>NC_080575.1:46888936-52696019 GCF_029962835.1 Magnolia sinica
GTTAAATTCGAGTATCTTTTTGACATGTCTAAGTTTCTCAGATTGTAGTTCTGATAGTAGGTTAAGCATATTCATAGGTGATGAACAAGATGAACGGATCAGAATCTCAACTTGATGAGTGTATGAGCAGTTGTAAAGATCGAGTAACTAGTTTACTACGATCGGGTGGTCCAAAATCAAAGTGGACGGTTAGATGTCTCTATCTGCAGTGCATATTTGACTAAGTAGTTGATTATGATAGACAAGTAAGAATATTTGGGTATATAATGATCCTATCTCAAAATCAACGGTCAAATTGCTTAATCTATGAATGGAGATTATTCTCAACAGTAAAATTTGCGTTGGAGAATAGATGTAAGGTTAGGATAGCTAGATTGATATTGTACACATGTACAAATTAAGTTAAATTTTATGAATTGAAGAATGAAGTTTGGCATTCATTAATGGTCTAGCAACCATATTTATTGGTAAATCTTTTATAAGATAGCATTAAATGCTAAGACATAGAATCTTAGACTTGACCATAAAGACTTATCATTTTTAAGTTAGGATTTACCAAACCCATGACCTAAACCTCGGTATCTTCAAAGGCACATCATCATTACAATTGTAGTACAAGGGAAGTGAAGATGCTTCACAATTCAAGAAGACCTTCATCAAAGGTGCTTTAATGGACCTTATCCACTTTAGGTAAGAAAGTATTTTTTTTAGTCTATTATGTATTGAAACCATTCCTTATGTACGATTGGGTTTTAGAGTTTGAAATACCAAAATCAACAAATCTTTGTGTAGGCCTCCGATGGGAGAGTACGTTCGTCGTCCTTGTGTAGGACTTCGTTACACCTTGTGTAGGCCATCGACGGATAAAAATCGTGTAGACCTTGTGTAGGTTGTGAAGGCTTTTTGTGAACCTAAATTAAAACCATCTAAATAGTGAAATTCAGCACACTCTAGGAGAGAGTGCGTCAGCCGGGAGTGGAGTAGGCATGTAGCTGAACCACTATACATCTTATGTAATGGGTTAAATGTTTTATCTCTTATCTGTTATATTCTGCTAAGCAATATACATGAGTTACTTTACTGCAGAAAACATGTTTGACAGAATGCCCAAATGATGTTTTCACTAGAATAGACTGAATAGCTACACTTCTTGTTTGTTCAACTTTGCATAAGTGTTTAGAATTAAGTGCATGTAACTTATTTAGTTAGAATTTAAAAAGTCATATCCACCCACCTCTAGGACATTAGCCATATATTCAAGCTTCGCTTGTGGTGGAAAAACTGCAATTTCAAATACATCTTAAGATGTTTTACTTGTCAGCAAGTTAAGGCCGAGCATCGCTGACCGCCAGGACTTCTACTGTTATGCCTATAATTAAGTGAAAATGGGACTACATTTCCATGGACTTTATTTCTGGGCTGCCAAAGACCAAGAAGGGACATTATTTAATTTAAGTATAGATAGACTAACTAAATCGGCCCATTTCCTACCCGTCCACGTGACGACTTTCGCGTACGACCTAATTAAGTTATACATCAAGGAAATCGTGTAACTGCACGGAGTACTTTTAGAGATCATTTCAGATAGAGACTCTTCATTCACATCTATCTTTTGGACCCGGATTCAAAAAGTTATGGGTGCATTACTAAAGTAAAACTCCGCATTCCACCCCCAAATGGATAAACAAACTGAATGAGTAACTCAGATTTTAAAAGACATGCTCAGGGCATGTGCACTTGACTTTAAAGATGGTTGGTGATTGCCTTCCATATGCTGAATTTGCGTACAATAATAGTTTTCAAGCTAACATCAACATGGCACCTTACAAAGCCTTATACGAGTGCCCATGTTGAGCTATACACTGTTGGACTAAAGTTGGAGAGAAGAGTCTGATCGAACCCGAATTAGTACAACTCACATCCGAGAAGATTGACATAATCAGGCAATGCCTATTGATGGCCCAAACTAGGCAGAAACGTTACACCGACACACGAAGAAGACATTTAGAGTTCGCAGTGGGAGACTGTGTTTTTAAAAGTCTCTTTCATGAAGGGGATGCTACGTTTTGGTAAGAAAGGAAAGCTGACCCACGCTACATAGGTCCATTTCAAATCACGGATCGTATCGGTTCAGTTGCTTATTGCCTTGCACTACTAACATCTCTCTCTACTGTACATAATATATTTTACATGTCGATGCTAAATGAGTATGTTCCCAATCTATCGTACATCATCAAGTGGGAACATGTGGAGCTGGTGAAGGTGTTATGGTCACACTATATGGAGGAAGAAGCCACGTGGGAGACCAATGCTGAAGATAAGCGGATGTTACCATTAAAGAACTATACAAATTAAATTAGATACTCTTAGGAAGCTAATGAATAAGTCTGATCACTTAAATCTTGTGCCTAACCTTGTGATATATGCATTTAGGGCCAAGATCTAAGCAACCCATTGTCAATTAATCAGAAAAATCGTAGCTTAATGAAGATCTAGTAAAAATCAACATGACTAATGGATTTGATCTTAATTATCCTATGTAAATAAACTGAATTGACCAAACTACCTTTATGGCCTTTAAATTAATGATAGAGTAATCAGGGCCAAATCACCATTTTTGACAATCTTGTGAAGACCAAATGAAAAACTTGGATCATCTAGACCCTATACATCATACACAAGAAATCCCACTTCTTAAATCACCATAGAAATGGTCGGATTAACAAAACCAGCTTTACACCGCTCTTTAGTGGGCCATCGACCATGGGGTCATAGAAAAACATTCTTCTTAGTGGGCTTAACATCTGATATGGATTGGATGGTTGAGACCATGTGACAAATCATTCAACTTAAAGCAGCAAGAGAGCATATGAGAATACGCAAAGAACCCTAGTAGAGAATGGAAGTTTTCTAGATATTTTTAAAAATGTTAGTTAGACTAATTTGGAATTATTCAATGTTGAGATGTTCAGACCATTAGCTTGCAATCAAATTGAGGATACCAATCTTAACCATACTTCCTTGGATATTTCTATAGCTGCGACCTCGATCAACAATTGACCACCGTTGAATTGAGCTCTTAACAATATTCATCGATCAGTGTGTCAAATTGTGGGGCAAGTATAACCTTACATAGATCACCATCGGGAGTAACCATTCCATGGCTTTGTATGAAATTATGAAATTTAAATTTATCTATGCTACTTATTGTGACAGATCTTCTTAGACTGATGGTTAAGTGTTTGTGAATAAACTCAATTGACTTATCATAACGTTATATTGGACTGATATTTGCTTATGACTATGTGCGTGATAATATATATCTGGATTGCTGTTGATTAAGCTCTGAAAAATTGTTTGAATAGTGGTATGTCTATCTTTTGAATGACCATCGTAGGCTTATTTGGTCAACCAACAATAATCAAGGCTACACCTGTTCTTTTACACCCAATACCGGTTTGTCGAAGTTCCCTTTGGTCCACCGGATAGGTTCCATCCATATTTGTTTGTTCAATTGTTTGTTTATTGCTATATATCTTGTTGAATCTAAGATAGCATGATTTTCAATAATTTATAATGGCTAATTACAATTGTTAGTGTGTAATACTGATGTAGAGCGGGTCGCAGACAGTTACATGGCCAAGATGGATCAGAAAAGGCCCGGTCGACGACAGAAGTGATCCAGACCATCGGACCATAAATCGGGCGTATCTTACAATCCGGAATAAGTTATCAGACGTAAAATATATGATTTTGGGGTAGAACAAGCTACTTTAGCCAACCAACCCAGCTATGTCGGGTTACCCAAGCCAGATTTGCGAAATCTTTTCACGTTGGATGCAACTCCTAAAGCCCAACGAATGAAGAGTTATAATCAAACTAAAACTTACTATTTATAGTAAAAACAAAATTAAAATAGGGAAACGACCGTCAATCTAGCAGTATTTCACAAATCCGGCTTAGGCAACCCGGCATAGCTGGGTTGTTTGGCTAAAGTAGCTCGTTCTACCCCAAAATCATATATTTTACGTCAGATAACACCGCCAGATTGACAGTCGTTTCCCTATTTTAATTTCGTTTTTACTATAAATAGTAAGTTTTAGTTTGATAATAACTCTTCATCCGTTGGGCTTTAGGAGTTGCGTCCAACGTGAAAAGAGCATAGAAAAATTCGGAGAACGGTTTGATGAAGCCAAATAGGACGCTTACTATTTTTGGCCGAAAAACTTGCGCACTAGTAGACATCAAATACAATACTATATACTAAATCTCATGGGCCGAGCATGGTGGTATGGGACACTATGTTTGAGTTGTCAGCCTATGCTAGGTGATGAACTCCCCATAGTATTTAATGAGCATTAATGATGATGATGAGTCTACCATTCTCTTTTTTGGTCTGGGATAACGAGCCCTTACCGTATTGATTAAGTCTTTGGGTGACAAGCCCATACCTTTTGATTGATTATTCGTATTTTATATCAGGTAACGAACCCTTATTATGTTGATTAATTCTTTGGGCGACGAGCCTGTAACTTTGGATTGATTATTCATATTTCATATTTAGGTGATGAATCCTAATTTAGATTATAGGACACGGGCGATAAGCCACGTGATCCTGTTTATTTGACTCGTAATATAGTTGTGGTATCCTAGCTTTCTTAATACGACTGTTTGTGAATGGATTAATAAAGATTTGGTTAAAGCATGCATATCATGACATTTGCAGGTAATGTTGGTGGCGAGACACATTACTATCGGTTCTATGTGCATTGCGGGTAATATTGGTGATGAGGCATATTATTGCCGGTTCTATTATTTTGCAGGTGATTTTAGTGATGAGTCATATCATTGTTGGTTCTTTCTCGAGACATGTATCCGCATATCATGACATATATGTATTTAATTAACTAGATTATAAAATTGTGTGCTATGTTGTGCTATCATTGCATGTACTTGATTGTGTTGATATTATAAGCAACTTACGAGAGTGGTAACTCCCTCTCGAGAACGGTGTTTTAAAAACCACCTACATGTCATTGATGTAGGTGCCATTAAAGCTGCCATCTTAGATAAGACTTACATGGACCTAGTGGAGAAAGTGTCCTACTTCCAAATTTTTTAATGAGCAAGCCTGGTTCCAGCGTGCTTCCACTTCGCTATTGTCATTGGAGTAGTTATTTAGGGTTAACAGACATTTAGTATATTCTTAGGCATATATATTAAGTCCCTAGCTGAGTAGACTCCATTGTTTGGTTGGATGACTGTATGGATATGTTTTTGATTGATGTGGCCCCACTTTATTTTCAGACTTTATACATTGCTTGGTTCTTCACAATTAGATTTGATGCCATTTTGATTTGATATTAAATTGCGCTTTTAAAAGATAAAAGTAACACTTGTAATGTCGGAGACCGAGTGTGTACTTTTCTTTTTATTTTACACACGCACGCACACCCCACACACTCATGCTAGTGGAATTTCACCACTATGGGTACTCAAACCCTTGACCGGGAGTTGAAACTCCTGAGAGTCTACCACCCGAGCAAGAGTAAGGACCCCTCAAATTCGGGACATTACAATAACCCCCATCTTGTCCTCCACCTCTCTCCCTTCTCCTCGGACGTCCATGTACCTTGCACATGCCATGCCCCTAGTCTTATTAACTGCAACATTAAATGCATTTTGAACAAGACCAAAACAGGCAGATGAACATTGCTTGGCAAAAAACTTATTCCAAATTGACCTTAAGCCTGGAATTAGCTATCTAAGCAGAGCCACCCACATAAACATTTGAGTTTTGGAGCTGCAGGAAGGCAGAGCTTCCCATATAGACATTCGAGCTTTGGATCTGCACAAAGGAGCAGCACAATCCATTGAAATTTGGGAGAGTCGCCCCCTGAATATTGCAACATAGAGGTTCAAATTGATGAAAATGGTACACAAAAGAGGGTCAAAATTCAATGGACAGAATCAACATCCCTTTGCCTCTGGTATTTCTTACAAGAAAATGTGAGATTATACCTAAAGTTTAAAACGTCAAAAGGGAACTCAAATCTCAAGGCCCCTGTACAATGAGAATACAGTACAGGAAACTCAAATACAACATGACATGTTCCCAAAATTGAACTGGATCATTTGGAAGTAAAACGTCAACTGGAATTCTCTTAAGAATACTTTCCAGGAACCTGACTCACATGGAAACAATAACCATCTGATCAAGATTTCTGACCCCCAAACAGGATATGGAAGCACATCAACAAGCATATGTTGTAGATCTCTGCCTATCGTCAGTGCTCTAAGAGCTCAGGATACCCGTCTGGACCATATTGCCTTTTTCTCCATGCACCAAATGTGCAGATAAATAGTTGTTTTCTTCTGTGGAATATTATCCGCTCAACACAAGCAACAGATTCCTAGGCTTTTGTAAGGTTTAGAAACCATTTCAGCACTACACAAATGCTAATCCTGAAATTGCTGAGAATTTGTATTTGTATCTGAAAATCCAGAAGAAGATCTCCGTTTGTTTCTATAAGGCTTGCTCCTCAGCCCATCCCCTTTACGCCCCGATAGTACCACTGAGATAACAGCTAAGAAGCCCAATACTGAGATAGCCCATAGGCCAACCATCCAAAATCTTAAAGAACTAAAGACTTGGTCCTTCGCATCTAGGAGCGATGAGTGGGATGCAAAATCTGGCAGGGATAACCTTCTTATTCTGCGGAAGCTTCCGTCAGTTCTCCCAAAACTCTGTGGCAATGCGACTTCCCTCTTGATCCCTTCATTTGAGTTGGTTTGGGCACTCGGGTCAAGGCAGTTCCTCCTTTTGTGGTGCAAATAGAGAGCCTTGTTCAGTGTCTTCATGCATTCAATGCTTAGCTGGTCCCTCCGTTGGATGTTTACATCTGTTGAAGCAACTGATGAAGGATCAGGTGGGTCCTGAAACTTGGCCCAGCACGTGTTTACCACATCAGTGTTCCTCCAATTAGCTTTGTCGAAACTCCAGTTTCCTACACTGAATTCTAATCCATAATGGAAGACCCTGGGTTCAACTCCTGGTCCAGGAATGTAACCTGGGTAGATCAGTATGTCACTGTTTATAGAATGCCTCAGATTCAACTGCATCAAGAGGGAATTGAACATCAACATTACTCGTAGTTTAAAAAGAAAAAAGAAAGAACGAAAATTATGTCAGCATTAAATGATTCACTGGATAATCTAATTTAAACAAACAGACAACAAAAGGAGGAAATTTCATTCACATTCAACTCATTTGTGCATCTCATTGGGCAGGTGTACAGTGAAGCTTATGAGAAAATCTAATCAGATTTCTATCAGGAAAATATGGCGCAACTTTCATGATGAGGTGCTGTTTAGATGCACGTAAAGTCGTGTACACCACTTGCTGGCAAATACATGCAATGCAGGTCATACAATGCATGACTACTTGTATTGTACCCCATTTGTCAAGCACTTGGTACATGGAGTGGTAGAACAAGTTGGGAACTTAAGATGGTTGTTAACAGGCTTAGCATTATGGTGCCTGTGTAGGAAAAAAAAACCTCTTGTTTGTGTTAGTCTTTTGGGCTACAACACACAACACTGAACTTGTTGCCCCAAACTTCTCTTCTCTCTCCCTTCTCTAGCTCCATCTCACCACTTTCTACTTGGTATTAGATCTGGTTTTGGACCTGATCGCAGTATATGATTGTGAGGCCCACTGCTGATTTAATCGGACTGAAGGGATGACATTAGTAAGGTATGGCCAGGTAGCCCTTTAAAGTAGAAATTACGGAATTTGGAAGAAAATGATTTTAGAAGAATACTGGTGCTTTTCTAGAATTTTTATTAAGTTTTTTGTGGTGTTTCAATGAAAATAGAGAAAAGTCTTTAAAAATCCAGATTTTGGCTTTCTTGTTGTATTGATTTTCTAGGGGATTTTGGGCAGATCTATCACACAAATTAGGTGATATGATTTTTTATTTTTATTTTTCTGAGAAATGGATGCCATACAACCCTTGTTTTTCATTTTTTTGCTGAAATTTACTTGTTTTCATATTCTAACGTTGTGAGGATATGAAATGAGGTGTGGATTCATGTCGAGGATAGTGATGTTTTCCTTCCATGCTTAGAGGTAATGCGAATAAAAACTATTTGATGTAATGCTTGACCCAACTTGGCATGGGAGATTTCTACAAGCAATGTAGCTTTCCTTTTCCTTTCATCATTTCTTTCTTTATTAGGCCTTTGTTATCGGTTACAGTGTAGTTCATTCATATGTTGTATACAGTGTCTTAAATAGCGAATAGCGTGAAGCGTAGCATTCACCCCTCTGAAGCGTGACGCGTAAGCTACACAATACTTCTAGATTTTTAATCAAGGATGTGATTGGTCGCGTCAATTTCATGATATTTTGCACCAAATTAGACAAGTTAATAATGAAATTTAACAACATTTCATGATATTTGGAAAATCATCCACGGCGCGATCCCGGTGGACGTCAAAACTCAAGCAAAAGGTATCTCTTTAGCATCAAAGTGTAGTTGTTGTCCCCTCCCCTCTATGCCCAGCGTCGAATCTATTGACCACATTTTCTTAATGCAGGGGCATTTTCACACCAGGCTCGAGTGGGGTCGCTTGTGGGATGCAGGGGCACACTCGGGGTAGGTGCGGCCTATGGAGGAGGTCTCGTGTTTGAGACTCCTCAGCGAGGGTGATTAATGCGCATTTCACACCAGGCTCGAGTAGGGTAGCCTGTGAGATGCGAGGACACACTCGGGGTGGGCAGCCCATGTGATTTGGGGCCCATGTAAGGGGGTTTGGCCAAGGTCCTAACCCATGCGATGTGGGGCTTGAGCTATGAGATAAAGTTATTAATTCGCTAAACTCTAACAGTTCGAGCTTTTAGAGCAAGTGGTTAATTGTCCTGCATCAAATTGGTATCAAAGCAGGAGGTCTCGTGTTCGAGACTCCTCAAATTGGTATCAAAGCAGGAGGTCTCGTGTTCGAGACTCCTCACTGGGGGTGATTAATGCAGGGGCATTTGCACACCAGGCTCGAGTGGGGTCGCTTGTGGGATGCAGGGGCACACTCGGGGTGGGTGCGGCCTATGGAGGAGGTCTCGTGTTCGAGACTCCTCACCGGGGGTGATTAAGGCGCATTTCACACCAGGTTCGAGTGGGGTAGCCCGTGAGATGCGGAGACACACTCAGGGTGGGTGCCCGTGTGATTTGGGGCCCACGTAAGGGGGTTCTGCCGAGGTCCTAACTTACGCGATGTGGGGCCTGGGCTATGAGATAAAGGGATTAATTTGCCATACTCTAATAGTTCAAGCTTTTAAAGCAAGTGGTTAATTGTCATGCATCATTTCTCCTCCGGGATCATAGCCAGGAAGGTTTGGGATATCTTCGAGATGTTATTCAACATCCACTCCATGGCCCCCGTCTCAGCATCCGGCAGGGCAAATAGATGGTGGTCGTTAGCTGGCTCATCAGACCATCTTCAAATCCTAAAGCAGCTCACTCCCTACTTCATTTTCTAGGAGATCCGGTTGGCCAGAAATGCAACACGCTTTGACGATTCCCTGATTATTGTAGCCAAGGTGACTGGCAGGGTCAAATTCTAGATTAATCTTCTCGATTCTTCCCTTCCCCACCCAAAGGTGGTTAACGGATCCTCCGCCACTACCCTTTCTACATTAGGGATGTGTGGGGCCATTGCGGATGCGAAAAGGGTCCATGTTGTTAAATGGGCTAGACCGTCAAGGGGCTGGGTCAAAATAAACGTTGATGGCTTGTCCTTGGGTAACCCAGGCCTCTTAGGTGGTGGGGGTATGGGGAGAGACAGCTCGGGGAACCTCCTTTTTGCCTTCTCGTCAAGGTATGGTTTCGGATCTAACTCGCGGGCCGAGATCGGGCGATCTGGAAGGGTCTTTCCCATTGTGCCTCCTTCGGTCTTTCTAAAGTGGAGGTGGCCAGTGACTCCAACTTTATGATTGGGACACTGCTCCAAGTTTCATCTCCTCCGTGGGCCTTGTGGTACTGGTGGGCCAGGATTAAATCGCTCATGCTAACCATGGAGGGTGTCCTATCCCATACTCCTAGGGAGGCAAATGTTGTGGCTGATGCTCTAGCCCGTAGGGGTAGTGCTGGCCAGTCGAACAGATTCTTCAATTCTCCGGCGGAACTTCCCTCTACCATTTCTAGTCTCCTCTTCCTCGATAGAGTTGGCCTAGGGAACTTAAGGGAAGGCTAGCCGTTGTCCTTTCGTTTTCTCTTGAACATGATAGGCGGGCCTGTTCCCCTTTTTTTTATGGGCCCGCCCGAATCTGCTTTGTACATTTTACTCCAATCTATGAAATAGCTTTTGAAAAAAAAAAAAAAAAAAAACTAAAGACAAGAAAAAGAATCGAAGAGCCAAAAAAAAAAAAGTATAAAGGTAAAGGAGCAACAAAACTGACTTAATACTACTAATATTATTTTACTAAAAGCATTGAAAAGATTAACAGAATTTTATTGAAAATGGAAAAATGTAATAATACTACGTAACGCGTAGCGTGGTCTATGTGGCGTGTAGGTTATGCAAATTAATCATGTAGTGTAGGCTACATGCCACTTAAGCTATTTTCATGAGCTATGTAGCGTTAAGGCTAAGCTACGCTACATAGTGTAAGCTACACGTTGCATAGCATAGCAATTCAAAACACTGGTTGCATAGTATCACACGTGTCTTCACATGTTGTTGTGGGTGTAAGCCCCTCTTAACTGTTGGAGTGTAGTTCACTCACCCGTTGTGTGGTGTTGCACATGTCTTTGAGAAGATTTTGCTGCGTTTTTGAGCTATTTGGGAGAAGATTTGTCACATGGATTAGGTGTAGTTGATCATTAACAATCACCAAAAATAAGAATTGTGAAAATTTGTTGAGATTTGGAGGCACTATATATATATATATATATATAGAAGAAATGGGGTCGTACAACCCTTGTTTTGGGTCCTTTTGCTGAAATTTCATTGTCTTCATGTTCTGATGTTGTCAGACTGTGAAATGAGGTGTGGATTCGTGTTGAAGATGGTGATTGTGTAATTGATGTTCCCCTTCCATGTTTAGAAGTACTATGCACACAAACCGTTTGATGTAATGCTCGATCCAACTTGACATGGAGGAATTATATTACCCCCCCCCCCCCCAATTTAGGCATTTGTTATCATTTGTGGGTGTTAGTCACTCACATGTTGCATGGTATCGTGTGTCTTCACATGTCGTTGTGGGTGCAGTCGCCCTCTCAACCATTTTGAGTTTAGTTCACTCACTTATTGTGGAGTGTTGCATGTGTCTTTGAGAAGATTTTGCATATGAAAGGCAATTTGGTGACTTGGTTGCTGAGTTTGGTGATGGCCTTCTATATGAAGAGAAGATTCAATGGACAATGAGAGCTCAGTCAACAAACAAGTAGCAATTGACGATCGTGTATGCCACCATGTTGTGTTTGAGGGGAAGTTGTCACCCAAGCTAATCAATATTATCTTTTTCGTATGTGTTCCAAGCTTGGCACGATCAGTATTTATTCTCCAGCTTGTTATTGTGTAGGAAAATATATGTTATTGTGTGTGTTATCCATGTACTTCTATGGAGCACTATATGCAAGTTTTGCTCAAGTCAATATGTGTGTGTATTAGTCTTTTAGGCCACAACACACAACAGTCACTTGTTGCCTCGAACTTCTCTTCTTCTCTCTCTCTCTCCCTCACCACTTTCTACTACATGTGCACATTGATTGACACAAGTAGCACATGTGATGCACTTGAGGATTGATGGTGGTACATATGGCACATGTTGGTAGTTAAATATAGATGGTTGTACATGTAGAGCATTTGGCACATTTGATGCATGCGCATGGAACATTATGTTCCTACATGCACCATAAAATACTTTTAGCATGTATTAGTCAACCCAAACTTTTGAAAAAGGATAGCCTATACTTGAGTAATGGTCATATTGGCTCTACTTGTCCTCATTTTTCTCATGTGCAGAAGGGTGCTCGGCAAATCATGTGCAAGCTGATGTTGCTAGCAAGTGCAGTACATGATTCTACTTGCATCCAAACAGCCCCTTAGAAAGCTATGGAAACTCACAAACAAGGGAGACAGCGAAACTTGAAGAAAAGGAAAAAAAAAAAAAAAAAAGGAAAGAAGCGGCCACTTTTAAGGAGATTCATTAAACATTTGCCTGAGAAAACCAATATCTGAAAAGGTTAAAAAAATCCCAAAGTTCATGATAACAATACCTATGCCAATGTGAAACCAAGAAAATGTGGAAATCAAGCATGCACACGTGCGTGAATGAATCCACCTGGGTGCATCAGCATGTGCTTTTTTCCAAGAAAAATTGAGTACATGTAAGTATGCATATGTGACTATGGATTTATGGGCACGAGGTATGTTTAAACATATAAAGTGCACATGGGGGTGCCTGCATCTGAGCGGCACATGGACACATGTAGATGCACAAGCATGTCTTTGCATGCACACATAGAAATTGATTCATGGATTTGACTTTGATAAGCAATAATGGATGACAACAACCCACATGGCACATACCTCTGCTGCACCAAATGAGTAGCCATACATCTCACTAATCCAGCCACTCCCGTAAATATCTCCAGTAAAATTAGTTGCATAGTGAGCTTTGTCAGCTCGGACCTCCTCTGTTTTGTGCAGCCACAGTAATGCAAACTTCCGCAGATCATCAATGTGCATGATTATTACACCACCAACCTTGTCACAAGCTTCAGGGTTGCGTGTATGAATCTTGGCAAGCTCATTATCGCAACCAATAAGGTAACTAGCATGCAGAAAGAACAAGTCAGGGATTCATAGAGATTTAACAGCAATTAATAATTAGGGCATGTTTCAGTGCACCACACTTGTGATCAAATGGACTTGCTAAGATAGATAGGACGCTTGGTGTCTTTGGGTAGTGATGCAGGCCAGGGTGGGCCGAAAACCCATCATGGAGAACCCAATCATTTAGTTTCTCCTCTTGGGCCGGGCCTTTATGCATGTGGATTTACACACATTTTGGCCTCCATCAAGCAGCCTGGAAAATGGCAACCATATTAAGCTGGCTTTTATCTTCTAGAAAATTTTGTCCCAAATCACAAGTGAGATAAGACTGGGAAGGCATCATGACCACTATTCAGATTCGATGCATTGAGTCCGGCTTGGGAACCGGGAACACCCAAATCTACCCTCCAGAATGTCCTATTGTCTTACTCATAGGGAGTCGAAACTGGACGGCCACGTTCTGCTTTGAACTCCCATGGTGTAATAGGGCCTCTGAGAATCATGTCTGCATCCAGAATTACTATAAACTCAGCGTCAGTCTCCACATGATTAAGCCAATGAAGAACAGCGGCTGGTTTATTAATAGCCGGGTACCTGAAAAGGCACAAAGAAGAAACATGGTTTATAGTCAGAAACATTAATCTACAAAATCAGGCCAACAGATCTTTGAGAATGATCAAAGAGATCCGGAGAAAGTAAGTGTTCTTTAATGAATCAAGATCAGTTAAGTCTTTTTTCATGCAATAATTTCATATACTTTTATTTAGTGATGAAGACATTTGAATACATGAGAGAATTATGGAGAATAATAATGTAAAGAAGTGATGATACTACAAGAGAAGAAAAAAAGAAAACGAGGGTGTGGTAATGGGCTGGTTTCAGGCTGGGGACAACCGAAGAGCAATCCATTCATCAATCAGGCCTGAGAATCTCAGCCCCCAGCCGGGCCTTAGGTTGGCCAGCAACAGCCATAAATGGGTGTGGAGGCAAGGCTCGGGTTGGCCTTAACAGAAAAAAGTTGTGAAGCTGATGCAGCCCCAGGGACTAATCATAACCAAATAGTAAACGGGGTGTGTTTCAACATTGAGGTCTTGGGTCCTAGCCCAGATTACCAATCATCAACATCATCATAATCACAGCCTTATCCCAATTAATAAAAGTTGGTTTTAAAAAATAAAAAAATTAAAGAGAGAGAGAGAGAGAGAGAGAGAGAGAGAATCACAAACCATGTGAAGGGCCAAGGGCAGGCTCAGCTAATCACGTGAATGGTGGAGGGACATAACCCTTTATTGCAAAAAGTGGTGCTATGTGACGTTTGAGAGTGCATGTTAAAATAACAATTCTACAGTAGTAATATAGTACTTTTAGTCAGGGTCAATTTAGAGTTTTTTTTTTCTCAATATGGAAACCGACAGCAGAGATTAGAATAAATTAAGGTCTAAGATTAGGTAGGGTTTTAGAGTTAAGACTTATTTATAGAGCCTTAAATACTCTTTATGGTCATGCTTGGACTGGTTTTCATGTTATCACTGGATTTTGAAGGCTTCAGAGAATTTTCTTCTTTCTTGTGAGTTCAATTGATTTATTGTGCGTTTTCCCTCCCTCTCTCTCTCGGCTCACCTTATCAAAGAGTGGAAAAGATCCAATTCTGCTATTGGAAGGCATGTCCCTCCCTTCCTATCGGGTAAGGGAGCTTCATTTCTTTCCCTTTCATTTCAGAACCAAATGGGTTCTGATATATATGATGCAGTAAAGACGCCGTGTCTTTGTGATCGGGCCAATCATGTATAGAGATTAATCAACACTGGGTTCAGTGGGTCATTGATCTCTTTGTTGCCTGATTTCTGTTGCTGGTGTGTCCCTCTGTGACTAGCCTGTGACACAGTGTTGTTGACGCTACTTGATCAGCATTGGATATCTGCATCTCTGTGACCAGCGTGTGACGCTGTTGTTGATGCTGCTTCATCAGCATCTGATATGTGCTGAATGGTATCTGAATGATATTTGCTGAATGATATTTGATCAGCATCTATGATTCCTGGACGTTCATCATATTTTCTATTTGACACTCCTATTGTTAACGTTTATCATATTGTTGCCAGACAGCCCTTGTTGATTGCAGCTGAACATTGCGGCCATCTTGCTTTGATCTGTGTTTGATGTGGCTATTGCACGCTGTCTATTGATCATTCCCTTCAACCAGTGTGACTATCCTTCTATATTTGGAGACAAGTTGGGGTTTGCTACTGAAATATTGTGTTTTGCTGCTCTGGTTGTTTGAATCCATTGTGCCTAGAGTAATTTATGGATTCCAAGCCGGAAACCTGAATAGACACTCAACAAATTTCCTGATTTTTTTTGGGGGGGTCGAGATTTATCTGCAATAGGCTTGGTCTGTCAGAATATTTCTTACATCGAAGTGAAAATTGTAGCATTTGACTGATGCTGGGCCCACAGGACTCTAACACCTAATCTCAATGGAAAGAAGACGATTCTCAAGTCATGAGTTGGCTTTATTATAATGTTATGTATGGTGATAGTGCAAAGGAAATTTCAGTTCTCTCCAATGGTCATACTAAATGAGAGGGACATACAACACCCATATGATACCTTCATGGAGTTTCAAACCATGAAACAGGGAGAGAATTTTCATGAACATTGTCTTCACTTTAGAGGGTTATTTGATGAATGGAAGCTTAATCATCCGTTTACCACCGACGTTGCTCAACAATAGTGTCGATGGGAAGAAATTGGAGTTACACTTTTCCTTGCAACAGTTTGCCCATATCTGGACCCGGTTAAGGCCCAACTTCCATGAAGCGATCCTCTATCCAATATTTTTGCTTAAGAGTGTTGCAAGTGTCAGCTCCTTCCTCCTCATATATGTTGCCTTCATCTAGTGACAACGCAACACCTATCCCAAATGGGGGCAGCAATGCACACTGTGGCTGTGCAGTGGCTGTGCAGGACGGAGTGGTGGCCGTACAAGAGGGAGAGAGCATGGGAATACTAGTGGGTAGCAACGCTTTTGTGTCTATTGTAAGAAGGCAAATCATACAGTTGATAAATTTTAGGATTTTCTTAGAAAGGGTGGTACCCACTCATCTCCTCATGCAAGTCCTGTCGGGTATATGGAGAGTCTTTTATGACTTCAACTGGTGAAAGTTCTTCAGGCACAAATGATTCAGTGGTGATCTCTTGCACTGATCTCGAGAGGTTCCTCAATAGGAACACTACTGTTGAATCTCTTCCCCTCCCTCAACCTCTCTAGCCAACTCAGGTAATGCTTTAGCTGCATCCTCTGGTTCATCACCTTTAGGTGATTGATTCTGGAGTCACCAACCACATGATAGGTAGTCTAAATCTTTTCCACAATCAACATCTCAGTTCAATGCCCTCTTGTTCCATTTGTTGATGGCTCCTTGTTTGCCATCATTGGAAAATGAGTTGTCTCACCAAGTACAAATATAGCCTTACCATCTGTCCTTTATGTTCCAAAGTTTCCCCTCAGTCTAATCTCTGTGAGTCAATTAACCAAGCTTTTAAATTATTTGATAACCTTTTATCCGTCTCATTGTGTATTTCAGGACCTTAGGACAAAGGCGATGATTGATGGGGGGTGTGAGTTACGTGGCTTCTACTATCCTGAACCAGCAAGCATTAGAGCAGTTCTCAGTGTGTCACTTCTCTACAATGGCATGATCGGTTTAGTTATCCTTGAGTCTCTTAAAAAACTAATTCCTTCAGTATCCAATGTGACTTCAATAAATTATGAGGCCTGTTAGTTAGCTAAACATTGTCAGTCTACTTGCGTGCCTCAGCTTATTAACCATAATCACACACCTTTTTCATTGCCTCAGCCCATTTGGGTACCTAGCTTACATAACTTTCGATACTTTGTTATATTTATTGATGACTTTTCTCATATGACATGGGTGTTTATAATGCGTGATAGATGAAAAGTGTTTGATATGTTTAAGTCCTTTAATGCTAAGGTTAAGAATCAATTCAATAAAGAGATTCAATGTCCTTTAATACTGAGGTTAAGAATCAATTCAATAAAGAAATTCAATTTCTTGATATGATAATGCATTAGAGTATTTGTCCAATTCATTTCAAGAATACCTTACCTAAGCCGGTATTACCCATCAAACCTTATGTGCCTACACACCGCAAAAAAATGGAGTTGTAGAAAGAAAAAACCGTCATCTTCTTAAGGCAACTAGATCTCCCTTAACTCACATGAACGTTCCCAAATGTTTCTGTAGTTATACAGTCTTTACAGCTTGTCATTTGATTAATAGGCAGCCATCAACCATACTTCATGGTCAAAAACCTTTTTCTATCTTGTTTCCCAATACTTCATCGTTACCTCTACCCGTTTATGTGTTTGGTTGCACAGCCTTTGTCCAAAAAAATAGTCTGCAGATAAACTAAACACATGTGCCACTATGTGTATTTTCTTCAACTGCTCACACACACAAAAGGGTTACAAGTGTTTTGATTTGGTCATTGGTCGTATTCACACTGGTGTCCATGTCCCCTGCCTGAACGTCTCAAGTTTTTTTTTTTTTTTTTGAGAGATAATAGAGACTTTCATTAAAAGGAAAACAAGGGAACAACCAACCCGCTGAGATAGCGAGTCAGTTAGCTCCACACAAAAGCACATTACAATCTTTTAGAGGGATAACAATAGAAGCCCATTCGAAAATATAAAACTGAACCCTTTGCACAATGGAATCCCGCCCTTTAGATTCCCCTCTAAAACATCTCCCATTCCTCTCTTCCCACACCGCCCACTAAATAGCCACAAGAGATAATCTCCAAATAATAGAATTCTGCTTTCCAAAGGAAGCGCCATGCCAGGCCTTAAGCAGCCGACCCGTCGAATTGGGAAGAACCCAAGACAGTTGAAACCAGGAAAAAATACAAGACCAAATATGGCCTATAAGAGGACAGTGAATAAACAGGTGATTGACAGATTCTGCATCCTCCATGCAGCAAAGGCAAATGTTGGGAAGAATCATACATTTTTTCCTCAAATTATCTATCATCAACACTTTGCCCTTACCTACCAGCCACGCAAAAACCGCAATCTTTGGGGGGATCTTGTATTTCCACAGCTTATCAGTCCACACTTCTTCTGTCACCTGAGTGATCCTGATGGTAAAGTTATAAATAGATTTAACCGAGAAAAGACCCGATTTGTCTGGAATCCACACCAACCTGTCAATGTCTACCTAGTTAGGTTTACCATTGCTAATGCACAAAAGGAGAGCCGCATACTCTTCAATCTCCCAATCTTGGAGATTTCTTCTTATGGGAGGGTTCCACACAATATCATTACCATGAATATCATAACTGTCAGCCACCGATATGTATCTGTTTGGAGCTAGACGATAGATGTTTGGGAAAGCACATTTAAGGGGTTGATCCCCTACCCACACATCTTCCCAAAACTGAATTTAGTCTCCATTGCCGATGGAGAATCGAATGCCTTGTTGAATCTCCCTCTTCATGCCTAAGATATCTTTCCATAGGGCTGAGGCCCTATACACTGAACTGTCTCTCGTCCACCACCCCCTATAGACTGACCATATTTACTCTTAATTAAACGATTCCAAAGAGTATCCGGTTCATTTCCAAGCCTCCATATCCACTTTCCTAATAGGGCTCGGTTCATGCTTCTGAGGTCCCTGACACCTGCGCCACCCTTGTGCACATTCTGACATACCGTCTTCCAATTCACCAAGTGAAATTTCTTCCTGTCTTCCTTACCATGCCAAAGGAAGTCCCATCTGAGTTTTTCGAGCTTGCCCAAGATGACATTCGGACATTTGAACAAAAACATGAAGTACAAGGGCAAGTTAGAGATGACCGCTTTGACCATGGTGAGACGGCCCCCCAAAGATAAGTACTTGCACTTCCATCTAGCTAGGAAATGTTCAAATCTATCGATAACTTTGTCCCACAAAGACTTAGGAGGCTTTCCTAAGCATAACGGAAGACCAACAAAGGTAGTCAGAAGGTTACCAGTCAGACAATCGAAGGAGCCTGCAAAAAAAAGAGGTCTCAACTTCTTACATGTTAACACCAAACATTTTGGACTTGGAGAGGTTGACTTTGAGACCCGATACTGCCTCGAAGCACCAAATTACCATGCGCAGATTGTTGATTTTAGACTGATTAGCTTCACAGAAAAGGAGGGTATCATCCGTAAATTGGACATGAGAGATTGGAGCGTCCATCCCTCCGATTGCACACCCTCCTATGATACCAGCTTCTTAACCTCTTTTCAGCATTCTAGAGAGGGCCTCCCTGACTATAAGGAAAAGGAAGGAATATAAAGGGTCCCCTTGCCGCAGCCCCCTTGAGCTCCAAAAGAAGCCTTTGGGGGACCCATTGAGAACGACCGAGAACATGGCAGAGCTAACACATTCCTTAATCCAAAGACACCATTTAGCCCCAAAACCCATCCGCTAAAGCATGTATTGAAGGAATTCCCAATCGACATGATCATAAGCCTTTTCAAGATCAAGCTTGCCTAGCAGAGATTTGGACCCGGATTTGTGAATGGAGTGAAGACATTCGTTCGGAATTAAAGCACTATCAATGATCTGCCTTCCTGCGATGAATGCACTTTGATTCTCTGATATAATCTTCCCCATGACCTTTCTCAACCTAGACGCTAGGACTTTAGCCAGTATCTTATAAGGGCCACCCAGCAAACTTATTGGCCTGAAATCCTTTAGAGAGACAGCACCTTGGATTTTAGGAATGATAGCAATGAAGGACACTCCGAGAGCCTTAGATAGCCTGCCTCTTTCGTAAAATTCAGAAAAGAAATCCATGATGTCTCCTCGCAGCATATCCCATAAAAAAAAACTGAAAAAACGCCACCGGGAATCCATCAGGGCCAGGGGCTTTTTCTCCTTCCGTATCTTTAACAGCTTCGAAGACTTCCTCATCTGAGAATTTGGCTTCCAGGGCGAGCGCTTCTTCTGGAGAAATCTGATTGAAGGGAAGAAAATCAAGTTTCTGTCTGCGCCAGCCTTCTTTGCAGAATAACTTGCTGAAATACCCTACAACCTCTTCTGAAATGCACTGCTGACCTTCAGTCTGCTCACCCTCAATCTCCAAGCAATTGATCCTGTTGACTCTAACACGCATGGAGGCCATAATATGAAAAAAATTTGTATTCTTGTCCCCCTCTGCAATCCATTTATGACGCGATTTCTGTCTCCACGAAGTCTCAGCTTCGCTCACCCTCAAAGAATAGTTGTGGATTAGCTGGGAGATAATAGAGACTTTCATTAAAAGGAAAACAAGGGAACAACCAACCCGCTGAGATAGCGAGTCAGTTAGCTCCACACAAAAGCACATTACAATCTTTTAGAGGGATAACAATAGAAGCCCATTCGAAAATATAAAACTGAACCCTTTGCACAATGGAATCCCGCCCTTTAGATTCCCCTCTAAAACATCTCCCATTCCTCTCTTCCCACACCGCCCACTAAATAGCCACAAGAGATAATCTCCAAATAATAGAATTCTGCTTTCCAAAGGAAGCGCCATGCCAGGCCTTAAGCAGCCGACCCGTCGAATTGGGAAGAACCCAAGACAGTTGAAACCAGGAAAAAATACAAGACCAAATATGGCCTATAAGAGGACAGTGAATAAACAGGTGATTGACAGATTCTGCATCCTCCATGCAGCAAAGGCAAATGTTGGGAAGAATCATACATTTTTTCCTCAAATTATCTATCATCAACACTTTGCCCTTACCTACCAGCCACGCAAAAACCGCAATCTTTGGGGGGATCTTGTATTTCCACAGCTTATCAGTCCACACTTCTTCTGTCACCTGAGTGATCCTGATGGTAAAGTTATAAATAGATTTAACCGAGAAAAGACCCGATTTGTCTGGAATCCACACCAACCTGTCAATGTCTACCTAGTTAGGTTTACCATTGCTAATGCACAAAAGGAGAGCCGCATACTCTTCAATCTCCCAATCTTGGAGATTTCTTCTTATGGGAGGGTTCCACACAATATCATTACCATGAATATCATAACTGTCAGCCACCGATATGTATCTGTTTGGAGCTAGACGATAGATGTTTGGGAAAGCACATTTAAGGGGTTGATCCCCTACCCACACATCTTCCCAAAACTGAATTTAGTCTCCATTGCCGATGGAGAATCGAATGCCTTGTTGAATCTCCCTCTTCATGCCTAAGATATCTTTCCATAGGGCTGAGGCCCTATACACTGAACTGTCTCTCGTCCACCACCCCCTATAGACTGACCATATTTACTCTTAATTAAACGATTCCAAAGAGTATCCGGTTCATTTCCAAGCCTCCATATCCACTTTCCTAATAGGGCTCGGTTCATGCTTCTGAGGTCCCTGACACCTGCGCCACCCTTGTGCACATTCTGACATACCGTCTTCCAATTCACCAAGTGAAATTTCTTCCTGTCTTCCTTACCATGCCAAAGGAAGTCCCATCTGAGTTTTTCGAGCTTGCCCAAGATGACATTCGGACATTTGAACAAAAACATGAAGTACAAGGGCAAGTTAGAGATGACCGCTTTGACCATGGTGAGACGGCCCCCCAAAGATAAGTACTTGCACTTCCATCTAGCTAGGAAATGTTCAAATCTATCGATAACTTTGTCCCACAAAGACTTAGGAGGCTTTCCTAAGCATAACGGAAGACCAACAAAGGTAGTCAGAAGGTTACCAGTCAGACAATCGAAGGAGCCTGCAAAAAAAAGAGGTCTCAACTTCTTACATGTTAACACCAAACATTTTGGACTTGGAGAGGTTGACTTTAAGACCCGATACTGCCTCGAAGCACCAAATTACCATGCGCAGATTGTTGATTTTAGACTGATTAGCTTCACAGAAAAGGAGGGTATCATCCGTAAATTGGACATGAGAGATTGGAGCGTCCATCCCTCCGATTGCACACCCTCCTATGATACCAGCTTCTTAACCTCTTTTCAGCATTCTAGAGAGGGCCTCCCTGACTATAAGGAAAAGGAAGGAATATAAAGGGTCCCCTTGCCGCAGCCCCCTTGAGCTCCAAAAGAAGCCTTTGGGGGACCCATTGAGAACGACCGAGAACATGGCAGAGCTAACACATTCCTTAATCCAAAGACACCATTTAGCCCCAAAACCCATCCGCTAAAGCATGTATTGAAGGAATTCCCAATCGACATGATCATAAGCCTTTTCAAGATCAAGCTTGCCTAGCAGAGATTTGGACCCGGATTTGTGAATGGAGTGAAGACATTCGTTCGGAATTAAAGCACTATCAATGATCTGCCTTCCTGCGATGAATGCACTTTGATTCTCTGATATAATCTTCCCCACGACCTTTCTCAACCTAGACGCTAGGACTTTAGCCAGTATCTTATAAGGGCCACCCAGCAAACTTATTGGCCTGAAATCCTTTAGAGAGACAGCACCTTGGATTTTAGGAATGATAGCAATGAAGGACACTCCGAGAGCCTTAGATAGCCTGCCTCTTTCGTAAAATTCAGAAAAGAAATCTATAGCCACTTTTTAATATGTTTGCTGTTTTAATCATGTCATATGATGTGTTAATCATAGTAGAACATGTTAATGTACATTTACAGATTTGGGGTGCCATTTAATAATTTTTTAATATTTTTTCTATTTACGCATGAATTTTGGCCCCTTTTTTAAAATTCGAAAAATCAAATTTTAATGGTTGTTTTGCTGTTTTAATCATGCCATTTGATGTGTTAATCATAGTAGAACATGTTAATGTGCATTTTACAGATTTGGGGTGCCATTTTATATTTTAATATTTTTCTATTTACGCATTTATTTTGGCCCTTTTTTTGAAAATTCGAAAAATCATTTTTTAATGATTCTTTTGCTGTTTTAATGACATCATATGATGTGTTAATCATAGTAGAACATGTTAATGTGCATTTTACAGATTTGGGGTGCCATTTTATATTTTTTTTATATTTTTTTCTATTTACGCATTTATTTTGGCCCTTTTTTGAAAATTCGAAAAATCATTTTTTAATGATTCTTTTGCTGTTTTAATGACATCATATGATGTGTTAATCATAGTAGAACATGTTAATGTGCATTTTACAGATTTGGGGTGCCATTTTATATATTTTTAATATTTTTTTCTATTTACGCATTTATTTAGGCCCTTTTTTTGAAAATTCGAAATCAATTTTTAATGATTCTTTTGCTGTTTTAATGACATCATATGATGTGTTAATCATAGTAGAACATGTTAATGTGCATTTTACAGATTTGGGGTGCCATTTTATATTTTTTAAATATTTTTTTCTATTTACGCATTTATTTCGGCCCTTTTTTTGAAAATTCGAAAAATCATTTTTTAATGATTCTTTTGCTGTTTTAATGATGTCATATGATGTGTTAATCATAGTAGAACATGTTAATGTGCAATTTACATATTTGGGGTGCCATTTTATATTTTTTAAATATTTTTTTCTATTTACGCATTTATTTCGGCCCTTTTTTTGAAAATTCGAAAAATCATTTTTTAATAATTCTTTTGCTGTTTTAATGATGTCATATGATGTGTTAATCATAGTAGAACATGTTAATGTGCATTTTACATATTTGGGGTGCCATTTTATATTTTTTTTATACATTTTTTTCTATTTACGCATGAATTTTGGCCCTCAAAAATAATTGCAAACACCTAAATGTAAGATATTTTCATATTACATTCATTCTAATATATCTATCATTGATAGTAGATAGTTAGAAAATTAAATATATGAATTTTGTAGTCAAATTCAGGTTATCTGGTTCATAAATTCATCAGATAGTCCGATACAACTTCTCACCAAAGAGTGGACCGTTACACCACCATAAACATGTTCCAATTTATAAATGAATGCATATTTGGAATGCTTAGAATATTCCGGATTTAATCCATATTTTTTCATATTTTTTTGACAAAAAAAAATTTTTGCACCGTTACGGGCCGTTACGCCCCCGTATCACCGTTACGCCCCCGTATCCGTATCGGTTTTGGAGGTCACCGTTACGCCAACCGATACCGATACGGGATACCTTGGGCAGAGCTAACACATTCCTTAATCCAAAGACACCATTTAGCCCCAAAACCCATCCGCTAAAGCATGTATTGAAGGAATTCCCAATCGACATGATCATAAGCCTTTTCAAGATCAAGCTTGCCTAGCAGAGATTTGGACCCGGATTTGTGAATGGAGTGAAGACATTCGTTCGGAATTAAAGCACTATCAATGATCTGCCTTCCTGCGATGAATGCACTTTGATTCTCTGATATAATCTTCCCCATGACCTTTCTCAACCTAGACGCTAGGACTTTAGCCAGTATCTTATAAGGGCCACCCAGCAAACTTATTGGCCTGAAATCCTTTAGAGAGACAGCACCTTGGATTTTAGGAATGATAGCAATGAAGGACACTCCGAGAGCCTTAGATAGCCTGCCTCTTTCGTAAAATTCAGAAAAGAAATCCATGATGTCTCCTCGCAGCATATCCCATAAAAAAAAACTGAAAAAACGCCACCGGGAATCCATCAGGGCCAGGGGCTTTTTCTCCTTCCGTATCTTTAACAGCTTCGAAGACTTCCTCATCTGAGAATTTGGCTTCCAGGGCGAGCGCTTCTTCTGGAGAAATCTGATTGAAGGGAAGAAAATCAAGTTTCTGTCTGCGCCAGCCTTCTTTGCAGAATAACTTGCTGAAATACCCTACAACCTCTTCTGAAATGCACTGCTGACCTTCAGTCTGCTCACCCTCAATCTCCAAGCAATTGATCCTGTTGACTCTAACACGCATGGAGGCCATAATATGAAAAAAATTTGTATTCTTGTCCCCCTCTGCAATCCATTTATGACGCGATTTCTGTCTCCACGAAGTCTCAGCTTCGCTCACCCTCAAAGAATAGTTGTGGATTAGCTGGGCCCTTCTATTCCACAAATCAGCAAACAGAGGAGCATCATCTGAAGCATCATCCAGCGCCTGAAGCTCAGAAATCATAGCCTCAGTTTCCTGATCTCTAGCGTGAAGGAAAGTTGCTTTCCAGTCATTGATCTTGACTTTCAGGAGCTTAAGCTTTTGAAGAATTCTGAACCTAGCGAAACCATCTACTTCGAAGCCTGCCCACCACCCTTTAATCAGCTGAGGGAAACCTTCGATCTTCAGCCAGGTGAGGTCGAACCTGAAAGGTTTCGGCCCCAGTTGTCTTTAGGCATAGAGAGCTTTATCAGCCAGTGATCAGACGTGGGTCTTGGGAGGGAGGATTGAGAGGAAATAGGGAAAGCTTCAATCCATTTCGTTGAAACAAGAAACCTATCCAATCTTGCAAGGATCGGGTTCATCCTACCATTCGTCCATGTATATCGAGCTCCCAACAGAGGCAAATCAATCAGCGCCTGATCATCGATCCATTCCGAAAATAACCACATACCCGATTTCACCCTTCCCCCAGTAGATTTCTCGTCCGAGTATCGAGTGATGTTGAAGTTGCCGCCTATCCACCACGGCCCATCAAACCTCTACCTAGCTTCATTCAGCTCCTCCCAGAAATCTTCCCTTCGATCAGCTTGATTCGGCCCATACATAGAGGAGATGAGATAGTTGCGGTTGGAATTAACCTCAACAAGGATAACCGAAACCGAAAATTCACCTATCTAGCTCTGATCCAGGGACCAAACAGCTGAATTCCACGCTATTAACACCCCATCCGCACTACCTTTAGCATTCAGGGCCACCCAAGAACCATCTTTCACCTTCCACAGGGATCTAAGGATATTGTCGTTGAAGGATTGGACTTTGGTCTCCTGCAGGTAGATAATGTCCGCGTTACTTCTGGAGCAGATATCCTTAATCATGCTTTTCTTCTGTCTGGAACCCACCCCTCTGATATTCCGTGACATGATGATCATTAAGCAACTGATCTACCCCTACGACCAACTTTGGTCGTACCCTTCTCACTAAAGAATGTAGTATTTGGACTAGCTAGGAGGCTCCGGAGTTCCCTGTTGTGACTTGTTTGAGTGTGAGCTTTTCTCGGAGATACCGACGTTGAGAGGGGCCGACCGCGCGCCTCGATGCACTGAAATAAAGCTACGAAATCTTCCGGGTTGTCACCGAAAGATAGGCCAATGAACCTACCAATGTGACCAAGGGCGTCCCGTATCCAACGTTTCTTCTAAATGCATTTCGCGATTTGGGCTTTGTGTTCTTCGGTTACCTACGCAGATCCCATACTCACTGTTACAGTCCCCACCCGCATCTGAAGGGGTTCGGCTTCCAGAATGCCTTGAGCCTCGTCTTCAATAATGCCACTACCAGCGTCTTCTTGGAATAAGGGTACAATGGCCTGATCGCATGCATCGACCGAGCAGGGAGAGTATGGCAGAGAACCGGCATAGGATTGGTCTCCCCATTCTGACGATTGAAGAAAGAATTCCGAAGATAGCTCGTCTTCTCTATCTGGGGCCGCTTTCAAAGGCGAGGAACGATCCGAATATGACGACGAAATAACATTTGGCCTTTGAAGAGGTTTGGAGCCAGGGACCACCTGTAAGGAAAGGCTCATATTTAACAACATAGATGGCGTTGAATCCAAGCCCCCTGATGAGGTACCGAGGCTGGTTCCGATGCGCTCTCTGACATCCCGCCCCAGTCTATCATGATCGTCGTTACCGCCAAAGCAACTCCCGAAGCTACAGGTGTCAGCCCGACCCTCCCTCGCGTTGCCAGCAAGATGCCCGAGGGAGCAATGGTCTCGGCTTCCGCATCGCACCCGAGGAGGCAACGTGGCGCCCTACTAACGACGCCAGCGTCACACATAAAGGCGCCACATGTAGCGTCTCGATCAGAGGAGACACCACTTTCCCAAGGTCGTTTACACGCCTGCTCTGTGTGAAGCAAGACCGGAGTACGAATTGTAAGTATTTTGTGAGGTTCCTCTGTTTATATAGAAATTCTAGGCTTAATTACAAGGCTGAATTGCAGCCATTAACATCAATCTAGGCTAATAAACAAGGAAACAATAACTGTACAAGATATATACAATCAATAACTGTACAAGATATATGCCATAAATAGATGACCTAATTATGGCTAAATATATGCTGTCCTGATTGACTTGCTGTCAGGCTAAATATATGTTGTCCATGCTGTCCTGATTAACTTACTGTCTAGCTAAATATATGTTGTCCATGCTGTCCTGATTGACTTGCTGTCAGGCTAAATATATGCTGTCCATGTTGTCCTCATTGGCATGTTGTCCATGCTGTCTTGATTGACGGATTGACATGCTGTCCATGCTGTCCTGGTTGATAGATTGACATGTGTTGTCCATGCTGTCCTGATTGACATCCCCCCTCAAATTGATGTTGGTCGATCAAGAAGCATCAATTTGCCCACAAGGAACTAATGGCGTTGTCGTGTCATGGCCTTGGTAAACACGTCAGCTATCTGGAGGTCACCGGAAACATGAGGAAGAGAAATGATACGAGTGTCTAAGGCTTCCCGAATAGAATGACAGTCCACTTCAATGTGCTTCGTTCGTTCATGGAAAACGGGATTAGCAGCAATCTGAATGGCACTAGTATTATCAGCATGGAGAGGTGTAGGTTCAGATTGGGAAAAATCAAGTTCAGCCAGAAGCCCACGAAGCCAGACAATCTCAGAACAAGCGCAGACATGGCACGGTATTCGGATTCAATAGAAGATTTAGAAACACGAGGTTGTTTCTTACTCTTCCAAGAGATCAAGGAATCACCAAGAAACATACACCAGCCTATGATAGACCGGCGAGTATCAGGACAGCCGGCCCAATCCGCATCACTATATGCAACAAGGTGAAGAGGAGAGTCGGTTGGGAAGAACAACCCATGGCTAGGGGACCCTCGAAGGTATCGGATGATATGACGAACGGCAGCCAAATGTAGATGGCATGGAGTCTGCATGAACTAGCTAACCTGCTGGACAGCGAAGGAAATAGCAGGCCGAGTAATAGTCAAATAGTTCAAACTGCCTACCAGCTGTCGAAATAGAGTAGGATCATACAGCAGATCACCCTCCTCACGACGATACTTCGTGTTTACTTCTAGAGGAGTATCCACAGAAGAAGTATCCTGAAAACCAGCTAAAGCAATCAAACCCTGTGTACTTATGTTGATTCAGAATGATACCAGAAGGATCCATGTGAACTTCCAACCCCAAGAAGTATGTAAGAGAACCAAGATCCTTCATATGAAATAAGGCCTAAAGATGCTGCTGTAGACGAGCGATCAAGTCTAAATCCGTCCCGGTGATAACAATATCATCAACGTAAACAAGAAAAAGAACAATACCAGCAGAGGTCTTACGAAGAAACAAAGAGGAGTCATATTGACTCTGCTCAAAGGAAAACTGAAGCAAGATAGACCGGAACTTATCAAACCATGCCTGGGGAGCCTGTTTCTACCCATACAGAGATCGCTTCAATTTACATACATCAGAAGAAGAAGAGGAGGTCAAGCCAGGCGGCAGGGCCGTGTAAATTGCCTCTTTGAGATCACCATAAAGAAATGCGTTTTTAACGTCCATTTGATGAAGTGGTCAGCCTTTGGACGCAGCAATAGAAATAACCATCTGCACCGTAGTCATCTTGGTGACTGGAGCAAAGGTCTCCTCATAGTCCACCCCATATTCTTTTCTGTTACCAAGTGCAACTAAGGCCTTATAGCGATCCAGAGCACCATCGGAATGCAGCTTAATCGAGTAAACCCATTTACAACCAATGGCTTTAACATTTGCCAAACAAGGAACAACATCCCATGTGTGATTGTCCTGAAGAGGCCGAAGTTCTTCGGACATCGCCTCACGCCAACATTCATGCTTAACAGCCTCGGAATAACATGATGGAATTGAAATAGAGGACAAAGTAGTATGAAGAGATGTCTGAAAAAAGCCATACCGATCAGGAGGACGAGAGACTCTAGTAGACCAGCGAGGAACAATGTCAGAACCCAAATCATCCGCAGAAGGAACAATCTGAACAGGCTCAGATGTCGGGTCAGGCTCAGGAAGAGGCAAAGTCGGTCGTCGGCGTTCATACACAAATCCAGGTTTGAATCACTCGGGAATAGGAGTCAAGTCATCAAAATGAGGAAGAACATTGATCTCAGGCAAGGATGCAACATGAGTAGAAAAGAATGATTGATTTTCAAAGAAAACAACATGATGAGAAATACGAAATCTATTAGAGCATGGATCATAGCAAACATAACCTTTGTGTGAAATACTATAACCCATAAAAGCACATTTAACAGATTGGACAGAAAGTTTGTGTCGTTCATGTGATGGCAAATGAACAAAACAAACACAACCAAAGGTATGCATGTCAAGATAGTTGGGATGCTGATGATGAAGACGATAGTAGGGAGATTCAAAATGCAAGACACTTGAAGGCAATCTATTAATTAAATAAACTGCCGTGGATAAGGCTTCCACCCAAAATTTATAAGGAACAGAAGATTCAAGCAATAACGTTCGAACAACCTCCAACAGGTGACGATTCTTACGTTCAGCAACACCATTCTGCTGACGTGTATAAGGACAAGAACGCTCAGAAACAATTCCTTTCTGCTTAAGAAAGGCATGAAATTCATAAGACATATATTCACCACCTGAATCAGACCTTAACACTTTAATGCCTGAAGAGAATTGAGTTTCAATATAAGCCACAAATTGTTGAAACATAGAAAATACCTCAGATTTAGAACGAAGAAAATAAATCCAGGTATACCTGCTATAATCATCAATGAATGTGATAAAATATTTCTAATTTGCATGAGATATAACAGGAGTAATAACCCACACATCACTATGGATCAAATCAAAACAGCTTTCAGCACGACTACCATGTGCAAGAAAGGAAAGGGATTTACTCTTACCTAATTTACATGTTGAGCAATCAAAAGAGAGATGAGAGGAAAATTGATCTTTATTACCCAAGAAACTAGAGTTTACTAAATGAGATAGAACAATAGAGTTAGGATGACCCAAATGTTTGTGCCATACTTCACCCTTATTGTTTACAATGGTACAAGCCAAAGAAATGCAAGAAGGAATGGAAAAATGTAGAGGAAACAATCGTCCAACTTTAGGCCCCTTCGCAAGTATCTTCCCCGACACCTAATCTTGTACGATAGAACCATTACGAGAAAACCCAACATTACAGTTGTTATCAACCAATTGTCCGACAGAAATGAGACTAGTAGAAAGCTCAGGAGATACAAAAACTTCTTTAACTAATGAATTAATATCCCCAACAGCATGAATAGGTAATTGACTACCATCAGCAATCTAAATGTACGATGAGCCATGATAATTCCGAACATTGGTAAGAGTGTTGGAGGAACTAGTCATATGATTAGACGCAGCAGAATCAACAAGCCAAGGTAAAGATGGTAGTGTACTGTTACCTTGAAACCCTAAGGCTGAAAAGGCTGAAATAATCATCTACTGAACTGTTTCAGGAGTAAGAACAAAGGGATTACCAGCTGTAGAGGAATTAGCAGAAGCAGAAGTACCCACCGCGGCTTGATAGGCATTAGTTTGGCAATTCTGGGGACGAGTTGGACGGTCTTTGATAAAATGTCCTGGCTTCTTACAATAATCGCAAGATTTCTTAGCACAGTGAGCAGCAATATGCCCATATTCCTTGTAGCTGAAGCATTGGACCTTCCGCATATCCCTACCCTTGCCTTTCCTATGAGCTGCATAAGCGACGTCATTAGAGGTCATGCGGTTCTGCTGAAAAGTAGCCTGTGTTGCAAGACGCTGCTCTTCACGAAGTAATTCCCCAAAGCACACATCCAAAGAGGGAGGAGGATCACGATTCATCAAATTGGAGCGAGTTGCCTCAAATTCCAGCTGTAACTTCATTAGAAACTGATCTCTCTTGCTCTGTTCATGAACCTCCTGAACAGCAGAGAGAGATGCAGCTGGTATCTTAGCATAAATAATTCAGCAAATTCACCCCACAAGTTCTGAAACCCAGAAAAATAATCTCGTATGGAGAGATCACCCTGAGTGTAATTGGCGATCTCATATTCCAACTAAAAGCTTCTGGCTGTGTGGTCCTGATTGTAAACCTTTTTTAAATACTCCCACATATCTCTTGTAGTCTTGTACGGCCTCAGATTTAGGACAATCAAAGGATCAACAGATCCTAAAATCCATGTCATGACTCTAGCATCTTTCACTTTCCACTAACCCAATTTAGAGAGGCCAGTTGGAGCTAGATCACTTCCATCTATGTGACCCCATAACTCTTTCCCCTAGACAAATAGGTGAAATTGAAATTCCCAAGCTAAATAATTTTTGCCCGTGAAGCGCACACCAAAAGAATCCGAGTTGCTAGTAAACATGGTGCCCGGAACACAGTAATAAAGACAGAAAATACTAAATCCACCTCACCACTAGTCCAAAAACAAGCCTACAACCAGCAAGCCTAAAACAAAAGGAGATCAAGATGGAGTTTCCAGCAATAAAGAAACTTCCTACCCTCAACAGAAACTGCTGAACAGCAGTTTATAACCCACCAGAATTGTCTACACCTTCCTTCGAAGTTATCGATAGCCAAGGAGACCAACAGATTAGTCCCAACCCAACCCAGAAATCTCAGAACAGGCTCTGATACCATGTAAGTATTTTGGATTGAATGTCCTCATTGTGAGGTTCCTCTATTTATATAGAAATTCTAGGCTTAATTACAAGGCTGAATTGCAGCCATTAACATCAATCTAGGCTAATAAACAAGGAAACAATAACTGTACAAGATATATACAATCAATAACTGTATAAGATATATGCCATAAATAGATGACCTAATTATGGCTAAATATATGTTATCCTAATTGACTTGCTATCAGGCTAAATATATGTTGTCCATGCTGTCCTGATTGACTTGCTGTCTAGCTAAATATATGTTGTCCATGCTGTCCTGATTGACTTGTTGTCAAGCTAAATATATGTTGTCCATGCTGTCCTGATTGACATGCTGTCCATGCTGTCCTGATTGACAGATTGACATGCTGTCCTGATTGACGGATTGACATGTGTTGTCCATGCTGTCCTGATTGACACGAATTTCATCCAGCAGACGCATGTCCAGAAGGGAGCGCTTGTGGGTCTGCATCTCTTGCTCGATCGTCACCACGTGTCCGAAGGCAGTTCTTAAAACGCGATGCGTGTGGGAAGGGGAATTCGGTAGGATGTTGGAGTGTGTAACCTGTGCCTCGTGGAGATTAGGTGATCCTGCGGTGCATTGAAGTTGTGCACCATCTTCCTTCTCCTTCTGATGCTGACCCTTCGGATTCGACGAGTGGATCTCTCTGGCTCGCCAGAGATCTCCCCACCTAGGGATGGGATCATTTTTCCTCTCCTATTGAATGAGCAAAATCAGATGCCTCTCCTCCGATGAAATCTTCAGGAATGGTGGTAGCGTCGTCCCTTTCTTCCTTCGAATCTGAGCTCTAATGACCCCCAACTCTTCCCCTGAGGTTGTTTTGGGGTCTATCTCGATAAGATCTCCCAGACGAGATATCAAGATATGAAAAAACTCTACACTCCACACGTCCAAGGGAATCGACCAGATCAGCACCCATATCTCTTCATACCCAAAGGCCGATAACTCCTCCCATTTGAGGATTTGAGACACCGGGCCGTCGGTGTGCAGTGCCCCTGCCATCATCACAAAGTCTTCATTAAATCCTGGAGACCCCTTCATCCAGAGGTCATTAAACCCAATCAATCTAATGGTATAAGACCCCGCTTTCATCCCTCCGATCTCCTCTAGCCACAGATTAACCGATTGTAAGGATGCTCCTTCCTTGGTCATAACCACTACCGACCCTCGTAGATCCATCTTGGACTTCGAGAACGAGTCCGGATTAATCTGAATAGTTGAGTCGTCAACCTAAGTAGGAGACGTCTCTAGACTACCTTTTCCTATCAGTGAATCTTTCTTAGCCCTGCAATTATCTGTCCTACCAGGATCTGCATTCCCAAAAGATTTAAGAAGCACCTCTATGAAAGAGGATGATCCTAGCTGATATTGAGGGGTAGTAGCCCACTGAACATCTTGAGGCAATTTTGCCTTTGTCTTCAGCGCAAAGATGCGCTTACGTTTGAGTTCCCAAATCTCGCTCGCTGCACCACCAGTTTTTGTCCCCCGAAACGTTCGCCATGAAGGCTATGAATCGCCTATAATAATTCCTTATCCATGCTCATCCTGACCAACACAAAGCCCCAGATAGCTCCTGTCTCTCTGTTCTTTGGTAACACAACATCCATCACTATTCCAGCTCTACCGAAGACTCTAGAGAGATTGATGGGAAGCCATCCTTCAGGAAAACCCTTAACGAACAGAGTCGGGTAGCTTGCCACATCTCTTACCCGACTGCTGGACAGAGGATCCCTCTTTCTCCTCACAGGGATTATCGTCCAATCCCCCTTCTCATTAGAATCAGAATGTGTCCCCTGCGTCAGATCCTTAGAGCCGAATGCTCTTGCTTTTTCCCCGTCCCCTATTTCTGCCGCTAGTTCCATCGTCATCTCCATTTCCATCTCTATCCGCCGCTCAGTCATCTCTGTTTCCGTCTCCATCCGCTAGTTCCATCCTCAAATTGACAGAAATGGAACAACCAATTCATGTTCCCCACCACCATCACCCATGGTGTGGCCGTAAAGGCTGTTACATAAAGGTATGGTGGCAACCATTACACATTATGAAGTCGTAACAGCCAAAAAATAACCCATAACAGCCACTACAACCCTCATAAAGGCTGTAACGATCCATTATGGGGCCAATATAATTTTTTTTTTGGATTTTCTTTCAATAAAAAGAGACTGTAATGGTCGTTATGAGAACAATCAATGGTCGTTACAGTCCGTATGATAAAGGTAACGATGGTGGCCATTACGTAACCGTTACCATTTCAGAAAACCTTGCCAACACTCTCTATTGAGGTTCTTGTATCAACACAATCACACCCAGATATATATACCTACCTATTCTACCCTGGAAAGGTACCCACTCTTACGCCTTACACCTAGTATCTAATTATGTTTTTTACCATCGCCTTAGCCCTTCCTCCCAAGCCTACACTCTAGCCTTGTCATGGGAGGTGGTTCCCTTTTCACATGATGATGAGCTAGCTCATTGTGGGTGATAGAGAGCCATGGAGGAAGAAATTTTAGCAATGCACAACACTGAAACATGAACACTGGTCTCACTGCCTCCTAGAAAGTGAACAGTTAGTTGTCAGTAGGTATACACCATAAAACACCAACCCGATGAGTCCATTTAACATTCAAAGGCGCACCTTGTTGTCAAATGGTACACTTATACCGTAGGGCTATATTATGAGAAAATCTTTTCTCCGGTTGTTAAACTAAATTCCATGCAAGTTTTGATCTATGAGGCTGGCTGGCAACGAACAAGTCATTGCCTCTTTACAAGTTAGAAGTCAAGAATGCCTTCCTCACTGGCAAAATAATTGAGGAAGTTTACATGGAGCAACCTCCTTCTCAGGGGGAGAATGGGAAGGTGTGTAAACTTTGGAAGGCCATCTATGGACTCAAGCAATCTCCTAGGGCATGGTTCGAGAAGTCTCATCGAGTTTTGGTGGATTTCGGCTTTCACAAGTGCCACATGGATCGCTCCGTGTTTGTGAAGCAGGCCTCCAAAGGAATTGTGCCATTAGTTGTCTACGTAGACAACATAATCACCATTGGAAATGATGAAGACGGCATATTAGCAGTTAAGAGCCACATCAAGGAATAGTTTCAAACCAAGGATCTTGGACCTCTGAAGTATTTCCTAGGGATTGAAGTAGCCTGGTCTGCCATGGGATCAACCTATATTGGAGGAAATATGCATTGGACTTGTTGGAAGAAACTGAGTGCAAACCATGTGACATTTCAATGGATCCAAAGTTCCAAACAGTAAACTATCTAATGATCAAAGTGAGCTGTTTGAAGACCCAGAGTGGTACAGGAAGCCTGTTGGTGAACTTATTTATCTGATTGTCACTCGATTTGATATCTTGCTTGTCGTTGTGTAGTGAGCAGAGTCATGCATCAACCGAAAGCATAACACTGGGAGGCCATCAAATGTATCCTTTGTTATCTGAAGAATACTCTAGGACAGGCCCTTCTTTACAGATCTCTTGGACATCTCAAAGTTGATTCCTATAGAGATGCAGATTGGGTTCGTTCAGTCATAGACAAAAAATCCACGTTTGAGTATTATACTTTTGTTGGAGGAAACTTGATAACCTGGAAAAGCAAGAAACAGATAGGTATTGCCAAGCCTAGTGCAGAAGCAGAATACAAAGCTATGGGCCACGCAGTCTGTGAGCTATTGTGGATTCGATCTCTCCTCCAAGCGCTTCAACTTTTCGATGCAGGGCCAATGGTACTCTAATGTGACAATTAAGCCATGTCCATATAGCTACTAACCCAGTCTACCAAGAACAAACAAAGCATATAGAGGTGGTTTGTCACTGTATTAAAGAGAAGATTGCATCCAAAGAAATCATTATCAAGTATGTTCATGTAAAGCTCAATTGGATGATATATTTAGCAAGCCATTGCACCCTTCTCAAGGATCATTTATAAGTAGGAAGCTGGACATGTTTGATAAGCTTGAGAGGGAGTATTGCAAGGCATGTGTGCATGCATTATTGTGTTTGTGTGTGCGTTATTGGGCCAGGGCCAAGCTGGGCCACTGGCCTTCTTTTGTATCTCATTGGATTTTTTTATAAAACAAGGGGGAAATGTGAAACCCTAGTCACTCTCTCCCTCCCTCCCTCCCTCCCTCCAACATGGACACTTAATCATCATCTCCACAGCTGACAGAAGCGGCGAGACATCTCTGTTGAAACACAGACATATTTACCATTAAACTAGAGGCTCGAACCCTGGTTTGCACATTTTTTATTTCACATAGGATAATCAGCAAATTAGAGGACCAATTTGAATAATGATCACCCAAGTTTGCACCAAAAACTTAAATCCCAGGTCACCCTTTGCTGGGTCTAAAAGCAAGGCCTGAGCCATGTCATAATTTGGAGTACACAAAATGGAAAAAGAAGTGCTCACTAAGCCAATATTCTGAATGGTAAACTGACTGCAGCTACAACAATGGCACAAGACCACCGAAATGGGGAAACTTACCAATCGCCTGTCAACGGATGCTGGCTCATTGATGGAACATAATGAGTAGGGGCCAGATCATGGCCTGTGTATCGCTTCAAGCCTTCATCTGTGCAGCTGAGAAGCCGTGTGATATTGCCAGGCTGACCACTCAAATGGAAGCTATGGACAAGTCCTACAGTTTGCCAATCAAAATATGGTGAACACTCTGTGGAGAAAAGTGTATGGATTTTGGGATGCGGCCTTTCCGGTGCATCAATGGCTGGTTGTTTTTCAGCCTTTTGACTTTGTGAACTGTTATGAGTTAAATATTTCGGCTTGGTAAGCTCAGAAAATGTCTTGCTCTTTAGGAAACTTAAGTATTTCGACCAAATTCGCTTAGGACACCCAACTGATGCATGGTGTAACAGAAGGCCTTCATTTAACGTGTTAATGCATTCTATGCTAAAAAATAAGCCCCGCCTTTTGTTTGGGTTGGTTTCCATCATTTGAACCTGCATAGAGAAAACAGCTATCAGAGGTTATACATAATTGGGCGATGCAACATTCAAGTGCATGGAAGGAGCCAGTGGGTGAAATAGGTTTGAGTTTGAGTCAGTTCTGTAGAACTATAATGGGCCACGTTTCTGGCACAAGCCTGACCCAAAACCTGATAAGCTCAGCCCAAACGGCCAAACCTGTCTTTTAAATTGGTCAGGTTGGTTGGCCTGTGTTCCAACCCAACCCATTGCCAACCCTAAAAGAGTCCCATATGTTCATTTCGTATTTCTTGGGTGCAAGGACATTATTTACTTAATAAAAATAAGTGGAACTCATTTTTACCCAGTTACTAAAATGAGTCATCATATGATGCTTCAACAAAATAAACAACACTTTTTTTGTCCAACCCAGCAATGGTAGAGATGGGACTCATCTTTAGGTAATCTAAGCCGCCAATCTGGGAGGCGCCATCATGTCCACGTCCCAATACCTCCCTTACCAGGATATCCTCACCATATGGTCCACACTTGATGGGGGCCCAATTGGTTGCTGGAATCATTGATTTCTCTGATCCACCATGGGCTCCACAGCATGAACTATTTGGATCACAAAGAACCAGGCATTTTAATTTTCACAACTGTGCAGGGATTTACTCAATTGCAGTAGTAGAAATATGAAGATTACATGCAAACTACTATTATCCTACTATATGACCTTTGTAATCAAAGTACTGCATGATATGACAATTTTTGGTGGATTTGTACCTCTCTAGGAAAAGGTGGAGGGGGGAAAAGATGATTGCACTGATAAACAATATCATCCTCGTGGTGGGTTAATTTGCTGAATGACCAATTTCCAACAGTAAATGGCAAACCATAGTGTAGAAGTATAGGTTCAACACCCTCTCGAGGAGTATAACCTGGGTAGATCATCAAGTCATCGCTTATCTTGTGGCGAAGACCCACCTGCTCAAACAGATAATAGAGCCAAAAATTTGAAAAGAAAAAAAAGATTTAGTATTAAAAAAAAAAAAATTTGAGAAAAAGAACTACTAACTTGTCAGAATCTTAATTTATGAAGCAATTACTCACTTCTGCAGCACCAAACGAGTAGCCATACATCTCACTGATCCACCCCTGGCCATAAATGTCACCAGTTATGTTGGTTCCCCAGTGGGCCCGATCCTCCCGTACTTCTTCCGTCTTTGAAAGCCACATAGGTGCCAAGACCCTCAGGTCATCAATATGCATAGCTAGAAGTCCTCCAACCTTGTCACAGAGTTCAGGATGCTTTGTGTGCAAACGGGCAAGAATATTATCACATCCAACCAAGTATCTGAAAGATAGTGCAAATTACAAACAAATATGCATGATAAACCAAATAAGAGGTGACAAAACAAAAAGTGGAATAAATAGAAGATAATGCGCAAGACGAGTCCAATGTTGCACGAGGGAAAATTATGGTGGAAACAATCATAAGGGGCTCTATGTAATATCAGAGGTGGTTCACACAGACGCACGCACGCGCACGCACACACACACACACACACTGGCAACAAGAGGCACAGTTACCTCTGCCAATAGCAGAAATCCTTTCCTCTGCAGTTGCTTCTCAAACTTCAGAGTAAAAGGTCAATGGCATATCTTAAATGTGATCAAACAACTATGAAAATACCACGACATATCAGAAAGTATTACAACATAGAATTATGACCAAACAGAAAACATTGATCAGAAGATGGCAGGATAGACCAACATGTCTATTAAACAAATCAGAGGGAAGCAGCTTTTCTTTTCCTTTTAAACAAGTGTAATTAATTTGGTGTGGTACACAATTTTACCTGCACACCGAATGTAATGGAAAGCTGAATATGCTACCTAGTGTTTTAAGAATTGACAATATCAGCCGATATATCCCATGATATATCTTGTATCTTACATATGCGATACAAAATGCACAAGTGGTGGGATATATCCCACATGTTCGATCCAATGAGCATTTTCAATTTTTGATCTTTTTTTTTTTGTAAATCATGTTAAATCAGTGTCAAATTGTTACAAATCCACAGTTTTTCATGTTTTACATGAAAAATCATGTAAAACAATTTCCCAATTTCCCAATTTGTAAATCATGTTTTAGGAGCTTTGATTTCGAGATTTGGAGGAGATGGGCCGAGTTGTGGAAAATTGAAAAAAATCAAAATTTCCCAATTTCTCGCAAATCGGTTGTAATCTTTGTCCAAACATAAAATCAAACATTTATGTAACTTGATCTAGTGATTCTTCTTTTGCTTTTGAATGTATTGCTTGTGTTTCCACACATCTTCTTACATTTATAAATTATATGAATATGCTTTGAATATAATTGCAACAATTCAATTAGATAACGCATAGATTAGGACCCCATACAAAGAAAACCTATTATGTGCACTTTTTTTTTGTATTGTTTTGATTTACAAGTGTGTATTGATGTCTTTTTTAACAATCATCGAAGTTTCATTGAAAATTTTGACCAATTTCCCAATATTTCCCCATGTTTCCAACAACGGCAATACATTATGCAATACAGCCGATATATCCCATGCAATAACTGATATGTATCCGTATCCCAAGGGTGTGATACGTAACACGATACCGATATTTCAAACACTAATGCCACCGATCAACAGTGTGATTGATAAAAATGAATGGAGCAAGAAACTATGCAGGAAGCCATCATACTTCCGATGTATGCACGTATGTATGTCTGTATGTGTAGGGGAATGATCCTATGTGGGTGTCAACATGGTAAGTTACCATATTGGCACCTCATGTGGGGCTCAATATGGCATTTTTATGACATCCAAACAATGCATTAGGCGCATCCACCATGGATACCCGGTGCAAAAAACCAGAGCCATGCAATCATCAGGAGGGCCACACCATTGAATCAATGGACAGCTACCCAAACACATCCGAGTTCACATGGGGGCCCCATGGCATCCAAGCCGTCTAAAAGGAAACCCACCATAGAAATTGGGCGCACCAAAAAAAAAAAGGTCGATCCATCATCATCAGGCGGGGTATCCATTAATTTCAAGTTTTTTTTGTGTTGTCCACTGTTTTCAATGGTGTGGCCCACCTAATAATGCGGGGGCATTTTCAAACTAGGCTTGAGTGGGGTGGCCTATGAGATGCAGCGGCACACTCCAGGTGGGTTGTAAGACCCTAACCCAAGTGTGCACGCCGTTTCTTTAGGTCATGCGGTCCTACCGGTCGAATTTCGGCAACCCGCGACCTACGGTTAGCGTTTACGGTCGTCCCCAAGTTCGGTCACGTCAACCCGACTCGGATCGACCCGAAACCCATGCCATCTTGTCCGTATTGGCGCCGCGGTTCCAACGCCGCGTCCCGTGCGTAAATCCAACGTGTACATCATGAGTTATGGGCAACGTTCGATTTGGGCCTTTGATGTGTGATGGTGGACCCCACCCCACACGTTTTTCCTAGGTGTTTGTGTAAGGATGATGTCACCCTATAGTAGGTTTGCTAGAAAGCCTACTAGCCTACCACCCTAAGACCTACTAAAGCCTAACACTTTGTTATTGTCACCATAGGACATCATGGTTTCTCTAACCAAGGAGAGAGAGGCAATGATTGCCTCCCTACAACTCCCTCCCTCTCTCTTTCTTCTCATTCTCTCTACCTCTCCCTATCCTCTCCCTTTGCTAGGACGTCCCACCTCCCCCAAAAATTCCAGCCCTCTCACCTCCCAACACCTCCTAATCCACCCATCATCAACCAATCTCAACCATTGAACCATGATTGTAACGTCTCGGAAAAATCCGTACAAAGACCCGAGGACCACCTCAGGTAGAAATCACTAAGGACCAAATCCTTCAGAAATTAAACGAAGGTTAATTAAGGGCTAAACAAAACCACCTGTCGAATTAGCCTGGACAACTTTCAATACAAACTGCAAGACCTAAAACCAGTAAAATCGCTAACGATACGTTGCCTAGAAATCTAGGATCCATCTCAAAACCCCGTTGCTCTCAGGAGCATCACGAAACTCCATATCGGACCTGGACCGCGCGTCGAAAGTCCGATTACCGCAAAACTATACAATTATGACCGCCTTACTGGGCTCGATGATCATCTCGGAAATCAAGTCCGAATAGTATCTAGAAACGCACAACTTGAGCCCGGAGCAAAGTGTGCAAGAAACGCGAGTATCTTTAGAAAATGAACAGAAACTTAAGTGAATTGAGTCGTTCGCTTGCAGGCCAAATCTAAGGACTCAGACCGTCAGGATTTGGCCCAATTACACCCTTGGATCAGGAAAAATTTCCAACACATGTAAGTGTACTTGTGGCCCTGATCAGGTATCGGTGACCGTTGAACTGAAACGGGTCCCCCGCGGCCAATCCACTAATCCGATCAAACCGAGATCTTAACCTGGCGTAGATCCATCGTCAGGGAATTTTTTCCAGACCGTACGCAGAAAAGGGGCCTCCATATGTGCTCCGTTGGACCGAAACAGCCAACTTTTGGCTATAACCTAAGTATACCATGGCCCTGGGGCCATTTACATTAGTCCTGGGCCTATATAAGTGCCTTAACCTACCCCTCTCATCCCATATGAATTTGGAAACCTAGGAGAGAGAAGAGAGCAAAGAGAGAAGGAAAGTGAGAGAGAAAGTGGGAGAGAGTTCCTGGGATTCGATCCCATCGCTCCACGTGCTGAATCGGTCTGTCTGTGTCGTTATTCCAGCGATTCCGACTCAGTTCTTGGGTAAGCAATCCTAACCCTAATCTGTTCTAGGGATTAAAATAGAGTAGATGATGAAATAGCTAACCTATTTCATGATATAGGTTGTCATTGTGCCGTAGACAAAGACAAAGACAAAGAGTTCAAACTGAGCTCGTTACGAGTCTACCGGCGAAAGGTGCGGACTATAAATGTTTAGGTTATGGTTTTTTAAGGCTTTCAATGTCAGTAATGATTTATGACTGGCTTGATTGCTATCACATGTGCTTAGATACGAGGCTTTCCTTATAGCATGCCTATATATAAATTATGTTGATTTATAATGCATTCTATGTGTTTGTTGAAATGTTTGAATGAATCTAGAATTTTGACTTGTGCTCGCCAGGATTATTGATTGTAAATACATGATTGTTGTGCATGTGGCAACCCCTATGTGAAAGGATTTGCCGTAATATGTGTTTTACTAATTTATTACATATGTGTGATATGTGTAGCCTAAGTGTTTGATAAAATGCTTGAATGAGGAAATGCTTGTTGAAAATGCATGTAATGAGGGCATTGAGATGGGATTCTCAGTGACCTTATCTATAGTTACAATTCCCTTTATGGAACCTATCTTACTACTACATGCTTTATGGATGAATGCCTATGCATGTTAACATGTTCTCTATGTGATCATAAAAATGCTTATATGAGATTTACATTTGAATTGGTTGCTACATGTTATCTTGACTATCAAACATGAATGCTTATTGTGTTGAGAATGACTGGGGCTACGATATAGCCCAGGCAATCGGTAATGGTTTACGATCGATGGCCGAACAGTTTACCCACAACGGATACGCCCAATGAATCCAAGTCGTACGCTGCTTGTCGATAGCGGTTAGGCCACGAGGAGTGCTTACGCGCTCCATGTCGATCAGCTCGACATACGCTCGTACTAGTCGAGCTTGTCAAGTAACCCGATTGGCCTAATGTATGTTCACCATGTATGGACACTACTGCTTGAATCTAAGGTACCAACGTACCAGTGAAAAACCCGCTTAACCTTGGTACCTCAATCCGCTAAGACTCATGAGCCAGGCATGGTGGTATGGGACACCGTGGTCGAGCTGTCGGCCTACGCCGGGGCGACGAGCCTCCTCGTAGTGACCAGTGAGCAACCCAAACTCGTGAGTCGAATACGGTGGTATGGGACACTGTATTCGAGCTGTCGGCCTACGATCAGGTGACGAGCCCGTAGTGACCTCGAGTATACACTAGGACTACGCTAAGGTGACTAGCCTTTCTTTAGTAACCTCGAGTATAAACTAGGTCTGCGCTAATGGTGACAAGCCTCTCCGTAGCGACCTAGAATTGTCTATCGTATGTGATTAACTAAAATTGACGACCCTAGATGGATCATTGTTTGGGTCAATGATATAAAGGGAGGTGCCTTAGCTTCCCAATCCTGCTGTAAGAATATGCTTATCTAAGAACTTGGCTAATCACGCACATGCACCGCATTGCATGTGCCTTTGGCGTTGGAGTTGAGCACAACGAGAGTGTTGCATGCCGCGATCGTGAGATGATGTCGCAGAGGGAGTATAGGCGAGGGCATACATCATTATCACATATTATCCTTGCATTAACAAGGTGTTGTATTGCTTTATCATTACTATTTGACTGAGTTGATAACATGTTAACCTTTGCTTTATAGCTCCACTGAGTTGATCACTCACTCCCACGTTCTGGGATGGTGCTTTAAACACCAACCAAACACTGTTGTAGTTGCAGATGATGGCGATGCTTACGTAGCGGAGCCGGACTTTTATGATGACAAGGAGTTCTCCTACATGCAGTTATCAGGCGGGTCTATGTAGGCCCTGTTCTGATCGACGGGGATTACTGGGATGCTGACTAGATGACATTACACATTTTGTATATTTTGTGAATTTTACATGTAATTAACTGACCTGGTAACATGATCATACTCAGGAGACTTACAATCACTTATATGCTTTATATACTTATCACAGTCTTCCACTTGCGTAAGCCAATTATCTCTGGAGTATGATATGCTGTTTTGGTATAATCTCACTCATGTTTAATGCACTAATACGATAAACATTTAATCATCATTATCTATGTTGCATAAGTGATGTGTTGGAACTCGGGAGTTGGGCTCCTGCTCGACCCCTGATTTTCAGGGCGTTACAATGATCCTTGAAGCTTCTTGATGCTAGTGGTGTAGCTTTGGAGTTGTTCTGATAGGTGGGTGTGTTGCATTGTTTAAATTTCAGATTTCTTCTTCCTCTTGATTCTTCATTCTCCTTCCATTGATGGAGCTTGTGGGACCCATCAAGTGATGATGGTGGCCCCAAAACTCCATGAATATGGCTCGAAGCCTATCCTACATTGCATGCATGCGCATGCAAAGGACCATTCTCCATGGATCCCTTCATGCTCCTTTCTTCCTTAGATCAGGGATCTTTGGGTCATCTAGACTCTTGATCCTTGGTGGAGATTGGATCTCCACCATAAATCTCAATAGATAGTCTTGATCATGTAGATTGTATATCTTATAGTAATAAAATGTCTATGTATGTGTGTGATGAAGGGAAGGGCCTCATTAAGGCAGAGACCCTTCTCTTGTGGTCGTTTTCTTCTCCTTTTCTTGTTAGAAGTTTCTGATCATGAGTGTGTGGCCCACCTTGTGGACAGACAAGATCCAAACCGTCCATAGAGGAAGGACGTTTTTCACAGTCCATCCCTTGGACGTGTGGCCCCTAAAATCACTAAAATGGGGTGTATGCAAGGATGATTTGGATGATGGGATGGTTTGGATGTTTGTGGGGCCCACTTGGGTGGACCACACCATGATTTTCTGGGGTTAAATCCCCATTTAAATAATGTTTGCAATTTATTTTTATCAGACATATGTTGCTATCCAGACTTTCTGGACAGATTTTGGGCCATCTTGAGGCCTGATTTTTGGTCATTTGGTGGGGATGTTGATATCATCCAATATGTGATTCTTGAAGGTGTATGCCCCACCTATAAGCCTACCAAATTTTAGCCCCAACTAACCCCATTTGATCCTCCAAAAGAGTGAGCCAACATGGGTGTTCAACCAGATTTCTGCTGTAATTTCCAACACTACAGGTTGTTGTAACCCATAATTTAAAAATATTTTCTCTGATGATGGGCCACCTTTCTGGGTCCCACCTTGTTCTAGACTTGATAAGGGACCTTGGCCCCCAATTTCATAATTTTTGGAGACCCTGGACCCACTCCATTGGGGAGCCCAAATTGGTACAGCAAGATGAATATTGCTGGAATTTTTTAACATTGCTGTATTTTTGTGTTTGAGGAGATAATTGGGCCTGGCCCATTTGGGCTTTTGTGTATATCTATGGGGCCCACCTTGTGATGATCCAGAGGCCACAAGGGGCCATTTTGTGGGGGCCAACCAACTGGACCAGCCATCCATGATAGACGTCCAGCTGGTGGACGTCCACCATGGGCTGGCCGTCCTTAGCCAGGCCCACCATGATGTATGTCTTTCATCCACGCCATCCCTCCATATTTGTGGGGCCCATGTGGGTTGGGTCCACCCTAGGTGGACGTCCCATGTGGGGCCCACTTGGGACGTGGGAGCCCACCTTGTTGCATATGTATGGGGCCCAGACCGTCCACACCTTGGACCGCCCAAGCCTAGGACGCCCCTGCCCTTTTGGGGCCGCTGCTAGGCCTGCAGTCCAGCAGCAGGCCTACCTTTCTAAGTATCAAATCCCTATCTCCAAATTGGTGGGGCCCCTATGATGTATTGATGGACACTATGGGAGTAACTCCCAAGTATTTTGACATGTTTCTGGGCCTCAATAAGTCCAGAAGATTTGGTAGACTAAAAGTCCAGCCATGGCCATTTAAATACACAATGTATGGCTGAATTTTTATTGGAATTGGGGGCCCACCACATTGATAAATTGAGTATTTGTTCCTCACCTATACCTTAGTATAATTATTTGGGCTTAATTAATGCATGTTTTGGGCCACCTTTGATAACCATTTGTGGGACCCAATGCATACCAGATTTTGGGGCTTCCTAGTGGGCCCAGGTCGGGCTGGAATGTCTCACCTTAGCGAGCCAAATGATGGGCTGACCTTCCATTTGCTGGACTTATAGGCTGAGGAAAAGGGGGATTTGGGCCCTTGAATGCCCACTTAAATGACTAGTTATTGGGCTAATGTAATGGGGCGTATTCCACCCAAAAAAAAAAAACTTGTTTTGGGCCATGTATTTGTATACTTGGGCTGCCCACTAAGTCCATCTAAATCCTTGGACTCTATGGCCTTAGGACTTGGGCTTTGGGCCTTGGTTCCCCTCCTTGGGTCATGATTGTTAGAGTTAGTATTGGGCCTACTTCCTTATGCCTTTTGTGGGACCTATGTGCATATGGTTTGGATATGGGCCTTGGGCCTAATGTTTACATGGTTTGTGGATTAGATGGCTTGAGGAAATGGTAGTTGAAAGTCCTCATTTGGACCCCTTTAGGCCTGTTAGTATCTAAGGGTGGTTAAATGCCCACCTAACTCCCTTGCTAGGCCCGTTTCCATATTATCTAGACCCTAACTTTGTATGCTTAGTCTCGTGGGCTACCCCAGGTAAATGGGTCCCCACTAAAGGTTGTATTCCTTGTAAGGAATTGGTTAAGTACCTACACCCTTCATGGTTAGGTAGAGAGTACATCTTCTCATTCGCCTCATTGGCACCCTTATTCATCATCATGGCCCACTCCCATACGCATCATATGCATGCTTGGTTGAGATATGATTGACCATGGTTGTGCCATTGTGTAGGACATGTTGGTATCTTCCCGAGGGATGGAGTTTACCCTCTTTAGCACGGTGGATGCTTGGGATTGATACATGGTTGATTGTGTGATTCATGCATCTAGCATTGCATAGCATGTAGATATTCGCCCTTGCTTCATCAGGGTCGTAGCCTCCACAGGGATATTGTGGATGGTCGTGTGTAGACACCGGAAATGATTCTTGAGCATTTGGGGTGCATAGGATATCCCTGGGTGAAAGCCCCTAAACTTCCACGATACCGAGGGGACGCCTCAACACCGAGACCAAGTGGAAAATATGAGCGCACAAGTGCCCTTATACTTTAAGGCCGCGTCTCCCACTGCAACGTGGTCGGTTGGGATGGGGTGTGGCCTTACCCGCCTGAGAGAGATGGCAATAGCTAAGCTGAGTTTAACCAACTCGTGAATGGGTCTGCTACCCTCGAGCCTCGCTGGTGATTGGTTGTCCACAGGCGGGTAGTGAGGTCTCCTACGCTCGTTTAACTATGCGGGTCTTGGAGAGCGGCAGTCATCCTGCAGCGTAGTTGACCCCAGTGGATTCCTTATGATGGAACTGTACTTGATATGTGGATTGGATATGAGGACTAGCATTACTTCGCATTGCATTTGCACCAGCTGTATAAGCCTTCTATTGCATCGCCTCGGTATGGCGTCCAGTACTCATATATTGCATTACATAGCCTTAGTACGGCTTACTGCATTCATAGCTTAGCATCGCTACGGCTAGTGGCATTAGTATCATTCATGTTTCCTCCTGCATCCTCCTATTTCTTCTGAGCACCATTGTCACACACCTTCACCGCCCTCTAAGCTTTCTATAAGCTTATGCACAATTGATGCGTGCAGGTGATCCTAGGTCGACGCAGTAGTGGTGGGGCATTGGATTGGAGCATGCTGAAGACCCGTTGTAGACTTTTCTCTTTCTTTCTTACCTTATGTATGTCCTTTTAAACCTTATGTACCCGTAAAACTTTAAATTTCTAGTAGATTTTGCAATGCGTTCCTATGGTTACTTTCTAAGACTTACTTGCTATGATCTTGGGTATGCTCGATTAAATCGGATTTATGATATAGAAATCCTCCTTGTAAAATCCCAGGATCGGAGCCTGTCTCAGGAGCCAAGAATGGGGTACTACGGAGGCTGTTGCGGCCGGAACCAGCTATCGGGTTTCTTGTGAGTCCAATCACCGAGTCCGGGGCGTGACATGGGTGGCCCGCAGAACCCATGCATTTGGGGTCCATGTGAGGCGGGTGGCTCGTGTGAGGTGGAACCCATAGATTTGGGGCTCATGAGGAGGGTTCAACCAAGAACCTAACCCATGGATTTGGGGTCTGGGCTATCAGATAAAGGGATTAATTCGCCATGCTCTATTAGTTTGAGCTTTTAGAGCATGTGGTTAATTATGCTGCATCACCTAATGATTGCATTGACCTTATTTTTGGGTTGGATGATTTTTAAGGGGGCACACCTGATGCACGGTTTGGATGTCATATACACACCATGGTAGGCTTGATGGGGACATCAAAGGACCTACTCAGGTGTACCAGAGATGGAGACGACCACCCACATTAGCACAGCTTTCTTTGTGGATGGGAGACGAGTTCCAGATGGGGCCCTCTGGGCCATTTTGAAGACCCCACATGCATTGGACGTGTATCAGGAAGACCCCACCTTGGGATGATGCATGTGGGTTGCTTAGGAGATAATTTTAGTCATAGCATTTCTATTTCGCGTCGATCCGACCGTTGGATCTTTTAGATCAGGCATCAGGCCACCAGATCTTTTAGATTTACACCCCTTGGACTCTGATCTTGCTTTCTTTATATTTTTTTTATTATCCTTAGGAGTTATTTGATGGTTGAGATTGATAATATATGTTTTAGTTTTCTTATTTTAGATAATGGGCCACTTTACTTAAGTGAGTGGCATAATTGTAATTATGTTGGATTTAATTCCGAATTTTTAATTATAAAAGCACAGGGGTGGTGGAGTTCCAACCCTAGTAGTACTATTGAGAAGAAAAAAAAAAGAGTAGAGCTCTCTTGTGTGAAGGAATTTTCCTCCTTATTTTCTAGAGTTTTTTTATTTTATTTATAAAAAAAAAAAAAAAAAAAAAAAAGACTCCCTTCCAATTAAATTGTAGAAGGGTAGAAGCTTGTTTGGTGGTGGATTCCAAGGTACATCCTTCCTCTTCCTCTTCTTCAAAAGGTATTCTTCTTCTTACATCCTTCCTCTCTGTTCTTTGAAAGGTATTCTTCTTCTTCTTCTCTTGTCTTCCTCTTTTCCTTCCCATTACAACATTCTAAACCCTAGATCTTCAATTTCTTATTTTCTCCAATTTTAAAAACCCTAATTCCAAAATCCTCAATTCTCATAAACCCTAATTTTCCTAATTTCATATTTTTCTCTTTCCTAACCCTAATCATAAAACCTACAAATATGACCATTGAGTGTGGAATGTGCCTATGCTAAATTGGAAGTTTTATCCTTCCATCGATCCTAGTTTTAATTGATTTATGTGAATTCTTAACATGTGGGCATGTGATTTAGGTTAAATCAGATTTTATTTCCTATTGTTTACTTTTAATTAATTGAGAGATTAACATCTTTTGTTAATTGAATTACTTTATGGACTCTTTCATCATCTCCATGTTACATGCTAGCATTAAATCATGTGTCCTGCATCAAGGCCCTACATGAGGCGCAAACATACGATTAAGTACATGTGTGCATGTGTGCGTACAAACACACATGCATACATAGAGAGAGTTTAATGTGGGGGCATTTTCACACCGGGCTCGAGTGGAATGGCTTGTGGAACACAGGGGCACACTCAAGGTGGGTGGCCCGCATAACCCATGGATTTGGGGCCCGTGTGAGGCAGGTGGCTCGTATAAGGTGGAACCCATGGATTTGGGGCCCAAGAGAGGGTGAAACCCATGGACTTGGAGCCCACGGGGAGGGTTTGCCGAGGACCTAACCCATGGATTTGGGAACTGGGCTATGAGATAAAGGGATTAATTCGTCATGCTCTAATTGTTTGAGCTTTTAGAGCAAGTGGTTAATTGTCCTGCATCAAATTGGTATCAAATCGGAAGGTCTCATGTTCGAGACTCCTCACCGGGGGTGATTAATGCGGGGGGGATTTTCACATCGGGCTCAAGTGGGGTCCCCTATGGGATGCAGGGGCACACTCAGGGTGGGTGGCCCGCATAACCCATGGATTTGGGGCCTGTATGAGGCGGATGGCTCATATAGGGCGGAACCCATGGATTTGGGGCCCACGAGAGGGCGAAACCCATGAACTTGGGGTCCACGAGGAGGGTTCGGCCGAGGACCTAACCCATGGATTTGGGGCCTGGGCTATGAGATAAAGGGATTAATTCGCCATGCTCTAACAGTTTGAGCTTTTAGAGTAAGTGGCTAATGGTCCTGCATCAGAGTTTTAGAGTTTTCTTCACCTCATCCTCGAATATTCTATCATTCTCCAAGTGCACAATCAATCGACAGGGCATGAATGGAACTATTCTACTACTTGTGAAATTGTTTTGGTTCTGTCCACTTCTTTCTCACCTTCGTATTGGACTCCAACGGCCACGTTGCATCAAGGTGTCCCGTATCCGTTACGTTTCGGCCATAACAGCCAATACGTAACGGTAATGGTCGTACCCGTTACGCGATACTAGGGCGTAATGGGCGGCCCCCCGATTTTGGTACCGTAACGGCCGTTACAGGGCGTAACGGCCGTTACTGCCCCATAACGGCTAGGCCGTAAAGGTCAAATAACGGCCATTTTTTTTTCTTTTTAAGCTCTATTTTTTTAGTTTTTTTTTAAACCACTTCCTTCCAAACTCTTACTAAATCCTTCTATTACTATTTTCGACCAATCTTGGCTTGGTATTTAGGATAAAAATACATTATATTAAGGATTTTCTTGAATCGAAGCTCCGTGGGCCATTTTTCAGAAATTCGTCAAAAATATGTATTTATACTTTTTATTGAATGTTTTGTTGTTTTAATCATAGAATATGATGTGTTAATCATAGTAGAACATGTTAATGTGCATTTTACAGATTTGTGGTGTCATTTATATTTTTTTTCTATTTATGCACTAATTTTGGCCCTTTTTTTAAATTCGAGAAATCATTTTTTAATGAATGGTTTGTTGTTTTAATCATGGAATATGATGTGTTAATCATAGTAGAACACGTTAATGTGCATTTTATAGATTTGTGGTGTCATTTTATATTTTTTTCTATTTATGCACTAATTTTGGCCCCTTTTTTAAATTCGAGAAATCATTTTTTAATGAATGGTTTGCTGTTTTAATCATGGAATATGATGTGTTAATCATAGTAGAACATGTTAATGTGCATTTTACAGATTTATGGTGTCATTTTATTTTTTTCTATTTACGCACTAATTTCGGCCCTTTTTTTTTAATTCGAAAAATCATTTTTTAATGAATGGTTTGCTGTTTTAATCATAGAATATGATGTGTTAATTATAGTAGAATATGTTAATGTGCATTTTACATATTTGTGGTGTCATTTTATATTTTTTCCTATTTACGCACTAATTTCGGCCCTTTTTTTAAATTCGAAAAATCATTTTTTAATGAATGGTTTGTTGTTTTAATCATAGAATATGATGTGTTAATCATATTAGAACATGTTAATGTGCATTTTACAGATTTGTGGTGTCATTTTATATTTTTTTATATTTTTTCTATTTACACACTAATTTCGGCCCTTTTTTTTTAATTCAAAAAATCATTTTTTAATGAATGGTTTGTTGTTTTAATCATAGAATATAATGTGTTAATCATAGTAAAACATGTTAATATGCATTTTACAGATTTGTGGTGTCATTTTATATTTTTTTCTATTTACGCACTAATTTCGGCCCTTTTTTTTTAATTCGAAAAATCATTTTTTAATAAATGGTTTGTTGTTTTAATCATAGAATATGATGTGTTAATCATAGTAAAAAATTAAATATATGAATTTTGTAGTCAAATTCAGGTTATCTGGTTCATAAATTCATCAGACAGTCCGATACAACTTCTCACCAAAGAGTGGACTGTTACACCACCATAAACATGTTCCAATTTATAAATGAATGCAAATTTGGAATGCTTAGAATATTCCGGATTTAATCCATATTTTTTTGGCCAAAAAAAAAAAAAATTTGCACTGTTACGAGCCGTTACACCCTCGTATCGCCGTTACGCCCCCGTATCCGTAACGGTATCGGAGGGCACCGTTACACCAACCGATACCGATACGGGATACCTTGCGTTGCATGCACAAAACCAACACATACCAAATTGTTTTTCCCCAGTGTCTAATAAATGTTCCAAGCATATTGAAATTGATTGTCACTTCATTTGAGGAAAAGTTCCACAAGAGAATCACTCACCCTTTGTATCATCTGAAGAGATCACATGTTGACATTCTCAATTGTATTCATGAGCTGAGACTACCGATATTTTTTCATTGAAAATTACAGTCTCATGGGAAATATTTAGCGGGAAAATATCATTAGCAATGCATTCTTGTGGTAATACTATATAGCACATCTGCATCAAAGCCACTTGGTAATGCAAGGTACAGCCCAATATAAGCAATCCCAATTATGTAAACTAAAGTTCAACTTTCCAGAGTTTGGGCAGCATTTTTTCTTGGTTGCTAAATCCCTCATTTCAGCCTTCCAATACTGCTATACAGCACCATAATGAAAACAACAACAATTCTATGGTATTGCATAGATTGCCATCTAGTTTACACTTCACAAAGATGGTATTCTATTGCATCTGGAACAGTTACCATCTTTGCACCAAATAATCAAGAAAAACAAATTAAAGAGACAAAACAGAAATCAATAAAAGGAAAACAAGAATGACTAATGCACTCATCAAGTAGGAAAGGAGGTGGATGCACCCTTAAATCCTTAATATCACCAGTAGTAATCCCCTACTATTGGACTAGTTAATGTGAGAGAGATACATCCTGCATCACATATAAATTTCTTTTTCATGGCAATTGAGATGCCAAGACGAGTGGACATCCCAGTATTATGACAATTACATTCACTAACTTTGGTGTAGGGGTGTAGGTGGTTAGGAATACAATTAGCTGCTCAAATGCTTCTTACATTGCATTTAGTTTATCAGTTACAGTTGCAATTAAATTAAATTTATTGATAAAAACAGTTAAATTCTTTCATGCATGATTTTTTATGATAATCAAGACAATAGAAAGCATCATAAGCTGTACCCGTAGTATGCAGCAACAGGCTTTCCTTTCTCTGCTCCAAGTTCCCAAGGTATAATTGGACCTCGGATGATCATGTCTGCATCCAAAATCACAACCCAATCTACATTATCTGCATCTTTGCTATGATTAAGCCAGTGTACAATCCCGGCAGGCTTGTTGATTGCAGGATACCTGCAAAAAAGTCTTTAGTCAGAATTACTTAGACAAATATGGCCAACCAACGGTCCAACACACTGAGGCGGGGAGGGGTTGTTGATAACTGGGAAAGGGGAAATTAACAAAAGATAAAAATGGTAGACAAGGATTTATTTGATCAGCTCAAGTGTCAAACATTATCACACAGAAAAACATAAGGTCAGGAAATCTCTTTCACAGCAGTAAAGCAATTGAAAAATGAAAACCCGCTTGAAGAAATACAAAACTAGGAAAGAAGGGAGAAAATGTACACAAAGGAAAAAAAAAAAAAAAATTTGATAGACAATATCGCATCAATTCAGTGAGCACATTTGAAGTTAAGCAATCCAATCCAATCCAAAACTGAATCAGTAAAACAAAGCAATCAAACCCAAAAATGAATGCCAATTTGAAGTCCAATTATTGTAGAAAAAGCAAAGAATTTAACAGAAAGTTTTAAAACAACAAAAATCAGTTATCTCAGAGAAATGGGAGGTGATCCAGTCCTCTGGAGGCATGGGAGGTACAGTATTTCCAAACATACGGCAAACATGGACAAGATTTTTTTTTAAAGCAAAGCAGGGGCAAGATTGGAACACTTCATTGAGTAGATCCAATAGTGAATGGGCCATAGACCAAACTCAAAATGTTTGGATGATCCTAACCCTTTCTTTGATTTGCAAACAAATGTGCAGTAACAGAAACATTAGTGGCACCTCACATTCTGGGAGAAAATGTTCATCGATCGGATGCTTATAATAGCTAATCAAGGCAACTTTTGGTTAATATCAATGCCGGTAAGATACATGGTTCTGATCATCACATGCATGTCCCATGTGTATGGTACACGATATGGAGGCACAAAAATTCTGTGCCTCTACAGGCTTTGGATCTCTTCCCCACAGAAAAAGGACTACAACTGCCTTTGGATCAAGGTTTCAGAAATGGTGTTACAACCTTACAGAGGCTAACTAGCGGCCATTGGGAAATGGAAGAATGAGAAGATGGATAGATGGAAAATGTGGGCCCATGAGCAATAACAGCTGCTTTTAACAAATAAGACCATAACATAACAACGATATATTGAAAACATCCTATGTAAATAACTGCAGCTATTCTGTTACTTGATGGCCATTATACTGATCTGATGGCCATTATTGAGAAATAACAGCAGTCATTTGAAAACTTTTAGCTGTTATTTACAGGCATTTTTTTTGTTATATAACACAAAGTAGACGTGACCAATCCCATTATGACCACTGTTATGACATTTTCCTAAACCTTGATTTGGATTCACTATCAAAATTAAATTGCAACAATAAGTCAAATAAAGTACAAACCAAATCATAAGTTCCTTAGCATTCATATTGAAGGTTGAGTTCTAAATTGCAGTTACATTACTTCCAAGTTGGACTGAATGGAATCAACTACATTTGAGGCTGCATTTTAAATAGCTTCATTATATAGTATGTAGCTTATGCTGAAATAACGGTTTTACCACTACAAGTGAAGCTAATGTCTTAAAGGGGGGTGAATAGGACTTTTCGAAATTTAATAATATAATTAACGTGCACTAACTTCCAAACACTCATGTAAAGTAATACAAACAAGAAGAAGTGCAAAGCAAAGTCTAATTAAGTGAAAGCATCATTAAGGCATTTTGTTAAACATGTTTGCCGCGATAAGTAATTCAAGTGTATTGTTCAGGAAAACATAACGGATAGGAATTTAAATCATTCAGCCCATTGCACAAGATGTTTAGTGGTTCCGCTACGTGCCTACTGCACTCCCGACTGACGCATTCTCTCCTAGAGTGTGTCGGATTTCACTATTCAGATGGTTTTAAATTAGGTTCACCATAAACCTTCACAACCTACACAAGGTTTATGTTTTTCATCCGTCGATGGCCTACACAAGGTCTTAAGAATTCCTATACAAGGATGACGATGTACTCTCCCATCAGAGGCCTATACAAGGTCTTGTCGAGTTAGGTATTTCAAACTCTGAAACCCAATCCTACACAAGGAATGGTTTTGCAGACACAACGGACTCAAAAATACTTTCTTACCTAAAAGTGGATGAGCCCCATTAAAGCACATTTGATGAAGATCTTCTCAAATTGTGAAGCATCTTCAGCTCCCTTGTACGGCAATCATATTGCTGATGTGCCGTTGAAGAAGCCGAGGTTTTGGGTCAAGGGTTTGGTGAATCCTAGCTTAACAATAATGAGTCTTTATGAGCAAGTCAAGGATTCCCATGGCTAAGCATTCAATACAATCTAGCATAATGTATTTACCAACAAGTGTGGTCGCTAGAGCATTAATAAATGTTAGAGTTCATTCTTCAATCCAAGTTTTGAATGCTCAATGAATGTCTTTAAGACATGGATTGAATGATGAACTCCATGAGAAAAGAGAGCTTGGAAAGTAGGGTATTAATTATGGTTACTCACACACAAAAGGCTCTCTCTATTTCTCACCAAATTGCCAAGAAACTCCTCTTTCGTATATGTAGAGAAGATTTGCAGTGGGCAAAAAATTGCCAGGTTCGAAGTCATCGATTAGTCTTCAATGGCATCGAAGTATCCCTTCGATGTCATCGAGAAAATTAATTTTTTCTTCAATATGTTGCTGGACAGTTTTATTCAATGCTTTCGAGTGGCATTCGATGCCATCGAAGGATTTCTCGATGCCATCGAAAAAATATCCATTTTTGACTTGAGGTTGCTTGACAATTTGGACAACAGTTCGATGTCATCGAGGAGGTCTTTGATGTCATCGAGAAAATCCAGATTTTTGCCTTTAGGTTGCTGGATATTTTGGAGTCCCAGTTTGATGCCATCGACAAGGCTTCAATGCCATCGAAGGACCTTCGATGCTATCAAGAAAATTCATAATGTTGATGTTTACTTGTTGGGCAGTTGGGTCTCCAAGCTCGATGCCATCGAGCTGTCTTCGATAACATCAAAGCCAATTCGATGGGACTTCAATGCCATCGAAACTAGTCGGTTTTTGTGTTTTTCTTTTTGAACAAACTGCTTCTCACATTCCTTACTAGCATTCTTTAAGTTGGTTTTTCCTATGGGGCTTGAGCTAGATTGAAGGTTTAAGAACAAGAAGATGAAAAAAAAAAAAAAAAAACGAAAAAAGTGATAACTTGCACCTTTTTTCAATATTTTCCAAAATGGTCCAAGTCAGTTCAATTCTTTGAATCCCACTCAAATCTTATGCTTTGATCCTCAAAATAGGCCTACATCTAGTCTAAAAATAGTTTGTAAGCTCCCTTCATGGTTGAAATGAAAAAAAAAAAAAAAAAAGTGGGAAAACAAGAGAAAATTCAAAAATAAAAATTTCAAAACTGGGCCTTTATGCCTGTGTCAGCTGTAAAGGCCCTGTATCGGTAGAATTGTAGAGTTAAATTATAATTTGTAACAGTGGGACCCATGTTTCGGTGATTGAATTGAAGCAGTTTATATTATGGGTCCAGTATGGATTACATATACATTAAAGGATGGACCCAAAAAAAAAATATCTATCATTCAATGAATGGGCAAGAATAGTTGATTGAGAAGGAAAATATTCCAACGGTGCACACTTGACCAATGAAGAGACAAATACTCAATAGGCAGGATAGAATTGTGAACTTTGAGGTTAATAAGGAAGAAATGAATCAAATTGTGAACCTTGAGATTAATAAGGAGGAAATGAGAAAAAACAATGATGCTTCTGGATGTTGGCGATGAGGAAATAGCCGTCGCATTGCAATTTGGAGAATTTTCCCACCCACTCGATACAAATTCCAAGAAACTACAATTGGGTTCTTTCCACTTTACTAGTCTAGTAATTGCAATTCACTTTGATAGGTAACACAAAAACTACAGTACATATAAAGAAGAAGAAGATGAAAACCAATTCGAAATCAAAACAAACAACACAAAATTCTATAGAGTCAATCCTCATTAACTGAAGAGAAGAAGAAGACGAAATGAAGAGAGAGAGAGAGAGAGAGAGAGAGAGAGAGAGAAGGGAATACCAATCGCCAGTCCTGGGGTGCTTGCTCATGGAAGGGACCTCAAAGGTGGGAGCAAGACCCATGCCCCTGTACCTCTTCCTCTGCTCGTCCGTACAGCTGAGGAGCCTGGTGATGGGCCCCGGCTGCTGGGCCTTGTTGAAGCTGTGGACCAGCCCCACCGTCTGCCAGTCGAAGTAATCCTGGCACTCCACCGAGAAGAGGGTGTGGATCCTCCATGGGGCCTGCTGTTTTCCATCTGCCTGGCCCAGTAATACCAAAGTTAGAAAAAGAAGCAGAGATCTGAAGGTGGGCATGATTTCATGAGCTTTTGTTGCAGAAAGAGAAAGGGAATCTGAATTTCATGAGATGGGTTTTGGGAAAGAAGATGGGCCGCTCCTTCTTCTCCAAGAGTCAAATCTTTTAATATTTTTTTAAAGGGGTAGTTGCTGAGGATTGGAGTTGGAAATGCTATTATTCTAATGTCTCTCTCTTTCAAACAGAGCTGTTGCTCTTCCTCCTGTTTTTCCTCCTTCACACTCTGCATGAGGTGGGGGGGGCCCGCATGCACGAGGACATGAAATCTGAGTGAGCGAGGATGGGACATTTTCCAAATAGAAGCACGGCACGATCTCGCACGAGTTTTTCATGTTTGCACGTATGACGCTATTCCCTTTTATTTTTATTTTTATTTTTCAAATTTTCTGCCAGATCAGATGAACCTCGACATCCAATCCAATTGGTGTGGCTTGACGTGGATTGCGACCTAGTGGCCCCACTCTGTGGGGCCACGGTGATGCATGTGTTTTATCCAGGCGTGGAATACATTTTTTTCCTTGCAATCAAGAATGTTAGGAAAAAAATGAATAGCTGGGAGTAGACAAGACCCATACATCATGGTAGCCACTTCTCTTACCTGTTTCGGTATCATTTTAAAATTTAGACCTAAAAATGTAAAATAGATCCAAAACTCAAGTAAACCGTACCAAAGGAAGCAGGGATCACGGCACCCGTTGAAACCTATTTTTAATGTCTACTACGGTATTTATTTGCCATCCAATATATTGAAAACTAAAAAGGTAAATATTAACTTAAGCCAAGATCTATGTCCTCGATGAGTTTTGGATGTAATTGTTCATTCCCCATTGTTTCCTATGGTCCATTTTATCTATAGATCTGCTTCAATTTTAGATTCGTGCCCTTGAGAAAAAGAGATGGAAAGCATAGATATAATATATATCTCGTGTTGGGCCACACAGAGTTGGATCAAGGACTCCCAAGCAATCCATGTCCCCTTGGATCATTTGGTTGAATCTAGCATCTTTCCATGGGGCCACTTGTTGAGTAATCTAATGATTGTTCTATCATATTTATGCATGTTCGCATGAGAGTCATGATTGTTTTACTATATTTTTGTTCATTTTTATAAATTTTATGATTGTTCTATCCTATTTTTGTCCATTCTCACAAGAGTCAATTAGAAAAGGATACATGTAATTTTATAAGAGTTGAATGATTTATTTGAAATCTGCGTAAATATTTAAAGATGATTTTCAATAATACAACTAATGTACAGCACTATCACATCATCCATATAGTAAGTGTGTTTGAGCAAACTGTTGCCGAGTCGATAAAAAGCCCTAGAACAATTACCAATATAAATAATAAGCTTAAAAAGAAGACTACGAAAGGTCAATAACATTGAAATGATTATAATACTTGTTAGAATGTGAGAATCATTCAAATAGTCAATTTAAAACTATAAAAAATAAGAGAATTAAGTAGAAAAAAACTTTCTATACCAACCAATTCAATTATTTTATGCTCCTTAATATTATTAGTCATTTACATTCCTTAATTTAATCAGTATTGATAATTAAGTATTTGTCAACTTTAACTGTAATTTGGATTTATAACTATACATTGGACACAGTTCAAATATCAAGTAATTTATCCACTCGTAAAGATACTCCGTAGTTGTTTCTCATGATTGACAGTAAAAAACCACTCTTTTTTATTTTATTTTAGTGAAAAATCCATCTCATGCCGAATGCAAACATGTAACCTATTTTCAGGAGAGGAATCCTGCCCTATCATAATTGCAACGTAATATTTTAAACACCACCGTGAAAATGACTGAGTACATGCCTACTTTTCCGCTTGGGTATTAGTTGCTCGATCTGAACTTAGAGCCGCATGTTCTTTTCTGATATGCCCGTACTAACCATGCCACTGACTTTGAAATATAGAGGCAACAATGATCAGAACCATTCATATCGTGGAATCCATGATATAGAGGCTACGGTGAATGCATGATCTGGGCAATATCTATCTGTCAATGAATTTTTGAGCAATGAAATGGAATTTTTCAATTGGTCGCAATGAAGATCAAAGGTCAGGATCACCGTCGAAGCGTGATTTTGAGACTGTAGCCTACTTACATAGGAGAACGAGTGTACGGACAGTTCAAACCAACGGACTAACTCAGCATCTGGGCCTACTTACACAAAAACAAAACGAACTCTCTAGGCCGTGGCCCTATGTGGACGCGTTAGGTCTCCAGACACGTGCAGCGCACCTGCTCTGATCATCCACGCGAGAAAAACTTTCATGCTCCTGTAGAATATTGCGACGCTTCACGCACATGCACACAGGCACTGTACACGTGGCATGTATGTAACTCAAAATTACACCGTACATATCATGGGCCCATTTCAGATGGGCTAATTAAACAACAGTTACACTGAAGTAATAATCAAACCAGTCTATTGGTCGACAATTATTGAATTGCGGAACGAGAAAGAAAAAGTCAAGGATCCCATTTCAACAACAGATGTCCACCAATTACTTGGACTGTCAGGTTATGCCCTCTCATCAGTGGGTCCCACGATTTGGACGGTCTAATTTGAGAAACATGCGTTCAATGTTCGATGTGTATTTGAACCATTGTACTCGTCCCGCGAGAAATTACCTACTGTACGGACCATTTATGGCTCAGGAACCTTTTTAAGCCTACTTATTTTTAGCTCCCCGGATAACCCCGCAGGAACAGTTTTTCACATGTCGAAAATACCCATACTTCGTACCAGCCACACCTTCGAACGCTGCCAGCCCCACCTCCTTTGAAAATTAGGTTTTTTCTTGTTTCCTCTCCCTGATCTTTCACCCCATCTGAAGAATCTCATTTTCTGATTACCTCTCTTCCTCTATGCCAGTTCACCCTAGTAGTAAAATTCTCCTTTTATTGCTTTCTTATTTTCCCTTTATCTGGTCGAGAATACACACTCCACACATATCATTTTCGACTTTTGTGAACTTAAGATAGAATGAAAATGGTCCTTTCATCTAAGAAGCTTCGAATAATAGGTATATTCAAATGCCTACTTTCTTTTTGTGGACCACACTATATATTGTACTATATATGTGCACGGTCCACAATCCATTTTCATTTTTTTTTTAAACACCGAATGGTATGACATGTCTTGATAAATGAGCAAATTCAATGCTCAAATAGCCCACATTGAGGATTTTTGAAACAAAAAACGAAATGAGATGTGAAACTAAACGAAGATTGAGTGAAAGAGACCAGGTACCGATTGAGTTAATAAACCAAGGACCCACTAAGTTATTGATGAAAACCACGAACTAAGTTAAAATGACCATAAATTAAGTTAAAATGACCGTGAACTGAGCTAAAATGATCGTGAACTGAGTTAAACTGACTGTGAACTGAGCTAAAATGACCGTGAACTAAGTTAAAATGATCATGAACTAAGTTAAAATGACCGTGAACAGAGCTAAAATGACTGTAAACTGAGCTAAAATAACCGTGAACTAAGTTAAAATGACCATGAACAGAGTTAAATTGACCGTGAACTGACTTAAAATGACCACAGAGTGAATGGAATTGACTGATGACTAAGTAAAATTCGACTCACGACTGCAAGAAACATATAACTCACTTCACGGTCAATTCCGGTCAATTCCCTTCACTTCACGGTCATTTCCATTCATTTCACAATCAATTCCCTTCATTTCACGCTCAATTCCATGCATTTCACGGTCAATTCCCTTCACTTCACAGTCATTTCCATTTATTTCATGGTCAATTCCCTTCACTCCACGATTAATTCCATGCATTTCACAGTCAATTCCGGCAATTCCCTTTCACTTCACGGTCAATTCCATGCATTTCATGGTCAATCCCCTTCACTTCACGGTCATTTCCATTCATTTCATGGTCAATTCCCTTCACTTCACAGTTAATTCCATGCATTTTACGGTCAATTCCGGCAATTCCCCTTCACTTCGCGGTCAATTCCATGCATTTCACGATCAATCCCCTTCACTTCACAGTCATTTCCATGCATTTGACGGTCAATTCACTTCACTTCACGGTCATTTCCATTAAACTTACGATTAATTCCATGCATTTCACGGTCTATCCCCCTTCACTTCACGGCCATTTCCATGCATTTCACGGTCAATTCCCTTCACTTCACGATCAATTCCATGCATTTCACGGTCATTTTCAGCGATTCCCCTTCACTTCAAGGTCAATTCCATGCATTTCATGGACAATCCCCTTCACGACACGGTTAATTCCACTCATTTTACAGACAATTTCCTTCACTTCACGGTCAACTCCATGCATTTCATAGTCAATTCCCTTCACTTAACATTTTCAGTCCTCAGTCAAATTCACTCACGGTCAATTTCACGACGTTCTCGGGCCAAAATGCAACATATAACTCAAAAAATTAACCGATAACTTAGTGAAATTTGGCCGCAGGCTTGTTGAATGTCACCTATAAGTCAACTACTTTGACATGGAATTCGTCAAAATGACCGATAACTGTTTGATATTGACATCTTTTTTACTGACAACCTTATATAAATTTACCGACAACTTCATGAAATTAATTGATAAATGAGTGAAACAGGCCCAAAACTTGTGAAAATTCACTTATAAGTCTTGTACTTTCATTTGAAATTCGCCAAAAACTGACCGCCGACTTGGCAAACTCATACCATACTTTATGATTTTTTACCACAACAAGTCAACTTTCACATTATGCTTCGTTAAATATTGAATGTTATCATTGATGTAATTTCTAATTCATCTTTGCAAATGACAAACCCTTGCATAAGGGATTTGGCGAGTCAACCCCCACCCTGTCATGCAGATGTTTTTTGACAAGGTGGTTCGATAGCGTGAAGCATGGTTTGGAGAAGAATAATAGTAAATTAAATATATTTAGGCAGACCTCATTCTCATTTTTATTACACATTCCATCATTTAGGTTTATAGGCATTGTTTTACTCACTTATTGAGAGATATATAGGCAATCTTGTATTCGAGATAAAGGGAAACCGTATAAAAATTTCCAAGATGGACTTCACCATAATAACAGGGCTGAAGACCGGTGACCTCTCCATACCTAATATCCACCGTTCGAAGAAGTCAATAAGAGAGATGCTTTAATGAATATCCTATCATAAAGAAACATGTACAAGAAGTGTTTAATAGGATAGTTGATAGCAATAAGCACGAAGATATCGTGAAGGTAGCCCTAATATTATGTGTAAAGTGGTTTGTTAGGGGAACCGACATGAATATTACGTATTGTACAGACTTTATCGACCTTGTGGACTCGTTGGAAGACTTTAATATCTACCCTTGGAGTAGTTTGACCTTTCAAACGATGACTAAAGGGATCGAGAGTGCCTTGATGGCATCGCATGGGCTTCATTACAATGTCATTGGTTGCATATTTCCCCTACAAGTAAGGATTCTTTCCTTATCTATTTTAATTTATAGTTTATACGAAACTATATTTATTTAAGATCATCTTGTCATTTCATTGTAATAGATATGGGCCCTTGAGAGAGTACCGGCTCTCCGAGAATGTATCATTTTATACGTTCCCTCCCAAATTCCAAGATTTATACAATATCGGGGATGGCAGGGTATTAAAGATGAAGATGATGAAGATATGACGTAATATGTCACAAAAGTCTTCTTTTATGTTGATATTTTATATTTACTTTGACATGTTATATAATTGATACATACACTGCTTTATTTTGTAGGGCATTAAAGATGAAGATGATGAAGATATGGAAGAGAGATCGGGACAGGGAGAGGCAGAAGAAGGGGGAGAGGAAGAGAGTGGTGATGAGGGAGAGGGAAAGGGAGAGAGATTGCAATTGACTAGGGAGTCGAGGGAGGATAGGGAGGAGCCAGAGGCGGAGAGGATTCAGTTGGAGAGAGATAGGGGAGAGTTGAATCTAAAGGAACGCATGCTAAAAGCAGTGTTTTCAGTAGCGCTTGTAGCATAGCGGTAGCGTACGCTACGTAGTGTAGCGTAGCGAAATCGTTACGTAGCGTAGCAAATAGCGTTTATCCCCTGTAGCGTGTGTTACAGGGGTCGTAGCGTACGCTACGGATACGTAGCGTGTAGCGTAGGTAGCGCGCGCTACCTGTCTGGTTTTTTTTTTATTTTTTCACTGCATGAAACAGTGGTGAACTCAAACCACAAGCCACAACTAAAGTTTTTTTTTTAAAAAAAAAAACCCTATTCGAAAGGGCTTCCACACCCAAACCGACACAGCCGACGCAGCTCCTCTCCCCACCCTTCCATCTTGAGATCAAAAATCCTCTTATAGGCCCAAAACGATGTTGTCGATGCTGCTCCTCTCCCCACCCTTCAATGTCGAGGTCGAAAATCTGCTGTCAGGCGCAAACCGACGCTGCTGACGTTGCTCATCTCCCCACTCTTCAATCTTGAGTTAGAAAAACTGCTTCCAAACGCAAATTGATCACTGTAGAGCTTTAACATTTGCAGTTTTCACTGATTCAATCTCATCTTGAGACAAAAATAGGTATGCTCGTTCCTTTTTTTTAAAATTTTTCGATGTACAATGAAAAGAACTTGGTAATTTCAGTTTTTTCCTCATTTTTTCCCTTTTAAAATGTCGTTTACTGTCGATTTTTTGTTATTTATACTTTTTTCCTATGATATGGCCCACGTGGGCCCCACTAAGGTGCGTGAAGGGGTGGGATGTGCATTATTTTCTATGGTGTGGTCCACGTGGGCCCTACTGAGGTGCATGAAGGGGTGAAATGAGCATTATTTTCTATGGTGTGGGCCACGTGGGGCCCACTGAGATGCGTGAAAGGGTGGATATGCATTATTTTCTATGTTGGGGCCCACTGAGGTGCGTGAAGGGGTGGATTTGTATTGTTTTCTATGGTGGGCCCATTGAGGTGCATGAAGGGGTGGATTTGCATTGTTTTCTATAGTGGGCCCACTGTGGTGTGCATATGAGTGTAAAATTAAAAAATAGAAGTATTGTTTTATATATTTTGCTTTTTTCTTACTATTTAATATTTATTATATATATATATATATATTTTTAAATTAAAAAATAGAAGTATTATGTAGCTTACGCTATACGTTACGTTATTTCGCTACATGCTACGGAGGGTTGAACACTACGCAACACGCTACCGCTATTTAAAACACTGGCTAAAGAGAGAGAAGAATCGATGAAGAGGGAGAGAGAAGTAGTACTCAAGGAGGTGGAACTAATACTAAAAGTAAAAGAAACCTTGAGGTTAGAGAATGAAGAGTTGAATGAGAGGGCAGTTTTGAAGATGGAGAGGGAAATGCTAATGAGGGAGAAGGAAGAATTGAGGATAAAAAATGAGGTATTGAAGAAGGAGAAGGAAGAGTTGGAGGAGGGTAAGGCGGAGTTGAAGCAACAGATGGAGGCGTTTCTTATAGAGAAGATGCAGTTTTGGAATGAGAAGGAGTTAGAGAAGGAGAAAGAAGAGTTTGTTGAGGAGGATGAGGAATTGGAAGGTAAGAACCAGGGGAACAGAGATGTGGATGTTCAACACTCGGATGCGTTAGGCGTTGATATATGTAAGAAATCACTGTATTTCATTCAAGTATATAAGAGGAGAACTAAGGGGCTGGTGAAGCTGTCTGTCTATAAGTGTTCTCCATTCACTTCCATCTCTGCTATTCAAACAACTTCAAGCAACGCTGCCAACACTGAGAAATTGAGAGAACTGTGTACTTTTCTGATACCCTTCCAAGTCAAGATTGATCCATTTAGGGTAATATCGGAGAACGAACTGCATGAATTGGATAATTGGGCCAACGCAAACAAAGATTCGACGGATTTTGTTTGGTTCAGGACCATATGAGAGAAAAATGCATGGGTTGATAGTATGATAAGTAATTCACACACATACATATATGGTTATTGAATACTTATATTAAATTAGAGCTTAATTTGCCATCTTTATTAATTAGGCTATTGACAAGTACATCGAATTCTTGGAGAGAATGCACAGTTCATTTCCTACTTTATATATAAAGGACTGTAAGTCCCGCCCCACATTTTTTCTAGTAACTGTATGAATTGGATCATGGTTATTATGTCATTTCATTATATGATATATGTTCTAATTTGGTATGTTGTCTGTAATAGCCATATATCGACATGTAAATGTCGGTATTGAGAATGTATCGGGATATTGGCAGCGACGAAGCGCATTCATTATTAGAAGTGGAAAAACTTACTGTTCAAGGCATTGTTAAACATCGTGAAGGGCAGAAGCCCATGTGGTAGTATGAATAGGTAATGGTGTCGTTACAAGTTATCAACGCTACGTATACCCATTTCTATAATGTTTATAATGATATCCTATCTTGTCAAATATGGACAGGCATATGTACGAGTCAACCACGCCAATAATCATTGATACTCGATGGTCATCCACCCTCGAGACCGAGAAATCGTTATACTCAATGATTTATATTCGAGGGCACTCAGTCGATACAAAAAACATATTGAGCTGATGAAGGAGGGCTTGCCTATATTATTCCATGCCGCATGAGATATGTTTGCATTGGATGGGAAGGCTTGGACGGTCAGAGAAGAGACTTACATATCAAAGCAGATAAACGGATATGATTGTGGCATTTTTGTCATGAAATATATCGACATTTTGTGCAGCGATATCATTTTTTCAGGAAGAGACTTGCAGGAATTCATTTCTAACTTTAAGAACTCAATATCTCATGATTGCCTGAGTGACCACAAAATATGATATATTTATCTTAGGCATAAGAGGAATTAGAAAATTTTGTGAAATGTTGTAAATTATTGTAAATGATGTCTTGTAAAATATTCAGGGTGAAATGATGTAAATGATGTCTTGTATATTTTGTCATGATTTTATAGTAAATGATGTCTTCTTAATAGTAATTTCATTATGAATGGTGATTTATTTGTGTATTAGATAATTTCATTTACTCCGTGGTCAATTTACTTCACTTCGTGGTCAATTCCATGCACTTCACAGTCATTTCTATTCACTTCACGGTCAATTTCATGCATTTCACGGTCAATTCACTTCACTTCACGGTCATTTCCATACATTTCACGGTCAATTTCCTTCACTTCACGGTCAATTCAATGCATTTCACGGTCAATTTCCTTCACTTCATGGTCAATTCAATGCATTTCACGGTCAATTCCCTTCACTTCACGGTCATTTCCATGCATTTCACGGTCAATTTTCTTCACTTCACAGTCAATTCAATGCATTTCACAGTCAATTCCCTTCACTTCACGGTCATTTCCATGCATTTCACGGTCAATTCAATGCATTTCACGATCAATTCCCTTCACTTCATGGTCATTTCCATGCATTTCATGGTCAATTGGCATCATTTCATGGTTAATTCCATGCATTTCATGGTCAATTTGAGAAATCAACTTATCAGGGCCAATTATGAATCCAAATGGTTCCAAAGAATCACTCAATCAATCCTAACAATCCTATCTAGAACATGTCACCCTATGCATGTATTGGGCCGTCTGATTGACATTAATTTAATGTTATCCCATGAATGCTATATCAAATTGGAAGTCCAGATTGAGCAAGTGGACTATCTAAGTGCCCAAATGCAACTCTGATCTCTATAGTTTACTTTGTTTTAAGCATTAGATCATCTCGCATATATAATTATCAATTCCCTTCACTTCACCATCAATTCCATTCATTTTACGCATTTCGCGGGCAATTCCATTCACTTCGCGGTCAATTTATTTTGAAGTCAATGAATTTCACTATATATCGAAGAACCTTCGACATATGATTCTTCGCCATATCAAACGTAATTCGATATGATTGAATAAGTGAAAAAAATGTCTAAAGACCTTGTGTTCAGTACAAATGAATTCTCGATTACAATTCGATATCATTGAATGTCAGTTAAATACATGGACCTTGAGTTTTGAACAAAAGTTATAATTTTGAAGGGCTCTTCGATGTCATTGAAAACTACTCGATGTTATCATCAGTGAGTCTCTTCATTAAGTAACGAATATTTTCGTAACTAAATCAGTTTCGTCGAGCAATTGTCTCATGAAAAATTCACTGAATTTTACGATATATTGAATACACTTCGATATGATATTCTTTGATATATCGAATTCCATTCGATATATAGAAAAAGACCCAAAGCTGTCCAGACAGTTTGTGTTCATTTAAAATGAATTATCGATGTTATCAAAGACTACTTGATGTTATTGAGCTTAACTTATCGATAACATCGAAACCTATTCGATGATATCATACTAAACCACTCACTGCATTCCACGATGTATCGGAGCTTCTTCGATATCATATTGTTCGATATATCGAACGTCATTCGATATTATCGAAAATGACACAAAACTGTCCAGAGACTTCGTGTTCAGATAAACGAATTTTTGATGATATCGAGTGGCATTCGATATATATCGAAGATCGGTTCGATATCAATCGAAGTGTACTCGATTACAAAGACCTTGAATTTATTGATGATGTCAAAGCTAAAATTATCAAGTGCTCTTTGATATCGAAGTTACTTCGATATTATATTCTTCGATATATCGAAGTCCATTCGATATATTCTGTTCATTTAAAACGAATTTTTGATGAAATCGAGTGATCTTTGATATATCGAAGAACAGATCGATATCACTTGAAGTTTACTCGATTACAAATTCCTTGAATTTATTGATGATGTCAAAGGTAAAATTATCAAGTGCTCTTCGATATTATCGAACACTACTCGATGATATCGAGCTTAAGTGATCAATAACATCGAAGTCCATTCGATGCTATCGTACTAAACCATTCACTGCATTTTACGATATATTGAAGCCTCTTCGATATGATATTCTTGGATATATCGAAGGCCATTCGATATATCAAAAAGACCCAAAACTGTTTAGAGACCTTTTGTTCATTTAAAACGAATTTTCGATCATATCGAGTGACCGTCGATATATCGAAGGACACTTCGATATCACTTGAAGTTTACTCGATTACAAATACCTTAATAAACTATCAAACCTTTTGTCCCGACCGTTGGACTCCCTTCGATATATCGAGTGACCTTCAATATTTCGAAGAAACGCATGTATTTATAGCACAACGTGTCCACTTCACTTCATTCACTCCATTTCCTTCTTTCTCTGCGACACATCCACTCCCAGAAGCTAGTGGAGGTGCATTCGAGTCATTTTCCCGAGCTTTTAAGATTGGTAAATCGTTTTTGTTGTTCAATTAATCAAAACTCTAGATTTTCCTAGATTTTCCTTTAGCTGGTAAATCGTATTTGCTGTCCTTTTCTCCAATCTCCTATATTTCCCTTTAGTTTCTTTGAGAATATCATCTGAGTTTTCCTCTAAATGGGAAAAGACAAGAGTAAATCTGTTCATCAGGGAGAATCCTCCAATCCCAGGCCAAAATGTTCACAAACAGTTGCCAGGCGAAAGTTAGCTCAACCACCGACCCAAAATGTCTCTCTATCATGTACAAACGATCCAGCCCCCGATCTTGAAATCCCTACTATGCCACCACCTCCTGAGACTCTATGTGAAAAGTTTAAAGCAAGGAAGATGGTGTATGAAAGACAAGTTGACAGGTCTTGTCTAGCTCCATATGGGATTGAACCAATACTCAAGGCCATTTGCTAGTCTCATATGCTTGACTTTGGTGGAGTGACACGAAATGAACAAATATATAAGTTTTTAGCCTACTGTCATTCACCAGTATCTGACCCCCCGGCCATAAATGTCACCATTGGTCAAACCACAACTCACATCACTCCTGCCATTATCGGTCAATTAATCGAAATTCCTACAAAATCCCAAGGCTTTGCAGAATACGACTTCAACTCACTTGAAGTTCGTTCAACTCACTTGAAGTTCGTTAAAAAATTACATAACATCTCTGCAATGGGCAAGACATTCCATGGCATGAGAGTAATTCCCTGCGTGGCACCCACATGTCTATATAATTTCGCATTCTTCACGCAATTTTTTCTACAAAGGTCTATCCCAGGGGTACCAACAAGTCTGATCTTATCCCATTCATGTTGGGGATTCTCTATGCCGTCAGCCAAAGAGTGGAACTATGTCTGCCTACTCTCATGTTGCATCAGTTGGCTGTAGCAATCCAATCCACTAGATATACGTACATTCCATTCCCTCATCTTATCTGTCTTTTGTCCCGACATGTGGGATTGCTTCCCACCAGTGACCATCCTCGAGAGCCTTGCAAATTTACCAAATTAAACATCAAAAGAATGGCTCCACTTGACAAAACAACTTCCTCTTCCGCACGTCATCAGAATGATACTATGGGCGAAACCGAAGCTGAAGGAGCTGAGACTGAATCAAGGAGCTGACACTGCAGCAATGGACACCGAGGTAGGAGAGACTAGAGATGAGAGGCAACAACACAATGACGCTTTGTTCTCGCCAGTCCCACACACCCGTCATCATGCTGGCCACTGAGAGCGTCGAACCTCGATTATATATCAACTTCGACAACAAGATGAACTATTGTTGAAGATTGAGGAGATTATAGGTGCAACGCAAAGAGGACTCGAGCGAGTAGAGAAAAAGTTGCAGGACCTAATATCGATGATCACATGCAGACGAGGTGACACTGTCCCACCCGAAGCCGGTCCTTCTGCCTCGCCTGATGCTTAGTTGAAAATTGTTGTTAAAGAAGTTTTTTGATTTTTTCGATATTGTATGTCCTTAAAGGGCTTCTTCTTCTTTTCTTGGATGATGATTATACTACCCAAACTTGGGGTAGTCATTTGGTTATTCCCTTCAAGTGAATGAATGATGATATCTGATGGTACCTTATCTGATTGCCCTTTATATACAAATCTTGCCAATGAACATACCATTTTAGGATTTTAGGATGACTTCATTTGTTGATCTTTTGATCTATTTCATTTTGTTGCTGATTGATTTAATTATGAAGATTCTGTTCATTAGCACGGATTTAATTCTGAAAATTCTGTTCATTGGCACGGATTTAGGATTTAGAAAAAGTGATACCTCAATTTCACTCACTTATGTGCAGATATTGAATGAAAGAGAAGTATGAAAGATGGTAGCTAAGGGGTTGTTTGCAAGTGTCAATTTCAGGGAACTTGGATTAAAAAATGCCCCTTTTAAGTATTTTATATTTGATATGCTATAATTTTCCCGCCTCAAATTGTTATGGTAATTGAACACTATGATACACCCTAATTACAAAATGGATTCTGTACATGTAGTTACAGCAGGAAGTTCAAATTCATACTAAATTACAATAGGATGTCCAAAGTCAATGAGTTGGGGGCCCTTCAATCCTGGCCTAGCAGCAAGAGCAAAAGTTTTGGATTTTATTTACTGTTGAAAAGTGAATCCGTAGTTCTTACAGTGGAACTCTGAGTTTACAACTGGTGCATGATTCTTTATTGTCGCTTAAACTCATGTTAAGGACTTCTTAAATAAAGCAACTATGCAGTGATATGCTATGTGTGTTTTGTAAATAGTACAAGGTGCTTTACCAATATTTTCAACTATGTAATTCTAGGCGTCGCTTGTATTACCTACATTTCCGATTATCAACGATATTATCGACGATATCGATATTGTTTCTGTATCCTTGGCCAGCGAAACTTGTAGCGATACTAATATTTCCGGTTATCAGCGATATTATTGATGATATCGATATTGTTTCCGTACCCTTGGCCAACGAAACTTGTAGCGATAATGATATTTTCGGTTATCAGCGATATTACTAATAATATCGATATTGTTTCTGTATCCTTGACTAGCGAAACTTGAAGCGATACCGATATTTCCAATTATCAGCGATATTATCGATGATATCGATATTATTTCTGTATCCCTGGCCAGCGAAACTTGTGGCGATACCGATACTTCGAACACTGGTCCCATGACTTTCTCCAGCTAGAAGGCCTGACTCAAATAGTTGATGAGTTTTTATAGTTGAATGTGGACCATATGCAACTCCAACGAATTCCAAGACAATTCCCTTCAAGTGACTGAATTGACCAAGAAATGCATGGAATTGACCATGAAGTGAAGGGAATTGACTATGAAATGCATGGAATTAACCGTGAAGTGAAGGGAATTGACCGTGAAATGCATGGAATTGACCGTGAACAAAATGTCTTATTGGAAATTTGAATCGTAGTGGTAAGAAATTCACAATTTCAAAGAAAGCAACATATGTATTATAAGAAATATATACCATTCACAGTCGTATTACAAAAAATGTATAACATTCATAGCTGTATTACAAAAAAATGCACTACAAATTACATTATTCCAGAGGTATTGGAAATTTGCAACTCCGACGATCATGCCCTGTTTGTTTGCAACGTTCGCATTTTTTTATTGTTCGTTCCTCTCAACGGGAAAGGATCCGTGCCTTCTTGGGTCTTCTAGCTGACTTCATCTATAGCAGGGGCTTGATACTTGAACAATACTCCTTGAATCTAGAAGATATTTCCCATGGATTCTTGTCTCGTACTAGGTACACGGAATATTCATACGTGATCTGGTAATTCCTCGCCGTGTACAACAGGGAGCAATACGAATAATAAGGAAGATTATAAGTTATACATGCTGAAAGAACATGAAAACAAGGGAATCCCTTTGCTTCAAACTTGCGACATGTACATGAAAGCTCATTGAGTTTGACAGTATCATTGTAGTCTCCCACAATATAATATTCATCCCAAGAAATTATATGGCAACGAACTTCTCATGCCTTTAGTATGAGATCCTTTAATTATTTCTCGGCCCACGGTGTTAACGGTCCAACGAATAATGATACTGATTCTCTTCTCTTATAGAACATCTCTTGAATTTTCATTTTGACCGTCTCTATCAGCATAGTCATGGGATATTCTCGTGCTTCTTTGAATAGAGCATTAACACACTCAAATATATTTGTAGTGAGCAAATTGAATCTTTTTCCTGAGAGGTTTGAAGATGCCCACTTTTCATACATTATTTCCCTCAGCCATGCATGTATCGGGGGGTTGGCAAGTTCGATATCATGCATTAACTTTTTGAACTCAGCCCTCCTACAAGTCTTTACAGCTTACCAATAGTAGATTTCTAACGACTTGTCATTAAACGTGTTCACCAAGTTTTGGTATATATGGTACGCGCAGTAGCCATGGATTGCTGCTTGGAAGACCTAGGGAACTTCTTTCATTAAACCTTTATGCCGGTCTGATATGATCACAAGATCAGGTAAATCCCCTAACGAATCGCTAAGGTAGGTAAGGAACCAGTTCCAACTGTTGCTGTTCTCTGATTCTTCGATTCCAAAAATGACTAGAAAGATATGATTGTCGCCATCCAAAGCCGTAGCAACGAACAGAACACCCTTGTACTTACCTTTTAGATGCGTCCTGTCAACGGCCAAGACCCTTCGCAGAGATGTTTGAAAACTTCTAATACACTGTCCGAGTACAACAAAACATCTCTCACACCTCATCATCTATTGATTCACAAGCAAGGCAGTCACTGTCCCCGGGTTTGCCATCCTCAACTCATGCAAGTACATCAGGAGTTCTTTGTAAGGGTCTTCATAAGACCCCATTACGCGATCGATTGCAATCTCTTTAGCGCGTCATGCCTTCTTATAGCTAACAAGAATATTATACTTCTCTTGCATTGCCAATATAATGTCCTTTGGCCTTAATCCCAGGCGTTGCTTAATGCGATTGACAACTAGTTCACTGGCCAGCTTACTGCTTGTTTGCCGATGATTGCTCTTCATTCATGACATTCCACATGTATATATGGACCTGTAAGTCTTAATATTGAATATCACCCCACCATTCACCCTAGATGCGTGTACCCTCTATTCATACTTATCTTTCATACATGCTACGGTGAATTTCTTGGATGTGGAATATAAGACCTTGTATTGAAAGTTGTTGCGAATTGCAAATTGGCTCAAAACATACTTATACTGGCTCTTGTCCTTAAACATTTGGCCAACGGATATATCAATGAGGTCACCAAGTGTAACGCCCCGATTTCTAAAACCCGAGTACGAGACTCGTTTTCAAAAATTCGGGAGTTAATGAATCAGAGAAACAGCGGAATGTAAACTCAGAGTGCGATAGCCAAAAGAAGCATGCATATTCATGAGAGCTTAAAATTTGACCCGCTCAGCTGGGGGGTCTTAGTTACAAAAATCCATATGTCCAAAATACCAAACCACTAAAATATAAAGTATCAACTACTGATTAACACCAAAATACGCCGCTGCATCCTGATGCGGCTCGACATCGTAATACTCCTCCTCTGGCTCCATGGTGGCATCATCAAGGCTGGCATCGATACCTTCTACGTTTGTCCCTGCATGTTCTGTACGGTTGGATAGTTGATGGATGAGTGGCCAGCTCAGTGTGAATTCCCCTCAAGATTACACATATCCGCCTTAGTAAACATAGTTAAAAGGAGAACAAGCAATAATCCAAAACAGACAATATGCAGTCTTATTACATGCATGGATGCATGAATGCACATCGGCCTGGGGATGCACATCCAGCCGGACTTGGGCTCGTCACCCATGCAAATCATCGACCTGGGAAAATCCTCCAGTCGGACAGGGGTCGATAGTCGATGGTCTGGGAGCTAGCGAAACGATACCCCAACAACTCTGGGGCACGTGCTACAGCATCCAGAATTAGCCATCCGTCATCGCCAATATGCTATGAATGCATGATTAGCGGCGTTATTAATCCAATTACAATCAGCCAACTTAAGCAACTCAATGGTCACTACGGGGGGCTCAACACCCAGCGTAGGCCGACAGCTCGAGCATAGTGTCCCATTACCACCATCCCCGGCTCATGAGGTCCTCCACCTTGGGATGTTCTAATAGGGTACCTTGATCAAATGACACCGGTTCAAGGTCCCTATTTCCACACATTTGTCTAATTGCACCCCAAGTGTGGCTTGCATACAATCATGGAATCCTCCATGTGTCGCAACAAGAGGTTATATACAGAGGCAAATCATATTATCATGTGACAATTCATGGCATGTAAAGAAGTATCAAGAGTTTAACAACTCATGGAGATAAATTACCAAGTCATGTGAATAGTGATCAAGGGTTAACTAGCATGTGAGCCTTTCATATAGTGGAAACAAGTATCACAATAATGATAATCTAGTGCAAACTAGGTTTAGCTAATTAAGAAATGGAAAGCTCAAGGGGAAAGTCATCACCTGTATGATAGTGTTCTTGAACTTGGTCTGAGCCTTCTTGTGGTTCGGGGTTACTCGAAGGATTTCCTAAAATTTACAATTTACGTATGTCAGGTGTTTCTACGACTTTGTACAAAGTTCAAAGGAATTCATCATCGAGGCCTTATGGGCTTTGTGTTAGCTCCAGTTTATTCACCTAAGTAGGGTAGCCCAACTGGGCTCACTACTATAGGCCGAACTGGGCCCGATTTGGCCCTAGGTGTTGGGTCCAAATTTGACCCAAGTGAGATTGGCCTGTGCATCATGTTGGGTAGACGGTGTACATATTCCATAGGCCAGTGAGCTCATCATGATGTTTTAATTTCCATTCAAGCCGCTCATAAGGTCTCAGGGACCTAGAACAGGGGAAATTTAATTACCATATTGCTCCCAAGACTTTTGTGACATGGTTGGTTTCAATACAGGGCGTCTTCGATTTCCACTAATTACCGCACTGAGGTCCTCCTGATAGATCTGTCTTATTTTGTCTCAAGCCTTCACCAGATGGGATGGACGGTTTGGATTACTGCACACACACCAGCGTGTGGTCAACTGTCCAATTATTTGGGCGGTGTGGATCACAACATAGACGTCATGGTGAGGCCTACGGTACTAGCTGACGTCATTAGCTGGCGATGTGGCTGGCCCATCGTCCATGTGGACGGTCTAGATTCCACGAAAGTGTCAGGTGGGATTATACCAACGTGGGTCTCACACGGGGCCCACTACATGTATTTAACATACTATGCCCCTGAGATATATATAAATATTAAATATCCATGCATCTACTATATATTTAAATAATACATTACCGTTACATACATTGCATATTTAAATATTATATTTTCCAAGCATCTAAGCATCTGATATCATGCCACGTGGGTCCCTCATGGGTCTCTCATATATATATACCATGTATGTATATCACCTCAACGTGGGTCTTACACGGATGTGGGGCCCATATAGTATTTTATTACACTTATACCCACTGGAGAGTACTCCTGCTAATCACACGATAGGTGGGTCCCACTTACCCTGCTGACATCAATCAACGGTGAGATCCACCGTCAAAGGAAAATGGTTGGACGGCTGGATGTAACGTTATCATAAAATATTATTTTATGTATTATACTCTCTCCTCTTTCTTTCTTTTTTTTTTCTTTTTTTTTTTAGGCAGGACGTCAGGGCCTGAAGAAATGGGTGGACGGGTAGGATGAATTACGGCATCAAGGTGGGATGACCCACCAACTGTTGTTAGGTGAGGCCCACTTGCATTTTTACAGGGCCCACCTGCATTTGGTGAAGCCCATGTGCAGCCCTCCTTGGTCTTTAACGTGTACAGCGCCCTACTCCCTGTCAAAGTGGAAACAGCCACCGCTGCAGACCACTTTCGAAGGCTGTTTCCGGCCCGATCTTGGCTCAAGCACAGTATCCAACCAGGCCATTTTTCAATCCATCTCAGCGCACAACGGGACACAGTGGCAGCCACCACTATCAGCCAAGGGACGGTCCTGAGCAGAGGCACTTTCTTCCTGATTAACGGACTGTTTTCACTCTATCTTTTGGTGCATGTTGCAGCTCAAACAGAGCTCGTTTTCAAGATGCTCTCCCCGCCATTTTCAATACGTTTTCTCCTGTTTCATAGGCTATTTATGTGGCTGATTACAGGCCGTGTTCTCAGCTAAGAAACCCATCGTTTACATGTCTGTTGGGCGTCTGATTTTGCTCCCTGTGTGGCCTACCTCTGGGCCATTTTTTTTGGTCTGGTTTAGAGCTTAAGAAGGTCCTGTTTGAGGGCTGCTCCAGGGCCGAGTGTCAGCCCACAGCTGGGGCCATCTTCATGTCCGCACTTAGGCTGGTTTGGCCTTAAAACAGAGCCTGCACGAAGGTCACATTCGGCCTTCAAACAAAGCCTGTTTTTGGCTCCACGAATGGTCCTTGTTGATGGGTGTCTTTCAGCCAAGGTGAGGTGTGATGGGGCTTAGTTTAGGTCTATCTTAGAGTTTCTTTAATAACAAGGGAGGGAAAGATTCTACCTTTCACTGTTGGGTCCAATCCGAACTCTGGGCTGGCGCACAAGTACCCACTGCTTCCTACTCCTTCCTCTCCTTTCTCTCTCTTTTCTTTCTCTCTGCCACTCAAGTGGTGTGACTGCAAACTCACACTGACTCGGCTCGGTCCATCTTCCACGGACTGAGTGGGGACAGTGCGCGTTGAGCTCACCAAACGCTCACCCTATCACTCTGTTTTCTCTCTTTTCTCTCACTGCTAACCTCTTCTCTGTGTGGAGGCTGGGAGGGCTGAACCTTACCTTATATAGGCAGAGAAGGAGAAGGCTGACGGTAGGTGTTATTGTAGCCTCGGGAGACAGTGGCTGCGTCGCCGCCCTCCCCATCCTAAAAAAAAGAGAAGTTTCAGACCTTCTGCCTATCCTCATGATGGGGAATGGACGGTCCATCTTCATCTCTCTTGTTCCTATAAGCAGGTCTAAACCCTTATATGGTTTTGATTAGGGGACCCATGTGAGTGAAATGGACGGTGTGGATCGTCCGGAAAATGACCAGGGTGGGCCACCTAGAAGCTCAAAGGTCGATTCTTTTAAACAGGGCGCTGGCGGGAACGTTCCTGAGAAATTTGTTTGTAATATGGTTCGGTTAACCATGGTTTGTTATTAAGTAATCATCCAATACACCTTGTGCATTATTATTTGAGGTGTACGTGCGCCTAGCTTTGGGGGCTCATCACGACTCTGGTGCTTGATCCGCCCCACTCAACTGTCTTGGGGACTGATCATAAGGGTCCCAGCCCAATTTGGGGTGGGGCCAAGGCCCAGGTGGGTCGTATCATGCCTTTCAGGGCTGAATTTGGCCCGAATGATGTGATCTGTTGGTTAATTGAGTTCGATACTTGTTTTCAATGATTAAATATGTGTCTTCAACGCAAAGATACCCTATTGCCTATCCGTTGACTCTCGGGGATTTAGTCCTTGAAATAATGCCAACACAAGTGGTCTTAAAAAAATGATCTAGCTCAGGTTATTTGATCATGCTTACCTCTTTGATTGGTGTGGAGTGTAAGTTGAGTCTCCCGAGTTGTGGCGGATGGTCTCAATGCTGCTTGAAAAATCCTAACCTGTGTGTGTTAAGTTAAGTCATTAGGTTAACGGGTCTCGAGTTTTAAAAGGGTAACACCCGAGTACTGAAAGTACGGGGTGTTACACCAAGTGGATATGAATATAGTGACAGGTCTACATTGGTAAAATCAGCATCCTCAAAAGGCATAATGAGAAGACCGGTGGTGAAGTCTGATGTTCGAACCTGCTCGGGCAATGGAATGTCGCTTCAACTTACGTTTCTATTGTTGGATGTTGAGGGCAAATCTACTCAAGGTGATGTCGTATATTCACTTCTAAGCTTAAAGTCAGCCGACACGCTCACTTGACTTGTCATGAAGTTTGATATTTGAGCCGGCTCGGGTACTGGAGTGTTGCTTAGAGGAACCTGTGAAGTTGATGTCATATATTCATATTTCAAGCCATGTTGCTCACCTAAACTTCCAACAGCTGGGGCGTCATGTTCGAAACCACTGTAAGCCACCGGGTCTTCGAGTATTGCCTCATTAACGCATTGCATTGTCTCGATGAATAAACGGATGTAGTGATCTGAAACCACTGTATGTATTCAATATATAACATTCACATCGTATTACAAAAAAATGCACTACAAATTTACAATCGTATTACAAAAAAATGCACTACAAATTTACAATCGTATTACAAAAATGCACTACAATTTTACGGTAAAATGCGTGAAATTGACCAAGTAGTGCATGAAGTTGACCGATCAATTTAGTAAATTGACTGGGAACTAAGTGAAATTAACAGCGAAACTTCGTCAAATTGACCGCGAACTTCTTGAAGTTTATTGGATAACCACGTAAATTTGACTTAGCAATACATGAAATTGACCACAAACTTGTAGGTAATTTCTTAAGAATTTACCTAGAATTTAAACTTCTAGGTAATTGACCGTGAACTCCATTCACTCCCTTGCACTCAGTGAAATCCGTGTTCGAGAAAAAGAATAAGAGTGAGTTGATGTGAAACACGTTCTTCAGAGAAAAGCCTACAACATTTCACATTTATCAATGCATTCACGTCTTCTCAGAAAAAGAATGCACTTAGCCTTGAGGAGAATGCAATATGGAAGATGTAATGTGATAGTAGGATGGAGATTATATGGAGATTTAATGAAGAAAATGGGTGAAAGGAAGGAATAGGGATGATAGAGATGAGTTCAGAAGTGTATTTGGGTGTAAGGGAGAGAATGGAGTGAAATTTATAAAGCATGGGCATTTTCGATCTATGAAAAGTTGTCCGTATGGCAGGAGCTTATTCTTGGGATGTAAAAATAAGTGGGCTTAAAAAGGTTCGTGGGCCATAACTGGGTCGTATAGTAGGAAATTTCTCGTTGCACATTATAATCAGTTTATTTTTATTTTTATTGCACATTGAATTACAGTTGTTGCATACGACCATGCTCCAAAAATTTTATTTGTGGCCTACAAATATATGGTTGGAAAGAAATACCATGATGGTTGTGTATTCCACCGGGGAGCATTTTGGGGCCTCGTTCATCAAACAGCATTTTGGGGCCTCGTTCATCAATGGTTGTGGGACAGACGGTCACAAGGTATCATTATTGAAAACCCGAGTATATATCCAAACCTGTTTATGATTCCTCTTGCCCAAGTATCAAACAGGTAAACCTAATGTGCAGAATACCATTGAAACAATAAAGGTTCATACCCATGCGCTAAAAACTTCTACACTTTAATATATTAATTCAAACTTAAACTTTCGGATTGTGGGACCCAACTTAGATGGGCTGTAAACCATAAACTACACTAAAACGATGTCCTATTTCGCCACTTGTCAAAAATATAATGGATGGTGGAAGTTAAAAACAGTGGTCACACCAGGTCCTCAGCGAGTGTTTTGGCAATTCAATCAAACAAGACCACATGTGTAAGCAAGAGCCTGGATTAGTTATTCGTATGAGGGTAAAATACACAGGTGTACCAGAGTATACTTGACTTAAAAGTTTTAATTGAATTGCTTATGTCCCCCGCTGAGATGGATAGATTGGAGGCGGGATCGGGATCCAGTTATCCTCTTAACTATGAGTTTGCGCTCTGATCAATCGATTTGTAAAAGGGTAGGAGTTAGTCCTTTCGAATGAGGTATTTTTTTTTAAAAGCTTAAGACAATAGATATGAGTGTACAGACTTAAAGGATATTAGGCGGATTCTGCCCCCGCAATGCCCACGCCCAGATCCTGCAGTCAGGGTGGTCGACTTGTCTATCTAGAAAACCATGTCGTTGCCTTAAATGACAATATGAACTGACAGATGCAGATTTTGAAGAGACAAAATTCACATCCCGCCCACGAGGCAGAGGTCGACGCTTTCATAGAGCAATCTTGACCTCCACGGGTCCTCTAGAACCTCTACTGAGCCATAATACAACTGGGGCAGCATAGCCACGCACCTACTCACAGTGCAAGAACTACTGAGCTCGACGACTATGATTTACGTCATACGCTGGAGAACAAAAGACGTGGGAAAGCCCCTAAAGCGATAGGGGAAAACAAAGTCTTCGAGAGGCAAAACTCAAAGAACTAAGGGATCATATTGGCGACATTTGCCAAACCTACCACACACAAGTCCCGACCTCCATCGATGCCATGATGAAAGAAAAAGAACCACCCTTCACCGATGACGTCATGGGAGCTCCACTCCCGCCTAGGTTTTGGATGCCACAATCGCCCCCTTATTTTGGGTCTGGTGATCCAGTCGAGCACCTTGAATCCCTCAAGGAATGCACAAAGCTTCATGGTGCTTCGACATCGATACTATGCAGAGCTTTCTCCCTGACCTTATTAAGAGCGGCACGAAAGTGGTACCAACAACTAAAGCCAAAGTCCATCAGTTCTTTCACACAACATATAAACATCATAATGGACCAAGGATGGTTTTAAATATACCATTATCATCACTGTTTCTAGCCCACGTGAGACTTGAACCTCCCTCAGATTGCGCCCCACGGCCTAAATGAATTGGAAAAATGGATGGACAAAATGGATATAACATATGCATCGTGATGGAGCCCACAAGTGAGCCGTTTTAACATAGAAATGGTTGAAACCTAGTTGTCTTCACGTAGAAACGGTCCACCATTTTCATGTGAAAATAACCTAACCCCACACAAGCATAAGTCTGGGTGGCCCAATCCAAGGAACTTTCCAACATCCAGAACTGTAGGATAGATGATTGGAAAGGAAGATGCACAACAAAAAATAAAAATAAAATTTTAATGTTAAAACACTCACAAATGTTGAACGAATGGCTTAAATCTTCGGGGTAACTCCTTTAATAACTCTCTCTTATCTTAACCTTTCTTTCTCTCTGTGTCTAATTCCGAGTGTGGGTACTCCTTTAAATAGATGGATTGGGGGTGACAAATAAGGGGGTAAAAGATAATATTTGCCAAAGCCACACCCATCTAAACTTGAGCCAGACACAATTTTGCCAGGCTCGAGCGAGTTGAAGTAGTAGATAATTTATGGAAATTAGGGATTATTCTCTTTTGCATATCTTATCTTAATCCGACTCCATCTGACCCAAGAGTGGTCTAAGTAGTATTATGTTACCTGTGAAAATGTTTTTGTTGGGTTTTATGTGAACCCTAAAGTGTCTATAATGGACGAGATGGTATTTTTAAAGGCCTATGTGTAACTATAATTCAAAGTAACATGTGTGCATTTCCCATAAACAAACTAACCGATGGTTTTTAATTGTACCACATATGCTTCGTAATGACCAATTTATTTTGATCTTTGAGCGGCCCACTTGGCAGATATAAGTACGATATATGGTAAAATAATGGGAAAAAATTAAAGGAATTAGATGGTTAGAACCTTGATCAAATAAATGGATTATTGTACTGTCAATTTTATAAATGGACAAGCACATCGTGGACTTTTGGGGTGATCTATGTATATTGATAGATAAAAGTGATTGTTCACATGTATAGGTTATCTAAATCATTGTTCTGTCGATATGTTAAGCATATCCCTTCGTGACAAAAAAGATGAACATATTTGAATCTTAATTTGGTGTGTCAATGAGCGGATATGATCAAATGTTAGTTGGTTTATTATGATTGGGTGCAAAATCGACATGAACGATTAGATATCTTCATCTAGTGGCGAGTAGTTGATTGGACGGTCGGTTTTTGATAAACAAAAGAGAATACCATGGTACGGGTTTAATACATAGCATGTCTGAGATCAATATATTGAAAACTCAACTGCTAAGATATTTGAAAAGAAAGATTCGAGGTTTACAAAGAGGATTCTCAGCATAGACATACACAGAGATAGGGAGAGGAGCATATTACAGTTGTCTCAAGCTAAATAGCTTGAGAAGGTATTGGTGAAGTTTGGGATGGACCAAGCTAAACCAGTTATCACACTCCGTTCTACTCACTTCAGGCTTTCTTCAGACCAATGTTATACTATAGATGAAGAAAAGTAGGTTATGTCTCATGTGATATATTTGAGCGCAGTTGACAGTTTGATATATGTCATGGTCTCTACAAGCCGGATATTTCACATGTAGTCGATGTTGTGAGTCAGATACATGTCAAACCCTGACAAGTATTCACAACCTTAAGTATAGGGTCACGATATATTAAGAATCTCGGTAAAACCGAGGTCGAATCCACAGGGACTGATCTTGTGCATTTCTGAAATTGACTAGAAGAAGATGTAAAACTAATTCTGAAGTGATTGAGAGAGTAATTTCGAATTAAGTAATTAAAACTAAGAATTTAAAGGTGGGAACTAGGGTGCCAAGGATCCACTTGTAGTGATCAAGGAGCCCTCTTGCTTGATTCAAGTAACATAATTAGAATTGGAGTCCTATCTTATCCAATTGCAAAATATATTAATGAAACCAAATATGAACTTCCATTGACCTAATTCTCAATGAAAGAGAACTATAATAATTGGCAAGGATTCTATCACCAAACCATGCCCAGGGGACAATGGCAAACAACAAGATTTACCAATCCCATAATCTGAAAGCAGGAGAATTGTGAAGATTAAGAAAGATTCCATCACCCTACCATGCCTAAGGGACGATGGCGAAAAACAAGACTTATTAATTTCACAATCTCAGATCAAGAAAGAAAGATACTCAAAGCTATTGTAGATCTACTGTAATTTAGTCGCAATAAACCATTAAAAACTGAAAGTATTCCTTAAATGTCAAATTAGAATCTATGGAGTTCAACATAAACATGAATCAAAGCAATAGAAATATCCCATCAAGTTACAAGCTTCACCTCTTAGCCCTAGCTAAGAGGATTAGCCAACTATAGATATGATTGGACCAAAGTCTCTTAAGAAAAACATGAAAACAACTAAGGAAGAAGAAGAAAAACTCTTGGCGACGACTTCTCCACTCCTTAAACCCTACAAGATGCCTAGGAACATCCTAGGGAGTTTTATTTTGTAACACCCCGTACTTTTTAGTACTCGGGTGTTACCATTAAAATCAAATCTAGCATGAATGTATGATAAAACACACATAACCTATAACTTTCTCAAAATAGACTTCAGTCTGCGCAATTTCACAAAATGACCCAGAGTTTAGAATATACTTTTTTAGGATGATTTCAGGATTCCTTTTCTTCATTTCAAATCTTTGATTCTCTTAATTCTTCACTTGATTTTCTTGGATCTTTGGCATGTAAATTCTTCGATCTTGGTCTCCTAAGATCCATCCCTTGCCTTGGTGATTCTAGCATCAAATCCATGCTTTTAGCACCCTTTTCAATCCAAGCTCTTAAATTCACCTTGCAACACAAATATGAGTAAAATAGAACATTAACCATTATCATGTTCATAAAACCAAGATATAAATGGGGGATAATATGCAATATTTGACCCTCAACACAATCCCCAACCAGCATTTTGCTAGTCTCGTGCAAAGTATGCGAAAAATATTTCGAGAACTACAATATAATTTCTATAAGCTCAAGTAGTTTAAACAAAAAACAATCCAGATAATAGAATTCTAAAATACATCAATGTTGTGCATTACCTTCTCCTAAACTCTAGCACTCGGTAAGTTTTGTAATCAAGTTCAAAGCGTTAATCCTTCAATTAGAACAATTCTAAACATTGAGTTCCATGGGTGTATAATGAAGTTTAGACTTATTACAATCAAAGGTTCAATTCGTCACTTTTATAATAACATTGATAATTAAAAGAGTATTCAAGACATCTAAAACCTAAACTGACTCTTACCTTACAGTTCATGTTTTTGTTCCCTCTTTTATCCTCCAGCTTTTGATTTTTCCATCGATGGCTTTCACGCTCTGTCAATCTTTTTTAAAGATCTTTAATAAATATCTTTTTTTGACGACAACTGTTTTTTTTTAGCTGAGTATTTTCTTTTTCTTTTTTCCTTTTCAATACTTCCCATTAAACATGATGGGCAAATTCTCCAAGTTGGTTCCTTCCATGCTTAATAATCATCAAGTTAACAATTCAATATCAAACTGACACTTTAATGTGTAAGTTGGATGTGACATGTGAAATCATGACTCAATCAATGTTTAAAACTTCTAATCGAGGATCAATGACTTAACTTAATTTTGAGATCTCCCAAGTGACTAAAATCCAAGAGATATAAGGCATCAACATTAAGTATCTTGTAATTCTAATTTATGGATTAACTTCGAGATTACTTAAATTTACAGAAATTTCATAAATTTAAAATTTTCTCAATTTTTCACAACATTACCCAAAGACTAAGAAAACGACTGATTAGCCTGCCTAATCCACACCCCCCAACCTAAAATCTACATTGTCATCAATGTAAAAGAAATAAGCATTGAATGGAAATGAGGCAACGAAAAGAAAAAGGGAAGTGGTGGAAAGGTAGTACTTGAAGAAGGAATTCTGATATATTTTTAAAAAAAAATATCTCAATGTGAAGATGGGTTAGCACAAGAATTAAACCATCAGAAAGTAAACTTTCCCAAATCAGAAAGTAAACTTTCCCAAACAGCAAAAAATAAACTATCTTAAACGGCGAAAAATAAACTATCCTAAATGGCGAAAAGCAAACTATCCTAATACTAAATTCTTTAAAAGTAATAAACCTGACTAAGAAAATAGGAAAAAGCTACTTAGTCATGTTGCAAGGTACTTCCTCCGGCCAATATCTTGATAAATTTCTCAGTAGGTTTCGTAACAAGATCATCTTAAAGCCCTTTTTGCAATAGGCTTGGATGCCCTAGAGCATGATTTTCCGTAGAAATTTGTGGACCTCAGCATAAAGTTTCCTTTTAATCTCCTGAGGTATCCAAAGTACATATGATTCACCTGAGACAGAGAAAGTTTTAGAGTTAGCGTAACATAGTGAATCAGATACTACATGTAGATAAAATTTAGAGAAATTCTCAATAGGTGATGTAGTCTCCTCATGGTTTCGGTTCAACTTTCAGTTCCTCCTCCCTTAATGGTAAACATTCAAGATCTGTGGAAGGAAGAGCTTCAGAATAAGGGTTCTCTCGGTAGTAACAACTATCGAGGTATTATTTTGTAAGGTATCCATTATTTCTTTCATTATAGGATCATTTGAATCTGCAAAATATACCAAGCGATTTTTCAGAGAGTTGAGATAATCAATTGTGGATCAGTAGCCGTATTGATGTGAAGACTTTGTTCATTGTTACTACTCAGTAGAGGCATTATATCGTCAAAGTGTTGACGGCTCAGAAGGTGGCCTTAACTGAGTGGTTTCAAATTCCAGAGTCATCTCGGGCAACTTGTCCATCTCCCTAATCATATTATAATCTAAATAAGGGGAGTGGTCCACACACGCCTTAAAAGAGTCCTGCGGTTTACTTGGAAGGGACTCTTCCTCCACATGTAAATCAAACGTGTCAGATGGGTGGAGTAGATCATTATGGTCGACAATGTCCTGTATCTCGTTATCACTTTTCTAAACCATGATTGAAATCAATTCCAGTGATTCTTGGGCTGTAAACTCGTGATTCTTATCCCAATACTTATCATCTTCCAAATCAATACAGTTCACAAGTAGGATGAGATCAATTTCCTCACACTGTTTTCCTAGGTTGAGTCGAGGCTCAAATAAACTAGTCACTTCCTCCTCATTGAAGTCAATTATGTCATATGACCGGAGCGTGTTAGTATCATTATATTTGACAGACACCCATATCTCTTGATCATTCCTTTGGACGGTCATCGAGACCAACTCTTCAGAAAATTGAGTCGTATGCTCGTTAACACAATCCAACTCTTCATTCTTAATTTTAGTAATCTCCATAAATGAGTTAGGATCACTTTCCTCGCATTGTGCTTATTGATTGGGTTGAGATTGTGATAACCTAGCCTCTTTAACCTTATCGAAGCACAATTCAATCGCTTCCAATGATTTCATTATGCCTGCGACAAGTTGGTTGAACTGTACTTGATAGTCCGTGAAATTTAAACGTGAATCCTCTTGGATCGTTTCTAGTTGGTTTTTAAAGGTAGGGGATCCATGAGAATAGTCACTATAATCAATTGTTTGTTCATCTCTCCAATGTTGATGTTTCCATTGATCACAGTTGTATGGGTCATAAGTGGGACAGTCTAATGGTTGTTGGTACATATTATCACCCATAATATAATCTCTCATTATTTTCTTCTTGTCTGATGGGTGATAATAGTTCTCACTCCCCTAATAATGATAATCCCAACAATCATGTATTGTTTTCTTAATTTGTGGGGTATAATTATTCTCCTACCTATGATTGCGTAAGGACTTCTTAACTAGTGGAGCATTGTATTATAGTTGGTTCTCGATGATGGTTTCAGAAAATTTTTGAGACATAGGTTGTTTCCTAACATAATCATCTGACAACCCTTCACAATTTCTCGCATTCTCTAAAACTAGCTCAGCATACTGACGTTCCCACTCTTGCATATGCATGGTGAAACACTAATCCTGAAACCAATCTTAAAATAGAAGAAAAGAAAAATTCTACAGCAATATAGAAAGTAAGTAAAGGAAAAGTTAGAAAGAGTTTACCGGTCTGGAGAGTTTTATGTTAGGATCCTACAAAACAGAAAACAATGTTAGTTTCTAAAAATAAATCAGAAAAAATCCTAACCTAAAAACAAAACAAAAAGTTAGTCCTAAAAACAAATTAGTTTCTTAAAAAAAAATTAGGTTCTAAAAATAAATTAAAAAGGCTTTTAAATCTAGAAATAGAAAGAAAAGTTAGTTTCTAAAAAACAAATTAGGAAAGTTTTTAAATCTGAAAATAGAAAGAAAAGTTACTTTCTAAAAACAAATTAGGAAAGTTTTTAAATATGGAAATAGAAAGAAAAGTTAGTTTCTAAAAACAAATTCAGAAAGTTTCTAAATCTGAAAATAGAAAGAAAAGTTAGTCTCTATAAACAAATTAGAAAGAACCTTAACTTAAAAATAGAAAGTAAATAAATCTTAATTTTAACCTAATTCCAAAACTAATCAAATTCAGAAAACGCAGCCATTAATCCCTAGCAATGATGTCAAAAACTTGTTCACAACCCCAAGTGTAGGGTCGCGATATAGTAATAATCTCGATAAGACTGAGGTCGAATCCACAGGGACTGATCTTGTGTGTTTCTGAAATTAACTACTAGAAGTGTAACTAGAAGAAGATGTAAAACTAATTCCCAAGTGATTGAGAGAGTAATTGTGAATTAAGTAAATAAAAATAAGAATTTTAAGGTGGGAACTAGGGTGTCAAGGATCCACTTGTAGTGATCAGGCAGCCCTCTTGCTTGATTTAAGTAATACAATTAGAATTGGAGTCCTATCTTATCCAATTGAAAAATATATCAGTAAAACCAAATACGGACTTCCATTGACCTAATCTCAATGAAGGAGAACTATAATAATTGGCAAGGATTCCATCACCAAACCATACCCAGGAGACAATGACAAATAATAGGATTTACCAATCCCATAATCTGAAAGCAGGAGAATTGTGAAGATTAGGAAAGATTCCATCACCTTATCATGCCCAAGGGACGATGGCGAACAACAAGACTTATTAATTTCACAATCTCAAATCAGGAAAGGAAGATACTTAAAGCTATTATAGATCTACTATAATTTAAGTCGCCATAAACCATTAAAGACTGAAAGTATTCCTTAAATATTAAATTAGAATCTATAGAGTTCAACATAAACATGAATCAAAGCAATAGAAATATCCCATCATGCTATAAGCTTCACCTCTTAGCCCTAGCTAAGAGGATTAGCCAACTATAGATATGATTAGATCAAAGTCTCTTAAGAAAAACATGAAAACAACTAAGGAAGAAGAAGAAAAACTCTTGGCGACGGCTTTTACACCCTTTTTCTCCACTCCTTAAACCCCACAAGATGCCTAGGAACATCCTAGGGAATCCTATTTATAGTTGTGGAACTCCAACTTTGGCTCCAAGTTGGAAAACTCTAGAAACCGCCTCAAATTTATGCAGTTTGCTAAAATAGACTTCACTCTACGCGATTTTTCAAAATAGACTTTGCTCTGCGCAATTTCACAAAATGACCTAGACTTTCAGAATATGCTTTTTCAGGACAATTTCAGGATTTTTTTTCTTCACTTCAAATCTTTGATTCTCTTTATTCCTTACTTGGTTTTCTTGGATCTTTGGTATGTGAATTCTTCAATCTTGGTCTCCTAAGATTCATCTATTGCCTTAGTGATTCTTGAGTATTAAATACATGCTTTTAGCACCCTTTTCAATCCAAACTCTTAAATTCACCTTGCAACACAAACCCGAGTAAAATGGAACATTAAGCACTATCATGTTCATAAAACCATGATATAAATGGGGGATAATATGCAATATTTGACCCTCAACAGTAAGCAGCATTGAGAAACAGTGGTGATTAATTTTAGGCCCCGACATGGTATATGTGTTTTATCTACACCATCTATCCATTTTGTAACTAATTTTAGGGCATGTGCCCAAAAATGAGGCAGATCCAAATCTCAAGTGGACCACACCACAGGAAACAATGGTGATTAAATGGCCACCATTAAAAACTTCTCGAGGGCTACAAAAGTTTTATATAAAGTTGATATTTGTGTTTTCCCTTCATATAGGTCCGTGTGACCTAATCAGCAAGTACGATGGCAAATAAATACTACATTGGCCTAGGAAGTTTTTAATAGGGCTGTCAATAGAGTTGGGTGCGTGACAACTCAAATCGGCTAACTCAACTCGTCCGACTCGTTCAGACTCGACTCAACCCGAACCGAATGGGTGAGTCAGTTTGAACCAAGTAGGGTTTGCCCAATCTGAACCGGTTAGACTTAACTTGATCAGAAATCCAACTCCACTCAAGTTAAGGTGTGTATATGTGTGTATATGTGTGTGTGTCTATATATATATATATATATATATATATATATATATATATATATATAAAACTAATTTCTATTATAACTAACCCTACCATTGCACCCGACCCTGACCCGATCCCAAACTCTCTCCCTCCCTCCCTCACCTGCTCGTCTTCCAAGCCCGAGAGCCACACACGCTGCCGCCGCCACCACCTCCTCCTCCTCACACTCACTCCCTCCCTCATCTATCAAGCTCGAGCCCCGATAGCCACTCGATCAATAGTTCGCACCCACCCCACCGAAGATGCTTGATTAGTAGTCCGCACCCACCCTACCGCAGCAGCTCGTCAAGGTTTAAAGGTAATTTACTATAATTTAATTTTTTTAATTTTAATTTGGGAGGGTGCGGCTAGGCTGGCTCGGGTGTGGCTGGGTTGTCTGTGGTGCGTCTGGGCTAGCCTAGATTGAGCCATTTCTAAACCCTAAACTAACCCTAAATCCAAACCCTAAACTTAAACCTCAAACATAATCCATAAACCCTAAAACCTAATCCCTAACCCTAAAACCTAATCCCTAAAATCTAAACCCTAACCGTAAACCCTAATCCTTAAACAACCCTAATCCCTAATTCCTAAACCCTAAACCCTAAACCCAAACCCTAAAACCTAAGCCCTAAACCTAAACCCTAAACCCCAAATCCTAAATAGCTAACGTGTTTTATTTTTTTGAAATAAGCAATTAGTGATTTATGGATTACATTGCTTATTGCTTACTTATTATTGTGCATTAAATAGTTAGCTTAATATGATGTGGTTTATTTTTGTGAATTAGACAATTAATTACCCATTTGAGGATTTCTATGTGGCCAAATATAGATATAGTGTGTTTTTAGTGAAATGAAATTGCTCAAATAGTCCCATTTTAGACAATTCAAGGTCAAATAGACAAGATAGTTTCATATAACCTATTTAAATGCTCGTGCTTGATTTACACTCCATCTGTCTATTTCTCTCTATATGTGTTTCTTCTTTTTTATTTCTCATGTCAAATATCTTCACATTGCTTGGATATTTGACATGAGAATGAGATGGAAGATCAACTTATCTAAAGAGACATGGGGAAGCATTTTAGTGAAAATATGAAAGTATTATAATCTATCCAACCTTGGATGGGTGACTAATTTAGGGTTTATTATAAACTTTTAAGGCATTATAGTGCTAATATGATTTAGTGTCTTTCAATTAGCAGATGACTAGTGAGGAAATTCTTAATACCCCCGGCGGTTTGTCAGTCACTTCACTAATGATCTTGGATGAAGGATTAGGTCTATAAGATGAAGAGGTGCCCATTGAGATTAGTACCTCACAGAGTTCAATAAAAGGGGAAAAATGATTAGTAGTGTGGGAAGATTTCGAAGTAACCATTAAGAATGGCATAGTGAGGATATGGTGTAAGTACTGCAAGGTTCAACATGCTAAACAAGTAGATGGGTCGACCACAACTCTGAAGAAGCATCTTTTGAAGTGTCATAAAAAAGGAAGAAGCCATACTTTAGGCCAACAAACATTTTCATTTACCCAATCTTTGATGGGTCCATTGCAAGGTACATTGTCCACCTATAAGTATAACAAAGACCATATGAATGAGTTGACGGCTAGATTTATTATTGTCAATTAAAAAACTATTTTAGATGGTAGAGAGTCATTTTATCGTATTAGCCAGAGGCCTTAACACCAGATACGAGAAATTTTTCATACAATAATAAAGAGAGTGTGCATGAAGATGTATGCAAGCGAGAAGGTCAAGTTGAAAGGACATATGAAGTCGGTTTCCAGAATCAGCCTGACATTAGATTTGTGGATGACATTCAATCAACGAAATGTGTATATGTTACTAACTATCCACTACGTTGATGTTGAATGGAGGCATTGTAAAAGAGTTATAAACTTTCGCTATCTTTGCCTCCTCATGCTGGTTTGATATTTCATATTGCATCTACAGATGCCTTTGTGGAGTGGGGCATTGAAAAGAAAATCTCTTCGATAACTTTAGACAATACCTTTACAAACGATAACGTAATAACAAATTTGCGGAACCAGTTTAAGGCCACTAGTGACTTGTATTTTGGTGGAAAAATATTTCATGTTAGGTGTTATGCCCACATCCTAAACTTGCTTGTATAAGATGGACTTACAATAATTGAGCCAACGATTGAGAAAATAAGAAAAAGTGTGAAGTATATACGGGGGTCACCTTCGCGATTAAATATATGGAATGTGATCGTGAAACAGTTGAATTTGTCTTATTAAAAAACGATGAAGCTAGATGTTATGATACATTGGAATCTACCTTACGAAATGTTGGATTCAGTATAGCTTTTAGAGATGAATTCTCTCATTATGCGGAGTGTGATAGTACATATCAATGGTTGCCTTTTAATGATGATTGGACAATAAATGAAACAGTTCACAAGTTCCTTTCAATTTTTTATGACACAACGTAAATCTTTTCAAGAAGCAAGTATCCAATAATAAATATATTTCTACAATAATTTTGGAGAGTAAAAGATGTTTTGTACAAAAGCTATAGTGGACCAGACTTTTTACAATTAATGACTGTGGGTATGCAGTTAAAGTTTGATAAGTATTGGTTTGAGTGAAGTATGGTAATGGCTATTGCAGTTGTTTCTTAATAAAAGATGTTCATGTTTATATTCATTTTTTAAAAAGCTATATGGTGAAAAGAGTGCCACTGAAGTCGATAAGATTCGTGATGTGGTTGAAAATTTGTACAAATTTTACGTAGAAACTTTGGGCCGCAAAAGATAATACCACAAGTTAGACTCCTCAAGTGGGTTATAGTTCTAATATTGATGCACAACGAAACACGATCAGCGATTTCATCTATTTCATTACACAAGTTGAGATTCAAACACATACAACCTAAACAGAACTTGACAACTATCTCAAGGAGACACTCGTAAAGTAAAAAGGCGGCGAAGAATTTGATGTTTTAGACTAATGGAAGTCAAAAGCTCATGAATCACTGTGAGAACCGCATCCCAGACCGTACCGTTCCGTAAGCTTCTGCGGTCCTCTCGATCGAATTCCGGCAACTTGTGACGCGTAGATAGCATTTGCGCACATCCCTGAATCGTATCTCGTATTCAAGAGTCGGCTCAATCCGAGACTTGCACCCTAACGACCACGATTCAGATGCCGTGTCTCGCATGCCAAGGCGATACCCAAGTCAGGAGTTGTGGGCCTGAGAATAAATCGAGGAAACACTGTGGGCAACGTGTGCGTTGTTTCCAGGAAGATTCCTGGTTGAGAGAATGGAATCTCTACTCATACGCCCCTCTTTCCACCAAGTCAACCAAGACCTTACCTCTCCCATACCTTTCATGCCAACAAGGCAATGCTACCCATACCCCATCTCATCTCATGCCCAAAAAGTCAATTAGCCCCATCCCTCACCCATACACTCCATGTCATCCATCCTTACAACTCTCATTACTCTTTCATTTCTCTCTTCACCCAATTCAAGCAATTCCCAAAGGAGGAAACGTCCATGGCTTCCAAGGAGAAAATGAGAGGAGCTAGTGTGGCTCACCTTCCTACCTCCCATCTCCACCATCCAAAGATCATCTCGACCGTTGAAATCATTCCCTTGCAGCTCTAAGACGCGTTGGTGGAAGAAGGAAGAAGAGATCAAAGGTGGGTGTCTTTTTAGGATTAGAATTGTATTTTGCTTGGATTAGATTATTTGAGGGCCCGCATATGGTGGGACCCACCTTGATGTATGCTTTGTATCAAAGAGGGGCCCATAGTGGCGGGGCCCCTCCGTCATCACCGATCTCTCTCTTTCTCTCTCTCTCTCTCCTCTCTCTCTCTCCTTCTCTATGATCGATGACCCACCTATGCTGTGTATTTTATCCATGCCATCCAACAAGTGGGCCACCTTGATCCCGAATTGGGGCCTACATGATCAAACGGTCACAAAGGCCTGGATGAAAGGGAAAAATACATATCAGCTTGATCCAAATCTGGTGGCCCACTACGTGGGACCACCATAATGTATGTGCATCATCCAGCTTGCTGGACGGTGGGCTGGACACTGGATATATATATATATATATATATATATATATATATATATATATATATATATATATATAGTATGCATATATTATAATATTATAGTATGATATAATATAATATTATATACACACACTTATAGGTGTTTATCTGTATGTGTGGGCCCCATGTGGGACCCACCTGTTTTGGGAAAGGGGATTGGCTGGCGTACGTTTACAGCAGCTGTATACCTGCTGTATTGATGTCACCCAGCAAAGTGGGATCCACCTTGATATATGTTGTATATCCCCACCGTCCATGGGCTGGGACAGTGGGTCTGATCGTGAAGTGTGTGTTATATACACACCGTCCATCGGTTTTAAATCCGAACCATCCATCTGCCAGGGACGTGGGTCCCACTGCTAATTAACGTCAGTGAGCTCCATGACCACCCATATGATATGTGTGTTATGTCCAAGCCGTCCAGATGGTGGGACCCACCGCTGGACTGACGTCAGCAAGATCTGTGGGTCCCACGTGTGGATGTGTTCCATCCAAACCGTTCATCCATTTGGTAAGCCTGTTTTAAGGCTTGGGACTAAACTGAGGTAGATTCAAATCTCTAGTGGGCCACCGCGTGGACACCACCATGATGTATTATTTCATCTACACCGTCCAGATTATGCTGGACAATGTTGGACAATTTTTGGATGGTGTTGTCCAATGTTTGGACGTGCTGGACAATGTTTGGACGTGCTAAGTAATATTTGGCTGGTGCTGATTTACTTGGGCAATCTTTGAAAGGTGCTGATTTGCATAGGCAATGTTTGGACAGTGCTGATCATCATTAGTGGGCCAGGTGCCCCATGGAATGATAGTGTACAGTGGTACACATGTTACACCTACAACTATTGAAATGATTTTTGATATGGTCCAAGCCCACTTGAGGCCCATTGGTGCGGCCCATTGATACGGTCCACTTGATGTATATGAGGCCCGTTATGATATGTTTGGGGCCCATGGTTGTGGCCCATATGATGTATATGAGGCCCAATGGTGCGACTCATTGATGTGGCCGACTTGATGTATATGAGGCCCAATATGATATGTTTGGGGGCCATGGTTGTGGCCCGTTATGATGTATATGAGGCCCAATGGTGCGGCTCATTGATGTGGCCAACTTGATGTATATGAGGCCCAGTGATACGGCTCATTGATGTGGCTGACTTGATGTATATGAGGCCCATTGGCGCGGCCCATTGATGTGGCCCAATGAGATGTATTTCCGGCCCATATGATGAGGTCCATTGTGATATATTTCTGGCCCATATGATGTGGCTCATTATGATGTATTTAAGGCTCATAGGTTGTGGCCCGTTGTGATGTATTTGTGGCCCATTTGGTAAGGCCCATTGTGATGTATTTGTGGCCTTTAATGAGGCCTATTGTGATGTATTTCTGGCCTATGGATGCGGCCCATTGTGATGTATATTAGGCCCAGGTATGTGGCCCATTGCGATGTGTATGGTGATGTATATAAGGCCCAAGAATGAGGCCCCCTGTAATGTATATTTGAGGCCCACTTGCGATTTATTGAGGCCAATGGGTTGTGGCCCATTATGATGTGTATTAGAACCTTGTGCCAGGCCATGAGCCCACTATATGTTTAGGCTTTAGCTCTATGTGGGCCACTCCTTGGGGGCAATATTGGTTAAATGTCCACATTGATTGGCAATGATGGTTAAATGTCCACATTGTGACCTTCCCTTAGGCCTTGATAGGTCCATTCTCACCGATTCCGATTATCGAGGCCAATTGTCGAGGCTGATTCCGATTGTCGAGGTCGATTGTCGAGACCGATTCCGATTGTCGAGGCCAATTCTGATTATCGAGGCCGATTCTAATTATTGAGGCCAATTCCAATCATCGAGGTCAATTGTCAAGGTTGATTATCAAGGCCTATTACGATTGTCGAGGCTGATCATTGAGGCTGATTCCGATTGTCGAGATCGATTATCGAGGCCTATTTCGATCGTCGAGGCCGATTCCGATTATTGAGGTCGATTATCGAGGGCGATTCCAATTGTCGAGGTCGATTATCGATGCCGATTATTGATACTGATTATAAGTATGTGACAACATAGCATTATGATACATGCCCATACGCATTATCTGCATGTTTGTTATGAGATGTTATTGACCATTGCATATGTCATTGGCAGGTTATTATATGACAGTATGTGACAGCATAGCATCATGATACATGCTCATACGCATCATCTGCATGTTTGTTATGAGATGTGGTTGTTATGAGACACCCTGATAGGCGGAGATTGTCTCACGTGAGAGCGCGGTATGCGCAAGATTGATACATAACTGGATTGTATGACTCATGTGTCACGCCCTAAACTCGGAAAAGGGGTTCACAAAATTCCCGATCGCCGAATCTGGCTCCAACAGCCTCTGTAGTACTCTATTCTCGGCTCCTGGCACTCGTATGCCTGATTCCAATCCTAGGATCTTACAAGGAGGATTTTCAGTATGATTTTTTTTTGTAATGGAACATAACCACAAGCATAACCAAGTCACAAAATAACATCATCACATATCCACTATATCAAAAACTTTAAGTATAATGCGGAAAGGAAAATACAAGGTGATAAAAAAGCTCTAAAATAATCCGATACGCACTCTTGCCTCAGTGCTGCTGCGATACAATAATGGACCCCATAGCTTGAGATGCTATGTACTATCATCCCGACTTCACACTCCAGCTTGATCATTTCATTCGCATCGCATGTTGGATTACATCCGCAGGCATATGACATTTTGGATTGCTATGTTTTTGCACTTATATGGCCTAAATGGACTTAACAGGATTTACATATTGCATTGTACCATCGGCATATGATATTTGGCTCTCTATGACTCCTCATTTGCATAGCTGATCTGTACTGTGTACTCTGATATTATATGACTCATGGACTGGTTAGTATTTTCGCTTAGTCTGACATCATATGATTCATGATCTTGCCAATATTTTCGACATTGTATGATTACGGCATTGTATTGAATACTTGACACTTACCTTGTGCACACACTTACACCACTCTCTAAGCTTTCTATAAGCTTATACACGATAGATGTGTGCAGGTGACTTTACGTTACAGCAGAATTGAGCTTGGAGCGTGGAGCTGTCTTCTGGAGCTTTGATTTTTGATATATGTATTTCCCTTTCAGCACTGTATTCAAATGTTTATATTAGTGGATATGTGATGATGATGTTGCCTTTGTGATTTGGGTATACTTGTGGTTATGCTTCTTATGAGATAAATTGATGTTAAAAATTCTCCTTGTAGGATCCCAGGATCGGAACTCGGTGTATGCGCACTGAGAGACGAGAATGGGGTACTACGGAGGTTGTCGGTACCGGATTCGGCGATCGAGAATTTTGTGAGCCCGGTTTTCGAGTTTGGGACATGACAATCACAATACCTTGTGCTCTCATTAATAGCATAAGGCATATTATCAATTACAATTTCAACTTTAGCAGCATAATTTGCTTTTAGTATGGGGAGTAGGGTTGTAAACAAGTATCAAAGTTCACTTACACTAGAATTAGTTGAAGCTCTCATTTGTACATAGGATTGGTTGCATCAGATCTAGGGAAGAAAGAACTCTGTTGATGAGGAGTTCGAGGAAGAGGAGAGTGAGGAGGAGGTTGAGACATTACTTGCAACAATTGCATGAAGCAGGATGGGACACTGCCTTATATTTCCTTTGTATTTGCTTACAACAATTTGACGGTTATTATTTGTGGGCTTGAATTGTAACATTTGATAGGTGGATGTATATTTTTTTATGCTTATTACTTATTAGTTTATGTATTTTAATGTTTATTTTTTTTATATTTTTCATCTTTTCATTTATGCTTTTAATTGACTTAATATTGCTTAAATCTCATACGGTTTGCTGGTTTGATTTATTTATTTTAATTCCTTAATTATTTATGCTGCATCAACCAAACCAAATATTATTTCTTTCAAAATATACACTTATAGATATCTTATTGGAAAATGATCCATCGGTAAATATTTGGGATTATGGAGCCCAAGTCTACTCATAGGATGGAAAGATAAAGTTGTAATGCAAATTGTGTGGAAAATAATTTGTAAACAAAACAAATCGGTTAAAATTACATCTGACTTGCCGAGAAGGAGACTGTCCCATGTAGCAGAGCTCCTCCAGAAGTCCAAAATTTATTTTGAGCTATTCTTGACTTAAATACAAATGCTTTCACCACCCATTCTCCTACAACCAATACAACTAGTCATAGAAGATATAAGAGTTGGCCTATTATAATTGAACAAGGGTCAAGCAGATGAACTGCCCCCATAGTTAGTAGAGAAGAAGAAGACACTATTAAGAGAACCAGAAGAACATGATCATAAAAAAGTTGTAAAACGAGGCTTGAAATAGGCATACATGACTAGACAACAACATCAAGCCCCTTCGAGATAACATGATGCCGAAACAGGTATGAGTATGAGACATAAGTCAAGCGATAAATCATCAAAGTTTATTAAAAGTCTTACGACATTTATAGGCGATTGGAAATCTCATACAAATCGGATAATAAAAAGAGAGTGAAAAAACTTGTTGAATTTATGAATGAGTACGATGAAAATGCATCTCTACCACTTGATTTAGCAGAGGTAAACAACTATCTTTTAGACACCTCCAGCTCGGACTCAGCCCAGAGTTCTCCCGCAGTTTAAGCCGTTAAAAGATAACCAAATGATGATTTTGACAATGATGGTGGAGGGGGTTACTATTATTGACAAGGTCACTCGGGTTGCATGCCACAAAGGCATTCATCATATAGAGGATATTAAATGAATGAATGGTATATTGGTTTATATGTGTAACTCCATATGAGATTTTGAACATGCTTTTAATTTTTAACAGTGTTTATTTAGTTTGTTCGTTTTATAGACGTTGTTTATTTACTTTTGATTTCAAAACCGGATTAAGTTGGGTTAAACCCAACTCGGTTCAACTTGACTCGATACATACCTCTAAGAGGCGTTTTCTTTGCATTATAATATGTTGTAAATGCAATTGGGCTCATTTTAATTTTTGCATGACTAATCTCATACCGCTAAATGAGAGAGGAAAGGAGAAGTGGTCGAAAAATGTAGATTTGTTTCATACACATAATTTTGATAATTGAAACATCAGTGGCAAATCCAATAGTGCTTTTAAACGACATCTATATTTGAACAGGGTAGGTCATCAATTACTTTTAAACTATTCATTCTTTTTGTATAAGAGTGAGCCACTTAATGATTGCATCGAGCCATTCACCACTAGCATAGTCTAGACACCCCAGTGCTAGATTTTTAATCCTAGGCTCATTCGTCAGGTCAAGTGTTTGAGCCCAAGCCCTTGTCCTAGACAGCCAGCCTGGCAACCTGATCTAACTCGGTGCTGACTTGACCCGACTCGGTACTTCTGATTAGGTCGGACTCGGTTCGAATTAGTCTACCTGAACTCAAATTGGGTTAGACATACAGGATACTAGACTCAGTACCAAGTCTGGTCAAGTTTAGGTCAAGCCTATTTCAAAACCGGATCGAGTCGGGCCAGCCCTAATTTGGTCCAACTCAACTTGATGCCCTGCTCTAGCGGTCAATGGGCCAGCCCAGGTAGGTCTCTACCCGGCTATTGAACACTTTTGGGCTGGGCCTATTTAAATTTTTTATGCATCATGCCTGAGCCCGGCCCATGGATACCTCTAGTTTTTTAGGGTGGGCGTTCCGTCACCACTGTTTTCTGCAGTGAGATTTGGATCTGCCTCATTTTCGGGCTCATGCCATAAAATGAGCTGAAAAATGGATGGACACATACATCATGATGGGGCCCACAGAACACCGTCCAGTAACACATCCATCACGGTGGGCCCTACTGAGCTTAGGGTTGCAGGAATCCCCTTCAGCGACTGACTGCAGGACATCCGCGTCCGGCCGTCTGTGAGTCACCAGTCTCTCTCTCTCTCTCTCATTGATTTGAACTGGGAAGGAGCACCGTTGCAGCTATTCACACCAAAAAGCAGCAGCAGAAGAAGAGATGGGGAAGAAGACGAAGAAGCCAGGAAAGGGTAAGGAGAAGACGGAGAGAAAGACAGCAAAAGCAGAAGAGAAAAGAGCCCGCAGAGACTCCAAAAAGATCTCTCAAGAAGACGACATCGACGCCATCTTAGTACTTCTCTCTCTTTCTCTCAATTCCATCACCACTTGTTCGATTTTCATTGCTTCTGAAATCTGAAATATGCGATTTCTGTCGGCAGTTGAGTATACAAAAGGAAGAAGCCAAGAAGAAGGAAGTCCATATCGAGGAGAATGTCCCAGCGCCGTCCGCTCGTTCCAACTGTTCTGTATGTCTTCGCTCTTTTTGTTTTTCTTTGTAATTTTGATGGGTTAGGAATCGCTCAATGACTATTTCTTTTTCCGAATTCTTACGTCCCAATGACTATTTCTCGAATTAAGATGATCCCAGCCCATTTCGTTCGAGCAATTGGTTATTTTTGATAGGACATGTATAATTATGCTCCACCTAGTGGCAATTCCATTCAGGGCAGACGTGGCCCACCTTTTGGTGGTCCGGATTTTTTTATTTGCTGGTGGATGGCAATTCTGCAAAATGTTCCCCATGGACAATGGATAGTTAGGAAAATGTAACCAATGTGGTCCACGTCCTATACGAAAACAATGCCTGCTGATTGGATGCATGAGATTGCTTGATGGACAGTCCTGGTCCATTGCGTATTTTCAGTTGGGCCCACTAGTTGAATGATCTCGATTGGAGTCATTGAGATACCTACAGGCTCTACTGTCATCAATTAGTGCTGAATTATTTTATAATACCTCTAATCAGCATGGATGCAATATATGCACTTTCTTGTTGCTGGTTTTGAGAAGAGTATGTATGGAATGGCAAACTGCCAGAATATCATTTCTTGGGAGATACAATTGGAAGCCAGTGATTGGTGTGAAACTATCACAAGTTTGTTCTTGAATGCAACACACCCTTTTCTTCCATCTCTGGTTTTGCAGCTGATTTTGCTCTTGCTTCTTCTTTTCATCATGCTTTGTTTCTAGAAGCTGTATGCACTATGCATAGAACAATTCGCAGCCTCTTCTATGGAATTATTTCAATTACTGCTCTTTTGAACTGAAAGCATCACGGCATTTAAGACCTGACGATTTTATATTTCATGCAGCTGAACATTAATCCTTTGAAAGAGACGGAGCTGATTCTGTATGGGGGTGAATTCTACAATGGTAGCAAGGTGTGGGCTTTTATGATCTTTAGAATATGAAATATGTTGGATGATTGTTTTGAATGCGATTAGTCTTTTTATTTTAATGTTTTATTTGAAAGACAAATGATGTTTTTCACTTAGTTACTGACCAAGTTTGTTGCGGTAGACATTTGTATATGGTGACCTTTATCGGTACGATGTAGAAAAGCATGAATGGAAGTTGATTTCAAGCCCTAATAGCCCACCGCCTCGGAGTGCGCATCAAGCAGTTGCTTGGAAGAATCATCTCTACATTTTCGGTAAAATTTATAATGGCTCAATCATTGCTTCTAGTAACCCATTGCAAGTAAAGGGATAAAATGCTGTATTCTTTTCCTTTGGCTTTTACTGTAGGTGGTGAGTTTACTTCCCCAAATCAAGAGCGTTTTCATCACTACAAGGTAACTTCTTGGAGCTAACATGTTCTTCTTATCCCCCTTTTGCTAGCACTTGCCCTTGGCATCTTCTGGGTTCTCTTATTCCTAGTTTATTCACAAATGTAAAACAACTTATGAATTCAATCAATTTTCAACAAACTCCCAATAATGAATCAACTACAACATCAAATTGATGGCTCTTCATCTACTTGAGATGGGCCTAATGTTAGGATGAGGTCCTGATAAACCTGGGACTGAGTAATGTCCACTGGAGGTTTGTAATGCCCTGAAAATCGGGGGTCGAGCAGGTACCCAACTCCCGAGTTCCAACGCATCACTTATACAACATAGATAATGATGATTTGATGTTGTCCATGTTAGTGCATAAAACATGAATGAGATTAAGCTAAATCAACAAATCATACTCCAGGGACAGTTGAATTTACGCAAGCGAAAGACTGTGATCAGAGTATAAAATATATAAATCACTGTAGGTCCCCAAAGTATGAACGCATTGCCAGGTCAAATATTTACAAATATTGTTTCAAAATACAAAATATCCAAAAAGTATTGGTCCACTACAAGTATAAGCCCTGAAGCCCCGTCGATCAGAACGGTCTATAGAAACCCGCCCGAATACTGCATATATGAGAATGCCTCCTCATCATCCTCAAAGTCCAGCTCCGCCTCGCAGACTGTGCCATTATTTGAAACTACAACAGGGTCTGGTTGGTGTTTAAAACACCGTCCCGTAACGTGGGAGTGAGTGATCAACTCAGTGGAACAATAAAGCAAAGGTTAACATGTTATCAATTCAGTCAAGCAATAATGATAACGCAATACAACAATCAGGTCCTAAGTACTCTTGTTAATGAAAGAATGATATGAATTAATGATGTGTGCCCTCGCCTGCGCTCCCTCAGCGACTTCATCTCACGATCGCGGTATGAAACACTTCCTCAGTGCTTGACCTGCTACGCCAAACGCACACGTAATGCGGTGCATGAACGTGATTAGCCAGGTTGCTTACTTAGGTTTATTCATACAGCAGGATTGGGAAGCTAAGGTACCTCCCTTATATCATTTCCCAAACGATGATCCATTCTAGGGTCGTCAGTCCTAGCCAGTCTCATACGATGTTGCGGTTACAGGTCGCTACAAAGGGCTCGTCACCTCGATGCATGCCTGGTTTATACCCTTGTTACTATGGCGAGGCTTGTCACCTCAGCGCAGTCTTAGAGTATGCTCGAGGTCACTACGAATGACTTGTCACCTAGATATAGGCCGACAGCTCGAATATAGTATCCCATACTACCGTGTTCGGCTCACGAGTTTGGGTTGCTCACTGGTTACTACGGGGAGGCTTGTCACCCCAGCGTAGGCCGATAGCTCGACCACAGTGTCCCATACCACCATGCTCAGCTTATGAGTCTTAACAGATCGAGGTACCATGGATTAACGAGTTTTCACTGGTGAGTTTGATACCTTAGATTCAAGCAGTAGTGTCCATACATGGTGAACATACATTGGGTCAATCGGGTTACTTGACGAGCTCGACTGGTACGAGCGCACATTGACTTGATCGACATGGAGTGCGTAAGCATTCCGCGTGGCCTAACCACTGCCGTCAAACGACGTACGACTCGGATTCATCGAACACGTCCGGTGTGGCGAAACAACCTCAGCCACCAACCCAGGACCTGTTACCGATTGCCTGGACTACATCGTAGCCCCACTCACATTCCTCACAATCGCACTGACATATAATAATCCAAAACAGCATGTGACAACCAGTGTAAATATAAATCTTACTTAAGCATTTAAACAACCACATCATACACATGTTATCACATATAAGCATTTCATCTATAATCATGTAGTAGTAAGATAAGCTTCACACAGGAAACTGTAACTACGTATGATGGGGATCGAAAATCCTATCTCAACACCCTCATTAGATACATTACATCAAGCATTTTCTCATTCAGGCATTTTATTAACCCCTTAGACTACATATATTACATACATGTAATATATTAGTTATAACCCATATTATAGCAAATCTTTCCATATAGGAGTTGCCATACGTACAACAATCAAGTATTCCCAATCAGAAATCATGGCAAGCACAAATCATAATTCCATACTCATTCAGACATTTCAACAAACACATGGAATGCATTTAAAATCAACATAGTTCACATATATGTGTAATTTACGGAAACTCTTATATCTAAGCACATGTGATAGCAATTAAGCCAGTCATAAATCATTACTGACATTGAAAGCCTTGAAAACTATAACCTAAACATTTCTAGTCCGCACCTTACGCCGGTAAACAAGTATCGAACTCAGTTTGTATACCGAGTCTTTGTCTACGGCACAACGGCAACCTACAATATGAAATAGGTTAGCTATTTCATCACTTACACGATTTGAAACCCCAAAACAGGTTAGGTTTAGGTTTTTCTTACCTAAGAACGGCGTCGGAATCGCTGGAATAGCGATACGGAAATTGTGGTTAAGCACGTGGAGCGTCAGGGAAAGATCCCGACAATTAACTCCCACTCTCACTCATTTCTCCTCACTTTCTCCTTCTCTTTTCTTTCTCTTTTCTTCCTAGGGTTTGGAAATTCGTATGTGGTGAGAGAGAAGTGTGTTTAGGCCTTTATATAGGCCTAGGTCTGATGGAAATGGCCCCAGGGCCAAGGTATACTTAGGTTACATCCAAAGGGCGTCTGTTTCAGTCCAACGGTGCACTTCTGGAGGCCCATTTTCTACGTGCGGTCGGACTTAAGCTCCCTGACATTGGATCTAGGTCAAGCTGAGTTTTCGGTCCGATCGGATTTACAGATCGATCGTGGCGGTCCAGTTTCAATTCGACGGTCACCGGTACTCGATCAGAGTCACCAGTGCACTGACAAGTGTTGGACATTTCCCCTGATCCGAGGGTGTAATTGGGTCAGATTCTGACGGTTTGAATCCTTATATTTGGACCTGCAAGTGAACGACTCAGTTTACTTAAGTTTGGATTTATTTCTTAAAGGTATTCGCGTTGCTCACACACTTCGCTTCGGGCTCAAGTTGTGCGTTTCTGGTTACTATTAGGACTTGATTTCTGGAATGGTTGTCAAGTCCAACAAAGCAGTCACATTCGTATAGTTTCATAGTTATCGGACTTTCGACGTGCGGTGCAGGTCCGATACGGAGTTTCGATGTGCTCCCGAGAGCAACCGGGTTTAGAGATTGATTCTAGATTTCAAGGTAAAGTAGCGTCAATGATTCTACAAGTTTTTGGTCTTGCAGATCGCATTTAAAGCGATTAGTGCTAATTTCACAGGTAATATAGTTTACCACTTAGTTAATCCTCGACTAATTTCTAAAGGTTTAGGTCCTAGGTGATTTCTGCCTGAGGTGGTACTCGGGTCTTTGTACGGATTTTTCCGAGACGTTACAAGGTTAGGTATTAAAATACACAGAATAAGAGGATGGTTGGTAAATGCATAGAGAACATTATATTACAACAAATTCCTCCATTAGTTCCATATTACTGGCTCTGAATTTTGGTTGATTATGCCATTATGTAACTGCTTAATTTTTATGCATTCCCATAATTAAAGATTGTGAGCAAGAATACTTCGTTGAAGGGCTTGGTTAGTGAATATGCGTCTCTTTAGCAGTGTTATCAGAATCGTACGATTCATGATATGAATCGTACGATTTATATCATATCGTATGGGTGTACAATTTAAATTGTACACCCAAATCGTAAATCCTAAATAATCGTATGAATCATATGATAATTATATTGAATGGTATGATAATTGTAGATTGCATAAATGGGCCAAAAAATTACTTAAAAATAAAAAATTAAAATTTTAATTTTTTATTCAAAATTTTCTTCTTTCTTTGTACCCTTTTGCTCATAAAACATAAAAACGGCACTCCCCTATTAAATATATCCTCATTATTTTTTCTTTTGAGAGAGAGAGAGAGAGAAGAGGAGATTTGTGGATTTTGATATTCAAAAACCCAAACAAAGAAATCAAGATACTATTCACAATGGAATTGAATGCCATTTTTTTCTAACATGACTCTACACTCAAGAAAGGTACAAAAGAACAAAATTATTGAAGGACTCTTGTATGTTTTTTAAGGTAAATTTTTTGAAAGACAACAAAAAAGGGAAAAAGATGAGAATCCTTTACTATCATGATATGTATACAATATATATTTTCTCAATTGATAATATCATGATATGTATTACTTTTTTGGTACATGTTGATGGGAAATGGATGATTAATGAGTTTTCAATCTTTTCTGATTTGCTCATATTTTTTCATGTGTTGTATATATTATTAAAATCAGAAAAAATCTTATGATTTACGATACAATTGTGGTTCAATACGATTCAGCCCCATTTACGATTTGTGATACAATAACGATTTTGACAACATTGCTCTTTAGGGTCACATTTAGTGTTTGGTCACAGTAACTAGTTATTATTATTAGTATATTTTTTAACGAGTAATAGTTTCGTTAAAGACGAATACTGATTACTTTAATGGTGGGCTTGCCTCTCTCACAAGATAAAATGCAAAGCCAATACCATCTCTATCCATATGGTTAAATGAAATATTTAACCAATAGGAGAAACACCAAAGATTAAGACCCTACCGCTATCAACTTTCAATGGCTCACTAAAAATGAGAGTTGCTCAATCTCTGTTGAAGACTGAATAGTTCTGGTTATGTTCCCTCATCCAGAGTAGGCACCATCCCTTGTCCTATTGGGTAATGAAGGTGACAAAGCGTACATTTTTTCTTTACTTGTGAAATGTTTCCCTTTTATTACCAATCACAATGTAGCTAAAGTATTATTTGGCTTGCACTCTTTTTGCAATTTGAATTTCTTTATTTATTATTTATTATTTATTTGAGAAAAATCGAAGAGCTAGTGTCCTCATCATCTTTTACTTATGACTAATTAGACTGCATTACCTTTCACTAAACACAACATGTTTTTTAATTCCTTATATTACTTCTCCTCAACATGTTTTTATTTTATTTTATTTTCCGCTGGATTCGATTTGAAAGATACGGAAATGTAATTGCTTAGATTCCTATTTGCAAGTTGATCTTTTACTTGGAGACTTAGCAATTATGTTTTCTGAAACACTGTTGTCATCATGGTTTGTTTGCCGCCTTATTTCTTTCTTGTTACAGGACTTTTGGATGCTGGATTTGAAGTCAAATCAATGGGAACAACTACTTTTGAAGGGTTGTCCAAGTGCACGCTCAGGCCATCGCATGGTATGTTTTGTTTTGTTTATGATTAAGTAAAGCCTACGCCGTTGCATGGTATGTGTTGTTTTGTTTATGATTGTATAAAGCCTATCAAGTTATTGCGTGCATCTTTTGAGAAAACAGTTTAGTTGATTTCTGGGAACTGTGTAACAACTGTAGTTTGTAACCTGAACAACTTTCATTTTGAAATGAGTGATTTCCAAATCAGATATGCATGTCAGACATGTGATTTAACTGGTTTCTGAAAGGAGTAGACATGCAAGTATCAAGCTTTGAGGCTCATGTAACAAGGATATCTCCATTCATTACTCTCCCTACACGTCATGGATCGGCCGGTGAAAGCAAGCCCCCTCTTGTGGAGATGACCAGCAATGGGGATTTTGACTGACAATTGGGATTTTCTTAGCCATGGTGATGCAAACGAAAAGCTTGAACTCTACGCAGGTGCGAATCTTCTACACCTTTCAATGGGAGGTGTGTAGCCGTTTTGAATGGAAACACATTAGAGAAGGATTTGGTAGAGAACTTGCTGTCCACCGACCATTCCAAACCTACCTATCCTTGGCTGAATGACCAAAGTCAAACTTGTGCAACCTGGAAATAAGCTTGGAGAATGACTCAGTTTCTTCCTTGCACAAATTTCTTCTCAGCATCAGCTTTCTTTTCCCTGTGAGAAATACCTCCACTGATGTAGCCTATTGAAGGTAATTCAATCCATTGAGTTTGGTCAATGTAATCTGGAAATTCATTGACTCAGATGGAGATAGAATACGTAACTTGGCTTCATTCTTGTATCCATAAGTTTAGGGAATGAAATAAATTACCAAGAGGAGAATACTTGATTTGAACTTACCCAAAAAGTATATTAGAATCCGATGTACATGCACGGCAACGGACACGATGGTTTGACACCGCTTCTTGCTTCAATACCTTGACACACTCTGCTTCTTCAGCACTAGTCATACCCACGTTCAACATGTATAAAAACTTATTCAAAAATGACCGTCGCTCTGGCCAGACGTACGATATTGTACTTTTATCCATTACAATAGATTTAGCTGAAAGAGGGCATCACACACCTTCACAAGCCACAAGTATGCAACCCACCAATATTACAGTGGGATGAGAGATTTGTATAGATCAGCCCCCCAAGAAGAGGTAGTAGATGACAAAGGAATCAATATTGGATCACGTGGGCTCTGATACCATATGTCCTTGGAGAAGGAAGAAAGGACGCGCGCGAGAGAGAGAGAGAGAGAGAGAGAGAGAGAGAGAGAGAGAGAGAGGTGGGACGTCCCCCGCTCTCCCAACATGTCCTGCAACTAAACTTAAGTAAAAATAGGCTAAGTGAAGAGAGCTAAACACATAGTAATGGGCCGAGATATGGTTCGTTACACATATGTTCATTGCTTGTGTTATATTATTTGTATTGTATAACATTTGAATTATAGGAACTCATTTAGGATATAAGTGCATCACTTATGGCTAACATCGCATATTTAGGTTTAATTGTAGGGTTTAGGTTTTAGCATAAAAGTTCGATTTGAATTATAATAGTTGAGGTTTTTTGGTCAAGTTAATGAAATCTTTAAGTTTTTTTTTTTTGGGAGACGACTGAAAATTTATTAAGAATCTGCCCAAGGGTGGGAAAAGTGAAAAGGCCGAGCTAAGAGTCCCGGGGGGGGGGAGCGCTTTGACTATACCAAATTAAAAATTAAATGCGGTATTTAAAGAAATATAAATAAAGATAGCAATTAAACAATCCCACAATGCATAAATGTAAAGCAACCTCAAGTGTACAAGTATTGAGAGGTTGATACAGATGTTGTTCTAAGGACAACCTTACACCAAAAACCAATGGCTTATGGTAGGACAACTTGATTCCTAGAATGGTCTGTGTATCAAAATCTCAAACCGATACAAAGGAAGGAAATAACAAAGCTATTACAATATTCCCACACTTGCATAAAAGAGATTACAACATTCTCCACAAATGCATAAAGGAAAATTTCAACATCCACAAAATGAAATAATCAATCAATCACCACAAGACCAGAAATTATAGTGGTTCGCTTGTGTGTACACCAACTATTTAGAAAAACAGCTACACAACTACTCAACTCCTAATATCCTCACACGGTGGATATTAGCGTTCACTATGAAAATAGGTTTTTCAAGGTTCACCTAAAACCCTCACAATTGTGTCTTTTAAGTGGGCTTACACAATTCAAAAACCCCACACTCTGAGTTTTCTGATTCACCTCAGACAAACCAAAAGAAAGAGATTTTTCTGGCACAATCTCAATGAAACCAAAAGAATGAATTTACAAAACAGTAAAATACTTATCTGGATATTTTCCTTTTGATGCAGATCGGAAGAACCAACTCGGAGTAGAAGTTCAACGTAGATGTTCAATGTTCATACTCACTTATGAAATGGTTCTAAGTTCGAAATTGATTTTAAATTAAATCACTTTGGGCTAGCTTGATTTGATTTTGATTCCAAGAAATGGGAATATTTCAATTCCTCTTTCAAATCAAATTGGAAGGCAGAATACAAAATCAAATACAAAAAGCTAATTAAAGAGAATATGAAATGAGCACTAAATAGCTTAAGAGTATCACTAACTTCTCTCAGAGCGGCGTATTGATTTTGCTTGAATTGGATATCAAACTCTGAAATTCGTGCTCTATTTATAAGTGCAAAAATCGCATCTTCAACTGGTCCTGAGGTTGGCTCGACTGGTCGAAGGACCAACAAACTTTTGAAAATTTGGGCGCGATAAGATCAGACCGTTCCACAACTGGTCGAAGGACCTGCTCGACCGGTCGAGTGGCCTTCATGACCGTTCGAGTCCTGTCTACGACTGGTCGTGTGAGACTCAATTTAGTTGGTGGACTTTGAGTCGAGCCTGCAGGATTGGTCGAGCACTGTTCACACGATCGGTCGAGCAGTCTCCAGGACTGGTCGAGGCTTTAACAAAAAATTCCGAAAATAAGTAACAGACTTAGGAGTGGTCGAGGATTTCTTGGACTGATCGAGCTAGTGCTAGGACTAGTCGAACATAGTCTAAGACTAGTCGAAAAACAGACTATGCACTTATAAAGTGACCCAATTAAATTATGTATTCAAAATGACCTATCCTATGGTCAATCTAGGGTCATTCATACCTTATAAGAAATATATGAACATTGAATCTTCTTTTGCTTCAGTTGATAGTTGTTCTTTGAAGTTCACGAAGCTTGAGATCTTGACATATGATGAAGCTTGAAATTGAAGTACTTGACTTGTATTCCAACTTGAACTTTGAGTACCAAAGTAAAGACCATTGCCTTGCCTTTAGATGTAGCTTTGAAACTTTGAACTTTGAAGTTTGAAGGAGTGAACTATGTACTTGAACCTGTATATCTCTTGATCTTGCATTTGAAGTTCTTGAGGTAAAGACCTTTGATCATGTACATGAGATGCACAGTCTTAAATATGTAGATGCGCTACACAAGACACAGATTCCAAGAGGTTTTGGTACTACAAAATTTGACAATCATAGGAGCTAGAAAACATAGCACTTACAAAAAGAATATAGCCCGACAACTAGGACAAAAACCAAGAATCAAGATCAGCAAACTTTGTTACTTTTACATAAGGGGCCCATTCTAAAATAGTAAATTTCACTAAACAAAAATCTCTTCAATGGAGGGGTTCTTGTTTTGGAAGCATCGACTGTTGCGGCCTTTCCAGATAAACCATAAGATTCCCAAAGCGACAACCCTCCACACAGGTCTCCAAGAATTACCCATAGTAGCTCCGTGCAAAGCCCATAAGAGATGATCAATAGATTTCTGCATCACCCAAGATATATGGAAAACCAAGATGAAGTGATCCCGTACTCTGTGCGCGAAGGAACAATATATGAAGAGGTGATCAACCGACTCCCCATCTTCCATACACATCAGACAAATGTTGTGGAGAAAATTGGATCTCCTCTGAAGGTTATCTATGGTTAGAACTCTCTTCCTCCCAACAAGCCAAACAAAGGCCGCAATCCTCGGAGGGGTAAGACTAATGGTGAAATGGAATGGGAGGCATGGATGTCTGCTTAAGAGATCAAACTATAAAACGATCTTATTGAGAAGACGCCAAACCTAAGAGCTTTCCAAATCATTGAGTCTTCTCCTTGAGGTGACGGCATGAAGGGCTTCAAGTAGACAATGAGACTAAGAAACTCCTCAAATTCCACACATGGCATATTTCTCCGACATGAGGGAGACCAAACAATCAATCCATCCTCTATGGAATAGCAACAATCGGCAAAAATAAAGTTGTCTGTAGCAATACTAGCAATACTCAGAAATAGCTCTTGTAAAGCCCTATCCCCACACCAATGGTTGACCCAAAAGAGATCCGATTCCCCTTTCCAAGAGAAAAGGAAACACCTTCACAAAACTTATGCTTGGTGGTGACAATCACCTTCTAAACATGAGAAGCTCGATAGCAAGAGGAGGGTTTTATGCTCCAATTGCCCACAAGGGTGCTGTATTTAAAAACCAGGAGATCCTCCACAACTTCCCCACCTTCGACTCGAACCTCCAATGCCACTTACCAAGAAGAGCATCATTTATAAGGCTCAAATCTTTCAGCCCAGTTCCACCCTCGTTAATAGGATTGCAAACTTTCTCCCAATTGAGTAAGCTAAATTTTCTGTTTTTGTCAGTCCCTTTCCATAAGAAATCTCTTTGTAATTTGTCAAGCCTGTCCAACGCTGATTTCGGGCATTTAAAGAGTGATATATAGTATATTGACATGTTAGAGAGCCGTTTTGATAAGAGTTAAGCGTCCTCCCAACGAAAGATACTGGCGCCTCCAAGAAAACTTCCTTTCAATTCTTTTGACAACCTTATCCCATAAGTGCTTAGGAGGTTTCCCAATATAAAGCGGCAAACCAAGGTAGGATGAGGGGAAAGTGCCACTTTTGCACCAAAGAACACTCGCAAGCTGAGATAGCTCTTCCTGGTCCACATGGATTCCCAACACCTTGCATTTCGAAACATTAACACGTAGCCCGAAAACTGCTTCGAAGCACACAATAATCTTTCAAAGATTATCAACTGCTAGCATGTCAACATCACAAAAGAGAATCGTGTCATATGCATATTGGAGGTGACTAACTTGCACCCCCACGCTTGCCACCTCGAACCCCTTGATTAAGCCCCATTTCCCTCAGCTTTTTGAAGCATCATACTGAGCGCTTCGCCTACCACTACAAAGAGATGTAGAGATAGAGGGTCTCCTTACCTAATACCACGAGAGGCCTTGAAATAACTGAAAGGGGATCCATTAATCAAAACAGAATAAGATGGAGAAGAGATGCAAGATTGAGTCCGACCTCTCCATTTTGAGCTACAACCAAGCCTCTTAAGCATGTAGCCTAAGAATTGCTAGTCGACATGATCATATTCCTTTTCAATTTCAAGCTTGCAAAGTAGACCTCTCTTTCCTTCCCTGTGTCTGGAGTGAATGCATTCATATGCAATAAGGGCGCTATCCAGAATGTAGCCTAACATTGAAGTCATTGATTTTGGTCAAGATATCAGCAAATTCAACCTCTCTTGCACCCATAACTTCTTTTTTCCATGACTAAATTCTTTCTTTGAACAATTTGAGCTTGCGGCCGAGATGAATCCAATGAAACCTTCACCTGAAGAGAGGACCACGATTCCTTGATCAAATCCTTGAATCCCTCAATTTTCAGCCAAGCCAATTCAAATCGAAAAGGTTTGGGGCCCCAATTAGCATCCGCCACTTCCAAAATTATAGGCATATGATAAGAGATTACATGTGTGAGACCATGTTGATTAACCAGTGAGAGTTTTTGCAACCAGTTGTGCGATACCGGAAATTTGTCTAGACACGACATATAGGTTTGTTCAACCTGATTGTTTGACCAAGTGAAATTGGCCCCTCCCAAAGGAAGATCAACCATTTCATGAGAAGCTATCAAGTTGGAGAAATTTTGCATGCTAGTAGTAACCTGACCCCCTTAGGCTTTTCGAAAGCGAATTGCACAACATTAGAGTCGCCTCCCACACACCACAGAAGATTCCATCCTTATCTGACTACAGGGAGCTCGACCCACAGCTGGTCGCGGAGAGACAGAGAACATGGACCGTACACCACAAAGAAAATCCAGTGAAAATCAAAGACAACATCTCAAAGGACCAGATATATTGAATGGGAGCCAGAAAAGGAGTCTACCAATTTCTGGAGATCTGTGTTCCAAGCAACTAAGATCCCCCCCGTAGAGCCAACAATGTCCAGAGAAACCTTGTTAGAATTTGGCCTACTCCAAATAGAATTCAACATACCTCCATCGATGTTTTGAAGCTTCGTTTCTTGTAGCGAAACAATATTTGCCTTTTGACTTCTTGTAAATCTTCCTCACTTGGGCCCTCCTAAGCTTGCAGCCCAAGCCCCTAACGTTCCAAGAGAGAACTAACATTGATCACCAGCCCTGCTCGTTCTTGTCCTCTTGTTGCCGTTAGCCTTAATCGAAGAGTTGTAATTGATCAAGCATTTTAAGCTCAATAGTTCCCTCCAGCCCCTTGGAGACTTCTTGACCTTTGACAACTGTTCTTCATGGATCCTTTAGGCTCCTTTGAATGAATTGAATGAAGTCGTAAACATCTTCCTCTCTAGACCCAAAAGACATGCCAACCATACCACCTAACTTGTCGACAACATCCTGGACCAACGAATTTGGGCTTGAGAGGATGTTTATCAATTTTCTCAATCGACCTGTCTATGTTGAATATTTTTTCTTGTATAGCCAAAAGAATGGGTTGGCTTTAGAAACCATTTAAGGAATGAGGCGTTAAAGAATGAAGAAGACTTGGTTTTGTTGGTTGTTTGTAAGCCTAAAGTTAAGGTTCTAGGATTGTGGGGAGGACTGAGGTGGTGGTTGTATTGTGGATATGAGTTGAGGCTTTTGTTTTAGATCTTGACTGTTTATACAGTAAAGACGCACCTTAATTTCAGCATGGAGTTTGTGGATGGGGATGGTTCCAATTATTTGGAATGCATTTATGTATTTCACAGGTTCAATGACATGCATTATGCTAAAAGTGCATTTGGTTCCTTGATTTTATTCAGTCGGACGTCTAGGTTGGTGATTTTACATCTCTATAACTTGCCATGGTTACCTCTTCCGACTTGTCTTGAGCTGATTTGTGGTGGATATCTTAGAGAAGTGGATGGTAGATGTCACTCCTAGCTTTAAAGTTGCTTGGGGTGGAATAGTGCTTTAGAAGATTTTTGGTCCCCTTTTGACTCCATAAAGGATTTGAAGTGGCCTGGCTGGAAATTGATAGGTTCAATCAGTTAGTTGCGGATTGGTGGTCCTCCTTTGAGGTTGCTGGATTCGCATGTTTTAGACTCAGTCGAAAGCTTAAGATGCTGAAAGATAAAATTAAAATCTAGAAGAAAGAAGTGTTGGGGGCTAGAGAGGTAGAATTTGACTCTATTTTGCTAAAGATTCAAGATCTTGATGCAAAAGAAGAAGCAAGTCTTCTTTCAGAATAAGATTAGGAAGAAAGAATGGTGTTAGCGGCAAAGTATGCTTCTTTTGCTAAGGAGGAAGAAATTAAATGGTAGCAAAGATCTATAACCTTATGGTTGAAAGAAGGAGAGAAGAATACTAGTTTCTTTCACTCTATGGCAAGCACAAGAGCTTGGGTAAACAAAATTTCCTCTTTGGTATTGAATGGTGCGAGAACTACATATAAAGGCGAAATTGGCAATTCCATTATCTAGTTTTATGAGAATCAGCTTTCTTGTGACAAGTGGCGAAGACCGAGACTAGATAATTTCACTTTTCCTCATCTTTCTTAGAAGAAGCAGATTTCCTCGAATCTCCTTTCTCAGAAGAAGAGGTTAAATCCACTCTTAATTTTGTGTGGAGGTAGCCCCTAGGCCCGATGGCTTCCCGATGATTTTTTTCCAAATTTTTTTTGTAGTTTGTTAGCAGGGATGTGATGGACTTCATGTCCTTTATTTTATTTTTTGGCGAGAAGTCATCTTTCTAGTGACTTGGGAGCAACCTTTATAGTCCTCATCCCTAAGATTGATGGTGCAGAATTGTTGAAAGATTTTCTCCCTATTAGTCTTATTGGAAGTCTATACAAAATTCTAGCCAAAATTGATGCAGGACTTGAAAATTAACTATGATATGCAAGATCTCAGGCTTTAGATCAAACTAATTCAGAAACATTCACATAAAATTTCTACATCCCACACGAAAGTTCAAACATTCAAGCAAGGGGGATCTGTGCGGGTCTAGGCCTACACATGTTAGGGCTGGATCAATACAAATTATGAACCAAACGATACTCAAAGGGAAGTAAAAATCATCCACACATGCACAACAATTAGTCCCTAATCCAAGGGATTCACCAATTCCAATTCAGAGAACCCTAGGGTAAGAATAGGGGCAAATAAATTGAAAGTAATGCAATCTAGGGTTAGGATTAGGGAGAATAGGTATGAGAGGAGTAACATAGGCAGAAATTTGAACATGTAGATAGTCCCCGCGTACGGATAGTGAGCTGGGCTTATCGCACGTGCGCAGGGGTTTGGCCGCACGTGCGAGGGGGCGACAAACGTGGAAAGCGCCTCCTTGGCTCTGGTCGGCCAGGGGAGGGCTTCAAAACCCCTAAGTTTCGTGTCGATTGGATGCGCGGTCTATGCGTGGTGCTCCGCCGAAGTTTTAGCCCTCCTGCAGGGCCAGAATCTGAAATTCTGCTGAAGAGAGGAAAATTGATGCAATAAATGACAACTTTGTAGCGCAGATGATTGTGGGAGATGAGAAGGGTAGATGGTGGAAGATGAGAGCAAATCGGGATACATGTGTCTTCGCACCACGGTAGTTAACCTTTCGAAGAAGGGAGGGCTTTGCACCCAATTAGGTTTTCATAACTTCGAAAGGAGCAGGAAAATATAGCAATTTTTATTAATCTTCATTGAGAAAAAAGTCTACAAGGGGTGCTTATTTATAAGAAAATCCTATACCCCTAAAACTCGCGCCATGTGCGCAACATATTATTTGGCGATGAAGTAAACACAAATAATAACCAATCAAAGTAATCTAAACCATCCATGATATTCTAAATAATATTAATAAGCAAAACCTAAAATATGAGACTAATCAGACTAGTGGGCCACGATCATGAGATCCCATGATGGGCTTTACTTGACTATTGGGCCCACTCCAACGAACCAAAATTCAATCTTCTAACTAGGAGGCCCTCTCTGGACATCGTCATTGATCTGGATCGATGGTGGGGCCCTTCGTCTTCTTGCGTTCGTGCGTAGGGGGGAGCGTGCATGTGCGCGAGATGCCTCCATCAATTCTCCCTGGCCGCGAAGGTTTCGCCACTGGTGAAACAAAACTCCTGAACTGCTCTAAGATGTAAGGATCAAGTCTCTGAAGCTCTTTCTCAGCGAGCCACGTACTGTCTGAAGCTGGACGTGACTTCCACTTGACCAAGAACTTCTGAAACCCGCCGTTCGACGTGGATATTATTTGATGGTCCAGAATATCTTCTATTTCCTCTCTAGGTGTGGGAAGGGTAGGTATGAGAGGTAGAGGTTGGGAAGATGGGTCGGGACGGGTAGGTATGGGAGGTAGAGGCTGAGAAAATGGGTCGGGAAGGGTAGGTATGAGACTAGTAGCTGAGAAGATGGGTCAGGACGGGTATGTATGGGAGGTAAAGGCTGGGAAAATGGGTCGAGAGGGGACCATGGATCAAGAGAATGGTCTGGGGAATCAGGATGGCTAGGTGATAGGCTGGACAATGTATCAGTGGTCCCCTGAAATGCAACTAGATCTTCCACATTGAATGTGGAACGGTGGAAGATTTACCACATATGCATTGAGACCGTTTCGTTTTATAATTTTGAATGGTCTAGCGTTACGCGCGTGTAATTTACGAATGGCTCCTTGAGGATACCGCTCTGACCTGATGCGGACCATCACAGAGTCCCTTACATTGAATTCCTTGAAACGTTTATGTTGGTCTGCAGAAAGTGTGTAATGTTCATTACTAGTCATGGTCTTCTGCCTGATTTCTTGATGCCATGAATGAATGTGATGCGCAAAAGACTCTGCAGACTTTGACTGCCTATGGGACAACGACATAGGGATAAGATCAATAGGTTTCCTAGGTTTATAACCCATAACGACTTCACATGGACCTAGACCTGTGGACCTATCGACAGAACTATTAAACGCAAACTCGGCTATAGGTAGTATGGTGTCCCATGTTCTGGTGTGCCTTATATCCCTCACATGGGGAAACTCATCCGGTAGATCATCAGGAAAGACATCACGAAACTCATCCACTACCAGAATGGCCTTAGTGGGTAACTCTACACCGGCCTCTGGTGCACTCTCCCCAATGGTGGGGTTTGTCCTGGCGGAGGTCTTTAGTTGGGTAATGCGCACATCAAGTTGTTCAAAGCATTAGTTTATATGTTATTCCTAGCGCTTGCCCAAAGACTCAAACTGCTAGGACAACTTGTTTAGTGACCCTTGCAATTGTTCCATGTTTAGTGTAGGGTGCAAACCAAAACCACGACCCGTACGTGTGGGCGTACAACTGCTAACTCCACCTAAGAACTTTCTACTACGACTATATGCAATTAAACGGGACTAAATGGTCCTATGAGACTCTATATAAGGGAAACTATGCAGTGTTACCAAAATTCAGCAATATAGTTGTCAAAATATAAGATTTTTTTTTTTTTTTTTTTAAAGAAACAACCTAGTTTCTAAAAACAAAAAAGGAAAGTTTCTAAAAACAAATTAGGAAAGTTTCTAAAAAAAACAAATTAGGAAAGTTTCTAAAAAAACAAGTTAGAAAAGTTTCTAAAAAAAACAACCTAGTTTTTAAAAAAAGAAAAAGGGAAGTTTCTAAAAACAAATTAGGAAAGTTTCTAAAAAAACAAATTAGGAAAGTTTCTTAAAAAAACAACCTAGTTTCTACAAAAAGAAAAAGGGAAGTTTCTAAAATTAGAAAGTAAGTTTCTAAAAAAGAAAAAGGAAAGTAAACTAGTTTCTAAAAAAAGAAAAAGGAAAGGAAATTAGTTTCTAAAAACAGATTAAGAGAGTTTTTAAAAATTAGTTTCTAAAAACAGAAAAGGAAAGTTTTTAAACGTATAAATAGAAAGCTAAGTTAATTTCTAAAATAGTTCAAATAAGGGGATAATAGAAAATTTCAGCAACTTATGTCAGGGTTTATGGACCTCTAAACAGGCATATATGATGAGAATTGATGAGTAATGGACATAAACAAGTAAACCCTAAACATGTAATGCATTCCCCTATAAGAACCCTAAATTCTGATACCAAATTTGATGCAGGACATGAAAATTAACTATGATATGCAAGATATCAGGCTTTAGATCAAACTAATTCAGAAACATTCACATAAAATTTCCACATCCCATACAAAAGTTCAAACATTCAAGCAAGGGGAATCTGTGCGGGTCTAGGCTTACACATGTTAGGGCTGAATCAATAAAAATTATGAACCAAACGATACTCAAAGGGAAGTAAAAATCATCCACACATACACAACAATCAGTCCCTAATCCAAGGGATTCACCGATTCCAATTCAGAGAATCATAGGGTAAGAAAAGGGGCAAATAAATTGAAAGTAATGTAATCTAGGGTTAGGGTTAGGGAGAATAGGTATGAGAGGAGTAAAATAGGCGGAAATCTGAACCTGAAGATAGTCCCCGCGCGCGGATAGAGGGCTAGGCCTATCGCACGTGCGCAGGGGTCTGGCTGCACGTGCTAGGTGGAGTCGAACGCGGAAAGCACCTCCTTAGCTTTGGTCGGCCAGGGGAGGGCTTCACAACCCCCAAGTTTCGTGTCGATCGGATGCGAGGTCTGTGCGTGGTGCTCCGCCGAAGTTTCAGCCCTCCTGCAGGGCTAGAATTTGAAATTCTGCTGAAGAGAGGAAAATTGACGCAATAAAGGACATATTTGTAGCACAGATGATTGTGGGAGATGAGAAGGGTGGATGATGGAAGATGGGAGCGAATCGGGATAGATGTGGCTTCGCACCATGGTAGTTAGCCCTTTGAAGAAGGGAGGGCTTTGCACCCAATTAGGTTTTTATAACTTCAAAAGGAGCTGAAAACGTAGCAATTTTTATTAATCTTCATTGAGAAAAAAGTTTACAAGGGGTGCTTATTTATAAGAAAACCCTATACCCCTAAAACTGGTGCTATGTGCGCAACCTATTACTTGGTGATGAAGTAAACACAAATAATAACTAATCAAAGTAATATAAACCGTCCATGATATTCTAAATAACATTAATAAGCAAAACCTAAAATATGAGACTAATCAGACTAGTGGGCCACGATCATGAGATCCCATGATGGGCTTTACTTGACTACCGAGCCCACTCCAACGAACCAAAACTCAGTCTTCTAACTAGGAGGCCCTCCCTGGACATCGTCATCGATCTAAATCGATAGTGGGGCCGTCTGTCTTCTTGCGTTCGTGTGTTTGGGGGGGGGGGGGCTGTGCATGTGCGCGAGATGTCCCCCCCAAAAAATTCTCTCTTAAGATTTAGGAGTGTGCTCTCCAATGTCATTTCGGAAAATCAAGGAGCCTTTGTTGTGGGTAGACAAATTCTGGATAATGCCTTTATAGCTCATAAATGCATCGACTTTAGGCACAACCGCATAGGGAAGGGACAAGTGGTTTTGGTTTGCAAGCTTGATATAGAAAAGGCTTATAACCACGTTGATTGGAAATTCTTAGATTACATGCTGGATAGGATCGATTGTGGCCCAAAATGGAGAGGCTAGATTCATTCTTGTATTCATTCGGCTTCTTTCTCAGTTTTGATTAATGGATCTCCTTATGGTTTTTTCAAAGCCTCTCGTGGTCTAAAGGCAAGGAGACCCTCTTTCCTCCTACTTCGTTGTCGTCATCGAAGAGACGCTTAGTAGAATGCTCTATAAAGCCGGGGAAAATGGTCTAATTTTGGGATTCGAGATTGCAAATGCGGGGGTTCAAGTCAGCCATCTCCATTATGCGGATGGTATTATTCTCTTTTGCGATGCGAATACAAATTCAGTCGGCAACCTTCGAAAGATAGTGGTGTGCTTTAAAGCAGTCTTGAGCTTGATTGTTAATGCATCTAAAAGTGAGATGTTGGGGATTCACGTAGATAGCGAAGATTTATTGCATCTAGCTAATATTTTTTGTTGTTAGAGAGGAGGCTTCCCCTCTTCCTATCTTGGCTTACCTCTTTGTATTGGAAAACCGGAAGCACCCATGGGATAGGGTAATCGAATGAATTGAAAGCAAGCTCTCCGCCTGGAATTGTCGCTACCTATCTTTAGGGGGTCTTTTAACTCTTATTAAAACAACATTTTCCAACATGCCGATATATTTTGTCCCTCTTCAAATGTCCTAAGTTGGTTTTGGATAGGCTTGACAGGTTGAGAAGAGAGTTCTTGTGCAGAGGGGCCGATGATAAGAGGAAATTTAATCTCCTTAAGTGGGATGATGTTTGTAAGCCAAAAAATGAAGGGGGAGCCGAATTGAAAATTTTGGGGTTTATGAATGTGGTTCTTTTTGGTAAATGGCATTGGAGATTTGGTAACGAGGTGGGTAAATTATGGAGAGAACTCTTGTTCTCCAAATATGGTATTCAATTGGGAGGGTGGAGTATAAGGTCCTCTTCCCTTTATCGGACCTCTAAAGTTCAGAAGTTGATCATTTCAACGCAGCATATGTTCTGCAAGGGTGTGGCCTTCTTGCTTGAAAAAAGTGAATCACATTCACTTTTGGATAGATGAGTGGTGTGGGGATTAGCCTTTGCAAGAGTGGTTCACATCAATTGCTAATGTCGTGGTAGACCGGTCCATTCTCGTTAATTGTTGTTACTTTTTTTTTGTGGTGGGATTTATATTTGGTCCCCTTCATGTCGTAGGAACCTCTTCGATGATGAGCTCGACAAGTTTATTAGATTGCTTGACTTCATTAAGCTCTTTGCTCCTTCGCCTTGGGAAGAAGACTCTTTGATTTGGAAAGCCCAAAGTTCGGGGACCTTTTTGGTGCACTCTTTCTACGGATTGATCTCCAAGCCATCCACTCCATCTTCCTTCCCTTTTCATCATTGGTCTTATGGTGCCCCTCATAGGGTCAGAAAAGAGTGCTAACTATCGACAATCTTCGATGAAGATCTCTCATTCTTCCTAATATATGACTCATGTGTACGAGGAATGCTGAGTCTATCGACCACCTCTTCATCCATTGCCCCTTCGCTTGTCAAGTGTGGGACCACTTCCTTTTTCTCTTCCATACCTAATATATGCCCGAGTCGGTTGACCATCTTTTGTGGTCTTGGGATTGAGGGGTCGTGGTTACTTCTCATAAAGCAGTTTGGGGGCTGATTGCAATGCCAATCTTTTGGTTTCTTTGGAAGTCTCAAAATGGTTGGTGTTTTCAAAATAAGGATTCTTTAGTTGAAGAGGTCATTTACCTTGTCAAAGTAGTGATTTCATTATGGGCTCCTTATGTAAAGGCAATTAATTCTGCCAATCTTTCCATTTTACTTTCTTCTTCGCTTTGTTGTTCTCTTCCTCGCTTTTTAGGCATGCTTCTAATAAAATTTCAGTTTTCTTTCAAAAAGAAAAAAGAAAAAAGAATTTAAATGTTAGAGAGTAATATGTTAATATCTTCATCTGGTCGTGAGGAGTTTTGTCTTCAAACTCTTCTTTTTTATATTGTCTCTCACATATCACCGAATTTTGAGTTCACGGTTTTTGTGATAATCATTCTTCTTTCTATCCATTTTCTTTGTATAGGCAACGAAATTCCATAGACTGTAATTTGATTCATAAAATGTTAATGCTTTCTCCTATTTGACTTAAGCTTTGTACTAGCAGTGATCCATATGCTCCAATTTGAGAGGGTGAAAATTATATGCTAGTGTATATTATATAGGCACTTTAGTTTTCTTACATTTTGCAATTAAATATGTGCCCTATGCCCATGATTTCTTTGGCTATTTGACCCATTCTAAATCTACTACACCATTATCAATTGCGTGGTTACCATTAAAAAACATTTTGTATGTTTCTCTCATGTATTGATTTTCTTCGTAATTTAGATTAAGAGCTCCATAGATTTTGCTTTCTATAGGGTCTGTTTATGATGCAACCAAATGGCTACACAAGCCAATTGATAAGATTTGAAGAATCCACCAGTATCCCACACGTGCACACTCCACGTGTGCACAAGAAAATGCCCAGAAAATGCCCAATTTTTTTTTTTTTAGCCCATCTCTAATTTCCTTTTCTTTCATATCACTATGTTAGTAAATAAGTTATCTTGGAATTTTCTTGCTTAAGTGCTTTCTTATTTTAAAGATTCTCTGTTAGAAAATAAGCATTATTTTTCCTATTTTGGAGATCTATGCTATATAGGAATCCTATTTTGGAGAACCTATTTTTAGAGTGATCTCTAGTATAAACTAGAGGGCTGTTGATCTTGCTCACAGTCATTGCATTCTTTTTTTTTTCCCTCTTTTGTGGTTTGAGCTTCAATCTGGTATGTTGAGTCTTATTTCAATTCGTTTCTTCCCTGATCTAGTTGTATTAAATTGATATCAGAGCAAGTTCTATTCTTAGGAAATTAAAAGAAGGTAATTTCCTTATCTCAATTCTTCGCTTTCATCTTTCCCCTCTTCCTCAATCTTCATCTTCCATTTTTTATTTTTTTTTGGTTCTTTTTTTCCCTTTTCCCTTTTCCCTTTTCCCCAAATCCTTCAAACCCTAATTGTTTAAAACACACACACACACACACACATCAAACCCTATCCGCACCCATCTCTAACCCTACCAAATCCTGATCCTATTCCAACCCATCAATTCCCTTGCCCCTTTTTTTTCCCTTCCCCAAAGCCCATCCCAAACCCCAAAACCTTTAGATTGGAACTCAAGCCTAAAGTTCACCCTATATTCTTTCATGTTCTGTCTTAAAGATGTCATGGATAAAAGATGTTCATATGCCTCGTACAATTATCCCTATTCAGACTCCCATGCCCTTCCATTTCCATTTGTGTTATTCTTATCCGAGTTACTTTGATGATTAAGAACGTCCTTCATATCACCCTGAGTCATACCCATCTTCATATGCCCCTTATTGGCGATTCCTTTGAACACCCCGCTCAATGTTATGAACGATGGTAGCCGCATGTTAGTTATTCAAAAGCCTCCTATTGCATGGTGTTAACAGTTGGGTATGGGTCCATGGCCCGCTTGGTTTTGGTTATGGGCCTATGGTCCACAAGTTTCATAGCGTTTTTAGCCTTGGGATATGCTGGACAAAGTTTATGGTACAAGGGTATTTTTGTCATATTTGCTTTTTATTAGTTTAATAAAAGGGGGTGGGGATGTGTAACCCTAACCCATTCATTTCTTCCTTCATCTTTTCTTCTCTTCTCTCATCTTTTCTCTTTCTTTCTTCTATTTTTCAATCTCTATACCAATCTACACAGAGATAGGATGACTAAGAATGTTCAAGAGATGCGGGAAGAGAATCTATGAGAAGTCAAGAAGGAGATTGGAGTGTTCAAGGAAGATATTGCAAAAGAATTCAAGGAATTGAAGGAGGCTATAAGAACTTACTTCAATCCCTTGATTGAATAAGAAAAGTGCTATGGACTTCAATCCATTCTCTGGAGTTCCGTAGAACGTCATGTTTGAAGCAAGTGTGGCAACTCAAGAGGAATTCACCACTGGCTTAATTGATGGATCCATGAACACACTTATTGATGGATCAACAACTCGATCTAAGAAAGCGCCAATGAAGTTGGATGATCAACCATCAAATGACACATTAGAGGAGAATGAAGGATTAATAAGTATGGATGATTCGATAATTGAAGAAATGGATAATTTCATGATCACCATGGTACCATCTCAATGTCAATCAAGGGTCACAAATCGAAAGCCAACTACGACGAAGGGGTCATAATTGACATCTAGAACATGGAGGACCACAAAGACGCGAAAGAAAATATGGTGCGTATTTCGACGCTGTATTATCAAGGTGTACCAAAGCAGTTACTTTTCGGCCATAACAATTGATTCGTATTGATAACAACCATGGTTGTTACGTGATACGGGTCTAAAGTAGGGTGTGGGGGAAAAAAGGGATCGTAATGTCTGTTATGGCCCCTGTATTGGCTGTTACAGCAACCGTATTGGCTGTTACGAGTTATAACGGTCGTTATGACCCCTATATTGGCCGTTATAGGCTATAACAACTGTTACGGCCCTATGGCAGGCAAGTAAGCGAAAAAAAGAATAATAAAAAAATTACCTCTTCTTCTTATGCTCTATTGCTGCGGGCCTGCGGTGGTAGTTGTTGTCGTGCTGCTTCTTCATCATCATCATTTGTAGGCTGTGCAGTTCTCAACCCCCCAACCCCACCCCACCACCACCCCCCCCCCCCCATTAAAATAGAAAGCGACATGAGTTGATTTTTTTAAATAGTTTGAGGTGTAAGATGCTCCGTGCACTTACACCCGTGGGGTTCACCTTGATGTATGTGTTGTATATCCATGCCGTCCATCAGTTCTTCCAACTCATTTAGAACATGGTCCCTAAAATTAAGCGGACCCAAATCTCAAGTGGACCACACAGTAGGGATTGAATTTCCACCATTAAAAATTTCTTGGGGGCCATAAAGTTTTATATCAGGTAGCTATTTGTGTTTTCCCATTCATCTAGGTCTATGTGACCTTATCAACAGGTTGGATGGCAAATAAACATTACGTTGGACCCTAGGAACTTTTAATGGTGGGTGTTCAATGACCACTTTTTACTGTGGCATAGTCCACTTGAGATTTGCATCTGCTTCATTTTTCAGACCGCGCTCTCAAAAGAGTTGGCAAAAACAGTTGTATGACATGGATATACAACACATACATTGAGGTGGGCCTTATGCTCAGGGCCTTACACATGTGGATTGCCTTCTAGTGCTACCAGTAGCCAGTAGCTATTTGACAATCTCCGTGGGCCCCACCATGATGTGTGCCTTTTAGCCATGTCGTCTATCCATTTTTCTAGATCATTTTATGCCATGAGCCCAAAAATGAGGCAAATCCAAATCTTTGGTGGACCACACCATAAGAAACAGTGGTGATTGAATGCCCACCATTAAAAACTTCTTTGGGGCCACAAAAGTTTTGGATCAAGCTGATATACACACTTCACATGTGTGCACAAGAAAAGGCCCAGTTTCCTTTTTAGCTTCTCTCTAATTTCCTTTTCTTTCATATCTCTATGTTGGGAAATAAGTAATCTTAGATTTTTTTTTTTTTATTTTCCTTTTTTAGCCCATCTCTAAATTTCCTTTTCTTTCATATCTCTATGTCGGGAAATAAGTAATCTTAGATTTTTCTTACTCAAGTGCTTCCATCTTTTATAGATTCTATGTTATGAAATAAGCATTATATTTCTTATTTTGGAGATCTTGGCTAGCTAGGAATCCTCTTATTAAATTATATAGATTATGCTAAAGATTAAAAGCACTTGTTATAAATAAGGCTTAGGCCTATGAAATAAGACATGGTTGAATGGTTTTCTCTTTGAGCAAATTCTCTCGTCTTTTCTCGTTTTTTTACAGTAATTGTTGAAGGGGTGGAAGTGATCCCCCTCTTTGTGGTTCAAACTTCAATCTGTTACTGTTGAATTTTATTGCAATTAGTTTCTTCCTTGATCTAGTTGTATTAGTTTGTTTTGCCTATTTCTCTGGTAATGTAAAGTAATTGTGTCATCATTACTGTTTTACCATTCCAAAGCAAACGCAGGAATGGCTAGTCAAATGCAGATGTTTCAACAGACAAGTAATTTTGTGTTTGGATTGTGAATTGCATCAGTATTGTAATGTAAAAGTGCCACAATCTTTTACAATGTTTGTTGAAGCACGTAATTCAGCAGTGAAATGCATTTGTAATAGGAGACGTGCAAATGAATTTGTAATCATTACAAATTTACCATGTATTGTAGTCCAAACACTTGAACCAGTGTATTTTTCCTGTTGATTTGACATTTCAATAATGTAAAAGTATCATCATTCCGATTTTCCCACGCCTATCCAAACACGAGAATTATTGGTCAAATTACTGTCCTTTTCAGGAGACAGGTATTGTAATTTGTAATCATTGCATTTTTACAATACAATTCAGATGTAATTCGTAATCCAAACAGTATTACACTTTTCCTTGTAATTACTGTAAAAATATCCATTCAAACAGCAACATCAATTTATTTCAATGATAATTTGACATTGAAGTAATGTAAAATTGCCATCATTGCAGTCAAATTCAGTTGTTGTCAGGAGACAATTAAAGTAATTTTTAATAATTGCTCATTTCCTTTACATTACTCTGGTAATGGGCAAAACAAACAGGCCATTGCATTTTTGTTTTTGGTTTTTTTGGTTCTTTTTAGCATTCTATTGCCTTTACCTGTGTTATAGTTTTCATGATGGGGTTTTACATGTTCCAAATGGTTGATATGCCTGATTTTTCTGAGCAATATGTATTTTCAGTGAAGTTTTCTTTCATTTTCTTATTTGTTAATTTTATGTGTAACAGGTACTGTACAAGCACAAGATCATTGTTTTTGGGGGCTTTTATGACACTCTTAGAGAAGTAAGGTTGTTATTTCAGTCCTGTGAAACATAGAGTTTTGTAAAGGTCTCACGGATCATTTTTAACTAAATAGATCATCTACAAATTTACAGATTGTTGGGCGTTAGATGTGCTGTTGCGAACCAATGTCTAAATGCCTTTTCATTACTGTTTTCTGCATGTCTCCAAGTTTGTTCAATGTATTTAACTGTATCTCCACTGATTTCAGTCTATTTGCTTGTTTGTTGGATCAGAATGTCCATGATCATTTAAGTCACTGCATTTTTCTGTCCATGGTAGAAAATGGCAAGATCCAACTGGATACATTGGAGTCATGGAAGGGGCAATCCATGGTTCAGCTTTATGCTAGATCGCTTCTGTTATGCAGGGAGTTATGGAAACTTGGACAGTACCCACACTTTTTTTGAGAAATCGGTAATTTAATAGTTATGATAGAAGGGTGTTGTTTCATGAATATCAGGTTTTAACACTCATTTTTCTCAACCAAAAAGGAAAAAAAAATCATAAAAAAATACTAGTCTCTATTGGAGTCTATATGTTCTCAGTTAAGAGTTTTAGAACAAAAAATCTGTGTTGTGGTCAGTATGTGCCAAATCGGTTACGTATCGGCCGATACATAACGGTAACTGCATATACTGTTACGCGTTACGGGGTTGAAATAGGGTGGCCCTGAAAAAGCAAACCGTAACGGCCGTTATGACCGATACAGACCATAACAGCCATTACCCCGTATCGGTGTTTTCAGAAAAAGAAAAAAAAACAAAAACTGAAAAGAAAATGAAAAAAAAACTGAAAAAAATCCAAAAAAGAAAAAAAGAACTTACCTTCTTCGATACTTCTTCCTCTTCTGCTGGCTGCGGCTGTGGATGTGGCTGCGCATGCTGGTGCTACGGCTGTAGCTGTTGTGGCTGCGCATGCTGCTGCTATGGCTACAGTTGTGGCTACGGATCCTCATCTGCTTCCGCTTCTTCTTCTTCCTCTTCTTCTTCTTCTTTTTCTGCGATGCCCTCTCCCCCCCCCCACCTTTTCTTTTTCTCGTTTTTCCCTCTTGCTTGCTCTCTTCTCTGTAAACGAGAGGAGGCTATGTGGTTGTTTCACAGCCATGTTAAAAAAAAAAAAAAAAAATACTCCGGTGGTATTTCATGCTAAATGCACACACTGTTTTATGGGACCCACCTTGATGTATGTGTTGTATATCCATGCCGTCCATCAGTTTTTCCAGCTAGTTTTAGGGCATGATCCCTAAAATGAAGCAGATCCATATCGCAAGTGACCACATGGATTGAATTTCCACCGTTAAAAACTTCTTGGGGGCCACAGGTTTGCATCAAGCTGCTAATTGTTCTTTTCCCTTTCATCCAGGTCCATTGGACCTTATCAACATGTTGGTTGGCAAATAAACATTATGTTGGACCTTGGCAAGTTTTTATGGTGGGTGTTCTATGACCACTTTTTCATGTGGTGCAGTCCACTTGAGATGTGCACCCGCTTCATTTTTGGGACCATGCCATAAAATGAGATGGCAAAACAGATGTACAGCATGGATATACAACACATAAATTGAGGTGGGCCCTATGCTCACGGCCTCACCCACACAAATTGCCTAGATGCAATCGCTACTGTACGGTGCTATCTGGGCCCCATCATGATGTATGGGTTTTATCCACGCCGTCCATCCATTTTGCCAGATCATTTTTTGGCATGAGCTAAAAAAGGAGGCCGGTGGACCACATCACAGGAAACGGTGGTGATTGAACGCCAACCATTTAAAAATTCTTGGGGGCCCTAAAAGTTTTGGATCAAGCTGAGATTTGTGTTTTCCCTTCATCCAAGTCTGTATAACGTAATCAACAGGTTGGATGGCCAATAAATATTACAGTGGATTGTAGGAAGTTTTTAATAGTGGACATTGAATCACAACTATTTCTTATTATGTGGTCCACCTGAGATTTGAATCTGCCTCATTTTTCAGACCATGCCTTAAAATGCGATAGCAAAACAGATTGACCGCACGGATATACAACACATACATCAATGTGGGCTCCACGTTTAGGGCCTCGCCCACTAGTGGTCTACCTGAGATTGTATGGAGATGTTAGTTACCATATGCTCTCTTCGATACAGCTTTCTCACCAAAGAGTGGACCGTTACACTACCATAAACATGTTCAAAATCATAAATGAATGCATATTTGGAATATTTAGATTTTTCTAGATTTAATGGATATTTTTTTGACCAACAAAATTCTGACCGATATAGGGGGTGTAACGGCTGTTACTCCCCCATATTGGCCGTTACACCATTACACCGTATAGGTAACGGCGGGCACCGTTACGCCCACCGTTACTGCAATGAGACACCTTGGTTGTGGTAGTGATGTGGATTAGGTGATTGCTTAGCACATGAAGATTCTTTTCTAAGAAAAAGAAATCTATTTTAAGAAGGCAATTTAATGATCCCTTCAATCATTATGTAGTAAAATGAAATTTAGAGAGGAGAAATATGTTAATGATTGATTTAAAATTGAGCCATCCCCACTTCTGGGGCCATGCACTCATTCCATGAGAATCCAGATTGCCAAATTACACTGTTATTCGATAGTGAGCACATGAACCAAAATGATCCAATGATGCAGGTCAAAATTGGGTTAAGATATCAGGAAGTCTTGACAAAGAAAAAACATGGGAACTTTCCCAACTAGAAGAATTGTTCTCAAGCGTTCTCAAGGACCACGAAAAGACTGCACACGTTTTGGCATTTTGTCGATCACCAAGAATGGTCTTGGTTTTATACTAGAGAGAAGATGAAAGTTTTCTTCTTTTCTTACAAAGAAAATAGCTTTGTTTTTAGTATTTACTGTGTGTAAAATAGAAGGGTGAACTCCGTTATATAGAGGAGAGCCAAGCCTACTTTAACCTCTCTTTTTCATGTGGGACTAAAGAGTGGATAGAGATAAATCAAAGCAGCTAAGCATAAGCAAATAATTGTCAACATCACCATAGCCTTGTCCCAGCTATTCAGTGACGGCTTTACGAATCATGTTTCACAAATCAGTCCTATGTAAGGTCCTATCCTCAGCAAATGAACAAGCCTTCACATCCCTTGTGTCTGCTCCAATCCAAGTTCTTTAGGTCTTCCTCTTATCCTTTTTTTAGGCCTTCAGCCCTAATCAATAATCCCCTCATTAGAAGAGCCATTTCAGGCCTTCATTGCACATGAGCCAACCATCCACATTAGTTTATCTCTTGTTGGGACTACTCTTAGGCCACTTTGCATAACTTCATTCTTAATTCTATGCTTGTCTTCCACACATCCATTTTTCTGTGCATCTTCCCACACATTCATCTCAACATCCTCTTCTATTACACTCAAATCTGTGCTAATGTTGCTTTCTAACTGCACAACAACCTGTTCCATATAGCATGACTGGTCATGTAGCTATCTTACAAAGATTTCCCTTTAGTAGGCCTATGACAATACTCAACACTTCATGCACCCTGCTCTAATTCTATTTGAAACATCCTTATCAATCTCGCTATCCACTTGAATAATATAGCTAGTGTTATTGGAATCCTATGATTCACGATATGAATTGTCATATCGTGTGGGTGTATGATTTAATCTTGCACCCAAATTGCAATTCTTATCTACGATAATTGTTGATTACATAGATGGCCCCCAAAATTACAGAAAAACCAAAAAATTGTTTACTCATTTTTGTTCTTTCATTTACCCCTTTGCTTACAAGACATGGAAAAGGCCCCCTCCCCTATTAAAAATATGTTCATTTTGAGAGCCGGTGGGGGTTGAAGTGGGCAATAGATACATGCATGGGGAGGGGGACAGAGGGAGGGCTGCAATACTTTATCGTCATTGTGGTTAGATTATAGTTGCACAAATCGTGAGGCAAAGTGGGCAATAGATACATGCGTGGGGAGGGGGAGGGAGGGTGGCAATACTCAATCATCATTGTGGTTAGATTATAGTTTCACAAATCGTGAAGTGAAGCGGGCAATAAATACCTGTGTGGTAGCGGGGAAGCGTTTGTTTCAAAATGGAAACAAGTATAAATTAGTTGGGAATCGATAGTCCAAAGTGCAATTTGAAGTGAGGGAGACACCCAGTTAGAGGGATCTTGTAGCTTAGGTTTAGATAACATCTTGGAGTAGGTGATTTTGATCCCATACTTTGTAATCCTTGTGTTTGGTTTAATTATAACATGGAAATCATAGATGTTGGTCATATTACAGAGATGTTGAGCATTGATCTATAGACCAACCATCATTTGGGTCCCACCTAGGGCTGTACACGAGTAGAGTTAGCTTGGTTAGCTCACTCGACTCGACTTGAAAAAGCTTGATTCGACTCGGTTCGAAACTTAGTTCGAGCCGAGTCGAGCTGATTTTTTGAGCTTGAAAAAATTTTGAACCAAGTGCAAGCTTGCCCGAGCTCGACTCGACTAGGATCGAACCCAACTCGAATCAAACTCGGATCGAACCAGTTCGGTGACTCTGTTACTTTGATATTGCTGTTGCTTACCAAGTGTTTGATGAAATGACTCAATGAAGTGTGGCTGGTGGCAAGGAAGGTACGTATATGAAACAAATACCCTATTTTTCTTGATTTTTATGTTGCTTACAAGGTATTTGATAAAATACCTATAAAACCATTGTTGCTGTTCTATATACAGTGAGATTTGGAAAGTGTAGATCATGTGTTTATGAAAATGCTGCACAGGCGAACTCGGCTCGAACTGGCCCGAGTTGCTGACCGAACCGAGCTGAGCTGGCCAGTCAGGCTCGAGGACCTAGCCGAGCCGAGTTCAAGCTGGGGTTAGCAAGTGGCTGAGTCGAGTCGAGCTGTACCAAGCTCGACTCAGTTCAACTCGTGTACACCTCTAGTCCCACCCTTGATTGACCATCCCTCCCTCTTGATACATCACCTTTGGATGATCCTTAATGGTAGTAGGGAAATGGGTAGTCCATATTGTTCATGTTACGATGGTCCATATTGACCATACTACAAATGATGATCCAGACCCTCTATCATGCGGGTCCCACCTTTAATTGCCTATCCCTCTCAAAAAATTGCTTTATGGGATGATTCTAACCATCACCAATGTCCCAACTTTTGCCCATCGCTCTCAAAAGAGGGTAATTGCTAGTAGAATCAAGAATGGAAGTAGTAGTTTTTTTTTTTTTTTCTTTTTTTTTTTTGGGGCATTGTGATTCCCTAATTTTGGGGAATTGGGAATTTGAGATGCCATTAGGCATTTGCATATATGAGGAGTCGGGATTCCTGAGAATCTAAATGCCCGCAATCTAAACAGCCTCCAAATTGTTGGGACGAAGGCTGAGTTGATGATGATGATGTCAAAAACACATTTTATCATGCTTATCGAGCTCCTTTGGCATTGCATGCTCAAACCCATAGTTGTTCTCATATTCTCCTTTTTGGTCATGGTAGTTAGGCTAGTGCAATGTTGGATGTGGTTGTGTTGGCATGCTAGTGGTTTTCAGTAGACATATTGTTGGGTTCCTAGCTATTCTTTGCAGCCAACTACTTGAGCATGTCCTTCCTGTTTTTGGTTCAATGGTGGTACATATGTCCCTTAGTGCCAACTTGGGTGCTATGTTTATTACCTGATATGAGGAAAGTCTGTGTGTGTGTGTGTGGTTGCCTCGTGTTCAACAATATGTCTAACTATTGGCCCTCCATGACCCTACTTCACTTGCTTGCCCTTAAGGTCTATGTTTGGTTTGGCCCATGGTTAATATAGTTTGGGACGTCATTGACGCTGAATTGTTGTCAATGTGGGCCTTTGACATGGTTGGGTTCTAGAGCCTGGTAAATGGGGAACGGTGATGCCCGTAAATTGTTGCCAATCCACAATTTAAAAGTTGGCGCCAAATTGTTGAGAGAAAGAGTAAGGTGATGATGTGATAAATGAAACACAAATTCCCACTCCTTTTCTGATGGACCTTAATACCTTAGTAGAACAATGCAATGACCCTTCTCTAGAGAAATCCTTGGAAAATTTTGCCACTTTTGCCAATGAAGAGATTGGCTTGTAACACGAGGATATGGTTTGGTGCATTGTGGAGTCCTGAGAAAGATAGGAAACTTAGTTGCGTAATCCTTCTAACCATGTAGTGCTTGTGCTTTAGATTGACTCACGCTCCCTCTCCAGATTGTTGTTTATACTTGCTAAGATTTTGAAGCAGACACTTTGCTGCTCCGGCATTCAAATCTATGTCGCTTCATGCAACTATAGTCGGGGGATAAAGGGTGGGCCTTTGTCATGCTTTGTGCAACTATAGTCAATGGATAAGGTGGGCCTTTATCATTAATAACCAAAGAAGCCAAAATGGTTTCACATGGCCTGATGCAATAGTGAATGATTTCATAGTTAGAAGCAATGTTTTAAATATTGACGATATCGGCTAATATATCCAATGATATATCTTGTATCCCACTTGTGCGATACAAAACACACTAGTAGTGCCGATATTATCCCACATGTTCGATTCGGTGGGCATTTTCAATTTTTGATCCTTTTTTTTTTGTTGAAATATGTTAAATCAGTGTCAAATGGTTACAAATCCATTGGTTCTACATGTTTTGCACAAAAAATCATGAAGTTGGAGCTTTGATTTCGATATCCATTGGTTCTTTATGTTCTCAATGTTTGTTTGTTTTTTTTTTTTTTGAAAATTTCCTTCAACTAGCTATCAATTGAGACTAATTTTGAAGTATTTAGGAGTATTTGATGAAATGATCATCACATACACTCTAATTTCGAAATTCGAGTGTAGGTGGTCTGATTTGGGTAATTTTCAAAATTTTCTTAATTTCTCCCAAATTACTTGCAATGTTGCAATCTAAACATGAAATCAAGCATGTATAAGGGCTAATCTACTAATTTGTTAAGTCTTTGTCAATTTTTGAAAAATAAAAATAATTTTTTAATTAAAAATTAATAAAATTAAGTTATTATTATTTTTTCTAAATTTCCCTTCAACTAGCTGTCAATTAAAACTAATTTCGAAATATTTTGGAGTGTTTGATGAAATGATCATCACATACACTCTAAATGTTATGCATTCAATTTGAATATAGTTGCATTAGTTCAGTCACACAACGCATAGCATAGAACCCTATACAAAGGAAACGTATTATGTGCACTTCTTTTTTGAGATATTATGATTTAAAAATGTGTATTAAGGTCATTTTTAACAATCCCTGAAGTTTCATTGAAAAATTCAACCATTTTTTCAAAATTTCTTATGTTTCCCATAAAGTGAGATAAATTACCCGATACAAACGATATATCCTGTGCGATAATGGATATTTATCTATATCCCAAGGATGCGATACGTAACGTGATACCGATATTTCGAACACTAGTTGGAAGTTAATGTTGGAGTGTCTACATTTCACATAGGAGCAAGGTATATCATAATGGTAACAATGGCTGTAATGGTCACCGCCTTACTGTTACAATACGACCTGTAACCTAGGTATTCCATAATGGTAATGGTGGCCATGATGCCTTTTGTTTTTTTTTTTTTTCGAAAAAAAACTATTTCAGACCCATTACGGGCTGTTACAGGTCCTTCCGGGACTGTTACAGGCAAATTTTTATTTTCCTTATAACAGCCATTCCAGCCCCATAACGTGTAACGGTTACAACTTACAACTGCCCCATAACACGTAACAGTTACAACTTACAACTGCCCCATAACACGTAACGGTTACAACAGTTGGCGTTGCTTCATGGCTGTTACGTATCCGTTTTTGCATACCATGGCTATAACGACCATTATGTAACTGTTTTGGCATACCATGGCAATAACGACCATTATGATTTTTCGGTCTCGTAACGGACAGTTACAGGCCAATTTTTTTTTTTCTTTTCTGTAAAGTGTAATGGTTACTACTGTTACCGTTATGTAATTATTTTGGAATACCTTGTCTTGGAGCACCCTTGAATATCTTTTTTTTTTTTTTTAAAGGGTGAATCTGTGTTCATATCATTAATCAACAACACCTGTACATTCGGGCTCCCCTTTACATAAAACAGGGGGCCTATCATAAGAAAGCAAAAAACTGCACAAGGGAACCGAAAACATCACCGCATCTTAATCGAACCTAGACCAACTTTATCAAGAAAGATGGAACCTCTGACCTGGTGTGGAAGCTCTGATAGTTTGTCGAACCAAGAATAGGACTGGGAGCCACTTCCTTGCCTGGCCATGAAATCTGTCGGAGAGTTCCCCTCCCTCAGAATGTGCACAAACTTGATTCGACCCTGCATCTTCAACTGGTTTATCCTGAAAATCCATGCTTTCCATTTCCATCCAGGCTGCGTCACACCATTAATCATATCTATCACTTGCCTTGAATCCGATTCGATGATGATTTGAGACATGCCCCTTTGAAGACCACGGGATAGACCATCGTGAATCGCACGTAAATCAGCAGCAGTGTTAGTCTCTAAACCATGACCAACAGAAAAGGCGAAAATAAAGTCACCCTTTTCACCTCGACAGATTCCACCCCCACTTGATCTGCCCGGATTTCCTCTATCTGAACCATCAACATTGACTTTAAACCAACTTGGCGGAGGTCTCTCCCACTTAACCACTAAGGCACGACCACCATTAACATTACCAGAATTGGAGATAGGTACCTGCGGCCAAGACTGCCTTCCCAGATCCATGTTACCAACGTCCTTAGTTGAGCTGTTGACATAAGCAATCCACCACCTGATTTTAGCAATAACAGTTGCCGAGGACACCGCCGCCGTTTCAAAAATTGCTGCATTTCGAGCTCTCCAAATCTCCCAAATTATAATACAAGGGGCCAGCATGTGTCCTACCATCTTCCTGGGCTTCGACGATACCACCGCCCACCACTGATTTAACCGAGCCTCAATCGAATTTGCAGCCATGACCGTAATTTGAAAACATCTACCAATAGCAATCCACACGCGCTGCGCTAAACTACTAGAAACAAACAAATGGACAGCCGATTCCTATGCGAATACCTGGGGGGCTTGGACGTCTTGAAGTGTGCAACAAACGCATCTGGATGCAAGCTGAACACCGCGAGATTGCACTGCACAATCGACCGGGACTGCCTTTTGTAAGACTTTCCAAGCTAGAAGCGAGATTTTGGGCGGAAGTTTCGCATGCCAAACCCATCGAGACCAACTCCGACCCAAACTCGGAATCCTACTCAAAGCCCAGGCAGATCTAACAGAGAACTTCCCATCTGGAGTGAATGACCAGATTGGCGAGTCTGTGTCCCTTGTAATACAGTATCTGGCCTGAAAAATATGGTCGATCACCCTCTAGGGGAGGAAGAGCCATGCAGAAGAAGGGGGAATAGGACCAACTGATCTAAACACATGACGCACTTGGAGGTCCAACAGTCCATCCGACACGTCAGATTGAGTAAGCTGTGAAAGCGGCCCAAAACCGGTCCAATTCTCCTTCTAGAAGTTACAGTTGCCAGTTCCAATTTGCCAGAATACTCGGGATTCCACCATAGGGATGAGATCCATGATGCACTTCCACAGAGGAGAGGAGGGACGCGTTGATCTATCTGACATGCGAGAAGATAAATCATGTTGATACTTGGCCTCCATGAACGATTTCTATACATTCTATGCAAGACTATTTTGGTAAAAGGTTATTGTTGCAAATGATTTTGTTCTGATTTTGTTTATAGGGGTTATTGAATTATTACTTTAGGGACCTAGCTGTTGTTTTACTTTTTTGTTTTTTCATTAGTTTTGAGTAGGTTTTGGGATTCGGGTTTAATTGTTCAAGATAATTCCTATTTTATTTAGGGTTTCTTTTAACTTTAATCAGTTTTTAATTATGCTTTGTTACTAATTGATATGGTTTAGAGTAGTGATGTAAGTATTGGTATTGATGCATGTATCACACCCTTGGGATAAAGAAACATTTTGGGTATTGCATGGGAAATATCCCTTTATCATATGATGTATTGTTGTTTTTGGGAAAATTTTGGATATTGGTCGAAGTTTTCAATCGAACTTTAGGGGATGTTAAAAAAGACATCATTACACACTTAGAACTCAATATCACAAAAAAAAATTACACATAATAAGTTTCCCTTGTATGGTTCCTAAACCATGCGTTGTCAGACAGAAGTGTTGCAACAATATTAAAAATTGTTCATATAATTTATAAATCATATTAGACATGTATGAAGACACAACCAATACATTCTAAAGCCTCTAACCACTTTAATGTGATTCTTCCACACTCTAATTGCAAGTTAAATGGGTGAAATGGGGGAAATTTTGGATTTCCCCCAATTTCTTCAAATTTGAGGATCAAAGTGTGGCTGATGTTAAGATCAACCAACACTCGTAAACACATAAATATTAAGGCTGGATAACATCTGGTCGATCTTTTTTCAAATGATTTATTAATAATTTTTGATAATTTTTAATTAATTTTTTTGTTCAAAAATTCCAAAAACGTCAATCTGTAGGTCAATCTTTTTTTAAATGATTTATTAATAATTTTCGATAATTTTTAATTAATTTTTTTGTTCAAAAATTCCAAAAAATTCCATCAATCTGTACATCTCTAACCACTCAAATGTGAATTTTCCAAATTCTAATTACAAGTTAAATGGGTGAAAATTTCAGATTTCCCCAAATTCGCAAATCGGAGGTCAAAATCCATGATTGATCATGCAAAACATGCAAAATCATGGATTATGATAATTATTATACTGATTCTAAGTGATTTAAAGAAGACCACTGTTTAATTTTCAAAAACTCAATGATTTCGTTTCTGGCCCATCTGCTCTTCGATGTTGATTTCCGCACCCAATTTCTCTCCAAATGGTTGGAAAGGAGTTCTCAAAATCATCTTAGGAGGGTAATCAAAGAAAAAAAATTGAGAAAAAGGGATTTTTGGAAAAATTGCAAAGGGGGCTGATGCTGTTAGGTATCGTTGAAAGTATCGACAATTTCGATGATATGAGGAAGTTTTAATTGCAATATTGACAAAATATCGCAATGTATATCTTATCAATACATTGCAATATTCTAGGAAATATTGTGTGATATTCAGAACTTTGTTAACTTCATATGGGTTTCATATCACCCATGTGTGAGCAGCTGATACGATCGATACTCAAATCAGTGGTTCAGAGATTTCGAGAATCTTTAATATTAGAAATTCTAACTTGTCAGGTTTCTATTTCCCTATTTGGACTGTGACTAAAACTTTGAAGAATCCACAAGTGGTTGTTTGTGGGTTCAATGACATATGGTTATTTGAATATAATCTAACATCTTTTTCTTTTCTTTTCTTCTTCTTATTCTTCTTCTTCTTCTTCTTCTTCTTCTTCTTCTTCTTTTTTTTTTTTTTTGCATTTCTTTGTGAAACTATAACAATGGTGACTTTTCTCATGAGTCAAACTCTTTCTCCGGTCCTTAGATTTGATGACATGTTGAGAAATGGATGTCTTATTATCCTTCACTGTCAATGATTTCCAGAAGCAGGTTTCCATTCCTTTTGTTTTCCGTCTCAAATAGATAAAGAGGCACAGGGGGTCACAAACCTTCTTGCAAGGCAACGAGTGATAAGAGGGTAACTCTGTCACATGACTCACATCCTCTCCTCCTCTCTTATAAATCTTTTTTCCCCCCCTGTTTCTAACAAATACAATTTGTTGGGATTGGGATGATCTCTCTCAGCCCCGTCCTCTTGTTTCATCTTCTTGTTCTTAAAAAAAAAAAAGAGAAATTTGTGGGAAGCAAATAAATATTCTAGGATATAGGCTAGCTCCTACTTGAAAGGTCCTATAGGGGGGAAAATCAATTACAGATGTGCCAGTTCATATAACAGGAAGAGGAACATACAATGGCACTAGATGAGAATTTATGGCACCTACCTCCCTGATTGATAAAATCGTTTAATAAGTCCAACTTGAAAAGTGATTTATTTATGTAGCGGGGCATGTACATGTCATGAGGGGTACAAATATCATATGTATTCAGTTAGCTGGTGTTCAGAGTATTGGTATCATTACATTGTATCGATGACTGGGGATATGGAAACGTGTATCGATATTGCTGATATTATCGCTGATACTTGGAAAAATATCGTCATTTGAGGGAAACATTAGGGTAACTTTGGGAAAAAGGTGGAATTTTTTAGTGAAACTTCAGGAGATGTTAAAAGACATGTTTACACTCGTAGGAATCATGGTATTGCGAAAAACAACTATTCATAGTAAGTTTCCATTTTATATGGCCCTAACAATGTGCTGTAAAAAAAATCAGTATAAAATAAATATAAGAATTCGTAGCCAATCAATAGATTGGCTGACACTCATTAATATATGAAATTTCCACATTAATTAACAGTGAAGATCACATTTGCCAACATAAAAATGGAAAAATTAGGATTTCCCCAATTTCCCAATTCTTCACTGAAATGTTAAATTTTTTTCGCTTCAAATCCATGTAAATGCATGAAAATCATGCATAGATTTGGATTTCCATTCCAATCCATGCTAACATTTGGAAAAAAAAAGAAGAATGAAGTTTGTTTGGATTTTTCGTCACCTTTTGAGTTCCAACCCATCTTCCTTACAAGTTGGGATTTCTCCCCAAATCCAAAGTTTGATTTAATAAAAACCAAGAGTGATCGAAATCACTTAAAGAACAAAATGCCAAAAGAAAAAACCCTAAAAATGGAGGGTTGGAAAAATTTTCAATTTTCTTTCAATTTTTGCTTATTTACAGATTTCTTCAAGGGCCAATTATTTATCGATGTTTCCCTGGTATCGGATATATTATTGCTGGTATCGGGGATATTATCAATGGTATTGTGATACCAGGGAACCTTTATAAGGGATTCTTCTCAAAGTATCACTAGTATCGATAATATTGCTAAGTATCACCGATATTATCGAAAATATTGGCATTATTTGAAATGTTTTACACTTCCAGCATTTTCGGTATTCCCGAAATATCGGCGATGTTATCGATAATATCGCCAATAGTTGGAACACTCAACTTATAGAATTTATTTGCTCCTTCAACAATGATTTTCTTTGGTTTCTTTGGCATTATAATCAGTTGTATTTTGTTTACCTTGCAAGGCTGTTTTTTTCTAATCAATAATAAAAATATATGGGTGGTACTTGGATAGGTTTCTCTTTTCTATTTAAAGTTTATAAGAACTTTGGCCATATATATGTGCAGGTATTATAATGATTTGCATGTATTTGATCTGGATCAGTATAAGGTGAACATTCTTTGCTTCTATAGTAGAATATTGCACTCAATTTCCTTTAATGTTTGTCTTCTGTTTGTTATTTATCATGTTTCTGTGATTGTACACTGTAGTGGCTAGAAATGAAAGGCAAGCCTGGATGTATGTGGCCAAGTGCTAGGAGTGGTTTTCAGTTTTTCGTTTTTCAAGATGAGGCAAGTCAACCAGAAATATTTTCATTCTACTTGTGTTATCTACTATTGATGGAATACTTCATGTCTTTTATTCTGGTTTGCTCATTAAAAAAAAAAAGAAGCCTTTCGATGTTTCTGTTGATCCACCGAAGTACTTTGTTAAGATGTGCTGGATCATGCTTCCAGTGCATTTATGCAGCTGCTAATTATCTTTCATGAGTTTTGGGTAAATTTGGAAAGACTATTTGGGATCTTGTTGGCATTTGTAGGAACTGTGGAATAGCAGATCAATTATCTCCAGTGCTCTATTTGTAGTTTGTTTCTTAGGATGATGATTGTTTATTACTTCTGATAACGTTTATGATACTACTATCTTAAAAAAAAAAAAAAAAACGTTTATGATACTGCTGACACACATGCACGCACACGAACACGCACATACATGCTCAGATATATGTGTATTCGTGCTATTTTCTTTGTTTTTCCTCTCTAATTTGATGTACAGTACAGATCAAAAGGTACCCTCAAGCATTAATATTTTTCATGATGTGTGATGATTCATCCGTGGGATGAGATAATTCCTTTCTTTAAATGAAAGGCTTCACCTTTTACACATGGCGGGGGTTGATAGAGTTTGCATTGTTAATTGAAGTGCAATTTAGTCAGTTCATAACCCTATCATCTTTGCAACATGGAACCATGATTTTCTCTCCTACTCTCGTCAAAGGTTTTCATGGTATTAGAACCAGAATGTTGAAACTTTTAACTCGGATAAAAATTCCTACACCCAGTTTCATAATTATCTTCTCAGTGATACCTTAACTTCTTCCTAATTGTTTCTTCTTCTTCTTTTCGAGAAGGAATGGCCACCTGAAGATGTTAACAACCATATGGATAATGTCAGCTGATGTACAATGTCTCTGAAATTCACTCCTGAGATACTACACAATAGAGAATAACTTTCTAGCATTTTTCAGTACATATTCATGATTTTTTGCTTTCGTCATTGGTGGAGTTTCTGTTGCTTTTGGAGACAAAAGAAACAAGATATTCTCTTTTTGTGTTTTTGCATTTGAATCCTTAATTGCAGCTTTTGCATAAAGGTTGGGGCATCATTAATTACACTTGATGATCTGATGCATCATCATCCTATTATTCCACTCTACAGGAAGTGGATTGTTTGTTATGGTTGCTTGCCCATCAAGGAAGAATTCTGATTCCGTGTAAGCTAGCAAATATTGTTGATGAGATTTGTGAGCTTGCTAATGAGTAATGATAGGTAGGAAGTCTCCCTTAAAGAGTATGGGGTACTCTTCCAAAAAGGTCTCGGGACGTTTTTGTGTAATGGGGAAACTCTGTGATTTACTTGATTGATTTTTTTATTATTATAATGAACTATCATTTGTAAAAAAAAAAGTTGTGGATTGTTCTATTCACAGCCCATTTTGATTTTCATTAAAAGGGACTGTTGAGTGTTGATGCTATTCAATTGCTGAAAGACACACCTGACCTCAGTAATTCACATTGGTCGAGTTTCCCATATTCATGGTGGTAATTAGCAAGCAACGGGCTGGCAACTAAAGCCAACCTGAAATAGTTGGTTCACAGCTATGATGATGATATTTTTGATTCGTTTTCAAAATAAATTAACTTGATCAGCGAGAAAAAAAATGTGGGTGGCTATCCTCTGTTTAGTATGTGATTCCTATGAGATTCTGTAAGACAGAAACTAGCCACTATGAACAGGTCTTGCCCTGTAGCTTCCATTTTCAGGTAATGGTCTCCACTGCTAGACATCTAGTGTAATGTCTTGAGCAGATTTGTTTTAGGTAGGGTTCGCCGAGTTGGAAGCTTGATCCATGACTCCCCCAATTGACCATATTTTGATGCTTCATCGAGTAAAAAAGTGTAGATTAGGTAAGGGTACAAAAGCAGTGTCTCTGGTGAGTGTAAGACAAACTAGTATGAACAGGTCTTGCCCTGTACCTTCCATTTTCAGGCAATGGTCTCCACTGCTAGACATCTAGTGTAATGTCTTAAGCAGATTTGTTTTAGGTAGGGTTTGGCGAGTTGGAAGCTCGATCCATGACTCCCCCAATTGACCATATTTTGATGCTTCATTGAGTAAAAAAGTGTAGATTAGGTGAGGGTACAAAATCAGTGTCTCTGGTGAGTTTTTGATGACGTGGACTACCAAATGTTGATAGATTGGGCTGATGTACTTGCCGAGGAGTTTTGGAATGGATTAGAGCATGGAAATGAGCCCAAATATCTTCCATAATGGGCCAAATCTGTAGACCCATCATTGAACTACACATTGTGGCACCCATGGTATACTTTTGGTGGCATTTACATAAGTTACGAATTATGGTTTATTTTTTGACGAATTTTAGTTTATTTTTCTTTAAATAAAGTAGATAGGGATATTTTAGTCATTTTACTTTTAAATAAAGTGTGTAGGGCTGAGATTATAACATTTAGTCCACAGTTTATGCTTAATGTGAGGCCCAGATTAGTGCTAGGGCTTCTCTTTTATTTTCCTTCATATTAAAACTCAATAAACAAAAAAAAAATTCCAGGAGCTTTTGAGACATTTTTTTTTTAATCTTCTCTTCAAGCCTTGGGCTAGGGTTTATGTAAGTGCATGTTTTCACAAGTGGGACATATGATTTAAGCCATCAAAACTGGTGAGAGCTTCGATTATGTCCTGGTTATTGCATTAATTTTCCTTTCTTTTCAAGCGGAAGAATCTCTATTTTTAAATTGAATGTGTTTGGGCATGATTTGGTCTAGGGTTTGATATAATTGCTTGTGGTTAACGATTCTCATTCGTTAGCTACACTAGTTTTTTCATGACACAATGACTCGGCTGAGTTGAAAGAAACTCATCCAAGTAACATTGTGTTGTGTTGTGGTGATGGTGTGCCATATAGGCCGTTACAACTTACAGGGCTATAAAGGTCGTTACGTAAAGGTAACAATGGCAACAATTACATATTACGGGGTCTTACAGGTTGTAACGGCCGTTAGAGAAGAAATGACCCGTAAAGGTCGTTACAACCCCCGTAACCTCCCGTTACACTTCCCGTAAAGGCTATATCATCCCCGCAATGGACCGTTATGGGGCTGATATAGGTTTTTCGGATTTTTTTTTTTCAATAAAAAACGAGACCGTAATGGCCATTATGGCCCTCATAACGGCCGTTACACCTTGTATCGTAAAGGTAATGGTAGTGGGTGTTATGACCACTGTTTTAAATATCGACGGTATCGGCCGATATATCCCATGATATATCTTGTATCCCACCGGTGCGATACGAAATGCACAAGTAGTGCGATATATCCCACGTGTTCGATCCAGTGAGCATTTTCGAATTTCGATGCTCTTATTTTCTGTAAATCATGTTAAATTAGTGTCAAATTGTTACAAATTCATGATTTTCATGTTCTGCATGAAAAATCATGGATTGGGAGCTTCGATTTCGAGATTTGGAGGAGATGGGCCGAATTGCGAAAAATTGAAAAAAAAAAAAAATCCAATTTCTTGCAAATTGTTTGCATTCTTTGTGTTCAAACATCACATCAAACATGTCTGTAACCTAATCTAGTGATTTCTTCTTTTGCTTTTGAATGTATTGCTTATGTTTCCACTCGTCTTCTTACATTTATAAATTATATGAATAGACATTGAATATACTTGCATCAATTCAGTTAGACAACGCATAGATTAGGATCCCATGCAAAGAAAACCTATTATGTGTATTTGTTTTTTGTAATGTTTTGATTTATAAATGTGTATTGATGTCTTTTTTAATAATCACCGAAGTTATATCAAAAAATTCAACCAATTTCCCAATGTTTCTAGCAACAGCGATACATTACACGATACAACTGATATATCCCATGCGATAACTGATACGTATTCGTATCCCAAGAATGCGATATGTAATACGATACCGATATTTTGAACACTGGTTACGACCACCATTACCATTATGGAATACCTTAATATGATTAGAAAACATGAAAGTTACCTAACATGCACCTTAAAAAAAAGGTTACCTAATATGTGCACTATGAATGCTATTCTATAACTGTGAAAATATGATATATGATGTACTATTTTTATGATGATAAAAATTGTTATTTGTTTTATTTGAACTTTTCCTCATTTTCATCTCTCTTTCTCTTTGTTCTTCAATTGGGGTTTGCAACTCCAGTGATGATTGTACCGGGTTGGGCAGTTGGACAAGAAATGACGATTAGTGTGAGGAATGGTAAATGACTATAGACTAAGGGCCTGTTTGGTAAAACTTATTTTCAGCACTTATCACTTAAATAGACTATTTTCAGTGATTTTTTCTCATTCAGACCGTTTGTTTGGTCACTTTTGACCAAAATATCCTTAAATTCTTTTGTAAATGACAAACTTTACCCTCTTGTAAGTGACTTTCATGGAAGCTTTGAAACAACTCAGATTGCGAAACACTTGTGATGAGGACATCCGAGCTCCTTTTAGAGTTTATTAGAGGAGGAGAGCTGCCCTAGTTTCTTATGGTTAGGTGATCATTACATGGAGCACAATGGGCTCAATTCGATTTCATAGCCACGTTGAAGACCCCACAAGCATGATCGTGCATATTTGAAGACCCCACACTTGGAAGATGCATGTGGGCTGCTTAGGCCCCGTTTGTTAAATCTGAAGTCTAAAGCCCGAATCTAAAATTTGAAGCCTGAATCTGAAATCTGGAGGCTGAATCTGAAATCTGAAGTCAAAAAACTTGTTTGGTAATTATGGCTGAAGTCTGAAAATTAAGTACTGAATTTGAAAAACCTGTTTGTTAACAAACATCTGAAATGTCTAAAATATGTTAATTTGACACATTTGCCCCTTTCTCCTGTTTGGAAATGTTTTACATTATAAAGAAATTATTTTTTATTAAATGAAAATAAATTATTCTATTTAATTCAAATAAGCTAAAATACTTAATAGAAAATTAAAATATCATTATTCATAAAAAACTATAAAAAAAAAATTAATGATTTGCATGTATAAGTGTGGCGGCAATTTCTTTTCACATATTAGACATAATAGTTTGTTCGAAGTTTCCAAATACTCCTTCCACTTCAGGCATATCATTCTCAGATTTGATATTCATCTCCGAAAGAACATTTTCATCATTGTATTGTTGGAAGAGTGGATCGGAGATGGATTCTTTTCTGATGTAGTTGTGTGAGTCATGCATGCAATAACCGTCTCTTTGTGTCAGGAAGGAATAAGGTGCCATCCGCTTCAAAATTGCAAAACTTGCCTTCAACACGCCAAAAGCCCTTTCGATTACATTTCGTAACTTTGCATACATATGATTAAAAACCTCCTCTTTACTAGTAGGCTGCCCACCACTACGAAAGTCACCCAACCAATACCGAACATTACGGTATGGTGCCATAATTCCTCTTGTGTGAGTGTAAGCAACATCAACCAGATAATATTTATCTATATAAAAACAAATGACATTTTAACAAAATTTCAAGTTATAATTTTACCAAGTTATATGAAAAAACATTAAATATAATTTTACCAACAAAATTCTCCAGCTATGACATATGTAAAAATCATATTAAAGTCAATTCGTATGGCTGTACAACTGTATGGTCAACCACCTACTCCCCCTTTTCTTCTTCCCTCTCTTTGACCTTTCTTCCTATCCCTTGAACCCTATCTAAAACCCTAATTCCTATTCATCTCTAAACCCTAGTCTTAATTTTCCTAAGCCCTACTCCCCAATTCCCTATAAAACCCTAATCCCTATTTCCTATAAAATCCTAAATTCCCAAATCCTTCCAAAGCCTTAATTCTTTTCAAATCCCTAACCTTATATACACAAACCCTAACCCTAGATTCTCATATCCTTAATCCTAGAGAAACCAAATCAACCCCTTTGAATTAGGCCTAAGCCTATAATAAAGTGGAAGTTCTACCTTCCATTGATCCTTTGAAATTAATTTTTTATGCCGGCTTGGCTTATTCCTAGGACTACTTCAGCTTATTCCTAGGACTACTTCAGCTGTACTTCACTCGGCTCGACTCGACCTTCCAGCTCAAAACTCTAGCTTAGTTCCACTCAACTACTTGAGGCAAGCAAAACGCGTCATGTGACCATAACCCAGATCCAGTTTAATCCAAATCATGCTCTGATACCATTTGTAACACCCCGACCCCTCCGGTAAGATATTGTCCGCTTTGGCTGGCACAATGTCCACCTTCACGGCTTTGTTCTCGCAGGTGGAAGCGGTTAGTGAACCACCCGTAAAACGCATCTTACCCTTGAAGGGCAAAGCCCCTCCCTACCGTGCTGGTTTGGTGATGAGCCAGCTATCAAGGAGGTGGGTGTCCAGTCCCACATCGGAAAGGGAATGCCTGAAGATCTAGGCTATATGTGGGGCTTCGGCGATACCATTTGTAACACCCCGACCCCTCTGGTAAGATATTGTCCGCTTTGGCTGGCACAATGTCTACCTTCACGGCTTTGTTCTCGCAGGTGGAAGCGGTTAGCGAACCACCCATAAAACGCGTCGTACCCTTGAAAGCTGAAGCCCCACATATAGCCCAAATCTTTAGGCATTCCCTTTCCGATGTGGGACAGGTGCCTGCCCAGCCAGGCGTGCGCCTGTCCCACATCGGAAAGGGAATGCCTAAAGATCTGGGCTATATGTGGGGCTTCCGCCTTCAAGGGTACGACGCGTTTTGCTGGTGGTTCTTCGCTTAACTGCTTCCACCTGCGAGAACAAAGCCGTGAAGGTGGACATTGTGCCAGCCAAAGTGGACAATATCTTACCGGAGGGGTCGGGGTGTTACAGTTATTGTTTATTTGATTTCTTAGATTTGTAGTAGGTTAGTATATCTAATGCTTTGAATTGCTCTTTAATCCATTTATAATTTCTTTGCATCATATTTAGTCTAGATCATAAGTCTTGCATAAACTCCCCAGGGAGCTAAGCCTAATTTTGGGAGTCAATCCAATGCCCCTGCTGGTACTCAAACCATTAATAGGGATGTTAAGGGCAAACGTCTAACTAGTACCTCGAGGGTAGGTGAATAAGTGTGGTATTACAACTGCCAATGATATGGTCATTTCTCATACCGGTGCTTTGCGAAAGAGCGAAATAAGGGCCTTGTGATTGGCAAGTTTGATGAGGATGCAGATGATTAGGGCAATTGTGAAGAAGAAGAATATCAGCCTAAAATTAGTCCTAGTGATGAAGAAGTTGAAGGAGTTGAGACCGTGCCATTTGCAGTTGTCAGATGTGCCTTGGCCCAGGCTAAAGAGAGTGATTATTGGCGCAAGAATTCAATTTTCCATACTTGCGCCAAGTGTGGTGATAAAAACTACAAGGTGATAATTGATAGTGGCAGTTACACCAATGTGGTCTTTGCTAGCATTGGATCTCGTTTGGGTTTGAAACCCATCCCTCACCCTCAGCCTTATCGAGTTTAATGGGTTAATGCGTCCTCAAAACCGATTTCTCAGCGGTGTCTTATTCCCATTCAGTTTGCTTCCTACAAAGACATGCTGTGATGTTTTGCCTATGGACGTAGGCCACATCATCTTGGGCAGACCTTGGTTGTATGATCGTGATGTGACACTATTTGGCCGTTCAAATATGTGTTCATCTATGTATGAAGGTAAGAGAATAAAGCTAAATCCTCTTCCACCCAAGAGCACCGCACAGAAGGAGGACGTCAGGAAGGGTAATTCAAAAGATGTGAGGTATTCCAAACCTAAGTCTCTCTAAATAATAAACGCCAAATAATTTGAAAGGGAGACTAAGGCTGATTCGATAGTGTATGCCCTCGTGGCAAGAGAGGTCACACCCGAGGTTAGCATAGAGCAATGTTTTAAATAGCTACGCTATGTAGCGTAGTTCAACCTTAAAACTATATAGCTCATGAAAATAGCTTTAGTCGCATGTAGCCTATGCTACATGATAATTTGCATATGCTATGAGCTACATAGGCTACGCTACACTCGACATACTTCACATCACAAGTTATTTTTCATTAAAACGTTAAAATCAAATAATATTTTCAATGATTTGTTACATTTTTCTATTTTTAATATTTAATGCTTTTAGTAAAAATAATACAAGTAATAGTATTAAATCAGTTTTGTTGCTGTTTCTTTACTTTTATACTTAATGATTACCCTTTCCTATTAGTTTAAGTTCTGTTTGGTTGCACCAAATATCATGAAAATTTGTTAAATTTCATTATTAATCGATGTAATTTGGTGAATATCATGGAATTAGTGCAACCAAGTGCAACTTTGATTAAAAATCTAGAAGTAGCATGTAGCTTACGCCTCACGCTTCAGAGGGGTGAACGCTATGCTATATGCTATTTGCTATTTAAAACACTGGCATAGAGATGCCACCGGAACTGATTCCGGTGGTGGAGTTTAGTGATGTTTTCCCTGAGGACCTATCGTATGAGCTTCCACCCATGCGGGACATTCAACATGCCATATATCTTGTCCCCGGGTATGAACCTCGCAAAGCATGTGGAGTTGAAAAAAGCAAGTTGATGAGCTTCTTATAAAAGGGTTCATTAAGGAGAGTTTGAGTCCATGTGCCATGCTAGCCCTCCTCACACCTAAGAAAGATGGCACTTGGCATAGCCCGGCCATAAAGAAGATCATGATCAAGTATCGATTTCCTATTCCGCATCTTGACGACATGTTGGATGTGATGGCCGGTGCCACGATCTTTTTCAAGATTGACCTCAAGCGGATATCATTAGATATGTATTCACAGAGGAGATGAATGGAAGACAACCTTCAAGATGAAGGATGAGCTATACGAGTGGTTAGCCATGCCTTTTGGCTTGGCCAACGCTTCGAGTACGTTCATGAGAGTGATAACCTAGGTGTTGAGGCCCTTTATAGGTAAGTTCCTGGTGGTATATTTTGACGACGTCCTCATTTATAGTACCTCCAAGGAACAACACATCCACCATTTGAGGCAAGTTTGCGGGGTCCTTAGGATAGAGAAGTTATATGCCAACCTGAAGAAGTGTTCTCTCATATTTGACAAAGTTATTTTCTTAGGGTTCATTGTTTCATCTGAGGGCTTGTCTGTAGATCCCGAGAAAGTCAAGGCCATAGTATATTGGCCCGAACCGTGGAACATTCACGAAGTGCGTAGCTTCCATGGGTTAGCTATCTTCTATATTAGTTGGTTTATGCCTTCCCTAGCTTTTTATGAGTGGAAGTAGATTTAAGGAGAAATCTAAATAGGAAGTAGGGAAGAATGAGGAGAGAGAGAGAGAGAGAGAGAGAGAGAGAGAGAGAGAGAGAGAGAGAGAGAGAGAGAGAATTAGTGAACATATCAGCTAGTTGCTCTTCGAACAAATGAATGGAGTTTCAATTTCCTTAGTGACTACCTTTTCACGAATGAAGTGATAATCTATCTTAATGTGTTTAGTGTGCTCATGAAACACAGGGTGCCAGCAATATGAAACTTGATTGTCATTTTAGAGAGGAATAACACCAAGAGGAGGGTAACCAAAATCTTGTAGTAGAGTGGGGAGCCACATGTTCACACGTGGCATGCGCCATCGCCCTATATTCAGTCTCTATAGTGGACCAAGCAACCCTGATTGCTATTTACTCTTCCAGTTGACCAGATTTGCACCCACAAAGGTGCAATAGTCCGTCGATCATGAAGACTCCTGACACAGTCAACATCAAAGTAACCAGAGAGATGAAGATGATCATGTCGATGAAATCGTAAGCCTCGACTAGGAGCCAATTTCATATAACAGAGAATTCGATACACAACAGAAAGATGAGCCATACGAGGAGCATGCATAAACTGACTGACGATGCCCACCGCAAATGATAGGTCAAGCCGTGTAATGTTCAAATAAATGAGATGGCCAACTAAGCAATGATACCTGCCGCGATCGGATAAGAGGTCTCCGTCATCAAGACCAAGTTTCTGAACAACATTCACAGGAGTAGCAACAGGTCGACACCCAAGCATGCTAGTCTCTAACAAGAGATCGAGAGCGTACTTTTGCTGCGATAGAACAATCCCAACCTTTGACCTAACAACCTCAATACCAAGAAAGTAGTTAAGAGTACCCAAATCTTTGATTGCAAATCACATTTGAAGAAAAATATTTTATGGTAGTAATGTCCATAACATCATCACCAACCAAGACAATATCATCTACATAAACGAGTAACACCATAATCCCAGAAGTGCAGTGACAGATGATGAGAGAATGATCCGATTGGTTGCAAACAAAGCCAAAGTCTAAAAACACTGCTAAACTTGTTGAATCAGGCCCTGAGGGATCGCTTAAGACCAATCTTCGAAATATCAGTGTCACGTTATGTATCACACCCTCGGGATACATATACATATCGGTTATCGCATGTGATATATCGGTTGTATTGCTGTTGTTGGAAACATGGGGAAACGTTGGAAAATTGGTTGAATTTTTTGATGAAACTTCAGTGATTGTTAAAAAAGACATCAATATACACTAATAAATCAAAAAATTACAAAAGATGAGCACATAATAAGTTTTCTTTATATGGGGTCCTAATCTATGCAGGTCTAACTGAATTGATGCAAGTATATTCAAAGTCTATTCATATAATTTATAAATGTAAGAAGACGTGTGGAAACACAAGCAATGCATTCAAAAGAAAAATCACTAGATTAGGTTACATACATGTTTGGACGCAAAGATTGCAACCGATTTGTGAGAAATTGGAAAATTTTGATTTTTTCCAATTTTCCGCAACTTGGCCAATCTCAACATCTTAAAATCAAAGCTCCCAATTCATGGTTTTTCATGTAAAACATGAAAAATCATGGATTTGTAATAATATGACATTGATTTAACATGATTTTAAGAAAAAAAGGATCGAAAATCGAAAATGCTCATCGAATTGAACATGTGGGATATATCCCACTACTTGCGGGTTCCGTATCGCACATGTGGGATACAAGATATATCGGCCGGTGTCGTCGATACCCAAAACACCGCTTAAGACCACAGATAGTCTTCTTGAGACGACAAACCCAATTTGAGCTACTGATCATGGAGAAACCCGGTGGCGGATCCATATAGATTCTTCAGTAAGATCTCAATGGAGAAAGGCATTCTTCATGTCCAGTTGGAATAGTGGCAAGACGGATTTGTAGCCAAAGATATGATCGCATGAACTGAATTAAGTTTAACCACTGGAGAGAGTCTCGAAGTAGTACACAACATAAGTTTGAGTGTACCCCTTGGTGACTAATCGAGATTTATACCTGTTAATTGATCCATCTAAAAGGAACTTTATAGTAAAGACCCAACGGTGCCCAACTATTTGCTTTCGCTTAGCTAGGGAACTAGCTCCCATGTATCATTTTGCTCAAGAGCTTGCATTTCTTCCATCATAGCTTGCCTCTAGTCAGAACTACTAAGGGCCTCCTTCAGAGTGCGAGGAATAGAGGAAGATGAGTCCGTGGCAGCAAAGGACCTAAAAGGAGGAAAGGATAGGATGACGAGTACAAGACTGACTAAGCTTGCGTAAAGCAATTGGGAGATCATTAGAAGAGGAAATGATAATACTTGGATTCCTATTAGAAATGGATGGAATGATGGCAGGTTGATTGGTGGAGGATTTCTTCCTTCGCTGATACACAAGTAATGGATTGAGAGGGTCAGAAGGATGGGAATCCTCATCCAACAAGGGGATTGGAAGAGGTATACTTTGTGGTAACAGGGTCTCCCCATGATTGGTGAGATGATTATGTAGCAAATGTCCTTCAGATGAGAAGTAGGGGACATCCTTAAAAAAGGTGATATACGTTGGCATATATCTTTTGTGAGTAAGAGGGTTATAACATTTATACCCCTTATGGGATCGTGAATATCCTAGAAAAACACATCTTTTAGACCGATGACTTGTCATTACTGCCATCAACTTTATGAACAAAAGGGAAAGGCTTTATCATGAGGATGTAAAATTTTAAAGGAAGATTTATTCTGTAGAATTCGCGATGGTAATTCGATTAATAAGAAAGATGACAGTAAGTAAAGCATCATCCTAGAAATGTTTAGGAATACACATACCAATGAGAAGTGCGTGTGTAACTTCGAGAAGATGACAATTCTTCCTTTCAACAACACCATTTTGTTGACGAGTTCGAGGACAAGAAATTTGAGATAGAATATCATAATCCTACCAAAAAATCAAGAAAGCTTTTAACATTTATTCATCCCCATTGTTAGAGCGAAGAATCTTAATGGGGCATTGAAATTGAGTAGCAATTTCATTATGAAAGGCCTTGAACATATCAAAACTTCATGTTTGAATTTCAAAAGATAAATCCATGTCTTGTGTGAATGATCGTTGATAAAGGAAACAAAGTATTTGTACCTAAAGATAGAATCAACAGGCTCATGGCCCCAAACATCAGAGCAAATCAACTCAAAAGGTTTAGACTTCCTCTTAGTTGAATAGGGAGGAAACACAATTATATGATGCTTAGAGAATTCACAAGTGTCATATCATATTGGTTTTATGGAAGTAATAGAAGGAAAAACAAGCTTCAGTCTTGATAAAGATGGATGCCTGAAGCGATAATGCCATCCAAATATAGGCTCCCTATCTAATGACAAAGCACTCATAGGACTATCAAGGGAATCGTTGAGGAAGTAAATCCCTCCACGTTCATTGCCCCCATCAATTGTTTGCTTTGTTTGGAGATCCTGAAAGACACAATAGGAAGGAATGAATGTTATGGAACATTATAATGATTTAGTAGGGAAACTGACTGACAACAGATTCAATGGAAACGAAGGAAAATGGAGAATGGAAGATAACTGCATGTTAGGAGAAAGGGTGATGGATCCAGTTCTAGATATGGGAAATGGGTTACCGTCGGCAAGTGTAACAAAACTAGACTGACTAGTGGGTTTATAAGATTGAAAAAGATGGGAGCTTACCAATAATATGAGAGGTGGCTCTAGAGTTGATGACCCAGGAAAGAGATGAGGAGGACACATGGAGGGCGGCACCTAACTGGGCTAACCTAGCATTGGAAGAAGAGATTGGGTCACTAGAATGGCGGTGCGTCAAGGCATCATACGATTCTTGAGAGATGGTAACCAAGTCACCTGAAATAGTCATTCCATGGGGCAATGTTGAAGGTGCTTGAGTCTTCTCAGAATCAGAGGATATGACACTAGCTATATAAGCTCCTGCCCATGAAGGGCACCCAACGATATCCCAACATCGATCAACCATATGGTTAGAGCCACCACGAGTACAAGTATGAGAAGAGCCACCATGACCACATCCACGTCCACAAAAAAACATGATTCCCATGGCTGCCTCTGTCAAGAGGTCGACCCCTGGCTCGACTACCATAGCTAGGAGCATGATTGGTGCTTGGGGAGCTCCAACTTGAAGGTTGGGAACTAGCACCAAAAGAAGGATGATCACTATCTATAAATGCAAATCTATCAGTAGTGATAGATGCAACAAAAGATGAGATTATAACTCTCTGAACAACATAATAGACAACTGACAGAGAGGGGAAGGGCTCCATAGTTAAGATCTGACGATGAACACTTTGATATTTTGAATTGAGTCCAGAGAGAAATTGAATGATCCGAGTCTCTTGATGTTGTTTTTGAATGAGTTTATGATCTTGAGTACAATAAGATGGGAGATGATTGTACATATCCAGCTCATCCCACATACCACACAAGATAGTGAAGTGCTCTTTTAGGCTTCTAGATTCTTGTTGAAACTTACTTATGTTTGAAATCAACATGTACACCCTGAATATATTGCAACCTTCAAAATACTTGTCTCGTTGATATCCCATATCTTCTTAGCCGATGTTAGAAACATAACAAAATTGCTTATGGTACTCTCCATACTATTTTGGAGCCAAGCCATGATCTAGTAATTTTCCATTGTCTAGGTTTTAAATCGTTCGTCTGTTGAATTTGGAGGGTCATCCAAGATATAAGAAAGTTGATCCCTTCCCAAAAAAGCTTGATGGATTGTGCCCATTACAAGTAGTTGTTCCCATTTAAATTAACAGTTGTAATCAATAAGGAGTGAGAATTAGAGGTGTACACGAGTCGACCTGAGCCGAGCTTTGCCCAGCTCGTGCTCGACTCGGACAGCTTGGGTCTCAGCTCGTGCTCGGCTTGGCTCTGCCTTCGAGCTTGGAATAGCAGCTTGTGCTTGGCTCGGCCAGCAGCTCGGTCCAGTTTGAGCTAAGTTTGAGCTGAGCTCTGACTGTACCAGAGACTCCGTCTGACTGTACCAGAGGTTTGTTTGGCCAGTGGTCGCTGGTCAGATGGGTTCGGACTATACCAGAGGTTCGTCTGGCTAGTGGTCGCTGATCGGATGGGTTCGTCCGACCAAACCAGAGGTTCGTCTGACTGTACCAGAGCTACCCGGCCAGTGGTCGTTGGTCGGATGGGTTCCGCTACTCATATGGACGCTACTTGTCGAAAAAAATGGAGAGGGGAGGACTCACTTTGGGAGAGGAGGTTGTCTAGACAGACGCTGGAAGGAGGAATTTCGCCGGGCGGTGGAGAACGACAAGAGTATTGGGCGAATGGACGGCCGATTTGGGCGAAAGGGAGGGAGAAATGGGTTAGGGTCGGGCGATTTGGGTGCTGGACGCTCACTGGGTTAGGGTTGCTGGGTTGGGCGACATGGGTTAGGGTTGGGCGAATGAGGGTTTTTTTTATAAAACCCTTATATATGCACTTAAAACTCGATCGGAGTCGAGCTCAGTACCGAGTCGAGCTAGGTCCTGCTCGGACTCGACTTGAAATGTTCCGAGCTCCCAAAAAATGGCTCGACTCGGTTCGAACGGAGTTTTGATCGGAGTCGAGTCGAGCTTTTTCGAGCTAAGTCGAGCAAGTTATCGAGCTAACTCTGCTCGTGTACAGCTCTAGTGAGAATCGAAAGGCCACATAAGAGCTCTAGTAGTGAGTTTGTCTTCCATGCTAGGTCGAAAACGGGGGCAGATATACAAACAACACACCAATTATCCAAATCACACAAAAATGGCAGATACACCCAACTTTTAGTCTATAGCCAAGGGTGTACATAGTTGAGATATAAGAAATCCCCACATAACAAGCTCAAGGCTGAGAGGAATAGGTAGAAATATGTTAAAAAAGATGCTGGACAACAACCTTCCACAAACACAAGTGATTTCACACAGAAAATCCCCAAAAATGGTTGAACCGCACCATAAAACCCCCCAAAACCACAAATAATCCAATCTTTGAGCAAAAAAAAAAAAAAAAAAAGACCTCTTATGGGTGGTCAATTCTAGCCAAACTGACCAACCCCATGTTGGCCTTCCTCAAGAGAAACTATTTTGATTGGAAGAAATCTCGAAAAAACTTGATATGGATCATTTCTGAGAAAAATCCACAAAAATCACTATAAATCTTCTAAAATCAAGATCCATCAAACCATAGCCTTCATTTACCACATGGTCGTACAGATGGTACACATGCTGATGCCAGCTGTACGATAGCTGATCTCAGCAAAATGGGATGGCCGGAAACAAAATAGCAAGTTGAATCTTGGCTTTGATATCAAGTGGAAGTAGATTTGAGGAGAAATCCAAATAGGAAGTAGTGAAGAGAGAGAGAGAGAGAGAGAGAGAGAGAGAGAGAGAGAGAGAGAGAGAGAGAGAGAAATAGTGCTCCAGCAGAGTATACAAGATATGTACACACACAAAGGTACAAAATATACATGTATGCTCAATATTATGCTCTATTCATGGATAGTGATATATGAGTACTTGATGACAACTCAGTTACAACATGTATTTTGGCATAAATTAAGCATTTCTTGAGCAAGTAGTTGATTTTGTCTATTCATGTTGTTTGTGTACCTACTGACTGCACTATTCCTGTTAACTTTTGACTTGTTTCCCCCAGTTTGTGGAATCTAAAGATAGAATCTTGGCTTTTATTCAGATTTGGAAGCCGAAGGTCTACTTGGGGAGGGGATCCTGTATAATCGGGATTAAACATAATCCCGATTTTAGTGGGCCCCATGCCGTCCACGTAGAATTCCTAGCGCTATGCCGCTTTTCTTCATATAAATGCAAGTAGCAGAGTTTTAATTTTTTTCCCTAAAACTTCGGTAATTGCAATTATGCGGAGGAAAGCGACAATGAATCTAACATGGAAGGCATGGGGCCTACCAAATTAGGATCAGTCTTAATCCTGAAGTAGTAAGATCCCATACCAAAATTGTCACTTAATTGCTATGTAGAATCACATTTGGATCCTGTTTGTAACCATGAGTCGAATTCCATCTCTTTCTCTCTCTCAAAAAATAAAAATAGACCATTAGTTGGGTTCCTTCTAATTGTGTTGGTATTTGATATTCTAATATTTTATTCATGATCATGTTGTAACATCTTTTCCTATGGTTTCCTTCTATGACATTTCTGTTACAATTTCTAGTTCCAAAACCTTATGATGAATTTTCATTAGAAGCAAAAACTATACATCTTTATTGGTTACAGCTTTCATGTGCAGATATTTCTATATGGTGGATATTCGAAAGAAGTTGCATCTGATAAAATTACCTCTGAGAAAGGAATTGTTCATTCGGATATGTGGTCTCTTGATCCAAGGACTTGGGAATGGAACAAGGTTCTAATGCTTTAAACTTCTAAACTTTCTTCCATATGGCCAATTGACCATATGATCTTACTGTTTTCTCTATGTTCAGTGTTGGACTTTTGGGGTTATTGTCCGCTCTTGGTTCTTTGAGTTCCTCAAATTTATGAATTAATGAAAATTTAGTTCTCAATGTTAATGAAATCTTAGTGAAGACTGTTTCCATTATGAAGAAAATTTTTTCCTCTTCTGATAGGTTGACTTATTTTGACTATCATGCAACTCATTCCATACCATGGTTCGTTTGTTATCTCCTCATCATATCTTCTACTAATGGAACAAAAATTCCCTTGATTATTAGGTAAAGAAAAGTGGGATGCCTCCTGGACCTCGTGCTGGATTTTCCATGTGTGTTCATAAGAAGCGTGCTTTGCTATTTGGTGGTGTGGTGGATATGGAAGTCAAAGGTTAGTTCTTCTTCTTCTTCTTCTTCTTCTTCTTCTTTCATTTATTTATTTTTATTTTAAATTTAAAATTTAAATTTGGAGGATGGAGCCACTCTACATAGTTCTATTAAACTTGATTGTCCATATATATTGTTTACGAGCTCACTAAGGATCTTCCCTGATGTTTCGATATTACTGCAAAAGCTTGTGGTGGTTTATATCCCCTAGGAGGAGGATGATAGGAGAGTTTGGTTGTTAGGTCCTTATGGCCCATTACACATTCATTTAGGAAGGGGAGGGCGAAAAGCATTCGAATGTAGCCTCTGTTGGAAACCCATCACCTCCCTTGATAATATATCGTCGGAGAAGTACTAATTGCCAACACGGTGGCATACCAGGACTAGGGTGTCGGCTCGAGGCCTACCTAGCGGACCTCCGATGTTCATAGCCTAATGAGGGGGCATGCACACCACAAAGCAGATAAAGCAAAGTTCCACAAGCATTGTCGTGTGTCAAGTGTTGAAATGTTTTAAAAAAGAAAGAACATTATGATTGTACGGGGAAAGACCAATTATGTTTCTTGGCCTTTTTTCTTATCAAAAGAATTTCCTACTTGTGCTATAAAGTTTGGAAATAGTTGTTTGAAATAAAATTTGAAAAAACTTATTCCACTATGCTTTGTTCTTCTCCATTTCTTGTTGTTTTTATCGGATAGTTATAGATTTTAATTAATTTGATTTGTGTATATGATGTTCGTTATTTGTTACAAATGCTAATAAGTTGATTGTGTTAGTTGCCTTTCTTTAAGTTTATTAGATATTATTAGCTGGCACCGGGATGCACATTTTTGTGTGTGTGTGTGCACGTGTGTGCGTGTGTGGATGTAACACTAGTAAGCACATGGTCGCTTGTATGCTGATGCAGGACCAATGCATGAACTAAGTAACATGTGAGATCAAATAGCTGAATTAAGATATTTAACAAAAAAACACAAACATCGCTATAATCATCGCAAATATCATGGAAATTAAAAGAAAATCATGCATAATCTTAGCCTAAGCTACCAACATCGTAACACAAGATCATTAAATAAAAAGAAACTAGGATCTAATGGATGTAGGGACATCCAATTAGCATAGGGTATAGTCTATTTCAAAATAGGAAACCTAATATGGCATAGAGTGAAAATTAGGGTTTGGGTAATTTGAGAAAGTAGGAAAATTAGGAATTTTAGGTTTAGGGTTAGGGTTTCGGGGATGGAAGAAAGGGGTTTTGATATAATGATGCTAGGAAACCAAAAGGGGCAGGTGGGATTCACCCGTGTGGCATGGGAGGATGGGTTTAGGTTGGTTAGGGTTTGGATTGTGGATGGGTATGAGAAAGTAGGGTTTAAGAGAATACGAAGATCTGGGATAGAGATAATGAAGAACCTGAAGAAAATACCTGGATAGGGGAGAAAAGAGAAGATGGTGTGGGGATGGAGACCTCGCACCTCTGTTGATAAAGATTAGCTTCGCTCCAATCTTCCTTCCAAATCGCATGAAAGTATCTTCAAATCGCATGAAGATGGGAGAAAAAAGCAAGAGCTTTTTATTTTCTCTCTATCTTTTTATTTTTACTTTTATTTTTATATCACAAAATCCAATGGGGTTGGATCTCCAATCCCCTGTGCTTTTATTATTAAAAATTCAGCATAATTACAACTATGCCACTTAATTGAAGTGTCCCATGGTCCAAAATAAGAAAACTAAAACATTTATTATCAATCTCAACCATCAAATAAATCCTAAAAATAACAAAAAACATAAAGAAAGCAAGATCAGAGTCCAATGGGCCCAGATCTAAAAGATTTGGTGGCCCGATGGCCTAATTGACAAGATCCAACAGTCGGATCGATGCAAAATATCAATCTTATGACTAAAATGACATCCTAAGCAGCTCACATGCATCATCCCAAGGTGGGGTCTTCCTGATGCACGTCTAATGCATGTGGGGTCTTTAAAATGGCCCGGCGAGCGCCATCTGGAACTTGTCTCTCATCCACAAAGAAAGTTGCGTTGATGTGGGTGGTTGTCTCCGTCTCCGGTACACTTGAGTAGGTCCTCCGATGTCCCTGTTATACGCTGTGTTGGTTCTAAGGTTAATTAACAAAGATATATTTAGATGCATGTAATGCTGTTGAACTGGAGTCAAATATTGATGCTACTATGCTTGCTTTATTGTAGTTTGTGAACTTTCTTGTTTGATGACCAAGCTTATGTCAAACATTTGGAATTATTTATATTTCATAGTTATTTGTTCCACCAATAGTCCAGGAAATTCATTTCACCTTGCAAATGCCAACATTTCTTGCTTTGGGTTTCCGGTACTCATTTCATGCTTCTGGTTAAATGCTATTCCTAGTTTAAAATGAGACATTTTGCATCCCTTATGTTGTTTCCCTTATTCAGTTTCTCAGTCTGATAACTTCAGCTTAAATGTTTTTACTTAATTTCATGCCTATGTTCCTTATAATTCTGTGCATATTTTTGCAGGTGATGTGCTAATGAGTTTGTTCTTGAACGAGCTTTATGGCTTCCAGTTAGACTGCCATCGATGGTATGGCCTTCTCTTCTTAGTTATTTAGATTTTTCTGTGGCATATGCGACTTTAGATCTGAGCAATTTATTTTTCTTAAATTTTATTTATTGAAACAATTTTAAAAGGAAAAGAAAAAGCTAGTATTAACCAAATCTAGTTAAATGATCAATGCTCTGAATATCAATTGCGAAGGGCGTATCAGTCCCCACCCAAAATAGTCTGTATCGGACATGTATCCGCACATGACAGTCTGTATCGGCTGATATTGTTTTTTGCCCACAAAATTATGAAATATTTCATATAAATGAAAAAGAAAGAGAAGCAAAAGAATCTCTCTCTCTCTCTCTCTCTCTCTCTCTCTCTCTTGTTTTGAACATGTATTCAATCATTTATTGGACCATTCTATGGTAAGAATGTTGTCTGTTGGCATGCCATTGAAAACTGAGTTTTTGAGACTTGGGACTTCTAAATTTGGTGTTAAAGCATTTGGGAAATAGGTCTTAATTTTCAAGGATTCTTATCAATTGATAAGAAATTATCAGCTATTATCTATGATCTGTCTTCATGGCTCAATCTATCACCAAATACGAACTAAAATTTAGAATTTGGAGTCTATTAAAATGTAAGCGATTACTTTTTTGTTTTTGAAAGATTAAATGTAAGTGATTACAGTAAAAATAAAGTAATTATATGCACGTTATTACATTTTATCAAATACTGGGTTATGTGGAGAGGGGGTGGGCCTTGGCAGCAGTAGGGCTGTGTAACATTGAAATTTATTTGTTTAATATGTTCAATTCTAACTGATATGTAGTTATTATAAACATGACTAGCACATGAGTTCCTCTTCCCTTCAATTCATCAATTCATTCTTCACCTGTTCATGTTGCCTCTTAATTGCCCAACACTCCGTCGCATATAGCATAATGGTCTAATAGTTGTCCAAAATTCCACGTGTGCACTGGGTGGTAACTGATGACAGTGATGCAAGAAATCTGCTGAAATCAAATCTGAACGGTTTCAAAGCAAATCCTTATCCAAACTTCATCAAATCCACTACCAAGCTTTAGGAAAACAGAAAATAAATGACTTCAGATGGAATGAGACAACCTACTGGCTGCTATGCTGTAAGGCCCGTCCCCACAACACATGATATTGTCCGCTTTGCCGAAGCTCACTGATTTAAAACGTGTCATGCCTTTTAAGGAAGGAACCCAACGTATAGCCACCACAACTTCGGATGACGCTTCCGATGTGGGACAAAATTCCACCTTCACTGTGTGCACAACAGCCTGCCAGCCACACAGCAGCCTGCCAGCCACTTTGGGGCCTGCCCACATGTGCGCCCGCCCACGTGTGACCACAGTGACGGGGCGTCACATATGCTACTATTCACAAAGCAAGTAACCCCACTTCTTCTACTGAATAGGAACACATGCTAGAAAACTCTTTTCTTTTATTCAATCATCATAACTACCCACAAATGTGGCCCTTTGAGGCCCTTCTATAGGCTGTATACGGAATTCTAGATTGTTTTCCAGATTCGTATCTACATTTTCTTTGTAATCTAAATGATAACAAATCCCTTATTTGCTGTAAAACTTCTGTAGTAGAAAATCTAAATATCTAGAGCCCTATATTATTAAAACTGTTGGATTTCTTTCCTTATTGTCTGGGAAAAAAAAGAAAGAAAGAAAAAAAGAAAAGAAAAAGAAAAAGAAAAAGAAAAGAAAAGGAAAAAAAAAAGAAAAAAAAAGAAAGAATAGAGAAGAATGCGATCGTTGGTTAGAAGCTGAAGGCCAGCTGAGAGAATCAGACAAGGTAATTCTCGACACCCTCATGGGTTTGGTCCGGTGATTGCGAACAGAGACTCTTCGAAGGAGAATGACAAGTGGAGTATGTCAACCAGTAAAAGGGGGCTTCTCTTTGCCTCCAGCCAAACTCTGAGCGAACCAAGTGGAGAAGTATGCACGATTTACTTGGTGGTCATGTTGAAATTCTAGGGAAAGCTCCTCGTTCTTGAGGCAAGGATACTGAAAGAGGGGAGAAAAGAAGACAGGTGGACAGTTGTCACGAGAAGAAAGTCAAGGGTGGTCTGTCGTCTTGAGAAGAAAGCCCCAAGCTCTAGGTATGCTAGATTCTCTACCCTCTTTGTTTCCAAAATCCCCCTCAATTGGGACATATACATGCTCTCCTGTGTTTTCCGAAAAATGGGGGAAATCAAGGAGGTCGTCCTACCTTGTAGGAAAGGGACGACGATACACATGGGACTTGCATTCATTCAAATGGGGTCACCGAAGGAAGCCTCCGTGGTCATCTCTTCCCTCCACAACTTGGGGTTGAATCTCAGTTCAGAAAGCCCGGTTTGGGGCCCAATCGGAACAGTTGGAGGCAGCTTTCCGCTCATCTCCCTCTCCTACTGTCTAGTCCTCCGCTCAGAGGATAGTGCATGCTCCCATCTTAGGGGGCCGGGTTGGCAACCGCAACGACAACCTCTCACACTCATACTCCCTCTTGGACGTACACCTCCAACTCCGAAGAAGGTCTAGTCAGCTTAGTTGACTACTCCGTGATCATAGAGGCGGAACCGTTGCTTGCTCATAGCCTAGTTATCCGGAGCAGCCGCAGTGGTTCCCTATATGATATTCAACATTGCCTTATGTCCAAATGTAACTTGATTGATGGATTTTACGGCTTGAAGCCTCTCTCAGAAATGGAGTTCCTCTCCTCAATCTCGAACCAATCCTACTTAGACCTCATTGTGGCGGCTGGAGCTCTACACCAAGATGGTCTCGTGACCTTCATTGGCAAATGGGTGAACTTCTCCTCCTTTCATTTTTCTGATGTTTGTCTTCATTTCTTTGGAGTTCCGATAGAGCTATGGAACTTAGAATTCTGCTAGCCCTTAGCTCTTTCCTTGGAGAGGTTTTGCCTTTTGACCTGGCAACAAAATTGGGGTGGGAGCTTAGATCGGCTTGCATTCAAATTAAAAAGAAAAATCTCGATCTCTCACCTTCCATTTTCGTCAAGACAGGTGGTGTAAAGGTCAAAATTTTAGTGTAGCCGGAATCAGATAGTGATAGTAAAGGCGGAATGCATGGTGGTGACACCCAACTATTGATCTCACTAGAAGGAGTACAACAACTTGTGTGCTCCGGCATCACACCAGAAGCCCATGTGACTCATCTGCCCAACACATGTCCATGCAACGTGTCGATCATCCCCCCATCACCTGCCACAGCTTCGCACTCACACCCTCATACATTCCAATGACTTTACATCCTAATCCCAAAGGATGCGTGTCTCCTTTCAGCATCATTGATCACACCCCTCCCTCCATTAGAGAAATCTCCACCCAAGATTGTCTCCCCACACAAGACTTGTGTGACCATCGACTGTGATTTGAGGGATTATACGCTTGTCCTCCCTTCTTTAATTCCCCACCAAAACGACTTTACAGGTGGCTCTTCTAGAGAGCTTGATGGAGGGCTTGAGGTTTCTCCCTCGTTGGATATTAATAGACTTGCGTAGGCTTTCGTCACCAATGTCAACATCCCCCCCTCCCCATGATGCGTGTCTCCCTGTCATCAGCTTGACCCATCTCCATCGTCATCTCGAGTTAATTTTGACAGCGAGGGACTCAAGGGAGAGGAGTAGATTGACGTGGATTCAACTCCCTACTCCTCGCCTCTCTTAACTATTCATCTCGTGCCACGAAATCTCCTCACGACGTGCCTAGCCTCTCATGCCATCATATCCTCACATGCGTCTTCACCACGTGTCCAACCATTTTAGTATCCCGCCCAAGTCGACCGACCAACTTCCTCCAGTGTTTTTGGTTTTATTCCTTAGTTAGAATTCCCTCACTTGTTTCAACCTCTTCCCCCACCTCCAGAAAACCACCACGCTCAATCACAACACCCCCCATGCTTTCTCACTCCCTCTCGGAAATTCCCAACCTCCATTCTCTCCCCTTCAGTGGATTGGGCTATGGTTCTTGTTGGGGGAAAAATAATACGACCTCTGAAAAGGAACCAACTCTACAGCCAGCACAGACCCAATGGGCTAAAACCACTTGCAAAACATCTACTGGCAAAGAAAGGCCGATCACAAAGTAGGTCATCATAGCCATAAGTCCACCCAACAAATGGCCGATCTATCGAATAAGTCGGCACAACTACATGTCGTTTTAGGTCGGCTATAGGTTGACCCGATTGTAGGTCGGCCATAGGTCGGCCATAGGTCAACACTGACTCCAACGAGGTCAATAGCCATTGGAGTTCAACTAAGGTGAATGCTGATTTGTCAATCAGCTCGATACTACTTCCATTATATCCGGCACCTTCGTCGCCCGATCATGCCCCGAACGAATAGTCCGAGAATCTCTCCTACATCCCAAAGATCTCTCCCAAAATCTTTGGGAGATAAGATTAGATCCCGGGGATCCCGGACGACCGTAATCCCGGGAAGATCCTCGGGAGATCTGAATACTCATGTGGGAAGATCTCCGGTACAACAGGAGTCCTAGTGGGGGAAGGCTTCTAACGGTGTTATCTTCTCTACTAAATGGGGAAGATTTCCCGCTCGTATGATCTTCCTCTTGACTATTTAAGGGGATCCTTAGACAGCGAAAGGTACATTCATAATGCTTAATCAGATACACGACTGGTGACTCTTTTCTCTTAGATCATCTTCTACAAAGACCAAGTTCCGGACTTAGGCATCGGAGGGTCCTTTTCTCTCGCTTTCTCCTGTGCAGGTCCTCAAGGGTTCACCAAGGAGGGTCTACTTGAAAATTGTATCAATAGTTCCTATTCACCATCCTATTTCTCCTAACTCTTTTATTATGGATATTCCTCCTATTCAAGTTATACCAGGAGTGTTGACGGCCTCCTTAGCTCATTAGCCTTGCTCCCCTGTAGGATCCGAATTCAATCTTGGCCAAATGCAATGATCCCCAAAAGGTAAAGGAAGGACTAATGGACTTTGGAACTTCAGTAGGCTTATCTTTTAGGGATAAGGAGGAAGACTACATTGCCCTCATGCAGTTCTTTGAGGAATGCGAAGCCAAAGCTACAACGAGAGTGAGAAATACTAGATCTCCTAGGGGTCTGAGAGAATTGACCAGTCTAGAATCCTCTATAAGCTATGATGATTGTTCAAGCTCGCGACCGACAAAATGTGGCTAAAAGGACGGGTCTGTTGGTTAATGAAGATTATTTCTTGGGACGTCGGGGGGTGGGGGGGTGGTGTTTCCTTTGCAGCCCTCGTCGTTCTTAAAAGTCCCTCCAGATTTAGATGGATTTTTCCTCCGTCTATTGTCCATGCTCTTCTTCTTCAAGACATGATTTGAACGCCATTAGATATAAATGGAACCTCCCTTGGTGCATTGGAGGAGAATTTTATGTTACTCGTTTCTCTTTTGAAAAATCTAATGGTTCTCATACATATCTAGAAGCATGATACTTTTTTCGGATTAGGTTGGTGGGAATAATTTGATTGATCTTCCTCTCATGGATGTTAAATTTACTTAGTCTAATTGTCAATCTCCCCCCAATCCTCTCTCGCCTTGATAGATTTCTGGTTTCCTTGGACTAGCTGGATTCCTTCCCCTTGGTCTCCCAGCGTGCCTTCCCCCGCCCAATCTTTGACCACTGCCCCATCCTTCTTGAATCAGTGGAGGAGAGCTAGGGTCCTAAGTCCTTCAGATTTGAAATATCCTGGTTCCAAACAGAAGGTTTCTTTGACCTTGTCTCCTCCTGGTGGACCTCCTTTCAAGTTACTAGTAGCTTGAGTTTCATTTTGAGTTGGAAGCTGAAAAAGCTCAAATCCAACTTGATTAAATGGAGAAAGGAGACTTTGGTGGACCTTGATGCTGTGGCTTTTAACTCCCTCTCTGCTATTCAACTTTTAGGGCTTGTTTGAATTTCCAAACCAATGGTAAATACATGGGAAATGAGTAATAATGATTTCCTTGAGGAATTATAGCAGCAATACCAATGCTTGATTTGACGTTGGCTTTTTTTGCAAAAAAATTGATAATACTATGAAATATATGTGGGGCCCACGGTGATATATGTGGCTTATCCACACTGTCCATTCACTATCCCAACTGAAATTAGGGCATCATAAAAAAAATGAGGAAGATCCGAAGCTCAAGTGGGCCACACCACAGGATTTAGGAAATCAAATAACTACCTTTAAAAACTTTTTGGGGCCACTGTTTCCTTTGGTGTGGGTACCTTGAGTGTTGGATCGCCCTCATTTTTTGGCTCATGCCTCAAAATGTTATGCTAGAATGGATGGACGGCACAGATACATTATATATATATCACAATGGGGCCCACAAATTTAAACCAGTCCATTTGGACCGGTTTTCCAAGCGGAAATACCTATGAGTTTTCAAACAGATGTGAGAGTAATCATTTCTCATTTGCCATGTATTTACCATTGGTTTGGAAATTCAAACAGGCCCTCAAATATTGAGGAAGAATCATCTCCTCTCTCTGAGAAGAATTGAACCCTAAGGGACTCCCATAAAGCGGACTATGCGAGAATTTCTCATAAGCAAGAGGTTCAATGGAGACAAAGATCCAGAGCCACCTGGCTGAAAGTAGGCCCCGATTTTTTAGTTAAGCCAAAATGATATGGGAGTTGATTAATAGAATGAAAACATCAATCAATCTTCTTTGGCCCGGAGAGTTTGTCATGGTGGCTTACCATGTAGGGAAAAAAGTGGTCCATATTAATGGCTTCTGTATCTCCTTGCTAGATAGAGTTGACCTACAACATAAATGCTAGAAGATGTCACTCTCTTCTAGTCTCTAATGTATCCGCATTTATGGTCGGAGACAAAAGAACAACATTCTTCCATGCTATTGCCAATGCCGGGGCACGTTCTAACACAATACATTCTATTACAGTTAATGGCTCTAAGTTAGAAGAGCAGAATTAGGTATCTAATCACTTTTTCTCCTTCTATTTATCTATCTCTTCTTCCGAATATTTGTCGACACCCAATCTGGACAACCTGTAGATCCCTCACCTTTCGGCTGAGGTCTCATCTAGTCTTAAAATTACTTTTTTAGAGAAGTAAAACATGCAGTTTTCTCCTTGGCTAGCGACAAATCTCCAGGTCCAGATGGCTTTCCTCTCGCCTTTTTTAGAAGTTTTGGATCTTAGTTAAAAAGGATTTAATCACTTTCATCTCTAAATCTCATTTCATTGGAAAGGTCTTGTGTGCCATGGAACCTCTTTCATTTTCATCATTCCAAAAATCGAAGGGGCTTTTGAGCTTAAGGATTTCCAACCCATTAGTCTTTTGGGTACCCCTAATAAAATTTTGGTTAAACTCCTTGCTTCAAGATTGTGACCTGTTCTATCTTCCATCATCTCTGATGCTCAGGGGGCTTTTCTCGCTAATAGAAAGATATGGATTGTGCTCTGTTGGCCCATGAATGCATAGACTCTCACCATAGATCCGGGGAAAGGGGTCTAGTTTGCAAACTTGATTTCGAAAATGCCTTTTACCATGTTGATTGGAATTACCTTGATTACATTTTGGGTGTATGATTTCAGACTGCCATTCTTCGGCTGCGTTCTCAATCTTGGTTAATGGCTCCCTTAAGGGATTCTTTCACGCTCCTAGGGGCCTCAGACAGGGGGATCCCCCCCCCCCCCATTCTCTTTGTCATTGCGGCGGATGGTCTTAGATGTATGTTGTCTAAAGGGGCCTTCGTAGGATACTTCAAAGTCTTTAATATAGCTAGATCCCACCCTTCTATCTACCACATTCAGTTTGTCGATGAAACTTCATTATTTTGCGAAGCGTCAGAGACTGCTGTTCTTAGTCTAAGAATGATTATTAAATGCTTTGAAGTAATTTCCGGGCTCAAGATTAATCTTTATAAAAGCGAGACGTTGGGCATAAACATCACTAATGGTTCTCTTTGTTCACTTGCAAATATTTTTTATTGCAAAATTGGATCCTTCCCTTCTAAATACTTAGGCTTTCCTCTTTGTATTGGCAGGCTTGCCAAGCACCTTTAGGATGCTGTTATAGAGAATGGAAATGAAGTTTGCCCCTTGTAAGAGCAGACACCTCTCTCTTTGGGAGGGCATCTTACTCTTATCAAAATTTCCCTTTCAAACCACCCATCCTTTTTCTTGTCCCTATTCCGATGCCCAAAATCCATTATCCAAAAGATAGAAAAATCATAACTTTCTTTCGAATGGTAGCATGCCTCATCACAAATTAAATATGTTTAGTTGGTCTAAGGTCTATAGATCTTATATAGAGGGAGGGGCTGGGATCAAAGTCCTTTTACTTGTTAATTCTGCCTTTTTTTTGCTGGGGGGGGGGGGGGGGGGGGACATCGTAGCTAAATAGCTAAAGATGGTGTCGAGGGAGTTGGTTGGTTCACAAACTACCTTCCCTTTATAGGGCTTCTTACATCAAGAAAGCTATTTCATGTGTTAGGGGGTCCATAGAGGGAGTCTCTTACAGCTTGGGAAGTGGCAATAAGATCATATTTTGGTTGGACGATTGGATATTAGATAGGCCCTAGCTTATGTATTTCCCAATTTGGCCAACATCTCCCCTAGCATCTTAAGATCTATATTTGATTGTTTTTCTCCTGGCATAAAAGTGCTGTCTTAATCATCCTCCTTGACCTCTTACAAGGGATGCAACCCACTCTAGATTTTGACGACAACCTCTCCTGGACCCTCTCCTCTTTTGGGACTTCTATAACCAAGACTCTCTACACTTGCCCCCCCCACCCGCGTTCACCTGGTTTGTTGGTTAGAGGGAGAACTCTAACCACAGATAACTTACAAAAGGTGTGGAATGATCCTCCCTAATGTTTGCCTTCTCTGCCTAAGGAATGTAGAGACTATTCCTCATCCTTTCCTCCTCTACCATTTCTCGTCAGCCATCTAGATAGATATTTGTTCGAAATTCTTTGTGACCTGGGTGATGCTAGGATGCATCTTTCTGTTGCACCCTGAACTCGGTGAACGGGCTCTCCAACTTACCGAACTCCGAATCCGGTGCCGACAATGATTTTTTTATTTTTTTTCTTCTGAATGGTATGCAAGCACAACATGGCACAATCTTAATATGAAATATCTGTAGAGTCTTTCATTGAATACATTGTTCTCCTTACATTCCCAACAAATTACAAAATATACACCGTGTGGGACCCGTTGCCACCATTGTGTATTTGTTTTATCTATGCCATCCATTTATAAGCGGACCGTGCTGTAGGGAATAGTGGGATTGATGCTCACCATTAAAAATCTCCTAGGACCCACTATAATGTTTGTGAAAGTCCACCATTTTGCCCAATCATGTTAGGACATGATTCCAAAAATGTGGCTGACCCAAAGCTCTATGGGGCCCGCGATTTGTGATGTTTATGTGCCATATAAACCCTTCATTAGGTCACTAGGACTTGGACAAAGGGATAACACAAATACAGCTTGGTTCGTAGCCCTTTAGCCCACCTTGGACCCAACATGACATCAATACTTTCTCCATGTATCAGATGAGACGATATGCCCACTAGCCATGAACCTCACCTTGAGATATGCATTTTGTTTACGACATCCACCATGACTCGATCACAACGTATGTTTTGGACTCAATTAATGGAAGGTGTGGACGACCCTATTATATATGGTTGATTGTGATGTATGGTTTTGATGCTTGTGATGAAATGTGTGGTTGTGATGATGTGAATTTCCTCGTATCATGTATGTTCCATTCAGCCCCATTTGGCATTGTAATGTAATAAGGGTGTTGAGGTAATTATTATCTCTTGTAGTGATTATGCTATGCACCTTGTGAGCCCACTTATTCTATTTGGTGCTCGAGGGAGGCACTCGGCCTATGGGCTATAAAATAGTCCCACATGTTACGGAAATTGGGCCTATGGAAAGCTCACTTGTGTTATGGGTCTTTATTAAGCCCACTTGTTCATAGGCCTTGGTTAAGCTTGTTTGCTCGTGGGATTCGGGCCTTGAAGCCAACACATAAAAGGAATTGCCAAGGGCCTGGGAGGTTGCTTCCGTGATCAAGTGTGCTAAATGCGCAATGATGAATAATTTGGTGCACTTTATTATTGCAAAATGAAACCCAATGACTTGGGCACATGGCTACTTGAATGTCGTATGTAGATGATTCGATGATAGTCGGATCCATGCATGAATAGTACATGATATTTGTCTAGCATCTGTGTAGCATAGCATCCCCATGCATACATCCCGGGAAGTGGAAGACCGGACTTTAGCCCTCGTGGTCAAAGGAAATATTAGGTCGTCATGATTGGCCCGTATTGTATTGGAGACGCATGATGCAGTGTTTATGGTGGCTCTCATGGTGGCCAAGTGTATGTTGGATTGCATGATTGTCAGGCTACTTATCTTCGTGATGTGGTGATGGGACCCAAAGCATTGATATATGGTATGTTGCCGGGTTGCCCATTTGTGTGACGAGGTGACAAGACCCAAGGGGGTGCTCTGCCCAAGATTGATTCCTAAAAGGCCGGGCGGCCCATCGTACACGGTTTGGTGATGAGATTCGATGACTGTATTGTATATGAATGGGCGGCCCATCAATTTCCCCAATGTGGTGACGAGACCCATGAGTTGTGTAGATGTTTGTTGACAGCACTCGTGTTGGTCTAATTGAATTTGTTGAATGGTTAAATGTAGACTGGGAACCATGTGGACACCTCGGGGGACGTAGGAGTAATCTTCTTCTTTCTGAAGAAGCCTCTGTTTCCTAGCTTAGGGAGGTTATTGGGTCCCTAGGGCACGACACCCAATAATTACCCCAATTGGCCATTGGGAAGCCTTCTGTCTTCATATGCATACGTGCTGCGAGCAGGGGAGAGTGGTGAACCTCCTATAGGGGAATGGTGAATTGCGCCCATCCCCTGACCTTATCAGGATGGATGTGAGGCTGTCCTTTCTATTGTTATTTGGTGTATTTCGGAGAGGTAGTGCATAGCATACATCTATGCATATGCACGCATCTTGGCATTCCATCCGTTTCCTCTCAGTAGCATATGTTATATGTGGTTATCTGCGCTACTCTGTTGGTTGTGAATGCTACTTGTTTATGATATGATATGATTGTCTGCGCTGTAATCTGACTGTCATTGTTATGCCACTTGATAGAAGTACCCACTAAGTTTTCAAGAAAACTCATCCCATTGTTTCCTCTTAAAAGTGTTAGGGAGAGGTCGTTAGTGAAGACACGTGGGTGCAATTCCTTTTGTTTTATGTTCTAGGAGGGTGATGTATATTTTGTAATATGTTGGGAATGTAAGGAGGACAATGTACTCAGTGAAAGACTCTACATATATTCCATGTTTAGATTGTGCCATGTTGTGCCTGCATGCCATTTAGGGAAAAAAGTCACTATCAATACTGGATTTGAAGTTTGAGCAGTTGGTGAGCCCGTTCGCTGACTTCGGGGTGCCGCAATCTCTACTTTCTTGCATGCTTGGCACAACCTTGGTCTTGTTAAGGACTCTTTTGCTCTGTGGAGACTTTCAGGGTTAGCCTCCTTGTAATTTGGTGCAAAAGGAATCTGCATTGCTTTTAGAACTCCTCTAATTCGCCTCTTTCTTTTTCTGCTCATATTGTTAGGGATGTATGGGATTTGTCAATTAGTCTCTCTCTCAAAGACAAATCCATTCTTTGGGTTAATGTTGTTTCATTTTGGTTTAGCAGCCTTGATGCCCTTCCTGGTCTCCCCGTGTTTTGTTTTGTTGTGTTTTCTTTTCAATCATATTCATCCTTAGAAAAAAAAACCTACATATCTCTATATTCTTTTGGTTTATAGAAGACCCTATTTATGGGCTAGCAATTGCAATTGTTTTTAGAAATATCATATCCAAATGTGATTCCTTCTAAGAAAATAGGTCCTTCTAGATGTATGAAACCTTGCAACTGTTGCCTTGTAATAGATACTTCATAACGGTACCTCTACTAATCATCTAGAGGACCAGATGGTTGCATATGATTGTGCAAAGCAAGGCATACCAAATCGGTTATGTTTCGGTTGTAATGGCTATGATCGTCATGCGATATGAGTTTGACTAATGGATATGATCGGTATTGCATCAGCCGATACGGCCATATTGTATCCGTATCAGCCCGATACAAAAAAAGGACCCGTATTGGCCTGTATTGGCCGATATGGGTCGTATCGGTACCGATACGGTCGATATAGGCTGTTACGCCCAGTGTTCGAATTATCTCTGATATTATTGAAATATCTCCGATATTATCTTTATCTCTAGCTCAGCGATATCGATAACACTGGTAGTGATACCGATAACGCTCATAGTATAAAAAATTCCAATTATTAGCAATGCATCACTAAGTATGCCAACATTTCAATATCGCTAATGTAATCGCCAATATTTTCAACTATGTAAATTCTAAGTGTCGCTTGTATTGCCAATGCATCAATATCGCCAATGTATTGCCAATATTTTCGACTATGTAAAGTCTAGGTAATGCTTATATCATAAGTGTATCGACGATATTTCAATAATATCACCAACGTATTGATATCATCAAAATTTTGTTTATTGAAAAAAAATTATTTCAATTTTTTTTCATAGGCACATGGTTGTATATAGTGTTCAATTTGTCATTGATAATATTGATAATATCTCGATGTTATCGATATCACAACATGCATGATATTTAGATCGCAATCGTTTGTTTCCTTTCCAATTGTTGATGATTTCTTGGTGAAATATCATGTATTGTTGATAACTTGATATTTTGCAATAACGATGGATGTTTGAATGGAAGGTTGGATGGTTAAATAGGACGGATGGAATGGTTGGACTGATTTCTTACAACAACAAATGCTTTTAAGGCCCTTCTTGCAATTTTTTAATTTCTAAATATGCAAGTATGTACATTTTAACATCTCATGAAGTTTAGCTGAAAATTCGATCGTTTTTCCCATGTTTCCTTGCATTTCCTATTATCAGCGATATTATCGGTGATATCGATATTGTTTCCATATCCCTGGCAAACGAAACTTGTAGCGATACCGATACTTCGAACACTGGTTACGCCTGATACAGGCCGATATGCCCATAAAAGCCCAATTTTGAAATTTTTTTTTTCAAAATTTCACTCGTCTTCTCTCTTTCTTTTTAATATTTAAACCATGAAAGAAGCTTAGAAACTCATTTTAGGCTAGATCTAGACTTGTTTTGGGACAAAAACAAATGATTTGAATGGAATTTGACAAATCGAAGCGAAGTGGACCATTATGGGAAAAAATCAGAAAGAAGGGTAAACTTTCACTTTCTTTTTTATATTTTCATTTTCTTTTTGTTGTATTTCAATGCAATGGGCCCTAGTTCACCAAATCATGTTTGATTTGTGTTCAATTAGGGCCCATTTAGTTGATCTTTAACAAGTCAAATCGACATACAACATTCTCATCAAAGAATGGTCCGATACACCATTGAATACATGATTAAAACACAAAAAAGATAGATTCGTGGATATCTCATTTTTTCCTATTTTTCTAATATTTTTCATATTTTTTTTTTGCTTAATTTTTTTTTACCGATATGGGTCGATACGACCCCGATGCCGATACACGACGTCGCATCATATCATATTTTTATGCCAGGTTGATTCACCAACCGATATCGACATTCAAAACGATGGTTTGAATCGAGGCTGGACTGAAATTTCGGGTTGTAACAACTATTACAGAGGTTGTAACAATGATTTTAAAAAAATAAAAATTGAAAGGAAATAATACATACCTTCTTCATCTTCATCTTCTTCGGCTCTCCTTCTTCTTCCCTCCCTCTCTCTCACTCTCTCTTTACCCCACTATTTTGTTTTAAAATCCGACCCCCCCCTCTCTAAACAAGAAAGATGTGGCTTTTTTTAGATACTCCAGTGGCATTAAATGCACTTTGCACTGTTTTGTGTGGCCCGCCTTGATCCCTAAAATGAAGTAAATCCAAATCTCAAGTGGACCACACAATAGGGATTGGATTTTCACCATTAAAAACTTCTTGGCGGCCACAATTTGGGTCAAGCTGCTATATGTGTTTCCCTTTCATTGAGGTCCGTGTGATCTTGTCAACCCGTTGGATGGCAAATAAACATTACGTTGGACCCTAGGAAGTTTTAAATGGTGGGCATTTAATGATCACTTTTTCCTGTGGTGTGTATCTGAGATTTGTATTTGCTTCATTTTTTTTGGATCATGCCCTAAAATGAGCTTGCTAAATAGATGGACGGCATGGATATACAATGCATACATCAAGGTGGGCCACATGGTCAAGGTCTCACCCACTAAGCTGTTACTCATATCCCAACTAATCCGTTTCCTAAAAAACTTGTACACTTGGCAAATATTAATTAAAAAATTAACTAATTAAATTACGGGCCTCATTGTTGATAAGTCACAGTCCCAAAATTAAATTGTTTGAATGATTCTAATTGTTGATTTGTAGTCACTTGTTTTTTAAAATAGGACCATTGAATTTTTTTGTTCTTCATCGTCCAATAACTATCCATCAATTTGGGGCCAATTGCATTAGTGAATTGAGTGCCATAATTTTTTAGATTTATTGGAGGAAATGATGTCAAATGGTTAGGAATATGCACTTAATGGAATGGGTGCCATAGTTTTTTTTTTTTTTTTTTGTTTAATATATATATATATATATATATATATATATAAAAATAAATAGGACCATTGAATTTTTTTCGTTCTTCACCGTCCAATAACTATCCATCAATTTGGGGCCAATTACATTAGTGTAATGACTCATGAGTGCCAATAAATTCCATGAATTTGTGGCTGATTTGGGGCATCGAGCAGTCCCCTAAATCAGCCCAAATCAACGACACTATTCATCCAAATTTAATTTATTTTTTTGTTAATTTTATTAGGGGAAATGATGTCAAATGGTTAGGAATATGCACTTAGTGGAATGAGTGCCATAGTTTGCATGAATTTGAAGTCGACTTGGGGGCATTTGAGTGGCCCCCCCAAATCGGCGACACCATTTATCCGAATTTATTCTTCTTCTTTTTTCTTATAATTACTTAGGAGTGATGGAAATGCCTAGGGATATGCATTAGTGGGATGAATACCATAAATTACATTAATGTCAGAACTATTTTGGGGCATTCAAATGACTACCTAAATTGCTGACATTAATTTTTTTGGAGGGTTAATGGAAAACTTTATTAAAGGCCTGCTAGCATAGCTAGGCGGGAAAATAATACTAAGGTGAGAAAAAGGGACAAAAGATTTACATCCCTAAGACCATCTTTACAAGATCTGGATCTACACTCAAAAGGGCTGACCATTCCAAGATGAAAATTTTAATGTTCAGCACAATAGAGATCATAGATCCCGCGGAATCCTAGAACCACCACCTATTCCTCTCCCCTCATATGGCCCACCAGATTGTTGGAAGAGACAGATTCCAGATCGGCTTCATCTTCTTGCAAGCCCCATATCTAGACCAGGCCCAAAGGAGATCAGAAGCTGACTTTGGTATAACCCATGGCACATCGAAAATGGACAAAAAGAGGGCCCACACTTTGGCAGTAAAAGGGCAATATTAGAAAAGACGGTCCACGGATTCAACATCTTGCTCACATAAACAACACATGTTGGGGATAGGCATAGCTTGCTTTTGAAGGTTTTCGATAGTTAGCACCTTGTTTCCACTAACCAACCATAGGAACTTTGCCACCTTGGGGGGCGACACTATTCATCTGAGTTTAATTTTAAATTTTTCTTAAATTTTTTTGGTGTGAGATGTTTTGGTATTACATTCATTCTAATATATTTGGTGTTTATATTACATAGTTTGAAAATTAAATGTAGGAGTTTTGCTATCAATCCCAGGTTGTTAGGTTCATAAATTCACCAGATAGCCTGATACAACATTCTCACCAAAGAGTGGATCGTTACACTACTGCAAACATGTTTAAAACAAAAAAAATGAATGCATGCATATTTGGAATATTTTCATTTTTCTGGATTTTCTGGATATTTTATAGAATTTTTCAAAAAAAAATAAAAAATAAAATCCCCCAATAAGGGGGCATAATGACTGTTACACCGCCCTGTATCGGCCGATACGGAACACCATGGTGTGAACTCCTAAATTTACCATTAGTTTGCTGTAAGTAATCCCCAGCTCTATAAACATTCTAGAGTTACCAGTTTGCTGTAAGAAATCCTCACTTGTATCAACATTCCCAAATTCGTGCCATTGCTTATCAGAATAGAATCTAACAGAAAATTTATCCATGAAGTAGTTGATCCTCATAAAAAGAGTGTACTAGCCAAAAGTAAAGCATATGTTGTGGAAAAGATAAATGATTATATGTGTTCCATCCAATTGATCTTGTGGGCCCTATGGATCCATCAAAATGGGGTATCCACCATTTTGATTGATCCATAGGGTCTACAGGATCAATTGAGGTTGCTACATGAATCCTTTTTTGCCATTCCACTCTGTCAAGGGCCATAACTTCAGCTAGACCATAGGTCATCAAGTCTTTTCTTGCTACCTCTACCCATGTCCCTTTGGGCCTTCCCCTTGCCCTTACCTTTAACTTGTACTCAGTGATTTAAATATCAATATTGATGCATATATCACTCCCTTGAGATACAAATACATATGGTATCACTATGGAAATATCGCATGTATCACAAATGCATCTCTCCTTTTGGGAAATGTTAGTAAATTGGTCGAATTTTTCAATGAAACTTCAAGGGATGTTAAAAAAGATATTATTACACACTTTGAAGAAAAACGATCATAAAAAACAAGTTCACATAATAAGTTCCCTTTGCATAGGGTCTTAAAGTATGCGTTGTCTAACTACATAAGTGATGCAATTCCACTCAAAATCAGTTCATATAATTTGTAAATCATAAAAGTCATGTGTGAAAACACAACAAACACATTCAAAAGCCAAAAAAGAAGTAAAAAATATGGCCTCAATACACCCGTGTGGCTATGTCTCTACCCATATAGAGTTACATGACTGCTCAGAGTCCCCATCTCCATGGGTGTGGCCATAGTATTGCTTTTCCACGAATCGTCAATATTGTGCCCATGTCATAGTAGAATGATACCAATTAAGATTCTCACAAATTGCTTATATTCATTTTTTCCGAACTAGATCAATATGCCTATCCATGGATACTATGTAGTCGTCATCGTCTGTGGCTAATGTGGATTTGGAGTTGGATATGAGATGGTTATATATGCAACCTCTAGATGCATTTGCCCATAGTTGTACTCTGGATATCCCTGCCTGTAAGCATAGTCTTGCTTGTATTGACTGCATTTGTATACTGTAATTGTTGGAGTCGCTCGTCGCATATCCATGGGGTCTATAACCATATCTATTCTGTGACACAAAACTAGAGCTGTCTTGCTCATCATTAACGTCCATGAACTCCATGCTCCCTGTTGAAGAATCCTCCTTAGCACCACTATGCCGCTTCTCGTGACGATCATACTTATTCTTTGGCTAAGAAGCTTGTGTTGGGATAGGATGAGAACCATGGTATTCATCTTGGGTGGCATGCCCAAATTCTCTCTCCAGTGAACAAGCTAAGAGACCTTTGACTATGACTCTCGCTATGAACATCATCATGGTCGTCACACTTGTCGCCACCGCCATCATCACCACCACTGGTACTCGTGTCGCTCTCGGTGTCAGAGAGTGTGGCCACCACGTGTCCTATGTGATAGTGATGCTGGGCTGCCTCCAACACTTCTCATCAATTGGTTGAAAGCTTCGTGGGGGGCGCATCTTGCCTCCTCTACGGTTGTATCAACGTTAATGCCCTATGATGTTGCCTCCTTTACCATCTTCAGATCCAGTCGACCATATGCTTGATCTAGGTCAGTTGACTCCCACTTGTAAAGTGGGTCATCTATATCCCCTTCATAAAATGCATTTTAACTGATCATCATGTTATAGTGGCATAATATTATCTTTTGGAGCCTCACGTAACCTGGCAAATTTTTGCTTGTTCGTTTGGATGGGCAAGAACGTGATCCAATTTAGTTCACACGGTGATGATAGACACTGTTCATGCAAGCATGGGAATAGGTAATCACTGCAAGGTCTCGTAGTCACTTTCATACATGGCCCACCAATCGCCTAAATCTTTATTTTTTTTTCCTGTTAGTTCCATATGTACTTTTAGAGCATGAAAACTAACTCTTAACTAAAATTCTGAATGCTTGAACTCACATGGCATCTTCGTCTTCCTCAACTCTCTCGCGGCTTCACATCTAAACATTCCCTTCACATCTTGAAAGGCAACAATCTGTTGATGATGTTTAATAGTAATTGTCAGTATAATGTGTTGCAGGAACTTAGATAAGAAATATATGCAACGGTTTACCTCTTTCCCAAAATGAGCTTTTTTCCAAAGAATTGGGGAACAACTTCTATACTTTGTGCATCGCCCTCTTTAATTCATTATCCTCACTGAGTCTATGATTGTAGTGGTACTTGGGGTTTAAGAAGTATGTTGAAACCCATCACCATGCACATATTTACTTATTAGTGTCAAGAAGATAACCATTCCGGTCCATACTATGTAAGCAACCAATAAAGTATTGAAACGTATAAAAAATTAAATCTAATTAGTTACCAGCCTTGTGAAGTGGCCACTTGAGAGTTCTGTCCCATTAGTCATCAATGGTTGTGTGCACCTATTAATATGCATTCGGTGCTTTAGCCTTGATGACGTCTTTCATGCACTGCGTAGACTCATACATGTAACATCAATGGATTTCTCGTTATCCATCGTCTTTAACACTTTATATATGTGCTCCAGAATACCCACCATGACACGTACGTGGTCCTAGAAAGAGTGGATCATAATAATCCCCTCAATCGTAGTCATTTGTTTAATGTCGCTGTTATTCAAATCCACACTCTAGAAGCAAAGAGCTCTCTGATTCTTGCTTGTGTTTTTGGAGGCTTTCTAAGGCAATGGAATTAGTGGCAAACCTTGTCACTTGCATTTCTGCTAATAGCCATATGTGATTGTAGATGAAATTTGTTATTGCTTGAGCATCAATAATCACACTCCTGATTGCCGGCCTGTCCCCTATTGCCTTAAGCATCAAATTAATGCAATGGGCTACACACGGGGTCTACGAGTCATGCTTCCTTATCAACTCCTTCCCTGCCTTCACGAATGCACTCCCATTGTCCATAACAAACCGTACTACATTCTTCCTCCCCACCTCTTTCATCACATTTTTCATTAGGTGATGTATGTAATTTTTGTTCTTAATATTATTCGACGTATCAATGGACTTTAAAAATACGGTCCTCCCTCTACGCTAGATATAAAATTTATGATGGCCAACTTCATTGGGCTCGTTCACCTGTCAGACATTAGCATGAACTCTTTAAGTCTCCCTTGACTAAGGTGTTCCATTACGGTAACGGTGGGCGTAACGGTCCCCACCGTTACTGATACGGATACGCCTCGTATTGGCCGATATAGGGCCGTAACGACCGATACACGGTGTGTAATGGTTGATTTTTTTTTTTTTTTTGTCACAAATATCTGGAAAAATATCCATTAAATCCGGAATATTCTAAATATTACAAATATGCATTCATTTATAATTTTAAACATGTTTATGGTGGTGTAACGGTCCACTCTTTAGTGAGAAGTTGTATCGGATTGTCTGATGAATTTATAAACCCGACAACTTGGAATTGACTGCAAAACTCATATATTTAATTTTCTAACTATCTAATATCAATGATAGATATATGAGAATGAATGTAATATCAAAATATCTTACATGTGTAGGTGTTTGCAATTATTTTTCATAATTTATTCTATATTAAGTTATTAACATACCTAAGGAGTGAGGTCTCCAGAGTCCAGACTTGCATAAATTACAATGTTCATTTTATTTTAAAGTCTTCAACATGTCAGAGACTTCTCCTATCCTATGATTCCCATCCTGTCATCCTCAAGTCAAGAATAAAAATAAATAAATAGTAGTGTCTGATATACTCCCCGACAACTTGATTAAGGATTATTTGATTGGTTGTCAGGGAAGTTATTTTAAGTACAAGTTTGGCAGTGTTAAGTATGTGCTTGCTTGGTGAATGTGTGCGTAATGGACTAATGGGTATATAACAATACTTTAATAAAATTCTATACTTACAGTTACCATAATAGAATTCATGAGTCACCACTCACCACCAAATTGAATATCTGCTTTATTGTGGTTGCTCGACGCAACCTCTACATCATCATCGTCATCATCAGGCCGCGACTGTGGAATAGGTGCTGCATATCCTTAATATCCAGTGCCAGAAGGAAAGACCAGGTCAATGAAATTAGAGGATGACTAATCCTGACTACGCAATGACTCTGACCTCGAGTAAGGTTATCTACCAGTGCCCGTCGAATAGCCGTATTGGGGCCTGTACACAGGCTGTTGAGAATCTTGAGATTGAGAATGTGTCTGTGATGACTGATGAGTAACTTGGATTTGGATTTAGATATCTATAATCATATGGATATGGGTAAGGACTACTCCAGCATGAATGTGATGGAACGTGCTTAGTATAATCATAATCCTATTGGCCATAAGAATATCCATCATAATGCCCAGGACCACGGGCCTGCTGATGTTCCGGACCTCCCGATACACCACTAGACCTAGCCTCATCCTGCTGTGTGTATCGTGACTCAGTGCACTCATAAGTCTGACCTCGTGTACTACCTTGTTGATGTTCATCGGCCTCGTGATCTGTAGACGACTGTATGATGTCCTGAGCAACACCAGAAGTTCAGCACCAGGGGCATCATCACCATCATCCGACTCGGTCTCGTTGCTACTATTGCTCGTACTCTTCCGTTGAACTTGAGCTGGACTTTGCAAGAAAGCTGCCCCTGTTTCTAGGTTCAACACAGCTACATGACTCTCTTGCTGCGCTGTGCGTATTATTGGGTCATCAATTTCCAATTCTTCACTATCCTCTTCAATATGTTTTTCCCTTTCTTCCAACCAAGGTAGAAGCGGGTCATTCTCATCATGAATATTGTCCAAGTTTATTGGATAGTAATCCGTGTCACCGACACCTGTAATGCTCCTATGATGTCATCGCATTCTTGTCCTCATGTTGTTGTGCATGAAGACAAGTCTATCCAACGTCTTAGTCTGCAATCTATTCCTATTCTTTGAATGAATAAGTGCAAAACAACTCCAATTCCTTTCGTAGCTAGAAGAAGTTGTCTGGCTCAAAACTTTTATTTTAATTTTTTGGAAAGCCTTTGTACTCTCTCTGAAATTCATCCACCATTCGGTCGGTTACAACCTAGATATTGCATGATGTGCAAGAGCATCTCCAAAGCTACCCTGGCGATTTTCAAATGTATCTAATTCATTCAAATCCTTTATTTGCATATCTAAGTCAGGCTCTAATTTCTTTATCACATTCTTTAGTCCGACACGAACTTCATTATCCGCAACAAATGATTGGGCATATCTGTACCTAGGAGTAACCTGCTGCATGAAGATCGTGATAGAGTTGTGTTGTCTATCTTTTGTCGATCATCTTCCAATAAGACTCCTAGCTTGTATAATCACGTTGAATTGCCAACTTCGCCTTATCCATGGCATCATAGAGGAAGCCCATGGTAGGTGCTTCATTGGTTTCAACAAGGCGGAGTACGCTCAGTAGTGGCTCCATCACCTTTAGGATTCTCTTGACCTTCTTCCAATATTTGTTGTCCCGTATAGTGTTCACAACTTCAACTGGTGTCCCTGATGTCTTCTTCCTATGTTTTGTGTTGAGCCAATCTCGGGAAACGAACATCTCACTCAACTCTCTCCTATGTCGGTATAAACTCTCCAAGGCTATAAAGTTTGTTGCGAATCTAGTCGCTGCAAGCCTCAACAATTCTCATCCCTTTGTGAACTTCCTCATTATTGCGACTACTTGATTATGGTCGTAAATAAATGTCGTCACTTGTCTTGCCCTTTCGACCATTTCTCTAACACTCTTCTTCCCAATATCTTCCAATATAAGATTAATACAATGGGTAGCATATGGTGACCAAAATATATGTGGTCTCGTTATCATCAACTTATGTCCTCCAACCTTATATGATGCTTCGTTATCTGTCACAATCTGCACCACATTCTCCTCTCCAATCTCATCCACTACTTTATCCATTAGGAAAAAAATATAATTAAAATTTTTTGTCGGCCAAGGCATCAATTGACTTATGGTACACAGTTCCCAACTGGCATTATACCATGAAGTTGATCATGCTGCGTCTGATTAGGCCAGTCCAACCATCACACATGATCGTGCATCCTCTGGCCTACCATATGGGTTTAAAGGTAGCCATGAATGCTTTCACATCCACATATTCTGCATCTCTGTCCATTTCCCCATAATCTCCCTAGCTGTGGGAGCTTTAATTCCTTCACCTACTTCTGTTGCTGTATCAATTACCACCTGCCAATATGGAGAATTGGCCACGTTAGGAGGTATGTTGGCATGTATAAATAACTTTGTTGCCGCCCTACTTAGCTTCTCAACCGAAGTACTCCACATTTGTTTTATCTTCTTTTGTTTAGTTGATTCTTTCTTAAACAGGATTGGATCAATAAAGGGTCTCTTGGGCTCATTTACTTCTTTGTCCAAATGTATAGGGACATCACGTGAAGATGCCTCCCACCGGCTGTCAAACATACGCCGTAATCCATCCAACCTATCCGCACCCCCACCCCCACCCCCACTTGCAGATGCAGTCGCACTCCCGACTGCACTCCCACTGCCCCCCTGTATCACCTATAGACTCCCCGCCAAACATGCGCCGACGTTCTTCCTCTTCACGAGCTTAACGCAAGCTCTCTCTCTCTCTCTCTCTCTCTCTCCTAATTATAGGTACTTTTCGATTTGAATCTTTGTCAAAATCAATAATATCTTCATCACAAATGCCCATATATTCATGACCAAATACCTCCTATCGGGTTGCCTCTAAAATCTCATATTTCTTCTTCTGCCTAGCAGCATGTTTACCCTTCGACTCATCCAAACTGGCTTGCATTAAGGTCATTATCCCTTTTGGTACTCTAGTACATCCCACAACTTGACCCTTTTAATGTGCCAAATGTTGTTTGAGTTGCATAATTCCACCAGTTATTAGTCTGTCACAATAGTTGCACTTCATTTGGTGCCTAGTACCGCCTACCCTCTGACAATGTTGTCATGCCAGACCCAGCCATTTTCTTAGTTTAAATACAGTTTTTATAGGAGAATGAATTAATTAATTTAAATCTCAAAACTTAATGTAAATAGATTAATAACATAAAGTTCAAACTTCTAAATCTAATCAATAAAGAAAAAATTATGTTCTAAACCCTAAGAAGCTCCAAAACCTGTACAAAATAAGAAAATATAAACATAAAGTCACTAATCTGAAAATTTAAAAAAATACAAAAAAATATAAAATTAGTAGCATAATCTGTTAATTGCACATTAATATGTTATACTATAATTAACACATCATATTCAACCATTAAAATAGAAATACAATTAAAAAAAATGATTTTTCGTAATTTTTAAAAAATCGGTTGAAAATAAATAAAAATAAAAATAAAATCACTAGCATAATCTATTAAATACACATTAATATGTTCTATTATGATTAACACATCGTATTTAATCATTAAAACAGAAATACAATTAAAAAAATGATTTTTCGTAATTTTTAAAAAATCGGCTGAAAATAGTGCGAAAATAAAAAAAATAAGAAACTAAAAAATCACTAGCATAATCTGTTAAATGCACATTAATATGTTCTACTATAATTAACACATCATATTCAACCATTAAAACAGAAATACCTTTAAAAAAAATGATTTTTCGTAAATTTTAAAAATTGGCCGAAAATAGTTTGAAAAAATATAAAATCACTAGCATAATCTGTTAAATGCACATTAATATGTTCTACTATGATTAACACATCATATTCAAACATTAAAACATAAATACATTGAAAAAATGATTCTTCGTAATTTCGAAAAATTAGCTGAAAATAGTTCGAAAATAAAAAAAATATAAAATCAGTAGCATAATCTATTAAATGCACATTAATACGTTTTACTATGATTAACACATCATATTCAACCATTAAAACAGGAATACATTGAAAAAAATAATTTTTCGTAATTTTTAAAAAATTGGCTAAAAATAGTTCAAAAATAAAAAAATAAAAAAAATAAAAATAAAATCACTAGCGTAATCTGTTAAATGCACATTAATACGTTCTATTATGATTAACACATCATATTCAATGATTAAAACATAAATACATTGAAAGAAAATGTATAAATACCTACTTTTGAAGATTTTTCGAAAAATGACCCATGGAGCTTTGAATCAACAAAATCTTTAAAATAACTTATTTTAATCCTCAATTTCAAGCTAAGAGTGGTCGGAATTTGCAATAGAATGGTTTAGGAAGAAATTGGAAGAGAAGTATCAAAAAATGTCAAAAATCGGAACTTAAAAAGCCAAAAAAAAAGAAACCGTTTTTTGTCTGTTACGTCCCTGTCTAAGAGCTGTTATGAGTCGAAAAATGAGGGGGTCACCGTTACGACCTCGTAAGGTGTAACAGTACCAGCCATTATCGTTAACGGCCAATACGTAATCGTTTTTGTATACCTTGCCCACAATAGCCTTAATTCAGTGATATAACGATGCATAACAACAACATCATCATCTAGGTAAGGCTCAATAATCTTATGTGGTGTAGGTCGCACCACATCCTCGTCCCCATGTTGCACTTTAATGGTCATATTCTTGAAGTGTGAGCCCACAACTACCTTAGTTGGCACGTGGTCATTTGTATAAGTCTTGGCCACATTTTCTTTCCCTCTTTTTCATACCCCCTCCACACCACAAATCCTTCAACTGCTTCTGCTTCCCCCTTCTTTATATATTGATGGATTTGAAGGTACATCTAGCATCCGTACACTACTATTGCGACACATAGTACTTAGCCCCCAACCTTCCCTCCTACTACCATCACCATGACTCCCCCCTACTCCACCGTGGCCCTTCACTCCACTCCCCCCACGAGCCTCCCACATAGACCCCTCAAAAGTGGGTGTACCCACTTCCTACCGCCTCATCTGGTCCCTATTCCAATCCTCCCGCAAAGACTCCTCAACAACCCGTCTATAATTGGCCATCTCTTTTATTGCTACAAGACCTCCCACTGTACGTATAAACTCTTCCCCGAACTCTCTCTCACACTTAGCGTGCTTATCTCTCATTTTCATCTATTTCTGTAAGAGCTCCTTCATCTGTGTTCTTACCTCTTTCGGAACAAGTGGGTAGTACATAATGTTCTGATACCCCCCTTGCTCGGTGTTTCTTCAAATAGGACAACCCATCGTTTTTTGAGATATGCCTGCAATACTTGCACTTGGACCCATGGAAATTATTGGGAAACATGGTCTAGTGTTGCTAACCAATGTTGGGTTGCCTCCCCTTTTTACACATTTTCTACTTGCATGACCATATTAGGCAAAAAAAATATTATGAATAACGAATGCTATCATCTCAAATATTTTCATAATTTTAATTATTTTTAAATTAAAATTTAAATAATAAATATAAAAATCACTAATATTTCTATAATTCATATCATTTAATAGCACATTGAATATATTAGTTACTTGCGCTAAATCTATCTAATCGATGCAGTTCTTGGTCTTGCTGCACATGAGGAAATCATTTAAGTCTACTTTCCCTTAGCTTGTTACCTATTGGTTGTTCACAACCCCAAGTGCAGGGTCACGATGTAGTAATCACTCAGTGAGACCGAGGTCGAATCCATAGGGACTAAACTTGTACGTATTCTGAATTTAACTAGAATCAGAACTAGAAGAAGATCTAAATCTAAATCTGAAATATTAGACAGAGTAATCGTGAATAATTGTTTAAACTATCAATTAAAAGGTGGGAACTAGGGTGCCAAGGATCCACTTTTAGCAATTGAGATGCTACCTTGCTTGATTCAAGAGATCCAACTGGAATCAGAGTCCTATCCTATCCAGTTGGAAGAAGAGACGGTCAGATCTCTAAACTTCTCATTGATCCAGTCCTCAATGGAGGAGAATTGTGATGATTGGAAGGGATTCCGTCATCCAACCATGCCTAGGCGACAATGGCAAACAATAGGATTCACCAATCCAACCTTCTCAAATTAAGAAAAGAAGATATCTAAAGCTATCGCAGATCTATTGTAATATAAGTCACAACAAACCATTGAAAACTAAAAATATTCCTTAAAATCAAACTAGAATTCAATGAAGTTCAAAATAAACATGAATCAAAGCAAGTAAACATCCCAATCACACTACAAGTTTCACCTCTTAGCCCTAGCCAAGAGGTTTAGCCAACCATAGACATGATTGAACTAAAGACTCTTAAACAAAACGTAAAAATCAACTAAGGAAGAAGAAGAAAAACTCCCGGACGGTGGTTCCACCCTTTTGCTCTACTCCTCAAACCCTAGAATATGCTTTGGAGCATCCTAGGAGCTCCTATTTATAGTCAGGGAACTCCAACTTTCGCACAAAGTTGGAAAAGTCCGGAAACTGCCTCAAATTTACACCGTCTGCGCAAATTCCGTGTAACCCTTGACTAGTTGAGAGGAGTCCTCGATTGGTCGAGGGTCACCTTTGACTGGTCAAGGATCGGTTGAAAACTCATAATGTTAGCCATGCTCATCACTTCAAGATTGGTTGAAAACTCAGGTGCTGATTCCGAACTTATCCTCTTTTCCTTCTTTTTCCAGTTTTTGATTTTATATTGATGGTCACTTTTTATTTATTCCTTCTTTTCAGTCTTTCAGAATTTTTCATTCTTTCATTCTTTTTCATTCTTTTTTTCATTCTTTTCACCATACATGACCTTTTTGTCGATCTCTTGTTTTCTAAATGGTTCCTTTCATCTTTTAAGGTGGATAAAATTCTCCAGACTCAATTCTCATCATCTTTCAATGATCATCATAATAATAATCAGAAATTCTAGTACCATTTACAGAAGGCAAATTGAACGTGTCGTGTGATTTGGATTAACATGATATTCAAACTTCCTCTTAATCAATTGAATGTGAGAACCATAAGTGATAGGCTACCTAGTTGATCAAACTCCAACAATTCAAAATTCGATTTTTATCTTATCATCATACTCAAAGCATTCCTAAATACACAAATTATCAATTTCCAAACAGGTTTTATCTTGAAAAATTGAAAAATTTCCACAAATTTTGCTCAAAACTAAGAAAACGCTGATTAGTTTACCTAATCCACACCCCCAACCTAAAATCTACATTGTCCTCAATGTAAAAGATATGAGCATGTAATGCATATGAGACAACCAAAAGAAATGAGTAGTGATGGAAAGATAGTACCTGAAGGAAGATTTTAGACTTCTCCTAGGTTCTCACCATGAAATGGGTTATCACAAAGACTAAACAAATGGAAAGCAAACTATTCTAGTCCTATGGAAGCAATAAATTCTAATCCTAAACTAAGAAAGCAAGGGATAGCTACTCGATCATGCATCCTGATGATAGCATTGGCAGTGGCCAGGAACGGCCAGCGTAATATGATCGGAATTTGAGCGCTTACATTTGAAACTGAGTGTGTCCAAGACAATGAAATCTATTGGATAATAGAATCTATCGACTTGGACCAACACATTCTCTATCATCCTCTCGATATTCTCGTTGAGCGGTCGGTAAATTGCAATGTTGTCTTGGTGGGTTTCAACTCACCAAGACCTAACTGTTCATACACCGAGTATGGTATCAGATTAACACTTGCCCCAGTGTCTAGTAGTGCTTTATCAACCCTGAAGTTTCCAATCACATATGAGATCGTAGGACTTCCAGGATCCTTATATTTTGGGGGAGTGTTTTGATCGATTATGGCTCTCACTTGTTCAGTCAAACATGCTTTCTTATGTGCGTTCAACTTCCGCTTTACCTCACACAGATCTTTCAAGAATTTGGCGTAGGATGGGAACTGTTTAATTTCATCCAACAAGGGAGTGTTGATCTTGACTTGTTGAAAAACCTCTAGAATATTTTGATTCTCACGTAGCCTTTTTGATGTGACGAGACGTTGGGGAAATGGGGCCATGAGTTTGTATCCTTGCAATGGCTTTGTCATATGGAGCATTGCTAGATTCACCACCATCCTTTGAATTTTTAGACTCCTTAGATTTCTCAACCTTCCTTGGAATCTCAGTCTATTGCGTTTCCACTTCTCAGGGTGGTGATGGTTTTAACATGTTCCATATGTTGAGTTGAAGAGTTGAGATCACTTATCTCAAATTGTCCTTTTGGGTTAGGTTGAGGCTGGGTCGGAAAAATCCCGATCTCCCTAACATTCAATTGTCTCAAGTCTTGCAACCAAAGTTCTAAGCTCATTCATAGCCTGCAGTTGCTCCTGCCTAAATGCATTTAATGTATCTTCAAGGGTTCTCTTTGGTGGAAGTTCACTAGATGGCCCTTGTGGATAATTGGTTACATTTGTAGTTGGTTCATTTCTCCAATTAAGGTTTCGCTCATTAGGAATGTGCGTGTCAGAATTTGGTGCACTAAGTAGCCGTTGAGACGCGTTTGTAGTATCTGCTTGAACGTGAAACACCTCTTGAAAAGCTGGGATTGTAAGACAATCTTTGATTGGGTGTACATTGCTCTCACAAATTCCACATACAGTTTCGACGACTGCTTTGGGCTAAGTTGATTCCTTCCTAGATTCCAAGTCCTCAATTTTTCGTGTGAGAATTACGAACCATACGTTAATATCCTCCTCCTCCTTGAGTACATGTATTCCTATCTCTCTTGGCACTTCCTTGGGAGTAATAGCTTGGTTTGATGTGTCCCATGATTGAGTGTTTTCAGCTAGCATGTCAAAGTAATCTCATGCATCTTTTGGTTTCTTATCCATGAACTCGCCATTACGCATCATCTGTACGGATTGACGCATGTTTGGACTGAGTCCGTCATAAAAAAGATCAATTGTTCGCCAAGTTTCGTAACCATGGTGTGGGCAGGCAAGAAGTAAGTCCTTTAACCGTTCCCAACATTCAAAGGTTTCATTATTTTTCTAGGAGAAGTTTATTATTTCCCGTCTAAGAGCGTTGGTGATGCAGGACATGAAAATTTAAATATGCTATGCAAGAGTTCAGGCTTTAGATCATACTAGTTCAGAAATAATCACACAAAATTCCACATCCCACAAAAAAAGTCAAGCATTCAACAAAGGGGAATCTATGCGGGTCCAGGCCTACACATGCTGTGGCTAGATCAATTAAAGTTATAGACCAAACAATGCTCAAAGGGGAGTAAAGTCATCCACACATTCACAGAAATATTCCCCCAATCCAAAGGATTCACAGGTTTCAATTCAGGGAACCCTAGGGTTGAAGAAAAGGCCATAAAATTGGGGATTTAGGACAATCTAGGGTTAGGGTTAGAGAAATAAGGTAAGATAGGAGGTAAAAAGAGGAGAGAGTGAACCTGAAGCCAACTCGTGCGTGGACAGTAGGCCAGGCCTGACGCACGTTCGCTGATGGCTGGCTGCACGTGCGTGGGGCCCACAAACCCCAAAAGTGACACCTTGGGTCTGGTCGGCCAGGGGTGGGCCACACTCCTACCAAATTTCAGCCCGATCCGACGTCTGGTCCATGCGGGGTGCTCCGCTGAAGTTTCAGCCCTCCTGCAGGGCCAGATTCTGGAAATCTGCTCTAGAGGAGGATTGGCTGCAAAGTGGTGATGGATTTGAAGGTTGAATGGCTGTAGGAAAAGTTGGATGTGGATGGTAGAAGGTGGGAGCGAATCAGGATGGGTGTGGCTTTGCACCACGGTAGTTAGCCCTTCGAAGAAGGGAGAGTTTCGCACCCAATTGGATTTTCACAACTCGGAGAGGAGCAGGAAAACGTAGAAATTTTATTCAATCATCAATGAGAAAAAAAAAGACCACAAGGAGTGCCTATTTATAATAAAATCCTATACCCGAAAACTCGCGCCATGTGCGCGCCCTCTTACTTGGAGACAAAGTAATAAAAAATAACAACTAATCAAAGTATTCTAAACCGTCCATGATATTCCTAATAACAATAATAAGCAAAACTCAAAGTACTAGATCCTCTCGAATAGTGGGCCACGATGATGAGATCCCATGGTGGGATTCACATGACGATCGGGTTTACTTCAAGGAACTAAAACATAGTCCCCTAGCTAGGGGGTCCCCCTTGGGTGTCGTCATCGATCCAGATTGATGATGGGGCCCTCCTCTTTGCGTACGTGCATAGGGGGCGTGCGTATGCGCGTGATGTACCCATCAGTTGGTTTTATGAGCTGGGAAGAACTTTTTAAGGAACTCCTGGCTCATCTTTGCCCATGTGCCAATGGATCTAGGCCTTAATGAATGAAACCATGATTTGGCCTTTTCTTTTAGAGAGAATGGAAATAATTTAAGACTAATTGTATCAGAAGGAACATCATTAAAATGTATGGTTGTAACAATCTCTTCAAATTCTTTAATATGCATATATGGATTTTCTGAATGAAGTCCATGGAAGTTAGGAAGTAATTGAATTATCTCAGGTTTGAAGTTCACGTTTCCTGTATTGATTGGGAGAATTATGCAGGAAGGTGAACTTGTTCTCACCGGTTGTAAATAATCTCGTAAAGTTAGAACCGGTGGAACCAGATGCACTTCATTCTCATCACGCACCGTCCTAATAGGTGGTGTGTGATGCACAGGATCTTCATCAACCTGATGTTCTCGAGCCATGCTCTTAGATGATATTTCAAAAATATTTGAGGATTTTCTAACTTGTCAATGGATTTTTCATCCAAACCTTCTTCTCTCAAAGGTCTCAGAGTATGGTCCCTTACTCATGTGGGCATGAACCACACCAAATTTTTAATTCTATTTTCTAATTCCTACAACAAGTATGGAAAGCAAGTAGAGGGAAGAAATTACCGGAAGAGAAGAACTAGAATTGATGTTAGAAGAAGAAAGAAGAAGGAAAGAAAACAATTAAAGATGAATCCTAAAAACCCCAAATTAGAAAAATTCAAAAAATAAGAAAAATCCTAACCTAACTAACCCTAATCTTAACCTAATTCTAATACCAATTAATCTCAGAAAACGCAACCGTAGTCCCCGGCAACGGTGCCAAAAACTTGTTCACAACCCCAAGTGCAGGGTAGCGATGTAGTAATAACTCGGTGAGACCGAGGTCGAATCCACAAGGACTAAACTTGTACGTATTTTGAATTTAACTAGAATCAGAACTAGAAGAAGATCTAAATCTAAATCTGAAATATTAGAGAGTGATTGTGAATAATTGTTTAAACTATCAATTAAAAGGTGGGAACTAGGGTGCCAAGGATCCACTTGTAGCAATTGAGATGCTACCTTGCTTGATTCAAGAGATCCAATTGGAATCAGAGTCCTATCCTATCCCGTTGGAAGAAGAGACGGTCAGATCTTTGGACTTCTCATTGATCCAGTTTTCAATGGAGGAGAATTGTGATGATTGGAAGGGATTCCGTCACCCAACCATGCCCAGGGGACAATGGAAAACAACAGGATTCACCAATCCAACAATCTCAAATTAAGAAAAGATATCTAAAGCTATCGCAGATCTATTGTAATATAAGTCACAACAAACATTGAAAACTGAAAATATTCCTTAAAATCAATCTAGAATTCAATGAAGTTCAAAATAAACATGAATCAAAGCAAGTAAACATCCCAATCACACTACAAGCTTCACCTCTTAGCCCTAGCTAAGAGGTTTAGCCAACCATAGACATGATTGAACTAAAGACTCTTAAACAAAACATAAAAATCAACTAAGGAAGAAGAAGAAAAACTCCCGGATGGCGGCTCCGTCCTTTTGCTCCATTCCTCAAACCCTAGAATATGCTTTGGAGCATTCTAGGAACTATTTATAGTTTGGGAGCTCCAACTTTCACACAAAGTTGGAAAAGTCCGGAAATCGCCTCAAATTTACGCAGTCCACGAAAAATCTGTGTAACCCTTGACTAGTCGAGAGGAATCCTTAACTGGTCAAGGATCACGCGAATTTAAAAGATAATGTTGCTGGAGTTCGAGCTGAAGTTTCTTAGGCTAGTCGAGCCAGAGCTTAGGCTAGTTGAGATTTATGCAAATTCACTTCAAATCTTCAAGTCTCTTCATTCCTCACTTGGTTTCCTTGGATCTTTGGTATGTGAATTTTTCAATCTTGGTCTCCTAAGATCCATCCTTTGCCTAGGTGATTCTTGAGCATTAAGTCCATGCTTTTAACATTCTTTTCATTCCAAGCTCTCAGATTCACCTCGTAACACGAACACGTATAAAATATAACATTAAGCAGTATCATGTTCATAAAACTAAGATATAGATAGGGGAAAATATGCAATATTTGACACTCAACATTGGTGCTACTCCTAAATTCCCTCCAATGCATTGATTTCTAATTCTTTCCTTGTTTTTTCTCTCATCCTTCTCCGCATCCTAATTTCAGCTACACTCATCCTATTGACATGCTGTTCCCTAACTACTCAACATTCCATCCCATAAAACATGATAGGTCTTATACAGTGTTTTCAATATCTTGCGATATCACCAATGTATCCCACGATATATCTCCTATCCTAGCTGGGCGATACGAAACCTAGTATTAATATCCATTTTTCATGGTATCGTGCAATATATCGCACGATATTGCGATATATCGTGGATATCACAATATCATGCGATATATCTGCAACCCTCCTGTTAAGGCATAAATAAATGAAGAAGGGATTGAAGCAAAAGAAGATTGAGAAATAGAAAGGAAATTGAGAAAGAAGAAGAATGAAGTGACTTAAGGGTGGTTTGCGCAGGTCCGCGCAAACGATATCCGTTGCGCGGGTCCGCGCAACGAATTCCAGAACTGGTTCTTTGTAAAAAGGTCTCAAGCATTGGGAGGGTCCCATGGTGCCAAAATCGAGGTGCCACACGTGCGAGGGCCTATAAATACCCCCTCCCCTCCATTTTGACGGATTGAAGATTTTGGAAAGGAAGTGGAGCAAGGAAGAAGACTGAAGGTAAGAGAGAGAAGGCTCCGGTGGTTTGCGCGGGTCCGCGCAACCAGACTGCCCTGCAGTCTGTGAAGTCAAGGAGCGGACATGCTGCTGAAATGGCTAAGTCTTTAGACTTCTTCTGTTCAAGCTTCAAGGGGAGAAATCAGTAGAAGAGATCAATCCAGTAATTCCTCCTAAGTACTAGGAGATGACCGAAGCAGGCGCCGGAATGCTGCCGAAATTTCTATCTCCTTGGAGATTAGTTGATCGATTCAACAATTCCTCCTAAGTATTAGGAGATGACTGAAATAGGCGTCGGAATGCTGCCGAAATTTCCATCGGACTATCTTATCTAAATTTGATTGATTGTACTTTGTTTTTCAGAATCAAGGGAATCAGAGGATGTAAATGAACGCAGAATAAATGTGATCAATGTTCTCTTATCAAATTCTTTGTTAACATTGAATAAATTCCCCAAATCAAACACATTTGTTTTCTTGTTGAAACAAAATGGCGACTCTGTTGGGGAACTTTTTCAATGGTAACTTAGAAAATATTCAGAGAACATTTATCACTTTTTGGCGTCAGCTAGACGCCAAAATGGCAACTCTCAGTGGGAACATCCTCCCCTTCATCTCTGAGATGGAATGTTTTATCACTTAGATGCTAATTGCGATTTCGTATATGAAGGTAAGTAGAAAGCGTCAGAGAAAACAAAGTCTGCTATGATCAAGAGTAGGGAATTTCACGTGATGGACGGAACGATCTCTGTTTCGCCACTAGCTCAACAAGATGAGGGAGGATGGAGGATAGTAACATCCAAAAGATGAAAAGTTCGATCTACTCCCGCAAGAAGCATCATCTCACCAAGTACTGGGTCAATTATGCGAAGTGTCATGAGACACAGTCCTGCTTCGGTTATACAAACATCTCATTTGAGCAAAACAGAAAGGCCCGTCACTCCAAAAGGTTTTTCGATACCGTCAACTATAACCGTAAAGACATCTTCCACAGAATCATTGCGAGTTCAGAAAAATAAAGGGAAGGCGACCGTAACCAGCAAATGTTCACTCACAACACCTCTTGCAAAAGATTTCAAGCAAACTCATGCATTAAGAATGCCATAATTTGAGTCAGCTAGTCCTTCGAAGCGACAGTATGCTGGTTTCAAATCAAATGATAGTTCATCCTCTTTAATAGCGTCAGCAGGGCGACGCTCGTTTTCTCCCTCAATATCAAGACAATTGAAGTATAAAGAAACAGAAAGCCTGTTGATAGATATTAATTAGTCTGATCAGTTTTCGTTAGATGAACATGCGGCTGAAGAAGTCCCTAATATTCCGACAGCGACTGTTGTGAACAACATTGAACCGCAAAAGAAAGGCCACAACCGCAATCGGTTAAATTTCAAGAACCGACGCCTAATATTACTCAGAATATAACGCAGGAAGAAATTCGACAGAAGGTCATTGAAGCCATTCATTTAGAGAAGAAGCAAGGTCAGAATAAAAAATTTCGATATCTGACACCATATCCTCGTGAAATAGAAAAGATGCCATTTCTCGCTAATTTCAGACACCCAGACTTTCAGAAATTTAATGGGAACGGATCACCGGAAGAGCATATGATGCATTTCATAACAAAGATGGGAAATTTCTCTAGAGTTCCTCAATATTGTCTATGATTATTCGGATCTTCTAGTAGAAGAAGATTTGATGAGGATAATGTGAAGAAGAAGATTTGATGAGGATAATGTGAAGAAGAGATGAGAATATTGAGAGAGGAGGAGGAGAGTTTGGGAGAGATGATGTGTGTTAGGCTTGCATGCCCTAACACATAATATTTTATTATGAAAAAGCATATAGTACACTGCAGGGGAATAGGGAAGTGTGCACATGCACTTACACTAAAAGGACACTATAAATATAATACACTAGTATTCTCTATACTCCCCCTCAAGTTGGAGCATAGATGTTGATCATGCCCAACTTGTCACGAACACGATGAAGAGCATCTCGACTCAAGGATTTTGTAAGAACATCAGCAAGTTGATCCCCAGATCGAACAAAAGGAGTGACAATTTCCTTAGAAGCAACTTTCTCCCGAATAAAGTGACAGTCAACCTCAATATGCTTGGTTCGCTCGTGGAAAACTGGGTTACGAGCAATATGGATAGCCGCTTGATTGTCATAGTGAAGAGGAATAGGACCCGAAGGAGGATAGCCAAGTTCTTCAAGAAGATTGCGAAGCCACACAAGTTCACATGTCGCATGAGCCATAGCACAATATTCAGCTTCAGCTGAGGACCGGCTGCTTTTTGCTCTTCCAGGTTATAAGATTGCCACCTAGGAAGGTACGAAGCCGGATGTAGAGCGGCGATCAAAAGTACTACTTGCACAATCAGATCGGAATAGCCCGAAAGATGAAGATGACCATGCAATTGAAAGTAGAGGCCAAGACCGGGGCTGATTTTAAATACCGAAGTATGCGGTAGACAGTCGTGAGATGAGAAGTACGAGGAGCTTGCATGAATTGGCTAACAACCCCACCGCAAATGAGAGATCTGGCGAGTAATAGTCAAAGTAAATAAGCCGGCCTACAAGTCGTCGATACATCTCGGGATCGGTAAGGAGAGCACCACATCTGGTCGAAGCTTCCGTGAAGTATCCATGGGAGTGGTAGCAGGCTTGCACCCTAACATGCCGGTCTCCATGAGAAGATCGAGCGCATATTTTCGTTGTGACAAGACCAATTTGGATGATGAGCGAGCAACTTCAATTCCGAGGAAGTAACGAAGAGGACCAAGATCCTTGATTTCAAACTTGGTCTTCAAAAAATCTTTGACCTCCCTCATTCCAGCAGAATCACTACCGGACAAAACAATATCATCCACATAGACAATGAGAACCATGATGCCCGTCGATCGACGACATATAAAGAGAGAATGATCAGCATGACTACGAACAAAGCCAAACTCCAAGAGAGCGACTAAATTTTTCGAACCATGCACGTGGAGATTGTTTGAGTCCATAAAGAGCCTTCTTCAACCGACATACAAGTGCAGGGTTGTGAGAAGCAACAAAGCCAGGAGGTTGATGCATGTAAACTTCCTCTGTAAGATCCCCATGGAGAAATGCATTCTTAACATCAAGCTGAAACAAGGGCCATGATAAATTAACGGCCAAGGAGAGCACAACACGAATTGAATTAAGCTTAGCCACTGGAGAAAATGTCTCGAAGTAATCCACACCATGAGTTTGGGTGTAACCTTTAGCAACAAGACGGGCTTTATAGCGATCAATTGAGCCATCTGGAAGAAACTTGATTGTATAAACCCATCGACAGCCAACAGGCTTATGGCCTACAGGAAGTGGCACAAGATCCCAAGTATGATTCTTCTCAAGAGCAGACATTTCTTCCATCATCACCTTTGTCCAATCAGGACTCTGAAGAGCATGTGAGAGAGATCTAGGAATAGTCTGTGATGAAAGGGAAGCTGCAAACGACTGAAAAGACGGTGAAAGATGATCATATGAAACGAAATTACTAATGGGGTGTTGAGTACAAGATCGTGACCCTTTGCGCAAGGCAATGGGAAGATCTAAACTCGAGTTAGGAGAGTCACCTGAACCAACATCCAAAGTAAGCGGAAGGGTAGATGACTGAGCTTGTGAAGATTTATCTCGACGCTGATACACCCGAAGAGGCTTAGGCTCAACCATATCACCAACAGGATGCTGAATAGAGGGGAGAGGAGTTTTCCCATGATCATTAGTGGAAAGAGGATAACAGTTATACTCCCCCTGACGCGCAAGAGGATCACAGAGGGATCGGCCTGGAGAGGAGAAAAAAGAAAGATCCTCAAAGAAGGTGACATCGGCAGAGACATATTTCTTGCGAGTCAATGGGTCAAAGCATTTATAACCTTTCTGACTCCGAGTATACCCTATAAAGACACATTTAATCGCCCTGGGACTAAGTTTATCATTACTCCCATCCAAAATTTGAACAAAGCATGTACAACAAAAAACTTTAGGTGGTAGAGGAAATGGGTTATCATGAGGATACAAAATAGTAAATGAAGATTTATAAGACAGAATACGTGAGGGTATACGATTAATAAGAAAAGTAGCAGTTAAAAGAGCATCACCCCAAAAATGTTTGGGTAGATGCATACCAAGTAGAAGGGTGCGAGCAACGTCAAGAAGATGACGATTCTTTCGTTCTGCAATACCATTTTGTTGAGGAGTGCGAGCACATGACGTCCTAGATAAAATACCACGTTCCTGCAAGAAGGACAGAAAGGCAGTAGACATGTATTCTCCCCCATTATCAGAATGGAGGGATTTGATGGAACAATGAAATTGAGTGCACACTTCATGATAAAACACTTTAAATGCATCAAATACTTCACTTTTAGATTTCAAAAGATAAATCCAAGTCATGCGGGAATAATCATCAATAAAGGTAACAAAATATCTAAATCCAAAAGTCGAGGTAATCGGAGCTGGTCCCCAAACATCCGAGTGAACCAGAAGAAAAGGTTGAGATTTCCTCCCAGAAGAGCTAGGAGGAAACGTAGCACGATGATGTTTAGACAATTCACAAATATCACAGCATAATGGTTTAGTGACAGGTAAGGAGGGAAATAAAAGTCTCAATCTAGCAATGGATGGGTGGCCTAAGCGGCAATGCCACCGAGTCATGGACTCTTGATCTAAAGAAAGGGTATTAGAAGCGGCAACAGGTGTATCATCGAGAAGATAAACGCCTCCTCGCTCATGCCCCCCACCAATCACTCTCTTCGTCTGTAGGTCCTGAAACAAACAATAAGAAGGAAAGAAGGTGATGGAACAATTGAGTGATTTAGTAAGAGAGCTAACAGACAATAAGTTTAATGGAAAACGAGGCACATGCAATACGGAGGACAAAGACAAGGAAGAAGAGAGAGGGATGGAACCAATCCCAGAGATGGGAGATTGGGTTCCATCTGCGACTGTGACATACTGAGTGGGAGAAGAATAAGAATAAGAAGAAAAGAATTGCAACTTACCAGTCATATGGGAGGAAGCTCCAGAGTCAATGACCCAGGAGGTAGGAGAGGATGACGCAAGAAGGGCGGTACCTGACTGGGCCGAAGCTGCATGAGAAGGCTCAGGAATATCCCGAATGTGAAGCCGCATAAGGGCATCATATGCCGCCCGAGAAATAATAAGAGACTCTCCTGAAGTGGACTGCTCAGCTGTTGGGGTGGAAGACTGTGTCGCAGAAGCAACAGTGGAAGCAACAGAAGCAGCGGCATAAGTAGGACGACCATGTAGCTGCCAGCAATAATCAATAGTGTGATTAGTTCCACCGCAATGTGAACAAATGCGGGAACCATCACGTCCTCGTCCACATCCACCACGACCACGAAGACTACGGCCGCCGTGACTGCGATCTAGATCGCGGCCTCTACCACGACCACTAAAACCAGAAATGCGCCCTGAGCTCAAGGATGGTACCCTAAGACCAAGGGAGTACTGATCGCCAACAAGATGTGCCGAATGCTCGGGTGGCACAAATGAATGAGAAGGAAGAGTAGAGATCATAGCACGCTGACACATGGCATAGACTGTCGTCAATGGGGGAAGAGGATCCTGCATAACAACCTGATCGCGAACGTGAAGATAATCAGAACTCAACCCAGCGAGGAACTGCATGATACGAGTATCATCCCGTTGCTTATGAGCATGTTCATGATCCTCTTTACATTTGGAAGGAAGAGGCTGATACATATCCAACTCATCCCACATACCCCGAAGCATCGAATAGTAATCTTTTAAGGATCTGGAGTTTTGTTGAAACCGACCAATTTCTTGAATAAGCTGGAATACCCGTGAAAAATTCTGAGATTCCGAGAACATATCATGAAGCGTATCCCAAATGCCTTTAGCCGAGGATAAAAACATCACTGAGTGGCTAATCGAGGAATCCATGCTATTCAACAACCATGCAATAACTTGATAATTCTCCTTTGTCCAAGACTTGTAGGTAACATCTGTAGAGCTTGGGGAATCATCCAAAATATACGACAACTTGTCACGGGCTCCTAAAAATACTTTTACAGATTGTGCCCATTGAAGATAGTTGTCACCATTCAACTTAATGGAGGTAATCTGCAAGGGGTTAGATTCAAGAGACCCTATGCCAAGAGATGAGGGCCATTTGTCAGCCATAATAGAGTCCAAGAGAAATAAACCTATGCCAAGAGACCCCCTATGCCAAGAAAGATTGATTCAAACAACTCTATCTCACTCAATCCTTCAACATAACAAGAGATAAACCTCAAACAAATGTCAATCATCCAAAATACCATGAAACGCAGTCAAATAGGGCCTGACCGAGTGAAAAACGGCCCAGCCGCACGCCCATTTGAGGTTAAAAACCTCTCAAACATTGATTTTAAGTAAAAAATCCACCATGGATAGCTTGGGAGGAAGATTTCGGTCCATCTTGAGCAAAGAACCGAAGAAAAGCTTACCGATTTGAGGTAGATCGAAGAAAAACGGAATCTGGAACCGATTTTCGAATTTCTCTATTTCGCCCAAAATACCATGAAATGAGGTCCAATAAATTCTGAAAAAATCATGACAAATCTTCTAAAATCAAGATCTATCAAACCCCTAAACTTTTAGCTCAAACGAAGTCCATGGTGTCCATACAACGCTGACATCGACCGTACGGCTGCTGACGTGTCGCCTCTCAACCTGTTGGATGCGGAATGCCTTGAACTTTCTCTGATACCAAGTAGAAGAAGATTTGATGAGGATAATGTGAAGAAGAGATGAGAATATTGAGAGAGGAGGAGGAGAGTTTGGGAGAGATGATGTGTGTTAGGCTTGCATGCCCTAACACATAATATTTTATTATGAAAAAGCATATAGTACACTGCAGGGGAATAGGGAAGTGTGCACATGCACTTACACTAAAAGGACACACTATAAATATAATACACTAGCATTCTCTATACTTCTCTGATAGGAAGAGCTTTCAGATGGTATTCAGGTTTAATTCCAGAATCTATTCATACCTGGGAACAGATGCAGGATGCTTTTATGTCAAATTTTTTCTCTTCGGATCGAGAAGTTAGTTTGATCGAATTGGCCTCTATTCGTCAAGAAGAAAATGAATCAGTTGAAGAATTCATCAGTCGATGGAAGGACTGGGCAACATCATGTCAACATCCTCTGCGGGAATCAGAACAAGTAGAATTATGTTTAGAAGGCCTGAGATCAGAACTGGCATGCCACCTAATTAGTAAAGATTGGAGAACTTCTAGTAATTTTGCTACGAAGGTTTATGCTCTTGAAAAGATGATGGGAATAGTGTCTGCTTTTCAGTCAAAATCAGCCTACATAACTCGAAAAGAAGAAACTAAAGAAGATTATCAAAATGTTGAAAGAGATAGCGATGAAGAAGATAGAAATGGTCGTGCGGTTATAATGACATATAAAAGGTCCAGGCAAAATAAAGACCATATGAAATATGCATTCTCAAGAAAAGATATACTTCCTATGCTGAATCAATTGTTGGCTATGAAGCGTATTGAATTACCTCGGTTAAGACACCTCGAAGAAATTGAAAATACAAGAGGAATGGATCATTGCCATTATCACCGTAAATTTGGGCATCATACGGAAAATTGTAATTCCCTCAGGAAAAAGCTACAAAAGATGATTGATAAGGGAGAAATTGCGATGAAAAGAGCATGACAGAAAGAGAAAAATGGAGAAAAATGATAGAAACTCAATAAAGAAAATTCTGGGGGCATCCGCGTTAAAAGACGATAACATGCTTCGTATGGTGAACCGTCAGTAATTGACAAGATCGAGCTGTCATAGCCTAAATACTCAAATGAAAAGATGCGAGTGAGGCAAAAGATGTAAAGCCGCGATAAAAAGCATATTTGTTGCAGATATGCATTGCAATACTTGCCAGTTCAGGAGATGACCGCTATTTTGATTTCGAAAGGTATCGGTATGATACTTCCAAAATCAAAAGGGGGCAAGACAGGTGAGTAAAAAAACTGTGAAATGTATTTCTCACCATGGAATGTATTTCTTTTGTATATGAATAAAATGCAGGCTTTCAAGCATATCAAGTCATCACCAAATGCGAAGCGCCAATGACAATCGCCAAATGCAAAGCGCCAATGACAATCGCCAAATGAAAAGCGTCGATGATTATTGCCAAAATTAGTAACTATCACTATTGTCATCAATTGCTGATACAAAATTATCTTATCTCACCTTATTGAAATTGATATCATCGCCAAACTGATACACTATCCTAACCATAAGCATTGTCAGAACATATCAGCAGTGGCGATGTATCAATTATTGATTCACCATTCATGGCAGTGAAAAAAGCAGTGGAATAAGCCTATATGGCCAACCACACAAATCTTACGATAGCGATGGCAAATGATCATTTAAGGCAGCCTAGCCAAGCCTATATGGCCAACTACGCATAAGACCTACAAAGCTTCAACGATTTAAAAAGCCCAAAATTGGCTTGCCCGAAATCGGCGGTAAACTATCTTGCTCCTTGAGCCCTGCCCGAAATTGGCGGTAAACTATCTTGCTCTTTGAGCCCAGTGTCAAGTCTAGTTCAGTCATATCTAGTCGTCTAGTTCAGTCAAGTCTGGTCGAGTCAAGTTCAGTTCAGGTTAAGTCTTGTCCAGACAAAGTATGGCCAGTCAAAGTATACTAGTACCACTGCTCAAAAAGCATAAACTATATGTGCAACGTTCAAAATGTTGCAGATACAATTAGAAATGCTCAAATATGCAATTGCCTAATGGAAATTTTAAATATTGAGTAAAAAAAATATATGTGCAAAAATGCGTTTCTTTTGAATCAGGTTCAAATTATAGCGACAGTAAATGCCTTCAAGATATTGGTAGTTATCTATTCAAAAGTTCAAGTCTTCAAGGTCAATTAATATATTGACAAGAGCCGTAAGGTCTTTTCGTCTCTCGTCTTCTTGATGAATAGAGAAATATTATCGCACAAGATTCTCAAAAGGCGGTAGAGAATAAACTAGTGAAGAATTATCATTCTCTCCCGAGTAATATAAGGATTCGGATATATTCTTCAGATTCGTTAAAGGAGCAGTAAAGATTATCCATCCTTCAGGAGTGTCAGCAGGTTTCACTTCGGAAATATTATCTTCTAAAGAAATCTTTATGCGACATTGTCCAGGAAAAGGGGCAGGATCTATGTCTTCATCAGTATTCTATGCCTTGGTTTTTCTGATAATCTCTTATACACGGTGGAGAAATTTATATGCCGATATCGTAACTTCTCACTATCCTAGTAATGATATCGCAAGACTCCAAGTACCAGATCTGATGGAGACAAAGAACAGACGGAATCATCATCAGTAACTTCTATGTCCTTTGAAAAGCTAATAAGTGAAAATTGAGAGAAGTCTTGTCTATTTTTCAGAATCAGCAAAGATCCCAGGCAAAGTCTATGAAGAAATGCTAAGGAGCACAAACTAGAAAAGACTCGACAAAAGACTCAACGGTTGAACCTTTGGAGCTGGAGATAATATCTCCAAGAGCACGATTTAATAAGCAAAAGATGCAATGTGAAGCACGATGACAAGCAACGATGACAAGCGCAAAGATGAAATGATTAAATCATTATCATTTTGCGAATATCACAATCAGCCTAAAAAGAAGAGAAGTTTTCAATATATATATTTTAAAATTATCAATACTTCATGAAGCTAAAAGTGAAAAATTATAATGTCTTGAGATACTAATTCCGATTAATTTGGCAGGAAAGATCATCATTTGAAAAGTTGGGTTATGCAGATCATGAATAAAGGAAACAGTCGAAAAGTTGTTGCGGCAGGAGCAGCATTAAAGAACAACTTTCTAGACACAGAATTGAAGGAAAAGTCGCTGGAGTTGATCAAAGAGACCATTGTAGCAGCAACGGTGTTGAAAGATAGTTCTCTGATCAAGTTGCTCAAAGACAAAGTCGTCACAGCTGTTACAGTGGCAAGTTTCAATGAAAAGAGAATTTCATCTTCTCTAGTGAAGCATCCGCTCGATACTGCTAGCAGGGGGCATTCAAGTCTTCCGTTTAAGCGCAATCATTCAAATCTTTCGTTTAAATGTGAGCATTCAAGTCTTCCGTTTGAACGTGATCATTCAAGTCTTCCGTTCGAGCGCAATGATTCAAGTCTTCCGTTCGAGCGCAATCATTCAAGTCTTCCATTTGAACGTGATCATTCAAGCCTTCCGTTCGAACGCAATCATTCAAGTCTTCTGTTCGAGCGCAATCATTCAAGTCTTCCGTTCAAGCACAATCATTCAAGTCTTGCGTTTTAACATGATCATTCAAGCCTTCTGTTCGAACACAATCATTCCAGTCTTCCGTTCGAACATGATCATTCGATCTTCTAGACAAAGATGATTATCTAGTCTTCCATGCAAGCATGATCATCCAGTCATCCTTCAGTTGCAGTTCATTCAGTTCTTTGGTCGGAAGAAGATCGATCCTCCATTTGATTTTATGAATCAATCAAAGAAGGATCGAGGGGGCATCTGTTAAGGCATAAATAAATGAAGAAGGGATTGAAGCAAAAGAAGATTGAGAAATAGAAAGGAAATTGAGAAACAAGAAGAACGAAGTGACTTAAGGGTGGTTTGCGCGGGTCCGCGCAACCGAATATCCGTTGCGCGGGTCTGCGCAACGAATTCCAGAATTGGTTCTTCGCAAAAAGGTCTCAAGCATTGGAAGGAGGGTCCCATGGTGCCAAAATCGAGGTGCCACACGTGCGAGGGCCTATAAATACCCCCTCCCCTCCATTTTGACGGATTGAAGATTTTGGAGAGGAAGTGGAGCAAGGAAGAAGACTGAAGGTAAGAGAAAAGGCTTCGGTGGTTTGCGCGGGTCTGTGCAACCGATATCCGTTGCGCGGGTCCGCACAACCAGACTGCCCTACAGTCTGTGAAGTTAAGGAGCGGACATGCTGCTAAAATGGCTAAGTCTCTAGACTTCTTCTGTTCAAGCTTCAAGGGGAGAAATTAGTAGAAGAGATCAATCCAGTAGTTCCTCTTAAGTACTAGGAGATGACCGAAGCAGGCGCCGGAATGCTACCAAAATTTCTCTCTCCTTGGAGATTAGTTGATCGATTCAACAATTCCTCCTAAGTATTAGGAGATGACTGAAACAGGCGTCGGAATGCTACCGAAATTTCCATCGGACTATCTTATCTAACTTTGATTGATTGTACTTTGTTTTTCAGAATCAAGGGAATTCGAGGATGTAAATGAACTCAGAATAAATGTGATCAATGTTCTCTTATCAAATTCTTTGTTATCATTGAATAAATCCCCCAAATCAAACACATTTGTTTTCTTGTCGAAACACCTCCTTTATAAATACGTAATGTATCGTGCGATATATCAACATCGAGTGTGATATTGAAAGAGATAAAAAGATACCAACGGTGTTTTGTCTGGAAAATCCTATAAAGTTCACAAAAATCATTTTTTTTTTCTTTATAAAAAAAAAACACTTCTTCCTAGTACATTGTAAGGTGATTTCAACCAGTCCACTTTAGTTTGTTGGAAGGAAATTTTTGAAATTTCTCTGAACTTACGATCGGAAGCGTCTCAAGGATGGATTTTAAAAGATGAGTATTTTTTAGTTTTGAAATTTTTTTTTTTAAAATTTTTATTTTCCGTTTTCGTATGTTGTAAATAATATCAAATGGTAAGAAATCAATGATTCTTTATGTTTTGCATGAAAAATTATGGATTTTGACCTCAAATTTCAAGATTTTAGGGAGATGGGCTGACTTGCGGAAATTTGAAAATTTCCTAATTTTTGTACAAATCAATTGCAATCTTAGTCTCCAAACACGAAATCAAACATGTATATAACCTGTTCTATACATTCTTGGTAATTTGGGGATTTTTTGAAAAAATAATAATTAATAATTCTCGATTAGGACCCTATACAAGGGAATCCTATTATGTGCACTTGTTTTTTGTGATTTTTTAAAATTTATTTTTAAGTGTGTAGTAGTGTATTTTTTAACAATCCTTGAAGTTTCATTGGAACATTCAACCAATTTCTCAATGTTTCCCCATGTTTCCCAACAACGGTGATAAATTATGCAATACAACCAATATATCTCATGTGATAACCGATATATCTTGTGCGATAACTGATATGTATCTGTATCCTGAGAGTGCGACACGTTATGCAATAATAATACTGAAAACATTAGTCTTATAGCCATCCTATAAAATTTCCCTTTCAGTTCGAGTGGTACATGAAGATCACATAAAGCCCTAGAGGCTGATTGGATATGTGGGTTCGACAGTCAAATTTAACCGTTGATTTGTCTAGATCTGTCATCAGGCCATGGATCTAATCGTGCTTCTTAATCAAGCTAATCTGGACCCTTGATATGGTCTAAATATACACTTTGGAACAGTTTACTGGTCCAGATATTTAGTCTGGATTGCTGGGTGGTCCATACTTCAACCTTCAAGTTTGGATCTTTAATCAGGATCCTTGGATGGGCCTGATCTTTAATCCGCCAGCTTGCAGGGCCATCTGGGGCCATTTGATGGATGTATGGTCTGGATGCATCAGCTAGCCATCAAATTACATGGGAGATGGCTATAGAACTGTTGTTAGTATCCTATATATCTTTTTATCTCATCATATTTGCATAGTTGCATCAGCCGAAGAAGCACATGGATGTGATAGACGAGAACTTACTGCAGTGTTTCCTTCTTACTCTCTTCTTACTGGTGTGTTTTAGGTATCCTTTGGAGCTGCGGAAGGATAAATCAACCAAAGATAAGGTAGTTATGTAGATAGCTTTGAAATGCTGAGCATGTGCTCAGGTCATTCCATCCTCAAAGTTTTGACAGAAGTTTCTTGATGCATTGATTGTAGTTGTTAGCTCATACTTTTACATTGTTATTTCCTCGTAGGCAGATTTAGTCATTCCTTTGATTTTTAGTTTTCTGATGTGGCTGTGTTTTTTTAATGTTCCCTGAATTCTCTCCGTAGTCAAGAGGGAGTAAGAGGTCAGGCCAACAATATAATGACTGCCCTCTTGATGACAATAATGGTCAAAATGATCCCGAGAAGGCCGATGCAATTGGACGAGATGAGAACTATGAAGCAGCACCTGATAAAGAATATGGTGTTCAAGATGTTTCTCACAATATGACGAGGAATCTTACTTTTGATGATGGTGGGTGTGCCAATGTATCCGATGAGAAGCGTCAAGAACAGAACACTAGTTCTGATATGCAAACATGCAATTTATCTGAGGTTGGTTACTCTTGCTGATGTTGACCCTGTATCTTATACATGTTTCTTCTTCAATAATTAACTTGTGAAACTTTTGCAACTTTTAGACAGTGAAGCCTTGTGGAAGAATCAATGCTTGCATGGTTGTGGCAAGAGATACCTTGTACATCTATGGAGGCATGATGGAAGTTAAAGATCGTGAAGTTACCCTTGATGATCTGTACATGCTTAATCTCAGCAAACTTGATGAATGGAAGTGCCTTATACCGGTGTGTTACCTTTCATTTCATACTGTGCTCAGGATACTCATGGTTTTTTGTTACGTTTCATCCTTATATGCTGTTCAGTTGATGACAATGTGTTCAAAGAAATTATTTTTTTATGCCATAAACCACATGAATATGACCACTTATTATCTGATGTTTTAGAGCCGATAAATAAGATACCCTGTGTCACCCCCTTGAGTATTTTCATCCTTTTCACAATTGTGAAATGACATGATTGAAAGTTGAAACATCTGTTAATTACTTTAATTTTGTATCTTCTTTGGGAGGCTTTTAGTCAATTTATTGTTCTTAATTCTCATACCAATCAGTGTTTTGAATTATTTATCAGAATGCGATGTATATTTCCAGCATTTCTTGGAATCCGTTTTCTGCATTCATCAGGTTGAGGAAAGAACTTTCTATATACCATATTATATTATATTATGAAATTCCATTTGTTTGGCAAAGATCTATGCACACATTATCAACCACGTAAATGAAGAGCATGCTAGTGATGATCATGGTAAATAATGATATCTATGCCAGGGGCACTCATTGCTTCTTGAATCCTTATCTTGCGAAAGTTTACTCTTTTCCCTTTAACTGTTTCTCTTTCTTGCATGCTCTCAGGCGTCTGAATCTGAATGGTTAGAGGTTTCGGAGGATGAAGATGAGGATGAGGATGAGGATGATTCTGAAGGGGAACAGAGCAATAGTGGAAGTGACAGCGATGAATCAGATGAGGAAGATGGTTTGGAGGTACCTCTCCATTCAGGTTTCTACCCCAGCATGCATATGTACATGTTTGTTTTCTTGTGATCTTTTTTCCCCAAAAATGAGATCCATTATTTCCCTTGTTGTTTGTTACCTTTCAAAAAAAAAAAAAAAAAAAAAAAAACCAAAAACAAAACAAAACAAAATTCACTTCTTTTTTTAATCCTGAATCTGTTCAATGTTGCATTTGTGTTTCAGAGGATCTAAGAGGGTAATTGTCCAACTTTGATATTCTCACTATTTTTTTCTATCAATTTTGGGATGTCTTTTGTAGTTTTTTCTAAGAGGTAAACATATCAATGTATGATTGCTCATTATTATTATTATTATTATTATTATTATTCTTTCCAAATGTTCATTTACTGAATTTTAAGTGATATTGGTTATTTCCATTTCAATCAATCATCACAATAAAAGTGAACCCTATATGCTATTTTCTCTTGTGAGTTTTGGGAAGGAATTTTTTCTATGCTGAGGTAATACCAATGGAGCACAAGAGTGGCCATAACCAAAATATCCAATCAATGGATTACTCATTGATTGCATCCATTAAACTATCTGATAAGTTAGTGGACCCACGTGATGTAGTAATAAACATTGTTTGAAATATCGGTATCGCGTTACGTATTGCATCCTTGGGATACAGATACGTATCGGTTGTCGCACGGGATATATCATTTCTATTGGGTAATTTATCGCACTTTTTGGGAAACATGGGATTTTGGGAAACATGGGGAAAATGATTGAATTTTTCAATGAAACTTCAAGGATTGTTAGCAAAGACCTTAATACATACTTTTAAATCATAACATCTAAAAAAAGAAGTGCACATAATAGGTTTCCTTTGTATAGGTTCCTAAGCTATGAGTTGTCTGACTGAACTAATGCAACTATATTCAAATTGAATGCATAACATTTAGAGTGTATGTGATGATCATTTCGTCAAACACTCCTAAATACTTCGCAATTAGTCTCAATTGACAACTGGTTGAAGGGAAATTTTGAAAAAAAAAAAAAATATTTTAATAATTTTTCTTTTAAATTTTAATAAAAAATGATTTTTATTTTCCAAAAATTGAGAAGGACTTGACAAATCAGTAGATCAATCCTCATACATACTTGATTTTATGTTTGGACTGCAACATTGCAAGCAATTTGGGAGAAATTGGGGAAATTTTGAATTTTCCCCAATGTTCCCCAAATCAGACCATCTACACTCAAAATTTGAAATTAGAGTGTATGTGATGATCATTTCATCAACTACTCCTAAATACTTCGAAATTAGTCTCAATTGATAGCTGGTTGAAGGAAAATTTCGAAAAAAAAAAAACCCGGAGAAAATGAAGAACCAATGGATATCGAAATCAAAGCTCCAACTCCATGATTTTTCATGCAAAAGATGAAGAACCAATGGATTTGTAACAATTTGACACTGATTTAATATGATTTCAATGAAAAAATGGATCAAAAATTGAAAATGCTCACCGGATGAACATGTGGAATATATCGGCACTAACTGTGCATTTCGTATCGCACAGGTGGGATACAAGATATATCGTGGTATATATCGGCCGATATCGTCGATATTTAAAACATTGGTAATAAATGACGACCGAATGACATGAACGTGAACTTAGTGAGCTGTGACTGATTTCCAGAAAGGTTGTTTGGTTATGACAGAATTTAGGGATTTTTTTCATTGGTGTTAATATTTTTATTAAAACAGATGGATGAGATTAGAAATAATGGATTGTTAGTTAGTTAGAATAGGGTTTCTTTCACTTTCAAATATATGTGCATGTAAAGATTCTTTTATGAATGAACTGTGAACCGCTAATAAGCAAAGTCTTGGTTAATCCTATGTTTGAATTTATTTTGGGGTTTGATGCACTTACCGGTGGTATGATTAAATTAGCACCTCTAGGTTTTATGTGGCTTCAAATCAAAACTATGAATCAGGTGTCAGAGCATATTGTTTCAATTCATCTGTCCTGCATCAGTTTTGGTACTAGAACCAGTTCAATTCCATGGGATGTATTTGATGTCAATGATACCATCGCTTCAAGTGGTGATCTATTTGGTACTAACTTTTTGGTGTAAGGCTTTTGAGATGGTAATTAATGGAAACAGGTTTGAGAACTTCTCATCCCTGAAGAAGTGGTAATGTGATTGTCCAAGTGGGGATATTTTCTAAGGTGGGTAAACATCAAACTTAGTGATACATGTTAATGTGTCACTTTTGGAGGAATTATTTTAAATATGTTTGGTACATTGTCAGAAGAACCACTGCTATATTCTTCTTGAAAACTGTGGATATAAGATCAAAACATTATCCATGATGAAAAAATGAATACTTGGTCATTCAAGATGGATTTGAAGGAATTTGTCATGAAATCATTCACTAAGAAGGCCACTAGTCCCAAGAGGCCATCAGAAGAAGAGTTACTTGAGAAATTGACCGACAAACTGAAAGAAGTGCCAGTGGACGAATCTGTGGGTGGATCTGCTAATTGATCTATGGGTTTTTTGATGGATCAATGGCTGGATAGGGAGGAAAAAGGGGAATGATCATAGAGATCGAAAGACAAGTCGATGGATTGAGTAATGTACAGATTGATGACAAAATTAACTGTTCTATTGACCGGATGTATCAACAGAATGAATGCGTTGATCATGCCCCAATGATCTGACAAATGATTCATGGTCTAAATGGGAGATGTGATCACAATGACTACAGTCCATTATCGGATGGAAAAATCAGCTGTGCACCTTATCATGGAGTATGGTGACGGGCAGGCCAATCTAACAGGTCTGGCCTGAATAAAATCTAGGCTGAAGCCAACCTCTGCCCTGGTCCATTGACAGCCCTAGAAGCAGGTATACTATGAAATAAATGCAGGCCAAGTCAATGGACATGTACAATGGTTCTATCTGAACAATAAGTTTCTTCCAAACAGGGAGGAGTGGTGCAGTCCAAGAGTGGCCATGATCAAAATATTCAATCAGTGGATTAGGTCCATGAAACTTCCTCAAATTGGACATTGAAAAGGCATACGATCACTCTGATTGGGGTTTCTTATACTATATGTTTGACCGGATGGGTTTTGGCGACAAATGGAAACGGTGAATGCGGGCCTGTGTCGAATCGGCTCATTTCTCAATTCTCCTAAATGGTACTCCCAAAGGCTTCTTTCGTAGCTCCAGAGGGCTTCGCCAGGGCAACCCCCTCTCTCCTCTCTTATTCCTCATGATTGGGGAAGTATAGATACATGTAAAGAAAGTTTTAGTTAATCTTGTGTTTGGATTAATTTTGGGGACGTTACTCCAATTGGTGGTGTGATTCAGCCAGGAGTTGGTTTGATGTGACTTCAAACCTAAGCTTTGAATAAGGTCTTAGAGTGTTTTACTTCGATTAATCTATCCTGCATCAAATACCCATTTCACCTGTAGGCTAAAATAGTTCTGAATATTACACAAAGTATAAAGAGCTAGAATATATATATATATATATATATATATATATATATATATATATATATATATATATATATATATATATATAAATCTAGCAAAAAGAAAAAAAAAAAAAAGGGTGTAGCTTAGCTAGAATATCTTCTTCAAATCTTCGTTCACAGACTTCTTCAGGCAATGTTGAAAAGATAATTAGCATCTCCCAAGTTGACTGTGCTGATCAGATGCAATCAGTGTTCGAAATATCGGTATCGCGCTATGTATCGCACCCTTGGGATATAGATACGTATCGGTTATCACACAGGATATATTGTTTGTATCGCATAATGTATCGCACTTTTTGGGAAACATGGGGAAGCATTGGGAAAACTTCATGGATTGTTAAAAAGGACCTTAATACACTTTTAAATCATAACATCTCAAAAAAAAGGTACACACAATAAATTTTCTTTGTATAGGGTCCTAAGTTATGCGATGTTTAACTAAACTAATGCAACTATATTTAAATTGAATGCATGACATTTATAAATGTATGGAAGACGTGCATGAAAACACAAGCAATTTATTGAAAAGCAAAAGAAATAAAAATGGATAAATATACATATAAATGATAGGGACGTTGTGGCCTACTGTTTCATGCGCTAGAAACTTAGGTAGGGCTCACTGTGATGTTTGTGAGAAAACCATCCTACCCACTTGTTTTGTGAGCTCATTTTAGGACCTGGTACCAAAAATGAGCTGATCAAATACTCAAGTGGGCTAAAAATGTGTATATTTTATATCCAAACAGCCCGTCCATTTGGCAAGCTAGTCGTAACGCTTGAGACGAAAAATAAGTCAGATCCAATTATCAAGTGGACCACACTGCAAAACGTAGTGGATGATTGAACGTCTACCATTGAAACCATTTTGGGGTCACAAAAGTTTCGGATCAATATGATATTTGTTTTTCCTCTTCATCCAGGTATGTGTGACCTTATGAACAGATTGGATGGAAAATAACTGTTATGGTGAGTCCTACAAACATTTTAATGGTGAGAATCATTGTTCCCACGACTATTTGTGGTGTGGTCCACTTGAGCTTTGGATATGACTTATTTTTGGGCTCATGATCTAAAATGATCTTGCCAAATAGATGAACGGGGTGGATATAATAAATACATCATTATGTGGCCCATGTAACTTTGATATCATTTGAACCATTCGTATAAGTCGGAGCGCCAGCGCTTGTCTTCACACCATACAACCTGTGTGGTACAACAGCCAGTCTTGTGGGGTCCACCTTGCTGTATATATATTTTATCCAGGCTATCCATTTATTTTTTCATATAATTTAAGAATATTATTCCAAAAATTAAGCAAATTTAAATCTTGGGTGGACCACACCAGAAAAATTAAGCAGATCCATATCATTTAATGGTAAGTGTTGAATAATCACTGTTTGATGTGGTGCGGTCCACTTGATATTTTAATGTGTTTGATTTTTGGGATGACGTCATAAAATGGGCTATAAAAACGAATGGATGGAGTGGATCTACAACATATCATCAACGTGGTTCCCACAGTAAGCGTAACACCCGATAAGTTGTTTCTCACGTAGCACCGATCCACCAAGTGCATTTACGGGTGCATTTTATTTTATGCACTTAGTAAACACCGTGGGAACCACCGTGATTTATATATTTTATCCACTCCTTTAATCCATTTTAACAGATAATTTTAGGGCTTGATCCCAAAATTGAAGCATATCTAAAGCTCAAATGGACCGCACCAGGGTAAACAATGTGAATTGAACATATACCATTGAAAATTTCCTGAGGGCCACTGAAGTTTTGGATCAAGCTTATATTTATGTTTTCCCTTCATCCCTATTTCTGTGATCTAATAAACATGTTGGATGACAAATAAACATCACTGTGGGGCCTGGAAAGGTTTCAACGGTTGACATCATTATTCCCACTGTTTCATATGGTGTGGTCCACTTCAGCTTTGGATATGCTTCAAATTTGGGATCAACCCCTTAAATGAGCTGTAAAAACGGTTGGACGGCGTGGATAAACCACATACATTCACGGTGGGCCCCACGGAGTTTCATCAGTACGTTAAAGCGTAGGAGTAACTCAGTACGCAATTGGATTTCTAAAGGGATTTCAGCAGAGGAAGCCGCATTTCGAAAGAGGGAAGAGGTTCTGGAGATTCCGAACCCTAAAAATCTCAAATCCTCTCCTCAATATGCCCGATTTCTCGCCGAAATCTCGGTTGCAGAAATCCCTTCGCCGAAATCTTCGTTGCGATGCGAAATCTCCATTGCAATGTGAAATCTCCGTTGCATTCAAAGAAAAAATAAAGGGGGAAATCGAAATTACCGCTGTTGATGGAGTGGCCCATCAAATTCGACCTCCGATCATGCAATCTGAGTCTACAGGTACTAAAATCCTCCTCCAGCTTCTCCTCTTTGTTTTTTTTTTTTTTTTCTTTTTCTTTTTTGGTAATTACGAACCCCACAGATCCAACGACGAGTGATAGTATCGATGATATCCACGATATCGATCATAATGAGGCGATATCCTACGATATATCGCGCGATAGAATCATTTTTTCTCTTTTTTTGAACTTCCGAGTGGTTTCGTGTCACTGGACAGCGATAACGATAATATCGGCCGGTAGTATGAATATTGCGAACACTGGATGCAATTAGTTCAATTTCTTAGAATATACAAACAAGGATTCCATTATAAGTAGCACAAGAATTAGAGCAGATAATACACAATCTCTCTTTTTAGTCCTGTTAAGAAACTTTCGGGAATTCTTGTAGAGAACTGCATAGGACTGCCAGCCCTATGGTAACTGTAGTTACCTAATTACCTTAGGTTCTCGAGACAACTAGATAACATAACAGCTGTAACTTGGACAACCTTCTAAACCTCCAGCCACAATTCACCCATGTACATTCCAACAAATACAGCAAACTTTATTGGACAGCAACTATGCACAATGCCTGATAGTGAAAACACAACCCTCTGGGCTTTTGTTTTCATCTTACGTTTTTTCTGTTTAACCGCCTGCATTTTAAATATGTAAGATGGGGATTGGTTTAGCATTTTAGCACTTTTTCTGCAGCTTTTATTTCTTTATATGACCAAGTATCCTCCAACATAAGCATCTCTTCCTATGGATGCTTCCTCATTCATTTACTATATTGAGGATTTCCTTGAAACTTCTTTATTCTTTGGTGTTCAGAGCTGAACTGATAAAGCCCACATTGGTGAGGTAGCTAGTGCAGTTTGAACCTATCTAGAGTGGATCCGATGATCAAGATTCTACTTGCACAAGAAAGGAATGATTAAATAGTAGAAAAATCACTGATTTTTTTGGTATTTTAAAATTGTATCCTCACGATTATAAGGAGAAATGTTGGCTCTTCAACTTGTATAGTTGCATGTTTGGCCTATATTTAATTGCTCTAAACCTATACACCTGAGTCATAGATAGAGCTCGGAATTTTCCCAGTGTCAACCTCCCAATAAACCCTCTTTTCAGATTGCAATGTTAGTAAGCTGCTCCTTTTTATATTTGTGATATTTCCAAAATTTCATCACCCATTAGAAATGATTTTCACTTTCATCCTCCTGTCCACTTGGTTCATGCATGCCAAAAGAAAAATTTTCTACCCTGTGTAAATATTTCTACCATTACTACAAAATTAGCTCCACGTGAGTCTCTGAACTTCAGCCTTCTTATACTATCTATCAGTAGAAAATGTGATGCATTAGATTGAAAATTATCAACTTTCCTTGTCTCAATATAGATGCTGATTGAGTTGGATTCTTCATTCCTGACTTTAGTGTGGCAAGCAGAGGCTCCCCTAGAGTTGCAGCCATCAAGGGTAGGCTGATGAGAGATGAGAAACTGCTCGGTACTTCTAAAGGATTCTTCATGCCTAACATGTGCACTATGTGTGAGGCTGATGAGGAATCTGCTCGTCAAATCTTCCTTCACTGTTTGGTGTGATCTGCTTTGTGGAACCATTTTCTTTGCCTCTTTGACATAGAACGGATCTTGAGGGAGAGGCTTCTCAAGTTGGTTTTCAATTGGGGCAGGGGTTCCTTCACGATGAGGTGATGTGGAGATTACTCCCTTTAGCCGTGTGCTGGAGATATGGAAAGAACGAAAGAGCCGCAGCTTCAAGTACGAGCAGATCTCGTTGATCCGTCTATTCAACAAAATCAAAGCCAGTAGCATTTAGTGGGCCTTCAATTCCCAATATGTTATGGTTGTTCAATTTCAGATTTGTGCTCATAGTGGAGTAAAGAGGTGCAGACTGAGTGCCATTAGCTGGCTGCATTTCTATTGTCACCTTTAAGTTCTGTCCTGCACTTTGTTGTTTGTGGCCCATGTGTCTTTTGGGTAAATATTCTTTTAATCTTGTGAGATGCGAGGTCATGTTTCTATAGTTTTTTTTTTTTCTTTTTAGCTTGCTGTACCGGGAGTTTTTCCATCTTCTGCTCCTTTAAATAAATTTTTGTTGCTTGCTCAAGAAAGAAAAAGAATGAAAGAAAAGGAGGTCGTGATTGCATGCAAGCGAAGGGGGCTGTCCATATGCGCAGCCCCAGATCTTTCTTTCTTTTGGGGGATGAAATTTTTGGTGCATGTGTGTGTGGAAAGAGAGGTCAAATGGCATAAGCGATTGCATGCGAGCGAAGGGGGCTGTCCACATATGCGTTGCACAGACCCCAACTCTTTCTTTCTTTAGGGGGAAGAGTGATGTTTTCAACATGCTACTCTTTCTAACTATATCAAACAATTTCCATTAATAAAACATGTAAATCTATTGGAAAATACAAAAGACGCATGTTCGATGAAATGGTTGTTGCTATCTGCTGGACATTTCCACTCACTATTCGTACTCGCATACATAAGAGACATCTAGTGTGGAGGTTTTAACTTCGCCTATTGGGTGTAAGAGTACTAGCAATGTTTTTGTAAGTTGGTTCTAGGTACAGAGAAAAGAAACAGGTAATTCTAAAACATCATAGCTATTTTCTGATTATCCATATGAACTTTATCATTGAATCCTTAACCCCTTTCAAGTTTCAAGTCCTATATCTAGCTACCTAACAGTAATTTTGTGCCTCTGCAATACATTCTCTTAATTTTGTATTGTTGTGAAATGCTTTCCCAGCATTGTTTTCTGCATGCATAGAAGTACCCAAAATTTTTAGACAACTTGATGATAGTCTTCAGCATTTTATCAGTCATCTTGCATGAATTGAATGGATCTAAGAGTAACTATTTAGCTAATTTGACCTTTCAGAAACATGAGTTTTGGTTTCTTACTCATTAGTCGTTATTTCTTGGCTCTATGACTTTATTTCTGGCTTCTATTCATTTATTAATAATATTGGCCTAATCTTCTGTTATGATAGGTTTCTGGTATTTGCAAGCACGTTTCAAAAATGGGAATGTGTTGATGATATTCCATTGGAAAAAATTCTGTTTTACTCCCATAATTATCATTGATATTCGTTAAATGTTTGCTTCTGTTATTTAGAAATTGGTTGAAGCAACGTCAGTTCCATTGATCTCTCATGTTTTTGGCATGTTTGGAAGACAATGGATGAAGGTGAAAGAACTCTCGAGGTGGGAGATGCTGTTGCTATAATTAAGGGTGAGGGGAAGAATCTCCGAAGAAAGGAGAAACGAGCCAGGATAGAGCAGATCAGAGCCAACCTTGGCCTTTCAGATTCGCAAAGGACTCCAATGGTAATTCCTGTTTTCAATTTTTATCAGACTGTTTGGCAAGGAACTTTTTTCTTTTTTCATTGCTTGAATATATTTAATGCAACTATATTCTGAAGCACATGTAGCTATTTATAAATGAGGTTGTTAAAGAACCAAATTTGTTTTGGTATCATGTCATTCATTATGCTTATACTTTACAAGTGAGAATTTTAGTCCCAAGTTGGTTGGAGTTATGTTTCGAGTCCTTCCCCTTTTCTATAGCACGTGGTTTGTGTGGGGGTAGCTATTGCAGGACTGAAGGGTTCTTCCTCCATTAGAGTGCCCCATTATATTTGCATCGTTCTGTTAGATTCCACATTTAATTGTTTGCGTTGTTAGATAATACTTATGCACGGAAAAATAGTTTTTTCAAATTCTTGTGTATGTTGGCATTTTGTGCGTCTTTCATATTTAGTCTTTGTTCAAGTCATTCACCTATAATGCCAATATATAGATACAATTACAGGCACCAAAATGTGGAGTGCTCTTAGTGGTCCATTTCAACATGCTCTGAATGGTCCATATTCAATGTGCTCTGAATGGTCCATCTAATCACCTCAATGGCATGATTTTCCTGCCATGCACTCACTGTTAGTTGGAGGTACCGCATGGCTGAATCTCACACCTACCTGCCCTATCGGCTCTCATGCAGTAGCATTTCAAGATCATGTTCCCATATTGCATATGGGTGTATATGTGCCTGGTGTAAGACATTCACATATTGCATGTATAATTGGGGGAAACATTACATATACACAGAACGTCAGAAATCATGAAGAGGTTGCTGATCTCAGCCATTCATCAGGGAAGAGTACACTGTAAACACTCCATGGACCAAAAATAATGTCGGTCTGGTGATAAAAGCAGTCAAACTTGTATGAAAAAAAATGGGCAGTTAAGGAAAAATAAAGTCCAGCCCAAATTCAACTTACATGTGTGGCTCACTTGATCAGTGTGCTACCCCAATTTTTTCATTTTGGCATGTTCACAGTGTGCCGTACCTGATGAATGGCCTGGATCTTTGACACATTGCCATGTGCACTGATCTTTGGCACATGTTCCATGATGTGCTATATTACTTCAAGCCTTTATTATGATTTATTTATGTTAAAGAATGTGATATAGATATGGGCCTTCATAGGCCCACTTAGATGGGTTATTTTTGTCTAGGACATGGACAAAATTTTTCATCAGGTTTCTCTATGGTCAGATATCGCAAATTTCCCTTGGCCGTGAGAAAAACTTGGATTGACTTGGACCATTATAAATAATTTATTATATTTAACTTAATAGAGGTTATCTAGAACCCCAAAAAATCATATGGATTTATAAGTCCAGATTGCGGATCTCTTCTTATCTCCATAACAAATAAAAGAGGAGTACCTCACAGGCACAAATGCGAGCTAACCTAGAACAATTGATGAGCATCATTCTTGAACACTTCACACAATGGATGCGTCACTTCTGACAGAAGAATCAGCCCACATGTCCACTGCTTCCAACCGGCCACAAAGAAATACAGTTATGAACACAACATCCAACACAGATAAATAGCCCACAGGTTTGCAACAATCACACGTGAGGTGATATCATTCAAGAAAGCTTATGTTTTCATTCGCGTCCACACATACGGAACAGTACAAAAGGTCTGTCACACAAAAGAAACAAAAAAGAATCACTAGGTTTATTGAGAAATTTTCATCACAAGCAAGATAAGGGACACCGAGGGATAAAATAAAGAAGAAATAAGAAGATTTGGAGAAGAAACAAGGAAGCTCTAATACCAGGTAAAATGGTAGAGAGGGAGGGAGGGAGGGAGAGAGAGAGAGAGAGAGAGGGAGAGAGGGCTGAATTAGGTTCCCCCCCTGCTTTCTTCTTTTGTACTATGAAAGTTTAATAATCACAGAAATGCCATTAATAACAAAAGCAAATATCCCTTCTATGTCCTAGACTAAAATAACCCATCTAAGTGGGCCTATGTATGCCCATATAAATGTCACATTCATTAACAGTTTTGTTTTACACCCAAGTGTGCTTGTTAAGTTGGTGTCTGGGTCTTCGTCCTAATGCTCTATGGTCCACTGTTTTATTTTATGACTTTGTCTTTTTTGAAGCCTGGTGAATCTCTCAAGGATTTTTACAAAAGAACAAGTATATACTGGCAAATGGCTGCGCATGAACATACGCAACATACTGGAAAGGTCAGATTTGTCTTTTACATTCTTTTGTTTATCCATTATTGTAGTTGGGAGAATTCTCTCTAATGTTGGGTTTGAAAGCATTTTTCTTGCAATTTATGTTTGCGTTAGAAACATGAATGGTATGAATCTTGTACCACTATAATATTTGTATCATTCTTCATGAAGTAAATCACGATCCTTGAATTGTGTAGAATGTTGTGGTGCGAACTGTTATCATTATAGTTTTAATTTCGTATTTGTTTTATATCAATGACTGAGTTCATGATCTTCTACAAGATGTGCTATGAACTGTGCAAAGTATTCAAGATTGTAACTGGAAATACAGTGATTTAATAAACTGATAAGAACTAGGATTAATGAAAGGAAAAGTTTCGAGAGATTAGCCCAGAGCATGTAAGGTTCTTTTAGGGCAGTACTTTGAGTTGAAAATCCAAACCTAGTTTTTCATGTTCTAGAAAATTCAAAATAGTGCAAAGCTGTGTTCAGTTCATGGGGAAATTTGAAATGTTAATAATAGGACTAAGATAATTTTGGCATATTAGAGGATGTTTGTTACCTGTGTGGAGGAAAGCGTGGGCTATTTTTTTATGGTGTCACTAAGGGAAATGATGTTGTGATCTCCATTATGGCACATTGATGCGCTATTTGACAGATCGGGAGTATTGGTCAATATATCGGCTGATACTACTGGTATCGCAGGTCACCAGTATGAAATCAGGGGAGTGTCACAAAAATTACATTGTATCAATATGATTATATCGTCGATGCATGCTGATATATTGTGATATCAATATTATCGGACCATATCAATAAGAAGTATGTGTTACAATGCATAGTATGTGAAAATCAAATGGGAAAGAGAGAGGAGAGAAAGGGAATGTGAGAGGAGGGAGAGAACTTGCTTAATCTCCCTATCTCCATAATCCTTTATTTATATAAAATCAGACTTGTAGGAAGAGGTATTTAAATACAATAGGAGACCTTAAGAGATGAGAACAGAAGTGTAATAAGGAAATCTAAGCCTAATTGGAAAAATTAAGGTACACCGCAGGTGGACGAGAGTGCGTCCACCGTAGTTGAACACAATTTGTGTACACTAACACTCCCCTCAAGTTGGCGCATGGATATCATTCATGCAGAGCTTGATACTGATGGTCTTGAGGCACACTGTTGATGTGGCTTTGGTGAAGACATCTCCCAACTGATCTTTTGAACGAATAAAGGGCGTGTATAGAAGCTCAGTCGACTTCAATGTACTCTGTGCATTTGTGGAAGACTGAGTTGGATGCAATATGGTTGGTCACTTGATTATTGCAATGTAATGGAATTGGGGAAAATGTCGTGAATCCCATGTCCTGAAGGATGGCCTTTACCCATAATAATTCACAGGCTGCATATGACATTGCACGATATTCGACCTCGGTAGAGGAGCAAGTGAAAATGGATTGTCTCTTACTTTTTCAAGTAACTAGATTTCCTGTAGCAAACATGCAATACCGTATAGTGGAGTGCCGATTAGAGGAAGAACCAGCGCAATCAACATCGTAGAAACCATTGATGTTCAAATGACCATGATTTGAATAGAGAAGACCTCGACCGAGTACCACTTTAAGTAACAAGGATCCATTAGATTGCTTCAAGATGATGGCGACATGGTCGTTGCATAAAATGACTTACAATTCCAATATAAATTAGGCGAGTAACGCTAATATAAATTAGGCGACCCACTAGTCAATAATACATGAATGGATTATCAATTTCGGTTGGTTCTCTTATGCAATTTATGATTTACTTGAATAATATGTCAATAGGGTAAGCACCAAATAAACTAGCCTAAGATAGATTGTCTAGCACACACTTCTGTTGGGATTATAAGATTCCATCTTTTGAGCAAGCCACTTCAACTTCAAGAAAGTATTTTAGCAGCCCTAAATCTTTATCTCAAATGACAAGCCCAAGAATTTCTTAACATTTTTCCATCTTTGTTGTGCTCATACCAATTAGAATAATATCATCAACATATACGACAACAATTATTGTGTTGCCATTCATATGTTTTATAAACATAGAATGATCAAGGCATTTCTTTTGAATTCAATGTTGGAAATTGTATTAGCAAGCTTTTCAAACCAGGCCCAAGGTATTTGTTTGAGGCTATACAACGCTTTTTTTTAAAGATGACAAATTTTGATAGTCTACCCCATAAGCCAAAAATCAGGCTGTAAAAAGGATGTAGAAATGCATTTTTGACATCTAATTAATGCAGCGACCAATTATGATTCACGACGATGGACAATAGGATGCAAACCAAGTTTAGTTTCGCTACCGGCACAAAAGTTTTTTCATAATCTTTACCATACTTTTGAGTGAAGCCCTTGACAACTAGTCATGCTTTGTATCTGTCTATTGATCCATCTGCTTTGTATTTAACGCTAAACACCGATTTGCACCCAACGATATGTTTTCTTGGTGGGAGAGTGACTAATTCCTAAGTATTCTGTTTTCAAGGGTAGACATTTTGTCTACCATAGCTGCTTTTCATTTAAGGCCTGTTTGATTTTCAAATTACAATGTAAATATGTTGTAAACCAGTCATCATTACTTACAATGGTAATTACAACTCTTACTCGAAAGAAGATGTTGACAGGATGGGCGTTTTGGTGCAAAACAGAGAGGGAAAATGATTTTGGGCGCAAAAATTATAGGGCCCACCGTGATGTATATGTCATATCCATGTCGTCCATCCATTCCATCAGCTCTTTTAGGGCATGAGCCTAAAAATGAGGTAGATCCAAAGCTCGTGTGAACCACACCACACTAAACAGTGAGAATTAAACGCCTATGGTTGATAACTTCTTGGGGGCCATAAAAGTTTTGGATCAAGCTGATTTTTATGTTTTCCCCTTATCCATTTTTGTATGACCTTATGAACAGGGTAGATGACAAATAAACATTAGTGTGGGCCCTAGGAATGTTTAAGCTTTCAATGGTTAAGGACCTAAGGTCCGTTAGGACCACTGTTTCATGTTGTGTGGTCCACTTGAGCTTTTGATTTGCCTCATTTTTGGACTCTTGCTCTAAAATGAACTTGTAGAATGGATGGACGGCATGGATATGACATATTCATCATGGTGGATCCCATACTTTTTGGCCGTATAGAAGTGCATAAGATTCACATAGGATTTACACAGTTTTTGAGACAACAATCCTCCTTCAACCAAACAACAGTGACAAGCGATTATGCCCCATTTTCAGGCATTTAGAGTGAGGTTGGAAAAAATCAAACAGGTGCTTAGGATCATCCAGTGCATCTGCAATCTTAGTCGGTATAGAGATAGATGATATAGATGAAAGGTATGACCGATAAGATGGAGAGGGGCATTTGAGACATAGTTACCAATGCGATGATGTGTATAACGCCGAGTTCCTTTGTGAAGGGCAATTAAGAGATCCACTTGTTCTGGTGCAACCGTCGAAGAGTGGTGTTGCTTGGGAAGAGTAGGGATTTTCTTCCTTCGAGAGTAGAGCATGAGATCTTTGGTTGGAGTGGAGCTTGTTACATCTTGAATATGAGAGTCGTCTATGACAAGAAGTGGAAGAGGAGCAAGATGTGTACTATCTTGTGAATTGAAATAGGGTACATTTTTAAAGAATGTTTCATTCCTAGAAATGTATCCTTTTCAATTTACAAGGTAGTAAGTATCCTTTCTGAGGGTTTGAGTATCCTAAGAACACATTTTATTGATTGTGGCCCTAGCTTGAAGCGGGATGGTGAAACAATGTGGATGAAACATTTGCACCCAAACACTTTTGGTGGTAGGTCATAGAGGCACATGAGGTTGCTAGGTTTGTAATGGATAGTTACCTTTGAGAATATCGGTCGGAGTTTGATTGATTATATAGGCAGCAAGAGGAACAACTCCATCCCAATATACTTTTGGTACTGACATGCCTATCAGTAAAGATGAGGTGACCTCCAATAAGGATAGTTACCTTTGCGAATATCGGTTGGAGTTTGATTGATTATATAGGCAGCAAGAGGAACAACTCCATCCCAATATACTTTTGGTACTGACATGCCTATCAGTAAAGATGAGGTGACCTCCAATAAGTGTCAATTTTTACATTCAGCCACTCCATTTTGTTGTGGTGTACTAGGGTACGAGGTTTGAAATTTTATACTGTGATCTACGAAGTATTTTTGTAAATCATGGTGTAAATATTCTTTGATATTGTTAGATAAAAAATGTTTTAATTTTGGTATATTGTATTAAGTAGAAACCATTCGATGAAATATCTTTATAATTAATGGGACCACATCACTTATATTGTGAAAAATCATCAATAAATGATAGGAAGTATTGGAACCAAATACAAAGACTACTAGAGCGGTCCCCATGCATCAGAATGGGTAAGTTGATGATTTAATATCTTTGTATTACTCAATGGAGAAGTAGTTCAACAGTGCTTGAATAATTGACGAGTTTTGCATTGTAAGTTGTCAATTTTATTGAACTTTCCAGGAAACAAAAGACATAATGGTTGCAAAGATAAATGACGTAGACGGTTGTGCCACTGGGTCACCCAATTTTTAATTTCAATTGCATGAAACTGAAACATTCGCAAAACTGGATCATCACAACTACCACCAATCACCTTCTTCATTGCTAAATCTTGAATAACATAATGGGATGGATAAAAAATGACACAGCAATTCAATTATTTGGTGAGGGAGCTTATAGGAAAAAAAATTAGATGAAAATGATGAGAACACGAACTACTGATGAGATAGACAAGGATTTAGAAATACGAAGACTTGTGCTTCCCCAGTGCTTTATAGAAGGAACCATCAGTCAATCTAATATTACTAGAGATAAGAGAGTAGGAAGTATATCCATCAGTTGTACCTGTGATATGATTAGATGCCCTTGAATCAATGATTGAAGATGTCTGAGAAACATGATTTGCAGTTATAGAAGTAGTTGACTGCCTTATCTGGCCAGTAGCTGAGATGAAGGCTTCAATGGCTTCCACTTGTTGTAGCTACTGATTGTTTTGTCCCTTAGGTTTTGGTCATTATGGGTGAAAGTTTCTTTAGTGGTGCTCAAATTAGTAGTAGACTTTGTCCTAATATCCTTTGGCCGAAGGTTGGGATGAAGAACCCAACAATATTCTTTTAAACGTCGTCTCTTTTCCATAATGTGTGCAATGGAGTTTATCTTTGTCCATGTTTCCACGTTTAGTTCCTTGCCTCTTAGCATATTTAGAGTCTGTAGTCAAGGCTGGTCTTTATGGAAGTATGGTTTGAGAGGCATTCCATTGTCTAGCCTCTTTGTATATGTAAAGTTATGTACAAATTTGAGGCTAGGAAGAGATTCTCCCCCACAAATTTGTATACATTGAGGTTTGAAGTCCGATCGGAGACCAATGAGGAACTTAAAGGTTCTAATTTATCTTATTTGATTTTTCAGATCTTCCAATTCCGGAGTTGTTGATTGATAGTTACCCAGTTCCTCTCATTTTTATTTTTTTTTGTTCAAGTTAACAAAGCACTCTTCCACAGTTCCATCATCTTGTTCGAGATTATTAATATCTGTGGAGTTGATAAAGGTGGCTAAGTCTTGATGGTGAAATTACATTTTTGCTACTTTATCCCATACATCCTTTGCGATTTTCAAAAGATAGAGACCACAACTAATGTTTGGTTGCATCGAATTTCGCAACCTAAACATTACAAGCCAGTTCTCACATTCCCATTCATCAAAAGTGGGATCATCATGATTGGGTTGTTTCTTGTTTCTTGTAATGCATCTGGGTCATTTCTGAGCTCCACTATACATTCGGGTTGCCTGGGACCATAATTTGTGCTATCTAGTCTTACTGTAGTGATTGTAAGATTAGGGCTGTCCATTTGTCCAAAAGGAATCTGAGTGTGTTTATTATCTCCCATAATAATAATAATAATAACTTTTTAGAGATGATAACGTGTATGTGGAAAGGTCATGGGGGTAGACCTAGTGCCTGTCGGCATGACAGATTTGGTACCAATAGAGGCCACCGAACCTGAATATAGTGTTGGAAAGAAAGAAGAATAGGGGATCCAACAACGCTGGTAGGATTCTGGCTTAGATCCGGTACTTCCGGCAACAGTATAGAGGTCCAAGCTAGATTCTGATGACAGTGAAGGAATCCAGACGCAGGACCTGGTGGTTCTGATGCAAGTGGAGGAAAAATCCGGTGGTCCAGAGTTTACTTGCTCAGATCTGTCACTAGTGGCAACAGTGGAGGTGGATGCTCTTGATTCAGACAACAACGAAGAGTTCTTAACTTGATTCCGATGACAGTAGAGTCCAGGCGCAAGATCTGGTGGTTCCAATGCTAACAGAGGAAAAATCTGGCAGCCTAGAGAGGTTTCCCACTCAGATATGGCACTTCCGGTGATAGTAGAGGTGGTTGCGCTTGATTCCAGCGATGTTGGAGAAGCCTTGAGTCAGATCCAGAGGTCTAGAGAGTTTTCCGACTTAGATCTGGTGCGGAAATAGGGTTTTCCAATATTGATTCCGATGACGATAGGCAGTTCTGGACCCGAAAAACTAGCCAGCAATGTTGTCAAAATCGTTATCGTATCGCGAATCGTAGTAGGGGTTGAATCATATCGAATCATTGATCGTATCGTAAATCATAAGATTTTATTATTATTTATGATTTTCTTAAAAATATGAAAAATATAAATAAATTAGAAAAAAAAATTAAAAACTTCGCAATCATCCTTTTGCCATCAATATGCACCAAGTAATACCATGTCATGATAGTGTTAGAGGATTCTTATCTTTCCTTATTCTTCCTTCTTTTTGTCTTTCCAAAAGATTTCCTTAAAAAACATGCAAGGATCCTTGAATTATTTATGTTCTCATTACCTTTCTTGAATGTAAAATCACATTGGAAAAGCAGCATTTGATTTTGCAGACCGACAAAAAAAGATATGTTGATTTTTAACCATCATTCCACAGTACATAATAAGTCAACATGATTGTAACCATCCATAAAAACATTCCAGATAAAGCATACATCAATTTGGTGTCCCCAATTAAGAAGTAAGAAATCGTTAAAAAAAATGCTCTATAATTTAACATTGAAGAGAAGATATATCATTTAATCTCTTATAAGAACAAAATAAAATAATTTACCTTTTCTAAACAATTCTTTTCTATTCTTTTGAAAGGTTTTTCTTTTTTCTTTTCTTTTTTCTAAATGATTCTTAAAGCCCCCACCAATTTAAAAACATAAAATGAAAGGGAAGTGAAGCTTAAAATAGAAGAAAACATATATAATTTGAATCGTAAATCGGGTTTTGAATCGTAAATCGTAGGATTCAAATTTAAAATAAAAAATAAAAAATCGTAGGATTCATAGAAAAAGGGATTCAAATCGTTTTGCTTAAGATTTGACTCAAATCGTAAATCATTAATTGTAAGTTGTAGGATTTTGACAGCATTGCTAGCCAGAAGATGATTCCTGATAGAGTTGCAGTTGAAGAGCTACGATGCCACTTTCCAAATAGGATAATCGATGGAAAATCCCTTCCGATTTGGGTCAATAATGCATTATACTTGCATATGTTGGATGGTGATGGAGGATTGTCTCAACTTTCACCACCTTACAAAGAAAAGAAGAAAGAAAAGCTTTGATCAACTTTCAAAATTGAGGTGGGAAGGAGAAGAAGAAAGAATCTGAGAAAGAGGAAGAAAGCTTAGAACAGGAATGGATTTGTACAGCTCCGATACCATGAAAATCAAATGGGAAAGAGAGGAGAAGGAAACATGGGAGGAGGGAAAGAACTTGCTTAATCTCCCTCTCCTTAATCCTTTATTTATATAAAATCAGACTTACATGAAGAGAGTTAAATAAATAGGAAACTTTAAGAGATAAGAATAAAAGTGTAATTAGGAAATCTAAGCTTGTATCTGAAAAATTAACGTACACTGCAGGTGCACAAGAGACTGTACACCACAGCTGCTATGTACACCACCGGTGCACACAATCTCTGTATACTAATAGTATCAATTGGTACTTCTGATGTTTCACAAGTAGTGTTATTAGTGATATTCACATATTCAATAAAAAGATGAAAAATCTAAGAACGGCTTATCTCCCTAAATTTTTGTTGGGGGTTGTGTTTCTTGGTTTATGTTAACAACTCCACTCAAGTTTTCACATCAAAAAACAAATTTGGTGGAGAAATTGTGATCCAAGTGTGGATATGGGCAGGGACCCTAAAGTGAGAAAGTTTATTTAGTTCATTTTCTTTTTTAACAGATTAACAAGAAAACAGGTAGAAATCCATATCTATGCATGAGTTTTATGCATTGACATGGATTTCAAGCAGAAAATTTTTATTTCGAGATTGAAAATGGGAAGGGATTGAGGAAATTCGAAGTCTTCTATTTCCACCCCTTAAAATCCCAATATGTGGAAAATAGGTTGATTGATTTTGCTTTATTGCTTATATTGTATGACATTGGAATCATGTGAACTCATTTTGGATATAGATCCATCACTTATGGGCGAGAATACTTAGGTTGTCTGTTAAACAATGGGAAACTTGGGCATGGTTTTTCTTTTTTACTTTTTCCTTTTGTAATGTTTTGTGTTCTAAGTATGTAATCATGTGTCCTTTCTCCTAAAGTTTTGGAGAAAAATTCCACCATTTTCTTAAAGTTTCCCTAATGCTTTCCTTAGATTGTGATACATTATGCAGTACATGCGTTATTTTCCGAGCTTCATACAATATTTCCGTATTCCTAGGGTTCAATACATAGTGTGATAACGATACTTTTCTGTGGGTGGTAGCATATCACTATGATATCAATTGACAGTTCCTGTTTTACACAAATTTTCTTTAATTTTCATGGATTACCTGGTCTCTTCCATGTCACTTTGGCTACAGGATCTGCTATGTTTCTTGGAAACTTTTAAACAGTAGGAATATTCTAACCCAAAACAAAGGCTGGTTTGGATGCATGTAACGCTGAACCTAAGTTCCATTGAAGCGAACTCCATAGAAAGGGAAATCTTTACTTTTACAGTCTATTCTGTGGAATTGAGCTCAAGTGGGCAGTTCTGTGGAACTCTTGGAGCACCCAAATGCTTGAACCCTCAAGTTCCATGGAACTCCAGTTCTTAGGTGGAGTGCTCCAAGTATCCAATAGACCCCTGACATTTTCTCTTTAACCTCCAAGGAACTATTGGGCCCTGACACATAAGGAGTGAATCCTGTCCTGATGCACATATACTATAATCATCACCATAACCATCCACGTTCATCTGTGTGTGTGTCGTATCGGCCCCAGGGGAAAGAATGGGCCATATCATCTTGTATCATATAGGGCGTATCGGCACTGCTACAGGGCCAACGCGGCCATAAAGGCTCAAATTTGATTTATTTATTTTTTCAAAATTTCTCTCATTTTTCCTCTTCTTTTTTCATTTCAACCACAAAGGAAGCTTAGAAAGTCATTTTAGAGTAGATCTAAGCCTATTTTCGGTATCACAATAAAAGATTTGAGTGGGATTTGAAGAATCAAAGTGGAAGGACATTATAAGAAAAATTAGATATAAGGGTAAACTAGGGTAAACTATCTCTCTCTCTCTTTTTTTTTCTTCGTGTTTGCATCTTCTTTTGGTTTATTTCAGTGTAACAGGCCCTAATTCACAAAATCTTGCTTTATTTGTGTTCAATTAGGGCCCATTTGGTTGACTTTCAATAGATCAATCTGACAGACAACTTTATAAAATCTCAAAGATCTCATTTTTCCCCTTTTTCTGATATTTTTCTGTAATTTTGTGCTTAAAAAAATCACAACCAAAGAAATCCAATACGGGCCGATCCGATACGCGATGCCCATGTTGTATTGTTTTTCAGCCAGAATGATATGGCTGCTGATACCAATATTCAGAATCATGATGCCATGTCTATGCAGCATATATGGTGTATCCTTGCCTTGTCTTGCTATGATGGGTCCTGAATCCTGATGCATCTGGACCCTATAATTCCTCTTAATTTCCAACAAGATGAATGCCACAGATCCAGCAAGGCACAGGAACAGAAGCATTGCTGTAGTTATGATTTAGCCAATCAAAAAAAAAAAAAAAACCTAAAATTAGGCGGAACAAGCATGTAGATTGGCACAAGAACATGACATTGGAAATGAACCGCTCTGGAATACAGCTTTTAATGGTCTGCAGTCTGTGTTTCCAATAATCTCCACATTGTTCTGATATTGAAAAACTCCATCCTTTTCCAATTCTTTGGTTAGTTCACAGAATTTTTTATTAATAACAAGCCTACTTTTTGCATGTCAGTGCATTCACACACTAACATGCTCCCATGCATTACTTGTATGCTGCAGCTACCTAGTAATAAGGTTAAATTTTTGTTCTTCACCCATTGTTATTCTTGTTTGCTAGAAGTTCAGAATAGGAGCACTAGTTCAGGTCTTGCTGCATATAATATGCACTCACAAACCATCAATATGGTCATATCTGTTTTCTCAAGAAAATCTATGATCTCTGCCATTTTGTGTTTCTATTTCTTTTAGTTTTTCTATTCAGCAATACTTCCAAGTAGACATCATTCTAGAGGGAAGGAGGGAGGGTAGTAGTATTATATAATATACAAACATAGTATTTATCAACAAGAGTGTAAATAAATTCTGGTTTGTAAGAATTGAGATCCAGGTTGCAGATGACCCATTCCTGATCGCTCGATCCAGAATCAGTAACATAGGGCGGTTGGTGATTTTGGTAACATTGGGTTAGACTGGTTGGCCTGAACCACCCACTAAAATGGATCAGGATCCAGTCCACGCTTTCGAACATTGTTTCATCCATTGCAGGAATTATAGGATCCTTGTGGACCAGGACACATACATCTTGACGTGATTGGTCTTTACAAGTGGGCCATTGTTCAGTGATCCAAACCATTGACATGAAGGGCCGCACTGTGGATGAGCATAGCCTCTTTTTATCCCCCAGATTGGAAGATCTTAGCACTTTGATCCATTGCATACAAACTAAGTCAGTTAGGAAAAGAAATGCGGAGGGACCAGAAAAAGTCCGAAGACCAGATGACTAGGATATTCTAAATCTGAAAGGTCTTAGGAGACATCCCCTATCCACTACGGGACCTGGTCAATGGTTTTGATGGCGGAACCATGCGACCCACTTTTATGGACTGTCTGCATCAGGAACCTATTATAATGCCTCCATTTTTATTGCCCACATCTTGTTCATCTCCACAATATGGTAACACCACTATGCCATTTTAAGTCATAATATCAATTTTTTTTTTCTAAAACTTGGGGTGCATTTTGAAACTGTAGGAGCTACGTAAAGATGGTTTTGATCTTGCTGAGGCTCGATTCAAGGAGCTGAAACCGATCCTTGATGAGGTGACTATTCCACTTACAACATTGCAGCTGCAGAGCATTTTGACTGATGAAAAACCATATGATTTGGTGTTGTTGGGGATTCTTATTTTATTATTATTGCATGTGTTGCAGTTGGCTGTATTGGAGGCGGAGCAGATAGCTGAAGAGGAAGAAGCGGGAGAGACAAGTTCAAGAAAGAGAGGCAACAAGAAAAACAAGCATCAAGCTTCACAGAGGTAGCTGTATCTCCCATTTCAAAAATATTCTTGCAAATTTTCTTATATAGAGTTAAGATATCAGATTTTGTGCAGACAAGAATTAAGATAGTGTTTATTGAGTGATGCATCTTCCAATATTTAATCTTTTGAATAGAGACCTGAATTGGTCAACACATCGTATATTGTGATATTTGTCAGATGAGCCCTTGACAGGTATTGCATTTGGATATGCTGATATTAATGTGTGATGGATTGTGAGCAATGTTATGTCACCGGCGAGAATGAGAAGTACCGGAATATCCCTTTATCTAGGCCCTCCCAAACAAACCGACCGAGACCTTCCCGTGCACTACCCCGCATCTCACAGGTCCCACAATGTGACCCACCCCGTGGCCATTCTGCATCTCACATACCTCACCTCGTGGGCCATCCCACCCTAGTGTGGAGATGCACCTGCATCATCCACTCACACTAGTAAGGAGACTCGAATACTGGTCTCCCGCTTAGATATCACTTGATGTTGGGAGTATCGGCTAACGTACCAAAAGCTTTAGAGCTGTTGAGAAAGCATCAAAATATCTCTTTATCCAGGCCCTCCGAGGCAAACCGACAAAGACCTCCCTGTGGGCTACCCCGCATCCCCCATCCCACTAGTCCCACAGTGGGACCCACCCTGTGGCCATTCTGCGTTTCATAGACCCCACCTTGTGGGCCACCCCACCCTAGTGTAGAGATGCACCTGCATCAAGCTGGTCCTATCCTTATGCTTTCCTTGGTTTATTTTGGTTCTACCATGGACAACAAGCGGTCCCCCGTTTCCCCATGCCATACCATTGGGTCACATGAGGTTCTCTAAGCCACACATTATGGGGCACTACCTATCCCCATGCAAGCAGGCCTTTCAACAAGTGTGTGATCCCATCTTTTTTTCAGATGTCACATTAGATCTTCTGGTATAAATCCGGTTTTCCAATCATGTTGGTAGTGGTTTTAGAAAACAAATAGATGGCTAAAACGAAACATCAGGAGAGTGATGCATGCCAGGTGGGATACGAAGTTTGGTGGTCCAGCCGTCCATTTGTTTAGTATTGTGACTCACTTGAAGAATGAAATGGCTTGATATTTGTCCTGGAACTAGTAGGACTCTAAGTCTACTAGTGAGTTTTTATTCACCATTGCAGGTAGAGATGTTTCATGGAAATTAAAAAAAAAATAAAAATTGTATAGCTCGCTCTACTATAGAATCGGAACTAGTTGCTCGTGTAGCAGCTGGTGAGAAAGCAGAATGGTTTAAAACTCTATTGATAGATATACATTTCTCAGTGAAATCGGTATTAATATTCATTCACTATGATAGTTCGACAACTATGGAAAGATCTAATAATAAGTGTTATAGTGGAAAATTCAGACAAATCCATTTGAATCATGATTTTGTAAGACATTTGTTAAAAATGGTATTATAGCTTTACATTTTGTAGGATCCGATGAGATTATAGGATAACCATTAACTAGAGGCCTAGTTAGGGAGAAAATCTAGAAAACATTAAAGAGAATGAGACTTAAATCTATTAAAAATGAGTCACTGGAGATAGTTGTCAGTGCACCTTATTTGTCAATCGTGTGAGTCCACATGTCACGTAATCAGTTGAGCCATTGAAAACTAAATACCGAAGATGCAAAAGGACGTGAAGCATCAATGAGCAAAGAATATGTATATATATGAGCTACCTCGATATATCTAATCGTTGACTCAAAACAACCTAAACTTCGAGATGATCTTAACTCTAATAGGGAAATCTTTTATTAATCATCCATTAGCTTTAGTAGCCTTAATTGAACATGTTTAGATTAGCTTTAGAGGTCTCGAGTTGCTATAAAACAACTACACAATTTTATGCTACCTTCGGTCCCATCGAACCCCTCATTCAGTCTCACCGAAAGTGCTCAAAACAGGACAATAGCAAAACCCTGAAATTCATGTAATTCGGCTCTAGTTGAAGAATCCTTCAATTGGCTTCAATGCGATTGAAGACTATATTCGGTCCGACCGAATATGTAAAAAATTGTCCAGCAGCTTTTGTGGGTTTTCCATGGGTTAATTCAGTATGGTCAAAGCCAATTTTGATTCCTTTATAAAGAAGATCCAGTCTTTGGGCATTTTGATGGGTTTTTGGTGCAATAGAAGCTTACGTGAATCCCCACTCATATTCCACATCCTAAGCCTCTAATTCCATGAGATTTTATTCGTCTTTTTGAGCTTTACTACTGATTCCAACTTCAATATTGAAGATAAAGTTAATCTCTACCATTTCTCTAGAGATTAGACCGAAGCTTATTGGCATAACCCCTATTTAAATTCTTTAGAAGACCAATTTAGGAGAATTCCTTAGGATAACAATCTTCCATTAGTTGTAGGAGATTTCACCATCCTCCCATAACCTTGGTTACCTTAATGGAGCATTGCATGCAAGGGTTTGATCTTGGAGCTGAAGCATTGACAACGCATCGACATCAAAGATTAGGAAAGTAAAATGAGAGCTGAATGAAGCACGAGAGAGCATTGATCAAGCAACCCAAGAAGTTGCGTCAAATGAGCTCAATTCGACAAGTGTCAATTAGTGAATCCATATCCTCTTTCCTTGTGTAGGATTGATGGTAAGAGTTTGTGACACACTGTTATGATGTGCGGTTGCATATGTGCATATTTATGCCTTGATTGCATATGCGAGAATATGCAATCACATATGTGATGTATGCGATTTCATTCACTCAAGCTCTCCTATACTTTCATACTTTCAAATCTCTCTATCTTACATTCTCACTACTTTCAAACTATATTGTCGAATGTTGATGACTTGATGTTTAATTCATTATTTAATTGGTTTTATTTGAGTAAAACCAATTAAACATATAAAATTAGTTATCCATCAACTTAAGAAAGTTCTCCCTACATTTTTTTTCTCTTATTTTTCTGGGGCAGTCATCTAAGGTAAGACAAAATAATAACTCTCTTGGAAGAACGTTATTATTGGCCACAATTGAAACGAAATGTAGGAAAGGCAGTACAACGGTGCCACATGTGTTAGGTATCCAAGGGACGGTCACAGAATATTGGCCTATACACTCCATTACTTGTCCCTGACGGCCCTTGGGGGGATATATCTATGGACTTTATGCTAAGACTCCCACATACCCAACGTGGTGTGGACTTAGTGTTCATTGTGGTCGATAGATTTTCCAAGATGACCCATTTTTTACCGTGCAAGAAAACTCTTAATGCTACGCATGTTGCAAATATGTTTTTCCGAGAAGTTGTTCGGTGACATAGGGTCCCGAAATCCATCACCTCATATTGTGGCATTAAGTTCCTCAGTCACTTTTGGAGCACTTTGTGGTGACAATTTGACACTAAAATTATAGTTCAATAGTGCATATCATCTACAAACTGATGAGTAGACCAAGGTAGTGAATTGTACACTTAGAAACCTTATATGATACATCTCAGTAGATAAGCCCAAGTAATGAGACTTGGTGTAACAACCCACGCCCATACTGTATGATATTGTCCACTCTGGGCACAGTCCGCACGGTTTTGTTCTCGAGGTCGCCCCCAAAAGGCCTCATATAGTATAGGGTGGTAACTCTACATATAACCACCACAACTTCAGACGACACTTCCGATGTGGGACACAGTTTCACTTTCACTGTGTGCACAATAGCCTGCCAGCCACACAATAGCCTGCCAGCCACCTTGGGGCCCGCCCACATGTGTACTCGCCCACGTGTGCCTGCCCACATATGACCATAGTAACGGGGCGTCACAATATCCCCCACCAAGGGCAGAGCTGTCCTCGGCTCTGATACCATTTGTAACAGCCCACGCCCACATTGTATGATATTGTCCGCTCTGGGCACAACCCGTACGGTTTTGTTTCCGGGGTCGCCCCCAAAAGGCCTTATACAGTATAGGGTGGCAACTCCACATATAACCACCACAACTTCACTGTGTGCACAGTAGCCTGCCAGCCACCTTGGGGCCCGCCCACGTGTGCCCGCCCACATGTGACCACAGTAACGGGGCATCACACTTGGCCTTGACTCAGACAGAATTCATGTTTAATAACATGCTAAACTGTTCCACCAGCAAGTCCCCATTTGAAATTGTGTACGAACCAGTGCCTTGACATATTCTCGACTTGTTTCCTTTGCCCAAACTCCCGGGTATAAGTGTTGCTGCAAAACATGTGGCAGACTGAATCATAAGTGTATACGCTGATATTCAAGCCCAGTTAAAGGAAGCCAATGACAAGTACAAGGAAAGGGCTAACACGCATCGATGTCTCAAGGTATTCAATCTGCACAGAGAGATTTCCAACTGGGACTTATAATATGCTGAAGAACAAGAAGATTGAACCAGTGCATATCCTCCGTAAGATCAATGACAATGCTTATGTTGTTGATCTTTCTGAGGATATGGAGATCTCACGCATGTTCAACGTGACAGACATATACGAGTATCATGAACCGAATCCGGAAGATTCCTCAAGGATAAGTTCTTTTGAAGTAGAGGGGACTGATGTAAAATGGGTCATGGATTCGTTCATGGCCAAGATGGACTGAAGAAAAGAAGCCAGGAAGGATCGACTACGCTCAACATGGTTCGACCAGTTGGCCTTTGTGGTCAACAGGTCCAAATTCTGCCAAAATTTTCAAATTGCTTGTTGGCTGATTTCTGCTAGTTTAGAAAGGTTGAAATATTGTCCACAGGTCTGTTCTGTAGGTCGAAATACTGTTCACAGGTTTGTTCGAAAAGTTGACAAAATTGTTCAATAGGTTGAAATATTGTTTGACAAGTTGACAGAACAAGTCGACAGGTCAAAAATCACATAATTTTCCATTTAAATCTCTAGACACTTTTTGGTTGTTTCGACTATTTGACTGGACATGTTGACAGACGATGGAAATTTACACATATTTTTTTTTGAATTTGTTTCCTTATTTAATTAGAACTCTTTAATTATGTTTTTAGGATTTGTTTAGGGTTTATTTAAAGGGTGTTTAACTCATTTTTATTCATTTAATCTATCAATTAAAACTTCTTAGAAATTCTAATTCTTCTTGTAGATTTGAGATTTTCTTTTGTGGATTAAAGAGCACCTTATAAATTCAAGGTATTTATCAATCGATGATGATGGTGATCGACCACATCACGTCCTTCCCTGCTTCACCAAATAATAGATGTGTTGAGATACATGTTTATTTAAAAAGGAGCGGTAGATATTGTCAACCATCCAATACATGTCCACAACAATCTATGTCACAAGGTAAATCTAATCTTGGAGCGAAAGTGTTTGTCATGACCCGCATGTGAATTTTTAAGTGCCTGCGTATCATCCATCACTCTCCCAGTGTATTAAAGTTTCTCTTTTCGTAACATGGTGCAAGAGAGCTCCGTGGGGTTACTTCAAACACGAGAAGATCACTGCCCATATGCAACGCCCCAACATGTATGGTTAATGCGTAAAATATCACATCTATTAGATAATTCCGTGCATATATGATATGTGGCAATTAAAATGACGGTGCACACCTGAAACCTCTAAATTAATTCAATGTAGCCCACCTTACTTTTAGACAGATCATGCTGTATTTTTATATTTAGCCTCATAGTCATGGGATAACCCAATGAATGGATTGAATGGCATATAAACAACATGGTGTGCCCAAGAGGGTATTCCCATCCCCTTTGTTTCATGTTGTGTGGCACACCCGATTTTTGGTTCGTACTCATTTTATTGTAGTGTGGCCCACCTGAGTTTTGGTTCCTACTCATTTTTAATAATGTCCTAACACAAGCTTTTATTAGTTGAGTCTTGATGGGCTTAATATGCCAAGTCGAAATGAAGAAGAAGATTGGAGAGGTCCTCTTGTGGGTTATCTTCAAAGCCCATTGACTAAAGTCAGCGGAGATTTAAGGAGATTGGCCATTAATTATGTCATGATCGATGGTGAATTGTACTGAAAAGGGGCCGATAGTGTTTTGCTAAGGTGCTTAGCCAAAAGGGAAGCCTTGCTGGCAATGGGTGAGGTTTGTGAAGGGTTATGTGAGTCTCACTAGACTGAGAGAAAAATGAAGCTCACCTTTAGGTGTTACGGGTATTTCTAGCTGACAATGATGGCCGATTACATTCGATACGCCAAAGGGTGTGATGCCTGCCAAAAAAATGGACCGATTCAACATGTGCCTGCGATCGATATTCACTCAATAATCAAACTTTAGCCTTTCCGATGGTGGGCAATCGATTTGATAAGACAAATCCATCCACCCTTAACGTGCATGGATTCTTTCATCATCGTAACTACCGACTATTTCACCAAATGGGTAGAAGCAAGACCCTATGAAAGGGGTCTGCTACAGAAAGATTATTGAATTCATTGAGAATAACATTATCCATCGGTTCAAAATTTCAAAATCAATTACTATGAACCGATGTACCGTGTTCTAGGCAAAGGAAGTAAAAGTCATGGCCAATAATTATGGAATCAAGATTTTACCTACCACGTCATATTATGCATAGACTAATGCATAAGGTGATCAAGAATATTTTGAAGAAAATGATCGAAGAAAATTCTCGTGAGTGGCATAGAAAATTGTCTAAGACACTTTGGGCGTATAGAAATTCACCTCGTACTAGTACTAAAATGAGTATGTTTGCATTAACATACAGACACAATACAGTGGTGCCTTCAGAAGTTACTATGCCATGATTGAGAGTTGCACATCAAGCTGAGTTAACTCCTCCTGAGTTCACAAAAGCAATGTTGGTTGAGTTTGAAGGATTGGACGAAACTCGAATAAAGGCCCTGAATTTCATTATCACCATCAAAGTTGTTGTTGCCTAGGCATATAATAAAAGGGTGAAAGGGAAATCATTCGGGGAAGAAGATAAAGTCTGAAAAGTGGTGCTACCAATGGGTACACAGACAGTGCCTTGGGTTTTAAAAAAAAAAATGGTCACCTACATGGGATGATCCATACGTTGTCATTCAAGTCCTCAAGGGTGGAGCTTATCTCTTACGAGACTTGAATGGAAAAGTTACAAAGGCTCCGATCAACGGTCGATAATTGAAAACCTACTATCATTCCTTATGAGAGACAGTGTGAGACCAGGCCGAGTAGTATGAAAAGACAGAAAAACGTCCAACTATAGACAACAGAATGAAGAAATTTTTTTTTTTATTATTGCAGGAAGAGAGCCTTGGGTCATCAACCGTTTAATTTTATGTATAAAGAATAAAAATAAAAATAAAGTACAATTGACCGATTGGCCAATTCAGTTATAAGCTACCCTGTTGTCCTCGAACTCCTTGAGAACTGACTCATTGGCCTTCCAAGCCAATGCCTGCCTGCTCCTCCATGGTGGGTGCTCGGTCGTGGACTAGTGAAGAAAGTCTATCACCATGTCAAGGCGGTGCTCGATCATGTCGACCTCATTCTTGGCCTCCCTCTCGCCAACACCGCTTGCTCACAACCAAGTTCCATAGAGTTCTATCTAAGACTCGATGAAAGCCAGAAGCTCTTAAAAGTCTGGCTGATCCCATCTGAGATGTAAACGTGCGGCCTCTGAGAGATCGATGGTTAGATCGTTGCATTAGGCTTCCAACGATCACAACATCACCCTATCAAAGCAATGCCGACGAGCCCAGTGCAATCGACCCTTCCAAGCGGTATCATAGTGGGTCGAGAGAGACTTGGACTCAGCACATATGGTTGCCTGCTCCCTCAGTGGGCATGCACATCGTTGCAGTTCCAAGTTAGTCTTGGAATAAGCATCCCCAAGATGTTGCAATCTAGTGAGAACCTCTAAGATTTCTCGTAGAGGTTCATCCAACCTTAGCCTCTTAGCGGTAACTGAAGGGATAGACACTATGAAGGAGAGGGGACTTGGAGAAGTACTCAATCCCCTCGCTGAAAATCTCCTTCAAAAGGGTTAGTGATTGTGAGTAAAACATTGTAGGGGCCATGGAGTTTGAGGTATATAATTGAGCAGAAGCAAGAAATGCAATACAAATATAAGGAGAAGTGATGCTTTTATAACGAGGTGTGACAATTGGGATGACTGAGTAAAGCAGTGCGATGCCGATTTGATTCCTAGAAGGTTGGGATGCGTGGCCACAATAATGTGGATTCCTTGGAAAGCGATGTGTGAATCCCTATCCACATCGACCCAATCAACAAATGGTTATAGTTAAAGAAGGAAACAAAAAGACTAAGTACTAGGTGGTCGAGCTTTGAAGAAGAAATTCTATCGATTCAATGAGGATCGTCAACAACCCATAGCCCGGTCGACATCACTACTTTGCATTTGATCGGTTACAAAGGTAATCATCCAATGAGTCTATTAGCCCAATTCATTTGATGAAAGGAGTAACGAAAGGTTTTGGTTGGCTGATACCCCATTCTCGAGTCCTAGCGTCCATATGCCAGATTCCGATCCTGGGATCCTACAAGGAGGATTTTTTTTTTTGTATATATATTTAACTCGTAATAAGCATAACCACAAGATTACCCAATTGACAAAGGCAACATCATCATCACATATCCACTAATATAATCATTTGAGTACAATGCTGAAAGGGAAAATACATATATCGAAATCAAAGCTCCAAAATACAACTGCACGCTCCAAGCTCAACGCTGCTGCAACCTAACACCTGCACGCATCTATCGTGCATAAGCTTATAGAAAGCTTAGGAGGTGGTGTAAGTGTGTGCACAAGGTAAGTGCCAAGTATTCAATACAATGTCATTATCATAAAAACTGGAAGTACTGGTAATCCATAAATCGTACAATATCGGAATAAGCAAAGATACTAGCAAGATCATGAATTATCTGAGTAAGCAGAAATACTGACAAGAGCAGGAATTATCAGAGTAAACAGAAATACTCACAGGATCATAGATCATACGATAACAGAGTAAGCGGAAATACGAGCAAGTCCATGAGCCAATCAATATCAGAATACGCAATATATAACAGCTACGCAAACGAGGAGTCATAAAGAGCCAAATATCAAATGCCGAGAATGCAATGGGGTATAGAATTCCTTATTTGTTCACAAATACGTCATCCATATCTAGACCATATAAATGCAGAAGCACAGTAACCCAAGATGTCGTATGTCGCGGATGTAATGCAATATGCGGTGCGAATGGAATGACCATGCTGGAGTGTGAAGTTGGGATGGTAGTGCGTAGTATCACAGGCTATGGGGTCTATCACAAGGGACTTCTATCCAAACCAGTCCCATACCTAAATTTGGATAGTCAGATTCAATGTGGTAAACTCCTGATCTCAGGTTAGTCGCGCGCCCCAACCGAAATCCTGGCCATTGCGAAGGCACACGTAACAACTAGTTGCATACCACCAACCCGAGTAGATAGTGAATGAATGAATGCATGAATGAGTATGCAACTCCTGCTCACTAAATCCACATATCGGTACAGTTCATCTCTGGGATCATCACTGAGGTTTAGTACACTTCAAATGACACTACCGCCCTCCTAGCCACACAGTCCAAGTGAGCATAAGAAACCTCACTATCCGCCTGGCTAATAGTCTGTCAATACCTATCCGGCACGTCGATAGCGGACCCATTCACGAGCTGGTCAAACTCAGCCTAGTATTGCCCCCTACCCTCGGGCGGGTAAGGCCACACCCCCTCCCAACCGACCACGACACAGTGGGAGACGCGGCCTCCTGGTATTTGGCACTCGGGCGCTCATGTATCCTCTCGGTCTCGACGTTGGGGCATCTCCGGCCACGGAGGTTTAGGGATTTTCACCCGGGGACATCTATGGCGCCGTATGCTAGAACCAAACATTTCGGTGTCCTATTTGGCCATCCACGATATGCCCGTGGAGGCTACGACCCGATGTCGCTAGGGCGTATAGTAATCATAATGCGAGATGCATGAGTCATAAAATTCGTCATGCATCGATCCTGCACATACCGTGTGCTCATGTGAGATAACCTCCACCTACCAAGGAGTCTCATAACAACATGCTCAATGACATATGCAATGATCAACCACCTCTCATAACAAACATGCAGATGATGCGTATGGGCATGTATCATGATGTTATATGCTGTCACATACTCATAATTGGTATCCACAACCAGCATCGATAATCGACCTCGACCATGTGGACACTTAACCAACATTGCCCCCAAGGAATGGCCTACATAGAGTCAAACATATAATGGGCCCGCGGCCTCACACAAGGGCCTAATATACAACACAATGAGTCTTACTCAAAGGCCACATATACACAACAGGTGGACCCTGCTCATGGGTCTAATACATATCACAATGGGCCTTGCCCATGGGCCATGAATACATCACAATGGGCCTTGCCCATAGGCCTCAAACACGGGACATGTGGGCCCTACACATGGGTCTTGAATTCATTAAATGGACCATGCATCATAGGCTTAATACATATCACAATGGCCCTCAACTACGGGTCACATATACATCATGCAGGTCTCGACAATCGGCCATGGCAATCGAATTCGATACTCAGAATCGGCCTCGACAATCGGAACCGGCCAATACAATCGACCTCGACAAATCAACACCGATAATCTACATCGATAATTAGCACCAACAATCAGCTTCGATAATCAACACCGACGACCGGTCACATAGACAAGACTGGGTCCATAGATGAACATCTGATCAATCATAATATAAAGATCAGCCCTCGACCATGGTTTTATCAAATCTGGTAGCATGGAGCCATCCGTCCATGGTAAATGGGGCCCACTTATTTGGGTTAACCCACTAAGAGAATGATGAGAATGGGCCTGATAAGGCTTAAGGAAGGGTCACAATGTGGACATCCAACCATCACGCCCAACAATGTGGACATTTAACCAACATTGCTCCCAAGGAGTGGTCCACATAGAGTCAAACATAAGATGGGCCCAAATATCCAACAAGTGGGCCTCAAATAGTCATCACAGTGGGCCTTACACATACAGCACGTGGACCTACACATCACGGTGGGTCGATACATTGGGCCGCACGCCACACCAATGGGCCTCAATTCAACAAGTGGGCCGCATCAATGAGCCGAAATACATCTCAATGGGCCTCATCACAAGAGTAGGAATATTTCACAATGGCCTCACTAAATGGGTCGGAAACACATCTCAATGGGCCACGACGTATGGGCCGAGTATATATCACAATGGGCCACGACCCATGGGCCGCAACCCGTGGGCCTCAAATACAAGTGGGCCACATTAATGGGGCCCATATATAAACCTCAGGTGGGCTCTGCTCATGGGCTTCAAATACATAATATGTGGGCCCTACCCATGGGTCTTATACACATCAAATGGGTCACGCGTCATGGGCCCAATACATGTCACAATAGGCCTTGCATCAATGGGCCGCACTAATGGGCCTCGTACACATCAAGTGGGTTGTATCAAATAGGCAGCACTAATGGGCCTCGACCCTTGAGCCCTGATATATATCATAATGGGGTGCCTACCCTGGATGGCGTGGATAAAAATACATCAAAGTGGGCTTGACAAATGGGCCACAACATACATCAAAGTAGGCCTCATAACATGGTCATACATACATCAAATGGGCCACACCAATGGGCCCCATATATATCAAATGGGCCACACTCAAATATAAGTGGTGATAATGATTTTCACTACTAAAATTTTCAAGGCCCGCCATAACATTTATTTCCCATCTAATCTAATCATAAGGTCTCAAGATTTCAAAGATAGCCGTTCAATCCTCACCGTGCACTATGGTCCACTTGATAAATAAATCTGTATTATTTTCATCCTAAACCTTAAAATCATTTTTTCCAAAAATGGTTGGACGGTTGGATGAAACACATGCATCGTGGTGCGTCCCATTGGGATGGAAGGCATAGATAAGTCACATATCCCGCTATGGAGGTCCACAATTGTGGACACAACACATGCATAAATGGGTCTTAAGTAAGACCCACCAAAATGTTTATTTTCCACCCATCCTAGGGCCCAACATACTGTCCATCCAAACTGGGGCCAACATGATGTTTATTTTCCATCCAAACTAATCTGGTGATAGGGTCACATGGGCCTAGGGCCCGCTATAATATTTATTTGCATCCAACCTAGGCCACTGTAATATTTATTTGCATTCAACCTGGGCCACTGTAATATTTATTTGCATCCAACCTGTTAATAAGGTCATATAGACCTGGGGCCCACTACAATATTTATTTATTTATTTATTTATTATTATTATTATTATTATTTTAACCTGTTGATAGGGTCACACGACATTGGACCCACTACAACATTTACTTGCATCCAATCTGTTGATAAAGTCACATGGGCCAAGGGCCCACCGCAATGTTTACTTGCCATACAACCTCTTTATAAAGTCACGTGGACTAAGCCACTGTAATATTTATTTGTCCACCAAACTTTTGGTACGATTATGTGATCTTGGGGTCCACCATGATGTAGTTCACAAATCCAACCCATTCATTGTGTGTGTCCCACCAATTTAAGGGTCCAAACAGAGTTTCAGGTGGATCCAAGCTGCATGTGGACCCCAACAGTTGATTCCATGTGGCTTGACATACCACCGCATGAAAGATGATGGTGTGGGCCATACGAGAACGTTTTATAACTGATTTTTAGAACCAACGTATCAAATAAAGGGACCTATCAAATGAATGGCGTGGATGTAGAACATACATCATGGTAGGGTCCACCATTGGGGCCAATGGGATCCTCCCTACTTAACGTTGGACGTCCAGAGAGTCTGGACGTCAATGTACATGCATGCATATATATTTATATTTTTTTTAATCCTAGGTGGGACCCACATTAACCAGATCTACTCCGTCCATTATATCTGTCCCATAAAGTTAGGGGTCCAAACCAAGTTTCAATCACATCCAAAACTCAAGGAGGCCCCACCAGATGATTTTATATTTTTAGGCATGTTATCACATGATTTTAGATGGTATGGCCCACATGAGTTCCGTATACTTTTTGGGATGGACGGCTGGTCCATGGGGACCCATCAAATGCACGGTTTCGATGTTCAAAATGCATCACGTGGGGCCCACGGCTGGAGCCGTGAGGTCCAGCCAAGCCGTCCGCCCGCCCATGCAGTCTTCTGACAGCAGCAGCGTTGCTGCCTTATGATTCTGTGTTTTTTTTTTTTCTCTAAATCCAATTTTTCTAGGGAATTTCTTAGGTGGGGCCCTCATCAGGAAAATCTATCCTGACCATTGCATCTCACAGCTCAATATTGACCAAACAAGACCAATATTGAGTATTTTTCAGCATGTAGAATCGTTGGGTGAGTTTTCAACGGTAAAAATTTCCATTTCCTACAGTATGGCCCGCTTGATTGTCAGATTAGCCTCATCTTTTGGCTCAACGCCTAAAATGAGATGAGAAGTGAAATGGGCGGCGTGGATTTTATACATACATCAAGGTGGGGCCTGCATGAGCAGCCCACCTCCAAATACTATTCTTCTTCCTTATTAGTACACCACCATTTCAGTGCACGCACACCACTTTAGCCACTCTCTGTCCAGCGTCCCTTGGACGTTGGACCATAGGTATAACACAATCATCATAGTGGGTCCTACGTGTAGGTGGTCCACGTGTCACCAAGGTGGGTCCCACATGAACGTGGCCCACCATATTTAAATCAACTTGATATTTGTGTGTTTCCATCACTATAAAGTAGGGTCCACATGACTTGTACGGTTGGGATAAAACATACCTCAAGATGGGATTCATCCAAGTGGGCCACACATCGCAAAAAAATGAGAGGAAAAGAAAGGAGCACCCACCTCGAGATCTCTTCTTCCTTCTTCCGCCAATGCATGATAGAGCCCCAAAGAAACAATTTCAATGGCGGAGATGATCATTGGATGGTGGAGATGGGAGATAGGGAGGTGGGCCACACTAGCTCTCTCATGGGAGCCATGGACGTGGGTTGCTCCATGGAGGGATTGCTTGGAATGGAGAGAAGTGAAAGAGAGAAATGATGTAAGGGAGTGATGGGAGAGAGGGATGGTGAGGTAATGGGAATTAATGAGTTGACTTATGGGGAAAAGGGAAGGTAAGGTGGTATGGTAGGGTGATGTCACCCCTAGGGTGACATCATAGTAATTAATGTTTTTAGGGAAGTACAACAATAGGGATAGGTGGGTCCCATAATCAAGCGATCAACGGCCTAGATAATGCACGGGCCGGATCTTATAATCTGAGCATCGTATTGACGCACAAGACGCATCGTCGGAACCGCGGCGACGGCACGGTCAAAATGACATAGGTCTCATTTTGAGTCGGCTCGGGTTTACAGGATGTGACTCAAGAGCATGCGTCAATGCTATCTACTCGTCCCGGTTCGCCGAAACTTGACTAGAGGGAACCGTAGAAGTTTATGGAATGGTACAGGCTAGGTAATCATCCAATGAGTCTATTAGCCCAATTCATTTGATGAAAGGAGTAACGAAAGGTTTTGGTTGGCTGATCATTTTGAATATCTTGAGCAGCGGCCGATTGAAGTGGTAATGCCATTATTCAATATTCTTGAATGATGATTCAATAGGGAATATGTTGTTCTACTTTAATGGACAATATAGATCATGGAAAATACCCGAACAACATGAAAGTAAATAAAAGTAAACTTTATTCAAAGTAAGTAGGCCATCGACCACATTACAGGGATAGACAAAGCAGGAAAAGCAAAGTGAGAAAGGAAAGCAGCCAAGCAATGCAGGTGTTTAGGCATGTTTTGCCTTTATTTCTTCAAACTCCTCGAGGAGTATTGCTTCTCGACCTCAACATGCTCTTGCTGTAATTTCCAATCAGCTCCCTCTTATATGAAGATGGGTAGGAAATGCAAGAGCTAATCAACACAATTGCCATGTGAGGAAACTCTACCCTCGACCTTCCTCTTCTTGGCAAGGCTCGCCTTCAACCAAGCCTGGAATTGGCAATATGCGAGTCGATGAAATAGAGGAGATCCTCTAGGACGGCAGGGTCTTTAGGAGCATAAGAAATGCTCCTTCTCCTTGATATCATTGAGCAGCTCGGTGCTTTGTGCCTACAGCACATAGAGAAAGGTAAAGTTGAACCGGTGAATCCTGTTCTACTGTAGTCAGTCATTCCATGCCAATTCGTAAGCTTCATTTACTGACAAAGAATCCTCCCATGCCGCGACTTGCTATCGTAGATGTTCAGCAAGCTGCTCGAACTCGAAGATGAGGTATAAGTAGCGATTTTCCAGAAAGTACAGGTTCTTTAGTACTTTCATAAGTTCTCCAAGCACATCGTCCAATTTTGCAGCCTCCGAGGCCTCTCTGAGGAAGAAGTTGGTGTCAAATAGCAGCGAGGATTGGCTAAAGTCGATGAGACCCCAATTAAAGATATCTTTAGATAGCTCTTTGCGCCATCAATGAAGGAGGAACTTGGGTTGGTGGCCATGGCTGAAGAGTTAGGGAACTTCGGAGGTTGCTTGAGTTGCAGCATGAGTTCAGAACGGGGTCCAATGTGATTTAAATAGACAATTATGGAACCCAAGTTTGATGCAATTATGGCGGGCAAAGATGCTTCATGTTCTTGGAAAGTTGGGACGTGCAACCTTCGTGTCTATTGTTTTGGAGAGTTATGCACGACTCCTCGTACTCCGAGCTTCACATCACCAATATATATTTGGAGAATAGAAAAAAAGAAAAGAAAAAAGAAGTGCTAAGTACAGCTACCGATAATAAAAGAAGGCTCGACAACAGATTTCATAGGTCAATAGATACAATACGAAAGGAAAAAGAGCTACAATTCAAAGGTAAAAAACTATTGAATAACAACATCTATTATCTCCAATTGACCCCTCATCTTGTGCAAAACAGCCTTGTGTTTTAAGACCACTTGTCAAACCCAACCAATAGCTTCTGTTTGAGCCTTAGTAGACATGGCCAAGTCCCTAACCGTTTTCCTCTTTCGATCGGATTCAACACTTTTCTCTTCGAAATCTCTCTTCAACATCATCGGTTGTGCTTCCAGAGTAACAATTTGTACACTCATGTCTTCTAAATCGTCATATGAATTCTTCAGAGTTCTGTGTGGCTAGCCAAAAACTTCTCGACAATATCATTGGCTGTAGCTACTTGTGATTCTTCTATTACGTGCTCAGCCTCGAAGCGCCCAATCATGGTACAAATCTTGTACTTTTCTCTAATGTATTCCAAGAAATACCTGAGTGTTAGCAGCTTAGTCAAGAGGTTTGCGTCCGAGTGAGAGAGAATTCGATATTGATCGATCGACTCGGTAAGCTTATCAATTGTCTCGATCAATACAATCTCTGACAACCCCGAATGTATAAGGGTCTGGATCTCTTCCTTGAGATGTTGTAACTCAGTGGAAGGGGCATGAGACTTGGCCATTGTGACATCGTTGATAAGAACCTATCAGAGGGAAGAGATTATGTCTTCAACTGGGAGCGAGTCTTCGGTCGTTGTAGTAGAAGACAAAGCATCATTGGTCGGCATCAGCACCGATACTGGAATTGGTGTGGAGCAAGGGAGGGAGATATTGGTCATTAGGACCTCCTCCATTGCCTAGTCAAAGATGACTACCTTGTGTGTTGCGCTTTGCCGAAGAGGCTCTTCAATTTATGTAGAAAAAGATTTTACGATCAAAAGAAGTTTTTGAACAGACGGAGGAATGGGTCAAGGAGAAGATCCTCTTCTAGAGTTCTGAGGAGTAACAGTCAGGGGACGCTCATCTTCTTCCTCATCTTCTCGATCAACAACAATGGTTGGTGTTTGAGGGATGTTGACCATATATTCAGAATCTGTGATGACGATTGTAGCCTCCGGAGAAGGACGAGAAGGAGGGGCTTCAGTGCTAATGACCCCTTCAGAGTTGATAGTTTGCACTTCATCTATCTTGGGGATATCGGTTGTTGGCTACATTTATTGTAGCGGTTGTGCCACAATGACTTGCTTTTCCGTCGCTAATACTATTTGAGTAACTACAAAAAGGGTTAGAATCAGCAAAAAAAAGAAAAAGAGGTGAAGGACTTGGAATAGTTATATAAGTGAAAATGCTCTCTACTTAAATCATAATGGACAACGAGGGTGATGAATCGTCTATCCACAGATTGAGAATTTTTTTTTAAACCATCGTTATCGCTCGAGTAGAAGTTGGGAATGGTGGTGGATTGAAGTGATAGAGAGTAAGGTATTTCTCATCGAACTAAAGATCAAGATTATTTAACCTTTCCCTATCCTGCCACAATTTATTGCAGCATTTATTATAGTGAGCTTCTCTGTGACGTTTTGGACCTTCTTCAATTTCTTTGAAGTAGTCTTCAACGGACAGCCCTGGCCAATATTTGGTTTTGAAGTATTTTTCAAAAGAAGACAGCCTCGGTCAAAGAATTACCTTATTGTCGTCATCCTTTGTTTGCAGTCGGCAACGACCAACTTGTCATTGTTGGCTGAGAAGGCGGATTGGCACATGTGAAGACTAGAGTTGGAGGTTGCGGGGTAGGGCCAAGAGGAGCTCCTAAGTTAAGGATCCTCTTTGGGGCCAATGGAGATGGTTGAGGTGGTGAAGATTTCGGAGGAACATGTCATTTCACCATAGTTTGTTGGCGCTTTGGTTGAGGAGTTGTCTCGATCGATGGAGCTTGCGGGACAGTAGTAGCGGCCGATTTGGTCTTCGTCTTATTCAATTTTTGGCTAGGAGTTGTGGCCGATTGAGGCGCTACTCTTTTCCCCTGCAACTCCATAGAAGAGAGGAGCTAAGTTATGATGACTTGAGGAGTTTTATTAACCAACCTTTTGTAGTGACTCTCCCACCAATCAGCGTAGGTGTCCATCATCTAAGGCTGATTCAGATAGATGGGAAGATTGAGAGTCAGATTGGTTAAGTAGAAAGTAGAATGAAGAGAATGATATAGGTCAATTTGATCAGCTATCAGCTGAGTGAAAGGAGGTTGGTTACAAGTTTTTTGGATGAATGGACATGGAATGCATTATACAAGACCGAACTGACGGGCAAGCAGGTTTGGACAATATTGTTCGATTCCAACCTTGGCATTCTTGTCAGCATCTATTGTGCCGCAATAGGGGAGATCCCTACAAATGAGGTAGCTCTCTCAAGCTAGGTGCATCTGAGATGCCTCCTTGCTGTCTTCATCCTTGTATCGGCTGATAAACCAGGCTGGACCAAACTCTCTATCATGAAAGGGGGTGAACAATCAACTGTATTTACTTTTATTAAGAAAAGAAGAATAGGGAGTCCATATAAACGAAAAATGCGTGGATCTCCTAAGGAGAATGATTGATGAAGTGACCGTAAGAAAAATAAATGATATCAGATTGAATGGGGGCATGTACAACGGAAATAATCGTAGATCCACATATGGAGAATCCATAGCGATCATCCTCTAAGATATAGACATTTAGTGGTAATTTCAAAAATACATCTGTACAGGTGGCCAAGTACAAAAGGTGTCAGAGCGAGTTTTCGACCTTGTGCAAGCATCTCGACTAGTTGAACATACTCATTCGTGATCTGGAGAGCATTCACGCAGAGTAAATGTCGGCAGATCCAAAGTAGTAGGAAGGTTGTGTATTCTTCGTAATTGACCAGGCCTTCATGTTTGCAGTACACTTGCATGAAGTGTGAGTAGGCCTTAATGACCTTATTGACAAAGTGTCTTGGTTTCATCTGAGCGAATCTTGGGAAGATTGTCTCGTCGAAGGGACTGAGTTGGGTCAGAGCTGCAATGTCCAAGATTATTGGACTCATATGGCCGCATCCGAAGAAGAAAGTGTTGGCGGATGGGCTCTAAAATGTCGACATCGTTGTAAGCAGAGCAGGGTTCGACGAATATTCGTATATGGAGAGTTTGATGCATTCATAACTGACAGAGTTCCTCTATGTTGCCTCATATTGGGAAGAAACGTGAGTGAACCAAACGACCCATTCTGATAGTGGTTTCGACTAGGATCGAGGGTTCTTTAGAGCATTGGATAGCTCAGGGACGGATTCAGATTGGATCAATATGGTTTCACCTGGTGAGTGATTGCCTCTAAGTGCAGAGGTTCATAAGTAATATCCTGTGAATATAGGGTTGATCCCATAGGGAGATAATCTATGAGAATAAGAAAATCAAATGCAAAACTAACTAAGGAATGGAAACTAAATAGATTAAATGATTTTAAAAGTATGAAATTCAATCGAATTAAAACAACACCCAAGCTTCAAAGTTCCACACATAGGTTAATGATCAATAAATGATGACTTTGATAACACAACTAGGATTCAAGCACTATGGTCGGCCTAATCGAAAAATAAAACAGTTTAAATATTTTAATAAATGATATAAAAGATTAGAGAGTCATGGATTAGCACTATTAATTTATATTCTCAAATGTCAGTGATTTTAAGCATTCAATATCCATGAGATAATGTATTAAAGAAATGTACCAGGTTGATAACATCTCCCATCTAAGAAATCTAATTGATGCAGGTTAAGCCTATCCATCAATATGGATCTCACATGATGAAAACATATGGATCTCACATGAGGATCAAAAACCGAAACCTAGATAATTGATAACATGCATACAGTATTCATCTCATCATTAAAAATAATCAATCATCATAAATTATGATATCATTAAACCAATGTGTTTCCCTTCTAGCTTGGGCTAGAGGGAACTAAAAAAACTTAACTAAATTGCAAAATAGAAAAGCAACAAGAAAGCAAAAATAAATAAATTAAAAAAGATCTAAAGGACTTGTAAAGATCTAAAAACCCTAGATCTTGCGCTTGAATGTTCTGAATGATGCCTAGGAATGTTATGGGAAGCCCTAATTATAAATGGGGAACTCCCTCCTTCAAATTGATTTGAAAAATCTGGAAACCACCTCAAATTTTCTCATTCTGCATAGGCTCCGTGTAAACCCTTCGATGACATCGAACTGCTTGCGATGTTATCTAAGACTGGCTTCGATGTCATCGAAGACTGTATCCAATTTGTCCAGCAACCAAACTTGATTTTCCTGTAATTCTTCGATGTCATCGAAGACTGACTTCGATGTCATCTGAGCTTAGATCTTGTGAATTTCTGCATTTCTTTCCTTTTCCACTTGGTTTTCTTGACTCTTGGGGTCTTAAAATCTTCAATCTTGGTCTCTAAAGGTCCGTTTTTTACCTTGGTAATTCTTGAGCATTAAATCCACACTTTTAATATTGTTTTCACTCTGAGCTCTCAAGTTCATCTTGCAATACAAACATGAGTAAAACATAACGGTAAGCAGTATAATGTTCATAAAACCAAGATATAGATGGGAGAAAATATGCAATATTTAAGTCTCAACACCCAGGCAGTTGGGAAATAGAGGGTCCATCATACTGACATCATTAGTATCAATCTAAGGAAAGAACATTGGTCCCATACAATAGTAGTCTTCAATCGGTGATTTGAAGACTATTTCATTGGAGAATTTCTTAGAAAGAGCGTTCATTACAGTGACCAGGTTGTCTTAGTGGAAAGATGAGGCTGAGGATGATAAGGTAGCCATTGTTAAGGATAGAAAGAGAAGGAAGCGTGGAGTGAAAAGAGTGTTTAAAACGACGTTTATATCGGCCGAGAATATGGATTATTTATTAGGCCATTATTATTATTATTATTTTTTGTACAATACGAGTACACGCGATGCAACGGGGTTAGCCCTTATTTTTAAAAAAGGTGGTTAGAGCTAACATGTAGGGGTACATCAGTCAAAGATGGTTGCTATGACATCGCCACGTGTGTCAAAGGACTGTTTCATTAATGAGGGGTCGCATGTCGCTTTCAACTTTTTTCAAAGGTTTAGCGACGTGGGGGCAATGTTCATCCCCATTGTTGCCAATTCCTGTGAAAGCCAATCAGAGTGGGTTGTGTGTGATCTGCATGGATTTGCGTGGTGTATTTAGAAATCTTTGGGAATATACGAAGAGGATTCTACGATAATACAACTAGAGTGCATTGAGCGATGCCACGTCATCCACTAAACGGTCGATTGAAGAGCAATCATGTAGAAGCAGTTACTAGGACAGATGACATGAGTAGAAGCAAAGAGGGTTAAAACGTGCTAAATAGTTATAGCAACTATTAGAACATAAGAAGCATCCAGATGGCCGGGTTAAGACTATAAATAGCAAAGGAATTTAGTAGGAAGATTTGTGTCATACCAACACAGTGAAACCCAACATATCTTTCAATTACCCATCTTTCAATTACTTTAAATATTGCATGATCTTTTTTACATATTGTGCGAGTGGCTGAATAGATAACCAATCTCATTATTCAATCTCGATCATATACTACTTATCTGCCTACCTTAGAGCTTGGGGTAATAGTTGTTGGGTTTGAATTGAGGCTACAAATTCAATTATGGCACGCCTGCACTTGTCAAGTGGCAGAAAACGAAAATCCAACGTCAACTGGACTCACATACAAGTTGTTCCCCACAAGTAGATCCACCGACCTATATCTAATAGAGGTCGTCAAACCCGCCCGAGTAATGTTCATGTTTGAGTCCTACCGAGTCTACACCTATTCTGACTCAGTAGGACTTAAAAAATGGGTCGACTCGACCGAGGCCCAATTGGACTACACAAGTCAGCCAACCTTGACATTGAGTTAGTCTAGTTTTGGAGCTTTTGAACAATGATTCACATTTGTTGTAAGATGACTATCAAGCGATGGTGACATGAGGCGTCTTTCACTTGCTTCAAAGGCATGGATGGGGTCAACACAACAACCAGATTCATACTTGGACAATCTGGGTGGGCCCATTGCATCATACTGTAACGGTGGAAAGTATACACTGAATATTCAGTGTATAAGCTATTCACAGGGACACTCGTCATTTGAAAAACCCTGTATATTCATTTCTTTACAACGAGAAAAAGTGATTATATATATATATATATATATATATATATAAAGTTTCTTCATTTTCTTTTGGCAGGGCATAACAAAGTCGTACTGGTGGGGCCCATCATCCGAGCTAAGTGTGTGTGGGACCTTTTCTTCTTAAAAGAGTTGCCCCTTTCAAATTCGAAAAATATACCAACGGATACCTGGAGGATTTCTATATGATTGTTTGACACATTATCTTTTTCTCATGTCCTGTAGATAGCCTGCCTCTCAGTTGGTATAAGTGGGGCCCATGTTTCGGTTGATCCATACTGTTCAAAGAATGAGGAAGGCATTTCTCTTTATTGCATTGAAGAGCGTGGATTAGAGCCTCTAAAATGGATTAACAACCCAATTGCATTACAGCAGAGAAAATAGGACAAAAACCCAAGAAAATTCTACGATAAAGAATAATAAAATATCAAATATCCAGCAATTCCCAATCTCACTACACTTCCCTCCTGATTTTGGACATGCCCAACGGATCGATTTCTTAATCAATTTGAACCGTCCATTTAATGTGGCTCATTCATCTAGAGAGGAATATATTATGATCCCAGAAGACAGGATATGCGTACAGTACCCTGGAAGTCTTGAGTTTGTAGTTTTGTACATCTCGAACGTTGATGTGGTGGGCCCCGCCATGGATGGAGGTTCTAAAAAACCATTTGATTGCAGGCCAGCTGTAAGTAAACGGTTAAGAAGACGATGGAAAAACAGCCCTGGTTGAGCAAAGGGAAAACTTTGATAGTCTGGCAGAGGGTGGCGGTTGATACACAAGGCACTTTAGAAATTGCATACGTGTCACACTAATAATTTAATTATGAGTCCCGTTTTAGGTATGTCATGAATCAAAGTTACTTTTATTTTATTATTTGACTACCGGATTGGTGGACATTTATTGGACGGTTAAAAATGCAAAATATGCAACGGTATTATTTCAAACAAGCTGCTGTACCCTGTTTCTAACAGTTTATGAGATAACCAATTAGAAAAGAAAACGTATCATTGTGTGGAAATGTAGAGCGTGAAAGATCTTTGGAGATATTTTAGAGCTCTTTTTACATAATCACAGCTGTCATGGAACGGGATGGTACACGTTAGCTGATAATGGAGAGTGGCCGAAAAGTCCAAGAAACATAAAGCAGTCAAGCAGAAAGAAAGGTTAAAAAGAAATGTGCCAAGGGGAGAAGAAAGGAGCTGGAAAACTAACGTGGTGATAAATTAGCTATCATAACCGTTGAATAAAGAGAAAAATACCTAAGAGATAGCCGTGGAAGAGATTTATACATGACAATGAATCTAACAAAGCAAGTTGTCTTACACCAAACCAATCAAATTATCTTATCATATCTTAGCTCTATCCTATGAGTAGTGATAATTCAGTAGCCGTAATTATTAGTGCATTGATGTGTGCACATTATTTAACAATCACTTGTGTCTATGTGTCAGGGAGTCGGTTGAGCCCTTTGAAGTTGATGACCAAAGATATAAGAAGACATGAACATCGAGAAAGTAAAGAATAAGTAAATAAGGTACCTTGGTGACCCTAACCTTAATCCAAAATAACCCCAAACCTTTAAATGATACTAACCTTAATAGGTAAACCTAATTGATCATTCTTATCCTTAGGAACCTTAATTGGAACATGATAAATAAGGCTATAAGAGGTGCAAAGTTACTATAAATGTATATACCCACAACAACACTTTTCGAGTGGTCTCCGATCCTATCAACGGCCTATCGATGGGTCTCAATGGAATCGAAGACATTCAATCAATGAAACAATCTAGCAACCAATCTGCCTATTTTCTAGATTTTTTTCATCCCATTGAAGAGGAGTTCGATCGTTCGAAGGCATCGCTTGATTAATTGATAGGAGCTGTATCTGCCTAATTTTTCACCGTTGGAGCTCGAACTCTATATAAGGGCTTGGTTCTTGGGCATTTAAATGGATTTTTGGTGCAATAAAAGCTCTGATGAAATATATGTATGCATGATTAGATGAATGCTAGGAATTGAACAGTTAATACATCCCCCACACACATATACACTATTGATTACAGACTAGTTGCTTAAATTGGAATATTATATATGTAGTGTATATGATCGGACCCACTATTGGCTTAGAAGCCTTAGTGTTACATTGCCTTAGTTTAAATTGGTACATTAGTTTAAGTAGACAATTATGGTTTAATTGGCAAAAATTTTATTAGTCATATTTAACCCCTCCCCCCTTCCCCCAAGGACATAGCCACTCATTCCAAAGCTTCTATAAGCTTCCATGCATAGTCTTAGTATCCCACCATGTAATTTCAGTAATCTTTAGTGATAATTTAGTAGCTGTAATCTTTTGTTGTAATCCAAGTCTATGCTTTTGTGCTGGACTATTCCTAGTATTAATACAATCAATTCGTCTTTCAGTAAGGCATCTTACAGCTTCTCTTTATGATCAACCATAAGTATTTCTTTTTTGTTTGAATGTTTTTGCTTATAAAATTCTTTCATACGAAAGGCAAGGTACAACCCATCTTCAGAAGAAGAACCCCACCCTCCAATAATCACCTAATCTTCTTAATAACTATCTTATGAGTGCCTAAATGGGCGATTGATCTTCTCAGGGCTTCGTCATATATGATCACATTCAACGAATCTACCTATCTTGGCGTTTGGGGTTATTTTGTTCAGTTTGAACCAAGTTGTACAATCGGTTTTGGCATGCCCACACACACCACATGTGACTAAAACAAACTGAGTGCCAACAATTTTTGGCACGCCTGGCGAGACACCATTTTTTTTTATAAACATACTAATGCAATAGTAAAATATGAGCCAAATAAATACTCATAATATTTCTGTGGCTAATGAACCTCTTGCACCAGAGGAGGAAATTCAGGTGTAGCCAACACCTGAGCTGTTAAATTCACAACCAAACCAAGTGTCAAATCCTCCAAATCAAGATAGGACATCTTCATTACGGACTAATCCTCTTAAGATAATGTCAGCTAGGCTACTAATATGCAAATAGGGATTTAGCATATTACAGAGTAGTCACAAGCTCAGGCTAAGCACTCATGAATTCAAGATGAAACTTTCAACAGTTGAATGGCTAGTCAGACTAAGAGTTTGAATATGATGATGGTTATTTTTGCTGAAAGAATACTTGTCGTGCCTCAACAAACTATTGAAACTAGTTTTGTCAGAAATCTTGCCCGGTACCACCAGTGCTTTTTTAACAATGGAACATACATCCTGCTCCAGTATAGGAAGTGCGGAATGTTCCTCCACCTATTGAGTTCAGACAACCTGAAAGGGAGAATAGGAATTCACTCCTAAGGCCAGAAATTAAGGAATACCCAATGGATAGCCTTTCCCTAAAAATATTTCTCAGAATGAGGAACAACACCTGATAGGTTTTGAGCCACCTTTGATGGCTGAACCTCACCATTTATACAGTGACTAAGTTTTACAACCGATCGAAGAAGTGGCAGGCCAAGTTCTTGAATGAACAACTACTCCATTCTACCTCAAAGCTTATCCTAAATGGATCAATTGGCAATATCCATTGCCGAGAAATTACTAACATGATTTTTCATTATTTATAGGTGACATCGGTCAATCGATCATACAACACAGGTCGATTTACCATGCACTATGGAGAACTAGCTAATAATGATTATTACAAATTGCAACTGTTTGGCCATTCTTTAACCGCAGTGGCTTTCACTCGGTACCCTAATTTTTTGTCGAACTCCATTCAAATGTGGTAAGAAATGGAAGAGAAATTTCATACCTAATTCTTTTATACGAATGGGGAAATTTTTATAGCTGATCTTGCACGCTTTCAGTAGTTGCTAGGTGAATGATGTAAAAACTATATTGGTCAGTTTAAAAGAGAAAAAAGACAATGCAAAGTAGTCACGACTAAGGCTGAATTTGTACAACTCGCCCAAGATGATTTGAAGTATAAACTCTGTAAAAATTTTATTGAAATTCAGTTTACAGATTTATATGATTTAACTAGAAAGGTATATCGGTATGAAACTTTCCATTAAGAAGGAAAAAGGCAAAAGAACTCATCAATTGGGACGTACTACTATGATCCTAACTACGAGGTGCTAGTGGCTGAAGTAGCAACCAAGCAGACATTCGTTTGTTCAGTGCTAGTTAAGAAGAAGTAACTGCGTCGGCCACACAAAACACTCAAAGGATATATACATTTGATATTACCTGGGTCGATGGGATCTTTGATATAATAATGGCCGGAAATTTTATTAAAATTCCTATCAACCATAAAATACTCATGGTTGAAGAATTGAAAAAGACTGAGTATTGCAAATGGCATGGAAGTCGTTCCCATTCCACTAAAAAATGTGTTGCTTTCAAGAACGTCATCGAAGATAACATTGACTGATGATTGCTTAAATTCCCTGAGAATGAAAAAAATGCAATGCATATTAACGCCGATCCATTTCCACTTAACATAGATATCAACATGACCATGGTCATTCCTGAAAACTTGGTTTGACCGCGACAAAAAGTTGATTTTGGGCCTTGTGATGACCAGTTTTAGGTGCAACAACCCAACAAATGATCTAGGATGCCTTCGCAAGCACATATGAGCACAATAGTACAGTCAAAGCAACATCGTCCATGGACCACATGTCGCATTTATGCAAGTAATGCACAATGCCAATTCGACTGATCAGACAATTTCCTCAACTGAATAGCCAAACAAAACCATGGGTCATGTAAAGGATGGAAAATGACTCTTATCACTAACAGAACAATCGATCGTCTTCAACCGGCTTTAATACTACGACATAGAATGGTCAAACCCCTTCCTACCCAGGAAGAAGTTTGGAGGAGGGTTAGTAACCCTAAGTTCCCATCCATGCCTAAAAGAATGACCCACACTCAAAAATGGTGTTCGCAAAGGCAACAAGCTGCTAAGCAAAGGCAACTAGCCACAGTAGAGAATCAATCTCAAAAAATGGCTACTCGACCATGGCCGATGACAACGATTCTGCAGCTAGGTGATTAACAAATAACTTTGAACATTATGGATTTGACTGTAGAACCTATTTCACATGAGTCAGCTTTTAAGAACCAACAATCTAACAAAGAAGGTGCTGACCCTGAAGGATTGTCTAAATACCTTAGAAATTCATGCTTTTCCGGCGATGATCTATTGATTGAAGAACTCCTTGTAAAAGAAAAATTGTTGGAGAAACTTCACCTAATCTGGATGAAAAGAGATCAGTTCTAATAATGAAAGACATTGAAGAATGACCGAATTTGAAAATGCCTGGGGGGGCAATGTTTGAATCATGTGATACAGTATGGGTCACTTTCACTACTTGTAATGGACTGCAATATGGTACTCACCTTACCTTGAGTTCTCAGACTAAACCATCTCAGCCAAGCAAGATGGAAGGAGGATGAGGAGGAACTTAGTCCTCCTATAATCATACAATATGGCTCCTTCCATTTTGAGAAGAAATTTAAGAGTGCATTGACTGTCATCGTTGAGTCAGGCATTGTCAGGCCCGTATCCTAGTCCACACCATTCTATAGACTCTCGCGATCCTCCTCGTTGAATTCCGGCAACCCATGACCTGTAATCAGCATTTGCGCGTGACCCTAAGTCGTATCCTTTAGATTTGAGTCGGCTCGACCCGAGACTTGTACCCTTGTGACCGCGCCGTCGCCATGGTTCCAATGGCGCGTCTCGCGCGCCAATGCGATACCAAGCCAAGAGTTGTGGGCCCGCGTTTATTTCAAAAAAACACTATGCATTGCAAATCCCGAGAAGAGAATCTCTACAGTCTATCAAATCAATCCCATCAATTAATCAAGTACAACACCCATCCATTTCTCACCAACAAAGCATGACACCTCTCTCTCTTTCCGATCCCCAAAGTCAACCATTCCTTACAACAACCCATCCCTCTCTCCTTACATCTCCTCTCTCTCTCATTTTCTCCACCATTATTTCAAGCACCAAGAGAGAGTGGATGTTCAAGCTTCCTAAAGAGAGAAGCTAGGTGTGGCCCACTTCCTACCCCATAATCTCCCATCTCCATCCTTCAATCTTCATCTCCCACCATCAAAGAAGAAGCCAAGGAGCTTAACTTTCCATGAATCCAAGAAGAAGAGTAAATGGTGGGTGATTTTAGGATATCCACCATTGATTTTATTTGAGGGCCCACTTGTGGTGGGACCCATTTAATGTTCGTGTTGTAAACGGAGAGGAGCTCATAGTGGCGGAGCTCCTCCCTCGCGCACACACCATCTCTCTCTCTCTCTCTTTCCCTCTTTGTGATGAAGTGTGATCCACCTGATCTAGCTAGCCTAGATGAAGGGAAAACACAAGTATCAATTTGATCAACTCGCGGTAGGCCATCATGCGGGACCCACCTTGATGGCGTGCCCCATCTAGGGTCGGCCGTCCGCTAGACGTCCAGCATCCTTAGACGAAGAGACAACACAAATATAAGCTTTATCCAAGGCTGGTGGATCCCACACGTGTGGACCACCTTGATGTACAGCTTCATCCTCACTGTGCAGCTACTAGACGGTGGGTCTCCACCATAATGTATCTGTTATAACCAAGCCGTCCAACAGCTTAAGTTGCAGATGACGTCAGCAAAGCTTTGTGGGTCTGAGATGCGGTACGTGTTATAATCAAACCATCCATCTGTGTGGGGTCCACCTTGATATATCCGTTGTACACGTGGACCCCACATGATGTATATGTTTTATATCCACATTGTCCAGTTATTTGGACGGTTGAAAAACCCACCATGATTTATGTGTTTTATTCCCATCGTCCATCTGGACGGTGGGGGCCACTGTGATGTATTTGTTATATCTATGTCGTCCATCCATATGCATGGACCCCCTCTAATGTATGTATTTTATCCATGTCGTCCACCTTCATGGGACCCATCTAATGGATGTGTTGGATTTGCACCGTCCAGCCTGTTATCAGGTCTGGACGGAAGGGAAAATGCAAATATCAACTAGATCCGAAGCTAGTGGGCACACGTGTGGCCCCACCTTGATTATCTATTGTATTCCCACCGTCCAGTCAGGTGGACGGTGGAGCCTACCTTGTTGAGATGTGAGGAATCCACACCGTCCAATCCCTGGATGGTGGGACCCCCTATGATGTAAGTGTTTTAACCATGCCGTCCAATCCCTGGACATGGTCATGGATCCCACCGTGATGTGTGTACTCTACATACACACCGTCCATTTTAGAGAGATCATTTTTGGACATGGGCCTTGGAGCTGGACAAATCTAGCCAACCAGTGTTGTCCAACGACAGCAGGCCCATCTGAGATGAATGTGTTTTACCGCCCAGGCCCACTGTTTTGGGTGGGAGTGTGGGGTCAGCCCACCTTATAGACGACCCACTATAATATATGTATTTTACCCATACTGCCCTTGGGGCTGGCCCAAAGCTCAAACAGGCCCACCATCAACTGGACTATGCGTCCAGTAATCTGCAGGGCTTGCTGTGATGTATGTGATTTATCACTCCAGTCCATTCAATTCAGGGCCCACCTGGATAGGTTCCACACCCCTGGTGGACAGTATACAGGTGGGGCCCACCTTATTTAAGTGTTTCACCCAGGCCATCCAGCTAGTTGGACGACCAACAAGACAAGGATGTTATTGGACTAATCGTCCAGCAGCCGGCCCATCATGATGTATGTGTTGTATGCAAGTTGGCCTGCCGTGTGGGGTCGACCATGATATATGAGTCTTATCCACACCATCCACAGGCTGGGAAGGATGGGATCCACCTTCATGTATATATTCTATATCCACACCATCCATTTGTTAGGGACGGTGGGACTCTTGATGCATGTATATGAGGCCCATATAATGAGGCCCGATGTGATATATATGTGGCCCATGAGTGAGGCCTGATATGATATATATGTGGCCCTTGAGTGAGGCCCATTGTGATGTATATTGGGCTTTTGTGTGAGGCTCATTATGTTGTATGTGAGGCCCTTAAGTGAGGCCATGGGCCCCACTATATGTTTAGCCCCATGAGGGCCACTCCTTGAGAGCAATGTTGGTTAAATGTCCACATTGATGGGCAATGATGGTTAAATGTCCACATTGTGACCTTCCCTTAGGCCCTTTGTTAGGCCGATTATTGAGGGCGATTATCGATACCGATTATGAGTATGTGACAGCATAGCATCTGATACATGCCCATACGCATCATCTGCATATTTTTTATGAGATGTAGTTGACCATTGCATATGTCATAGGGCAGGTTGTTTTTGGGACTCCCTGATAGGCGGAGTTGTCCCACATGTGTGCATGGTATGCACAGGATTGATGTATGATTGGACTGTGTGACTCATGCATCTCATATTTTGGGATATGACTACTACACGCTTTATCAATATCAGAGCCGTATCCTCCACAGGCATATCGTGGATGGCCAGATGTGACACCAGAAATCTTTTTCTACATGGGGTGCTATAAATGTACCTGGGTGAAAGTTCCTAAACCTTCGTGGGCAGGAGACGCTCCAACTTCTAGACTGAGTGGATACATGAGCATTCAAGTGCCGAATACCGGTAGGCCACGTCTCCCGCTGTGTCGTGGTCTGTTGGAAGGGGGTGTGGCCTTACCCTCTCGAGGGTAGGGGGCATATCTAGGCTGAGTTTGACCAACTCATAAATGGATCTACTATCAACATGCCGAGTAGATATTGACTGACTACTGGCCAGGCGGATAGTGAGGTCTCCCACTTGTAAGTTGCGCGTCTAGTGGGCGACGATCTTTGTAGAGTGTACTAGACCCCAGTGATGATCCTAGAGATGTACAGTACTGATATGTGGACTTACTGAGTAGGAGTTGCGTACTCAGTATTTTACTCATTCATTCATTCATTCACTATCCACTCGGGCTGGTGGTGTACAACTAATTGTTATGTGTACCTTCGCAATGGCCAGGATTTCGGTTGGGGTGTGCAACCAACCTGAGATCAAGAGTTTACCACATTAAGTCTAGCTATCCAAATTTAGGTATGGGACTGGTTTAGATAGAAGTCCTTTGTGAGCCTGCGATACTACGTACTATCATCCCGACTTCACACTCCAGCTTGGTCATTTCATTTGCACCACATATTGCATTACATCCGCAGCATATGACATTTTGGGTTGCTATGTTTTTGCATCTATATGGCTTAGATATAGCTAACAGTATTCATGGACTCGTCAAGATTTACATATTGTATTGCATCATCGGTATCTAATATTTGGCTTACTAGTTTCCACATTACATATCTGATCTACATTGCTTCCTCAGTATATGATATTGGCTTATTATGTTTTTGCATTGCATGGCCTGGATAAGGCTGATGGTATTTATGGACTTACCGGTATGTTTCCGTATTGCTCTGATATTGCATACTTAACACTTACCTTGCGCACACACTTACACCACCCTTTAAGTTTTCTATAAGCTTATACACAATAGATGCGTGCAGGTAGTGTTAGGTCGCAACAACGTTGAGCTTGAAGTGTGCAACTGTCTTCTGAAATTTTGATTTTCGATATATATATTTCCCTTTCAGCACTGTATTCAAATGTTTATATTAGTAGATATGTAATGATGATGTTGCCTTTGTGATTTGGGTAAACTTGTGGTTATGCTTCTAACAAGATAAATGTACATTGCAAAATCCTTCTTGTAGGATCCTAAAATTGGAATCTTGCACATGGGCGTTGGGAGTCGAGAATGGGGTATTACGGAAGCTGTCAGCACTGGATTCGGAAATCGAAAATTTTGTGAGCCCGATTTCCGAGTTTAGGGCGTGACAGGCATGCCCTCTGAAAGGTAGTTATAGAAAGGCTTGGTCACACTATGCCTTAACATCTGAAACCGTTATACATTTTTGTCCACTTGGAAGGATGTCTAGTCACCAGGGTCCTAGTTGACAATGACACAGTTGTGAATATCCTCCCTGCCAAAATGATGATGAAATTAGGAAAAACCTTAGATGATATAATTCCGACTAAAGTTACGTTCAACAATTTTGCTGGAGGGGAAAGACAAACAGATGGTGTCTTGGCCATCGAATTGACTATAGGAACTAAGAAGGTGTTGGCTGCTTTTTTCTTAGTTGACACTTCATCAAATTACAATGTCTTATTGGAAAGATACTGGATACATTTTTTCTCATCAATCCCATCATCCTTACACGAGTTCTGATTCTTTTGGAATCAAGACAAGGTCAAATTAGTATTGGCTAATAACAAACTATTTTTAGCCACATCCAATGTGGACGAAGCATATTTTTATGGAAATGAGTTTGGACTGTACATTTTACTGGAAATGATAAATATGGATGTCTAACTAGGATAGACACCATAATTAATCCAGACAATATAGTGCGTGATATTGTTACTCTACTATACCTAAATAATGATCTATCGAAGGCTATAGTGCCTTATCAGGTAGTTTCGCACTGCGCTATAGGATAAGTTCCATGATGAGTCCCTCATTAGCCAATAGAAGAAAGACCGAGTTCACGGCCAGAATATTGCAACTCGAGGAGAGGTTGAAAGAGTATGGCAATGGATGGTTCATTGACATGACTGAAATAGTAATACCAGTCAATGAGGTAGCTGAGGATGACATAGAATTGAAGGATCTTAAATGGGCCACATAAAAGTTAGATGACTCTCAAGCCCAAGTTCAGGATCATCTTATTAAAGTGAACTTAGAGACATAATAAAACCCTAAGCCTACTTTTATCAGTAGTTTATTGGAGCCACAAGTCCAAGATAAACTCTCTCATTTAGTCAGAGAATTTATTGATTGTTTCGCATGGGGTTACCATAAAATGCCTAGACTAAACTAAAATATGGCCGAGCACATGTTACCCATAAAAGAAGGGTATCGATTGCATAAGCAATCGCTCAGAAGAATGATGACTGAAGTTACTCAGAAATTAAAAAAATAAAAATAAAAAAATCGAACGACTGTTGAACGTAGGATTTATTAGAACCATCAAATATGCCGAATGGATCTCCAATGTGGTTCCAGTCATTAAGAAAAATAGTAAGCTCCGAGTCTATATCGACTTCAAGAACTTAAATCAAGCCACAACTAATGATAAATATCCAATGCTTATGGCTGATCAATTGATCGACCGAACAGTTGGATACCAAATGGTTTCCTTTATGAATGATCATTCAGGGTATAACAATATAAGCATTGCACTTGAGGATGTACCAAAGATGGCTTTCAAATATCCTAGACCTTTAGGGACTTTCCATTGGGTAGTGATGTCATTTGAGCTGAAAAATGTAAGGGCTACTTACTAAAGGGCCATGAATGCAATTTTCCATGATATGATTGATCATTCATTAAAGTATACATTGAAAATGTAGTACTCAAATTGGCCGACATGGTAGAACATTTCGCTCACTTGTGAAAATCATTTGAACGAATGAGGGTTTATGAGCTAACGATGAACCCCCGCAAATGTGCTTTTGGTGTATCAGTCGAAAATTTCTTGCAATCATGGTACATCGGCCAGGAATTAAAATAGACTAGAACAAGGCTCAAGAAATTATAGATGCTTGACCATCGAAAAACAAAATAAAATTACAACATTTTCTCGGTCAAGTTAATTTTATGCACATGTTCATTTCCAACTGTGCAGGAAAGACTATCACATTTTCTCTATTTGTGAAGTTGAAATGAAGAGATGAATTTAAATGAGAAGCAGAACATCAGTTAGCATTTGAACAGATCAATTAGTACTTAATGAAGCCACTGATGTTAATGCCCCCAGTCAAAGGTCAGTCGCTTTTGTATGGTGCAGTCGCTGGAAAGTCGATTGAAGCATTACTAGCACAAGACAATAATGATCGGAAGGAACGAATTGTTTACTATTTCAACTGAATGTTGTTAGATACTGAGAGATGGTATTATATAATAGAGAAATTATGCTTATCATTGTATTTTGCAGTCACTAAGTTATGACATGATTTAATGGCCAAATCAGCCAATTTAATTGCGATTACTGATTTGATTAAATATATGTTAAATCTGTCAATTTTGAATTGCTGAATCGGCAAATGGGTGTTAGCATTATCTGAGTTTGATCTTAAATATGTACCTCAAAGAGAAGTAAAGGGACATGTCATAACAAATTTGACCATCCATCTGATATTGAAAGTCAACTTCTTTCGGAAGTATTGGACCTATACATAGTACATTTGTCGCCTTAGAGATTAATATTTGATGGTTCAAAGACCAAGTTAACAGGTACAGGAATTATCCTTGTTGCACTAAATGGAAAATGGTAGGAATTTTTATTCTAATTTGAATTGGAATACACTAATAATCAGGCCGAATATGAAGCTTTGATAATTGGTTTAGAAATATTAACGGAATTGGGTGCTATCGATAATAGGTGATTCGCAATTGGTAATAAACCAAATAGTGGGTGTCATGCCCCAAACTCAGAAACCGGGCTCACAAAATTCCCGATCGCCGAATCCGGCACCGATAGCCTCCGTAGTACCCCGCTTTTGGCTCCTAGCACCCATACGCAAGGTTCCGATCCCAGGATCCTATGAGGAGGATTTTCAACATGAATTTGATTCGTAATAAGCATAACCAAGCATAACCCATAAACAACAACCGACACTTCATCACATAACAAGAGAGGGTTGAATCGATAGGCTTGATAGCTGAACGATAGAAGATTGCAGACCAAACTCGAAGTCATACTCTGATATATCCTCGAGCATCCTCCACTCCTGAATCATCATGGGCCTCGCTTATGGGGCATATACGCATCATCTACATGTTTATTATGAGATGTGGTTGACCATTGCATATGTCATTGGGCAGGTTGTTATGAGACTCCTTGATAGGCAGAGGTTATCTCACATGAGCGCACGGTATGCACAGGATTGATGCATGACTGGATTGTATGACTCATGCACCTTGCATTGTGTGCCCTATCAACATCAGGGCCGTAGCCTCCACAGGCATATCATGAATGGCCAGATGGGACATTGGAAAGCTGTTATTAGCATCGGGCTGCCATAGATGGCTCTGGGTGAAAATTTCTAAACCCTCTTGGTACCAGAGGATGACTCCAACGTTGAGACCGAGTGGATACATGAGCGCACAAGGGCCGAATACCAGGAGGTCATGTCTCCCACTGTGTTGTGGTCAGTTGGAAAGGGGTGTGGCCTTCTAGCGTAGGGGGCATTGCTAGGCTGAGTTTGATCAGCTCGTGAATAGATCCGCTATCAACATGCCGGATAGGTATTGACAGACTATTAGCTAGGTAGATAATGAGGTTTATTACGCTCACTTGGACTGAGCGCTTGGGAAAGGGGCGGTGTGTAAAGCCCGTATCTTAGATCGTGTCGTTCCCTAGGCTTCTGTGGCCCTTCCGGTCGAATTTCGACGACCCGCGATCTATTACTGACATTTACGTGCGATCCTGAGTTGTGTCTTGTATATCAGAGTCGGCTTGACTCAAAACTTGCACCATTGTGACCGCACCGTCGCCGCGGTTCCGACGCCACATATTACGTGCTGAGGCGATACCCGGGCCAGGAGATGTAGGCCCACGTTCAATTCGAGGAAAACACCGCGCGTCGTAATTTTCAAGAGAATCTCTATCCTAAATGTCACATCAATCCATTAATCAAGTCTAAGTACACAACCTTACTTAGCCATTCCCTTTTCACCAACAAGGCATGGCACCCATTCCTTTTTCACCCAAAAGTCAACATGCACCATGCTCCCTCATCCCATCACTCCATCCATCACCTCTCCTCTCTCTCTCATTCTCTCTCTCCATTCTCCCAAGCAACTCCCAAGGAGAGGAAACGTCCAAGCTCTCCATGAGAAGAGCCATGTGTGGCCCACTCCCTATCACCCTATCTCTCATCTCCACCCTTGGATCATCATCTTCACCATTAAAGGAACATTTTTGGAGCATTAGAAGGCTAGTGATGAAGAAGAATGAGAGGTGGGTGCTTTTCTCTCTCTCTCTCTCTCTCTTTTTATTTTTATTTTTGTGCGATGTGTGGCCCACTAGAACGGACCCCGCCTTGGTGTATGTCTCATCCACACCCTTCAGCCATTTTAATGGCCCACCTGAGCAAGGCCCACCTCTTATATGTGTTAAGCTTAAACCATCCAGTGTCCAGGACGCTGGACGTCAAAAAAAAATATTAGCATGATTCAAGTCCTTTTGGGTGAACTACTCGTGTAGACCCCACCTTGATGTATGGGACTAATCTACACCGTCCATTTCATTCCCTACTTGATTTTAGGCGTTGAGTTGAAAAATAAGGCCAATCCGATAATCAAGTGGGCCATACCATAGGGAATAGTGGTGTTTACCATTAAAACCCACTTTGATTTTTCTATTCGCCCAAAACACGTCCCATATTAGTCTCATTCGGTCGATTATGGGCCATAAAATCCAATGGCTGGGTTGGATTTTTCAGATGTGGGCCTTATATGTGGAAAACTACGAAATTACACAAAATAAAAAAAATGTGAAACATGCAGCAGCGCCTGCTGCAACGTCAGCAGCACAGGACGCTGCTGCCGTGGACGCTGTTAAGGCAGGGACTTGGTCCCACTTATGTAGGCCCCACCTTGATGTATGTATAAAATCCACACCGTCCATTTCACTTCTCAGCCCATTTTAGGCATTGAGCCAAAAGATGAGGCTGATCTGACAATCAAGCGGGCCATACCATAGGAAATAGCAATATCACCCTTGAAACCCACCTAGATCTTTCTATTCGCCAAAAATAGGCCCTATATTGGATTCATCTGGTCGGTCTTAGACCGTGGAATCCAATGGCTGGAGTGGATCTGCCCAATGCAGGCCCCACCTATGAAAATCTATAGGAAATCAGATTAAAAAAAGAAGAAGAAGAAGAAGCAGCACTGACGTTGCTGCTGGACGTGCCTGCGCCTGACGCACGGACGGACGAGGCAGCCATCACGGCCCCAGTTGTGGGCCCCACCCTGATTCGTTTCGACCATCAACACCATGCATTTGATGGGTCCCCTCATACCAGGAGGCCGCCCCAAAAATTTACTGTATATGGCACTCAGGTGGGCCACACCATTTAAAATCATGTGAAGACATGCCTAAATATATAAAAACACTTGGTGGGGCCTACCGGAAATTTAGATGCAGCTGAAACTTGGTCTGAACCCTCAGCCAAGTGGGACACACATAATGGGTGGGCTGGATTTGCGAACCACATCGCGGTGGGCCCCTGACTGTGACCTTATGGTCAGTTTGGATGGCAAATCAATATTACAATGGACCAAGGTCCACGTGACCCTATCAACATCACGGTAGGACCAAGGCCCATGTTACCTTATAAACAGGTTGTATGGCAAGTAAACATTGCAGTGGGCCCCTGGCCCATGTGACTTTATCAACAGATTGGAAGCAAGTAAACATTGCAGTGGGTTCCATGATCATGTGACCCCATTAACAGGCTGGGAGAAAAATTGGGAGAAAAATAAATATTGTAGTGGGCCCCAGGTCTATATGACCTTATCCACAGGTTGGATGCAAATAGATATTACAGTGGCCCAGGTTAGATGATAAATAAATATTACAGTGGGCCCAAGGTCCACATGACCTTATGAATAGATTGGATTGCAAATAAATATTACAGTGGGCCCTAGGCCCATGTGACCCTATGACCAGTTTGGATGGAAAATAAACATCATGTTGGCCCCAGTTTGGATGGACAATATGTTGAGCCCTAGGTTGGGTGGAAAATAAACATTTTGGTGGGTCTTACTTAAGACCCATTTATGTATGTGTTGTGTCCACAATTGTGGACCTCCATCACGAAATATGTGACTTATCTATGCCTTCCATCCTTATGGGACCTGCCATGATGCATGAGTCTCATCCCAACCATCCAACCATTTTGAGATTGTTATAAGGCCATCTGTTGAGGCTCATCTTAATGTATTTGTGGCCGCCCACTAAGGCCCACTTTGATATATATATATATATATATATAGGCCCAATATGATGTATATAAGGCCCATCTTAATGTGTGATTCCGCCATGATAAATGTATTGTATATCCGCACCATTTAGCCTGCTGGATGGTGGGACTCCCCCCTCGATGTATGTATTTTATATCCGCACTGTCTACCTATCTTGATGGTGCAGGGCCCGCTTGCTGCATGTAATGGGCCCGCCTACACTGTACAAGCCCACCATGCTGTGTGTACTTCACCCATACCTTCCACTTGTACGGCCCGCATAGATGTGCGTATTTTGTATCCACCCGTCCATAATGTTGGGATAGTGCTGGACAATGTTTGGTTGGCGCCGATTTACATGGATATGTTTGGACAGTGCTGATCATCATACGTGGGCTATGGGTGTAATAATACACATGTTATACCTACAACTATTGAAATGATTTTTGGTGCAGCCCATATAATGAGGTCCACCTTGGTGTATTAGTGCGGCCCATTGTGACGTATGTAGCCCATTATGATGTGTTTGGCCCATGTGCGGGCCATCTGTTTGTCTTGCTAAGTCCATGAGACGTGGCCCACTGTGATATATCTGAGGCCAGTGGGCAAGGTCCATTAGTGCAACACATATGATGCAACCCACTTGATGTGTATGAGGCCCATTGATGTGGCCCATATATTGTGTTTGAGGCCCACGGGTTGCAGCCCATTATGATGTAATGGGGCCCATGGGTCATGGCCCATTTAGATGTGTGCTCGGCCCTTACGTTGTGGCCTATGGAGATGTGTTTCTGACCCATTTGGTGAGGCCATTGTGATATATTTCTGCTCATATGATGAGGACCATTGAGATGTATTTTCGGCCCATGTGAGGCGGCCCATAGCGATGTGCATTAGGCCCATGTGATGTGATCCGCTTGATTTATGAGACCATTGTGTGAGGCCATGGGCCTACTATATGTTTGGCCTTATGTGGGTTACTCGTTGGGAATAATGTTGGTTAGATGTCCACATTGTTGGGCAATGACGGTTAGATGTCCACATTGTGACCTTCCTTTAGGCCTTGATCGGCCGATTGCTGATTATCGATCGAGGCCGATTACCGATTCTTATTTGTTGTGGCCGATTGTCGATAATTGATCGATCCCAATTGTCGTGACCAATTGCCGATTCTGATCGACATGACCAATTACCGATTTCGATTGATGTGACCGATTTACCGATTCTGATTATCCATCAATTTCGATTGTTGAGGCCTAATGTGATGTATATGCGGTCAGTATTTGACGCCCGTTATGATGTTTATTCAGCCCGTGTTTAAGGCCCGATATGACGTATATGAGGCCTATGTGGTGAGGCCCATTGGGATGCATTTAATGGTTAGGAGATGGAGTCCATTGTGATGTATGTTAGGCCTATGTGAAAGGGCCATCGTGGTGTGTACTACACTATTGAGAGGGACCTATGGTGATGTATATTTGGCCCTTATATGAGGCCATGGGTCCACCATTCCTTAAGGGACAATGTTGGTTAAATGTCCACATTGTTGTGATTGATTGTCGATGCCGGATATTGATACTTATTATGAGTATGTGACAGCATAGCATCATGATACATGCCTATACGCATCATCTGCATGTTTGTTATGAGATGTGGTTGATCATTGCATATGTCATTGAGCATGTTGTTATGGGACTCCCTGATAGGCGGAGGTTATCTCACTTGAGCACGCGGTATGTGCAGGATTGATGCATGACTGGATTGTATGACTCATGCATTTCACATTATGATTACTGTACGCCCTAGCGACATCAGGGCCGTAGCCTCCATAGGCATATCGTGGATGGCCAAATGGGACACCGAAAATGTTTGGTTCTAGCATACGGGCGCCATAGATGTCCCTGGGTGAAAATTCCTAAACCTCCGTGGCCAGGAGACGCCCCAACGTCGAGACCGAGTGGATATATGAGCACATGAGGGCCGTATACCAGTAGGCCGCGTCTCCCACTGTGTCGTGGTCGGTTAGGAAGAGGTGTGACCTTATCCGCCTGAGTGAGGGGGCAATGTCTAGGTTGAGTTTGACCAGCTTGAGGAATGGGTTCGCTATTAACGAGCCGGGCCCGATATTGGCAGGCGGATAGTGAGGTCTCTTCCACTTACCCAGTTGTGCGCTCGGATAGGGGCGGCAAGCTGGCGTAGAGTGTAATAGACCCCGGTGATGATCCCAAAGAGGAACCGTACTGATTTGTAGACTTATTGAGTAGGAATTGCATACTTATACATTCATTTCATTCACTATCCACTTGGGCTGGTGGTGCGCAACTAATTGTTGTGTACCTTCGCATGGCCAGGATTTCGGTTGGGCGCGCGACTAACATGAGATCAGGAGTTTACCACATTGAGTCTGACTATCCAAATTTAGGTATGGGACTGGTTTGGATAGAAGTCCCTTGTGGTGGACCCCATAGCCTGCGATACTACGTACTATCATCCCGACTTCACACTCCAGTATGGTCATTTCATTTGCATTGCATATTGCATGATATTCGCGGCAATACGGCATTTTAGGTTACTGCGTTTCTGCATTTATATGGTCTAGATACGGCTGACACTATTCGTGAACTCATCAGGAATTGTATATTGCATCGCATCCTCGGCATATGATATTTGGCTTTTTATGACTCTTTATTTGCATGGCTGTTCTATATTGCTTACTCTATCATCTTATGATTTATGATCTTGTCAGTATTTCTGCTTACTCTGATAATTCATGATCTTGTCAGTCTTTCTGCTTATTCCGATAATGCACGATTTATGGATTACCAGTATTTTCGGTATTGTATGATGATGGCATTGTATTCAGTATTTCTGCTTACTTTGATAATTCATAATCTTGTCAGTCTTTCTGCTTATTCCGATAATGCACGATTTATGGATTACCAGTATTTTCGGTATTGTATGATGTGGCATTGTATTGAATACTTGGCACTTATCTTGTGCACACACTTACACCACCCTCTAAGCTTTCTATAAGCTTACGCATGATAGATGCGTGCAGATGATGATAGGTTGCAGCAATGTTGAGCTTGGAGCGTACAGCGGTCTTCTGGAGCTTGATTTTTATTTATGTATTTCCTTTCAGCATTGTACTCAACTGATTATATTAGTGGATATGTGATGATGATGTTGTCTTTGTGAATTGGGTAATCTTGTGGTTATGCTTATTGCGAGTTAAATGTATAAAAAAAAAAATCCTCCTTGTAGGATCCCAGAATCGGAATCTGGCATATGAACGCTAGGAGCCGAGAATAGGGTACTATGGAGCTGTCGGCACCAGATTCGACGATTGAGATTTCTATGAATTCGATTTCTGGATTTGGGGCGTGTCACAGTGCCATTTAGAGTGTACTAAACCCCGGTAATTATCCAGACTGAGAACTGTACTGATATTTGATGCTCTAGTGATGAGCTACATTAATATATGGATTTGGATGAGGTTTGGTATGCTTGAGTTGCATCTTGCATCGCATGGTCTTGATATGGCCGATAGCATTCATATCTTGCACCGCATAGCCTTGGTACAGCTGATTGCATTCATGTACCCATCTGTATGATTCTGCATTACTCGGATATTACATTTTAAGCACGTTCACATTACGCATATACTTACACCACCCTCTAAGCTTTCTATAAGCTTATGCACGATTGATGCATGCAGGTGACACAAGGACGTAGCCGTAGCCTCACCGCGGTAGGAGCGTACAGTTAAGCTTCAAGAGTTTCCATTATTATCATTATTTTGTATTTCACTTCATATGTATTGTACTCAAAGTTTTTTTTATCATAGTGAATTTTGTGGTAGTGTTCTTGTGGTTATTGTTCATGAGTTATGCTTATGATTATGCTCATTATGAATCAAAATCATGTTAGAAATCCTCCTTGTAGAATCTCAGGATCAAAACCTGGTGTATGGGTGCCGGGAGCCAAGAATGAGGTAGTACGGAGGCTGTCAACGCAGGATTCGGCGATTGGAAATTTTGTGAGCCTGGTTTCCGAGTTTGGGGCGTGACAACCAAGCATAACCTACAAACAACAACCGACACTCCATCACATTTCCACTATGATAAAAAAACTTATAAGTACAATGCGGAAAAGGAAATATAAAGATATACAAAAGCTCCAAGATGATCTGTTATGCGCTCCTGCCTCAGCACTGCTACGATCCAACGTCACCTACACGCAACGGTCGTGCATAAGCTTACGTAAAGCTTAGAGGGTGGTGAAAGTGTGTACGCATTGTAATAATATAATTATGTAATATCAGAGTAATGAAGAATATGCTGATGAATCCATGAATACTATTGGTCATACCAAAGCTATGCGATGAAAGGCATGAATGATGTCGGCCATACCAAGGCCATGCAATGTGAGACGCAACTCAAGTATACCAATTCTCATCTGAGTCCACATATCAATACAGTTCAATTCTGGAATATCACCATGATCTAGTACACTCCAAACTAGATTGCCGCCCCATCGCGCGCAACAAGGTGAGTGGAAGAGACCTCACTATCCGTCTGCCAATATCGGGCCCGGCTCATCGATAGCGAACTCATTCGTCGAGCTGGTCAAACTCAGCCTAGCTTTGCCCCCTCCTCTCGGGCGGGTAAGGTCGTACCCCCTTCCAACCAACCACAACACAGTGAAAAGCGTGTCCTTTTGCTAATCGACAATAAGTGCTCATGCATCCACTCGGTCTAGACGTTGGAGCAACCTCTTGGTACCATAAAGGTTTAAGGAATTTTACCCAGGGACATCATAACACCTCATGTAGAACAAGATTTTTGGTGTCCAATCCTGCCAACCACGATATGCTTGTGGAGGTTATGGCCCTGATGTCGCTAGGGCATATAGTATTCATGTCACACAATGCGAGATGCATGAATCATGCTATCCAATCATACAACAATCATGCCCGTACCGCGTGCTCATGTGGACAACTCCCCTTATTAGGGAGTCCCATAACAATCCGCCCAATGGCATGTGTTATGATTAATCATTCCTCATATCAAGCATATATATGATGCGTATGGGCATGAATCATGGGGCTATACTAAGTATGTTATATGATGACGATGTACCCTCCTCTTATATCAAGGTTGAGCCTAAGTGGCCTACCCAAAGCCTAAGGATCCGAAAAGGGTTCTTTCTTCATACTATTATATAGCCCTGTTAGATGCCCTAGGGGGCCCAAATGAGTCCTAGATGGACTCCAAAATAAAAGAACTAATCCTACTTACAACTGATGGGAGCCCAACATCTTGGGATAGCCCAATGAGAATAGATGGATCATACAAATGGGGCCCAATAATTAGGGTCAACCCACTTAGAGAATGATGTGAATGGGTCTAATAAGGCCTAAGGGAAGGTCACAATGAGGACATTTAACCATCATTGCCCATCAATGTGGACATTTAACCAACATTGCTCTCAAAGAGTGGCCCACACAAGGGATTCATACACAACACAATGGGCCACACATACATCGCATTGGGCCTTACTCATGGGCCTCACATACATCACATTGGGCTTCATATAAGGGCCTTACATATAACATAATGGCCACGTCCTATGGGCCTCGAATACATCATAATGGGACTTGCCCATAGGCCTCAAATACATCACAATGGGCCTTGCCCATGGGTCTTGAATACATCACATGGGGCTCACCCATGGGCCTCAGATACATCTCAATGGGCCGTGCCCATGGGCCTCAACACTGGGCCTCATATATCAAGTAGGCCGCATGACCTGGGACACACCATAAATAGCAGTGGAGATGAAGACCAAAGATCATCTGGACTATACCGCAAATAGCAGTAGAGATAATGATTTCCACAGTTTAAAAATTCACAGAGGCCCACATAATGTTCATTTTCCATCCAATCTGTCAGGAGGTCACCAAGACCTGAATTAAGATGAAAAACAAGTTTCATATTGAAAAGGCCAAGCTATATGTCCTAGAGGGGGGGGGAGGGGGTGGTGAATAGGACTATGCCAAATTTAAGCTTTAACAGCAAAATAAAAGAATATGATAGCTAATTAAAAGAAATCAATTGACAATGCTGAAAATGAAAAGCAACCTCAATAATCAAGAATTGAGAGGTCGATACAAATGATGTTCTAAGGACAACCTTACACCATAAAAACCAAGGGTTTATGGCAGGACAACCTTATTTCTAGAACGTTCTTTGTATCAAGAACTGAAACCGAAAAGGAATGAATAAATAACAATGACTTGAAATAAATTGCAAGAATTTAAATCTAAATTATTACAACATTCCCCACTTACTTGAAATGAAAATATTACAACATTCACATCCACACAAACATTCCACAATTCTGAATAATAAAAGATAGGAAAAATTAAACGAACATTCAAACCACAAGACACAAGAAATTATAGTGGTTCACCTGCGTGTACACCAACTGTTAAACAACAGCCACACAGCTACTCCACTCCTAATATCCTCACACAAGGGATATCAGCGTTCACTATTAAAATAGGTTTCACAGGTTCACCTAAAACCTTCACAATTATGTCTTTTTAACTTGAGCTTACACAATACAAAAACCCCACTTTCTAAGTTTTCTAGCTCTCCTCAGATAACCAACATAATGAGATTTTTCTGACTTAACCTCAAACAAAACCAAAATAATGGAATTTACAATAAATGTGAAATACCTGGATTTCTCCTTTGTAGCAGCCCAAAAGAACCAATCGGAGTAGAAGTTCAAATGTAGAAGTTCAATGTCTAATACTCACTTTGAAATGGTTCGAGGTTCTAATTGATTTTAAATTAAACCATTTGGGCTACCTATATTTGATTTTGATTCCAAGAAGAAGGAATACAACAATTCCTCTTTTCAATTTAGATTGGAATATAAAAACAAAATCAAATTAAATAAGCTAACAAAAGAGAATTTTAAATATGCACACAGTAGCTTAAAATGAATACAAACTTATCTAAGAGTGATGCCTTGATTTTCCTTGAATTGAATTATCAAATTCTGAAATTCGTCGTCTATTTATAGATGCAAAAATCACGTTTACGACTGGTCTTGGGAACCCTTCGACTGGTCATAGATGAAACGAATTTTTAAATTTTTAAGCGGGATTGAATCAGACAGTTACACGATCGGTCGTAGGGTGTCTACGACTAGTCGTAGAATACCCACGACTGGTCGTAAGACTCAAAGATTGGTTGCTATTGTTTGAGTTGAAGAACTAGGACTGGTCAAATGACTAGTCGACACTGTTCACACGACTGGTCGAACAGAGTCTAGGACTGGTCGTAGATGAACAGAAAATTTTAAACAATTACAACAAACTTAGGACTGGTCCTAGATTTTCTAGGACTGGTCGAGCCAGTGCTAGGAGTAGTCGAACAAGGTCCAGGACTAGTCTTAAAACAGACTAAATACTTATAAAGTAATTCAATTTGAATTACGTATTAATTCAAAATGAACTACCCTAAGGTCAATCTATGGTCTTTCATACCTGGAACATGAAGTAATTGAAATACCATTTCTTCAGATGATAGATGACCTTAGAAGATTATGAAGCTTGAGATCTCTATTCTTGATGTAACATTGAGCTTGAGATCTTCTAGGGCTTATCTTACACTTAATTTTGTGTTGTACTTCCTGTAGCTTGAATTTCACTTGACTTGGGTCTTGAACAAGATCACTTCTTTGTAGCTTGTACTTGCATTTCTTGAAATGGATTGAAGTAGTTCTTTGTTCTTGACTTGAAGCAAAGTGTTTAGAGCGGTGATGCAATGTCTTGATCATATATACTAATGAGCTACATAAGACATAGATTGATATTTTTGCACCACAAAATTTGACAACCAAAGGAGCATAAAACCATAGCACTTACAATCTCCCCCTTTGTCAAATTTGTGACAAAACACACTCTAATAAAAATAAGAGAAGCACAACATGCTCAATAAAGAATCATGCACCAGTTATATAAGAGAACCAGTTACCGCCTGGTTAAAGAATCATGCACCAGTTGTCATTAACTAGCATAAATTCTTCCTTACTTATTTACTCCCCCTGAGTAGCACACATATAAAAAAATTAATGCTACTACCCTTCAATACATATTCCATTCCAATTAATACTTGAAATCTTCTCCCCCCTTTTGTCACAATATGACAAAGGAAGAAATCAAAAGGATAATTAGCAGGAGAGTAAGAAATGTATGAACTAGTCAAGATATAAGCAAGTTAAAAAGTCCACAGAATATAAGCTAGTCCAACGCGCTCCACGACCAGTCTTGAGCTGTCCTCGACCGGTCATACCACGACTGGTTGTGTACAGGAAAAATAAGTATTTATCATAAAAAATTATAATTTAAACACATAAAGTATCAAACATATATACACTATGATACATGCATGCATGAATAATCAATTATGAATGCACATACCAAGATCAAATTTTAATTTATTAAACCTGCGTTTGTTGAGCGGTTTAGTGAAAATGTCAGCAAGTTGAGTCTCAGTCAAAATGTATTCCAAAGATATTATCTTTTCTTCCACTAATTCACGAATATAATGATACCTGATGTCAATATGCTTGGTACGTGAATGTTGGATTGGATTTTTTAAAATATTCATCGCACTGGAATTATCACAATATAATATCATTGATTCCTGTGCAATTTCATAATCGCTTAATATATGTTTCATCTAAACAAGCTGAGTACATGCATTTCCTGTTACGATGTATTCAACCTCAGCAGTTGAGAGCGATATAGAACTTTGTTTCTTACTAAACGAAGAAACTAAACAATTTTCAATATAAAAACAACCACGACTGGTTGATTTCCTATCATCGATATTACCAACCCAATCAGCATTAGAGTACCCAGCCAATTGAACACTAGTATCATATGGATACCAGAGACCCAATTTAGCAGTACTCGCGATATATCTCATAATCCACTTAACCACAGTTAGATGTGACTCTTTAGGGTTAGACTGATATCTATCGCAAATACCAACTATTAAAGCAATATCAGGTCTAGTAGTAGTTAAATAAAGTAGACTACCAATCATACTTCTATACAGTTTAGGATCCACATCTTTAGCTGTAGAGTCCTTTGAGAGTCTTAAAGTTGTACTTATAGGAGTATCAAAATTCTTACTATTCTTAAATCTGAACCTTTTAATCAAGTTCAAGGCATACTTGGTTTGAGAAATAAAAATACCATCAGGTTGTTGTTTTACTTGCAATCCTAAGAAATAATTTAACTCCCCAACCATGCTCATTTCGAACTTAGATTTCATTAAATCTGCAAACTCAACAGTCATGTTAGTACATGTTAATCCATAAATAATATCATCGTTATGTTTCTTAACAAAGAGCGTCTTATCGACACTACCCATTTTAAAATTATGACTTAGCAAAAACTTAGTCAATTTTTTGTACCATGCCCTGGGAGCTTGTTTTAGACTATATAGAGCTTTTTTAAGACGGTATACATGATCAGTTCATTTAGGGTCTTCAAACCCTACAGGTTGTTCAACATATACTTCTTCATGTAAATCACCATTCAATAAGGCACTCTTTACATCCATTTGATAAATTTTAAATTTTCTAAAGCATGCAATGGATATAAAAAGTCTGATTGACTCAAGGCGAGCAACTAGGGCAAAAGTTTTATCATAATCAATGCCTTCTATTTGAGTGTACCCTTGTACAACCAGTCTTGCCTTATTTCGAATAATATTACCAAGTTCATCAGACTTATTTTTGAAAATCCACTTTGTTCCAATAATATGTTTATCTATAGGTCTAGGAACAAGGTACCAGACATCATTTCGAACAAACTGATTAAGTTCTTCCTGCATAGCTACTATCCAGTTTTCGTCAGAAAGAGCTTCTTTTATATTTACCGGTTCAATCTAGGATGTGAAGCACACGTAATTACATGTCTTCTAGTTGTCTACGAGTGTGCACACCAGTTAGAGGGTTTCAAAGAATTTGAGTAGTTGGATGATCTTTAACAGTCCTCTGTTCAGAATTATTTTGACTTAATGAAGTATCTGGTTTGTCAATCAAAAGAACTTCATCATTATCTGAACTAGAGGCAGGTGTATTCAAGTGATCATCAATGACCACATTAATTGACTCTTGAATCACACTGGTCCTATTGTTCAGAACACGATATGCACGACTGTTTAAAGAATATCCTAAAAAGATCCCTTCATCACTTTTTGTGTCAAATTTTCTCAAATTTTCATGGTCACGCAAAATATAGCACTTGCTGCCAAAAACTCGAAAGTATTTGACAGTAGGCTTCTTATCAAACCAAAGTTCATAAGCAGTTTTATTATTAGATTTACATATATAAACTCGGTTAATAATATAGCATGCAGTATTTACGGCTTCAGCCCAAAGATTTCTAGGGAGCTTCATACTATTCAACATTACATTTCTCATTTCTTGAAGCACTCTATTTTTCCTCTCCACAATTCCATTTTGTTGTGGTGTTTTGGGAGCAGAGAATTCATGCGATATTCCCTGATCGCTACAGAATTTCTCAAAACTGCTATTCTCAAATTCAGATCCATGATCACTACGGATTTTACTGACTTGAGAACCTTTTTCAGTTTGAATCCGTTTGAGCACTCTTTTTACTTCATCAAGGGTTTCTGATTTATCCCTTAAGAAGGCTACCCATGTAAATCTGGTATAATCATCCATGATCACCAGAATGTATTTTTTCCCACCTTAACTCTCCATCCTGGTTAGTCCTATAAGATCCATATGGAGAAGCTCGAATGGTCTCGATGTGACATTAGAGTTCACCTTTTTGTGAGAGCTCCTTATTTGTTTGCCAATCTGGCATTCGCTACATATTTTGTCTACTTTTTGTATTTTAGGTAGACCTCTTATTAGTTCTCTTTTGCTCAGTCTATACAAATTACGGTAATGTACATGTCCAAGACTTTTATACCACAAATCAGTCTCATCAGTGTGGACCATGTAACACATTTCACTAGATGAGCTGGATTCACTAACAATATAGCAGTTTTCAGAAGTTATGCGACCAGTTAATATTATTGAACCCTTATTATTTAGAATTTCACAACCTTGGTTAGAAAATCTTACACTATGATTGTTATCACATATTTAAGATATGCTTAACAGGTTGTGTTTTAGTCCCTCAATATATAAAACATTCTTAAATAAGGGAAGGTTATAGAGTTAAACCATACCTTGGCCAATAATCTTATATTGCTACCATCACTAAATGTGACTGACCCATCAGTCGTATCACTAAGGTCGGTGAAGAAAGCCTTGTCGCCTATCATATGCTTAGAGCACCCACTATCAAGGTACCACTTTGAATGGCTTGTAGCTTTGAAAGTAGTGTGGGCAACCAAGCAGGTAACCTTAGGAACCCATTTCATAACTGTTTTGGGTTTAGGAGTATAGTTGGTCTTTTTCTATCTGTTGTTGTAAGAATAACCTACTGAGTTAGATTTTAAGAGCTCCTTAAGTAAATCAACTATTTTTTCAACTAAAGGGTTTCGGTTTTAAGTTTTATAGTTGATATAGTTGCTTTTAGGTTTTTGAAAAGTTTTAGCCTTTTTAGAAAAACTTTGATTAATACTTTTCCCTTTTGAGTTAGAGGAGTATTCCTCTGTTTAGAAGGTATATTCTTATCATAGCCTAACCCGGATCTGTCGCCACATTTCCTAGATCGATAAAAGTTTTTCAAACTTTGGATCTCCTTGGGTATACCTCCATGTATCCTTTAAACTCAAAAGTGAAGAGTTTTCAAGCTTAAGTTTATCATTTTTAGATTTAAGCTTTTCAATCAAGGAGGTTTTAAATTCTAAATCACATTTCGTCTTTTCAAAACAATCTGAAATATGGGATTTTTCTAAAATAAGTGATTTAAAATTTTCTTTAAGCTTTGAAAATTTTTCTTTCTGTAGTTTAAGTTTGATAGCAATTTTACAACTTTCCTTGTATAAGGCATTGTAGGCATCTTGAAGATCATCTTCATTTTCACAGTTACTATTCAGATTTTCTTCACTTGTTGAATCATCGTTATCTGAAAAAGTGAATTTGGCTAGAGTCATAAGGGCTTTAACTTCATTGCCCGTCTCATTTTCAGAATCTTCTGATTCAGAAGTAGCTTCAGAATCAGAGGATTCATCCCAAGTAGCCAACATGCTCTTCTTTTTGGGTTTGTCCCTTTTAGGACACTTGTTTGCCAAATGCCCATATTCTTGGCAGTTATAACATTGGCTATCTTTTAAAGATTTTCAGGTTTTAGTTTTAGATCTTTTCTTATCATTTGATTTTTGAAAATCAACCCTCTTTTTACTTTTGAAGATCTTGTAAAACTTTTTTACTAAAAGCGCCATATCGTCTTCAGAATTCTCTAAATCAGAATTTTCTTGAGAAATACATTTAGAAGATTTAAGAGTGATAGATTTGCCTATAGGAGCTTTAAAATTTAATTCATAGGTTTGTAAAGACCCAACTAGTTCTTCTACCCTTATATTGTTGGTATCACGAAGTTCCTGGATCGCGGTTACCTTAGAGTTGAACCATTCAGGAAGTGAGCGTAGTATCTTTGCACACACTTTACTTTCTGGGATTTTATCACCAAGACCCCACATAGAGTTTACAATGTCATTCAATCTTGTATAAAAGTCCAAAAACATTTCATTTTCTTCTATATGAATTTCCTCAAATTTGGTTGTGAGGAGTTGGACTTTAGATTTCTTGACAATTGATGTACCCTCGTGTGTCATTTCTAAAATATTCCAAGCTTGCTTTGCAGTATCACAGGATATAATTCTTTTGAACTCATCCGGTGATAGTGCACAAGTGATTGCATTTAGTGCTTTTGCATTGACACTACTCTCATTTTTCTAAAGAGTAGTCCATGAGAAATACGGTGTTACTCTCATCAATTTTGAACCATTGATACCAGTCACTTCAGTGGTAGGTGGGATCCATTCAGTCACTGTGGATTGCCACACACTCTCATCCATTGATTTGAGGAAAATCCTCATCCTGGCTTTCCAATAGGCTGTAACGCCCTGAAAATCGGGGGTCGAGTAAAAGTCCAACTCCCGAGTTCCAACGCATCACTTATGCAACATATTTAATGATGATTAAATGTTGTGTATTAGTGCATAAAACATGAATAAGATTAAGCCAAATCAGCAAAACATAATCCAGGGACAGTTGTAATACGTAATCGGAAGACTGACTCAAATATGTATAGCGTTATAAATCAGTATAGGTCCCCAAAGTATGTATGCATTGCCAGGTCAATAATTACATGTATTGTTTTAAAATACAAAATGAGAAAAATGTAATAGTCCACTACAAGTATAGCCCTGAAGCCCCGTCGATCAGAATGGTCTATATAAACCCGCTTGAATACTGTATATATGAGAAAACATCTTCCTCGTCTTCGAAATCTGGCTCTGCCTCGCCAGTCAAGTCTCCATCTGCAACTAAGACAGAGTCTGGTTGGTGTTTAAAACACCGTCCCGTAATGTGGGAGTGAGTGATCAACTCAGTGGGATCATAGAGCAAAGGTTAACATGTTATCAATTCAGTCAAATAATAATGATAAAACATACATATCAGACATTCCTAGATATTCTTATTAATGCAAGGATGAAATGTAAACATGATGCATGCCCTCGCTGTAATGACCCAGAAAATTTCGTACAAAGACCCGAGTACTACCTCAAATTCTTTAGAAGTTGATTGTGGGTTAATTAGCGCTAAACTCAATTGCTTGTGAAATTAGCATCAATCACTTTAAATTTGATCTGCAGGACTCAAAACTTGTAGAATTTTTAGCGCTATGTTACCCTGAAATCTGGGATTCAACGCTAAATTCAGTTGCTCTCGGGAGTACTTGAAATCTTTGTATCGGACCTGGACTGTGCGTCGAAAGTCCGACAGTGATGATCTTAGACATTTATGGTCACCTGGTTGGGCTTGACCATCACCTCAAAAATCAAGTCTAGATGATGTCCTGGGTCGATTTGCTTGAGTCCGGAGTAAAGAGTGTGAGAAAGCTGAGAAATTAAATATGAAATTATGAAATCTAAGTCATGTCGCTTGCACGCCGATTCTAAGCTTTCTGACCATTGGATTCTGACCCAATTTCACCCTCGGATTAGGGAAGATGGCCCGGGCATGTCATAGTGCTTGTGGACCTAATCGAGTTTTGGTGACCGTTAAATTGAGATTGGTCCGCCACGGCTGATCTGTAAATCCGATCGGTACAAAAACTTAGTTTGACCTAGATCCATAGTCAGTGAGCTTAAGTCCGACCGCACGTGGAAAAATGACCACCGGAAGCACTCCGTTGGATCGAAAGAGACCCGATTTGGTTATAACCTAAGTATACCTTGGCCCTGGGGCTATTTTCATCAATGTTAGGCCTATATATAGACCTTAAAACCCTCACTCTCTATTCCATACGAATTTTCAAAACCCTAGCTAAGAGAGAGAGAGGAAAAGAGAGAAAGTGAGAGAGAAGTTGGTGAATCATCTTGAGATTCTTTCTTGTTGCTCTGCATCCCTAAACCATCACTTCTAAATCGTTATTCCAGCGATTCTAAGTTCATTTTTGGGTAAGTTAATCAAACCCTAGTCTATTTTAGAGCTTAGAATAGTCTATGTGTTGATCTAGTCGCCGTTGACGAAGACTTATCGTCTGAATCAGATCGGTGCGCTTTTTCTGGTTTAAGGTGCGGACTATATTCGTATAGGTTATGGTTTTCAAGGCTTTCAATGTCGGTTAATGGTTTATTATTGTTGTGGGTGCAATTTCACATGCTAAATGTGATGTTTATATTGCGTTCCTGATATATATGAGATAAATTGAGATTTGTGTATTCTATGTATATGTAGAAAGTACCGTATATGTATGAAATATGAACATGTGTTTGCCATGATTAATTATCGTGTACTTGTGCTAGTTGTATGTGTGTCAACTCCTTGGCAAAAGGAATTGTCCAAAGGTGTGTTATCACCAACATACGTCATGTATGTTGGAATATGTAGTCTAAGTGTTTGTAGAAATGTCTGAATGGTCTAATGTGTAATATATTATCCTATATACGGGCGTTGAGAAGAGATTCTCAACTCTCCTATTGGTATGTATAATTTCCTACATGCAATTTACATTCCTTGTTAGTTAAATTCAAGCATTTCTTATATGTACATTCATGTTAAGTTTATATTCTTTAAATGCTCACATACTGTATGATTTGAATTGTTGTTCCATTACTGTTCTAAATTGTTGATATGAATATCTGTTATAGTTGAATATGTTTGGGACTATGAATTGTCCAGGAAATCGGTAACAGACCTTAAGTTTGTGGCCGAAGTTGTTTTCGCCACGTAGGACGTGTTTGACGAACCCGAATCGTATTAGGGTTGTTAGCATGGTTTGGCCACACAGAGTGTTTGCGCACTCTATGTTGTTCAACTCAACGTGCGATCGTGCTAGTCGAGTTTGTCAAGTAACCCGATTGTCCCGATGTATGTATACCATGTATGGACGCTATTGTTTGAATCTAGGGTACCAAACTTACTGATGCAATCCCGTTAACTGTTTTACCTTGATCCGCTAAGACTCATGAGCCGGGCATGGCGGTATGGGACACCGTGGTCGAGCTGTCGGCCTACGCTGGGGTGACGAGCCTCCCCGTAGTGACCAGTGAGCACACTAGACTCGTGATCCGATTATGGTGGTATGGGATACTATATTCGTGATGTCGGCTTACATTGATTGGTGACGAGCCCTTTATAGTAACCTCGAGCATACCTTGATAATGCATTAAGGCGACAAGCCTTAGGGTAGTAACTAAGGTATGATAGGCATGCATTGATTAGTGACGAGCCCTTTGCAGCGACCTAGAACTATATGATCGTATGAGACTGCCAAGGACTGACAACCCTAGAATAGATCACTGTGTGAAAATTGATATGAGGAAGATACCTTAGCTTCCCAATCCTGATGTATGAAAAGGACTAATAACAACTTGGTAATCATGTTCATGCACCGCATTGCATGTGCGTAGGAGTCGTTGGCACTGCGGGAGGTTGTCATGCGTACCATAAGATGAAGACGCTGAGGGAGTGCAGGCGAGGGCATGCATCATTTCTTCATACATCCTTGCATTAACAAGAGTAATTAGGATGTTTTTGATTGTATTTCCTTATCATTACTGCTTGATTGATTTGATATCATGTTAACTTTTACTATATAGTTCCACTGAGTTGATCACTCACTCCCACATTCTAGGACGGTGTTTCAACACCAACCAGACCCTGTCTTAGATGCAGATGATGACGTGACCCCTGAGGCAGAGCAGGAGTACGAGGATGATGAGGACGCATTTTCTTTTATGCAGTTTTTTGGTGGGTTCATGTGAGTCGTGTCCTGATCTATGGAAATTTTGGGTTTTCTTTTGTAATGGATAATGTCATTTTGATACTGATATTTTGGTAGCAACACTTGTAATTATGACCTAGCAGAGTATACATATTACAGGGACTTGCACATGTACACATATATTTCTTTAAGTCTTCCGCTTGCAACTTTCACTTATCCCTGGATTATGTTTACAGTTTGGCTTAAGTTATTCCATATTTTATCCACTCATACAGACAACATATATCCGTCATTAAACATGTACTCTGATTAATGCAAGGATGGAATGTAAACATGATGCATGCCCTCGCCTACACTCCCTCAAGCAACACCATCTTACAGTCGCGGCATGCTTTCTTCCCTCTGTGCTCTTCAACTCGGGGCACATGTAGTGCGATGGAATGAGCGTGATTATCGAGTTATTATTAGTCCCTTTCATACAATAGGATTGGGAAGCTAAGGTACCTCCCTTATATCAATTCCCAAACGATGATCCAATCTAGGGTCGTCAATCCTAGTAAATCTCATACGATGATATGGTTTTAGGTCACTGCAAAGGGCTCATTACCTTATTAGTGTAGGCCTAGTTTGTACTCTTATTGCTACGTAAGGGCTCGTTGCCTCTACGCAGTCTTAGGGTACGCTCGAGGTCATTATAAGGGGCTCGTCACCTTATCAGTGTAGGCCGACAGCTCGAATACAGTGTCTCATTCCACAGTATTTGGCTCACGAGTCTGGGTTGCTCACTGGTCACTACGGGGAGGCTCATCACCCCAGCGTAGGCCGACAACTCGACCACGGTGTCCCATACCACCATGCCTGGCTCATAAGTCTTAGCGGATCGAGGTACCAAGGTTTAAAAGGGTTTTCACTGGTGAGTTTGGTACCTTAGATTCAAGCAGTAGCATCCATACATGGTGAACATACATCGGGTCAATCGGGTTACTTGACGAGCTCGACTAATACGAGCGCACGTTGAGTTGATCGACATGAAGTGTGTAAGCACTCCGTATGGCCTAACCACTGCCGACATCCCAAGTACGGCTCGAATTCATCGATCGCGTCCTATGTGGCGAAACAACCTCAGCCACCTATTCAGTGCCTGTTACCGATTGCCTGGACTATTCCGTAGTCCCAAACACATTCAATTATAACAAAAAATCATACAAGCTAATTAGAACAGTAATGGATCGACACTTCCAATCATACTTGCATATGAGCATTTGATGGATTTCAACTTAAACATGAATTCACACATATGTAGACCCTAAGTAAAATAGACAAAGAATGTAAGTTACATGGAGGAAATCATACACATCGTCAAGATAGTTGAGAATATCTTTTCAGCGCCCATATAACGTACAATTTATTACACACTTATTCATTCAGACATTTCTACAAACACTTAGACTACATATTCCAACATACATGACGTATGTTGGTGATAGCACGTATTAGGGCAAATCCTTTCATCAAGGAGTTGTTACACATACAACAAGGATAATCACATGACAATTAATCATGGCAAATGCAGTTTCAAATTCCATACGTAAACGGTCTTTTCTACAAATACATGGAATACACTAAACTCCAAATAGTTCATACATATCTGAAACACGAAACAAACGACGCATTTAGCATGTGAAATAGCACCCACATCAGTAATAAACTATTAACCAACATTGAAATCCTTGAAAACCATAACCTATATGTTTATAGTTTGCACCTTACGCCGGTAAACGTGTAACAGATTCATTTTAGACACTTAGTCTTTATTAACGGCAGAATAGCAACCTATAGGATGAATTAGGTTAGCTATTTCACCACTTACACTATTGGAATCCCTAAAACAGATTAGGGTTAGGATTCATTACCTGAAAATGGAATTAGAATCCCCGGTATAGCGATACAGACAGGTGGATTTAGCATGTGGAGTGATGGGCTCGGATACCAGGAACTCTCTCCCACTTTCTCTCTCACTTTCTCTCTCTTTCCTTCTCTATTTGCTCTCTTCTCTCTCCCAGGGTTGTAAAATCGTATGGAATGAGAGAGAGTGGGTTTAAGGCCCTTATATAGGCCCAGAACTGATGGAAATGGCCCCAGGGCCAAGGTATACTTAGGTTATAGCCAAATACGGGCCGTTTCGATCCAACAGAGATGTTCTGGAGGCCCCTTTTCTGCATGCAGTCGGAGTTAAGCTCCCTGACCATGGATCTAGGTCAGGCTAAGTTTTCGGTCTGATCGGATTTGCAGATCGACCGTGGCAGACCAGTTTCAGTTCAACGATCACCGGCACTCAATCAGGGCCACAAGTTCACTGCCATGTATGGGAAATTTCTCCTGATCCGAGGGTGTATTTGGGTCAGATTCTGACGGTCTGAATCCTTATATTTAGCCCATAAGCGACACGACTCACTTTACTTAAGTTTAAATTTTTATTTCTAAAACATTCACGTTTCTCACACACTTTGCTCTAGGCTCAAGTTATGCATTTCTAGACACTATTAGGACTTGATTTCTGAGAGGGTTGTCAATTCTAGCAAGTCAGTCATAACCATATGGTTTCAAGGTAATCGGACTTTCGACGTGCGGTCTAGGTCCAATGTAGAGTTTCAGGGTGCTCCCGAGAGCAACTGGGTTTTGAGATGGATCCTAAGTTTCAAGATAATGTAGCGTTAATAATTCTACACATTTTGAGTCTTATAGTTTGTATTTAAAGTAGTTCGAGCTAATTTTATTGATTGTTTAGTTTTGCACTTAACTAAATCGTGCCCTAATTACGATAGAATAAGGTCCTAGGGCAGTTCTACGCCCCTTTCTGGTACTTTTAGTTAGTATATTATTTTAATTATTTTTTTAATAGTTCATCATCAAGTTCACTTCATCCCTACCAAATTTTATCAGAATTCCTATTGTAGAAAAATTCTAAAAATTCCAGAAGCAGCAGCTGTCCAAACTAATTATTTTCGGATAGTTGTCACAACGACCTATATTTAACTATATTAAGTATTTTATTATATTTTTTATTTATCTTTATATGAAGAGACTTATCAAGCTTCAATATATCTTTCGAATCACCTAAATCAGATTATAACGAGGGAGATATGACTTTTCAAAGTTGGATGAAAGTCACAGAAATTTGTGAAAAGCGGATTGCCCGGCCCGATGCGGCCCAACCGGGCCCGCTGTACAGATAAGGCCTCGCTGAACTGGCGAGCCCCTTGCCGGTCGCTGGACTATGGAGCGATGTCCTCCTCCTCCCCCCCCCCCCCGGGGGGGTGCCGGATACATGCGGGACCCACCTCAGGTCCCCCCGAATTGTGTTATTTGGGCCCCCGAGTCTGTCGAGACATTATCGGGTCTCATTTGTAAACCAGAATGAGTTATTTGATGTGCAACATATGATTTTGGGGTAGGAGAAGCTAATATATCTAAATAATATATTTATTTCGTAAGATTCCAAAGGGTTAATAGTCAAAAGCCCATTTTATTTACGTATTTATCATTTATAGTAAGTTTTAGTTTAAGTATTGTTCTTCATCATTTAAACTTTAGGATTAGTATCTAATATGAAAGTACTTAGAAAAATTTAAAGAATAAGGTAGTGAAAGGTGAGATTTTTGAAGGAAATGAGAGATTTTGAAGGAAATGGGTTGAAAGGGGATTTGAGCGACTTTGGGATTGAGTTTTTGAGAAGTAATTAAGGTGTTAGTATTGACCCATTGCCTAAGTACATCTAACTCCAAGTTGGTAAAAATCCGGGGTGTTAGATAGGCATAGTTGGAGCCATCAAATGGTGGAGGCCTAGTAACTAAAAGGCTATCAAAATTTGACATCTTATTTATAGCTTAGATCGTTAGCTCAGGAAATGAATCCAAGAATAAAGAATTAAAAGTGAGCTATTAAGCTCTGATACCACTTGAAAAGGCCAACCTATATATTCTAGAGGGGGGGGGGGGGGGGGAGGGAGAGGGTGAATAGGACTATGCCAAATTTAAGCTTTAACAGAGGAATAAAAGAATGTGATAGCCAATTAAAAGAAATCAATTGACAATGCTGAAAATGAAAAGCAACCTCAATAATCAAGAATTGAGAGGTTGATACAAATGCTGTTCTAAGTATAACCTTACACCATAAAAACCAAGGGTTTATGGCAGGACAACCTTATTTCTAGAACGTTCTTTGTATCAAGAACTGAAACAGAAAAGGAATGAATAAATAACAATGAATTGAAATAAATTGCAAGAATTTAAATTTAAATTATTACAATATTCCCCACTTACTTGAAATGAAAATATTACAACATTCACATCCATACAAACATTCCACAATTCTGAATGATAAAAGATAGGAAAAATTAAACGAACATTCAAACCACAAGACATAAGAAATTATAGTGGTTCGCCTGTGTGTACACCAACTGTTAAACAACAACCACACAGCTACTCCACTCGTAATATCCTCGCACAGGGGATATCAGCATTCACTATTAAAATAGGTTTCACAGGTTTACCTAAAACCTTCACAATTGTGTCTTTTTAACTTGGGCTTACACAATCCAAAAACCCCACTTTTTGAGTTTTTTGGCTCTCTTCAGATAACCAACACAATGAGATTTTTCTGACTTAACCTCAAATAAAATCAAAATAATGGAATTTACAATAAATGTAAAATACCTGGATTTCTCCTTTGTAGCAACCCAGAAGACCTAATCGGAGTAGGAGTTCAAATGTAGAAGTTCAATGTCCAATACTCACTTTGAAATGGTTCGAGGTTCTAATTGATTTTAAATTAAACCAGTTGGGCTAGCTATATTTGATTTTGATTCTAAGAAGAAGGAATACAACAATTCCTCTTTTCAATTTAGATTGGAATATAGAAACAAAATCAAATTAAATAAGCTAACAAAAGAGAATTTTAAATATGTACACGATAGCTTAAAATGAATACAAACTTATCTTAAAGTGATGCCTTGATTTTCCTTGAATTGAATTATCAAACTCTGAAATTCGTCGTCTATTTATAGATGCAAAAATCACGTCTACGACTGGTCTTGGGAACCCTTCGACTGGTCATAGATGAAACAAATTTTTAAATTTTTAAGCGGGATTGAATTAGACAGTTACACGACTGATCGTAGGGTGTCTACGACTGGTCGTAGGACCTTTACGACTAGTCGTAGGACTCAAAGATTGGTTACTGTAGTTTGAGTCGAAGAACTAGGACTGGTTGAATGACTAGTCGACACTGTTCACATGACCGGTCGACAAGAGTCCAGGACTGGTCGTAGATGAATAGAAAATTTTGAACAATTGCAACAAACTTAGGACTGTTCCTGAATTTTCTAGGACTGGTCGAGCCAGTGCTAGGATTAGTCGAACAAGGTCCAAGACTAGTCTTAGAACAGACCAAATACTTATAAAGTAATTCAATTTGAATTATGTATTCAAAATGACCTACGCTAAGGTCAATCTATGGTCTTTCATACCTAGAACATGAAGTATGGACATTGCAATACCATTTCTTCAGATGATAGATGACCTTAGAAGATTGTGAAGCTTGAGATCTCTATTCTTGATGTAACATTGAGCTTGGGATATTCTAGGGCTTATATTACACTTAATCTTGAGTTGTACTTCCTGTAGCTTGAATTTCACTTGACTTCGGTCTTGAACAAGATCACTTCTTTGTAGCTTGTACTTGCATTTCTTGAAATGGATTGAAGTAGTTCTTCATTCTTGACTCGAAGCAAAGTGTTTAGAGCAGTGATGCAATGTCTTGATCATATATACTAATGAGCTACACAAGACATAGATTGATGTTTTGGCACCACAAAATTTGACAACCAAAGGAGCATAAAACCATAACACTTACACATATTAATCCAAGGCTTCTGTGACCCAAATGGTTTCAATGGTAGGCGTTCAATCCCACTAATTGCAGTGTGATCCACCTGATAAATAGCGTGGATATAGAATAAATACATTAATGGTAGGTCCCACCGTCCAGCCATCTGGACGGTGTGGATAAGACCCATACATCATGGTGGCCCTCACAGCACCGTCCAGATGGACAGTGCAGATAATAAATACATTACGGTGGAATCCACACTGATGGGCGGTGTGGAATACAATTCATACATCAGTGGGCCCCACGGAGCTTATTAACGACACTGCAGTTGAGGTTGCTGGTGTGGGGTCGACGTCAGATAGATGGACGGACGGTTGGGATATAACCTACCTCGTGATCAGGCCCACAGACCGTACTGGTGAGGCCCATGCAGATGGAGGGCGTGGATGAAATACATCAACGAGACCCACAGAATTAGTTGGCGTCTAGGGCAGCAGCAGCTGCCTGCTACATGGGACCCACCGTCTAAATAGACGGTTAGGATATAACATATACATCACGGTGGGTCCCGGATCTTGTTAACGTCCACAGTAGCTCCCAACTGCAACGTTCCCATCGTCCAGATGGATAGTGTGGGTGTAAAATACAAACATCACGGTGAAGGCCCACTTGTCCTGTTGACCTCCTACAACAGGCATGTGGTTGGTGTGGTCCATATAGATGGACGATCCAAATGAATGGACGGGCAGGATAAAGCACATACAATCCTCATAGGGCCCACCGTTCAGTTGGGTTGGACGACTTGGATTCCAACACATCCATTAAGGTGAGGCCCCATGTCCAGTGCACTGCACACGTGTGGGCACATCAAGTGGGTCCCACCGTCCAGGACGCTGGATGGTGAGGACGGCACATGCATCACAGCAAGCCCCATAATCATGACGACAGGGATGCAATCCATTCACCAAGTGGGTCCCACCATCAGGACGGTTGGATTCACACATAAATATCAAGGTGGGGTCCACGGCACATGGGAAAGAGAGAGATCAGCGGTGATGGAGAGGCCCTACCACTATGGGCCCCTCTTTGATATAAAACATACATCAATGTGGGTCCCACCATATGTGGGCCCTTAAATCACAAAAATAAAAATAAAAATGTAGATCCAAGATCACCCACCGTTGATCTTCTAGGTCTGATGGAATGCCGAACTCCTTGGCTTCGATCTTGATGAAAGATGATGAAGTATGAAGGGTTAAGATGAGAGATGAGAGGGTTAGGAAGTAGGCCACACACAAAACTCTCATGGAGGTTAGAAAAGCTTGGATGTTGGATTTTTTTTTTTTTTTGGATTGCTTGGAAGAGAAGGGAGAAATAAGAGAGAGAGAGAGAAGGAAGATGGGATGGAGTGATGGATGGGAGAGAGAGAGAGAGAGAGAGAGAGAGAGAGAGAGAGAGAGAGAGAGAGAGAGAGAGAGAGAGAGAGAGAGAGAGAGAGAGAGGAGATGGGATGGAAATGTTGACTTTTGGGTTTGTTGTGTAAGAGAGGTATGGGTTGTGATAGGGTGAGTGATGTATTGGGTGATGGGTTGATTGATGTGTTGAACTTAACATTGATGGGATTGATGGGATATTTTGTAGAGATTCCTCTATAGGACTTCGCAAATGCCCACAACTCCTAGCCTGGGTATCGCCTTGGTGCGTGAGATGCGGGGTTGGAACCGTGGCGATGACACGGTCGCTAGGGTACAAGTCTCGGGTTGAGTCAACTCAGGTTGACAAGGTGCGATTCAGGGTCACGTACAAATGCCAATTACAAGCCGCTGGTCGCCGAAATTCGACGGGGAGGATCGTGGGAATCTACGGAATAGCACGGATTAAGATACAAACCTTACAATAGGTTTGTTCAAATGCATTAGTACTGCATTACTGCCATATTACACCTTAGCAAATCAATTAACAGAGAATTTTGATGAGATCGAACTAAGGCATGTGACTCGAGAAAACAACGTTGACGCCAATGAAATGACACAATTAGCAACTGGACTATAGTTCACCTATGGATCGAATGAATGAATGATAGTCCTTTAGAAAAAATCTTTACTTCAATATTTTAGATAAAAATAAATCTAAAAATCGGTTAGGTTTAGACAGAAGAAGATGATTAGAGGATTCCAATCATGAACTATCTGCAATGTCCTCGGGCCAAAACAACTTGAGATATTAGAAGAATGACCATGTAACACCCCAAACTTCAGTGTTACTATGAAATTTAACTTAGCATGTACATGTGCACGATACTAATTTAGCCAATCCTAACCTTATATCTAAATGACCATTAGAAAAAATCTTCATTTATAGATGAAGTCATCCGACTATTGATTTTTAAGACAGAATCATTGTATATCTGAGTATTCTCATGTGTCTATCATAACTGACCGTTCGGTTAACTAATCACCACTAGATAAAAATATTTAACCGTCCATTATATTAGTTGATATATGTATCTTCCCTTAATTAATTTGGTGAATAATTCTTTATTCATAATAATTTAGATATAAGTTCTTTTGTAAATATTACTTAAAAACATGCCTATAACCATGTACAACTATTAGATTTTTCAAAACTCTCATATCAGCAATAATTATGAAAATGCCATTAACCTAAACCCTTCAATTTTACATCACATGGTTCTCATGATCTGATTAATATGAAATTTTATCCATGCCTATGTATCATAAATTTACCATACATGTCGAATTTCAGCCATTAGATCATTGTAAAAGTCGCCCAATTGACAAATCGGCCCCTTAATCATTGATTTTAATGTCCATCGAATGAGGAAAGCTTGTAGGTAGTCGTAGTAGGATATTTCCATCCATATGAACGGCTTGGATTGCCTATCATATGGACCAAGTATGAAATATGAAGACCCTACTTTGGTAGGCTTTTCCTTAGATGCGAAGTTATCCTTTTAGGTTTACCAATTCCTTCATTTTGATGCAACATGTGAAATTTCAAATTTAGACTATTCATACCATTGATCAACCATCAAACTTTGCCCAATCGTTTGCCTATCTTGACTACATGTCTCTCCCAAAATTGGGCTCTGATCATTAAGTGTTGACTGTTAATAAAGATCAAGTCCATTCTAACATCCGCTGGGGGAATTTTCAAGATAAGCTTATATAAAGCTTGGATCTGCTTCATATCTAGGCTCATGGGCCAACATGACCTGGCTAGACTGATGAGTGGAATGAATTTCCTAAAAACCCTTGCAGTGGATCCCACTTAGCCACATATACATGTTACGTCTGGACAAAAGAAAAGGGTATATTTGGAATTTTAACCCCATACTCATATCTAGCAACATTTCAATCTATTACAATTTGTTACGTAAGTATTTTCTTACAATAATTATCACCCACACATTGTTGCAATGTGTGGCCCACCAAAAGCTCGGATCAGCTCTATATTTGAACACATGGGTCTACACGATCCTACCAAGATGATGAAGTAGTGGATTGCTCAAACAAACATTACAACGGGCTCCACATAATAACACCATGCATGGTGGGTTGAAAACAAGACCCGATCGACGCAACAGCTTGCGTAGATGCGTTCTGGAACAGGAAACCATTGCTTCCTTTCCAAATTGGATCAGGAATTCATTGCAAATCAAAGAGAGATTCCATGTTAATCTTAATCATTGGTACAAGCTCGTGCGTAGAATACAAGATCAACGAGTTTTTCTAAACATGTAATGATGTCGTTTAACAGACTTTCCTCCATTCGCGGTGTGAATCCTCCTACAAATAGGAGGGAAATCTTCAGCAGTTGATCTGTGGGACCCACATTCCTCTTTCTACCTAGAATCCGACCAGGAGAATTGGATTATGATGCCGAACTGCGGCCTTTCGCAAATAGGTGCAATGGAAGTATGCGTCCACCCAAAACTTCCAACAACGAACCCACCACCCAAACAACCTTAGACCTTCGATTTCTAGGGCCCACAAGCACCCATGGATTAATCCACACTGTCCAAGAGAAGCCTCGCTAAGAGATAACCCCTGGTGTGAAAAACACCATTGACAGCCACCATCTTCACCGCCAAGACATGATAGACGTCACTTCTTTTTATATCACTGATTTAAGGTCGAAACTGGCCAGTAGGTGGGTCTCTCAAGTGCTAACTAACCCTTGAAACTAGGGCAAGATCACTCATGGGAGAATTCACTAAATCATATTCGAAGTTTCCTGTGCGTAACTTGTCTTCGCGCATTATGTTACACAGTTTCAACTCGACACGACCCTCATGCACAAACCTTCTGAGATTTAAGAAAACCTATAAAATCCCTATCATACAAACACAAAATATAATCGAGAGTGAAAGAGATAGATAGAAGAGAGAGAGAGAGAGAGAGAGAGAGAGAGAGAGAGATTCACTAGCCGAGTTAACTCAGTGGAACCATTGAGTCTAACAATGAAATGAACCTGGTTTGGATCGATTCCAATCAACCACGCCAAAGGGTAAGTTCCCTCATGAAGATCTTCCTCCAAGTTTTCATTAAATGACGAGTTCCATTTAACTTTGAATTCATAACTGGGTGGATTGATCAACTAGTGAGTCCAACTGAGTTGACTTAGAAAAGAGACTCACCAAAGTATTCATTGGACTGGGGTCAGTCGTTGAAGGTGAAAATTTAATCTAAAGTACATCTAGCAACACTAGAGAGCAATCCGATGACTAGAGGTGAGGGTTTATTCTTTAAATTTTGCAATAATTTGATTTGATTATCTTATTCTTACATGCTTCGAATTTTATTATTGTGAATCATCACCTTATAAATGTCTATTGCACAATTTAAATTATCACATTATTACCATGTCACGCAAGTATAATGTTGGAAATCCCACTTCTAGTGATCAGTATAATATCATGGACATAATGCGTTTCGGGTAACGGCCCTCTTAGTCGGCATATAATCCCGTGGGTTGGGTAGTGGTGCACAATCGATGTAAGTAAACTGTCATGCATGTTACATCACTTCTCGGGATTGAATGTCGAAAATAGTCGATCCATGAACAAATTGTATTATGTAAAATTTTCAATCGGGTTGTTGTGTCACCTTAAGATGTTGGCATAGATCCACATTAACGTTGGACACGTCGATGAATCTCTGTAGTATGGGATACGGGGTGAGCCGGATATTCTTGAATTATTTTTCATATTATGATAAATCGCTGAGTGTGATGGACCATACATACTTTACTGGGCATGCATTTCATGTAGAATGTTTGCACATACTGATACCACTTGTATTTGTGGAGTATGAGATGTATCAAGACCCTCTTGTTATTCTTATGAATTACTTGAATCATTGTAAACTTTAGAGGATAACCACCACTATGAGTAGGGCATTGACCTTCTCCAAGCATATAAATATTGCAGGTGAATTATAGGTTGATGATATGGACAATAATCATTCTATGGAAGATTCTTTTGAATAAAGAAGAAGGATAACGCCACAAATTATTTTATTTATTTTCCGCTGCAAACTTTGATAATGTATAAGCTCCCATTGAGAGGGCATTAAAGAGTTATTTGTATGCTTTTTACTCTAATTGAATAATAAATACAGTCGATTTTATTCTTGTGAATAGTTACCTTCCTGAATGTAACTGGATGTGATTTATCTAATTTTTTTTTAAAAAAGTGTAATTTTAAAGCATCCAATTTTTACATTATTAACATCTGAAATTCTCGGGCATGAGTATATACTCGGGCAATGAAAATTCAAGATGTTACAGACTATAAATTATATCATAGTCGAAGATAAACTATACCGAAGAAGGGTTGATGGTGTAATGTTATGATGCTTAGGCCAAAAAGAGGCCACGTTGGCTATGGGTGAAATACATGAAGGAATATGTGGAGTACACCAAATTGAAAGAAAGATGAGACTCACATTTCAACATTGTGGATATTTTTGGCTAAAAATGATAACTGACCATATCCAATACGCTAAGGGATGTGAAGAATGTCAAAGACATGGGCTGATACAAAATGTACCCGCGATCAAATTAGATACTATTGTCAAACATTTGCCTTTTCAGGGATGGACCATCAACTTAATAAGTGAAATCTATCCACCTTCAAAAAAATGGATAGTTTCATTATTGTGGCTTGATTATTTCACTAAGTGGGTAGAGGCACAACTCATGAAGGGAGTCAGCCATAATGAAATAATTAAGTTCATTGAGACACATATCATCCAATGATTTGGTCTTCCTGAATCAATTACTTTGGACCGAGGTGCGGTATTATTGTCCAATGAGGTAAAAGCAATGGTTGAGCAATAAAAAATAAAGCTACTGCATTCAACACCCTACTATGTGTGGGCAAATAGCCAAGCCGAGGGTAGTAACAAAGTAATTGGGAATATCTTGGGGAAGAAGAATGACAATAATCATTGAGAATGGCATTTCAAACTATTCAAAGCTTGTTGGGCTTATTAGAATTCGCCTCGGATTAGTACTTGAATGAATCCCTTTGCACTCGCTTACGGACATGGTGTAATATTATCTTTGGAGCTTACTATACCATCTTTAAGGGTTGTTGATCAGAACAAACCCTAAGTGCAGGGTTGGGTGTAGTAATAACTCAGTGAGACCGATGTCATACCCACAGGGACTTGTGATTGTCGATTTCTGGAACACTTTAGAACATTAAGTAGATCTAACTTATAGAGTTTGATTTGAGAAGTAATGGTGTAATTGAGAAGGAAATCAATAGAAATAAAGCACTCGAATGTCAAGGATCCACTTATAACCATACTTAATGTTTAATTTACTTGATTCATATAACTCATCTGGAATTGAAGTCTTATCCTATCCAATCAGATAATAGAGTGGTTATCATCATTCATAAATCAAAAGTAGATTTAAACTTTAATTGAATTGTTTCCCACATAAAGCATCAAAGTATTGATCACGGGAAATTCAAAGCATCTATCGTTCTCTTGATCTATGATAGATCAATGAATTTTACAAACCAATCCTTTACGAAAATAGATAAGCAATTACTCTTAGCTTTTTTTAAGCATTCAATGTGCCCAGAGTTGACAATGGATCAAAGTAAACTAAAAATAAATCTTCATTCAAATCAAATATTAATGAATTGTTCAATATTCAAACCAATTACTTTAATCAAAGCAAACTAAGACATTATAAATAACTACAAGTTTCGTCACTTAGCCCTTTCTAAGAGATTTAGCAAACCATAGACATGATTGAACTAAACTCAAAAGAAAAACATAAAAATTGAAGAACTAAAGGATTGGATAAGAAGGACTCCATACAAGCTTCATAATTTCTTTCCCTTTCTCATCTACCCTAATTCGTAACTAGGAAATCTTAAAACACCCCTTTAAATAGGAAAAACTCTCACCGACTTCAATTTTATGCACTTATGTCACGTTTGATCAAATCGACAATTATCTTTAGTTGTGACCGAATATACCTTCGGTTGCACCGAACCTTCATTTGGTTGCAGTTGAATTTCATCTGAATATGTTTGAAGTCTCTGTCTCCCTCAGGTCGCATCGAACCTCCCTTTGGTGGCACCAAACATAGCTTCGGTCATACCTAAGTGTCAAATCAAATTATCTCTATAAATCACAATTTCTTATTGGACTGTTATATTTACATTCGGTCAAACCCAACCAACCTCAGGCAAGACCGAACAATCTGTTATTTCTATTAATGCATTGCGTAAGTTTTCAGTTTTTTCTTTTTAACTCTTTTCTTCATCCTTTGTCCATGGGTTTTTTTAGATCTTTAGTACTTAAAATTTTTTAATAATGTCCTCCAAATTTTTAATTCTTTATCACCTTCAACTTTTTGAGCCTTAAATTCATCCATTTAAGCACACATTCATCTTTAGGTCCAAAATCACATTGCATGAAGAAATCATATATAATTTTATCTAATTAACACTTAAATACAAAGAAAGTTAATGTAATTGAGAGGATAAATATGCATAATTAGGTGTTATTATACCCACTAACCAGCATTTTGCTAGTCCCGAGAAAAACATATGAAAGATATTTCGAAACCAAATGAATAAATTTCCTTTACACAATTCTAAAAATAATTAAGATTATAGATATCTAAAATACACTAATGTAGAGCACTACTTCCACTTAAACTCTAGCACTTGGTAAATGTCATAATCAAGTTCAAAGCGTTAATCCTATAATTAGAAAAATTCTAAACATTGAGTTCAATAGTTGCATGTTGAAGTTTAGACTTAACATAACCAAGGGTTCATTTATTTACTTTCATGGTAACATTGATAATTAAAAGAGTTTTCAGGAGAACCAAAGCCTAAACCAAAACTTGCCTTACAATTCAATACTGTACTCATTCAACATTTGATTTTTCCATCGATGGCTTTCACATTATTTTCAATCTTTTCTTCTTTTATTTTTCACAACAATCCTTTCATGGAACTTCAATATGTAGCCATTTTTTATGATAACTATTTTTTAAGCTGGGTATTACTTTTTTTTCTTTCTTTGAACATGATGGACAAATTCTCTGGATTTGGTTCCTATCATTTTTAATAATCATCAAGTTAACAATTCAGTATCAAACAAAAAGTTCAATGTGTAAGCTAGATGTGTCATATGAAATCATGACTTAATCAATGTTTAAATTTCCAATTAAAAGATTAAAAACTTCAAACTTAATTTTGAAATCTATCAAATAACTAAAATTCAGGTTTCAAAAATCCTCAACATTAAATATCTTATCATTCTAATATCTAGATTAATTTTAAAATCACTTAAATTCACATAAATTTTGAAATATTTTAGTTTAAAAATTCAATAATTCAGTACAAATCTAAAAATTTTCCAAAGGAAACGTATTCCCAATCTAAATTCTACATTATCCTCAATGTATAAACATATGTTATAAGAGTAACATAAGAGCAGTGAAAATAAAGAGGAGTAGATGAAAAATATTTAAAGGCGACATACAGATAAACTAGTAAAAACTTCTTATTAATTGGTATTTCAACAACTAAACTAAACTAATAAAGTAAACTAATCCTAAAAAGAAATAAATTTATAATCTAAGAAAGTAAGGGAAAACTATTCATTCTTGACAGATAGGTACTTCCTCTGGTCAGTATCTCGATAAATTTCTCAGTAAGTTTCTGAACAAGATCATCTAAAAGCCCATTTTATATTAGGCTTGGATGTCCTGGAGTATTAATGTCCAACGAAATTTATAAACCTCATTAAAAGTTTCATTTTTATTATCGAGAGTTGTCCAAAGAATATATGATTCACATGTGGTAGAAAAATTGTGTTAGTATACCACGATGAATCAGAGATTATAATTAATCAAAATTTAGAGAATTTTTCTTTTATTGGCGCAGTCTCTACAAATTCCTAAGTTTCAGTCTTTAGTTCTAATTCTAGCTCCTCCACCTTTGATGGTAAAAATTCTATATCAATGGAGGGAGGCATCTTAGAACAATGATTCCCCAGGTCAATGTGAGGCACCAAGGTAGAGTCAGGAAAGGCATCCATCTTGTCATAGTAAGAATCTTCAAAGTGTGCCAAGCCAACTTCTAAGGAATTGGAACATTCAGAGAAGAGTAACTCATTCTCCACAATAGAATCAAGCATGTTGAGTAGGTGGATTGTATCAATATCACTACGTTCAAAAATTTATTGTCTCTTGATCATTAACTAGTACCTTAATTGAGATTGACCATTGAAAAAGTTGAACCATAGGCTCTTGAACATACTTAAGCTCATTAATGGTGTCATGGAGAATTAAGGTCACCTACCTCACATTGTATTTTTGGATTGGGTTGAGGTTGGGATAGACAAACCTCTTTCTCATCAATGAGGCGTGACTGAATTCTTTGAATGGAAGAAGCAAACATCTCTAATGATGTTTTAATGTCTTGAAATATTTGCATGATGTGTTGGTTTACTTGCTCTTGAGTATTCATGAATCTCTTGGGTTGTTTTCGATTGGATCTCATAAGTAGGATGCCCAAGGGGATAGTTGTTAGAATCCATAGTTGGTACACCTTTTCAATTTAAGCTTTGATGGTTCCACCAATTAAGATCATACGTGTCAATGTGGGTGTATTTGATAATTGATAAGAATAATTAAACATATAATAATCACTCATTGTCTTCTTAATTGGTGGAACATCATAACCCAGTCAATTCTCGATCACGGTTCCAGTTAATTTACAAGACATAGGGTGTTTCCGAACATAGTTATTTGACAAACCTTCAACTAATGTTTTATCTTTTAGAAGTTGATTAATGCCTTTTCGTGTCTACTCAGGCATGAACAGATGAAACCCTAGCTCTAAACTAAATCCTATAGCAAAATAAAAATGATTAACTAAGTAAAAAGAGAGGGGAACAGTGTTACCAAAAGGGAAAAACTAGAACAAGAAGAGACTTATAAAACAAAAACAAGCATTTGAAGTTAGCGAGGTTAGAAAATTTGAAATAAAACAAACTCATAAAAAATTCTAAAATTCTGAGAAAGCCCTAAAAAATAAACCCTAGGTTAGAAAAAATTCAGAAAAATAGAAAAACCTAAGATAAAAATGCAAAGAAAACTAATCATAATCCTACACTAATTCTAAACTAAGGTATTTTAGAAAGACGTAGCCAAAGTTCTCAGCAACAGTGCTAAAAACTTAATCGAAACAAACCCAAAGTGCAGGGTTACGATGTTATAATAACTCCGTGAGATCGAGGTCATACCCACAGGGACTTATGATTGTACAATTTTTAGAACACTTTAGAACTAGAACTAGATCTAACTTATAGAATCTTATTTGAGAAGTAATGATGTAATTGAGAATGAAATCAATAAAAATAAAGTACTTGAACACCAAGGATCCAATTATAGCCATACTAAATGTTTATTTTACTTAATTCAATCATATAACTCAACTAGAATTGAAGTCTTATACTATCCAATCAGATAACAGAATGGTTAAATCATCATTTATAAACCAAAAATATATTTGAACTTCAATTGAATTGGTTCCCACATAAAGCATCAAAGTATTGATCTCATGAAATTCAAAGTATCTATTTGCCCTTAGTTTATGATAAATCAATGGATTTTACAGTCAATCCTTTGTAAAATAGATAAACAATTACTCTTAGCTTTTCTAAGTATCCAATGTACTTGGAGTCAATAATGAATCAAAGTAAACTAAAAATAAATCTTCAATCAAACCAAATATTAATAAATTGTTCAACATTCAAACCAAGTACTTGAATCAAAGTAAACTAAGCCATTATAAAAATTACAAGTTTCACCTCTTAGCCTTAATTAAGAGATTTAGCCAACTATAGACATGATTGAATTAAACTCAAAAGAAAAATATAAAAACTGAAAAAGAACCATAGGATTGGAGAAGGACTCTGTACAAGCTTCGCAATTCCTTGCTCTTTCTCCTCTATCCTAATTCATAACTAGGAAAGCTTAGAACACCCTTTTAAATAAGACAAACTCATATTGACTTAGAACCAACTTCAATTATAAGCACTTATGTTATCATCAGTCAAACCAGCAATCATCTTTGGTTATAGCTGAACATACCTTTGGTCACATCGAACCTTCATTTGGTTGCAGTCGAATTTCATCTGAATATATCTGAAGTCTCTGTCTCCCTCAGGTTACACAAAACCTCCCTTCGTGGCATTGAACATGGCTTTGGTTGGACTTAAGTGTCGAACCGAATTAGCTTTGAAAATCATAATTTCTTGCTAGACAGTTTTGTGCACATTTGGTCGGACCAAACTAATCTCAGGTGGGACCAAACAGTTTGTTATTTCAGTTAAAGCATCCCATGATTTTTTAATCTTTTCTTTTTAACTCTTTTCTTCATCCTTTGTCCTTGATTTTCTTGGATCTTTGGCACTTAAAATCTTCAATATTGTCCTCCCAATCTCCAAATCTTCATCATCTTCAAGATTGATAACTTTTTGAGCTTTAAATCTATCCTTTTAAGCATGTATTCATCTTTAGGTCCAAAATCACCTCGTATGAAGAAAATATATATAATTTTATCCAATTAACAATTAAATACTAGGAAAGCTAATATAATTGAGAGGATAAATATGTAATATTTAGGCGTTATCAGTTGCATACCAAACTGGCTTGACTCTGACCGAATTTAAAGAAGTTATGATGGTCGAGCTAGAAGGATTAAATGGGATGAGATTAAGAGCTCTAGATTCCATAATGGCCAATAAGGCTAAAGTCACCCGAGCTTATAACAAAAAGGTAAAAGGTAAAGCTTTTGAATAGGGAGATAAAGTTTGGAAAGTTGTATTGCCTTTAGAGACAAAATAGAATGTCTTATGTAAAAAATGATTGCCCACTTGGAAGGGACCATTCACTGTGGTATAGGTTCTCTGAGAAGGATCTTACATAGTGCATAACAAAGAAGAAAAAGTCGTTAAAACTCTAAATAATGAGAAGTTCTTGAAGACTTTTTATCCTTTTATATGGGAAGTAATGTGAGATTCGTTCAACTAAGAAACATCAATACTAATAAAATCCCTAACGTTAATAGTAAACCAAAGGTTAAACATGGTCGAGACAAAGAATGTGAAAGAATTTCTTTTATTTATATGGAAAAGGGAAAGATAAAAGGGCACATGGCCGATTACATAAAAAAAATAACAGAAGATTTTATTTATTTATTTTTAAAAAGAGAGAGATAAAGAGGCCCAACCGAATAAGCGTTTAAGCATATCTTGTTTTCAGTTCTTCAAACTCCTTGAGAGCGTGCTCCTTAATCACCTCGACCTCTTATCTCTAGGCCTTTCAGGATTGTCCCTTGGTTAGAGCACGATTGAGAAAACAAAGGACTGTATCTATACGATGGTCGAGGGAGGTGGCCTTGTTCTCTGTGTCTTTCTTGTGGACGTTGCTCTCTTTCGATCGCTCTTAGAAGAGATCATCTGGGAGTCAATGAACTCCATGAACTCAGGAGAGTTGGGGCAAATTCTTTTAGTATAGATGCACTTGATCTTTATGATCTTTTCATCAAGTTCTTTGTGCTGGACTTAGAGAGTTCATAATACTATCTTGTTAAAGTGATGTTGTTGATTCCAAGCAGTGTTATAGAGGTATGATAGGCCAACAATCTCTCTATGGACGAAGAACTTTTCTTATGTTAGGGTCGTGAATTTTTGAATATCGAACTTGGCTATAAAGAAGGCCTCTAGACTTTGAAGTCTTGTTAGAACCCCACCAACTCCTTCAGGGGTTCATCAGTATTGTCGACCACCTTCAGGTCATGGATGAAATGGTAAATATCATATTGGATGTTGAAATGGGCAAAAGACTCCAAATCATAAGTAAAATTTTCTTGAGGAAACTTTGAGCCTGAGTGAAAGGAGAAAGAATTCTAGTAGAAGACATGGTTGTTAGGAACTTGCGAAAGTGTTGGGAGGTTGGAGGCTGAGAAGTTTGGATGCATATGGAGAATGAAAGATCCAAGTGTTATTTGTATAGGCACCTAGGAGAGAGATCGTGTTTGCATTCGATGCATAATGATGAATGGGATGCCTAATAATGACATGTAATACGTTGTTAGACAGCTCACATACCTTGTATAACTAATATACCTTATATAGTTTATTTCCATAGATAGAGGATTCTGAGTTTATTATTTTCCTTACATAAATGATTGTAATCTCTATATATTCAACCCCATTGGGTTGTCTTAAATACAAAAAACCTTTTGGCTTCATAGTTTACATGGTATTAAAGCCCTACTGATCCAAATCCGGCCACCCCATCGTCACCGGCACCACCACCTATCAGATCCGACCATCCCTTGGTCTGGTCATCATCTCTGCTACGTCCGGCCCCATCCCTACTGCATCCGACCACCATCCCTATTGCATTCGGCCCCATCCCTACTACGTTCGGCCACCCCCTGCTCGATTTTTCTGCTCCAATCCAGCGTCTCTGCTCGATTTTCCTGCTCCAGATCAAGATCCAGTGCCCCTACTCAATTTTCCAATTTTTCAGATCCAGATCCATCACCCCTGTTGCCTCTGTTGCTGATTGCTTCCGATCTCTCTTTTCCAGATCCAGAGCTCCTATGGTTGTTGCTATTCTGCCTTGGGTATCTCCTGCTGTACAGTACTTCTACGACCTTCTTTTGCTGCAACTCTTCGCATGCTTTACATTACTTCAAATCAATAGACAAGAACTCGTCAAGTACAGAGGCCCCACATTGTAGTTTTGATGGTACCAACTATTCTCTTTAGGCCATCTATTTTCAAAACTTTCTCAAGGGTCGTGGTTTGTGGGGACTAATTGATGGATCTGTTACTATCCCCACTTCCACAGATGCCAACAAATTAGTTGATTGGGAAATGAACAATGGACGGATTATTACCTGGATTCTCGATTCTGTCGATCGGTCCATTGTTGTTGGCCTTACACCTCATCGCACTGCTAAGGCAATGTGGGAGCATCTCCAGACTATTTATCAACAGAGTAATGCGTCCCGGTTATACCTCTTGGAACAAGATCTCATTAACCTTACTCAGGGTGACGATAGTATTCAATCATTTTACTCCAAAATTGTCATAATTTGGACTGAGATGACTATGATGGATCCAATATTTTCTCATAAATTTAAGATATTTCAAACTATGCGCGAGAGTGCGCAAGTTTGACAGTTTCTTATGAAGTTGCGTCCTGAATTTGAGCATTGTCGGGCTGCTCTCTTGAGTCGTAGCCCTACTCCTTCATTGAATTCGGTTAGTAATGATTTATTGGCTAAGAAACAGCAACTGAAAGTTCTCTCTCTTCCTTCTTCAACTCCGGGATCATCTAATATGGTGCTTGCTGTGTCCACCACTACACCAACACGTGGTTCCACTCCTTTGACTTGTCGCGGCTGCAACAAGGTGGGTCATGTTGTCGCTCAATGCAAAGAATGGTATGCTTATTGTCGACAGACTGGTCATGGTATTCAGGACTGCCGTACACGTGCCTATGCATTTTCTTTCGGCCATGGACGTGGTGGTCGTGGTCATGGCATTGGTCATGCTCTTTCTGTTACTGCTGCCACTATTTCTTCCGAGCCGTCTCTTAGTGATTCTACATATACTGTTTCTACTGAAGGTCTTTCATCTCCGTTCACTCATGCGATGCTCCAGCAAATCGTTCAGGCCCTTTCTGCGGCCGGTATGTCAGGTATATCCCCATCTTCTACATGGTTCTTCGATTCGGGTGCTTCCAATCATATGACCGGTGCTGTATCCCATCTTCGTAACATTCGTCCCTACACCGGCAATCAGGCTATTTCTATTGCGGATAGCACTAGACTACCTATTCAGTTTGTTGGATCATTGACTTTCTCTCCTTCTGCTCATTGCCAGTTCACCCTTCGTGATGTGTTTGATGTCCCTAACCTCTCCTCCAATTTAATTTCAGTTGGTCAACTCACATCCAATAACTGCTTAGTCATATTTCTTCTCAACTGTTGTTTTGTGTAAGATCTGGCAACGGGGAATGTACTTGGGAGGGGTAGGCGGCATAATTGTCTGTACGTGTTGAATTTTGATCCATTTGTCACTTCGGCTCGTTGTTTCTTTTTTTTCTCCATCTTCATCAGATATTTGTTCGGCAAATAAATTGTGAAAACTGTGGTACTTTCGCCTGGGTCATCCACATTTCGATTGGTTACTTCATTTAATTTCGTCTGGCATGTTAGGAAATATTTTTCTTAATAAAAATGATTTGGATTATTCTTGTTCTTCCTATTGTCTTTTAAAAAGTAAGTGTATTCCCTTTTCTCTAAGTACTACAAAATCATCTTCTATATTTGAACTTGTGCATACGGATATCTGGGGTCCTTTACCAATTATATCTCTCTTTGGGTCACGATACTATGTTATATTCATTGATGATTTCACACGTTATACTTGGATTTACTTTCTGCAATCGAAGTCACAGGTTTTTGAAAAATTCAATTTATTTCACTCTATGGTGGAGACTCAATTTCAGTTTCCAATTCAAACTCTCCGCTCTAACTCAAGGGGGAATATCTCTCAACCGATTTTCATACATTTCTTCGAGGGTATGGGATTATTCATCAGACCACCTATTCTAATACTCCACAATATAACGGGGTAGCTGAATGAAAAATCATCATATTGTTGAAACTGCCAACACCCTGATGACAGTTATGAGTGTTCCTCGTTCTTTCTAGGCGGAAGCAATGTTACATTCCGTCTATTTGATTAACTGGATGCCAACCAAAGTTCTGAACAGTAAATCTCCTTACTTTGTTCTCACCGGCTTATCTCCTGCATATTCCACATTTCATATTTTTGGTTGTATCTGTTATGTTCACCTGGCTTCACGTGAACGTAATAAATTATCTCCAAAATCGGTTAAATGTATATACTTGGGATTTGGAAAAACTCAGAAGGGTTTTAGATGTTATGATCTTGTTTCTCATCGTGTTCGAGTTTCACGACATGTTATTTTTCTTAAACACATTGCCCTTCATTCATCTCTTCCTCCTCCGCACACTCTAAACTCTCCTGGTCTAATCCCCTTTCTAGAAATTTTATTTTCCTTAAGTACTCTCCCTTGTCCATTGCAGATTTGCTCACGTCGACCATGTACAAATCCACCGCCTATTACTCAACCTGAATCTACTGTACATATTACAGATCCCGAACCTACCTCGATATGTCGTTCCACTCGTGAACATCGAGCGCCTGGTCGCTTGATATGCTCTATGTCTGCCATGAATGCTACTCTGGATACTGTTTCTATTAATACTTCATACTCTCAGGTAGCCACTCATGCATGTTAGAAGAAGGCTATGGTAGAAGAACTTGTGGCATTGGATGATAATTATATGTGGGACATTGTCACTCGACCTGCTGACCAACAGCTAATTGGTAGCAAATGGATTTATTCTATCAAGCTCAAGTCTGATGGATCATTGGATCAATACAAGGCTCGACTTATCGCTCAGGGATACAAACAGGAATACAGAATTGATTATGATGAGACTTTCACTCCTGTGGCCAAGATAAAAACTATTCGTACTCTTTTGGCTATATCTTCTGTTCACTCATGGCCACTCGCTCAGATGGATGTGAAAAATGCCTTTCTTCATGGAGACCTTCAAGAAACCGTATATTTGAAACCTCCTCCTGGCTCTTTAATCTCTGACAATAAGGTATGTCGCCTAAAGAAAGCCCTATACGGCCTCAAACAGGCACCTCGGGCATGGTTCCAACGCTTTCACAATGTTGTTACAGGTGTTAGCTTTACTCAAAGAGGTCATGAACCATCCTTATTTTTGTGCACCACTGCTCACGGAATTGTCATTGTTTTGGTCTATGTTGACGACCTCCCCCTGATTGGTAGCGATGCTACTGGCATTTTGGCTTTAAAGGAAGTTTTGGAATCATCCTTCAAAATGAAAGACCTCAGCCATCTAACATACTTTCTTAGACTTGAATTTTCACATTCCAACCGTGGGATCCTGGTCAGCCAGCGTAAATATAACAAGGATCTTCTCGCATTGGTATCATTGACGGATCAGAAGACAGTTCAGACTTCCTTAGAACTTAACGTTAATTATGGCTGTGACAATAGTGATCTACTTGCACAGCCCGACTTATACCGCCGTTTGGTTTGAAGTCTGGTTTACTTAACTATGACTCGCCCTGATATCGCCTACGCTATCCAAGTCGTCAGTCAGTTTTTTTTGCTCCTCAGACTCTTCATATGACTGCGGTGTTGTGCCCTGATATTGCCTACGCTGTCCAATTCTCTTGTCACTTTTTCTTAGCAGCTACTATTTTCTTTATAGTAGATGCTTCACTTTAGGAGCAATTTGGAGAACCACATAGTTTGCTCCGAAGCTATTGCATCTCTTGGAAGTGTAAGAAGTAGACCATTGTTTCCAAATCAAGCACAGAAGTCGAGTATCGGGCAATGTTCGCTGCGTGTAGTGAGCTCGTTTGGTTATGTGGACTTCTTTCAGACTTGGGCATTCCTCTATAGAATCCTACTCCACCCCATGTCAATAATCTCAATGCCATTCAAATTGCCTTTAACCCGGTTTTTCATGAACGGACGAAGCATATTGAAGTTGACTGTCACTTTATCCGCGAGAAATTTCAATTTGAGCTCATTTCTCTTTCACATGTTGCATCCCATGATTAGATTGCCGATATTCTCACCAAGTCCCTCACTTCTACACGTCACTCTTTTCTAGTTGGCAAATTATTACTTGTCGATGACCAGTATTAGTTTGAGGGGGGATGTTAGACAACTCACATATCCTGTATAACTAGTATACCTTGTATAGTTTATTTCCATAGGTAGAAGATTCTGAGTTTATTGTTTTCCTTGTATAGATGATTGTAATCTGTATATATTCAACCCCATTGGGTTGTCTCAAATACAGAAAACCTTTTGGCTTCACAGTTTTCATGGTATCAGAGCCCTACTAATCCAAATCCGGCCACCCCATCATCATCGGTACTACCACCTGTCAGATCCGACGTCGCCGCACATACAACATAAGATAGCGTGTGGATCGACCATGGTCGAAGCTTTGATTTGTATAACAAGGAAATGAGAAGGGAAGGGCGGTTTGGGTCGGTATATATACAATAGCATGCGTGTATATTCTATTTCTATTTTCTATGCGGAAGGGAAGAATACAGATTCAGGTCGTTTTCAGTTAGACTTGAAGAGAAAGGGGCAGTCATGTTTTAAATTTCCACACCATGAATGCCGATTGAATCCCGACCAATGAGAGGCAATATTAGTCATTCTCTTTCTTTCAATTTGGAAGTAACGACATCGAGTTAATAGCTAGCAGCAATAACTTCATTCAGTTTAAGGGTTGCGGCCAAATGCTCAGTTGAATCCTGTCGACCATAGCATTGATGTCCTGATACTCTAGCAGTAAATCTAGGAACTCGTGAAGCACATGCATCTCGCTTTGTATTATCTATGATTGTAACACTTGATGATGGTGAATGAGTAAGTCTGCTAAGTTACATTATAGTTGAGTAGAAGGGGGCCGGAGGGAGATTTGGGACACATCTTGGAGTTGTTGAAGTTCAGAAGAAGGCAGTGGGGACTCGGCCACCATGATGTCACTAGTAAGAGCCTGACCGAGGGAGGAGATAATGAGAAATGTTTCATCAAACACTGAAGGCAAAACTGTTGACATTTTGATTGGTAGAGGCAATGAAGCAACAACGTCATTTGTCACAAGAGCCTCGGTGGTTGTTGCTCGGCCAAGAGAAGTTATAGACATTTGAAGTGGTTCTTCTTCTTCATCATCCAAAATTAGCACACGATGCTCGCTGGCCATGCTAAGAGTTGATTAACGTTAATTATGGCTGTGACAATAGTGATCTACTTGCACAGCCCGACTTATACCGCCGTTTGGTTTGAAGTCTGGTTTACTTAACTATGACTCGCCCTGATATCGCCTACGCTATCCAAGTCGTCAGTCAGTTTTTTTTGCTCCTCAGACTCTTCATATGACTGCGGTGTTGTGCCCTGATATTGCCTACGCTGTCCAATTCTCTTGTCACTTTTTCTTAGCAGCTACTATTTTCTTTATAGTAGATGCTTCACTTTAGGAGCAATTTGGAGAACCACATAGTTTGCTCTGAAGCTATTGCATTGATAGGCAGGGCTTACCAGTACAATAAAGCAGGCAAGCAGTTGTTCAAAGCTACAGCGCCAAGAGCAGATGGATCCTGCTCGAGAGTTGAACATAACACTTTCTGATTCAAGATTGGATGAGCAACCTAAAGGAAAAGATGGAAAGACAAAGAAAAAACCAGAGACGTTAGGAATGTCTCCGTAGATTGCTATTCGACAACTCTCTCGTGTGGACAATGGCCCGCAACAGAAGCTTTACAAAAGATTGATGAACAAAGGACATGTGGTCGTTGTGGCGGCGTGATGGATCTGTCGAAATTGAACCGGTTGTTGTTGATAAGAATAAAAAAGGGTTCCGATTCATATCTCAATCTCAGTCAATTTATATCTTGTCGTCTTACATTAAATAAATCGAAAAGCCAAATTATTGCCCAGTAGAAGCAAAGGTCAAAGACTAGGATTGTCGATACTTGGTTTTAAGAATCTAGGGGAAGGGTTCTACAAAAGACTTTCAATTATTTCTTCAAAAAGCCGGGTGTGGCCCACACCGGTACCAATATAAATGTTATAGGTTGCGACATTGTTACTAACCCTATGATTGCTTGCAGGTAGTCAAGCGGGGTGGCTTGACGAGACATGGGTATTTTGCAGGACTTTAGAAAATGCATCTCTATGAACTGAGGAAACATAAAAAATGGTAAATAAAGTAGAAAGAAAGAAAAGAAAAGAGAAAAAGGAAAATATTCACTTAAGTTAGAACGAACAACAATAACAGAATATCGGTCGATCATTGGTTGAATTTTTTATTGATCGCTGTTAGGTATTGCTAGAGGCCGAGTAGAAGTAGGAAAAGGCGGTGGATTGGGTTGATAAGATTTGAGTTCATAATCAAGAGGAAATTGGGATCGTTTAGCCTTTTTATCTCTTTCATCCATTTGTTAGAAGCTCGGTAGAAATGGGCTTTTTCATGTTATCTTATGAGTTTTTTTTTTTTTTTAAATAAAAATAAAAATTTCCCAAGCATAATATGATGGTAAGAGTCTCGGGCAATACTTTGTTTTAAAATATGTTTCAAAGGCAAAGACAATCTCAACTGTATAAAAGATACATCAAGTCTGCGTTACCACTCGACTGCTTCTACTGGTTGTTGTTGGAGGATTTATTGGTCCAACTTGAACAGTTGGAGAAACATAAGGTTTAGGGACATGACCTAGAAGAGGTCCAAGGTCAAAAATCTTCTTAAGAATGAGTGGAATTGTAGGTGCCTAGGTCGGTTGAATTGGTAAATTTACTTTGACCGGACCTACAACTGTCACCTTTTGATGCTTTGACTAGGGAGGAATTGGATCGACCACCTTTGTTGTTGTTGTTAGAGGGATGATCAAATTGACCGATGCCTTTCTTTGTGACTGAGTCTTTCTCTGACCCGGAGACACGGCTGATTTCAGCATTGTTGCTTTTTTATTGCCCTCGGTCATTGTTTTTCTCTTCTCAACCACAGGTTTCTCTATCCTTGGTACAGAGGAAAGAGTCGGCTGATGATAAGCTCGGTAGAATCAGTAACCAATTGGCTATAATAATTTTCCCACCATTCACAGAAAGTGTGCATCCAACGAGAACAACTCAGAAGATGGGAGGATTGAAAGCTGCATACATCATCTCAAATTGTTGTCGAGTGTTTGAAAAATCCTAACCGAATCTACTAGCGTACACTCATAGGGAGGTTGATTGCAAGTTTTGCGAGTGAATGGATAAGGAATGCATTAAATGAGGTCGAATTGAGAGCCAGGGGATTAGGGTAGTACTACTCAACCTTTGTCTTAGCGTTAACATCTGTCTCCATGGTGCCGCCATAGAAAAGATATCTACAAATGAGATAGCTTTCCCAAGCCTTGACCCGGAGCTCGACCATCTTCACATTGGCTATCTCATAATCCTCCATGAACCAAGCCAGGCTGAACTCTTTATCGTTGAAAGGGTAGAAAGAACGATTGAGTTTATTTGAATCAAGAGAAAAAAAAAAAAATCTTATATAATCGGCAATTTAATGGGAGGCTCTAGGGTAACACATGTTACGGTGGCCATAGGAAGTAAAAGAATTTCTAGAGGGAATAGGATTCACGAGAGTAGAGAGAGTATTTATACAACTACACCTGGAGAAGCCAGATAAGTCTTCCGTTGTGGTAAAAATCCTTGGTTGTTACATCAAACATGGAGCGAGAACTAGCCGTCGTCCTCTGGCTAGCACCTCAGCCAGATAAACATACTTTTTTGTGATCTGAACAACGTTCATGCAAAGAATGTAATGGCGATTCCACATCAATAGGAATGTTGTATGCTTTTGGTCATCAACAACTTCATGAAATTTGCACTGAGTGGATAAGAAAGTAGAATAAATTCATCCGTTCTTATTTGGAAGGACGAAGTTATGGTCCTCGTCCTGGGTGAAGTTGGGATAGATTGAATCTCCGAAAGGAAGGAGATGGATAAAAATGTAAATATCCATGATCATTGGACTTATGGGACCACATCTGAAATGAAAAGTGTTGGTCGATCAACTCCAAAAAGTTAAAGCAGACGTAAGGAGAGTAGTGTTGGTTGTATACTTGTGCACAGACAAATTGATACATTCATAAATACCAGCTTGTTGCCTTGAATCACCATGTTATCTGGATACACGTTCAAACCATTCTGATCGTCCTTTCATAGGTCTCGGCAAGGATCTTGAGGTCTTGAAAGCGTTAGCAGGATCAAGAAGGGAGTCAGACTCAAGAAGAAACTTTTCACCTAGACATCAAGGGAAGAATGGGTCTATAGATTGGATTTGTTTGGGAATAGTTTTGGAATGAAAAGTTGGGCCAAGGGTAAGGAATGATTTATCTAGTTCAATAGTGTAAAAATTAATGTCATTAAATACCATATTAGATGAAAAAACATCCACTTCTCTCAAGAAATCTTCTTGATAATAAGCTGGAGCAAAAGAAAAGTAGCCGTGGCATATTGTAGGGATTTCAAATGAAAAATGAGACTTTGAAAGGACAAGTGTGAAGAGAGTTGTAGAAGGTAAAAGGGATTCAAAATTGTGTATATATTGATTAAGAATGTGCACATTAATAAAAGCATAATCATGATTCGTTGAATGATATGATCGTGTGTAACATATCATAATAACAAGAGTAGAAAATGAGCAAAATTGTCATTCGATTTTCATCTTGATTGAGTAGAATTACTGGGGAATTGGCGCTCAGAAAGACAGGAGAAGAGGATTAGATACTGACATGCTGAGTAGCGAGTCTGGCTACTGAAGTGACCTTGTCAAGTTTTGTGTATCCCACCATGATGTGTGTTTTGTATCCACACCGTCCATCAAACCATTTTAGGGCATGAACCAAAGAATGAGTCTGATCCAAATCTGTAGTGGACCCCACCACATAAAATAATGGAGAGAGTGACGCTCACCATTGAAACCTTTATAAGGTTCACCGTGATGCTTATTTGAGATCTAACCTGTTCATAAATTAAAATAGACATTAAATAAGGGAAAACACAAATATCAGCTTGATCGTAAACTTTTGTAGCACTCTTTCATACACCACACGTGACCATAACAAATCCAGTGCAAAGAAAGGCAATTGTCCACGAATCACATGTGGGATTGATTGTCCAACCAGTTTGATTTTCCACCGTAAATAAGTTAGAGAGGTTTCCACAATTTAAGAGTACAAATTCTGATCACCTGAGTATCTGCGTCATATGCTGCCAGATCATCAAATAATTTCCCTCGAATTTTATGCACCATCCCCATCCAACCAACAACCAATCAACCAAAATAGACGGTTCTGACAAACAAAAAAAAAAAACCCACAGTTTGGGTTACTGGTAAGAGCTGCACGCTTCTTCTTCATCCACCAAATCATTAATAGACGTTGCACTTGAGAATGGTCCACGGCAATCATAGTAGAACGCTACCAGAAATTGTAAGATCGCGATGGACGGTACATGAGGCAGGGAAGGAGGTGTACCGGGACCATCCGGTTATGACTAGGATGGCCCATCGTTCTAATAGCACAGAAAAATCAATCATTACCATCCATTTTTCTCTCACCTTTCCCTACCTAATTTCAACCGTTAGATTTATTTCCCATTTGAGGGCTACAATCTGGATTGTATAAGATCATCATCTGTGGGATATTTTTTAACCATGTCATCAAATTTGAGTGTCAGACTATATGTACAGTCCTGATTCAGTTATCCTGATTTGTGGACGGTGAAAATGGGAGTGAGATTCTATGATATCATGATAGAGGCGATTCTATCATATCAGTTTTCCGAAGCAAATAGCGCCTCGCATCAAACTAAACAAAAACCAAATGGACCCCGCCGAAAGTTCCCTTTTTCGTCACTCTGGGCAACACTCTTATGTTAGTTTTACATCATTTAAGAAATGGTGGGGACTCTACTACAAACATACACATAACATAGTTATAAGGCAATCCAGACTGTTATTATTGCTATTATAGACCCCACACGCATAGTTTTATATATATATATATATATATATATATATATATATATATATATATATATATATATACACACACTACAATGTAAATAACAGTCGATGGATCATAGTAACCAACTGCTATTTCCATATTTACTTTTAAACCATCAAATTGATAGCAACTGATTGGATGGTTAAGATTACTTGAATGGCGTGACTTTGGAATCCCCATCCAAAATATGAGATGCAGAATTTGGATGGTATGGATGATATGTGTACGTAAGTACCACGTGTGAAGAGAATGAGTCACCACCATTTTTTAAAATGGGCAAAGCTAATAGCCAGTCCGGCCATCTACCAATAAAATGGGCCATGGACTATAACATCTAAAGAAAGCAAATGTACCCCAATGCTTGCAATTCAAATTTCAAATGACCAAATTCAGCTTTGCGCCGCTTTCAAGGGACTAAAACTAGAGAGAGAGAGAGAGAGATTCAAAGGAGAGGCAATATTCTAGAGGCCTTCCCTATTCATTCTTGCTGCCGCTGCAAAGACAAAGACAGAGGCAAAGGCAAAGGCAAAGGCAATGGCAGAATCAGCTTGTCTAATGCAACAAAACTGCTTCTCTCATTCCACTGACAACAACTCCCTTCATCACCACAGTCAACAGGTGAAACAAGATAGAAGAATAACGAACTCATCTTCCTCTTTACTTTGCTCATTTCAAGCTTTTCTGTTTCTGTACTTTCTATGTTTTTCTTTCTCTACTTTCCAGTCTTCTTTTTGTTTGATTTGTGCATTTTTTTCCCCCTCCATTGATGCATCTGTTGTAGTGCTTTTCCATATCATGGGTGTTTAGTCATCTGCATCTCTGAAGATTTTCATGGGCGTTGAGATTCCCTCCTTTCCTTGCATTGATTGAAATAATGGGTTCTATTATTATTATTATTATTATTTTCAACTTCGGTTTTCCTTTGTGGGTTTCTCAAGTAATGGTATTTTGTGCTTGGTTTGTGCATTTTGTCCTGCCTTCATTGATGCATCTGTCTTTTCTTTGTTATTCATCTCCATTGCTGAAGCTTTTGATGGGTTTTCAAGATCATGGTTGTCTGCTATTTACTCGTGTGCTTCTAGTTCTTCCCAATCTGGGTGTTCTGCCTCTTCCAAATTTCTTCATTCTGCAGATATTGATAGTCTACAAATATAAGTTGGTGGTCCTTTTTTTTTTTTTTCAGTATTCTATTATATTTGACTCTTTAGGAATTGGTTTCTGTTTTGCAGGTGGATCCAGTCCCTGTATTGGAAGGATCCATTACCTTTGGAAGGTTTGTGTCAGAATCTCTAGATTGGGGAAAATGGTCATCCTTCTCTCATAACAGGCACTTGGAAGAGGTGCAGAAATACTCCACCCCGGGTTCTGTTGCTCAGAAGAAAGCTTACTTTGAGGCCCATTACAAGAGAATTGCTGCTCAAAAGGCGGCAGCATTGCTTGAGCAAGCAAATGCTGAGGGGAATAGTCTCTCAGAACAAGAAGAGAATGACGGAGTTCAGAAGGGCAATGCACCAGATTCAGCCACTGGAGAAATTGCTGATAACAGCTTTGACATTGTAGATAAGAAGGACAAGTTGGTGGAATCAAATAGCAATTCACGTGGTGATAAACCAGATGAAGTTGAATCACCTGAAATTAACACAGGGTTCTCGACTGAAGCAAAAGGGTCAGACCTGAATGAAAGAATGGATGGTTTGGAAACAGCGAAGGTTGAAGAAGCAGATCCATTAACTGAAGAAAAGATTATCATAGAGACCCCAGTGCAGATTCAATCCTCGCCACAACTTGTAGATGCAAAGAATTACAACTGCCTATCGGAGAAGCCACCATTAAAGGTAGAACGCCCTTTAAATGCAACAAGTCTGGTTTGTGTTTGGATGCACCATTGAATTGGATAGGAAAAATTGGTTCAATAGAGAGGACATGCCCAAATTGCAATTACTTCAGCATTCATAGTGAAGAAGTAGACCCTCAAATTGCAATCGCATTCCATCTAATTTGAAAGTAATTGTGATTTGTGATTTGGAGCGATGGTTCCTTGAGCAGAATTCAAGTGAAGGTACTCGCAATTTGGTCATTTCCACTTCGCTGAACAAAGTATTGCAATTCCACTCAATATTGCATCTGATCCCAGCCTTGAATAATGGCTGCAAACTTATTGCTTACTCATTGTGGGTAATCCAGGAAAGGTTTGCTGCTAATCAGAACTTGGCCAGAACAAAAAAGAAATCAACAGCCACTTTGAAATCATCAGCTCCAAGTCAGGCATCCAATCTTCCTCCTTCCCCAGCAAAACCCGCAACACCCATCCGTCCCAGAAAAGAAAATCATGCCACTCCAAACACTAAGAAGTCTGCAAGGGACTCAATGGAGAAAACGAGATCAACCCCAAAATCATTGCACATGTCTATCAATTTTGCACCATATCATGCTGGTGAAACCACTCCTTCCACAACTAGGAAGCGAGCTTCTCCGATCCACGAGAAGATGAGGGTTTCAAAAATAGCTTTGAGTTCTTCGAAAACATCTCGAGACAGTTCAAGTGCTCTAAAGACGCCGACTACGGTGCTTCTCTCCCTCCAAATGATTTTTTCTCTTTTTTTGCACAAGATGGTTATTTTCTGTGGTCATCAACATGTGCTTCAATTGCAAATTGCAGGTTTCTTCAAGTAAGACACTAAAGCTTCCTCTGGTGACTCCTCAGTCGGAAAACAGAAGGTATTGGTTTATAAAATCTTCATACATATGTTTTGGAAAGATTGAAAATTCTAAGTCTGCAATTAATGTGCCATGAATTTGATTTCTTTTTTCTCATTTTTCATGCATCTCGTCCTGCGAGTGCTTGCATGTGAGCTGAAGCAACTGACTTGTAAACGTTTCCTGTTCATGTTATGAACGTGAAATTTATGGTTTGTAGGACGAAAACAACATCAGAACACATGACTCCTGGAAATAGAAAAGTAGATAGGAAATGGCATTCGGTCTCTGTGGAGTAAGAATTTTTGCTACTCATATGGAAACACATGATTCACAGTTGTCTAATCCTTAAAAGGCCCATTTGGGTGCACCGTCAAAATGGCAGTTCTCAGAAACAAGGGTACCTACAAAGTCGATTTTCTGAAAACCAATCGGATTGGTTTTAGTGAGTGGGTTAGTACAGGGTGTTGTGAAAGTGCATCCAAACCCACAATACAAAAATGGGTTTGGTTCAAAACGGCGCTTAGGTGTCAAATGCCCCCTCTTTTGAGGGTGTGTCCAAAGGGGTTCTAAATGTCTGAAAAATGACTCTCTCTTTCTTTTTTTTAATATTGTTTTTGGATGTGCTGTTTATATTGAATTGCAATAATTGGTTTAATTGAAAGGAAATGTCCAAATGACAATTAACTTGTATTTCATCATGAGGAAGTGGCTGGTAACCACCAAATTGCAATTACATAACTTTCAAGTCTATTCATAGAAAATATTCATTTTCAGGTCCTTCTTGAATGTAATGTGATTGCAATATAAGCCAGGTTCCTTTCACAGTGGCCATGTCTCATCTCATCATCATCATCGACTTGGCTTCCCAGCAATTTGGGATCATCATCATCACTTCCAGTTTGTTCATTTCTTCTCTATTGAACTAATTAATGCAATTCAATTCTAAGCATCCAAATGCAGCCTTAGCAAATATTAGTATGTTTGTATCAAAAGAACTTCAATTCCTGTTGAATATTAAATCGCATAGCAGTCGTTCAAAGCCTTCATCAGCTTCTGGAAACAACACACGTTCCCCAATCGTATCATCTTCCTTTAGCTTCAAGAGTGACGAAAGAGCGGCAAAACGGAAGGAGGTTAGGCTCTGATCCAATAGTATATTTCATTTATTTATTTTACTGCGAGGTTACATATTTTGTTGCTACTATTTTTGTAATTGCTTTCCTAGTATTTTCTAAAGCTGGAAGAGAAATTCAATGCTAAGGAGGAACAAAAAGTACGACTTCAAGCAAAAAATAAGGTTGGTTTCTTTCAGTCCCAAACCATATTTTCATACTATTGCTGGAGATTTCTTAAATGTTGACTATGAACAAGATTTCTTTATAGTTGATTGAGCATTTGATAAGCTGTATATGTAGGCCCATGGGAAGGTGGACCCAATGGTGAATGGCAATACCCGAACACCTCCCCTATTGAATAATGACAACTGTTCAAGGTTTCCATTAAATATGAACCACCGGTTGTAATTGTCTCATGGCTTATTCCATGATGAGGCCCACCAAATCAATGGCTTTGGTGACAAGAAGGTTTGCGCTAGATTGACCATAGCTGAGTCAAATAGATACGAATTTCTTTTGATTGATAATCTCAATTTGGTGGTCTTCATCCAAGTATTTATGCCCATTTCATGTTATGCAGGAAAAAGCGGAAAATGAACTTAGGAAACTACGTCAAAGCCTTGGTTTCAAGGCCAAGCCAATGCCAGATTTTTTTTGCGAAACAGAAACAAAGAATCAGGTCAAGAAGGTACATTCATTAAGGTTACCCTTCCCATACAGTCTGATTGTGCTTGTCAATGATGCTCTTAGCATTATAGATGGATTGCTCAAATATAAAAATTCTGATAGGATCTATCATTCGTCCATATTTATTTCCTAGAGCTATAGTGCATACTTTGAGCAGTTGTATAATAGCAGGTTTTTTGGAATGGTTCTGTTAAGGGTTTGTTTGGAAGTTGGAATCATATGATGGAGCCAATTGCAAATTCACAATTCAGTAGTGCTACTGTATTTGCCCAATATAATGATGAATTTTATGATGCTACAAAGTATTAAAGTTTTAGTTTATTCATGTATCCTCAGAAGCTACTATATTTCTATGCAATCATGCATGAGGAAAGGTAGTATGATATTGGAAAGGAATGGTTATTTGGGATTATATGTGCTTGTATTCTTCTGGGCTAGGCTAGACTATGGTCTTCTTCACTTTCGTTGCTTAATTTATCAGTGGCTTTTGTTCACATGCTGAATCAATCACCAGGATGCTATAATATCTTTGATGGGCCATTATATCAGAGTACTTTTTGGAAACAAAATTAGATGGTTTTGAAAAAATTCAACCAAAGTTCCTCTGACCATCCCTTTGTTTCCTAAAAGAGAGCCTCCTATTCAAGGGTTAGTATTGCCCAATCAGTTTGAATTTGTGGTATGGCCTACTATATGACTGGTTCTGATTGTGTACATGTTTCCCACATTATGAAAGGCAATCCACTGATAAGTGAAAGTGAAACATTCTAGGTTTTATCCTTTCCTATCTCCCTTTTGAAAGCTGAAAATTATTAAACCATTTCCCTTATCTCTCTATTATGATTGGTTTTCTCCCAAATTGTCAGGTTGCTGCTTGATGCCTATAAAGATTTTTATTCATGTTAATCTAAATCCTTTTTTTTTTTTTTTTTTCAGATTCCTTTGACACGGCCTAAGTCTCCCAAACTTGGAAGGAGGACCAAACCTGGTGGGGTTCAGGAGACAAGCCCTCTACCACCTCCAAGATCTCTAGTCAAGAATGATGGCTCCAAGCCTGTTGTGGAGAAGAATAACCGAATGCTAAATTGTTCTCTCAGTTCATTCCCAAAAAAGAATACACATGAGAATACTTCACCAAATATCCAGCATTAAGCATACAAGTCCTTTTGCATTTATATTATGTTGCCTTCATTGGTTGGGAGTTCCAGATGTGGTTGACAACAGCTCTCTGCATTTCGGGTAGCAGTTTTGTATGTTTGCATTTGTGTATTCACTAGTATGTTGTCTCAATTGTTTCTTTATTGAGGCATTGTAGAACAGAGACAATAGACTCCTACAACCATGGCAATCACCTGTATGTTCCTACTAAAGGTTGTCTGTATATGTTCTAGTTCTTGGTTGTTATGCATCCTATGTATGATGGTTTTGTTTTACTGTCTGCAAATTGTTCAGGAAATTAGTACTACAGACATGTCAAACACCTTTATTTTCCTCCTAGGGATGTGTGTGTGTCTATATATATATATATATATATATAATTGGTTTGTTATGATAATACCAAATATGGGTTTTGTATACTTCCTGCAAATTGCTATCAAGAAACGATTTCCATTATGGCATTTTGTACAATCATTCCGACAAATCAAAATCTTCATACAATTTTCTTGTTTCCACATTCAAATCTGTATCTAAACAAAAATCAGCACTAGTATATGACCCATTTTGGGGCGAACTTGGTAATCCTTTCATGATTTGAGCAAAAAACCCATCTGGTTTGCATTTGGGACTGCAGAAAACAGAATCTGCATTGAATGGGATTTCATTTCCCCCCCTTCTGCCCCAAATTGCAACTGGAACATGAATGGGAAGGTCAACTGCTTATGACGGTTAGTAAAATACATAGCACATCCCATCCACAGCCAAGGTTGTGCTTGGTTGCATTAAGTATCATGAAATGTCATTATATTTCCATGATTAATAAGTCTAATTTAGTGCATGATATCATGAAATTTTAATGATATTTGGTGCAAGCAAACACACGCTAAAGCAAAACTTCTAAATGCAATAGGACTGATTGGCACCAATAGATATCGCAAAAGACATCTTTTTGCAAGTAATAAACATTGCTAACTAAAGTTTCAATGTGGACACAATGCTCTTTTATATGGACAAGATAAAATGTGGAATTTCTATGACAGGTGGTAGTTATCCTAGATAAGCAAATAATCCACATTGAACAGATGCGGAAGCATCTTGATTGGGATCTTGAAATCCCTACCTTAGTGGTGCATGTGAAGGGACCTTATTTTAAGCTTACCTGGAATGCAGATGATAAAATGGGGAATTTGTGGATCCCCTGGACTTAATTGAAGAAAGACAACAGGATAAAGGGAAATTATCTTTAGTTTCAAGAAGACACCCATACCAATAAGTATAACAAAAGGCTAGCTTGTGTGCTAAACACATTGGCTTACACATGGAAGTATGAGTTGAATTATCTTGTAGGTATGTGACCACTTGTGTATGGGCATGCATGCGTTTCATATGCATTCGTGCACACACAATAAAACCACCATTAGATTGCTCCAGTAAACCTATTGATGCTGACTTAAATACACTTCCATTCAAGGTTTGATACAGTAAATTTCAAGGGCCTCTGAGAAAAATCAGAGCTTTAATGTAGTGCTTCTCACATACTTAAAATGAGTTCATGATGAATGCTTTATGGTAAGTTGAAAGGAAGTATTCAAACTTCAAACTGATTTCAAATAATGAGTGAACTATTTTCTTATATGATTTTCTGCAGAACCTCTTGGGAAAATGGGAAGTTTTGAATTGCTTGGGCAACAGAACCAAATGGTGAATTGCTTGGGAAACAGAACCAAACAGTGAAATAGAACTTCCCATTGGCACAAACATACAATTACTAGTGTAAGTGAATTCTTTCAGAACTCTGCAACAGCTCAAGTACACAAACATTGATCACTGGGAAGTTCATGTGCAAACTACCACTTCATAGACTAGTGGAGTACCTCCTGAATGAGCTAGTACCCAAAATTTTGCCAATCGGAAGTTTGTAACTATTTGGTCCATCACCATCTTTGGATAGTCAAGAGAATTTAGAGAAAACAGTCCAGAAAAGGGCTATACATGGAATGGTTAGAAACAGATAATAACTGGTTTTGACAGATGACCCACCCCTAAGGATGACTTTTGAATTGGTCATCTGAATCAATTGGCATATGCAATAATGAGTTATCAGGATGGTACTGTAGGAGACCGTAGTAGGTATGTGCATCTGGGCATTTAGGACTATATATGCAGAATCTTATTGTCCATCAGGGTTAATAATAGATCATTAGGGTGTACTAGACATGTTATTCTCAACACAACTCTTTTCTCACTTTTCTCTCAAAAGTATCTTCTCTTCTTCTCCATGTGAAAAGAAACATGGTCTTTTAGAAAGGGCTAACAAATCCATGTTCTAGGAGCTTCTTCTTCCCTCTTCTTCATTTCCTTCTGTTCTCCATCATCCAGTTGGAACTACTGGTGAGACTGATTGGTCCAGCCAAACCCAACTGAGCCCTCTCGCATGCACACTTGATCCAGCCAGGTCATTCAATAAGCTCAACCAGCATAGCCAACTTCACTGAGAGGTACTGCAGCTTCCTTTCTTGTGTTGTTGTCCGTAGGATCCTCTTGAGCCCAGCTTCGCTGTTTTTGTTGTTATGTACGTCATTTGGGCAATGAAAAGAAAAGCTTGACCGTGGGCTTTGGAAGTTAAGATTCTCACCCTGGATTAGTTATTACGATAATGAAATTAGATGGGAAGAGCTATGTTATTCTGATTTCTAGTACGAACATGAACCGTGAAAAGAAGGGAGGGGGGAACAGATGGGAAGAACATTTAGGATGGATGTAGTTTAATTAGGATGTTTATTGATAATAAGCAAATAAGTTGGGCTACATAAACCGATAGCAAGGAGAAATTAGCAGATGCCCATCCTAAGATGATTAGGAAAGTGAGAATTTGACTGCAATGTATTAGTTGCTCCATTCTACGATTGAGTGTTAGCAATTGGCTGTTATTTCTCAAGACAACCAAGGAGATATGGTATACTGTTGCTGTAATGTGTGTGAGTGTGTGTGTGTGTGTGTGTGTTTTTTTTTTTTTTATATTATTATATATATATATATATATATATATTTATTTATTTATTTATTTTAAATACACATGCACACACACCCCACACACTCACACTAGTGGAATTTCACCACCTATGTGTACTCGAACCCTTGACCGGGAGTTGAAACTCCTGAGAGTCTACCACCCGAGCAAGAGTAAGGACCCAACTGTTGCTGTAATGTATTGCCAAAACATTGACTTGGCTTGTACACCATCTCGAATTCGAGGTTCAACATGTTCAAATTATTGAGAGAGATTCTTTACCTTCCCTAGAAGTGGTCTACAATTATACCAGGCATCTTCTATTATGGAGAGTCTTTCCATTCTAGAGTGATCTACACTTGTGGCTGGGCCAACATCATCTCAAGAAGAAAAAAAGAAAAAAAGGAAAAAGTGACCACGTTCCTTCTCAAAAAAAAAAAAGACAAGTTAGTTTGTACTCGTCACACCCATGACCAGTGCTTTGATCTTTATACTCACCTGCACAAGAAGCCCAAGGTTGTTGAAAATAATGTTGAAATTGAGGGGGAGAAAGCTTTGGATGGTGTTTTAGATTCTCAGGACTGTATCAGTGCCCTCAGTATGACAGTTAGTGCTCTACGTCAAGCGCTAGTAGAGTTTTATACTTCTCATGTAGTTGTAGGGCAGCTCAGTACATCTATTCATTCCCAACCAGACATGTTTTGGATTATTTAATTTGGTACCACATATCATATGACCAATATGGAAGGTAACTTTCTTTCGTATTCTAGTTCCCTGCATCCCATAAAATTTGTTAATAGAGCCTCAAGGAAGTAACTCACATCATCACTTGTATTACCCTTTGTTCTTCATATTCCTGTTTTTACTTCCAACTTATGATTAGACAGTAAAATTATTGTTTTATCTTTTTCCCTTCCTATCCTAATTGTTTAGGGTTATAAGCCAAGAGGAGAATTGTTGATGGAAGTGAAGCTCATAGGCTATACTTGTTCGATCCCTGTGATATCTCTTTTGCACTTGTTTCAGAGTCATGTCTTAGAAATAATGAGCATAACCAGCTTTGGCACACTCGGTCGGTCATATGTCTTCAAAAAGTTTGAAGTTGTTATTTCTTAATAAATTTCAATTAGATGATGAATTTAAGTATGATGTTTATCAATCGTTCAAAGACAGTCAAACAACGATTACCCTTAACATTTTCAACCTTTGGATTTAGTTCATCACAATGTGTGGGGTGGGGTTTTGCCCTATTATGTCTATTTGTGGATATAAATACCATTGTTTGAAATATTGGTATTGCGTTATATATTGCACCCTTGCAATATGGACACGTGTCATTATCGCATAGAAGATATTGGTTGTATCGCGTAATGTATTGTTGTTGTTGGAAACATATAGAAATTGGTCAAATTTTTCAATGAAACTTTAGTGATTGTTAAAAAATACATTAATACACACTTATATATATAAATATTACAAAAATCAAGTGCATATAATAGGTTTTCTTTGCATGGGGTCCTAATTATGTGCTGTCTAACTGAATTGATGCAAGTATATTCAAAGTCTATTTATATAATTTATAAATGTAAAAAGATATGTGGAAATGCAAGTAATAAATTTAAAAGTAAAAGAAGAATCACTAGATGAGGTTACATACATGTTTGATTTTATGTTTGGAGACAGATTGCAACCGATTTGCGAGAAATTGAAAAAAAATTGATTTTTTTTCAAATTTCCCCAACTCGGCCAATCTTCTCCAAATCTTGAAATTAAAGCTCTCAATTCATGATTTTTAATGAAAAACATGAAAAATTATGCATTTGTAACAATTTAACACTGATTTAATATGATTTATATATATAAAAAAAGGATCAAAATATGATTTATATATATAAAAAAAGGATCAAAAATAAAAAGAAAAATACTCGCTAGATCAAACATGTGGTATCCTACTAGTTTGTTTCGTGTTGCACAGGTGGAATATAAGATATATCGTGGGATATATCAGCCGATAACATAGATACTTAAAACACTGATCAATATTTTGTTTCTTTTATTGATTACTTCACTCAATGTACATGAATCTACCTAAAGAAAACTAGGAGTGACATGTCATCCATTGTTAAAATTTTCTAACAAATGGAGCTCACACACTTCAATAAGCAAATAAAGGTACTTCAATTGGACAAAGCAAAAGAATACATTTGTCATGATCTTCAGAGCTTAACAAAGTGGAGTTGCAAAAAGGAAAAAATTACCATCATTTTATACTAAATCCATTTTAATTGGGATGAATGTTCACCCGGGGAACTTCTTACTATCACCTAGGGGTGCACACGGGTCATTTCAGTCCGGTTCTGGGGTGAAACCGGAACTGAACTGTTCCTAACGGTTTTATGATTTTGGGAATCGGAACCAGACCGTTAGTACTCTAGAACCGAATCGGAACCGGACCGTAAAAAACAGTTCGGTTCCAGATCGGTTCCACGGTTCACGTATATCGCATATAATGTTGTTTCTTGGGCTGAGTAAGGCTTGAATCTGTGGAAAGTTGTAATGCCCTGAAAATTGGGGGTCGAGCATAGACTCAACTCCCGAGTTCCAATGCATCACTTATGCAACATAGATAATGATGATTTAATGTTATCTGTGTTAGTGCATTAAAGATGAATGAGATTAAGCCAAAACAATATATCACACTCCAGAGACGAATAAATTTACGCAAGCGGAAGATTGTGATTAATAAATATAACGTATAAGTTGTTGTAGATCTCCAGAGTGTGAAAATGTCACCAGGTTAACCATATACATGTATACTCCCAAAGTGATCAAAATGAATATACAAGTGTGTCCCAAAATACAGAACAACAGTGCAAGGGCATCTAGTCAGTGTCCCTGTAGCCCCGACGATCAGGACACGGCTCACATGAACCCGCTTGATAACTGCATGTAGGAGAACGAACTCCTCATCGACATCAAAATCAGGCTCCGCTTTATAAGTCGTGCCATCACTTACAGCTAAGACAGAGTCTGGTTGGTGTTTAAAACACCATCCCAGAACATGGGAGTGAGTGATCAACTCAGTGGAACTATAAAGCAAAGGTTAACATGTTATCAATTCAATCAAGCAGTAATGATAAAGCAGTACAACAAACATGTCCTAGATACTCTTGTTAATGTAAGAATGATATGCAATAATGATGCATACCCTCGCCTGCACTCCCTCAGCGTCTTCATCTTACGGTGCGTATGGCAACCACCCGAAAGTGCTCTTTCTCACCAAAGCATATGCAATGCGGTGCATGCTCATGTTAGCCAATACTTAATTAGATTTATTCATACAGCAGTTTTGGGAAGCTAAGGTACCTCCCTTGTATCATTTCCCAAACAATGATCCATTCTAGGGTCGTCAATCCTAGCTAGTCTCATACGATGTTGCGATTTTAGGTCGCTACAAAGGGCTCATCACGTGATCAGTGTAGGCCTAGTTTATACTCTAGTAGCTACGAAAAGGCTCATCACCTCGATGTAGTCTCAGAGTATGCTCGAGGTTACTGTAACAGGCCCATCACCTGATCAGTGTAGGCCAACAGCTTAAATACAGTGTCCCATACCACCGTATTCGGCTCACGAGGCGGTGTTGCTCACTGGTCACTACGGGGAGGCTCGTCGCCCCAGCGTAGGCCGACAGCTCGACCACGGTGTCCTAAACCACCATGTTCAGCTCATGACTCTTAGCGGATCGAGGTACCAAGGTTAACGGGGTTTTCGCTGGTGAGTTTGGTACCTTAAGTTCAAGCAATATCGTCTATACATGGTGAACATACATTGGGTCAATCAGGTTACTTGATAAGTTCAACTGGTACGAGCGTACGTCGAGATGATCGACGTGAAGTGCGTAAGCACTCCGTGTGGCCTAACCACTGTCGACAAACTCCGTACGACTCAGATTCCTTGAACACATCTGTTGTGGTGAAGCTAACTCAGCCACTCGTTCGGAAACCGTTGCCGATAGCCTGGACTACATAGTAGTCCCAAACGCATGTAAATATAACAGGATAACACATGTGATAGGCATATCAAAGTTAAACAATTAATTCAAATAACGTAATCAATTGAACATTTCACAAAATACAAGGTAAACATACTTTGCACTAATGCATTTCATGCTAAATCACACAAATTTAATCTAAGGTACATGAAGGGATATATACACATAGCTAAGGTAGTTGAGAATCTCACCTCAACATCTATATAACATATACTTTACTAAATATTTACTCATCCAGATATTTTCACAAACACTTAGACTACACACATCAACATACATGACGTATGTTGATCACAACATGTATTAGGGCAAATCCTTTCACTAAGGAGTTGTCACGAATACAACACGCATATATCCACGATAAATAATCATGGCAAGCAGGGATTCAAATTCCATACTCATTCAATCATTTCCACAAACACTTAGACTACACACTTCAACCTACACGGTACAACTCAGTTATAAGCTATATTAGGGCTAATCCTTTCATAAGGAGTTGTCACGAATTCAACAATCACATGTTCACGGTGAATAATCATGGAAGGCACAAAACTAAATTCCTGACATATCCCGACATTTCAACCTACACATGGAATAGCCTATATTCAACATAGTTCATATATAACCATAAAGCGAGGAAAATAGCATATCTAACATGTGAAACGGCAACCTAGTCGGTTATAAATCATTAACCGACATTGAAAGCCTTGAAAACCATAACCTATACGTTTATAGTATGCACCTTTCCCCGATAAACTCTTAACGGATTCAGTTTGAACACTCTGCTTTCGTCTACGGCACAACGGCAACCTATAGTATGAAATAGGTTAGCTATTTCATCACATACCCTATCTGAATCCTTAAAATAGATTAGAGTTAGGATTTCTTACCCGAAAACGAAATCAGAATCGCCAGAATAGCAATACGGTAGTGGTAGCTAAGCACGTGGAACAATGAGATTGAGTCCCGAGAACAATCTCATACACACTCTCTCTCTTTCCTTCTCTCTTCTCTCTCTAGGGTTTGTAAATTCGTATGTGAAGGGAGAGAGAGGGTTTAAGGCCCTTATATAGGCTTAAACGTGAGCTCAATGGCCCCTGGGCCATGGTATACTTATGTTATAGCCAAAACCTATCTGTTTCGGATCAACGGAGCACTTTTGGAGACTCCTTTTCTGCATGCGGTCAGACTTAAGCTCTCTGACATTGGATCTACGTCAGGCTAAGTTTTTAGTCCGATCGGATTTATAGATCGACCGCGGCGGACCAGTTTCAATTCAACGATCACCGGAACTCGATCACGGCCACAAGTGTACTGACATGGGTTGGAAAATTTCCCTAATCTGAGGGTGTAATTGGGTCGGATTCTGACGGTCTGAATCCTCAGGTTTGGCTCACAAGTGAGACGACTCAATTCACTTAAGTTTCAGTTCTCTTTCTAAAGGTATTCGCGTTTCTCACACACTTTGCTTCGAGTTCAACTTGTGCATTTCTGGATACTATTAGGACTTGATTTCTGAGGTGGTAGTCAAGTCCAGAAAGGCGGTCATAACCGTATGGTTTCGTCGTAATCCGACTTTCGACACGCGGTCCAGGTCCGATACGGAGTTTCGGTGTGCTCCCGAGAGCAACTGAGATTAGAGATTGATCCTAAGTTTTACGGTAATGTAGCGGTAATGATTCTGCACGTTTTGGATCTTGCAGATCATATTTAAAGTGATTAGTGCTAATTTCACAGGTACTCTAGTTTAGCACCAGCTAATTCTCGCTTAATTTCTAAAGGATTTGGTCCTGAGTGATTTCTGCTTGAGGTGAAACTCGGGTCTTTGTATGAATTTTTTCGAGATGTTACAATCTACCCCCCTTAAAGAAAAATTTCATCTTCAAAATTTGTACCTTTTCGTACTCCTCGAGAATCTGTGGGTAGTTCTTACAGACCTCGGCTTCTGTCTCCCAAGTAGCCTCTTTCTCAGTGTGATGCGTCCATAACACCTTCACCAATGGGATAACCCTACTACGCAACACCTGCTCCTTTCTGTCTAGGATGCGTGTCGGCTGTAGAACATAAGTAGCATCCTCACTCAACTGTACCTGCTCCCATTTGATGATGTGGGAAGGATCAGGAACGTATTTCTTCAGCATAAATACATGAAATACGTTGTGCAAGCCCGCAAGTGGTATGGGCAGAGCAAGACGGTATGCCACCACACACACTCGATCAAGTATCTGAAATGGGCCAATGAACCGCAGCGTAAGCTTCCCCTTCTTTCCAAACTGAAGGACTCCCTTCATAGGGGAAACTCTGAGGAACACATGGTCTCCAACCTCAAACTCTAATGGTCACCGCCTCATATCGGCGTAACTCTTTTGTCTGCTCTGTACTGCAAGGAGTCGACGCCTGATGATGCCGATCTTCTCTGAGGTTGTCTGTATTAACTCGGGGCCGATCAAACTCTTCTCGCCCACTTCTGCCCAGCAATGCGGTGCTCTACACGGGTGACCATACAGTGCCTCGTAGAGAGTCATGCCAATACTCGCTAAAAGCTGTTGTTGTAAGCGACTCAACATAAGGAAGACAGTCATCCCAGCTGTCCTTGAAATCAAGCACACAAGCTCGCAACATATCCTCCAACACCTGATTCACCCGTTCCTTCTGCCCATCCGTCTGTGGGTGGAATGCGGTACTGAACTTCAACTTCATACCCATCGCTTCCTAGATACGAGTCCAGAAGATAGATATGAATCGCGTGTCTCGATCCGACATAGTCTTCATAGGAACTCCATGCAGGCGTACGATCTCCCTGATGTACAACCTGGCCAAATCATCCGCAGAGTTTGTCACTCTGATTGGGAGGAAATGAGCCAATTTCTTTAATCGGTCCACGATCACCCAAATGGAATCATGCCCCTTCCTCATCTTCGGCAACTTAGAAATAAAATCCATACAGATGAAGTCTCACTTCCATTCAAACCAGGAAGTCGGTGATGCTCGGCCTTGACCTGCTGGCACGTGAGGCAACGGGACACGTAATCTGCTATGTGGGCCTTCATGTTGTCCCACCAATAAGAACGCTTCATGTCTCGATATATCTTCGTACTACCAAGATGCATCGCCATCTTCAAATTGTGAGCGGCCCCCAGAGCTTCTCTCCTCAAGTCATGGAGATTCAGGACACACAGGCGGCCACGATATCGCAAACCCCCATTCATACCAACTCTCCATTCCGAGTCTTCACTATCGCTCAACTGCTCTCTTACTCAACCAATCGCTCATCGTCCTTCTGAGCCGCGATGATCCTATCATCTATAAGTGGCCGCACACGAATGTGTGCGACACTCTCAAATGGTTCTTCCATGGTGAGCTTCTGCTCGAAGTCTTACATGAACTCTACCATACCTCATTCCGCCACCATCAGCGGAGCCGCAAACTCTATGGTCTTCTTGTGGCTCAACGCATCAGCTACAAGGTTAGCCTTGCCCGGATGGTAAGAAACCTTGAACTTGAAGTCCTTCAAGGTTTCCACCATCGCCGCTGCCTCATATTCAAGTCCCGCTGAGTGAATACGTATCTGAGGCTCTTGTGGTGGCAAAAGAGCTCGAACTCCTCTCCGTAGAGGTAATGTCTCCAGAGCTTCAGTGCAAAGATGACAGCTGCCAACTCCAGGTCATGTGTAGGGTAGTTCTCCTCGTGTTTCCTCAATTGTCTCGAGGGGTAAGCAATCACCCTGTCCTTCTGCATAAGGACACAACCCAGACCAACGCGAGACGCGTCGGTGTATACAGTATACTTAACCCCTTACTCTGACAATACTAGTACAGGGGCGGAGGTTAGCTTGTCCTTCAACTCCTGAAAAGCTGCCGCCTTCTCATTCCAGGCGAACTTCAGATCCTTCCGTGTCAACTGAGATAGCGGTCTGGAAATCTTGGAGAAGTCCCTAACAAATCAACGGTAGTACCCTGCCAGACCAAGAAAGCTCCTCACCTCAGTAACCGAACCGGGCTGCTCCCTATCCTGAACTGCGGCTACCTTAGCAAGGTCAACTGCTATCCCTTCCTTGGACACCACATGTACCAAGAACTTGACTTCCTCTTTCTAGAAGTCGCACTTCTTATACTGTGCGAACAACTAGTTCTTTTTCAGAGTACGCAAGACTGCTCGCAGGTGTTCCTCGTGCTCTTCCTGACTCTTAGAGTATATCAGTATGTCATCTATAAATACGATAACGAATCAGAACAAAAACGGCCGAAACACCCTGTTCATCAGTCCATGAACACGACCGGTGCATTCGTAAGACCGAATGACATAACGAGAAACTCAGTGTCCAAAACTGATCCTGAAGGCTGTCTTCTACACGTCTTTATCCCTGACGCGCAACTGATGATACCCTGACTGCAGATCGATCTTCGAGAAATATCGTGCCCCCTTCAACTGATCAAATAAATCATTTATCCTGGGCAAAGGATACTTGTTCTTCACCGTCACCTGGTTCAGCCTGCGATAATTAATGCACAATCGCAGTGACCCATCCTTCTTCTTCACGAACAACACGGGCGCTCCCCAAGGAGACACAATCGGTCGTATGAAGCCTGTCTCTAATAAATCATCAATCTGTCTTCTCAGTTCCTCCATTTCACATGGAGGCATGTAATATGTCGGCAATGAAATAGGTGTCGCACCAGGCACAAGATCGATAGTAAAGTCGATCTCACGCCGAGGAGGTAGTCCCGAGATCTTCTCGAATACGTCTGTGAAGTCTTGAACCACAGGCGTATCTCTCAACGTCGGACCATCAATACTCTCCAATAGAGAAGCATAACAACTCAAACGAGAAGGGTGACTAACCTAAATAGGGAAAGTAAAAGTCGTGCCCTCAGGTTCATGGGCTGTCACCACCCTAGCCTCACAATCAATCTATGCTCGCATCTCGGTGAGCCAATCCATACCGAGAATAACGTCGTAATGATACAGGGGGCAACAATCAGGTCAACTGGTACCGTCCTGCTCCCTAAGTCTATCGAGTAACCCTCGCAAATCCGAGTAACATCAGAAAAAGTCCCTGTGGTGGTAAGGACCCTCACTCCCTTTGTAGGAGCAGTGTCTAACCCCAGTCGCTTAAGTGCCGTGCATGATATGATGGAGGTAGTGGACCCGGTGTCCACTAATAAAAAGACTGGAGTACCTTGAATCTGTGTCGTGACCTTAAAAGTCATTGGTGCCATGTCTGCTATCTCTGATGCTTCGGCTGTAAGCGAATGTACCTGAGCCTGCTGCAGACGGTTTGACTGCGGTATCATAGGCCGTTAAAGAGGCCTAAATAGAGGCGCCGGCGGCCAAAAGGAGGGGTGTGCTGGAGCTGATCGTAGAGGTGGGGCTGTAATAGTCTGAGGAAGCTGGCGGTTAATCCTCTGAGGTGGTGAGAAACCGCTGTCCCTCATCCTGCTAAAATAATATCGGTCTATATGCCCAACCTTCCCGTAGTAAGTGCATCGCAAATTTGCTTGTCCTAGCTGAGTCGGTGGCGCCGCAAGCCTGGGAGGAGAGTCTGCACGTGGTCTCTTGTCGAGAAATGGCCTGGCCGGGAAATTAGGTCGGGGCCTAGGGGCCACGGGTGCACGAGTACGGGATTGACCATCCCCGTCCTGCTCAGCTCGCAGCGACATGCTCATTAGCTCGGCATAACTGGTTATGCTAACGTAACATATCTTTGAGCGTATCTCGAGTCGCAGACCCACAGAAAATCACCGAATACGCATCAACTCATCAGCTAACACCAACGGAGCTTATCTACCCAGCTCCATAAACCTGTTCTCGTACTCCGCTACTGTCATCCCTCCCTGTCGGAGGCTTAGGAACTCACCCTCCTCATCACGGTACGTGAGGGGAAAGTATTTCTCGTGGAAGTGTGTCTCAAAGGCCTCCCACGTCCATACGTAACCAACAGCCATGGTCCTCAGGACGCTGTCCCACCAGAGGCTGGCCTCCTTCTCGAACATGAAGGTGACCAACTCCACCTGCTCTACCTTAGTGCAATGCAGCGGCCTCAGCATCTTAGAGATGCGGTCAAGCCAATACTCAGCCTCCTCGGGTCTGTGAGTACCCACAAAAGTAGGAGGCCGCAAGCGCTAGAATCACTCGAATGTGCCGCTGGCACTCGTGTTCCCGGCAGGGTGCACCGATGGTGCAGGAGGGGTCGCGTGCATGCTCTGAGCAAAAACCCCTGTGATGGCAGCTAAAAACTGCTGCTGTTGCTGCATCAGCAGCATCATCTGCTCCAACCTATCAGGAGGAGCCGATTGTGGCACGTGAGACGTCGAAGTAGACGCGCGGTTCTGCTCGTGAACCGATGGTGTATAAGGTGGCGGCCCATCAATGGGCTAGTGGCCGGCAACGAACCCGTCATCGTATCGCCACCAGGGTCCAAGCTAGGGCTCGCGTGGCTATCGCTTAAGGGAGGTGCCCCTTCAAGCAATCCACAAAGTGTTCGACGTGCCGTGTTCCGAGTAATCCTCGGAGGCCTGCCCTATACACAACATAGGGTGCAACATGTGTTAGGTTTCTGCATAACAACACTTAATTTTCCAAGCAGCTTACACATTCCATAACGAAAGAAAACTTCATGCATTTTATTTAATCAAAATTGTCACAATACATGAGATGCCTTACATGGATCATGACGAAAAATGCATGTGAGCTAATTTAAACAACTTGCACTTTTTCACTAACCAACCCTTCCACCTCGGCCATAAACTAAACTTTAGAGGGCGAAACCCCTGAGAAAACCTCCTAAAGCGAAACATCCTAGTGGTGCTCGGGATGGGGAAGGGCCCCTTGTCTAAGGGCCCAACTTTGAGTGTTGGCATCTTCTTCATTCTTTTCCGCGTTGAGGTTTTGAAGGGTTGTTTCACCTCCCGCTTAAATTGGGTTGAAGTGGCCAGACCCTCCTGACTGAGTGGGTTAAAGGCCCGATCCTGGTGGTCTCTAATTTACCGGGGAAACTGAATCCCCAATTTACTTTTGGCCCCCTCCAATTTGAGTCTTTGGTCCTAACCCAGTCCATTTTCCTCATTTTTGGGTCCCTTTGATTGGAAAATGGGGTTAGATCTCAATCTAAACCCCTTATTGAACGGTTAGAAAGTTGGTCCGAGTGCCTTAAAGTGAATGAGGTTTAAGGCCCGAATCCCTCGGGGCGGATAAATTTACCATGGGAAACCGGAATTATTATTCTATAGTTTTGTAATCCTCCAAGTTGTGGTGTCACCGGGTTAACCATAACCTGTATTCCCAAAGTTTAATCCAAAATGTATACAATTGTCCCAAAATTAAGGGGTCGAGCATTATCAATTCTCGAGTTCCAACGGCTCACATGAACCCTTGATAATGATGAAAATGTTGTCCATTTAAGTGGCTTAAAGGATGAATGAGATTAAGCAAAAACAACAAAACATAATCGCTTGGATAAAGTGGAATTATAAAAAAGGTTAAATGTTTAATTCCAATTGAAAATGTAAAGGAAACCAAACATGTTAATACTCCCAAATGTCAAAATGAATATCAAATGTGTCCCTCACCTTAAGGCCATCTTAGGCAATGGTCACCCTGTTTCCCCGACCAATCGGGGCAGGCTCCATGAACCCCTTTTGATTTAATCCATTGTGATATTTGGGGTGGTCATTCTATTGCTTCAAATGATCCATTCTAGGGTCGTCAGTCCTAGTTAGTCTCATACGATGTTGTGGTTCTAGGTCGCTATAAAGGGCTCATCACCAGATCATTGTAGGCCTAGTTTATACTCTAGTTGCTATGGAAAGGCTCGTTACCTCAACGCAGTCTCAAAGTATGCTCGAGGTCACTATAAAGGGCTCGTCACCTGATCAGTGTAGGCCGACAACTCGAATACAGTGTCTCATATCACCGTATTCAGCTCACAAGGCGGTGTTGCTCACTAGTCACTACGGGGAGGCTCGTCGCCCTAGCGTATGCTGACAGCTCGATCACGGTGTCCCATACCACCATGTCCGGCTCATGAGTCTTAGCAGATCGAGGTACCAAGGTTAACGGGGTTTCCACTAGTGAGTTTGGTACCTTAAGTTCAAGCAACAACGTCCATACATGGTGAACATAAATCGGGTCAATCGGGTTACTTAACGAGCTCGACTGGTACGAGTGTACGTCGAGATGATCGACATGAAGTGCATAAGCACTCCGTGTGGCCTAACTATTGTCGACAAACTCCGTACGACTCGGATTCCTTGAACACATCTGTTGTGGCGAAGCTAACTCAATCACTCGTTCGGGAACCGTTACTGATAGCCTGGACTAAATAGTAGTCCCAAACGCATGTAAATATAACAGGATAACACATGTGGTAGGTATATCAAAGTTAAACAATTAATTTAAGTAATGTAACCAATTGAACATTTCACAAAATACAAGGTAAACATAATTTGCACAAATGCATTTCATGCTAAATCACACAAATTTAATCTAAGTTACATGAAGGGATATATACACATAGCTAAGGTAGTTGAGAATCTCACCTCAACACCTATATAACATACACTTTACTAAATATTTACTCATCCAGACATTTTCACAAATACTTAGACTACACACATCAACATACATGACGTATGTTGATCCCAACATGTATTAGGACAAATCCTTTCACTAAGGAGTTGTCACGAATACAATACGTATATATCCACGATGAATAATCATGACAAGCAGGGATTCAAATTCCATACTCATTCAATCATTTCCACAAACACTTAGACTACACATTTCAACCTACACGGTACGACTCAGTTATAAGCTATATTAGGGCAAATCCTTTCATAAGGAGTTATCACGTATTCAACAATCACATGTTCACGGTGAATAATCATGGCAAGCACAAAACCAAATTCCTGACATATCCCGTCATTTCAACCTACACATGGAATAGCCAATTTTCAACATAGTACATATATAACCGTAAAGCGAGGAAAACAGCGTATCTAACATGTGAAACGGCAACCTAGTCGGTTATAAATTATTAACCAACATTGAAAGCCTTGAAAACCATAACCTATACGTTTATAGTCCGCACCTTTCGCCGGTAAACTCGTAACGGATTCAGTTTGAACACTCCACCTTCGTATACGGCACAACGATAACCTATAGTATGAAATAGGTTAGTTATTTTATCATATACCCTATCTAAATCCCTAAAACAGATTAAGGTTAGGATTTCTTAACTGAAAACGGAATCAGAATCGCCGGAATAGCGATACGGTAGTGGTAGCTAAGTACGTGGAACAGCGAGATTGAGTCCCGAGAACAATCTCCCACACTCTTTCTCTTTCTCTCTCTTTCCTTCTCTTTTCTCTCTCTTCTCTCTCTAGGGTTTGCAAATTCGTATGTGAAGGGAGAGAGAGGGTTTAAGGCCCTTAGATAGGCTCAAACGTGAGCTCAATGGCCCCAGGGCCATGGTATACTTATGTTATAGCCAAAACCCATCTGTTTCGACTCAACGGAGTACTTTTGGAGGCCCCTTTTCTGCATGCGGTCGGACTTAAGCTCCCTGACATTTGATCTAGGTCAGGCTAAGTTTTCGGTCTGATCGGATTTATAAATCGACCGCGGCGGACCAGTTTCAATTCAACGATCACTGGTACTCGATCAGGGCCACAAGTGCACTGACATGGGTTGAAAATTTTCCCTGATCTGAGGGTGTAATTGGGTCAAATTCTGATGGTCTGAATCCTTAGATTTGGCCTGCAAGTGAGACGACTCAATTCACTTAAGTTTCAGTTCTCTTTCTAAAAGTATTTGCGTTTCTCACACACTTTGCTCTGAGCTCAAGTTGTGCGTTTCTAGATACTATTAGAACTTGATTTCCGAGATGGTAGTCAAGTCCAGCAAGGCAGTTATAACTGTATGGTTTCGTAGTAATCAGACTTTCGACGCGCCGTCCAGGTTCGATACGGAGTTTCGGTGTGCTCCCGAGAGCAACTGGGATTAGAGATTGATCCTAAGGTTTAAGGTAATGTAGCAGTAATGATTCTGCACGTTTTGGGTCTTGTAGATCATATTTAAAGTGATTAGTGCTAATTTCACAGGTACTCTAGTTTAGCACTAGCTAATTCTCGCCTAATTTCTAAAGGATTTGGTCCTGAGTGATTTCTGCCTGAGGTGAAACTCGGGTCTTTGTACGAATTTTTCCGAGACGTTATATCCCATGACAGGGCTCTTTGTTCTATGTACTTCTATATTTGTTTTCTTTCCCTTTTAAAGGAAAAAAAATGCATATACTTAATAAAAGTGAAAATAAAAAAGAGGCTTCTATATACATCCATAGGCCTCTCGTGAGGAGTTTCTATAACCGTCAAGCAGCTGTTTTCTTTCCCTTTTAAAGGAAAAAAATGCTTATACTTAATAAAAGTGAAAATAAAAAAGAGGCTTCTATATACATCCATAGGCCTCTCGTGAGGAGTTTCTATAACCGTCAAGCAGCACAGCCCCATAGGGTTCTGTATGAAAGGTATTTTAGCCTTCTAATATGAACTGGCTGCTAACTTTAATCTTTAGTCATGACCAGCAAATGCATTTTGACTTATAAAGGAATCTGCTTAGGAATTTGAATTTGTTCAGGCAGGATCGTAGAGTCTGTTTATTATTATTAAGAACAATAAGTTCGGGTCACGGTTCGGATCAATGGTTCGGTTCGGTTCTATAGGGTCCTAAACCGGAACCGATCCATATCTAACGGTTCTCGGAATTTTGGAACCGGAACCGGACCGTTAGCACTCTAGAACCGGACCAAACCGGACCGATCCAATGGTTCCGGTCCGATTACACGGTTCTACCGGTTCGATGTGCACCCCTACTATCACCTACCTAATAAATAGGATGCCATCCTAACATGGTGGAGGTGGTGATGAGATTGATTATTATCTTCCTCGATCGATAAATACCTTGAATCCACAAGAGAAAATCTAGAATCCACGAAAAGAAATAAAATTTCTAAGAAATTTTAATTGATAGATGATAAATAATCATAAAAATGAATTTTAACCTCCTTAATAACCCTAAACAAATCCTAAAAACAAAATTAAAGAGTTCTAATCAAATCAGCCAAAAAATGTCTAGAGATTTAAATAAGAAATTCTGTGATTTTCGACATGTTGACCTAATCTGTTGGCCTATCGAGCTGGATTTCGACATGTCGACAAGATCTGTTGACCCTGCTGAGCATTCGAGTGGACCCCACCTAGATGGTAAAACAAAAAAATAAAAATAAAAATAAAATTGCAATGGATGCTAGAACAGCGGACGCTGCGTCCGTGGGAGTGGCGGAAGCCCTCTTTGGGCAAGGAGAGGTGGTCCCACTCGTGGGACCCACCATGATGTATGGGTTTAATCCACACCGTCCATCAGTTTTTCCATATCATTTATAGGTTGGGGCTCGAAAATGAAGAAGATCCAAATCTTAAGGAACTCGCACCATAGGAAACAGCGGGGCCAGGGCACTGCTCCTTTCTGCAGCCAGCAGGTGGCCCACTCGTGGAGCCCACCATGTCATATATTTCAATCCATGCCATCCATATGTTTCACCAGATCGTTTTAGGGCCGGGCCTCAAGTTTCAGCCAGATCCTAAACTTAGATGGACCACACCACTAGAGACAGTAGGGACAGTAGCCCCCTTCAGCGTCAGTGGCGTTGCCTCCTTTGGCAGCTGGAGGTGGCCCAACTCGTGGGGCCCACCTTGATGCATGTGTTTTACCCTCGCCGTCCATCCATTTCGCCTGGTCATTTTAGGGCAGGACCCCAAAAATGAGGGAGATCCAGATCTCAGGTGGACCGCACCACTGGAAACAGCGGAGGTAGGGCGTCCACCATTAGCCCCTTTCCAGGGGTGCTGCTTGAAAACCCAGCCTTGGTGGACCCCACTCGTGGGACCCACCATGATATACATGTATAATCCACACCGTCTATCCTTTTTGCCATATCATTTTAGCCCATTGGCCCGAATCTGACCCAGGCCCGGATCCTGGATGGACCACATTACATGGAGCAATGAGGCTCACCATGATGTGTACTTGCCACCCAACCTGTGACACAAGTTTGGATGGAAGAGGAAACACAAATATCAGCTTGATCCAGGGCATATTGGGGCCACGCGTGGGTACCCACGCAGACAGTGTGCATGCGCAAGTTGTCCAGCAGGGGCCACCTCATGGTACCTACTCTGGCGTGTGTGTTTGATCCACACCGTCCATCCATTTGACTAGAAAATTTCAGGGCTGGCGCCCAAATATGAGGCCGGTCCAGGTCTTAGGTGGACCACACTGTAGAAAATAGTGGGACAATGGTATCCACCGTTGAAACCTTCCCAGGGCCCACTGTAGTGTTTGTATTTCTTCCACGCTGCCCATCTGGCAGCAGGGCCCGCCATGGCGCATCTATTTTATCCATACCGTCCATCTGTTCTTCCATGTCATTTTAGGTCATGAGCCCCATATATGCTGCCTATTAAACGCTCGAGCAGGCTGAACCAAAGGAAATAGGGAGAATTGAGTGCTTACCATTGAAAACTTCCACAAGCCCGTTATAAGGTTTGTTGCCACCCAACTTATCCGTTGGACCTACCGTGTGCCCCACAATGCTGTATGTGTTTGTTTAAGCCATCCCAAGTAGGTTCCACTTTGATGCATATATTATATCCTCACCAATCATCCATTTTAGTAGCTCATGTTATAGGCAAAGGCTCAAGTGTGTGGCTGATTCTAGTCTTAAGTGAGTCATGTCATGTAGACCATTACATTGTTAGAGGGGCCTAGTGAATGGGTCCCACTCTCTATATAATAGGCCATTTAAGGCCAATTATCATATGATATGTTTGATAACATACTAGAGTACTTAGTTTGATAAGTGGACATTGATAATATGTTTAGTGTAATGAATACCATTCCCATTCATTATGCCAGTTATGAATGACGATTGATCATATCATACATCTTTTTGGCTTGAGTTACTTAGGGGACCCGTGTGAGATAGGGTCACCCTACGTGATCGCGCGGTACATATAGGATTGATGCATGACTTGGATAGTGTGATTCATGCATTATGCATTATGTGTAACACATTACATTTACTTTCTAGTGACACCAGGGATATAGTCCCACAGCCTTGTTGTGGCTAGTAGATGATTTTATAGACACCGAAAACTATTGAGGTTACAGGGTGTCATATGCGTTCCTAGATGAAACTCCCTAAACCTTTGGTACCAATAGGATGCTCCAACGTCTGGACCGAGTGGATTCATGAGCGTACGATTGTTGGATACCCGTAGGTCGCACCTCCCACTGTGTCGAGGTCGGTTGGAAGGGAGTTTGACCTTACCCGCTCGAGTGCAAAGGGCTATATGCTATCTTGAGTCTGACCAGCGTGTGGAATGAGTTCGCTATTAACGAGCTGAGTTAGTTTCTGTGTACCACTAACAAGGCGAATAATGAGGTCTTTTGCACTCGCTTGGTCTTGCGCGCGATGGGCGGCAACTAGTGTCGGAAGTGTATTAGACTCCGGTGATGATCCATTTGTGAACTAGTGGAGGATTGACACGTTGCATCGCATCCTTAACATATAACATTTGGTCATGTAGGCTCTTGCATTGACCGATAACATTTATGGACTTGCCAGTTTAGCCCTCCATTTTCGCTTATTCTATTATCTGTATGCTTGTCACATGCATTGCGCGCACGCACACGCGCACACACACACACACACACACTTTTTTACCTTCGTAGTAAGCTTATGCACGTTGTTTATATGCAGGTTATGCTAGACCGCAGCAGCACTAAGGCAAGAGCATGTGCCTGATCTTTTTGGACTTCTGTTATATCATGTATTTTCCTTTCAATACTGTACTCGAACATATATTATAATGGAAACGTGATAAAAAAAATTTTAATTGTTATTTTGGTACACTTGTAGTTATGCTCATGTACATAAATATATATATACCTTAAAAATCCTCCTCGTGGGATCCTAGGATCAGAACCTAACCAATGAGAGCTAGGAGTCGAGAATGGAGTGTTACGGAGACTGTCACCACTAGATTCGAAGCTCGAAAATTTTGTGAGCCCGTTCACCGAGTTTGGAGCATGACACCACACCCCCACCCCCCTCTTTTGTTTTACTACTAGGGCTTTCATTTAGGAGTTGAAATTACAAGAATACTCTTATAGAAAGAAATACAAAAACATACACTACTAAAGACTCCAAGACTCATATACACTTAACCCAAATGCATAAAGATTGAACTCAAACAAGATGATCACAAGTGTGATCATGTCACATGTGTGACCATTTAAACACTCCCCCTCAAGTTGTAGCATATATATCATAAATGCACTGCTTGTCAAAAAAACTTGTTTAAATGAGCTCAACTTAAAGCCTTTATGAACATGTCAACAACTTGGTCTTCAAATTTGATGAACGGTGTGGATATTTCCTTGTTTGCGACATCCTCTCTGATGAAGTGGTAGTCCACTTCAATATATTTGGTCCTCTCATGATAAACAACATTATTAGCGATATGTGATGCACCTTGATTATCACAATATATATTTATGGGAGTATCTACTACAAAACCTAACTCACACATCGATGTCTTCAGCCACACAAGTTCACACGTGGTATCAGTCATGGCTCTATATTCTACTTCTGCACTAGGATGGTCAACGACTTGTTACTTCTTGCTTCTCTAGGTAACAAGATTACCTCCTACAAAGGTACAATAATATGTGGTGGATTGTCTATTTGAAGGAGGACCAACCCACTTTGCATCAGAGAATCCTTCCAATCTAATATGTTCATTTTGCTTATAGAGAATTTCATGGCCTGAGGCACCCTTCAAATATTTAAATATACGGACCACAACTTCTATATGAGATACACGAGGGGCTTACATAGACCGTCTAACTACATTGATTGGATAAGTAATATCCAGTTGTGTAATAGTTAAATCGATCAATTTACCAATCAACTAGCGATATCTACTAGGATCATCAAATAATTCTCCTTCATTTGTGCTTAACTTAGAGTTTGCGTTTATGGGACTTGTAATTGGCTTAGCCCCCAGTAAACATGTCTCTTCAAACAAGTCCATAACATATTTCCTTCGCAATAAATTAATTCACAACTTTGATCGAGCTACCTCAATACTTAGAAAGTATCAAATATAGCCTAAATCCTTTGCACAAAAGTGTTGTTGTAGCCTTTAAGAACTTCTTCAACTCATATGTGCCTTTATCACTATTTTCAGTAACAATGATGTCGTCCATGTAAACAACAAGAAACATAGTGCCAGTCTAACTCTGCCTAACAAAGACTGAGTGACCAGCATGATTACGTTTCATCCCAAACTACATTATCACTTTACTAAATTTGTCAAACCACACACATGGAGACTGATTTAATCCATAAATCAATTTTCTTAACTGATAGACTTTATTAGACTCTCCCTAAGCAACAAACCCAGGTAGTTACTCCATGTACACTTCTTCAAGTAAATCACCATGAAGAAACACGTTCCTTACATCCAGTTGATATAGGGGCCAATCCAAATTTGTAGCAATAGAGATCACCAAATGAATTGAATGAAGCTTGGCTTGAGAATAATGTTTCAAAGCAATCAACTCTAAAAGTTTGAGTATACCATTTCGCCATCAAACGGGCGTTTAAACAATCCAAAGTGCCATCTGACTTGTACTTCATGGTATATACCCATTTGCATCCTCCTGTATATAACTTAACCAAAGCCCAAGTTTGATTTTGATGAAGCACAACCATTTCTTTTCCATAACTCTTTTCCACCCATCAGAATGTAGAGCCTCTTGAAACAATCGAGGGACTTCACAAACGACAAGGACAAAGCAAACTGCCGAAATGAAGGTGATAGACCATTCAAGGAAACAAAATTGAAAATAGGATGTAGAGTACAAGATCATATATCCCTTCGAACAATAATAGGTTGATCAGCTTCATTCAACAAGTCGGGTGGAGACTGAAGAGGAAGATCTTCAGACAGATTGATAGAATTGGTGGATGGCACTTACTAGGTGCTTCAATATTTCTCTTGGACTAGAGTAGACTTGCAACGCTAGAGGATTTAGATGTGACTCTATGGCTTGCTTTCTAAGTAAATTTATGTCCATCACCACAGGAAGGGTGGTAGAGTTTTTGGAATATTACAATGTCTTTCCATCATATGAGAAATATGTAGTTTCAAAAAAAGGTGACATTCATAGACACACATCGTCTATGGGTGATAGGATTATAGCATTTGTAGCAACATTGAGAATTTGAGTACCCCTGAAGTACATACTTTACAGTTTTGGATTCAAACTTATCGGATACATGATCAAATTGATGTACAAAACAGATGCATCCAAAAATTTTAAGAGAGAGAAAAGCAATATACAAAACAGACAAAGGAGTTTAACCTCCTAATACTGACGAGGGCATCTGATTTATAAGATAACATACAGCTAAAACGACATCACCCTAAAAACTCTTTGGAACCTTCATGTCTAATAACAATGCCCTAGCTACTTCAAGCAAATGACAGTTTTTATGCTCAGCAACTCCATTTTGTTGCGGTATATGCGCATAGGACATTTAATGAATGATGCCATGGGATAAGAGAGAGTGAAAAAGATTTTGACTTGTATTCCTAGGCATTATCTGATATTAAAATACACACTTCAGCATCAAATTGAGTTTGCATTTAAGCGTGAAATTCTTTAAAACATATAAACACCTCATAATGATCTTTCATCAAATATAACCATGTTATTCTAGAACAATCATCCACAAAAATGACAAAATATTTAAAGTCAGATAAACTAAAAATATGAACAGGTCCCCAAACATCTGAATGCATCAAATAAAATGGTTTGCCACTAACTTTATCTTCACAGGAAATAAAAGACACTCTCTGATGCTTGCTAACTCACGAGCTTCACATCTAACTTAAATACATAAGACAAAGTCGAGACAAGACTCTTCAAACTAGCTAAGGATGGGTGCCCAAGCCTGGAATACCATTGATGCAGAGATATGTTAGCTTGCAATGCAGCTCTACTTTCAGTCATTTCACTCTTGAGATAGTAGAGTCCATTAGATTCATGCCCTTCACCAATCATCCTCCCCCTCTTTAGATCTTAAAACTCACAATAAGATGATTTTTTTTTTTTTGAAAAGCAATTAAGAGATTTGGTTAGTTTACTTACAGATAATAGGTTCAATGGGAACTTTGGAATATACAAAATTGATGATAAGGAAACATCTGATGGAGGACATACAATGCCTTCACCAAATACAATAGTTGAAGTGCCATCGGCCAGGGTGACAAATGAAATGGATGAAGACTGGACTAACTTGGACAACAAATTACGCTTACTGATCATATGATCGAAAGCACCAGAATCAATAATCCATGGAGTATACTTAGAAAATATAAGACAAGATGTACCTGATTGAGCAAGGGTAGCAGTGGAGGAAGATGCATGAATGGAATGAATTTTTAGAAGCTTGGCGTAATCTTCATTAGACATAGTGACTGTGTCACCTGAAGTACTTGACTCAGTAAGAGTGGCATGATTGGACACATAACCTTCTGAACCATCCTCCAGAAAATTGACTTGATTAGCCTAGGAAGGCTTCCTATGTAGATCACAACCTTCTGACTATCCTCTAGAGAGTTGACTTAATTAGCCTAGGAAGGCTTCCTGTGTAGATCCCAACATGAATCGGTATTATTATTGTTGAGGCCACAATGGGTGCAATGACGATGACTGCGACCACGACCACTACTGCCACTATGGCCATGGCCACAACCACCTCCAAATCTACTACCTCGACCACGACCACTTCGAATTCCCCCATCACCTCTGCTCATTGCAGAGATAAAAGTTAAACGATTTGATGAAGCGAAACTCTGAGTAAACATGCCAGTCGTCCTCTGAACTTTGGCGAACACTTCTATCATCGAGGGAATTTCACTACCTCTAAGAATCTGGGACCTCACAAGCTCGAACTCAAGTCGAAGGCCAGAGAAAAATTTAGCAACACGGAATTCCTCCCATTTCCTAACCACAACCTCAAAATCTGTTGACAACGGTTGATACACATTCGACTCTTCCTACATGCCGCATAAGGCAGAATAATATTCTCCCACACTTTCATCTCCCTGCTGGAATGCAAATATATTCTGCACAAGTTCATAAATACGAAGTAAGTTTTTCTCACTTGAATACATCTCCTTCAAGGTGTCCTAGACGTCTTTGGCAGTTTTGAAAGATTACATTGCTATTCCACAACAATTTCCTAATTTGGGCATCATCTGCCACCCAATCATCATAGCCTGTCGCAGTGTTATTAAGATTGGGAGATGTCAAATATTTAACTTTTCTCTTTCCAGTAAGAATAACTTATACAAATGTGACCCATTGTAAATAGTTCATGCCATTCAATTTTATTGATGTTATTTGGAGAGGCACCAAATCCAATGAGGATAAAATACTGCTCTTAGGATCATTTTTGGAATCCATCTGAATAATTACAACAATTTATTTATTTATTTTTAAAAAAAACAAATCCTTCGACAAACTAACGTACTAAGTTAATACCTGATTTTGACCTTCAACTTATCTCAATCAACACAATAAAGGAGGGACTTCATGAACTTCTAAATTTTCAGCCTTTAAATCTGATTTCGTCCTTCAAGTTGAACATAGATTGCATACTGGATGACCGATGGTGCTTGTCCCATCATGTGGGTATAATGCAAAAGCGGGCCTTACACACCTTCGTTAAACACAATTTCATTACTCATCACTTGCGGGTACAACAATCGGAAGTGATTAGGTTACATCAGCCCCAAATACGTTAAGGTTTCCCACTAGAGAGAATGAAAAATAAATAAATAAGAAAATAAGATAAAGAAAAGAGTCAACATCGCTCTGATACCATGTTATTGATCTAGAATAAAGAAAGAATGGAAGGAGGAGAAGAGAGAGTGGAGAGCCTAAGCATCTTTTTTTTTGTAAGTTTTTTATTCATAAATATGCAAATATGTGTATTTTAGCGTCTCCTAAAGTTTCACAGAAAAATCCCACCGTATCCCTATATTCCCCCAATGTTTCCTTGAGTTAGCGATACATTTTTGAGTGTTAGCAATAGTATCAAAGATATCGATACATGTTTCCGTATCCTCAACCAGCAATAGTTGTAACAATACCAATACAATGATCATTGTGTGTAACATATTTACTCCAACCTGAGGGGAAGTGTAGTCTGGATATTTGGGACTTTATATATGTATGTGAAGTCTTATTTATGAGGGCGTGTGGATTTTACTTTGGTGCTACCTCTGGACACCATTCTTTTATTGTCATTAGGGTTAATAATATATCAGTAGGGTGTGAGAGACAAGTCATTCTTGGCACAACCCTTTCCTCCCTTTTCTCTCAAAGACCTCTTCTCCATGTGAAAAGTAACATGTAACATCAACTAAATGGTGCTAAACCTACAAATGGATTTGTCTAATTTATATCAAACGCTCATGTAACCAATAATGGAACTTCTCGTAAGTAATGCATTTTTACTGTTGTTGGGGAACTACAGAGAAAACAAAAGAAAAGCAATTAGAAGCAGGGAATGGAACATCAACCTATGATTCTTAATAACTCGTATCAACAAAATTGGGTAATTATACATCATACTCTTCCTCTGAAATAACCAATGGAAGTGAGATGAATTGGCTTCCAAACCAGTAATTAAGTAGAAAGGGACTGAACAAAGGCTTCCGTGATATATTTGAGTGCTAAAAGACCTAACCAAAGTTCATGTGCTTATTAATCCAAGAAATATTGGCATGAGAAAGAAGCAATATGGTGAAAGTATGCACTTTTGGGGATGTTACTGCAAAAAATACACAGTTATAATGTGACAATATGCTGTAACCAAAAGCGGCAACATAGGTTCTTACATGCTTAGGTGCAAGCATATTTTGTGTAGGATATCTGGTTGTGAAAATGTTCCTATGTGGCATTGCAGTGTGCTCAAGTGCATGCATTCGCAAGTATCGACACAACTATGCATGTATGCATATCAACAGGCATACACTCCATCCTGTCCCTTAAATTAATACATAATTCTCATCTTAGAGCAGTTGGAGTTGAAACTGAAAGCTTAATATGCTTACATATTTACTTAAAGAAAAGAAAAGAAGAAATAAAAGAAAGAAAAAGCTATACCTTATTAGTTTGTCTACGGTACATGTTTTGATGTCCATGCCCAAAACAGGTAGAAAGATACACTTCCCAATCCATAAACAAGGGAAACTGATTTTGGAATGAAAACCCAGCACTAGAGGCACCTTATGAAAGAAAATACAAAGCAAGATCTTTCTTCAGTACGGTCTCGAGCAAGGAGCCCACTTCATTTGAGAGGGGTTATGCAATGAATAGACCTTCACCTATTATTGGATATTCCATTGATTCACACTGATAATCACAACTAGAGCCCAATTCATCATACAGGTAGCTCTGAAGTTCAGCGACCGATGCAGTCGAATCAGCACAGTCAAAAAATGCCAAGTTGTTCAGCTCGACATCCTCCAAACAACCAAAGCCTTGAAACGAACAGCGTCTCAAGTTCTCAGATGAAGAAGCCCCAAAAGGGCTATTTTTTAAGGTTAAGTTCTGAGGACAATTCCGACTATTGATGCAGTTTCGATCAAGATCATGATGTTGGGTGCTTAAGAATGCACTCATGATGGGCAATTGCTTAAATCCTTGAGGTTTCACAATGTCATGCTCAAGTGGAAGAGAAAATGAGTCGATTGCACATGCTACTGGAGATACATTTCTAACATGGTTACTTTTGTAATCACTACACAGAGGTTTGACTTCAGATGGACCAGTTTTATCTCTGTCAGTAATGTAACTTCGTGCATTAGCAGATGGGGGGCTTCGTACGCACTCAATCTGAATGTGGTGCTGTTGGGTAGGAAGCGGTAGCCGTGGGTAGCCTTCTTCTAAGGGAAGATAATGTTCATGGTCTCGTTTCGGATGTCGCATGAGTTGCATTACTGAAAGTTCTCCATTCCCAGATGCTGAAACTTCTCCATTCCAAGACTGCTGCTGTGAAATAGCAGAACACGATGATGTATTATAGTCAGCATCTCGGACAATGCTGCTAAAAGACAGAACAGTGCCGACTTGTGGACCATCATTCACCTGCTGAGCTACTGGAACATCACAAGTCAAAGTTCTTTTGGCTTCTGTAACTGGCACAAAAGATACCATACTCTTCAAATGGTCTTCATTGATTTCTGGGACTGCATCTTGAACAAAGCTTTTATTACCAGAATACCCAAAGCTGTTGGCTGAATTATGCTGTTGTGCTATCGTCGAGCACTGAACCCCAAACTTTCCTGGAGTGTCCTTAGAACTGAGGTCTAACTGCTTACCACAAAGTGAACTGTTTGATTCACCTTGCTTTTGTAACCTACTCAAGTAGAGGCGATATTTCTGCACATGAAGATGCCTTTTCAAACACAGTAACAAGCCGGGAGTATGTGGTGAACATCAAGGGTGAGTTTGGATGCTCAATTGAATGGAATTAAATTTCAGTGAACCAAATATAGAAGAAACAACCACAGTGGAAGTGCCGCCCCCTTTTAAATTCAATATGATGACCAAATCCTTGGGTTGAAATTCCATTGGTTTCAAGTTGGAACAGGAAAATCTTAATTTTGGGTTGGGAGCTCTATCCTCATTATGAATGGAGCAGAGCTAGCCCCAGTTTGGTCATTTCTAGTTTACTGAATTAAATAAACACAATTTGGTTCAGTTAACCACCCAAAGCAGCCTAAGTCTATGAAATTGTGAATCTGGTGGACCTAAATCTGTTCACCAGTACTTGTACTTCTCTGTGATGGATATAGAACAATGGATGGAGTTCAAAATTCTAGTGGAAAAGATTGTCTCAGAACACCTCAGTTTTCCCTCCGTTCACTGAAACACTAGAATAAAATATCATCCACAACCTGAACAAGGATTGTGAGTGTGACTTTGTTCGAAATTATCCTTAATAGAGTAAAATGGACAGTTAATATTTCGACAAAAGTAAAAGTAGTTGATGAATTTGTTTTCTAAAGCATAGCTTTTATTTATTTATTTATTTTATTTTAAATTTTTATAAAGCGGGCAGAGCCACCATCTTTGTATTAAATGAACAGAGTGTACTTTCTAAAGCATCGTTTAAAAACTCGAAAAGTCGACTAACTCAATATCCAGTCAGGTCTGGTTGACTATTTGATTCAACTTGACCTGATATTTAATAATTAAATTATTAATAAGATTTTACTAATAATAGGTAGCTATACTAGTATGAGTATAAAAATAGGCAAATCTAATCACCAAAGTGGTGTTGAATTGCTGGCAGACACTATTTCCCAAGTGCTAGAGGTCATGATTTCGAATCCTGCCAACTGCAAATTATTATTTTTTATTTGAAGACACATCAACTCGGCGAGACTCACTTCAAGTCATGCCAAGACGTATCAAGTTGACCAATTAAGAGAGCCGACTAATGAGTCATGCTGACTCTGAACCGAATCGAGCTCACCAATGAGTTTCATAGTGACTCGGTTCAATTTCTGGCCAAGTCGAGTTGACTCGTCCAAGATTCTAGAGTAAATTTATCAGTTATATTCTATAAGAGGGTTCAAGCAACACAAACTTCTATTATGGAGCTCAATGCGTTTTATCAAGTATGAATTGTTTTTTGCAGCTTGAGAGATTCCCTTCCTATCAAATTATTTGCTATAATAGTGATCCAATTACAAGCCCTTCGATCATATAGAATATAACAAGGAGAACTGGATGGGCATATCCAACAAATGTTAATATCAAATGTTGAAAGTAAATTCTAACCATCAACCATAAGGGGCATAAACTTTAAAAGGCTATGGCAGCTGAATAGTGTCATCCTTTTTCCAAGATATATTCATAAAAAGAAAAGATCCAAGATCTAGAGCACTCATGGCTACGTTACAAATATTGCATTCATAATAACAGCTCAGGTCATCATGAACCAGATTTAAAGGACACATACATGTTAAACTCTCAACTTCCCTATATCATTAGGCCTTCAGACATTAAGGCCTTGCCATTTTTCAATTGTTATATATGATTTAACCACCAGTATTCCAGAAGTTCCTTGGTATGTGTTGTTCATAGATGAGCATTACAGAAATGAGGCTATTGAGATAGTTCCATGGAAATAATAGAAAGGATAGAATCAGGTGCAGGCTATGTGCAGCCCCAGTAGGATATAAAATGAAAGGAGAAGCCCCAGTAGGAGATGAAATGAAGGGAGCATGTTTGAGATGGTTCAGCACATGTGCTACAGAAACCGTACGCAGACGCAATAAGGAGGGGAGAACGACGGAAGGACCTGGACTTGCATTGAAGGGTACCAAAACTTTATTAACAAGGGCATAGTTTTATTAACAAATGAAGCTGATGTTGGGTTAGGATGCACCTTTCAGTTGAAATGAAAACAACTAGTTCAATAGGCGGACCTGACCAAATTGTAGTTGCCTTCGTATTCATATTAAGGGACTGGCTCCAAATTACAATTAAGTCACTTTTAGGCTGGACTTGAAAGTAATGTAATGTAACTGCAATTTGATGGCTATGAATACTAAAGTAACAACTAATTGGTCATTTCCATTGGCATTACAGAAAGTTTAACTAATTAAAAATACTGGAAGCTCACTGTAGCATTACAAGTAAATATCTGGCATAAATAATTGGAGAGATGTGTCTACCTGCAAATGGCTGGCAACATTTTCTCTCGTCAGCCAGGGAACATTCATCAAATCAAGTATTTTCTTAGGACCCACCTCTGCCAAAAGAAACCCACATCATGGCTCCATATTAGCATTTAGCACATGGAAAATACAATGTTCAATCAAGCAATTTGTTCAGCTCAACAAACAGTAAATGTGGGACAGTTTTTGTTGCTCCATTCCAAACCATTCAAATGGTGGATGCCACAATCAAAGATACCAAAATGTCTCCCAACCAACAATCCTAACTGACCAACTTGGCCCATCTTTTACCAAATGGTGGATGTCATGATCGGAGATACCAAAAAGTCTCCCCAATTGATGATCCTAACTGGCCAACTTGGCCTATCTTTTACCAATTAATTGTCGCCCATCAGCTCTCTTGTGCATTTGTGTGCCGCTAAATGGATGCGTACGATCTAATGTTGCCCATCCCATGTCTAGCAGATGAACAACTTAGATTGCTGAAAAATAAGCCCCACGTATACTGTTGCTAGTTCGAGCAAAAGAATGTCATTTTTCTGGTTGAACATCATATACTAACTCAAATTGTATCTATAAATATTGACAGAAAATATCCCTGATTTAGAACTAAAAGAAGAATGAGATCAATGAAGAAGGAAGCTAAGCTTGCAAGCATCATTCCTTTCTATGAGCACAGTGGAAGATAATAAGGAAACAATCGAGTCTTCTGGTGAATACTCACTGTCAAATCCGATCTGATTTACAGCATCAACGAATTTCTGATGGAGATCCACAGTCCAAGCTACTCTAGCTTTCTTCACAGAACCAGGGTTATTAAAATCTTGGTCACCATACTCTTCATTTCCCATATCCTTTCTTTTCTTTGCACAATTTGGATCACTTCCATTTAGTAAGAGCTCGTCATCAAATTCATCCAATCCATTTTTCATCATCTGGGCACCTTCATTGCTACCGAGATCCTGATTTTCTATGTCTTTAACCACGTGTATTTTCTTTCTAAAAACATGTTGCCATATATTTCTAAGTTCTTTCATTCGTACAGGCTTAAGAAGATAGTCACACGCTCCATGTTGAACCCCTTTCATTACCCTGCTTGTCTCACCATCTACAGACATCACTGCACATATTCACAGAATGTATCTTGTCGATAGGAGCAATTCCATCATATGGAGAAAATATAGACATGGAGAAAAAGAAAAGAAAAGGAAATAGTTGAATGAGAAAGATGCAAAAACAATAATGGTAGAGAACTGACTGATTACAGGTAGATCCATCTCAAGTCCAACATGTTCGAGGAGCTTGAAGCCATCCATGTCAGGCATGTTAACATCACTAATTACGATGTCAAACCTATTCTTTCTTTCCCGAAGCAGGTTCAGTGCATCTATTGCTAAACAGCATGTAGTCACTGCAATATGCGGAAACAACAAAAAAATGAGGAATTGTGATGAATGTATATGTCCTCACAATTATGTTATACTTCTTCTGGCCAATTTATCCTGATATTATTTTTTTTCTAGGGAAAAAAAAAAACAGCTGGGCCCTGCAGTTGCCGCATCAGCAAGTATCCTGTCATTTTGTGAAATGCATCCTCCAAACTCCCGCAATATCCAATAAATTGGAGAACAGCTATTACCTATTCTTCTATTTATCTGATTTTGGGGGAACCTTCACACAATGACACAGTTTCCCATGTGGCAACCATCGGTCCAGCTTTCTCTAGATAAAAATATAACTAGAAGTTGTCACAAACAGAGGCTCAACTAAAGTAAACTGGAATCTGCAGTGCTATATGGAAGTGTGAAGAACTATGTTGCACGAATTCTTCTGAAAATGCAAAATACCCACATTGGAAAGATTTAGATTCAGAAACTCCAGAAATTCTAACATGGAATTAATGGATTTTTTTTTATTTTTTTTTTAAATTTAATTTTTTTTTTTTTTTTGTTTATCTTTATCTAGATATCACAGATTGCAAATTTTGATTTGCCATAAGTTTTGTGCTTCACCTTTTCAATAGAAACAGTTTATATGGAAAATATTACACCATTCATTTAACCCATTATAGATCCATTAGAAGCATAATAACCAAAGCGTTATATAGAGGGAGAAAAGTCATTAGTCCTTGCAAATTGTGGCACGTGTGCAAGATCTATGCCATTCATCAGGTGTGGACCGTCTTGAAGATGACCTAAGCCAAAAGATAGGCAGTTCCACTCATCAGGTGGGCCATAAGTCTATGTTGAATAGACAATTGGTCTTTATTCTCAAACCCTGCATTTTTCTCATACACTTGTGGCCCACCAGATGAGTAGACCAGCCTATTTTTGGGCCAGGTCTCATGATGAGCCCCACCCGATGAATGGCCTGGATCTTCAAGTGTTTCACGAGTATCCGATTCAACCCACTTCTTGTGAATCTCCTTCACATTTCTGCATTTAAAGATGGTAAGCCAGTGATAACAAATGCAGTGAAGATTCTCTTCAGGTAATTGACCTAACCCTGAAATGTCAATCATAATGAGTGTACAGATTCTATAAGGAAAGTCATACCAAGGTTGGACTACTATTCAATGAATATCCTCAAAGAAAAGGTTTTAATAAACATCATGCTGTTGAAACAGGTGATGATGTTAAGGAAAGTCAATCCTCCATCTTCCTTCTCATGGAAAACTATATCTTGGGCTGCTTCTCCATTATAATCAGTGGCTCTTTGTCCTGCTATTTTAAGAGCACTACGGGGTTAAGGCAAGGCAATTCTCTATCTCATTTTTTTTTTCCCTCAATTGTGACAGAGAAATTAAGTCAAATATTAGATAGGGCAGTGAATTTAATAAAACATCATACTGTCATGATGTTAAGGCAAGCGATCCTCTATTTCTATTCTCATGGAAAACTATATCTTCAACTGCTTTCTCCATTATCATCTACGGTTCTTCATCTAGCTATTATGCGCAATGCTTCCGTAGAGCAAATAAAGGTAACGAAGGATGCACTCAGATGCTTTGGAGAGGCATTTGAATGAAGGATTAATGCAGCAAAGAGCTCTGAAGGAGTAACTGTAAGTGATGAGGAGGTGCATTAGCTGGCTGATTGGATGGGTTATAGTCTTATAGAAGGGTGAATTTTCATTTTCTCCATCTTTGTCTTCCAATGAAGGTAATTCAAAAGTGTTGTCATTTTTGGATCTGGTAGTATAGAGTTGAAAATGGATTGTCTAGGTGGAAGTGCAGACATCTCTCCTCCACTGGCAGAATTGTGCTCTCCCAAACTTGTGGGTGTATTTCACATCTTTGCTCAAGATCCCAGTAGCATTCGATAAAAAGTTTAGAGTGTATCCAAGAGATTTCCATGGAGGGGATAAAGAGCAGCCACAAGTTCGATCGCATAAAATAGAGGAAGGTGCAAAAACCAAAGGAGGGAAATCAGTATGCACAGAATTAAAGGAGAAGAATTGCGCTCTCCTTGGAAAATGGTGGTAGAGAACTCGGAAGAACCCAATCTCTTTGCCTTTGGAGAAATGTTACTCTTAGAAGGTAAGACAAACTGGAAGAGGACAGTTCCAAGTCTTGGCAAATAGGTGTTAGGAATCAGAATGTCGGAATGTTTGAAGGGTAGGTAGAAAATTGGGTAACTCAGACATCAGAAAGAACAGGGACATTTCAAGCACAGTAGGCGATGTCATGAGAAGCAGCATGCGACTCTATGTGGGAGGAAGCAACAAGATTCGGATTTGTGAGAAAATTTGATGGGGGAGTATTCTCTAGCCCACTCATTCCTGTCTTTGTTTAGGCTTTCTTTGATAATAACGTCAGTGGTGATGAACTACTACAAGAGCATGAGGAACCATTTTGTGGAACATCAAATATCAATACAATCTAAACAGTGGGGAAATTGATAGTGTTATGTTGTTGCTTAATGTTTTGAAAAGATGTGCTCATAGACAACATAATGTTAGATAAGAAAATATGGAAATGGACCGAAGCAGGGTTTTTTTTTTTCCTAAAAATCATTTTGTAATGCTCTCAACTCTAGTGGGAGTGAGAGTCCTTGAGCCAAAGGGGAAAATCTTTTCCAACTGAAAGTAGAAGCTTTTGCTTGGATGACAGTGGCCAATTGAACTCTTATGATCATTAACCTATGGAAGCAGAATATGGCGTATTTGTCTCTATTACGAAAATGAGGAAATGGTAGATCACATCTTTATTCATTCATTTTTGCATAGAGAGATATGGAATCACTTTACGCTGTTTGGAATTTTGTAGGTGCTAATGGATTGATCGGGGAGTTAATATAGGGGAGGTAGGAGGGTCCATTCTATCCAAGGGAAATATTCCATGGAAAATGGTATCCTACGCCATATATGTAAACATACACAAATACACACCCATCATCTTCTCCACATTTCATTTTTTAACATGATTCCCTCAGATCTAATATCTTTGCCACCGAATCAGAGATGAAGATTATAGTCCTCACTTCTCAAAGAAAAAGAAGGGGGGCAAAAAACAAACAAAACTATAGAGCCTAAAAAATGTACGGTTTCTTGAGAAATAGGATTTGATGCGTGGGGCCCATGGTTCATTCATCCAGACCAGTGATCAAATGGTATATGCACTATTGATAGGGGATGCCCAAATATATTCCAAGATGAAAGGTCCCAACCCTTTGATGTATCACCTGTCTTCTGTTGAATGTGGACCATTGCAATATTTTCTTTTTCTCATAACTGCCTATTTGTAGGCTACTGATTGAAGGATTAAAGTCTTCCAATCTAAGAGATTTTTGGGGCACAGTTGAGCCCGTTGGATCATTCCTTTGGATTACAGAACCGTGGGCCCCACATGCACTTATGGAGAAGTTGTTTGATACTTAGGAATGGATATCATCCATACAAGTGCACATTCTACGCTTGCACTATCAGTTGGTTGGATTCAGACCATTGACTACACTTGTCATTTTTAACCATTTATTGGACGACTACTATCTAAAGAGGATGCCCTAGTCCATCTGAGCCTGAGGGTGTTGTCCGTCTATGGTTGGGCCCATGATTTCTATGATTTGTGACAGGTGCATGTAGACAGCGTGGCATGATATATTTTAGGCTATTATGGATCGACCGACACAAATTACACGACCACTGAATCAAGGAGCTGAAACATAGAAATTGACAGCTTCCTCAAGTCAACCACACAACGGGAAGGCAAGCCAATTCACTTACCTGATTTTTGGTAGCTGGGGAACATGGTTTCGATCAAGCACATGAGCGAGCCCATATCTTTCTCTTCTCTTCCTCCTCTATTATGCATGCACACATGACACACTCTCTCCTCTTCCTCCTCTAGTACACATGCACACACTCTCTCATCTCTAATAAGAGAGGGAAAGAGGCAATGGGCAGTGGAGAGCCGAGAGCTCTCTACTTTGGGTGGGCCCCACTAGGGGTTGCCCCTCTCACCAAACCTTGTAGTGGGGAATATACTGCTATAAGACCTGCTCTAACAAGATTGATTGAAATTGCATATAAAAAGCAAGAAATGGAAAAGAGGGACGAATCGGGATTTTAATTTCTCTATACAAGGGTATCTATATGCCAAATGACCATCACACTAGCGCACGACCTCCCAAGCTCTCTAAGGCCTTCCATGGACCCACATGACCACAATGGATGAAGATAACTCTCGGTTCACTTTGCTAGCATTCACACTTATCCTCTCATTGAGTTCAAATAACAAATCTTTTGCAAATGTTCTTTGAACTTTTTTTGAAAATAAATTATTTATATACATATAATTCTAAGAAACATTTTGAAAATCCCACAAAACTCAATAATGATGCGGTGGATACATCTCAAAGTGTGTAATCATGGTCCTAGGAATCCAGTGTCGTCGTATTTCCGTGATCTATGTAATTTAGAATCGATGAAGCCACTTTCCTAGCAGTACTTCCTTACCCAAATCAATCATGACCATCATACTATATGCTAAAGTAATGACACACAATGTCATCCTCCAATAGCAAAGGTGGGTAGTTGAGGGCACAGGGGTCACCTAAGAGACTAGCTTGCTCGCACAATGCATTGATTAGATTGAATTAGGTACCAGTAAATTTCTCTCATTTTAAGGGATTGACAATGATTGATTTGGATTCGATTGCTTGTCACTACATTAATTAAGAAAGCGTATTAGCTAATAGGAAAACACATTCGAGACATTTATTTAAATTTTATTCATGCGCAATCATCATCAATGGTCCAAATTGGCATCACTCAAACCAATTGATATGAGGGCAATATGGTCATTGTTAGTCCGGCCCTAAAGTTTTCACTCGATTGACCGTTGTAGAAGCAATTAATGTTGAAAGGATAACAAAGGAATCCCTCCATGGCAATAGTCAAGTGACACCAACAACAAACTATTAAAATTATAGGCCATATTCAAATGTTGGTGTAGTACCTAGTAAATTTATATGTTTTATGATGTACAAGTGTTACGTTGTCACGGGCAAATGTCGCACAATGGTACACACATGTCATGGATATTATAAATGCATCGACCATTGCTGTCGGGCGCGTGGTGTGACTTATAAGGGTAATAAAAATTACATGAAAATCCATTTTAACATTTCCTCTCATTAGAATCACCCTAATATCACTGTCGGGCGCGTGCAAACAAAGTGATTCATTATATTTCGAGTTATTATAGATCGAGTGACACAATTACATGACGTCCAAATCAAGGAGCCGAACAAAGAAAAATCAATAGCCCACTCAAGTCAACCACACAATAGGAAGACAAGCCAATTCACTTATCTGATTTACTGACAAAAATTGTAGCTGGTGAATACAGTTTCGATCAAGCACGTAGGGCCCCACCCCTTTCTCCTCCTTTTCCTCCTCTATTGCGTACACATACACACAGCTCTCTCTCTCTCTCTCTCTCTCTCTCTCTCTCTCTCTCTAAATAAGAGATGGAGAGAAGCAGTGGGCAGTAGAGGGTTCGTTGGCAGCCCTTTACTTTGCCATATGTGGGTTGGCCTCACTAGAGGTTGCCCCCTACCACGTGTCCAACACACATGTCCGACAATTTGGATTGAAGCAGATGCTGGCACGGGTTACTGTGAGTGTGGATGCATACATATGGATCATCACACTCTTCAAGAATGTCTAGTGATTCCTCTTCCTCATCAAAGAATACCATCTTCGAGCACCGGAAAATTCAAAACTCAGGGTAAAAAAGAGCTCTTTTCATATACACCCCTTCCTTTTGTCTATACAAGAAAAAACACAATCTGTTCGAATTTGTAGATAACACCTTCCATTTTTATCGGTCCTGGAGAAATTCCCAATCCATCACTATTGGTAGATGGCAGATATCCACGTATTTACCCCTAGAGTTGAAAAAGTTACTTAATCTGACAGGGTGTGAAGGTTGATATACATGATGTCAGAAATGCACACAGGTTATGTTTGTAACTTAAATTAAACCAACCATACATATTTTGGGTACACCCATGGGGCAGAGATGGAATGAACATGCAAAAGATGCAGAGGATTCTATGCAGAAAATCTCAAGTGGGGCCCACCGGCTGAACGACCAAATCCCATGCGCAAATGCTACATGGGCTCCACGTTTCATACATTCAAACCACCAATATATCATATCATGTACAAACAGTTACAAGGCTTTACCATATCATGTAAGGCATCTCATCTCTCTCAGGTGGGTATAATGGTAATTTAAACATGATAATAACTCAAAATTAACACCGTTTAGACATCCTCACGTCATCCATTCACGGAATTCAATCACTAGGTTTTTTTTTTTTTTTTTTCAAAAATACGAAAAAGGTCGGGTTTTATTTACAGAAACGAAAACAGGGGGCGTTTTTTCTTATATAGATAAAAGGGAGGGGTGTAAATGCAAAATATATATATCCAAAAAACGCAAAAGGAATGGTGCATCCAAACGGAGAGGAAATGAAGGGATCAACGCTTTCGAGTTCGTCTCGAAAGCAGCAATCGTGATTCGGCCAATTTCCTTCCATGGATTTAGTTATTACAATTCAATCGGATAGTGCATCCAAACGCGACGACTGAAGTTGGAGAAGGAGAGGAGTACCTTCGTAAGAGCATTTCTTGAGCATCTTTTCGAGGATTTTGAGCCACGTGAGGTCGTCGTCGACCACCAAAACGCGGAGTCCCGCGGGAAAGGATTCAGTGGTCCGCGGGGATGGGAAGACTCCGGCGTTTTCAACCATCGCGATGGACGTTAGCTGAAAACGAAAAAGAAGAAGAAGAAGAAGAAGAAGGAGAAGGTGGAGAAGCGGAGAGGGAGAGGGAGAGGGAGAGGGAGAGACGGTCTTTTGTTTTCGCTCCTCGACACTCTCCTTTTATGTATGGTGCATGGCCCATTTTAAGTGGGAACTGGGATGACAGGATGTTTAAAAAAAATAAAAATAAAAAATTGATACACGACCCGACAGTATACGCGGGTTTTAAATCCTTACCGGTGGGGCCGTGGTTCCGTAATCCAAGCCATTCCATCTTTTGGGTCTGATTACTCTTTTCACGTTCTGAGAATTCCAGCCGCCACACTCATGAAATTCCTTCTTTTTCTTTTTCTACGTACATCAGGGATGGCCGTCCAAAAAAGTGAACGGCCCGAGGTTAGTTCATCCCATACCCTTTTTATGATTTGTCTCACTGTTAAAAGTGGGCATAGGATGTATGACCATTATCAACGGTCAGGATCCCAGACACTATTCCCCATGCTGGGAGCAGATTAGGTGCGGCCCTGACAGTGGGGTCCACCTTAATGTATGTATTTTATATCCCGGCCGTCCATCCGTTTTTATAGATCCTCCTCTTTTCTTTTTTTTTTCTTTTTTTTCTTTTTTATAGTGTAGAATCCTAAAAATGAAGCCTATCTAAATCTCAGTTGGGTCACACTCTAAGAAACACTGGTGATTGGCTATTAAAAACTTCACGTGGGCCAATTTTTTTGGAATCAAGCTGATAATTTTCCCCTTCACTCGTGTCTTTGTGACCTTATCAACAGGTTGGATGAAAAATAAACATTAACGTGGTACCTAGAAAGTTTTCAAAGGTGGCCGTTTAATCACCACTGTTTCCTATGGTGTGGTCCACCTGAAATTTGGATCTACTTCATTTTGGGGGTAGTGCCCTAAACTGAGCTGAAAAAAAAGTATGAACGGCTTGGATATACAATACATACATCAAGGTGGGCCCATGGTCAGGGCCTCACGTAATCCGCTCCTATTCAGAGTATTATGCATCAGGACCCTACAGATCCTCGATTCGAAATCGGATCATGTTTCGCTCGCGTGAGATGTAGGTAACCAAATGTACTTACTTGGAGACTGTACGCTAGATCCAGGCCGATGATTGGATTTTACAGTTAATATGATGGACGCCGTAATGGCCGTAGAATGCGAGAAAGACTTCCTAGCCTTTCAATCAATGGCGTTCAGTTAGATGGGTCTATCAAGATATACAACAACTGTCCATAAACATGGCGAGTGATTTGATGCCTATTATATCTTTCACGGTGAGCCTAGCAGATCAACAGTCTGGATCAAATATACAAGTTTGTGAGGATAGACCAAGGATGCAATTTACCACCATTGACCAGAGCGTCCTGAGCCTATCTCGACTGTCCAAACCATCATGGATGGCCTGATACTCACACGGACGGTCTGGATTGGTGTGCATGTACGATGACGCATGTGTCTTAGTCGTGGATGGTTTGCAATAAACTGTGAGAAACGCATACTGAGCCTAGAAGAAAAGAGAGACGACAGACCGGAGGGAAGTGGAACTCCGAATATGGACAGCGCGCATGCGGCGCACGTTAGTGGTTTATGCTTTCAACGTCGTCGCATGGAGTAGTATTTTATAATTTATCGTGTAAGTGGCTGCTTTGTTGAGGGTAACTTTGTGGAAATGGGAATCTGGGCATGAAAGCATGTTTCTATGGACTATCATCTCAACAACAACAATAATAATTAGTTGTTGTTGGTGTTATTATTATGGGTGTGTTTGGTTGCACCAGAGCTGGTGAAATCCAGTAATATGATTATCCTCATTGTCATGATTGTATAGTTAAGGGTTCAATATGATCGGTGTTATGAGTGAAAATGAGCTGGTCATAAGTGTGAGGATAGCTTGGACATCTTTGCTTGCCGTGTGGTCAATCAGCGCCAGCCACGATCAAAGAGCTCCTGAACGGTAAAAAAATAGTATTCTATTACTAAAAAAGAGCCTACTTTTCGAGCTCGGCATCTAGAAGATGAAGTATCTCCGCTTTTATCATATGTCGAGCTCCTTTACGGTCCCAACCATTTTCGAGTCGTTGCTCAGAATAGTTCTTTGCAATGTCTCCCAAGGTACGACTCAATACGAGATAAGGCTCCGAGCTACTATACTTAAAGAACCCCTGCACCGTGCGATGAAGATGAAGATGATGGTCATTCCGAATTTTGTCTTGTATTCTACCGAGGAAGGGAGTTCGGCCTCGATGCTCGGACATGACACTTAGAGGGAGGTAGACAGCTCAACAATCTACTCACCAAGCCTAAGTACGACACATAAGAGAATTCAATGCAACAAAATAGTTATGTGGACCATCCCGGATATTCGGCCTCTACCTCCTACAACAAGTTTCTTCCAATTCTGACCACTCTGATCTCGTCAAGGAAGATCTACGTAGGATATCCGTCGAAGATCCTGAAAATTAACTGCGATACCTTCAGGATACGATTCCTTTTACAATACTACTAAACAGGGAGATTGCCATTTACGTCACCGCCCTTACTCACCTATAAATAGGAGCATCTCTAATGGTGAACGGTATGCACAATTCAACTCAGAGAACACACCCAAAACCCTTACATCCTACAAGACCTAGTTTGCCTATTTGACTTTGGTATCGGAGGGTCCCCTGCTGCAGCTAAGGTCTCCATATTTGTTTTGTTTTGCAGGTCTCGGGTGGTCTAAAGAGGATATTCAGATTTATGCATCAACAACCGGGATTGAAAGTTTTGGGTTTTAGCTTCGGGTTAAGTAAGGAGCATCAGCCCAAAGTGAATAGTTTCTTAAACGGTCTAAGAATCAGGTACAAACCTAACCTGAAATGCATAACCCAAATGCTAGACCCATCACTCTAAAAATTCACTAAGCACAAGCCTACGTGACCGAGATTGGTAAGTTGTAATCAAGTAGAGCTCAGCTCAACCTGAATAAAAAGAACCTGACTTATTTAAAAGGGTTTCGACTTCAATTGGTCTCATTTTCTGACCAGAACCCAACCGACTAGCTATGCAACATGGCTCAAACCCAGCTCAAAAGCAACGGCTACTGGACCTGTGTGCTGGTTGATCCCATTGCCTCCAAAGGTCTTAAGACTCAGATGAGTCCCATGCGACTGGATCAGACTCAACTTGGACTCGATCTCAGCCAAGTTTGATGGTTGCCACCTCTAGTTTTACCTAGGCTTGAGTCTGACTTGAAATAACTAAATTGGTTGGATTTGAACCTGCATCTTTCCAAAGCCCTGTCGTTTTATTATATATATATATATATATGGACTCGATCTCAGCCAAGTTTGATGGTTGCCACCTCTAGTTTTACCTAGGCTTGAGTCTGACTTGAAATAACTAAATTGGTTGGATTTGAACCTGCATCTTTCCAAAGCCCTGTCGTTTTATTTTATATATATATATATATATATATATATATATATATATATATATATGGACTCGATCTCAGCCAAGTTTGATGGTTGCCACCTCTAGTTTTACCTAGGCTTGAATCTGACTTGAAATAACTAAATTGGTTGGATTTGAACCTGCATCTTTCCAAAGCCCTGTCGTTTTATTTATTTATTTTATATATATATATATATATATATATAAACACATTAGTAGACCCGGCCTGAGCCTGATTTGTGCTTCTTAGCTAATGGGCTGGACTTAGCTCACAGGAGAGTATATGCTGTTCATAACACTCTGAATTTTGAAAGGAAAATAATACATAATATTTTTGGACTGATGAAAGTGATTACATAGGAAAGTCTACGCGTTGTTGACTATTTTTGATGAGCTATACATTGATATTTCTATGATAAAATAGAATCTAAAGTGCTACAAAATCTAAACCCTTCATTACTCAAATGAAGAATTTCTATTATGATTATTATCATCGTTATCATCATCTTCATCATCTTTGCATGACAAGAATATGATTGCTAGAATCTTTTAGCCAGCACAATCCTTTTATACCATAACCATGATGGAATTTGGCCAACGATTGGTGGGTAAGATCGCCTAAAAGTCCCTCTTCTTACTTAAAAATATTATTGATCTATTTGAGTGTTTATTTTAACACAGCTATATCAAATTGGTGGCTGGAAGATTTTCATGATTTCAGTGTTTGGATGTTCTGTAATTATAGTACACACAAATGGAATTACAAAATAATGGGTTTTTGGGTTTTTGAGGGTTGAAATGGATGATTGGGAATGTGGAATATCTAAGGGTAGCTTGTCCAATGGGAATGTTTTTTTCAATATACCTTAAAATATTGTTAGTGGGGGATGGAATGTTTATTTTCTTAATTTTTCCACTTCCAAAGCCATGAAATGATGGATGCTCAAATAATTTAAAGCATTTGATGTACTTAGAAATGAAATCTTTTTAATTTAATTTATTTTTATTTAATAACATGGGTTTATATATAACATTTGCCATAATTGGACAAAATTACAAAGCCCAACACTCCAAACACATCTTTTTTAAAACCAAATTATAGGCAAGATTAACAATATTCCGTACCACATCTTTGCAAAGCCACTTCATTATAATATATTTCTATGACCAAGTCCTTTCATGGGGAATTTTCATCTTTAGAAAGGAAAAGGTCCCACGCCAGATGAAAGGATTCATGCATATAAAGCTTGTCAAACAAGCACAAACACCTGTACTTGCTCAAGTTCTCATTAATAGCATTGATATCTTCATCTTCTGATATTGTTAATCTCATGTATGAAATGACATTTATCTTAGTCTTCTCATGTTAATCTCCTTTATCAAATGACAGCCGATCTCAATATGTTTTGCATGGACGTACGAGTTCAAAGTAAAGGTTTCATGAGGGCTTGATTGTTTGGTGGGGTCAGGTCAATAAGGTTACCATACAACTATAAGCTTTTAAAAAATATATAAAAATAAATAAATCTGGACAACCTAGTAGCCTTTGGAAAAGGAAAGTATTTGGTGAAAGTTAAAGGTCGTTCTTTGCCATCACGGTAAGCCATCGAAGGTTCATTGAACTTAAAAGATGGATTTAAAGCTAGACTACTAGTATTTTTATATTTTATTTTTTTTCCGCCAATATCTAAAAAATTGCAGCTTGATGAAGGCCGTCTGAATTGTGGGTGCTATCATGGATGGAACATATCCTCAAAATCATTTTGATTCCATATAAAGTGTTGCCTTGTTTAACGCGCGATTCCATATTTACCATGGTGGTCCGTGTTGAGGCGGTGAAACATGCATGGTGTTTTCAATTATCAAATGTATTTACATTGTCCCTCTCCCTTCTTATTTGGTGTACGGTGACCTAATTTTCTTAGGCTTTTGACATATGAGCTCTCTCTCTCTCTTTCTCTCTCATGTATCTTTTCTATAGAAAGGGAATTCATATAAGAGGTGTTTGATTCTCTATTTACTATTGTAAATATTGGTAAATAAATCAACATTATTTACTATATAAAATACAGCTTGCTGCCCTTGTGAGTTGACGTTTGATAAGCTCTTATGCTAATATTGAGGAGAATTTTTTAAAATCCCCATTATGATGTATGAGTCGGATCCATGCTGTCTATCTATTTTAACAGCTTATTTTAGGGCATGAGCCCAACATTGAGATAGATCCAAAGCACAAGTGGACCACACCACTACAAATAGGGGAGTTAATTGCCTACCAATAAAAACTTCTCGCGGGCCACAAAAGTTTTGGATCAAGCTTATAGTTGTGTTTTCCCTTCATTCATGTCAGTGTGATCATATGAACAGGTTGGATCATAGAGACACACCATTGTTAGACCTATGGATGGTTTCACCTTTCAATGGTAGAAGTCATGCTCCCCTGTTTGTCATGGTGTGGTTCACTTGAGCTTATCATCATCATCATTTTTAGGCTCATACTCTAAAATAGGCTTTAAAACTAATGAAAGATGTAGATTAGGGACATACATCGCGATGGAATCCATAAATTTTACTCATGCACGCTCCATTTTTTAAAAAGTCCATATGGAGAATTCAAGCGAAAATACAAGAGCTATTAACTCCTTTTCAAATTAAAACAAAATATTATGAATCTTTATTTACCATCATTTATGGTGGGGGTTAAAAAAAAAAAAAAACCGTAGTTCATCTTTCTACTAAAGTATTCCTTTGGTATTTGATTTCTTGTATAGCGAAAGAGTTGGAGAGAGAGGTAAGCTTTGTATTCATGATTTTTCTTATTCTAATGAAGAAGAAAGGTCTATATTGCTACTCTATGGACATAAGTATATTGTTGAATCATATAAATTTTCATGCGCCTCTTATCTTTTTTTTTTTTTTTTCTCTCTTTAACTTTTGGGTTTTTAGTTTGGCTCTTATCTATTGCGCTTTTGCATCAATTGTATGGGGTTTATTTTTTGAAATAGTGGTAGCCATATATTTTTTATTTTCTTATTTTTAGTGAAGAAAAAAGCTTTATATTGATGCTCTGTGATATATGAAGATTGTAAAACTACATAATTTTTTGTATCCCTTTTATCTCTTTTTTTTATTTTTCTCTTTGGCTTTTGAAATTTTAATTTAGTTCTTTTCTTTTGTTGTTTTGTGTTGCTTGATTGATTGTGTGCAAATATTTTTTCACAATAATTAATATCAAGGCTAAAAGTTAAGAACCTTTTAGCACAAGATTGGTATTGACGTTTTTTTCGCAATTGTGTTTTAAATAGTTAGATCGAGCTCTACCAAATATAAGGTTATTAAGTTCAATGGATCCAATTACACATTAGGGAAATTGAAGATGAACACAATAATGCTAGAGGAAGGTTATGCAATTGTGATTGAATGTATAAATAAATAAATAAATTTTTTTATAGAGATGAAAGATGAGGCTTTTGAGTAAAAAAATCAGTTAGCCATAGCGGATTTTCTTCTTATACTAGATGATTTGATTTGATTTAATCTACTCAATCAAACCACTATTAAATGTTTATAGGAGAAATTGTGAAACTTATATGAAGGAAATCGATGTTAAATAAGTCTTTCTCCAATAATAGTTGTACAACTTGAAGATGATGGAAGGTTCATATTTGTATGAACACTTAATGAGTGTAGCACCATGACTAGCAAGCAGTTAATTTGAAAATTGATGATGAAGAAAAGATTGTAAATTTTTTGTTGAATACCAAATTTGTAAGATGGATTGATTACGAATCTTACTAATGATCTAAATCCCAATATTGAGTTGTGTCCATGTTGCTTAGTGGAGGGTCCTGTAGAAAAATGCATGAAGGATCTTCTAATGATGCCATGACAATTAATGAAAGAGTGGGAGAGAAAGGTAAGCCTTGTATTTCTCATCTCTCTTATTTTTATAGGAGTTTGCTTTATATATGAAACCAATGTACGCAATAATCCATTCGTCATGTAGATGTGATAGGGTTGACCTTGGCTGTCAATCTTTATGATCATGGATCTTATTGGACAATATGATAATGCTTTAGATAATATCTGATGTTGCTTTAAACTTATGTGATAAGGGTTGTATAAGGAGTTATTTCTTTGGTCTTTGAAAACTTGAGATTGGACACAATGGTTAATGACTAGGGAGAGTTGTATTCTATGGATCATAGTGCCCTAATGAGCCATGATTAGAATAGATGCTTGGAACACATTTTTGGAGATCATTTTTTGAGATATATAGTCATCTTGTACTAGGGGACAGACTTGGGGCATGATGAAAAGGTGTCCACCATCGGGAACCAACTTGGTGTCACCTATGCCTTTACCCTTATCCTACAAAGAAGTATGAGTTTGTCATGGTTACATGATTCTGATGTTGGATATTTGGACACTTTCATTAGAGGATCGAGTTTAAGTTAATAATCAGGGGACTTATTAGCCTGAACTGTGATCCTGTGATTAAAGACTTAATGCTGCATGAAAGATGATGAATCTTACGCTTGAGGATGTGTATGGACCTTAGATCTTGATTGGGTAGCTTTTCCGTGCTTTACAAGGCTTCCTAGATGCCATTAAAACTGTATAATGCTAGGTATATCCATCTAGTTGATTGATTTTTATATAGGACAACATGGGATCCACTTAATTTATATAGAGATTTGTGTAGGGTTAGATCTTATTAGATCAAAGATTCATTAAGTGATTTTATCGTTAGGTCTAACACTTAAAATGTTTTTATTACCTTTAAAAATGTCTTCAACTGTTTAAGTTTCATTTTTAATCTGATGATCTACCACTTGATTGGCATGAGATTGAGATATATGATAGATGGCATGAACAATAAGGATTGGGTTATGAGTATGTGAATATATAAGGCAGATTATGAACTTACATTATAGTAGGATATACCAAAATTGCTTATTTAAGATCTATTGTAAAAATGGAGTGTAGAGATTTGAGAGTGATCCTAGATGTCCCGCCCTTGAGCATCACTCTGTGGAGAAAGAGAGAGTGTGTGCGCTCTATCTTCAATCTTCCATCTTCTTCTTCCACGTACTTTATACCTGTGGTGTGCGGTCCACCTTTGTGGATGATTTGCGTCATCCTTGGTCCTTATTGGAGTATCAGACTTGATTCTCTCATCTCCATTTTTAATAGAACTGGGATCGACTTTTTCAGTTAGAGGATTAATATCAAATTCACATTGAGTAAAAAGCGTCTTGTGGTCAAATCGCATAGCTAGGTAAGATCTAAACCCTTAAATAAAGTATTTGATCTTTGTAGAAATCTGAATTTATAGGGCATTTTTGTGGAATCCTATGATTGAATTTATCATTATTATTTTTTTAAAATTATTTTTATTTTTTATTTTTTATTTTAATATTTTAAGATTCACCTTATGTTGTGTATAAAACCCTAAAATCTGCCAAGAAATGGTATTAAAGTGGTCTCGTTTGCAATAATAGTTGGTTATTATTTTTATTTTTTTGGTGATGTGATTAGATTTGCCCTCATATTGTCCAAACGATAGAGCTCTAGATGAACGTCGATTAGAAAAAGATCCAACCATTTCGGTTTCACTGTAATGCTGATGGTGCAAATTGAAAGGTGGGTTGTTTTAGGATAGGTGAGCTCATCTAAAATTTCATTAAATGTTTATATGATGAATGATTTATGTTTATGTGATTATTTATGTTTAACCATTTAAAAGAGGCAGCATTTTTGAGTCATTTTCAACTTGTAATTTTTTAAAATTCTTTTATAATTGATGGATCTCATCACGTCTAGAATTCTAGACAGTACGGATTAGCCGGGACAATGATGTAAGGTGCAAATTTGGAGGATGAAGTTCAATCCGTATATAGTTGATCGTGGATTCCATTTGGAAATCAGATATACATATGGAGTTCGTTTGGAAGCTTGCATGGAGAGGAGATGAATGGATTATTCATATTGGCCAATCAGTAGGCCAAGTGGGGCTCACTAGCTAGCAGCATTTCCCCACCCCTTGCTAGGCCACTCGTACAACTTGGGCGTGAGAAGGGTGAGGGGTGAGGTAACCGCCCCTCCTTCCCACTCTCCCTCCCTCTTGTTTTCTTCCTCTTCTAAACAACTAAAATTTTCTAAATCTACAAATTTAGAATCTTGAGAAATAAAAAATCTATTTTTAAATAATTTATTTTTTTTATTTAAATGTATAGGCCCACATGTCCATATGCAATCCACATTATATATTCATTATATTTATCATGTGTACATGATGCTTCGTATCCAAAATTGTGATCATCCATGCATGGATTTGAGTGTTTGGCCCACCCTTAACTTGCTGGGGATGGGGCCCCACAACCTCTGGACCACTGCATTGGCATGTGAGGCCTATTAAAGGTGCATGCAATGGTCCATATCCAATCCTCATTGCGTCAGCAGATTTCGGGCTTGTTTTGGGCCAGATAAAATTCCATTTCGGGAAATCTAATCTGGTTATGTTGTGGATTTGTATTGTTTGCATTGATGGTGTGTGGGTGTTTTTCCACAACAATCTGATCTAAAGTTTTCTTAAGAGGTATTGGCTTTCGAGTAATAAGGTACAATGATTTCTTTTCAAATTGTGTGGAGGAATGGACCTCAAAGCCAATGGATGGTTGTAAAAGGAAATCCCCACTACCATCTTTTATTAAAATACTTATCAAAGAAAGGGGAAGCATGATTGGCAAAATAAAACACACAAGACTAGTATTTGTAAGTTATCTAAAGAGTGAGGAAGTTGCTTTGGATTAAAGTTAGATTGTGTTGCCGTCCTTTGCTCTACTGACACTTCATTTGAGAATGGTATAATATTTGCATATTGTGAAATGATTAGGATTAAAATAATGTTTAAATAATCCTAAAGTAAGAGCACAAGTGAATATAGCTCGTGGTAGAATTGCCAATGAAAGGTCTTCAAGGAATATGCTAAAATAAAGAGTTCAATAGCACTTGATAAAGACTACCATATTCCTCGGTAACAATTCACTGTTTTACATTCCTTTTGATTGAGTGTAATAATTTTCTTATTTTATTTTATTTTTTATTCAGCTGACTTGAATTCTCCAGTTCCGTACTAGTGCAAAAGAATGGACAGTCCGGATTTTTTTTAAATTTTTTATTTTATTTTTTACACACGCACACACACCCCACACACTCATGTACGCCGCAGTGGAATTTCACCACCCATGGGTACTTGAACCCTTGACCGGGTGTTGCAACTCTTGAGAGTCTACCACCGGAGCAAGTGTAAGGACCCATGGACAGTCCCGATTGATGATTGGCTGTCCATGTATTAATTAAGAGCTTTTGGGGGCATTGCTGAAGTCCCCACCAAGGTGTGGATGTAAGCATTCGCTAAACATCGCAACCACCTTCAATAATTAGATAAAATTGATTGAAGCAAATACAAACTAGTAGTGATAAAGCCCTCTGAACTAGTAATTAGAATTCTTAACATAGTGCACTGTAATAATGTTATAGAATAAACATCTTATATTTATTTTCATTGCTCCCTCATGATATCATACCATTTTCTTAATAAAATAGGTTAGGAAGGTCATTAGCTCTTGAACAATCAATTTTCCCCAAATTCCATTCTCATGCTCTTCTCCAATAACAGGTTTTAATATAGTATTTGATCTGTATTGTCCATATTGAATGATTGCAGCCTATTATACATGTAATGGTGTAATTAAATGCATTTATGGCTCATAAATATGCCAATATTTACACACCAATCCATTTTTCAAGTGGTAAACTGAGTGAAGATAACCTCATTTCAACACTGAGGTCTTTAGTATCGATTGCCAAGTGGGGTGTACTAACAATAGGGTGCCTACTATAACAAGCTAACCCAAAAAATAAAAATAAAAAATGACAATATTTAAATTACGTGATTTCTAGCTTATTTTTTGGAACTTTGGACTGGACCCCAAAAATTGGAAAATGACGAAAAATAATCCATGCACACCCATCAACATGAAGTGCTTGTCGTAGTAAAAGGCGGTTTGGCATTTGACAATATTCAAAACATTGTGTGTGGCTGGGCGACTATATTCAAAACATTGTGTGAAAGATAGATTTTGCTAGTTTGGCCCAATTCCCATATTCGAAGATACCCAAGTCGACAAAAAAAGAAAAGACTTTGGCTTTGTAGGCTTGAAGGCAAAGAGAAACATTCATGATTCTGGAACAGAAAAAAGATGATTGACATCTGCACATTTTTAGCTTAAGCAATGTATATTCGACCAGCATTTCTAGTAAAAATATATATATCATTCCGCTCAATACAACATGTCTGTGCAAAAAAAGGAATCTGATTCAATTTAAAATTAGATTTTGATAACTTCAAATCCCTATAAACAATATCCGGTTCAATGTTTCAAATAGGCTTTAATGGTTAATCATCCTTTAGTAAAGCAATAATAAAAACATATATATAATTTTATAGTAGTTGTTTCAGACACTTCAATCTCCTGAAAAGTCCTGAAATGCCTTTTATTCACAGAATCTGGCATTTGATAAACTTGGTATGGCTTTATTCCTTTGATAATGCTCTCTCCATAATTAAGCACCAGCTAGCCGGTTGCATTAATGTGCTTTGTCCTCGTGCAACAAAAAGATGTAAAAGCATACATTAAGCATCTTCATTGCTCCACCACTAGGCTACATGTTTAGACTAGATATCCATCGTCATTTTCTTGCCCTCCATTATCTCCTACCATTACTATTCAACCTCTCATGACATCTTTCTTGCTCTTGAGAACAACCCATTGTTGTGGCTTATATATTTTCTTGCTGTATTTGGATGCACCAATTACATCACTTGATAGGAATGTTACTTCATACTCATTGTGAAAGCTAATACAATTTAATTATTTCTTCTCAACTCAATTCATTTGTGTAGCCAAATACAATACAATCTAAGTATCACAAGTTTTCCCAGGAACTTTCAACTTTCTAACATTTGTACAATATCACTGCTAATCTACTGCATGATATACAGCTTGTAGTTTTCTAGTTTCATTGTAGATCTTTTGGCCTTCAAAAGCCAAAAAAGGCCACTGTATTTGCAAACGTCCAGCCATCCTTCTGTCTAATTGCTATGGGCCAGCCACACCTCACTTGGGTTCCACAGCCCATCCACTCTGCATTTTGCTTGCATTCGTGCTACTCTTGGGCCTTCCAAATTGTGGGCCCCACTGTGGCTGGTTTATAGTTTGGAAATCGACTGGATTGGACAATCTTAGCCATCTATTTTTATTATTATTATTATATTTTTGTTAAGTTTGGTCCATTGACTATTTTATTGTTGATGGGCCGTTGCTCCAAAACCACACTAATCAGATGATCCTAGCTGTCCAGTTGGTGACTATCATGAGATAGATGATCAAGAGGAAAATAGTCAACATACCAAACTCAACAAGAAAAATAGATGGCTAAGGTTGTCCAAGCTATGATCCTGGGTGGTTTGGGATTGGGGTGTATGCGGTCTGTGGGCCCCATCTTTGATGGAGCAATAGATGAGCTTAACCATCTGATCTACCGTACGTAAGTACACATGCCACACATGTACTGCTAATTAAGTATATATACCCTTTGTACAGGTGTACCACATGGTTCAGTGATCCAGAACATTTGATCTTATGGGCCCAACTGGAAGATTTTAGGCGAGAATCGATTGGCATTAATTGAAATAACAACAATAATAATAATCCTACATTCCTTTTCAGAAAAGCAATGTCCATGATAAACTGGGATTGCTCAACCAATCTGATTTTGGGACTATCGCATTAGTGTTTCAAAATTTAGGCGGTTTAAACTTTAGGGCTTGCTAATTTAGGCCGTTTCACAAGAAGCAATGATCCATGCGGTCCACCAGTTTCGTTAAATAATTTTGGTGCTTGAGCCCAACAAACGAGAGAGATGAGTGGGCCAGATGGTAGGCTATAATGGGTATATTATATACCCACCAACACAACGCCTGCCCACCGTTGCAACAGTTAGGACCCACCATATATGATGTTGGAAGAAATTCACCTGGTCCACCAGTTTTGGCCCAATCAATCTAAGGTGTGAGCCTAATTAATGATGAGGTAGATTTAAAAATCAAGTTGGACAGACCTTCGGAAATAGTGGATATTGAATGCCCACCATTGAAACAGCTCTCACCTACCGTTGAAATAGTTGTGGTGCTGACCATGATGTTTTTGAAAAATCAACCTCATCCACCAAAATTTTCAAATGATTTTAAGGGTGGGCCAAAATTTGAGCAGATCCAAAACTCAAGTCGGCCACATAATTTGAAACAGTGGGTGTTAAACGCCTACCGTTGAAACACACACTCTGCTTTCCTGTTGAAAAAGTCATGCGGCCCATCACGATGTTTTCGAGAAATCCACCCGTCTATTTTTAAACTCAGTTTAGGATGTGGACCCAAATATGAGGTAGATCCAACACTCAAGTGGGTCACACGACTTGCAACGGTATTGAACACCCATTTCTCAAAACAACACTGGTACACTATTGAAACTCATGTAACCCTTGGTCATGTTGTTGAGTAATATCCACCCTGTCCACCTGTTTTTCTAGCTTATTTTAGTAAGTGGGTCCAAATATGATGAAGAATCAAAACTCAAGCTTGCCACATGGCTTGAAGCAGCGGCATTGACACCCACATTGGAATGGAGGAGTTGAAAAAACTGCCCAACTGCCACACTCGTACTCTCGAGAAATCTACCCTGTCCACCATTAGGCCCAAATACTCAAGAGGGCCATGCTACTTGAAATAGCAATATTAAATGCCAACTGCTAAAACTATAAGTGCACTGATTTTTGCACCCGGTTTGTCAATCACGTGAGTCGTTGTGTCATGTAAAAGACAGCCCAAAACAACAATTTCCAATGAGTCTTCAATGACATCGATCGAGAGTTAGAACTCTCCAGCAAGATTTCACATTTTGTTTCAATTTTCTCAATGGCATCGAAGGACTTTCGATGGCATCAAAGTATAAGTTCGATGACATCGAAGCACCCCTCAATGACATCGATTGAGAGACAAAATAGTCTAACAAAAAATTGGATTTATTTATTTTTACTTTGTCGATGGCATCGAGGACACCTTCCATGACGTCGAAGGTGACATTAGAAATGATCTAGATATGTCCGGAGACAAATCAACATAAATGTTTGGATTCATTGATGGCATCGAAATGATGTTTGGATTCATTGATGGCATCCCCCCCCCCCCCTATTATTATTATTATTATTATTGTTGGAGCTTTAACTTTTTTATAAAAAGCATTTAGTTCTTCGTCATTTAGATGAGTTTTTAGAGCAATAGGAAGTAGGGTGATTCCATATTCATATCTCTCATCCCTAACCTCTATCACATGGTGTTATAAAAATTATTCATTGAGATTCATACTCATATGAGAATTTCATCATCTACATTGAAGATGTGCTTGAACCCTTCTATTTTTTTAGAGATTGGACTTAAGCATTTTTGGCATACCATTGTCCAAATCGTCTAAAAGGCCCATTTAGTTGAATCCCTTAGGAAAAACTACTTCCCACTAGTTATACGAGATTCAACCAACCTCCCATCACATTTGTCACCTCGGAGGAGCATCATATGCGAGGTGGTTGATCGTGAAATTGAAGCCTCAGCAAAGCAGTGACACCATGATTGTGGGAGCATCGGGGACTTAATCGAAGAATGGAAGAGCGACAATCAAGATACCTAAGAAGGTGCTATAAAAGAGTCTCAATCCGACAAGTAAGTTGTTAATTGTAAGAGTCCAAGTTTACTCTCTTTTCTTGTATAGGTTTGAGGATAAGAGTTTGTAAACCCAAACTCGAACTAGGTTCTTGTGTAGGAACTTGTCCTTTATGTAAGGCCTAAAAACTTAGGTTCTTGTGTAGGATATTGGCTCTTGCGCAGGGCCTAAATCATTGGGTTCTTGTGTTGGACCTTGGCTCGAGAATAAATCCTAAATTTTCAGGTTCTTGTGTAGGACCTTGGCTCGAGAGTAGAGCCTAAATTTTCAGGTTCTTGTGTAAGACCTTGGCTCGGGAGTAGAGCCTAAATTTCCAGGTTCTTGTGTAGGACCTTAGATCGGGAGTAAAGCCTAAATTTAGAGTCCTTATACAGGGCTGTAAAGGTTAGAACTAAACCTGATTTATAACCTCCACAACCTGATTTAAAACCTCCGATAGTGAAATCCGGTACACTCGTGAGTTGAGTGCGTCCGCCGGGAGGAGTTGGCAAGTAGTCGAATCACTATATATGAATGTGTTTGGGATTGTCATTTGCGCGCTTGTTTAATTATGCTTATAAATTTGAATGTTTAAAATTTATATGCATGATTAGATGAATGCTTAGTGATTGATAGTTAACACATCCTACACACATATATACACTATCTTGATATAGACTAGTTGTTTATTTACAAATCCTTTGTAGTCTATGTGATTGGACCCTCTATTAACTTAAAAGCCTTAGAGTTAATATCGCCTTACTTAGTTTAATTGTTAATTAGTTTAATGTAACACCTCGAAAATTGGCACCCAAGTATATAGACTTTGATCCCGAGTTCCGGATGTTAACATAAAAATATGCACATGTGTCATCATTTAGATTCACATTCATATCACACACAAATAATCAGAGTAACGCATTTCAACCTAGCGGAACCAAAGCGAGATAGAGATATCAAGATCCAACAATATAGGGCTAACACCTAGAAGTTACAGTTCTAAAAGTGGTGACCACTCATGTGAGAATTATACAAATCATAACAATTACAATAGGAATAAAAGAACAACTACCAAGCGGGAAGAAGCTAGGGATCTACTCGCCCCGAGCGCACCACTGACTGGTCCTATTCATGAGTTATTTGCATATGTTAAATAAGAGGTGTCAAATGCCAATATAGTGAAGAAATATCCCCAAGATTCTTACTTGAGACATTTTAGTGATTAGTAGGTTTACGATAAATATAATTAATAAATATTATACAATCAAGCATGTTATCTTTAACGCACAACTACTAAACAAGTTACACATGTTACTAACTTAACAGAACACAAGTAATGATAGCATAATAAACAAACAGTTTCCTAATCTATTTGGTAATTATATTAATATGATGAGGAAATGATGCATGCCCCTCACAATCCAACACTCCCTCACAAGCAATTTCTAGGCCTATTTCGCAAATGCTAACACTCCCTTATAAGCGACTGCAATGTCAAATCGTAACCTATCCTAGGATATGCATGATTAACCAAGTGTTTATTTGTCTTAGTTCATACAGCAGGTTGGCAAAGCTAGGATACCGTCATTATATCATGAGTCATTATATGGATCACGTGGTTCATTGCGGCATGTGGCGGCTCCTCACCATTGTCCCTTGATCCAAATTAAGGCGTCAATAAGGTATGGGTCGTCACCCAATACTGAGTATAAACCATCAATTCAGAAGTTCAGGCTTATCATTCAAAACTAAATTAATACAAAAGAAAGGGCTTGTCACCCAATTCCATTTACGCCCGGTCGTTCGAACGGTACTCTGACATGGAACCATTGGCTGAGTAATTTGATGGGGGCTGTTCAAACAACATACTATCACCTCTATCAATACTCAATGTTACTATGGGGAGGCTTATCACCTCAGCATAGGTCGACATCTCGAACACGGTGTCTCATACCACCATGCTTAGCTCATGAGTCTTTGAGGATCGTAACGCACTAATGGTTATGAGTAGATTAAATCAATGGTAGTGGTGGTATCCAAGATTCTATTGAATGTTATACAATTACCAAGCACAAAAATGATCAAGCTTACATTAGACTGATGCGATCGACTATGGAGGACCCCTTGTCACACCTTAAACTTTGAAAACGGGCTTACAAAATTTTCGATCGCAGAATCCGGCGCCAACAGCCTCTGTAGTGCCCCATTCTCGACTCCCGGCACTCATATGTCATATTCCGATCCTAGGATCCTATAAGGAGGATTTTCAGTATAATTTTTTTTTGTAATGGAGCATAATCACAAGCATAACCAAGTCACAAAACAACATCACCACATATCCACTATATCAAAAACTTTAAGTAAAATGCGAAAAGAAAAATACAAGGTGATCAAAAGACTCCAAAATAATCTGATGTGCACTCCTACCTTAGCGCTGCTGCGATCCAACGTTACCTGCACGCAACGGTCGTGCATAAACTTACAAAAGCTTAGAGGGTGGTGTAAGTGTGTGTGCAAGGCAAGTGCCAAGTATGTAGTATCAGAGAAATGTGAAAATATGTTGGTAAGTCCATGAATACTATTAGTCATACCAAGGCTATGCGATGTAAGGCATGAATGCTATCGGTCATACCAAGACCATGCGATGCGAGGCCTAGTAGCCAAATGTCATACGCGAGATGCAGAACAAGCATGCTAGTCCTCATCAAGTATACATATCAGTACAGTTTCTCTCTGGGATATCACCGGGGTCTAATACACTTCACACAGACTGCCGCCTCCCTAGCCGCACAACCCAGCAAGTGGAAGAGACCACACTATCCGCCTTACCAGTAGTCTGCCAATACCTACCTGGCTCATCGATAGCAGACTCATTTACGAGCTGGTCAAACTCAACCTAGCTTACAAACCCCTTACTCGGGTGGATAAGGCCACACCCCCTTCCAATCGACCACGACACAGTGGGAGATGCAGCCTACTGGTATTCGACACTCGTGCCCTCGTGTATCTACTTAGTCTAGACGTTGGAGCATCTCCTGGTACCAAAAAGGTTTTGAAATTTTCACCCAAGGACATCTTATGTGCCCATAGTGTTAGAATCAAGTATTTTCGGTATTCGATACGACCATCCACGATGTGCCTGTGGAGGCCACGACCCTAATGTTGCTAATGTGTATAATGATCATGACACATAAATGCGAGATGCATGAATCACACTGTCCAGTCATGCAACAATCCTGCGCATACCATGTGCTCATGTAGGCAACTCTTAATAGTGGTCTCATAAATAATCTTTCTAATGGCATATGCTGTGATCAGTCACTACTTATATCAAGCATACATATGATGCGTATGGCATGAGTCATGGAATTATACTAAGCATGTTATAACGTGATGAACTATCCTCACAACGAAGATGGGCTTAGACGGCCTATGCACAAGTATGGGCCTATCAATGGGCCCTAGGGAAAGTTACAATGCGGACATTTAACCAACATTATCCTTACAACGTGAACGTCAAACCATCATTTCTCCCAAGGCACGGCCCGCCATAAACATCATTACATAAACCATGATAGAATCACACATTGTAATGGACCCTATATACATACCATTGGGCCTTGACCCATGGGCCTCAAATACACAAATGGGCCGCATCACATGGGCCTCATATATATCAAGGTGGGCCTCAACGGACGGGCTACAAATATATCAAGATGGGCCTCATCACATGAGCCTTATATATATCAAGGTGGGTCTCATGCATCCCCAAAAAGAATCATATTGAAGGATCATTCGAACCATACCACAAATAGTAGTGGAGAAAATAATTCTCACTGTTAAACAAATCACAGGGGCCACCATAAAGTTTATTTTGCACCCAATCTAATCATAAGGTCTTAAAGACCTGGATTAAGAGGGAAAACAATTTCCCTATTGATCCAGAACTTCTGTGACCCAAATGGGTTTCAATCATAGACCTTCAGTCCTCCACTATTTTCTAAAGTGTGGTCCACCTGATTAATGGCTGGACACATCACGGAGTGGCCCGCCGTGATGTATTTGAGATCCAACCTATTCATAAGTTAACATAGTGATAGATGAAGTGAAGACAAAACATTAGCTTAATTGGAAACTACTGTGGCCCTTTCTTCACTCCCCAAGTATAGGGTTGTGATGTAGTAATAAACTCGGTGAGACCGAGGTCGAATCCTAAGGGACTGAAACCTGAACGTAATCTGAAACTAAATAGAACTAGAACTAGAATGAGAGGAAATCTAAATCGAGTGTAATTTGATGAATAATTGTGAAATAAATTAATTAAAAACTAATAAAAATAAAGGTGAGAGCTAGGGTGCCAAGGATCCACTTGTAGCAATTGGGAAGCTACCTTACATAATTCAAGGACACAGCTGGAATCAGAGTCCTATCTTATTCGGCTGGTAAGAAGAGATTTGTCAGATCTCTGAACTTCTTATGGATCTAATCATCAACAAACAAGATTGGTGAAGATTTGGAAGTGATCCCGTCACCTAACCATGCCAGGAGACGATGGCAAACAACAACGATTTACTAATCTCACGGCCAATCATAAGAGAATTGTGAAAGTTAGGAAGGGTTCCGTCACCCTACCATACCCATGGGACGATGGTGAATAACGGGTCTTACTAATTTCACAATCTCAATAATGGAAGACATACTTAAAGCTATCGCAGATCCATTGTAATTTAAGTCACAACAAACCATTAAAAACTAAAAGTATACCTTCATAATCAAACTAAAATTCAAGAGAATCCATAAAACATGAATTAAAGAAAAACAACCATCCTAATCATGCTACAAGCTTCACCTCTTAGCCCTAGCTAAGAGGTTCAGCCAACCATAGACATGATCAACTAAAGTCTCTTAAAACATCAAAAGAAGGAAAGAAATTAAAGAGGAAAAGGAAAAGGGAAACTCCACGCTGATGGCCGTCCACCCTCTCTCTCTCTCTCTCTCTTTCTTCCCACATCCAAGCTCGCAAGGTGCCTTCACGGCTGCCCTAGATCATCTCCTCCCCCTCTCTCATGTTTACAACCTCCTTTTATAGCTGCTGGAAGGCCGGAGTCGGTGGCAGAGTCGCAGCAGGAAACGGAGTTCAACTTTTCGCAGCTAAGTTTCAGTGTCTCAAAACTCACCACTTTCCTCGCTCAATTTTCAAAGAAACACCATCCCTTAGGAGATTTTTGAGTGCTCTACATGATGGACGGTTTAGATTTACCATATGATGAAAGATGGTGGGCCACAACCGCCTGAAAATTTAGATTTTTGCGGATGTTCGAAAGCTTTCCCACCTCTTCGCTGTCGTGATCAGTGGGCCCCCACAGGTATTTTCGGAGAAATCCACGCCATCCATTGGATTCAGGATGAAATTTCAGTCAAGAATGGGTCGTTTTGAACGTCCATTGATGCGGCTCAGAGAAGAAATCACGCCAAAAATCGTTTTGAACATTGCAGGACCGCCTATTTTTGGCCTCTGTATCGCGCACATGTGCACGCATGGGTGTAAAATTTCAACAAGGTTTTGTAGTATTCGAGGCCGTCTACATGATGAACGGATCAGATTGATTGGACAGACCATGAGTGGGGCCCACAAACTTCCGCAAAATGCACTCTCGCTGGATGCGAAATAGGAACGCGGAAGCTTCCACTGTGACGTTGGTGGGGCCCACTTTACTGCTGTTTTGAGAGATCAACGTCGTCCATTGCATTCTGCTCGAAAAGCCATTTGGGTATGAATGTTTTTGAATTGGATTTGGTGTGGCCCACATGATCTTCTATTCCGCCGTCCATCCGGCGTTTGACGGTGGAGATTGCTCGAGTGCATGCATAGGACCAAAAGGGAACCTAGGTGTGATTAATACCCCCCATCTGTACATAATGAACGGGCGGGCCAGATGGAATATTTGGATGAGGGGTGGGCCTCACTACGTGAAACCGGCGGACCGGGTGCGTCCGCTGTTTGAAACAGAGAAGGAGAAGGAGAGACGGGTCAGTCCGTCTTTAACCGGGCTGACCGTCCGGTGCAGCTCGCATGTGCATGCACTATATGCATGCACACCCTCATGTGGGGTCCACTGTGATGTTTGTGAGAAATCCGTTCCGTCCATCCTTTTCCCCATCCACTTTAAGGCATTGAAAATGAAATTTAAGTATATCAGATATCAGGCGGGCCCCAAATCAAGATTTTAGGGGCTGATCTGTCCGTTGGGCTACTTTCACAATGATACAATGGCTAAAATTTGATGTGTATGGTTTATGGCCCTCAGACCATGTATGAAGTTTCGAGCCGAACGGATAGTGGGAACCCCATGATCTTGCATTCTGGATGATTTTTGAGCCACTTGAGCTTCAATTTTCTCGATTTTCGTGGATCCTTGGCATGTACTTCCATCGATCTTGGTCCCATGGAGTCCGTACCTTGTCTTGGTGAATTCTGAGCGTTAAATTCATGCTTTTAGTACCCTTTTCAGTCCACGCTTACAAATCCACCTTGTAACACAAACACGATTAAAATAGGGTGTTAAACAGTATCATGTTCGTAAATCCAGGTAATAACTGGCGTCTGAGATGCAATATTTGACCCTCAACACCCTTAGAAGTTTGAACGGTGGAATGTCACTGTCCACTATTTCAATGGTGGGGTCCACTTGAACTTTAGATCTAACTCATTCTTTACCTCATACCATAAAATGATATCTCAAAATGGTTGGATTGTATGCATCAAGATGGGCCCCACCATCCAAACAGTGGACGATGTAGATAAAACAAATACATTAGGAGGGTCCCACGCTGCACGGACGCAGCACACATGCAGGGTGGCGGCATAGATAAAACACTTACTTCATGGTGGGGCTAGCGGCTGGGACCCACGGTCCCTAACCTCTCCTCATAGCTGTGCAGCAGCAGGATGCTGCTGCAGTGTCCTTTGGACGTCAGCGGCAGCACCCGCTGCAATGCATTATATATATATATATATTTGTTTTCTTGAGGTTTTTCCTAGGCAGGGCCCGCATCAGGAGAATCCACCCCACCCATTGGATCTTATGGCTTAAGACAGTCTAAATGAGCCCAATATTCAATGTGTTTTGGTGCATAGAAACATCAGAGTGGGCCCTAACGGATTTTAATGGTAGAAACCACTGTTTTCTATGATATGGCCCGCCAGATAATCGGATTGGCCTCATATTTTGGCTCAACGCCTAAAATGAGCTGGGGAATGGGATGTACGACGAGGATTAGACCCATACTTCAAGGTGAGGCCTGCATGAGCGGCCCACCCAAAAACCTTATATATATATATATATATATATATATATATATATTGTTGTTGTGAGTACATCCCACTGTCTGTTCACACTTCACTGAACCCACGTCCAGCGTCCGGGGATGCTGGATGGACGACGTGAATATATTATTAAGGTGGGTCCCACATGGACATGGCCCACTTGATTTGGACCAATCTGATATTCGTGTTTTCCATCACCATTAAGATAGGGCCCACATGGCCTAGACAGTGTAGATCCAACACGTCCATCAAGTGGGTCCCATGAAGGTGGACGACATGGATAAGTTACATACATCATGGGGCCATCAACAAGGGAAAAAAGAGAGGAAGATAGAGTGATGGAGGGACCCCGGCACTATGGGCCCTCTCTTCCATACATCATAACATACATCAAGTGGGTCCCATTACATGTGGGCCCACCGATCATAATCAACGGTGGAGATCCTTTCTCCACCAAAATGCAAGGTCTAGATGACCCTATTCGTGCACGGAAAATAAACATCATGATGGGGTCCATGGAGAATGGCCCCATCATGGAATGATCATGAGAATCAAGATGGGTCATCGGCCACACCTAGGGTCCAAAGTGAGATCCATACCATCAATCGGTAGGCCTCACTTGGCCCATCATCAAAACATTAAATCTAGGCCTATAAAACACCCACTGTTCGATCTTCTTGGTCCGATGGAACGTCAATCTTCTTGTGTCTCACTTTGATGGAAGGTGATGAGAATTAAAGCGCTAGGATGATGGATTTTAGAATAGGAAGTGGGCCACACACAACATCTTTTTCTCTCCTTGGAAATGCCTGGACGTCCACCACTTTTTTGTTGTTTGGAAAATGTGTAGAGAAAGAGAGAGAGAAGGGGTGGTTGTAAGAGAGAGGTGATGGGTGTGAGTGATGGATGTGAGTGATAGGTGTACTTGACTTAAGAGTTGACTTAGGGTAGGTTGATTGACTTAGGGAGAAAAAAGTATGGGTTGTGTACTTTGATTGATTGATTGATGAGATGGGTTGTAGAGATTCTCTTGGGTTTGTAAATGCGCGGCGTTTCTTTGAAATAAACTCGGGCCCACATCTCCTAGCCAGGGTTCGAATTGGTGTGCAAGATGCGGCGTTAGAACCGCGGAGACGGTGCAGTCGCAATGGTATAGGTCTCAGATTAAGCCGACTCAAATCTATGGGATAAACTTAGGGTCACGTGCAAATGTCGATTATAGGTTGTGGGTTGCCGAAATTCGTCAGAAAGGATCGTAAGAGTTTATGGAATGGTACAGACTGGGATACGGGCCTTATACCCTGGACAAACTGGCATTGGGTGTAAAGTATCTTGTGTAGTTCCAACTACTACCAATCATCCGTGTTTAACTCCGGTTGGTAGTATAAGCCTAAGATAGCCTCCCTAAAGTGGGCTATCTGCATGTTTAGATAATTTGTGAAGCTCGATCCACCGCAACAACACAATTCAAAAATTCTAGTATTTCTAAGCATTCAACATCTAAGAATTTTATAATATTAAGAGTTTCCGTGCACGGAGGTCGAGAGGTGCCGCCGCTAGCACGTCCGCCACGCGCGAGTTCCAGACGAAGCGGGACCTCGATTCTCGAGCTCCTGTCAGTAGGACCTTGTTGGCAGAATTGTCGCATGGAGTCTATGAGGGGCGTAGAGTCCTTTTTGAGGCTCATGTTGATCCGCGACTCTTTGGTGAGTTCTTCTTGTTGGAGCGCCTAGAAGGGGCTGGTTGGGGTCCCTTGTTCGAAGGCGAGTATCGCGAGAATGCTAGCACTGTTCGGGCCTTCTATGCCAACATTCTGGAGCCTTCGCTGGATCCTCTGCAGTTCAAGATTCCCTGTGGTAGTGGTCGAGTTGGAATTGTCAATGTTGCTTTGATATCCCGACTCTTGAAGGTGCCACTTGGGGAAGTGCATGCCAGCGAGAAGAATGTGGACAGTGTGCGCGAGAAGGATCGTCGCACCCGATTCTTGTGTGGTCGTCTAGTTGAATGGTAGCCGAATAGGAGTCTTCTGGCTTCTTTCATGACGGATGACTTTCGTTTGCTTCACCACATCTTTACGTTCAATGTATATCCAAGGTGGAGCAACCGCAGCGAGTGTACGCGCCTGATGGTAGATTTTCTATATCAGGTGGGGCAGGATGCGAAGTTGTGTGTGCCGACGTACGTCCTGCGTCAGATTATTCTCATCGCTCGTTCGAGTAGACGGACCGAGTCTCTTCCCTTTGGCCGCCTTATTTGCAAGATCACACATGAGTTCGACTATAGGCTTGGAGCTGAGAAGCCGGTCCCTGTTCGTTATATCAATTTGAGGACCCTTAAGCTGATGGAGGTTGGTTCTGGTCGGCTTGCCTCAGAGGGTGAGGCTGGGTCTGAGAGTGGTGATGATGAGAGTTATGCTGAAGGCGGTGCGGAGTCTGGGGAAGAAGCAGAGCAAGGCGAGGAAGAGATTGAGGCACAGGATTCAAGTGCTAGCTCTCCTCCTGTGGTGCCAGAGCAGGGCGCAGAGCAGATTGCCAGTGATGCCCGTCTTACACGGCTTGAAGAAGGGCAAGCTGCTTTACGCCAGGAGATGGTGGATCTTCGAGGCTTTGTTAAGCATAAGTTTAAGAAGATGTCTCGGACTTTGAAATCTATCCTGTGTTGCTTGCAGGATAAGGGTGCTCCGCCTCCATCTCCTGATTCCGACGAGTAGCATCGTCGTGGCCGTCTTTGCTTTGTTGTGTTTTTCTTCCTGTGTGTAGCCGTTGTTGGCTTGTAGTTGGAGTTGATATAGTGTGGTAGCTGTTAGTGGTTGTAGTTGCTGTGGTTGTTGAAGTGTTAGATGTTGTTGTTTTCATGCTTTCCTAGTCGTGATCCATGTATTGCTGCACTACTTGTATTGCGACGATTTTGATTAATGGAATGCATGTTGTTTGTTTTTTGGTGTTGTGCTGTGTTGTTGTTGTGTGGATGGATTATGTGACTTAGAATCTGACAGGTTGCATCCTTGACTGAATGTAGGGATGCCTCCTAAGGGTTCGAAGACTTCGGCCCGTCTTTCTCTGATTGAGTCGCTTGCTGGGGTTTCTCCATTGAGCGATAGCCAGTCAGATCCACAGGCGGGTCCATCTCGGGCCGGTGTTGGGTCGACACCGATGGCTCCTCCAGTTACACCCTCGGTTCCTAAGCCGAGCCATGCACCTTCTTCTGCTTCACCTGTTGATAGGTTTGAGCAGATGATGTTGTTGATGCAGCAGCAGCAGGCAGCAGCAGCAAGAGTTCCTCTCCTCCATGGCCGGCATCTTTGCTCAGTCCGTAGGGGCGACTCCACCTGTTTCACCTATGCCTCCATCAGGGAGCGCCAGTGCCAACGCTAGTGCGGCGGCACATTTGAGCGATTTCAGCGCTTGCGACCTCCTACTTTGCGGGTTCTCATAGGAGCCGAGGAGGCCGAGTATTGGATTGACCGCATCTCTAAGATGCCGAGGCCGTTGCACTGCTCTGAGGTCGAGCAGGTTGAGCTTGCCACCTTCATGTTTGAGAAGGAGGCCGGTTTGTGGTGGGACAGTGTGCTTCGCTGTCGAGGAGGACTTCGTGTGGTCGTGGCGGGCGTTTGAGGCGCGCTTCCACGAGAAGTATTTCCGGGATATCGACACGAGAAGGAGAGTGAGTTCCTTCGCCTCCGCCAGGGAGGGATGTCAGTTACGGAGTATGAGAACCGGTTTACTGAGTTGGGGCGGTATGTTCCTTTGATCCTGGGTGATCAGCCAATGAGGATGCGGCATTTTTCTGAGGGGCTGCGACCTGAGATCTGATCGAAGATTTGCTGTGCCAACATTTCTTCATATGCGGAGCTAGTGAGCATGTCCTTGCGAGCAGAACAGGATGGAGATAGAGCGTCCCGCATGCGAGCACCGATGTCTCCTAGGCCGGGACCGGATTTCCAGGGTGCACCTTTCCTCGGCAAGAGGCCGCGTGTTGATTCTCCTCCTAGGCATTCAGCGCCGCCCGCTCAGCAGATCATTTTTTATGGTTTTTCCTAGCTGAGGCCCGCATTAGGAGAATCTATGTCACCCATTGGATCCTATGGCTCAAGACAGTATAAATGAGCCCAATATTCGATGTGTGTTGGTGCATAAAAACATCAGAGTCGGCCCTAACGGATTTTAACGGTAAAAACCACTGTTTTCTATGATATGGCCCGCCAGATAATCGGATTGGCCTCATATTTCGGCTCAACACCTAAAATGAGCTGGGGAATGGGATGGACGGCGAGGATTGGAGCCATACTTCAAGGTGGGGTCGGCATGAGCTGCCCACCCAAAAACCTTATATATATATATTTGTTGCTGTTAGTACATCTCACTGTCTGTTCACACTTCACCGAACCCACGTCCTGGGACGCTGGACAGATGGTGTGAATACATTATCAAGGTGGGTCCCACATGGACATGGCCCACTTGATTTGGACCAATCTGATATTCGTGTTTTCCATCACTATTATGATAGGGCCCACATGGCCTGGACGGTGTAGATCCAGCACGTCCGTCAAGTGGGTCACACGAAGGTGGACGACATGGATAAGTTACATACATCATGGGGCCATCAACAAGGGAAAAGAGAGAGAAAGAGAGGAAGATCGAGTGATGGAGGGACCTCGGCACTATGGGCCCTCCCTTCCATACATCACAACATACATCAAGTGGGTCCCATTACATGTGGGCCCACCGATCAAAATCAACGGTGGAGATCCTTTCTCCACCAAAATGCAAGGTCTAGATGACCCTATTCATGTAAGGAAAATAAACATCATGATGGGGTCCATGGAGAATGGCCCCATCATGGAATGATCATGAGAATCAAGGTGGACCATCGGCCACACCTAGGGTCCAAAGTGAGATCCATACCATCAATCGGTAGGCCTCACTTGGCCCATCATCAAAATATAAAAATCTAGGCCTATAAAATACCCACCGTTCGATCTTCTTAGTCCAATGGAATGTCAATCTTCTTGTGTCTCACTTTGATGGAAGGTGATGAGAATTGAAGGGCTAGGAGGATGGATCTTGGAATAGGAAGTGGGCCACACACAACATCTTTTTCTCTCCTTGAAAATTCTTGGACGTCTACCACTTTTTTGTTGCTTGGAAAATGTGTAGAGAAAGAGAGAGAGAGAGAGAGAGAGAGAGAGAGAGAGAAGGGATGGTTGTAAGAGAGAGGTGATGGGTGTGAGTGATGGATGTGAGTGATAGGTGTACTTGACTTAAGAGTTGACTTAGGGTAGGTTGATTGACTTAGGGAGAAAAAAGTATGGGTTGTGTACTTTGATTGATTGATTGATGAGATGGGTTGTAGAGATTCTCTTGGGTTTGCAAATGCGCGGCGTTTCTTTGAAATAAACTCGGGCCCACATCTCCTGGCCAGGGTTCGAATTGGTGTGCAAGATGCGGCGTTAGAACCGCGGAGACGGTGCAGTCGCAATGGTATAGGTCTCAGATTAAGCCGACTCAAATCTATGGGATAAACTTAGGGTCACGTGCAAATGTCGATTATAGGTTGTGGGTTGCCGAAATTCGTCAGAAAGGATCGTAAGAGTTTATGGAATGGTACAGACTGGGATACGGGCCTTATACCCTGGACAAACTGGCATTGGGTGTAAAGTATCTTGTGTAGTTCCAACTACTACCAATCATCCGTGTTTAACTCCGGTTGGTCGTATAAGCCTAAGATAGCCTCCCTAAAGTGGGCTATCTACATATTTAGATAATTTGTGAAGCTCGATCCATCGCAACAACACAATTCAATCATTCTAGTATTTCTACGCATTCAACATCCAAGAATGTTATAATATTAAGAGTTTTATGTCATTCAAGCATTTCATCAAACATGTTATCAATCAAACAACAAGTAAATATATTTAATTATTCTAAAATGACAAGTAGAAGCTTGGGGGTAGATCTTCACCTTAGATTCAAAATCCTTGACTCGGATGCGGCCATAGCATCGAGAATTTGGGAAAAATGCTCCAAACCTAAATTAAAGTATAAGACTATCGTTAATGACGTGGATTTAGTCCTAATTAAATATTAAACAATGAATTATGGCTTAACTAACTCGATTGGAATGATCTCTCAACTCGGTTCAACGAATCGGGACCCGAAATCGGAGCATAACTGAAATTCTAACAGTGTCGAGCTCGATTACGCCTCCCACAAGAGTGTGTACTACTCCAATCATTAATTGTAACTTAAAACCCTAACATTAGGGTTTGCAAGAATTGATGGAAACAAATAAAGGGGTTTGTAACCCTAATGACTCAAAATGAAAGAAATAAAAGAAAGAGATGAAAAGACATATAGGAATACTCTTAGATAGTAAGGGAGTAAAGATGAGGTTTTGCATGAATCTGGCGAGCAAGGGGATTGGATGGTGTGATCCGGCACCGGGTCCCATAGTTTCTTTCATTTCTCTCTTCCTCTTTCTCTCCTTACCTGTGGAAAAAATCGTATGGGAGAAGGGAGTGTGTAAATGAGGTTCTTTTATAGGGCCAAAATTGATGACAATGGCCCCAGTGGCTCTTTATTCAATATACTAACCCTGGAGGCAGTTGTTTCCAACCAATAGGACCCACCGAGGGGTGTACGGGTCAATCCAAGCCATGAGATAGGTGTCCCACTAGGCGATCTATGTTTGGACACAACCATCCGATGATCGGACATGTCGATAAACTAGAAAGGTCCTAACCCAGATCGATGGTCACCGAGCGTCAATCAAGTCTGCAACTATATGAATTTGTGTAAGACATTAATCTAAATTGTTGCCTAAATTTGGTCACAATCTAACGGTCCAAAAGCCACAACTTCACGAAAGAGCAAAGAGATCAATTCACTTAAATTTCAGGTTTCTGCTTAAGACATTCGCGTATCCCAAGCACTCGACCTTTGGCCCAAGTTGATCATTTATGGGCACTTTCTTGCTTCGCTACCCGTGTTGGACGTTAAGCCCACTAAGACGAACGTCTTTCTATAGTCTCGGGTTTAGTGGTCCACTAACGAGCGGTCTAGAGTTTGTTTGGATAATCAAGGCATTTTCAGAATGAAATGAGTCACGATATTTTTCATGCACGATGATTGAGGTTTGGATTAGCTAAATTCATAGTTTGGCCTATTTACAATTAGTGAAAATGGTAACTCGGCTCTTATCACTCTAATCAAGGACAATAATTCAACTATACTCGAAGTTATCTAAATTGGTAAAATATAATAAAACAATAAAAATATTAATTTAATTAAATAGGATGATTCCTACTATGATTAGAAGCAATTCCTAAGATGACATCGAATACAAAAACTCTAAGATGAAAAAGAATACACGGTTCATCGGTAATGTGTAGTTATAGAAATTTCCAGTTTCAATAGGTTTATTTCATATAATAATTTTGGTACTTTTAATTATTATATTATTTTTATTATTTTTTAGTAGTTCATCATCAATTCTACTTTATCTCTACCAAAATTCATTACATTTCGATTATAGAAAAATTTTAAAAATTCTAGGAGTACCAGCTGCCTGAAACTAATGATTTTGGTATAATTTCTAAAAAGTCCTAAAATTAACATCATTTAAGTTTTATTTTTATTTTTATTTATTTTTTCATAAAATTAGACTCATCAAGCTTCAATTTGATTTTTGAATCACCTTAATCGGAGTTGTAGAAAACTAGATATGATTTTTTGAAGTTAGTACATTGAAACTATCAAAATCTGAACATGCAGAATATTGCTGAACAAAGTTACTCGGTTGCACCGAGTCCCCACTCAGTGCCACCAAACCATGCTATCCATATTTACTCGGTTGCTCGATGTTTACTTGATGCAATCGAGTAGTGCTGCCCCAGTTACCCCAGTTTGCTTTGTGCAACTGAGTTTCACTCTGTGCAACCAAACCTTGTTGTCCATATTCTTCAAAATTCTCAATTTTCACTCAGTCGGGCGGTTTTGGTGGATCCAAAGTAACTTCTTTTGGTCCCAAATATGTATGAATACACACACGGACATGCACTCAAGTCGATAAATTAAAGATAATGTCCAAGGACGTCCAATTCCCAACTGGCAAAAAATCCGAGGCATTACATTTAAGTTAGCCAATTTGATTTTAAATAGACATAATTTTTAAAATATGTCCTAATCACCCCCCTTCTAAGACATAGCCCTCATTCCTTAGCTTCACCAAGCTTCCACAAGTGTAGTCGTGGTAATCCCATTATACCACAGATAAAATTTTAATTGGTATCAAAGCAGGTAGATCTTGAAGGGCTTAACTGCCTCGAGTTGATCCAAGAAGCTTAAGAATGTCGTCTAACCAAGAGGAAAATGTTGTCACAAGACCACCATACTTTGACCTATCTAACCACACATATTGGAAGGCTAGGATAAGGGTCTTTCTAATGTCCCTTGACCATATGGTTTGGGTTATTATCGAATAAGGATGGACGATGCCCATAAAATAAGTTGTGATTGATGATAGAACTATTAGCGTTCTCAAAGATAAATCCAAATGGAGTGTCAATGAGAGAGCATGATATACCTATAATTCTAAAGCTCTCAATGTTATTTACTGTGTTGTTTCCCCTGAAGAATTTAAATGCATATGCACTTGTGAAACGAGAAAGGAAGTGTGTAACATCGTAGAAGTCACCCACGAAGGAACGAGCATAGTAAAAAGATCAAAATTTTAGCTATTAATGACCTAATTTAAAAACTTTACGATGGAATATTCTGAAACTTTCATTGAATTCTATGCTAAATTGAATGATATTTGCAATTCCATGTGGAATTTAGGAGAGAGGATTATGGAAAGACATATATGTAGGAAAATACTTAGATCCCTACTGGATATATAGGTTTACTCACAAGATAACCTCAATAGAAGAGTGTAAGAATATAGATGGAATAAAAGTAGAAGAACTTATAGGTTCCCTACAAATTTTTGAACTGCACTTTAAGTCCCCTTTTAAGGAAAGAAATTAATCGTCATCAAAACATCTTATACGCATTCACATAAACATAAAGAAATTAAATTAGAAAGTGATAGTGATGATGAGGATGGACAGGAATTGTCACAAGCATTTAAGAAATTTCTCAAATTTACTAGAGGGAATAGTTGTGACAAGAATGATAAGAATGTGGACAAACATAAAGGAAAATATGTCAACCCACCTAAACTAGTTCGATGTTACAACTATGAAAATTATGGACATTTTGCCCATGAATGCCCTAGAAAAATAAAATCTAAAGGCAAGGCAATGACGACAACATGGGATGATATAGAAGAGTCCGAATCCACTCCAGTTGACTCTAGTGTGGAAGACCTAAGTCACATGTGTATCTTATCAACTCACATCACACCATCCCTCTCTAGAAATTTGGGAGACCAAAACTTCACAAGAAGGTGACCTTAGAAGGTCCTGTTGGGATGAAATGGTAAAATAAGATAATATAGCCTCTTATATGAGCTCAATTGACGAATATGAGGATCAAGCTTCACATATGAGCATATTGTAAAATTTAAGGATTTCGGCATCTTGTATGAGCATATAATTAAATTATAGGACTCAAGCATCATATTGTGCTTATTTGTGAAATCTGAGGATTTAACCTCATTTGTATTGGTAATTTAAGGTTTAAAGTTGTTGAACTAAATATCGCATGTTTATAGCTTAGATAATCATTGGTCATTCTTGTTTTTCGTGAGTATTTTATTTAAATGACCTTAATAAGCAAGTTCCATGATTTTCATGATAATATGCATCCCTAACATATGTTAGTATGAGTTCTTTAAATGGTAAATCTATGACTTGTAAAGTTGTTTTCTATATGATCTTTATTGGCATATCTATTGGAACTAAATCTTTGTCAAATACTGACAAAAAGGGGAAGAAAGATCAAATCCCACTAAAACAATGCATTCTCTTTGTGTAGGCTTTGTTTGTTATTATTGCAAGTTTAATTGGGGAAGAAATTGTGGGGGGAGTAATGCAACTATTACATGTCTTAGTACATCGCGTTGTAAATCTTTTCTATTTGACATGTAATGTAATGCCCCGAAAATCGACACCCGAGTACATGACTCTAATCCTGAGTTATCGGGTGTTAACTTAATAAAATGCGCATGTGTATTCATTCATATTCACATCCATTTCATATAAAAATAATCAGAGTAACATAATTTAACGTAGCAGATTCAAAGCGAGGTAGAGATAATGAAAAATCCAGAAATATAGGGCTAACAGTAAAAAATACAATTCCAATAGTGGTGGTCACCCAAAATAAAGATTATAAAAACCACAATATACATACATAAGACGGTTAAAGTGTAAAGCTTCCAGTTTACGCCCAATTCTCCAAACATAATAGCGGTGGCATAAGCTAATTTAAGCCTACCTATCTGAGGTCTCACTAGTACCTACATTGATGATATGCTTGGTTGGTATTTTAAAACACCCTCATAGGTGGGAGTGAGTAGCTAACTCAGTGATTCCATTAGTTCTAAGTTACACATGTTATCAATCCAATCAGCACATGTATGATAAAATAAGAAATTAAATATTTCTTAAATATTCTTATTAAATGCATGAATGAGATTATGTAATAATGCATGCACCTTTGAATCCAATACTCTCTCACAAATGACTTCAATGCCTATTTCACAAATGTTAACACTCTTTCACAAGCGACTCCTGAAAAGGCCAAGCAAAATGTCCTAGAGGTGGGGGGGGGGGGGGGGGGGGGTCAATAGGACTATGCCAAATAAAAATTAATAAGTGGAATATAAACAATAGATAGCCAAAAAAGAATGCAAATAACAAAAGACAATAACAACCTCAAAAATTAAGTATTGAGAGGTTGATACAAACTTGGTTCTAAGGACAACCTGACACAAAAAACAATGGCTTATGGCAGGATAACCTTACTAGAACGTGGGTGAGTATCAAAAACTCAAACTCAAGAGGATATGAAAGAAATAGAAACTAATCTATTACAACATTTACCACACAATGCTGAAATTTAAAGATTACTACATTCACATCCACAAATACATCCCATAATCTTAAACCGTAAAAGATAAAGAAATAAATCACACATCTACCAAACACAGAGAATTATAGTGGTTTGCTTGTGTGTACACCAACTGTTAAACAACAACCACACAACTACTCCACTCCTAATATCCACTCCCTCGGGATATTAGCGTTCACTAATCAAAATAGGTTTTTCAAGGTTCACCTAAAACCTTCACAATTATGTCTTTAGATGGGCTTACATAATTCAAAAACCCCTCGCTCTGAGATTTTCTGGATCACCTCAGACAAAACCAAAATAGAGATTTTCTGGAACAATCTCACAAACCAAAAAGAATTGAATTACAGAAAGAGAAAAATACTTATCTGTATGAAGATTTTGTAGCAGCCCGGTAGAAACAACTTGATGACGACGTAGATGTTCAACGTTTAGTCTCACAAGTGTATAGGGTTCTAAGTCTAGATGATTTTTAATTAAATCAGCAAGGGCTTTGTATTGAATTTGATCTCAAGCAAGGGTAAATCAAATATCCATTTTCAATATAAGAATGGAATAGAGATTCAAAATCAAATTACAAGAGCTATTATAAAGAATCTTAAATATGCACAAAATAGCTTAGAATGTACTTAAAATTATCTCAGAGTGATTGCTTAGGAATGATAAGAATTGAATAGAAAACTCTGAAATTCGAGCACTATTTATAAGTGAAAAATCGGTTCGCATGACTGGCCTTTGGTTAGCTACGACTGGCCTTATCCAAACAGATTTTCAAAAATTCTGGCGCGATAAGATTTTTCAGTCACATGACTGGCTTTATGGGTCCTACAACTGGTCGAGTGGCCTGCTCGATTGGTCGTGGACACTACACGACTGGTCGTGTGAGTCTAAATTACTCACTAGAAAACGAGTCAGCACTGCACGACTGGTCGAGCACTATTCACACGACTGGTCGAGCAGTTTCCAGGACTGGTCGTAGATCAACAGAAAAATTTTTAAAATTTACAACAATCCTAGATTGGTTGAGGAAATACTAAGACTAGTTGAACCAGTGCTAGGGCTAGTCGAAAGAATAGAATTTTACACTTATAAAATGACCAAAATGACCGACCAAAAGTATGAAGTGATCTATTCATGATCTAAGGTCAATCTAGGTCAATCATACCTTACTTGTGAGATAGAACATATGAACACTTAATCTATCGATTACTTTAGTAGCTTTAATTCTTGCGATCTTCAAAACTTGAACTCAACATACTAAACATAATCTTCAACTAGGTCTTGAGTTCTTGGACTTTTCTGGTTCCACATCTTGAACCGCAATGTTCTTGAAAACTCTGTCTTCACTCAATATATGAAAGTCTTTACTTTCTTCTAGTTTGAAGATCTCGGTAAGTTCGTGGTATATATCGGCAAGATAGATTCAACACGAACAGAACGAACGTCGAAGATTCAATGTGAACAGATGTACAAGCTTGATACAAATCAAGATACAATCTTGAATTGGTTTGTCACACCAAAATTTGACAATACTTAGGGTTTATCAACATAGCGCTTTCAACTTCAATGCTAAATTGCAAAATCATATCTATTGCGATGCGGTGAATGCGTATGTTAGCCGAATAATTATTAAGTTCTATTCATCCATCATATTGACGAATCTAAGATACAGATATTATATCACGAGTCCTTATTCGGATCACATGGCTCGTTGTGGCACGTAGCAAGTCCTCACCAGTATCCCTTAATCCAAATTTATCACCTGTTTATCTCATAAATTAATTATTACAAAAGTACGACATGATACCCAAAGGTATGAGGATCAACTCGGTATGAGTCGTCACCCAAGCACTAAGTATGATCACTCAATTCCGAGGTGTGGGCTTATCACATGAAACCAGATCACCACAAGGAAAGGGCTCGTCACCCAATTCCATTCATGCATGGGTCGTTCGAACGATACTCTAGCATGGAACCATCGACCGGGTAATTTAACGAGGGCCGTTAGAACAACAATCTCTCACCTCCATCAGTGTTCATTAGTCACTACGGGGAGGTTCATCACCCTATCATAGGCTGACAACTCAGACACAGTATTTCATATCACCATGCCCGGCTCATGAGTCTTAGTGGGATCGTATCGCACTAACGATTATAAATGGACTCATCCACTAGGAACGGGGTATCTTAGATTCAATTTGATCGTGTCATACATTGTGAACATGCATGATCAGTCAGCTAGTGGACTAATTTCATTGATCTGGGAGAACCTCGACGCAAAGCATCCCATATAGTCTAGCTACTGTCGGTCGTTCATGTTCGGCACAGGTCGAGTGAACAAGCCTAGGGTGGCCAACTTAACTCGGGCCACCCCTTGATTTGGGTGATTTATCGACTGACCCAATATTGTAGAAATCTTAAGTATCGCTATGAGCTAAATACTACATCATGCAATTATAGCATACATTCTACTATGCAACTACCTAGACATTTCACTAAACGTGTAAGCATCCACATGGTACTTCATCCACTAAAGCATTAAATCAAACATATGAGCATGCATAAGGTAACATAACTACCTAATCATTTAATCAAACATGTGAGCATCGATAAAGCAATACATTCCATAACTTAGACATTTCATCAAACATGTGAGCGTCCATATCCAACCAATAGCATATATTATAGTAAAATCAAAATGTTAACATTTTAACATGCAAAAATTCATCCACAAGCAACTAGTCATTAACTAAGACCATCAAGGGTCGATAGATAATAACTTAGAGATAATGGTTCACACCTTGTGACGATTCGCCCGATCCACGACGCTCCTAAGGTTAGGGTTTTGTAGAAAATTGTTGAAAAACCTAAACAAGCATAAAAGCTTGTGAGATTAAGAAAAAATAATTATTGAAAACCCTAAATTACAAGTAAGATTCAACACTTACCTCCATTTATTATTGGGAAAGCTCCAATGATGGCCCTTGTTATGGCAAGGTGGGTAAAGAGCGGATGAGAGGGTGGAGGTGCACCAACACCCACACCCTAAGCTATCTCTCCTAATTTCTTCTCTTTTTCTTCTCCCTTTCTCCCTTTTTCTCTTGTTGAAATTCATATGGGAGGAGAGGGTGCCCATATGAAGGTTTTATATAGTGTCAGAAGTGGTGCAAATGGCCCTAATGACTATATTTTCATTATATTAGCCCTATGGGATGATATTTCTAACCTTTGGGGCCTACTATGGGGTGCAGGAGTTGATATACACCGTATGATAGTTAGCCCTAATGATGATCTATGTATGAGTACGATCGGTCGGCCCACCATTTGAATGTATCGATCGATGAGTATGACAAGAAGATTATTTGACAGTCATTGATTGGGGCTGCGACTATATAAATATATGTGGGGAAATATTCTTAACTCGCACCTCGAGTTTGGTTGAAACCCAACAGTTAGAAAGTCACAGCTTTGTAAAATAGCAGAGGGACTAGTTTCACTTAAACTCTAAGTTTTCACCTAAGGATGAAACTTAGACCTGCAAGCCAAGTGCATGAAACTAGTCCTCCCGGTCAAATTCTGACAACCCGCGACCTGTAATCGGCATTTGTACACAGCCTTGAGTCGTATCCCGTATTCTAGATTCGTATCAACCCGAGACTTGTATCCTTGCGACCGCGCTGTCGCCGTAGCTTCGACACCGCGTCTCACATGCCGATACGATACCCAGGCTAGGAAATGTGGGCCCCACCTTCAATTCGAGGAAAACGTAGTGCATTTGCAAGCCTAAGAGAACATGTCCCATCAATCACATCAATTAGGTTAAAGTATATATCCCATCCCCAAGTACGAGAAACCCCTAAAGTCAGCTCTCTCTCTCTCTCTCCACCCATCCCTTTTTAAGTACACCTATCACTCACCCATCACTCACCCATCCCTCTCTCTTACAACCTCTCTCTCTCATTTCCTCCCAAGCAACCATGAGAGACCGTCCAAGCTCCAAGAAAGAGCTAGGTGTGGCCCACCTTCCTATCACCTAATCCCACCCTTCAAAGATCATCTTAACCATTGAAATTCATCCCTTGGAGCTCTAGAACGCATCGGTGGAAGGAGTCCAAGATCTAACAGTGGGTGATAGCATTAGATATTGATTTTTGATGTAAGGTTCTTGATGGGACCCATTTTCATGTATATGTTGTAAGCAAAGAGGGGCCCATAGTGGCGGGGTCCCTCTATCTTACCGTCTCTCTCTCTCTTTCTCTCTCTCTCTCTCTCTTTCTTTCTTGTGATGGGTGTGGCCCACTTGATCCATGTCGTACAAGCCGTGGGCCTATCTGATGTATGCTTTCTATCCATGCCACCCACACCATCCAACTGAAGGACATGGGGATCCACCGTTATATATGTGCCTGATCCTCACCGTCCAGTAGGTCTGGACAGTGGGAAAACACAAATATCAACTTGATACTTTGGTGGGCCACGCTGATGTGGACCCACCTTGATTTATTTATTTTTATATTCACTGTCCATCTGTGGACGGTGAGATGAAGCTGATTGGCTGGTGTTGCTCACTGACCCACCAAGTATACATATATAATATAATATATTAATATTATATATATTATGTGGTGAGCCCCATGTGGGACCCACCTTACCGTCCAGTAAGGGACGGTGTTGGATCACCGTGATGTAAGTGTTGTATCCTCACCGTCCATGTGGATGGTGGGGCCTACCATGATGTACATGGACATCCACACCATCCAACATTGATTTGGATGATGGGGCCCACCTTGCACATGTGACACATGTGAGGTGGGAACTATCTTAATGTAAGTGTTTTAAATCCACACCGTTCGTACTTAGATGGTGGTGTAGCCCACCATGATATATATACCTTATCCCTGCCGTCCTCCATTGCTGGACGTGTGGGGGCCCACCCCACACATGTGGCACCCGTGTGGATGGGACCCACCCTGATGTATTTATTTTATATCCACATCATCCATATGCCAGGACGGTGGGACCCCTATGAAGTATGTGCTTTATTCACACTGTCCATCTGGAGGTGGCCTGGCATACACCCCTACTATATAGCTGCTGCATGGGTCCCACCTTGTTTGTATGTATTATACCTGCGCCATCCAATGGCAGTGGGGTCCACCCAATGTGTTTCATCCATGTGGTCTAGTGACAGTAGGCCCATTGTGATGTATTTTATCCATGCTACCCAACAGATGTGGACCTTGCCATGATGCATTTTATCTATATCGTTTAGATCTGTGGGACCCCACCTTTGATGTATGTTTTATATGCACATGTTCTAGGCCGTTGGCAGGCCCATTTTGATGTTTATGAGGCCCACTATGTATATGTGAGGCCCACCTATTGTGTGTGAAGCCCATCTGATGTATGTGAGGCCCATTTATTGTGGGTGAGGCCCACTGTGTATGTGTGTAAATGTGGGCTTCGTCGTGATGTATGTATTAACTGTCCATCTTGTGAGGCCCATTGAGATTGTACATGAGGCCCTACTTTGTGGCCCATTGTGATGTATATAAGGCCCATGGGATAGTGCCCATTGTGATGTAATTATGGCCCATGTGATGAGGCCCTTTGTGATGTATGTTGGGCCCAAGTGACGAGGCCCATTGTGATGCATTTAAGGGCCAGGCGATGGGGCCCATTGTGATGTATATTAGGCCCGTGTGAGCGGCCATTGTGATGTATATTAAGCTCATTGGTGTGACCCGTTGATGCGGCCCACTTGATGTTTATGAGGCCCATTGGTGCGACCCGTTAATGTGGCCCACTCGACGTATATGAGGCCCATTGGTGCGGTTTGATGTTTATGAGGCCCATTGGTGCGGCCCACTTGATGTATATGAGGCCCGATATGATGTATTTATGGCCCATGTGCGAAGGCCCATTGTGATGTATGTGCGGCCCATGAGTGAGGTCCAATGTGATGTATTATGGCCCATTTGCCGAGGCCTACTATGATTCATTTGAGGCCCATTGTTGTGGCCCATTGTGATGTATATGAGGCACTGAGATGTGGCCCATTGTGATGTATATGCGGCCCACGAGTGAGGCCCGATGTGATATAATTATGGTCCATGTGCTGAGGCCCATTATGATGTGTATGCAGCCTATGATTGAGGCCCATAGTGATGTGTATTAGGTCCTTATGTGAGGCCATGGGGCCACAATATGTTTGGCTTTATGTGGGCCACTTCTTGGGAGCAATGATGGTTAAATGTCTACATTGATGGGCGATAATGGTTAAATGTCCACATTGATGGGTGATGATGGTCAAATGTCCACATTGTGACCTTCCCTTAGGCCTTTTGTTAGGCCGATTATCGATTCCGATTGTTGAGGCTGATTGTCGAGGCTTATTCCGATTGTCGAAGCAGATTTTGATTGTTGAGGCCGATTTCGATTGTCGAGGCCGATTATCAAGGCCAATTCTGATTGTCGAGGCTAATTCTGATTGTCGAGGCTGATTCCGATTGTTGAGGATGATTATCGAGGACGATTCTGATTGTTAAGGCCGATTCAGATTGTCGAGGCCAATTCCGATTGTCAAGGCCGATTCCAATTGTCAAGGCCAATTATCGAGGCCGATTCCGATTGTCGAGGCCGATTATCAAAGCCGATTCTGATTGTCGAGGTCGATTCTGATTGTCAAGTTTGATTCCGATTATCGAGACCGATTCTGATTGTCGAGGCCGATTCTGATTGTCGAGGCCGATTCCGATTTGTGAGGCAGATTATTGATGTCGATTATCGGTGCCCGTTGTCAATACCGATTATGAGTATGTGACAGCATAATATCATGATACATGCCCATACGCATTATCTGCATATTTTTTATGAGATGTTGTTGACTATTAGATATGTCATTGGGCAGGTTGTTATGAGACTCCCTGATAGGCAGAGATTGTCTCACATGAGCGCACGGTATGCGCAGGATTGATGCATGACTGGATTGTATGACTCATGCATCTTGCATTATGTGTTGTGATTACTATACGCCTTAGCGACATCAGGGCCGTAGCCTCCACAGGCATGTCGTGGATGGCCAGATGGGACATCAAAAATCTATTACTAGCATCGGGGCACCATAGATGTCCCTGGGTGAAAATCCCTAAACCTCTGTGGTAAGGAGACGCCCTAATGTCTAAACCGAGTGGATACATGAGCGCCCGAGTGTCGAATACCAATAGGCCGCATCTCCCACTATGTCATGGTCGGTTGGGAAGGGGTTGTGGCCTTACCCGCCCGAGGGTAGTGGGCATAGTTAGGTTGAGTTTGACCAGCTCGTAATTGGGTCCACTATCGACGTGCTGGGTAGATATTGACTAACCACTGGCTAGGTGGATATTGAGGTTTCTTTCACTTGCATGGTTGCGCATCCAGTGGGTGGTGATTACATATAGAGTGTACTAAACCCCGGTGATGATCCCAGAGATGTACGGTGTTGATATATGGACTTATTGAGTGAGAGTTGTATACTTAGCATCTTACTCATTCATTTATTCATTCACTATCCTCTCGGGCTGGTGGTGCACAACTAATTTGATATGTGTACCCTCACAATGGCCAGGATTTCGGTTAGGCGCACGACTAACCTGAGATTAAGAGTCTACCATATTGAGTCTGGCTATCCAAATTTAGGTATGGGACTGGTTTGAATAGAAGTCCCTTGTGATGAACCACATAGCCTGCGATACTACGTACTATCAACCCGACTTCACACTCTAGCTTAGTCATTTTATTCGCACTGCATATTGCATACTGCATCCACGACATATGGCATTTTGCGTTGCTATGTTTCTGCATTTATATGGCCTAGATGATCCTGATGGTATTTATGAACTTGCCAGCATGTTTTCACATTACTCTGATATTGTACGATTTATGGATTGCTAGTATTTTCGCTTACTTTGATATTTATATGCTTGGCACGTGCATCGTACACACTTACACCACCCTCTAAGATTTCTATAAGCTTATGAACGATAGATGCGTGCAGGTAGCGTTAGGTCGTAACAGCATTGAGCTTGGAGTGTGCAGCTGTCTTCTGGAGCTTTGACTTTATATATATATATATATTTCCTTTTGGCACTGTATTTAACTGTTTATATTAGTGGATATGTGATGATGATGTTGCCTTTGTGATTTGGGTAAACTTGTGGTTATGCTTATTACAAGTTAAATGTAAGTTGGAAAATCAACCTTGTAGGATCCCTGGATCAGAATTTGGCGTATGAATGTTGGGAGCCGATAATGGGGTACTACGAAGGCTGTCGGCACCGGATTTGGCAATTGAGAATTTTGTGAGCCCGGTTTCCGAGTTTAGGGCGTGACAGATAAATATCTGCATTTTAATAGGTCTTTATTTAGTTGTGGTTGTCTCGATCAGTTAGCAATAGGTTAACTAGATTTGGGCTCTATGTGAGCAAATCATATGGCTAAACTCAATATTTAAGTGATCGATTGGATTCGTTAGCTTCCTATGGTTGATTAATCATATTTGTGCATTTCTTTATCGGTACCACCTGCATATAAGCTCACCTTGAGGATTAAGGGTCAGTCAGTGATAACGTAAGCTAATTATAGTAAAAAAAATTCAAGGGTTTTTGAAAATCTAAAACAATGAAAATTTTGGATATTACAATCTATCTCCCTTAAAAACAATTTCGTCCCCGAAATTACCTAATATAAACATGTAAGACATTCTAATTTCGTACGCATAAGTTTTCATTAATTTCATGTTTATATACCTGTTATGGAGTATATTAAGTACACAAGCCTAGCTTATTATAGTCTACCCTCCTTAAAAGTTTTCACCTTTAAGGTTTAAGAACAAAAGTTAAAATTATTATTATCACGTTAAGTGTTTGGTGATAAAGTTTACTTAAGGGTGATATATTATACTCTTCACGATCGAGCTAATACAGAAAAATAGTTGCTGTAGGCTCAAATCCAATATGTCGATCTTCTGCCTGACCAGGGCAGAAAGCTCATTGTATTCCTTCCTAGTCTTGGTAGATTCTGGTCTTCTGCTTGGTCAAAGCAGTGAGTTCATTGGTAGTCGCCCAGGATTAAGAATTGGGTGAAGCCGTAAATGCCTCGCAGTTGTATAGTTCTGAAATTTTGTAATCCGATCATCCTGAGTATTTAAAGAGTATTATAATTCATTAGGAGGTTCGAGCCTCATGTTTCCTTCAGGTCTCGGTCAAAGATTGTTCTCGTTTTAGTTTAGGTACAACTTAGTGATAAAAAATCTCCCATTGTACCTATGGTCAATGATCATCCTAGAAAGGTTTCCAATGGCCTAAAATTTTATTTGTATATTGTCGTTTCAATCTTATGGGCGCGGATCATGAGCAAATGATGCTTCAATTTTGTTAATTTCGAGAGGGAATAAAGAATCAAAAGTTCCAAGATATTTCGGAGGTTTGAAGGGCTGACAACGCTAGGAAAGGCACGGAAAAGAAAGAGGAAGAACATCATCTCTTCAAAGTAGTATAGACCTTGAATCCACAAAAGAATAGGGAACTCAATATTTTAGTGAAGTCTGCCTCGAATATGAACTTACAGAGTCTTAAACAATCAAACTTAGCTCTACTCAAAAGTCATAGTTCAACTATACTAGAAAAATTTGTGGTGCCAAAATCACTGTTATGTTATATATAACTTGCATAAGTGAAGTTCTCTCAAGGATCAACATTCATGAACAAGCTAAGCTCACAACAAGCAAAGCTCACAAGACTCAAGCTGCAAGACTTCAAGAAGAGTACAAGGCAATTTGTAAAGAACTCAAGACTCTTTCAAGGTTGAGCTTCATCAAGATTTCAACTACATCAAGACTTCAAGGCTCGTACTTCAAGGTCACTTGTTCCTAATGTTTCAATGTCCATACTTCATAGTTGAGGTTTGGTGATCATAGGTTGACCTTAGAAGTAGGTCATTTCGGATACATAAACCGAATGTTTATTTTATATGAATTTGGTCTATTCTTCGACTAGTCCTAGGCCTTCTTCGACTAGTCTTAGACTTGCTTCGACGATCTAAGAAATTCCTCGATCGGTCGTGAGTTTGTTACAAATTACGGATAAATTTCATTAGGCTTCGACTAGTCTAGGAATTTGTTCGACCGATCGTAGGAACAGTGTCGCTCCTGCTCAACAGTCGAAGATTCCTTGACTCGAATTCTAGCGATGGTTAATAGTTTCTTCGACCCGTCGTAGGTGACCTACGACCGGTCGAAGGTGACCTTCGACCGATCGTAGATATCCGTCAGAGCTTATCCCGCCGGATCTTTCAAATATCATTATTGCTTCGACTAGTCGAAGAGCTCCCTATACCAGTCGAAACACGATCCGCTCACCTATAAATAGTGCACGAATCTCGGAAGAAATCATCGAATTAATTAATCTATTCAAGTCAATCTTCGTCAAACTTCTGAGAGATAATTCTGTGCTCCATCTAAGCTAGGTGTGCTTATTTAATATTCTCTTTCCTTAGCTTTATTTTAATTGATTTTGTTTCTGCTATTCCAATCGATTTGATAAGAGGAATTATTATTCCCTTTCTTTGGAATCAAAATCAATTAAGGCAAGCTCTATTCGATTTAATTTAAAATCTATTAGAATTAGAACCATTGTAATTGAGTCTGGACATTGAACTTGGACATTCAATCATCTACTCGACTTGGTTCTACCGGGTTGCTACAACGAAGGAGATAATCGGTATTTTACATTTAATTGTAAATTCCTTTTGTTTTGGTTTCTTTCAAGATTTGTCAAAAAATCTTGTTGTATTGGTTATATGAGGAGAGTCAGGAAAACTCGAAGTGGGGTTTTTAATTGTGTAAGCCCACATACAAAGACACAATTGTAAAGGTTTTGGGTGAACCTGGGAAAACCTATTTTTAGTGAACGCTAATATCCCCTGTGTGAGGATATTAGGAGTGGAGTAGCATTTTGTGTGGCTGTTGTTTAACAGTTGGTGAACACACAGGCGAACCACTATAAACCCTTGTGTTGTGGTTGATTGATTTATTCTTCTAATCTTTAATTATTTTTTTGTGGGATGTATGTATGGTGGTGAATGTTGTAATCATTTAATTCAAGCATTGTGAGAATGTTGTAATAGTTTAGAATTTATTTTCTGCTATTCCTTTATCAGCTTGATATTTTAATTTCTTTTGAAAGTTGTTCCAGCAAGGTTGCCCTGCCATTTTTATGGTGTATGGCTGTCCCTAGAACAATACATTTTTTATTACAAGTTATTTCAATTCAGTTTGTATTTTATTTTGTATTCCTCTTCGATTTGAGATTTGATACAAAGACCTTTCTAGAAATAAGGTTGTCCTACCATAAACTCTAGTTTTTGGTGTAAGGTTGTCCTTAGAATAACATTTGTATCAACCTCTCAAGATCTGAATTTTGAGGTTATTTTACTTTCCTGCATTGTGATTTACTTTGGCTATCATATTCTTTTTAATTCCGCTGTTATCGACGTGCTGGGTAGATATTGACTAACCACTGGCTAGGTGGATATTGAGGTTTCTTTCACTTGCATGGTTGCGCATCCAGTGGGTGGTGATTACATATAGAGTGTACTAGACCCCGGTGATGATCCCAGAGATGTACGGTGTTGATATATGGACTTATTGAGTGAGAGTTGTATACTTAGCATCTTACTCATTCATTTATTCATTCACTATCCTCTCGGGCTGGTGGTGCACAACTAATTTGATATGTGTACCCTCACAATGGCCAGGATTTCGGTTAGGCGCACGACTAACCTGAGATTAAGAGTCTACCATATTGAGTCTGGCTATCCAAATTTAGGTATGGGACTGGTTTGAATAGAAGTCCCTTGTGATGAACCACATAGCCTGCGATACTACGTACTATCAACCCGACTTCACACTCTAGCTTAGTCATTTTATTCGCACTGCATATTGCATACTGCATCCACGACATATGGCATTTTGCGTTGCTATGTTTCTGCATTTATATGGCCTAGATGATCCTGATGGTATTTATGAACTTGCCAGCATGTTTTCACATTACTCTGATATTGTACGATTTATGGATTGCTAGTATTTTCGCTTACTTTGATATTTATATGCTTGGCACGTGCATCGTACACACTTACACCACCCTCTAAGATTTCTATAAGCTTATGAACGATAGATGCGTGCAGGTAGCGTTAGGTCGTAACAGCATTGAGCTTGGAGTGTGCAGCTGTCTTCTGGAGCTTTGACTTTTTATATATATATATATATTTCCTTTTAGCACTGTATTTAACTGTTTATATTAGTGGATATGTGATGATGATGTTGCCTTTGTGATTTGGGTATACTTGTGGTTATGCTTCTTACAAGATATATGTACATTGGAAAATCATCCTTGTAGGATCCCAGGATCGAAACTGGTGTATGGGTGTTGGGAGCCGAGAATGGGGTACTACGAAGGCTGTCAGCACCGGATTTGGTGATCGAGAATTCTGTGAGCCCATTTTCTGAGTTTGGGGCATGACGAGTTATTTCTGATTTTAATAGGTCTTTATTTAGTTGTGGTTGTCTCGATCAGTTAGCAATAGGTTAACTAGATTTGGGCTCTATGTGAGCAAATCATATGGCTAAACTCAATATTTAAGTGATCGATTGGATTCGTTAGCTTCCTATGGTTGATTAATCATATTTGTGCATTTCTTTATCGGTACCACCTGCATATAAGCTCACCTTGAGGATTAAGGGTCAGTCAGTGATAACGTAAGCTAATTATAGTAAAAAAAATTCAAGGGTTTTTGAAAATCTAAAACAATGAAAATTTTGGATATTACAATCTATCTCCCTTAAAAACAATTTCGTCCCCGAAATTACCTAATATAAACATGTAAGACATTCTAATTTCGTACGCATAAGTTTTCATTAATTTCATGTTTATATACCTGTTATGGAGTATATTAAGTACACAAGCCTAGCTTATTATAGTCTACCCTCCTTAAAAGTTTTCACCTTTAAGGTTTAAGAACAGAAGTTAAAATTATTATTATCACGTTAAGTGTTTGGTGATAAAGTTTACTTAAGGGTGATATATTATACTCTTCACGATCGAGCTAATACAGAAAAATAGTTGCTGTAGGCTCAAATCCAATATGTCGATCTTCTGCCTGACTAGGGCAGAAAGCTCATTGTATTCCTTCCTAGTCTTGGTAGATTCTGGTCTTCTGCTTGGTCAAAGCAGTGAGTTCATTGGTAGTCGCCCAGGATTAAGAATTGGGTGAAGGCGTAAATGCCTCGCAGTTGTATAGTTCTGAAATTTTGTAATCCGATCATCCTGAGTATTTAAAGAGTATTATAATTCATTAGGAGGTTCGAGCCTCATGTTTCCTTCAGGTCTCGGTCAAAGATTGTTCTCGTTTTAATTTAGGTACAACTTAGTGATAAAAAATCTCCCATTGTACCTATGGTCAATGATCATCCTAGAAAGGTTTCCAATGGCCTAAAATTTTATTTGTATATTGTCGTTTCAATCTTATGGGCGCGGATCATGAGCAAATGATGCTTCAATTTTGTTAATTTCGAGAGGGAATAAAGAATCAAAAGTTCCAAGATATTTCGGAGGTTTGAAGGGCTGACAACGCTAGGAAAGGCACGGAAAAGAAAGAGGAAGAACATCATCTCTTCAAAGTAGTATAGACCTTGAATCCACAAAAGAATAGGGAACTCAATATTTTAGTGAAGTCTGCCTCGAATATGAACTTACAGAGTCTTAAACAATCAAACTTAGCTCTACTCAAAAGTCATAGTTCAACTATACTAGAAAATACTTAAAATAGAAAAATACACTAAAAAAATCTAATTTAATCATACAGGACAATTCCTAGCATTATTAGAACAATTTCTAAAAAGACACAAAGTTCTAAAACTCAAATATAAAAAAGATACATCCGGTCCATCGGTAACTCGAAGTTACAAAATTTTTTCGTTCCAACTCATCTATTGTTCTTAACATCTTTATCACTTTTAGTTACTAAATTATTTTTATAAATTTTCTAGTAATCTATTACTAAGCACACTTTAATTTCACAAAATTCTGTTTCATTTGAAGTTTTAAAAAAATTATAAAAAATTTGGAAGTACCAGTTGTCCAAAACCGGTGATTTTCTGTATGATTGAAAAACGTCTCTATTTCTTGTAACATTTCTTATACTTTTATTAACTGAATTATTTTTAAAATTTTTATAATATTTTTTCTTTCATTTAGAGTTGTAGAAAAAATATTAAAATTCTATAAGTAATAGCTGTCTGAAATTATTTATTTTTATATAAAACTAAACTCATTAAGCTTTAATCTAGCTTTTAAATCACCTCAATCAGAGTTGTATTGAAGGAAATGTGAATTTTTGAAGTCGGCGCGAAAAATAGAATTTTTTCAAAATTTTTTGGTGATGGGGCTGACCATATGGCGGTGAATTCGCCGTTCCCTGCCACTCCAGTGGTGGCACCACCGATGGTCTGTAAGGTGCCACTACTCTGGTGGTGGCACCGCCGCCGTATGGCAAATTTCGGCAGTGGTGTTACCGATTTATTTATTTATTTTACAAAAGAATTGTTTTTCCACCCTGTTGTAATGACCCTGGAAATTTTGTGTTTATCTTTCCCTAAGTAGTTATTTTTGGGGTAATTAGCGCTATACTCGATTGCTTGTAAAATTCGCATCAATCACTTTAAATTCGATCTGCATGACTCAAAACTTGTATATTAGTTAGCGCTATGTTACTCTGAAATCTGGGATCCATCGCTAAATCCAGTTGTTCTGAGAATTTTTTAGAAGTTCTGGATCGGACCTGGACCGCGCGTCGAAAGTCCGATTATGATGATCTTAGGCTATTGCGGTCACTATGTTGGGCTTGACCATCACCTCGAAAATCAAGTCCATGTGATGTTCTGGGTCGATTTGATTGAGTTCGGAGTGAAGAGTGTGAGAACGGTTGGATATTTATTAAGCTTTTATGAAATCTGAGTCGTGTCGCTTGCGCGATGATTTTAAGTAATCTGACCGTCGGATTCTGACCCAATTTCACCCTCTGATCAGGGAAGGTGGCCCAGGCATGTCCTTGTGCTTGTGGACCTGATCGAGATTCCGTGACCGTTGAATTGAGTGTGGTCCGCCACGGCTAATCTGAAGAACCGATCGGTACGAAAACTCAGCCTGACCAAGATCCATGGTTAGTGAGCTTAAGTCCGACCTTTCGTGGTTTTTGGCCCACCAGAAGTGCTTCGTTGGATCGAGAGAGACTTGCTTTGGTTATAACCTAAGTATACCTTGTCCCTGGGGTTATTTTCATCAAAATTAGGCCTATTTATAGTCCTTAAACCCTAGCTCTCTTTTCCATACGAATTTTCTCTAACCCTAGCTTGGAGAGAGAGTGGAAAAGAGAGAGTGGAAAAGAGAGAGATAGTGAGAGAGAAGTTGGTGAATTATCTTGGATTCTTTCCTGTTCTTCTACATCTTTGAACCTTCACTTTGAATCGTTATTCTGACGATTCTGAGTTCATCTTGGGGTAAGTTAACCTAACCCTAATCTGTGTTAGAGCTTAGATTAGTCTTGGTGTTGTTGTATCTCATTTCTATCCCTGTTTTAGGGTATTCTATCGCCGTTGACGAATCAGTTCGGTGTTCTTTTCTGGCTTAAGGTGCGGACTTTAAGTGTGTAGGTTATGGTTTTCAAGGCTTTCAATGCCAGTTAATGATTTATTCTTGTTATGGATGAGATTTCACATGCCAAATATTATGTTTATGTTGCGTTCCTGATATGCATGTGTTATATTGAGATTTGTGTATTCTATGTGTATGTATAAAGTACCGTATACATATAAAATATGCACTTGTGTTTGCCATGATTATTGGTCATGTATGTATGCTAGATGTATGTGCGACAACTCCTTGGTAAAAGGAATTGTCCAAATGCTTGTATTTCAACATATGTCATATATGTTGTATTATGTATTCTAAGTGTTTGTAGAAATGTCTGAATGATCTAAAGTGTGATATTTCAACCTAGTATGGGCATTGAGAAGCGATTCTCAACTCTCCCACTAGTGTGTATGATTTCCTTCTTGCTAGTTACATTCCTTGTCGTTTAAATTCAAGCATTACTTATGCTTACATTCATGTTAAGTTGATAATCTTTAAGTGCTTATGTACCATGATTTGAGTTGTTGTTCCTTTACTGTTCTACATTCAATATGAATATCTGTTGTAGTGTAATGTGTGTGAGACTATGCATTAGTCCAGGAAATCGGTAATATGCCTTAAGGTTATGGCTGAGATTGCTTTCGCCACAAAGGACGTAATTAGACGAACCCGAGCCGTATTAGAGTTGGCGGCAGTGGTTTGGCCACGCGGAGTGTTTGCGCACTCTATGTCGTTCAACCCAACGTGCGCTCATGCTAGTCGAGTTCGTCAAGTAACCCGATCATCCGATGTATGTTCACCATGTATGGACGTTACTGTTTGAATCTAGGGTACCGAACTTACCAGTGAAATCCTATTAACCATGGTACCTTGATCCGCAAAGACTCATGCACCGGACATGGTGGTATGGGACACCGTGGTCGAGCTGTTGGCCTACGCTGGGGTGACGAGCTTCCCCGTAGTGACCAGTGAGCAACCAAACTCGTGAGCCGATTATGGTGGTATGGGACACTATATTCGTGCTGTCGGCCTACATTGATTGGTGACGAGCCCTTTGTAGTGACCTCGAGCATGCCTGGATACCGCATTGAGGTGACAAGCCTTGGTGTAGTAATGAAGGTATGATAGGCGTGCATTGATTGGTGACGAGCCCTTTGCTTCGACCTGAAACCATATGATCGTATGAGAATCTAGGACTGACAACCCTAGAATGGATCACTGTTTGGATGGTGATATGAGGAAGGTACTTTAGCTTCCCAATCCTGCTGTATGAAAAGGACTAATAACAACTTGGTAATCATATCCATGCACTGCATTTGCATGTGCTTTGTAGATGTGGCGCACTTTGAGGTGGTGTCATGCGTAACGTAAGATGAAGACGCTGAGGGTGTACGCGTGAGGGCACGCATCATTTTGCATACAGCCTTGCATTAACAAGAGTACTTAGGATTTATTTAATTGTTCTGCTTTATCATTACTGTTTGATTGAACTGATAACATGTTAACCAGTGCCTTATTGTTCCACTGAGTTGATCACTCACTCCCACGTTCTGGGGCGTGTTAAACACCCACCAGACTCTGTCTTAGGTTCTGATGTTGCAGATGTGGATGCAACTTCTGAGGCAGAGCGGGAGATGGATGATGATGAGGCTGCTTTCTCTTATATGCAGTTTTCAGACGGGTTCTAGCGAGCCTTGTTCTGATACGCGGGACTCTGGGATTATTCTTGGGATTTAAATGATGTAATTTGATACTTGTAATTTTGTTAAGTAACAGTTTCATACGACCTGGTTTGTGTATGTACTTCAGGGATTCACACCTGTACACATATATTTCTATAAGTCTTCTGCTTGCTTTATTCACTTATCCCTGAATTATATCTGTGTTTTGGCTTAATCTATTCCATGTTTTATGCACTAATACAGACAACATACATCCATCATTAAATATATTGCATAAGTGATGTTTTGGAACTCGGGAGCTGAGTTATGTTCGACCCCCGAATTTCAGGGCGTTACACCTGTATATGTATATATGTATATATAAGCATATAAATAATTTTCTCTCTCTCTTTCTTTCTTTCTTTTTTCATTCAACATGCATATCTCGCAAATCGGAATGAGTTAATCGACATAGCATATAAGATTTTAGGGTAGGAGAAGCTACTTTAGCCAACCAACCTAGCTATTTTATGAGATTCCATCAGGTCAATGGTCGAAAATCTGTTTTATTTTCGTTTTTACTATTTATAGTAAGTTTTAGTTTGATTATAACTCTTCATCCTTTGAGCTTTAGGAGTTATGTTCAACATGAAAAGTGCTTAAAGAAATTAGAAGAATAAATTGGTTAAGCGAGATGGGACACTTACTGTAAATAACAAATATACTGTTTATATTAAGTTACGAATTTTAGGGAGTATGAGTTGGAGTTTGATTCTGAAACTTCTTACAAGGTTTGGTATCACTATTTAAAGGATTGTAAATTCATTTTTATTATCTACTAATGAAATTTCAAATTTTCTAGAATTTATTTTTATTTTCTTATTTTCTCTCGTGGATTCCTATGACGAGTCCAAAGAAGCTCCGTGGATTCAGAATAGTTATACATGGTATATTTACAATGGTTTGAATTTAATTACTAAATCAACTTTAATATCTCTACGTAGTGAACGTATGTATTCGGCATAATGGTTGTAATAAGCTCATTGAAGTATATACTTTGCTAAAAAATGCCGAGATTCCAAGAATCGAATGGGCCACAAGCACAAGATCATGTCCCAATGACTAACAAACGATTTTTAACTGTTGATTTACATGGACAATGTTTGAACGACATTGATCATTATATTCAAGTAATTATAGTGACGCAATTGATAATCTAATTGTTTTAGGATATCATTAGTGGGCCATGTGCCTAATGCTTTAATAGTTTAGTGACACACATATCATACATGTAACTCTTGGAAGCATTTGGATGTAATCCAAGCTCTCATTGAGGATTTTAAACCCCCTCTTTGAGGAGATTTGAAACTCCCAATTACTTTATGGTGCCAAACAACCAGGGGATTTGAAATCCCCTCAAATCCTCGCAAATCCGTGGTGCCAAATGACCCCTACCTATTACTTCGAGGAACAGAGCCCCACTGTCCATATTTTGTAAAACTTTAACTTTGTACTTGTTGGTCGAGTTTCTACCAATGTCGGATGATTCATCCTACTTAGTATTTAAACCCCTATGTTAAATCTTTATGTGTGATAAAACTAACTAGGGTAGTCCTTATGTTCATATTTCTACATCAAAGTCCGAAGGCATCACAAAATCGGGGATTTGATCTTATTATTCATCACTTGTAAGTTTAAATTTAAAATCATCATTACAATAGGAAATTTAATCCTAGACTCCGATTTCTGGGTTTCGAGTTTTAAATCGTAGCAAACCAGGGATCCTTTGATCCGATTGTTGAAAATTTAGCTTGAACTCAAGTGTACTGATAGGCTCTATCTCAATTCTGATTAGTTTAGATATGTAATGGAATGGTGCACTTGGGTTGTGTTATATATCTAAATTACATCAGTTGGACATGTACTCTATTTAGTGTAGAGATTCTCGAGGGAGTAATTATGATAAGTTAAACTACTTTAGGCATTTTTTTGTTTCTATAAATACATGTCTAAGTCACCTCACCTACATGGAAAAATAAAAAAATCCAAGTTTTATTCTAACATTTTTAGAAGGGGTGTAAGGTATAATAGATAAGTTCATCAAACCTTGTCCAAACAACTACTCTCATTAAGGTACGCATTTAAGTTATTATTATTATTATTATCATCATCATCATCATCATCATCATCATCTCCATTGTTGATGCATAAATGATCATATAACAAGTTGGAATATTTGGTTGAATTAAATAGACTATTTAAAATTTAGAACCAAAAAATAAAATAAAATTTGAGAAGGAGGACTTATTGAATTGAGTTGAGGCGTGACGTGAGTCACTCGGCTTGAAATCGAATTTGCTCTCCTTAGACAACGTCCCAAGTGCAATAGGATTCTAGAGCAATCGACCTGTAGGATACAACGACTATGACCCAGTCCCAGCGATGCACTCACTATATGTGGGCTCGAACCACTTGCAGTTTAACCCGAAAGTGCTGAGTTGACTCAACAACAAACTCAGCAAAATTGTTAAACCAGACCAGAAGAACAGAGAGAGATTTTATAATATAAGAAATGATTTTCATACTTTAGAAACTAGAACGGAAGTCCTTATATAGATTCCGAAGTGGTGCATTAAGCACCCTTTAGAAAGGGTTAGGTCCGTTGAGTTTAAATCTAACAGGTGCGACCAACCGGAATGGACACCTCTCTGGTTTAAAACGAAAACGCACAAGTGCGAGTACACTCTCACAAATAAAGTCCTGTGTGTATCCATACATACATACCCACCCGAGTACACTCGTACCCGCACCCACGCCCAGCCCAGCCCATCGCGTCGCGTCGTGCACATGCACGCGCACACGCACATGCACACGGACATGGACATGGACACGGGCTCGGACTCGGCACGACATGGCATGACATGGCTTGACTCAGTGCACGCGTGCGTGTGTGGTTAATGGTATAGATTAGACCCCCCCCCCCCCCCCCATATGACCAAATTCATATACCCCTTGAATGGGGCTCAAGCACCAAGGCAAAAAGCCTATCTTATATGCAAGATATTTTTCTTATCAAATATAATGTGGGATAAAACCCAAGCACCAAAAATTTCAAATGCGAAGGGAAATTAAAATATTTAAAATTCAATTTAATATAAAATTTAAAACAAAATACAACAATTTTCGACATGTTTCAAAATAAAAACTCTTTCAGGTTAAAGCGAAATAGTTGTGCAATAGTGCCGGTGTTATCATAGACTTGAATTAACATTAGAGTAATCAAGACAGGTCTACAGGATTCAGGTAAACCAAAGTCTTGAACCTGAATCCTTTTAGTGTAAATTGCAAGTACATGCCACTCATACAACTCTTCCTCAGCAAGTGATTCTGCGGTTTGGTGCCTTTTGGCCATACACCCTTAACTGGATTTTATTAGTGTTCTAGAGAATTCGTCTAAATTCTTATAGGAAGCGGCCTCCACCTGCACACCTATATAGGTGAATTCCATCAAGGGTATGCAACAACTGTATACACGACCAAATATATGGCTATGGATTCATTAATAGTTCTAAAAAACTCATCTTCTACGTTGCTGCTCACATTGTACACTATATAAGGGGCTCATATAACTCAGTGTAATCGTCTACCTCATGTCTTGTTATTTATCCATTGAACCTATCTCATGGGATCTCCACTTGTATAGGTTGGGTTGCTGACATTGGCAGCTCATATATTAGGCTTAGCCGCATTCCATTCGATGTATCATTGACTAATCTTTTAGATAGTCCTTTGGTCAGAGGATCTACCAGATTCTTTTTAGACCTCACAAAGTAAATAGATATGACTCCATCACGAAACATGTGTTTCACTATGTTGTGTCTGAATCTAATATGCTTGCTCTTCCTATTATATATTTTACTCTTTGATTTTGCTATAGCTACTTGACAATCACAATGAATAGATATGGCCAATATAGGCTTTGGCCATAATGCTAAGCCACTCAGCTTCTAATCCAGCCGTTTCTAAGGTAATAAACTCGGATTCCATAGTTAATCGAGTGATACATGTCTACTTAGCAGACTTCCAAGAGACTGCTCCTCCACCCAAAGTAAAGGCGTATCCATTAGTGGATTTTGTCTCATTTGAATCACTGATTCAGTTAGCATCATTGTATCCTTCTAATACAGCAGGATAATCATTATAATGTAAACCATAGGTCATACTGTCTTATAGGTATTTTAAAATCCTAGACAAGGCATTCCAATTCTCTTTTCCAGGGTTATGTTTATATCTACTTAGCCTTCCTACTGTAAAAGCTATTTCTGGTCTAGTGCAGTTTGTTAGGTACATAAGACTACCAATGATTCTGGAATACTCCAATTGAGACATATTACTACATATATTCTTCATGAGAGTCACACTGTAATCATAAGGTGTACTGACAAGTAAACAGTCAAAATGGTTAAACTTTCTCAATAACTTCTCAATGTAATGAGATTGTGATAATACAATAATACCATCTTTCTTAGTTACTTCAATACCCAAGATTACACTAGCCTTTCCTAAGTCTTTCTTGTCAAATTTAGATGACAAGAATTTTTTAGTCTCAATAACTAATTTAATATTACTTTTAAAAATAAGCATGTCATCAACATAAAGGCATATAATAACATAATCATTTCCAGAAATTTTACTATATACACATCTATGTACATCATTTATATGATAACTATTTGATCTTAAAAGACCATCAAATTTTTCATACCATTGTTTAGGAGCATGTTTTAGACCATATAGTGATTTAATTACTCTATATATTTTATTTTATTTACCTGATATCTTATAACCCTCAGGTTGCTTTATATATATTTCTTCTTTTAAGTCTCTATTTAGGAAAGCGTCTTAACTTCCATCTGGTGTACCACCATTTTATATATGAAAGCTATCGTTATTAAGTCCCTAATAGTTGTAATCCTAGTTATAGGGGAGTATGTATTAAAATAATCTATTCATTGCTTTTATTTAAAGCCTTTTGTTACCAGGCTGGCCTTAAACTTATCAATAGTTCTATCTGATTTTAGTTTCTTTCTAAACACCCATTTACAACTTATTGGTTTGTTTCTAAGTGGTAGGCTTACAAGTTCCTAAGTATTATTAGATATAATAGATTCTAACTCATTATTTATTACTTCCTTCTAAAAGGTTCCATCTGAAGAGTTAATTGCTTCCGTATAAGTTGTAGGATCGTCTTCTTCTAAGAAGGTGAAAAAAATCATCTCCTATGTTAATTTCTCTTCTAAGTCTAGTACTTTTTCTTAGTTATATCTTTTTCACTACCTGCACGCAAGCACTTTTACTGGTAAACGCGATATCTGATATATTAACTTTCTCTATTTCTATAAATTTAGATTTCATAAGGAATACATTCTTAAAGAACTCTGCATCCCTAACTTCTATAATTGTATTAGGATCTAAAATATTGTCCTTAGTCTTTAAAATTAGAAACCTGTATCTGGCACTGTTTTGTGCATACCCTATAAATATACAATCGGTCATTTTAAGGCCTAATTTTCTTTTCTTAGTTTCAGGTAATCCTACTTTAGCAAGATACCCCCACACTTTAATGTATTTATAACTAGGAACGTGGTTCTTTTAAAGTTCGTAAGAGGTTTGTTTAGAAGATTTAAAAGGAATCTTATTTAGGATATAACAAATAGATAAAATTACTTCTCCTCACATATTTGAGGGTAAGCCTGAACTATTTAACATAGCATTCATCATCTCCATAAGAGTTCTATTCTTACATTCTGCTATTCCGTTTTGTTTTGGCGTATAAGGAGCTGTAATTTCATGAACTATTCCATTCTTTTCACATAATTCTTTAAATTGAGAAGATTCATATTCACCTCCTCTATCTGTTTTAAGTATTTTAATTTTTATATTTAACTGATTTTTAACTTCAATTTTATATTTAGAAAAAACATCTAAAGCTTCATCTTTATTCCTTAATAGATAGATTCTAGTGAACCTAGAGTAGTCATCTACAAAAGTTATGTAATATCTTTTTCCACCTCTCAATATGTGATTTTTAAAATCATCTAAGTCACCATGTATCACTCTAATAGAACAGAGGATCGTTCTATTCGTTTAAAGGATTTTCTAATAAATTTTGATTCTACACATGTTTCACGTTTAGAATTCATTCGATATATTAGGTAATAAACCTAATCTTTTCATTTTCTTTAAAGATAGTACATTCATATGACCTAGTCTACTATGCCATACATAAAATGGTTCAATGATATAAACAGAACTAGATGTCTTCTTATTATTATCGTTGGATACATTTACAATGAATAGACCATCAATACAGTATCCCTTACCAACAAAAGTTTCATTTTTAGTCATTACAAGCTTATTTGAATCAAATATTAACTTGACACTAGCCTTATTGAGGAGCGAACTAGAGAACAAGTTTCTTCTAATGTTATGCATATGTAGGATATCATTCAATAGCAGAGTCATTTTATAAATGAGTTTCAGAAGTACTTTTCTTTTCTCTACAACTGGAGATGTTCTAGTATTACCCATGAATACATGTTCATCATCTCCTGATATTTGGCAGGAGGTAAACATACTACGATCCTTGCACACGTGCCTAGTTATACTAGTGTCTAGTACCCACTCCATGTTGTTTATAAGGAAGACTTTTGACACCACATCTACTACCATGTCAGATTCATTGCATGCTTCAGTAAGATTAGCTTGTGACTTATCTTTGTTTTTCTTAAGCCTACAAGTTTTAACATGATGCCTAGGCTTTCCACAAATGTAGCAATTTTCCCTTTTCTTGAATTGATTATTTGCATTCTTCTTTTTTAACCTACATTCATTTGCATAATGTCCAGGTTTGCCACAGTTAAGACATTTGCCACTTTTCTTATTATTATTTTCTCGACTTGATTCCACAAAATTTGTATTTGAATCTATCTCATTTCCATTTCCTTTTTGGTCCCTAATTCTATTAGTCTCCTCCATTCGTATGTGTATAATAGTAGTTTCCAAAGAAACACTGTTCTTTTTATGTTTCATTTTATTCTTATATTCTTTTTAGGAGGGCGGTAGCTTTTCTATCAGTGCTCCTGATAGAAACGCTTTATCCAACTTAATTCCTTCAGTCGACAGTTCATAAACTAGATTTTGAAAATCATAAAACTGATTAGTGATAGGTTTATTGTTTGTCATTTCATAATGAAGAAAATTAGCGATTGCATATTTCTTAGCGCCTGTATTTTTCAAAATGTACTTCTTTTCTAAAGTAGTCCATATGTCTTTAGCGGACTCGTAAAAAATATACACATCATATAGTTCGTTGGATAAAGATTTTAGAATATAATTTTTACAATTGTTTTCATCTGCTACTTCAGTTTGATTTGCTGGATCCATAGTAAATGATTCAAATAGTATTGTAACGCTCTGAAATTCGGGGGTCGAGCATAACTCAGCTCCCGAGTTTCAAAACATCACTTATGCAACATATGCAATGATGGTTGTATGTTGTTTATATAAGTGCATAAAACATGGAGTAGATTAAGCCAAACTACAAACATAATCCAGGGATAGGTGAAATCTGCAAGCAGAAGACTGAAGAAACACACACACACATATATATATAAGTCCCTGAGATATGTATGCTCTGCCAAGTCATAATTACAAGTGTTTGTTTCAAAATATAAGTATCAAAATGAAATCATCCATTACAAAAGAAACCCAGAATCCACATGAACCCGCCTGAGAACAGCATAAAAGAAAACGCGTCCTCGTCATCCTCATACTCCTGCTCTGCATCGGGGGTTGCATCATCATCTGCATCTAAGACAGAGTCTGGTTGGTGTTAAAACACCGTCCCAGAATGTGGGAGTGAGTGATCAACTCAGTGGAACTATACAGTAAAAGTTAACATGTTATCAAATCAATCAAGCAGTAATGATAAGGCAATACAATCAAACACATCCTAATTATTCTTATTAATGCAAGGATGTATGTAGAAATGATGCATGCCCTCGCCTGCACTCCCTCAGCGTCTTCATCTTACGGTATGCATGACAACCTCCCGCAGTGCCCACGATACCAAAGCACATGCAATGCGGTGTATGAACATGATTACTAAGTTGTTATTAGTCCTTTTCATACAGCAGGATTTGGGAAGCTAAGGTACCTTCCTCATATCAATTTCCACACAGTGATCCATTCTAGGGTCGTCAGTCTTAGACAATCTCATACGATCATATGGTTCTAGGTCGCTGCAAAGGGCTCATCACCAATCAATGCATGCCTATGATACCTTAGTTACTACCCTAAGGCTCGTCACCTCAATATAGTATCAAGGTATGCTCGAGGTCACTACAAAGGGCTCGTCAACAATCAATGTAGGCCGACAGCGTGAATATAGTGTCTCATACCACCATAATTAGCTCACGAGTCTGGTGTGCTCACTGGTCACTACGGGGAGGCTCGTCGCCTCAGCATAGGCCGATAGTTCGACCACGGTGTCCCATACCACCATGCCCGGCTCATGAGTCTTAGCGGATCAAGGTACAATGGTTAACGGGATAGCATTGGTAAGTTTGGTACCCTAGATTCAAACAATAGCGTCCATACATGGTGCACATCCACTGAGACAATCGGGTTACTTGACGAGCTCGACTATCACGAGCGCACGTTGAGTTGAACGAGATAGAGTCCGCAAACACTCCGTGTGGCCAAACCACTGCCGACAACCCTAAACGACTCGGGTTCGTCAAACACGTCCTACGTGGTGAAAACAACCTCGGCCACGAACTCAAGGTTTATTACCAATTCCCTGGACTATTTCATAGTCCCAAACATATTCAAGTATAACAGATATTCATACTAGCAATTCAAAACAGTAATGGATCAACAATTCTAATCATACAGTATGCAAGCTTTTGATGAATATCAACTTAACATGGATTTACACATAAGTAACGTCTAAGTTAAACAGACAAAGAATATAGATTACATAGAGGAAATCATACACATCATTAAGATAGTTGAGAATCTCTTCTCAACGCCCATAAAGGTACAATATATGACACACTTATTCATTCAGACATTTCTACAAACACTTAGGCTACATATTCCAACATACATGACGTATGTTGGTGATAACACACATTTGGACAATTCCTTTTGCCAAGGAGTTGATACACATACAACTAACACAAATACACGACAATTAATCATGGCAAACACATGTTCGTATTTCATACGTATACGATACTTCTATATATACAAGGAATACACAAATCTCAATATAGCTCATATATATCAGGAACGCAATATAAATATCGCATTTGGCATGTGAAATTGCACCCACAACAATAATAAACCATTAACCGACATTGAAAGCCTTGAAAACCATAACCTATACGAATATAGTCTGCATCTTAAACCAGAAGTGCGCAATAGATCTGATTCAGACGATAAGTCTTCGTCAACGGCGACTAGATAGCCTAAGGCATTAATAAAATTAACTACATCAACACTTAGACTATCCTAAGCTCCAAAACAGGTTAGGGTTTGATTGACTTACCCAAGAATAAACTTAGAATCGCTGGAATAAGGATTCAGATGTGATGGTTTAGGTACACAGAGTAACAGGGAAGAATATCAAGATGATTCACCAACTTCTCTCTCACTTTCTCTCTCTTTTCCTCTCTCTCTCTCTCTTAGGTAGGGTTTAGAAAATTCGTATGGAATTTGAGAGTGAGGGTTTAAGGTCTTTATATAGGCCTAACATAGATGAAAATAGCCCCAGGGCTAAGGTATACTTAGGTTATAACCAAATCAGGTCTATTTCGGTCTAACGGAGCACTTCTGGTGGTCCCTTTTCCACGTGCGGTCGGACTTAAGCTCACTGACCATGGATCTAGGTCAGGCAGAGTTTTTGTACCGATCGAATTTACAGATCAGCCGTGGCGGACCAGTTTCAATTCAACGTCACCGAAACTCGATCAGGTCCACGGGCACTTTGACATGTCTGGGCCATCTTCCCTGATTCGAGGGTAAATTTGGGTCAGAATCCAACGGTCAGAATGCTTAAAATCGGCGCGCAAGCGACACGACTCAGATTTCATAAATTCATATTTAATTTCCACCTTTCTCACACTCTTTACTTCGGACTCAAGCAAATCATCTCAGGATATCATCTGGTCTTGATTTTTGAGGTGATTGTCAAGCCCAACAAGATGATCATAAATGTCTAAGATCATCGCTATCGGACTTCAGACGCGCGGTCCAGGTCTGATACAAAGTTTTCAAGTACTCCCGAGAGCAACTGGATTTAATGTTGAATCCTAGATTTTAGGATGACATAGCGCTAACGATTCTACAGGTTTTGGGTCTTGCAGATCAAATTTAAAGTGATTGGTGCTAATTTCACAAGTAATCGAGTTTAGTGCTAGTTAACCCACATTTATCTTCTAAAGAATTTGAGGTAGTACTCGGGTCTTTGCACGAAATTTTTCGGGTCATTACAATCTACCCCCCTTAAAGAAAAATTTCATCCTCGAAATTCGTACCTTCTTATACTCCTCAAGGATCTGAGGGTAGTTCTTTCTGAGCTCAGCTTCAGTCTCCCAAGTAGCCTCTTCTTCACTGTCACCTGATTTAACCTACGATAATCTATACATAATCGCAAGGAACCTTCCTTCTTCTTGGCAAACAGAACAGGTGCTCCCCAAGGGGAGACACTAGGTCGAATAAAGCCCACCTTCAACAAGCCATCTATCTGCTTCCTTAATTCCTCCATTTCACTCGAAGGCATGCGATAGGTGGGCAATGAAATAGGTGTCGCACCAGGCATGAGATCGATAATAAAATCAATCTCGCGCCGAGGGGGTAATCCAGGAATCGACTCGAATACATCTTCGAAATTCCGAACTACTGGCGTGCTTTCAAGCGCCGAACCAGTAATACTCTCCAATAGAGAAGTATAACAACCAAAACGGAAAGGGTAACTGACCTGAACAGGAAAAGTAAATGTCTTGCCCTCAGGTCCATGGACTGTCACCAGTCTAGCTTCACAATCAATCTCTGCTCGCATCTTCGTGAGCCAATCCATACCCAAAATGATGTCGTAATGATATAAATGTGCAACAAACAGGTCAACTAGAATCGAACTGCTCCCTAGGTCAATCAAACAATCCATATAAATCTTGATAATATCAGAGGAGGTCCCTATAGCGGTAGTGAGTGTCACTCCCTTCATAGTAACAGTGCCTAAACTCAGGCGCTTAACTGCCGCATACGATATAATAGAGGTAGTGGATCCAGTATCCACCAACAAGGAAACGAGAATACCTTGGATGTGAGCTGTAACTTCCAAAGATCTCGGTGCTAAGTCAGCCCTAGGTGCTTCAGTTGTAAGCGCGTGAACTCGAGCCTGCTGTGGGCGATTCGGCGGTGGAACCATGGCCCGTTGAGGTGGCCTGAAGTGAGGTACAGAAGGTCTGAAGGATGGGTGAGCTGGCACTGAACGAAGGGGTGGAGTTGATATGACCTGAGGCATCGGACGACTAATCCTCTGTGGCAGAGTAAATTCACTGTCCCACATTCGCATAAAGCAATTATGATCTGAATGCCCAATCTTTCCACAGTATGAACAATGCAAGTAAGAACGCATCGGCTGAGCCGGCGACGCTACACGTCTCGGAGGAGAATTTTCCCACGGCCTCTTGCCGAGAAATGGTGTACTCGGAAAGTCAGGTCGTGGTCTGGGAACCATAGATTCTCGCATATGGGGTGACCTGTCCCCGTCCTGCTTAGCTCGCAGGGACATGCTCACCAACTCAGCATAAGAAGAGATGCTAGCACAGAACATTTTCGATCAAATCTCAGGCCTCAAACCCTCAGAAAAATGCTGCATCTGCATCGACTAATCACCTAGGAGCAATGGAGCATATCGACCCAGCTCAGTAAACCGGTTCTCATACTCTGTCACCGACATCCCATCCTGACGGAGGTGAAGGAACTCACTCTCCTTCTCGTATCGGTAAGTGATCGGGAAATACTTCTCGTGGAAGCGAGCCTCAAATGCCTGCCACGTCCACTCAAAACCCTCTGAAACTGTGCGGAGAACACTGTCCCACCATAAATTGGCCTCCTTCTCAAACATGAAGGAGGCAAGCTTGACCTGCTCAGCCTCAGAACAGTGAAGCAGCCTCAGCATCTTAGAGATACGGTCAATCTAGTACTCAGCCTCCTCGGGTATATGAGAACCCGCAAATGTGGGAGGTCGTAAGCGTTGAAATTACTCAAATGTGCCGCTAGCACTAGTCCTCCTAGATGGGTGCATAGGTGAAGCAGGTGGAGTCGCCCCCATCGACTGAGTAAAGATGCCAGCCATGGAAGATAAAAACTGCTGCTGCTGCTGTTGCTGCTGGTGCTGCTGCTGCTGGATCTGCTGCTGCTGCATCAACAACATCATCTGCTCAAGCCTATCAGGAGGCGGAGCGGACGAAGATGCATAAGGCGTCGACGCAGATGCACAGTTCGGCTCAGGAACCGAAGGCGTGATTGGAGGAGCTATGGGTGGTATTACAGGAGTCGGCCTAGCAGCGGGGCCAGTAGCTGGTTGAGAGTCCGGCCCAGCACCAAAATGAGATGGGCCCGACTGTGGATCCATCTGGCTATCGCCTAGGGGGGAAACCCCGGTAAGCGACTCGCCCAAAGAGAGACGGGGCGAAGTCTTCGAGCCCTTAGGAGGCATACCCTACATTCAACAGAGGATGTAACCTGTGAGATTCAACATCCACATAAACCACCCACACAACATTTACATCACAACTTAAGGAAAAACAACATGCATTTCATTTAACAAAATTGTCGCAATACAAGAAGTGCAGCATTACATGAATCGTGACAGAGAAAGCATGCGAGCTAATACATACTAAGCTTCAAACCACAAAATAACTTCCAAACTACTACGCCTATAACGGCTACACACAATAACAAGCAACAAAACAGAGCAAGTGACGACTACGTCTGCAACTACTCGTCGGAATCAGGAGATGGAGGAGGGGCACCCTTATCCTGCAGGCAACACAGGATAGACTTCAGAGTGCGAGACACCTTCTTGAACTTATGCTTCACGAGGCCCCGAAGATCCATAATGTCCTGCCGTAGGACAGCCTGACCCTCCTTAAGCTGAGCTATACGGGCATCCTTGGCAGCCTGATCTGTGCCCTGCTCCGGTGCCACAGGAGGAGAACTCTCACTCGTGTCCTGGGCCTCCACTTCTTCCTCGTCCTGCACTTCTTCTTCTTCTATCTCAGCTCCACCTTCTTCATTACTCTCTTCCTCATCACTCTTAGTATCATCCTCACTTTCTTCAAGTAAGGCTTGTCGTCGATGAGGCCCGATATCTATCTGATTAAGAGTCGTCACATTAATGTAACAGACAGGTACTGGCTTTTTCGCCCCGAGCCTGTAGCCAAACTCATGTGCAAGCTTACAGATGAGTCAGCTAAATGGGAGCGATTCGGTCCTCCTATTCGAACGAGCGATAAGGACAATCTGACGCAAGATGTACGTTGGCACACATAGCTTCTCACCTTGCCCCACCTGATACAGGAAATCTACCATCAGGCGCGTACACTCACTGCGGTTGCTCCACCTTGGATAAACATTGAATGTGCAGATGTGGTGAAGCAAGCGGAAGTCATCCGTCATGTTGGTCGCTAAAAGGCTTCTGTTAGGCTGTCATTCAACCAGACGACCACAAAGGAACCGCGTGCGTGATCCCTTTCACGCGCACTACTCAGATTCTTCTCACTTGCATGAACCTCGCCAAGCGGCACGTTCAGAAGTTGGGATATCAAAGCGGCGTTGATTGTGGCCTCCTGATCTCTTCCGCAAGGGATCTTGAACTGTAATAGCTCCAGCGAAGGTTCTCGAATGAGGGCATAAAAAGCTCGGACAGTACCCACATTGGCGCGGTATTCGCCCTCGAACAGCGGACACCAACCGGCCCCTTCCATGCACTCCAATAAGAGATATTCTCCAAATAGTCGCGGATCTATATGAGCTTCAAAAAGGACCCTACGGCCCTCATAGACTCCATGAGATAGCTCTGCTAACAAAGTTCTTCCAACAGGAGACTGAGGATCGAGATCCCGCTTTGTCTGAAACTCTCGAGTGGCGGTCGTGCTCGCGGCGGCACCTCTCGGCCTCCATGCACGGGTTGGGCGGCTAGGCCCGACTTCATCAACAGGAACTCTTTTCTTCCCCATGAAAGAGAGAATGGTGGAAATGGAAAATATGGCCGTAACAAGCTCGAATAGGGCCATGGAAAATGAGAGAAAAGAGGAAAATGGAAGGAATGATGAGGCTTCCACGAATTTGAGACTCAAAGGAGGGATTTGAGTACTCAAATGGAAAGAAAAGAGAGGGAAAACAACAATAGAGGTGGGTTTTGAGATGGGTAGAATAGGGATGCACAAAAATGGAAGAAGAAAGGGTTTGGGGAGAGATTTTTATGGGGTTTTGAGAGAAATTTCAAGAAAAGGGAAGCTTGGAGGGTAGCTTTATGAAGGAAGGAGTGTTTTGGGGGAGTTACAACCATACAACCGTGGAGGAGTGGGCCACACTAGTCCCCACATGCGTCGGCCCGCCCGGCCTGGCCTGCTGGGCGGTGAGGGCTCGCCAAACCGGCGACGTCATCGCCGGTCTCTGGACATTCCGGCAAGGACTCGCCATTTGGGCGAGGTCCTCCTGCCCCCTAAGTCAGAAAATGATGTGGGTCCCACCTTGGGTCCCCCTATAAATGCCCCGATTGGGCCCTTAGTCCGATTCGACGCTTATCGGGTCACTTTGAATAGAATCTGATACATATACACCTTTACCAGCTTTCTAAGGGCTGAAAAGGGATGATACACAATCTAAACCCGTCAATGGACGGTCTAGAAGAGATTTGGGGTCGCTGTGTGTGATCAGGAGTGTGCACGGACTCGATCTCGGCGATCGTTTTCAGTCAACTTTCGCCGATAGGAACAACTGGAAAACCTACACTGCTTCTAGATTAATCTCGCACCCTCCTACACTAAGGTGGCATCAGCGTGCATTGTGTGACCATAACCCAGGTCTAGTTTAATCCAAATCATGCTCTGATACCAACTTGTAACGCCCTGAAATTTGGAGGTCGAGCATAACTCAGCTCCTGAGTTTCAAAACATCACTTATGCAACATATGCAATGATGGTTGTATGTTGTTTGTATGAGTGCATAAAACATGGAGTAGATTAAGCCAAACTGCAAACATAATCTAGGGATAGGTGAAATCTGCAAGCGGAAGACTGAAGAAACATATATGTATATCTATATAAGTCCCTGAGATATGTATGCTCTACCAGGTCATAATTACAAGTGTTTATTTTAAAATATAAGTATCAAAATGAAATCATCCATTACAAAAGAAATCCAGAATCCCCGTAGTTCAGGGCACGGCTCACATGAACCCGCTTAAGAACTGCATAAAAGAAAACGCGTCCTTGTCATCCTCATACTCCTGCTCTGCCTCGGGGGTCGCATCATCATCTGCATCTAAGACAGAGTCTGGTTAGTGTTAAAACACCGTCCCAGAATGTGGGAGTGAGTGATCAACTCAGTGGAACTATACAGTAAAAGTTAACATGTTATCAAATCAATCAAGCAGTAATGATAAGGCAATACAATCAAACATGTCCTAATTATTCTTGTTAATGCAAGGATGTATGTAGAATTGATACGTGCTCTCGCCTGCACTCCCTCAGCGTCTTCATCTTACGGTACGCATGACAACCTCCTGCAGTGCCTATGACGCCAAAGCACATGCAATGCGGTGCATGAACATGATTACTAAGTTGTTATTAGTCCTTTTCATACAGCAGGATTTGAGAAGCTAAGGTACCTTCCTCATATCAATTTCCACACAGTGATCCATTCTAGGGTCGTCAGTCCTAGACAATCTCATACGATCATATGGTTCTACGTCGCTGCAAAGGGCTCGTCACTAATCAATGCATGCCTATGATACCTTAGTTACTACCCTAAGGCTCATCACCTCAATGCAGTATCAAGGTATGCTCAAGGTCACTACAAAGGGCTCGTCACCAATTAATGTAGGCTGACAGCGCGAATATAGTGTCCCATACCACCATAATCGGCTCATAAGTCTGGTGTTCTCACTAGTCACTACGGGGAGGCTCGTCGCCCTAGCGTAAACCGACAGCTCGACCACGGTGTCCCATACCACCATGCCCGGCTCATGAGTCTTAGCGGATCAAGGTACAATGGTTAACGGGATTGCATTGGTAAGTTTGGTACCCTAGATTCAAACAATAACGTCCATACATGGTGCACATCCACCGGGACAATCGGGTTACTTGACGAGCTTGACTAGCACGAGCGCACGTTGAGTTGAACGACATAGAGTGCGCAAACACTCCGTGTGGCCAAACCACTGCCGACAACCCTAATACGACTCGAGTTCGTCAAACATGTCCTACATGGTGAAAACAACCTCGGCCACGAACTCAAGGTTTATTACCGATTCCCTAGACTATTTCATAGTCCTAAACACATTCAAGTATAATAGATATTCATACCAGCAATTCAGAATAGTAATGGATCAACAATTCTAATCATACAGTATGTGAGCTTTTGATGAATATCAACTTAACATGGATTTACACATAAGTAACGTCTAAGTTAAACAGACAAAGAATATAGATTGCATAGAGGAAATCATACACATCATTAAGATAGTTGAGAATCTCTTCTCAACACCCGTAAAGGTATAATATATGACACACTTATTCATTCAGACATTTCTATAAACACTTAGGCTACATATTCCAACATACATGACGTATGTTGGTAATAACACACATTTGGACAATTCCTTTCACCAAGGAGTTGATACACATACAACTAACACAAATACAGGACAATTAATCATAGCAAACACATGTTCGTATTTCATACGTATACGATACTTCTACATATACAAGGAATACACAAATCTCAATATAGCTCATATATATCAGGAACGCAATATAAACATCGCATTTGGCATGTGAAATTGCACCCACAACAATAATAAACCATTAACTGACATTGAAAGCCTTGAAAACCATAACCTATACGAATATAGTTCGCACCTTAAACCAAAAAGTGCACAACAGATCTGATTCAGATAATAAGTCTTCGTCAACGGCGACTAGATAACCTAAGGCATGAATGAAATTAGCTACATCAACACTTAGACTATCCTAAGCTCCAAAACAGGCTAGGGTTTGATTGACTTACCCAAGAATGAACTTAAAATCACCGGAATAACGATTCAGATGTGATGGTTTAGGTACGCAGAGTAACAGGGAAGAATCTCAAGATGATTCACCAACTTCTCTCTCACTTTCTCTCTCTTTTCCTCTCTCTCTCTCTCTTAGGTAGGGTTTAGAAAATTCGTATGGAATTTGAGAGTGAGGGTTTAAGGTCTTTATATAGGCCTAACATAGATGAAAATAGCCCCAGGGCCAAGGTATACTTAGGTTAAAACCAAATAGGATCTATTTCGGTCCAACGGAGTACTTCTGGTGGTCCCTTTTCCACGTGCGGTCGGACTTAAGCTCACTGACCATGGATCTAGGTCAGGCAGAGTTTTTGTACTGATTGAATTTACAGATCAGCCGTGGCGGACCAGTTTCAATTCAACGGTCACCGAAACTCGATCAGGTCCACGGGCACTTTGACATGTCTGGGCCATCTTCCCTGATCCGAGGGTAAATTTGGGTCAGAATCCAATGGTCAGAATGCTTAAAATCGGCGCGCAAGCGACACGACTCAGATTTCATTAATTCATATTTAATTTCTCACCTTTCTCACACTCTTTACTCCGGACTCAAGCAAATCGTTTCAGGACATCATCTAGTCTTGATTTTTGAGGTGCTTGTCAAGCCCAACAAGGTGATCATAAATGTCTAAGATCATCGCTATCGGACTTCCGACGCGCGGTCCAAGTCCGATACAAAGTTTTCAAGTACTCCCAAGAGCAACTGGATTTAACGTTGAATCCTAGATTTCAGGATGACATAGTGGTAACGATTTTACATGTTTTAGGTCTTGCAGATCAAATTTAAAGTGATTGGTGCTAATTTCACAAGTAATCGAGTTTAGCGCTAGTTAACCCACATTTATCTTCTAAAGAATTTGAGGTAGTACTCGGGTCTTTGCACGAAATTTTTCGGGTCATTACAAGTATGTATGAAACTTTAAAAGTGATCAGTGCGAACATTAGTTTTTGTTTCCACCGTTTAAAGCATTGTCCATCGAACAGTTCGATTTTGGCTAATTTAGCAGAAGCATTTACTGTTACGGTAGCCATAGTGTATTTAATTCAACAATTTGATTCTAAGATTGTTGGAATATTTGGTTGAATTAAATAGACTATTTAAAATTTAGAACCAAAAAAGAAAATAAAATTTTGAGAAAGATGACTTATTGAATTAAGTCGAGGCGTGACATGAGTCACTCGGCTTGAAATAGAATTTGCTCCCCTTGGACAGTGTCCCAAGTGCAACAGGTTTCTAGAGCAATCAACCTCTAGGATACAATGACTATGACCCGATCCTAGTGGTGCATTCACTATACGCGGATTTGAACCACTTGCTGTTTAACCTGAAAATGCTGAGTTGACTCAGCAATAAACTCAACAAAATTCTTAAACAGACCAGAAGAACAGATAGAGGTTCTATAATATAAGAAATGATTTTCATATAAAAACTAGAACAGAAGTCCTTATATAGACTTCGAAGTGCTGCATTAAACACTCTTTAGAAAGGGTTAGGTCCGTTGGGTTTAAACCCAACAGGTGCGACCAATTAGAACGGATACATTTTTCTGGTTTAAAACGAAAAGGCGCAAGTGCGAGTACACTCGCAAATAAAGTCATGCGAGTACCCATACACACACATACCTACATGAGTACACCCACACCGGTACCCGCACCCACACCTACCCCGTCCCGTCCCGTCCCGTCCCATTGCACACGCGGACATGTACTCGGCTCGGCACGGCTCGGCACGTGTATGTGGTCAATGAGATAGATTTGAGCTATTGACATAGCCCCCCACAAGACCAAATTCACATGCCCCATGAATGAGGTTTAAGCCCCCGAGCAAAAAACCTATCTTATATATAAGATGTTTTTCTTTGTCAAATCTGTTGTGGGACGAAACCCACAAATCAAAAGCACTAAAAATTTCAAATGTGGAGGGAAACCAAAATATTTGAAATTCAATTTAATATAAATTTTGAAACAAAATACAACATAACACTTCCACATTTTAGTATAGTAGTTGGTATCAAAGCCTCTTATGCATCAATCGTGGTGGTAGATCAGTATCCAACAGATTGGTGAACCATTTGTAGACCTTCTAGTGTCAATTTGGACTGTCCATTCATGAATTTTTCATGTTCAGATCTGGACCCTTCATTCCTGGATATCAATGGTAAGACTCAGACCGTTCATTCATGGACTTTCTAGGCCAGACTTGGATTTGTGGGTTTTCATGGTCGATCTGGACTGTTCCTCCGTAAAATTTCAAGGTCAGAACTGGCCCATTGATCGTATTATTCAGACAGACGTCCCATGGTGAAATCGGCCATCTCTGGTGTCAAGGAAAGCAAATACTAGCACTAAAGTAAAAAGAAAAAAACAACGGGAAAACCTGCACTGCTGCCAAAAGCAATGTTCTGTCTCCCTCTCTCTCTTTCCCTATCTGTTCCCAATCGCCATAGCAGGAGCGGCTTGGGCTGCCATTGACGCCGGTACCTATGCCAACAACAATCCGGTGGAAGTTCTGGACATGTGAATGTACCTGGAATTAGCTGTGGCCATCTTTCTGTCCAGCTTCCAATGTCGTTGATGTAGCCGTAGCTGGGTAGCAGTTTGTCGAGTAGTTGCTTGTTGGTTGGTTTTTGTTAGGACTTGGATTTCTTGTCTTGTTCTTTTTTGCTTTGAGTTGTAAGGTGGAATTATCAGATTGAGGCTCCCTTTTATTTTTTTTGGCGACCACCTCTATATATATATATATATAAATATATATATATATATATATATATATATATATATATATATATATATATATATATATATATATATATATATAGAGGAACGCTCAGCTACGCACCGGTTCGCACGTCATTATGTGCGAACCTTCCTATCAACCGTCGGATAAGGTAGACGGTTTGGATGAAGGCGCTCTTAGCGCGAGCTTAAAAAAGCGAGTTTTCCTTCTCTTGCACGTCTCTTCACCCCCTCTCCGAAGGATGCGGCGAAAGCCTTTTCACATAAAATTCTTTCGCTGGGATGCTAGGTGGGTCCCACCAAGATGTTAATGATAAATCCATGCCGTCCATACATTTTTAAAAATAATTTTATGGTATGAACCCAAAACTGAGGTAGATCAAATTCTCAAGTGAGCCACACAGTGTTGATTGAACTCTCACCAATAAAAACTTCCTGGGGCTATCGAATTTTTGGATCAAGTTGATATTTGCTTTTTTTTCATCATTCAGGTTTGCATGACCTAATCTATAGGTTGGATGTCAAATAAATATCACAGTGGGCCCTAAAAAATATTTAACGGTGAGAATCATTATCACCGATGCTTCCTGCGATGTGATCCACTTGAGATTTGGATCTGCCTCAGTTTTGGGATAATGCCCTGAAATGATAAGGAAAAATGGATGGACGGGGTAGATTTCTCAAAAAGATCATGGTTGGCCCCACCTAAATTTTTAACAAACTTTGCAAATTGCGAGCGTAATTAGGGGGTAGATTTGATTTCCCGTGAAAGCCTTTCGCAAGACGTTCCTGCGCAAGGATGCTGGGTGGGGCTCACCACCATGTTTTTGGGAAATATACTCCGTTCATCCGTTTATAGAGCTCATTTTAGGAAAATCGACCAAAAACGAGGTGGATCCAAAACTAAAGTGGGCCACACGAGAGGGAAAATTGGAGAAAGAAATACCTACCGTTAAAACCTTCCTAGGCTCTGCCTTGATGTTTATATGCCATCAAAACCGTTTATAAGGTGATTAACATAGGGATGAAGTGAAAATATAGAAAATTTATCCTAAAAAAAAGCTTTTATGATTATAAAAATGTTTCAACGGTTCTCACTGAAACCCCACTGTTTCCTCTCGTGTGGCCTAGTTGAGTCTTGGATCCACCTCATTTTTTGTCGATTATCCTAAAATTAGCTTGCAAAATGGATGAACGGAATATATTTTCCAAAAACATGGTGGTGGGCCCCACCCAACATCCTTGCCCGGGAACATCTTATGCCAAAGGCTTTCGCACGAAATCCGCGTCACCACAGAGGCTGACGCGGAATGGATACTGGCGTAGGTCGATTAGCCAGAGAAGACTGGAGTGACGTCACCAAGTTCTGTGTGCCCCACATGATGTATGTGTTGTATCCCCACCGTCCATACATTTGGAGAGATCATTTTAGGATATGGTCCAAAGAATGAGGTAGATCCAAGGCTGGGGTGGACCCCACCATAGAAAACAGTGGTGAGAGTGGCGCCACTGTTGAAACCTTCAAAAGGTCCACCATCATTTTTATTTGAGATCCAATCTGTTCATGTGTTAACGCATACATGAAAGAAGGGAAAACACAAATATTATCTTGATCGAGAGCTTTTATGGCCCTCGGAAATTTTTAATGGCAGGTGTCACTCTCCCCTCTATTTTCTGTGGTGGGGTCCACTAGATCTTGGGATCTGACTCATTCTTTAGATTATGCCCCCCTCTCATACTCTCTCTCTATCCGAAGAGAAAATCTTCTCTCAAACCCACCCTATCAAAAACACCATACACCTCTCTCTCTCTTGGCTCGACATCCGTGACAGCTTTCTAATTGTGTCGTTCTTCCACTCTCCCAGAATCTGCTCTCTCTCTCTCTCTCTCTCTCTTCCCCATTCTCTATTGTTTTGGATCGGTTAGGGCTTCCTAGATTTGGGAAAGCTAAATCTGGTTAGAGTTTTGATATTCCAATTTCTGCAATGTGTAAAAATATATATATATTTTTTTAAAAGAAACTTAATCAGAAACAATCAGATTTAAAGAGATATCATGAAATTGAACAAAAAAGTTTTTCCTTCTCCTTTTAATTGAAAAAACCAAACTTAAATAGATATACTTATAAGGAAAAAAATTTATAACTTTGCCTTAAAAAAACATATCCAAAAAAAGCAATGTGTATCAATGAATAATTATAATAGTAATCTATTTAGCATAGGCAATGAGATTGAATTAATTACAAGTGAAGTGATATAAGATTCTAAATATGAGAGAGTTGAAGATGTTATTTTCAGCACATGTGGGAGTCATGGTGGTCTAGGAAGAGATCCGTTCCACTCATTAGATGGGTCCACCATGAATAACACCTTACCCAAAATCAAGCCCTAGTTGTAACAAAAAAAAATGGACTAATAGGCTATTCAATGTACATGCTAGTACAGTTGATGGGGTTTTTTTTCTGGTCCAGGGACTGTTGATAGTGGGACCTACCTGATGAGTGGCCTGGATCTTGAAAATGTGTACTACATTGACACAATTGTGACTAATGTTATCCTAAATCTCTACTCCCGCGAATCCCCTAACATATGTCAACATGTAATTTCTTTTTTAGTTCAGATGAGTCACTCTCAAAGGCTGCTTAGAATGAAATTATTGTTCTGTGCAGTACTTTTGCTATTTTCTATTCCTCATATTGGACTTGGACAATGCCTCTGAGAAAGCATCAATTTTTTTTGTAGGTCGTACTACTATTAACAAATGAATGCCGATGGAGAGGATCCCATTAAGGCAACTGACTCATGTGAAGGAACTGTTTCTAGAAGTGAATGGATTCCTGAAGTAGAAGAATCTAAAAAACCAATTGTAGGGAAAACTATATTCTCTTCATTGGAAGAGGCCTATGAATTTTACAATAACTATGCAAGATGTGCTGGTTTTAGTGTTAGGAAATGCTCTTGCAAGTATGCTAGCGAAAGTAAGATGGATGATAGCAGTAGTGAAATGGAAGATGAATTAAACTTGAAGAAAAATAGATTGATAGTTTGGAAAAGATTTGTAAGTGCGAGAGAGGGAAATACAAATCAGAAGGCACAAAAGAAAAAAGGCCAACTAAAAAGGAGAAGGGGTGAAACAAGAGATAACTGTCCTGCCGTTATGATTGTGGCGTTTCAAAAATCCATTTCTAAATACATAGTTAAAAAATTCATTGAGGTGCATAGTCATGACCTGGCCACACCTCGTAAGAAGCATCTATTGAACTCCCATCGTATGGTGACGAAAACGCAAAGAAGCTTACAAGACGACTTCCAAGCATCCAACATTAAGACGACACAAACAATGGCCGTTCTTTCAGCACAGTTGGGTGGGTACGAAAATATAGGTTGCACTGAAAAAGACTTGACAAATTATGAAAGGGATAAGAGACAGAAATCCAAGGGTCGTGATGCTCAGATGTTGTACGAACATTTTGAAGAAATGAAAGAGTTGCATCTAACATTTGAATATGAAGTGAAAGTTGACGAAGAAAATAGCTTATTACATTGTTTTTGGGCCGATCATATTGCACGTCAGTCGTACAAATATTTTGGTGATGTTATAGTCTTTGACACTACTTATAATACCAACCAGTATGGTTTGATATTTGCTCCATTTACGGGAGTAAATCATCATGGGCAGTCTATTACTCTTGGATGTGGTTTCATACACGATGAAACCACTGAATCTTTTATTTGGTTGTTTGAGTCGTGGCGTAAAGCGATGCAAGGAAAGTCACCTAAAGCCATAATAACAGATCAAGATCCAGCAATGACGAAGGCCATTTCTATTGTATTTCCAAATACATTCCATCGGTATTGTATTTGGCATATAATGCAGAAGGTACCTAAGAAATTAGGAGCCATCGTACATAGGGATGAATTTATTCGACCATTCAATGATTGTGTATGGAATTCGCAAACGTCTGAAGATTTCGAAGATTCATGGGAAAAATTGATGACAGAGAATGGTTTGGAAGATAATGTATGGTTGAACTCTATATATGCAATCCGCCATAAATGGATACCCGCATTTGTATGGCATGTATTTTTCGCGGGTATGTCAAGTAGCCAGCGCAGTGAAAGTATGAATGCATTCTTTCGTAGTTATATCTCGAAACGTAATTCATTTATAGATTTCATTGTTCGGTTTGATAGGGCACTTGCTCGCCAAAGGCATAACGAGCTTGCTGCAGATCATGAAACGATAAGTAGTAAGCCAAAGTTAAAAACGCCATGTGAAATGGAAAAAGTAATGGGCGAGACATACACGAGGAGGATATTTTATAAATTTCAGAATGAATTATTTGAAGGATTGGATTATGTTGCAGAAGGTGAAAGGGAAAATGATGATATTTATGTCTATAACGTATTCAAAGTTGCAAGCTTGGAAGAAAACGATTGCGACCGAGTGGTTAGATATGAAGTGAGTAAAAAACATGCTGATTGTAGTTGTCTCAAATTTCAGTTCGAAGGTATACCGTGTAGACATATATTATGCGTACTTCGACATGTTCGTATACCTATATTGCCAGAGTATTACATTTTGAAGAGATGGACACGGTATGCAAGAGTAGGTTCTATTCACGACAACGACGAGGTATCAATCAAGCCAGATTGTGATGATTCCATCTCACTACGTCATAGTGATTTATCTCAGATTTGCCGATTACTTGTCGATGAAGGGTCTTCCTCAAAACAAGGGTATCTCTTGGCTAAGGAAAGGTTGTATGACATTTTAAGGGATGTTCGAAGTATAGAGTCGGAACCATGTACTGAAATTATAAGAAAACCAGCAAGGAAGCCAACTAGAAAGCAGAAAATGAAAATCAATGATCCAAAACCTGCCAAAACGAAAGGAACCGGAAAGAGAATGATATCCGAGAGGGAAAAGGGTTTTAAAAAGAAAAAGGATCAAAGAAGATGCAATGGTTGTGGTAAGCGTGGAAAGAAGCATGACAAAAGAAATTGTCTAGCATTATGTGATACACGTACTTCTGTTATAGAGCATGGAGCACAAGGTATACTATTTTTTCATTAATTTATATGTGTACATTATAGCATTGTAATTTTTTTAATTAAGAAAACTGTTTGATTGTAAAATAAATTCTATAAATCTGATGACATTTTTTTTTATCTAGGTTTCGATCGAGAAGTTTCTTAGAGTGGTCGATGCTATATGAGTTTACTTCTTTCGTTTATTTTTCTTGGCTGTAATAAAATGAAAAAAGTAGAACATAAATTTGCACAGCATTGTTCTCTCCATAGAACTTATTAAAGGGTTTGTTTATGTAATTGAAATAACATTTTTCTCAAATATTGGTGTGCTTCAAATATTATCAATTTTTTTTCTAATGTTTGGGCAATATCTATAATTTGTAGGAAAAGAAAATTGAAGAGGTTGTGTTCAATCGTCCCCAACATGAGCAGGATAAAAAAGAAGAAAAAAAGAGTAGGTCAAGCATCTACAGATGTCATTTTCATTTTTTGTTTTTCTTTTCATTGGTTTACATATTAGAGGATTACAGTTTGTTCATTGGTTTTGGTGGGTCCATGGCCTAGCACCCATGGATGTGGTGCTAGGCTGTTGCTGTTTTTGCTTCTAGTTAACAAGAGTTGTTTAACAGTGGGATTTATGCACTTAAATCTTGAAATGTTTCAAGTAATGTTTGAGAAATCAATAGGTCATAGCGGTCAGGTTGCTAAGGACATATTTTGAAGAGTCATATGATGCTCAAGGCAGTACAATGCTTGATGTGCAGGTACTCGAATGGATGAACATTCCTTGTCATTAAAGTAGGACCAATAAATATTTTTTCAATTCAAAACGTCATACTGTGAAAAAAAAAAAAAACACTTGAATGTGGCTAATGTAGGTACAGTTAAAACAGACAAAAAGAGTCAGACAAAAGAGTTAAAGCGGAAAAGCTAAAACAAGAGCCAGGAGGTGCATGGATTTCTAAACATGGGCCCACTTATGAGAAATGAAAACCCGAGTATACTTTTCAAAGCCTCTATATCTTGTGAGATAGAGAGAGAGAGTAAAAGGATTAGTGCGGATTTGGCGAGAAATTACCGCACGCAGATTAGCTACTGACCGGTTGAGTAGCATGATGACGTCATCAAGTTCCGTGGGATCCATCATGATCTATGTGTTATATCCATCACGATTTTATATATATATACAAGGCTCAAGTGGACCACACCATAGGAAGCAGCGGTGATAATAATTCTCACCGTTGAAAATTTTCTAGGGCCCACCGTGATTTATATTTGCCATCCAACCTATTCATAAATTTACATAGATATGGATGAAGAGAAAACACAAATATCAGCTCTATCCAAAACTTCTTTGGCCACCAGGAATTTTTCAACGGTAAGAGTTTAATCCTCACTGTGTAGCCCACATCTATCTTGGATCTGCCACATTTTTGAGCTAATAGCTTAAAATGATGAAAAAAAATGGATGGACGGTGTGGATAAGACCGTAGAAAACATTACCGTGGCCACTCAAAGCTACCTCCTGTTCCAGGGACGGGTAGAGGTGGGACGCGGTACGCGTCCACAGACTCCCTGACGAATTGAAAGTCACCAAGTTCTGTGGGCCACTCCATGATGTATGTTTTGTATCTACACCACCCATCCATTTGGGGACATCATATTAGAGCATGATCCAAAGAATGAGTCAGATCCCAAGATCTAGTGGACCCCACCACAGAAAGTAGCGGGGAGAGTGACGCCACCATTAAAAAGTTCCAAGGGCTACAAAAGCTCTCGATAAAGATAATATTTGTGTTTTCCCTTCTTTCATGTCTACGTTAACACATGAACAGATTGGATCTCAAATAAAAATGATGGTGGACCTTTTGAAGGTTTCAACAGTAGGCGTCACTCTCACCACTGTTTTCTATGGTGGGGTCCACCTCAGCCTTGGACCTACCTCATTCTTTGGTCAATATCCTAAAATGATCTCTCCAAATGTATGGACGGTGGGGATACAACACATACATCGTGTGGGGCACACAGAACTTAGTGACGTCACTCCAGTCGACTCTGGCTACTCAACCTACGCCAGTATCCATTCCGCATCAGCCTCTGTGGTGACGCGGATTTCGTGCGAAAGCCTTTGGCATAAGATGTTCCCGGGCAAGGATGTTGGGTGGGGCCCACCACCATGTTTTTGGAAAATATATTCCGTTCATCCATTTTGCAAGCTAATTTTAGGATAACCAACAAAAAATGAGGTGGATCCAAGACTCGACTGGGCCACACGAGAGGAAACAGTGGGGTTTCAGTGAGAATCGTTGAAACATTTTTATGATCATAGAAGCTTTTTTTTAGGATAAATTTTCTATATTTTCACTTCATCCCTATGTTAATCACCTTATAAACGGTTTTGATGGCATATAAACATCAAGGCAGAGCCTAGGAAGGTTTTAACGGTAGGTATTTCTTTCTCCAATTTTCCCTCTCGTGTGGCCCACTTTAGTTTTGGATCCACCTCGTTTTTGCTTGATTTTCCTAAAATGAGCTCTATAAACGGATGAACGGAGTATATTTCCCAAAAACATGGTGGTGAGCCCCACCCAGCATCCTTGCGCAGGAACGTCTTGCGAAAGGCTTTCACAGGAAATCAAATCTACCCCCTAATTACGCTCGCAATTTGCAAAGTTTGTTGAAAATTTAGGTGGGGCCAACCATGATCTTTTTGAGAAATCTACCCCGTCCATCCATTTTTCCTTATCATTTCAGGGCATTATCCCAAAACTGAGGCAGATCCAAATCTCAAGTGGATCACATCGCAGGAAGCATCGGTGATAATGATTCTCACCGTTAAATATTTTTTAGGGCCCACTGTGATATTTATTTGACATCCAACCTGTAGATTAGGTCATGCAAACCTGAATGATGAAAAAAAAGCAAATATCAACTTGATCCAAAAATTTGGTAGCCCCAGGAAATTTTTATTGGTGAGAGTTCAATCAACACTGTGTGGCTCACTTGAGAATTTGATCTACCTCACTTTTGGGTTCATACCATAAAATTATTTTTAAAAATGTATGGACGGCATGGATTTATCATTAACATCTTGGTGGGACCCACCTAGCATCCTAGCGAAAGAATTTTATGTGAAAAGGCTTTCGCCGCATCCTTCGGAGAGGGGGTGAAGAGACGTGCAAGAGAAGGAAAACTCGCTTTTTTAAGCTCGCGCTAAGAGCGCCTTCATCCAAACCGTCTACCTTATCCGACGGTTGATAGGAAGGTTCGCACATAATGACGTGCGAACCGGTGCATAGCTGAGCGTTCCTCTATATATATATATATATATATATATATATATATATCATTTTTCATATTAATAAAGTTATAGATGGTGTGCTCTCACCTTTAAGGAAGAAGAAGAAGAAGAAGAATATAACTGAAAGTAAACCACTGAAACAGTGGAACACAATATAGACTGATTAATTATAAGCTAAAAAATAAAAATAAATAAAAAAAATACTAAAATAATAACCATCGAAATTTGACAGGAAATGTAAATTAAGCCATTTGCTAGATCTGTTGAACAAGTGAACTAGTTAAAGTGGGCCCACTGTACCGTTAAGTGTCATCCACTAAAACATATAGACGTGATGATTCCCTAGCATGGATACGGGATTTTGCATTTTCGTGCCTGTGCCCCTGCTAGTCATGAGTCTGGTGTAAAGTAATAAGCACATGCCATGTTGGGTTCTGCAGTCACGTGTATGCCAGTCACGAGTCTTTTTAGTCTCTCTTTTTCTTTTCTTTTTTTTCTTCGTAAGCTTGTTTTATTTGCAGGTTTGCTTCCTTGTTTTGGTTGGTAATGAAATTATTTTCACCCGAAGGGAAAAAAAAAGAAGGAAATTGACCGTACTCACCTCGAAGTCTGGGTAAATTACCCAGAAAGCTAGGTCATTCTATATATTCTAAGAAGGGCCTCCTTACATGCTTCCAAAACTTACTTGGACCAAAATGCCCTTATTTTTGTTTCAATGGTTATACGGTTTTCTAGGAAATAAGAAGTTACGTCATATTTAATGCCAAGAAAGTGATGTATACGGAATCCTTTTTTTGCGCATGGGTAAGGACCAAACTTGTGGGGCCCACATTGATGTATGTGTATAATCCATGCCGCCCATCTTTCTTGTCGTATCATTTTAGGGCTAGGGCCCAAATATCAGCTTGATCCAAAGCTCGTGTGAGTCACATAATAGAAAATAATCATGACAATGGAACCCACTATTGAAACTTTCTAGGCTCACTGTGAGAACCACGACCCATATGGGCCCACATTCAAGTATGTGTATAATCCATGCCCCGTCCTTTTGTCATGTCATTTTAGGGCTACGACCCATATAACATGACAACCACGACCCATTTCATATGCAAACCACGACCCATGTTAATAATTACGATTCATGACAACCACAACCCATTTAACATGACAACCGCGACCCATATAACATGGCAACCATGACCCATATAACATGACAACCACGACTCATATAACATGACAACCACAACCCATTTCATATGCGAACCACGACCCATGTTAATAACTACGATCCATAACAACCACAACCCATTTAACATGTGAACCACGACCCCATGTTAATAACTACGATCCATGACAACCACGACCCATTTAACAATCCAACCACGACCCATTTAACATGACAACCATGACCCATATAACATGATAACTACGATCCATGACAACTACGACGCATGAAAACCACGACCCATATAATATGACAACCACGACCCATATAACATAACAACTAAGACCCATGAAAACTACGACCCTTATCACATTACAACCACGACCTGTACTGCATTACAACCACGACCTGAGAATTTGACCATACATCGAGGTCCACATTGATGTATGTGTATAATTTATGCCGCACATCCTTTTTGCTGTGTTATTTTAGGGGTAGGGCCCAAATATCAGCCGGATCCATCGCTCGTGTGGGCCACAAAATAGAAAATAGTAGTGACTGTTGAAACTTTCCAGGCTCACTGTAATATTTGTTAGAAGTGCACACTGCCCAAGTCAAGACTTTTTGAGACCACGATAAGCTGGCCGACAAGGTGGATGGATTGGATTACCCCATTGTGGGCCTAAGCTATGGTACCAATGGTTTGCTAGAAAAGGAAGTGAACACGTTGAAAACCACGATCCATACAACATAATAACCATGACCCATATAACATGCCAACTACAACCCATGCAAACCACGATCTGTACAACATGACAACCACGACCCATATAAGATGACAACTATAATCCATGAAAACCACTATCCATACAACATGACAACCACGACCTATATAACATGACAACTACGACCCATGCAAACCACGATCCATACAACATATCCATGCAACATGCAAACCACAATCCATATAACAAACAACCACGACCCATATAACATGGCAACTACGACCCAAATGAGCCCACATTGATGTATGTGTATAATCCATGCTGCCCATCTTTTTTGCCATGTCATTTTGTATGGATTGTGGTTTGCATGGGTCGTGGTTGTCATGTTATATGGATCTGGTTTGCATGATGCATGGGTCGTGGTTTGATGGGTCGTAGTTGTCATATTATATGGGTCATGGTTGTCATCCACCTTGATGTTTATATGTCATCCAAACCGCTTATAAGGTTATTTCCACTTGGATGAAGTAAAAACACAACAAATTTAGGCTGATACAATACTATTATGGCCAGTAGAATTTTTCAATGGTGCTCGCTGAAAACCCATTGTTTCCTCTTGTGCAACCCACTTGAGTTTTGAATCTTCCAGATTTTTTGTCGCATGTCATGAAATGAGCTTGCAAAACGGATGGATGGAGTAGATTTCTAACAAACATAGCGGTAGGTCCCACCCACTGTCCTTGCACAGAACTTCTTGTGAAAGGCTTTCACAGGAAATCTGTATCTGGATCCAACTAGGTTGGTGTATCCTGGACGGATGGAAGGGGATTTGTTGTGGTACCACACACTAGCTATATAGCTGCTGTATTGATGTCAACAAGTTCTGTGGGTCCCACAAGAGGTATATGTTATATCTAAACCATCCATTCATTTGGCGAGCTTGTCCCAAGGCTTGAGACGAAAAATAAGATAGTTTTAAAGATAAAGTGGACCAAACTACAAAAAGCAGTGGGGGATTGAACGTCTACCATTGAATCCCTTTGGGGGTTAGAAGTTTTGGATCAACGCAAATTTTTTCCCTCTATTTACAGGTATTTGTGACCTTATGAACAGATTGGATGGAAAATAAAAGTTATGGTGAGCCCTACAAATTTTTTGACGATGAAACTCATTATCCCCTTTCTCAACGAAATCGGATTGCGTATTGAGTTACTCAGTATGCTTTTATCGTCCTGAGTAAACTCAATTGAGCCTACTGTAAATGTATATAGGTTATCCACACCGCCCATCCATTTTTCCATATCATTTTAGTAGTTGGTTCTAAAATATAATTATGCCCAAAGCTCAAGTGGACCACACCACAGGAAACGGTGGGAATAATGACTTCCACCATTGAAATGTTTCTAAGGGCCATGGTGACATTTATTTGTCATCTAACCTGTTCATAAGACCAAAAGAAATGGATGAATGGAAACCACAAATATCAGATTGATCTAAAGCTTCTGTGGGCCCCAAGAAATTTTCAACAATAGAATTTCAATTCACACTGTTTCCGGTGTTGAGGTCCACTTGAGATTTAGATATACTTCATTTTTGACATCAAGCCCTCAAATTATATGTTAAAATGAATGATCGGAGTAGATAAAATATGTAAATCATGTTAGACCCCACAGAATTTACTCAGCACGCTTAGCGTGCTGAGTTACTTAGTACGTAATCCGCTTCCTTACTTAATTGTAGTTAATCCACATCTGTGTTTCTGGATCGTACGCGGGTCAGATACTGACTAACCAAATCACTACTAAATGACGTCACCAAGCTATGTAGACCACACCATGCATGTAATGTATCCATACCATCCATCCATTTGGAGAGATCATTTTATGGCATGAGAAAAAGAATGAGATAGATCTAAAGTTCAAGTGGACCCCATCATAGAAAACAGTGGGGACAGTGACATCCATCGTTCAAAACTTATTAGGGGCATAGAAGTTTTGGATCAAGCTGATATTTTTGTTTTCACTTCATTTATCTCTATGTTAACTTATGAATAGGTTGGATCTCAAAAATACATCATGGTGGGCTCTATAAATGTTTTAACGGTGGGTGTGATTGCTCCCACGGTTTTCTATGTGGTGGGTCGTCCTCGCACGACACGTAGCTACAACAATAGGGACATGGATTAGATACTGACAAGTTGAGCAACGAGTCGGCTACTAAAGTGACGTCACCAACTTCAGTGGGCCCCACTATGATGTATGTGTCGTATCTACACCGTCCATCAATTTTGAGATATCATTTTAGAGCATGAGCTAAAGAATGAGTTAGATAAAAAGCTGTAGTGGACCCCACCACAGAAAATAGTGGGAAGAGTGATTCCCACCATTGAAACTATCCTAAGGCCCACCATAATGTTTATTTGAAATCCAACTGGTTCAAAAGTTAAAAAAGACGTAATAATTGTTACACCCCAAACTCGAAAACCGGGCTCATAAAATTCCCGATCGCCAAATCCGGTGCCGACAGCCTCCGTAGTACCCCATTCTCAGCTCCCAGCGTCTATACGCTAGATTCCGATCCTGAGATCCTACAAGGAGGCTTTCCAAAGTACTTTTGTCTCGTAATAAGCATAACCACAACTTTACCCAAATCACAAAGGCAACATCATCATCACATATCCACTAATATAAACAGTTGAATACAATGCTGAAAGGGAAATACATATGTTGAAATCAAAGCTCCAGAAGTCAGCCACATGCTCCAAGCTCCACACTACTGCAACCTAACGCCACCTGCACGCATCTATCGTGCATAAGCTTATAGAAAGCTTAGAGGGTGGTGAAAGTGTGTGTAAGGTAAGTGTCAAGTATACAATAAAGCTCATAAATCATACATCATCGGAATAAGCGAAAATATTGACAAGATCATGAATCATACGATATCAGAGTAAGCGAAAATATACTGTAAGTCTATGAGTGCTATCAGCCGTACCAAGGCTATGCGATGCAAGGCATGAATGCTAACGGCCATATCAAGGCTATGCAATGCAAAACATAATAAGACAATAATAGATGTCGAGGATGTAATGCAATATGCAAATCTTGACGAGCCACGAATACCATCAACCTTATCTAGGCCATACATCAAACCTACGCGTATCACGCGATCATGTGGGGATAACTCCGTCTTAGAGTCCCATAAACATCTCAGCCCAATGGCATCTACTTTAATCAATCACCTATCACAACATGCATACAAATGATGGGGGTCCAAAGAAGTACGACGGATTTAGTCCAAATATCAAGATAAGCTCACTGATTTAAAACACGTCACAATAGTTAAGGAAAGAATCCAACTTATAACCACCACAACATCGGACAATGCAACCGATGTGGGACAAAGTTCTGCCTTCACTGTGTGCACAGTAGCCTGCCAATCACTGGTAGCTCACCCAGGCTCCTCTGGCCCCGCCCACATCAGTGTCTGCCCACGTACGCCCGCCCACATGTGATCACAGTGAAGGAGCGTCACAATACCCCCCACCAAGGATAGATCGGAGTTTAAGTGCAATAAGTGGGCTTCCTTACCCTCTCTATCGCGTAATAAACTGGACCTTCCTATGGGCCCAATATATACACAAGGTGGCTCTAAGGTGTAGGTATCATGATGCTATGCTATCACATACTCGATCAACGATCAACCTCAATAATCGGCCTTGATAATCAGAATCGGAATCGGTGAGAATGGGCTTAACAAGGCCTAAGGAAAGGTCACAATGTGGACATCCAACCATCATTGCCCATCAATGTGGACATCTAACCAACATTGCTCCTAAGGAGTGGCCTACATATAGAGCCAAAACATATAATAAGCTCGTGGCCTCACATAAGGGCCATATACACATCAAGTGGGCCACATCGCATGGGCCTCGAATACATCACATTGGGCCTCGCCCACAGGCCTTGAATACATCACATTGGGCCTCGCCCACGGGCCTCGAATCATCACAATTGGCCTCACCCACGGGTCTTAAATATATCAAATAGGCCTCGCCCACAAGCCTCGAATACCTCACATTGGGCCTCGCCCATGGGCCTCGAATACATCACATTGGGCCTCAACCCATGGGCCCCAAATACATTACATCGAGCCTCATCAAATGGGCCCCAAATACATCAAATGGGTCATATCAACAGGCCGAATCAAATGGGCTTCATGTATATCAATCAGGCCCACCTTTATGTATTTTTGAAAATCCGACCTATTCATAAGTTAACATAGAGGTAGATGAAGTAAAAACATCAACGTGATCGGAACTACCATGGCCCTTAAGAAGTTTTGAACGGTGAATGTCACTGTCCCCACTATTTTCAATGGCGGGGTCTACTTGAATTATAGATCTGTCTCATTTTTCTTCTATCACAAGCCTTAAAATTATCTTTCAAAATGGTTGGATGGTTTGGATGCAACACATGCATCATGGTGGGTCCCATAGGGATGGATGGCATGGATAAAGCATATACCTCATGATGGGGTCCCCTGCTAAGGCTGCCATCCATCAGCCCAGCCAAAATGGTGGACGACATAGATAAAACACATTAGTCATAGTAGGTCCCACGTCCAATGGTGTGGACGGTGTGGGTAAAACACATACACCATAGTGGGTCCCACATGGGGCCTACCATAATGTTTATCTGTCATCCAACTGTTGATAGGGTCACACAGACCTGGATACAGAGGAAAAACAAATTTCATAATGATTCAAAACTTCTGTGAACCCAAACCGGGTTTCAATGGTAGATGTTTAATCCCTCATTGTTTCCTGTGATGTGGGCCACCTGAGTTCCATATATGGCTGATTTTTGGGGTCGCCCACTGCCCCAAAGGGGCCTACCAAATGCACAGTGTTGATGCCAAACACACATCACGGTGGGGCCCATGGTCGGGACCGGTGGCCCCTAGCCTTTCACGCCCACCACAGGAGTGCGACAGGATGCTGCGTAGCGTCCTCTGGTGCCAGCAGCAGCACCTGCTGCCTCCTTTTTTGAAAATAAGTTTTTTTTGTGGTTTTTCCTATGTGGGGCCCGCATCAGGTGAATCCACTCCAGCCATTACATTTCATGGCTCAAGACCAACTAAACAAGCCCAATATTCAGTATGTTTTGGCTCCAAGTGGGTCCTAGTCGATTTTAATGGTAAAAATCAATATTTTCTATGCTATAGCCCGCTAGAAAAATCGGGTTGGGTCCATTTTTCGGCTCAACGCCTAAAATGAGTGGGGAAATAGGATGGACAGAGTGGATTTGATCCTTGCATCAAGGTGGGGCTTGCATGAGCGGCCCATCAAAAACCTTTAAATATTACACATACATACATACATACATACATACACACACACACACACACACACACACACACACACACACATATATTCAGAACACCCACTGTCTATTCAAACTTCTCAACCACGTGTATATACAATTCATCAAGGTGGGTCCCACATGGATGTGGCCCACCTGATTTGGATCAACCTGATATTTATGTCTTCCCATCATCATTAAGGTAGGGCCCACGTGGCCTGGACGGTGTAGATCCTACACGTCCATCAAGTGGGTCCCACGAAGATGGACAACATGGATAAAATACACACATCATGGGGCCATGAACAAGGAAAAAAAGAGAGAGAGAGAAAGAAAGAGATCGAGTGATGGAGGGACCCTCGCACTATGGGCCCTCCCTTCTGTACATCACAACATACATCAAGTGGGTCCCATTACATGTGGACCCACCGATCAAAAATCAACGGTGGAGATCCTTTCTCTACCAAAATGCAAGGTCTAGATGACCCTATCTATGCAAGGAAAATAAACATCATGATGGGGTCCATGAAAAATGGCCCCATCATGGAATGATCATGAGGATTAAGGTGGGCCATCGGCCACACCTAGGGTCTAAAGTGAGATCCATACCATCAATCGGTAGGCCTCACTTGGCCCAAAATATGAAAATTTAGCCTATAAAGCACCCACCATTCGATCTTCTTGGTCTGATGGAATGCCGAGCTCCTTGTGTCTCACTTTGATGGAAGGTGATGAGAGATGAAGGGATAGGATGATAGATCTTGGAAGAGGAAGTGGGCCACACACAACATCTCACTTTTCTCTCATGGAATAGCTTGGACGTCCATTTCTTTCTTTGCTTGGTTTCTTGAAAAATGTGAAGAGAAAGAGAGAAAAAGAGGGTGGTTGTAAGAGAGGTGGTGGGTGTGAGTGATGGATGTGAGGTAATAGTTGTACTTGACATGTATGGGTGTATAAGAGAGAGTTGACTTTGGGGTTGTTCTTACACTTGACATGAGGTGATTGATTGATTGATGGGACATGTTCTAGAGATTCTCTTGGGTTTACAAATGTGCAGTGTTTTCCTCGAACTGAACGCGGGCACACATCTCCTGGCCTGGTTATCGCCTTGGCGGGTAATACGCGGCGTCGGAACCGCGACGATGGTGCGATCGCAATGGTATAAGTCTCGGGTCGAGCCGACTCAAATCTATGGGATACAACTTAGGGTCGCGCGTAAACGTTGATTATAGTTCGCAGGTTGCCAAAATTCGTTGGGAAGGATCGCAGGAGTCGACGGAATAGTACGAACTAGGGTACGGGCCTTATAATAATGAAAAACACAAATATCAGCTTGATCTAAAACTCTTGTAGCCTTTAAAAGTTTTTAATGGTGGGTGTCATTCTCCCCACTGTTTTCTGTGCCGGGGTCCACTGGAGCTTTGGATTTAACTCATTCTTTGGATATTGACCTAAAATAAGCTCTCCAAATGGATGGAAGGTGTTGATACAAAACATACATCATAGTGGGGCCCATGAAACTTAGTGACGTCACTTCAATAGCAACTCTCGCTACTCAACCTGTTAGTAGCTAATCCACGCCCCAGTAGTAGGGACGCCGGGAACGGGATTTGGCTTTCACAGGAAGTTCTTGCAGAAGATTCTATGTGGGGCCCACTACGATGTTTGTGAGAAAGCCACTTTGTCCATCCATTTTTTGAGTTTATTTTAGGACATGCGACCAAAAATGAGGAGGATCAAAAACTCAAGTGGGCCACACGAGAGGAAACAGTGGGGATTTAGTGACCACCGTTGAAACATTTATATGGCCACAAAAGTTTTGTATCGGTTTAATTTCTTGGATTTTTCACTTCATCTTAATGAAAATGACCTTATAAACGGTTTGGATGGAATATAAACATCAAGGTGAATCCTGGGAAGGTTTCAACAGTTGGAATTCCTTTCCCCACTGTTTCATCTAGTATAGCCCACTTGAGTTTTGGATCCTAATTATTTTCGGTCTCATGTACTAAAATGAGCTCAAAAAATGGATGGACAGGTTGGATTTCTAACAAACATCATAGTGGGCCCCACCAAAATTCTTGCGCAGGAACTTCATGGGAAAGGCTCTAGCAGGAAATCCTCATGCCATGTTAGAAGCGGATTGTGTACTGAGTAACTTAGTACCCTGAGGGGGGTGTTTGGCACATGGTATTGGAAAGGCTTAGGTGGGATGGGATTCAAAAAATATAATTATTACATATGGCAGGGAATGCCCCCTGTTACCATGGGATTAGCTTAATTCCATGCTATGTTTGTAATATGGTGGTACATTGAATGGATATACCCACCATCATTTAAAACTATTAAGAATAACACATATGTGTTATATCCAAACAGATTCATCTGTTTTGTAACCTCATTTTATGGCATGTGCTTAAAAATGAGGCAGATCCAAAACTTATGTGGCCCCAAAGAAATTTTCAACGGTAGGTATTCAAGCCCCGCTGCTTTCTATGGTGGGGTCCATTTGAGCTTTAGATCTACCTGATTTTTTGGCTAATGCTCTAAAATGATCTTGAAAAATGGGTGGATGGTGTGGATATAGCCCACACATCATGGTGGGACCTACACAACTTGTTAACAGTGAGTGGAATTGACACAGGACCCAATGTAATTCCATCTAATCTAATTCCAAGCTTTTCCATTCGTCCCAAACATTAAGTGGAATTGGCACGGGACCAAATGCAATTCCATCCCACCTAATCCCATTTAATACCATGCGCCAAACACCCCCTAAGTGTACTAAGTAAATTCTGTGGGCTCCACCGTGATTTATGTATTTTATCTACTCCATCCATCAATTTTAAAAGATAATTTTAGGCTAGAGCATAAAAATGAAGTATATAAAAACCTCAAGTGGACCACACCATGGGAAACAATGTGAGTTGAACATCTAGCTTTGAAAATTTCTCGAGAAAAACAGAAGTGTTGGATCAAGCTTATATTTATTTTTTTCCGTTCATCTATATCCTTGTGATCATATTAGCAGGATTGATGAGAAATAAACATAACTATGGACCCTAAAAAGGTTTCAACGGTGGAAATCATTATTCCAATTGTTTCCTATGGTAAGGTCCACTTAATCTTTAGGTATGATTAAATTTTGGGTTCAACCGCTAAAATAAGATGGAAAAATAGATGGACGGTGTGGATAGACCACATACATTCACGGTGGTACACTAGCCAATCCACTTCCACTTCCACTTCCAACGCAAATTAAAAGTTACTTGACTTACATGTAGCTGTAGGAGTCTTCGAGGAGTCCAGAGACCTCGGGAAGGCTATTTTAGTAAGTCACATTATTTGACCTACGCATCCCCATATATGTAGAGATGAATGGTCTTATTGGGCCCATTGTGGTGTATATATTTTATCCATACCGTCCATTCATTTTGAAAGATCATTTTAAGGAATGAGTTAAGAAATGAGGCATATCAAAGGCTCATGTGGACCACACCATATAAAGCAGTGAAATTGAAAACCTTTTGGGGCATAAATTTTTTGGATGTAACTCATTTTTTGGCCCATGACATTAAATAAAATTCTAAATCCAATGGACGGATTGGATTTGACACATAAATCACGACAGGACCCACGATTCTTATAACATGACAACATCGACTCTTATTACGTTACAACGACGAACCGCACATAACAATAACTGTGATCCATATACTATATCAACCACGACCCACATAACATGACAACCACGACCCATATAACATGATAACTATGACCCGAATGACAACCACAACCCAAATAACATGACAACCATAACCTATATGAACCATGACCCACTTAACATGACAACCACGACCCATATAACATGATAACTACGACCCATGACAACCACGACCCATATAACTTGGCAACTACGACCCATGACTATATAACTTCACAACCATGACCCATAAAATATGACAACCTCGACCCTTGCTACATGACAACCATGATCCATTCGTAGGGTCATGGTTCACATGCACAATGGATCATGGTTTTCATCCACAAATGGTCGTGGTTGATATTTGACCATTCCCATAAAATGACACAATAAAAAGGATGGGCAACATGGATTATTCACATGCAAAATGTGGGCCTATTTGGGTCGTGGTTTGTATGGGTCGTAGTTGCCATGTTATATGGGTCGTGGTTGTCATGTTGCATGGTTCGTGGTTTGCAATGTGTTCACTTCCTTTTCTACCAAACCATTGGTACCATAGCTTAAGGCCTACAATGGGGTGATCCGATCCATCCACCTTGTCGAATAGCTCATTGTGGGCCCAAAAAGTCTTGACTTAGGCATTATCCACTTCTAACAAGCATCACAATGACCCTAGAAAGTTTCTATAATCACCATTATTTTCTATTATGTGGCCTACACGAGCACTGGATCAGGCTGATATTTGGGCCTTACCCCTAAAATGACACGGCAAAAAGGATGGGCGGCATGGTTATACACATACATCAATGTGGGCCTTGATGTATGGTCAAATTCTCAGGTCATGGTTGTAATGCAGCACGGGTCATGGTTGTAATGTGGTAAGGGTCGTAGTTTTCATAGGTCGTGATTGTCATGTTATATGTGTCGTGGTTGTCATGTTATTGGGTCATGGTTGTCATGGGTTGTAGTTGTCATGGATCATATGTTCTCATGTTATATGGGTCGTGGTTGTCATGGGTTGTAGTTGTCATGGATCATAGGTTCTCATGTTATATGGGTCGTGGTTGTTATGGGTTGTAGTTGTCATGGATCATAGGTTCTCATGTTATATGGGTCGTGGTTGTAATGTGGTAAGGGTCGTAATTGTTATGGGTCGTGGTTGTCATGTTATATGGGTCGTGGTTGTTGTGGGTCGTAGTTATCATGTTATGTGGGTCATGGTTCTCATGTGATATGGGTCGCGGTTGTTATATGTTCACTTCCTTTAGTACTAAATGAAAGGATAGCCATTGGTACAATAGCCTAAGTCCCACAATGGGGTGATCTGTTCCGTCCACCTTGTCGGCCTGCTCGCCATGGGCCCAAAAAGTCCTGACTTGGGCAGTGTTCACTTCTAACAAACATCACGGTGAGCCTGAAAAGTTTCAACAGTGGGTTCTATTATTACCATTATTTTCTATTTGTGACCCACACGATCTCTAGATCAAGCTAATATTTGGGCCCTAGCCCTAAAATGACACGACAAGAAAGATGGGCAGCATGGAATATACACATACATCAATGTGGGCCCCATGAGTTTGGTCCTTGCCCATGCACAAAAAAAAGGTTCCGTACACATCAACTTCTTGGCATTAAATACGACATAACTTCTTACTCCCTAGAAAATCGTACTACTGAAACAAGAACAAGGGCATTTTGGTCCAAGTTAGAAAATATGGAATGACGTAGCTTTCTAGGTAATTTGCCCAAACTTTGAGGCGAGTACGGTCAATTTCCCAAAAAAAAACCCTTAATAATGGCAGGACACATACGTGTCAAACCAAGTAAGGCATGCGAGAAAGGTCTGATGCCGGGTTAAAGAACATGACGAGTTTGGTTCCATAAGACATGGGCCAGGACCCATGGAAGCCCACTACGTTATTAGCAGTAAGTCGTACATTCCATGGCTGGTGCTAAGCCTAACGTAAGATTAGCTAAAATTCCCATCCCCAATACTCCCAATCAAAATGGACAGTCATTTTGGCTCTTGGCCCATATCGGGTTATAACATGCAATGCAACTAGACACGATGCACATTCCACCCTAGCCTCTTAGTATAGTCACGCTGATTGAGACAACATGGGCCATGACCATGGTGAGGAAGGTGTTGAAACCGGTGTTTCCAATTTATGTTGCAAGAAGGGATTTCAATCAATTGATAGTCTAATTCGATCGATCGATAATACTTGAATTTTGAGCTTGCTCGTTGGATAGTTTTTGGTGGTTTCAATCGATCAACCATCTCTGTTTGATTGATTGGGAAATTTTAAAAAAATTCAATTAAATATCCAATTAACTCCCTGGGCACTATTGAGTATGTTTGATTGATCCAACATTGACGCAGGGATGAACATGATGAGGTTGAGCATTATCTCCCTCAAGAGGATAACTGTTCCGAATCCATGGAACTTCTTTGGACTCCTCACAGAGGCTTCTCGAATCCATGAGAAAGAAAGCAAGAAAAATATAAATTCTATAAAATTTGAAATTGATTAATGAATCAAATAAATGAGTTCAAAACCCTTTAAATAGGGATACCAAGCAATGGGAAGCAAACTACAACTAAAACTCCCAGAATTCACAACTTACTATAAATAGTAAACTTACTATTTATAGACGATCGTGATATCTACTAGTGTGCAAGGTTTTCGGCCAAAAATAGTTAGTGTCCTATTTGTCATCACCAAATTGTTCTCCTAATTTTTCTAAGCTCTTTTCATGTTGGGCGCAACTCCTAAAGCCCAACGGATGAAGAGTTATAATCAAACTAAAACTTATTATTTATAGTAAAAACAGAATTAAAATAAGGAAATGACTGTCGATCCAGGGGTATTTTGTAAATCTAGTTTGTGAAACCAGGCATAGCAGGGTTGGTTGGTAAAAGTAGCTCGTTCTACCCCAAAATCATATATTTTACATCCGATAACTCATTCTGGATTGTGAGATATGCCCGATCTAAGGTCCGACGGTCCGGATCACTGCTATCGTCGACCGGGCCTTTTCTGATCCATATTGGCCATGAAACTGTCCGCGACCCACTCTACATCAAACATGGAGCCTTTGCTTGATTAAAGGTTACTCGATCAATGGCGATTGATCGATGACGGGCGCGATTTTACGTAATTGTGCAATTTATTTCCTATTCTGAGTGTAATACTATATATATATATATAATGCATGATTATAGTAATCTTAAGTGATTGGATGCTTGTTCTAAGGGAGTGCTAAGGTTTTTAGAAGGGTTCTCGTATCTGTAAGTCGATTCTATCTATTGTAATTCATTTTCATATTGGATTTGCATATCACTTTATGCTGTGATTTTTTCCTATAAGGGTATTTCCACATAAACTCGTGTGTTCTCTTTAGTTGATTTGTTTGTGTTTATCTTTTATTTGTATGATTCTATGGGGGTTTGTTTCCGTTGCTCCTAACAAGTGATATCAGGGATATACATTGGGATTCGAGTGTGAATCTGAAACAGAGAAGTCTATTGGAAAAAAAACTTTGAACTATGAAATCCGAAGATGAGAGGCCTTTTAATTTAGCAATGATTGCAACAGAAACTCCTTGGTATAGTGAAGCATCTTGCAACTATGAACGATGAAGAGTGGAAAGAACTTGATTAGAGGGCAATTAACTCGATTCAATTATGTCTATCTGATGATGTCCTCTATAATGTCTTTGATCAAATGACCACCGTGGAGCTTTAAACAAAGTTAGAGAGTTTGTACATGACAAAATCTCTCTCAAATTGTCTGTATCTAAAGAGGCAACTATATAAACTAAAGATGGTAGAGGGGTTGGATCTTAATGAACACATTAGTACCTTTAACAAATTAATTTGAAAACTGACAAGCATGGAGGTAAAGATCAATGAGGAAGATAAAGCCCTTATCCTATTGATGTTCCTTCCGGATTCTTACAAGAATCTGATGAATATTTTGTGCCATAATAGAGACACCTTGGACCTTGACATCACTATCTCATCGCTTTAACTGAAGCATTTTAGAAGGAAGAACGATGGGGAATGTATATCTACGAGAGTGCTAATTACTAGGGGAAGAACATTTGAGTAAGTAAAAGAAAAATTGATATAGGTTCAAGTTGAAAGGCAAAGGGAAGTTGAAGTGCTGGAATTATAGTAAATATGGACATATAAAGAAGGATTGTTGGAACCCCAAAGATCAGAAGGGAGATAAGTTAGAGGATTCGCTGAGGGAGGCCAACATAGTGGAATCCAGTAAGGAGGCGGGTGATTGGGATGTATTAACCCCATTTAAATTTGGGTATCTCAACAACGAGTGAATTTTAAATTTGGGGGCTTTATACCACATGATCTCTTATTGGTGTTTGTTCACCAGTTAAAATGAGTATGATGGTAGCCAGGCGTTTATGGGTAATGACTTTTCCTGCAAGGTTGTTAGTATTAGATCGGTGCGCATCAAGATGTTTAATGGAATAGAGCGTATCTTGACAGATGTGAGACACGTACTTGATTTAAGAGAGAATTTGAAATTTTTAAGAGCTCTCGAGGCACTTGGGTGCAAGTTCACCGGGTTTGATTGCATCATGAAAGTTTCAAAGGGGGCACTCATTGTTATGGAAGCACAAAGGAAGGATAAGCTTTACAAGCTGATTGGGAATACCGTATTTAGTGGAGCTGCAATGTTTATTGCAAAGTCTAAATCAGCATGTTTGTAGCATACGCGCCTAGGCCACATGAGTGAGCATGAACATACTTTCTAATCGTTGTTTGAATCCTGCATTTAAAAGTGTTGATTTTAATATATGTGAGCATTGCATATATAGTAAAAAATCATGATTTTCTTTTAAATCTGAAAAATATGTAAGTAAAGATGTGCTTAATTATATGCATTTAGGTGTATGGGGGTGATTGCTAGTTATTTTTAGAGGAGAGTCATTGCTTTTTGTCACATTCATAAATGACTACTCTAAAAAATTTTGGTTTTACTTCATGAAGCATAAATCTAATGTTTTTATCGCCTTCAAGATGTGGAAAGAGATGGTGGAAAAATATATGGTGAAAGTTGAAAATACTAAGGACAGATAATAGTGAAAAATTTACTTCTAGAGAATTCAATCAGTTTTGTAAAGATGAGGGGATAATGAGACACAATACAGTAAGCCATATACCAAAGAAAAATAGTGTAGCAGAATGTATGAACCAAACTCTCCTACAGAGAGCCCGAAGTATGTTGAATAATACTGTATTGGGAAAGAAACTATGGATTGAGGCCGTCAATATGACTTGTTACTTAGTGAATCAGTCTCCGTCTACGGCTATAGATTATAAAATTCTAGAGAAAGTGTGGAGTAATCATGACGTATACTACTCAAGGCTACGAGTATTTGGTTGTGATGCTAACTCTCATATACCATCAGTTAAGAGAGATAATCTAGATCAAAGGGCAAGGAAATATACCTTTCTAGGTTATGATAATGGTGTGAATGGATATAAGCTGTATGATCGGGTCACACAGAAGATCACGATTAGCTATTATGTTAGGTTTGATGAGGTTCCTTGTTCCACAAGGACGAACATAAAGAAACGGAAAAAATTAATGGTCATTAATGTTGAGATTGACAGGGGTGAGACATATGTAGAAGTCGAGCCACATGAAGAGGTACAGGAGTAGGTGGAGCAACCACCTATAAGGATAAATCCACTAAGAGATTATAGATTACCAATAAAATAAAAAGATAACTCAAATGTTGCATTCACTTTCATTATGGATGGGGGGATCCGTCCACCTTTTAGGAAGCAATGGAAGAAACAAATGCTGAGAAGTGGATAGCGACAATGCAGGACAAGATGGACTCTTTTTACAAGAATGAGACATGTGAGGTGATGGATCTTCCTGTTGGTTGTAAAGCAATCGGATATAAGTAGATCTGTTGGAAGAAATATAATAGATAAAAGGCCTGACTGGTGCGAAGGGTTATGTGCAGAAGGAGGGTGTTGACTTTAGTGAGATTTTCACACATGTGGTCAAGCATGTATTTATCAGATTTGTGTTAGTGTTGGTTGCCTAATACAATCTAGAGTTGGAATTGAAACAAATGGATGTGAAGATTACTTTCCTACATGGGGAAGTGGAAGAGCAGATTTACATGAAGTAACTAGAAGGTTTTGAGGTACAAGGGTCAAAGAATAAAGTTTGTAGGTTAAGGAGGTCGTTGTATGGCCTAATACAGTTACCTAGCCAATGGGACAAGAAATTTGATTCTTTCATGGTGAGTAAGTGGTTTACTAGGAGTGAATTCGATCATTGTATCTACTTCAAGTCACTGAGTGATGGAGAATTCATTATACTGATATTATATGTTGATGATGTGCGTATTGTCCATCATAGCATTTCTGAGATCAACATATTAAAGGCTTAGTTATCAAGAGCATTCGAGATAAAAGATCTGGGGATTATAAGGAGGATGCTCGGATTTGATATACACAAAGATAGAGAGAGGAGTAGGTTAAGGTTGTCTCAAGCTATTTCAACAAGAAACAAATATATTTTGATCGGGATATCTTATTCAATAATAACAAAGAGAGAATGAGAGAACAATCATTATAAGATATTTTATTGATTCAAAGATTCATTTACATCCTCATATTTTCCTTGATTCCAATATAATATGTACAAGTGTAATGAAATATTATAATAGGGTTTATTTAAATGTCAATTTCGGCAACATTTTGACTTGGAATGCACTCCTCTTAATGAAAGAGTCATTATGCAGATTCAACAATCCTTTAGAAGTCTCCTATCTCTTCTTTAACTTAAAGCATTTGAATTGATCGAACTTCTGAGAGAATTATTAGGAGATCGTTGTCTGAGAGAAATTTTGCACATAGCTTTATTGTGGCGCAATAAGGTCGTTGCTCACCGTACAATGGGCCTAGGCTTCTCCATTGTGCGCAATGCAATAGATGTCTTCAGACACCTCTTCTTTCCTCTTTCTCCTTGTGAAGTACCTGGAGAAATCTTGACTCTTTTGTTGATTCTTCTAGAACTTTAGAGTTCTGAATGAACCAAATGAAGAAGAAAATGGGTATTTATAATCACACATGAGAAACCCAATTTTCGCACAACTGCTCCTTATTGGGCATATGTAAAATACACATTGCGTCCCGGGCAATGGGTCCTCATCATATATTATAACTTCTTTTGTTGCGCGCAGTGCAACAGCTCTACAATGCGTGAACACAAGTATTTCTTCTTTTCTTCTCAAATTCTATTGTTCAAATTACTCTTTTTCTTCTTAATTGTATGCTTCAACAGATGCCCCCTTGATCCTATATTGATTTGATTTCAAAATTTAATAGAGGATCAACAATTTCAAAACAAACCAATCTTCAGAGTCATTGTGCGCCCATTATAGCCATTGCGCTGTCGGGTTTGCGCAATGGGAGACGGGTCCGACTAGCTAGATAAGCCAAGACCAATCCTGCCCTTCTTACCTCACCATTTAAAGCCAAATCCTTGTGCGCTACACTTCTCCCATGCAACAGACTCCCCTGCGTAATAGTGTCCTTATGCCACAGAACTCCTCATGCAACAGAGTTCTCGTGCAATAGATCTATGCTTACGCAGAAATTTTCAAGTGCCCAGACTATGCCGCATTTTTCATATACCCCTTCGATGGTTCATACCAAGAAATGTCATACTCCTCCCAAGGAGCAAGTCACTCCTTCTCAACGTTTTGAATCTTCAAACCCTCAATCTCATTCGGTTGAAGACTGCCCTAAGAAAAGAGTGCAAGTGACCAGCAAGCAATCTTCCTTCTTCAAAGAATTGGTCCTTCCAACCATCGATTTCTTTGATCGTATACTTCTCTTGACCAATCCTGTTTGAAACACCATCATAATGGGAGATATTGAAAAACCACCAAGAGAAGGCCATTAAGCTAATTGGGAAAATTGGTTAAGATCAACGACTAACTTCCGCGCTGACAATTCTCATCCTGCTGATAGAGAACCCACTCCTCTTCCTTCATTCTTGAAGAAGAAGAAATCGAAGAGAAAAGGAGAAATTCTACAAGAAAAGATCAAGGAACACAACATGAAGCATCTCCAGAATACATGAGATGGCATGAAGATCCATCAAGAAGTGATTAAATTCGAAAATCCCTATAAACAAGAGACGGTTATCATCCCAATGAATCTTCATCGATATTTGTCAATACTTCATAGTGAACCAACTGACCAGATGACACAGAACAGGCTTCTTTATACTATCAACTGGGTCATAAAGGAACCTCAAATCTTAAAAGGCTTCATATTAGAGAAAGGATTGCAGTAGAAGATGGGTCGGATCTCTTATATGTGATTTCCAATTCTTTGCTATAACTCGCACACCCTTTACCCTACACATTATTTTGAGACTCTTCAACAACGTTTCCACAACAAGGATTTTATATGGGATAATGAAGAATTTCGGACACGTGGTCTTCTATCCCACCATGTTTACTATAATGCCTGGGCGAAGGTTATCCTCAAGAAACATACACAAATCTTAGATGACATCAACTTGTATAATGCCATTGAAGCTACCTCTAACCACTTCTTTAAGGATACCATGATATACAAAGGTTTCTTGAAATATTGGTGCCCCACGACAAACTCTTTCCACCTTCCTCTAGGTGAATTGAGTATCACTCTATGAGATCTCCATCACATAGCAAGACTCCCAGTTATAGGGTGAATTTTCAATGAATTAATTCCTACCAATGAGGAGTTTGCGTACTTAGAGCCTCCTTAAAGAATGCCATCAATTTCTGAGACTACTACAAAAATTTTCTGAGAGATGTCAAAATTGCTCTACATTCGAAAGATATCGCCTCTCCAATGGCTTGTGATCTTTTCCGTTATATATTCGAAACATATGTTTTCATACTATATTCTTCTTGATACTCTTATTCCTTCTACAACTTTTTAAGCAGCCATTCGCAAGACATGGAAAATCTTAAATGTAAGATAAGATGTCCAGCAGATTATAGCTCCTATGCTGAACTAGCTGCTTTTCTGGCTTAGAATGGTGGTGCTACCGAGCTTGAAATGGGCAGATGCTAGTCGGCCAACCTTGTTCGTAGTTGCTTGATCAATGGCTGAAGGTGAAAAATATTTGTTAGCTCCTCAGGTTCTTTTTTCTCTTTATAGAGCATTTGAAGATGTTGCAATGCACTATTCTAGTTCATCAATTAGATCTTTGTTTGCTTTTATAGCTTAGTACTATTTCTTTGGATGGCTAGGCGTCTACTTCCCGCTGATGTTTGACAAACCCGAAAAGGCGTATGTCAATCCAGAGCATCTTCCCTTGTGGCACTACCAACAACGTAAGATGATAAAGAAGATGTATGATTGGATAGTTGATAAATTTGAGAGTACTGAATCCATCGACTTCTTCTAATTTCCTCTGTCCCATCAGGTCGAAGACAAAGATGCGGTAGATGATAACTCTTTGGAACCGGTTGAACAAATATTTTTTATTTACATCAAATTAAGCAGACTTCCTCTTAGGGAAGGTAGTGAATTTTGGCCTGAACCTACTACCTAAGAAGATTTGCTCGACAATTTGGTTACGATCAAACCATTCTAGAAGACAGAGAGGTTGTCACTCAGATTATGAGAAGCTATAGAGTGAGTCCTTATAATTGGGCATTAATATGGAAGCAACTCTTAGCCAAGTGTTTCGGCTCTCATTTCATCCTCCCTGGCTATAACCATCAGGTACAGGCTTCTTATTGTTGGATGCAGTGGTGGGTACACCAATTCCACCATGTGCGTAACTGTTATCCTGTGGATTGGCCTATTTGGATACCTCCTCCTAGAATAAGGAACTACATACCTGAGCAAGGCATTAGTTACATAATTGAAAGTGATTATGCTGCTACCCTTGATCAACACTGTTTGAAAATTTCACTGGAAGAGCCTATTCACCAAATAAAACCTGCCAACACCTTGGAAAGATGGATTGCTTGTGGGCTCCCCTTAAATCTTATAAGGCAGTTGGAAAGACATTCTGCTGAGGCCGCTACTCCAAGTCCGCTAGAAGCCTTTGAAGCTCTGACTACTAATCTGTATACCCCTACTCAAAGAGTAAGAGAAGATGCCAGAGATAATATTGTCATTACTGCATCCCCTACATTAAGGTCGACTCGTCCTAGCTTTTCTTCTCTAAGAACTCGTTCTCAGAAGAGATCTCATTCTCCTCAAGTGCAAGCTCAGCAGCACACTTCTCCTTCTTCAAGGATTGTCCCATCTCTTCTGGCTAAAGCAAGCATTTCAGCTAAGGGTAAATAAGTAGTTTCTAAAGAGAACTCATCTAACTATTCTAAAGAGACTGAAACTAGCGAGTCATCCTCTAGTGAAAGCTTTACTTAAGAAGATGGCATATTGAGATATGATAATCAAGAATGAGGAAGTGGATATTAGCGAAGAGGGCGAAATTGGAGGTGCTCCAGTTGTGGAGGCCCAAAGGGAACTTCGGGGTACTTCTTTGCCAACTATCTGAATTGTCACACCTGTTGAAGAAGAGCAACTTGACTATGGAGATCTCAATTGTTCTCCTGGTGCAAACATCTTTGTATCTTTTGATGTTCTCTATTCTCCTTTATCATGTAATCTTTCGCTTGTACCCGCTATCGATGTGCCTCAACATGACCCCACAACTCTTTCTGTTATCACAGAGGTTTCATCATCAAGAGAAGCAGGAATTTTTGTACTAGAAGTGCCGATAGCAACAAAAACACTGATCTCGCCACGTAGCGTGGAAGTAAACCAAGATACATTAGATATTCTACCAACTCCTGAGGAGAACAGGACTGCTACTAAGAACATTTGTCCCGAAAAAATGGCGATTGCATGCCCCCTCCATTCTTCAACCAGTTGCTTGAGGCCTTTGGTTCCCTTCTAAACCTATTGATGTGGCGACATCGATGACTCTAGATTCAAGCACCAGATTCAGAGAGTTATCTTTTAATGTCATAGATACTACAATAGATATTTCAGAAATAGGGGTCGTGATATCACCATTTATCTCTCATCCTGCCCCCAGAACTAGTATATTTTCTTATCAAGTACTTTCTCATTTATTTTAGTTCTTTATATTTTTATCATCGTTACATCATCTTTTTCTTCATTACAGTGATTCCTTCTTCTAGTGGCTCAGCGAGTTCAAATTCAATAGGCACAATATTAGACAGGTTCTCACTGGAAAAGGTTCCTCCTTACATGCTCATTCTCATTAGAGGCTCTCTTTCTGCTGCTGCTTGTACGTTTAAAAATCTCGAACAGTGGCCCTTTTTGGAAAATGCCTTAACTATTCTAAACAATGCAGCAAAGATGGCCAATATCAACATCCTTCTTTTACATAACTCTTTAACTCATTTATGTGCTTCGTTACGTCAACTAGAGTTAGCATGCAACGCAGTCATTGCTCCCAAGATCTTAGAGCATCAAATGGAATTGTTATCTCTTAAAGAAAAAGTTTCCTAAGCTATAGAAGTAGTTTCTGGCTATAATGGCAAGTATAAGTCTCTTTAAGAATGATTAAAGGCTTCTCAACAAAACGTGGTGGCTATCAGAGAGCAAATAGCTTATCTTAAGGAGAAAATAATCCAACTCGAGATTCAGGAGCAAGAGGAAGAATTGAACATAAACAAAGTCAAAGTGGATATAGAGGTTAACATCCACATCACTGAGCTTGAAAGGTCTGAAATTGCTAAAAATGAGATAACGGTTGTTTCTTTGTAGAAGGAATTGGCTGGTGCACCTAATTAGGCCAAAATTATCCTCGAAGCCGAATTGACGACTGCTGCTACTCAAGTTCAGTTGGAACAATATTTACAAAGATATATGACAACTTTAGGTGTTTTAGAAAACTTGAATACTTTTGAATCTAATCAGATACTGCAATTTTCATATAAATTGAATTTCAATGTTTCTTTCAAAGTGATCTTTAAATTGTAAATGTAACATGATATGCATATTAGTCACATGTTCTAATAGTTCATGAACATGACATGATAAACATATTCTCATAATTCCATGTTCTTTACAATTGGGGTCATATATACATACAAACATACATGCATACATATATATATATATATATATATATATATATATATATATAAAATTTTCATTTGTTGATTCAATACTTTTGATTATGCATTGTTTTGATGAGTGAAGCTATTTTGGAATTCAATTAATTCTTGAGGCACCACACATAGTTTAAAGCTCTTGAGTAGTTGGAGCAACATAGTTTTTTAAGCTTTTTAGTAGTTAGAACCAAGGAACTTATGTAAATGGTCTCTGTAACTCTTGAGAGTTTGCTAAAACACTGCAGTTAGGGAGTTCACAGACCACAATCCATCAAAGGGGCCCAGTGAAGCTACTGGGGCTATGAACTTAGTAGGATTTACATGCAGGGTTGGCCACAATAACTCTCTAGAGTTCATGGGGCACACAAGGCTACTTGTTGGGGTACCAAATCCAAGGTCGCCACTCCATAAATGAGGGGGTATCTCAGTTAGATGTCAACCATTTCCCATGAGTTTCTACTAAAATCAAGCCAGGAACCTCGAGGGTCTTATCCGTGGTTGACCTATATATGGACGAGCCAAAGAGCACACGTTGTAGCCCACTTTTTCTTCACCTGCAAGGTCTAGCCCATTCATAGAAGGCATTTTCTCTCACATTCCCTCATAATGCTACTAGAAGTTAAATAGATGGTATTGGTCTTACATGTGGTTGGCCTCATAGGCACTTTCCATTGCTCGCATGGGTATAAGTATGTGATTGCCTTTGTAGACTTTTTAGGGCCACTGACTTTTCACTGTTGCCCGCATGATATTTGGCAAATTAACGTCATTGTATAGGTCTTATGCGTGATTGAGTTCTCATCATTTCCATAAATGATAAATCGTCATTACTGATATTATAGGGCTTATGCGTGGTTAGTCTGCTTGGGCACTCACTGCTACAATAAATCATAATAATGTCCATCGTTGATCTAGGGAGCTTTTCTAAAAGAATAACAATATTCTTTATGTATTTGTTCTTCATTCAATATATGGAGAGGAATACATAACTTTTAGCCGCTTATTGAGCCCTTTTCATCATTCTACTTGTCTTGGCCCCTTTTGTTTGGGATAAATTGCTCGGACTATCTTCATAATCTAAATCATGTTGATCTTCAACGATGATATTTCTTAACAAAATGAGTGTTAACAGGTTGTTGGAGCACCAAAAAGATGCAAGAAGATTGAAGGGATAGAAGATTTAAGGAGAAATGAAGAAATGAAAAAGAAAGAAGACAATTAAGTATCATAGTAAGTGGTTGCACGGGTCGCGCAAACAACTTGACGAGTTGAGCAATAAATAATCGGTTGCGCGGGTCGCGTAAACAACTTGATGAGTTGAGCAATAAATAGTCGGTTGCGCGGGTCGCGCAAACAACTTCATGTGTTGCATGGGTCACGCAAACAACTTGATGAGTTGAGCAATAAATAGTCGGTTGCGCGGGTCGCGCAAATAACTTCATGTGTTGCGCAGGTCGCGTAACCAAGATTAGAAGCAATCTGTTATAGATGGTTGGATTTGATACAAGGTGGGCTTCATGGCACAAAGATCGATGGTTCACACGTGTGGAGGCCTATAAATACCCCACTCCCCCTCTCATTTGGGGATCAGAAGAATTTTGGAAGAAGGTCAGAGCACTAAAGGAAGTTAAAAGGTAGGAGAAGAGAGAGAAGTTGGTTACGCGGCCAGGCTGTTATGCAGATAATGATGAAAAGGGCCTAAATGCTGCTGAAATCGTTATGTTTGATTTTCATCACTTCAAGCTCTCCTTTGATAAGCGACAAGCTCGAAAAGGGAAGATTGGATGATCAGACCCGCACAACATTCCTCTTAGAAGATGATCAAAGCAGAAGTCAAAATGCTGCCGAATTTGATATTCAGATTTAACATTCGAACTTTGTTAATTCCTATATTTTAAATGATCTATCTTAGAATTAAGGGATATTAGAGGATGTAAATGAACTTAGTATTAATGAAACAATGATTGTTCTTCATACACTTTCTCTGTTATGTTCAAATAAGATAATTCCCCCAAATTGAATGCATTTATTTCTTATTCGAAACAAAATGGTGACTCTGTCGGGGATCGAACCCAGAATCTCTGCAATCGTATCAGGCAAGGATATCGGCCGTCTTTGATAAACGAGCAAAGTATTGCTCTTTCAAAAAAGGGGATATGGTGCTAATGTTGAAAAGACCAATAGTGGTCACCCATAGGACAGGGGGCAAATTCAAACCCAAATGGGATGGGCCATACATAATAAAAGAAGTATATTCCAATGAGGCGTATAGATTTGTAGATCAAGAAGGACGAGGTATAAGTATACCAGTCAATGCTCGCTTCATCAAAAGATATTGTCCTTGAAGAAACATCTGATTTAGATCCAGCATATTATTAGAATAATACTCCTGCATCAAAAGGGGGCAAGAATAAGCAAAGGCCATTACTCATCAGATGAATGAGTAAAGAAGAAATTTACGAGCGCACTAAGATTACATGTCAACGATTGTTACAGAATTTTGTTGAAATTGGTATCATCACCAAGATGATATATTATGAACAATACATATGGATATCAATGAAGATATTAGCAGAAGTAGTGATGTATCAGTCTTAATCAAAGATATCTATCATTCTCACGACGACAATGGCTACCTACCATTATCTTACAAGGCAGCCCAACCAAGCCGCCAAGCCCTAAAAATGGCCAGCTATGCATAAAACTTATCATTTTCATCATTCGGGCAGTAGTGAGAAGCCAGTGGGAATTAAATCCAAGAATTAAAAAAGAGCTATTAGGCTTTGATACCACTTGAAAAGGCCTAGCTATATGTCCTAGAGGGGGTGAATAGGACAATGCCAAATAAAACTTATAACAGCGGAATTAAAAAGAATATGATAGCCAAAATAAATCACAATGCCAGAAAGTAAAATAACCTCAAAATTCAGATCTTGAGAGGTTGATACAAATGTTGTTCTAAGGACAACCTTACACCAAAACCGAGTTTATGGTAAGACAACCTTATTTCTAGAAAGATCTTTGTATCAAATCTCAAATCGAAGAGGAATACGAAAATAAATACAAACTGAATTGAAATAAATTGTAATCACAAATGTATTGTTCTAGGGACAGCCATACACCATAAAAATGGCAGTGCAACCTTGCTTGAACAACTTTTAAAAGAAATTAAAATATCAAGCTGATAAAGGAATATCAGAAAATAAATTCTAAACTATTACATCATTCTCACAATGCTTGAATTAAATGATTACAACATTCACCACCATACATACATCCCATAAAAAAATAATTAAAGATTAGAAGTATAAATCATTCAACCACAACACAAGGGATTATAGTGGTTCGCCTGTGTGTTCACCAACTGTTAAACAACACCACACAAAATGCTACTCCACTCCTAATATCCTCACACAGGGATATTAGCGTTCACTAACAAAATAGGTTTTCCCAGGTTCACCCAAAACCTTTACAATTGTGTCTTTGTCTGTGGGCTTACACAATTAAAAACCCCACTTCTGAGTTTTCTTGGCTCTCCTCAGATAACCAATATAACAAGATTTTTTTCGCAAATCTTGAAAGAAACCAAAACAGAAAGGAATTTACAATTAAATGTAAAATACCTGATTATCTCCTTCGTTGTAGCAGCCCGGTAGAACTAAGTCGAGTAGATGATTGAATGTCCAAGTTCAATGTCCAGTACTCAATTACAATGGTTCTAATTATAATAGATTTTAAATTAAACCAAATAGGGCTTGCCTTAATTGATTTTGATTCCAAAGAAAGGGAATAATAATTCCTCTTATCAAATCGATTGGAATAGCAGAAACAAAACCAATTAAAATAAAGCTAAGGAAAGAGAATATTAAATAAGCACACTTAGCTTAGATGGAGCACGAAATTATCTCTCAGAAGTTCGACGAAGATTGGCTTGAATGGATTAATTAATTCGATAATTTCTTCCGAGATTCGTGCACTATTTATAGGTGAGCAGATCGTGTCTTCGATTGGTCTAGGGAGCTCTTCGACTAGTCGAAGCAATAATGATATTTGAAAGATCCGGCGGGATAAGCTCGGACCGTTCTACGACTAGTCGAAGGTCACCTTCGATCAGTTGAAGATCACCTACGACTCGTCGTAGGTTTCCTTCGACGTCGAAGAACCTATAACACATCGCGGTATTTTGAGTCGAAGATTTATGACGGTCGAAGATGTAGTCGACACTGGTTCCTTCGATTGGTCGAACAGATTCTGGACTAGTCGAAGCCTAAGATTTCATCCGAAATTTGTAACAAACTCACGATGATCGAGGAATTTCTTAGACGGTCGAAGCAAGTCTAGGACTAGTCGAAGAAGGCCTAGGACTAGTAGAAGAACAGACCAAAATTATGTAAAATAAACATTCGACTTGTGTATCCAAAATGACCTACTTCTAAGGTCAACCTATGGTCACAAACCTCAACCATGAAGTATGGACATTGAAACATTAGGAACTAGTGACCTTGAAGTATGAGCCTTGAAGTCTTGATGTAGTTGAAATCTTGATGTAGCTCAATCTTGAAAGTGTCTTGAGTTCTTTACAAACTGCCTTGAAATCTTCTTGAAGTCTTACAGCTTGAGTCTTGTCTTGTGAGCAGTTCTTGTCATTCAAGATTGATCCTTGTACTTGTGAGCTTTGCTTGTTGTGAGCTTTGGCTTGTTTATGAATGTTGATCCTTGAGAGAGCTTCACTTATGCAAGTTATATATAACAGTGATTTTGGCACCACAAATTTGACAACAGACAGGGATATAAACTATAGCACTTACAATCTCCCATTTTGTCAAATTAGTGACAAAACACATAACCAAGATAAACATAAAGTAAAACAACTGGTTAAAGTGTTATGAACTGGCTTACCCAGGTCATATCAACTGGCTAACCTGCAAATCAATATTCAATATACAACATTCAACATTCAACCAGTTTCATTCAACTAGTTCAAACATACTCATACTTCCCCCGAGTAACATAACCAATGCTACTCCTCTCACAATCACATCGTTAAGAACAAACCATTCTCCCCATTTTTGTCACAATATGACAAAGGAGAACTAAATAAAGGAATATATGAGAGTAAACATGAGGAGTTATGAGAGTATAGCAAAATAGTGATAAGAGATACTCAGCATTGCTTTACATAGAATAAAATTCAGCATAAAACATAGATAGTATCAAACTCAAAGTCAATCAAGTGCTAAGTTATAAAGTTATTACAGACCAGAAGTCTCATATAAACTAGTTAGAACTAGAACTTGATGATGGAGCAGGAATAGAGGGATCAAGTTGGTGCATGCCTTTGTTCAAGCGCCTAAGATATTTGCCCATGTACTTGAATTGCAAATCATGAGCAACAGACATGTTTTCCAACTTTACATTTATATTCTCAACTTTACCCTCTAATGCACTCGGACGTGCATCAACATCAGATGGTACAAAATCTGGATCATTTGCTTAGTCGAATCCGGTTCCTCAAAAATGTCATCCATATTAATGTCATCACCACTTCTTCATGACCACCACCACCACCACCACCTTGTTCGGAAGTAGATCCAACTTCATCTTATTGATATTAGTATTGTTGAAAATCGGATGATGGATAGGTGCCTCATCAACCGGCATATCGACTAACATATGAATAGCCAATACAGTTATTAAATAGGCAAAAGGAATGTCACTATGACCAGGATGGAGTCTAAATCGAAGAATGAAATGACAGATTAAGGATGGTAAACAAATCGAGTACCATTGGAAATAGCATGGATAACACGAACCATAAACGAAGTCAAGTCGATTTATTACCCGAACGAGGATACAAATTAGACACAAAGATTCCCTGGAGAATTCGTACTTGGGTAACAAATACCTTGCGGGAAGCACATTCCCTTTTGAATCCATTGAACATCCATGTTGCACAAGTCTCTAGTGAGCATGCGTTTTTCGACATTGAGGGTTTATCGGTTAAGTTATGAATAGGAATACCCTCATCATTCACAGGAATGTCCATAAGGGCTGAAATTAAATGATGATCAACGTCAAAAGGCCCTTCTCTAGTAGAAATTTTAAAAGTTAAATCATCCTGTGAGAAAGCACTAATACATGTAAACATGGATTGGGTAATGGACTGGTATGCAGGCCCACCCCAATGTAATAAGTTAACCCAACCTACAGCTTCAAGCATAGGAAGGATGTCAAAAGGTGCAATATGATTAACATCAACAGGATGTTCAACAATAACATTACGTAATCTAATGTCCCTGACATATGATGGATCATCATTGGGAACAAGAAGATGACGCTTAGAGATAGCGGTCGATCTGGAGGAAGAAGAAGGACCACGGGAAGTAGTTTTTCTACCTCTAGAAGCCATTTGCAACAAGGATTTCAAGGAATAAAGAAGTTGCAAAGGATTGAGAAGTGGGTTTACACAAAACAGATTTTTTAAAATCCAAACCCCAAATCTACATGAAATCCAAAATAGAAAGCTTCAAGCTAGAAAAGGAAACAATCTAGACACAAATCTGCAAGAAAAACAGGATTTGGAACACTAACCTTGAAGAACAAGAAAGATGGGTTCGACAAGTTGAAGCACGACTCCAAGGAGAAGAAAAAAGAAATGAGGAAGAAAGCAAAAATCCGAAACCCAAGTTCTACTACTGGTCGTGGGTATCTACGACCGATCGTAGGACGACTGGTCATGTATACTCACAACTGGTCGAAGAAACCCCAAAAATTCATATTTCTTGCAAATTATATAAAAATTGGAATTCAATCTAGCAAATATATACACTATAATACAAGTAGGCATAAATAATCATTTTAAAATGCACATGCCAAGATCAAATTTCATCTTATTGAACCTGCTTTTATCGAGAGGTTTTGTGAAAATGTCAGCTCGTTGATCTTCGGTAGGAATATATTCTAGAGATATAACTTTTTCTTCTACTAATTCCCTTATATAATGAAATCTAATGTCAATGTGCTTAGTACGAGAATACTGAATAGGATTTTTTGAAATATTTATCGCATTGGAATTATCACAATGTAATAACATAGAATCCTGTTTAATTCCATAATCACTTAGCATTCGTTGCATCCAAACAAGCTGTGTACATGCATTACCAGCTGCGATATACTCAGCTTCAGTTGTTGAAAGTGATATTGAATTTTATTTCTTACTAAACCAGAAAACTAGATAATTTTCAATGCAAAAACAACCACCACTGGTTGATTTTCTATCATCTAGATTACCAGCCCAGTCAGCATCCGAGTACCTAGCTAATTGGACACTAGTCTCATGAGGATACCAGAGACCGAGATTTACGGTACTTGTGACATATCCAATAATTCGCTTGACAGCAATCAAGTGAGATTCTTTTGGATCAGATTGATATCTTGCGCAAATACCAACACTTAGAGAAATATCAGGTCTACTAGCAGTTAAATATAACAAACTGCCAATCATACTCCGATAAAGTTTTGAGTCAACATTTTTACCATTAGAGTCTTTTGAGAGTTTCAGGGTAGTACTCATAGGAGTATCAAAATTCTTGCCATTCTCAAATCCAAATCTCTTGATTAGATTCAAAGCATACTTAGATTGAGAAATGAATATTTCCTCCAGGTTGTTGCTTTACTTGTAATCCAAGGAAATAAGTCAATTCCAACCATGCTCATTTCAATGTGATTTCATCAAATCTGCAAACTCGGTAGTCAAGTCAATACAAGTTGATCCATAAATGATATCATCAACATAAATCGCACCATTAAGATATGATCATTATGTTTTTTAACAAACGGAGTTTTACAAGATCCCATTTGAAAATTATGACTTAAAAGAAATTTCGTTAGTTTCTCATACCATGCCCTAGGTGCTTGTTTTAATCCATAAAGTGCCTTTTAAGCCGATATACATAATCAGTATTTTTGGAATCTTCAAAACCCATTGGCTATTCAACATAGACTTCTTCATGTAAATTGCCATTTAGAAAAGCACTTTTCACATCCATCTGATAGATCTTTATCTTTCTAAAACATGCAATGGATATAAATAGTCTGATAGATTCAAGACGTGCTTCTGGTGCAAAGGTTTCATCAAAATCAATCCCTTCAATTTAAGTATAACCTTGTACCACTAGTCTAGCCTTGTTTCTAATTATATTTCCACACTCGTCGGACTTATTTTGAAAATCCATTTTGTTCCAATGATGTGTTTATCTTTAGGTCTTGGTACGAGATACCAAACATCATTTCTTATGAATTGGTTGAGTTCTTCTTACATCGCAACAATCCAGTTCTCATCCAGAGCTTCTTTTACGTTAGATGGTTCAATTTGGGATGTAAAACATACATAATTACATATATCCTCAAGTTGTCTACGGTGCGAACACCGGTGAGAGGGTTTCCAAGAATTTGTGTGGTTGGATGATCTTTAACAGTCCTCAACTCAGAATCAGTCTGATTCGATGAAGTATCGGGTTTATCAATGGTTAGTACTTCATCATTATCTGAATTAGAAATTGGTGTGTTTAAGTGATCATCAATGACAACATTAATGGATTCTTGAATCACACCAGTCCTTTTGTTCAGGACCCTATAAGCTCGACTGTTTAAGGAATATCCTAGAAAAATCCCTTCATCACTCTTCGTATCGAATTTTTCCAAATTTTCACGATCACGTAAAATATAGCACTTCGCCAAAAACTCGAAAGTATTTAACAGTAGGCTTTTTATTGAACCACAATTCGTAAGCCGTTTTATTTTTATCTTTGCTAGTGTAGACTCGGTTAATAATATAGCAAGTTGTGTTGACTGCTTCAGCCCAAAGATTTTTAGAGAGCTTCATGCTATTCAACATGACATTAACCATTTCTTGAAGCACCCTATTCTTTCTTTCTACAATTCCATTTTGTTGTGGAGTTTTGAGAGCAGAGAATTCATGTAATATTCCTTGGTCGGTGCAGAACTTCTCAAAATTGCTATTCTCAAATTCAGATCCATGATCACTACGAATTTTACTGATTTGAGAAGATTTTTCAGTTTGAATCCTTTTGAGAACTTTTCTTACTTCTTCAAGGGTTTCAGATTTATCCCTTAAGAAGACTACCCAAGTGAATCTGGTAAAGTCATCAACTATCACCAAGATATACTTTTTCCCACCACGACTTTCTGTTCTAGTAGGTCCTATCAGATCCATGTGGAGAAGTTCGAGTGGTCTTGATGTGGTATTTGAATTCACCTTTTTGTGTGAGTTCTTTATTTGTTTGCCTATCTGGCACTCACCACATATTTTATCTTATTTCTGAAGTTTGGGTAAACCTCTTATAAGTTCTCGTTTGCTCAATCTATATAAATTTCGATAATGTACATGTCCAAGACGTTTGTGCCATAAATCGGTCTCTCTGTATGGACCATGTAACATGTTTGATTAGATGAGTTGGATTCGCTAATAATATAGCAATTTTCAGACGTTCTACGTCCAGTTAATATTACAGAACTCTTATTGTTTAGTATCTCATGGCTTTGATTAGAAAACCGAACATTATGGTTATTATCACATATTTGAGATATACTAAGCAAGTTATGTTTTAAGCCTTCAACATATAAAACATTTTTAAACACGGGAAGATTAAAAAGTTGAACCGTACCTTGGCCTATAATCTTGCGATTACTACCATCACCAAATGTGGTGAACCATCAGTCATATCTTTCGAATCCGTGAATAAAGCTTTGTCACTGTCATATGCCTGGAGCATCCCTTTGTCTAGGTACCACTTGAATGACTTGTTGCTTTGAAAGCGGTGTGAGCAACCAAGCAAGTAATTTTAGGAACCCATTTCATAAGCTGTTTTGGGTTTAGGAACATAGTTGGTCTTCTTTTGTGTATATTTGTAGGAATGACCTATAGAGTTAGATTTTAAGAGCTCCTTGAGTAAATCAACTATCTTTTTAGTTAGTGGATTTCGTTTCTGATTAACATGGCTGCTTCTAGGTTTTGAAAAGTTTTTGAATTTCTAGAAAAATCTTGATAAGTACTTTTCCCTTTTGAGTTTGAAGACTCTCCTTTAACAAACATAGGAGGAGTATACTTTTGTTTAGGAGGTAGATTTTTATCATAGCCCAACCCGGATCGATCGCCACATTTTTCTTAATCCGGATAAAAGTTTCTCTAACGAAGGATCACCTTGGGCATATTTCCATGTGTCCTTTAGACTCAGAAGAGAAGATACTTCAGGTGTAAGTTTCTCAATTTCAGAGTTTAAATCAATAATTAGAGATGTTGTGAATTCCAAATCGCATTTTGATGTTTCGAATCAATCTGAAATTTGTGATTTTTCTAAGACAAGTGATTCAAAATAATTTTTGAGTTTAGAAAACTTTTCTTTTTGAAGTTTAAGTTTGATAGCAATTTTATAACTTTCCTTATATAGGGCATTGTAAGCGTCTTGAAGATCATCTTCATTTTCACATTCACTATTCAAATTTTCTTCACTTGTAAAGTCATTATCTGAAAATGTGAATTTGGCTAGAGTCATAAGAGCTTTAACCTCATTGCCCGACTCGGTTTCAGAATCTTCTAATTCAGAAGAACCTTCAGAATCGGATGATTCATCCCATGTAGCCAACATACCCTTCTTCTTGGGTTTGTCCCTTTTTGGACATCTATTTGCTAAGTGCCTATATTCTTGACAGTTGTAACATTGACTATCTTTCAAAGATTTTTGAGATTTAGGTCTAAACTTCTTTTTATCATTTGATTTTTGAAAATCAACCATTTTCTTGCTTTTGAAAATCTTGTAAAATTTCTTAGCTAAAAGAGCCATATCATCTTCTGAAATTTTCTTCTTAATTACATTTAGAAGATTTTAGTGCGATAGATTTACCTTAAGGAGCGTTAAAGTATAACTAGAAGGATTGTAGAGAACCAACTAGTTCTTCTACCCTCATAAAATCCGTATCACGAATTACTTGGAACGCGGTTACGTTAGAATTGAACCGTTCAAAGTGAGCGTAATATTTTTGCACACACTTTAATTTCTGGACTTGTATCGCCAAGAACTCACATTTAGTTTTCAATGTCATTCAATCTATTGTAAATTTCCATTAACCTTTCCTTTTCCTCCATATGATTTTCTTCAAATCTGGTTGTGAGGAGTTGGACTTTAGATTTTTACAATTGTAGTACCCTCGTGTGTCATTTCTAATATATCCCAAGCTTGCTTTGCAGTATCATAGAAATAATTCTTTTGAACTCATCCGGTGATAGTGCGCAAGTAATTGCATTTAGTGCTTTAGCATTTGCACTACTCTCACTTTTCGAAGAGTGGTCCATTGGTAATATGGTGTGACTTTCATAGATTTTGAACCATCAACCCCAGTAACTTCCATGATAGGAGGATTCCATTCGATCACCGTGGCTTGCTACACATTTTCATCCATTGATTTGAGGAAGATCCTCATTACGGCTTTCCAATAGGCATAGTTGGAGCCATCAAAGGGTGGAGGCCTAGTGATGAAAGGCTATCAAAATTTGACATCTTAAATAGCTTAAATCGTTAGCTCAGAATTAAATCCAAGAATTAAAAAGAGCTATTAGGCTCGATACCACTTGAAAAGGCCTAGCTATATGTCCTAGAGGGGGTGAATAGGACAATGCCAAATAAAACTTATAACAATGGAATTAAATAGAATATGATAGCCAAAGTAAATCACAATGCAGAAAGTAAAATAACCTCAAAATTCAGATCTTGAGAGGTTGATACAAATGTTGTTCTAAGGACAACCTTACACCAAAACCGAGTTTATGGTAGGACAACCTTATTTCTAGAAAGATCTTTGTATCAAATCTCAAATCGAAGAGGAATACGAAAATAAATACAAACTGAATTGAAATAACTTGTAATTACAAATGTATTGTTCTAGGGACAGCCATACACCATAAAAATGGCGGGGCAACCTTGTTGGAACAACTTTTAAAAGAAATTAAAATATCAAGCGATAAAGGAATAGCAGAAAATAAATTCTAAACTATTACAACATTCTCACAATGCTTGAATTAAATGATTACAACATTCACCACCATACATACATCCCACAAAAGAATAATTAAAGATTAGAAAAATAAATCATTCAACCACAACACAAGGGATTATAGTGGTTCGTTTGTGTGTTCACCAACTGTTAAACAACAGAACCACACAAAATGCTACTCCACTCCTAATATCCTCACACAGGGGATATTAGCGTTCACTAACAAAATAGGTTTTCCCAGTTCACCCAAAACCTTTACAATTGTGTCTTTGTCGTGGGCTTACACAATTAAAAACCCCACTTCGAGTTTTCCTGGCTCTCCTCGGATAACCAATACAACAAGATTTTTCGGCAAATCTTGAAAGAAACCAAAACAGAAAGTAATTTACAATTAAATATAAAATACGATTATCTCCTTCATTGTAGCAGCCCGGTAAACCAAATCAGAGTAGATTATTGAATGTCTAAGTTCAATGTCCAGTACTCAATTACAATGGTTCTAATTCTAATAGATTTTAAATTAAACCGAATAGGGCTTGCCTTAATTGATTTTGATTCCAAAGAAAGGGAATAATAATTCCTCTTATCAAATCAGATTGGAATAGCAGAAACAAAATTAATTAAAATAAAGCTAAGGAAAGAGAATATTAAATAAGCACACTTAGCTTAGATGGAGCACAGAATTATCTCTCAGAAGTTCGACGAAGATTGGCTTGAATGGATTAATTAATTCAATGATTTCTTCTGAGATTCGTGCACTATTTATAGGTGAGCAGATCGCGTCTTCGACTGGTCTAGGGAGCTCTTCGACTAGTTGAAGCAATAACAGATATTTGAAAAATCCCGATAGGTCGTGGATATCTACGATCGGTCGAAGGTCAATTGGTCGTAGGTCACCTACGACTGGTCGTAGGTTTCCTTCGACTGGTCGAAGAACCTATAACACATCGCTGTATTTTGAGTCGAAGATTTATAACTGGTCGAAGATACAGTCGACACTGTTCCTTCGACTGGTCGAACAGATTCCTGGACTAGTCAAAGCCTAACAGATTTCATCCGGAATTTGTAACAAACTCACGACTGATCGAGGAATTTCTTAGACTGGTCGAAGCAAGTCTAGGACTAGTCGAAGAAGGCCTAGGACTAGTCGAAGAACAGACCAAAATTATGTAAAATAAACATTCAACTTATGTATCCAAAATGACCTACTTCTAAGGTCAACCTATGGTCAGTCAAACCTCAACCATGAAGTATGGACATTGAAACATTAAGAACAAGTGACCTTGAAGTATGAGCCTTGAAGTCTTGATGTAGCTCAATCTTGAAAGAGTCTTGAGTTCTTTATAAACTGCCTTGTACTCTTCTTGAAGTCTTACAGCTTGAGTCTTGTCTTGTGAGCAGTTCTTGCATTCAAGATTGATCCTTGTACTTGTGAGCTTTGCTTGTTGTGAGCTTTAGCTGATTATGAATGTTGATCCTTGAGAGAGCTTCACTTATGCAAGTTATATATAACAGTGATTTTGGCACCACAAATTTGACATATGCATACCCATGCGGGCTGCAAATGAAGCCAGCAATTGAAAGTATTAAAAGGGCCAAAAGTACTCAACGACTAGTCACATGTAACACCCATGCCGTCTGTATAGCTTTCCAATAGTGTCACGGGGAACGGATTAAACTACCCTCCCGTGAATGGGTCTGACCTTATAGGCGAAGAAAACGTAGGCTGCAGTGTGAGCTCTTTGGCCATGTCCATAAATAGGCCAACCATGCGTAAGACCCCCCAGATCTCTGACTTAATTTCAGTAGTAACTCATGAGGAAGGGCCTAAACCTACTCATTGATGGACTGATAGCCCTAAATTTGGTACCCCAAAGATCGCCTTGTGTGTCCTGTGAACTCTAGAGAGTTACTGAGGCCAACCCTATGTGTAAATTCAATCGAGTTCACGGCCCCGGTAGCTTCACTGGGCCCCTCTGATGGATCGCGGTTTGTGAACTCATCAGGCTGTGAGAAGTCCAGTGAACTCATAAGAGTTACAGAGACCATCACGTGAGACTCGACTCCACTTCTCAAGAGTTTAAAAAACTATGTGGCTCCACTACTCAAGAGCATAAACTGTGTGATTATCTGACTAAACTGAAACTTAGTGCTGCCAACTAGGACGAGAATCATATAGGAAATCCCTTACTAACAGTCATAAGAGATGCTTAAATAAAAGTATAATTCATCAATCAGAATATCGCATAAACACATATGCGTAAGTATAAAAAGAAAATGCAAAAGAGACAATCATTTTCAAGAACATCACAAAATACTTGCATAGCTTGCAATTCAAAGAGTACTTGTAGTAACAAAAGAAAATACGACAAAGTTTCATCTCTCATAACTCTCCTACCATGCCTAATGCTCCTAAGTGTTGTTACAAATTTTCCTGGAGATGAACTTAAGCAGCTACATGTTCTAATTTGGCATTTGAAATGATTTTGGTAGGATCTGGAATGCCAGCTAACTTTTTCTCCAATGAAGCAATTAGCTCTTCATTCTTAGCCAGTTTAGACCACTAGGCATCCACAGAATGAAGGCTGGATTGTATCTTTTCATGTACTCTTTTGATGTTCAAATCTTCCTCCCCTGCTTCTCCAACTGGATGATCTCTTGCTTCAAAAGAGCAATGCGGTTCTGGATAGTCATCTTATAATTAGCAAAAGTCTTCAATTGCTCTCGCAAGGATAACTGTTCTATGGTCATGACGAGAGATGATGGGAGTAATCTGGGAAACTTTCTCTTTGGAAGATGTTAACTGTCTCTCATACTCCAAGATTTTTGGTGGAACGACCGTAGTTTTAACTGACTTTAAAGCAACTATTGAATTATGAAATCTCAAGAGAGCATCGCGCACAAAATAAACATTGACTTTGGCCATCCTTGCTGCACTATCTAGAACATCTATGGCAATTGCTAGATCCGACCATTGATCAAGGTCTTCAAATATATCGACGACTGCCAACATGGAGTTCCTAATCAATGTTAACTTGTATGCAGGAATCTTCTCAAAAGATAACATATCCGACAAGGTGGCAACAGAACCAGAACTAGCTATGCCGCTTTGACGTAAGTTTCCTGTTAAAAAATGAAAAGGTAAAGTTATAGAAGAACCATAAATATACATGATAAGAGGAACGTAAACAAGGAAAGAAATATACCTTCTGCTGGTACTGGAACAATAGGAGATTGTATTTCTCCGGTAAGAGGAAGACCATATCCTACCATCTCAGCAAAAGAAGGAGCTCTAGCCTCAATGCTTGAATCTATGGTAGTGGGAGTTGGCATATCAGTTGGCTCCACTGGAAAACAATTCCTCTAGCCACTGTCCTTGGGGGCACCAAAGAAGCTAAAGAGACCCTCGGGGAAGCTACTGGTATAGTAGGAGGAAAATCCACAAGGGAAGTACCCTCCGTCCTAGTACTGGCAATATGAGCACCTGAAATAAAATACATAATAACATATAAGAAAAATGATGATGAAAGAAAGAAAAGTAAATAAAGAATAATAAGATTTTCTTGCCCGGTGAATATCCATATTCCCCATAGTCCAGGGGTTCATCTTCTCCTTCCTCCACCATTGGTGAAGTCCTTGCAGGGACAGTGGTATCAGGAACAGCTTCAGAAGTTAAAGGGAAATGCTCTTCATTGGTAAAAACACCCTCCGCAACAATGTCTTCTTTGCCATCAATGTCGACTTCTCCTTCCTCATAGTCATCATCTTTATTCTCCCCTTCAGTCTCATATTCACCAGAAGCGGTATTTTTAGACGAGGAGGTCGAACCTTCACCCTCTGAATCTCCTTTGCTTACTTCTTTAATTACTACCTGCTTCCCTTTGGAGAGAAGAGACTGACTGATCCCTGGCTGAAGAGCTATACTGACTAGAACCGAGGAAGTAGAAGCAACAGTCCCTTCTTGAGGTGAAAGGGGAGAGGCTTGTGAGCGCGTCTGAGACCTTATCATCGGTGATGAGGGACTAGGATGGACAGTCCTGGGGATAGGAGAAGAAGTTGGTTAATCTTGAGGATTGACTGAGGAAGTTGGCTGATTAGAGGATTGGCAACATCTTCTTGAAATGGAGAAACAGCTCCCTGTCTCCTCAACTATCCTTTCAGAGCGGTCTCGGGGAATTTTTTCAAAATCTCAAATGACTCCATAGGCTACCCATCCTTCCAGAGTATCATTAGGTTTTCGTTCACGAATGGGTTCATCTACGGATATCTTAACGCAAAGATGACCATAAAAGGGGGCATGACTTATCTCTGGTATAAAACCTACCCCTTCTTCAATTATACGACCCATGAGCCTCGGTGGCGAAAGCCAGATAGGCTTATCCACCAACAAGCCTTTCCTTACCAAATATGATTGGTGTACCCACCATCTCATGTGACTATACGAGGACCGAGGGGTATGATCACAACCTGGAATGATAAAGGAAGAGTTGACTCGGCAGCCCAACAATTGCTTCAATATCATCGCCCAATTACATGGACCAGTTCTGTAACTCCGCATCCGTCTGGTCACTAATCCACAATCTACTGGAACTGCTTGGTCAAAGCCGATTTGACGAGCAAAACGACTTGGGTAATATGGTTCTCTCCAAAATTCTGCTCCTTCCCTCAGCGGGAGACTACATGATCGAATCAATAAGAAAAATGCTCTTTCCCCTGAGGTAAGTGCCCCCATGTCGATTTTATCTATGTTTGTCGTATAACAATGCAGGCAGAAATGGAAATAATTGATCTTGTTGTCGGAGGAGATTGCATCTTTCACCTAATCATATGACCTCTTCGCCATAACTCTCTTTTGAAAGAACTAGAGTGGAATATGGAAGGGTGAATGTAAGCTTTCTCCAAGACTTCAAAGGTCCATGGGAAGTATTCATCAAGCTAACCAATGGAGTGTAGGTAGAGGTAGAGCCAATGGAAGGACTTTTTCACATGTGAAGTGATTTCTCCAAAAGCTTTATAAATCGAACACAACACCAGAGGAGCAAGGGAATACTTGAATCCCTTGGCCATAGCACCAACAACTACAAAAACTGAGGGACGGATGGCATCTACACACTTCGAGCTAGGCAAGACTACCACAGTTAGCCAATAGCGAGGAATGCCACAAGCTCCCCGTCGAGAGAATACTCGGGGCACTCTTTTATGTTTTTGAGGAGGCCTTCCAGCTCTCACAAGTGATTGCCCTTGAACCTAGGAAAAGAAGGAAAGACAGGTGATGAGAAATTTATATATATCAAGAAGAGATGAAAATTGTTAAATTGAAAAGAAGAGAAGTTACAAGAGAGTCGTGCTGAAGTGTACAAGCCATTGCATGAGAGAGATCTTGTGGATCTTTGAAAACTTAGACATCTCCCTAAAAAGTTCGCTAGTTGTTTCTGAAATGGAGGTAAGGCGGTCAGGTGAAGAAATATAGGCCAATTCATCGTTAGTTGGAACGAATTCATCATAAAATTTTCAGGTTATCGAGAGTCGGCAATCCTATGAATGTCCCAGAGTGTGAGGCTTATTTCGCCTCCAAGAAGATGGAAAGAGTTGGTCGACGGACACTAGTAGTTGAGGAAGCCCTTCAAGATAGAATGCTCCTTGTAAAAAGGCTACGATGTTGCTTCGATCGCAGTATAAAGATCTATCTTGGTCAGAATTCGCGAATGCTTCACCAGAATCGCTACGGCCTACTCAGAATAATAATTGCAGGGGGTCAAGAGACCCCTTGTTCTAAATTCCTCAGGACTCCAGATGAGTCTGCGTTCGCTGAAACGCTGTTGAAGTGTCTCATAAAAATGGGTTGGATACAAGTTGTGGGGATCATGACATGGAATGAGGAAGATCATAGGATGGGTATTGCCTAGCTATTACCTCGGCTTCTTCGGCAACAGAATGCCTTCTAGGATTTTGGGTTCTCTGAACGACTAGGACTCTGTATAAGCTAGCTTCTCTCCAACCATTTGGTCCCTGGGTTCACAGTTCAAGAAGGAATAATGGTGATGAAGGTTCATCGGAATCACCGTTATACCTTGTTTATAAGGGTTATCAAATTTCATGATACCCTCAATTGCTTAGATTGATTTCTTTCTATTGTGTTCCTTAATCTTCTCCTAGAACTCTTGAGCTTTGTTTCGACGGGTCTTCTTCGATTTGGAAGGAGGCGGAGTGTCTTCCCTAGCAGGAGGTTTCTAGCTGATGGTTTGAAGGTGGTCCTTAATTTCAACCATTCCTCCCAGTCATATTCGCGACCGTGCTTGGGTGGTCTTTCAAGGTCACCCATGGAAATGACTCTATAAATGGGAGACGAAAGTGTGTTGATGCGGTCAGCGAAATCAAAGGTAGGAAGCACCAACTCTTTAATGTAAGCAGGGTGCTTACTATTTGTTTTAAAGCACTTGCACGAAGGCTGGGCTGGGGATGATGGAGATTCTGTGGCTTGAGTAGGTGATGGGTTCGGTAATTCTTGGTGTGAAGGATGTGCAGTAGGAGGATCAATGGGGATGAAGGTCCTTTTTATGCGGGGCATAATGAGAAGGTTCAAGTTCTAAAGAATCAGGTTGATCATTTAACCATTACAAAACCAATATCAAATGAGATGTGGTTGACTACTTATTAATGTGATATCAATCGCGCAATGGGTTTGTGCCTTGCGTGAATGGGAAGTCCGTTGCACGGGTCGTGTAACCAGATTCAATTGCACGGGGCGGACTAAGCGAGATAGAGCTTCGCTGCAGAGGGTGGAAATGATGAAATGAGCTAAGTTCCACTATTTATAGAGGATGGGGCCGAGTAAAGTATTCGAGCTCCCGTTACGCAAGTCGCGTAACCACTTCAGGAAGTCCAGAAATTTGAGAAGATTGATCCTAATTCTTTGATTCAAATGAACAAAGAATGGATCAAGGGGGCATCTGTTGGAGCACCAAAAAGATGAATGAAGATTGAAGGGATAGAAGAATTGAGGAGAAATGAAGAAATGAGAAAGTAGAGAATTGAGTATCATAGTAAGTGGTTGCGCGGACCGCGCAATCAATAAGTTGGTTGCGCGGGTCACGCAAACAACTTGATGAGTTGAGTAATAAATAGTTGGTTGTGCGGGTCGTGCAAACAACTTCATGTGTTGCACGGGTCATGCAACCAAGATCAAAGCAGTCTATTATGGATGGTTGGATTTGATACAAGGTGGGCCCCATGACACAAAGATCGAGGGTTCGCACATGTGGAGGCCTATCAATACCCCACTCCCTCTTTAATTTAGGTCGGAAGAATTTTGGAAGAAGGTCAGAGCTTCAGAGGAAGTTGAAGGTAGGAGAAGAGGGAGAAGTTAGTTGCAGAACCACGCAACCAATAGTTGGTTGCACGGCAGGCTGTTATATAGCCAATGATGAAAAGGGCCGAAATGTTGTCGGAATCACTTCAAGCTCTCCTTTGCATAAGGGACAAGCTTAAAAAGGGAAGATTGGATGATCAGACCCACACAACATTCCTCCTAGAGAGATGATCAAAGCACAAGTCGAAATGCTGCCGAATTTGATATTCAGATTCGACATTCGAACTTTGTTAATTCCTATATTTTAAATGATCTATCTTAGAATCAAGGGATATTAGAGGATGTAAATGAACTCAGTATTAATGAAACAATGATTGCTCTTCATACACTTTCTTTGTTATGTTCAAATAAGATAAGTCGCCCAAATCGAATGCATTTATTTTTTATTCAAAACACAAGTATTCTGATGTCTTGTCCATTCTGATTTACGACTCGATAGTCTCATTCGAGTACACCTTGGTGATGACATATGGTCCATCCCATTTAGGATCGAATTTGCCCCCTTCTTGAAGTGACCATAATGGGTCTTTTCAACATTAACACTGTATCGCCTTTCTTGAAGGAGCGATGTTTGACTTTCTTGTCGAAAGCAGTGAATATTCACGCCTGATACAGCTATAATCATTATTACGCCACTAATCATTTTTCATCTAGTGTATCTAACTCCATGAGCCTTATTTTGGCATTTTTATCATTTGCAATCGATTTGTGCACTGCTATCTTAAGTGACGTGACTTGCATTTCAATAGAGATAACAACTTTGACACCATAAACTACTGAATACAGTGTGGCTTTAGTCACAGTTCGATGGGTTGTTCGGTAAGCCCACAAGGCTTCTTATAATTTTTCATCCCAATCACGTTTATTTCCCATGGCAATCTTCTTTAATATCTTGGCTATCATCTTATTGAAGTCTTCTACTAATCCACTGGCTGGGGGATAATAAGTTGTCGAAAATTAATGCTCAATACCGAATTTCTGGCACAATTTCTTCATGGTCCTATTTTTGAAAGGGGTATCATTATCGGTAATAATCTTCTTTGGAATTCCATGACTATATATGATCACATGACGAATAAAATTGATGACATCTTCTCTTTAACGTTGCGTAAAGCGATTGCTTCAGTCCACTTGAAAAAATAATCTGTTGCTGCCAAAATATAATGTTGCCCCTTGGATGAAGAAGGATTGATATGACCAATGACATCCAGTCCCCAGGCTACTGACTAATGTAGATCTTCAAGAGGCACATGTATGATATCACCATGCACTTGGCATTCATAACACCGCTTTGCGTAAGCTATTACATCTTTAAACATGGAAGGCCATTAATATTGCATACGATGTATGTAATGAAACAAATTTCGACCAGCATGATGAGCCCCACATTCCCCTGAATGTGTTTCTCGTAATACATAGCTTGCTTCTTCTTTACCCAAGTATCATAACAATATTTCATTATAAGACCTTCTATACAATACTTCATTATCTATAACAAACCTTTTCGACCTTTGTTTGATCTGTAACTTCTGTGAAGGATCTTCTAGAAGGATGTTATATTTGAGATAATCGATAAAGAGCTAATGCCAATCTTCTACAGTAATCTCTAAACACGACACAGATAGTGCTTTAAGATTCTCATTCAAAAGTTCTAGTGACGGCAAAAATCTTCATTCTTCAATTATTACCTAGAGAGGACTCCGGTCAGGGTAGGATAAAGTTACAGCCAAACTAGCTAAATCATCTGCCCTTGCATTCTTGTATCATGGTATATGCTTGATTTCAACACTATAAAACCCCTCCAATAATTGTTGTACCCATCGACAATATGGTAACAGTTCTTATTTTCTTATTTCAAACTCTGTCATCAACTGATTTATCACCAGTTTAGAGTCCCCGAATATTTGTAGGGCTTTTATCTTAGTCTCTTGTGATATTTCCATTCTTATGATGACAGCATTGTACTCAGCTTCATTATTGATACATGCAGTGCCCAGTGTAAAGGAATATAGTAATAAATCGCCTTAAGGGCTGATAAATATTATTCCACCTCCTACTCCTGACATCCGGGAAGCACCATCGAAATATATTTTGCATGATGTCATGCCCCAAACTCGGAAACCGGGCTTATAAAATTCCCGATCGCCGAATCTAGCGCCAACAGCCTCCGTAGTACCCCAATCTCAGCTCCCGACACCCATATGCCAGGTTCCCATCCTAGGATCCTACAATGAGGATTTTGAACATAAATTTGTTCCACAAGAAGAAGCATAAGACATAACCACAAGCATAACCTACAAACAATAACAAAGCAACATCACCACATATCCATTATATCAAAAACTTTGAGTATAATGCATAAAGGAAATACAAGAGAGGTATCCAAAAACTCCAGACACTCTGACGCACGCTCCTGCCTCAGCTCGACTGCGTCCTGACATCACCTGTACACATCTATCGTGCATAAGCTTATAGAAACCTTAGAGGATGGTGTAAGTGTGTGCGCAATATATGTGCCAAGTATGCAATATTACAGTAATGCGGAAACATGCTGGTAAATTCGTGAATGCTATCAGCCATACCAAGGCTATGCGATGTAAGGCATAAATACTGTCAGCCATACCAAGGCTATGCGATGCAAGGCATGAATGTTGTTGGCTATATCAAGGTTATGCGATGCAAGGCATACATGGCCAATGTCATATGCGAGATGTAACTCAAACATATCAGTCCTCCTCAGAGACCACATATCAGTACAACTCATCTTTGGAATATCATCGGGGTCGAGTACACTCTACGTCAGCTTGTCATCCCAATCTAAGCGCACAACTGAGTAAGTGGAAGAGACCTCACTATCCGCCTGCCAATATCGGGCTTGGCACGTCGATAGCGGACCCATCCCTCAAGCTGGGTCAGACTCAGCCCAGTCATTGGCTACTCCCTCAAGCGGGTAAGGTCATACCCCATTCTAACTGACCATGAAACAGGGGAAGACGCGGCTTATTGGTATATGGCCCTCGTGCGTTCATGTATCCACTCAGTCTTGACGTTGGAGCATCCTCTGGTACCATAAGGGTTTAAGGACTTGCACCATGGGACATCTATGGCGCCCCGAATACTAGTAACAAGTATTTTCGGTGTCTAATCCTGCCATCCATGCTATGCCTATGGAGGCTATGGCCATGATGTCACTAGGGCGTATAGTAGTCATGTCACACAATGCGAGATGCATGAATCACACTATCCAATCATGTAGCTATCCTGCGCGTACCACGCACTCATGTGGGACAACTTCGCCTATCAGGGAGTCCCATAAACAATCAGTCCAATGACATATGCTATGATCAATCACTCCTCATATCAAGCATACATAAGATGCACATGGGCATGAATCATGATGATGATACACTCTCCTTATATCAAGGATGGGCCTAGACGGCCTACTTATATCAAGAATGTGCCTAACAATTACGGGGGCCCAATGATTTGGGTTAGCTCATTTTAATACCAACTAGGAAGATGAATGGGCATCATAAGCATCTTTACATACATCATGGTGGAATCACACATAATAATTGAGCCTCATATACATCACCTTGGGCCTCACACAAGGGCCTCACATACATCACATTGGGCCTCATACAAGGGCCTCACATGCATCACATTGGGCCTCACACAAGGGCCTCATATACATCACATTAGGCCTCACTGATGGGCCTTATATACATTACTTTAGGCCTCACGCAAGGGCCTCATATACATCACTTTGGGCCTCACACAAGGGCCTCATATACATCACATTGGGCCTCACTCACGGGCCTCATATATATCACATTGGGCCTCACACAAGGGCCTCATATGCATCACTTTGGGCCTCACACAAGGGCCTCATATGCATCACTTTGAGCCTCACACAAGGGCCTCATATACATCACATTGGGCCTCACTGATGGGCCTCATATACATCACATTAGGCCTCATCTCATGGGCCTTACATACATCATATTGGGCCTCATACACAATACAACTAGGCCTCATGAACAGCTCATGATTCTAGGCACAATGGGAGGATGGTGAGTGTGTGTAACACATACAACATAGTGGGCCTAATGGGGCAGCCCATGGTTCGGTAAAAATGAATGGGCAACATGTATATCATATACATCAAGGTGGGCCTTACAGGTCAGCCCCTATGGTCCAGAAAATCCAGTGGAGAGTGTGCTCACAACAAACACATTAAGGTGGGCCTGATGCATCACCAAATGGGCCTCATGTGGTAGCCCATGGTACAACCAAATTAGATGGGCAGCAAATAAATACATCATGGTGACCCTGCACAAGCCAAATGGGCCCCACCAGATGGACAGCCTGGATATACAACACATCCATTTTGGTGGGCCATCTGCCCCGAATGGTGAGGATGAAACACGTACAACATGGTGGGCCCACGATCTGGACGGTCTAGATGACAACATACACATGGTGGGGCTCACATCCCGCAATGGATGGTGTGGATATACATCATATAGGCCCCACGTGTCCCAGCCCTAGACGGCGTGGGAAAACACATACATCATGGGTGCCTCACATCCAGGCCCCTAGATGGATGGCCTAAATATAAAACACATACCTCACATGGGTCCCACCGTCCACATGTGGATGGTGGACTGCATGGATAAAATGCATACATCAGAGGTGGGTCCACACATGTGGCCCACCTCAGCTTTGAATAAAGCTTATATTTGTGTTTACACTTCTCTCATCTAGGCGTCCTGGACGTCCAGCGGACGGACGGCCTGGATGGAATACATCATCAAGGTGAGCCCACTTCCTACCCTGTGCAGACGGCATGGGTGAAATACTACAAGGTGGGTCCCACGTGAGTGGCCCACCACAGATAAAATCAACTGATATTTGGGTTTTCCATCCAAACAGCTAACACATGGGCCTGGAAAAAAATTCTGGACAGCAGCAGGGTGCTGCATGTTACAGCCCATAAGACTTGCTGGACGGTGGACATTTATCTCATACATCAAGGTGGGGTCCACCTAGATGGGCCACACACATCTAGATCAAGCTCATATTTTTGGTTTCCTTGTAGACAAAAACAAGACAGTAAGGTGGGCCAGCCTACATCTAGATTTCCAGACAGCAGGGCCATCCCACCCTGTTGGACGGTCTGGATGTGTTATGCACATCAGGTGGGCCACACACACATCATCATCATAAAAAAAAGGGAGAGAGAGAGAGAGAGAGAGAGAGAGAGAGAGAGAAACATGTGATGGAGGGGCCCCGCCACTATGGGGCCCTCTAATACATGCATCAATACATACATCAAGATGGGTCCCAAACATATGGGCCATAAACACAATCAAGAGTGGAGATTTCCTTCCCACCATGAATCAAGGCCTAGATGGCCTACATGCACTAGGAAATTAAATCAAACACCATGGTAGGGTCCATGGAGAATGGCCCCACCATGGATTCATGCATGTAAGCAAAGGTGGGCCATTGGCCACCCCTAGAGGTCAAGGTTGGATCCTCACCATTGATTGGTGGGTCCTAATTGCCTTAGGCTAGAAAATTAAAAAATCCATGCAAGAAAACACAAACCTAATCCTAAACAAAAGCACCCACCTCTCTAACTTCTCCTTCTTCTTCCCTATGCTCCAATGTTCCTAGGAAGCTCTTTTAATGGTAGAGATGGCCTCTTGATGGTTGGATTTGTGGGAAAGTTAGGTGGAAGATGGCTGGATTTTGGGAGTTTTCTTGGACGTCCCAAGCTCTCTCTAGTAATGGAGAATGGGAGAAAGATGGAGAGAGAGAGAGGGAGAGAGAGAGAAAGAGAGAGAGAGAGAGAGAGAGAGAGAGAGATAAGAGGGAGAGAGAGGTAATGATGATGGTAGGGCAATCATAGCTTGTAAGAGCATAGGGAAGAGCTTGCTGTCATGGCTTGTAAGAGATAGGCTAGCAATCATAACTTATTAGGGTAGGGTGACTATAGCTAGGGTAATGTCATCACCCTCATGATTACCTAGGGAATGGTGCCATATGGGATAACCATGACCATTTTAATGCGCGGTCCACCTCTTATGATCTAAGCATCACATTGACACATGAGATGCGGCGTTTGAACCACGGCGAGGATGCGGTCGTAATGGCATAAGTCTTGGGTTGAGTCGGCTCAGTTTCACAGATCGCAACTCAGGGTCACACGCAAATGCTATCTACATGTCGCGGGTCATCGAAATTCGACCTGGAGGACTCTGGGATCCTATGGAACAGAATGGTCACTAGGACACAGGCTTGACACATGAACTAGGTGATTCAATCAACAGTACTTGTTCGTATGGTAACTCGTCAGAAATTTCTTCATTATCGGGGATATAATGAGCTACTAGAAAATCTATGATTACTTGTCCTTTAGTGCTTTTGATGATTTATAGGAGATCGTATATTCAGAGAGGAGCAACATCCACTTGCCTAGCCTTCGAGACAACATCAGTCTTGTCGTCAAGAATTTTATTAGGTCAGCTCGCAAGATCAAGGTTATTTCATGAGAGAGATAATAATGTCATAGTTTTTGTACTGTGAACACCAAAGTCATGCACACCTTCTTGATGGGAGAGTAATTACATTCTGATCCTATCAAGGTTTGACTTTAAATAATAGAGAGTACTCTCCTTTCCTTGTTCGTTAGACTGGGCTGACCGTGAGCTACCAGGAAATCTATGACTGCTTGTCCTTTCATTGCTTTTGATGATTCATAAGAGATCTTATATTCAAAGAGGAGCAACATCCACTTGTCTAGCCTTCCAGACAACATCGGTCTTGTCATCAAGAATTTTATTGGGTCAGCCTGCGAGATCAAGGTTATTTCATGATAGAGACAATAATGTCGTAATTTTTGTACTGTGAATATCAAAGCCAAGCACACCTTCTCGATGGGAGAGTAATTACATTATGCACCCATTAAGGTTTGACTTTAAATAATAAAGAGAGCTCTCCTTTCCTTATTCGTTAGACTGGGCCAACAGAGCCCCTAAGAAATTTTCAAATGTAAAGATATACAGAATCAGAGGTTTTACCCTTTACAGGAGTGGCTAATATCGGAGGTTGCTTCAGTAATTCTTTGATAGAGTTGAATGCATTTTGACATGCTTGGTCCCATATAAATTCCGCTCCTTTCTTCATCAAATGAGCAAAAGGTTGGCATCTAAAGCGTCAAATATACACCAACTTTCCTTGCAAACTTTTGAGTTCTTTCAGTGTTTTCGAAGGTGGCATATCTCGAATATCTCTTATCTTCCCTGGATCGACCTCGATTCCTCTATGCCTAATGAGAAAGCTAAGGAATTTAGTTGATGATATGCCGAAAGTGCATTTCGCTTGGTTCATTTTCAACTGTTTCTTTTTTAGTCAATGAAAAACCAAAGACAGATGTTCATGATGTTCATCATGATCGTTCGATTTGACTACCAAGTCATCGACATAGCATTCCACATATTTGCGCATTATATCTTGAAAAATATTTTGCATTGCTCTTTGATATGTGACGCCAATATTTTGAGACCGAAAGGCATCACTTTATAGTAATAAATTCTGAGAGAAGTTCTAAATGTTGTTGCTTCTTCGTCTTTGGGTGCCATGCGTATCTGGTTATATTCAGCATATCCGTCCATAAAGGACATAACTTCATAGTTCTTCGTACTATCGATTAGCAATTCTATTATAAGCAACAAAAAATCATCTTTCAGGCATGCTTCATTAAAACCCCTAAAATCGATGCATACTCTAATTTGTCTGTTTTTTTTTTCACCGGAACAATATTAGATATCCATTTAGGATATTTGACTTCTCTTATGAAATCCATATGAAATTGCCTTTGTGCTTGCTTCACCGATCTTCTATCTTTGGAAATGTTAAGTTGGTGCATCGCCACTGATGGTTCTAAACCCAACATCTCTACATATGTCCAAGTGAGTGCATCTTTATTCTCTTTCAACAACTTGATATACCGATCGGCCTCCTGTTTAGACAAACTAGCATTTATGTATGTATGTCGAGGTTCTTCTTTTGTTCATAAATTTATTTATCGAAGAATGTCAACTGTTGGTTACCCCTCATCCTTTATCTATTTTGAAGCTATTTCAGGGTGCTTGATCACTTCAAGATCTATCTCTCGGTTAGTTACTAGGTCGGTATTGATCACATTCACTTGTGTGTATGAAGATGATGTTCCCAGTCTGCAAGACTTTTCTTGTTTCTTTTCATTTACACCAATTGGGTTCTGTATACCTTTTTTGTTATTTAACCCTATCGGTTCTTTGCAATCAAAACCCATATTTTGCATAATTTTCATGCTAGCTGGACTATCTCTTCAAATCTTCTGATGTCAACTTGTCACGAATCACATTGTCATTAATTTCCTCTTCTCTTCCTTTCTCTGACGGGGCATAAAATTCAACTGGTTTGGGATTCTTTGAGTTACGTTTTACATAAAACTGCTTTGGCATGATAGGAAACGGCTTACTTCTCTCGGCGCGCAACATTGGCACTGTATAATTTAACTATAAAATCTCTATCTATTTCAGTGATAATAACGTCTGAGGGGGCTGGCCAAGCTGCCTCAAATGCTTCGAGATGAAATAGATTTTCTTTTTCTTGTCTATATTCTCAGACAATTCCATTTTTTACTTTATTTTCTATTGTTGGCACCTTATCATCTCTTAATTTCGTATTTTCTTTATTCACTTGTTTACTATCCTCTAATGTGAACTCACTATAGTAGCTTGCATCTGCAAAGAAAGATTCTACTTTCGTGTATGGTTTCACATCGGTCATTACTTTGTACTGAATTCCATTTCTATAATACTTGAAGCACTAATGCAGGATAGATAGTATGATGCCATATTGATGCATCCATGGTTTTCCTAAGAGGAGGTTGTATATCGTCATTGCATTAATCATATGGCACACAACACTTATATATAATTCACCTATTTCAAGCATTAACGTAATCTTTTTGAGTGCGCGCTAGCCGTCTTGATTGAAGCCTTGAATCATCATCCCACTGGGATATAAATGTGAATAGCAATACCCTAGCTTGCTCAACATATTCATCGGCTACAGATTTACTGCAGAACCATTGTCTAGCATTATTCACTTAACTTGTCTATTGTGAATGTGTCCGATAATGATCAACAACATGTTATGTTCCTTGTCACTGATTAAATCTTTGTCAGAGAAAGTAATAACGGACATACAATCATTTACTTTTGTCACTTCAGGTGTATCAAGCCATGTAAGATGAGTTTTCATATTTAATTATGTGTTTTCCATTTCAATGAGTAACACTTTCCTAATGTTATCATCTAATAAAGCTTAAATTAGCTTATGATGGAAGTCCTTTGACAATCGTAATGTGTCGTATATGCTCAAACAAGTAGGAATGCCTTTCAAATGACTCACAACATCATAAGTCACTTTTCCAATTTTATTCCTTTCATCTTTTTCATTATCAGGTAATGCTTCGGGTGTCTTGCTTCATATTATTTCGTGTTCTTGCTTTAGAAACAGGGATGGTAGTATGGGACACTATGCTCGTGTTGTCGGCCTACACTGGGGTGACGAGCCTCCCCGTAGTGACCAGTGAGCATCAAATACCCATGAGCTGGGTATGGTGGTATGAGACATTATACCCGAGTTGTCAGCCTATGTTGGGGTGACGATCTCCCCATAGTGACTGCGAGTAGACTTATTGTCCTAACTGTTTTCGTATGAGCTTAAGAAATATGGGATTGACGAACCCACAAGAGCTAAGGATCGCGAGAGTTATACGGCCACGGCCATTAGAGCCGCGTGATCATATTAGGGCAATGATCCATCGTAGTATCTTGGTTTCCCCAACCTGCTGGATGAATTAACCTAATTAATCAACTTGGCTAACATTTACATGATATTGCATTATTTACTATGGCGATTCGACAGTCGAGGTTGCACTGAGGGAGTGTTGGTCATTCGCGATCGTTAGATGTTGTCGCTTAAGGAAGTGTTGTGGTGAGAGGCATGCATTATATCATTAATCCATGCATTTACATTAACCAGAGTATCTAGGGTTTTATGAATGTATGTTATTAATTAAATTTACTTTTGTGTATGATAATTCATGTAACTTATTGTTAATAGTACCACTGAGTTAGCTACGCACTCCCATTTTAGGACGGTGCTTTAAAACACTAACCAGAACCTGTCATAGATGAAGGGTCAATGAAGTTGAATGCGCTGGGGGACGCCAGCGTGGACGATGAGGAGGAGCGAGCATATTTCCAGACTTTCGGCGGATCCTTCTAGTCCGAGTTCAGGCAATCGTGGGGTATGGGCCAAGGCCCTATTCACTTTGGGACATATGTATGGGTCGAACTAGTTCCCTATTTAGATCTTTTTGGATTTGTGGTTTGAATATTTTTATATTTAGTGGCACTTGATACTTCTTTATGACTTACTTATGCTCCATGCCTTGCTAACCTCTCCATTACTTATGAGATCATTCAAATGTAATTAAAATCTGAATCTCATTAGGGCACACAAGGCACCCGGGAATTCGGGAGCCGAGTTCTTACTCAGCCCCTTGAATTTCAGGGCGTTAAAAGATGGTATCAGAGCATGGTTTAGGGTTAAGCTGAGCCTTGGGCAGTGGGTCTATCACAACGTCGTTTTGACTTAGGAGGGAGCGATCGAACGTAGTGACATTAAAAGACCCTAGGACCAAGTCATCCGGCTAACCTGAACATTGTAGTCTTAGCCTAAGGTTCAGGTATAGAAGGGACTTAGGCCATAAGAAGTGATTTAAATCACTTGTAGTTAGGAATTCAAAGATTGGAAACAATACGACCCAAAATGTGTATGGGGCCCTCCCACATGTGGGGACCCCTCTTTGCTCCTCTAAATCACATAAAAGCCTTAAGGGCTTCACCTAAGGCCATTTCTACTTCATTTTTACCCCGTTTCTACCCCATTTCTACTCTTTTCTACCCTTTTCACTCTCAAATCATCACCCCATTTTCTTTCCAAGCTCTCAAAACTCAATCTCTAAGACTCAACTCCCCTTTTCAACCCATCTCCTTCTAAAATCTCATCTTCCACCACTTTATTCTTCTAATTTTTCTATGTACTTTTCATATTCGACACAGCTCCTAAAGCTCAGGGGATGAAGAGCTATAATTAAACTAAAACTTACTATAAATAGTAAAAATATAAATAAAATAAATTTTAAACCATTAGCCTAATGGAATCTTGCAAAATAACTAGGTTATTTGGATAGAGTAGATTCTCCTACCCCAAATTCATATATGGCACGTCGAATAACTCATTCTGGTTTGCGAGATAGGCCGTTTTGCAACATAGAGTGGCAGAGTCATCGCCAGACACCACAGCGGGTGGTGGTGCCACCGCCGGACCGGCGGCACGCCGCTGTCCCCACCAGATGGCGGCGGGGCCACCGCTAATGGAATTTTTTACAATTTCTGTCATTTTGGACTAACTTCAAAAGGTCATATCTCCTTCAATATAAGTCCGATTTAGGTAATTCAAAAGCCAGATTGAAGCTTGATAAGTATAGTTTCATATAAAAATAAATAAAATAAAAATTATAATATAGTTAATTTCAGGATGTTTTGACAACTGTCCAAAAATCGTTAGTTTTGGACAGCTGTTACTTCTATAATTTTAATAATTTTTCCACAACTCCAAATGAATTGAAATTTTGTGGTATGAATTTAAACTTAATGATAAACTACCATAAAAAGTTTAAAAATATTTGACTTACTAAAAATATAAAAAATATTATAAGAAATAAAAACATTATGGAATCATATAGAAAATCGTTAGTTTTGGACAACCAGTACTTGCGGAATTTTTAGGATATTTATGGAACTTGAAATGAAACAAAATTTTGTGAAATAAAATAAGCTTAAATTAAAAAAATTTATAAAAATGATATATTAACTAAAGGTGACAAATATGTTACAAATAATAGAAGGGTTGAAACCAAAAATTTCTACAACTTCGAGTTGCCAATTGGCTAGTCATGTCTTTTCATATTAAAGTTTGATTTGGTGTCTATTTAGGAATTATTTATAATCATACTAAGAACCATTCCGTGATTAAATTTGATTATATATATATATATTGTTTAAGTTGTTTTGGTGCAATTAAGTTAGGACCCTTGAGTAGGATTGAGTTTCATAGTTCAATACTCTGTAAGCTCATAATAGAGGTGAACTACAGTAAAATATTTTGAGTCTTCTTATTCTCTTATGGACTCAAGGTTTAAACAATATCGAGAAGACGATATCCTTTATCTTTCCTTTTCTGCGTCCTTATTAGCGTTATTAGCACTCCAAACCTTCAGAATACCTTAGAAAATTCAATCATTCCTTCCCTCTTGAGATTAATGAAACCAAAATGCAATTTGCTCATAACCCACTAGCCATAAGATCAAAATGGCAATATACATATAAAATTTTATGCAATTAGAAATCCTTTTTAGGATGATCTTTAACCATAGGCATATTGAAAGATTTATTAACCCCTACTTTGGACATAAATTAAAATGAGGACTCTCTTAGACCAAAACCCAAAGGACAACCTTATAAATAGGAGATTTAAACTTTTCAATGATGGGTATTCCCTAAACATTTAGGTTGATCGGACTAAGCAATTAAGGAACTATACACCTGCGAAGCATTCGCGGCTTGACCCAATTCTCAATCCTAGGCGACTACCAATGGACTTACTGCTTTGATCGAGCAGAAGACCAGGATCCACCAGGACTAAGAAGGGATACAATGAACCTTATACCCTGGTCAGGTAGATGATCGATGTATTGGGTTCAAGCCTACTACAACTGTCTCTCCTTATTGGTCGAACATTGAAAACATATATTTTTTACTCTAGATAGAGGTTAACCATCATCATGAATCCAAATCTTACAAAAAAAATATAAATAAAATAAAATTTATAGTAAACCATTAGGGTGAAAAAGTTTTAACGGAGTAAACTACAATAAGCCAGACTAGCATAGATAATATGCACCTTACCATGCACATGAACATAAAATCAATAAAACTTAGTTGTACAAAATTAAAATATCTTTACCTATTACATTAGGCAATTTCGAGGACGAAATTATTTTTAAAGGGGGTAGATTGTAATACCTCGAATTTTTGCTGTTTTGAATTACCAAAAATTCTTAAATTTTTTTTATAACTAGCCACATCATCACTTACTGACCCTTAATACTCGAGATGATCTTATATGCAGCTGGTACCGATAAAGAACCGTACAAATAAGATTGATCCACCGTATAAAACCAATGAATCCAACCGATCACTTAAACATCGAGTTTAGCCTCATGATTTGTTCACATAGGGCTCAAATCTAACCGACCTACCACTGACTAATCAAACAACCGTAACTAAATTAAAAATCTACCCAAAGTCGAGTTAGCTATGGCCCGAACCTCAATTAATAAACCAAATCAACCCAGTTACTCTTTTAGCCTAAAACTGACTGTTTAGAGTGATCATGACTGAATCACCATTTTCACTAATTTTGAATAGGCCATACTGTGAACTTAGTTAACCCATACCTCAACCACTGCACCCAAGAAATCTCCCTACCCAATTTATTTAAGAAGTGCCCCGATTACCGGAACAAGCTCTAAATCGCTCTTTAGTGGGCCGCTAGTTCTGAAATTATAAAGTAATGTCCATCTCACTAGGCTTATGGTCCATCATGGGAAATGGACTCAAATGACACCTGAAAATAGATAATTTATGATGTTTAGTCAGCACTTGTAAAATGCAACTCTCCCAAGTATTGGCCAAAAATCTAAATTTTAAAACAAATGGCCCCGCCGCTTAGGACAATAAATTAGGACATTTTAGCTGTCAGATTTTATCTAAATTTGCACTATATGTTGAAGATATTTCCCCGCACTCATCCACCAAATCTGACTCCCGATCGAAAAAGGATGACCGTTGATCACAAATCAGACTATTGCGGCAAAACCCCACATCCGTTTACCTTCAAACTTTACCCAGCCCTTCATCGGGCCATGAGGCAGCTATCTCACAAAACAGATGGGCTGGGGGGCCATCAGGGTCACCCCAATAGCCAGAAATGGGCCCCACAAGGCTGTTTGAAGAAATTAATGCAACCCGGGGCCAACTAATTAAATTTTTAGGTATATATGCTCTTAAGCCCTTCTCTCTCTCTCATCTCCACTGAAATTTTAGTAGCTAAGAGGGAGAGAGGGAGAGGAGAGAGAAGGAGAGGGAGAGTTTTGTAGTGCATGTAGTGCTTGGGGCCTGAAATTCCCCGCACCTACACCCCTACATTACTGGAAACCTCGACCCGATCACCGTAAAAACAAGGTATGTCTAATCCAAGGTAAGATTCAGACTCTAATCCATCTCTCTCTAGCAAAAAGCCACATGCATGCACCTTACCACAATTTTCATGTAACACAGGGCCCCGACACATCAAGTTTGCAGACCAGATGCCATTAGAGCGACCGCAAAAGCTTCCAGTCAACAATAAGTGCAGACCATTACCTTTAGGTGCTTGATTATTGTGCCTAATGTGAATCACAGTGGATTTGGGTACTATATGTGAATGCATGTTGCTGGATTTGAATTGTTACTAGATTTAGGACATATACATAGGACTTTCCCCAAATTTGGGAAAGGAAATTAGGTCCTGAGGATCTCTTGATGCGTAGATTGCTGACCTGTCAGCCAAATTTAGGGAGATTAAATTACAATCTCCTAAATGTGGCTGATTTGTATGTTACATCAATGATTACTGGATGCATGTCACATGTTGGTTGTTAATTTGTAAATTTCATGTTGTTCACTGATTTGTATGCCATGAGATTGTCATCGATTCACATATTAGATGTTGCTTGATGAATTGTATGTTATATGTTGGTACGGTAAATTGAATTGATGTGAATTAGGTGAATTGTTGTCCATGTTGCTAGAATTCTAAGCATGTTATTTGTTCGCTAGAGTAGTTCCAAGAAAATTGTTAAAACATGCTACATAACTACTCACATGCCCCTTTATGAATCGGCCAACTAACCGGAATCCCTTTTGGGCAACCTTTCTGTTAGGACGGCCCATGGACAAGTTTAGCCTGATTAGTTGAACTGCAAAGTGTCAGTCGTGGTTGGACTACATGAGGCGTTGATCTCAAGCCGTGCAATCCGTGGTACGTCTCATCGGGCCAGATTAGTCCATTAGTTGGTCATCCTTATATGTTAACCATGATTATACACACCTAACTGAACCTGAGGTACCCTGTGACTCTTGCGCCCACTGATAATCATAATTTGTGGCCCACAAAGACTAATGAGCCAGGGATGGGGGTATGTGACACTATGCCCATGCTGTCGGCCTACACTGGGGTGATGAGCCTCTTCATAGTAACCAGTGAGCATTAAAGACTCGTGAGCTGGGTATGGTGGTATGGGACACTATACCCGAGCTGTCGGCCTATGTTGGGGTGACGACCTCCCCATAGTGACCACGAGCAGGACTTAATATCCTAATTGTTTTCATATGACCTTAAGAAATATGGGATTGACAAACTTACAAGGGCTAAGGATCGTGAGAGTTATACAGCCACGACCATTAGAGCCGCGCGATCAGATTAGGGCAATGATCCGTCGATGTATCTCAATTTCCCCAACCTCCTAGATGAATGAACCTAATTAATCAACTTGGCTAACATTTACATGACATTACATTATTTACTGTGGTAATTCAGTAGTCGAGGTCGCACTGAGGGAGTGTTGGTCATTCGCTATCATTAGATGTTGTTGCTCGAGGGAGTGTTGTGGTGAGAGGCATGCATCATATCATTAATCCATGCACTTACATTAACTAGAGTATCTAGGGTTCTATAAATGTATGTTATTCATTAAATTTACTCTTGTGTATGATAATTCGTGTCACTTATTGTTAATGGTACCACTGAGTTAGCTACTCACTCCCACTCTAGGACAGTGTTTTAAAACACCAACCATAACCTATTATAGATGCAGGGTCGACGAAGCTGAATGCAATGGGGGATGCCAGCGTGGACGATGAGGTGGAGCGAACATATTTCCAGACTTTCGGCGAATCCTTCTAGTCCGAGTTCGAGCAATCACGGGGTATGGCCTAGGACCCTAGTCACTTTGGGACATATGGGTGGGACTAGTTCCCTATTTGGATATTTTTAGATTTGTGGTTTGGATTTTTTATATTTAGTGGCACTTGACACTGTTTTATGACTTACTTATGTTTCATGCCTTGCTAAACTCTCCATTGCTTATGAGATCATTCAAATGTAATTAAAATCTGAAGCTCATTAGGGCACACATGGCACTAGAGAATTTGGGAGCCAAGTTCCTACTTGGCGCCTCAAATTCAAGGCGTTACGGCCCCCCTACTTTCGAGTCAGTTGTGCAGACTCCGAAAGTAAGTCGGAAGCACCTAGGTCGGACTATTCCGCCATAAATGCTGATTATGGCGGCCAACATGGGAGTCGAGGTGTGTCAGTAATCATGTACGGTGTATTTGAAGTGGTGCATCGTGGCTCTAGGCCACGTGACTTGTCAGGCCATCTTTTCAATATTTGACCAATGAGAGAACGACGCATGGCCATTTCTCAGTAACAGGGTCGAGCGATGAGCGAGGTTGCGCCATGTGTCGAGTCTAAGTAGTAAAGGGGGTGTTGTACAAGATTCGTAGTAATAAGGGCCTTTAAATGCTACCACGTGGCTCTCCTATGTAAGCAAAACCGTAGCCCTTGGTCAAGTCTATTTGCATTTCCCCTCTGCTTCTTCCCCTTTTACACTTAAACCCTTAGCCACTGTGTACAGAGGCTAATTCCGATGACTTAGGGAAGTTACCGATGGTGACAGGGCAACAATTTCCCTTCAGTGAGCCCTATTTTTCAACTCACCCCTCCCTTTTCCTTTTTTCTTTTTCGTTACCGATTCTCTGCATTTATTGAGCAAACTGCCATGTTGGATTCACTAAGCTCGTGGGAGGGGGCCTCTGGCAGTAACAGTGGGGCAAGTAGTCTTTTCTCGATGTTGAATCCACTGTCACCGCTGGTGATGATGAACAACGCCGATTTCCAGGCGTCACAGTCATCACGAGTACTGAAGACATCTCTAGTGGAACGACCTGTTCAAGGGGAGTTAAACAAATCCCTTGGGGAGGATGAGGAAGAGGAGAGAGGTCCCTTAAGGTCGTCCCTCAAGGAGGCCGACTTAGCTTGGATTAGATTGGGGTACCACATACCCGAGTCAGTGATCCTCTGAGTCCCTTCACCGGACGAGCTCCCTACTCATCCTCCAGAGGGAGTAGTTGTCATCTTTCAGGTTGCCCTTTAATATGACCTGAGGCTCCCTCTGCAGAACATAGTAAGATGGATGCTTGCTCGTCTGGAGTTGGCTTCGGGACAGTTGATCCCCAATTCTTAGAGGGCATTGATTGACTGCTTCGTTCTTTGGTATGACCTTAAGCAGCCCGACCTTACCGTCATCAAATTCCTACATATGTGACAAGTGAAGCCCAACTGTTTCTACAAGGGCTGGTACTATCTCTCTGCTTTGAGGGGGACCAGAGGGGGTATGGTCACAAACGTCCTGACCTCTAATAAAAATTGGAAAGACAAGTGGTTTTGGGCTTCCAGCAGCTAGGAAGTACCGGGCTTGACTTTGTGTCGTGGTTTGGTTCCCACTGCATTCGCTACTCCAGGTTGGCTTTCCTTGGACTTAGCTCTTTTTTGGTCATTTTTGTCGTTTCTCACTTAGTCGATCTCCAGTGTTAATAGTTCGTGCATGTCCTCTTTGATGCAGATATTCCCAAACACCCTTCCCTCCTTGGAGACGAATATATTGCTTTAATCCAGGGAGTAAGGTCGCTAAGAGAGGAAGATCGATCTTGGAGAAGACTTCTTCAACCGGAGCTTTTGCTTAAATTGGGCCTTGATACCAAGCTCACAGGTAAGAGTTTTAGCTGACCTTTAGGACTTAAAAATTTTCATGAGTTTGTAACTAAATCCTCTTCCATTCTAATTGATGTAGAAATGACTGAAGCTCATCACCTGTTGAAGCCTGTCTCAAAGCGCAAGACACCTCTCCCCGAGGAGACTGTGCCAATGAAGAAGGCGAAGAAGCTGAAGACGACCTTTAAAAGTAAAGGGAGAGTCAGTCCTTCATCTCATAATATCATGGAGGTTGAAGATGAGGCGGCGGTTATTGAATCCACCCATGTTGTTGTTGAAGCGACAGTCAAGGCGACAACTCTCGAGGAGGCTTATCCCGCGGAGGTCCGAGGAGCTACTGAGCCTTCTTTTAAGGCTTGGCCCATAGAGGCTGGTGATATTAGAAGGCCTCCTATTAGGCCTTCTGAGGTTCGGTAGGAGAGACAGTGTCCTTCCAAGACGACGCGGGGAGTTATAGAAGAGCTCATGCCTTACGTCGACGACAAGGAGTTTTCTTGGAGTAAGTGAATTCTCCAAACACTTGTTGTTTTTTCTTTCTCTATTTGACTTTTGGCATCTTCTCTCACTCCTTTGGCAGTTTGCTCCTTGCTTTCTAAAGGTACACCACGACATTGTACGTTTGTGGAAGGAGGCATGGGAGAGCGAGAATAAATGTTTACAGAAGGGTGTTGAAGCTGAACAATTCCTCATCACTGCCAAGGAGCCTCAAGCTGCGGCCGTTATGGCTGACCAAGCCCACTCTGCCGCAGAGGCTCAAGCTTCAGATTTGGTGGTTGAGCTAGAGGTGACAAAGAAGCTTCTCGCCAAGGCTTCTGATAAGTCGACTTGATGGGAGGCCGACAATGCGGAGCTGAAGGCAAAGCTTGAGAAGGCTGAGGTAGAGGCTCAGGCGGCAATCTCCTCGACTTGAGCGGATGCTGTCAAGGAATTCAAGTCCTCTAAAGGATATTTGGAAAACAAAGATGCCTTGTACCAAATAGTGTTCATGAAGTGCATCGAAGAGGTTAAGGAGGCCTATCCTGAATTATACCTATTTGTCTTCGAAGATGCTAGATCTAAATCCAAGGCCCCTACTGAAGACTTGCCTTCTGAGCAGGCCCCCCCAGGCTTAAAGACAAGCCCCTTTTGTACCTTCAATTTTTGTGGACTTTAATATAATACACTCCTTGGAGCTTTATCAATGCAACTCACTTTTTGGTATATTGCTTGTATGTAAATTTCTCCAAGTAGACAGATCGGATTAAGTAGATAGATCGGATCAAGTAGATAGATCAGATCAAGTAGGAGATCGAATCAAGTAGATAGATCGAATTCTGGGAAGAGGGTCAATCCGTCGAAAGCCTTAGTTGTGGTTGCCATCGGAAGTTTTCTCCTTCTTTCGGAATCTAATCAGTCGACTGGGTTTTTTTTCCTTTTTAAAAGGGAGAATCCTTAGTAGTGTTCCACTCACTCTGTAAGTGCTAGTAGTGTAGAACTTGACCTCCACGTGGGGGGGTCGGCTCATTGATAAGGCTAATCTTCACAGTTATCTTGGGAAGCCCTTTGTAGATTTGTTTCGATGAACAGTCATTTTCAGGCATGGAAGTAAGAAACAGACTATGGGATTTCATTGCACTAACTTGGATGCGACTAGTACACAACAAAATATGTAATCGAAATGAATCAGTTCCTTAGGGATGGTAAATCTTGAGGTGTTCAATATTCCATGGGTGAGGTAAGAGCTGACCTTCCAAGTCTTCAAGACGGTATGATCTAAGTCAGCTAGTACTTGTTACTACATAAGGTCCTTCCCAATTAGGGCCCAAGGTTCTCGAGCCAAACTCCTTAGTATTTTGGAAGGTTCTTCGAAGGACCAAGTCCTCAGCTCGGAACCCCCTAACTTTTACCTTGGCGTTGTAGAAATGAGTTACTTGTTGTTATCGGATTGCAGTCTGGATCTAAGCTTGTTCTCTTCTTTCCTCAAGAAGATCAAGATCCATAACCATTAGCTCGGAGTTCTATTATTCGTCAAAGGACTTAATCCAAGCAGTTGGTAGCCCGGTTTCTACTGGAGTAACAGCTTCGGCTCCGAAGGCAAAAGAAAAGGGAGTTTCCGCAGTGGTTGTCTAGCCTGTAGTTTGGTATGCCCAAAGAACATTGGGGAGCTCTTCTACCCATGCTCCTTTAGATTTTTTAAGCTTGGTCTGAAGATGATGTTTGATGATCTTATTGACTGTTTCGACTTGTCCATTAGCCTGCGGATGTCGTGGTGAGGAATAAACATTTTGGATCTCAAGGTTTTCGCACATTCCTTGAAATTGCTTGTTGTCGAACTACTTCCCATTATCAGAAATGATCATGAAGGAAATTCCAAACCTGCATACGATGTTTTTTCAAACGAAGTCTATTATCTTCTACTCAGTAATCTTTGCCAAAGATCGGCTTCGACCCACTTTGTAAAGTAGTTGACTGTAACTATGGAAAACTTGGTCCGACCTATACTAGTCGAGATGAGACCGATGATGTTGATGCCCCATTGGGCAAACGGTCATGGCCCGACCATGGGGGTTAGTTCTTCGGGAGATTGCCAAGGTATGTTTGAGAAGCGCTAACATTTATCGCATTTTTTAGTATACTACCGAGCATCAGCCTGGATGGTTGCCAATAATACCATGTTAAATGACCTTATGTAATAAGGCTCAACCACCAGAGTGGTTTTCGCAAATACTTTTTGGGTTTCCCTCAGGACGTACTCCGCTTCGTTTGATCGGAGGCATCTAAGATAAGGGAGATAGAACCCTTTTTTATATAAGATGTCATTAACCATGGTGTAACGAGTTGCCTTGGTTCGTAGCTTGCGCGCTTCCATTCGATCTTCAAGTAGCTTATCCTCCTTGAGGAAGTCGATAATTAGATCCATCCAAGTCAAGTCCGAGCTTAACGGAAGAGCTATGGCAAGGTCAGACTCGTTAATGCTCAATTTAGTGAGGAATTCGATCGGAGTTAATCTCAAGATATCATCTTCATCCCAAGTAGCTATTATGCCTTTTCTTTTAGATTTATCCTTTTTAGGATATTTGAAGTTAAATGCCCATATTTAGAATAGTTGAAACATTGATTGTCATTGTTTTAAATTTTTAAAATTTTAATTTTCCTTTTCTTTGATCAAATGGTCTTTAAAAATTTGTTCTTTTCTTGCTTTCGAAAAATCTATAAAATTTCTTTGCTAACATCGCCATATCATCTTCATTTTATTCAAAATTAAAATTTGCGTTAGTTTCCTTTAAATTAGATTTAGAAGATTTAAGAGCAATGGACTTGACTTTAGGAGCTTTGAAATTCATCTCATAAGTTTGAAGAGAACCAACTAACTCCTCAACTTTCATAATATCTAGAACCCATAATTCCTTTATAACAGTAACCTTTGAATTAAACTTATCAGGAAGTGATCGCAGTATTTTTGCACAAACCTTGCTTTCAGGGATTTTATCTCCAAGACCCCACATAGAATTTATTATGTCATTTAGTTTCGTATAGAAGTCCATAAAAGATTTATTTTCTTCCATACGAATTTTCTCAAATTTGGTTGTGAGGATTTGAATTTTAGATTTTTTTTACTATAGTAGTTCCTTCATGTGTCATTTCGAGAATATCCTACATTTATTTATCTGTATCGCAAATAATGATTCTTTTGAATTCATTTGGCAATAGAGCGTAAGTTATTGCATTTAAGGCCTTTGCATTTGCACTGCTTTCACTTTTCTGAATAATCATTCAAAAATTGTATGCAGTTTCTTTCATAGATATGGTTCCATCATCGGCTCCTACTTCCATCATACGAGGAATCCATTTAGATAAGGTGGCTTACCACACACTTTCATCAATGGATTTATGGAAAATCATCATCCTGGCTTTCTAGTATGAATAATTAGAGCCATCATAGGAAGGTGGCCTGGTAATGGATAGGCTTTCAAAATTTGACATATTGAAGCTCTGGATCTAACTCAATGAGGTAAATCCAAAAAATAAAAAGAGCTACCCGCTCTGATACCACTTGAAATGGAGAGCTAGAGATGCCCTAGAGGGGGTGAATAAGCTAATACCAAATAATTGAAATAAATGCAGAATATACAGATAATATAAAGATCTTAATCGCTTGAGTATTAAAACATTAATTCCAAATAATTCGTAGGACAACCTTCACCTAAAACATTAGGCAGGACAATCTTATTTCACGAATGTCATTAAAATCAAAGTTTCAAGCTAGCAAGAGTATATAAAATGGATTACAACATTCACCATTGAAATGAAATAATAAAATACATTCAACAATCAAAAATAATAAAGCATTCACCACATGGCACAAGAAGTGATAGTGGTTCGGTGCTTAAAAAAAGTCACACCTACTCCATTCCTAAAATTACTACCCTCGTAATTTTGGCTTTCACTATAAAAAGGTTTTCACAAGGTCACCTTAATAACTTGATACAGTTCTTTGTAATTTTCACAGGCTATCATAATAAAAACCTAACTAAGATTTTCACAGGCTATCTCAGACAAAACCTCAATTAAGATTTTCACAGTATATCTTAGAAAAACCTAAACAGAGTTTTAGAAGGTATACTTATCTTCAATCGTAGAAGACGTAGCAAAAGGACTTCTTTCCTTGAACGTAGATGGCACGGTGTTCAATAAGATAAAAAGAATCTAAGGTTTTATAGATTTTAATTATGATAAACCTAAATGCTACTTAATTCAATTATCTTAGATCTCAAAGAGGACTATAGTTTACTCTCATAGAGGAATTGAATAAGTTATTAAAATAAATTATAAATACCAACAAATAGCTTACCGAGGAATTGAGCTTCTCTCTCTCTCTTGCAAAAGAATTATAATAATAATTTTGTGTAATTCGGAATGAGAGAAAGACTCAATTTATAGGAAAATAAGTTAGAATTTCGGCTAGCCCGAGATAGGCTTCGATTAGCCTGAGTTCACCAGATTCTAATCAACGGATTTTGGATTGTGCAGGATAAGAATTATCTAAAATTCGGCTAGCCAAATTCCTGTGAATTCTGAAAGATGATGTTGTTGGAATTTCACCCGAACTTTTTCGGGCTGGCCAAATTTCAAGCTTGGCCTATCCGAACCAAAACTCAAGCTAGCCTAATTTTCAACAAAAGTTATTATTTGCTTAGGCTTGAAGTTGGGCTGGCCGAGGAAGTTTAGGCTGGTCGAACCAGAAGTTAGGCTGGCCAAATTCTAGGCAAAAACACTTATAAAAACCCACAATAAAGATTTTTTTAAAAGTACCTAATCTTAAGGTCTTTCTAGGGTTATACCACCTGAGATATATCAAATATCTGAGTCACTCTAACTTGTACTTTGTCTTGAACTTTGTCTTGGACTTTATTTTGGACTTTGTCTTAGATACGAGCGATGATTTCTTTGAGAAGATGTGCAGATCTTGTCTTGAATATAAGCTAATCTTGAATTGATGTTCTGTCATGCCCCAAACCCAGAAATTGGATTCATAGGAATTTCGATTGCCGAATCCGGTGCCGAAGCCTCCGTAGTGCCCCATTCTCGGCTCTCAGTGCCTATATGCTAGGTTCTGATCATGGGATCCTACAAGGAGGATTTTCCAACATACGTTTATCTCATAAGAAGCATAACCACAAGTTTACCCAAATTACAAAGGCAACACCATCATCACATATCTACTAATATAAACATTTGAATACAATACTAAAAGGGAAATACATATGTCAAAATCAAAACTCCAGAAGTCAGCTACATGCTCCAAGCTCCACGCTGCTGCAACCTAACATCACCTGCATGCATCTATCGTGCATAAGCTTATAGAAAGCTCAGAGGGTGGTGTAAGTGTGTGCACAAGGTAAGTGCCAAGTATTCAATACAATGTCATAATCATGCAATATCAGAAATACTGGTAAGATCATGAATCATACGATATCAAAGTAAGCGAAAATACTGACAAGTCCAGGAGTCAATCAATATCAGAATACGTAATACAGATCAGTTATGCAAATGAGGAGTCATAAAGAGCCAAATATTAGATACCGAGGATGCAATGCAATTTGCAATTCAAAAGAGCTAACGAATAGCGCCAGCCGTATCTAGACCATATAAATACAGAAACACAGTAACCCAAAATGCCATATGCTGTGGATGTAATGCAATATACGGTGCGAATGAAATGACCATGCTGGAGTGTGAAGTCGGGATGATAGTACGTAGTATCGCAGGCTATGAGGTCCATCACAAGGGACTTCTATCCAAACCAATCATATACCTAATTTGGATAGTCAGACTCAATGTGGTAAACTCCTGATCTCAGGTTAGTCGCGCGCCCCAACCAAAATCTTGGCCATTGCGAAGGTACACGTAACAAATAGTTGCACACCACCAGCCCGAGTGGATAATGAATGAATGAATGAGTATGCAACTCCTGCTTAATAATTCCACATGTCAGTACTGTTCATCTCTAGGATCATCACTGGGATCTAGTACACTCTACGCCAGCTTGTCGTCCTATCAAACGCACAACTGGGTAAGTGGAAGAGACCTCACTATCTGCCTGGCCAGTAGTCATCCAATACACGTCGATAGCAGACCCATTCACAAGCTGGTCAAACTCAGCCTAGCTATGCCTACTCCCTCAAGTGAGTAAGGCCACACCCCCTCCCAACCAACCACGACACAGTGGGAGACGTGGCCTATTGGTATACGGTCCTCATGCGCTCATATATATCCACTCGGTCTCGACGTTGGGGCATTATCTGGTACTAAGAGGGTTTAGAGATTTTCACCTAGGGCCATTTATGGCAACCCAATGCTAATAACATATTTTCAGAGTCCCATCTGGCCATCCACGATATATCTGTGGAGGCTGTGGCCCTGATGTTGCTAGGGCGTGCAATAATCACAACACACAATGCAAGATACATGAGTCATACAATCCAGTCATGCAACAATCCTACGCATACCGTGCACTCATGTGAGATAACCTCCGCCTATCAGGGAGTCTCATAATAACCTGCCAAATGATATATGCAATGGTCAACCACATCTCATAACAAGCATGCAGATGATGCGTATGGGCATGTATCATGATGTTATACTGTCACATACTCATAATCGGTATTAATAACCGGCATCGACAATCGGTCTCAACAATGTGGACATTTAACCAACATTGCCCCCAAGGGAATGGCCCACATAGAACCTAACATATAGTGGACCCATGACCTCACACAAGGGCCTAATATACAACACCATGGGCCTTACTCAAGAGCTTAACACACATTACGATGGGCCTCTCACATGGGCTTAATATACATCACAATAGGCTCCATCACCTAGCCCTCAATTACACCACAATGGGCCTCATCACATAGGCCTCATATACACCACATTGGGCCTTAAACATGGGCTGAATACACATCACAATGGGCCTCAAATACGGAACACATCTATATCACATTAGGCCTCGACAATCAGAATCGGCCTCGATAATCAGAATTGGCCTCAACAACCAGCCTCAACAATCAGAATCGGCCTCAAGAATCGGCCTCGACAATCAGAATGGGCCTCGATAATCAAAATCAGCCTCAACAATCAGAATCGACCTCAACAATCGGCCTTCATAATCAGAATTGGCCTCAATAATCAGACTCGGCCTCGACAATTAGAATCGGTCATGATAATCAGGATCAGCCTCAACAATCGGGATTGACCTCGATAATCAGGATCGGCCTTGATAATCAGAATCAGAATTAGCCTCAACAATCAAAATCGGCCTCAACAATCGGAATCAGAATCGACCTCGACAATTGGAATCAGAATTGGCCTCCACAATCGGCCTTGACAATCAGAATTGGCCTTGATAATTGTCCTTGACAATCGAAATCAGAATCGGCCTCAACAATCGAAATCGGAATTGGCCTCGACAATCAGAATCAAAATATTTGGCCTCGACAATCGGCCTAACAAGGGGCCTAAGGGAAGGTCACAATGTAGACATTTAACCAACATCGCTCTAAAGAAGTGGCCCACATAGAGCCAAAGCCAAACATATATTGGGCCCATGGCCTCACACAAGGGCCTAATATACATCACAATGGGCCGCATCCATAGGCCAGAAATACATCATAATGGGCCTCATCTATGGGCCATAAATACATCACATTAGGCCTTGCCCATGGGTCTCAAATACATCACAATGGGCCACAACCCATGGGCTTCAATTATACAATAGGTGGGCCCTACACATGGGCCTAATATACATAACAGGTGGGCCCTGCACATGGGCCTCATACACATCAAGTGGACTGCATCAATGGGCCGCACTAATGGGCCTCATACACATCAATTGGGCTGCATCAATGGGCCGCACTAATGGGCCTCATACACATCAAGTGGGCTGCATCAATGGGTCTCATTTCATCACATTGGGCCTCACCATCTGGGTCTTAAATACATAACAGGTGGGCCCTGCACATGGGCCGCAAATACACATTAGGTGGGCCCTACCACATGGACCTCAAATATATCACATGGGCCTCGTATAAGGGCCGCATATACTTCACAATGGGCCACAACCCATGAGCCCCAAATACATCTCAATGGGCCTCAATCCATGGGCCCCAAATACATCTCAAAGGGCCTCAATCCATGGGCCCCAAATACATTTCAATGGGCCTCAATCCATGGGCCCCAAATACAATTCAATGGGTTAGGCCCTACTCATTTCAAATGGGCACATCAATGGACAACTTGGATAAAACACGTACATCACATAGGGGCCACGTGAATGGACGGTGTGAATATAAAATGCATACATCTAGGTGGGCCCCCACCCGTCCAGAAATTAAATGGATGGCATGACAGAAAACACATACATCATGTGGTGAAAGTCCCATGTCCAGCTAAAATCAACAGACTGGATATACATCAATACGTGAGGTGGGCCCTACCGTCCAAAGTGTTGGACAGTGTGGATCAGACCCAAACATCACAGCCAACCCACACAGCATCGTCTAGATCTAGATGGTGTGGCTACAAAACACATATATCAAGGTAGGGCCTACAGAACTTGCTGCCGCTGATACAGCAGCTGGACAGCTGTGTGGGACCCGCCGTCCAGATGGATGGTAGAGATGATACGCATACATGAAAGGTAGGTCCACACGTGTGGCCCACCAGTCCAGGTGAATGGACGGACAGCCTAGATATTACATACATCATGTTGGGTTTCATAAGCACTGTCCAAAGGGACAGTGCAAATAAAAATACATTAACGTGGGTCCCACATGGGGCCCACCACACATGTACAGTATATATGTATATATATATACAACAACATGGGTCCCACATGGGACCCACCACATATATAATACATATATATTATATCATTATTATAATAATATATTTACCCATTTAAGAGGACAGCAACATCCAGGCCTTGGACGGCTTGGATATTGCATCATGGTGGGGTCCACAATCATGTCCAGATGGACAGATGGCATGGAATACAAAACATACATCACGGTGGGGTCCTCACTAATGGACTGACGGTGTGGATGTAACCCACATATATCGTGTGGGGCCCACAGAAATTACTGCGTACAATGACTATATAGCTGGTTGCTGACCACCGTACACCAGCCAATCTACTTCCATCCCAAGGTAGGTCCACACGTGTGGTCCACTAGTCCAGTATATTGGATGGATGGTGTGGATATTTACATATATAACATGGTGGGTCCCATAGGACTAAGCAGATATTTGTATTTTTCCATTCACCCAGGCCTGTCCAAACGGACAACCAGGTGGGCCTAGCCCACAGGAAGGATGGCATGGATAATCACGGTGGGCCACACATCACCACCATAAAAAGAAAGAGAGAGAGAGAGAGAGAGAGATGGAGATCTAAGTAGCGGAGGGACCCCGCCACTATGGGTCCCTCTTTGATACAAATTGTACATTAAGATGGGTCCCACCATATGTGGGCCCTCAAATCATCAAAATCAACAAATAGAATCACCCACCTTTGATCTTCTCATCTTCTTCTTCCAATGCGACCTAGAGCTCCAAGGGGTGCGATTCAACGGTCGAGATGGACTTTGGATGGTGGGGATAGGAGGTAGGAAGTGGGCCACACAAAGCTCTCTCATGGAGCTTGCTTGGACGTGGGTTGCTTGGAGAATGAGAGAGAGAGAGGTGATGGGAGGGAGGGATGGTGAGTGATGGGAGTACTTGTGTAAGGGAGAGAGTTGACTTTGGGGATGGGTAGTTGTACTTGGGGATGGGTGCGAGTGATGGGAGTGATGTGTACTTGATTGATATGATTGATGGGATTGATGTGATAGATTCTCTTAGGATTAGCAATGCACGGTGTTTTCCTCGAACTGAACACCGGCCCACATCTCCTGGCCCAAGTATCCCCTTGGTTCGTGAGATGCGGCATCAGAACCACGGCGACACTGCAGTCGCAAGGGTACAAGTTTCCAGTCAAGCCGACTCTGATATATGGAACACGACTCAGGATCATGCGCAAATGCCGATAACAGATCGTGGGTCACCGAAATTTGACCGAGAGGACCGCGGAGGCCTACGGAACGGTACAGTCTAGGATACGGGCCTTACATGTTCAGGTTCTACCTTGAAGCACTTTTGTCTCACGAAATTTGACAATCTATGTATGCTTAACATCATAGAACTTACAAAAGCAGAGGCGGCATTGCTGCGAAAGGGGGTCCACGCCGAGTGACTCCGCATTGAGGCCATGCAGTCTTGCGCTAAAGCTCGGTGGCTTCACGAGGAAGTTGATTAGCTTCATTCTTTCTTAAAAGCTCAAGTTGAGGATTCAGCAGCTGAGCTAGAGGCATCAAAGAAGCTACTTGCTGAAGCCTTGGAGGGAGGGGCTCTATGGAAGTCAGATCTGGATGGGCTGAAGCGCTCTTTTAATGTGAAGATCAAGGAGGCCTAAGCAGCTATCTCTTAGGCCTAAGCAGTCACTATAGAGGAGTTTAAGTCCTCTAAGAACTATACGGATGATAAGGATGCCCTATATGGAGCCAGGTACGAGAGGTGCCTCGAGGACATAAAAGGGGCGCTTCCCGAGCTTGACTTCTCGGCCTTTTAGGAGGTCAGCTCCGATTCCGAAGTGCCTCCAGAGGACTCACCCTCCAAGAAGCCCCCCGCACGGGCACCGTGACTTCTTCCTTTCCCCTTCTCATTGTAATTTTTGACTTTTTGCAATGTACTCCTCCAAGTTATTTTAATGAAAATGTACTTTTGGTTCATTGCATTGATCATTTTGGGTAGATTGGTAGATTTTGTGATGGGTACGTCGGCATCTTGTGCCGAGGTTGAACCCTTAGTCATTTTTACCTTATGAATCTATAATTCTTGGTCAAGCATTTTCGTAGGTCGGATACTTCTATGTTTTTAGAGTATCGTCTTTACCACAAATTGTGCAGCCCAAGTAGTGACAATAGTTCATGGCCCAACCTCTTCGTGAAGGGTTGGCCCATTAGTAAGGGTTGTTCTTCCCTTATATTGTAGGAAGCTATTAGTAGATTTTTAGTATATAGATCATTTGTAGACATGAAAGTAGAAAGCAAACTTGTCTCGACCTTGGGATTTTTATTACAATAGTTCCAACGTTGTAGACTAGAAACAACAAGAAAGTAGATTTTGGGTTCAAGCCAGGTCAGCCCTTATGCGTAGCAGATTTTGAGATGCTCGGCATTCCACGAATGTGGTAAGAGTCGTCCTTCCAAGTCTGCATGTCGATACGATCCTGGCTGACTTGTGCTTGTTACTATGTAGGGTCCTTCCCATTTCAATCTCAAGGTTCTTGAGTTAGTTTTCTTAGTGTTCTGGAAGTTTCTGTGGAGGACTAGGTCTCTAGCTCGGAACCTTCTTATCTTCACCCTAGAATTGTAGAAATAGGTGATCTGCCATTGCCAGATCACGACCTTGATCCGAACTCATTCCCTTTTCTCTTTAATAAGGTCGAGATCCAGTGCCATCTATTTGGCATTCTATCGTTCGTCATAGGAGTGAGTCTGAGCAGTCGGTAGCCTGATCTCGACTGGGATAACGGCCTTTTCACCAAAGGCTAGGGAGAAAGGGGTTTCTCTTGTGGTTGTTCGGGCAATAGTTCGGTATGCCTAAAGGGCATTGGGAAGCATTATGCCCGGCCTCCTTTGCCCTTCTCAAGTTTTGTTCAAAGCTAGTTCTTGATGATTTTGTTGACCGCTTCGACCTGTCCGTCAGCTTGTGGGTGCTAGGGTGATGATTAGACATTGTGGATGTAACAGCCCATATTTCAAGCTACTAAGGTGTAAATCACTAACATGGCCCATCTGAGTTTTGGAATCCGCCATCTGTGGTCAAATCATCTAGAGGGACCAATAAAACATGATAAACCGGATAAATCTCACTAGTCATCACCGTGGGCCCTACACTTGTGACATGTGTGCAATCTGGGATTCAACGCTAAATCCAGTTGCTCTCGGAAATTTTTAGAATCTTTGGATCGGACCTGGACCACGCGTCGAAAGTCCGATGGCGATGATCTTAGACAATTATGGTCACCTTGTTGGGCTTGACCATCACCTTAAAAATCAAGTCCAGATGATGTCCTGGGTCGATTTATTTGAGTCCGGAGAAAAGATTGTGAGAACCGTGAGAAATTAAGTATGATTTATGAAATCTAAGTCGTGTCGCTTGTGCGACGATTTTAAGCAATCTGACCGTTGGATTCTTACCCAATTTCACCCTCGGATCAGGGAAAATGGCTCGGGCTTGTCATAGTCCTTGTGGACCTGATCGAGTTTCGGTGACCGTTAAATTGAGATTGGTCCGCCATGGCTGATCTGTAAATCCGATTGGTACGAAAACTCAGTCTGACCTAGATCCATGATCAGTGAGCTTAAGTCCGACCGCACGTGGAAGAAGGACCACCGGAAGTGCTCCGTTGGATCGAGAGAAGCCTATTTTGGTTATAACCTAAGTATACCTTGGCCCTGGGGCTATTTTCATCAATGTTAGGCCTATATATAGACCTTAAAACCCTCACTCTCTATGCCATACGAATTTCCTAAACCCTAGCTATGAGAGAGAGAGAGGAAAAGAGAGAGTAAGTGAGAGAGAAGTTGGTGAATCATTTGGGATTCTTTCTTGTTTCCCTGCATCCTTAAACTATTACTTCTGAATTGTTATTCCGGCGATTCTAAGTTCATTCTTGGGCAAGCTAATCTAACCCTAATCTGTTTTAGAGCTTAGAATAGTCTGTGTGTTGATGTAGCTCATTTCTATTCTTACCTTAGGTTATCTAGTCGCCGTTGACAAAGACTTATCGTCTGAATCAGTTCTGTGCGTTCTTTCTGGTTTAAGGTGCGGACTATATTCGTATAGGTTATAGTTTTCAAGGCTTTCAATGTCAGATAATGATTTATTATTGTTGTGGGTGTAATTTCACATGCCATATGCGATGTTTATATTGCATTCCTGATATATATGAGTTATGTTGAGATTTGTGTATTCTATGTGTATGTAGAAAGTATCGTATACGTACGAAATACGAACATGTGTTTGCCATGATTAATTGTGTATACTTGTGCTAGTTGTATGTGTGTCAACTCCTTGGCAAAAGGAATTGTCCAAATGTGTGGTCTCACCAATATACGTCATATATGTTAGGATATGTAGTCTAAGTGTTTGTAGAAATGTGTAAATGATTTAATGTGTAATATATTATCCTATTTGCGGGCATTGAGAAGAGATTCTCAACTCTCCTATTGGTGTGTATGATTTCTTATATTCAATTTACATTCTTTGTTCTTTAAGTTCAAGCACTACTTATGTTGAAATCCATGTTAAGTTGATATTCTTCAAATGCTCACATACTGTATGATTTGAATTGTTGTTCCATTACTATCCTAGATTGTTGATATGAACATCTGTTATAATGGAATATGTTTGGGACTATGGAATAGTCCAGGAAATCGGTAACAGACTTTGAGCTCGTGGCCAAGGTTACTTTCGCCACGAGGGACGTATTTGACGAACCCGAGTCGTATTAGGGTTGTCGGCAGTAGTTTGGTCACACGGAGTGTTTGCACACTCTATGTCATGCAACTCAACGTGCGCTCGTGCTAGTCGAGTTCGTCAAGTAACCCGATTGTCCCGACGTATGTTAACCATATATGGACACTATTGCTTGAATCTAGGGTACCAAACTTACCGATAAATTCCGTTAACCGTTATACCTTAATTCACTAAGACTCATGAGCTAGACATGGTGGTATGGGACACCGTGGTCGAGCTATCGGCCTACGCTGGGGTGATGAGCCTCCCCGTAGTGACCAGTGAGCACCCCAGACTCATGAGCCGATTATGGTGGTATGGGACACTATATTCGCGCTGTCGGCCTACATTGATTGGTGACGAGCCCTTTGTAGTGACCTCGAGCATACCTTGATACTGCAGTAAGGCGATGAGCCTTAGAGTAGTAACTAAGGTATGATAGGCGTGCATTGATTGGTGACGAGCCCTTTGCAGCGACCTAGAACCATATGATCGTATGAGATTGCCTAGGACTGACGACCCTAGAATGGATCACTATTTGAGAATTGATATGAGGAAGGTACTTTAGCTTCCCAATCCTGCTGTATGAAAAGGACTAATAACAACTTGGTAATCATGTTCATGCACCGCATTGCATGTGCGTAGGAGTTGTTGGCACTGCGGGAGGTTGTCATGCGTACCGTAAGATGAAGACGCTGAGGGAGTGCAGGCGAGGGCATGCATCATTTATACATACATCCTTGCATTAACAAGAGTACTTTAGACGTGTTTAATTGTATTGCCTTATCATTACTGCTTGATTGATTTGATATCATGTTAACTTTTATTGTATAGTTCCACTGAGTTGATCACTCACTCCCACATTCTGGGACGGTGTTTCAACACCAACCAGACTCTGTCTTAGATGCAGATGATGACGCGACCCCTGAGGCAGAGCAGGAGTTCGAGGATGATGAGGACGCGTTTTCTATTATGCAGTTCTCAGGCGGGTTCATGTGAGTCGTGTCTTGATTGATGGGGATTCTGGGTTTTCTTTTGGAATAGATGAATTTCATTTTGATACTTGTATTTTGAAGATAAATACTTGTAATTATGACCTGGCAGAGCATACATACCACAGGGACTTACACATGTACACATATATTTCTTTAAGTCTTCCGCTTGCATTTTTCACTTATCCTTAGATTATGTTTGCAGTTTGGCTTAATCTAATCCATGTTTTATGCACTCATATAGACAACATATATCCATCATTACATATGTTGCATAAGTGATGTTTTAGATTAGACATTGTGGATGTAACAGCCCATATTTCAAGCTACTAAGGTGTAAATCACTAACATGGCCCATCTGAGTTTTGGAATCCGCCATCTGTGGTCAAATCATCTAGAGGGACCAATAAAACATGATAAACCGGATAAATCTCACTAGTCATCACCGTGGGCCCTACACTTGTGACATGTGTGCACAAAACGTGCATGCTCCCATGACACACCAGACCAAAGAACTAGTCAAACGGCATTTGACAAGGACTCTTACGAAGAGCAAAGCTTCTTCCACATCTCACACTCCCACTTTCGGGATTTTAAACCAAACCAGAAATTTTTGGGAGTAGTTAGGACCCATCACCACGCTGAGTGATTATATCTTAATAGTCCAATGGACATAGTCTGCTTCCACGACATGGAAACTCAAAATTCCCAATCAAAGAGAGTCAGATTTGTGATGGTTATGCCGTCCAAGCAAGGAATCACTCAGGAACAACAACAAGAAATTGTGAGATCACCCGTCCTCCTGACATCGACAATCCTGCCAATCTAGGCAGTCCAAATCTTAAAGATTGGGACCCCAACCCTGCCCTAGCTTTTCGAATACCAAGCAAGAAAAATAGGGCGCGTGGTATTCCACCATTTCCCTCACGCAACCTAATCATGCCCGGAAATCATGTTCGCAAGAAATGACCAACTTATCTTCAGAAATAATGGGCCAAGGGCATCGGAGGACAATCTCTGACCATCCAAAAGTAGGATTAGAGGCAGAGAATGGTTGGATAGTAACCTACCATTAAAACAATGTCCACCAAGGCGATAAAATCAAGAACAGATGATCAAGAAGAGGATCAGGGACGTTCGCCCGATGGCCCTCCATCAAAGAACCTGTCCCAACTTAATGATCAATCTAACACAACGAAAGAAGTATAATTCAGACCACACATAGACAACAGCGAAACGCTACACATAAACAGAGTGCAGAGAGCATGTTTTTGTCCGATCCGGAACTCACCTTTCACAGAGGCTGAAGACTATAAAATCCCAACACTGAGAAAAGGAGAGAAACCATCCAGTTCCATGCCAGAAAGGAAGGAGGAAGAAAGAAAGAAAGGAAAAAGACTCCAGCTGTAAACACAGGGGAAGAAATGATCAGAGACGAGTGCCGCAAATCGGCGAACCTCTCTAGGTAGACCGTTACCAATCCCTTCTAAGACTTCTCTTTCTTCTTTGTCCAACTATGTGATTCAAATAATCGAAACTGAGTCAAAAAGAGCAACTTAACTAGGAAAATCGAATGTAAACTCAAGCCTTAGAAAATTAAGGCTAAGCGCTTAATCTCACATTGATAAGATGTATCCTAAACTAAGATAAGTTATAAAAATAATCTAACCAATCAAAGTGTTAAACGCTAGGTTAAGGTTCCAACCCTGCAACACATCTTCACGCTCGAAGGGACACAGACATTAAAGGTGAGGGATTCATTTAAGCTTATATTAATTTGAGTTGGTATAATTTATTTTGTTCCCTCACATGCTTTGAATCCTTCCTGCAAATATTTAATTTACCACCACCAATTATTTATCCTTTGGGAATAATGGTTAAGGTGTGATGTTAACTATGCATGATCTTTCTGAATTTACGTGAAGGATATTTCTCCATATATTTTTGAATTGAATCACTCACACCTATCCTGCAGGTTTCAAGTCTCTAAATTACTACAAACTATTGATGCACAACTCAAAACACTATGTCACTATCTTGCATGCAAGTACTATAGTGGAAATCCCACTTCTAGCGATAAAGTAAATATCATAGACGTAATGCGGTTCGGGTAGTGACCCCTGGGCCAACACATAATTCCATGAATTTTGGGTAGCGATGCACAACTCAATGTAAGTATTTTGCAATGTGTGTTACATCACTTTCGGGATTAGATGTCGCAAATAGTCGCTCCATAAACAAATTGTATCACGTAATTCATCCAAGTCATGCGTTATGCTGTTTGGGATAACCGCGTAAATCCACGTTAATGTGAGACATGTCGACGAATCTCCGTAGAATGGGATGCGGGGTGAATCAGATAACTTTAAATTATTTTTCATATTGTGATGATCGCTAAGTGTGATGAACCATACATATTTTGCTAGGCATGCATCTCATATAGGTTTCTTGCACATTTGATAACTCTCGTAGTAGTGGAATACGGGACATATCAGAACCATTACACTACTTTTATGAATATCTTGAGTCTTTGATAATCTTAAAGGGTAACCGTCACTATGAGTAGGGTGTTGACCCTCTCCAACCATACAGATGATATAGGTGATGTACATGTTGAAGACCCAGAGGACCAGCTCCCAATGAAGGATTACACTTAATGAATAAAGAAGATAGTTTTTACAAATTAGTTTTTATTTATATTCCCACTACAAAACTCAATAATGTAATAAGCTCCCATTGTGAGAGTATTTGTTACTTGGTTGAACTTTCTTTCTAATAGAAAAATAAATTATGGTTGATTTTATTCTCGTGAATGATTGCCTTCGTTAATGTAATTGGATGTGAACTAAATTTTTTTTAAAAATGAATCTTGAGATGATAAATGAAATAATCCAAAACCTTACATTATTAACACCTCGAATTTTGGGCACAAGGATCTACTTAAGCGTGAAATTTTGAGATGTTACACTGGATCTCGAGATTTTTACACATACCTCGGAATTGCTTGTTGTCGAACTATTCTTCATTGTCTGAAATGATTATGTGGGGCATTCTGTCTTGGCATATAATATTCTTCCAAATAAAGTCCATAATTTTTTACTTAGTGATCTTAGTCAGGGGCTTGGCCTCGACCCATTTGGTGAAATAGTCAATTGCGACGACCACAAATTTAGTCTGCCCTTTGCCAGTTGATAAGGGGTCGATGATGTCGATTTCCCATTGGGCAAATGGTCATGGTCCGATCATAGGATTTAGTTATTTAAGAGGCTGTCAGGGTATCATTGCGAACCGCTGACATTTGTCGCATTTCCGAGTGTGTTGTTGCGTGTCCGTTTAGATGGTCTGCCAGAAGTACCCTTGTTGGATGACTTTGTGGGCGAGGGCTCGGTTGCCAGAGTGGTTGTCACAAATGCCTTCATGGATTTCTTTTAGAACATATTCTACTTCATCAGATCGAAGGCATCTAAGATATAGTTGTGAGAATCATTTTTTGTATAGAGTGTCTCCGATCATGGTATAGAGGGCTACTCTTGCTTGAAGACTACGTGCCTCTAGACGACTTTTAGATAGATTTCCCTCCTTGAGGTAGTCGATTATCGGGTCCATCCATGTCGGCTTCGAGTCTATCAAGAGAACCGTGCTTGGGTCGAGATCACCGATGCTTGGTTCGGTTAAAAACTCGATCAGGATCGATTTCGGGATGTCATCCTCAACTACCAAGGCTAGCTTTGCCAACATGTCTTCTTTAGAATTTTCTATTCTGGGGATTAGGCTGATGTTGCACTTCGGGAATATACTAATTAACTCCCGAGCTCTCTGCAGATAGGCTTTCATTCGTTCTTTTTTATCTTGGTATTCACTAGTTATCTGGTTGACGATGAGTTGTGAGTCACTGTAAATTTCTAAGTGTTGGGCTCCCATGGCTACTACTAGTCTAAGCTCGGCCAATAATGCCCCGTATTCTGCTGCATTGTTTGATGCTTGAAATTCAAATCTTAAGGAATATTGTGTGCATGTCTATTCAGGAGCCTCTAAGACTATACCGGCCCCACTACCTTTAGAATTGGATGAACCATCAACGTACAACGTCCATGTCGGCTGATCTGGATCGGTCATCTGAAGTTCGGCTTACTCAGGCTGGATGTTAGGAATAGATTCCAGCTCGACACGGCCTAGGTCGGTGATAGGATTGGGTCCTAGCTAGACGTGACCCAGCTTGGTGGGACCCAGGTTGCTCTCGGGTATGAGCTCGGTGATGAAGTCAGCCACTGCTTGGCCCTTAATTGTTGTCTGAGGATGATACTTGATGTCGAATTTACTTAGTTCGATTGCCTATTTCGTAAGTCTTCCTAATGCTTTGGGTTTTGGATCACCTGGTAGAGAGGTTTATTAGTTGGGACGACGATAGTATGGGCTTGAAAGTACGGTCGTAAGTGACGCAACGAGATGACAAGGGCTAGGGCCAGCTTTTCTATGTCTGGATACCTAGTCTTGGTAGAACCAGGGCTTTACTGACATAGTATACCGAAAGTTGTTTCCCTTCTTGCTCTTTAATGAGGGTCGAGCTAATTGTCACTGTTGAAACTGCCAGGTATAGCAATAACGATTCTCCTTGTTCGGGTTTCAAGAGTAATGGTGATGATCTCGGGTATTTCTTGAGTTATTGAAAGGTGAGCTTGCACTCTTCTGTCCACTTTGTCTTTTGTTTTCCTTTCAATTGCTTAAAAAAAAGGGAAGGCATTTGTCGGTAGCTCAAGATACAAAATGGTTCAGGGTGGCTATTCTTCCTGTAAGGCAATGGACTTCTTTCGTCGTCCTAGGTGATCTCATGTCAAGTAGAGTTTGAATTTTCTCTAGCTTGACCTCGATTCCTCTATGGCTGACCAAGAATCCGAGGAATTTCCCTAAGCTAACGCCGAAGGCGCACTTACTCGGATTCAATTTCATCTGATATTCTCACAGGATTATAACATTTCTTCAAGGACGGAAATATGGTCCGCTGCTTTAATAATCTTAATGAGCATGTCATCGACATAAACCTCCATGAAGCGTCCAATCTAGTGAGCAAACAACTTATTGACGAGCCTTTGATATGTAGCTTTGACATTCTTCAGTCCAAAAGGCATGAACTTGTAGTAGTAGAGTCCCTTGTATGTGATGAAAGTCGTCTTTCGCTTGTCATATGGGTGCATAGTGATTTGGTTGTAGCCTAAGTAGGCATTCATGAAGCTCAAGAGTTCATGTCCGACTGCGTTATCGACGAGTTGGTCAATCCTGGGTAGAGGAAAGTTGTCCTTGAGGTAGGCTTTGTTTAAGTCGGTGTAATTAACACAGACCCACCACTTCCCATTGGACTTTTAAACCAAGATGACAATGGTTATCCAGTCTAGATGGTAGATTTTCTTGATGAAGTTAGCCTTGAGGAGTTTTTCGACTTCTTCTCTAATTATGGCATACCATTCGGGCTTAAATGCTCTTCTCTTCTGTTGGATTGGTCGATAGTTGGGGTTGACATTCAACTTATGGACCATAATCTTTGGGCCAATGTCGTGCATGTCCTAATGAGACCATGCGAACAAGTTGGCACATCGTCAAAGGAGGCTCAAGAATTCATCTCGTAATGGTGGTGTTAGGGATGACTCGATCTGCACCATTTGGGTTGGGTTGGAGTCGTCGAGCAGGACGAGTATGAGGTCTTCCATGGGATGCCCTCTTTCAATTAAGTCTTCCTGGGGATCAAGAGAGGTGATGGTCATTGCCTGGTCTTGGGCCCTTAGTGCCATCAAATAACACTGTCGAGCTTCTTGTTAGTCTCCCCTAACCAGTCCAGTACCATGTTCGGTGGGAAACTTTAGCGCGAGGTGGTACGTCGACACGACGGCCCGAAGAGCGTTGAGTGAAGGTCATCCAAGGATAACATTGTAGATGAAGGAGCAGTCTATCACCAAGAAGTTGATCATGATATTTTTCTGGTTCTACCCCTCTCTAACTGGGATTGAGAGTTGAATCGATCCTTCTAATGTGACTTTGTCCCCTGCAAATCCAAACAGGGGAGTTTTGATGGCTTGGATCGGGGTCACCCAACTCCCATTTTGTAGAATGTTCAGCGAAGAGGATGCCTGCTGAGCTACCAATGTCCACTAGGATACGAAACACTTTGTGGTTAGCTATAGTCATAGTTACCATGAGTGTGTCATCATAGGGGTGGTGAACACCTCGGGCGTCCTCTTCATTGAAGGTCAGATCACAAGGCATTATTTTTTGCTCTTTTAGGGGTCTGCTGGTGACAAGGAGCTGATACTCCAAGCTGGAGCAACTAATACTTCTAGAGTGGGCTTTCCGAGCTCAGTTTGAGTCGCCTCCCCCGACAGGCCCGTCAAAGATTGTGTGAATTTCCCCAGTTGGTTCATTGTTAATGGGTTGCTCATTATTCAAGTTAGCTTGTTCTTCCTTTCTGTTGACATATTCACATAGGTGCCCATTGCGGAAGAGAGCTTCAATTTTCTCTTTCAGGTCGAAACAGTCACCAGTTAAGTGGTTGTGGTCCCGGTGAAAGTGACAGTATTTTTACTTATCTCGTCTATCTGCATCGGATTTCATCTTGTTTGGTCATTTGAGGAATCGTTTGTCTCGAAACTCCATAAGGACCTGCTCGGGCGTCACATTAAGAGGGGTATATCAACTGAACCTACTATGAGGTCATTTGTTCGGGCATTGAATCCTTAGCAGCTCATTGTCTTTCCTTCTCTTGTTGTCCTTAGCCGAGGTGGATTCTTCTTTAACTCGTCTTTCTCTGGTCAAGCTCCCTTTGTTCTGAATAGCTTTCCGCAGAATAGCAATTTCCTCGACATTAGAGTATTTCTGGGCTCTGTTGAAGAGGTCGATCATCATCATGAGAGGATTTTTGTCGAGTGAAAAGAGGAATCTTCCTTCCTTGAGGCCTCCCATCATGACGGTTAAAGCAATTTCTTCTGAGTATGCATGCACTTGCATGGTTTCCAAGTTGAAATGCTTGATGTAATCCTTCAGTAGCTCGCCTTCTTTCTAAACTATATTTAGGATGTGGGAAGTGGGTTTAAGGCTCTCCATCCCTCTAATGAAATTGGTGATGAAGGCTTTGCTGAGTTGCGTGAAAGACCTGATCGATTGCGGCTTCAATTGTTGGAATCACTTTCGAGCCGCTCCGGTCAAGGTTAGCAAAAATGCATGGCACATGACTGCAGTTGATGCACCATACAATTCCATCCAAGCCCTGAAGGATTCCAAGTGCTCAGCTAGGTCGGTGGTTCCGAAGTATGGGGCGATCTAAGGCATACGAAACCTTGGTGGGAGCTGTGAGTGCATGATGTTAGCGGTGAATGGAGGCTCAGCTTCCTCCGGTATTGCCTCCATCGAGGTCGGGATGTTCGAGCGGTAAGTCTGCCATATGTTGCTGATCTGACCTACAGGTCATTAAGCTTGACTTCCCAAGGATTATCACTTTAAGCCATAACCTCAGTCGCAGCTTTGGGTGCTTTGTCGTACTTCTTTTTATCCAACTCATGGCATAGGTCGGAAGCAACTAGTGCGGCAGTTCTAGAGATGCGAGAAGGTGCTAGCCTTGATGTTCCAAGTTGTCAGCTCTTGCGGGAGACAGCAGGCATGTCAGATGGCTCAGGGAACCCTTAAACATTTGGTCTTACCACTGGCCTGTCCCCTTGTGTGAGGCGGGGTTGTAGTTGTTCCAACATTTACTTTATGGAGTTCATGTTGTTATTTAACATCTTAACTTACTGCTCAAGGAGGACAAGTTGTCCTCCCTGATTGTGGGATCGTTGCATCGAACCTACAGGCGTAGAGTCAACCTGCAGGGAAGAGGAATCTCGGTGGCTGGTAGACTACTCCGGCGGTACAAGGTTAAGTGTAACAGAGGAGGCTGGAGCTTTCTTTTTCCCTTTCAACATTGTTGAACTATGATGAGATGAGAACGACTTTCGATGTCGTTTCCACAGACGACGTCAAACTATTGATGCAGAAATCTAGCTAGCCCCCTTAAGACCTTCGAGGAAGGCCCTGGCTAGTGCGAAGGACACTCTGATGCTTAAGTCGGGAAAGGAATCCAAGTCTAGTCGAGTATTGATGGTTTAGGGCTAAAGATTGTGCGTACCTCTCACCATTAGAGGTATCTCTATTTATAGTTTGGGAGAGGCGGTGACATAGAGGAGATCTTCCTACTTAGTAGGTGCGTATTGTAAAGGGATTTGGATCCCGAATGCATGGTGAATCTCTCGAGATCCTCAACGAAGATCTCAGGATCCTAAGCATGTCATGGATATCCTCCAAAGACCTCAGACGGATCTCTATCGCAATATATTTCCCAGATCTTCGGCTAAGATCTCGGGTGGATGTGGTCGGACCTAGAGAGGAGGCGGGCTAAGCCGACTTGAAGTGCGCCGACCTGGGACATGCTTGCCTGGGTCATACCGTCCTGGGTCACGCCAACTTGGGTGATGCCAGCGTGGGTGATGCCGACCTGAGTAATGCCGACCTATCTCCTTAGTCGAGCAAAGGGACAGAGCGCTCCTGATGAACTCTGGAGGTCTTGGAATCGACGAAGGTAGTGCTCTTGCGGGCATGTTCTTCGGTCATAGACTCTGACCAATTGTTTTATACTGCGAGTGGAGTTAAAATGAACATTGCCATTATAAACGAATCTTCTTAACAAATTCTCTTAATTTGACGTTTGTTCAGAAGATATAAGTATCTAAGATGATGTAGCCTATGTGATATGAAAACAAAGATCATTAGATAATTTTGGACATAAAAGAGCCTCATGAAATGAAAACATGAATTGAGGGCTATTTAATCTACTATTATAGCTAAGAAGAATGAAATGAATCAGGAAATATTATATAGTGCAGCTCACCATGAGGAATTGAGAAGAATATAGAAAGCCATAGAAATAGAGTGACAGCTTGATATGATCAGAGTTATGAAAGCTAGGGAGTCAACCTTAATCATCAAATATATACAAGATTGCGTGAACAAGAATTGCTTGCTACAAAATGTAGAGACTGAGAATCTAAAGTTAAGTTGGTAGATATTCCTAATCATCATGAAGATGTATTTTGTAGAGAAGCCAAGGTCGAGGATTTGAAAGAACAGTTAAATGACCATAATTTATACATTTATATGTTTAACTCATGAAAAGCTGGAGCGAATACAAATTAAACTCATAAAGTTTGGGTGTGTACAATACATTTTATTCATCTAGTAAAATTCTAACAAACCTACGCCAATTATCAATTTTGTTACCATCAAATTTCCCTTATTTAAAGAAATCGACTCCAACTAATTTCAATGTTCTTCCTTGCCACTATATTAGGTGATAGAGGGTCTTATATTAAATGATTGGAAGACATACCTAAGACACTTTAATTTTATTAATGAGCTGTCATCATAAATGGTTTAAAATGGGCATTACTCAAGTAAATTGACATGAGGATAATACAATCATGGTTGGTTTGACCTAAAAAATTCTCTTACCTAATTAGGCATTGTTGAAGCAATCAAAGACCAAAGAACAAAAAAAATAAATTGTTCCATATTAATAGTCAGGTGACAACCACAATAAATTATTAACATTTTAAGGCATATCTAAATGCTCATGCAGGTCGAAACAAATTTATTTGTTTTTAGATGTACAAGTGATCGTAAGTCTATGTCACACAATGGCATGCATATATTATAGGGTTATAAATGCATCACCTGCTGCATATTCCCATTTGGTGTGAATTATGCAAGTTAATAAAAAGTCATGATAAATTTTACCATTTTTTTCTCACAACTCACCTTTTGATCTCTATTTTTTATTTTTTTAAGGAATATATTCAATATATGGGAGAAACTTTACAAAAGTTCTTCGGGCGGACCTGACATAAAAAAGGAGAATAGTCCGCCTATCGTAAGAAAACCAAAAAAAAGAAAACTCAATACAATTTAACCCTCCCTCAGATTTCCCAGCCCCACCCTATATAGAAATAAAAGCCCTCAGGTGATATGGGAGAGATTTGTCATGGAGTGGAAAAATATACGAGACTAGCCATCGTTGCCCCTTAGAGCTAGGTCATCAGCCATGACGTTAACTTCCCTAGGGTAATGCGTGATGGAAACCTCCAAATCAACCATGAGTCTCTTGATATGGGAGAGTCTGTCGCAGAGTGGAAAAATATATGAGACTGGCCATCGCTGCCCTTCGAGCTAGGTCAACAGCCATGACGTTAACTTCCCTAGGGGAATGCATGATGGAAACCTCCAAATCAACCATGAGTCTCTTGATCCTGACCCACCAGTAGCACCTAGTCCACGCCGGAGAAGAGTTCCTCGCGAGGATTCCTATGATTACTTTGGACTTACTCCTCACCTCCAACTTTGAGAAGCCCAACTCTGCGTAATGGGATAGGCCCTCCTAGATCGCCCTGATTCCTGCTCGAGAGTTAGAGCCAAAGTCATAATCGGAAGAGAATGTGAAAAGGAAATCACTCGCATAAATTCTACCGACGCCGCCACCCCCTCGAAGGGCCTGGGTTCCCAAACGACGAGCCATCTACATTAATTTTGACCTAGTCCAGCTTAGGTTTAATCCATTTGATCACATGGACTAACCTCCTAGAGGTCGCATCACCATTAATACAGGAGGGATGGACCTAGTAGGTAGATCCAATGATGGACTCTGGCGATCACTTTGGTAGCGTAGGTCGGGGAATCATTGAAGCGAGCAGCATTTCGAGACATCCAGATTTCCCATAATATTAGAGCGGGAAGGAGGCCCCTTAAGGTATGCAGACAGTCAGACAGCGTAGCAAACGGCTACCATTTTGCTGCTCTACTAAAAGTTGAGTCACGGGACATCGTGTGAACCTTGAAAATAGGATGAAAATGGTTCCACACCTTCGACGCCAGCTCACCCGAGGAGAAAACATGATCAATAGTTTCTATGTGGTTCGACTGTGGGACACGGCAGCAAATGCATTTGGATGTCAAGTCGACCCCTTTGGATTGGGTTCTAACGTTGACCGGAATGGCTTTGCGGATGATTTTCTAGGATAATAGCGATAATTATGGGGGTAGCTTCGAGTGTCAAACCTAAATGGACCATGCTTTCTTGACCCCAGTGTTGCGCAGCATGCCAACAACGCTAGTGAACTGAGATCCAATCTCTGATCTCACTCACAAATGATAAACACGAAGAAATATAATCTAGAGATAGAATCAAAGCATACCAAACAAACCACAAGATAAAGTATACGTGGAAAAACCCCAACAAGGGTAAAAAAAATCACAGGTGCAAACTTCCACTATGAAGAAAATAAGATTATAAGCAATATACTAACCTCTTCCCATTAGATGTATAGAAAAAGCCCTTTGCATACACCTTAGAATACCCTAGAAAAGCCCTAGGAACCCTTATTTATAGTTTAGGCAACTTCCCTTTCTCACCCTTGCGAAACCGCCTCAAATTTTCACAATTTGCACCAAATCCGCGCAATAATTTGCATATTCTCGACTAGTCGAGCAAGCTCCTCGACTGGTCGAGCAAACCCTTGACCGGTCGAGCACTATGGACCTAAAAAATCATAGCATGCTGGACTTTAAGTCGAGCCAGCCCTCGACCAGTCGAGCAGCCCACTCGACTGGTCGAGTAGCACTGCCTAGATGTGGCTTCACGTCTTAACAATCTCCCACTTGGAGATACATCACCATAATCCTTCCTCTTTTACATCTAGAGTGCACCATCTCCCTGTCTTCAAGCTTGAAGACCAATCAAAGCTAAACATAACTTCAGCTTCTCCCGTGTGACCACCTTGGTCAACATATCCGTAGGATTCTCACTTGTATGAATCTTCTCCAGAGCAATCGATCCATCTTCCAGTAACAAACGTATGAGTGATATCTGATGTCAATATGCTTGGTCCTTGAATGAAAGGCTAAATTCTTAGCCAAGTGTTTTGTACTCTGACTGTTACTGTACAACTTGCAATCTACTTGCTTCTTTTCCAACTCTTCCATGAAACCTTGCATCCACACCATATCCTTGCATGATTCTGTAGTTACAACATATTCTTCTTTCATTGTACTAATAGATACTATCTTCTATAACTGAGAGACCCAACTGACTGCAGCACTGCCTAGAGTAAAGACATACCTTGTAGTGCTTCTTCTGCTATTGATATTTCCTGCCAAATCTGAATCTACATAGCCTTGTAGCTTGATTTTCGATCCTCCATATCACAGCTCTACATCCTTAGTACCTACCAGGTATCTAAAGATCCACTTCATAGCTTCCCAATGTTCCTTCTTGGGGTTGTTCATAAACCTGCTAACAACTCCCATTGCTTGAGCAATGTCTAGCCTCGTGCTCACCATAGCATACATGAGACTCTCAATATCTGACGCGTATGGGACTTTAGCCATGTAGTCCTGTTCCTCCTACGTCTTCGTACCTTACTCCTTAGAAAGCTTGAAGTAGTTAGCCAATGAAATGCTAACCGGCTTAGCACCTCCCATACTGAATCGATCAAGTACCTTGGCTATGTACTCTACCTGTGACAAAACTAGTTTCTTGATTTTCCTGTCACGCTTTATCCTCATACCTAGGATTTGTTTTGTAGCTCCTAAATCCTTCATGGCAAATTCTTTAGACAGTTGTCTTTTGAGATATGAGATGTCATTCATGCTTGATTCGGCCACAAGCATATCATTAACATACATAAGAAGGATGATGTATGACGTATCAAACTTTTTCAAATAGCAACAATGGTTTGCATGACATCTCCTAAAACTGTTTCCCGACATGAAACTGTCGAACTTCTTGTACCACTGCCTCGGGGCCTGCTTCAGGCCATATAGACTCTTCTTCAGTCTACACACCTTGTTCTCTTTTCCTAGTGCCACGTATCCTGTTAGCTAATACATATATATATATATATATATATATATATATATATATATATATATATATATATATATATATATATATCTTCTTCAAGATCCCCCATGAAGAAAGGTTGTCTTAACATCTGACTGCTTTAGATATAAGTCCTCTGTAGCCACTATATTCAAACCATGCGAATCGTAGACATTTTCACCACTGGTGAAAATATTTCAGTGAAGATGATACCTGCCTTTTGTTGGAACCCTTTCACAACCAATTTGATCTTGTACCGTTTCGAACCATCGTGTTCTTCCTTCAGTCTGTAAACCCACATGTTATGAAGAGCTTTCTTACCCTTAGGTAGAGTGACTAGCTCCCATGTACAATTAGACTTAAGAGAGTTCATCTCATAATCCATGACCTGCTCCTACTTAACCCGTGTATCTGACTGTAATGCCTCTTTAAAACACTCTAGTTTACCATTATCTGTCATCAGTAGATAATGTAAGGAGGGTGAGTATTTGTCATGCCCCAAACTCAAAAATCGGGCTCACAAAATTCCCGATCACCGAATCTGGCGCCGACAGCCTCCGTAATACCCCATTCTCGGCTCCCGGCACCCATACACCAGGTTCCGATCCTGGGATGCTATAAGGAGGATTTTTAATCATCAATTTGATTTGTAATGAGCATAACCAAGTATAACCCATGAACAATAACCACAAGAATATCATCACAAAATCCACTATGATCAAAAACTTTTGAGTACAATGCGTTTGAAGGAAAATACAAGATAATGCAAATAACGGAAACTCCAAAAGCTCGACCGCACGCTCCTGCTGCTCCTATGCTACGGCTGCATCCTGACGTCACCTGCATGCATCAATCATCATAAGCTTATAGAAAGCTTAGAGGGTAGTGTAAGTGTGTGCGCAATATAAGCGTACTCAGAATGCAAGGTCAAAGTAATGCGGAATCATGCCGATGCATACATGAATGTAAATCAGTCGTACCAAGGCTATGTGGTGCAAGATATGAATGCTATCGGCCATAACACGGCCATACAATGCGAGATGCAGCTCAAGTATGTTAATCCTCATCATATATCAGTACAGTTCTCATTATGGATAATCACCAGGGTTTAGTACACTCCAAGTGACACTGCCGCTCTCCTAGCTGCACAGTCCAAGTGAGCATAAGAAACCTCACTATCCGCCTGGCTAATAGTCCGTCAATACCTATCCGGCATGTCGATAGCGGACCCATTCATGAGATGATCAAACTCAGCCTAGTATTGCCCCCTACCCTCGGGCGAGTAAGGCCACACCCCTTTCCAACTGACCACGACACAGTGGGAGACGCAGCCTCCTGGTATTCGGCCCTCGTGCGCTCATATATCCACTCGGTCTCGATGTTGGAGTCATCCTCTGGTACCACCGAGTTTAGGGATTTTCACCCAGGGACATCTATGGCGCCCCGATGCTTAGCAACAATATTTTCGGTATCCAATCCAGCCACCCACGATGTGTTTGTGGAGGCTATGGCCCTAATATCACTAGGGCATACAATAATCACAATCACACAAATACAAGTGCATAAATTATACTATCAGACATGCAACAATCCTGCGCATACCGAGCACTTATGTGGGGTAACTCCGCCTATCCGGGAGCCAATAAACGATCTGCTCGAAGGCATGTGCTATGATCAGTCACTTCTCATATCAGGCATACATATGATGCGTATGATCATGAATCATGGATCTATACTATACATGTTATGTGGTGATGGGCTCTGATCAAAACGAAGATGGGCCTAGACGGCCTATACGCTACAGGTATGGGCCTATTAATGGGCCCTAGGGAGAGTGACAATGCGGACATTTAACCAACATCATCCTTACAATGTGGACATCAAACCATCATTTGTAACTCCCTGAAATTCGGAGGTCAAGCATATACCATGGTGGAATCACACTACAATGGGCCTTATGTACGTCCTATTGGGCCTTGACCCATGGGCCTCCAGTACATCAAATGGGCCTCATACATGGGTCTCGTATATATATCAAGGTGGGCCTCAACGACGGGCCACAAATGCATCAAGATGGGCCTAGTCACATGGGCCTTGCATACATCACAATGGGCCTTAAAATGGTCTCCAAAATGGTTGGACGGTTTGGATGAAACTCATGCATCATCGTGGATCCCATAGTGATTGAAAGGATGGACGGCATAGATGAGGTACATACCCATGGTGGGTCCCACACTAATGGGAGGTATGGATTACAACACATACATCAGTGGGTCCCATGTGGGGCACTTCAAAATGTTTATTTTCCATCCAGCCCATTGATAAGGTCACTCAGACCTGGGGGCCCACAGTTATGTTTATTTTCCACCCAACCTGGGCCCACTGTAATGTTTATTTGCATCCAATCTGTTCATAAGGTCACATGGACCAGGGGCCCACCATAATGTTTATTTGCATCCAATCTGCTCATAAGGTCACGTGGACCAGGGGTGGGACTAGGGCCCACCGTAATGTTTATCTTGCCACCCAAACCATTCATAAGGTCACGTGGACCTGTATGAAGAAGAAAAACAAATTTCGTATTGATCCAAAACTTCTGACCCCAAAAAGGATCTCAACGGTAGGTGTCAATCCTCATTATTCCCTGTGGTGTGGGCTACTTGAGATCCAAATACGGCAGGTTTTTGGGCAGCCCGTAGCCAGGAGGGTGGCCCACCCAATGAACGGTGTGGATGGTAACACACATCATGGTGGGGCCCACGGTTGGGACCGTAGGTCCCTGCCTCTACAGTCCACAGCACCACACGCTGGCGCCCTCTGACAGCAGCAGCAGCAGTAGTAGCTACTGTTGTTTCATGTTTTTTTTTTTTGAAAATAATAATTTTCTGGGCTTTTTCATACGTAGGGCCCGCATCAGGGAAATCCACCCCGCCCATTGGTCTCTGCAGCTCAATACAAGCCCATCAAGCCCAATATTGGATGGGTTTTGGTGTACAGCAACATCAGGGTGTATTTCAATGGTAGAAAACTTTATTTGCTATGTTATGGCCCACTAGAAATTCAGGTTGAGATCATTTTTTGGCTCAACGCCTAAAATGATCTGAGGAAAAGGATGAACGGCTTGGATTAAGTACATACATCAATGTGGGGCCTGTAGGAGCGACCCACTTAAAAAGCTAAATATATACACACTCCATGGATAAACACATGCATTGTGGTGGGTCCCACATGGACGTGGCCCACCAACTATATATATATATTCATATATTAACATAGTATAAATATAATATATTGTGTGTGTGTGTGTGTATATATATGTGGGACTTCCCACCGGATGGTGGATTTGCCTACAATGTGGTGGGCCACACCATTGATGAATGGAGTGGATTTAACATGATTTGGTGGGGCCCACTACATTCTAGGGAGAGGAAAGAGAGAGAGAGAGAGAGAGAGAGAGGAGGGACCCCGCCACTATGGGCCCTCCATTTCTTACATTCATACTTCAAACGGGTCCCACCATATGTGGCCCAAAAAAAATGAGAAATAACGGTGGATCACCCACCTCTAGGCCTTCTCCTTGCTCCCATAGGCTCCTAAGCCCCTTGCCTTCAACTTTGATGGAGGTTAATGGGGTTTTGATGGTGGGGATGAGAGATGAGAGGGTAGGGAAAGTGGGCCACACTTGGCTTTGGAGAAGAGCTTGGACATATGGAATTTGTTGCTTGGGAGAGTGTTTGAGAAAATGAAAGAAAAAGAATAATAAGAGGGATGGATAGAGTGGTGGGTGTAAGGAAAAAGGGAGGGGGAAGTAAGGTGTTGTTTGAAATTTTGTAAGAAGAGTGATGGAAGGTATGGCCTTGGTTGAAAAATGGGGTAAAAGAGGGATGATGAGGGGAGAGAGAGAGCTGACTTAAGGGAAAAGGAGGGATGGGGCTTGTACTTGAGGTGTGGTTGTACTTGACATTGATTGATTGATTGATTGATGAGACATGACGTAGAGATTCCCTCAAAATTTACAACACGCGGCGTTTCTTCGAAACAAACGCAGGCCCACATCTTCTAGCCTAGGTATCGGATCGGTGCGCAGCGTTGGAACCGCGGCGACGATGCGGTTGCTATGATACAAGTTCTAGTTCAAGTCGACTTTGGTATGTGGGACCCAGCTTAGGATCGCATGCAAACATCAGATACGGGTCGAGGGTTGCCGGAATTCGACCGGAAGGACCGCGGAAGGCAATGTAATGGTACAGACTAGGATACAGGTCTTACAGTATCAAACCGTGGGTCTCCTCTCTCGAGAAGACCTCCTCACAACCGGTGTCTGGGGCTCTGCCTCATAATGCTCCTTTGCATGCTCATCTTGTGGCACTGTAACACCCATATCTAATAACTCTTCCAACTCTAAGAATTTTTTCTCATCGGCCTTATTTTGCTCCACATTGTCCTTATGTATCACTTTTTCATTGAAGACTACGTATTTGCTTCTGATGATTTTCTTGTTCTCTGTATCCCAAAAACGGTAGCTAAAATAATGCTGCTCGTAGCCTATAAATGTGCACTTCCTAGACTTCGCATCTAGCTTTTTATGTGATATGCATTAATGTGAACATATGAAGTGTAACCGAACACTTTGATATGTGCAAGGTTCACTTTTTTTCCCAGTCTACGTTTCTTCTGGTAGCCCACCATCCAATGGTGCTGAAGGACTTATATTGATGAGATATGAAGCAGTATTCACAGCATCTGCCTAAAACGTTTTAGGCAATCCTGCATATAACCTCCTGCTCCTGGCGCACTCAAGAATGGTCCTATTAATGCATTCAGCCACACCGTTCTATTGTGGTGTCCCTGGAATCATTTTCTTATGTTTGATTCCATTTGCTACACAATACTCCTCAAATCTCTTATCACAATATTCTCCCCCATTATCTGACCTGAGACATTTTACTGTTTCCCTATCTCATTTTCTACCATTACTTTCTACTTCTTAAATACATCAAATACGTCAGATATGTGCTTTAAGAAATAGACCCACAGTTTTCTACTAGCATCATCAATAAAAGAAATAAAATAATGTGAACCACTAAAAGATGATACCTGTGCTGGTCCGCACACATCAGTGTGTACAAGCTCCAACAGATGTGTCTTTGGAGTGCGTCCTGTTTTCTTGAAGCTCACCCTCTTCTACTTGCCATACAGGCATTCCTCGCAGAATTCCAAGTCAATAGCCTTTAGCCCTAGTAGCTTCCCTTTTAACAATAGCACTTTCATCCCTTTCTCACTCATGTCCCAACCTCTATTCCATAACTGCTCATTCACTCCAGTTGATGCGACTGTGAGTGAACTATACGATTCTGAAGTCACGTACAAAGTACCTTCCTTCTTGCCTTGAGATATCACCAAGACACCTTTTGTGATCTTCCAGGAATCACTAGTGAATGTCGTCATATATCCGGTATCAGCCAGCTGCCCCATTGAGATCAAGATCCATTTCAAACTCGGTACATGTCTGACATCCTTCAATTTCAAAGTCGTTCCGTCTTTCTAACTTATATGAACATCTCCCTTTCCAACAATACTGCATGGCTCATCATCACCCAAGTAGACTCTATTGAAGTCACCTCATACATAATCACATAGAACTTCCTTACATGAAATGGCATGAAACGATCACCTAAGTCTATGACTGAAGACTCTTTCATCGCATCAAGAGACAATATCAACGCATCTGTGTCACTCTCCTCAGATAGATTCACTGAATCCATCCCACCTTGAGAGCTTCCATCTTGTTCCTTAAGTGCTCTGCAATTCTTTCTCAACTTAGAACGTCCGTGTTTATTTCCGTCTTTGTTTAGTGATCTTCCTCTTCCTTCAACGTTTAGAGCATTCCCTAAATCCCCTGAAACTCTTGATGCCTTTCTTCTAAATTCTTCGCTGAGAATGAGACCAGCCACATCATCAAATTTTACGTTTGTTGACCATGAAGAATTGCTCATAGCAATTACCAAACCATCCCAACTGTCTGACAAATTGGACAAGATTAATAACGCCCTAACCTCGTCTTCAAAAACAATGCCAACGGATTCCAATTGGCTCGTGACTGTATTGAACTCGTTTAGATGTTCAGTCACGCTCCCACCATCTGACATCTTCATGTTAAATAGCTGTTTCATAAGATGAACCTTGTTGGACGCTGAGGGTTTCTCATACATTGTAACTAGGGCTTCTATTAATTCTTTTGTGGTCTTCACCTCGGATATATTGAAGGCGACGCTCTTAGATAAAGAGAGTCAGATCGTTCTTAAAGCCTTCTGATCCAATAAAAACCATTCATCATCTGTCATCTTCTCTGCTTTTCTCTCTTTTCCTCCTAGAGGAATATAGAGGTCCTTCTTATACAGATAATCCTTCATCTGCACTTCCAGAAGGCAAAGTTTGAACCATCAAACTTCTCAATTTTAGTATTTCTTTCTTCCGTCATCGCTCCCACTTGAACTAAAACAATAGCTCTGATACCAGTTGTTATGCAGCACGCTAACAACGCTAGTGAACTGAGATCTAATCTCCAGTCTCACCCACAAACGATAAATAAGAAGAAATATAATCTAGAGATAGAATCAAAGCATACCAAATAAACCACAAGATAGAATATACGTGGAAAAACCCCAACAAGTGTAAAAACTACGGTTGCAAACTTTCACTATGAAGAAAACGAGATTACAAGCAATATACTAACCTTTTTCTTTTGCATGTATAGAAAAAACCTTTTGCATACACCTTAGAATACCCTAGAAAAGCCCTAAGAACTCCTATTTATAGTTTAGGCAACTTCTCTTTCGCACCCTTACGAAACCACCTCCAATTTTTGCAATCCGCTCCAAATCTGCGCAAGAATCTGCATACCCTCGACTAGTCGAGCAGGATCCTTGAGTGGTAGAGCGGACTTGTCATGCCCTAAACCCGAAAACCAAGCTCACAAAATTCCCGATCGCCGAATCCGGTGCCGACAGCCTCCGTAGTACCCCATTCTCGGCTCCTAGCGTCCATATGCAAGATTCCGATCCTAGGATCTTATAAAGAGGATTTTCCAATGTACATTTAACTCGTAATAAGCATAACCACAAGTTTACCCAAATCACAAAGGCAACATCATCATCACATATCCACTAATATAAACAGTTGAATACAATGCTGAAAGGAAAATACATATGTCAAAATTAAAGCTCCAGAAGTTAGTTGCACCCTCCAAACTCGACGCTGCTGAAACCTAGTACCACCTGCACGCATCTATCGTGCATAAGCTTATAGAAAGCTTAGAGGGTGGTGTAAGTGTGTGCACAAGATAAGTGTCAAGTATTCAATACAATGACTTAATCATATAATATCAGAATTACTGGTAAGTCATGAATCATACGATATCAGAATAAGCAAAAATACTACAAGTCTGTAAATCATACAATATCAAGTACGCAATACAGATCAGCTATGCAAATGAGGAGTCATAGAGAGCCAAATATCAGATGCTGAGGGTACAATGCAATACCTAAATCCTGTTAAGTCTGTCTAGGCTATATAAGTGCATAAACATAGCAACCCAAAATGTTATATGCCTGTGGATGTAATGCAATATGCGATGCGAATGAAATGACCAAGCTGGAGTGTGAAGTTGGGATGATAGTACGTAGTATCGCAGGCTACGGGGTCCACCACAAGGGACTTCTATCCAAACCAGTCCCATACCTAAATTTGGATAGTCAAACTCAATGTGGTAAACTCCTAATTTCAGGTTAGTCACGCGCCCCAACCGAAATCTTAGGCATTGCGAAGGTACACGTAACAAATATTTACGCACCACCAGCCTGAGTGAATAATGAATGAATGAATGAATGAGTATGCAACTCCTGATCAATAAGTCCACATATCAGTACTATACATCTTTGGGATCACCACCGAGGTCTAGTACACTCCAAGCTGGCTACCACCCCAGCCGGCCGCGTAGCCCAGCGAGTGGAAAAGACCTCACTACCCGCCTGGCAGTAGTATACCAATGCCTACCCGGCTCGTCGATAGCGGACCTATTTGGGAGTTGGTAAAACTCAGCTTAGCTTACAGCCCCCTCGCTCGGGCAGATAAGGCTACACCCCCTCCCAACTGACCATGACACAATGGGATACACAGCCTCCTAGTATTCGGCACTCGGGCGCTCATGTATTCACTCGGTCTCGGCGTTGTGAATCAGCATCGACAAATCGGAATCGGCCTCGACGATCGGAATCAGAATCAGCCTCAACAATTGGCCTCGACAATCAGAATCGGCCTCGATAATCGGATTAGAATCGGTAATTGATCTCGACACAAGGCGGGGTCTATAGATGGACAACCGATGATGGTCTAAGCAATATCAATGGGGCCCATTCGTTTGGGTTAACCAACTAGAGAATGATGAGAATGGGCCTAACCAGGCTTAAGGGAAGGTCACCATGTAGGCATTTAACCATCATCGCCCATCAATGTGGACATTTAACCATCATTGCTCCCAAGGAGTGGCCCACAAGAACATCGATTAGTCGAGCAAGGACCTCGATCGGTCAAGCACCACGGACCCAAAAAATCATAGCACGCTGGACTTTGAGTCGAACCAGCCCTCAACTAGTCAAGTGGGCCCCTCGACCGATCAAGCAGCCCACTCGACTGGTCGAGTGGCGCTGCCCAAATGTGGCTCCACATCTCAACACCTAGGGGGTCTAGAAGACAGCTAAGCCGAATTGACCCGGAACTCGTCTGAGAAAGAGATAACCCAAACTTGCTTATCCTCCGCCGTTGAAATGCAAATCCCCTCATCAGATACGTGGTCAAGCATGACTTGAGGAAGGAGGAGCCTAGTCGCTGCTTGGTCCCGCCAGCCGCTAAGGGTCCAATGAAGTCTCTGAAATGGTGTTGCTGCTGGAGGGTTGACAAAAATTTTCAGTCAAAGAGGGGCCCTAAACTAGACCAGTTGTCTTCCTAGAAGCTTTGAAGGCCACTACCTATGATCCAGTGCGTACGGGCTGCAACTGCCGCAAAAGATTTGCGAATCTAGTTCCACAGGGGCGAGGCCCAGGCTGCTAGGTTCACGCGGCCTTCTGAATAGAGGTCAGCTAAATATTTTCCCTTCATAAACGTTGCTCAACAACTATCCTCCCCTCAATCTTGACTACCCACGCCATTTTCATCATGAAGGCATGCATACTCTCTTTTAGAATTTTGTCAATCACCGCTTTGAAATTATTATTAGGCACATGCCAACAACATGTCATGATATAATTTAAATTATTCTTGTCATTGAGGAGCTAAAACACATAAATCAATGGCGTTGTGTGAAAGGATTCGATCCATGCATAAGGCATGATGTATGGTTTTTATCCACGTTGTTATCCATCTAGCTATTAGTAAAGTCAAGTAAACTTAGATGAAGGAAAAACACAAATATTAGCTTGTTGAAAACTTTTAGAGCCTGTTTGATTTTTCGGCTCAACTGTAATTATCATGGAAATGTCTCTTTGATTTTTTGGCTCAATTGTAATTACCATGTGTTGATGCAAGAATTTGGACCACCCTTCGCCGAGCTCCACGTGCTCAGAGCGAACCCTCGACCTGTATAAGACAGTAACCAAAGGTGACCCTGGCTCAAGCAAGAGACCCTCCGATGGGCCTAGCTATATGACCTAGAGGGGGGGTGAATAGGACAATGCCAAATAAAATTTAAAATAATGGAATTAAAAAGAATATGATAGCCAAAGTAAATCACAATGCAGGAAAGTAAAATAACCTCAAAATTCAGATCTTGAGAGGTTGATACAAATGTTATTCTAAGGACAACCTTACACCAAAAACCAGAGTTTATGGTAGGACAACCTTATTTCTAGAAAGATCTTTGTATCAAATCTCAAATCGAAGAGGAATACGAAAATAAATACAAACTGAATTGAAATAAATTGTAATCACAAATGTATTGTTCTAGAGACAGCCATACACCATAAAAATGGCAGGGCAACCTTGCTAGAACAACTTTCAAAAGAAATTAAAATATCAAGCGATAAAGGAATAGCAGAAAATAAATTCTAAACTATTACAACATTCTCACAATGCTTGAATTAAATGATTACAACATTCACCACCATACATACATCCCACAAAAGAATAATTAAAAATCAGAAGTATAAATCATTCAACCACAACATAAGGGATTATAGTGGTTAGCCTTGTGTGTTCACCAACCGTTAAACAACAACCACACAAAATGCTACTCCACTCCTAATATCCTCACACAGGGATATTAGCATTCACTAAAAATAAGTTTTCCCGAGTTCACCCAAAACCTTTACAATTGTGTCTTTGTCGTGGGCTTACACAATTAAAAAAACCCCACTTCGAGTTTTCCTGGCTCTCCTTAGATAACCAATACAACAAGATTTTTCGCAAATCTTGAAAGAAACCAAAACAAAAAGGAATTTACAATTAAATGTAAAATACCGATTATCTCCTTCGTTGTAGCAGACCGGTAGAACCAAATCGAGTAGATGATTGATTGTCCAAGTTCAATGTCCAGGACTCAATTACAATGGTTCTAATTCTAATAGATTTTAAATTAAATCGAATAGGGCTTGCCTTAATTGATTTTGATTCTAAAGAAAGGGAATAATAATTCCTCTTATCAAATCGATTGGAATAGCAGAAACAAAATCAATTAAAATAAAGCTAAGGAAAGAGAATATTAAATAAGCACACTTAGCTTAGATGGAGCACGAAATTATCTCTCAGAAGTTCGACGAAGATTGACTTGAATAGATTAATTAATTCGATGATTTCTTCCGAGATTCGTGCACTATTTATAGGTGAGCGGATCGTGTCTTCGATCGTCTAGGGAGCTCTTCGACTAGTCGAAGCAATAATGATATTTGAAAAATCAGGCGGGATAAGCTCTGACCGTTCTACGACCGGTCGAAGGTCTCCTTCGACTAGTCGTAGGTCACCTATGACTCTGGTCGTAGGTTTCCTTCGATCGTCAAGAAACTATAAACCATCTTTGGATTTCGAGTCGAAGGTGTTCGATCGTCAAGATGCATCGACACTTCCTACGATCGGTCGAACAAATTCTGGACTAGTCGAAGCCTAACCAGATTTTATCCGAATTTGTAACAAACTCACGAGTGATCGAGGAATTTCTTAGGATGGTCGAAGCAAGTCTAGGACTAGTCGAAGAAGACCTAGGACTAGTCGAAGAACAGGACCAATCACATGTAAAATAAACATTCGGCTTATGTATCCGAAATGACCTACTTCTAAGGTCAACCTATGGTCACCAAACCTCAACTATGAAGTATGGACATTGAAACATTAGGAACAAGTGACCTTGAAGTATGAGCTTTGAAGTCTTGATGTAGTTGAAATCTTGATGTAGCTCAATCTTGAAAGAGTCTTGCAGCTTGAGTCTTGTCTTGTGAGCGGTTCTTGCATTCAAGATTGATCCTTGTACTTGTGAGCTTTGCTTGATGTGAGCTTAGCTTGTTCATGAATGTTGATCCTTGAGAGAGATTCACTTATGCAAGGAACCCTCGACCTGTATAAGACAGTAACCAAAGGTGACCCTGGCTCAAGCAAGGGACCCTCCGATGCCAAAGTCAAGCTAGGGAATCCAGGTCTAGGTTGTGTAGAGTAGAGGGTGTGAGATATTGCGTACCTGTTGTAATGGATTTCTCTGGTATTTATACTTGAGGATCGAAGGGTTCGATGCCGTTAAACTCGGCACGATATACTCCATTAAGCAGATGTCACGCTCACAGAGATATCGGCCATTACTCTTAGATCGTGCATCGGATTACTCTCTCCATATGCCTTATTGGGCTGTACCTTCGAGATCTTTGGCCATGTTCCTACCCGGGCTAGTCCCGCAACTCGGTCCTCCAAGCTCACGATGGGACTAACCTTGCTTGGGCCTCAGACTTAACATATCCGAGCCCTTAGCCAAATCCCATGGATCCCATAGTCGGAGTTCATGGTCAGAGCCTATTAGGCATTCCCATCTTAGACTTGGTCTCAGGCCTAAAAGCTGAAGGTAGGGCCCTGGTCTCCGATCCAGAGTCGTAGTCCTTCGAATAAGAGCCCCGGTCGTGCGTCACTGGACCTCCTGGATCAGATCATGCCTGGTGATTCGAGCCGAGCCCATGGGTAGGTGGATGATGGCAAAGTAAATGATCGACTCGGACAGAGGAGATGGACGGATCAGCTCGGACATGAAGACCGAGTCGGTGTCATAGTGTTGTGAGAACCCTCATGTCAGACACTCATTTTGAGTCGGATGTGCATCAGACCGAGGCCTTAAGCATGGGTGCCTACGTTGACCTCAATGCGGGTCCTGGCGTGGTTCAGATCAGATTTACCCATAATACCATGTAAATGGGTAAATAATTATTTACCTATGTAATTACCGTGTCATGGAAAATCAAACAGACCCATATAGCAACTAAAAAGTTTTTAACGGGTTTCTATCCCCATTTTGCAGTCCACTTGAGCCTCGGATATACTTCATTTTTGGGCTCATACTCAAAATGATCTAATGGATGGCGTGGGACCCCTGCATTACGGTGGGCCTTGCAGATACCCTCTCTGGACTCCGTTCAGGCAAGGCAGGATGGGGTGGAAGGACTGGCAGCCCTGTGCTGCCATATGTGGGTGTGTGCAGCACATGTGTCTAACAGCAAGGACCATTGTTCAGTAACCCATCTAATTATGATATATAGGAAAGTCGAGTTGTGTGGGACCCACCGTGATGCGTGTCAAACATCAACACTGTGCATTTGATGGGTCCCTTTAAATTATGCGATATCCCAAAAATCAGCTATATATGGAACTCAGGTGGGCCATACCATCTAAAATCATGTGAAGACATGCCTACAACATATAAAAGCACTTGGTGGAGCCCACCTAAAATTTGGATGCATCTGAAACTTGGTCTGACCCCTCATCCAAGTGGGACACACATAATGGATGGGCTGGATTTGTGAACAACATCTCGATGGGCCCAACAAATGATTTTGAATGTTTTAATGGGAAGGTCCCTCTCAACTTTTGTATGTGGTGTGGCCCACAAAAGTTATGGATTGACTTGATTTTTAAGCCCAAGGCCCACCATGGAATGGTGCATTTGACTGATAGGGTAGATATTCGACACACATCACGGTGGGGTCCACACAGCTCGACCTTATGGGAACTTCTCATGAGGTCGACAGCATGAAACTATTTCCACACGCACACGTATATATATGGTCGACCGCATAAAACTATTTTCACACACACACATATATATGGTCGACTGCATAGAACTATTTCCACACACTGTGTGTGTGGGAAAAGGTACTATGCGGTCGAGCTCATGGGAACTTCCCATGAGGTCGAGCTGTGTGGACCCCACCGTGATGCATGTCGACCATCAACACCGTGCATTTGATGGGTCCCATTTAAATTATGGGATATCCCAAAAATCAGCCGTATACGGAACTCAGGTGGGCCATACCATCTAAAATCATGTGAAGACATGCCTAAAACATATAAAAGCACTTGGTGGGGCTCACCTGAAATTTGGATGCATCTGAAACTTGGTCTGAACCCTCATTCAAGTGGGACACACAATGGATGGGCTGGATTTGTGAACCACATCTCGGTGGGCCCAAAAAATGATTATGAATGTTTTAATGGAGGGTAGCCCCTCTCAACTTCGGTATGTGGTGTGGCCTACACAAGTCATGGATTGACATGATTTTTAAGACCTAGGCCCACCATGGAATGGTGCATCTGACTGATGGGGTAGATGTTTGATAGGCATCACGGTGGGGCCCACACAGCTCGACCTCATAGGAAGTTCCCATGAGCTCGACTGCATAGTACATTATATATATATAGAGTCATGCTCCCCTGCACACCTACGCACGTGCGGACCTTTGCACACGTGCCATAATGTCTAATCTGAATGGTCCATGTGATGCGGAATCCCATAAAACCCCATGTGACAAATTTTCACCCTGATCTAATATTCTGGTGGGCCATAGCAAAGAGAAATGCAAATCAAGGGAGGAAACTGTTTTCATTTTTCATGGCCCATCAAAGTTTTAGATCAAAGTAAAACTTGGGCCCGAGGGGTTTCAGGAGGTGCTGCTTCACATGAACGGTTCAGATTTTGGATCCACATCACGTATGATGGGCATCGACCCATGGGCCTCTAATACATTAAATGGCCTCATAACATAGGCCTTGTGTATCTAGATATATATATAGATATATAAATATATAAATATATATTTATATGTATATATATATATATATATATATATATATATATATATATAGGGAAAAGGTACTATGCGCTCGACCTCATGAGTCCGTCCCATGAGGTCGAGCTGTGTGGGCTCCACCGTGATGCGTTTTGAACATCTACCCCATCAGTCAGATGCACCATTCCATCGTGGGCCTAGGTCTCAAAAATCAAATATGACTTGTGTGGGCCACACCACATACAGAAGTGGAGAGGGGCCGTGCACCATTAAAACATTCATAATCATTTTTTGGGCCCACCGAGATGTGGTTTGCAAATCCAGCCCATCCATTATGTGTGTCCCACTTGGATGAGGGTTCAGACCAAGTTTCAGACGCATGCAAATTTCAGGTGGGCCCCACCAAGTGCTTTTATATGTTTTAACGGTGTCTTCACATGATTTTAGATGGTATGGCCCACCTGAGTTCCGTATACGGCTGATTTTTGGGATATCCCATAATTTAAAGGGGACCCATCAAATGCATGGTGTTGATGGTCGACACGCATCACGGTGGGGCCCACACAGCTCGACCTCACGGGAGCTTATCGTGAGGTCGAGCACATAGTACCTTTTCCCATATATATATATATATATATATATATATATATATATAGCACCTTTCAATCTGGGGTTTATACTTACGGAGAGATGCCAGGGAACCCTGGATTAGAGAATGGAATCTTCCAATTTTAGTGCCATGGACAATCCACAGTGAGAAGCAACAGACCAATGGTGTGGAATCACAAACAATGGGCCCCACTTGTCAGATAAATGTTCATAGATGCAAGTAAGGTATCATATGAAATTCTTCATTAAGAAAAATAAAAATAAAAATAATTTCATGGATTCATATGCTCTGAAAGATTGGCCTAAAATTCAATTTATTTATTTTTTTTTTTTTTTTTTTTTTTTTTATTTTTTTTTTTTTTACATTCACTGTTTTAGTACACATGCGGTCTATCTTCACTCACCATATATATGTTTTGGGTTAAGAAACACGGATCATGTGACAGTGCCGGATGGACAGGATGAATCTTGCACAAGTGTTGCTACATGAGCACGTGTGGATGAAAATAGCATCTTTTCAAAAGACATCTTTAATTTTCATCAAGGAATTGAAAGCTCCTCTTGGCAATCAAAGCTGACAAAAGAAACAAATAATGAAGTGAGAAAAGAAAGAAAGGGAGACATCAATCCCCCATTTGCATTTCTTGTTTTCAACATCATCGCTTTTGTAGATGCTAACTTTTGCATGCTTAAAGTAGTTTCCCGGCCCGTTCACACCATATCCATGAGCTTATGCACACATCACATCATCACCACCAACTTATGTGGTGTCAATGGCTCGGGTTTCATTAGGTTTTGGTCTTGCTGGGTCTAGGTCCGTTCAGGTTCGGGTCTCATTTTCTTCCAGGACCCGGATCCGCTTTGATATGGTCAGGTTAGGGCAGTTAAATGGATGGATTAGATGGTCTACACGTGCTGTTTTGACTGCACGCATCGTGTGTAAATGGGCTCCCACAGGGTGCATGTTGGCTTGGCAAACCTTATTCAATAACTAGGATTTGTAATGTGTTTGTTATATTTGACATTAGTAGATTACTATTTAAATTAGACATGGACCCGACCAAACAAAATTTAAATGGGTCCAACATGGTAGACAGTGGACTCAACCCAAAGGGGACGCGGTTTGAGTGATGATCCCAACACCAACCAACTAGCTCTGGTGTTGGAATGACCCCAAGAAGTTTTCATGGTGTGGTCCACTTGTGCTTTGCTGTTTCTTATAGTGTGGTCCACTTGAGCTTTGGTTTTGCTTCATTTTTAGACTCATACCTCAAAATAAGGGTGTGAAATGGATAGACATCGTGGATATATATAACACATACATCATGGTGGGGCCCACAAAAGCTTTGACACTAGCTAGCTGGCTGGTGTTACCAGCCAAACCACGTCTGCCCAAACTCAACCGAATGTTATTGTTGAGGCGGAAAAAATAGAAAATGAATCACTTAAAGATAGGCTTAAGATGCATTACGATGTTGCTATCTTTAAAGCGATATTCGCACCCTAGTGGTGATTAAACCAATTTGCAAGAGGGTTACAGCAAATTCGCCTCCAGGATACAATAAGCCTCTTCTCCAAAACTAGAGAAATGTAGGTTTCGGCCTGCAAAACCGAAAAACCGCACCCCAAGTACACTTTTACAGCGTACAACCCTGACTTCTGTGCTGTTACAACTTACCCCCTGAAAACTGTTTGTAATTTACTGCCTGAAAAACTATTTGCAATTTAGCTCCTGAAAACTGTATCTTTCCAAAAAAACCTTTCAAAAACGAAAATGGTGAAGAAGAAGAAGATGGAGAAGAGATTGTTGAAAATTGCGAATTCGAATTGACCCAAAGATGGGTCTATATAGAATCACAAGAGATGCTTAAGGCCCTTTTCATAAAAAGACATCTACTTCTATGGTATCTTTTCATCAATGGTGGTGTCTTTCAAACAATGGCATCCATCCATTTCAAATTCAAAAGATGCTCCCTTTACTAAGAGGCATCACCATTCACACCAACAATCACCAAAGTCATAACCCTTCTTTTCCAATTTTCTTTTCTTCTTATTTTGAAAAAACCCAACAATCCTCCACTATTTTTCAAAATACAGATGTCAGGGTATGTAAGGAAAATATGTTCATAGGAGAAGGTGTCTTATGGACTTGAACCTTCACTTAGTGTAAACAAATCAAACTTGAATCAGAATCCTTAGTGACTATGATCTTGAACTAAGTATTCTATATGATACAACCGGACATGTTACACACACATATATTTTAATTGTTATGTGTTCTAAAAGTATAACACATTAATGGCCTTGTGCTCTGTCCTGGATTCATGAGTTCATGAGAGTAGCCAAAAACTCTCGAACATCAGGAAGCGGCCCCACTTCCAATACTCATATAGGTGAGTCCTTTTGAATGCCCCTGTAATTATTGTTGTCATGTCTCAGACCCAGAAATCGGATTCACAGGAATCCCGATCGCCGAATCCAGTGCTAATAGCCTCCGTAGTACCCCATTCTCGACTCCTAGCATCCATATGCCAGATTTCGATCTTGGGATCCTCCAAGGAGGATTTTTCCCTTCTTCTTTTTTTTTCAATATGCATTTAACTCATAATAAGCATAACCACAAGATTACCGAATTCACAAAGGCAACATCATCATCATATATCCACTAATATAATCATTTAAGTACAATGCTGAAAGGAAAATACATAAATAGAAAATCAAGCTCCAGAAGACCACTATACGCTCCAAGCTCAACACTGCTGCAACCTAACATCACCTGCACACATTTATCATGCATAAGCTTATAGAAAACTTAGAGGGTGGTGTAAGTGTGTGCACAAGGTAAGTGCCAAGTATTCAATACAATGCCATAATCATACAATACCGAAAATACTGATAATCCATAAATCGTACAACGTCGAAATAAGCAGAAATACTGACAAGATCATGAATTATCAGAGTAAACAAAAATACTGATAAGATCAGGATTTATCAGAGTAACAGAAGTACTGACAAAGTCATAAATCACGCGATAATAGAGTAAGCGGAAATACTGACAAGTCCATGAGTTATATAATATTAGAATACGCAATAGAAATCAACTATATAAATGAGGAGTCATAGAGAGCCAAATATCAGATGCAGAAGATGCAATGTAATATACATTCCTGATGAGTAACACAAATAGCGTCAGTCATACAATATGCCGCGGATATAATGCAATATGTAGTGCGAATGGAATGACCATGCTGGAGTATGAAGTCGGGATGGTAGTACATAGTATCGCAGGCTATGGGGTCTATCACAATGGACTTCTATCCAAACTAGTCTCATGCCTAATTTGGATAGTCAGACTCAATGTGGTAAACTCCTAATCTCAGGTTAGTCGCGCGTCCCAACTGAAATCCTAGCCATTGCGAAGGTACACGAACAAATAGTTGCGCACCACCAGCCCGAGTGGATAGTGAATGAACGAATGAATGAGCATGCAACTCCTGATCAATAAGTCCACATATCAGTACAATTCCTCTCTAGGATCATCACCGGAGTTTATTACACTCCAAGTGGCATTGCCCCTCTCCCAGCGGCACAGTCCAAGTGAGCGTAAGAAACCTCACTATCCGCCTGGCCAATAGTCTGCCAATACCTATCCGGCACGTCGATAGCGGACCCATTCACGAGCTGGTCAAACTCAGCCTAGTAATGCCCCCGACGCTCGGGCGGGTAAGGCCATACCCCCTCCCAACCGACCACGACACAATGGAAGACGCGACCTCTTAGTATTCGGTACTCGAGCGCTCATGTATCCACTCGGTCTCAACGTTGGGGCGTCTCCTGGCTCGGGGGTTTAGGAATTTTCACCCAGGGCCATCTATAGCAGCTCGATGCTAGTAACAGATTTTCGGTGTCCCGTTTGGCCATCCACGATATGCCTGTGGAGGCTACGACCCTGATGTCGTCAGGGCATACAGTAATCACAATGCAAGATGCATGAGTAATACAATCCAGTCATACATCAATGCGGTGCATACTGTGTACTCATGTGAGACAATCTCCTCCTATCAGGGAGTCTCATAACAACATACCCAATGACATATGCAATGGTCAACCACATCTGATAACAAACATGCAGATGATGCGTATGGGCATGTATCATAATGTTATGTTATCACATAATCAGTATCAATAACTGTCATAGACAATCGACCTCGATAATGTGGACATTTAACCAACATTACCCCCAAGGAATGGCCCACATAGAGCCTAACATATAGTGTACTCATGGCCCCACACGAGGGCCAATTATACAACACCATGGGCTTCACTCAAGAACTTAATACACATCACGATGGGCTTTTTACATGGGCCTAATATACATCACAATGGGTTCCATCGACTAGCCCTCAAATGCATCACAATGGGCCTCATCATATAGGCCTCACATTCATCACATTAAGTCCTTAAAACATGGGCTGAATGCATATCACAATGGGCCTCAAATACGGGCCGCATATACATCATATTGGGCCTCAAATACAGGCCGCATATATATCACACAGGCCGAATACACATCACAATGGGCCTCAACTATGGGTTGCATATACATCATATAGGTATCAACAATCGGCCTCAACAATTGAAATTGGCCTCGACAATCGAAATCGGCCTCGATACTTGGCCTCAACAATCGGAATCGGTAAATCGGTCACGATAATCGGCCTCGATCGCTAATCGGTCAATCAGCCAGGACAATCGGAATCGATCGATAATCAGAATCAGCAAATCAGTCACGTCAATCAGAATCGGCAATCAGTCATAACAATCGGAATCGATCGATAATCAGAATAAAAAAAATCGATCTCGTCAATTGGAATCGGCAATTGGACATGACAATCGAGATCGATCGATAATCAGAATCGATAAATCGGTCACGCTAATCAGAATCGGTAATCGATCATGACAATTGGAATCGATCGATAATCAGAATCAAAAAATCGATCACGTCAATCAGAATTGGCAATCGGCATGACAATCGGAATCGATCGATAATCAGAATCGATAAATCGGTCACGCTAATCAGAATCGGTAATCGATCATGACAATTGGAATCGATCGATAATCAGAATCAAAAAATCGATCACGTCAATCAGAATTGGCAATCGGTCATGACAATCGGAATCGATCGATAATCAAAATAAAAAAATCAGTTACGTCAATCAAAATCGGCAATCGGTCACGACAATCGGGATCAATCGATAATCAGAATCGCCAAATCGGTTACAATAATTGGCCTCGATCGCTAATCGGTCAATTGGCCTCGACAATCAGAATCAGCCTCGACAATCGAAATCGACACTTAGCCTTGACCTCGACAATGGGAATTAGCCTCGACAATCAAAATCGACAATCAGCCTCGACCTCGACAATCGGCCTCAACAATCAGAATCAGCATAACAAAGGGCCTAAGGGAAGGTCACAATGCGGACATTCAGCCATCATTGTGGACATTAAACCATCGTTGCTCCCAAGGCATGGCCCGCCATACATTATGTAGTAATCACACATCGTAATGAACCTCATATACATTACATTTAGCCCCATACAAAGGCCCCACATGCATCTCATTGGGCCTCACTTGTGGTCCCTATATACATTACACCGGGCCTCAACCCATGGGCCATCAAGTACATCAAGTGGATCGCATCCACGGGCCGCATCAATGGGCCTCACACATATATCGAGTCGGCCATATCGCATGAGTCGCACCAATGAGCCTCATATACATCAAGTGGACTGCATCCACGGGTCGCGCCAATGGGCCTCATACACATCAATTGGGTTGCATCAATGAGCCACACTAATGGGCCTAATACATATCACAATAGGCCTTGCCCATAGGCCACGAATACATCGCAATAGGCCTTGCCCATGGGCCTCAGATTCAAGCAAGTGGGCCCCATCATATGGGCCTTAAATACAAGGCAGGTGGGCTTGCACATGGTCCTTGATTATACATCATGATGGGCCTCGTGGATGGGCCGTAAATACAGCAAGGTAAGGCCTCATGGATGGCCATAGATACATCAAGGCAGGCCTCATTGCATGGGCTGCACTAATGAGCCACACCATCTATAAGTGGGCCGCTTCAATGGGCTATAAATCCATCCAGGTGGGCCTTATGGATGGGTCATAAATACATCAAGGTAGGGCCCACCATATTCCCCATCCAATCTGGTGATAAGGTCACAAAGACTTGGATTAAGAGGGAAAAGAAATTTCATATAGATCCAAAACTTCTGTAACCCCAAAAAGGGTTTTCAGTGGTAGGCATTCAATCTCCAATATTTCCTATAGCAGTCCACCTGATGGATAGCATGATATAGAATAAACACGTCAATGATGGGTCCCATACAGTACAATGATGATCAACACTGTCCAAACATCGTTTATGTAAATCAGCACTGTCCAAACAAATTCCAAGTAAATCAGCATCGTCCAGCCATTATCCAACACCGTCCAGCCCCATCTGGACGGTATGGATGGAATAAATATGTTAGGGTGGTCCACCAAGGGGCAGACGGTTTGGATCTAACACATACCATACGTGAGACCCACAGAACTTGCTGACGTCAGTCAGCAGATGGGTCCCACCATCAAAACGGATGGACAACAGGATGAAACACACATCGTGGTGGGGCATTGGGCTGAGCATGGCACCGTTTAGATGGATGGTGCAGATAAAACACATACATCCTGGTGAGGTGCACGTGGTGTGGCCCACCAGAGAGCTTGATCATCGGGCCAGGGACGGATGGAGTGGGTGGGACGTATGCTTCATGTGGGTCCACGTGGTGTGGCGCACATAAGATATATATAATATATTTATATTATCATTTATATTATATAATTATATGTTTTATTTTTATCTTTTTCAGTAACCAGCGTCCAGGCAGATGGACGCTGGATGAAATTCATGCATTGATGTCGCCCACCGTTTAAGACATGGACAGTGTGGATATTAAATAAATACATACATTCAGGTGGGTCCCATCCCACACGTGTAGCACGTGTGGGGTGGGCCCCACACGCTGCCAAAAGATGGATGGACGGTACGTGTAGAATACATACATCGTGGCTGCCATCCCACGTCCCAATCCAGTGGACGGTTGGGTGTATCACATGCAACACTGTGGTCCCACGTGGGTGTGGGCTACACGTGTCATCAATGGTGGGCCTCACGTGCATAACACGGACGGCATGGATAAATACACCGAAGGTGGGTCCTTGTGGTGGCCCACCACGGTTTAACATCAAGCAGGTATTTGTGTTTGCCTTTCGTCCAGATAGCTAATAGCAAGGTGGGTCGCCGCTGCTGGTCAGTGGGCATCCCACTTCTGCACAGTGTGCGGGCCACCGGATGGACAGCGAGGATCATGCACAATTATAGTGGGGTCCACACAGATGACTATTCAGCTGATGTTTGGGCTTTTTTTTCATTAATTTCGTGATCGTTGGACATCCAGCAACATGGACAGCAAGGGCGTCCGTGTTGCTGGATGGTCCGGATCTCCCTCACACATCATCGGGTGGGCCACAAAATATGAGAAAGAGAGAGAGGGAGAGCAAGAGAAACGAGTGGAGGGGAGGGCTCTGCCACTATGACCCCTCCCTTGCATGATACAAAGCATACATCATGATGGGTCCCACCATCAGTGGGCCCTCTAATCATCAAAATCAACAAATAAAATTACCCACCTTTGATTCTATTGGACTTCTTCCATCAATGCATGCTAGAGATCCAATGGATGGACTTCAACGGTTGAGATCGACTTAGGATGGTGGAGATGAAAGGTAGGAAGGTGGGCTACACAAGCTCTATCCATGGAGCTTGCTTGGACGTTGGAGTCTCATGAGGTTTGCTCGGAAATGAGAGAGAGAGGAGTGGTGAGGTGGGGTGATGGGATGAGATGGCATGGTGTTTGTTGACTTGAGGTAAGAAATGAATGAGATGGGTATGGGTTATGTAAGAGAGAGTTGACTTGAGGAATGGGTGAGGGATGGGCTTGATAAGGTTGTGTACTTGACATTTATTGATGGATTGATGTGGCCTATCGTAGAGATTCTCTCGGAATCCGCAACGCGCGGCATTTCATCGAAAAATATGCGGGCCCACATCTCCTGGCCTGGGTATCGGATCGATGCGCCAGTCACGGCATTGGAACCCCGGGGACGGTTCGATCGCTAGAGTACAAGTTTCGAGTCGAGCCGACTCCGATATGTTTAACTTATCTTAGGATCGCTCGCAAACGTCAGTTACAGGTCAAGGGTCGCTGAAATTTGACCGGGAGGACCACGGAAGCCTACAGAACAGTACAGGCTAGGATACGAGTCTCACAATTACACCCTTGAAAGAACTCATTAAGAGCAGCAGCTCATCCTCCTTTTTATCATTACAGGTACCCAGCAATATACATACATCCAGGAATGAGATAGATAAAAAACGTACAGTGCTACTTCAACCACTTCCTGTGAGGTACTTTGCCTATTAAACCTATTAAGTTAGGTTGGGTTTTCCTCATCCGATGTCTGTGAAATTGGGTTAATTCTCATTCTTCTTGATATTCTACTAACAACATCCCTTGCCAGTCCCTTGGTGAATAGGTCCGCTAGATTCTGGATAGATCGTACATATTGTATTGTTATAACATCATCACCAAGTAGTTGTCGTACAAAACTATGCCTTAAACTAATATATTTGGATTTTTCATTATTAGTCTTGTTATACGCATTTACTAGTGTCACTTTACTATCACAGTAAATAGAGACCGGTGGTAAAAGCCTTACCAATAATGGTATTTCTAATAACAGATTTCTTAACCATTCTCTCTCTTTACTACTCGCTGCCAAAGCTATGAATTCAGATTCCATGGTAGAGTGAGATATGCAAGTTTGTTTCTTAGATCCCCAAGAAATGGCAGCTCCTCTAAGTGTAAAAATTCATCCACTGGTAGATTTGGATTCATTAGAATCAGTGACCCAACTTGTATCACTATACTCTTCAAGTAAACTAGGGTAACCAGAAAAATATAAACCATAGTTAATAGTTTTTCTCAAGTATCTGAGTACTTTAGAAACAACATTCTAATGATCTAAACTTTGATTACTTGTAAACCTACTCAATCTACCTACTGCAAAAGTAATATCAGGTCGAGTAGAAATCATGGCATACATAAGGCTGCCAATCACCTTGGAATACTCTAATTGAGATACACTACGACATTCATTTTTAATTAACTTGATATTATAATCAAAAGGAGTAGAAACTGGGTTCTTATCATAGTAATCAAACTTTTTGAGTATTTTTTCAATATAATATGATTGAGATAGAGTTATACCATTATTGTTTCATAATAGCTTGATACCTAAAATCACATTAGCTTCACCCATATCTTTCATGTCAAAACTAGATGATAAAAATCTTTTAGTATTATTTATAGCTTCTAAACATGTATTAAAGATTAACATATCATCTACATAGAGACATATAATTACTCTTTTATTATCAGAGAATTTTGAATATACACATTTATCAAATTCATTAATCTTAAAGTCATATGAGGTGACTACTTTATCGAATTTTTCATGCCATTGCTTAGGTGCTTGTTTAAGTCCATATAGCGATTTGATCAATTTACACACTTTATTTTCTTGTCATGGAATTATAAAACCTTCTGATTGCTCCATATAAACCTCTTCATCGAGGTCACCATTTAGAAAAGCTGTCTTTACATCCATCTGATGGATTTCTAACTTATGAGTGGATGCTAGAACAACTAAAACTCGGATAGTAGATATCCTTGCTATTGGAGCATAAGTATCGAAAAAATCAATACATTCTTTTTGTGTAAATCATCTAGCCACTAATCTAGCCTTAAACCTTTCTGTAGTTCCATTTGGTCTTAATTTTCTTTTAAAAATCCATTTACAGCTTATTGGCTTTGATCCTGGGAGCAGATCCACAAGTTTTCATGTTCCATTTTGCAATATAGAATCCATTTCATCGTTTATAGCTTCCTTCCAAAAGGAAGCATCCTGAGATTTAAATGCATCATCTATTGTTACTGGATCATTTTCTATGTTACAAACTAACATGGTTTCTTTTGTTATGTTATCTTTATCTCCTTCTATTAGCAAAAGGTAGAAGTCGGGTCCGAAAGATGTACCTTTTCTAATTCTCTTGGTCCTTATAGGTTCTATGTCCTCTTTATCGAGCATGCTGATATCTTGATCAGATATTTGAGAACTACTGCTTATACTAGGATCTTGAGGTCTTGTCTCTTTTCTAGTTATAGAGGAGAATGAGTTTTCATAAAACTCGGCATATCTAGATTCTATTATAGTGTTTATCAGGATCGTATGATTAGACTCTACAATTAGAACCTATAAGCCTCACTATTTTTTGCATATCCTATGAAAATACACTCAAGAGATCTCAACCCTATCATGAGCCTTTTAAGATTAGTAAGCCTAACTGTAAGACCCGTGTCCTAGTTCATACCGTTCCGTTGGCTTCCGCGGTCCTTCCGGTCAAACTCCGGCAACCTTCGCACCGTATCCGATGTTTGCGCACGATCCTAAGCCAGGTCCTGCACACCGACGTCTACTCGACCCGAAACTTGTATCATAGCGACCGCGTCATCGCCGCGGTTCCAACGCCGTGACTTGCGCACCGAACCGATACCCAGGCTAGAAGATGTCGATCTGCGTTTATTCCGAAGAAACGTCACGCGTTGCGAATATCGAGAAAATCTCTACGATATGTCCAATCAATCGATGTCAAGTACAAGTCAAGTCACACCTTACCCAAGTACAACAACCCATCCCTCTTTCTCCACAAAGTCAACTCTCTCTCTCTTTACCCATCCCTCTTTTACCCATTTTTCAAACCAACCCATGCTTCATTAATTACACCCATCACTCCATCACCTCATATCACTCCCATCCTCTCATTTTCTCTCTTATTTCTCAAAATCTCCCAAGCAACTCAAGCATCCCACGTCCAAGCTTCCTCTCTCCCAAACCACAAGTGTGGCCCACCCTCTCATCTCTCATCCACACCATTAATCTCCCATCATCCACCGTCCAAGGCAAAGGCAAGGAGCATTGGAGCCTAAGGGACCAAGAAGAAGGAAGATAAGGTGGGTGATTTACCATTACTTTAAATTTTAGGGCTCACTTGTTGGTGGGACCCATTTGGATGTATGTGATTTAAATCAAGAGGGCCCATAGTGGCGGGGTTCATCTATCTCGCCGTATATGTCTCTCTCTATTTCTCTCTCTCTCTCTCTCTCTCTCTCTCTCTCTCTCTATTTGTGATGATGTGGATCCCACCAATATGTGTTATATCTACCCGTCCATCTACATCAGACGGTGTGGCCCATCCTATTGTAGGTGATGATCCACACCATCCACTGTTTGGATAGACCCAACACATCCTTCTTTCTATATATTATATTTTATATAATATATATATGATATACATAATATATATGTATTGTATATATATAGAATATAAAATATATACGTATACATATAGGTGGGCCACGTCCAACTGGGACCCACCACAATGCTTGTGTTGTATGAGGACCGTCCAGCGTCCCTGGACGCTGGACGTGGAGTGGTAAACAGGGATGTGCTTTAAAAATAAATAAATAAAACTGATAATAAAATATATTTTTTTGGGCACTCATGTAGGCTTCACCTGGATGTATGTATAAGATCCAAGCCATCCATCCTCTTCCTCAGATCATTTTAGGCATTGAACCGAAAAATGAGGTTGATCTGGTTTCCTAGCGGGCCATGGTATAGGAAACAGTATTCCTACCTTTGAATTACTCCATGATGCTCTTGTATATCTGAAATAGCCCAATATTAGACTCCATGGGATTGTATCAATCTACAGGGACCAGTGGCTGGGTCGGATCGATCTGATGTGGGCCCTACCCCAAGAAAACCATGGAAAAACTAGTTTTCAAAAAAAAAAAAGTACAACAAGCAGCAGCGCTGCGGCTGTTGTCAGGAGCACGCGCAGGCAGTGCGCCTGCGGCGCTGGTGGACGGACATACGAGGCAGGCCCTCACAGCCCAACTATGGGGCCCCAACTTGATGCGTTTCGTCCATCAGCACCGTGCATTTGATGGGTCCCCACGGACCAGCCGTCCATCCCAAAAATCAGCCGTATACGGAACTCAGGTGGGCCATACCATTTAAAATCATGTGAAGATATGCTGAAACATATAAAATCAGTTGGTGGGGCCTACCTGATATTTGGATGCAACTGAAAATTGGTCTGAACAGTTAGCCCACGTGACCTCACCAACAGGTTAGATGAAAAATAAACATTACGGTGGGCCCCTCCCTGACCACGTGGCCATGTGAACGGGTTGGGTGCAAAATAAACATCCCAGTGGGCCCCTGGTCCACACGACCCTATCAACAGGTTGTATGGAAAAAAAACATTACAGCGGGCGCAAGTTGGGTGCAAAATAAACATCCCAGTGGGCCCCTGGTCCACACGACCCTATCAACAGGTTGTATGGAAAAAAAACATTATGGTAGGCCCACTTGGGACCCACTTAAGTATGTATTGTAATCCACACCCTCCATTAGGGTGGGTCTCACCATGATGCATGTGTTTCATCCAAACCGTCCAATCATTTGGAAAATATTTTTATGCCATGTGATAAGGCCCATCTTGGTACGTTTGTGGGCCGCCCATTGAGGCCCATCTTGATACATACAAGGCCCATGCGACTAGGCCCATGTTGATGCATTTGTGGCCCGTCATTGAAGCCCGCCTTGATATGTATATGTGAGACCCATGTATGAGGCCATTTGATGTATTAGAGGCCCATGGGTCGAGGCCCAATATGATGTACATAATGTCTCTTGTAGTGTGACTCCACCATAGCATATGTATTGACATTCATAACGGGCCACGCCTTGGGAGCAATGCTGGTTTGACGTCCACATTGATAATGTTGGTTAAATGTCCGCATTATAACTCTCCCTAAGGCCCACTGAAAGGCCCATACTTGTGGTAAGTAGGCCATCTAGGCCCATCTCCGTTATACACAGAGCTCATCTCTTTATGCATGTTTAGTATAGATCCATGATTCATGATCATCCGCATCATATGTATGCCTGATGTGAGGAGTAACCGATCATAGCATATGCCTTCGGGCGGACTGTTCATGGGCTCCCTGATAGGCGGAGTTGCCCCATATAAGTGCATGGTACACGCAGGATTGTTGTATGACTGATAGTGTGACTCATGCACTTGCATTTGTATGATTGTAGTTACTGTATGCCCTAGCGAAATCAGGGCCATAGCCTCCATAGACACATCATGGATGACAAGATTGGATACCGAAAATATTTGGTTCTAGCATACGGGCGCCATAGATGTCCCTAGGTGAAAATCTCTAAACCCGATGATACCAGAGGATGACTCCAACGTCGAGACCGAGTGGATATATGAGCGCATGAGGGCCGAATACTAGGAGGCCGCGTCTCCCACTGTGTCGTGGTCGGTTGGAAAGGAGTGTGGCCTTACTCGCCCGAGGGTAGGGGGCAATACTAGGCTGAGTTTGACCAGCTCGTGAATGGGTCCGCTATCGACGTGCCGGATAGGTATTTGCAGATTATTGGCCAGGCGAATAGTGAGGTTTCTTATGCTCATTTGGACAGTGTGGCTTGGAGAGCAGCAATGCCTCTTGGAGTGTACTAAACCCCGGTGATTACCCAGAATGAGAACTGTACTGATATATGATGAGGATTGGCATTCTTAAGTTGCATCTCGCATCGCATGGCCGTGTTATGGCCGATGACATTCATATCTTGCACCGCATAGCCTTGGTATGACCAATTGCATTCATGTACTCATCACCATAATTACGCATTACTCTGACCTGCACATACACTTACACCACCCTCTAAGCTTTCTATAAGCTTATGCACGATTGATGCATGCAGGTGACGCCAGGATGCAGTTGCAGCCATAGTCTCGCCTTAGTTGGAGCGTGTAGCCGAGCTTCTGGAGTTTTGTTTCTTTTGTTACATTGTATTTTCCCTTTCAGACGTATTGTACTCAAAAGTTTTTGATCATAGTGGATTTTGTGGTGGTGTTCTTGTGGTTATTGTTTGTGGGTTATGCTTTTATTATGCTCATTATGAATCAGACTGATGATTATAAATCCTCCTTGTAGTATCCTAAGATCGGAACCTGGTGAATGGGTATCGGGAGCTGAGAATGGGGTTCTACGGAGGCTGTCGACGCCGGATTCGGCGATCCGAAATTTTGTGAGCCCGGTTTCCGAGTTCGGGTCGTGACACTAACTAAGGCTCTACAACCCCATACCTTGAAGTATGAGATGTTAGGAATCCTATTCTTCCATAGTTCATATGGAGTCTTACAAGTCTTAGAGTGAGGTATCCTATTAAAGATATGACAGATAGTCAATAGGGCTTCTCCCTAAAATCCTGAACTTAAACCCGCATTATTGAGCATAGAGTCTACCATGTCTATGAGAGACCTGTTTTTCCGTTCTGTTATCCCATTTTATTGAGGTGAATAGAGAGCTATAATTTAGTGAATTATACCATGAGTTTTACAAAACTCCAAGAATTCTAAGGATATATATTCTCCTCCCATGTCCGACCTTAGAATTTTAATCTTTCGCTCTAATTGGTTCTCAATTTCTGCCTTGTATATCTTGAATTTTTGTAGTGCTTCATCTTTATTCTTCAATAGGTATACTAAGGTATAACGAGAGATATCATCTATAAAGGTTATGAAGTACCTCTTTCTCACTCTTGTTATTAAACCACTCATTTTACATATGTCACTATGAACTAGGTCTAGGAGTTGCGATTCTTGTTCCACCCTTAGAAATAGTTTTCTAGTTATTTTAGATTGTACACAAATACTACATTTGTCATTAGGTTTTATATACTTAAGAATTATATTAAGATTAGACATATAATCCATTCTACGATAAGTAATATGTCCTAATCTAGCATGCCAAACATCATGTGAATCAAGCATATAAATGGAAGAAGAATTTTTATTTATAAGGTTCAATTTGAACATTCCATTGGAAACATAGCCCTTCCCTACATATACCCCATTTTTAGACACAATTAATTTATTGAATTCAAATAGGAGTCTAAATCCAAACTTAGTTAGTAGACCAGTTGATATAAGATTTCTCCTAATATCCGGTACATGCAGAACATCGTTCAAAGTAAGGACTTTTCCAAAAGTTAGATTAAAACGTACCTTCCCTTTTCCTACAACCTTACATGTAGAGGCATTCCCCATATATAGTTATTGATTATCCCCTACTAATTCGTAGGAATTGAACATGTTGTAATTTATACAAACATGTCTGGTCACGCCAAAATCTACCCACCATTCAACATCCTCATTTAACATATAGCTGCCAGATTCATGTTTTCCGTCATATTGACTTGCCGTTTCTTTTCTTGCATTTTCTTTTTGTATTTTCGGTAGTTTTTCTTAAAGTGATCAGGGATTTTGCAAAAGAAGCATGGACCCTTCTTGGATGTGTTCTTTTTGAACCCCTGGTTATTAGGTTTGGGCCTATCATCTTTCTTGAAAAGTGGCTTATCTAATTCCCAATTTACACTATTCTTGATTATATTAGCGTTACTTAGGACCTCCTGTTGTTCTTCATTTTTGTTACGGACCCTATATACTTCTTCTATTCGAAGAAACATTAGGAGGTCCTCCAAGGACATTTTCTCTTTTTTCTATTTTAATGATTTTCTAATATCCTTCCATTTAGGTAGAAGTTTAACAATAATGGTGGATACTTGGAAAGATTCGTTGAGATTAGTGCCATCAGCAATAATCTGTTGGATGATGACCTGTAACTTATGTACTTGTTCAAGGACAGGTTTTTCATCAAACATTTTGAATTCTAAAAACTGACTTACTAGGAATTTTTTATTGCCTTCATCCTCTGATGTGTATTTGGTGAGTAGTGCCTGCCACAAATCCTTAGCAGACTTCTTTTGACGGTAAACAGCGTATAACGAATTAGAAAGAGCGTTGAAGATATGACCTTTGTATAGGTAGTCGTTACACTCCCAACTTTGTCTCTTTTGAATTTGTTCTAACGTATCATCGTCAGATGGTTGTGAAGGAGGATCTTGAGTGAGCACATGATCCAACTTTAGTGATGTGAGGAAGAGATGGACCCTTGATTGCCATCGAAGAAAATTTGAGCCGTCGAACGGCGTAATTCGAACAAATTCAGGATGACCCATAAAAGAGGCCATAATATCGCCTTAAAATTGTCATTGTTAAGATAGAAAAATAGAAAATGAATCACTTAAAGATAGGCTTAAGGCGCGTTACGATGTCGCTATCTTTAAGGTGATATTCATACCCTACTGGTGATTAAACCAATTTACAAGAGGGTTACAACAAATCCGCCTCCAGGATACAATAAGCCTCTTCTCCAAAATCGGAGAAATGTGGGTTTTGGCCTGCAAAATTGAAAAACCACACCCCGAACATACTTTTACAGCGTACAGCCCTGACTTCTGTGCTGTTACAATTTACCCCCTGAAAACTATTTGTAATTTACTGCCTGAAAAACTATTTGCAATTTAGCGCCTGAAAACTGTATCTTTCCAAAAAACCTTCCAAAAACAAAAATGGTGAAGAAGAAGAAGATGGAGAAGAGATTGTTGGAAATTGTGAATTCGGATTGACCCAAAAATAGGTCTATATAGAGACGACAGCTGTCAGATTCATGTCTTCCATCATATTGACTTGCCGTTTCTTTTCTTTCATTTTCTTTTTGTATTTTCGGCAGTCTTTCTTAAAGTGACCAGTGATTTTGTAAAAGAAGCATGGACCCTTCTTGGATGTGTTCTTTTTGAACCCTTAGTTATTAGGTTTGAGCCTATCACCTTTCTTGAAAAGTGGCTTCTCTAATTCCCGATTTATACTATTCTCGACTATATTAACGTTACTTAGGGCTTCCTGTTGTTCTTCATTTTTGTCATGGAGCTTAGATTCTTCTTCTATTTGAAGAAACATTAGGAGGTCCTCAAAGGACATTTTCTCTTTTTTTCTGTTTCAATGATTTTCTAGTATCCTTCCATTTAGGTGGAAGTTTAGCAATAATGGTGGATGCTTGGAAAGATTCGTTGAGATTAGTGCCATCAGCAATAATCTGTTAGATGATGACCTGTAACTTATGTACTTGATCAAGGACATGTTTTTCATCCAACATTTTGAATTCTAAAAATTGACTTACCAGGAATTTTTTGTTGCCTTCATCCTCTGATGTGTATTTGGTGAGTAGTGCCTGCCACAAATCTTTAGCGGTCTTCTTTTTACGGTAAAAAGCGTATAACGAATTAGAAAGAGCGTTGAAGATATGACCTTTGTATAGGTAGTCGTTACGCTCCCAACTTTGTCTATTTTGAATTTGTTCTAACGTATCATCGTCAAATAGTGGTGAAGGAGGATCTTGAGTGAGCACATGATCCAACTTGAGTGATGTGAGGAAGAAATGGACCCTCGATTGCTATCGAAAAAAATTTGAGCCGTCGAACGGCGTAATTCGAATAAAGTCAGGATGACCCATAGAAGAAGCCATAATATCGCCTTAAAATTGTTATTGTTGAGGCGGGAAAATAGAAAATGAATCACTTAAAGATAGGCTTAAGGCACATTACGATGTCGCTATCTTTAAGGCGATATTCGTACCCTATTGGTGATTAAACCAATTTACAAGAGGGTTACAGCAAATCCGCCTCCAGGATACAATAAGCCTCTTCTCCAAAACCGGAGAAATGTAGGTTTCGGCCTGCAAAACCAAAAAACCGCACCCCGAACACACTTTTACAGTGTACAACTCTGACTTCTGTGCTGTTACAATTTAACCCCTGAAAACTGTTTGTAATTTACTGCCTGAAAAACTATTTGCAATTTAGTGCCTGAAAACTGTATCTTTCCAAAAAACCTTTCAAAAATGAAAACGGTGAAAAAGAAGAAGATGGAGAAGATATTGTTGGAAATTGTGAATTCGGATTGACTCAAAGATGGGTCTATATAGAATTACAAGAGATGCTTAAGGCCCTTTTCATGAAAAGACATCTTCTTCCATGGTGTCTTTTCATCAATGGCGGTATCTTTCTAACAATGACATCCCTCCATTTCAAATTTAAAAGATGCTCCTTTTACCAAAAGGCATCACCATTCACACCAACAATCACCAAAGCCACGACCCTTATTTTCCAATTTTTTTTTCTTCTTATTTTGAAAAAACCCAACACCGAGTTCCTAAACACGTCTGAAAAATTGGGTAGGGTCCATTGGGTACCTGCAGATCCGGGTAACGGTTAATAGTGTCCGACGAATCGCCACCTCATCACTACCGGACTACGCTGACGGTAGGGATGAGAATCTACACCAATCAATCAGTGTACAAAAATGACACTGGATCATTCCAATAGAGTGGTCTGTGAATGTGAGTCGATGTCCCTACTCTTTAAATTTTTTAAAAAAAAGTGAGAATGAAAGATCTTCTGTATAGTCTTTTTTCTAATAAAGCAGATTCCCGAGACGAAAAGAGACTTGTGAGTGCACATTGCCCACGCACCTCACTCATCCCAAAACAAAGGAATACGAAAGTACAGGAGAAGGTTGATGTGTTGAATGCTGCTGGAGCTTCAGCTTACTTGGGCTTTAGAGATGTTGAGAGTAACAGAGAGATAGAAAGTGTTTCCTTTCCCTATCAACTTTGCTTGTCATGGGTCTCTTCTCTTCCTTGCTGCTTTTATTTCTACAGCTGATTCCTTGTGTTGTTTCTCAATTTAGAGGTATGATTTCCTACTTTCTAATGATGTTTTCTTCATGCAACTTTTTACACTTGGGTAGCAATTTTTTTTTTTTTTTTTGAAAATAATGCTCTGCTTAGATGTACAATTCATGTAATTCCATGAAATGCACACCACAGCATCTCTACTATACATACAAGTGCCTGTGGATAGTGATCGGACAGTTGATCCCATGGTTACAACATGATCGGCCATTTGACTAGTTGATTAGCTGTATTAAGAGGGATAATTAACTCAAAGAAAGATAAATGGTCGAATTTGAAAAAAGGAAAACTCATAAGAGTCGGAGGGTGTTCGACTCCCACAATAATGTTGGGCCTACGGCCATGTGGTGGCCCGATAGGTCAACAAACTGAATAAGCATGCCATTTGTAAGGCAGGGATGACAGTTCTCTCTTTTGCTGAAATTGATAGCATGCATAAACAAGAAACATAGAAAAACATGCACTGAAGCTTTCTCCTACAAATATTGTTTAACAACTCAAAGAGTCAACTCGATATCCAGCTGGGTTGGGTGGACTCAGAGACTTGACTGAGATTTCATTCGAATCAACTCGATATTTAATAAATTAATTAAGGATTGTTTAAGATAATGATGAATACTTAAAACTCATAAGTATTCAAAATTGGCAAAACAAATAGGCACACAATGCTTGGTGCATTGGTAGCTTGATTTGGGTTGGAACCCCATCTCACTGACTCGACATGTCTACCAACTCAGTGACATGAGTGAGTTTCCTGATGTCTTATTTTGAAATCTCGTCAAGTCAAGAAAAGAGTCCAACCAAATTATCTGTGTTATCTATTTGCACTAGAAGATGGGATATAATATATAAAATGACAAGAACATTCTATCTGAAACACGGCTAAATGCTTCAGAAAATTAAAGGATTAAACACACCTGTAATTTGCAAGTGAGAAGCTCAATTTAAAATTATTATTATTATTATTTTTAAATTTCTTTTTCAGAAGATATTTCTCAAGATCTTTAATGGCTGCTGACAATTTTCTAAAATCTAAGTTAATCATAAATGGTTTTATGATGAATCATGAATTAGTTTTAAAACCATAAGATTCTTTTCACATAAGCTTAGAATAGTTTTTTTTTTTAAATATTAAATTTTGAGAACAGCAGAAGGAAAAAAAAAATAAAATCATTAAAGATCTCTCTCCCATCCCCTGGTTGCATGAACCTTATACCTAGGTGATGTTTGTGCTTTAAATCATGCTCCGGACTTGCGCTCCCACTTCCACTTCATGCTCTAGATGCCTCCCAAATCTATTACTGATTCCGTTCACACTTCATGAAATTATATCCTATCCGAATCATTTTAGATAAGTCATCAAGATGATCATTTCATAAAAAGTAAGACTTCTGAAATTAAAAGGAATTATTGAAAAAAAATAAAAATAAAGGAAATAAGAGAAAAGTAAAAAAAACATGATAGTGGGGGTGTCCTTAATGAAGCTCCAAAATCCATAATCCTGACTTTTGATGGTTGTTCATTGGAGAAATATGTGGCAGACCCTTGATTGCAAGAGACTCCTTTTTGAAATGAAATAAATCTCTCTCGAAGTGTTCTTATAGCATTGGATTTTTTAGATGCTTATTATGCAATCTCTCTCTCTCTCTCTCTCTCTCTCTCTCTCTCTCTCTCTCTCTCTCTCCCTCCCTCCCTTTCCTTAAATACCTAAGCTTGGTGGTTGATTTTGGAGTGAGATATAGTTATGTAGAAGAGTTTCCAAAAGGGCCTAATGAGCTCTTCTCTTTCATAAAAATTCTCTTTTTAGTTCAGAGCTCCAAATAGCTTGTATTAACTAATTTTTTTTCTAATTCAGAGCTCACATGACTAGAATTTGCATAATGGGATAATTTTTTTTTTCTATTAGGAATGCATGAGAATAAGAGGTAATACTATTCAAAGCGAATTCATGATCTAATGAATAGGATACACAAATTGAATGAATGAGACCTGAAGTGAAGTACTGAACAAAATGAAAGCAAACTGGATTGACGACTTGGATTCACTATGCAACCACTGAATTACAAACCAAGGAAAAACCCCAAACTGAAGCAAACCATTAACATAGAAACTTTGGTCTCTCTATGCACCAATTACATGAGTAATGCAAAAATAAATAATAATAATAATAATAATAATAATAATAATAATAATAATCTATAAGTAATGCAAATAGACATTGTGGTTTTAAGTTACCTGGTGCAACTGATCCATGGAACGAAAATGATACAACTTCTTCCAAATCAGCATGAGTAGGCAATACTTGTGAAAGAAATTGGCAAGGAAAATTTTCGTCTTTGTTGTTCCACTCATGAAGATTAGGGAGCAGTGCAAGAATTGGATACTAACACTAACGAGAGAGCATATGGGAAACATTAGAAAGGTAATATCTACCTTGAATAAAATTATTACTTCACAATCGAGAAGTTGAATTGGTAAAATTGGTCACAAGGGAACAGTTCAAGTCAACTGAAATTTAGTCATGAAAACATGTTTTGATTCATTGAATTCCTACTCAAAATTTTATTCAACTATAAAAAAGACTCATTTTGAAATTATCTTTACCCTTGAAACTAGAGCCATTATTTTCCTTTGCAAAGCCCAAGCATAACTGTTACGTGGTAGCATTGGCAACAACATGGATTTTGTCTTCTTTCTGCACTGATAGACCAGCTTCCTGTTTTGCTAGTAATTTTGTGATGAGACCAAAATGCTAAGCTATGTGATAACCATGTTATGTGCAGATTTTGTCAGTATAGATTGTGGAGGTAGTGCTAACTATACTGACTCAAGCACGGGACTGACATGGATTTCAGATGATCGGTTCACTAGATATGGTAATGCATCACAAGTTAGGACTTCAAGTGAAAACAGACAACAATACATGCAATACAGATACTTCCCTGCAGACAGCAAGAAGTACTGTTACACTCTAAGTACTGTAGAGAGAAGGCGATATCTTGTCAGAGCAACATTTCTATATGGAAATTCTAATACTGATGATCCATACCCCAGTTTCCAACTCTACTTGGACAGTACTAGGTGGTCTACCATAATGATTACTGATGCTTCGAGAATATACATTGAGGAGATGATCATCAGGGCACCCTCTACTTCTATCCATGTGTGTCTATGTTGTGCATCCACGGGTTCTCCTTTCATATCTACTCTAGAGCTGAGGCCCTTAAATTTTTCAATGTATGCTACTAATTATGAGGATGATTTTTACCTTAAGGTTGCAGCAAGGGTAAACTTTGGTGCTCTCAGTAAGGATGCCATACGGTATGTGCAATTTTAGCTATCGCACTTGTTTAATCTCCCAATCAGTATTTCATTTCACTTTATATATATTAACCTTTGTGACTACAGTAGTAACGAGCTGTCCAATACAGGAAGGTTGTTTCTCTTTCTATATGCTTAGGCCATGCTTGGATACATGGAATCCAAGGGAAAAGAAAGGAAATGGAGAAGGTTTTCCATTAATGTGACACTTTGGGATATTTGGATAAAAGAGAAAAGGGAGGATTTAACATATAGCAATCATTGTACTTTCCATAATAGCATAAGAAACCATGTGACCATTGTCTCACAAATATGATATTTTCACTTGCCATCCAAACAAGACCTTCATGGTTGGAATCCAAGGGAAAATACACATTCCAGATCTTTTCTTGTGCATCAATGCTACCTTTCATTGAATAATCTGTCAATTTCGCTTCTTCTTTGGGTCCTCCTGAATCACATTCCATTAGGGTCTTAGCATTAAGTTAAAAACACAGTGGTTCACTTTTTAACAGTTCCATATTGGACATGAATTGGAACTTTACTCATTTGACAGTATCACCCATGGTCTGTTTTAGAACAACTCCCATTCATAAGCTATAGGCAAGTTAGCAACAGCAGATCATTCAAATGGATGCTCACTCAGTAGATTAAATAACCAGGTATTACCTATGTTACCCGAACATGTGCGGGTGTTAATTATGGGAAGGAATGATGGAATCTAAGGATACGGGTGGAGCAAAGATTCTCCACAGGCGTTGAATGGTGTTTTTCTAAGTTTATTATAAATGAGTGATATATTAATGCAAGTGGTTAGGACAATGAATTAGTCTGATCCCAGGTATATGCTTTGTATACAATAACGCCAGTGATTGGACAGTTTGGATTTGGTACATAGGTGCCACATGCACAGCAGCAGTATGCATACATACAATGGTCATGCTCTGCCAGTGTATCAAAAAACAAAAGAAGCATTAAATGGTGGTAACCCTTGTGTTATTCATTCACATCCTAATGTTGAACTCTCTTTCACAGGTTGGATTTTATCAAAGATTTCCCTGAACAGGAAGGATTGCTTCATAACCTTGATGGCTTGGTCCCTTTGAATGATTTGGCAGTTTCCTTCATGGATCTATCCACAAGTTTGATTGGTAATTGTACAAAATTTTGTCAAAGGTGTTGGCGACTAGGATGGGTGTCCTACCTTTTAGTGCATTGCTGACTCTGTGAGCCTTCATTTCTTGAAGGCATTCTCAATAGGGTTCTCCACTCCATGAATGCATTGATTCTCAGCATAAGAGGGAGCAACTGGGCATAATTTGTGAATTCTCTATGGAGAAAACATATGCCAACTTCGACTGGAGTTTCCTTGAATATATGCTGGTAAGGATGGAGTCTAGAGTTCAATGGAGAAGATTGATGAAAATATGCATTTTGTCTTATGAGAATCTCAGTCTTGGTTCAAGGAATGCCACAAGTGTGCTTTAAAACTATGCCAGGCATCCAACAAGGTGATTCCTTGTCCTCTTTCTATTTTGTGATGGTGGCAAAAGTTCTTAATTAGATGGTCAATAAGTGGCTGATATAAGGCTTCAATATCAAGAAGCGCGGATTTCCAGGTTGCCTACTGGCAATTCACTGAGAAGACATTTCTTTGATACATTAGGTCTAGGGAGCAGGTGAGTAATTTAGGGGCCAGTCTAGATGTGTTGAAAGGCACTTATATGGAAACACCTAGTTTTGTATTTGGGAGTTTCAAGACATGCCTCATTCCACATAAATTAATTTCATTCCCATTTCCATTTCATCATTACTTTATTTTTTTCACTATTTACACTTCCAATTTTTGAATTTAACACATTGTTTTCCATTTCCATCTCTAGAAGTGAGCCCAGCCCATCCACCATTGTTTCTTCTCAAGAAGCAAGCCCAACCTTTTCAAAAAGGCAAAAATGATTAGAATATATCTCCATATCAGCTTTACCATGAAAATTTCCCAAACATGGAAAACAGAAATGACGTCATGATGGGTCATTCTTGCGTCAGATTTATAATGGAAATGGAAATGCACCCAAATAGTAATTTTCCATTTCCATTTTTGTGTATTTCATAAAAGTTTTCCTTTTGCACTAGACATTCGCTTAAAGACGATTTTGAGATGTTTCAAGGCTGTCTTGAGTTGCAAGGTGAACTTTTGAGTACGGAGATTGGGGTAGAGGGTTGAGGGGATGGTGATGGACCTTACGACTATTCCAGGAAGCAGGGTTTTATCTCTGCCTATTACCTTGTAAAGAATTATGGGATCTGGTAGCAAACATATTAAAAGAAAGTCATCAAGGTACAGGAGCAGTATCTTTCCTTAGGTGGTCTCATAGCCTTGATTAGGGTGGCTCTCTCTAATACACCACTTTGTCTCTGCTCCATTGCAGAATCTGCATAGTGAACACACATGATTGAAAGATCCCAAAAGGAACTTCCTCAGCAAGGAATGAAGAGGCACAAGTGCCACTTGATGAGAAGGCATGAGTGCCACATACTGAACTGGTTGGGGAATAGGGATGAGCAAGAGGGGTTATGGATGAAGGTGATATTGTGTAAGTACATAACTTACAAAGCATGGAGGATCATGTGCACTCCCACGCATTGTCAACGAATAGGCCTAGGAAGGCAACTCATGGTATTTAAGAGCAATTTTAAAAAAGGAGTTGAACTTTTTTGTTTTTTGTTTTTTTGGTTTTTGGTTTTTGGTTTTTGGTTTTGTTTTGTTTTGTTTTGTTTTGTTTTTTCTGTCTCTCTTCTAAAATAAGTGGGTTTTAGTAGTTTGAATGCAGAACAAACACTCGGATGCTCAGACATTTGTTCTTATGTTTTTCATTAACCCACTTTTTAACGATAGGCATCAGCCAAGCACTTCTTTGGGTGTTTCTTTCTTTTGTGGCATGTGGAAAGGTCTTGCCTTTTCTCCATCCGAATAGCTTCCAGTGCCACTTGAAGTTGCAAATATTGATTTGGAGGCAGAAGTATGCCTTCTTCAAATGTGCTTGTGAAAATAACAGTCACCCCAAACACATCATAATGAGATGTTTATCGAAATCACTATAAATCTCTGACAAAAGAAATGGTGATTTGGGTTGGTATACATCCAAACAGAGCCTAAGTTTTTTGATATTAGAGATTACATGTACAGGAAGTCTGCCGATCAATGAGCATCAAATCTGGCATTAGCCTCCCACATCATTTAGTGCCAAGCATTAAGGGGATGTGTTAACAAGTATCAGATATGGTGTTTTTTTTTTTTTCACTCTTTCGTTCTCTCATTGCCTTGTTTGCACTTCTTTAACTCAGAAGAAATAGATGTTGACTCTGTCTTCCGTATCATCTTGGAAAATAACCAAACTACTTTCCTTTTGTAACAGCTATCCTGATGATCCTTATGACCGAATATGGGAATCTGATCTAAACAGGCGGCAAAACTTTCTAGTTGGAGTGGCTCCTGGCACAATAAGAATCGCTACTTCTAAGAAAATAAAGACGGGTGCTCGAGAGTTTCCACCAGTTCAAGTCATGCAAACTGCTGTGGTTGGTACTAAAGGAAGCCTCACCTATAGGTTAAATCTGGATGGTTTCCCTGCAAATGCTCGAGCTTATGCATACCTAGCTGAAATTGAAGATCTAGGTATCAATGAGACTCGGAAGTTCTCAATACGGCAGCCCTATGTGCCAGGGTATAGCAATGCTGTGGTAAATATTGCAGAAAATGCCAATGGCAGTTACGCACTTTATGAACCCAGCTACATGAATGTGTCATTAGATTTTGTTTTGTCATTTTCATTCGTGAAGACTCCAGATTCTACCCGTGGACCACTTCTAAATGCAATTGAGATTAGCAAATATGTGCAGATTACCCCAAAGACAGATGGCAGAGATGGTAAGTCAATAACAAACAACACCTTGTTATTTGTCTATTTGGTTCAACTCCAGTCAATTTTCATCATGTAGAATAATATATTCAGCATGCATGCCTTAGACATGGAACTGTGTCAATGTCAGACATGAATATGAGTGTTAGACATGGAGATACATTGGTGTTGGACATGGATACAAGGTGTCAGACTTGTAATCCTAGAAAACCCAACACATTGACACATCAATATTAATATGATAAAAAATTAAAAGAAAATTATTGTATAATAGGGACATGTTAGCTCAGAATATATGCAGCATAAGTCAATGAGTCCACAGTGGTTGGACCTTTTTTGTCATCTGCTGTATCAGAACCTAAATAAATGGCTAGTTTTTCAGTCAATTTGGAGTATCTATAAGATTTGTCACTGAAATTTCTTGACAAAAATGGCCTTATTAGTTCATCTTCATCCAATTGCTCCATCCTTGCCAAAGCTCCCTCACAATCTAATCTTGGTCAAAATAAACTGACTCGAATACTGAATCTGATCTGGGCATCTAGAATTGAATCCATTTTCAATCTCTGCCAACTGCCAAGAGAACATACTTAAGGGCCTGTATGGAATCACAGAAACATAAATTGATGAATCTCAAATTCCAAGGAAACAACATTTCCGTTCTTTGTTTCTGTAAATTTCCAGGATATGCCATTTCCATTTCCCTTCCATTTCTTGGAAAATATCTTCTTCTTCTTCATTTCCTTGCCCATACTCAACAAACAAAATTTCCAACAACGAAGAAAAGGAGAGGTAACGTCCCCTCTCTATGCTGTGCCATGTAGGGTAGCCACCTATGCCACCGACCATCCTCAAGTGCTCCAAATGCGCAAGTGTCCATCTTCAAGCACCCTACATGTTCCAATGTGCCACATGAGCAACACGTGTTAATGTGCCATGTGCCACGTGTGTAACATGTTCCATCAACCATCTTAAAGGACTATACCTGTGCTAATGTGCCTCATGTGCAACAAGTGCCATCATCATCTTCAAGCTCCCCACATGTGCCACTATCCATCTTCCAGTGTTAGACATGTGCCAATGTGCAACATGTGTGACATGAGCCATTGACCATCTTCAAGCAGCCCACATGTGCTATGCGTGCTACCATCTATCTTCAAGTGCCCCATGTTCCTCATGTGTCGATGTGCCAAATGTGCAATAGGTGCCACTAGCCATCTTCAAGAAGCCCACATGTGCCAATGTGCCACAATCCATCTTTTATCCACGAATGTGCCACCCCCAAGGTATTTCGTATTGGTAACGGTGGCCATAACGGCCACCATCGTTATCGATACAGGTATCGGTATTAACGGCCAATACTGTAAGCAAAGAGAAACTGAAAGCAAAGAGAAACGATTCTCCTTTGGTTTTCTTGTATTTGAGAAACCCAAAGGGGTTGAATATATAGAGATCTACAGCCATCTATACAAGATAAATGATAAAGACACAATCATCTATCTATGGAAATTAGCTATTCAAGGCATGTGGCCTATCTAACATCCCCCCTCAAACTAATGCTGGTCATCGAAAAGTAATAGTTTGCCAACTAGAAATGACGTGCAGAAGTGAGGGACTTCGTGAGAATGTCTGCAATCTGATCATGAGATGCAACATGTGGAAGAGAAATGAGCCCAGACTGAAACTTCTCTTAGATGAAGTGACAGTCAACTTCAATATGCTTTGTTTGTTCATGGAAAACAGGGTTAGAGGCAATCTGAATGACACTCAAATTATCTATATGGAGTGGAGTAGGATTCTGTAGATGAACGCCCAATTCGGAAAGAAGTCCACGAAACCAGACAAGCTCGCTATAAGCAACTGGCATTGCTTGATACTTGGCTTCCGTGCTTGATTTGGAAACAGTGGCCTGCTTCTTAGACTTCCAAGAGATGAGAGAAGTGCCGAGAAAAACACAGTAACCAGTGGTAGATTTTTGTGTGAGAGCGCAACCAGCCCAGTCAGCATCCGAATAAGCACGAAGGTTCAAAGTTGCCGTGGAGGAGAAGAACAGTGATCGATCTAGAGTTCCACATACGTACTGTAGGATGCCCAACACCACGGTCATATGAAGAGTCCGAGGAGCTGAAACAAACTGGCTGACAACTTGGACAGCGTAGGCAATATCAGGGCGAGTCATTGTTAAGTAAACTAGACTACCAACCAAACGGCGGTATAATGTGGGCTTCGCAAGAAGATGACCATCGTCACGGCCATATTGAACGTTAAGTTCTAAGGGAGTCTGCACTGTTTTGTGATCCATTAATGAAGCCAAAGCGAGAAGATCCTTCGTATATTTACGCTGGCTGACCAGAATCCCACGTTGAGAATGTGAAAATTCAAGCCCAAGAAAGTATGTTAGATGGCCGAGGTCCTTCATCTTGAAGGATGATTTCAGAACTTCTTTTAATGTCGAGATGCCAGCAGCGTCGCTACCAGTTAGGAGTAGGTCGTCAACATATACGAGAACAATGACAATACCGCGATCAGTGGTGCGCAAAAATAAGGATGGGTCATAACCACTTTGAGTAAAGCCAGCACCTGTAACAACATCGTGAAAGCGTTGGAACCATGCTCGAGGTGCCTGTTTGAGGCCGTACAGAGTTTTCTTTAGGCGACATACCTTATTGGCAGGGATTAAAGAGACAGGAGGAGGGTTCAAATATACTGTTTCTTATAGGTTTCCATGAAGAAAAGCATTTTTCACATCCATCTGAGCGAGTGGCTAAAAATGAACGGATGATATTGCCAGAATATTACGAACAGTTTTCATCTTGGCCACGGGAGCGAATGTCTCATCATAATCAATTCCGTGTTCCTGTTTGTATCCCTGAGCTACAAGCCGAGCCTTGTATCAATCCAATGATCCGTCAGATTTGAGCTTTACAGAATAAATCCATTTACTACCAATTAATTGTTGGTTAGTGGGTTGAGTGACAATGTCCCACGTATGATTATCATCCAATGCTGCAAGTTCTTCTGCCATAGCCTTCTTCCAACAATCATGAGTAGCTGCTTGAGTGTCCAGAGTAGCATTCATGGCAGACAGAGTATATCAAGCGATTAGGTTGTCGATGTACACAAGCGGAATGCCGTATCATGGCGGGTTCTGGATCGGAAACAGGTATAGTAGGGAGAGTAATAGGTGGTGGATCTGTACGTGGTCGTTGTGAGTAAACCTGCAACGGACGAGGGAGAGTACTCGAGGCAAAAGGAATGTCAGGAAAGGCGGTAAGACCAGGAGAGTTTGGTGCGTGCGGAGGAGGAACAAATGAATGAAAGGCAATATGCTCAAGAAAAACAACATGATACCCAAACACGACGAGAAACCAGATCATAACATCGAAAACCTTTTTGAGTTTCTCCAAATCCCAAGTACATACATTTGACTGATTTTGGAGATTGTTTGTTACGTTCACATGATGCCAGGTGAACATAACATACACAACCAAAAACACGAAATGTGGAATATGTAGGAGATAAGCTGGTGAGAACAAAGTAGGGAGATTTACTGTTCAGAACTTTAGTTGGCATTCGTTAATTAAGTAGACTGAATGTAACATTGCTTCATCCTAGAAAGAACGAGGAACACTCATAGCTGTCATTAGGGTGTTGGCAGTTTCAACAATATGATGATTTTTTCGTTCAGCCACCCCGTTCTGTTGTGGAGTATCAGAACAAGTGGTCTGATGAATAATCCCATGACCCTAAAGATATGTACGAAAATCTGTTGAGAGATATTTTCTCCCTGAGTTAGAGCGGAGAGTTTGAACTTTTACCCGAAATTGAGTGTCCACCATAGAGTGAAATAACTTGAAAATTTCAAAAACCTGTGACTTAGAGTGCAGAAAGTAAATCCAAGTGTAACGTATGAAATCATTAATGAATATAACATAGTATCGTAACCCAGAGAAAGACATAATTGGTGAAGGACTCCAGACATCTGTATGTACTAGTTCAAACATAAATGATGATTTTGTAGTATTTAGAGGAAAGAGAATACCCTTACTTTTTGAAAGACAACAGGAAGAACAAAAATAATCCAAATCACTTTTATTAAGAGAAATATTCCCTAACATGCTAGAAGAAAAGAACTAAATTAACCGATCTGAATGTGGATGATCTAGGCGAAAGTGCCAGAGTTTCCACAATTTATTTGCCGAACAAATATCTGATGAAGATGGAGAAAAGAAACAACGAGCCAGAGTGACAGATAAGTCAAAGTCCAGCACGTACAGATGACTATGCTGCCTACCCTTCCTAAGTACCTTCCCCGTTGTCAAATCCTGCACAAAACAACAGTTTGGAAGAAATATGACTAAGTAGTTATTGGATGTAAGTTAACCAATAGAAATTAAATTTGAGGAGAGGTTAGGGACATGAAACACATCACGAAGGGTGAACTGGCGATGGGCAGAAGGAGAGAAAGTAAATGATCCAACGGACTGAATGGGTAGTCTAGTGCTATCCGCAGTAGAAATAGCCTGATTTTCGGTGTAGGGACGAATGTCGTGAAGATGGGATACGGCACCAGTCATATGATTGGAAGCACCTGACTCGAAGAACCATGTAAAAGATGAGGATATACCTGACATAACGGCCGTAGAAAGGGCTTGCACGATCTATTGGAGCATTGCAGGAGTCAAAGGTGAGGAAAGTCTTTCAGCAAAAATAGTAGATGCAGTATCACTAAAAGAAGGAGCAGAAATAGTCGCAAAAGTAGCAGAAAGAGCACGACCACGGCCACGACCTCGACCACTACATCCATGGCCGAAAGAGGATGCATAGGCACGTGAACGACAGTCCTGAATACCATGACCAGTTCGTCGACAATAAGTGTACTAATCTTTGCATTGAGCGACGACATGTCCCACTTTGTTGTAGCCGCGACAAGTTAAATGAGTGGAACTATGGTTTGGTGCAGAGGTGGATGCAGCGAGTACCATATCAGATGATCCCTGAGTTGGGGACGTGGGAGAGAACTTTCAGTCGTTGTTCCTCAGCCAATAAATCATTAATAACCGAATTCAATGAAGGAGTTAGGCTACGGTTCAGGAAAGCAACCCTACAATGCTCAAATTCAGGATGCAGCTTTATAAGAAACTGTCGAACTCGCGCACTATCACGCATTGCTTGGAAGATCTTAAAGTCATGAAGAAATTTTGGATCCATCATAGGCATCTTTGTCCAAATTGTAACAATGTTAGAATAAAATGTTTGAATACTTTTGTCACCCTAAGTAAGGTGAACTAGATCTTGTTCCAAGCGGTATAACTGAGCCGAATTACTCTGTTTATAAATTGTCTGGAGATGCTCCCACATTGCCTTAGCAGTGTGATGTGGCGTGAGACCAACAACAATTAACCAATCAACCGAATCGAGAATCCAGGTAATAATACGTCCATTTTTTATTTCCCATTCAGCCATTTTGTTGGCATCTGTGGAAATGGGTACAGTAACAGATCCATCAATTAGTCCCCACAAACCACGACCCTTGATGAAATTCTGAAAGTGGATGGCCCATAGATTGTAGTTGGTACCATCGAAACTACATCGTGGGGCCTCTGTACGCGAGTCTTTGTCCATAGATCTGAATGGATGTAAACCACACCAAGGAAGGAGGTACCTTGCAGTAACAACAACAGAACAACAATAGAACAACAACAACAATAGCAACAACAAGGGAGAAAGGGACTTGGGGATTTTGTGTGCGGACGGAGATAGGGTGATCAAATGGGCTGGGGGTGGTCGGACGTGCGTGCGTACGTGCGTGTTGACGGAGATGGGGTGGTCGGAGGCAGCAGGGGTGGTCCGAGGGGTGGTCGGACGGGTGTGCTGATGGGCTGGGGGTGGTTGGTTGGGTGTGCGGATGGGTTGGGGTTGGTCGGATAGGATGGGTGACGCAGCAGGGGTGGTCGGATGGAGTGGGTGATACAATAGGGGTGGTCGGACGGGCCTGGGTGACGCAGCGGGGGGCCGGATTTGTCTAGAGGTGGTGCCGCAGAGGTTTGGTAGCGTAGGAAAGGTTGAATCTATCAAGAGGTGGTGCCAGTGTTGAAGGAGGTGCCGGATCAAGATGTGCAGCTGAAGATGGTGGTGCCGGATCAGATTAGCTGAGATCGGATAACTCTAATACCATGTAAGCAAAGAGAAAGTGAAAGCAAAGAGAAGCGATTCTCCTTTGGTTTTCTTGTATTTAAGACAACCCAAAGGAGTTGAATATATAGAGATCTACAACCATCTATACAAGGTAAATGATAAAGACAGAATCATCCATCTATGGAAATTAGCTATACAAGGCATGTGGTGTACAAGGCATGTGGCCTGTCTAATAGATATGGGGGCGTAATGACCTTTACGACACCCATAGCAGTTCAAAAAAAAAAAAAAAAAGCCCAAAATATTCTGAAAAAAATATCTAGAAAATCTAGAATAATGTAAATATTCAAAATCTGTATTCATTTTTTTAGCATGTTTATGGTAGCGTAACAGTCCACTCTTTAGTGAGAGTGTTGTATTGAGTTGTTTGGTGAATTTATGAACATGGTTATATGTCTCTAATGTTTACATGTTACAATTAAGCATTAGAATTAGAAATCGGAAAAAAAGAAGAAGCATATATACCACTTTTTTTTTTTTTTTTTTTGAAAAAAATGGCCCTTGGAGCTTCTATTCATCCAAGTTGCTTCAATCTATTATTTTAATCCAAAAACCTATAGTACAAGTGGTCAAAATCTACTGTAGAATGATGTACACAAATTTTTGGAATGAGAAAAGTGAAAATATAAGGAAAAAATGAATTTACATAGAAAAAATAAGTGGTCGTTTTTTGACTGTTATGGGGGTAACGATCGTTATGCCCTTGTAATAGCCAATACGGTCCCAAAAAATCAATTGCCCCGTTTCACCCCCGTATCGCATAATGGTCACGGTCGTTACCTATGCGTATCGGCTTTTATGGTTGTATCATAATGGATACGGAACACCTTGGCCACCCTATCTTTAAGTAAAATTTTCATGAAAATTCTTTTTTTCATTCCTCCAAACAAAGAAACTTTTCAACGGGAATTTCCTAGAAAATCCTGTTGGGAAACAATTTAGGGAAACTACTTTTCCTAGAAATGATGTTTCTTGATAACCAACATTCCCAATATTTTTTTTCTCTAGGAATCCAAATAGGCATGGGAATAACGGTTTGGTATAATTGAAACAATCATAAATAAGAATGCTAAAAAAGAAGTTTCTCAACAATCACTTGAATTCAACTGGGGATCCTAGGGTTTTATATTCACAAACTAATCCTCAAAATCTATGTTTCGTTAAACAAACTTGAATTTTCTTTATTTAACACAAATCAAAATAAATTTATCATTTTCAATGTCCAAAAAAAAAATATATATCATTCTATCCTCATTAAGGTACAACCTACAATGCCCATTTTCTTCAAACTCTTTCCAAACTTCCAACCTATAAATGAATCCCTTCGAAAATCTTTTACTGGAAAAAAAAAAAAAAAACTTTTACCGAAGCTTTTCAGAAATTTTAGGTTGAAAAGTTTATATCTAAGCTAGGCATGGATGATATTTATGCTCTAGCCTAAGGGGGAGTGTTAAATGTTAAAATCGTCCCACACATGGGCTCAATGGGATGTTGGGCCTAATATACATGTTTGGGTAGAGTTTTAGGCCCATTATTATGTCTCTTTAAGTTACCTAAGCAAGGGAGGTAATTCTAGAGAGTGTTAGTGTATAGTGTGTGTGGTTAGTGGCTCTTTTAATGTAAGTTCATGTGAACTCTTTCCTCTCCTCCTGTAGTGTACTATATGCTCTATTCTAATAAAACATTGTGTGTTTGGACATGTTTGCCTACACAACATTTCCCCAAACTCTCTTCTTTCCTCTTCTTCGCTCTCACTCTTCTCCTCTTTTCTCCACACCATAATGATCAAATCACCTTTTACTTGGTATCAGAGGATAGATCAGGGCATTCCGCATTTAGTAAGTTGAGAGGCGACACGTCACCTTGCTAACGTCAGTGTTGCACGGACGCATGGACTCCATTTGAGCTAAAAGTTTGGGGGTTTGATAGATCTTCATTTTCGAAGATTTGTCATAATTTTTTGAGAATTTTTTAAACCTTTCAAGTTGTTTTGGCCAAAATAGAGAAATTTGAAAATCGGGTCCTTAATCAAATTTTCTTTAATCTGACTCAAATCGGTAAGTTTTTCTTTGGTTTCTTTGCTCAAGATGGACTGAAATCCCCCCCCCCCCCCCAAAAGCTAATCATGGAGGATTTTTTTAAAACTATGATTCATGTTTGAGTGGGTTTTAAACCCAAATGGACATCCGGCTAAGCCATTTTTTACTCATTTGAGTCAGATCTAATTGGATTTTTTGTTATTTTTGAGGATTACTGATTGTTTAGGGTTTATCTCTCATTCCCTTGAAGGATTGAGTGAGAAATAGTTGTTTGAATCAGTCCTTACTTGGAGTCTCTTATGGACGACATAGGGCCCTCATCTCTTGGCATGGGCTCTCTTGAATCCAACACCTTGCAGATTACCTCTAACAAGTTGAATGGTGACAACTATCTTCAATGGCGCAATCTATAAAAGTGTTCGTGGGAGTCCATGAGATGTTGTATATTTTGGATGATCCTCTAAGCTCTATAGATGCTATCTACAAGTCTTGGACAAATGAGAACTATCAAGTTATTGCATAGTTGCTGAATAGTATGGATTCTCTGGTTAGCCACTCAATGATGTTTTTATCCTCGGCTAAAGACATTTGGGATACGCTTCATGATATGTTCTAAGAGTCTCAGAATTTTTCACGGGTATTGTAGTTTATTTAAGAAATTGGTCGGTTCCAATAGAACTCAATATCATTAAAAGTTTACTATTAGCCACTTCGGGGCATGTGGGATGAGCTGGACCTATATTAGCCACTTCCTTTCAAATGTAAAGATGATCATGAACATGCCTATAAGCGGCGGAATGATACTCATATTATACAGTTCCTAGCTGGGTTGAATTCCGATTATCTTAATGTTTGGGATTAGGTTGTTGTGCAGCATCCTCTTCCCCCGTTGATGACGGTCTATGCCATGTGCCAGTGCGCTACCGTCTCCTCTCTCCTTTCCCATTCATTTATGCCACCAGAGCGTTCGACACATCTTGTCGGTGATCAATCTTCTCTTCTTCTTGGCCTTCGGGCACCATCCTTAAGTTTAGGGCACACTTTTGGTTATGGTGGTCGTGGTAAAGGCCACAAGGGAGATCACAGTCGTAGCAGTCGTAATTTTCGTTGTCGTGGTGGACGTGGACGAGGACATGATGGTTCTCTCATTTGTTCGCATTGCGGTGGAACCAATCACACTGTTGATTATTTCTGGCAACTCCATGGTCGTCCTACGTGTGCCACTGCTTTTGTTACTTACACAGTTGCTCCTGAGGGACAGTCTTCCACCCCAACAGTTGAGTAGTCTTCAGGGGAGTCATAATTTCCGGAGCTGCATATGATGCCCTAATGCGGCTTTATGTTTGTGATATTTTTTAGGCTTCTCATGTAGCTTCGGACCAATCCGGTACTCTTCTTGCATCATCATCTCCTACCTTCTGGGTTATAGACTTTGGAGCATCCTCTCAAATGACTGGTAAGTCATAGCTCTTTTCCTCTTATTCTCCTTATCCCCACACTCTGTATGTCACCCTCACAATTAAAACCCAAACTCCCATTCTAGGATTGGTTCTATCTCTCTCTCCTTCTTTGCCTTTGTTCTCAGTCTTGCATGTACCTTGTTTTCTATTAAACCTATTGTCTGTTAACTCTCTTACTAAATCATTGAATTGTTTTATTACCTTCTTCCATTCTAATTGTTTGTTCTAGGACCTACATACGAAGAGAGTGATTGGTGGGGGGCATAAGAGAGGAGGCGTATATCTTCTCAATGATACACCCGTTGCCGCTTCCAGTACCCTTATCTGGATCGAGAGTCCATGACACGGTGGCCACCCATCATTAGCTAGATTGAGAATTTTGTTTCTCCTTATTTGTTACTAAACCGTTATGTTGTGATATTTGTAAATTGTCTAAACATCATCGTACTACGTTTCCTCCTAGCTCTTATGGGAGAAAACTTCAACTTTTTACTCTAGTTCACTTGGATGTCTGGGGACCAGCCCCAGTTACCTCCACTTTTGGCTTTAGATATTTTGTTACCTTTATTGATGATTATTCACTCATGACTTGGGTTTATCTTTTGAAATCTAAAAGTGAAGTGTTTAATGTGTTTAAAGTGTTTTATCAAGAAGTGTGCACTCAGTTTCAAGGTTCCATCAAAACCCTCCATTCTAATAATTTGGGGGGGGGGGGGGGTTGTCCATGGTATTTTTTCTCGGATATCGTGCTCGCAGCACACCTCAACAAAATGGTATCGCAGAACGAAAGAATCATCATCTTCTTGAACTTGCTCGCACCCTTCTCCTTGGTATGTCCCTACTAAAACATTTTTGGGGTGATGCTCTTCTAACTGCTACCTTTCTTATTAATCATATACTCTCATGTATATTGTCTTATAAATCTTTATTTATTATACTGTATCCTCATGACAATCTCTTTCCTCTACCACCTAAAGTTTTTTGTTGCACATGCTTTGTTCAAATTTTGGATGGAAGTAATGATAAACTTAGTCCCAGGGCAATTAAATGTGTCTTCTTAAGGTACACTCGGAATCAGAAAAGAGTATAAATGTTATGATCCCTCGACTTGCAAGAAATATGTCTTCGCCGATGTATCCTTCTTTGATGATATATATATTTTTTTTTCCAGCTCTAGGTCGATCCCTCTGTGATCCTTTTGTGAGTTACGAGGAGCATGACTCTTATCCTCTTCCTCTTTCCACTAGTGATCACAGGGAAATTCCTCTCCCATCCGTTCAGCATCCTACTGGTAATTTGGGCGACTCTAAGCCTTCGCGAGTTTGTCATCGTTGAGATAAATCTTCACATGCTCAACAATCTAGCCTTCCACTCACTTTGGATGTTGGCTCAGGTGACTCTCCTACCTCAAGTTTAGATCTCCCCTTTGCCTTGTGCAAAGGATCACGATCTTGTACTCAACACCCCGTTAGTAATTTCGTTTCATATGATCATCTTTCACCGTCCTTTTAGCCATTTGAGTAGAGAATGGTTTGATGATTGTAGTGTGAAGAAGAGAGGAGAGGAGTGAGAGAGAAGAAGAAGAAAGAGGAGAGTTTTGGGAAAGATGTTGTGTTGGGCTAAACATGCCCTAACATAATGTTTTATTATAATAGAGCATATAATACACTGCAAGAGAAGGGGAAAGTGTACACATGCATTTACATAAAAAAACTATAAACTAACATTCTCTATACTCCCCCTCAAGTTGGAGCATAGATGTTGATCATGCACAAGTTGTCACGAATACGATGAAGAGCATCTCGACTCAAGGACTTTGTAAGAACATCAGCAAGTTAATCCCTGGATCAAACAAAAGGGGTGACGATTTCCTTAGAAGCAACTTTCTCCCGAATAAAGTGACAATCAACCTCAATATGCTTGGTTCGCTCGTGGAAAACCGGGTTACGAGCAATATGGATGACTGCTTGGTTGTCATAATGAAGAGGAACAAGATCCGAAGGAGGATAGACAAGTTCTTTAAGAAGGTTGTGAAGCCATATGAGCTCACACGTCGCATAAGCCATAGCATGATATTCTGCTTCAATCGAGGACCGAGTAACAACCGGTTGCTTCTTTCTCTTCCATGTTATAAGATTGTCACCTAGGAAGGTACAAAAGCCAGATGTAGAGCGGCGATCATAAGTATTACCTGCACAATCAGCATCGGAAGATGAATGTGCAACTGAAAGCGGAGGACAAGACCCGGGGTTGATTTTAGATACCAAAGTATGCGGTAGACAGCCGTGAGATGGGAGGTACGGGGAGCTTGCATGAATTGGCTAACAACGCTCACTGCAAATGAGAGATCTGGGCGAATAATAGTTAGGTAAATAAGCTGGCCTACAAGTTGTCGATACATCCTGGGATCAGTAAGGAGAGCACCATCGTCTGGTTGAAGCTTTTGCGAAGTATCCATGGGAGTGGTAATGAGTTCGCACCCTAACATGCCGGTCTCCACGAGAAGATCGAGCTTGCATGAGATGGGAGGTAAGGGGAGCTTGCATGAATTGGCTAACAACTCCCACCGCAAATGAGAGATCTGGGCGAATAATAGTTAGGTAAATAAGCTAGCCTACAAGTTGTCGATACATCCTGGGATCAGTAAGGAGAGCACCATCGTCTGGTTGAAGCTTCTGCGAAGTATCCATGAGAGTGGTAACGAGTTCGCACCCTAACATGCTGGTCTCCATGAGAAGATCGAGTGCATATTTTCGTTGTGATAAGACCAATCTGGATGAGGAGCGACCAACTTCAATTTCAAGGAAGTAGCGAAGAGGACCAAGATCCTTGATCTCAAACTTGGTCTTCAAAAATTTTTTGACCTCCCATATTCCAACAGAATCACCACTGGACAGAACAATATCATCCACATAGACAATGAAAACCATGATGCCTGTTGATCGATGACATATAAAGAGAGAATGATCGGCATGACTACGAATAACTTCAATTTCGAGGAAGTAGAGACCAACTTCAATTTCGAGGAAGTAGTGAAGAGGACAAAGATCCTTGATCTCAAACTTGGTCTTCAAAAATTCTTTGACCTCCCACGTTCCAACAGAATTACTACTGGACAGAACAATATCATCCACATAGACAATGAGAACCATGATGCCTGTCGATCGACAACATATAAAGAGAGAATGATCGGCATGACTACGAATAAAGCCGAACTCTAAGAGAGCCTGACTGAATTTTTCGAATCATGCATGCCGGGATTGTTTGAGTCCATAAAGAGACCTCTTTAATCGATATACAAGCGCAGGGTTGTGGGAAGCAACAAAGCCAGGAGGTTGATGCATGTAGACTTCCTTTTCAAGGTCCCCATGGAGAAATGCATTCTTAATATCAAGTTGAAACAAGGGCCATGATAAATTAATGGCTAAGGAGATCACAATGCGAATCAAATTATGCTTAACCATCAGAGAGAATGTCTTAAAATAATCCACACCATGAGTTTGTGTGTAACCCTTAGCAACAAGATGGGTTTTATAGCGATCAATGGAGTCGTCTGGAAGAAACTTGATTGTATAAACCCATTGACATCCAATAGGTTTATGCCCTAAAGGAAGTGGCACAAAGTCCCAAGTATGATTCTTCTCAAGAGCAGACATTTCTTCCATCATCACCTTTGTCCAGTTAGGACTTTAAAGAGCATGTGAGAGAGACCGAGGAATAGTCTGTGATGAAAGGAAAGTTGTAAACAACTGAAAAAATGGTGAAAGATGATCATATGAACGAAATTACTAATGGGGTGTTGAGTACAAAATCGTGACCCTTTGCGCAAGGCAATGGGGAGATCTAAACTTGAGGTTGGAGAGTCATCTGAGCCAATATCAAAAGTAAGTGGAAGGGTGGATGGCTGAGCGTGTGAAGATTTATCTTGACGATGATACACCCGCAGAAGCTTAGGGTCACCCAAATCATTGACAGGATGCTGAACGGAGGGGAGAGGAGTTTCCCCGTGATCACTAGCTGAAAAAGGAAGAGGATAAGAGTCATACTCTCCCTGACTCGTAAGAAGATCACAGAGAGATCGGCCTAGAGCTAAAAAAAGAAATATCCTCAAAGAAGGTTACATCGACAGAGACATATTTCTTGCGAGTCAATTGGTCAAAACATTTATACCATTTCTGACTCCGAGTATATCCTAAGAAGACACATTTAATTGCCCTAGGGCTAAGTTTATTATTACTTCCATCCAAAATTCGAACAAAGCATGTGCAACAAAAAACTTTAGGTGATAGAGGAAATGGATTATCATGAGGATACAATATGGTAAATGAAGACTTGTAAGACATGATACGTGAGGATATACGATTAATAAGAAAAGTAGCAGTTAAAAGAGCATCACCCTAAAAATGTTTAGGTAAGTGCACATTAAGAAGAAGGGTGCGAGCAACTTCAAGAAGATGATGATTCTTTCGTTCTGCGATACCATTTTGTTGAGGTGTGTAAGCACACGACGCCCTAGATAAAATACTATGTTCCTGCAAGAAGGACAGAAAGGCCCCCCCCCTCCCCCCAATTATTAGAATGGAGGGTTTTGATGGAACATTAAAATTGAGTTCACACTTCATGATAAAACACCTAAACGCATTAAACACTTCACTTTTAGATTTCAAAAGATAAATCCAAGTCATGCGTGAATAATCATCAATAAAGGTAACAAATATCTAAATCCAAAAGTGGAGGTAACTAGAGTTGGTCCCCAGACATCCGAGTGAATTAGAACAAAAGGTTTGAGATTTCCTCCCAGAAGAGCTAGGAGGAAATGTAGCACGATGATGTTTAGACAATTCACAAATATCATAGCATAACGGTTTAGTGACATATAAGGATGGAAACAATATTCTCAATCTAGCTATTAATGGGTGGCCTAAGCGGCAATGCTACCGTGTCGTGGACTCGATCCAGAGAAAGGGTATTAGAAGTGGCAACGGGTGTATCATTGAGAAGATAAACGCCTCCTCACTCATGCCCCCCACTAATTACTCTCTTCATCTGTAGGTCCTGGAATAAATAATAAGAAGGGAAGAAGGTAATGGAACAATGTAATGATTTAGTAAGAGAGTTAACATACAATAAGTTTAATGGAAAACGAGGCACATGCAAGACAGAGGACAGAGACAAGGAAGAAGAAAGAGGGATTGAACCAATCTCAGAGATGTGAGTGTGGGTTTCATCTGCGACTGTGACATACTGAGTGTGGGGAGAAGGAGAATAAGAGGAGAAGAATTGAGACTTACCAGTCATATGGGAGGAAGCTCAAGAGTTTATGACCCAGGAGGTAGGAGAAGATGACACAAGAAGAGTAGTAGTTGACTGGGCTGAAGCTGCGTGAGATGGCTCAGGAATATCACGAACGTGAAGCCGCATAAGGGCATCATATGCAGCCCGAGAAATGATGAGAGACTCCCTTGAAGTAAACTACTTGGCTGTTGGAGTCGAAGACTGTCTTAGAAGCAATTGTGGATGCAACAGAAATAGCGGCATATGTAGGACAACCATGGATCAGCCAGTAATAATCAACAATGTGATTAGTTGTACCACAATGTGAACAAATGCGGGAACCATCACGTCCACGTCCAGCACGACTATGAAAATTACGACCGCCACGACTGCAATCTCCCTCCTGGCTTCTACCACGACTATTATAACCTAAAATGCTCCTTGAACTCAAGGATGGTACTCGAAAGCCAAGAGAGGACTGATCGCCAGCAAGATGTGTCGAATGCTCTGGTGGCACAAATGAATGAGAAGGAAGAGCAGAGACAGTAGTGCGTTGACACATGGCATAGATTGTCGTCAATGGGGAAAGATGATCCTGCATAACAATCTGATCTCGAACATAAAGATAATCGGAATTCAACCCAGCTAGGAACTGCATGATACGAGTATCATCCCGCTGCTTATGGGCATGTTCATGATCCTCTTTACATTTGGAAGGAAGAGGCTGATACAAGTCCAACTCATCCCACATGCTCCGAAGCATCGAATGGTAATCTTTTAATGATCTTGAGTTTTGTTGGAACCAACCAATTTCTTGAATAAGTTGGAATACCTGTGAAAAATTCTGAGACTCCGAGAACATATCATGAAGCGTATCCTAATGCCTTAGCCGAGGATAAAAACATCATTGAGTGGCTAATCAAGGAATTCATACTATTTAACAACCATGCAATAACTTGATAATTCTACGTTGTCTAAGACTTGTAGGTAGCATCTGTAGAGCTTGGAGGATTATTCAAAATATACGACAACTTCTCACGGGCTCCTAAGAACACTTTTACAGATTGTGCCCATTGAAGATAGTTGTCACCATTCAACTTAGTGGAGGTAATCCGCAAGGGGTTAGATTCAAGAGACCCCATGCCAAGAGATGAGGGCCCTTTGTCAGCCATAGGAGACTCCACGTAAGAAGAATTGATTCAAACAACTCTATCTCACTCAATCCTTCATGGAAATAAGAGATAAACCTCAAACAAATAGCTACCATCCAAAATAACACGAAACATAATAAAAAACAGTCCATCCGAGTGAAAAATGGCCCAGCTGCACGTCCATTTGAGGTTAAAAACCTCTCAAACATGGATCTTAGGTAAAAAAATCCTCCATGAGTAGCTTGGGAGGAAGATTTTAGTCCATCTTGAGCAATGAAACCAAAGAAAAGCTTATCGATTTGAGGTAGATCGAAGAAAAATGGAAGATGGGCCCGATTTTTTAATTTCTCTATTTTGCCCAAAATACCATGAAAGGAGGTCTAAAAAATTCTGAAAAAATCATGATAAATCTTTTAAAATCAAGATCTATCAAACCCCTAAACTTTTAGCTCAAATGGAGTCCATGCATTCATACAACGCTGATGTCAGCCGTACGGCTGCTAACGTCAGCAAGGTGACGTGTCGCCTCTCAACCCGTTGGATGCGGAATACCTGGATCTATGCTCTGATACTAAGTAGAAAATAGTTTGATGATTGTAGTATGAAGAAGAGAGGAGCAGATTGAGAGAGAAGAAGAAGAAAGAAGAGAGTTTTGGGAAAGATGTTGTGGTAGGCTAAACATGCCCTAACACATTATTTTATTATAATAGAGCATATAGTACACTGCAAGAGAGGGGGAAAGTGTGCAAATGCACTTACATTAAAAAAACTATACACAAACATTCTCTATAGTTTGCACCTTCCCTTTCATCACAGACTATTCCTCGGTCACTCTCACATGCTCTTGAAAGTTTTGACTGGACGAAGGTGGTGATAGAAGAAATGCTTGCTCTTGAGAAGAATCATACTTGGAAGCTCGTGCCACTTCCTTCATGGCATAAACCTGTTGGATGTCGATGGGTTTACACGATTAAGTTCCTTTCGGATGGCTCTGTTGATCACTATAAAGCCCGTCTTGTTGTTAGGGTCCACACGCAGACTCATGGTGTGGATTACTTTGAGACATTCTCTCTAGTGGCTAAGTTTAATTTTATTGACGTTGTGATCTCCTTGGCCGTCAATATATCCTGCTCTTGTTTCAACTTGATGTTAAGAATGCATTTCTCCATAGGGACCTTGCAAATGAAGTCTACGTGCATCAACCTTTTGGTTTTGTTGCTTCCCACAATCCTGTGCTTGTATGTCGGTTGAAGAAGGCTCTTTATAGAATCAAACGATCCCCGCATGCATGGTTTGAAAAATTTAGTCAGGCTCTCGTGGAGTTCGACCTTGTTCATAGTTATGCCGATCATTCCCTCTTTATGTGTCGTCGATCGACGGGCATCATGGTTCTCACTGTATATGTGGATGATATTGTTCTGTCCAATAGTGATTCGGTTGGACTGTGGGAGGTCAAAGAATTTCTAAAGACCAAGTTTGAGATCAAGGATCTTGGTCTTATTCGCTACTTCATAGGAATTGAAGTTAGTCGCTCCTCATCCGAGGTGGTCTTGTCACAATGAAAATATGCGCTTGATCTTCTTATGGAGACCGACATGTTAGGATGGAAACCTGTTACCACCCCCATGGATACTTCGTAGAAGCTTCGGCCGATAGTGCTCTCCTTTCTAATCTCGGGATGTATCGATGACTTGTAGGCCAACTCATTTACTTGACTCTTACTCACCCAGATCTCTCCTTTGCGGTGAGCGTTGTTAGCCAATTCATGCAAGCTCCTCGTTCTTTACATCTCACGGTTGTATGCCGCATACGTCGATATTTAAAATCAACTTTGGGTCTTGGCCTCCGCTTTCAGTCGCATGGTCATCTTCATCTTTCTGGCTATTCTAATGCCAATTGTGCAGGTAGTACTTATGATCGCTGCTCTACATTCGGCTTATGTACCTTTCTAGGTGGCAATCTTATTACTTGGAAGAGCAAGAAGAAACCGGTTGTTGCTCGGTCCTCGGCTGAAGCAGAATTCATGTTATGGCTCATTTGACATGTGAGCTTGTGTGGCTTCGCACCCTTCTTAAAGAACTTGGCTATCCTCCTTCGTCTCCTATTCCTCTTCACTGCGACAACCAAGCAGCCATCCATATTGCTCGTAACCCGGTTTTCCACGAGCGCACCAAGTATATTGAGGTTGATTGCCACTTTATTCGGGAGAAAGTTGCCTCTAAGGAAATCATCACCCCTTTTGTTCGATCTGGGGATCAGCTTGCTGATGTTCTTACAAAGTCTTTGAGTCGAGATGCTCTTCATCATGTTCGTGACAAGTTGTACATGATCAACATCTATGCTCCAAATTGAGGTGGAGACTAGAGAGTATTAGTGTATATTGTGTGTGGTTAGTGGCTCTTTTAATGTAAGTGCATGTGCACTCTTTTCCTCTTCTCCTGCAGTGTACTATATGCTCGATTCTAATATAACATTGTGTGTTAGGGCATGTTGGCCTACACACAACATTTCCCCAAACATTATTATTTCCTCTTCTTCTCTCTCTCCTCTTCTTTTCTCCACACCATAATCATCAAATCACCTTCTATTGTAATATTGTAATTTCAACATTATAAGTGAGAGCCCTAATAAGATAAAAGAGTGGGGGACATGTGGAGGCATGAGAAGTCAAGCGTTTTCACTCTCCTCTCCTCTATCTTTCTCCATTCTTCCTCTCTTTTCTCTTCATTATTTCTCTTGATTATCAATTTCATACAATTTCACATCCCACATAAGAGAGGTGATGATCATGAGCACTTCATCCCTGTCTCACAGATGGACTATTATAAAGGCCCAACACAACAAAAAGAATGGAAAGCCTAGATTTTTTAAAAGATTTTCAGGATGAGAGAGAACAAAAATAAAAGAAGGAAAAAAAAAATCATAGGATAGAAGGGAGAGAAAGATGAATTATATTGGAAACAAGTATGCTTTGATTCCATGTAAAATTATAGATTGACGAGAGAAGAAGACAACAGAAGAGAAGTGATGCAGGACAATTAACCACTTGCTTTAAAAGCTCAAACTGATAGAGCATGGCGAATTAATCCCTTTATCTCATAGCCCGGGCCCCACATCGCATGGGTTAGGAAAAGTGTTCGAATTATCTCTGATATTATCAAAATATCTCCAATATTATCTTTTTCTCCAACTCAGCGATACCGATAACACTGGTAGCGATACCGATAACGCTGGTAGCGATACCGATAACGCTGGTAGTATCAGAAATTCCAGGTATTAGAAATGCATTGCTAAGTATCGCCAACGTATCAATATCGCTAATGTAATCATCAATATTTTCAACTATGTAAATTCTAGGCAATGCTTGTATCATAAGTGTATAGACGATATTCCAATAATATCGCCAACGTAATGATATCAAAATTGTTTATTAGAAAAAAATTATTTAATTTTTCTTTTCATGGGCACATGGTTGTATGTAGTATTCAATTTGTCATTGATAATATCTCGACACTATCAATATCGTAACACGTGAGATATTGAGACCACAATCTTTCGTTTCCTTTCCAATTGTTGATGATTTCTTGGTGAAATATCATGTGTTGTTGATATTTTACAATACGGATGGATGTTTAGATGGAAGGTTGGATGTTTAAATAGGTTGGAGGGGATGGTTGAACCGATTTCTTACAATAACACGTGCTTTTAAGGCCCTATTAAATGGAAACTTGTAATATATGCTTTTTTTTTTTTGGCAATTTTTTTAATTTCTAAATATGCAAATATGGACACTTTAACATCTCCTTAAGTTTCACTGAAAATTCCATCGTTTTCCCTATGTTTCCCCGCATTTTTGGTTATCAGCGATATTATTAGCTATGTCGATATTGTTTCTGTATCCCTGGCCAACGAAACTTGTAGCGATACCAATACTTCGAACACTGGTTAGGACCTCGGCCGAACCCCCTCGTGGGCCCCACTTCACATGGGTTCCACTTCACATGAGTCACCCACTTCACACGGATGGGGCCCGCCTCACACGGGCCGCTCAACCCGAGTGTGCTCCTTCATCCGACAAGCAACCCCACTCGAGCCCGGTGTGAAAATGCCCTTGCATTAATCACCCCTGGTGAGGAGTCTCGAACACGAGACCTCCCGCTCTGATACCAGCTTGATGCTAGTAGTGTTCGAAATATTGGTATTGCATTATGTATCGCATCCTTGGGATACAGATACGTATTGGTTATCGCACGGGATATATTGTCTGTATTGAGTAATCTATCGCACTTTTTGGGAAACATGGGGAAAATGGTTGAATTTTCCAATGAAACTTTAGGGATTGTTAAAAAAGACTTTAACACACTTTTAAATCATGACATCTCAAAAAAGAAGTGCACATAATAGGTTTCCTTTGTATAGGGTCCTAAGCTGTGCGCTGTCTAACTGAATTAACGCAACTATATTCAAATTGAATGCATTATATTTAGAGTGTATGTGATGATTATTTCATTAAACACTCCTAAACACTCCTGAACTAATGCAACTATATTCAAATTGATATTTTAATAATTTTTAATTAAAATGATTTTTATTTTCCGAAAATTGGCAAGGACTTGACAAATCAGTAGACCAACCCTCACACGTGCTTGATTTCATGTTTGGAGTGCAACATTGCAAGCAATTTGGGAGAATTGGGGAAATTTTGAATTTTCCCTAATTTTCCCAAAATCAAACCACCTACACTCAAATTTCAAAAATAAAGTGTTTGTAATGATCATTTCATCAAATACTCTTAAATATTTCGATATTAGTCTCAATTGATGGCTGGTTAAAGGAAACTTTTGAAAAAAACATGGAGAACATGAAGAACCAATGGATATCGAAATCAAAGCTCCAACTCCATGATTTTTCATGCAAAACATGAAGAGGCAATGGATTTATAACCATTTGATACTGATTTAACATTATTATTATTTTTTTAAAAAAGGATCGAAAATTGAAAATGCTCTCTACATCGAATGTGGGATATATCGGCACTACCTGTGCGTTTCGTATCGCACAAGTGGGATACAGGATATATCGTGGGATATATCGGCCGATATCGTCGATATTTAAAACATTGGATGTAGGATAATTAACCACTTGCTCTAAAAGCTCGAATTGATAGAGCATGACCCCACTTCACATGGGTCCCACTTCACACAAGCCACACGCCTCACACGAGCCACCCGCTTCACACGGATGGGGCATGCCTCACACGAGCCACCCGCCTCACATGGGCCGCCCACCCCAAGTGTGCCCCTCCATCCCACAAGCAACCCCACTTGAGCCTGGTGTGAAAATGCCCCTGCATTAAGAAGAGAAGAGAAGAAAGATGGGAGAAGAGAGGAAAGGTCAGTTAGTGTTGGACGTCACCCTCTCTCAGTTATATTAATAATAAAAACTCAATATGACAAAAATACCCTTAACAACAAAAGAGAAAATACCCTATGCATCCTAGAGAAATATAAACAACTAATAACAAGAAGACATAACTTAAAACAAAGTCTAGGTGGTTGTATAGTGGTATGACCCACATCTCCACATTTGTTAATAGTTAGAATTGTCCTATCAAGGAAAAATTTGGAACATTGCCTATCCCTAGCAGCGCACAATGTATCAATTCTATGGATCACGGAATTGTTGACCACAATCATAGAAACTAAAACGCTGAGCATATTGCATCCTTAGGTCAAGGATCGCATAATTTCTTGTCATTATATGTAGAGTGTCATCGATACATTAACATTTAACAGTTATTTTTTCATGCATATGTCATGAATTTTTGCAACATCAAGCAATTTATTCTTCTTACTCAAGTTGATGGGTAGCAAATGTTCTTGAATGGAAGCTACTGTTTTGGAGGCTCTTCATTCTCTGTCTTCTCAAAGTGACTGGGCATATGATGATGGCGACCCTTGCATCCCAGTTCCTTGGGAATGGGTGAATTGCAGCTCTAGTACACCACCGAGGATTACAAAAATGTAAGATCTTCATGACTTGTTTTAGCTATAAAAGTGTTGGTTTCATTTGGGGAATTGAACAACTGTATTACATCAAGCATTTAATATTCAAAATTTCATTCTATCACCTGTTTGTGAAATCTGAGGAATTTAGATTTGCCTTCTCTACTCTATCAAAAACTTCATTCTTGTATTAAATATAAGTTGTATGAAGTGCTTGTGTCACATGAAGTAGTTCTTAGGCTGAGATGATCAGAAAGACAAGGGATTCACCTCATGCATAATTACAGGGTAACTTTGGGGCTATATCAGTTCCTTAAGCATACAATGGTTGCTACAATACAGTGTGGGAACGTTCATATTGACTTGATCAATAGTCACTGCTTGTACTTTTTTACAGATTGTTACACCATCTAAAATTCTGAAACCAAGAATGGAAAGTATTATCAAAATCACTGGGCTGCAGTTTTAATAACAACAAGAACTAATGAATTAGTAACTTGAATACCCTCAGTTGACTTAGCATAGTTCTGTAGGTGTTTTGAGGTGCATCTTTTGGAGTGAACTGTTGTGAGAAACTTCGAGTAGGGGTCATGATGCAGTTAGAATAATTCTGATGAGGACATCTGAGCACCGGTTAGAGTATAGCAGAGGAGGAGGAGATCTTTGACCCCAATTCCTGCATCTCTATGGTTAGATGATCATTATATGGTACCCAGATCTAGGATGTAGCCGCGTTGAAAGACCTCACATGTATATTTATGCATCTTTGAAGACCCTACGCTGGGAGGATGCATTGGGCTGCATGTAGGAGCTCATTGAACACATCTAGACCATTGGATTGAGTGGATGCTTTTATCGGAACATTGGATTTCACGCATTGGACCATTAAGACCTTTGTCCCATCTTGGCCGTGGACATCAAGGGACATCACTTTTAGTTGTTTTCTTAGTTATTTTGTGGGTTTTTTTTTTTTTTTTTTTTTTTTTTTAATGTTTTAGTTGATTTAGGAGGTATTTTGGACATTTTTTAGCCATAGGGATATTTTTGTAAAAAACACCCCAAAAGACTATAAAGGGGTGGGCGTGTGAATGCCCTAGAAGTATGATACATTGAATAAAAAAAAAAAAACTTTTTTTTTTTTTAGCAAAGAAAACCTCTTGTGATTGGAGTGGTGTGAAGCTATTGAGTAATTCCATCTTATATCTCTCTCTTATTCTTTTCTTTCAAGGTATTATCTATACTTTTATATTCTTTTCCCTCTCTCTACTTCCACCAACCTCCCTCTATTTCTCTCTATTCCTTTATCTTTCTTTTGTTTTCCTCTAAACCCATTCCAACCATCTCCAAAACCTACCCTAACCGTACAACCGTACGGAACCCCACCCGTGACCATACAACCGTATGGACATGACCGTATGGCCGTCTATATGGCCAGCCCCTCTCCTCATTTTTTCCCTCTTTGATCCTTGATCCTTTCTCCATAAAATCCATACCCTTAAGCCTAAATATCTAAAGCCCAATCCTAGAACCTAGATTCCCCAAAACCTTAATCATAAATCCTAACCCCTAAATCTTCCAAAATCTAATTCCCAAATCCTAACTTCCCCAATCCCAATCCCAATCCCAATCCCTAATGTAAATTCTTAATTTTCTAGTTCCTAAAATTAACCCTAACCTACCAAAACTCAAACTAGGACAAATGATTCCCTTTGAAGCAAGATTAATCCCTATGCTAGATGGAAGTTCTACCTAGTGTTTTAAATATTGACGATATTGGCCGATATATCCCACGATATATCTTGTATCCCACCTGTGTGATATGAAACTCACAAGTAGTGCGATATATCTCACATGTTTGATTCGGTGAGCATTGCCGATTTTCGATCCTTTTTTTCTGTAAATTATGTTAAATCAGCGTCAAATTGTTAGAAATACATGGTTTTTCATGTTTTGCATGAAATAACATGGATTGGGAGCTTCAATTTTGAGATTTGGAGGAGATGGGCCGAGTTACGGAAAGTTGAAAAAATCAAAATTTCCCACTTGCTCGCAAATCGGTTGTAATCCTTGTGTCCAAACATAAAATCAAACATGTATGTAACCTAATTTAGTGATTCTTCTTTTGATTTTGAATGTATTGCTTGTGTTTCCATACGTCTTCTTATATTTATAAATTATGTGAATGAACTTTGAATATACTTGCATCAATTCAGTTAGACAACGCATAGATTAGGACCCCATACAAAGAAAACCTATTATGTGCACTTATTTTTTGTAATGTTTTGATTTATAAGTGTGTGTTGATGTGTTTTTTAACAATCACTGAAGCTTCATTGAAAAACTCGACCAATTTCCCTATGTTTCCAACGACAACGATACATTACGCGATACAACCGATATATCTCGTGCGGTAACCGATATGTATCTGTATCCCAAAGGTGCGATATGTAACGTGATGCTGATATTTCGAACACTGGTTCTACCTTCCATAGATCCTAACCAATTCATATTTTTTTAAATCTACATTGCAGGTTTGTTTACAACTTAGAACGTGTTTTGTTACTTGGATTCTTTAAGTTTGTGATAGAGTAGTTTTATTTTGTGTTTTGAATGCTTTAATTAATCCGCCATTAAGTTTCAACACGTCATTCTAGGTTAGATCACTCGTCTTGCATCAAATTTTGGTATCAAGGCCTAGGATTTTAGCATAGGACTCTCATGTTGCATTTAGGGTGGATTTTCATATTGACGTGTCTAGGGTTAATAGGTTTTCCATTCTCATTACGTTGTACGTAGAGTCTCTAGTTCTTAGGTTCCCCATTAGATCCTCAATCTATGCCCACTCATACTGGGCATGATTTTGATCTGTATCCCACAATGAGTTTGGAATATCTTACTGAGGCTATCAATGCTATGAGCAACCATCTTGCGGCCCTTGAGGCCTAAGGTAGGACCTTCAACAACCAATTGGTTGTAACTAACACTCGCACAACCCAGTTGGAAGCTTCCCTCCAGACAAACCCCGACAATGGGGGAGATGACCAATCTCAAGTGGGAGGCAAAACTAGAAGAAACCAAGTTAGAGGGTGTGGAAGAGGTCGTGGCCGAGGTGTTGGCCATGGTGGGGTGCATACCTAGCCACCCCTTGGGGAGTATCCAGATCATCATGATCTTGATGAGCAAGTAATGAAAAGTGTGAAAGTTAAGGCTCTGAGTTACGGTGGTCACTTAGACTGCAAGGCATCCCTCAATTGGCTTGCAAACATGGATCATTATTTTGAGTGGTACAATATGTCCAATTGCCGTCGGGTGAGGTTCACCAAGATGAAGTTGGTCGAGATCGAGATGAAAGAGATAAGGAAAAGTACCTTTCCCTCTCTTACTGGCAGAAGCTCTTGAATTAGTGGCAATCCCTTCATCAAAGATCAATGCTTGTGGCTGATTACATTACCAAGTTTGACGAATACATGATGCATTGTAACATTGAGGACCCGTTGATAGCCCTTTCCCATTTCAGAATGGGCCTCCGATCCGAGCTTTAGCGTGAGCTCATTCCTCATGATGTGAGCATCCTAGAGAATGCACACCAAGTAGTGCAGGAACTTGAGCGGTTTTTGAAACCACAATTCGTGAGGCGATTCGAATCTTGTAAATCCAATGTCAGGGCCACTCCTTAGGGAGCTAAGCCTAATTTTAGGGGTCAATCCAGAGCCTCTACTAGTAATCAATCCACTAATAGGGATGTCAAGGGTCTAGTACCAACTCGAGGGTTGGTGAACAAAAGTGGTGTTATAACTGCCAATGATATGATCATTTCGCACACTAGTGCCCTACGAAAGAGCGAAATAAGGCCCTTGTGATTGGCGAGTTTGAAGAGGACATGGATGATCAGGGCGATTTCGAAGAAGAAGAATATCAACCTGAAATTGGTGCTAATGATGAAGAAAGTTGGAGTTGAGACCATGCCACCTGCAGTTGTCAGATGCACCTTGGCCCAGGCTAAAGAGAATGATGATTAGCACGGGAATTCAATTTTCCATACATCAATTGTGGTGATAAAAACTACAAGGTGATAATTAATAATGATAGTTGCACTAATGTGGTCTCCGTTAGCACCATATCTTGTTTGGTTTTAAAACCTGCACCTCACCTTCAACCCTATCGAGTTGCATGGGTTGATGCGTCCTCGATACCGGTTTCTTAGCAGTGTCTTATTCCCATTTAGTTTGCTTCTTACAAAGACACTCTGTGGTGTGATGTTTTGCCTATGGACGTAGGCCACATTATTTTGGGCAAACCTTGGCTATATGATTGTGATGTGACATTATTCAACCGTTCAAATATAGGTTCATTTATGTGTAAATGTAAGAGAATAAAGTTAAATCCTCTTTCGCCCAAAAGCACCTCGGAAAAGAAGAAGGACATTAAGAAGGGTGATCCTAAAGAAGTGAGGAAGTCCCAGCCTAAGTCTTTTTGCATAATAAATGCTAAGGAGTTTGAAAGGGAGACTAAAGTTGATTCGGTGGTGTTTTCCCTCATGGCAAGAGATGTCACACTCGGGATTAGTGTAGGGTTGCTACCTAAAGTGATTTTGTTATTTGAGGAGTTTAGTGATGTTTTCCCAAAGGACCTACCGGATGAGCTTCCACCCATATGGGACATTCAACATGCCATAAATCTTGTTCCTGGGTGGAATCTACGAAACCTTCCTCACAACCGAATGAACCCCGTGGAGCATGCGAAATTGAAGAAGCAAGTGGATGAGCTTAGGAAAAAAGGTTCATTCAGGAGAGTTTGAGTCCATGTGTCGTGTCAGCCTGCTCACCCCTAGGAAAGATGGCACTTGGCGCATGTGCGTGGACAGACGGGCCATCAACAAGATCACGGTCAAGTATCGGTTTCATATACTGCGTCTTAACAACATGTTGGATATGATGATCGGTGCCACGATCTTTTCCAAGATTGACGTCAAAAGTGGGTATCACCAGATATGTATTTGTACAAAAGATGAATGGAAAACAACTTTCAAGACGAAGGATGTGCTAAACGAGTGGCTTGTCATGCCTTTTGGCCTGACTAACACTCTAAGTACGTTCATGAGAGTAATGACCCAGGTATTATGGCCCTTTATGGGTAAGTTCCTGGTGGTATATTTCAACGACATTCTCATTTATAGTACCTCTAAAGAACAACACCTCCACCACTTGAGGCAAGTTTTCGGGGTCCTTCAAATAGAGAAGTTATATGCCAACTTGAAGAAGTGTTCTTTCATGTCCGACAAAGTTTTCTTAGGGTTTATTGTTTCATCTGAGAGCATGTCTACGGATCCCGAGAAAGTTAAGGCTATAGTAAGTTGACCTGAATTGCAAAACATTCATGAGGTGCGTAGCTTCCACGGTTTAGCTACCTTTTATAGGCCGTTCATTCGAGGGTTTAATTCCATTATGGCTCTCATTACGGATTGCATTAAGAAGGGAGAGTTCAAATGGACTAATGCAGCCTCCAAAGCATTGAAAGAGATTTAACGCAAGATGATTGAGGCTCCTATCATGCGCCTTCCTGACTTTTCTAAAGTGTTCGAGGAAGCATGTGATGCATCTGGAATAGGGATAGGTGGAGTGCTTAGTCAGGAAGGGCACCCTGTTGCCTATTTTAGTGAGAAGTTGAATGAAGCGAAGCAACAATATTTAACCTATGACAAGGAATTCTACGCGGTAGTCTAATCTTTGCGACATTGGTGACATTATCTACTACCACAATAGTTTGTCTTATTTTCTAATAATGAGGCCTTGAGATACCTCAACTCCCAAAAGAAATTAAACCCAAGGCATGCCAAGTAGGTTGAGTTTCTCCAGGAGTACACCTTTATTATGAAACACAATGCCGTGGTCAGGAACAAACCTGCTGATATCCTTAATGGTTGAGTGGCGTTACTCCAATCAATGAGCGTGGAAGTTACTAGGTTCGAACAATTGAAAGGAGAATATTCTACATGCCCAGATTTTGGGAAAGCGTACATGTTGCTTTTGGGTGACCAGTTGAGGAGTGAGAGTGGGTTTGTCCTGATCGATGAGTTTTTATTCAAAGGTGATAGACTCTGCATTCCCTGCACCTCCCTTCGGTATTTCTTAATTTGAGAACTTTTTAGTTGGTCTTTTCGGTAGAGACAAGACTATTGCCCTTGTCAAGGATAGGTTTTATTGGCCTAGCTTCAAGCGAGTCGTGGTCAAAATCATCGAGCAATGTAGGACTTATCAACTAGCAAAGTAGAAAAGGTAGAACATTAGATTATATAAGCCCTTGCCAATGCCACATGCCCCGTGGTAAGATATTAGTATGGATTTCGTGCTTGGGCTACTTAAGACAATCAGAAAGCACGATTTCATCTTTGTGGTGGTGGATCGTTTATAAAAAAAAATGGCCCATTTTCTCCCATGTTCCAAAATGTCTGATGCCTCCAACATTGCCAATTTTTTCTTTGGAGAGGTGATTCACTTGTAGGATTTACCAAAGACCATTGTGTCTGATAGAGATGTGAGATTCTTGAGTTATTTTTGGAAGACACTTTGGCATATGATGGGAACAAGACTTCAGTTCTCGTTGGCATACCATCCCCAAAGTGATGGTCAAACAGAAGTGGTTAATCGTAGCTTAAGAAACTTGTTACGATGTCTCGTGGGTGACCATATTAGGTCCTAGGATTCATTTTTACCAGTCGCAGAGTTTGCATATAATACTTCAGTAAATAGGTTGATAGTCATGAGTCCTTTTGAGATAGTGCCATGGTTACAAGCCTAGGAAGCCTATAGATCTCTTTCTCATGTTAATCTCCCATAGACCGTCAGAGTCCGCAGATGCATTGGCACGACATTCATGATTTGCATGCTAAAATCAAGAAACGGATTAATGTGAGCAATGAAAAGTACAAAATATTTGTTGGCTCTCATCGCAGGTTTAAGGAATTTCTAGTAGGGGAATATGTGATGGTTCAGATATAAGGCCAGAATGGTTTCCGCAAGGGACTGTGAAGAAATTACGAGTGTGTAGTGTAAGACCTTATAAAATATTGAAAAGATTGGGAGCTAATGTATATATTATAGATCTTTCACTTGATATGGGCATTGGTTCTACATTCAATGTAGAAGATCTTGTGTCTTTAAACGGTCCAACATCTCCATGCACCAGCCTTTCTCCCAACCCACATAGTGACCCAGATCCCGATCCATTCCATGACCCATGGCTCTTGCCTCATTTACCATCCATCCCTACCAAAAGAGAAGAGATAAAAGGTATTTTGGACGAACAAGTGGTTTCTACCATACACAGAGGTTATCAGAAATATTATGTCAAATGGAAGAACAGACCAAAGTAAGACAATAGATGGATTAAAGAGACCAAGCTTCAGAGGCTAGACTCGGATATCCTAGAGAATTATCGTAGTTTCATTTTGCCAGAGATGAACTCTTCCCAGCCGATGGGAGTTGATGATGACATCTGAGCACCAGTCAGAATCTACCAGAGGAGGAAGAGATCTTTGGCCCCAATTCTAGCATCTCTATGGTTAGATGATCATTATATGGGACTTGGATCGAGGACGTAGCTGTGTTGTAAGACCCCACATGCATGTTTATGCATCTTTGAAGACCCCATACTAGGAATATGCATGTGGGCCACATATAGGAGCTCATTGAAAACATCTAGGTCGTTGGATTGAGTGGACGCTTTTATCGGAATATTGGATTTCACGCATTGGATCATCAAGACTGTTGGCTGGCCCATCTTGATCATTAGCCTATCTTGGCCATGGAAATCATGGGACATTAGTTTAGTTGTTTTCTTAGTTATTTTATTTATTTTGTGGGTTCTTTTATGTTTTAGTTGATTTAAGGGGTATTTTGGACATTTTTTAGCTAAATGAGTATTTTTGTAAAAAACACCCCAAAAGCCTATAAAGGGTTGAGCATGTGAATGCCATAGCATTATGACACATTGAATTTAAAAAAAAAAAAAACTCTCTTTTACTTTAGCAAAGAAAACCTCATGTGATTGGAGTGGTGTGAAGCCAGGGAGTGATTCCATCTTCTCTCTCTCTCTCTCTCATTCTCTTCTTTCAAGGTATTATCTACACTTTTCTATTCTTTTCCCTCTCTCTACATCCCTTAATCTCCCTCTGTTTCTCTCCATTCCTTTATCTTCCTTTTGTTTCCCTCTAAACCCATCCCTGTCATCTCCAAAACCCACCTAAACCTAAACCTACCCTAACTGTACAACTGTAAGGAACCCAACCCGTGACTATACGACCATACAAATGTGACCGTACCAACCCCCCCCCCCCCCCCCCCAATTTTTTCCCTCTTTGAGCTTTGATCCCTTTTCCTTAAAATCCATACCCTTTAGCCTAAAACCCTAAAGCCCAATCCTAGAACCTATATTCCCCAAAACCCTAATCATAAACCCTAACCCTAAATCTTCCAAACTCTCAAACCCCTAATTCCCAAATCCTAACTTCCTTCCCAAACCCTAATCTAAATTCCTAATTTGCTAGTTCCTAAAATTAACCCTTATGTACAAAAAAGCCCAACTAGGACAAGTGATTCCCTTTGAATCAAGATTAATCCCTATGCCAGGTGGAAGTTCTACCTTCCATAGATCCTAATCGATTCATATTTTATTAAATCTGCATTGTGGATTTGTTTATGGCTTTGAACTAGAACATATTTTGTTACTTGGATTCTTTAACTTTGTGATAGAGTAGTTTTATTTTGTGTTTTGAATGCTTTAATTAATCCACCATTTAGTTTCGGTACATCATTCTAGGTTAGATCACCTGTCTTGCATCAAATGGAGGAAACCTTGAGCTTGAGGTGAACCCCAATTTTAAACAGAACACAGAGGAAGTAGTCCCGACTCCCAAACCATTACAATAGTCATGTTGACCATAGTCGACAACATGTGGCATTAGACAAATATCAGATGAGGTGTTTCGAACAAAGGTGTCCGGCTACTTAGTCTGATTCTATCAATCATTTAATTTGCAGTGGACACATTATACAGTTCCCCTTTTGTTTTCTTTGCAGGCTGCCTATGGAGCTTTATTGCTCCCAACACTAATTATCTCTATGCTATCACCTTCACTTTGATCTGCATTAGTTTCAAGGTGATGATCACCAAGTTGCATCCATTCATGTTCTCTGACAAGAACATCCATTAGAAAAGAAAACCCATAATTATGAATGTACGAGAAATAAGAAATGATGACTTTCAATCGTCATCAACAATGATGGTGTAGAAATACCCTCAACAAGGGCATCTGCTTCCTTGTTCGTCTCCCGGTGACCTCTAAAACTCCTCAACTGTCCAAAATCTCTTTTTATTAAATTCAGTAATCTCCATTGGCACACCACACTTTTTTTTTTTTGGTTGTTGGAACGAGATTATAATAAGAAAAGAGACCAAATTACATTAAAACGTTGGGCAGCTAAACTGAAAGGGAAATTTTATAGAATACCTATAAGACCAACCGTGCTTTATGGGACAAAATGTTGGGCAGTTAAGGAACAACTAGTTCATAGGATGAGTGTAGCTGAAACAAGGATGTTGAGATGGATGAGTGGCAAGATGAGGAAGGATAGAATTAGAAATGAATGCATTTGAGGGAACTTAAGAGTAGCACCAATAGGTAATAAAATGAGGGAAAGTAGACTTATGGTTTGGTCATGTGCTACGTAGACCAAGAACCACACACAAGTTGAAGGTTCTAAAAGGGCATGGGGAAGGCCAAAAGGACATGGATGGAAGTAATAAGGAAAGACTTGGTCTAACTGAAGAATGGCGGAAAAGGATTCATATAGCTGACTCCAATTAATTAGCATATGATTTAGATGCTGCTGCTGCTGATGATGATGATGAAAGAAAATTACAAAGAAACCATCAAGAAAAAAGATATGAAGATCCAATGCATAATTAGATTGAGAAACTCTGTAGCTAGTGAATTGGCCAACTCATTGGCTCTCCAGGAAAAAAGGTTGAATGAAGAACCATGTGAAACTGATGACTCTGTACTCTCATAGATGATGAAAACTTCCATGAATCTCCCTTCATTGAGAGACCATGAAGATAATACCTGGAGTGCCCTTTGACTACTAACTCTAAACTCTTGTTGATGATGAAAATCTTCCCTGGTTCTCCCTTCCTTGAGAGGTCACAAATTATTGCATCTACTAAATGTCTACAGAAGCATATCAGTCATCCTTGTGATGATTTCTTGAGTTTCTGCTTCATTCGCATCTGTAGCCCTGGAAGTGAGGAATGACTTAGCAAGAATTTCAAGTTTGATGTGGATTTAAACCCAGAACTTCGAATAAGATATTAAAGTGTACTTCTTCTTCTTCTTTTTTAATTCAGTCCTACATCAATAATTGTGCAACAAAAAGCAAGAACTATCTCTAGCACCAGAAGGGCCCACAATTTCCTACTTGGAACCAAAATGGCATTCCAACTAGTGACAAACCAGTTCCTATACCCACTAGTAGTAGGAAAACTGAGGAGCAGGCCATGGGGAAGCACCTTACACTTTTGACTCAGGATCCAAATTGTTCAACGAGTGGGCCCATTGCAAGACTGAGATATGACAGTTCCGATGGTTGCTTAGTGCTTACACAATCTTCAGATAATTCTGAAAACTCGAATGCCTCCTGCCTAACATATGAAAGATTTAAGGTCACATGGGAAGGCTGGAAGTTATCAATTCCCAGAATAACCTTCAAAATAGGCTGAAACTGCTGAGTTATATGCTGTTCCCTTGAAAAAATAACAGCGAGAAGCATGATGCAGTCCCCAGGGTGGATGATGTGAGTGAGAACCCAAGCAGGAGCCATCTTCATGACAGTGACTTTCTGTTGAGTCATACTACTGGGCAACAGCATGGCGTGGCAGTTTCAAGGTATTACTGTTCATTCAGCCAAGAGGTGTGTATCAGATTATCTCCAATGTTAGAAAGAGCCCTTTGGTCAAAGAGAGGGAGGTGTGGGTTGAGTGTTGAGCAAGAGATATGTAGTGAAAAGGAGAATGATAGAAAAGAAGGTTTGGAGAGTCAAAAAAGGGATATAATGCAAAGTGGACTATTTGAAAGAAGGGGCGGGCCTTAGTTGCATGTTCCTTCTGGTTCTGACTAGGTGCTGCTCCTGCTTTGAATCACTCTCCCACTCCTGCTTCCCAGCTGTTTATACTTGCTAACATTTTGATATGGACAGGGGCAAACTGTTGCCACTTCTCTTCACACTTCATGCACCTATAGGCTGCTGCATGGGTAGCCCGCTGCATATACACCTTTTGCTTTGCTATACCTTTCACCTTTGTGCAGGTAGAAGTAACAAGTTATGTTAAATAAGAAGCATTGAAAGCAATTATAAAACCCATGCCCAAAAGAAAGAGGAATTCTAGGATCCTTGACTCAGGGCTTCACACAATATATTCAGGTGTTCAGTTCTGACAAGTGGGTCCTATGTTTCTGATAATCCAGTTCATTAATCTATGTTCATGATTACTCAGATTGGAAGATCCTAACTGCCTATTTTGAGCCTTTTTTTGAGGATAATGTGGATCGTTGTTGCATTTTTCTTGTCAACATCTATTTGTAGCCCACAAATTAAAGTGTTAGGACTCTGCATTCAATGAGGTTTTCGGGGACTAGGCCATCAATAGTGTTATGCAACAGATCAATTGTTTTGGATTCCTGAACTTTAGGCACCACTCATAAGAACTGAAGCCTGATTATGCTGTTGAAAGCCTTTCCTTACTCCCTCCAAAACAAGATATGGCTGATTGCTTCTCATATGATCTGTTGAAATTTGAAAACATCTGGTCAATGCACCTATATCATAGATTTGGGACCAGTCCCAATCCCCAACAGTCCAAACCCCAAACACCTACATCACGACTTGTCTCTACCACTCATGACTCCTATGAGCTTAAGGTCACTTTAGAGATGTTTCTTCGAAGCCTGGCTATTCTGCCTCATGCGCCTTTATAACCAATTATCATGTTTTTCTAGTAAGGGTCTATGGTGTGTAACCTGGGTCACGACATAAAGCCACTTCCATCTTGCTTGAAAGATGCCATGTTGCCGCAAGGTTTTGGATAACAGTAATAACAGTATTGATGGGTCGCTGGAGCCAAAAAACGATATGATACGGGCATATAAGCTTGTATTGGGCCTGCATTGGGCATTACATGCTTGTATTGCCTGAAAAAAATAAAATAAAATAAAATAAATGGCACAAAAAATTCTGTAAAATAAGAAGAAGAAAAATGTAAAACATGAGAATCTATGAATTTTGTGTTTTTAACATGCGTTCAATGGTGTATCGGGTCATTCTTTCATAAGAGTTCTATTTGTCAGTTTTGTTGATCAGGGTGCCTTCAATTTGATTCAATATAGACGATTTCGATTTGATTAACAACAATGTCGATTCGATCAAGAAAATCCATAAATATAAGTTTGCTCTTTGGACCGTTTTGGGCACTTTTGATTTGATCGATAGTTTGGTCGATTCGATCGGTGGCCCTCGATTGGTGTCGATTCGATCGATGCTTAGATCGACAGTTTGTGCAACTTTTGCGGAAGTGTGCAGTTTTGTTTTCAAATTCTGTAACCATGTTATATAAACTAGGTTATTGTGGGATTAGGGTTAATATAACGTGTGATAGAGAGATAGGGTTTCAACAAGGGGAATTCATCTGTGGAGACGAGGGTTTCAAATTTTTAAGTTGTCGATCTCTTGTAATTCTCTTTTCATAGTGGATTCGTTGTCGCTTGATGCCCGGTTTTTTCCCATAAGGGTTTTCCGCATAAAATCGTTGTGTTCTCTGTATTTGCTTGACTTTTCATTTCTCTGTTGAGTGTTTGATTCATTCTACGGTTGCTTTCACGCCTAATGTGCGGCAACTGTGCACAACAAGTGGTATTAGAGCGTAGGCTTTACGTTGGGGTTATTAGCTTGAATCTGAGACATGGGATCGAAGGGATCGAATGTGAAGTTCAAGACGGAGAAATTTACAAGTAAAAATAACTTTGAATTATGAAGGTTAAAGATTAAAGCCCTCCTTATTCAGCAAGGGGTGTCACAGGCTCTTATTGGCAAAACAAGACGGCCTAAAACTACGAAGGAAGAGGATTGGGACGATTTAGATCAGAGTGCAATTAGTGCAATTCAATTATGCTTAGCCGACGAGGTCCTTTATAATGTTATTAATGAGACGACTACTATGGGCTTATGGGTGAGGTTGGAGAGCCTCTACATGATGAAGTCGCTCTCCAATCACCTATGTCTGAAGAAACAGTTGTATACTCTGAAGATGGTAGGAGGGTTGGATCTCTTTGAACACATCAATGCCTTCAACAAACTCGTTTGCAAAATGACACATGTGGAGGTGAAGATCGATGAAAAAAAGCAAAGCTCAAATGTTGTTGACGTTCCTACCGAATTCCTACGAGAATCTATTAGATACTTTGTGCCACGGTAATGATACCTTGGACCTCGATACCGTTATCTCTGCCCTTCAATCGATGTAGCAGAGAAAGAATAATGGTGGGGAAGGTACTTTTGCAGGGGCACTAGTAACAAGGGGGAGGCTGTGTGAACGAGAGAAAGGTGAGTCACGATTGAGGTCCAAGTCGAAGGGCAAAGGGAAGTTTAAGTGCTGGAATTGTGGCAGGGCATGACATGTGAATGACTGCACACGTCCCAAAACCCATAAAGATGAGAACTTAGATAATTCACCGAAGGAGGCCAATTAAGTGGAATCCAATAGGGAGACAAGTGGTTGCGACGTATTGTTTGTGTCCAAGGTCGAACACGTGTATAACGAGTGGATTTTGGATATGGGGGTATTGTATTACATGTGTCCTCATTGGAGTTGGTTCACTATGTACGAGTATGATAGTGGCCTGGTTCTTATGGGCAACAATAATGCCTGTAAGATGATTGGAATTGGATCGGTTCGTAGAAGAATGTTCGATGGGGTGGAGCGTCCTCTGACCAATGTGAGGCACACACGCTTTGGACTTGAAGAAGAGTATGATATCTTTGGGAGCTTTTGAGTCACTTAGATGAAAATTCGCTGGGTATGAAGTTGTCTTTAAAGTTTCTAAAGGGGCATTCACTGTTATGAAGGCATAAAGGAGCAGAAACCTTTACAGGTTGATCGGGAGCACTGTATCGGGTAGAGTTGTAACGTCTGTAGCAGAATTAATGTCTACATGTGTGTGAAATGCACCTAAGGCACATGAGCGAGCACTGTATGAAGGTACTACTCGATCGTGGTTTAATTCCTGCTTTAAAAATGTTTGATTTAGATGTATGTGAGCATTGCATATACGATAGACAATTAATATTGTCATTTAAAATTGGAAAACATATTAGTAAAAGACTACTTAACTATGTGCATTCAGTAGAGAATGATTTGATGATAATAATGTGAAGAAAAGAGGAGAAGATTGAGAGAGTAGGAGGAGAGTTTGGTAAAGATGTTGTGTTAGATTTGCTTGCCCTAACACACAATATTTTATTATAATAGAGCATATAGTACACTGCAAGAGGATGAAAGTGTGCACACGCACTTACGCTAAAAGGGAAAGGGCCACTAACAACATACACAATACACTAGCATTTTCTATACTCCCCCTCGAGTTGGAGCATAGATGCTGATCGACCCCACTTGTCACGAACATGATGAAGAGCATCTCGACTTAAGGACTTTGTAAAAACATCGGCAAGTTGATCCCCAGATCGAACAAAAGGAGTGACAATTTCCTTAGAAGCTACTTTCTCCCGAATAAAGTGACAGTCGACCTCAATATGCTTGGTTCGCTCGTGGAAAACCGGGTTATGAGCAATATGGATGGCCGCTTGGTTGTCACAGTGAAGAGGAACAGGATCTGAAGGAGGATAGCCAAGTTCTTTAAGAAGGTTGCAAAGCCACACAAACTCACACGTCGCATGAGCCAAAGCACGATATTCTGCTTCAGCCGAGGATCGGGCAACAACCAGTTGCTTTTTTCTCTTCCATGTTATAAGATTTCCACCTAGGAAGGCACAGAAGCCGGATGTAGAGTGGCGATCATAAGTACTACCTGCACAATCAGCATCGGAATAGCCAGAAAGATGAAAATCACCATGCAACTGAAAGCGTAGGCCAAGACTCGAGGCTGATTTTAGATACTGAAGTATGCGGTAGATAGCTGTGAGATGGGAAGTACATGGAGCTTGCATGAATTGGCTAACAATGCCCACCGCAAATGAGAGATCTGGGCGAGTAATAGTCAGGTAAATAAGCCGGCCTACAAGTTGTCGATACATCCCGGGATCAGTAAGGAGAGCATCATCCTCTGGTTGAAGCTTTTGCGAAGTATCCATGGGAGTGGTAGCGGGCATGCACCCTAACATGCCGATCTCTAGGAGAAGATCGAGCGCATATTTTCGTTGTGACAAGACTAAGCTGGATGATGAGCGACCAACTTCAATTCCGAGGAAGTAGCGAAGAGGATTAAGATCCTTGATCTCAAACTTGGTCTTCAAAAATTCTTTGACCTCCCTCATTTCAACAGAATCACTACCGGACAGAACAATATCATCCACATAGACAATGAGAACCATGATGCCTGTCGATCGACAACATATAAAGAGAGAATGATTGGCATGACTACAAACAAAGCCGAACTCCAAGAGAGCCTGACTGAATTTTTCGAACCATGCACGTGGGGATTGTTTGAGTCCATAAAGAGCCTTCTTCAACCGACATACAAGCTCAGGGTTGTGAGAAGCAACAAAGCCAGGAGGTTGATGCATGTTAACTTCCTCTGGAAGGTCCACATGGAGAAATGCATTCTTAACGTCAAGTTGAAACAAGGGCCACGATAAATTAACGGCCAAGGAGATCACACCGCGAATCGAGTTAAGCTTAGCCACCGGAGAGAATGTCTCGAAGTAATCCACACCATGAGTCTGTGTGTAACCCTTAGTAATAAGATGGGCTTTATAGCGATGAATGGAGCCGTCTAGAAGAAACTTGATTGTATAAACCCATTGACATTCAACAAGTTTATGACCTAAAGGAAGGGCACAAGGTCCTAAGTATGATTCTTCTTAAGAGCAGACATATCTTCTATCATCGCCTTCGTCTAGTCGGGACTTTGAAGAGCATGTGAGAGAGACCGAGGAATAGTCTGTGATGAAAGGGAAGCTGCAAATGATTGAAAAGACGGTGAAAGATGATCATATGAAATGGAATTACTAATGGGGTATTGAGTACAAGATCGTGACCCTTTGCGCAAGGCAATAGGGAGATCTAAACTTGACGTAGGAGAGTCACCTGAGCCAACATCCAAAGTGAGCAGAATGGTAGATGGCTGAGCGTGTGAAGATTTATTTCAACAATGATACACCTGCGGAGGCTTAGGCTCACCTAAATCACCAACAGGATGCTGAAGGGAGGGGAGAAGAGTTTCCTCATGATACTAGTGGAAAGAGGAAGAAGATAGGAGTCATACTCCCCCTGACTCGCAAGAGGATCACAGAGGGATCGACCTGGAGCTGAGAAAAAAGAAATATCCTCAAAGAAGGTTACATCGGTAGAGACATATTTCTTGTGAGTCAACGGGTCAAAACATTTATACCCTTTCTGACTCCGAGTATACCCTAAAAAGACACATTTAATTGCTCTGGGGCTAAGTTTATCATTACTTTCATCTAAAATTTGAACAAAGGATGTGCAAGAAAAAACTTTAGGTGGTAGAGGAAATAGATTATCATGAGGATACAATATAGTAAATGAAGATTTGTGAGACAAGATACGTGAGGGTATGCGATTAATAAGAAAAGTAGCAGTTAGAAGAGCATCACCTCAAAAATGTTTAGGTAGATGCATACCAAGCAGAAGGGTGTGAATAACTTCAAGAAGATGACGATTTTTTTGTTCTGCAATACCATTTTGTTGAGATGTGCGAGCACACGGCATCCTAGACAAAATACCATGTTCCTGCAAGAAGGACAGAAAGGTAGTAGACATGTATTCCCCCCCATTATCAGAATAGAGGGTTTTGATGGAACATTGAAATTGAGTGCACACTACATGATAAAACACTTTAAATGCATCAAACACTTCACTTTTAGATTTCAAAAGATAAATCCAAGTCATGTGTGAATAATCATTAATAAAGGTAACAAAATATCTAAATCCAAAAGTGGAGGTAACTGGATCTGGTCCCTAGACATCCGAGTGAACCAGATAAAAGGTTGAGATTTCCTCTCAGAAGAGCTAGGAGGAAACGTAGCACGATGATGTTTAGACAATTCACAAATATCACAACATAATGGTTTAGTGCCAGATAAGGAGGGAAACAAAATTCTCAGGCTAGCTATTGATGGGTGGCCTAAGCGGCAATGCCACCGAGTCATGGACTCTCGATCCAGAGAAAGGGTACTAGAAGCGACAATAGGTGTATCATCGAGAAGATAAACGCCTCCTCGCTCATGCCCCCACCAATCACTCTCTTAGTCTGTAGGTCCTGAAACAAACAATAAGAAGGGAAGAAGGTAATGAAACAATTTAATGATTTAGTAAGGGAGTTAACAAACAATAAGTTTAATGGAAAACGAGGCACATGCAAGACTGAGGACAGAGACAAGGAAGAAGAAAGAGGGATGGAACCAATCCTAGAGATGGGAGTTTGGGTTCCATCTGTGAGTGTGAGGAGAAGGAGAATAAGAGGAATAGAATTGAGACTTACCAGTCATATGGGAGGAAGCTCCAGAGTCTTATGACCCAAGAGGTAGGAGAGGATGATGCAAGAAGAGCAGTACCTGACTGGGCTGAAGCTGCGTGAGATGACTCAAGAATATCACGAATGTGAAGCCGCATAAGGGCGTCATATGCAGCCCGAGAAATGATAAGAGACTCCCCTGAAGTAGACTGCTCAGCTATCAGGGTGGAAGACTGTCTCAAGAGCAACTGTGGATGCAACAGAAGCAGCGGCATATGTAGGACGACCATGTATCTGCCAGCAATAATCAACGGTGTGATTAGTTCCACCGCAATGTGAACAAATGCGGGAACCATCACATCCTTGTCCACGTCCACCACGATCACGAAGACTACGACCGCCACGACTGCGATCTCCCTCCCGACCTCTACCACGACCACCAAAACCAGAAATGCGCCCTGAACTTAGATGGTACTCGAAGGCCAAGAGAGGACTGATCGCCAACAAGATGTGCCAAACGCTCGGGTGGCACAAATGAATGAGAAGGAAGAGTAGAGACAGTAGCATGCCAACACATGGCATAGACTGTTGTCAATAGGGGAAGAGGATCCTGCATAACAACTTGATCTCGAACATAAAGATAATCGGAATTCGACTCAGCTAGGAACTGCATGATATGAGTATCATCCCGCTGCTTATGGGCATGCTTATGATTCTCTTTACATTTGGAAGGAAGAGGTTGATACATATCCAACTCATCCCACATACCCCGAAGTGTTGAATAGTAATCTTTTAATGATCTTGAGTTTTGTTAGAACCGACCAATTTCTTGAATAAGCTGGAATACCCGTGAAAAATTCTGAGACTCCGAGAACATATCATGAAGCGTATCCTAAATGCCTTTAGCCGAGGATAAAAACATCATTGAGTGGCTAATCGAGGAATCCATACTGTTCAACAACCATGCAATAACTTGATAATTCTCCTTTGTCCAAGACTTGTTGGTAACATCTGTAGAGCTTGGGGGATCATTCAAAATATACGACAACTTCTCACGGACTCCTAAGAACACTTTTTTAGATTGTGCCCATTGAAGATAGTTGTCACCATTCAACTTAGTGGAGGTAATCTGTAAGGGGTTGGATTCAAGAGACCTTATGCCAAGAGATGAGGGCCCTTTGTCAACCATAGGAGAGTCTAAGAGAGATAATAAACCTATGCCAAAGAGAGGCCCTACGCCAAGAAGGATTGATTCAAACAACTTTATCTCACTCAATCCTCCAAGATAATAAGAGATAAACCTCAAACAAATAGCAATCATCCAAAATAACACGAAACTCAATAAAAAACGGCCCAGTCGCATGTCCGTTTGAGGTTAAAACCCTCTCAAACATTGATCTTAAGTAAAAAAAATCCTCCATGGGTAGCTTGGGAGGAAGATTTCGGTCCATCTTGAGCAAAGAAATCAAAGAAAAGCTTACCGATTTGAGGTAGATTGAAGAAAAACGGAAGATGGGCCTGATTTTCGAATTTCTCTATTTCGCCCAAAATACCATGAAAGGAGGTCCAAAAAATTTTGAAAAAATCATGACAAATCTTCTAAAATCAAGATCTATCCAACTCCTAAACTTTTAGCTCAAACGGAGTCCATGTGTCCGTACAACACTGATGTCAGCCGTACGGCTGCTAACGTCAGCTAGGTGACGTGTCGCCTCTCAATCTGTTGGATGCGGAATGCCTGGATTTATGCTCTGATACCAAGTAGGGAATGATTTGGTGATAATAATATAAAGAAAAAAGAAGAAGATTGAGAGAGAAGGAGGAGGAGAGTTTGGGAAAGATGTTGTGTTAGACTTGCTTGCCTTAACACATAATATTTTATTATAATAGAGCATATAGTACACCGCGGGAGGAGGAAAGTGTGCACATGCACTTACGCTAAAAGGGCCACTAACCACATACACAATACACTAGCATTCTCTATACATTCTGATGTGTGGGGGCCATTGCCCGTTTTTTAGAGAAGAGGGTCGCCATTCTTCGTAACATTTATTGACGACTTCTTTAGAAAGGCGTGGGTTTATTTCATGAAAAATTAATCTGATGTTTTGCCATTTTCAAGTAATAGAAGGTTATGGTTGAAAAATAGTTAGGGCGGAAACTAAAAGTTCTTAGTACTGATAACAGCAGAGGGTTTACTTCCTAGGAGTTTAATCTGTTTTGCAAGAATGAGGGGATCGTGACGCATAACAGAGTAAGGCATACTCTAGAGCAGAATGGTGTGGCGGAGCATTTGAATCAAACTCTTTTGGAAAGAGCCCGAAGTATGCTAAGTAATGTTGCTTTAGGCCAGAAGCTATGAACTAAGGCCGTTAACACGGCTTGCTATCTAATGTACCAATCTCCATCTACGCCGATTGATTGTAAAATCTTAGAAGAAATATGGAGTGGTCAAGAAGTTGACTACTTGGAGTTGCAGATATTTGGTTGCGATGCTTACTCTCATGTACCGTCTGTTGAGAGAGACAAGCTAGACTAAAGGGCAAAAAAGTGTACCTTTTTCAGCTATGGTGATGGGGTGAAATGGTACAAATTGTACGGTCGGGTTTCATGGAAAATCATAATTAGCCGTGATGTTAAATTCGATGAAGGTTCCTTGTATCATAAAGATGAGCACATGGAAACCAAAAAAATTGGTTGTTAATTTTAAAACAAACAGAGGTGAAACACCTCAAGAAGCTGAGCAATAGGAAGAGGTACAGGAGGAGGTGGTTGCACCACTAGTCAGGAGGAATCCATTGAGAAATTTCAGGTAACCAATGAGATACATGAATGACTGAAATGTTGCATTTGCCCTCATTATGGATGTGGGGGATCCATCTACCTTTTAGGAAGCATTAGATTACACGGATGTTGAGAAATGGATGGCGGTGATACATGATGAGATGGATTCTTTGTAAAAGAATGAATCGTGGACCTGGTGGAGCTTCCCATTGGGCGAAAAGTAATTGGGTGCAAGTGGATCTTCTGTAAGAAACTAAATAGGTACAAGGTGAGAGTGGTTGAGAAGGCATTGACTTCAGCGAGATATTCGCACCAGTTGTGAAGAAGGTATCTATCAGATTCGTATTGGCATTAGTTGCCCAATACGATCTGGAATTGGAATAGTTGGATGTAAACATAATTTTTCTACACAGGAAACCAAAAGAGCAGATTTACATGAAACAACCTGAAGGGTTTGAGGTGTACGGAGTAGAGAGTAAGGTTTGCAGGTTGAAGATGTAGTTGTACGGCCTGAAACAATCACCTAGGCAATTGCATAAAAAGTTTGATTCTTTCATGATGAGTTAGCGGTTTATCGGAAGCGTGTTCGATCATTGTGTCTACTTCAGATCACTGAGTAATGGGGAATTTATAATTTTGGTATTGTATGTTGATGATATGCTTATCGCAAGCCACAGGATGTCCGAAATCAACATATTGAAGACTCAGTTATCTAGAACATTCGAGATGAAAGATATGGGGGCTGCAAAAAGGATTCTCGGCATTAATGTACACAGGGACAGGGAAATGAGCATGCTATGGTTATCTCAGGAGGAGTATCTTGAGAAGGTCTTGGTCAAGTTCGGACTTGAAAAGGCTAAACCAGTTAGTGCACCCCACACTGCTTGCTTTCAGTTTTCTTTGGAACAATGTCCTACGCAAATGAAAAAAAGTAGTATATGTCTCGTGTGCCCTACTCGAGCGCGGTTGACAGTCTTATGTATGCCATAATCTGTACTAGATCCGGTATTTTACATGCAGGTGTTGTGAGCAGCTACATGTCAAACTCCGACAAACAACACTGGGAGGCAATGAAATGGCTAATTCGTTACATACGAGGTATGACTGACTACGTCTTGACCTTTGAAAAATCTGAGGAGAAATGATAAGCTATGTGGATGCTGATTATGCTCGAAACGTGGACATCAGAAGGTCAACTTCCGGTTACTCGTTTGTGTTAGCGGGTGGAGTAATTAGTTAGAGTGTTGAAGCTTCAATCTATGGTAGCTCTTTCCACAACTGAAGCTGAGTATATGGTGGTGACAAAAGCATTTGAGGACGCGGTTTGGTTGAAAGGTATGATGACTGAGAAGCTGTGCTTGTGCATTGTGACAGCGAAAGCATGATCAATTTGGCAAAGAACTAGGTGTATCATTCCCGGACTAAATACATTGATGTGCGTCATCACTTTATCTGACAGATGTTAGAGGAAGGGGGTTTTACTTTTGAGAAGATTCACATAGTGAAAATCTGACAGATATGCTTACGAAAGTGGTTCTTGTAGAGAAGTTAAGGTTTTGCTTGACTTCTTTAGGCTTGGTGAAGGATGAATGAAGACGGAGTGTGCACATGAAACGATGATGAAGCTATGATGAAGATTGGAGATGGTGTTAGCAGTTTGGAGCAGTGGAGATGGAAGATTGAAGCCATGGTGGAGATTGTTGATTAGGGCAGTGTTCGAAATATCGGTATCGCGTTACGTATCGCATCCTTAGGATATAGATATGTATCGTTTATTGCATGAGATATATCGTTTGTATCGGGTAATTTATCGCACTTTTTGGGAAACATGGGAAAACATTGGGAAAATGGTTGAATTTTTCAATGAAACTTAAGAGATTGTTAAAAAAGACCTTAATACACACTTTTAAATCATAACTTCTCAAAAAAGAAGTGTACATAATAGGTTTTCTTTGTATAGGGTCCTAAGCTATGCACATTTCATCAAATACTCCAAAATGTTTCGAAATTAGTCTCAATTGACAGCTGGTTGAAGGGAAATTTCGAAAAACATTAATATTTTAATAAATTTTTTATTAAAAAATAATTTTTATTTTTTGAAAATTGACAAGGACTAAACAAATCAGCAGATCAGCCCTCATACATGCTTGATTTCATGTTTAGAGTGCAACATTGCAAGTAATTTGGGAGAAATTGGGAAAATTTTGAAAATTTCCCTATTCTTTCCAAATTGGACCACCTACACTCAAAATTTGAAATTAGAGTGTATGTGATGATCATTTCATCAAATACTCCCAAATATTTTGAAATTAGTCTTAATTGACAACTGGTTAAAGGAAAATTTCAAAAAAAAAAAAAAAACACGGAGAACATGAAGAACCAATGAATATCAAAATCAAAGTTCCAACTCCATGATTTTTCATGCAAAACATGAAGAACCAATGAATTTGTAACAATTTTATACTGATTTGACAAAATTTAAAAATAAATAAATAAATAAATAAATCCCGGGTGGGATATATCGGCACTACCTGTGTGTTTCGTATCACACGGGTGGGATACAAAATATATCGCAGGATATATCGGCCGATATCGTCAATATTTAAAACATTGGATCAGGGTGCCTTCATTCTGGTTCAATACAGGGGATTTCAGTCGATCGAGATCAACTTCGATAAGATCGAGAAAATCCTAAATTTCTCAGATTGATCACTAGACAGATTTTGACGATTTCGATTTGATCAACAACAACGTCGATTTGATCAAGAAAATCTGAAAATACAAGTTTTCTTTCTGTACCCTTTTGTGCACTTTCAATTCGATTGACAGTATGGTCGATTCAATCAATGGCCCTCGATTGGAGTCGATTTGATTGATGGTTCAATCGACAGCTTGCGCAACTTCTGTGTAAGTGTGTGGTTTAGTTTTCTAATTTTGTAACCATGCTATGTAAACCGGGTTATTGCAGGATTAGGGTTAATATAACGCATGCTAGAGAGAGAGCTAGGGTTTTGAGAAGGGGTATTCGTTTGTGGAGACAAGGATTTGAATTTTTAAGTTGTCCATCTCTTGTAATTCTCTTTTTATAGTGGATTTGTTGTTGCTTGGTGTCATGGTTTTTTCCCGCAAGGGTTTTTCCACATAAAATTGTTGTGTTCTTCGTGTTTGCTCTAATTTTCATTTCTCTGTTGCGTGTTTGATTTGTTCTAAGGTTGCTTCCGTGCCTAATGTGTGGCGGCTGCACACAATAAGCTGGACCTACTTTAAGTCAACCAAATATGGCTAATCAAATAGAAATCAAGCCTGATTTGGTGGATTAGGGCCCTTTACATGTAAGTACAACAAAAAGAAGAAAAATAAAAAACAAAAAAAAGGTGGTGATTTACCCCCTTCTGCAGTATTCCCCAAAATGCTCCATACTACTTTCATCAAATCCCACTCAGATCTTGTGTTTGATCCTTAAAAAAGGCCTAAATTTAGTTTAAACTTAATTTCTAAGCTTCCAACATGGTTGAAATGAAGAAGTGGAAAAAATGAGGGAAATTTTGAAAATAAAAAAGATTTAAAATTGGGGCCTTTGTGGCTATATCGGTCCAAATTGGTGCTGATATGGGGTGTATCAGTCTGTATCAGCCGATACAGCCATTTTTTTTCCATAACGGACTGGTTCATCCCTATATCATGAAACATGGATGGCTGATACAGTTATGATACAGCCATATCGTAAACGATATTTAATACCATGTCTTGCAGGAGGCACATGCGCTCAAAACAAATGGAACTTATAAGCTTTCTCTTTGCCGGAAGGACAGAAAGATGATTATGAGCAGTCCAGCAAAGTGAAATACAATGTAAATGGCTTTATTGCTTTTTTAAAAAAAGCCAAGATATTTGCAAAGAGATAAATTGGAATTGACAGCTCAAGCTTCTAAGCAATGTTCAAAGTGTTGAATATATCAACCAATATTTTTGGTATCACAGGTCAGTGATACAAAACTGTGGGGACGAAAATTACTCGGAATCGCAACAATATCATCTATTGATGCCGATATATCATGATATTTCGCAGTTATCATGATATTTGCAACATTTTGCTGATATATGGTTGACATTTGGGTGATACAATATTGGCAATATTTGACAAAATCCAGCACAAATTGTTAAAAAAAAAAAAAAAAAAAAAAAAAAAAAAAAAAAAAACTGAAGAAATGAGACACCAAAAACTATTTTTTGCCCTATTCTTTTGGATATTTTCTTTGTAGTTGTGTTTTAACAACTCAACTTGAGCTGTTTGGCATTAAAAATGAATTTGGTGGAGAAATAGGAAAATGTAGGGGGATTTCGGAGCATAGTTTTGTCTCCAGAAATATGGTAGACTGTTATGCGTAGATTTTTTCTGTTCTTTTTCTAATATTTTCAGTTCTAGGTGGGCAATCATGGATCTTTTAACATCTCCTGAAGTTTCACTGAAAAATTCCACCATTTTCATAAAGTTTCCAAATGTTTCCATTAGACAGTGTTACACTATGCAATACATGTGATATTTCTCGATGTCTCCCACAATATTTCCATATCCCAAGTATGCGATGCATAGTGCTATACGGATACATTCAACACCATAATTAAAAAGCAAGCCAAACACACTCTTATTTATGGTTGCTTCAAATTTGGTGCCTTTCTCAACTTGACGTCTGTAATTCCTTATTGCATGCCAGTAGTTTTGTCTATTTGGAAGGTTAAGATAGTATATAGTGTTGTCTCCTTTAGAAGAAGGATAATTCTTCTGGACTAACATTTAAGATAGCATTTAATGATTTTAGCAATAGAATACATGTTGAATGCTTTTCATCAGGAAAATGACTACAACTACAGGGGGCTATTATCTGCCTTGCAATAAGTATGATATTACGGAAGAGGAACAGGAGATACTTTGTTTTGAACAAACGGACTGCTCTAACATTTTCTTATAACAAAATCATGCTGACCATTGAATTCTACTGACAATTTAAACAGAGCTTTGTCTGGAAAGAATTTGGATGGTAAAATCCCATCAGAAATTAAGCAAATGGAGGGCTTAACAGAGGTGTAAGTAATGCTATCATGATCCACATAATGCTTACAGTTGACATGTACCAAATGTAACTATTCATATCTGGTTAATGGATTTTTGATTCCTCAGGTGGTTAGATGGCAATTTCTTGACTGGGTCCATCCCGGATATGAGCAATCTCAACAATTTGACTATTTTGTAAGTTCTCTGTTTTTTTTTTTTTTTTCCTCCGTGTTTTTCTCAAGCTTTATATTCAGAAGTGTAAACTCAAAAGGTTGAGAATGTGATTCTCCTCTACAATTTTTGGCTTCCCATAAATTTGCAGGCATCTAGAGAACAACAGATTGACTGGTCAGTTACCTTCTTACTTGGGTGATTTGCCGAGCTTGCGAGAACTGTATGTAATAAATCGAAGTAATCTACCACCGATTATTATTATTATTATTATTTTTTTGGGTTGACGACATCTGGAATAATTTTAGGTTAAACATGATAGGGTGCATGACTGATCAGTCCATTCAGTTCTTAGAATTGAATATGATGCTTGACTGAAAATCTATGCACAGTTTGTTGGGCTGAGCAATGCTCAATCAAACATTATAAGTTTCCTCTTTAGAATTTCACTTGTATCAATGACAGAATCTTATCATAAACCTTTTCCTTATACTGAATATGACATCTTTGGGATATGAACTTAAGGTCAACTCCCTATGTTGCAGGTATGTCCACAACAACTCTTTAAGTGGGGAAATACCTCCAGCTCTGTTAACTGGAAAGTTAATATTCAAGTGAGTATGCATCGGTGTTGATGTTTATATATATTATTTTCATGAAAGGCACATAGAGCAGGAGTGACAACAGGCAGGGCAGCCCATCCCAGCCATGAAGGGCTAAGGTCTGGGCCCCTGAATTGGGCCTGAAGACCTTGCCCTGAAGGCCTAGACTGAGCTTGAAATCCAGCCCAATGAGCAGGCCAACGATGGATGGCACAGCCTAGCCTGGCCCATTGGCATAATCTAATCATCAAGTGGGCCAGCGTTATACAAAAAGAATGGACGGTTTAGATGTTAGTTGTTCCCATTCAATGTACATGTGTAGTTTGAGGACACTCATAACTTGTTGGACCTGGGACCATATTTCAATGATCCAAATCATTCATGAGATGTGATTCATCGTGAATGGATGGTACCCAAGAAGAAAAAAAATTGTTAACTCAAACCCATGATATTGATTATCAGGATCGGGGGGTGTATCAGCTTGGCCAAAAAACAATACCATATCGGCTCATATTGGTCAATTTTCTTTAAAGCCAACGAATTAAAGAAAATATCAAGAAAAAAAAAAGGAGAGAAAATTGAGATATCCAAGAATCCCTCTTTTGTATTTTGGACATTCATGTAATGGTGTATCAGATCATTCTTTGATAACAATGTTGTATGTTGGTTTCAAGGTGTTCCATAATGGTAACGGTGGTCATAATGGCCACTGTCAGTACCATTGCGATATGGATTTTAATGGCTATAACGGCCTTTTTTCTTGAAAAAAAATGATCTGTTTTGGGACCATTAGGGGACCATTTCAGGTCATTTTTTCTATAATGGCCATTATGGCCATTTCAGCCTGTAATGCGTAACGGTTACCACTATTACCATTATGTAAGCATTTTGGCATACCATGGTCAGTTTGACGTATTGAAAGTCAACCAAATGGGCCCTAATTGAACACAAATCAAGCATGATTTGGTGAATTAGGGCCCATTATATTGGAATAGAAGAATAGAATAAAAAGAAGATGAAAACGTAAAAAGGAAAGTGAAGGTTTACCCTTCTTACTGATTTTTCCCATAATGATCCACTTCACTTTGATTTGTTGAATCCCATTGCTTTGATCTCAAAACAGGTCTTGATCTAGCCTAAACTGACTTTCTAAGCTTCCTCCATGGTTTAAATGGAAAAAGAAGAATCATGATTGAAATTTTGAAAAAAAAAAAAAAAAAAATCAAAATTGGGCATTTATGGGTGTATTGGCTTGTATTGGTCTATGTTGGAGCTGACATGCTCCATATCGGCTGATATAGCCCGAGGGTCCATTTTTAAGGGCTGGGCTGATTTAGTCCCATATCGCATATTGTATCAGGCCGATGTGGATTCAATATGGTCGTATCGACCATCACACCCCAAAAAACTCAGTGGATAGACTCCAAGAATTCCCGAGCTCCGAATCTGGTGGTGACAACCTCACAGGGTTATGGGTCTTACAACTCTACCCTCCTAACAAAAAAGTTCATCCTTAAAATTTGCACAGCGAATCCAAGCCAATCAAAATGCTCTAGAGAAGGGAATCGCATTACTATATAACAATGCAACGTACAATATAATCAAAGTCGAAAAGATGGGGATAACGCTCGCAATTCTCAGCCTCTCGCTCCCAAGACGCTTCATCTATGCTATGATGACCCCACTTAACCTTCACCAAGGGAATGACGCTGGTCCGGAGGACTTGCTCCTTCTGATCAAGGATACAAACCGGCTACTCAATGTAAGAAGCATCCTCACGAATCTCCAACGACTGCTAGTCTATCACTGGAACTACATCTAACCCACACTTCTACAACATAGGAACATGGAAAATGTTGTGAACAAAAAATAACTGAAGTGGCAAGGCAAGCCGATAGCTTCGACGCCAACGCGCCTAATGATTTCGAAGGGTCCAATGATTCTCAGGGCAAGCTTCCCCTTGACTCCAAAATGAACCACACCCTTCATCAGCGAGACCTTCCCCATCGGCAAAGTCCAAGGGACGACACCAACGATCTGCAAAGCTCTTCTGCCGGCTCTGAGCTAAGCGCATCCCCTGCTTGATGATACTGATAGCCTCTGATGTTTTCTACACAAGCTCGGGACCTAGGAGACGGCGCTCTCCAACCTCGGTCCAATAATTCGGTGACCTGCAAGGTCTTCCATACAATTCCTCAAAAGGAGCCATATCGATAGTCATTTGGTAGTTGTTATTATACGCAAACTAAGTTAAATGCATGTGCTCATCCCAACTACCCAAGAAATCCAGCATGTAAGCTCGGAGTATGTCCTCTAGGATCTGGCTGACCCTTGTGGTCTGTCCTTTAGTTAGTGGATGATACGCGGTACTGAACTTCAAGGCAGGCCCCATCGCCTTTTGAAAAATCCTCCAGAACTGTGACTTGAATCTTGGATCTTGATCGGAAATGATCGAAACTGGGACACCGTGCAGTTTCATAATCTCCTCGATGAACAATTCCGTAAGTCGGTCCAATGGCCAGATCGCACATATCACAAGAAAATGTGCCGACTTCGTTAGGCGATCCGTGACAACCCAGATGACGTTGCAACCATGCTGAGTCCTCGACAAGCCCATAATAAAGTCTTGTAAGGGACCTGGAGGTTTCCGATGATCGGCCTTGACATGCTAGCAGGTGTCGTACTATGATACGAAATTGGTGATTTAACACTTCATTCCGACCCAAAAATACTGCCTCCTTATATCACGATACATCTTGGTGGAGCTCGGGTGGATAGTGAACCTCGATCGGTGTGCGTCAGTCATAAGATCTTTGAACAACTCTAGAATATCTGGGACACAACCGGCCTCTGAAACGAAGTCCACCATCTGACCCAATCTACCAATCTATCCAACCCTTTGACGCTGCCTCTGCTCGGTAATCCTATAACGTCTATATGCTTGTTGAGCCTTGATCACCCTAGAAACAAGATGGTTGAATTGACAAGCTCGATAACTGTGCGATGGAAGATTGCAGGCTGAGCTCAAAGTCATACTTTGCTACCCCCTCAAGCATCCTCCATTCCTGGACATCATATATACCACCAAGCTCGTGACCGGTGGGTAAGGGCATCCGCTAGCACATTGGCCTTGCCGAGGTGGTACAAAAGATCGAAATCATTGTCTTTTAGGAACTCCATCTAGCGCCTATGCCTCATGTTCAACTCGTATTGTGAGAAGAGGTACTTCAGGCTCTTATGGTCCAAAAATAGCTCGAATCCGACTTTGTATAGGTAGCACCTCTACACCTTCAGTGTAAAGACAACAACTGCCAACTTTAAATCGTGCATGGGGTAGTTCTGCCCATGGACCTTAAATTGGCAAGATGCGAAGGCCACAGGTTTGCCACGCTGCATCAGGACTACCCAAACTAATAAGCAATGCATTTGTAAAAACTACGAATCCCTTACCACCAGAAGGAAGAGTGAGGACTGGTGTAAACGTCAAACGATCCTTTAGCTCTGCTAATGCCCGCTCACAAGCATCACTTCAAATAAACTCAGCGCCCTTCTAGGTCAACCTGGTCAATGGGGCTGGAATATGGGAGAAGCCCTCAATGAAATGATGATAATAACCTACTAGCCCCAGGAAACTATGAATCTCGGACATGTTCATGGGCTGGACCCACTGTCGCACTGTATCAATCCTCGAAGGATCCACTATTACTCCTTACCTCGTCACCACGTGACCGAGGAACTTCACCTCCTCCTGCCAAAACTCGCACTTTTGCAGCTTCGCATAGAGCTGGTGTGCGTGGAGGGTCTGCAGGGTGATCTTCAAATATTGCTCATGCTCCTCTTGAATCTTCGAATAATTCATAATATTATCGATGACACCGCAACGAACTGGTCAAGATAAGGATGGAAGATCTCGTTTATCAGCTGCATGAACATTGCAGGCGCATTGGTCAGTCTGAAGGACATAATCAAGAACTCAAAATGATTGTAGTGCATCCTGAATGTTGTCTTCGGGATATCCTCCTAGACATGAACATGATGATAAACGGACTCTTCGAAAAGAATTGTGCCTCCTGCAACTGGTCAAACAAGTCATTGATCCTCGAAAGTGGGTACTTATTCTTGATTTGGACCTTGTTGAGCTTGTGGTAATCCACGTAAAGCCTCAACGAGCCATCCTCCTTCACGAAGAGCATCGACGCTCCCTACAGTAAACTGCTCGTACGAATGAAGCTTAACTCGCACAACTCGTCCAACTGCTTCTACGACTCCCACAACTCCAATGGTGCCATACGATACGGAGCTTTTGAGATAGGCATGGTATTGAGCACAAGATCAATTTAGAACTCGGGGTGCCGAATAGGAGATAACCCTAGATTCTCCTGAAATACATCTAGAAAATCACAAACAATCGGCAACTGGTTGATGCACAAGGCAACCGACTCCTCAATGGCACAAGACATTAATGGCATAAGACATTAGGGCTGACAACTGCTCTCCACTAGGTCAGCTACAAATTGAAACTGCAACACTCCTAGTATAAGGTGACTGTCCTCGCGAAACAATCCAATACAACATTATACTTGGCCAGCCAATCCATGCCAAAGATAACATCGAAGTTAGTCCTAGGCAGTACAAACAGGTCGGCAAGAAAAGAGGTCTCTTCTGCCAGGATGGGGCAAGATGTGCAAAATAAACCTAATGTTGCGATCTTCCCCAAGGGCATCGACATTAACAAACGCTCACGCGAGGGCTCTAACGGAAAAATAGTCGATCAGCCCAAAAATATCGGATACAAGGGAATAAGATGCACCAGAGTTAAACAAGACATGTGCTATGCATGCAGAGACAAGGATTGTACCCTCGACAACTCCTGGTGCTTGAGGATCCTGTTAGGCTTCGTAGAATCTTCCTTACACTTACTGGGGAGGTGCATGTCACCTCTATGGTCGTTGCTGTTGTTGTTGTGGCCTGTACTGCTGTGGGGGAGGTCTCAGCGGCAGGTATTACTGCCGCTACGGTTGTTGAGGCCTTGGCCGTTGGTACTGCTGTCGTTGTTGTTGTTATTGAGGTCATGGTGGCTGATATGGTCGCTACCGTTGCTAAAGTAGGGGGCAATTTTTCCTATGATGCCCAGCCTCTCCACACTCGAAACAAGCGCCGAGGAGCTGATGCAGTGGCTATGCCGGGTGTGTTGATGGTGTTGTTGGTGCCTTGAAGAAAGGATGGGTTGTGGGCGTTGACGGTGGTCGGGTGTGCTGATGCTAAAACTTGTTGGAGGGCATCTTCTTCTTGCCTTTCCTATCTCCACCCTGGTCTCGGGCCCTCTACATCTCCTCCTAGTTTGTCTCATGAGTCTATGCCCTCTCAACCACGTCCTTGAGCATGGGAAGCTTGAGTCCAATGACTCGGGACCATAGTCCAGGACATAGCCCACACTCAATTCTACGGGCTCTCTTCTACAAGTTGATGACTAGGTAGGCTCATATCGGGATAGCTCAATAAAGCACGCCTCATATTGTGCCACTATCATGTCCCCTTGCATTAAGGTCTCGAACTTCAAAGCGCACTACTCCTGAACATGCTCAGGGTAAAACTTCTCGTCGAATCGATCCAAAAATTCCTTCCAAGTCCACTAGAAGTCTTGGTCTTTTGCCCGGATCACTAATGCCCACCACTACTTGGCCTCTCCTTGAAAGAGGAAGAAGATGATAGGAAGTCATTGTTCAGATGTGCATCACATCATAGTGAAGATCTTCTCTACCTTAGATTTCAATCTCTCTGCTGTGGTCGGGTCTGGCTTGACTTGAAAACGCGGGGGATCCATTCGTTTGAAATCCCTTAGTAAAGAAAGGGCGCAATCCTGCTTGGAAAGGACTAGTGTATTAGTTGATCGCCTCTCCTAGTAGTCCACCATAGAGGTCATCACGTGCCTCATCTACTGGAACTGCGTTGTGGTCATAGCTAAGTTGGGGCCGACTGAGACATGCCAATCCTCGTCGGTGGTCTGCCAAAAGCTCTCTTAGGTGCCATGTCTTATAGAAAAGGACATGAACCCCTTAACATTAGATCACTCTCGAATGCTCACAATAGGGAATTCTATTTTAAACTAGCTTCATGGTGAAAACATTAGGTGAGTTTCTAAGTTTATCGAGATTTGAATCCTAATCATTCTAAGTTCACAACAATCACGCAATGAAGGATAGTTAATCTAAGGCCATTTAGTAGATATGTGATGTCATTCGCATGTATTCCCAAGTTATACTTTGATACCAACTTCTATCACACCCTAAACTCGATGGACGGGTTCAAAGAATTCTCGAGCTTTGAATCCAGTGGTGACGGCCTCCGTAGTACCCCATTCTCGGCTTCTAACTCCCACATGTTAGGTTCTGATCATGGGATCAAACAAGATGGATTTTCAGGGATTTTTTTTTTTTTTTTTTGTACATTAACATAACCACAAGTATAACAAAACCAAAAACATCATCACATTTCCACTATAATATCTTTCGAGTATAGTGCTGAAAGGGGAAATACAAAATGTAACAAAAGTCCAATAGATCAAGCACATGCTCCTACCTCAATGTTGTTGCGGTCTAGCATAACCTACACATAAACAACATGCGTAAGCTTGCTACGAAGCTTAGAGAGTGCGTGCGTGTGCGTGCAATGCATATGACAAGTGTACAGATATTAAAGTAAGCAAAAATGTTGGAGGGCTAAACTGATAAGTCCATAAATGCTATCATCTATACCCAGGCTATGTAATGCAAGGGCCTATATGGTCGAATGTCACATGCTATGGATGTAATGCAACATGTCAATCCTTCACTAGTCCACATATCAGAATAGTTCATAATTGGATCATCATTGGGGTCTAGTACACTTCTGACACTGGTTGCCGCCCATCGCGCGTAAGACCAAGCAAGTGCAAGGGACTTCACTATTCGCCTTGTCAGCAGTATACGAAAACCCACCCGTCTCGTCGATAGTGAACCCATTTCACAAGCTGCTTAGACTTAACCTAGCATATAGCCCTTTGCACCCGGATGGGTAAGGTCAAACCCCCTTCCAACCGACCCCGACACAATGGGAGATGTGGCCTACTGGTATCTAGCCATCATGCACTCATGAATCTACTAGGTCGAGACATTGGAGCATACTACTAGTACCACAGGGTTAAGGGACTTTCACAGAAGGAGGCATGTGATGCCCTGTAACCTCAATAGTTTCTAGTGTCCATAAAATCATCCACCAGCCACAACAGGGCTGCGGGACTACATCCCTGGTGTCACTAGAGAGTAGATACAATGTGTCATATATAACCCACAATGCATGAATCACACTACTCAAATCATGCATCAATCTTGCGCATACCGCGTGATCATGTGGGGCGACCCTATCCTGTACGGGTCCCCTAAGTATCTCAAGCCAAAAGGCATATGCTATGATCAATCATCATTTATAATAGGCACACAGATAATGCGTATGGGCATATGAATGGGCATGGTATCCATTACACTAAGCATATTATCGGTGTCAACCCATCAAGCAAAGTACGCTCATGTTATCAAACATATCATATGATAATCGGCCTTAAATGGCCCGAAATATCTAGAGAGTGGGACCAGATTAGTGGGCCCCCCTAGCAATGTAAAGCTCTACGTGGCATGGACCACTTGAGAGTTGAGACTAGAATCGGCCACACACTTGGCCTTTGCACATAACATGATCTAGTAAAACGGATGATTGATGAGGATATAATATAGACATCAAGGTGGAACCAGTGTTCGAATTATCTCTGATATTATCTTTATCTCCTCCAGCTCAGTGATATCGATAACACTGGTAGCTATACCGATAACGTTGGTAGTATAAGAAAATCTAAGTATTAGCAATGTATTGCCAACGTATCAATATTGCTAATGTAATTGCCAATATTTTCAACTATTTAAATTCTCTGTGTTGCTTGTATTGCCAATATTTTTTACTATGTAAATTCTAGGTAATGTTTGTATCATAAGTTTATCGACGATATTTCAATAGTAAAATTTTATTTCATTTTTTTTTTTCTCTCATGGGCACATGGTTGTATGTAGTGTTCAATTTGTAATATTGATAATATCTCGATATTATCGATATTGCAACATGCACGATATTAATACCACAATCTTTCGTTTCATTTTGAATTGTTGATGATTTCTTGGTGAAATATCACTTGTTGTTGATATTTTGCAATATCGATGGATGTTTGGATGGAAGGATGGATGGTTAAATAGGATGGTTGGACTGATTTCTTACAACAGTACATGCTTTTAAGGCCCCATTAAATGGAAACTTGTTATGTATGCATTCTTTTTGCAAGTTTTTTTATTTGTAAATATGATTTTAACATCTCCTAAAGTTTCACTGAAAATTCCACCATTCTTCCCATGTTTCCCCACTTTTCCGATTATCAATGATATTATCGGCGATATTAATATTGTTGCTGTATCCCTGGCTAGCGAAACTTGTAGTGATACCGATACTTCAAACACTGAGTGGAACCTACTTGGGATATCCTAAACAAACACATGCACCAGGTGGGGTCCGCAATAAGCCCCACGGATAAGTTGGGTGGCAACAAACATTACAATAGGCTCGTGGAAGTTTTCAATGGTGAGCACTCAATCACTGTTATTTTCTAAGTGTGGCCCTCTCAAAATTGGGCCCCACGCCACCCGAAGGCTACCAGGATGGATGGACAGCGGAGATTCAACAAAAGCATCAAGGTGCGACCCCATAGCCCTTGGATGGTTGGAAAATAAACATTTGAATGGGTCCAAGGAAGGTTTCAACGCTGCTAGGTGCCTAGGCCAATTTGAGTTCAGATTTAAATAAATTTTTTTGGCCCCATGGCCTAACATAATCTGCTCAAAGTAGATGAACGGCTTGGATACGACAGATACATTATGGTGGGCCCCACGGAGTGGGCCACTTGCTTGCAACATGCCCAAGCACATTGCTTGTAGTGTGGGACCCCCCCTGTGGGTCCCATAAGTTTTGAATCAATCTGATATTAGTGTTTTCCCTTCATCCAGGCCTGTGTGGTCATGTGCCACAATTCTAGATGGAAAACATATAACAAGGTGGCCTTACGATGGTTTCAACATTCAGCATCATATTCCCAATTGTTCCTTGTTGTGTGGTCCACCTGGGATCGCGATTTGTCCCATTTTTGGGCCCATACCCTAAAATGATGTGGCAAAATGAATAGTGGTTTGGATTCAATAAATACATCAAGGTGGGCCACACAAGGTGGGGCCCCTTTTAACGTTGGGCTCCTTTGGATGTCCCTAGAAAGGTGCAGGGGTGGATGTCACTACCTCCATTGATTCTTATGGTGTAGCCCACTTGAGGTCCAGATCAAGCTGATTTTTGGACCCTGGACCTAATATGATCCAGTGAAAAGGATGGATGGTGTGGATGAAACAAATGCATCAAGTTGGGTCCCATGATCGGGACACCAGTTCACGCCCAAGGAGGGCTTCTGTCCTTGAATGGATATTGGGTAGCAACGTCCACTGTTCTAGCATCTAGTGCATTGATAATTATTTTTTTTTCTTGTTTTCCCATCTTGGTGGGGTCCACTTGAGAAATCCAATCCGTCCATCGGGTTGGCTAGTTCATGATGGGCTCAATGAGCCCGGACTTAGGCAAGTTTCATGGCATACGAACATCACGATGGCCCTTAGAAGGTTTCAATAGTAGGTGTCCTTGTCATCACTGTTTTCTATGGTGTGGCCCATCCGCGATCTGGATCTCTCATTTTTTTGACCCTGCCCTAAAATGACCTAGCGAAATGGGTGGACGGTATGGATTAAACACATACACCATTGTGGGTCCCATGAGCGGGCACACCTTCCTACACGGTAAGGTGACAGCGTTATTGACGTTGTCTGCAACCAGTGTCTCTAACACTATTGCCTCTTTCCTTCTTTTTTTTTTTGTATGTATTATGTTTTTTGAAATCTATGCTAGGTGGGGTCTACTTCGGACAATCCAATCAGTCGATCGTTTGTGCCATCACTTGGTGGGCCCAAAGAGTCTTGGATCAAGTTGATTTGATTTCTCATTCATCCATATTTGTGTGATCTTATAAATGAGTTAGATTTAAATAAAATAAATAACATGGTGGGCCACACAAGGTAGTCCACGTTATGACAGCATGCAGGGCATGCTATCTCACATTGTGGCCCACTAGTTTACAAAGATAAAGGAAAGGGAAAGGAAGGAAAGAGTGGATTCCGACCATCTGGGCGGCTCTCCTGCCATTATGGGGTCCAGCATACAATTCATACATACACAATGTGGTTCTCATCGTTATGGGCCCACTAAAATGAAAGAAAGCAAGGAAAAGGGAGAGTTTGACCTCCCTTATACTCACAATGACGGATAGATAGTCGGATTGGGCCAAATCGTCGATTGGACATCTCGGATGGCGAAGCTCCTCCCCTAAATTCCTCTAACCCTCCCTTGAGCTCTAGTCTATCTTACTCTCTCTCTTTTCTTTCAAACAATCTCCTAGCCTCTATTTCTCTAATCTTTTCTTTCTTTTTCTCTAATATTTTTTCTCTTTTCTTCTCACTCTTACTTGCTAGTAAAATTGTGGAAATGAGAGGGGTTTGGGGGCTTTGTGGTAGAACTTTTTGGATAGATAGAGAAATAAGAAAAAGATGAAGGGTTAGAATAGGGAGAGGGAAAGAGAGAGGGGAGTGGCTTATCATGGGCAAGGGAATGGGTGAGGGATGGGAGGCATGTGCTTGTTTAACTAATGAGGGGAGAGAGAGAGAGAGAGAGAGAGAGAGAGAGAGAGAGAGAGAGAGAGAGAGAGAGAGAGAGAGAGAGAGAGAGAGAGAGAGAGAGAGAGGTGTGATTGATGGGTTGTTAGGACAACCTCGGGATTTGTGCAAGTGGGGCCTACGTCATTCGTGCATTGCGCGGTCCACCTCAGATTATGCCAAAAACTAAAACTTCTAATCTGGGTGTAGCAATGGGGCGTGCCGCGCTCTGTTCAATTCATAGCGCTTTCACGGTCACCAAGGTATATGTCTCGGGTCATTGCTGTACTAAAATAGGGTCATGATCAGAACTCATTTATCTGGTTCGTATGGGACGTGTTGACATTGAATACGAAGCGTACGGTCGGTCTCACCGGGTCACGGGTCTTACAACGACCGATATGATACCGATATTAGAAGGCCCGATTGGGGCTAAAGCTTAGAGGTCTAGGGCCAAGCAATGGCCAACCCTAGTCTGTGTCATGCCCACCAAATCTCCTAGATTGGAAAGTCCTAGCCATCGAATCTTTGCCCTTTCCTACATTGAATGCGGCTTGTTGGTATATTTCTTCTTAACCATGCATTTGCATGCCAACAATGAAAAGATTAAAATGCCAACAAGGATTCTTCTTAACTGTCATGATCAATGATTGGGTATCATGCATGCCATTCAAAGGGTTTAGGGATGTTGTTAACGTCCCCACCTTTATGGGAATGTTAGCAAAATCCATATGTATGTTTGTTGTGTCAGTGTGTCATCACCCTTGATAGAGGAGGGCAATGGTAGAGCATGATTCATTTAGCTCAACCCAATTAATTGGGATAAGGTTTACATGATAATGATTATGACGATGATGTGTGAAGTCCAACCCATACATCAGTTGTGCGCGCCTGCATGTGTGTGACGTCCTACCCATCCATCAGTTGTGACCTGGCTCATTTAGCTGGGCGTGCGTGTGTGCATCCGTGCGTGTCAAGTGCAACCCATCCATCAGTTATGCCCTCTCTTATTTGGCCATGGGTCGAAAACTCTATATGTAGAACAATGTAGGGGAAGGTATATATAAAGCCCCACTAGTGGTGTGGGGGCACTTGCCCCCCAATGCGAATTGTATGAGACCCGACCTGACCGAATAGGGTATTTTGGGCATTTCTTTGTACAAGGTTAAATATTCTATATGTGATTCGAATTAGGGTTACACGAGAGAAGTTTTTCTGGGTTCTTTAGGTGCTAGAAAGATTTAGGGATGTAATCCTTTAAGAAGATAGGGATTTCGACAGGGTATATCCGTGGAGTGGGCACAATGCCGAACCACATAAATCTGTTGTGTTTTGTGTGTTGTTTTTCTTTGTTGCATCAGTTTGTTTCTTATGAGGGGATGCCCACCAATGATTGCATATGGGGCCTGCATGTTGTGTATATGCCATCTAAACCATACATATAATGTATTTGAGGAAGATTTGTCATATGCATGGATTGGATGTGGGCCCCATTTACAATCAATGGTGAGCATTCCACCTCAGTTGTTTCGTATCATGTGTCCCACAGCCCACTTGAGTCATAGATTGATCTATTTTTTGGCCTCATGGCCAAAAAGTTGGTCAGAGCGGATGTCATCAACACATCATGATGGGTCCACAATTTTCATCATAAAATGTTTCCATTGAATCATTTTCCATATATATAATAACGGTGAAAACATTTTCATTGAATCATTTCCATATCTACATATTTCTACCTATATAACAATGTAAAATATGCCTAAAACCTCTATATTCACATATCATGGTCCACCTAAAATTTGGAATGGCCTACTTATGGTCCCTTCATCTCAGTGGGATGTGGCGTGTCTAGTAAATGAACTGGATGGCATATAAACAAGACGATGAGCTCCAAAAAATGCAAAGAAGGTTTTATTGGTTGGGCATCCCTTCTTAACTGTCCCCTATGGTGTGGCCCACCGAAGTTTCCAATCAAGCTAGTTTTGGCCCTATGGCCCACGTAACTTATGACAGTGTCCAAAGACAGGATCGATGCCACTACATGTGCATTAGAAGCATATAGGTCAGCATGCCAGTGCAAGAAACAATGAAGACAAATTTCCAAAAAGCTTAAGGGGCACTGTTCTTGTGAATAAAGTACTATCGCCTAACAGCCATGATCTTTTCACTTGCAGCTATGATGGCAATCCTGAACTGATTAAAATGGTAAAGAACAGGCATCATTTGAAGCTAATACTCAGCACTTCAATGACAGCATTTACTATTTTTATACTTTTTCTCATTGGAAGCCTACTAGTGTTTCGATATCTTCAAAGAAAGGCACCACCAGAGAAAATTAGTGAGAAAGGTGCATGCTCTTGATGCTTCACTTTTTGGTACATCTCGTAATTATCCATCATTTTCACTTTTCCTTAATCCCTTATCTTGTATCTTTTAGGTAATTCTCTACGCGCCAGGTCCAAACCTTCAACTTCCTATTCCCTTATACAGGGTGGATCGTTGATAGATGATGGCCCTGATGTTGCTTATATCACACTCTCAGAGCTAGAAGAAGCCACTCAACAGTTTTCCAAGAAAATAGGGAAAGGGAGCTTTGGACCTGTCTATTATGGAAAAATGAAAGATGGAAAAGAAGTGGCGGTTAAGATTTTGGCTGATGCATCTAACCATGGAACAGAACAATTTGTAAATGAGGTAGTTTCCTTTACCAGCATTTTAATGGTACATATCATGATGCTTTGTTCACATGGAAGAGAACTTGTAGGCGAGTGTTTATTCATATTACTACATCTCCATAGTAGTATGTTTCTGTCTAAACGACAATAGGAATCATTCATTGAGGTTAGAGGATCTGTCTGCACCTTTGTTAGGAACTCATAGATATCACAACCTTCAATGCCTTGATCCCCTTTTGTTGTTTTCTTTTATGTTTTACAAGATTTTTGTCAAAAGATACCATGTAGATCACACACAGACTGATTGAAAACTTCATGACAAGGAACTCAAACGCCTCATAGATATGAGATCTGAGGACTAGAGATTTACATGGCCATTTTGGTTTTCCTGAAACACAGTCAATTGGAGCCTTCAAGATTCAATGCACAGGTGACTTATCCACTTCTTCAAGATATGAAGAATGGAATGACCACCTATCAACGAAAACACTCCCAATAGAGCACCACCATGATTGACAAACACAATGACTCACTTAGAGCAAGGTTCCAAATATCAAGTATCAAAGGGCCTATTTCTCCAGGCTGAAAAACAAAACAATATGAGGCACATCAGACTGCATTAGACAATGACTGCACTGAAGGTGACCAAGTAATGTAGGGTTATGGAGTTGCCATGCAAATTTCTAAGCACAAAATATTCATAAATATAAAAGGATGTATTCGAGTAGCTGGCTTCTCAATATCAATGAACCTACTGATACATGATTACAAACACGACTCACAATTGACTTATCAATAATTTATGTTATTTATATAAAATGCAAGCCAGGATGGCCAATTGAGGCGATTGATGAGGACATAGTACACACGTCCATCTCTTAGGCGCCACATGTGATATGCTTGTGTTTAAGTGCTGAAAGGGACTGATTTGCCATCATTTAGGGTTTTAGTAGTTTTTTAACGGCTCTTTCTTCAAAAGGGGTTTATTTTTTAGGGGTATTTCTTCTTCTTTTTTTTTTCTTTTTTTTTTTTTTGAAGGTGAGGATATTTTATTGAGTTGAGCTAGCACAAAGAATCACACACCCAAAAGAAAAGGAAAAAATAAATAAATTTGCAATCCTCCATAGGCCCATTCTACTATATAGAACTTTGCCTTGTTAAAAACCTACCCATCTGAGCCACTCAAATCTTGCAAGCACATACCATTCCTTTCCCCCCAAATTGCGCAAAGGCCTGCCATCAGTGCCAGTCGCCAGCACATACTCCTCTCTTTACAGAGCCCTACATCATGCCAAGGTGTTAGTAAGTCACCAATTGAACTCAATTATCCATGTCATCTTGAAAAGATTAAAAAAGTTAGCCCAGATTTTTAGAGCAAAGGGGTACTGCATGAAGAGGTGGTCAACTATCTCCGCACTAGCCAGGCAAAGAATGCAGACATTAGGGAGCATCATTGACCATTTTTGGAGGCTGTCGATAGTCAGGTCCCTCTTCCTCTCAACAAGCAAAGAAAAAGCCGTTACTTTATGGCCATTTTAATAATCTTGTTTTATTAAATGGCGTCTTTATAAGCCATTTGGGGTTTTTGGTTCGACTTTTTATTATAATTGGGTTCCTGCATACAAGTCATGACCATATAGAGAAGTTTTAGGAGAGTCTTTTATAAGATTAGGAAGGGTTGGGGTTTTTCGCAATGTGACTCTAGGGATATAGTTTCTCAAAGATTCTCCTGCATTTGTTGATTGCCATGAAAATAGCATATGAGCTCTGAAATACCGGGACAGCATTTTATAAAGTCACAATATGACTAGCTGTTGGAAGAATTTATCACATTCTCACAACCTATCATCATGACATAATTTCAGGTTGCCCTCTTATCAAGAATTCATCATAGAAACTTGGTTCCATTTATTGGGTACTGTGAAGAAGAATCCCAACGAATTTTAGTTTACGAGTATATGCACAATGGGACTCTGCATGATCATCTACATGGTACATCCTCATTGGATATACGCGCTACTCATTTCCTATTTTCCAACTTCAGCTAAACCTTTTCCCACATAGATATATAACATAATCTGCTCATCAGATTCTGCTAACCAGAAGCATTTGGACTGGCTATCTCGTCTCACTATTGCAGAGGATGCTGCTAAAGGTTTGATCCTGATAACTGTATCCTCTCTCTCTGTGTATGTTTGTTTTTTAGTCTATGGTGTGAAAAGGATGTGAGATATTTACAGGCCTTCAGTACCTACACAGCGGATGCAACCCAAGTATCATTCATCGAGATGTCAAGACGAGCAATATTCTCTTAGACATTAGTATGATGGCAAAGGTGTCAGACTTTGGGCTTTCAAGGCAAACTGATGAAAATCTCACTCACATATCAAGTGTTGCCCGAGGAACAGTGGGATACCTTGATCCTGAGTAAGAAAATTATTTATAGTCTGTTAATTTTCGTTAATTCAGGTACTCAATTAATTCAGCATGTATTCCTTTCAGGTACTATGCAAATCAACAGTTGACTGAGAAGAGCGATGTTTATAGTTTTGGAGTTGTTCTCCTAGAGCTGATCTCTGGAAGGAGGCCTGTCTCTGCAGAAGATTATGGTGCTGAATGGAACATTGTTCACTGGGTATATTCTCTTTGCAATTTTTCAACTTTCTATACCCATTAAAGGATTTCCTTTAGCCACTCTGATATCTAATCATAGATACTAGTGCTAAAAAATGATTGTATCTAATCTACTATATTTTGTGCACATCATACGAGCAGCAAAGATTAAACCAAAAAATACTGTCATATTTTTGCTTTTGGAAAAACCTACAGTGCTGTTGGTTTTATTAGCTTGTAAGTTAGTAGCACTCTGTCTATTGTCTTACATCTGGCACAATTATGTATAATCTGGACTGTTCATCCGTCTGGCCCCTGATGTAGATGCGGTGTACTCCCAAAATCACAGCGGTCAGATGATCCCAGGCACTGATTAGAAGAAATGTGAGGGTTCAAAATGACTGTTTAGAAAGAAATACAAACCAACAGTCTGCATTGAGTAGGCGAAAAGTCCTCCTAACTGTATTAGCATCATCTGACTGCTATGAATTTTTTTGTGTGCCTCATGAATGGCAGGGCCAGCCCAAGAGATTTAACTGTCCAGATCTCCATGTGTGCTGCATGGACAGAGAGGGAGTGCTTGATAACTAAGTTAGACATACTGTTAACACTGTGCATAGCCCTTTGTTTTATCCCTGACTTCCAAATTCAGATTAATGAAATTACATGACTGAGATTGGATTATTTTGTAGGCAAGGTCTTTGGTTCGTAAAGGAAACGTGACAAGTATCCTTGATCCTAAGCTAGCAGGAAACATCAAAATTGAGTCTGTCTGGAGGGTTATAGAAGTTGCAATATTGAGTGTCGAGCCGAATGGAGCTTCCAGGCCAAAGATGCAAGAAATAGTGTTGGCTATTCAAGATGCAATTAGGATTGAGAAAGGAAGCCAAAGCACTAACAAGGCACCTTCAACTTCTTCTTCAATCCACTCTTCACACTTGAGGTTCCCATCACACCCTCTTGACATTGTAAGCTCAGACTTTTCAACCAAATGTGTCCTTCCATCTGCAAGATAAATTTGTAATGTCCCCAAAATATATACTTCAAAGTGGATTATAAAATGATATCTTGATTTCTATAGGAGATTCTTGCTTCTATGCAATGCCTACGCTGAAATCTCAATTATACGTTTGCTTCCTATTTTCTTCAATTCATTTCGAACAAAGTCCAAGAACATGACAAGATTACAAAACACCTAACCTATCATTTTGGGTTATAAGAGTCACCAAAAAGGTTGGATATTCATGGCATAGGCTAAACTCAACAGTAATTCAAGCAGAAAGAAATGATTTGGGTGATTCACTCACAAGTCATCATAACTTTGACTTAACCAAATTTAGTTAATAGGATTAAAAAGACAGAATGAACATCCACAAAAAAAAAAAAAAAAAAAAAAAAAAAAAATGGAAATTATGTAAAAACCTGAAGGATGTGGAAGCCTATTTGAGTTTGCTAGAAAGTATTACTCTGTGCCAACTTTTTCACAGTACATGTGGCAATGCAAGCCAACTAAATCATGAGCTCCATCAGGATCGTCCATATAATGGCCATAAATTATACAGGTCGGCTGTCCAATCAACAGTATTTCGGGCTATGTTCCTTCCACATTGGAGTCCACAGTACCAACGCTCTTGATTCTCATGCGAGCATGCCATATGTACCTTAGATGAGTTGCCATGAAGTAATACTTGGTGGCAAACACATGTTGAAACATAGCTGAAAATTAAAAAGGTCGAACCCACAATAGAAAAATAGTAAAAAAAAAAAAAATTAAAAAGAAAATGAATTGAAAATCAATAGAATGGATTTTAAAAAAATAAAATAAAATGGAAAAGAACTAAGAAAACATTTCTTGACTAGACTTGGTAGATTCAAGCAAGATCCATACCAAAGTATCAGCTTCAGGGATACAATCCACCTTCTGACTCGGCTCCTAGGAGATCCACAGAGGGAGCAGGTGTGGATTGTGGAAGCAGTGATTTTTAAGAAAATGAGGAAACAAGAGAGTTTAAAACACATGCAACAACTACTATTGAAGAATTGATGACATGTATTCATATTTGACAAAAATACAAGCCCTAACTTGATTTAATTTATAGTTTAAAGGGACTTGGGTATCTTTATTCAAATATGAGAAAACTATAGCAAGCAAAACTAGAAGAGCTAGAAGTGGTCTTGAAGAAATATGATAGCAGCAGCGGTTAATGTTAGAAGAAACAGGTCCAAAATCAAGTAGAAAATACTGCTGCTAAATGCATGAGCCTAATCGGTAGACTGTCAAAGATCGCAGAATGTAGAAGTTACATAAATAAGAAGAATAATCTGGAGGTGCCACCTGCTAAAAGTGGTGGGCCATACACATGATTGATTTAGGACAAAAATCCCTGAACAAAAACTATCTGACCATCATCAGGTCTTTCTTCTCAAGGAATCGTAACTCAAATTTCGCAAGTGGCTTCCTTGCGTAGGTAAACCATCATTATGGGTATATATATATATATAGGATTGCTTGGATTGGTCACAAGAGAAACTAGATCGAGTCGGTTTCAGAAAATTTTGATTCCATGATTCTTCTAAAAATGAATAATAGAACATCTAGATATCATGTGAAACAATCATCTCAAACAAAAAGCACATCTTGGCATCAACAAAAATACACACCAAGGTTTGTGGGTGACAGGGCATACTCACTTTATGGGTAATACCATATTTCTTCATCAAAGTTTCAAATGACCTATTACAAAAATGAAAACTTCTATCACAATGGCTCTAAGTGTTCCAAATCTAGAGTTCTTTTAAAAATTGTAGAATCTTTTTGTGATCATTGGTTCTATATGGAATCGCCTCAAACCACTTGGAGACATAGTCCACAACTAGTAGGATGTAAAAATATCCAAAAGATGAGGGGATTCGTCCCATGAAAACGATGCCCCAACAATCCAAAACTACAACAATTAAGATTGGGCTCAAAGGCATCATATTCGTACGAGATATTCCATCCAATTTTTGACAACACTCATTTGCTTTGCAAAATACATGGGTGTCCTTAAACATTGATGCCTAGTAAAACCATGTTGCAAAAATTTAGCAATGGTTTTCTTAGTAGAAAAATAACCACCACATGCATGAGAATAACAAAAGGAGATGATACTAGATTGTTTATGGTCAGAAATACATTTCATTATGATTTGGTCTTGGCAATAGTTAAACAAGTATGGATCATCCCAGAAAAGCTTGCTTACTTCAGTGAAGAATCTCCTCTTATCTTGTGCAATCCAAATAGTAAGAATTTTACTTGTGACAAGATAATTGACAATGTTAGCATACCAATGTAATTGGGAGACAACAAACAATTGTTCATCAGGGAATGTATCTTTAATAGATGTTGTCTTCATGGAATATGAAAGTCCAAGGCGAGACAAGTAGTTGGCCACTATTCTTACTCCATTTTCATCACGAATTTCTAGATCAAACTCTTAGAGTAAAAGGATCAATCTAAGAAAACGGGGCTTAAAATCTTTCTTGGTAAGAATATACTTAAGAGTTGCATGATCAGTGAAGATAACAATTTTGGATACAATCAAGTAGGACCTAAACTTGTCCACTGCAAACACCATAGCAAGGAGTTCACTTTTTTTAGTGGAATAATTAACTTGAGCACTGTTTAGAGTTATACTTGCATAGTAAATCATATAGGACTTTTTGTCCTTTCTTTGTCCCAAAATTGCCCCAACGGCATAATCTTTAGTGTCACACATGATTTAAAAAGGAATACTCCAATTGAGTGGTTGCATGATTGGTGCACTTGCTAACATGCGCTTAAGCTTTGTGGAAGCTTCTTGGCATTCATTGCTTCACACGAACAGGGTGTCCTATTGTAAGAGATTGCTCAACGGTCAAGAGATATGGCTAAAATCTTTAATGAATCTCTTGTAAAATCCTATGTGACTTAGGAATGATCAAATATCACGTATGCTTTTGGGAGCTAGGAGGTTAGCAATTAAATCAACTTTGGCATTGTCTACTTCAATTCCATTGGATGAAATGATGTCCAAAAACAATTCTCTTTTGAATTGTGAAGTGACACTTCTCCCAATTGAAAACTAGGCTCTTTAATTCGTACCTTGTCAATACCAAACATAAATGATTTAGACACTCATCAAACGAACAACCAAAGAGAAAAAAATCGTCCATGAAGAATTTTAGAAAATGCTTAACCTTGACAGAAAAGATACTCAACATGCATCTTTGGAAAGTAGCAGGAGCATTACATAACCCAAAAGGCATCCTTTTGTATACAAAGGTGCCAAAAGGGCACATGAATGTAATTTTCTCCTGGTCTTTTGGAATAATCTCTATCTAATTGTATCCAGAGTAGCAATTAAGGAAGCAATAGTCGGAATGATCGGCTAACCTTTCCAAATTTTGATCAACGAATGGTAAAGGAAGGTAATCTTTCCAAGTGACTGTATTCAGCTTCCTATAGTTAATGCACATTCTCCAACCACTAGTAACTCTAGTGGGCATTAATTCATTGTTCGTATTGATAATTATAGTAATTTTAGATTTCTTAGGAACCACTTGAGTTGGATCCACTCATTGGTTATTTGAAATATGGTAGATGATACCCACATTCAGTAGCTTTAGAACCTCGGTTGTAACAACGTCTTTCATGTTTGGATTTAATCGATGTTGTGGTTGTCTAGAAGTTTTAGAATTCTCTTCGAGGTGTGTTCTATGAGTACAAATCAAGGGGCCTATTCCCTGGATATCCCCAATTGTCCATCCTATGGCGCTCGTGTTATCTGAGAATAGAAATTAGTTTATTTTCTTGGTCTTTATCAAGGTGGGAAGAAATCAACACTAGAAAAGTATCATCTTAACCCAAATAAGTATATTTCAGTTCAGACAACAAAGGTTTCAGGTCAAACTTAGGTGCTTCAATACTTGAGGGTAAAGGCTTAGAACCAATAGAGGGAAGACTCTCAAAGCGAAGCCTCCACCGGTAAATCTCAAGCATCGCAGTTGAATCAAAGAAGGTATTTATTACATCTAAAATCATATTATCATTAGAATCAACAAAGTGAGTCAAGCACGCCTCTACGGGATCGGAAAGTGAGGTTAAAAGGAACTCATCCTCCATAATAGAATCAATCATGTTTATCTTGTAGACCCCATCATTATTTCCTTATTATTTACACATATTGAAAACATTTAACTTCAACGTCAGATCACCAAAAGAGAGTTTCATGACCTCATTCCTCTAATTGATAATGGCATTAGAAGTTGTCAAGAATGGACGTCAAAGGATGACTAGAATTTAGGTGCTAGCATTCATAATGGGTTGGGTGTCCAAGAGAATGAAATTTACTAGGAAGAAGAATTTATTAACTTGTACCAACACATCTTCAACTACTCCTTTCGGTATTCTCACAGAGCGATCAACTAATCATAAAGTTGTCTTGGTTGGTTTTAATTCACCAAGTCCTAACTGTTCATATACCGAATAGTGTATGGGATTAACATTAGCCCCCAAGTCTAAAAGTGCTTGTTCAATCCGAAAGTTCCTTATGATGTAAGTGATGGTAGGACTTCCCAGATCCTTATATTTCGGGGGAGTGTTTAGTTTGATCATACCACTCACTTGTTCTGTAAAAAAGGCCTTCTATATGTTAAGCTTTTTCTTTACTATACAAAGATCCTTGAGAAATTTGGTGTATTATGGTATTTGTTTTATGGCATCCAACAAGGGTATGTTGATCTTTACCGATTGAAAACTTCTAAAATAGCTTGCTTAGCAACCAAGTGTTTAGATGAGAGCAAGCGTTAGGGGAATGGAGCTACTACTTTGTGACCAAGCTCTGGTTCTTTTTCAGGTTGAACATCACTAGTCTTATTATCATCTTTAGATTTTCTGGATTCCTCAGGTTTTTGAACATTCAGAATTTCTTTATCGATCACTACCACTTCTAAGGGTGGTGATAGACTCAACATGTACGAAATGTGGGTTGGGAGGATTGGAATCAACCACCTCATATTGGCCTTTGGGGTTTGGCTACAGTTGGGCTGGAAAAGTCTATTTTTCTTGAACATTGAGGCGCGACTCAATTCTGTCAACTGATTGGAATCAACCACCTCATATTGGCCTTTGGGGTTTGGCTACAGTTGGGCTGGAAAAGTCCATTTTTCATGAACATTGAGGCGCGACTCAATTCTCTCAACTGAAGTTTTGAGCTCTTGCAAGGTTTGCATGGTAGACTGATTGATTTGCATTTGTCCATGCATGAATGCTTGCAATATATCCTCAAAGGTCTTCTTCGGTGGAGGCACAACAGGAGTATTTGTAGGGGGAGGAGGTCATTTGTCATGACCCTAAATCTAGTGTTGGTAATCCATGATTACGGGACACCAAATTTTGGTTGACAGCCTCCGTAGAACTCCGATTTTGGGACTTGTGACTATCACATCCTAAGTCCTATAAGCGGGGCTCCACAAGGAGGATTTCTGAAAGTAAAGACAACAAGCATGTAAGTCTCAAAATTTCATCATATTCAACATATATGATTGTGTACAACTAAGCACATCAAGGCAAAAAAAAGAACATAAACCATGTCATATTTACTATACCTGCTGTACATATTCAGGGTATTACAAAACAAAAAAATATATACACTGATATGTATAACACAAAAAGGACAACTGGAGTCTGTAGCCTCTACTCCTGCAGCTCCCTACTCTCACCAGTAACAAAGAAATAGAAAGAAAAACTTGAGCAACTAAGCCCAGTGAGTGCGTGTGTGCAGTGAAAATGCATGTTTCATGTCATGCTCCTCTAATGCACATGCTTTCTAGCTCGATAACAATAAAATAAAGATACAATGCCTACTCTTTCAACGTTTCCATAACTTTCCACATTTCTCAATTGGACCACGAGGGTCTAAAACAGAGGTGGGACTCGCATATGATTACTACCCACTTGTGTAGACTTTTCTACCGTGGTCAACTACAAAGGTGAGACTACATAGTTCACGGGCAGAACTAGTCTAACCCACTTGTATTAAACCTCACTATCTGCCTAACAGCGAGAAGTAATAAGTCGCCTAGCAAAACGATAGTGGACAATTTACGAGCTCGTCACACACAACCTATCTTTGCTTGCTCATAAGCAGAAGGTCAAACCTCTTAACCAATCGACACACGTCGGTGGGAGTCGTTGCCTACTTTGATATTTCGGCATTCCAACGCTCTGTTCTTCCACCCGGTCTAAGCATTGGTCATTCCCAATGGTACCAATCGGGGTTTAGGGACTTTCACCCACGGACCCTCTAATCATGTCCTGTCGAATTACACATTTCCGGTGTGGTGTCCAACTCAAGTTATAACAAAGTATGTTTCATCGCATTTACAATTACCATATGCATAAGTCCACATATAAGCACAATATGTCATGGTTTTCAAAGCAAACATAGGACAACCTTCCTCATGTGGTCTCCTTATACATTTAAGTTCCACATTTAAATTCCTCATAAGGGTCTCATGTAATACATCATGTATCTAGACGGTTTACATACTCATCATAGACACATCGTGTGTCGCACCACAATCCACTATGATCACCATATCATGATATGAATCATGCACTCTCAAGCATACAATGATACAACAACTATGAGTCATGCATATGATATGCACATGACTTAGCCAATCTAATTCCAATTCGGGATTTATTCTGCTATAAGACTTTCTGCTACAAGCATGTTTTTTCTCAAGAAGTAACTACATTCAAAAGATGTCGGATTTTTCTTTGAAACAATTTATCAAACAGATAGCGGGCGGATGTAAGGGACAAAGAGAGAACCTGTTAGAACTACGTATGACTTTCATCTACATCCGCCATTAATAACCTAGTCAACTAACGTAGAAAATCCCCTTTCATCTAATCAGCCATAACCTAAAGAAAGTCCAACAATACCCTAATGAATTTAAATTAGCAAAGCTAGTCTTCTATAGGGTTTTGAAAGAAAATCCAACAATCTATTAACCTTAAATACAAATCCAGCAAAAACCCTAACCCTAAAACAGAAAAATCAGCAATTCTTTAACTTTAAAACAGAAATTTTAGCAATCTTCTAACCCTAAATGAAAATCCAGCGAAACCCTAACCCTAAAGCAGAAAATTCAGCAATTCTTTAACTTTAAAACAGAAATCCCTAACCCTAAAACAGAAAATCCAGCAATTCTTTAACTTTAAAACAGAAATTTCACTCTTCTAACCCTAAATGAAAATCCAGCGAAACCCTAACCCTAAAATAGAAAATCCAGCAATTCTTTAACTTTAAAACAGAAATCCCTAACCCTAAAACAGAAAATCCAGCAATTCTTTAACTTTAAAGCAGAAATTTCAGCGATAGGGTTTTGAAGAGAACCTTAACGTACACATATACGTGCTCCTAATCTATACACTCACCTGGAACTATCAAAGGATTGACTTGCAATCTCAGCTTCTATTTCCTTTTCTTCTTCTCCACTTCACATTCAACAAGAAAGAGTGCTGAAAAATAAAATCCTGCAAGAGGGTTTTCATATGTGTGGACTTGAAATTGGTTTTAAAGGGTTATGGGATGTGTTGTGATGATTTTGAAAAGGTTAAGCGTATAGTAGCAATATAACAATGTTATTTAAGTAGTTGGAACTAACGTATTCTAAGGAGTTTAAAAACATCGAGGTTATTTGAGTATATTTTCTCAAAATATACATGTACATATCTATGCATAACTTACACTCCGGGTGTCCTATTGACATGCCGTTTTTGCCATTAACTTCGTAACTTGACTACGGTTACAACGGTTAGGCTCTTGGACCTAACGGATTTTGAAAACTCGATGGTGGGGCTCCGCTAGATAAAATAAGGATATAATTATCATTTCTCAGATTGTTTAATTTTAAGTCCATATCTTAAATTCAGACATCGGGTTGAAATACGGCTTGCGGCTTGATAATAGAACAACATTATGATTAGGTCAAAACATTCTCGAGGCTAATGGACCTATAGTCAACGGCTATCCAGTGTACAAACCAGATTTCTGGGTCATGGGTCTTACAACTCTTCCGTCCTAAAAAAAATTTTCGTCCTCGAAATTTCAAAAAATATCCGGTTATAACAGTACAATACCAATACAACAATAACCATATCATATTTATACGTACCTAGGAATCAAAGAGATGAGGGTAACGACTGTGTATCTCAGCTTCCCGTTCCCAGGTTGCTTCTTCTACAGAATGATAACCCCATTAGACTTTAACTAAGGGAATGACTTTAGTACGAAGAACCTGTTCTTTTCTATCAACGATACAAATTGGCTGCTCGATATAGGATGCATCTTCCCGAACTGCTAAGGATTGCCAGTCAATAATAGGTGTTATTATCTTCGGATCACATTTACAAAGCATCGAGATATGAAAAACATTATGAACTCCAGATAATTGGGGTGGCAAAGCGAGACGATAAGCTATGGTGCCAACTCGTTCAACAATATCAAAGGGCCCTATAAACCTCGGGACTAGCTTACCCTTAACACCAAATCGTACTACACCTTTCACTGGTGAAACTCGGAGATATACACGGTCTCCCTCAAGAAACTCTAAGGGTCTACGCCGGCGATCTGTAAAACTCTTCTGCCGACTTTGAGCTGTAAGCATACGTTGTCGAATAAGATCAATCTTTTCAGACGTTTTTCGGATAACATCAGGACCTAAAAGACATCGCTCACCAATCTCAGTCCAATAACTTGGGGACATACAAGGTCTACCATATAACGCCTCATAGGGTGCCATGCTAATAGTAGCCTGAAAACTATTATTATATACAAATTCTGCTAACGGCAAGTGGTCGTCCCAACTACCAGAGAAATCTAAGGCACATGATCTGAGCATGTTCTTGAGAATCTGGTTAACTCTTTCGGACTGCCCATCTGTTTGTGGATGATATGCTGTACTAAATCTTAAAACCGTCCCCATTGCTTTTTGAAAACTCTTCCAAAACTTTGATGTAAACCTCGGATCTCGGTCAGATACAATCGACACAGGTACACCATGTAATCTAACAATTTCGTTTATAAACAAAGTTGCGAGCCGATCTGTAGACCAAGATATACATATAGAAAGAAAGTGAGCTGTCTTTGTTAAATGGTCTACAATAACCCATATAACATCATGTCGACGTAAGGTTCTTGGTAAACCCATAATGAAATCCACAGTTACATGTTCCCACTTCCATACTGGTATCTCCAAAGGTTGCAATTCCCCCGCCGGCTTTTGATACTCTGCCTTTACTCGTTTGCAAACATCACACTCTGACACATGCCTAGCAACTTCACGTTTCATTCCAGTCCACCAAAATTGCCTTTTCATGTCCTTATACATCTCCGTAGAACCTGGGTGGATAGTAAACTGAGTGCGATGTGCCTCATCCATAAGGGCCTTCTTCAATTCTGAGATATCTGGAACATATAATTTGCCCTGGAACCGAAGTCCACCATCCAAACCTATTTGCTACTCTGGTTGACTTTTCCCTATTATCACATCTTTACAAAACAACGCCCATTAATCAAACTGTTGAGCTTCTATTACTCGGGATATCAAAGAGGGTTGAATCGTCAAGTTTGCTAATTGTACAACTGAGGACTGTAGAGTCATCTCAAAATCAAATTCCACTATATCTTCTACCATTTTCCACTCTTGCATCATTAATTGTGCCACTTGGGCCTGTGGCTGACGACTTAAAGCATCCGCCACCACATTAGCTTTTCCTGGGTGGTACTGAAGATCAAAATCATAGTCTTTCATCAATTCCATCCAACGTCTCTGCCTCATATTCAATTCGGCTTGGGAAAAGAGGTATTTCAGGCTCTTATGACCTGAAAAGAGTTCGAATCTAACCCCATACAAGTAATGCCTCCATACTTTGAGGGCATAAATTACCGCTGCTAACTCTAGGTCGTGTGCGGGATAATTCTGCTCATGAGGCCTAAGTTGACGAGATGCATATGCTACTACCTTGCCCTATTACATTAGGACACACCCCAAACCTATAAGCGAAGCAACTGTATACACAACGAATCCCTCACTCCTAGATGGAAGAGTGAGAATCGGTGCCATCGTAAGATGAGTTTTTAGTTCCGCGAATGCCCGCTCATAGGCTCCACTCCAAACAAACATTACATCCTTTCGAGTCAATCGAGTTAGTGGGGCAGCTATACAAGAAAATCCTTTAACAAAACGTCTGTAATACCCTGCTAGACCTAAGAAACTTCGAATCTCAGATGTATTCTTCGGCTGTTTCCATTGCAAAACTGCTTCAACCTTAGCTGGATCAACTGAAACTCCATTCTTCGAAACTGTGTGCCCCAAAAATTTCACTTCTTCCTGCCAAAACTCACATTTTTCCAGTTTAGCATATAGCTGATGGGCATGAAGGGTTTGTAACGTCATCTCTAAGTGACACTCATGATCTTTCATTGTCTTTGAATATATTAAAATATCATCAATAAAAACAACTATAAATTGGTCCAAATAAGGACAGAATACCTCATTAATCAACTGCATAAATACTGCAGGTGCATTAGTCAGACCAAATGACATGACCTAAAATTTAAATTGTCCATAGCGAGTCACAAAAGCTGTCTTCGGGATATCTTCCCCCCGAACCCGAATTTGATGATACCCAGACCGTTAATCTATCTTCGAGAAATACTGCGCACCACTCAACTGATCGAATAAATCATCGATTCTTGGGAGTGGATACTTGTTTCTAATCGTAACCTTATTAAGTCCTCTATAATCGACACACAACCATAAAGAACCATCCTTCTTCTTTACAAAAAGCACAGGCGCTCTCCAAGGTGAAGTACTTGGGCAAATAAACTCTAACCGACGTAATTCATCTATCTTCCTTTGCAAGTCATGCAACTCTAACGGTGCCATACGATAAGGGGCTCTGGATATAGGGGCAGTGCCAAGGATAAGATCTATTCGAAACTTTGTCTGTCTAACGGGTGGTAAACCTGGAATTTCCTGAAAAATATCTGAAAAATCACGTACTACCAACAACTGTTCAATACATACACCTTTGGACTCGTTATGAAGACAGGACATCAAGGTCTCTATAAACTTATCTTTAGGATCATCCATAAACTGAAATTGAAGATGGTCAGGTATAGAAAAGGTGACTATCTTAGTGGTACAGTCCAACACTGCATGGTACTTGGATAACCAGTCCATTCCCAAAATCACATCATACTTTAACAACTCCAAAACATAACAATTGATTGGAAGGGCATACTCTGCTATGTAAACAGGACAGTCCTGGCATATAGAACTCAACACCATTCGTTTTCCTAAAGGAGTCAAGATCTCTAATCCCTTGGTCATCGATGTTCTCGGCTATTCGAACGACTGACAAAAACTATCTGCTATAAATGAATGTGATGTGTCAGAATTGAAAAGGACACGTGCAAAAAGGGATGATATTACAAGTATACCTTCTATGACTCCTTCCTTAGTCTGAACATCTTTCTTCTGAATTGCATAAACACGAGTTTGCGTCTGAAGGGGTAAGGGTTGTCTACCTTGCTACTTTTGATTAGCCGTTATAGTTGACATAGTCTGCAACAGTTGTTGAAGTGGCCTGATTTAATTGTGTTTGTGATGCAGAGTGTATTTACGAGCATGGAGTGAAAAAGGGTGGTAAATGCATGGATTTGACGCTCCAGGAGCACCAAGGCAAGCGACGAACCCTAAGAGACCAAGATCGAAAGATTTGCACGCCAAGGATCCAAGAAAATCGAGGAATTTAAGCTCAAGTGGCCTGAAAAGTGTCCAGAATGCAAGATCATAGGGTTCCCACCATCTGATCAGTTCAAAACTCCATACGTGGCCTGAAGACCATAAATGAACCGTACACGTGAAATTTCAGCTCCTGGATCACTGTGGAAGTAGCCCAACGGACAGATCAGCTCATTTAATCATTATATGGGGCCCGCCTGCTATCAGGATACGCTTCAAATTTGGTCCCCACGGTTAAGATAAGATGGAGCAACGATTGGATGGATCGGATCTCTGGTATACATCACCATAGGACCCACACAAGCGGTGCATGTGCACAGCTTGGACAGGCACCGTCGCACACCACACGAATTCATATCGGTCAGCATTGCGCTGACCGATGAATTCCGCGAAAATATCAGAGACGCAACAGCGTCTTCGACGTTGTTTCCGGGCGTTGATCGTGGGCCCCACCCATCTGGTATTATGATAATCTGGACCGTCCAATCGACCAATAGGTGGGGCGTAACCCTCACCTAGATGCCCTATTCGTCCCATCATGCACACACATGTAAAAAAAAAAGGATCGAACGGAAGATGGACGGTGGACTGAACCAGCAAGTGGGCCACATTGAAATCTAACCAAAACCGTCCCTTCTTGAACAGTTTTTTGTCCTGAATCCAACGGACGGATTGGATTTCCCAGAAAAACAGTGAAGTGGGCTCCGCCATTGTCACAGCGTCAGATGACGCTACTCTGTTTTTGCGTCCGGAAAACCCGGATTTTCCGTGCGGTTCTGGCCCACCACAGTTGATCAGAGGCTTGATCCTAACCATCCATCGTGTATCTCGTCCAGAGATCTCCCAAGGGACGTCATCTGCTTGGAAAGAATGGGATGGAAGTGGAAGTTCTCCCTTCCGTTTTCTTGGCTGCAAAACGCCTCTACGCTCCAACCTTGCGTAAATTCGTCCTCCGCAACCTATTCCTTCTCGGACTCAGCCTCTCCACGGCCATATGCACCTGCCTATAAGGGAGGAGGAGAGTGGAAGCTGAAAGGGGGATCGGTTTTAGAAGTTTTGGGAGTTGGACGATTGAAGGAGTGGCTGCTGCTGTTATCCACGGTGAGGGAGAGAGAGAGAGAGAGAGAACGGCTGGAGAGAAGCACGTTCTGGGTGTTCTGCTGCTACGTGGAAACAGTGGGGTTCGGCTGCTGCTACGTGGAAACGGTGGTGTTCTATTTTTTTTTCCTTTTGTTCCTTTCCGTTAATGTTTTTTTCCTTCTTCTTCTTTTTTAGTTGGAATTTAACCTATATCATGCTCGGCTAAACCTCTTAGCTAGGGCTAAGGGGTGAAGCTTGTAGCCTGGTGGGAGAGATTTTACTGTGTGCCTTTAAAAACTGAATTTGATATAGTTGATTATTAAAGGAATATTTTTCTTAGTCTTTAATGGTCTGTTCTGAAATTACAATGGGTTTGCAATGGCTTTAAATATTTCTTTTCTCTTTTGATGTTTATGACGTCAGGAGGCCCTGTTGTTCATCATTGTCCCATGGGCATGGTAGGATGACAGTACCTTCCTGATCTTCATGGCATGTTGATTGATTGATAATTAGATTAATTCTGTTGTTTGCTTTGTCTCCTGGGCATGGTTTGGTGATGGAATCTATTCTAATTCATACACCTTTCACCTCTTGAAACCTATATCAATGGCAGTTCAGTAAATTTCCGTAATCTGTGATCTTGGTATACGATCTCCCTGATCTCTACAAGTGGATCCTCTGAATCCCTAGTTCCCTATCTCAGAATTCCTTAAAGTCTTAGATAATTCTTCCACAATTATTTCTTAAATTCTATTTGGTGTAGATCACATCTTAGTCTAGTTCTAGTTCTACTTGGTTTCAGATAACGTACAGGTATCAGTCCCTGTGGATTCGACCTCGGTCTTACCGAGTTTATTACTACATCACAACCCTGCACTTGGGGTGTGAACAAGTTTTTGGCGCCGTTGCCGGGGACTGATAGTTACGATTTTCTGAAATTAATTAGTTTTAGAATTAGGATAAGATTAGGATTTTATTAACTTTAGTTTTAGATTTTTATTTCTATTTGATTTTTAGAACTAACTTGTTTCCTGTTTTGTAGGATCCTGACATAAAATCTCTAAATTGGTAATTCTTTCCTAAATTCTCTACTTTTTCTTTTTATAGAATTAGGGTTTAGATCTTAGAAACTTTCTAATTCTAGTATCCTCTGTTCTGTAGGAAATAGGTTATTTTTAGAATTTAGGTTATTTAGAAATTGACTTTCTATTTTGGTTCTATTAACTTTCTAATTCTAACACTTTTTGAATCTAATTCTGTTTCTTAATTTATTTTTAGGATTTTTGTTTAGAAACTAACCTTCCTATTTTGTAGGCCTTTAAGATAGAAATCTCTATTTTGGTACACTCCTTCCCTACTCTCTATTTTTCAATTTTCTTGTAGTAATTTACTTTTTAGTTTAGGCTTTCCTAGTTTACTTTAGAAATTTCCGTTTTTCTTTAAAGAATACTTTCTTTTAGAAATTACTTTACTGTTATTTTTCTTTTAAAGTATCGTTTCTCTCCTTTATAGAATCTAACTTATTTTTGTTTTATTTTGCAGGTCCTTAACTTAGGAGCTTCAATTTGGTAATCCCTTTCCAATTCTCCCTCTCTTTCGTTCTAGATTTTCTTTCCTAGGGTTAAGTTTTTAACTGAGGGCTGCGAGTGTTTCATGCCCAAGTGGGCCCGTGACAACACACGACGTCTCTTGACTGAAGGAGGATTAGTTGAGGGGTTGACTATCCATCGCAGGATTAGACACCGCTCGAAATCCCCTGAGTTAACTGAGGTCATGGCTGAAGACCAACCTCCTCTACTTCCACCCAGGGTGGAGGATACCCAAGATGAGAATGAGGTGCAACAGGCACCCCCGCCTCGTACTTTACGAGATTTTCTACAACCGGCGGGAGTGAGTACGCCCTCATGCATGATTTTTCCGAAAACACAGGACAAATGGACATCAAGCCAGAGTTATCCAACTCCTTCCCAAATTCCATGGACTTGAATCGAGAGTCCATATTTGCATTTGAAAGAGTTCGATGAAATTATAGCCACATTATGTTTTCCTAATGTATCCGAGGATACAATTAGGAAACTCTTTCCTTTTTCCTTAAAAGAGAAAGCTAAGACGTGGTTACATTCATCGCGTCCTAGATCCATTGGCACATGGAAGGACATGCAGAGGGAATTCATAAAAAATTCTTCCCACATCATAAAACGATTACCCTCGGAAGCGATCATGAACTTTGCCAAAAAGGAATATGAAACATTATTTCAATGATGGGAAAGGTACAAAGAATAGCACAGTTCTTGCCCACAACACTGATTTGAATCGTGTCGCATTAAAAATTTTTTCTATGATGTAATGACATCATCAATTCGCCAAATGGTCGAGACAATGTGTAATGGAGAGTTCATTAATAAAGACATCGACGAGGTATGGGACTACCTCGATAGTTTGGCTGAAAAAACACAATCTTGGGACTATTACCCAAAGTCGAACACCACGTCTAGGCCAACTCAATCAAAGGAGAAAGGTGGATTATATCTCTTGAAAGAAGAGGATGATCTCAAGTGTAAAGTGACTACGCTCATAAGGAAAGTTGAGGCCATGGAAGGAAAGAAGGATAAGGTCAATGAAGTTGTTTGCGGCATCTGTGATTGCAACATTCACACAATTGAAAATTGTCCTACAATACCCGCCTTTCGAGGAGTGTTGAATGAACAAGCCAATGCCGTAAATAACTATCAAAGACCTTTCACTGGACCTAACTCCAACACATACAATCCTGGTTGGAAAAATCATCCAAACTTTAGTTGGAGGAATGGACAAACGGCGACTCCTCCAGGTTTCTTCAATCAAAATCCAAATCAAGTGAAACCTCAAGAGGAACCGGTTCAAAATCCCATACAAGAGCTGGCTCAGGCAATGCGGGGAATCACAGATTTTATGCAAAAGATAGATTCTCGTATGACGGTTATAGAAAAGGGGATGCTTCCTGCACAACCTAATCTCCCCCAATCCTAAACCGCAATACGAGAATAATGATCCCAGCTCTTCAAATCAGATGGGGCATGCTAAATCCATCACCACTCTTAGGAGTGGGAAGATCATTGATAAAACTCTTCCGGTTAGGCCGAAAAGCCTCAAGAACCAGAAGAGGACAACAATGATGGATCCACTGATGCCCCACAAAAAGTGGAACCGAAACTTCTAGAGAAGCCAGTTGCTCCATTCCCCCAACGGTTGGTTTCACCAAAACCTCTCTCTAACTCTCAGGATATCCTAGAGGTGTTGAAACAGGTGAAAGTCAACATTCCTCTACTTGATGTCGTTAAACAGATACCTTCATATGCCAAATTCCTAAAAGACTTATGCACGACCAAGCGACGGAAAATTATTCAAAAGAAAATCTTCTTGACTGAGAAAGGTGCCATCCTGAAGCAAGACGTGCCGCAGAAATTCAAGGATCCCGGTCGCCCAACCATATCATGTGTAATCGGGAACCATCGAATTGATCACGCACTTCTTGACTTAGGAGCGAGCGTCAATTTGATTCCCTACTCGGTATACAAACAGGTTAGGTTTGGGTGAATTAAAACCCACCCTAACCACACTACAACTTGCCGATCGCTCTGTTCGTGTACCAAGAGGGATAATTGAGGATGTGTTGGTCCAAGTTGATAGATTTTACTACCCGGTAGATTTTATCATCCTGGACACCGAACCCATCAATAACATGAGCACTCAGATTCCCGTCATTCTTGGTCGCCCATTCCTTGCCACGTCAAATGCAATTATCAATTGCAGGAATGGTATCATGACTATGTCTTTTGAAAATTTGACATTGGAGTCAAACATTTTTTCAATAACGGCAGCAACTCAGAGGATGATGACGATTTCCATGACATTAACATGATTGACTCTTTCGTGGAAGATACGACACCTCGACCTTATCCTCCGACCATCTAGAGACGTGCCTGGCCCACTCCCATGATTTTGATGATGACATGATTAGGAAGACGTGCGCCTTACTGCACCGGTACTTGAAGTTAACCGATGGAGGCCACAATTTGAAGAATTACCACAAACCGATGTAGTGCCTCTACCGTCTAACCTCAAGCCGCCGAAGCTTGACCTAAAACCTTTGCCCCCGATTTGAAATATGCATATTTGGGTCAAGATGAGACATACCCGTGGTGATCTCTGCCCACTGGAGAAAGAACAGAGAGTATGCTTATATCTACTCTCATTGAGCATAAAGGAGCCACAGGATGGACGATAGCGGACCTCAAAGGAATCGATCCTCGATTTGTACTCACCACATATATCTTGAGGATAATGCAAAACCGCTCGGCAACCACAACGTAGACTAAATCCAAACATGAAGGAAGTGGTTAAAACCGAGGTTCTTAAACTATTGGACGTGGGTATTATATACCCTATATCCGATAGTCAATGGGTGAGTCCAACTCAAGTGGTCCCTAAGAAGTCCGGAATCACCATTGTAGCCAATGCTAATAATGAACTCGTGCCAACTAGAGTCAATACTGGTTGGAGAATGTGCATTGACTACAGGAAGTTGAATACCGTCACAAGAAAAGACCACTTTCCTTTACCATTCATTGATCAGATCCTGGAAAGGTTAGCTGGTCATTTCTATTACAGTTTTCTTGACGGGTATTCGGCTACAACCAGATAGAGATAGCCCCTGAAGACCAGGAAAAGACCACATTTACATGTCCTTACGGCACCTTTGCCTATCGAAGGATGCCATTCGGACTATGTAATGCCCCCGCCACCTTTCAGCGATGTATGCTTAGTATTTTTTCTGACATGGTGGGGCAATATCTAGAGGTCTTCATGGATGATTTCTCTATTTATGGTCCATCTTTCAGCAAGTGCTTGGAAAGTCTTAAATGTGTGTTGAAAAGATGTGAAGAAAAGAACTTGGTACTTAATTGGGAGAAGTGCCATTTCATGGTTCGAAGGGAATTGTCCTTGGGCATATCATCTCGTCCAAAGGAATCGAGGTAGATAAGGCAAAAATCGATCTTATCTCTAACCTACCTCCACCCAAGAACATCGAGACGTGCGATCCTTCTTAGGACACGCAGGATTTTACAGAGATTCATAAAGGACTTTAGTCTCTCTCTCGTCCTTTATGTAATCTTCTTCAAAAGGATGCTCCGCACGAGTGGACTGAGCCCGGAAGCTTTCACCAAGCTTAAGGGCACGTTAACCATCGCACCTATCATGCGCCACCCGATTGGAACCTTCCTTTTGAACTTATGTGCGACGCTTCGATTATGCTCTTGGGGACGGTCCTAGGCCGAGAAAAGACAAGAAGCCCTACGTCATTCACTACGCAAGTAGACTCTAAATCCTGCCCAGGTGAACTACTCGACTACGGAAAAGGAACTCTTAGCTGTAGTGTTCGCCTTGGACAAATTTAGGTCCTACTTGATCGGATCCAAGATCATTATCTACACAGATCATGCGGCACTTAAGTATCTTCTTTCTAAGAATGATTCTAAGCCCCGCCTGATACGATGGATCCTCCTACTTCAAGAATTCGATTTGGAAATTAAAGATAAAAAGGGAGTAGAGAACGTAGTGGCTGATCACCTTTCTCGCCTTAATACCTCTGAGTCCCTTGAGACGACGCATATCAATGATATGTTCCCTGATGAACAACTGTTCAGAGTCTTCCATTCACCTTGGTTCGCTGATATTGCTAATTATCTTGCTACAGGTGCCATACCGACACAGTGGACTACGCAAGATAAGAAGAAATTTTTCACCGAGGTGCGCAACTTTTTCTGGGATGATCCTTATTTATTTAAATATTGCCCAGACCAAATTCTAAGGAGATGTGTACCAGACGATGAGCATCGAAGTGTCATCTAATTTTCACCGAGGCCTGTGGTGGTCACTTTTCGCTAAAAAGACCACGGCCAAGATTCTGCATTGTGGCTATTGGCCCACTATGTTTAGGGACACTCATGAGTTTTGCAAAGCTTGTGAGCGCTGTCAGAAATTGGGAACATTGTCCCGTCGAAATATGATGCCTTTGAATCCCATTCTTATCATTGAAGCATTTGATTGCTGGGGCATCGATTTCATGGGACCATTCCCCCAATCGTTTGGAAATCTGTATATTTTGCTCGCCGTGGATTATGTCACTAAATGGGTCGAAGCGATTCCGTGTCGAAAGAATGACCATCGCACGGTCATTAAATTCCTAAAAGAAAACATCCTTTCTCGATTCGAAACGCCTCGAGCCATCATTAGTGATGGGGGCTCACACTTTTGTAATAGACCATTCGAGAGCTTAATGAAGAAATACGGTATCTCTCATAAGGTGAGCACCCCATACCATCCACAGACAAGTGGACAAGCCGAGATTTCTAATAGGGAGATTAAGCACATTTTGGAGAAAACGGTTAACCCTGATCGTAAGGATTGGTCAATCCGATTGATCGATGCCTTATGGGCATACCGTACTGCATTTAAAACTCCTATTGGAATGTCTCCCTTTAGACTTGTCTATGGGAAAGCTTGTCACTTGCCTCGTGGAGTTGGAACATAAAGCGTACCGGGCGATCAAAAATCTTAATTTCAATCTGGACAACGCTGGCTCGCTACGTAAACTTCAATTGAATGAACTTGAAGAAATCCGGAATGATGCGTATGATAATTCGAGAATTTACAAGGACAAGATGAAAGCATTTCATGACCAACACATTTTGTGAAAATCATTCACGCCGGGTCAGAAGGTCCTTTTGTACAATTCTCGATTACATCTCTTTCCGGGTAAGCTTCGATCTCGATGGACCGGCCCTTACATTGTTGTTACCGCTTATCCTCATGGGGCCGTCGAGATAAGAGATCCCGACAATGGCAAGGAGTTTAAAGTAAATGGACATCGTTTAAAGCCATTTGTCGAGAAATTTGATTCAGAGGACATGTCCATGCCTCTGACTGATCCTGTTTACCAGGACTGATCTCCTAGTCTGATGGAGGTATAGATAGGTTTATCGCTTTCATAGGATTATGGTAGTTGCTTGTCTAGTTGAAGACGTTAAACTTAGCGCTCCTAGGACGCAACCCAAATTTTCATTCCATTTCACTTTTCTCATTCATTAGTTCAATGTTTGTGGGTAACATTACTGCAAACCCTCACGAGACTACAACTCGTCCACTAGGGGTAACCTAGGGGTTTAAAGGCTTGTTGCATGCGCTAAATGCAATCGAGAGCACCTACGAAAGTGGTATAGGTAGGATTTTATTTTGTGTTATTTTTTCTCTCGTGCTGATTGGTGCCCAGGCTGTGATCTCTTGAAAAGTGTCTCTCTATGCATCATCCAGGTACTATCTTCCCATTACTTCTCATTTACTCTTTTTGTCCCATGTGCATTGCATGACTATTTCTTTTTACATTGAGGACAATGTAGATTTTTGGTTGGGGGTGGGAGATTAGGTTCCCTAATCAGTGTTTAGTCTTGAGCAGAAATTGTGAAAAAATTTTAAAAAAATTTCTTCTAGAATTTCGTATAAATTCGAAGCGATTTTGATGGCTATCTTGGATTTAGAATTTCAAGATGCGTGATGTTGGTACTTTATAACTCTTGGATTCAGTTATCTATTAGATTTCAGAGCTAAGTTTGAATTGTTAATCCATTATTAGAATTTGTAAACATTGATTGAGTCATAAATTCGCAGGACACATCTCGCTTGCATATTAAGGTTTCAGTTCGATATTAAAGGATTAACTTAGTAATCACTAAACATGAAAGGAACCAACTTGGAAAATTGAAAGGATTAGGCGAATGGTCTACACCATAGGTTTGCTCCCTATAGGTGTAGATTTAATTCCCCATGAATGATATGTGAACAAGTTGGGTGTACAGTCTTTACCTTAGGTTTGCTCCCTATAGGTAAGGATTTGATTCCCCTTCTTGACATTACTTTCAATGGAAAAGTCAAAAAATTAAAAGAATAAAAAGATAATGTGTGAGACAAGTTCTGGTTATCGTGAATTCTCCTATTGGTTACCACTGAACTCCTTAAATAGAGAAGTGAATTTTAATGTTTCAAGATTAGACTATGCATCCATGGAATTTAATGTTTAGAATTGTTCTAATTGATGGACTAATATTTTGAACTTAATTACGAAGTTTATCGTGTGCTCGAGTCTAGGAGAGAGTAAGGCCCAACATTCATAAATTGTGAATTCTAAATATCTGGATTGTTTTCCAAAATCACTTGGGTTCATAGAAATTCTCCTGTAATTCTCAACTTATTTTTTCGCATATTTTGCTCGGGACTAGCAAAATGCTGGTTGGGGGTTGTGTTGAGGGTCAAATATTGCATATCAGACCCATTTAGTGCATGGATTTACAAACATAATACCGTTTAATGGCTGATTTAATTGTGTTTGTGATGCAGAATGTATTTACAAGCGTGGACTGAAAAAGGGTGGTAAATGCATGGATTTGACGCTCCAGGAGCACCAAGGCAAGGAACGGACCCTAGGAGACCAAGATCGATAGATTTGCACGTCAAGGATCCAAGAAAATCGAGAAATTGAAGCTCAGGTGGCCTGAAAAGTGTCCAGAATGCAAGATCATAGGGTTCCCACCATCTGATCAGTTCGAAACTCCATATGTGGCCTGAGGACCATAAATGAACCGTACACGTGAAATTTCAGCTCCTGGATCACTGTGGAAGTAGCCCAACGGACAAATCAGCTCATTTAATCATTATATGGGGCCCGCCTGCTATCAGGATACGCTTCAAATTTGGTCCCCACGGTTAAGATAAGATGGAGCAACGATTGGATGGATCGGATCTCTGGTATAGATCACCATAGGACCCATACAAGCAGTGCATGTGCACAGCTTGGAAGGAACCGTCGCGCACCACATGAATATATATCGGTCAGCCTTGCGCTGACCGATGAATTCCGCGAAAATATCAGAGACGCAACAGCGTCTTCGACGTTGTTTCCGGGCGTTGATCGTGGGCCCCACCCATCTGGTATTATGATAATCTGGACCGTCCAATCGACCAATAGGTGGGGCGTAACCCTCACCTAGATGCCCTATTCGTCCCATCATGCACACACATGTAAAAAAAAAAGGATCGAACGGAAGATGGACGGTGGACTGAACCAGCAAGTGGGCCACACTGAAATCTAACCAAAACCGTCCCTTCTTGAACAGTTTTTTGTCCTGAATCCAACTGACGGATTGGATTTCCAATAAAAACATTTAAGTGGGATACGCCATTGTCACAGCGTAAGATGACGCTACTCTGTTTTTGCGTCCGGAAAACCCGGATTTTCCGTGCGGTTCTGGCCCACCACAGTTGATCAGAGGCTTGATCCTAACCATCCATCGTGTATCTCGTCCAGAGATCTCCCAAGGGACGTCATCTGCTTGGAAAGAATGGGATGGAAGTGGAAGTTCTCCCTTCCGTTTTCTTGGCTGCAAAACGCCTCTACGCTCCAACCTTGCGTAAATTCGTCCTCCGCAACCTATTCCTTCTCGGACTCAGCCTCTCCACGGCCATATGCACCTGCCTATAAGGGAGGAGGAGAGTGGAAGCTGAGCAAGGGGATCGGTTTTAGAAGTTTTGGGAGTTGGACGATTGAAGGAGTGGCTGCGGCTGTTATCCATGGTGAGGGAGAGAGAGAGAGAGAGAACGGCTGGAGAGAAGCACGTTCTGGGTGTTCTGCTGCTACGTGGAAACAGTGGGGTTCGGCTGCTGCTACGTGGAAACGGTGGTGTTCTATTTTTCTTTTGTTCCTTTCCTTTAATGTTTTTTTCCTTCTTCTTCTTTTTTAGTTGGAATTTAACCTATATCATGCTCGGCTAAACCTCTTAGCTAGGGCTAAGGGGTGAAGCTTGTAGCCTGATGGGAGAGATTTTACTGTGTGCCTTTAAAAACTGAATTTGATATAGTTGATTATTAAAGGAATATTTTTCTTAGTCTTTAATGGTCTGTTGTGACTGAAATTACAATGGGTTTGCAATGGCTTTAAATATTTCTTTTCTCTTTTGATGTTTATGACGTCAGGAGGCCCTGTTGTTCATCATTGTCCCATGGGCATGGTAGGATGACAGTACCTTCCTGATCTTCATGGCATGTTGATTGATTGATAATTAGATTAATTCTGTTGTTTGCTTTGTCTCCTGGGCATGGTTTGGTGATGGAATCTATTCTAATTCATACACCTTTCACCTCTTGAAACCTATATCAATGGCAGTTCAGTAAATTTCCGTAATCTGTGATCTTGGTATACGATCTCCCTGATCTCTACAAGTGGATCCTCTGAATCCCTAGTTCCCTATCTCAGAATTCCTTAAAGTCTTAGATAATTCTTCCACAATTATTTCTTAAATTCTATTTGGTGTAGATCACATCTTAGTCTAGTTCTAGTTCTACTTGGTTTCAGATAACGTACAGGTATCAGTCCCTGTGGATTCGACCTCGGCCTTACCATCTTTCTTCTGAATTGCATAAACACGAGTTTGCGTCTGAAGGGGTAAGGGTTGTCTACCTTGCTACTTTTGATTAGCCGTTATAGTTGACATAGTCTGCAACAGTTGTTGAAGTTGTGTTGCAGGAATAAGTATAACTGGATCTGGAATAGATTTTGACGTTGATTGTGACTTAGACTTGGGTTGTACTGGAGGAGTCTGAACAGATTTCGACGTAGATTTTGACTTAGAACAGGATTCTTTCTAGGCGGCATCCTATAGATAAAACACCGAATTAGCCTAAAAAGAACTAGGAACAAGTAAACCAATACAATATAAACAATAGTAAATAACCATACAACTCCTCTACTTCACAAAACATGGACCTACCAACTTTAACACAACAACATATAGTAAATACATTAGGATTTATGTAGATAGTTCCCAGATCATGCTCTGATACCATTTTCTGTCACGACCCTAAATCTAGTGTTGGTAATCCATGATTACGGGACACCAAATTTTGGTTGACAGCTTCTGTAGAACTCCGATTTTGGGACTTGTGACTATCACATCCTAAGTCCCATAAGCGGGGCTCCACAAGGAGGATTTCTGAAAGTAAAGACAACAAGCATGTATGTCTCAAAATTTCATCATATTCAACATATATGATTGTGTACAACTGAGCACCTCAAGGCAGAAAAAGAACATAAACCATGTCATATTTACTATACCCGCTGTACATATTCGGGGTATTACAAAACAAAAAAATATATACACTGATATGTATAACACAAAAAGGACAACTGGAGTCTGTAACCTCTACTCCTGCAGCTCCCTACTCTTACCTGTAACAAAGAAATAGAAGGGAAAGCTTGAGCAACTAAGCCCAGTAAGTGCGTGTGTGCAGTGAAAATGCATTTTTCATATCATGCTCCTTTAATGTACATGCTTTCTGGCTCGATAACAATAAAATAAAGATACAATGCCTACTCTTTCAACGTTTTCATAACTTTCCACATTTCTTAATTGGACCACCAGGGTCTAAAACAGAGGTGGGACTCGCATATGATTACTACCCACTTGTGTAGACTTTTCCACCGTGGTCAACTACAGAGGTGGGACTACATAGTTCACGGGCCGAACTAGTCTAACCCACTTGTGTTAAACCTCACTATCTGCCTAACAGCGAGAAGTAATAAGTCGCCTGGCAAAACGATAGTGGACAATTTACGAGCTCGTCACACACAACCTATCTTTGCTTGCCCATAAGCAGGTCAGGTCAAACCTCTCAACCAATCGACACACGTCGGTGGGAGTCACTGCCTACTTTGGTATTTCGGCATTCCAGCGCTCTGTTCTTCCACCCGGTTTAAGCATTGGTTGTTCCCAATGGTACCAATTGGGGTTTAGAGACTTTCACCCACGGACCCTCTAATCATGTCCTGTCGAATTACACATTTCCGGTGTGGTGTCCAACTCAAGTTATAATAAAGTATGTTTCATCGCATTTACAATTACCATATGCATAAGTCTACATACAAGCACAATATGTCATGGTTTTCAAAGCAAACATAGGACGACCTTCCTCATGTGGTCTCCTTATACATTTAAGTTCCACATTTAAATTCCTCATAAGGGTCTCATGTAATACATCATGTATCTAGACGGTTTACATACTCATCATAGACACATCGTGTGTCGCACCACAACCCACTATGATCACCATATCATGATATGAATCATGCACTCTCAAGCATACAATGATACAATAACTATAAGTCATGCATATGATATGCACATGACTTAGCCAATCTAATTCTAATTCGGGATTTATTCTGCTATAAGACTTCCTGCTACAAGCATGCTTTTTCTCAAGAAGTAACTACATTCAAAAGATGTAGGATTTTTCTTTGAAACAATTTATCAAACAGATAGTGGGCGGATGTAAGGGACAAAGAGAGAACCTGTTAGAACTACGTATGACTTTCATCTACATCAACCATTAATAACCTAGTCAACTAACGTAGAAAATCCCCTTTCATCTAATCAGCCATAACCTTAAGAAAGTCCAACAATACCCTAACGAATTTAAATTAGCAAAGCTAGTCTTCTATAGGGTTTTGAAAGAAAATCCAGCAATCTATTAACCCTAAATACAAATCCAGCAAAAACCCTAACCCTAAAACAGAAAAACCAGCAATTCTTTAACTTTAAAACAGAAATTTTAGCAATCTTCTAACCCTAAATGAAAATCCAGCGAAACCCTAACCCTAAAGCAGAAAATTCAGCAATTCTTTAACTTTAAAACAGAAATCCCTAACCTTAAAACAGAAAATCTAGCAATTCTTTAACTTTAAAACAGAAATTTCACTCTTCTAACCCTAAATGAAAATCCAGCGAAACCCTATCCCTAAAACAGAAAATCCAGCAATTCTTTAACTTTAAAACAGAAATCCCTAACCCTAAAACAAAAAATCCAGCAATTCTTTAACTTTAAAACAAAAATTTCAGCGATAGGGTTTTGAAGAGAACCTCAACGTACACATATACTTGCTCCTAATCTATACACTCACCTGGAACTATCAAAGGATTGACTTGCAATCTCAGCTTCTTTTTCCTTTTCTTCTTCTCAACTTCACATTCAACAAGAAAGAGTGCTGAAAAATAAAATCCTGCAAGAGGGTTTTCATATGTGTGGACTTGAAATTGGTTTTAAAGGATTATGGGATGTGTTGTGATGATTTTGAAAAGGTTAAGCTATAGTAGCAATATAACAATGTTATTTAAGTAGTTGGAACTAACGTATTCCAAGGAGTTTTAAAACATCGAGGTCATTTGAGTATATTTTCTCAAAATATACATGTACATATCTATACATAACTTACACTCCAGGTGTCTTATTGACATGCCGTTTTCGCCATTAACTCTGTAACTTGACTACGGTTACAACGGTTAGGCTCTTGGACCTAACGGATTTTGAAAACTTGATGGTGGGGCTCCGCCAGATAAAATAAAGACATAATTATCATTTCTCAGATTGTTTAATTTTAAGTCCATATATCTTAAATTCAGACATCGGGTTGAAATACGGCTTGCGGCTTGATAACAGAATAACATTATGATTAGGTCAAAACATTCTTGAGGCTAATGGACCTATAGTTAACGGCTATCCAGTGTACAAACCAGATTTCGGGGTCTTAGGTCTTACATCATTGAGGATCATTGCTAGCATTAACATTAGGTCTGTTTCTCCAATTGAAGTTTGGATGGTTTCACCAATTAGGATTGTACGTGTTTGAATTTAAAACATTAAAGGGGCATTGATACGCATTCATGACATTAACTTGAGCTTGCAACACCTCATGAAAAGTCGGGATTGTGGGGCAATCCTTCGTTAAGTGTGCATTGCTCTTACAAATCCCACAAGCACTTTTGGTGTTTAATTTCGTTGGTGTTAACAACATCAACCTTCCTTAATTCCATGACCTCTATCTTACGTGTGAGACCGGCTATCTTTGCATTCACATCGTCTTCTTCTTTCAGAATGTAAATACCTCATTTCTTCTAGGCCACGGGCTTGGTTCTATCCATTTTGTTAGAAGTGTCCGAGGATTGGGCTTTCTCAACTAGAGGATCAAAATATTCCCAAGCGTCATTGGGGTCCTTATAAACTCATCATTGCACATCATCTCTACTAATTGATGTATGTTCGGACTCAACTGATCATAGAAAAAGCTAATAGCTCACCACATTTTGTAGCTATGATATGGGTAGGTAAGTAAGAGTTTCTTCAACTATTCCCAACCCTAGAAACAAGTTTTCATCCTCCTTTCGGGAGAAATTCCTAATGTTTCATCTCAGTGTGTTGGTCCTATGGAGAGGAAAAACTTTTTAAGGAATTCCCGGGTCATCTCAGCCCATGTTCTGATGCTTCTCGGCCTTAAGGAGTGAAGCCATGACTTGGCTCTCTCCTTCAAGTAAAAGTAAAATAATTTAAGTCTAACAACATCATTAAAGATATTGTTGTAATGCAAGGTAGCCACGATCTCATCAAATTCTTTGAGGTGTAAGTATGGACTTTCAAAATAAAGTCCATGGAATTTTGGAAGTAGTTGTATCACACCAGGTTTAAAATTAATGTTGCCCATGTTTACCGAAAAAACCATACAAGAGGGTATGGTTGTTCTTGTTAGTTGAAGGTAATTACGTAACGTCCTAACCAGCGGGACATTGTGCACTTTGTTCTCATCATAATTTGGTTCATTCTCAACTTGATTGGGTTCATTCACAGCCATAGTTCCAGTTGATTCAAAAGAATTAAGGTGTTTTCCAAGACGACGATGTATGGACAATCCTTCAACCCGACCTCATTCTCTAGAAGTCGAAGTGTGTAATCACGTGTCCACTCAGGTATGAATCACACAAAACCCTAAGATAAGAAAAACCTAACCCTAGAAAAGCAAAAACATAGAAATCATTATATATGAAAGCAATTAAAAAGAGTGAGGGACGGACGTTACCGAGATGACAACACTCAACTAAAAAATAATCTTATAGCAAAAACAAACATATGGCAGAAATGATGAACTAAAAAAAAAATAAAAATAAAAATAAAACAAAGCTAGTCTAAAAACAGGAATCCTAAAAAAAAAAAACAAAATAAACACTAGGTTAGTAAAAAACTAATAAAAAAAACAAAGCTAGCCTAAAAACAGGAATTCTAGAAAAACAAAATAAACAACTAGGTTAGTAAAAAAACTAATTAAAAAAAACCCTAACATAAAAACATGAACTAAATCTATCCTAAAGTGTTCTTAACCGTTTAATCCCTGACAACGATGCCAAAAACTTGATCTTAGCTACCCCAAGTGCAAGGTTGCGAAGTAGTATATACTTGGTAAGATCGAGGTCAATCCACATGGACTAATTTGGATTTAAAAATAAAAATAAAATTAGAACTAAGTTAAATATAAAATTAGAGTTTCCAATGGATTAAGAAGATTAAAATGATAGTAACCAACAACTAAGGATCCAGTGATCCCCAATTAATAAACTCTTGATGCCAATTTGTCAATCCAATCTGATAACTCAATTGAAATCGAATTAGGATTCCTTCCAAACAGGGAGATAGAACAATTAAACCAATGTAAAATATCCAAACAGATATGAACTTTAATTGATCAATTTCTCATGAAGATCTAAGTAATTGATTGTAAGAAATTCTACGCATCTATTATACCCAGAGTTAATAATAGATCCAGTAATTGATGACCACCTAACAATGGTCCACAGCTCAGATACCATATAAATTGAACCACCCAGGTCCAAAATCATTCTAGTCCAACAGATTGAATTAGAATTCGCTATGATCTCTCCAAATATTTTTGTAATGACCCTGAAAATTTTGTGCTTATCTTTCCCTAAGTAGTTGTTTTTGGGGTAATTAGCGTTATGCTCGATTGCTTGTGAAATCTGCATCAATCACTTTAAATTGTATCTGCATGACTCAAAACGTGTAGATTAGTTAGCGCTATGTTACTCTGAAATCTGGGATCCATCGCTAAATCCAGTTGTTCTTGGGAATTTTTGGAAGATCTGGATCGGACCTGGACCGCGCGTCGAAAGTCCGATAGCGATGATCTTAGGCTGTTGTGGTCACCATGTTGGGCTTGACCATCACCTTGAAAATTAAGTCCAGAAGATGTTCTGGGTCGATTTGATTGAGTTCGGAGTGAAGAGTGTGAGAACGGTTGGAAATTTATTAAGCTTTTATGAAATCTGAGTCGTGTCACTTGCGCGATGATTTTAAGCAATCTGACCGTTGGATTCTGACCCAATTTCACCCTCTGATCAGGGAAGGTGGCCCAGGCATATCCTTGTGCTTGTGGACCTGATCGAGATTCAGTGACCGTTGATTTGAGAGTGGTCCGCCACGGCTAATCTGAAGAGCCGGTCGGTACGAAAACTCAGCCTGACCTAGATCCATGGTCAGTGAGCTTAAGTCCGACCTTTCGTGGTATTAGGCCCACTGGAAGTGCTTCGTTGGATCGAGAGAGGCTTGCTTTGGTTATAACCTAAGTATACCTTGTCCCTGGGGTTATTTTCATCAATTTGAGGCCTATTTATAGTCCTTAAACCCTAGCTCTCTTTTCCATACGAATTTTCTCTAACCCTAGCTTAGAAAGAGAGAGGAAAAGAGAGAGAAAGTGAGAGAGAAGTTGGTGAATCATCTTAGATTCTTTCCTGTTCTTCTTCATCCTTGAACCTTCACTTTGAATCGTTATTCCGGAGATTCTGAGTTCATCTTTGGGTAAGTTAACCTAACCCTAATCTGTGTTACAGCTTAGAATAGTCTTGGTGTTGTTGTATCTCATTTCTATTCTTGCTTTAGGGTATTCTATCGCCGTTGACGAAGACAACTCGTCTGAAATCAGTTCGGTGTTCTTTTCTGGCTTAAGGTGCGGACTTTAAGTGTATAGGTTATGGTTTTCAAGGCTTTCAATGCCAGTTAATGATTTATTCTTGTTATGGATGAGATTTCACATGCCAAATGTTGTGTTTATGTTGTGTTCCTGATATGCATGTGATATATTGAGATTTGTGTATTCTATGTGTATGTATAAAGTACCGTATGCGTATAAAATATGAACATGTGATTGCCATGATTATTTGTCGTGTATGTATGCTAGATGTATGTACGACAACTCCTTGGTAAAGGGAATTGTCCAAATGTGTGTTTTTCAACATATGTCATATATGTTGTATTGTGTATTCTAAGTGTTTGTAGAAATGCCTGAATGATCTAAAGTGTAACTTATTACACTATTTGCGGGTGTTGAGAAGTGATTCTCAACACTCCTATTGATGCATATGATTTCCTTCATGTCAGTTACATTCCTTGTTATTTAATTTCAAGTCTTACTTATGCTTACATTTATGTTAAATTGATGTTCTTCAAATGTTTGAGTACCACATGATTGAAGGTGTTGTTCCATTACTGTTCTACATTTAATGCGAATATCTGTTGTAGGGTAATGTGTGTGGGACTATGTATTAGACCAGGAAATCGATAATCTACCTTAAGGTTGTGGCTGAGATCGCTTTCGCCACAAAGGACGTGATTAGACGAACCCGAGTCGTATTAGAGTTGTCGGCAGTGGTTTGGCCACGCAGAGTGTTTGCGCACTCTATGTCGTTCAATTCAACGTGCGCTCGTGCTAGTTGAGTTCGTCAAGTAACCCGATTGTCCGATGTATGTTCACCATGTATGGACGCTACTGTTTGAATCTAGGGTACCAGACTTACCGATGACATCCTGATAACCATGGTACCTTGATCCGCAGTGACGAGCTGTCGACCTACGCTGGGGTGACGAGCCTCCCCATAGTGACCAGTGAGCAACTAAACTCATGAGCCGATTATGGTGGTATGGGACACTATATTTGCACTGTCGGCTTACAGTGATTGGTGACGAGCCCTTTGTAGTGACCTCGAGCATGCCTGGATACCGCATTGAGGTGACGAGCCTTGGTGTAGTAACGAAGGTATGATAGGCGTGCATTGATTGGTGACGAGCCCTTTGCTATGACCTAAAACTATATGATCGTATGAGATGCCTAGGATTGACGACCCTAGAATGGATCACTGTTTGGATGGTGATATGAGGAAGGTACTTTAGCTTCCCAATCCTGCTGTATGAAAAGGACTAATAACAACTTGGTAATCATGTTCATGCACCGCATTTGCATGTGCTTTGTAGATGTGGCGCACTTTGAGGTGGTGTCATGCGTAACGTAAGATGAAGACGCTGGGGGTGTACGCGTGAGGGCACGCATCATTCTGCATGCATCCTTGCATTAACAAGAGTACTTAGGACTTGTTTACTTATTCTGCTTTATCATTACTGCTTGGTTGAACTGATAACATGTTAACCTGTGCTTTATTGTTCCACTGAGTTGATCACTCACTCCCACGTTTTGGAGTGGTGTTAAACACCCACTAGACTCTGTCTTAGATTCTGATGTTGCAGATGTGGATGCGACTTCTGAGGCAGAGCGGGAGATGGATGATGATGAGGCTGCTTTCTCTTATATGCAGTTTTCAGACAGGTTCTAGTGAGCCTTGTTCTGATGCGCGAGATTCTGGGATTATTTTTGGAAATTAAATGATGTAATTTTGATACTTGTAATTTTGATAATAACACTTACATTACGACCTGGTATGTATATGTACTTCAGGGATTTACACTTGTACACATATATTTCTATAAGTCTTCCGCTTGCTTTCTTCACTTATCCCTGAATTATATCTGTGCTTTGGCTTAATCTATTCCATATTTTATGCACTAATACAGACAACATACATCCATCATCAAATATGTTGCATAAGTGATGTTTTGGAACTCGAGAGCTGAGTTATGCTCGAGCCCCGAATTTCAGGGCGTTACAAGTTGGTATCAGAGCATGATCTGGATTAAACTGGACCTGGGTTATGGTCACACACCGTACGTTGTCGCCACTTTAGTGTATTTGGGTGCGGGTCTATTGTAAATTGTGTGTTTGTGTTCCGTAGCTTCTATCGGCGAAAGTTTCTTGAAAACGTTCGCCGAGATCGAGTATGTACTCTCTCCTGATCACACACAGCGACCCGAAACCTTTCCTAGACCATCTATTAATGAGTTTAGATGGTCTATCTTCCCTTTTCAACCCTTTAATTTTCAAGAAATCTTTATTTGAATCAGATTTCTGCCCGAATGGCCCGATAGGCGTCAAATCATGCAAGGGGCCGATCGGGGCATTTTCTGTGGGGCCCAAGGGGGGAACCACATCTTTTTGAGCTTGGGGGACCAGGAGGACCTCGCCAAAATGGCTATGCATCGCCGGAAGGTCCAGAGACCGGCGATGCCATAGCCGGTTCGGTGAGGGCTCGCCGATCAGCAGGCCAGGCCGGGCGGGCCGGCACGGGCCGACGCATTTTAGGCCTTATGTGGCCCACCCCTCCATTGTTCAGTGGTTTAAACACCTCCTACACCCTACTTCCTTCACAAATTTCCCTCCCAAGCTCTCCTTTTCTTGAAAACCCTCTCCAAAACTCTTCTAAATCTCTTTCTTTCTTCATTTTCGTGCAAACCCCATCACCCCATCTCAAAACCCTCACCCCCATTGCTATTTACCCTTCCTTTCCTTCTCATTTGATCTCTCACATTCCCTTTTGGGCTCTCAAGTGTGTGGAAGCTTCACAATCTTCCTATTTCTCCCATTTCTCTCATTTCTCATGGCCCTCTTTGAGTTCATCACGGCCATATTTTCCATTTCTACCCTTCTTTCTTTGATGGGGAAGAAGAGAGCACCCGTGGATGAAGCCGGGCTTAGCCGTCCAACCCATGCACGGAGGTCGAGAGGTGCCGCTGCTAGCACGTCCTCCACTCATGAATTCCAGACCAAACGGGACCTCGATCCTCGAGCTCCTATTGGTAGGACCTTGTTGGCGGAGTTATCGCATGGAGTCTATGAAGGCCGTAGAGTCCTTTTTGAGGCTCATGTTGATCCGCGGATGTATGGCGAGTTTCTGTTGTTGGAGCGCCTGGAAGGGGTTGGTTGGTGCCCCTTGTTTGAAGGCGAGTATCGTGCGAATGCAAGTACTGTTCGAGCCTTTTATGCCAATATTCATGATCCTTCGCTGGAGCCTCTGCAGTTCAAGATTCCTTATGGTAGCGGTCGAGAGGGTATTGTCAATGTTGCTTTGATATCCCGACTCCTGAATGTGCCACTTGGTGAGGTGCATGCCAGCGAGAAGAATGTGAACAGTATGCGCGAGAGGGATCGTCGCACCCGATCCTTGTGTGGTCGTTTGGTCAAATGGCAGCCTAATAGGAGTCTTCTGGCTACCTACATGACAGACGACTTCCGTTTGCTTCATCACATGTGTACGTTCAATGTATACCCAAGGTGGAGCAACCGCAGCAAGTGTACGCGCTTGATGGTGGACTTCCTGTATCAGGTGGGGCAAGAAGCGAAGTTGTGTGTGCCGACATACATCCTATGCCAGATTATTCTCATCGCTCGTTCGACTAGGAGGACCGAGTCGCTTCCATTTGACCGCCTCATTTGCAAGCTTGCACATGAGTTTGGCTATAGGCTTGGAGCAGAGAAGCCGGTTCCTGTTCGTCATATTAATCTGAGGACTCTTAAGTAGATGGAGATCGGTTCTGGTCGTCATGCCTCAGAGAGTGAGGATGAGTCAGAGAGCGATGGTGAAGAGAGTTATGCTGAAGGTGGTGCTCAGATTGAGGGAGAAACAGAGCAGGATGAGGAAGAGGATGAGGCACAGGATACGAGTGATAGCTCTCCTCCTGTGGCGCCTGAGCAGAGCCCAGAGCAGACTGCCAGTGATGCCCGTCTCGCACGGCTTGAAGAAGGGCAGGCTGTTTTACGCCAGGGTATTGTTGATCTTCGAGCCCTTGTGAGGCATAAGTTTAAGAAAGTGGCTCGAACTCTGAAGTCTATCCTGTGTTACTTGCAGGATAAGGGTGCCCCGCCTCCATCTCCTGATTCCGACGAGTAGTTGTCGGTGTAGCTGTCCTTTGCTTTGTTTGTTGTTTTCTTTCTGTGTGTAGCCGTTGTTGGCTTCGTAGTTGGAGTTGTTTGTAGTCGTTTGTTGTTGCTTGAAGTGTTAGATGTTGTTGTTTACATGCTTTCCTAGTCGTGATTCATGTAATGCTGCACTACTTGTATTGCGACGATTTTTTTTAATGGAATGCATGTTGTTTATCTTTGGAGTTGTGCTGTGAATGCTGTATGGATGGATTATGTGACGTAGAATCTGATAGGTTGCATCCTCTGTTGAATGTAGGGATACCTCCTAAGGGTTCGAAGTCTTCGGCCCGTCTCTCCTTGATTGAGTTGCTTGCTGGGGTTCCTCCCTTGAGCGATGGCTAGTCGGATCCACAGGCGGGCCCGTCTCATGCCGGTATTGGGCCGACACCTATGGCTCCTTCAGTCACGCCTTCGGTTCTTAAGCCGAGTCGTGCGCCTTCGTCTGCTTCGCCTTCTGATAGGTTTGAGCAGATGATGCTGTTGATGCAGTAGCAGTAGATTCAGCAGCAGCAGCACCAGCACCAGCAGTAGCAGGAGTTCCTCTCTTCCATGGCTGGCATCTTTGCTCAGTCAGTGGGGGCGACTCCACCTGCTTCACCTATGCCTCCATCTGGGAGCGCCAGTGCCAGCGGCACTTTCGAGCGATTCCAGCACTTGCGACCTCTTACATTTGTGGGTTCTCATAGACCCGAGGAGGCCGAGTATTGGATCGATTGCATCTCTAAGATGCTGAAACCGCTGCACTGCTCTGAGGTTGAGCAGGTTGAGCTTGCCTCCTTCATGTTTGAGAAGGAGGCCAGTCTGTGGTGGGACAGTGTTCTTCGCACTATCGAGGAAGGTTTTGTGTGGTATGGAAGGCGTTTGAGGCACGCTTCCACGAAAAGTATTTCCCGGTTACGTACCGACATGAGAAGGAGAGTGATCGCTTCCGCCAGGGAGGGTTGTCGGTGACGGAGTATGAGAACTGGTTCACTGAGCTGGGGCGGTATGTTCCTTTGATCCTGGGAGATTAGCCGATGAGGATGCGGCATTTTTCTGAGGGATTGAGACCTGAGATCCGATCGGAGATTTGTTGTGCTAGCATCTCTTCTTATGTGGAGCTGGTGAGTATGTCCTTGCGAGCAGAGCAGGACGGGGATAGGTCATCCCGCATGCGAGCACCGATGGTTCCTAGGCCGCGACCGGACTTTCAGGGTGCCCCTTTTCTCGGCAAGAGGCCGCGACCAGATTCTCCTCCAAGGCATTCAACGCCGTCGGCTCAGCAGATGAGAGCTGATGTTCGCTGTTCATATTGTGGGAAGACAGGGCATTTGGACCATTTTTGCTTCTCTCGTATGTGGGCCAGTGGTTTTACTCCACCACAGAGGATTAGCCGTCCGATGCCTCAGGTTATTTCTCTTCCACCTCTTCGATCAGCACCAGCTCATCCATCCTTCAGACCTGCAGTTCCTAGCTTCAGGCCACCTCAGCGGCCTATGGTTCCTCCGTCGAATCGTCAGCAGCAGGCTCGAGTTCATGCGTTTTCAGCTGAAGCGCCTATGTCTGACTTGGTGCCGAGGTCCTTCGAGGTGACAGCGCACATTGAAGGTATTCCCGTTTCTATATTAGTGGATATAGGGTCCACTACTTCTCTTATATCTTATGCGGCAGTTAGGCGTTTGGGTTTGAGATCTGTTCCTATGCAAGGAGTGACGCTTACTACCGCTACGGGGATTTCCTCTGCTTTGGGCAAGCGTTGTATGGATTGTTTGGTCGATCTTGGAAGTGGATCGATCCGTGTTGATTTCTTAGTCGCACCGCTTTATCATTACGATGTTATTATGGGTATGGATTGGCTCACGAGGATGCGAGCTGAGATTGATTGTGAAGCTAGATCAGTGACGATCTATGGACCTGAGGGCGAGACTGTTACTTTCCTAGTTTAGGTCAGTTACCCTCTTCGTATTGATTATTATTCTTCTCTGTTGGAGAGTATGGCTGAATCGGCGTTAGTTAGCACGCCGGTAGTTCGGGAGTTTGAAGATGTGTTTGAGTCGATTCCTGGATTACCTCCTCAGCATGAGATTGATTTTGCTATTGACCTCATGCCTGGTGCGGCGCCCATTTCATTACCCACCTATCGTATGCCTCCGAGTGAAATGGAGGAGTTGAGGAAGCAGATAGATGGTTTGCTGAATTTGGGTTTTATTCGGCCTAGTGTGTCTCATTGGGGAGCACCTATTCTGTTTATGAAAAAGAAGGATGGTTTTTTGCGGTTATGTATTGATTATCGCAGGCTGAAATTGGTAACTGTGAAGAATAAGTACCCTTTGCCCAGGATTGATGATCTGTTTGATCAATTGAAGGGGGCACGGTACTTTTCGAAGGTTGATCTGCAGTCAGGGTATCATCAGTTGCGCGTCAAGGATGGGGACGTGCAGAAGACTGCTTTCAAGACTAGCTTCGGTCATTATGAGTTCCTTGTGATGTCGTTCGGTCTTACGAACGCACCGGCCGTGTTCATGGATTTGATGAACAGAGTGTTTCGGCCATTCTTGTTCCAATTCGTCATTGTCTTTATTGATGACATCTTGATTTATTCGGCGAGCCGGGAAGAACACGAGGAACACTTAAGAGCGATTTTGGATACTCTTAGGAAGAATCAGCTCTTTGCGCAGTTCAAGAAGTGTGATTTCTGGAAAGAGGAAGTCAAGTTCCTGGGACATGTGGTGTCCAAGGAAGGGATAGCTATCGATCTTGCCAAGGTAGCTGCAGTGCAGGACTGGAAGTAGCCTGGTTCAGTTACTGAGGTAAGGAGTTTTCTGGGTCTTGCAGGCTATTATCGACGCTTCATTCAAGACTTCTCGAAGATTGCCAGATCGTTGTCACAGCTGACACGGAAGGATTTGAAATTTGCTTGGAATGAGCAGGTGGAGTTAGCTTTTCAGGAGCTGAAGGACAAGTTGATGTCCGCCCCTGTGCTAGTATTGCCAGAGCAAGGGGTTAAGTATATTATTTATACTGACGCCTCTCGCGTTGGCCTGGGTTGTGTCCTTATGCAGAAGGATAGGGTGATTGCTTATGCTTCGCGTCAGTTGAGGAAACACGAAGAGAATTACCCTACGCACGACCTGGAATTAGCAGCTGTCATTTTCGCATTAAAGCTTTGGAGACATTACCTCTATGGTGAGGAGTTCCAGCTCTTTTGCGACCACAAGAGCCTTAAGTATATCTTCACGCAGCATGATTTGAATATGAGGCAGCATCGATGGATGGAAACATTGAAGGACTTTAAGTTCGATGTTTCTTACCATCCGGGCAAGGGGAACCTTGTGGCAGATGCGTTGAGTCGCAAGAAGGCTATTGAGTTTGTGGCTCCGCTAATGATAGTAGAGTGGGATATGTTGGAGTTCGTGCGTGATTTTGAGCAGAATCTTATGGTGGTTGAGCCGTATGAGATTATCGCACACATTCGTGTACAGCCCCTTATCGACGAGAGGATCGTTGCAGCTCAGGCAGATGATGAGCTTTTGGTGAAGATGAGGAAGCGGGTTGGCACAGATGAGAACTCCGACTGGAGTATTAGTTCTGATGGGGGCCTACGATTTCGTGGCCGGTTATGTATTCTTGACATCCCTGACTTGAGACGGGAGGTTCTCGAGTTAGCCCATAGTTCTAAGCTTGCGATGCATCCAGGTAGCACGAAGATGTATCAGGAAATGAGGAGATCATATTGGTGGGACAATATGAAGGTCCAGATTGCTGAATTTGTTTCTCGTTGTCTCACGTGCCAGCAGGTCAAGGCAGAGTATCGCTGACCTCCTGGGTTGCTGCAGCCCATGCCCATAGCTGAATGGAATTGGGACTTCATCTCTATGGATTTTATTTCTGGGTTGCCGAGAACGAGGAAGGGATATGACTCTATTTGGGTGATCGTCGACCGATTAACGAAGTCGGCGCATTTCTTACCGATCAGAGTCACTAACTCTGCAGACGAGTTGGCTAGGTTGTATATCAAGGAGATAGTACGTCTGCATGGAGTTCCCCTGGAGATTGTGTCTGATAGAGACACGTGTTTCACATCTATCTTCTGGACTCGTATTCAGGAAGCGATGGGTGTGAAACTGAAGTTCGGCACCGCGTTTCATCCGCAAACAGATGGGCAGACGGAGCGCGTGAATCAGGTCCTGGAAGATATGTTGCGAGCTTGTGTTTTGGATTTCAAGGACAATTGGGATGATTGTCTTTAGTATGCAGAGTTCGCGTATAATAATAGTTTCCAAGCGAGTATCAACATGGCTCCCTATGAGGCGTTGTATGGTCGCCCGTGCAGAGCACCACATTGCTGGGCAGAAGTTGGTGAGTGTAGTTTGCTTGGCCCGGAATTGGTGCAGGTGACTTCAGAGAAAGTTGACATTATTCAACGTCGACTTCTGACAGCGCAGAGTAGGCAGAAAAGTTATGCTGATACGAGGCGTCGACCGCTTGAGTTTGAGGTTGGAGACCATGTTTTTCTGAAGGTCTCTCCTATGAAGGGAGTTTTGCGGTTCGGTAAGAAGGGGAAGCTGACGCCGAGATTTATTGGTCCATTTCAAGTTCTGGATCGAGTGGGAGCGGTAGCATACCGCCTTGCTTTGCCCACACCTCTTGCAGGCGTGCATAACGTATTTCATGTTTCTATGCTGAAGAAGTACGTTCCTGATCCTTCGCATATTATTAGTTGGGAGCAAGTGCAGTTGAGTGAGGATGCCACTTATGTACTGCGACCGACGCGTATTCTCGACAGGAAGGAGCAGGTATTGCGTAGCAAGGTTATCCCTCTTGTGAAGGTGCTATGGACGCATCATAGTGAGGAAGAGGCTACTTGGGAATCTGAAGCTGAGGTCAGGAAGAGCTACCCTCAGATCCTTGAAGAATTTAAGAAGGTATGAATTTCGAGGACAAAATTTTCTTTAAGGGGAGTAGATTGTAATGACCCTGAAAATTTTGTGCTTATCTTTCCCTATGTAGTTGTTTTTGGGGTAATTAGCACTATCCTCGATTGCTTGTGAAATCTGCATCAATCACTTTAAATTGTATCTGCATGACTCAAAACGTGTAGATTAGTTAGCGCTATGTTACTCTGAAATCTGGGATCCATCTCTAAATCCAGTTGTTCTTGAGAATTTTTGGAAGATCTGGATCGGACCTGGACCGCGCGTCGAAAGTCCGATAGCGATGATCTTAGGCTGTTGTGGTCACCATGTTGGGCTTGACCATCACCTTGAAAATCAAGTCCAGAAGATGTTTTGGGTCGATTTGATTGAGTTCGGAGTGAAGAGTGTGAGAACGGTTGGAAATTTATTAAGCTTTTATGAAATCTGAGTCGTGTCGCTTGCGCGATGATTTTAAGCAATCTGACCGTTGGATTCTGACCCAATTTCACCCTCTGATCAGGGAAGGTGGCCCAGGCATATCCTTGTGCTTGTGGACCTGATCGAGATTCAGTGACCGTTGATTTGAGAGTGGTCCGCCACGGCTAATCTGAAGAGCCGGTCGGTACGAAAACTCAGCCTGACCTAGATCCATGGTCAGTGAGCTTAAGTCCGACCTTTCGTGGTATTAGGCCCACCGGAAGTGCTTCGTTGGATCGAGAGAGGCTTGCTTTGGTTATAACCTAAGTATACCTTGTCCTTGGGGTTATTTTCATCAATTTGAGGCCTATTTATAGTCCTTAAACCCTAGCTCTCTTTTCCATACGAATTTTCTCTAACCCTAGCTTAGAAAGAGAGAGGAAAAGAGAGAGAAAGTGAGAGAGAAGTTGGTGAATCATCTTAGATTCTTTCCTGTTCTTCTTCATCCTTGAACCTTCACTTTGAATCGTTATTCTGGCGATTCTGAGTTCATCTTTGGGTAAGTTAACCTAACCCTAATCTGTGTTACAGCTTAGAATAGTCTTGGTGTTGTTGTATCTCATTTCTATTCTTGCTTTAGGGTATTCTATCGCCGTTGACGAAGACAACTCGTCTGAAATCAGTTCGGTGTTCTTTTTTGGCTTAAGGTGCGGACTTTAAGTGTATAGGTTATGGTTTTCAAGGCTTTCAATGCCAGTTAATGATTTATTCTTGTTATGGATGAGATTTCACATGCCAAATGTTGTGTTTATGTTGTGTTCCTGATATGCATGTGATATATTGAGATTTGTGTATTCTATGTGTATGTATAAAGTACCGTATGCGTATAAAATATGAACATGTGATTGCCATGATTATTTGTCATGTATGTATGCTAGATGTATGTACGACAACTCCTTGGTAAAGGGAATTGTCCAAATGTGTGTTTTTCAACATATGTCATATATGTTGTATTGTGTATTCTAAGTGTTTGTAGAAATGCCTGAATGATCTAAAGTGTAACTTATTACACTATTTGCGGGCGTTGAGAAGTGATTCCCAACACTCCTATTGATGCGTATGATTTCCTTCATGTCAGTTACATTCTTTGTTATTTAATTTCAAGTCTTACTTATGCTTACATTTATGTTAAATTGATGTTCTTCAAATGTTTGAGTACCACATGATTGAAGGTGTTGTTCCATTACTGTTCTACATTTAATGCGAATATCTGTTGTAGGGTAATGTGTGTGGGACTATGCATTAGTCCAGGAAATCGGTAATCTACCTTAAGGTTGTGGCTGAGATCGCTTTCGCCACAAAGGACGTGATTAGACGAACCCAAGTCGTATTAGAGTTGTCGGCAGTGGTTTGGCCACGCGGAGTGTTTGCGCACTCTATGTCGTTCAATTCAACGTGCGCTCGTGCTAGTTGAGTTCGTCAAGTAACCCGATTGTCCGATGTATGTTCACCATGTATGGACGTTACTGCTTGAATCTAGGGTACCAGACTTACCAATGACATCCTGATAACCATGGTACCTTGATCCGCAAAGACTCATGAGCCGGACATGGTGGTATGGGACACCGTGGTTGAGCTGTCGGCCTACGCTGGGGTGACGAGCCTCCCCGTAGTGACCAGTGAGCAACTAAACTCGTGAGCCGATTATGGTGGTATGGGACACTATATTTGCGCTGTCGGCCAACATTGATTGGTGACGAGCCCTTTGTAGTGACCTCGAGCTTGCCTGGATACCGCATTAAGGTGACGAGCCTTGGTGTAGTAACGAAGGTATGATAGGCGTGCATTGATTGGTGACGAGCCCTTTGCTTCGACCTGAAACTATATGATCGTATGAGATGCCTTGGATTGATGACCCTAGAATGGATCACTGTTTGGATGGTGATATGAGGAAGGTACTTTAGCTTCCCAATCCTGCTGTATGAAAAGGACTAATAACAACTTGGTAATCATGTTCATGCACCGCATTTGCATGTGCTTTGTAGATGTGGCGCACTTTGAGGTGGTGTCATGCGTAACGTAAGATGAAGACGCTGAGGGTGTACGCCTGAGGGCACGCATTATTCTGCATGCATCCTTGCATTAACAAGAGTACTTAGGACTTGTTTACTTATTCTGCTTTATCATTACTGCTTGGTTGAACTGATAACATGTTAACCTGTGCTTTATTGTTCCACTGAGTTGATCACTCACTCCCACGTTCTGGGGCGGTGTTAAACACCCACCAGACTCTATCTTAGGTTCTGATGTTGCAGATGTGGATGCGACTTCTGAGGCAGAGCGGGAGATGGATGATGATGAGGCTGCTTTCTCTTATATGCAGTTTTCAGACGGGTTCAGTGAGCCTTGTTCTGATGCGCGGGATTCTGGGATTATTTTTGGGAATTAAATGATGTAATTTTGATACTTGTAATTTTGATAATAACACTTACATTACGACCTGATATGTATATGTACTTTAGGGATTTGCACTTGTACACATATATTTCTATAAGTCTTCCGCTTGCTTTCTTCACTTATCCCTAAATTATATCTGTGCTTTGGCTTAATCTATTCCATGTTTTATGCACTAATACAGACAACATACATCCATCATCAAATATGTTGCATAAGTGATGTTTTGGAACTCGGGAGCTGAGTTATGCTCGACCCCCGAATTTCAGGGCGTTACAATTTTCCTTTTAAGAAATTGCTGAGTAGTTCGAACATTATTCGAGTCACTGAGTTTGATCACTCATCAAATCTGCCAGACCATCAATTGCATTAATCGAGTTCCTGAGAAGATCCCTTCATGATTGTTGCATGCAGGATCTTAGAGAAAAGGCTTGTCTTATCCTAGAAGCAATTCGCCTGTAACCCATTAGCAATTGAGAAGGGGGTGAATCAAGCTTTAAGGACAACGTATTTATATGTGATTCAGTCTGGTATTAATTTAAATAATTTTACTTTCGACTTTCTAATATACTTTTTCCAACATTCTTGAAGCTTGATTATGAATACTGAAAGTGTTACATCAGTTAAACTGATGAACTGGGATCTGATCAGACTAGACCAATTCGACGGTACGAACTTTACCAGGTGGCAAGACACTTTGAAGTTTCTTCTCACTACCTTGAAGATATTCTACATTCTGGACCCCATCTTCAGCCTCTACTAGAAGCAACCTACAATGACACTTCAGAATAGATTGCTGCCAGAATTAAATGAAAAGAAGATGAACTGTTGTGTTATGATTATATTATCAACGCTCTTTCTGATTGGCTATACGATCTGTACATAGGAATAACTTTAGCAACGTAAATTTGGAATGCACTGGAATACAAGTACAAGACCGAAGAAGAAGGAACACAAAAATTTTTAATCGCCAAGTACTTAGATTTCATGATGGTAAATAATAAGCCTCTACTAGCCCAAATTCATGAATTACAGTTGATCGTAAATAAAATAAAGGCACTAAAAATCGATTTACCTAAATCTTTTCAAGTCGGAGATATTATAACCAAACTGCCTCCGAGTTAGAAAGACTACTGGAAGAAGCTACTACATAAATCAGAAGAGTTCACCTTTGAACCCAAAAACATCCTTGTATTGAGGAAGAATCTCATACTCGAGATAAGAGGGATAACGCCAACGGTGCATCCTCATATAAGGTGAATGTAGTAGAAAATTTATCCTAGAAAAATAACTATGAGAAGAATGATTTCCTAAAACCTAACAAAGATTAAGTGAAATTCAAGAAAATCCAAAAGAAGAAATACAGTAAACTTGAGGGCCCTTGCTATGTTTGTGGCAAGACCGAACATTTTGCCCAAGTTGTAGGGATCGTAAAAAGCTTAAAAAAAGATGATAATGCAATAGACATTGGTATCGTATCAATGATCATGGAAGTGAACATAGTTCAATAGAAGGTCCCTAGTTGGTGGTATGATACATGTGTCATAGTACATGTATGCAACGATAGATCTGTCTTCAAAATCTATGAAAACGTGACTAACGGTCAAGAGGTTCAAATGGAAAATGAAGGTTGATTGAAAGTTGTTGGCAAAAAAAACCATGAAACTAATGTTTATCTCTAGAAAGAAAGTAATCCTGATCAATATGCTGCATGTCCCATACATAAGTGAGAACTTAGTCTCAGGGAATCTTTTAAGCAAACCCGAGATAAGGGTTGTGTTTGAATCCGACAAGTTGATCTGGTCCAAGAATGGAAACTTTGTGAGAAATGAGTATGCTTATAATGGGATGATTAAGTTTTCATTGAATGAAAAGAATTCTTCTGCTTACATGATTAAGTCTGTAACCTTATAGCATGGTAGATTAACACATATTGGCTATACTACCATAAGACTCATGACTAAACATGGTATAATTTCATACAATGATAGTGAGAACGATAAATGTGAAGTATGCATATGACTTAAAATAACTAAGAAACCATTCCATAGTATTGATAGATTGTCTTAGATGTTAGATCTAATGCATACTAACATATGTAAGCTAAATGACATTCTTACCCGATGAGGCAAAATGTACTTCATAACATTCATAGATGATTGTTCAAGATGTGTATGTGTACCTGCTAAAATTTAAAGATGAAGCATTTAATGCATTCAATGTCTATAAATCTGAAGTAGAAAATCAATTAATTAAAAAGATTAAAATCCTCTATAGTGACAGAGGAGGAGATACTTTTCTAATGAATTTTCTAGCTATTATGAAGAGCATGACATAATACATCAGTGCACAATAACCTACACACCACAACAAAATGGTGTGGCCGACAGAAAAAAAATAGGACTTTAGTTAAAATGGTGAACTCAATGCTAATACAAGCAAAGTTGTCATTAAGCCTATGGAGAGAAGCACTATTAGTAGCATGTCACGTTCTGAATAGAATCTCATCTAAGAAAACCAAGACATTTTCATATGAAATATGGATATAAAGAAAACTTCACATAGGATATCTTTGTAAGTGCTATGGTCTCATGCTCCTTTGGTTGTCAAATTTTGTTGTGCCAAAACTCTATTTGTGTCTTGTGTTTGTATGTTGTTATATATGTTCCAGACACTGCTTCAGAAGTGCTTCAAGTTAAGTACAATGATCAACTTCAAGCCAAGTCAAGCCATGTACTGTAAACATCAATGTTTAAAGCTACATCAATAAAAAGTACAAGACTCAAGTACATTTCAAGACTCAAGAGCAACTTAAGTTGAAGTTTGATGTCAAGCTTTCAAAGATCTCAAGATCAAGCTACATCAAGTAGAGATCTCAAGCTTTGTAAAGTTCAAAGGTCAACAATCATTTGATAGAATAGAGTTTCAATGTCCATACTTCATGTCTTAGGTTTGATTGACCTTAGATTGACCTTAGGGTAGGTCATTTCGGATACATAATTCAAACTGTATGTTTATATATGAATTTGGTTTGTTCTAAGACTAGTTCTGGACCTTGTTTGACTAATCATAGCACTGGTTCGACCAGTCCAAGAAATTTCTCGACCAGTCCTAAGTTGTTGAAGATTTTTGAAATTTTTTAGTTAGCCCACGACCAGTCCTAGAGGTCCTTCGACCGGTCGTAGGTGTGTTCACGACTCGAACTTTGACCAGTCGTGGGTCTTCGACTCAAACTACAGCGACCTACTCATGCGGTCTATGACCAGTCCTGGGTCATCTACGACCGGTCGTAGGTGGTCCATGACCAGTCGTAAACACCCCACGATCAGTCGTAGAACGGTTTTCAAAGATCGCGCTTAAAAATTCAAAATGCCGTTGAAGCTATGACCAGTCGAAGTTTCCCTAAGACCAATCGTAGTCGTGATTTCTGCTTCTATAAATTGAGCACGAATCTTAGAATTTTATAGCTCAATTCAAAGAAATTCAAGGCTCCACTCTGAGATAAGTTAGTGTTCATTTTAAGCTACTTTATGCATAATTAATATTTCCTTTTGTTAGCTTATTTTTATTTGATTTTGTTCTACATTCCAATCTGATTTGAAAATGGGAAATTCTGTAATTCCTTCTTCTTGGAATCAAAATCAAACAGAGCTAGCCCATTTGATTTAATTTAAAATCAATTAGAACTTAGAACCATTTTAAGTGAGTATTGGACATTGAATGTTGATTTGAACTTCTACTCCGATGGGTTCTTTCGGGCTGCTACGAAAGGAGAAATCTAGGTATTTTACGTTTATGTAAAATTTCTATTCTTTTGGTTTTTGTTTGAGATTCGCTAGAGAAATCTCATTGTGTAGTTATCTGAGGAGAGCCAGAAAACTCAGAAAGTGTGAGTTTTTGGATTGTGTAAGCCCAAGTTAAAAAGACACAATTGTGAAGGTTTTAGGTGAACCTGTGAAACCTATTTTGTTAGTGAACGCTAATATCCCCTGTGTGAGGATATTAGGAGTGGAGTAGCATTCTGTGTGGATGTTGTGAAACAGTTGGTGTACACACAGGCGAACCACTATAATTCTTTGTCTTGTGATTTGAATGCTTGCTTAAGTTTTATATCTTTTATCATTTAAGTTTGTGGGATGTATGTGTGGATGTGAATGTTGTAAAATTTACATTTCACGCAAGTGTGTGGAATGTTATAATAATTTAGATTTAAATTCTTTCAATTTATTTCAATTCCTTACTATTTATTTATTTCTCTTCAAATTGAGTTTTTGATACAAAGAACGTTCTAGAAATACGGTTGTCCTGCCATAAACCCTTGGTTTTTATGGTGTAAGGTTGTCCTTAGAACTGAATTCGTATCAACCTCTCAATACTTGTTTATTGAGGTTGATTTTATTTCAGCATTGTGAATTGATTTATTTTATTTGGCTATCTCTTTATTTTATTCCGTTGTTATAATTATAATTTGGCATAGTCCCATTCCCCCCCCCCCTCCACTCTTCCCCTCTAAGACGTATAGCTAGGCTGTTTCAAGTGGTATCAAAGCCTAATAGCTCGCTGTTATTGCTTTTTATTTGGATTTATTTCCTGAGCTAACGATCTAAGCTATATAAAAGATATCAAATTTTGATGGCCTATCAGTCACTAGGCCTCCACCCTTTGATGGCTCCAACTATGCCTATTAGAAAGCCAGGATGAGGATCTTCCTCAAATCAATGGATGAAGTGTGTGGCAAGTCACAGTGACTGAATGGAATTCTCTTACCACTGAAGTGACTGGAATCGATGGTTCCAAATCAATAAGAGTAACTCCTTATTTCTCTTGGACCACCCTTCAGAAAAATGAAAGTAGTGCCAATACAAAAGCACTAAATGCAATCACTTGCGCACTATCACCAGATGAGTTCAAAAGAATCATATCTTGTGATACTGCAAAGCAAGCTTGGGATATATTAGAAATGACACACGAGGGTACTACAATTGTCAAAAAATCTAAAGTCCGACTCCTCACAACCAAATTTAAAGAAATTCATGTGGAGGAAAGTGAAATATTTATGGACTTTTACATAAGATTAAATGACGTTGTAAACTCAATGTGGGGTCTTGGCGATAAAATCCCAGAAAGTAAAGTGTGTGCAAAGATACTATGCTCTCTTCTTGAACGGTTCAACTCTAAAGTAACTGCGATTCAGGAACTTCGTGATACGGACAATATGAGGGTAGAGGAACTTGTAACGCCCTGTAAATCGGGGGTCGTGCATACGCTCGACTCCCGAGTTCTTGGGGTCACTTATAACCAGTTTTCATTAATATGTGATTAATCCAGTCTAAATGCGCATTCTGAAATTTCCTGGAACATGAAGCACAACCACACAAGTCTACTGAAATGGAAGAAAATCAACTATACCTATATATACATGTCCAAAAGAATATAAACAGGCACACAAGGTGACGCCCAACAAAATCACAAAAAGAATGACATGTCCAAAAGAATAAAGCTGAACCACTGCTCGGCGATCCAATGACCCATCTACTAATCCGATGGGGTCTCGCTCATCAACTGGAAGTAAGGGAACTCGTCCTCCTCCTCAAGACTTGCATCACTAGGCTCCACGTAATCTATATCTCCTGCATCTACGAGCGGGTCTGGTTGGTGTTTTAAAACACCGTCCTAGAGTGGGAGTGAGTGATCAACTCAGTGGGTGCTATTACTCTTAAGTTATCATAGGCATCAATTATAATATGATCTTAATGAAAAATAGTCAATCATAAACATTTAAATAGTCTTATTAATGCGCATGCATACAGGATGATATGATATATACCCTCACCACAACGCTCCCCCGAGCGACTCCATCTAACGATCACGTATGACAACACTCCCTCATTGTGACCTCCACTGTCGAGTCGCCACCCTAACTAGTGCGATACAATGCGATCGCGTTAGCTGAGTTATTAGTTAGGTCCATTCATCCAGCAGATTGGGGAATCTGGTACACCCCACGTAATAATGCCCTAAACTGGGTGCGAGGCCAAGACCCCCCAATGCGTGAGGCCGAGACCCCGCGGTCCGTGATCCCGTCGGGTTCCTCATCCCTGACTTCAATCACATGAGGAGTGCCGAGAGAAAGGGATCACTCGCGGTCACTACGGGGAGGCGCAGTACCCCAGCGTAGGCCGACAACTCGGATACAGTGTCCTATTCCACCATGCCCGGCCCACGAGGCTGTGGACTAGTTCCAAGTGGGTTATTGATGGGCTACAATGGTTGCAGGGTGGATCAGGTTCCATATATTTGTGAGCAAACAGAGTTAACAAATAAGGTTGGTCAGATAGTAGGTTAGACCGCACGGGTCCAGGAAAGTACGTGGCAGGACGGCATCGGGTGCAAGTGACCCATGTAGTCTAACTATTGTCACCCACCCGCACTCGCCCACATCCATGAGTTTAGCTTCAAGGTGGTCCTACCAACGGGGCCGCCCTCGCTCTCATCGTATTCCTGACCAACCCAAGAATTTTGGGTGGTGATTCATAACATGTCAACTATCCATGTACCATCTAGCATAAACAACATCATGTTCCCATGCTCCTTAACATTCAATTTCAAATTTCTACTAACAAGTAAAGCTAATAATATCATGAACAAGGTGTGTGTGTGTTGTGTGGGTTGGTGAGGAAGTTAAGCACTTCCCACCTCCCTTAGAACTAAAATGCACAAAAATCAATGAATCATACATGTTATAGGGCACATCATATGAGAAAATCAAACAAGGCATGAGCATGTAATCATCCATACACAAAATCATGTGAGAGGCAGGAACAACATCATATGAGAGCCAAACATACAATTCCATACAATCCCAACAAACATGCAATTCCTAGGGTTTCTCTAGATTCTTCAAGTATAGCATCTAAGCAATCAAAATCATTAAACTCATACTAGAATTGGTGTTAGGCCACCTAAGAATAATAGTTCGCACCTATGGATCGTTGAAGTCTTGGAAAACGACCTAGAAACACCGAACCTGGTGCCGATCGGTCGGAATCCTAAGAGATTTCACTTGCATGTTAGAATCTCATGCAAAACATCTCTCACACAAGGGTTTCAAGAAAAAAAGGGTGAGGGTTTACCTATGCAAGCAACGGAAGCAGTTCTCGGTTGTGGTGGAGGGTTTGTTGAGGAAGAGGCGAGGAGTTGCAAGAAGCGGACTCCCTTGGGCCCCACTTTGATCTTTGGCCCACCTTCACTCTCCTTCACACTCTTTCTTCTCTCTTTACTCTCTTTGCTTCCTCCTTCCCCCCCTTTTTTTTATCTCTCCTCTCTCCCTTTGTTCCACCTAGGGCAAATTCGTATGGAGAGAGGGGGTGCCCAAATAGGGCCTTTATATAATGCCAGGTTTCGTGTAAATGGCCCTAAGGGTTGGGTTTTTACTATACTAGCCCTAGGGCATATTTTTCTACCATTTTGGGGCTATTACGGGGCGTAGGAGTCGACACCCACCGTTGGATAATTGACCCTAGCGATGATCTACATGTAGACACGAACGACCTGCCATTTGGATGGTTCGATTGACGGGTAGGATCAGAATTTAGTTCAACGGTCATCGACTATTGATCGGGGCCGCGGCTATACGGATATGAGCAGAGAAATATCCTCACTCCATGTCTAAAGTTTGGTCGTAAACCGAAGGTCCGAAATCCTCAACTTTGCATAAAAGTGGACTACTTAATTCACTTAAGTTCCAACTCCTTCCTTTAGGGTATTTGCACTTCTCATGCACTCATCCTTCGACTTAAGTTAAGCGGTTCTGGATAGTACCCCAGTTCGACTCCCGCGATGGGCGTCAAGCCCAGTAAGATGGACATTATTCTATAGTTTTAGAACTAGTGGCCCACCAACGAGCGGTTTAGAGTTTGTTTGGAGAATCGGGGCAGTTCTGGTGGCCCTCTGGCCATAAAACTTATAGGATAGGTGCTCCATGGCCCGATCAAGGGCCATGTAAAATTTGGGGACGATCGGATATGGAGTTTGGTCGCACGGGCCCGATTCGTGATCAACGGTCACCGTGCCATGATCGGGACCCAGATTTTGTGGGCGCGCATAGATAAATACATTAGACCTTTATCATAAATTTGGAAGAAATCCGATGGCTGAAATGCCTGAAATCCTAGTTTTATTTACCAGTGCCAGATTCCAATTTTGGCATTGGTGGGTTGCATTTGGCAAGTGTCGTTGGGACGGCCTGAATAGTTTATTTCTAGATGTCCACTGGGTCCATGGTCCGTGATGGACCACAAGCCCAGTGAGATCTATGTTTTTCCAAATTTTTAGATTTTTCTGACCTTCCTCGGCTGCTGCACGGCCTACACAAGCTGTCGCTGAGTACAAACCGATCATTTGACTTGATGGCCTGCACACGATCTGATCGTGACCAGACTGGACCACTCGTGTATAAGCTAATGTTGAGTGCTAATGGTCAGTAAGTGATAATATAAGTTAATTAAAAAAATTTCAAGGATTTTTGGAAATTTAAAATAGTGAAAGTTCAGGATGTTACAATCTACCCCCCTTAAAAATAATTTCGTCCCTGAAATTGCCTAAGGGTAGTAGTAAAGGTTTCATTATTTCATTTGCCTAGGTTTGTTGATTTCAAGTTTATATGTGTGGTAGGGTGTATACTATCTATGCTAGGCTGGCTCATTTTAGTCTACTCCCCTTAAAATCCTTTTTTTTTTTGCCCTGATGGTTTGCTAAAATTTATTTATTTATCTATTTATTTTTAAAGATTTAGATTCATGGCGACAGTTTTCCTCTATCTAGAATAAAAATATTTGTTTTCAATGTTAGACCAATACGGAGAGACGGTTATAGTGGGCTTGAACCCGATACGTCGATCATCAACCTGACCAGGGTAGAAGACTCATCGTATCCCTTCTTTGTCCTGGTGGATCCTGGTCTTCTACTTGGTCAAAGTAGTGAGTCCATTGGTAGTCACTCAGGATTGAGAATTGAGTCAAGCCGCGAATACTTCACAGGTGTATACTTCCATAATTCCGTAGTCCGATCAATATAAATGTTTAGGGAATGACCATTATTGAAAAGTTTGAATCTCCTATTTATAAAGTTGTCCTTTGGGTCTTGGTCCGAGAGAGTTCTCACTTTAATTCTTGTCTAACTTAGTGATTTAAATCTCCCACGGTGCTTATAGTCAAATGATTATCCTAAAAAGATTTCTAATAGTATAAAATCTTATATGTATATCACCATTTCGATCTCATGTCTAGTGAGTTAGGAGCAGACTGCACTTCAGTTTCCTAAACTTCGAGAGGGAAGGAAGAATCGAAAGTTCTAAGGTATTTCAGAGGTTTGAAGTGCTAATAATGCTAAGAAGGATGCAGAAAAGGAAAGACGAAGAATGTCATCTTCTCAATGTGGTACGAACCTTAATTCTTTAACAGAATAGGAAAACTTGACATATTTTTCCATAGTCCGCCTTTAATACGAACTTTCGGAGCCTTAAACTGTGAAACCCAATCCTACTCAAGGGTCTTAATTCGATTGCATTGAAAACTACTTAAAATAGAAAAACATATATAAAAATTAGTCTAATCATAGGATGATTCCTAGTATTATTAGAAATAATATTTTTATCTTTCACCGCATACTTGGTTTCTACTGCAGACCTGTTTAAATTCAATCTATTATAACCTATTTTGCATTTGCAACAAAACCCATTAATAGATTCAGCTTGTTGTTTAGTTTCTGCTTCTAGAACTATTTCCAACACCCATAGCCTATCCTGGAACTTGCTTATCAGCTCCTATTTTAGCAGAGTCTTCACCAATCAACCATTTATCTTCATAACTGATCTGTTTCCTAGCCACTTCCACACCTAACATTGGTACCAAAATCTAGCATTGAATGTCCATGGCTACAAAGTATCTTTAATTGTGGACAACGTAATATTCAGATGGGGATGTGTATATGGAATCACAGTTTATTTATTTTCATTTATAGCAACCTTACCTATCTGTGATGAAGCACATTAGATGAATGGATTGGGTGGTAGATAAAGACCATGGTAGACCCCGTATATAACTAACAGTGGATGTTCCTTCTCAACTATTCCATGAGATGGCTCATTTGAGTTTCAAATGATTATATTCTAGTTCAATGGTTGCCTTTGGAAGAAAGAAAAGAAGAAGAAAGGATTGAAGTAATGGGTTTTTGATGATAGGTTTGGAGAAGAAGAAAAGAAGAAGAAGGAGGAGATGGGTTTGAGGATGGGAGAGTGAGAGTGATGGAGTGGGAGTAGAGGGAAATGGATTTAGGAGACAGGTTTGGGAAAGGATTTGAGAATGAGATTGAGAAATGTGGGTTCGATATGAATTTGAAATGGGGTTTGAAGTTTGGGTTTTAAGATGGGTGTTGGGAATGTATTTTGGATTAGGTTTGACAATGGGTTTGGAGAAGATGAAGAGGAATGGGTAGTGGCTGGATGCTCTTGGATGGGTCTCTTGAAAATGGGTTTGAGGTCGGTTTTCATGAATGAGTTTAGAAAAGAAAGTTGAGAATGGGATGGAAATAAATGTCGGGAGTGGGTTTTGGGAGAAGAAAGATGAAGAGAATGAAGGAGTGTTGAAGGTGAGGAGGTTTGGAGAGAGGGTGTAGAAAATGAGGGTGGTTTGGAGAGAGCTAATGGAGTCAATCAAGTCTCCTTCTACAGCTCCAACAGGACAACAAAGGCAACTTATCGAATGGAATACCTACCCAAGCTGTTGAAGGGTTAGATCACACCATCCAGGTCGATGTTTTTGATCCTAGAGGCAACTTAAATCCCATTGATTATGTAGACTAAATAGCATCCTTAACAACTTTCTTTATCTGGAAAGTTTTGGAGAATGGAAAGAAATTAAAGTCTGTGGCCGCAAAACTTAAAGGGTGTGCTCGTTTGGTGGCAACAACACCAATTGGCCTATGAAAGGAAGAGAATAGAAAAGATTAATAATTAGGCTAAAATGAAGTTGAAAATGGACAGTAAATTGTTGCCTCTTAATTATTATCAAACCTTATATAAAAATTTTCAATTGCAACAATCTAATGATCAATGTATGCTAAAGTATATAAAATTAATTTTTACAAATCATTGGATTTTGTAAATGAGCTTATGGGAGTGAATGAGTGGATAGTTTTGAATGGGTTTTGTTGAAGGGGTTTTGGGAGTTTGTTTTAGGAATGGGTTTTGAAAGTGAGATTGGAATGGGGGTTGGAAAATGAAGTTGAGGATGGTCTTGGAATGGGGAGGAATGGGTTGAATGTGGATGGTTGAGGTTGGGTTTTGTGAATGAGGGATTTAGGTGGAAATGGATATTAGGTGTTAGAGGGGATTTTTGGAAATGAGAGAGTGGAGATGGGTTAGGGAGATGGAAGTGAAAATGGGAGAAGGATGGTTTTTCTTTTTTATTATTTTATTTTATTTTATTTTTATTAAGGAAGATGGACTTTAAAGATGTGGTTTGGGGGAAATGGGTTGAGTGTGGGTTTGAAGAAATGAACTTGAAAATGGGTTGAAGGTATGGGATTTGAGAAGGGTTTTGAGATGGGTTTTTATGAGAAATGGAGTTGGAGAATGGGAGTTGAGATGTGAGTTTGAAGAAATGGCTAAGAAGGGTTTTGAGATGGGTCTTGGGAAATTAAATTTTGAATAGGGAAGAAGAGAGTGAAAGGAGTGGGGTTTTGGTGAATGAGTATTGAAAGAAATATGGGTGGTGAGAGAGGATGGGAAATGTGCAAGAGACAAAGGTGGGTTTGATGTTGAATGGGTGGAACAAGAAGGAATGGGTTTTGTGAAAGAGAAGAAAATGGTTTGGAGGAATGGGTTTTTGGAATGGAGTTTGGAGATGAGGGAGGGGAGAGGATTTTTTTTCCAAGTGTTTGGGAGCAATGGAGAGGAAGGAAATGGAAGGAAATGAAGTGGTTTGAGTCCTATTTGCAAGGAGAGGGGACCCCGCTCGTGTTCACGTACTAAAGGGGACCTATCTTGTAACGTTTCTGGTATATTTGGTAACTGAATTATTTTTAAAATTTTTATAATGTTTCATCATTAAGTTTAAAATCATACCACAAAATTTCATCTCATTCAAAGTTGTAGATAAATTACTAAAATTCTAGGAGCAACAGCCGTCCGAAATTAATAATTTTTTTAACAGTTGGTAAAACATCCTAAGTTTATCTATATTATAATTTTTATTTTATTATTTTATTATTTTTATACAAAACTAGACTCATCAAGCTTAAATCTGCTTTTGAATCACCTAAATCAGAGTTGTAATGAAGGAGATATGAATTTTTGAAATTGGCCTAAAATACCAAGAAATTCCAGCGTGGCCACGCCGAGCCCCTGGAGGTTTGGGCGTGGCCACGCCAGCTGGGCATGGCCACGCCGAGCCTCTGGACTTCCGGGCGTGGTCACGCCGAGCCTTGGGCGTGGGCAATGGGTTGGGATTGGGCGTGGGCACGCCGGGGCCCTGCTTGGGTCCCTTTATTTTCGGGCGCCAATAAGGCCCCTCAGGTCATGCCATATATGATTTTGGGGTAGAATGAGCTGATATATGCAATGAACCTATCTATTTCATAAAATTCTCCTTAATTAGAGGCCAAAAATCTAATTTTCCTACATTCCTACTAATTCCAGTAAATTTGTGTTTACCCCTAATTCTCTATCCTCGAATGGGTCGGAACTACTAAGTTCAGCCTGGTATTAGCTCATTTGGTCAAGGACGATGGTTCCGACCGTCAAATCTTTCGATTTCTGACTTGTTCCTACCAATGTACTGGGGAAGTTCTAGGATAGAATGATGTCAGGGGATTATTTGAGGAGATACGTTAGAAAGAGGAATTTTGACTTAGGCTTGTCTAGCTATGGGCATTTAGTTGTACTAAATGGGATTACAATGCTACTCCCAACTCAGATTGGGAATGACATGTCTGGAATGAGTGTGGGATGGGATTTAAAATTAATTTCATAGGCTTTGCAAACTGAGCCTTGCGTTGGAAGGTGTAAGTGGGATTTTCAAATCCCAAGATGATGAATTTCTAAGCATAATTGGGAAGGAAGACCCAGAATTTACCATTAATTGAATACATTCCAACGGGCATTATAGAACATGGGATGTACTCATCCCAGGGACAATACCTTACCTGCATTTATCGTTACTATAAAATTCATTCTACCCTAATCCCACCTATTTCAGTTGGCCCAACGGGCCCTAGGAACTTGGCGGACTAAACTAGCTAAATTTCCTAGTTAATCGAATCGAATCGAATCTTGCCATCAAGTTCCCAATTTCTTGCTCAGGAATGGGCCGTGGCACTGTAAGAATCTCGGATCTCATTCTCTAGCGTCACTATTCCCTCTCTCGTTACCCATTCCTAAGTCCTTGGAAGTCCTACCCTTCGTCTACAGTTGTTGGTTCAGGGCCCTGGATGGTTCCTAGTGTTCTAAGTCCCTATTGCGTTTTCTATTATGTATCCTCTCAAGTCAGCGGACGCGTTAGTGAGATCATGACCCATGGCCCAATGGATTCCAAACTATTGCTCTGATACCATCTTGTAATGCCCTGGAAATCGGGGGTCGTGCATACGCTCGACTCCCGAGTTCTCGGGGTCACTTATAACTGGTTTTCATTAATATGTGATTAATCCAGTCTAAATGTGCATTCTGGAATTTTCTAGAACATGAAGAACAACCACATAAGTCTACTGAAATAGAAGAAAATCAACTATACCTATATATACATGTCCAAAAGAATATAAACGGGCACACAAGATGACGCCCAACAAAATCATAAAAAGAATAGCATGTCCAAAAAGAATAAAGCTAAACCGCTGCTCGGCGATCCAATGACCCATCTACTAATCCGACGGGGTCCCGCTCATCAACTGGAAGTAAGGGAACTCGTCCTCCTCCTCGAGACTCGCATCACCATGCTCCACGTAATCTCTATCTCCTGCATCTACGAGCGGGTCTGGTTGGTGTTTTAAAACACCGTCCGAGAGTGGGAGTGAGTGATCAACTCAGTGGGTGCTATTACTCTTAAGTTATCACAGGCATCAATTATAATATAATCTTAATGAAACACATCAATCATAAACATCTAAATAGTCTTATTAATGCGCATGCATGCAGGATGATATGATGCATGCCCTCACCACAACGCTCCCTCGAGCGACTCCATCTAATGATCGCGTATGACAACACTCCCTCAGTGCGACCTTGACTGCCGAGTCGCCACCTTAACTAGTGCGATACAATGCGATCGTGTTAGCCGAGTTATTAGTTAGGTCCATTCATCCAGTAGATTGGGGAATCTGGTACACCCCACGTATTAATGCCCTAAACTGGGTGCGAGGCCAAGACGCCCCAATGCGTGAGGCCGAGACCCCGCGGTCCGTGATCCCGTCGGGTTCCTTATCCCCGACTTCAAGCACATGAGGAGTGCCGAGAGAAAGGGATCGCTCGTGGTCACTACGGGGAGGCGCGGTACCCTAGCGTAGGCCGATAGCTCGGACACAGTGTCCCATTCCACCATGCTCGGCTCATGAGGCTATGGACCAATTTCAAGTGGGTTATTGATGAGCTATAATGGTTGTAGGGTGTTTTAGGTTCCATACATGTGTGACCAAACAGGGTTAACAAACAAGGTTGGTCAGATAAGAGGCTAGACCGCACGAGTCCAGGCAAGTACGTGGGAGAACGACATCGGATGCAAGTGACCCATGTAGTCTAACTACTGTCGCCCATCCACACTCGCCCACATCCATGGGTTTACCTTCAATGCGGTCCTACCAACGGGGCCGCCTTCGTTCTCCTCGTATTCCTGACCAACCCAAGGGTTTGGGTGGTGATTCATAACATGTCAACTATCAATGTATCATCTAGCATAAATAACATCATGTTCTCATACTTCTTAACATTCAATTTCAAATTTCTACTAACAAGTAAAGCTAATAATATCATGAACAAGGTGCGTGTGTGTTGTGTGGGTTGGTGAGGAAGTTAAGCACTTCCCACCTCCGTTAGAACCAAAATGCACAAAAATCAATGAATCATACATGTTATAGGGCACATCATTTGAGAAAATCAAACAAGGCATGAGCATGTAATCATCCATATACAAAATCAAGTGAGAGGCAGGAATAACATCATATGAGAGCCAAACATACAATTCCATACAATCTCAACAAACATGCAGTTCCTAAGGTTTCTCTAGATTCTTCAAGTATAGCATCTAAGCAATCAAAATCATTAAACTCATACTAGAATTGGTGTTAGGCCACCTAAGAATAATAGTTCGCACCTATGGATCGTTGAAGTCTTGAAAAACGACCTAGAAACGCCGAACCCGGTGCCGATCGGCCGGAATCCTAAGAGATTTCACTTGCATGTTAGAATCTCATGCAAAACATCTCTCACACAAGGGTTTCAAGAAAAAAAGGGTGAGGGTTTACCTATGCAAGCAACGGAAGCAGTTCTCGGTTGTGGTGGAGGGCTTATTGAGGAAGAGGCGAGGAGTTGCAAGAAGCGGACTCCCTTGGGCCCCACTTTGATCTTTGGCCCACCTTGACTCTCCTTCACACTCTTTCTTCTCTCTTTACTCTCTTTGCTTCCTCCTTCCCCCTTTTTTTTATTTTTATCTCTCCTCTCTCCCTTTGTTCCACCTAGGGCAAATTCGTATGGAGAGAGGGGGTGCCCAAATAGGGCCTTTATATAATGCCAGGTATGGTGTAAATGGCCCTAAGGGATGGGTTTTTACCATACTAGCCCTAGGGGGGTATTTTTCTACCATTTTGGGGCTATTACGGGGCGTAGGGTCGACACCTACCATTGGATAATTAACCCTAGCGATGATCTACATGTAGACACGAACGGCCTGTCATTTAGATGCGTTGATCGACGGGTAGGATCAAAATTCAGTTCAAAGGTCACCGACTATCGATCGGGGCCGCGGCTATACAGATATGAGAAGAGAAATATACTCACTCCACGTGTAAAGTTTGGTCGTAAACCGAAGGTCCGAAATCCTCAACTTTGCATAAGAGTGGACTACTTAATTCACTTAAGTTCCAACTCATTCCTTTAGGGTATTTGCACTTTTCATGCACTCATCCTTCGGCTTAAGTTGAGTGGTTCTGGACAGTACCCCGGTTCGACTCCCGCGATGGTCGTCAAGCCCAGTAAGATGGACATTATTCTATAGTTTTGGAACTAGTGGCCCACCAACGAGCAGTCTAGAGTTTGTTTGGAGAATCGGGGCAGTTCTGGTGGCCCTCTGGCCATGAAACTTATAGGATAGGTGCTCCATGGCCCGATGAAGGGCCATGCAAAATTTGGGGACGATCGGATATGGGGTTTGGTCGCACGGGTCCGATTCGTGATCAACGGTCACCCTGCCATGATCGGCACCCAGATTTTGTGGGCGCGCGTAGACAGATACATTAGACCTTTACCATAAATTTGGAAGAAATCTGATGGCTGAAATTCCTAAAATCCTAGTTTTATTTACCAGTGCCAGATTCCAATTCTGGCATTGGTGGGTTGCATTTGGCAAGTGTCGTTGGGACGACCTGAATAGTTTATTTCTGGGTGTCCACTGGGTCCATGGTCCGCGATGGACCACAAGCCCAGTGAGATCTATGTTTTCTCAAATTTTTAGATTTTTCTGACCTTCCTCGGCTGCTGCACGGCCTACACAAGCTGTCGCTGAGTACAAACCGATCATCTGACTTGATGGCCTGCACACGGTCTGATCGTGACCAGACTGGACCACTCGTGTATAAGCTAACGTTGAGTACTAACGGTCAGTAAGTGATAATATAAGTTAATTAAAAAAAATTTCAAGGATTTTTGAAAATTCAAAATAGTGAAAATTCAAGATGTTACAGAACTAGTTGGTTCTTTACAAACCTATGAGTTAAACTTTAAAGCTCCTAAAAGTAAATCCATCACTCTTAAATCTTCTAAAGGTATTTCTCAAGAAAACTCAGATTTAGAAAATTCTGAAGACGACATGGCTCTTTTAGCGAAAAAGTTTTACAAGATTTTCAAAAGCAAGAAAATGATAAATTTTCAAAAATCAAATGATAAGAAAATCTAAATCTAAATCTAAAAATTGGAAATCTTTGGAAGATAGTCAATGTTACAGCTACTAAGAGTACGGGCACTTAGAAAATAAATGTCTTAAAAAGGACAAAACAAAAAGGAAGGGTATGTTGGCTACTTGGGATGAATCGTCTGATCCTGAATCTTCTTCTGAATCAGAAGATTCTGAAACTGAGTCAGGTAATGAAGTTAAAGCCCTTATGACTTTAGCCAAGTTCACTTTTTTCAGATCATGATGATTCAACTAGTGAGGAAAATCTGAACAGTGAATGTGAAAATGAAGAGGATCTTCAAGATGCTTATAATGCCCTATACAAGGAAAGTTGTAAAATTGCTGTCAAACTTAAACTTCAAAAAGAAAAGTTTTTTAAACTCAAAGAATGTTTTGAATCACTTTTTTTAGAAAAATCCCAAATTACAGATTGTTTTGAAAAATCAAAATGCGATTTAGAATTCAAAACCTCCCTAATTGAAAATCTGAAATCTAAAAATGAGAAATTTAAAAATGAAGTATCTTCTCTTCTGAGTTTAAAGGACATATGGAGATATGCCTAAGGTGATCGAAAGTTAGAAAAACTATTATCCGGATCCAGAAAATGTGGCGATCGATCTGGGTTAGGTTATGATAAGAATATACCTCCTAAACAAAAGAATACTCCTCCTAAGTTTCTAAAAATACAAAAACTTTTCAAAAACCTAAAAGCAGCTATGTCAACTTTAAAAATCAGAACCGAAACCCACTAGCTGAAAAGATAGTTGATTTACTCAAGGAGCTCTTAAAATCTAACTCAGTAGGTCATTCTTACAACAACAGACAGAAGAAGACCAATTATACTCCTAAACCCAAAACAGTTCTGAAATGGGTTCCTAAAGTTGCCTGCTTGGTTGCCCACACTACTTTCAAAGCAACAAGCCATTCAAAGTGGTACCTAGATAGTGGATGCTCCAGGCATATGACAGGAGACAAGGCTTTATTCACTGATCTAAAAGATATGACTGATGGGTCAGTCACATTTGGTGATGGTAGCAATTGCAAGATTATTAGCTAAGGTACGGTCCAACTCTATAACCTCTCTTTATTTAAAGACGTTTTATATGTTGAGGGACTAAAACACAACCTGTTAAGCATATCTCAAATATGTGATAACAACCATAGTGTGAAATTTTCAAATCGAGGTTGTGAAATAATAAACAAATAGGGTTCTATTATATTAATTGGTCGCAGAACTTCTGCAAACTGCTATATTGTAAGCGATGGTAGCTCTTCTAATCAATCGTGCTACATGGTCCATACCAAGAAGATAGATTTATGGCATAAACGCCTTGGACATGTACACTATCGGAATTTATACAAATTGAGCAAAGGAGAACTAATTAGAGGTCTACCAAAGTTGTAAAAAGTAGGCAAAATATGTTGTGAATGCCAGTATGGTAAACAAACTAGGAGCTCTCACAAAAAGGTAAACTCCAATGCCACATCAAGACCACTTGAGCTGCTCCACATGGATCTTGTAGGACCAACCAAAATGGAGAGTCGAGGTGGCAAAAAATACATCTTGGTTATCATAGATGATTATACCAGATTCACTTGGGTAACGTTTTTAAGGGACAAATCAGAAACCCTTGATAAAGTGAAAAAGATCATTAAGCGAATCCAAATTGAAAAAGGTTCTCATGTCAGTAAGATCCATAGTGATCATGGATCTGAATTCGAGAATAGTAGTTTTGAGAAATTCTGTAGCAATCAGGGAATATCGCACGAATTTTCTGCGCCCAAAACACCACAATAAAATGGAATTGTGGAAAGAAAAAATAGAGTGCTTCAAGAAATGGGAAACTTAATGTTAAATAGTATGAAGCTCCATAGAAATCTTTGGGCTGAAGCAGTGAATACTGCCTGCTATATTATTAACCGGGTTTATACTTATAAATCTAATAATAAAACGGCTTATGAACTTTGGTTTGATAAGAAGCCTACTATCAAATACTTTCGAGTTTTTGGCAGCAAGTGCTATATTTTACGTGACCGTGAAAATATGAGAAAGTTTGACACTAAGAGTGATGAATGGGTCTTTTTAAGATACTCTTTAAACAGTCGTGCATATCTTGTACTGAACAACAGGACCGGTGTGATTCAAGAATCCATTAATGTGGTCATTGATGATCAATTGAATACACCTGCCCCTAGTCCAGATAATGATGAAGTTCTTTTAATCAACAAACCAGATAATTCATCAAATCAAGTTAATTCTGAATTAAGGACTATTAAAGATCATCCAACTACTCAGATTCTTGGAAACCCTCTCATTGGTGTGTGCACTTGTAGACAATTAGAAGACATATATAATTATGTATGCTTTACATCCCAAATTGAACCGACTAACGTAAAAGAAGCTCTTTCTGACGAAAACTGGATAGTTGCCATGCAGAAAGAACTTAATTAATTTGTTCATAATGATGTCTGGTATCTCGTTCCTAGACCTAAAGATAAACACATTATCAGAACAAAGTGGATTTTCAAAAATAAGTCTGATGAACTTGGAAATATAATTCGAAACAAGGCAAGACTGGTTGTAAAAGGGTACACTCAAATTGAAGGCATCGATTACGATAAAACGTTTGCCCCAGTTGCTCACCTTGAATCAATCAGACTTTTTATATCCATTGCATGCTATAGAAAATTTAAGATTTATCAAATGGATGTAAAGAGTGCCTTTTTGAATGACGATTTACATGAAGAGGTATATGTTGAACAACCTACAGGGTTTGAAGACCCTAAGTTAACTGATCATGTATACCGTCTTAAAAAGACTCTCTATGGTCTAAAACAAGCTCCCAGGGCATGGTATAAGAAATTGACTAAGTTTTTACTCAGTCATAATTTTCAAATGGGTAGTGTCGATAAGATGCTTTTTGTTAAGAAACACAACAATGATATTTTAATGGTTCAGATTTATGTTGATGATATTATTTATGGATCAACTTGTACTAACATGACTATTGGTTTGCAGATTTAATGAAATCTAAATTCAAGATGAGCATGGTTGGGGAATTAAATTATTTCCTAGGGTTGCAAGTAAAACAACAACCTGATGGAATTTTTATTTCTCAAACCAAGTATGCTTTGAACTTGATTAAAAGGTTCGGATTTGAGAATGGTAAGAATTTTGATACTTCCATGAGTACAACTTTAAGACTCTCAAAAGACTCTACAGGTAAAGATGTAGATCCTAAATTGTATCGTAGCATGATTGGCAGTTTACTTTATTTAATTGCTAGTAGACCTGATATTGCTTTTAGTGTTGGTATTTGCGCTAGATATCAGTCTAATCCTAAAGAATCTCATTTAACTGTTGTTAAGTGAATTATGCAATATGTCACAAGTTCTGCTAATTTGGGTCTTTGGTATCCATATGATACTAGTGTTCAGTTGGCTGGGTACTCAGATGCTGATTGGGCTGGTAATATAGATGACAGAAAATCAACTAGTGGTGGTTGTTTTTATATTGAAAATTGCTTGGTTTCTTGGTTTAGCAAGAAGCAAAGTTCTATATCGCTTTCCACTGTTGAGGCTGAATACATTGCAGCAAGAAATGCATGTACTCAGCTTGTTTGGATGAAACATATGTTAAGCGATTATGGAATTGCACAGGACTCAATGGTTTTATATTGCAATAATTCTAGTGCAATAAATATTTCTAAAAATTCAATCCAGCATTCACGTACCAAGCACATTGACATTAAGTATCATTACATTCGTGAATTAGTGGAAGAAAAAAACAATATCTGTGGAATACATTCCAACTGAGACTCAACTTGCTGACATTTTCACTAAACCGCTCGACAAAAGCAGGTTCAATAAATTAAAGTTTGACCTCGGTATGTGTAATTTATATTGAATATTCTTGCATAATTGTAACATATTGTATATATGTTTATGTATTTTTGTGGTTAAATTTTTAAATTCGCTGAAAAATGCAATTTTTGGCCGGTACTCGACCAGTCGTGGTACGATCGGTCGTGTATTTCCCAAGACCGGTCGTGGAGCGCGTTGACCTCTTTAATTTGGGGAAATCTCACTTCTTCCTTATTTTCACTTTTCTCTCCAACAAGTTGAGCTACGACTAGTCGAACCCGAGTGTTCAATGCAACCAGGTTAGAGCATTTTGATTGTCTTTCTTGTAGATTCATGGTTTATTTTCTTCAATTTCTTCATTGGAGTAGTTGATTCAAGTTTGCCTTGAGCTTTTTGGGATTTTCTTCTCCATTCACTGATCTAGAAAAACCCATCTCTACTTCTTTGAGATTTCTTGTTTTTATTCAAGAATATAGACTCTAGAGGGAAAAAGAAAAATACTAGAGGTCCCTCGTCATCCAGATCAACTCCTATTACAAGATGCCATCTTCGGTCTCCCGAAGATGATCCATCTTATGTGCGTGATTTGCGTCTTCATAATGTCATTGTGGAAAAAGCCGTTGATTTAGATCACATCGTTCGTTTCGGTCTCCTTCCTCTTCTCCAATCTGTAGGTTGGGATAACATCCTATGTTGGGGCGGGGCGGCATACCAATATATTGTGCAGAGCACGTTTGCATGCATATCTGAATTTTCTACTGAACAATTAACTTTCTCTATTGCTACTAGAGAAGGGCCTTTTCCTGTTGATTGTCATTTAATTTCAGGCCTTATGGATATACCTGTTAATGATGATGGTATTCCACCTAGCAATCTAGCTGAGAAAGTTTCTAAATTTGAAAAACGTATTTATACTAGAGCACTTTGTAACATGGATGCTCAATGGACTCAGAACGGGAATGCCCTCGCAACCAAATATTTGTTACCCAGATACAAAGTTTTGGATCGTATCTTTACTTCTAATCTGTATCCTCGTTCTGGTAACAAAACAGAACTGACTGTATTCATGGTTTGTATCTTGTATTCTATCATCACTAGTGCAAATGTTTGTCTGCCCTTTTTGATATGTGAAAAGGCCTAGCTATAAGGGGGGGGGGTGAATAGGACAATGCCAAATAAAACTTAAAACAACGGAATTAAAAAGAATATGATAGCCAAAGTAAATCACAATACAGGAAAGTAAAATAACCTCAAAATTCAGATCTTGAGAGGTTGATACAAATGTTGTTCTAAGGACAACCTTACACCAAAAACCAGAGTTTATGGTAGGACAACCTTATTTCTAGAAAGATCTTTGTATCAAATCTCAAATCGAAGAGGAATACAGAAATAAATACAAACTGAATTGAAATAAAATGTAATCACAAATGTATTGTTCTAGGGACAGCCATACACCATAAAAATGGCAGGGCAACCTTGCTGGAACAACTTTTAAAAGAAATAGAAAATCAAGCTGAAAAAGTAATAGCAGAAAATAAATTCTAAACTATCACAACATTCTCACAAAGCTTGAATTAAATAATTACAACATTCACCACCATACATACATCCCACAAAAGAATAATTAAAGATCAGAAGTATAAATCATTCAACCACAACACAAGGGATTATAGTGGTTCGCCTGTGTGTTCACCAACTGTTAAACAACAGCCACACAGAATGCTACTCCACTCCTAATATCCTCACACAGGGGATATTAGTGTTCACTAACAAAATAGGTTTTTCCAGGTTCACCCAAAACTTTACAATTGTGTCTTTGTCTGTGGGCTTACACAATTAAAAAACCCCACTTCTAAGTTTTCCTGGCTTTCCTCAGATAACCAATACAACAAGATTTTTCTGGCAAATCTTGAAAGAAACCAAAACAGAAAGGAATTTACAATTAAATGTAAAATACCTGATTATCTCCTTCGTTGTAGCAGCCCGGTAGAACCAAATCAGAGTAGATGATTGAATGTCCAAGTTCAATGTCCAGTACTCGATTACAATGGTTCTAATTCTAATAGATTTTAAATTAAACCAAATAGGGCTTGCCTTAATTGATTTTGATTCCAAAGAAAGGGAATAACAATTCCTCTTATCAAATTAGATTGGAATAGCAGAAATAAAATCAATTAAATAAAGCTAAGGAAAGAGAATATTAAATAAGCACACTTAGCTTAGATGGAGCACAAAATTATCTCTCAGAAGTTCGACGAAGATTGGCTTGGATAGATTAATTAATTCAATGATTTCTTCTGAGATTCGTGCACTATTTATAGGTGAGCAGATCGCGTCTTCGACTAGTCTAGGGAGCTCTTCGACTAGTCGAAGTAATAACAGATATTTGAAAGATCCGGCGGGATAAGCTCTGACCGTTCTACGACTGGTCGTAGGTCTCCTTCGACTGGTCGTAGGTCACCTACGACTGGTCGAAGGTTTCCTTCGACAGGTCGAAGAATCTAAAACATATCGCTAGATTTTGAGTCGAAGTTTTTCGAATGGTCGAAGATGCAGTCGACATTGTTCTTTCGACTGGTCGAACAGATTCCTGGACTAGTCGAAGCCTAACAGATTTCATCCGAAATTTGTAACAAACTCACGACTGATCGAGGAATTTCTTAGACTGGTCGAAGTAACTCTAGGACTAGTCGAAGAACAGACCAAACTCATGTAAAATAAACATTCGACTTATGTATCCAAAATGACCTACTTCTAAGGTCAACCTAAGGTCAGTCAAACCTCAACCATGAAGTAAGGACATTGAAACATTAGGAACTAGTGACCTTGAAGTATGAGCCTTGAAGTCCTGATGTAGTTCAATCTTGAAAGAGTCTTGAGTTCTTTACAAACTGCCTTGTATTCTTCTTGAAGTCTTGCAGCTTGAGTCTTGTCTTGTGAGCAGTTCTTTCATTCAAGATTGATTCTTGTACTTGTGAGCTTTGTTTGATGTGAGCTTTAGCTTGATTATGAATGTTGATCCTTGAGAGAGCTTATAACAGAGTATAATAGTGATTTTGGCACCACAAATTTGACAACAAACAGGGATATAAACTATAGCACTTACAATCTCCCCCTTTGTCAAATTTGTGACAAAACACATAACCAAGATAAACATAACAACTGGTTAAAGAGTTATGAACCAGGTCATATCAACTAGCTTACCTGCAAATCAATATTCAATATTCAACATTCAACATTCAACCAGTTTCATTCAACTAGTTCAAACATATACTCCCCCACTCCCCCTGAGTAACATAATCAATGCTACTCCTCTCATAATCACATTGTTAAGAACAAACCATTCTCCCCCTTTTTGTCACAATATGACAAAGGAGAACTAAATAAAGGAATATATGAGAGTAAACATGAGGAGTTATGAGAATATAGTAAAATAGTGATAGAGATACTCAGCATAGCTTCACATAGAATAAATATCCAGCATAAAACATAGATAGTATCCAACTCAAAATCAGTCAACCAAGAGACAAGTTATAAAGTTATTACAGACCAGAAGTCTCAAATAAACTAGTCAGAACCAGAACCAGATGATGGAGCAGGAATAGAGGGATCAAGTTGCTACATGCCTTTGTTCAATCGCCTAAGATATTTGCGCATGTACTTGAATTGTAAATCATGAGCAACAGACATGTTTTCCAACTTTACATTTATATTCTCAACTTTACCCTCTAATGCACTTAGACGTGCATCAACATCAGATGGTTCAAAATCTGGATCATTTGTTTAGTCAGAATCTAGTTCCTCAAAAATGTCATCCATATTAATGTCATCAGTAGCTTCTTCATGACCACCACCACCACCACCACCACCTTGTTCAGGAAGTAGATCCAGCTTCATCTTATTGATATTAGTATTGTTGAAGATCAGATGATGGGTAGGTGTCTCATCAACCGGCATATCGACTAACATATGTGTAGCCAATACAGTCATTAAATAGGCAAAAGGAATGTCACTATGACCAGGATGGAGTCTAAACTGAAGAATGAAATGACAGATTAAGGATGGTAAACAAATCTGAGTACCATTAGAAATAGCATGGATAACACGAACCATAAACGAAGTCAAGTCGGATTTATTACCCGAACGAGGATACAGATTAGACACAGATTTTGTGGAGAATTCTGTATTTGGGTAACAAATACCTTGCGGGAAGCGCATTCCCTTTTTGAGTCTATTGGACATCCATGTTGCACAAGTCTCTAGTGAGCATGCATTTTTCAGACATTGAGGGTTTATTAGTTACGTTATGGATAGGAATACCCTCATCATTCACAGGAATGTCCATAAGGGCTGAAATTAAATGACGATCAATGTCAAAAGGCCCTTCTCTAATAGATATTTTAAAAGTTAAATTATCTTGTGAGAAAGCACTAATACATGTAAACATGGATTGGGCAATGGACCGGTATGCAGGCCCACCCCAATGTAATAAGTTAACCCAACCTACAGCTTCAAGCATAGGAAGGATGTCAAAAGGTGCAATATGATTTACATCAACAGGATGTTCAACAATAACATTACGTAATCTAATGTCCCTAACATATGATGGATCATCATTGGGAACAAGAAGATGACGTTTAAAGATAGCGGTCGATCTGGAGGAAGAAGAAGGACCACGGGAAGTAGTTTTTCTACCTCTAGAAGCCATTCGCAACAAGGATATCAAGGAATTAAGAAGTTGCAAAGGATTGAGAAGTGGGTTTACTCAAAACAGATTTTCAAAATCCAAACCCCAAATCTCAATGAAATCCAAAATAGAAAGCTTAAAGCTTGAAAAGAAAACAATCTAAACACAAATCTGCAAGAAAAAGTGATTTGGAACACTAACCTTGAAGAACTAGAAAGATGGGTTCGACAAGTCGAAGCACGGCTCTTTAGAGAAGAAAACCGAAATGAGGAAGAAAGCAAAAATTCTCAAATTTAAGTGATTCCCGAGTTCTACGACTGGTCGTGGGTATCTACGACCGGTCGTAGGACAACTGGTCGTGTATACTCACGACTGGTCGAAGAATGCCCAAAAATACATATTTCTTGCAAATTATATAGAAATTGGAATTCAATCTAGTAAATATATACACTATAATACAAGTAGGCATAGATAATCAATTTAAAATGCACATGCTAAGATCAAATTTCATCTTTTTGAACCTGCTTTTATCGAGAGGTTTTGTGAAAATGTCAACTCGTTGATCTTCGGTAGGAATATATTCTAGAGATATAACTTTTTCTTCTACTAATTCCCTTATATAATGAAATCTAATGTCAATGTGCTTAGTACGAGAATGCTGAATAGGATTTTTTGAAATATTTATCGCACTGGAATTATCACAATGTAATAACATAGAATCCTGTTTAATTCCATAATCACTTAGCATTCGTTGCATCCAAACAAGCTGTGTACATGCATTACCAGCTGCGATATACTCAGCTTAAGAATTTTGTTTCTTACTAAACCAGGAAACTAGACAATTTTCAATGTAAAAACAACTACCACTGGTTGATTTTCTATCATCTAGATTACCAGCCCATCAGATCCGAGTACCCAACTAATTGGACACTGGGTTTCATGAGGATACCGAGACCGAGATTAAGAATTTGCAACATATCTAATAATTCGCTTGACAGCAATCAAGTGAGATTCTTTTGGATTAGATTGATATCTTGCGCAAATACCAACACTTAGAGAAATATCAGGTCTACTAGCAGTTAAATATAATAAACTACCAATCATACTCCGATAAAGTTTTGAATCAACATTTTTACCATTAGAGTCTTTTGAGAGTTTCAGGGTAGTACTCATAGGAGTATCGAAATTCTTGCCATTCTCAAATCCAAATCTCTTGATTAGATTCAAAGCATACTTAGATTGAGAAATGAATATTCCTTCAGGTTGTTGCTTTACTTGCAATCTAAGAAAATAAGTCAATTCCCCAACCATGCTCATTTCGAACTGTGATTTCATCAACCGTACTCAGTAGTCAAGTCAGTACAAGTTGATCCATAAATGATATCATCAACATAAATCTGCACCATTAAGATATGATCATTATGTTTTTTAACAAACAGAGTTTTATCAACAGATCCCATTTGAAAATTATGACTTAAAAGAAATTTAGTTAGTTTCTCATACCATGCCCTAGGTGCTTGTTTTAATTCATAAAGTGCCTTTTAAAGCCGATATATATAATCAGTATTTTTGGAATCTTCAAAACCCATTGGCTGTTCAACATAGACTTTTTCATGTAAATCGCCATTTAGAAAAGCACTTTTCACATCCATCTGATAGATCTTTATCTTTCTAAAACATGCAATGGATATAAATAGTCTGATAGATTCAAGACGTGCTACTGGTGCAAAAGTTTCATCAAAATCAATCCCTTCAATTTGAGTATAACCTTGTACCACTAGTCTAGCCTTGTTTCTAATTATATTTCCACACTCGTCAAACTTATTTTTGAAAATCCATTTTGTTCCAATGATGTGTTTATCTTTAGGTCTTGGTACGAGATACCAAACATCATTTCTTACGAATTGGTTGAGTTCTTCTTGCATCGCAACAATCCAGTTCTCATCAGCAAGAGCTTCTTTTACGTTAGATGGTTCTATTTGGGATGTAAAACATACATAATTACATATATCCTCAAGTTGTCTACGGGTGCGAACACCGGTGAGAGGGTTTCCAAGAATTTGTGTGGTTTGATGATCTTTAACAGTCCTCAACTCAGAATCAGTCTGATTCGATGAAGTATCGGGTTTATCAATGATTAGTACTTCATCATTATCTGAATTAAAAATTGGTGTGTTTAAGTGATCATCAATGACAACATTAATGGATTCTTGAATCACACCGGTCCTTTTGTTCAGGACCCTATAAGCTCGACCGTTTAAGGAATATCCTAGAAAAATCCCTTCATCACTCTTCGTATCGAATTTTTCCAAATTTTCCCGATCACGTAAAATATAGCACTTGCTGCCAAAAACTCGAAAGTATTTAATAGTAGGCTTTTTATTGAACCACAATTCGTAAGCCGTTTTATTTTTATCTTTGCTAGTGTAGACTCGGTTAATAATATAGCAAGCTGTGTTGACTGCTTCAGCCCAAAGATTTTTAGAGAGCTTCATGCTATTCAACATGACATTAGCCATTTCTTGAAGCACCCTATTCTTTCTTTCTACAATTCCATTTTGTTGTGGAGTTTTGGGAGCAGAGAATTCATGTAATATTCCTTGGTCGGTACAGAACTTCTCAAAATTGCTATTCTCAAATTCAGATCCATGATCACTACGAATTTTACTGATTTGAGAAGATTTTTCAGTTTGAATCCTTTTGAGAACTTTTCTTACTTCTTCAAGGGTTTCAGATTTATCCCTTAAGAAGACTACCCAAGTGAATCTGGTAAAGTCATCAACTATTACCAGGATATACTTTTTCCTACCACGACTTTCTATTCTGGTAGGCCCTATCAGATCCATGTGGAGAAGTTCGAGTGGTCTTGATGTGGTATTTGAATTCACCTTTTTGTGTGAATTCCTTGTTTGTTTGCCTATCTGGCACTCACCACATATTTTATCTAATTTCTGAAGTTTGGGTAAACCTCTTACAAGTTCTCGTTTGCTCAATCTATATAAATTTCGATAATGTACATGTCCAAGACGTTTGTGCCATAAATCAGTCTCGTCTGTATGGACCATGTAACATGTTTGATTAGATGAGCTGGATTCGCTAATAATATAGCAATTTTCAGACGTTCTACGTCCAGTTAATATTACAGAACCCATATTGTTTAGTATCTCACAACTTTGATTAGAAAACCGAACATTATGGTTATTATCACATATTTGAGATATACTAAGCAAGTTATGTTTTAAGCCTTCAACATATAAAATATTTTTAAACACAGGAAGATTAAAAAGTTGAACCGTACCTTCGCCTATAATCTTGCAGTTGCTACCATCACAAAATGTGACTGAACCATCAGTCATATCTTTCAGATCCGTGAATAAAGCTTTGTCACCTGTCATATGCCTGGAGCATCCACTGTCTAGGTACCACTTTGAATGACTTGTTGCTTTGAAAGCAGTGTGAGCAACCAAGCAGGTAACTTTAGGAACCCATTTCATAACTGTTTTGGGTTTAGGAACATAGTTGGTCTTCTTTTGTGTATATTTGTAGGAATGACCTATAGAGTTAGATTTTAAGAGCTCCTTGAGTAAATCAACTATCTTTTCAGCTAGTGGATTTCGTTTTTGATTAAAGTTGACATGGTTGCTTCTAGATTTTTGAAAAGTTTTTGAATTTCTAGAAAAATCTTGATAAGTACTTTTCCCTTTTGAGTTTGAGGACTCTCCTTTAACAAACATAGGAGGAGTATACTTTTGTTTAGGAGGTAGATTTTTATCATAGCCCAACCCGGATCGATCGCCACATTTTCTAGATCCGGATAACAGTTTTTCTAACTTTGGATCACCTTGGGCATATTTCCATGTGTCCTTTAGACTCAGAAGAGATGATACTTCAGTTTTAAGTTTCTCAATTTTAGATTTTAAATCAATAATTAGGGAGTTTTTGAATTCCAAATCGCATTTTGATTTTTCAAAACAATCTGAAATTTGTGATTTTTCTAAGACAAGTGAATCAAAACAATTTTTGAGTTTAGAAAACTTTTCTTTTTGAAGTTTAAGTTTGATAGCAATTTTACAACTTTCCTTATATAGGGCATTGTAAGCGTCTTGAAAATCATCTTCATTTTCACATTCACTATTCATATTTTCTTCACTTGTTAAGTCATTATCTGAAAATGTGAATTTGGCTAGAGTCATAAGAGCTTTAATCTTCTGATTCAGAAGAACCTTCAGAATCCGATGATTCATCCCATGTAGCCAACATACCCTTCTTCTTGGGTTTGTCCCTTTTAGGACATCTATTTGCTAAGTGCCCATATTCTTGACAGTTGTAACATTGACTATCTTTCAAAGATTTTCGAGATTTGGGTCTAAACTTCTTTTTCTCATTTGATTTTTGAAAATCAACCCTTTTCTTGCTTTTGAAAATCTTGTAAAATTTCTTAGCTAAAAGAGCCATATCATCTTCTGAATCAGAATTTTCTTCTGAATTACATTTAGAAGATTTTAGTGCGATAGATTTACCTTTAGGAGCTTTAAAGTTTAACTCGCAGGTTTGTAGTGAACCAACTAGTTCTTCTACCCTCATATTATCCGTATCACGAAGTTCCTGGATCGCGGTTACTTTAGAATTGAACCGTTCAGGAAGTGAGCGTAATATTTTTGCACACACTTTACTTTCTGGGATTTTATCGCCAAGACCCCACATTGAGTTTACAATGTCATTCAATCTAGTGTAAAAGTCCATAAACATTTCATTTTCCTCCATATGAATTTCTTCAAATCTGGTTGTGAGGAGTTGGACTTTAGATTTTTTGACAATTGTAGTACCCTCGTGTGTCATTTCTAATATATCCCAAGCTTGCTTTGCAGTATCACAGGAAATGATTCTTTTGAACTCATCCGGTGATAGTGCGCAAGTAATTGCATTTAGTGCTTTAGCATTTGCACTACTCTCACTTTTTTGAAGAGTGGTCCATTGGTAATATGGTGTGACTTTCACAGATTTTGAACCATCAACCCCAGTAACTTCCATGATAGGAGGATTCCATTCATTCACTGTGGCTTGCCACACATTTTCATCCATTGATTTGAGGAAGATCCTCATTCTGGCTTTCCAATAGGCATAGTTGGAGCCATCAAAGGGTGGAGGCCTTGTGACTGAAAGGCTATCAAAATTTGACATCTTAAATAGCTTAAATCATTAGCTCAGGAATTAAATCCAAGAATAAAAATGAGCTATTAGGCTTTGATACCACTTGAAAAGGCCTAGCTATAAGTCCTAGAGGGGGGGGGGGGGGGGGGGCAAATAAAACTTAAAACAGCGGAATTAAAAAGAATATGATAGCCAAAGTAAATCATAATGCAAGAAACTAAAATAACCTCAAAATTCAGATCTTGAGAGGTTGATACAAATGTTGTTCTAAGGACAACCTTACACCAAAAACCAGAGTTTATGGTAGGACAACCTTATTTCTAGAAAGATCTTTGTATCAAATCTTAAATCGAAGAGGAATACAGAAATAAATACAAACTGAATTGAAATAAAATGTAATCACAAATGTATTGTTGTAGGGACAGCCATACACCATAAAAATGGCAGGGCAACCTTGCTGAAACAACTTTTAAAAGAAATAGAAAATCAAGCTGAAAAAGTAATAGCAGAAAATAAATTCTAAACTATTACAACATTCTCACAAAACTTGAATTAAATAGTTACAACATTCACCACCATACATACATCCCACAAAAGAATAATTAAAGATCAGAAGTATAAATCATTCAACCACAACACAAGGGATTATAGTGGTTCGCCTGTGTGTTCACCAACTATTAAACAACAGCCACACAGAATGCTACTCCACTCCTAATATCCTCACACAGGGGATATTAGCGTTCACTAACAAAATAGGTTTTTCCAGGTTCACCCAAAACCTTTACAATTGTGTCTTTGTCTGTGGGCTTACACAATTAAAAAACCCCACTTCTGAGTTTTCCTGGCTTTCCTCAGATAACCAATACAACAAGATTTTTCTGGCAAATCTTGAAAGAAACCAAAACAGAAAGGAATTTACAATTAAATGTAAAATACCTGATTATCTCCTTCGTTGTAGCAGCCCGGTAGAACCAAATCAGAGTAGATGATTGAATGTCCAAGTTCAATGTCCAGTACTCGATTACAATGGTTCTAATTCTAATAGATTTTAAATTAAACCAAATAGGGCTTGCCTTAATTGATTTTGATTTCAAAGAAAGGGAATAACAATTCCTCTTATCAAATTAGATTGGAATAGCAGAAACAAAATCAATTAAATAAAGCTAAGGAAAGAGAATATTAAATAAGCATACTCAGCTTAGCTGGAGCACAGAATTATCTCTCAGAAGTTCGACAAAGATTGACTTGGATAGATTAATTAATTCAATGATTTCTTCTGAGATTCGTGCACTATTTATAGGTGAGCAGATCGCTTCTTCGACTGGTATAGGGAGCTCTTCAACTAGTCGAAGCAATAACAGATATTTGAAAGATTCGGTGGGATAAGCTCTAACCGTTCTACGACTGGTCGTAGGTCTCCTTCGACTGGTCGAAGGTTTCCTTCGACAGGTCGAAGAACCTAAAACATATCGCTGGATTTCGAGTCGAAGTTTTTCGACTGGTCGAAGATGCAGTCGACACTGTTCCTTCGACTGGTCGAACAGATTCCTGGACTAGTCGAAGCCTAACAGATTTCATTCGAAATTTGTAAAAAACTCACGACTGATCGAGGAATTTCTTAGACTGGTCGAAGCAACTCTAGGACTAGTCGAAGAAGGCCTAGGAGTAGTCGAAGAACAGATCAAACTCATGTAAAATAAACATTCGACTTATATATCCAAAATAACCTTCTTCAAAGGTCAACCTAAGGTCAGTCAAACCTCAACCATGAAGTAAGGACATTGAAACATTAGGAACTAGTGACCTTGAAGTATGAGCCTTGAAGTCCTGATGTAGTTCAATCTTGAAAGATCTTGAGTTCTTTACAAACTGCCTTGTACTCTTCTTGAAGTCTTGCAGCTTGAGTCTTGTCTTGTGAGCAGTTCTTTCATTCAAGATTAATTCTTGTACTTGTGAGCTTTGCTTGATGTGAGCTTTAGCTTGATTATGAATGTTGATCCTTGAGAGAGCTTATAACAGAGTATAATAGTGATTTTGGCACCACAAATTTGACAACAAACAGGGATATAAACTATAGCACTTACAATATGTCATTCTATCATTCAGTTCCGTATCCATCCAGGTCATAGTGATCTTCCCTTTGCTTACTTAATGACTGTGTTAGCTACTCACATTCTAGTCGCTATGCCTGTTGGAGAGGCTCCTATCCAACACCTCATTTTCAACAACTCCAACTTAAACAAAATGAAGTTACGATTGACTGAGGGCCAAGTAGATGTTGGAGAAGGTGGAGCAGCAGGTGTGAATGAAAAAGAGGGTGATAATCTTCCTCCAGACAATGTTAATATGGATGATATATTTGATGAAATAGAATCTGATTCTGGAAATGATCCTGACTTTGTGCCGTCTAGCTTTGATGAGAGATGGCGTTCTCTTGAGGAACAGGTGGCTGAAATATGTGTAACCCAAACTTCTCAATTTTCTTATATGCGCAAGTATATGCGGCGTGTTACTAAGGGTTTGCACAAAATTGAACCATCTATTCTTGCTCCTTCTTCAGGATCTGATTGAATGTTTTTATTTGCTGGTTTGTAATAACTCATATACTATTTTGTTTTATCTCAGTTTGTATGACTGTTTTTATTTGTCTTTGGACCTGACTGGTTTTTGATATTTGGATGTATGGACTTTATTTCATCTCTTGTTTACTTTGCTCTCCTAATTATCATTATTATCCTTGTGTTCTTCCTTTGTTATTTTGTGACAAAAGGGGGAGAAGACTTTTTGAAGCTAATTGGTTATGGATTATAGATTAAGTAGCATTTTTTTTTTATTTTGAATATCTATGTATGCTACTCAGGGGGAGTACTAAGTATAGAGGAGTATAGAGGAGACTTGCCTCTAAATGAATGTGTGTGCTAGTTTATGATAACTGGTGCATGATTCTTTGTTGAACATATTGTGCTTCTCTTATTCTCTTTGAGAGTGTTTTGTCACAAATTTGACAAAGGGGGAGATTGTAAGTGCTATGGTCTCATGCTCCTTTGGTTGTCAAATTTTGTTGTGCCAAAACTCTATTTGTGTCTTGTGTTTGTATGTTGTTATATATGTTCCAGATACTGCTTCACAAGTGTTTCAAGTTAAGTACAATGATCGACTTCAAGCCAAGTCAAGCCATGTATTGTAAACATCAATGTTCAGAACTACATCAATAAAGAGTACAAGACTCGAGTACATTTCAAGACTCAAGAGCAACTCAAGTTGAAGTTTGATGTCAAGCTTTCGAAGATCTCAAGATCAAGCTACATCAAGTAGAGATCTCAAGCTTTATAAAGTTCAAAGGTCAACAATCATTTGATGGAATAGAGTTTCAATGTTCATACTTCATGTCCCAAGTTTGATTGACCTTAGGGTAGGTCATTTCGAATACATAATTCAAACTATATGTTTATATATGAATTTGGTCTGTTCTAAGACTAGTCCTGGACCTTGTTCGACTAGTCCTAGCATTGATTCGACCAGTCCAAGAAATTCCTCGACCAGTCCTAAATTATTGAAGATTTTCAGAATTTTTTGGTTAGCCCATGACCAGTCCTGGAGGTCCTTCGACCGGTCGTAGGTATGTTCACGATTCGAACTTTGACTAGTCGTGGGTCCTTAACTCAAACTACAGCGACCTACTCATGCTGTCTACGACCAGTCCTGGGTCATCTACGACTGGTCGTAGGTGTTCCACGACCAGTTGTAGACACCCCACGATTAGTCGTATAACGGTTTTCAAAGATCGTGCTTAAAAATTCAAAATGTCGTTGAAGCTACGACCAGTCGAAGTTTCCCTAAGACCAGTCGTAGACGTGATTTCTGCTTCTATAAATTGAGCAAGAATCTCAGAATTTAATAACTCAATTCAAAGAAATTCAAGGCTCCGCTCTGGAATAAGTTAGTGTTCATTTTAAGCTACTTTGTGCATATTTAATATTTTCTTTTGTTAGCTTATTTTTATTTGATTTTGATTTATATTCCAATCTGATTTGAAAAGGGGAAATTCTGCAATTCCTTCTTATTGGAATCAAAATCAAATAGAGCTAGCCCATTTGATTTAATTTAAAATTAATTAGAACTTAGAACCATTTTAAGTGAGTATTGGACATTGAACGTTGATTTGAAATTCTACTCCGATTGGTTCTTCCGGGCTGCTACGAAAGAAGAAATCCAGGTATTTTACGTTTATGTAAAATTTCTATTTTTTTAGTTTTTGTTTGAGATTTGCTAGAAAAATCTCATTGTGTGGTTATCTGAGGAGAGCTAGAAAACTCAAAAAGTGTGGGTTTTTGGATTGTGTAAGCCCAAGTTAAAAAGACACAATTGTAAAGGTTTTAGGTGAACCTGTGAAACCTATTTTGTTAGTGAACGCTAATATCCCCTGTGTGAGGATATTATGAGTGGAATAGCATTCTGTGTGGCTGTTGTGAAACAGTTGGTGTTCACACAGGTGAACCACTATAATTCTTTGTCTTGTGAGTTGAATGCTTGCTTAAGTTTTATATCTTTTATCATTTAAGTTTTTGGGATGTATGTGTGGAGGTGAATGTTTTAAAATTTACATTTTAAGCAAGTGTGTGGATTGTTGTAATAATTTAGATTAAATTCCTGCAATTTATTTCAATTCCTTACTATTTATTTATTTCTCTTCAAATTGAGTTTTTGATACAAAGGATGTTCTAGAAATACGGTTGTCCTGCCATAAACCCTTGGTTTTTATGGTGTAAGGTTGTCCTTAGAACTGAATTCGTATCAACCTCTCAATACTTGTTTATTGAGGTTGATTTTATTTCAGCATTGTGAATTGATTTATTTTATTTGGCTATCTCTTTATTTTATTTCGCTGTTATAATTATTTTTTGGCATAGTCCTTTTCACCCCCCCTCTAGGACGTATAGCTAGGCCGTTTCAATCTTAGAGTGTGGGGGTGTCTCGCGTATTACAGAACTCATGAGCCTAAATGTCATGCCCCAAACTCAGGAACCGGGCTCATAAAATTTTCGATCACTGAATCCGGCGCCAATAGCCTCCGTAGTACCCCATTCTCGGCTCCCAGCACCCATTCGCCAGGTTTCGATCTTGGGATGCTACGAGCAGGATTTCCAACATCAGTTTGATTTATAATCAGCATAACCAAAGGCATAACCCACAAACAACAACCAAAAACTCCATCACATTTTCACTATGACCAAAAACTTTACAAGTACAATGAGCATAAAGGGAAATACAATGATAATGGACAAAAAGCTCCAAGATGATCTGCTATGCGCTCCTGCCTCAGCGCTGCTGCGGTCCAATGTCACCTGCACACAACGGTCGTGCATAATCTTATGAAAAGCTTAGAGGGTAGTGTAAGTGTGTGCGTAAGGTAGTAATACAATTATGTAGTATCAGAGTAATGCAGAATATGCTAATGAATCCATGAATGTTATTAGCTGTACCAAGGCTATGCGATGCAAGGCATGAATGATGTCGACCATACCAAGGCCATACGGTGCGAAATGCAACTCAAGTATACGAATCCTCATCTAAGTCAACATATCAATATAACTCAAATTTAGAATATCACCGGAGTCTAGTACACTCTAAACCAGATTGTCGCCCCATCACGTGCAATAAGGTAAGTGGAAGAGACCTCTCTATCTGCCTGCCAATATCGGGCCAGGCTTGTCGATAGCGGACCCATTCCTTAAGCTGGTCAAGCTCAGCCTAGCTTTACTCCCTCCTCATGGGTGGGTAAGGCCGCACCCCCTTCCAACCAACCACGACACAGTGGAAAGTACGACCTTCTGGTAATTGGCACTCGACGCTCATGTACCCACTTGGTCTAAATGTTGGAGCAACCTCCTGGCACCATAAGGGTTGAGGGACTTTCACCCAGGGATATCTATAGCACCCTATGTAGAACACGATTTTCGGTATCCAATCCTGCCAACCACGATGCGCCTGTGGAGGCTACGACCCTGATGTCACTAGGGCATACAGTACACATGTCACACAATGCATGAATCACACAATCCAATCATGTGTTGAGGGTCAAATATTACATATCAGACCCCAGTTATTGCCTGATTTTTCGTACATGAAATGCTTAATGTCATATTTTAATTGTGTTTTTATTGCAGGATGTAATCAGGAGCGTGGACTGAAAATAGTACTAAAAGCATGGATTTGACACTCTGAAGTCACCAGAGCGAGGGACGCACTCCAGGGGACCGAGATCGAAGAGTTTACACGCCTGGGATTCGAGGAAATCTAATATTTCACGCTAAAGAGGCCTAAAATTCATTCAAAATGCAAGATCACTGGGTTTCCATCATTTGTTTGGCTCAAAACTTCATACATGGCCAGGGTCCCACAAATTAACCGTACATGTCAAATTTCAACCCTCAGATCCCTCCGGAAGTAGCCCAACGGACAGATTAGCCCCTTGAATCGTTATGTGGGGCCCGCCTGATATCTGGATATGCTTCAAAATTGTTCTGGACGGTTTAAATGATATGACAGAATGGATGGACAGAACGGATTTCATGAATATATCAAAGTGGACCCTATGCTGCAGTGCGTGTACACCATGTACTTAAAGACTCGCCGTGCATCGAACAGACGGAGTCGGTCAGCAGGTGCTGACCCGACGTCCGTGTTTAAAAAGGAAACAAGGACGCTGATTCGCAACAGGGCCTTGCGAGCAACATCAGGTGGGCCAATATCAGCGTGCGTTCTTATGATCCACACCGTTCAATGTGATCAGGAGGTCAAACCGACCGCGCACTGATCTACGGTCCGATTTTCGCAAAGTAGTGCATGTTCAGGGAGTCCAAATGCCGGTCGGACGGCTGAAGAACAGAGTCAGTGGGCAGCAGTATCGGAAGCAAAAATCATCTCTTTCTGCACCGAAATTTGACTGCAAACCCAATGGACGGCATGGATTTCTCAAACCACCAGTAAAGTGGGCCCCACCACGCATCAGCGCGTGCTCTGGTGTGAAAGTCTATGAAAACCGGACCCCGCCCGACTTTCTCGGGCCATTATGCGTCCATGGTGGTGGTCGGATGCATGATCCAGACCGTCCAATCCTGTGCAGGGTCTAATCTAACCACACCCAAGAGGTCAGATCGTCAAAATGGTTGGCCAAACCGCACCAAACGAGGGTCGAACGCAAGCACTTCTTGCGTGAAATCAGAGCAACAACAGGAGTTTCTTCACCGCTTCCTGCTTGTGAACGGACTCCTTCCACGGACGTAATCACAGACTGGCTATAAGGAGAGAGAGGAGCAGCAGGAAGAGGAGGTTTTTTTGGGGGAGGCTCGGTTTGACTGGACGTGAGCACAGCTTGAAGTTGGAATGTGAAGACAGGGAGAGAAAGGAGAAGTTCTTGTCTTTACCTTAATTTCTTTGCTGTGGTTTTTTTTTTCTTCTTTTTCTTTTATGATGCCTAAGGTTATTAGTCCATCCATGAGGGGCTAAACCTCTTAGCTAGGGCTAAGAGGTGAAGCTTGTAGTGTGATGGGAATGATTTTCTTCTTGGCTTTGATTTATATAGTTGAACTACTTCGATTACGGCTCAATTAAGGGAATACTTTTAGTTTTTAATGTTTTGTTGTGACTGAAATTACAATAGATCTGCGATGGCTTTGAGTATTTCTTCCTCGTTTTGATGTTTATGACGTCAGGAAGCCCTGTTGTTCACCATCGTCTCATGGGCATGGTTGGATGATGGTATCCTTCCGAACTCTCATGCATTGTTGATTGGTTGGTAATTAGTTTAATTCTGTTGTTTGCTTTGTCTCCTGGGCATGGTATGATGATGGAATCCATTCTAATTCATATACCTTTCATCTCGTGAAATCTAGATCAAGTAAGTTCAGCTTATTTTCCATAATGTTTGATGCAGCCATAAGATCTCCCTGATCTCTACAAGTGGATCCTCTGAATCCCTAGTTTTCCTTCCCTGGACTGTATAAATTTTAGATTAATATATCACTATTATTCCCTCAAATTCATTCGAATTAAATTTCATCTCATTCTAGTTCTAGTTCTATTTAGTTTCAGATTACGTACAGGTATTAGTCCCTTGGGATTCGACCTCGGTCTTATCGAGTTTATTACTACATCATAACCCTATACTTGGGGAGTGAACAAGTTTTTGGCGCCATTGCCGGGGACTGACGGCTACGATTTTCTGAAATTAATTAGTTTTAGAATTAGTTTAAGATTAGGATTTTTCTAACTATACGTCTAGGTTTTTCTGATTTCTAGAAACTAACCTGTTTTTCTTGTTTTGTAGGATCCTGACATGAGTTTCTAAATTGGTAATTCCTTCCTAATTCCTCTACTTTTTCTACTTTTAAAATTAGGGTTTCAATTTTAAAAAATTTCTAATTCTAGTACTTTCCTATTTGTAGGAAATAGTTTATTTTTAGAAACTTTCCTCTTCTGTTTTGGAAACTAGGTTATTTATTTCCCCTTTTAGAAATTAACTTTCTATTTTTGTCTTGTAGTAACTTTCTAATTCTAACTCTTTTAGAATCTAATTTTGTTTCCTAATTTTCTACTCATAGAATTTTTTTTTAGAAACTAACTTTCCTATTGTGTAGGCCTTTAAGATAGAAATTTCTAATTCGGTAAGTTCTTTCTCTCTACTTTCTATTTTCATATCTCTTTTTAATTTACTTTTTAGTGTAGGACTTTCTTCTTTTAGAAACTAGTTTACTTCTATCTTCCTTTTTAAGGATTTTTTTTTAAATTCTAGACATTCTCTTTAGAACTGACTTATTTGTTTTCTTTTGCAGGTCCTTAACTTAGGGGCTTCAATTTGGTAATTTCTTTCCAACTCTCTCTCTCCTTCTTTCTAGATTTTCTTTTCCTTTCTTAGAATTAGGTTTCAAATTTGATTAAGGGTTGTGAGTGTTTCATGCCCAAGTGGGCCCGTGACAACACTCGACGTCTCTTGACTGAAGGAGGATTGGTTAAGGGGTTGGCTATCCATCGCAGGACTAGACACCACTCGAAATCCCCTGAGTTAATTGAAGTGATGGCTGGGAACCAACCTCTTCTACCCCAACCTAGGGTGGAGGACATTCAGGATGAAAATGAGGTGTATCAAGCACCCCCGCCACGTACTTTACGAGATTATTTACAACCAGCGAGGGTGAGTACGCCCTCATGCATGATTTTTGTTGAAAATACAGGACATATGGACATCAAGACAGGGGTTATCCAACTCCTTCCTAAGTTCCATGGGCTTGAATCTGAATAACCATATTTACATTTGAAAGAGTTTGATGAGATCAGAGCCACTTTGTATTTTCAAAATGTGTCTGAGGACACAGTCAGGCTGAGACTCTTTCCTTTTTCCTTAAAAGAGAAGGCTAAGACGTGGTTACATTCACTGTGTCCTAGATCCATTGGCACATGAAATGATATGCAAAAGGAATTTATAAAGAAATTCTTTCCATATCATAAAACAATTACCCTTAGAAAAACAATCATGAACTTCACCCAAAAGGAGGATGAAACGTTTTACCAATGTTGGGAAAGGTTCAAGGATTTAGTCAGTTCATGCCCACAACACGGCTTTGAAACGTGGCGCATTACAAATTTTTTCTATGATGGACTGACATCTTCCATGCGCCAAATGGTCGAGACAATGTGTAATGGAGAATTCATTAATAAAAATGTTGACGAGGTATGGGATTACCTCGATAGTCTTGCTGAAAAAACACAATCATGGGACTATTACCCAAAGTCGAACACCATGTCTAGGCCGACTCAATTAAAGGAGAAAGGTGGATTGTATCTCTTGAAAGAAGAGGATGATCTCAAGTGTAAAGTGACTACGCTCATAAGGAAAGTTGAGGCCATAGAAGAAAAGAAGGATAAGGTTAATGAAAGTGTTTGCGGCATCTGTGATTGCAACATTCATACAACTGAAAATTGTCCTACAATACCCGCTTTTCGAGAAGTGTTGAATGAACAATCCAATGCCGTAAATAATTATCAAAGACCTTTCAATGGACCAACCTCTAATACATACAATCCTGGTTGGAAAAATCATCCAAACTTTAGTTGGAGAAATGGACAAACTGCTACCCCTCAAAGTTTCTTCAATCAAAATCCAAATCAGGGGAAACCTCAAGAAGAACCGGTTCAAAATTCCATGCAAGAGCTGACCCATGCAATGCGAGACTTTATGCAAAAGATGGATTCACGTATGACGGTTATAGAAAAGGGGATGCTTCCTGCACAACCGCTCCCCAATCCTAAACCGCAATACGAGATAAGTGATCCCAGCTCTTCAAATCAAATGGGGCACGCTAAATCCATCACCACTCTTAGGAGTGGGAAGATCATTGATAAAACCCTTCCGGTTAGGCCCGAAAAGCCTCAAGAACCAGAAGAGGACAACAATAATGGATCTAGTGAGGCCCCACAAAAATTAGAACCGGAACTTCTAGAAAAGCCAGTTGCTCCATTTCCTCAACGGTTGGTCGGACCAAAACCTCTCTCTAACTCTCAGGATATCCTAGAGGTATTGAAACAAGTAAAAGTCAACATTCCTCTACTTGATGTCGTAAAACAGATACCTTCATATGCCAAATTCCTGAAAGACTTATGCACGACCAAATGACGGCAGAGTATTCAAAAGAAGATCTTCTTGACTGAGAAAGTGAGTGCCATCCTAAAGCAAGACGTGCCACAGAAATTCAAAGATCCCGGTAGCCCAACCATATCATGTGTAATCAGGGACCATCGAATTGATCATGCACTTCTTGACTTAGGAGCGAGCGTCAATCTGATTCCCTACTCGGTATACAAACAGTTAGGTTTGGGTGAATTAAAACCCACCCTAACCACACTACAACTTGCTGATCGCTCTGTTCGTGTACCAAGAGGGATAATTGAGGATGTGTTGGTCCAAGTTGATAGATTTTACTACCCTGTAGATTTTATCATCCTGGACACCGAACCCATTAATAACATGAGCACTCAGATCCCCGTCATCTTGGTCGCCCATTCCTTGCCACCTCAAATGCAATTATCAATTGCAAGAATGGTGTCATGACTATGTCTTTTGGGAATATGACATTGGAGTCAAACATCTTTTTCAATAACGGCAGAAACTTAGAGGAGGATGACGATTTCCACGACGTTAACATGATTGACTCTTTAGTGGAAGATACGACACATCTGACCTTATCCTCTGACTCTCTAGAGACGTGCCTGGCCCACTCCCATGATTTTGATGATGACATGATTAGGGAGACGTGTGCCTTGCTTGATACTGCACCGGTACTTGAAGTTAACCGGTGGAGGCCACAATTTGAAGAATTGCCACAAACCGATGTAATGCCTCTACCGTCTAACCTCAAGCCACCGAAGCTTGACCTAAAACCTTTACCCTCTGATTTGAAATATGCCTATTTAAGTCAAGATGAGACATACCCGGTGGTGATCTCTGCCCACCTAGAGAAAGAACAGGAAAGTATGCTCATATCTACTCTCATTGAGCATAAAGGAGCCCTGGGATGGACGATAGCGGACATCAAGGGAATCGATCCCTCGATTTGTACTCATCACATATATCTTGAGGATAATGCAAAAACCGCTCGGCAACCACAACGTAGACTAAATCCAAACATGAAGGAAGTGGTTAAGGCCGAGGTTCTTAAACTATTGGATGTGGGTATCATATATCCTATATCTGATAGTCAATGGGTGAGTCCAACTCAAGTGGTCCCTAAGAAGTCCGGAATCACCATTGTAGCCAATGCTAATAATGAACTCGTGCCAAGTAGAGTCACCACTGGTTGGAGAGTGTGCATTGACTACAGGAAGTTGAATACCGTCACGAGGAAAGACCACTTTCCTTTACCATTCATTGATCAGATCCTGAAAAGGTTAGCTGGTCATTCCTATTACTGTTTCCTTGACGGGTATTCGGGCTACAACCAGATAGAGATAGCCCCTGAAGACTAGGAAAAGACCACATTTACATGTCCCTACGGTAACTTTGCCTACCGAAGGATGCCATTCGGACTATGTAATGCCCCTGCCACCTTTTAGTGATGTATGCTTAGTATTTTTTCTGATATGGTGGGGCAATATCTAGAGGTCTTCATGGACGATTTCTCTGTTTACGGTCCATCTTTCAGCAAGTGCTTGGAAAGTCTTAAATGTGTGCTGAAAAGATGTGAAGAAAAGAACTTGGTACTTAATTGGGAGAAGTGTCATTTCATGGTTCAGAAGGGAATTGTCCTTGGGCATATCATCTCGTCCAAGGGAATCGAGGTAGATAAGGCAAAAATCGATCTTATCTTTAACCTACCTCCACCCAAGAATATCAGAGACGTGCGATCCTTCTTAGGACATGCAGGATTTTACAGGTGATTCATAAAGGACTTTAGTCTCCTCTCTCGTCTTTTATGTAATCTTCTTCAAAAGGATGCTCCGTACGAGTGGACTGAACAATGCCAGGAAGCTTTCACTAAGCTTAAGGGAATGTAACCACTGCACCTATCATGCAACCACCCGATTGGAGCCTTCCTTTTGAGCTTATGTGCGACGCTTCTGATTATGCTCTTGGAGCGGTTTTAGGCCAGAGAAAAGATAAGAGGCCTTACGTTATTCATTACGCAAGTAGAACTTTAAATTCTGCCCAAGTAAACTACTCGACTACGGAAAAGGAACTCCTAGTCATAGTGTTCGCTTTGGATAAATTTAGGTCCTACTTGATCGGATTTAAGATCATTATCTACACAGATCATGCGGCACTTAAGTACCTTCTTTCTAAGAATGATTCTAAGCCCCGCCTAATACGATGGATCCTTCTACTCTAAGAATTTGATTTGAAAATTAAAGATAAAAAGGGAGTAGAGAACGTAGTGGCCGATCATCTGTCTCGCCTTAATACCTCTGATTCCCCTGAGGTGACCCATATCAATGACATGTTCCCTGATGAACATCAGAGCGTCATCTCCTTCTGTCACTCATAGGCCTGTGGTGGTCACTTTTCTGCTAAAAAGACGACGGCCAAGATTCTGCAGTGTGGCTTTTACTGGCCCACTATGTTTAGGGACACTCATGAGTTTTGCAAAGCTTGTGAGCGTTGTCAGAAATTAGGAGTATTGTCCCGTCGAAATATGATGCCTTTGAATCCCATCCTTATCATTGAAGCATTTGATTGCTGGGGCATCGATTTCATGGGACCATTCCCCCAATCGTTTGAAAATCTGTATATTTTGCTCGCCGTGGATTATGTCACTAAATGGGTCGAAGCGATTCTGTGTCGAACTAATGACCATCGCACGGTCATTAAATTCTTAAAAGAAAACATCCTTTCTCGATTCGGAACGCCTCGAGCCATCATCAGTGATGGGGGCTCACACTTTTGTAATAAACCATTTGAGAGCTTAATGAAGAAATACGGTATCTCTCATAAGGTGAGCACCCCGTACCACCCACAAACAAGTGGGCAAGCTGAGATTTCTAATAGGGAAATTAAACACATTTTGGAGAAAACGGTTAACTCCGATTGACCGATGCCTTATGGGTATACCTTACTGCCTTTAAAACCCCTATTGGAATGTCTCCCTTTAGACTTGTCTATGAGAAAGCTTGTCACTTGCTTGTGGAGCTGGAACATAAAGCGTACTAGGCGATCAAAAATCTTAATTTCAATCTGGACAACGCTGGCTCGCTATGCAAACTTCAATTGAATGAACTTGAGGAAATCCGGAATGATGCGTACAATAATTCGAGAATTTACAAGGACAAGATGAAAGCATTTCATAACCAACACATTTTGCGAAAATCATTCACGCCTGGTCAGAAGGTCCTTTTGTACAATTCTCGATTACATCTCTTTCTGGGTAAGCTTCGATCTCGTTGGACCGGCTCTTACATTGTTGTTACTGTTTTTCCTCATGGGGCCGTTGAAATAAGAGATCCCGACAATGGCAAGGAGTTTAAAGTCAATGGACATTGATCGAAACCATTTGTCGAGAAATTTGATTCAGAGGACATGTCCATGCCCCTGACTGCTCCTGTTTACCAGGATTGATCTCCTAGTCTAATGGAGGTATAGGTAAGTTTATCACTTTCATAGGACTAGGGTAGTTGCTTTATTTGTCTGGCTGAAGACGGTAAACTTAACGCTCCTGGGAGGAAACCCAGCGCTTCATTTCATTTCATTTTTATCATTAGTTAGTTCAATGTTTGTGGGTAACATTACTGCAAACCCTCACGAGACTACAACTCGTCCACTAGGGGCAACCTAGGGGTTTAAAGGCTTGTTGTATACGCTAAATGCAATCGAGAGCACCTACGAAAGTGGTATAGGTAGGATTTTATTTTTGTTATTTTTTTGTTGCCTTCTCTCTCGTGCTGACCGACACCCATGCTGTGATCTTTTGGAAAGCTTCTTGATTTTTTCGCCCAGGTACTATCTTTCCATCACTCTTATATTTTTGTTGTCCCATGTGCATTGTATACTTATTTCTTTTACATTGAGGACAATGTAGATTTTAGGTTGGGGGTGGGAGATTAGGTGACCTAATCAGCATTTTCTTGGTCTTGAACAAAAATTGTGGAAAATTTTAAAATTTTTTTCTAGAATTTCAAGATGCGTGATGTTGGTACTTTATGACTCTTGGATTCAGTTATCTATTAGATTTCACAGTTAAATTTAAATTGTTAGTCCATGGTTTGAGGTTTTAAACATTGATTGAGTCATGATTTCACATGTCACATTTCGCTTACACATTAAGATTTCAGTTTGATACTGAAGGGTTAATTTGGTGATCAGTAAGCATGGAAGGAACCATCTTGAAAAATTGCCCGTCATGATCAATTGAAAGGAAAAGATACCGTTGAAAGAGGTTAGGCAAGGACTCTTCACTATAGGTTTGCTCCCTATACGTGTGGATTTCATTCCTTACGGATAATACGTAAAAAGGTTTGAATACGCAGTCTTCACCATAGGTTTGCTCCCTATAGGTGAGGATTTGTTTTGGTATTACTTTTAATGAAAAAAAATCAAAAGCTGAAGGAATGAAAAGATGATCTTTGAGGCAAGTTTTGGTTATCATGGACTCTCTTACTGGTTACCAATGATATCCTGAAATAGAGAAGTGAATTTTAATAGTGTTAAGCCGAGATTACACTATTCACCCATGGAACTCGATGTTTAGAATTGTTCTAATTAATGGATTAATATTTGAACTTGATTAGGAAGTTTACCGCGAGCTTGATTCCAGGAGAAAATTCCACTCACCATTCATAAATCTTAAAATTCTCGCATCTCGATTATTTGTTCACAACTCACTTGGGTTTATAGGAAGTGTCCCTTATTTCTGAAATTATTTTTCGCATACCTTGCTCGGGACTGGTAAGATGCTGATTGGGGGTTGTGTTAAGGGTCAAATATTACATATTAGACCCCAGTTATTGCCTGATTTTTCGTATATGATAATGCTTAATGTCATATTTTAATTGTGTTTTTATTACAGGATGTAATCAGGAGCGTGGACTGAAAAATAGTACTAAAAGCGTGGATTTGACACTCTAAAGTCACCAGAGCGAGGGACGCACTCCAGGGGATCGAGATCGAAGAGTTTACACGCTCGAGATTCGAGGAAATCTAATATTTTACGCTAAAGAGGCCTAAAATTCATCCAAAATGCAAGATCACTGGGTTTCCATCATCTGTTTGGCTCGAAACTTCATACATGGCCAGGGGCCCACAAATTAACCGTACATGTCAAATTCAACCCTCAGATCCCTACGAAAGTTGCCCAACGGACAGATCAGCCCCTTGAATCGTTATGTGGGGCCCGCCTAATATCTGGATATGCTTCAAAATTGTTCTGGACGGTTTAAATGATATGACAGAATGGATGGACGGAACGGATTTCATGAATATATCAAAGTGGACCCTATGCTGCAGTGCGTGTACACCATGTACTTGAAGACTCGCCGTGCATCGAACAGACGTCAGCAGGCGCTGACCCAACGTCCATGTTTAAAAAGGAAACAGGGACGTTGATTCGCAACAGGGCCTTGCGAGCAACATCAGGTGGGCCAATATCAGCGTGCGTTCTTATGATCCACACCGTTCAATGTGATCAGGAGGTCAAACCGACTGCGCACTGATCTACGGTCCGATTTTCACAAAGCAGTGCATGTACAGGGAGTCCAAACGCCGGTCAGACGGCTGAAGAATAGAGTCAGTGGGCCACAGTATCGGAAGCAAAAATCATCTCTTTCTACACCGAAATTCGACTGCAAACCCAATGGACGGCATGGATTTCTCAAACCACCAGTAAAGTGGGCCCCACCACGCATCAGCGCGTGCTCTGTTGCGAAAGTCCGTGAAAACTGGACCCCGCCCGACTTTCTCGGGCCATTATGCGTCCATGGTGGTGGTCGGATGCATGATCCAGACCGTCCAATCCTGTGCAGGGTCTAATCTAACCACACCCAAGAGGTCAGATCGTCAAAATGGTTGGCCAAACCGCACCAAACGAGGGTCAAACGCAAGCACTTCTTGCGTGAAATCAGAGCAACAGCAGGAGTTTCTTCACCGCTTCCTGCTTGTGAACGGACTCCTTCCACGGACGTAATCACAGACTGGCTATAAGGAGAGAGAGGAGCAGCAGGAAGAGGAGGTTTTTTTGGGGGAGGCTCGGTTTTGGCTGGACGTGAGCACAGCTTGAAGTTGGAACGTGAAGACAGGGAGAGAAAGGAGTAGTTCTTTTCTTTACCTTAATTTCTTTGCTGAGGTTTTTTTTTTTCTTCTTTTTCTTTTATGATGCCTAAGGTTATTAGTCCATCCATGAGGGGCTAAACCTCTTAGCTAGGGCTAAGAGGTGAAGCTTGTAGTGTGATGGGAATGATTTTCTTCTTGGCTTTGATTTATATAGTTGAACTACTTCGATTACGGCTCAATTAAGGGAATACTTTTAGTTTTTAATGTTTTGTTGTGACTGAAATTACAATAGATCTGCGATGGCTTTGAGTATTTCTTCCTCCTTTTGATGTTTATGACGTCAGGAAGCCCTGTTGTTCACCATCGTCTCATGGGCATGGTTGGATGACGGTATCCTTCCGAACTCTCATGCATTGTTGATTGGTTGGTAATTAGTTTAATTCTGTTGTTTGCTTTGTCTCCTGGGCATGGTATGATGATGGAATCCATTCTAATTCATATACCTTTCATCTCGTGAAATCTAGATCAAGTAAGTTCAGCTTAATTTCCATAATGTTTGATGCAGCAATAAGATCTCCCTCATCTCTACAAGTGGATCCTCTGAATCCCTAGTTTCCCTTCCCTGAACTGTTTAAATTTTAGATTAATATATCACCATTATTCCCTCAAATTCATTCGAATTAAATTTCATCTCATTCTAGTTCTAGTTCTATTTAGTTTCAGATTACGTACAGGTATCAGTCCCTTGGGATTCGACCTCGGTCTTACCGAGTTTATTACTACATCACAACCCTATACTTGGGGAGTGAACATCATGCAACAATCTTGCGCGTATCGCGTGGTCATGTAAGGCAACTCTGCCTATCAGGGAGCCCATAAACAATCTGCTCAAAGGCATGTGCTATGATCAATCACTCATCTCATGCAGATGATGCGTATGAACATGTATTATGATGCTATGTTGTTATATACTCATAATCGAAATCGATAATCGGAATCGATAATCGGGATCGGTAATCGGAATCGATCAATCACATACGACGAATGGGGCCCACTTATTTGGGTTAACCCACGCAGAGAATAAGGCTAACAAGGCCTAAGGGAAGGTCATAATGAGGACATCTAACCATCATTGCCCACCAATGTGGACGTCAAACCAACATTGCTCCCAAGGGGTGGCCTACATACGACTAAACATATAGTGGGCTCATGGCCTTACGTACAATCATGATGGGCCTCATTTACGTTACATAGGCCTCATCATAGGGGTCAACATACATCACATCGGGCCTCGAATACACACAACAGGTGGGCCTCAAATACATCATATGGGCCTCATCACACGAGCCTCAATATTAGGCCCCGCATATCGAGTGGGCCTCATGTATACATCAAATTGGGCCCACTCTTATGTGTTTTTGAGACCCGACCCATCCTTTAATCCATGCCCTTAAAGTGATATCTCAAATGGTTGGACGGTTGGTCACAACACGTGCATCATGGTGGGTCCCACCATCCAAACAGTGGACGGTGGAGATAAAGCACATACATCATTGGGGCCCACACCACATGGATCAAACACATACATTTGGAGTGGGTCCCACCATCAGAACAGCCGTGATGTACACATACATCATGTGGGACCTGCAGGAGGTGCTGACGTTCAAGGAGCTGCTGCACGTGTAGCTATATGCATTAAAGGGAGAGGTGGGTCCCATGGACCCCACCATCGTATACATATATAATATATATAATATTATATATTACAGCTGTAGTTAGTGCAACTTACTGCATTAAATGGACAATGGTGGGTCCCACGTAGGGCCCACCAGCACACTCATATATATAATATACATATATTTAAATATATATATATATATATATATATATATATATTTAAAAGTAACGTCCAGGCCCTGATGGCCTGGACAGTGCATTCATCAAGGAGGGCCTCACACATGGGGTGTGTGTCCCACCGTCAGAACAGTCGTGCATCGTGGTGGGGCCCATCTAAGTGGATGGACGTCGTGGATGGGTCCCACGGACCCCACTAGGAAATCGATGCCAAGGCCTTAGTGTTGGAACGGGGTATCTTTCACTCAGCCTACCATTTGAGCTATGGATCTGGGTACCATTACCTGGACAGTCTAGATCTCACGTGGGACCGACAGAACTGCTGATGTTGAGAGAGGGAGAGGGAGAGAGAGAGCAGCTACGTGGCTGCTTGTACGAGCAGCATAGCTACTTCTTGCCTTTTTCCTTTTTCCTTTTTTTTTTCCTAAAACAAACAGAGGTGGGTCCCACCATCCCTGGATGGTGCACGCACGGGGGGTGGGGCCCGACTCAATGGGTGGACGGTTTAGATAACGTGTGGCCCACCGAAATGGATGGCAACGTGGGTAGGTCCCATGGACCCCACCGCCAGTCCACACCTCTATGTTAGTGTACACCCACTGTCAGTCCTTACTCCACGTCAGCCACCTTCACAGGGATCAATACCAAAACCCCCAGTGTTGAAACGAGGCATCTTTCACTCTGTCTGCCACCTGAGCTATGGAGCTGGGTGGGCCCACGTCAGATCACACTTCACTGGCAGCCACCCCCACTGTTAGCCACCTCAAGGTGGGCCCCCTATGGACGGTTGGGATGGCATATAAACATCATGGTGTGTCCCACATAGATGGGGTCCACCGGTAGATGGCATGGATGATGTACACACATTAGGTAGGCCATAATTATAGAAAGAGAGAGAGAAAGAGGCATCGGCGATGTCAGATGTGATGGAGGGGCCCCACCACTATGGGCCCCTCTTTGATACAAAAATATACATCAAGGTGGGTCCCACCATAAGTGGGCTCTTACATCACAAGAAAATAAAGGAGTGGAGATCTAAGATCACCCACCGTCTCCTTCTTGCTCCCTTGGCTTTCTTCGCTCCTTGGCTTCAATCCTAATGGAAGATGATGGAGTTTTGATGGTTGAGATGGGAGATGAGAGGGGAGGAAGTGGGCCACATACAAAATTTTCTCATGGAGGTTTTGGGAGAGCTTTGGACGTGTGATGCTTTATCTTGCTTGGGAAAGTAGTTTGAAAATGAGAGAGAGAGAGGGTTGTAAAGAGAGGGAGATGTGATAGAGTGATGGATAGGAGAGAGAGGGATGGGTGTGTAAGAGTCTTTTTTGACTTTTGTGGTAGATTGTGTAAGAAGGGGTATGGGCTTGTAAGAAACTTTTGACTTTAGGGGTTACTTGGGGAAGGGTGAGAGGTGATGGTGTACTTGACATGTCTTGACATGATGAGATTGATTGATTGATTGATTGATGTGACAAGTCATAGAGATTCTCTCGAAATTCACATGCGCAGCGTTTTTCTTGCACCGAACGCGGACCCACATCTCCTGACCCGGGTATCGGATCAGCGCGCGAGTCGTGGCATTGGAACCGCGGCGACGGCGCGGTCACTAGGGTACAAGTCTCAGGTTGAGTCGACTTGGGTTGACGACATGTGAATCAGGGTCTCACACAAATATCGGTTAAGGGTTGAATATTGCCGGAATTCGACCGGGAAGACTGCGGAAGTCTACGGAACGGTACGGTCTAGGATACGGGGCTTACACTAAAAGAACCAAGTTGAGACTTAAAGCTATCAACTGCGTCTTTGTAAGATATGCAAAAAATAGTAAGGCTTATAGACTTTTGGATTTAGAATCCAATATGATCATATAATCTAAAGATGCAGTTCTTTGAAGACTCTTTATCCATGGAAAAAAAGGATACCGGGATTCAATCTCCTAATAAAAATATAAAGGGAACTCAATAAGAAGTTGAACTCCTAACGAACCTCATAAGAGTCAAAGAACAAGAGTAGAAAATAGTCATGATCCTGATCAAATAGACTCACACCGTCTCTCTTTTCATCTATTAGAGGCGATAACGAGAAAGTCATTACGAAAATACTTATGATTTTGACTATAAAAGATGAACCTAAAACTTTCAGTGAAGCCATGTCTTCAAGAGATTTATTTATTTTTTTTTTTCTATTGGAAAGTGGCTATTAATGATGAAATAGATTCAATTGTGTCAAACCAAACATGAAAATTGGTGGACCTACCTCCAGGTTCTAAGCCTATAGGGTGTAAGTAGGTATTTAAGAAGAAATATCACACTGATAGTACAATACAAACTAAGGCTAAGTTAGTAGTGGGGGTTTCCGTTAGAAAGAAGGAATCGATTATTTTGACACATATTGGCCAATGGCTAGAATAACATCGATTATGATTTTATTCTCTTTAACATCTATACGTCATCTTCATATCCATTAAATGGATGTGAAGACAGTATTTATAAATGGTGACCTCAATGAGGAGTTATATATGGAGTAACCAGAAGGGTTTATTCTACCAAGAAATAAAAGAAAAGTATGTAGTCTCATTAAATCTCTGTATGTATTAAAACAAGCACCGAAACAATGTTATGATAAGTTTGATGCAAAGGTGTTATCTAATGGTTTTGTACATAGCATTGCTGATAAATGCATATACTCTAAAGTTTGTAATGATTATATTGTGATTATATACCTATATGTAGATACATGTTAATTATCAACAACAAAATAGAAGGTGTAACTAAAACAAAGAGGTTTCTCTCATTTATTTTCAAAATGAAAGATTTTGGACAAGCGAGTACTATATTAGGTATCAAAATTATCAAAAAATAAAAATTAAAAAAATAGTGGGGATTATGTGTTGTGTCAGTCTAATTACATTGAGAAGATATTAAACAAGTTTAACTATTTGAAAATCAAAGAGACAAAAATTCTATTTGATTCAAGTATCAAACTAAAAGAAAACAATGGAAGAGTAGTTGCACAAGTACAATATATTAGTGCTATAGGCAGTCTTATATATGTTATGCAATACACAAGACCGGATATAGCATATGCTATGAGTAAATTAAGAAGGTTTACTAGTAATCCTAGTATAGAACAATGGAAAGCTATAGATATATTTCTAGGTTATTTAAAAGAAACCAAATAACTAGGGCTAATGTACCCTTAATTTCTGGTTGTGTTAAAAAGATGTATCGATGCGAGTTGGATATCGAGTGCAGGTGACAACAAGTCCACAACATGGTGTGATGCAGGACATGAAATTTAAATATGATATGCAAGATGCTAGGCTTGGATCATACTAATTCAGAACAATCACATAATAATTCCACATCCTACACCAAAAGCTCTAAAATTCAAGTAAAGGGGAATCTGCATGAGTCCAGGCCTACGCAGGTTAGGATTGGATCAATAAAATTATGGACCAAACGATGCTGAAAGGGAAATATAAATCAGCCACACATGCATAGTAATCAGTCCCTAATCCAAGGGGTTCCCCAATTTCAATTCAAGGAATCCTAAGGTGAGAAAATGGGCAAATAAGTTAGGGATAATGCAATCTAAGGTTAGGGTTATAAAAACAGGTATGAAAAGGGAGAAAATAAGGAGGAAACCTAAACCTGGGATAGTCTGCCCGTGCAGACAGCGGGCCAGGGCCTGGCGCAGGTGTGTGGGAGCCTTGCTTCACGTGCGAGCGTGGCCCGATTCCTTGAACCAACTCCTAGGGTCTGGTTGGCCAGGGGAGGACTCCCAAACCATTGACTTTCAGTTCGATCTGAGTTGCGGTCTGTGTGTGGTGTTCCGCAGAAGTTTCAGCCCTTCTGCAGGGTCAGATTCTGGAAACTAGCTGTAGAGAGAAGAACTGCTGCAAAAACTGGCGGATTCAAAACTAGGATGTTGTAGAAGAGGGAAATATAGATGATAGAGGGTAGGGGCGGATGGGGATAGATGTGGCTTCGTACCACGGTAGTTAGCCCTTTGAAAAGAGAGGGCTTCGCACCCACTTGAAAATTTCCACAACTTAGAAACTCAAAGAGTAAAAAGAAAACTTACAGGAATTTTTATTAAATTTTAATGAATCAAAATAACTACAAGGGGTGCCTATTTATAAGAAAACTCTATACCCCAAAACTCGCGTCATGTGCGCAATCTATTACTTGGCAATGAAGTAAACCAAAATAAAAACTAATCAAAGAAATTTAAAGCATTCACGATATTCTAAATAACATAAATAATCAAAACCTAAAATATGAAATCAATCCGACTAGTGGGCCCCGATCATGAGTTTTCATGATGGGCTTTACTTGATTATCGGGCCCACTTTAATGAACTTAAACTCCGTCTTCTAACTAGGAGGCCCTCCTTGGACATCGTCATCGAGCCAGATCGACGGTGGGGCCCTCCCTCTCCTTTCGTACATGCGTAGGGGCGGTGTGCGTGCGCGTGTGAATGTAATGTCCCCATCAATTCTCCCCGGCTACGAAGATTTCGCCACTAGCGAATCAAACTCCTGAACCGCTCCAGGATGTCAGGATCAAGTATCTAAACCTTCTCCTCAGTGAGCCACGTGCTGTCTGAATATGGGCTTGACTTCCATTTAACCAAGTACTTCTGAAATTCGCCGTTCGACGTTGAAACTATCTGATGGTCCAGGATATCCTCTATTTCCTCTCTGGGTATGTGAAGGCTAAATATGAGAGGTAGAGGCTAGGAAGTAAGGTCGGGAAGAGTAAGTATGGGAGGTAAAAACTGGAAAAATGGTTCGCGACGGGTAGGTATGTGACGTAGAGGCTGGAAAAATGGGTCGGGAAGGGTAGGTATGGGAGGTAGAGGCTGGGAAGATGAGTTGGGAGAGGGCCATGGATCAAGGAAAAGGTCTGAAGAATCAGGATAGTTAGGTGAAAGGCTGGACAATGCATCAATGGCCCCTTGAAATGCAACTAGATCATCCACATTGAATGTGGAACTAATTCCCATGGAGGTTGAAAGATTTGCCACATACGCATTGAGACCGTTTCGTTTTATAATTTTGAAGGGTCCAGCGCTACGCGCGTGTAACTTACGAATGGCCCCCAGAGGATACTGTTCGGGCTCGATGCGGACCATCATAGAGTCCCTTTACATTGAATTCCTTAAAACGTTTATGCTGGTCTGCAAAAAATTTGTAATGTTCATTACTAGTAGTGATCTTCTTCCGGTTTCTTGATGCCATGAATGAATGTGATGCACAAAAGACTCTGCAAGCTTGACGGCCTATGAGATAGTGACATAGGGACAAGATCTATAGGTTTCTCAGGTTTATAACCAGTAACGACTTCATAAGGACTGAGACGTGTGGACCTATTGACAAAACTATTAAATACAAACTCAAATGTATATATTACGGTGTCCCATGTTCTAGTGTGCTCTATATCCCTCCTAGGGGGAGACTCATCTGGTAGATCATCAGGACAGACATCACGAAACTCATCCACTACTAGAATGACCTTAGTGGGTAACTCTACACTAGCCTCTGGTGCTCCCTCTCCAACCACAAGGCCGGACATGTTGTACCCTTCAAAATAGTCGTCTTAATGTCACTCATGGGGTGGGTGCATGAGTGCATGCCCATAACTGATTCTTTGGCTAACTCCATTCATTGGTCTATCCTCCTGACCACCTGCCTGAGATTGGATATCCACCGTAATGGTGGGGTTTGTCCCGGTGGATGCCTTTTGTTGGGTAATGTGCACATCAAATTAATTAAAGCGTTGGTCTATATGTTGTTCCCAACGCTTACCTAAAGACTCGATCTATAGCGATAGTTTGTTTAATGACTCTAGTAGTTGCTCTATGTTTAGTGTAGGGCGCAAGCTAATACCATGACCCGTACATGTGGGCATACACTTTCTAACTCCACCTAAGGACTTTCTATGACGATTATATGCAACTAAATAAGACTAAATGATCCTATGAGACTCTATATGAGGGAACTATGCAGAGTTACTAAAATCTAGCAATATAGTTGTCGAAATAAGGGAATAACAAAAAGTTACAACAATGTGAATTGCTAACTTCCTGATAATCAGAAATTTCAACAACTAATATCAGTAACTACGAACTCTTAAACAGTTATATATGATGAAATTGAATGCATGAAGGACGTAAACAAACTAACCCTAAACATGTAATGTATTCCCCTATAAGAACCCTAAGCTCTGATACCAAATTTAATGCAGGACATGAAATTTAAATATGATATGCAAGATTTTAGGCTTAGATCATACTAATTCAGAATAATCACATAATAATTCCACATCCCACACAAAAAGCTCCAACATTCAAGTAAAGGGGAATCTGCATGGGTCTAGGCCTACACAGGCTAGGACTAGATCAATAAAATTATGGACCAAATGATGCTCAAAGGGAAATAGAAATTAGGAAATCAACCATACATCCATAGTAATCAGTCCCTAATATAAGAGATTATCCAATTTTAATTCAAGGAACACTAGGGTGAGAAAAGGGGCAAATAAGTTAGGGATAATGTAATCTAGGGTTAAAGTTATGAAAACAGATATGAAAAGGAGGAAAATTAGGAGGAAACCTAAACTTAGGATAGTCCATGCGTACAAACAGCGGGCCAGGGCCTGGCGCACGTGCGCGAGAGCCTGGCCGCACGTGCGAGCATGGCCTGATTCCCCAAACCAACTCTTAGGGTTTCGTCGGCTAGGGGAGGACTCTAAAACTCTTGACTTTTAGCTCGATTTGAGATGCGGTCTGTGAGTGGTGCTCTGCTGAAGTTTCAACCCTCTTGTAGGGCCTAATTCTGAAAACCGGTTGTAGAGAGAAAAATTGCTGCAAAAACTGACGGATTCGAAGTGAGGATAATTGTAGAAGAGGGAAAATATGAATGATAGAGGGTATGGGCGGATGGGGATAGATGTGGCTTCGTACCACGGTAGTTAGCCCTTTGAAAAGAGAGGGTTTCGTACCCACTTGAAAATTTTCACAATTCAGAAACTCAGAGAGTAGAAAAAAACTTGCAGGAATTTTTATTAAACTTCAATGAATCAAAAGAACTACAAGGGGTGCCTATTTATAAGAAAACTCTATACCCTAAATCTCACGCCATGTGCGCAACCTATTACTTAGCGATGAAGTAAACCAAAATAAAAACTAATCAAAGAAATCTGAAGTGTTCATGATATTCTAAATAACATAAATAAATAAAGCCTAAAATATGAATTCAATTTGACTAGTGGGCTCCGATCATGAAATCCCATGATGGGCTTTACTTGATTATCGAGCCTACTCTAATGAACCAAAACTCCATCTTTTAACTAGGAGGCCCTTTCTGGATGTTGTCATCGACCCAAATCGATGATGGGGCCCTCCCTCTCCTTCCGTACGTGCGTAGGGGGTGACGTGCATGCACGTGTGCGCATGATGTCCCCATCATGGTGTATATTCATCTTAGGAGGTATAACTATCTCTTAGGGATCTAAGAAACAAACTTGCATAATGCACTCATTAATAAAATCTGAGTTCATAACATTAGCTGCCTCTGGCAAATAGGCTGAGTGGTCAAGGGATCTTTTTAAAAAATTTTCATTCTATGCGAAGCCTTACACTTTATTGTGACAATGAAACCACTTTAATGAGAGCCTATAACCGCACATATAATGAGAAATCCAGACACATAAGTTTGAGACATGATTATATAAGGCAGTAGATTGCAATCATTGCGATCTCATTTGTAAAGTTAAGTACTAACTTGACTGATCATTTTACTAAACCTCTAATAAGAGAGTTGAGAACATCTAGAGGGATGATGTTGAAACTCTCCAATCAAAGTTCCACTAATGATAGAAACGTAACTTTAAGTTAGAAAATCTCTAAAGTTCGGGTTTAATGGGTAAAAACAAATCATTGATATGTGAAAAACTTCAACACTAAAATTTTAAATAATCTTACAATGATTAAGAGTGTTGGCCGTTACAATTAGAGGGTTGAGTTTTGGAACTCTTAATGAAATCCAGTCTATAAGACAAGTGTTTTAAGTAGTAATGGAAATACTAGAATAATTTCACTTATACGAACGTAGAAGTGGTGCCATTTCTTATAAGAGTTAGAGTTTTCTCGGGATCGTTTATGAAACAGGATTAACATATGACTAGTAAAAGTGCTAAGTGAGTAATATAAAGGAACTCACATAACGCAAATGTTATTATGTGTGTGGTATCTTCGGTTGTGTCATTTAGGAATAATTGGTTTAAAACTTCGGTAGTAGGGATTTTGATAAAACTTTAAAATACTTATACTAAAGGAAGATTCAAATTGTAATATATCTTTCTTTATACATAAGAGTTGTCTTTAATCCCTGACATAATTTTTTACTATTTATTTTAAAATTCAAGTGGAGGATTGCTGAAATTTTGGTTTAAAAATAAATATAATTTTTAAAATTTTTGTTTTCCCTCTAAAATGGTTTTTGAAAAATATAGTAAAAAAGTATGTTTTCTTTAGTCCCACATCAAACAGAGTGGGAGAAAAATTATGATTTATAAGTGATTGAATATATAGTATTCTTACTTGGAGAAATGGAGAATGTGATGCTCGATTTGTGTGTTCTATTGTGTAGCACTGGAATACAAGCATGCGCTCGGGATCTGGCATGGGTGTGGGTAGTGTGGTTGTAGTGGTGTGAGATGGGCATGGACAGTGTGACTGTAGTGGTGCTAGATGGCACACTTTGCACTTCTCATATGCATGCTTTCTCATGACCTTACGCAAATTGTCGCCAGACAGTGTGAGAAGAGAAGTGTGAGATATCCTAGGTTTTATAGGCTACTAGAAATGGTCGGATCAATGTATCCAAAACCGTCGACCATTTTGAGAATGACTAGTAGCCTTAATAGCCAAAACGGTCCGAAAACGGACGGGCCTTGATGATCCAACGGTCAAATAATTGATCTAATGATATGAAATGCTTGAAAATTAGTGTCAATGGTCAAAAATGTTTTACAAACGTTTGGAACCATTGATGACCACATAACAATGGTCCACACCTCAGATACTATATAAGTTGGACCATTCAGGTCCAGAATCATCTAAGTCCAACAGATTCAATCAGAATCCGATTTGATTTCTTCAAATATTTTCCTCTTAAGAAATTGCTGAATAGCTCGAATATTATTTGAGTCACTGAGTTCGACCACTCATCAAATCTGTCGGATGATCAACTATGTTAATTGAATTCCTAAGAAGATCCCTTTGCGATTGTCGCATGCAAGATCTTAGAGAAAAGACTTGTCTTATCTTGGAAGCAATTCGCTTGTAACCCATCAACGATTGAGAAGGGGGTGAATCAAGCTTTAAGGACATCATATTTATATGTGATTCAGCCTGATGTTCAATTAAATAATTTTATTTTCGGTTTTCCAAATATCCTTTTTCCAACAATTTTTTGCTTATACTACACTCAAAATTCAAGTTGTCAATTTAAATGGTCTGAATTTCTATATAATTGTGCCTCTTGAAGAGTTGAAAGAGTCGCCACCATTTTAAAAACTTTGGTGAAGTTTAGTCCATGAGAAGGGTACGACTGGAAGTGGGTAAAAATCTAAAGCCCATTTGTCAGGGGCTTTGAGGTTCACCATGATATATGGGTTTTATCTAGTGCGTCTATTTTTGCCAATTATCATTATAGGGTACAAGCCCAAAAATAAGGTAGATTCAAGGCTCAATTGGACCAAACATTGTGGGGATTAAACACCTACCATTGAAAACTTTTTTGAGAGGGCTACAAGTTTTGGATCAAGCTGATATTTATGTTTTCTCTTTTATCTAAGTCTATGTGACCTTATGAACAAGTGTTGGATGGGCCCTATAAAGGTTGGTTTCAATTCCGCTGCTACCTGTTTTGTGGTCTACTTGAACCCTGAATTTGTCTCATTCTTAAGCTTGTACCCTAAAATGATACGGCAAAACGGATGGACTATGGATAAAACCCATACATCACTGTCCCTTCAGAGCCCTTGTTTGTTACTAGTTAGGGAAGGGTAGGGTAGTGCCAATCTGCGTCCAAGTGTTAATGAGTTTGGTTTGGATCAAAGACCTTGGAAATCACGCATGTGTTAGTGTTACGATGTCCAACCAGGTTAGGTTGACTCAAAGACTTGGCTGAGTCTCCACTTGACTCACTAATAATAAATAAATAGTTTTGAATCTTGTAGTGACCATGAATCACTCATTATCTTTTAGTTCACTCACCTGAATCTGAGTTTAGCTATCAAGTATTAACATTATGACTTACCTTTGCATACACAGAACATATAAAAATTAAGGAGATTTTTAGAATAGAAAAAAAAAAAAGAAATTTGTAATTTAAAGGAAGATTTAGAAACGCTTTCCATTACAAGACTATTTAGAGTCCTGTCAGCTACCAGGGAATAGGGCTGTAACTTGGGTTCAGGTTAACCCATGTCCAACTGACCCAACATGAGTTCGGGTTGGGTTGATTTGAATTCCAGCTGGTGGGTTCAGGTTGAACGAATTCGGGTAGGGTTAGGTCGAATGATCCCATGTAATTTCAGTCAGGTTGGAATTTAGATCGGGTCAGGTTGCAGGTTGGGTCCTCTTTGAGGTCATTTAGGGCTTGGTTGACCTCGACCCAACCCAACTTGACCGAGTTAGCACCCCCCTCTAAGCATTTTCATAAATGCATTCTGTTCCCACAATCAGACTACCCACGTAGGCCATTCATTAACTTTGGGAAAATAACATAATATTAAAGATCATGGTAGCAAGCTCATCAAGTAGGCCACATTTTTCTTTGAATTTGGAAGTTGGAATTCTTTTCCAACATCCACAATATTATTAAATAATAATATATATATATTTTTTTAAAAAATCCAATTTTCTCAAACAAGATCTACTTGCCTGATCAGTGAACCAATGTCATTTTTGGTTATGGGTGTAACTGGGCCTCACCTTCCTCACTTCAGACCAGCTGTATTGAGTGAGTCGGATTCTCAATGAAATGGAAAACAAGAACAAAATCAAGACCCAATTGCGTTTTTCATTACTAAAACCATGACCATATAGATATGTATTTTGAATTAAGTAAAACTATATAATATTACTTGTTAATTAATTATCTGTATGTTTTTCTGCATATATTATATGACCCACTCACTCTCACTCACCTAACATAACCATCTAATGGCTACCAAACCAAATCAACCTTCACGCCTTTTAACCTCAAGCAATAGGTTGAACGATGGCCGACAGTATCCTCCACGGAAGAACTTGTCGGCAACCACCTTGTACATTGCTTCGGTGAGGTGGACTCCATCCCAGTTCACGAATTTCGCCGGTTCTGTGCATGCTTTGGGTACAGCTGGAGAGCCACAAGTGGAGAATGCATCAAAGTTGTATGGCCTGCCACCGGACCCACAGCAAGCCTTGAGTGTCTCCGTGAGCCCATAACTTGTGGGATTGTTCATGACATTGAGATGGGCATTCCAGAAATCGGCGTAGGAGATGAAAGCATTCGGGTAACGTTTCCTGAGTTCTTCGAGCTTTGTTTGGAGGAGTGAATTATGGGATTTGGTTTGCTGGTTAGCACTAGCCACACACCCCATGCTGTCTCGGTCATCTGCCGGAGCCAGAAACAGTGCCAATGGGAGGCAACCTGTCATCGGCAATCCTTCAACTACAATGTATTTTGCACCCTTCTCTAGTAACGCCTGCAACCGAAGCATAAAAAATATATAGTTAGGTGAAGATTTTGAGCCTGATAATAATGTAAGAGAATTTGATTGTGTAGATCATGTAAGTTTGCAAATAGGACCTGGGGCTTCCTACAATAATGAAGCTAAAGAGTCCAGCATACCCTCTAGGTAATTAGATGAGTACTGTCATACATCAGACAAATTAAACCATCCAAATTCAAATGTGCCTTTCTCGGTAATTATTAATCTAATGCAATATTAATGCATTAATCTAATACAATAATGAAGCTAAAGAGTCCAGCATACCCTCTAGGTAATTAGATGAGTACTGTCATACATCAGACAAATTAAACCATCCAAATTCAAATGTGCCTTTCTCGGTAATTATTAATCTAATGCAATATTAATGCATTAATCTAATACAATAATGAAGCTAAAGAGTCCAGCATACCCTCTAGGTAATTAGATGAGTACTGTCATACATCAGACAAATTAAACCATCCAAATTCAAATGTGCCTTTCTCGGTAATTATTAATCTAATGCAATATTAATGCATTAATCTAATACAATAATGAAGCTAAAGAGTCCAGCATACCCTCTAGGTAATTAGATGAGTACTGTCATACATCAGACAAATTAAACCATCCAAATTCAAATGTGCCTTTCTCGGTAATTATTAATCTAATGCAATATTAATGCATTAATCTAATACAATAATGAAGCTAAAGAGTCCAGCATACCCTCTAGGTAATTAGATGAGTACTGTCATACATCAGACAAATTAAACCATCCAAATTCAAATTTGCCTTTCTCGGTAATTATTAATCTAATGCAATATTAATGCATTATGTATATATCTACCAATAAGCCAGTTAACTAATTAAATCAAATCATTATAAATCTTGGCTCATAGTAGATCCATTATTTAAGCCTTTTTAATTTGAGTAAGTAGAATTCTTCAGTTTCTTACTGCATGCATATCATGAATTGTATCTCCAATCCTATTTTATCATTGCTGGTTACCTTTTATTACATTTTATACTAAGAGCTGAGCTGTGCTATTTGTAGTGGCCCATGCCAACAACTTGACCTAAACACTTAAAATAGGCCTTTAGCCAAGTTTAGGGGCCAAACTATCAGGTCTGGGATCAGCACCATTAGGGCCACCAGTCAACTAATCAGCCGTTAAGCCTATCAATTCCTTCCATTGTTGATCATAGCCCTTTTAGAGTGAGACTTTTGAATTTTTTACAGTTTAACTTGAATGGCTTGTAGCCATATATAAAATTTCTTAGTAAATGACTTTCATCCATTATATTTTGCAATATTATTATAAGTCGAGACTTTAGTCTTTGAATCCAGGTCATCCCTTCCAATTATCCAAATTTCAACTCCTGTTGTAGATGAAAAATTGAGAAATAAAAATTCTCAATTATATTGATAATTTGACTTTATTTATTTTGAAGATTAGTGCTTACAAGCCATGTAATTCACCATGCTTACGTTAAGCTACCGATTATAAAATGGTGCCTTATATTGTAATATTTGAAAATTCATTTTCAATTATGATGCAGCATTGATGGTCCTCACCCAACTTAAATATCTACTCATTCATGTATCCTGCTTTGGCTCCTGCTTCGGCCATTCACATGTCTTTTCCCATCCACCACCTGATCATCATTAAGTGCTCTTCTGCTTGCTCCAAATTCTAGTGCTGCGACTATCCATCGGTTGATTACAGGTAGCTTAATTCAAACCTTCCAAATCGTATGTCACAGTAAAGGTTGGCATTGTTTATGCCTATCCTAGCGCTTCCACATGGATTAAGGAGATGTCACTATCTATACATATAAAATGACAAATGAAATTCTACCCGTGCATTGACGATATCTTTCGCCCTATATTCTGTGGTGACATGGTGCCTACCAAAATCAAAATGGCTCAAAGTCATATATACACATACCTGCAGATAAGATATTGTGACGAACGATAAGTGGCACGTGTAGTTGAAGTAGCACACTCAACAAGTTTATAAAGACCTGCTCAGCTAGGAATCTATTACCATTTAGATATGCTCAATAAGATTGTCTTACAAAAGCCTGCCCAAATGGGAAGATTTTTCAGAGACGATTGGTAATCTTATGATGACTGTGAAGGTTCGAGAAGCCGATTCCTCTCAGAACGGAAGGAAATTGAAAGACATGATGAGGAATCCATGTAAAGTAAGACTAATCGTTTAACATCCTGGTATCTCTACAACCAAGATGGAAAGAAGATTTGAAAATGGTTTAATCCCGTAAAAGGATCCTAGACGGCTGATATGGGTTGCCACCTCCCAAGCTAAAAAAAGAGTGCACCATGAAGAGCTTAAAGCCTATGCCAAACAATCTCTTTGTATACCACAACACTGCCTATCTTAGTTTTAATTCATCTACTTTTGTCCAGTCATGCTGCCAAATATCCGGAGTTTAGGATAGCTTAGTATCGATGTTGACCAGTGCCATTGCTACGCAATACACATAAGGGTAGTACAAATATCCACGACCTATCGTCAGATTCCTAATCGATCAAGCCATTAGAAGATTACACTCCACTCATATCTTGTTTGACCATTCACCTCAATTGTTTGTCCTTATAGGCATTTGCATGTATTTATCTTTTAATTATTTCTCTACTTATTTATGTTTCTTTGTTGATTGTGCTAAGCTTATATTATAAATCAATAAAATCAGTATTTTAGCCTTTTATTTTAATATTTTTTATCCATGATTATACATGATTACACTATTGAGAAACATAAGGCCTGCGATCCTCGTTAAAAGGAAAGTCCTTAGTGCTGAGGCTAAAAGTTTTCATTCAAAACGACTCTCCCATTTTAAATCAACTTGATCAGTGCAATGTTAGTGGTTGGATGGTCAGGTCAACCCTCACAGGTTTGATCCTATATACTAATTTAGTTGCAAGCATTCAATCAAACTCGAGTCGTGCACAACTCTAGGATGACCACACTATCCTAATCGCACCCATTTGATTAAATACAGGTTTTCATCTACATGTGTAGCCTGATGTTCGATTGAATAGCAAACAAACATGAACCTAACATCAGATTTAGCAAACACAACTAAACTGTTAATACTCATTAATAGTTGGTTAAATTTCTATCCTTTATAATGAGGGTACTTTAATAACTTTCCTCCGTCAAAACACGATGGGAAAATTCTTTAGAAATTTTGAGATTTACAAGGAAAATTTATAAAATTCCCAATTCTGACTACTAGTGTCAGTAGTATGAATACCTCCTTATGGAACAGATCCAGTGCTTCTAGATGCACTACACACGAGGAACACATGTAGATCGTAATGAGGAATCATGGGTTCTTATTGCCTCCTAAAAAAAATAAAAAAATAAAAAATTCTTTATTGGTCTATCTTAACCATCTAATAAATGAACCTTTTCTCAGTTCCTGCTTATTTCTTGAACCTGACATATTCACCACTGAAATAAAATGGTCAGTTGTGATCTCATCTATCTGTGCCACATGTCCATAAAAGATATGGACAAATTTGCTCCCCGCAAGTAAATTTCCATGACTTACCATAAGAGGGAAAGATGTACTTATAACCAGCTCATCACACAATGTTTTGATACCAGTTTATGTATTTTATTTTATTTATACTTATTTTAACAAAGAGATTTTACTGAGAATTGTTGGGCTAACGTGATATGTGTGTAACATTTAAACCATCCAACACATGCATTCCACCATGGTGATCACACTGAGAAAAAAATCAGGCTGATTAAATTATCATATGAGTTACACTTGAACATAGATGCTTTGAGTAATATTTATTAAACCTTTTTTTTTTAATGGATTGGCCTACCTTATGACTGTATTGACTGTATCTGTGGTTTGCCTAATAATCATGTTGGTAATCATTTGTTGGATGGATTAGATGTTAGATGCATATTACATTGGCCTTTCAATTTTGATTTCTTCGGTTTATAAAATAAATAAATAAGTATAGTAACATAATTTCTCCTTTGAGAAAGGATTGGTTGGAAATATCAGTTTCTTAAGGCATTATTTGATAAAATTTTAATTGTGATAAAAATTCCTTTTAACAATCTTAAATACCTTTAAATTATAATTATTAAATATTGAAAGGAGGGTTTTGTTAAAGGTTGGAGAGGGGTCAAAGTTTTGGTGTTGAAGCTAAGGTTGGGAGCTCACTTGGTCTGCTTACCTCATCAACTTACAAAGTTTTCAAACAAGGGCACTTTTGCTAAGGTTTCCACCTTCATGGGACATTAGCACTTGCACTTCCTAAGTTTGTTCCCAATCGTTATGTACAATGAATGGCTTTGATTGGTGATTGGACATGACATATGTAATTAATTAAAAGCTACAGGGACGTTGACGTTGCCGATAGATCCTCACCCAAAACCCCTCTAAACAATACTCTTAACGCCTTTACCCAAAAATTAAAAATTAAAAAGCCAAAGCCAGTAAATGTCTGATGTGACTGAGAGACAGAATCTTAAAGCTGCCATATCAGGCTCTATGTTGCTTCCGATAAGAGCCAGAACAGGTGCCCACATTATCTCTCCTCAGTTGGGAAGGCTTCCGTGATTTACCAGATTCACCCCTCAAAGCCGGGTTCAGTACTGATGTATGTGCCTTAAATCCAGACTGTCCAAGTACCCTTTTGAAAGCTCATTTTAGGGCATGATCACAGAAATTAAGCCAACCCAAATATTAGGTGGACCACATCGCAGGAAACAGTAGTTATTGAATCCTTACCTTTAAAAACATTACGGATTACACGGAATGCCACACAAATATCATCTTGATCCAAATCTTTTGTGGCCCACAAGAAGTTCTAAATGTTCAATTACTAGTGTTTCCTGTACTATAGTCCAACTGACATTTGGATCTGCTTTATTTATTTATTTAAAATCATGCTTGAGCTTTCAAATCGGATGGATGCATGGACATAGTCACGGGCACACTACAACAAATTAGGCCTGAGCCGACTGATGGGCTTTCCCTTTGCCTGCAGCCCGTTTTAACGGCTGCGGGCAAAAGGTCCGTTTCTTTAAAAAAACAAAAACAAAAAGGCCTATCTGTAGTATCTCCGTCTCTGTTCCTCTCTCTGCCTCCCCCTCGTATTTATCTTCTTTCCTTTTTTCCTTCTTGCAACACCCGGTAGCAGCAATAGAGTAAAAGCTCTGGAATTTTTCTCCGACCCGCTCCCTCGATTCTCTCAAAAAACCCTGCTACCGATTTTCCTTCTCTATCTCTCTCTCTCACTTTAAATGCTGGAGGAGAGAGCTCTCCTTTGGATTCGTAGATCTCAACGAGCTCACGTTTTCAAAGGCGGACCCGTTTGGTTATCGCGTTCGCATCGGATCTAGGTTTTCTTTTACTTTCTCGCTTCCCGTTTTATCGATTTAAGGTAAGAGCAAACGCAATCTTTTTGATCTCGTCTTCCCGCATTGTAAGGTTAGGGTTTCATCGACCTGCATTATGTTTTCTAGGGTTTTTTGAGTCACATTTGTGTTCTACAACGATTTTTGGGGGTTTCTGGAGCTGCATTTTGATGTTGAGATCGTTTCATAGTATTTTTATTTTTATTTTAAAAAAACTTTGGTCTGATGTTTTTCATTTGTGCTTTGATGATGTAGATCTTTTGAATATTAATTAATTTATTTTTTAAAATTTTCTTTTAATTGAGGGATTTGAAATTTCTGGCAAGAAGGTGATCCTACTAGGCATAGAATTTGGGGGTACGATATATCGGCCAGCTTTTTTCTCCCTTTTTGTAGCGAAAGGGCAGCCTGAAATGTGATTTTCTCTATATAGTTCCCTCAAGGCTATTCAATAAAGAAATCCTTTAAAACTAAAAAAAGATATCCCGACCCTTGGTGGACAATGTCAGGTGTCAAAATAAATGATATAAGAATTGGGCTCATGTTCTTTCCTCTCTCCTTAGGAGCCGTATAGGGAATTATCTTAGAGGTTGACATGCATAGGCTAGTAGATAAAAGTCTAGCCCTTTTTGTTGGCATCTTCAAATTAAATATTATCTACATTTTAATGCTCTGATTGATGTTGATAATAAGGTGTGAGATTTCCAAAAAAAAAAAAAAAAGTTCTGAACCATACTTAGTTTATTCTGCATATTGGTTGACTGCCATTGCTATTTACCTGAAAATGCAACTGCTCTGATTGGTGGAGATGGCAGTGAGTTAGTTAACTATGCATCCCTTGAAAATAAAGTTCTATCATTCTCCATACTGGTTAACTATCATGGCCATTAAGCTGAAATTACAACTGCTCTGTGCTACTTAGATAATTTGTTTGCTAATCTTTCTTGCAATGATCCCATGTGTTATGCATGTGTTCTGTTTGTTTTTCCTTGTTTCATGATTCTGTAGCTTCCAATGGGATTAGTCTATGCCTTTCCTTTCTGTTCCTGTATCAGTCTTGAAGTGTTGCTTGTTCCTGACATGCTTATTAAAGACCTTGCTTAAGATTCACACTCTTCAGCAGACTGCATGAGCAATTGACTACTGCAAAACAGTTTGATTTTTTTAGCTGGGTCTCCATTCATGGCTCAGTGGTAGACTTACAACAAGTTTCAACAAATAAATTAGACTCATGCATGTTAAGTTGCCCACAATCTGCCCAAGAACAAGTTCATGAGATCCAAGCCATTCATTATCTAGTTCCAAATGAAGTGCATTTTGGAACCTAAAGGATTTAAATCCTTTTGAATCTGATGAATGAGAACCAGTCCTTAGTTTCTTATTTTCTACTAAAATTGTGAGATCACCCTTATCAGACCACAATTAAACAATAAGATCCAGTTGATGCTGTAGGTTTCTTCAAGGCCCTGATACAGATCAAGGAACTGTCTCTAAAATTAGAGAGGCTATCAAAGAACAGAAGGAAATCACCGTTCAATTGATCAACTACACAAAGAGTGGTAAGTTGCTAATATCAGTACTTCCAGGTATGATGTCACTATATCATGTCAGTTCCATCATTTATTGCATTAGGAACTCAACTTTTCCATGTGCTTGATCAACTACACAGAATGATAGGTTTTACCTTTGATGCTTTTCCATGTGCTTGACCTTTGAAATCTTGGAACTGCAGGGAAAAAGTTTCTATAATTATGCTATTTAATTATATTTCATTTCTTAATATCTGTAACTTGCTTTTTTGTCTCATTTACTTTACTGATGGGAGTAGGTACATGTTTTTCTTAACTTCGGTTTCAATTGTTTCCCTATGGAGTGTAAATAAATTGAGACGGAAACAACCCTGGAAGCATATCAGATTATCAGTTTTTAATTGAGTGGCTTACAGTTTTTTTCAGAAAATGTTCCAAACACTAGAAATGAAAGAATCTTTGAATCTACTGTATTGTCTCACAAGTTTCTATAATTATGCTATTTAATTATATTTCATTTCTTAATATCTGTAACTTGCTTTTTTGTCTCATTTTGAATGTCATGGCATTTTGAGAGGTGAGCTTTTCATGATTAGAATCAAATAATGGAAAACACAATAGGGTGATTGTGGATAGTCTTTCAGCCTTTAGTCACTATCTCGGTAGTTTCAAGGGGATTCATGATCATTGGATTGTTTTTCTTTTTGGTTAGTGGCAGTGTTTTTCCTTTTTCTTGAGAATTGCCCTGCAGCATTCTTTCTTTTCTTTTCTTTTTGTCCTGGTTTTTCTTAATGATTTTTGGTTTATCTTTAAAAAATGTCACAATATTGGGGTTGTATGATTGTGTCAACTGAAAGAGAAGTCGAACAGCACTTTTCAGATCAAAACCTGTGTCAGTGTCCTTGCATTTTCTGTTTTCAGAGTTCCATGCAACTATCTTGGAAAAATAAAAAATAAAAAAAATTCTGTAAGCGTAAGGAATGCATATGTGTAAATCGAAAGGGAAGGCTAGTGTGTGACACTTAAAACATGAGCTTGTTTTGGGTCTCACGTGAGCCAGGATGAGATAAGTTTGTTGTCCTTCACCATTGTACATATTGTTTCACGGCTAAATGGCCTGGACCATTGATCTGGTGGTCTCCATGGACATACCATGATCCAGGTATGTACCGTCCTAACCATTTATTCGGTGGGCATGTGGCCCTTTTGTGGTTGAATTTGGACTTTTGCCACTTTCTATTTCCAATGTTATTTGACTTTCAGGGATTTGATATTTGGAGGCTAAACTACTTGTGTGGAGTTGCATATTTGTGATGCAATAATTTGGTTGCTAATGGGAAAGATCTGTTTGAAATCTCTAGATGAGATTTAGCAAATGAACTAGAATTATTGACTGTTGGCGTTTGGCATCTATGAATGTCCTAGTGTGAGAATGAGTTCATGAAGCCGTTTTCAGTTTGGATAGGAATAGTGCTCTGGGTCCAGATGGCCATCATTCTGGCGGATTCTTTTCTGAGTTGTGGGAATATCATTAAAATGGATGTTTTCAATATGGTTTGGGAAATTTTCCATGGAGGTTCGTGTTTACCTCCTCTTGTTGCTCTTATTCCAAAATATAATTGCTCGCCAGGTTTTAGGAAATTTCACACTATTAGTCTTTGTAATTTTGTTGACTAACATGTTGGATGCAATTATTCCAAACTAGTATAGGACAAACATTTATTATTATTATTTTTTAAAGTCTGGAATAAGCGTTCTAGCATTGGAAATGTCATTATTAAACATGATATGGCAAAACCTTGTGACTGTTTGGATGCACTTTACGATCATGAGGGAGTTTGGTTCTGTCAAGTTGGCTGGCCTAATCTATAAAGTGGTTGTCAACTGCTTCTTTTCAATGGTGGTGAATGGTGAGCTATGTGAATATTTCAAATTTACTGAAGGTATTTGTCAAGTGGATGCATCATACCCATTGTTCTCCATCATAGCTGAAGAGGTTCTGAGTAGAGGCATTAGAAAAAAAGTCTTTGGTAAAATTCATGCTAATTTGTACTAGGGGAGTTGGACATGTTACAGTCTATTTCGCTGATGATACTATCTTTTTTCTTTGATAAATAAACAATCTTTGTCAGAAAGTTCATGTCTCAAGCCTCTTTCTTACCTCTTAAATGCAGTATGCTATCAAAATTATCATCCTGCAGGCTACCAATTGCACAGTTATGATTGTTCAATGGAGGAAGTTTTTCGGCATTGATGTTCTGTTATTTGGGATCACTAGATAAATGGTCTGCATTGCCCAAAGGTGGTCTCCATCTGGCCAGTTGATTGGCCAAGCATTGTGTATAAATCACCTTCCCTTATTTTATTTATTTAATTTTTTAAAATGTTGTTTAGGAGGTTTTTTTTTTTTTAAATGTTGTTTAGGAGCTTTTCACATCGGACAATTGAAGTACATCTTACCCAAGGCGATTAGTATAAAAAAGATCCTTGTGCATGATGAGAGGACACTTTGTATGAAGCCCGAGCTTCAAATCAACCTACAACTAGATGCATTCGAAAATGGCGGTAACCGAAAATCATGAAGTGGGTACGCTTTTTTGAGGAAGATGTTCCATGCCTGCCTTTTGGATTTCTGTAATGCACACCCTGAGGTACTTTTTAATTATAATTTCTCAGCATTTTATGTGGATTGAAGTACAATGTATCTCAATCTATTCGAATCTTTAATTCTTATGATTGCATGTTATGAATTTGATGTCCGCTCAATATATCATTATAGCTTTGAGAAATACTTATCTCATAGAGTGATGGATGATATGCAGGCAGTTAAGAAATTACTGAGAAATTGCATGCATGACATACAAGTGATTCATACTAAACTGTCCAAATCTGGTTAGATGTATCATAAACAAAAAATTACTCCTATTTGGTTATCTAAAGAATGGTATGATATGCCATTGACTGAGAAATGCTTTTAACCCATGATCAAGCTTATTAAAAATGGTTACAATATGGATGCATCGTGTTCGTATCGTTTGTCCCAACACATGATACATGGATAAACTGGTCACAGGGGAGAAAATGGCCCATATATACAAGCTGACACAGCCTGTATTGGTACCAAAATATGGCCATCACAAGCATTTCCATATATACATTATATAATTTGGCATATCTATGCATCAATCTCTCCTTCATAACAATGTTCACTGACATGTGCTGCAGAAGATGTTCTCACTTTATGGGACCTAGACACAAATGTTCTTGTAGCTGTAATTGGAGATACTCTTACAAAGATTTTGAGGAAAGGTCAAATTATTATGACACATTGCTTGCTGCTGAATCTCGTGCAATCAATGGAAAGAAAGGGATCCATTCTGCGAAGGATCCCCCGGTCATGCATGTAACGGACCTGCTGACAGTCAGAAAGCTGAACCTTCTTGTTTCCTTATACTTTCTATCATGTTTGGTTCTATAAAATGATCTCTTCTGGAATTAAATTGTTCCTTCAGAACTTGCTAAAAAAATATATTTTCAGGCATCTGCAAAAAAAGCTAAAGATTTTTTGCCCTTCTTGCAACAGAGTAAAAGGCTACCCGCTGTTGTGGATTATGTCCTTAGTGGTCATCGGTTTAAATTGCTGATCCCCAAGGAAACTTGCAGCATTCCATTCTCCTTCTCTGGTGTTAGATGCCCTGGCCGCAATGAGCCTTTCTCAGATGAATCAATTGCCTTCATGAGAAGAAAGATCTTGCAGAGGGATGTAGAGGTACCGTATTCTGCCTCGGTTTATTCCATTTTACTTCATGTTCAGTGCTGTTAAATTTTTGTAATTTTGTGCAGATTGAAGTCGAAACAGTTGATAGAACTGGAACCTTCTTGAGTTCTTTATGGGAATCAAAGACCAACATGGCTGTGGTTCTTCTAGAGTCTGGGCTGGCAAGGCTTCAAACTGCTTTTGGTGCTGACAGGATTCCTGATTCTCACCTACTTGCAAAGGCTGAGCAGTCTGCAAAAAACCAGAGAATGAAGGTTAGTGCTTAAGGTGCTTCGTGATTTAGAAAGTCGAAGCACTGCAGATTTCAACATCAAAAGCATTCCAATTCAGTCTTTCTTCATTTGAATCTCTTACCTGCAGAAAATGAGAGATGGGTCTTGATTACATTTGCATTTCATGGGCTTTTTAGGAGTGAAGGCATTCTACATGGCAGATTTCTTTGTAGCAAATGTTGATGACTGAATTTTGTTCTTCTTTTAACTATCATCTCTTTACAAAATATAGATTCTTACTGGTTGCTTGAAATGCTTTTCAGTCGTGGGTTCCACTTGAGTATCATGCTATTGACAGCTTACCATGTTATGTTGAATGAGCATAGCTTACCATGTTTTGGCTCTTTGCTTTTGGATAATGTTTGTGTATAAACCTTTTCGAAGGGCTTTGTGTCCAGAAATGTGATGCCCTGGTACTGACTAGCTCCTATATGAAAAATGCTGCAAAATATGGGAAATTTTCATTGTAATGATGATGATTATGACGATTTATTTGCTATTGCACCTGGTTATGGCACCTGGTCTATACCATGAGATCAAAGAAGTTTGTGGGCTGCAAAAGATCACAAGAGGAACATCTGTCACAATTGCATTGGACTGCAATAGAGATTCTTCCATTTCCAATATCGAAATTTATCTTGAACAGAGTAATTCAGGTCTGTTTGGTTCTGCTTTAGCTTTTGGAAGCAATCCAACATATCCCTTTCACTGCTATTGAAACTGTTAGTATTGAAATAACTACTATGCTTTTCCCCTTTTCCACATTACTTCAGGTCTTGACCTTTTATATGCTTTATGTGTGAGGGAAATTATAGGGATCAAATTTTTGACTGATTGAAGTACGGGGGAAATTTTTCATGACTAACAATGTTAAATTGTATTGATCGATTTTTTCAAGTTCATGATCTGACTCACCAACTTACATTCAATTTTTCCAGCTGCCACCCCATATTGAATTACTAGTTGCAGTGGTCACACAAATCAATGAACCTGATAGCATATATGGGATCATCCAATCACACAAGGTGAATTGTTTTATCAATAGTTGCATGAATTTTGTTTTGGTTTTGTACTGCCACCCACATTATTTCTTCAAAATGTTAGCAAGTATGAACAGCTAGGAGGCAGGAGCAGGAGCACAAATCAAAAACACAATTCAAAGTGACAGTGGCACCTGGGTAGAAAATTTAGCAGCTGAGGTTGTGCAGTTTTTTTTTTGGTGCAGCATGAGCATGCATATCTGACATCTTTCATTATTCTTTTTTATTTTTTAAAGAAACTTTTTGATAAGAAAGATTTTCTATTTTGCTATGGATTGTCAGTGTATATGATCCTTATAGCTACGGAGCTAATCCGTAGTAGAATTTTAAATGGCTACGGTCGCACTATGGTTAGTCATCTTATCTTTAGCTACGGATTTTACCTGTAGCTTTAGACCAAGTTTCTGGTAGTCTAACAAAAACTGGCGATTTAGCGGCGTCCAGCACAATTGTCAGTAAAGGTCCTGACCGCCGGTAAAGCCTTTACCGACTGAGGCTTTACTGGCTGTTAGCTAACCGCAGGTAGAGGGTGTACCAGCGGTTTTTTAGGCCTTTACCGGCGGTTTTGACCGCCGGTAAAGACCAGTTTTCTTGTAGTGGCATCACGGTGGCCCCCACAGTCAGGGTCTCCGGGTAAAAATTCCCGCCCAACATTCTTGAATGATGGGAGATTTGTGTGCACAAACTCTCCGTGTACATTGCAAGCACACAATCTCTTCCCTGAAAAAAAAAAAAATAATAATAAAATAATAAAAAATAAAAATAAAAATACAGATGCTGCTCCTCTACCAATGAGTTATTATCAGCTGTGGCTCTCCACTGTATGGCCTACTGGATGAACGGCACATATATTTTCATCCTTTCCAAGTCACCCAAGCTTCTTCACTAGTAATATTTCAAAAGCAAGATATCTGGAGACATATCTGCACAAACGCAGCAACGTTCTTGATTGCGAGCTTTTGAATAGTGGAACTTGGGATGGCTGATGTAAAAGCGTAAGCATAATCATTGGCGCCGATTTCACCAACCCAAAAGAGTGCATCCTTAATAGCCATACGACATTGATACGATCTCTGCAATTGGCATCCCTTCCCTTCCAACAACTTATTAAACCAAATCAGTTGAGTCTGTAGTGACTGAGGAGTTACGTCCAATGTAGCATTATTCTTAACAAAGAATTCATGATCAATTGCCGTCGATCCAGCTACTGCAAAGTTCACACCATGTGAGAAGTCTGCTTCTCGTTTCTTGTATGGCTGTAAAAATGGAAGGGAGAGGTTGTTGGCTAGGAAGTCTACTATTAACCTACCATCAGATTACCGATTGGTAGGTCGATGGAAATATGTTATACCATAGGGAAGGTTCGATACGTGGCGGAAGGAACTGGGTCCGGTGGCCGATCCGGTATTGCCGGTATCTGTATATGAGTCGCCAAATGCATAGATCTTTGAGAATCTACCTGTGTAAGCAGCAGCTCCACGAGCTAAGAGGAAGAAGGTGATGGTGATGATGGTGGAAAGTAGAGAGGAGAAAGAACAAGTGTAGTATCCCATTTGCTAGAGCTTAGAGGAGGTTGTAACTCTTGCAGAGGATGGAGGATAGTGAAGTTTATAAATAATTATCTTTTTTTCTTAAATGACAACCATATCCTACCCCTACTTGGTATATAAATAAATAAATAAATAAATAAATAAAAAGTTTCTACATTGTTTTCTAGAAGGTATGCTCTAGGCAGAGGATTTTACTTTTTCAGACATGCTCCTGAGCTCCTTGAACAATATAACATTATGTCTGAGAGCAACTCCATATCACAATTAAACTGAATCAAGCTGATTCCGAGCAGTCAGAATTGTGTTTGGTTGGAATGCACTGGAATCTAAACCTTTCATTCAATCCAAACATATTAGAGTTCTTCAATAATATATTTACGGGACCTCAATTCAATTGACTAAATTACCTTTAATATTCCAAATTAGTATAAATATGTGATATTTGATGGAATTTATTGTAATAAGCCCATTGAAATAAGTACTTCAGTAAAAATGAGGAAATTTCAGGATGGAATTGGGCCACAAATGTAAGGATTACAAATGATCGTCTATGCTTTTTAACTAGCCATTTAGATGGCCAATGTTTGTACAGTTTGGATCATTCTATTGGTGTGATTTTAGTGTTGTAATCGATTATTTAGATTATTTTGGAGTATCATCAACACGCCATAGGTATAATATATTAGTAGCCTAATGACACCATTATGATAGGTATGACTCTGCTACCTTTAAAAGGTATATAAAAAAAGTAATTCACATGATATTACACTCAAATCATAATATTTTGCTCAGATTTCAAAACACAAAAAGTATGTATTTGAAGTACCTCCCAGTCAATTTATCTCCAAATCCGAGGCTTTGAAACGTAAATAATAATAATAATAATAATAATAATAATAATACACTCATTTACCTCCAAATATGAGCTGCCAAATGACCCTCAGGGCCTGTTTGGATTGCCACATGTGATGGTAAACTATTGTAAAGGTGTAATGATTACACCCTACACCTCATGCTTGCTGTTTTATGGGTAAATGGTCTTACACTGATCCCATTTGAATAGAGCAACATGATTTATGGTTAGGGTTTTCCTATGGTTGGATATTTGCAAGATCCGACTGTATCAAAGCATGTAATTCTTGCCCTCACTTGTTGGATGATTCACATCAAAGGTGAGCCCACTTGATGGACGATCCACAGACACGGTCCTGTATGATGGACGGTTCCATCCATTCAGAACGTATTCCAGCTGTGATTCATCTCCTTGTCTTCATTTACACTAACAAGGCAGCTGAGTTAAAAGAGGGCCCTGATTCATAGATTCTGCTCAGCATATTTAAACCGGTGTAACATTTAATACTTCTAATTTTGCTTTTCCTTGCCATGGGAAACGGCAATCCAAACACGCCCTTAAGCTGCCATGCTCTTAGTTGCATTGGGACAAGCAAATAATCCAATACATTGACATGTGTACTTTTCATTAGGTCCAATATCATATAATCATCGATCGCATCAATTTGACAGTAATAAAATAACCATCAAACACATGTTTTTATAGTATAATCATAGTTATCCATTTATTATTTATTTATTAGACTTTGTTCTAACAATTTTGTAATAACAATAATAAAATAACCATCAAACACCTATTTTTTATAGTATAATTACAGTTATCCATTTATTATTTATTTATTATACTTTGTTCTAAGAATTTTGTAATACTTTCTTTTATCCACATGGTCAAATAGTTAAGAAATGACTTCATTTAAATGGTAAAAATATTCTTTTAATTAAAATCTATTAGCACTTGGTTTGTTTTCTTTCAGGTGGTCTGTGCGAGCATGCCAAAATCGATAAAGTGGCTCAAGCACCGAAATAAATAGATAAGTCTACCATGAACGTATATGACTAGATTATGAGAAGATCGGTCGCTTACTCAGCCACCTGCAGAATTTTATAACGATGAAGTGATAATTGGATGGCAGAGTTCTTCATCTGAAAGTGGTTTACGCTTTGCCTTCCATAAGAAATGACTTTTCAAAATACCACTGCAATAAAAAAAAAAAAAAAAAAAAAACTCATAATCAATCACTACGAGCGATGATAAGAATGCATCTCTTAAAAGAATTACGTAATATTAAATAAAGAACAAATCCAACATATGAGCATAGATTTAGATTACAATTAGAATTATAGCTATTGGATTATTACTACTCTTACGATAAGCTGAGATAAAGTAAATTGATAGATTTAGTTTGATTGTGTGTTGGATTTGTAGATGGTGTATTTGTAGATTTCCTCTGTTATTTAGTTTTGTTGTAGCTTATTCTTACATATGCTTATTTTATTACTCGAGTGGTTATAGTAGTCGAAGGGTCTCTCTCTATATCATTCTCTTGTTACGTTTCCCTCCTGTGATTGTTTCTCTTCTGTTGGTTAGATTCTGTGCCTCTCGGTCACCTACCATATCTTGAACTACTCAACTGTGTTATTCTGTTGCGTTACTTCGTCGACCATCCAATGACATGTAACACTAGATTTATGCCAACTATAATTTTGTAAAAAGTGCTCCAAGTATCTTGAAGATCTTTTCATCCATCTCCCATCTCTCATGCAATGCCACATATCATCACCTTCCTGTCAGCCTTTTCCAAAGTGACTAAAAATATGGTACAACATTGTCCCCCACATCACTTCACCTTGAGGAAAGGTGATAACGACATTGTGTTTTTGCCCAATGTAATTAATGCAATCGGTCGTTGGTCCACATGTTGTCTCTCCATTGATCATACCTAACCAAGGTTGAATAAAAAAGATATTCTTTACTGGTTCCTTCTAGGCTGTCCATGTACACGTTGCCTAGAATCCTTTTGGGGCACAAAAAAATACATGAGTCTATATGAGTTTAGTTTGTTGCGCATCAAGGATCCAAGATAGGCAGCCTTGCATATTATGCGGCCCTCTCTATCATCCCCTTCTAGAAAATTTGTTGCGATGAATAGTGCGAGATAAATAGTTGCGTGAATGAATAGTAACATGGATGAATAGTGCGGGATGAATAGTTGCGCGGATGAATAGTTACACAGATGAATAGTAGTGTGAGTGAATAGTTGCATGGATGAATAGTGTTGCGAGGAAGCAGTGAAGTTGTGCGAACCCGCGAAACTCATCACAAATTATCGCCAAACGCCGATGATTATCGCCGAATTGATATTATCGCCATCGCTATTCGTTGTGACTACTATTACAAAAGTCATTATCGTTGAACTGATATTATTGCCAAGTTGATACACTATTTTAAATATAAATATTATTAAGGATACTGTTATCATCAATGACAATATATCATTTATTGATTTATCATATTTTTAAGTAGAGTGTTACGCATAAGTCTTACAATAGCAATGATGATTTATCATCTACGGTAGCAGAGTGCTACGCATAAGACCTACCACAGTTAGTGATAAATCAAATATTATGCGGGTAGCGGTGAGAAGCCAGTGGCCCTAAAAAGCCCGCGAAGGCCATCACATGCATCGACCCATGCGGGTAGCGGAGCATGCCTGTACGACCAACCACGTGTGAGACTAATGCCGTATGTATAGTTTCTGATAGCATCACGAGGAAAGGTGAGAGAAAATACCCTCTCTTGAATGGGTTTGACTTGACAGACGAAGAAAAAGTAGACTGGAGTGTGTGCTATTTGGCTTTTCCATAGATAGGCCAACCATGCGTAAGACCCTCCAGATTCCTGGTTTGATTCTAGTAGAAACTCATGAGGATAGGTCTTCAAAATAAACCACCCCCTCATTGATGGATTGACGCCCTCAAATTTGGTACCTCAAGGTAGCTTTGCGCGCTCTGTGAACTCTAGAGAGGTATTCGCGTTTGTGAACTCCCCAACCGCGATAAGTCTAGCGAAGTCATAAGAGTTACAGAGATCATTCGCGTAAGACTCGACTCCAACATGAGTCTAAAAAATTGTGCCTGCTTCACTACTCATGAGCTTAAACTGTGTGTGAAAGTATCCATTTCAGTTAATTAAGTCATGTCAAGTCCAGTTAAGTCATGCCAAGTCCAGTCAAAGTATGTTCAGTCAAAAGTATACTAGCTTCACTACTCAAGAGCTTATTTTACTATGTGTAACATTAAAATGCCGTAGATATATATGTTCGCTTATTTTACTTAAGATATACTCAAATATGCAATTACCTAATATGATAAAATAAATCAGGAAAATCTCAAACACTGATTAAACAACATATAGAAATGCATATATTCACCTATCTATTTGAATCAGGTTCAAATTACAGCGACAAAAAGTTTGTTCAAAATATTTGCTTTCTATTCAAAAGTTAATTCTTCGAGATTAACTATACGAATTATAGATTTTAAATTATAATCTATTTATCCTTCCGAAGAGAACTACGATGTCTTCCTGTCTCTTGCTTTTCTGATGATGAAAGAATGTTATCTTATAAAATTCGTAAGGGCGGAGGAAGATGAAATCGCAAAGAATCATCATTTTCTTCTGGAAGATTTGAAAATTCAGATGCATCCTTCAAATTCTTTAAAGGGTGACCAAATGTTATCCATCCTTCAAGGGTATCAGCAGGCTTCATTTCATAAATATTATCTTCCGAAGAAATCTTTATGCAAAGTTGACATGGAGAGAGGGTATGATCTATTTCTTCATTATTCTAGAAATGATATCGGAAGTCTCCGAGTACTGGACCTGATAGAGATAAGAAATGAATGTTCACCAAAAGAGATAGAACCATCATCATTCACTTCTCTGACATCCGGAAAGCTAGTAAATGGAAATCGAAAGAAGTCTTCTCTATTTTTCTAAATCAACGAAGGTCTAAGGAAAATACACACCTAGCTAGCCTATGCATAAATGATAAGGAGCATAAACTAGAAAAGACTCAGCGGTTGAACCTCTAGAGTTGGAAATGACATTTCTTAAAGCACGATATAATGAGCAAAGAATGCAACAAATTGAACAAAGCACATTAACAAGCACAAAGATGGAATGACTAAATCATTATCATATTGTAAATATTACAATCATTTTAAAAGCTTTCAATATATTTCAAAATTATTAATACTTCATGAAACTAAATTGAAAAATTATAATATCTTGAGATACTAATTTCAATTAATTTGGCAGGAAAGATTATTGTTGATGACTAAATCTGAAAGACTCTCCGCTCCGACTCACTAACTCCGAACCATTTCGACGTCTCGAGCCTACACACTTGGAACAAGCAAAGGAGACCTTAGCTAAGCTGGGGGACCCTCCGATGCCTAAGTTGAGAAGTACAGGGAGAGTGCAAGATGTTGTGTACCTATAGCAATGGGGTCTTCATTGTATTTATACTTGATCATCGGGCGGACTGGGTCCGTTAATCTCGGCACAATCCGTTCAATCAGTGGGATTTTCGGATCTTGGGGATATTGCCCTCAATCCAGGGATCATGTAGCATATCGTGCGTATCTGTGGGCGAGGTAATCAGTCATTCCTGCTTAAGGTTGTTTCTCATTTTAGCACATGGCGCATCTGCATTCCTCCCTGGCCTCGGCTCGGGACTTCTGGTTGAAGAGGCCCTGACTAATGTGGACAAGGGCCTTTATTGTTGGTTTGTTAAATATGGATTGTGTCATGAGTCTGAGCCGAGCACCGGTTTGGACGGAATAAGGACTTCATTCATCTGTTGAAAATTCTAGAGGTCATCCCTCCGAGCTCCGAGGTGGGTCGGCGGATTTGTCCGGTCAAGCATTCTAGTGGTTAACTTATTCGTTTCTAGTCGGGACTGCCTGTAGCTTTTGACTTGAGCTTCACATTATCTATCTTGGATCACTATGAACTGACTACTATCCTCGGGTGAGGAGTGTGACTGGGACCAAACTGAGAATTCTTTCTTTCCGTCAGTGGCATTGTCCATTTGGACTACTTGTTATGCATCCGACGGATTAGTATACTGTGGCTCCTAGGATTTGAAGGGGTTTGGATCTTCTTATAACAGAAGCCCCCTACTCTTCGAGTTCGGATACGGGCTCGGAGAGTAAACATGTACGGAAGATCAACAGTTTCTGTTGTCGCACCTTTCATGCATGTGTTTATCATTATGACTCTCGTGTCGAAGAAACGTAACCTCGGGTCTTTCCATCCGTGGACTAGTCTCTAGTTGACGCGTGGCGATGGTTAAGATTTTGAATAATCGCTTGGCCTATGGTTAACTGACACATAGGCCCTGGAGTCGGCTCGTGACGATTTGGCTGTGGCCATCAATGTCTTGCCATTAATGCAGAGATTCCTCCTTGGCTATATAATCTTCAGCATTTCGAAAATGCTTCTCATTTCCACATTTCGAATTCCTATGGCTATTGATTCCCTTGAGGAGGTGATTTCCGGCAGAAGTGATTCTGGCCATCTTGAGGTTTCTGGCAGGGCGATTCCGATCGATCAGGGATTTCTTGATGGAAGCGATTTTCGGCGATTGTCCGGTGAGCACTTCCTCCCCTCTTTCAGCATCACTTCTTTTTCATATGCTTCTACGAGATGTCATCTGATATGGACGTGGTCTGAGAAGATTATAACGATTCTGAGCTGGCGAGCTCAGATGATGGGAGGGGGGCATCTGAAGGCCTCTTGGAAGTAGTGCCCTTGTTCCCTCCGCCTCAAAGAAACAAGGAGGCGAGTACTCGGACATGTCGGGTCGGCAAGAAGAAAGCCACCCGAGCCCCCCGAGACTCGACGGCGGGTGGAGCTAAAATGCCGACGAGTGAGCGGGCATCAAAGATCGTCCTAGGAGGCTCCGTATTGACGGAGTCTCAGATGGGATGGATCCGTTCAGAGTTTGAGATTCCAAACTCCATTCAGATAAGGGCGCCCGAGCCCCTTTATACCGCCGGTGCACCTCTGAAGGGGAAGTCGCCATTTTTCTCCGCGCCTTGCAGTGCAGGCTCCGACTTCCTCTGCACCCCTTCATCCGAGCCTTGACAGCCTATCTAGGGCTAGCTCCTAGCCAATTCACCCCCAATGCATGGAGGGTTTTGATCTCTTCCTTCATCATCTGGCATCAAGTTAGAAATTCTGAACTGACACCAGAGGAGTTAATAAGTTTATACCTGGTCAAGCACGACAGTCAGGAAACATGGTGTTACTTCGCGACTCGAGGCAGCAAGGGGTCAGGTCTTACTTTGAACCTTCCGTCCTCCAACAAGAACTAGAAAAATAAATGGTTCTGGGCTTCGGGCGAATGGGAGGCGCCGGCGGCGGAGCTCGGAAGCTTGATAACTCGAGTCTCCACCCGATTCACTTCACCAGGTCGGACCGCACACATGTTCTTTTTCATATATTTTTTTTTTCGTTGTAGTTGAACTAAAGTTTCTTATTATTTATGTAGACTTCTCGAGGGGCTCGCCTCTTCTATCCTCTGACCAGAAGAATTGGGTCGCTAAGGCCCGGGCACGATCAGGAGACCTGCGCTCCTGGTCAGATCCGATCACTACCACCAACCTTCACTGGTCCGGACTGTGCAAGTCCACACCGCTCCCTACTTCTTTCAGTAAGTCTTTCTGTCTCCTCCCTTTTGGAAGTATCAAACCCCTTATCTTGATTATTGATTTATTATTGCAGGCATGGTCGAGGCAACTAGGTCTCGGAAGAGGAAGGTCGTGCCGACTGTCGATGAGATGTTGAGGGCTAAACCCCGAATGAAAATGACCGTTCGGAGGAAGTAGGCGGCTCCTCGCGGTGAGGGCCCTTTGGCCCCAATTTCTGTCGTTGCAGCTCCAGTTGTGGCTTCAGTTTCTGTTGCTGTAGCTCCGGCTGTAGTTTCAATTTCTGTTGCTGCATCTCCATCTGTAGCGCCTATTATTACCGCCAATGCTCTAGCTCCAATCCTCCCTCAAGTCGCCGTTCCTCCCACAGCCAAGGCCCCTCCCGCAGCTCCAGAGCCCTCCATTGCTGTCCCTTCCTCATCCGAGAGGGAGGAGGCCGTTCGGATGGCTGATGCCATGCTCTCCACTCTTGAGGCCGGGAATGATCTTAGGGCCGAGGGTCAGGCCTTAGTAGGCAGCAGGACTGGGGCTAAGGAAGAAATAGGGTTGGCCCGTGTGGGGATGAGTGGCGAAAGATTTAAGTCGGGTTACCACATGTCTTGCCCGGTTCAATGGGCCAGTAAACATGCCCCTGAGGAGTAGATCATCGGCCTCTTCGAGAAGACGGATAAATCTTTTGTCAAGGACTTGACCTCTGTCTTCTATTGGGTAACTTTTAAATTTTCCTTGCCTTCAATTTTTACTGCATTCTGATGCTCAATTCTTTTATTTTTGCGCAATCCATTCAGAGGCTCCTCCTGACTCGGGAGAGATTGAAGGAAGCCGTTAAGAAGGAGGCCGAGGTGGAGGCCCTCAAGAGCAAGGCCAGGCTCCTACAAGATGAGGCTACCTTCCTTCGTTTGAAGCATGCGGAACTCCGACTGTGAGTTGATGACGGGAAGGCCCGAGAGCTCTAGCTACAGGGGTTCGTCAGTGACCTTGAGGCTCGATGTGGTGCTGCTATAGCCGATCTGACCCGGGCCAGGGCCCATGCAGACTCACTTGCCAAAGAGAATGTTCAGCTGGGGGAAGTACTGGAGCGGACCAGGGCCGAAGTCGTAGAAGAACTGCACATGGTGGTTTCTCAGGCGAGGGATGTCCATCGGGCCGAAGATGAAGCATCCCTAGCCTCGACCGTGGCCACCGCAGTAGAGGCTTTCAAGTCTTCGAAGGAGAGGGCTGCCGAAGCCACTAAGTTTTATAACTGTGGCTTTGATGCTTGTATTGAGGCGGTTCAGGACTTGTACCCGGACCTCAACCTTAAGCCTCTGCTGCATGAAGACGCAGGAGAGAAGCCCACTGAAGATGTCCGCCCAGATCAGACCCCTAGCTCCCAAGCTCCTCCTCCTCCTCCGACTACATAGTTTTCAGCATTTCATTTTTACTTTATGAATTTACTTTTTCTTTTGTTGGCGAATGGTTTGATGGATAATATTTTTTTGACCCTCTGGAGAGGGGGACATGGATGATGATGATTTAAATGTTAATCTGTACTTGATTCTTGGATGTTGATTGATGAGTTAATTCGTTGACAGGTCGATCTTCTTTGGGGGCACTGCCGAGCCGACCCCTTGATAGGCCAACTCGTTTTAGTGCCATTTTGTAGAACTTTGAATTTCTATAGTATTGCCATTGTTAAGTTCGGCCTTAGGGGATCGGCTTGTCGCATGATTGACAGGCCATTCGCTGTGTATCCGTTAGTTGGGCAACGAACCGATCCCTCTATTGGGGAGTCGGGTCATCCTTTAGCTTTTCCCCTGACTAAGAGGGGATGCCTTGTAGAGTTTTCGTGGGTTAACGCTCTGACCCCTTCTTTAAGGGATCAGTTCGTTTAGTCTACCCCCACTTATGAGAGGCAGCTTTTCCTTAGTAGATAATCCGTTAATTAAGAAAAGAAGAGATAAATTTTATTACGAGCCTTAATGGATGGTTGCTCGGAGGCGTTTATTAAGAGCTTTAAAGGTCAGTCACTCAGAGGCGTACACTTGGGACCTTAAAGGTTATTACATCAAGGATAGTAGACTTTTAGGTGCTCGGCATTCCAGGGGTGGGGGAGCTGGCGACCCTCGAGATCTTCTAAATGGTAGGAGCCTGGTTTGGTCAATCGGACCACGCGGTATGACCCTTCCCAGTTAGGCCCGAGTGCTCCAACCCCTGGCTCGGCGGTGTTCTTAAAGACTCGGCGAAGGACTAAGTCCCCTAAATAAAACTGCTTGGTTTTAACCTTAGTGTTGTAGAATCGCACCACCTGTTGATGTCGAGTAGTGGCTCAGAGTTTGGAGACTTCTCTAACCTCTTTAAGTAGATCAAGGTTGGTCGCCATTTGCTCGGCGTTCTGGTCTTCTTGATAATTTCTGACCCGAGCCATAGGGAGACTGATTTCAACTGGTACCATTACCTCTAAGCCATAGGATAGTGAAAATGGTGTCTCCCCAGTAGACGACTGAGCTGTGGTCTTGTAGCCCCAGAGAACAAACGAGAGTTCCTCGGCCTAGCTACCTTTTACTTTTTCCAACTTTGTCTTGAGATGATGTTTGATAACCTTATTAATAGCTTCTACCTGTCCATTAGATTGCAGGTGCCGAGGCGAGGAATATGTGTTGGTGATGCCGTGCCCCAGATACATGCCTCGGAACTTATCGTTGTCGAACTGCTTGCCGTTATCAGGCACGATGGTGTGTGGAATCCCGAACCGACAAATGATATTTTTTTAGACAAAGTCGATCACCTTCTACTTCATGATCTTCGCAATGGATTCAGCTTCGACCCATTTGGTGAAGTAGTCAACTGCGACGATAGCGAACTTGACCTGCCCCTTTCCTGTGGGCAGAGGGCTGATGATATCGATCCTCCACTGAGCGAACGGCCATAGATCGCTCATGGGAGTCAATTCCTCTGTAGGTTGCCTCGGCACAGCTGCATATCGTTGACACTTATCGTACCTTTGGACATAGTTCTTTAAATCCTCCTTAATAGTTGGCCAAAAATATCTTTGTCGAAGTATTTTCAGGGCCAGGGCTCGGCTACCAGAATGGTTCCCATAGATTCCTTCATGAATCTCTCGAATCACATAATCTGCCTCATCAGGTCGGAGGCACCTGAGGTAAGGCTGCGAATGCCCTTTCTTATACAATATCCTATCTAGAACTACATACCGCGTTGCTCTGACCCTCAAGCGCCTTGCTTCCAACCTCTCCAAAGGAACCTCACCGGATGTGAGGTAACTATAAATTGGGTCCATCCAGCTCTGAGTATAATTTACTGGATTGACCATCTTCTTCTCCGTCTAGTTAATGCTCGGATGTTCTATAAACTCCACGGGAATAATTCGCGGGATCTTTCCTTTCATGGCCAAGGCTAACTTTGCTAGGGCATTAGCCCATGAATTTTCTGCTCTGAGGATCTGATGGATTAGTACAGCTCCAAAATCTTTCAATCAATTTTCTTGCCTCGTCTAGATAAGCAATCATTTTTGCTTCTTCGGCTTCATATTCGGTGGAGATGTGGTTCACTACTAGCTGGGAATCACATCGGACCTAAATGGACTGGACCCCCAGGCTTGCCGCCATTCTGAGTCCAGCGAGCAAAGCCTTGTATTTTGCCTCGTTGTTAAAGGCTTTGAAATTGAGTCAAATTGCATACTAGATGGGTGTGGAGTCAGGTGTGACTAGGACAATTCCTGCCCCAGTACGTTTGGCAATGGATGACCCATCTATGTAGAGAATCCATCCTGGTTCAGATTCTGCCTTTTGATTGCTTGGGGGAACAGGCGAGGGAGCCACTTCGACTTCGGCACTAACCCCTTCGCTTGGAGTGGTGAATTCTGCGATGAAGTCAGCCACGGCTTGGCCTTTGATTGCTACCCTCAGTCGGAACTGAATGTCGAACTCCCCGAGTTCAATGGCCCACTTGGTTAACCGACTCGACACTTCGGGCCTCTGGAGGATCTACTTGAGGGGAGAGTCGATCAGGATGACAATGGAATGAGCCTGGAAGTATGGATGTAATTTCCAAGCCGAGACGATAAGACTAAGTGCTAGCTTCTCCAAAGGCAGGTATCTTGTCTCGGCGGGCACCAGGGCTTTACTCACATAGTTTACATGATGCTGCTTACCCCCTAATTCTCTGATCAGGGCCGAGTTGACGGCTGATGCCGAGACCACGAGGTATAAGAACAGGGGTTCACCCTCTTCAGGTTTAGACAGTAGGGGCGGTGAACCTAAATACTGTTTCAGTTGCTAGAAGGCTTATTCGCATTCTGACATCTATTCTGCCTTCTTGTGTCCCTTCAACTGTTGGAAGAAGGGAAGGCACTTGTCTGTTTCTCTAGATATAAACCGTCCGAGCACTGCTACTCGTCCAGTGAGGCATTGTATCTCCTTGACAGTCCGAGGAAAACTCATGTCTAGGAGTGCTTTGATCTTGTCAGGGTTTGCTTCTATGCCCCTCTGGCTAACTTGAAACCCGAGGAATTTACCGGAGCCAACTCTGAAGACGCACTTCGTGGGATTCAGCTTCATCTGGTACTCTCAGAGGATGACAAAAGTTTCTCCGAGATCTGCCAAGTGATTGAATGCCTTGATGCTCTTCACAAGCATGTCATAAATGTAGACTTCCATGGTGTGTCCGATTTATTTGGCGAACATCTGATTTACTAACCTTTGATACGTGGCCCCAACGTTTTTCAGGCCAAATGGCATGACCCGGTAACAATAGAGCCCTTTATTTGTGACAAAGGTAGTCTTCTGCTTGTCTGGGGGATGCATCACGATCTGGTTGTACCCGGAGTAAGTGTCCAGGAAGGAGAGTAATTCATGCCCCACAGTGCTATTTACCAGCTGATCAATCCGAGGTAATGGGAAGCTCTCCTTTGGACACGCCTTGTTCAGATATGAGTAATCCACACAGACCCGCCATTTCCTGTTAGCTTTCTTGACCAGGACTACATTTGTGATCCAATCGGGATATTGTACTTCTTCTATGAAGCCGGCATCAAGTAGAATGGAGACTTCGTCGATTATAGCTTCGTACTACTCAGCATCGAACAGTCTCCTCTTTTGTTTAATTGGTTTGTAATCTGGGTCCACATTCAGCCTGTGGACCATAACATCTGGGGAGATCCCGGGCATGTCCCCATGTGACCATGCGAAGACGTCTTTATGTTGTTGCAAGAAGACCAGCATTTCAGACCGTTGCTCCGGGTTCAACGATGTTCCGAGTTAAACCGTCTTACTTGGGTCTGCTTCGTCGAGCGGTACCTTCTCCAAGTCTTCCACGGATGAGTCTTCCGCAGGTCCTCTGGTATCCAGAACATGGACGATGAGTGCTTGCTTCACAGATCCTTTCTTCACTACCATAGCATAGCATCTCCGAGCTTCACGCTGATTGCCTCGGAGGTATCCTGTTCTGCCCTCGGTGGGGAATTTCATCATCAGATGATAGGTGTAAACGACTGCTCTCATTGCATTGAGGGAAGGCCTGCCCAGAATGACGTTGTGCACTGATGGCACATTGACAACAAGGAAGTCCACCATGAGCGTGGCTTGATGTTGTCCTTCTCCCGTAGTAACGAGGAAGGAGATGGCTCCCTCGGAGATTACCCTTTTTCTGGCAAAGTCGCGCAAGGGGGTCTTCACAGGTCTAAGATGTGACCTAGGGATCCCCATTCTTTCAAAGGCCTTGGAGTAGATTACGTCGGCTGAGCTTCCGGTATCAACCAAGATGCGGTACACTTTGTGGTTTGCTATGGTCATAGTAACCACTAGGGCGTTGTCGTGCGGGTGTTGGATTCCGCGCACATCTTCTTATGTGAGGTCAGACTACATGGGCTAACTTGGAGTTCCTTGCCGGGCCTCGGTTAAGTGGACGTAATGCTCTGGATCGGACTTCCGGGAATGGGCTTTTCGAGCCCGGTTTGAGTCTCCTCCACCAGATGAGCCACCAAAGATGGTGCGAATTTTGGTTGGCTATTCTGTGGCATTACTCAGCTCCGCTCACTCTCGCTCTTCTTTTCGAGCAGATCTTTCTTCGTTGGTGCATCGACGCAGATGCCCCTTTCGAATAAGGGTCTCAATCTCATCCTTGAGGTCCATGCAATCTACTGTGTTATGGCCGTGATCTCAATGGAAATGGCAGTACTCGCGCTTGTCTCAATGTTCCGGGTCGGCCTTCATGCAGATAGGCCAATTCAGAAGTTTTTTCCCTCAAATGTCTAATAAGATCTGTTCAGTGGATGTGTTGAGGGGGGGGGGGGGGTGTAGGAACGGAATTTTCCCTCCAGTTTTCTACTCGGGCGACGATTACAGGGGGCACGGTCCTCTGGTCCCTTGCTAGTCGGCTGAGATTCTTCGTTCCTAGGCCTCTTCTCCTTACCAGTCGGATTTGTCCCTTGAACGTACTTGTGGGCATTGGAAAATTCCTCGGCATTAGTGTATTTTTGAGCTTTGGCAATAAGGTCGGCTAATGTCTTTGACGGATTCTTCCCAATAGAGAAGGTGAACCTTCCCTCTTTCAGACCTTCGAACATAGTGGAGAGTGTTATCTTGTCATCGTAATCTTCCACTTGCAGCGCTTCCTCGTTGAAGTGAGCAATGTAGTCCTTTAATGACTCCTTAGGCTCTTGTTTGATGGTGAACAAATGAGTATTCGGCTTCCAGTTCTTCTTATCGCTTATGAATTGGGTAAGGAATAACCGGCTAAGTTCTGCGAAGAAACTAACGGAATTGGGTTTGAGTTGTCGGTACCAACTCCGAGCGGATCCGATGAGTGTGATTGAGAACCCCCTGCACATCATCGCATCTATTGCTGTATGGATTTTCATCCATGAACGGTAGGCTTCCACGTGCTTAGATGGGTCACCAAACCTGAAATATTGGATGACGGGAGGTATTCGGAACCTCTGTGGCATCACCTCATTCATGATTACTGAGGTGAACGGAGGCTCGGTCTCTTCCATCATCGCCTAAATGACAACGGGAACTAACAATGGTTGCTGCTTCTTTCAAGTGTCAGAATTTTATCATTGAGCTCCGCGAACCGTGCTTCCGAAGGATCTTTGTTCTCAACCACTATTTCTTGGGCATTTTCTATTTTGGGAGTCCTCCTTCTCCTCCTATGTTCCAGCTTGTGGCGGAGATCCGTAGGTGTCAGGGCCAAGGTGACCGAGGCATTTGTCGGAGCTCTAGTAGCTGTGTTCCGAGCCGAGACTCAGATTTGGGTCGGGGTAAGATTCTGAATTGAAACTAGCGCCCGAAGGCGTTGAGACTCCTCAGGCCTCATACTCCTCGGTGGGGAGTGAGCTTCCACGACCAGACCAATCGGCTCAAGAACAGGGTTTTCCTGAGCAGGACATGGTTGTGGCTCCTGTCATTGCTTCATCTAGTTAACCTCATCACGCAGGGCCTGTAACTCATTTTGAATGGCTCAATACTTACTCGCCTGATTATGAGAATGTTGGGAAGGCCCTGGGACTGATTCGGCATGACGTAATGAAGAGGAGCGAGTTTGCTCATTTTGCTCTGGTTCCGCAGCTACTACTTTTTTCTTTCCTCTCGCCATTGTTCTTAAGAATAGGAACCTAACCTTTCGTACCAGGTTCTCATAGATGGCGTCAAAAATGTTGATGACTAAATCTGGAAGACTCTCTGCTCCAACTCACTGACTTCGAACCATTTCGACGTCTCGAACCTGCACACTTGGAACAAGCAAAGGTGACCCTGGCTAAGCCGAGGGACCCTCCGATGCCTAAGTCAGGTCAAGGGAATCTGGGTCTAAGTTGAGAAGTAGAGGGAGAGTGGAAGATGTTACGTACCTGTAGCAATGGGGTCTTCATTGTATTTATACCTGATCATCGGGCGGACTGGGTCCGTTAATCTCAGCCCGATCCGCTCAATCAGTGGGATTTTCGAAGCTTAGGGATATTGCCCGCAATCCAGGGATCGTGTAGCATATCATGCATATCTGTGGGTGAGGTAATCGATCATGCCTGCTTTAGGTAGTTTCTCATTTTAGCGCATGGCGCGTCCGCATTCCTCCCTGGCCTCGGCTCGAGACTTCTGGTCGAAGAGGCCTTGACTAATGTGGACATGGGCCTTTACTGTTGGTTTGTTAAATGTGGATTGTGTCATGAGTTTGAGCCAAGCACCGGTCTGGACGGAATAAGGACTTCATTCGTCTGTCGAACATTTTAGAGGTCTTCCCTTCAAGCTCCGAGGCGGGTCAGCAGATTTGTCCAGTCAAGCATTCTAGTGGTTGACTTATTCGTTTCTGGTCGGGATTGCCTGTAGCTTTTGACTTGAGCTTCACATTGTCTATCTTGGATCACTCTGAACTAACTATTATCCTCGGGTGAGGAGTGTGACTGGGACCAAACTAAGAATTCTTCCTTTCCTTCAGTGGCATTGTCCATTCGGACTACTTGTTATGCATCTGATCGGATTAGTATGCTATGGCTCCTAAGATTTGAAGGGGTTTGGATCTTCCCATAACAATTACCATTCGAAATCCTGAATTATACAGGTCATGAATTAAGGAGACAATCGAAGAGATTGTTGCAGTAGGAGCAGCATTAAAGAACTTCCCTAGCCACGGAGTTCAAAGAAAGAATTGCTAGATCTAATTGAAATATTCATTCAGTGCTTTTGACTGGAGGCATCTAGTCTTCCATTCGAGCATGATTATTCAGTTTTCCATTCAAGCATGATCATTCAGTCTTCTGTTCAAGCGCAATCATTCAGTCTTCCATTCGAGCAAGATCATTCAATCTTCCATTCGAACTCGACTGTTGAAGATCTCTACTTAAGCGATCCTTCTCTGATGTGAAAAGATTTTTGTGAAGAAGAAGATCGATCCTCCATTTGATTTCATAAAACAATCAAAGAATGATCGAGGGGGCATCTGTTGGATCACAAAAAAATACATGAGTCGATAGGAGTTTGCTTTGTTGCACATCAAGGATCCATGATAGGAAGCCTTGCCCATTACGTGGCCCTCTCTCTATCATCCCTCTCTGGAAAATTTGTTGCGATGAATAGTGCAGGATGAATAGTTGTGCGGATGAATAGTAGCATGGGTAATAGTTGCATGGGTGAATAGTGTTGCGAGGAAGTAGTGGAGTTGTGTGGACCCGTGTAACTCATCACAGTTACGCGAGTCCACGCAACTAATAATTGTGATATTTGAGAAATTGGACTCAGAGAATGCGAAGTGGGCCCCATGACACAATATTTGAGGGTTCACATGTGCAGAAGCCTATAAATACCCCATCCCCCTCTCATTTACATCATCATCAATTCCCCTCTCATTTACATCATCATCAGACATTTTAGAGAAGTTCCAAGAGAGAGAGAGAGAGAGAGAGAGAGAGAGAGAGAGAGAGAGAGAATTGTAAATACTATCTTATCTAGCTCCTAGGTTTGTCAAATTTTGTTATGCCAAAACTTCTTGGAATCTGTATCTTATTTAATGGTTATTGTAAGATCAACTTCATGTCATCCTTACCAATCTTGTCTACATTTAAGTACAAGATCAAGTTAAGCAAGTACAAGATCAAGAAGTACAAGTACAACATCAAGAAGTTCACTTTCAAGAACAAGAAGTTCAAGTACAAGATCAAGAGGTTCAAGAACAAGAAGTTCAAGTACTATATCAAGTCTTCAAGCTTCAACTACTTCAAGAGAATGATATGTGTTGAATCAATCTCACAAGTAAGGTTTATTTGACCTTAGACTGACCTTAGGATAGGTCATACAATATCATAAGTCATTTGATAATTTTATAGGTCATTTTTCGGCTAGTCCTAGTCATGGTTTGACTAGTCCAGACGCTGGCTCAATCAATCCAAGAATTCCCTTGACCAGTCCAAGGTTTGTTGTAAAATTTTAGGATTTTCTGTTGGACTCTCGAGCAGTCCTGGAGACTGCTCGACCAGTCGAGTGAACAGTGCTCGACCAGTCGAGTAGGCTCGACTCAAAGTCTAGCAACATGTCTGGGTCCCACTTGACCAGTCGAGCAGGCCACTCGACCAATTGAGTAAGCCACTTGACCAGTCGAGTAGTGATCTTATCTTATACCGCCAAAAATTTTGAAATGTTGTTGGTCCTTCAACTAGTCGAGCTGACCACTATGTCAGTTGAGTGAACATTATTTTTGCCTATAAATTGAGGACGATTTTTAGAGTTTTTTAATTCATTTAAAGCTATTTAAGTCATAACTCTGAGAAACTTGTCCCCACATTCTAAAAGCTAATTGGTTAGTATTTAAGATTCTTTTAATAGATTTTTTGCATTTGATTTTGAGATCTCTATTCAATTTTATTTCTTTTGAAAAGAGAATATTGATTTTACCCTTTGTGAGATCAAAATCAAATCAAGTTAAGCCATGATTGTTTTAATCTAAAAATCATTTAGACCTAAAAACCCTTTCATATGTGAGATTGGACATTGAACATCTACATTGAACATCTACATCGAATTGGTTCTACCGGGCTTCATCAGAAGGAGAATCTTTAGATAAGTACATTTCAATTTTCTGTATTTGGTTTGTAAGATTGCAGAAAATCTTTGATTTTTGGTTTTAACTGAGATAGCCAGAAAATCTCACTGAGTGGGGTTTTTAATTGTGGTAGCCCTTTTGAAACACAATTGTAAAGGTTTTGGGTGAACCTTGGAAAACCTATTTCATATTGAAAACCAATATCCCGTGGGTGAGGATATTGGGAGTGGAGTAGTTACGTGGCTGTTTTCTAACAGTTGGTGTACACACAAGCGAACCACTATAATTACTGGAGTTGCGGTAAATATTTATTTTTATGCATCTGTGGTGAATGATTGTAATTTATTTTATGCACATGTGGTGAATGATGTAATAGCAGTAGATATTTATTTTTGTTTTATTCTTTATTCCTTTGTATCAGTTTGGGATTTTGATACACAGACCATTCTAGAAATCAGGTTGTCCTACCATAAGCCATTAGTTTTTTGTGTAAGGTTGTCCATAGAACAATATCTGTATCAACCTCTTAATACTTGTGCATTTGAAGTTGCTATTTACTTATGCTATTTGAGATTGATAAGTGTTATCTTGTTCTAGTTCCTTCTTTATTCTGCATTTAAATTTTAATTTGGCATAGTCCTATTCACACCCCCTCCCTCCCAGGACTTTTAGCTCGGCCTTTTCAAGTGGTATCAGAGCCTAATAGCTCATTTATTTAGATTTATTTCCTAAGCTAACCGATCTGAGCTTATATCGTGTCAAATTTTGATAGCCTTTCAATTACTAGGCCACCATCAATTTGATGGCTCCAATTATGCTTATTGGAAAGCCAGAATGAGAATTTTCTTGAAATCTATCGATGAAAATGTATGGCAATCCACAGTAACTAGATGGAATCCACCTACCATTGAAGTTCTAGGCATTGATGGTATTAAAACACTTAAGGTTGCACCTTATAATACTTAGACCACTCTTCAGAAAAATAAGGACAGTGCTAATGCCAAGGCTTTAAATGCAATTACTTGTACACTATCACCAGATGAATTCAAAAGGATTATATCTTGTGATACTGTAAAACAAGCTTGAGATATTTTAGAAATGACACATGAGGGTACAACTACTATAAAAAAATCTAAACTACAAATTCTCACCACTAGGTTTGAGGAAATACGTATGGAAGAAAGTGAAACATTCATAGACTTCTATAGTAAGTTAAATGACATAGTCAACTCAATGTGGGGTCTTGGAGATAGCATCCCAGAAAGTAAAGTCTGTGCAAAAATATTGCACTCATTGCCTGAAAGGTTCAATTCAAAAGTCATTGCCGTTCAGGAACTTTGTGATATGGATAACATGCAGGTTGAAGAACTTGTTGGCTCTTTACAAACCTACGAGTTAAATTTTAAGGCTCCTAAAGGTAAATCCATAACCCTAAAATCTTCTAAAAATGTTTCTCATGATTCTAATAATTCTGATTGCAAAAACTTAAAGGATGATATGGCTCTTTTAGCAAAGAAGTTTTATAAAATTTTCAAAAGCAAAAAGAGAGTTGATTTTCAAAAACCCTCTGAGAAGAAAAAGGGTAGATTTAAAACTAGAAATCACTTAAAGACGGCCAATGCTTCAACTGCCATGAATATGAGCATCTAGCAAACAAATGTCCTAAGAAGGACAAGTCTAAAAAGAAAGGTGTGTTGGTTACATGGGATGAGTCTTCCTGCTCTGAAGTCTCTTCTGAGTCGAAAGATTCTGAAACCGAGTCGGCTAATGATGTTAAAGCCCTAATGACTCTAGCCAAGTTCACTTTCTCAGATAATGATGATTCAACCAGTGAAGAAAATCTGAGTAGTGACCATGAAAATGAAGAAGACCTTCAAGATTCTTATGATGCCCTATATAGGGAAAGTTGCAAAATTGCTATAAAGTTAAAACTTCAGAAAGAAAAATTTTCTAAACTAAAAGAGAAATTTGATAATCTAGTCTTAGAAAAATCACACTTTTCAGATTGCTTTGAAAAAACTAAGTACGACTTATATTTTAAAACATCCCAAGTTGAAAACTTAAAATCTGAAAATGAAAAGCTAAAACTATAAGTCTCTTCGCTTTTGAGTTTGAAGGCCACATGAAGGTATGCCCAAGGTGATCCTAAATTAGAAAAACTTTTATCCGGATCCAGAAAATGTGGCGATCGATCTAGATTGGGCTATGATAAAAATATTCCTCCCAAATATAAGAATACTCCACCTAAATTTGTTAGAGGGAAGTCTTCTGACACAAAAGGAAAAAGTCTGAATCAAAATAATTCTAAAAATACTAAAACTTTTCAGAATTTTAAACCTAAAAGCAACCATATCAACTATAGAAATCAGAATCATAACCCCTCGGCTGAAAAAATTGTGGATCTACTTAAGGAGCTTCTTAAAATCTAACTTAGTGGGTAGGACTTATAACAACTGGAAACTTAAGAAGACCAACTATGCTCTGAAACCCAAAACTGTAATGAAATGGGTCCCTAAGGTTACCTGTTTGGTTGCTCACATTGCTTTGAAGGCTTCAAGTCAATCAAAGTGGTACCTAGACAGTGGATGCTCTAGACATATGACAGGTGACAAAGATTTGTTCACCAATCTCAAAGACATGACTGATGGTTTAGTCACATTCAGTGATGGTAGCAACTGCAAAATTGTTGGCCAAAGTACGATTCAGCTCTTTAACCTCCCTCTATTTGAGAATGTTTTATATGTAGAAGGTTTAAAATATAATCTATTAAGCATCTCTTAAATATGCGATAATAATCATAGTGTAAAATTTACCAACCAAGGATATGAAATTTTGAATAAGAATGGTTCTATAATATTAACTGGTCACAGAACTTCTGAAAACTACTACATAGTTAGTGATTCAAGCTCATCTAAACTATCATGTTACATGGTCCAAACTGATGAGACCGAATTATGACATAATTGCCTAGGACATGTACATTACCGAAACTTGTATAGATTGAGCAAAAATGAATTAGTAAGAGGTCTACCCAAAGTAAAGATATGTGGCAAATGCCAGCTTGGTAAACAAACCACGAGTGCTCACAAAAAGGTGAACTCCAATGCTACATCTAAACCACTCGAACTTCTCCACATGGATCTCATTGGACCAACTAGAATGGAGAGTCAAGGTGGCAAGAAGTATATTTTGGTCATTGTAGATGACTTTACCAGGTATACTTGGGTAGTCTTCTTAAGAGAGAAATCAGAAACTCTCAACGAAGTAAAAAGGGTATTTAAATGTATCCAACTTGAAAAAGAATCACAAGTTACTAAGATCCGAAGTGATCATGGTTCTAAGTTTGAAAATAGCAGTTTTGAGAAATTTTGCAGTGACCAGGGAATATCACATGAATATTCTGCGCCCAAAACACCACAACAAAATGGTGTAGTGGAAAGGAAAAATGGAGTGCTTCAAGAGATGATATTGTTATGTTAAATAGTATGAAACTTCCTAAAAATCTTTGGGCTAAAGCCCTAAATACTGCTTGTTATATAATTAATCACGTTTATATTAGAAGATCAAATAGTAAAGCTGCTTATGAAATGTGGTTTGATAAGAAACTTACTGTCAAATACTTTTGAGTTTTCGACAACAAGTGCTACATCTTGCGTGACCGAGAAAAATCTGGGTAAATTTGACACTAAAAGTGATGAAGCGATATTTTTAGGGTATGCTCTAAATAGTCAAGCATATCGGGTTCTTAACAAGAGGACTATTGTAATTCAGGAATCCATTAATGTTATCACAGATGATCATCTGAATACATCTTTCACTAGTTCAGAAGATGATAAAGTCTCATTAATTGATAAACCAGACTCTTCATCCAGTTGAAATAATGACACTGAACTACGATCAGTTAATGACCATCCAACTGATCAAATCCTTGAAAACCCTCTCACTAGTGTGCACACTCGTAAACAATTAAAAGATATGTGCAATTACATGTGCTTTACATCTCAGATAGAACCGGCTAACGTAAAAGAAGCCCTTACTGATGAAAACTAGATTGTAGTTATGCAAGAAGAGCTCAATCAGTTTGTTCAAAATGATGTATGGTATTTGGTTCCTATGCCTAATGATAAATATATAATTGGAACCAAGTGGATCTTTAAAAATAAGTCTGATGAATTAGGTAACATTATAAGAAATAAGGCGAGACTGGTTGTATAAGGGTACACTCAGATAGAAGGCATCGATTATGATGAAACCTCCCCAGTAGCTCTTCTTGAATATATCAGACTGTTTATATCCATTGCTTGTAACGAAAATTTTAAAATCTATCAAATGGATGTCAAGAGTGCTTTCTTGAATGGTGATTTGCATAGGGAGGTATATGTAGAACAACCTAAAGGTTTTGAAGACCCTAAACATTCTAATCATGTCTATCATCTGAAAAAAGCATTCTATGGTTTAAAACAAGCTCTCAGGGCATGGTATGAGAAGTTGACTAAGTTTTTACTAAGTCATAACTTTGTAATGGGAAATGTTGATAAGACACTGTTTGTAAAGAAATACAATGATCACATTCTAATAGTATAGATATATGTTGATGTCATTATCTACGGATCTACTTGTGCTAACACGTCTATTAAGTTTGCAGAATTAATGAAGTCCAAGTTTGAAATGAGCATGGTAGGAGAATTGAACTATTTTTTAGGTTTGCAAGTGAAACAACTTGCTAATGGGATATTTATCTCTCAAACCAAGTATGCTCTAAACTTGGGAAAAAAATTTAGATTTGACAGCGGTAAGAACTTCGATACTCCTATGAGTACGACACTTAAACTCTCTAAGAATTCAATAGGTAAAAGTGTAGATCCTAAGTTGTATCGTAGTATGATAGGTAGTTTATTATATTTAACTGCGAGCTGACCTGATATTGCATTCAGCTTAGGTATTTGTGCTAGATATCAATCAGACCCTAAAAAGTCACACTTAATTGTTGTTAAGTGTATTCTGCGATATGTGGCTAGTTCTGCTAATCTTGGTCTTTAGTATTTACATGATACTAGTTTGCAATTAGCTGGTTATAGAGATGTTGATTGGGCTGGTAACATTGATGATCATAAATCAACCAGTGGTGGTTGTTTCTATGTCAGGAATTGTTTGGTTTCTTGGCTAAGTAAGAAACAAAGTTCCATATCACTCTCCATAGCTGAGGCTGAATATATTACTGCTGGTAATGCATGCACTCAGCTTATGTGGATGAAGAGAATTCTAAGCGATTACGGATTTGTGCAAGAATTTATGATTTTTTATTGTGACAATTCAAGCGCAATTAATATTTCTAAAAATTCAACTCAACATTGTAACGTCTTGAAAAAATCCGTACAAAGACCCGAGTATCACCTCAGGAAGAAATCACTAAGGATCGAATTCTGTAGAAATTAAGCGAAAATTAATTAAGTACTAAACTGAACTAATCAGTGAATTAGCTAAAACCACTTTCTATACGATCTGCAAGACCTAAAACTATTAGAATCACTAACTTAACATTTCCTAAATACCTAGGATCAGTCTCAAAACCCAATTGTCCCGGGAACACATTGAAACTCCGTATCGAACCTGGACCGTGTGTCGAAAGTCCGATGACTGCGAAACTATAAGGTTATGACCACTTTACTGGGCTTGACAATCATCACGGGAATCGAGTCTAAATAGTATCCAGAAATGCACAACTTGAGCCTGGAGCGAAGTGTGTGAGAAATGCGAATATCTTTAGAAAATGAACTCAAACTTAAGTGAATTGGGCCGTTCACTTGCGGGCAAAATTTAAGGTTTCAGACTATCAGTTTCTGACCAAACTTTACCCATGGATCAGGGAAATTTCCCTGCACATGTCAGTATACTTGTGGCCCTGATCGAGTAACAATGACCATTGAACTGAAACGGGTCCTCCACGATCGATCCACTAATTCAATCGGACCGAAATCTTAACCTGGCATAGATCCATTGTCAGAGAACTTTCTCCAGACCGTATGCAAGCAATGGACCTCCAAATGAGATCCATTGGCCCGAAACAGCCACCTTTTGGGTATATCCTAAGTATACCATGGCCCTGGGGCCATTGACATCACTTCTGGCCCTATATAATGCCCTTAACCCACCTCTCTCTCATTCCGTACGAATTTCTCTAACCCTAGGAGAGAGAAGAGAGAAAAAAGGAGAAAAGAGTGAGGAGAAGAGTGAGATATCAGGAGATCATTGCTGGGATTCACTCCAACCACTCCACGTACCGGATCATCTCTCCCGTATCGCTACATCGTCGATTCCAACTTCATTTTGGGTAAGAAATCCTAACCCTAATATGTGTTAGGAATCTAAATAGAGAAATTGGTGAAATAGCTAACCTATTTCAATGTTTAGGTAGTCGTTGTGCTGTACACGGGGGCGTTGTGTACGAACCGAGTCCGTAACAAGCGTACCGATGAAAGGTGCGGACTATAAACATTTAGGTTATGGTTTTCAAGGCCTTCAATGTTAGTTAATGATTTATGACTGACTTGATTACCGCCACATGTGCGTAGATACGATGTTTTCCATGTATTACACATATATGAACTATGTCAAAATATAATGCATTCCATGTGTTGTTGAAATGTTTGAATGAAAGTAAAATCATGACTTGTGTTTGCCATGACTATTAATCTAGAATACATGACTGTTATATGTATGATAACTCCTTTGTTAAAGGATTTACCCTAATATATGTTATCACTAATTTATTTCATGTATGTTGAAATGTGTAGTCAAAGTGTTTGATGAAATGTCTGAATGAGTAATTGTTGATGAAATGCATTTATTAAGGGTGTTGAGATAAGATTCTCAACTACCTTAGTTGTATGAATGGATTCCTTCATGTAATTTAAATTCAACTACGTGATTTATGTACGAAATACATATCTATGATAATATATTTGCTATGTGTTTGTTAAAATGCTCAAATGAGATTTATATTTGAATTGGCTGTTAAACGCTGTTTGACTATCACATATGAATGCCTATTATATTTGAGTATGATTGGGACTAATACGTAGTCCAAGCAATCGGTAACAGTTTTCGATCAAGTGGCCGAACTAGTCTCGCCACAACAAATACGTTTGATGAATCTGAGTCGTACGGTGATTATTGGCAGTGGTTAGGCCACGAGGAGTGCATATGTGCTCCATGTCGATTAAATTAGCGTGCGCTCGTACCAATCAAACTTGTTAAGTAACTCAATTGGCCTAATGTGTGTTTACCATGTATGGACGCTACTGCTTGAATCTAAGGTACCACTTACCAATATAAAACCCATTTAACCTTGGTACTACGATCCGCTAAGACTCATGAGCCGGACATGGTGGTATGGGACACCGTGGTCGAGCTGTCGGCCTACGCTGGGGTGACAAACCTCCCTGTAGTGACCAGTGAGTAACCCAAACTCATGAGCCGAATATGGTGGTACGGGACATGTATTCGAGTTGTTCGCCTACAATTAGGTGACGAGCCTCTCGTTATGATCTCGAGTATAAAATAGGCATACGCGGATGGTGACGAGCCTCTCATAGTAACCTCGAGTGTAAACTTGTGAACTTGCCTATTCACTGCTTTCAGATTAGGGGTGATGTTGCCCTATAACTTGCCTATCGTATGTGATTAACTAGGATTGAGGACCCTAGATGGATCATTATTTGGGTAAATGATATAAAGGGAGGTACCTTAGCTTCCCGAATCTGCTGTTTGAATAAGCCTAATTAAGTACTTGGTTAACACGACCATGCACCATACTGCATGTGCTTTGGCGAGGAAGTGCATAGTGGGAGTTGCATGCGTGATCGTGAGATGAAGTCGCTGAGGGAGTGCAGGAGAGGGCATGCATCATTACAGTATACCATTCTTGCATTAACAAGAGTACTTAGGATTTGATTGTTGTATTGCTTTATCATTGCTGCTTGACTGAATTGATAACATGTTAACCTTTTCCTTATAGTACCACTGAGTTGATCACTCACTCCCACTCTGGGACGGTGTTTTAAAACACCAACCAGACTCTGTTTTAGCTGTAGATGATGATATAGCTTACAAGGCGGAGCAAGACTTTTATGACGATGAGGAGTAGTTCTCCCATGTACAACTATCAGGCAGGTCTATGTAGATCATGTACTGATCGATGGGATTACAGGGACTATGTGATTTAGTCAAACATTTACATTTTGTCATTTTGTATATTTTGGAACAAAACATGTATATATTCAACCTGGTAACACACTCATACTCTGGAGGTCGTGAAACACGCATATACTTTATATATTTATCACAGTCTTCCGCTTGCTTAATTTATCTCTCTTTAAAGTATGATATGCTGGTTTAGTGTAATCCCATTCATGTTTAATGCACTAATACAGACAACATTTAATCATCATTATCCATGTTGCATAACTGATGCGACGGATCTCGGGAGTTGAGCCTTTGCTCGACCCTCAAAATTCGAGGCGTTACAAACATTCACGAACCAAGCATATTAACATTAGATATCATTATATTCGTGAATTGGTGGAAGACAAGATAATTTCATTGGAATATATTCAAACCGAGAATCAACTTGCAGACATATTCACAAAACCGCTCAACAAAAATAGGTTTGTAAAATTGAAATTTGATCTTGGTATGTGCAATATGAACTGTTGATGTGTGCCTATTTGTTTCATAATGTGTATATTTATTATTTTAAAGCTTTTAAAATTTAAATAAGATTCAAAATTGCATATTTTCAGTAGTGCACGACCAGTTGAGTACACACTCGACCAGTCGTGGCTCGATCGGTCGAGTATGTACTCGACCAATCATGAATCTCGGGTTTAGCCTTTTATTTGGGAAAAAATACTTTTTTTTTTCACTTGGTTCTTCTTCTCCAATAAGCCCTACAATGACCAGTCGAACCCATCTTTAATTCCTCCATGGTTAGTGCATCATTTTCAATTTCCTTATAGATTTGAGTTCTTTGTTCTTTCATTTCCTTATTTGTGTTATTTATTTCAAGGCTTATGATTATTTTGTGGGTTTTCTAGCTAAAAATCTGATTTACTAGAAACCCTTCTTACCTCTTTTGCACTCATTGTATTCCTTGATTTCATTATTGCAATGGAGAGTAGAAACAAGAAGAAAGGATCTCGTGGTCCCTCTTCTTCTCATTACGCTCCTATCACAATGTGCCATCTTCGGTCACCCGAGGAAGATCCCGAGTATGTGCGGGATATTCGCTTACACAACATGATAGTTGAACGGATAGTTAACCCTGATCATTTGGTATTATTCCACTCCTTCAATCTGTAGGATGGGATAATATTTTACAATGGGGTGGATCGACATACCACTCCATTGTGTAGGCTATGTTTTCTTGCATTAGTGACTATTCCTTTGAGAATCTAACATTTACAATTACGACCAGAGAAGGTTCAATTGAAGTGGACCGTCACCTAATTTCTGGGTTGATGGATATACTAGTCAATGATGACGATATTCCAATTCATACACTTGTATTAAAATTGTCTGAATCTGAGAAAAGAATGCTCACTAGAGTTTTATGCAATATGAATGCGGAATGGAGTTCTGGGAATGCACTTGCTTCCAAGTTTATGTTACTCAGATACAGGGTTCTCAATTGGATTTTCATTTTAAATGTCTACCCCAGATCTGGTAACAAAACTGAGCTTACTACATTCATGGCTCGTATTCTTCATTCGATTATTACTGGTGTTTCCGTTTGTCTTCCATTGCTTAAATGTTACAGCATTATTCAGTTCTATCTCCACCCAGGTCATAGCGATATACCTTTTCTTATTACTACACTAGCCACACAAGGTCTTTTGGCAATGCCTTTTGGAGAAGCTCCAATTAACCATCTACCATTCAACAATTTAAACATAAATAAGATAAATTTGAGGTTGGCTCCAGGCCAAGTTGATGTAGGTGCTAGAGGAGCAGCAGAAGTAACTGAAGAGGAGGATGATTTGCCTCCAGATGATGTCAATATGGATGACATATTTGATGAGCTTGAGTCTAACTTTGCGGCTGATCCTGATTATTAGCCTTCTGACTTTGATGCACGTCTGCGCTCACTAGAGGAGAAGGTAGAAGGAATGCATGTGTCCCAAGAAATGTAATTTAAATATATGCGCAAATATCTTAGGCGCATTAACAAGGGACTTCATCAAATTGATCCTTCCATACATGCTTCTTCTTATGATTCAGATTAGTTTTGAATTTCTGATATATAATAACTTTCATACTTGAATTTCTCCTGACTCTATATGCTTGGACATGTTTTCGTGTTTTTGTGGACATGTTTAATAGTTATCTTAAACTTACTTCTTATTCTCATTAATCAATGCTCTTATTCTACTCTTATATTTCCATCATATTTTCTTTCCTTTATCATATTGTGACAAAAAGGGTGAGAATTTGTGTTGTATGTTTATTCTATGGAGTGAAAGTTGTTGTGGAGAATATGTGGAGAGAAGTGTGGTTAATTTTTTTGCAAGTAATTTCTTCTCTTCGCTTGGATTCTATGGAGTATTGTATTAAGGGGGAGTATTGATTTATACTGACCAGTTTTTAACTGGTGCATGATTCATTATTGATCTAACTGGTGCATGATTCCTAGGTCTTGTTTTGTTTTGTCACAAATTTGACAAAGGGGGAGATTGTAAATGCTATCTTATCTAGCTCTTATGTTTTTCAAATTTTGTTATGCAAAAACTTCTTGGAATTTGTATCTTGTTTAGTGGTTATTGTAAGATCACCTTCATGTCATCTTTGTCAATCTTGTCTACATTCAAGTATAAGATCAAGATATTCAAGTACAAGATCAAGTCATGCAAGTATAAGATCAACAAGTACAAGTACAACATCAAGAAGTTCACTTTCAAGAACAAGAAGTTCAGGTACAAGATCAAGAGGTTCAAGTACTAGATCAAGTCTTCAAGCTTCAACTACTTCAAGAGAATGATATGTGATGAATCAATCTCACAAGTAAGGTTTGTTTGACCTTAGACTGACCTTCGGATAGGTCATACAATATCATAAGTCATTTGATAATTTTATAGGTCATTTTTCGACCAGTCCTAGTCATGGTTTGACTAGTGTAGACACTGGTACGATCAGTCCAAGAATTTCCTTGACCAGTCTAAGGTTTATTGTGAATTTTTAGGATTTTCTGTTGGACCCTCGATCAGTCCTGGAGACTGCTTGACTAGTTGAGTGAATAGTGCTCGACCATTCGAGTAGGCTTGACTCAAAGTCCAGCAACATGTCTGGATCCCACTCGACCAGTCGAGTGCAGGGCTTTGACCAGTCAAGCAGGCCACTCGACCAATCGAGTAGTGATCTTATCTCATCATGCAGAAATTTTGAAATGCTATTGGTCCTTCGACCAGTCAAACTGACCACTAGGCTAGTCGTGTGAATAATATTTTTTCTTATAAATTGAGGACGATTTTCAGAGTTTTTCAATTCATTCAAAGCTATTCAAGTCAAAACTCCGAGAAACTTGTCCCCATATCCTAGAAGCTAATTGGTTAGTATTTAAGATTCTTTTAATAGCTTTTTTTTTTGCATTTGATTTTGAGATCTCTATTCAATTTTATTTCTTTTGAAAAGAGAATATTGATTTTACCCTTTGTGAGATCAAAATCAAATCAAGCTAGCCCAAGATTGTTTTAATCTAAAAATCATTTAGACCTAAAAACCCTTTCATATGTGAGATTGGACATTGAACATCTACATTGAAAATTTACATCGAATTGGTTCTACTGGGCTTCATCAGAAGGAGAATCTTTAGATAAGTACATTTCAATTTTCTGTATTTGGTTTGTAAGATTGCCAGAAAATCTTTTATTTTTGGTTTTGACTGAGATAGCTAGAAAATCTCACTGAGTGGGGTTTTTAATTGTGGTAGCCCTTTTGAAAACACAATTGTAAAGGTTTTGGATGAACCTTGGAAAACCTATTTTATAGTAAAAGCCAATATCCCGTGGGTGAGGATATTGGGAGTGGAGTAGTTGTGTGGCTATTTTTTAACTGTTGGTGTATACACAAGCGAACCACTATAATTGCTAGAGTAGTGGTGAATATTTATTTTTGTGTATTTGTGGTGAATGATTGTAATTTATTTTATGTACTTGTGATAAATGTTGTAATGGCAGTAGATATTTATTTCTGTTTTATTCTTTATTTCTCTGTATCAGTTTGGGATTTTGATACATAGACTGTTCTAGAAATCAGGTTGTCCTACCATAAGCCATTAGTTTTTGGTGTAAGGTTGTCCTTAGAACAACATTTGTATTAACCTCTCAATACTTGTGCATTTGAGGTTACTATTTATTTATGCTATTTGAGATTGATAAGTGCTATCTTGTTCTAGTTCCTTCTTTATTCTGCATTTAAATTTTAATTTGGCATTTTCTTTTTCACCCCCCCCCCCCCCCCCCCTCCCTTCTAGGACTTTTAGGTTGGCCTTTTCAAGAATAAGTATTGGGAGGATGAGTTGTACAGACCTGCGCAACTCAAAATTGAGTTGTGTGGACCTAGGTAACAAATGAATGTCAGATTGAAGTGAGGATCTTGGGCCCACATAACACCTCAGTCACTTCAACGGATGCAAAACACGCCAAAATGCTGCCAAAATTGCCATTGAGCTGCATCTCCTTTCATGCTTGCACTAATTCTCTATACTTTCTTTCGGAATCAAGGGAGATATGAAGATGTAAACAAACTCAGAATTAATAAAATCTATAATGATGAATGTTCTTCTATTTTCTATGTTATTATTGAATGATAATTTCTCAAACCATATACATTCGTTTCTGGTCAAAACAAATCATATCATACGAGGAGTCATGATTACCCTTTCATTAATGTGCACATATCTTGACCGACATATAAACACAATTCTAAGTCGGTATTTACCATTCTTCTCTCTCATGTCGAAACTCTCTCTCCAGTTTTCTCTTGATTATCATGGCTGCATCTTCATCCTCTTCCATTCTAGTCTTCCATCTGGAATCATTCATTAAAAATTTGGATATTCTTTCTCCAAGAATTTTCAATGGCCTTCTTTTTAATACTTCTATTAATTTGAACAAGCCTTTGTTAATACTCGATCCAGCCTTTTGTTCTACAGTCACTCACAAACAACTTCATGAGATTGAACTATGTTTTCCAACGTGCCCTGATGAATCTATGCTCAGTTAATCCGATCATTTTCCGAATCCTTCCAATAATATTAAATCTCTTAGGTCATGGTTGAAATTGATGAATAGTTAGGCAGAATGGTCTACTCATGTTGAAACACAACATAACAACACATGGAAGCAAGATGGAATCTATAAATGTATCAAAAATTTATTGTAGGAATATCCAGTCAATACTTTCCTCCAATAATTTCAACTTTTTGGAGTTGATCAACTAATAAATTCCATTTTAGATGCGTCCTCATGAGTCTGACAATTATGGATGTATATACCTTTATCCACCTTTTCCCCTTTGGTGAGCCTGTTTATCTGGGTTTTTCTACGAAGAATTAACATTCATTCACCCTTCCAGACAAGACCGACAAGGCGCATTCCACTTTTATGGCTCTTTAACACAAATCTCAAGATGAAGTTGATGAACAAGAGTACACGACTTTTCTCTTGATGTACATTTGCTATTTTTATGAGTGAATACACTTTAAATTACCAAGGAATATATTCATCTGACCGAGGTACTCGCTCAGGGACATTAGCTTGCTCTTGCCCCTTATATGCTCGGCCATCTATATTGCAGTATGTTTATGGCAACCACGAAAGTGTTTTACCACTCTGGTGGACTTGTGTAAAATCAATATCAACTTATGATCCATAGGTCTTCGAGTATACACTCGCGTAAGCACATGCGACTTTCTAGTTTAATAGAAAATTTATCGGTAACACTCGTGGACATCCAATACCCAAGTATTGGAGGATCGAGGTGTAACACACACCTTATTATACCATTTTATGTATGGTCTTTGGAAAATGAGCTAGAGTAGCAACATTAGAATTTCACTTCAAGGCATAGCCTACAGTCATAAGAGCACAAGGGTCACCTATGCACCAATTTTCTCACATAGAGGAGAAATTAAAATCCTTTATGTATTCATTATAGGTGTTTATAGTCGTCTCTAGCACATGCTATATGAAAGTATGTTATGGTGGAGTTTCAAAAATGAATACATAAACCTCTATACCTTAGGAATCTTAACCCAGTTGCCATCCGGGTGCTTAGTCTGAGCCACTCAAGTCAGTTGCTCTCACGAGTGCTCATATGAAGTCTCATATATGATTATTTAGGGTGACAACAGTCATACTCGATTAAAAAATGGACCTCATCTCAAATTCAGTTCAAGGCTATATACAAGTATAATCGATTGCAAGTAAACCATGATCACATATCCAGTCGTGCTCGTAATCGATGAGCAAGGGCGGTTGTCGTGTGAGATACACAATCTTTGCCTGGTGACGTATCTCAATCTACGTCTCACATATAAGGTCATGATGAATGTGTGTGCTCTCAATGTGTCCATTCGCAAACACAAAAGAAGAATAACTAATGCAAACATATATGTCTTAATATAAATAATCTGACAAAAAAAAGGTGACTAAGTGTTCAAGTGACAAAATCATATCCTACAAAAATTCTGACTCCTTATGTGAGTCAAAAAAGCGTCTCAGGCAATCATCTTAATAAATGGATCAGCGACCACCTCTCTAGTAGGTACATGTGTCCGGACCACTTTCTTCTTCAGCATCATATTTCCAGCATAGTGATAATGAATATGGATGTGCTTTAATTTTCCATGATATTTGAGATCCTTTCTAAAAGTAATGGCTGCCATACTATCATAATGCAATTTAACGAGGTCATAGGCATGCGGTACACATTTCAAATGTTGAAGGAATCTTCATAGCCATATAGCTTCTTAAATGGTAAAGTAACCCGCAATATACTCTGAGTCCATGGTAAAATGTGATATAAAGGGCTATTTTTTATTGCTCTAAGAGATGGCCCCACTACCGAGTAAGAACACATTTCCAGAAGTAGATTTGAGCTCATCCAAATCACTACCCCAATCTGCATCATAGTATCATCGTAGAAGGAAATCTATTCACTACTAACATAACATGTAATCTACAGCCCTGCGCAGGTATCAAAATATCCTTTTAACAACCCTCCAATGAGCCAGTCTTAGGTTAATCTAATAGTGACTCACCAAGCCTACTGTAAAATAAATGTCCGATCGAGTACACATCATAGTGTACATCATACTACCAACCACACTTGCATATGAAAACCAAGCCATTTTAGCTTTTTCTATATCCGTCTTAGGGCAGAGATTTAGACTAAGTCATGACCCTTATTGACAGGAGTGTTAATGGGTTTGTAACTATGCATTCGAAAGCGCTCGATCATCTTTTTTATGTAAGTCTTTTGAGAGATACCAATGAGTCTTCTAAAGTGATTCCTATGGATCTTGATCTCAAGCACAAAAGATACTTCGCGCATGTCATTCATTTCAAAATTAAAGGACGACTACTTTTGAGTGACGACAAAAATCTTCTTTTCATTTTTTACTAATAGAATGTCATCAATATATAGAGAATAGAGATAGGATTAGAAAAATCTGCTCATACCATTTGACGTGCACATAGTGGTTTTTCTCAATCATCGTAAACCCATATGAGGCGATGCCTAGATTGAATCTCAAATACAATTGTCTAGATGATTGCTTTAGGCCACAGATAGAATTTTTAACGCAAAAAACATTACGCTCATGTCCCTTAACCTTGAAGTTTGTGGGTTGATCCATGTAGATATCCTCATCTAGGTCTCCATTGAAAAATGTCTTTTTAGCATCCATTTGATAAAGTTTTATATCCAAATGTACAACAATAGCCAGAATGAGGCAGATTGAGGTGAGTCTCAACACTAGAGAGAACTCTCGTCATAATTTATGCCCTCAATCAACGTGTATCCCTTAGCTACGAATCAGGCCTTAAACTTGTCTATTGTTCCATCTACCTTTCTCTTGACTTTTAAGATCCATTTGTCCCTGACAATTTTGCGTCCACGCAAAAGATCAACAAGTTCCAGACTTGGTTCTTCTCCTTGAAGCGGATCTCATCATCCATAGTTGTTAACCACACTTTAACAACAGGAGATGACAATGCCTCTTGATATAATCTAAGCTCATCGTCATTTAGAGAAGCAACCATGAACGACCCCCCTTCAATTTCAAAATGATGACATGGTTTCGATCCATGAGTGCGCCTCCTTAATTTAAGCTCATGATTTGAGTCAGCCTTGGCCTCATGTGGTACAATCCCACTAGCTAAAAGATCCCTCCCACTGTCCTCGATGATTGGTGGATTAGTTGGATTGACATGTGGGTAATTAATATCCCCGCCCTTGCTGAGCAACGGCTGGATGACTGGGACCGAGTTGGGGTTTGAGTCTATCATCTTGAAGAACTCATGAGTGTCTTAAGGCTTCTTCCTGGTCAGGAAATCTTCTTCGATGAAATCTCACGACTCTATTTCAATCATTTTACCATTTTCTCATTCATAGATCAAAACATAATGCATTGAGTGCTCATGATAATGTATAAAAATGCACTTTAGGGATCTCTAATCTAATTTCTCAGTTTTCTGAGATGGGATGTGGACAAAATTGATTGATCCTAGGGGTATAAATGACTCAAGTCAAGTTTTTAGACACTCTATAACTCTCACTGGAACAGAATTAATAGGTACTCAATTGAGGATGTAGGCTAAAGTTAGTAGCATATCCCCTCCCCCCCTCCCCCCCAAAAAAAAATTTAAGAGGAATGCTTGCTTGTGCTATCATTGATCTCACAATATCGACTAATATTCTATTCCTTCTCTCTATAATACCATTTTGTTGTGGACTATATGAAGTACTCAGTTGCCTATGAATTCCTTTCTCTTCACGGAGCCTTAAAAATTGCTTAGACAAATTACTCACATCCTTACTCTATCTAAAGGGATTTAATCCTTCTTTTGGACTTGTTCTCGACTTCAAGCATATACTTCCTAAAGCATTCTAATGCCTCTGATCTATGCAATAGTAAGTACACATGAGCATACCGCATGTAATCTTCTATAAATGTAATGAAATATGATTGTCCACAGCATGTCTTGACATTTAGGAGTCCGCAGATGTCTAAGTGAACTAGCTCTAAGGGAGTTGATGTGCATGTTACCTTACCAAAGGGTTTTCTAGTTGAATTCTCAGTCAAATAGTGTTCACTAGTAGGAAGAACTACTTTTGTGAGTAGGACTAAAAGATCTTCTCTAGTGAGTCTAAGCATTTTATCCTAACCTATGTGACCTAGTCTAGTATGCCAAATAGTTTAACGAGTTTTTTTTTTTTTTTTTTTTTTTTTTAAGGTATGTGCATCATAATCATATAAATAATCAGAATATAGCACAAATAAACCATCATTAATATAACTGCGTCCATAATAAGAAGAATATAAAAATATGTCCACCACATCTAAATGGAAAGTAAAGGAAAAACCAAGCCTAGCTAATGAAAGAACATAAAGAAAATTATGCCTAACACCGGGCGCATGGAGTACGTCATAGAGGATAGTGTGCATCATGTCCGTAAGTGGAGCTGGAATGACCCAACTCCCAGTACATCTTCTAAGAAACTATTTCCCATGTAGATCCTTTGGCTTCCAAGTGGGTACTTCTGGTGCTCCACAAACCCCATCCAATCTCAAGCTATGTGATGGGTTGCTCTAAAATCCACAACCCAATTATGGTAAGTTGTATGAGCAATCAAAACCTCATTGCACATAAAAATATGAGTACGTGGGTCAGTGTGAGTTCATCAAAAGGCCGAGCTAAGAGTCATAGGGGGGGGGGGGGGGTGAATAGGACTATGCCAATTAAAAATTAAATGCAGAATTTAACAAATATAAATAAAGATAGCAATTAAATAATCCCACAATGCAGAAATGAATAACAACCTCAAATGTACTAGTATTGAGAGTGTCACACTCCAAACTCGGAAACCGGGCTCACAAAATTCTCGGTCGCCGAATCCGGCGCCGATAGCCTCCATAGTACCCCATTCTCGGCTCCTGGCACCCATACACCAGGTTCTGATCCTGGGATCCTACAAGGAGGATTTTAAACATGATTTTGACTTAGTATAAGCATAACCATAAGTATAACCCACGAACAATAACCATAAGAACACCATCAAAAAATCCACTATGATAAAAAAAAAACTTTGAGTATAATGCGTATGAAGGGAAATACAAGATAATGATAATAACGAAAACTCCTGAAACTCGACTGTATGCTCCTACTACGGCGAAGCTACGGCTGCGACCTGACGTCACCTGCACGCATCAATCATGCATAAGATTATAGAAAGCTTAAAGGGTGGTGTAAGTGTGTGCGTAGTATGAACATGCTCAGAATGCAATGCCAGAGGAATGCGGAATCATGCTGATGGGTACATGAATGCAATCAGCCGTACCAAGGCTATGCGGTGCAAGATATGAATACTATCGGCCATATCAAGACCATGCAATGCGAGATGCAACTCAAGCATGCCAATCCTCATCCAAATCCACATATCAATACAGCTTATCACTAGAGCATCAAATATCAGTACAGTTCTCATTCTGAATAATCACTGGGGTTTAGTACACTCTAAATGGCATTGCCCCTTTCCCAGGCATGCAGCCTAAGTGAGAGTAAGAAACTTCAATATCCGCCTGACCAATAGTCTGCTAATACTTATCCGGCACGTTGATAGTGGACCCATTCATGAGCTAATCAAACTCAGCCTAGCAATGCCCCCTACGGTCAGGCGGGTAAGGCCACACCCCTTCCTAACTGACCATGACACAGTGGGAGACACGACCTCCTAGTATTCGGCCCTCGTGTGCTCATGTATCTATAGTCTCGACGTTAGAGTCATCATCTAGTACCGTCGGGTTTAGAGATTTTCACCCAGGGACATCTATAGTGCCCCGATGCTAGAAACAATATTTTCGGTATTTAATCCGGCCATCCACGATGTGCCTATGGAGGCCTCAACCCTAATGTCGCAAGGGCACACAGTAATCACATTCACATAAATGTAAATGATCATGAGTCATGCAGTCCAATCATGCATCAATCCTGCACATACCGTGCGCTCATGTGGGGTAACTCCGCCTATCAAGGAGTCCCAAAAACTACCTGCACTATAGCATATGCAATGACCAATCACATCTCATAACAAACATACAGATGATGCGTATGGGCATGTATTATGATGTTATACTGTCACAAACTCATAATCGACAATGGTAGCCGGTATCGGCAATCAATAGTCAACCTCAACGCAAGGCAGGGTCCATAGATGGACGACCGATGATGGAGCAATTAAGATCAATGGGGCCCAAGCGTTTAGGTTAACCCATGAGAGAATGAAGAGGAAGGGCCTAACAAGGCCTAGGGGAAGGTCACGATGTGGGCGTTCAACCATCATTGCCCATCAATGTGGTCATTTAACCAACATTGCTCCCAAGGAATGGTGCTCATAGTGCCAATCAGATAGGGGCCTACGGCCTAGCACAAGGGCCTAATATACACCATCAGGGGCCTTGCTTATAGGACATATACACATCACATTGGGCTTCACTCATGGGCCAATATATATATAACATCGGACCAATTCAAATGGGTCGAGTCAAATGGGCCAAATCAACGGGCCAGATCAACAGGCCAAGTCAAACGGGTCGAATCAAATGGGCTGAATCAATGGGTTGAGTCAAATGGGCTGAGTCAAATGGCCAATTTAAATGGGCTAAATCGAATGGGCCGAATCAATGGGCCGGGTTAAGTGGACCAAGTCAATTCGAATGGGCTGAATCAATGGGTCGAGTCAAATGGGCCGAGTCAAATGGGCAGATTCAAATGGGACCCAATTGAATGGGCCTAATCAATGGGCCAGGTCAAATGGACCGAGTCAAATGGGCCGATTTGAATGGGTCGATTTGAATGGGTTGAATCAATGGGCTAAGTTGAATGGGCCTAAACCAACCACACCATTCATCTATAGATAGAGATCATTTTAGAGCATTATCACAAAAGGAATCATATCCAAGGATAATCTGGACCATAGCACAAATGGCAGTGGTGATATGAATTCTAGTGGGCCTCACCATAGTATTTATTTTCCATCTAGTCTGTGCATAAGGTCACAAAGACCTGAAATGGGAGGAAAATGAATATCATATTGGTCCCAAACTCTATAACCCAAGGGGGGTTTCCATGGTGGACGTTCAAACCCATTGCTCCTTGTAGTGTGGTCCACCTGATAACTGGATCTGTCTTATTTTTAGTCTCAAGCCTTGAGGCGAGCTAGCCAAATGGATGGACGGTTAGGAGGCGAGCTAGTCAAATGGATGGATGGTTAGGATGTAACATATACATCAGAGGGACCCACAAAGCTTGCTGCCGAGATGCAGCAGCTGTGGTTGTAGGCCCACTGTTCATCAGACGGATGGCGTGGATTACACAATGATGGATGGTGTGGATTACACGGTGGCCCCATCCACATGGACGGTTGGGGTGGTGCAAACCGCTCAGCAAGTGGTCCCACAGACCCCGCTGACGTCAATACAACAACTATATAACTGCTGTAAGAATCTTAAATGGCACAAGTAGGTCCCACGTGGGGCCCACCACAATTTATATCAAATCTAATATATATATTTTTATTATATATATTTAATTTATATATATATATATATATATATATATATTATATCTTACCCACCTAGCATCCAGCATCTAGCAATGGACGGCTGGATGTATTCGGTGGAGATATCACGTGGGTGTGGCCCACCTAAATACATTTAATATAATATATTATATTATATAATATTATATAATATACATAACCAATGTAATATCTATATTATAAAATATAATATAATATTATATTATAAAATTACAACATCCAGCGTCCAGAGAGTGACGCTAGATGGTTGGATCCCACGGTTAGAAAGGTGGGTCCACGTGGTGTGGCCCACCAAAAATTATTTTATTATTATTTTTTTGGCTGTGTTGTGTTTTGCCAACGTGCAACACATATATGGTGGGGAACGTACCAGTGGACTATCCCACTGACTAAGCTAATCTTCGTGTTTTCTTACATCCAGGCTGGCCTGAAAATGAGTAGCAAGTGGGCCACATCAGCTGGACGTCCAAGAAAATCTGGATGGTCCAGATCATTGGACACATCAAATGGGCCACACACATCATCACCATCATTAAAGTAAGAAGAAGAGAAAGAAAGAAAGAGAAGCATGAGAAGGGGAGGGACCCTGCCACTATTGGGCCCTCCCTTACACAACGCATACATCAAGTGGGTCCCACAACAAGTGGGCCCTTAAAATCAAAATTTAATGGTGGATCACCCACCTATCGGCCTTCTTCTTTAGCTCATTGGACTCCTATGCTCATTGTCTTCTGCTTTAATAGAGGTTGATGAAGAATGAATAGTTGAGATGGGAGATGAGAGGGTAGGAAAGTGGGCCACACATATTTTTTGGAGAGAGAGCTTGGACGTTGGAAGCTCTCATGGGAGTTAGGAGGTTGCTTAGAAAATGAGAGAGAAAAAGAGGTGATGAATTGATATGGGATGGGTGTTGTAAGGAAGGGGATGGAGAGGTATGGGTTTGTTGGAAATTTTGGTAAAAGAGGGATGGGTAGGGAGAGAGAGAGTTGACTTGTGGAAAAAAGGGAGTGGGTGTTTGTACTTGGGATAGGGTGAGGTGGCATTGGGGTATGGTGGTGTACTTGACTTAATTTAATATGACATGTTATAGAGATTCTCTCAAAATTCGCAACGCGCGGCATTTCTTTGGAATGAACACGAGCCCACATCTCCTAGCCCGAGTATCGGATTGGTGGGCGAGTTGCAGCGTTAAAACCGTGGAGACGGCGCGGTCGCTAGGGTATAAGTTTCGGGTCAAGCCGACTTTGGTATGCAGGACTCGGCTTAGGATCGTGCACAAGCATTAGATATAAGTCGAGGGTTGTCGGAATTTGACCGAGAGGACCGTGGAAGCCTACGGAACGGTACAGACTAGGATACGGGTCTTATAGAGAGGTTGATAAAAAAGTTGTTCTAAGGACAACCTTACACCAAAAACCAATGGCTTATGGTAGGAAAACTTGATTTCTAGAACGGTTTGTGTATTAAAATCCCAAACTGATATAGAAGAATAAAAAATAAAATAGCAAAGAAAATAACTAAGCTATTACAGCATTCCCACACATACATAAAAAGATTACAACATTCTCCACAAATGCATAAAGGGAAATTACAACATTCACACAAATCCACAATCAACCATTCACCACAAGGCCAGAAATTATAGTGGTTCGCTTGTGTGTACGCCAACTATTTAGAAAAATAGCCACACAACTACTCCACTCCCATTATCCTCACACAGTGGATATCGGCGTTCACTATGAAATAGGTTTTGCAAGGTTCACCTAAAACCTTCACAATTATGTCTTTCAAGTGGGCTTACACAATTTAAAAATCTCACACTCTGAGTTTTCTAGATCACCTCAGACAAACCAAAAGAAAGAGATTTTTCTGGCACAATCTCAAAGAAACAAAAAGAATAATTGATTTACAAAACAGTAAAATACTTATCTGGATATTCTCCTTTGATGCAGCCCGGTAGAACCAATTTGAAGAAGAAGTTCTGCGTAGATGTTTAATGTCCACACTCACTTATGAAAAGGTTCTAAGTTCTAAATAATTTTTAGATTAAATCACGTTGGGCTAACTTGATTTGATTTTGATTCCAAGAAATGGGAAAACCTCAATCCCTATTTCAAATAAGATTGGAATGTAGAATATAAAATTAAATGTAAAAAAGCTAATTAAAGAGAATATTAAATGAGCACTAAATAGCTTAAGAATATCACAAACGTATTTCTCAGAGTGGTGTCTTGATTTTGCTTGAATTAGATGCAAAACTCTGAAAATCATGCTCTATTTATAAGTGCAGAAATTGCTCCTTCGATTGGCCCAGAAGACAGCTCGACTAGTCGAAGGACCAACAAACTTTTAAAAATTTGGGCACGATAAGTAAGGTTGTTCCACAACTGGTCGAAGGGCCTGCTCAACCGGTCGAGTGGCCTCCACGACCGGTAAAGTCCTACTTACGACTGGTCGTGTGGGACACAATTTAGTTGCTGGACTTTGAGTCGAGCCTGCTGGACTGGTCGAACACTATTCACTCGACCAGTCGATCAGTTTCCAGGACTGGTCAAGGCAAATTCTGAAAATTAGTAACAAACTTAGGACTGGTCGAGGAATTTCTTGGACTGGTCGAGCTAGTACTAGGACTAGTCGAACATAGTTTAAGACTAGTTGAAAAATAATCTATGCACTTATAAGGTGACCTAATTAAAGTATACAATCAACAATGACTTAACCTATGGTCAATCTAGGGTCATTCATACCTTATAAGCGATATATGAACATTAAATCATCTTTTGCTTCAGTTGGTAATTGTTCTTTGAAGTTCACGAAGCTTGATATCTTGACGTATGTTGAAGCTTGAACTCGAATCATTTTTGAAGCTTGAAATTGAAGTACTTGACTTGTATTTCATCTTGAGCTTTGAGGTTTAAAGTAAAGACTATTGTCTTGACTTAGATGAAGCTTTGAAACCTTGAACTATTGAAGCTTGAAAGAGTGAACTATCACATGGTGTTGTACTTAAACATGTAAATCTCTTGATCTTGCATTTGAAGTTCTTGACGTAAAGACCTTTGTTCTTGTACATGAGATGCACGATCTTGAATATGTAGATGAGCTATACAAGATAGATTCCAAGAGGTTTTGGCACTACAAAATTTGACAATCATAGGAGCTGGAAAACATAGCACTTACAGTTCATACCTTCTTTGGCTCATAGCATTCTCGAGTGAAGTGACCAAGATTTCTGTAGTTGTAGCACTTTGACTTTGACCTATCTTTCTTGCTGCCCCTATTCCCTTGCTTATGCCTTCCACCATGTCGCTTTTGTGCATTCATTTCTCCTTCCTGTTTGTTCCCTTAGAAGGTACGAACCTTGTGTTTGTGTCCGGGTCTTTTACCATTGTTATTGATAAGCTTTGTCAAGAATTAATGTGGCATCATTCTTACGCGTAGATTGGAGTTCAGCTTCCAACTGAAAAATGATGCGACAATTGGACAAAGGTTTTGATGCCCTCATTGTGTGTCATCATGAGCTTCATTTGCCCTTAGGAATTTGGAAGAGAGAGTAGTACGGCTAGGATCTATTGCTCATCTATAAGCGCATTTCCTGTCACCTGTAGATTGTGGATCGTTGCCGACATTTTTCTAAGATGTTTTTCCATTGATATGTTAAGATTCATCTTGTAGGTTTCAAATTTGAGAGTTAAGGCTCTTAGTCAAGTAAGGATGGTGCCAGTATAAGTAAGTGTTAGGGTGTTCCACATTTTCCATGCGGTGGAGTACCCCTTGAACTTGCCAATGAGGTCATTGTGCATGCTACTCAACATAATAAAGCGTGCATATTGATCCCTCTTTAGCTGGTTCTGGTACTTTTCTTAGTGGCATTAGTGATGAGCAGTATTACGTACATTCTTTAAACAGGTCCATACAAGCGGTAAGCATTTTCAGAACTCCTTGCTCATCCAACAGATATTGAATTTTGCGATACTAGATATCGTAATTATTGCCATCTAGTTTCTTTCCCTTATTGAGATCGATGACAACATTTATTGATGATATTATCACTACATTTAGAGAGATAATCATTACATTTAAGATCCAAGTACCACACATTTGTGGCTCGTAACATCACATGATGATGTCACCTTGATCCATTGTGTATTGTTAGATTGAAAGACAAGATAAAAGCCTATAATCATCCCTTCAAACACGCTCAAGATTGAAGTTTCCCCATCCTCAATTTGCGTGCCTTTGATGAGAAGCGTCAAAACATCCACTCATCACCCACCAGTTAGGTTTTCATTACTAAGGCATTTTCATGATCTAAATAATACTAGATCATTAATTTGGACTATCTATCACGTTGATGGGCTCCACCAACTTCAAACCGTGACCCAACTTAGCTACCCACCATATCAACGGTTCCCTCTCTAGTACATGAATGCATAATATGAACAATGCTTGCATATGATATTTGGCTCCATCTAATAATGGTAGGCCTAAAAAGATCTAAAACAGCCTCTAACAATTTCAAATAGTGGCCTAATGGGTTTAAGTAGAGAATATTTGTAATATCATTATTCTTTGTTTCATGACTCGTCAGAGTCCCCGCATGACAGTCCTTCTACCGTGATCCTAACATTTTAAGATTTGATACATTTTGAGATCAATCATAAAATGGTCTATCATAGAAAGGGATTCCCTATTCGCATGTAAACTATATACTATGGTGGACCCCAATTAGTAGTCCCGCATGGTACTGGACATCTTAATGATCACTTTATTCAATGGTGAGGCCCACCTTTAATCGAGAACTATTTCATTTTCATATACATGAAAAAAATGGCTAGATGTTTATCAAATACACAAACATCATTAGGTTGTGGCCCATTCAAATGATGTCCGACTCATAGATCAACTAGAAAAGGTTAAGTGCTTTAGTTGAGAGGTAAAATTTTCATTTATAAAAAAAAGCTTCACAAACCCAACATATTTAATTTTTCCATCCTAAAGAATAAAAGCATGATGGTTTTCTAACTAATAGAGAACATGTGAGGTGCCATTTCAGAATAGTTAAATGAAATGGCGTTTCGCGTGTAATAAAAAGGAAGGGTGTTATATGTCAAAACTTCATATTTTTCCCCATCTTATGATAGCATTAGCCATTGATAATTTATCACCTATAGGCACCACCACAACTTGTCATACCGTGTCATTATTTTCCACCAACATGTCATTTGTTTAGAAATCGGTACCACGAAATTGTACGATACATCATGAAGTGCATGTTTCTCTTGTTAGCTTTAATTGTGGAATAACAAACCAATCTATGCATCAATGAGCAGAAAACAAAACTTTTATATCAAAGACATACCTGATTAGAAAGCTATGTGATTTTGATATAGGCATACGGGAATGTTCCTAGATTTTTCATACCTTACTCTCCTTTAAAAAAAAATTACAATAAGATAAGTTATTCTATATGTGTAAGTGAGGAGACCAAGACATCTATTTCTAAGAAAAAAGAGTCTTGAGTATTTAGCCCATCATAACTACTACTCCCTCGTGAGTCTCCATATAAGACAGGGTCCATATCCATCTGAATGTTGTGTATAGGTAGCATATTCCAAGTGTATCACTCCATGCTTATTTGTATCGATCATAACTACTAAAGGCCCACTAGTATGCTCAATCCAAGTAATCCAACAATCAGATCAAGATCAATGATCATGTAGGGCCACTTAATAGAAGTTTTACATTCACTCATTTAGGTCACACTAATCAATCAAATCAACAAATAACATTTTAAACATTTTATAAAACACATTTTAAAAAAATTTCATAATGGACACTTAATAGACTTAAAAAAACACCATTATTGAATATCTCTATTAAGGGCTTCATATGTCTTCGGTGACATGAAAACTAATATTTGCTAATTTAAAAAATAAATGTGCACACTGAAAAAAAGGTAAAAAAATAAATAGAATAACAAAAACCATCCATCCATAATATATATAACAGATCTCTCTAAATGACTACAAAATCCAATCAAAACTAAAGTCTCACTAATCAATACATCTTTGGGATCTATGGCTCCTACAAATTGCACAAACTTCTTAAACAGTGTGATAAGAATGCTTTTAGTGAGTATCTTGTATCATTTGCTTCATGTCAATAAGTTTTATAGATATATGAAAATTTTGAACCATCTCCTTCGTAACAAAGTACTTTATGTCAATGTGCTTTGACCTCGATGAATAGTACTTATCATTGTTAGGGAAGTTAACTACAGTTGAATAGTCAAAAAAAAAAAAAAAAACCTCAATGGTTTTAGGACCATCTCCATGACTCGTAAATGAGAGTTGAAACCATATCGCCTTATTATAATTTCATAATAAGTTATGCATTTAACTTTTGTAATAGATGAGGTTGTAATCGACTATTTCATGCTTTATAACATGGCTCCACCAACAATCATAAAGATGTAGCAAAAGGTTGACCTCTTACTAGTGAGGCAACCAACAAAATTTCAACCAGTTCCAGATGGTTGAGTCTTTAATATGTAAGTGCAAAGTTAATTGTCCATTGCAGGTAACGTAACATTTTCTTTGCAGCTATCTAATGGTATGGTTTATCCTTGGATTGATAAGGTACTTGTTTAACTTTCAAATCGTAAAAGTAATATCCGGATGCATATAGATCATTCATACATGATACTCCTTAATGCTGATGCATAAGGAATATCTTTCATCTTATTCTTTTCTAAGTCATTCTTGGGATACTGGAATTAGCCAAACTTATCACCCTTGATTGGTGCTTGGTCAAGAACACATCTTCCTTTTTACGAATGGCATCGCCACTCCCTTTGGCAACATCCACTAATTCAGAACTAAATTAGAAAGCTATATTTCAGCCCGAAAGTTTTCTGGATGCCCCTAATAACCAACGAATGGAAAGTTCTTTTCCTTATGTAGATCCTACTTCAATGGGAACTTGATGAGTCATTTTGCATGCTAAATTTTTTGAAGATCTTATCAATAAAGGTCCTTTACAATAGTCTAAGCAGTCTAAGTGAATGTCAATGTCGATGACCAATGAAGAGTCACTAAAATCTTTCATTTTAAAGTTTTGAGACAATTTTTTTAAAACTTTTGTGAAGTCGATTGTCCATTGCAAGTAGCATAACATTTTTTTTTGCTATCTAATTGTTTATCCCTGGACTGCTAAGGTACTTGTTCAGCATTCTAATAGTAAAAGTAATATCCATACACATATATATCGCTCATGCATGACACTCTCTTATGTTGATGCATAAGGAATATCTTTCATCTTATTCTTTTTCTAAGTCATTCTGGGGATACTGGAATTAACCAAACTTACCATCCTTTCTGATTAATGCTTGGTCAAGAACACACCTTCGTTTTTGTGTATGTCATCGACACTCCCTTGGGTAACATCCACTAATTCAGAACTGAATTTGAAAGCCATATTTTAACCTCAAATGTTTTCAAGATGCCCCCTAATAATCAACGAATGGCAAGTTCTTTTCCTTGTGTCGATCCTATTTCAATGAGAACTTGATGAGTCATTTTGCATGCTAAAACTTTTAAAGATCTTATTGATATAGGTCCTCTACAACAGTTCAGGTAGTTTATATGATATATCTCAATGCATGTCAATGCCAATGACTAATGAGAAGTCACTAAAATCTTTCATTTTAAAGTTTTGAGATAAAAATTTCTTAGTTTTGCGAAGTCAATTGTTAATTGCAAGCAGCACAACATTTTCTTTTTATCTATCTAATGGTTTATCCATGGATTGCTAAGGTATTTGTTCAACTTTCTAATCGCAAAAGTAATATCCAGACACATAGATTGCTCATACATGACGCTCCCTAATGCTGATGCATGAGGAATATCTTTCATCTTATTCCTTTTTAAGTCATTCCTAGGATGCTGAAATAATCCAAACTTATTATTCTTTATGATTGGTGCTTGTTCAAGAACACATCTTTCTTTTTACATATGGCATCGCCACTCCCTTTGTCAGCATCCACTAATTTAGAACTAAATTCGAAAGCCATATTTTGTCCCAAATGTTTTCGAGATGCCCCTAATAACCAACGAATGACAAGTTCTTTTCCTTGTATTGATCCTATTTAAATGGGAACTTGATGAATCATTTTACATATTAAAACTTTTAAAGATCTTATCGATATAGGTCCTCAGCAACAGTCCAAGCAATCTATGTGATATATCTCAGCATATGTCAATGCCGATGACCGATGAGGAGTCACTAAGTTTTGAGATAAAAATTTATGAGTTTTATAAAGTCAATTATCCATTGGAGGCAGCGCAACATTTTTTTTTTTTTTTTGCAGCTATCTAATGTTTATCCCTGAATTGCTAAGGTTCTTGTTTAACTTTCTAACCATAAAAGTAATATCCAGGCGCAAATATATCGCTCATACATGATGCTCCCTAATGTTGATGCATAAGGAATATCTTTCATCTTATTCTTTTCTATGTCATTCTTGAGATACTGGAATTAGCCAAACTCATCATCCTTTATGATTGATGCTTGGTCAAGAGCACAATTTTGCATGCTAGAGCTTTTGAAGATCTTATCGATATCCCCATGGTGTGGGCCACCTTAATTTTAGATTGGACTAATTTTTGTCCTCAAGGGCAAGCATCAGATAGAGTTCATGTGGTGGACCTATTTATGAACATTAAGTTATTCCCTCAATGTTAGGGCCAGTGCAACTTGGTGTTTTCTATTTATTTTATTTTTTCAAAATTTTAAGGGCCTATTTGGATTAACGTATAGGATTGTTCTGCATTGTTCCATTGTATGGACATGGTATTCATAACACTGTAGCTCGTATCCATCCATTTGATCAATGACAAACAGATTATTTGGTTTAGAGTGGATTTGGATATCTATACAGTGGCAATTTCTAAGTCAATGTTTGGAAAAGGATGAGACTCAGGCCATGGTAGATCACCTATAACCGTTACATGAGAAACCACCACGTGTAATAATCTGTCACACGCGTCCATTTTCTTAGGTATCCATACAAAACTGATACGAAAGGTCATTTACAGACACTTGTAATATTTAGGGGAAGAAATCGGATGCTTGAAAAAAATGTGTGAGGGTGGGTAGATGAGTTTCCCACTATCACCGAATCATCTTGACCGCCAACCCCCATTTCACAACGGAGGGTCAACCTCAAGGTCCTCCATACAAGACGATCAAAGAAAGTATGAAACAAAAGTTATACAGAGGTTCAAGTAGGTGCATTGTCCAGATAATATCCGAAAAAATAAAGCATATCTAATTAACTAACTGTGCAAGTCCCTAACTCTATCAGCAACCCAAAACCATCTCCTAACTAGCTCTGGTTCCATCAACTAGCGTGATCAAACATCCCTTCCTTATTATGACATAGATGAAACGAACCAAGTAACTATTGCATATATAAGCAACACTCCAATCAGAAGTTTGAAGAAGGCATTCATCATCCCTGCCTCAGCAATATCTCCATCCACGTCCGAGATGGAAGATTCGGAAACATGCACCCCACCATGGTGTTCATTAACAATCACCGATTGATGAACCTAAGCAGTTTCAGACTCTACCCTCTTGAAGAGTCCTTCATGCTAAATTTCTGAGGCCCTGTTGTGCTCCCTAGGGATGCTGTAAGATGTTGAATTCTGGAGACTGGCCTACATTCATCATTACAAAACACTCTAAATTATGAAATGGTTTACTCAACGCTGAAATGAATTTACCCAATTGAGTATTCTTCCAAACATATGAAACGTCTTCATTACCTTGTATTTTTTCCACTCTGTTGCAGCCTATCGTATGACTTAAACGATTGGTGTCTACATCCACTAAAATAATCTACATGTGCACGAGCATGCTCCCAATTGTTATATATCCATGGAACTCTTCCCACAAATACCACATAATATTTTCCCATTCGTACCTGAAAGTATATCATCATCAAACTTACAATTTATTTAGCGATTGTAGCGTTACCATTGGTCTCATTTACATAAAATAATAGCAAAAAAGATAAAAATTGAACGGAAGTTGTGGAAGAAAGAATGAATTTATGTCCACAACGTACATTCGTAGTCTCACCGCTTCATGATGTTTCATTCTTTCCCAAAGTGACATATCAATACCATGAAATCATGGAATCTGATCGTTCCTACTGTGACTAGAAATATATCTACCTTGTTTAATTAATATAAGCATCATACAAGTTCAATGATCATGATATGAAATTAAGGATCAGATGACAAAACAGTTAACATAGATATATCATCACAAGCCTAACATTAAATCTATATATATAGCAGTGGAATGATAGCATATAATGGAGATTAAAACAACCATAACTTTATCCCAATCAGACGTCTGTGCATCAATTTCAGATGGAAATAACCTATTATACCGGTAATAAGCAAAGAACTAACATTGCCATTTAAGAAATCTAACAAAGAAAGTGTAAGGCCCGTACCCTAGACCGTACCATTCAGTATACTCATACGGTCCTCCCGGTCGAATTCCGGCAGCCCACGATCTATTATCAGCGTTGGCGCATGATCCTGAGACGTGTTCTGTATATCAGAGTCGGCTCGACCCGAGACTTGTACCAGTGCGACCGCACCGTCGCCGCGGTTCCGACGTCGCATCTCGCGCAGTGAGGCGATGCCCGGGCCAGGAGATGTGGGCCCGCGTTCAATTTGAGGAAAACGCCGCACTTTGTGAATTCCGATAGAATCTCTACGATATGTCCCATCAATCACATCAATCATAAGTCAAGTACATCCCATCACAAGCCATCACTCACCCATACCTCTCTCTTCACCAAGTCAACAACACCCATACCTAACCATCCCCTTCTTACCAAAAGTCAAAGGAAACCACACCCATCCATCCCTCTCTCCCATCACTCCTCTCCCATCATTCCTCTCTCTCATTCTCTCTCTCCATTTCAAGCAAAACCCCATGAGAGCACCAACGTCTATGGCTCCCATGAGAGATCTAGTGTGACCCACCTTCCTAACTCTCATCTCCACCATCCATGATCCATCTCAACCGTCGAAGTCCGTCCACTGGGGTTCTAGCATGCATTGGCGGAAGAAGGAAGGTGAGATCTTGAGGTGGGTGTTTTATTCTCTCTCTCTCTCTCTCTCTCTCTCTCTCTCTCTCTCTCTCTCCCTCTTTTATTTTGTGTTTGATCGTGGCCCACCCTGTGATATGCATCTATGCCGTCCACCTAGTGGGTCCACCTAGTAATTCGTTAAGGCGGGCCTAATTAGAGGAAATATATAAATGTTCCCTTCATCCAAGGCAGGTGGGTCCCACCCATGTGGGCCCACCCCAAAGTGAAGCAGGTAGTGCATGTGGGGGCCCTACTTTGCTGGAGAAAACCCAACCCGTTTGACGCCCAAGCCTCCCTGGACGCTGGAGGTTGGAAACGAAAAAAATAAAATAAAATGTTAGCTTGGTTCAAAAGTTTTGGGTAGACTGCTCATGCAGGCTCCACCTAGATGTATAAACTAAATCCACACCATTCATCCTATTTCCCTAGTCATTTTAGGCGTTGAGCCGAGAAATGAAGCCAATCCGAATTTTTGGCGGGCCATAACATCGAAAACAGTAGTTTTTACCGTTGAATCTATCTTGATGTTTCCACCCGCCAAAAACATATTGCATATTGGACTCGTTAGATCTATTATGAGCCGGGGAGACCAGTAGTTGGTGTGGATTTTTCCTAATGCGGGCCCACCTATAAAAATCCCCAGAATAACAAAAAAAATAAAATAAAATAAAAATACATGGGACGCTGTTGCTGTCAGCGTCCTCTGGACGCTGCAGCAAGCAGCGTCCTCACTGTTTGTTTAAGGGTGAAACGGTGGGCCCCACCACAGGCCCCACCACGATGTATGTTGCACATCTACTCCGTGCAATTGATGGGTCCCTTTGGGAACTAGGATTCCCTAAAAATCAACCGTACATGGAGCTCAAATGGCCCACATGGCAGGAAACAGTGAGATTGGACTTCCACCATTAAAACTATTTTTTTTGGGCCATAGAAGTTTTGGACCTAGATGAAATTTGTTTTTCCTTTTCATCCGGGTCTGTATGACCTTATTAACAGATCAGATGGCAAATAAATGTTATGATGGGCCCCACATGGGACCCACTCACGGTGGAAAACGGATTGGCTGATGTACCTCGCACGCTGTGCAGCTGCCGCATTGGCGTGAGCTCTGTGGTCCCACCCACCTGCTGTGATGGCGTCAGTAGGGGCTGATCACGAGGTTGTGTTATATCCAACCTTACAGACATGGCGTATGTACCCCACCTTGATGTTTAGGCAGCCACACCGTCCGTCCGCCTGTTTGGGAAATGGACCCTACCATGATGAATGTGTTGCATCCTCACCGTCCAATCCCTGGACGGTGGGACGGTGGTATACCTCTCACCTGCTTTATACCATAATATTGCATTATATTACGTATGTATATAGGATATATATATGGTGTTTATATATATATCCCTGGATGTTGGTAGATTTTAATATAATAATAATAATCTTAATAATGATGATATATATGCATTTGTCATATACATATTACGTATGGTGAGCCCCACGTGGGACCCACCTGTGATAAACGAGTGGCTGGTGTCCCTCAACAGCTATATAGCTGCAGTAATGACAACAGCGTACATGGGCCCCATGTGATGTTTATACTCACCGTCCTTTTTTTGGACAGGTGGAACGCCACCATGATGTAAGCGTTTTATCTGCTCGGTCCATCCATGCCTGCCCTGGTGGCACGTGGCTCCACATATGGGACCCATAAAATGTATGCGTTTCATTCACACGTCCAGTCCCTGGATGTGGACGGTGGCCCACCTTAATGTGTTGTTATCCACGACGTCTATCTATATGGACCCCACATAGATGCATGTATTATGTATCCCACCGTCCAGAGGCAGGGACGGTGGGCAGCTATGATGTATGTGTTTTATTCATGTTGCATAGCAGCTGTGGGACCCACACACACGTGGACTCCACATGATGCATGTGTTTATCAATGCCCTCCATCTGTTTTGTATCCACCACCCAGATGGCTGGACGGTGGTGCATATTGTTGTGTATGTGATATATATCCTGGCCATCCATCCCTGGTTGGGACGTGGACTCCACGTGATGTACATGTTGTATCTACTCCGTCTACCCATTTGACATGGCCCACCATGATCTAGACGGTGACCCCTACCATGAGATATGTGTTGATCATCCATGTCATTCATTTACTGGGCCCATTTGGAAGGTGTAGGCCTGCCTGCTGACCATGCAGGGCCCACCTGTTGTGTAATCGCAAGGCCCACCATGTTGTACATATTCCATCTATGCCATCCACGGGACAAACTCTATACGATGTATGTTTTATCCACACCGTCCATGGGACGTGTGACTCACCTGATGTATGTGTTCCATATCCATGTTGTCCACTTGATATATATATATATATATATATATATATATATATATATATATATGAGGCCTATGTGCAGGGCCTACCTGTTATGTATATTAGGCCTATATGCAGGGACCCACCTGTTGTGTATTTGTGGCTCAAGTATGAGGCCCATTGTGTTGTGTAGCAGGCCCATTGATGCGGCCCACTTGTCATATTTGAGGTCATTGATGCGGCCCATTATGATGTACTGAGGCCCATGGGCCGTGGCCCATTGTAATGTATACTCAGCCCATATATCATGACCCATGGTGATATATTTTTTACCCATTTGGTGAGGCCCATTGTGATATATTCCTGCTCATATGATAAGGCCCATTGTGAAGTATTTACGGGCCCATGGTTGAGGCCCAATGCGATGTATGCATGGCCCATTACGTTGTGTACGAATCCCCTATATGGGCCACTCCTTGGGAGCAATATTGGTTAGATGGCCACGTTGATGGGCAATGATGGTTAGATGTCGTCATTGTGACCTTCCCGTTAAGCTCATTCTTATTGAGCCCGATTGTTGTGACCGATTCACCGACTCTGATTATCGATCGATCCCGATTGTCGTGACCGATTTACCGATTCTGATTACCGATCGATTCCGATTGTTATGACCGATTGCCGATTCTGATCGACGTGACCGATTTACCGATTCTGATTATTGATCGATTCTGATTGTCGTGACCGATTGTTGATTCCGATCGACGTGACCGATTTGCCGATTCTGATTATCGACCGATTCCGATTGTTATGACCGATTGCCGATTCTGATCGACGTGACCGATTTACCGATTCTGATTACTGATCGATTCTGATTGTCGATTCCGATCGACGTGACCGATTTGCCGATTCTGATTATCGACCGATTCCGATTGTCATGACCAATTGTCGATTTTGATCGACGTGACCGATTTGCCGATTCTGATTATCGATTGATTCCGAGTGTCGTGATCGATTGTCGATTTCGATTGACGTGACTGATTTGCCGATTCTGATAATCGATGCCGATTTCGATTGTTGAGGCTAAGTATCGAGGCCGATTCTGATTGGTCGATGCCGATTTCGATTGTCGAGGCTGAGTATCGAGGCCGATTTTGAATTGTCGAGGTCGATTTGATTGTCGAGGCCGATTGTCGAGGCTTATGTGATAAGGCCCATTGTGATGCATTTGAGGGCTAGGCGATGAAGCACATTGTAATGAATGTTAGGCCCATGTGAAAGGCCTATCGTGATGTATACTAAGCTCTTGAGTGAGGCCCATGGTGTTTTATATCAGGCCCTTTGTAAGGCCACGGGTCCACTATATGTTAGGCTCTATGTGGGCCACTCCTTGGGGGTAATGTTGGTTAAATGTCCACATTGTCGAGGCCAATTGTCGATGCCAATTGTCGGTGCTAGTTATTGATACCGATTATGAGTATGTGACAGCATAGCATCATGATACATGCCCATACGCATCATCTGCATGTTTGTTATGAGATATGGTTGACCATTGCATATAACGTTGGACATGTTGTTATGAGACTCCCTGGTAGGCGGAGATTTTCTCACATGAGTACGTGGTATGCGCAGGATTGATGCATGACTGGATTGTATGACTCATGCATCTTTCATTGTGTGTTGTGATTACTGTATGCCCTAGCGACATCAGGGTCGTAGCCTCCACAGGTATTTCGTGGATGGTCAGATGGGACACCGAAAATCTGTTCTACATGGGGTGCTATAGATATCCCTGGGTGAAAGTCCTTAAACCCTCTTGGTTCTAGAGGTTGCTCCAACGTTTAGACCGAGTGGATGCATGAGCGCATGAGGGCCGTATACCGTTAGGCCGCGTCTCCCACTATGTCGTGGTTAGTTGGAAGGGGGTACGGCCTTACCTGCCCGAGAGGAGGGGGCAATGCTAGGCTGAGTCTGACCAGCTCGAGGAATGGGTCCGCTATCGACGAGCCGGGCCCGATATTGGCAGGCGGATAGTGAGGTCTCTTCCACTCACCCGGTTGCGCGCGATGGGGCGGCAATTTGGTTTGTAGTGTAATAGACCCCGGTGATTTTTCAGAGAGGAACCGTACTGATATGTGGACTTATTGAGTAGGAGTGCATACTCATGCATTTGTTTCATTCACTATCCACTCGGGCTGGTGGTGCGCAACTAATTGTTGTGTACCTTCGCATGGCCAGGATTTCGGTTGGGCGCGCGACTAACCTGAGATCAGGAGTTCACCACATTGAGTCTGACTATCCAAATTTAGGTATGGGACTGGTTTGGATAGAAGTCCCTCGTGATGGACTCCATAGCCTGCGATACTACGTACTATCATCCCGACTTCACTCCAGCTTGGTCATTTCATTCGCACCGCATATCACATTGCATCCGCAGTACTTAGCATTTTGGGTTGCCATGTTTCTGCATGGATATGGCCGTTAGTACTCATGCCTTGCATCGCATAGCCTTGGTACGGCTGATGGCACTCATAGACTTATCAGTATATTTCCGCTTACTTCGATATTGTATGATTTATGACATTGTATCCTCGACATCTAATATTTGGCTTGCTTTGACACTTCATTTGCCTAGCTGATTTGCATTGTGTACCCTGATATTGTATGACTCCTGGACTTGTCAGTACTTCCTCTTACTCTGATTACTCTGATATTGCTTACTTGACACTTACCTTGTGCACACACTTACACCACCCTCTAAGCTTTCTATAAGTTAACGCACGATAAATGCGTGCAGGAGATGTTAGGTTACAGCATTGTCGAGCTTGGAGCATGCAGCAGTCTTCTGGAGCTTGATTTTCGATTTATGTATTTTCCTTTCAGCATTGTACTCAAATAATTATATTAGTGGATATGTGTTGTTGATGTTGACTTTGTGAATTGGGTGATCTTGTGGTTATGCTTATTACGAGTTAAATGCAAAAGTAAAAAAAAAATAAAAATCTCCTTGTAGGATCCCAGGATCGAAAATCTGGCATATGAACGTTAGGAGCCGAGAATGGGGTACTACGGAGGCTGTCAGCACCAGATTCGGTGATCGGGATTCTTGTGAATCCGATTTTCGGGTTTGGGGCGTGACAGAAAGTAGAACCAAGCAAGATATATGCGAATGGTGGGACCATCACCAACGACAGTATCCAAACCATTCTGAAACTAGACTGTTAGGTGCTCATGAAGCACTCATAATATGCAAACCGAAACAACGCAAAAATTTATACAAAGAAAAAAATAAGAGTAAAGTTTCATCAAAGTCCTAATAAGTTTGTTTTGAAGGCAGTTTCAGACAAGGCCAGTGTGGTCGAGGAGTTTTTGGAGCCACTTCTTCCTCCTCTCGTGCCCCATTTTCATGAAGAAACTAGCACTAACCATATCTCCCTGCAACACCCTAGCAACCCAAAGTTGGTCCTCATGGTTGAGATCGTCAACCTCTTCTAGTATGCTCAACATTCTTTGGAGTCGGGTCATACTTTTACCCCGTGCCATAGTAATAGTCAGGGTCTTGACTGCCTCAGCCATCTTGCCCATCTTATTGCCAATGTGATCACTCGGCTTACCCCCTTCTTTGTCGGGTCATGTCGCTAGCGGTGGATTGGCTATTTCTAGACCCTCTTGAGGTCTCTACAGGGCCTTTGTTAAACCTTTTTTACTGTTGTTGTGATCCCTTATTCAAATGTAGGGTCGAAGCACTGTCATGGTCATCCTCATCGTCAGACAAAAGACGAATAGTTTCAAATCCATTTTCTTTGAATTCATCGTTGGAATTGATCTCATTTGTTGGGCAGCGTCTACCAAAAAGTGGTGACAAGAATGCAGTATTGGAAAATGACCCATGGGCGCATTCATTGCCAAACATAAAAGCCAGGTCATTGTATCTATCAATATGCTTCCCACGTACTCATTTAGCATGTGGGTGAGACTACAAAATCAGACAATTGGAATTCAGTTAGCACAGGATCAGCAGGATCAACACCTATGCGAGACTTAAATGACAAACATTCAGAAGGAAATTGGTTGAGTAGTATTAGGACTGTTACTAACCCTAATGTAATAATCCTACAATTCGTCCGTAGCAATCACCATTTTCTCTTCAGAGTCCCATCCAAACCCACTCGCATTCAGCATGTCCTTGACTGCCTAATAAAATCTTTTCAATGTACGCAGATAGTTAGGAATATGTTTATTCTCTAACTTAATTCCACACCTATCAAAATTTTATGTGATTGTTGCCTTATATGCTTTCGGTTTAACGCCAATGCCACTCTTTATTCCAAGATTAACTTACTCGACTAATGCATTAACCAATGCATTGTCTATTGGATCACTCCATTGAATATGAGCTGTTTTCTTACTATCTGAATTCCTTCTACTGCGGTTAGTTTGGCTCATTCATTGGTGAAGGAGCTTTACTTGATGGGGTCCAGGTTTTCTTACTTAGGGTACCAAATAACCTACTTGGTGATGCCGTCCGTACTCTTGTTTAGTGAACTTGCAAACTTTGTAAGGGACACCGTTTGATTCCTATCTCTTGAAACCTTGAAAGAGCTCCATAGGAAATTCATTATATGTAAGACCCGTATCATAGCCCGTACCATTCCGTAAGCTTCCGTGGTCCTCCCGGTCAAATTTTGGTGACTCGCGAATTATTATCAAAAATTACGCGTAACCCTGAGTCCTGTATTCTAGAGTCGGCTCAACCTGAGACTTGTACCCTATCAACCGTGCCATCGCCGCGGTTCCGACGCCGCGTTTTACACGCCGAGGCGATACCCGAGCCAGGAGATGTGGGCCCGTGTTCAGTTCGAGGAAAACACCGCGCGTTGCAATCCCAATAGAATATATCCCATCAATCAAGTACACATCACATATCAAATGTCAAGTACAATACCATCCCCAAAGTCAACTCTCTTACAACCCTTACCTATCAAGTACACCCATCACTCACCCATCTCTCTCTCTCTCTTACAACCTCTCTCTCTCATCTCTCTCTCATTCTCCCAAGCAACCCAACGTCCAAGCATTCCATGGGAGAAGAGGAAAAGCTAGTGTGACCCACCTTCCTACCACCCAATCCCACCCTCCAAAGATCATCTCGACCGTTGAATCGCAACCCTTGGATCTCTAAAACGTGTTGGTGGAAAAGGGAAGAGGAGATCAAAGGTGGGGGTGTTCATAGTATTTGATTTTGATGTAGGGTCCACATGATTTGGGACCCACTTGATGTATGCATTGTATAGGGAGGGCCCATAGTGGTGGCGTCCCTCCCCTTCTCACGATCTCTCTCTCTCTCTCTCCCTCTCTTTTTCCTTGATTGCATGGCCCACCTTGATGTATTATCCTCATCGTCTGATCTTGAGGCCCACCATGTTGCTACCCAATTTTGGGATAGGTCTGATGAAGGAAAAAACACAAATATCAGTTTGATCCAAAGTTGGTGGGCCACGCTGCCGTGGACCCCACCCTGATGCATGGTGTATCCATGTCGTCTTGCATGAGGACCACCATGATTTATGGGTCTTATTACACCATCCAACTTGCTAGACGGTGAGGCCCACTTGATGTGGAATTCGATTGGCTAGTGTACCTCACACAGCTATTTAGCTGTTGTATGGACGTTAGCCCCATGTGGGCCACACCGTGATATATATGTTTTATCTATACCGTCCATTCAACTGGACGTGGCCCCACAACAGCTATGTAGCTGATGTATTTACGTCAGTTAGTGGTGTGGGATGCCACTGAGATGTATGGGTCTCATCCATACCGTCTACTATCTGGGACGGTGGGAACCCACCCATGATGTAAGTGTTATATCCAGTCCGTCCATCTGGACGGTAGAGCCAGGCCACACGTGTGGCATCCACACCGTCTAGATTGCTTACTTGATGGTGCTGGACAATGTTTGGACAGTGTTGGACAATGTTGGACGGTGCTGGGCAATGTTTGGACGGTGCTGGACAATGTTTGGACAGTGCTGATTTACATGTCCAATGTTTGGATAGTGCTGATTTACATATCTAATGTTTGGATAGTGCTGATCATCATTAGTGAGCCATGTGCCCATAGAATGATAGTGTACAGTGACACATATGTTACACCTACAATTATTAAAGTGTTTGGCAGTGTTGATCATCATTATGAGCCATGTGCCCCATAGAATGATAGTGTACAGTGATACACATGTTGCACCTGCAACTATTGAAATGATTTTTGGTGTAATCCAAGCTCTCTCTTGAGGCCCATTGGTGCAGCCCATCCATGAGGCCCATCTTGATGTATTTGTGGCCCATCCATTAAGGCCCACCCTGATGCAATTGCGGCCCATGTGATGAGGCCCATTGTGATGTGTATTAGGCCGTGGGACGTGGCCCATGTATTTTCGGCCCATATGATAAGGCCCATTGTGATGTATTTCTGGCCTATTTGGTAAGGCCCATTGTGATGTATTTTCGGCCCATTTGGTACGGCCCATTAGTGTGGCCCATTGATGCAACCCACTTGATGTATATGAGGCTCATTGGTGCGGCCCACTTGATGTATATGAGGCCCATCGGTGCAGCCCATTGATGCGGCCCACTTGATGTATATGACGCCCATTGGTGCGGCCCATTGATGCAGCCCACTTGATGTATATGAGGCCCATTGATGCGGCCCATTGTGAAATATGTTAGGCCCATGTCATGCGGCCTGTTGCAATGTATTTGTGACTCATTTGATAAGGCCCATTGTGATGTATTTGTGGCCCGTATGGCGAGGCCCGATGTGGTGTATGTGTGACCCTCGAGTGAGGCCCAATGTGATGAATGTGTGGAACGATGTAATGTGCGATTTCACTATAATGTATGTAATGATGTTTATGTGAGCCACTGCTTGGGAGCGATGTTGGTTAAATGTCCACATTAATGGGCAATGATGGTTAGATGTCCACATTGTGACATTCCCTTGGGCCCATTGTTAGGCCCATTCTTGTTATGAGTAGGCTGTCTAAGCCCATCCTTCATATAAGGAGAGTACACCATCATCTTATAACATGCTTAGTATAGCTTCACGATCCATACCCATGTGCATCATATGTATGCTTGATATGAGGAGTGATTGATCACAGCACATGTCATTGGCCAGATTATTATGGGACTCCCTGAGAGACGGAGTTGCCCATATGAGCGCATGGTATGCGCAGGATTGATGCATGACTAGATTGTATAACTCATGCTCATGCATCTTACATTGTATGTTCTGATTACTGTACGCCCTAGCGACATCAGGGCCGTAGCCTCCACAGGCATGTCGTGGATGGCTAGATGGGACACCAGAAATCTGTTACTAGCATCAAGGCGCTATAGATGTCCCTGGGTGAAAATCCTTAAACCTCTATAGCTAGGAGAAGCCCCAACGTTTAGACCGAGTGGATACATAAGTGCCCGAGTACCGAATACCAGTAAGCCGTGTCTCTCACTGTGTCGTGGTCAGTTGGGAGGGGGTGTGGCCTTACTCGTCCAATGCTAATGGGCATAGCTAGGCTGAGTTTGACCAGCTCGTATTGGGTCCACTATCGACATGTCGGGTAGATATTAACTGACTATTGGCCAGACAGATAGTGAGGTCTCTTCCAATTGCATGGTTGGGCATCTAATGGGTGGCGATTGCTTGTAGAGTGTACTAGACCCCAGTGATGATCCCAGAGATGTACAGTACTGATATGTGGATTTATTGAGTAGGAGTTGCATATTCATTCATTCATTCATTTACTATCCACTCGGGCTAGTGGTGCACAACTAATTGTTATGCGTACCTTCACAATGGCCAGGATTTCAATTGGGGCGCGCAACTAACCTGATATCAGGAGTTTACTACATTGAGTCTATCTATCCAAATTTAAGTATGTGACTAGTTTGGATAGAAGTCCCTTATGATGGACCCCTTAGCCTGCAATACTATGTACTATCATCCTGACTTCATACTCCAGCTTGGTCATTTCATTTGCACCGCATATTGCATTACATCCATAAAATATGGCATTTTGGGTTGCTACGTTTCTGCACTTATATGGCCTAGACGGACTTAACAGGATTTGCATATTGCATTGCATCCTTAGTATATGATATTTGGCTCATTATGATCTACATTGCGTACTCTGATATTGTATGACTCGTGGACTTACCGGTATGTTTCCGCTTACTCTGATATCGTATGATTAATGATCTTGACAGTATTTTTGACATTGTATGATTATGACATTATATTGAATACTTGGCACTTATCTTGTGCACACACTTACACCACCCTCTAAGCTTTCTATAAGCTTATGCACGATAGATGCGTGCAGGTGGCGTTAAGTCGCAGCAACGTTGAGCTTGGAGCATGTAGCCGTCTTCTGGAGCTTTAATTTTCGATATATGTATTTCCCTTTCAACACTGTATTCAAATGTTTATATTAGTGGATATGTAATGATGATGTTGCCTTTGTGATTTGGGTAAACTTGTAGTTATGCTTATTACGAGTTAAGTATACATTGAAAAATCCTCCTTGTAGGATCCCAGGATCGTAATCTGGCATATGGACGCTGGAAGTCGAGAATGGGGTACTACGGAGGCTGTCGGCACCGGATTCGGCGATTGAAAATTTTGTGAGCCCGATTTCTGATTTTTGGGCATGACATTATACCTACGCAACAGTAACAGTTAATGGAAATAGCACCTCATGAACTAATGTACGATATTAAATTAGAGACAAAGGCATTCAAAATATATGTAAATATATACCGCTATATAATATGATAGAAATATTGTAATATACTGAAATCCATGCAAAGTTTCTCTAAATTAACCCAAAGAAACATCCTAATACGAAACCACTATTAAAAATCTTGCCGTTACAGAAACAGCTCATTATAAAAATAAAAATCACAAATTAATGTCGCTGCAGCATGCAAGGAAGACTGTCATTCTACATCCTCTCTGTAATCCCATCCCTCTTTTTCGCCCATTCCTCTCTAGTGTGGTCTGTCACGCAGATAGTGCTTGATCTTCTTCAGCATTACTAACTTTTAAAGGAGATGGCGAAATGTCCTCAGAATTGTCTCCACTATCCTCAATTATTTTAGTAAATTCATCTTCACCGCAAACACGGATGAAGTTGTGTACGACACAACAAGCTACAACAATCTTTACTTGAGTTATAAACTTGAACTGTGGTACTATACATAGTATAGGGAAGCGGCCTTTTAAGATACTGAAAAAACATTCAATGACATTTCGCAACTAGGCATGATGATAATTGAAGAATTCTTTCTTATTAGCAGGCTTCCTTCCTGTATGATCTTCATTCAAATGATATCGAATACCTCGATAAGGTGTTATAAATCTAGGAGAATGCACATATCCCGTATCCACGACATAATATTTTCCTATACAAAGCAATATATGTATATTAAGCAACATTCAATCTTTACCATGAGGAACAAAGAAACAGTCAGGGTGACGAGTTAAAGCATTTTACAAAACACGAATATCAGATGCGAAACCATCCCAACCTACTAGCACATTTATGAATTTCATATCAAATGTACAAGCTGCCATTGCATTCTGAGACAAAACTTTTTCGATTTCAAAAGGTTGCGCTTGCTTCTTTGGGCAAATAGGCCGGTATGTGGGTGCCATCGAGGGCCCCAATGCAATCCTACAAGAAAATTGATATGACTTTTAGATTGGTAGATAATAATCAACAATTTCTTCATAGCGTAAATATAGTTTTTTAGAATGTAATACCTGAAAATATGGACTCCACATTGGATTATAGGATATCTCTTTTACAGTATGTAACCAAGGGAACTTCACATATTTCAGATAAAGGCCAATTATAGTATCAAGCATTCTATTGAAATGTTGACTCATAGTCTCTCCAGATCATGAAAAGTGATACGGTTTCATATGTTATTGCCAATAGTATACAGGAACATGACAACTCCTTCCTCTAAATTACACCTCCTTGTATCGGAAAGTAAATTTCTATCTCTTAACAAAAAACATAATTCGAAGAACTTATTTCGACTCATTCTTAACTGTACTAGACAGTCAACATCACTCTTCTTTATGATTCCATTTATGAATCTATTTCTCTCTATATGACCATCTCGAGGCAACACTTTCATATAATAATGACGATAATATTCAGCAGATCCCATAACACATGTAGACGCTGCAATTGCAGTTAATGCAGCTGCTATTTCATTTTCATTCCGATCACTATTGGAGGACTACTATCGGCTAGAGTTACCACTATCAAACCTCATAAGACAATTGGGAAACTCAACTATTTGATTGCCAATTATTTTCTATTTAGTGGTGTGCATGACATCATAATCTTAAAATTACAAGAGTGCGAAAAAATTACCAATCACATTATATACTCTAGGTATAATCAGTAAATACAGTCAAGGTTTTTATAAATCACAGAGGGGATTCATAACATGATTGAAATAAAATCATGGATCTATTTATGGAGAACATTTCAGTCAGACAAAGTCAGACACAGCATAGGATACAACTGAGCATAATAACTTTATGATTAAGATACATTATATCTAACAGAGCATAAATAATACTTGGTACATAATAAGAAGAGATTACTAGTATCTCATTGCCTTTAAACCTGGCTTACCATTAAAATACACACCTGTCAAAAAATGATATAATGCCATGGCTGGTTAGTCATATGATCAACACCTATGCGAGACTTGTTTGCACAAGTGGGCTATAATCAGACATCAGTTACGTAAGATATGAAAGTATAAGTCGAATGGTATCTCTACAATACAGAGTAAAAGTGATAGACTATTTACAAGACTTTCAAAGGCCAACATAAAGACTGTAAAATCGTGAAAACATCTCGGCTTCCACAGCAAACAGACCTCAAGTCATGCATAATATGGAAGTTTTCAAAACAAAGATGATCCTTTGAAGCTCATTTAGACCTGAAAAAGGAGTATTACCTCCGTCGTCGATGAACACGTGGATATATCTTACCCTGCTGAATTTTTTCAGAACAACGGTTGGTGTGAAAGATGAATGGATGTACATTTTCTTTTATAACCATTCTAGAAATGGATCTGACGCTCAATATGGATCATTACTCCGACTTTGGATGTTATGCTCGGGTCATGTCCCACGTGTCGTGAGTTGATTCCATCTGCCAGATAGACTGCAAACACGCAGTGTTGTCATTCAGATACACCTGCAAAGGAAATCCTATTCATGTGTAGATTGTGGGATCCCCTCTTCGTAGGGTATAACACAAAGCTGCTGTCTAGTCGCCTACAGTTTACATCCACTAAGCAATTAGGATCCTGGACTACGCAGGCATAAAGAGAAGGAACACAGAGGGGATAATATCCACCCTTGAGAGATGGATACATGACGCAGTGAATCTCCGCAATCACGTTTTATATCCAAAATATAAACGAAACTAAACACGTTACCTGACTTCACTGAGTTTGTCTAAAGAAGTTCTTCAGGGCGGAAAGAAGGTGATGAACTGCAAGCTACATGCAGACACTTATTATATGTAATCTTTATTTTCGATGAGGACAAAGATGCAACCACGCTGGCAAAGGACTCAAATTTGAAGGTATGAAGATGATCTTCTTTGTCCCAATCCATGAGGATGAGGAGATAAGATGAATGAAGGAGTAGAAGTGGAAATGAACCACAGAACCATCTCCAAAAGTTTTTTTTTTTTTTTTTTTTTCTTTTGGCGGTGCAGTGCAATGAGCACATTGCACTGATCGAAGCACTGTATACTGACAATACTGACGCGTATAGTTAGTAACCTGGTTCTACAATATACTCAAGGGCGGCGTTGTCCGCGAATTTGAATTCCAATTCAAATGCGCCCAAATGTATATTTTATTAAAAAAATACAATCCTATACAATCTAGGCCGTAAATCCGAACACACCCTAAAGGATGAGATGAAAGAATTGGTTTCCTTATCATCGATGTACTAAGAACGGCCCCTCCTAAAATTCGGTAACAACAAGCCTCCACCGTAAACTTCCATTCATTTAGTAATAATTTAATTTTACATTTTCCTTTGGTTGGCATTAATTTTTTTAATTTTTATTTTAATAAAAAAAGGAAGTGAATATTCAATTAATATCCAATAGCTACCAACTTACAACCTTCATCCATGATAAAACCACTGCGATCAACAATTTTGATCATGCCTCCTCAGGATTTGAACAATTCAATCTGGTCAATCTGTTTTAACCATCCATTTTAATCACAAAGCTTTGGCCCCATGATAAGCCAAAGGGCTAGAATTTTAATCCTAATCAAATAAACAATGAAAATCATCACATGAGTGGCTCAAATTGGATGTGGAGTTATTTTGATTAACAGAGTGGCTGGGTTGGCCACTTTCATCTGACACGAATTAGGTGATGGAATATCCAAGCCGTCCATCCATTTTTATCCCTCATTTTAGTACATGAAGCTATAAAGGAAGTAGATCTGAAACTGAAGTGGATCACACCATTGGAAACAGTGGTGATTGAACGCCAACCATTAGAAACTTCTTAGGGCCACAAAAAATTTAGATAATATTGCTGTTTTCCCTTCATCCAGGTCTGAGTGACCTTATCAATAGGTTAGATGATAAATAAACATTACGGTGGGCCCTATAAAGGTTTTAATGGTGGGTATCATTATCTCCACTGTTTCGTGTGGTGTGGTCCACCTGATATTTAGATCTGAAACATTTTTTTTTTCTTATGCCCTAAAATGAGCTGGTAAAATGGATGGACGGAGTGGATAAAACACATACATCATGATGGGACCCACAGCACCGACCAGTTTCGAGATCGCGGTACTGGAGGGGTCGTCATCGAGTCCGATCTGGACCCAGCTGGTATGGATTGATCATTCACCCATTTTCTTTTTGCCTCCTCTTATTATTATTATTATTATTATTATTATTATTATTATTATTGTTATTTCATAAAAGCTACGTATTAATGAAATGAAAGAGGGGAGGTGGGATTTTAATGTCGGTTTTAAATGTGGAGGTAGCTGAAGGACAGCTAGCCGCTGCGCGAGTCTTTTATTAATTTCACTACACCAGCTTTTGCGGTTACTTAATGATGGAATTACATAATCCTTCGTCCCAATCTTCTTAAAATACTTTCCGCTATTTTTTCTGATCACTGGGCCCATCGTTTGTTGATCCAGACCATTGGTCTTTTGCATTCCACTGGGAATAGAAAATACCCAAAAAAGCTAATCATCTATAATGAACAGTAAAGAAGAGAAATAGAGCAGCATTCTACTTTTAACTAGAAGAATTTTCAATCCTATGATTTTTATTTTATTTATTTTATTTATAATTTTATTTTTTGGCATTGTTGAAATTCGGTTTATGAAAAATCAAATATATTTGAAATTTTTGTTTTCCCATTAAATCAATTTGAAATTTTTAAATGAAAAAAGTGCGGTTTTTTCTTTAATCCCGTATCGGAAGTGAGAAAAGAAGTTTTGTGTTTTATATGTGGAGGTGTATGTTATATTTTTACTTAGAGTTTTGAAGGTTAACATGCTCGGGTTGCGTGTTCTAGTGCCTATCATTGGAACGCATGGGTGTGGGCATTGGCGGTGTGGATATAGTGACACTAGTTGGAGCACTTTTCACTTCGCACATGCGCATCATAATTGCTTGTCTTATCCTAGAAGCAATTCGCCTGTAACCCATTAGCAATTGATAAGGAGCAAATCATGCTTTAAGGATAGCGTAATTTTACTTGATTCAGCATAGTGATAAAAGGAAATAAATTTTCTTTAATTATTTTTTATTTTTTCATTTTTCGAACATATTTCACAACAATCTTAAAGCATGATTACGGATACCGAAAGTATTGCATCATTCAAACTGATGAACCAGGATCTGATCAGACTAGACCGATTTGACGACACGAATTTCACCAGGTGGCAAGACAAGCTGAAATTTCTTCTCATTATGTTGAAGATATTCTACATCCTATATCCGAATCTCCAACCACTACTAGAAGCAACGGATACTGACACTCCAGAACAGATCGCTGTTAAAATCAAGCGATAAGAAGACGAACTATTGTGTCGCGGCCATATTCTCAATGTACTTATTGATCGATTATACGATCTTTACACAGGAACCACCTCAGCAAAAGAAATCTGGAGTTCACTAGAATACAAGTGTAAGGCTAAAGAAAAATGAACACAGAAATTCTTAATCATTGGGTACTTCGATTTCAAAATGGTAGACAATAAGCCCCTACTGGCCCAAATCCATGAATTATAATCAATTGTAAACAAAATAAAAGTTTCGAAAATAGACCTACCTGAATCCTTTCAAGTTAGAGCTATTATCGCCAAACTGCCTTCGAGCTAGAAAGATTACATGAAGAAGCTACTGCATAAATCGGAATAATTCACCCTATAAGAAATTCAAAAGCATCTTCATATTGAGGAAGAATTTCGTAACCGATATAAGAGGGATGACGCAAATGGAGCATTCTCATCCAAAGTGAATGCAGTAGAAAAATCATCCCAGAATAATAACTTTGATAAAAATGATTCCCTAAAACCAAATAAAGATTAAGGAAAATTCAAGAAAACCTAAATGAAAAAAAAAATTAGCAAACACAAGGGTCATTGCTATGTCTACAGCAAGACTGGACATTTCACCCGAGTCTGTAAGGACCGAAAAAAGCTTAAGAAATAGACTAATGTAATAGACGATGATATCATAGCAATGGTCACGGAAGTGAACATAATTGTCATGCCCCAAACTCAGAAACCGGGCTCACAAAATTTTCGATCACCAAATTCGGTGCCGATAGCCTCCGTATTACCCCATTCTCAGCTCCTAGCGCCCTTACACCAGGTTCCGATCCTGAGATCCTACAAGGGGGATTTTTCAATATACATTTATCTCGTAAGAAATATAACCACAAGTTTTACCCAAATCACGAAGACAACATCATCATCACATATCCACTAATATAAACATTTGAATACAATGCTGAAAGGGAAATACATATGTCGTAAATCAAAGCTCCAGAAGATTGCTGCACGCTCCATGCTTAACGCTGCTGCAACCTAACATCACCTGCACGCATCCATCGTGCATAAACTTATAGAAAGCTTAGAGGGTGGTGTAAGTGTGTGCACAAGGTAAGTGCCAAGTATTCAATATAATGCCATAATCATACAATGTCGGAAATACTGGTAAGATTCATGAATTATACGATATCGAAGTAAGCAGAAATACTGACAAGTCCATAAAGATATCATCAACCTCATACAGGATATACGATGAAAAGATATAACAAGCCAATGTCATATACTGAGAAAGTAATGTAATTCGGCTATGTAATGTGGAAACATCATGAACCAGATATAAGATATCAAGGATGCAATATAATATACAATTCGGAAAAGCTACGAATACCATTAACCTCATTTAGGTCATATAAATGCAGAAACATAACAACGCAGAATGTCATATGCTGAGGATGCAATGCAATATGCAATATGTGGTGCGAATGAAATGACCAAGCTGCAGTGTGAATTCGGGATGATAGTACGTGGTATCTCAGGCTATGGGGCCTATCACAAAGGACTTCTATCCAAACCAGTCTCATACCTAAATTTGGATAGATAAACCCAATGTGGTAAGCTCTTAATCTTAGGTTAGTCATGCTCTCCAACCGAAATCCTGGCCATTACAAAAGTACACATAACGATTAGTTGCGCATCACCAGCCCCGAGTGGATAGTGGATGAATAAATGAATATAATGTTGAGTATGCAACTCCTACTCCACAAATCAGTACTGTACATCTTTGGGATCATCACTAGGGTCTAGTATACTCTACATGCAAATCGCCGCCCACTGACGTGCGACCATGCAAGTGGAAGAGACCTCACTATCTGCTTGGCCAGTAGTCAGCCAATATCTACCCAGCACGTCGAAAGCGGACCCATTCACGAGCTAGTCAAACTCAGCCTAGCTATGCCCCCTACTCTCCGGCGGGTAAGGCCACACTCCCTCCCAACCGACCACGACATAGTGGGAGACACGGCTTCCTACTATTCGGCACTCAGGCGCTCATGTATCTACTTAGTCTCGACATTGGGGCATCTCCTGGCCACGAAGGTTTAGGGACTTTCACCCACGGACATCCAAAGTGCCCAAATGCTCGAACCAAACATTTTCGGCGTCCCATCTAGCCATCCACAACATGCCTGTGGAGGTCACAGCCCTGATGTCGCTAGGGCGTACAGTAATCACGATCACACAATGCAAGATGCATGAGTCATATAATCCAATCATGCATTATTCCTACACATACTGTGTGCTCATGTGAGATAACCTCCGCTTATCAGGGAGTCTAATAACAACCTGCCCAATGACATATGTAATGGTCAACCACATCTCATAACAAATATACAGATGATGCGTATGGGCATGTATCATAATGTTATGCTGTCACATACTCATAGTCAATATCAATAACTAGCATCAACAATCGGCCTCGACAATATGGACATTTAACCAACATTGCCCCCAAGGAATGACCCACATAGACCTTAACATATAGTGGGTCCATAGCCTCACACAAGGGCATAATATACAACATAATGTGCCTCACTCAAGAGCTTAATACACATCACGATGGGCCTCTCACATGAGCCAAATATATATCACAATGGGCTCCATCGCCTGACCCTCAAATACACCACAATGGGCCTCATACAATCATAATGGGCCGCATCACATGGGCCTAATACACATCACATGGGCCTATACACATCAGATGGGCCTCGAATACATCACAATGGGCTGTAACCCATGGGCCCCAAATACATCGTACTGGGCCTCTCACATGGGTCCATTATGCATCACATCAGGGTGGGCCTTAATGGATGGCCACAAATACGTCACATTAAGCCTCATATACATCAAGTGGGCCGCATCATATGGGCCACATAAATATCACAACGGGCCTCTAATACGGGCCTCATATGCATCACAAATGGCCACATCCCATGGGCCTTATATACATTACATTAGGCCTTGACAATCGGCCTCGACAATCAGAATCAGCCTCGATAATCAACCTCGACGCAAGGCGGAGTCCATAGACGGACGGCCGAAGATGGATCAATTAAAATCAATGGGACCTAAGCGTTTGGGTTAACCCACTAGAGAATTATGAGAATGGGCCTAACAAGGCCTAAGGGAAGGTCACAATGTGGACATTTAACCATCACTGCCCATCAATGTGGACATTTAACCAACATTGCTCCGAAGGAGTGGCCCATATAGAGCCTAACGTATAGTGGACTCATGGCCTCACAAAGGGCCTAATATACAACACCATGGGCCTCACTCAAGTCGGGTATAATATAGTGGGCCCATGGCCTCATATAAGGGTCTAATATACATCATCATGGGCCTCACTCATGGGCCAATATATATATATATAACATCGGGCCGTATCAAATGGGTCGAATCAATGGGCCAAATCAAATGGGCCAAATCAATTGAGCCGATTCAATGAGACGAATCAAATGGGCCGATTCAAATGGGCTGATTCAATGGGCCAAATCACATGGGCCGAATCAAATGGGCCGATCAAATGGGCTGAATCAAATGGGCCAATTCAAATGGGCCGATCAAATGGGCTGAATCAAATAGGCCGATTCAAATGGGCCAATACAATAGGCTGAATCACATGGGCTGATTCACATGGGCCGATTCAAATGGGCCGATTCAAATGGGCCGATTCAATGGGCCGAATCAATGGGCAGAATTAATAGGCCGAGTCAAATGGGCCGAGTCAAATAAGTCGAGTCGAATGGGCCGAGTTGAATGGGCCGATTCAAATGGCCGAGTCGGATAGGCCGAGTCAAATGGCCAAGTCGAATAGGCCGAATCGAATACACTATGCATCCATTGCTAGGAATCATTATAGTGGATAAAAAAATGAATCATATCCAAAGAATCATCTGGACCATACGACAAATGACAATGGTGATAATGATTTCCATGGCTAAAAATTTAGAGGGCCCACCATAGCATTTATTTCCCATCCATATTGTTTATAAGGTTACAAAGACCTGGATATAGAGGGAAAACAAATATCATATTGGTTCAAAACCCCATAATCTCAAAGGGGTTTTCAATAGTGGGCGTTCATCCCACTGTTCTCTGTAATGTGGTCCACTTGATATTGGATCTACTTTATTTTTAGTCTCAAGTCTGGAGACAAGCTCACCAAATGGATAGACAGTTGGATGTAGCACATGCTTCAGAGGGCGGGACCCACCGTCCCAGCCTACGGACGGTGTGGAGCTAGTCAGCTCGTCAGGTCGGTCCCAAGTATGTGGGCCACCCCACTTCCCTCTCTCTTGCTGTACATATATGATATAATATAATGTAATATATATATATATATATATATATATATATATATATATATATATATATATATCACCTAAAGCGTCCACCATCCAGACCCCCTGGACGTTCTGGACAGTTGGATATCACGCATATATCATGGTGGGTCCGCACGAAATTTGGATGGATGACATGGTGCAAGACCCATACATCACAGGGGTCCCACGCATGCATCAGAGGGTGGGGCCCACCAGGACATCAGATGAATGGATGGTTGGAATATAATATATGCCGCATGATGGGCCCCCCATAACTGAGGATGTTCAGCACCCAGTAGCTGTATAGCTGGGTGTATGGTCAGACCAGACCAGACCACCGTCCAGATGGACGATTTGGATGGACGTCACAATACATATAATCATGGTGGGGGTCCCATAGAATTTATTAGCATCAGAGCAGCTGGGGACATTCTCCAGTCAATCCACCAGTAGGTGGGTCCCACATGGGGCCCACCATATGCAAATATGTACATATGCATATGTATATTACACATTATAATATAATACTATATTAATAAATAATATTGTTTTAAAGGGAGGATTCCAGCGTCTAACCCTAGATGCCTAACGTGTGGGTGGATACTCACAAAATCAAGGTAGGTCCACACATGTGGCCCACCACAACTTTGGATGGAGCTGATATTTGCGTTGCCTCTACAGATGGTTGGACAATATGGATATAATAAATAATTCATGGTGGGTCCACATCAGTGTGGCCCAGCTCTTGGATCAAACTGATACTAGTGTTTTTCCTTCATCCAGGTCCGTTTGGGAAGGACGGTGAGGATAACACATCACGGTGGGATTTCCACCATCCATGGTGTGGATGTAATCCATTCTTCAAGGTGGGCCACAATAGGAAAGAAAATTAGAGAGAGAGAGAGAGAGACATGGTGAAGTGGAGGGACCCCGCCACTATGAGCCCCTCATATGATTACAACACATAAATCAAATTGGGTCCAATCACAAGTGGGCCATTAAATTAAAAATCAACGGTGGATCACCCACCTATTGTACTCCTCCTTTAGCTCCTTGGACTCCTAGGCTCCTTAGCTTCAATCTTGATAGAGGTAGATGATGAATGAATGGTTGAGATGGGAGATGAGAGAGTGGGAAAGTGGGCCACACTTGGATTTGGAAGAGAGAGCTTGGACGTTGGGTGTTGCTTGGGAGGTTTGAGAAATAAAAGAAAGAGAGAAATAATGGATGAAAGGGATGGATGGAGTGGTTGTTGTAAGGAGAGGATAGTTAGGGTATTGGTTGAAATTTGGGTGAAAGAGGGATGGGTGGAGAGAGAGAGAGAGAGTTGATTTTGGGAAAGGAAAAGGGATGGGTTAATTGTACTTATGGTATGGTGTGTACTTGATTGATTGATGGGACATGTTGTAGAGAGTCTCTCAGAATTCACAATGCATGGCTTTTTTCCTCGAGATGAACGCAGGCCTACATCTCCTGGCCTGGGTATCGGATTGGTGCGCGAGTTGCGGCGTTTGAACCGCAGTGACGGCGCGGTCGCACGAGTACAAGTTTCGAGTCGAGTCGACTCTGATATGCAGGATTCGGCTTAAGATCATGCGCAAACGTTGGATACAAGTCGAGGGTTGCTGAAATTCGACCGGGAGGATCATGGAGGCATATGGAACGGTACGGGTTAGGATACGAGTCTCACAATAATCTAAGAAAAAATCTTGGTTTAGTACTATAATACAAGTGTCATAGTCCATGTATGCAATGACAGATCTGCCTTTAAAATCTATAAAGACGTGACCAATGGTCAAGAGGTTTGAATGTGAAATGAAGGTCGATCTATAGTCGTTAGCAAAGGAACTGTGGAATTACTCTTTACATTTGGGAAGAATGTAATCCTGACCAACGTATTGCATGTCCTAGACATAAGGAGGAACTTAATCTCAAGGGATCTTTTGAGCAAACTCGGGATTAAGGTTATGTTTGAATCTAGCCAAGAATGGAAACTTTGTGGGAAAAGGGTTATGCTTGTAATGGGATGATTAATTTTTTCAGAATGAAAAGAATTCTTCTACTTACATGGTTGAGTCTGTAACATTGTGGCATTGTAGGTTAGCACATATTGTTTATAGTACCATAAAACTCATGGCTAAGAACAACTTAATATCATACAATGATAGTGAGAACAATAAATGTGAAGTATGCATACGGTCTAAAGTTATTAAGAAACCATTCCTAAGTGTTGAGAGATCGTCTCAGATATTAAATCTAGTGCATAGTGACATATGTGAGCTCAATGGCGTTCTTACTTGAGAAGGTAAGAGGTACTTCTTAATGTTCATAAATGATTGTTCATGATATGTGCATGTATATCTACTAAAATCTAAAGAGGGGGCATTTAATGCATTCAAAGTCTATAAATTCGAAGTAAAAAAATTAATTAGTTAAAAAGATTAAAATCCTTCATAGTGACAGAGGAGGAGAATATTTTTCTAATGAATTTTCTAAATATTGTGAAAAACATGGCATAATACACTAGTGCACAACACCCTATACACCACAATAAAATGGTGTAATCGAGAGAAAAAATAGGACTTTAGTTGAAATAGTCAACTCAATACTAATACAAGTACAGTTGCCATTAAACCTATGGGAAGAAGCACTGTTAACTGTGTGCCATGTTCTAAATAGAATCCTATCTAAGAAAACCAAGACATCACCATACGAGATATGGAAAGGAATGAAACCTAACATAGGGTATCTCAAAGTGTTGGGGTGTCTCACGTATTGCAAAACTCCTAAACTCAAAAGAACTAAGTTATGAGTAAGAGCTATCAAGTACATCTTTATAAGATATGCACAAAATAGTAAGGCCTATACACTTTTGGACTTAGATTCCAATGTAATCATAAAATCTAGAGATGTAGAGTTATTTTTTTTAGGACTTTTTATTCATGGTGAAAAATAATACCAAGATTCAATCTCCTAATAAAACTGTAACCCCCTAAAATTCGGGGGTCGAGCATAACTCAGCTCCCGAGTTTCAAAACATCACTTATGCAACATATGTAATGATGGATGTATGTTGTCTGTATGAGTGCATAAAACATGGAGTGGATTAAGCTAAACTGCAAACATAATCCAGGGATAAGTGAAATCTGCAAGCGGAAGACTTAAAGAAATATATATGTATATCTACGTAAGTCCCTGAGATATGTATGCTCTGCCAGGTCATAATTACAAGTGTTTGTTTTCAAAATATAAGTATCAAAATGAAATCATCTATTACAAGGAAAAAAACCCAGAATCCTCGTAGATCAGGACACGGCTCACATGAACCCGCCTAAGAACTGCATAAAAGAAAACGCGTCTTCGTCATCCTCATACTCCTGCTCTGCCTCAGGGGTCGCATCATCATCTGCATCTAAGATAGACTCTGGTTAGTGTTGAAACACCATCCTAGAATGTGGGAGTGAGTGATCAACTCAGTAGAACTATACAGTAAAAGTTAACATGTTATCAAATCAATCAAGCAGTAATGATAAGGCAATACAATCAAACACGTCCTAATTACTCTTGTTAATGCAAGGATGTATGTAGAAATGATGCATGCTCTCGCCTGCACTCCCTCAGCGTCTTCATCTTATGGTACGCATGACAACCTCCCGCAGTGCCCATGGCGCCAAAGCACATGCAATGCGGTGCATGAACATGATTACCAAGTTGTTATTAGTCCTTTCCATACAGCAGGATTGGGAAGCTAAGGTACTTTCCTCATATCAAATTCTACATAGTGATCCATTCTAAGGTTGTCAGTCCTAGACAATCTCATACGATCATATGGTTCTAGGTCGCTGCAAAGGGCTCGTCACTAATCAATGCATGCCTATCATACCTTAGTTACTATGCTAAGGCTCGTCGCCTCAATGTAGTATCAAGGTATGCTCGAGGTCACTACAAAGGGCTTGTCACCAATCAATTTAGGCCGACAGCACGAATATAGTGTCTCATACCACCATAATCGGGTCACGAGTCTGGTGTGCTCACTGGTCACTACAGGGAGACTCGTCACCCCAGCGTAGGCCGACAGCTCGACCACGGTGTCCCATACCACCTGCCCAGCTCATGAGTCTTAGCGGATCAAGGTACAATGGTTAATGGGATTGCATCGGTAAGTTTGGTACCCTAAATTCAAACAATAGCATCCACACATGGTACACATCCACCGGGGCAATCGGGTTACTTGACGAGTTCGACTAGCACGAGGGCATATTGAGTTGAATGACATAGAGTGCGTAAACACTCTGTGTGGCCAAACCACTGCTGTCAACCCTAATATGACTCGGGTTCGTCAAACACGTCCTACGTGGTGAAAACAACCTCGGCCACGAACTCAAGGTTTGTTACCGATTCCCTAGACTATTTCATAGTCCCAAACACATTCAAGTATAATAGATATTCATACTAGCAATTCAGAACAGTAATGGATCAACAATTCCTATCATACAGTATGTGAGCATTTGATGAATATCAACTTAACATGAATTTACACATAAGTAGAGCCTGAATTTGAACAACAAAGAATGTAAATTGCATATAGGAAATCATACACACCGATAAGATAGTTGAGAATCTCTTCTCAACGCCCGTAAAGAGGATAATATATTGCACACTAGATCAATCAGACATTTCTACAAAGACTTAGACTACATATTCCAACATACATGACGTATGTTGGCGATAACACACATTTGGACAATTCCTTTCGCCAAGGAGTTGATACACATACAACTAGCACAAATACACGACAATTAATCATGACAAACACATGTTCGTATTTCATACGTATACAATACTTTCTACATATACAAGGAATACACAAATCTCAATATATAGCTCATATATATCAGGAATGCAATATAAACGTCGCATTTGGCATGTGAAATTGCACCCACAACAATAGTAAACCATTATCCGACATTGAAAGCCTTGAAAACCATAACTTATACGAATATAGCCCGCACCTTAAACCAGGAAGTGCGCAACAGATTAAATTTAGACGATAAGTCTTCGTCAACGGCGACTAGATAACCTAAGGCATGAATAAAATGAGTTACATCAATACTTAGACTGTTTTAAGCTTCAAAATAGGTTAGGGTTTGATTGACTTACCCAAGAATGAACTTAAAATTGCCAGAATAACGATTCAGAAGTGATGGTTTAGGGACGTAGAATAACAGGGAAGAATCTCAAGATGATTCACCAACTTCTCTCTCACTTTCTCTCTTTTCCTCTCTCTCTCTCTCTCTCTCTCTCTCAGCTAGCGTTTAGGAAATTCGTATGGAATTTGAGAGTGAAGGTTTAAGGTCTTTATATAGGCTTAAAATTGATGAAAATAGCCCCAGGGCCAAGGTATACTTAGGTTATAACCAAATCGGTCTATTTCAATCCAACGGAGCGCTTCTGGTGGTCCATTTTTCACGTGCGGTCAGACTTAAGCTCACTGACCATAGATCTAGGTCAGGCTGAGTTTTTGTACCGATCGAATTTACAGATCACTCATGGCGGACCAATCTCCATTCAACGGTCACCGAAACTCGATCAGGTCCACCGGCACTATGACATGCCTGGGCCATCTTCCCTGATCCGAGGGTAAAATTGGGTCAGAATCTAATGGTCAGATTGCTTAAAATTATCGCGCAAGTGACACGACTCAGATTTCATAAATTCATATTTAATTTCTCACCATTCTCACACTCTTCACTCCGGACTCAAGCAAATCGACTCAGGACATCATCTGGACTTAATTTTTGAGGTGATTGTCAAGCCCAACAAGGTGATCATAATTGTCTAAGATCATCGCTATCAGACTTCCGACGCGTGGTCCAGGTCTGATACAAACTTTTCAAGTACTCCCGAGAGCAACTGGATTTAGCGTTGAATCCTAAATTTCAGGTTAACATAGCACTAACGATTCTACAGGTTTTGAGTCTTGTAGATCAAATTTAAAGTGATTGGTGCTAATTTCACAAGCAATCGAGTTTAACGCTATTTAACCCACATATAACTTCTAAAGAATTTGAGTTAGTACTCAGGTCTTTGCACGAAATTTTTCGGGTCATTACAAAAACTATAGATAGAACACAACAAGAAGTTGAAACTCCAAGTAAACCATGTAGGAGTCAAAGAGTAAGAGTAGAGAAGAGTCTTAATCCTAATCAAATAGACTCTCAATGTCTCTCTTTTTATCTTATAGAAGGTGATAGAGAGAATGTCATCAGGAAAATACCTATGGTTTTGACTATAAAAGATGAACATAAAACATTTAGTGAAGCTATGACTTCAAGAGACTCCGCTTTTTGAAAAGAGGCAATTAATTATGAAATTGATTAGATTATATCAAACCAAACATGAGAACTGGTGGATCAACCTCTAGGTTTTAAACCAATAAGGTGTAAGTGGATATTTAAGAAGAAATATCACACTGATGGTACAATACAAATCTTTAAAAGAAGATTAGTTCCTAAGGGTTGCCGATAGAAAGAAGAAATTAATTATTTTGACACATATTCACCAGTGGATAGAATAACATCGATTATGATTTTATTCTCTTTAGCATCCATACATCATCTTCATATCCATTAAATAGACGTGAAGATAATGTTCCTAAATGGTGACCTCGATGATGAGGTATATATGGAGCAACTTAAAGGGTTTGTTCTACGAGAAAATGAAAGAAAAGTGTGTAGACTTGTTAAGTCTTTGTATGAATTAAAACAAGCACCAAAACAGTGGCATGACAAATTTTATTCTAAAGTTCTATCTTATGGTTTTGCACATAACATTGCTGATAAATGCATATACTCGAAAGTCTATAATGATTATATTGTAATCATATGTTTATATGTCGATATATGTTAATAATTAGCAGCAGTGAAAGGTGTAATTGAAACAAAGAGGTTTCTCTCATCCGTTTTCAAAATGAAGGATCTTAGACAAGTGAATACTATATTATGTCTCAAAATTAAAAAGTATAGTGAGAGTTATGCATTATACCAGTCTCATTATATAGAGAAGATATTGAACAAGTTTAACCACTTAAAAATCAAAGATGCAAAAACCTCATTTGATCCAAGTATGAAATTGAAGGAAAATAATGGAAAAGCAATTGCACAACTAAAGTATGCTAGTGCTACAAGTAGTCTTATATATGCTATATAATGCATAAGACTAGATATAACATACGTTATAAGGAAACTAAGTAGGTTTACTAGTAATCAAAGTGTAGAACATTGGAAAGCTATAAGTAGAGTTCTAGGTTATTTAAAATAAACCAAAGAACTAGAGCTATTCTCTGAGAATTTTTGGCTGTGTTGGAAAGGTATACCGATGCAAGTTGGATATCAAGTGTAGAGGACAACAAGTCCACAACAGGGTGGATATTCGCCCTAGGAGGTGTAGTTATATCTTGGGAATCTAAGAAACAAACTTGCATAAGGTACTCAACAATGAAATATGAGTTCATAGCATTAGCTAGAATTGGCAAAGAGGTTGAGTGGTTAGGGTGTCTTCTATTAGAAATCTCATTCTATGTGAAGCCTATACTGCCCATTTCAGTTCATTGCGATAGTGAAGCCACCTTACAACAGTATGTATAATGGGAAGTCCAGACATATAAGTTTAAGACATGACTATATAAGGCAGTTGATTCAAGATGGAATCATTGCGATCTTATTTGTGAAGTCAAGTAATAATTTGGATGATCTATTTATTAAAACTCTAACGAGGGATGTATTAAGGACAACATAAGAGGAATGGGGTTAAACTCTTTAATCGAAATTCCACCAGTGATAGAAAATTAACCCAAATTTAGTAAATATCTAAAAATTGGGTTCAATGGATAATAACAAATCACTGATATGTGAAAAGTTTCAGCACTAAATATAAAGATAACCTCATCCGAAATAAAGAGTGCTGGTCATTACAACTAGAGGGCCGAGTCTTAGAACTCTTAGTGAAATCCAGTTAATAAGACAAGTGTTTTAAGTAAATAAAACATTAGAAGGATTTCACTTATATGAACGTAGAAGTGGTGCCGCTTCTCATTAGAGTTTGAGTTTTCTCGGGATCATTCATGAAACAAGATAAGCACATGGTCATTAAAAGTGCAAAGTGAGTAATGTGAAGGAACTCACATAACGCTGAAGTTATTATGTGTGATATCTTCAGTTATGTCATTTAAGAATAACTGGTTCAAAGTTGTGGCAAACAAAAATTTCGACAAAACTTTAAAATACTTACACTAAGGAAAGACTCAAATTGTGAGATATCTTTCACTATGCATAATAAATGTTCTTTATCTCTAGTAGAAATTTTACTATGTTTTTAAGAAACCAGTGGGGGATTGTTGAAATTTGGTTTTTGAAAAATCAAATATATTTGAAATTTTTGTTTTCCCACCAAATCAATTCAAAATTTTCAAATGAAAAAAGTCCGGTTTTTTCTTTAGTCCCATATTGAAAATGAGAAAAGAAGTTTTGTACTTTATATGTACAGGTATGTGTATTATTCTTACTTGGAGTTTTGAAGGTTGAGATGCTCAGGTTGCATGCGCTTGAGCTTAGGCACAGGTGAGGGTGTGGGTAGTGTGGCTGTAGTGGCGCTAGTTGATGCACTTTGCATTGTAAAAAAATGGACGAGTTTAGATGGAACAATCTGAAATGGCCTAAATTCATTATCAACGATCCAAAACGTTTTTCAAATATTTTGAACCATTGACTGAACCATTGATGGCCACCTAGCAACGGTCCACTTTCCTGGTGCCTATATAAAGTGGACTATTCCGGTCCAAAATCAATCAACTCCAACAGATCTATTCCAAACCATCAGATCTCACTAAAATCCATCTCCTTCTAAGAAAATTACAAATATGTCCACTAATCGAGTCTGCCAGAAGATCAACTACATTAAAAAGTTCCTAAGTAAACCCTTCGTGATTGTTGCATGCAGGATCTAGATAGGCTTGTCTTATCCTGGAAGCAATTCGCCTGTAACCAATCAGTAATTAATAAGGGGCAAATCATGCTTTAAAGATAGTATAACTTTACGTGATTCAGCCTGGTAATAAAAGGAAATAATTTTTCTTTAATTTTTTTTTTCAGTTTTCCAACTAATGTAAAGCGGGTCGTGGACACTTTCATTTCTAAGATGGATCAGAGAAGGCCCGATCGGATGCAGAAGTCATCAAGACCGTCAGAACCTTAAAACAGACGTAAATCGCAAACCGGAATACGTTACTCGACGTACCATATATGATTTTAGGGTAGGACGAGCTACTTTAGACAACCTTGCCCATGCTGAATTTGTGAGATTCCATCATATCGATAGTCAAATTCCATGTTTATTTCCATTTTTACTATTTTTAGTAAGTTTTGGTTTAATTGAACTCTTCATCCGTTGGGCTTTAGGAGTTGTGTCCAACGAGAAAAGTGTTTAGAAAAATTAAGAGAATAACGTGGTTAAGCCACATAGGACACTTACTATAAATAGAAAATTTACTATTTATAGTAAGTTACGAATTTTAGGGAGTTTTAGTTATAGTTTAATTCCTAAACTTCTTCCAAGTCTTGGTATCCATATTTAAAGGGTTGTAGACTCGTTTATTAATCATCAACATATTTATTTCAAATATTTAGAATTATTTCTATTTCTTTTCCTCGCAGATTCAAGAAGTCTCTGTGAAGAGTCCAGAGAAGCTCCGTGGATTCAGAGTAGTTATCCTTGGGGAAGATGATGATCGACCTCATCACGTTCATCCCTACGTCAATTTGTATCAGAATGAAGAATCCCCTCAGGATGATGGAAAATAATGAAGGTATGAACTAAAATCCCATGGACGGTGATCTAGGGATTCGTTATTTGTCACGCCCCAAACTCGGAAACCGAACTCAAAAAATTCTCAATCATTGAATCTGGTGCCAACAGCCCCATAGTACCCCATTCTCGGCTCCCAGCACTCATATGCCAGGTTTCGATCCTGGGATCCTATAAGGAGGATTTTTCAATGTACATTTATCTCATAAGAAGTATAACCACAAGTATACCTAAATCACAAGAACAACATCATCACCACATATCCACTAATATAAACATTTGAATACAATGCTGAAAAGGAAATACATATGTAGAAAAATCAAAGCTCGAGAAGACAGCTGCACGTTCCAAGCTCAACGCTGCTGTGACCTAATGCCACCTGCATGCATCTATCGTGCATAAGCTTATAGAAAGCTTAGAGGGTGGTGAAAGTGTGTGCACAAGGTAAGTATCAAGTATTCAATACAATGCTAAAACCATACAATGTCGAAAATACTGTCAAGATCATGAGTCATACAATATTAGAGTACACAATACAGATCAGCTATGCAAATAAGGAGTCATAAAGAGCAAAATATCAGATGTCGAGGATGCAATGTAATATGTGATGTGAATGTAATGGCCAAGCTGGAGTGTAAATTCGGGATGATAGTACGTAGTATCATAGACTATGAGGTCTATCACAATGGACTTCTATCCAAACTAGTCTCATACCTAAATTTGGATAGTCAGACTCAATGTGGTAAACTCCTGATCTCAGGTTAGTCGCGTGCCCCAACCGAAATCCTGTCCATTGCGAGGGTACACGTAACAAATAGTTGCGCACCACCAGCCCGAGTGGATAGTGAATGAATGAATAAATGAGCATGCAATTCTTGCTCCACAAATCAGTATTGTACATCTCTGGGATCATCACTGGGGTCTAGTACACTCTACATGCAATCGTCGCCCACTCACGCGCGACCATGCACGTGGAAGAGACCTCATTATTTGCCTAGCCAGTAGTCAGTCAATATCTACCCGGCACATCGATAGGGGACCCATTCACTAGCTGATTAAACTCAATGTAGCTATGCCCCCAACTCTCAGGCGGGTAAGGCCACACCCCCTCCCAACCGACCACGACATAGTGGGAGACACGGCCTCCTAGTATTCGGCACTCGGACGCTCATGTATCCACTCGGTCTCAATGTTGGGGTTGTCTCCTAGCCTCGGAGGTTTAGAGATTTTCACCTAGGGCCATCTATGGCAGCCCGATGCTAATAATAGATTCTGGTGTCCCATCCAGCCATCCATGATATGCCTGTGGAGGCTACAACCCCGATGTCGCTAGGGCATACAGTAATCATAACACACAATGCAAGATGCATGAGTTATATAAAACAGTCATGCATCAATCCTGCGCATACCGTGCACTCATGTGAGATAACCTCTGCCTATCAGGGAGTCTCATAACAATCTACCTAATGACATATGCAATGGTCAACTACATCTCATAACAAACATGTAGATGATGCGTATGGGCATGTATCATGATGTTATGCTGTCACATACTCATAAATTGGTATCAATAACCGGCATCGACAATCGACCTTGACAATGTGGACATTTAACCAACATTGCCCCCAAGGAATGACCCATATAGAGCTTAACATATAGTGGACTCATGGCCTCACACAAGGTCCAAATATACAACACCATGGGCCTCACTCAAGAGCTTAATACATATCACGATGGGTCTTTCACATGGGCCTAACATATATCACAATGGGCTTCATCACTTGGCCCTCAAATGCATCACAATGGGCCTCATCACATAGGCCTCATATACGTCACATTGGGCCTTAAACACGGGCTGAATACACATCACAACAGGCCTCAAATACGGGCCACATATACATCACATTGGGCCTCAAACACCGGTCAAATACACATCACAAAGGGCCTCAAATACGGGCCACATATACATCACATTGGGCCTTGACAATCGGCCTCGATATCCGGCCTCGACAATTGACCTCGACAATCGAAATTAGCCTCCATAATTGACCTCGACAATCGGCTTATACAATCGGCCTCAACAATCGGAATCGGCCTCAACAAGTGAAATCAGTATCGACAATCGGAATCGGCCTCGACAATCGAAATCGGAATCGGCCTTAACAATCGGCCTCGACAATCGGAATTAGCCTCGATAATCAGAATCAAAATCAGCCTCAATAATCGGCCTCGACAATCAGAATCGGTATCGACAATCGAAATCGGAATCGGCCTCAGCAATCAGCCTCGACAATCAGAATCGGAATCGGCCTCAACAATCAACCTCAACAATCTTAACCGGCCTCGATAATCAGAATCGGCCTTGATAATCGGAATTGGTATCGACAATCGGAATTGATCTCGATAATCAGAATCAGAATCGGCCTCAACAATCGGCCTCGACAATCGGAATCGGCCTCGACAATCGAAATCAGCTTTGATAATCGAAATTAGAATCGGCCTTAACAATCAACCTTGATAATCGAAATCGGCCTCGACAATCGGAATTGGTATCGACAACCATAATCAACCTCAACAATCGAAATCGGTGAGAATGGGCTTAACAAGGCCTAAGGGAAGGTCAAAATGTGGACATCCAACCATCATTGCCCATCAATGTGGAGATTCAACCAACATCTCTCCCAAGCAGTGGCCCACATAGAGTCAAACATGAGGTGGGCCCATAGCCTCACACAAAGGCCTAATATACATCGCAATGGGCCTCATACAAGGGCTACATACACAACAAGTGGGCCCTCCACATGGGCCTCAGATACATCTTACGGGCCACAACCCATTGGCCTAATGCACATCATAATGTGCCTCATTAAATGGGCTACAAAACATCACAATGGCCACGCCATGTGGGCCGAAAATATATTTCGTTGGGCCTTAGTACATCATAATGGGTCGCAACACATGGGCCTCAAATACATAATACGAGGACCCTACACATGGGTCTCATTTGCATCAAATGGGCCACGTATCTCGGCCTCAAATACATCAAAAGGGCCACACGTCATGGGTGTAATACATATCATAATGGGTCTTGTCCATAGGCCACGAATACATCACAATTGGCCTTGTCTATAGGCCTTGAATACATCACAATGGGCCTTGTCCCAAGGCCATGAATACATCACATCGGGCCTCACTCATGGGCCGCATATACATCACAATGGGCCGAATCAAATGGGCCAATCAAATGGGCCGAATCAAATGGGTCGTATCAAATGGGACGATTTAAATGGGCTGAACCAACACACCATTCATCTATTGTTAGAGATCATCTAGAGCATTATTATAAAAAATGAATCATATCCAAAGGATCATCCGGACCATACCATACTTAACAGTGGTGATAAAGGGTCCTACAGTTAAAATTCCAGTGGGCCCCACCATAGGGTTTATTTCCCATCCAGTTTGTTCATAAAGTCACAAGACCTGGATTCAGAGGAAAAACAAATATCATATTGGTGCAAAACTTCTGTAATCCCAAAAGGGGTTTCAATGGTAGACGTTTAACTCCACTGTTTCTGCAGTGTGGTCCACCTGATAACTAGATCTGTCTTATTTTTTTCTTCCCAAGCCTAGGATTGCTCACCATATGGATGGATGGTTTGGATGAACCAATATATCAGAGTGGGGTCCACGTACGTGGCCCACCTAAGATGTTCTTGCCAAATGGATGGACGGTTTGGATGTAACACATACATCATGGGAGGACCCATCGTCCCATCTGGACGATGCGGATAAAACATAACATTATGGTGGTACCCACCGTCTAGATGGATGGTGAGGATAAAACATATACATTACAGTGGTCCCTACCATCCACGTACTGGATGGTGGGATGCAATGTGCATCACAGAGGTCCCTACCGTCCAGATGGACGGTGGGATGAAACACATACCATGGTGGGACCCTCAAAGCCTGGTGATGTCATGGCTAGCCCACCATCCAGATGGAAGATCTGGATAGACAACATATACATCAAGATGGGTTCCACATGGGGGCCCATCAGATATAATATATATATAAATTATATTATATAATATATATATATATATTATATATAATATATAATATATAATATCTCATGTAGCCCAACATCCTTAAAAATGCATATACCAAGGTGGGTCCCACCCCACACGTGTCACACATGTGGGTGGGCCCACGTCTCGAAATGGGTGGACGGTATTGATAAGAGGTGTACAGAGAGGTGGGTCCCACCATCCTGCTGTGTGGACGGTGGATATACACACGACATCATGGTGGGGCCACATACCTGCTGACGTCGGCAGCAGCTGCTGTAGCAAAACAGATGCACGGTGTGGATGAAATCCACATCACGGTGGGTCACGTCCAGATGAACGGACAGTTGATACAACACATTCATCGTGGTGGGGCCGCATACCTGCCGACATCGAGTAGCAGTGGGCCCCGCCGTTCCAAACGGACAGATGGTTTGGATATACAACAAATACATCTAGGTGGGTCCCAAAACATGTGGACGACATGGATCCACACGTTCATCAGGTGGGCCGCAATAGGAAAAAGGGAGAGAGAAATAGAGAAGAACAGAAAGATCGGTGAGAAGGGGAGGGACCCCGCCACTATGGGCCCTCCCTAAACAATGCAAACATCAAGATGGGTCCCACTACAGGTGGGCCCTCAAATCATTAAAGATCGATATGATGAACACCCACCGTTGGATCTCCTCTTCCTTCTTCCGCCAACACGGTCTAGAGCTCCAAGGGGTGCAATTCAACGGCTGAGATGAACTTTAGATGGCGGGATTGGGTGTCTCCTCTCTTGGAGCTTAGACGATTAATTGTTTTCTTAGAGAATGAGAGAGATAAGAGAGATGAGAGATGTGAGTGATGAGTGAGTAACCGATGGGAGTACTTGTGTAAGGGAGAGAGTTGACTTTGGGGAGGGTGGTTATACTTGGGGATGGGTGTGAGTGATGGAAGTAATGGGATGCGTACTTGACGTTTGATGTGATGGATTCTCTCGGGATTGTAATGTACGGTATTTTTCTTGAACTGAATGCGGACCCACATCTCCTGGCCTGGGTATCGCCTTAGCGGTGTCAGAACCGCGGCGATGGCGTGGTTGCAATGATACAAGTCTCAGGTTGAGCCGACTCATATCGACAAGATGCAACTCATGGTCACGTGCAAATGCCGGTTACAGATCGCTGGTCGCCAAAATTCAGTAGGGAGGACCGTGGAAGCCTACGGAATGGTACGAGATAGGATACGGGTCTTACATTATCTTTTGAAAAAAATTGAAGCTTTCCATCAGGAGAGTTAGTTGACCATGCAAGCACTGCAGGCAACCCTCAACCAATTTGCGGATGCGCTGATTTTGTCCCAAGCCCAGGGCAATGCTCAATCGCCTTTAGTTGTTGTACGACACAACCTTGATTTCTGTAGAGCACTACCAGTGGTGAATCATATGGATACGCCAGATAATTCGAGCTCTAGTGACAAGGACCTTGATGAAGGCTTTTGCCCAACAACCAATCAATGGGGGTGATCATCTAGATCATGCTAAAAGAGACTATCGAGGTAAGGTCGAACTTCCTAGTTTTAACGGTTTACTATGCATAGAATATTTCTTTGATTGGCTAGTTGAAGTAGAAATATATTTTGATTACATGGACATACCAGATCATAAAAATGTGAAATTAATAGCATTTAAATTTAAATCTGGTGCTTCTGCATAGTGGGACCAATTATAACTCTCACATGCTTGACAAAATAAGGAGCTAATATTATCATGGCCACGGATAAGATGCCTTCTTTGATCATGATTCATCCCTAGTGATTACGAGTATGTATTGTTCCAGAAATACCAAAATTGCCGATAAGTAAAACGAACCGTCACAGATTACACCAAAGAATTCCAGTGGTTGGCAACACGAAACGATCTGTCAGAATCTGAATCATAGAATGTAGCATAGTTTATAGGTGGTTTACGATCGGCAATTCGGGATTGAGTTCAGATGCACCCAGTCAAGACCGTGGATGAAGTGGTTAAATTTGCTGGTAGGACAGAAACACAACTTGTAAGAGTTTATGCTCGGCCTAATCCTTCAACTCGACCCCCCATGATGGGTCCCATGTAGGATCCAATGCTGGCACAGGGAAAAGAACCAGTAAGAGGACGTCCTCAACCTCCTGCAATCACAAACCATGATACGAGGAGCGACTCATCTAGGCCTCAACGTGTAGCACCCACAACAGCGGACTCGAGTTGGATTCCAAATCCTTATGTTCTGCCAATGTCGAACAATTATTACCATTGTGGCCAACCAGACCACTTATTAAACACCTGTCCACAATGCCCTACAACCCACTTGACCATAAACGAAGGGGGCACTAAAAGTGAGGCCATAGAAGAAGACCTTGGCTTTGATGAACATGAATAAGCCACTAAGAAAAGAGCATATGGCGATGAATGGATGGACGAGGATCATGGTGAATCTCTAGTTGTGAGGCGATTACTGTACACCTCACAGAAGAAATTACATCCACAGCGACACAATATATTTCATACGCGGTGCATCGTCAATGACAAAGTCTGTGATGTAATCATAAATGGTGGTAGTAGCGTAACATCGTCTTAAGAGTAATGGTGGACAAGTTACAGCTACCAATGACAAAACATCATTCCCCATACTCAATTGGCTGGGTAAAAAAGGTGAATGAGACTAAGGTAACCGAACAATGCACTGCACCGTCAATGACAAAGTCTGTGATGTAATCATAAATGGTGGTAGTAGCGGAACATCGTCTTAAGAGTAATGATGGACAAGTTACAGCTACCAATGACAAAACATCATTCCCCATACTCAATTGGCTGGGTAAAAGAGGTGAACGAGACTAAGGTAACTGAACAATGCACTATCTCATTTTCAATTGGAAAAACTTATAAGGATCAAATACATTGTGATGTGGTCAACATAGAAGCATGTCATATGTTACTCGGTTGATCATTGTAGTCAGACTGTGATGTGACCTACCGAGGATGAGACAATATTTACGTCTTCGTTAAGGATAGTCGAAAGATAATCATTGCCCCTATGGCACCAGAGAACGACGTTGAAGCTTCAAAGTGGAGGGGAGCTCCCTCTTGACCACTCGAGATTTTGTTGAAGAATCTAAGAAAATCGGCAAGGTGTACGTTGTAGTAGTAAAGGGCGAGGAATCGAAGCCCTCAGACATTCCTCCAAGTTTAAAGTTATTCCTAAACGAATTTAAAGAAATCTAGCTCGAAGATTTACTTGATGGATTACCCCCTATGAGGGACATCCAATATCACATAGGCCTTGTCCCTAAGGTTAGCTTGCCCAACAGCCCTCACTATCAGGTGAGTTAGAAAGAATGTCAGATCTTGTAAGCAGAAGTGAAGGAAATGATTGATATTAATCAAGTAAAGGAAAGCATGAGTACATGTATTATTTTAGCTCAAGATCCTAATGTCAAGTACAAGAAAATGGCTAATAAACATCGACGTCAGAATTTATCTCAGAATTATGAGCCAAGTACCCTGAGTAACTCGAGGATGAGTTTTTCTTTTTGAAGTGGAGGGGTCCAACATAGAACATGTCACAAATACGTTCCTATCATGGTTGGACCAAAAGAAGGTGGATCGTAATTGACTGTAACTTTTAATCTGGGTATCGTTACGGCGCACCTGACCGAGTATCAAGAACTGAAGCAGAACGAGAACTCAGGGACGAGTTCTTTTAAAGTGAAGGGGACTAATGTAGAGCAGGTCACGGGCACTTTCATTTCCAAGATGGATCGAGAAGGCCCGATCGGAGGCAAAAGTCATCAAGATTGTCAGAACCTTAAAACAGGCATATCTCGCAATCGGAATGAGTTACTCGACGTATCATATATGATTTTGGGGTAGGACGAGCTACCTTCGCCAACCAACTTGGTTGCCCACGTCGAATTTACAAGATTCCATCATATCAATGGTCGATTCCATGTTTATTTCTGTTTTTACTATTTTTAGTATGTTTTGGTTTGATTGTAACTTTTCATCCGTTGGGCTTTAAATTTGTGTCCAACATGAAAAGTGTTAGGAAAAATTAAGAGAATAAGATGGTTAAGCCGCATAGAACACTTACTATGAATAGAAAATTTACTATTTATAGTAAGTTTTGAATTTTAGGGAGTTTTAATTATAGTTTAATATTCTTAAAATTCTTCCGAGTCTTGGTATCCATATTTAAAGGGTTATAAACTCTTTTATCAATTATCAACAAATTTATTTCAAATATTTTAAAATTATTTCTATTTCTTTTTCTCGGGAATTCGAGGAGTCTCTGTGAGTCCAGGAAAACTCCGTGGATTCAGAGTAGTTGATCGAACTCATCACATTCATCCCTACGTAGCCAACATATTTCACAATAGGCATAGGCATAGGCTTTCATATATGCACAAAGGCTCTATGTGCATATATGAAACAAGTGGCATGAAGTTTATATATTCCGGCCTAATCGTGGTTACGATGCAAAAGAAATCTATGGATATATATATATATATACACACACACACACACACATATATATATATATATGGGAAATGATTCTACGCGATCAATCTCATGGGAACTTTTCCCATGAGGTCGAGCTATGTGGGTCCCACCATAATATGTGTCGAACATCAACACCATGCATTTGATGGGTCCCCTTTAAATTATGGGATATCCCAAAACTCAGCTGTATACGGAACTCAGGTGGGCTATACCATCTAAAATCATGTGAAGACATGCCTTAAACATATAAAATCACTTGGTTGGGCCCACCTAAAATTTGGATGCGTCTCAAACTTGGTTTTGTAAGTGCTATGGTCTCATGCTCCTTTGATTGTCAAATTTTGTTGTGCCAAAACCTCTATCTGCGTCTTGTGTTTGTATGTTGATATATATATGATCAAGACACTGCATCACAATAGTTCAAGACATGTACGGTGCTTTGCTTCAAGAAATGTATAGTCATGTACTTTAAGCATCAATATTTAGAGCTACATCAATAAGAAGAGTACATTTCAAGACTCAAGTACAACTCAAGATGAAGTTTAAGTTCAAGCTTTCGAAGATCTCAAGATCAAGCTATATCAAGATAGAGATCTCAAGCTTCATAAGGTTCAAAGGTTAACCTATATCCGAAAGGATGAAGTTCAATGTTCATACTTCATGTCCCAGGTATGATAGACCTTAGATTGACCTTAAGGTAGGTCATTTTGTATATATAATTCAAAATGAATCTTTTTATATGAATTTAGTCTGTTCTAAGACTAGTCCTAGACCTTGTTCGACTAGTCCTAGTACTGGTTTGACCAGTCCAAGAAATTTCACGACCAGTCCTAAATTGTTGAAGATTTTCAGAATTGTTTGGTTACTCCACGACCAGTCCTGGAGACTATTCGACCGGTCATAAGGAGGTCACGACTCGACCTTCGACCAGTCCTAGAACTACGACTCAAACTCCAGCAACCAAACCTAGTTGTCTACGACTAGTCCTGGGTCAGCTACGACCGGTCATAGGTGATCCACGACCAGTCGTAGACTCCCTAAGACCAGTCGTAAAACGGTTTTTAAGATCGCGCTCAAAAATTTCAAAATGCCGTTGGTTCTACGACCAGTCAAAGGGTGCCTAAGACCAGTCGTAGACGTGATCTTTTCATCTATAAATTGAACACGAATTTCAGAGTTTTTTATCGATTAATTTCAAGAAAATTCAAGCCTCCACTCTGAGATAAGTTTGTTCATTTTAAGTTACGCTGTGCATATTTAATATTCTTTTTGTTAGCTTTTCTTATTTGATTTTATTCCTATATTCCAATCTTATTTGAAAAGAGGAATTGTTGTATTCCTTCTTCTTGGAATCAAAATCAAATAGAGCTAAGCCCATTTGATTTAATTTAAAATCAATTAGAACTTAGAACCATTGTAAAGTGAGTATTAGACATTGAACGTTGATTCGAACATCTACTCCGATTGGTTCTACCGGGCTACTACAAAAAGGAGAAATCCAAGTATTTTACTTTTATATAATTTACATTCTTTTGGTTTCTTTTGAGATTGAGCCAGAAAAATCTCATTGTGTTGGTTATCTGAGGAGAGCTAGAAAACTCAGAAAGTGTGGGTTTTTGGATTGTGTAAGCCCAAGTTAAAAAGACACAATTGTGAAGGTTTTAAGTGAACCTGTGAAATCTATTTTGATAGTGAACGCTAATATCCCTTGTGCGAGGATATTAGGAGTGGAGTAGCTGTGTGGCTATTGTTTAATAGTTGGTGAACACACAGGAGAACCACTATAATTCCTTGTGTTTTGTGGTTTGAATGTTTGCTTAAATTCCTATCTTTTATCATTCAAGTTTGTGGAATGTATGTGTGGATGTGAATGTTGTAATATTTACATTTTAAGCAAAGTAGTGAATGTTGTAATAATTTATATTTAAATTCTTACAATTTATCTCAATTCCTTGCTATTTATTTATTCCTTTTCGGTTTGATTCAAAGAACGTTCTAAAAATAAGGTTGTCCTGCCATAAACCCTTGGTTTTTATGGTGTAAGGTTGTCCTTAGAACTGCATTTATTTCAATATCTCAATACTTGATTACTAAGGCTGCTTTCCATTTAAGCATTGTGAATTGATTTCTTTTATTTGGCTATCACATTATTTAATTCCACTGTCATTATTTTATATTTGACATAGTCCTATTCACCCCCCCTCTAGGACATATAGCTTGGCCTTTTCAAGTGGTATCAAAGCCAAATAGCTCATTTTTAAATTCTTTATTTTTGAATTCATTTGCTGAGCTAACGATCTAAGCTATATTTAAGATGTCAAATTTTGATAGCCTTTCAGTCACTAGGCCTCCACCATTTGATGGCTCCAACTATGCCTATTGGAAAGCTAGGATGAGAATTTTCCTCAAATCAATAAATGAGAGCGCGTGGCAAGCCACAGTGACTGAATGGACCCCTCCTACCATGGAAGTAACTAGTGTCGATGGTTCAAAATCAATAAAAATTTCACCTTATTTCTCTTGGACCACACTTCAGAAAGTGAGAGTAGTGCCAATGCAAAAGTACTAAACGCAATCACTTGCGCACTATCACCGGATGAATTCAAAAGAATTATATCCTGCAATACGGCAAAGCAAGCTTGGGATATATTAGAAATGACACACGAGGGTACATCAATTGTAAAAAAATCTAAAGTCCAACTCCTTATAACCAAATTTGAAGAAATTCATATAGAGGAAAATGAAATGTTTATGGATTTTTATACAAGATTAAATGACATTGTAAACTCTATGTGGGGTCTTGGCGACAAAATCTCAGAAAGTAAAGTATGTGCAAAGATACTACGCTCACTTCCTGAACGGTTCAACTCTAAGGTAACCGCGATCCAGGAACTTTGTGATACGGACGATATGAGGGTAGAAGAACTAGTTGGTTCTTTACAAACCTATGAGTTAAAATTTAAAGCTCCTAAAGGTAAATCTATCACTCTTAAATCTTCTAAATGTATTTCTCAAGAAAACTCTGATTTAGAAAATTCTGAAGATGATATGGCTCTTTTAGCAAAAAAGTTTTACAAGATTTTCAAAAGTAAAAAGAGGGTAGACTTTCAAAAATCAAATGATAAGAGAAAATCTAAATCTAAAACTAAAACTTGGAAATCTTTGAAAGATAGTCAATGTTACAACTGCCAAGAATATGAGCATTTAGTAAACAAATGTCCTAACAAGGACAAATCTAAAACGAAAGGAATGTTGGCTACTTGAGATGAATCTTCTAGCACTAAAGCCTCTTCTGAATCAGAAGAATCTGAAATTGAGTTGGGCAATGAAGTTAAAGCCCTTATGACGCTAGCCAAGTTCACTTTTTCAGATCATGATGATTCAACTAGTGAAGAAAGTCTGAATAGTGATCATGAAAATGAAGAAGATCTTCAATATGCGTACAATGCCCTATACAAGGAAAGTTATAAAATTGCCGTAAAACTGAAACTTCAAAAAGAAAATTTTTTAAAACTCAAAGAAAATTTTGATTCACTTGTTTTAGAAAAATCCCTTATTTCAGATTGTTTTGAAAAGACAAAAAGTTATTTAGAATTCAAAACCTCCCAGATTGAAAATCTTAAATCTGAAAATGATAAACTTAAGCTTGAAAACTCTTCACTTTTGAGTTTAAAGGATACATGGAGGTATGCCCAATGAGATCCAAAGTTTGAAAAACTTTTATCCAGATCTAGAAAATGTGGTGATAGATCCGGGTTAGGCTATAATAAGAATAGACCTTCTAAATAAAAGAATACACCTCCTAAGTTTGTAAGAGGAGAAACCTCAAACTCAAAAGAGAAAAGTATTAATCAAAGTTTTCCTAAAAATGTTAAATCTTTTCAAAAACCTAAAAGCAACTATGTCAACTACAAAAATCAAAACCAAAATCCTTTAGCAGAAAAAATAGTTGATTTGCTTAAGGAGCTCTTAAAATCTAACTCAGTGGGTCATTCTTACAATTAAAAAAATAAAAAGACCAACTATACTCCTAAACCTAAAACAGTTATGAAATGGGTTCCTAAGGTTACCTGCTTGGTTGCCCACACCGCTTTCAAAGCAACAAGTCATTCGAAGTGGTACCTTGATAGCGGGTGCTCCAGGCATATGACAGGCGACAAGGCTTATTCACCGACCTTAAAGATATGACTGATGGATCAGTCACATTTGGTGATGGTAGCAACTGCAAAATTATTGGCCAAGGTACGGTTCAACTCTATAACCTCCCCTTATTTAAGAATGCTTTACATGTTGAGGGACTAAAACACTACCTATTAAGCATATCTCAAATATGCGATAACAATCATAGTGTGAAATTTTTTAATCAAGGTTGTGAAATCATAAACAAAAAGGATTCTATAATATTAACTGGTCGCAGAACTTCCGAAAACTACTACATTGTATGTGATGGCAGCTCATCTAATCAATCGTGCTACATAGTCCATATCGATGAGACAAAATTATAGCATAAACGCCTTGGACATGTACACTACCGTAATTTATACAGATTGAGCAAAGGAGAACTAATAAGAGGTTTACCTAAATTATAAAAGTAGATAAAATATGTGGTGAATGCCAGTATGACAAGCAAACAAGGAGCTCTCACAAAAAGGTGAACTCCAATGCCACATTAAAACCACTCGAGCTACTCCACATGGATCTTATAGGACCTACAAGGACGGAGAGTCGAGGTGGCAAAAAATACATCCTGGTAATTGTGGATGATTTTACCAGATTCACTTGGGTAGCTTTCTTAAGAGATAAATCAGAAACCCTTGATGAAGTGAAAAGGATTATCAAACGGATCCAGACTGAAAAAAGTTCTCATGTCAGTAAGATCCATAGTGATCATGGATCTGAATTCGAGAATAGTAGTTTTTAGAAATTCTGTAGCAATCAGGGAATATCGCATGAATTCTCTACGCCCAAAACACCACAACAAAATGAAATTGTGGAAAGGAAAAATAAAGTGCTTCAAGAAATGGGAAGCATAATGTTGAATAGTATGAAGCTCCCTAGAAATCTTTGGGTTGAAGCAGTGAATACCGCTTGCTATATTATTAACCGGGTTTACACATTAAATCTAATAATAAAACGGCTTATGAACTTTGGTTTGATAAGAAGCCTACTGTCAAATACTTTCGAGTTTTTGGTAGCAAGTGCTATATTTTGCGTGACCGTGAAAATCTGAAAAAGTTTGACACTAAAAGTGACGAAGAGATCTTTTTAAGATACTCTTTAAACAGTCGGGCATATCGTGTACTGAACAAAGGACTAGTGTGATTCAAGAGTCCATTAATGTGGTCATTGATGATCACTCGAATACATCTGCCCCAAGTTCAGATAATGATGAAGTTCTTTTAATTGACAAACCAGATATTTCATCAAATCAAGAAAACTCTAAATTGAGGACTATCAAAGATCATCCAACCACTCAAATTCTTGAAAACCCTCTCACTGGTGTGCGCACTTGTAGACAATTAAAAGACATATGTAATTACATATGCTTTACTTCCCAGATAGAATCGGTGAACATAAAAGAAGCGCTTTCTGACAAAAACTGGATAGTAGCTATGCGGGAAGAACTTAATCAATTTGTTCGAAATGATGTCTGGTATCTTGTTCCTAGACCTAAAGATAAACATATTATCGGAACAAAATGGATTTTCAAAAATAAATCTGATGAACTTGGTAACATTATTCGAAACAAGGCAAGACTAGTTGTACAAGGGTACACTCAAATAGAAGGCATTGATTACGATGAAACTTTTGCCCCAGTTGCTCGCATTGAATCAATCAGACTTTTTATATCCATTGCATGCTTTAGAAAGTTTAAAATTTATCAAATGGATGTAAAGAGTGTTTTTTTGAATGACGATTTACATGAAAAAGTATATGTTGAACAACCTACAGGGTTTGAAGACCCTAAGTTTACTGATCATGTATACCGTTTTTAAAAAGATCTATATGGTTTAAAACAAGCTCCTAGAGCATGGTACGAAAAATTGACTAAGTTTTTACTAAGTCATAATTTTCAAATGAGTAGTGTCGATAAGACGCTCTTTGTTAAGAAACGTAACGATGATATCTTATTGGTTCAAATCTATGTGGATGATATTATTTATGGATCAACATGTACTAACATGACTGTTTAGTTTGCAGATTTAATGAAATCTAAGTTCGAAATGAGCATGGTTGAGGAGTTAAACTATTTCCTAGAGTTGCAAGTAAAACAACAACTTGATGGAATTTTTATTTCTCAAACTAAGTATGCCTTGAACTTGATTAAAAGATTCGAATTTGAGAATGGTAAGAGTTTTGAAATTCCTATGAGTACAACTCTAAGACTCTCAAAAGACTCTACAGGTAAAGATGTGAATCCTAAATTGTATCGTAGCATGATTGGTAGTTTGCTTTATTTAACAACTAGTAGACCTGATATTGCTTTCGGTGTTAGTATTTGTGCTAGATATCAGGCTAATCCTAAAGAATCACATCTAACTGCTGTTAAGCGGATTATTCAATATGTCGCAAGTTCTGCTAATTTAGGTCTTTGGTATCTATATGATACTAGTGTTCAGTTGGCTGGATACACTGATGCTGATTGGGCTGGAAATACGATGATAGGAAATCAACCAGTGGTGGTTGTTTTTATATTGAAAATTGTTTAGTTTCTTGGTTTAGCAAGAAGCAAAGTTTTGTATCACTCTTAACTACTGAGGCTGAATACATTGCGGCTGGAAATGCATGTACTCAGCTTGTTTAGATGAAACGTATGTTAAGTGATTATGGAATAGCATAAGATTCTATGGTCTTATATTGTTATAATTCCAGTGCTATAAATATTTCTAAAAATCCAATCCAGCATTCACGTACCAAGCACATTGACATTAGGTATCATTACATTCGTGAATTAGTGGAAGAAAAGATAATATCTTTGGAATATATACCAACCGAGACTCAACTTGCTGACATTTTCACTAAACAGCTTGACAAAAATAGGTTTAGTAAATTAAAATTTGATCTTGGTATGTGCAATTTAAATTGAATATTCTTTCATACTTGTATCATAGTGTATTTATATTTGATAATTTATGTGTTTAAATTTTAAATTTTTATGAAAATTGCATATTTTAGTCGGTACACGACCAGTCGAGGATGTACTCGACCAGTCATGGTACGACTGGTCGAGGACATTTCAAGACCGGTCGTGGAGGGCGTTGGGTCTTTTAAAATTAGGGAAAAATCTCATCTTCCTCATTTCATTTTTCCTCTCCAACGAGTCGAGGCCCGACCAGTCGAACCCACCTTCATTGTTCTTCGAGGTTAGTGGTTCTTTCACATTTTTCTTGTAGATTCTTGTTAATAGCACTCCATTTTCACTCTTGGAGTAATCCATTTGATCTTTCATTACAATTTTGGGGTTTCCTTTTGAAAAATCTGATCTATCAAAACCCCATTTCAAATCTATTGAATCTTCTTGTTTCTGTGTGTTTATTCTTGGAAATGGATGCTAGAAGGAAAAAGAAAACTTCTCGTAGTCCATAATCCTCTAGATCAACTCCAATCACTCAGCGCCATCTTCGGTTTCCCGAAGATGATCCCTTTGATGTGCGGGATTTGCGTATACGTAGTGTCATTGTTGAGAGACCAGTATCCATTGAATACACTGCTCCTTTTGGTATCTTTCCACTCCTCCAAGCTATAGGATGGGATAACATTTTACATTGGGGTGGGCCTGCATACCAATCTATTGCACAAGCCATGTTTGCATGTATCTTAGAATTCTCTTTTGAGAATTTAACTTTTAAAATTGATACTAAAGAAGATCCATTTGAGGTTGATCGTCATCTGATTGCAGGGTTAATGGATATACCTGTTAATGAGGAGGGTATTTCTATTCATACTTTAGCTGAAAAACCCTCAGAATCTGAAAAGCATATGCTAACCAGAGATTTAAGTAACATGAATGTGCAATGGACTCATAAAGGGAATGCACTCCCCTCAAGGTACTTGTTACCCAAATACAGGGTACTTCACAGGATTTTTATTTCTAATCTGTATCCTCGTTCTGGTAATAAGACAGAATTAACTGCCTTTATGGTCCATGTTTTGCACTCTGTCATTTCTGGTACTAAAATTTGCCTTCCTTCATTGATATGTCATTCCATTATTCAGCCTCATCTCCATCCAGGTCATAGTGATATTCCTTTTTCCTATCTCATGACTATTTTAGCTAATCACATGCTAGTCGCTATGCCTATTAGAGAGGCTCCCATCCATCATCTTATTTTTAACAATTCAAATATTAACAAGATGAAATTGGAATTGGCTCGTGGCCAAGTGGATGTTGGTGGTGGAGGAGCTGAAGCTGGGAATGAAGAACTGGTGATCTTCCTTCTGATGATGTGAATATGGATGATATTTTCGATGAACTTGATTCAGATTCTGGAAATGATCCTGATTATGAGCCATCTAAGTTTGATGCTCGTCTTCGTGCTCTAGAGGAGAAGGTAGAGAATATGAATGTTGCCCATGATCTTCAGTTTAAATATATGCGCAAGTATCTTAGGTGCTTGAACAAGGGGATGCATAAACTTGATCCTACCATTCCTGCTCCATCTTCAAGATCTGATTGAGTGATTTTAATTCTTGGTCTGTATTAACTTTCATACTTATGTTGGATTGTGCACTTTAGTTGGTTTGCTGACTTTTTAGTTAAACTAGTAAATGGATTGTGAACTTTTACTTGCTTATATATTGTCGATTAAATCCATCTATTACTCCATCTTTTAATCCTTTACATTGTTTCTTCATTTGTCATTTTATGGTCTCATGCTCCTTTAATTGTCAAATTTTGTTGTGCCAAAACTTCTATCTGTGTCTTGTGTTTGTATGTTGATATATATATGATCAAGACACTACATCACAATGGTTCAAGACATGTACGGTGCTCTACTTCAAGAAATGTAAAGTCATGTACTTTAAGCATCAATGTTTAGAGCTACATCGATAAGAAGAGTACATTTCAAGACTTAAGTACAACTCAAAATGAAGTTTAAGTTCAAGCTTTCGAAGATCTCAAGATCAAGCTATATCAAGATAGAGATCTCAAGCTTTATAAGGTTCAAAGGTCAACCTACATCTGAAAGGATGAAGTTCAATGTTCATACTTCATGTCCTAGGTATGATAGACCTTAGATTGACTTTAGGGTAGGTTATTTTGTATACATAATTTAAAATGAATCTTTTTATATGAATTTGGTCTGTTCTAAGACTAGTCCTAGACCTTGTTCGACTAGTCCAAGCACTGGTTTGACCAGCCCAAGAAATTTCACAACCAGTCCTAAGTTGTTGAAGATTTTTAAAAAATTTTGGTTACTCTACGACCAATCCTGGAGACTGTTCAACCGGTCATAGGGAGGTCACGACTCGACCTTCGACCAGTCCTAGAACTACGACTCAAACTCCAGCAACCAAACCTGGTTGTCTATGACCAGTCCTGGGTCATCTATGACTGGTGGTAGGTGGTCTACGACCAGTCGTAAACTCCCTAAGACCAGTCATAAAATGGTTTTTAAGATCGTGCTCAAAAATTTCAAAATGCCGTTGGTTCTACGACCAGTCGAAGGGTGCCTAAGACCAGTCGTAGACGTGATCTTTTCATCTATAAATTGAACACGAATTTCAGAGTTTTTCATTGATTAATTTCAAGAAAATTCAAGCCTTCACTCTGAGATAAGTTTGTTCATTTTAAGCTACGCTGTGCATATTTAATATTCTTTTTGTTAGCTTTTCTTATTTGATTTTATTCCTATATTCCAATCTTATTTGAAAAGATGAATTGTTGTATTCCTTCTTCTTGGAATCAAAACCAAATAGAGTTAAGCCCATTTGATTTAATTTAAAATCAATTAGAACTTAAAACCATTATAAAGTGAGTATTGGACATTGAATGTTGATTCGAACATCTACTCTGATTAGTTCTACCAGGCTACTACAAAAAGGAGAAATCCAGGTATTTTACTTTTATGTAATTTACATTCTTTTGGTTTCTTTTGAGATTGAGCCAAAAAAATCTCATTGTGTTGGTTATCTTAGGAGAGCTAGAAAACTCAGAAAGTGTGGGTTTTTGGATTGTGTAAGCCCAAGTTAAAAAGACATAATTGTGAAGGTTTTAAGTGAACCTGTGAAACCTATTTTGATAGTGAACGCTAATATCCCCTGTGTGAGGATATTAGGAGTGGAGTAGCTGTGTGGCTGTTGTTTAACAGTTGGCGAACACACAGGCGAACCACTATAATTCCTTGTGTTTTGTGGTTTGAATGTTTGTTTAAATTCCTATCTTTTATCATTCGTGGAATGTATGTGTGGATGTGAATATTGTAATATTTGCAGTTCAAGCAAAGTGGGGAATGATGTAATAATTTATATTTAAATTCTTACAATTTATCTCAATTCCTTGCTATTTATTTATTCCTTTTCGGCAAAGAACGTTCTAGAAATAAGGTTGTCCTACCATAAACCCTTGGTTTTTATGGTGTAAGGTTGTCCTTAGAACTGCATTTGTTTCAATCTCTCAATACTTGATTATTGAGGCTGCTTTCCATTTAAGCATTGTGAATTGATTTCTTTTATTTGGCTATCACATTATTTAATTCCGCTGTCATTATTTTAAATTTGGCATAATCCTATTCAACCCCCCCCCCCCCCTCTAGGATATATAGCTTGGCCTTTTCAGGTTTGACCCCTCATCTAAGTGGGACACACATAATGGATGGTCTGGATTTGTAAACCATATCTCGATGGGCCCAATAAATGATTAGGGCTGGGCATTGCATACCCGAATCGGTGGATCCGACCTGATCTGATCCGATTCGAACAGAACTGATGGTTAAGATCAGTCAGGATAGGGTAGCATAAGCCAGATCCGAAATATTTTCGGGTCGGATCCGGATAAGCCTTGTTCCAAACCGACCCGATCCGTAATCCGATCCGATTGGATCCGATTCAGAGATGTATGTGTTTCATCCATTCCATTCATCCATTTTACAGATCATTCCAAGGCTTTATACCAAAAAAAAGACAAGGATATAAATCTCAGGTAGACCACACCACAGGAAAACAATAATGATTGGATATCCACCATTATAATCCTCCTAAGGCCCACTGTACTGTTTATTTGACATCTAATCTGTTGATTAGGTCATAAGGACCCAGATGAAGGGAAACAATAAATATCAGCTGGATCAAAAACTTTTATGGCCTCCAAAACATTTTTAATGGTCAATGTTCATTCAACATTGTTTCTTATAATGTGGTCCACTTGAGATTTCGATATACCTCATTTTTTTCTCATAAATAAAATGATCTATAAAAATAGATGGAGGGCATGGATGAAACACATACATCATGGTGGGGCCCACAGAGCACCAACCACCAGCCAATGGCCGATGGCAAGGGGAGTAGCCAGTCCGTTCTGGTACAGTCTGGCGCTCCTCGAGCTCCGAGTTGTACGAATGGTTCAAAGGAGATCAAAGTGATATGGGTCCCATAGTGATGCATTTATTCTATCTACACCGTTTATATATCTTTAGAGAAAATTATAGAGAATTATCCAAAAAATAAACAATATCCAAAGATTATTTGGACCACACGACAAATAACAGCAAAGAATGATTTTTACTATTAAACAATTCGTGTGGTCCACTTGATAGTTAGATCTGTCTTATTTTTCATCTCAAGCCTTAAGAAGAGCTTGCCAAATGGATGGACGGTTTGGATATACACATACCCCATGATCAGACCCATAGAACTCGTAAACGTCGATAAAAAATTCATTATGTGGACGTTGTGCTTGTGTGAAAAGCAAGCTACTACCATTTTGTGTAGTGCACCGTGCACGTCAAAAGTCAAAGTCCAGTAAAAACATGTATACGGTAGATTGAAAGTCTTCTAGAACCATGTGGGGCCCACCTTGATGTATGTATTTTCTTTAAACCGTTTATCCATTTTAAAATATTATTTTAGACTGTGGGCACAAAAAGTTGGTATATTAAAGACTGAAGTGGACCACATCACATGAAATAGTTGAATTAAAGTTCATATGATTCGAATCGTACTCAACCCAATCCGACTCGGTTTCCCTGACCGAGTCGAACTTGGTTCGGGTCAGGCCAACCATGCATCAGATCTGTCCAAGTCTGGTGACCCGGATTGGGTCTCGGATCGGATTGGGTTCGGGTCATGCCTTTGGGATTTCGGATCAGATCAGGTTGAACGTAATCCGATCCGATCCGGACCGATGCCCAACTCTATAAATGATTATGAATGTTTTAATGGGAGGATAACCCCTCTCAACTTTTGTATGTGGTGTGACCCACACAAGTCATGGATTGACCTCACACCACCCACCCCCAACACACACACACACACACACACACAAGGATATGGTTTTATGCAGTCGACCTCATGGGAACTTCCCATGAGGTCAAGCTATGTGGGCCCCACCTTGATGTGTGTCGAACATCAACACCATGCAATTGATGGGTCACCTTTAAATTATGGGATATCCCAAAAATCAGCAGTATACTGAACTCAGGTGGGCCATACCATCTAAAATCACGTGAAGACATGCCTAGAACATATAGAAGCACTTGGTGGGGCCCAGCTAAAATTTGGATGCATCTGAAACTTGGTTTGACCCCTAATTCAAGTGGGGCACACATAATGGATGGGCTGGATTTGTGAACCACAGCTCAGTCGGCCCAAAAAATGATTATGAATGTTTTAATGGGAGGGTAGCCTTCTCAACTTTTGTACGTGGTGTGGCCCACAAAAGTCATCGATTGACTTATTTTTTAAGACCGAGGCCTACCATGGAATGGTACATCTAACTGATGGGGTAGATGTTCGACACGCATCAAGGTGGGGCCCACACAGCTCGACCTCATAAGAAGTTCCCATGAACTCGACCGCATAGAACCTTTTCCCATATATATATATATATATATATATATATATATATATATATATATATATATATATAAAAGTTGCCTTAGCTGTCAGTCTATCTTACTCATTGGGCCCGCTATTGACTTGAACGGACCATTTTTTTAACTTCAGACTATCAAATCAATGTGGCCCACCTGATGGAAAGCTTAGATATCCCACACGTGTGCTTGCATGTGGATGGACATATATCTACAAGCGTCTGCTTAGAAGCATTGTATAATGCTTAGCATTGTAGGGGGCAGTGATTCAGCGATCCAAAAAGTTGATATAGTGGACCATGCAGGGAATGGCCCATGCATGCAATTAAAAAATTAATCGTCATATTACTAAAATCAGAGCCCTCTATTCGTTGGCTAACAGATTGACGATTAAGAACGAAAATAGAGCAAGAGGTAGAGATTTAACTAAAAGGCCAAAGACTATATATGGGATTTTGACCATCTAAGGTCGTGGTATCAATGGTCTGGATCCTTTAAATCTTGGCCCCACTTGTACGGACGTAAATTCTAACCCTACACACTCTCGGGTAAATGATCATCGGTACACAGTCAACAGGGAAAAAGATGACGATCATAAATACAGATGCGTATTGGGGTCGGCCAATTAATATTCCAACTTCCGACGTCCACATCAAGGGACCTTTGATTCTTCTATATAACGTGAGGAACCTTCAACTGATAACGCAAACACGGGAATGGGCCCCACCATTTGTAGGACTGGTGGGGGCAGTTCACGTGCCCCGCAGAAATGGGTAAAAGGGAGTGGGGCCCATCGTCTGCTGGTGCGCATGCATGGGCCTTGCTAAAATTAACGGTCCAATTCTAAAACCATATTTATTTTCCTATTGAGACCCACATCTACATAGCTTCCTTTTCGATTATGGTTGCCATGGATTGGGCCCAGCCTCAGCTATAAATTTCATGTTGGACCTCATGCTTCAGCAGACCGGGCCAATGAATGGTCTTGGAACGTGGTGCAGAGGCATGTTAACATGTGTGCTGCTGCTACAATTATCCAATTTGAAATATTAGAGATGTCCATCACTTAAATCCAGCAATGTAGATGATCATTGTTTGCTCTTGGTTTGTTTTTGGTCATGTAATGTATAGTGTGTGCAGGTGTGCTAGAACCGATTGTGCGGCTTGATTCAAACTGAACAATTTTGACCCCAAGTGTCAAGATAGGCAAATACATTGAATGCGATCGTATATGATAGAAACATGAGAAGATCGATCACCTATTTAACAACTCACACAAAATTGTTATAAATCGTTTGAGTGACTGTTAGAGGTGGGGTTCTTCCTCTAAAGATGAGTTGCACTTTGCCTTCCATATAAAAGGACTTTTGGTACACCATGCATGCAATAAAAAACAATTACCTAGATAAAAGAATACTCACAATCGGCTGTAGGATGGAACTGCAATTAGCATTTCTAAATGAAGAACTATTTGTATTGATATGGAAATAGTCAAGTGTAAGTGCATAGACCTGAATTACAAGTAAGATTACTACCAAAAGTCATCAATACTACTAAGATATGATAAGGAAAGATAAATTGATTTAGTTTGCTTAGTTGGTATGAGACTATTTGTTGTAATGATTTCCCCTTCGATTTTTAAGCCTCCATACTATATAGTACCCCGCATCCGTTTCTCATCTTTGTTTCAACCGTTGTGGTAGCCAAATTTTTGCCACATCAATGATCCAGATCCTTCTCCCTCTTTGTATTCTTATAACCTTTCCTCTTCTCTCGACCACTTTTTGTCTCTTGAACTTCTCGATTGCACCCCGTCACTAGTTGACATATACTATCCAGCTTAACACCAACCGTGCTTCCCTAAAAAGTGCTCCAAATATCTTTAAAAATCTCTCTGCATGTTATATCCTCCGTGTAATAACAAATGTCATTCCGTGATTGGCTATTCCAAAATGGCCAGAAATAGGGTATAACATTGCTCCCCACATCGCTTCGCCTTTGGACAAAAAGGTGAAAGCGGTGTTGGCTCGCCGTACCATGTAATAAATCCGCTTGAATGCTCATTTCATGTGGTAACACCCCATTGATTCTGCCCGACTGGGGTGAAAACTGAATGAAAGTTTTGCCTCTACCCCACAATTATCATCATGAGTCGTAGCACACAATTGTATCATATGATGAGTCATGATTATCCTCTCATTAATGCATACATTCCTAACCGATATATATGCCATTTCAAACCGTTTTTAATTTTTACATGACCTTGCTTTTCTTCTTCCTAAGCTCTTTTCTATCGAGACTAGATACTACTGTCATGGTTGCTTCTTCTTCATCTAGCCCTAAAACCTTCCATCGGACGACATTATCTTCTCCCACCCTATTGATGTTGATGGAGCATTCCTCACGCTTGGTCTAGTATTTCACTCTGAGATCTCCCTTAATTGGCTACTATTGTTGTATCAATTCTTCTCTTATTGCCCATGCAAACAACTTATTGAGTTTAACACTCTTTCAGACCCTACGAATACCTTCAAAACCTTGAGATCCTAGCTGAGAGCATTGAATGGATGACAAGAATGGTTTGCCCATGTATCCCAATAACATGGCAATAAGTGGAGACAAATTGACATCTATGAATGTATAATCCTTTCTCAGCATGAATATGCAACAGACACATCTTTTCTTGTTGTAGCCTTGGCCTTCTAGAGCTAATTAACCAACACCTTTCACTTTGAATGTAGTCCCATGACCCCACAATCATGAATATTTTCCCATTCACTCACCTTCTTCCTTTTGGCAATCTAGTTTGCCCCAACTTCGCCTAGGGCAAACAACACTACGCCCTTCTAAACAAGAGTGGAAAGGCTTATTCCAACATCATGTCTCTCCATCGCAAAACACATGCCATAATTGATGATCAGGAACATACGACATTTCTGTTGATATGGATCTGCCATTATCTACTCTATGTGAGTGCCGTGTAAATCACAAAAGAGTATGTTCATCTGGCCGAGGAGCTTGTTCAGGGTCAACAACTAGCCCTTGCCCCATTTGTGCTCGGCCACCTCTATCACAACATGTTCAAGGCAACCACCAAAGGTTTTTTTAGGGAAATTAACCGTACTCGCCTCGAAGTTTGGGCAAATTACCTAGAACGCTACAACACTCCATATATTCCCTAAAGGGTGTTCGACAGCTTTTGGAGGTTGTTTCAGATGAAAATGCCCCTGCCTGTTCAGTAGTTGCACGGTTTTCTAGGGACTAAGAAGTTACGTAATATTTAATGCCAGTAAAGTGATGTGTACGGAGCCCTTTTTGCGCGTGGGCAAGGACTAAACTCGTGGGGCCCATATTGATGTATGTGTATAATCCAAGCCGTCCATCCTTTTTATCGTGTCATTTTAGTGCTAGGGCCCAAATATCAGCCTGATCCAAAGCTCGTGTGGGTGACATAATAGAAAATAATGGTGATAATGGAACCCGCTGTTGAAACTTTCCAGGCTCACTGTGATGTTTGTTAGAAGTGGACATTGCCCAAGTCAGGACTTTTTGGGCCCACGCCCAACTGACCGACAAGGTGGACGGAACGGATCTCCCCATTATTGGCCTCAGGATATTGTACCAATGGCTATCCTTTCCTTTGGTAGCAAAGGAAGTGAACATGCAATAACCGCGACCTGCGAAAACTATGACCCATGACAACCACAACCCATATAACATGATAACTACGACCCTTACTACATTACAATCACGACCCTTACCACATTACAACCACGACCCAGGTATGGGTTGTGGTTGCCATGTTATATAGGTCGTGGTTTTCATGAGGAAAGGGTTGTGGTTGTCATGAGGTAAGAGTGTGGTTGTCATGCTATGCAGGTTATAGTCTTCATTTTATAAGCCTTGGCAAGGGCCGACTAGTGGGGCCTAAATTGATGTACGTGAATAATCTATGCCACCCATCCTTTTTTTCGTGTCAACCACGACCCTTACCTCATGACAACCACGACCTATTTAACATGACAACCACGACCCATATATAATGACGACCACAACCCATATCACATGAGAACCACGACCCCATATTACATGACAACTACGATCTATGACAACCACGACACATGGGATTTTTCATTGATGACTAGGGGTGTGCCATTTCGATCATTGAGCTACAGAGTTGATTGGGTCGTGTATCATGGGATATCTCTGGCTCTCATGTTATATGGGTCGTGGTTCTTGTGTTATATGAGTCGTGGGTTCGTGTATATGGATTGTGGTTCTCATTTCCTGCTCTCAAATTGCATGACAACCACGACCCATACCTCATGACAACCATGAACCATATAACATGACAACCACGACCCATACCTCATGACAACCATGACCCATATAACATGATAACCACGACCCATATAATATGACAATCATGACTCATATAACATGAGAACCACGACTCATACAACATGACAGCTACGACCCACCACTATGTATGTGTTTCATCCATACCGCCCATCCTTCTTACATGTCAATTTAGGACTAGGGCCCAAATATCAGCTCGATCTAGTGCTCGTGTGGCCCACATAATTAAAAATAATGATGACTGTTGAAAGTTTCTAGGCTCACTGTGATGTTTGTTAAAAGTGGACATTACCCAAGTTAGGACTTTTTGGGCCCACGCCGAGCTAGTCGACAAGGTGGATGGATCGGATCACCCCATTGTCAGCCTTAAGCTATGATATCAATGGTTTGATAGAAAAGAAATTGAACACGTTGAAAACCACGATCCATACAACATGGCAACCATGACCCATATAACATGGCAATTACGACCCATGCAAACCATGACTCAAATGGGCAGCAGTTGTATGGATCGTAGTTTTCATGTTATATGGGTCTTAGTTGTCCTGTTATATGGGTCTCAGTTGTATGGATCGCAGTTGTCCTGTTATATGGATCGCAGTTATCCCGTTATATGGGTCACGGTCGCAGTTGTCCTGTTATTTGAGTCATAGTTGTCCTGTTATATGGTTCGTAGTTGTCTTATTATATGGGTCACAATTATCCTATTATATGGGTCGCGGTCATAGTTATCCTTTTATATTAATCGCGGTCGTAGTTGTCCTGTTATTTGGGTCGCAGTTATCCTGTTATATGGGTCGTAGTTATATGGATCGCAGTTGTCATGTTATATGGGTCATAGTTTTCTTGATATTTGGGTCGCGGTCGCAGTTGTCCTGTTATTTGGGTCGCAGTTGTCCTGTTATATGGGTCACAGTTGTATGGATCGCAGTTGTCATGCTATATGGGTCGCAGTTATCCTGTTATATGGATCGCAGTCGTAGTTGTCCTATTATTCGGGTCGTAGTTGTCCTGTTATATGGGTCGCGGTTGTATGGATCGTAGTTGTCATGTGATATGGGTCGCAGTTGTTCGGTTATATGGGTCGTGGTTGTCATGGGTAGTGGTTATCCAATCACCATTGTTTTCCTATGGTGTGGTCCACTTGAGATTTATATCCTTCTCATTTTTGGTATAAAACTCTAAAATAATTTGTAAAATTGATAAATGGAATGGATGTAACACATACATAACATCATAGTGGGCCCACAGAGCACCGACCACCAGGGCTGTTAGCGGCGGGAGTAGCCAATCCGTTTTTGTCCCGGATATGAACGTGGATTAGAGGAAGCGTCACACCAGCTATATAGCTACTGTATTGAAGTCAACAAGTTATGTGTGTCTAATCATAAGGTATATGTTATATCCAAACCATCCATCCATTAAGCGAGTTCATCTTAAGGCTTGATATGAAAAATAAGACAGATATAACTATCAAGTGGACCACACTGCAAAAAGTAGTGGGAGATTGAATGTCTACCATCCAAACACTTTTTGGGGTCACAGAAGTTTTGGATCAATATGAAATTTGTTTTTCCTCTTCATTTAGGTTTTTGTGACCTTAGAACATATTTGATGGAAAATAAACGTGATGGTGGGCCTTACGAATTGTTTAACGGTGAAAATCATTATCTCTGATGCTATTTGTGGTGTGGTTCGGATGATCTTTGGATATTATTCATTTTTGGTATAATGATCTAAAATGATCTCTAAAAATAGATGAACGGTGTAGATATAATAAATACATCACTGTGGGGCCATGTAACTTTGATCTACTTTGAACTGTTCGTGGAACTCGGAGCTGGAGCGGTTTTCCTGGCACGACACGTACCTATAGGGACGGACGACACTTACCTATAGGCCATATAACTTTGATATACTTTGAACCGTTCGCAGTCCTCGCACGGCACGTACCTACAGGGACGGATGCGGATTCGATGCTGACTGGTTGAGTAGCGAGATTCGCTACTGAAGTGGTGTCACCATGTTATGTGGGCCCTAACATGATGTATGTGTTGTATCCACACTGTCCATACATTTGGAGAGATCATTTTAGGACATACTCCAAAGAATAAGACAGATCCAAGGCTGGGGTGGACCCCACTATAGAAAACAGTGGGCAGAATAATACCCACTGTTGAAACCTTCCAAAGGTCCACCATTATGTTTATTTGAGATCCAACCTATTTATGTGTTAACGCAAACATGAAAGAAGGGAAAACAAGAATATTAGCTTGATCGAAAACTTTCCTGGCCCTTAGAACTTTTTAATGCTGGGCGTCACTCTCCCCACTATTTTCTATGGTGGGATCCCCTTGAGCTTTGGATCTGACTCATTCTTTGTAACATCACTTATTATGATCTCTCAAAATGGATGGACGGTGTGGATATAAAATATACATCATGGTGGGCCCACATCACTTGATGACGTAACTTCAGGAAATCCACGTCCATACATTCGCGAATCCCATCCAGGTAATTTCAGGAAGCGATTTGCCTACTGAGTAACGTACGCGAACCGTACTGAGTAAACTCTATAGGGTCCACCGTCGTTCATGCATTGTATAAACTTCGTCCATCCGTTTTATCATGTAAATTTAGGGCTTTAACCCAAATATTAAGCATATCCAAATCTCAAGTGGACCACACCACAGGAACCAGTGTGAATTGAAGTCTACTGTTGAAAAATTCTTAAGAGGCAACATGAGTTTTAGATCAAGCTGATATTCATGTTTTCCCTTCATCCATGTCATTGTGATCTTATGAACCGTTTGGATGACAAATAAACATCTATGGGCTTTAGAAAGGTTTCAACAGTGGAAATAAATAATTCCACTGTTTCCTGTAGTATGGCCTATTTAAACTTTAGATATACTTCAAATTTGGGTTGAACTCCTAAAATGATCTGAAAAATAAGATGGACAGCGTGGATAAATGAATTCACAGTGGGCCCAACAGAGTTTACTCAATACATGGAGTGTACTTAGTACGCAATCCGATTTCGTAATTGTATTTGGGTTTCCTGGAATGCATGTTATGTATTTAGTGCGCGGATTGAGTAGCCATATATGAAGTGACGTAACCCAATTCTATGGGCCCCACCATGACATATGTTTTGTATCCACACCGTCCATTCATTTGGAGAGATCATATTTGGGCATGGTCCAAACAATGAGTTAGATTCAAATCTCGAGTGGACCCCACCATACAAAATAGTGGAGAGAGCGACACCCGTCGTTGAAAAGTTCTAAGGGCAACAAAAGTTTTTGATCAAGCTGTTATTTGTGTTTTCCTTTCTTTCATGTCTGAGTTAATACATGAACAGGTTGGATCTCAAATAAACATCATGGTGGACCTTCGGAAGGTTTCAACCGTAGGCATCACTCTCCCCACTGTTTTTTGTGGTGGAGTCCACTCTAGCCTTGGATCTGACTTATTCTTTGTATCATGCCCTAAAATGATTTCTCCAAATGTATGGATGGTGTGGATACAACACATGCATCGATGTGGGGGCCACAAAACTTGGCGACGTTACTTTAGCAGCGAGTCTCACTACTCAACCTCCGTGCATGGAAAAAAGTAGAAAAAAAAAAAGGGAGACGGTTGGGGTTCTTTGTGGACCAAGTATAAATGCGAGCTAACGCCTCCATTTACTGACGTGGCCTCATGCCTTCTAACGTAACCACTTACCACCACTCAACGAGTTACACGTCCAGCTCGTCTTGAGCTCCAGACGGGCGGGGGTAATACCTAATCCGTGCCCGGGAAGCGGATTGGTTGGTGTATTGACGTCAACAAGTTCTGTAGGCCCGATGACGAATTTGTTATATCCAAATTGTCCATCCATTTTGCGAGCTCGTCGTAAGGTTTGAGCCGAAAAATAAGACAGATCTAAAGATAAACTGGACCACACTACAGAAGTGTTGGATCAAGCTTATATTTATTTTTTTTTCCTTTCATCCATGTCCTTGTGATCATATAAAAAGGTTTTAACAGTGGAAATCATCATTCCAATTGTTTCCTATGGCAAGGTCCACATGATCTTTGGGTATGATTAAATTTTGGATCCAACTGTTAAAATAAGATGGAAAAACGGATGGATGGCGTGGATAGACTTCATACATTCATGGTGGTACACCAGCCAATCCACTTCAGCTTTCGATGCGGATTAGAAGTTACTCGACTTACATGTGGCTGTAGGAGTCTTTGAGGAGTTCAGATTCCGAAGACCTCGAGAAGACTATTTTAGTAAGTCATGTTACTCAACTTACGTATCCCAATATATGTAGAGATGAATGGTCTTATTGGGCCCATTGTGATGTATATATTTTATCCATGTCATTCATTCATTTTGAAAGATCATTTTAAGGAATGAGACAAAAAATGAGGTATATCAAAGGCTCATGTGGACCACACCATAGAAAGCAATGAAATTAAAAACCTATTATTGAAAACCTTTTGGGGCATGACAACCACGACCTATATCAACCACAACCCACATAACATGACAAACACGACCCATATAACATGATAACTACGACCCGTGATAACCACGACCCGGATGACAACCACAACCCATAAAACATGACAACCATGACCCATATAACATGACAACTACGACCCACAACCATGACCCATATAACTTGACAACTACGACCCATGACAATCACGACCCATATAAATGACAACCACGACCCATATAACTTCATAATCACAACCAATATAATATGACAACCTTGACCCTTGCTATATGACAACCACGATCCATTCGAAGGGTCGTGGTTCACATGAACAATAGATCATGGTTTTCATCCACAAAGGGTCGTGGTTAATATTTGACTCTACCCCTAAAATGACACAACAAAAAGGATGGGCGGCATGGATTATTCACATACATCAATGTAGGCCCATTTAAGTCGTGGTTTGCATGGGTCGTAGTTGCCATGTTATATGGGTCGTGGTTGTCATGTTGCATGGTTCGTGGTTTGTAACGTGTTCACTTCTTTTTCTACCAAACCATTAGTACCATCGTTTAAGGCCCACAATGGGGTGATCCGATCCATCCACCTTGTCGGCTAGCTCGTTGTGGACCCAAAAAGTCCTAACTTGGGCATTATCCACTTCCAACAAGCATCACATGAGAACCACGACCCATATAACATGATAACTACGACCCATGACAACTACGACCCATATAACATGACAACCACGACCCATAACAACTACGACCCTCACCACATTACAACCACAACCCATATAACATGACAAACACGACCCATATAATATGATAACCACAACCCCTACTACATTACAACCACGACCCATATAACATGATAACTATGACTCGTGACAACCATGACTCGAATGACAACCACGACCTCTATAATATGACATCTACGACTCATATAACATGACAACCATGACCTATATAACATGACAACCGCGACCCATATAACTTGATAACTACGACCTGTGACAACCACGACCCGGATGACAACCACGACCCATATAATATGACAACCACGATCCTTGCTACATGACAACCACGATCCATTTGAAGTGTCATGGTTCACATGCACAATAGATCGTGGTTTTCATCCACAAAGGGTCGTGGTGGATATTTGATTCTGCCCCTAAAATGACACAACAAAAAGGATGGGCGGCATGGATTATTCACATACATTTATGTGGGCCCATTTAATGGGTCGTAGTTTGCATGGGTCGTGGTTGCCATGTTATATGGGTCGTCGTTGTCATGTTGCATAGGTCGTAGTTTGCAACGTGTTCACTTCCTATACAGGTCTAAGTCTTCATTTTGATAGGCCTTGGCAAGGACCATCTAGTGGGGCCTACATTGATGTATGTGAATAATCCATGCCGCCTGAGGCCACTAGTGAGGAGATCCGTTTCGTCCACCTTGTCGGTCAGCTTTACGTGGGCCCAAAAAGTCCTGACTTGGGCAATGTCTGCTTCTAACAAATATCACAATGAGCCTGGAAAGTTTCAATAGCGGGTTCCATTGTCACCATTATTTTTTATTATGTGACCCACACGAGCTCTGGATCAGGCTGATATTTGGGCCCTAGCCCTAAAATGACACGGTAAAAGGATGGACGGCATGGATTATACACATACATCAATATGGGCCCCACGAGTTTCGTCCTTGCCCACGTGCAAAAAGGGTTCCGTACACATCACTTTACTAGCATTAAATACTACGTAACTTCTTAGTCCCTAGAAAACCGTGCAACTACTGAACCAAGGTCAGGGGCATTTTCGTCCGAAACAAACTCCAAAAGCTGTCAGAAGGCCCTTAAGGGAATACATGGAGTGTCGTAGCGATCGAGGTAATTGACCCAAACTTCGAGGCAAGTATGGTCAATTTCCCTTTTTTTTTACCATAGTGAAGGGCCATTGTGGCTTCTTTAAATTTGTCTTTTCGAATACTTTTGATTTACCTTTGTAAATCATATCCATCCTCTAGATTCTTTCATTTCTTTCAGCCATAGAAATATCTTTTTTCCTAGAACCATCATTCTTTTACCAAATACATGAATTTCTTCATCTCTCTTAACCTAGAAAAATTCAATCATTCTTATTTCCCTTTTAACAATAAATATTTTAGTCTGGCCAGGCTCATAGAGGATTATGATACCAGCAACGTCGAGATGACCGAGCTTAGAGCTTGGGAGAGCTATCTCATTTGCAGAGATCTCCCATATGGCGTTATTGTGGATACGATCATGAATACAAGGGCCGGGGTAGAGCAGTATTATCCCAATTCCCTTGCTCGTAAATTTGGACTAACTCAATGCATTCCATGCCTCTTCATTCACTAAACCTATAATCAACCCCCAAACCAATGCTAGATTATGAATTCAGTCATCACCTTCTAAATCCTTCACGACAATTTTGAATAAATAGTTGTTACATTTAATGCTCCTTTTTCCCCAGTCGTCCTCGCTAGATGCTTTCTTTTTACAACTGGAGGAGGAATTATTGTGTGAGATTAGTCACTTAGTCCACCGATCTCCTCATCGCCCGACTTTTTCATTCAACCACCAAGACAGATAAACCTACGATAAAGAAGAAGAAATTGACTAAGGGCAATAAGAAGCTATTGGCACCAAAATCAATTGTGTTTCCTAGTAAGAGAAAGACTCGATTTCAAAGAACATCTTCAACTGCTTCGATCATCCCTCCAGAAACAATAAAGGCGGTCGATCTAGTTCCCCCTTAGGTAAAGTGCCAAAAGGTCAAAACTCCAAGCCCTGCTAGGTTAGGCACAACACCTCAATCGACCCAAGCATCTTTAGCTCTGCTTATCTTCAAGAAGATTTCTGATCTTAGACCTCTTCCAGTTCGTCGTCCCATTATACCTGCAATTCTCGCTATCCCAGACATACTAATAAGAGTTGTTTAACAACACAGATCAGGCGAGCTACAAGAAAAGTCACATGTTTTTCTCCTACAAACGAGGTTGTTTCTGCTTTCGAAACGTTTTATAAAAGTAAGTTTTAGCCAGGTCTCTCTCCCTCGGATTATTCATGGGAGATAGAAGAGGCTTATAAGAGACATGAAGAAGCTCACTTTAATAAATATAAAAAAAGAAATAGAGATGTTGAATGATCCCAACCTTTCTTTCGATAAGCATTTGACACCTTATCAGCCTAATCCACCACCTTTTCCTTTTGTTACTCGTTCCTTTGCAATAGCTATTGGCGATTCTACTAAAATTCAATTAATGATCGATTGATACTCCACCGTTGCAGTTCACTCTAACTTAGGTGAATGTTTTCTCTTTTATTGTTTTCATTATTCGATCGCTTGATAATTCCTTGCTTTATTTGATATCTTTTATCTATGCAATGACCAGAGAGATTTCGACCGTGAAAAAACATTCTTCACAGCCCAAGTTAATCGATGTGGCTAATGCGGTCTCCAAGACCCAAACTCCTATAGAAAACCTCAATGACTTAGATTCTGAGGAAACCGTATGCGATGTCCCTCGACCAAAAGATTAAGCCCGAGAGGAGATGAAGATTATACAACTGATGGAACCTCTTCCTATCTTTGTCCATTATGAGACCTTAACGATCGCTTTCAATGAAGATGAAGATGAGCCTCTTGTGGTGACCCCATAGAATTTTCACAAAGCCACATCTTCTCACTGTACACAAACATCAGCCAGCCAACCTACACTACTCATGGATCGAACTAAACCAAAAGTTTCTAGTTTGGCCAGTAGGTGTAAAGTACTTGTTTTGGAAGATGAAGAAGAATTTCTTCGGCCAATTATATCTTCTCCTGGCCGAGTGATAGCTACTGAGGCTCCATTAATTGATGACGTTGGTGATGTTGTTGCACCAATCGAGATGTCGATCACCCTCCTTCAATACCTAAGGAACTAATCCCTATTGAGGAAATACTTTCCTCCCATTAGTGGTCAAGACTCCAACACCATCATCTACACTTCAAAAACTTCAAGAGGAATTACACACTCTCATATATTCAAGAGTTGTTGATATCATCTCTTCGGGGTTAGTTGAGAGACTTTTCATTCTCATCCACCATCACCAAGTGTTCTCTCATTTTGATGAAACCTTGTCGGTCAAGATGACTGCACTAAATGAGTTCCTGGACTTAGTGTAAAAGTATTAGGACATTCATGTAATGGTCAATAGGATTCGAGCTGAGCACTTGGCCACAACCCTCAAGATGAACGAAGTCAAAACTATTGAAGAAAAATTATCTGCTGCATATGTTGAACTGAAGGAATCAAACATGAAGATAACTGATCTAACTGTTCAAATTGTAGTAATGGAGAAACAACTCAAGGTGTTGAAGGCTTGCCATGAGGAACGGGTAATGACCAGGCTCAACAGAAAACTAAGGTCAGCACATTGACTTTCTTCATCCGCGACAACACTCCCTCTATTGGTTAGGCCATACGCACTGCTTCAGAGACTCAAACAATCCTTGATTGATATGAAGCCAGACAAATGAAGATTTTAGAGAGAATGAATACCTTTTCATCATTTGATTTTTTATTTTTTTATCGACATGTACTTCAAATCCAAATTAATGAAATCAACCAAAGCGGCCCTTTTATATGTTTTAGTCATTTGGTTCTTAGCTCTTTTTTATATACTTAAATGTAATAACCACAAAATTGATGTGGCATGGAAACAAAGAGTCATTTGTCGTCCTTGGCAATAAATATTGTTGTGACCACTTGTTTCCTTTTCTAAAGAGATTTTTTACATGCCATTAATTGCCATTCGAATCATCAAGACACATCGGACGTGTACACGATTGAAATCTCTAGTGGCTATATAAGTAACACTTTGGATTTCTATTTTCTTCACGCTTCTAGACCTCTCTGTGTTTCGACAAGAAACGAATGCATTTCGGTTGGGATATCTTGTTTAATAATAATAAAGAAAATGTAAAAAAAATATTTATCATCATATTTTATTGATTCTGAGCTCACATTACATCCTCGTGTTTCCCTTAATTTTGAAAAAAGTACAATAAATCAACAAATAACATGAAAGAGAAGTAGCCGAATTGTAATTTTAGCAACATTACGGCATATTTAGTGTCCGTCAGAGCGACAAAGGGGTTGTGCGGGTCCAAGATCCCCTTTTCCACGTCAATATTCGAAGAATATGCATAGTAGCTTTGATTGTGAAAGAACTCAGATGATTGTGCGGGTGCGCAACATATTGGACCCCCTATGAGGTACTTGGCGGTTATTTGGCTCCCAATTGCTTCTCTAACTTCTCCTCTCTCACTTTCCCCTTACTCCTGGCACTTCTCTGAAACTTCCCATAATCCAAATGAGGAGGGGAGGGGGTATTTGTCACGCCCCAAACTCAGAAACTAGGCTCGCAAAATTTCTGATCGTCGAATCCGGTGCTGATAGCCTCCGTAGTACCCCATTCTCGACTCCCAGCGCGCATACGCCAGATTTCGATCCTGGGATCCTATAAGGAGGATTTTCCCAACGTACATTTATCTCGTAAGAAGCATAACCACAAGTTTACCCAAATCACAAAAGCAACATCATCATCCTATATCCACTAATATAAATATTGAATACAGTGCTGAAAGAGAAATACATATGTCAAAAATCAAAGCTCCAAAAGTTCGCTGTATTTATAGGCTTTCACACGTGTAAACCCTCGATTTATGTGTCATGGGCCCCATTACACGCAACAGAACTGCAACAAACCCGCAGAACAGGTCTATCCGCGTAACAAACCCGAGCAACAGGTCTATCCGTGCAATAAACCCACACAACAAATCTACTGTGAAGTCTATTTCCACGCAACAAGGTTTGTGAGGTGTGTTTCTGCGCAACAGGGTCGTGAGGTCTGTTTCTACGCAAACTAGGTCTATGAGGTCTGTTTCTGTGTAATCAGGGTCTGTGAGGTCTGAAAAGGCAACAACAAGGACTGAAAGGTCTGGAGAAGCAATATTTTTTATGCACCAATAAATGCTCTCTCGATCCTTCTTTGATTTTTCTATGAAATCAAATGGAGGATCGATCTTCTTTTGCACAAAAATACTTTCACAATAGAGAAGGACTCTTCATGAAGTTAGTTTTGGTTCCATACCAGAGAAGGATCGCTCAAACGAAGAACTCAAGAGTCGAGCTCAAACGGAAGATTGAAGAATGATGTTCGAACAGAGGATTATGCTCAAATGGATTCAAACTAATTGCAATTGAAGGAATTGAGCTCGAATGAATCACGGTCGAAGGATCGTGGTCAAAGGATCGCGGTTGAACGATGACTGGATGATCACTTCCAAACAGAGAATCATGCTCGAAGGAATTGTGCTTGGCTCAAAGGCTGACTCAATACCCCTTCAATGATTAAGCAATTGTTTTTTATGGTGCAAACAATGGAAGTGACAATGCTTTCTTCAGGTAGTATTCGTTTTACGAATAAGGCCACAATTTTATCTTCCACAATTTTGTGTGCCTTTGTTCGTTCAATTCACTTTTCATCAAAACTTGTTGTTATGACAGCTTTAGTGACTTCAGCTTTGAGCATCTTAATAAAAGAATTGTCTTTTGATCTTGCTCGTGTTGCAACGGTCCTTTCGATCAGCTCCAGCAGCTTTTTCTTTATTCACCGTGGCCAGGGAATCGTCCTTTAATGCAACTCCAGCCATAATTCTAGTGATAGCTCCAACTATTCCTGCATTATCGGATGTTTTTAATCAAGATATTCCAGAGCTTTGAGTAATAGTTTCTCCAGTCAAATCAGCCAAGATTAGTATGGGCTATAAAATTTGAAAAGGAGAGCTTAAGAAGTCCTAGAGGGGGGGGGGGGGGGGGTGTGAATAGGACTATGTCAAATAATCAAATAAAGTGTTGAATAAGTAAATAAATCAAATATATCAATTGCACTAGTATTGAAACATTGATTCAAACTGATTCATAGGACAACCTTCACCCAAACAAGTTTAGGTAGGACAACCTTATTTCACGAATGTGAAAAGAATCAAAATCTCAAACTGAACAAGAGTAAATAAAACTAAATATTACAAGCATTCACCACTTTAACATAAAAGAAATTACAAATATTCACCACAAAAAGATAAAAGCATTCACCACAACATCAAGAATTATAGTGGTTCAGTTATCAACAACTGTTCTCAAACAGCCACACCTACTCCACTCCCAAAATTACTATCCATGTAATCTTGGCTTTCACTAAGAATAAGGTTTTTACATGGTCACCTTAAAATCTAATATAGTTGTGATTTTACCGGGCTATCACAAACAAAGAAACCCCTCACTGAGTTTTTATGGCTTATCTCAGAAAAAAAAAACATTAAGATTTTTTTGCTATCTCAGAAAAATGAAATACAAAAAATAAATGTATACTTATCTTCACCGTAGAAGAAGTTATAGTTAAAGAACTGCTTTTCTTGAATGTCGAATGTTCAATGTTCAGTTCGATAGAAAAGGTCCAGGGTTCTATTGATTTTAATTAAATTTAAACCAAGTAGCTACTTATATTAATTCTATTAAATCTCAATAAGAAGAGTATTCACTCTCTTTTTAGAATCAGAAAGATAGAGTTTGAGATTGAGGGAATTAAACCAAAAAGCTATAAAATAATTTATAAATATCATTCAATAGCTTGACAATAACTGAGACTTCTCTCTCACTTGTAGAAGGATTTAGATAGTCTTGAATGAATTTTCAGATTGAGAGAGAACCTCAATTTATAGGCAAAAAAAGTTCTTTCTTCAACTGGCCTAAGGCAGTCTTCGACTGGCCCAAGCATTGGAGTCAACTCCAACGAATTTTTAAATTTGAGTGGGATAAGATTTAACAAATCTTCGATTGGTCGAAGGCTTTGTTCGACTGTTCGAAGGAGCCAAAATCTGAACTGATTTAGTGACTAGACTTCGAGTCGACAAACTCTCGACTAGTCGAGCTGACCACTCAACTGGTCGAAAGCGCAATAAATTTTTTTGTTTCACTCGGTTTGAATTAGGACTGGTCGAGAATATCTTAGGTTGGTCGAGCTAAAACTTAAGCTGGTCGAAACTCAACCAAATACAAGCATAAAAATCCAATTTTAAATAGATTTTGAAAGCACCTAAACGTAAAGTCTTTCTAGGGTTTATAATACTTGTATGGACTGAACTTCATTGTCTTGAAGTAAATTAGAGACTTGAACTTCTCTAAGGAGCTTAATCTTCTACTAAAACATTAGTAGATCTTGACTTCATGTTGTCTTTTGAGCTTGATCTTCAACTTAATCTTGAGCTTGTTCTTCTACTAAAACATTTGTAGATCTTGACTTCATGTTGTCTTTTGAGCTTGATCTTTAACTTGATCTTCTACTAGATCGTAGTCTTGATGTTCTACTAAATCTTGAACTTATTTTGAACCTTGATCTCGAATCATATTTGAAGATCACTTGATAAGATGTTTTGACTATATGAAATTTGACAAACAAACTGTGAAGCGTGCTTTAAACATTATAGCACTTACAATCTCCCCCTTTGTCAATTTCGTAACAAAACACTTAGTATTACAATTATCAGAATGAAGCCTTATACTCTTGTACTCATGTTGTAGAAGATTGTTGAAGATTTGAAAATATTTACTACTCCCCCTCAATTTGTACTTTCCCTGTATTATGACAAATCCAGATGATGAAGGAGCAGGCATAGAAGGATCAAGCTGATGCAAACTCCTGGTGATACGATGGAAGTACTTTTTTATGTACTTCATTGAAGATTTTTGAGTTTGAACCAAGTTATCCTGGGAGACCTACAAAGCATTAACCTTCTCCTTAAAAGATTTAAGATGATCATCAACCTAAAAAGGCTAATAATCAGGATCTACTGGATCATCAAACTCATCTAGTTCAGCAAAAATGTCGTCCATTGAAGTGTCTTCAGGTGCAGGTGCTTCCTCCTCCTCTTCTTCATGTTGGCCAAGAAGAAATTGCATATTCATCTTATTCAAGTTGGTATTGTTAAATGGTAATTCCAACTCCAGTGCCTTAGACGCAGTAATGGTGATATCACAATGTAAAGCAATGTATGTCATGAGGTAAGAAAACGAAATCAAACCATGACCAGGATGTAGACGAAATTTAATAATAACGTAGCATATTAGAGAAGGAAGACAGACATGAATACCAGATGCAATCGAATGGAGGACACGAGTCATAAAGGGAGTAAGTTAAGACTTATTCCCTGATCTAAGATAGATGTTAGACGTAAAAATCTTATGAAGAATTCGATATTTTGAGAGCATTTAGTTATCACGAAGAGCATTATCGGATTTCCATTCAACATTAAAACGACATAATTTATGAGTAATCGCCTACCGGTCAGAATTAGTCATTTTATCAGTGAAATTGTTAATTAGAATTGCATCTTCTGCAACTGTAATCTTAGCCAATGTCGAGATAGTATAGCGATCAACTGTGAAGGTCCCTTCTATGAATTTAATCATAAATGTAAGATCTTCTAGAGACACATCACAAATAGAAGCATACATTCCTTGTGCAATGGAACAGTAAGCCATTCCGCCCTAACCAAGGATGCTTTCCCAATCGATATTGGAAAGAAGATGAACAAGATCAAACGGTGCAATGTGATCGAGATTAACAATCCGCTCAATAATTATATCTCTTGAGCGGAGATCCCTAACGTACTCCGAATCTTCTTCGGGGACCCTTAGGGTTCTCACATTAATTGGAGTCGGCGTAGATCACGAGCTACCATGGCCCTTGCGTGTTGCCGTTCTTTTAGTATCATGCTCCATTTAATGTTTGCACAAGAACTAATTAAAGAGAGTAAATGGATTGAAGCTAGATCAGATTTTACACAAAACCCATAACAAGGAGGGTTTGAAATAAAAAATACACCCCAAATATGAGATTGACTAGCAAAGATGTACCCAAAACTTGAAGAAAATCGAAAAATAAATACTTACAACAAAGTTTAGAAGTTGGGTTCATCGAGTGGGGCACTAGCTAATCGAGGAAGAAGGTGGAAATGAAATGGAAAAAGTAGTTTTTCCCTTTTCAGGGTGAAATCGTGTGGTCCTCGACTGGTCGAGCACGTACTCGACTCATTGAGGGTTCGACTAGTTGAGTATGTACTCGACTCATCGAAAAACACACAAAATCTGAATTTTGACATGAATTTTTAATTCTTTTTTTAATTTTATTATCATTTATGCATTTAATTAATATAAACATAAAACAAACAAATGCATAAATAAGATGATTAATTAATAATACATAAACCAATATCATGCTTTAAATTAGAAAATCTATTCTTGTCGAACAGTTTGGTCAGTATGTTTGCAAGTTGCTTCTCAATTTGAATGTATTCTAGCACAATACTCTTGTCTTCAACTAATTCTCAAATATAATGGTATCAAATATCAATATGTTTAGTACAAGAATGTTTGATTAGATTTTTTGAGATATTAATTGCTCTCGAATTATCGCAGTATAGTGCAAGCATTACCAGTTGTGATATATTCAGCTTCAACTATAGAAAGAGATACGAAATTTTATTTCTTATTGAGTCACGAAACTAAACAGTTCCCTACGTAGAAACATCTACCACTGGTAGATTTTCTATCGTCAATATTTTCTGCCCAGTCTGCATCAGTATATCTAGCAATTTGTACAAATGTATCATGCAAATACCAAAGTCCTAAGTTAGCAGAACTTGCGACATATCTGATTATCCATTTAAGAGAAATTAGATGTGATTCATTAGGATTATATTAATATCTAGTACATATTCCAACACTAAAAGCAATATTAGGTCTATTGCAGTTAAGTATAAAAGATTTCCAATCATGCTTGGATATTGATGGGAGTGTACACTTTTACCTGATTCATCCTTTGAGAGTTTAAGAGTTGTACTCATTGGAGTATCAAACTTTTTCTCATTCTCAAACCCAAATCTTTTTACAAGATTCAAGGCATATTTGGTTTGTGAGATGAACATCCCATCTTCAAGTTATTTAACTTGTAATCCAAGAAAATAGTTTAGTTCACCAACCATACTCATTTCAAATTTGGATTTCATTAGAACTGTAAACTCAATAAATAAGTTAGTGCATGTAGATCCATAAATAATATCGTCAACATAGATTTGAATCAGTATATGATCGTTATATTTCTTGATAAATAAAGTTTTATAAACACTGCCCATAATAAAGTTATGATTAAGTAAAAATTTAGTCAATTTTTCATACCATGCCCTGGGAGCTTGTTTTAAACCATAAAGTGTCTTTTAAAGACGGTATACATGATATGGAAGTTTGGGATCCTCAAAACCCTTAGTTTATTCAACATATACTTTCTCATATAAGTCATCATTTAGAAATGCACTTTTGACATCCATTTGATATATTTTAAATTTCTTATGATATGCAATCGAAATAAATAATCTTATGGATTCAAGGGGCGCAACCGGTGCAAACTTTTCATCATAATCAATACCTTTTATTTGAGTATACCCTCGTACAACCAATCGAGCCTTATTTCTGATAATATTACCAATTTCATTAGATTTGTTCTTAAAAATTCATTTGGTTCTAATTACATGTTCATCAGTAGGTCTAGAAACCAAGTACCATACATCATTTCTGACAAATTGATTTAATTCTTCTTGCATGACAATTATCCAACTTTCATTAGCAAGTGCTTCATTTACATTGGCTAGTTCAATTTGGGAAGTGAAGCAGATATAATTACAAATATTTTCTAATTGTCTTCTTATATGAACACCAGTACTAAGGTTACCAAGTATTTGATCAGTCGGATGGTCTTGACTAATCTTAATTCAGTATTAACTGATTTGGATGAAGAGTCAGGTATATCAATTATATTGACTTCATCATCATCTTGACTTGGAGTGGGTGTGATTTGTTGATCATCAATTACTACATTTATTGATTCCTAAATCGCCCCAGTTCTTTTATTAAGAACCCGATAAGCATGGTTATTTAAAATATAGCCTAGAAAAATTCCCTCATCACTCTTAGCTTCGAATTTTTTCAAATTTTCTCAGTCACGTAAAATAAAGCATTTACTTCCAAAAGTCTGAAAATATTTAATAGTGAGCTTTTTATTAAACCATAATTCATAAGTTGTTTTATTTTTAGATTTTCTAATGTAAAAACAATTTATAATATAATATGCAGTATTAACAGCTTCAGCAACTTTTTTTTTTTTTTTGTAGATTCATGCTATTTAACATTACACTAGCCATTTCCTGTAGAACTCTATTTTTTCTTTCAACAAGTCCATTTTGTTGAGGTGTTTTGGGAGTAGAGTACTCATGCAATATACCATGATTATTACAGTACTTTTTAAAATTTCTATTCTCGAATTCAGTGCCATGATCACTTTTAATTTTGATCACAGATATCTCTTTTTCAGTTTAAATACTCTTTAAAAATTTTCTGACTTCATCAAGAGTATCTGATTTCTCTATTTAAAAGGCTACCCATGTATATCTGGTGTAATCACTAACAATGACCAGAAAATATATTTTTCCACCTCTACTCTCCATTCTAGTTGGTCCTACTAGATCCATGTGGAGTAGCTCTAGAGGTTTGGTTGTGGCTAAGGAGTTCACTTTCTTGTGACTACTCCTGATCTGTTTGCCAATTTGACATGCGCCACATACTTTTTCTATCTTTTTTAACTTGGGTAAGCCACATAAGTGATTTATTTTGCTCAGCTTATAAAGATCTCTATAGTTCACATGTCCAAGACGTTTATGCTATTATTCAGTCTCATATGTTTGGACCATGTAACATGAATGGTTAGATGAGCAAGAGTTATCAATTATATAGCAATTTTCAGAGATCATGCGACCATTTAATATTACATTACCCTTCTCATTCATTATCTCACATTCGTGATCAGAAAATTTCACACTATGTTTATTATCATAGATTTGAGATATGCTTAAGAGGTTATGTTTTAAACCTTCAATATAAAGCACATTTTCAAAGAGAGGTAAGTTAGAAAGTTGTACAGTACCTTCGCCTATTATTTTGCAGTTACTTCTATCACCGAAAGTAACTGAGCTGCCATTTATTTCTTTGATATTCGTGAATATTGTCTTGTCACCTGTCATATGTCTCGAGCATTCACTATCCACGTACCATCTTAAGTGGCTAATGGCTTTAAAAGCTGTGTGGACAACAAGACACTTAACATTTGGAACCCATTTCATTACAATTCTAGGTTTAGGAGTGTCTCTTAATTTTCGCTACATTTGGGAGTTAGAATTATTCCTTTTTCTATAAACTCTATTTTCATCTGAGTTGGATTTTAGAAGCTCGTTAAGCAAGTCCACAATTTTTTCAGCTAAGGAAAATTTATTATTCCTTTGATGTTTATAGCTGATAGCATTATTATTTTTGGGAACTTGAAAGGGTTTTGAGTTTTCGAAATCATTACAATTAAAATCTCTTAAAGTCTTACCTTTAGATTTGAAGATTCCCCTCTTACATAAATATGAGTAGAATCCTTGGATTTCAAAGAATTACCTTTAACATAACCCAGACCAGACTTGTCACCACATTTTCTGGAAGAGGTTAACAATTTTTCAAGCTTTTAGTCACCATGGGCATATTTGTCACACCCCAAACTCGAAAACCAGACTCACAAAATTCCTGATTGCCGAATCCGGAGCCGATAGCCTCTGTAGTGCCCCATTTTCGGCTCTCGGCACCTATATGCCAGATTCCGATCCTAGGATCCTACAATGAGGATTTTCAAAATGATTTTTTTTTTGTCATAAAGCATAACCAAGTCACAAAACAACATTACCACATATCCGCTATATCAAAAACTTTGAGTACAATGTGGAAAAGAAAATACAAATATAGATATCGGAACTTCAAAAGCTCAGCTACGTGCTCTTGCCTCAGTGCTGCTGCGATCCAACATCACGTGCATGCAACGGTCGTGCATAAGCTTACGAAAAGCTTAGAGGATAGTGTAAGTATGTTCGCAAGTCAAGTGCCAAGTATTCAATATTAGAGTAATGCGAAAATATGCTGGTAAGTCCATGAATACTATTAGTCGTACCAAGGATATGTGATGCAAGGCATGAATGCTATCAGCCATACCAAGGCCATGCAATGTGAGGCCTATGTAGCCAAATGTCATATGCAAGATGCAACACAAGCATGCCATTCCTCATCAAGTACATATATCAGTACAACTCCCCTCTGTGATATCACTGGGGTCTAGTACACTACATACTGACTGCCACCTCCCTAGCCGCAAACCCAGTGAGTGGAAAAGACCACACCATCTGCCTGACTAGTAGTCTACCAATACCTACCCGGCTCATCGATAGAGGACCTATTTACGAGCTGGTCAAACTCAGCCTAGCTTACAACCCCCTCACTCGGGCGAATAAGGCCACACCCCTTCCAACCGACCACGACATAGTGGGAGATGCAGTCTACTGGTATTCGGCACTCATGTGATCCTGTATCCACTCGATCTAGACGTTAGAGTATCTCCTGGTACCAAAAAGGTTCTGGGACTTTCACCCAAGGACATCCTATGTGCCTACAGTGCTAGAGTTAATATTTTCGGTAATCCAATCTAGCCATCCACGATGTGCCTGTCGAGGCCACGGCCCTGATGTCGCTAGAGCGTATAGTGATCATGTCACACAAATGCGAGATGCATGAATCACACTATCCAGTCATGCAGCAATCCTTCGTGTACCGCGTGCTTATTGAGCAACTCCTATCAATGAGTCTCATAAACAGTTTGCCCAATGGCATATCCTATGATCAGTCACTCCTCATATCAAGCATACATATGATGCGTATGGGCATGAATCATGAAGTTATACTAAGCATGTTATATGGTGATGAACTATCTTCATAACGAAGATGGGCCTAGACGGCCTACACACAACAAGTATGGGCCTAACAATGGGCCTTAGGGAGAGTTACAATGCAGACATTTAACCATCATTGCTCTTATAATGTGGACGTCAAACCATCATTGCTCCCAAGGCATGGCCCGCCATAAACATCATTACATACATCATGGTGGAATCACACCTCACAATGGACCTCATATACATCACATTCAGCCTCACACAAAGGCCTTACATATGACTCATTGGGCCTCACTCATGGTCCTTATATACATCACATTGGGCCTTAACACGTGAGCCTCAAATACATCACAATGGGCCTCATATATATCAAGTGGGCCACATCACATGGGCCGCACCAATGGGCCTCATATACATCAAGTGGGCCACATCACATGGGCCGCACCAATGTGCCTCATATACATCAAGTGGGTCACATCCACGGGCCGCACCAATGGGCCTCATATACATCAAGATGGGCCACAACAATGGGCCGCACCATCTACACCATTCATCTATTTTAGATATCTTTTTAGAACATTTTCTAAAAATGAATCACATCGGAAGATTATCTGGACTATACCACAAATAACAATGGAGATAATGATTTCCACCCTTACAATTACCAAGGCCCACCATAACGTTTATTTCCCATCCAATCTGTTCATACAGTCTCAAAGACCTTAATCAAGAGGAAAAACAAATATCATATTGATCCAGAACTTCTATGATCCCTGGATTTCAATGCTAGGTGTTCAATTCTCCACTGTTTTCTGCAGTGTGGTCCACCTGATAGATCTGCCTCATTTTTAGTCTCAGGCCTTAAGACGAGCTCGCCGATTAGATGGATGATTTAGATGTAACACATACATCAGTGGTGGGTCCAAGTCCCAGCTGGACTGTTTAGGTATAACACATACTCCATGTCGATTTGGATAAAACCCATACCTCATGGTGGGGTCCACACGTGTGGCCCACTAGGAAAAATGGACGGACGGTCTGGATCACTCCTGTGATCAGACCACCTTACTGATGTCAATACATCAGCTACATAGCTGGTGTGGGGCCACGTCTAGATGAATGGATAGTATAGATAACACACATGTGTGTTGTGGGTCCCCAACAGGTGGACGGTCTAGATCAATATACATGGGGTGGGTTCCACATAGCTTGCTGATGTCATTTCATTAGCTAAATAGCTGGTGTGAGTTACACCAGCCAATCATCTTCCATATTAGGTGGGTCCCATGTGTGGCCCACCACATGCAATATAATATTCTATTTTTTTTTTTTTTTGAATCAACACCAACATCCAAGCCCTGGACGGCCTGGATGCTCATACGTAGAAGTGGTTTTTCCACCGCCGATGATGGATGGCATGGATAATATCATGCTCCAAGGTGGGCCATTCAAACAGGGAGAGAAAGAGAAAGAGAGAGAGAGAGAGAGAGAGAGAGAGAGAGAGATGTGTGCGATGGGAGGGACCCCGATACTATGGGCCCTCCCTTCCATGCATTACAACATACATCTAGTGGGTCTCATTACATGTGGGCCCAACAATAAAAATTTCAATGGTGGAGATCCCTTTCCATCGAAATGCAAGGTCTAGATGACCCTTTACATACTAGGAAAATAAATATTATGATGGAGTGCATGGAGAATGGCCCCATCATGGAATGAAGGTATAAGTCATGGTGGGCCATCGGCCACACCTAGGGTCCAAAGTGAGATCCATACCACCGATCGGTAGGCCTCACTTGGCCCATCATCAAAAATACAAATCTAATCCTATAAACACCCACCGTTGGATCTTCTTGGTTCTATGAAATGCCAAGCTGCTTAGCTCTCTCTCTCTCTCTTTAATGGAAGATGATGAGGATTGTAGGGCTAGGATGTGGGATCTTGGGATAGGAAGTGGGTCACACGCATAGCTTATTTTCTCTCCTAAGGATTCTTCTCTCATGGTTGCTTGGGAAATTGTAGAGAATGGAGTGAAATGAGAGAGGAGTGGGGTTGTGTAAGAAGGATGGGATGAGAGGAATGGGTAGTGTAAGAGAGGGATGGGTGTGTGTAATAGAGAATTGACTTATGGGGGGTGAGGTGACATGGTGTATGGGTTGCTTATCTTTATTGGTACGAAAGGGATGGGAGAGGCATGGGTTGTGTACTTGACTAGTACTTGATTGATTGATGTGATGGGTTGTAGAGATTTTCTCAAAATTTACAACGTGTGGTGTTTCTTCAAAATATACGCGGGCCCACAATTCCTGGCCTGGGTATCGCATCGGTGCGCAAGACAGGGCATTGGAACCGTGGCGACGGTGTAGTTGTGATGGTACAAGTTTTGAGTCGAGCTGACTCAGATCTACGGGATGCGACTCAGGGTCCCGTACAAATGCCGATTACAGGTCGTGGGTTGCCGGAATTCGACGAGGAGGTTCGCGGGAGTCCATGGAACGATACAGACTAGGATACGGGCCTTATAATATTTCCAAATGTCCTTTGAACTCAGAAGAGAAGAAACTTTAAGTTTTAGTTTCTCAATTTTAGTTTTGAGATTTTTCAATTTAGAAGATTTAAAACTTAAATCTAATTTTATTTTTTCAAGACAATATGAAAATTGAGATTTTTCTAAAACTATGTTTTCAAGTCCTTCTTTTAGTTTAGCATATTTCTCTTTTTGAATTTTCAATTTAATAGCAATTTTACAACTTTCTTTGTATAGGGCATTGTAGGCATCTTGAAGATCGTCTTCATTTTCATTTTCAAGGTCATTCCTTAGATTTTCATAATCAGACATATTACAGCTATCTGAAGAAGTGACTCTGGATATAGTCACGAGGGCTTTCACATCATTTGTATTTGCATTTTTTTGGTCTGATTCATCCGACTCAGAAGTGCTTTCAGAGTCAGATGATTCATCCCAAGTAGCAATCATGCCCTTTCTTTTAGACTTATCCTTCTTAGGACATTTATTAGTTAAATGCTTATGTTCATGACAGTTGAAACATAGACTGTCCTTTATTTTTAGATTTCCAAGAATTAGATTTTCCTTTTCTTTTATCAGTTGATTTTTGAAAATCTATTCTTTTCTTTTTTTTTGAAAGTTCTATAAAATTTCTTAACTAGCATTGCCATATCATCTTCATTTTCTTCAAAATTAGAATCTGTATTTTCTTTTGAAATAAATTTAGAAGATTTAAGAGCAATAAACTTAGCTTTAGGAGTTTTAAAATTCAAGTCATATTTTGAAGAGAACCAACTAACTCCTCAACCTTCATAAGATTAGTATCCCTCAATTCTTGAATAGCAGTAACCTTAGAATTGAATCTCTCTAGAAGAGATTGCAATATTTTTACGCAAACTTTGTTTTCAGGGATTCCATCTCCTAGATCCCACATGGAATTTACTATGTCATTTAGTTTCATATCGAAGTCCATGAAAGTTTCATTCTTTTCCATACGAATTTCCTCAAATCTGGTAGTGAGGACTTGAACTTTTGATTTCTTGACTATAGTAGTTCCTTCATGTGTCATTTCGAGAACATCCCATGCTTACTTAGTTGTATCGCAAGAAATAATTCTTTTGAACTCATCAGGCAATAGAGCACAAGTTATAGCATTCACAACCAAAAAATCAAGCAAAGGCTATGGACGTTGACAGCTTTTAGCCATGGATTAAATCCATAGTAATATAGCTACGGATTTAATCTGTAGCTAAACCCTAAGTGATCTGTAGCTAAAACATACCTCCTCACCTAAACCATATTAAACATAGATGGTGCTTAAGGGGATCCATGGGGTCCATTGGAATATATGTGTTTGATCTAAGCCATCCAACAATTCTGATATATAATTTTAGTACATGAGCCTAAAAATTATTTAGATTAAATGTCTAAGTGGACCACACTATAAGAAATAATTAAAATTAAATTTCTACTGTTAATATGTTGTGTGGTCTCCTTACATATTCGATCTAACTCATTTTTTGTATAAGCACTTAAAATAATAATTTAAAATTAATTGACGGAGTGGATATATGAAATACATCACGGTGGGCCTCACAGTCCTAAAACTCAACGTCCCCAAGGAGTCGTCCGTCACCTACCCCCTTCATAATCCAAACCCCCTCCCAAAATAAAAAACCCATCCCCGTCCGCCATTTTCTCCCGCGCGCAGAGACGAAAACTCTCTCTCTCTCTCTCGCACTCAGTCTCTCTCTTTCCCTTGCCCTCTCTTGATCTCTTGCTCTCCCTCACCCTCTCTCCCTGTCTCTTGGCCGCCCGCACCCATCTTCCCAAAACCCAAACCTAAAACTCACTCTCCGTCTCTCTCGCGCGCACCCTCTCCTCTCTGTCTCTGCCTCTCTCGCACTCTCCCTCTCTCTCTCTCTCTCTCTCTCTCTCTCTCTCTCTCACACCCTCTCCCTCCTCTCCCTGTCTCTCTCTTCCTCTCTCTGATCTCTCCACCCTACCACGCAATCCACATCCAGTCGGTGGTGGCAAGGTCATCACGCAATCCTCGTCCTTTCTCGCTCTCGCCATCTCCTTCTCGCTCGTGACCTCACGACCAGCAGCTCTCTCTCTCGGCAGCGGCAGTGGTATTCTCCTCTTCCTCTTCTCTGTCTTCTTTTTCTTTTTCTAATAGGGCTTCGAAATTAAAAATCTCTAATTGGGAATTTTTGAAATTCCAAATCCCTAATTGGGGCTTTTTGAACTTTCAATCCCTAATTGGTATTTCTGATTTTGTAATTCCTTATTTCTGGAGGAGCTCTATCCCAGATTGGGATTTTGTATGGTTGATCATCATTTACCGTGTCTGGAGGTGAGGAACTCGAAATTGAAAACTCCCTAATTAGGGTTTTTTTTTTTTGTTCTCATCATGGATAATGGATTGCTTATGATTCTAACGAATCACTTTCAACAGATGATCCTAACCCTCCATATATGGCTTACAACTTAGATAGAAGATGGCTAGCTTTCAGGTGGATAGGATCATCTGACTGGTGTGATTCTTTCATGGTGTCCCATAGGTTGTAAGTTTGTAACTATGGACAGTCCAGATTCATTCCTTGAAGACAGTTCCCTAAGCAGAAATTGTTGATAGCACTATATGATGGCTGATAGATGGATTTTTATGATAGTGGTTGGTTTTGTTAGTTGCTTTTGTCATAAGAAGCTCAGATTTGCTATAGTTTAATTTTAGTTGCAAGAATTCAAATGCAATTTGGATATATCTGTAGCTTTGATCCCACCTCAAAATGACCCAATCCCCCTTTTCTACTGGAAATCAGTTGATTTTATGGTTTTTTATAGCATTTTTATGGTTGAGGATTTTTTTTCCTTTTTTAATTCGATTTGATGTTGATTTCATCAGATCTAATGGTTTAGTTCTGAAATTCTTTGTTCTTATTTATGAAGAAGGTAAGGTAGTAACTCCCAACTATGTTCTTATTTATGAGGACAATGAAGGAGATCGAATGCTTGTCGGCAATGTGCCATGAAGAATATTCTTTTTCCTTTTCATATAGTGATGTCCTAATGTAGGATATTTTGGGTTATTTCTCCCTTGAATGACTGAAGTAAATGCATTTAGCCAGCTTGTATGTATGTATGTTTGTATTGGTATCTTTTGCTTTTTCATAAAATGGTGTTCTAATCTAGAATATTTTTGGGTTATTTCTACCTTGGGAAAGGCATTTTGTATGCTCTTTCACAGAGGGTTGCCCTTAATTTAGATCAATATGAAGAATCATGGATCTTCTTTTGGAGGGGCCTCTTTTTTCAATACCAATTTCATCTTCTTATATTTCACAAGATTTATAGATGTATGAAATTTTTATGGTTCTCTGATTTCATATGAAAATGATGATCTATATGCTGAGCTTTGGCATGCATCACGGCGGGGCCCAACCTAATGTGTGTATTAAAAATTTTCAATTATGGGAGGCAGAAGAATTGACATGTGCTTTATGGGAGGTAGAAGAATTAACAAATATCCATTGTGTGGCATTTGAAGGTGTGTGGAAATTCCTTTTTTAAGGCTCTTCTATTTTGTTTGGTTCTTTTGTCACTTGATTGCTAAATTGCATGCGGTATGGAGGTGCAACGCTTTTTTTTTTTTTTTAATCATGGAGATGTGGTCTTGGAAGATGGTTTCTTTTATTGTATTTTAGTGAATCTGGAATGAAAGATGTTGTAGAATCTTTGCAAGCAAGTCTTGCCAGATTGACATGCTGTGTTGGAGAATCCTTTTCATGGCTACAGGATGGGCAATGTCTTCCCTTACTTTTAGGATGTCTCTTTCCTTGAATCCATTCCACCTTGGAGTCCTTTTATGCAGGTTGATCTTTTTTCCCCCCTTCCTTTTTGCCTGGCTTTTTGGTCATGTTTTGGCTTTTTTCTTGTACTTTCAATGGAGGCCTTCTCATCATCTTCTATTCTTCTTCTTCTTTTTCTTTAATATGAGATTTTTCAAAAAATAATAATAATATAAGTTGAGTAGCCTTCCAAAAAATGCTCCTTGGAGTTGAGATAGTAATTTCTTTTTTTTTCTTTTTTTCTTTTTTAAAAAGGTCAAGGATCTAGGACACAATGCTTTTGAGAACTTTAATATCAACTAAGAGTTTTACCTCTTTCTATTTGCATGATGTAGAAGTTGAATGGATTTTGATGTTATTCCTACATTTCCACAGGTATGGGATCAGATTCATCAAGCAGGTTATTATGTTGATGTTGATACAACAGACAGGAGGATCCAAAAAAGATACATGTACTATTCTATTAAAGACTGTTTGTGTAATACTTAATTTCTCAGTACGTATTTGAATGGTAACTATATTTTTATTGATAAGCTATGCTTTTGTGGATCAATGAATAAATAAAATACTTCAAAATAATGTACTTTGTTATTTTTCTATTATAAGTGGAAATGATGTTATATAAACTAGTAAATCAGCTTCAGCATGATAATTATGAGGTTCACCCCTTGTTCTTCATATATGTTGATTGCATAACATTGGTCATATTTGTCCTATCATCCATTTCTCTCAGGCACAATTGGCCTAAGCTTTGGCCCAAGTCATGCTCATAGTGGAGCCAATATGTTGAAAATGTGGGGCCCACCTGCAATATATGCATGGGCAGATGCACATTCAGGATTTTCAGCGCATGGACCATCCATGTTGAGACCCAGCATTGTATAATTGGATCACTGATGCATGGGCCTCTCCTATTCATGCTGAAAACCCAAGCTCACTAGACAAGCTCTTGGCCCAAGCATTTTCCTTGTTGGCCACCATCATTGCCATTGTCATAACTTTCTACCAGCTATTTGAGATTGCCTTTGATCTTTTCCTTGTTCTTCTTGAAAAAAGGAAAAGAAAAGTGAGAAAGGATTAAATCAGTTAGTTGAAATTTGTGAACATGTGGATAAAATACATGCATGCTTGTTGGTGCTTCCTGGTGAAAGGGAGATAGTTACATTGCCTTAGCATGTAAGCATTGGCACATGTATCATTCAATTATATGATAATTAACTGGCATTCACTTGCCTCTGTTTAGTAGTTGACTACGATTGGACTATTCCAATTATCTTATCAATTTGATGCCACTGGATGAATTAATCTTTCGATGAGTAGAATGACCTGACTCTAGGACCAAGTCATCTATGTGGTGAGCCCATATGAAAGATGGCTGGGATGTCATGTCACACAGTTTCATAGTCATGGTTCAGTTTAGTTCAGGTTCAGTTTGCAGTTTGGATTCTTGAGGTGCTTAATGAATCTAATTCTTCTAAAAATGTCAACAGTGGCCAGATTTGGTGTTATCTATTAATACCTTTAAAGTATATGGATCTCTAATAACTTTAACTTCCAAGAAGCATTTAATTTGGCAGGGTGCTATTTGCTTTAAAGTACAGGTATTCATCTCCATATGGTCTGAACAGCTAGTTTCTGAAGACTTTATCCAATTCATATCATCCTGTACTGTTTCAAAATTTCACCAAGCAATCATGAGAGTTCCTGTTTCTGATCTGGGCCTTAGATAGGAATGATTGGTGAAATAGGACTCCAGAAGCAAACAAAAATTGCTGGGACAAGGTGGTGGTTGTGATGATGATGATGACTCTTCACTACTAACTCCCAAAGAACAACAACAGGAGAATTCAAAGGTGATGATGATGAGGTACATGATATATGTTCTTGTTTGGTTCAGATGCTGCCAGTCTCTGTTGGCTAAGTGGTTGTTTTTTATCTAGAGTTTCGTCTGTCTACATGTTCTAAGGGGATGAGGATATATACTCTATTTTACCTTTTTTTTTAAAAAAAAAAAAAATTGTGATTCTGTTTTGTTTTGAACAAACTTTTTACGGGATTTATGCTTTTTAGGAAGGAATGTTGTTTTTATAAATCCTGCTTATGAAATGTTGCTTTTGTTATTTGCTTTTGAAAATTTCTCCACTTGTTTTAGGCTTACCATAATAGCAAGAAAATACCCTGTGCTTGCGGAAATAAGTCTTCTCATGATGCATAGTTGATTTATGCTTGTTTTAAATATAGGTCTTGTCCATCAGGTGGGCCTTGCAGTGAACGTGTGAATTCAGGTTGGTTGTCATTAGCTAAAGGATAACTAGGTTTCTACCTGCCCATAATCTGTATCTGGGTAGCTAAAGCTAATGTGGTTGTCGTTATAATGTTAATTGAACATATGTTGTGTGCATTTTGAACTAATTTTGAACTAATTTGGCACTTGTTTTTTTATTTTTTTTAAATATTGAATGAATTTTGTTTTCTATATTTGAACGTATTTATAGTCTTAGGCTCCATTTGGTCATCACATTAGTATTTATGAAATTTTTTTTTTTTTTTTTGAAAACCAAATGGAGCCTAAGCCATTTTTAACTCCGCCAATGCAACTCCTTGCATTGCCGGTCCCAAGCCCGGGTAAAGGAGGAGGGAGAAGGGCTTTAGAATGAATCGTCAACTATGGAGGAGATCCTAAAAATGCGGTGAGTATCTCTGGTTTTATAGTTTTACTTATACATTCTTGTATTGATTACTCATGCATGACGGTTATGCGCATTCTTTCAGGTGGATGTTGCATGTGGGAGGGTTGGAGCTGCATATTTCAGATTCAAGCATCTGGTACGTCTCTTATAAAGAATGCACATGTGTAGTTCATCAAACAATACATTATGTGATATCATGTGCATGATATCTATGTTGTAATTTCCCTCATATATTTTGCTTAAAATCAATGTTTATGCATGATTCTCATGCATTGACATGGATTTGGGCCAAAAACGATCGAAATAAAAAATTTGAGAAAATAGAAAAAAATTTCTTTTATAAAGTAAGTATTTGGGGCCAAGTGGTTATGTATTTGCTCCATTAAATTTGCTCGAAATTAATGGAGCAGACCCGGATGTGCGTCGGAGCTATTCGGATGAGCGGGGGTCCCTGGAAGGTGGGAACCGCTGTTATGACCATGATGAAGCTGTCCATTTCCTATGAACAGCATTGGAGGGGCCTGGCCATTTGGACAGGCCGTGTTTATGTATTTGCTCGAAATTAATGGAGCAGACCCGGATGTGCGTCGGAGCTATTCGGATGAGCAGGGGTCCTTGGAAGGAGGGAACCGTTGTTATGACCATGATGAAGCTGTCCATTTTTTATGGACAACATTGGAAGGGCCTGGCCATTTGTGCCGGATGGCCGTGTTTATATCTGTATTTGCAGGGACTATACCTTTAACCTAAACCTATAACCTATAACCTAAATCAAAACTAAAACCTAAACCTAAACCTAAAACCTAAACCTATAACCTATAACATAAATCAAAACCTATTACCTTTCCCTAAACCTTAACCTAAACCTATAACCTATAACCTAAATCAAAACCAAAACCAAAACCTAAAACCTAAACCTATAAACTATAACCTAAATCAAAACATATAACCAAAACCAAAACCAAAACCAAAACGTATATCCTAAACCCGAACACAGTCTCAAATCCTAAAACCTATAACCTAAACCAAAACCAATACCTATAGCCTAAACCCGAACCCATTCTCAAATCCAAAAAACCTATAACCTAAACCTAAACCTTAACCTAAACCATTAACCTATAACCTAAATAAAAGCCTATAACCTAAACCAAAACCTAAACCTATAACCTATAACCTAAACCCAAACCCATTATCAAATCCCAAAACCTATAACCTAAACCCAAACCAAAACCTATAACCTAAACCCGAACTCATTCTCAAATCCCTAAACCTTAACCTATAACCTAACCTAAACCTATACTTATAACCTAAAACTATTCCCAAATCCTAAAATCTATAACCTAAACCTAACATTTCCCTAAACCTATAAGCTAAACTCAATTCCCTAAAGCTAAACCTACACCTAATCATAATCTCAACTCCCTAACCTAAACCTAAACATAAACTTGAAAACCCAAACTTAAATCCAATCCCGAACTTGAACCTGATTTCCTAAACCTAAACCATAACCCATTCTCAAATCCAAAAACCTATAACCTAAACCTAAACTAAAACCAAAACTTATAACCTAAACCCAAACCCATTCTCAAATCCCAAAACCTATAACCTAAACCAAAACCAAAACCTATAACCTAAACCCGAACCTATTCTCAAATCCCAAAACCTATAACCTAAACCTAAACCTTAACCTAAACCTATAACCTATAACCAAAACCTATAACCTAAACCCGAACCCATTCTCAAGTCCCAAAACCTTAACCTGTAACCTAAACCTAAACCTTAACCTTAACCTAAACCTAAAACCTATAACCTAAATCAAAACTATAACCTAAACCTAAACCTATAACCTAAACCTATAACCTATAACATAAATCAAAATCTATTACCTTTCCCTAAACCTTAACCTAAACCTATAACCTATAACCTAAATCAAAATCTATTACCTTTCCCTAAACCTTAACCTAAACCTATAACCTATAACCTAAATCAAAACCAAAACCAAAACCTAAAACCTAAACCTATAACCTATAACCTAAATCAAAACATATAACCAAAACCAAAACCTAAACCTATATCCTAAACCCGAACACAATCTCAAATCCTATAACCTATAACCTAAACCTAAAACCTATAACCTAAACCAAAACCTATAACCTAAATCAAAACCAATACCTATAGCCTAAACCCGTACCCATTCTCAAATCCAAAAAACCTATAACCTAAACCTAAACCGTTAACCTATAACCTAAATAAAAGCCTATAATGTAAACCAAAACCAAAACCTATAACCTATAACCTAAACCCGAACCCATTATCAAATCCCAAAACCTATAACTTAAACCGAAACCAAAACCTATAACCTAAACCCGAACCCATTCACAAATCCCAAACCCAAACCTAAACCTAAACCTAAACCTAAAACCTAAACCTAAACCTATAACCTAAACTCAAATCCCTAAACCTAGACCTAAACCTAAACCTATAGCCTAAACTCAAATCCCTAAACCTTAACCTATAACCTAACCTAAACCTATACTTATAACCTAAAACTATTCCTAAATCCCAAAACCTATAACCTAAACCTAACCTTTCCCTAAACCTATAACCTAAACTCAATTCACTAAACCTAAACCTAGACCTAAACCTAAACCTATAGCCTAAACTCAAATCCCTAAACCTTAACCTATAACCTAACCTAAACCTATACTTATAACCTAAAACTATTCCCAAATCCCAAAACCTATAACCTAAACCTAACCTTTCCCTAAACCTATAACCTAAACTCAATTCACTAAACCTAAACCTAGACCTAAACCTAAACTATAGCCTAAACTCAAATCCCTAAACCTATACCTATAACCTAACCTAAACCTATACTTATAGCCTAAAACTAGTCCCAAACCCCAAAACCTATAACCTAAACCTAACCTTTCCCTAAACCTATAACCTAAACTCAATTCCCTAAAGTGAAACCTACACCTAATCCTAATCTCAACTCCCTAACCTAAACCTAAACCTAAACTTGAAAACCCAAACTTAAACCCAATCCCGAACCTGAACCCGATTTCCTAAACCTAAACCATAACCCATTCTCAAATCCAAAAACCTATAACTTAAACCTAAACCAAAACCAAAACTTATAACCTAAACCCGAACCCATTCTCAAATCCCAAAACCTATAACCTAAACCAAAACTAAAACCTATAACCTAAGCCCGAACCCATTCTCAAATCCTAAAACCTATAACCTAAACCTAAACTTATAACCTAAACCAAAACTTATAACTTAAACCAAAACCAAAACCTATAACCTAAACTTGAACTCATTCTCAAATCCCAAAACCTATAACCTAAACCTAAACCTTAACATAAACCTATAACCTATAACCTAAATCAAAACCTATAACCTAAACTAAAATCAAAACCTATAACCTAAACCTGAACCCATTCTCAAATCCAAAAACCTATAACCTAAACTAAAACCTATAACCAAAACCAAAACCAAAACCTATAACCTAAACCCGAACCCATTCTCAAATCCCAAAACCTATAACCTAAACCCAAACCGTAACCTAATCCTATAACCTAAACTCAAATCCCTAAACCTTAAACTATAACCTAACCTAAACCTATACTTATAACCTAAAACTATTCCCAAATCCCAAAACCTATAACCTAAGCCTAACCTCTCACTAAACCTACAAGCTAAACTCAATTCCCTAAACCTAAACCTACACCTAATCCTAATCTCAACACCCTAACCTAAACCTAAACCTAAACTTGAAAACCCAAACTTAAACCCAATCCCGAACCTGAACCCGATTTCCTAAACCTAATTCATAACCCATTCTCAATTCCGTAAAGCTATAACCTATAACCTAAACTTAAACCTAAACCTAAACCTAACCTAAACTTATAACCTTTCCCTAAACCTTTAACTTAAACCTAAACTTAAAACCTAAATGTATTCTTAAATCCTTAAACCCAAACCTACACCAAATCATAATCTCAACTCCTTAACCTAAACCTAAAGTTGAAAACTCAAACCTAAACCCGATCCCGAACCCGAACCCGATTCCTAAACCTAAACCTGAACCTATAATCAAGTTCCCAAAAGCTATAACCTATAACCTATAACCTAAACCTAAACCTATAACCTAAACCAAAACCAAAACCTATAACCTAAACTTAATTATAACCTATACCCTAACCTTAACCTAAACCTATAACCTAAACCTAAACCAAAACCTGTAAACATATGATGAGACCATTTCTTTTGTGTTAATTTCATTCCTCTTTAAATTTTTATTTTTTTAATTCATTAAGAAAAAAAAAGTGGTTATACGTGATGCACTTCTTTCACTGTCTTTCTTTTCCCCAATGGGCATTCTAATTTATGAATAACATGATATATCTTCTCTTTCAATTCTTTATCATTGAAATTTAAGGGTAAAGTCGAGCAAATTTCTCTAATGAAGCCAAAGATTTGTATTTTCAGCATTATTGTAATTGTAATTGTAATTGATTGAATGAAGGATTGTAATTGTAATTGATTGAATGAAGGATTGTAATTGAATGAATGAATGATGTAATTGATTGAATGAAGGATTGTAATTGAATGAATGAATGATTATACAGGTGGTAATTGAATGAACAAAGGATTTAATTTTTCAGTGTACAATATAGCTACGGATATTGACCGTAGCCACTAATCAGACAGGTGTAGCCTTTTCAATTTTGGCATATTACTACGGACTTTCAGCTACAAATAATATCCGTAGCTGTTTGAAGTTTTCGCTACAGATATAATTGCTACGGATTATATCTATAGTTTTTAACCTATAGCTACAGATTAAATCCGTAGCCATAGGTTCCAAACCTATTGTTACGGCACCTACGACGACGGTCGTGTTACGGACTAGCTACGGACTAAAACCGTAGCCATAGGTCTATGGCTACGGATTTTATTCGTAGCCTTTGCCCCTTTTTTTGGTAGTGATTTAAGGCTTTAACATTAACATTGCTTTCACTTTTCTTAGCCGCAATCCATAAATAAAATGCAGTTTCTCTTATAGATTTAGTTCCATCACTGGCTAATACTTCAGTCATAAGAGGTTTTCATTTAGTCAAAATGGCTTGCCACACACTTTCATCTAAGGATTTTAGAAAACTCCTCATTCTGGCTTTCTGGTATAAATAATTAGAGACATTAAAAGGAGGTGGCCTGATCATAGATAAACTGCTGAAATTTGACATAATAAAGCTCTGGATCTAAACTCAAGAAAGTTAATCCATAATAAAATAGAGTAACCTGCTCTGACACCACTTGAAAATGAGAGCTTAAGAAGTCCTAGAGGGGGGGTGAACAAGACTATGCCAAATAATCAAATAAAGTGCTGAATAAGTAAATAAATAAGAGATCTCAATTGCACCAGTATTGAAACGTTGATTCGAACTGATTCATAGGACAACCTTCACCCAAACAAGTTTAGGTAGGACAACCTTATTTCACGAATGTGATAAGAATCAAAATTCCAAATTGAGCAAGAGTAAATAAAACTAAATATTACAAGCATTCACTACTTTAACATAAAAGAAATTACAAGCATTCACCAAAACACCAAGAATTATAGTGGTTCGGTTTGTCAACAAATATTCTCAAACGGCCACACCTACTCCACTCCCAAAATTACTATCCGCGTAATCTTGGCTTTCACTAAGAACAGAGTTTTCATATGGTCACCTTAAAACCTGATACAGTTGTGATTTTACCAGGCTATCACAAACAAAGAAACCCCTCACTGATATTTTCTGGCTTATCTCAGAAAAATCAACAGTGAAATTTTCTGCCTATCTCAGAAAAACCAAATAAAGAAAATAAATGTATACTTAGCTTCACCGTAGAAGAAGTTGTAGCCAAAGAACTGTTTTTCTTGAATGTCGAATGTTCAATGTTCAGTCCGATAGAAAAGGTTCAAGGTTCTATTGATTTTAATTAAATTTAAACCAAGTAGCTACTTGTATTAATTCTCTTAAATCTCAATAAGAAGAGTATTCACTCTCTTTTTAGAATTAGAATGACAGAGTTTGAGATTAAGAGAATTAAATAAAAAAAGCTATAAAATAATTTATAAATACCGTTCAATAGCTTGACAATAAATGAGGCTTCTCTCTCACTTGTAGAAGGATTTAGATATCTTGAATGAATTTTTGAATTGAGAGAGAACCTCAATCTATAGGAAAAAAAAGTTGTTTCTTCGACTCGCCCAAGCACCAGATTCAGTTCTAATGGATTTTCAGATTTGAGCGGGATAAGATTTAACAAATCTTCGACTGGTCGAAGATTTTATTTAACTGGTCGAAGGTGGTCTTCGACTGGTCGAGGAAGTCAAAATCCGACCTAATTCAGTTGTTGAACTTCGAGCCGAGAAACTCTCGACTGGTCGAAGATTGTCCTTCGACTAGTCGAGCAAACCACTCGTGTAACACCTCCAACATTTTAATACCCGAGTATTGAAAGTTCTCGAGTGTTACCACAAAGTTAATTTAATATGTACATGTGTATGATACCGAGCTAACTATCCTACCCTTATGTCTATTCCTTGATATGAATCTAACCCTTGAGAACAGTCTCCATCCATAAATTAAGTCATCTGACCATTGATTGTAAGACAAGACCCTCCACTTGTGATTTGACACATGAACTTTCCTATAAATGAATTGGCAAATAACTCTCCATTCGTAATGATTTAGATGTAAGTTCATTTGTAAGAATTGTTTAGAAAGATGCATACAACCACGTAGAACCATTAGGTTTCACAAAACTCTTATATCAACAACAATTATGAAAATGTTACTAACCTAGACCGTTGAATTCTGATCACATGGTTCCCACGATCTGTTTGATGTGAAATCTTATACCTTATCTATGCATCATAAATGAACCATGCACATCGAATTTTAGCCCTTGGATCATTGTAAAAGTGACCCAATTGACATACCAGCCCCTTAACCGTTGATTTTGGTATCTATCAAAGGTCATAGGTAGTCGTAGTAAGACATTTTCCTTCATCTATGTCTATATGATCCTATGGACAGGTTGGATGACAAATAAATATCACTGAGGGCCTAGATAGGTTTTAGCGGCGGAAACCATATGTAACGGTTGTTTTATGTGTTATGATTCACTTGATCTCAAGATACGTTCAAGTGGGTGAAAGATACCTCGTTTCAACAATGAGGTCTTGGTATCGATCCGTAGTGGGGGTGGCTAACATTGAAGTGTGAACTGATAGTGGGTATACTAACGAGCTAACAAAAAAAAAGGATACACCTCGAACTTCAGGAGGGGCCCTAGAATGAGATGAAAAAACGAATGGACGGAGTTAATCTCTCAAAACATAGCTTTGGGCCCCACATATTGACGGTGCGTGTGCACCGAGAGTGCGCACTCACACCACACCAAAATATAAGTCCGGTCAAAACACGTTTGACCGGACCAAACTCAATTCCTCACACCTTTCTCGCCAACTGTCGCGCTGCGAGATTCAAACCCAACTACACCGCAATGAAGATGGGACCCACCACCCATCACGGCAATCTGAATCGTCCACCACATGTGGACCCCACCTCCTAACAAACCTAAGAAAAAAAACCTCGTCAGAGAGGATCAGTTGCGTCCCCATCCACTTCCAAAACGAGTGGAATCAGACGTTGTTACAGTGTCTGTTTGAAAACGATGTGGCCCACCATTGTCATCATTCCAGATGATCTGAACCGTCCATGGTGGCCACATGTCCAAAAATCGACCAGACCTTAGTCCTCGCCATCCATTTCCAAGCAGTCGTGCACGCACGGTTTCAAGCACAAACAACCGACTGTAAACGGATAGGCACCATGATAAGTTGTGTAGACTATCCAGACCTCGGACCCACCACATATCTTATTCTTTGGATAGGGATATCACGAAGAACCGGATGGAGGGACCAGATTTCCTGGATGTCCAGGATAGTGGACCGCAAGAAATCCAGCAAGAGATTGAGCCGTCCTGCGAACTATCCGCTCTCCTTCTGCAACGAAAGAGGAAACGCATATGTTTCTTCCTCACGCGTAAGAAACTACAAGAGGACGTTCTGGATGCAATCTAAGCCGTCCAATCCACGACTGGGATGATTCCAACTCTAGCGTAGATTCTCAAAAGGATCGGATGGGCATCTCCAATTCAAATCTTCTTCGCTGTCACACCCTGGCAAGAGAAACAGGCCGCTGCAGGATATACTTACGGCTAGTATTAGAGAAGCAGGGACTGATCGAAGACGTCCAATTGGTAGGACCCACGATCTTTTAAAACATTCCTAGGATTCAACAAAACCTCCTCCGAAATAAAGAAAATTGAGCAATTGGTTACCGCAAGGAAAACCAAGAGAATGTGCGTAAAATAGCTGCCTCTTACACAACTTACACAAGAAAGGCCTGGAAGGCCCCAGCTGGTATAAAAAAGGACTCCATCTATGCTGTAAAATGCACCACAGGGAGAAGTAAGAAAGAAAGAAGTAAGGAAGGGAAGACAGAAGAAAAAAGAAAGAAATGAGGAAGGCCAACGCCGATCTAACGTGTGCGTTTTCTATTTCCAAACTAGGTCTGAAACCTTCAACTCTCTCCTCCTTTCCTAAAATCCTTCTCCCCTTTTCTCAACTATGGACGTGAGAATTCTAGGATAGAGCACACTAAGATATCCTTCGTATTTCTTAAATCTAAACGAAATTTAGTTACAACTATATTCCAATCCTAACTACTCGAATCCTGTGGATTAGGGTAAAGAGAAACAGGTTTTATGAACGGCTGAACAACTAGAGGTGAGGGTTTTATCCTTTAATTTTACTTTGATTTAATTGATATGAATTATCCTGCCTTTTTATGTTTACATATTTCTGAGAGTTATCCTTTCAATTGATTTAGTTACTACCATCATTTACTTATCCTTTGGGAATTATGATATTACGCGTGATCTTTAAGAATTTACGTGAGGCAATGGATACAAGCCTTGCCCTTACCTTTATAAATTTATTAAGTTAGCCCTTACTATTCTCTTTATTGAGCCGGCTATTGCCGCTCCTCTGTTTATTGAGTTGGCCATTGCCGCTCTTCTTATTATTGAGTTGGTCATTGTCACTATCCTATTTGTTGAGTTAGCTATTGTTACTCTCCTCTTTGATGAGTTGGCCATTGCTACTCTCCTCTATATTGAGTTAGCCATTTCTACTATCCTCTTTTAAGCCTTGTGCTATTTATATTTAAGGCTTGGGCATGGGTCTTGATATTTCAGAACCCCCGTGATTCAATTTATATTCTCTATAAGTGCAAGCGATGTGTTAAGAGGTATCACAACTAGTGACTCAATTATTATATCATGGACGTAATGCACTCTGGGTAGAGACCCTCTTGGTCGTCATGTAATTCCATGGGTTTTACCCCTAGACAATCCATCTACATTCAATTTGTACCATCCCATCATTGGATGAAGCCATTTCACAACCAAAGAAACTACCTTCTGAGGAGGACGAGCCTCGATTCCCAGGGCCTGAAAAGTATTTCTATTGGCCAGCGATTTTCTGGATGAAGATGGAACCGCCAAACAGAGATTTCTAAACCAACCTGAAATTTTGAGGATAGTTTTAGAGGGGAGGGCCTTCGATCCTTCGAATCTTTCTTTATTCCTGGTCTTCCAAATCTCCCAAATGATAATAATAGGAGCTAGGCCTTGCAGGATGGATGATTTACCTTAGGAAGTAGAGGCTGCCCACCAGGCCGTAAATCTAGCTTCCACTGACTGGCTGCATAAGATTGCAATCCCAAATAGCAAGCCGAAGTGGATCCAAACTGCATTAGCTAGAGAGCCCGAAAGGAAGAGGTCTGATTCAATAGATGGACGATGCCTCCCATCTGCCCCACAACACATGCACTTGGATAACATACACACTCCCCTGGACTAAATTTTGGAATCAGTCGGGACGGCGTCCTGCAAAACTCTCCAAGCAAAACATAAAATCTTAGGGGGGAAATGTAGAGTGCCAGACCCATGCTACCCAACTCTTCCTCTGACCACTTAAGCGGCTGGCCTGCCACACTGATTTTATTGAAAATCAACCCGACAGATCCAACGGCCAAACAAAAGAATCTGGATCCTCTGAGGTGTAGAAACCACCTTAGAAAATAAAATTGATGACCTCCTAAGGGAGGAAAGAGAAGATAGATGAAGGGGAGAGTGGGCCATTAGGCCTAAGGAAATCACCAACCTTCATGTCTAGCAATCCCACTGGAATCGGGCGTGTAGCATGCTGCTAAAGGCGACCCAGATTAGTCCAATTATCCCTCCATAAGTTGCATTTACCCTGGCCCACCTAGCACTGAATTGAACTAACTATGAAGGGGAAGGAAGCTCTGATACTTTTTCACAAAGGGGGTGGCATAGGAGATGATGCAGGGCCATCGTTCAACTCTATCAGGTCTTGTTGGTATTTGGACTTCATTAAAGTCACCCATGGGCTGTCCACCTGACCAAATTTTACCGTCCATGCTAGCTTTACTCTGATTGCCTTCATGATATCTTTAAGGGGGCGGATACCCAACCCACCTTCAATCTTGGGTTTGGAAATCCTCTTTCAGCTAACCCAATGCAGTTTCCTGTTGCCGTCTGACCAACCCCAGAATAAATTTGCTAGGCATTTCTCTAAAGAATATAATACCTGAGCCGGGACCTGGGTGGCTGTCAATGTATGGACTGGGATGCTGCATAGCACATGGTGGATTAAGGTGTTCCTACCTGCCTATGATAGGCATTTGGCCTTCTAGCCGGAGATTCTGGCTTCTATTTTGCTGAGAAGAGGTTGAAGGATTGCACTTCTCACCCTGCCCCTGGAAATCAGAACGCCTAGATAGGAGGTAGTAGCGGTGGCCTTTTTTATCCCCAAGCAACGTTCAATACTTCTAATCCTGGCATTTGAAAGTTTGTCAAAGCACTTAAAGGAGCTTTTGCCCTAGTTTACAAGCTGGCCCAAGGCATATTGGAATTCCAATAGAAAGGTCTTTACTACCCGCAGTGACGATAAGCTTCCATTTGTGAAAAGAAGTGTGTCATCCGCAAAGAGAAGGTGGGAAATGACCGGGCAACATTGCTTTAGCTTGTAAGGGGAGCATGTTCCTTGGGCCATGAAAGATTTAAAGCCTCTACTAAGAGCTTCAGCAGCTAGAATAAATAGGCTCGGCGATAGAGGATCTCCTTGTCTAAGCCCCCTAGAGGATTTGAAGAAACCTGTCACCTCACCATTAACTAGAACAGAGAACCAGCTATTTGCTCCGCATTTCTCAACCATATTCACCCATGAATCACTAAATCCAAACTTTTTGAGAACCTATTTGAGAAAGGACCATTCCACCCTACCATATTCTTTCTCCAAATCAAGCTTCATCACCACATTACCTCCTCCAACCTTCCTATTAATATCCCTGAACATTTCCGGTGCCAAGGTAATTTTCTCCACTATAGACCTCTCTTCATGAATGCTCCTTGCTCAGGAGAGACAAGGACAGGGAGAAGGAGGTTCGGCCTAGAGGCGATGATCTTTGAAAGGATCTTATAGACGCATTTTCATAAGCTGATGGGGCAGAAATCTGAGAAAGTGGATGGGGCTTCCACTTTTAGGACGAGGCAAATGAGATATGAAGTAAAGGCCCTGGGTATACTACCTCCATGGAATAGATGAGTGACTGCTTTGTGGAAGTCTGCACCCACAATAGGCTAAGCAGGACTGGAAGAAACTATCAGAAAAACCATCTAGACCAGGAGCTCCGTCTACTAGGATGGAGTTAACTGCAAGGAGAACCTCTTTGGGGGTGGCAAGAGGACATTATTATCACTATCTGATAGAATAGTTGGGATGGAATTTAGGGGGGCTAACATGGGGGAAGTATCTTCTGACTTGAATGCAGCTTCAAAGAATTTTATGGCTTCCAGCTTGATCTGGATGGGGTTAGAAATAAGATTCCCTCCCTGAATTTTAATAGATCTGATTTCAGCTCTTTTAGATTTGTCTGAAGCAGAAGCATGAAAGAACTTTCTGTTCTTTTCTCCTTCCTTTAGCGAAGAATTTCTTGCCTTCTGCTACCAGAATACTTCCTCCCTAAGCTCCATGTCTTGGAGGTGAAGCTTGGCCTCCCCAAGTTGACGCTGAAGGTCTGCATGTGGAGAATTCTGCATCATCAGTTTTGTTCTCTCCAGGGCCTGCTCTGCAACCTTGACTTGAAGCTGGATGTTGCCAAAAGTCTCTTTATTCCACATCTTAAGAATCTGCTTCACTTTCTTCATTTTTAGTTGGATGTTGAGCATAAGCTCAGTCACTGCCTCACCCTCCCAAGCCTAACGGACCACCTGCAAAAAGGAGTCGTGAAAAGTCCACATACGTTGGAATCTGAAAGGCCTAGCCGAGCTTGAATTGCCTCTGGGGAATGACAGAAGAAGGGAAGCATGGTCCAAGGAGGCCCTAGTAAGGTGCTCTACCCTAAACCAAGGGAAGACAGTCACCTATTGAACATTGAGAAGAACCCTATCCAGCCTAGCCCAGACTCTAGCACTGCCCTGCTGATTGTTGCTCCAGGTGAACCTATTTTCATTGAAGCCGACATCTTGGAGAGCTGCTGCGTTTATGGCTTCCACAAATTCCCTAGAGCTGGAGATATCTAGATTCCCATTACCTCTTCTCTTAACAATGCCAGAGACTACGTTGAAATCACCGCAGACTACCCACGAATGCTGAGACGAATTGGAAATGACTGCCACGTCTTGCCACAAGGATCTTCTCTGGAACCTGTTCCATTGAGAGTAGACAAAAGAAAGCCTGATAGGGGATTGAGAATTTTGCAGGCTAATCAACACAGTTAACATCTGGTTAGTAGCACCAATAAGTGAAATGTTAATAGAGTTTTTAAAGAATACCCCATATTTTTCCCGTGAATTTGCATTAGAGAAGGAAGATTGAAAACCCAGCTTTACGCCAGTCCAAACTCGCCTGTCATCGCTGATCATGGGCTTGAGGATGACCACAATCCAAGGATTATGCCTTCTAATGATCCTAGAGGCAGTCCTAATGGTGGGTGCATTGCCCACCCCTCGGGCATTCCACACGAGGGTGTTATCTATCCATGATACATCCCGTGTTCACAGCTCGCCTCTTAAGTCTTCTTAGTCTACCATACCAGTCCCCTGCTTCTGTATTTCCCATTATTTTTAGGATAATTCTGTTTCTTCTCTTTTTCTTCATCTAGGTCACTATTTTTTAAGCTGAATCCTGGTTCTTCTGAAGATTCTTATCCCCATGATCATGGATCATTGTACTGTCTGCTTGGATTAGATGCTGTCATCTATCTCGACCCTGTTACCTAGGTTTCCCTGCTTGTCTGATGTCTGAGGCAGCTGGTTACTTTAGACAGAGTTTCGGGCCTAGTTTTGATTCATCCTTTTGGCTTCCTCTACAAAGAATGGGGAGAGATCGATTTCTAAACCCAGGTTGTCATAAGTTTCTCCGGGTTTGTGCTGACCTGTATCTGGAGGAGTTCTAATTTCCATCCTATCAAGGTCCCAAAATTCCTGTGGCCTTTTGAACTGTGGAGAGTTTCCTATTGCTTTGATTTTCTCTAGGGATGTAAACAGTGAATTCCCTTCTCATCATGATCTTGTAGATAGTCTCGGACTGTCTGAGAACCTGTCTGTTTGTTGCTTGCATGGGATAATTGCTTGGGTTCGGTTACCTTGATACATCTGATCATTTTGATTATCTGGGGATCGATTACCTAAGGAAATCAAAAAGGGCAAAATGCCCTACTCACCTACTAGTGAATTACCCATCTCCATAATTCTGACTTGGCTTGGGCCTCCAGCCTCGATGGTTCTAAGAATTGTGCTGTCAGGAGGCATTTCTAGGGCTATGGCTGGGTCCCTACCCCTGCTGTGAGTAGGAACAATTTCTCTACCTTGAGAATGATGAGGGCTTCCTCCAAACGACGTTATTTTATCTCCCACATATAGGCATTCACTTCCTGTAGCCTTATCTGTAAGGCCCGTATCCTAGCCCGTACCATTCCGTGGGCTTCCGCGGTCCTCCCGGTCAAATTTCGGCGACACGCGATCTGTAATCAGCATTTGTACGCAACCCTAAGTTGTATCTCGTATTCCAGAGTCGGCTCGACCCAAGACTTGTACCCTTGCAACCGCGCTGTCGCCACGGTTCTGACGCCGCGTCTCACGCGCCAAGGCAATACCTAAGCTAAGAGATGTGGGCCCGCGTTCAATTCGAGGAAAAACACCACGCGTTTGCAATCCTAAGAGAATCTCTACAACATGTTCCATCAATCAATCACTCAATCAATCAATCAATCACCTCATGTCAAGAACAAGAGCAACCCATGCTTTCTTTCTCCACAAGTCAAGCAATCTACCCCAAAAGTCAACAAGTCACTCACCTCACATCCATCATCCATCACTCTCTCTCCTTACAACCCTCTCTCTCTCTCTCTCTCTCTCTCTCTCTCTCTCTCTCTCTCTCTCTCTCTTTCTCTTCACATTTTTCTAAGCAACCAAGCAAAGAAAAAAAATGGACATCCAAGGGAGAGGAGAAAGTCATGTGTGACCCACCTTCTACCACCCAATCCCACCCTCCAAGCCTCATCTCAACCATTGGATCACATTCTTTAGAGCTATAGAATGCGTTGGCGGAAGACGGAAGAGGAGATCAAAGGTGGGTGTTTCTATAGGCATAGATTTCACTAATTTTATGATGAGCCAAGTGAAGCCTACCGATTGATGGTATGGATCACACTTTGGACCCTTGATGTGGTCGATGGCCCACCTTGATTATCATGATCATTTCATGATGGGGTCATTCTCCATGGGCCCCATCATAATGCTTACTTTCTAGTTTGAAAGAGGTCATCTAGACCTTTCAATTTTGGTGGAGAAGGAATCTCCACCATTGATTTTGATCGGTGGGCCCATATGAAATATGACTCACTTGATGTATGTTGTAAATCATGCAAGGGAGGGCCCATAGTGGCGGGGTCCCTCCATCACTCGACTCTCTCTTTCTCTCTCTTTCTCTCCTTCCTTATTTTGTGGCCCACTTAATGAGTTATGAGATGTCCAAACCGTTCATCAAATGGACCCCACCTTGATGTGTATCTTATGCACACCATCCAACCATTTGGTGGCCCACCCTGGTAGCACGTCTATGGGTGGGGCCCACCTTAAAAATGTGTTACCCAAACGGTCCGGCGTCCAGGGACGCTGGACGTGGCCACTCAGTGATGTATGAACTGACAGCGTGGTGTCTGCACGTGAAAACCAAACAAAAATATTAGCTTGGTTCAAGCCTTGGGGTGGGCCACTCATGCAAGCCCCACCTTGATGTATAAGTTTAATCCACACCGTCCATTCCATTCCCAAGCTCATTTTAGGCGTTGAGCCAAAAAATGAAGTCAATCTGACTATCTGGCGGGCCATAGCTTAGAAAATAGTGGTTTTCACCATTAAAATGCACTCTGATCTTTCTACACCCCAAGACAATTGAATATTGGGCTTGTTTGGTCTGTCTTGGGCCATGGAATGCAATGGATGGAGTAGATTCACCTAATGTGGGCCCCACATGTGAAAAACTGCGAAAACACTATTTTTTTTAAAAAACAACATATAACAGGTAGCACCTGCTACTACAGCGTCCAGCAGCAGGATGCTCCTGCGTTTGACGGAAGGGCCAGGGACCACGGTCCCAACCGTGGGCCCCACCGTGGTGTGTATGGCACATCAACACCGTACATTTGTTGGGTCCCCTCTGACCAGTGGGCCACCCCAAAAATCAGTCGTAGGTGGAACTCAGGTGGTCCACACTACGAAACAGTGTTGATTAAACGTCTACCATTAGAACCCTTTTATGGTCCAGAAGTTTTGGATCATTATGAAATTTGGTTTTCCTCTTCATCTGGGTCGGCGTGACCCTATGAACAGATTGAATGGAAAATAAACATTATGGTGGGCCCCACGTGGGACCCACCTCTGTTAACGGATTAGCTGGTGTACTTTATAGCAGCTACTTAGTTGTTGTAAAGATGTCAGCAAGTAATGGGTCTAATCGTGAGGTATAAGTTATACCCAGACTCTCCATCCCTTTGTTAGACAGTGGGGCCCACCTTGCACGTGTGGTACATGTGGGGTGGGGCCTACCTTGAGTGTATGTATTGTATAATCCCGCCGTCCGTCTGTTTTTCTACATGTGGGACTCTATGATGTATTGGACTTATTCGCACCATCCGTAGGATAGGACCCATGTGATGTATGTGATTTATATCCTGGCCGTCCGTCCATTTTTAAGACGTGAGGCCAGCCATGATGCATGTGCTACATCCAAGCCGTCCAACCATTTTGAAAGCTCATTTTATGGCATGAGCTAAAGAATGAGTCAGATCTATAGTTCAAGTAGACCCCACCATTTAAAATAGTGGGGATAGTGACATTCACCGTTCAAACTTCTTAAGGGCCACGGTAGTTCCGATCAAGCTGATGTTCCTGCTATCTCTATGTTAACTTATGGATAGGTTGGATCTCAAAAATATATAAGGGTGGGCCCAATTGATATACATGAAGCCCATTTGATTCAGCCCATTTGAATCAACCCGTTGATACAACCCATTTAATGTATTCGAGGCCCATGGGCGAGGCCCGTTGTGATGTATTCGAGGTCCATGGACGAGGCCCAATGTGATGTATTCGAGGCCCATTGTGATGTATTAGGGCCTGTGGGTTGAGGCCCATTGTGATGTATTTGGAGCTCATGTGTAGAGGCCCATTGTGATATATTTGAGGCCCATGGGACGTGGCCTATAGTAATATATTTATGACCCATTTGGCAAGGCCCATTGTGATGTATTCATGGACCATGGTTGAGGCCCAGTGCGATGTATGTAGGGCCCGTTAAGTTGTATATGAATCCCTTATGTGGGCCACTCCTTGGGAACAATGTTGGTTAGATGTCCACATTGATGGGCAATGATGGTTGGATGTCCACATTGAGACCTTCCCTTAGGCCTTGTTAGGCTCATTCTCATCATTCCCTTAGTGGATTAACCAAAATAAGTGGGCCCCATTCACCGTAGATGGATGACTCCATGCTATCGGATTTAATATAACCACGGTCGAGTCGATCCTTATACTATGAATGATCGGCTGTTCATCTATGGACCCCACCTTGTTTATATGTTGATGGTCGGTGCCGATTATCGATACTGCTTATCGGTGTCAATTATCGATGCCGATGCTGATTGTGAAGCCCGATTGTATAGGCCGATTCTGATTGTCGAGGCCGAGTATCGAGGCCGACTCTGATTTGTCGAGGCCGATTGTATAAGCCGATTCCAATTATTGAGGCCGAGTATCGAGGCAGATTCTGATTGTTGAGGCCGATTGCATAGGTCGATCCCAATTATCGAGGCCGAGTATCAAGGCCGATTCCGATTATCAAGGCCGAGTATCGAGGCTGATTCTGATTGTTGAGGCCGATTGCATAGGTCGATCCCAATTATCAAGGCCGAGTATCAAGGCCGATTCTGATTGTCGAGTCTGATTTCGAGTGTCGATTCTAATTGTTGAGGCTGATTTCGATTGTCGAGGCCTATGTGATGTATATACGACCCATAGTTGAGACCCATTGTGATGTGTATTTAGCCCGTGTTTAAGGCCTAATGTGATGTATATGAGGTCTATGTGATGAGGCTCATTGTGATGCATTTAAGGGGCCAGGCAATAGAGCCCATTATGAGGTATGTTAGGCCCATGTGAAAGACTCATCGTGATATGTATTAAGCTCTTGAGTAAGGCCCATGGTGTTGTATATCAAGCACTTTGTGAGGCCATGAGTCCACTATATGTTAGGCTCTATGTGGGCCACTCCTTGGGAGCAATGTTAGTTAAATCTCCACATTGTCGAGGCCGATTGTCGATGACGATTATTGAGGCTAGTTATTGGTACGAGTATGAGTATGTGATAGCATAGCATTATAATACATGCACATACGCATCATCTGCATGTTTGTTATGAGATGTGATTGACCATTGCATATGCCATAGGGCAGGTTATTCATGGGACTCCCTGATAGGCGGAGTTGCCCCACATGAGCACACGGTATGTCCCACTAAATCACGAGTTAATTAGCTTCAGAGCCTAATCGGTCATTCAACACACTACAAGAAATATGGTTTTTACCGACGAAACTTTTACCTACGAAAATAATTTTCGTAGGTAAAGATGAATTTTACCGACGAAATATTTTTTCGTAGGTAAAAGTAAACTTTTACCAACGAAATAACGTTTTGTAGGTAAAAGTCATTTTTACCTATGAAAATTTTCGTAGGTGAAAGCTCTTTTCCGCTTTCCATCTTCCAAAAAACCGAAAAGTTTAGTTTTACGGTAAAAGTCATCTTTACCTACGAAAATGTTCGTAGGTAAAGGGTATTTTGAATTTTTGAAAAAATAAAAAAATTGAAAAATTTACTTTTACCTACAAAATATAATTTTATAGGTAAAAGCCATCTTTACTGACGAAACGTTTCGTAGGTAAAGGTGTTTTATATTTTTTAAAAAACAAACAATTGAAAAGTTTACTTTTACCAACGAAGTATAATTTCGTAGGTAAAAGCCATCTTTACCGAAGAAAATTTTCGTAGATAAAGGGTGTTTTGATTTTTTTTTTAAAACTTAAAATCGAAAAGTTTACTTTTTACCTACCAAAGGTTTCGTAGGTAAAAGACGTGTACGAGACTTATACCTACGAAATGTTTCGTAGGTAAAAATATAATTTTTTTTTTTTACTTACGACTATTTTCGCAGGTAAAAAACGTGTATGGCACTCTTACTTACGAAATAGTTCGTAGGTAAAAATATAATATTAAGTCAAATGTATGAGACTTTTCCCTACGATATATGTTCGTAGGTAAAAATTTATTATTTACGGACTTTTACCTACTAAATGTTGCGTAGGTAAAAATATTATCTACGACTATTTTTTTTAAAAATAATAATATTTAATGAGACGCCTACCTACGAAATTATTCATAGGTAAAAATACGTGGATGCGACTTTTACCTACGAATGGTTGAAATCAAAATGTTTCGTAAATAAAAGTCTCTTTTTTTTTTTACACCTATTCCAATATAGTTCATCATATTCTTCCTGATATACACCGGTTGCATAATATATTTCATCATATTCACATTCACATCCATCTAAACCCAAACATATATACTACAAGAAATTTTTCAACAATTTATCGTCATACTTGAGTAATCAATACAGGAATGTACAAGTAAAATCATAAAACCAAAGATACTCAACAATTTATAACTTCTATTTAGAAAATAAAGTTCACTAACTTGGAAAACAAAACAAATTGAATTAAGCAACAAGCACAAACACAAGTAAATATGACTAACCATTCAAGTCATCCAGCATGCACCTATACTGCCCATGAGTATGTGTATCAAAGCCAAGACAGGTGGAAGTGCATAGACCCACATCCAAAACATTGCAATGTTGTGTACTTTATTATGCGTTGTGGATCCGACTTTTTTTTTTCATCTGATGCCCATTCATCAAAGAAACAACGGATGATATTAAAAATCTCAATCAATTGTTTCAACTTTCAATAAACATCAGTATTTTCTAAACATAAATGAAGCTAAACAAGCAGAAAGAAACTTTGCTAGCTTGGTGCATGACTAACTTCCAGATTCTGATGACTGGGTCTTGCATGCATTCCTCGTGATTTATCCAATTTCGCAACATACACAAGACTCTCAAGTGGCAAACTCAAAAATTCTGCATTGCCAGCTGTAATAGGTCATGAGAATCAAGGCCCAATAAGTAGGGGACTTTGCTAGCTTGGTGCATGACCTGTGCAGTGCAGATGCTGCCCCATAGAACTGTTTCCTAGCATCCAATTCTTCTGGACGATCATTCTTGAAGCTGATGCCCAAGGATTATTATTTGTTAATAGCTATAAAGAAGATGCAGTTCAAAACCCCAACTGAATTAGTCTCACTTCAAAAAAGAGGTGGGGACACCCTGTGTCTTCAAAAAAAAAAAAAAAAAACCCAACTGAATTAGAATTCCAAGTCTGTGTGGCAAATACCTTACACAAATATCCAAGCATCTGAGTTGGGTACTCCAGTTTTACCAAATGATCCAATTATTGTAGGTTGTCCATATCTATCATCTATATCAGAAAAAAAAAAAATAATTTGTTGGTACTCCTTGTTAAGCTACAAAACAAGAACAAAAAGGACTGAATCACAATCTTTGCCCCATATGGTATAAATGGAACATAAGTTTTCATCAAGGATTTTATTAACATTTTTTAATTACAAGAACACAAATACTGGCATGTCGGAGTATTTTCCAGCAGCAGTAGAGGACCCATGACTTCAGGTTCCATTCCCTCCAGCTTCCCTTGAAATTGGTCTACCTAATGAAGACGGAACTCACAAAATTTTGTCTTCATTGGGTAGTTGAATTCAACCTCTATGTTGATGTAGCCGAATTCATAGAATTTCTAAAATTCTAATAGAAGCTTCGTAGATTTTCTGAATTTATATAGTTTTGCGAACCTGGTGGAAACATAACAAGGAAGAGAAGAAGCAAAGAGCCATCTAATCCTGGTGGTCAGTTTACCTCCGCTACTGTACACAAATTCGATGATCAAGACCGTTGATCTTGATCTTTCATGCAAGAGATAGAGACCCATTTCAAGTTTTTGACCGATGGGAAACAGGGCAGGAATGTAAGGTTTAGAAATGTCCAGAGACCTGAAAAACAGTGATATTACTTTTGTATGATAGTGGTATTGGTGTGGCTTTGGGAAGGGTAGAAAATGCAAACTAAGACCAGTGTATATTAACATTGCAATAGACATTTCTGAGTAACATTTGTTAGCTATAACTCTAACCACATTTCACTGGAAGAAATCATTATCCTTCATGTCTATCTTATTTGTTGGGTTTAAATCTTCCATTTGCATTAAGGGCCTACCATTGGCGAAAAGAGACAGCATTTGATGGAAAAAATGGAAGGGCCATGATGCATTCGGTAGTACATCTGACGAGGAACAAAAAATGGATAGTACACGAGTTACAAGGGTAACCAATAAGCATTTAGAATTCCAAACAAAGAAACAATGGTTTACTACTGCATAAATATATTTTTCGGCTCGAGAAGGCAACCATTACGAACTTTCTAGCCAACAACTTTTCAAAGCATTACCGCTTTGAACTGGGATAGGTAGTGGTTGAGCAGTGCATGATCCCCAGTGTTCTTTGCAGCCACGGCACCAATGGTGCACACACCAGCCCGACCACAGATGAATGTCACATGTCTGTATATACAAAGATGCACACAGTAAGCAACAAGATGATAATAGTGCAATACCCGTCAAGGTCAACCTTAAAACAAAATGCTCCTTCTAGAGGCTCCTTTCACGCACAATCCACAGCATATCCCAAGATCGTTTGTTATTACACCATATAGTCACCCAGGCAATGCAGATTTTTTATTTTATTTTTATTTTATTTTGAAAGATCAATGCAGAGTTTTTCAATGATTTCTCATACTAAACATTCTTCAGAATCATTTTAGAGATAGCCTGGAAATTGTACCTATGCAAAGATTCACATCAATCGAGTAAGATAGGTGAAAGATATAGGAAATTAACTAAGAAAAAGGAGAACACAAGTACCCTGATTCTCGTGAAGCAGTATCACAAGCCCTCACAATTTCAATGCAGAGATTGAGATCATTCTTGTTCTTGGTGACTTCATATGCTTTGAAAAGTAAGAATGCTGTCCCAAGGGAGCCAGTGTAGAGAGTGAAATCCCTGACACACCGTCCAGCCCGCACCCAAGTCTCCTTCACAATCTGAAAAATAAACAGGTAATGAGAATGATGTAAAGGCAGAAGTCACCAAGCCTTGAAAGTGAAATCCATTTTTCAGTACGAACCAATCTCAAGCTTTTTATGTCTGCATTCAATGAAAATGTGACCATCTAAATAAGGGGGTCACTAAGCCTGCAGGCATGTACAAGGCAGCTCATCTACATGCAATCATGGCATATTGGTACAAGATTCCCACTGTAACAATGCCTTGCCCAAAATATCCAACCGATTCACTTATTATGCAGGCAATAGCCCACAGTTTATGAGACATGATGGCTACAAAAACTAGGCAAGGTTTTGCTCGGCCATCTGCCTATTTCTAACATTGTGGCCTAACCAACTCGTTTGTTGAACCAGATCATCAAAAAGGCCAGATCCATCTAATCGACAGCTTGGATCTTGTTCCCTCATGCTGAACTGAGACATGCAGTGGCTTGTGGATGGGAACCTTGTACATGTTAAAAATGGTAATAAACTCCCATAAAATTTTTAGAAGTGAATCTTCTCTCTTGAGTAAAGCCATCCTCAAGTTCTAAAGGTAATAAACTCCCATATAGTTTCATACTTTTTCATCATTCCTCTCTATGGATTTTTCATGTTATTAGAATGGGAAAGAAGTAATAACCAGAACAAGGGAAGAGAGAGCTTTGATCGACGTGAAACAAAGATACTAATCGTATGAGAAGTGCTTGACCCTTTTTTTTTCTTATTAATTTTCTCAATGCAATAGGGAGATCTGGAGTAATCAAGTGCATCTGGACAAGGAGGAGAACATTGACAACAATCGATGGCCCCCAATATCGCATGCTTAGATTTTCTCCAGTGAGATATTTTGAGTGGGACTTATTTGGGGGGGATCATTGGAAGAGGAAACAACTCATCTGGAGACTCGTTGTAAGAGAGATTCTCTTGTGAAGAACAATAAGGTACAAGAAATGTGACATCTTTGGTAACAAACTTAAAAAAAGAAAAAAAGAAAAAAAGAGGACAATAGCAGTTATATCTTCTTTGAGTTTTGGCATATCCAAGAAAGACACTCTTTTAGAAGAAATTTGGTCAAAAGCTTGAGTTCTACAACAAGTTTTGTGACTGGTATGTATAATCATCTATATACATTTTCCCACAACATCTTATGAGGAGCTTTTACTTGATATAGTCTACATGTGACACTTTTGGGATGGTGAGCAGATTTCAATGATCCTATAGCAGTAACATACATGAGTTAATAAAAAAAAAATGGTCCACGAATAAAACTGAGAATAATCAAACTACACATACGAAATTCAAAGGGACACTATAAGAGAGGAAGCCTCAAAATCCCACATGACAAGAGGAAACCAAATTCACAAGAGATACATTTTGACTGCACTCTCACAATGAGAGCATTAAAATAACATCTTTATGAAGAGGGGATATGCAAAAATGAAACCGACTGGCACAAAACCACTCATAAATAGTCTACCCATGAAACTAGCATTTCTAGATTAAAGATGAGTTTGATTCTTCAATTGACATAGACACAATGTCCATGTTAAATCAGTTTTTCCATGTTATCCGTACTACCTAGAGTTCAGTACCATCTCATCAGTTTAATAACTGATATGTGGGCTGAATTAAAAAAAAAAAAAAAGAAAAAAAAAAAGAAAAAGAAGAAAAAAAGAGAGAGCTCAGACCATTACAGGGTAACCATATTTGGAGATATATATCAAAATGGAAGAACTAGTCTAGTTTTGCAAGATTTCACCAATTCTCTAGATTTACGACTTCATATTTACAAAATATGAAATCCATAGCATGAAAATTTAGCACGAAATGGAATCAAGTTATATCTTTTCAGCCATGGAAGTGTTATGACGAAACTATATAGCAGTTTGAGTCATAGATACCTATAACAACTGTTATGCTTGAAGTGATGACCTCGGTCACTGATAGACCAACGAAAGCCCAAGCATACTGAGTAGATAGGTTCCCAAGGCTAAGAACTATCCCGCCAGCCATTGCAAACAAAACAGAGGGCCAATTGTCCTGCATCAGCCACCAAATTTGTACTTTAGAGGGTAAAATGACATGTTCTGTCCCTATTCATGTTTAACATAAGAGTAATGGGAAAGTAAGATCTAAGGAGATAAGTGGAAAAGTAATAAAGAGGATCTTTGTGGCTCCATTTATCAGACGGACCACAGTGGGTAGGTAAGAAGTAAGGAGATCGGTGGAAGAGTAATAAAGAGGATCTTTGTGGTACACATTCCATGTGTACAAGATCCTGTCCATTCATCAGATGGGCAGCATGTTTATGTTGCAGAAATTAGGCTGCTCCACTCATGACTCGTCTGGTGGGAAGCATGTTTATGTTGCACAATTGAATGTTTTCTCGTACTGTTGCCTTATAGATAAGTGGTCCAGCCTGATTTTTGGGCCAGTGAATGTATGTGGTGAGCCCGCCCAACGAATGGTCAGGGTATTGAATAGATGTGCTGCGAAGATCATCTTCACTCTCTTCTTCACATTTGTCGAAAACCTTTTCATACCATGAACAAAATGCATCTCAATTGATGTAATTTGAGGACTATAAAAGAAAAGGATATACAAATTCAACAGAAAATTGGCCATGGCAGCCGGTGACAATCTGGAAAAAGAGCATTCATTGTTCTACTGAAGGGTATTTCTCATAGAGACCATCCAATTTCAGGAGCTGAGGATCATGCATCATGCATCATGCTTATGTTCAAAACATGTTTTGGAATTCTGTTAAGGCCATAGCTAATGAGATATTTACATCTTTCACTGATAGGATATATTTGCATTCAGAGATATGTTAAGGCTATGGGTTTTGTATTGCATCCAATAATAAAATATGAGCCTTTTTTCCTCACCAGATACAGTTAACATGAATGTGGCAGACGCTTGTATATTTACGCCATCTAACACAACCATTCGTATAACCATGAATGAAAGCATCATTGATTTTGCAATAGTTCATTACCAATAAATTGAAGAAAAACATTCATATCCTTCTCTTAGATGACATAAAGCTAGAGAATATTGTAGTACAATATCTATTAACAGATCATTTGTCAATAGACAGTTACCCTCTGCTGTGCACAGAGTGCGGAAAGATGGTCTGATTGATATAAGGATATATACGTGTTCCATGGCACCTATAATTGTACAAACTTACTAATTTACTAGCCACATGTGGACACTTGGATGGTCCAATGCCAATCTAGACCGTCCATTCATTGTAGAACTCCCTACACAGTGCCACCATGTAAAAATCACACCGGTAGGATGTCCTAAGTTCCTTGCCATTCACTTATTATGCAGGCAATAGGCCACAGTTTATGAGACATTGATGGCTACAAAAACTAGGCAAGGTTTTGCTCGGCCATCTGCCTATTTCTAACATTGTGGCCTAACCAACTCATTTGTTGAACCAGATCATCAAAAAGGCCAGACCCATCTAATCAACGGCTTGGATCTTGTTCCCTCATGCTGAACTGAGACATGTAGTGGCTTGTGGATGGGAACCTTGTACATGTTAAAAATGGCTTTACTCAAGAGAGAAGATCATCAAAAAGGCCAGACCCATTCTCTTTTCTTTCTTTTTTTTTTGTATCAAAGTCACCATTTCTAAATGTGGTAAATGTGTATGAAATCCGAAACAATCATCCGGTGGCGTTGCTTAAATGGACCATATATACCCATAAAAAACAACAAAAGACCCATAAAAACAACAGAAAATGAAAAATACCCAGATTATAATTAATCCAGTAACATTATCTCAGCACATTCCAAATACAAAACCCATAAAATCAACAAAAAAATAAAAAACGAAAAATACCTAGAATATAATTCATCCATATCAAGCAACCAACACAAAAATCCAAACATGATGTGCTCGAAAAAGTAAAAAAAGAAAAAGAAATCTCGAAAACTACTGTTCTTGGATCCAAACAACAATAAGAAGCAGAAATCGCAACATAAATGAGAAAAAAAACTAAAATTTTCTCCTATCATTTCAAATTCGAAAACAAACCCAACAAAGGAAAGGAGAATCAAAGCAGTATTGGTGATTTTTGCTTACCTAAGAGAGAGAGAGAGAGAGAGATATTTGCCATTAAAAACCCAACGTAGGGTCCATGGACACCATTAAAAACTTCCTAGGGTCCAATGTAAGGTTTATTTGCCATCCAACCCTAAATCCCTAAATCGGTATTGAGATTGAGAGAGAGAGAGAGAGAGAGAGAGAGATACCTCACGGTTAACCGAGCTTCAAAGAGAGAGAGAGAGAGGGCGTGCGTAGGTAGGGCGCTCGGCAATGGTCAGCAAGAGAGAGATCAGAGAGAGAAGAATAGAGATACAGAGAGAGAGAGAGAGAGAGAGAGAGAGAGAGAGAGAAGATAGAGGATGCGAGATAGAGGAAATGAGAATCAAAGCAGTAATTTTATTTGACATCCAACATGTTCATTATCTGTTAACATAGATTAATGGAGTGGATAAAATAAATAAAAAACGGTGGGCCCCACAGAGTTTACTCTAGTAAGGGTAATGATGAGTTCTTTTATTTGACATCCATCAAGTTCTTTTATATTATTGATAAACAATTTCCATTCACAATACCGAACCTAAATCATGGACGTTCCTGATCATCAGATCATCTTGGCATATGGGCCCTAGTGGGGCAATGCATGGACAACTGATGTGGTTAATGCAAACAGCCAATGTATAGTTCAAGTACAACCATTTCTTTCATGGACCAAGTCTAAGTCCTCCTACACTTAGACTCGACCTATTAAAACTATTTGCAGACATCCTAAAAAATATAAAAGCACTTGGTGGGGCCCAAATGAGTTTTGAATGCGGCTGAAACTCATTAGCCTTAGCATACTAAAAAAGATATTGGGCATACTAAGATCGAGTTGAAGGTAACCCCTAACAGTTCACTGACAGTCATGGCAGCATCTTTCATTACTTCTTTACACAGTGGGCAATGCAATTCTGGAGGAACATCACTGACAAATCGAGTTGAAGGTAACCCCTCAATCTCCTTCACAAAAGCATCTCTGGATGGGAGAAGTTGACAAATAGAAGAGCATGTCCTGATTAGAAAGATTATTGCAAGATCAATCACCAAATGGGAGAAGCACCTGCATGACTTGTATGCAGCTTTCAACTTTCTGGAAAATTTGTATTGAGAGAGAGAGAGAGAGAGAGAGAGGATTAGGGCGAGAGAGAGGAGACGAGGACGCGGATTAGCTATTGACAGGTTGAGAGAGAGAGAGAGGATTAGGGCGAGAGAGAGAGGAGAGGGGAACGCGGATTAGCTACTGACGAGAGAGAGAGAGAGAGAGAGAGAGAGAGAGAGGATTACGGCGAGAGAAGAGAGAGAGAGAGAGAGAGAGAGAGAGGTTCTCTCTCGTTATTGGAGGTGGTCGAAGCCGTTTGGGCCGCCGGTTTCTAAGGAGACGTCTCCACGTTTGGGCAAACGAAAGGAGAAATACTTTGATACTCTGGCTATCCATTTTGAGATATTATTTTAGGGCATAAAAACATGTAGTGGACCTCACCACAGAAAACACTGGAGAGAGTGCCCACCATTGAAACTATCCTAAGGCCCACCATAATTTTTATTTGAAATCCAACTTATGCAAAAGTTAAAAAAGATATGAAATAAGGTAAAACACAAATAGCAGCTTGATCTAAAACTTTCGTGGCCTTTAAAAGTTTTTAATGGTGGGTGTCACTGTCCCCACTGTTTTCTGTGCTGGGGTCCACTGGAGCTTTAGATTTAACTATGTATATTGCCCTAAAATGATCTCTCCAAATGGATGGAAGGTGTGGATATAAAACATACATCATGGTGGGGCCCAAAAATGAGAGGTATATAAATATTAGGTGGACCACACCACATGAAAACAATAGTGTTGGATATCCATCATTAAAATCTAAGGCCCACTGTACTGTTTATTTGGCATCCAATCTGTTCATTAGGTCATACAGGCCTAAATGAAGGGGAAAAACAAAAATCATCTCAATGCAAAACTTTTATGGCCCCTAAAATGTTTTAAATGGTTGACACTAATTCAACATTATTTCTTGTAATGTGGTCCATTTCAAATTGGTACATGCCTCATTTTTTGTCTCATATCCATCATTAAAATCCTCATGGTGGGGCGTACATGATGTTTGCTGGAAATTAATAGGTGGTTTGACTAGTGCACTCAAGGCTAGCCAACCAACTGGTGTCAAAGCTATGTGGGCCCTACCACGATGCGTGTGTCATTTACCCTGTCCATCCATTTTGCCAACTTATTTTAGCCAATGAGGCCAAAAATAGGGCAAATTCAAATCTCTGGAAAATTATGGAAACTTTTTGGGGCCACAAAAATTATGGATCATGCTGATATATGTGTTTTCCTTTCATCCATGCTTGTGATGTTATCAACAGGTTGGATGAGAAATAAACATTATAGTAGGCCATGGGAAGTTTTTAAATGCTGACGTTTGATCATCATTGTTTTCCTGCGGTGTGGTCCACTTGAGATTTTAATCTAACTCATTTTTGAGCTTATGCCCTAACTTTATATAGAAAAATGGATGGACGATATGGAGAAAACACATAAATCATCGTAGCCTATAGAGCTTTGACTCGTGGACTGCTGGTGTTGGGGTCACTTGCCAAACTGCGTGCAAATCCTACACCTCCACTCTGTCCATATATTTTGACAGATCATTTTAGCTATGATACCAAAAAGGAGGCAGATAGGAGACTTTGGTGGACGACACCATAGGAAACATTGGTCACAGCTATAGTCATTTAGGTGAGGCCTATATAGTTCCACAATAATGTCCATATGATACATTAGAATGTGATCATAGAAAGTTATGGTAGTATGTGATTTAAAACATCTTGTAAGCAACATAAAAACCAAGAAAAAAAATGGTATTTTTTCATATACGTACCTTCCTTGCCACCAGCCACACTTCATTGAGTCATTTCATCAAACACTCGGTGAGCAACAACAATATTAAAGTAACCGAGTCACTGAATTGGTTCAATTTGAGTTGGGTTCGATCTGAGTCGAGTCAAGCTCAGGCAAGCTTGAACTGACAATGAAGTGTGAACTGACCGTGGGTGTACTAACAAGCTAAAAAAAAAAAAACTCGAACTCGGTTCGAAATTTTTTCAAGCTAAAAAATAAACTTGACTCGGCTCGAATTCAGATTTGACTCTTTTTTTTGGATCAACTGTTAAAATAATCCGTTAAAATGAATGGACAGAGTGGATAAATAACATACATCACGATGGGCCCCACAAAACTTAAAAACTAGGAGACGAATTGGCTACTGCCTCTGACACCCGCCCCTGGCTGGTGGTCGGTGCTCCGTGGGGCCCACCATGATGTACGTGTTTCATCCATTCCATTCATCCATTTTTACTAATCATTTTAGTAATTTACAAAAAAGAATTATAGGGATATAAATCTTAGGTAAACCACACCACATGAAAAAAATAATGATTGAATATCCACTATTAAAATCCTCCTAAGGCCTAATGTACTGTTTATTTGACATCCAATCTGTTGATTAGGTCATAAATACCCAGATGAAGGGAAAAAATAAATATCATCTTGATCCAAAACTTTTATGGCCCCCAAAGTGTTTTTAACGGTCAACGTTCATTAAACACTATTTCCTGTAATGTGGTCCACTTGAGATTGAGATATAACTCATTTTTTATTTTTTGCTATAAAATGATCTATAAAAATAGATGGATGGAATGGATGAAACACATACATCATAGTGGGGCCCACGGAGCACCGACCACTAGCCAATGGCTAGTGGCTGAATCCGTTTCCTAAAAACTAAGCCCCTCCCAAAACCAAATCCTGCGCCCGCCCGCCCGCCCCTCCCAAAACCCAAATCCCTCAAACCTCTCTCGCGCGCCCACCCCCCTCCCAAACCCCCCCTCTCTCTCTCTCTCTCGCGCGCGCGCGCGCCCGACCCTCTTTTCTCCGATCAGAGATTTATGGAATACAAGCCGCACTACCAAATCCCTCTTTTCTCCGATCAGAGAAATCCTCCGCCATCGATCTCTCTTCTTCCGATCGGACGGCTACTCCCGGCTTCCTTTCAGATAGAGAAGTCCCTAACTTTGGAGGTTCTGCTATTTCAAATGTTGTTTCTAGTGGTGGTGGTGGTGGAGTTACTGCTGTTTCATCAGCTCCAAGAGCTTCTCATGAGGCTGATTCAAATGGATCTTCTTCTATTGTGAGTTGCCATAAGTGTGGAGAGCAGTTTGGGAAATGGGAGGCTGCAGAAGCACATCATCTCTCCAAGCATGCTGGTATTTGTTTTTTCTTTTAATTTTTAAAATTTTGGATTTTTGATATGGATATGGTGGATTTCATCTTTATTGATATTACTTTGTATTTTGGAAATGATATTTGCATCCACCCTGATGGATTTTCATGCACCCATTTTAGGTTAGGTTTTGGGAATTGGAATTTCTCTTGATGTGTTTTTTCCCCTTGGGGAAAGGATATAAACCCCTAATTGATTGGTTTTAATGCCCCCATTTTTCCATTTTTAAATACCACATTTTTGTACTGCAATTCACAAAAGATGAAGGGATTTGGGATTTCTCGACAATCAAATTCAGAGAGAACTGATTCTTCTTCTATCCTCAGATTTTTGCATTCTAGAACTCTTGTTTCAATGCTAGAATATAAGCATTTAATTCTAGTGATTTTTTTAAGCATTAGGGTTGTTAGCCAAATGCTTCAGCTGACCATAACTCCTCATGATAGATGTATGTAGAGTCAGGCTGACCCTTTTGAATTCTTCAAAAAAATTCTATATCACTCATGATTTGTTATCTTTATGCTTTTCTGTGATCTAGGCCATTGGTATGATGGGCCACACGCTGCATTGCTTGATTCCTGCATTCTTTAAAGGGTGGAGGTGGCAAGAATTTAGGGCCTGCATTATTAACTATTGGCTTCCTCTGTGTATGAGGTCTGCTTGAGATGGAAGTTCATACTCTGCCATCTCAATCATCAACATCATCATCATTAAGCCTTATCCCAACTAATTGGGGTCGGCTACATTAATCATTTTTTTTCTCTGATTGATGTGGTGTTTGGATCCGTGGGCCATTCACATTAAACGACACTAGAAGGCATATCAAGATTCAACATTCGCCTGTCATGTGTACTCAGGGACATGGAAGCTATTTTGTTAATTTGAAATAGTTGTAATCACAATTTGAAGACTACCTTAAACAATTGCAATTTTGTTAATTTCTACTCTATCGAACTAATTATTTCAATTCAATTTGATTGTGCATCCAAACACTTCTCCATCTAGTCCCATACAGTCGGTGAACATATTCCAATTGTATATGGACTGTTGGCTGTTACACTTTTGACCATTCATTTTGAAGCTGAAATCACATGGCCTGCATTGCCCATTGTGTAAAGAAGAAATGAAAGATGCTGCTTGAAAATCACAGGTTGGTGGCAGATTATCTCTAATATGTTCTCTTTTTTTTTAAAAAAACTTTAAATTTAATTTTTATGGGATATGATTGTAGGATGTGCATTTCCAATATATTAACTGTAAGTTGCAGCTATCTTTGTGTTATCTACTAAAAAATTTCAGCAAAATTTTATTTTGTCATCCATAGATTTTCTCCTCCTCCAAGACAATCCATTGGTCATAGGGAAATCAACTGGGACAAGTAAAATTTCTAATTTCTCTAATTTTAAGTGATTCTTTTTATTGGCCAACAAGGAGTCGAGATGGTTTCCTATGGGATTGCCACCAATTGTGTTGTAGTGCTGATTTTGTGTTTCTGTTTGTGGCCATGTTTGGATTGTGCTTCTAAGGGTTGCTTGTAGGCTGGGTTTTTAAATTATTTTTTTAATATATTTTACACACTCACACTCACACACACCCTACACACTCATGCTAGTGGAATTTCACCACCCATGGGTACTCGAACCCTTGACCGGGTGTTGAAACTCCTGAGAGTCTACCACCCAAGCAAGAGTAAGGACCCACTTGTAGGCTGGTTATTTGTAACCAATTATGGAAAAATGCCAGCACATTGTCAGTTTCAAGAGGGGCCTTAAAAATTCACTTCCTCTGGTTTTAGTATTTTCTCTGCCTTCAGTATCAACAACATGTGAAATCTTAGTACGCTAGTGTAGATAATACCTTTATTCTGGTTGGGAAATGCTGATTGCAAGCTTGGAATCATTAGCAATTCATAGTACTGTCTTTTCTGGTTTTACAGGTGAAGCTTAGGGAGATGAAGCCAGGTGTCTTGTCACAGGAACTAAAAGAAGCTCTTGGTATGCCAGATGGTGCCCCTCCTCCCTGGCTTATCAACATGCAGGTGGGATGAGAAAATAACCGGCAGATGTTCTATTTGACGACTTTCTACCTTCCAGTTTTAATTGGACTAACATATTTTATCTTTTATCAGAGATATGGTCCTCCACCTTCTTATCCGCATCTCAAAATTGCTGGCTTGAATGCTCCGATCCCTCCTAGAGCTAGCTTTGGTTATCATCTTGGAGGCTGGGGTAAACCTCCTGTTGATGAAGTGAGTTGTTAATTTTGCTTTCATGAGTACTTAACATGCCATAGTTTTCTATCAGATGTGATATGTTTCTTTCTGTATCTGTTTATCCCCTGAAATTCCATTTTGTGCTAAACAGTATGGGCGTCCTTTATACGGAGATGTATTTGGTGTCCAACAACATGAACAACTCAACTATGAGGTATTTTCACATCTCTTTTCTACTTCTCCCCAAAATTCAATAGAAGAAGACTTTGATTCATTATTCAGGTTCAACTTGTTAATGCTTATTCAGCTTTAGTCCTACTATTTCTGAGCAGAACATTAAAGCGTCATCAGCTTGCGATCAATATTTTCTATCAATTCGCTTTCCCAAACTTATGTGTTAGTTTGTGTTGCTTCCAAAATCAGGAAGAGCCTGTTGATAGGAGCAAGCATTGGGGTGATTTGGAGGAAGAAGAGGAGGAAGAAGAGGAAGAGGAAGAACAGATGGAGGAAGAGGAATTGGAGGCAGGCATTCAATCTGTGGACAGTCTTTCGAGGTGTGTACCCATCCCATGTGCAGCTGTTCTATTTTTTTGTTTTTTGCTGATTGTACTTTATTAATATCTAATTAATAAAATCAATGGAGAGGTTGAAGTGGTAATTCATGGAAAACATGCCAACCTGGAATGCAACTCTTGTTCTTTCCATGTTTCTTTACAATTCTATGGCTAAGAACACCCTTTACCACTGGGAGTGTTGCAAGTGAGTTCTCTTTCCTCATTAGTGGAATACTAACTGTAATTTGATTTCACAGTGCTTCCAATTGCTTATTGTCTATCCGTTTATTACATCGGTTGTTGTTATTTTGTCCTCTTTCTATTCTTTTAAAAAAAGTCCTCTTTTTCTTTCTTTATATATTTCTATATGTACATCGGTTGTATGTTATTTTGTTCTATATGTATGTTCTATCCTTTAAAAAAAACAGATGGATGGCGTGATAAACAACAAATACATCAATGTGGGCTCCTCATGGTTAGGGTAACACCCACTAAGGTGTTACCTGGGTAACAACTAATCCACAAGTTTTCAAAATATCTATCAATTATCAGTCTTGGATGAACATCGAGTCAAGTCGTGTTTATGGTTTTTGAACTAGATTTTAGCCTATAGTAGATTGGCATGGGAGTCAGTTTCTAATGTTTATCTAATGCATCGATGACCAATGTACAGGTGGGTATGGCTTGTGCAACACAGCTGGAGAGAGTACGTGATTTTAGCTGTTGGATTACGGTTCTTTCAATGACCCACACTGGTCATAGGATAGGGTACACTTTACAAGTGGAATGTATATTCAACCCTTCGATCCCATTGGCTTTGGGTTCGTTTCAGTGACCCAAACCGTTTATGGGATAGGGTACATCATGGATGTGAAAAGCCCAGAAAATTTCTAATTAAATATTTCAACCCATTAATCATACAAAGGTTATGGTGACCGTCCATTTTAAAAGCACAAAGCCAAATAGTCAAAGAAATGAAATAATCAAATTTTCTTAATTGGAAGATGGCCCAGATTCCACAGGTTGAAGTCCTGGGGGCGCCTGCATGTCCCCAATCTATAGTTTTCCTGTGTTGCAGGCCACCATGACTTTTCAACCTGCCTAGTTTTGGGGCAGACATCCTAACATGTGCTACATAACAGATTTAACACTGACGTCATGGTAGGATCCACAACTTATTCATATATTTACCACCAGCTCTCCCTCCTGCTCTTTTTTTTTTTTTTTCTTTCTTTCTTTTTAAATTATTAATAGGCTACTTTGTAGGAAAAATTGTGCACTCCCCAGAAAAGGAGAACCGGGCAACCGGCCGAAGTCTAGTGCCGACCATAGTTCTAAAACTCAGTGACTTGACTCAAAAACTTTGGTAGAGTCACCACAAAACTCGCTGGTGAGCTCAACTCAATCATGACTCGTCCACAACTCCGTAGAGTCAGATCATAGACTCAATCAACTCAAAAGCAACCGGCAGTGACTCAAACTCAGCCACTAACTGGGTAATTACTTTTCAGAATATTAAAAGTAGAGGATGGAGTGACAGATTGACAACTGACCTTACTTGGAGAGTCGAGTGACTCTTCAAGTCATGCACTTCATCTATGACTGTTTTTTTTGCCATTTTTTATATATATTCCTAACCCATTAAATAGCTATTATCACTTCATTATAATTATTAATCTAATAATCAAATATCAAGTTGAACCTTGGAGTTGATCCAACCCAGCTGCTCATCGAGTTGAGTCTTAAGTTTTTTGGGTTTTTAAACTATGGTGCCAACACTCATATCAATTAATTCAAGAATCTTATGACCAACCCATTAAGTAGATCCCATTTCACCAAAATCTACTTGAAACTACCCCCATCAATCGTAAAAGCATCATTCTCCTTGACTGATATCTCTCTTCCTCCCTCTGTACCAAATGCAACATCGGCGTTGATGGCAACCGATGATGCCTCAGCTTTCGCTGCAACGATCGAAGATGCGCTCCCGGTTAAGGATAGTTTTCTCTTCACTCCAACAGGGCCTCAAATTAAGATTGTTTGGGAAATTGTAAGTTTTAACCTCCGAGTAATGAAAATTTATTCTTTCAATGTGTTTCATTCTTTAATTTTCATTTTATAGTCCATTTGGTTGGTTATTTGTTCCAATGCAAACCACTAATATGCAGAATTCCACTAGTCAATTTGTTTTTTGCAGATGCCAAAGTGCTTCATTGTTGTATGAATCATCAAGTATCCAGTGCTAGATGCTAATATCTTAGTTATGTCAGGTACGTAAGGCACATATGTATGAGATCCAAACCGTTCATCTATTATACCTAACTGTGGATACTCCATATGTCTGAAATCATAAAAACCAAATGATCCAGAGCCATGCCACTATTTTATAGGCTTTTCTTTTTTTGCTTTTTTTGTTGAATTTGAGTTCTTTATGAATTGTTCCTATTCTAAGGTACTTCTGACCAATCAACCCAAATGATTGATTTCTCATGTTGTAGATTGCTGAAGCTGCATGTTGAATTCTAATCTTGAAGGCTTTAGAACCTGAGCCCTCCTTCCACCAACAAATCCATCTCACCATTTGGCATTCTTGCCAAACATTGCATCAAGCCTTGTGTTACTCCATTTGCACACGAGCCATGTCCACTAGTGCAGGGTGACAGTTGCATTGCCTTAGCATGTAAGCATTGGCTTTCTTTTGTGCTGCTTATTGTTTTTGTAAGTTAATATCCAATTGTGATTTTGGAATGACAACAATCTATAATTTGTAGCTGAATTGGGCTTTCTTTGGAATTCTGATTTCATTTGGAATTTTAATTTGATACTCCGGCAGAGTGTGATTGATGATACGCATGCGCTTAGAAACTGCTTACAAGTTGCATACGTGACATTCAAATGGACTAGTTATTAAGATGTTTGGAAGTGGGATTCTGTGAAGTGTGAAATATTGTCATTTTCTCTCCTTTTAATGTGCATTACTAGCTAGTGTCAGGAGAGATTTTCTTATAAATACTAGCTTCTTTTTTAGATGGGGTATATTTCTTAGGGTTAGGTTGAGTTGGGTTTGCAGAAATCTTAGCTGTCCACTCTCTATGGATTCTAATTTAGGATGATTTAGATCTTAATACAATTATCTATTCTGTGCAGTGGAAATGGTAAGAAGGCAAGCTTTATTTCTAGGTGACTCGGAGCTGCAACAACTACTTCACATCTTCAGGTACTTGTTGAATATTGAGTTGCAAATTTTACTTTTGAAAATGATGCTGAATGAGATTGACTTTACTTGTGAACTTTCCTGTTGGTCATGTTATATGTGTTGGTAGCCAACGCCCAATTCCTATGGACAACTTGGACAGGCCGTGTTTATGTATTTGTTCAAAATTAATAGAGCAGACCCGGATGTGCGTTGGAACTATCAGGATGAGCGGGGGTCCCTGGAAGGTGGGAACTGTTATGACCATTGGAGGGGCCTGACCATTTGGACAGGCCGTGTTTATGTATTTGCTCGAAATTAATGGAGCAAACCTGGATGTACGTCGGAGCTGTCCGGATGAGCGGGGGTCCCTGGAAGGTGGGAACCGCTGTGATGACTATGATGAAGCTGTCATTTCCTATGGACAGCATTGGAGTGGCCTAGCCATTTGGACAGGCTGTGTTTATATATGTATTTGCAGGGACCACACCATTAACCTAAACCTATAACCTTAACCTAAACCTAAACCTACATTGATGAGAAATCACCAAGTACCATTAAGCTCAACCTAAAAAGATAAATTAGCATTTTCTTTCTTTCTTTTTCTTTTAACACACACTCACATACCAGAGTCGCTTACGGCTACAAAGGGTACAAGAAATCGTGACGTTGTATTGAAACTAATTTAAATATACAATTAAGGCATGAGTAAGGACTTAGGTGTGTGTGCACAGTCGGCGATATGTTCACCACACTGAATTTTGTGAGCCCCACCAAGAAATAGGCTATGAATAATTTTTTCTATTTTATTTATGATGTTAAACTTATATGTATTTATGTGTGGATGAATGTGATGTGGATAAAATTGTTTGTGTTTGGATGGATGTAGTTTATGTTTGGATGGATGCAGGAGCCTCGAGGAGGCCGTATTGACCGCACCGCCGCACGTGACCATTGACGATTGGCGGATACTCTGTGAGAGATTTTCGTCTGAGTCTTTTTAGGTAATATTTACATATTTACGATATCTTAAGGTAACAATTAAATTCGTAATTAATAATAATATATTATGAATAATGTGTTCAGAAGAGGAGCAAAATAAATTCTGCGAACAGGGGAAAGTTGGAAGTGAACCACATAGCTGGTTCAAAGTCATTTGTACAACTTCGTCGCGACATAGTAAGAAGTTACTGGTTATTATTAAGTTGATATATTTTTCCATGCATTTATATTAGCTCTATTGTCATTTTGATTGTGCAGCGAGATTCCGTTACTAGACAGGAGCCCGGACCAATAGACTTCTACAGAGAGTTGTCGGCAGGTGACGGGATCTTGGGTACATCCTACAGCCAGCGAGAATTGGGTAAAAAATTGTTATATTGTAAAATTTAATTGCATTGAATTATAATAATGTTATTTGTTATAAAAATTCATGTTTTCATCACAGGCGGCGATGGACGCCATACGCAGTCAGCCCACTCCCGATGGTACTCAGCGGAGTGAGCCAGAGATCCTGAGCGAGGCACACGTTCTGGATATGTGCGTGGGCTTGGCCATGGTGCCAAGCTCATGGCACCCGCTAGAGTTGCATCCAGCCGATCCGTCGCTGGCGAGAGCGCCATACGCCGAGCTGATATCGCAGAGAAAGAGGTTCAACATCTACGGGGCGCCGTCGACGAGATCAAAGACCAATTGGCGAGGCAGAGGGAGGAGCATGAGAGGCAGAAGGAGGAGCAGGAGAGGCAGAGGGAGGAGCAAGAGAGGAGGATGGAGGATATGCGGGTGCAGCATGAGCGACGGATGCAGGAGATATTACAGGTTCTCGCTGCATGCTTACCCATCGATGCCCCACCACCTCCGCCTTCATTTTTGTGATTTGTCATATTTTATTTATGATTTATTTTATATACGAATGTTAAACTTATATGTATTTGTGCGTGGATGAATGTAATGTGGATAAGACTATTTGTGTATGTATGGATGTGATTTGTGTTTGGATGGATGTAGTTTATGTTTGTTTGGAAAAATGTAAATATGAATATAATGAAATATATTGTAACAGGTGTATAACAAGAATTTTTGCAAAAAAAGAAAAAAGAAAAAAAGAGAGACTTTTACCTACGAAAATTTTCGTAGTGTCATCGACATTTTTACCTACGAATTTTTTCGCAGTTAAAAAGTTCATTCACATTTTATTACCTATGAATCATTTCGTAGGTAAAAGTTTCATCAACAGTTTTACCTACGTCAAATTTCGTAGGTAAAAAGTCTTAGCACAGTTTGTACCTACGAAACCTTTCGTAGGTAAACGTCTTAACACCATTTGTACCTATGCAAAATTTTGTAGGTAAAAGTATTAACACAGTTATTAGCTACGAAAACATTCGTAGGTAAAAGTTTTAACACAGTTTGTACCTACGAAACATGTCGTAGGTAAAAGCTTTAACAAAGTTTGTAGCTACGAAAACGTTTGTAGGTAAAAGTCTTAACACCATTTCAACCTACGAATAAATTCGTAGGTAAAAGTTTTAACTAAGTTTATAGCTACGGAAACATTCGTATGTAAAGGTCTTAATACAGTTTGTACCTACGAAACATGTCGTAGGTAAAAGTTTTAATAAAGTTTGTAGCTACGAAAATGTTCGTAGGTAAAAGTCCTAACACCATTTGTACCTACGAAAAAATTTATAGGTAAAAGTTTTAACAAAGTTTTTAGCTACGAAAATGTTCATAGGTAAAAGTTTTAACAAAGTTTTTAGCTACGAAAACATTCGTAGGTAAAAGTCTTAACACTTCGTAGGTAAAAGTTTTAAAAAAGTTTTTAATTTCGTTGGTAAAAGTCTTACCATTGCCGATGATGACATTTTTCGTCGGTAAAAGTCTTTAGCCACGGCTTTTTACCAACGAATTTACTGACGAAATATTTCGTAGGTAAAATTCTTTGCCTACGAAATAATATCATTTACCTACGAAATTTGACTCATGCATCTTACATTTGTGTGACATGATCATTGTACACCCTAGCGACATCAGGGCTGTGGCCTCCATAGACACATAGTTGATGGCCAGATGGGACACCGAAAATACTTGATTTTAGCACTGTGGGCACTTAAGATGTCCTTGGGTGAAAGTCTCAGAACCTCCTTGGTACCAAGAGATGCTTCAACATCTAGACCCAGTTGAATATGAGCACCGGTGCCTATACCATGAGGCCGTGTCTCCCACTATGTCATGGTTGGTTGGAAGGGGGTGTAGCCTTATCCGCCCGAGTGAGGGGGCTATAAGCTAGGCTGAGTTTGACTAGCTCGTAAATGAGTCCGCTATCGATGAGCTAGGTATGTATTGACAGACTACTAGTCAGGCAGGTAGTGTGGTCTCTTCCACTCGCTGGGCTGTGCGGCTAGGGAGACAGTAGTCAGTGTGGAGTGTAATAGACCCCGATGATGATCCCAAAGAGGAACTGTACTAATATGTGGATATGATATGAGGACTAGCATGATGATACCCCATCACTGTTGCACATGTGGGTGTGCACACGTGGGCGGACGCTGATGTGGGCGGGACTGAGGCCTGGGCGAGCTACTAAACTAGGCGAGCTACCAGTGATTGGCAGGCTATTGTGCTGGTAAGCTACTGAGCAGGAGTTGTATACTCATTCATTCATCCATTCACTATCCACTTAGGCTAGTGGTGCGCAACTATTTGTTACGTGTACCTTCGTAATGTCCATGATTTCGGTTGGGGCGTGCGACTAACCTAAGATCAGGAGTTTACCACATTGTGTTTGCCTATCCGAATTTAGGTATGGGAGTGGTTTGGATAGAATTCCCTTGTGATGGACCCCATAGCCTGTGATACTACGTACTATCATCCCGACTTCACTCCAGCTTAATCATTTTATTCGCATCGCATATTGCATTTCATCCACGGTATATGGCATTTTGGATTGCTACGTTTCTGCACTTATATAGCTTAGACGGACTTAACAGGATTTACATATTCCATTATACCCTCGGCGTCTGATATCTAGCTCTCTATGACTCGTCATTTGCATAGTTGATTTGTATTGCGTACTCTGATATTGTATGACTCATGGACTTGTCAGTATTTTCACTTACTCTGTTATCGTATGATTTATGATCTTGTCTGTATTTTCGATATTGTATGATTATGGCATTGTATTGGATAATTGGCACGTGCATCGCACACACTTTCACCACCCTCTAAGCTTTCTATAAGCTTATGCATGATAGATGCGTGCAGGTGGCGTTAGGTTGCAGCAGCATTGAGCTTGGAGCGTGCAGCAAACTTTTGGAGCTTTGATCACTGACATATGTATTTCCCTGTCAGCACTGTATTCAAATGTTATATTAGTGGATATGTGATGATGATGTTGCCTTTATGATTTGGGTATACTGGTGATTATGCTTCTTATGAGACAAATGTATGTTGGAAAACCCTCCTTGTAGGTCCCAGGATTGGAACCTGGCATTTGGACACTAGGAGCCGAGAATGGGGTACTACGGAGGCTGTCGCCACCGGATTCGGCGATCGAAAATTTTATGAACCAGGTTTTCGAGTTTGGGGCATGACATTATCTCGAGTAGGGGTTATGGGATTTTCTTAGGGTTGTTCTTGGGAATATTGTCGAACACCTTGGGAGTATTCCTGGTTGGCCCTTTGTCCATTCTTGAAACTACATTCAACCCATTCCCTGGTAGATTCCGAAGTGCCCTGCGATGATTCTAAGCTATTCTAAATAGTTATGGTAGGTCTTTCTTGTTTGACGACCTCAATCCTCGCAAAAATAGGGTATACCCTATCTTCCACCTTTAGATTTAGCACTCTACCCATGTCTATGCCTAGACGAAGGTGAACTTTGACATGGGCGAACGTTTGAAAAATGCCAAAACTGCTGTTGGTATCTATAGTCACTACCCTCCCAAAATAGCTTCCCAGGTCTAGGATTATCACTTCAGTCCAGGCGTGAGCCGGGAACCTGAACAGTATGATCCACATTCCCTTTGCGCCAAAAGAAACCAATGGGGACCATCTTTCCACATTTTTTATGCCCAAGATTCTGTGCAGGTTGAGATCTTCTTTGAATTTTCTCATCTCTTCCACTGTCTTGAGAGTTATTAGGAATTGGGAAGGGGACAGTCTCACTACATTGATTGTTGATGCTACATATTCTGATTGCTTGATGGCCCCAGTTAGACGAAGAATTGAGATAGATGGATCGTCTGTATAAGCTACCAAGGCAAGTTGGAGTAATTTCAGTTTGTAGGCTACCGTCTCTGGATCTACCACCGTGGTGATATCACTATCCACTCCTTCCTGAAGGTGAGCTTCATTGTAGGAAGTATATTCTGATCCCCTTCTCCGAACTGCATCTATGTATGATGATCCTGAGGACGGGTCCTGCGCAGATCTAAGGTTGGGGTCATTGACTGGTAAGGCATTAAGTGTTGTTCTAGGTTTTGTCGAAGAGACCTGCACGATTCTCCCATCGATTTGTTGGCCATTTAGTACCCCCATTGCTGCTCTCCCATCATCCTCTTACTGGAAGCAGACAAACGTGTATCCTTTTGGGTTGTTGGAGTTGGGGAAGCAGGGTATGTAAATGTCGAGAACCTTGTCATACCTTTGGAAAATGCGATGGAGATCACCTTGATTACAAGAGAAAGGCAAGTTGCCTATGAATAAGCTCCAACCCACTCCATACCCACTCTGATATTGCCTTTGATTTGTTCTAGATCTGAAAGGGGATCTGCCTCTTGTGCTCCTTTTCCTCTGGAACGATGAGTGACCCCTCTGAGAAGGGGCCCTATCTCTCCTCATGTGCTAACCTTGATCATGAGGCAATTTCAGAGGCGATGAAAGGGGCCTCCATGATTTAAGGTCCCATTCTCCTCCACTGCCATGGCTGGCTCCAAGAGCCTACTAAAAGAGGAAGACCGATTCCTGGAGGGTGGCTGATTGTAAAAACATTGATAGCTTTTTAGCTAAGTGAAACCATAACTTATAGAATGACCTTATTAGAGGCCCTTTGCTCTAAAGGACTTGTAGAATGAGCTCATTCTAATTGATCTGCTTGCCATAACTTATTCACCTTGCATATGCACCAATCCTAGCAATATGAAAGCTAAAAAGAAAGAGAATTCAAAATATGGGAACCAAAATTCAAAACACGGGATGATAAACCTATGAATTCTCAGGAAATGAAAAAAAAAAATGCTAACTTTGTACTAGTTTACAACCAAAAGCTGAAAAGATGATTCAAAAAAAAAATAAAAACCGTATGAGACCTTAAGAAAATGATTCCGTTGTTTAGTTTGTAGCCTTGTTTTCTAATGAATTGTTAAAAGGTCAATGTTCACAAGTCTAATTTGTGAATATTAGGATTAAGTGACTAGTGCCATTGGGCCACAAGTCTAATCTATGAATATTGTTGAGGCAACAATTTAATATACTTGTGAGTTGTAATCAATCATTCCCCATCAGTATCCTAAGTAACTTTTGGTGGTGCGGCGTCAAGAAAATTCACACCATTTGGTGCATTTTGCACAGGAGTTGCTGGTGGTGCAGCATCAGGGAAGACTACTATTTGTGACATGATCATCAAGTAGCTTCATGACTGGTGTGTTGTCCTTGTCAACCAAGTAATTTTCTACTCCCAAATGCCTATTCATTTTAACCTTTTGATCATTAACAATTGATCCATTGAGGGAAAAAAGGGGAAAAAAAGAAAAGAAAAAAGAAAGAGATGTTAATGTTGAAGTTCAACAAGCCCTTCTTCAGGTTAAATGGTTTACATTTCTTAAAGATAAACTCCATCAATTTTTATTTATTTTTTCCCTTTTGAATGTCACTTTCTCCCTGGTGATATTTATTCATATTATGTTGATGTATGGAACTTGAAGATGGATGGGAAAACCGATGATGAAATCTGATTGGAAGAAAGATGGGAAAATGGCTGGTGATTGGAATCACACTTCTGGTAAATGGAATAGAGGCCCCAGTGACAAAGGTACTCTTATAACTTTCCTAGTTCTTGTATTTCGAATATCATGGTGAAGGTGTTGCTGCCCATTTGGATAGCCTTGTGAGCTTGCTGTGTGCTAGTTATTTCTTCTCAGAAGTCATAGATTTCTTCTAGGGATCTTGAAGTGCATTATCGGTTGCCTGGTGATGATTTCAACTGTCAATTCAATGCGGGAATCCAAACCACTGAAGATTATAGGTTCTATGCCATTTCGGCAGAGTTCCTTGAGTTCAGTAACAAGGACAAGACTCTGGTTTTTCAATTCTAGGTAAAACATGAGTAGAAGCTTGACTGTGGTGGTTGCTACATGAAGTTGCTTAGCGGTGCAGTTGATCAAAAGAATTTTGGTGGTGAGACCCCTTACAGGTAACTAGTATTAATGCTCATCTAGTGTTTTTGTCCTCCATTTTATCTCCTTTTCACCCTATATGGTGATTTAACCTGGTAACCATTTGTATATGTGGAACTACAGTATCATGTTTCTAGGTGATGCATGTTACCACGTATTGTTGGAATAACAACACTACCGATTTTGACCTTCTATTTGTTCCTTTTCCCCACAGTTAACTTCTAGTTTTTCTATTTTGCTAAGCTAATCGATGGTTTTAGTGGATTGAGCCTAATGGTTATTCTTATGCGACATGATCCTCATTCAAACTGTAGAATGGGGTGTTTTCAGTGACGTCCCTATCTTGTTGAAACTCTTGCATGTGTAATGTTGAGTCTTCTCATTTTAAACATTCCCTCATGAAGGGACTGACTGAACTTTTAGGAAACATTCCTTTACAAAGGGACTGACTGATTCTTTCTGTTTGACAAGGGGTACGATGACATTCCCAAAGAGATACACAATGCTGATGCCAAAAAAGGTAGCTGATTTATAATTTTCATGTGTTATAATACAACCCAGTCTTAACAAATACAATTCCCTAGAAGCACACCAGTTTATGAATGGCTTGCTTAATTGCTTCCTTACAATACATGTATGTTTTACTTGAATTGGTTTGCTGTAGCCAGAAGACTGGGATGATGAAGAAGATGGTGAATGGACAGCTCCAACCATTCCAAATCCTGAATATAAGGGTCCGTGGAACCCAAAGGTTTGTGAACTAGTAATGCCAATCCAGATAAAAATTGAGTTTTAGATACCACGATTTTGAATTTTCTATTTCATCCATTAACAACAAATTAAAATCCCCAACTACAAGAGAAAATGGAAGGCTCTGATGATTGACAATCCAGGTTCATGCAGATTTTACATTTTTTTATTAAATTGTCCCAGGTTCTTACTCCCAATTTTCTTATTTTATATATTTTTCTAACCTAGTATGATATCCACAGATTTCAAGGATGATCCTGATATTTATGTTTACCCCAATTTGAAATACGTGGGTGGACCTGCTTCTGAGTCTATGTAGGATTTCAATAGTTATACTTGAGCCCCTTTGTTATGTCTCACAGCCACTCAGAACCTCGTTCAAAGTTTTACATATCAAATGGTCTTAAGCCCTCTCTTGTCTTTTTTAGATGGTAGGATTACATATCATTTGAGGCCGGATTTAAATGTCTACAACAAATGGACTTGAGTCCATGACTTGTGCTATAATATGGGGTGTTTACATATTGGATCAAGTCATGTGCAGGTTGTTTACAATCTAGATTGTCCAGCTCAACAGCAAACTTCCTAAAGGTCATTCCATCTGTTTTCTTTTCATTTTCTTTTTTAAAACCTCTTCACTGAAGAAACTTATTCAGGAATATAGCCATTTCAAGCTTATTGCTGCATTCTTGATGTTTCAATATGATAAAGAAAGATGGTAATCCAGGAAGAGGAATTATATGATCCTTGAGCAAGGATATTAATAAGATATGCGTGTAGTATGTATAATTTGTACCGATTATCCACATCATTGATCTGATGAGCCCCAATGGATTTATTAGCCTCCCCAAAGATCTACTGAATAGAACAATCTTATGTAGCTTGTACCTCATGCTTTAGATAGGTGAACACTACGCTACATGCTATTTTATATTTAAACACTGTTGTAGATATACCATGGTCTGAACTCTAGACCAAGTTATTATGATCAAGTGACTAGTACCATTGGGCCACATGTCTAATCTTTGAATATTATTGAGGCAACAATTTTACATTCCCATATTTCATCAGTAGATGACCTAATTTTGGCTATTTACTATATATTTAGTTCAGTTTCTTATTCAGGCCTACTGAGCAATATTTAGTCCAGTTTCATATTCAGCACAATCTTTTGAATTTTGTGAATGGGATTCTTATTAAACAATCATGTGAATTATTTTTTGAATGACTATCAAGTGTAAGATTTTTTATTTTTTTTAATGTGATGATATTTTTTTTGCAGATATTTTAGTGATGGACCAAATCCATCACTAATTTCTGAACAAGTTGAAAATCAACGACGGATTTGAGGTTTGTTGCTTCTTCTCATATTAGCGATGGACCGTATCCATCGCAAATATTTTTAATGATGAATATTTTGGGTGGGTTTTTCCGAATTTTAGCGACAGATTTTTTTATTTTTCCAATAGATTTTAACTGTCGTAAAAAATTTACGACCTAGAAAACAACCACAGACAAAGCGACAGATGAAATTCGTCATTTATTTGGTTTTGCGACGGATCTGGTCTGTCGCAAATTCGCAATTTTGGCATAGTGAAACTTTAGGTGAAGGTTGTCATACGAATTATTTAGAATCAATGTTTCAATACTCAAGCAATTGAGATCTTTATTTTATTTACATATTCAGCACTTGTTTCAATTATTTGGCATTGTCCTATTCACCACCTCTTTAAGACATCATAAGCTCTCCTTTTCAAGTGGTATCAGAGAGGGTTGCTTTTTTTATTTTTTGAATTTACCTCCTTGAGCTAGATCCAGAGCTTTAAAATTTCAAATTTCGAAAGCTTATCCATTACCAAGCCACCTCCATTTTATGGCTCTAATTATTCATACTGAAAATTCAGGATGGGGATTTTCCTCAAATCCTTAGATGAAAGTGTGTGACAAGCCACTGTATCTAAGTGGATCCCTCCTATGATGGAAGTAGTAGCCAATGATAGAACCATATCAATGAAAGAAACCGCATTTGCTTTTTGGATTACGGTTTAGAAATGTGAAAGCAGTACAAAAGAAAAAGCCTTGAATGCTATAACTTGTGCTCTATCACCTGATGAATTCAAAAAATTTATTTATTACAATACAACTAAACAAGCATGGGATATTCTTGAAATGACACATGAAGGAACTACTATAGTAAAAAAATCTAAAATTCAAACCGTCATAACCAAATTTGAGGAGATTTGTATGGAAGAAAATGAGTCTTTTATCGACTTCTCTACGAAATTAAATGACATAGTAAATTCCATGTGGGATTTTGGAGGTAGAATCCCTGAAAGCAAGGTTTGCGCAAAAATACTGCGATCACTACCTGATAGGTTTAATTCAAAGGTTACTGCTATACAGGAGTTAAGGGATATAGATTTTATGAAAGTCGAGGAGTTAGTTGGTTCTCTTCAAACTTATGAGCTGAATTTCAAAGCTCCTAAAGTCAAGTCCATTGCTCTTAAATCTTCTAAATCTAATTTAAAGGAAACTAATACAAATTCTGATTTTGAAGAAAATGAAGATGATATGGCATTGTTAGCAAAGAAATTTTATAGATTTTTCAAGAATAAGAAAAGAACATATTTTTCAAAAACCATCTGATAAAAGAAAAGGAAAATCAAATTTTTGAAAATCTAAAACAAAAGACAGTCAATGTTTCGACTATTATGAATATGGGCATTTGGCTTCAAAATGTCCTAAAAAAGATAAATCTAAAAGAAAAGGCATGATAGCTACTTGGGATGAATCATTAGACTCTGAAACTAATTCTGAATTTGATGAATTAGACCAGAAAAATGCAAATGATTTGGAAGCCTTTATGACGATAGCCAGAGTCACTTCATCATATAGCTGTAATATGTCTAACTATAAAACTCTAAGAAGTGACCCTAAAAATGAAGACGATCTTCAAGATGCTTATAATGCCCTATACAGAGAGTTGTCAAATTGTTTTCAAATTGAAACTTCAAAAAGAAAATAAAGCTAAATTAAAATTAGAACTTGAAAAAGTTATTTTAGAAAAAATCTCATTTTTTCGATTGTTTTGAAAAAACAAAATTAGACTTGAGTTTTAAATCTTCTGAATTGCAAAAACTTAAACCAAAAATGAGAAACTAAAACTTGAAGTTTCTTCCCTTCAGAGTTCAAAGGATACTTGGAAATATGCCCTTAGTGACCAAAAACTTGAAAAATTGTTAACCTTATCGAGACGATGTGGTGACAAGTTTGGTCTGGGTTATCTTAAAAATAATTCTTTGAAATCTAAGGATTCTGCTCATACCTTTGTAAAAGGAGAATCCTCGAACTCTAAAGCTGAGACTCTAAGATATTCAAATTGTAAAAGAAATTACTTCAAAAATTCAAAATCTTTTCAAGTCTCTAATGTAATAAATAATGTCAATGTTTACAAACATCAAAGGAATAATAAACCTCCTTTAGCTGAAAAATTTGTGGACTTGCTTAAAGTGCTATGGAAATCCAACTCAGATAAGACCGGAGTATATAGAAAAAAGAAGAAATCCTAACTCCCAAATACAACGAAAAATAAGAGATCCTCCTAAACTAGAACCGTAATGAAATGGGTTCCAAAGGTTAAGTGTCTTGTTGCCCACATAACTTTCAAAAATAATAGCCATTCAAGATAGTACTTAGATAGTGGATGTTCGAGACACATGACAGGTGATAAGGCTATATTCTCAAACATCAACAAAGTAAATGGTGGCTCAATTACATTCAGAGATGGAAGCAACTGCAAGATAATTGGCCAAGGTAATGTACAACTTCCTAATTACCTCTCTTCAAAATGTTCTATATGTTGAAGGATTAAAACATAATGTTCTGAGCATATCTCAGATATGTGATAATAAGCATAGTGTAAAATTTTTAAATCACGGATGTGAGATTATAAATGAGAAAGGAAGTATAATATTAAATGGTCACAGAACGTCTGAAAATTGCTATATAATTGATAATTCTTGCTCAACAACTATTCATTTTACATGGTCCAAATAGATGAGAATGAACTATGGCATAAACGTCTTGAACATGTAAATTATAGAGATCTATATAAATTGAGCAAAAGAGATCACTTACGTGGCCTACCAAAACTGAAAAAGATAGAAAAAGTTTGTGGCGCATGTCAAATAGGCAAGCAAATTAGGAGCAATCACAAGAAAATGAACTCCTTAGCCACAGCTAGACCTCTTAAACTTCTCCATATGGATTTAATCAGACCAATTAGAATGGAGAGTAGCTGTGGAAAGAAATATTTTCTAGTTGTAATTGATGACTACAGTAGATATACTTGGGTAGCCTTTCTAAGAGAAAAATCAGATACTCTTGATGAAGTCAGAAAATTTTTAAAATGTATCTGGACCGAGAAAGAGTTATCTGTGGTCAAAATCAGAAGTGATCATGGTATCAAATTCAAAAATAGAGATTTTGAGAAATACCGCAATGATCATGATATACCACATGAATTTTCTACTCTAAAAACACCTCAATACAATGGAATTATTGAAAGAAAAAATAGAATTCTTTAAGAGATTACTAGTGTAATGATAAATAGTATGAATATACCAAAAAATTTATGGGCTGAGGCTATTAGTACTGCATGTTATATAATAAATCATATTTATATTAGAAAAGCTAAAAACAAAACAGCTTATGAATTGTGGTTTAATAAAAAGCCCACAGTTAAATATTTTCAAACTTTTGGAAGCAAATGTTTTATATTATGTGACCGCGAAAATTTGAGAAAATTTGAAACCAAGAGCGATGAGGGAATGTTTTTATGTTATGCTCTAAATAGTCGGGCATACCGTGTTCTTAACAAAAGAACTAGGGTGATACAAGAATCTATAAATTTTGTGATAGATAATCAACAGATCACACCCAGTCCTAATTAAGATGATGATGATGATGATGATGTCAATTTGATTAATATACTTGACTCTTCATCTAAATCAGGCAATACTGAGCTAAGGTTAGTCAAAGACCATCCGACTAATCAAATACTTGGTAACCCTCGCACTGACATTTAGACAAGAAGACAATTAAAAAATATATGTAACCATGTCTGCTTTACTTCTCAAATTGAACTGGGTAATGTAAATGAAGCACTCGTTGATGAAAGTTGGATTAATGTCATGTAAGAAGAATTAAATCAATTCATTAGAAATAATGTATGGTATTTGGTTTCCAGACCTATTGATAAACATGTGATTGGAATCAAGTGGATTTTTAAGAATAAAATTGATAAAATGGGAAACATAATAAAAATTAAGGCATGACTGGTTGTACAAGGGTATACTTAAATAGAAGGTATTGATTACGATGAAACTTTTGTACTAGTTGTGCGCCTTAAATTAATTAGATTATTTATTTCGATTGCACGCTATAAAAATTCAAAATTTATCAAATGGATGTAAAAAGTATATTTTTAAACGGTGATTTGAATGAAGAAGTATATGTTAAACAACCAAAGGGTTTTGAAGATCCCAAACTTCCAAATCATGTTTACCATCTTAAAAAGGATCTTTACGGTTTGAAACAAGCTCCCAGAGCATGGTATGAGATATTGACTGAATTCATACTTAGTCATAATTTTGTTTGGGTAGTGTTGATAAAACCCTATTCGTCAAAAAATATACTGATCACATCTTGATAGTTCAAATCTATGTTAACGATATTATTTATGGATCTACGCACGTTAACTTATCTATTGAGTTTGCAGATCTAATGAAATCCAATTTTAAAATGAGTATGGTTGGTGAACTAAATTATTTCCTTAGATTACAAGTTAAACAACTTGAAGATGAAATGTTCATCTCACAGACTAAATATGCATTAAACCTTGTAATAAGGTTTGGCTTTGAGAATAGTAAAAATTTTGATACTCCAATGAGTATGACTCTTAAACTCTCAAAAGATTAATCAGGTAAAAGTGTAAACTCTCGACTATATCGAAGTATGATTGGTAGTCTTTTGTACTTTACTGCTAGTAGACCTAATATTGCATTTAGTGTTGGAATTTGTGCTAAATATCAATCTAATCCTAAAGAATCACACTTAACTACAATTAAATGGATAATCAGATATGTACTAAGTTCTATAAACTTAGGTCTATGCACTACAAGAAACAGCGCTTTTACCGACGAATTTTTTGTTGACAAAAAAAAATTCATCGGTAAAAGTACTTTTTTACCGACGAAATTTTTTTCCGTTGGTAAAATTGCACTTTTACCGACGAATTTTTTTTTTCGTCGGTAATAATACTTCTACTAATAAAAATTTTTGTTGGTAAAAGTATTTTAAATTTTCATGTTATTTTGAAAATTTAGCGGTAAGAGTTTTACCGATGAATATTTTCATCGGTAAAAAGCAGAAAACCACTTTTACCGAAAAGTAGACTTTTACCTACGAAAATATTCGTAGCTAAAAAATGTGGATGGGACTTTTACCAACGAAACTTTTCGTCGGTGAAAGTATTAGTAGACTTTTACCTATGAAAATATTCGTGTGGATGGGACTTTTACCGACAAAAAGTTTCGTCAGTAAAAGTCTTATATCTTTCACTTATAAATTATTGGCAAAAACATAGAGGAGACTTTTACCTACGAAAATATTCGTAGGTAAAAAACGTGGATGGGACTTTTACCAATGAAAAGTTTCGTCGGTAAAAGTGTTATATTTTTCACTTACAAATTATTGGCAAAAACGTAAAGGAGACTTTTACCTACGAAAATATTTGTAGGTAAAAAACGTGGATGGGACTTTTACCGACAAAAAATTTCATCGGTAAAAGTCTTATATTTTTCACTTAGAAATTATTAGCAAAAACGTAGAGGAGACTTTTACCTACGAAACTATTCGTAGGCAAAAAACGTGGATGGGACTTTTACCAACGAAATATTTCGTAGGTAAAAGTCTCTTTCTTCTTTTTTTTTACCAGCATAAAATTCCTAATATACACCTGTTACAATATATTCTTCTTGATATACATCTATTATATAATATATTTCATCATATTCACATTCACATCCATCTAAACCCAAACTACGGAAGACTTTTACCTACGAAACTATTCGTAGGTAAAAAACGTGGATGGGACTTTTACCAACGAAATATTTCATAGGTAAAAGTCTCTTTTTTTTTTTTACTAGCACAAAATTCCTAATATACACCTGTTACAATATATTCTTCTTGATATACACTTGTTATATAATATATTTCATCATATTCACATTCACATCCATCTAAATCCAAACTACATAAATCCATCCAAACATAAACTACATTCATCCAAACATAAACTACATCCATCCAAACACAAACAATCTTATCTACATCACATTCATCCACGCATAAATACATATAAGTTTAACATCATAAATAAAATACAAAAAATTATTCATAGCCTATTTCCTGGTGGGGCTCACAAAATTCAGTGTGGTGAACACATCACTGACTATGCACACACACCTAGGTCCTTACTCATGCCTTCATGGTAGATTCAAAATAGTTTCAATACAAGGTCACGAGTTCAAGTACCCATTGTGGCCATAAGCGACTCTGGTGTATGAGTGTGTGTTAAAAGAAAAGGAAAGAAAGAAAATGCTGATTTATCTTTTAGGTTGAGCCTAATGGTACTTGGTGATTTCTCATCAGGTAGAAATTATTATTAGTTGTTTTTAGAAAGGTAAGATTAGGCCACTTATAATTATATTAATATGATAAAATGTTGTGTGTATATTTAAGCAGACACCACAAAATAAACAATCCTATGGAAAAAAAATAATGAAAAGAGAGAGAACATATGAGAGGTGATCCTTATCTCCTTTGATGGATTCAAGCTACATGTGCCCTACCCAACTTCCTATAAGGAGAAGTTATATGGGTCTTGGAATAATGTTGACAAATCCACCTTGTCTATTAATACTATCATATTGTGTTAGGACATGAATCTAAAAATAAGATAAATCCAAATCTCAAATAATCTATGCTATAAGAGATATATAGTGGAGATGGAAATAGATGCATTGTGATGCTTGAGTTCGAGTATGCTTGCCAACAAAGGAAAATTTTTTGGTCTATTGCCATGTGATTGGGCTACATTATTACATCAATCGGGTTCGGGTTCGAGATTGGGTTTAGGTTTGGGTTTTCAAGTTTAGGTTTAGGTTTAGGTTAGGGAGATGAGATTAGGATTAGGTGTAGGTTTAGGTTTAGGGATTTGAGAATACATTTAGGTTTTAGATTTAGGTTTAGGTTTTAGGTTATTGGTTTAGGTTATAGTTTTAGGTTTAGATTTTAGGTTTAGGTTAAGGTTAGGTTATAGGTTATAAGTTTAAGTTATAGGTTATAGGTTATAGGTTAAGGTTTAGGTTATAGGTTTTGGTTTAGGTTTAGGTTAAGGTTATAGGTTTAGCTTATAGGTTTAGGTTAAGGTTTAGGTTTAGGTTATAGGTTATAGGTTATAGGTTATAGCTTTAGGGAATTGGGAATAGGTTAAGGTTTAGGTTTAGGAAATCGGGTTCGGGTTCAGGATCGGGTTTAGGTTTGGGTTTTCAAGTTTAGGTTAAGGAATTGAGATTAGGATTAGGTGTAGGTTTAGGTTTAGGGATTTGAGAATACATTTAGGTTTTAGGTTTAGGTTTAGGTTTTAGGTTATAGGTTAAGGTTTAGGTTTTAGCTTTAGGTTAAGATTAAGGTTAGGTTATAGGTTATAAGTCTAGGTTATAGGTTAAGGTTTAGGTCATAGGTTTTGGTTTTGGTTAAGGTTATAGGTTTAGGTTTAGGTTTAGGTTAAGGTTTAGGTTTAGGTTATATGTTATAGCTTTAGGGAATTGAGAATAGGTTAAGGTTTAGGTTTAGGAAATCAGGTTCGGGTTCGGGATTGGGTTTTCAAGTTTAGATTTAGGTTTAGGTTAGGGAGTTGAGATTAGGACTAGGTGTTGGTTTAGGTTTAGGGATTTGAGAATACATTTAGGTTTTAGGTTTAGGTTTAGGTTAAGGTTTAGGTTTTAGGTTTAGGTTAAGGTTAAGGTTAGGTTATAGGTTATAAGTTATATAGGTTAAGGTTTAGGTTATAGGTTTTGGTTTAGGTTAAGGTTATAGGTTTAAGTTTAGGTTAAGGTTTAGGTTTAGGTTAAGGCTTATGTTTAGGTTATAAGTTATAGCTTTAGGGAATTGAGAATAGGTTAAGGTTTAGGTTTAGGAAATCGGGTTCGGGTTTGGGATCGGGTTTAGGTTTGGGTTTTCAAGTTTAGGTTTGGGTTTTTAAGTTTAGATTTAGGTTTAGGTTAGGGAGTTGAGATTAAGATTAGGTGTAGGTTTAGGTTTAGGGATTTGAGAATACATTTAGGTTTTAGGTTTAGGTTTAGGTTTTAGGTTTAGGTTTAGGTTATAGATTTAGGTTTATGTTATAAGTGTAAGTTATTGGTTTAGGTTTAGGTTAGGTTATAGGTTAAGGTTTAGGGAATTGAGTTTAGGTTATATGTTATAGGTTAAGGTTTAGTTTATAAGTTAAGGTTTAGGTTTAGGTTTAGGTTATAGGTTTTGGGATTTTAGAATAGGTTTAGGTTATAAATATAAGTTTAGGGATTTTAGAATAGGTTTAGGTTATAAATATAGGTTTAGGTTAATGTTGTAGGTTATAGGTTTAGGTTATAAGTTTATGTTAATGTTGTAGGTTATAGGTTTAGGTTTATAGGTTTAGGTTTAGGTTTAGGAATTTGAGAATACAGTTATGTTTTAGGTTTAGGTTTTACGTTTAGGTTAAGGTTACAGGTTTAGGTTTAGGTTTAAGTTTAGGTTATAAGTGTAGGTTATAGGTTTAGGTTTAGGTTAGGTCATAGGTTAAGGTTTAAGGAATTGAGTTTAGGTTATAGGTTATAGGTTATAGGTTAAGGTTTAGGTTATAAGATAAGGTTTATAGTTAGGTTATAGGTTTAGGTTTAGGTTATAGGTTTTGGGATTTGAGAATAGGTTTAGGTTAATGTTGTAGGTTATAGGTTTAGGTTATAGGTTTATGTTAATATTGTAGGTAATAGGTTTAGGTTTAGGTTTAGGTTTAGGGATTTGAGAATACATTTAGCTTTTAGGGTTAGGTTTAGGTTTTACGTTTAGGTTAAGGTTACAAGTTTAGGTTATAGGTTTAGGTTTAGGTTATAAGTGTAGGTTATAGGTTTAGGAAATCTGGTTCGAGTTCGGGTTTAGGTTTGGGTTTTCAAGTTTAGGTTTAAGTTAAGGAGTTGAGATTAGGATTAGGTATAGGTTTAGGTTTAGGGATTTAAGAATACATTTAGGCTTTAGGTTTAGGTTTAGGTTAAGGTTATAGGTTTAGGTTTAGGTTTAGGTTTAGGTTATAGGTTATAGCTATAGGGAATTGAGAATAGCTTAAGGTTTAGGTTTAGGAAATCGGGTTCAGGTTCGAGATCGGGTTTAGGTTTCGGTTTTCAAGTTTTCGTTTAGGTTAAGGAGTTGAGATTAGGATTAGGTGTAGGTTTAGGTTTAGGGATTTGAGAATAAATTTAGGTTTTAGGTTTAGGTTTAGGTTTTAGGTTTAGGTTAAGGTTATAGGTTTAGGTTATAGGTTATAGCTATAGGGAATTGAGAATAGGTTAAGGTTTAGGTTTAGGAAATCGGGTTCGAGTTCGGGATCGGGTTTAGGTATGGGTTTTCAAGTTTACGTTTATGTAAAGGAGTTGAGATTAGGATTAGAATTAGGTGTAGGTTTAGGTTTAAGGATTTCAGAATACATTTAAGTTATAGGTTTAGGTTTAGGTTAAGGTTATAGGTTTAGGTTAGGTTTAGGTTTAGGTTATAATTTATAGGTTATATGTTATAGCTTTAGGGAATTGAAAATTGGTTAAGGTTTAGGTTTAGGAAATTGGGTTCATGTTCGGGATCAGGTTTAGGTTTGGGTTTTCAAATTTTGGTTTAGGTTTAGGTTAGGGAGTTGAGATTAGGATTAGGTGTAGGTTTAGGTTTAGGGATTTGAGAATGCATTTAGGTTTTAGGTTTAGGTTTAGGTTAAGGTTTAGGTTTTAGGTGTAGGTTAAGGTTAAGGTTAGGTTATAGGTTATAAGTTTAGGTTATAGGTTATAGGTTATAGGTTAAGGTTTAGGTCATAGGTTTTGGTTTAGGTTAAGGTTATAGGTTTAGGTTAAGGTTTAGGTTTAGGTTATAGGTTTAGGTTAAGGTTTATGTTTAGGTTATATGTTATAGCTTTAAGGAATTGAGAATAGGTTAAGGTTTAGGTTTAGGAAATCGGGTTCGGGTTCGGGATCGGGTTTAGTTTGGGTTTTCAAGTTTAGGTTTGGGTTTTCAAGTTTAGATTTAGGTTTAGGTTAGGGAGTTGAGATTAGGATTAGGTGTAGGTTTAGGTTTAGGGATTTGAGAATACTTTTAGGTTTAGGTTTAGGTTTAGGTTTTAGGTTTAGGTTTATGTTATAGGTTTAGGTTTATGTTATAAGTGTAGTTATAGGTTAAGGTTTAGGTTAGGTTATAGGTTAAGGTTTAGGGAATTGAGTTTAGGTTATACGTTATAGGTTAAGGTTTAGTTTATAAGTTAAGGTTTAGGTTATAGGTTAAGGTTTAGGTTAAGGTTTAGGTTTATGTTATAGGTTTTGGGATTTTAGAATAGGTTTAGGTTATAAATATAGGTTTAGGTTAATGTTGTAGGTTATAGGTTTAGGTTATAAGTTTATGTTAATATTGTCTATTATAGGTTTAGGTTTAGGTTTAGGAATTTGAGAATACATTTATGTTTTAGGTTTAGTTTTAGGTTTTACGTTTAGGTTAAGGTTACAGGTTTAGGTTTAGGTTTAAGTTTAGGTTATAAGTGTAGGTTATAGGTTTAAGTTTAGGTTAGGTTATTAGTTAAGGTTTAAGGAATTGAGTTTAGGTTATAAGTTATAGGTTATAGGTTATAGGTTAAGATTTAGGTTATAAGGTAAGATTTATGTTTAGGTTATAGGTTTAGGTTTAGGTTATAGGTTTTGGGATTTGAGAATAGGTTTAGGTTAATGTTGTAGGTTATAGGTTTAGGTTATAGGTTTATGTTAATGTTGTAGGTATTAGGTTTAGGTTTAGGGATTTGAGAATACATTTAGCTTTTAGGGTTAGGTTTAGGTTTTACGTTTAGGTTAAGGTTACAAGTTTAGGTTATAGTTTAGGTTTAGGTTATAAGTGTAGGTTATAAGTTTAGGAAATCTAGTTCGGGTTCGGGTTTAGGTTTTGGTTTTCAAGTTTAGGTTTAAGTTAAGGAGTTGAGATTAGGATTAGGTATAGTTTTAGGTTTAGGGATTTAAGAATACATTTAGGCTTTAGGTTTAGGTTTAGGTTTAGGTTTAGGTTATAGGTTATAGGTTATAGCTATAGGGAATTGAGAATAGCTTAAGGTTTAGGTTTAGGAAATCGGGTTCAGGTTCGAGATCGGGTTTAGGTTTCGGTTTTCAAGTTTTCGTTTAGGTTAAGGAGTTGAGATTAGGATTAGGTGTAGGTTTAGGTTTAAGGATTTGAGAATACATTTAGGTTTTAGGTTTAGGTTTAGGTTTTAGGTTTAGGTTAAGGTTATAGGTTTAGGTTTAGGTTATAGCTATAGGGAATTGAGAATAGGTTAAGGTTTAGGTTTAGGAAATCGGGTTCGAGTTCGGGATCGGGTTTAGGTTTGGGTTTTCAAGTTTATGTTTAGGTAAAGGAGTTGAGATTAGGATTAGGTGTAGGTTTAGTTTTAAGGATTTCGGAATACATTTAAGTTATAGGTTTAGGTTTAGGTTAAGGTTATAGGTTTAGGTTAGGTTTAGGTTTAGGTTATAATTTATAGGTTATATGTTATAGCTTTAGGGAATTGAGAATTGGTTAAGGTTTAGGTTTAGGAAATCGGGTTCGTGTTCGGGATCGGGTTTAGGTTTGGGTTTTCAAAGGTTTAGGTTTAGGTTAGGGAGTTGAGATTAGGATTAGGTATAGGTTTAGGTTTAGGGATTTGAGAATCCATTTAGGTTTTAGGTTTAGGTTTAGGTTTTAGGTTAAGGTTAAGGTTAGGTTATAGGTTATAAGTTTAGGTTATAGGTTATAGGTTATAGGTTCAGGTTTAGGTCATAGGTTTTGATTTAGGTTAAGGTTATAGGTTTAGGTTTAGGTTAAGGTTTAGGTTTAGGTTATAGGTTTAGGTTATGGTTTAGGTTAAGGTTTATGTTTAGGTTATAAGTTATAGCTTTAGGGAATTGAGAATAGGTTAAGGTTTAGGTTTAGGAAATCGGGTTCGGGTTCGGGATCGGGTTTAGTTTGGGTTTTCAAGTTTAGGTTTGGATTTTCAAGTTTAGATTTAGGTTTAGGTTAGGGAGTTGAGATTAGGATTAGGTATAGGTTTAGGTTTAGGGATTTGAGAATACATTTAGGTTTGTGGTTTAGGTTTAGGTTTTAGGTTTAGGTTTAGGTTTAGGTTTTAGGTTTAGGTTAGGTTATAGGTTAGGGTTTAGGGAATTGAGTTTAGGTTATAGGTTATAGGTTATACGTTATAGGTTAAGCTTTAGTTTATAGGTTAAGGTTTAGGTTTAGGTTATGGGTTTAGGTTAAGGTTAAGGTTTTGGTTTTGGTTATAGGATTTGGGATTTGAGAATAGGTTTATGTAATAAGTATAGGTTTAGGTTAATGTTGTAGGTTATAGGTTTAGGTTATAAGTTTATGTTAATGTTGTAGGTTATAGGTTTTAGGTTTATAGGTTTAGGTTTAGGTTTAGGAATTTGAGAATACATTTACATTTAAGGTTTAGGTTTAGGTTTTACATTTTCGTTAAGGTTACAAGTTTAGGTTTAGGTTTAAGTTTAGGTAATAAGTGTACGTTATAGGTTTAGGTTTAGGTTAGGTTATAGGTTAAGGTTTAGGGAATTGAGTTTAGGTTATAGATTATAGGTTAAGGTTTAGGTTATAGGTTAAGGTTTGGGTTTAGGTTATAGGTTTAGGTTTAGGTCATAGGTTTTGGGATTTGAGAATAGGTTTAGGTTATAAGTATAGGTTTAGGTTAATGTTGTAGGTTATAGGTTTAGGTTATAAGTTTATATTATTGTTATAGGTTATAGGTTTGGGTTTAGGTTTAGGGATTTGAGAATACATTTAGGTTTTAGGGTTAGGTTTAGGTTTTTCGTTTAGGTTAAGGTTATAGGTTTAGGTTATAAGTGTAGGTTATAGATTTTGGAAATCGGGTTCGGGTTCGGGTTTAGGTTTGGGTTTTCAAGTTTAGGTTTAAGTTAAAGAGTTGAGATTAGGATTAGGTGTAGGTTTAGGTTTAGGGATTTGAGAATACATTTAGGTTTTAGGTTTAGGTTTAGGTTAAGGTTATAGGTTTAGGTTTAGGTTATAGGCTATAGTTTATAGGTTATAGCTATAGGGAATTGAGAATAGGTTAAGGTTTAAGTTTAGGAAATCGGGTTCGGGTTCGGCATCGGGTTTAGGCTTCGGTTTTCAAGTTTATGTTTAGGTTAAGGAGTTGAGATTAAGATTAGGTGTAGGTTTAGGTTTAGGTTTAGGGATTTGAGAATACATTTAGGTTTTAGGTTTAGATTTAGGTTTTAGGTTTAGGTTAAGGTTATAGGTTTAGGTTTAGGTTATAGCTATAGGGAATTGAGAATAGTTTAAGGTTTAGGTTTAGAAAATCGGGTTCGAGTTCGGGATTGGGTTTAGGTTTGGGTTTTCAAGTTTACGTTTAGGTTAAGGAGTTGAGATTAGGATTAGGTGTGGGTTTTGGTTTAAGGATTTGAGAATACATTTAGGTTTTAGGTTTAGGATTAGGTTAAGGTTATAAGTTTAGGTTATAGGTTTAGGTTAGGTTTAGGTTTAGGTTATAGTTTATAGGTTATATGTTATAGCTTTTGGGAATTGAGAATAAGTTTAGGTTTATAAGTATAGGTTATAGGTTTAGGTTTAGGTTAGGTTATAGGTTTAGGTTTAGGGAATTAAGAATAGGTTAAGGTTTAGGTTTAGGAAATCAGGTTCGAGTTCGGGTTGGGTTTATGTTTGGGTTTTCAAGTTATAACATATAACCTATTCTCAATTCCCTAAAGCTATAACATATAGCCTATAAACTATAACCTAAACCTAAACCTAACCTAAACCTTTAACTTAAACCTATAACCTTAACCTAAACCTAAACCTAAAACCTAAATGTATTCTCAAATCCTTAAACCTAAACCTACACCTAATCCTAATCTTAACTCCTTAACCTAAACGTAAACTTGAAAACCTAAACCTAAACCCAATCCCGAACTCAAATCCGATTTCCTAAACCTAAACCTTAACCTATTCTCAATTCCCTATAGCTAAAACCTAAACCTAAAACTATGACCTAAACCTATAATCTAAAACCTAAACCTAAATCTAAAACCTAAATGTATTCTCAAATCCCTAAACCTAAACCTACACCTAATCCTAATCTCATCTCCCTAACCTAAACCTAAACCTAAACCTAAACTTGAAAACCTAAACCTAAACCCAATCTCAAACCCAAACCCGATTGATGTAATAATGTAGCCCAATCACATGGTGACAAATCAGAAAATCTTGCTTTATTGGCAAGCATACTCGAACTCAAGCATCACAATGCATCTATTTCCATCTCCACTATATATCTCTTATAGCATAGATTATTTGAGATTTGGATTTATCTCATTTTTAGATTCATGTCCTAACACAATATGATAATATTAATAGACAAGGCAGATTTGTCAACATTATTCCAAGACCCATATAACTTCTCCTTATAGGAAGTTGGGTAGGGCACATGCAGCTTGAATCCATCAAAGGAGATAAAGGATCACCTCTCATATGTTCTCTCTCTTTTCATTTATTTTTTTTTCCATAGGATTGTTTATTTTGTGGTGTCTGCTCAAATATATGTACAACATTTTATCATATTAATATAATTATAAGTGGCCTAATCTTACCTTTCTAAAAACAACTAATAATAATTTCTACCTGATGAGAAATCACCAAGTACCATTAGGCTCAACCCAAAAGATAAATCAACATTTTCTTTCTTTCCTTTTCTTTTAACACACACTCATACACCAGAGTCGCTTATGGCCACAATGGGTACTTGAACTCATGACCTTGTATTAAAACTATTTTGAATCTACCATAAAGGCATGAGTAAGGACCTAGGTGTGTGTGCACAGTCGGCGATGTGTTCACCACACTGAATTTTGTGAGCCCCACTAGGAAATAGGCTATGAATAATTTTTGTATTTTATTTATGATGTTAAACTTATATGTATTTATGCGTGGATGAATGTGATGTGGATAAGATTGTTTGTGTTTGGATGGATGTAGTTTATGTTTGGATGAATGTAGTTTATGTTTGGATAGATTTACGTAGTTTGGGTTTAGATGGATGTGAATGTGAATATGATGAAATATATTATATAACAGGTGTATATCAGGAAGAATATGATGAAATATATTGTAACAGGTGTATATCAGGAATTTTGTGCTAAAAAAAAAAAAAGGAGACTTTTACCTACGAAATATTTCGTAGGTAAAAGTCGCATCCATGTTTTAAATGTTTTGTAAATATTTTTACCTACGATAATTTTCGTAGGTAAAAGTATTGTGAAATATTTTACCTACGAAAATAATTGTCGGTAAAAATTCTGTAAATATTTTTACATACGAAAATTTTTGTAGGTAAAAGTATCGCGAAATATTTTTACCTATGAAAGAAATCGTAAGTAAAAGTTTTTTGCTTATTTTTTACCGATGGAAAAATTCATCGGTAAAAGTTTTGTACATATTTTTACCTACGAAAAACTTCATCGGTAAAAGTTTTTTACTTATTTTTTACCGATGAAAAAATTCGTCGATAAAAGTTTTGTAAATATTTTTACCTATGAAAAAATTCGACAGTAAAAGTTTTTTACTTATTTTTTACCAACGAAAAAATTTGTTGGTAAAAGTTTTGTAAATAGTTTTACCTATGAAAAAAATCGTCGGTAAAAGTTTTTAACTTATTTTTTTCCGACGAAAATTTTCGTCGGTAAAAGTCTTACCTTTGCCGATGAATTTTTTTTCATCAGTAAAAGCCTTTACTGTCGGTCTTTTACCGACAAAAAATTTCGTCGGGAAAACTTTTTACCTACGAAAATTTATCTTTTAGCAATGAAAATTTTCATTGGTAAAAGTGGGATTTCTTGTAGTGATGGTATTCACATGATACGTCTGTACAAATTACCGAATATACAAATGCAGACTGGGCAGAAAATGTTGATGATAGAAAATCTACCAGCGATGGATTTTCTATGTTGGAAACTGTTTAGTATCTTGGCTCAGCAAGAAACAAAATTCCATATCTCTCTCTATTGTTGAAGCTGAATATATTACAGAAGGAAATGCTAGCACTCAGCTAATATGAATGAAAAGAATGCTAGCTAACTTTGGAATTATGCAAGATACGATGACATTATATTGCGATAATTCTAGTACAATAAATATCTCTAAAAATTTAATTCAACATTCTCATACGAAGCATATCAACACATGATACCATTATATTTGAGAATTAGTTGAAGACCAATCTAATATGCTAGAATACATTCAAACTGAGAAGTAACTTGCAGATATACTGACTAAGCCTCTTAATAAAGTTGAATTTTTAATTTTGAAGCATTATATTAGATTATGTATCGTTAAATAATTATTTTATTTCTTTTTATGCATTTATATTTATGTTTATTTTTAATAATGAAATGCATGAATTGAAAATAAAATTTTAATAAAAATAAAAAATTCAAAATTCAAAAATTTTGGGGTTTTTTAACCAGCTGAGCATGGGCTCGGGCTAGCCGAAGATCGCACGGATTTGACTCAAAAAGTGGAAAATCCCCAAATTTATTTCATTCAACAATCTTCTTCCTCGGCTAACCGGTGCCCCATTCAACCAACCCATCTTACAAACTCACTTGTAAGTGATTTATTTTCAAATTCCTTCTAGTATTTAGTGGTCTCATGCTAGAAAATCATATTTAAGTGGATTTTTCATCATTTGAATCCCTTTTTGTTGTGGATTTTGATCCAAATATGATCTACTCTTTTTCTTCTATTTTTCTTTGATATTTTTCTTGTGCAATCTAATATGGAGCATAGAACTAAGAAAACGGCTCGCAAGAATCATGTCAGTTCATCTTCTAGATCAACCTTGCTTAGTGTACGGACACCGAAGGATGATCTGAATTATGTTCGAGACTTCTGCACAAGGGACATAATCATAGAAAAATCTGTCAACTTAGACCACATTGCTAAGTTTGGTCTTGCTCCAATTCTCTTCGAGGTTGGATGGGAACGCATCTTGAGTTGGGGTAGAATGGCTTACTTGTCCATCATGCAGGGCATGTATGCATCCATTTGTGATGTTTCACTTAAGAATTTGACATTCTCAATTAAATTTGTTGAAGAGACATTCACAATAACGTTGCCCGTTATTTCGGCATTAATGGATATAGTTTGTATGGATGATGGAATACCAATTGCCACATTATTAGAGAAAATGTCAAAGTCTGAAAAAAAGCCATCATCGTAAATTATGTCGCTTTAATGCTAAATGGCGATTGGGTAATGCCTTTCCTGCAAACCAAATACTCCCAAAAAATGGCATATTACATTAGATTTTCGCGTCTAATGTATATCCTCGAGCCAGGAATAAGACTGATCTTACTCCCTCCATGCTTAGAGTATTTCACTCCATTGTATCAAGTATTCATGTCTGCCTGCCTTCCTTAATCTATTACATCATCATTCAATTTCGCTTGCATCTCAAGTACAGTTCAATTCCCTTTATTTATCTCATGACTTGCATTGCATTTCACTACAATGTTCAAATTCCTACATATGAGGCACCGGAATTAGAACTCCTATTTAACAACTTAAATCTGAATATGATGAACCTCACTCCTCTTCCTGGTTAAATTGAAGAAGAAGAGGAAGCGCAGCCAGTTGTAGACACCACCATGGAAGACATTTTTAATGAGTTGGACGATTCAGATGATCCAAGTGGTTCTGACTATCATCTCTCTCAGTTTGATGAGAGACTTACTGCACTAGAGGAGAAAGTGGAGTCCTTGCATGTATCGTAGGCTTCATTGGCCCAAACCCAAAAGTCTACAATGAAGTACATGAAGAAGTACTTCCATCACATCACCTGGAGTTTAAGCTAAAATGATCCCTTGATGCCTACTTCTTCTTCCTCTGGGTCGGATTAAGCTAGATTACTTTTATTTTTCAAACTTATGTTTGTTATGTACTAAACTTTAATTTGTGTTTGTCTTGGTACATTGAATGCTTTTGCTAGACACTTGCCCTTTTTTATTAATGATTTCATAAGCTTACCTTTATTATTTCATATGTTTGAAAATTTAATATGCTTACCCTTATTCTCTTACTTCATGCTCTTTTTATTCATCTTATTATTCCTTTGTCAACTTGTGACAAAATATGGGGAGAGATATGCTAGTATGGGGGAAAATGATACCAATGCTAGTAATATGCGTAATATGCAATGTTATAGTTTGGGGGAGAGAATTTAGGAGAGTTTGAAATGGAATGAATGGCATGGATGATGCTATGAAATGTATGAAATGAATGCAATGATTTGTGTATGGAATGCAATATGTGTATTTCACAGGGGAAGTGTCAGTTGAGCATCATCTATTAATGAGTTGAAGATTTCAAGACTTCAGATTACAATGATTTCAAAAGATGTGTGTAATTGCATATTTGTAATGTTAAGTGTTTTGTCACAAAATTTACAAAGGGAGAGATTGAAGGTGCTAGGATGTTGAGCACAGATTTTTTGTCAAATTTCATAAAGACAAAACCACTTTATAGTAGATCTTCAAGGTTGGTCTATGTTCAAGAGAAGATTAAGCTCAAGATCAATTTATGTTCAAAAGAAGATCAAGCTCAAGATCGGTCCATGTTCAAGAGAAGATTAAGCTCAAGATTGGCTAATGTTCAAGAAAAGTTCAAGCACATATTCAAGATGAAATCAGAGATAAAGATCGAGCTTAAATTTAAGATGAATTTTGAGACAAAGATCAAGCCAATTTGAATCAAATATTTGATATATCTCAGGTGATATAAAACCCTAAAAAGACCTTAGGACTAGGTGCTTTCAAAATTGTTTAAATATGAGATTTTATACTTATTTTGCGTGGAATTCAGCCAGCCTAAGCTTCCTCGATCAGCCCAACTTCAAGCTCGAAGTGAATAATAACTTTTGCTGTAAATTCCGCTAGCTCAAGCTTGGAATTCGGCTAGCCCGAGAAAGTTCAGGTCAAATTCCAGAAGCTTCAACTTTTGGAATTTGGAGGAATTCAGCCAGTCGAAGATCAAATTTGGCTAGCCGAATTGTATTGTTCAGCCAGCCAAAGTTGACCTCAAGCCAACCTAATTTTGGATAATCCTCATCCCGCGCAATCTGAAATTTGTTGAACCGAATCCGCTGAATTTAGGCTAGTCGAAGCCTATCTTGGGGTAGCCGAAGTTCTAACTTCTTTGCCTATAAATTGAGTTCTTCTCTCATTCCGAATTACACAATTTAATTATCAGAATTCTTCTATAAGAGAGAGAGAAAGAGAGAATCTCAAGTTATTAGAAAGCTATTGGACAGTATCTATAATTTATTTAAATAGCTTTTTCAATTTCCTTCAGTCTCAGATCTTTTAAGTTTAATCTAAGAGAGTAAACTATACTTATTGAGATCTAAGAGAATTGAATTAAGTAGCTTTTTGGTTTAACAAAATTAAAATCAATAGAACCCTAGACCCTTTCTATCTGACTGAACTCAGCACCTTCTACATTCAAGAAAGAGGTCATTTTGCTACAAGTTTCTGCTTTGTCTTCTATGGTGAAGATAAGTATACCTTCTTTAAACTCTTTTTAGGTTTTTTGAGATCTCCTGTGAAAATCTCGGTTTAAGGTTTTGTCTGAGATAGCCTGGTAAAATCTCAATTTGGGTTTTTATTGTGATAGCCTGTGAAAATCACAAGAAATTGTATTAGGTTTTTAAGGTGACCCTGTGAAAACCTTTTGATAGTGAAAGACAAAATTACGAGGGAAATAATTTTGGGAGTGGAGTAGGTGTGGCTGTTTTTAAAGCACCGAACCACTATAATTCTTTGCGCCATATGGTGAATGCCTTATTTTTATTTGTGGTGGGTTGAATGTATTTAATTTCAATTGTATGGTGAATGTTGTAATTCTTTAATTTACTCTTGCAAGTTTGAAGTTTTGCTTTTAAAGAAATTTGTGAAATAAGGTTGGCTTGCCTAAAACTTTAGGTGAATGTTGTCCTACGAATTATTTGGAATTAAGGTTTCAATACTCAAGTAATTAAAATCTTTGTTTTATTTATATATTCAGCACTTATTTTGATTATTTGGCATTATCCTATTCACCCCTCTCTAGGACACGTAATGTAACGCCCCGAGTTTTCAAAACCCGAGTATATGACTCGTTCTCCAAAAACCCGAGTGTTAACCTTTAAAGATAGTCAAATTCAAGTCTTTTTTTTAATTTCCTTTTTCTTTCAGAGTTAGTAGTTTAACAGAAGATAGATAAATCAAACATAAAGGAAAATTTTTATTTACATTTAGAATATACGAGTGGCTGCCCAAATGACTTATACAAATCAATGTCTATATATTAACAAATACAAGAAATAATTTACAAATGAGAAATAATAAAATGCATATAAACTTGAGCTGCAAGATCATGCAACTTCTCTTGGCAGATACAGCTATGCATCCCTGATAATTGTACCCTGCTCTTAATCAATCTGGACATGAATATCTTTTAAGCTACCTATACTACCTGTATGGTTATATGTTCAATGAATGAGTGGTCAACTCATTGTGAATTCCCCTCAAGATTATACACCGCCGCCTTAGCTAAGTATAGTTAAAAAAAACAACAAGGCATTCAAAATAATACATGATGCAGTCTTGTTTAAATGTATGGATATGTGAATGCACATCGACCTAGGGATGCTCATCCAGTCAGACTTGGGCTCGCCATCCATGCATATGATTGGTCACCAGCATAGCACATCACAAGAGTACATCATGTACAGCATAATGACCAAGCCATCGTACATCACGTATGTGAGTCGATAGTTGATGATTTGGGAGTAAGCGAAACGATACCACAGTAAGGCCTAAAGGCAAGGGCTATGGCATCCAGAATTAGCCACCCATCATCGTCCATATGCTATGAATACATGATTAGCTAAACCATTATTATTCTAATTACAACCAACCAATTTAAGAAAGCTTAAAGGTCACTACAGGAGGCTCGTCACCTAGCGTAGGCCGATAGGTTGGGCATAGTGTCTCATTCCCACCATCCCTAGCTCATGAGATTTCCCACCTTAGGATGTTCAATGAAAGTCCATCGACTAGTGGCCAATCAAATTTAATATGTGGGAATTACCATCGCATGGCTATATGGGAATGAACTGTCGAAGCCACACAGGGCAAATATCAAACCATGGGACAGATAGCAAGTCGAAGCGGTAAAAGGTTACATGAAATAAATATTAAATCAAAATGGTAAAGAGGTTGTGTAGGGTAGTGTTAAATTAAAGCAGTAAAGAAGTTATTCCCAGACCCACATAGGCAAGACAAACTATAGATGGTAAACCCATGTTGATATTCCACCATCCAAGATAACCTCCAAGTTAAGGGTCCATTTCTAACACATTCTATCCAATTACATCACAGGTTCACATACATAAGTGGAGTTTCCCACTAATAGATGTGGTGAAGTGAATTCCATAAGCGACTTACAAACAATTCATTGACATGTGAAAGTATATGGATACAACATGCAAGATATATGTCAAACATTAAGTTCATAATTATCACAATAGATCATAAATCAAATATATAAGCTATCAATTGGAATTTAGATGGAAGCTAACATGTAAGTAATTATTGCATGTGATCATGGTTTATAAGCTATCAATTAAAATTCAAATGTAAGTCATCCCTTAAGAGTAGATAACTAGTGTAAGTGTCCATAAGTTATAAGATAATATTTGTAATTCTAATGAAAACTATACCTTAGGCTAATTTGGTAATGGAAAGTTTAAGGGGAAGAAGTGTTACGCCCTGAACTCGGAAACCGGGCTCACAAAATTCTCAATCGCCGAATCCGGTGCTGACAGCCTCCGTAGTACCCCATTCTCGGCTCCCGGCACCCATACACCAGGTTCCGATCCTGGGATGCTATAAGGAGGATTTTAAATCATCAGTTTAATTGTAATGAGCATAAATAAACATATAACCCACGAACAATAACCACAAAAACACCATCACAAAATCCACTATAATAAAAAACTTTTGAGTACAATGCGTATGAAAAGGAAATACAATATAGCAAAAGTAACAAAACTCCAGAAGCTCGGCTGCACGCTCCAACTGCGGTGAGACTATGGCTGCGACTACGTCCTGGCATCACCTGTAGGCATCAATCGTGCATAAGCTTATAGAAAGCTTAGAGGGTGGTGTAAGTGTGTGCGTAATATAAGCGTGCTCAGAATGCATGGTCAGAGTAAAGCGAAATCATGGTGATGAGTACATGAATGCAATCAGCCGTACCAAGGCTATGCGGTGCAAGATATGAATGCTATCGGCCATAACACGGCCATGCGATGCGAGATGCAACTCAAGCATGTCAATCCTCATCATGTATCAGTACAGTTCTCATTCTAGATAATCAGCGGGGTTCAGTACACTCCAAATGGCATGTCGCTCTCCTAGCCGCATAGTCCAAGTGAGCGTAAGAAACCTCACTATCCGCTGGCCAATAGTCTGCCAATACCTATCCGGGACGTCGATAGCGGACCCATTCAGAGCTAGTCAAACTCAGCCTAGTATTGCCCCCTACCCTCGGGCGAGTAAGGCCACACCCCTTTCCAACCGACCACAACACAGTGGGAGACGTCGCCTCCTAGTATTCGGCCCTCGTGCGCTCATATATCCACTCGGTCTCGACGTTGGAGTCATCCTCTGGTACCATCGAGTTTAGAGATTTTCACCCAGGGACATTTATGGCCCCCTTATGCTAGAACCAAACATTTTCAGTATCAATTCAGCCACCCACGATGTGTCTGTGGAGGCTATGGCCCTGATGTCACTAGGGCATACAATGAGCACAATCACAAGAATACAAGTGCATGAATCATACCATCAGACATGCAACAATCCTGTGCGTACCGCGCGCTCATGTAGGGCAACTCCGCCTATCAGGGAGTCCATAAACCATCTACCCGAAGGCATGTGCAATGATCAGTCAATCCTCACATCAGGCATACATATGATGCGTATGATCATGAATCATGAATCTATACTAAGCATGTTATGTGGTGATGGGTTCTGATCAAAACGAATATGGGCCTAGATGACCTACACATCACAGGTATGGGCCTATTAATGGGCCCATGGGAGAGAGTGACAATGCAGACATTTAACCAACATCATCCTTACAATGTGGACATCAAACCATTATTGCTCCCAAGGTATAGTCCGCTATAAAATTAACACATATACCATGGTGGAATCACACTACAATGGGCCTTATATACGTCATATTGGGCCTTGACCCATGGGCCTCCAGTACATCAAATGGGCCTCATACATGGGTCTCGTATATATATCCAGGTGGGCCTCAACGACGGGCCACAATGCATCAAGATGGGCCTAGTCACATGGGCCTTGCATACATCACAATGGGCCTCATAATATGGGCCTTATACAAATTAAGGTGGGCCTCAACAAGGACTACCAATACATCAAGATGGGCCTCAACAATGGGCCTTAAATTATCTCTAAAATGGTTGGACGGTTTGGATGAAACACATGCATCATGATGGAGCCCACACTAATAGAGGGTATGGATTATAATACATACACAAGTGGGTCCCATGTGGGGCCTACCAAAATGCTTATTTTCCATCCAACCCATTGATAAGGTCACTCAGACCTGGGGCCCACAGTAATGTTTATTTTCCACCCAACTAGGGCCCATTGTAATGGTTATTTACATCCAATCTATGCATAAGGTCACGTGGACCAGGGCCCACCATAATGTTTATTTACATCCAACCTGTACATAAGATCACGTGGTCCAGGGCCCACCATAACGTTTATTTACATCCAATCTGTTCACAAGGCCACGTGGACCTGGGTGGGACTGGGGCCCACCGTAACGTTTATTTGCCATGCAACCTGTTGACAGGGTCACACGGTCAGGGAGCCCACCGTGACTTATTTATTTATTTATTTTTATGTTTTTATCACGTGGACAGGGAGCCCACCATGATGTGGTTCATAAATCCAACCCACTCATTAGGTGCATCCCACTTGGCTGAGGGTTCAGACCAAGTTTCAGCCGCATTCAAATTTCAGGTAGGCCCCACCAAGTGTTTTTTTTTAATGTTTAGGCATGACTTCACATGATTTTAAATGGTATGGCCCACCTAAGTTTCGTATACAGCTGATTTTTGGCAGGGGGACACTACCCTAAGGGCCCACCCAATGCACAGCGTTGCTGTTCGAAATGCATCACTGTGGGGCCCACAGCTGGGCCGTGAGGGCCAGCCCAATCCGCCCGTCCGTCAGGCACAAGCGCTACCTGCATCTGCAGCAGCAGCGTCAGCGCTGCCTTCTTCCTCTTTTTTTTGATTTGGGGTTTTCTCAAGGTTTTGCATAGGTAGGGCCCGCATCAGGAAAATCAAACCTCGCCATTAGTCTCCATGTCCCCATACACACCTATCAAGCACAATATTGGGTATATTTCGGTGTACAGAAGTATCGAGCTGTCTTTCAACGGCAAAAATTGTTATTCTCAATGCTATGGGCCACTAGGAACTCGGATTCTATTTATTTTTCAGCCCAACGCCTAAAATGATCTGAGGAAGAAGATGGATGGCTTGGATTAAGCACATGCATCAAGCTGGGGCTTGCATGAGTGGCCCACTCTAAAAGTATATATTTTTTTTTAAAAGCTTACAAGTACACACCCCGTCAGTACACGCAATCCATGTTAGCCACCCATGCCCAGCGTCCAAAGACGCTGGACGGCTACAGCATCATGGTGGGTCCCACATGCACGTGACCCACCTGCATGTATTTACATATATATAATATATATTTTATATTATATATATAATATATTATATTATATATATTATATATATATATTATATAAAATATAATATATAGAAATAATGGTGTATTGGGTCCATCTAAACAATGGATGGTGTGGATCATCACCTGCAATAGGGTGGGTCATACCATCTGATGTTGGTGGATGGAGTAGATATAACACATTTTGGTGGGATCCACACCATCACAATGGAAAGAGAGAAGAGAGAGAGAGAGAGAGAGAGAGAGAGAGAGAGAGAAGAGAGATGGTGATGGAGAGAGAGGAGGGACCCTGCCACTATGGGCCCTCCATTGATACAACACATACATCAAGTGGGTCCCACAACAAGTGGACCCTAAATTTTAAAATTAACAGTGGATCACCCACCTCTAGGCCTCCTTTTTGCTCCCTTAGCCTCCTTAGCTCCTTGCCTTCTCCTTTGATGGTGGTTGATGGGATTTTGATGGTGTGGATGAGAGATGAGAGGTTGGGCCACACTTAATGTTTTTGGGAAAGTTTGGGAATGCTTGGACGTGTGAGGCTTTGAGTTGCTTGGGAGATTTGAGAAATGAGAGAGAGAGAGAGAGTGAGATGATGGGAGTGATATGGATGGGTGAGGTGTGATGGGTGATGGGTGGAGTAATGGGTTATAAGAAAGGGATGGGTGGAGAGAGAGGGAGAGTTGACTTTGGGAATGGGAAGGGATGGATTGATGTACTTGGGGTATGGAGTAACTTGACTTGTACTTGACATTGATTGATGGGACATATCGTAGAGATTCCCTCGATATTCGCAACGCACGACGTTTTCTTCGAATTGAACGTGGGCCTACATCTCCTAGCCTAGGTATCGGTTCGGTGCGCGAGTACGGCGTTAGACCACGACGATGGCGCGGTCGCCAAGGTACAGGTTTCGGTTCGAGCCGACTTCGGTATGCAGGACTCAGCTTAGGATTGCGCGCAATCATCGGATACAATACGAAGGTTGCCGAAATTCGACCGGAAGGACCGCGAAAGCCAACAGAACGATACGGACTAGGACATGGACACCTCCCCAGCCAGCTCAGGCTAGGTTTTACGTGGCTCAGCAGGATCCATAGTCATCTAGAGGAGTCATTGAGGGTATTCTTTTCGGTGCATGTATCGCACATGTACTGTTTGATTCCGGTGCATGCATTCATTCATGGCCGAGAATTTTTGTCATTCGACTGGATTGCCGACAGAGTCTGCTCGTGAGGGGTTGACCGTGTCGATGCCCTTGGGAAAGACCATAGTATTAGGCCATTTTTATTCATCTTACCCGGTTCTAGTCGATGATATCTTTTTGCCCTGATCTATTTGTGCTGCCGATGTCAGACTTCGATGTTATCTTGCGCATGGATTGTCTTGCCGAGTACCACCCCGTGTTAAACTGTTCCGCAAGGACTGTCACATTCTCTATACCAGGCTTGCAGCAGTTTCAGTTCATTGTAGAGTCCCGAGGAGAGCCATTGTCTTGTTTGATGTCCTGCGCAGTCGAGGGGCCCGTTGCCTTATGTATCGATCAGTTGCCGGTAGTCTGTGACTTTCTCGACGTGTTCCAAGAGATTAGGGGATTGCCGCTGCACCGTCATATTGAGTTCCAGATAGATCTTGTGCCTAGTACCGCGCCTATCTCGAAGGCCCCGTACCGTATGGCACCGATGGAGTTGCGTGAGCTACGGCGACAGTTGGACGAGTTATGTGAGTTGGGATTTATTCATCTGAGCAGTTCTCCGTGGGGAGCGCCGGTACTCTTGGTCAGGAAGAAGGATGGCTCGTTGAGGCTCTGTGTGGATTACCGCGAGCTCAACCGAGTCACAATTAAAAATAAGTACCCGCTCCTGAGGATAGATGATTTGTTTGATCAACTGCAGGGTGCATAGTTCTTTTCGAAGATTGACCTGCATTCCGGTTATCATCAGATTCGTGTCCAAGAGGAGGACATCCCGAAGACGGCTTTCAGGACTCGTTACGGTCATTTTGAGTTTCAGGTCTTGTCCTTTGGACTGACCAATGCACCCGCGATCTTCATACAGTTGATAAACGAGGTCTTTCGTCCATATCTGGATCAGTTTGTTGTGGTATTTATCGACAACATTCTGATATATTCGAGGACCCATGAGGACCATATGCAGCATCTGGAGATCGCTTTGCAGACCCTCCGTGCCCACCAGCTATATGCGAAGCTGGAGAAGTGCGAGTTCTGGCAGGAGGAGGTGAGATTCCTCGGTCACGTGGTGACGAGGGAGGGTGTCGCATTGGACCCCTCGAAGGTTGAGGCAGTGCATCAGTGGGATCAGCCCACGACTGCATCTGAGATCCGTAATTTCCTTGGTTTAACGGGATACTATCGATGTTTCATTGAGGGCTTCTCCCGTATTGCAGCCCCGTTGACCAGGTTGATTCGGAAGGGTGCAGAGTTTATTTGGAGTGATGCCTGTTAATGAGCATTTGTGGAGCTGAAGGACTGTCTGACGTCTACTCTTATCCTCACTCTTCCCTCTGGGAGTGATGGATTTGTAGTATTTACTGATGCTTCGCGTATTGGATTAGGTGTTGTCCTGATGCAGCATGGCAGACCTGTGGCCTTCGCGTCTCGTTAGCTCAAGGTCCATGAGCTGAACTACCCCACGCATGATTTGGAGCTGGCAGCAGTTGTCTTCGCACTGAAGGTGTGGAGGCACTATCTCTATGGGGTCAGGTTCGAGCTCTTCTCTGACCATAAGAGCTTAAAGTATCTATTCTCTCAGTCCGAGCTGAACATGAGGCAGAGACGCTAGATGGAGCTCCTAAAGGATTATGATTTCGACCTCCAGTACCACCTAGGTAAGGCAAACGTGGTGGAGAATGCCCTCAACCGTCAGCCACGAGGCCTGGTGGCACATATGATGATTCAGGAGTGGAGGATGCTCGAGGATATAGCAGAGTATGACTTTGATTTTGGTCTGCAGTCTTCTATCGTTCAGCTATCGAGCCTGTCGATTCAACCCTCTCTTGTCGCAAGGGTGATCGAGGCTTAGCAGACAGATGAGTCGTTACAGGATTATCGAGCAGAGGCAGCATCTGAGAGTCAGACAGATTGGCAGATTGGTGTTGATGGTGGACTTTGCTTCAGAGGTCGATTATGTGTCCCGGATATTCCTGAGTTGCGCAGAGATCTTATGACCGAGGCACATCGATCACGGTTTTCTATCCACCCTGGCTCGACGAAGATGTACCGTGTTATGAGGCGACAGTATTTTTGGGCGGAGATGAAGCACCAGATTGTCAGTTTCATGGCCGAATGTGACACATGCCAGCGTGTCAAGGCTGAGCATCGGAGACCCCCTGATCTATTGCAGCCGTTGAGCGTCCCGATGTGGAAGTGGGAGCATGTATTTACAGATTTTATTATGGGTTTGCCGAGGACTCAGCGCGATCATGATGCCATCTGGGTCGTCATTGATCGTCTGACGAAGTCAACACATTTTCTTATGATTCGTGCGACTAGGCCTTTGGACCGGCTTGCGAGAATATTCATCGAGAAGATTGTGAGACTGCACGGCGTTCCAGTCTCGATCATTTCTGACGAGACCCGAGGTTCACATTTCAGTTTTGGAGGAGCTTTCAGAGAGCTATGGGCACTGATTTGCAGCTCAGCACCCCATACCATCAGCAGACCAATGGCCAGACCGAGAGGGTCAACCAGATCCTTGAGGATATGCTTCGAGCCTGTGTGATTGACTTCGGGGGTATCTGGGATGAGCATCTACGATTGGCTGAGTTCGCATACAACAACAATTATCAGGCGACCAATGACATGACTCCTTTTGAGGCATTGTATGGCAGACCATACAGATCTCCGAGTTGTTAAACCGAGGTTGGAGAGCGGCATCTCCTAGGTCCCGAGCTTGTGCAGGAGACATCAGAGGCTATTAATATCATCAGGCAAAGGATGCGTACATCTCAGAGCCGGCAGAAGAGTTTTGCTGATCGTCGGCATCGTCCCTTGGAGTTTGATGTAGGGGACCATGTGTATCTCAAGATCTCGCCCATGAAGGGCGTAGTTCGATTTGGAGCGAAGGGCAAGCTTGTCCCGAGATTCATAGGACCTTTCGAGATCACTGAGCGCATTGGCGCTGTGACCTATTGGCTTGCCTTACCATCTCAGTTGTCTAACATCCACAACATTTTTCACGTCTCTATGTTGAGGAAGTGTGGGTCAGACATAGTTCCTGTTATCGATTGGCAGCCGTTGGAGGTTCGTGAGGACGCTTCTTACATTGAGCAGTCAATTCCTATCCTTGATCGGAAGGAGCAGGTCCTCCGAACCAAGGTCATTCCCTTGGTGAAGGTTCAATGGGGTCACCATTCTGTTGATGAGGCGTCTTGGGAGCGCGAGGCTGAGATTCGAGAGCACTATCCCCATCTCTTTGATGATTGATCATATATTGTATCTTGTATGCTGCCTTCGATTTTATGTGACGACGCCTTGATTCCTCTTTTATTATGAGTTATGTTTTCTTGCGATGATTGTGTAAATTTCGATGACAAAATTTTTATTTAGAGGGGAGAGCTGTAAGACCCATGTCCTAGTCCGTACCGTTCCGTTGGCTTCCGCTGTCCTTCCGGTCGAATTCCGACAACCTTCGCACCATATCCGACGATTGCGCAATCCTAAGTCGAGTCCTGCATACCGAAGTCGGCTCAAACCGAAACCTGTACCTTAGCGACCGCCCCGTCGCCGCGATTCCAACACCGCGACTCGCGCACCGAACCGATACCCAGGTCAGTAGATGTAGGCCCATGTTCAATTCGAAGAAAATGTCGCGCGTTGCGAATATTGAGGGAATCTCCACGATATGTCCCATCAATCAATCAATTAATCAATGTCAAGTACAAGTCAAGTCACTCCATACCCCAAGTACATCAACCCATCCCTTCCCATTCCCAAAGTCAACTCTCCCTCTCTCTCCACCCATCCCTTTCTTACAGCCCATCACTCCACCCATCACCCATCACACCTCACCCATCCATATCACTCCCATCATCTCACTCTCTCTCTCTCTCTCATTTCTCAAATTTCTCAAGCAACTCAAAGCCTTACACATCCAAGCATTCCCAAGTTTTTCCAAAAACATCAAGTGTGGCCCACCCTCTCATCTCTCATCCACACCATCAAAATCCCATCAACCACCATCAAAGGAGAAGGCAAGGAGCTAAGGAGGCTAAGAGAGCAAGAAGAAGGCCTAGAGGTGGGTGATCCATTGTTAATTTCAAAATTTAGGGTCCACTTATTGTGGAACCCACTTGATGTATGTGTTGTATCAATGGAGGGCCCATAGTGGCGGGGTCCCTCCTCTCCATCACCGTCTCTCTCTCTCTCTCTCTCTCTCTCTCTCTCTCTCTCTCTCTCTCTCTCTCTCTTTCCATTGTGATGGTGTGGATCCCACCAAAATGTGTTATATCTACTCCGTCCACCAACATCAGACGATATGACCCACCCTATTGCAAGTGATGATCCACACCATCCATTGCTTAGATGGAACCAATACACCATTATTTCTATATATTATATTTTATATAATATATATGATATATATAATATAATATTATATATATAATATAAAATATATATTATATATATGTATATACATGCAGGTGGGCCACGAGCATGTGGGACCCACCATGATGCTGTAGCCGTCCAGCGTCTCTGGACACTGGGCAGGGGTGGCTAGCACAGATTGCATGTACTGACGGGGTGTGTACATGCAAGCTTTTAAAACAAATATATACTTTTGGAGTGGGCCACTCATGTAAGCCCCAGCTTGATGCATGTGCTTAATCCAAGTCGTCCATCTTCTTCCTCAGATCATTTTAGGCGTTGGGCTGAAAAATAAATAGAATCCGAGTTCCTAGCAGCCCATAGCATTGAGAATAACGATTTTTGCTGCTGAAATACACCTCGATACTTCCGTACACCGAAATATACCCAATATTGGGCTTGATAGGTATGTATGGGGACATGGAGACTAATGGCGGGGTCCGATTTTCCTAATGCGGGCCCCACCTATGCAAAACCTTGAGAAAACCCTAAATCAAAAAAAAAAAAAAGAGGAAGAAGGCAGCGCTGACGCTGCTGCTGCAGACGCAGGCAGCGCCTGCGCCTGACAGACGGGCAGATTGGGCTGGCCCTCACCGCCCAGCTGTGGGCCTCACAGTGATGCGTTTCAAACATCAATGTCGTGCATTGGGTGGGCCCTTAGGGCAATGGCCCCCTGCCAAAAATCAGTTGTATACGGAACTCAGGTGACCCACACCATTTAAAATCATGTGAAGTCATGCCTAAACATTAAAAAAATATATATACTTGGTGGGGCCTACCTGAAATTTGAATGCGGCTGAAACTTGGTTGAACCCTCAGCCAAGTGGGATGCACCTAATGAGTGGGCTAGATTAGTGAACCACATCACGGTGGGCTCCCTGTCCATGTGATAAAAATAAATAAATAAATAAATCACGGTGGGCTCCCTGATCGTGTGACCCTGTCAACAGGTTGCATGGCAAATAAACGTTACAGTGGGCCCCAGTCCCACCCAGGTCCACATGGCCTTGTGAACAGATTGGATGTAAATAAACGTTATGGTGGACCCTGGACCATGTGATCTTATGTACAGGTTGGATGTAAATAAACATTATGGTGGGCCCTGGTCCACATGACCTTATGTACAAATTGGATGTAAATATACATTACAGTGGGCCCAGGTTGGGTGAAAAATAAACATTACTTTGGGCCCCAGGTCTGAGTGACCTTATCAATGGGTTAGATGGAAAATAAGCATTTTGGCCCCACATGGGACCCACTTGTGTATGTATTGTAATCCACACCCTCCATTAGTGTGGGCTCCATCATGATGCATGTGTTTCATCCAAACCGTCCAACCATTTTTGAGATAATTTAAGGCCCATTGTTGAGGCCCATCTTGATGTATTGGTCATCCTTGTTGAGGCCCACCTTGATTTGTATAAGGCCCATATTATGAGGCCCATTGTGATGTATGCAAGGCCCATGTGACTAGGCCCATCTTGATGCATTGTGGCCCATCGTTGAGGCCCACCTTGATATATATATATATGAGACCCATGTATGAGGCCCATTTGATGTACTGGAGGCCTTGGGTCAAGGCCCAATAAGATGTATATAAGGCCCATTATAGTGTGATTCCACCATGGTATATGTGTTAATTTTATAGCGGGCTATACCTTGGGAGCAATGATGGTTTGATGTCCACATTGTAAGGATGATATTGGTTAAATGTCCGCATTATCACTCTCTCCCTAGGGCCTATTAATTGGCCCATACCTATAATGTGTAGGCCGTCTAGGCCCATATTCGTTTTGATCAGAACCCATCATCAGATAACATGCTTAGTATAGATTCATGATTCATGATCATACACATCATATGTATGCCTGATATGAGGATTGACTAATCATTGCACATGCCTTCGGGTAGATGGTTTATGGACTCCCTGATAGGCGGAGTTGCCCTACATGAGCGCGCGGTACGCGCAGGATTGTTGCATGTCTGATAGTATGATTCATGCAATTGCATTCGTGTGATTGTGCTCATTGTATGCCCTAGTGACATCAGGGCCATAACCTCCACAGACACATCGTGGGTGGCTAGATTGGATACTGAAAATGTTTATTTCTAGCATACGGGCGCCATAGATGTCACTGGGTGAAAATCCCTAAACCCGATGGTACCAAAAGATGACTCCAACGTCGAGACCGAGTGGATATATGAGCGCACGAGGACCGAATACCCGGAGGCCAGGTCTCCCACTATGTCGTGGTCGGTTGGAAAGGGGTGTGGCCTTACTCGCCCGAGGGTAGGGGGCAATACTAGGCTGAGTTTGACCAGCTCGTGAATAGGTCCGCTATCGATGTGCCGAATAGGTATTGGTAGACTATTGGCCAAGCGGATAGTGAGATTTCTTACGCTTACTTGGACTATGCGGCTAGGAGAGCGACAGTGTCATTTAGAGTGTACTGAACCCCGGTGATTATCCAGAATGAGAACTGTACTGATACATGATGAGGATTGGCATGCTTGAGTTGCATTTCGTGCCGATAGCATTCATATCTTGCACCACATAGCCTTGGTACGGCTGATTGCATTCATGTACTCATCACCATGATTCCGCATTACTCTAACCTTGCATTCTAAGCATGCTTATATTACGCACACACTTACACCACCCTCTAAGCTTTCTATAAGCTTATGCACGATTGATGCGTGCAAGTGACGCCAGGACGTAGTCGCAGCCATAGTCTCGCCGCAGTTGGAGCGTGCAGCCGAGCTTCTGGAGTTTTGTTACTTTCGCTATATTGTATTTCCCTTTCATCGCATTGTACTCAAAAGTTTTTTATCATAGTAGATTTTGTGATGGTGTTCTTGTGGTTATTGTTCGTGGGTTATACTTTTGGTTATACTCATTACAATTAAACTAATGATTTGAAGTCCTCCTTATAGCATCCTAGGATTGGAACATGGTGTATGGGTGCCGGGAGCCTTGAATGGGGTACTACGGAGGCTGTCGGCGCCGGATTCGATGATCGGAAATTTTGTGAGCCCAGTTTCCGAGTTCGGGGCGTGACAAGAAGTCATCATTTTATATTTTGAACCATCTATAAATGTTGCTAGGAGGCATGCGCACCTCAAGAATCAAATCCTATCATGAATTGCAAACCGCATAGTTAGATCAAAGTTTACAAACTATCTACGGTTACATTTAACGTTAGGATCTTAATTATGTTATCTAGTGGACTTTTACCTACCATCCAACTTAAGGTTTGGATTTTGGGAAATATAAGATTCATAGTTATAACGTCTAAGTAGACAATTAAATCTAAATTTCCACACAAGAGGGTAAAGAGTTTATACCTTAACAGAAGTTGGATGCGGCCCAACTCAATATCCAGCGAGTTAACTTGAGAGGTCGAGTTAAGTCGACACAGCCACCACACTTCTCTCTCTCTCTCTCTCTCTCTCTCTCTCTCTCTCTCTTCCTCTCTCTGATTTTCTTCTCTCCTCTGCTAGAACTCCAGCCATGCCTGGACTAGGCCCAAGCATGACCCAACCTAGTTGGACTCTGTTCCAATCGAGTTGACTCAGTTCCAACTGAGTTGACTTGGTCGCTTCTCTCTCTCTAGTTTCTCTCCTTCTCTCTCTTCCTTCCCTCACTTTTTCTTCTCTCATTTTCCCTTCTTCTTCTTACAACCCCTCTTGCTGGAATGTTCAGCAACAGCTTGGGTTCGAACTAGGCTTGTTCCATACTCAGCAGTGACAACAACCACACTGGGTTGAATCAACAACATGATTAAAACTCGACAGTCATCTCTGCCACTCCGATTTCTCCTCTCTATCTCCTTCTATTTTTCTCCTTTTTAGGATGGTTGGAGCGAGCCTCGACTCAGCCCCAATGCACTTGACCCAACTCGCAACCCAGCAAGTCGAGGTAGTGCAACAGCAAGCAGCCTCTCATTTTCTCCCTTATCTTCTTTCTTTCTCTCTCTGTCTCTCCACCTTCTACCTTCTTCCAACACCAGGGTATCTCCAGACAGAGAGAGCCCGAACATTGCATACCCGAACCGAGTCTGACTCGGTTTATTGCGGCAAGGAAGATGGCGCAACTTCAATGGTGAATCGAAACTCAGTGGGTCTTTCTCCATTCCACTTCTTGTGGACGATCTGGCTTAACTCCAGGAGGCTTGTGAACATGGGTTTTCAAAGCTTCATTGGGGTTTAGGTGGTGGGTTCGAAGTTGGGAGCTTGCGGAAGGGTTTTCTCCCACAGCTACAAGAAGGGAGGAGGTGCGCTCGAATACATGGTTCTAGGGTTTATTTGCAAGAGAAATAAGTAGGAACGGATGGTTGGGATTGACTTTCTTTACATCAATGTTCAAACACTACTGACAAAGCCAAAACCAGCCGTTGGTTTCTCTTTACTGCAGATGGAAAACCCTAAGGTGGTTTGGAATGGATGGTTAGGATCTGCCTAAACGAAGGGCTGAGAATGGAGGATCCCCCTTCACGTGGATCGCCAGTCTGGCAGCAGCAAGAGAATATTATTTCTAGAAAGCATGTTGCATCGAACCTGAACCATGCACCAATGCTCGTGCTCACACATGTGCATTCCAACATGCGAGATGGGTTGGGTTTTGGTCAAGCCCGAGCCCTGAACGTGATGGACGGTTTGGATTAGCTCAAGGTGGCCCACATTATTGCCAATGGCTTAGTTTTGAAGGGGTAGGAAGCACACTTTCACTTGCACGCCTACCTGTTTGCATCTAACATCATGCGCTCCTATGTGAACAATGGCAAGTGATTTTGATGAGGTTTTGGCTAAAATTGAGGGCCACACTCGATGGATGGTTTCGATCATCCAAACTAGTCCTAATGGTGGGGCCCATCTCGATCTGATGAACGGTCACTCGCCCATTCAAAACGCCTTGAGCGTGGGAATGAAAAAAGGAAGAAGAGAACTTCCTTCTTTAAGAAATTATCGGTCAAACCCAGTTTGACCAGGTTTCTTTAGTCCAGTGCACCACTGGTGCACACGCACCATGTGCACACTCACGGTCTAGAGGTGGGGTCCACCAAGTCTTTGCCAAATCTACTCCATCCATTTAGTTCTAGAAGTCCACTTCGGGCCCCTGACTAGAGATCAGATATATCCAAAGTCTAAATGGGCCATACTTTGGGATTTGTGCATCTAGTTGACAATTTCGTGCGATCTGGTGGTCCGATGGGTTTCAAATCTAATCCACACTGAACATTCAATCCATTGGTCCATGTAAGGCCATGAGTCCAAGAACAAGGCTATTCTAACATTCAAGTGGGCCCTACAACTTGACATTTTCATGATCGATAAGTGGTTTGCGGGACCTATAGAGGCATTTCAGTAAATCCAATCCAGTCATTTGTTTAGCAAGGTTAGTTAGGGCAGTGGATTAGATGTGTGGCAGATCAAAAGGTTTAGATGGGCCATACGTTTAGGCCTTGGTGTTTGATTGTGGATTCTCGTCGATCAAATAGCTAGATTGAATTCAAATCTGACCCTCGATAGTTATCAAGGTTTCCAATCTAGTTTAGATGGATTCTTAAGGGTAGTCTTCATAATCAGGTGGTCAAACTACATGATTAAATGATGAATTGATCAATAGGGTGTTTGTGGACGTGATGAACGGTGGATCTCGTGATCCATAGCTTTAAATCTACAATAGTCGGTTAAATTTGTTTATCAATTAAATTAGAATCCTAAGAATGGGTTTTTCTGATGACTTGATAGTTCATCTTAAAGAATAACAGATGGATAACTTGATATATGGATGGGGACTGTTTTCAATGGTCGGATTTAAACTTTAATGAACATGAATGTTCAAGTAAGTTAAGTTGGTATTTATACTAAGTTAGGTTACATGGTAACACTCGAGTATTGAAAAGTACGGGGTGTTACACGTAAGCTCTCCTTTTCATATGTCATCGTAATTGCACAACCATTTCTATCTTCTTCATCATTATTTCTTCCGTTATCCTGATAATCTTCTCTCTTTTCTTCTTTGTTAGCGACATTGGCTGATGTTTCATGAAAAATCTAGTATAGTGACTTTATGTAAAAATCATATACTTTTTCCACCATCTTTTCAAGAGCATGAGCTTTTGTAATAAAATCACGAAACGTCTGTATATATGCACTAATCAGGTTACATGCCACTTCTGGTCTTATACCTCCTAAACATAGTTTAACATGTTCTAATTCTCTTGGAAGATTTCGACATGAAGCCCCCAAATATTTCCATCGAATGATGAATTATTCAACTGATTCGTCTTCCCCTTGACGGATAGAGGCAATTCATTCAAACTGATTTCTCTGTCGATAGAGAAATAGTTTGCCATAAAAGCGTCTTGCATTTGTTTCCAACTATAAATAGACCTCAGATCTAAAGCTAAATACAATCTAAAGGCTTTCTCTGTTAGAGATGACTCAAATAATCGTAAATAATATTGAGGAACTTTAGATAAATTTCTCATCATTGTTATGAAGTGCATCATATGTTCTTCTGGTGACCCGTCTCCATTAAACTTTTGAAAGTTCGGGTGTTTAAAATCAAGGAGAAATGACAGTTCTTATATTTCAAGGGGATATGGTGTCTGATATTGGAATCTTTTATTCTGATCTCGTTCCTTTCTAGATGAATAATTTCAATGACCATCTGTCGAATTTCTTCTTATGTTACAATTTGAGCAATAGTAGGCATAAGCCCTTGAAATTTAACCACTCGTAGTTGGGGCCCTTCTACTTACGGTTCAACATTGTTTACAACAGTCACTGTGGAAAGATTTGGGACTTCTTCTGCCACATGCTCATCCGGCAAAAGTTGATTAGGCCAATTAATGTCTATCAGAGAGACTTCTGTTTCTTTATTCTTTGATTGCTCTGATACTAAAGGAGGAAACAAGCCCTGCATCACTAGTGATGTTGAGGAAGATGAACTGTTGTTTGATTCGAAACTAATATATTGTTGCCTTGAAGGACTAACTGACTCGAATCGCAGTATTCTTGATGCATGAACTTGCGTTAAATTCTTGGCAGGGGGTACTATAGGTGAACATTCGCTTGTCGCGATGGCTTTCCCTTTATTTTTCTAAACTCGTAGTGATTCTACGGAAGATGTCTTTACGGTTGTAGTTGGCGGTACTGGAAAACCATATAGAGTAGTGTCACACCCCAAACTCGAAAACCGGGTTCACAAAATTTACGATCACTGAATCCGGTGTCGACAGTCTCTGTAGTACCCCATTCTCGGCTCCCAGCACGCATATGCCAGATTCCGATCCTAGGATCCTATCAGGAGGATTTTCTAACGTACATTTATCTCGTAAGAAGCATAACCACAAGTTTACCCAAATCATAAAAGCAACATCATCATCACATATCCACTAATATAAAAAGTTGAATACAGTGCTGAAAGGGAAATACGTATATCAATAATCAAAGCTCTAGAAGATAGCGGCACGCTTCAAGCTCAACGCTGCTGCGACCTGCCGACACCTGCACGCATCTATCATGCATAAGCTTATAGAAAGCTTAGAGGGTGGTGTAAGTGTGTGCATAAGGTAAGCACCAAGTATACAATGCAAGTCCACAAATCATACAATGTCGAAAATACTGACAAATCTATAAATCATACAATATCAAAGTATGCAATGCAGATCAATTATACAATGTGGAGACAGAGAGCCAAATATCAGATACCGAGGATGCAATGCAATATGCGGTGCGAATGAAATGACCATGCAGGAGTGTGAAGTTGGGATAATAGTATGTAGTATCGCAAGCTATAGGGTCCATCACAAGGGACTTCTATCCAAACCAGTCTCATACATAATTTGGATAATTAGACTCAATGTGGTAAACTCCTGATCTCAGGTTAGTCGTGCACCCCAACCGAAATCATTTCCATTGTGAAGGCACACGTACAAATAGTTACGCACTACCAGCCTGAGTGGATAGTAAATGAATGAATGAATAAGTATGAAACTCCTACTCAATAAGTTCGCATATCAGTACTGTATATCTCTGGGATCACCACCGGGGTCTATTACACTCTACGCCAGCTTGCCGCCCCTATCCAAGCGCACAAGTAGGTGAGTGAAAGAGACCTCATTATCCACCTGCTAACATCAGGCCCAGCTCATCGATAGCGGACTCATTCCTCAAGCTGGTCAAACTCAATCTAGATATTACCCCCTCACTCAGGCGGATAAGGTCACACCCCCTCCCAACCGACCATGATACAGTGGGAGATACGACCTGCTGGTATACGACCCTCATGCGCTCATATATATCCACTCGGTCTAGATGTTGGGCATCTCCTGGCCACGAAGCTTTAGGGATTTTCACTCAGGGATATCTATGGCGCCTGTATGCTAGAACCAAACGTTTTCGATGTCCCATCTGGCCATCTACGACATGCTTGTGGAGGCCACAGCCTTGATGTCGTTAAAGCGTACTGTGGTCATATCATAAAATGCAAGATGCATGAATCACACAATTCAATCATGCATCAATCCTACGCATACCATACGCTGATGTGGGGCAACTCCATTTCTTAGGGAGTCTCATAAACAACTTACTCTATGATATATGCAATGGTCAATCACATCTAATAACAAACATGCAGGTGATGCATATGGGCATGTATTATGGTGCTATGCTGTCACATACACATAATCGGTATCGACAACTGGCACTGATAATCAGTATCGATAATCGGCCTCGACAATTAGAATCAGCCTCGACAATCGGAATCGACTTCGATAATCAGCCTCAACAATCAGAATCGGCCTCGATAATCATCCTCGACAATTGGCCTCGACAATCGAAATCGGCTTCGACAATTAGCCTTGACAATCGAAATCGGCATCGACAATCGAAATCAGCCTCGATATTCAGCCTTGACAATCGGCCTCAACAATCAAAATCGGCCTCGACAATTAGAATCGGTGTTGACAATCGAAATCAGCTTCAACAATCAAAATCGGCCTCAACAGTTAGCCTCGAGAATCAAAATTGGCCTCGATAATCAGTCTCGACAATCCGAATTGGTAATCGGCCTCGATAATCGGAATCGGCCTCGACAATCGAAATCGACCTCGCTAATTAGTCTCGACAATCGGAATCGGTAATCAGCCTAATAAAGGGCCTAAGGGAAAGTCACAATGTGGACATTTAACCATTATCGCTCCCAAGGAGTGGCCCACATAGAGCCAAACATATAGTGGGGCACCTATGGCCCCATATAGAGGCTTAATATATACAATATAATGAGTCACATACAATCTCAACGGGCCTCATACAATCATAATGAGTCTTACCATATAGGCCTCAGATATCACAATGGGATGCATCACATGAGCCTCATATACAACACATCGGGCCTCATCATATGGGCCTCATATACATCAAGTGAGCCACATCAACGGGTCGCACCAATGGGCCTCATAAATGTCAAGTGGATCGCATCAATGGGCTGCACCAATGGGCCTCATAAACATCAAGTGGCTCACATCAACAGGCCGTACCAATGGGCCTCATAAACATCAAGTGGGCCACATCAACAGGTCGTACCAATGGGCCTCATAAACATCAAATAGGCCACACCAATGGGCCTCATAAACCTCAAGTGGGCCGCATCAATGGGTCCCACCAATGGGCCTCATATACATCAAGTGGCCCTAATGGGACAGTCCATAACCAAGGAAAAATGGATGGGAAGCTTGAATCATATATCACGACAGGCCACACAAGTGGTTGCATAGATATTCAAAACATACATCAGAGTGGGCTGCACAAATAGATGACATAGATATACAATACATGCATCAATGGTAGTCCCCACGTGGCACCGTCCAAAGGTGGACGGTGTGAATATAGAATACGTACACCAAGGTGGGCCCCATCACATGGGCCTCAAATATACATCACAGGTGGGCATTGCACATGCAGCAAGTGGGCCTTGAAAATTGATGGACGGCAAGGATAAAACATACATCTTGGTGGTCCCTCGTCCCTGGATGGCAGAGGTACATACATCACGTGGGTCCCACACGTACATCACATGGGGCCCACTGCTGGGCAACATGAATGAAACACATATATCATGGTGGCATCCCACACCACCCGTCCAGATGGACGGTGTGGATAGAACAGATACATCACTATTGGGCACCACCGTCTAGATGATGGATGGTGTGATGAAACACATACCTCAAGGTGGAGCCACGTGGGTCTGGTCCACCCATTCCAAATCAAGCTGATACATATGTATTCCCTTCGTCCATATGGACGAACGGTATATATAAAACTTATATATCATGTGGGACCCACCGTCCCTTGCTAGACGGTGGAGTACAACACATAGCATGGTGGGTCCACGTGCCATCAAGGTGGGCCAGATACATCACAATTGGGCTCTCCAACATACAACGCTGGAGATGGATGGACGGCGGAGAAACATGTGCATCATGTGGGCCCAAAGAACTACTGACGTCCATCCAACAGCCGGTTAGCTGGTGTGGGGGTCCACGTCCCATGGACGGTTGAGATCTAACACACACGTCATGGAATCCCACACGTGCAGGGTGGATGGTGAGGGTACACAACACATCACAAGGTGGCCTCACGTCCTCATAGTGGATGGACGGCCAGGATATAAACCACATACATCACATAGGTCCCACCGTCCACGTGTGGATGCTGGACTGCATGGATGAAATGCATATATGAGAGGTGGGTCCACACGTGTGGGACCCACCAGCTATAATAAAGCTGATATTTACAATACCTCATCCATCCAGGCTATTGGACGTCCAGCAAACGGACGGCTTGGATGGAGCGCATCTTCAAAGTGGCCTGCATGGATGGACGGCGTGGATGATCACGTCTGGTGGGTCCCACCTTCCCACGTCCAGTCCTATCTCGACAATGGTGGGTTTAACACTACAGCAGGGTGGGTCCTACATGCTGGATACAGCACGCCACAAGGTGGACCCCACATTTTGGATCAAGCTGCTATTTGTATTTTCCCGTCCAAGCCCACCATTTGGACGGTCAGGGTGAACTCGTCTAGTAGGTGGGGTCCATACAGGTGGACAGCATGGATAAAATACATACATCTAAGTGGGATGTCAACTGTCGACACTGTAGATCTAATCCATTCTTCTAGGTGGGCCATCAAAAAAATAGTGAGAGAGAGAGAGAGAGAGAGAGATCTAATGGTGGAGGGACCCTGCCACTATGGGCCCCTCTATACAGTGCGTACAACAAGATGGGTCCCAAATCATGAGGACCCTACATCAAAATCAAATGCTATGAACACCCACCTTCGATCTCCTCTTTCGTTTCCACTAACGAGTTCTAGACTCCAAGAGATGATATTCAACGGTCGAGATGATCTTTGGAGGGTGGGACTAGGTGGTAAAAGGTGGGCCACACTAGCTCTCTCTCATGGAAATAGTTTGGACAGTTACTCTCATGGAGCTTGGGAGGAAATGAGAGAGAGTGATGTAAGAGATGGGTGTGATGGGTGAGGGATGGGTGAAAGGTGATGGTTGTACTTGACATAGTTGACTTTGGGGATGGGTATTGTACTTGGGGATGGGTGTGAGTGATGGGAGTGATGGGATGTATACTTGACATTTGATGGGATATATTCTCTTGGTATTTGCAACGTGTGGCGTTTTTCCTCGAACTAAACGCAGGCTCACATCTCCTAGCCCGAGTATCACCCTAGCGCGCGAGACGCAGCGTCAGAACCACGGCGACAGTGTGGTGGTAAGGATCTCGGATCGAGCTTACTCTGGAATATGGGATACGACTCAAGGTTACGCGTAAACGCCAATTACAGATTGCGAGTCACCGAAATTCGAACGGGAGGACCGCGGAAGCCTACGGAATGGTACGGGCTAGGATACGGGCCTTACAAGTGGTGGGATTTTCAATTCTTCTCTAATAAAATGACTGTGTGACTGAGGTTAGGCTGCGTCTTGCGGCCTTTCGCATAATCGATCCTCTAATTGTACTTAATGAGACTATGCTCCTTGCGGGAGGAGATCGAACCCTCTGTCTTCTGGATATCACCACTATCTATTCTTCATTGTCCACTGCGTTGTTGGTGAATCAGAGACCATTCCGGACATCACCTAGTATTGCTTGTTTCTTGTCGTAGTTGATTCAGCCTTTTCTGGTACTTTTTCGATAATGATTGCATATTTGCGATATAATCCACATTAAATCCATTGAGTGTGAAATAGACAAGTACGTTAGTCAAGAGCAAAGCCATTGTGATTATGTAAGAATGGAATACCTGTTATTCAAAACAAAGTATTAGTTATTTTAATCAAGTCAAATTGTATTTTGTTTTAGAGATGAAGGGGAGGATGATCCCGTTGAGAGTCGCCATTTTGGTGCCATTACAGCACCAATTAATGATCAAAGTTCTGTCGATAATTCTGAGATTAGTATTAAACATAGACATCCTAACCAGAGATTTTGGGCTCGATCCCCAGCAGAGTCACCATTTTGTTTCAACAAGAAACAAATGCGTTTCGGTTGGGATATCTTATTTAATAATAACAAAGGAAATGTAGAAAAAATATTCATCATCATATTTTATTGATTCTAAGTTCACGTTATATCCTCGTGTTTCCCTTAATTCTGAAATAAAGTACAATGAATAAACATAATAATATGAAAGAGAAGTAGCCTAATGGTAATTTCGATAGCAGTTTGGCATATTTAGTGTCTATCAGAGTGACAGAGGGGTTGTGCTAGTCCAAGATACATTTTTCCACATCAATATTCGAAGAATATGCATAATAGCTCTGATTGTGAAAGAACCCATAAAATTGTAAAGTATATTGGTTTTGTGCGGGCGAGTGATGGAAGCCCTGTTGCGCGTGTGTAACAAGTTGAATCCCCTATGAGACACCTACAATGGCGCACAATGGAGGCTCTGTTGCTCGATCGCACAACAGATTGGACCCCTTGTGAGGTACCTGGTGGCTCTCTAGCTCCCAAACGCTTCTCTGACTTCTCTCTCTCTCTCTCTCTCTCTCTCTCTCTCTCTCTCTCTCTTGCTTTCCCCTTGCTCCTGGCACTTCTCTAAAACTTCTCACAATCTAAATGAGGGGAGGGGGTATTTTTATGCTTTCACACATGTAAGCCTCGATCTATGTGCCATGGGCCCCATTGTGCACAACAGAACTACAAAAAACCCACACAACAGGTCTATCTGCACCACAAACTTATGCAACAAACCCGTGAACAAGTCTATCGATATAAAAAACCCACACAACAAGTCTATTTGTACAACAAGTCTACTATGAAGTCTATTTCCACGCAACAGGGTCTATGAGGTCTGCTTCTGCGCAACAGGGTCTGTGAAGTTTGTTTCTGCGTAATCAGGGTCTATGAGGTCTGTTTCTACGTAATCAAGGTTTGTGAGGTCTGTTTTTGCACAACAGGGTCTGTGGGTTCTGTTTTTGTGTAATCAAGGCCTGTGAGGTCTAGAGAAGCAACAACAAGGACTGGGAGGTCTGGAGAAGCAATATTTGTTGTGCACCAATACTCTGTCTTCAATTTTCCGAATTCTTTTGCCCTTTGGCAACCATGTCTTCTACTAGGATTTTTACTCTACTTTCTCAAGCCAAGGCCTTCTTAGAAGAAATTTGGGCCAAGGACTTTGCTTTCCTCTGGCCAATCCATGCTCTTGTTTGATACTGACTAGCTCATTCATTAGCAGAGTAATGCTGCCCAATCTAATGATCTTTTGAGAGAAGTCTTAGAAGTTAAAATAAAATAAAATAAACTCCATTGCCTCATCGAGTCCTACTTCGCGTTTGAAACTGACATCTAGCATGGTAATTGTAAATTAAAAATAATTAGCCATTGTCTAAGATGAAACAAATACTCTCTACACTAACTATGATACATCTTGGGCCAAGCGACTGCATTAGACTCGGATTCACCAATTCAATAAAATGGTGTTGCACGTGTTCGAAGTCAAATACAAGGACTTGGAAAATGACATTAAGGAAATAAAACGCACCTACGATAATCATGATTGTTCGCATCCTTGAGAACTACTGAACTTTATCACACTTTACATTGCTACATTTCAAGATTGGTCACAACAAAGTAGTGCTGGGAAAAAAGAAACAGATATCAAAGCCAAGACTCTTAGTCACTGCATGGACAATGTTGTGCATGTCCTCGACTGTGTTGTGATCGAAGGCATGTCTTGGGACAACAAAAGACCTGAGTCTGAGGACATCATGATGTATACACTCGCAGAGTTTGAAGAGATTGCGATCGCTCAAGCATAAACTATCCTTTAGTCGAGCCCCTTTTTTCTTTGTTATTTTTCTTTTTATTTTTATCTTTTTGTATGATTGGCCAGGGCCTTATATATATATATATATATATATATATATATATATATATATATATATATCAATGAAATTTCTTTCTTTCTTTAATATATGTCTCAAACCTGACCATATTCTGTCGGTTTTCTAGCAAAAAATATGACCAAAACTATTACTTAGCCCGATCTTGCACCATCTCCCACATACTGAAATAGTGGGCCTTTAAAATTATTATTGATAGGATTCTTCGCAACATTTCCCTACATATTGTGCAGAATGTATGCTCTGGCTAAGAGAAATTTCTCGATCATAAATGGTCCCTCCCAAGTGAGCAACCATTTTTTCTAAGGCAACACAACTTTTCAGACTTTATCCACCTATCCAAAAGTTTTGCCTTTTACTCTTTTGTTTTATACTCATGCAACTTTAGCCTTGTTAGGAATTAGGGAATCTAGAGCGTTTAATTCCATCTCATTTAGTCATTCTAACTTGATCAGCATTGCTTCTATAAACTCGACCTGAGTTAAGCCATTTTGGGGCACAACTCTTAAAGATAGCACAATAACCTCCAAAGCCAATACTGCATCATGACTATGAGTCAGTGCGAAAGGACTCATTCTAGTACCAGTCCGAGGTGAATTCCTATAAGCTCAAAGGGCTTCTGATAGTTTGTTAGGCCATTCTTGAGGTTTGTTGTTGATCATCTTTCTTAAAATGTTCCTGATAACCCTATTGCTAGCCTCAGCCTAGCCATTAGCTAATTTTGTATCGCTCAGCCATTACTTTGACTTCTTTGAACGAGAATGTTGCACCTCAGTCCAAGGTAATTGATTCAAGAATTTCAAATTAATGGATAATATGTGTTTCAATAAATTCAATTATTTCATTGTGATCAGTTCCCTTCATGGGTCTTGCTTTTACCCACTTACTGAAATAATCGATAGCCGTAATGATACAATTGTCTATTTTTTTATGAAGGTGGATAAATTTGTCCTATTAGATCAATGGTCCATTATTGAAAAGGTCAAAGTTTGACAATAAAATGCAACTTGATCGCAAGCATGTGTTGTATCGGCTCATGTTTTTGACATGCTTCACATCCCTTGGCATATTGGATACAATCGACTATCATCTTTGGCCAGAAATATCCATAGCACCACAATGTGAGCCTCATTTTTATTCCACCTTAGTGTGCTCTACATATTCCTTCATGTACTTCGCTCATAGCTAACATTGCCTCTTTTTTACCTAAGCATTATAATAATACATCATCGGCCTCTTTCCTATATAATTGATTGTCGACCATGACATAATTTACAGTCATTCTTCTGACATCCCGAGTGGTCTTGGTCCAAGGAGACTAAAGATAGTTAATAATTAGAATTCTCCAATTATCTTCATCTATCTCTGCCTGAAAGATTTCCAGAGTTGGTTTTCTTTGAAAGACTAAATGCAAAGACCTTTTTATGAATGTCTCTGGTTCTTTCGGTCGATCCCTGAATGATTTGAAGTCCGACTGACAGTTTTATCATCTCATTGGCATCAATGTTATTGTCTCTAGTTACATGCCTTAGTTCAACCTCATCGAAATTGTTTATTAACTAGCTTTGTAAGGCATAGTATGACAGTGATGCAATAATGATGCATTTGAACAAACTTGCTACTTGGTTTATCACAAATTGCAAATCACTCATCACTGATATATTTCTAGCACCTAATTCCATTAACACTTTCAGATCGATTATCAAAGCCTCATATTCAGCCTAGTTGTTAGTGCATCCAAATTCTAACTTGAGTGTAAATTTGTGCCTCTTCCCATCTGAGGTAATCACAATGATGCTTGCCCCAAACAATTTTTCGATCCTTAAACTATCAAATATCAATTTCCATGGTGATAAATGTACTATATATAAGTCCAACACTTCCAGAAGAAGTTTTTTTTCAATGTTTGTGTAACATCCTTGATGTTATTGTTTTATCCTAATTTCAGCATATAGTTTGTTATGTGTGTTTTCCCTTAATTAACGTGAATTTTAAAGGTTCTTTTATAAGAATTATTTAGAAACATGCCTATAACCGTGTAGAGTTATTAGATTTCCTAAAATTCTCATATCAGAAATAATAACGAAAATGTCATTGACCTAGACCCTTGATTTCTAGATCACATGGTTCCCATGATCCGTTTGACTTGAGATTTTATCTTATGCCTATTTAAAATAGATAAGTAGTACATATCAAATTTCAACCCTTGGATCATAGTATAAGTAGCCCAATTTTCAAATCAGTCCCTAAACCCTTGATTTTAGTGTCCATTGAGTGAGGAAAGTTAATGGATAATTGTAGACGAACATTTTCCTTCATGTAGTGACTTAGGTCGCTCATTATGTAGACCAAATATAATAAGTGCCTCACTTTGTTAAGCATTTTCTTAAGATCTAAGTTACCCCATTTTAGGAAATAACAAGCTTACCAAATTTTCCAAAATCCGGACCTTTCAATTGACCCACTTTCCACCATCAATTGCAACTCATAATTTGACTACACCTTGACCTATTATGACTATGAGATTATACAAAATTTGGACTTCGATCTATAATCCTGCACCATCAGATGATGACTACCCTAAAGCTGGTTCTTACCTTTTAATGCAATAAGTGAAATTTTATATTTAGATCTTTCCCACCATCGATTAACCATCAAAATTTTTTCTCAATTGTTTGCCTATCATGACTATATATATCCCTCAATTTTGGACCCCAATTATTAGGCATGTACCTTTAATCAAGATTAAATCCGTTTTGGCATCACCAAGCCATTTTTCAAGATTGATTAATCTAAATTATGGATCACTAAGAAAATAGTGTATCCCAACTCTATTATTCGAATTAAAGACATTGAATGGATTAAATTTTGAAAAAGATAATCCTTATATCGACTTTTGGAGTGTCCCAATGAGAGAGGGGAAGGGTGGACCCCTCCACCCTTATAAAGAAGAGCTCACACCCCTTCTTACTCCTATTGCATATTTCCCTCATATCGAACCCCTACACATGTTGAGAGAGAGAGAGAGGATGTCCTCCCCCAAGGATGCCCACCACCCTTCATCATCTTCTTCTTCATCATCCACACATGTGGATTTCTCCTTGCTCGTGTGAAGTCATGGTTCGTGTAGCCACATTCTCCATCAAATTTTTCCTACAGTTTCATCTAAGGATAAGGTGAGGAATCATTTTAGACTTATGCACAATTTTAGCTAGTTTTTTTCTTAAATTTAGGCATTATTTTTCTTGATTGTTTGCTTACTAGTTTGATTAGTGTAATTCATGTTAATTCTCTATTTTAATTTGTTTTATTTTTGTAAAATTAAGGATGATTGAATGAATCCATGTTTGGATGTGGTTTGATGGAGAATTTAATCATGAATGGGCTTAAACATTGACTACGTGATGTAGGGTTCATAAAATATGTGGAATTGATGATGAAAACCCCATCTAGGGTGGGCGTATGAACCTATGGCACTTAGATTGGTGTTCCATGATGATGAATCTCATGGGAATATGTAGATTAGCGAATTAACCCATTGTGACGAGCTAACCCACCAAGTCTATATGGTGCACCCACTAGGTTAAGCTCATATGGACCTTATATGATGTAGTTTGGATTGACCTATTAATTATGATGTTTGGGAATAGTTTAATAATGTTTAACATGAGGAATTTGTGACGTATGTTGCTAGACTTTTAGATTAACATGAGAATTTTATATGTTTGGATGTTTGAGCATAGATTTATGGATGAAATTATGTATATGATGGGACTATATAGAAACTATGGATGTTTCATGATGAATATCATGTGTTGATGGACATGGCACGCCCATGTGATGGTGTGATGAATGACTTGTGTATTCGAATGCCACATCGCAAGGAAACCTCCCATCCCATGTGTTATAGGAATGTGTTATGAAAATTATGAAAACCCATGTGGTTTATGTTATGGAATTATGGAAGCTGAAGTGGTTTATGTTATGGAATTATGGAAACCCATATGGTTTATATTATGGAATTGTTATGGAATATTCATATGTATGGGTTATGGCGAATTATGGAGGATCCAATGGTTGGATTGTTTTTTTTTTATGGTGGATCCATGAATTGAGCCATGTGTAGTATCACGACTAGGGCATACTCGTCCCTTCATGAGTAGTAGTCGTACGAAGGATAACAACTATCTCAAAGTGTGTCAGACCATAAAATGGGGTGAGATGGTGACTTGTTAAGTGTGAGCATTGTTAAACTGGCTAGATGCTAAACTGGATTAATTAATAAATTTGCTTAATCTCATGTATTCACTAGGATCTAGGAGTTGGGTCAGCCCTTGCGGGTGTTGCAATGGAAGTCATAATTGGAGATTCTTACTTCCAATTATACGTTATCTAATGGAAGTCGTAATTGGGGACTCCTGCTTTCTTAAATGAATGTTTAAAGCATGTGAAGTTGTAATTAGGGACTCCCACTTAACATAACTCTGGTGACTAGTGATTATTAAGTGCATGTAAATTCGTAATTGGGGACTCCCGCTTCACTATCTTATTTAGTTAGGGTACCTTCATCAGAGCATGCATATCATGCATTACATTAATCAAAATTTTATGTGGATGTTTTGCCTGAATTATATGTGAAATAATTGTATTATTATTGTGATAATCTTGGGGGATGCACTCACTAAGTTAAACCTAGGCAACTCATCCCTCCTGTTTAGAAAACAATCATAGACTGTGCAGGTGATGATAAAAAAAAAAAAATAATAAGCTAGAGGTTCAGAGTTAGAATTATGATGGCCCGTGATAAAGAATGGCAGCTGATGAAGCTAAGACGGCTTGGACAAGATTCTTCTTCCTTTACTTATTTTAGTTTTCTTAGAATTAGTTGCTTAAATTTTAAAATTGTAATAAGCCCCATAGAAGGACCGAGCATGTAATATATTGATGTAATGATAATGAATAGACTTAAAGTAATTACCTTAATGGAATGAGTTTTAATTTTTCACGTCATTTATGCAGCGATTGCCGTGAAAATACAAAATTATAAGATCATAAATAATATATGTAGTATTTATGTTCTGACATACTCATATTATTACCTTGGATTATTTATTTATTATTTATAATTTATTTATTTATTTTTATTTTTTTGCATTGTCAATGAAAGATGAAATACTGGGCTGTTACAATCGGATGGATGATCAGCTAAGATATTGGTTATGGCATGGTCTTTCACCGATCGTTGAGACACATACTTAAGATCAAACTCAAATAGTGCTAACACCCATTTGGCAATTCAGCCATTTAAAATGGGTCGATTTAACATATATTTGATTAAATTAGTGATTACAATTACATTGACCGATTCGACCTATAAGTAATGTAATAATTTAGTGGTTGCAAAGTTTAATGATAAACATGACTTTTCTATTGCTGAATACCATCTTTTGATATCTAACAATGTTCGGCTGAGATAGTAAACAACACATTCCTTTCGTTCATCATCATCTTGTGGTAGTAAGGAACCAATCGACTTTGCAGCAATTGCAACATACAGCTTGAGCATCGACCTTTAACTGGCAGCATTATCACTGGTGGCTTCATCAAGTAATCCTTTATCTTATCGAAATCTAATTGATGTTCTACTTTGCATTTGAATTCTCCTTGTTTCAACTTCAAATTATGTTAGTCTTTCATGCACAATTAGAAATAAACCTTCGCAGAAAATTAATTTAGCTGAGAAAATATTACAACTTTGTTTTATTTCTCAGTGGTTGAGCGTCAATTATCACTTGAGCTTTGTTTTGGTCGATTTCAATTCCTCGTCGATGTACCAGGAATCTCAAAAAAAAATCTACTGAAACCTTGAAGGCATATTTAAGGGGTTCATCTTCAACTTGTGGATCATCATTCACTCAAATGATTTATGCAAGTGAGTTAAATATTTTGCTACATCGGCTGACTTAACCATCACATCATTGATGTATAATTTCATGAAGTGGTCAAGCATATCATGAAAATAACATTCCCGGCCTTCTAACAAGTACCCCCCATATTTTAAAGTCCAAATGGCATCACTACCCAATAAAACGTCCTCGACGGTCCTGGACATCTACAGGTTGTTTTTCGTATAATCGCAAGTGAAATGCTTATTTGGTTATACTCGAATAATTGTCCAGAAAGGAAACCATTTTATGTCCAACTGTTCGGTTGATCAATTGAACGACCATAGGCATTGGGTATTTATACTTAGGTATGACTTGGTTTAAGTTCCTGAAGTCAATACAAACCTGGATGTTACCATTTTTCTTGATGAGTGGCACTACATTGAAAATCAACTCAACATATTTAATGGGTGTAATAAATTTTACCTTCAACAATCGTTCAATCTCTTTTTATATTTTCTGAATAACCTTTGTTGCCATTCATCTAGGCAGTTAGTTATGTGTTCGATACCCTTCTTTTGTTAGTAACCTGTGCTCAACTAAGTTCCAATATAGTCCAAGCATTTCATGGTAATCCCATGCAAAATAGTTAGCAAAATCCTTAAGTAAATTAGTGGTTTGACCTATACTTATGGTTCCAATAATCCACTAATAAAAGTAGGCCTAGGGTTTTGTTATTTCCCTAAGTTTATTTTAACTAGAGGATTATGGACTTGAGCCTGAGAATTGTTCAAGTTTTCTATGGCCCGTTTGAGATCTTTCAAGTTTATACTATCCTTGGTTATCTTATCGACCAGCATTACAGTTTCAACCATGTTGACGAAACATATGTCACCATCCTCTTTCAAACTTTCTTCAAGTTGCTTTATTCTAGCTGTGATATTGGTTACTCTTCCCTTAATTAACAACAGACTCATCACGGGACTTCTTCGATAGTACAGCATGGATCTGCCTAATAGGGTACTATAACATTTGGCAAATCATTGTTCAATCGTAACATAGTAGCAATATCTTACACCATTTTGTTTGGATTGGTTCTAACATATATCTTAGTTAGACGTTCATACTTATCCCTTCTAGTAAAACTTATTAGCCCAAGTTTTTCACCATAGAAACAAGCATTGGTTGCATTGGGTGTGGCTAAAAATGGTTTGTTGTTAGCTAACACCAATTCAACTTTATTTTGATTTCAGAAAATTATAAATTGGTGTAAAGCTAATGGGATGTATGGGAAATAATGTATCCAATCTCTCCCCAATCAGGCATTATAATTTGATAATGTATCGACCACAATAACAACTGTCAACACTTTCTTAGTTCACACCATCAAGTCAATTGGTAGTACATCATGTGCCTATGTCACCCCTTCAACGAAATTATTGATCGTGACTTTGGTCGGAATCAGATCATCAGGAGTTTTTCCTAATTTAGCCATCATTTTGGTCGGAAGAATTTCACAATTGCTCCATTATCAACAAGAACTCCGATAACTAGATATCCCTTTAAATGAATAGAGATGTATAGCAGTTTCAGATGTTGAGTCATAGTGTGAGTGGGTCTTTCTATCATTATTTTCTCAAACGGTATGCTTGGCTCAATTGTGATAATCGACACATTCATGATTTTCTCTTCAAAGTCAAAGAAATCATACTATATGATTATGGGAGGACAAAGTTCCTCTATGCCTCCTCCCATCTTACTAGGCTGAGATGGTTTAGCTCGAAAGCTCAACAATAAAGTAAGAACTATATTGCAATCCAAAACAACCGATGGAAATTATCCAAACTGTATCATAGAATTCAAACATTGTCCCCCAGGAATTTTCAAATTCGATCATTCTTCTATACTATCGACTAAGGTTCCCTCTTTTCCCTTAATATTTGGCAAAGTTTCTCCTAATGAATTTTCTTTTACCACTAATTCCTTAATCAAAAAATCATCACCCCGAAAGTCAGTACCTTCTTAGTCTGGTTGTTGACTATTCTTGGCCAACTTGTGAGGATGAGGCTCTATTGCCAACTCTACCATGTTCATAGTTATATGTTCCTCCTCTAGAAGTGGAATCCTTGACATCGATCGTGATCACGTCACCCGCATTACCATTTTCTACTTTTTGTTCTCTACATCAACCAATTCTCGTCGCTTGGCAGCATGTTGTCTTTATAATGTCATTTCTGAGTGTGAGTCATCCCTTCAGGTATGGTTAGAAACCTAGGGTGATTGACTTCTTCAGACTCCTTCCTGAGTAGGGAGAGGTTTAACTATCTCTCGTTCTAGTCTTGGAATCAGTCGAGGGCAGTTAATGGGATGCTGACAAGATTCTACCTCTTTCATTTTCCTCATCAACCATGGTTTGTTTTGGTCATTTGCTTGGATATTTGGTCGAGGAAATTGTTTGGTCAACCGAATTGGTCTTGCACTTTGGTCACATAAGTGTGGTTCATAGTAAATAGTTAATGCTTCTTTCAGATATGTTTCTGCACTCATAATCGCTTGCCATGTTATCTTGGCTTCTTTTTTAGATTATCATTCCATATCTTGCCCATTGCTCAATCCAAGGTCATTTTTTCTTTGTGGTTGAACAAACATTTGAGGATTAACTATGATCATATTAATCTCCATGCTTGATGGAAATGGGTCGGTGTCAATCAATATTGACTCTTTTTTGCTTTTCAGGATATTTCAACAACCCTCAGTTGATACTGTCTTGGATAACTTTCCTGAAAACAATACACTTGTTAGTAGAATGAGACCGAATTCCATGCCATTTGTAGTATGGCATGTAGTACTTGGTCTTTTTCAATTCTTCGACCATCGATATCTTATGATTAACAGAAATTTTAATAAATTTCTCGGCCTGCATTATATTAAAGATTTCATTCACTTGGGTAATATCAAATGTATATGTCATTTGAGCTTTTTACGTGGCCAGCACGGTTACTTCTATGTTAACCAACTTCAAACCGACAAATGGTTGTTTGGCCAAACTTCAGCCACTACCACATTGTAGTTAGGATCATAGTAATGAGTCCGAGCAGATGCGTTTTTCTACCTCATTCCTTCCTAAAGAAGGGCTTTGTACCAGGATATCTTCCTAGTTAATTAGCAAACTCCATTACAATAAAAATTTTATGGAGTTTAAATTACAGACCGTATTGGGCCAGTTATACAAATTTGGAATTCATCTAAGTACTTTGCATCAGCTTTTGGCTCTTTTAAGCCAAGCACTGATTCTCCTGACAACTATCAGAAACGTGCAAGGTCGACCACAAAAATTTTCCCATCCCTAGAAAAGAACATTTTTTTTAACATATGCACACACACACACCCCACACACTCATGCTAGTGAAATTTCACCACCTATGGGTACTCGAACCCTTGACCGGGAGTTGAAACTCCTGGGAGTCTACTACCCGGGCAAGAGTTAAGGACCCTCCCTATAAAAGAACTGGGCGTGAAACTTCTCTTCCATTTCTTGCCAGCTTTGAATGGAATTTGACAATAATTTAGAAGACTAAGTGTTGAGGGTCAAATATTACATATTAGACCCCAGTTATTGCTTTGTTTTACGAACATGATAATGCTCAACGTTTTATTTTAATCATGTTTTTGTTGCAAGGTGAATTTAAGAGCTTAGATTGAAAAAGAGTACCAAAGGCATGGATTTAATGCTCAAGAATCACCAAAGAAAGGGACGGATCATAGGGGACCGATATTGAAGAATTCACATGCCAAAGATCCAAAAAAATCAAGTGATTGAAGATAAAGAGGCTTAAAAATCATCCTGAATGCAAGATCACAGGGTTCCCACCATCTATTTAGGTTGAAACTTTATATCTGGCCTGAAGATCATAAAGTAACCGTACACGTAAAATTTTAGCCGTTAGATCTTTATGAAAGTGGTCCAACAAATATATCAGCCAATAAATCACCGATTTGAGGCCCACCTGATCTTTGGATATGCTTCAATTTTGGTCTCAACCCCTTAAATTAAATGAGAAAGTAGATGAATGGTACAAATTTCTAGAAAACATTACTATGGGATCCAAACAAGTGATACCCGTGCACCACGACAGGTGCACTCGGGCGGCACTGGACACTGAGTCGGGTCAAACCGACCTTGACCCGACCGGCGCTTCTCTATTTACGCAGCAGTAGACTGGCGTCCCGCTGTGATGATCGCTAGCCCACCACCATCGTCCCAATGGATGATCTGAACCATTAATTATGTCTAGAGGGGAGCGCTGACCATAACCATAGAGGCCATATGCATCCATGCACGTGTACACACAAATATTACCGTCGAACGCAGGATGAATGGCAGGAAGATTTGATCCCTTAGGTCGCACCAAACTCGAGAAAAATCGTCCATTATTGACTAAAATTTTGCCAAGAATTCAATGGACGGAGTGGATTTTACCTTCAACGTCGATCATGGGCTTCACTGATGCCAGAAAAATCTATTTTTCGCATTCCTTACGCAGCACATGCATCGGACGCTACCGGCCAATGTGGGCCGTTTTGCGATCGTGATCACAGTCGGATATATGATCCAGACCATCCAGAAGATACAGAGGGAGGTCCTGAACCTAACCATGGATCCAAAATGGAGTTTTTGGACTGTCAGCCATTCCAAACCCAATCCAAATACAAGACTCTCTTGCGATTTCGCTGCACAAGTTGCGGAAGGAGGAGTTTTCATATACGCACACTGCCTTCTGCAGACTCTAGCACCGACCTCCTTGTACGCTATAAAAAGGAGAGATCCAGACATGGAGGGAATTCAATCCTTGGACGTCGAGACCGTGGAAGAGGAGAGTGAGAGAGAGAGAGAGAGAGAGAGAGAGAGATCACGGCCAGCAGCAGGGAGTTTTCTTCCCTTCTCATTGTTTTTCTTTTTCTTTTTCTTTCTTTTAATGCTTTTTAAGAGGTTTTAGTTAATTATGTCTCATGGCTAGCTAAACCTCTTAGCTAAGACTAAGAGGCGAAGCTTGTAGTGTGATTGGGATGTTGGCTTTGTTTTGATTCATGTCTTGTTGAATCTTATGGATTCTAGTTTGATTATTAAGGAATATTTTTAGTATTTAATGGTTTGTTGTGACTCAAATTACAATGGATCTACGATTGCTTTGAATATCTTCTTTTTCTGAATTGATATTATGAAATTAGGAAATCCTGTTGTTCACCATAGTCCCTTGGGCATGGTAGGGTGACGAAATCCTTCCTAACTTCTACAATTCCCCTATGATTGGTTGTGGGATTGGTATATTGCTGTTGTTTGCCTTGTCTCCTAGGCATGGTTAGGTGACAGAATCACTTCCAAATCTTCACCACTCTTATCTATTAATGATTAGATCCATAGAAGTTCAGAGATCTGACAAATCTCTTTTTACCAATTGAATAGGATAGGACTTTGACTCCAGTAGTATCCTTGAATCATGCAAGGTAGCTTCCCAATTGCTACAAGTAGATCCTTAGCACCCTAGTTACCACATTTTATTTCATTAGTTTTAATTACTTTTATCACAATTACTCTCTCAAGTATTGCAGATTAGGTTTTCATATTTTTCTAGTTCTAGCTCTAGTTGCTTTCAGAAGACACACAAGTTCAGTCCCTGTAGATTCGACCTCGGTCTTACCGAGATTATTACTACATCGCGACCATATACTTGGGGTGGTGAACAAGTTTTTGGTTCCATTGTCGGGGATTGACGGTTGCATTTTTTTTAGACTAATTAGTTTTTGAATTAGGTTAAGATTATGGTTTTTCTATTTTTAGGATTAGGTTTTGTTTTCTGTTTTTAGAAACTTTCTAATTCTAGGATTATTTTTTTTTTAGAAACTAACTGACTTTCTAATTCTAGGTTTAGAAACTTTCCTAATTTGATTTTAGAAACTTCCTTTCTCTTTTTTTAGAAAGTAGGTTATTTTTCAATTTTAGAAACTTTCCTTTTTAGAAACTAACTCCTCTTTCTATTTTTGTTTTTAGAAACTTTCTAATTGTAGAATTTCTGTTTTTAGAAACTGACTTGTTTTATTTTCTTTTGTAGGATCTTAACATAGATCTCCTTCAATCTGGTAACTTCCTTCTAACTTCTCCTCTACTTATTTCCATATTGTTGTAGGATTTTTCTTTTATTTTTAGGATTAGATTTAGAGTTAGGGTTTCACATTGCAATAGTGGGTACGTCAGTATGCTGAGATGGGTAAGAGATATTGGGGAGGAAAGTATGATGATTATAATAGAAATCAATCTATGTCTCAAAATTTTTCTAAAACCATCATTGAGAACCGACCAGAATATAATGTTCTACCAGTTAAAAAGTCTTTACGCGATCATATGTGAGAGAACAATTATACCCCATGTATTTAGAGAACAGACGTGAGTGTTGGGATTATCATGACTATGGGAGTGAGAATTATAATCACCCATCAAATAAGAAGAAAATAATGCGTGATTATATTATGGGTGATAATATGTATCAACAACCATCAGATTTTCCCACCTATGATCCGTATGACTATGATCGGTGGAAATATCAAAATTGGGAGGATGAACCAATAACTTGTTATAATGATTATTCTCTTGGATCTCCTACCTTTGAAATCCAACCAAAATCAATCCAAAAGAAGTCACTTCAGAGTGACACAGACTCTTCTACGGACATGAGAAAATTATTAGAAGAGCTTGAATCACGCCTCGATAGGTTAATGGAGGCTAGTGTAGCCCAGCCTCAACCCAATCCAAAAACACAATTTGAGGAAGGTACATTAGAAGCGCTTGCAGCATGCCTCGATAAGCTAATGGAGGCCCATTTACTCTAGCCTCAACCCAGTCCAGAAATACAATGCGAGGAAAGTGATCCCAACTCACTTTTGAAGAACTCCAGAATTTGGAATGAAGAGTTGGATTATGTTAATAAACATATGGTTCAATTTCCTAAAGAGTCGATCTCAATGACGGTCCAAAGGAATAATCAAGAGACACTGTTGGTTTTCAAATATAATGATGATGACACACTTCACTCACATGATACACTTGGTTTCAATGATGAGGGAGAGGTTAGTTTATTCGAACCTCAACCTAATTTAGGAGTAGAATGTGAGGGAAGCAATCTCATCCTAAGTGTGTACTGCACTGAATTAGAAGATGATGAGTATTGGGATGACAATCATGAATGTGCAGCTCAAATTCCTCTGGAATCAATCTCAAGTTTGGTCCAGGTCAATGATCAAGGGGTATAGGAAGTGGTTGACCATAAAGATTTACTCCACCCATCTGACATGAGTGATTTAAATGTGGAGAATGAACCCCTTTCAACTGACCCTTCTAACTCTTGTGAGACATGTTTAAACCACTTCTCTGAATTGAATGATGATATGATTCGGGAGAGGGACGAGTTGCTCGATAGGGCTCTGGAATTTGAAACCACCCAGTTGAGGCCACCATCCAAGCTGTACACTTTTGACAATTTATTGCCTCTACTGAATAGCTTCAATAAACAAAGTGTTCACATCAATGCTTCCCTTATTGATTTTTTCAATCTGTCTGTGCAAGGCAAGCGTAAGAGAGCATGCGTCCATCCACTTTCAAAGACGATGGAATCCTTGGGCAGAGCATCACGAGCTTCAATGTGGAAAATGAGTTACTCTTAGATGAACTTCCTAACTCTTTGAACGATTGCTTAGCACACTTTGCAGATTCAAACGATCCTATGATAAAAGAAATAGTGGATGTCTTGCAAGACAATACCTCGGTGGTTGTCACGGACCGAGAGAACCTTTACTCTGAAATTCTTCCCTTCATAGATCCTGAATGCTTACCATTAAAGGAGGATAAGCTGACAATTGAACCGAAGTCTAGAACTTCGAAATGTGTAGATACTACATCATCTGATGAGAATTTTTTTGAATTTTATCTACTTGTAGTTTCTGATTCACCATGGGGTACTAACTCTGAAACTTTTTCTGTCACAGGTAAATCATATATACTCTGGATACCTCAGGCGATTCAATGACAATTTTTTTATGAGGTCCATAAATTTCTCTGGAAATTCATGCTCCAGGGCATCCAAGCCTTCTGCAAAAATGGTTTTTGGATGATCTTGTTGAGAAACCTACTGAGAAATTATCAAGATATTGGCCGGAGGAAGAACCTTATGGCATGACTAAATAACTTTTCCCCTGCTTTCTTAGTTTAGGATTAGTTTATTACTTTCATGTTATGTCTAGAATAGTTGGCTTTATGCTGTTAGGATAGTTTGCTTTACAAGTTGCTCTAGGATAGTTTACTTTTTGTTGGTTTCACTCTTGTGCTGACCCACTTTCACACTAAGATCTCTTTGGAAAAAGCCTCTTGATTCCTTCTTCAAGTACTATCTTTCCATCACTTCTCCTTCAATTTTGTTATCTCATGTGCATTGCATGCTTATATCTTTTACATTGAGGACAATGTAGATTTTAGGTTGGGGATGGGAGATTAGGTTACCTAATCAGTATTTTCTTAGTTTTGAGCAAAAATTATGAAATTTTTTTTAATTTTTTATGGAAATTCTTGTGAATTCGAAGTGTTTTTGAAGGCCATCTTTGATTTAGAAGTATAAGATACGTAATGTTGGTAATTTATGACTCTTGGATTCAGTTATCTGTTAGATTTTACAGTTAAGTTCAAATTATTAATCTGTGATTAGAAATTTTAAAGATTAATTGAGTCATGATTTCACATGTCGCACCTAGCTTACACATTAAAGCTTCAGTTTGATATTGAATTATTATCTTGGTATTCACGAAACATGGAAGGAACCAACCTGGGGAATTTGTCCATTATGTTCAATGAATAAATAAATAAATAAATAAAGGGTGAATACCTAGCTAAAAAATAGTTGTCATCGAAAGAACAGCTACCTATTAAAGATCCTTAAAAAGGTTGATACAGCGTGAAGCCATCGATGGAAAAATTAAAAGCTGGAAGAATTAAAAGGTTGAACTGTAAGGCAAGTTTCGATTTAGGTTTGGTTATCCGGAATGCTCGTTTTTATCAATGTTATCATGAAAATTGATAATCGGACCTTTAATTGTGATAAGTTGAAGTTACACTATGCATTCATGGAACTCAATGTTTAGAATTATTCTAATTTATGGATTAATACTTTGAACTTGGTCATGAAGTTTACCGTGCACTTGAGTTTAGAAGAAGATAGTGCCCAACATTAATGCATCTTAGAATTCTAGTATCTGGATTATTTTTCAGAAATCACTCGAGTTTATAGAGATTGTCCTATAATTGTCAAAATATTTTTTGCATACTTTACTCGGGACTAGCAAAATGATGGTTGGCGATTGTGTTGAGGATCAAATATTGCATATTAGACCCCAGTTATTGCTTTGTTTTACGAACATGATAATGTTCAACGTTCAATTTTAATCTTGTTTTTGTTGCAAGGTGAATTTAAGAGCTTGCATTGAAAAAGGGTATTAAAGGCATGAATTTAACACTCAAGAATCACCAAAGCAAGGGATAGATCTTAGGGGACCGAGATTGAAGAATTCACATACCAAAGATCTGAGAAAATCAAGTGATTGAAGATAAAGAGGCCTGAAAATCATCCTGAATGCAAGCTCACAGGGTTCCCACCATCCGTTTGGGTTGAAAATTTATAAGTAACTGTACACGTAAAATTTCAACCGTTGGATCTTTGTGGAAGTGGTCCAATAGACAGATCAGCCAATAAATCACCGATTTGGGGACCACCTGATCTTTGGATATGTTTCAATTTTGGTCTCAACCACTTAAATTAGATAAGAAAGCGGATGGACGGTACAGATTTCTAGAAAACATCACTTTGGGACCCACACATGTGATGCCCGTGCACCACGGCAGGTCCACTCGCGCGGCACTGGATGCCGGGTCGGGTCAAACCAACTTTGACCTGACCGACGCTTCTCTATTTATGCAGGCGGTGGACTGGCGTCCCGTTGTGATGATCGCTGGCCCACCACCATCGTCCCAATGGACGATCTAAACCGTTCATTGTGTCCAAAGTGGAGCGCCAACCGTAACGATGGAGCCCATATGCATCCATGCATGTGTACACACAAAAATAACCATCGATGAACGGCAGGAAGATTTGATCCCTTGGGTTGCACCGAACTCAAGAAAAACTATCCATTACTGACTAAAATTTCGCCACGAATTCAATGTATGGAGTGGATTTTTCATTCAACGTCGATTATGGGCCCTACTGACGCTGGTAAATTCTATTTTCGCATTACTTATGCAGCACGTGCGTCAAACACTACCAGCCAACTTGGGCCATTTTTCCATCGTGATCACAATCGGATCTATGATCCGGACCATCCAGAAGATACAGAGGGAGGTCTTGACCCTAACCAAGGAGCCAAAATGGAGTTTTAGGATGTTCAACCGTTCCAAACTCAATCCAAACGAAAGACTCTCTTGTGGTTTCGTTGTGCAAGCTGCAAAAGGAGGAGTTTTCATGTACGCACACTGCTTCTGCTGACTCCAGAACCAACCTCCTTGTAGGCTATAAAAAGGAGAGATCCAGACGTGGAGAGAATTCAATCCTTGGACGTGGAGACCGTGGAAGAGAAGAGGAGAGAGAGAGAGAGAGAGAGAGAGAGAGAGAGAGAGAGAGAGAGATCATGGCCGGTGGCTGGGAGTTTTCTTCCCTTCTCATTTTTTTTCTTTTTCTTTCCTTTGATGCTTTTTAAGAGGTTTTAGTTAATCATGTCTCATGGCTAGCTAAACCTCTTATCTAGGGCTAAGAGGTGAAGCTCGTATCGTGATTGGGATGTTTGTTTTGTTTCGATTCATGTCTTGTTGAACCTTATGATTCTAGTTTAATTATTAAGGAATATTTTTAATATTTAATGGTTTGTTGTGACTCAAATTACAATGGATCTGCGATTGCTTTGAATATTTTCTTTTTTTGAATTGAGATTGTGAAATTAGGAAATCCTGTTGTTCACCATGGTCCCTTGGGCATGGTAGGGTGACAGAATCCTTCCTAACTTCCACAATTCTCCTATGATTGGTCGTGGGATTGGTATATTGTTGTTGCTTGCCTTGTCTTCCAGACATGGTTAGGTGACGAAATCACTTCTAAATCTTCACTACTCTTATCTGTTGATGATTAGATCCATGAGAAGTTCAGATATCTGACAAATCTCTTTTTACCAATTAAATAGAATAGGACTCTAACTCCAGTAGTCTTTGAATCATGCAAGGTAGCTTCCCAATTGCTACAAGTGGATCCTTGGCACCCTAGTTACCACCTTTAATTTCATTAGTTTTAATTACCTTCATCACAATTACTCTCTCAAGTATTGCAGATTAGGTTTTCATCTTTTTCTAGTTCTAGTTCTAGTTGCTTTCAGAAGACACACAAGTTCAGTCCTTGTGGATTCGACCTCGGTCTTACTAAGATTATTACTACATCGCGACCCTATACTTGGGGTGATGAACACTAAGTGAAAGCCACTATAGTTAAAGAATGGTCAAATAGTTGTAATTTGTGATAATCATTATTGGTCAGTTCTCCACACTGCATGATAAATCGACCTATGTGTTATATGGTTGATTGACCAATGTCACCTATGAATAGTGTAAAACTAGGTCGATAATTTCTCGGCAATGGATATTACCGATCAATTCATTCAGGATATGGTTTATGATAGATGGGAGTAGTAGTTTAGCAAAGAATTTGGCATGCCACCTCTTAGACCACTTGCAAAATTTGGTCATGGTCCACATGGCTAGGTTCCATTATCAAATGTAACTCAAGACCTACATGGTATTATTCCACATTGTGAGGGATATTTCTAATGAAGGGTTGCCCCCAGGTATTCCATGATTCCTGATCTTAGGAAGAAAATTCTTGTTCTCCCATTTAGGTTATCTGATGACCTCAACAAGTTGAGGAATATTCTACACTTCCTGCACTAGAGCAAGATGCATGTTCCATTATAACATAGGTGTTGTTGGTATTGGCTATGTTAGCGAAAAGTTTCCAATAGAGCTTATATCAACAGTTTGCTGAGGCATAATGGGTGTTCTTTCAATGAAAATGGCCTTCATCGATTCAAGCTCTTAGTCTGAGTGGCTATTCACATGTTAAAAGTTTAAACCTGAATTCAAGATTGCTCGGTCTGAGCTCGTACTGTTCTGCAATATGTTGAATCCCCATTTGCATATCGTGTAGCCCAACTAACATTATCTCAAGAGGATCAATCTGAGATGAAGATGCCCTGTCTTGAATCAGAAGATAAGATGTCGGGTTCAACAACAACTCAAGTATTGACTGCACCTTGGTTTCCTCTTCGTATGCAAGAGGTTCAGTAGTGCTAGAAGCATTGCGACATCTTTGCCTCATATTGCATCGATAAACTTATGGTTACTAGGTAATTGTGCCACGATCGTGCAAAAAATTGTTGGCCTTTTACATAGTTGATGCACAATAAATATTAATGATAGCCTAATGGTTTGGTGCCTGCCAAGCATGCCAAAAATTGTTTACTCTCGATTTATTTTTAGTCACGTATGGTGTGTTTGGGCGTGTCAGAACCTATCGTGTGGCAGTTCAACCACTTGCACAAGATTGTTACAAAACAATAAGGTGACTGCCGGAGGGTGGGGTTCTTCCTCCAAAGATAAGTTGCACTTTGCCTTCTGTATGAAAGTACTTTGGTATGTCAGCCAATCAGAAACAATCATATAGAAAAAGGAATATCACAATCAACCACAGGACGAGACTACAAGGAGCTTTTTTAAATGAAAATTTGTTTATATTGAGACAAAAATAGTCTAATACAAGAGTATAGACTTGTATTACAACTAAATATTACTGCTAAAGATTATCGTTACTACTAAGATAGAGTTAAAGTTATGATAAAGAAAGATAAATTGATTTGGTTTGTTTGGTTGGTATGAGACAATTTGTTCTATTAATTTCTCATTCTATTTATAAGCTTCCTTGCTGCGTAGATACTCTTCATTTGTTTTTTTGTCTTTATTTCAATTGTTATGGCAATTAAATCATTGGCACATTAGTGTTCCAAATCCTTCTGTCTCTTTGTATTCTTCTAATTGTTCCTCTTCTCTTGACCACTCTCTGTCTCTTGAACTTCTTAGTTGTGCCCCATCGCCAAATGACGTGTACTATCCATCTCAATGTCAGTTGTGCATCTAATTGGCCCATTTTTTTTCCAAAATTACATTGGCTAGTAGCGGGAGAGTTAGACTAAAACTAGTCTAAAAGAATAGGTGCACACCACCCAGAGCTCCTCATTATAAGCTTTATTTATAGGCAATTGTGATGGCTGGAGAGTTATTTTTATAACTGTTTCTCCATAATTTCCATTCATCATGAGCACATCCTTATCTTTACAATTTTTGCTCATTACAAGCACATCCTTATATGATTATACCATTACAACATTTTGAATTTTGTCACCTATATGTGATGGTTACTTATCCTTATTTATTTGGTCATGCAATATGTGTCTTATGACAACAACCAGTCTAGCTTCTTACTACTCTTGTATCTAATTGTGTTGGTTGTCGCTATTTATGACGTTTTAATGTTTTAATGGCCGATTTCATCATTTTAATGCCCAGTTTCATTGTTTTGGTGTTTGATTTCATCATTTTAACAGCTATCAAGATTTTGATATTTGTCTTGATTGAAATATTATTGTGGTGACATTTTGGGAACTACAATAGGATAATGTCATATCCCGTGTAAACAAGAATTATTTAGGCAGTGGTTCTAATGAGGAGGGATTGTTAGTTTGTGCGGCATGGAAAGCCAATTAAACATCTATTTAATTTCATTAAAGAAAAAAAGTGCTCATTATTCAATGCAAAATTATAATATTTGTGTAATATAGGTTGTATTGATCAAAATCCCAAAGTCTACACATAGGAAGAAAGTGTCAAAAAAAAAAAAAAAAAAAAAAAAAGGCAGTGTGAATTATTTTGGAGACAAAGGCGGAAAGAGATTTGATTGTGGAATTTATTATTATTTTTGTCGTTTTTAAACAAGTCCACAACTAAAGATGAGTTGGAACAAGTCACCAGTTACGTTGTAATCACATTGATGACTGGCATTGAAGTGAGGATTAACGTGGGTCAGATGGGAGGATTACAACTCGGGAGCTATTGTAGCCACACATTAAGATTCGTACAACTGTTCTACCAATCTCTTTTATTACCCAATTGAAATGTGGCAAGATATGAAGCCGTAAACTTTCTAAATTATACTATGCTCAGATGTGCACATAGATAAGAAGCAAATCCATTTCGAAGTCATTCGAAGGTGGGTGGCCCACACGGCATAAAAGAGTCAAACAGTTGTACCTAACTTGCTTCTATTATGGCAATTATATATGCTTTTCCTTGATATTAAGATTACTGCAGATATCTCCTCTGCTTTTAGATAACACGTACCTGCGGGTGAGAGAGATCATAGGCAGGAAAAGGCACATTTTATATATATATAAAAGGTTTTGCAGCTGATTCCTCTAAATAAAGCATGAGAGAAGAGGCATGCATTGACGGGTTAGAATCATTGGCTGGTGAAGGGAGTGGTGTCAAGTGAAGGCACGTCAATACCGTGATTTGTGACAACACAAGGTGAAATTTAATATTAATAAGTTCAAAATTAATTTAAGTACTGGATTTATCGTGTATTAAATTTTAAATATTGATAAGTTTGGGAATGCCTATTTGGTAAATTGCTCCTAAACACTGAAATTTAATACTGAATCCACAATTTTATATTTTGTTAAAATATCTCAAATTTGATAATTTTATTAAATTGCCTTTGTCTTGACATGATCGAGAAAAAAAAAAAACACACACACATGGACTAGGTGATTTTCTCACAAACATCAGAGTGGGCCCACCTAACTTCCTGCCGTATGGGAATCTGCTTTGAAGTTACTGGTAACACATTAGTGGATGTTGCCCTGACTGTATGGCCTACCTTAATGTATGTGTTGTACATCCATACCCTTCATCAAATTTTACTGCTCATTTTATGTTATGATTTCGAAAATGAAGTAGTTCCAAATCTCAAGTGGACCAAACAACAAGAATTGAATGCCTACCAAAAAATAAAAACTCTTTGTGGGCCACAAAAGTTTTAGATCAAACTGATATTCGTTTGTTTTTTTTTTTTGGTCCATTGTCCCTTGTCCTGGTCTCTGCTACCTTATCAACAGGTTTGGATGTTAAATATCCATAGAAACTGATGAACGGCTTGGATATACATAATATACATGAAGGTGAGCCCTACTGTTAGGGTAGCACCCACTAACGTGTTAGTGCTCGTAATGGATAGAAGCTGTTGACGTTACCAAGTTCTGTGAGTCCCATCATGATGTATGTAATATATCCTTACTATTTAGCCATTTGGAAAGATCTTTTAGGTCGTAAGCCCATATGAGGTAGATCTAAAGCTCAAGTGAAACACAGTGCAGAAAGAAGCGGGAACCATGATCCCTACAGTTGAAACCTTCCCAAGTCCACCGTGATATTTATTTGTTATCCAACCTGTTAAGGAATTTACACAGACCTGAATGATGGAAAAAAAAAAAAAAAAACAAAAAAAACAAGTATCATATTTATCTAAAACTTCTTGGACCCCAAGAAGTCATTAATGGTAGACAGCTCAATCACCACTGCTTTATGTGTTGTGGTTCACTTGAACTTTAAATCCACGTCATTTTGGGCCCATGTAATAAAATAGTCTCCTAGAATGGATTGACGGTGTAGACATGACATATAATTATGTAGGGCCCACAGAACTTGGTGACGTCAACACCATGGTTTGCCTGGCAAAGAATACGCCCCAGATGCCGCCACCCTGTTAAGTGGCAAAGTTCTACACGCTTCACTATGACGTATGTGTCAGGTCCACGCTCTTCATCCATTTTTTTTCAGATTATTTTAGTTCATGGTCCAAAAAATGAGACAGATGAAAAGTTCAAGTGAACCACACCACAAAAAAAACCAGTGAGAATTGAATGTCTATAATTAAAATTTTCTTGGGGTGACAGAAGTTTTGGATAAGTTGATACATTTTATTTTATTTTTCCAACTTCATCCGGGTCTTTGTGACCTTATGAACAGATTGGATGGCAAATAAACATTATAATTACACCTAGGAAGGTTTCAACGGTGGGTGTCACTACCCCACAACTTTCTTGTGGTGTGGTCCACTTGAGTTTTGAATCTGCCTCATTTTTTGGTTTATGCCCAACGATGATCTGAAAATTTGGATGGACAGTGTGGATATAACAAATACATCATAGTAGGGCCCACAGGATTTTGCCATGTCAAAATGGAGTCGGCCCCCCTGTCCCCCCAATCAGATCATGTATGGAATAGGCAAAGTTGCTACTTATCACACTCTGGGTGTGTCACTCAAGGCTTTCTCCGCACATACCAGCTATAAATTAATGTTATGATTAATTTTAATTAAAAATTATTTTTAAGTGTGTTAAACAAACACCTAATGACCAAAATTTGTTTTTAAGATTTCAGTGACATATTATGTGGTAAACAAACCATCCTAGCAGAGACTCAAAGGGCCTGTTTGGCAACACTCCCAAGAATGGCTCCTTTTTTATTTCTCTCTCGAGTGGCAAAAAAAAAGAGTTTTTTTTTTTTTTTTTTTTTTTTTTTTTGGTTTTCAGCATGGTAAACATCTTTCTATAACTTAACACCTTGAAGCTGCCCGTAACCTTTTTGACATTTTACTCTCTCTCTCTTCACATTATGGACAGTTCCCATCGAAGGTAGCTCGGCATGATGGTCGGCTCACATCAATGGTGGGGCTCACAAAATGGACGGTCCACATCAAAAGTGGGCTTCACATGATGGGCAGTGGACATTGAGGTGGGCCCCACATGATGGACAATTAACATTGATGGTGAGCTCAGATGATAGATGACCCACATCAATGTAGGCCCCACATAATTGGCGGTCCACATCAAAAGTTGGCCCCTAATGATGAATGACCCACATCCTAGGTGAGCCCCATATGATGGATGACCCACATTGAAGGTGCAGCCCACGCAATGGAAAATCCACATCAAAGGTGGGCCTCACAACATCGATTGTAGACATTGATAGTGGGCCCTACATAATGGACAGTCCATATCAAAGGTCAGCCCTTAATGATGAGTGGCCCACATTCAAGCTAGACCCCGCATAATGGACGACCCACATTGAAGGTGGGGCCCACAGGATGGATGCTCCACATCAAAGGTGGGCTCCACGTGATGACTAGTTGATACTGTAGTGAGCCCCATATGATGGACAATAATATTGATTGAGCAACACATGATAAATGACCCATATCATAGTGGACACCACATGAGGATAGTTCACATCAAAGGTTGGCTTCTTATTATGAATTACCAACATCCAAGGTGGGCCAAGCATAATGCACAGCCCACTTTAAGGTTGGGCCCTGCATTATGGACAGTTCACATTAAAGGTGGGCTCCGCACCCAAATCTAAGGGTTGGTCCGCATGCTGGATAGCCTGAATCGAAGGTGGGTCTCACAAGGCAGATGGTCCACATTGAAGGTAGACCCCACATGATATACAGTTCACATTGAATACATGTCCAAGGTGGCCCAACATAATAAACATTCTACACCAAAGGTTGGCCACACATGATGTACGATGGATATTAAGGGTAGACCAAACAAACTTAAGGGATAAGCATTTATATGATGTCAGAAACCAAACATTCTACTTAAGGTATAAGTGGCTTGCTTATGTAAAGTAACTTATGATGTCACGCCTTGAGCACGACACCTGGATTCGCTCACCATGATCCCGCACCCATGTGCGCCACTCAAATTTTTATATATTCATAACTCATTATTCAATCACCTATTACTTAGTATCCATCCATAATAAATAAATAAACATCCACATCATTTAATATAAAAGTATCACTTTCCAAATTTGTGTAGAAACATTTTATCCCAAGTCTTGTACAAATAACCACAATTTTAATAAACTAAATATGTAAAATATCATCAGCATGCAGCCCAATCATCAATCTCTAATATGATTTTATTCTCCAAAGGCAACATGAAAAATAAAGGTGAGCTCGAAAGCTCATCGAGTACACTCAATACAAGTTCAGAAATAAAAATACACTCATTTCGAGTAATTATTATTTAACAAAATTCACTGAAAAGCCACATGCATGACATAAAAAATTTAACAATCATTACATTTAATGCATTTTTATATAGAAGAAATCACAAATAATTGATGCAATTTATATAGAAGGGCCACAATAACCAATACTATTAAACTTTTTGAACACTAGGGTCATTTTACACCGATTAGCCAATATACTCACAACTCACCGAGCATGCATAAGTGGTTTGTTGCACCCACGCAGCCTTGATTAACAGATGACCCATTCGTACATCAGCTGATTAAACTACTACTCCACTTAGCTTGCATAAGGGTCTTGATCACTTATTTACATTTTTAGGAATTTTCAACTCAAGTCACTCAGTCGCCCTACCGATTTCCTAACGCTATAATAATGACTCATATTTCTATAAATCAATAATACATGATTTTCTAAAATCACTATTTCAAATAAATGTCACACAGCCATTTCTACCCTGATCGAAACAATTAAAAACCATAATACATGTAGTTTACAAAAATTTATCCAACCATGATTTATAATTTTATCTAAATATCACAAGCATTTTTATATAAATCTGAAAAACATGCAAATGATGGGGTATATCAAAATCTAGGAATTTCATGAAATTGAATTATACTTTGAATGCTATAATTTCTAGATATTATACAAATAATCTGAAATTTCTGAAAATTATACAAAATAATCTGGGATTTCAAGGAATATATTTAATAAATTTGGAAGTTCTGAAATATATTCCATAAATCTAGAATTTCAGAAAATTGTACAAGTAATATGGAATTTCTAAAAATTATATGAATAATCTGAAATTTCAGAAAAATTTTAATAAATTTAGAAATTCTAAAATCGTATAAAAAATATGAAATTTCTGAAATTTTGTATAATAAATTTGGAATTTCTGAAATAAATCTGAAATTACACAAAAAAAAAAAAAAAAAAAAAAAAAAACAGAAGAAGGAATAAGATGCACCATATCTAGGAATTTGTTCAAGTACGAGAAATAAAAATAAAATAACATAAAAAAAACAAATAAAGAAAAGAATGAAAAATGTGTGAGATGCACTCACTACATTTATTTTTTCTTTCCTCTACCTTTCTTTTCTTTTATTTTTAACCAAAGGGTTTTGAAACCCTAGAGATGCCCCCTTTATATATGTGAGTGTGTGTGTGTGTGTGTGTGTGTGTGTGTGAGAGAGAGAGAGAGAGAGAGAGAGAGAAGCACGTGCGTGCATGTTTGTGTGTTGTGCATCTGTAGTGTGCATGTGCGCGCGCAATGTGGTGTGTGTTTGTATCTGTGTAATGTGGTGTGCGTTGGTATGTGTACAAGTACATATGTATGTGTGTGTGCATGTGTGCATATGTGTGTGAGTGCATGTGTATTAATTATTTATATATTTTATAAAAATAAAATTTAGGTTGCTACATTCTACCTTCTTTAAAAAGAATTCCGTCCATGAATTTGAATGTATCTATTTTGCGAACAAATGGGAATACTTTTCTCTTATTTTCACTACTTGCTCTATGAGGGCCGTATCCTATCCCGTACTGTTCCGTAGGCTTCCGCAGTCCTCCCAGTCGAATTCCGGCGACCCGCGATCTATTATCGGCAGTTGCGCGCAACCTTGAGTCGTGTCCCGTATTCCAGAGTCAGCTCAACTCAAGACTTGTACCCTAGCGACCGCGCCGTCGCCGCGGTTCAGATGCCGCGACTCACGCGCCGATCCGATACTCTGGTTAGGAGATGTGGGCCAGCGTTCGGTGCGAGGAAAACGTTGCGCGTGCAAATTCTGAGAGAATCTCTATGACTTATCACATCAATCCATCAATCAATCAATCCCATCATGTCAAGTACATGTCAAGTACACATCACCTCTTATCCATCCCCAAGCAATCCCCAAAGTCAAAAAGTTTCTTACAAGCACATACTTTTCTTACAACATTTACCCCTAAAGTCAAAAAGTTCTTACGCACCCATCACTCACCACATCCATCACCCATCCCTCTCTTTACAACCCTCTCTCTCTTTCATTTTCAAAATCTCATTCCAAGCAAACCCAAAAACCACCACACGTCCAAGCCTCTTCACATCTCTTCCAAGCTACAAGTGTGGCCCACCTTTCCTACCCTTTCATCTCCTATCTCAACCATCCAAACATCATCTCCTCCGTTGGAATCAAAGCTAAGGAGCTAAGGAAGCCTAGGGTGCAAGAAGAAGACGGTGGGTGATCGTGGATGTTTGTCTTTGATCTTTTTTGTGATTTAATGGTCCACAGATGTGAGACCCACCTTGATGCATGCTTATATTCAAGAGGGGCCCATAGTGGCGGGGCCCCTTCGATATTGTCGATCTCTCTCTCTCTCTCTCTCTCTCTCTCTCTCTATGATTATGGCCCACCTAATATATGTTTATCATCCATGCCATCTACCGGTGGACCCCATCTATGTGGGACACACCATGATATTTTTTATGTCATCCCAACCGTCCATAGGGGGCCCACCTTGATGCAGCTAGAGTGGGGTGTGGTTGTCAGTGAAGTGTGATCTGACGTGGCCCACCCAGCTCCATAGCTCAGGTGGCAAGCCGAGTGAAAGATGCCTCGTTTCAACACAGGGGGTCTTGGTATTGATCCCTGTGGAGGTGGCTAACATGGAGTGTGTGCTGACATGGAGTGTGTACTGGCATGGGAGTGGACTGACGGTGGGGTCCATGGGACCCACCCATGTCATCCATCCATTTTGGTGGGCCACACCGTACCGTATGTGTTTTATCCGAACCGTCCACCACCCTTGGATGGTGGGGCCACGTCTGTGTGGCCCTCCTCGGTGCGTGTGCACGCCCAGGTCCATAGCTCTTGTGGTAGACTGAGTGAAAGATACCATGTTTCAACACTGACGTCATCAGTGTACTGTTAGTGGTGTGAACGGACGGTGGGGTCCATGGGACCCACCCACACCGTCCATCCACTCCGTTGGGCTACACCATGGTGTATGTGTTGTATCCTAGCCATCCACCGTCTTTGGACGGTGGGACCCACCCCATGTGTGGGGCCCTCCTTGATGCATGAGACTGTCCAAGCCATCCAAGGGCCTGGACGTCAGCACATATTCAAATATTATATATTTTATTTGTTACATATATATTATATGTTTTATATTATATATATATATATATATATATATATATATATATATAAAAGGTGGTGGGCCCTATGTGGAACCCACCTCTACTTTTATGAGCATAACTGCAAAGCAGCAGCAGCTATACCTATATAAGGTATTATATATTATATATATACATGCCTTTTTAAATGCATAAAGCTGCATTGGCAACAACCATGGATATATATTAAATATATATTATCTTACATACCTCATACGTACATAAGGGTGGGCCCTACATGGGACCCACCTCTGCTCCTTTTTAGAGCAGCTGAGGCTGCACGTCCAGCAGCTGTGTAGCTGCTCTTGCACCCTTAGCATTAACTAGGTCCGTGGGACCCGTTGTACATGTGGATACAATCCACACCGTCCAGTTCTGTGGGACCCTCTACTATTCGACGTGTAGGCCCCACCAGGGTGTATGTGTTTTATCTTCACGGCCCACTGTTTGGGTGGTGGGGCCCACCATGACGTATGTGTCGTATCCATACCATCCAACCACTTGTGAGATCATCTTATGGCATGAGAAAATGAGTGAGTCAGATCCAAAGTTCAAGTGGATCCCACCATTTAATAGTGAACCGTGACATCCACCGTTCAACTTCTAAGGGCCATGAAAATTTCCAATTAAGTTAATATTGTTTTCATTTCATCTATCTCTATGATAACTTATGAACAAGTCGGATCTCAGAATACCTAAGGGCAGGCCCAATTTGATATACACTTGGTCGGCCCATTCAAACGGCCCAGTGCGATGTATGTGAGGCTCATGAGCGAGGCCCAATGTGGCCGTTACATTGTGTTTGAATTTCTTATGTAGGCCACTCCTTAGGAGTAATGTTGGTTTGATGTCCACATTGATGGGCAATGATAGTTAGATGTCCTCATTGTGACCTTCCCTTAGGCCTTGTTAGGTCATTCTCTTCGTAGGTTAACCCAAATAAGTGGGCCCCATCCGCCGTATGTGATGGATCGATTCCGGTTCTCGATTCCGATTATCGAATCCGATTACCGATTTCGATTTTTGATACCGATTATGAGTATGTGATAGCATAGCATCATAATACATGCCCATACGCATCATCTGCATGTTTGTTATGAGATGTGATTGACCATTGCATATGCCATAGGGCAAGTTGTTCATAGGGCTCCCTGATAGGCAGAGTTGTCCCACATGAGAGCATGGCATGCACAGGATTGATGCATGATTGGACTGTGTGACTCATACATCTCGCATTTGTGTGACATGACCACCATACACCCTAGCGACATCAGGGCCGTAGCCTCCATAGGTATTTCGTGGATGGCTAGATGAGACATTGAAAATCTGTTTTACATGGGGTGCTATAGATATCCCTGAGTGAAAGTCCCTAAACCCTCTTGGTTCCAGAAGTTGCTCCAACGTCTAGACCGAGTGGATGCATAAGCGCATGAGGGCTGTATACCGTTAGGCCGCGTCTCCCACTGTGTCGTGGTCAGTTGGAAGGGGGTACGGCCTTACCTGCACGAGAGGAGGGGGCAATGCTAGGCTGAGTCTGACCAGCTCGAGGAATGAGTCCGCTATCGACGAGCCGGGCCCGATATTGGCAAGCGGATAGTGAGGTCTCTTTCACTCACCTTGTTGTGCGCGATGAGGCAGCAATCTGGTTTGGAGTGTAATAGACCCCGGTGATTTTTCAGAGAGGAACCATACTGATATGTAGACTTATTGGGCAGGAATTGCATATTCATTCATTCACTATCCACTCGGGGTGGTGGTGCGCAACTAACTGTTGTGTACCTTCGCATGGTCAGGATTTCGGTTGGGTGCGCGACTAACCTGAGATCAGGAGTCTACTACATTGAGTCTGACTATCCAAATTTAGGTATGAGACTAGTTTGGATAGAAGTCCCTTATGATGGACCACATAGCCTGCGATACTACATACTATCATTCCGACTTCACTCCAGCTTGGTCATTTCATTCGCACCGTATATCACATTGCATCCGCAGTACTTAGCATTTTGGGTTGCCATGTTTCTAAATTGATTTGACCGTTAGTACTCACGCCTTGCATCGCATAGCCTTGGTATGGCTGATGATACTCATGGATTTGTCAGTACTTCCACTTACTCTGATTACTCTGATATTGCTTACTTGGTACTTACCTTCTGCACACACTTACACCACCCTTTAAGCTTTCTATAAGCTTATGCACAATAGTTGCATGCAGGTGATGTTAGGTTGCAGCAGCGTGGAGCTTGGAGCTTGTAGCTGACTTCTGGAGCTTTGATTGTGACATGTATTTTTTTTTTCAGCATTGTACTTGAATGATTATATTAGTGGATATGTGATGATGATGTTGCCTTTATGACTTGGTTATACTTGTGGTTATGCTCCATTACAAAAAAAAAAAAAAAAAAAAAAAAAAAAAAAAAAAATCATACTAAAAATTCTCCTTGTAAGATCCCAAGATCGAAATCGAGTACGTGAGTGCCGGGATCCGAGAATGGGATACTACAGAGGCTGTCGGCACTAGATTCGGCGATCGAAAATTTTGAGAGCCCGTTTTCCGAGTTTGGGGCATGACATGCTCTCAGGAGGCTTCCTCCACATCATGATGCCTCTCACTCTAAGAAGCTTCATCCAAAACATTTGTTCCTTCCTATCGAGAAGACAAACGAGCTACTCGGCATACGAAGAATCTTCCCTAATCTCTAAGAGTTGCCATTTGATAATGTAGGAAACATTTCACTTGTACTTCCTTAATATTGACATGTAGGAAAATATCGTGAATACTAGTCAAGTAAGGTGGTAAGGCAAGCCTGTAAGCTACAACGCTGACTCTCTCCAAGATATCAAACAAACCTATATATTTCGGAGCTAACTTCCCCTTATTGAATCTTATAACACCCTTCATCGAAGAAACCTTCAAGGGTCATTATAAGGAAGCAAATTAGGAATAGATTATCAAATACGTTTTCTCCTTCTCCCATATAAAGAAAACTCATAAAGAATCATTTACATCACACTAGTCACAAAGAATGCATGCCCATTCAATTCAATAACTATCTTGAGACCACATGAGATTACATTAACCACATGATTAAAGAATAAAAACCTCTAGATACTTTTAAAAAAAATTAAAAATTAAAAACTAATTTCAAAAGACTAGTAAAGTTCTTATGAAAACACCATTTCTCCATGAAATTTCCGAAGCTTCTATCCTTTTTTTTTTTTCCATAAACCACTTCTCATTAATGCTTAGAAAATTAGATATTATATATGGTAAACTTCCTAAGTATGGATTGTTTTGACCTTGCTTTCTCTCAACCAATGTCCATTCAAATATCTCACTCACGCATGAGCCCACCAAATCTTACATGTGTGTCCCCACTTGAGATGTCCAAATAGCAACATTAGGAATGGTTTATGCATAAGCCAACCAATAAATGGCCGGTTAGAAACTTGGAATGAGATAAGATGCCTTCAATAAGAGTTTCATGGCGAGTGAGGGCGTGGGGAGCCTTGCCAAGGGGTGCTCAATCTGGTAACCCCATTCTCTCACTTTCATTATCAGGTCATAATGTACTTCCACTTGAAGACAATAGATTTGCCCACACAGGTGCCAACATGGCAAGTGTGGAGAACATATGAAGGTAGGCTGGTCCATTCGTAAGGTGTGGAGAACATGTGAAAGTGGGTTGGTCCAACATGTGACCATTCGTCAGGTGGGACACCCCTTTATTTAAGTAAAGAGTAAAGAGTGGATAGTTAAAAACTAAATAATGGATCATACACATTCTACGACCAGCAGCCTGATGTTTTTGTACAGTCATTTTTATGGTTATTCGCTGCTCAGATGGCTACATATAATAAAGCAGTGTGTGTGTGTGTGTGTGTGTGTGTGTGGGTGAAGGGCTAGCAATCCTCTGAAAACATTTAAGTTTATAGTGAAACTTTTGGACCGGTACCACTGTTTGTTGATCCATAATTTTAGGGCATCTGTGGGAGATGCCCTAAAATTCTTCCATATTGGAAGATCTTTGACCCTTCACCCATTAGACTACAGTGAAAATGCGATATAGGTACTAGAGTGACATCGAAACTGACCAAAAATCAAAGGCGTTGGGCTCTCTACATTTGCACAATTTTGGAGGAACTGAAATCGTTATGGCAAACTTGGGCCTGTCATGCATGGAATCCCCCCTGTCAGCAACTTGCATGTACCTAACAAATCACCATCATTGCCATAGTCATCATTATCATCATTATCATCTAAGCCTTACCAACTAATTGGGATTGGCTACATGAATCCTTTTCCATCAATTTTTTTAAATTTTTTAAATTTTTAATTTTTAATTTAATTTTTTTTTTTTTTATTATTATTTTTTTTTGTGGGGGGGTCTGAATTCATGATGAAAACTATGGCAAAAGTTTGATGATGGCTGCCAACCTGATGCAGCCCTCTATCTAGGCATAGGACCCACAGTGAGACCTACTCAACCAAGAGCTATTTAATAGTACATTACATAGGTTGATTACAATCAACTAGTTGCATGTTTCCAACACTCACGACCAAGATACTTGTTGGTTCCAGGCTGTGGCTCAAACAGAGGAAAATGATGGTGATGATGATGACAAACAGAGACACCTTTCAAAAATGAAAATATAGAAATTGAGTAATTCTCTCTAATGACTTAAAATAAACTTTCCAACAGAACTGTCAGGTATTTTCATGGTGTTGAAACACAATCCTTTCAAGTTAAAATTATGCAATTATGTGCTACCTTGCATGCAGCAGCCGCTTTTGAATATCATAAAATCTGACATCTGAATATGGGCTCTCCTGATTTCAGCTTCAGATGCCCAACAAGTTCATGAAGGCATTAGTATCTACAAGATCTTCAAGGATAACTGCATTTCCATTGCTTGCCTGTTCCAGCTCCTCTTTATTAAAGATACCAGTGCATACTCCAACTGCTAAAGCTCCTCCAAACTCAGCAGCTCGGATATCGTTCGGCTGCAAGACGAGCAAATCAACAACACCCAAAAGAAGGAAAGGATTTGAAATTTTGTCGAATTATAAAACAGAATCTATGTGATTTGGACGCATCAACAGTGGAAACCCTCATAACACAACAACTGAACAGGTTTGACATAAAATGAAACGTCAAATGGGATGATCTGATGGAATCACTTCCTCCCAAATGTTCATCGTGCAGGATTATTAGACGGTTGTCATATGCTACAACTGCCAGCTGCTACATTTGTGGGCCCACACATAACAACCGTCTGATCAAGATAAATATATTGGAAATAATCACCTACATGGAGAACTCAAGAGTAAATGGTTGTACTGGATAATTCTTTTTTTTAAAATAGAGTCATAGTTCAAAATAAAAAACTTACAAGGTGACATCTGTGCATGCAGCACACAGTACATGACCCAAGTTAGTTATCACAATGCATCTGCACGTGTCACACATATACATGATTAAAACCATTCTTCAGCTAGGCCCTTAAATAGATAGGCTGTTTCCAGACATCAACCAGTTGAATGATCCCAACTATAGTTTGAACTTCCGACGATTAGAAATTTAGAACTGAACAACAAACACATTATCAAACTAGGGCTGTCTGGAATCTGAATTAAATATTTAATCGAATCTGAATCCAGATTTCAGGCCTTTAACTAATTGGTTCCGACTCAGATTGGATAAGAAATCAGGTCAGGTTGTGTTACCAATTCCAGTACTAAAGGGGATTCTAATATGTGATTATTTTCAGTGTTAACCTCTCTTTAGTTATATGATCCTTTTTTAAAGACTTCTAAGAAGGGGGATTTCTACTATGAACTGGAATCTGAATCTAGATCCAAACCCAAATCCAGACCAGTTCTAGACCCAGTTTTGGATTCAAACCCCATTCCCCGTCATGGCTCATGCTCGAAATTAGACATGACAGTACCGAGCGGGGTTCCCAAATCCAATTGGGTTCAGAGCCAGTACCTCATATATCTGGTCCCATAGTACCCGCACCATAGTAACCAGATTTGGTACAATAGTATTCCTATACAACCTGGTTAGGGCCCAAATCAGATTCCTTTAGTTGGGTCCAGATATGGATACACCCAGTGATATAAGTATCAGTATCAACGCACGTATCGCACCATTGGGATTAAGAAATGTATCGGTATAGCATGGGAAACATTGCATGTATTGCAAAATGTACCACCATTTTGGGAAACATTGTGAAATTGGTCGAATTTTTCAATGAAACTTCAAGGTTTGTTACACAAAAAATAAAAAAAATTACACACCTAGTACTCAAAAAATCACGAAAAACAAGTACACATAATAAGTTTCCTTTTGTATAGATTCCTAAACTGTGTTGTTTGATAAAGTGATGCAATTATATTCAAATCAATTCACATGATTTACAAATCATAGAAGACATGAAAAAACATAACCAATACATTCAAAAGCGAAAAAGAAAGTAAACATATAATTGTGCCCTCAATGCAGGCGTGCCGCTGTAAAAATATATTTTAAATTATTTTTTTAAAAAAAAATAAGTTAATGTGTGGCTGATGTTAAGATCAGCATATACTCATAAATACATAATATTAGCCACAAATAACATTTGGTCGAATGTAACTTTTTTAAATAAAAATCACTTTCTATTTATTTTTCGATGTTTTTTAATTAAAAATATTTGTTTTCAAAATTTTCAAAAGGTTCTGCCAATCTATAAATTAGCCTCCAAGTACTCTCACATTATTTTTCCACACTCTAATTGCAAGTTAATTTGGTGAATTGGGGAAATTTTGGATTTTCCCTAAATTCCCTCATTTTCTCAACATTCAAAAATTGGAGGTCAAAATCCATGATTGGGCATGCAAAACATGCAAAATCATGGATTATTAACTTCCTTCTACAGATTCCAAGCAATTTAAATACAAGAAAACAATTTAAATTAGCAAAAACTCGCCAATTGGGTGTTTGGTATCACACTTCGATCTTGATTTTTACACCCAAATCCCATTTTCTCTCCAAACAAATGAAAATGATTGGTCAAAATCTCCATAATAACATAATCATAGAAAGAAAAAAAAAAAAATCAGAGAAAATAGGTTTTTTGGTGGATCTTTTTGCTTTAGCTTGAGCCAAATCCCATTTTCTCTCCAAACAAATGAAAATGATTGGTCAAAATCTCCATAATAACATAATCAGAGAAAATAGGTTTTTTGGTGGATCTTTTTGCTTTAGCTTGAGCCAAATCCCATTCTCTCCAAACGAATGAAAATGATTGGTCAAAATCTCCATAATAACATAATCATAGAAAAAAAAATTCAGAGAAAATAGGTTTTTTGGTGGATCTTTTTGCTTTAGCTTGAGTTTTCTATTCTTTTTTCTTTTTCTTTTTTCTTTTTTAATTTTTTTTTTTTTTTTGAATTTGCAAGGGAGGTGAGTCAGGTGACACGACTGCAATATCGTTGATAAGTATTGAACATATTAATGACATCGTGGAATATATAACTGCAATATTTATGATAATGCCATCAACACATTGCGATATATCGTGAGATATTGACTGATAATAGGGAGGTTTTCCACTCCAGCTCAGTTTCGTATCAACATTGTGCGACACCGATGGTATCTTTCGAATATTTAAATCACTGAGTACACCAATATTTGACCTGAAATCAACCCACTGACTGCCCTAAGTCCAACCAATGGAAGATGATAAGCAAAAGTTCTCAAATTGGTGACTAGAACCATTGTCATTTATGGGTTACTGTTCCTACTAATGAATAATTTGTATCTTGTAGATGCGCCATATGTAGAGAGGCAAAAATGTCCAATTACTTAGACACTAATGTTTAGCACCAGATTTTTTCTGACAGTACATAATATGAAGGCCATGATCCAGTAAAAATTCATGTTCCTCTATCGGACCCAATGACCCACTTATGATCATGGTGGACCAATGGATAGAAGGGGCTCACTGTGGATTGCACATGACTCTAAAATTGCTGCAATCTAACGACCAATGGCATCTGATTAAGTATTTGCAAAATGGATGGCAGGACCATTTTATTCTTACCGTCCATTTTTCATTGCCTTGATCTGATGGATTTGATCGTCTGATAATGGTGATTTTGTGGCATGTGTAATCCATATTGGACCCCTACTGTTAAATGGTTACTAGTGATCAATGATTTAGATAGGTTTGTTTGAGGCCACAGAGTATTGGAAACAAAATAAGATATAAGACAAATCCGTACCGGATCATTGCTTCATATAATGTATATAGCTGTATGGCAATATATTTCACTTAACTACTTCAATAACAACACCTGGCCGAAAATTTAAAATACAGAAAATTTCCCAACTGGATGTACCGACCTGACCCACAAACGTAACATTCTGGCCCAATGATTGTTTCAAGGCATAAACTGTTCTTGTTACAAGAACAGAACAAGGAAACTTATCATACCGTATCCCCAACATGTACTCGCAGATTGAATCCTCCAGGAAACAGCTTCTCAGCTCTATCTGCCGCAATCATCACAAGATGACCTCGATCAATGTGATCACTTCCGAATCTGGTGTGGACATGTCATATGTAAGAATTTCCAAAACAAGAAAAGATGAGTCTTGAACCATCGTGTTTGCAACTCACCCTCCAAAATTTGGAACTGTGAAATATTTCCTGATACAGAGGCCCTCCATCTTCAACCATGCAATCTCTTCTAAATTACCTGTAACCTAGAAATATGAATAAGAAAAAAGAAAAGAAAAAAAAAAAAGTTATATGGCTTATAGTTGAAATAGGAGATTGTGGTATTTAAGGTAATAAAGACAAGATGGTAACATGTTCAACAGAATTGGAGCTTGGTAGGTGAAATGGAGATGTGCCTTCCAAGTTGTGTGATTGTTGATGCCAATGAAACTTTAAGTTTTTTATAAGACATATAGTGGACTAGATGTGCTATATGGAGCGAGTTTTAAGCTGTTAAAAGGCATCATGAGCAGAGATTGTGTTGCAGAGAGAGGATGCTGAAATGGAAGTGTTGGGAAGACCAGAAAATACGATAAAGAATGAAGTCATCTGTAACAGCCTAGGTGTAATACTAACAATATTTTAAATGATGGAGAGCAGATTGAGATGGTTCAATCATGTGCAAGTAAGACATGAGATGACTCCAGTGAGGAGAAGATCATTGAAAGGCCTAAAAAGTGGATGAGAAAATGACCTAAAAGGACTCAGATCAAGGTGGTAAGAAGAGATCTTACTTACTAAGGATAGGGCTATAGATAGAAAGGATAGGTGAAATGAGAAAGCCAACCAAACATTTGGGACAAGGCTATAATGATGATGATGAAAGATGCGGTGATGAGATGTGAGTGATATTTGCGACCAAAATACGCAAGTGCCTGAACTAGGGAGAAAATACAATGGTCAGTCAGCATAAATTGATGAGAAAAACAGAATTATCTGATAGGGAGGAGATTGAGAAGCCACAAAAGCTATTGGAAGTTTGGAACTAAAGCATATTGTAGGAGATTGTGCACGTGTGTGCTTGCGTACGAGTATTATACACGTGGGTATTTCCTTTTGGTAGTCCTTCAGGACACCATACCTTTTTATGTTTAAGATTTCATAATAAAGTGATTATGAGATGTGAGAGAAAACCATCTCTCTCCACATATTTTCCTCTCCAAAACTCTCCTCTTTTCATCTTTTCTTCCTATGAAAATCTACATGGCATTAGTGCAGGAAATCTCGACCCTCTCCTCCCCCATTTTTCCCTCCTCTCTCTCTCTCTCTCTCTCTCTCTCTCTCTCTCTCTTTTCTTTTCCTATTCTTATTGTTGGGTCCAAACCAGTGTTTAAATTATCGGCGATATTATCGACTTATCGCCGATAATTTCGGTATCGCTGGAGTTGTGACACCAAAACTCCCTTTTTTTCGTTTCTCTTCCTAATAACGCCAATTTTTCGGTGATTTTATTAATTTTTGCGAAAAGTCGAGTTGTCAGCGAGAAATCGGTGACAAACAACCCATTTTCAATGATAAAAGGACCGATAACATCGGAGCGTTGCGTAAATACGCAAAATATCCCCCAAAAAAAAAGGAGAAAAATGGGGAAACTTGCGGATTTCTGTACCTGTAGAAGAGGAGGGCCAATCGTAGAAGAGGATCGGTGAACGAAAATTGCAGTGGGCCAATTGATTGATCGGTGTGCCGTAGGTGCCATCTAATCTCTACTTTCCACTTTTTTTCTTCGAATACGTCAAAAATTTCAAACCTAGAGATGATTTCGGCAAAGAATCTGCTGAAGATTAGGGATTTGGAGAGATTTTGTTTCGGAAATTTAGGGTTTTGAGGGTTCCCTTCTGAAACCCTCTTCCATTTTGAAAACGACCTCACAATGGGTGGGTTTTTACGGACGCGGATTTCCTACGAAACCTTTTCGCGAAATGGGATTGCGTACTGAGTAAACTCAGTTGGGCTTACTATAAATATATGTGGGTTATCCACGCCATCCATCCGTTATTAAAGATCATTTTAGTGGTCGAGTCCAAAATATAAGTACACCCAGAGCTCAAGTGGACCACACCAAAAGAAACAGTGGAAATAATGACTTCCACCATTGAAACCTTGCTAGGGCCGAAAGTGATGTTTATTTGTCATCCAACCTGTTCATAAGATCACAAAGATATGGATAAAGGGAAAACACAAATATCAGCTTGATCCAAAACTTTTGTGGGCCCCAAGAAATTTTCAATGGTAGAATTTCAATTCACACTGTTTCCCGTGGTGAGGTCCACCTGAGATTTGGGTATATTTCATTTTTGGGATCCAGCCATCATATTATCTATTAAAATGGATGGACAGAGTAGATAAAATATGCAAATCACGGTGGACCCACAAAGTTTACTCAGTACGCTTAACGTACTGAGTTACTCAGTACGCAATCCGCTTCCCCCTTTCGCAGGAAGTTCCTGCACAAGGATTATGTGTGAGGGCCACTTAGATGTTTATGAGAAATCCAACCCCTCTATCCATTTTTGAAGATCATTTTATGACGTGAGACTAAAAATGAGGAGGATCCAAAACTCAAGTGGGACACACGAGAGGACACAATGGATATTTAGTGACCACTGTTGAAACATTTATATGCTATAAAAGTTTTGTAACGGTCTAATTTTTTTAGTGTTTTCACTTTATCTGAGTGAAAATGATCTTATAAACGGTTTAGAGCAAGGTGGAGCCTAGGAAGGTTTCAACGGTAGACATTCCTTTCCCCACTGTTTCATCTCCTATGGCCCACTTGAGTTTTGGATCCTCCTAATTTTTGGTAGCATGTGTTAAAATGGGGTCGAAAAACGGATGGACGGGTTTGATTTCTAACAAACATCTCAGTGGGCCCCACCCAGAATCCTTGCGCAGGAACTTCCTGCGGAAGGGTTTCGCAGGAAACCCACGTCTGGTTTTTACGGGGAAATTAGATTGCGTACTGAGTAAACTCTGTTAGGCCCAACGTGAATGTATCTGGTCTATCCATGCCGTCCATCCATTTTTCCATTTTATTTTAGGGGTTGAGACCAAAATTTAAGCATACCCAAAGATCAAGTGGATCATACCATTGGAAACAGTTGGAATAATAACTTCCACCGTTGAAACATTTCTTAGGCCCACAGTGATGTTTATTTCTCATCCAACCTGTTCATAGGATCACACAGACATGGATGAAGGGAAAAACACAAATACATGCTTGATCCAAAACTTTTGTGGCCCCCAAGAAATTTTCAACGGTAGATGTTCCATTCACACTGTTTCCCATTGTGTGTTCCACTTGTTTGTATCCATGGATTGATGGGTCGATGTTCTGTGGGGCCATCATAATGATAAATATTTTATCAATGTCGTCCATTTATTTTGATAGATAATTTTAAGGCATGAGGACAAAATGAGACAGATCTGCATCTCAGGTGGACCACACTAAGGGAAACAGTGGTGATTAAATGCCCACCATTAAAAACAGTGGTATGGCCCACCACTAGATTTTTGGATCTGCCTAACTTTTAGAATATTGTCCTATTATGGCCTCTCAAAACAGATGGTAGGAGTGGATTTGTGACGTACATCTCTATCATGCAAAAACCACACTGATTGGATAATCCAGTCCATCCTTGATTTGGCATCTTTGAGTTTATTCACTTTTACATGTCTTAATTACAGTATGCCAGCTGCATTTGTAATATATAAACTCATTTTGGTTGTTATTAAAGTGATTTTTTATTGCATCGCATGCTTTTTGGGTCCCATTAAATGAAAACTTATTATGTAATGCATTCTTTTTGTAATTTTTTCATTCCTGAATATGTAAATATGTGTATTTATGCATGTCCTGAAGTTTCACTGAAAAATTCCACCATTTTCTCCATGTTTCCTCCTTTTTTCATGCATTTCGACAACTCGAACACTAGTCCAAACCAACTCAAGGAGGAACCCTAGGAGAGTCTCACTCTTTTTCCCAAAAATAGTGATATGGATGAACTCCTTTGCAAACATCATGGCCATCGTTGACATGATTTGGAGCATTCCTAGATTCTTCATCCTCATCTCCGTCCCAAGCCAAAAAGTGCTACTAGCAGTGTTGAGATTGAGGGAGCCAGCTCTAAATTTATCAGCCCCAGGAATCAGCTATCATTGACCTTCATCGAGGGCTGGCCAATCTTTGTCATATAGTACATTGAGTAAGCAAATTAGGTTTTTCTGGTAATCAAGCCTTCCAGTCTCACTCCAATCCTCCTGCATCTTGGATTACTAACTCCAGTGCCATTGATCATATGACCATTAAGGAAGGTAACTTCCTTTCACATTCTTCTTCCTTGAGTTAAACAAAACTTATAAAGGGATCATTTTCCAAAGTTTATGGGAAAGGATTCTATCAGCTTACCTCATCTTTAGCATTACCTTAGGTTATTCATGTTCCTTCTTTCTATTTAACCTATTTTCTCTATGTGCTCTTGCTAATCAACTAAATTATTTGTAACCTTCTTTCCTTCTCACAGTGTTATATAGGATCCAAAAACCAAGAAGATGATTGATGGTGGATGTGAAACTCATGTACCTATCTGACTCCAATGACATCTCTACTGCATTTATTTTTGAGTCTCGTCTTAGTAATAGTGTGCCAGTTATAACATATTGATGTAGGACTAATGCATGAACCAAATATTATGTGAGACAAAATAGCAAAATTAAGGTAATTAACAAAAAAACATAAAACTTGCCATTATCATCATTGATACCAAGAAAACCATAAGAATATCATGCACAATCCTAGCCTAGGTTACCAAACATTGTCGTACAAGATCATTAGTAGGATCTAATGGATGTAGGGACATCCAATTAACATATGGTAAAGCCTATTTCAAAGTAAAAGAATTAGTACTACCTGGGATAAAATTAGGGTTAGGAAATTTGGGGAAATCTAGGATTTAGGGTTTATGGGATCAAATTGGATGAAAGGGTTAAAGGGTTTAGATGTTAGGATATGGGAATTAGGATTTTAGGTAGAAGGGGTGTAAGGATTTTGGGCAAATTGAGGAATGGGAGAAGTTAGGGTTTGGTAGTTTGGGAAAATAGAAAAGTTGGGGATTTCTAGGTTTAGGTTAGGGTTTATGGAAATGAGAAGGTTTTGCTTAAAAGGTGATGGGAAATCAAAAAGTACGAGATATGGCCGTATAGCCAACCTGAGGGATTCACACGTGTGATTGTACGGTCACAGGTGTGGCTAGGTTGGATGGGTTTAGGTCCTTTAGGGTTTGGATGGTTGATAGGTATGGAAAAGTTAGGTTTAAAAGAATATGAAGATTTGGGATGGGAGAATCGAAGAACTTTGAAGAAAATACCTTGATGGATAATGAAAGGATGCTGATGTGGGGATAGATGGAGACCTCACACATCCGTTGATGAAGATTAGTCTCACACCAATCTCCCTTCCAAATCACATGGAAGTATCTTCAAATCTTATGAAGATGGAAGATGAATAAGAAAAGGAGCAAAGCTTCTTCCCCCCCCCCCCGTTCAAGAAGTTTCAAAATCACAAATAACACCGTCTTATGAATTTTAATAAAAATGGCCCTAGTCTAAAGAGAATTTACTAAGATCACTCATAAAGGTGTCCAAACATAAAATAATCAAAACTAAATCCTAAAAGATGATAAGGTCTAAAAAACTGATGTGGACAATCCACGAACAATGACCTAATCATGTGATTCATGCAATCCAACGGCCCGACCGTTACGTCCCTCCAATCCAACGGTCTGGATCACTCCATAAAGCAGCCCATGTGCATCTTCCCAATGTGGGGTCTTCCAGATGCGCACATATGCACATGGGGTCTTCAACACGATCACGAGTACTCGCCTAGTCATAGGGAAATTGGTGTGTCTCGCCTCCTCTAATACGTACACAAAGGTGTACGTGAAGTGATGTCCTCATCAACTCTCCTCGGCTAAGAAGAGTTTGCCTCTGGCAGACTAAAACTCCTGCAACGCTTCAAAATGTCTGGATTCAAATGTTGTAGCTCGTCCTCTATAATCCAAGTATTGTCTGAAATCAGCCTATGCTTCCACTTGACAAGGAATTTCTGAAATCCCCCATGGCGTTTGGAAACTGCTTGTGCATCCAGTATGTCTTCAATTTGTTCACTTCGAGCAGGCAATGAGGGTAAAGGTGGTAAAGGCTTGGGTAATTGGTCAAGTAGGGGCCATGGGTTTGGGACTAGGTCATGGTCTGTGGGATGGTCTGTGGATGGATCAAAAGGCGGAGTAGCAAGACCCTTGTAGTATATTAGATCTTCCACATTAAAAGTAAAGTTAATTCCATTATAGGTGGAAGGTCTACTATATACGCATTAGGACCCAATTTTTGCAGTATTTTGTATAGTCTGGCGCTACGCATTTGTAACTTTTTAACGGCCCCATGTGGGAACCATTCAGGCCTTATACGAACCATGACATAATCTCTTACTTGGAATTCATGAAACCCGCAATGAGAGTGAGCAAACACTTTATATTTTTCATTACTTACGTTATTACGCTTCTTGATCTCACTATGCAACTCATGTATGTGACGCGCAAACTCATGTGCTGACTCAAATGGCCTATGGGACACAGACATAGGTATGAGATCTACAAATTTCCTAGGTTTGTAGCCATGCACAACCTCAAATGGACTCATGCCTATGGACTTATTAATGAAACTGTTATATGCTAACTCAAATATAGGCAAAACGATATCCAAAGTTCGGACGTGATCACCCACAAGGCATCTAAGCAGATTTCCAAGACTCCTATTGACAACCTCAGTCTGACTGTCTATTTGAGGGTGATAGGCATATGAAAATTGAAGCCTTGTTCCCATCATGTGCCATATTGTCTTCCAAAAATAGGTCATAAAGCATACATCACGATCAGACACTATGGTCTTAGGTAGACCATGTAAACGCACTACCTCTTCAAAGAAAAGTTTGCCACATTGTAGGCATCTGACATTTTTTAGCACAGAATGAAATGGGCCATTTTGGAAAAATGGTCCACAACCACAAATACAGTCTGAAAGGTGCATGACGGGGGCTTCGCTCATCTTGTCCTTAATCTCCTTAAATGCTTTGGAAGTAGCTTTAGTCTAAACAAACTCCCCTTTCTTAATGCAATCCATGATGGGAGCCATGATAGAGCTAAATCCTCTAATGAACCGCTTATAAAAAGTTGCTAAGCCATAAAAGCTTTGCACCTCGTAAATATTGCGCGGTTCAAGCCATTCAACTATGGCCCGGACTTTCTTGGCATCCGCTCTCATGGCCTCAGATGATATGATGAACCCTAAGAAGATAATGCTTTTTGACATAAATGTGCATTTCTTAAGGTTGGCGTACAACTTTTCAGTTCTAAGGACCTTGCAAACTTGTCTCAGATGGTAGAGGTGTTGTTCCTTTGATGTGCTATAAATAAGAATGTCATCAAAATACATCACAAGGAGCTTACCTATAAAGAGTCTCAACACCTAGGTCATCACTCTCATAAATGTACCCGGGGCATTAGTCAAGCCAAAGGGCATGACTAGCCACTCATATAAGCCCATCCTTCATCTTGAAGGCTATCTTCCACTCGTCTCTCCTGAATTAAATCCTTTCTGAGAAGCTCATCTACTTGCCTCTTCAACTCTGCATGCTCCGTGGGGTTCATTCGATAATGAGGAAAGTTTGGTAGAGTCGACCCGGGGACAAGATCAATGGCATGCTAGATGTCCCTCATGGGTGAAAGCTCATCTGGTAAGTCCTCTGGAAATACATCATGAAACTCATCCATAATCGGCTTCACCTCAGGGGGTCCCTCTACACTAACCTCAGGTGTGACTTCTCTCACCACCAAGGCGTACACCATCAAATCCACCATAGTCTCTCTCTCAAACTCCTTGGCATTGATAACATGGAGAGACTTAGGTTGGGATTTCTTCGTATCCCTTAGGTTACTCAACTTCCCCTAAGCTTTCTCCACATTACTTTTTTGGTGGGAGAGGAACTAAAGTGATTATATCTATGAATGAACACACATTTGAGCAGCCCGTATATCGTCACATCGTGGTCAAATAACCAAGGTCGTCGCAAAATGATGTGTCCAACATCTATAGGTAAAACATCGCACTACAGTGAATCTGAATAGGATCCAAAAGTAACGGGCATGAGACATTGTTGGGTAACAGGAGTGGAAGATGCATCCACCCATGAGACTCTATAGGGCTAAGGGTGCGGTTCAGGTTTCAAACCCAAACGGGATAGTGCCAGTGGAGACCACATTGGTATAGCTACCACTATCGACGATCACCTTGCAATTCTTCTCTCCACATTTTGCATAGGTGTAAAATATAGTAGTTCAAAACTAGTCATCATTCTCCTTAGCGTTGGTCAAGGCGCACCTAACGACTGCAAGTGGTGTGGTCTCTTCTTCTTCTACTTCATCACTAGCACCATTAATATCGGGTTGATATACTTCTTCAAAATCGCCTGGTCATCTCCTTCCTCACCATCGTTAATCACCAGGGCCTTGTTCCTTTCTATCGAAGGATATTGATGCGTAAAGTGGCCAACTCCATGGCAATTGAAGCATCGCATTTGCTCCCCTCCCCTAGAGTTATCACTTGTTAGCCATTTTTCCTTTGATATCTCTAGAGATGGATTGGGAACCAATTTGGGGTTTGGGCCGACTCCCCATGTTAGGCTTAACCCCTTAAGATTAAGTCTTAACATTTAGATCCTAAGAGTCATAACGCTTACCAACTGGTGCCTTGAGGTAGTGTTCAATGTCTTACACCACTTGATAAATGTGCTCCAATGTGCTAATGTCACAAGATTAAAGTTCTCGTTGGATCCCGAATTAGAGACCCATCTTGAATTTGGACAATGTAACCATCGGGTCCTCAATGTCACATCGCATCATGTACTCTTTGAACCTAGCGATGTAATCTAGCACAGTCATGGATCTCTGATGCAAAGCCTGCCACTAGTATAGGAGCCTTTGGCAATAAGAAAGAGAGATATTTTTCTTTAAGGACCTCTTTCATCTTAGCCTAGTGCACAACTGGGGGTTCTCCTCTCCTTTCAATTTTACGCTCCATGTTGGTCCAAAAAAGTTTGGCCTAGCCCAGCAACTTCATCTTGGCAAATCTCACTTGACAGGCATCAAACATATAATACCACTCAAAATAGTAGTCCATGTCTACCGACCAATCAAGGAATGCTTTGGGGTCCAAGCGACCATCAAAACTGTGGGCCTTATCTTTCACACATTTCATGACTTATGCTTTTAGATCATGACAGTCATAACGTTCCTCACATGGCAAGTGGCACTTGTGCTTGACCGTGGCCAATGCCTTGGCCATGACCACGCTCTCGGCTATCAACTTGATCTCCAGCCCGAGATTGAACGTCTTCCTCAGTGTCGGGGTTTGCCTGTAAAGAGGCTTCAAGTTGATTAACACGCGCATTGGTCGTGGTTAATTGAGTGGCAATGGTTCTATTAAGTGGCACTTGTGCTTGACCATGGCCAACGCCTTGGCCAGGACCACGCTCTTGGCTATCAACTTGATCTCTAGCCTGAGATTGAACGTCTTCCCCAATGTCAGGGTTTGCCTGTAAAGAGGCCTCAAGTTGATTAACACGCGCATTGGTCGTGGTTAATTGAGTGGCAGTGGTTCTATTATGTGCTAAAATGGTCGTCAGACGGTTACTGATAGCATTAAGGGCCTCAGCAATCTACTCTAGATTCGTTATGTGATGAAGACCAAAACTACATCTCGAACAAGTGGGAATCAGGGTGTTCCGTATCCGTTACGATACGGCTGTATTGGCCCATACATAACGGTAACGGCCCAGGCCGTTACACGATACAGGGACGAAACGGGCACCCCCTCGATTCTGTGACCATAGCGGCCGTTACAACCTCGTAACGCCCTTTTCAAAATCACGAAACCCTAAACCATACCTTTTTCTTTTTTTCCTTTCTTTCCTTCTTCTTCTTCTCAGGCTTCTGGCTGCCCCCCTCGTTTTCTCCTTCTTCTTCTTCTCGGGCTGCGGCTTTCCCTCTCATTTTCCCTTTCTTTCCCTCTCTCTCTCTCTCTCTCTCTCTCTCTCTGGAAAAAAATGAATGGGTGAGTGGCTGTCACCTTATTTGTTTAAGTGGTCTGCGGCGCACACCGCGTAGTGCACTTGCATTGTTTTAGTGCATGCGGCTCACCTTGATTTATGTATTGTATTATATATCCATGCCACTCATCAGTTTTTCTTGATCATTTCAAGGTATGGTCCCTAAAATGAAGCAAATCCATATCTCAAGTGGACCGCATAGTAGGATTGAATGCCCAATATGCACTTACATTGTTTTAGTGCATGTGGCCCACCTTGATTTATGTGTTGTATTATATATCCATGCCACCCATTAGTTTTTCCTGATCATTTCAAGGCATGGTCCCTAAAATGAAGTAGATCCAGATCTCAAGTGGACCGCACAATAGGATTGAATGCCCACTGTGCACTTACATTGTTTTAGTGCATGCAGCCCACCTTGATTTGTGTTGTACTATGTATCCATGCTACCCATCAGTTTTTCCTAATCATTTCAAGGCATGGTCCCTAAAATGATGCAGATCCAGATCTCAAGTGGACCGCACAGTAGGATTGAATGCCCACTGTTAAAAACTTATTATGGCCCACTGTAATGTTTATTTACCATCAAAACTACTGATAAGGTTGCATGGACTTGGATCAAGGAAAACAAAGTCGCAGCTTAAAAATAAAATAAAATAATAATAATAATAATAATAAAGTTTTAATTGTGGGAATTCAATCCCTACTGTGTGGTCCACCAAAGATTTGGATTTGCCTCATTTTTTGGACCATGCCCTAAAATGAGTTGGCAAAAAGGATGGACAGCATGGATATACAACAAATGCATCAAGAATTCAAGGTGCGCCCTATGTTCAGGGCGTCATTCACTAACGGTCAGCCTAAGGATTAAATCTGCCTGTTTTTTTGGATCATGCTTTACAGTGAGCTGGAAAAATAGATTCATGACACGGATATACAAGTACATTAAGGTGGACCCCAATTTCAAGGCCTCGCCACTAGTGGTCCACCTTAGATATGGATCTACCTCATTTTTGGACCATGCCTAAATGATTTGATAAAACGGATGGATGTCATTGATATACAATACATACATCATGGTGGGCCCTATGTACATGGCCGTAAAAATTGTCCATGAGGCATACATTAACTCGAAATTAATAAATTAAATTATGGCACTATTGTTGCCATGTCACAATTCCAAAATTAAATTATTTAAATGATTTTCACCGTTAATTTGCAAACACTTGTTTTTCTGAAATAGGATCATTTGATATTTTTCATTCATCATTGTTTAATAAATATCCACCAATTCATTAGTGAGATAAGTGCCAATAGATTTCATGAATTTAACGTTGATTTGGGGCATCAAATGGTCCACCAAATCAGCTCTAAATCGATAACACTATTTACTTGAATATAATTTCAAATTTTTTCTTAAGATTTATTGGGAAAAATTGTATTAATTTGTTAGATATATGAATTATATAATTGGACATAAAAGTCCCTAGATTGTATGTTGAAATAAAATGTACACAAGTCACAAAGTATGTAATATACCAATACCTACAAATATTAGATATTTTAGTATTAGATTCATTCTAATTAATTCATATTGATATTATATAGTTAGATAATTAAATATAAAATATCTACAACCAATACCAGGTTGTCCGGTTCATAAATTCATCAGACAGTCCGATACAGCTTCTCACCAAAGAGTGGACCGTTACACCACCATAAACATGTTCCAATTTATAAATGAATGCATATTTGGAATGCTTAGAATATTCCGGATTTAATCCATATTTTTTCATATTTTTTTAGCAAAAAATAAAAAATAAAATGCACCGTTACGGGTCGTTACTCCCCCGTATCATTGATTCACCCCCGTATCCGTATCGGTATCAGTGGGCACTATTACGCAACCGATACCGATACGGGATACCTTGGTGGGAATACACAAGGAAACTCTAAAAGGAAACCCTAGATGTAACTCTAACCTAGATGCAACACAAAAATCCTATGCTAAACGTATGGACTTTGATACCAATTTGATGTAGGACCAAATTATGAACCAAATATTATGTGAGATCAAGTAGCAAAATTAAGGTAATTAACAAAAAAAAAAAACCCATAAAACTTGCCATTATCATCACTGATACTAAGAAAACCATAAGAATATCATGCATAATCCTAGCCTAGGTTACCAAACATCGTCGTAAAAGATCATTAAATAAAGAAAACTAAGATCTAATGGATGTAGGGACATCCAACTAGCATAGGGTAAAGCCTATTTCAAAGTAAAAGACCTAATACTACCTAGGGTATAATTAGGGTTAGGGAAATTGGGGAAATCTAGGATTTAGGGTTTATGGGGTCAAATTGGATGAAGGGGTTAAAGGGTTTAGATGTTAACATATGGGAATTAGGGTTTTGGGTAGAAGGGGTGAAAGGATTTTAGGTGAATTGAGGAATGGGAGAAGTTAGGGTTTGGTAGTTTGGAAAAATAGGAAAGTTGGGGATTTTGAAGTTTAGGTTAGAGTTCAGGGAAAGGAAGAAGAAGGTTTTGCTTCAAGGGTGATGGGAAACCAAAAAGGACAAGATGTGGCCGTACGGCCAACCCGAGGGATTCACACATGTGGCCTTACAGCCCACCTGGGGGATTTACATGTGTGGCCGTACGGCCAACCCGAGGGATTTACACGTGTGGCCGTACGGTTGCACATGTGGCTAGGTTGGAGGTTTAGGTCCTTTAGGGTTTGGATGGTTGATAGGTATGGAAAAGTTAGGTTTAGAACAAGATGGAGATTCAGGATGAGAGAATCGAAGAACCTTGAAGAAAATACCTTGATGGAGAATGAAGGGATGCTGATGTGGGGATAGATGGAGACCTCGCACCTCCATTGATGAAGATTAGCCTCACACCAATTTCCCTTCCAAATCATATGGAAGTATCTTCAAATCTCATGAAGATGGAAGAAGAAGAAGAAGAATAGGAGCAAAGCTTCTTTAATTTTTTTTCACAAAACCCAATGGGAAGAGGTCGCTTGCCCCCCCCCCCCCCCCCCCCCTCTTTTATTGCTCCAAGAAGTTTCAAAATTACAAATAATACCGTCTTATGAATTTTAATAAAAATAGCCATAATCTAGAAGAGAATCTACTAAAATCACTCATAAAGGTGTCTAAACATAAAATAATCAAAACTAAATCCTAAAAGATGATGAAGTCTAACAAAAATGATGTGGATGATCCATGATCAATGGCCTGATAATGTGATACATGCAATCCAATGGCCCGATCGTCACATCCCTCCAATCAAACGGTCTGGATCACTCCATAAAGCAGCCCATGTGCATTTTTCCCGGTGTAGAGTCTTCTAGATGCCCGCACATACACATGGGGTCTTTAACACGATCACAGGTACTCTCCTAGCCACGGGAAAATCGGTGTGGCACGCCTCCTCCTCTGATACATATACAAAGGTGTACGTGAAATGCTGTCCTCATCACATATACTACTTGGGTCGTGTCAGTCAAGTCGCTTAGATTGTTATTTCCATATAAATTTTTAAATGATGTTAATTTTCAATGTGATGTATGCCAGTCATCCAAACATTATAGAAACACTTAATTCACCCTAATATATGGGTTCCAGCTCTCTTTATTTATGCTTTTGGTTATAAATACTTTATTTCATTTATCAATCACTACATATTTACTTAGATATAATTGATGAAGTTCGGAGTGAAGTTTCATTCATTGTGAAAATATTTTATATTGTCACACATTTTGGAGTTAAATTAAAAGTGTGCCAACCAAATAACATGTTTTCTCTGAAGCTTCAACAAGTAAGATGTCATGGTGAGTGGGTATGACAAAATCATGATCCTCGTAGTTGTTGAGCGATGTCTTAAGGATTTCTTGTGAACTTCAATGGGTGATATACCATGGTGAGTGGTTATGAATGCATCTAAGAGTTGGTATTGGGTCTATTGAATCTTATATGGGTCTTTCATTTTTTTAATGTTAAATAATTTTACCTGTTTCATGAAAGATCGTCGGAGCGGAGATCTGGGAGGAAGTAGGGGATGAAGTGAAGATGTGCCTCTAGCATGTTGTGTGATCACCGCATGCCAAGCATTTCTCAACAAATATAATATGTTTCGCTATTTTAAGTGGTTATTATATTCTTGTTAATGAATAACTTGCCATTACTAATTCTTGGGTTTAGGAATCTCCCTGTAACTTAAGCGATACAGTGAAAGCCTTTTCCTTTCTTTTAACAACCCTCTCAATACCTTCAGCTCACTTCAAAGAATACTCCTATACATACGAGATGACTCTGCTTCTAATGGGAGCAAATCTCGATGTAGCTGAGATACCTTTCTTAGCAAAGATAACTGATGCAAAGTACAGAGATGTGAGGGTGTTTGTGGTCATGTTTGGACCTATATAGAAGAGTAAAGATGCCTCATCATGCGCAATGGTTGGACTAGCCGAACGAGACAGAGCATGATAAAACTATATGGTCTATTGCCACTTGGGAACAATGTTTTAAAAGGTCATCGATACATCTGAGGTAACAAAAGATGCACAACATATTTTTGATTTTATGAATAAAATGGTGTATGAAATTGAGTAAAATGTTGTGCAAATTGTTACCAACAATGAGGCATCATACAAATTAGCTGGAAAAATGTTGATGGGAGAAGCGGAAACATTTATTCTGGTCACCGTGTTGCACACTGTATCAACCTTATTCAAGAATATATTGCAAAGAAGAATGCCGCACAATTGGTTGAAAAGGCTAGGCCAGTCCAACCTTCATCTACAATCGTAACCAAGTAATCGCTATAATGAGGAAGTTCACAAAAAGGGAAAGTTACTTCGGCCTGCAGCAACTCAATTTGCTACAAATTTTATTACCCTGAGAACAGTGTTCATAGTATCAGTATCGTCACATGTATCGCTGGCTGGGGATACAGAAACATGTATTGATATCACTAATATTATCGCTGATACCCAAAAATGTATCATTGACTGACAAAAACATTGGGGAAACACGAGGAAATGGTGGAATTTCAAAACAAAACTTCAGGAGATGCTAAAATACACATTTGTGTATTTGGACTCAAATAATTGCAAAAAGATGCATACATAATAAGTTTCTCTTTAATGGAATGTCTAAAAGCATGTAATGTTGGCTCAAGTAAACATTAGAGAAACATGGTTAAAATGGTGAAAATTTTCAATGGTACTTTAGGAGATGCTAAAATACACATATTAGCATATTTAAGAATCAAATAATAGCAAAAAAGATGCATATTTGCATATTTAGGAATCAAATAATAAGCTTCCCTTTAAAGGCCTAAAAGCAAAGCATGTATCGTTGACTAAGGGAAACATTAGGGAAACATGGGAAAATGGTGGATCCATCCATCCATGCATGCGTATACATACATACAAACACACATGCGTGATCCATCCATCTACGCATGCGTGCACACACACATCCATCCAACCATCCATCCATGCATATACAATGCATTTCATCATACAACCATGCATGCACCCATAAAAAAAAATTTGAAATGGATATTTTTTTAATAACCAGATTTTTGGCGATATCGATACATTGGTGATGTTATTGAAATATCACCAATACATTAGCGACACTTGGAATTTACACAATAAAAAATATTAATGATACAAGATACCCAGAATTTACAAAGTAAAAAATATTAGTGATACATTGGTGATATTGATACATCGAAGATACTTAGCGATATATCACCGATACCAGCAATTTTTTATACTACCTGTGTTATCGGTGTCGTCGAGCTGGAGATATGGATAAATATCAAGCATATTATCAATAATATCAGGGATACTCCAAACAATGCCTGCGAGCTTATAAGAGCATAGGGGAGAGTTGGGCAAGGTGTTTGCTTTTCAAGAGTAGCTTAACGCAAAGCATGGGCAAAAGCAATGTTTGTAGTATCGATATCATCAGCCGATATTATTGATATCGTACTCCAGGGATACAAAACATCCTTGGAGTATCGCTGGAGCCCAAAAAATCTTGAGTATCGCGCGATATATTGCAATGTATCAACGATATTTTCCAAATCATGACTTATCGCACATATTCTCTTTGAAAATTTACTTAGTGTCAGTGATACTTGTCGATATTGAAAGATATCATCAATACCACGCAAGAACCGACAATGCTCTCCTCTAAAAAAAACCCCCAAAACCCATTTTTTCGCTTTTTTCCATCACATTTCTCTCTTCTAAGCAGCTTGTGGGTGGATTTCGGTCCATCCTTTGCAAGGATTTGGGAGAAAAACCAACATTTCAAATCGGATTCAACATTTTCTCGAATTTGGGAACTTTTCTCAATCAGTGAGGTTTTTTTTCATTTCGATCCATTTCTCATTGTTTAAATCATATAAAAACAGAGAGAAAATGATAAAAATCGTTGATTGAGAATGAAGGATTTCAACCTTCGATTCGAGATTTGAGGGTAAGTTATCTGATTTGGGGAAAAGTAGAATTTTCCCCAATATCTCCCAAATTGCTTGCAATCTTACACTCCAAACACGGAATCAAACATATATGAGGCTTAATCTACTGATTTATGAAGTTTCTGTGAAATTTCGAAAAAACAAAATTAATTTTATATATATATATATATATATATATATATATATATATATATATATATATATATATATATTCGAAATTTCACTCCTAGCAGTGGTCAATTGAGTACAATTTCATAGTATGAGGAGTGTTTGATGAAATGATCATCACATACACTCTAATTTCAAGATTTGAAGGTAGGTCCGATTTGGAGAAAATTGGGGATAATTCAAATTTTCACAAAGTCGTTGCAATCTTACACTTCAAACATGAAATCAAACATGTAGGAGGCATGATCTCCCAGGTCATGTATTTTTTATTTTTTTTATATTTTCAGAATTAAATAATATTTTTAATTAAAATTAAATTTTTTTAAAAAATAAGAAATAAAGTTATTATTTAAAAAATAAATAAATTCTACCAGTGGTAAATTTGCTGCATTGTTTTAGATTAAAAGGTGTTTGATGATTATAAATTTATAAATATATAATTATAAATTTATTTAATAAATTTTTTAAGGGCTTATTAATTATTTAATAAATAATTAATAAATGTGAAAAAAAAAAAAATCATGTAGTACCTTGATTTTGCTAACATCATGTTCTTTTGCAGGTAAAACATACTAGGAGTAAGAGGGAGAGCCTGATATTGGATGGAGATACGGCCGACTATTCCCAATACTCGATTCGGGAGTCATCTGTAATTTATGTGGCCACGTATCAAAGAGTGAAGAGGGTAACCTACTTGAAGGAGCATTTACTGGAAGGGTATCGCAAAGTTGTATATTACCCCCAAGTGCCCACAGGATGTGAGAGCAGAAAAGAGGGCTTTATTTTAAAAAATGTGAAGATGGAGATTACTGAGCCATGCAGGAAAGGGAGATTAGGGAGGCATTGGGCAGCCACCATATGCATGTAAGGATGTAGTGGATCTCGATGACAAGGATGATCATGCATACAGTCATGGAGTATAGGAGTACATACGAGATCAGTGGGAAAGGGATCAGGAGAGGCAGTGGGAAGCAAGTAGGCCTAGATTTGAAGGGTCTACCCATGAGCATGGCGGGTGGAGTGGAGAAGATGAGAGTGGGGCGGGGGGTAGATGACTAGCGGGAGTTCTAAGGGTGGTGGAGGAAATGGTCGTAATAAGGGAAGATTATGGGGGGATGGGTCATGGTAGTAACATGCGGGTGTCGAATCTACCTTCTGATCCGAGGATATACAAAGAGGTAGGTGAGACATAAAAGAAACTAAAGGAAATGTTTAGTAGAGTGCATGTGAGGAAGAAATTTGAGAAGTTTAGAGCTAAGTTTTTTTTTTTTTTAACTATGACCAAATCCTTGCGAATGTTGCAGCGAGCTCACACTTCAAGAATATGATAAGTGAAGTGCAACGTGGGGGATAAGTGTGGTGCCACCCATGCTCCGGGAGATCATGGGGAAGTATTTTAGATGATGAGTACACAGAGATGAAGAGTTATGTTGGGGGATATAGGCAGTCATGGGAGATGTACGACTACACTGTCATGTGTGACGATTAGACCAAACTGACAAGGACATCGGTCATAAATTTTATGGTCTATTGCAGGGGACGGGCAATGTTCCTAAAGTCCATAGATGCCGGTAATAAGATTAAAAATGCGGATTACATTTACAAACTAATGCACAATGTCATGCAAGATGTTGGGAGGAAGAACGTTATGTAGTTTTTTTTTTATAGAAAATGAAAGTGCATTTATGACAACGGAGAAGAATATTATGAACAAGCATCATATGTTTTGGACCCCATGTGCAGCCCATTGCATCGATCTCATGCTGGAGGTGATCGGAGATAGGCCGTTAGTGAAGGTCATTGTTATTGACGCACGGCTCATCACGACCTTTATATACAACCACATATGGTTGTTATCCAAGTTGTGCGAGAGGTGTGGTGCGGATATGGTGCACCCCAAGGCGACGCAGTTTGCCACAAATTATATTGCCTTAAATAGCCTCATCAAACACAAGCAGGGGCTACGAGAGCTTTTCAGCTCTCCAGAATATGCATATTAGAATCAGAGTGGAAAAAGAGTAGCCTGGAGGATTGAGGAATTTGTGTTAAGCAGCGCATTTTGAGAGCGTGTGCACAATGTGGTGGCCAGTGTTTTCAATAGCATTGTAGCGTAGCGTAGCAAAAATGCTACGTAGCATATGCGAGTAGCGTAATTCCCTAGTAGCGTAAGCTACAGGGTAAGTCGCGTACGCTACATGTAGCCTGGATAGCATAAGCTACCTGAGATCTCATTTTTTTAAAGTGTTTTTTTCTATTTTAGTTTAACACCTATTTTAAAATGGTGATGAATTATACCTATGACAATTGACACATGGCACTACATTAAACTAATCCATACCATCGAAATTGTGATCCATATCGTAAATAGAGGCATTTAGATCAATCTGGACCATCCAAATTGTGGTCTATATCATGAATTTGTGGTGTTTCAATTAAAAAATTAAAAATTAAAAAGTCACACTTACAGATGTCTAAAGGCAGGGAGAGAGAGAGAGATTTTGCATGGAAAGAAGTGGTTAATGATCTAGAGTTGTAGTCAAGAACTCATAGAAATTACACATTTTGTAAACTTTATCATATTTTCTATTATTTTAATTAAAAATATTAAGGATTGTGTAGCTTAAGCTACACACTATAGAGGGCCAAACACCATGCTATACGCTACACACTATTTAAAACACTGGTGGTGGCTATTCTAGAGCCCATTTATGTTGTGTTAAGGATGGCCGATAACAAGACGTACTCGTTGATGGGATCGTTGTAGGCATCCATATAGTTGATGAATGACGTCAATCAGGCTAAAGTCACGAGGCATATAAGTGGGAGCATACAATAATCTACGACCGTTGGGAAATGACACTTTCTCACCTACGTCATCAGGCTAGTAAGTTGTAACATGATTTATTTTTTCGTCTATATGCTTCAGTATTTTGCTAGTTCTTCGCATAGCATGTATGGCTATGTTATCATACCGATGTGTAAATATTTGCATCATGTTGGGTTTCAGCGTACTTCCTAAATCCCAAGTACCACTACAACCGTAGACTCTACAAAGACAATTCATTGAAGAGGGTTATATATGAGGTGTATGATAAGTTATTTTCCCACTGTTCGGTGAAAGGCACATTTAGTAATGAGGTAAATATGTCCCGCACTTACCTTCATCCTATCTTCATCTTAACTAGTCCATACTTACCCTTATTGTTATATGCCATCAACAAATTGTTAGATTCCACGACGTTGTTGGAATGTTCGAGTGTAAGGCCATGGTGAGGTCGATGAATCATATGATGGCATGTGAGTTGCTACATTAGTCACCTCTTAAAACTTATAGTTTTCATATTATTTTAGTAAATGTGAAACCAATGAAGAAAAAAAAAAAAATCTATTTAGCAAGCGAATGATAGGCCATGTACGGGAGTGATTCTGAGGTTTTGCAGTGGCTGACTGTTCGTGTGCTAACACAAATGACGTCCTCCTCACCCTATGAAAGGAATTGGAGCGCATTCTCCCTCATTCACACAATTAAGCGCAACAGATTGCGGTACAAGAGGCTTCAGAAGCTAGTATATTGCCACTACAACATGAAGCTACAAGAGAGGTTACTTCGCTCGAAAGGAAGAAGAAAAGTGCAGGACCCATTGGACCCGATGATGATCGGATAACATGCATATGCTGAAGAGGATGAGGACGACCCACTTTACCAGTGAGTTAAGTCAAATGATTTAGATACTTCTGATGGGTGACCAGAGTTGCATGTGGCGGCAGAGGCAACATCACAAGGGATTGATGTTGACGCTCATGTGGAGCAATAGAGATCTCCTAATGAAACTTTCAACCCATTGACGAGGAGTCCAGAGGATAGCCTGTAGTAGTCACTATCACACGGGACATGTGGCAATGAGACATTATCCAACACTAAGACCGAGATAGAGTGATGCGGGTGGTGGGTCTGGTGATGATGATGACGGCAATGATGGTGAAGGTGAGGGTAACTCTAGTTACAATAGCGATGATAGTGATGGTGGTGACGGGGATGGTGGCAGCAATAGCGAGTCTCATCCTAGGAGTAAGTCTCAAAGGCATCTTAGACCATTCATTGGGGAGAGGGATTTTGATCATGCCACCAAGGACACTGACCACAGTTCTCGTCCAGATGAACCCATGGCCCCGAATTTCATTAATAAAGCATACATGCGTAAGAAGCTAATAGAATTAGAGCGGCAGTTATTGGCAATATCCATGAGGAACAAGCACGTTCGTGAGAGGTAGGGTGGCTCTAAATCTGGATCACAAACGAGGGAGGGGAAGTTGAGTTCCATGCCACAATATGGATATGGATCATAGACAATGGAGAGTAGCTCAAGTTCTATGCCACAGTATGGATATGGATACAGACCTGGTGGATATGCGGCGAGCGACTCCAGCAGTTACTACACATTGGTTTTTACTACGATCAAGAGTTTACCTCTGCAGGCAGGCAGGGATACGAGCAGCAATATGGAAATGCAGTAACTACATCTATGCCCACCCCAGATCCATACCAACCACAACTGACAATTACGCAGCATCCATGGATGGGCGTACTAATTTGGTTTGGAGAGGATGAGTACCAATGTCAGAGAGTATCTTAACTAGTACCATTCCACAATGTCATGGGCACAATATTGTCATTTGTAGAGCAGCAGTACTATTCCCAGCCCCGTCAAGATTGATATGATGATTATGAGCCACGTGCAGCTCTACGTGGGTCTGAGCCACAACCAGACATCATTCACAGGTATATTTATAAATTTCTACTTCTTTTAGTTTTTAATATATTGGTTGTGTTTCCATAAATGTTTTCTTACATTTATAATTGTTATTAGTGTTGTCATGTGCGATCGCATATGCAAATGTGCATATGCCCACAAATGTGCAGAAATCGCATAAGCGAGAGTGGCATATGCGATTTCTACACATATGCGATCGCATATGCCACATGTGCGACAATATGCGATCACATATTCGACAACTGTCAGAAATCTGACCGTTTTCTGACTGTTGGGAATTTTTAAAAAGAAATCTTGATTTTTTGTCTGTAAAATGGGATTCTAAACACTCCTACATGCACTCAAAGTTCAAACTTTTTCTCTCTATCTCTATTTTCTACTCTCTTACACTCTCTCTTACATAATTCCAAGCCCCAAGCTCCACTCCATCCATATTTCTTTCAAGTTTGAAGTTTCAATCAAGGGACAACTACAACTACAAAGATTCAAGAATCAAGATTCAAGAGACAAGACAACCAAGCTCCATCCATTGAACTCTCTTTCTAATTTTTCCAAGTTCTAAAGATCATAAAGTCATAATCATACTCACACAACACACCCACCACTCTCTCTTTCTATCTCATTCCTTCTTAAAGTTTCATAATCATATTCATATCCAATTTCTAAGTTCTAACATTTCTTTTTAGTTTGTTATTGTTAGTTGTTACTTTGTTGCTTACAAGTTACAAGTTACAACATAACTTACAAGTCTACAATATTCTAGAATCAAGACTCAAGACTCAAGGGTCAAGGCAAAAGTGAAGACAAAAAGTGAAGAATTTGTGTTTTTATAAATTGTAATTGTAATTGTGTTTGTGTGTAAATCTCTCTCTCCCCTCTCTTTTACTACAAGTGTAAGTGTAACTCTCTCTTTCTCCTTTTCTTTTCCCCCTTCTCCCTTTCTACTACTAGTGTAAGTGTAACTCTCTCTCTCTCTCTCTCTCTCTCTCTCTCTCTCTCTCTCTCTCCCATCTCTTTAGTCTCTTTACTCTTTAGTCTCTTACTTTAGTTTTTTAGTTTACTTTTTAGTACTAGCAATCAATACACACACCACCAACATAATGTCTTCTTCCCAATCTTCCTCTTTGAAACCTTAGTCAAATGACCCAGGTTAGAAGTATGGGCACCATCATAGTGTTTTGGATAAGACTCACATAGTATGTGAGTTATATAGGTATGTGGGTTCCGGTGGCATTGCAAGGCACAAGCAACACCTTACACATTTACCGGGGTCAAATGCAAAAGCATGCGACAAAATTACTCTAGAAATCCGAAGGGAGATCATGGAATATATGGAAAAACAGTCAAGAAAGAAATGCGATAGTGCCCTACGTTAAGAGGAATATTTGGAACAAGACGCATATGAAGATATAAACGTAGTTAATGTAGATAAAGCTAGTCCCACTCCCCCTACTTCGACAGGCCGGTCTAAACCACAAGTACAACCAATGGTCTCGAAAAGAGCCAAAGGGCATGGGCCCATGGATAGATGTTGTAGACCACACCCCGAGGATGTGATTGACCAAAGGGGTCGAGGCAAAGGGTCGGCTCAAACAACTTTAAAGAACCGGTATAAACAAAAAGATAGTAAAAACCATTATTCAATATATTGCTGAGTGGTTTTACCAAACCAGCATTGCTTTCAACGCCGTTAAATCAAGAAGCTTCAAAGTAATGGTTGAGGCTATAAGTCAATTTGGACCTGGGCTTAAACCTCCTTCATATTATGAAATGAGGGAGACATGCTTGAAAACCGAAGTTGAATATACACGATCATTTATAACTGAATATAAGAAATTGTGGAAAACATATGGGTCTTCAATAATGGTCGATGGATGGGCTGATAGATCTGGTCGGTCTCTCATTAACTTTTTGGTAAATTGTCTAGCTAGGACAATGTTCTTCAAGTCCGTGGATGCATCAGGCCATTCACTCATAGGAGAACACTTGTTTAGTTTACTGGATAATGTAGTTGAGGAAATAGGTGAGGAATACGTTATACAAGTAATTACACACAACACAACCTCGTATGTAATGGTTGGTCGTCTTCTTATGGAGAAGAAGTGTCGTTTATGTTGGACCCCCTGTGCGGCCCATTGTGTTGATCTTATGTTAGAAGATATAGGTAGGTTATTTATAAATGTGATTGCAATGGCTAGAAGAATCATGGTCTTTATGTATAAACACACCCTTCTTCTCAGTCGAATGAGAAAATACATTGAGGGTAACTTGCTACGTCTAGTAGTCACCCGTTTCGCTACAGCCTTTTTAACACTACAAAGATTATATGCATAAAAAATCAGAACATAGAAGCTTTGTAGTGTCGGCCGATTTAACAAGTGGGCCTTGGTCAAAGAAGGCTGAAGGGAAACAGGTTCAACAAACAATCCTTTGGCAAAGATTTTGGACACAAGTGGTAAAGGCGCTAAAAACATCCGAGCCCTTAGTCACTATGTTGCGATTGGTGGATAGGGATGAGAAGCCTGCAAAGAGTTACATATATGATGCAATTGAGAGAGTAAAAAATAAGATCATGGACCATTTTAACTATAGAAACCATGATTACAAGCCAATTATAGATATTATAGATAAAAGATGGGGCAACCAAATGTCATCTCCATTGTATTCGACTGCTTACATCCTTAACCCAACCTGTTTATTCGCTTCTGTTGATCTAACAGAAGTATTTACTATGCATATGGTTGGATTTATTGATGTGTTGGAAAGAATGATTCTAGATAGAGAAGAATAGGACAAGATCTCAACTTTACTGGACTTCTATACAAAGAGTAAGGAGATATTCTCAAGGGATATCGTCATCAGGCATCGGAAAATAAAATTACCAAGTACTATGAATGTCAGTCTTAGTGTCTTACAAATAGTTTTTTTTTTTTTTTTATATATATACAAATTACAATGTAATCTACAAAGTGACTCTGACCTACCTAAACTGTTTTTCTCAGCTGACTGGTGGGCTGCATATGGAGTGGACCCGGACAGGAAGGATCCAACTCTAAAGAAGCTGGCTATGAGGATTTTTGGACTCACGTGTTCTACCAGTGCCTGCGAGCGCAATTGGAGCATGTTCGAGGCGGTAGGTTTAGTAATTGTAAACTTCATTTTTTAGTGCAAGGACTAAGGCGTAAGTTAAATTAATTACCTAAATAGCTAATGCCAAATGAAATTTCTTTCATACAGATTCATACCAAGAAAAGGAATCGCCTTGAGCAAAAAAAGCTCAACGACTTGGTTTTCGTTCAATACAATAAAAAATTGCGAGAACAATTCCAAGCTAGGAAAGAAAAGTCTGGTTTCTTTGACCCTATCTGCTTAGATGAGTTGCATGCAGATAACGAGTGACTTGTAGAGACGGAGGACCCGATATTTGCTAGAGAGGACCTGAAATGGGCGCAAGTTGAAAATGCCGTATACGGATCGATACCTGGAGAAGGTACCATTTGAAAGCGAAGGATGGGGGTGAGCCGGGGGACGAGTAGTAGCCGTCAACCCGTTGAAGAGATTGAGGAGATGAAAGAAGGAGATGATGATAATGATCAAGCTAAAGATCCACCATTGGATGTTGATGAAGTATTAGTACATACAGATGATGATACATGACATGAAATTAAATATGACATGCATGATTTCAAGCTTTTGATCATACCAATTTTAAACAATCACAAAATTCCGCGTCCCACATATGATCAAACATTCAACAAGGGGAATCTACGGGGGTCCAAGCCTACACACGTTTAGGGCTGAATCAAATAAAATTATAAACCAAACAATGCCCAGAGCAGTATAAGATTCACCCACTCTTACAAAGGATTGTTCTCCAATTCAAGAGATTCACCATGTTTCATTTCGGGAAAGTCTAGGGTTTGCAAAAGTTGGGAAGACTTGGAATTTGGGATTATGTAGGGTTAGGGTTAGGGATTTAAGGCGAGAGGGGAGTGAAATAGGGGAGAGAATAACCTGAGACAGTCCACACGTGTGGACAACAGCCCAGCCCAGACGCACGTGTGTGGGTTCCTGTCCGCACGTGTGTGGGGCTCACGAAACTGGAAACAACCAGCTAGGGGTTGGTTGGCCAAGGAAGGTCCACCCTCATGTCAAGTTTTACGTCGATCCGCGGTCCGGTGTGTACGTGGTGCTCTGCCGAAGTATCGGCCCCCTAGTGGGCCAGAATCTAAAAATCTGTTGTAAAGGAGAATTTGGGTGCAAAGGAAAGATAAATCTGAAGATGGGAAGGCTGTGGGAGATGATGGATGTGGGGTGTAGGAGGTGGGGACGATTTGGGATGGTGGTGGCTTCGCACCACGGTAGTTAGCCCTTCGAGGAAGGGAGGATTTCGCACCCAATTAGCCTCTTCAACTCTAAGGAATAGAAAAGAAAAAACGCAGAATTTTATTCATAAACTTCAATGGAAAAAAACCTATATGGGGTTACCTATTTAGAAGAAAACCCCAAACTCCAAAAGCCACGTCATGTGCACACACTATTACTTAGAGACGAAGTAACAAAAATAAGAACTAATCAACGCAATCAAAACTGTTCATGATGTTTCTAATAATGATAATAACCAAAACTCAAAATCCTAGATCATCTAGAGTAGTGGGCCACGATCATGAGATCCAATGGTGGAATCCCTATGATGATCGGGTCCACTCCAATGCTCCATTGCACGGCCCCCTAACTAAGAGGTCCTCCATAGATGTCGTCGTCGATCCAGATCAATGTGGGGCTCTCCTCCTTGAGTACGTGTGTAGGGTGGGGGCGTGCGCATGCGCATAATGTCCCCATCAGATGATGAAGAAACGGAAGAAGAAGAAGTGTATGTGGAAGAAGGAGATAACTCGGATGATGATGGTGATGATGACAGTGGTAGTGATCAAATGCCACAATGGCAAATAGCTGAATGTATATAGTATATGATTAGATGAATAATAAATAAATAACTTCTTCATTTTGTTTACGAAGTGTGTAGATGTTGATTGTTGACTGTACTGTTGAATGTTAAATGTTGATATTTGTTAACTACATTGTAGAATGTTGAATTGTTGATGAATGATGACTTAATATTTAATTCATTATGTAATTGGTTTTATTTTACTTAAATTAAATGTATTGCAAGGGCCAAGGGCATATAAAATTATTTATCTATTAACTTAGGAAAGTTCCCCCTACTTTTTTATATTTTATTCATTTTTTTCTTAATTTCTCCCTATTATTCTAATATATATATATATATATATATATATATATATATGAGGCATGCTCACCTACGCATGTGCGCACTTTTGCACACGTGTCATGGGTGTCGAATCCGAACGGTCCATAAGATGCGGAATCCCATGAAACCTTAGTGGATGAATTTTCACCCTGATCTAAGATTCTGGTGGGCCATAGCAAAGAGAAATTCAAATCAAGGGAAGAAACTGTTTGCATTTTTCATGGCCCACCAAAGTTTCGGATCAAAGTAAAAATTCATACTAGGAGGTTTCATGAGGTTCTGCTTCATGTGGACTGTTCAGATTTGCGAGATTCATCAGATATGATGAGTTCTCAAAAAAGTTCGTATGTACTACGTACGAACTGGTTCGCAGGTGAGCGTTTCCGTGTATACACACACACACACACACACACATATATATATATATAGTGGAACGCTCACCTGCGAACTAGTTCGCACGGACTACATACGAACTTTTTTAAGAACTCATCATATATGATGAGTCTCGAAAATCTAAACGGTCCACATGAAGCAGAACCTCTTGAAACTCCTTGGTTCCAATTTTTACTTTGAACCAAAACTTCGGTGGGCCATGAAAAATGAAAACAGTTTCTTCCCTTGATTAGAATTTCTCTTTGCTATGGTCCACCGGAATCTTAGATCAGGGTGAAAATTCACCTCCTGAGGTTTTATGGGATTCCGCATCTTATGGACCGTTCGGATTTGACACACTTGACACGTGTGCAAAGGTGCGCACGTGCGTAGGTGAGCATGCCTCATATATATATATATATATATATATATATATATATATGCAACCGCATATGCACACAGGCATATGCAATCACACACAATTGCATATGCGATTTGACAACATTGATTGTTATGAATTCACTTTGAATATAATTGCATCAGTTTAGTGAGACGACGCATAGTTAAGACCCTATAACCTATTATATGCACTTCTTTGTTTGTGATGTTATGATTTGAAAGTGCCTATACATTGAACTTTCATTTTTAGCATTCTCAATTTTTGAAAGAGAACGAAACTAGGCCCACCAATTATTGAGAATGAAGACCACCATTCTTTCACTAACTCGGAAAAGCCCTCGACTTCTAACCATGAAAGCTCAAATTTGAACGGCCTAAAGCTCCATTTTTCCTCTTCCATTTCTAAGATAATTGGGCAGTGGTCCGATATGGGTTTTGGCAAACCCCTTTGGAAAATTAGAGGAAATTTGTCGACAAACTCCGCAAAAAGGAGAAAGCAGTCTAATTTCGATTTAGACACTCTAGCTTGGCTCTTTGACCTTGTAAATTTCACTTCGCCGATTAGTAAGTCCATCATTTCATTTTTAACTATCCATTCAGAGGACTTCATGCTCTTTGTAGTTTGTTTTCCACTATACTTTTCAAAAGAGAATCGAACGACGTTGAAGTCACCACTCACTACCCATGGTAGTAACCATTTTTTGCGACTGATATCCCAATCATTCTTTTATGCACAAGATAGGTCGAAATTTCCTTAAGATCACTCTATAGAGGAGAAATGAAAAGAACTAGAAGAATAAGTATTTTAAAAAAGGGCATTGAACCTGATTTTATAAAAAGTAACCTTTTTCGATCATTGCACCGGGAATGGGGGAGAGCAAGGGGAGGTGACCGTTACACATGTAACGGCTATTACATGCCTCTTTTTTTTTTTTTGGTGGCCGTTATGACCCCATATTGCATAGGGCTAACACTGATACCATTATGTAACGGCCAATACAGCCATTACGTAGGCATACCTTGAACTTGTTGGAACAAATGGAGAAACAGGTAGAAGAGGACAATGAAGAAATCAAGGTGCACAACCCAACATTATGCACAAGCTAGCAAGAGAGTCATGTTGCTGTTTTGAAGAGGCTTACAAAAGATTTGACCCAAGAAAATACTAACATTGAAACCAAGACTGATGGATAATGGTGATGCACCTGGTCTTGCTAATGATATTGCTCAGAGGATATAGCCTTCTACACAGTTCAAGGCCGATGAAGATCGACAATTAACGGAGACCAGACTTACAAGTATCGATTCACGATATGACCAACCAAGGGAGAAGCATCATAGGGAGGACGGCATTAGTGACACTAGAGGAGATTGGGCACCAATAGTACACTAGACAACTTATGGATATGGATATGACCACAAACAGTATATGGAGGCTCCTAAGGCACTTTCTTACTGGACTAGTCCTAGATATGATCCACAATATGGGGGATATAGATATCCAGATCCATATCTGAGCCGTTCATCATTGCAGACTCAGCAGTATGAGCAGTACCAGTATGTTATAGCTATGGCTATGACTATGGGTCTATGTCTGGCACCAGCGACGATTCTTATTTGGATTCGACACAACAGATGTCCAATGGCAGTGATGATCATGATCAATCATCATCGGGGTTTCATTGACATTTGACAGTCTTTACCTTTGGTTATTATGGATATGTAACACCCATTCCACAATAGCAGCCAAACGATGACGACATGGAGGTTTAGTAACCACAGGCAGCATGGTTTTTTGTGGTGATGACATGATTGGTGAGTAATGTTTTTGCATTTATTTTTGTCCTTATGCATCACTTTATACTTCATGTATTGACATCTTATGGACCTATACAGCTATACAATGGTTTTTTGTAGTAACATGGTCATATAAATATAAATACATAATTGTCTCATCATAAGATTAATGCTCATATAATCTTATTTATATTGAATTAGTGATATTAGATATTTAGAAAATTAAATATAGGAATTTTGAAGTCTAAGCCTCTCAGGCAAGCCGAGATAGCATTCTTACCAAAGAATGAGTCTGGCACACCATCATAAACATGTTCGAAACCATAAAAGAATACATATTTGGAATCCTCTCAATTCGCCCATCTTTTTTTCATAGTTTTTTACTTAAAAAAATAAAAATAAAAATAAAAATAAAAATAAAAAAATCTAACCATCATGGAGTAGTAATGGCTGTTACGGAGGCCATAATGGCCCCATTACTGTTATTGAATACCTTAGCAGGAGCTAGGAAGTATCTGTTTCAAAATGTTCGTGAGTATAAATTGCTGGGAAGTGGGAACAGGAGTCCAAAGCAGAAGCCACACCCTGTTAGAGGATCGTGCAACAAAGATCAATATCCAAGGTTTTGACAGATTCAATCGACATCTCAGAAAAAAAAAAAATATTATTATTATTATTATTATTAAGTTATATTTGTGGACTTACATGCTAATGGGCCCCACCTAATGAACATGCATGGTTCCGCATTGGGAGTGGACATCTACCATGAGTTTCTTTAATCCACCTTTGTGCAAATCCGCTTAGCACTTTTCATCCTTTATTTATAAGCCAAACTAGTTTTAGGCATCTTACATGATTTTCTAATATGTCAACTGCCCAATGTCGATTAACTAGGTTCCTCTCAAGAAAATAAATTGTGAGTTGAAAGTTGAAACTATATTAATTTTCATGTCTGTTTTGCATACTAAATCAGTTGAATGCTTACTTGAACAGGAAAATTCATAAGAATTATCCATTCTGCAAGACAATCAAAGCTGCCAGTTTGTAAATCAATAGGAAATCTTTGTTCACAAATAGATAGGAAATCATGAAGACCATCTGCAGCATAAGACATCCAAAGTGTTTTAAGTGTGGAAAACAAAGCAACTATGCATAGCGAAAGGGCTTAAATAATCAAATCTTTCAATTAAAATGGGAAGGACTTGTACGCATACCAAACCAATGGCTACATCTTCCTTTGAAGACAATACATGCAGGAGAGAAGCAACTCCAAGGAGCACCTGCAGGCCCTCCCCAATATCTTGGGCATGCTCCTTAGCATACTCAACCATCCTTGCCTTCAAATCTGGTAATTTTTCAGTAGCCACCTAAAAATGAAGAAAAAGGGTAAAGCAATTAAGAAATTTCAAAAAGAACCACTTGAATTTGGAATACTGAATATGCAAAAATCAGTCTTTCTGATTTATAAGTTACAACCACCATGAAAATCACAAAAGAAGATTGTCCACATGAATCAAAAGGTAAAAGAAAAAGGAAGAAAAGAAGAAGAAAAAAAACAAGGGGATTATTAGAGAAATATATTTTTGAGATCAGCAAAAAAAAAAAAGAAAAAAGAATAAAAGACGATGTCCTTCCTCAATGGTTACAAGCGATATCCAATATGTCCAGTAAATTAATGCCCCCATTCATTTCAAAGCCAATCAAATCTGAATCTGGAATGAATCATTCTCAATTATCTTTGTCAGAGACTCCGAGATAAAAATCTGGAGTACAAAAACCAACCTGCTAAGTGCTAACATATCATTTACATATTGCAGCTGGCTAAAATGTACAAATGATGTTTCGCATATCATTTTCATGTCACAGCTTAGACGGCATAAGTTCTCCATACTTTTGCAACTGAGTCTTATGCATGTTTTGTACCAAACTATGTAATTTATTCGATTAGCATGGTAAACTTTGCTAAGAAAAGAGATAATAGTATATGTCATTGGCAAATAGTCAAGCCTGCTTTCATTATCTCATGGGCACAAAAGATCGTATGCATGTTGGCTACATTTGAAGGTATAAGGCTACAAGGGGCAGGGCCCCATCACCATCATCATCTTAGCCTTCTCCAGCAGTTTTGGATCGCCATTTGACTATCATTAGATTGGCAAATGAGCAGGTGGGTCTTCTCCAAAATATTTGGGGTTGGCGTGCTTCTCATGATTCCGTGGCAAAAGTTCAATGACTGGCTACCTATCTAACATCAACCTCCTCCATTACCGGGCTTGGGACCAGCTGGCACATGGCTACCAAGTGGAAATCGTGAAGAGAGCAAGATGCAATGCAACTAAATAATTATTATATTTTCCATTAATAGCAAGCAGTTTCTTCACCCACCAGGACAAACTACATAGTCCAGGGCGGTCCTTGTCCTGGTTTTTGAACTATGAACATCTAATCCAGCAAGCAAGAGTGGGATTTGGGTGCACAGGGAGCAGTTTCTGTACAAATTTCATCAAATAGATGATGAACAGATTACTGCATTTGAGGTCATAAGGAAAGCAGCATACACAAAAATTGATGAGAGCTCCGGTTTATCGATATTGATAACAAACCAAGCATGCAATTTTGATATAGGTAACAATTAAGTTCGCCAAAAATCGTGGTTCCACACAAAGCCGAAGCATATCTGACTAGACATTAGTGTATGTGTGATGTAGCCAGAGAGGCGAAATTGTGAATAGATAACTGTTGACATAAGGGATGCTCATGAACTCTCCAATTAAAGCTTTAGGAGCTGAAACTGCCCTCCTTCCTGTATCTACCAATGAAATTACTGCAAAATGGTATGGAATCTAAGACCGAGTGTGCAATGTACGAAATGTGTGGTCTAAAACACTATTGTTTCTGTGCTATATGTCGTTTATATTAATCCTCAAATCCTCACCTCACAAGGGTCTAAGTACCCTCCTAGGCTCTGAGGTGTTTAAGCAGTTGATCTAGGGTTAAGGTGGTCCAGACAACTGAAAATTAGATCGAATTCTCTAGCATAGGTCCACAATTATTTTTCCACCACCAAAATGTGATTATTTCAAGGATTTTTAACAATGAACCTTGATTTTCAGCTAGTTAAATCACCCTTAGGAATAAACATAGCAGATTCACATCAACAGGACACATGCCCGTGCACAGAGAGAGAGAGAGAGGGGGGGGGGGGGGGTTTGGTTTGGTTGGGTTAGGGAGGAAGCTCCTATCATCTTTTGCTTTGTCATAACATGTTGATGATGACGACTCTCACAAGAAAAGTACACAGTCAAAGGAAAAATCAAGTAAATTGTACCCCTGCAGTTCTAACTAGGCTAAACCAGGAAAGATTGAAATTCCCTCATGCTCATCTTTTTTTCGACAAGCTACACCTGAGGTTCTACAATGATCCCATGGTAAAAAAAAAAAAATTCCCCCAGATAGAGAAGAAGGGACAATGTTGATTAATGTCTCTCCATATCATTAGATATTGTATACATAGTCAGGAGCATCTTTATCACTTTTTTTCAATATTTAGAGAGCAAAGAATCCCATTTAGATTCTAACCAGAAAAATACATCACCCTTTTGGCATAAAAGAGCAGCTTATATTATTTAAGTTATCAATCCACCCTTTTGGCATAGAAGGGTGGTTTTTGTAATGGTATCTAATATTTATAGCTACAAAGCAAGAGCATCCAAGTCGAAGTTGGATCATTTCCTTCTTTCGTCAGATTGGTTGGAAACTTTTCCATTAGTGCATCAATACGGTTTACCAAGGCCCGATATTCGAAATATCGGTATCGCGCAATGTATCGCAACCTTGGGATACAAATACTTATCGGTTATCGCACAAGATTATATCATTTGTATCACGTAATTTATCGCACTTTTTGGGAAACATGGGGAAACATTGGGAAATTGGTTGAAATTTTCAATGAAACTTCATGGATTATTTAAAAAGACCTTAGTACACATTTTTAAATCATAAAATCTCAAAAAAGAAGTGCACATAATAGGCTTCCTTTGCATAAGGTCATACGCTATGCGTTATTTGATTGAACTAAGGCAACTATATTCAAATATGATGCATAACATTTATAAATGTATCAATACATGTATGAAGACAACCAATGCATTCAAAAGAAAAAGATATAGTAAAAATTAAAAAACATACCTATCAATGATGTGACTGGCTATGGCCTAGACCAACATAGAGGGAATGGGTGGCTCGTAATCATCGTCTCCATCTCGATGAAGCTAGGAAGAATATTGCTCATCTACAAATCGACAGTACTGTGCCCAAGTCATAGTAGAATGGTAGCAATTAAAATACTCCCTGACATAACGTTGGTACTCATCCTCTCCGAACTGAACTAATCACTCATCTGTGGTCCACACAAATAACACCTTAACGAGTGTTACTCTAACCATGTGGGGTCCACCTTGATGTAATTTTTGTATATCCAAGCCATTTATCTGTTTTCCCATCTCATTTTAGGGCGGGATCCTAAACCTTAAGAATATCCAAATCTCAGGTGGACCATACCCACTAGAAACAGCGATGAATGACCATTAAAAACTTTTTATGGGCCACAAAAGTTTTGGATCAAGATAATCTTTGTATTTTCCCTCAATCCAGATCTTGTTGACATTATCAACAGGTTCGATTGCAAATAAACAATATGAAAACCTTACGATGGGCCCTTTGGAAGTTTTAATGGTGAGACACTCAATCACCACTCTTTCATGTGGTGTGGTCCACCTAAGGTGTACTGTTGCAGTAACGGTGGGCGTAACGGTCCCCACCATTACCGATACGGTTACGGGCCGTATCGGCCGATATGGGTTTTTTTTTTTTTTTTTTTTTAAAAAAAAGTCAAAATCTAAAAAAATATCCATTAAATCCGAAAAATTCTAAATATTCTAAATATGCAGTCATTTATAATTTTGAACATGTTTATGGTGGTATAACGGTCCACTCTTTGATGAAAATTTTGTATCGGGTTGTTCGATGAATTTATGAACCTGACAACCTAGAATTGATTACAAAACTCATCGATTTAATTTTTTAACTATCTAATATCAATGATAAATATATTAGAATGTAGTATCAAAATATCTTTGATATATCTCACATGTGTGGGTATTTGTTATTAGTTTTCATAATTTATTCTATATTACATACCTTTGGACGTGCATTAATTACAATGTTCATTCTATTTAAAGTCTTCAACATGCTAGAGACTTCTCCTATCCAGTGATTCCTATCCTGTCATCCTCAAGTCAAGACATTAAAAAAAAAAATAATAATAATAATAATAATAGTAGTGTCTGATATACTCCCCTACAACTTGATTCGCTGTTAGGGGGATCATTTTAAGTACAAGTTCGGCAATGTCAAGTGTGTGCTTGCTTGGTGAATGTGTGGGTAATGGGTATAGCAATACTTATCTTAAATGTAAGTAATGTTTATAAAAATATATACTTGCCTTAATAAAATTCCTGAGTCACCACCAAAATGAAAATCTGCTTTGTTGTGGTTGCTCGACCTCTATGTCATCATCATCATCATCGTACAGTTGTGGAATAGGTGTTGCATATCCATAATATCTAGTGCCAGAGGAAAAGACCAAGTCAACGAAGCTAGAGGATGACTGATCCTAACTAGGAAACGACTCTCACCCCAAGTAAGGATATCCATCAATACCCGTCCAATAATCGTACTGGTGCTCGTACTCGGGCTGTTGAGATTGAGAATGTGTTTATGATGAGTTACTTGGATTTGGATTCGGATATCTATAATAATATGAACATGGATAAGGAGGACTACTCCAACATGAATGTGACGGAACGGGCTCCATGTAACTATAATCTCATTGGCCATAAGAATATCCATAATGCTCATGATCATGGGCCTGCTAATGTTTTGGACCTCTCGGTGCACCAATAGACCGAGCCTCCTCTTGTTGGCTATATCGTGACTCAATACACTCATAAGTGGACCTCGTGTACCCTGTCGATGTTCATCAGCCTCGCAATCTGTAGATGGATGTATGGTGTGCTGAGCAACATCAGAAGTGGGACCAGCATCAGATGCATCATCACCACCACCATCATGATCATCCGGCTTGGTCTCGCTGCTACTACTGCTTGTGCTCTTCCATTGAGCCAGACTTTGCATGACCCCTCTTTCTGGGTCCAACATAGCTGCACAACTCTCTTGCTATGTCATGCGTATTATTGGGTCATTAACTTCCAATTCTTCACTATCCTCTTCAATCTGTTTCTCCCTTGCTTCCAACCAAGGTAGAAGCGGGTCGTCCTCATCATAAATATTATCCAAGTTTATTAGACAGTAGTCCGTGTCACCGGCACCTGTAATGCTCCTATGATATCACCTCATTCTTAGCTTAATGTTGTAATGCATGAAGACAATTCTATCCAACGTCCTAGTCTATAATCTATTCATATTCTTTGAATGAATAAGTACAAAACAACTCTAGTTCCTTTCGCAGCTAGAAGATGTTGTCTAGCTCAAAACTTTTACTACAATTTTTTGGAGAGCCTTCGTACTCTCTCCGAAATTCATCCACCATTTGGCTGATTGCAACCTAGATACTACACGTTGTGCAAGAGCATCTTCAAAGCTACCCCGGCAATTTCCAAATGTATCTAATTCTTTCAACGCCTTTATTTGTATATTCAAGTTAGGCTCTAATATCTTTATCACATTCTTTAACCCAACACGAACTTCATTATCCACAACAAATGATTAGGCATATTTGTACCTAAGATTTAGGTAGCAACCTGCTGCATGAAGATCATGATGGAGTTGTGTTGTCCATCTCTTGTCAATCATCTTCCAATAAGACTTTCAGCTTGTACAATCACGTTGAATTGCTAACTTTGCCATATCCATGGTATCGTATAGGAAGCCCACGGTAGGTCATTCGTCGGTTTTAACAAGACAGAGTACCCTCATTAGTAGCTCTATCACCTTTAGGATCCTCTAGACCTTCCAATATTTGTTATCTCTTATAGTGTTCACAACATCAACCGGTGTCCTTGATGTCTTTTTCCCATGTTTTGTGTTGAGCCAATCTCGGTAAGCGAACATCTCACTCAAATCTCCCCTATGCTGGTATAAACTCTCCAAGGCTATAAAGTTTGTTGCAAATCTAGTCGCCGCAGGCCTAAGCAACTCTCATCCCTTCACGAACTTCCACATTATTGCGACTACCTATTTATGGTTGTAAATAAATGTTGTCACTTGTCTTGCCCTTTCGATTATTTCCTTAACACTCTTCTTCTTCTCGGTATCTTCCAATATAAGATCAATACAATGGGCAGCACATGGCGACCAAAATATATGTGGTCTCTTTATCATCAACTTTTGTCTTGTAGCCTTAGATGTTGCTTCATTATCTGACACAATCTACACCACATTCTCCTCTCCAATCTCATCCACCACTTTATCCATTAGGAAAAATATATATAAGTAGCATTTTTTGTTTCTTCTAATGCATCAATTGACTTATGGAACACTATTTCCAAGTGGCAGTACACCATGAAGTTGATTATGTTGCATTTGGTTGAGCCAACTCAACCATCACACATGACTGTGCATCCTCTAACCTGCCATATGGGTTTAAAAGTAACCATGTATGCTTTCACATCCGCATACTCTGCATCTTTTCATTTCCCCCTAATCTCCCTAACCATAGGAACTTTAATTCCTTCACCTGCTTCTATTGTTGCATCAATTACCACCTGCCAATACAAAGAATTGGCCACGTTAGGAGGTATGTTGGCATGGATAAATAACTTTGTTGCTGCCCTACCTAGTTTCTCAATGAAAGTTTTACTCTACATTTGTTTTATCTTCTATTGTTTAGTTGGTTCTTTCCTAAACAGGATTCGATCAACATAGGGTCTCTTGGGATCATTTACTTCTTCTTCCACATGTACAGGGGCATCACATGAAGACGTCTCTCGTCGGCTACTAAACATACGTCATAATCCATCGAACCTACCCAGTCGTACTCCCACTCCCACTGCCCCCCGCACCAAACAGGAACCGACGTTCTTCCTCTTCACGAGCAAAGCGCAAGCTCTCTCTCTCCTAACGATAGTTACTTCCCAATCTGAATCTTCATCAGAATCAATAATATCTTCATCACGAACGCACATATATTCAGGACTAAACATCTCATGTTGTGCCACCTCCAAAATATTATCTTTCTTCTGCACAACAACACATTCCCCTTCGATTCATCCAAACTGGCTTGCATCAAGGTTTTTATCTCTTTTAGTACTCTGGTACATCCGGCAACTTGACCCTTTCGATGTGTCAAATGTTGTTTGAGTCATGTAATTCCACCAATTATTAGTCTATTACAATAGTTCCACTTCATTTAGTGCCTACTACCACCTACCCTCTAACAATGTTACCATCCAATATCTTCACTTCTTTATTGACCAGAATCGGACATTTTCTTAGGTAGATATGGCTTATGTGAGAGTCAACTTGATCTCTAAGTTTAAATATAGTTTTTATAGGAGAATGAATTAATTAAATTTCGAAACTTAATGTAAATAGATAAATGAAATAAAGTTTGAACTTCTGAATCTAATCAATAAAGAAGAAATTGAGTTATAAACCCTACAAAGCTCCAAAACTTGTCCAAAATAAGAAAATATAAACATAAAGTCATTAATCCAAAAAAATTTTAAATATATATTAAATAGAAAATCAGTTGCATATGTTAAATATACATTGATATGTTCTACTATTATTAACACATCATATTCAACCATTAAAAATGAAAAAGATAGAATTTTTTTTTTATTTTTCCTAATTTTTAAAAATTGGCTAAAATAATTTAATATTTAAAAAAGAAAAAAGAAAAACAGTTGAATAATATGTTAAATGCACGTTGATATGTTCTACTATGATTAACACATCATATTCAACCATTAAACAAAAAAATATTGAAAAAAAAATGATTTTTCTTAATTTTAAAAAATCGACCAAAAATAGTCCAAGAATTAAAAAATAAAAAAATAATCAATTGCATAATATGTTAAATGCACATTGATATGTTCTACCATGATTAACACAGCATATTCAACCATTAAAACAGAAAAAGATTGAAAAAAAAAATGATTTTTTCTAATTTTTAAAAATCACCAAACATAGTTTGAAAATAAAAGAAAATAAAAAATATATATATAAAATCAGTTGCATAATCTGTTGAATGCATATTTATGTGTTCTATTATGATTAACACATCATATTCAACCATTAAAACAGAAAAGGATTGAAGAAAAAATGATTTTTCTTAATTTTTTAAAATAAGTCGAAAATATTCTAAAAATAAAATAAAAAATAAAAAAATAGAAAATCGGTTGCATAATATATTAAATGCACATTGATATGTTCTACTATGATTAACACATCATATTTAACCATTAAAACAGAAAAAGATTGAAAAAATTGTTTTTCCTAATTTTTAAAAATCGGATGAAAATAGTTCGAAAATTTTAAAAATAAATAAATAAAAAAAATCAATTGCATAATATGTTAAATGCACATTGATATGTTCTACTATAATTAACACATCATATTCAACCACTAAAATAGAAAAAGTAATCGGCCGAAAATAGTTTATATATATATATATATATATATATATAGAGAGAGAGAGAGAGAGAGAGAGAGAGAGAGAGAGATAATCAGCTGCATAATCTGTTAAATGCATGTTGATATGTTCTACTATGATTAACACATCATATTCAACCATTAAAATAGAAAATGATTGAAAAAATATATATATTTTTCTTAATTTTTAAAAATCAGCCTAAAATAGTTCGAAAATTTTATAATTTAAAAAAAAAAAAAAAAATTCAATTGTGCAATCTGTAAAATGCACATTCGTGTGTTCTAATTTGAATAACGGATCATATTCAACCATAACAAGCATCATATTCAACCATAACAACAGACATTAAAAAAAAAAAAAAAAAAATTTAAATGTATAAATACCTATTTTTGAAAAAAAAAAATCGGAAAATAGCCCACGAAGCTTCAATTCAACAAAATCCTTAAAATAACTTGTTTTGATCCTCAAATTCAAGCTAAGAATGGTCGGAATTTGTATTAAAATAGTTTAGGAAAAAATTTAGAAGAAAAAAGTGCCAAAAATTAAGAAAAATTGCAACTTTAAAGACAAAATAATCATTTTTTTATTGTTATTGTCTGACCGTTATGGGGGGTAACGGCCATTATGGGCTGTAACAACCGTTTCGAGTCCAAAAATTAGGGGTCACCATTTCGACCTTGTATCGCATAACGGTGTCGACCGTTACCGTTACGGCCGATACGTAACCAATTTTGAATATCTTGGGTCCACCTGAGATTTGGATCTGCATAATTTTTAGGACCCCATCCTAAAATGGGCTGGAAAAACAGATGGACAAGGTGGATGTAACCAAATCATCAAGGTGGGCCCATAGTAAGGGTAATTACCCTAACGTAACACACCTAATCTACCCCCTTAAAAAAGGGACGTTGATTGGGTAATACCCCGAACGCAACTTGGGTGAGACCTAGAACCAGCGATGTGGGTGGGACCCTTACAGTAGGGCCCACATCGATGTATGCATTGTATATCCACATCGTCCATCTGTTTTTCCATATTATTTTAAGACATTGTCCCAAAAATGAAGCCAACAAATGTTTCAAGCGGACCACACCACAAAACACGGTGGTCATTGAACTTCCACCATTAAAAGCTTCTTGGCATCCACCTTAATGTTTATTGACCATCCAACCTATTGATAAGGTCATACAAATCTGGATGAAAGACAAAAACAAATATCACCTTGATGAAAAACTTGTATGGCCCACAAAAGGTTTTCAGTGGTCATTAACCATTGTTTATGGAACCATGGCCTAAAATAAGCTGAAAAAACATATGAATGGAGTGGATATACAATTCATACATCGAGATGGGCCATATGGTCAAGGGTCCCACCCACATCGCTAGTTCCGGGGTCTCACCCAAGTTGGGCTCCACCCGTACCTAGCAAGAGATGGACGAACCTATCAGGGGTTGAATAAGGCCCACCATATTATATATGTTTTATCCACACCGTCCCATTTTGACAGGTCATTTTAGGGCATGATCCAAAAAAAAGAGGCAGATTGAAGGCTCAAGTCGATGACACCACATTAAACAGTGGCGATTGAGTTATTTGCCATCCAATCTGTTCAAAACCTCATAGGGCCCATTGTGACGTTTATTTGGCCATCCAACATGTTCATAAGGTCACATAGACCTGAATGAAGGAAAAAAATAAATATCAGCTTGATCCAAAACTTATGTCCCTACCGAAAAGTTATCAATGGTAAGCGTACAATTTCCACTACTTCCTGTGGTGCGGTCCACTTTAGCCTTAAAATGTCTCGTTTTTGGACTCATGCCCTAAAATGATCTTACAAAATGAATGGACGGATTGTATAAAATATATACATCAAGGTGGACCCCACAAAGCCCGTGACAAGACCGTCCGTCTCGAGCTAACGCGATGCAACCCACGTCCGTAAAAGGCTTTCAAAGCCATTTTCAAAACAGAAAAGGGTTTCAGGAGGACCAGAAACCTAAAATCTCTCGACGAATCCCTAAAATCCCTCAATCAAACTCAAATCTTCAAGGGTTTTTGTAGATTCCTTGTCGAAATCTCCTTTGGAATTTGAATCTGAGTTCTATTCAAAGAAAAAAAAAAAAAAAAAGGGAATGAGAGATTTTGTGGAACTTATGGCACACCGTTGTGGATCGATCGAGTGGCCCACCAAATTCTACTTTTGATCACGCAATCTTCTTCTATAGGTATCCAAATCCTCTTGATTGAAAGCTTTTTCCTATTTTTTCTTCTTTTCTTTTTTTTAGTAATTATGCAAGTCCAACATCGTCTGCCCTTTTATCATTGAATGGTTGTTGGCTACAATAGACTCATGAGTCTGTGACAAAATCTATAGTAGATCTGTGAGTCTAGGATAAATTCGTAGATAAAACAAGATAGTACTAATAATATTTGTGAGATTGCAAAAAAAAAAAAAAAAAAGCATGCAATATTGTGCAATATATCGCACGATACATAGAAATCTGATTTTTTTTTCTGAGGGATTTCCAACGGGTTTCATGTCGTTGGCTAGTGATAAAGATAATACTTGTAAGACCCAAGGCCCCGAAATCTGGTTTGTACACTGGATAGCTGTTGGCTGTAGGTCCATTGGCCTCGAGAATGTTTTGACTTGATCATAATGTTGTTCTATTATCGAGCCGCAAGCTGTATTTCAACCCGATGTCCGAATTTTAAGATACAGACTTAAAATTAAACAATCTGAGAAATGACACTTATGTCCTTATTTTATCTGGCGGAGCCCCACTATCGAGTTTTCAAAATCCGTTAGGTCCGAGAGCCTAACCGTTGTGACCGTAGTCAAGTTCCGGAATTACTGGCGAAAACGGCATGTCAATAGGACACCCGGATTGTAAGTTATGAATAGATATGCACATGTATATTTTGATAAAAATAACTCAAATGACCTCAATGTTTTTAAAATTCTTGGAATACGTTAGTTCAAATTACTTAAATAACATTGTTATATGGTTACCATAAGCTTACACTTCTTAAAAACATCACAAAACACCTCCCAAACCTTCTTTTTAGACAAAAAACTAAGTTTAAAACAAGTTTCAAGTCAAACCTCTTTCACAATCTCATTTCCAGCACTCTCTTTCTTGTTGAGTGTGAAGTTGAGCAGAAGAAGAAGAATTAGAGGAAATAGAAGCTAAGGTTGAGAGTCAATCCTCTGCTAGTTACAGGTGAGTGCATCGATTAGGAGCACGCATATATGTGCGTTGGGGCTTCCTTGAAAACCCTATTGCTGAATTTTCTGCTTTAGGGTTAGGTTATTGCTGAATTTTCTGATTTAGGGTTAATTGATTGCTGGATTTTCATTTAGGGTTAGGTGATTGCTGAATTTTCTGCTTTAGGGTTAGGTTATTGCTGGATTTTCTGATTTAGGGTTAGGTAATTGCTGAATTTTCATTTAGGATTAGGTTATTGCTGGATTTTCTGAAGGTTGGATAGAGATGAGTTAGTTTTGTTTAAATTCATACGTATTGCCATCGATTTCTCGTTGTCCCTTACAAAGTCTGCCCACTACCTGTTTGACAAAACGTTTAAAAGAATTATCCTTCCTCCTTTTGATGTAGTTAATTCTTGAGAAAAAGCACGCTTGTGGCATGAAGTCTTATAGCGGAATGAATTCCGGATTGGATTTAGATTGGCTAAGTCATGTACATATCATATGCATGGTTCATAGTTGTTGTATCATTGTATGATTGAGAGTTAATGCTTCATATCATGGTATGGTGATCATAGTGGGTTGTGTTGCGACAGACGATGTGTCTCTGATTAGTATGTGAACCGTCTAGATACAGGATGCATTACATGAGACCCCTGTGAGAAACTTGGTAGTCCCACCTCTGTAGTTCACCACGGTGGAAAAGTCTATACAAGTGGGTAGCAATCATATGCGAGTCCCACCTCTGTTTCAGACCTTGGTGATCCAATTGGGAAATGTGGAAAGTTGTGGAAACATTGAAAGAGTATGTATGTTACAAGTGGGTAGAAGTCTCACCTCTGTATATGAAAATGATTTGGAACATAAAAAAGTGGTATAATGCATTATATCTTTATTTTATTGTTATCGATCCAGAAAGCCTGTGCATTCCTGTGCATTATATGAGCATGACATGAAACATGCATTTTCACTGCACACACGCACTCACTGGGCTTAGTAGCTCAAGCTTTCTTTTCTTTATTTTTTTTTACAGGCAAGAGTTGGGAGCTGCAAGAGTAGAGGCTACAGACTCCAGTTGTCTTTTTTGTTTTGTACATATCAGTGTATATATTTTTTTGTAATACCCTGAATATGTACATCAAGTATAGTAAACATGACATGTTTTATGCTTTAGTTTTGCCTTGATGTGCTCAATTGTACACAGTAATATATGTTGAATATGATGAAATTTTGAGAAATGATATGTGTTTGTCGTCTTTACTTTCAGAAATCCTCCTTGTAGAGCCCCGCTTATGGGACTTAGGATGTGATAGTTGGAAGTCCCAAAATCGGAATTCTACGGAGGCTGTCAACCAAAATTTGGTGTATAGTAATCATGGATTACCAACACTAGATTTAGGGTCGTGACAGAAAATGGTATCAGAGCATGATCTGGAAAATATCAGCATAAATCATATAATGTATTTACTATATGTTGTTGCGTTAGAGTTGTTAGGTTCATGTTTTGCGAAGTAAAGGAGTTGTATGGTTATTTACTAATGTGTATATTGTATAGGTTTACTTGTTCTTTTTAAGCTAATTCGGTGTTTTATCTATAGGATGCCGCCTAGAAAGAATCCTGTTCAGACTCCCCCAGTGCAACCCAAGTCTAAGTCAAAATCTACGTCAAAATCTGTTCAGACTCCTCTAGTGCAACTCAAGTCTAAGTCAAAATCTACGTCGAAATCTGTTCCAGATCTAATTATACCTGTTCCTGCAACACAACTTCAACAACTGTTGCAGACTATGTCAACTATAACGGCTAATCAAAAGCAGCGATCTAGTTATACTCCTGAGACATCAACGCAGGAGCGGGCCAGTGCTCTTTTTATGGATTTTATACGTCTAGATCCACCTTGTTTTTCTGGCAATCCAGATCCTATGGCAGCCGAGTTATGGAAGTCAAAAATAGAGAAACTTTTTCAAGTTATGGGTTGTACTTCCAAGCAATGTGTTACCTTAGCGACTTATCAATTGCAAGGAGAGGTAGAACAATGGTGGAAGTCAGTTATTCGTTCAATAGATCCAAAATTTGTGTGGACATGGGAAGCATTTGAAGACCAGTTCGATCGTAAGTTTTTCCCCATAGCTGTTCGTCATCAGAAAGCACATGAATTTGATTCTTTGGTTCAGGGTGAGATGTCTGTTGCTGACTATGAGGCTCGTTTTATAGAATTATCTCGTTTTGCTCCACATTTAGTAGCCAATGGTGATTTGAAGGCGAGGAAATTTGAAGATGGTTTGCATCCTAGTTTGCGATCTCTAGTTAGAGGGTTTAAGTTGTCAACTCTTGAGGGAGTAGTAGCGAAGGCACAGATTTTTGAGTCTGATTGGAACCAACAACAAAGTACGCATCTATCTACTTCTAATTAGCAAAGGAAGAGGAGATTTATTTCAGAGAATGATTAGTTTTCAGCCCTTTTCATCCCCAAAGAGGCCTACAGTTAGATATGATAATGCAACCAGATCTGATGTAAGACCCCCAGTATCACCGTCTGTTCCTCAACAACAGTTTTTAGCCAGACCTGATGTCAGACCCCCAGTATCACCGTCTGTTCCTCAGCGACAGTTTTTCGGAGCCTGTTATAATTGTGGTGGTGTAGGGCACCGTAAAAAGGATTGTCCCAATCCGCAGAAACAACAGCCATATCAACCACCTAGACATCAACAGCCCCAGCAGCAAAGGCCACCATATAGGACACAGTATAGGCCCCAACAACAATAGTCTCAACAGCAGTCATAGTGACAGCAAAGTAGACAACCCTTACCCCTTCAGACGCAACCTCGTGTTTATGCAATCCAGAAGAGAGATTCTCAGACTAAGGGAGGAGTCATGGAAGGTATACTTGTAGTATCATCCCTTTTTGCAAGTGTCCTTTTTTATTCTGGCGCATCACATTCATTTATAACAGATAGTTTTTGTCAGTCGTTGGAATTGCCGAGAACATTGATGACCAAGGGATTAGAGCTCTTTACTCCTTCAGGGAAAAGAATGGCGTTGAGTTCTATATGTCAGGACTGTCTTGTTTACATAGAAGAGTATGCCCTTCCAATCAATTGTTATTTTTTGGTGTTGTTAGAGTATGATGTGATTTTGGGAATGGACTGGTTATCCAAGTACCATGCAGTGTTGGACTGTATAGCTAAGACAATCACCTTTTCTATACCTGACCAGCATCAATTTTAGTTTGTGGCTGATTCTAAAGATAAGTTTATAGAGACTTTGATGTCTTGTATTCATAAAGAGTCCAAAGAGGTATGTATTGAACAGTTGCTGGTAGTACGTGATTTTCCAGATTTTTTCAGGAAATTCCAGGTTTGCCACCCGTTAGACGTACAGAATTTCGAATAGATCTTATCCTTAGCACTACCCCTATATCCAAAGCCCCTTATCATGTGGCACCGTTAGAGTTGCATGAGTTGCAAAGACAGATAAATGAATTACGTCATTTGGAGTTTATTCGCCCTGAGTACTTCACCTTGGGGAGCGCCTGTGCTTTATATAAAGAAGAATGATGGTTCTTTACGGTTGTGTGTCGATTATTGAAGACTTAATAAGGTTATGATTAGAAACAAGTATCCGCTCCCAAGAATAGATGATTTATTCAATCAGTTGAGCGGTGCGTAGTATTTCTCGAAGATAGATTTACGGTCTGGGTATCATCAGATTCGGGTTCGGGAGGAGGATATCCCGAAGACAGCTTTTGTGACTCGTTATAGACAATTTGAATTCAAAGTCATGTCATTTGGTCTGACTAATGCACCTGCAGTATTTATGCAGTTGATGAATGAGGTATTTCGTCCTTATTTGGACCAGTTTATTATTGTTTTTATTGATGATATTTTAATATATTCAAAGACAAGGGAAGATCATGAGTGTCACTTAGAGATGACATTGCAAACCCTTCGTGCCCACTATCTATATGCTAAACTGGAAAAATGTGAGTTTTGGCGGGAAGAAATAAAATTATTGGGGCACACAGTTTCGAAGAACGGAGTTTCAGTTGATCCAGCTAAGGTTGAAGCAGTTTTGCAATGGAAACAGCCGAAGAATGCAACTGAGATTCGGAGTTTCTTAGGTCTAGCAGGGTATTACAGACGTTTTGTTAAAGGATTTTCTCGTATAGCTACCCCACTGACTCGATTGACTCGAAAGGATGCAATGTTTGTTTGGAGTGGAGCCTGTGAGCGGGCATTCGCAGAACTAAAAACTCGTCTTACGACGACACCGATTCTCACTCTTCCATCTGGGAGTGAGGGATTCATTGTTTATATAGATGCCTCGCTTATAGGTTTGGGGTGTGTCCTAATGCAACAGGGCATATGCATATCGCCAACTTAGGCCTCATGAGTAGAATTATCCCGCACACGACCTAGAGTTAGCAGCGGTAGTTTTTACCCTCAAAGTATGGAGGCATTACTTATATGGGGTTAGATTCGAACTCTTTTCGGATCATAAGAGCCTGAAATACCTCTTTTCCCAAGCCGAGTTGAATATGAGGCAGAGACGTTGGATGGAATTGATGAAAGACTATGATTTTGATCTTTAGTACCACCCAGGAAAAGCTAATGTGTGGCGGATGCTTTAAGTCGTCAGCCACAGGCCCAAGTGGCACAATTGATGATGCGAGAGTGAAAAATGGTAAAAGATATAGTTGAATTTGATTTTGAGATGACTCTATAGTCCTCAGTTGTACAATTAGCAAACTTGACGATTCAGTCCTCTTTGACATCCCAAGTAATAGAAGCCCAACAGTTTGATTAATGGGCGTTGTTTTGTAAGGATGTGATAATAAGGAAAAGTCAACCGGAGTGGCAGATAGGTTTGGATGGTGGACTTCAGTTTCAAGGCAGATTATATGTTCCAGATATCTTAGAATTGAAGAAGGCCCTTATGGATTAGGCACATTGCATTCAGTTTACTATCCACCCAGGATCTACGAAGATGTATAAGGACATGAAAATGCAATTTTGGTGGACTGGAATGAAACGTGAAGTTGCTAGGCATGTGTCAGAGTGTGACGTTTGCAAACGAGTAAAGGTAGAGCACCAAAAGCCTACAGGGGAATTGCAACCTTTGGAGATACCAGTATGGAAGTGGGAACATGTAACTATGGATTTCATTGTGGGTTTACCAAAAACCTTACGTCGACATGATGCTATATGGGTTATTGTAGACCGTTTGACAAAGACAGCCCACTTTCTTCCTATTTGTATTTCTTGGTCTAAAGAACGGCTCGCAACTTTGTTTATAAAAGAAATTGTTAGATTACATGGTGTACCTGTTTCGATTGTATCTGACCGAGATCCGAAGTTTACATCAAAGTTTTGGAAGAGTTTTCCAAAAGGAATGGGGACGACTTTAAGATTTAGCACAGCATATCATCCACAAACAGATGGGCAGTCCGAAGGAGTTAACCAGATTCTCGAGGACATGCTCAGATCATGTGCATTAGATTTCTCTGGTAGTTGGGACGACCACTTGCCATTAGCAGAATTTGCGTATAATATAGTTTTCAGGCTACTATTTACATGGCACCCTATGAGGCGTTATATGGTAGACCTTGTAGGTCCCCAAGTTGTTGGACTGAGATTGGTGAGCGATGTCTTTTAGGTCCTGATGTTGTCCGGAAAACGTCTGAAAAGATTGATCTTATTCGACAACGTATGCTTACAACTCAAAGTCAGTAGAAGAGTTTTGCAGATCGCCAGCATAGACCCTTAGAGTTTGTTGAGGGAGACCGTGTATATCTCCGAGTTTCACCAATGAAAGGTGTAGTACGATTTGGTGTTAAGGGAAAGTTAGCCCCGAGGTTTATAGGGCCCTTTGATATTATTGAACGAGTTCGCACCGTAGCTTATCGTCTCCCTTTGCCACCCCAATTATCTGGAGTTCATAATGTTTTTCATGTCTCGATGCTCCGTAAATGTGATCCGAAGATAATAGCACCTGTTATTGACTAGCAATCCTTTGCAGTTCGGAAAGATGCATCCTATATCGAGCAGCCAATTTGTATCGTGGATAGAAAAGAACAAGTTCTTCGTACTAAAGTCATTCCCTTAGTTAAGTCCAATGGGGTTATCATTCTGTAGAAGAAGCAACCTGGGAACGGGAAGCAGAGATACGCAATCGTTACCCTCATCTATTTGATTCCTAGGTACGTATAAGTATGATATCGCTATTGTTGTATTGTACTGTTATGGATATGTTTTGAAATTTCGAGGACGAAATTTTTTTAGAAGGGGAGAGTTGTAAGACCCGAGGCCCCGAAATCTGGTTTGTACACTGGATAGCCGTTGGTTGTAGGTCCATTGGCCCCAAAAATGTTTTGACTTGATCATAATGTTGTTCTATTATCAAGCTGCAAGCTGTATTTCAACCCGATGTCCGAAGTTTAAGATATGGACCTAAAATTAAACAATCTGAGAAATGACACTTATGTCCTTATTTTATCTGGCGGAGCCCCACCATCAAGTTTTCAAAATCCGTTAGGTCCGAGAGCCTAACCGTTGTGACCGTAATCGAGTTACGGAGTTAATGGCGAAAACGGCATCAATAGGACACCCGGATTGTAAGTTATGAATAGATATGCACATGTATATTTTGATAAAAATAACTCAAATGACCTCGATGTTTTTAAAATCCTTGGAATACATTAGATCAAATTACTTAAATAACATTGTTATATGGTTACCATAAGCTTACATTTCTTAAAAACATCACAAAACAGCTCCCAAACCTTCTTTTTAGACAAAAAACTAATTTTAAAACAAGTTTTTAGTCCATAAACATAAACAAACCTCGTTCACAATCTCATTTCCAGCACTCTCTTTCTTGTTGAGTGTGAAGTTGAGCTGAAGAAGAAGAATAAGAGGAAATAGAAGCTGAGATTGAGAGCCAATCCTCTGCTAGTTACAGGTGAGTGCATCGATTAGGAGCACGCATATATTTGCGTTGGGGCTTCCTTGAAAACCCTATTGCTGAATTTTCTGCTTTAGAGTTAGGTTATTGCTGGATTTTCTGATTTAGGGTAAAGTGATTGCTGGATTTTCATTTAGGGTTAGGTGATTGTTGAATTTTCTGCTTCAGGGTTAGGTTATTGCTGGATTTTCTGATTTAGGGTTAGGTGATTGCTGAATTTTCATTTAGGGTTAGGTTATTGCTGGATTTTCTGAAGGTTTGATAGAGATGAGTTAGTTTTGTTTAAATTCATACGTATTGCCATCGATTTCTCGTTGTCCCTTACAAAGTCCTCCCACTACCTGTTTAACAAAACGTTTAAAAGAATTATACTTCCTCCTTTTGATGTAGTTAATTCTTGAGAAAAAGCATGCTTGTGGCATGAAGTCTTATAGCAGAATGAATTCCGGATTGGATTTAGATTGGCCAAGTCATGTGCATATCATATGCATGGTTCATAGTTGTTGTATCATTGTATGATTGAAAGTGAATGCTTCATATCATGGTATGGTAATCATAGTGGGTTGTGTTGCGACAGACGATGTGTTTATGATTAGTATGTGAACCGTCTAGATACAAGATGCATTACATAAGACCCCTGTGAGAAACTTAAAATTCATGAGGAGACCACATGAGGAAGGTCATCCTTTGCTTGTCTTGAAAAACGTGATATGTTGTGCTTGTGTGTGGACTCATGCATACGGTGATTGTAAATACGATGAAACATACTTTGTTATGACTTGAGTTGGACACCACACCAAAAATGTGTAATTCAAGAGGACATGATTAGAAGGTCCGTGGGTGAAAGTCCCTAAACCCCGATTAGTACCATTTGGAGCAACTAATGCCTAGACCGGGTGGAAGAACAGAGCACTGGAATGCCGAAATACCAAAGGAAGTAGCGACTCCCACCGACCCGTGTCGATTGGTTAAGAGGTTTGACCTGACCTGCTTATGGGCAAGCAAAGATAGGTTGTCTATGATGAGCTCGTAAATTGTCTGCTATCATTTTGTCAGGCGACTTATGACTTCTCGCTGTTACGCAGATAGTGAGGTTCAACACAAGTGGGTTAGACTAGTTCGGCTCGTGAACTATGTAGTCCCACCTCTGTAGTTGACCACGGTGGAAAAGTCTATACAAGTGGGTAGCAATCATATGCGAGTCCCACCTCTGTTTCAGACCTTGGTGATCCAATTGGGAAATGTGGAAAGTTGTGAAAACGTTGAAAAAGTATGTATGTTACAAGCAGGTAGAAGTCCCACCTCTGTATATAAAAATGATTTGGAACATAAAAAGTGGCATAATGCATTGTATCTTTATTTTATTGTTATCGATGCAGAAAGCCTGTGCATTATATGAGCATGACATGAAACATGCATTTTCACTGCACACACGCACTCACTGGGCTTAGTAGCTCAAGCTTTTCTTTCTATTTTTTTTTACAGGCGAGAGTAGGGAGCTGCAGGAATAGAGGCTACAGACTCCAGTTGTCCTTTTTGTTTTGTAGATATCAGTGTATATATTTTTTTGTAGTTGGAAGTCCCAAAATCGGAGTTCTACAGAGACTGTCAACCAAAATTTGGTGTATAGTAATCATGGATTACCAACACTAGATTTAGGGTTGTGACAATACCAGCCAATAGTATCGGTATTACAAACACTACAAGGCCTATATCTGATCACTGCCCGATATTACTAAAGTTGAACAAGAAGGATTGGGGCCCAAGGCCGTTTAGATTTGAGCTTTCATGGTTAGAGGTGGAGGGATTCTCAAAATGGTAAAGGAATGGTGGTTGTTATTTCCGGACCAAGGGGGAACAGGCTATAATCCCTGTCAGAAACTGAAGCTTCTAAAGAATAAGATAAATGGGTGGAAAAAAGTACTTAGCAGCCATGAAGAGGAAACATTGAATATTTTAAACGAGATTCAAGAATTGGACATTAAGGAAGAAAGGGGTGAGTTGTCGGAAAAGGAAAAGGCTTGAAGGGAAATTCATTCTGCTACGTACAATGCAAGAATGAGGAAGAAATAAAATGGAGACAACAGTCAAGGGACCTATAGCTAAAAGAGGGTGACAGAAACACAAAATCTTTCCATGTTATGGCTAGTGCAAGAGCGAGAGTAAATAAGATCAAATCGATCATAGTGGAGGACGAGAGATTCGAAGGAAAGACTAAAGGATGTGCCACAATCGTTAACTTTTCTAAGAAGCTCCTCACAAGGGAAGAATGGGTTCGGCCGAAGATTGATAATTTGCATTTTGATTTGATCTTATCAGAGGTGGTAGAATCTCTTAAGAGAGAATTTGCCGAAGAAGAAATTAGAAATGCTATTGTAGAGTTGGGGGGTGATAAAGCTCGCGGGTCAGATGGCCTTTTGATTTTATTCTATCAGAAATTTTAGAAGCTGGTTAAACACGAGGTAATGAGTTTTATTAACAATTTTTATGTAACAAGTTCTTTGCCACCGGAGTTAGATGCAACATTTATTGCACTGATCCCAAAAAAGTAAGGTGTTGGAAAGCTTAAAAAATTATAGGCCGATTAGCCTTTTAAGAGGCCCATATAAAATTTTGACCAAGCTTCTGGCATCAAGATTTAAAGCGGAACTTGGTGGTGTCATCTCAAAGTCTCTAGGGGCCCTTGTGGCAGGAAGACAAATTGTAGATGGTGCTTTGGTGGCACATGAATTTATCGATGCATGTAATAGAAGTGGTACGAAATGAGTGGTAGGTAAATTGGATGTTGAGATAGCATAAGATCACATTGATTGGAGCTTCTTGGAATATATGTTAGGCCGAATGAGGTGTGGCGGTAGATAGCGGGCGTGGATCCGGACATGTGGCATCAGCGAAGTTCTTGATTCTGGTTAATGGGTCATCGAATGGCTTCTTCTCATAGCCAAGAGGTTTGTGATAAGGGGATCCCTTATCTCCGTACTTGTTTGTGATAGTGATGGAAGCCTTTAGTACGATAATTGATAAGCAAGCAGAGGAGAATTTAGTGAGGGGATTCAGAATAGATAATTTGGATTTTCAAATGACTCATTTACGGTATGCAGATGATACGTTGTTGCTTTGCGAAGCCGATGAGGAGCTAGTAGAAAATCTTCACATGATTGTGATTTGTTTTGAAGTGGTATCTAGCCAAAAGATTAATATCGATAAAAGGGAGATATTGGGGGTAGGCATTTCAAAGGAAGAATTGACTTTTTTTGTGAGTCTATTTGGGTGTAGGGAAGGTTCCTTTCCATCTTCTTACCTGGGGCTCCCTTTATGTATAGGTAAGCCACCCAAACATCTTTAGGATAAAGTTGTAGAAAGATTCAAAAAGAAGTTATCTCATTGGAGAGGAAGATACTTATCTTTATGGGGGAGGACAACCCTAATCAAGGCGGCAATGTTGAATCTTCCGATCTACTTCATATCACTCTTTAAATGCCCTAAATCGGTGTTGACTAAGTTGGAAAGAATCAAACGGGATTTCTTTTGGAAGGGAGTAGAAGAAAAGAAGTTTCATCTTATGAGGTGGGAGGAAGTATGCATGCCATGGGATCAAGGAGGTGTCGAGTTAAGAAGTTTGGAGGTAGTAAATGTAACCTTGGTAGGTAAATGGGCGTGTTGGTTTGAACTAGAGGAGGGGAGTTTATGGAGGGAGGTGTTGACTAAGAAGTATGAGTTCAATGCGTGAGGGGGGGGGGGTTGCCTCGTCAATATATAGGTCTTCTTGCCAATGGAAAGTGGTTAATTTGATCAGGAGTAAGGTTTTGGAAGGGGTAGAGTTCTCCTTAGTCAATGGTTTGAAGTTAAGGTTTTGTGATGATGCATCAGTGGGGGAGCAGAAATTGGATGATAGGTCTTCTTGCCAATAGAAAGTGGTTAATTTGATCAAGAGTACGGTTTTGGAAGGGGTAGAGTTCTCCTTAGGCAATGGGTTGAAGTTTAGGTTTTGTGATGATGTATCGATGGGGGAACAGAAATTGGATGATGTGTTTCCTAGGCTGGCAAGGTTATCAAGGTGGAAGGGTTTAGTGCTTGCAAGTTGTTTTTCTTTTCAAGGTGAGGAAGTGATATGAGCTCTGCCGTGTTAAAGAAATCTAGATGATGCAGAGTTTGAGTTGGTTAATTTGATAAAGCTTCTCTCTAAGGTGAGGTCGGTGCAATCAGAACTGAACAAGATGGGGTAGGGTTAAATGACAAGTCGGGAAAATTTTATGTAAAATCTTTTTTCAAGATGCTTATTGGAGAGGCCTCCAATGATGGGGTTAGTCCATTTGCTTTTGTTCTGCGTTACAAGGCGCCCCCAAAGGTGGCCACTTTGGCATGGCAGGTGGGTTGTAATAAGGTGCTCACGGTTGACAATCTATGCAAAGGAAAGTTGATTCTACCCAATCTATGCCTTATATGCCTTCATGATGAGGATTCGGTGGATCACTTATTTATTCATTGCGTCTCTACGCGGCAAATGTGGGAAAACTTTCTAAAGCCCTTTGGAATAGCGTGGGTGTGGCCAAAATCTATTGGGCAATTATATTTGATGTGGCATGTTGGTGTCTCAAGTAGAGCAGGGTTAAAAGTCTGGCAGCTAAGTGTTCTTGCAGGGATTTGGTTCTTGTGACTAGAAAGAAATAATCAGTGCTTTAGGAATTGGGAGGGGCAAGCGAAGGAGGACTTGAAAGGACTAAATTGCATGGGATCGAGTCGGCAAAGGCATCAAAGGCTATAGACTATTTCCCAGATTGTTGGGCTGAGTTATAATTGATTATATTTTGGTTTTGTATAATGCTCTGTTGTATATTCCAGTTGCTGCCTTTTTTTCTAATTAAATGTTTTGCAATGTTCAAAAAATAATAATAATAATAATACTAATAATAATATTGCCAAAAAAGCAAATTAGCACTTCAGAGGTGGAAGTTGTGTTTTATAAAGAATTGAGTGTCAAATAAAATTCAGTGCACATGAATATTGAGCAATTTATTGATATTTCAGTGGGATTGAAACACTATTCATATGGATGCAAGCAACCTAAATCCCATGATCACACCTTGAAATTACTGAAACATTAAAGCATTAGTTTCTGACAATGAAAGAAATGGCTATTGCAGAGTCCACAGGGAGGAGCCTGAAAACATTTTAAATAACAGAATTCAAAATGGCCAGTGGATGCAAAATTTCCCAAGTTTTGAAGCTACCAACTTCAGAAGGTATGCCGTAGTGCACAAGTGTATTCACAATTACTCCTGGATCCGTTTGCCCATGATGCTGCAAAATCAAATTAACGATGTGTCAGTGAGACCGCGATTATAATCAATACTGCTTCCACTTATGGAAACAAACACACTAAAACCACAACATGAGCAATTTGCTTAGGTTCAAGGTGGTTCACACTCATGGGTAGACATTTTGATATATGTAACTCCACCAGGTAGCAGCAGATCAAGCAATAGACATGCAATCTGTGCAAAAGTGAATGGTGTATTTTCCTCATTGAACGGATAGTGAAGTACTATCCACAGCCCAAGTAAGAAACATGACTTTGGTTTGAATTAGCATATTTAAAAATCATCTCCAATCATAATCAACACAACAAAATAAGTTAAAATATCAGTTCTTAACCGTAAGTAAAGCAATTGCATTTTTGTGCGTGTTTTATGCAGACCTACTCTTTTAGCATCTAAAAGAAAAATATACATGTTCACAAATTGTGGAGTGTTGATTAAGCTGCAATTTGAAATGAACAACTAACAACGCCTATCAGATCAACTTGCTAGACAACTTAGATAACTTGCTAATGTTCGACATGGTTGATTTGTTCAAGTACTACGATGAGTTATCTAATGCATAAAGTGGAGTTACATGAGTTGTACAAGGCAAAATGAAGGGGGAAAAAAAAAAAGGAGCCCCATTCTAAATGAACGTGGATCACAAGCAATAGATTGAAAAGATAGCATTAGAACCTCTATTACTTCTTTGAAGTATCAAACTCATCAAAAATCAGGTTCTTTCCAGCCTGAGGGGAATGCTGTAACCCAAGACCCACCAATGGGCCTAACATGTGTTGAATTTGTGGAGTGCTTGCTGCTGATTTCTAGGGCTGAATTCTTTGGTGGGAACATTACCAAACTCCCCTCAAGAAAATCTAACTTTTGCTGCTTAACATCCTATCTTGGATAGGGTAGATTGATTTTGAACCAATCTTAGAGTTGGAAAATCTAAGTTAAAGATTTAATAGGATTCTCAGATGTGCTTTTAGGCTCTATAAAAGGTTTTTGTAAGAGGTAGAGGTTTCTTTTTTTACTTCTTTGATATTCTTCTTTGAGACATTGTAAATGGTTTTGTGATTTCCATTCCAGTAAATGCATCTATTATAGTGATTCAGATTGCATTGGACTAGAATCTAAAATCAGTTAAAAATTTTCCATGCAGACCATCTACAGTGGGAACTTGTAGATGAATTGTCCGGATTATCACATGGAAAGGCATAAGGAGCAAGCAAAATGGGGAAGCCTCCAGGGATGAACCTTGCTAGCAAATCTCCATCACAAATCATGGATTTGAAATAGCATCAAAAGTATATTAAATGATCCCGATGGGCTCTTTGAGTGTCCTTGAAGGTGCATCGACCTCCTTGGAGGTCTCTCCTTTTGGCTCGGGACATGTGGGCCTCGGTCAGGCTCGGTGCCTAGTGAGTCCAGGCCATGTCAGTAGAATTGGTCTATTCCATAAGCCGACACTTAGATTTTCTCCCCAACAGTGAGCCCCCGACTCCATGTGCCAACTCAAGAAGGCCGAGGAGTAGATCGGAGTTTAGTCGGATTGCGTCTGGACCGAGCTTATGATGAAGCATTTATTGGGGAGAAAATCTAAGTCGATAAGTCGGCTTATGGAATGGACCAATTCTACTAACATGGCCCGGACTCACTAGGCGTCAAGCCTGACCGAAGCCCACATGTCCCGAGCCAAAAGGCGAGACCTCCAAGGAGGTTGATGCACCTTCAAGGACACTCAAAGAGCCCATCAGGGGTCATTTAATGCCGACCCAATCCCTAGGTCGGTTGTAGATCACGTATGGGCCGACTAGACCTTAATACAACCCAAAGCCAACCTACCCTCTCGGTCGGCCATCGGCTAGCAATCGGTCAGCAATAAGTTGATTACAGATCAACCATGTCCTACTTAAATAGTTGGTTAAGGGCCGGCCATTCTCAGTCGGCCACAACATGGCCAGCGCATGCATCGGCCAACATGAACCATACGGATATACCAACACTACATAGTCGGTTGACAATCGGGATGTGAATTTCGACCCTTCCAAGCCAAGCTCCGTTGGATATTCGCCGTCAAAGCCAAGCCAGAACCGAGCTAGAAACTTAGCTCGATATTGAAGATCCACCTTCCGAGATCCTCGGAATATAACCTCCAATCCCGAAAATCCAGGAGATCGAAGATCTCGGAATCTTTCCGGATGATGATCAATCCCCTCCAAGGAAGGATCCCGTAACCGCGGGATCACATCTCCTCTATAAATAGGAGACGCCCAACGATGAAAGGTACACACGTTCTCACCCCGAAAACTCTAATACCATTCTTAGACCCAGATTCCAGGCCTGACTTAGGCATCGAAAGATCCCTTGTATTAGCCAGGGTTTCCTTTGTCCTCTTCCTGTGCAGGTATTCAAGCAGTAAAGGGGGGGAGCCGGAAACAGCATCAACAGCTTGGCGCCGTCTGTGGGAAACGACATTACAAGTTGTTTTCCGCTCTATCAGAAGCACCGCAACACCTACCATGGCTAGAGGGAAAAAGAAGGCCCAGACCCCTCCTGAGGAGGTTCCAGTTACAGCCCTGCCTGCGGCAGAGCACGCCCCCGATCGACCAGAGCGACAAGGGAGCCACTAAGGAACACCAGCCCCCCAGACGACCTCTAGTTCGACCAAGCGCGCTCAATAGAACCGAGGAAGGAATGGGCAATGGGATACATTGGAAAGAGAGGTTGGAAACATCAGAGCCAATCTGAATTATATGAGAGAAATGCTGGAGCAAATGCAGCCCCGGCGCATGCAGGAGCCCGACTAGAGGGAGGAACGGTCGAGCAGTGTTCGACAATTCACCAATCCTCAGCCATCCGCCCCATGAACCGCTCCTCAGCCGACCTTGCATCAAGATCCGGCCGAGCCCACTCCGTCACGTCTCAGGAACAGCCCCTCTACCTGCTTCCGATCTATGGCATGAGACAGATCGGAGGAGGTGCAGTCGACTACTGACCGAAGGAACTGCCGATAGTGAAGAACCATGGAAGACTGAGATCCAAAATCTGCAGAAACAGATTGCAGTCTAGTTAATCCATCGGGACTAGAGGAGACAGAATCCCCATTCGTGGCCAATATAATTCAAGCTCGGCTACCAGACCAGTTCCGCCTACCTCAGATCGTTCCTTATACCAGCAAAGTCGACCCAACCGAACATATAGTCTTTTCGGACCTATATGGAATTGCACAACGCCTCGGACGCCGTGATGTGCTGAGCCTTCTCACTCACCCTGCCCGACGTTGCTTGGCTTTGGTTCAAACAATTAAAGTCGAGGTCCATCAGCGCGTTCGCTGAGCTTAGCGAGGCATTCATCAAAAACTTTATTGGGGGTAAGAAAAGGCTCAAGGCATCTGTGCATCTGAACAACATAGTCCAGAAGGAAGGAGAGCTCCTCAAGGACTACATTAAGCGCTTCAATCTTGAAGCCCTGCAAGTTCGGAAGTATTCGGACAAAATAGCTCTCAACTTCATACTAGTGACTGCTACAACTTGAAGCAAGAAATCGAAAGGCTCATCCGTGAGGGCCACCTCGGTGAGCACGTAGACCAAGGAACTGATAGAACCATGACTACGGAAGAGTGCCCGAATGATAACTGACCTACAGAGGAAATCCGAACCATCGTCGAGGGTCATAGGGCAGAGGCGACTTGAACAATGCTCAGAAAAACCATGCACGGAGCATTAGTCGGCCTGAGTCCAAGATCATAGTCCTGGCTCGACCCTCAAAGCAGAGGAAACTGGAAAATACGGCGTAATGTTCACGGAAGAAGACGCCTGAGGCATCTATCATCCACATGACGATGCCTTGGTCATCACCATCACCATCGCGAACCACAAAGTTTTCAGGGTCCTCGTCGACATAGGGTCGTCCGCAGACGTGTTGTTCACCCAGGCATTCGACAAGATGAGCATCGAACGGTCCGCATTATGGCCCGTGAGAACTCCTCTGATTGGTTTCTCGGGTGGACAAATCCTCCCTGAGGGAACCATCCAACTCTCCCTTACTACCGGGGATGCGCCGAGCCAAGCGACAGTTATGGTCGACTTCCTAATAATCAACCAATCTTCTGTCTACAGCGCTATCCTCGGCCGACCCTCACTATGCCTTCTCCTAGCCATTGTCTCAACGTAGCATCTCTCCATGAAATTCCCGACCAAGTTAGGAGTCAGAGTGGTCAAAGGAGATTAGCACGACGCTCGATGATGTTACGCTACAGCTCTAAAAGCTCCATCCGAGGTAGTGAGAATTGGGTCCCTGGATCCCCGCAACGAGTCACCTAAACGAGGCCAGCCGATAGAAGACCTTGTCCAAATACCACTGGACGAGTCCGACGTCTCCAAAACCGTCCGAATTGGCTCGTCCTTGACACCACCATTGAAGGACAAGCTGATCTCTCTGCTACGACGATATGCCGACGTTTTTGCATGGTCTCATGAAGACATCTCAAGGATCGACCCTTTAGTCATCACTCATCGCCTCAACATCAATCCAACCGACAAGCCGGTCCAACAAAAGCGACGCGCCCTCGGCCCCGAGAAATACGCAGTGATCGAGGAGGAGGTCAACAAGCTCCTTAAGGCCAAGTTTGTCGATGAAGTATACTACCCCGACTGGGTAGCTAACATCGTGCTAGTCAAAAAGGCCAAGGAGAAGTGGCGGGTCTGCATAGACTATACCGACCTAAATAAAGCGTGCCCAAAGGACAGTTTCCCTCTTCCTAGTTTCCCTCTTCCTAGGATCGACCAGTTAGTCGACAGTACTGTGGGACACGAGTTAGTTTTATGGATGTTTATTTAAGTTATAACCAAATTGTAATGCACCCATCTAATAAATCAAAAACCAAGTGATGTTACCGACAAAGGTCTTTATTGTTACCGATTGATGCCATTTGGGTTAAAGAATGCAGGAGCAACCTACCAAAGGTTGGTCAACAAGATGTTCGCTAGCCAGATCAGGCGAACAATAGAAGTATACATCGACGACATGCTCGTCAAAAGCATTAAAGCGACAGATCATATAGCCGATCTTGAGGAGATGTTTCTCGTCCTTCAGAAATACCATATGAGGCTGAACCCGAGCAAGTGCGCATTCGGTGTAAGCTCGAGCAAGTTTCTCGGTTTTCTGGTCAGCCAATGAGGAATCGAGGCAAATCCTGAGAAGATCCAAGCCCTGCTCGACATGGACTCACCGAAGACGATCAAAGACATCCACGGACTGACTAGAAGAGTTGTTGCACTCAACCGTTTCATATCCCGAGCCACAGATAAATGCCTCCCCTTCTTCAAGCAGTTGAAAGGTCGGCAGATGGTAAACTGGACAGAAGAATGCGAAGCAGCCTTCCAGCAGCTAAAAAAATATTTAGGATCACCGCCCTTGCTCTCCAAGCCCGAGCCAGGCGAGACACTTTTGATATACTTAGCAGTATCTGACGCGGCCATAAACAGATTTCGAGGCAGCCCAAAAGCCATTCGCTTCACCTTTGTCACTATAAACTCCCTCTCGAATGCTTACAGAGCCTGACATTTTTAATTTTAAAAAAAAAAGGGGAGGGGGAGGGGAGAAGAAGCTCACCGAAGTGTTGTGGAGATGCCAGCAGAGAGGACGGAAAATGGAGAGCAGAGGAAGCAAAAGAGAAGATAGGCGCGAAAATGAAAAGGGAAGACGCTAGGGCGTCCCTTTTTATAGACGTGCCATGTGGCCCCGGCGTTAATTGGGAGGTCAAATCGACGCCTCCTCGGACGCCCCAGCCCAACACATGGCATCACACCACGTGCCGTTTGGATCCGCCATTGAGCTCCCTACCACGCGTCTTCTTCCTATTCGTCCTGCCACTGAAACGATGACCTCACAGCTCGTGCAACCTCGGGAAACGAACCGACGCATGTTAGAACGAGGTAACATGTCCCGATATTTGTGCTGGCCGCTGTGCTAGCAATAAATGCCCCATCATAAGTTCGGTCCAAATATAATTCGACCCAATTCTGATCTCCTCCTCGGCCTTCATAGGTCGGCACAAGGAGAAGGGGGGCTCACTGTTGGGAGAAAATTATGACAAGTCAATAAGTCGGCTTATGGAATGGACCTTTTCTATCGACATGGCCCGGTCCCTAAGGCACCGAGCCTGACTGAGGCCCACATGTCCAGCGAGACGAGAGGCGAGGCCTCCGAGGAGACTGATACAGCCCTGAGGACACTCAAAGCCCCACAGTGGCCGCATTATGCCGACCCAGATCATGGGTCGGCTATGGATCAAATCTGAGCTAGTCACATCATGACTCGACCCTAGTCCGACCGAACGTCTCGGTCGGCCACAGGACAATCTTTGATCGGCAACTAAGTCGATTTAAGAACAATTGTACCCAACCAAGTGAGGCTCGGCCATTATTGGTCGAGCCTGAAGTAGTCGATGCATATACCGACCGGCATGAGCCACTTGGATAAGCCGAGGTTGCGAGAACAATCTACGTACGACCAAGCGTCACATCAGACCCAGGACCGAGCCTCAAGTCTTCGGCTTGGCATCAAAGATTTGCCTTCCGAGATCTTCGGAAGATGATTCCCAATCCCGAAAATCTAGAAGATCTAAGATCTCGGGATCGTTACAGATAACAGCCAATCCCCTCCAAGGAAGGATCCCGTAACCGTGGGATCACATTTCCTCTATAAATAGGAGACGCCCAACGGTGAAAGGTACACATGTTCTCACCCCAAAAACTCTAATACCATTCTTAGACCCAGATTCCAGGCCTGACTTAGGCATTGGAGGGTCCCTTGTATTAGCCAGGGTCTCCTTTGTCCTCTTCCTGTGCAGGTATTCAAGCAGTAAAGGGGGGTGAGCCAGAAACAGCATCAACAGGTGGTATCCAAACGGGCCCTAAAAGATCAAACCTTTACATCATTTTGCAACTTTTCAGAAATAGGTCTTGTGGTTTGTTTTTATGTAGATTAATAAATGGGTCTTTTGATTTGGACTTGTTTTTGACAAGGTTACCATAAATTGGACACGACGATCCCTTTTTTTTTTCTTCTTTTTTTTTCTTTTTTTTAAGTTTGGGAGTGAAAAGAAGCCGCTTAGCTAACTAATTTACAATGCAAACATCCAAAAATCAGGTCTCATTATGAACTTTGCGTTTAAAGATCAATTTATTCAATCGTTTTGGTGAATTCTCTGAGATGGGTATTTCCATTCCACAAAATAGTCATCTTAGAACCCAAGAACGGAAGGATGAATGTTTTTTGTTTTCCTCAACAGGAATGTTTTTGGTAGAGTTAGAAAAGACGAGTGGAAACTGAGAGAGAGAGAGACCTGGATGACATCGATGGTGGCGTCTTTAATGCCGAAAACGTCTAGGAAGGCGTGGGAGAAGGCACGGCGATGCAACCGGTTTGACGCAGGGCCCGTGCTTTGGATTAAAGTCCCATCGACGTCGAATGTCACCAGGATTTTCTTCTTGATCGAATGAGATCCGCTCGATTCCATCTCTCTATCTCTCTCTCTCTCTCTCTCAGTTGCAGTCGAGTTGAAACAAGCGAAGAGACAGACCAGCAGAATATAAAAAAGGCTCTGAGACCAGCAGAATATAAAAAAGGCTCGGGAATCTGGTTCGTCTGCAACTGTTGAATTTCGTGGAACTAGCTTTGGGTCGTGTTTACGGAAAATAGACGGGTCTCAAAAACCTCCAAATTCACATTCGTGGCTCCCCTGATATTTTGGGGACGCGAGTTTCATGTAACCTTTTCCGGACAGGCCCATGTAACTTGTTACGGAAAAAAAAAAAAATAGGCGGACCGATAAGAGAAGGTCGGACCACCAACCAGCCCGACCCACTGGGCCAATGGCGAGAAAAGAGCCAAACCATTCAACGTATACTTGAGGTCAAAGTCGGGAAAACAAAAGGTTGGCACGACCATACGTTGGGACGACTATAGGTCGGCACATTTTCGGTCAACACGACCTTCAACGGACTCTCCTGGGGAATAGCTTAGGAGAGCTATCAACCTTCCCCCGTGAAGGCAAAGAAGCTAAGGGTTATTGAAGTTAGTGATCACAGGGACATCACAAACATGCTTTGTCGGATTTATCATCATAACAACGTCGACCTTCTAATAGCTCGGCTAGCGTATCTCTGAGGCACCGTTACCTCTATCGCCCGACCTTATCTATAAGTCAGACGAGGTTACCGGCTTCCGACTGACGTCCAATGTTATCCAAGGAAACGACCCGAAGTTCTCTCCGAGGATCCTGGGGGGATAAGTTAAGAATCTCCAGCATCTCTGGAACCAAAGATCTCGGGAAGATCTCTGACACATTAGGAGCTCTAATTCAACTACGATGTGTACCTGTTAAACAGACAAGATCGCTCGACGGTGTGATCTTCCCTCAATTATGAATAGGGAGAATCCCCAATGGTGAAAGATACACAAAGACTTTAGCATCGAAGGGTCCCCTGCATTAGCCAGGGTCTTCTTTGTTTGTTTTCTGTGAAGGCGTACAAGGACAAGAGAAGGGTCTACCGGAAAACTGCAGCAATAGTTTGGCGCCATTTGTGGAAAGCGACATTGGAAGTCCTTCTCACCACTTTGTTAAGCAATGGCTAGAAGGAAAAAGAAAGCTCGAGCCTCCCCTGTTGCACCTGACCTTGCACAATCGAAGCAGCATATGATAGTCATCGGGACTCTACTTCCCAACAACAGGCTGACTCTGATCCTACAAGACAAGCACAACGGTCTCGCAATAGAGGGGGACGGTTGAACTCCCTTGAGCAACAAGTTAAAGCACTGAACAATAACATAAGTTCTATGAGGCAGTTACTAGAACAGCTACAACCCCAGCAAGTACAGGGGACCGCCCAGGAAGCTGAGCAATTAGTCCAAGACGATCTTCCTCAACCCTCCAACACACCTGCCGCCTCTCAAAGAAGCCAACAACTCAGATAAACAAGGCCGGCCCCTTCTCATGTTTCTGGGACCGCAGCTCTACCTGCTTCCAATCTACGCCACGAGCTGGACAAGAAGAAGCGCTACAAAGGTCCCGCCGAAGATGTGGCCGAGAGCAGCAAACCATGGGAAACAGAATTAAAGGACTTATGCGGTCAGATCGGGGATACACAACAAGCCAACTGTACAAATGCTCCGACCCCAATGGAGGTAATGATGGAGGAAACCGAACCTCTGTTTACTGCCGACATTATGCAAGCACAATTGTCAGATAGGTTTCGTATGCCACAAATCACCGCCTTCTCAGGAATTACCGACCCATCCGAGCATCTGTAGTCATTCAGGGTCTAGATGGATCTCCATAACGCGTCCACTGCAGTAATATCTCAGGCATTTCCACTGACTCTGACTAGAGCTACTCGAAAATGGTTCAGACAGTTGAAGTCGCACTCCATTAGCTCCTTCTCCCAGCTTGGTTAGGTCTTTGTCACGAACTTCATTGGGGGAAAGGAGAGACTCAAATTGGCCTCCCACCTTCTCAACATCGTCCAGAACGAAGGACAGCTATTAAAAGACTGTATCAAGTGCTTCCAACTCGAAGCGATGCAAGTACGGAAGCATTTTGAAGAGATTGCTCTGACTGTAATAATGGGAGGCTTAAGAGACCCCAAGTTCCTCTTCTCGCTGGACAAAAACCCTCCGACAATGATGGTCGACCTTCTGAACTAGTCGCAGAAGTATTCCAATGCCGAGGAAGCCTCTACCTTACGAAAGGTTGTCCAAAGTAAAGGAACGGTGGCCAAAGAACACGACCACCAAAGGTAGAGCCCGGTTTAGCCAGTGGAAGCAAGAAAAAGAAGGATGACCAATCACGAGATAATCGATGTCCCAGCAAGCGGCCTGACAGTAAGTTCAAGTCATACACTCCCCTTAACAAGACACTTGAGCAAGTATTGATGGAGATTCATGACAAACTCATCCTTAAATGACTGAACAAGATGAAATCCGATCCTGGTAAAAGAAGTAAAAATAAATACTGCTATTTTCATTGGGATCACGACCATTTGACGAGCAATTGTTTCGACCTCAAGGAGGAGATCGAAGCGCTCATCCGGGGAAATTCGCACTATCTTTAAAGGTCTCGCTGGTGGAGGAGATTCGAACCGAGCTCAAAAAGCCCACATAAGGAGAATCAGTCATTCCAACTCCGAACGAGAAATCCTTACCACCAGCAGACCTTTAAAAGAACAAAACATAGTAACCTACAGCCTGACTTCACCGAAGAGGATGCTCGATGAGTCCATCATCCGCACAACGATGCGCTTGTGGTTACGATGACCATAGCCAACCGCAAGGTATTCCGAATCTTGTGGATACAAAATCCTCGGCCAACATCCTCTTCACGCATGCATTCGACAAATGGGGGTCGGACAGTCTGGACTCCAAGCCGTCAGGACTCCTTTGCTCGGATTCTCAGAAGGCAAAGTTATACCCAAAGGATCGATACAGCTTCCGCTCACCGCCGAAGATGGACAAAACCAAGTAACCACAATGATTAACTTTTTAGTGGTGGACTGCCTGTCTGTCTACAATGTGATCCTCGGCTGACCCTCCCTTAACGCCGTGTGAGCTAAGTTTTGACCTATCACCTGGCGATGAAGTTTTCGACCAAGCAGTGTGCTGGATTGGTCAGGGGAGACCAACATGAAGCTCGACAGTGCTACATGATGGCGCTGAGAGCTCAACAGCAGACGATGACCATCGCCCCTCTAGACCCCCAAGAAGATATTGGAGAAAGTGGTTGTCCTGCGGAGCACCTCATTCCCATTTCACTCGACAGTTTTGATCCATCTAGAATGGTCCAAATTGGGTTGTCTCTAACATCTCCACTACGGGACGAGATTGTGAACCTCCTTCGACAATATGCAGACGTCTTCACATGGTCCCATGAAGATATGCCTGACATCGACCCAAAGGTCATTGTCCATTGACTAAATGTCGACCCTAACCACCAACCGATTCGATAGAAGCACAAAACACTCGGCCCCGAGCGATACGTGGTAATCGGAGAAGAGGTCGACAAGGTCCTCAAAGCTAGATTTATGGAGGAGATCTATTATCCAAACTGGATAGCCAACATCATCTTGGTTAGAAATTCCAATGGGAAGTGGCAGGTTTGTGTTGATTACACTGACCTGAACAAAGTCTATCCCAAAGATAGTTTTCGTCTTCTTAGAATTGACTAGCTTATCGATAGTACAGCAAGGTAAGAGCTGTTGAGTTTTATGGATGCCTTTCTGGTTATAACCAAATTATGATGCATCCATACAATAAGTCATAAACGACCTTTGTTACTGATAAGGGTCTCTACTGTTATAAGGTCATGCCCTTTGGACTGAAAAATGTCGGAACTACCTATTAGCAACTTATCAACAAGATGTTCGCCCGCCAAATCGGATGGTCAATGGAAGTCTACGTGGATGACATGCTCGTCAAAAGCATTAGAGCCACAGATCATGTATCCAATCTCAGGGAAATGTTCCTAATTCTTTGAGAATATCAGATGAAGTTGAACCCGAACAAATTTGCTTTTGGGGTTAGCTCGGGAAAATTCCCCAGCTTTTTGGTCATCCAATGGGGAATCGAGTCAAACCCTGAAAAAATTAAAGCTCTTCTCGACATGAATTCGCCAAAATGACTAAAGATGTCTAGAGTCTTATAAAAAAAAATCACCACTCTTAATCGCTTTGTATCTCGGGCTACGGACAAGTGCCTCCCCTTTTTCAAACAGTTGAAAGGGAAGCAGGTCGTAGACCGGACAAAGGAATGCGAGATGGCTTTTCAACAACTCAAGCGGTACCTGGGGTCGCCACCATTGCTTTCCAAACCTGATAAAGGGGAACCGTTGTTGTTGTATTTGGCAATTTCAAATGCGGCAATCAGCTCGGCCTTGATTAGGGAACATGGAGGGAAGCAACTCTCAGTGTACTACGTGAGCAAGGCCTTGATCTCAGTCGAAATAAGGTATCCATGCTTGGAAAAACTATCATTGGCATTGGTTATTTTATCTTGTCGGTTACGGCCGTATTTTGAAGCCCACACCATCATTGTCCCGAAAAATCAACCTCTCTGTCAAGTGTTGCATAAGCCTGAAGCTTCAGGAAGGCTGACCAAGTGGGCGATCGAGCTAAGTGAGTTTGACATCAAGTACTAACCCCGAATGATAATTAAGGGTCAAGCGGTGACCGACTTTATTATAGAGCTCACCCCAGCACATGGATAAGGATCTGAGCCGAGCCATCAATCCGAGCCAAGTTTAGATTTGACCATTCAGGCCGACCCGAGCCATTAGTCTAATCCGAGCTTAGATCCGGACATTCAGGCTGCGTTAGAGCTGATCTCGAGCATTTCGTTTGAGCTAACATCCAATTAAGGCTATCAATCTCAACCGACCTCCATGCCCGATCATCAGGTCGATCCCAACCTGCCAATGTGGACGTTATATGTTGATGGTTCATCCAATTCTAAAGCTAGTGGGGCCAATATAGTCATGGAGACTCCAGATTGCGTATGTGTTCAGTATGCCTTAAGATTTGAATTCCAAGCCTCCAACAATGTAACAGAATATGAAGCTCTGCTAGCCGGACTTAGGTTGGTGGCCGCCATGGGAGCCCAACACCTTAAAGTTTTTAGCGATTCACAGCTATCGGTAATCAATCAAATAGCCGACGAATATCAAGCCAAGAAGGAACACATGAAAGTGTATCTACTGAAGGCTAAAGAACTAATGGATGGGTTCCAGAAATGTAGCATCGGCTTGATCCCCTGAGTAGAGAACTGTAAAGCTGATATGTTAGAAAAACTGGCCATTGTGACAAAAGATGATATCCCAAGGTCAACTCTGATTAAATTCCTTACCAAACCGAGCATCAGTGAATTCGACCTTGCTTTGGCTCTCTCAATAAGCTCGGAGTCAACGTGGATGGATCCGATTATCGATTTCCTCAAGGAAGATAAGCTACCCGAAGATTGCTCGGAAGCGCACGGGTTACAAACCAGGGCAGCTCGTTACACCATGGTCAATGACATCTTATACAAAAAAAAAGGTTCTTTCTCCCCTATCATAGATGTCTCTGACCGGATGAAGTCAAGTATGTCCTAAGGGAAATCCATGAAGGTATTTCCGGGAACCATTCTGGTGGACAAGCCTTATCTCATAAGATCATCCTACAGGGGTATTATTGGCCGACCATCCAGGCTGATGCTTGGCAGTCTACTTGGAAATGCGACAAATGCTAATGATTTACAAACATACCTCAAAAACCACCCTAAGGTTATCTCCTATGGTTGGGCCATGACAGATCGCTCAATGGGGAATCAACATCATTGGTCCCCTACCAAATGGCAAAGGTCAAATCAAGTTTGTCATAGTTGCGGTCAGCTATTTTACGAAATGGGCTGAAGCTGAGCCTTTGGCAAAGATTACCGAGTAGAAGATAACAAATTTTGTTTGGAAGAACATCATGTGTAGGTTTGGAATCCCTTGCATGATTGTTTCTAATAATGGAAAGCAGTTCGATAACAAGCAATTCCAAGGAATGTGTGAAAACCTCGGGATTCAGAATATTTACTCCTCACCACAACATCCACACGCTAATGGACAGGTCGAGGCGGTCAACAAGATCATCAAACATCATCTCTGGACCAAGCTCGAGAAAGCTAAAGGAGCATGGGTAGACGAACTCCCCAACGTCCTCCTAGCGTACCGAACTACAACCCAGACGGCCACTGGGGGAACCCCTTTTTTCTTAGCCTTCGGAGTTGAAGTCGTCACTCCAGTTGAAATTGAGCTCCCAATTGCTTGGAACGGATCTTATGATGAACAACAAAATTTTAAGCTAATGGCACTGGATCTCGACCTTCTCGAGGAAAGAAGAGAACAAGCTCGGATTAGGACTGCAATCCGACAAATGTAAATTGGTTTGTTTTTACAATGTCAGGGTAAAAGTTAGGAGGTTCCGAGCTTAGGACTTAGTTCTTCGAAGAACCTTCCAAAACACTAAAGAACTTGGCTCAGGAACCTTAGGCCCTAACTAGGAAGGACCTTATGTGGTAATAAGTACAAGTCGACCTGGATGATACCACCATGAAGATCTCGAAGGTCAGTTCCTACCTCACCCATCGAATGTTGAACACCTCAAGATTTATCATTCCTAAAGAACCGACCTATCTCAACTGCATAGTTTACCATGTACTGGTCATGTTCAAGTTAGTGCAACAAAATCCTGCAGTTTGTTTCCTACTTCCATGGCTACAAGTGATCATCTACTGAGAATCTACAGAGGGATCCCCATGATGTTTGGCGAGAACATCCCCTACTCATGCACCGACCTTTCAAGAAAAGGTTGGGTCCTACACTACTAGCATTCACATGCCTAATAAGTAGAAAGCTACTAAGGGTTCTCCTCACTATGAGGAATAGAAAACCTTGATCGATTGGTCGGCTCCTAAAAGAAGGGGTGGACCTTCAACGACTCTTACGGTTGAGGTTTCGACGGATCGATCGATCTTTCGAATTCCACCTCCCTACTTATACAAAATTCAGCATACAAACATTGTGCTAATAGAAAAGTCTGATTTATTAATGAAGCCCCAAGGGGCACATTACAAAAAATAAAAAAAAGGGACAAATGAGCTAGTGCTCAAGCTTCGGGGGGCTGGTTGTCGTGTGTATCCTCGGCCGAGGTCTTAGACTCAGAGCTAGTATCATTAAAAGTCGATAGCTCTAAATCGGGATACATCCCCTTGACCTCTTTAAGGCTCTCTATGAATGCTTGTTGAGTGTCAAATATTGAATATTTTTTTCCATTTATATCTTGGTTTTATGAACATGATACTGCTTAATGTTATATTTTATACATGTTTGTGTTGTAAGGTGAATATGAGAGCTTGGATTGAAAAGAATGCTAAAAGTATGGATTTAATGTTCAAGAATCACCAAGGCAAAAGATAGATCTTAGGAGACCAAGAATGAAGAATTTACATGCCAAAGATCCAAGGAAACCAAGTACAAAGGATGGAGAAAAGACTGGCAAAAGTATAAGTTAAACAGAAGAAAAATTAGACAATTCAGTCCCACCTAAGCCAACTTTGGTCCGACCGAAATCATACAAAATAGTCCAGTAAAAAATTAAGATTTTCAGGCTTAATTCGGTCCCACCTAAGCCACTAAACCAAGTTCGGTCCCACCTAAGTACTCTGCACATAAACTTTAGATGCGATTTCAGTACGATCGAAGGCAACTTCGGTGCGACCGAAATCGCATAGAATTGTCAAGCGAGAAAGTGTAATTTTTAATCTTAATTCGGTCCAACTGGACCCAACTTTGGTCCGACCAAAGTGTAACACAAAAAAGCTACGGACTGCGTAAATTGAGGCCACTTCATAATAGATTACAGAAATTCCAAGTCGGTGCGTAAGGTGGAGCTTCACAACTATAAATGGGAGTCCCTAGGATGTTCCTAGGCATCATCAAGGGTTAAGGAGTGGAGCCAAAGGGTAGAGAGCTGCCTCCAAGAGTCTTTCTTCTTCTTCCTTAGTAGTTTCTATGCTTTTCTTAAGAAACTTTAGTTCAATCATGACTATGGTTGGCGAAACCTCTTAGCTAGGGCTAAGAGGTGAAGATTCTAGCATGATTGGGATGTTTATCTTATTTTGATTCATGTTTATGTTGAACTTCATTGATTTCTAGTTGATTTTAAGAAATACTTTCAGTTTTCAATGGTTTGTTGTGACTCAAATTACAATAGATCTACGATAGCTTTGAGTATCTTCTTTTCTTACTTAAGATTATGGGATTGGTAAATCCTGTTGTTTGCCATAGTCCCCTAGGCATGGTTTAGTGACGGAATCCCTTCCAAGTCTTCACAATCCTCTTTCATTAAGGCTAGATCAATAAGAAGTTTAGAGATTTGATCATCTCTCTTTCCAGTTGGATAAGATATGACTCTGATTCCAATTGGATCTCTTGAATCAAGTAAGGTAGCATCCCAAGAGCTACAAGTGGATCCTTGACACTCTAGTTCCGACGTTTAAATTTATAAGTTTCAATTAAATTATTTAAAATTACTCCCTTAAATACTTCAGATTCAGTTTTACATCTTCTTCTAATTCTATTTCTAATTACTTTTAGAAACGTATAAATTTAATCCTTGTGGATTTAACCTCGGTCTTATCGAGATTATTATTGTCACGTCGCAAACTTGGAAACCGGGCTCACAAAATTCCCGATCACTGAATCTGGCGCCGACAGCCTCCGTAGTACCCCATTCTCGGCTCCCGACACCAATATACTATGTTTCGATCCTAGGATCCTATAAGGAGGATTTTGAATATGAATTTGATTCACATTAAGCATAACTATAAGCATAACCCATAAACAATAACGAGAACACCATCACAAAAATTCACTATGATCAAAACTTGAGTATAATGCGCATAAAGGGAAATACAATGATAATAATGACAAAACTCCAGAAGCTCTACGGCACGCTCCTGCTCCTACTCAGCTACAACCTAGCGTCACTTGCATGCAATGGTTGTGCATAAGCTTATAGAAAGCTTAAAGGGTGGTGAAAGTGTGTGCGTAAGGTAGCAATGCAAGAATGCAATATCAGAGTAATGCGAAAATGCTGGTAAGTCCATGAATAATATCAGTCATACCAAGGCTATGCGATGCAAGTCATGAATGCTATCGACCATATCAAGGCCATACGATGCAAGGCATGAATGATGTCGGCCATACCAAGGCCATGTGATGCAAGGCCTATGTAGCCGAATGTCATATGCGAGATGCAGCACACGTAAGCCAATCCTCATCTGAATCCATATAACCATACAACTCATCACTAGAGCATCAAATATCAATACATATCTCACTCTGGATAATTACCGGGGTCTAGTACACTCTACGTCAGCTTGTCGTCCCTATCTGAGCGCACAACTGGGTAAATGGAAGAGACCTCACTATCCGCCTACCAATATCGGGCCCGGCTCATTGATAGTGAATCATTCCTCAAGTTGGTCAAACTTAACCTAGATATTGCCCCCTCACTCAGGCGGGTAAGGTCACACCCCCTTCCAACCGACCATGACACAGTGAGAGATGCAGCCTACTGGTATACGGCACTCGTGCGCTCATGTATCCACTCGGTCTCGACATTGGAGTCATCATCTGGTACCATTGGGTTTAGAGATTTTCACCTAAGGACATCTATGACGCCTCGATGCTAGTAACAGTATTTCTAGTATCCAATCCTTCCATCTACAATGTGCTTGTGGAGGCTATGGCCCTGATGTCGCTAGGGCGTATAGGAATCATATAACATAAATGCGAGATGCACGAATCATACCATCCAGTCATGCAACAATCTTGCACATACCGCGCGCTCATGTGGGCAACTTCTCCTATCAGGGAGTCCCATAATAATCTGTCTAATGACATGTGCTATGATCAATCACTCTTCATATCAAGCATACATATGGTGTGTATGGGCATGGATCGTGAAGCTATACTAAGCACATTATATGATGATGATGTACTCTCCTCATATCAAGGATGGGCCTAGATGGCCTACTCACATCAATAATGGGCCTAACGATCATGAGGACTCAACAGTTTGGGTTAGCCCACTAAGGGGAGGTGAGAATGGGCCTAACAATGGGCCCTAGGGAGAGTTACAATGTGGACATTTAACCATCATTGCTCTTACAATGTGGACATCAAACCATCATTGCTCCCAAGGCATGGCCCATTATAAACATCATTATATACATCATGGTGGAATCACACATCACATCGGTCCTCATATACATCACTTTGCGCCTCACTCATGGACCTCAAATACATCTTAATGGGCCATGTCCCATGGGCCTTGAATACATCACAATGGGCCACAACCTATGGGCCTCCAACACATCATAATGAGCCTCATATCTGGGCCTCAAATACATCATAATGGGCCACGTCTCATAGGCCTCGTATATATCACAATGGGCCACAACCCATGGGCCTCCAACATATCATAATGGGCCTCATATCTGGGCCTCAAATACATCATAATGGGCCATGTCCCATGGGCCTCGAATACATCACAATGGGCCACAACCCATGGGCCTCAAACATATGACAATGGGCCTCTCATTCGGGCCCGATATACATCACATTAAGGTGGGACCCACACACTATATTTTCATTTTATTATATTTACACCATACATCTATTTTTAGAGATTATCATAGAGCATTACCTAAAAAATGAATCATATTGAAAGATCATCTGGACCATAGCACAAATAATAGTGGAGATAATGATTTCACCGTTAACAATTCATAGGGCCCACCATAACGTTTATTTTCCATCCAATCTGTTTATAAGGTCACAAAGACCTGAATTAAGAGGAAAAAAGAATTTCATATTGATCCAAAACTTCTGTGATCCCGAACGGGTTTCAATGGTAGACGTTCAATCCTCCACTGATTATTTGCAGTGTGGTCCACCTGATAGATGGTTTGGATCAACATACCTCCTGATCAAACCCACAGAACTTGCTGCCATTAACACAGCAGCTATGCTATTTATGGGTCCCCAGATGGATGGTCTGGATTTAACACATACCTCAGATCAGACCCACAGAGCTTGCTGATGTAATACATCAGCTATACTGCTCGTGGGTCCCCACCATCCAGATGGACGGTTGGGATATAAAATATACCTCAAGATCAGACCCACGTGGCTTGTTGACGTCAGTCCAACAGCTATGAAGGGTGGTCCCCACCGTCCAGATGGACGGTGAGAATAAAATACATATATCATGGTGGGTCCGAGATAAATGGTTAGGATATAACACATCCCTCACGATCAGGGAACTTGCTGACGTCAATACATCTGTTGTATATATAGCACGGGTCCCTGATGAACGGTTGGGATATAACACATCCCTCATGATCAGGACCCACATATCTTCTAATGTCAGTGCAACAGCTATTCAGCTGGTGTGGCCCACATAGATGGACGGCATGAATAAAGCACATACATCATGCGGGACCCATAGAACTGCTAACGTCAGATACGGTAGTTATCTGCTACTGACAGCGAACAGATGGTCTGGATGGCGTGCCACCATGGTGTGGGGTCCACACACGTGGACTGGATGGCATGAATGAAACACTTACATAATGATGGGTCCCAAGTCCATCCAATGGACGACGTGGACATAAAACGCATATATCAAGTGGTCCCACCATCTTTACTGGACAGTGTGGACGCCACATAGATCGCAGCGGGCCCCACGTCCAGTGGACCACATGATCGGACAGTGTGGATATAATCCATTCATTAAGGTGGACCGTAACAGAAAAGAGAGAGAGAGAGAGAGAGAGAGAGAGAGAGAGAATCGTGTGATGGAGGGCTCCGCCACTATGAGCCCTCCTAGGATTACCATGCATACATCAAGATGGTTCCCAAATAGGATCCATACCATCAATTGGTAGGCCCCACTTGGTCCATCACAAAAATTGAAATTTAATCCTACAAAATACCCACAGATTGTCTTCTTCTTGGCTCCTTGGAATGCTAAGCTCCTAAGCTCTTTTTAATAGATGTTGATGAAGTTTGAAGTGTTGGATGGTGAGATGAGAGGGTAAGAAGTGGGCCTTAATCTTTTCTCTTCTTAGAGCTTTTCTCTCATGGAAGCTTGGGAAATGGTGGAGAGAGTGAGAGAGGAGAGGGTATTGTAAGAGAGATGGGATGTGAGGAATGGATATTGTAAGAAGAATGACATGGAGGGTATGGGCTTGGTTGAATTTTAGATGAGAGAGGGATGGGTGGAGAGAGAGAGAGAGAGAGAGAGAGAGAGAGAGAGAGAGAGAGAGAGTTGACTTTGGGGATGACTTGTGTAAGAGAGGGATGGGTTGTGTACTTGACTCGTGATTGATTGATTGATGTGATAGGTTGTAGAGATTCTCTTGGAATTTGTAACGCGCGGCATTTTTCTTGAAATAAATGCGGGCCCACAACTCGTGGCTTGGGTAACGCATCGGTGTGCAAGATGCGGCATTGGAACCACAACGATGATGCGGTCGCTAGGGTATAAGTCTCGGGTCAAGTCGACTTAGATATACGGGATGCGACTTAAGGTCACGTGTAAATGTTGTCTATAGATCGCAGGTTGCCGGAATTCGACGGGGAGGATTGCGAGAGTCTACAGAACGGTACGGACTAGGATACGGGCCTTACAATTACTACATCGCGACCTTACAATTGGGGTTGTGAACAAGTTTTTGGCGCCGTTGCTAGGGACTTCGGCTATGCTTTTCTAAAATTAATTAGTATTAGAATTAGGTTAAGACTAGGGCTTTTAGGATTCTTCAGTTTTTAAATTTTAGTTTTAGGATCTATTTTTTATTTTTCTTTTCTCTTTCATCTTCTACCATTGCTAACATAGTTTGATTGTTTTGATTTTGTAGGATTTTCAATTTTAGTTCTTCTCTTCTGGTAACTTCTTCCCTCTACTTACTTTCCATCACAGTTTGTGCTCGCAAGTTGTTGGACTCTTCACAGTTTGTGCTTGCAAGCTAACGGAGTCTTCATAGTTTGTTCTTGCAAGTTGTTGGAGTCTTCACAGTTTATTCTTACAAAGTGTTTGAGTCTTCATAGTTTATGCTCACAAAGTGTTTGAGTCTTCATAGTTTGTGGTCGCAAGCTGCTGGATTCTTCATAGTTTCTGCAAGCAAATTTTTGGAGTAGTCACAGTTTTTGGTCATAAGCTGTTGGAGTCTTTACAGTTTATGTTCACAAGCTGTTGGAGTCTTCATAGTTTGTGCGTGCAGTTGTTAGAGTCTTAATAGTTTGTGCGTGCAAGCTGTTGGGGTCTTCATTGTTTGTGCTAAAAAATTGTAGGAGTCTTCATAGTTTGTGCTTATAAGCTGATGTAGTCTTTACATTTTGTTCTCGTAAGTTGTTGGAGTCTTTATAGATTATGCGCACAAAGTGTTTGAGTCTTTACAGTTTGTTCTCACAAGTTGTTGGAGTCTTCATAGTTTGTGCGTACAAAGTGTTTGAGTCTTCACAATTTGTGCTCGCAAGCTGTTGGATTCTTAACAGTTTGTGTGTGCAAATTGTTGGAGTTTTCATAGTTTGTGCTCACAAGCTGATTGAATCTTCACAGTTTGTGCTCGCAAGCTGAGCGAGTCTTCACAGTTTGTTCTCGCAAGTTGTTGGAGTCTTCACAGTTTGTTCGCACAAAGTGTTTGAGTCTTCATAGTTTGTGCTCACAAGCTGTTGAATTCTTCACAATTTGTGCGCACAAATTGTTAAAGTCATCACAATTTTTGGTCGCAAGCTATTGGAGTCTTCACAGTTTGTGCGTGCAAAGTGTTGGGCTCTTCACAGTTTGTACTTGCAAGTTGTTGGAGTCTTCACAATTCGTGATCGCAATCTGTTGGAGTCTACATATATAATTTGTGCTCGCAAGTTGATGAAGTCTTCACAGTTTTTTCTCATAAGTTGTTAGAGTATTCACAATTTGTACGCATAAAGTGTTTGAGTCTTCACAGTTTGTGCTCGCACGCTGTTGGAGTCTTCACAGTTTGTGCTCGCAAGCTATTGGAGTCTTCACAGTTTGTGCACACAAAGTGTTTGAGTCTTCATAGTTTGTACTCGCAAGCTGTTAGATTCTTCATAGTTTATGCGCTCAAATTTTTGTAATAGTCACAGTTTTTGGTAGCAAGCTGTGGGAGTCTTCACAGTTTGTATGCACAAAGTGTTTGAGTCTTCACAGTTTGTGCTCGCAAGCTGTTAGATTCTTCACAGTTTGTGCACTCAAATTTTTTGCAATAGTCATAGTTTTTGGTTGCAAGCTGTTGGTGTCTTCACAGTTTGTACGCTCAAGCTGTTGGAGTCTTCACAGTTTGTGCTCGCAAGCTGTTGGAGTCTTCACAGTTTGTGCACTCAAAGTGTTGGACTCTTCACAATTTGTGCTTAGAAGTTATTGTAGTCTTCACAGTTTTTGCTCACAATCAGTCTACATAGTTTGTGCTCACAAGCTGATGAAGTCTTCAAGTTGTTGGAGTATTCACAATTTGTGAGCACAAAGTGTTTGAGTCTTCACAGTTGGTGCTCGCACGCTGTTGGAGTCTTCACAGTTTGTGCTTGCAAGCTGTTGGAGTCTTCACAGTTTGTGCGCATAAAATGTTTGAGTCTTTACATTTTTTGCTCGTAAGCTATTAGATTCTTCACAGGTTGTGCGATCAAATTTTTTCAGTAGTCACGGTTTTTGGTCGCAAGCTGTTGGAGTCGTCACAGTTTGTGCGCCCAAGCTATTGGAGTCTTCACTGTTTGTGCTCGCAAGCTATTGAAGTCTTCACAGTTTATGCTCGCAAGCTATTGGAGTCTTCACAATTTGTGCACGCAAAGTGTTGGACTCTTGACAGTTTGTGCTAGCAAACTGTTGGAGTTTTCATAGTTTGTGCACGAAAGCTGTTGGAGTCTTCACAGCTTATGCCCGAAAATTGTAGGAGTCTTCATAGTTTGTGCTCGTAAGCTGATGCCATCTTTACAATTTGTTCTTGTAAGTTGTTGGAGTCTTCATAGTTTGTGCACAAAAAGTGTTTAAGTCTTCACAGTTTTTTCTCGCAAGTTGTTGGAGTCTTCACAGTTTGTGCTTGCAAGCTGTTGGAGTCTTCACAGTTTGTGCTCGCAAGTGGTTTGAGTCTTCACAGTTTGCGCTTTGACATTTTTGGACTCTTCCCAGTTTGTGCTTTGACATTTTTGGAGTCTTCATAGTTTATGCTCGCAATCTATTGGAGTCTACATAGTTTGTGCTCGCAAGCTGATGAAGTCTTCACAGTTTATTCTCGCAAGTTGTTGGAGTATTCACAATTTATGCGCACAAAGTGTTTGAGACTTCACAGTTTGTGCTCACACGCTGTTGGAGTCTTCACAGTTTGTGCTCGCATGCTGTTGGAGTCTTCATAGTTTGTGCTCACAAGCTGTTAGAGTCTTCATAGTTTGTGTGCACAAAGTGTTTGAGTCTTCACGGTTTGTGCTCTCAAGCTGTTGGATTCTTCACAGTTTATGTGCTTAAATTTTTTTAGTAGTCATAGTTTTTTGTCGCAAGCTGTTGGAGTTTTCACAGTTTATGCACCCAAGCTGTTGGAGTCTTCACTGTTTGTGCTCGCAAGCTGTTGGAGTCTTCACAATTTGTGCTCACAAGCTGTTTAAGTCTTCATAGTTTGTGCGTGCAAAGTGTTGGACTCTTCATAGTTTGTGCTAGCAAGCTGTTGGAGTCTTCACAGTTTGTGTGCACAAAGTGTTTGAGTCTTCACATTTTATGCTTGCAAGCTGTTGGAGTCTTCACAGTTTGTGGGAACAAAGGTTTGAGTCTTCACAGTTTGTGCTCACAAGCTATTGGATTCTTCACAGTTTGTGCCCTCAAATTTTTTCAGTAGTCACACTTTTTGGTCGCAAGCTGTTGGAGTCTTCATAGTTTGTGCGCATAAAGTGTTTGAGTCTTCACTGTTTGTGCTCACAAGTTGTTGGATTCTTCACAGTTTGTGCGCTCAATTTTTTTCAATAGTCACAGTTTTTGGTCACAAGCTATTAGAGTCTTCACAATTTGTGCGCCCAAGCTGTTGGAGTCTTCACAGTTTGTGCCCGCAAATTATTGGAATCTTCATAGTTTATGCTCATAAGCTGTTGGATTCTTCATAGTTTTTATGTAAATTGTTGGAGTCTTCACAGCTTGTGCTTATAAGCTATTATGGTCTTCATAGTTTGTGCTCGCAAGCTGATGGAGTCTTCATTGTTTTTTCTCATAAGTTGTTAGAGTCTTCACAATTTGTGTGCACAAAGTGTTTGAGTCTTCACAGTTTGTGCTCACAAGCTATTGGATTCTTCACAGTTTGTGCATGCAAATTATTTGGAATCGTCACAGTTTTTGGTCGCAAGCTGTTTGAGTTTTCACAGTTTGTGCCTGCAAATTGTTGGAATCTTCACAGTTTGTGCTCGCAAGCTGTTGGAGTTTTTAAAGTTTGTGCTAGCAAGCTGTTGGAGTCTTCATAGTTTATGCTCGCAAGTTGATGGAGTCTTCACAGTTTGTTTTGGCAAGTTGTTGGAGTCTTTACAGTTTGTGCGCACAAGTGTTTGAGTCTTCACAGTTAGTGTCGCAAGCTGTCGGATTCTTCACTGTTCGTGCATGCAAATTGTTGGAGTCTTCATAGTTTGTACTCTAAAGGTGTTGGAGTCTTCACAGTTTGTGCGTGCAAATTGTTGGAATCTTTAAAGTTTGTGTTCGTAAGCTATTGAAGTCTTCACAGTTTGTGCAGGCAAATTGTTGAAATATTCACAGTTTGTGCTGCAAGCCGTTGGAGTCTTCAAAGTTTGTGCTTGCAAGTTGTTGGATTCTTCATAGTTTGTGCTCCCAAGCTGACGGAGTTTTCACAGTTTTGTTCTCGCAAGTTCTTAGAGTCTTCACAGTTTGTACGCACAATGAGTTTAACTCTTCACAGTTTATGTTCGCAAGTTGTTGGATTCTTCATAGTTTGTGCGCGCAAACTATTAGATTAGTCACTGTTTTTGGTCGCAAGCTAGTGGAGTTTTCATAGTTTGTGCCCACAAATTGTTGGAATCTTCACAGTTTGTGCTCGCAAGCTGTTGGAGTTTTCAAAGTTTGTGCTCGCAAGCTGTTGGAGTCTTCATAGTTTGTGCTCGTAAGTTGGAGTCTTCACAGTTTGTTCTCATAAGTTATTGGAGTCTTCATAATTTGTGTGCACAAGTGTTTGAGTCTTCACAGTTTGTGTTGTAAGCTGTCGGATTCTTCACTGTTTGTGTGTGCAAATTGTTAGAGTCTTCACATTTTATGCTCTAAAGGTGTTGGAGTCTTCACAGTTTGTGCATGCAAATTGTTGGAATCTTTAAAGTTTGTGTTCGCAAGCTGTTGAAGTCTTTACAGTTCGTGCATGCAAATTGTTGAAATATTCACAGTTTGTGTTGCAAGCCGTTGGAGTCTTCAAAGTTTGTGCTTGCAAGTTGTTGGATTCTTCATATTTTGTGTTTGCAAGCTGACGAAGTCTTCACAGTTTGTTCTCGCAAGTTCTTGGAGTTTCACAGTTTGTGCACACAATGTGTTTAACTTTTCACAGTTAGTGCTCACAAGCTGTTGGATTCTTCATAGTTTGTGCGTGCAAACTATTGGATTAGTCACAGTTTTTGGTCACAAGTTGTTGGATTCTTCACAGTTTGTGCGCGCAAGCTATTGAAGTCTTCATAATTTATGCTCGCAAACTATTGGAGTCTTCACAGTTTCTGCGCGCAAATTGTTGGAGTCTTACTAGTTTGTGCTCCCAAGCTAATGCAGTTTTCACTGTTTGTTTTCGCAAGTTGTTGGAGTCTTCATTGTTTGTACACACAAAGTGTTTGAGTCTTTACAATTTGTGCTCGTAAGCTGTTGGATTCTTCATAGTTTGTGCGTGCAAATTGTTGGAGTCGTCACATTTTGTGCTCACAAGCTGTTGGAGTCTTCATAGTTTGTGCTCGTAAGCTGATGGAGTCTTTACAGTTTGTCTTCTCGTAAGTTGTTGGAGTTTTCATAGTTTGTTCTCGCGAGCTGTTGGAGTCTTCACAGTTTGTGCCCGAAAATTGTTGGAGTCTTCACAGTTTGTGCTCGCAAGCTACTGTAGTCTTCATAGTTTGTGCTTTTTGAGGTATAGAAAAAGAAATAGAAAGATTGAAAGGTGGAAATTAGAAGAAAGGAGTAAACAAAAGAAGAAAACAAGTAAGATTTCATAGTCATGCAAGACATATGGGTTGCGGGATCATGCAGTCAAATAAATCAGTTGCGCGGGTCACGCAAGAGTTTTGTTGTTTATGCCAGCCTCACAGACAGTTCTGTTGGTTGCGCAAGTTGCGCAAAGGAACAAGGGCATTGTTTTGATTCAATGGTCAGATCTGATGCAAGGTAGGCCCCATGGCACAAAGATCAAGGGTTCACATGTGTGAAGGCCTATAAATACCCCACTCCTATCATTTGGGAGGTTGGAAGATTTTAGAAGAAGATCAAAGCTCCAAAAGATTTTGAAGGTAGGAGGAGAAGGGTGCAAGGGTTTGCACGGGCCCTCGCAAACCATATTGGTTGTGTGGCCAGCGCAACTGAGCTGTTATACAGCCTGTAAAAGTCTAGAGCTGTTATGCTGTCGAAATTGTTGATCTTAGCTTTCAGCATCTCCAGTTCTCTTTTTGCACAAGAACATAAGCTTAAGAGAGGGAGATTAGATGATTAAACTCACAAAATATTCTTCTTAAAGAGATGACCGAACTATAAGTCGAAATGCTGCCGAATTTGGTATTCAGATTCGACATTCGAACTTTGTCAATTTCTGTATCTTAAATAATTTATCTCAGAATCAAGGGATATTCAAGGATGTAAATGAACTCAATATTAATAATTCGATAATTGTTTTTCATACACTGTCTCTGTTATATTCGAATAAGATAATCTCCCAAATCGAATGCATTTGTTTCTTGTTTGAAACACAATGGCGACTTTGCTGGGGGACTATCTTATTTAATGTTAACATTGAGAAGGTAACAAGACTTTCGTTGTAGTTTGGCGTCTTTTCGACGCCAAAATGGTGACTCTCAGTGGGAACATCCTCCCCTTCATCTCTCAGATAGATTACGTTATCACCCAAATGCTAATTATAACTTCATGTTTTATATTGAAGGTAAAAAGATAAAGTTGCGAACTACGATCAAGGGCAAACTCAATAAAAAAGGTGAATTTTTGTTTCACTACAACTGGATTCATAGTGGAATATGCACCAGATCAGTCTCTAAGGCGCGAGACCCAGTCTCCCATAAGCAAAAATGACTTAACCCGAACAATGGTTGGAGTCGTGTCTGCTTCACCTCAAGCACTGGAAGGTGATAAGGACTGGATCGTCGTGACATCTCAAAGGACGAGAACCCGAAATGCAAGAAGCTTCAAAACAGGTCTACCTTCGCCAAGAATCAGGGGACCAATAACACGGAACGTTGCCAAAAAGAATCTCAAATTAGCCCCTCTTGCAATATGTCCTGGGCAAACAGTTCCGTGCAGTTAGCATCACGTGACTTCCCAGCTCTAATTGCCCCAAGAGTCCGATGGACAAAAGAACAAAAAGGAAAGGCACTACTCGTAGGATCACCTACTTCTGTATCGCCTCGATCAATTAGTTACAACGAAAGTACAGGAAAATCGAATGAGACTCCCCTCTTTGTAAGTCCCATCACATCAATATATTCCCATACTACTTCGACTACAGCTTCGTCAGGAAGTGGGGAAGCCGCAGTGCACATGGCCAGAACAAATCAAGAAACTATGCCGACTATAGAAGATTGTATGAATGAAATGACACAAGCATAGAGAACACTGATGGAAGAGTGTAGAAATCTCAGGGAAGCTTTGATAACTCTTGCGCACAACATGGCCCAGATGATGGCTCCTCCAATGATGGGCACGATGATCGGACAGGAACACCAACCTGAAGGCTTTCAGCCACTAGGGGCAGGATCACTCGGATCTGCTCCAGCAGTGAGAACCATAACTCAAAAGGAAGTATGACAAGTTGTTGAGGAAGCTGTCAGAACAGAAAGGGAACATGTGAATGTCGGCCAATTCTGATATCGAACATCATATTCGAGGGAAGTAGAAGATGTCCCCTTTCCAGTTAACTTCAAGCATCCAGACTTCCAGAAGTTTAATGGGGACGGATCGCCAGAGGAACATTTGATGCATTTCATTACCAGCATGGGAAATTTCTCCACGATACCATAATATTGCTTACGACTGTTCGGATCTTCTCTGACAAGTAAGGCATTTTGATGGTATTTTAGTTTGGCTCCAAGATCAATACACACTTGGGAACAAATGCAGAATGCTTTTATGTCGAATTTCTTCTCATCAGAACGCGACGTTAGCATTACGGAGTTAGCTTCTGTACAGCAGAGAGAAGGGGAACCTGTGGAGAAATTTATAGATAGATGAAAGACATTGGGAGCCTCTTGTAGACAATTGCCAGAAGAGAAAGAGCAGGTTAAGATGTGCTTGAACTCCATGGAAACGGGAATCGTATTTGGGCTTACTAGTGCTGATATCAAAACTTTTTGTGATTTGGCCACCAAAGCCCACGCCTTGGAGCTGATGACCCGAAAAATGCCAGCGTTTCACTATGAAACGGCCAGGAGAGGACCCAATAGGTTGATCGCAAACACTATGGATCATGAGAAAAGAGGTCAGGAGATAAGAGATTTAGGAGAAAAAAGGACAGAACGGAAGGAAGAATCAAGCCGTCTTAAAAGCAGATTTAGTGGAAAAAGGTCCAGATCACTTAATTCTCATGAAGGGTTCGCATTTGACAGAGAAGATGTTGTTCCCATGATGAACCAACTGTTGAAAGCCAATACGATAGAATTACCTACATCCAAGTGTCTTGAAAATGCAGCAAGAACAAGAGAAAGGGATTTCTGCCACTATCATCATTTAGTGGGACACCCGACAGAAAATTGTTACACGTTGAAATGCATAATACAAAGAATGATAAACGGGGGCAAGATAGTGATCGAAAAAGAAAAAGAAAGAGATACAAAGGCGACAGTGAATGTATTAACAATTCAGGAAAGTACCCATGAAAGAATAGGGAAAGAAAATCGTAAGATGATAGGAAAGGCCGCAGTAATCACACTACGATCAGGAAAAAGAATGGTAAGTCCTCCAAGGTAGAAAAGCGCAGTCATAAGAAAAGAGATCGTCAAAAATCAGCATGACGATGATGAAAGAAAAGAGAAGAATAAAGCAGCAAAGGTGACTTATGATGTAGTAAGTCACTTGAAAGGCATACCAGCTTGGTTAAGCATTTATAATGCATTAAAGCTATCAGAGGACTTTTGGCAAAGTCTAATCTAAGCGTTGTCTGACCATGATGTCAGAGAAACATTGCTTCCAAAGATGGAAAATGAAGAATGCAAAGAACGAGAGGACTGCATGCCAGTAGTTTCCTTCTCTGATGATGATCAGGCTTGTGATACAGGGCACAATAGGCCACTAATGATAGTGGGTCATGTCCACGACAGGGAAGTCAAGCGGATTATGCTCAACAACGGGTTTGTGGTGAATCTATTACCACTAACGATGTTGAATAAATTGGGCTACCGTCGTTCTATCTATGCCCTAGTGGAATGATGATACAGGGCTTTAATCAAGATGGGCAGCATGTGCTTGGTAAAATTACAATAACATTGGAAATAGGAGAATTAACTACTGATGTTGTTTGCCATGTAAATAATGTAGTCACGACATACAATCTTCTCTTAGGAAGACCATGGATAGATCAATACAACATTATACCTTCTACCCTACACCAATGTTTTAAGTACTGTAAGAACGGAGTACAGTATAAAGTAATGGTTGATGGGAAGCCATATACTTCTTTGCAGATGCCAGTTATTACGGTGGATTTGCCAGAGAAGAAAAGAGAAAGAGTGATGAAAACAAAGCCCTGGAAAATGTTCATGCAAAAGTAATGAAAGAGGAATCTGAAAGGACAGGATCGTCTGGAACTTCAGAAGCAAAGAAGAAGTTCTATTTTGTGCCGAAACATCTGAGACATCTAGGATAGCCGCCATTAACGCTATTATCACCTGAACAGTTGAAAATCCTACAGTCAAGTTATATAGTACCATTGCCATATGCTGAAAGAAACAACCCATTCTCGGCTGTTCCGAAAAGGTTTTTTGTCAAAGCTAGTGCGAAGTATTTGGAGCCGATTGAATTTTACGCCCCTTTGAAAGTAAAGGTAGAAGAAAGAGTTGAGAATAATGTATATCACGGAAAGTTGACATCTTGTGATCTTAAGAAATACAGTCCGCCAAGCAAGAAAATTATGAAAAGCATGGCTTGGATTACGAAGATCCAACTGGTTTAAATCATGGAAAAAAAATTCAGATCCCTATCGGAGTCAGTTAGAAGAGACGAGAAAATTTTCAAGGATTAGGGGCAGAATCTTCTGTGAATATGGTCATAGTCGATCAACTATCAGAGGCAGGACCTAAAATATTCAAGCATCCTGAGGCAGCTCCAAAGCAGATGGAAGATGGGGGGCAGTCGACGATCGATAGTTTGCGAGAAGTAAATCTGGGCACAAAAGAAGACCCGAGAAATACGTTCATAAGCGCTAGTCTTCTCGAGTAAAAAGCCAAAAAATATGTCCAACTCCTGAAAGAAAATAAAGATTGCTTCACCTGGACATATGTGGAAATCCCAGGTTTAGAACCCTCAGTAGCAATGCATTAATTAAATATTTCTAAAGACAAAAGACCGATTAAGCAAACACAAAGGCGATTTCACCTGGACTTGGTTCCTCTGATAGAAGAAGAAGTGAACAAACTGATAAAAGTCGGATTTATCAGAGAGGTCAAATATCCTAAGTGAATATCGAATGTTGTTCCAGTAAAAAAGAAAAATGAGCAGATCAAGGTGTGCATTGATTTTAGAGATTTGAATGAGGCTTGCCCGAAAGATGACTTTCCTCTCCCAATAACCGAATTACTGATTGACAGTACGACGCAATATGTTGTCATGTCCTTCATGGATGACTTTGCTGGTTATAATCAAATTAGAATAGCTCCTGAAGATGAAGAAGTGACAGCGTTCATAACTTTGTTAGGAATTTACTGCTACAAGGTTATGCCATTCGGTCTCAAGAATGCTGGGGCAACGTACCAAAGGGCAATGCAAAATATTTTTCAGGACATGATGCACAAACATGTTGAATGTTATGTAGATGATCTGGTGGTCAGGTCAGGTAATCATCGGGAACATCATGAGCATTTAGCATCAGTCTTCCGTTAGCTCAGAAAGAAGTAACTAAAGATGAATCTAGCTAAATGTGCTTTCGGAGTGTTGTTAGGAAAATTTCTTGGTTTTGTTATCAGGCACAGGAGCATCGAGATTGATTCAGGGAAAGTTAAGGCCATTCAAGATATGCCGCCTCCAAAAATATTGAAGGAATTGAAAAGCTTGCAAGAAAAACTAGCATATATTCGTCATTTTATTTCAAATCTGGCAGGGAGATGTCAGTTGTTTTCTCATTTGATGAAGAAAGGAACAGAGTTCGCATGGGACAAAGCTTGTCAGAATGCGTTCGATTCAATAAAAGAACTGTTAAGATAGCCTCCAGTATTGACAGCTCCTGTAAAGGGTAAGCCACTTATCTTATACATATCTGCATCCGAGAATTCGCTAGGAGCCTTATTAGCATAGGTAAATGAAAATGGAAAAGAAACAACTCTTTATTATCTGAGCTGAACTCTAATAGGCACAGAATTCAATTATTCTCTGATTGAGAAAGAATGCCTAGCGTTGATATTTGCGGTGCAGAAATTAAGACATTATTGCCTCTCTCATGATATAATTTTGATCTCAAGGGCAGATCTGATAAAGTTTTTAATGACAAGGCCGATGTTATCAGGAAGATTGGCTAAATGGATGTTGTTGCTTTCGGAATATATGATTATTTATGAGCCGACAAAAGCAGTAAAGGGACAAACAGTAGCGGATTTCTTGGCAGCGCATCCCATAACGGAAAGTGAGATCATCAGTGATGATTTTCCCGATGAGCAGGTTATGATGATGGAGTCGCAAGATCCATGGTAGATGTATTTCGATAGTGCTTCTCGAGCATCAGGAGCGGGGGCAGGAGTAACTCAGGGTGATCTATTACCCTACTCTTTCACATTGGGTACTGTGTGCACAAACAATGAAGTTAAATATTGAGCTCTCATCATCGGAATGGAAATTGCCCAAGAAATGAAGATAAAGACACTGCAGATTTACGGAGATTCCAAGTTGATTATAAATCAACTAACGACTAAGTTTGAAATAAGAAAGCAAGGCCTCTTGCCGTATTGTCGAAAGCACAACAGTTACTGGTGCAATTCTGCCACGTCAAAATCAAGCATGTACCGTGGTCTGAAAATGTAAAGGCGGATGCTCTGGCTAGTTTAGCAGTAGCCCTGTCCTGCCCAAACTGAAGTCCACTTCAAGTAACTATAGAAGAAAGGAGGTTCTTGCCCTCTTTAGAAGTTATCGATGAAGTCATCGAGGCGCTCCCCATATCATGCTTGGAAGTGACAGTAAATGATTGGCACCAGCCTTTAGTAGATTATCTCAAATATGATATCTTGCCAGATGATCCAACATAAAGACAACAAATCAAGCAGAGAGTAAGCAGATTTATCATATGTAGCGAGGTGCTGTACAGAAAATCTTACAATGGGATGCTACTGCGTTGTCTTGATGAGCAAGAAGCAGGTCAAATGTTACGAGAAACTCACTCTGGGGAGTGTGGGGCACATTAAGCTGGCCAAAATTTATTTCATCAGATACATTGAATGGGGTATTACTGGTCTACAATGTTCAAAGATGCAATAGATTACACGAAGCGATGCCACGAGTGTCAGATCTATGAAGATGTCATACATATTCCCCCTGAAGATCTCCATCAGACGGTCGCTTCTTGGCCTTTCACCGCTTGGGGACTCGATGTTATTGGGCCCACAAATCCGCCTTCATCCAAAGGAAAATAATATATTCTGGCAGCAATAGATTACTTCTCCAAGTGGATAGAAGCGATCACGTTGCGCAATGTCAAAGAAAAAGATGTGGTCAATTTCATCCAACATGCAATAATATATCGCCATGGCATCCCAAAGAAAATCGTTACTGATAATGATACCCCTTTTAAGAATAGAGGCATGGAAAAGCTATGTCAGAAGTTTAGTATTCACCACTTGTTCTCAACGCCTTATTATTCACCGGCCAATGGGTTAGCAGAGGCATTCAATAAGATGATAGTCAAGATATTGAAGAAGACAGTAATAGGAAACAAGCGTGATTAGGACGAGAAGTTGCAAGAAGCGTTGTGGGCATACAGGACTACCCACCGGACAACAACAAGAGCAACGCCATATTCATTGGTTTACGGCATAGAGGCGGTCATCCCAATTGAAACATAAGTCACGTCGCTCAGAGTGGCAGTGCATCAGTCAATTGTAGATGATGAAAACGCAAAAATAAGACTGGAAGAACTGGATTGCTCGATGAAAAATGCTTGGTAGCTCAGCAGTAATTACAGTTGTATTTGGTAAGAATATCAGCCGCCTTTAAAAAAAGACTCAAGTAACGTTCTTTTAAGAAAGGTGACATGGTGCTACTGTTGAAAAGACCAATAGTGGTGACCCACAGAACAAGGGGTAAATTTGAGCCTAAATGGGATGGGCCATACATCATAAAAGAAGTATATTCTAATGGATCATACAGAGTGGTGAATCAAGATGGACAGGGTATTAGTATACCGGTCAATGCATGCTTCATCAAGAAGTATCGTCCCTAAAGAGGGTCACAATTTTGATCCAGAAGATTATCAGCATAATGCTTCTGTATCAAAAGGGGGCAAGTATAAGTGAAGCCATGTATTCTTTTTCAGATGAATGAATAAAGAAGAAATGTGTAAGCATATTAAGATTACACATCAGTGATTATTATAAAGAAAAGCAATCATCGCTGTCATCACTAAACAAGCTTCGCTGAACCTTACAGAAATTAGTATTATCACCAAGCCAGTATACTATTATAAATGTATCGTTAAAGATATTATCAACAGTGGTGATGTGCCAAGCAAGATATATATTATTTTCATGACAACAATGGTAGCTTATCATTTAAGGTAGCTTAGCCAAGCCTATACAGCCAACTACGCACAACGCCTATCGCCATTCGGGTAGCAGTGAGAAGCCGATAGCCCTAAAAAGCCCGTGACGGCTATCATATGCATACCCACGCGGGCAGTGGATGGAGCTAGTGACTGAAAGCCCTAAAAGGCCAAAAAGTCCTCAACGGCCAGTCACGCGTAACACCAATGCCGTCTATATAGCTTTTTAACAACGTCATAAGGAACAAATGAAATTGCCCTCTCGTGAATGGGTCCGACCTTGCAGACAAAGAAAACGTGAGTGTAGTGTGTGCTCTTTAGCCATTGTCCATAGATAGGCCAACCATGCATAAGACCCCCTAGATCCTTGACTTGATTTCAGTAATAACTCATGAGGAAGGGCCTAAACCTACTCATCGATGGATAAATGGCCCTGGATTTGGTACCCCAAAGGTCGCCTTGTGCTCCCCGTGAACTCTAGAGAGTTACTGCGGCCAACCTTGTGCGTAATTCCAACCGAGTTCACGACCCTGGTAGCTTCACTAGGCCCCTCTGATGGATCACAGTTTGTGAACTCACCGGGTTGTGAAAAGTCTAGCGAACTCATAAGAGTTACAGAGACCATCATGTGAGACTTGACTCCATTACTAAAGAGTCTAAAAAACTATGTTGCTCCACTATTCAAGAGCTTAAATTATGTGTGATCATCTAACTAAATTGAAATCTAGTGCCGCCTACCAAAACAAAAATCATATAGGGAATCCCATATTAATAATCATAATATATTGATATTTTTATCTCAGCACTTCATTAAGTGTTATGATTAGACGATTGCATAAATGAACGTGCTTGAAATGAATTGTGATTTGGAAATTTATGAAGAGGCAAACTATCTCAAAATATCATTATGTCTTCATTAATATATGCTGAAAATTAAAAGAAGCTGCATGTTCTAAAAAAATACACAAAACAAAACAAATAAAATGAATTCTTTACAGCTCATCTGTGATTCCTAATATTCTCAGATATTTCTGCAAATCTTCCTTTAATTGAATCTGAGCTACGATATGTTTTGACTTTTCTCCGAGAATGATTTTTACCTGATCAAGAATTCAAGCTAGCTTGCTCTCCAAGGATGCGATTATCTCTTCATTTTTGATTAATTCAGATTTCTCAGTATCGGCAGATTGAATACTGATCCGCATCTTCTCTTCGATCTCCTTCATAGTTGATTCTTGAAAAGGCCAAGCTATATGTCCTAGAGGGGGGGGGGGGGGGGGTGAATAGGACTATGCCAAATTTAAGCTTTAACAGCGGAATAAAAGAATATGATAGCCAAATAAAGAAAATCAATTCACAATATAGAAATGAAAAGCAGCCTCAATAATCAAGTATTGAGAGATTGATACAAATGTTGTTCTAAGGACAACCTTACACCATAAAAACCAAGGGTTTATGGTAGGACAACATTATTTTTAGAAAGTTCTTTGTATCAAAAACTCAAACTGAAGAGGAATAAATAAATAGCAAGGAATAGAAATATTAAACTATTACAACATTTTCCACAATGCTTCAAATGTAAATATTACAACATTCACATCCACACATACATCCCACAAACTTTGAATGATAAAAGATAGAAAATAAATCACACATCCACAAAACATAGAGTTATAGTGGTTCGCCTGTGTGTTCACCAACTATTAAAAAATAGCCACACAGCTTGCTACTCCACTCCTAATATCCTCACTCAGTGGATATCAGCATTCACTACGAAAATAGGTTTCTCAGGTTCACTTAAAACCTTCATAATTGTGTCTTTCAAATGGGCTTACACAATTCAAAAAACCCCACTTCTGAGTTTTCTGGCTCTCCTTAAATAACCAACAGATTGAGATTTTTCTGGCTTAATCTCAAATAAAACCAAAAGAATGAAATTTACAATAAAGTAAAATACCTGGATTTCTCCTTTTGTTGTAGACCGGAAGAACCAAATCGGAGTAGAAGTTCAAATAAAAGTTCAATGTCCAATACTCACTTAAGAAATGGTTCTAGGTTCTAGATTGATTTTAAATTAAACCAGTTAGGCTAGCTATATTTGATTTTGATTCCAAGAAGAAGGAATATCACAATTCCTCTTTTCAATTCAGATTGAAATATAGAAACAAAATCAAATCAATAAAGTTAACAAAAGAGAATATTAAATATGCACAAATTAGCTTAAAATGAACACAAACTTATCTCAGAGTGATGCCTTGATTTTACTTGAATTCAGTTATCAAACTCTAAAATTCGTCGTCTATTTATAGTTTCAGAAACTCGTCTACGACTGGTCCTGAGCACAGTACGTTGGTCATAGAAGAAACAAATTTTTAAAATTTTAAGCGCGATCAGATCAGACCATTCCACGACTGGTCGTAAGGTGTCCACGACTGGTCGTGAGCCCTCCACGACTGGTCGTGACATACCCACAACTGGTCGTGAGAAACCAGGAATGGTTGCTGGAGTTTGAGTCGTAGAACCAAGACTAGTCGTATGACGAGTCGCGTACTATTCACACGACCAGTCGAGAATACTCCAGGACTGGTTGTAGCTCAACCAAAAAATTTTAAAAAATTGCAACAACTCAGGACTGGCCTTGAGATTTCTTGGACTGATCGAGCCAGTGCTAGGACTAGTCGAACAGGGTCCAGGACTAGTCGAACAGGGTCCAAGAGTAGTCTTAGAATAGTCCAAACACTTATAAAAAGATTCAATTTGAATTATGTATATAAAATGACCTCCCCTAAGGTCAATCTAAGGTCATTCATACCTTAAATATGAAGAATGGACATTGAATCTTCATAAGATAGTTGACCTTTGAAGGTTGTAAAACTTGGGATCTCTATACTTGATATAACATTGAACTTGAGATCTTCTAGAGCTTGAATTATACTTCATTTCGAGTTGTACACGAACTTGAGTCTTTGAACAAGATCACTTCTTTCGTTGTAGCTTGTACTTGCATTTCTTGAAATGGTTTGAAATAAATCTTCATTCTTGACTTAAAGCAACATGTTTAGAGAGGTGATGCAATGTCTTGATCATATATACCAATGAGCTACACAAGACATAGATTACACAAGACATAGATTGATGTTTTGGCGCCACAAAATTTGACAACCAAAGGAGCATAAAACCATAACACTTACAATCTCCCCCTTTGTCAAATTTATGACAATACATACTCAACAATAATATCACCAATACACATTCAAAGAATCATGTATGCACTAGTTATAAGAGAAAACCAGTTACAACCTGGTTAAAGAATCATGCACCAGTTATCATCAACTAGCACATAACATTATGAACTAGGCACAACATAGGCAAAACATCTCCTCACATACTCCCCCTGAGTAGCACACACATATATCCAAAAAAATTATATGCTACCCACAATATCCATGCCATAAGCAATCAATCTAAATATTTCTCTTCCTTTTTGGCACAATATGACAAAGGAAGAAGAAGAAAAAATGGAAAAGGATAAGAAACAGGAGTAATAAAGGATTAACTAGACAAGATATAAGCAAATTAACATCCACATACCATTAACTAGTTTAAAAAAAAGTCAGTAAACCAAATAAAGTTCACAAACCAACTCAAGTAGACTTAAAGTTATTACAGACCAAAGAGTAAAGCACTTAATCAGATCCTGAAGAAGGTGCAGGAATGGTAGGATCAAGTTGATGAAGCCCCTTATTTAAGCGCCTAAGATACTTGCGCATATATTTAAACCATAAATCATGAGCAACATTCATATTCTCTACCTTCTCCTCTAGAGTACGAATACGAGCATCAAAATTAGATGGCTCAGAGTCAGGATCATTAGCAGAATCAAATCAATTTCATCAAAAATATCATCCATATTCATATCATCAGGAAGAAGATCACCAGCTTCTTCTTCATTCACTGCTTCAGCTCCACCACCACCCACATCCACTTAGCCAGGAGTCAATTCCAATTTTATCTTTTTAATATTCGAATTATTAAAAATAAGATGATGGATAGGAGCCTCTCCAACAGGCATAACAGCTAGCATGTGAGTAGCTAAAATAGTCATAAGATAGGCAAACAGAATATCACTATGACCTAGATGGAGACAAAAATGAATGATGGAATGACATATCAAAGAAGGAAGACAAACTTTAGTACCAGAGATGACAAAATGCAAAACCTGAACCATAAAGGATGTAAGCTCTGTTTTATTACCAGAACGCAGATACAGATTTGAAATAAAGATTCTGTGGAGAACCCTGTATCTGGGTAACAAGTACTTTGAGGGGAGCGCATTCCCTTTACGAGTCTATTGTACATTCATATTACATAGATCTCTAGTGAGCATGCATTTTTCTGATTCTGAGGGTTTCTCAGCTAAAGTATAAATAGGAATACCTTCTTCATTAACAGGTATGTCCATTAGCCCTGAAATCAGATGGTGATCAATTTCAAATGGACCTTCACTAACATCAATTTTAAACGTTAAATTCTCAGTCGAAAAATCAGAGATACATGCAAACATGGACTGAGCAATAGACTGGTATGCAGGCCCACCCCAATGTAAGATGTTAGCCCATCCTACAACTTGAAGAAGTGGGAGAATACCAAAAGGAGCAATGTGTTTAAGATCGACAGATTGCTCAATAATAACATTGCGCAAATGCAAATCCCGCACATATGAGGGATCATCTTCAGGTGACTGAAGGTGGCGCCATGCTATTGGAGTAGATCTAGAAGAAGATGGACCATGGGAAGCTTTCTTTTTCCCTCTAGCATCCATTAGCAATAAGAAAATCAATGTACTAAGGAGTTACAAAAGATGAGAAATGGGTTTTCTCAAAAATAGAAATTTGAGAAGAAAACCCCAAATAACTCAACAAAGCTTGAAATCAAGCACTTCAATGAAGAAATTGAAGAAAATATATCATGAATCTTCAATAATAACTGATAAAATGCACTAACCTTGACGAATCAAAGAGTAGGGTTCGACTAGTCGTGCCACGGCTTGTTGGAGAGAAAAGAAGAAATGAGGAAGATGATGGTTTTTCCCAAATTAAAGAGACCAGCGGGCCGTCCTTGACCAGTCGTACCACGACTGGTTGAGCACATCCTTGACTGGTCATGTACCAGCATAAACATGCATTTTTCATACAAATTTGAAATTTAAACCAATAATTTGTCAAATACATATACATTATGATACAACTATGCATGAATAATCAATTTTAAATGCACATACTAAGATCAAATTTTAATTTATTAAACCTGCTTTTGTCGAGCGGTTTAGTGAAAATGTCAGTAAGTTGAGTCTTGGTAGAAATGTATCCCAAAGATATCAGTTTTTCTTCCACTAATTCACGAATGTAATGATACCTAATGTCAATGTGATTGGCACGTGAATACTGGATTAGATTTTTTGAAATATTTGTAGCACTGGAATTATCACAATATAATATCATTGATTCCTGTGCAATTCCATAATCACTTAACATACATTTTATCTAAACAAGCTGAGTACATGCATTTCCTGCTGTAATGTATTCAGCCTTAGCAGTTAAGAGTGATATAGAACTTTACTTCTTACTGAACCAAGAAACCAAACAATTTCCAATATAGAAACAACCACCACTGGTTGATTTCCTGTCATCAATATTACCAGCACAATCAGCATCTGAGTACCCAGCTAACTGAACACTAGTATCATATGGATACCAGAGATCCAATTTAGCAGTACTTGCGACACATCGCATAATCCTCTTAATAGCTATTAAATGTGACTCTTTAGGGTCAGATTGATATCTAGCGCAAATACCAACACTTAAAGTAAAATTAGGTCTACTTGCAGTTAAATAAAGTAAACTGCCAATTATACTACGATATAATTTAGGATCCACATTTTTACCTATAGAGTCCTTTGAGAGTCTTAAAGTTGTACTCATAGGAGTATCAAAATTCTTACCATTCTCAAATTCAAACTTTTTAATTAAGTTCAGAGCATATTTGGTTTGAGAAATAAAAATGCCATCAGATTGTTGTTTCACTTGCAATCCTAGGAAATAATTCAATTCCCCAACCATGCTCATTTTAAACTTAGATTTCATTAAATCTGCAAACTCAACAATCATGTTAGAACGGGTAGATCCATAAATAATATCATCAACGTAGATCCGCACTATTAAGATGTGATCATTAAGTTTCTTAACAAAGAGAGTCTTATCTACACTTCCCATTTAAAAATCATGACTTAGTAAAAACTTAGTCAATTTCTTGTACCATGATCTGGGAGCTTATTTTAAGCTGTAGAGAGCCTTTTTAAGGCAATTAGTGTTCTTAGGGTCTTCAAAACCCATTGGTTGTTCAACATATACTTCTTCATGCAGATCACCATTTAAGAAGGCACTTTTCACATCCATTTGATAAATTTTAAATTTTTTAAAGCAAGTAATGGATATAAATAGTCTGATTGACTCAAGACGAGCTACCAGGGCAAAGGTTTTATCATAATCAATACCCTTAATTTGAGTGTACCCTTGTACAACTAGTTTAGCCTTGTTGTGAATTATATTACCAAGTTCATCAGACTTATTTTTAAAAATCCACTTTGTTCCGATATTATATTTATCTTTAGGTCTAGGAACAAGATACCAAACATCATTTCTCACAAATTGGTTAAGCTCTTTTTGCATCGCAACAATCCAGTTTTCGTCAGTAAGAGCTTCTTTTCGTTTGCCGGTTCAATCTAAGATGTAAAACATACGTAATTACATATATCTTCTAGTTGTCTACGAGTGCGTACACCAGTGAGAGGGTTTCCAAGAATCTATGTGGTTGGATGATCTTTAATGGTCCTCAGTTCAGAGTCAGTTTGATTTGATGAAGTATCTGGTTTGTCAATTAAAAGAACTTCATCATTATCTGAACTTGGGGCAGGTGTATTCAAGTGATCGTCTATGACCACATTAATGGACTCTTGGATCACACCGGTCCTCTTGTTCAGTACTCGATATGCACGACTGTTCAAAGAATACCCTAAAAAGATACCTTCATCACTTTTAGTGTCGAACTTACCCAGATTTTCACCGTCACATAAAATATAGCACTTGCTGCCAAAAACTCGAAAGTATTTGACAGTAGGCTTTTTATCGAACCATACTTCATAAGCAGTTTTATTATTAGATTTTCTCGTATAAACCCGGTTGATTATGTAGCAGGCAGTATTTAAGGCTTCAGCCCAAAGATTTTTAGGGAGCTTCATACTATTCAACATTACATTAGCCATTTCTTGAAGCACTCTATTTTTCCTTTTAACAATTCCATTTTGTTGTGGTATTTTGTGTGCAGAGAATTCATGTGATATTCCCTGATCGCTACAGAATTTCTTAAAACTGCTATTCTCAAATTTAGATCCATGATCACTACGAATCTTACAAACTTGAAAACATTTTTCCATTTGAATCCGTTTGAGAACTCTTTTTACTTCATCAAGGGTTTCTGATTTATTCCTTAAGAAAGCTACCTAAGTGAATTTAGTAAAATCATCCACAATTACCAAAATGTATTTTTTACCACCTTGACTCTCCATCCTGGTAGGTCCTATAAGATCCATATGGAGAAGATCGAGTGGTCTTGAAGTGGCATTAAAGTTCACCTTCTTGTGAGAGCTCCTTGATTGCTTGCTAGTCTGGCATTCACTACATATTTTATCTAATTTTTGTAATTTAGGTAGACCTCTTATTAGTTCTCTTTTGTTCAGTCTATACAAATTATGGTAGTGTACATGTCCAAGACATTTATGCCACAAATCAGTCTCATTGGTATGGACCATGTAACACGATTGACTAGATGAGCTGGATTCACTAATAATATAACAGTTTTCAGAAGTTCTGTGACCAGTTAATATTACCGAACCCTTATTATTTAGAATTTCACAACCTTGGTTAGAAAATTTTCCAATATGATTGTTATTGCATATTTGAGATATGCTTAACAGATTGTGTTTTAACCCTTCAACGTATAAGACATTTTTAAACAAAGGGAGGTTATAGAGTTAAACCATACCTTGGCCAATAATCTTGCAATTGTTGCCATCACTGAATGTGACTGACCCATCAGCCATGTCTTTAAGATCGGTGAATAGACCTTTATCACCAGTCATATGCCTTGAGCATCCACTGTCTAGATACCACTTTGAATGACTTGTAGCTTTGAAAGCAGTATGAGCAACCAAGTAGGTAACCTTAGGAACCCATTTCATAATTGTTTTGGGTTTAGGAGTATAGTGGGTCTTCTTTTGTTTGTAGTTGTTGTAAGAGTGACCCATTGAGTTAGATTTTAAGAGCTCCTTAAGTAAATCAATTATTTTTTCAGCCAAAGGGTTTTTATTCTAATTTTTATAGTTGATATGATTACTTTTAGGTTTGAATGATTGAAATGTTTTAGCATTTTTAGAAAACTTTTGATTTGAACTTTTTCCTTTTGAGTTTGAAATCTCTCCTTCACAAACTTGAGAGGAGTATTCTTTTGTTTAGGAGGAATACTTTTATTGTAGCCCAAACCAGATCGGTTGCCACATTTTCTTGATCCAGATAAAAGGTTTTCTAACTTTGGATCACCTTGGGCATATCTCCATGTATCCTTTAAACTCAAAAGAGAAGAGACTTCAAGTTTAAGTTTATCATTTTCAAATTTAAGATTTTCAATCTGGGAAGTTTTGAATTCTAAATCGCATTTGCATTTTTCAAAACAATCTGAAATATGGGATTTTTCTAAGACAAGAGAATCAACGTTTTCTTTAAGTTTTAAATACTTTTCTTTTTGAAGTTTTAGTTTTACGGCAATTTTACAACTTTCCTTGTATAGGGCATTGTAAGCATCTTGAAGATCTTCTTCATTTTCATGATCACTATTCAGATTTTCTTCACTAGTTAAATCATCATGATCTGAAAAAGTGAACTTGGCTAGAGTCATAAGGGCTTTAACTTCATTGCCCGACTCGGTTTTAAAGTCTTCTAATTCAAAAGAGGCTTCAGAGCCAGAAGATTCATCCCAGTAGCCAACATACTCTTCTTTTTGGGTTTGTCCTTTTTAGGACACTTGTTTGCTAAATGCCCATATTCTTGGCAGTTGTAACATTGACTATCTTTTAAAGTTTTCTAAGTTTTAGATTTAGATTTTGATCTCTTCTTATCATTTGATTTTTAAAAATCAACCCTCTTTTTACTTTTAAAAATCTTATAAAACTTTTTTGCTAAAAGAGCCATATTGTTTTCAGAATTTCCTAAATCAGAATTTTCTTGTGAAACATTCTTAAAAGACTAAGGGCAATAGATTTACCTTTAGGAGCTTAATAATTTAACTCGTAGGTTTGTAAAGACCCAACTAATTCTTCTACCCTCATATTGTCCGTATCACAAAGTTCCTGGATCGCGGTAACCTTTGAATTGAACCGTTTAGGAAGTGAGCATAGTATTTTTGCACAAACTTTACTTTCACGGATTTTATGACCAAGCCCCATAAAGAGTTCACAATGTCATTTAATCTAGTGTAAAAGTCCATAAACGTTTCATTTTCTTCCATATGTATTTCCTCAAATTTAGTTGTGAGGATTTGGACTTTAGATTTCTTGACAATTGATGCTCCCTCGTGTGTCATTTCTAATATATCCCAAGCTTGCTTTGCAGAATCACAGGATATAAATCTTTTGAATTCATCCGGTGATAGTGTGCAAGTGATTGTATTTAGTGCTTTTGCATTTGCACTATCCATGAAAAATAAGGTGTTACTCTCATTGATTTTGATCCATCGATACCAGTTACTTCAGTGGTAGGAGGGGTCCATTCAGTCATTGTGGCTACCCACACATTTTCATCCATGGATTTTAGGAATATCCTCATGCTGGCTTTCCAATAAGCATAATTGGTGCCATCAAAAGGTGGAGGCCTAGTGATTGAAAGGTTATCAAAATTTGACATCTTATAAATAGCTTAGATCAATTAGCTCAGGAAATAAATCCTAATAACAAGAATTAAAACGAGCTATTAAGCTCTGATACCACTTGAAAAGGCCAACCTATATGTCCTAGAGTGGGGGGGGGGGGGGGGAGGACTATGCCAAATTTAAGCTTTAACAGCGGAATAAAAGAATATGATAGCAAAATAAAGGAAATCAATTCACAATGTAGAAATGGAAAGTAGCATCAATAATCAAGTATTGAGAGATTGATACAAATGTTGTTCTAAGGACAACCTTACACCATAAAAACCAAGGGTTTATAGCAAGACAACCTTATTTCTAAAAAGTTCTTTGTATCAAAAATTCAAACTGATGAGGAATAAATAAATAGCAAGGAATAGAAATATTAAACTATTACAACATTCCCCACAATGCTTGAAATGTAAATATTACAACATTCACATCCACACGTACATCCCACAAACTTTGAATGATAAAAGATAGAAAATAAATCACACATCCACAAAACACAAAGAGTTATAGTGGTTTGCTTGTGTGTTCACCAACTGTTAAACAACAGCCACACAGCTTGCTACTCCACTCCTAATATGCTCACTCAGTGGATATCAGTGTTCACTATGAAAATAGGTTTCTCAGGTTCACCTAAAACCTTCACAATTGTGTCTTTCAAATGGGCTTACACAATTCAAAAAACCCCACTTCTGAGTTTTCTTGCTCTCCTCAGATAACCATCAGATTGAGATTTTTCTGGCTTAATCTCAAATAAAGCCAAAAGAATGAAATTTACAATAAAGTAAAATACCTGGATTTCTCCTTTTGTTGTAGCCCGGAAGAACCAAATCAGAGTAGAAGTTCGAATAGAAGTTCAATGTCCAATACTCACTTAAGAAATGGTTCTAGGTTCTAGATTGATTTTAAATTAAACCAGTTGAGCTAGCTATATTTGATTTTGATTCCAAGAAGAAGGAATATCACAATTACTCTTTTCAATTCAGATTGGAATATAGAAACAAAATCAAATCAATAAAGCTAACAAAAGAGAATATTAAATATACACAAATTAGCTTAAAATGAACACGAAATTATCTTAGAGTGATGCCTTAATTTTACTTGAATTCAGTTATCAAACTCTGAAATTCGTCGTCTATTTATAGTTTCAGAAAATCGTCTACGACTGGTCCTGAGGACAGTACGACTGGTCATAGAAGAAACGAATTTTTAAAAATTTGAACGCGATCAGATCAGACCGTTCCACGACTGGTCATAAGGTGTCCACGACTAGTCGTGAGCCCTCCACGACTGGTCGTGACATACCCATGACTGGTCGTGAGAAACCAGGAATGGTTGTTGGAGTTTGAGTCGTAGAACCAGGACTGGTCGTAAGACGAGTCGTGTACTGTTCACACGACCAGTCGAGAATACTCTAGGACTGGTCGTAGCTCAACCAAAAAATTTTAAAAAATTTCAACAACTCAGGACTGGTCTTGAAATTTCTTGGATTGGTCGAGCCAGTGCTAGGACTAGTCGAACAGGGTCTAGGACTAATCTTATAACAGTCCAAACACTTATAAAAAGATTCAATTTGAATTATGTATATAAAATGACCTACCCTAAGGTCAATCTAAGGTCATTCATACCTTAAATATGAAGAATGGACATTGAATCTTCATAAGATAGTTGACCTTTGAAGATTGTAAAACTTGAGATCTCTATACTTGATGTAGCATTGAACCTGAGATCTTCTAGAGCTTGAATTACACTTCATTTTGAGTTGTACATGAACTTGAGTCTTTGAACAAGATCATTTCTTTTGTTGTAGCTTGTACTTGCATTTCTTGAAATGGTTTGAAGTAAATCTTCGTTCTTGACTTGAAGCAACGTGTTTAGAGAGGTGATGCAATGTCTTGATCATATATACCAATGAGTTACACAAGACATAGAGTGATGTTTTGGCACCACAAAATTTGACAACCATAGGAGCATAAAACCATAACACTTACAATTCTTCCGTACAGTCTTTCAACTCCAGTTGCAAAATTTCCTCCTTTAGGAGAGCTATGCGATTCTGAATAATCGTCCTGTTGTTAGCACAAGCCTTCAACTATTCCTGAAGAGTCGATTGCTCTTGATTGAACTTAGAAATAGTGGAAGTGATGAGGGAAGCCTTCTCTTTGGAAAGAGTTAGTTGTTTTCCATATTCCAATATCTCAGGAGCGATGGTGACATTTTCTATTGATGCTAGAGAAATTATTGAATCACGGAATTTGAGAAGAGAATCATGTAGGACATAAATATTAACTTTATTATCCTTGCAGTGCTTTTCAGGATTTCAATAGCAATATCCAGATCTGACCACTACTCGAGATCTTTAAAAATGTGAACTGTCATTGACATAGAATTCCTCATCAAAAGCAGTTTATGTGTAGGAATCTTCTCAAAAGATAATAGACCAGACGTAGTAGCTACGGATTCAGAGCTTACTGCACTGCTATGAGGAGTTCCTGTAATATAAAGAAGAAAAGAAATTAGGATAATGATAACAAGGCTAGAGGCTGTGAAAATTTCGATAAAGCAAATGATATACATACCTGCTGTAGAAGTATGGGTAACAGGAGGTTGAATTTCCTGAACTCCTAACATATCAGCAATGGAAGGCACTCTGGCCTCCGTGCTTGAATCTCTAGTAGTCGAAGTTGGTAGATCAGTGGTCTCTACTTAAAAAACAATTTCACGAGCTATCACCTTTGGTGCCACCAAAGGAGCCAGAGGGACCCTCGTTGAAACCATTGGTGCAATTGGAGGAAGATCCACAGGGGGAGTATCAACCGTCCTAGTATTGACAATATGAGCACTTAAAACAAAAATATAACCATAATAATGAGATAACTATTGCACGATATATATATATATATATATATATATATATATATATAATTGTAAAAAAAGAAAGAAAGAAAATTCCTTACTTGGTAAATATCCATATTCTCCATAATCTAGAGGCTCATCTTCATCCTCCTCTATCATTGTAGGGGTCTTTACAGGAATATTGGTACGGGAAGAGCTTTAGATGTTGGCGAAAGATGTTCTTCGTCAATAAAGGTACCTTCTGTAACAACATCTTCTTCGCCATCGATGTCAACCTCTCCCTCCTCAAAGTCATCATTTTCATCATCTTCAACATCTTCATACTTAGCAGAATTGGTGCCTTCAGATGAAGAGGTTAACCTGCATCCTCTGAGTCTTCTGCATCTACTTCTTCAATCATAACCTACTTCCCTTTAGGGAGCAATGTTAGAAATCTCTAAGTTACTCGAACTAGAGGACCTAATCATTCTAAGTTCTCAACAATCATATGGTGCAGGATAACTATCAGTAGATATGTGATGTTATCTTCAGGTATTCCCAAGCTATGCTCTGATACCAACTTCTATCACGCCCCAACTCGGAAACCGGGTTCACAAAATTTCCGATTGCCGAATCCGGTGCCGATAGCCTCCGTAGTACCCCATTCTCGGCTCCCAACACTCATATGTTAGATCCCGATCCTGGGATCTTATAAGGAGGATTTTCAACATGAATTTGTCTCATAAGAAGCATAACCACAAGTATACCCAGATCACAAGAATAACATCATCATCACATATCCACTAATATAATCATTTGAGTACAATGTTGAAAGGGAAATACAATATAGAAATATCAAAGAAACTCTAGAAGCTTAACCGCACGCTCCTACCTCAGCTTGGCTGCATCATAATGTCACCTGCATGCATCTATCGTGCATAAGCTTATATAAAGTTTAGAGGATGGTGTAAGTGTGTGAGCAGTATATGCGTGCTCAGAATGTAATATCAGAGTTTACAGATGTACTGATAAGTCCACGAACCATACAATATCAGAGTAAGCAGAAATACTGACAAGTCCATGAGTCATACAATATCAGAGTACGCAATATAAATCAGTTATGCAAATGGGGATTTTAAAAGAGCTAAATATCAGATGCCGATGGTACAATGCAATATGTAAATCTTACTGAGTCCATCTAGGCCATATAAGTGTAGAAACATAACAACCCAAAATGCCATATGCCTGCAAATGTAATGCAATATGCGATGCGAATGAAATGACCAAGCTGAAGTGTGAAGTCGGGATGATAGCACGTACTATCGCAGGCTACGGGGTCCACCACAAGGGACTTCTATCCAAACCAGTCCCATACCTAAATTTAGATAGTCAAACTCAATGCGGTAAACTCCTAATCTCCGGTTAGTCGTGCACCTCAATCAAAATCCTGGCCATTGCGAAGGCACACGTAACAAATAGTTACACACTACCAGCTCGAGTGGATAGTGAATGAATGAATGAATGAGTATGCAAAGCCTGCTCAATAAGTCTACATATCAGTATTATACATCTCTAGGATCATCACCGGGGTCTATTACACTCTACGCCAGCTTGCCGCCCCTATCCGAGCGCACGACTGGGTAAGTGGAAGAGACCTCACTATCCACCTGCCAATATCGGGCTCGGCTCGTTGATAGCGGACCCATTCCTCAAGCTGGTCAGACTCAACCTAGATATTGTCCCCTCACTCAGGCAGGTAAGGTCACACCCCCTCCCAACTGACCACGACATAGTAGGAGACGTGGCCTACTGGTATACGGCCCTCATGCGCTCATATATATTCACTTGGTCTCGACGTTAGGGCGTCCTCTGGTCTAAGAGGGTTTAGGGATTTTCACTCAGGGCCATCTATGGTAGCCCGATGCTAATAACATATTTTTGATGTCCCATCTGGCCATCCATGATATGCCTGTGGAGGCTACGGCCCTAATGTCACTAGGGCATACAGTAATCACAACATACAATGCAAGATATATGAGTCATACAATCCAGTCATGCATCAATACTATGCATGCCGTGCACTCATGTGAGATAACCTCCGCCTATCAGGGAGTCTCATATCTACCTGCCCAATGACATATGTAATGGTCAATCACATCTCATAACCAACATGCAGATGATGCGTATGGGCATGTATCATGATGCTATGTTGTCATATACTCATAATTAGTATCAGTACTGTCATCGACAATTGACCTCAATAATGTGGACATTTAAGCAACATTGCCCCCAAGGAATGACCCACATAGAGCCTAACATATAGTGGACCCATGACCTCACATAAGGGCCAAATATACAACACCATGGGCCTCACTCAAGAGCTTAATATGGCCTAACATACATCACAATGGGCTCCATTGCCTGGCCCTCAAATGCATCACAATGGGCCTCATGTAACGCCCTGAAATTCGGGGGTCGAGCATAACTCAGCTCCCGAGTTCCAAAACATCACTTATGCAACATATTTAATGATGGATGTATGTTGTCTGTATTAGTGCATAAAACATGGAATAGATTAAGCCAAAGCACAGATATAATTCAGGGATAAGTGAAGAAAGCAAGCGGAAGACTTATAGAAATATATGTGCACAAGTGTGAATCCCTGAAGTACATATACAAACCACGTCGTAATGAAAGTGTTATTATCAAAATTATAAGTGTCAAAATTACATCATTTAAATCTCAAAAATAATCCCAGAGTCCCGCGCATCAGAACAAGCTCGCTAGAACCCATCTGAAAACTACATATAAGAGAAAGCAGCCTCATCATCATCCATCTCCCGCTCTGCCTCAGAAGTCGCATCAACATTTGCAACATCAGAACCTAAGACAGAGTTTGGTGGGTATTTAACACCGCGCCAGAACGTGGGAGTGAGTGATCAACTCAGTGGAACAATAAGGCACTGGTTAACATGTTATCAGTTCAATCAAGCAGTAATGATAAAGCAGAATAAGTAAACAAGTCCTAAGTACTCTTGTTAATGCAAGGATGTATGCAGAATGATGCGTGCCCTCACGCGTACACCCTCAGCGTCTTCATCTTACGTTACGCATGACACCACCTCAAAGTGCGCCACATCTACAAAGCACATGCAAATGCGGTGCATGGATATGATTACCAAGTTGTTATTAGTCCTTTTTCATATAGCAGGATTGGGAAGCTAAGATACCTTCCTCATATCGCCATCCAAACAGTGATCCATTCTAGGGTCGTCAGTCCTAGACATCTCATACGATCATATGGTTGTAGGTCGTAGCAAAGGGCTCGTCACCAATCAATGCACGCCTTTCATACCTTTATTACCACAGTTCGGCTCGTCACCTCATTGCGGTATCCAGGTATGCTCGAGGTCACTACAAAGGGCTCATCACCAATCAATGTAGGCCGACAGCACGAATATAGTGTCCCATACCACCATAATCGGCTCACGAGTTTAGTTGCTCACTGGTCACTACGGGGAGGCTCGTCACCCCAGCGTAGGCCGACAGCTCAACTACGGTGCCCCATACCACCATGTCCAGCTCATGAGTCTTAGCGGATCAAGGTACCATGGTTAATAGGATTTCACTGGTAAGTTCGGTACCTTAGATTCAAGCAGTAGCGTCCATACATGGTGAACATACATCGGACAATCGGGTTACTTAACGAACTCGACTAACACGAGCGCACGTTAGGTTGAACGACATAGAGTGCGCAAACACTCCGCGTGGCCAAACCACTGCTGCCAACTCTAATACGACTCAGGTTCGTCTAATTACATCCGCTGTGGCGAAAGCAATCTCAGCCATAACCTTAAGGCAAATTTTCGATTTCCTGGACTATTCATAGTCCCAAACATAGTACACTGCAACAGATGATCATATTAAATGTAGAACAGTAATGGAGCAACAACTCAAATCATGTGGTACTCAAGCATTTGAAGAATATCAACTTAACATAAATGTAAGCATAAGAAATGCTTGAAATTAAATAACAAGGAATGTAACTAGCAAGAAGGAAATCATGCACACTAGTGGGAGAGTTGAGAATCGCTTCTCAACGCCCATACTAGGTTGAAACACCACACTTTAGATCATTCAGGCATTTCTACAAACACTTAGAATACATAAAATAACATACATGACGTATGATGAAATACAAGCATTTGGACAATTCCTTTTACCAAGGAGTTGTCACACATACATCTAGCATACATACACGACAAATAATCATGGCAAACACAAGTGCATATTTTATACGTATACGGTACTTATACATACACATAGAATACATAAATCTCAACATAATACATGCATATCAAGAACGCAACATAAACACAACATTTGGCATGTGAAATCTCATCCATAGCAAGAATAAGTCATTAATTGGCATTGAAAGCCTTGAAAACCATAACCTATACACTTAAAGTCTGCACCTTAAGCCAGAAAAGAAACACCGAACTGATTTAGACGAGTTGTCTTCGTCAACGGCGATAGAATACCCTAAAACAAGGGTAGAAATGAGATACAACAATACCAAGACTAATCTAAGCTCTAACACAGATTAGGGTTAGGTTAACTTACCCCAAGATGAACTCAGAATCGTCAGAATAACGATTCAAAGTGAAGGTTCAAGGATGAAGAAAAATCGGAAAGAATCTAAGATGATTCACCAAACTTCTCTCTCACTTTCTCTCTCTTTTCCACTCTCTTTCCAAGTTAGGGTTAGAGAAAAATTCGTATGGAAAAGAGAGCTAGGGTTTAAGGACTATAAATAGGCCTCAAATTGATGGAAATAACCCCAGGGACAAGGTATACTTAGGTTATAACCAAAGTAAGCCTCTCTCGATCCAACGAAGCACTTCTGGTGGGCCTATAACCACGAAAGGTCGGACTTAAGCTCACTGACCATGGATCTAGGTCAAGCTGAGTTTTCGTACCGACCGGCTCTTCAGATCAGCCGTGGCGGACCACACGCAATTCAACGGTCACAGAATCTCGATCAGGTCCACAAGCATAAGGACATGCCTGGGCCATCTTCCCTGATCAGAGGGTGAAATTGGGTCAGAATCTAATGGTCAGATTGCTTAAAATCATCGCGCAAGCGACACGACTCAGATTTCATAAAAGCTTAATAAATATCCAACCGTTCTCACACTCTTCACTCCGAACTCAATCAAATCGACCCAGAACATCACATGGACTTGATTTTTGAGGTGATGGTCAAGCCCAACATAGTGACCGCAACAGCCTAAGATCATCGCTATCGGACTTTCGACGCGCGGTCCAGGTCCGATCCAGAACTTTCAAAAATTCTCCAGAACAACTGGATTTAGCGATGGATCCCAGATTTCAGAGTAACATAGCGCTAACTAATCTACAAGTTTAGAGTCATGCAGATCGAATTTAAAGTGATTGATACAGATTTCACAAGCAATCGAGCATAGCGCTAATTACCCCAAAAATAACTACTTAAGGAAAGATAAGCACAAAATTTCCAAGGTCATTACACCTCATCACGTAGGCCTCATATACATCACATTGGGCCTTAAACATGGGCTGAATACATATCACAACAGGTCTCAAATACGGGCCACATATACATCATATTGGGCCTCGTCAATCGGCCTCGATATCCGGCCTCGACAATCGGCCTTGACAATCTGAATTAGCCTCGATAATTAACCTTGACAATCGGCCTATACAATCAACCTTAATAATTGGAATCGGCCTTAACAATCGGAATCTAAATCGGCCTCAATAATTGGCCCGACAATCAGAATCGGCCTCGACAATCAGAATTGGAATCGACAATCAAAATCGGCCTCATTAATCGGCCTTGATATTCGAAATCGAAATCGACCTCGACAATCGGAATCGGCCTTGATAATCAGCGTCGACAATCAGAATCAGAATCGGCCTCAACAATTAGAATCGGAATCGGCCTCGACAATTGGAATCGGCCTCGGCAATCAGAATCGGTATCGACAATCAACCTCGGCAATCGGATAGGCCTCGATAATCGGAATCTGTGAGAATGGGCCTAACAAGGCTTAAGGAAAGGTCACAATGTGGATATCCAACTATCATTACCCATCAATGTGGACATTTAACTAATATTGCTCCCAAGGAGTGGCCCTCACGGGACCAAACATATAGTAGGCCCATGGCCTCACATAATGGCTCAATATATACCACCATGGGCCTCTCTCAAAGGCCTAATACCTGTCATGATGGGCCTCACATATGGACCACACATACATCACACTAGGCCTCACTCATGGGCCTCTCTCAAAGGCCTAATACCCGTCATGATGGGCCTCACATATGGACCACACATACATCACGCTAGGCCTCACTCATGGGCCTCTCTCAAAGGCCTAATACCTGTCATGATGGGCCTCACATATGGACCACACATACATCACACTAGGCCTCACTCATGGGCCTCATATACACAACAAGTGGGCCTTGCACATGGGCCATAGATACATCACATGGGCCTCATTCCAGGGCCACATATATAACTCAATGGGCCGCACATATGAGCTGAAAATACATCACAATGGGCCACAGCCCATGGGCCTTAGTACACAATGGGTGAGGCCCATGACATGGGCCATTAATACATTACATCAGGCCTTGCCTATGGGCCTCGAATACATCACATTGGGCCTCACCCATGGGCCTCAAATACAAGCAGCTGGGCCCCAATATATGGGCCTTAAATACAAGACAGGTGGGCCCTATCACATGGGCCTTAAATACAAGGTAGGTGGGCCCTATCACATAGGCCTCAAATATACATCATGTTGGGCCTTAAGTGGGCTTGGACCACACCAAAAATCATTTCAATAGTTGTAGGTGTAACATGTGTATCATTGTACACTATCATTCCATGGGGTACATGGCCCATTAATGATGATTAGTACTTCCAAACATTATCTAGGTAAATTAACACCAACCAAACATTTCCCATGTAAATCAGCACCAACCAAACATTTCCCATGTAAATTAGCACCATCTGGACACCATCCAGCTCATCAACACTGTCCAAATATTATCCATCACCATTCAAATCGACGGCTTGGATACAAAATATATACATTAAGGTGTGCCCTATACCGCACCGTCTAGATGGACGTGTGGATACAAAATATAAATCAAGGTGGGTCCCACACGTGTGGATGGTTCCACCCTTAAAACAGATGGGCGGTGTGGAGAAATACATACATCTTGGTGTGGCCCATGTCTTCAAGCGGACGGACGGTTGATGTAATACAACCTCATGATGGAGGCACAGAATTTACTGACGTCAATGGGCAGCTGAGGCTGTTGGGACCCGCCATCCCGCTCAATGGACGAATGGTGTGGATCCATACATCATCAAGGTGGGTCCACACGTATGGTCCCCACACAGATGAACAGATGGATATAACACATAACTCATGACCAGGCCTTAGAGCTTTTGACGTGAACATAGCAGCATCGCTGCATGGTCCCCACCATCCATCTGGATGGTGGGATAAATACATGTATCACTATGGTCCCTAGATGGACGGTGTACACACTTCATGGTGGATTTTCACCGTCCAGTCATCTAGACGGTGTAGATGATACAAGTGGACAGCATGGTATGAAATACATACATCATGTGGGACCCACAGATTTTACAGACATCAATATATCAGCTACATCCCACCGTCCAAGGTCTGGACGGTGAGGATGATACACATACAGCATTGTGGGGTCCACATCCCACGTACAGGGACTAGACGTCCTGGATAAAACACTTACGTTAGTGGGTCCCACTTCCCACGTGTGGGTAGCCCACATATATGTTAATGTGGTCCATACAGATGGATAGTTGGGGTAAAACACTCACCATGGTGGTCCTAGGTGCTGGATACAGCACGGTGGGCTCCACCTGAGATTTGCATCTGCCTCGTTCTTAGGCCCATGGCTTAGGAGGCCTGGATGGGCAGCATGGATACACTACATCAAGGTGGGTCCACGAGAGCGTGGGCCACCATCTTGGAACATTGAGCTGATATTTATGATTCCCTTTGTACATGTCCATCCTCAACGGACAGTAAGGTGGGCCCTGATGGACATGGCAGCTGTGCGGGCCCCGTTTGGTGGACGACTTAGATAACATACATACATCATGGTGGACCACAAGATGGGAGAGAGAGAGAGAGAGAGAGAGAGAGAGAGAGAGAGAGAGAGAGAGAGAGAGAGAGAGAGAGAACGTGAAGGGGAGGGACCTCGACACTATGGGTCCCTCTCTAAACAATGCATACATTAAGATGGGTCCCACCATATGTGGGCCCTCTAATCATCAAAATCACACAAAAATCACCCACCTTTAATCATGGACTTCTCCTTCCATCAACGAATTCTAGAGCTCCAAAGAAGGAGATCCAACGGTTGAGATGAGGCTTGGAGGGTGGAGATGTGAGGTAGGAAGGTGGGCCACATTTGGCTCTCATCTCCTTGGAAGCCATGGATGTCCACTCTCCCTTGGTTCCTTGGGAGATGGAGTTTGAAATGAGGGAGAGAGAGAGAGAGAGGAGTGATAGATGGATGGAGTGGGTGTTGTAAGAAATAGGAATGGAAAGTATGGGTTGGTTTGAATTTGGTGTAAAGGTAAAATGGGAGGGGAGAAAGAGTGTTGACTTGGGGAAAAGAGGGAATGGGTGCATGTACATGGGATAGGTTGAGGTGACATTGGGGTATGGAGGGTGTACTTGATTGATGTGATGGGTCGTAGAGATTCTCTCAGAATTCGCAACGTGCGGCGTTTCTTCGGAATGAACGCGGGCCTATATCTCCTGGCTCAGGTATCGCCTCAGCGTGCAAGACACGGCATCGGAACTGCGGCGATGGTGCGTCATAAGGATACAAGTCTCAAGTTGAGTTGACTCTGATATACAGGACTCGGCTTAGGATCACACGCAAACGTCTGATACAGGTTAAAGGTTGCTAAAATTTGACCGGGAGGACCGCGAAAGCCTACGAAATGGTACGGGCTATGACACGGGCCTTTTATAAAATGTCCTCTCCTCTAGGGTAAAGTGATCCAGTGTCTATTTTATCTATCCTCTATGTAGCGATACTGGCAAAAATGGAAGTAATTGATGTTATCATCGGAAGAAATTACATCAATGACCCAATCGTAAGATCTTCTCGCCATAGCTCTCTTTTAAAAAAACCAGAGTGGAATATGGGTGGGATGAATATAAGCCTTCTTAGAAACTTCAAAAGTCCATGGAAAATATACATCGAGCTAGCTAGTGAAGTAATGCCATGGAGTGTAAGTTGAAGAAGAGTCGACAGAAGTACTTTTGACATGTGAGGCAATCTCTCCAAAAGCCCTATAAATTGAGCATAGGACTGGATGAGTGAGAGAATATTTGAACCCTTTAGCCATTGCACGGGAAACAACAAGCACCGTAGGGTGAATAACATCTGCCCACTTCGAGTTGGGCAAGACCACTACACTCAGCCAATATACAAGAAATGCCGCAAGTTCCCTGTAAAGAGTATACTCTGAACGTTCTTTTATATTTCATGACGATCCTCCAATTCTTGCAATCGGTTGCCATTAAACCTGAGGAGAGGAGAAATGACAAATAATAAGAAGTATGTATCTGGATACAATAAGAAATTGATAGTTCGCAAGAATGAAAAATTACCAGAGAGCTCTGCTGAAGTGCGCGAGCCATCATAAGGGGGAAATCTTGTGAATGTTTGGGAATTTGAACATCTCCTTAAAAAGTTCGACGGTCGTTTCTGAGATAAAAACAACGCGGCCTGGTGAGGACATATAAGCCAGTTCTTCATTGGTCGGCACAAACTCGTCGTAGAATTTCTTAGTTATTGGAAGACCAACGATTCGATGAAGATCCTAGAGCATGATCTCATCTCGCCCGCAGGAAGATGAAAGGAGTTGGTTGAGGGACACCAATAATTAAGGAAGCCTTTTAGAATAGTGGGCTCCTTGTAGAAATGTTGCGATGTAGCTTCTATCGCATTATAAAGATTAATCTTCACCAAGATTTTTGAGTGCTTGGCTAAAATCGTTGTTGCCCATCCAGGATAGTAGTCACGAGAAGTCAGGAGGCCTCTCGTCCTGAATTCTTCCGGATTCCAGATCAGTTGATGTTCTCTGAAACGTTGTTGAAGCATCTCGTAAAAATGAGTCGGGAATAGATTGTGTAGATTATGAGAAGGGATGAGTAAGTTCATCTGGTGAACATTTCCAATCTGTTGCCTTGGCTTCTTCTGCAGCAAGATACCTTCCAAAATTCTGGGTTCCCTCGATGACAAGGATTCTGTGAAGGCTAGTTTCTCCCTGTCTGTTTGATCTGATGGTTCACAATTGAGCATAGACTGATGGCGGTGAAGGCTCAGTGGAATCACTACCTTGCCTTGCTTATAAGGGTTATTAAATTTCATAATACCCTTAATGACTCTAATCCCTTCCCAGTAGTTCTGGAGTTTCTTTTTCTTATGTTCTCTGATTTTCTCCTGGAATTCTTCAGCTTTGTTGCGATAGGTCTTCTTCGACCTAGATGGTGTGGGAGTGTCTTCTCTCATCGGTGGCTTCTGACTCATCGTCGGCAAATGAGTCGTTGTCTTTAGCCACTTGTCCCCGTCATAATCTCGACCATTTCTCGGTGGTCATTGGATCTCACCCATAGAGATCGCCCTATGAATAAGAGAGGGCAATGTGGCTATCCGATCAACAAAATCAAAGGTAGGGAGCATGAGTTCCTTTATATAGGCCGGGCGCTTACTAGTGGTTTTGAAACATTTGTGTGATGGTTGGGGAGGAGATGGTGATGGTTCAGTAGCTTGGGAAGATGGAGGATTAGGTAGTTCTTGATGAGAAGGTTGAGCAGTTGAAGGTTTGATAAGATGAAAAACCCTTTTAGTGCGGGCCATGATGAAAAAGTTTAAGTTTCAGATAAAAGGGTTCGAAAAATGCTAAGTCTGGAAGTTCTCCAAAAGAACAGTTTGCGCGGGTCGTGCAAATGATATCTGTTGCGCGGAGCAGCGTAATGTTTAAAGGACTTGCGCAAACAGAAAATCTGTTGCGTGGGTAGCGCAGATGAAATCAGTTACGTGGGAGAAAGTGAAAAAAGCAGAGCTTCGCTAGAAAGGAGTGAAAGTGAGAAATGAAGGGAAATTCCGGTATTTATAAGGAATAAGGCCTGTGTACGGTGTTTGAGCGTCCATTGCGTGGGTCGCTCAAACGATTACAAAACTAAATTTTTTGTGATTGATCCTGATTCTTTGATTCTAAAGAACAAAGAGAGGATCAAAGGGGCATTTATTGAGGTATAGAAATAAAAATAGAAAGATTGAAAGGTGGAAATTAGAAGAAAGGAGTAAACAAAAGAAGAAAACAAGTAAGATTTCATAGTCATGCAAGACATATGGGTTGCGTGGATCATGTAGTCAAATAAATCAGTTATACGGGTCGCCCAAGAGTTTTGTTGATTGTGCCAGCTGTGCAAACAGTTCTGTTGGTTGCGTAAGTTGCGCAAAGGAACAAGGGCATTATTTTGAATAGATGGTCAGATTTGATGCAAGGTAGGCCTCATGGCATAAAGATCAAGGGTTCACACGTGTGAAGGCCTATAAATACCCCACTTCTCCTATCATTTATGGGGTTAGAAGATTTTGGAAGAAGATCAGAGCTCCAGAAGATTATAAAGGTAGGAGGAGAAGGGCGTAAGGGTTTGCGCGGGCCTGTGCAAACCATATTGGTTGCGCGGCCCGCATAACTGAGCTGTTATATAGCTAGTAAAAGTCTAGAGCTGTTATGCTGTCGAAATTGTTGATCTTAGCTTTCAGCATCTCCAGTTCTCCTTGTACACAAGAACATAAGCTCAAGAGAGGGAGATCAGATGATCAAACCCGCACAATGTTCCTCTTAAAGAGATGACTGAACTACAAGTTGAAATGCTACTGAATTTGATATTTAGTTCGACTTCAAACTTTGTCAATTTCTGTATCTTAAATAATTTATCTCAGAATCAAGGGATATTCAAGGATATAAATGAACTCAATATTAATAATACAATGATTGTTCTTCATACACTCTTCTGTTATATTCGAATAAGATAATCTCCCGAATCGAATGCATTTGTTTCTTGTTCGAAATAGTGCTCGCAAGCTGATGGAATCTTCACAGTCTGTTCTTGCAAGTTGTTGGAGTCTTACAGTTTGTACGCACAAAATGTTTGAGTCTTCACAGTTTGTGCTCACATGCTGGTAGATTCTTCACAGTTTATGTGCACAAAGTGTTTGAGTCTTCACAATTTTTGCTCGCAAGCTGCTGGATTCTTTAGAGTTTGTGCGCATAAATTGTTGGAGTCATCATAGTTTTTGGTCTCAAGCTATTAGAGTCTTCACAATTTGTGCCTGAAAATTGTTGGAGTCTTCACAGTTTGTGCTCGCAAGCTGTTGTAGTCTTCATAGTTTGTGCTCACAAGCTAATGGAGTCTTCACAATTTATTCTCGCAAGTTGTTGGAGTCTTTATAGTTTATGCACACAAAGTGTTTGAGTCTTCACAGTTTGTTCTCACAAGCTGTTGGATTCTTCACAGTTTGTGCACACAAATTGTTTGAGTCTTCACAGTTTATGCTCGTAAGTTGTTTGAGTATTCATAGTTTGTGCTCGCAAGCTTATGGAGTCTTCACGGTTTGTTCTTGCAAGCGTCTGGAGTTTTCACAGTTTGTGCTCATAAATTATTGGAATCTTCACAGTTTGTGCTCGTAAGCTGTTGGAGTCTTCATAGTTTATGCCCAGAAATTATTGGAGTCTTCACGTTTGTGCTCGCAAGCTGTTGTAGTCTTCATACTTTGTGCTCACAAGCTGATGGAGTCTTCACAGTCTGTTCTCGCAAATTGTTGGAGTCTTCATAGTTTGTGCACTCAAATTTTTGCAGTAGTCCTAGTTTTTGGTTGCAAGCTGTTGGAGTCCTCACAGTTTGTGTGTGCAAAGTGTTTGAGTCTTCATAGTTTCTACTTGTAAGCTGCTGGACTCTTCAGAGTTTGTGTGCGTAAATTATTGGAGTCATCACAGTTTTTGGTCGCAAGATGTTGGAGTGTTCATAGTTTGTGCCGGGAAATTGGAGTCTTCACAGTTTGTGCTCTCAAGCTGTTGTAGTCTTCATAGTTTGTGCTCACAAGCTGATGGAGTCTTCTTAGCTTGTTCTCGCAAGTTGTTGGAGTCTTCACAGTTTGTGCGAATAAAGTGTTTGAGTCTTCACAGTTTTTGCTCGCAAGCTGATGGATTCTTCAGAGTTTGTGTGCGTAAATTGAGGGAGTCGTCACAGTTTTTGGTCGCAACCTGTTGGAGTCTTCACAGTTTGTGCCCGGAAATTGTTAGAGTCTTCACAGTTTGTGCTTGCAAGCTGTTGTAGTCTTCATAGTTCGTGCTCGCAAGCTGATGGAGTCTTCACAGTCTATTCTCGCAAGTTGTTGGAGTCTTCACAGTTTGTGCGTACAAAGTGTTTGAGTCTTCACGGTTTGTGCTCACAAGCTGTTGGATTCTTCATAGTTTATGTGCACAAATTTTTTAAGTCTTCACAGTTTGTGCTCGCAAGCTATTTGAGTATTTGTAGTTTATGCTCGCAAGCTTATGGAGTCTTCACAGTTTGTTCTCATAAGTCTTTGGAGTCTTTACAGTTTTTGCTCGTAAGCTATTGGAGTCTTCACAGTTTGTGCTCGTAAATTGTTGGAATCTTCACAGTTTGTGCTTGTAAGTTATTGGAGTCTTCACAGTTTATGCTCACAAGCTATTGGAGTTGCAGTTTATGCTCGTAAGCTGACAGAGTCTTCACAGTTTGTTCTCGCAAGTTATTGGAGTCTTCACAATTTGTGCACACAAGCTGCTGGATTCTTCATAGTTTGTGCACAAAAATTGTTGGAGTAGTCACGGTTTTTTGTTGCAAGCTGTTGGATTCTTCACAGTTTATTTGTGCAAACTGTTGGAGTCTTCACAGTTTGTGTGCGCAAGCTGTTAGAGTCTTCACAGTTTGTGTGCGCAATTTATAGGAGTCTTCATAGTTTGCGCTCATAAGCTGATGCAGTCATTACAATTTGTTCTTGCAAGTTGTTGGAGTCTTCATAGTTTGAGCGCACAAAGTGCTTGAGTCTTCACAGTTTGTTCTCTTAAGTTGTTGGAGTCTTCATAGTTTATGTGCATAAATTGTTTGATCTTCACAATTTGTGCTCGCAAGCTGTTGGATTCTTCACAGTTTGTGCACGTAAATTGTTGGAGTCTTTACAGTTTGTGCTCGCAAGTTGTTGGAGTCTTCATAGTTTGTGCTCACAAGCTAATCAAGTCTTCACAGTTTGTTCTCGTAAGTTGTTGGAGTCTTTACAGTTTGTTCACACAAAGTGTTTGAGTCTCAATAGTTTATGCTAGCAAGCTGTTGGATTCTTCACAATTTGTGCACACAAATTGTTAGTCATCACAGTTTTTGGTCGCAAACTATTGGAGTTTTCACAGTTTGTGAGCGCAAAGTGTTGGACTCTTCACAGTTTGTGCTTGCAAGTTATTAGAATCTTCATAGTTTGTGCTCGCAATATGTTGGAGTCTACATAGTTTGTGCTCACAAGCTGATGAAGTCTTCACAATTTGTTCTCGTAAGTTGTTGGAGTATGCACAATTTGTATGCATAAAGTGTTTGAGTCTTCACAGTTTGTGCTCGCAAATTATTGGAGTCTTCACAATTTGTGCACACAAAGTGTTTAAGTCTTCACATTTTGTGCTCACAAGCTGTTGGATTCTTCACAGTTTGTGCACTCAAAATTTTACAGTTGTCATAGTTTTTGGTCGCAAGCTGTTGGAGTCTTCATAGTTTGTGCGCACAAAGTGTTTAAGTCTTCACAGTTTATGCTCACAAGCTGTTGGATTCTTCACAGTTTGTGCACTCAAATTTTTACAGTAATTTTAGTTTTTGGTCGCAAGCTATCGGAGTCTTCACAGTTTATGCACCCAAGCTGTTGGAGTCTTCACAGTTTGTGCTTGCAAGCTGTTGGAGTCTTCGCAGTTTGTGCGCGCAAAGTGTTGGACTCTTCACAGTTTATGCTTGGAAGTTGTTGGGGTCTTCACAGTTTGTGGTCGCAATCTGTTAGAGTCTACATAGTTTGTGCTCACAAGCTGATGAAGTCTTCATAGTTTGTTCTCGCAAGTTGTTGGAGTATTCACAATTTGTACACACAAAGTGTTTGAGTCTTCACAGTTTGTGCTCACACGCAGTTGGAGTCTTCACAATTTATGCTCGCAAGCTGTTGGAGTCTTCATAGTTTGTGTGTGTTGAGGCATCAAAAAATGAGGAAAGATCAAAAGGCAGAATTTGGAAGAAATGTGCAAGAAAAGATGAAATAGAGTGTGACTTCATGGGATTGTGCCGGTCTGCGCAAACCATATTGGTTGCGCGGGTCGCGCAAATGGCTATATTGATTACGCGAGCCGTGGAAAGGGTTACAGGTGGTGTTTTTCATGAATGGTTAGATCCAATTGAAGGTGGGCCCCATGGCATAGAGATCGAGGGTTCACACTTGTGGAGGTCTATAAATACCCCACTCCCCCTCTCATTTGTGTGTGTAGAAAGTTTTGAAAGAAGATCAGAGCTCTAGAGAAGACTGAAGGTATGAGAAGAGAAGGATGCAAGGGTTCGCGCCAGTCTGCGCAAACCATATCAGTTGCGCAGGCCACGCAACAGGGCTGTTGCACAGCCAGTAAGGGTTAAGGGCTGATATGCTGCCAAAATTGTTAATCTCCATTCCTCCTTTTGCACAAGGATATGAGCTTCAGAAAGAAAGATCAAACGATCGAATCCGCATAATATTCCTCTTAAAGAGATGATCAAATGACAATTCAAAATGCTGCCGGATATGATATTCAGATTCAACATTCAAACTTTGTCAATTTCTATATTTTAAATAATCTATCTAAGAATCAATATTCGAGGATGTAAATGAACTCAATATTAATAAAATGATGATTGTTCTTCATACACTCTCTCTATTATATTTAAATAAGATAATTTCCCAAATCAAATGCATTTGTTTCTTGTCAAAACAAAATGGCGACTCTACTGGGGAATAATTATCTTATTTAATGTTAACATTGAGAAGGTTATAGGACTTTTGTCGTAGTTTGGTGTCTTTTTTACTCCAAAATGGCGACTCTCAGTAGGATCATCCTCCACTTCATCTCTCAGATAGATTACTTTATCATTCAAATATGAATTGCAATTTTATGTTTTATCCTGAAGGTAAGAAGATAAAATTGCAACTTATAATCAATGGCAAATTTAACGAAGAACCTGAATTTCTATTTCACTGTGACTAGGTTCGTAGTGGAGTATGCAGCAAGCCAATCATCAGATTGCAAAGTCCAATCTCCCACAAGTAAGGGTGATAAATCTCCAGTGATGGCCGGAGTTATATCTGCCTCGCCCATATCACTAGAAAGTGATCAAGTCTGGGTCGTTGTCATGTCTCGAAGAACAAGAGCTCAGAACACAACAACCATCAGAGTAAATGCATTGTCAAGGAGAGCCAGGGGACCAGTAACGCGAAATACAGCAAGAAACAACCTCAAACTTGCTCCTCCGACTCTATACCGAGGGAAATCTCTTCCCTCTTTAACAGCCCAGGACTTCTCAGCATTGCCTGTCATAAAAAATTTATTGACAAGGAAAGAAAAGGGTAAATCCCCAATGTATGATTCAACTTCTGCTTCATCTTAAAATACACCCCAGCAAAGAACACCTCAGTTGATCAAATTTCACAAAAGTACAGAAAGTCTGAATGACGCCCTTCTCCAAATAAATTCAATCATGTTTGGAGATTCTACTCCTACGACTGTCTCCTCAGACAGTGTTGAAGCCACTATATGTATAGTAGGAACTGATCAAGGGTCACAGCCAACAACCGAAGACCGCATTGCTGAAATGGCTGAAGCACAAAGAAATCTCATGGAAGAATGTAAAAGTCTTCGAGAAGCTTTAGCCACTTTAACACATAATGTGGCTTGGATTCTAACCCCTCCAGTGATGGCTGCCATGAATGAACAAGAACAGTAAATAGAAGGTTCTCAGCCACCAAGGGCAGGGTCACTTAGGTCTGCTCTTGCAGTAAGAGTAATAACCCAGGAAGAGATAAGACAGGTAGTCGCAGAAGCTGTTAGAATAGGAAAAGAATGGGAGAATGCTAGAAGATTCAGATACCAAACTCCATACTCGAGAGAGGTAGAGGATATTACCTTTCCAGTTAATTTTAAACATCCTGATTTTTAAAAGTTTAATGGACATGGATCACCGGAGGAACATCTCATGCACTTCATCACAAGCATGGGGAACTTTTCTACGGTTCCACAATATTGCCTTCGGCTCTTCGGCTCTTCTTTAATTGGTAAAGCATTCCAATGGTACTCCAGCCTAGTAGCAGGATTGATGCGATCCTGGGAGCAAATGCAAGACGCATTTATATCCAACTTCTTTTCATTAGAATGCGACGTCAATGTTGCGGAATTGGCTTCTGTCAGGCAAAGAGAGAATGAACCCGTAAAGAAATTCATTGACAGGTGGAAGAATTTGGGGGCTTCATGCAGACAGTTGCCAGAGGAAAATGATCAAGTAGACTTGTGTATGAATTCCATGGAACTGGGAATTGCTTTTGGACTCACAAGTGCTAACATGAAAACTTTCCGAGAATTAACGACAAAAACGCATGCTTTGGAATGATGGCTAGAAAGATGCCAACATTTCAAACCAGAGCAAATAGAAGAGGATTGAATAGACTATTAGTAAATACTATTGCCCAAGAAAAAAGGAAAAATACTTTCTACAACAAGCAAGAGACAAGAAAGAGAGAAGACTCAGATCGGTATAAAGATCGAGTAAATGATAAGTGAACTCAGTCAAATGGTTATCATAAGGAGTAAGATTTCAAAAAAGAAGATGTCATAACAATGATGGAACAATTACTGGCTGTTGGAACCATTCAATTACTTCATCCAAGATGTCCAGAAGAAGTTGAAATGACTAAAGATAAGAGATATTGTCGTTATCATCGTTATGTTGGGCATCTGACAGAAATTTATTTTACATTAAAGGATATGTTGTAGAGAATGATAAAATAAGGTGAAATAGTAATGAAAAAGGATGAGAAGAAAAATAAGAAAGTGACTGTAAATGCTACATTTACAGGGGATCTGTTGAAAATTGGGAAAGATAAAAGGAAGTGTAACGCCCTGAAAATCGGGGGTCAAGCAGAAGCTCAACTCCCGAGTTCCAACGCATCACTTATACAACATAGATAATGATGTTTAAATGTTGTCCATATTAGAGCATTAAACATGAGTGAGATTATACTAAAATAACATATCATACTCCAGAGATAATTAAGTTAAGCAAGCGGAAGACTGGGATAGGTATATAATATATAGAGGTGTTTCTCATTCCCCAGAGTATGAGTATGATTCTAGGCTGAATATATACATGTATTGTCCCAAAATTTACAAAATACGAAAATGTAAATGTCCAACTAATCCTTATAGTCGCTGTAATCCCATCGATCAGTACATGGTCTACATAAACCCGCCTGATAGCTGAACATAAGAGAATTCCTCCTCGTTTATGAAATCCAAATCAGTAGCGTAGACATCGTCACCACCTGCATCTATAATAGAGTCTGGTTGGTATTTTAAAACACTATCCCAGGTGGGAATGGGTAGCTAATTCATTGGAACTATAAAGCAAAGGTTAACATGTTATCAATTCAGTTAAGCAGTAATAATAAAGCCCTACAACAATCATGTCCTAAGTACTCTTGTTAATGTAGGGTTGATATGCTATAATGATGAATGCTCTCGCCCGCCCTCCCTTAATGACATCATCTCACGGTGGCGGATGCAACACTCCCGCTGTGCTCAACTCCATTGCCAAAGGCACATGCAATGCGGTGCATGTGCGTGTTAGCCAAATTCTTAATTAGACTTATTCATATAGCAGGTTTGGGAAGCTAAGGTACCTCCCTTTATATCATTTACCCAAACAATGATCCATCTAGGGTCGTCAATCCTAGTTAATCACATATGATAGGCAAGTTTGAGAGTTTACACTCTAGGTCGCTATGAGAGGCTCATCACCGTCAGCGTAGGCCTATTTTGTACTCGAGGTCACACCACCAACGCCCTACCAACTGGCTATCTATTTTTGAAGGCTTGTCACCAACCCGACTGGGGACCATAGCCAGGCTGCGCTGGGGTATGCCGATAACTCGAATATAGTGTCCCATATCACCGTATTCGGCTCACGAGTTTGGGTTGCTCACTGGTCACTACGGGGAGGCTCGTCACCCCAGCGTAGGTCGACAGCTCGACTATGGTGTCCCATACCACCATGCTCGGCTCATGAGTCTTAGCGGATCATGGTACTATGGTTGAAATGGGTTTTTCACTAGTAAGTTGTACCTTAGATTCAAACAGTAGCGTCCATACATGTTGAACATATATTAGGCCAATTGGATTACTAGACAAGCTTGACTGGTACTAGCGCACGTTGAATTAATCGACATGGAGTGCATAAGCACTCCTCATGGCTTAACCATTGTCGACAAATAGCATACGACTTGGATTCATTAAACGTGTCTTATGTGGCAAAATGACCTCGGCCACTAATTCAGGAATCATTACCGATTGCCTGGACTACGTAGTAGTCCTAATCACATTCAAACATAGTAGGCATTCATGTGTGATAGTCAAAATAGCATGTGACAATCAATTCAAATATAAATCTCATTTGGGCATTTTAACAAACACATAGTGCACATGTTATCATACATGGACATTCATCCATAAAGCACATAGTAGTAAGATAGGTTACATGAAGGAAACTGTAGTTATAGATAAGGTGGTTGAGAATCCTATCTCAACACTCAACAAGCATTTTTCTCATTCAGGCATTTTATCAAACACCTAGACTACACATATCAACATACATGTAATAAATTAGTTATTACGTATATTATAGCAAATCCTTTCACAAGGGAGTTACCACACATACAACAATCATGTATTCTTAAACAACAATCATGGCAAGCACAAATCATAATTCCATATTCATACAAACATTTCAACAAACACATGAAATGCATTAATTTCAACATAGTTCATATAGATATGTAATATGCAGAAAACATCACATCTAAGCATATATGATAACAATCAAGTCAGTCATAAATCATTACTGACATTGAAAGCCTTGAAAACCATAACATAAATATTTATAGTCCACACCTTTTGTCGGACAACTCATTTCGAACTCGGTTCGAAACCTACGCTTCCGTCTACAGAACAACGGCTACTTAAATCACGAAACATGTTAGTTATTACGTCGATTACTCTATTTGGATTCCTAAATCAATATTAGGGTTAGGATTCCTTACCTAAATCGAAGTTGGAATCGACGGCGTAGCGATGGTGGGGTGGCGATTCGACGCATGGAGTCGTGGGAGTGAATCCCAGCAATGAACTCCTTCTCTCTCTCTCTCTCTCTCTCTCTCTCTCTTTCTCCCTCTCTTCTCCTCACTCTTTTCTCTCTTATCTCACTTAGGGTTTGAGAAAATCGTATGGAATGAGAGAGGGTGGTTTAAGGGCATTATATAGGCCCAGAATTGGTTCAAATGGCCCCAGGGCCATGGTATACTTAGGTTCTAGCTAAAAAGCGGCTGTTTCGGGCCAACGGAGCTCATCTGGAGGTCTATTATCTGTCTATGTCACAGAGTAAGTTCCTTGACAATGGATCTAGGCCAAGATACAATTTTGGTCTGATCGGATTAGTAGATCGACCGTGGAGGACCCGTTTCAGTTTAACGGTCATCGGCACTCGATCAGGGCCACAAGTATACTGACATGTGTAGGAAAATTTTCCTGATCTAAGGGTACAGTTGGGTCAGAATCTGATGGTCTAAAACCTTAAATTTGGCCTGCAAGTGAACGACCCAATTCACTTAAGTTTGTCATTTTCTAAAGATACTCGCGTTTCTCACACACTTCGCTTCAGGCTCAAGTTGTGTGTTTCTTAATACTATTTATATTTGATTCCCATGATGCTTGTCAAGCCTAATAAGGTGGTCATAACCTTATAGTTTCACAGTAAGTAAACTTTTGACGCGCAGTCCAGGTCCGATATGGAGTTTCAGGGTGCTCTTATGAACAACTGGGTTTTGAGATTGCTCCTAAGTTTTTAAGTAATATTGAGTTAGTGATTTTAATTGTTTTGGGTCTTGTGGTTTGTATAGAAAGTGGTTCAAGGTAATTCGCCAATTAATTCATTTTAGTACTTAACTAATTTCCTCTCTAATTACGATCGAATAAGATCCTAGGGTAGTTCTATGCCCTCTTTTGGCACTTTTAGTTAGTATATTATTTTAATTATTTTTTTAGTAGTTTATCATCGAGTCTACTTTAGCTCTACCAAATTTTATCAGATTTTGTGTTGTAGAAAAATTCTAAAAATTCTAGAAGTAGCAGCTGTTCGGACTAATAATTTTTGAATAGTTGTCACACCAACCTATATTTAACTATATTAAAATTTTTATTATATTTTTTCATTATTTTTATATGAAACTATACTCATCAAGTTTCAATCTGACATTTTGAATCACTTAAATCGGAGTTATAACGAGGGAGATATGACTTTTTGAAGTCGGTCAAAAAGTGTAGAAATTCGCAGCAAGGGTCCACCAAAACTTGGTGCACCGGCAAGGCATCACGGTCGCATGATGCCATCGCGGTCTGCTAGACCTAGGGCGATGCCATCGCCGCCTGGGCAAGGCTTCGTGCTCGCCTGGTGATGGTTCTGCCACTCGCCTTCATGAAACAGGCATATCTTCCAATCCGGAATGAGTTACGCGATGTGCCATATATGAATTTGGGGTAGGAGAAGCTGATCTATCCAAATAACCTATTGATTTTAAGAGATTACATAAGGATAATGGTAAAAAACTTATTTTATTTATAAATTTACTATTTATAGTAAATTTTAGTTTAAGTATTGTTCTTCATCATTTATACTTTAGGATTAATGTTTAATATAAAAGGACCTAAAAAAATTTAAAGAATAAGAAGGTGGTGAAAGGTGAGATTTTGAAGGAAATGGGTTGAGAAGGGGATTTGTAACTTTGGGATTGAGTTCTGAGAAGTAAATAAGGTGTTATGATAGACCTATTGCCTAAGGACGTCTAACTCCAAGTTGGTAAAAATCTAGGATGTTACAATCTACCCCACTTAAAGAAAAAATTTGTATTCGAAATTAGCTAAGAGTAATAAGTAAAGATTTTATTATTTTATTTGCCTAAGTTTTATTGATTTAAAGTTTATAGGCGTGGCAGGGTGTATACTATCTATGCTAGTCTGGCTCATTTTAGTCTACCCTCCTTAAAACTTTTTCACCCTGAAATTGGCTAAGGCTCCTATTGGGTTCTTATTCAACAAGCGCATTTGGGGATACAGTGACCTTGGCTATTGTAATTCAGCTCGTACCCATTGTTAGGCCTATTCTTTAATATGAATTGGTTTAATACTTGAACCCTAATTGCTTTCCTTCGATGACTTCATTATTAACATTCTAAGGAAGATTCAAATCCTATTTAATGACCTAACCTTACGTATAGCTTGGATCAATTTCCTTCGATCCTGGGCCAGTGGGGTATGGGGCCCACCACACTTTCGCTGCACCACTTTAATTAAATGGAAGCATTAGCCGACCTAACTAGATTGGGCTCATAATGTTCTACCCCCCTTTAAAATTATTTCTACTCTCAAAGCTCAAGAATCTATGTCCTGATCTGTATATCGGAACAAGGTGTAATTTAGGACCTACCTTTGGCATGAAATGGCAAACGATCTCTCAGTACATTGGTCTTCTTTTCATCGATGATGTGTACTATGGCATTGGTACCTATGGTTATAGAAAGGAGATAAAATGATGGGTGTTGTGGTTGATTTCAAGGACGGGTGTGAGTGTGTGGCAAGATGCCTAATTCTACCAAAGAAGGACCTTTGCTATGGTCCCGACTTACCCTCTTTAATAATGTCCAGTTTAATACTGTAAGATAATCTACACATTATTAGTGCATAAGGAATTTGGACAAAATAGGTTAACGGGCAGACTATCTTTCTAAGTTCATATGCACAATATGTATGCCAGAATGGTCTGTGATCCGGGACCTAATTCGTAACTGTCTGCTGCCCATTTGAGACATTTCTTAGGCCAAAAACAAAAATATCCCTATTGGCTATATGTTCTTAACATTTCTCAAAGGCGAAGTAATAAACTTTTGGTTGTAAGTGGTCGGGCCAACATGGAAAGAAAGTTGTGTAGTGGGTCTGAGCCGGATACATAGACCTTCTGCCTAGCTAGGACAGAAAATCTTGTTGTATCAGCTCTTAATCCTAATTGATCCCAATCTTTTTCTTGATCAAAGCATTGAGTTCATTGGTAACTACCAGGATTGAGAATTCGATTCAAACTGTGAATACTTCACTTATATATAGTTCCTCTACTCCGTGTTCCCGATTGTAATAAGTCCTTGGGAAGGTAATTCTAAGGGGTGGTTGATTTGTCCTAGCGTTCAATCCGAGGGATATATAGGTTTTCTCTGAGCGTGAATAGTTTCTGATCAAAACAACCTTCCTAAGAGTTATTAAAGATGCCTATAAGTATTTAGGGGATCCAATGAAGGAATGAGGTCTACCTCTAACCTAATCAAGCCAATTAACTAAGTCTCTCCTTCAATTATCTTTCAATTATCTTAGCATAATCAGTCTTTTACGTTCCTTAGTATAACCAGTAGCCTAGTCTTAACTTATGAGTAGCGGCAATCCACTAGTTGTAATCCAAAGTCTATGCTTATACGCTAGATGATTTCATACTATTTCTAATACAAGAAATTATTTTATCGTTTAGGGTCAAAAGTTATCTGATTGGAATTGAGTTGCCCGAACTTGAATTGAACTACGCTCGAGCACTTCACACATGACCATACCAGCTAAGGAGGTCCTTTGGTCCATGTTATTAATTTATTAGATTTCCTAAACTGTTAGATTTTTTAAAATTTAAGAGTACCAACTTTAGGTCCCAAAACTCTAAATGTCCCAACATTTGATGGTCATTGTGGTTTATACAATCCTCATTCCCAAGGTCCTAGTTATCTCATTACTCCGCTTTGAACTTCTTGGTTTGGGTCCTTAGGCCCTTAGGGTCCATTTTTGAGGTCCAATGCGCCTGTATTCGCGCCATTTGGACCCATTTCAGGTTTGGAATTCGTTAACTAATGACTCAAACCCATCGAGTGACGGCCTAGAGGCGACCTAGGTCGATTCACATGATCGAAGATATCTTGTGGACTAAATTACAGTATTCGGTCTCGCCTGTCAGTGAAACATTGGGATCCTATTGCAGTCTCTAAATTCCATTACTCCCTCCTAAGTTAGAGTGCGTCAGAGTGCATTGTGTTACCATAACCTAGGTCCAGTTTAATCCAAATCATGCTCTGATACCATCTTCTAAGGCCCCGAAAATTGTGGGTCGAGCAGAAGCTCAACTCCCAAGTTCCAACGGATCACTTATGCAACATAGATAATGATGTTTAAATGTTGTCCATATTAGAGTATTAAACATGAATGGGATTATAATAAAATAACATATCATACTCCAGAGATAATTAAGTTAAGCAAGCAAAAGACTGAGATAGGTATATAATGTATAGAGGTGTTTCTCAATCCCCAGAGTATGTGAATGAATAAAAAGTGCAAATTTTCAACTAAAGCTTTTCAAAGCTTCTCAAGTATATCAGGTGTCGATGATTGCTGTCAAGAGTTGATGATTTTAATGCCACACCCAATGATTTTCGTCAAATTCTCCAAATATCGATGATTGCTGTCATCAAATTCTCCAAACGTCAATAATTATCATCAGATATTCTTCAAACATTGTTGGTTATCGCCAAAATTAGCAACTATCACTGTCGTCATCAATCGTTCATACAAACTCATTTGATCGAAATTACTATCATTGTCAAGTTGATATATTATTTTAAACATGATAAGAATGTTCTCAAAATATTATCAATGGTGGCGAAATATCAATTATTGATTCACCAATTTTGGTAGTGGAATAAACTATATAGCCCACCACTTATAAAGTTGATGACAACGATGGTAGCTTATCATTTAAGGAAGCCTAGCCAAGGCCTATAGGGACAACTACGCATAAGACCTATCATCATCGGTGCTATAAATATGTTATTCGGGCAACAGTGTGGAGCCAGTGGCCCTAAAAATCCTATATAGGCCACATCACATGCATACCCATGCGGGCAGCGGTGGAGCCAATGGCTAAAAGTCCCCAATAGCCAGTCAAACGTGAGACCAATGCCGCCTGTAGAGCTTTCGACAGGATCACGGGGAAGGATGAAAATACCCTCCCGTGAATGGGTCCGACCTTATAGATGAAGAAAAAGCGGGCCTCAGTGTGTGCTTTAAGCCAACCATGCATAAATCCCCCAGATTCCCAGTTTGATTCCAGTAGTAACTCATGAGGAAGGAATTTTAGTCTACTCATTAATGGACTGACAACCTTGGATTCGGTATGTAAAGGTAGCACTTGTACCCCCCGTGAACTCTAGAGAGTTACTGTGGCTAACCTTGTGCGTAAATCCCATCGAGTTCATGCCTTGGTAGCTTCATTGGGCCCCTCTGATGGAACGCGGTTTGTGAACTCCCTGGCCGCAATAAGTCTTGTGAACTCTAGAGAGTTACAACAACCATTCGTGTAAGACCCGACTCCCGCATGAGTCTAAGAAACTGTTTGCTCCACTACTCGAGAGCTTAAACTGTGTGGCTATTTAACTAAATTGAAACTTTGTTCCGCCTACCAAAATAAAAATCATATAGGAAATCCCATACTAACAATCATGATAAATTGTTATTTTTTTACTTCAGCTCCTGTTGAACATCATGTTAGACAATTGCATAAATAAGCATGCTTGAAATAGATTATGATTCAGAAACTTATGAAGAGATAAAATATCTCAAAATATCACGATGCCTTCATTGATATATGCTGAAAATAAAAAGAAGCTACATGTGATTAAAAAAACAAAAAAAAAAACAAAACAAGTTCTTTACAGTTCATCTATAACACCTAAATATTTCTGTAATTTTTCCTTCAACTGAACTTGGGCTGTGATGTGTTTTGATCTTGCTTTAAGAATAATCTTTGTCTGATCTAGAATGCCAGCTAACTTGCTCTCCAAAGATGCAATTATCTCTTCATTCTTGATTAATTCAGATTTCTCAGCATTGGCAGATTGAATACTGATTCACAGCTTCTCCTCGGTCTCCTTCATAGTCGATTCTTCTATATGATCTTTCAACTTCAATTGTAAGATTTCCTCCTTCAGAGTAGCAATGCGACTTTAAATACTCGTTCTACTGTTAGCACAAGCCTTCAACTTTTCCTGAAGAGTTGATTGCTCTTGGTTGAATTCAGAAATGGTAGAAGTGATAAGGGAAACCTTTTCTTTGGAAGAAGCTAGCTGTTTTCTATATTCTAATATATCTGGGGCAATGGTGACATTTCCTGATGATTCCAAAGAGATTATTGAATCACGAAATTTGAGAAGAGAATCGCGTAGGAAAGAAATATTAATTTTTGCCATCTTGCAGTGCTGTCTAAGTTTCAATAGCAACATCTAGATCCGACCATTGATCAATCTTTAAAAATATGAACTATTGCTGATACAGAATTTCTCATCAAAATCAATTTATGTGTAGGAACCTTTTTGAAAGATAATAGATCAGACACAATGGCTACAGAATCAGAACTTGCTGTACTATTGTGCGGAGGAGTTCCTATAAAAAAAGGAAAGGAAATTAGAATAAGGCTAAGGGATATAGAAATACTGATAGAGAAAATGATAGATATACTTGTTGTAAAAATATGGATAGCAGGGGATCGAATTTCCTTAACAGAAGAAGGACTAGCTCCTAACAAATCAGCAAAGGAAGGTGCTCTGGCCTCCGTGCTCGAATCCCTAGTAGTTGGAGTTGGAAGATCAGTGGTCTTTACTAGGAAAATGATCCCGCAAGCCACCACCTTTGGTGCAACTAGAGGGGTTAAAAAAATTCTTGTTGGGGGTGACGGTGCGATGAGAGGAAGATCTTTAGGAGTATCACCAATTTTAGTGTTAACAGCATGAGTACCTAGAATAAAAATAACGGCAATAAGAAAATAACAATAATAACCATTGTAAATAAAAATTTCAAAGATAAGATCGTAAGAAATTTCTTACTCGGTGAATATCCATATTCTTCATAGTCTAATGGTTCATCATCTTCCTCTTCTATCGTTGCTGGGGTCTTTGTAGGAATACTAGTGTCGGGAAGAACTTCAGCAGTGGATGGAGGATGTTCTTCTAGAGTAAAAGTGCCTTCAACGTCAGCATCATCCTCATCATCGATATTAACTTCTCCTTCTTCAAAATCATCATCAACAGCTTCTTCGTCATCTTCCTCAGTGTCATGTTTAACAGAAGTAGTATTTTCAAACGACGAGGCTGGGCTTTCTTCCTCTAGTTCTTCTTCTTCTATGTCTTCGATTACAATCTATTTTCCTTTAGAAGGGGAAATTTTATTACTTCCTGGTTGGAGATCCTTATCAATTGAGATTGGAGAGGTCGAGGCAATAGCTCCTTCTTGATGAGGAGAAGCCTGAGAACGCGTTTGGGACCTTGTCATGGGAGAAGATGGACTAGGGTGAATGGGTCGAAGAGAAGGAGCCAGAACCGGATTATCTTGGGATGCAACAACATTTTTTTTAGTAAGAGAAGGAATTTCTGTCGCCTCTTTAAATACTCTATCAGAACAGTCCCATGGTACTTTTTCAAATTCCATAATAACCCCATGAGCTATCCATCCTTCTAGAGTGTTGGCAGGTTTTCGCTCACAAATTGGATCATCCACAGATATCTTCCTGCAAAGGTGACCGGGAAAGGGGGCATGGCTTGTCTCTGGTACAAAACCTATTCCTTCTTCAAATCTGCAGCCTTTAAGCTTTGGCGGTGAAATTCAGATTAGCTTAGTCACAGGTAAGCATTTATTAACAAGATACGATTGATGCACCCACCTTCTCATGTGACCATATGAAGTGTGAGTGATGCGATTGCTGCCTGGAATGATAAAAGTAGACTTGACTCGACCACCCAGTAATTGCTTCCATATCATCACCCAATTATATGGGCCAGTCCCATAACTACGCATTCTTCTAGTCACCAACCCACAGTCCTCTGGAATGGTTTGGTCGAAACCAAACTGATGAGCAAATCGGCTCGGGTAATAAGGCTCCCTCCAAAATTCTATTCCCTCTCTTAATGGAAGACTGCATGATATAATTGAGAGGTAAAAAGCTCTTTCCCCTATAGTAAGTGATGTTGTGTCTAATTTATTTGTATCCTCTATATAACAGTACAGGCAAAACAGGAAGAAATCAATTTTATTAGTGTCTGAGATCGTGTTGATGACCCATTCATACGATCTTCTAGCCATAGTTCTCTTCTGAAAGAACCATAATGGAATATATGAAGGATGAATATAGACCTTCTCCGGAACATTAAAAGTCCACAGAAAGTAGACACCTAGCCAACCCGTGATTGTTGAGGCACAAAAAATAAATAAATAGTGGTACAGAGGCTTTTTAAAGCGCCGCTCCATGTTAGAAGAGGTTGTATGCTCCACGTTTTGGTAAAAAGGAGTGAATGTGGTTATTTTGGTAAATAGGAGTGAATGGGGTTATTTTGGGAAAAAGGAGTGCATGGGTGACATTTTAATGGAGGAGGGATGTTGCCTTAAGGAAGGAGTGGTTGTACACCACTATTTAAGGGAGAGGTTGGTGAACGCCACTATTTAAGGAAGAGGGTTGGATGTTGTATGAAGAGAGAAGTGGTGGTGATCACCACTATTTAAAGAGTAAGGGGCTTGAGATGCCTATAAATACCCCTCCCCATGCCTCATCTGGGGGGTTGGAAGACAAGAAGAAAGGAGGACAAGAAGGAAGGAAGACAAGAGAGAGAGAGAGGGAGAGAGGGAGAGAGGGAGAGAGAGAGGGAGAGAGGGAAAGCCTTTACGTTGTCTACACAACCCTTTCTTGGGGAAAACCTTTGCGCCATCCGTGCAACCCCTTCTTAGGGAAAGCTTTTGCGCCATCCGCCAACCCCTTCTTGAGGAAAGCCTTTGCGCCGTCCTTACAACCCCTTTTTGGGGAAATCCTTTTGGGCCATCTGTGCAAATCCCACCCTTTTTGCGCCATTTACGCCATACTACTTTGATGAAAGGAGCATGCGCCACTTCTCTCTCTCCTTTGTCCTAAGGCAAGGCTTTTCTTATCTTGATGGAAGCTCCATGCACCACTTGGAGAGGAGTTCTGTCCTAACAACAATTCTCCATGCACCACTTTTCTCTCTCCTTTGTCCTAAGGCAAGGCTTTTCTTGTCTTGATGGATGCCCCATGTGCCACTTGGAGAGGAGTTCTATCCTAACAACAATCCTCCATGCACCACTTGTCTCTCTCCTTGTCCTGATGACTCCTCCATGCGCCACTTTGAAAGGAATGTCGTCTTGAAGATTGCTCCATGTGCCACTTTAAAAGGAATGTTGTCCTGAAGACTGCCTTTTGCGCCACTTCATGTGGAATGTTGTCCTAAAGCAAGTCCCATGCACCACTCCTTGTGGAGACTTGTCTTGATGCATGGCTTTTACAATATTCTTGTCCCAATATAAGCCTTGTGCACTCCACATTCCCTATCTAAGCTTGTGTGCTTCTACCTTCGGACAGATGACCTCCACACCTGTTAAATGTTTATAATACCCCTCTCTCGTCTTCATTTGGAGAGGGCAGTGAGAGAGAAGAGAAGTGAAAGAAGATAGAAGCTGGAGAGCCTCAAGGAACTCACAAAAGGGAGAGAGAGAAAGTAGAGTATGATGGAAGATACTGTACAACAGAAATATGGTGCAACTCAAGTCTGAGAAATCTCTGCCGTTTCGATTGTTGCACACTCGTATAACCCAAGTTTGTGAAGTTTCCAGATTCTCTTAGACTGTGCACCAGTGTTCTTGCCCAAAATGCCCTTTCATTGGTCAAGTGCGCCAGTTATTGGATTCATAAAGGGAAAGAAAAGAAAACATGAAGCCTAGAGAGAAAGATCACTCCAGGAGAAATAAAGTCCGTCTATACGATTGGAATGACGAATGGAAGGATAATCAGAACCTATCGCATGAACAAATCAAGGGTTTCGAGTCTACACAACCCATCTGCCTTTGCGATAAACATCAAAAGCATCAAAATGTTGCAAAATCCCCATTAGACTGTCTACTCTTCATTGTGTTGCATTGATTGTACTCTATTTTCATAATCAAGGGAATGCGAGGATGTAAATGAACTCAGAATAGATATAAAACCTTGTGATCATTGTTCCTTCATTCCTTCTTTGTTATCATTAAATAAATTCCATCAAATCAACTGCATTTGTTTCTTGTCGAAACATTGCTGTTATTTTATTCTAGGTACTCATGCTATTGACACTAGAACTGGTGATACTCCTCCTAAAGTTCTTCCTCGCATTAGACAGTCACACCCAACAAGAATCTCCTTAACTCCTCTAATTGCACCAAAGGTGGTGGCTTGCGGGATTATCTTCCCAATAAATACCACTGATCTTCCAACTCCAACTACTAGGGATTCGAGCATGGAGGCCAGGGCGGCTTCCTTTGCTGATTTGTTGGGAGCTGGCCCTTCTTCTGTTAAGGAAATTCGACCCCCTGCAGTCCATATTTCTGCAATAGGTATATCTATCATTTACTCTATCAATATTTCTATACCCCTTAGCCTTATTCTAATTTCCTATCCGTTTTCTTTTACAAGAACTCCTCCCCACAGCGGTACAACAAGTTCTAATTCTGTAGCCACTCTGTCTGATCTATTATCTTTCAAAAAGGTTCCTGCACATAAATTGATTTTGATGAGAAATTCTGTATTAGCAATAGTTCATATTTTTAAAGTTCCCGATTAGTGGTCGGATCTGGATGTTGCTATTAAAATCTTGGACAGTACTGTGAGAATGGTGAAGATTAACATTTCTGTCCTACGCGATTCTCTTCTCAAATTTCATGATTCAATAATCTCTTTGGAATTAGCAGAAAATGTCACCATTGCCTCAGAGATATTAGAATATGGAAAACAGCTAGCTTCTTCCAAAGAGAAGGTTTCCCTTATCACTTTTGCCATTTTTGATTTCAACTAAGAGCAATCAACTCTTCAGGAAAATTTGAAGGCTTGTGCTGACAGTAGAACGATTATTCAAAGTCGCATTACTACCCTGAAGGAGGAAATCTTGCAATTGGAGTTGAAAGATCATATAGAAGAATTGACTGTGAAGGAGATCGAGGAAAAGCTGCGAATCAGTATTCAATCTGCCAATCCTGAGAAATCTGAATTAATCAAGAATGAAGAGATAATTGCATCATTGGAGAGCAAGTTAGCTGGCATTCTAGATCAGACAAAGATTTTTCTTGAAGCAAGATCAAAACACATCAAAGCTCAAGTTCAGTTGAAGGAAAATTTGCATAGATATTTAGGAGTATTGGGTGTTACAAATGAACTATAAAGAATTTATTTTGTTTGTTTTTTTGTTGTCTTTTTTAATCACATATAGCTTCTTTTGATTTTCAGCGTATATCAATGAAGGCATCGTGATATTTTGAGATAGTTTATCTGCTTATAAATTTTTGAATCATAATTTATTTCAAGTATGTTATTTATGCAATTATCTAACATGATATTTAATAAAGGCTTAAAGATAAAAATGACAATATATTATGATTGTTAGTATGAGATTTCCTATATGATTTTTGTTTTGGTAGACGGAACTAGATTTTAATTTAATCAGATAGCCACACAATTTAAGCTCGTGAGTAGTGGAACAACATAGTTTCTTAGACTCATGCGGGAGTTGAGTCTTACACGAATGGTTGCTATAACTCTCTAGATTTCACGGGACTTATTGCGGGCGGGGAGTTCACAAACCACGATCCATTACAGGGGCCCACTGAAGCTATCGGGGTGTGAACTCGGTGGGATTTACTCGCAAGGTTGGCCACAGTAACTCTCTGGAGTTCACAGGACGGCAAGTGCTACCTTTGGGGTACCAAATCCAAGGTCGCCAGTCCATCAATGAGTAGGTTGAAAACCCTTCCTCATGAGTTACTACTAGAATCAAACTAGGAATCTGGGGGGTCTTATGCATGGTTGGCTTAAAGCACACACTGCAGCATACTTTTTCTTCGCCTGCAAGGTCGGACCCATTCACGGGAGGGTATTTTCATCCTTCCCCGTGATGTTGTCGAAAGCTCTACAGGCAGCATTGGTCTCACGTGTGACTGGCTGTTGGGGACTTTTAGTCATTGGCTCCGTCCACTACCCTTATGGGTATACATGTGATGTGGCCTATATGGGTTTTTTAGGGCAACTGGGTCCACACTGTTGCTCGAATAACATATATATATATATAGTGCCGATGATGATAGGTCTTATGTGTAGTTGGCTATTGAGAGCTTGGCTAGGTTGCATTAAATGATAAACTACCATCGCTGTCATCAACTTTATATGTGGTTAGCTATATAATTTATTACACTACCAAAATTAGTGAATCAATAATTAATATTTCACTACTGCTGATAATGTTCTGAGAACATTCATATTATGTTTACAATAGTGTATCAGCTTAGCAATGATAGCAATTTCGATAAAATGAGTTTGTATGAGCAATTGATGACGATAGTAATAGTTGCTAATTTTGGCGATAATCATTGGCACTTGGAAAAATCGATGAGAATCATCGGCGTGTGGTGATACTTGACAAAAATCGTCAATGTTTGACGAATTTAACGACGACAAACGCTTAACAGCAACCATCAATGCTTGAAAGTAATCATTAACGTGCTTAATCTTGATATGCCTGATATGCTTTGAGAATCTTTGCTTGAAAATTCACACCTTTTATTCATTCTCATGAAGGAGAGTACATGACTTTGTCTTTTGCGTTCCTCTCATCCTTCTACTTGTCATGCCTCCTTTTGATTAGGAAGCATTATTCTGATAATCTTTGTAATCAAAATCATGATGTCGCGACCTTTAACAAATATACTGATGCTGCATCACTTCATATTGATCGTCCGAGATTAGCATTGCCCCCATTCTTGCACTAATCTGGCCTGTGTACTCTTATTTCTTCATTTATTTTCCTTATAACAATTTCACCCTTATTAATCATCTTCCATAATTTATTCTTCAAGTTGAGACAATTTTCCGTTCAATGTCCGAGGAAACGATGGTAATAACAATAATCACCTTCACTTATTTTCTTCATTTTCTTTGGACGTTTCGGCCATGGTAATTTGATCTTTTTGGCTGCCAGCAATTTGTTCAGCATAGGAAGTATATCATCTTCCTCAAATGAATACTTCTTACAGCCCTTGGGCTGTGCAAATTCTTTCTTCATTTTCTTGGTTGTATGTTCATTCACGTTTCTTGTATCTGAACCTCCTTGCTCATTCCGTCAATTCTTCATTTTTCTTTCTTCCTCAATCATACTAGTTGGACTTCTCCTGAGGTTTGAAACCAACTGGCTTATATAAAAGTCAAACACTTTTGCAATAATCCTTTCTAAGTTGTAGGCCTCTTCAATCAGATCTTGAAATGTCTGTATATTGGAATCCACAAGACTTAACGCAATACTCAGCCTTATGCATTCCAAGCATGACTTAACTTGTTCTTTTTCTACTTTCACCAATCACAAACGTGATGACCCCATGATTCTCCATCGATTAATGAATTCTCCAACTAGTTCATCCTCTCTCTAGTGAATAGAAGCTAAACCATAACTGACTTCTTTAGAGGATGATTCAACAAATTGTGAATCACAACGAGAATTTCTGAACGAATCCATCGCTGCCGGCCATTCTCTTGTTGCAACAGCCTTCCCTTTATCTTTTCCAATCTTCCGTGTATCTCCTGCAATTGTGGCATTCACAGTCTCTTTCTTATCTCGTTTCTTATCCTCTTTCATTACTATTTCACCTTGCTTTATCATTCTCTGCAACATATCTTTTAACGTAAAACAATTTTCTATCAGATGTCCAACATAACGATGATAATAGCAATATCTCTTGTCTTTAGTCATTTTAACTTCCTATGGGCACCTGGGCTGAGGTAACTGAATAGTTCCGGTGGCCAATAGTTGTTCCATCATTGATACGTCATCTTCTTTTTCAAAATCATACTCTTTATGATAGTCGTTTGATCAGGTTCGCTTATCATTTACTCGATCTTTATACTGATCTGAATCTTCTTTCTTGCTTCTCACTTATTATAGAAAGTATTTTTCTTTCTTTCTCGAACAACGGTATTTACCAGCAATCTATTCGATCCTCTCCTATCTGTTCTGATCTGAAATGCTGGCATTTTCCTGGCCATTAATTCCAATGCATGCGCTTTTGTCGCTAATTCTCAGAAAGATTTTATATTAGTGCTCGTGAGCCCGAAGGCAATTCCTGGCTCCATAGAATTCAAACACATGTTCACTTGATCCTTCTCTTTTAGCAACTGTCTGCATGAAGCCCCCAAAGTTTTCCACCCATCAATGAATTTCTCAATAGGTTCATTTTCTCTTTATCTAACAGAAGCCAATTCTGTAACACTGACGTTGCACTCTGATGAGAAGAAGTTGGATATGAACGCGTCTTGTATCTGTTCCCAGCTTCACATCGATCCTGCTGCTAGGCTGGAGTACCATTTAAATGCTTTACTAGTCAAAGAAGACCCAAACAGCCAAAGGCAATATTGTGGTACTATAGAAAAATTCCTGTAACAGCCCACACCCACACTGTATGATATTGTCCGCTCTGGGCATAGTCCACATGGTTTTGTTCTCGAGGTTGCCCCCAAAAGACCTCATACAATATAGGGTGACAACTCCACATATAACCACCATTACTTCAGACAACTCTTCCGATGTGGGATAAGTTACGCTACAGTCAACTGCAACAGTAGCTTGCTCAGGCCCTCAGGCCCCGCCCACATCACGCCAGCCCACATTGAAGCAGTGACCAGGGCGTCACATTATCCCTCACCGAGGGCAGAGCCGTCCTCGGCTCTGATACCATTTGTAACAGCCCATGCCCACACTGTATGATATTGTTCGCTCTGGGCACAGCCCGCACGGTTTTGTTCTTGAGTTTCCCCCAAAAGGCCTCATACAGTATAGCGTGACAACTCCACATATAACCACCATTACTTCAAACAACTCTTCCGATGTGGGACAAGTTACGCTACAGTCAACTACAACAGTAACTCGCCCACATTATAAGTACAATGTTGGTTAAATGATGGTTTGACGCCCACATTGTAAGTACAATGTTGGTTAAATGTCCGCATTACAACTCTCCTTAAGGCCCATTGATAGGCCCATACTTATTGTGTGTAGGCCATCTAGGCCCATCTTTATTGTGAGGATAGTTCATCACCTTATAACATGCTTAATGTAACTCCATGATTCATGCCCATATGCATCTATGTTGCTTTATATGAGTAGTGACTGATCATAGCATATGTCATTGGGCAGACTATTCATGGGACTCATTGATAGGAGTTAACCACATGAGCGCGTGGTACGCGCAGGATTGCTGCATGATTGTACAGTGTGATTCATGCATCTCGTATTTATGTGTCGTGATCATTGTACACCTTAACGATATCAGGGCCGTAGCCTCCACAGGCACATCGTGGATAGCCATATTGGATATTGAAAATACTTGGTTCTAACACTGTGGGCACTTAGGATATCCTTGGGTGAAAATCCTAGAACCTTTTTATTCCAGGAGATGCTCCAACGTCTAGACCGAGTGGATACACGAGAGCCCAAGTGTCGAATACCAGTAGGCCACGTCTCCCACTGTGTCATGGTCAGTTGGAAGGGGGTGTGGCCTTAGCTACTCGAGTGAGGGGGTTGTAAGCTAGGCTGAGTTTGACCAGCTTGCAAATGAGTCCACTATAGATGAGCTGGGTAGGTATTGGTAGACTACTGGTCAGGCGGATAGTGTAGTCTCTTCCACTCGCTGGGCTGTACAGCTAAGGAGGCGGCAGTCAGTGTGGAGTGTATTAGACCTCGGTGATATCCCAGAGAGAAATGTACTGATATGTGTATTTGATGAGGACTGACATGCTTGCTTTACATCTCGCATATGACATTTGGCTACATAGGCCTCACATCGCATGGCCTTGGTATGACCGATAGCATTCATGTCTTGCATCGCATAGCCTTGGTTCGATTGATAGTATTCATGGACTTACCAGCGTATTTTCATATTTCTCTGATGCTGCATACTTGGCACTTGCCTTGCGCTCACACTTACACCACCCTCTAAACTTTTGTAAGATTATGTAGGACCGTTGCATGTAGGTGTCGTTAGATCACAGCAGCGCTGAGGCAGGAGCGCGCATCAGATTATTTTAGAGCTTTTTGATCACCTTGTATTTCTCTTTCTGTATTGTACTTAAAGTTTTTGATATAGTGGATATGTGGTGATGTTGTTTTGTGACTTAGTTATGCTCCATTACAAAAAAAATTTCATACTAAAAATCCTCCTTGTAGGATCCCAGGATTGGAATCTAGCATATAAGTGCCGAGATTCGAGAATGGGGCACTACGGAGGTTGTCGGCGTCGGATTCGGCGATCGAAAATTTTGTGAGCCCGTTTTCTGAGTTTGGGGTGTGACAATTCCCCATGCTTGTGATGAAGTGCATGAGATGTTCCTCTAGCGATCCGTCTCCATTAAACTTTTGAAAATCAGGATGTTTAAAATTGACTGGAAAGGGAATATCCTCCACCTCTCTCGGGTATGGAGTTCGGTATCTGAATCTTCTAGCATTCTCCCATTCTTTTTCTGTTCTAATAGCTTCTGCGACCAGCTATCTTATCTCCTCCTGGGTTATTGCTTTTGTTACATGAGCAGACCCAAGTGACCCCACTCTCGGTGGCTGAGAACCTTTTGGCTGTTGTTCTTACTCATTCATGGCAGCCATCACTGGATGGATTACAATCTGAGCCACATTATGTGTTAAAGTGGCTAAAGCTTCTCGAAGACTTTTACATTCTTCCATGAGATTTCTTAACGCTTCGACCATTTCGGCAATACGGTCTTCATTTTTTGGTTGTGACCCTTGATTAGTTTCTGCCATGCATACAGTGACTTCAATATTGTCTGAGGAGACAGTCGTAGGAGTAGAATCTCCAAACATGATAAGACTCATTGCGAGAGGGGCGTCATTCAGAGTTTCTGTATTTTTGCAAAATTCAACCGACTGAGGTGTTCTTTACTGGGTTGTATTTTGAGATGAAGCGGAAACTGAATCATACATAGAGGATTTACCCTTTTCTTTCCTCGTCCATCAAGTTTTTGCGACAGGCAATGTTGAGAAGTCTTGGGTTGTCAAAGAGGGAAGAGATCTCCCTGGGTGCAGAACCGGAGGAGCGAGTTTGGGGTTGTTTCTTGCCGTATTTCGTGTTACTGGTCCCCTGGCTCTCCTTGACAATGCATTCACTCTGGTGGTTGCTGCGTTCCGGGCTCTTGTTCTTCGAGACGTGACAACGACCTAGTCTTGATCACTTTTTGGCACTGTGGGCAAAGCAGATATAACTCTGGCCATCACTGGAGATTTATTATCCTTACTTGACCTTATGATCCAATGATTGGTCCGTCGCGTACTCCACTGTGAACCCGATCGCGGTGAAATAGAAATTCACTTTCTTCATTGAGTTTGCCATTGATCGTAAACCGTAATAATACCTTCAATCAAAATAAAAAATTACAATTAGTATCTGAATAATAAAGTATTCTATCTTAGAGATGAGGGGGAAGATGTTCCCGTTGAGAGTCGCCATTTTCCGACGCCAAACTTATGACGAAAGTTACCGTAGGCTTCTCAATGTTAGTACTGAATAAGATAAAATATAGTCCCTAGTAGAGTCGCCATTTTATTTCGACAAGAAACAATTGCATTTCATTTGGGGGAATATCTTATTCAATTATAACAGAGAGAGTGCATGGAGAATAATCATCATAGTACATCATTTGATTTCCCTTCATTCTAAGATAGAATATTCAGAAGAATTAAAAGAATTTGAATATTAAATCTGAATCTCCGTTCTAGTAGCATTTCGGCTTGTGATTTGGTCATCTCATTGAGAGGAATGTTGTGCGGATCTGATCATCTGATCTCTCCTTCAACTCATATTTATATCCCTGTGTAAGAGGAAGACTAAAAAACTACATTTCATCGGACATTTCGATAGCATTTCGGCCCATATACTGATACCCGCGCAACTAATATGGTTTGCACAGGTGGGCGCAACTGGCCTCTCCTTCTTCTTCTCTTAAATACCTTCAACTCTCTCTTCTTTTCCAGAGACCTGATCTTTCTCGGAATCTTCAACCTCTCAAATGAGAGGGAGAGTGAGGTATTTATAAGGCACCACATGTGTGAACCCTCAATCTCTGTGCTGTAGGCCCACCTTCCATCAGATCTCATCCGTTCACATCAGCACACCCAAATCTTCCTTAAGCCTATCCATGTAACACCTAATACCACTTGTGCGGGTCCGCGCAACACCATGGCACAAAGGCTCCAACTTGCCTTAGCCACACTGTCATCGTGCAAATGCGCGCAACCCATAAGGGTGTTTGTGCGAGCTCACACAAATGCCACCCTTTGCGCGGGTCTGCACAATACCAATAATCTATATTTTCCTTCATTCTTTTCATTCTATTTTCATAACTTCCTTCTTCTATCTAGTTCAATCTTAACCCTTTATTTTTTGCCTCAACAGAAGACTCCGTCAGCTTGCGAGCAGAAACTATGAAGATTTCAACAGCTTGCGAGCATAAACTGTGAAGACTCCAACAACTTGCAAGTACAAACTATGAAGATTCTAACAATTTACGAGCACAACGGTGAAGACTCCAACAGCTTGTGAGCACAAATTGTGAAGACTCCAAAAACTTGAGAGAACAAACTGTGAAGACTCCATAAGCTTGTGAGCACAAACTATAAATACTTAAACAGCTTGTGAGCACAAACTGTGAAGACTCAAACAATTTGTGTGCACAAACTGTGAGGAATCCAACAACTTGTGAGCATAAACTATAAAGACTCAACCACTTTGCGCGCACAAGCTGTGAAGACTCCAACAACTTGTGAGAACAAATTGTGAAGACTCCATCAACTTGCATGCACAAACTATGCAGACTAAAACAACTTGCGAGCACAAACTATGAAGACTCCAACAATTTTCGGGCACAAACTGTGAAGACTCCAACAACTTGTGAGCACAAACCGTGAAGATTCTAACAATTTATGAGCACAAACTGTGAAGACTCCAACAGCTTGCGAGCACAAACTGTGAAGATTCCAAATACTTGCGAGAACAAACTATGAAGACTCCATAAGCTTGCGAGCACAAACTATGAATACTCATATAGCTTGCGGGCACAAATTGTGAAGACTCAAACACTTTGTGTGCACAAACTATGAAGACTCCAACCACTTGCGAGAATAGACTGTAAAGACTCCATCAGCTTGCGAGCACAAACTATGAAGACTACAACAGCTTGCGAGCACAAACTGTGAAGACTCCAACAATTTTCGGGCATAAACTGTGAAGACTCCATTAGCTTGCGACCAAAAACTATGATGACTCCAACAATTTACGAGCATAAACTCTGAAGAGTCCAGTAACTTGAGAGCAGAAACTGTGAAGACTAAAACACTTTGTGTGCACAAACTGTGAAGACTCAAACATCTTGCGAGAACAAGCTGTGAAGACTCTATCAGCTTGTGGGCATAAACTAGGAAGACTACAACAGCTTGCGAGCACAAACTATGAAGACTCCAATTTTCGGGCACAAATAGTGAAGTCTCGAACAGCTTGCGACCAAAAACTATGACGACTCCAACAATTTATGTGCAAAAACTCTGAAGAATCTAGCAGCTTGTGAGCAAAAACTGTGAAGACTCAAACACTTTATGCACACAAACTGTGAAGACTCCAAAAACTTGCAAGAACAAGTTGTGAAGACTCCATTAGCTTACGAGCATAAACTATGAAGACTACAACAGCTTGCGAGCTCAAACTGTGAAAACTTTAACAATTTGCGTGCACAAACTATGAAGAATCTAACAGCTTGCGAGCACAAACTGTGAAGACTCAAACACTTTGTGCACACAAACTATAAAGACTCCAACAACTTGTGAGAACAAACTGTGAAGACCGTATAACATTACAAGCACAAGAAAGGAAGACTCCTACAATTTGTGCGCACAAACTGTTGGATTCTTCACAGTTTGTGTGCACAAGCTATTGGAGTCTTCACAGTTTGTGTGTGCAAACTGTGAAGACTCTAATAGCTTGCGAGTACAAACTATTAAAACTCCAATAGCTTGCATGCACAAACTGTGAAGACTCTAACAGCTTGCATACACAAACTGTGAGGACTCCAACAGCTTGTGACAAAAAACTGTGACTACACCAATAATTTGTGCACAAAAACTACGAAGAATCTAGCGGCTTGCGATTACAAACTGTGAAGACTCAAACACTTTGTGGCATAAACTGTGAAGACTTCAACAACTTACGAGAATAGATTGTGAAGACTCCATTAACTTGCGAGCACAAACTATGAAGACTATAACAACTTGCAAGAACAAACTGTGAAGACTCCAACAATTTTTACGCACAAACTGTGAAGACTCCAACAACTTACGAGCACAAATTGTAAAGATTCCAACAATTTACGAGCATAAACTATGAAAACTACAACAGCTTGCGAGCACAAACTGTGAAGATTCCAAATACTTGCGAGAACAAACTATAAAGACTCCATAAGCTTGCGAGCACAAACTATGAATACTCAAACAGCTTGCGAGCACAAACTGAGAAGACTCAAACACTTTGTGCGTACAAACTATGAAGACTCCAACAACTTGCGAGAATAGACTGTGAAGATTTCATCAGCTTGCGAGCACAATCTATGAAGACTCCAACAACTTGCGAGCACGAATTGTGAAGATTTTAACAATTTACGAGCGTAAACTATGAAGACTACAACAGCTTGTGAGCACAAACTGTGAAGATTCCAAATACTTGCGAGAACAAACTATAAAGACTCCATAAACTTGAGAGCACAAACTATGAATACTCAAACAGCTTGTGAGCACAAATTGTGAAGACTCAAACACTTTGTGCGTACAAACTATGAAGACTCCAACAACTTACGAGAACAGATTGTGAAGACTCCATCAACTTGCGAGCACAAACTATGAAGACTACAACAGCTTGAAGCACAAACTGTGAAGACTCTAACAATTTCCAGGCACAAACTGTGAAGACTCCAACAGTTTGTGACCAAAAACTATGATGACTCCAACAATTTATGCACACAAACTTTGAAGAATACAGTAGCTTGCGAGCAGAAACTGTGATGACTCAAAAAACTTTATGCGCATAAATTGTGAAGACTCAAACATCTTACGAGAACAAGCTGTGAAGACTCCATCAGCATGTGGGCACAAATTATGAAGACTACAACAGCTTGTGAGCACAAACTGTGAAGACTCCAATTTTCGGGCACAAATAGTAAAGACTCCAATAGCTTGCGACCAAAAACTATGACGACTCTAATAATTTACATGCAAAAACTTTGAAGAATCCAGTAGTTTGCGAGCAAAAAATTGTGAAGACTCAAACACTTTATGTGCATAAACTGTGAAGACTCCAACAACTTGCGAGAACAAGCTGTGAAGACTCCATCAGCTTGCCAGCATAAACTATGCAGAGTACAACAACTTGTGAGCTCAAACTATGAAAACTCTAATAATTTATGCGCAAAAATTATGAAGAATCCAACAACTTGTGAGCACAAACTGTGAAGACTCAAATACTTTGTGTACACAAACTATGAAGACTCCAACAACTTGCAAGAACAAACTGTGAAGACTGCATCTCATTACGAGCACAAACAATGAAGACTCCTACAATTTGTGCGTATGAACTGTTGGAGTCCTCACAGTTTGTGTGCGCAAGCTGTTGGAGTCTTCACAGTTTGTGCACCCAAACTGTTGAAGTCCTCACAGTTTGTGTGCGCAAACTGTGAAGACTCCAACAGCTTGTGAGCACAAACTTTTAAGACTCCAACAGCTTGTGCTCACAAACTGTGAACACTCTAACAGCTTGCGCACATAAACTGTGAGGAGTCCAACAGGTTACGACAAAAAACTGTAACTACACCAATAGTTTGCACACACAAACTACGAAGAATCCAATGGCTTGCGATTACAAACTGTGAAGACTCAAACACTTTGTGCGTATAAATTGTGAAGACTCCAACAACTTGTGAGAACAAACTGTGAAGACTCTGTTAGCTTGCGAGCACAAACTATGAAGACTCCAACAGCTTGCGAGCACAAACTATGAAGACTCCAACAGCTTGAGAGCACAAACTATGAAGATTCCAACAATTTGTGAGCACAAATTGTGGAGACTCCAATAGGTTACGACCACAAACTCTGAAGATTCAACAATTTACACACACAAACTGTGAAGAATTCGACAACTTGTGAGCACAAACTACGAAGACTCAAACACTTTGTGCACACAAACTGTGAATACTCCAACAACTTAAGAGAACAAGCTGTGAAGACTCCATCAGCTTGGGAGCACAAACAATGAAGACTACAACAACTTGCGAGCTCAAACTTTGAAAACTCCAACAATTTGCTTGCACAAACTGTGAAGTCTCAAACACTTTGTGCGCACTAACTATGAAGACTCCAACAATTTGCGAGAACAAAATGTGAAGACTGCATCAACTAATGAGCACAAATAATGAAGACTCCTATAATTTACGTGTACAAATGTGACTCTAAAAGCTTAAGAGCACAAACTGTAAAGACTGCAACAGCTTATGCTCACAAACTGTGAAGACTCCAACAGCTTGCGACCAAAAACTGTGACTACACCAACAATTTACGTGCACAAACTATGAAGAATCCAACGGCTTGCACTTACAAACTGTGAAGACTCAAACACTTTGTGCGCATAAACTCTGAAGACTCCAACAACTTGTGAGAATAAACTGTGAAGACTCCATTAGCTTGCGAGCACAAACTATGAAGACTCCAACAGCTTGCAAGCACAAACTGTGAAGACTCAAATAGCTTGCGAGCACAAACTGTGAAGATTCCAATAATTTGTGATCACAAACTGTGAAGACTCCAACAGGTTGCGAGCATAAACTGTGAAGATTCAACAATTTGCATGCACAAATTATGAAGAATCCGACAGCTTGCGAGCACAAACTACGAAGACTCAAACACTTTCTGTGCACAAACTGTGAAGACTCCAACAACTTGTGAGAACAAACTGTAAAGACTTCATCAGCTTACGAGCACTAACTATGAAGACTCTAACAGCTTGCAAGCACAAACTTTGAAGAATACGATAGCTTGCAAGCACAAACTGGGAAGATTCCACGAATTTACGGGCATAAATTGTGAAGACTCCAACAACTAGAGAGAATAAACTATTAAGACTCCATCAGCTTGCTAGCATGAACTATGAATACTCCAACAGCTTGCGAGCACCAACTGTCAGGACTCGAACAATTTGTGGGCACAAATTGTGAAGAATCCTACAGCTTGCAAGCACAAACTGTGAAGACTCAAACGCTTTGTGCGCACAAACTGTGAAGACTCCAACAACTTGCGAGAACAAACTGTGAAGACAACAACAACTTGCAAGCTCAAACTGTGAAGACTAATAATTTGCACTCACAAACTGTGAAGAATCTAACAGCTTGCATGCACAAACTTTGAAGACTCCATGTAACGTCTCAGAAAATCCATACAAAGACCCGAGTACCACCTCAGGCAGAAATCACTAAGGACCAAATCCAGATGAGAATTAACTAAGTACTAAACTAGATTACCTGTAAAATTAGCACTAATCACTTTAAATATGATCCGTAAGACCCAAAACAGGTAGAACCATTAACGCTACAATACCTAAGAACTTAGGATCCATCTCAAAACCCAGTTGCTCGCGGGAGCATCATGAAACTCCGTATCGGACCTGGACAGCACGTCGAAAGTCCGATTATCGTGAAACTATACGGTTATGACCGCTTTGCTAGACATGACAACCACCTAGGAAACTAAGTCCTAATAGTAACCAGAAACGCACAACTTGAGCCCGGAGTGAAGTGTGTGAGAAATGCGAATATCTTTAGGAAACAAACTGAAACTTAAGTGAATTGAGTCGCTCGCTTGCAGGACAAATTTAATGTTTCAGACCATTAGATTCTGACCCAATTACACCCTCGGATCAGGGAAAATTTCTAACACATGTCAGTGTACTTGTGGTCCTGATCGAGTACCGGTGACCGTTGAACTGAAATAGGTCCACCATGGTCGATCTATAAATCTGATTGGACCGAAAACTTAACTTGACCTAGATCTAATGTCAGGAGACTTACTCCAAACTGTATGCATAAAAGGGGCCTCCAAATCCGCTCTGTTGGACCAAAACGACCACTATTTGGTTATAACCCAAGTATACCATGGCCTTGGGGCCATTGAGTTCAGTTTTGGGCCTATATAAGGGCCTTAAACCCTCTCTCTCCCTTCACATACGAATTTGCAAACCCTAGAGAGAGAGAGAAGAGAGAAGAAAGAGAAGGAAAGTGGCAGATTGTTCCTGGGATTCTTCCCTGCCATTCCACGTGCTTAACCACCATTATCGTATCGCTATTCTGGAGATTCTGACTCCGTTCTTGGGTAAGAAATCCTAACCCTAATCTGTTTTAGGGATTTAAATAGAGCAAATGGTGGAATAGCTAACTTGTTTCATGCTATAGGTTGTCGTTGTGTCGTAGATAAAGACTTAAGGTTCGAACTGAGTTTGTTACGAGTTTACCGGCGAAAGTTATGGACTATAAATGTTTAGGTTATGGTTTTCAAGGCTTTAAATGTCAGTAATGATTTATGACTGACTTGATTGCTGTCACACGTGCTTAGACGTAATGATTTCCGTGTATTACATAAATATGCGAACTATGTTAAATAAAATGCATTCCATGTGTTTGTTGAAAATGCCTAAATGAATATGAAATTATGATTTGTGCTTACTATGATTATATGATTGAGATTACATGATTATTGTACGTATGGAAACTCCTTGTGAAAGGATTTGCTATAATAGATGCTATAACCAATTTGTTACATGTATGTGTTATGTGTAGTCTAAGTGTCTGATAAAATGCTTGAATGAGAAAATGTTTGTTTAAATATATGCCATGAGGGTGTTGAGATAAGATTCTCAATTCCCTTATCTATGGTTACAGATTCCTCTATGTAACCTATCTTACTGCTTTGTGAGTTAGGGATGCAATGCCTAGGTATGGTAACATGTGGAGTATGTGTTTTGTTAAATTACTTAAGTAAGATTTATATCTAATTTTAGTTGTCACATGCTGTCTTGGATTACCATATGTGAATGCTATTGGTTGGAGTGTGATTGGTCTAGGCAATCGGTAATGGTTCCTAGTTAAGTGGTGGAACTACTTTTGCCACATCCGTTGCGTTCGGGGAATTTGAGTCGTGCGGAGATTTTTCGACAGTGGTTAGGCTAAGCGGAGTGCTTACGCATACTATGTCGACCAAGTCAATATATGCTCGTACTAACCGAGCTTGTCAAGTAACCCGATTGACCCATTATATGTTCACCATGTATGGAAGCTATTATTTGATTCTAAGGTACCAACTTACCAGTGTAAATCCTATTAAACCTTGGTACCTCGATCCGCTAAGACTCATGAGCCGGGGCATGGTGGTATGGGACACCGTGGTCGTGCTGTCAGCCTACGCTGGGGTGATGAGCCTCCCTGTAGTGTCCAGTGAGCAACCCAGACTCGTGAGCCGAATACAGTGGTATGGGACACTATATTCGAGCTGTCGGCCTACGATCAGGTGACGAGCCCATAGTGACCTCGAGTATACACTAGGACTATGTTGAGGTGACGAGCCTTTCTGTAGTAAACTAGAGTATAAACCCAGCCTGCATTGAGGTGATGAGCCTCTCCGTAGCAACCTGGAACTGCCTATCGTACGTGACTACTAGGATTGATGACCCTAGATGGATCAATGTTTGGGTCAATGATATAAAGGGAGGTACCTTAGCTTCCCAACCTGCTGTAGGAATATCTTAATTAAGAACTTGGCTAATCACGCAATGCACCGCATTGCATGTGCCTTTGGCGTTAGAGTTGAGCACAACAGGAGTGTTGCATGCCGCGATCGTGAGATGATGTCACAGAGGGAGTGCAAGCGAGGGCATACATCATTATCGCATTTCATACTTGCATTAAAAAGAGTACTTAGGACATGATTGTTGTACTGCTTTATCATTACTGCTTGACTGAATTGATAACATGTTAACCTTTGCCTTATAGCTCTATTGAGTTGATCACTCACTCCCACGTTCTGCGATGGTGCTTTAAACACCAACCAGACCCTGTTGTAGTTGCAGATGATGACAATGCTTATGTAGCAGAGCCAGACTTTTATGATGATGAGAGTTCTCCTATATGCAGCTATCGGGAGGGTCTACGTTGGCCATGTTCTGATTGACAGGGATTACTGGGATGCTGACTAGACGATATCACACATTTTTTATATTTTGGAAACTTTACATAAAATTGATTGACCTGGTAACATGATCATACTCAGGAGACTTACAATCACTTATATGTTTTATATATCTATCACAGTCTTTCGCTTGGGTAATTTAACTGTCTCTAGAGTATGATATGCTGTTTTGGTATAATCTCATTCATGTTTAAGGCACTAATATAGACAACATTTAATCATCATTATCTATGTTGCATAAGTGATGTGTTGGAACTCGGGAGTTGGGCTCCTGCTCGACCTCCGATTTTCAAGGCGTTACATTCCAACAACTTGGGACCAAAAACTATGACTACTCCAACAATTTACGCACACAAATTATGAAGAATCCTGCAACTTGCCAGCACAAATAGTAAAGACTGAAACACTTTATGAGCACAAACTATGAAGACTCGAATAACTTATGGGAGCAAACTGTGAAGACTCCGTTAGCTTGTGAACATAAACTTTGAAGATTCCAACAGCTTGCGAGCACAAACTGTGAAGACTTCAATAGTTTGCGAGCACAAATTGTGAAGATTCCAACAATTTATGAGTACAAACTGTGAAGACTCCAACACTTAGCGAGCACAAATTGTGAAGACTCCAAAAACTTGCGAGAACAAACTGTGAAGACTCCATAAGCTTTCGAGCACAAATTATGAATACTTAAATAGCTTTCGAGCACAAATTGTGAAGACTCGAACAACTTGAGAGAGCAAACTGTGAAGACTCCGTCAGCTTGCGAGCATAAAATTTGAAGACTCCAATAGCTTGCGAGCACAAACTGTGAAGACTTCAATAGCTTACGAGCATAAACTGTGAAGATTCCAACAATTTATGAGCACAAACTGTGAAGACTCCAACAGCTTGCGAGCACAAATTGTGAAGACTCCAACTTATGAGAACAAACTGTGAAGACTCCATAAGCTTCTGAGCACAAACTATGAATACTTAAACAGCTTGCGAGCACAAACTGTGAAGACTCAAACAGTTTGTGCACACAAACTATGAAGAATCTAATAGCTTGTGAGCACAAAATGTGAAGACTGAAATACTTTGTGCGCGCAAACTGTGAAGACTCAAACAGCTTGCGACCAAAAATTGTGACTAGTGTAAAAATTTGAGAGCACAAACTGTGAAGAATCCAATAGCTTGCGAGCACAAATTGTGAAGACTCAAACACTTTGTGCACACAAACCGTGAAGACTCCAACAGCTTGTAAGCACAAATTGTGAAGATTCAAACAACGTGCGAGCATAAACGGTGAAGACTCAAACACTTTGTGCACATATATTGTGAAAACTCCAACAACTTGCGAGAACAAACTGTGAATACTTCATTAGCTTGCGAGTACAAATTATGAAGACTCCAACAGATTGCAAGCACAAACTGTGAAGACTTCAACAACTTGCAAGCACAAATTGTGAAGAGTCCAACACTTTGCGTGCACAAACTATGAAGACTCTAACAGCTTGCGACCAAAAATTATGATGACTCTAACAATTTGTGCGCACAAATTGTGCAGAATCCAACAGCTTGCGATTATAAACTATGAAGACTCAAACTCTTTGTGGGAACAAACTGTGAAGACTCCAACAACTTGCAAGAACAAACTGTGAAGACTCCATCAGCTTACGAACACAAACTATGAAGACTTCAAGAACTTGCGAGCACAAATTTTGAAGACTCCAACAATTTGCACGCACAAACTATGAAGAATCCAACAACTTGCCAGCACAAATTGTGAAGACTCAAACACTTTGTGCGTACAAACTATGAAGACTCCAACAACTTGCGAGAACAAACTGTGAAGACTTAAACACTTTGTATGCACAAACTATGAAGACTCCAACAACTTGTGAGAACAAACTGTAAAATACTACATAAGCTTACGAGCACAAACTATGAAGACTCCTACAATTTGGGTGCACGAACTGTGAAGACTCCAATAGCTTGTGGCATAAACTGTGAAGACTCCAACAACTTGTGACCAAAAACTCTAACTACTCCAATAATTTACACACACAAACTATGAAGAATCTAACAGCTTGCGAGCACAAACTGTGAAGTCTCAAACACTTTGTGAGAACAAACTGTGAAGACTCCAACAACTTGTGAGAACAAACTGTGAAGACTCTGTCAGCTTATGAGCTATTAGGGCACAAAAGTATTCCATCGTTCTCTCTGAAAATCTCATTACATGTATATTCTGTTGTGTAGTCCTTCCTAGGGTTGTGCACCCATAACAGTAGAAAAGCCTTGTGAAGCGTTGCTCCATGTTAGAAGAGGTTGTGCGCTCCACAATTTTGGATGGAAGAATGGATGAATGTCATTTGATATGGAAGAATGGATGAACGTCGTCTAGTATAAAGGAGTGCACGGGCGTCATCTCGTATAAAGAAGTGCACGGGCATCGTTTGGAATAAAAAGGAGTGAATGGGGGTATTTTGGTAAAAAGGAGTAGATGGGTGTTGCCTTATATGGAGGAAGAAGTGGTTGTACACCACTATTTAAGGGAGAAATTGGTGAACACCATTATTTAAGGAAGAAGGTTGGATGTTGTGTGAAGAAAGAAGTGGTGGTAATCACCACTATTTAAAGAGTGAGAGGCCTGGGATGCCTATAAATACCCCTCCCCATGCCTCATTTGGGGGGTTGGAAGACAAGAAAGAAGGAAGATAAAAGGAAGGAAGACAAGAGAGAGAGAAGGAAGAAGCTTTGCATGACCCCGCGCAATGGAAAAGAGAAGGAAGATTGTTTGCGCGACCCCGCGCAATGGAAAGAGGGAGAGAGTGTTGCGCGGTTGTGCATAATCTAGAGAAGAGATGGCTTTTACACCATTTCTCAAGGAATACTCATGTACTCTTATCCCAAGAGATAGCTCCTGCGCCACTTTGTGTGCTCACATGTCCTAAAGGATAGCTTATGCGCCACATTTGAAGGAGGTTGTGAGCTCTTATCCTAAAGACAGGTGTTGCGTGGTTGGGCGCAAGGTGTTGCGCGGTTGTACGTAATTTTAAAAGAGAGAAAGCCTTTGTGTGCCTCTTTACATGGACTCTTGTCCTGAAGACCAAGCCTCATGTGCCACTTGGTGTGGAGCATTGTCCAAGAGGAAGCTCCATGCACCACTAAGTGTGGAAGTCTATCTTGAAAGAAGCCTTTGCACGAGTCTCTGCAACCATTCCTGCAAAGAAGCCTTTACGCGAGTCCGCACAACCATTCCTGCAAAGAAGCCTTTGCGCGAGTCCACGCAACCATTCCTTCAAAGAAGCTCCATACATGACTTCAAGAGGAGTCTTGTCTTAATGCAAGGCTTTTCATGTCCTAAAGCTTGCTTGGTGTGCCACTTCAAGAGGAGTCTTGTCTTAATGCAATGCTTTTCATGTCCTAAAGCCTACTTGGTGCGCCACTTCAAGAGGAGTCTTGTATTAATGCATTCTCCATGCACCATTTCTTTCTCCCCTTTGTCCTTAAGCCTACCTTTTTCGCCATTCTCCATGGGAATTTGTCCTAATGCATGGTTTTTGTTCTAATACAAGCCTTGTGCACTCCACATTCTCCATCTAGGCTTGTGCACTTCCATCTTCAAATGGATGACCTCCACACCTGTTAAATGACTATAAATACCTCTCTCCTATCTCCATTTGGAGAGGGCAGTGAGAGAGAGAAGCAAGAGGGAGAAATGAGAGAAGATAGAAATTGGAGAGCTTCAAGAAGCTCACAGAGGAGAGAGAAATGTGAAGTGTAGAGAAAGAGTTCCAGGAGAAAGAAAGTCCGTTCGTACGACTGGAAGGATGAACAGAACCAATCGCATGACCAAATCAAGGGTTTCAAAGCGCACAACCTATTTGCCTTTGTGATGAACATCAAAAGCATCGAAATGCTGCCAAAATCACCATCAGACTGCCTTTTATTTCATTCATTGTGTTGCATTGATTGTACTCTATTTTCTGAATCAGGGAAATCCGAGGATGTAAATGAACTCAGAATGAATAGATATCTTATGATCATTGTTCTCTCATCGAATTCTTTGTTATTAATGAATAATTCCCCAAATCAAACACATTCGTTTCTTGTCAAAACAAGAGCACAAACTATGAAGACTCCAACAGCTTGGAGCACAAACTGTGAAGACTCCAACAACTTGTGATCACAAACTATGAAGATTCCAACAATTTACGAGCACAAACTGTGAAGACTCCAACATCTTGCGAGCAGAAACTGTGAAGACTCCAAAAACTTGCGAGAACAAAATGTGAAGACTCCATAAGCTTGTGAGCACAAACTATGAATACACAAACAGCTTGCGATCACAAACTATGAAGACTAAAAAAATTTGTGCGCACAAACTGTGAAGAATCCAACTGCCTATGAGCACAAACTATGAAGACTCAAACACTTTGTGCGGACAAAATGTGAAGACTCCAATAACTTACGAGAATAGATTGTAAAGACTCCATCAACTTGCGAGCACAAACTATGAAGACTACAACAGCTTGCGAGCATAAACTGTGAAGACTCTAACAATTTTCGGGCACAAACTGTGAAGACTCTAACAGCTTGCGACCAAAAACTGTGACGACTCCCACAAATTATGCCCACAAACTCTGAGAATCCAGTAGCTTACGAGAAGAAATTGTGAAGACTCAAACACTTTGTGCGCACAAACTATGAAGACTTCAAACAACTTGCGAGAACAAGCTATGAAGACAACATCAGCTTGCGAGCACAAACTATGAAGACTACAATAGCTTGTGAGCATAAACTATGAAGACTTTAATTTCCGATCACAAACTGTGAAGTCTCCAGCAATTGCGACCAAAAGCTGTAATGACTCCAATAATTTACGCACATAAACTCTGAAGAATCCAGTAGCTTGACAACATAAACTGTGAAGACTTAAACACTTTGTGCGCATAAAATGTGAAGACTCCAACAACTTGCGAGAACAAGCAGTGAAGACTCCATCAACTTGCGAGCACAACTATGAAGACTACAATAGCTTGCGAGCACAAACTGTGAAGACTCCAAACAATTTCCGGGTATAAACTGTGAAGACTCCAACAACTTGCGACCAGAAACTATGACGACCCAACAATTTACGAGCACAAACTCTAAAGAATCCAGCAGCTTGCAAGCAGAAACTGTGAAGACTTAAACACTTTGTGCACACAAAATGTGAAGACTCCAACAACTGGTTAGAACAAGCTGTGAAGACTCCATCAGCTTGCGAGCACAAACTATGAAGACTACAACAGCTTGCGAGCACAAACTGTGAAGACTCCAATTTTCGGTCACAAACTGTGAAGACTCCAAGACATGAGACCAAAAACTGTGACAACTCCAACAATTTACGTGCACAAACTTTGAAGAATCTATCAGCTTGCGAGCATAAATAGTGAAGAATCAAACACGTTGTGCGCACAGACTGTGAAGACTCTGACAACTTGTAAGAATAAGCTGTGAAGACTCCATCAGCTTGCGATGCACAAACTATGAAGACTACAATAGCATGCGAGCTCAAACTATGAAAACTCTAATAATTTACACGTACAAACTGTGAAGAATCCAACAACTTGTGAGCACAAACTATGACGATTCTAACAATTTGCACGCACAAACAGTGAAGAATCGAACAACTTATGAGCACAAACTGTGAAGTTTGTATCAACTTACGAGAACAAACAATGAAGATTCCTACAATTGGTGTGCACAAATTGTGAAGACTCCAACAGCTTGTGAGCACAAACTGTGAAGACTTAAACACTTTGTGTGCACCAACTATGAAGACTCCAATAACTTGTGAGAACAAACTGTGAAGACTCCGTCAACTTGCGAGCACAAACTGTGAAGAATCCAATAACTTGCGAGCACTAACTGAGAAGACTCAAATACTTTGTGTGCACAAATTATGAAGACTCCAACAACTTGCGAGAACAAATTCTGAAGACAACATCAACTTACAAGCACAAACAATGAAAACTACTACAATTTGCCCGCATAAACTGTGAAGAATCTGACAACTTCAGAGCACAAACTATGAAGACTCAAACACGTTGTGCGCAAAAACTGTGAAAACTTCAACAACTTACTCGAACAAACTATGAAGACTCCATCAGCTTGCGAGCACAAACTATGAAGACTCCAACAACTTGCAAGCACAAACTTTGAATAATGCGACAGCATGCGAGCACAAGCTGTGAAGATTCCAATAATTTGCGAGCACAAACTGTGAAGACTTCTATAGCTTGCGAGTTCAAATTGTGAAGACTCCAATAACTTGCGAGAACAAACTGTAAAGACTCCAGCTTGCGAGCATAAACTATGAATACTCAAACAACTTGCAAGCACAAACTGTGAAGACTCAAATAATTTGTGCGCACAAACTATGAAGAATCCAATAGCTTGCAAGCACAAATTGTGAAGACTCAAACACTTTATGCACACAAACTATGAAGATTACAACAGCTTGCGAGCAAAAACTGTGAAGACTCCAACAATTTCTGGACACAAACTGTGAAGACTCCAACAACTTGCGACCAAAAACTGTGACCACTCCCACAATTTACGCGCACAAACTCTGAAGAATCTAGTAGCTTGCGAGTAGAAATTGTGAAGACTCAAAAACTTCATGCGTGCAAACTGTGAAGACTCTAACAACATGCGAGAATAAGCTGTGAAGACTCCATCAGCTTGTGAGCACAAACCATGAAGACTACAGCAGCTTGCGAGCACAAATTGTGAAGACTCCAATTTTTAACCACAAAATGTGAAGACTCCAACAGCTTCCTACCAAAAACTGTGACGGTTCCAACAATTTCCATGCACAAACTCTGAAGAATCAGGTAGCTTGCGAGCTGAAATTGTGAAGAGTCAAACACTTTGTGCATACAAACTGTGAAGACTCCAACAACTTGCGAGAACAAGCTGTGAAGACTCCATCAGCTAACGAGCACAAATATATGAAGATTACCACAGCTTGCACGCTCAAACTGTGAAAACTCCAACAATTTGCGCGCACAAACAGTGAAGAATCCAACAGCTTGCGAGCATAATTTGTGAAGACTCCAACAATTTACGCAGACAAACAGTGAAGAATCCAATAGCTTGAGAGCATAAATTGTGAAGACTGCTTCAACTTATGAGCACAAACAATGAAGATTCCAACAATTTGCGCACACAAACTATGAAGACTTCAATTATTTATGAGCACAAACTGTGAAGACTCCAACAGCTTGCGCGCACAAACCGCGAAGACTCCAATAGCTTACGCGCACAAATTGCGACCAAAAGCTATGACTACACTAACAATTTGTGTGCACAAACAATGAAGAATCCAACAGCTTGCGAGCACAAACTGCAAAGACTCAAACACTTTGTGCACATAAACTGTGAAGACTCTAACAACTTGTGAGAACAAACTATGAAGACTTCGTCAGCTTGTGAGCACAAACTATGAAGAAGCCAACAGCTTGCGAGCACAAACTGTGAAGACTCAAACACTTTGTGCGCATAAATTATGAAGACTCCAATAACATGCGAGAATAAACTGTGAAGACTGGATCAGCTTAGGCGCACAAATAATGAAGACTCTTACAATTTGTATGAACAAACTGTGAAGAATCTGACAGCTTGTGAGCACAAACTACGAAGATGCAAACACTTTGTGCCCATGAACTTTAATGACTCTAACAACTTATGAGAACGAACTGTGAAGACTCCATCAGCTTGCGAGCACAAATTATGAAGATTCCAACAGCTTGCAAGCACAAACTTTGAATAATACGACAACGTGCGAGCACAAACTATGAAGATAATTTGTGGGCATAAACTATGAAGACTCGTACCACTTGTGAGCACAAATTGTGAAGACTCTAACAACTTGCGAGAAGAAACTGTGAAGACTCCTTGCGAGCACAAACTATAAATACTCGAACAGCTTACGAGCACAAACTGTGAAGACTCAAACAATTTGTGCATACAAACTGCGAAGAATCCAACAACTTGTGAGCACAAACTGTGAAGGGTCAAACACTTTGTGCGCACAAACTGTGTTACTCCAACAACTTGCGAGAATAAACTGTGAAGACTGCAATAGTTTGCGAGCTCAAATTGTAAAGACTCCAACAATTTGCGAGCACAAATTGTGAAGAATCCAATAGCTTACGAGCACAAACTGTGAAGATTCAAACACTTTGTGTGCACAAACTCTGAAGACTCCAACAACTTGCAAGAACAAACTGTAAAGACTGCATCAGCTTACGAGCACAAACTATGAAGTCCTCTACAATTTGCGTATACAAATTGTGAAGACTCCAACAGCTTGCGCACATAAACTGTGAAGACTCCAACAGCTTGCGTGCACAAACTGTGAAGATTCCAATAGATTGCGACCAAAAACTGTGACTACTCCAACAATTTGTGAACACAAACTATGAAGAATCCTGTAACTTGTGAGCATAAGCTGTAAAGTCTTAAGCACTTTGTGAGTATAAACTGTTAAGACTCCAACAACTTGCGAGAACAAACTGTGAAGACTCCGTCAACTTGTGAGCACAAACTATGAAGACTCCAACAACTTGCGAGCCCAAACTGTGAAGAATCCAACAGCTTACGAGCACAAACATTGACGATTTCAACAATTTATGAGCACAAACTGTGAAGACACCAATAGCTTGTGAGCACAAACTATGAAGACTCTGAAAACTTGTGAGAACAAATTGTGAAGACACCATAAGCTTGCAAGCACAAACTCTGAATACTCAAATAGCTTGCGAGCACAAACTGTGAAGACTCAAACAATTTGTGTGCACAAACTATGAAGAATCCAACAGCTTGTGAGCACAAACTGTGAAGACTGCATTAGCTTGCTAGCACAAACTATGAAGACTCCGACAGCTTGCATGTACAAACATTGAATAATGCGATAGTGTGTAAGCATAAATTGTGAAGATTCCAACAATTTATGGGCACAAACTGTGAAGACTCCTACAGCTTGGGGCTCAAATTATGAAGACTCCAACAACTTGTGAGAACAGACGGTGAAGACTCCATCAGCTTGCAAGCACAAACTATGAAGACTTCAACAACATGTGAGCACATACTGTTTAGGCTCCAATAATTTTCGGGCACAAATTATGAAGACTCCAACAGCCTGCAACTAAAAACTATGATGACTCCCACAATTTATACTTACAAACTCTAAAGAATCCAGTAGCTTGCGAGCAAAAATTGCGAAGACTCAAACACTTTGTGTGTACAAACTGTGAAGACTCCAAGAACTTATGAGAATAAGCTATGAAGACTTCATTAGCTTGTGAGCACAAAATATGAAGACAACAACAGCCTACGAGCACAAACTGTGAAGACTCCAATTTTCGGGCACAAACTGTGAAGACTCCAACAGCTTGCGACCAAAAACTGTGATGACTCTAACAATTTATGCGCACAAACTCTGAAGAATCCAGTAGCTTGCCAGCAGAAACTATGAAGACTCAAACACTTTGTGTATATAAATTGTGAAGAGTCTAACAACTTACAAGAACAACCTGTGAAGACTCCACCAGCTTTCAAGCACAAACTATGAAGACTACAACAACTTGCAAGCTCAAACTATGGAAACTCCAACAATTTGCATGCACAAACTGTGAAGAATCCAACAGCTTGCGAGCACAAACTGTGAAGAGTTAAACACTTTGTGCACAGAAATTATGAAGACTCCAAGAACTTGCAAGAACAAACTATGAAGACTGCATTAGCTTACGAGCACAAACAAGGAAGACTCCTATAATTTGCGTGCACAAACTGTGAAGACTCCAATAGCTTGCGAGCACAAACAGTGAAGATTGCAACAACTTGTGCGCACAAACTGTGAAGACACTAACCACTTGTGCACACAAACTATGAAAACTCCAACAACTTGCGACCAAAAACTGTGACTACACCAACAATTTTCCCACACAAACTACGAAGAATCCAGCAGCTTGCGAGCACAAACTGTGAAGACTCAAACACTTTGTACGCATAAACTATAAATACTCCAACAACTTGCGAGAACAAACTGTGAAGAGTCCATCAGCTTGCGAGCACAAACTATGAAGACTCCAACAACTTGTGAGCACAAACTGTGAAGACTCCATCAACTTTCGAGCACCGTTTCGATAAGAAATGAATACGTTTGATTTGGGAAAATTTATTCAATGATAACAAAGAGTTCGATGAGAGAACAATGATGATAAGATATCTATTTATTATGAGTTCATTTACATCCTCTATATCCCTTGATTCTAAAAACAGAGTACATTCAATCAACGTAATGAATGAAAGAGAAGACAGCCTGATGGCGATTTTGGCAGCAGCTTGACACTTTTGATGTTCATTGCAAAGGCGGATGGGTTGTGCGGATTTGAAGAGACTTGATTTGGTCATGCGATAGGTTCTGATCATCCTTCCAATTGTACGAACAATTTTTCTCTCCCAGAACTCTTTCTATACGCTTCACATTACTCTCTCCTCTATGAACTCCTCGAGACTCTCCATCATAAGTGGGGCCCACAAGCTTTACTCAAGGTGGAGTGCACAAGACTTACTTCAAGATAGACTTTCATGGAGAATGACACATAATGCTTGCATTAAGACAAGAGAGCATGGAATATAGTGCAAGAGGCTTCTTTCTGGACAATCTTGCTTTTGTCTGGACAAGCTTGCTTCTGTCTAGACAATATTCCTTTCAAAGTGGCGCAAGGGACTTGCTTCAGGACAACAAAATCCTAAGACAAACTCCTCTCAAAGTGGCGCATGGAATTTACTGCAGGACAACAAAAGCCTTGCATTAAGACAAACTCCTCTCAAAGTGGCGCATGGGACTTGCTTCAGGACAATAAAAGCCTTGCATTAAGACAAAGGAGAGAGAGAAGTGGCGTATGAAAATTTCTCTTGGACATGCCTCCACACAAAGTGGCACAGAGACTTCTTTGCAGAAATGGTTGCGTGGCTCGCACAAAGGGTTTTTTGTGGAAGTGCTTGTGCGGGTTCGCGCAAAGGGTTTTCTTTGTAGAAGTGGTTGTGTGGGTTCGTGCAAAGGGTTTTCTTTGTAGAAGTGGTTACGCGGCTCGCTCAAAGGGTTTTTCTTGCAAACAACTTCCTCAAAGAGTGGTGCATGGAGGCATGCCTTAAGACATGGGAGAGAGAAAGGTGGTGCAAAGGATTTCTCTCCAGGAGCTTGTGCGGTTCATGCAAACCTGTATTTAGGGCAAAGTCCCCTTGAAATGTGGCACAAGGAGTTTCTCTCCCACTCCCATTGCGCGGATGGCACAAAGTCTTGTCTTTAGGACAAAGTCCCCTTGAAATGTGGCGCAAGGAGTTTCTCTCCCACTCCCATTGCGCGGATGGCACAAAAGGACTTCCTTCCAAGAGTGTTTGTGCAGATGGTGCAGGAGGATCTCTTTCTAAGAGTGTTTGTGCGGATGGCGCAAGAGGATCTCTTTCCAAGAGTGTTTGCGCAGATGGCGCAAGAGGAACTCTTTCCTCACTCTCCCTTTCTTCTCTTCACGTCTCTTCACTTCTCTTGTGCTCCAACCCCTTCAAATGATGAGAGGAGGCAGTATTTATAGGTCTCCCAGGCTCCTCACTCTTTAAATAGTGGTGATTACCACCACTTCTTTCTTCACACAACATCCAACCTTCTTCCTTAAATAGTGGTGTTCACCAATCTCTCCCTTAAATAGTGGTGTTCAACCACTTCTTCTTCCATATAAGGCAACACCCATCCACTCCTTTTTGCCAAAATACCCTCATTCACTCCTTTTTACCAAAATACCCCCATTCACTCCTTTTTACCAAAATAAGGAGTGCACAACCCCTGAAAGGATCCGAACCATGGAATTCTTTAACCAATGCAATGGACATGCAATGAGATGGAATACTTTTATACCTCAACAAGCACAAACTATGAAGATTCCAACAATTCATGAGCACAAACTATGAAGACTCCAACATCTTACAAGCACAAACTGTGAAGATTCAACAATTTGCACGCATAAACTATGAAGAATCCGACAGCTTGCGAGCACAAACAACGAAGATTCAAACACTTTGTGTGCACAAACTGTAAAGACTCCAACAACTTGCGAGAACAAACTACAAAGAATCCACCAGCTTGTGAGCACAAACTGTGAAGACTCAATAGCTTGCACGCACATACTGTGAAGACTCCAAAAGCTTGCGACAAAAAAAATATATGACTACACCAACAGTTTGCACTTTCAAACTATGAAGAATCCAGTAGCTTGCGAGCACAAACTGTGAAGACTCAAACACTTTGTGCACACAAATTGTGAAGACTTCAACAACTTGCGAGAACAAACTGTGAAGACTCCGTTAGCTTGCGAGCACAAACTATGAAGACTCCAACAGCTTGCGAGCATAAACTGTGAAGACTCCAATAACTTGCGAGAACAAACTATGAAGATTCCAATAATTTGCGAGCATAAACTTGAAAAGGCCGAGCTATATGTCCTAGGGGGGGTGAATAGGACTATGCCAAATTAAAACTTAACTACGAAATTTAAATAAATTAAATACAGATAACAATAGACAATCCCACAATGTTGAATTTAAATACAACCTCAAATGTACGAGTATTGAGAGGTTGATACAAATGTTATTCTAAGGACAACCTTACACCATAAAAACTAAGGGTTTATGGCAGGACAACCTTACTAGAACGGTTTGTGTATCAGAAACTCAAACTTAATACAGAGGAATAAATAAATAACAAGAAAGGAAATTTAAGTTATTACAACATTCCCACACATCCACATAAGGATTACAACATTCTCCACAAATATAATAAGGGAAATTACAATCATCCACAAAAATAAATAAACATTCAAACCACAACACCAGAAAATATAGTGGTTCGCTTGTGTGTACACCAACTGTTTAGAAAAACAGCCACACAACTACTCCACTCTTAATATCCTCACACAGTGGATATTAGCATTCACTATGAAAATAGGTTTTTCCAGGTTCACCTAAAACCCTCACAATTGTGTCTTTCAAGTAGGCTTACATAATTCAAAAACCCCACACTCTGAGTTTTTTAGATCACCTCAGACAAACCAAAACAAAGATTTTTCTGGCACAATCTCAAAAACCAAAACAGAAATTTACAATAATGTAAAATACCTGGATATTCTCTTTTTGATGCCACTCGGAAGAACTAAATCAGAGTAGAATTTCAATGTAGAAGTTCAATGTCCAAACTCACTTATGAAATGGTTCTAGGTTCTAAATTGATTTTAAATTAAATCAAGTTGGGCTAGCTCTATTTGATTTTGATTTCAAGAAAAGGGCAATTCTCAATCCCTTCTTCAAATATGAATGGAATATAGAATACAAAATCAAATATAACAAAGCTAAATTAAGAGAATATTAAATGAGCACAATATGACTTAAAAAGAACACTAACTTATCTCTCAGAGTGACGTATTAATTTATCTTGAATTAAATGAAAAACTCTAAAATTCGTGCTCTATTTATAGGTGAAGAAATCACGTTCACGACTGGTCTTGTGGACACTACGACTGGTCGTAGGACTAACAGATTTTTGAAATTTTGAGCGCAATTGGATAAAGTCGTTCCACGATTGGTCGTAAGCCCTTCACGACCGGTCGAGGGACCTCCATGACTGGTCGTGTGGAACCTAAATAGTTGTTGGACTTTGAGTTGTAGCTGCAGGACTGGTCGTGAACGAGTTGAGCACTGTTCACACGACCGGTCGAGCAGTGTCCAGGGCTGGTCGTGGCTTAACAAAAAATTTCAAAAATTTAAAACAAACTTAGGACTGGTCGAGAAATTTCTTGGACTAGTCGAGCCAGTGCTACAACTAGTCGAACAGAGTCCAGGACTAGTCGAGAAACAGACTATTAACTTATAAAATGATCTAATTGAATTATGTATTCAAAATGACCTACCCTAAAGTCAATCTAAGGTCATTCATACCTTATAAGCAATGTATGAACATTAAGATTTCTTTTTTGCTTCAGTTGATAGATATTCGTTGAAATTTATAATGCTTAATGTCTTGTCATGTAGAGAATCTTGAACTTGAAACTTCTAAAGCTTGAAATTGACATTCATTGAAGCTTGAGCTTGAGGTACTTGAGATGTAGTTCACCTTGAGTCTTGAGTACCAAAATAAAGACTATTGTCTTGCCTTTAATTATAACTTTAAAACCTTGCAGTTTGAAGTTCTTGAAGTAAGACCATTGTCATTTTACATAAGATGCACAGACCTGTAGAGGTGCTACACAAGACAAGGATTCCAAGAGGTTTTGGCACTACAAAATTTGACAACTAAAGGAGCTAGAAAACATCGCACTTACAAAACTGTGAAGACTCCAACAGTTTGTGAGCACAAACTATGAAGATTTAATAATTTACACGCAACAAACTATGAAGAATCCGACAGCTTGCGAGCATAAACTACAAAGACTCAAACACTTTGTGCGTATAAACTGTGAAGACTCCAACAACTTGCAAGAATAAACTATGAAGACTCCATAGCTTGCGAGCACAAACTATAAGACTTCAACAACTTGTAAGCACAAACTTTGAAGAATGCGACAGCTTGTAAGCACAAACTATGAAGATTTCAACAATTTGTGGCACAAACTGTGAGACACCAACAGCTTGCGAGAACAAATTATGAAGACTCCAACAACTTGCGAGAACAAACTGTGAAGACTGCATCAGCTTGTGAGCATAAACCATGAATACTCCAACAGCTTGCGAGCACAAACTGTAAAGACTCAAACAATTTGTGTGCACAGACTGTGAAGAATCCAATAGCTTATGAGCATAAACTATGAAGACTCAAACAATTTTTGTGCACAAACTATGAAGACTCGAACAACTTACGAGAATAAACTGTAAAGACTACATCAGCTTACGAGCACAAACTATGAAGGCACTTACAATTTGCGCTCACAAACTATGAAGATTCTAACATCTTGCGCCCACAAACTGTGAAGACTCCAACAGCTTGTGCACACAAACTGTGAAGACTCCAACAACTTACAACCAAAAACTGTGATGACTCCCACAATTTACACTCACAAACTTTGGAGAATCCATCAGCTTGCGAGCAGAAACTGTGAAGATTCAAACACTTTGTGTGCACAAACTGTGAAGACTCCAACAACTTATGGGAACTAGCTGTGAAGACTCCATTAGCTTGTGAGAACAAAATATGAAGACAACCACAGCTCACGAGCACAAATTGTGAAGACTCTAATTTCCAGGCATAAATTGTGAAGACTCCAACAGCTTGCGACAAAAAACCGTGACGAATCCAACAATTTAAGCGCACAAACTCTGAAGAATCTAGCAGCTTGCCAGCAGAAACTATGAAGACTCAAGCACTTTGTGCGCACAAACTGTGAAGACTCTAACAACTTGCGAGAACAAGATGTGAAGACTCCACCAGCTTGCAAGCACAAACTATGAAGACTACAACAACTTGCGGCTCAAACTGTGAAGAATCCAACAGCTTGCAAGCACATACTGTGAAGAGTTAAACACTTTGAGCATAGAAATTATGAAGACTCCAAGAACTTGTGATAACAAACTGTGAAGACTGCATCAGCTTATGAGCACAAACAAGGAAGACTCTTATAATTTGCGTGCACAAATTGTGAAGACTCCAATAGCTTGCGAGCACAAACTATGAAGACTGTAATAGCTTGTGCGCATAAACTGTGAAGACACCAACCGCTTGCGCACACAAACTATGAAGACTCCAATAGCTTGCGACTAAAATCTGTGAGTACACCAACAATTTGCCCACACAAACTACGAAGAATCCAGCAGCTTACGAGCACAAACTGTGAAGACTCAAACACTTTGTACGTACAAACTGTGAATACTCCAACAACTTGCGAGAATAAACTGTGTAGACTCTATCAGCTTGCGAGCACAAACTATGAAGATTCCAACAGCTTGTGAGCACAAACTATGAAGACTCTAACAGCTTGCGAGCACTGTTTCGACAAGAAACAAATATGTTTAATTTGGGGGAATTTATTCAATGATAACAAGGAGTTCGATGAGAGAATAATGATGACAAGATATCTATTCATTATGAGTTCATTTACATCCTTGGATATCCCTTGATTCTAAAAACAAAGTACATTCAATCAACGCAATGAATGAAAGAGAAGATAGCCCAATGGCGATTTTGGCAGCAGTTAAACACTTTTGATGTTCATTGCAAAGGTAGACGGGTTGTGCAGATTTAAAGAGACTTGATTTGGTCATGCAATAGGTTTTGATCATCCTTCCATTCATCCTTCCAATTGTATGAACAAATTTTCTCTCCTGGAAATCTTTCTCTATGCTTCACATTTCTCTCTTCTCCGTGAACTCCTTGAGACCCTCCATCATAATTAGGGCGCATAAGGTTTAGTCATGGTGGAGTGCACAAGGCTTACTTCAAGATAGACTTCCATGGAGAATGGCACACAATGCTTGCATTAAGACAAGAGAGCATGGAATATAGTGCAAGAGGCTTCTGTCTGGACAATCTTTCTTCTGTCTGGACAAGCTTGCTTCTGTTTGGACAATATTCCTTTCAAAGTGGCGCATGGGACTTACTTCAAGACAATAAAATCCTAAGACAAAATCCACTCAAAGTGGCGCATGGAATTTACTTCAGGACAACAATAGCCTTGCATTAAGACAAAGGAGAGAGAGAAGTGGTGCATGAAAATTTCTCTTGGACATGCCTCCACACAAAGTGGTGCAGAGACTTCTTTGCAGAAATGGTTGCATGGCTCGCGCAAAGGTTTTTTTTATGAAAGTGGTTGCGTGGGTTCACTCAAAGGGTTTTCTTTGTAGAAGTGGTTGCGTGGCTCGCGCAAAGGGTTTTTCTTACAAACAACTTCCTTAAAGAGTGGCGCATGGAGGCAGGCCTTAAGACATGGGAGAGAGAAAGGTGGCGCAAAGGATTTCTCTCCAGGAGGTTACGTGGTTTGTGGGAACCTGTCTTTAAGGAAAAGTCCCCTTGAAATGTGGCACAAGGAGTTTCTCTCCCACTCCAATTGCGTGGATGGCACAAAGTCTTTTCTTTAGGATGAAGTCCCCTTGAAATGTGGCGCAAGGAGTTTCTCGCCCACTCCCATTGCGCGAATGGCACAAAAGGACTTCCTTCCAAGAGTGTTTGTGCGGATGGTGTAGGAGGATCTCTTTCCAAGAGCGTTTGCGCGGATGGTGCAAGAGGATCTCTTTCCTCACTCTCCCTTTCTTCTCTTCACGTCTCTTCACTTCTCTTGTGCTCCAACCCCTTCAAATGATGAGAGGAGGCAGTATTTATAGGTCTCCCAGGCTCCTCACTCTTTAAATAGTGGTGATTACCACCACTTCTTTCTTCACACATCCAACCTTCTTCCTTAAATAGTGGTGTTCACCAATCTCTCCCTTAAATAGTGGTGTTCAACCATTTCTTCTTCCATACAAGGCAACACCCATCCACTCCTTTTTGTCAAAATACCCCCATTCACTCCTTTTTACCAAAATACCCTCATTCACTCCTTTTTACCAAAATAAGGAGTACACAACCCTAGAAAGGATCCGAACCATGAAACTCTCTGACCAATGCAATGGACATGCAATGAGATGGAATATTTTTATGCCTCAACAAGCCCAAATTGGGAAGATTCTAACAATTTGCGAGCATAAATTGTGAAGACTCCAATAGCTTGCGAGCACAAACTGTGAAGATTCAACAATTTGCGCGCACAAACTGTGAAGAATCCGACAGCTTGTGAGCACAAACAACGAAGACTCAAACACTTTGTGCACATAAACTGTAAAGGCTAAAACAACTTACGAGAACAATTTGTGAAGAATCAAATAGCTATTGAGCACAAACTGTGAAGACTCCAACAGCTTATGAGCACAAACTATGAAGATTTCAACAATTTACGATCACAAACTATGAAGACTCCAATAGCTTGCGAGCACAAACCATGAAGACTCTGAAAGTGCCCTGGTTTGTCAATTAGGGTCAGTGTTGAGTCGGCTAGACAAAGGAGCCCCATAGGAAGATAGATCAAGTGTCTACCTCAATAGGATGTGTGCCCGAACTCACCAAAGGTAAACCTTAGCCTCACATCCTATGTCCAAAAACACCAGGAAAATAAAACCCTTAAAATTGAATAGAACACCCTAGGGTTTTTGGCTAGAAAACTTTTTTCAAAATCAGGGAAATCTTTAAAGTTTTCTACCTTTATTGATTTATTGACAAGAGGTTCAATGAAATCGAACCCTGTTGTCAATGTCCTCAAAGCTCACTCGATCTTATCGGAATGAGGACCTAAGATGTCCAACAACCACAAAGATATCTGGACTGAATTATCGATGAATCGATGGACTCATCGATATCATTGAAATTTGAATCTTGAGTCCATCGAGCTGACTCGATAAAATCGACATCTGGTCTATTGTGTCCAAAATGCTACTAAGGCAAATCATGAGTTTCTTGATATATCGAAGGGCTCCTCGATATCCTAAGAATTCAAATCTCGATGATATCGGTAGACCTTCGATGATATCGGATTGGGACACAAAACTATCTTGCAAGTTTTCAGGTTATTTTTCTTAGATCGAGGGTCACTCAATAAAATTGATATTCAAATATCGATCATATCGAGGCAAGGTCGATGTCATCGAAAGTGGATATAAACTGTCCAACAAGCTTATAGGAAAATTCCTTGGAATTATCGATGAGTCGACACTGTCATCAATATCATCGACATTCAAATTTTGATGATATCAAGTGATGCTCGATCATATCTTATACCTGAAATGTTTCAAAAGAAAATGCTCTTACATTTTCAAATGTCGAGGAATCGAACCTCATGTCGATGAAATCGGAGTTCAAAATTCGATGACATCGACACATGTTTGATTTCCTCGACCAGTTGGCAAAAAGTTTCAAAAGTGTTTGACAGTTGTGTTCGTATAATCGAGCGGCTAGTCGATGCTATCGAGAGTATACGCTCGATGATATCGACCCTGCTCGATGATATCGAACTCTGTCATAGATGTGGCCATTTTATATCCGTTGGAACCTTTTGCCTATTTAATGAGAGCTTGCCCATGGTTGTTGGTAGAGAAAATAGAGAGTGCTTTTGTGTGTTTGACCCCATATCATATACCCTAAGCCTTTTCTCTCATGGGAGTTCATCCTCCAATCCACCCTCATCATTGATATTCAATAGAGTGAAGTGGGGAATGAACTTCAGCATTCAAAGATCCTGTAGCTACCATCTTAATGGTAAATCATCAAGCTGGGATGCCTTGAATGCTTAGATGATTGGAATCACTCTATCTCCTTTATAGGAAAACATTTTATAGAGGATTTCATCATAACCCTGACCCAACCCGTTGCCTTACATTAGTAAATCATCTGAGTTGCAGTTCAAGGGAGCTGATGATTCTTCGTCATCAAAGGAGGAGATCTTCATCAACATGCTTAATGGGGCTCATCTACTTATTTGTAAGTCATTAGAATCCAGAGGACCCTTGTGATCATTCCTTCTGTAGGATTGGGTCTAAGGTGTCTCTCACCCCTTTCAAGTCCTCATAGGAGGCCTTCGACGGGAGCATACATGGTGGGTGGTTTGTGTTGACCCTTGCTCTGTGAAGAGCATAAACTTTTAGGTCCTTGTGTAGGTCCTTGACCTGTGTGGTCTAAAACTTGGGTGCTTTGTTGACCCTTGCTCATGGGAGCAGAAACTAGTGAGGTTCCTTGTGTAGATCCTTAGCCTGTGTGGCCTAAAATTCGGGTGTTGTGTGTTGACCCTTGCTCCTGTGTGGGACATAAACTGTGTCATGTAGACACATTAGAGTCAGCCTAGTGTAGGTTGTACTATTTTGAGGTGAACCTGATTTGAAACCTCCGGTTTGAGGTGAACCTGTTGTGAAACCTCCGTTAGTGAGATTCGGTACACTAAAGGGTTGAGTGCGTCCACCGGAAGTGGAGTAGACACTTAGTCGAACCACTATAAAAATGACTGTATTTGAGATTGCCATTTGCTTCTACTATTTGTGTGATTTCACTGATTGTTTTCATATTACATATGCATATGTCCTTCTGGAATTAAGTAGAATCACACCTCACACACAGTCACATCCATCATGAACTCTGTTAAGCATCTTATTTATCTTTTGAATAGTTTTGTGATTGGATCCTCTATTTGGCTTGGAAGTCATTAGAGTTATTTTGAAGAAATCTTAATACTTGCATATTTATTCAGGATAGGGTTGATAGGATTTTAAATTACCATAAAAATCTAAAAAGTCCTATTCACCCCCTCTAGGACATATTGGCATATTCTCACTTCAACTAAAGTGGTCATTACCGCAATTTTAATTGGTACCAGAGAGGGTCTCTCTTAAGGGCTTCACCACCTAGAGAGTGATCTTGACTGAAGTTGGTAATATGGCCAAAGGAGAGGGCTCATCGGTCACTAGACCTCCAGTATTTGATGGCTCAAATTATGCATACTGGAAGGCTAGAATGCACTACTTTCTGAGACTTTGGATTATGATGTGTGGGATATTGTTGAATGAGGATATGTGCCACCAACTGATCAAGTAGTACTTAAAAATGGCACAACTATCACTAATCCAAAATCCAAAGAAACATGGACAACATTCAATAAAGAGAAACAAACCTCTGAAGCTAAAGCAATGAATGTTATCTACTGTGATATGTCCTAAGAAGTCGTCAATCAAATCAGTATGTGTGGAACAACCAAAGAAGCATGGGACTTGTTGGAAACAACCCATGAGGGAACAAGCACTGTGAAAAGATCCAAATTACAACTCCTAACATCACAATTTGAAAGTCTCAGAATGGAAGAGCATGAGACCTTCATGGAGTTTTTCATAAAACTGAATATCATCTGCAACTCCATGGGTGGATTAGGTGAAAAAGTTACGGTCCCAAAAATCTATAGGAAAATACTAAGATCATTACCGGAACGGTTTAATCCCAAAGTTACAACCATTGAAGAGTGTAGAAACATAGATGAAATGAAAGTAGAAGAACTAGTAGGTTCCCTACAAACATTTGAACTACACTTCAAACAAACTCCTAAAACCAAAAATACTGTCCTTAAAACTTTAAAGAAAACTACTAATGAGGAAAATGAAAGTGAAAGAAAGAATGAAGATGAGGAAGTGGCTTTGTTGGCACAACAGTTCAAAAAGTTCTTTCAGAAAAATCGTGATCGACCGTTTAAAGGAAGACAGGTGGACAACAAACATTATATAGGTAAAACTGGTAAAAAGTCTAAGGAACCACAATGCTATACCTGTCGAAAATTTGGACACCTGTCCACTGAATGCCCAAATAGGAAAACCAAAGGAAAGGCAATGGCTGCCACATGGGATGATACTGGTGAGTCAAATTCTGAATGTAGTGACTCAGAGAGCGATGAAGACCGAAAATCTCTAAAAATTCTTATGGTCTCTGCTGCCTCAAACATTTCCATCAAAACTAAGAACATTGAAGAACTTCAGGCCACTGAATCATTTCCATCAGATAATGAGGAAACTGAGAAAGAAGAAGAAGAAAAGGATAAACTGCAAGATGCCTATAATCAACCCTACATTCATAGCATCAATATCCTTAAAAGACTTGGAGTAACTGAAAACAAAAATAAATTGCTACAAAAAGATCTAGACAAAACATTGGAAATGAATATGCACTTGATAAATGATCTACAACAATACCACTCTGAAAATGATAAGTTGGAAAGGATCAATCAGTCTCTAAAATTTGAATCATCAAAACTCACTAAACAGATTGATCTATTAGAAGAAGAAATTGAACATCTAAAGAATGAAAATCACACACTTAGGTTTGATGCAGAACAGTCTAGGAAGTCAGTTGAACTAAGTTACAAATTCTCCCAAAGTAGTGAAAAATTAGAAAAACTCTTAGGGATGGGAAGACCTGAAAAAGACAAGAGTGGTTTAGGATATGACAAATCCAAAACAATATCTGGGAATGCAACACCAATATTAGAAAAATCAGTTGCATCAGGAAGTAAAACAAAAACAACTCCTGTTTGTCATTTATGTGGAGATTCTGGCAATTATAAATTTGAATGCATATCTCCTAGATGGACTCAACTCAATTCTAGTCAAAATCATACTGGTAAATATAGACCAACCAGAAGAATAAAAAATGTCAAGAGTCCGCCTAGGAATATGGCTAGAAATAATACACATTCATCACCACTCAGAATGAAGGAATTATTGACTCAGGTGGCTGAATTAAATCAGAAAACTAATGAATTTGTAAGACAAGGAAACATGATTCAGTTACCTAACTTGATTAATGGAACACAGACTACCCAAGTAAGAAATTCTGTCATAAAATGGGTAGTGAAAGAGAAGAATAATTGCCGTGTTGCCCACTCAAATCATATAACTGGCAATGATGCCCAGTAGTACCTAGATAGCGGGTGCTCTAGACATGTCACAGGTGACAAATCCCTCCTCACAAATTATTCAAATCTTGATGGTAGGATAGTCACCTATGGAGATGGAAGCACTGTTAAGGTAATAGGATGTGGAAACATAAAACGAGTGAAATTGCTCAAACATGAGAATGCTTTTTACATAAAAGGACTAGCTCATAGTCTTTTAAACATCTCTCAAATATGTGACAATAAACATGTGGTTACCTTTGACAAACAAAAGTGCAAGATTTTGGATCTAAAAATCAATTATGGAAGGTCTTCCCACTTGTGATCATTGTTATGTCATCAATGGCATTGGAAAGGTTGTTCCATATGCTTAGCAACAACTGATCCTGAAAAGTATACCCAGGTCAAGCATCTAGATCTGGATGGATGTTGAAATGATGCAATTTTGATGATTCTCATGATATATCTGAGGTCTCTACACTTCAAATTTTCTTTTACATTCTGATGTGCATAATTTTGGATGGTACAACTTCTGTACAAATTTTGATGTGTATACTGAAGCTGACATGAAAAATATTTGAAGATATACAAAAAAAACTGGTGATAACATGACCGATCCTTCCCCTCGATAAATGTATCATTGAATCGAACAATATGTCGATCCCATCGGCATTGCATCGATCTTATTGATGACTTGTGGAGAATTTGAATCGTCGGGACGATTGGTCTGCCTATCGATATCATCGAACCCGTGTTCGATGATATCAAAGGTCACCGCTCAATAAAAGTCAGGCAAACGGAAAAAGAGTTTCACTTATCCATCTCATTTTGGCGTCGCATCTCCCGGAACTTTTTTCCTTATCTTGGCTAGTTGTCAATATCTAGAATCCAAGCCGCCTTTCATTCAAAGTAGAAATGTTAAAAGCCAAAGGTCTGGTTCCCCTACAAAGTGACTCAACTGAGTGCAAGAAAGGTAAGAAAAATGCAACTGCCTCATCTTCATTTTCAAACTTACAAATCGTGACAGAACGAGCTATTCATAGTAAGTACGTTGAACCTTTTGGGGATCATCAATCTCTTGGAACTGAATGGGTGGGGCAATATCATGAATTTGTTTGGGGGGGAATTCAGTATGATCTTATACATCAATTTCTGAACTTAATCTACAACATTGAAAATAATCCCCCACTCATTTCAGTTGCCATTATAAATCGGACTGAGCACATCACCCCTGGACTGATAAGTCTTCTGGTTGGTGTAGAAGTAACTGGGATACCTATAACGGAAAGGAATATGAATGGTCTTGGAGTATGGGAAGAAGTTACTTGAGAATTATGTAACGGTGCTACAATACCCAGAAATGTAAAGAATGTTCTTCATGTTAAGCACCTCAATCTCGTCTATAAAATTATTCACTGTATCTTCAGCACAAATGTATATCCCTGTGAAGTTTCTGTCAATAAGCTTTCTCCATACATTCTCAATATCCTGTATGATGTTCATCAAGGTATTCAAGTGTGTCTACCCACTCTTCTTCCACAACAGTTAATTCATGTGACTACAAAAGAATACATCATTACACTTCCGTTCCCATGTCTTAGGTCCAAGCTTTCCCGACAGATTGGGCTGCCTCCTACTAATGATTCCCTGCACCCTTGTGTCTGGTTCAACTATGAAGACATTTGCAACTTGAATATCATTGACAACATGTTTCATGGTGGTCCAACCAATCAAACCTCAGGCAAAGGAAATCCTGTGCACAGCTCTGACTCCATCAATATCATTAAGGCTTTCACAGAACAAGACATTGTGCAACATCTTCTAGATGGACAATCTCACATGATGAAACAACTTGACAACTGTGAAGCCTGTCTTTTGGAGATTAGGCACATGATGATGGCTCTACAACGTACTATAAAACAAATTTTGGATTTCCTACCTGAGCACTAAGCATACCCAGGTTTTCATCATCTGTAGTGCTTCCTTCTGTTCATCACATACCTAGATTATCCATTGAGTGTTTAGGGCATAAATATCTTTTTGAAATCTCTACGATCGTATGAGTGTATGTGATGGATTACTAACTTGCATAGTCTGACAAGTTTTTTCATGGATATTTATATGCCCATGGATGGGCTAGATACTTGTGTTTGTTCTTTTGGGATGATTGTTAGGAGTCTGCCAAGCTTGGGTAACTCTTCTTTTGGATATTATTTTGATGGCTGTGTGATCATTAATATAAATATTTGCTGCCTATTATACCTTGCTATTCTGTGGAATGGTGATATGAATTATGATTGTCTTTCCTTCTGCATATTCCTTATCACATGGAAAATGGTTTCACATCTATAATGCTACTGTCTGTTAAAATCATAGCTCTCCCTTGAACTAGTCTGCATAAGTGCTTTCTATAAGAGGTGTCATTATCTGCTCTACATATGTCTCTTACTACTTATGCATTTTTAGAGTTACTATCTGAATATTGGTTCTCCCATATGCTTCAACTTCAGTCAATATCCATTATTATATTATCCTTTGCCAATGACTGACAAAAAGGGGGAGAACAAATCCACACCTCGAAGGAAAATTGTGTGTATCTGTTTATGGATGGTGGTGCAGGTGTTAGGGGGAGCAGCTGCATGAAGACAGGGGGAGATTGGTGTTAGGGGGAGTAACTACTACTGATGTGTATGAACTAGATAGCCTTGTAAAATTGTGTAAAGTCCATGTACACACAATTTAGGGTGTTAGTCTAGAAGTTGTTCTAGGGTGTTTTGGTGTTTTGTCACGTAATTGACAAAGGGGGAACTGAAAGTGCCCTGGTTTGTCAATTAGCATGAGTGTTGAGTCAGCTAGACAAAGGAGCCCCATAGGAAGATTGATCAAGTGTCTACCTCAACAGAATGTGTGCCCGAACTCACAAAAGGTAAACCTTAGCTTCACATCCCATGTCCCAAAACACCAGGTAAATAAAACCCATAAAATTGAATAGAACACCCTAGGGTTTTTGGCTAGAAAACTTTTTTCAAAATCAGGAAAATCTTTAAAGTTTTCTACCTTTGTCGATTTATCGACAAGAAGTTCGATGAAATCAAACCCTATTGTTAATGTCCTCGAAGCTCACTCGATCTTATTGGAATGAGGACCTAAGATGTCCAGCAATCACAAAGATATCTAGACTGAATTATCGATGAATCGATGGACTCATCAATATCATCGAAATTTGAATCTCAAGTCCATCAAGCCAACTAAATAAAATCAACATCAGGTCTATTGTGTCTAAAATGTTACTAAGGCAAATCATGCGTTTCTCGATATATCGAAGGGCTCCTCAATATCCATGGAATTCAAATCTCGATGATATCGGTAAACCTTCGATGATATCAGATTGGGACACAAATCTATCCAACAAGTTTTTTAGTTATTTTTCTTGGATCAAGGGTCACTTGTTACATCTCAAAAAAATCCGCACAAAGACCCGAGTACCACCTCAGGCAGAAATCACTAAGGACCAAATCCCTTAAAAATTAGACGAGAATTAACTAAGTGTTAAACTAGGTTACCTATGAAATTAGCACTAATCACTTTACATATGAATTGCAAGACCCAAAACATGTAGAATCGTTGACACTATATTGCCCTGAAATCCAGGATCAATCTCTAAACCCGTTTGCTCTCGGGAGCACACCGAAACTCCGTATCGGACCTGTACCGTACCTTGAAAGTCTGATTACCTCAAAACTATATGGTTATGACTGCATTACTAGACTTGACAACCACCTCAGAAATCAAGTCATAATAGTACCCAAAAATGCACAATTTGAGCCCGGAGCGAAGTGTGTGAGAAACGCGAATATCTTTAGGAAATGAACTGAAACTTAAGTGAATTGAGTCGTTCACTTGCAGGCCAAATTTAAGGATTCAAACCATCAGAATTTGACCCAATTACACCCTCAGATCAGAAAAAATTTCCAACATATGTCAGTGTACTTGTGACCCTGATCGAGTACCGGTGACCGTCGAACTGAAACTGGTCCTCCGCGGTCGATCTGTAAATCTGATCGGACCAAAAACTTAGCCTAGCCTAGATCCATTGTCAGGGACCTTAAGTCCACCCGCATGCAGAAAAGGAGACTCCAGATGTGCTCCGTTGGACCGAAACATCCAGTCTTTGGCTATAACCTAAGTATACCATGGCCCTGGGACCATTCCCATTAGTTATGTGCCTATATAAAGGCTTAAACCCACCCCTCTCTCATTCCATACGAATTCCTAACCCTAAGAGAGAGAAAGTGAGAGAGAAAACTGGAGTTTATTTCTAGGACTTAATCCCCTCACTCCACGTGCTTAACCACCACATCTGTATCGCTATACCGGCGATTTTGACACCATTTTTAGGTAAGAAAATCTAACCCTAATCTGTTTTAGGGTTTTAAATAGAGTGAATGATGAATTAGCTAACCTATTTCATACTTTAGGTTGCCGTTGTGCCGTAGACGATAAATTAGAGAACGAACTAAGTTCATTACAAGTTTACCGGCGAAAGGTGTGGACTATAAATGTTTAGGTTACTATTTTTAAGGCTTTCAATGTCAGCTAATGATTAATGACTGACTTGAATGCTATCACATGCTTAGATACGATGTTTCTCACACTTTACACATATATATGAACTATGTTGAACATAGTGTATTCTACGTGTTTGTTGATATGTCTAAATGAATATGGAATTTGAATTTGTGCTTGCCATGATTATTAGCTATGGATATATGCTTGTCGTGTATGTGGCAACTCTTTTGTAAAAGGGGCTTGCCAGGATGTATGTTGTAACTAGTCTATTACATGTGTGTAATATGTGTAGGCTAAGTGTTTGATAAAATGCCTGAATGAGGAAATGTTTGTTTAAATGTATGTAATAAGAGTGTTGAGATAGGATTCTCAATTCCCTTAACTACGGCTATAGTTTCCTTTATGTAACCTACATCGCTACTACGTGCTTTATGGCTGAAATGCCTATGTATGCTAAGATGTACCCTATGTGTTTGTTGAAATGCTCATATGAGATTTGTATTTGAGTTCAGTTACCACATGTTGTTTGGCTTAATGTGAATGCTTTTGTTTGGAATGTGATTGGGGCTATGACGTAGTCCAGGCATCGGTAATGGTTTATGATAGGTGGTCGTACTACTTAGCCACGACAGACACGCCCGATGAATCCGAGTCATACGCTGCTAGTCGACAGTGGTTAGGCCACGCGAAATGCTTATGTGCTCCATGTCGATTGGCTCGACGTATGCTCGTACCAGTCGAGCTTGTCAAGCAACCCGATTGGCCTAATGTATGTTCACCATGTATGAATGCTACTACTTGAATCTAAGGTACCAAACTCACCAGTGAAAACCCGTTTAACCTTGGTACCTTGATCTGCTAAGACTCATGAGCCAGGCATGGTGGTATGGGACACCGTGGTCAAGCTTGTAAGTGCTATAGTTTATATCCTTGTCTGTTGTCAAATTTGTGGTGCCAAAATCACTGTTATATATAACTTGCATAAGTGAAGCTCTCTTAAGGATCAGCATTCATAAACAAGCTAAGCTCACAACAAGCAAAGCTCACAAGTACAAGGATCAATCTTGAATGCAAAAACTGCTCACAAGTCAAGATTCAAGCTGCATGACTTCAAGAAGAGTACAAGGCAGTTTGTAAAGAACTCAAGACACTTTCAAGATTGAGCTACATCAAGATTTCAAGATTGAACTACATCAAGACTTCAAGGCTCATACTTCAAGGTCACTAGTTCCTAATGTTTCAATGTCCTTACTTCATGGTTAAGGTTTGACTGACCTTAGGTTGACCTTAGAAGTAGGTCATTTTAGATACATAAGTCGAATGTTTATTTTACATAAGTTTGGTCTGTTCTTCGACTAGTCTTAGGCCTTCTTCGACTAGTCCTAGAGTTACTTCGACCAGTCTAAGATATTCCTCGATCAGTCGTGAGTTTGTTACAAAAATCGGATAATTTCTGTTAGGCTTCGACTAGTCCAGGAATTTGTTCGACCAGTCGAAGGAACAGTGTCGACTGCATCTTCGACGAGTCAAAAATCTTCGACTCAAAATCCAATGATGTTTTTCAGGTTCTACCACTCGAAGGAGATCTTCGACTCTGGACGACCACTCGAAGGAGACCTTCGACCAGTCGTAGAACGGTCAAAGCTTATCGCGCCTGATTTTTCAAATATCTGTTATTGCTTCGACTAGTCGAAGAGCTCCCTAGACCAGTCGAAGACGCGATCTGCTCACCTATAAATAGGGCACGAATCTCAGAAGAAATTATCGAATTAATTAATCCATTCAAGCCAATCTTCGTCGAACTTCTGAGAGATAATTCTGTGCTCCATCTAAGCTAAGTGTGCTTATTTAATATTCTCTTTCCTTAGCTTTATTTAATTGATTTTGTTTATGCTATTCTAATCTAATTTGATAAGAGGAATTGTTATTCCCTTTCTTTGGAATCAAAATCAATTAAGGCAAGCCCTATTTGGTTTAATTTAAAATCTATTAGAATTAGAACCATTGTAATTGAGTACTGGACATTGAACTTGGACATTCAATCATCTACTCTGATTTAGTTCTACCGGGCTGCTACAACGAAGGAGACAATCAGGTATTTTACATTTAATTGTAAATTTCTTTCTGTTTTGGTTTCTTTCAAAATTTGCCAGAAAAATCTTGTTGTATTGGTTATCTGAGGAGAGCCAGGAAAACTCAGAAGTGGGGTTTTTTAATTGTGTAAGCCCACAGACAAAGACACAATTGTAAAGGTTTTGAGTGAACCTGGGAAAACCTATTTTGTTAGTGAACGCTAATATCCCCTGTGTGAGGATATTAGGAGTGGAGTAGCATTCTGTGTGGCTGTTGTTTAACAGTTGGTGAACACACAGGCGAACCACTATAATCCCTTGTGTTGTGGTTGAATGATTTATACTTCTGATCTTTAATTATTCTTTTGTGGGATGTATGTATGGTGGTGAATGTTGTAATCATTTAATTCAAGCATTGTGAGAATTTTGTAATAGTTTAGAATTTATTTTTTGTTATTCCTTTATCAGCTTGATATTCAATTTCCTTTAAAAGTTGTTCCAGCAAGGTTGCCCTGCCATTTTTATGGTGTATGGCTGTCCCTAGAATAATACATTTGTGATTGCAATTTATTTTAATTTAGTTTGTATTTATTTCTGTATTCCTCTTCAGTTTGAGATTTAATACAAAGATCTTTCTAGAAACAAGGTTGTCCTACCATAAACTCTGGTTTTTGGTGAAAGGTTGTCCTTAGAACAACATTTGTATCAACCTCTCAAGATCTGAATTTTGAGGCTGTTTTACTTTCCTGCATTGTGATTTACTTTGGCTATCATATTCTTTTTAATTCCGCTGTTATAAGTTTTATTTGGCATTGTCCTATTCACCCCCCCTCTAGGACATATAGCTAGGCCTTTTCAAGTGGTATTAGAGCCTAATAGCTCTTTTTTAATTCTTGGATTTAATTCCTGAGCTAACGATTTAAGCTATTTAAGATGTCAAATTTTGATAGCCTTTCAGTCACAAGGCCTCCACCCTTTGATGGCTCCAACTATGTCTATTGGAAAGCCATAATGAGGATCTTCCTCAAATCTATGGATAAAAATGTGTGGCAAGCCACAGTGACTGAATGGAAACCTCCTATCATGGAAGTTACTGGGGTTGATGGTTCAAAATCTATGAAAGTCACACCATATTACCAATGGACCACTCTTCAGAAAAGTGAGAGTAGTGTAAATGCTAAAGCACGAAATCCAATTACTTGCGCATTATCACCGGATGAGTTCAAAAGAATCATTTCCTGTGATACTGCAAAGCAAGCTTGGGATATATTAGAAATGACACACGAGGGTACTATAATTGTCAAAAAATCTAAAGTCCAACTCCTCACAACCAGATTTGAAGAAATTCATATGGAGGAAAATGAAATGTTTATGGACTTTTACACTAGATTGAATGACATTATAAACTCAATGTGGGGTCTTGGCGATAAAATCCCAGAAAGTAAAGTGTGTGTAAAAATATTACGCTCACTTCCTGAACGGTTCAATTCTAAAGTAACCGCGATCCAGGAACTTCGTGATACGGATAATATGAGGGTAGAAGAACTAGTTGGTTCTCTACAAACCTACGAGTTAAACTTTAAAGCTCCTAAAGGTAAATCTATCGCACTAAAATCTTCTAAATGTAATTCAGAAGAAAATTCAGAAGATGATATGGCTCTTTTAGCTAAGAAATTTTACAAGATTTTCAAAAGCAAGAAAAGGGTTGATTTTCAAAAATCAAATGATAAAAAGAAGTTTAGACCCAAATCTCAAAAATCTTTGAAAGATAGTCAATGTTACAACTGTAAAGAATATGGGCACTTAGCAAATAGATGTCCTAAAAGGGACAAACCCAAGAAGAAGGGTATGTTGGCTACATGGGATGAATCATCTGATTCTGAAGGTTCTTCTGAATCAGAAGATTCTGAAACTGAGTCGGAAAATGAGGTTAAAGCTTTTATGACTCTAGCCAAATTCACATTTTCAGATAATGACTCAACAAGTGAAGAAAATCTGAGTAGTGAATGTGAAAATGAAGATGATCTTCAAGACGCTTACAATGCCCTATATAAAGAAAGTTGTAAAATTGCTGTCAAACTTAAACTTCAAAAAGAAAAGTTTTCTAAACTCAAAAAATGTTTTAAATCACTTGTCTCAGAAAAATCACAAATTTCAGATTGTTTTGAAAAATCAAAATGCGATTTGGAATTCAAAAACTCCCTAATTATTGATTTAAAATCTGAAATTGAGAAACGTAAAACTGAAGTATCTTCTCTTCTGAGTCTAAAGGACACATGGAAATATGCCCAAGGTGATCCAAAGTTAGAGAAACTTTTATCCGGATCAAGAAAATGTGGCGATCTATCCGGGTTGGGCTATGATAAAAATTTACCTCCTAAACAAAAGTATACTCCTCCTATGTTTGTTAAAGGAGAGTCCTCAAACTCAAAAGGGAAAAGTACTTATCAAGATTTTTCTAGAAATTCAAAAACTTTTCAAAAACCTAGAAGCAGTCATGTCAACTTTAATCAGAAACGAAATCCACTAGCTGAAAAGATAGTTGATTTACTCAAGGAGCTCTTAAAATCTAACTCTATAGGTCATTCCTATAAATATTCACAAAAGAAGACCAACTATGTTCCTAAACCCAAAACAGTTATGAAATGGGTTCCTAAAGTTACCTGCTTGGTTGCTCACACTGCTTTCAAAGCAACAAGTCATTCAAAGTGGTACCTAGACAGTGGATGCTCCAGGCATATGACAGGTGACAAAGCTTTATTCACGGATCTGAAAGACATGACTGATGGTTCGGTCACATTTGGTGATGGTAGCAACTGCAAGATTATAGGCTAAGGTACAGTTCAACTTTTTAATCTTCCTGTGTTTAAAAATGTTTTATATGTTGAAGGCTTAAAACATAACTTGCTTAGTATATCTCAAATGTGTGATAATAACCATAATGTTCGGTTTTCTAATCAAAGCTGTGAGATACTAAATAATAAGGGTTCTGTAATATTAACTGGACGTAGAACGTCTGAAAATTGCTATATTATTAACGAATCCAGCTCATCTAATCAAACATGTTACATGGTCCATACAGACGAGACTGATTTATGGCACAAACGTCTTGGACATGTACATTATCAAAATTTATATAGATTGAGCAAACGAGAACTTATAAGAGGTTTACCCAAACTTCAGAAATTAGATAAAATATATGGTGAGTGCCAGATAGGCAAACAAACAAAGAACTCACACAAAAAGGTGAATTCAAATACCACATCAAGACCACTCGAACTTCTCCACATGGATCTGATAGGACCTACCAGAACAGAAAGTCGTGGTGGGAAAAAGTATATCCTGGTAATAGTTGATGACTTTACCAGATTCACTTGGGTAGTCTTCTTAAGGGATAAATCTGAAACCCTTGAAGAAGTAAGAAAAGTTTTCAAAAGGATTCAAACTGAAAAATCTTCTCAAATCAGTAAAATTCGTAGTGATCATGGATCTGAATTTGAGAATAGTAATTTTGAGAAGTTCTGTACCGACCAAGGAATATTACATGAATTCTCTACTACCAAAACTCCACAACAAAATGGAATTGTAGAAAGAAAGAATAGGGTGCTTCAAGAAATGGCTAATGACATGTTAAATAGCATGAAGCTCTCTAAAAATCTTTGGGCTAAAGCAGTCAACACAGCTTGCTATATTATTAACCGAGTCTACACTAGCAAAGATAATAATAAAACGGCTTACGAATTGTGGTTCAATAAAAAGCCTACTGTTAAATACTTTCGAGTTTTTGGCAGCAAGTGCTATATTTTACGTGATCATGAAAATTTGGGAAAATTCGATACGAAGAGTGATGAAGGTATTTTTCTAGGATATTCCTTAAACAGTCGAGCTTATAGGGTTTTGAACAAAAGGACTGGTGTGATTCAAGAATCCATTAATGTTGTCATTGATGATCACTTAAACACGCCAATTTCTAATTCAGATAATGATGAAGTACTAATCATTGATAAACCCGATACTTCATCGAATCAGACTGATTCTGAGTTGAGGACTATTAAAGATCATCCAACCACACAAATTCTTGGAAATCCTCTCACCGGTGTTTGCACCCGTAGACAACTTGAGGATATATGTAATTATGTATGTTTTACATCCCAAATAGAACCATCTAACATAAAAGAAGCTCTTGCTGATAAGAACTGGATTGTTGCGATGTAAGAAGAACTCAACCAATTCGTAAGAAATGATATTTGGTATCTTGTACCAAGACCTAAAGATAAACACATCATTGGAACAAAATGGATTTTCAAAAATAAGTCTGACGAGTGTGGAAATATAATTAGAAACAAGGCTAGACTAGTGGTACAAGGTTATACTCAAATTGAAGGGATTGATTTCGATGAAACTTTTGCACCAGTAGCACGTCTTGAATCTATCAGACTATTTATATCCATTGCATGTTTTAGAAAGATAAAGATCTATCAGATGGATGTGAAAAGTGCTTTTCTAAATGGCGATTTACATGAAGAAGTCTATGTTGAACAGCCAATGGGTTCTGAAGATCCCAAAAATACTGATTATGTATATCGGCTTAAAAAAGCACTTTATGGATTAAAACAAGCACCTAGGGCATGGTATGAGAAACTAACGAAATTTCTTTTAAGTCATAATTTTCAAATGGGATCTGTTGATAAAACTCTGTTTGTTAAAAAACATAATGATCATATCTTAATGGTGCAGATTTATGTTGATGATATCATTTATGGATCAACTTGTACTGACTTGACTACTGAGTTTGCAGATTTGATGAAATCACAGTTCGAAATGAGCATGGTTGGGGAATTGACTTATTTCCTTGGATTGCAAGTAAAGCAACAACCTGAAGGAATATTCACTTCGTAATCTAAGTATGCTTTGAATCTAATCAAGAGATTTGGATTTGAGAATGGCAAGAATTTTGATACTCCTATGAGTACTACCCTGAAACTCTTAAAAGACTCTAATGGTAAAAATGTTGACTCAAAACTTTATCGGAGTATGATTGGTAGTTTGTTATATTTAACTGCTAGTAGACCTGATATTTCTCTAAGTGTTGGTATTTGTGCAAGATATCAATCGATCCAAAAGAATCTCACTTGATTGTCAGCGAATTATTAGATATGTCGTAAGATCGTAAATCTCGGTCCTCGGTATCCTCATGAGACCGTGTCCAATTAGTCGGGTACTCGATGCCGATCGGCCGGTAATCTAGATGATAGAAAATCAACCGTGGTGGTTGTTTTTACATTGGAAATTGTCTAGTTTCCTGGTTTAGTAAGAAATAAAATTCTATATCACTTTCAACAACTGAAATCGTAGCTGGTAATGCATGTACACAGCTTGTTTGGATGCAACGAATGCTAAGTGATTATGGAATTAAACAGGATTCTATGTTATTACATTGTGATAATTCCAGTGCGATAAATATTTCAAAAAATCCTATTCAGCATTCTCGTACTAAGCACATTGACATTAGATTTCATTATATAAGGGAATTAGTAAAAGAAAAAGTTATATCTCTAGAATATATTCCTACCGAAGATCAACGAGCTGACATTTTCACAAAACCTCTTGATAAAAGTAGGTTCAAAAAGATGAAATTTGATCTTGGCATGTGCATTTTAAAATGATTATTTATGCCTACTTGTATTATAGTGTATATATTTGCTAGATTGAATTCCAATTTTTGTATAATTTGTAAGAAATATGAATTTTTGGGCATTCTTCAACCTGTTGTGAGTATACTTGACCAGTCGACCTTTGACCGGTCGTAGATATCCATGACCAGTCGTAGAACTCGGGAATCACTTAAATTTGGGGATTTTTGCTTTCTTCCTCATTTCATTTTTCTTCTCTAAGGAGCCGTGCTTTGACTTGTCGAACTCTCTGTTCATGTTCTTCAAGGTTAGTGTTCCAATTGCATTTTTCTTACAGATTTGTGTCTAGATTGTTTTCTTTTCAAGCTTTAAGCTTTGTATTTTAGATTTCATTGAGATTTGGGGTTTGGATTTTGAAAAATCTGTTTTGAGTAAACCCACTTCTCAATCCTTTGCAATTCTTATTTCCTTGATATCCTTGTTGCAAATGGCTTCTAGAGGTAGAAAAACTACTTCCCGTGGTCCTTCTTCTTCCTCCAGACCGTCCACTATCTCTAAGCGTCATCTTCTTGTTCCCAATGATGATCCATCATATGTTAGGGACATTAGATTACGTAATGTTATTGTTGAACATCTTGTTGATGTTAATCATATTGCACCTTTTGATATCCTTCCTATGCTTGAAGCTGTAGGTTGGGTTAACTTATTACATTGGGGTGGGCCTGCATACCGGTCCATTGCCCATTCCATGTTTGCATGTATTAGTGCTTTCTCACAGGATAATTTAACTTTTAAAATATCTACTAGAGAAGGGTCTTTTGACATTGATCGTCATTTAATTTCAGCCCTTATGGACATTCCTGTGAATGATGAGGGTATTCCTATCCATAACTAAACTGATAAATCCTCAATGTCTGAAAAACGCATGCTCACTAGAGACTTGTGCAACATGGATGTTCAATGGACACAAAAAGGGAATGCGCTTCCGCAAGGTATTTGTTACCCAAATACAGAATTCTCCACAAAATCTTTGTGTCTAATCTGTATCCTCGTTCGGGTAATAAATCTGACTTGACTTCGTTTATGGTTCGTGTTATCCATGCTATTTTCAATGGTACTCAGATTTGTTTACCATCCTTAATCTGTCATTTCATTCTTCAGTTTAGACTCCATCCTGGTCATAGTGACATTCCTTTTGCCTATTTAATGACTGTATTGGCTACTCATATGTTAGTCGATATGCCGGTTGATGAGGCACCTATCCATCATCTGATTTTCAACAATACTAATATCAATAAGATGAAGCTGGATCTACTTCCTGAACAAGGTGGTGGTGGTGGTCATGAAGAAGCTGGTGATGACATTAATATGGATGACATTTTTGAGGAACTGGATTCTGACTCAACAAATGATCTAGATTTTGAACCATCTGATGTTGATGCTCGTCTGAGTGCATTAGAGGATAAAGTTGAGAATATAAATGTAAAGTTGGAAAACATGTCTGTTACTCATGATTTACAATTCAAGTACATGCGCAAATATCTTAGGCGATTGAACAAAGGTATGCACCAACTTGATCCCTCTATTCCTGCTCCGTCATCTGGTTCTGGTTCTGACTAGTTTATATGAGACTTTTGGTCTGTAATAACTTTATAACTTAGCACTTGGTTGACTGATTTTGAGTTAGATACTATCTATGTTTTATGCTGGATATTTATTCTATGTGAAGCTATGCTGAGTATCTCTATCACTGTTTTGCTATACTCTCATAACTCCTCATGTTTACTCTCAAATATCCCTTTATTAAGTTCTCCTTTATTGTTGTTTCCTTTGTCATATTGTGACAAAAGGGGGGAGAATGGTTTGTTCTTAACGATGTGATTGTGAGAGGAGTAGCATTGGTTATGTTACTCAGGGGGAGTATGTTTGAACTAGTTGAATGAAACTGGTTGAATGTTGAATGTTGAATATTGAATATTGATTTGCAGGGTAAGCCAGTTTATATGACCTGGTTCATAACTCTTTAACCAGTTGTTTTACTTTCTATTTATCTTGGTTATGTGTTTTGTCACTAATTTGACAAAGGGGGAGATTGTAAATGCTATAGTTTATATCCCTATCTGTTGTCAAATTTGTGGTGCCAAAATCACTGTTATATATAACTTGCATAAGTGAAGCTCTCTCAAGGATCAACATTCATAAACAAGCTAAGCTCACAACAAGCAAAGCTCACAAGTACAAGGATCAATCTTGAATGCAAGAACTGCTCACAAGTCAAGACTCAAGCTGCATGACTTCAAGAAGAATACAAAGCAGTTTGTAAAGAACTCAAGACACTTTCAAGATTGAGCTACATCAAGATTTCAAGATTGAACTACATCAAGACTTCAAGGCTCATACTTCAAGGTCACTAGTTCCTAATGTTTCAATGTCCTTACTTCATGGTTGAGGTTTGACTGACCTTAGGTTGACCTTAGAAGTAGGTCATTTTGGATACATAAGTCGAATGTTTATTTTACATAAGTTTGGTCTGTTCTTCGACTAGTCTTAGGCCTTCTTCGATTAGTCCTAGAGTTGCTTCGACCAGTCTAAGATATTCCTCGATCAGTCGTGAGTTTGTTACAAAAATTGGATAATTTCTGTTAGGCTTCGACTAGTCCAGAACTGCTCGACCGACGAAGGAACAAGGTCGACGCATCTTCGACCGATCGAAAATCTTTGATTCAAAATCCAGCGATGTTTTTCAGGTTCTTCGACCGGTCGAATTACGACCAATCGAAGGAGACCTTCGACCATTCGTAGAACGGTCAAAGCTTATCGCGCTGATTTTTCAAATATCTATATTGCTTCGACTAGTCGAAGAGCTCCTAGACCAGTCGAAGACGCGATCCGCTCACCTATAAATAGGGCACGAATCTCAAGAAATTATCGAATTAATTAATCCATTCAAGCCAATCTTCATCGAACTTCGAGAGATAATTCGTGCTCCATCTAAGCTAAGTGTGCTTATTTAATATTCTCTTTCCTTAGCTTTATTTAATTGATTTTGTTTCTGCTATTCCAATCTAATTTGATAAGAGGAATTGTTATTCCCTTTCTTTGGAATCAAAATCAATTAAGGCAAGCCCTATTTGGTTTAATTTAAAATCTATTAGAATTAGAACCATTGTAATTGAGTATTGGACATTGAACTTGGACATTCAATCATCTACTCGACTTAGTTCTACCGGGCTGCTACAACGAAGGAGATAATCAGGTATTTTACATTTAATTGTAAATTCCTTTCTGTTTTGGTTTCTTTCAAGATTTGCCAGAAAAATCTTGTTGTATTGGTTATCTGAGGAGAGCCAGGAAAACTCAGAAGTGGGGTTTTTTTAATTATGTAAGCCCACAGACAAAGACACAATTGTAAAGGTTTTGGGTGAACCTGGGAAAACCTATTTTGTTAGTGAACACTAATATCCCCTGTGTGAGGATATTAGGAGTGGAGTAGCATTCTGTGTGGCTGTTGTTTAACAGTTGGTGAACACACAGGCGAACCACTATAATCCCTTGTGTTGTGGTTGAATGATTTATACTTCTGATCTTTAATTATTCTTTTGTGGGATGTATGTATGGTGGTGAATGTTGTAATCATTTAATTCAAGCATTGTGAGAATTTTGTAATAGTTTAGAATTTATTTTTTGTTATTCCTTTATCAGCTTGATATTCAATTTCCTTTAAAAGTTGTTCCAGCAAGGTTGCCCTGCCATTTTTATGGTGTATGGCTGTCCCTAGAACAATACATTTGTGATTACAATTTATTTTAATTTAGTTTGTATTTATTTCTATATTCCTCTTTAGTTTGAGATTTGATACAAAGATCTTTCTAGAAATAAGGTTGTCCTATCATAAACTCTGGTTTTTGGTGAAAGGTTGTCCTTAGAACAACATTTGTATCAACCTCTCAAGATCTGAATTTTGAGGCTGTTTTACTTTCCTGCATTGTGATTTACTTTGGCTATCATATTCTTTTTAATTCCACTGTTTTAAGTTTTATTTGGCATTGTCCTATTCACCCCCCCTCTAGGACATATAGCTAGGCCTTTTCAAAGCTGTCGGCCTATGTTGGGGTGACGAGCCAGTGTCCAGTGAGTAACCCAGACTCGTGAACCGAATACGGTGGTATGGGACACTGTATTCGTGCTGTCGGCCTATGATCAGGTGACGAGCCTCTCGTAATGACCTCTAACATACTTTAAACTACGCTGAGGTGATGAACATCTCCGTAGTAAATTAGAGTATAAACCAGACCTGCATTGAGGTGACGAGCCTCTCTGTGGTGACTTGGAATCATCTATCGTATGTGAATGACTAGAAGTGACGACCCTAGATGGATCAATGTTTGGGTATATAATATGAAGGGAGGTGCCTTAGCTTCCCAATCCTGCTGTATGAAAAAGGGCTAACTAAGAACTTGGATAACATGATCATGCATCGCATTCTAAGGTGCTTTGGTGAGGAAGTGCACATTTATTAAGAGTGGTGCCTACACGATCGTAAGATGTTGTTATAAGAGGGAGTGCAGGCGAGGGCATACATCATTACAACATAGCATTCTTACATTAACAAGAATACTTAGGACATGAGTGTTGTACTGCTTTATCATTATTGCTTAATTGAATTGATAACATGTTAACCTTTGCTTCATAGTTCCACTGAGTTGATCACTCACTCCCACGTTCTGGGACGGTGTTTTAAACACCAACCAGACTCTGTCTTAGCTGCAGGTGATGGCGATGCTTATGAGGCAGAGCCAGACTATTATGATGACGAGGAGGAGTTCTCCTATATACAACTCTCTGGCGGGTCCATGTAGACCTAGAGTTGCGCTAACGGGGCTATAGGGTTTTGGGATAGAGAACATTACACTTTCTTATTTTGTACATTTTGGAACTGAACTTGTAATTATTTAACCTAGTGACATTCATACTCTGAGGGCTTGCTATTATTTTTGAATAGCTTATATACATATCACAGTCTTCCACTAGCGTACTTTAATTGCCTCTGGAGTATGATATGCTATTTTGGTATAATCCCATTCATATTTAAGGCACTAATACAGACGACATTTAATCATCATTATCTATGTTGCATAAGTGATGCGCTGGAACTCGGGAGTTGAGTCTATGCTCGACACTCGATTTTCAGGGTGTTACAAGTTGGTATCAGAGCATGATTTGGATTAAAGTGGACTTGGGTTATGGTCACACGATGCACACTGACGTACTTTGACTTAGGAGGGAGTGTTGAAACGTAGGAACAGGCATAGGATTCCCAGTTTCGCCAATCGGCGAAATTAACCGAGATCGACCATTGAGAGCGGGCCCATACACACCTGTGATCAGTTGAGGCAATCCCAAATCACTTCTAGAGCAACAATTGACAGGTTTAGACGAAGATTTAACCTATTCCAACCTCAAACGACCCAAAAAATGTGAATGTACATGCGATAGGACCCGAAATGACTCGAACAGACTTCGGGGCCAAAATTGTACAAATCGGGGGGGACCCAGAGTGGACCCCACATGTTTTTGGCACCCCGGGGGGGGGGGATGGTGGGGGGGAATGGCATCGCCCAGGGGGCGAGCCATCGCCAGATAGTCCAGGGACCAACGATGGCATCGCTGAATCGGCGAGGCCTCGCCGGTCGGGCACACTAGGCCCGTCGAGCTGGGCAGGCCAATGTAGGTGGGATGCTGTAGGGCCCACGAAATCACATGGGACCCCTCTTATTTATTTCATTTGCTCCCCTCTTTAATTTCCCACCCCTCCAAGCTTTCCTTTCTATCAAAAAACCCTTTTCCTCTCTCAAATCTCCCCTCCATTCTCCCATTTTCTCATTTTCCTATAAGACTTACACCCCTCCACCGTTTATTACCAAAACCCCTCTCCTACTTCCTTCATTTACTCTCATTTTGAGCACACAACACCACTTTATGTCTCAAAAATCTTGAGATCCAACAACCCATCTTATTTCCCCATTTTATTCCTCTCCAATGGCTCTTTTTGAGCTTATGACGGCCCTATTTTCACTTTCCACACTTCTTTCCCTCATGGGGAAGAAGAGGGCTCCTACGGATGAGGCCGGGCCTAGTCGCCCTACTCGTTCAAGGAGACCGAGAGGCGCCAGCACTAGTGCAAGCGTCGATCGAGAGATAAGGACAAAGCGGGACCTCGATCCCCAAGCTCCCCTCGAGAGGGCCCTACTAGCGGATCTGTCCCATGGACGATTCCAGGGCCGTAGGGTTCTTTTTGAAGCACACGTGGACAAGAAGCTCTTTGGAGAATATCTAGTGATGGACCGCCTGGTCGAGGTCGTGTGGGGTCCCATATTTGAGGGTAAGTATCGTGCAAACGTGAACACTGTCTGATCCTTCTACACGCACATTCGGGAGCCAACACTGGAGCCTTTGCAATTCAAATTTCTCGTGGGAAGGTGAGATCTCACAGTCAATGCTGGCTTGATAGCCCAACTTATGGGAGTGCGGCTTGGCGAGGTCCATGCTAGAGAGAAGAATCTTCGGAGTGCACGTGAAAGAGATCGCCGCATGCGATTCCTTTGTGGCTAACTGGCCCACTGGAATTCAAACAATAGTCTCCTGGCATCCAATATGACCAAGGACTTCCGCCTGCTCCACAACATCTTCATATACAATGTGTACCCCAGGTGGAGCAATCGTAGCGAGTACACACGCCTGATGGTAGACTTTCTGTACTAAGCTGGGCAGGGAGAGAAGCTGTGCGTGCCTACGTATATGCTGCTACAAATAGTGCAGACTGCAAACTCTTTCAAGACGTCCATTTTACTCCCCTTTGGCTGATTATATGCAAGCTTGCACATGAATTTGCCTACAGACTTAGTGCAGAACTTCCTGTGCCGATCCATTTCATCAATGACACCACTTCAATAACATGGAGATTGGGCCACGACAGCGTCAAGCCTGACTCGACGAGAGTGAGGATGAAACGGAAAGTGAAGAGGAAGAGAGTGATGAAGAAGGTAGAGAAGAAATATAAGAAGAGCAGGAAGAGGAAGAAGTGGAGGCCCAAGACACTGATGAGGGCTCTCCTCCTGCTGCACGGAGCCGCGATAACAATCGGGCGGCCATACAAGCCCACTTGGCTCAACTTGAGGAGGGCCAGGCTACCCTGCGACAAGAGGTTGGTGAGACCCGGGCTTTCATGAAGCGAAAGTTTAGCAAGGTGTCTTGTGCTTTGAGGGCTATCCTGTGCTGTGTGCAGGATAAGAATGCGCCTCCACCATCGCCGGATTCTGACGACTAGTCGTGCATATAGTCGTCTTCTAGTTTGTTTGTTGTTTGTTTGCTTGTTTCTATGTGTAGCCTCGATAGGCTTAGTAGTGTGGTAGTTTGGTAGTATGTTTTAGGGTTTGAAGTCTTGATTATATTAGCTCACATGCATTTTTCTGTCATGATTCATGTAAGACTACATCTCATGTATTGTGACCATTTTGTTAAATGAAATTTATGAAGTTTCTTTGAGCTGTAATGTGAATGCTGTGTAGTTAAACTGTGAGTATGTTGAATCTGACCTGGGTTGCACTTTATGTTGTATATAGGGGATGCCACCTAAGAGCACGTGGAGCTCGGCACATCTCTCACTGGACGAATTGTTTGACGGGGCACCTCCCCTAAGCGATAGCCATACGAACCCCAGCTTAGGTCTGATCCAGGAGACTATGCCAGATTCTCAGTCGGCCACTGGCCCCACTTCTAGGTCGATGCCTATGACACCGCCTATGGCACCACCTGTGGTACCACCTGTCACACCATCGGTTCCTGAGCAGAATCGTGCGTCTACCTCGATGCCTTACATACCACAGTCCGCTCCACCTCCTAATAGGCTAGAGCAAATGATGTTGTTGATGCAGCAACAACAGGTACAACAACAGCAGCAGCGACAGCAATTTCTGGCTACTATGGCAGGGGTCTTTGCCTAGAGTATGGGTGTGGCTCCACCTGCATCACCTATGCACCCTATTGGGAATGCAGGTGACAGAGCCCATTTTGAGTGATTCCAGCGCTTGCGGCCTCCTACTTTCGCGAGTACTCACCGACCCGAGGAGGCCGAATATTGGCTTGACCGCATCTCTAAGATGCTAAGGCCGCTGTACTGCACTGAGGCAGAGCAGGTGGAGTTGGTCACCTTCATATTCAAAAAGGAGGCCAGCTTATGGTGGGACAGTGTCCTCAGGACCATTGCTGCCAGTTTTGTGTGGATGTGGGAAGCCTTTAAGATGCGCTTCCACAAGAAGTATTTCCCTCTCACGTACCGGCATGAGAAGGAGAGTGAGTTTCTTCGCCTCCGTCAGGGAGGGATGATGGTAGCAGAGTATGAGAACCGGTTCACGGAGCTGGCCAGATATGCTCCCCTAATATTGACAGACCAGCCAATGCGAATGCGGTAATTTTCTGAGGGCCTACGACCCAAGATATGCTCGAAGATGTGTTGTGCCAGCATATCTACCTATGATGAGCTAGTGGGCATGTCTTTGCGAGCGGAGCAGGACGGGGATAGGTTATCCCGCACTCGTGGGCCTATGTTTCTTAGGCCATGACCCGAGTTGCTGAGCAAGTCGTTCCTCGGCAAGAGGCCTCATGCAGATTCACCTCCTAGACTTCCGGCTCCCCCCACTCAGCTGAGGTGACTGGACTTATTGTGCGCCTACTGCAAGAGGCCAGGCCACACTAACACATATTGCTTCACTAGGTTGAGGGAAAATGGCTTCTCGCCGCCTCAGAGGATTAACTGTCAACTTCCTTAAGCTATTTCAGCCCCACCTCTGCGGTCAGCACCGACACATCCATCCTTTTGGCCACCTGCCCCTCGATTCAAGCAGCCTCAGATACCTATGGCACCACAGCCAAACTGTTCACAGCAGGCTCGGGTGCACTCACTTTCAACTGAGGTATCTAAGATGACAGTTACAGCACCATCGACTTTCAAAGTCACAGCGCATATGCATAGTATACCGGTCTTCTTATTGGTGGACACTGGGTCCACTACCTCTATAGTATCATGCGCAGCAATCAAGCGACTGGGGTTGGAAACTAGTCATACGAAGGGAGCGAGACTTCTTACCGCTATAGGGACTTCTTACACCACTATGGTATTATGACATTATCCTCGGTATGGATTGGCTCACCGAGATGAAGGCTGAGATCGATTGCGATACTAGAGTGGTGACAGCTCATGCACTAGAGGGCACGACCTTTACTTTTACAATTCAGGTCAGTTTGCCCTGCCGCTTGCGTTGTTACGCTTCCTTGTTGAAGAATGTTGATGGCCCAACACTTGAAACCACGCCCGTAGTTTGAGATTTTGAGGATGTGTTCAGGAAGATACTTGGGTTGCCTCCTCAGCGCGAGGTCGATTTTACCATTGACCTAGCCCCCGGTACGACCCCCATTTCGCTACCGATGTATCGCATGCCTCCATGCGAGATGGAGGAACTGAGGAGGCAGATTGATGATTTGTTAGAGGCAGGTTTCATACGATCGAGTGTGTCCCCTTGGGGAGAGCCCATGTTGTTCGCAAAGAACAAAGACGATTCACTGTAATTATGTATTGATTATCACAGGTTGAACCAAGTGATGGTGAAGAACAAGTATCCTTTGCCCAGGATAGATGATCTGTTTGATCAGTTGAAGGGGGCATGATACTTCTCGAAGATCGATCTGCAGTCAGGGTATCATCGGTTGTGCATCAAGGATGAGGACGTACATAAGACGGCCTTCAGGACCAGTTTTGGACACTACTAGTTCCTTGTGATGTCATTTGGACTTACGAATGCACCTGCCGTGTTCATGGACCTGATGAACCAGGTATTTCGACCGTACTTGTACCGATTCGTCATCATCTTTATAGATGACATTCTGATATACTCCAAAAGTCAGGAAGAGCACGAGGAGCACCTGCGGGCAGTGTTTACTACTCTCAGGGAGAACCAGTTGTTTACACAGTACAAGAAGTGTGACTTCTAAAAAGAAGAAGTCAAGTTCGTGGGACATGGTGTCCAAGGAAGGGATAACTGTGGACTTTGCTAAGGTAGCCGCGTTTCAAGACTGGAAGCAGCGGTTACTGAGGTGAGGATTTTCTTGGTCTGGCAAGTTACTATTGACGTTTCATTTAGAATTTTTCCAAGAAAGCCAGACCTTTGTCTCAGTTGACTTGGAAGGATCTTAAGTTTGCCTGGAATGAGAAGGCAGAAGCAGCTTTTCAGGAGCTGAAGGACAAGCTAACGTCCGCCCCTGTGCTAATATTACCAGAGCAAGGGGTTAGGTATACTATATACAACGACGCGTCTCGCGTTGGTCTGAGTTGTGTCCTTATGCAGAAGGACAGGGTGATTGCTTATGCCTCGAGACAGTTGAGAAAACACGAGGAGAACTACCCTACAAACGACCTAGAGTTGGCAGCCATCATCTTTGCATTGAAGCTCTGGAGACATTACCTCTATGGAGAGGAGTTCAAGCTCTTTTGCGACCACAAGAGCCTCAGATACATATTCACTCAGTGGGACCTGAATATGAGGCAGCAGCAATGGATGGAAACCTTGAAGGACTTCAAGTTTGAGGTTTTCTACCATCCGGGCTAGGCTAACCTTGTGGCTAACCGTTGAGCCACAAGAAGACCATAAAGTTTACGGCTCCGCTGATGGTGGCAGAATGGGGTATGGTGGAGTTTGTGCGAGACTTCGAGTAGAAGTTCACTATGGAGGAGCCATTCGAGAGCGTCGCGCACATTCGTGTACGGCCACTTATTGATGATAGGATCATTGAGGCCCAAAAGGACGATGGTCGATTGTCGGAGCTTCGAGAGCAGGCTAGGGACGATGAGGACGCCGAGTGGAGAGTTAGTACGGATGGGGGCTTACGTTATCATGGTCGCCTATGCATCCCAAATCTTCCTGACTTGAGGAAGGAAGTTCTCGAGGCTGCTCACAATTCGAGAATGGCAATGCATCCTGGTAGTACGAAGATGTACCGCGACATGAAGCACTCGTACTGGTGGGACAACATGAAGGCCCACATAGCAGAGTATGTATCACGTTGTCTCACGTGCCGCAGGTCAAGGCTGAACAACGCTGACCTCCTGGACTGCTTCAGCCCATGCTCATAGCTGAATGGAAATGGGATTTCATCTCTATGAATTTCATCTCTATGCTACCGAAGATGAGGAAGGGTCATTACTCCATTTGGGTGATCATAGACCGGTTGACGAAATCGGCTCATTTTCTCTCTATCAGAGTTTTAAACTCAGCAGACGAGTTGGCTAGGTTGTACATCAAGGAGATTGTACGTCTGCATGGAGTTCCTCTGGAGATCATGTCAGACTGAGACACACGATTCACATATATTTTCTGGACTCGTATCCAGGAAGCAATGTGTATGAAATTGAAGTTTAGTACCGCGTTCCACCCACAGACTGACGGGCAGACGGAACAAGTAAGCCAGGTGTTGGAGGACATGTTGCGAGCTTATGTGCTGGATTTCAAGGACAGTTGAGATGACTGTCTTCCTTATGTAGAGTTCGCGTATAACAACAGTTTTCAGGTGAGTATTGGTATGACTCCCTATAAGGCATTATATGGTGTCCCTGTTGGGCATTGCATTGCTGGACAGAGGTTGGTGAGAAGAGACTGATTGGCCCAGAGTTAGTACAGGTGACCTCAGAGAAGATCGCCATTATCAGGCGTCGACTCCTGGCAGCACAGAGTAGACAGAAGAGCTACGCCGATACGAGGCGGCGATAACTAGAATTCGAGGTTGGGGACCCTGTATTCCTGAAGGTTTTCCCGATGAAGGGAGTCCTCCAGTTTGGAAAGAAGGGAAAGCTCATGCCGAAATTTATTGGCCCATTCCAAATACTGGACCCAGTAGGTATGGTGGCATACCGCACACCACTCGTGGGCGTGCACAACGTATTTCATGTATCTATGTTGAAGAAGTACGTTCCCGATCCTTCCCACGTTATCAGATGAGAGCAGGTATAGTTGACCAAAGACGCTACTTATGTACTGCGACCGACGCGTATTCTGGATAGGAAGGAGTAGGTGTTGCGCAATAAGGTGATTCCACTTGTGAAGGTTCTGTGGACACACCACACTGAAGAGGAGGCTACTTGGGAAACAAAAGCTGAAATTCGCAAGAACTACCCTCAGATTCTCGAGGAGTACGAAAAGGTACTAATTTTAAGGATAAAATTCTTCTTTTAGGGGGGTAGATTGTAACGTCTCGAAAAAATCCGCACAAAGACCCGAGTACCACCTCAGGAAGAAATCACTAAGGACCAAATTCTTTAAAAATTAGACGAGAATTAACTAAGTGCTAAACTAGGTTACGTATGAAATTAACACTAATCACTTTAAATACGAACCGTAAGACCCAAAACATGTAGAATCATTGACGCTATATTACCCTGAAATCTTGGATTAATCTCTAAACCCGTTTGCTCTTGGGAGCACACTGAAACTTCGTATCGGACCTGTACGACACGTCGAAAGTTTGATTACCCCAAAACTATATGGTTATGACCGCATTACTGGACTTGACAACCACCTTAGAAATCAAGTCCAAATACTACTCAAAAATGTACAATTTGAGCCCGGAGCGAAGTGTGTGAGAAACGCGAATATCTTTAGGAAATGAACTGAAACTTAAGTGAATTGAGTCGTTCACTTACAGGCCAAATCTAAGGATTCAGACTGTCAGAATCTGACCCAATTACACCCTTGAATCAGGAAAAATTTTCAACACATGTCAGTGTACTTGTGGCCCTGATCGAGTACCAGTGACCGTCGAACTGAAACTGGTCCTCCACGGTCGATCTGTAAATCCGATCGGACCAAAAACTTAGCCTGGCCTAGATCCAATGTCAGGGAGCTTAAGTCCGACTGCACACAGAAAAGGGGCCTCCAGATGTGCTCCGTTGGACCGAAACGGCCAGTCTTTGGCTATAACTTAAGTATACCATGGCCCTGGGGCCATTCCTATCAGTTTTGGGCCTATATAAAGGCCTAAACCCACCCCTCTCTCATTCCATACGAATTCCTAACCCTAAGAGAGAGAGAAGAGAGAGAAAACAGAAGGAAAGAGAGAGAAAGTGAGAGAGAAAGCTGGAGTTTGTTTCTGGGACTCAACCCCTCGCTCCACGTGCTTAACCACCAAATCTGTATCACTATACCGGCAATTTTAATGCCATTTTTGGGTAAGAAAATCTAATCCTGATTTGTTTTAGGGTTTTAAATGGAGTGAATGATGAATTAGCTAACCTATTTCATACTTTAGGTTGTCATTGTGCCGTAGACGACAAATTAGAGAACGAACTGAGTTCATTACAAGTTTACTGGTGAAAGGTGCGGACTATAAATGTTTAGGTTATGGTTTTCAAGGCTTTCAATGTTAGCTAATGATTTATGACTGACTTGAATGCTATCACATGCTTAAATACGATGTTTCCCGCACTTTACACATATATATGAACTATGTTGAATATAGTATATTCTACGTGTTTGTTGATATGTCTGAATGAATATGGAATTTGAATTTGTTCTTGCCATGATTATTAACTATGGATATATACTTGTTGTATATGTGGCAACTCTTTTGTAAAAGGGGCATGCCGGGATGTATGTTGTAACTAGTCTATTACATGCGTGTAATATGTGTAGGCTAAGTGTTTGATAAAATGCCTAAATGAGAAAATATTTGTTTAAATGTATGTAATAAGGGTGTTGAGATCGGATTCTCAGTTCCCTTAACTACGGCTATAGTTTCCTTTATGTAACCTACATCGCTACTACGTGCTTTATGGCTGAAATGCCTATGTATGCTAACATGTACCCTATGTGTTTATTGACATGCTCATATGAGATTTGTATTTGAGTTTAGTTGCCACATGCTATTTAGCTTAATGTGAATGTTATTGTTTGGAATGTGATTGGGGCTACGATATACTCCAGGCAATCGGTAATGGTTTATGATAGGTGGCCGTACTACTTAGCCATGACAGAAACACCCGATGAATCTAAGTCGTATGCTGCTAGTCGATAGTGGTTAGGCTACGCTGAGTGCTTACGCGCTCCATGTCGATTGGCTCAACGTATGCTCATACCAGTCGAGCTTGTCAAGCAACTTGATTAGCCTAATGTATGTTCACCATATATGGACGCTGCTACTTGAATCTAAGGTACCAAACTCACTAGTGAAAACCCATTTAACCTTAGTACCTTGATCCGCTAAGACTCATGAGCCAGGCATGGTGATATGGGACATCGTAGTCGAGCTGTCGGCCTACGCTGGGGTGACGAGCCTCCCCATAGTATCCAGTGAGCAACCCAGACTCGTGAGCTGAATACGGTGGTATGGGACACTGTATTCGTGCTGTCAGCCTACGATCAGGTGACGAGCCTCTCGTAGTGACCTCGAGCATACTCTAAACTGTGCTGAGGTGATGAGCCTCTCCCTTGCAAACTAAAGTATAAACCAGACCTGCACTAAGGTGATGAGCCTCTCTGTGGTGACTTGGAATCATCTATTGTATGTGAATGACTAGGAGTGACGACCATAGATGGATCAATGTTTGGGTATATAATATAAAGCGAGGTGCCTTAGCTTCCCAATCCTGTTGTATGAAAAAGGGCTAACTAAGAACTTGGATAATATGATCATGCATTGCATTGCACGGTGCTTTGGTGAGGAAGTGCACGTTTACTAGGAGTGGTGCATGCCGCGATCGTAAGATGTTGTTGCAAGAGGGAGTGCAGGTGAGGGCATGCATCATTACAACATACCATTCTTGTATTAACAAGAGTACTTAGGACATGAGTGTTGTACTGCTTTATCATTACTGCTTGACTGAATTGATAACATGTTAACCTTTGCTTCATAGTTCCACTGAGTTGATCACTCACTCCCACGTTCTGGGATGGTGTTTTAAACACCAACCAGACTCTGTCTTAGCTGCAGGTGATGACGATGCTTATGAGGAAGAGCCGGACTATTATGATGACAAAGAGTTCTCCTATATGCAACTCTCTGACGGGTCCATGTAGACCTGGAGTTATGCTGACGGGGCTACAGGGTTTTGGGATAGAGAACATTACACTTTCTTATTTTGTACATTTTGGAACTGAACTTGTAATTATTTAACCTAGTGACATTCATACTCTGAGGGCTTGCTATTATTTTTGAATAGCTTATATACTTATCACAGTCTTCCACTAGCATACTTTAATTACCTCTGGAGTATGATATGCTGTTTTGGTATAATCTCATTCATGTTTAAGGCACTAATACAGACGACATTTAATCATCATTATCTATATTGCATAAGTGATGCGTTGGAACTCAGGAGTTGAGTCTATGCTCGACCCCTAATTTTCAGGGTGTTACATCACTCAATAAAATTGATATTAAAATATTGATCATATCGAGGCAAGGTTGATGTCATCGAAAGTGGACACAAACTGTCCAGCAAGCTTATAGAAAAATTTCTTGGAAATATTGATGAATCGACACTGTCATCAATATCATCGACATTCAAATTTCGATGATATTGAGTGATGCTCGATCATATCTTATACTTGAAATGTTTCAAAGGCAAGTGCTCTCACATTTTCAAATGTCGGGGAATCGAACCTCGTGTCGATGAAATCAGAGTTCGAAATCCGATGACATCGATGCATGTTCGATTTCCTCAACCAGTTGGCAAAAAGGTTCAAAAGCATTTGGCAGTTGTATTCGTATCATCGAGCGGCCAGTCGATGCTATCGAGAGTATATGCTCGATGATATCGACCCTGCTCGATGATATCGAACTCTATCATTAATGTGAGCATTTTATATCCGTTGGAACCTTTTGCCTATTTAATGAGAGCTTGCCCTTGGTTGTTGGTAGAGAAAATAGACTGTGCTTTTGTATGTTTAACCCCCGATCATATACCCTAAGCCTTTTCTGTCATGGGAGTTCATCCTCCAATCCTCCCTCATCATTGATATGCAATAGAGTGGATTGGGGAATAAACTTCTACATTCAAGGATCCTGCATTTACCATCTTAATGGAAAATCATCAAGCTGGGATGCCTTGAAGGCATACATGATTGGAATCACTCTATCTCCTTTATAGGAAAATACTTAATAGAGTAGGATTCCGTGACCCAACCAGTCGTCTTACATTGGTAAATCATCTGAGTTACGGTTAAAGGGAGCTGAAGATTCTTCGTCATCAAAGGAGAAGATCTTTATCAACGCGCTTAATGGGGTTCATCTACTTATCTGTAAGTCATTAAGTCCAGAGGACCCTTGTGATCATTCCTTCTATAGGATTGGGTCTAAGATGTCTCTTACCCCTTTCAAGTCCTCATAGGAGGCCTCCGACAGGAGCGTATGTGGTGGGTGCTTTGTGTTGACCCTTGCTCTGTGGAGAGCATAAAATTTTAGGTCCTTGTATAGGTCCTTGACCTGTGTAGTCTAAAACTTGGGTGCTTTGTGTTGACCCTTACTCGTGGCGCATAAACTGGTGAGGTTTCTTATGTGGTTCTTTGGCCTGTGTGGCCTACAATTTGGGTGTTGTGTGTTGACCCTTGCTCCTGTGTGGGGCATAAACTGTGTCATGTAGAGATGTTAGAGTCAGCCTAGTGTAGGTTGTACTGATTTGAGGTGAACCTGATTTGAAACCTCCGGTTTGAGGTGAACCTATTGTGAAACTCTGTTAGTGAGATCCGGTACACTAAAGGGTTGAGTGCGTCCGTCGGAAGTGGAGTAGACACTTAGTCGAAGCACTATAAAAATGATTGTGTTTAAGTTTGCCATTTGGTTCTACTATTTGTGTGATTTCACTGATTGTTTTCATATTACATATGCATATGTCCTTCTAGAACTAAGTAGAATCACACCTCACACAGTCACATCCATCATGAACTCTGTTAAGCATTTTATTTATCTTTTGAATAGTTTTGTGATTGAATCCTCTATTTGGCTTGGAAGCCATTAGAGTTATTTTGAAGAAATCCTGATACTTGCATATTTATTCAGGATAAGGTTGATAGGATTTTAAATTACCATAAAAATTTAAAAAGTCCTATTCACCCCCTCTAGGACATATTGGTATATTCCCACTTCAACTAAAGTGGTCATTACCGTAATTTCAATTGGTATCAGAGGGGGTCTCTCTTAAGGGCTTCACCGGTTAGAGAATGATCTTGACTGAAGTTGGTAATATGGCCAAAGGAGAGGGCTCATCGGTCACTAGACCTCTAGTATTTGATGGCTCAAATTATGCATATTGGAATACTAGAATGCATTACTTTCTGAGATCTTTGGATTATGATGTGTGGGATATGGTTGAAAGAGGATATGTGCCACCAACTGATAAGTAGTACTTGAAAATGGCACAACTATCACTAAGACAAAATCCAAAGAAACGTGGACAACATTCGATAAAGTGAAACAAACCTCTGAAGCTAAAGTGATGAATGTTATCTACTGTGATGTGTCCCAAGAAGTCTTCAATCATATCAGTATGTGTGGAACAACCAAAGAAGCATGGGACTTGTTGGAAACAACCCATGAGGGAACAAGCACTGTGAAAAGATCCAAATTATAGCTCCTAACATCACAATTTGAAAGTCTCGGAATGGAAGAGCATGAGACCTTCATGGAGTTTTTCACAAAACTGAATATCATCTGCAACTCCATGGGTGGATTAAGTGAAAAAGTTTCGGTCCCAAAAATTTATAGGAAAATACTAAGATTATTATCGGAATGGTTTAATCCCAAAGTTACAACCATTAAAGAGTGTAGAAACATAGATGAAATGAAAGTAGAAGAACTAGTAGGTTCACTACAAATATTTGAACTACACTTCAAACAAACTCCTAAACCCAAAAATACTGTCCTCAAAACTTTAAAGAAAACTACAAATGAGGAAGATGAAAGTGAAAGGGAGAATGAAGATGAGGAAGTGGCTTTGTTGTCACAACGGTTCAGAAAGTTCTTTCAAAAAAATCGTGGTCGACCGTTTAAAGGAAGACAGGTGGACAACAAATATTCTATAGGTAAAATTAGTAAAACGTCTAAGGAACCACAATGCTATACCTGTTGAAAGCTTGAACACCTGTCTACTGAATGCCCAAATAGGAAAGCCAAAGGAAAGGCAATGGCTACCACATGGGATGATACTAATGAGTCAAATTCTGAATGTAGTAACTCAAAGAGCGATGAAGACTGAAAATCTCTGAAAATTCTTATGGTCTCTATTATAAGGCCCATATCCTAATCTGTACCATTTCGTAGATTCTCACGATCCTCTCCGTCGAATTCCGGCAATCCGTGACATATAATCGACGTTTGGGCACGACCCTAATCGTATCCCATAGATTTGAGTAGGCTTAATCCAGGACTTGTACCATTGCGACCCCGCCATCGCCGTGGTTCCAATGCCGCGTCTTGCACATCGATTCAATATCCTTGCAAGGAGATGTGGGCTCGTGTTTATCTCAAAGAAACGCCACACATTTGCGAACCCAAGAGAATCACTACAACCCATCCCAACAATCAATCAATCAATCAATCAAAGTACATAACGCATGCTTTCTTTCTCTCCAAGTTTAGCAACCTAACCTAAGCCAACTATCAAGTCAAGTACTGTAAGTGCTATGGTTTTATGATCCTTTGGCTGTCAAATTTTGTGGTGTCAAAACCTCAATCCATGTCTTGCGTAGTTCATTGTTATAAATGTTCAAGACATTACATTACCGCTCTAAGCACTTTACTTCAAGTCAAGAATGAAGAACTACTTTAAACTATTTCAAGAAATGCAAGTACAAGCTACTACAGTAGAATGCAAGTACAAGATACAATAGTAGAAGTGATCTTGTTCAAGACTCAAGTCAGTGTATAACACAAGATGAATTGTTATTCAAGCTATAGAAGATCTCATGTTTAGTGTTACATCAAGTTCAAAGATTTTAAGCCTCACAATCTTCAAAGGTCATCTATCATTTGAAGATATGAAGTCTCGATTTTCATACCTCACTTTCAAGGTATGATTGACCTTAGATTGTCCTTAGGATAGGTCATTTTGAATACATAATTCAATTGAATCATTTTACATGGAATTGGACTGTTCTAAGACTAGTCCTAAACCTTGTTCGACTAGTCCTAACACTGCCTTGACCAGCCCAAGAAATTTCAAGACTAGTCCTAAGTTGGTTGTAATTTTTCAAAATTTTCTGTTTGTCCACGACCAGTCCTGGACTCTGTTCGACCGGTCGTGTGAACAGTGTCGACTCGTCCTACAACTAGCCCTGGTTCTACGACTCAAACTACAACAACCAATCTTTGAGTCCTACAACCAGTCGTAGAGGGCCTACGACCGGTCGTAGACACCCTACGACTAGTCGCAGAATGGTTTTATCCGATCGTGCTCAAAAATTTAAAAATCCATTTCTCGTACGACCAAGTAGTGTCCTCAGGACCAGTTGTAGCTGAGTTTCTGCAACTATAAATAGAGCACGAATTTCAGAGTTTCATAACTCAATTCAAGTAAAATCAAGGGATCTCTCTGAGATAAGTTTGTGTTCATTTTAAGCTACTTTATGCATAATTTATATTCTCTTTTATTAGCTTTATTAATTTGATTTTATTTCTACATTCCAATCTTAATTTAAAAGAGGTATTATGATATTCCTTCTTCCTAGAATCAAAATCAAATATAGCTAGCCCAATTGGTTTAATTTAAAATCAATTAGAACCTAGAACCATTTTAAAGTGAGTATTAGACTTTGAACTTCTACATTTAATCTTCTACTTTGATTGGTTCTTCCGGGCTGCAACAAAAGGAGAAATCCATGTATTTTACACTTATGTAAATTTTCATTTTGGTTTCATTTGAGATTAAGCCAGAAAAATCTCATTGTGTTGGTTATCTAAGGAGAGCCAGAAAACTCAGAAGTGAGGGTTTTTGAGTTGTGTAAGCCCTTTTCTAAAAAGACACAATTGTGAAGGTTTTGGGTGAACCTGTGAAAACCTATTTGATAGTGAACGCTAATATCCCCTGTGTGAGGATATTAGGAGTGGAGTAGCAATTTGTGTGGCTGTTTTTTTAACAATTGGTGTACACACAGGCAAACCACTATAACTCTTTGTGTTTTGTGGATGTGTGATTTATATTTTTTATCTTTGATCATTCAGATTGTGGGATGTATATGTGAATGTGAATGTTGTAATATTTACATTTCAAGCATTGTGGGGAATGTTGTAATAGTTTAGAATTTATTTCTCGCTATTTCATTTGTTTTCTTTCTGTTTGAGTTTTTGATATTCAATTTGTTCTAGAAATAAGGTTGTCCTGCCATAAACCTTTGGTTTTTATGGTGTAAGGTTATCCTTAGAACAATATTGATATCAATCTCTCTTTTTGAGGTTACTTTACATTCCAATATAGTGATTTATTAATATTCTGCTGTTATTGTTTAAATTTGGCATTATCCTATTCACCCCCCCCCCCCCCTAGGACATATAGCTTGGCCATTTCAAGTGGTATCAGAGCCTAATATCTCATTTTAATTCTTGTTATTTGGATTTATTTCTTGAGCTAACCGATCTAAGCTATATATAAGATGTCAAATTTTAATAGCCTTTCAGTCACTAGGCCTCCACCTTTTAATGGCACCAATTATGCCTATTGGAAAGCCAGGAAATCCATGGATGAAAGTGTGTGGCTAGCCATAGTGAATGAATGGACCCCTCCTACCATTGAAGTAACTGGGATCGATGGTTCAAAATCAATGAGAGTAACACCTTATTTCTCATGGACAACACTTCAGAAAAGTGAGAGTAATGCAAATGCAAAAGCACTAAATGCAATCACTTGCGCACTATCACCAGATGAATTTAAAAGAATTATATCCTGTGATTCTGCAAAGCAAGCTTGGGATATTTTAGAAATGACACACGAGGGTACATCAATTGTCAAGAAATCTAAAGTCCAAATCCTCACAACCAAATTTGACGAAATACATATGGAAGAAAATGAAATGTTTATGGACTTCTACAGTTAATTAAATGACATTGTGAACTCTATGTGGGGTCAGATAAAATCCCAGAAACAAAGTGTGTGCAAAAATATTACGCTCACTTCCTGAACGGTTTAATTCTAAGGTAACTGCGATCCAGGAACTTCGTAATGCGGATACTATGAGGGTAGAAGAATTAGTTGGGTCTTTACAAACCTATGAGTTAAATTTTAAAGCTCCTAAAGGAAAATATATTGCCCTTAAATCTTCTAAAAATGTTTCTTAAGAAAATAATTCTGATTTAGATAATTCTGAAGACGATATGGCCCTTTTAGCGAAAAAGTTTTACAAAATTTTCAAAAGTAAAAAGAGGGTTGATTTTCAAAAAGCAAATGATAAGAAAAGATCTAAATCTAAATCTAAGACTTGAAAATCTTTAAAAGATAGTCAATGTTACAACTGCCAAGAATATGGGCATTTAGTAAACAAGTGTCCTAAAAAGGACAAACCCAAAAAGAAGAGTATGTTGGCTACTTGGGATGAATCCTCTGATTCTGAAGCCTCTTCTGATTCTGAAATCGAGTTGGGCAGTGAAGTTAAAGCCCTTATGACTTTAACCAAATTCATATTTTCAGATAATGATTCAACAAGTGAAGAAAATCTGAACAGTGAATGTGAAAATGAAGATGATCTTCAAGATGCTTACAATGCCCTATACAAGGAAAGTTGTAAAATTGCTGTGAAACTTAAACTTCAAAAAGAAAAATTTTCAAAGGTTCAAAAAATTTTTGAGTCTCTTGTTTTAGAAAAATCCCATATTTTAGATTGTTTTGAAAAACATAAATGCGATTTGGAATTCAAAACCTCCCAGATTGAAAATTTGAAATCTGAAAATGAAAAACTTAAACTTGAAGTCTCTTCTCTTTTGAGTTTAAAGGATACATGGAGATATGCCCAAGGTGATCCAAAGTTAGAAAAACTTTTATCCGGATCAAGAAAATGTGGCGACCGATCCGGTTTGGGCTACGATAAGAATATTCCTCCTAAACAGAAGAACACTCCTCCCAAGTTTGTGAGAGGAGAAACTTCGAACTCAAAAGGGAAAAGTAATCAAAATTTTTCTAAAAATTCTAAAACTTTTCAAAAACCTAAAAACATCTATATCAACTATAAAAATTAGAACCGAAACCCTTTAGCTGAGAAAATAGTTGATCTTCTTAAAAAGCTCTTAAAATCTAACTCAGTGGGTCACTTTAACAATAAATACAATCAAAAGAAGACCCACTATACTCCTAAACCCAAAATAGTTATGAAATGGGTTCCTAAGGTTACCTGCTTGGTTACTCGCACTACTTTCAAAGCTATAAGCCATTCAAAGTAGTACCTAGATAGTGGATGTTCAAGGCATATGACTGGTGATAAAGGTTTATTCACCGATCTCGAAGACATGACTGATGGTTCAGTCACATTTGGTGATGGCAGCAATTGCAAGATTATTGGCCAAGGTACGGTTCAACTTTATAACCTCCCTTTGTTTAAAAATGTTTTATACGTTGAAGGGCTAAAACACAATTTATTAAGCATATCTCAAATATGCGATAACAATCATAGTGTAAGATTTTCTAACCAAGGTTGTGAAATTCTAAATAATAAGGGTTCAGTAATATTAACTGGTTGCAGAACTTCTGAAAACTGCTATATTGTTAGTGAATCCAGCTCATTTAGTCAAACGTGTTACATGGTCCATACCGATTAGACTGATTTGTGGCATAAACGTCTTGGACATGTACACTACCGTAATTTATATAAAATGAACAAAAGAGAACTAATAAGAGGTCTACCTAAACTACGAAAGATAGTCAAAATATGTGGTGAATGCCAAATAGGCAAGCATTCAAGGAGCTCTCATAAGAAGGTGAACTCCAATGCCACATCAAGACCACTCGAGCTTCTCCATATGGATCTTATAGAACCTACCAAGACAGAAAGTCGAGGTGACAAAAAATATATTTTGGTAATAGTGGATGATTTTACCAGATTCACTTGGGTAGCTTTCTTAAAAGATAAGTCAGAAACCCTTGATGAAATAAAAAGAGTTCTCAAATGGATTCAAACGGAAAAATGTTCTCAAGTCTGTAAGATCCGTAGTGATCATGGATATGAATTTGAGAATAGCAGTTTTGAAAAATTCTGTAGTGATCAAGGAATATCGCATGAATTCTCTGCGCCCAAAACTCCTCTACAAAATGGAATTGTAGAAAGGAAAAATAGAGTACTTAAAGAAATGGCTAATGTAATGTTGAATAGTATGAAGCTATCTAAAAATCTATGGGCTGAGCTGTTAATACTGCCTGTTATATAATTAACCGGGTTTATACGAGAAAATCTAATAATAAAACGGCTTATGAAATGTGGTTCGATAAGAAGCCTACTGTCAAATACTTTCGAGTTTTTGGCAGCAGGTGATATATTCTACGTGATCGTGAAAATCTAAAAAAGTTTGATACTAAAAGTGATGAAGGGATCTTTTTAGGATATTCTTTAAACAGTTGTGCATATCGAGTACTGAACAAAAGGACCGGTGTTATTTAAGAATCTATAAATGTGGTCATAGACGATCACTTGAATACACCTGCCCCAAGTTCAGATAATGATGAAGTTCTTTTAATTGACAAACCAGATACTTCATCAAATCAAATTGATTCTGAATTGAGGACTGTTAAAGATCATCCAACCACTCAGATTCTTAGAAACCCTCTCACTGGTGTGCACACTCGTAGACAACTTGAAGACATATGTAATTACGTATGTTTCACATCCCAGATAGAACCAGCTAAAGTAAAAGAAGCTCTTACTGACGAAAACTGGATAGTTGCGATGTAAGAAGAGCTTAACCAATTTGTGAGAAATGATGTTTGGTACCTTGTTCTTAGACCTAAAGATAAACATATTATTAGTACTAAGTGGATTTTCAAAAATAAGTCTGACGAACTTGGTAATATAATTTGAAACAAGGCTAGACTGGTTGTACAAGGGTACACTCAAATTGAAGGAATTAATTATGATGAAACCTTTGCTCCAGTAGCTCGTCTTGAATCAATCAGACTATTCATATCCATTGCTTGTTTTAGAAAATTTAAAATTTATCAAATGGATGTAAAGAGTGCCTTCTTAAATGGCGATCTGCATGAAGAAGTGTATGTTGAACAACCAACGGGTTTTGAAGACCCTAAGAGTGTTGATCATGTCTATCACCTAAAAAAGCTCTCTATGGTTTAAAACAAGCTCCCAGGGCATGGTATGAAAAGTTGACTAAGTTTTTACTAAGTCATAACTTTCAAATGGGAAGTGTTGATCAATTTTGTTTGTTAAGAAACATAACGATGATATCTTAATGGTTCAAATCTACATTGATGATATTATTTATGGATCTACCTGTTCTAACATAACTGTTGAGTTTGTAGATATAATGAAATCTAAGTTCGAAATGAACATGGTTGGGGAATTGAACTATTTCCTTGGGTTGCAAGTAAAATAATAACCTGATGGTATTTTTATTTCTCAAACCAAATATGCTCTGAACTTAATTAAAAAGTTCGAATTTGAGAATGGTAAAAATTTTGATACTCCTATGAGTACAACCTTAAGACTCTCAAAGGACTCTACAGGTAAAAATGTTGATCCTAAGTTATATCGTAGTATGATTGGCAGTTTACTTTATTTAACTGCTAGTAGACCAGATATTACTTTAAGTGTTGGTATTTACGCTATATATCAGTCTGATCCTAAAGAGTCTTAGTTAACTGTTGTTAAGCAGATTATGCGATATGTCGCAAGTTCAGTTAATTTGGGTCTCTGGTATCCATATGATACTAGTGTTCAGTTGGCAGGGTACACTGATGTTGATTGGGTTGAAAATATCGACGATAGGAAATCAACCAGTGGTGTTTTTTTTTATATCAAAAATTGGTTAGTTTCTTGGTTTAGCAAGAAGCAAAGTTCTGATCACTCTCTACGGCTGAGGCTGAATACATCATAGCTGGAAATGCTTGTACTCAGCTTGTTTGGATGAAACGTATGTTAAGTGATTATGGAATTACATAGGATTCAATGGTTCTATATTGTGATAATTCCAGTGCTATAAATATTTCAAAAAATCCGATCCAGCATTCACGTACCAAGCACATTGATATTAGGTATCATTATATTCACGAATTAGTGGAAGAAAAAATAATCTCTTTAGAATACATTCTGACTGAGACTCAACTTGCTGAGACTTTCACTAAACCGCTCGATAAAAGTAGGTTTAATAAATTAAAATTTGATCTTGGTATGTGCATTCAAAATTGATTATTCATGCATATATGTATCATAGTGTATATATATTTGATAATTTATTTGGTTAAATTTTAAATTTTTATGAAAAATACATATTTTTATTGACACTCGACCAGTCGTGGGTGTACTCGACCGGTCCTGGTACGATCGATTGAGGACAGCTCAAGACCGATCATGGAGTGCGCTATCCTCTTTTATTTGGGGAAAATCTTCATCTTCCTCATTTCTATCTTGCTCTCCAACAAGTTGTGGCACGACTAGTCGAACCTTACAATGTGGTTCATCAAGGTTAGTGCATTTTATCGGTCTTGCTTGTAGATTCATGGTCCATTTGCTTCAATCTCATCATGGGAGTGATTGATTTCAAGCTTTGTTGGGTTATTTGGGGTTTTTCTTCTCAAATTTCTAATTTTGAGAAAATCCATTTCTCATCCTTTGCATCTCCTTAGTTCTTTGTATTTCTTATTGCCAATGGATGCTAGAGGGAAAAAGAAAACAACCCGTGTTCCATCTTCTTCTAGATCTACTCCAATAACTCGACGCCATCTTCGGTCACCCAAAAATGATCCCTCATATGTACGGGATTTGCGTTTGCGCAAGGTTATTGTTGAAAGAGCTGTTGATCTTAACCACATTGCTCCTTTTGGTATCATTCCACTCCTCCAATCTGTAGGATGGGATAACATCTTACATTGGGGTGGGCCTGCATACCAATCTATTGCTCAGTCTATGTTTGCATTATCTCTAATTTTTCTGTTGAGAATTTAACATTTAAAATAGATGCTAGAGAAGGCTCTTTTGATGTAGATCGTCATCTAATATCTGGCCTTATGGAAATACCTGTTAATGATGAGGGTATTCCTATTCATATTCTAACTAAAAAATCCTCAAAATTAGAAAAACGAATGCTCACCAGAGCATTATGTAATTTGGATGTGCAATGGACTCATAAAGGGAATGCGCTCCCCTCAAAGTACTTGTTACCCAGATATAGAGTCCTCCACAGAATCTTTACTTCAAATCTGTATCTGCGTTCTGGTAATAAAACAGAACTGATTTCCTTTATGGTTTATGTTTTGCACTCTGTTGTCTCTGGTACTAAAGTTTGTCTTCCATCTTTAATATGTCATTCCATCATTCAGTTTCGTCTCCATCCAGGTCATAGTGATATTCCATTTGCCTATCTTATGACTGTTTTATCTTCTCATATGTTGGTTAGTATGCCTATTGGAGAGGCTCCCATCCATCATCTTATTTTTAACATCTCAAATATAAACAAGATGAAATTGGAATTGGCTCCTGGCCAAGTGGATGTTGGGTGATGGAGTTGAAGCTGGGAATGAAGAAGAAGCTGATGATCTTCCTCCTGATGACATAAATATGGATGATATTTTTGATGAAATTGAGTCTAATTCTACTAATGATCGTGATTATGAACCATGTGAGTTTGATGCGCGTCTGCATGCACTTAAGGAGAAGGTAGAGAATATGAATGTTGCCCATGATTTATGATTTAAATATATGCGCAAGTATCTTAGGCGCTTAAACAAGGGCGTTGATCCTACCATACCTGCTCCTTCCTCAGAATCTGATTAAGTGATTTACTCTTTGGTTTGTAATAACTTTAAATCTACTTTTGTTGGGTTGTGAACTTTATTTGGTTTGTTGACTATAGCTTGCTGGCTTTGTTTAAACTAGTTCATGGTATGCGGACTTTAATTTGCTTATATCTTGACTCCTTGATTACTCATGTTTATTATCCTTTTCCATTTTTCTTCTTCCTTTGTCATATTGTGACAAAAAGGGGGAGAATTTTTATGGTTTTGCATATGAATTGATATGTTGATGGAATATGGACTGTGGTAGAGTAGCATTTTTTTTGGATATATGTGTGCTACTTAGGAGGAGTAAGTAAGGAGGTGTTCTGCCTACTTCATTTTGATGCGTGATGACAACTAGTGCATGATTCTTTAACCAGGTTGTAACAATTTTTTTTTCTTTTATAACCTATGCATTTTTTTTAATTCATATTGGTTATATTATTGTCAAGTGTTTTGTTACAAATTTGATAAAGGGGGAGATTGTAAGTGCTATGGTTTTATGCTCCTTTGGTTGTCAGATTTTGTGGTGCCAAAACCTCAATCTATGTCTTGCGTAGTTCATTGTTATAAATGTTCAAGACATTGCATCACCGCTCTAAGCACTTTACTTCAAGTCAAGAACAAAGAACTACTTCAAACTACTTCAAGAAATGCAAGTACAAGCTACTACAGTAGAATGCAAGTACAAGCTACAACAGTAGAAGTGATCTTGTTCGAGACTAAAGTCAGTGTACAACATAAGATGAATTGTTATTCAAGCTATAGAAGATCTCATGTTCAGTGCTACATCAAGTTCAAAGATCTCAAGCTTCGCAATCTTCAAAGGTCATCTATCATCTGAAGATATGAAGTCTCGATGTTCATACCTCACTTTCAAGGTATGATTGACCTTAGATTGTCCTTAGGGTAGGTCATTTTGAATACATAATTCAATTGAATCATTTTACATGGAATTGGACTGTTCTAAGACTAGTCCTGAACCTTGTTCAACTAGTCCTAGCACTGCCTCGACTAGTCCAAGAAATTTCAAGACCAGTCTTAAGTTGGTTGTAATTTTTCAGAATTTTTTGTTCGTCCACGACCAGTCCTAAACTCTATTCGACCGGTCGTGTGAACAGTGTCGACTCGTCCTACGACCAATCCTGGTTTTACGACTCAAACTACAACAACCAATCTTTGAGTCCTACGACCAGTCATAGAATTGTTTTATCCGATCGCACTCAAAAATTCAAAAATCCATTTCTCCTACGACTAGTCGTAGTGTCCTCAGGACCAGTCGTAGCTGATTTTCTACAACTATAAATAGAGCACGAATTTTAGAGTTTCATAACTCAATTCAAATAAAATTAAGGGATCACTCTGAGATAAGTTTGTGTTCATTTTAAGCTCTTTGTGAATAATTTATATTCTCTTTTATTAGCTTTATTAATTTGATTTTGTTTCTACATTCCAATCCTAATTGAAAAGAGGCATTGTGATATTCCTTCTTCTTGGAATCAAAATCAAATATCGCTAGCCCAACTAGTTTAATTTAAAATCAATTAGAACCTAGAACCATTTTAAAGTGAGTATTGGACTTTGAACTTCTACATTCGATCTTCTACTCGGATTAGTTCTTCCGCGCTGCCACAAAAGGAGAAATCCAGGTATTTTATATTTATGTAAATTTTCATTTTGGTTTTATTCGAGATTAAACAAGAAAAATCTCATTCTGTTGGTTATCTGACGAGAACCAGAAAACTCAGAAGTGGGGGTTTTTGAATTGTGTAAGCCCTTTTCTAAAAAGACACAATTGTGAAGGTTTTAGGTGAACCTGTGAAAACCTATTTTTATAGTGAACGCTAATATCCCCTGTGTGAGGATATTAGGAGTGGAGTGGTAATTTGTGTGGCTGTTTTTTTAACAGTTGGTGTACACACGGGCGAACCACTATAACTCTTTGTGTTTTGTGGATGTGTGATTTATATTTTCTATCTTTGATCAGTCAGATTTATGGGATGTATATGTGAATGTGAATGTTGTAATATTTACATTTCAAGCATTGTGGGGAATGTTGTAATAGTTTAGAATTTATTTTTTGCTATTTCATTTGTTTCCTTTCTATTTGAGCTTTTGATATTCAATTTATTTTAGAAATAAGGTTGTCCTACCAAAAACCTTTGGTTTTTATGGTGTAAGGTTGTCCTTAGAACAACATTGATATCAATCTTTCTTTTTGAGGTTGCTTCACATTCCAATATAGTGATTTATTAATAGTGTTATCTTTTATTCATTTATATTCTGCTATTATTATTTAAATTTGGCATTGTCCTATTCACCCCCCCTCTAGGACATATAGCTTGGCCATTTCAAGTACATCTATCAACTTACATCCATCACTCACAACCATCACCTCTCTCTTACAACCACCATTTCTATCTCTCTTTCTCTACACATTTTCCATGCAACAAAGAAGAAAAAAGTGCACATCCAAGCACTTCCAAGGAGAGAAAAAGAGTGTGTTGTGTGTGGCCCACTTCCTACCCCAAGATCCATCATCTTAGCCCTTCATTTCTCATCATCTTCCATCAAAGAGAGGCACAAGGAGTTTGGCGTTCCATCAGACCAAGAAGATCAAACGGTGGGTGTTTTATAGGCCTAAATTTCATCTTTTGATGATAGGCCAAGTGGGGCCTACCAATTGATGGTATGGATCTCGCTTTAGACCCTAGATGTGGCCGATGGCCTACCATGATTCACATGATTATTCCATGATGAGGCCATTCTCCATGGACCCCATCATGATGTTTACTTTCTTAAGTTTGAAAGAGGTCATTTAGAGCTTTCATTTTGGTGAAGAAGGAATCTCCACCATTAATTTTTGATTTGGTGAGCCCACATGTATTGGGACCCACTTGATGTATGATTGAATGCATGGAAGGGAGGGCTGATAGTGGTGGAGCCCTCCATCACACGTGTCTCTTTCTCTCTCTCCCTCTCTATTTCATTTTTTGTGTGATGATGTGGCTGTGTGGCCCACCTTAAATATTGTTGTATTCAAACCGTCCAACGTCCAGGGACGCTGGACATGGCCACACGGTGAAGTGTGAACTAACAGTGTGGTGTACTAACCAACTAACAAAAAAAAATATTATCTTGATTCAACAAACTTGGGCGGGCCACTCATGTAGGCCCCACCTTGATGTATGAATCTAATCCACGCCATCCATCCTATTTCTCAGCCCATTTTAGGCGTTGAGCCGAAAAATGAAGCTAATTCGATTTTCTAGCGGGCCATAGCATAGAAAATAATGATTTCTACTGTTTAAATCTATTAGGGCCCACCTTGATGTTTCTACACGCCAAAACATGCCGAATGTTGGGCTTGTTTGGACTGTCTTGAGCCATAGAATCCAATGGGTGGAGTGGATCCACCTAATGCGGGCCCCACCTAGGAAAAACCACGGTAAAATAAAAAAAGATAAAATAAATAAGCAGCAGACGCTACAACAGCGTCTTACTGCGTTGGTGGAAATGGTAAGGACAATGGGTCCCAGCCGCAGGCCCCTACCGTGATGTGCATTGAACATCAATACCGTGCATTTAATGGGGCCCCTTCTAACAGTGGGGCACTCCAAAAATCAGCCATATACGGAAGCTCGAGTGGTCCACACGGCCGGAAACAATGGGATTGAACATCTGCCATTGAAACCTCTCTTGCTCCAGAGGTTTTGGATAAATATAAAATTTATTTATTTATTTTTATTAGGTCTGTGTGACCTTATCAACTGTTTGGTTGGAAAATAAACGTTATGGTGGGCCCCACTTAGGACCCACCTGTGATGGGATTGGATTGGCGGGTGTACCACACACTAGCCCTATAGCTGTTGTGATGTAGCAGGTTATGTGGAGCCCACCTTGGTGTCGTGTGCACCCGATTTGTGGGTTCCTCTTTGATGTATGTGTTGTATCCAAACCGTCCATCCAATTGGCAAGCCCGTCTTAGGCTTAAGATTAAAAAAGAGGTAGATGTATCAGGTGGACCACACCACAGAAAATAGTGGAGAGATGAACGCCTGCCATTGAAGTCCTTTTTGGACCACAACCATCTTGGATTAAATTGATATTTGTTCTTCCTCCCAACCAGGTCCTTGGACCTTACTAACAGATTGGATGAAAAATAAACATGATGGTGGGCCCTGGAATTTTATAACGGTGAAAAATCATTATCTCCACTGCTATTTGTTGTATGGTCCAGATGATCTTTCGATATGATTCATCCCTTTAGAAATGCTCTAGAATGATCTCTAAATGGGTTATGGCCCATTGCAATGTATATAAGGCCCATTGGTGCGGCCCATTGATGTGGCCCACTTGTTGTATATAAGGCCCATTGGTGCAGCCTATTGATGCGGCCTACTTGATATATATGAGCCCGTGTGATGTGACACATTTGATGTATTTGAGGTCCATGGGTCGAGGCCCAATGGGATGTATATAAAGTCCATTGCAATGTGTGATTCAACCATGGTGTATGTAATGATGTTTATGGCAGGCGATGCCTTGGGAGCAATGATGGTTTGACGTCCACATTGTAAGTATTATGTTGGTTAAATGTCCGCATTGTAACTCTCCCTAGGGCCCATTGATAGGCCCATACTTGTTGTGAGTAGGCCTTCTAGGCCTATCTGTGTTGCGAGGATAGTTCATCACCTTATAACATGCTTATTATAACTCCATGATTCATGCCCATACACATCATATGTATGCTTGATACGAGGAGTGACTGATCATAGCATATGTCATTGGGCAGATCATTCATGTGACTCACTGATAGGAGTTACCCACATAAGCGCGCGGTACGCGCAGGATTGCTGCATGATTGGATAGTGTGACTCATGCATCTCACATATGTGTGACATGATCATTATATGCCCTAGCGACATCAGGGCCGTGACCTCCATAGACACTTCGTGGATGGCTGTATCGGATACCGAAAATACTTAGTTTTAGCACTATGGGCACATAGGATGTCCTTGGGTGAAAATCTCAGAACCTTTTTGGTACCAAGAGATGATCCAACATCTAAACCGAGTGGATACACAAGCGGAGGAGTGCCGAATACCAGTAGGCCGCGTCTCCCACTGTGTTGTGGTCGGTTGGAAGGGGGTGTGGCCATATCCGCCCGAGTGAGGGGGTTGTAAGCTAGGCTGAGTTTGACTAGCTCACAAATGGGTCCACTATCGATGAGCCGGGTAGGTATTGGTATACTACTGGTTAGGCGGATAGTGTGGTCTCTTCCACTCGCTTGGCTATGTGGCTAGAGAGGCGGAAGTCAATGTGCGACTAGAGGGAAACTATACTGATATATGTACTTGATGAGGACTGACATACTTGTATTGCATCTCGCATATGACATTTGGCTATGTAGGCCTCGCATCATGGCCTTGGTATGACTGATAGCATTTCATTCCTTGCATCGCATAGCCTTGGTATGGCTGATAGTATTCATGGACTTATCGGCATATTTTCACATTACTCTGATACTGCATACTTGGCACTTGCCTTGTGCACACACTTACACTACCCTCTAAGCTTTTGTAAGCTTATGCACGACCGTTGTGTACAGGTAGTATTGGATCACAGCGGCGCTAAGGCAGGAGCACGCATCAGATTATTTTGGAGCCTTTTGATCACCTTATATTTCCCTTTCCGTATTGTACTTAAAGTTTTTGATATAGTGGATATGTGGTGATGTTGTTTTTTGACTTGGTTTTGCTTGTAGTTATGCTCCATTACAAAAACAATCATACTGGAAATCCTCCTTGTAGGATCCTAGGATCGGAATCTAGCATATGAGTGCCGGGAACCAAGAATGGGGCACTAAGGAGGCTGTTGGCACCGGATTCGGCGATCGGAAATTTTATGAGCCCATTTTTCGAGTTTGAAGCATGACAGAAGTTGGCATCAGAGCATAACTTGGGAATACCTATGGATCACATCACATATCTATTATGAAATTAGAATAAATAGGTCCTGAGTCCGAATAACTTAACGATTTTCTGACATAGACTCTTAACGTTTATGACTTCAAGAATTCTCAGGGCTGATAGGCCCTTGTTCCTTCCTGTAGGACATGTCACCTAAGAGAGCAACTCCCGCTCCTTTGTGTGAGCCTGACACAGCCCCCACAACACCCGTGACTGCAGAGCAGCTTCAGCAGATGCTGCAGACGATGACCGCTATCCTTCAGGGGTAGGGCGGGCGGCCCGTTGTTACGCCAGCCCAGGTAGAGCAGGAGTACACGAGGGCCCTTCTTAGAGACTTCTGATGGCACAATCCCTCGTTCTTTCAGGGCGTGTCAGACCCTACTGCAGCAGAGATTTGGCGCTCTGAGTTGGAGAAGATTTTTGACACTATGAGATGTACGACCCAACAGCGGGTCTCGTTAGCTGTATTTCTTCTCCAAGGTGAGGCTCAACACTAGTGGGCATCAGTCACCCCAGCGGTAGTGGCCGATTTCGAGTGAACCTGGGAGGACTTTGTAAACCGATTCGACCGGAGGTTCTTTCCTGAGCACGTTCGATAGCAGCGTGCATTAGAGTTCGAGACCTTGGTACAAGGAGACATGTTCGTGTCGTAGTATGAGGCACGTTTCGTTGAGCTATCGAGGCTCGTTACATATCTTATCGATGATGAGGGGTTGAAGGCTTACCGTTTTTAGAATGGCTTGCGTCCTGCCCTCAGGAGCCATGTGGTTGGACACATGCTTCCGACGTTTGAGCAGATTGCGCAGAGGGCCCAGGTCTACGACGTAGATTGGGCCAGTTTGCAAAGGGCCCGTGACCAGAGAGGAGACTAGAAGAGGAAGGCGCCCTCCGGTAGCTCCCAATAGCAACAACATCGTCCACAGCAGCGGCGCATGACCTGCCCAACATTCCGAGCACCAGTGGCACCCCCAGCACTACCTTCGGGACCATTCCCAGGTACTTGCCTTAGATGCGGTAGGACAGGACATCGTAGGCACGAGTGTCCCCATCAGCAGTAGCAACAGCCGAGGGCACCATATTAGCCTCCATGGTAGCCCCCACAGCAGCAGCAGCAACCGCAACATCAGCCTCTTGGACCTCCCCCACAGCAGCAGAGGCAGTAGATCAGGCCACCACAGTGACAACAGCAGTAGGAAAGACCTCAGAGGGGACATGTACCTCCCCAGCAGGCTCAGGGTAGATTTTATGCTGCCCAGCAGGACCCTCAGTCATCAGGAGGGGTCATCGAGGGTACTCTCCCTATTTCTACATGCATTGCATTCCTTTGTGGCTGATGATTTCTGCCGATTAACCGGTTTCCCATTGGAGTCTCCTCGTGACGGTTTGTCGGTGTCAACGCCCTTGAGGAAGATTACAGTGTTAGACCGATTTTGCTCGTCTTGCCTCGTTCTAATTGGGGATATCTTTTTGGCTGCTGATCTATTCGTATTACCGATGTCTGAGTTTGATGTCATCCTGGGCATAAATTGGCTCACCGAGTACCACGCCATATTGGACTACTCCATGAGGACAGTCACGTTCTATATACCTGGCGTGCCAGAGTTCCAGTTTGTTATCGAGCACAGAGGAGAGCAACTTTCCTGCCTGTTGTTGTGTGCCATTGAGAAGTCAGCTGCTTTAAGTATCGACCAGCTGCCAGTTGTTTATGGTTTTCCCAATGTGTTCTAGGAGATTCTGGGGTTACCACTTCATTGGCACACCAAGTTCCAAATTGATCTCGTGCCCAGTACCGTGCCTATTTTGAAGGCCCCGTATCGTATGACACGTTGGAGTTGTGAAAACTGCAAAAGCAGTTGGACGTGTTGAGGCTTTGTGTAGATTACCGCGAGCTCAACAAGGTCACGATCAAGAATAAGTACTCGCTCCTGAGGATCGATGATTTGTTTGATCAGCTGCAGGAGGTGCAGTTCTTCTCAAAGATAGACTTGCGGTCTGGTTATCATCAGGTTCGGGTCCGAGATGAGGATATCCCAAGGACAGCTTTCAGGACGCACTATGGTCATTTTGAGTTCCAGGTCATGTCCTTCGAACTGACTAATGTGCCCGCAGTATTCATACAGTTGATGAATGAGGTCTTCCATCCGTATCTTGACCAGTTTATTGTGGTGTTCATTGACGACATTCTGATATATTCGAGGACCGGTGAGGAGAATGAGCGGCATCTAGAGATTACCTTACAAACCCTCCGTGCACACTAGTTTTATGTGAAGCTAGAGAAGTGTGAGTTCTGGTACGAGGAGGTGAAGTTTCTCAGTCATGTGGTGACGAGGCAGGGCGTCACAGTGGACCCCTCAAAGATTGATGTCATGCATCAGTGGGGCCAGCCCACGAATGCGTCCAAGATCCGCAGTTTCCTTAGTTTAGTGGGGTACTACCGACGTTTCATTGAGGGATTCTCTCGTATTACAGCTCTGTTGACCAGGTTGATCAAGAAGGGTGCCAGTTCGTTTGGAGCGACGCTTGTGAGAAGGTGTTTGTGGAGTTGAAGGACTACCTCACATCCGCTCCTGTCCTCACTCTTCCCTCTGGGAGTGCGGGATTTGTGGTATTTACCGATGCTTTGCGAGTTGGCTTGGGTGTTGTCCTGATGCAGCACGGGAAGCCGGCGGCTTATCCATCTCTCCAGCTCAAGGTCCATGAGTTGAACTACCCCACACATGATTTGGAGCTGGCAGCAGTTGTCTTCACACTGAAGGTGTGGAGGCACTATCTCTACGGGGTGAGATTCAAGCTCTTCTCCAAACATAAGAACTTGAAGTATCTATTCTCTCAGTCCGAGCTGAACATGAGGCAGAGGCATTGGATGGAGCTCCTGAAGACTATGATTTTGATCTTCAGTACCACCCGGGCAAAGCGAATGTGGTGGCAGATGCCCTCAGCCGTCAGCCACGAGGCCTGATGGCGCACATGATGATTCAGGAGTGAAAGATGCTCGAGGATTTGTCCGCATTTGACTTCGAGATCAGCTTAAAGTCTTCTATTGTGCAGTTATCGAGCTTGTCGATTCAACCCTCTCTTGTCGCAAGGGTGATTGAGGCTCAGCAGGCAGATGAGTCAGTGTAGAGTTATCAGGCAGATGCAGCATTTAAGAGTCAGTCAGATTGGCAGATTGGTTCTGATGGTGGACTTCACTTCAGAGGTCGATTATGTGTCCCCGATATTCCTGAGTTACGCAGAGATCTTATGACCGAGGCACATCAATCGCGATTCTCTATCCACCCTGGCTCGACGAAGATGTATCGTAATATGAGGCGTCAATATTTTTAGGTGGGGATGAAGCGCTAGATAACCAGTTTTGTGACCGAGTGTGACACGTGCCAGCGTGTCAAGGCCGATCATCAGAGACCCCTAGGTCCCTTACAGCCGTTGAGCATCCCATTGTGGAAGTGGGAGCATGTATCCACTGATTTTATCATGGGTTTGTCGAGGACTCAGTACAGTCACGATGCCATCTGGGTTGTCATCGATCGTCTAACGAAGTCGACCCATTTTCTTGCGATTCGTGCGACCTGGACTTTTGACCGGCTTGCGATGTTATTCATCAAGGAGATTATGAGACTACATGACGTTCCAGTTTTGATCGTTTCAGACCGAAATCTGAGGTTCACGTCTCAGTTTTGGAGGAGCTTTTAGACGACGATGGGGGTCTATTTTGCAACTCAGCACTGCGTATCATCTGTAGACCGATGGGCATACCGAGAGGGTCAACCAGATCCTTAAGGATATGCTTTAGGCTTACATGATTGATTTCTCGGGTAGTTGGGACGGGCACCTGCGATTGGTTGAGTTCGTGTACAACAACAGCTATCAAGCGACCATTGGCATGGCTCCTTTTGAGGCATTATATGGCAGACTGTGTAGATCTCTGATTTGTTGGACCGAGGTTGGAGAGTTGCATCTCCTAGGTTTCGAGCTTGTGTAGTAGACATTAGAGGTCATCAACATCATCAGGCAAAGGATGCATACAGCTCAAAGCTGGCATAAGAGTTTTGCTGATCGTTGACGTCATCTCTTGGAGTTTGCCATTGGGGACCATATGTATCTCAAGGTCTCACCCACGAGGGGTGTGGTTCGTTTTGGAGCGAATGGTAAGCTTGCCCTGAGATTTATAGGACCTTTCCAAATCACCAGGCATACTGGCGTCGTGGCCTATCGCTTGCCTTACCATCTCAGTTGTCTAGCGTCCACAACTTTTTCTACTTCTCTATGTTAAGGAAGTGTGGGTCAGACATCATTGCTGTTATTGATTGGCAACCGTTGGAGGTTCGTGAGGACGCTTCTTACATCGAGTAGCCATTTCGTATCCTCAATCGGAAGGAGTAGGTCCTCTGGACCAAGGTTATTCCCTTAGTGAAGGGGCAGTGAGGCCATTATAGTGTGGATGAGGCATCTTGGGAGCACGAGGTGGAGATTCGAGAGCACTATCCCCATCTTTTCGATGTTTAAGTGTATGTTGTATTGTGTTTTGATTATATATGATGTTATGATTTCTATTCCTTTATGAGTTATGTTTAGTTGTGATGGTATTATAAATTTCGAGGATGAAATTTTTATTAGGTGGGGAGAGCTATAAGGCTCATATCCTAATCCGTACCATTCTGAAGACTCTCGCAATCCTTCCTGTCGAATTCTGGCAATCAGCGACCTATAATTAACGTTTGCGCACAACCCTAAGTTGTATCCTGTAGATTTGAGTCAACTTAATCTGAGACTTGTACCATTGTGACCGCGTCATCACAGCAGTTCCAACGCCGCGTCTTGTACATAGATTCAATACCCGGGCTAGGAGATGTGGGCCCGCATTTATCTCAAAGAAACACCGCGCATTTACAAACCCAAGAAAATCTCTACAACTCATCTTATCAATCAATCAATCAATCAATTAATCAAAGTACACAACCCATCCTTTCTTTCTCCCCAAGTCAAACAACCTACCCCTAGTCAACTCTCAAGTCAAGTACATCTATCAACTCACATCCATCACTCACAACCATCACCTCTCTCTTACAACCACCATTTCTATCTCTCTTTCTCTACACATTTTCCTAGCAACAAAGAAGAAAAAAGTGCACATCCAAGCACTTCTAAGGAGAGAAAAGGAGTGTGTTGTGTGTGGCCCACTTCCTACCCCAAGATCCATCATCTTAGCCCTTCATTTCTCATCACCTTCCATCAAAGAGAGGCACAAGGAGTTCGACGTTCCATCGGACTAAGAAGATTGAATGGTGGGTGTTTTATAGGCCCAGATTTCATGTTTTGATGATGGGACAAGTGGGGCCTACCGATTGATGGTATGGATCTCCCTTTGGACCCTAGATGTGGCTGATGGCCCACCATGATTCACATGATCATTCCATGATGGGGCCATTCTCCATGGCCCCATCATGATGTTTACTTTCCTAAGTTTGAAAGAGGTCATCTAAACCTTCCATTTTGGTGGAGAAGGAATTTCCACAGTTGATTTTCGATTTGGTGGGCCCACATGTATTGGGACCCATTTGATGTATGATTGAATGCATGAAAGGGAGAGCTCACAGTGGCGGAGCCCTCCATCGCACATGTCTGTTTCTCTCTCTCTCTCCCTCTCTTTTTCATTTTTTGTGTGATGATGTGGCTGTGTGGCCCACCTTAAATGTGTTGTATTCAAACCGTCAGGCATCCAGGGATGCTGGACATGGCCACACAGTGAAGTGTGAATTGACAGTGTGGTGTACTGACCAGCTAACAAAAAAAATATTAGCTTGATTCAATTAGCCTGGGTGGGGTGTCTACAGATGCCTCTCTTTGGCCGAGGTTGCAAGCAACCGAAGGTCAAAGCGAGTAGAGATCCCACTGAAACGGCCTAGCTATATGTCCTAGATGGGGGTTGAATAGGACTATGCCAAGTTAAAATAATAACAGCGGAGCAAAAGAGTATGATAGTCAAATAAAGGAAATCAATTCACAATGCTGAAATAAAAAGCAGCCTTCATAATCAAGTATTGAGACGTTGATATAAATGTTGATCTAAGGAAAACCTTACACCATAAAAACCAAGGGTTTATGGCAGGACAACCTTATTTCTAGAACGTTCTTTGTATCAAAAACTCAAACTGAAAAGGAAATAAAAGAAATAGCAAGAAATAAATTCTAAACTATTACAACATTCCCATAATGCTTAAAATGTAAATATTACAACATTCACATCCACACATACATCCCCCAAATCTGAATGATAAAAGATATAGAAATTAAACAAACATTCAAATCACACGACACAAGAAATTATAGTGGTTCACATGTGTGTACACCAACTATTAAACAACAGCCACACAACTACTCCACTCCTAATATCCTCACACAGGGGATTTTAGTGTTCACTATCAAAAATAGGTTTCACAGGTTCACCTAAAACCTTCACAATTGTGTCTTTTAAATGGGCTTACACAATTCAAAAACCCCTCTTTCTGAGTTTTCTGGCTTTCCTCAGATAACCAGTACAATGAGATTTTTCTGGCAAATCCCAAAAGAAATAAAAAAGAATATAAATTATGATAATGTAAAATACCTGGATTTCTCCTTTTCTTTGAAGTAGCCCGGAAGAGCCGATTGGAGTAGAAGTTTGAATATAGAAGTTCAATGTCTAATACTCACTTTAAAATGGTTCTAGGCTCTAATTGATTTTAAATTAAACCAGTTGGGCTTAGCTTTATTTGATTTTGATTCCAAGAAAACGGAATACAGAAATTCCTCTTTCAAATCAGATTGGAATGTAGAAACAAAATCAAATGCATAGCTAACAAAAAGAGAATATTAAATACGCACAAAGTAGCTTAAAATGAACACAAACTTATCTCAAAGTGAAGCCTTGAATTTTCTTGAATTGAGTTATCAATCTTTGAAATTCGTACTCTATTTATAGATGCAAAAACCTCGTCTATGACTAGTCTTGAAAACACTTCGACTGGTCGTAGAACCAATGTTATTTTGAAATTTTGAGCGCTATCTAAAAAAACTGTTCTACGACTAGTCTTAGGATGTCCACAACTAGTCTTAGACAATCCACAACTGGTCATAGCAGACCCAGGACTAGTCGTAGGAAACTAGGATTGGTTGCTGTAGTTCGAGTCGTAGAACCAGGACTGGTCGTGGGACGAGTCGTGCACTGTTCACACGACCGGTCGACCAGGTCTCAAGACAGGTCGTAACATAACAAAAAAAATCTGAAAAATTGCAACAACTTAGGACTGGTCATGGAATTTCTTGGACTGGTCGAACTAGTGTTAAGACTAGTCGAACAAGGTCCAGGACTAGTCTTAAAACAGACCAAAATTATATAAAAAGATTCAACTTGAATTATGTATACAAAATGGCCAACCCTAAGGTCAAACTAAGGTCTATCATACTTGGGATATGAAGTATGAACATTGAAACTTCATTCAATCAGAAGATGGTTGACCTTTGAACCTTATGAAGCTTGAGATCTTTACTTGATGTAGCTTAATCTTGAGATCTTCTAAAGGTTCACAAGTCAAGAATCTCAAGAAGCTTTCAAGTTCAACCTCAAGATCTCAAGAAGCTTTCAAGTTTGAGCTCCATCAAGACTTCAAGCCTTGCTACTTTCAAAGGTCTCTTGTCTCTGAGTTTCAATGTCCTTACTTCACTATTAAGGTATGACTGACCTTAGGTTGACCTTTAGAGTAGGTCATTCTAGATACATAATTCATACGTTTTATATATGTGAGTTTAGGCTATTTTAAGACTAGTCCTGGAGCTTGTTCGACTAGTCCTAGCACTGCTTCGACCTGTCTATGCATTTCCTAGATCAGTCGTAAGGTTGTTGCAAAATTTAGATATTTTCTGTTTGGCTTCGACTAGTCTTAGGGACTGTTCGACTAGTCGTATGAACAGTGTCGACTGTTTCTTCGACCAGTCGTAGTCCTATGACTCAATGTACAGCATTGAAATTCGGCTAGCTTCGACTAGTCGTGTACAACCAACGACCAGTCGTAGACCACCTATGACCAGTCGTGAAACCGTTAGATCTTATCGCACTCGAATTTTCAAATATCTGTTGATTCTACGACCAGTCGTAGAGTTTTTTAGACCAGTCAAAGACGTGATTTGCTCTCCTATAAATAGAGCACGAATCTTAGAATAAAATATGAATTTTAAGCTAATTTAATTCGGCCTTTTGAGAGATAAGTCTATGCTCTATTTTAAGCTAAGTGTGCATATTTAATATTCTCTTTCTTTAGCTTTCCTTATTTGATTTTGTTCCTGTATTCCAATCTTATTTGAAAAGTGAAATTGCTATATTCCGTCTTCTTGGAATCAAAATCAAATAGAGCTACACCCAATTGGTTTAATTTAAAATCTATTAGAACTTAGAACCATTACAAAGATAGTATTGGACATTGAACTTTGACATTCAAATCTCTACTCCGACTTGGTTCTTCTGGGCTGCTACAATGAAGGAGAAATTCAGGTATTTTACGTTTGTGTAATTTACTTTCATTTGATTTTCTTTTGGGATTTGCCAGAAAAATCTCGTTGTATTGGTTATCTGAGGAGAGCCAGGAAAACTCGGAAGAGGGGTTTTTTTAATTGTGTAAGCCCACAGAGAAAAACACAATTGTGAAGGTTTTTGGGTGAACCTGGAAAGCCTATCTTTAATAGTGAACGCTAATATCCCCTGTGTGAGGATATTAGGAGTGGAGTAGCGCTGTGTGGCTATTATTAAACAGTTGGTGTACACACAGGCGAACCACTAAAATGCTTGCTTAAGTTTTATATCTCTTTTCATTCAAATTTGTAGAATGTATGTGTGGATGTGAATGATGTAAAATTTACATTTCAAGCACAGTGGGAATGTTGTAATAATTTAGTTTTAAATTTCTGTAATTTATTTCAATTCCTTGTTATTTATATATTCCTCTCCGGTTTGAGTTTTTGATACAAAGGACGTTCTAGAAATAAGGTTATCCTGCCATAAACCCTTAGTTTTTATGGTGTAAGGTTGTCCTTAGAACTGAATTCGTATCAACCTCTCAAATCTTGTTTAGAGAGGTTGCTTTTATTTCAGCATTGTGATTTGATTTAGTTTATTTAGCTATCTATATTTCTTTATTCCGCTATTAAAGTTTTATTTTGGCATCGTCCTATTCACCCCCCCCCCCCCCTCTAGGACGTATAGCTAGGCCATTTCAAGTGGTATCAAAGCCTAATAGCTCGCTCTTATTGTTTTTTATTTGGATTTAATTCCTGAGCTAACGATCTAAGCTATATATAAGATGTCAAATTTTGATAGCCTATTAGTCACTAGGCCTCCACCCTTTGATGGCTCCAATTATGCCTATTGGAAAGCCAGGATGAGGATCTTCCTCAAATCAATGGATGAGAGTGTGTGGCAAGCCACAATGACTGAATGGAACCCACCTGCCACTGAAGTGACTGGTATTGATGGTTTAAAATCAATGAGAGTAACACCATATTTCTCATGGACCACCCTTCAGAAAAATGAGAGTAGTGCCAATGCAAAAGCACTAAATGCAATCACTTGCGTACTATCACCGGATGAGTTCAAAAGAATCATATCCTGTGATACTACAAAGCAAGCCTGGGATATATTAGAAATGACACACGAGGGTACTACAATTGTAAAAAAATCTAAAGTCCAACTCCTCACAACCAAATTTGAAGAAATTCATATGGAGGAAAATGAAATGTTTATGGACTTTTACACAAGATTAAATGATATTGTAAACTCAATGTGGGGTCTTGGCGATAAAATCTCAGAAAGTAAAGTATGTCAAAGATACTACGCTCACTTCCTGAACAGTTCAACTCTAAGGTAACCGCATATGTTGCGGGGACAAACATGATGATTTTTCAAGTGATTGATCCTATTTCTTAATTTAAGAAGGGATAAACAAAAAGGATCAAGGGGGGCATCTATTGAGGCATAAATATAGGAACAAAGAATGAATCAAAAAGGGAAAGATGGAAGAAGAAGCATGGAAAAGCTATGAAGAAAATACAGGAAGAAAGGAGATTCATGGTTTTATGCTGACCCTCGCAAAGGGTGTTGGTTGCGCAGGTCCGCACAAACGCTCTTCTTAGTTGTGCGCACAAGCACAAATGACAGACTAACTAAGTGTGTTGAGACCTTTGTGCCAGACCATGCAACACCATAGTGTTGTCAGGACCCGCGCAAAAGGTATAGGGTGTTGTGCGGGCAGGCTCAAGGAAGATTCGGGTGTGCTACATGGACGGCTGAGATTTGATGAAAGGTGGGTCCATGGCACAGATTTTGAGGGTTCGCACGTGTGGAGGCCTATAAATACCCCACTCCCCCTCTCATTTGAGGGAAGATTTTGAAGAAGATCAGAGCTCTAGAGAAGAAGAAAAGACTAAGGGTATCAGAGGAAGAAGGAAGGAAGCGAAAAGAGAGGGTTTTGTGCCAGGCCGCGCAACAGCATGCTGTTGTGCGGGCCTACGCAACAGCATGCCTTCAATGTTCGGGGAACAAAATGCTGCTGAAATTATTGTTGGTTTGATCTCCAAAGTCTTCACAGTCTTCGATTTTCCTTTTACACAAGGACATGAGCTCAAGAAGGAGAGATTAGATGATCAGATCCGTACAACATTCCTCTTAATGAGATGATCAAATTACAAATCGAAATGTCGTCGGATTTGATATCCAGAATAGATATTTGAACTCTTCATTCTTTATCTTAAGATAATCTATCTTAGAATCAAGGGAATTAAAGGATGTAAATGAACTCAGCATGAATAAATATTATGATTGTTTTCCATACACTCTCTGTTATGATTGAATAAGATAATCTCTCAAATCGAATGCATTTGTTTCTTATCGAAACAACTATGAAGACTCCAACAATTTGTGCGCATAAACTATGAAGACTCTAACAGCTTGCACGCACAAACTATGAAGACTCCAACAGCTTGCGACCAAAAACTATGACAAGTCTAACAATTTGCGCGCACAAACTGTGAAGAATCCAATAGCTTGCGAGCACAAACTATGAAGACTCCAACAGCTTGTGAGCACAAACTGTGAAGACTCCAATTTACATGCACAAACTATGAAGAATACAACAACTTGCGAGCACAAACTGTAAAGACTCAAACACTTTGTGCATGCAAACTATGAAGACTCCAACAACTTGCAAGAACAAACTTTGAAGACTGCGTCATCTTGCGAGCACAAACTATTAAGACTTCAACAATTTGCACTTATAAACTATGAAGACTCCAACAGCTTGCGCGTACAAACTGTGAAGACTCCAACAGCTTGTCACCAAAAACTATGACTACTCCAACAATTTACGCGTACAAACTATGAAGAATCCAACAACTTGTGAGCACAAACTGTGAAGACTCAAACAGTTTGTGCACACAAATTGTGAAGACTGCAACAAATTGTGAGAACAAACTGTGAAGATTTTGTCAGCTTACAAGCACAAACTATGAAGACTCCAATAGCTTGCGAGCACAAACTGTGAAGACTCCAACAGCTTACGAGCTCAAAGTGTGAAGATTCCAATAATTTACGTGCACAAACAATGAAGACTCTAATAGCTTGTGAGCATAAACTATGAAGACTCTAACAATTTGCACGCACAAACTGAGAAGAATCCAACAGCTTGCAAGCACAAACTGTGAAGACTCAAACACTTGTGCGCACAACTGTAAAGACTCCAACAACTTGCGAGAACAAACTGTGAAGACTCCATCAGCTTGCGAGCATAAAATATAAGGACTTTAATAGCTTACGAGGATAAACTTTGAAGACTCCAATAGCTTGCATGGACAAACTGTGAAGATTCCAACAATTTGCGCGCATAAACTATGAAGACTCTAATAGCTTGCGAGCACATATGTGAAGACTCCAACAATTTGCTCGCACAAACTGTGAAGAATGCAATAGCTTGCGAGCACAAACTGTGAAGACACAAACACTTTGTGTGCACAAATTGTGAAGACTCTAACAACTTGCGAGAACAAATTATAAAGTCTCCATCAGCTTGCGAACACAAATTATAAAGACTCCAACAGCTTGTGAGCACAAACTATGAAGACTCCAACAATTTGCATGCACAAACTGTGAAGAATTCAACAGCTTGCGAGCACAAAATATGAAGACTCAAATATTTTGTGTGCACAAACTGTGAAGAATCCAATAGCTTCCGAGCACAAAATGGGAAGACTGCTTAGCTTACGAGCACAAACTATGAAGACTCCTACAATTTGCACGCACTAAGTATCAAGACTCCAATAGGTTGCGAACACAAACTGCGAAGACTCCAACAGCTTGTGCACACAAACTGTGAAGACTCCAATAGCTTGCGACCAAAAACTATGACTATAACAATTTACGCGCACAAACTTTGAAGAATCCAACAGCTTGTGAACACAAACTATGAAGATTCAAACACTTTGTGCACACAAACTATGAAGACTCCAACAACTTGCGAGAACAAACTGTGAAGACTCCATGAGCTTGCGAGCATAAACTATGAAGACTCCAATAACTTGCGAGCACAAACTATGAAGACTGTAACAGCTTGCGAGCACAAATTGTGAAGATTCCAACAATTTGTGCGCACAAACTGTGAAGACTCCAACAGCTTGCGAGCACAAACTGTGAAGAATCCAACAGCTTACGAGCACAAACTGTGAAGACTCAAACACTTTGTGCACACAAATTGCGAAGACTAATGACTTGCAAGAAAAAACTATGAAGACTCCATCAGCTTGCGAGCACAAACTATGAAGACTCCAACAGCTTGCGAGCACAAATTGTGAAGACTGTAACAGCTTGCGAGTAGAAACTATGAAGCTCCAACAACTTATTAGCACAAACTATGAAGACTCCAACAGCATGCACAAACTGTGAAGAATCTAACAGCTTGTAAGCATAAAATATGAGAACTTAAACATTTTGTACGCACAAACTGTGAAGAATCCAACAGCTTGTGAGAACAAACTGTGAAGACTCAAACACTTTGCACGCACAAATTGTGAAGACGCCAACAACTTACGAGAACAAACTCTAAAGACTGCATCAAATTGCGATCTCGAACTATGAAGACTTCAATAGCTTGCAAGCATAAACTGTAGAGACTCCAACAGCTTGCGAGCACAAACTGTGAAGACTCAAACACTTTGTGTGCACAAACTGTGAAGACTCCAACAACTTGGGAGAAGAAATTGTGAAGACTGCATCAGCTTGCGAGATTAAACTATGAAGACTCCAACAGCTTGCGAGCACAAACAGTGAAGACTCCAACAGCTTATGAGCACAAACTGTGAAGACTCCGATAGCTTGCGAGCAGATACTGTGAAGACTCCAACACTCTGTGTGCACAACCTGTAAAGACTCCAATAGCTTGCGATCACAAATTGTGATAACTCCAACAAGTTATGCGCGAAAACTGTGAATACTCTAACAGCTTGTGAGCAAAAACTGTGAAGACTCCAACAACTTGCGAGCATAAACTGTGAAGACTCAAACAATTTGCGCGCACAAACTGTAAAGAATCCAACAGCTTGCGAGCACAAATTGTGAAGACTTTAACAACTTGCGAGAACAAACTATGAAGACTCTAACAACTTGCGAGCACAAACAGTGAAGACTCCAACAATTTGTGTGCACAAACTGTGAAGAATCCAACAGCTTACGAGCACAAATTGTGAAGACTTAAACACTTTGTGCGCACAAAATGTGAAGACTCTAATAACTTGCGAGAACAAACTATGAAGACACCAATAGCTTGCGAGCACAAACTATAAAGACTCCAACGGCTTGCGAGCACAAACTGTGAAGAATCCAACACTTTGTGCACATAAATTGCGAAGACTCTAACAACTTACAAGCAAACTGTGAAGACTCCAACAGCTTGTACGCACAGACTGTGAAGACTCCAATAGCTTGCACGCATAAACTGTCAAGACTCCAACAACTTACGACCAAAACTGTGATGACTCCAATAATTTGCGCGCGCAAACTGTGAAGAATCCAAGAGCTTGCAAGCACAAACTGTGAAGACTAAAACACTTTATGCGCATAAACGGTGAAGACTCCAAAAACTTGCGAGAACAAACTGTGAAGACTCCATCATCTTACGTGCACAAATTATGAAGCTCCAACAGCTTGCGAGCACAAACTCTGAAGACTCCAACAATTTGCGTGCTTAAACTATGAAGAATCCAACAGCTTGCGAGCATAAACTGTGAAGACTCGAACAGCTTGAGAGTACAAGCTATGAAGACTCCAACAGCTTGCACAGACAAACTATCAAGACTCCAGCAGCTTACAACCAAAAACTATGACAACTCCAACAATTTACGCGCACAAACTATGAAGAATCCAAGAGCTTGCAAGCACAAACTGTTAAGACTCAAACACTTTATGCGCACAAACTGTGAAGACTCCAACAACTTGTGAGAACAAACTGTAAAAACTCCCTCAGTTGCAAGCACAAACTATGAAGCTCCAACAGCTTGCGAGCTCAAACTGTGAAGACTCCAACAATTTGCGTCCTCAAACTGTGAAGAATCCAACAGCTTGTGAGCATAAACTGTGAAGACTCCAACAACTTGTGAGCACAAACTGTGAAGACTCCAACAGCTTACTGTTTCGATAAGAAACAAATGCATTTGATTTGGGGAATTCATCTACTCACTGATTTACAAAGGAGAATAGAGAGAATGATCACAATATTCATTTAATCTGAATTCGATTACATCCTTTAAATCCTTTGATTCCAAAGTTAAGTAGTCACATAATTTAACACAAATATTAAATATTCTATATTAATTTTTGCTGCATCTCGGATCGCATCATGATCTTCAACATGGAGAAATTGTTGTGCCGAACTCATATTCGTTAGTTGATTCCCTTCTTAGGGCATTCCCTAATCCCTGAGTAGTCATTACTCCAAGTTGAGCTATCATAGTTCCCTTATACAAGCGAATTCCAATGTGTGCACATGAGGTTGTGCGGTCATGGTGTTGTACGCAACTTCAGTTGTGTGCTCGGTCATGGTGTTGTGCGTAACTTTAGTTGTGCGCCCCTTTTGATTGTGCGCACACTTGGATTGTGTGTTGCATAGTGACTCCTACCTGAATCTCTCTGAAGTCCTCTCTCTGATTTCCTGATATTGCTTCGATGCCTAATCTATGGGAGTTAATGGGGTATATATAGCCTTCCGCACATGTGAACTCTCCACCTGGTCCCGTTGTGCGCTAGTTCTCTTTTGTGCACTGACTCCCTTGTGCACACATCCACATTGTGTGACTCCATCAGTTGTGCACCGCACAACCATAACCCTTAAGCAAGTCCTATTGTGCGCCGCACAACCCAATGATGAATTTTATTCCTTTTTTCTCTGGTCAATTTTGTGCCTCAACAGATGCCCCCTTGATCTTACATCTTTGCCTTTCCCATCTTTAAGGTGAATATGTGGGATCAAATTTTTTCAATCATCACTTTATCAAAGTTGCTCTCGCACAACCAATCCCCCTGCGCACAACTGCCTGCTTGGGCACAACTGTCCCGCTCATGCTATAAATACCAAATTTAGCATCATTTCACTCATTTAGACCTTCGCATCTATCTCTCTCTATGCGCTACTCTCTTCCATACAACAGCCTTTTGCACACAACAGCCTTTTTCCCACAACCAAACTTGTGCACAACCAGATTTTCTGCACAACTCTACTTGCACACGACCAGACCTTGTGCACAACTCTATTTTTTGCAAAACTAGACTTTGCGCACAACCGGTCTTTGCGCCCAACTCAGCTTGCGCACAGTAGGGTTTTACGCATAACTTAGCTTGCGCACAGCAAGGTTTTGCACACAACTGATCTTATGCTCAATTGGACTTTGTGTATAGCTAAACCTGAAATTCTTCAAGTGCTTGCTTTTTTACTGGGCTTTCCCTGCTTCTTCAATGACTCATTCCAAAAGACCTCCCACCTCCCCTGATTGAGATGCTGCTAAATCTTCAGATCCTCCACCACCCAAGACTCATTCTTGGAAGAGGGCCAAATCTTCCGAAGGTTATTCCTCTCTTTTCAAGTTACCGGATCCACCGATCATCAATTTCACCGATCGCATCCAACGCCTTCTAGATTCTATCCACAATGTTGTAATAATGAGAGATTTGGAGAGGCCACCCACAGAGGGCCATGAGTCTGACTAGGAGGATTGGCTGAAATCTGCTGCCAACTTTCGAATAGACAATCCTCTCCCGCTCCTGTCGAATCTTACCCTCCTCCCTCTATTTCGAGGAGCAAGAAATCAAAGAGTAAAGATGAAATCCTTCAAGAGAAGATACGAGAACACAATAAGAAACATTATTAAAATGTCTGGGACATGATCAGATCTCATACGGACGAGATCAAATTCAAAAACCCCTATAAAGACGAAACCGTCATTATCCCTCTGAACCTTCAGTGTCACCTCTCTATGATTCAAAGTGAGCCATCTGATCATATGACACAGAATCGCCTCTTATATGTAGCGAACTAGGTTATAAAAGAGCCAAAAATTCTGGAAGGTTATGTTTCGACCAGAAATGAAAAGTATTTGATTTGGGGAATCATCTCACTCAATAATGACAAAAAGAAAGAAAAAAGAAAATAATCATCAAATTTATTCATTTTGAGTTCATTACATCCTTTTGGTCTCTGATTCCAGGATAGAATTTCTAGAAAATGCAAAAGTGCAATTATCAAATGTGCTCAAATATAAATTTCAAGTATCAAATGCGCTCAAATATAAATTTCGGCAGCATTCCGGCTCATATCAGTCATGTCTCTAGGGGAGATGAGTTGTGTGGGCTTTCCATGCACTTCATCCCTCATTGACATGATAAAGGAGTACCAGGATCCCTTTGGAATATCTGAACGGCCTGAGGACATGAGAAAATGCAATATAGTATTGCCTCATAGAGCACCCGTGCAACTCCTCCCTAAGTTGCTTGGGCCCATGCAACTCACAAGGAGTGGCGCAACCCGGCCTTCTACGTTCTACGCTCCCTCTCATTCTCTCCATCTCCAATACCTATTAGAGGCACTGGTCTTCCAAACATCCAATCCTCCAAATGAAGGGCTAGGGGGTATTTATAGGCTTCCGACGTGTGAGTCCTCGAATCTTGTGCTATGGACCCCACTTCACATTTCCAATTCATCACTTTTTGAAGAGAGTTGCATGGCCTAGCACAAGTATGGTGAGTTAGGCAGACTCGTGCAACTTGGGTCCCATGCAAGTCATCTTATCTTTAGTTCTACACTCCATTTCTTTCTCCAATTCTTCTTCTTGAAGCTCCTTTCCTTAACCAAATTTTATACTCCAACAGATGCCCCCTTGATCCAAGATTTGACCACCCTAAGTCAATTTGAATGATCAATTTCCTTCTCTTGGACTTGAGTTGCGCAAGCCAGCGCAACTCTTACCCGCAAACTCACAACAGGCCCCACTAGTCTAAAATATCAGAACTCCCATTCATTCATCACTTAAAAAAAAATTCTATCCGAAACTCTACCGAAATTTCTAACTTCCTGGTCTTAACCAATTTCTCTTAACTCCTCAATCATGGCCCGAACTAAGAGAACCTTTCGCCTTATAGAAGTACCTACGGATCAACCCTCCCAATCAAGTCTCCTAAGCTCTTCTCCAACTCCTCTAGCTCCCGCACCCTCATCTACGACTCTGATAACCACTTCTCCCCCTCTAGCACATGAAGATCGTCCATGAAAGTGAGTCAAAGTGACTAAGAAACGTCCTGCATATATAAAGAAGCCAGTCCTACTGATCCTTTACTTCTCCGATAGAATCAAAACATTATCCTAGCCGATATGCTAGGCGATCATTACTGAAGAAATAACAGGAACTCCGAAGCAAGGTCGCGAAGTTGACTGGGAGTCCTGGCTGAAGTTGATGGATAATTTGCCCACTGACATCATCCGATCCCCTGTGAGAGAAGATACACCGCCACGAGCCCTTTCTCAAAAGAAGGGGAAGAGATCAAAGAGCCAGGAACTTCAAGAGAAGATTAAGGAACATAAGAAGAAGAAGAAGCTCCCAAACACTTGGGACACTGTGAAGATCAAGGATGGCTATATAAAATTCAACAACCCTTTTTGAAATGAATTAATAACGATCTCGATAAATATTTGGCGACATCTGTCCATTCTTCAAAGTGAGTCGACGGACCGCATGACTCAGAGCCGCATGATGTATACTCCCAATTGGTCGATGAGAGAACCTAAAATGCTGGAGGGCATTCTATCAGAAAATGGATCGAGACAGCAAGTCGGCAAAGTCCATCCCATATGATTCCTTATCCCTTATTACAGCCCACAAGGGCTGTTTTCCACAGCTTGTTATGAAACAATGCGCCAACATTTCAGAGAAAGAAGATCATTATGGGGCAATGATGAATTTCGTACACGCGGCTTCTTAACATCACGCAAGTACTATACTGATTGGTCCAAGGCCATTCTTAACAAGCATTCGGCAGCATCGATGGAGGTCGATCTTTACAGTGTGATCGAAGCTACCTCGAAGTATTTCTACAAAGATCATATGATCTGTAAAGGGTTTCTCCGTTATTGGTGTTTCACCACCAATTCTTTCCATTTGCCACTTGGAGAAGTCAGCATCACCTTGTGGGACCTACATAAGATGGCGGGCCTCCCCATTACAGCTCGCTTCTACAACGAGTACATCCCCACCAACGAGGAATTTCACACTTCTCATCCTCCAAGCGATAAGCACTAGTGTCGGATGCTTCTGTTGAACTCTTCAGGGAAATGTCCAAGTTCCCTAAAATCAAAAAGATTCCCCACTTCCTCTAGCTAGCTCACTTTTCCCAAGAGGTGTAGTACATCCCCCTTCCTCACATCGTGATTTTGCACACTTTTTCTTTCTCTTGCAGGTTTAAGAATAGTCATTCTGACGAATTGGAAAATGCCCCTCGCAGGGTGAAGAACCCTTTAGAATTCAAACCCAAGGGTGAGTTAGTGGCTTTTCGGTGTATTGGCTCAGTATGGTCGTGCTACCAAGTTCTAAATGAGCCGACGCTATCATACCGTCTGTATTCGTCATCGCAGGAGGATTGGCAGAAGGGCGAAAATACTCACTGGCACCCCCCGTACTTTGTTCACTATACTGTGCCTTCGGTGACATTGCTACGCACTTCCAAAATCCATCTGTCAGGGCCAGCTCGGCGTTTACTCCATGGCATTATTTTTCTAGGTGGCTGGGCATATATTTCTCATGGACATACGATGACCCTAAAAAAGCTTACGTGCATCCCTCACGACTTCCATTATGCAATTATTAGTGGAGAATAATGCCGAAGCGGATGTACAAATGGGTGATCGATACAATTGAGACGATGAATGCTATTGACTTCTATCAATTCTCATTTTCCCAAAACATTGTGGATCATGAAGCTACTGACGATGAAAACCTTCCTCCAACTAAGCGAGCCTTTTTCATCTTAATACAACCTAACAGCCTACCTTTACGAGAAAGTAGTGAATTTTGGAGAGAGCCATACTATCCAAGTAGATTTGCACGGCAATTCGGATACGACCAGACCATCCCCAAACATTTTGAAGTGGTGACTCACACCATGCGGAGTCACGGTGTGGGGCCTTAAAATTTGGGACTAGTATGGAGACGACTACTTGCAACCCGAATCAACTCAAAATTCATCATTCTGGGTTTTGGATGCTTTGTCCGCACAACTTACCTATGGATGAGATAGTGGGTGCACCAATCATTTCTCATTCGCCGACGCTTGCCAGTAGATTCGCCGATATGGATCCTCAATCCTCGGATTAGGAAATGCAATCTCATAGAAGGAATAGGCTATACTGTTGAACACGATCATGCCCCCGTTGCCGGCGAAGTGTGTGTATAAGAATCTCCATGGAAGAGCTTATTCGTGAAGTTAAACTCGCCAACACTCTCGAAGGTTGGATCGCCCATGGGTTTTCCTTAACGCACTTTTGTTTCGAACAAGAAACAAATGTATTCGATTTGGGAGATTATCTTATTCAAATATAACAAAGATAATGTATGAAAAACAATCATTGTATTATTAACATTGAGTTCATTTACATCCTCGAATATCCCTTGATTTTGAGATAAATTATTTAAAATATAGAAATTGACAAAGTTCGAATGCCAGATCTGAATATCAAATTCGATAGCATTTTAACTCGTTAAGAGGGATATTGTGCGAGTTTGATCATTTGATCTCCCTCTCTTGAGCTTATATCCTTGTGCAAAAGGAGAACTGGTGAAGATCAACAATTTCGATAGCATATCGGCCCCAACCCTTACTGGCTGTACAACAGCCTTGTTGCGCGGGCCGCACAATCGATATGGTTTACGTGGACCCGCGTAAACCCTTACGTCCCTCTCTTCTCCTACCTTCAATCTCTTCTGGAGCTCTGATCTTCTTCTAAAATATTTCAACCCTCAAATGAGAGGGGGAGTGGGGTATTTATAGGCCTTCACACGTGCGAACCCTCAATCTTTGTGCCATAGGGCCCACCTTGCATCAGATCTAAATGTCCATTCAAAACAACACCTTTATCCCTTTACACGACTTGCCCAATCAATGGAATTGTCTACGGGGTTGGCGCAATTAATAAGACACCTGCGCGACCTGCGCAACTGGTTTGTTTGATTGCGCGATCTGCACAACCAACATATTGGTTGTACGGACTGCGCAACCATATGAAATCACACTTTTTCTTCTTTAGCTCACTCCCTTCTTCTAATTTCCACCTTTTAATCTTTCATCTTCTTTTTATGCCCTAACAAATGCCCCCTTGATCCTGTCTTTGTTCTTCAGAATCAAAGAATCAGCATCAATCACCGATTCTTACATCCTACAATCGTTTGCGCGACCCGCGCAACGGGCACCCGAGCACTATACCCATGCCATATTCCCTATAAATACCAAAATTCTCCCTTTATTCCTCACTTTCATTTCCTTCTAGTGAAGCCCTTCTCTTTCGTTGTCTCCCCGCGCAATCAATTTCGTCTGCGTGACTCACGCAACAGATTTTTTATTTTCACAAGTCCTTCAAACGTTGCACTGCTCTGCGCAACAAATATCGTTTATGTGACCTGCACAAACCCCTCTTTTACAGAACTTCCAAACTTAGCATTTTTCAGACTTTTTTCTGAGACTTAAACTTTTTCACCATGGCCCGCACTAAAAGGACTTTTCGTATTATTAAACCTTCAACCGCTCAACCTTCTCCCCAAGAACTACCAAATCCTTCGTCTTCCTAAGCTACTAAACCATCACCATCTCCTCCCCAACCATCACGCAAACATTTCAAAACCACTAGTAAACATCCCACCTATATAAAGGAACCCATACTTCCTACCTTCGATTTCACCGATCAGATCGCTACACTGCCTTCTCTAATCCATAGGGCAATCTCCATGGGTGAGATTGAACGACCACCGAGACACAGTTGAGATTTTGATGGGGATGAGTGGTTAAAAATGATGACTTATTTGCCAACGATGAGTCAAAAGTCACAAATGAGAGAAGACACTCCCCCATCATCTAGGTCGAAGAAAACCCGTCACAACAAAGCTAAGGAGTAACAAGAGAAGATCAGAGAACATAATAAAAAGAAACTCTAGAACTCCTAAGAGTTGATTTGGGTAATCGAGGGTATTATGAAATTTAATAACCCTTATAAGCAAGGCATGGTAGTGATTCCACTGAGCCTTCATGACCATCAGTCTATCCTCAACTGTGAACTGTCAGATCAAATGGACGAGGGGAAACTGGCCTTCATAGAGTCTTGGCCATCGAGGGAACCCAGAATTTTGGAAGGTATCTTGCTGCTGAAGAAGCCAAGGCAACAGATTGGCAATGTTCACCAGATGATCTTCCTCACCCCTTCTCATAGGCTGACAATCTATTCCCGATTCATTTTTATGAGACGCTTCAACAACGTTTCAAAGAACATCAATTGATATGAAGTCCAGAAGAATTCAGGACAAGAGGCCTCTTGACTTCTTGCGATTATTATCCTGGATGGGCAGTAGCGATTTTAGCCAAGCATTCAAAAAACTTGGTCAAGATTGATCTTTATAATGTGATAGAAGCTACATCGCAACATTTCTACAAGGAGCCCACCATTCTGAAAGGCTTCCTTAATTATTGGTGTCCCTCAACCAACTCCTTCCATCTTCCTGCGGGCGAGATGAGTATCACGCTCTGGGATCTTCATCGAATCGCTGGCCTTTCGATAACCGAGAAATTCTACGATGAGTTTGTGCCAACTAATGAAGAACTGGCTTATATCTCCTCACCAGGTCGCGTTGCTTCTATCTCAGAAATGACTTCTGAACTTTTTAAGGAGATGTCCAAATTCCTAAACATTCACAAGATTTCCCCCTTACAATGGCTTGCGCATTTCATCAGAGCTCTCTGGTAATTTCTCTTTCTTACGGACTATCAATTTCTTATTGTATCCTGATACATACTTCTTATTATCCATCTTTTCTTCTCTCCTCAAGTTTAGTGGCAATCATTCGCGAGAATTGGAGGATCTTCGTAAAAATATAAAAGAACGTCCAGAGTATACTCTTCATGGGGAACTTGTGGCTTTTCTTGTGTATTGGCTGAGTGTAGTGGTCCTGCCCAGCTCGAAGTGGGCAGAAGTTATTCGCTCTATGGTGTTTGTTGTTGCCAGCATAATGGCTGAAGGGTTCAAATATTCTCTCACTTCTCCAATCCTATGCTCAATTTATAGGGCTTTTGGAGAGATTGCCTTGCATGTCAAAAGTCGTTCCGTCGGCTCTTCATCCACTTACACTCCCTAGCATTACTTCACCAGCTGGGTCGGCGTATACTTTCCATGGACTTTTGAAGTTTCTTGGAAGGCTTATATTCATCCCTCCCATATTCCACTCTATTTTTTCCAGAAGAGAGTTATGGCGAAAAGATCTTACGATTGGGTCATTGATGCAATTTCTTTCAATGATAACATCAACTACTTCCATTTCTACCTGTATCACTACACAGAGGATACAGATAAAATAGACACTGGATCACTTACCCCAGGGGAAAGGGCATTTTACCTGTCGATCTGATCCTGTAGTCTCCCATTGAGAGAGGGAGTAGAGTTTTGGAGGGAGCCATACTACCCGAGCCGTTTTGCTCATCAATTTGGTTTTGACCAAACCATTCCAGAGGATTGCGGGCTAATGACCATGCGAATGCGGAGTTACGGGACAGGCCCTTATAATTGGGTTATGGTATGGAAACAGCTTTTAGGCGGCCGAGTCGAAACCTACTTTCATTATCCCGAGCTGCAATCACATCCCTCATGCCTCATACAGCCACATGAGATGGTGGGTTCATCAGTCATATTTGGTAAATAAATGCCCACCTGTGACTAAACCTATTTGGATTTCGCTGCCAAGGATTAGAGGCCGTAAGTTCAAGGAAGGGATAGGCTTCGTGTCAGAAACAAGTCATGCCCCCTTCACCAGTTATCTCTGTGTTAAGATATCAGTGGATGATCCCATTCATGAATGAAAACCTTCTAACACTTTAGAAGGGTGGATAGCTTATGGGGTCATTAGGGACTTTGAGGTCCCATGGGATCGTTCTGAGAGAGTGATTGAAGAGGTGACAAAAGCTCCTTCTCCGGCTCAAGAAAATGTTGTTGAACCTTAAGATCAACCAGCCCCTTCTCCTACTCCTCGAACTTCTCACCCTAGTCCATCTTCTTCGATGACAAGGTCTCAAACACGCTCTCAAGCTTCTCCCCCTTCTCCTCAAGAAGGGGGTAGCCGGGCTTCTCCAGCTTCTTCGGTCCCAGTTAATAAAGATTCCTAGCCAGGAAGTAGCCAGGCTTCTCCAGCTTCTTTGGTCCCAGTTAATAAAGATTCCTAGCCAGGAAGTAGCCGGGCTTCTCCCTCCAAAGGGAAGCACGTTATGATCGAAGAAGTAGATGATGAAGATTTAGACGATGAAAGTTCAGCCTCTTCATCTGACAGCACCAATTCTGCTGAGTATGAAGATGATGAAGATGATGACTTCGAGGAGGGAGAGGTTGACATCGATGGTGAGGAAGATGTTGCTACAGAAGGTACTTTTATTGACGAAGAACATCCTCCATCAACCTCTGAAGCTCTGCCTAATACCAATATTCCTGCGAAGACCCCTGCAATGATAGAGGAGGAAGAAGATCAACCTCTAGATTATATATATATATATTGCAATAGTTATCTCATTATTATTGTCATATTTTATTTCAGGTGCTCATATTGTCAATACTAGGATGGGTGATACTTCCCCTGCCGATCTTCCTCCGGTTGCGCCAGTGGTTTCACCGAGGGTCCCTTTGGCTCCTTTGGCAGCACCGAAGGTAGTAGCTCGTGGAATTATTTTTCCAATAGAAACCACCGATCTACCAACTCTGACTTCTAGGGATTAGAGCACGGAGGCCAGAGCGCCTTCCTTTGCTGATATGTTAGGAGCCAGCCCTTCTTCTGTTCAGGAAATTCAACCTCCTATTGCCCATACTTCTGCAGCAGGTGGTGTGTGTGTGTGTGTGTGTGTATCATTTGCTTTATCAAAATTTCTGCATCCCCTAGCCTTGTTATCATTATTGTAATTTCTTTTCCCCTTTATATTACAGGAACTCCTCCTCATAGAGGTGTAGCAAGCTCTAACTCCGTAGCTACTGTGCCTGATCTATTATCTTTTGAGAAGGTTCCTACACATAAACTGCTTTTAATGAGGAATTCTATGTTAGCGATAGTTCACATTTTCAAAGATCCTGAGCAATGGTCGGATCTGGACATTTCTATTGAAATCCTGGAAAGCACTGCAAGGATGGCGAAGATTAATATACGTGACTCTCTTCTCAAATTTTGTGATTCAATAATTTCTTTGGCATCAGTAGAAAATGTCACTATTGCTCTTGAAATATTAGAATATGGAAAACAGCTAGCTCTTTCCAAAGAGAAGGCTTCCCTCATCACTTCTACTATTTCTGAGTTCAATCAAGAGCAGTCAACTCCTCAGGAATAGTTGAAGGCTTGTGCTGACAACAGGACGGCTATTCAGAATCACATAGCTCTCCTGAAGGAGGAAATCTTGCAACTGGAGTTGAAAGACCGTACGAAAGAATCAACTATGAAGGAGATTGAAGAGAAGATGCGAATCAGTATTCAATCTGCTAATGCTGAGAAATCCGAATTAATAAAAAATGAAGAGATAATCGCATCTTTGGAGAACAAGTTAGCTGGAATTCCAGATCAAGCAAAAATTATTCTTGAAGAAAAGTTAAAACACATCGTAGCTCAAATTCAGTTGAAGGAAGATTTGCAAAAATATCTGAGAATATTAGGAGTCACAGATGAGTTGTAAAGAATTTATTTTATTTGTTGTGTTTATTTTTTTAGAACATGCAGCTTCTTTTGATTTCCAACTTATATTAATGAAAGCATCACGATATTTTGAGATAGTTCACCTCTTCATAAATTTCCAATTTATAATTCATTTCAAGCATATTCATTTATGCAATCGTCTAACATGATATTTAATGAAATGTTGAAATAAAAATAGCATATCATGATTGTTAGTATGGGATTTCCTATATGATTTTTGTTTTGGTAGGCGGTACTAGATTTCAATTTAGTCAGATAATCACACACAGTTTAAGCTCTTAAGTAGTGAAGCAACATAGTTTTTTAAAGTCTTGAGTAGTGAAGTTGGGTCTCACGTGATTGGTCTCTGTATCTCTTATGAGTTCACTGAACTTTTCATAGCTTGGTGAGTTCACAAACCGCAATCCATCAGAGGGGCCTAGTGAAGCTATCGGGGCCGTAAACTCGGTTGGATTTACGTACTAGGTTGGCTGCAGTAACTCTCTAGAGTTCACGGGGCGCACAAGGCGACCTTTGGGGTACTAAATCCAAGGCCGCCAATCCATCGATGAGTAGGTTTGAACCCTTCCTCATGAGTTACTACTGAAATTAAGCCAAGGATTTGGGAGGTCTTATGCATGGTTGGCCTATCTATGGACAATGGCCAAAGAGCGTACACTGCAGCCCACATTTTCTTCGTCTGCAAGGTCAAACCCATTCATGGGAGGAAAATTTCATCTATTCCCCATGACGCTGTCGGAAAACTATACAGACGGCATTAGCGTTACGTGTGACTGGCCGTTGAGGACTTCTTGGCCTTTTAGGGCTTTCAGTCGCTGGCTCCATCGTATGCATATGATGGCCTAGGCGGGCTTTTTAGGGCCACTGGCTTCTCACTGCTGACCGAATAATAATAGCAATAGGCCTTATGCGTAGTTGGTCATATAGGCTTGGCTAGGTTGCCTTAAATGATAAGTTGTCATCGTTTTCGTGAGAATGATAGATATCTTGCTTGATACGTCACTGCTGCTGATAATATCCTTGATAATATTCATGCCATGCTCATAATGATATATCAGTTTGGTGATGATACTAATGTCAGGAAGGTTTAGTGAAGCTTGTTCAATGACGTCAGCGATGGTTACTCTCTTTTTAAGAAATTACTGATATGTAATCTTTGACAATATGCTTGGAATTCCTTCTTTATTCAATTATCTGAAAAAGAATACATGAACATGACTTCACTTGTTCTTGCCTCCTTTTGATATAGAAGCATTATGTCGATAACTTCTGGATCAAAATTGTAATTATCCTCAAGGACGATATCTTTTGATGAAGCAAGCATTGACCGGTATACTGATACCCCATCCATCTTCATCTACAACTATGTATGATCCATTGGAATATACTTCTTTTATTATGTATGGCCCATCCCATTTAGGCTCAAATTTGCCCCATATTCTGCCGGTCACCACTATCGATCTTTTGAACATTAGCACCATGTCTCCTTTCTTGAAAGAGCGATACTTGACTCGTTTATCAAAGGTAGCCGATATTCTTACCTGATACAACTGTAATCGCTGCTGAGCTGTCAGGCGTTTCTCATCGAGCAAGTCCAGTTCTTCCAGCCTTATTTTTGTATTTTCATCATCTATAATTGACTGATGCACTGCCACTCTAAGGGACGTAACTTGTGTTTCAATCAGGATGACTGCCTCCACACCGTAAACCAACGAATATGGCGTGGCTCTTCTTACTATCCAGTGGGTAGTCCTATATGCCCATAATGCTTCTTGCAACTTCTCGTCCCAATCGCGCTTGTTTCCCGTCACTGTCTTCTTCAATATCTTCACTATCGTCGTATTGAATGACTCTGCTAATCCATTAGCCAGTGGATAGTAAGGTGTTGAAAACGAGTGATGAATACTGAATTTCTAACACAACTTTTCCATGCCTCTATTCTTAAAAGGGGTGTCATTGTCAATAACGATTTTCATTAGGATGCCATGGTGATATATTATTGCGTACCGGATGAAATTAACCACATCCTTTTCTTTGACATTACGCAATGCGATTGCTTCCGTCCACTTGGAGAAATAGTCCATTACTGCCAGAATATAATGTTTTCCTTTGGATGAAGGCGGATTTATGGGACTAATAACATCGAGTCCACAAGTGGAGAGAGGCCAAGAAGTAACTGTTTGATGGAGATCTTCAAGGGCCATATATATGACATCTCCGTGAATCTGACACTCGTGGCATCGCTTTGCGTAATTTATTGCATATTTAAACATTGTAGGCCAGTAATACCCCATTTGATGTATACGATGAAATATATTTCAACCAGCTTGATGTGCCCCACATTCCCCAAAGTGAGCTTATCGTAACATCTGACCCGCTTCTTGTTCATCTAGACAACGTAGCAGCATCCCATTGTAAGATTTTCTATACAGCACTTCACTACATATGATGAACCTGCTTGATCTCTGCTTGATTTGTTGTTTTTGTTTTGGATCTTCTGGTAAGATATCATATTTGAGGTAATCTATGAAAGGTTGGCGCCAATCATCTACTGTCACTTCCGAACATAATATAGGGAGCGCCTCAATGACTTCGTTAATAACTTCTGAAGAAGGTAAGAATTCTCTTTCCTCTATAGTTACTTGAAGAGGACATCTGTTTGGATAAGACAAGGCCATTGCCAAACTAGCTAAAGCATCTACCTTCGCATTTTCAAATCGTGGTACATGCTTGATTTCAACATGGCAGAATTACTCCAGGAACTGCTGTGTTTTTCGACAATACGGCAAGAGCACTTCCTTTCTTATTTCAAACTCAGTCGTCAGTTTATTTATAATCAACTTGGAATCTCCGAAAATTTGTTGCGTCTTTATCTTCATTTCTTGGGCAATTTCCATTCTAATGATGAGAGCTCGATATTCGACTTCATTATTTGTGCAAGTGGAACCCAATGCGAAAGAATAGGGTAACAGATCACCCTGAGGAGTAATGCATATTACTCCTACGCCTGCTCCTGATGCTCGAGAAGCACCATAAAAATACATCTGCTACGGATTTTGCGACTCAGCCATCATAACCTACTCATCGGGAAAATCGTCGCTAATGGTTTCACTTTCTATTACTGGATGTGCTACCGAGAAATCTGCCATTGCTTGTCCCTTCACTGCTTTCGCCGGCCCATAAGTAATCGTATATTCTGAAAGTAACAGCATCCATTTGGCCAATCTTCCCGATAACATCGACCTTGTCATTAGAAACTTTATCGGATCTGCCCTTGAGATTAAAATTATATCATGTGAGAGGCAATAATGTCTCAATTTCTGTAGCACAAATATCAACGCCAGGCATTCTTTCTCAATCAGAGAATAATTGCATTCTACGCCTATTAGAGTTCGGCTCAGATAATAAAGAGCTATTACTTTTCCATCTTCATTTACCTGCGCTAATAAGGCTCTCAGCGAATTCTCGGCCACAGATATGTACAAGATAAGTGGCTTACCCTTTATAGGAGCTGTCAATACTGGAGGCTGTCTTAACAGTACCTTTATTGAATCAAACGCGTTCTGATAGGCTTTGTCCTATACGAACTCTGTTCCTTTCTTCATCAAATGAGAAAACGGCTGACATCTCTCTGCCAGATTTGAAATAAAATGGCAAATATATACTAGTTTTCCTTGCAAGCTTTTCAATTCCTTCAATGTTTTTGGAGGCGGCGTATCTTGAATGGCCTTAACTTTCCCAGGATCAATCTTGATACCCCTGTGCCTGATGATAAAATCAAGAAATTTTCCTGACGACACTCTGAAAGCACATTTAGCTAGGTTCATCTTTAACTGCTTCTTTCCAAGCCGACGAAAGACTGATGTCAGATGCTCACGATATTCCTGATGATTACCTAACTTGACTACAAGATTGTCTACATAACACTTAACATGCTTGTGCCTCATGTCTTGAAAGATATTTCGCATTGCCCTCTGATACATCGCGCCAGTATTCTTGAGACCGAATGGCATAACCTTGTAGTAGTAAATTCCTAGCGAAGTTCTGAACGTTGTTGCTTCTTCATCTTCAGAAGCCATTCTAATCTAATTATAACCAGCATAGCCATCTATGAAGGACATTACAGCATATTGTGTCGTACTAACAATCAGCAATTCAGTTATTTGGAGAGGAAAATCATCTTTCGGGCAAGATTCATTCAGGTCTCTAAAATCAACGCACACCCTGATCTGTCCATTTTTCTTTTTTACTGGGATAAAGTTCGATATCCACTTAAGATAATTGACCTCTCTAATAAACCCAACTTTTATCAGCTTGTTCACTTCTTCTTCTATCAGAGGAATCAAGTCCGGGTGAAATCGTCTTTGCGCTTGCTTAATCAGCTTTTTGTCTTTAGAAATATTCAATCAATGCATTGCTGCTGAGGGTTCCAAACCCGGCATTTCTGTATATGTCCAGGCAAAGACATCTTTATTTTCTTTTAGGAGTTGGATATATTTTTTGGCTTCTTGCTCGAGAAGACCAGCACTTACGAATGTATTTCTTGGGTCTTCTTCTGTGCTTAGATTTATTTCTCGTAAACTATCGATCACTGGGTGCCCCTCGTCTTCTATTTGCTTCGGAGCTATCTCAGGATGCTTGACTATTTCAGGATCTATTTCTAATAGTTGATCAACTGTGACCATATTCACTGAAGACCCTGTCCCCAATCCTTAAAATTTTTCTCGTCTCTTCTGACCGACTCCGATAAGGATCTGAATTCCTTTTCCATGATTCAAGCCATTAGGTTCTTCGTAATCAAAACCCATGCTTTTCATGATTTTTCTACTTTTCGGACTATATTTCTTCAGATCGCGAGACGTCAGCTTTCTGTGATTTACATTATTCTCAACTTTTTCTTCTGTCTTTGCTTCTGAAGGGGCGTAGAATTCAATCGGCTCTAGATACTTCGCACTGGCTTTAACATGAAATCTTTTCGGGACAGCCGGAAATGGCTTGTTTCTTTCAACATATGGCAATGGTACTGTGTAATTCGACTGTAGAATTTTCAACTATTCAGGCGATAATAACGTTAACGGCGACTACCCTAGTTGTCTTAGATGTTTTGGCACAAAATAGAACTTCTTTGCTTTTGAAATTCCAGACGATCTTGCCTTTTCAGATTCCTCGTTCATAACTTTCGCATGAACATTTCCCAGGGCTTTGTTTTCATCACTCTTTCTCTCTTCTTCTCTGGCAAATCCATCATAATAACTGGCGTCTACAAAAAGGCTTCGGCTTCTATATATGGCTTCGCATCGGCCATTACTTTATACTGTATCCCATTCTTACAATACTTAAAACATTGGTGTAGGGTAGAAGGTATAATACCACACTGATGTATCCATGGTCTTCCTAAGAGAAGATTGTATGTCATGACTGCATTAATTACATGGCAAACAACATCAGTAGTTAATTCTCCTATTTCCAATGTTATTGTAATTTTACCGAGCGCACGCTGCCCATCTTGATTAAAGCCCTATATCATCATTCCACTAGGGCGCAAATCAGAACGACGGTAGCCCAATTTATTCAACATCATTAGTGGTAATAGATTCATCGTAGACCCGTTGTCGAGCATAATCCGCTTGACTTTCTTACCACGGACGTGGCCCACTATCATTAGCGGCCTATTATGCCCTGTATCATAGGCTAGATCATCATCAGAGAAGGAAACTACCGGCATGCAGTCCTCTTATTCTTTATGTTCTTCATTTTTCATTTCCACAAGCAATGTTTCTCTAACATCGTGGTCGAATAGTGCTTGAATCAGACTTTGCTGAAAGTCTTTTGATAACTTTAGCGCGTCATAAACGCTTAACCAAGCCTGTATGCCTTTTAAGTGATTTACCACATCATAAGTCACCTTTGCCGCCTCATTCTTTTCTTCTTTTTCATCACTATTACGCTAATCTTCAACGATCTCGTTTCTTATGACTCCGGTTTTCTATTTTGGGGGACTTGCCATTCTTTTTCCTGATCGCAATGTGATTACCTACGGCCTTTCCTATCATCTTACGATTTTCTTTCCCTGTTCTTTCATGAGTACTTTCCCGAACTGTTAGTACATTCACTGTCGCCTTTGCGTCTCTTTCTTTTTCTTTTTTGATCACTATCTCCCCCCTGTTTATCATTCTTTGTATTATGCATTTCAACATGTAACAATTTTCTATCGGGTGCCCCACTAGACGATGATAGCGGTAGAAATCCCTTTATCTTATTCTTGTTGCATCTTCGGGATACTTGGATGCGGGTAATTCTATTGTACCGGCCTTCAACAATTGGTTCATCATGGGAACAACATCTTCCCTGTCGAACGCGAACCCTTCGTGAGAATTAAGTGATCTGGGCCTTTTTCCACTGAATCTGCTTCTAGGATGGCTTGATTCGTCTTTCCGTTCTGTCCTTTTTTCTCCTGAATCTCTTGTCTCCTGACTTCTTTCCTCATGATCCACAGTGTTTGGGGTCAACATATTGGGTCCTCTCCTGGTCGTTTCATAGTGAAATGCTGGCATTTTTCTAGTCATCATCTCTAAGGCGTGGGCGTTGGTAGCCAGATCACGGAAAGTCTTGATATCAGCGCTGGTAAGCCCAAACACATTTCCTGTTTCCATGGAGTTTAAGCACATATTGACCTACTCTTTTTCTTCCAGTAACTGTCTACAAGAGGCTCCCAATATTTTCCATCTATCTATGAATTTCTCCACAGGTTCCCCTTCTCTCTACCGCGTAGAAGCTAACTCTGTAATGCTAATGTCACGCTCTGATGAGAAGAAATTTGACATAAAAGCATCCTACATTTGTTCCCAAGTGCGTATCGATCCTGGGGCCAAACTAAAATACCATCAGAATGCCTTACTTGTCAGAGAAGATCCAAACAATCGTAGGCAATATTGTGGTATCGTAGAGAAATTTCCCATACTGGTGATGAAGTGCATCAAATGTTCTTCTGGCGATCCGTCCTCATTAAACTTCTGAAAGTCTGGATGCTTGAAGTTAACTGGAAAGGGGACGTCTTCCACTTCCCTCGGATATAGTGTTCTATATCTGAATTGGCCAACATTCTCGCGCTCCCTTTCTGTTCTAACAGTTTCCTCAACAACTTGTCGTACGTCCTCTTGAGTTATGGTTCTCATTGCTAGAGCAAATCCGAGTGATCCTGCCCCCGGTGGCTAAAAGCCTTCAGGTTGGTGTTCTTGTCCATTCATCGTGCCCATCATTGGAGGAGTCACCATCTGGGCTACGTTGTGCGCGAGAGTTGCAAAAACTTCTCTAAGATTTTTATACTCTTCCATCAGTGTTCTCTGTGATTATGTCATTTCATTCATACGGTCCTTTGTAGTTGGCATATATCCTTGATTTGTTCCAGCCATGTGTACTGTGGCTTCCCCGCTTCCTGATGAAGCTGTAGTCGGAGTGGGATGGGAATATATTGATGTGATAGGGCTTACGAAGAGGGGAGTCTCATTCGATTTTACTATGCTTCCACTGCAACTGATTGATCGGGGTGATACAGAAGTAGGTGAACTTACGAGTAGTACCTTATCCTTTTGTTCTTTTGTCCATTGGACTCTTAAGGCAATCGGAGCCGGGAAGTCACGCGATGTCAACCACAGAGCTGTTTGCCCGGGATATATCGCAGGAGGGGCAAGTTCGGGATTCTTCTTAACAGCATTCTGCGTTATCAGTTCCCTAACTCTTGGCAAAGGTAAGCTCATTCTGGGACTTCTTGCATTTCGAACTCTCATCCTTCTAGATGTCAGACAATCCACTCCTCATCACCTTCTAGTGCTTAAGGTGAGGCAGATACGACTCCAACCATTATCTGGGTTAAGTCATCTTTGCTTGTGAGGGACTGAGTCATATGCCTCGAAGGCTGGTCTGGTGTGTATTCCACTATGAATCCAGTTGTAGTGAAATAGAAGTTTACCTTTCTCATTGAGTTTTCCATTGATCATAGTTCACAATTTTATCTTTTTACCTTCAATATAAAACATGAAATTGTAATTAGTATTTGAATGATAATGTAATCTATCTAAGAGATGAAGGGGAGGATGTTCCCACTAAGAGTCACCATTTTGGCGTTAGAAAGACGCCAAACTATAATGAAACCAACCTTCTCAATGTTAACATTAAAGAAGATAAATCCCTAGCAAAGTCGTCATTTTATTTCGAACAAGAAACAAATGTATTTGATTTGGGAGATTATCTTATTCAAATATAACAAAGATAATGTATGAAGAACAATCATTGTATTATTAACATTGAGTTCATTTACATCCTCGAATATCCCTTAATTCTGAGATAGATTATTTAAAATACAGAAATTAACAAAGTTCGAATGTCAAATCTGAATATCGAATTAGGTAACATTTCGACTCATAATTTGATCATCTCTTTAAGAGGAATATTGTGTGGGTTTGATCATCTGATCTCCCTCTCTTGAGCTTATATCCTTATGCAAAAGGAGAACTGGTGAAGATCAACGATTTTGGCAGCATATCGGCCCCAACCCTTATTGGATGTACAACAACCCTGTTGTGCGGGCCGCGTAACCGATATGGTTTGCGTGGACCCACGCAAACCCTTGCGTCCCTCTCTTCTCCTACCTTCAATCTCTTCTAGAGCTCTGATCTTCTTCCAAAATATTTCAACCCCTAAATGAGAGAGGGAGTGGGGTATTATAGGCCTTTACACGTGTGACCCTCGATCTTTGTGCCATGGGGCCCACCTTACATCAGATCTAACCGTCCGTTCAAAACAACACCTTTATCCCTGTGCGCGACTTACGCAATCAATGGAACTATCTGCGCGGCTGGCGCAATCAATAAGACTCCTACGCGACCCGCCCAAATGGTTTGTTTGATTGCATGATCCGCGCAACCAACATATTGGTCGCGCAGTCCAACCATATGAAATCATACTTTTTCTTCTTTGGCTTACTCCCTTCTTCTAATTTCCACCTTTCAATCTTTCTTCTTCTTTTTATGCCCCAACACACTTCAAGACTTAAAGGAAGCTTGCAGGCAGGGAAGATGCTCATGCGGATGCCGTCAAAATGCCCCATGTTTCTGCTTCCACAGACCCAGCTCCTACTCTAGAGTCTTTCGGACCTTCAGAACCTCAAGAGGGGCCTCCATCTGTTCCGCCGCCGTCACCTTCTCGCCGAGATTCTTCGTCACCCATGACTAGGTCACAAATGCGGGCAAGGTCTTCCATATCCCCGATAACAGTTGTCACAGAAGATCCTGCCTCTACTGAAAAGAAGCAATGATACGGAAGGGGAAAAAAGTAATTATTGAGGAATCATCTCTAGACTCACCATCATCTTTGTCATCCTCGAGGGAGGAAGACGAGGAATCCTCTTCCAACGATTCTTCTTCCACTGGTCATGAGTCATCCGTTAGTGACTCAAAAGAAGAGGGTGAACTGAATGAAAATAAAGGGGAGGAAGAAGAAAAAGAAGTAGTGGAAGAGGGAGAGGTAGATGTGGGCGAAGACGAACAAGTCGGCCCAACTATCAAGGTTAATGAAGAGATTCCACAAGAAAACATCCCCCTGCTACTGCTACGGGTGTTGACGAGGAAGAAGAGCCCCTCGACCATGGAGAATATGAAGATACAACCAAGGCTGACCTAACTTTGTCATTTAGTAGCAACTATTCTCCTCTCCCGCGCACGACACCTTCGAATTCCCCGGCCAATGTTATGACAATTCCAAACACTCTTTCAATCTCTACAAATGTAACTTAGGCTACCCTACCTGTCCCTGCTTCTGGCAAGCGTTCCGCTAAGAAAGCTAGAGGCCTCTCAGACTTCCAATCAAAACCAGCAGAGCAGTTCGTGAAATAATTTTCCCAATAGAGCCAGTTGATGTCACGACTCCGACTACTGTGAAATCAAGCACTAAAACCAGAGCGTCATCTTTTGCTTTTGCCAATGTTACTCCAAACTTGCCCAAACCATCTGCTCTTCTGGAAGAGAGGCAATCCTCAGAGACAACAACCCTTGCTCCGGTGCCTTCAATAGTTGTAGGTATATTTCACTTTATTTTCTCGCTCAATAATAATAACCTGCAATCCACTTCTTAACTTGTATTTTTATTCCTATTTTACAATCTGCGCTGTCTCTAGTGGCTCTACGAGTTCAAATTCCTTTGCCACTGTATCAAACATTATATCTCTAGAGAAGATCTCCCCTCCTGCGCTATCTTTATTGAAGAGCTCGTTGTCGGCAACCATATACATCTTCAAGGTCCATGCTCAATTGTCAGATATGGAAATAGTGTTGTCGTCTCTGGAAAATGCAACGCGGATTGTCGGGATCAATATTTCTCCTTTGCGTGAGTCTCTATCCCATTTTTGTGAGACTTTCCACAAACTAGGAGATGCTCAGAATATGACCATCGCTCCTGAAATCCTCGCCCGCCAACAGGAATTGTCACAACTCAAAGAGAAAGTTTCGAGATCGATAACAATGATCTCCAGCTACAACAAAGAATTTCATTCCTTGGAAGAGCAAGCAAAAGCTTTTAAGTGTTCTTCGGTGGTTATAACTGAAAAGATTTCAATCCTTCAACAGTAAATTTTCGATTTAGAAGCTCAGCAACGTGAGGCTGATTCAAGGACTAGCGAGCTTGAAGCCACTATTGAGGTTAACAGGCGGATAGCCAATCTCGAACAATCAGAGATCTCAAAGGGGGAGAAAGCAATAATTTCTTCCGAGTAAGAGCTGCTTAACACCCCTAATCAAATCAGGCTTATCGCCGAGGCTGAAGTTGAAAATGGGGCTGCTGAAGTTCAATTGAAAGATGATCTGTGATGATACATGTTGGCGCTATGAATATCAGAAGATTCATGAGATTTCTTTCGATATTTGCCATGATTTTTTTTCTTGTTTGTTTCTCTTGATATCATGAACAGATTTTGATAACTCATAAATGTTATGAATGAATGAATTTCATGAATGAATGTCATGAACAATCAGTTTTTCTTCAATCTCTATTTCTTTAGTAGCGTCTTTATTATTAACATGCTATCTTCTTTTGTCATCAATATAGCCTTCCACAAAAACTTCTTACCACCGGAAGCTAGGTGGGGCTCACCGTGATAGTTATGACAAATCCTCCCCTTTCATCCATTTTGTCAGGTCATGTTAAGAAATGGGCCAAAAAATTGAGGCAGATCCAAAACTCGTGGGTCAATCAACTAGAAAAGTAGGTAGGAGAATGCCTATTGTTGAAACATCCCAGGGTCCACCGTGATGTTTATATGTCATCCAAACCGTTCATAAGGTCATTCATACTGGGATGAAAACACATGAATATTAGCATGATCAAGAACTTGGGTGGCCCCATGAATGTTTTAATAGTGGACGTTCTAGCCTCACCTTTTCTTGTCGTGCGACCCACTAGAGTTTAGGATATAACTCATTTTTGGGCCCATGTCCTAACAATATCTAGCAAAACTGATGGACAAGGTAGATTTATCACAAACATCAGGTTAGGCCGCGCATTAAATGAGGAGAGAAGGACTAAATAAGAGAGAAGTGGAGTAAGAGGCTTATTTTCAAACAAAATGAGATATGCATCTTACTCTTGCTCCAGTGGTAGACTCTTAGGAGTTTCAACACCCGGTCAAGGGTTCAAGTATCCATAGGTGGTGAAATTCAACTACAGCGTGATTGTGTGGGGGTGTGTGTAAAAAAAATAATAATAAATAAATAAATGAGATAATTAAATAAGGTGCATACGTGTGATGTATTCATGTGATGCACCATGTGTAACAAAATCTGTTTCGTTAATTAATTAAGTTCCCTTGTAATCATATGACGAATATAAAATATTAGTTTTTGGTAATCAATAGTAAGATATTATTTGTAACACCCCGAATTTTCGCCATTTTGGGTCTGCCAAAAAATTCTTTAAAATTTTTTTTAATAACTAGCTACGTCATCACTTACGAACCATTGACGCTCGAGGCGAGCTTATACGCGGCTGGTACCAATAAAGAACCGTACAAATAATATTGATCAACCATAGAAAACTAATGAACCCAACCGATCACTTAAACATCAAATTTATCCCCATGTTTTATTCACATAGGGCTCAAATCTAACCGACCCATCGCTAACTAATCAAGACAATCATAACTAAATTAAAGATCTAACCAAAGCCGAGTCAGCTATGACCTGGACCTTAATTAATAAACCAAGTTAACCCAGTCACTCTTTGTCACGCCCCAGACTCGGTAACCGGATTCACAAGGAACCCGATAGCCGGTTCTGGCCGCAACAGCCTCCGTAGTACCCCATTCTCGGCTCCTGAAGCAGGTTCCGATCCTGGGATCCTACAAGGAGGATTTCCATAACAATATAACCATTTCCAATACGAGCATACCCAAGATCATAACAAGTAAATCTGATAATAGAAAAAGGCACATATCACAAAATTCACTATGAATTTAAACTTTTACAAGTTTACATAAGGTCCAAAAGGATATACATAAGATAATAGAAGAAAGAAAGGAAGGATGCAATACTGGGTCCTCAAGCTCATCTCTAATCCAAACTCTGCCACTGCGACATCTGCCTAGGATCTCCTGCACGCACCAATCGTGCATAAGCTTATAGAAGCTTAGAGGGTGGTGTAAGTGTGTGATAATAGTGCACAGAAGAATAATATAAGATACAGGAAAGAGACATGCTCAATGAGAATATCACTAGCCTTACCAAGGCTTATCATGAATATGATGCAATGAGTATTGGACGCCATACCAAGGCAATGCATGAAAGGGCTTACATAACCAATACTAATGCGATGCAAGTAATGCCAGTGCTCAACCAAACCGTATGTCAAGTATATTTCCAATCATAAGGAAATCACCGGGGTCATTACACTGATGGATGACTGCCGCTCTATAGACCCTGCATAGTCAAACGAGCGTAAGAGACCTCACTACCCGCCTGTGGACAACCAATCACCAGCAAGGCCTAACGGTAGAGAACCCATTCACGAGCTGGTCAAACTCAGCCTAGCAATGCCCTCTTACATCAGGCGAGTAAGGCCACACCCCTATCCAACCGACTACACGACAGTGGGAGTTGCGGCCTAATGGTATAAGGCCCTCGTGCGCTCATATATTCCACCCGGTCACGGCGTTGGAGCAGATCCTTGGTACCATGGAAGTTTTAGAAATTTCACCCATGGGCATCCTATGCACTCGGTATGCTCAAGTAACATTTTCGGTGTCCAAACATGGCCATCCACGATGTATCTGTGGAGGCTACAACCCTGATGAAGTAAGGGTGATAATGCTCATATATTATGTAATGCCAGATGCATGAATCACACAATCAACTATGCATCAATTCCAAGCATCCAACATGCTCAAGAGGGAATATTACGTCCCTCGGGAAGACAGCATGCAATGCCCAATGGCACAATCATAACCACACACACAGTGTCATCCAAGCATACAATGATGCACATGGGCCATGAAGATGGGTCTAGGCGCATCATGCGGCGATATACAAAGTAAATTGCATTCCTCCTATCCAAGAAGGAACCAAGACTAGGTACTTAGACAATATCCATAAGGAATCCCACCTCTAGTGGGGGCCCATTTACCTGGGGTAGCCCACGAGACTAAGCATACAGCTACGGGTCTAAGTAATGTAGAAATAAGGCTAGCAACTATCTAAGATGAGTATCCAATCACTCTTAAATACAACCGGACCTAGAGGGGTCCATAATGGGGACATTTAACCACCATTCTCCAAAAAGGCATATCAACCATGAACTATATGGATAAAAGGCCCAAGGCCTACATTTAAGATAAAAATAAAAGTAACCACATACATATATTCCTCATGATAGGCCATAAAAAGATATAATACCACTTTTAACAATATGGGTTCTAAGAGGGGAATTAAGGCCCAAGGCCCAATTCTTAATGGCCATAGAATCCATGCATTAAGTTGGACTTGGTGGGCAGCCCGCGTACACAATATATGGCCCAAAAAATAGGTTTAAGTTTGGATGAAATGGGCCCCACTACATTAGCCCAATAACTAGCAATTTAAGTAGGCAACCGAGGGCCCAATACTATCCTTACCTCAGCCCACAAGTCCATCAAAATGGTGGAAGTCAGCCCAATGTATGGTTGGGCCAAGCTGGGATGTCCCTGCCCAATTTGGGCTCACTGGATGTCCCAAAATTCTGATCTTAAGATGGGGTCCTCATAAGATCACTAAAAGTGATCCAAAAGAATGCACTGATTAAGCCCAAAGATTATAAGAAAGCATAAGTATGTAACACGTACACAAGTTCTCAATATGGTGAGCCCCACAGCCAAATAAAGTTGTAACCATAAAATTGTACATCGAAGGCCCTTTGATAAACTTTTGGCCCGTTTGACTTCCTAGGCCTGCTAAGGTCCAGAAATTAGTTGAGTATGTGGAAATAATCTCATGAAGGCCAACTATACTCACTGGGGGACCCCACCAAATGGAGAGTGTATATATATCATGAAAAGATCAAGTGGGCTTGCTACTGGATTGTGAGTCCAGCAGCAACCCAAGGCAGAGAGTGCTTCCACAATCGGGCGATCCAAGGCTTGGACGGCCTGGACCAAACATGCATTAAGGTAGGTTCCACATACATGCACATTGAGCCTTAAATAAATGGCCTAAGGTCTATGGTGGGCCTTTAACCACCCATAGAGAAACCTATGGGCTTACCTTAGGATCACCCAGGAGGACATCCAACCTCAATTGGTTTCCAAGAGGTAGCTCGCCACTACCCATATAATAAAAGATCTAAGGCCTCAGCAATGTGTGGACTAGTGGGCCATACACCAAGCCCAACTCATAGGCCATATAGTGGGCCCTCAAGTAAGGTTTGGGCCCAACCACAAAGGTCATAATTTCACATATTGTGGTGGGCTTCATGGGCAGCCCAGTAATTCATTTACATGGACAAGTTTCACATTTAATACAAGTGAGTTGAGCCTCACTTTTGGCCTAAGTACAGGGTCAGTTTAGTGGGCAGCCAAGGGCCCGACTTCTTGTGTATCATTGCCCCTAAGCCCATCACAATAGATAGGAGAGTATAGGCCCAAGATCAATGGGCCTATCCAAAAGAACTGAGTCCACAAGGCCTACTTGCTAACACAAATATGCATATACTATATCACATAATGGGCCCTAAAGAAATGGCCCAAAACAAAAGTCATCCAATTCATACATTATGGGGGGCTTGAGGGCAGCCCATAAACCCCAGAATACACATAGGTAAGGCCTATACTGACAGTGTGGGCCTTGCCACATTAGCCCAAAGACTTAACAAGGCCCTCCACACTATACATTTATGTGGGCCCTGCAAGTCAGCCCATAATTAAGCATTTCATGAGGGCATCATGGCTAATAAATACACACAGTCAGCCTGTAGACGGCTCGTTAGGCCCGTGAAACAATAAGGTCAGGCCCTACACGATCTTGGGCTCAAGAAATAGGTTTCCAGCCCATTTGGCCTATAAACTACCAAAAATCTGGTTAAGGCTAACCCTCAACATCACCACAAAGGTGGGCCTTAAGAGGAACTAATTATGCCCAAAAATGTCTAAGGAAATAAGGCAAGGAGTGTGTGCAATACTCCCTTAAATCTGGTGGGCCACAACAGCTCCAAAACAATCAACTATGGAGCAAATTTGGGCCCCTTACTGGAATTCCAGCCCACCCACTTCCTGGGCCTGCTGGAATCCAGAAATTTATGTAATTCAGATGGGTTACTAGCCCATGGTGACCCACACATATCACAGTGGGTCCTACCGGATGAGAAGGGAATGCACAACACACATTAGAAGTGGGTCATGCTGCTGGAATACAGGCCCAGCAACAGCCCAAGGTAGGGGCGTCCCGTGGTGGTAGTTCTACGGGCTTGAGTATCTGGCCCAGATCTGACCCAAGTTTGCAGGCCACACCACGGTCAGTATAGGGGCCCGATGGCCATGAAAATTTACAAGATGGTCCTCCCATAGGTGGACCACGAATCCTCAAAATTTTATGATTTTTGGACGGTCAGAAATATTTTAATTAATTTAAATAAAACAGACCATTAAGAAAATCTGGTGAATCGGGACACTTGAACGTGGAGAGCCAGTCCAGCACTTGTCACAGTGTGCACAGGGCTCCATTGGCCCCAAAAATTTTTAGGTGAGTCCCACCATGGGTGGACCACCTCCCTGTAAATTTCCATGATTTTTGGATACTCAGAAGTATTTAAATTAATTTAAAGAATACAATTTATCTAGGGTGAAATATTGCTGGAATATAACTGTCCTGAATTTGGGCCATCCAATGGGTGGGTTCTGGGCCTCCTAAATTCTTGAAATTTGGACCCAAAGTCCGTCATCAAGCCTAAAACAAGGTGAGATCCAGAAATATGGCCCACCTTCTTAGAAATTATTATTTTAATATTATTTTTATGGGACTATGCTACTGACTGCATAGCAGAAATTTCTGGCAGTCCAGTATGTTGGCCCACCCTTTTGGATGCCCAAATAGGATTCCTTGGCCCTGAAATTGTGTGGATAGGTCCTACCATGGGTGGGACACCTCCCTACAAAAATTTAGGATTTTTGGGATAGTAAAAATATTTTATTTAACTCATGCAATTTATGGACAGCAAGGTCCAGATTTTTATTTTTCCTGCTGCAGTAATGCTGCTGTCCCTGACTTTAGCATCCCATTTGAGTGGGCCTAGGTCTATGTAAATTTGGAAAAATGCAAGGCCAACCTTCCTATACAAGTATACAGTAAGGTGGGGTCCACAAAGGTGGCCCACCATTTCAAAATTAGGCTGATATTTATGATTTTCCAGCAAACAGTGTAGCTGGACAGTCCAGAAAAATCTGGACCGTCCACCCTCCTTGGCCCACCCTTTTGGGTGATCAAATAGGGACATTTGAAGGTGAGGTTCAGTATACTTTTACGTGGGGTCCACACCTCAAAGAGAAGTCTAAGAAATCAGGAAAAAGGAGATCACAAACAAGGCCTGCAACCCATACATTACAGCATAAAAAAAATACCAGCAATCTGGACAGCAACATGTTGCTGTCTAAATCAACCCAAAAAAATTAATAAATGGGAAATAAATCATAGATTCCACAAGGTGGGGTCCACCCTGATGTGTCACACAACTCCCAGGCCCAGCCCCTCCCCAAGAAAATCCATAAAATCAGGCCCAAAGGCTCTCCAAATCAAGCAGCAAAACTAGGCAGCACAGTTGGGCCTGGGTATCCAACAACTTGAGCCTGGATGTCCCAAAAATTTAAAAATTATGGTTGCATGGCACATCAGGTGGGCCACATAATCATTACATCCAAACCACAGAAAGGGGAGAAGAGAAGAAAAAATAAAATCTCATCAAGATGGGGTCCATGGAGAATGGCCCCATCAAGATCACATGCATGCAAGTGATGGCTAAAAAAAAACCTTATCCAAGGAGTGGTGGACCTTCACCATTGATGTGATGAGTCCTACACTCTCCATATGAAGCAACAAAAGATTTATGAAAATAAGAACCATGCAATCTATCCTACATGCTCACCCACCTATTGGATCTTCAAGATTTTTCAACCACCATGCTCCTTAAGCTTCAAGGAAGGAGGTTCAATGGTGATGATGGATCTTTGATGGTTAGATCTAGGGGGAAAGAAGAGGAAAGAGGGCTGGAAAAGTTCAGCAATGGAGGACATTGGAGGGCATTTGCAAAGAGGAGAAGAGAGAAATGAAGAAAGAGAGGGAGATGAGAGAGTTTCTAAAGTTGAAATGATTACTTTCTTAGAAAAAGATGAGTTTTTGAAAAGAGAAAATAATCATTGCTCATGGGATAGGGTGGCTCATCATTGCCTAGAGAAGTTAATCTCATCATGGTTTTCTTGAGAAAAGAAGCCATCATTGCTAGGCTAAAGGTGGCTTACATGGGAAATAGTGCACATGGGGAAATGTGCAATCAGGTGGGTCCCACCAAAAATGCAATCAACGGTCCAAATAATGTGCAGCCCATAACTTTTGATGGACACGCCGGATTTACGCATGAGACGCGGGTTGGAACTGCAGTGACAATGCGGTCGCAATGGCATAGGTCTTGGGTCAATCCGAGTCGGGTCTACGTGACCAAACTCAAGGGTGACCGCAATCACTATCTGAAGGTCGCGGGTCGCCGAAATTTGACCGGTAGGACCGTGGGATCAAAATACATGAGATGCATACTCACACACACACATGCACACATGCGAACTCGAGTCAGGTCTCACACTCTTTTAGCCTAAAACCGGCAATTTAGAGTGATCAGGACCGAATCACCATTTTTACTAATTTCGAGTAGGCCATACTATGAACTTATTCAATCCATACCTCAACAACTGTACCCAAGAAATCTCAATACCTAATTCATTCTAGAAATGCTCCGATTTTCTGAACAAGCTCTAAACCGCTCATTAGTGGGCCACTAGTTATAAAGCTATAGAATAATGTCCGTCTTACTGGGCTCGACGTCCATCGCGGGAGTTGGACCTGGATAGTGTCTAGAACAGCTCAACTTGAGCCAAGGGACGAGTGCATGAGAAGTGCAAATACCCTAAAAGAAGAAGCTGAAATTTAAGTGAATTGGGTCATCCATTCTTATGCAAGTTAAGAATTTCAGACAGGCGGTTTACGACCAAACTTCACATGTAGAGTAAGGATATTTCCTTACTCATATCCATATAGCCACGGCCCCGATCGATCATCGATGACCATTGAACAGACTTTTAATCATATCTATCGATCGACGCATCCAAATAGTGGGTCAATCATGTTCATACGTAGATCATCATTAGGGCTAACTATCCTACGGTGTATATCAATATGTACACCCCATAGTGGGCCTTAGACGTTAGAAAAATCCTCCCATAGGGCTAGTATAGTAAAAACCTAACCCATGGGGCCATTTACACCAAATCTGGCACTATAAAAGGGCCTCATTTGGGCACCCCCTTCTCCCATACGAATTTTATGCCCTACCTTGGGTGAAGGAGAAGAGAAAAAGAAAGAGAGATGAAGAGAAAATGAAGACAAAGGTAAGGGAGAGAATGTTTGTATGAGTGAGAGGAATCTTAATGCTTGTAGGGTTGATATTTCCTTAATCAAACCGGTGGCTACTACAAAACCTCCACCAAATCCACTCATGCCAAGAATTGGACGTAAGAATGATATATTTTCCCTTCAATTAAGCAACCTAGTGTAGATTTCTAGTCATTAATGTTGTTTTTCTTGATTTTGATTTAGGAATTGGTGGTTTTACCCAAATCCCCAAATCGTAAGATCTCAAAGAATGAAAATCTCCTCTTAAGGTGCGGACCTTTATCCTTAAGTGACTAAGTACCAATTTTAGGATAAATTTAATGATTGTGAATGTTAGAGTGATGTGCATGAGTGATTTAGGAAAAATTTAGCTAAGAACCTAGTTGATAGGTCTACCAATATGCATGCAATGATAAATTGTTGTTTGATTGGTCTTCAACATGTTTGGGCATGAAATTAGTATTGCATGTTCATTTCACATCTGATTTTTGCATGATCTTCCCTGTAATATGTATGATTGCATTATTTCCTACTGTATTTTTCCTGTACAATGAGTGATGTTGCTGTATTTTTCTGTACTATGAGTGATGTGTTGTCCTTAGTCTCTTAGGTAATCTAGCACCACACGCACACACGTTTAACTTCTGCTATTAAGAGTAGTTGCATTCATTTTAACAACATGAAATTTCATGCTCAATGTATTATACGCATGATTCCACCTATACTAGAAGATGAACTCTTAATTGATAGAAGTGTTATTGAATACAACCCATTTTTTGGGTTGGTCGGGGAACCGAGATTTGTGAGGGTGGTTCCGTTGATTGGACCGTCCCGTGACTAGTCAGACTGATTTAGGCGGACGAGAACGGGCGACGGTAGTGAGACTACATGAGTTGCTTGCACCCGATGTCCTGTGTTGCGTGCTTGCCTAAACTTGGGCGGTCTAATCCACTGACTGACTAACCATATTTGTTACCCATGTTTGCTCACGCCTGTTTGGAACCTGGAATAGCCTGGCCCACTGACGTCCACTAACAACAGCTAAAAACTGATCCACAGTCTCATGATCTGGGTATGGTAGAATGGGACACTATGTCCAAGCTGTTAGTCTACGCTGGAGTGACGAGCCTCCCCATAATGATTGCGAGCAATCTCACTTCCCAGCACTCCCCATGTGCTTGCAATCGAGGGTGGAGATTCCGATAGGATCAAGGATCACGGGGTCTTGGCCTCGCATGTTGAGGGGTCCTGGCCTCGCACGTTGAGGGATCTTGGCCTCGCAAATGGATGAGGGCATTGATATCATTAGAGTGTACTAGTTTCCCCAACCTGCTGGATGAACGAAATAAAAAAAAAAACTCGGTTAATACATTATTCACGCATTGCATTAGCTAGGATTTGGCGACTAGGAAATTGAGGTCGCAATGAAGGAGTGTTGGTCATGCGCGACCGTGAAACGAAGTCGCTCGAGGGAGTGTTGTGAGTGAGGTCATACATCATACATAACTCATGCATACGCATTAACAAAGACTAGTTGGTGATTTATGAATTTATGATTTTCATTAAATTCATCATGGAATTATTATTTGATGTAACTTATGGCTAATGACACCCACTGAGTCAGCTACTCACTTCCACTCTGGGACGGTATTTTAAAACACAAACCAGACACATCGTTAGATCCAGGTGAGGCGGAGCTCGACGAGCTGAGCGTGGTGAGTATGGATGAGGAAGAGGAGCTTCCCTACTTCCAGACTTTCGACGGATCCTTCTAGTCTGAGTTCGGGCTATCGCGAGGTATGGGCCAAGGCTCTAGTCACTTTGGGTCATGTATGGGTGGGACTAGTTCCCTATTTAGATGATTTTGAATTTGTGGTTTGGATATTTTTATATTTAGTAGCACTTGATACTGCTTTATGACTTATGCTTCATGTCTTGCTAAACTCTCCATTGTTTATGAGATCATCCAAATGTAATTAAAATCGGAAGCCCATTAGGGCACCCGTGGCACCTGAGAATTCGGGAGCCGAGTTCCTATACGGCCCCTGAAAACCCGGAGTGTTATATTATTCCACAAGAAAAGTGGGATGTTAGAAATCCATTCGAACTTTACAAATTCAAATCACATGTGTGACACTAATGATGGGGACCATTTACTAATCTTTCACCGATAAAATTTAATTAGTTGGCCTTATTTTATAAACGAGTTAGATTTGTGAAAATTATTCCCATTATACCTATGTAAGACTTAATGTCGCGTTGCCTCTTATGAGGTGGAATTACATGTGATTGTCGTACGTCCAACTAGTTATGTGTGAGCATCTCTCTGTCTCATATATATAATGCTCACATACAACTAATTAGCCAACCAATTAGCTGGCATGTGGGGCCACCATGGTGTTTGCACGACATCTTGCCCATTTAACATGCTTGTCCCACCATGACAATCGAATGCTCCAAAAATCAGTTCAATCCAGCTATTAGGTGGGGCACATTATAGAAAATTATGAAAAACCACTTAAAAACTCTATATTCATGTGGGATGCATCTAATGGTTGGATCAACCTGATTTTTAGGGCATCCCATTTTCATGGTGGCCCCATGTGCTAACTAGTTGTGTGTGACTCTCTCTCTCTCTCTCTCTCTCTCTCTCTCTCTCTCTACACATTTTGTAACAACCTTGAATTTTGGTGCACTTAGAACTAAAGTAAATAGTTAAATATTTTAATTTTTAATTAAGAAACAAAAACATGTCAATAGCTAAGTTGGTATAACCTTTTATTGATTTGTAAATTCTAATATTTTAATGTGTAATGTAAAATAATAATAACCCTAGATCATCTTAAAACGTTAATGGTCAGATCACCTTAGGTAAATCAAATGTGTCCCACATTTAAGAATGACCATCCATAATCACATATTAAGAATGGAAGTTAAAGGGATGTAAATTAATGGTTGGATTCCTCACGTGAGTCCAAAATTAGGTGATCAACAAGCTAAGATAGATTATATAAACTACGGAAAATATAAATATATTTGATTGTGTTATGTATTTACATGGTTGTCACTTGATTGATTTTGGGATAACGTCTCGAAATCTACATCACCAAAATATTGGTGAGTGGTCCCAACATGTTTCCTCTCCATTATGATTAAATTAGTCATCCGATTGTTTTTGCTGATTGTGATTCATTGCGTTGAATGCTTGTTTGCTTAAAATTAAAATGACATGTAGTTTTATATATATGACAATTGTTAACATGATGAATAAATCATTCTCATGCATCCATGTCATGAATCACATAATTACGCTAAATACTTGGGGGCACTCCCTGAATGACTTGTAGGTGCTTACGGTGCTGAGTGACATAAGGGACCATCCTTGGATGCCCACAATATGTGGAAGCCTACCAAGATAGTGAAAGCCTACCTCAAAAAAGGGGAGATGTGGGTTGATGGGAACTCAAGCAAGTAGACTGATCAACCCTCTTAATGAATTCACGCATTCATGCATCTCATGTCATTCATGCATTTCTATTTTAATTACGATGTGTATAAACCATGATTGGTTCACTCGCCAGGCCTGACCAGTTGATATTAAATTGATTAAAAAAAAAAAAAAACCATACAGATTTAGTGGACGATGAAACAACTGCTCAAGTTTCAGGGCAGGAAGGTGAACTAGTGGACGATTCACAGGGTCTACGACCTTATCTTGATGAAGACAAGTTGAATATGTTAAATCACTAACATATATAGTTGAATTCATGTTATTCATTTAATTATATCTTTGAACAAATTTTAAGTTGAGTAACTGAAAGTTATAAATAGTTAAAACTTTTATTAGTAAATGATTTAATAGAGCCCCAAATGGGTGGACTGTGGTACCATGCTTAACTTTTATGAATGTTATCAATATGTGGATTAAACACCTATAAATAATCATGATGGTGAATATATGTGTATGTGATTGAAATAAATAAATGTTAGATGTTTTGTTGAAGGTTTGAGTTTGAAAACTTAGTTTACATTTTAATTAAGCCTTTGGAAAATGGTATGAAGGAATGATTTTAGTACACATGGCGTACAATTCATGTCCCGTAACTCAGGTTTGAAGGTGGACACTCTGTATCTGAATTTTGGAGCGTGACATATATAACTATTGAATTAATTGCACCCAACATGGTTTTAACCAGGTTCTCTCTCTCTCTCTCTCTCTCTCTCTCTCTCTCTCTCTCTCTCTCATGGCGGTCCCAAAAGTCATCTTCTCATAAGAATTTTCAAAAAGAAGAAAAGAATAGACATAAAGACGTAAAACTCACTATGAAAGCCTGGCCACATTCTAAATGTTGCACCTCCAACAGTTATGACCCACCACACAAAAAATAGAAAAGAAACCGTCACCATCTTATATGAACAAGTTGGCACTACAACAGAATATAAAACTTTAATTAAACCCCACCCATTCCCCCCTAAAAAATAATAATAATAATAATAAGAGCTTCGTGCAGAAACAGATTATCTGATGGCAATTATAAAAATAACAACCATCCTTCTGTGACATAACGCATTAAAGAGGGGTAATGATGTTTTCTAAAATCGACAAACTACAAAGAATCCTTAATCCATAGTGAACATGAGTAGTCGTCCCACATGCAAATCCAATGAAAAGTAGGCAGTTGAGCACTCAAACGCTATGAAGATAACAAACCATTGCATAACAAACACATTAGTGGGGTTATGATGGCAACTACAAAGAATCCTCGATTATTATAGAAGAAGAGTGGCCCCACATGCATAGCTAAAGAAAAGTAGACTGCTGAGCACTCAAATGATATGAAAGTAACAACCCTTGTATAACAAGGTTTCTTTCATGAAAATACCCAGTCCCACCCATGTGCATGTCAAATGAAAAGTAGTCACTTGAGCACTCAGATCAGATGTTATCCAAAACTAGGAATTGTGAGCAACATGATCCAGTTATATCTAATCACTAAAACAGTGAAACAGAGACGTAAGAAAAGAGCACTACACTCCCATTTGCCAGTCTCTCCTAATTAGATCATCTAATATCTCAATCTCAAATTCTCAATTGTTATATGGAAGTGACTAGGAGTAGGCTTTCTTTCACACACGCACAAACAGGTACACACATATACACACATGCTTGCACACGCACAAACAGGCACATACACTCGCACACACAAACACACACACGAAGAAAAAAAAAGAGAGAAAAAAACAGGAACTCCAATATGTTGGGTTGGATATTTGTAATAATCCAGCTTCTTGTTTCTGCAAAAAAAAAAAAACTGTCCCTTCTTGCATCCGCAGATGCCAGTATATCCAACTGCAAACCATTTACCCATTGCCTATTATTTCTACTTCCATACATTCCCAATACTAACCTGATTTTATTGGGTTTTGGGGGGAGTGCTCGAGCAGTTGAGCATGCATGAAGTCAATAGAAAAAGGAAAACGCAATCATGACAAGCTGTTAACCTCTCACTATGTACATATGTGTATACAAGCAATGATGTATTCATGTTTGTCATCAAAAATATAAATATCAATGCAATCAAAACAAAGTGGAGATAAAAATCAGACATGGTCCATCCCGAAGTAAGGCATACAATCTGTCCAATTATTCCTTGTTCATATTCTAGTTTAGAGTAACAGTAACAAGAACATGATTATATATTAGCAAAAAGAAAAGAAACTGGAAAGAGATTATAAGAACTTAACATCCATTCATATGCCCATGTTAGAAGTATCCTTTGAATGGTTTGCATATGATATCGGCCAAAAATCTAGACTTTCACAACAACAAGTGAGCATCACTCTAGATTGGTTGATAGCTACTGTTGAGCATCAAAAATTTTACACAGACTAAGAGCCTCACTGCTATTTCCATAATCAGGCACTCTGTCCACAACACATCACATGTTTGTCCACAGATGGAGTTAAGACTTGTTGAATAAGAGCATCGCTGCCATTTTCACAATCGGGCACCCTGTCCGCTAATGCCATCACAGGATTATCAACAGATGGGGGTCCCGACAGTGCTGGCGTAGCTGAAGATGCTGGAGAATCTGAAGAGCCATTATTTATCGGATGATCAAACTTACAGGCAGGCCCGAACTTGCAAATGCCATGTCGACTGTAGTGCGTACAGATGGTCTGGTCCTGACAGGTTCAGAAAGGAAATTGGTATCTTACCAAAGTGCCACTAATACTACTGTGGAAGAGAAGAAACCTGCCAATTGCAGTGCAATTCTCATTCCTGATTTTTCAAACTAGCTAGCCAATAGAGGATTTCTTACCCCTAAAAGGGTAAGAAATTCTTATTCGCTCTCAATTGATTGGAGCATTACTGCCCTTGCAATAACTAATGCATGATCTTCCTAAATTTACCTCTCATGCAGTGGAAAACCCTCACCTTTCCAAGAGGAATTATAAGGTCCTGGTCATCATCAAATGAACAGAAACACAATTGATGACAGGCCGGATTGGCACATCATTCAGTGGTCCAGACAACTGACCTGATGGGCCACATGGACCAGGATACCCCAAAAATCAACCCAAATAGAGAATTGGAATCCATTGAGCAATGGCCTACATACATATAGTTAAAGAGAATACAGAAACCAATGGAAAGTAATCCAGCGAGTAAAAGGTTTGGGATTCTCCAAGTGGGGCATTTCCCGGAAATAATTATCCCCATGTTAGGGTGCATCAGATCCATGTTTCAGACCCACATGTACAAAATTGTGACGTCAGCAAACTATACATTTGTTGATGAGTAGGTCCCTTCAATCCTCTCTTTCCATGGCAATGGTTAACAAAATTCCAAAGGGTACTGTTATTTTTCAGAAAAACAAGTGGAAAATTAACTCACGGGTCTCAGAGGAAGGCCCATTGGACTGAGAACAAATCCAGATGATTTTGAGGCCCCAGTCTTTGGATGATGATACCTACAAGTGGATCTGAATTTACAGTCCCCATTTCTCACAAAATAATGGCACTCAGGTTGTCCTGGTCTCTCAGGGAATTCTTCAGGTGTTACATTTGGTTGATGAGTAGAGTTATCTGCATTCCCTGTCCAGTTGTCCACGACTGAGGTTGATGGTGGCTGTACATTCCTTTCAGGTGGAATGACTAAAGTTGATGGTGATTGTACATTCCTTTCAGGTGGAAGCAATGGGGTGACTAGTGGAACCTAAACAAGTCAGAAATAGAATATGAGGATAACATTTAAGTATAGAAATTACAAAGAAAATATTTCAAAGAAACAAATTATTCATTACCTAACCAAACAATCGATGATAGCAAGCATTAATCCTCTGAAATTCCAGGAAAAAAAAAAATATCTTCGATTTTTTTCCGGGGGGAGAATATGAGGATAACATTTAAGTATAGAAATTACAAAGAAAATATTTCAAAGAAACAAATTATTCATTACCTAACCAAACAATCGATGATAGCAAGCATTAATCCTCTGAAATTCCAGGAAAAAAAAAAAAACATCTTCGATTTTTTTCCGGAGGGGTGTTCTAAGATTAGTGCATTATTTGTGCTGAATTATTGCATTATTTATGACCATTATGATCATTCAGGTGGAACAGCTTGGTCCCAAATGTGGTCTCTTGTAATTATTAAGCTAAAATAGTGCTAGGGTAGAGTTTAGGCACATGAACTTAATTTATGTAATATTTGAGTAAAGAGCAGCATTTTTAGGTTTTTTTTTTTTTTTTGAAGCTTCTTTTTAATCATGAAAGCCCTAATAAAATAAGAGGGGTGTGGGCATGTGAGCATGTTTAGCAGCCCTTCTCCCTCCTCTCTCTTCTATCTTCTCTTTTCTTCAATTTTAACGTATTACATGGTGTCATATCACATCAAGAGGTGATTCTCTCAAAGTCAAAACCCTAACCTATTAATCAGATTTTGGGGGGAATTAAGTACTGATCAAACCCTAGAAGAGAGGATCGTTCTTCATTTTTCATGCAACTGTTTTAAGGTGAGTAAAATCTTTTGCAAAGTGCAAAAATGAGCTTGGAAGGTGGAAGTTTGCTAATTTTTTGTATCAAGATGAAGTTGCAACTGTTATCCCTTGGTAAAAAGCAGTTATTCAGTAGATTCTTGCTATCCATGATCTAATCTGAATGTAGTTGAGTGTGGATCTGATTATGGATCAATATTTTTTCAGTATTAGTTGAATCAAATTCATTAAAAGTGAGTTATGGAGCCTAAAAGTGTGGTTGGTTGTTCTTCATCACTGGGTGAGAGTCCTAATTCCTAATTTAATGCATCAATTACGTTGGTAAGACTCAATGGGCAGACCTACTTTGGCTAAATCTGTTTGCGTTTCTTTTATAGCCCAATAGAAAGATCTCTTCCTCTTGGAGAACATGCTTGAGGAATTTGATCCTAAATATAAACAGTGGATATGTGAGGATGCATAAATTAGGTCCTGTTTGTGAAAAAAAAAAAAAAAAACTGAAGTCAGTTCAAACTTGGCGTTTTTGAATACTGCTAAAGATGTGTGAATATAATTATAACAATTTACTCTTCAGAACAAATTATTTCTCGAGTGTATTAATTATATGAAAAGATTCTCTTCAAAAGGGAGATAAATCCATTGGTGATAATTATGTCAAGCTTACTGGCATGTGAGAAGAACTTTCAATCTATAATCCCATCACTTCAAATATGACTCTTATAAAGAAGGTGGAAGAAATGAAAGTGGTGAAGCAGTTGTTCAGCTTGCCAAAGGAGTATCAATCCACGAAGAATTAGATTTTTTGTGTTGTTTTCATTCCTTCAGTTGCTGAAGTTTATGCTAGATTTCAAAGAGTTTCCTTTGGAGATGATTCCAATAGTACCATGGATTGGAAAAACGGCATCATATCGGCCGATACGCCCATATCATATCAATATCGGCATGAGCCGATACTCGTTACGGGTATGTGTTGGCCCAATATGAAAAAAAAAAACACCCTGTATCTACCTGTACGGTCAGACCTATACAAGCTTTAAAAGCCCCCAACCAACCCCTTTTTTCATATTTTTCCCTTTCACTCCTTTCGAAGTTTTTTCTTCTAGAGATTGTTCCAGGGACATTTTCAACCAGATTTACAATATATCTATGGATCAGAACAAGAACTTTTAAGTGGAATTGAAGGATCGAAGCCCTGGTACTCAATTTTGGGGAAATCCAAAAAAAAACAAAAAGAAAAAATTCTTCTTCTTGTTTGTTTATTATTACTGGAATCAACTCGAAACAACATCGTGAACACAAATCAATCAAAACATGCTCGATTTGTTATGTTTTCGGGGTTTTTTTATCCGGACCTTTAAAAAATCAGATGAGTTTATAAATCCAGATTTCATGTCACTTTTTATCTCCAAAACCAAAAAAAAAAAAAAAAAAAAAAAAAAAAAAAAAAAAAAAAAAAAATGAAGAAGAAGAAGAAGAAAGAAGAAAAAAAGTAATACCTCACAAGCACAAAAGCAAGCTGACCTAGCACAATCAATAAGCACTACACTTGAACACTTGACACAATCCACACATGTCATCTCAAACAGAAGAATCAACCCCCACATTCACTAATTCCAACCAGCCACGAAGGAATATAGTCACAAACACGGCGTCCAACATTGGCAAACACCCCACATGTGAAGTAATATCATTCAAGAAGCCAATATCTTCATTCCCCAATACACGCAAGCCAGTACAAAAGGCCTGGCACATAAAAGAAACCCTAGGTTTCTTAAGAAATTTTCAACACAAACGAGATATGAGACACCACAGATAAAAGAAAAGAAGAAGATTTGAAGAAGATGGAGGATCAGAAATGAAGATGCTTTGATACCATATAAATTATTGGAAAGAGAGATGGAAAAGACAAGAGAGAGAGAGAGAGAGAGAGAGAGAGAGAGAGAGAGAGAGAGAAGGGGGGGGGGGGGGAACTAAAATTATGGTTCACACCAACATAAATGCCACACCCCTCTATGCCCTGGATGTGGATTGCGCCCTACCCCCACCCGACCGTCTGGGCAGGGCTCTGTGGGGCCCACCGTGATGTAAGTGTTTTATCCACACCGTTCATCGTTTTTCTCAAATCATTTTAAGATATGATCCAAAAAACAAGGCAAGAACAAGGCTTAAATAGACCACGAATTGGGGATTGAACGTCCACCATTAAAAACTTCTTGGGATCAGGAGAAGTTTCGGATCAAGTTGATATTTATTTTTTCGCTTCATCTACGTCTACATTACCTTATGAATAGGTTGGATGGTAAAAAAAAAAAAATCACCGTGGCCCTTAGCAAGGTTTCAACGATGAGTGTCATTATCACTGCAGCTTCCTTTGGTGTGGTCCACTGGAGCTATGAACCTACTTAATTTTTTTTTCACACCTTAAAATGATCTGAGAGAAAAGATGAATGGCGTGGATAAAACACTTACATCATGGTGGGCCCCACAAAGCCCTGCCTGGACGGATTACCGTCCGGGCAGGGGTAGGACGCAATCCGCGTCCTCTATGCCCTGTATCAAAATAACCCACCTAATTGGGCCTATGTAGGCCCATATCATATCCATTCACAATAGCATCTCTCATGGCAGGAGCTTCCTTAAAGACATCATTGGCTACAAGAATCTTATGAATGTAGTTCACAATTCTTCCACCATTAACAATCCTATGGAAAAAAGAGAGGTTGTTATCCCTCTCCTTGTGCCAAATAACTCTAGATTTTCTCTTCCAACACTCCTCTCTCTTAAGGATCTCTCGAAATTCAATCTTAAAAACCTCCCTAAGCATCTCCCTTCCTTCCATGAGACTCCCCCCGTCTTCCTTATCAGTATCATTAATGATACTTAGCAGCTCCTTCTAGCATCGACCTAAAGTGGACCTGCTCCAATCTTTCAACTTAGCTTTAATATATTGAAGTTTCTTCATGGTCCGAAGCCTTGCCCAACCCTTGACCGTCTGTTCATTCCACCTCCCTGCAATCATTTCCACAAAATCGTTCTGCAATACCCACCAATTTTGGAAGCGATAGGGGGAAAGGCTACCAAAAATGCCTGAAGTTATTAAGTATATTTGAACATGATCTGACGTCAACCACGAGAAAATCAACTGCATCACCCCCATGAAATGGTCTTCACACTCATGAGAGATGAGAAAACCCATAGTCCTTGCACATAACAAGCCTATCTTGATTATTACACCAAGTGAACCAACCCCAATGAAGAGGAAGATTGACCAGGTAATTGCTATCGACAAATGCCACAAAAATTTTCATCAATGTCATCACCTTGCTCCCTCCGAACTTCTTAGACCTGATCCAATTCGCATTGAAATCCCCACCTAAGCACCACCAAAGATTCCACCTATCACTGATCTCAAATAGCTCATTCCATAATCCACTTCATAATCTAGGTCATTGGGCCTGTACATGACCGTTTCTCCCTAGTCGAGCTTCCTCCATTCCTGGTCGCTTTTCGCGAGCATTTTGGCATTGAAGTACTTCTGGGCTCGGTTGAGGAGATCGGCCAATGTCGTCGGGGGATTCTTGCTGAGCGAGAAGAGGAATCTCCCCTCCTTTAGGCCGGCCATCATAGCAACTAGGGCGATCCGATCTAAATAGCCCTCCACTTACATTGCTTCTTAAGTTGAAGCATTTGATGTAGTCCTTCAATAGCTTGTTCTCCTTCTGAGTGATGGTGAAGAGGTGAGTTATTGGCTTTAGCCTTTCTTTTCCTCCAATGAAATTGGTAATGAAGGCTTTATTGAGCTGATGGATTGCGGTTTCAATTGCTGAAACCACTTCCGAGCTACTCCCGATAGGGTTAAGGAGAACGCTCGGCACATTACCGCAGTCAAGGCACCATGAAGCTCCATCCACGCCCTAAAAGATTCTAGATGCTCAGCTGGGTTGGTAAACCCAGAATAAGGAGTAATCTGGGGCATCCTGAATCTGTGCGAGAGTTGAGCTTGCATGATATTGTCAGTAGACAATGGCTCAGTTTCCTCGAACATAGCTTCTATTGAGGTCGAAGCGTGCGCACGATGGGCTTGTTTTATGTCGCCGATCTGATCACATAGCTCATTAAGCTCAGCCTCCCAGGGGTCCTCGTTCTGGCCACAGTCTCAGGAGCTGCCATCGTTTCGGGGGCTTACCACGCCTCTTTTTCTCCAACTATGACATAGGTCGGAGGCAACCAGCGCAGCAATGCCCGAAGCATGGGAGGGTGCACGTCTTGGAGCTTCGCAAGCATGTTTGATCCTCTGGGAACCGGCGGGCACTTGAGATGGTGTTGAAGCTTCAGTGGCTGCCCAAGCAACAGCCTCCTCGTCGAGAGGGTTTTGTCGCTCTAGCATTTGCCTTATCTGATCGATGCTGATGGTTAGTGCTTCAACCTGATGCTCCAGAGAGACAAGCCAACCTCCCCGGTTTCGGGCCCGCGATTGCAGAACCAGCCTGAGATTGGGAAGATGAGTCCCAATGGTCCGCAAACTGTTCAGGCAGAAATCTAGTCAACCCTTCTTGGACCTTCGAGTACCTGCACACGAAAAAGGCCAAGGAGACCTTGGCTGCAACAGGGGACCCTCCGATGCCTAAGTCAGACAGAGAATCTGGGTCTAGTAAAGCGTAGGGCTTTTGTGCGTAGAGTTGTGTGTACCATTCACCATTGGAGATGCTCATATTTACAAATAAAATGGGCGGTGGCGTAGATGGGAATCTCCATATTTAGTAGGCGCGTATTGTAAATGGAATCGTATCATGAGTGTGTCGCGAATGTCTTCCAAGAACTTCAGCTAAGATCTCAAACAGATCTCTTCGATAAGATCTGAGTGGTCAGAATCAGGAGAAACATGTTGTAGAAGGCAAAGTTCGAGCATCTGAGGTGGCCTACATAGCCGTCCCGAGGAGTAGTTCGCCAACCTGGACTCTTTAATGAGTCATGGCCGAGCTTTCCCTTAACATTGAGCAAATTGTTGACCTACCAACCTGATCTCGAGTGTCGTATTTGAGCGTAGAGACCGAGCTCCCTTGGTAGGACTGAAGATGGAATTGGGGATGACCATTCTCTTCATCTTATCATTCAGTGCATGGGTTCTATCGCAGGTCTTCCAATCAAGGTGTGCTCAGTCTTACACAGGTCATGCCTCAGAGGCTTTTCCAGGAGGTTTGACCATCAGCTCAGGCATGGACGGGGTTGTGGGGGAGCTCGGCGTCGAATAGTTGGAACACCAATATCATTTTCTAGCCGTTGAGGAGCTCCTTGGTCATGACTAGCACTGGTCGACCATGCAAGCCGTTATGGACATCCGAGCCAACCTCATGCTTCTGACCAACTCTCCCATAACATCTTCCATACAGATTTACTAAGCCCACCCTTTCGATGATACAAGATCTAAGGATAAGCAATCCCTCCCTAGTAGGAGAGTCCTTTACCACTACCTTGATCCTACTGTTAGTCAACTCCTCACAAGCTCTTACCTAACTGCTCGTGGAGAATCCAATTATCACATGCGAATTAAGTCATGGGGCCTCAAAATCCCAGCTCCATGGGAAGGGGTGGTGAGTTCTTCAAAGAGGATGAGGCAAAAGCTTTCTCAGGAGCCCCGATTTTCCAAATTGAGCTATGTTCACCACCAACTGCCATCCCTCCACTCTTCTTCCACGCATGTTAATGACCTTCGATGCATTGTCCAAGTACTTGAACCTATCAAAGGTGCACCTTCTAAGCCTCCCTAAGTCTCTACATTTGGGCTCCCACCAACACTCCATGCCAAAAGAAATCAATGCAAAGAGGCCATAACAGAGCCCAAAGACATCACGTCCTTCATTGACAAATGGGGTATGTGTGAAGAGTGATTCCAATTGCATGATCCACCATCTAAATAGATGGCTTCCAAATAAATGGTTAGGCCAAAAAGTGGGCAATGATCCTCACGTAACATGCAAAAACCCAATACAATGAACGGCCCTCTTTCCCCTTCTCTATTCTCCTATTCCTCCATCTCTTTCCTCCCTCCTCTTTCTTCTATTCTTTCTCCTTCTTGTCTTCCTCTCTCATTTTGTTTTTGTTCTATCCTCCTTCCCACATAAGCATGTCAATCTTCAAAGCCTCTTGTTAAATAATTGAAATAGCCCTAAAACCAAATTAAGGCAAGTACTTCTCAGGGCATTTCATGTCAAATGTCAAAGCTTCTTGTGAAATCATAAAAATGCCCCTGAAAGCTTTTTTCTTTTTTTCTTTTTAATTTATTAAAGATGCCCGTGGAAGCAATTTTAATTGCTTAAAAGGGTATTTCATGTCAAGGCCTCTGCTAAATGATAGAATTGCCCCTACAACTAGAGCTTTAAACAAGTGTGTTTAAGGGCATGTATGTCATGTCAAATGGAAATAGACAACTCTGACATGCCAATGTAGCTGGACATGTAGCCTTCCCCAAAATGTCAATTCACAGTTTTAATCATTAAATATATCCATCTACAATCAACCTAGTGGCATCAGGTGGTACCTTTTTTAATGGGTAGGGAATTGGTTATTATTAGGCCAAAAACAGGTACTCACAATTCATGCATAATAAAATGCTATATAGGATGCCCACGATAATTTGTAACAATCAAACCATATTAAGCTGCATAAGCCTAAAATCTGTCCATTAACATTGATGAATTCGTTAATCCAAACCCAACTGTCCACATTGCCTTTGGCAACCGTTAGTCAAAATAAAGTGATTAATATAAGGAAAACTCGTGAAATTTTATGGTTCTTGACTTACACTTTGTTGTATTGAAGAATCATGCATACATAGTTATAGGATGTCTTTGATAATTTTCATCAATTAACAACCATATTAAGCTAAATAAGTGTAACTTTAGAAGAGTAAAAGGGATTTAATATTTGATTCAGATAAAAGGGGTTTCAACATGACACCAGGGGGGGTTGAGAGGATGGGATTCCAGCACACGTCATGTTGGGGCCCGCAGAGCTCTATGCTACCGTAACTCTTATATAACTCAAGAAATTTTCTCCAAACACAAGCATACCCCAAAAAAAGAAGAAGAAGAAGAAGAAGTGAGAATAGCCATACTAGCAGGCAACTCACACACAAAAACAAACAAGTGGCACTTGTTTTTTTTTTTTTTTTTTTTTTTGAGTGGTAAACAAGTGGCACTTGTTTATTTATTATAGCCAAGTATAAAAGCATAATTCACCTGATATCCATTCCATTCTGGACTTGAGTGGACCCCTTGAGGAGGTAAAGGCACCATTGGGACATAAGGTGGAGATGCATCCATGTATGAAATTGGCTCATTTGCGGCTCTGTGGGAAGACCACAATGTCGCAGGTGGTTGTATTGCTGCTGACGTATGTAATGGAATAGCTATGTCATTATGATATCCTGAAAGAGGGTCAGAACCCCCCACAGCAGTAGGATCAGGATGATGAAACCTGCAGTTGGTTGCGAATTTGCAAGAACCTGTACGCATGTAAAACGGGCATTCTCTCTCTCCCTGTGGTGTAGATGGAACTTCATTACGCAGGCCCAATATAACCATTCCATAAGACCAAGATAGAAAGCCATAATTGGATCTTCGAAAACTTCGATTTCAATGGAGTACAGATATTTACCAGCAAAGACTAATGAAGTTGAAGAAAATGACAAAATTACCGGTCGGATTGGTAGACCCAAAAAGTTTAGCTCCAGTTGTTCTCCTTCCCCAGCTTTCTCTCGAGGGTGGCTGTATCTACATGCTTTTCCAAACTTACAACCACCTGTTTTTAGGTAATACTGTAATATCCATTATTAATACAACATGGGAGATACTATTGGTCAATGACAGAAAGTTCAAAAGGAAAAACAACAGGTAATACTGTAATATCCATTAGTAATACAACATGGGAGCTACTATTGGTCAACAACAGAAAGGACGAGGAAAAACAACAATTATTTCTTAGAAACACCTAGCAAATAAATTACACATAAAGGAGGTAACAAGGAAACTAAAATTATCATTAGGTGACACAATCATGTGCAAATTAGGTCTATTCGTCATTGCTATTATTCACAAAAATAAAAAATAAAAAATAAAGATAAAAGAAAGAAAAACGAAAAAGAAACACATGTTAGAATACCAAAAACTTGAAATAGAAGAAATTAAACAATAACTTGCAATGCTGCAAGTTGTACATAAATTTGATGGAACTTTCAACAGCAAAATAGAAGCCACCCATTTCTGCATCAAATATATCATACTGTAAAATCAGGTCTCTTATCTGCACCTTGGCAAAAAATGGTTTCTGGTTCAGAATTTTTTTCCAACTTAAACATTGACCAAAAAGCATAAAATGCTTTAAGGTACAATTACAATGTATGATGTTGAATACATAGAACTTATATTCAAGGATTATTTAAGAGAATATTAAACAAAGCATCCAAACGTCAAATTATGTAAACATTACATTAAACAAGATATGTGTATGTTAATAATTTACTGATTCTAATACATTTCAATTCTTTGTACTAATTGTGAAAACTGGACTGTTTCTCCACCATTTATTGCTGGTGGGCAGGTGGCAATTCATCCGCCATATGAACATTGTTTTTTAAAGAATGTATAAATTTCATTAATCCCAAAGAAGCAAAAACAGCATTACAAAGCAGGAAGTGACCCTCTCATCAACAGCCTAGAGAAAACAAGAAGAACAACGCAAAAAATTAAACCAGCAAGAGAAACAGGATCCCTCGAGAAGAAGACATTAAGCAAGGTTTCCGAAATCTCCATACCAATCCCCCAGGATGCCAAAAAACAAGCAGCTGCAGAACTCAGGCCTCACTAGAGCCCATCTAATGATCATGGCCAAAATATTCCTATTCAAATTCACACTTGAACTGAACATGTCCCCAAATATCCTATTGTTTCTCCTTCCAAATCCCCCAAGAAATCCAAATAGAGAGGAACCACAAAATTTTCTTGCAGCCTAGGAATGGCCCATTGGCCCACTTGAGAACCATATCACTGATGGAACCATTGACTCTGAAAAAGGGAAGCATCCTGGGACTTTGCCAAGAGCCATCATCTCTTTCACAGCATTGTGAGGTCCATCTAGAGGGAGAAGTGCCTCACAGGAGATCCTATCGCTGGAATCGGGGGCCTAGGCCCTAAAGGGGGCCTTTGAAAAGCGCAACAGCTTTGAAGACCCAAGAATTTTACAATGTTTTTCACTTTAGGCCCATATTTTGCTTTTTGGACTCCTAGTATCTTACCTCCTACGATAAGAACATCAATCGTGGATATCTTTTTCTCATTTCTTCCTCTTATATCGCACTAACAAAGCAAAGCCTATGAAGAGTACTGGCCACTATCACTACTGTTGGGCCTCTAAAGATCTTCACTGAAGGGATTGGAGATAACATGCTTAAGATGCTTCAGGTGGGCCTCAGGTGACTCCTTAAAAGCCCCAATCATTTGATGAACCCCTACCCGAGTTATAGGATAACCAATATTACTTTCAACAACTATCCCATGTGAAAAACACTCTCATATGAAACTTTTGCGAGAAGATAAGTGTAGCATAGATACAAATTCAATATTTGAAGATGGGATGGCAATGCTTTTGAATAATTTCGGGAGGCAGTCATTTAATATAAAATTCCCTAAACTCATCCTCTCCACAGCCCAAAAGGTTCTCCTAATGTCATCATTGCACTTGTGCCTTGAAGATCATCTCTGTAGGGACTGGAAATCATCTGCCTGAGATGATTCAAAGTTTTTCCATGCCATCACTACCGTTGTGCCCCTGAAGATGGTCTCTGAAGGGAGCGAAGATCATCTGCTTGAGACAATTCATTTGCGCCTCATGTGACTCCTCAACAACCCCAAGCATTTGACAAACCCCAACCGAGTTATACAATAGCAAATATTGCTTTCAACTTCCCCGTGGGAAAAGAGCTCTCCTATGAAAATCTTGCGAGAAGACAACTGTAGCATAGATACCACATGCCTCACTGAGTCAATGAACCTATATCGAAGAAAACTAGGAATCATTTCCTTCAGCAGAGTTGACTACATCTTCAACCTCACCCTGAATGGTCTGATGGTCATTCTCTCTTTGCCAGTCGAATTTTTCCCCTTACCTATTGCCGTACACCATCAAATATCATATCTTCTTTTTCTTTTTTCCTTCCTCACTAATTCCAACTGGATCATTGGGTGGCAGCTAAATTAGATATATGGGCTACACATCCTCATTTGACACATGGATGAGAATATTTTCCTTCCATCAGCAACAATTTCCCTATTGATAGATTTGGAGATGTATGTCCACTGTCTCAGTCCCCTTGCAACAAATTCTTCAAATAAAAAAAATGGTGATCTAACTGGATCATCCTTCCATACAATCCCCTATTTGAGGAATATGATTTCGTCCCATGCATGCATCAGCACTTCCGAGATAGATGCACAAATCCCTGTACCCATCTTCAAGTTCCTCACTGTAGGCAGCCAAGGAGGAGATTGGTATGGATTCAGGGATATGACCATATAGATTTTGACCAGCATCAAATTCCAATCAACATATGAATAAAACCCATTGTTCGTCCAATGATCCACAATTGCTTTTTCCTAGATCTTCGCCCATAATGATCAAAGCAATAGTATCATTGGAGTAGATACGTGAATCACTTTAAATATAAGAAGCTGAGTAGGTGGATTGGTCCTCGTCCTAGTGGAGAGAAAAAAAAAAAGTTTGAACTGAAAATCTTTTCTGGAGATATCCATTTTCCTGGAGAGACAAATAAGATATCCCGGCATTCTTTGCTCAATGGGTACAAAACACCCATGCACCTAATGCAACAACAAGCACCCGCTTGACTTGGGGGGCAGTGATTTAGTAGCAGTAGGTAGCAACGTCACTTTGTTAGCTATTCCATTATGAACCGTAGATTTTTTGGTACATCACATTCATGCATTTACGATCCATGTGACCATATTGATACCAAGACGCATGTGTCACTGTTGAAATGCAACAACAGATACTTTGGAAAAATCTAATGTGCCCGTGGCTACCCTTCAAAGCCATACCTTCCTAGTGCTTACCAGATTGTTATCGACTACCAAATATATCAGATGATCAAGCATGCACTCACAATCATCCAACTCCCTGCCTGGTTTGCACCTATTAGACTGCTCTTTTAGAATGTCACATGAAAGAGCATTCAAAGCTTTCCTTCCATAAAACAACCAAAAGATACATCCCCCGCTGATTCACACCAGCGCAGACTACAAGTGCTCTCCAAACCGTGCTGGATAGTCACCCATCACATGGCTCTCAAACCCAACCTGTGGTGGATCCCAGGGGAAAAAGTCAAAGACCTTGCAAGGCAATGGGCATCTCAAAGCGCTTCTGTCCCTCTCGGATCCCTCTGCTTGCCTACATGCAGAAACCCCTATATAGTCAGTCAGCATCGAACACCCCGACCAGCAAGTCTCTCCTGCACCATCTGGAATGGATTGAGAAAAGTATAGTGGTCTCCTATACCCTACTAGTGTAGTGTCTACTGACTGAGTCGTGAATTAGATTGGATGGGCGAATAGGGAATCCAATTAGGAGTTGTGGAAAGGACTGAAGAGACTTTGTATCCAGACTTGCAATAGGGTCTGAGTGCTCAGTCATTCAATATTGGATGGGTGATTAGCTCTTATAAAGGAATCTGTCGATCCGTTGTTCAGTTCAGCTGTTAAGTAAGAAATACCCATCACAAGCTCCCTTAGCTTATGTCTTCCTGCAAAGAGAGCTTATGGAGCCTTTGCATCTCTATTTCTTGTATATACAACTGACAGAGCCTCTTGTCAGGCTCATATTTTGCTAAAACAACCTTCATTCTTTTGTTTGCCACCTCCCATCAAGAACACAAATGGCTATTTTTAGTCTTCAACTTCAGGATTCTCTTCAAAAAGGACAGAAAACATCGGGGAAAGTGATAGATCTGTAGCGCGGATTACTACAGTTACCTTCCCAAATTTCCCCAAAGGGCCAAGAGTACTCCACCGACATCCATCCTTGGGGAAACCTTCAATGAAGAGAGAAATCTCTTCATTTCAGTGGGCGACAAGTGCTCACCACCAAAGCCATGTAGCTTCTGCTATTTCCAATTGTTCTGGTCCATATTTCTACCCCTCCTTCCCTCAATAAGGGTCCAATCATTGGAAGGAAGACCATTTCTTGCCAAATTATTTCTTTCCTTTTTTCTACCCAAGTTGAACAAAGATCTAAACATCATTCAGTTGCACCAGCAAATGGGAAGGCAGCAAGAACATTCCTCGATCTGCAATGCAAATATGATGTCAATTATTCAAATTGTAAGGGTGATTAGAGTCTTAAACACCACCCGTCTACACTGAGCAATGGGGAGGCATCCGCCACATCCCCTCAATCAATAGTGTCAAATTATCAATATGCGCTACAAGGCCACAATGACAGGCTCAAAGAAGGAAAGAAACCGATTCTTGCAACACACATTGCCTCATTTAGAATTGCCTCATGCACATACACACGCAAGTAAAACACACATACATGCATGCATATATACATATGTAACTACCCATGCAGTTTTCTCTATGAGAAGTTCATCACTGAAAGTTTTCTTTCAGCTTATCCTGCAATTTGAATTTTCTTAGAGTATGATTCTTCGAGCTTTCATGTAGAAATTCCATCAAATTTGTAGGTGGACTCCATGCAAGCTATCAATATGGAGAGATTACAAAACACCTTCCCTTCCATCATCTCTGATCAAGTTTATCAAAATTAATGGCAAGATCTGAATTTTTTATGCATACTTTTGCTAGTATTTAAAGCAAATTATAGTTTCTTCACAAGACGTCTTAAGAGGAACTTTGAAAATAAATTCTACGCTATTCTACGTCAATGGTCGGTAGCCAAATCCAAAGGAGAAATCAAACAGCAGATCGGCTTACCAGTGTGATGTATAGGCTATGCTCCACCCAAAATGGGGCCATAATTTAGATGATCCGCATAGACTTACGTGAGTTCAGAGTCAGTAGGAAATTCAGGGTTAGCCACTTCTTTCAAGTGACCCTTGGAGTAAGCTAGCAATGTCTTTGTAGCATGAACTAAACGCTCAATGCCGATGCACCAAGCAACAAATTTTCTTCGTCAAAGAATTAGGAATGAGATTCTAAAGATAATCTACAGTTCAGTGTTTAAAATAGCGAACAGCATGTAGCAAAGAGCTCGCACACAGCCCCCCCCGAAGCACTAGGCTTAAGCTACATAGCATGCAGTGTAAGCTACATGCTACTTCTAGATTTTTAATTAAGGTTGAGCAGTGAAGCATAGAACAATTGTGGGATGGGTGACTCGACCTGCCTTTTCATTCAAGCAATCACTGTTCCTTCCATTTCATCCCCGTCTTTAACTCTACTGTCGGGGCTGGGACAAGAACAACAAACAGATTCTTTGATTTTCTGGTCACTACATTTCTAGTTCCTATTGCCTTCTCACTATTGACAAGAACTTCCTTATTATTCTCGAGAAAGAGCAAAAAAGAAGTTTTATTTATTTCAATTCAATATTTTCTTCAACAGCTAGTGAATTTGAAGTTTCGAACTCTTCTTGGGGGAATCGGAATCAGATGGACGATATGGGATAGCCTGAAAGAATTCCGATAGGCACAAGGATTACTTGTACAAAAAGGCCATGATTTGGTCAGTGAAATTCCTAAAGCTAGGGAGAATGCCTGGGCCGAAAAGCACCCAGTGGCGCGAGGTTGATGAGTAGGGAGGATGCATTTGTTCTAGTTGGCCAAGCGGCCATCCCCTATCTTCCCTAGCTAGTTCACCGTCATTCAAGAATCAGTTGATGCCCGGGATGAAGTTCTTCAATGCTGCTACAGGAGGAACAGTAGAGGCACATGAAGGTATTGGCTCTCACTATCGATCGGATGGAGGGAACCACGGCGCCGATTGAAGAGGGGCTCGAAGAATTTGTTTCTAGTTCGTGTTTCATCTTCAATAACTTGGAATCATCAAGAGGGATTGGTGAAGACAGATTGAAATAGAATATAGTGGTTGATGAGTATATCAACAACCCCTTTTCCAGGAGTCTTATCAATGAAATTATTCATTCAATCATGGAATAAGTCTCTAAAGTTTAGTTGTTGAATAACCAAATAAGTCTGATGAATAACGAAATTAAAGGACATTTGGTGCAACCAAACAGCCTAAATTAATAGGAAAAATAAGTTCAAGATTAAGTATAAAGGTAAAGAAAGAGCAACCTAACTGATTTAAGACTATTATTTTACTATGAATAACTAATTATTATAAAAAGAAAAGAACATTTAATAAGCCACTGACATTACATGTTAGTGAAAAATAACTTGTATAGTGTAAGCTACGCAGCACGTACATATGCTACGTAGCGTGTAGTGGGTGCAAGCTTAGCATGTAGCATACGCTACCTGCGCTACACTATACGCTACACTACATGCTCCGTAGCTTATAATACATGCCCCATAACTTACGCTACTAGGGAGCTACGCTACCTGCATGTGCTACGTAGCGTATGCTACGCGCTACGCTACGAGCGCTACCGAAAACACTACATGCGACTTAAGCTATTTTCATGAGCCACGTGGCATTAAGGCTATGCTAAGCTATGTAGTGTAAGCTACCCACTATATAGTGAAGCTATTTAAAACATTGATCTACACCATAGGGTCCTTAAAGAAGAAAAACAAACAAACAAAATAGACAACAAAAGGCAGATTCATTTCTATTGAGCACATGTATGAATATATGGAATACCATAGCATGTATTATATGTTTAGGGATACTAACATAGCATTATCTATCACATAGTTGCATATCTTGCAAGTTTTTCCATTTCATTGTAGCTCTCGCAAATCTTGTAATGCAAGATTTATTTAAATTCTAATGTTATTGTCAAAAATTGTTTAGGACTATAAATACTAGAAATGGCAATCTAATGGATACTACTAGCGAAAAACCTATTCCAACTGATAAGAAAAACAGCTGCATGAAGGAGAAGAGCTTACAAATGCTCCAAAATAAAGGTCCGATAAAAGAAGTTCAATTTAATCTTTTACAAATTTGTCATGTTTCCTAACAAAAGAATCCTAAACTTTGGAATTAAGCTACCATGTGAACTTTGGAATTGTTTTTGACATCGTTGAGATACTTCACATCTGCCAGCTGAAAGACGAAAGGAGAAAGTTACTAAAGAAATACATAGATGAGAGACTTGAACAAGATTGTTGAGAGATCTCTACAAGGCGAGAGGGGGATTTGAAACAAATGAGAAACTATGACGAGGCGAGAGGGGGATTTGAAATAGACAAGAAACTATGATGAGGCGAGAGGAGTTGGTGTGAGGAGACTTCGAGAGGGGACAATCCAAGTGGTGTGAGGGTTTGAGAACAACTTCCAGCGTTGATCGGCTTCAACACGAGGAAGGTCACACTAAAGAGGTGCGAGAAAAGATCTAATTGGATATGACGGCAATGGTAGCTGAAGCGAGGAAGAAGGAAGAGGAAGGGTGAGAGATGGAGGGGGAATCAATACACATAGGAGAATAGAGGTGGGAGTCTGGAAGGGGTAAGGAGAGAAGATGAAAGGGGAGGAGAGAAAGGGTGCATGGGTTAGAAATGGGGAATAGGAGATTCGGGGGGAGGGCCAAATAAAAGCAGCAAAGGGCAAGCAAGTTGGGGGGGGGAGGAGGAGGGGAGGGAGATTGGATTTCATTGGTTGGTTTTTGGGGGTGGTGGTGGGGGGCTTATCGTAGGAAACTTCTCAAAGGGGTGGACGGATGTAAATTTCATGAGGGTGTTCAACAAAGTTGGGACAATGAGGGAAGTCCTCATCCCTCGGAAGAAGGATTCATGGGAGATTAAAGGCTTTGCCTTCATTTGTCTGGAGAAAGCAGATGAGATCGTACAGGTGGTGTAAACCATTAATTGGAAGAGATTCAAAGGGTGCAAGATTGGGGTCAAGTGGGCTTGGCACAGCCCAAAGCTATCAACAGAGTTGCTGGCTTGCAGCAGAAAATGAGAAATGCAAGGAGAGTCACACCTCAAGGAAGAATGTGGAGGCAAGAAAGGATGGGAGCAACGACACTAGGGGTGGGTAGACAAAGGAGGCTAGAGGTGGGCTGTCGTATAAGGATGCAATGGTGAACCAAGTGAGAAGGGGGAAGTCTACTGAAGTTGATCTTTAAGGGCCGAAAGAAGGTCTACAACAGGTAAGAGGAGATGGGCCTGGAAATTATCATTCACCCATCAGTAGTGTCTCACGCATGGAGTTCACTACAATGGAGTCTAACAGCGAAGGAAAAAAGCCGAAGCGACTACGGTTGAGGTGCAAGATTGGCTCTTTGACTACTACGAAGTGGAGCATGACACATCCATTGTAAACATCTATCGATGGAGGATATGTGGATCTCTCACCCATGGGGTTAAACTAGAGAGGATTCTACTTACAAGCACCCTCTTCAATGACAAGCTAGTCAAGACAATCTAGAGGTGGGTCTATTGATCGCCCCCAGGGTGGAAGGAGATTTGAGTTCAAGCCTGGGATCTTCTCGTCAAGCTATAGTTTTCAGAGGTATTGACCATGAATGGATCGTGCTTAGGAGAGGTGTTAGCCGTCAATCCTGCCACTGAAAGGTGGGAAGAGATTAGAAAAGCCCGCCTATGCGTGACGATGAACAACTCAACTTCGGTGCCAAAGAAGAGCACTATCGTTGTAGGAGAGGAAAGGATGATGGTAAGCCGACCACAGGAAGAATCCCCGGAACTACACAGTCCTAAAGGTTACTCAAAGACACAATCGCACACTTGAGAAAGGCAAGCCCGAAACTATTGATTGCAGGCCTGGGGGCGAGAATATTATTCCTTAGGTTTGAAGCTCATTCAAATAACTTTCCGAAAAGCCTGGAGTCTAACTCAATCAAAGCTAAGACAGTTAAATTATGACTTCCCCCACATCCTGTTATCACTTTGAGGTCACTTTTGGTGGATCATCTTGGATCCAATGGCCCTCATTTTTTTAAAAAATGTCCTGATAGCTCTTTAGTTTATCTTTAGGTTATCTTTCCAACAGCTTAAGAATCAGCCCAATCGGAGTTGTAATGAGGGAGATGCGACAATTTTACCAAACTCGCCCATTGCTGCCCAAGTGTTGAAACCGAATCAGCTCCAAGTCGACTCACTTTTACTCGCCTGCCACAACAAGCGCGCTACATCTGTCACTTTGCGCTGCATGGGTCAATTATTATCCACCAAGTGGCTTGGTTTTCCACTAGATTTGCATATAAATAACATATTAATCTCCGTCATTAGGAGAATTTGCTGATTTTTCCAAACAAGGTAAACTCCAGGAAATCCTAAGGCGAACCCAACTCCCCACCAGTGCATTCCTTGGGTGTCAACAATTTTTCTAGCATACTCTACCAGCGCCTAGCCTGGGTAACAACACCCGGCTTGGTTCACCCCCGGCACGCCCCATTCTCTGTCGTTTTCAAGCGTCCTTGTGTTATGTACGTGTCGTGCGCTTGTGCACCCCACGATTTTACAAACGTTCCATACCAGTGCCAGTGCCTGTTGAAACTCGTGCATGCCCTCAGTACAAGTGGTTGTTATGACAAGGAGTTGGCTTGCAAATACATGCCAGCATCAAGCAGAGGCTTGGACTCATGCTACAGGCTCTGCCTCAAGGAGCAGCATCCAAAGGAAGGCAGCACGTCCCGAACTTGATAAGGGGGGGTGGATGTTGAGTGACATGCGAGCAAAGGAGATAGTTCCACGTGTTCCTCACCTTTTTAGTCGCATGCATCCTGCCCTTGAGTCATTGGCGGCACGTGCAAGACGTGTGTCTAACAAAGACCTTTCTCTCATGCGTGGGAGTCAAGCTCTCACATGCGACTCAACCTCATTTGTTTCTAAAGGATTGATGGAAGACCGTTGTTTTGCGTGAGAACCTTATGCTTGCTTGGAAGAGTCGTCTATTCCAATGATGGGCAATGTGAAAGACTCGGCCATCAGAGCTCTAGACACAAGGGATATCAAGGGCAAAGCGTTGGTAGTCGTGACACAAAAAGAGAATTAAGCAAAGGGGAGCCACCTCGTCAGGCTTAGCAGATGGAATCGTTCTACAACAGGCTTTAGAGGGAGGTAGTAGAAGTCGAGCCAATCCAAATTGCAACAAGAGGAATTGTAGACCTGACTTGCCAGAGTCAAACTGAAGCACCAAATTCCGAATGGGGGGGGGGGGGGGGTCGAAGTGTCGGTGAGCGTCAACTTGGACAAGCATTGTATCATGGAAGCTATGAAATGTGTCGGAAGGAAGATTGTCATCTCCTTCGGCAACTGCAAGGACTATGTGGCATTGTTCCAATGGGTGTCGAAGCAAGACAAGGTGATACAGCAAATGGCGAACAAAAGAAAGCCTTAAAAGATCCCCAAGAGTTTTTAGGGAGCAAATCAACCTTACTTCTAATATTAACTATAATTCAGGTAGTGCCACAAGAAAAGGGAAGAAGGGGAAGATCAATTCCCAAATGAAGATTCTATGTGGAATGTCAAAGGGTTCGGTTCTAGGGAGAAGAGCCTGTAGATTAGAGATGTACGTCGTGGGTCAACGGCTTAGGTTATAATGTCAAAGGTAGGCTTATAATCACGGTCTTTATAGTTAAAGTGATCCGTGATTTTGTTTTTAGCCCTCTCCATTGCATGATAGATGTACCCCATTTGTGGCTTCTCATTTGCATCCACCAATGGCAACACACCCACTAAGGGTTCTGATTATTTAAGTATCTTTAACACTTGTGTCCAAAACGATTGCGAGAGGTTGGTTTGTTGGACTAGCTTCCCTTCAGCCTTCTTTGACCAAGGCCCATTATTCCAATTGGCCGACACTATAAAGCTTATAAGCTCATATTTCTTTGTATACAACCTCTATAATGTTAAGAAGGTTATTTCGAATCAGGTGACAACTGGATAAAGCAAGTACACCCAATGTGTTTTCTCATGTGATGGAGAACAATGGCATGTTTATACATAAAGACATAATTCTTTTAGTCCTAGCAATCACTTTAACATACAATTTACCTACATCTTCTAATATTAAATCAATACAATGTGTCATGCATTGAATCCAAAGTAAACGGTGCATCTTCTCCATAACAAGGCGACTAGCAGCTATATAGGAGGCTACGTTGTTTGTGATACTTGGACAACATATTCTTCTTCTACCTTCTCAACTACAATATCTAACAATTTAAATAAATAATCGACTATGTGGGAATGGGCCAATGCATCCACGGACTTCAAAAATAGTCCTAGTTGGATAATTCACTAGAAAGTTTTTTAGTGTCCGACCAGAATTATTAGTCCATGAGTCGGCCATTAGAGTACAACCATATGTTTTCCATGCCTCCTTATATTTAGCGATGAAGCTTCTAATATAATCAACCTCAGTTTTGAGGCAATGTTTCCTTCACTTCTTGATACGAAGGAGGCTAAGTCTAGGTCCAAATTGACCTATAGCTTCCACCATAACCTTGAAGCTCTTCGATCTAACAGTATTGAGAGAAACACCAGCTTGGTATAACCACTTAGCGATGTATTGAATTGTGGTTTTCATGTCCTTATTCTTTATCGGTTAAGTGTTGTTTAAGCGAGTTGTTTTCCTTTACCCTTTTGGTTGACCACATCCTCAGGATGTACACCACCTATCTATTGGCTCGTGCCCACAAGCTCTTTTGGAGATCAGTAGTCTTAAAGCGCCCAGTCGACTTGGGGGGGGGGGTCTAGGGCGGTATAGTTAACACTTATATAGAGGGGACAGACAAAGTGAGAGTGACTTTTCTTTATTCTTGAATCTTGAACTTATAGCTTTGCTCCCCTTGAAACTTTAACTTGTAGAGTTGTAGTTGTACACTTGTAACTTGTAAATAACTCTTGTGATTTATCACTTGACTCATCTCTCTTGAAAAAAAAAAAAATCAAACTTGAAAGAGATTATGAAGTTATGAACTTATGAGACAATTAGTAAATAAATAGAAAATGAGATTATGATAAATGAATTACAGAAAAGAAGACAAAAGACTAACGAGTTAGAATTTAGAAAAGAATAAGAAAGAGAATGAGTGAGAGAATAAGAGAGAATGAGAGAGAGATTAGAGAATGATTGAGAAACTAAGAGTCATAGAATTCTAGAATGAATCAAGAATGAATGAGAGAGGGAAAGTAAGAGAGGAAGAATAAGAGATTAGAGAATGAGAGAGAGAGAAAGAGAGAGAGAGAGAGAGAGAGAGAGAGAGAGAGAGAATGAATGAATGAATGAGAGAATGGCCTAGAGGGGGAGAAAACTAAAAAAACTTATGCCAATTCTATCTTTCAAAAATAAAAGAAATAATTTTTAAAAAAAATTTTAAAAAAAAAAATTTTAAAAGAAGAAGTAGAACAAGAAGAAGAAGAAGAAATGAAGAATCTTGCTCTTGCAAGTTGGAACGTGATTGTTGAACTTAAACTTGGAAGTTGAAACTTGAATCTTCTTGATCTTGATTCTTGAAACTTGATTGTCGTTTGAACTTTGAACTTGAATCTTGAAGCCTCGATTGTTGTTGTTGCAACTCGAAACTTAGTAGTTGAAAGAGTACTCGAGTTTAAAATTTGGTTCAAGCTTCAAACTTAAAAGGGAAAATGAGAATGAATAATGATTTCTAAGAAAGAGATTAAGAGAGATTATGATTTGAAGAGAGTTTAGAGCTAGAGAGAGAGAGAGAGAGAGAGAGAGAGCTTTAGAATATGGAAAATGGGGGCCATATGAGTGTCTATTCATAGGCACAAGTGCCACGAATTGCACAAATTTAAAAAAATAATAAATAAATAAAAAGGTCCCAACAATCAGAATTTTTATCTTTGGGGAAGTATGCCATCGCTTAGGGTGTATGTGATGGCATACTCACACATGCGATCACATACTCATGGCATACATTTTATGCCATCACATACACCCCCTGGTCGCATATGCAATACATGCATCCAAAATTGCATATGTGATCACTTATGACAACACCGGTCAGTGTGGAAGGAAGAGACATTACTTAACAATAGCCGCATATAATGCTTATCAAAGCAACAATGTCAAATATGTTGATTGATGCATTTTGCCTCCTTTCAAGTACCCGAAATCTCTCATCCATAGGTTGGAAAACTCAAGCATGATTTCCTTTCGAAAGAAAGGGGAGAAAAGGAGAAATTTCACTTCTTGAGGTGGTTGGAGTCAAACAATCAAGCTTTGTAGGGGTCATTTGGTACCTTGGATTTGGAGGTAAATGAGTCTATTTCAAATCCAAGTAGCCACTTTTTGCGTCTGGCAGCCCTAGATTTGGCAATAGATGGAATCAAAAGTATTTCAAATACCCCTTTTTGGTGTGTTTTGAAATCTCAGCAAAATGTTGTGATTTCGGTGTAAATCCAAATGAAATGCCCTTTTCAGTTCCTTTTTAAAGGCAAAAGAGTCGCAATTGTAACAAATGTGTCACTAGGCTACTAATCCATTGTACATGTGGCACAATCATGATATCCCAAAACAATCCAATTATCAGCTACAACACTAAAATCACATCAATAGAATGATCTGAACCATCCAAACATTGTACATGTAAATGGATGGTTAGAAAACATCAGTGAGTTGCTTGTTTGCGATCCTTACATTTGTGGCCCACCCAAGGCTCGGAATTTCCTCATTTTTTGCCAAAGTATATATTTCAATGGGCTTATTACAATCATTTCATCAAATACCACACATATATACTAATTTGGGATATGAAAGCTGATTTAGTTAATCAAATCCAGGTCCTATGAATATACTGAAGAATTCCAATGCATTTCAAATGCAAGCTCCCAAATGGAAGCTTTGAATTGTAGTGCATTTCAACCAAACACAACTAAGGATTCGAAATCACCTTGATTCCAATGTAATTATGATTTGGATTCCAGTGCATTCAAATCCAAACTCCCAAACAAGTCATTAAGGCTTTGGGAAGACACTTGGTTGCGAGAGAGGCCACTTCAAGAGATTTTTCCACAGTTAGCCAACATATCTCTAAAATGCAACATTTCAATATTCAATGCTTCTCCTATTCAAGTGGAGCTATCATCTGGTCTTCCCTTTACTGAGAAATATGCTCAATGAGGACATCGAAAACAATGTTAAGTTGCAAGATCTCCTTCAGAAGTGCCACTTGGCTCAGGAAGTTCAGGATAAAATGTTGTAGAAGGCGAACAAATTGGGAAGGTTCTCGGTCTGATCCTTCTATACCATTATTCGGCCCATGGGAGCAAAAGGAAGCCATGTAATGAGTGCACCTCTTTGGTTTAGTCTGACGAAGCCCATTGTTCAGAGTATCCCTGATATTACGAGAATATCCCCAATATTATCCATATCTCTAGCTTGGCGATATGGATAACACTGGTAGCGATACCGATAACACTAGTAGTATCAGAAATCCTAGGTATCGACGATTTATCGCAAAGTATCGCCAATGTATCGATATTGCCAATATTTTCGATTGCGTAAATTCCAAGTGTCGCTTGTTTCGCTAATATTTTGGACTAGGTAAATTCCAAGCGTCACTGCCATTTCTAGTGTATTGGCAATATTTCGATATTATCGTTAATGTATCGACATTGCCAAAAAACTTGTTATTAAAAACTTTCCATTTTATTTTTTTAATGTGTGCATGGTTGTATGATAAAATGCATGTTTGTATGTGTGTATATGTATGTATGGATGGATGGATGGATGCATATATATTATGGGATGGATGGATGGTTGGATGGATGAATGGGATGGTTGGATGGGTGGATGGATGGTTAAATAGGTATGTTTTTTTAGTTCATGTACTTTTATGTCTTAGTTATTGTATGTACCTACATTTGTATTATATAAACTCATTTGGGTTACTATTGAACCGATTTATTGAGATGAGACGACACACGCTTTTAAGCCCCCATTAAGTGGAAACTTATTATGTATGCATTCTTTTAACTATTTTTTTATTCCTAAATTTGCAAATGTGTATTTTAGCACTTCATGAAGTTTCGCTGAAACAAATCTATCATTTTCCACATGTTTCCCGACATTTTCAAGTATTGGCAATATTGATGTTGTTTCCTTATCCTCGGCCAACAAAACTTGTAGCGATACCAATACTTCGAACACTAATGGAGCCCCCCCTAAAGCGATAGCGATCACATGGCTTGTTGGGCGCAAAGGAGTGCTAACGATTGACAATCTTCAAAAGAGTATCTTTGGTGCTGCCCAACACGTGTTGTGTATGGTGGATGCAAAATCAACTAATCACCTCTTCATTCACTGCTTTTACACCAGAAGTATATGGATGTCAACCATGGGATTCTTGATGAAGGACAATTAACCACTTGCTTTAAAAGCTCGAACTGATAGAGCATGGCGAATTAATCCATTTATCTCATAGCCCAGGCCCCACATCCCATGGGTTAGGACCTCAACCGAACCCCCCTCGTGGGCCCCACATCACATGGGTACCACCTCACACGACCCACCCGCCTCACACGAGCCGCCCACCCGGAGTGTGTCCCCGCATCCCACAGGCTACCCCACTCGAGGCCGGTGTAAAAATTCTTATGTATTAATCACCCCCGATGAGGAGTCTCGAACACGAGACCTCCCGCTCTGATACCGCTTTGATGCAGGACAATTAACCAATTGCTCTAAAAGCTCGAATTGATAGAGCATGGCGAATTAATCCATTTATCTCATAGCCCGGGCCCCACGTCCCATGGGTTAGGACCTTGGCCGAACCCCCTCGTGGGCCCTACATCACATGGGTACTGCCTCACATGAGCCACCCGCCTCACACGGGCCGCCCACCCCTAGTGTGTCCCCGCATACCACAAGCTACCCCACTCGAGCCCGGTGTGAAAATGCCCCTGCATTAATTATTCGGTGACTTATTTGTGATACCAAAATCAATTGGAAGTCTCTTCTATGTTTGGCATGGAGTCAAGACTAAGGATATAAGGATATGTTGGAGATTGGCATTATTAGCAAGACTATGGGCATTATGAGGGGAAAAGGAATGGAAGATGCTTTCGAAACTCGAGGTCTTCCACAAATGAAGTGACAAATCGGGTTAAGCTTTTGGTGGTGGAATGGGCATTATATGTAAATGACTCAGTTCATAGTGAGTTTATCGCTAAGTTGAGGATGTAATTTCTTTTCTTTCTTCTTTTTTTTTTCCCTTTAGTTTCAGCATATTTTTTTATCAAAGCATCATTATTAGGGGTGTACATCGAGTCGAACCGAGTCGAGCTAGCCTTAGCTCAACTCGGCTGGGCCACTGGCTGACCTCAGCTCGGACTCAGCTCGGCTCAGTCCTCGAGCCTGACTAGCCAGCTCGGCTCGGTTCGGTCAGCAGCTCGGGCCGAGTTCGAGCCAAAATCGAGCCGAGTTCACCATTGAGGCATTTCCACAAACACTTGAACTGCAACTTCAAAATCCCACTATTTTACAAACATGGGCAATGGTTATACATGTATTTTATCAAACACCTTCTAATCAACACAAAAACCAAGAAAAACAAAGAGAAAAAGGGTATTTGTTTCATGTACATACCTTCCTTGCCACCAGCCACATTTCATTGAGTCATTTTATCAAACAGTTGGTGAGCGACAGCAATGGCTAACTAGTTCGATCCAAGCTGGATTCGATCCGAGTCGAGTCGAGCTAGGGTCTGCTCGAACTCATTTTCGAGCTCAAAAAAATCAGCTCGACTTGGCTCGAACTCAGCTTCGAACCGAGTCGAATCGAGCTTTTTTGAGTCGAGTCGAGCGAGCTAACCGAGCTAGCTCAGTTCGTGTACACCCCTAATCATTATCTTTCAAAACAATAAAGAATCTTGAAAATTCAAACTATACAAAAGCACAACAAATCCTCAAACCAAAACTATAATGATTCAAATTGGGGCATGGTAAAAGCATAGGACCCAATAGTTTGCAGTCATTACTATTAAGAAAGGAAAAATGCAATAGCAGTGTTGTGGCAGTTGAAAACCCAACAACAAGAGCAACACCAACACCAACTCCAACACCAACACGAACAGCAGCTAAAAAAGAGAATTAAATCTAGTGAAATAATCAGCAAAGAGAAAACTGCTAACCTTGCACTCTGGCTTCCCTGACCTTACCTTTTCTTTATCCTTCTCCTTGTCATTTTCCTTTTCCTTTTCCTTGTCCTTACCAACCTATACAAGAAATTAGTTACCATAAAAGAAGTGCAACGTACTCTTTTACAAACTTGTCTTTTTTTTCTTTGCAAGTGGTTGTGTGCATCCGCAGGGAATAATCTTGTCTTTAAATGGGGCAGGGACACCCTAATGTCATTAGAAAAAAACAAAAAAAAAAACAAAAAAAAAAGACAGCCAAAGACAACCCAAAGAAACAAAGGAAACAAACAAAAACGAAACAAAACAAAAGGCAGAAAAACCTACAAAAAACATGCTATACAACTTGAACAAACAAGAGCTGCAAGGGAGGCAGGAAGCAGGCCAGCCACTAAGCAACAACCGAAACCAACCCACTAGTCCAACAGACGAGATGTCGGTTAACAATCGGATAGGTTGAGAACCAAGGCCCAATCCTTCATGTCCCTGACAACCAGCTCCGTAACTCTAGAGGAAGGCGGGAAGGTGTTGTGGAAAGTGCAAAAATTCCTTTCCTTCCAGATTTCCAAGAGGATGGCCAAGACCCCCAAATGCCAGACAGTTATAAAGGCCTTGTCACTACTACCCTATGCCAAGCTCTAACGAGCCCATGGACTGAACTTGGGCATGACCCAAGGAACTTGATATCGGAGCAAAATAGAGGACCAAATATCCAGAGCATACGGACGTAGGAGGAAAAAGTGGTTAATGGATTCCCCGTCTTCAAGGCACAGAATACGGACATTTGGGAGAATCCTTCCCCTGCGATGAAGGTTGTCCACCGTAAGAATTCTTTCCCTAGCGAGGAGCAAAAGAAGGCTACAACTTTAGGAAGGCTTCCATAGAAGTAGGGGGAAGAAGGATGGCCATTCTGAGTAGGAGAGCTCCCATGCAAAAGATGGAAGGACTTGTATGTGAAGAGGCCAGAAGATGACTTCAACCAAAACATGGTATCAGACTCTCGAGGGATCAGCTGAATTCCTTAGGGCAGCTTTAGAAGCTCAAGTAGCTCTACTATTTCATCCTCCAGCAAGGCTTTACTGCAAGGACATCAGACTCCTAAGCCTACATTCGAATAGCATTCAACAACCTTAGCTGAAGGGTAGGAGCAAATACTATTGAGAGCAGGGAAGACAGGTGAGAGGCCTATCTAGAATCCACTTATCGACCCAAAATCTAATTTTGTTTATGTTACCCATGCTGAAGGAAATTCCTTCCTCGAAGGGAAGCTTGAGGCTCAAGATAACTTTCAACCCTCCTCCATCAGTGCCATATTTACAAGCAAGGATATTCCTCCACCAAGAGTCCTATTCATTGCCGAAGCGCCAAAGCCATTTTCCCAATAGAGCAGAGTTCACATCCAAGAGAACTTTGATGCCTACCCCACCTTCCAAATAGGGTTTGCAAACTTCAGACTATGGAGGTGGAATTTGATATTGTCCAAAACTCCATTCATAGAAAATCTCTCCTCAACTTACCTATTCTATCTAAAATAGACTTATTGAATCAAAATGAGAGGAAGTAAGAGGGAAGAAGGATGGCCATTCTGAGTAGGAGAGCTCCCATGCAAAAGATGGAAGGACTTGCATGTGAAGAGGCCAAAAGATGCCTTCAACCAAAACATGGTATCAGACTCTCGGGGGATTAGCTAAATTCCTTAGGGCAGCTTTAGAAGCTCAAGCAGCTCTACTATTTCAACCTCCAGCAAGGCTTTACTACAAGGACATCAAACTCCTAAGCCTACATTCTAATAGCATTCAACAACCTTAGCTGAAGGGTTGGAGCAAATACTATTGAGAGCAGGGAAGACAGGTGAGAGGCCTATCTAGAATCCACTTATCGACACAAAATCTAATTTTGTTCATGTTACCCATGCTGAAGGAAATTCCTTCCTCGAAGGGAAGCTTGAGGCTCAAGATAACTTTCAACCCTCCTCCATCAGTGCCATATTTACAAGCAAGGATATTCCTCCACCAAGGGTCCAATTCTTGCCAAAGCGCCAAAGCCATTTTCCCAACAGAGCAGAGTTCACATCCAAGAGAACTTTGATGCCTGCCCCACCTTCCAAATAGGGTTTGCAAACTTCAGACTAAGAAGGTGGAATTTGTTATTGTCTGAAACTCCATTCACAGAAAATCTCTCCTCAACTTACCTATTCTATCTAAAATAGACTTATCGAATCAAAATGAGAGGAAGTAAGAGGGAAGAAGGATAGCCATTCTGAGTAGGAGAGCTCCCATGCAAAAGATGGAAGGACTTGTATGTGAAGAGGCCAGAAGATAACTTCAACCAAAACATGGTATCAAACTCTCGAGGGATCAACTGAATTCCTTAGGGCAGCTTTAGAAGCTCAAGCAGCTCTACTATTTCATCCTCCAGCAAGGCTTTACTGCAAGGACATCAGACTCCTAAGCCTACATTCGAATAGCATTCAACAACCTTAGCTAAAGGGTTGGAGCAAATACTATTGAGAGCGGGGAAGACAGGTGAGAGGCCTATCTAGAATCCACTTATCGACCCAAAATCTAATTTTGTTTATGTCACCCATGCTGAAGGAAATTCCTTCCTCGAAGGGAAGCTTGAGGCTCAAGATAACTTTCAACCCTCCTCCATTAGAGCCATATTTACAAGCAAGGATATTCCTCCACCAAGAGTCCAATTCATTGCCAAAGCGCCAAAGCCATTTTCCCAACAGAGCAGAGTTCACATTCAAGAGAACTTTGATGCCTGCCCCACCTTCCAAATAGGTTTTGCAAACTTCAGACCAAGGAGGTGGAATTTGTTATTGTCTGAAACTCCATTCACAGAAAATCTCTCCTCAACTTACCTATTCTATCTAAAATAGACTTATCGAATCAAAATGAGAGGAAGTAAGAGGGAAGAAGGATGGCCATTCTGAGTAGGAGAGCTCCCATGCAAAAAATGGAAGGACTTGCATGTGAAGAGGCCAAAAGATGACTTCAACCAAAACATGGTATTAGACTCTCGAGGGATCAGCTGAATTCCTTAGGGCAGCTTTAGAAGCTCAAGCAGCTCAACTATTTCATCCTCCAGCAAGGCTTTACTGCAAGGACATCAAACTCCTAAGCCTACATTCTAATAGCATTCAACAACCTTAGCTGAAGGGTTGGAGCAAATACTATTGAGAGCAGGGAAGATAGGTGAGAGGAAGACAGGTGAGAGGCCTATCTAGAATCCACTTATCGACCCAAAATCTAATTTTGTTTATGTTACCCATGCTGAAGGAAATTCCTTCCTCGAAGGGAAGCTTGAGGCTCAAGATAACTTTCAACCCTCCTCCATCAGTGCCATATTTACAAGCAAGGATATTCCTCCACCAAGAGTCCAATTCATTGCCGAAGCGCCAAAGCCATTTTCCCAACACAGCAGAGTTCACATCCAAGAGAACTTTGATGCCTGCCCCACCTTCCAAATAGGGTTTGCAAACTTCAGACTAAGGAGGTGGAATTTGTTATTGTCTGAAACTCCATTCACAGAAAATCTCTCCTCAACTTACCTATTCTATCTAAAATAGACTTATCGAATCAAAATGAGAAGTAAGAGGGAAGATTAGAAAGAGCTGATTTAATTATAATTAAACAGCAACCAAGGGATAAGTAGTGACGTTTTCAGGGGGAGAGCTTCCACTCTATCCATTCGATGACCACATTCCAATGGTGTTTGGCAGGCTTGCCAATACAAAGGAGCAAACCTAGGTAAGTGGAGGGGAGCAACCTACTTTACAACCAACAAACCAGCAAGATTATAAAGAGAGGACGACGAAATATTAATGCGCAACATTTCGCTTTTGAAGAGGTTGATTTTAAAACAAGAGATGGCCCCAAAACAACGCAAAATCTTCCAAAGGTTGATTACCGAATTGTCCAAGGCTTCATGGAAGAGAAGGGTATCATCAGCATACTGAATATGGGTTACAGAATGGCTAGATGGGCTCACCTTGAACCCTTGAAACAGGCCAATCAATTCCCCTTTCCTCAACATACGACTTAAACCTTCAGCAGCAATCACAAAAAGAAAATGAGACGGCGGGTCCCCTTGACTGAGGCCTCTTGAAGATTGGGATAAAAACCTTTCAGGGAGGCCTTTAACAAGCACTAAGAAGTGGGCTGAGGAAATGCATGATTTAATCCAACCACACCATTTCAAACCAAAACCCAAACAGCTAAGCATATAGTCAAGGAAGCCAAAATCTACATGGTTGAAGAAGGCCTTTTCAATATCAAGTTTGCAAACCAAACCTCTCGATCCTTGACGAAATTTAGAGTCAATACATTCAGAAGCCAAGAGGGCACAGTAATTTGTCTGTTAGCCAGGAAGGCTCCCAGGCTTCAGAGATAATGTTAGAGAGGGCCAGTCTAATCTTGGTAGCTAGGATTTTAGCTAAAATTTTATACGGAGATCCCAACAGACTAATGGGCAGAAGTCCTCAAGGTCTGCAACACCTTCAATTTTAGGAATTAAAGTGATGAAAGAAGCTCCCATAGCTAGAGAAATATGATTAGAAGTGAAAAAATGAGAGACAAAATCCACCACATCCTACTAATCACCTTCCAAAATGATTGAAAGAATGCAAGAGGGAAACCATCTGGACCACAAGTGTTGTCCCTACCCAAGGAGAAAACTGTTGACTTTTTCCACCTCTGAGAAGAGAGATTCAATGGCAAAGGCCTCCTCAGCCGAAATGAAAGGGAACTCCAAGTTGCCTGGCCTAGGTCTTAGCCAATCCTCAACGGACATTAAGGAAGAATAAAAAGAAGTGATTTGATCGCATACGTGTTGTTTATCATTTATAATGGAACCATTAACCAAGACACAACTAATCTTATTTGAGCGAGCCCTAGCGTTGGCAAAAGCATGGAAATGCCATGTATTCTTATCTCCCTCTTTGAGCCATATGGATTTGGGCCTCTATCTGCATTTTATTTCCTACTGCTTAACTAAACTAGAGTACACTGCCCTGTGTGATTCTCTCAAAGCCAAATCCTCGGCCAAGAGGGGGCCAAACAGACTCTTCCTACACTAACAATTGAATAGCCGAGAGGGAGTTAGAAATGGCAACGTCAAGATCGTCTTGAGACTCCTTACACTAATTAATCATATTACGTTTAAGAAGATGAAGCTCGCAGCTCGGGGCAAAACTTGGGTTGCTAGAAACTGAACAAGATGACCAACAATTGATTACCATAGACGAAAAGCCTTCAATTTCAAATCATAAAAGCTCAAACCTAAACAATTTAGGTCCCTAGCTATCCTCAACTGAATACAAAAGAATTGGGTAGTGGTCAGAAATAGGTCTAGAGAGGCCACGTTAAGAGACTACCGAAAAAGCGCCCAGCCAATCCAAGGAAACAAGGAATCTGTCAAGCCTAGACAGAATAAGGGGAGATTAACCCTTGGACCAAGTGACATTAACTCCCAAGAGAGGGAGATCAATCAGATCGAGATTAACCCTTGGACCAAGTGACATTAACTCCCAAGAGCGGGAGATCAATTAGATCGTTATCGCCCACCCAATCGAAGAACTGCTTCATACTTCTAGAGATATGGCCACCATTTGACCTCTCAAATGAGAAACAAATGGTGTTAAAGTCTCCACCAAGGCACCAGGGGAGCGACCATTTGTGTTTGTTTGCATTTAGGTCGTCCCAAAGGAAGAGCTTTAGAAAAGCCCTGCTCGGACCGTAAACAAAAGAGAAGATCCATTTGAATCCCAAAGAAGGATGTCTAAGAACCACAGAGGCTAAAAAAATTTCCTAAGAGGGAATCCTCCTTAGTCCAAGCATGAGTGTCCAAGGACACAAGGATTTCCCCCAGCCGAGCCTACCGCCTCAAGAGAGACCTAGTCTTTATGCCTAATGCCCCAAATGCCATCAATATCAACTAAACTAATCAATTAGAGCTTCATTTCTTGAATGGCACGATTTGAGCTTTATGCTTATGCAGAATGCTTTTGACGTGGGATTTCTTACTCCTATTGCCAAGGCCTCAAACACTCCACGAAATAATCTTCATCGAACAACTGTTGAAACCTTTCTACCTGACTTCAAGGAATTGGAACTCAAGCCCACCTTATAGTTAACTGAAGATGCAAGGCTGGCTAGCCCCCTTCAACCCCGAGAGGCCGCGATGAAGTGGAAAAGGTCAATGTAGTCCTCTTCTCTTTCCCCGAAACACATTCCAACTGATCCGCCGAATTCAATGGACTCCCTAATCCTCTAAGGAACTGGGGTTGTGGGAGAACTTTATGGGGGTGTAGGGGGGAACATCCATAACTGAGGAAAAGGGGTCAAGAATTGAGGGCAAGGGGGGGCCAAAAAGACGTTGTACCGCCACCAAAGCCCACTCCACACCATCCGAGGAAAAGGCAGAGGGAAGAGAGGAGTGGATATGGCATGGCATGGCCAAGTGAGAAGGAGATGGGAGTGAAAAGTCATGATGAAGGTCAGTGAAGGGGACCTCAACTGGACTGAGCGGGAAGGGAAACTGCTCGAATGGGTTCAAAAAGAGGTTAGGTGTCACGCCCCAAAATATTGCACCCGGGTTTGCTAAATCCCGATCTCGCATCCCGGGACATGATTCAAATATAATATAAACATAAACCACAAACCACAAACCATTCTATAAAACATTCACTTTCAAACACGAATAATAGAAATATACAACCATCACTATTTTCAAACTAAATCACTTTTTCACTATAATTCTTTTACAATGAATTCAAACTTGAAAAGGAAACTAGAACTAGACAAATAGAAATAGGTGGCTAGAACTCCACTCCACTCGCTTCCCGACTAGACTCATCTCCTGAAATTTAATGTCCACAATAAAGAATGAGCTTGACAGCCCAGTGAGTATATCTCGCACAAGTTTTAAAACACATTCAATCTGGTTAAAACACTTTATCAAAATACCATAAAATTCAATGCAATTCTTCAAAAATTCAAATACTAAAATATACAAAGTTTCCAATATAATTTCATATGAAATAAAATATGCGTAAATCGATGCAACCTTCAAAGAAAAATAATTTTTTTATGCAAACCTAGAATACAAGGATTTTATAAAAAGATATTTGAATGCAAAACCATGAGGCTTGCGTTAGGAATGCAATGCTAATGCATGAGATATCCACAAGGATAGGTATGAATTACCTTTTGAACACCAGGGCCCTTTTACGTTAGTTGGCCAACACTTTCCCAAAAATACAACAACTAGCTTAACTGTTAGAACATTTTGCAAATCCTGACATTGCTCACCCATGTGGCCCTGTAGTGAGGGACCCACTACTAGGTGGTCATAATACCCTACCTAGCCTACCTGTGATCATGCAATCCTCACATGCTCAACAATGTGGCCCCGCAATAGAGGTTCCAAGAGATACCAATTGTGGTTTAGGGTCTCTCAACCTAATGGACTAAGTTGCCCCACCTATTTATGCTTTTAGGGATTTTCAACCAAGGGGACTTATTCGCCCCACCTATTCGTATGTTGTTCCATTCCATCATGAATCATAAATGCATGAATTTCCATCTCAAAAATAATTTAAAATAATACAATTCGTATGAGATTATGCATAAATATTGTTGTACATAAAATCAAACACCATAACCTTTCCATCATCACATCCTTCCACAAGGAACATACCAATGCAATGTAAGAGTGCATGAACATGAGATTTTAGAAAATTGCCTTTTTTCATAAACCATAATCCAAGTAGGAAATTGAGAAAGTAAATATTTAATTTTAAAAAGAATTCAAATCTTAAATTTTAAAGAAAATATAGAAAAACAAGAATCTAAAATTTTAGTTTTCAAGAAGATAAAGGGATGAGAGGTTTAGAAAACATCAAAACTTGAGAGGAATAAGTGGTGTACCGTTACCGTAACGGTGGGCGGTAACGATGGGCATAATGGTGCCCACCGTTACTAATTCAGTTACGGGCTGTATCGGCCGTTACGGCCCCGTAACGGCCAATACGTCCCCTGTAACAGTAAAAAATATTTCTATTCTCAACAAAATCCAAAAACATATCCATTAAATCCAGAAAAATATAAATATTCCAAATATGCATTCATTTATAATTTTGAATGTGTTTATGGTGGTATAACGGTCCACTATTTGCTGAGAAAGCTGTATCGGGTGGTTTGATGAATTTATGAACCTGACAGCCTGGAATTGACTACAAAACTCATATATTTAATTTTCTAACTATCTAATACTAATGATAAATATATTAGAATGAATTTAAAATCAAAATATCTCACATGTATAGGTGTTTGCTAATTTTAAAAAATTGACCGAAAATAGTCTGAAAATAAAAAAATACAAAAAAATAGATAATCAATTGCATAATCTGTAAAATACACATTCATATGTTCTAATTTGAATAATGCATCATATTCAACCATAATAACAGAGATTCAAAAAAAAAAAGTATAAATACCTTTTTTTGAAGATTTTTCGTAAAATGGCCCACAAAGCTTCGATTCAACAAAATACTTGAAATCAGTGTTTGAAATATCAGTATCGCATCACATATAGCATCCTTGGGATACATATACATATTGGTTATCACACGAGATGTATCGTTTGTATCAGGTAATTTATTGTACTTTTTGGGAAACATGGGAAACATTGTGAAAATGGTTGAATTTTTTAATGAAACTTCGGGGATTATTAAAAAAGACCATAATACACACTTTTAAATCATAACATCTCAAAAAAGAAGTGCACATGATAGATTTCCTTTGTATAGGGTCCTAAGCTATGTGTTGTCTAACTGAACTAATGCAACTATATTCAAATTGAATGCATAACATTTAGAGTGTATGTGATGATCATTCCATCGAACACTCCTAAATACTTCGAAATTAGTCTCAATTGACAGCTGGTTGAAGGTAAATTTTGAAAAAATAATAATAACTTTTTATTAATTTTTAATTAAAAATTATTTTTATTTTCCAAAAATTGACAAGGACTTAACAAATTAGTAGATCAACCCTCATACATGCTTCATTTCATGTTTGGAGTGCAACATTGCAAACAATTTAGGAGAAATTGGAAAAATTGCCAAATCAAACCACTTATACTCAAATTTTGAAATTAGAGTGTACGTGATGATAATTCATCAAATACTCGTAAATACTTTGAAATTAGTCTCAATGGATAGCTGGTTGAAGGAAATTTTCAAAAATAACATGAAGAACCAATGGATATCAAAATCAAAGCTCCAACTCCATGATTTTTCATGCAAAATATAAAGAACCAATGGATTTATAACCATTTGACACTAATTTAATATAATTTCAACACAAAAAAGGGATCCGAAATTGAAAATGTTCACCGCATCTAACATGTGGGATATATCAACACTACCTGTGCGTTTCATATCGCACGAGAGGGATACAAGATATATCGTGGGATATATCGGCCGATGTCGTCGATATTTAAAACATTGCTTGAAATAACTTATTGTGATCCTCAAATTCAAGCTAAGAGTGATCGGAATTTGCAATACAATAGCTTAGAAAATAATTTGGAAGAGAAGTGCCCAAAAAAAAAAAAAAAACACCTAGCTGTTTATGATCGTTACGGAGCAATAACGGCCAATCCAAGCAAAAAATTGGGATTCACCATTTCAACCCCCGTATCGCGTAATGGACTCAACCGTTACCATTACGTATCGGTCAATACGTAACCAATTTGGTACACCTTGTTCTCAACCCAAAAGGGAAGGAAAAGGAATCTACCCAAAAGGGGTGGAGGGTTCACTTTCCTTGGAGAATTAAGAGAGGATCCCCTTAACTCAAAAAGGAGAGGAAAAGAACCCTTCCTTTCAAAGGGAAGATTTTATGCTTGCCCCAGGTAAAAAGGGGAGTGAAACGGGTTACTCCCAAGGGTAAGAGGGCTAACCCCAAAGCAAAAGGGTAAAACTCCCAAGCTAAACCGCTATATTCCCAAAGTAAAAAGGCAAAATTTCTTTAATCAAGACAAGAATAGAAACTATTCGAAGGGAAAGTTCTTGAGAAAGATACCTTAAAAGACAACGGAAGATGCATTAAAGATCTATTATATAGGATCTTAATTTCTTGAATTTAAAGAACAAGAAAAGAAATTAAGAACAAGAAGGAAAACTAGAACTATAAAATAAAACGTAAAAAGAAAGTGCGAAGGAAAACCATATGACCCCCAAATCCCCCCCGGTCTTTTCTCTTATGGTCTCTCTAACCCCTCATGCCCCCACATGTGTGCTTGTACACATGTGGAGGTCCTCCACTCACGGCCTCTCTTTCTCCCTTTCTAGAATTCATGTTGTCAAACTCCACTAGGACACTTGGGTTACGTCCAAACGTACACACATTGTTGCCCTTCTTCTCTTGTGCGCATGTGTGGTTCCATTTACTTAAGTTGTTTTATGTAAATAAATAAATACCCCCTATTTGAATTCAATAAAAGTACTTTTAAAAATTAATTTCCCAACGATTAAAAATCCAATTTTCTAGATCAAGAGCAAATCGCAACTTTTTGATATTTTCAAAAGTTTGAACTTCTAAATGACAAGATTTTTCTCAGATCTTAATAGGTCATAATTTTTGTTATATCAAAATAATGCTAAAACATTTAAGACTAGTAAAAAAATGTTTTCAAATTATGATTTGTCTTTTTACCAAAACAAGAAACATGCATCGACAAGCAACTAATGAATGATCAAGTAGATGGTTAGATGAATGAAAGGTTTCGTTTGGTGAACAGATGGCTAGATTTGGTGATATGGATGAATGGTTGGGGTTGGTTGGTGAATGGGTGGCTTGGAATTAATGGTAGGATTTACGCATATTGATTAAGAGTGAAAACCAAAGGGTTCATCCATCTTGTTAGTTGGACTATTTTGAACGGTTGGGCATGTTATCATGTCTCAAAAGGGCTTATATAAAACATGGATTCAATGGTCAATAGTGATGCTAATCCATGATGTAAATCAAAAAGGTTTACATGTAGGCAAATTGTACTCAAACTTCTCAAGTTCACTTCGAGTAGGTTTAGCTTAAGATTGAACAGTTGGGAACAGGTTAATTTGGAGTGCAACTAAGTGACCCTATTTAGGCAAATTTTTAATCTAAATAAAAGGTCATAATTGGGTGGTTACGGGTCATGATCGAGTAAGTTCCATGCAGTGTTTTAAGTATCAACGATATCGGCCAATATATCCCACGATATATCTTGTATCCCACCTGTGCGATATGAAATGCACAAGTAGTGGGATATATCCCACATGTTCGATCTAGTGAGCATTTTCGATTTTCAATCTTTTTTCTGTAATCATGTTAAATTAGTGTCAATTTGTTACAAATTCATAATTTTTCATGTTTTGCATGAAAAATCACAGATTGGGAGCTTCAATTTCGAGATTTGGAGGAGATGGGCCAAGTTGCAGAAATATTGAAAAAATCAATTTCCATATTTCTCACAAATCGGTTGCAATTTGTATCCAAACTTAAAAATCAAACATGTATATAACCTGATCTGGTGATTCTTCTTTTGCTTTTGAATGTGTTGCTTGTGCTTCCACACATCTTCTTACATTTATAAATTATATGAATATACTTGCATCAATTCACTCAGACAACACATAGATTAGGATCCCATACAAAGAAAACATATTATGTGCACTTGTTTTTTGTAAGTTTTGATTTATAAGCGTGTATTGATGCCTTTTTTAACGATCACTAAAGTTTCATTGAAAACTTTGAGCAATTTCCCAATGTTTCCCCATTTTCCAACAACAATGATACATTACGCGATACAACCGATATATCCCATGCGATAATCGATACGTATCTATATCCCAAGGGTGCGATATGTAATGCAATACCGATATTTCGAACAATGGTTCCATGCATGCTCAACGGGTAAAATTGGGCGGATTTACGAATGAACGGTTGGTTTTGTATGCATGAATGGTGAGAGTGAACATGTACATACACATACATATATTTATACACATAATTATATAATTATGAATTTCATAGATCAATGATTAACACTAGACAAATCTAACACACATATCAATGATCACACCTTCCAGAGATTTATGGATGCATAGTTAGTCATGTACGAATGTATGTGTGTATGTATGCATGGATAGGTGGATGCGTGTATGCTTGGATGATTGCAAGTGTACATGCATGCGTGTACATGAAGGCTTACAAAATCCCATGTCATTACATCCTACCCCCATGAAAAGAATTTTGTCCTCAAAATTCAAGCATACCTACCATGTGAACGAACGAGGATATGTTTCCCAGCATTCCCAGTTACCAGCGATATTATCGAAGATATTGATATTGTTTCCGTATCCACGGCCAGCGAAACTTGTAGCGATACCGATACTTTGAACACCTAATGCCACGTGTACCTGGTGTTGGGGGAAATTAAATGAAAAAGATTGGGAAGCTCAAGATGAAAGGGTGTCAAGTGCGGAGGTAGAGCATTTAAAGAAAGGGGACGAAATGGGAGGCTCGAGATGAATAAGTGTCAAGGCTAGGCTGTGCTCATTAATGTGTGGTTGAGGTGTTGTCGTCGGGTGAGGGGATATCTCTCTCCGAGTCCGAATATCGGATGGATGTATCTTGGAAGGACTCTTTGTCTTGATTGTGAATACATCACCCCTGACATAATCGTCCGAGTCGAAGAGAGATGAATGAAAGGGCCAAGGAGATGACGCATGCCCACCACGTGTAGAGCAGTCATTGTTGCTTCCACCGACTCATCTAAAGGGGCGGATGGCATCCCGTCTGCCATCTAAGCTATGCAGGTCTCAAGACTCGAAGGGTCTTCTCTACTTACAACACGTGGAGGAGAGGGGGAAATGTGATCAGAGCGAGTCTCTCTGAATCTGAAAAGGTGATGCTACGCCTACCACCTCTACCTCTAGAAGACTCGAAGCAGGGATGCACCTTTGATCGGGCAAGAGGGGGAATGGAAATCTCAACATCTGGCAATATTGTATGGTCAACCAGGCGATCAAAACCGTCCATCAAAGGCCCCACAAGGAGATCTGATCCATCCGTCATCTAGCCTAGATCAACGGCCACAATGGGGACCTTACATGCGCACTTGACTCTCTCGACACGTATGAGGACAATGAAACTCCGCTGGCGTACTAAGACCCTAGTGCTCCTTCCCCAACCCGAGCATAGGGAGGTCCTCTGGCGCCTCCATGATTTCCGATGGGCAAAGAATCTACATCCTCCAACTAGTCCAAAATCAGAAACCGACCTTTCCTTATAACAACGGGGATTTTGGAGATAGAGGGACTAAAACGATTTTTCCTAGTCTGTAATCGGGCCCCAGCCCGATTCCATAGCCCAATCGAACTGCAGCACTTCACCAACACAAGAACCCATAACAAGCAGAAATTCCATGCACCAAAGCTGTAACATAATTTCGGTGAAATGATACCAAATGACCGAAGAACCGAAAAGGGAGAATTCCACCCATTTGTAGATAGAGGACACCAGACCTTCCTGGTAACGAGCTCCCAACTTGAGGACACTTTCCATGTTAATGTGTGGCTTCAGGTTGAGAAGAAGCTCCGAGGTACCTAGAGGTTTGAGGCCGAAATCATCCTTTTTGAGTTGACAGCAAGCTTCCAACCATACTCGGATGTCTTCCAAGGAGACTCCCCCTCTGCTAAAGATAACCAGACTGTGATGGTAAAAAGCCACAGCTTTCAAGACCAGAGAGCAGTCCATCTAAATTTCTGGTCCTTCATAATTATCTTATAAACCCGCCCAGAATCTAGGGTTGTCAAGGTTGTCAAAGGCCAAAAGGGGGAGAATCCTTCCTTTGCAGGGCAGCTCTACTGAACGTCATCTTTGAAGGAGCACCCAACCAATGCAGTATTCCCAAGTCTCCAGGGACGAGTGCAAAACTCCTCAAAGGGGGACAGTCGGAGCCAAGGGATTGTAGGGGCAAGTAGCCGAGGGAGTCAGAACTTCCCCTGAGGATTCCACCACTGGACCATATTTGTCCATCTAAACAAATATGTGATGGTTGTTGTAGCCCGATAGATGCAAAAGGGCAATGGCCGAATTAGCCACTTCCATGGAATCCACCCGGACAAAGGCAAAACCCCTTTTTCCCATATTCCTTTCTTTCTAGGAATGACAATCTCTTTGACAACTCTTGCCTTCCGGAAAATTCGAGAGAGCATGTATTCATCCCAATCTGTTGGGATATTGGAAGCAAAAACGGGTTGGAAAGCTCGCACACTTAGAAGTGGCTACCTTGTTCTTTGAGGACTTCTTCCTTGATACCATAGCCCACCCATCCTCCTTCTGTAGAAGTCGTGCCTCTGCGGCAGCTTCTCCCAAAATACCCCGGTGTCCTTTACTGAAATGGCTATTGATTCCTCTCCCTGAGGCTCGAAGACGATCATCCGGGTTGAGAGTATTAGCCTTTTGTGGACCTCCTTCCCCCACATGGACATCTAACTAACGGGAGGAATTTGGCTTGTCAGTGCTTCTGACCATGGTTGGACCTTCGACGATGGCTGGAAGGGTCATCCACTCCATACACCAATGATTCCCCCCTTTTTCTTCACAGACAACGACAACCATACCTTGTCCATGTGGCCCAGCGAGGAAAACTTCCTCACTCGATCTAATTTTCCCTTCCACCTCCGACCAACATTTTTAGCAATGTGATCTCTTTCATAATGACCACTTTCTGAGCAATCTCCTTCATAAAAATGCTTCTCGCTTCAATCCTTAGAACGAGCCCTTTGCTTCTCTCTCTGGAGGGATCTTCTTACATTTCAAGGTCTCCGTAAGGATAGATTTCTGATCATCTCTCAGATGCTGATGCAGATATCTCCTGCTCCTTCCATCTGATCAGCTACGTGTATTGTAGTCGTTGATATAACCAGTCTGTCATCTCCCTTTTAATTAAGCAAACAACCCGAGAGATAGGAGAGGAAGAAGAACCCACCTATCCCAAACTTACCCAATATCGAAGACCACACTTTCCATGAAAACTTGCAATTTTTTACGAACTTTTCATGTTTGTGAATAATTAAATTCATCTAGACCACAAAAGAATCTTGAAAATTCAAACGCTATAAAAAAGCAAAATGGACCCTCAATTGCTTCAAATTGGGCATGAAAAAAGTATAGAACCCGATAGTTTGCATCCATTACTGCCAAGAAAGACAGGCAACAACAGTGTGACAGTTGAAAAACTAACAACAATAACAATCAACACCAGCACCAGCAGCGAGAGAGAGAATAAAATTTAGTGAGATAATCAGCAGAGAGCAAAACACTAACCTTGCACTCTGGCTGCCCTAACCTGGCCTTTTCTTCATCCTCCTTCTCCTTGTCATTTTCCTTTTCCTTGTCCTTACCAAACTATACAAGAAATTAGTTACCATAAAAGAAATGCAAACTCGTCATGTTTCAAAATATTTAACTTCATGTGGACTAAAAAGAATCCCGAAAATTCAATACTATAAAAAAATAATAATAATAATTTTTTAAAAAAAATTAAAAATTAAAAGCAAAATGGACCCTCAAACCAAAACTATAATGCTTCAGATTGGGCGGGATAAAAGCATAATAACTAAAGGGTTGTTTGGTAGGGGTGAATTGGTGTGAATGGGAGCAAGGTAGTTTGGTTGGTGTGAATTGGTGTGAAATGGAATCGATGGAAAATGAAAACTTGCTTTTTGGTGTCTTTTGAAATCACTCTCTTTTGTTGTGAATTGGTGTGAATCGATGGTACATAGAAAGATGGCTTCCTTTCTAAAGGCAGGAGAGTTGCGCGAGTAACAAAGGTGTCACTAAGGTACTAATCCGTCGTATATGTGGCGCACTGATGACACCCCTAAACAATCCATTATCTGATGCATCACTAAAATGACACTAATAGAATGATCCAAATTGTCCAAACGTTGGCCATGTAATGGACGGTTAAAAAAGATTGGCGAGTCATGTTCTCTGAGATTCTTACATTTATGGCCCACCTGAGGCTCGGAATTTCCTCATTTTTGGCCAAAATATATATTTCAATTGGCTTGTTACAATAATTTTGTCAACTTTCACATATGTACACTAATTTGAGGCATTAAAGTTGATTTACTTGATCAAATTCAGGTTCATGTGAATCAAGGTATCTCGTATCGGTATCGGTTGGCGTAACGGTGCCCTCCGATACCGATACGGATACGGGGGTGTAACGGCGATACGGGGGCGTAACGGCCCGTAACGGTGCAAATTTTATTTTTTTGCCAAAAAAATATGAAAAAATATAGATTAAATCCGAAATATTCTAAGCATTCCAAATATGCATTCATTTATAAATTGGAACATGTTTATGGTGGTGTAACGGTCCACTCTTTGGTGAGAAGTTGTATCGGACTGTCTGATGAATTTATGAACCAGATAACCTGAATTTGACTACAAAATTCATATATTTAATTTTCTAAATATCTGATTTATATACTCAACAATTTGATATCATTTTTCCCAATAGTTCTTTAAAAAAATGAAATTAAATTTAGGTAGATGGCGTTGCCAATTTGGGGCTGACTTGGAGGACCAATCCATGCCCCAAATCAACCTCAAATTCATGCAATTTATTGGCATTATCCCACTTATGAATTGGTGGACATTTATTAGAAAGTGAATCATGAAAAAAATAAGGCCCTATTTTAAAAAATAAGCGTCCACAAATTAACAATTAAAAGTATTCAAACAATTTGATTTTGGCATTGTGAGTTGCCAATTATAGTCCATAATTTAATTGGTAAATTTTAAGTTAATACATGTCTCGTGTACAATTTTTTAAGGGCCCGAATTAGGCGGGACTTGGATTGTGAAGTGTAGCACATGAGTGTCAAAGTTTTTGGGCCCCACCTGTGATGAATGTGTTATATCCACACCATCCATCCATTTTGCCAAATAATTTTAGTGCATGGGCCCAAAAATGAGGCAAATCCAAAGCTCAAGTGGACCGCACCATAAGAAACAACAATAATTAAACGTCCACCATTAAAAAAAATTTGGGGGCTACAAAAGTTTTAGATCAAGCTGACATGTGTGTTTTCCCTTCATCCACGTCAGTGTGACCCAATTAACAGGTTAGATGGAAAATAAACATTACAATGGACCCTAAGAAATTTTTAATGGTGAGCATTCTATAACCACTGTTTCCTATGCTGTGGTCCACCTGAGATTTGCATCTTACTAATTTTTTGGATCATGACCTAAAATGATGTGGCAAAATGGATGAACGGCATGGATAAAATACATACATCATGGTGGGGCCCATGTGGCACGTGTACCTTTTATTAACTCGACCCATCAAAGCGTGCTGCGTACGCAGTCCATTCGTTTGACGTCACCAAGTCCTGTGGGTCTGATCATGAGGTATGTGTTATATCTAAACCGTCCATTCATTTGACGAGCTCGTCTTCAGGCTTGACACAAAAAGTAATAAAGATCTAATTATCAAGTGGACCACACTGTAAAAAGCAGTGGGGGATTGAACGTCTACCATTGAAGCCCTTTTTGGGGTCACAGAAGTTTTGGATCAATATGAAATAAAATTTCCCTCTTCATTTAGGTATTTTTGACCTTATGAACAGATTGGATGTAAAATAAACATTATGGTGGGCCCTACAAATTGTTTAACGGTGAAAATCATTATCTCCGCAACTATTTATGGTGTGGTCCAGATGATCTTTGGATATGATTCATTTTTTGGGTAATGTTCTAAAATGAACTCTAAAAATAGATGAACGGTGTAGATATAATAAATACATCACTGTGGGGCCCATGTAACTTTGATTTCCTTTAAACCGTTCATACAACTCGGAGCTCAAGGAGCGTCAGTGCTCGTCTTCGCACGACACGTACCTACAGCAGCGATATAGCTGGTGTGCGATACACCAGCCAATCCGCTTCCATTCTTTTACCGACCGAGACAGAGAGAGAGGGAGAGAGAAATGAGAGGGAAAGAAAGGGAAATGGAGAGAGAAGAAGAAAACGAGAGGGAAAGAAAGAGAAAACAAGAGAGAAGGGGAAAATAAGAGCTGCAGCCGCAGCCCGAGAAGAAAAAGGAGTAAACGAGAGGGGGGGCCGCAGCCGTGGCCGCAGCCCGAGAAGAAGAAGAAGAAGGAAAGAAAAGGAAAAAAAAAAAAAAAGTATGTGTTTTTTTTTCCTTTTTTTTTTTCCCTATTTCCTTTAGGCCCGTAACAGTCGTTACGGGTCCGTAACGGCCGTTACGGTCACAAAATCGGGGGGTGCCTGTTTCGACCCCGTATCGCGTAACGGCCGATACGGCCGTATCGTAACGGATACGAGACACCCTGATGTGAATATACTACAGATTGAAATGCATTCTAATTATAAGTTGCCAAACACAACTTTCAAATTCCAGTGGATTCGAATTACAGGTTGCCAAACATAACTGAGGATTCAAATTCTCATGGATTCCATGGTAATTGTGATTTGGATTCCAATTCACACTTGCCAAACATGTACCCCTTATAGTTTGCAGCCATTACTGTTAAGAAAGGAAGAATGCAACAACAGTGGTGCAACGGGTGAAAAACCAACAACAACAATTCAGCAAAACAAAAGAAATAATTGCATTTAACAAATAATCAACATACAGGAAAATGCTTACCTTGCAATCTGATGGCCCTGACCTTGTCTTTTCTTTATCCTTCTCCTCCTTGTCATTTGCCTTGGCCTTGTCCTTACCAACCTATACAAGAAAATTAGTTCCCCCCAATGACAAATTAAGCACAAACCAAAAGGACTAAGGCATTGAAGCAGTTCAACAATATCAAAGGGGTTACTACATTATTACCAAACAACACACGATTTCCAATAAACAGAGTATAGGCCATAGGGTTTTTTAGTAAATATTCGCTTACATGCCCATAAGTATCAACAGAAGGAATAATCATTACCATGAATTTAAAGAAAATTAGCAAAACTGCATCAAGTCCCATGAGTACAAGAGGGAAAGCAAAATAACAATGACTCGTTGGTGCCCAGTATCATTCATCATCAGTGACACATCTAAGAGATAGTGTGGCAATGTCATTCCAATGTGGGCATGCACCATTCTCTTGGGGAGGTCATGGCTACACATCCATGGGTTAGGTCCTCGGCCGAACCCTCCTTGTGGGCTCCAAATCCATGGGTTCCGCCCCCTCGTGGGCCCCAAATCACATGGGTTCCGCCTCACACGAGCCGCAAATCACATGGGTTCCACGGGCTGCCTACCCTGAGTGTTCCCCCACATCCCACAGGCCACCCCACTTGAGCCCGGTGTGAAAATGCCCCTACATTAATCACCCCCGATGAGGAGTCTCAAACATGAGACCTCCCGCTCTGATACCAATTTGATGCAGGACAATTAACCACTTGCTCTAAAAGCTCGAACTGATAAAGCATGGCGAATTAATCCCTTTATCTCATAGCCTAGGCCCCACATCCATGGGTTAGGTCCTCGGCTGAAACCCCCCTCGTGGGCTCCAAATCCATGGGTTTTGGCCCCCTCGTGGGCCCCAAATCACATGGGTTCCGCGAGCCGCCACCCTGAGTGTGCCCTCACATCCCACAGGCCACCCCACTAAAGCCCAGTGTGAAAATGCCCCTACATTACATGGGCGGAGCAATACTTGTTCCTTGATGTCGCGAAAGAAGATGATCATGCACCAATCATCTTCTTGTTCTTCTTCAAGTACTAATAAAGCCATATTAATTGCAAAAAGCAAAACCAAGGTCGTGGGAGTTCTTTTAAAGTGCATACAGCAGAACTCAAATGACAATGGCGAGAACATCGAGAAGGTTCAAATTTAAGGCAAAATTCTTCTCCAATCAGAGGAGATTGATGCAACTTTGAAGAATAAGAAAGAATGGGTAGGCCAATATAGGAAATACTTATTTTCTGTTAGTTAGTATTTATGCGTGTGCGACTACACAATGTTGTGTAGTCTTGAGGAGCATGCATGTGTTTCTAGTGTTATAATAAAAGGTGCTCTAACACACAAGGAAGCAATTCCCTCTCTATACTCTCCTCTCACACTTTCTCTCTTTCCTTCTTCTATTCTCTTCCCTCCTCTTCTTAAATCTACTCAACTCAAATTAGTATTAGAGCAAGGAACTTTCCGCATTGTTTGAAGGTGTGGGAACTTGATGACGTTAATATCTATACATACCGTACGGACAGTTTCTCATCAGGATGAGCATGATTCGATGTTGCTCGATTTTAGAAGAATTTTGGTGATTTATATGGAATTTTTTGAACTGATTTAAGGTGCATTTGGACCGTTTTTCTTGTCTAGCAAAAAAAAAAAAAAAAAAATTTTTTTTTGCGATTTCTACCAAATCAAAGTATCTTTTGGGGGTTTCTTCATAGGGCGGATCAGTTTTACTGTATTTGGATGTCCATAGAGTTTTTCTTTACCAAGGGAAGGTTTTGGGTGGTCTTTTAAGCCTCACAATAGACTAGTTCTACTTTCGGGTCTTGAGGACCTTGGACATACACCAAGTTCCGTGTATGCGTGATGTGTTATTTCATCTTCGTTTGGTAGTGTATGGTGCTCGACAAGTGAGTCTGTGAAGTTTCTTGTTGTTCGGGTCTCCCCTGCTCTTCCTAGACCCCCAACCGATCATCTAGACATTAGTTTTTTCTGTCTTTCTTTCTTTGTGAAAACCTGACCTTTATATGTTTGGTAATTGCCTTAATTGTGTGAGCACCATTTTGTGTGTTTTGTTGCTTGGGTTTCGTATTTGTGGACCCTAATGGATGACAAAATGTCTTCCGGTCTTGGTATGGGGTCTTCAGAATCTCATCCCTTGTTGATTACAACAATTAAGTTGAAAGGTAATAATTATTTACGGTGGGCTTAGTCTGCCCATTGCCTTACGTAAACCTAGGGGTGTACACGAACCGAGCTAGCTCGATTAGCTCACTTGACTTGACTCGAAAAAGCTGGATTCGACTCAGTTCGAAGCTAAGTTCGAGCCGAGATGAACCGATTTTTTGAGCTCGAAAATGAGTTCGAGTTGGCCCCAGCTCAACTCGACTCGAATCGAATCTAGCTCGAATCGAACCAGTTCGGTGACTCAGTTACTTTGCTATTGATGTTGCTCAACAGGTGTTTGATGAAATGACTCAACCAAGTGTGGCTGGTACCTGAAAGTGTGTAGGTTCTTAGTTCTCTTTCCAATCTATTTATATGCTAATATTGTGTATGAATAAGTCTATGCATGTGAGTTCTTTAGTAATCATTGACATGATTGCATGCATTCTGGTAGCTCATGATCCATCTTCCAGAACTGATTCAAATGGTGAGTGTGCAAACTCTTCTTCGGTCGTCATAATGAATGATGCTAGTCTCTATAGGCACAGCATTTTAAGGATTTTGAAATTTATTTATTTCGTTCTCATTTCGTGCACAAAATTCTGTTCCTTGATAGTAAAGTTTGTAGTGTTTCTTATCTCAGTTTCCAAGGAAGGTATGTACATGAAACAAATACCCTTTTTTATGTTGCTTAGAAGGTGTTTGATAAAATACCTATAAAACCATTGCTTCTGTTTTACAAACAGTGGGATTTTGAAAGTGCAGTCCAGGTGTTTGTGGAAATGCTTCAATGGCGAACTCAGCTCGATCTTGGCTCGAACTCGGCTCGAATTGGCCCGAGCTGCTGACCAAACCAAGTCAAGCTGGCCAGTCAGGCTCAAGGACCGAGCCGAGTTGAGGTCAGCTAGTGGCCGAGCCAAGTCGAGCTGAGGCCAGCTCGACTCGGTTCAACTCGATGTACACCCCAACGTAAACCTTCTCGCTCATTCACAAAGCATTCCATCAATAATTTTGTTTCCTATCAGCATCTTTCACCTTATTTCCAGTTGTTTACAACTTCCATATCCCCTTAATGCAGGGGCATTTCACACCAGGCTAGAGTGGGGTAGCCCATGGGATGCGGGGACACACTCGGGGTGGGCAGCCCATGTGATTTGGGGCCCACGAGCCCATGAGTGGGGTTTAGCCGAGGTCATAACCCATGAGATGTGGGGCCTGGGCTATGGGATAAAGGGATTAATTCGCCATACTCTAACAGTTGAGCTTTTAGAGCAAGTGGTTAATTGTCCTGCATCAAATAGGTATCAAAGCGGGAGGTCTTGTGTTCGAGACTCCTCACCGGGGGTGATTAATGCAGGGGCATTTTCACACTGGGCTCGAGTGGGGTAGCCCGTGGGATGCGGAGACACACTCAGGGTGGGTGACCCATGTGATTTGGGGCCCACGGGGGAGGTCTCGTGTTCGGGACTCCTCACCGGGGGTGATTAATGCAGGGGCATTTCACACCAGGCTCGAGTGGGGTAGCCCGTGGGATACGGGAACACACTCGAGGTGGGCGGCCCACGTGATTTGGGGCCCACGAGCCCACAAGGGGGGTTCGGCTGAGGTCCAAACCCATGAGATGTAGGGCCTGGACTATGAGATAAAGGGATTAATTCGCCATACTCTAACAGTTTGAGCTTTTAGAGCAAGTGGTTAATTGTCCTGAATCACCACCTCTGTTACTCCACACAATTTAAAGGAAGCTTTGAGTAGCCTTGACTGGACTAAGACTATGATAGAAAAAATGTAGGCGCTGGAAAAAAAATACCTTGGAGTTGGTTTTCCTACCTGAGGGAAAACAAACTGTTAGGTGTTGATGGGTTTCCAACCACCAAATATCGTCCAGATGGTTCCATTGATCATTATAAGGCACAATTAGTCGCAAAGGGTTTTACTAAAACAAATAGCGTGGACTTTGCCGTCGAAGTTTATATGGATTAGCCCTCACGGCTCGCCCCTTGCATGTCACTTGAAGAAATCGATTTATGGTTTCAAAAAGTCTCCACATGCCTGGTTTGAAAAGTTCAATTGTGCTCTTCTAGACTTTGAATTTATTCGCAGTAAGGCCAATCATTCTCTACTGATTTGTCATCGACCCATAAGGGTTATGGTGTTGAGTGTCTATGTGGATGACATTGTTTTGTCAAGTCATGATACTGAAAGAATGGTGGCTGTTAAATCTTTCCTCAAGACTCAATTTAAGATTAAAGATCTTGGGACTTCGGTACTTTCAAGGGATTGCAATTGCTCAATCAAAGCTAGGAGTGGTACCATCTCAAAAGAAATATGCCCTTGATCTACTCTCAAAGACAAGGATGCTAGGATGCAAACCTTCTACTATGCCTATGGATACTACTCTGAAACTCAATCTTGGTGATGGTGCTCTCCTTTTTTATCCAGGGATGTATCGTCGCCTGGTTGGCCAACTTATTTATCTCACTATTACCCGACCAGATCTTTCTTATGTTGTGGGTGTTGTTAACCAATTCATGCATACTCCTCGTACCATTCATCTAATGGCAGTCTATCGTATTCTTCGGTATCTCAAGTCAACCCCTAGTAAAGGTATGCTCTTTCAACATCAAGGTCATCTTCATCTTTCTGGTTACTCCGATGCTAACTGTGCCGAAAGTTTACATGATCGAAGGTCTACTTCTAGGTATCATGCTTTCGTAGATGGCAATCTTGTCACCTTGAAGAGTAAGAAGCAATTCGTTATTGCTTGATCTTCTGCCAAAGCTGAGTATAGGATGATGGCTCGTGCAAAATGTGAACTTAATTAGCTTCGAACACTCTTACAGGAACTTGGCTATAATCCTTTGATTCCCATTCCTTTGCACTACAATTATCAGGCAGACATCCACATTGCCAGCAATCTAGTATTTCATGAGCACATGAAGCATATTGAGATCAATTGTCACTTTTTAAGAGAGAAGGTTGTTAATAAAGAAATTGTGACTCCCTTTATTCGCTCTGGGGAACAACTAGCCAATGTCCTTACCAAGTCTGTCAATCGGGATGCCCTTCTCCAGATCACTGGCAAGTTGGGCATGATTAACATCTATGCTCCAACTTGTGGGGGAGTATAGGAAATGCATTGTACTTATTTTCTGTTTATGTGTGTGCATGTACGCAGTGTCTATGCTCCAACTTGTGGGGGAGTATAGGAAATGCATTGTACTTATTTTCTGTTTATGTGGGTGCATGTACGCAGTGTTGTGTGCTCTTAAGGAGCATGTATGTGTGTTTCTAGTGTTATAATAAAAGGTTTTAGGGTTTGTGATTTTAACACACAAGAAAGCAATTCCCTCTCAAAACTCTCCTCTCACACTTCTCTCTTTCCTTCTTCTATTCACTTCTCTCCTCTTCCTAAATCTACTCAACTATTAAGACACCGAACAAGGAATAACTCAGGACCTATGTGGGTCACAACAATCCCCATATGGGCCCATCACATGGCCCAAAAATGGCTCCTAACCATTGTTCGAATTATCCCCGATATTCTCGAAGTATCTCCAATATTATCTCCAACTTGGCGATATCGATAACATTGGCAGTCATACTGATAACACTAGTAGTATAAAAAATTCTGAGTATCAACAATGTATCACTAAGTATCACCAACATATCGATATCGCCAATATTTTCAACTTTGTAAATTCCAAGTGTCACTTGTTTTCAAATCACCACTTTCTCTAAAAGCTCAAGCTGTTAGGGGATAGCGTATCAATGTATATCAAGGGACTTTAACACTCCCCCGCATGTGCGGGATGGAACTCCGCATGGGAACATACTAGGCAAGGGTGGAGGGACAACTCATACCATAAATGGCCCCCCGTGGGAGAATATATTAGGGATGTATATTTGTTGCTCCCGGGATTTGAACACTTGATCATTCGCTTTGATACCATGTCAAATCACCACTTTCTCTAAAAGCTCGAGCCGTCGGGGGCATATCAATGTATATCGGAGGACTTTAACACTTGTATTGCCAATGTATTGCCAATATTTTCGACTATGTAAATTCTAGGTAACACTTGTATCAAAAGTCTATCAACAATATTTCAATAATATCGCCAACATATCAATATCACCAAAAAATTCATTTCAAAATGTTTTTATGGGCACATGGTTGTATATAGTGTTCAATTTGTCGTGAATATTATTGATAATATCTCAATATTATCTTTATCACAACATGTGCGATATCGAGACCACAATCTTTCGTTTCCTTTCCAGTTGTTGATGATTTCTTAGCAAAACATCATGTGTTGTCGATATTTTGCAATATCAACGGATGTTTAGATGGAAGGTTGGATGGATCGTTGGATGGATGGGATAGTTAAACTGATTTCTTACGATGGCACGTGCTTTTAGGCCCCCATTAAATGGAAACTTGTTATGTATGCATTCTTTTAGCAATTTTCTTATTCATAAATATGCAAATATGTATTTTAGCATCTCCTGAAGTTCCACTAAAAATTCCATCATTTTTCCTATGTTTCCTCGCATTTCTAGTTAGTAGCGATATTATAAGCGATATCGATATTGTTTCCACATCCCTGGCCAACAAAACTCGTAGCGATACCGATACTTCGAACATTGCTCCTAACTAACCCCAATTTTTAACACATCCATCCAAGAGAATTTTACAGCATCAAATGGGGATTTCTTAATCTGTTAGGAGGGCTAAAGCAAGGCTGGGGACAGCATCTACTATAAAAAGTGGGCTGTTCAAGTGAGCTTGGAACATTTTTATAGGGCTTGCCTAGTCAATATAGGAGTCTTTATTAATCAAGTAAAGAGTCCAAGGCGTGGTACATGAACAGCTACCATGAAGGGATAAGCTTTCTTTTTTTCTTTTTTTAGGATTAAATCAGTCAATGTGTAGGACTTAATGAGTTTGGCACTATTAATAGGATTTTTTTGTGGATAAGCTTTCTTTTCTTTTTCTTCTTCTTTTTTTCATTTCTTTTTTTTTTTCTTTTTCTTTTTTTCTTTTTTTTTTTTGGATTAAATCGGTCAATGTGTAGGACTCAATGAGGTTGGAACTGTTAATAGGATTATTTTTTTTGTGGATAAGCTTTCTTTTTCTTTTTCTTCTTTTTTTTTTCTAAGGATTAAATCGTCAATGTTAGGACTCAATGAGGTTTGGGACTGTTAATAGGAATTTTTTTTCTAAAGGTAACAGCAATTTTATTAAAAAGCGCCGAGATGGCGCAAAAGCAACAGCCCAGAGGGAAAAGTACAATCCTTCAAAGCATCTATACAATAGGCCCATTCCACTACATATAAAAACACCCTGCATGGGTACAGAGATTTTTGATAGGAAATATTTTTAAGGCTTTTTATCAGCAGTATTGGACCAGTTGTTGTATTTTCTACCTTTTGGGTAGAAACAAGAAAACGTGGAGACATTTAGGAATTTTTGGCTTATTTTTGAGCCCCTAGATTTTGAGGATGAAAGATTCTTCTCCTTCTATTCTTGCCTGCACTTCAGATGCGGTATGATCTGTAGTTTCTTGGATGGCTAAAAATTTCAGGTGGATGCTGACACTGGATCCTAACTTCTGGAAAGTACCCCATCGTTGCTCAAATTTATCCAAATTACTGGAAATTAAGTTTTATTCAGGGATTTTGAGTTCAAGCTTGCAGTCAATTGGTTCTGTTAAAAACCAAGATCAGCTGCATCACGCAGTTTCATTTTCTGTCTAGGATATGCATTAATATATGGAATACCAATATAGCGCATATTCTATCCTAAGGGACACTAAAATAGTATTGTCTGTCTTTTTTTGTGAAAGATAAAATAGCATCGTCTATCAACTGCTCACATAGTTAATGCAATAGTCATGCAGATGCCCATTGAATTATCAAAGATAATTTAAGTGTATAAATACTTGAAATGAAGGAACCACTGACCAAAGAGAAAAGATCTGTATGATGGAAAAGGAGAAGATTATAGATGTTGTGAACGAAATTCCACAAAGGAAGTACAACTGGAATTTTCATAAACCTGTCATGTTTCAGACTAATTAAGTTTCATTTGGATAACAAAAAATCATGAAAAATCAAGACTATACAAATGCACAGTCAACACCAAAAACGAAACTATAATGCTTCAGATTCGGCAAAATAAAAGCACGGTAGAATCCATATAAACCAATAGTTAGCAGCAATAACAATTCTATTAATAAAATATGAGTGCAACAAGCAGTGGTGTGACAGGTAGAAAACAAAAAGAAAAATAAAAACCATAAACTCTTCCTCAGCAAAATGAAAAAGGAAATCAAAATTTTGCAAATAAATGGCATTGAGAAATTGCTAACCTTCCTCTCTAGCTGCCCTGACTTTTCCTCTTCTTTGTCCTTCACCTTTTCAATTTCCTTTTCCTTTTTCTTGTCCTTGCCAACCTATACACAAAATTTAGAACCCCCAAAAATTATTTTATATATATATATATATATATAAAATAAATAAACTTAGCACAGCCAAAAAGCACTTGCAAATCAAAGCAATACAACAAGATCAAAGGGGTAATGACATTATAACAAACTACCCATGATTTACTATAAGCGAAAAAAGAAAGAAAGAAGATATTATAGGAGATCATGTTTTTTTTAGTAAATATTCACATACGTACCCAATTTGACCAACCTATGTTATATGGGGTGGAGTATAAGCAATTAGAGGCAAGTAATGCCTGCCTCTCCCCGTCGTCTGACAACGCCTGAATCAGCGTTTGGCGAAAGTCTCTGGATAGACGCAATGCATCATATATGCTCAGCCAAGCAAGGATCCTTTTCAAGTGGTTCACGACATCACAAGTCACTTTGCTAGCTAGTGGGGCACTGCCACATGGCGTTTCGTTCCCCTAATTTTCTTCATCATGCGAGAATTCCTTATCCCGTGAATTTCCCAGGGCCTTCTCTTGCGTTGTTGCAAAACCCTGCTTTCGCGAAGAGCTGGCTATCTTCTTCCCCGAGCGTAGAGTAACCACCGTTGCTTTACGGGTGCTTTCCGACGGGGAACCAACCAGCTCTATCGCTGACTTAAGAGCACTTACGTTGCAACTTTCATAGCCTTTACCAACATGTGCGTGCGACGCATGTTCATCCTGTTCGATTTTTTCATGCTCGGCCTCTTTATTATGTTCGCTCAAGAACATGCACGACCGAAATGTGTCCCACCCACATAGATACTATGTTTGCTACTGCTTTTCTACTTCTCTCCTTATCTTTCTCTATTACAATTTCGCCCCGATTCATCATTTTCTGAAGTATGTTTTTAATAGCATAGCAATTTTCTATCAGATGGCCGAGCATATAATGATAATAACAATAGTTCTTTTCTATTGTTTTCCTTACATCTTCCGGGCATTTCAGTTAGAGCAACTCGATCATCCCTGCGGCCAATAATTGATTCATCATTGGGAGTACATTTCTCTCTGGAACATGTACCCCTCATGATCATCATATCGTCTGGGTTGCTTATCGGTCATCTTGCCTGTGTAACGGCTCCTCTCTCTTCTGTCATCTTTCTGCCTAACGCGGGGGTCTTCTCTCTTCCTTTCTCTGTTGGCAACATTTGCCGACACCCTACTCGAACCTTGGCGTGTCGTCTCTACCTGAAAGGCGGGCAGGCATCTTTCTAGTCATGGCTTCGAAAGCATGGGCTTTAGTGGCGAGGTAACGGAAAGTTCATATATTAGCACTCGTCAAGCCAAACGCTACTCCTGTTTCCATAGAATTTAGACACATCTTTACTTGTTCTAATTGACCTGTCAACGTGATGCACCCAAGGTCTTCCAACGGTCGATGAACTTCTCAACCAGTTCACCTTCTCGTTGCCGAACAGAAGCCAATTCAGTCAAACTAACGTATCTGTCAGACGAAAAGAAATTTGTTGTTAAGGCATCCTAGCATTTGGTCCCACATACATATAGATTCCGGCGATAGGCTCGAATACCACTTGAATGTTTTTCCTGTCAAAGATGACCCAAACAATCGCAAACAGTATTGTAGGACCGTAGAGAAGTTATGCATGGTAGTGATGAAATGCATCAGGTGTTCCTCCAGCGATCCATCCCCATTAAACTTCTAGAAGTCTAGATACTTGAAATTCGTTAGAAATGGCACATCTTCGATCTCGCAGGGGTACAGCATTCGAAAATGGAATCTACCTGTATGTTCTCTATCTCTTTCTGTTCGGACAGCTTCAGCTACTACTTGTCGGATTTCATCTTGGGTTACTGTGCAAACAGCTGGTGTTGATCCATGCGATCCTACCCTCCGTGGCCGTGACCCTTCCGCTTGCTGCTCGTTACCATTTACAGTGGCCATCATGGGAGGGGCAATAACTTGGGCTATGTTGCGAATCAGTGTTGCCAACGCCTCTCTGAGATTTCTGCATTCTTCCATTAATACAATCTATGCACGAGCCATCTCAGCCAGACGTTCGTCGGTGGATTACGGCTGGGTTTGACTTGTTCCTGCCATGAAAATTGTTGCCTCGCCACTTCTCGATCGCCCGAATATCGAAGGAGAGAGGGAATAAGTCACCATAGGGGAGTTTAAAGAGAGCCACCACTTGACTTGTTAATACTTTCACATGGTCCCGGTGATTCTAGTGATTCTAACCGGGGCATGCCTAGTGTTGATGCTTGCAGAGGCGTCGTCATAACAGATTTTGAAGACAATGGCTCATTTGCCAAGACAGCCTTCCCCTTCTCTTTCTAAGTATGTCGTGGAGAGCTACCGCCGACAGGGCATGAAAGTCCTATGGAGTGAAGAAAACTGTTTCGGTCTGTCCGATATAAAGTGGGAGCGGAGCTAATAAAGGATTGTGCCTTGCGATGTTGCGCGTAACTGGGCCTCTGATTGCCCGCAGTAGGATTGAGCTTCTTGTCATAGGAGATCGATTCTTCCCTCTTGGATGTCACCACTGTCCATTCTTCGTCGTCCTTTTGCGTTGTCGATGAAGCAGAAATCACCCTCGACATTGCACACTGCTTTCTACTTCCGGTCACGACTGATCGAACTTCCCTTGTGACCTTTTTGAGCGGGATTGAATGCTGCTAGCATAATCGACAGAGAATCCGTTGGGCATGAAATAGAAAACCACGTTGATCAGAAGAGAAGTTATTATGAGGGTTAAATCGGGATATATTTTGTTTTAGAGATGAAGAGGGGATGTTCCCGTTGAGAGTCGTCATTTTGGCGCCATTACAGTGCCAGTTGATGACAAGTGTCCTTTAATTATCCTGTTGTTAATATTAAACGTAAATATTCCAACCAAAGATTCTGGGTTTGATCCTCAGCGAAGTCGTCATTTTGTTTCGACTAGAAACAAGTATCAAAAATTGGAATATTCACATTTAATAATAACAAAGGGAAAATCAATGAACAATCATCATCATTTCATTTTCATTAATCCAAATTCTTATTACATCCCTCACATCGCTCTTGATTCTAAAACAAAGTACATTTAATTGAAGTAATTGAGAAAGGTCTAATGATAATTTCGGCAGCATCTCGATTTGTATGGCGCCAGTCACAATGACAGAAGAGTTGTGCGGGTTCGAAACATTGGCTTTACGCCGATATGCGTAGAATATGTGCTTAGGAGAATGAATCCCGGATTAATATGTAAAGATGCACATCAGGTAGCATGTCCAAGACTTATGTTGCACAATCGCGCAAACAGTCCCTATTGCGCAGCCGCGTAACAAGGTCTTCTACTTATCTTCTTCCTTCTCTCATCCCGTGGCGCTCCGCGAAATACCTAAATGCCACAACTCTCAGATTTCAAGACTCTCAAAGATCACTCTGATTTCTCCGGCACTCCTTGCTTGTTAATGCCTCAAATGAGAGAGAGGAGGGGTATTTACAAGCCTCCACACGTGTAACTACCAAATCTACACAACGGAGTGTTGTTGCGCGGTCGCGCATCATACGGACAACAGACCTCTGTCCATACTGAGCAAATTGGCCAATGAAACTCCTTCAATGGGTCCCTTCAGTACGCGGCCGCGCAACTCATCTCTGTTACGTGGTCGCGCAACAAGGCTATCTTAGACAAAAATGCTCGTCTTTTTATGCTCTACCACTCCTGTCTCGAAAGGCCAGTGTCTATTTTGCCCCCATCATGTGCCAGTGATGTCCACACATCTCGATCCCGATCGACGATCTAGCCCCAAAGACGAACAATTAGAATTTGCACTTTCCAACGACTGAGATGGTGCCACGTGATCTTCTCACATCAGCTTCGGCGAGCAAAACATCTTAGACAGGCTTTAAAGCCCTAGAACCGCCAAGAGCTGACGAAGTTAGTCGCTCCATCCCGCCTCCTGACAGTTGTGTAGCTTCAGTCTACGTTCTTAGCTTCCCCCCCACCCAACAACAAAATTACATGTCAATTTCTCGTGCCGTGCAGCTAGGCTCGAATCTCACCCTTCGAAGGAAATCGATTTCGTTTTAACAGCTCATCCAGTTGCTGACATCGCTTATATTAATGACCCTATCAACGTCTCTAGTTTTTTTTTTTTTTTTAATTTTTACAGGATGCATATATATATATATATATATATATATATATATAGAATGAGATTACAGCCATTCAAGCGGGTCCCAACAAAAAGGTAGCGGACCACACATATCATGTACAAGAAAATAAAACCTACACAATACGAAGGCTACCCAGGCCCATTCTGTCGAGGAATATCAGGCCACGAATCTTGGCGGGGAGATCTTCCACGCCATGGAAGAAGGAATCCCCGTGCCTCGCACTCCCTAATCTTGCGAGATCATCCGCAAGGAAGTTGGCCTCCCTAGGGCAGTGAGAAAAGTGAATATCGACAGAATGGGCAAGAGCCTGGATCCTGGAGAGCCAGTACCACAAGGGCCACGAGAGCTTCCTACCCTGGGAGAGTGTAGAAATAATGAAGAGGGAGTCACTGACGACTTCCACTTGGTTGAGACCCCGGCTGGCGCAGAGGGTGAGGCCATCAAGGATGGCACGGATTTCCGGCTGAGTATTGGACCCAAGGCTGTAATGATGGGAGAAGACGAAAAGGGTGTGCCCTGCGGCATCCCTAGCCAGCCCTCCCCCACCCGAGGATCCCGGATTGCCAAGGGCTGAACAGTCAACATTCAATTTGGTCCACCCAGGTTGCGGCGGAGACTATCATACCACTTTAACCATGGGATGCATAGTAGAGGGGGCGGGGATGCGTAAGGCCCGAAGGGCTGCTGAAACCCTAGGGTATGTGGGGTTAGGAGGGGGGAAGGAGCGGGCCAAGCTGGGAGATCCAGAGGTGGATGTTGGAAATGATACCGGTAGTCGAAGTTTCAATGCCTTCAAATTTGGCCGAGTTTCTAGCCCTCCAAAGTTCCCAGAAGATGGAGGGAATCAGGGCAATGAGGGGCCATTTTTTTTGGGGAGGCAGAGACAGTGGCCCACTAGGATATGGCCGTGTTAACTGCGAAAGGGGAGCGGCTCAGGCCAAAGATACTGCCGAAGTGGGCCCAGACCGCCGAGGCTTTAGCACCCTAAAGAAAAAGATGATCTATCGTTTCTACCTGGGGCGAGGTCGGGGCGGAGCAGCAGTTGCACCTGGACGCGAGGGGGATCCCTTTGCCTTTAATACGATCATCCATCGGGATGGCCCTGTGGATGATTTTCCACACCAATAGGGACAGCTTGGGAGGGAGCTTAGGATGCCAAACCTAACAGGACCAGGCCTTCTTGTCTACCTGCGTTTTGAAGAGGTGGGCTGCCATCTGAAGAGAGAATTCCCCTGAAGTGGAAGCCATCCACACGCATTTATCTGCCGAGAGAGAGGTGCATATGCCCTCATCAACAATATGGTCCAGGACAAACTGGGGCAGGAGAGAGCGGAGAGACTCGCTGGAAATCCACCCGTGGGGACCAATTAGGTCGCAAACCCACGCGTTCTGACCGAAAGGAGGGATCGGGCACAGGGGCCAGTCGAGAAGAGGACCCAGCAGCTGCAATCCCCAGAGCCAATCATCCAGCACGTGAGGGGAGGGAGCAGAGGACTGGCCTTACGGATATGCTTCCAGATCGGAGATGCGAATGAGGCTGTGGAGGGACCTGGTAGGCCTTGGATGTCCGAGGAGTACTTGATGCGGATAAAAGAGTTCCAGTAGCTGTTTTCTCCTCTATGTTGGACTGTCCAGGCCCTCTAGAGACGGTAGGTTTTCATAATGGAGGAGAGCTCCTGAGGCCCAGCCCTCCTTTAGCCTTGGGGAGCGCAATTGCACGCCGGCTCCGCCAATGACACTTTTTCTTCAAGCCTTCCCATCCCCATAGGAAATCAACAAAGGACCTGTGGAGGTCCTTCAAGATACTAGACGGGACTTCCGTGGCCGCAAGCATGTGGATGGGCATACTAGAAAGGACGTGATTGATCAGAGTGGGCCTACCCATCTGAGAAAGGAGCCCGCCTTTCCAGTTAGCAATTTTGGAGTTGATCTTTTCCAGCAGGGGGAGAAAGAAGGCTCTGCCGGGCCTGCCTTGGAAGATGGGGAGACCAAGGTATGTGAAGGGGGAGGAGGCACGGCTGAAACCCAGAATTGATGCCGCAGCTCTTAGACGAGCCTCTGTTTGGTTGCCTACCATGATGAAGAAACTTTTGAGGGGGTTGATATGCTGACCCGAGTCCCGCTCGTACTTTCTGAGAAATGAAGCTATTTTTCTGAGGGAGGACTTGTAGCCGTTAGCAAAGAGGATGGTGTCGTCGACAAATAGCAAGTGGGAAATGATGTGGCAGTTTCTACGGGTCAGGAAGGGCTGACACTGGCCCGATTGAAAGAGGCTGGCAAAGCCACGACTAGGAACTTCGGCTGCCAAGATGAAAAGGGTGGGGGAGATAGGATCTCCCTAGCGGAGCCCACGCGAAGATCTGAAGAAACCACTGGCTTCGTCGTTGATGAGAACCGAAAACCAGTAGTTGGACCAGCATTTTCTAGCATAGATATCCATCTGCTGTTGAAGCCAAATTTTTTGAGCACCTTCACTAGGAAGTCCTAGTTCAGTCGATCGTAAGCTTTCTCCATATCAAGTTTGAGCATAATGTTGCCATATCTGCATTTCTTGTTAATATCTCTGAAAATCTCCTAGGCTAACGCGCAGTTTTCTACGATAGATCTGCCTTTAACGAAAGCCCCTTGTTCAGTGGATGTGATTTTGGGGAGAATGTTACCCAACCTGTCAGCAATCAATTTGGCAAAAATTTTATAAATGCAATTACAGAGACAAATTGGCCTAAAATCAGCAAATTTAACCGAAGAGGTGGATTTGGGAATGAGGCAAATCAACGTGGATCAAACGGGTCTCGGCATAGAACCACCATTGAAGAAAAATTGGGTACTACGCACCAAATCAGGGCCAACTATCTCCCAGCAGGACTAATAGAATGCCCAGAGAATCCATCTGGGCAAGGGGCCCTGTCTGCTAGGAGGGCCTTGACAGCCGCTAGAATTTCGTCGCTAGAAGGGGCAGCCAGGAGGGCCTGGTTATCCTCAGAAGAGATCGATTGGGATATGACATCAAGGAGGGCCCCCGGACGGCAGGGGTTTTCAGCCCGTAAGAGCTGCTCGTAGAAGGAGATCGCTTCCCGCTTGATGGAGTTGATGTCCCAGGCCACTGACCCGTCCTCCAACTGGATTTCCTGGATGGACAATCTTCTAGCTCTCCCATTCGCAGCAGCATGGAAGAACTTAAGAGTTTCTGTCGCCCTCTTCCAGCCATTGGATTCTAGATTTCTACCGCCAACAGATTTCCTCCCTCAGCTCCAGGCAAGCCACCTTATCCCTGGCTAATTGGAGGGCCTAAAGAGTGAGGGGGTCCGTGGAGTGTGGGGCAGCAATTTTTGCCAAGGACAGCTGATCCACAGCCTGCTTCAAGTTCAGGAATATGTTACCAAAGGAACCCCAATTCCAGGACTTCAGGGCTCACTTGACATTATGCAGTTTTCTGAGGAGGGAGATCATCAGGTCACTAGCACAATCAAAGACCTACGCTTCTAAGACAACCTGGAATCTGAACGGCTTGGGAGCAGAAGGGGCTTGGGAGGGGATGAGAGTAGCAGTGGGGCATGGTCTGAATTTATTCTGGGCAAGTGTTTAACTTGGAAGTTCGGGAAGGCTTGGAACCCCAGGCTGTTGCAACAGGCCTTGTCGAGTCTGGCCCAGACCCTAGCTTGGCCTGCTTAGTTGTTGCACCAGGTGAACTAATTACCCGAGAAAAGGGCATCAATTAGCCCTGCATTGTTCAGCCCCTCATCGAACTCCACAGAGCCGCACCTCTTCTTTCCTAAGGAGAGGTGATAGCATTGCAATAGCCGCAAACAATCCATAGGATTGTGCAGGTGTTCCGGAGAAGGGCCATCTCACCCCAAAGATGCCTTCTCAGAGTGCGAGAACATTTGGTGTATACGAAGGAGGCCATGATCGAGGCTACTGAAACTTGGATCCCCACCGAAATTGTCAGCATCTGGTTAGAAGACACTAGGATATCAATGCACAGGTGGGAAGCAGTGAGAATCCAAACCTTTCCCTCTTAAGCCGCATTGGAGAAGGAAGAGTGGAAGCCCAGTCTGAGGGCCCAGCGAGATCTCTTCTCATCCTTAAGCATAGGTTCGAGGATGACAAGGATCACAGGCTTGAAAGATCTGATCAGCCTCCTGATGGAGCTGATAGTGGGAATATTACCCACCCCGTGGGCATTCCACACTAGGATGTCATGCATGGGACAATGAAGTAGAACACGTTACACGTCTCTTTAGAGATCTAATCCTGGCACAGTGAGGAGTAGCTTGGAATAGGGGGAGGGTTGCATTGGCAGGCCTTGAGCTTTGAGGGACTGTCCCATGATCTTTGGAGGCTTTTCTTCTGGTGTAAATGAGGTGAAAGGGAGGAGGAAGATAAGGCTTCTGACTGGGAGCTTCTGCTGTAGGAGGGCTAGCAAGAGTGGGAGGATCAAGGATAGGCAGGGGAATGGAAGGCTGAGGGTTGCCCTGCTCCATGAAAGACATATGGAGATTCTTCCTAGCCAATGAAGAGATAGGGGGGGACTGGTGGGTCTGATTGCTGATAGGGCATTTGTTGAAAAGACGTATGGTTGGAGTACAGCAGAGTGGAAGTGGGGAGGTCATCAGATGACAGGTCCTCTAGGCCTGAGGAGGAATCGTCATGAACTGAAAGGCAATAGGCCTGAACCTGAGGGATTGGGATCTAAGTGGGAGGTTGGTTTGTGAAATATGGAGAGGTCAATCGCCAGGAGTCCCCCAATGTTGGCTAGAGGAGATCTCATGGATTTGAGCGGGAAGTGGTTCCAAGCAACTGTTTGAGAGTCCTCACTGTCAGTTTCAAATTGGCTCCCGAGCTGCAATGGATTGTGACCCTCTGACAGGGCCTTACGGGTCCATTTCTGGGGGGCGGGAGGGAGAGACTGGAGGGGGAGTGAGGCTGGAGGGGCTGATGGATAGATGGTTTTGCTACTTGGAAGGACATAGTCTGAGGAGGCCTCTGGGATAGGATGTAACGTCCCGGAAAAATCTGTACAAAGACCCGAGTACCACCTCCGGCAGAAATCACTAAGGACCAAATCCTTTAGAAATTAGACGAGAATTAACTAAGTGCTAAACTAAATTATCTATGAAATTAGTACTAATCACTTTAAATACGAACTGCAAGACCCAAAACTAGCAGAGTCGCTAACGCTACATTACCTAAAAACATAGGATCAATCTCAAAACTCGATTGCCCTCGGAAGCACACCGAAACTCCGTATCAGACCTGTACCGCACGTCGAAAGTCCGAATACTATGAACCCATACGGTTATGACTGCCTTACTGGGCTTGACTACCACCTCGGAAATCAAATCCAGATAGCGTCCAGAAGCGCACAACTTGAGCCCAGAGCGAAGTGTGTGAGAAACGAGAATATCTTTAGGATATGAACTGAAACTTAAGTGAATTGAGTCGTTCGCTTCCAGGCCAATTTTAAGGTTTCAGACCGTCAGATTCTGACCCAATTATATCCTCGGATCAGGGAAAATTTCCAACACATGTCATTGCACTTGTGGCCCTGATCGAATACCGGTGACCGTTGAATTGAAGCTGGTCCCCCGCGGTCGATCTGTAAATCCGATCGGACCGAAAACTTAACTTGACCTAGATCCAACGTCAAGAAGCTTATGTCCGACCGCATGCAGAAAAGGGGCCACCAGATGTGCTCCGTTGGATCGAAACGGCCACCGTTTGGCTATAACCTAAGTATACCATGGCCCTGTGGCCATTCCCATCAGTTCTGGGCCAATATAAGGGCCTTAAACCCTCTCTCTCCTTTCACATACGAATTTGCAACCCTAGGAGAGAGAAGGGAGCAAAGAGAGAAGGGAAGAGAGAGAAAGTGAGAGAAAGTGGGAGAGTTCCTGGGATTCTATCCCATTGCTCCACGTGCTTAACCACCCTGTCTGTATCGCTATTCCGACGATTCCGACTCCATTCTTAGGTAAGAAATCCTAACCCTAATCTGTTTTAGGGATTCAAAATGAGTAAATGGCGAAATAGCTAACCTATTTCGTGATTTAGGTAGCCGTTGTGCCGTAGACAAAGGCATGATGTTCGAACTAAGTTCGATACGAGTTTACCGACGGAAGGTGCAGACTATAAACGTTTAGGTTATGGTTTTCAAGGCTTTTAATGTTAGTTAATGATTTATGACTGACTTGATTGCTATCACGTATGCTTAGATACGATGTTTTCCGTATATTACACATGTGTAACTATGTTGATTTTAATGCATTCCAAGTGTTTGTTGAAATGTCTAAATGTATATGGAATTATGATTTGTGCTTGCCATGACTATTAACCTAGAATACATGATTGTTGTATGTATGACAACTCCCTTGTGAAAGGATCTGCTATAATATACGTTATAACTAATATATTACATGTATGTTTATATGTGTAGTCTAAGTGTTTGATAAAATGCCTGAATGAGAAAATGTTGGCTGAAATGTGTTTAAAGAGGATATTGAGATGGGATTCTCAATTACCTTATCTTTAGTTACAGTTTCCTTCATGTAACCTATCTTACTATTACGTGCTTTATGGATGAAATGCTACGTATGATAACATGTGTGCTATGTGTTTGTCAAAATGCTCAAATGAGATTTATATTTGAATTGTTCGTCACATGCTGTTTGGACTATCACATATGAATGCCTAAAGTGTTTAAGTATGATTGGGACTAAGACACGTTCGATGAATCCGAGTCGTACGACGATTGTCAACAGTAGTACCTTCTCGATTAATTTAGCGTACGCTCATACAAATCGAACTTGTCAAGTAACCCGATTGGCCTACTATGTGTTTACCATGTATGAACACTATTGCTTGAACTTAAGGTACCTCTTACCAATGTAAAGACCCGTTTCAACTATGGTACCACGATCCGCCAAGACTCATGAGCCGGGCATGGTGGTATGGGACACCGTGGTCGAGCTGTTGGCCTACACTGGGGTGACGAACCTCCCCGTAGTGACCAGTGAGCAACCGAAACTCATGAGCCGAATACGGTGGTATAGGACACTGTATTCCAGCTGTCGGCCTACACTGGCGCAGCCAGGCTGTGGTCCCCAGTCGGGTTGGTGACGAGCCTTCGAAAATAGACTGTCAGTTGGTAAGGCGTTAGTGGAGTGACCTCGAGTATGAAATAGGCCTACCCCGGTGCAGCCTGGCTGTGGTCCCCAATCGGGTTGGTGACAAGCCTTCGAAAATAGACTGTCAGTTGGTAGGGCGTTGGTGGTAGTGACCTGAACTTGCCTATTGTATGTGACTGCTAGGATTGACGACCCTAGATGGATCAATGTTTGGGTATATGATATAAAGGGAGGTGCCTTAGCTTCCCAATCCTACTGTATGAAAAGGCCTAAGTAAGAACTCGGTAATCACGATCATACATGCATTGCATGTGCTTTGGCGAGGAAGTGCACAGAGGAAGGGGTGCATGCCGCGATCGTAAGATGTTGTCGCAAGAGAGAGTGTAGGCGAGGGCATGTATCATTATCACATACCATCCTTGCATTAATAAGAGTACTTAGTACTTAGGACCTGATTGTTATGTTGCTTTATCATTACTGCTTGACTGAATTAATAACATGTTAACCTTTGCTTTATAGCTCCACTGAGTTGATCACTCACTCCCACGTTACGGGACAGTGTTTTAAACACCAACCAGACCCTGTTTTAGTTTCAGATGATAGCGATGCTTACGAAGCGGAGCCGGACTTTTATGATGATAAGGAGGGTTTCTCCTATATGCAGCTATCAGGCGAGTCTATGTAGACCATGTTCTGTTCGACGAGGTTACAGGGATGCTGATTAGACGCCATTACACTTGTTATTTTGCACTTTTGAAACACCCATGTATATTCATTTTGTTCATTTTTGGAGTATACATGTATATATTTAACCTGGTAACATGTCACACTCTGGAGACTTACAACAGTTTATATATTTTATATATCGATCAGAGTCTTCCGCTTGCGTAATTTAACAGTCTCTGAAGTATAATAGCTGATTTGGTATAATCTCATTCATGTTTAATGTACTAATATGGACAATATTCAATCATCATTACCTATGTTGCATAAGTGATGCGTTAGAACTCGGGAGCTTAGCTTCTGCTCGACCCTCAATTTTCAAGGCGTTACAAGTTGGTATCAAAGCATGATTTGGATTAAACTGAACCTGGGTTATGGTCACACAACGCACACTGACGTACTTTGACTTAGGAGGGAGCGTTGAAACGTAGAAACTAGCACAGGATTCCCAGTTTCGCCATTCGACGAAATTGACCGAAATTGACCCTTGGAATCGGGGCCCGTACGCATCTGAGATCATGCGTGGTGACCCCAGATCGTTTCTAGACTGTCAATCGACGGGTTTAGACCCTAATTCAACCCATTCCAACCTCAAACAACCCGAAACACGTGAATATACATGAAACGGGACCCGAAATGACTCAAACGGACTCGGGGGCCCAAACGGTGTGAATCGGGGGACCCAAAGTGGACCCCGCACATTTCCGGCACCCCAGGGGGGGGGGATGGCATCGCCCCTGGGGCGAGCCATCGCCGGACTGTCCAGGGACCGGCAATGGCATCGCCGGATCGGCGAGCCCTCACCACCCGGACGGTCCGGGCCTGTCGGGCCGGCTCGTGTCCAAGGCTGTGGGGCCCACCAAAACATGTGGGGACCCCCTTTTCTACCCCATTTGCTCCCCTCTCCCCTCTTACACAACTCCAAGCTTTCCTTCTCCTCAAAAACCTATTTTTTCTCTCTCAAATCTTCCCCCCAACCTCATATTTCCTCTTTTTCCTTCATTTTACACACCTCCACTACCTTCATCAAAGCCCATCTTCTATCTCCCTCATTTCCTTTCATTTGAGTGCACAAACCTTCCTTTGTGTCTCAAAAGTCTCAAGGTTCAACAACCCATTCCATTTCTCCACCTCATTTCACTCTCATGGCTCTTTTCGAGCTTGTCATGGCCATTTTCTCCATTTCCACGCTTCTTTCGCTCATGGGGAAGAAGAGAGCTTCCACAGATGAAGCCGGGCCTAGCCGCCCACTCATTCAAGGAGGCCTAAAAGCGCCGCCACAAGTCCAAGCACCGATCGAGAGATAAGGACAAAGCGGGACCTCGATCCCCAAGCACCTCTCGAGAGAGCTCTACTAGCAGATCTGTCCCATGGAAGATTCGAGGGCCGTAGGGTCCTTTTTGAGGCGCACGTGGACAAGAAGCTCTTTGGGGAATATCTGGTGATGGACCGCCTGGTGGATGACGGTGGGGTCCCATATTTGAGGGCAAGTCTCGTGCGAATGTGGGCACTGTCCGAGCCTTCTATGCCCATATTCGAGAGCCGACGCTGGAGCCTTTGCAATTCAAAATCCTCATGGGAAGGCGGGAGGCCACAGTTGATGTTGACTTAATAGCCTGACTCATGGGGATGCCGCTTGGCGAAGTCCATGCTAGCGAGAAGAGTCTTAGGAGTGCACATGAAAGGGATCACCGTACACGATTCCTTTGTGGCCAACTGGCCCATTGGAATCCAAACAATAGTCTCCTGGCATCCAATATGACCGACGACTTCCGCCTGCTCCACCAAATCTTCACGTACAACGTGTACCCCAAGTGGAGCAATCGCAGCGAGTGCACGCGCCTGATGGTAGACTTTCTGTACCGAGCTGGGCAGGGAGAGAAGTTGTGTGTGCCTACGTATGTACTGCTACAGATAGTGCAGACTGCGCGCTCTTATAGGACGTCTGTTTCGCTCCCCTTCGGCCGACTTATATGCAAGCTTGCACATGAATTCGCCTACAGACTTGGCGCAGAACTTCCTGTGCCGATCCATTTCATCAACGACACCGCTCTCAACAACATGGAGATTGGGCCACGACAGCGTCAAGCCCGACTCGACGAGAGTGAGGATGAGACGGAAAGCGAAGATGAAGGGAGTGAGGAAGAAGAGGAAGAGAACGAGATAGGGGAAGAAGGAGAGCAGGCAGAGGAAGAAGATCCCAAGACACTGATGAGGGCTCTCCTCCTGCTAAACAGGAGCATGGCAGTGATCAGGCTACTTCAGAAGCCCGCTTGGCTCAGCTTAAGGAGGGTCAGGTCGCCTTGCGACAGGAGGTCAGAGAGACCTGGGCCAAGCTTGAAGAAAGCCAGGGCCTTCATGACACAGAAATTCAAGAAGGTGACTCGCACCTTGAAGGCTCTCCTGTGCTGCATGCAGGACAAGGGTGCCCCTCCTCCATCACCAGATTCGGACGACAAGTCATGTGTATGGTCGTCTTTCAGTTTGCTTGTTGTTAGTCTTCTTTTGTACTGGCCCTAGTAGGTCTGTTTGGTGGTTGCTATGTTTAGTGTTCAAGAGCTTCGTCAGATGAGCTCACATGCATCTTCTGTCATGTTTCATGTATGACTACATCCCATGTATTATGACAAATTTTGGTTAAATGAAATGCACGCAGCTCCTTTCACTATGAAGTGTGTAGAGTACCAGAGAAATTGAGTGATGTCATCCTAATCTTACACGTGTTGCACCCTATGTTGTGTATAGGGAATGCCACCTAAGGCCACTCGGAGTCCGGCATGTCTCACACTTGGCGATTCGATTGACGAGGCTCCTCCCCTAAGCGATAGCCAGACGGACCCCAGTTTGGGCCCGACTCACGACACTATGCCGAATTCTCAGCCGGCCATTGGCCCAACTAATGGGCCGACACCTGTTGCACCACCGGTTCCTGAGTAGAACCACGCGTCTACCTCAACACCACATGTACCTCAGTCGGCTCCTCCTACTGATAGGTTGGAGCAGATGATGCTCTTGATGCAGCAGCGTCACCGGCAGCAGCAATTTTTGGCCACTATTGCAAGGGTCTTTGCCCAGAGTATGGGTGTGGCTCCACTTGCATCACCTATGCACCCTGCTAGGAACGCGAGTGCCAGCGGCACCTTCGAGCGATTCCAGCGCTTGCGGCCTCCCACTTTCACAGGTACTCACCGACCCGAGGAGGCCGAGTATTGGCTCGACCGCATCTCTAAGATGCTGAAGCCGCTGCACTGCACTGAGGCAGAGCAGGTGAAGTTGGTCACCCACATGTTTGAGAAGGAGGCCAACCTCTGATGGGATAGCGTTCTTCGGACCATTGCTGTCGGTTACGTATAGACGTGGGAGGCCTTCGAGACACGCTTCCACGAGAAGTATTTCCCCCTCACGTACCGCCATGAGAAAGGGAGAGTTTCTTTGCCTCCGACAGGAAGGGATGACAGTGTCGGAATATGAGAACAAATTCACGGAGCTAGCCAGATATGCTCCTTTGATACTAGCAGATGAGCCGATGAAAATGCGGCGTTTTTCAGATGGTCTGTGGTCTGAAATCCGCGTTAAGATGTGTTGCGCTAGCATTTCTAACTATGCTAAGCTAGTCAACATATCTCTACAAGCAGAACAAGATGGAGACAGATCCTCAAACACGTATACCAATGGGCCCGAGGCCTCGGCCCGAATTGCAGCACCGGCCAGTCCTGGGTAAGAGGTCACCTGTAGACTCACCTCCCAGGCTCGTGGTTCCGCCGACCCAGCAAAGGCGAACAAAACGTTGGTGTACATATTGCAACAAAGGGGGACACACTGACCCCTTCTGTTTTACCAAGATGAAAGACAATTGTATCACGCCGCCTCAGAAGATCAACAGTCAGCCACCACGTGGTATAACGACTCCACCTCTACGATCTGCACCACCAGCGCAGCCATATTACCGATCGCCTATACCTCAGAATAGGTCACATCAACGACCTATGGCAGCGCAACCAAATCATCCTCAACAAGCCCATGTGCATGCACTTGCAACTGAAACACCTGAGTCAGCAAAGCCTTTGACCTTTGAGGGCACTGCCCATGGTCAAGGTACACCTGTATTCTTATTAGTAGACAGGGGGTCAACTATTTTGATAGTGTCATGCTCTATAGTCAAGCGTTTGGGGTTGAACACTACCCCTACGGGTGTGTTGAGAGTCCTTATCACGACAGGGACCTTCTCCAACACTACCAAACCTTGTAAGGATTGCTCGATAGACTTAGGAAACAGAACGATGCACATTGACCTGATAGTCTAACCGCTCATAGGCGCAGCAGGAGCTTGGTGGGCTAATAACCCAATGGCCCAGGATCGAAGGAAATTGATCCAAGTTATACTTAAGGTTAGGTCACTAAGCAGGAGCTGGATCTTCCTTAGAAGGTCAATAATGAAGTCGTCGAAGGAAAGCAATTAGGATCCAAGTATTAAACCAATTCATGTGAAAGAATAGGCCTAACAATGGATCGAAGGAAATTGATCCAAGTTATACTTAAGGTTAGGTCACTAAGCAGGAGCTGGATCTTCCTTAGAAGGTCAATAATGAAGTCGTCGAAGGAAAGCAATTAGGATCCAAGTATTAAACCAATTCATGTGAAAGAATAGGCCTAACAATGGATTACTATAAAAAATTATAAAAATAATATGGTAACTAGAGGTGACAAATATGTTATAAATAATAGAAGGGTTGAAACGGAAAAATTTCTACAACTTCGAGTTACCAATAGACTGGTCAGATCTTTTCATATTAAAGTTTAGTATGTGGTGTCTATTTAGGAATTATTTGTAATCATACTAGGAATTATCCTGTGATTAAATTTAATTACGTAAAGATATATATATTTTTAGTTGTTTTTGTACAATTAAATTAGGACCCTCGGGTAGGATTGAGTTTCATAGTTTGATACTCCGTAAGCCCATGTTAGAGGCGGACTACAGTAAAATATTATAAGTTTCTTATTCCCTTGTAAAGTCAAGGTTCATACCGCGTTAAGGAGATGTCCCTCTTCTTTCCTTTCCTGCAGCCTTATGTTGCTAACATCCCAAACTTCTGAAATATTTTAGAACTCTTGACTCTTCCTTCCCTCCCGAAGTTGATGAAACCGAAGTGCAATCTGCCCATAACCCCCTAACCGTATGATCGAAATGGTGACATACAAATATAATTTTAGGAGATTGAGAACCCTTCTAGTATAGTCTATTGACTATGAGCACTATGGAAGAACTTATTATCCACCAAGTTAAACATAGGTTGAACAAGAACTCTCGTTGAACAAGACCCAAAGGACAACCTTATTAACATGAGGCTTGAACCTCCTAATGAATTATAATACTCCTTAAATACTTAGGATAATCAGATTTCGGAATTTCAGAACCATATCCCTACGGGGCATTCGCGGCTTAAACTCAATTCTCAATCCTGGGTGATTACCAAAGGACTCACTGCTTTGACCAAGTGCTTTGACCAAGCAGAAGACCAGGATCCATCAGGATTAGGAAGGGATACGACGTTGTCTGCCCTGGTCAGGCGGACAATCGACGTATCGGATTTGAGCCTACCACAACTGTCTTTCCGTACTAGCCCAATCATAAAGAGTAGATTATACCACCCTTAGGTAAACTTTATGATCAAACACCTAGCACGATAATAATGATTTGGACATTTGTTTTCGAACCTCATAGGTAGAAACTCTTTTAGGGGGGTAGACCATTATGAACTAGGCTAGTGTAGTTATTATATGCCCTAACGTGTATATAAACCTGAAACCAACAGAGCTAAGCAAATGAAATAATAAAACATTTACTTATTACCCTTAGGAAATTTCGGGGACGAAATTTTTCTTTAAGGGGGGTAGATTGTAACGTCCCGGAAAAATCCGTACAAAGACCCGAGTACCACCTCCAGCAGAAATCACTAAGGACCAAATCCTTTAGAAATTAGACGAGAATTAACTAAGTGCTAAACTGAATTATCTATGAAATTAGCACTAATCACTTTAAATACGAACTGCAAGACCCAAAACTAGCAGAATCGCTAGCGCTACATTACCTAAAAACCTAGGATCAATCTCAAAACTCAATTGCTCTCGGGAGCACACCGAAACTCCGTATCAGACCTGTACCGCACGTCGAAAGTCTGAATACTATGAACCCATACGGTTATGACTGCCTTACTGGGCTTGACTACCACCTCGGAAATCAAATCCAGATAGTGTCCAGAAGCGCACAACTTGAGCCCGAAGCGAAGTGTGTGAGAAACGAGAATATCTTTAGGATATGAACTGAAACTTAAGTGAATTGAGCCGTTCGCTTCCAGGCCAATTTTAAGGTTTCAAACCGTCAGATTCTAACCCAATTACACCCTCGAATCAGGGAAAATTTCCAACACATGTCAGTGCACTTGTGGCCCTGATCGAGTACCGGTGACCGTTGAACTGAAGATGGTCCCCCGCGGTCGATTTGTAAATCCGATCGGACCGAAAACTTAACTCGACTTAGATCCAACGTCAGGAAGCTTAAGTCCGACCGCATGCAGAAAAGGGGCCACCAGATGTGCTCCGTTGGATCGAAACGGCCACCATTTGGCTATAACCTAAGTATACCATGGCCCTGGGGCCATTCCCATCAGTTTGGGGCCTATATAAGGGCCTTAAACCCTCTCTCCTTTCACATACGAATTTGCAACCCTAGGAGAGAGAAGGGAGCAAAGAGAGAAGGAAAGAGAGAGAAAGTGAGAGAGAAAGTGGGAGAGAGTTCCTGGGATTCGATCCCATCGATCCACGTGCTTAACCACCCTGTCTGTATCGCTATTCCGGCGATTCCGACTCCGTTCTTAGGTAAGAAATCCCAACCCTAATCTGTTTTAGGGATTCAAAATGAGTAAATGGCGAAATAGCTAACCTATTTCGTGATTTAAGTAGCCGTTGTGCCGTAGACAAAGGCGTGATGTTCGAACTAAGTTCGATACGAGTTTACCGATGGAAGGTGCGAACTATAAACGTTTAGGTTATGGTTTTCAAGGCTTTCAATGTTAGTTAATGATTCATGACTGACTTGATTGCTATCACGTATGCTTAGATATGATGTTTTCCGTATATTACACATATGTGTAACTATGTTGATTTTAATGCATTCCAAGTGTTTGTTGAAATGTCTGAATGTATATGGAATTATGATTTGTGCTTGCCATGACTATTAACCTAGAATATATGATTGTTGTATGTATGACAACTCCCTTGTAAAAGGATCTGCTATAATATACGTTATAACTAATATATTACATGTATGTTTATATGTGTAGTCTAAGTGTTTGATAAAATGCCTGAATGAGAAAATGTTGGCTGAAATGTGTTTAAGGAGGGTATTGAGATAGGATTTTCAATTACATTATCTTTAGTTACAGTTTCCTTCATGTAACCTATCTTACTATTACATGCTTTATGGATGAAATGCTACATATGATAACATGTGTGCTATGTGTTTGTCAAAATGCTCAAATGAGATTTATATTTGAATTGTTCGTCACATGTTGTTTGGACTATCACATATGAATGCCTAAAGTGTTTAAGTATGATTGGGACTACTGCGTAGTCCAGGCAATCGGTAACAATTCCGGCTTAGTGGTGAATTAGTTTCGCCACATAAGACACGTTCGATGAATCCTAGTCGTACGACGATTGTCAACAGTGGTACCTTCTCGATTAATTTAGCATACGCTCGTACAAATCGAACTTGTCAAGTAACCCGATTGGCCTACTGTGTGTTTACCATGTATGAACACTACTGCTTGAACCTAAGGTACCCCTTACCAATGTAAAGACCCGTTTCAACCATGGTACCACGATCCGCCAAGACTCATAAGCCGAGCATGGTGGTATGGGACACCGTGGTCGAGCTATCGGCCTACGCTGGGGTGACGAACCTCCCCGTAGTGACCAGTGAGCAACCCAAACTCGTGAGCCGAATACGGTGGTATGGGACACTATTCGAGCTGTCAGCCTACACTGGCGCAGCCTGGCTGTGGTCCTCAGTAGGGTTGGTGACGAGCCTTCGAAAATAAACTGCCAGTTAGTAGGGCGTTAGTGGAGTGACCTCGAGTATGAAATAGGCCTACCCCGGTGCAGCCTGGCTGTGGTCCCCAGTCGGGTTGATGACGAGCCTTCGAAAATAGACTGCCAGTTGGTAGGGCGTTGGTGGTAGTGACCTGAACTTGCCTATCGTATGTGACTGCTAGGATTGACGACCCTAGATGGATCAATGTTTGGGTATATGATATAAAAGGAGGTGCCTTAGCTTCCCAATCCTGTTGTATGAAAAAGCCTAAGTAAGAACTCGTTAATCACGATCATACATGCATTGCATGTGCTTTGGCGAGAAAGTGCACAGAGGAAGGGGTGCATGCCGCGATCGTAAGATGTCGTCGTAAGAGGGAGTGTAGGCGAGGGCATGCATCATTATCACATACCATCCTTGCATTAATAAAAGTACTTAGGACCTGATTGTTGTGTTGCTTTATCATTACTGCTTGACTGAATTGATAACATGTTAACCTTTGCTTTATAGCTCCACTGAGTTGATCACTCACTCCCACGTTACGGGACGGTGTTTTAAACACTAACCAGACCCTGTTTTAGTTTCAGATGATGGCGATGCTTACGAAGTGGAGCCGGACTTTTATGATGATGAGGGTTTCTCCTACATGCAGCTATCAAGCGAGTCTATGTAGACCATGTTCTGATCGACGGGGTTACAGGGATGCTGATTAGACTCCATTACACTTGTTATTTTGCACTTTTGGAACAGCCATGTATATTCATTTTATTCATTTTTGGAGTATACATGTATATATTTAACCTAGTAACATGTCACACTCTTGAGACTTACAACAGTTTATATATTTTATATATCTATCACAGTCTTCCGCTTGCGTAATTTAACAGTCTCTGGAGTATGATATGCTAATTTGGTATAATCCCATTCATGTTTAATGCACAAATATGGACAGCATTCAATCATCATTACCTATGTTGCATAAGTGATGCGTTGGAACTCGGGAGCTGAGCTTCTGCTCAACCCCCGATTTTCAGGGCGTTACATAGGAACTGCAGGTAAAGATGGGATTGGATTTTCTCTAGCAGGAGAGGGAATTAGGGAAATTTGCAGGGCGCCTTCAGCATCCGGAGAAAGGGGAGGAGTTGGGGCATGGGTGATGGTTAGAGAGGATTGGGCAGAACTCGTAGGGGTAAGAGGCCTTCTTAAGTTAGAGACGGGGACAGGGCCTAATGATGAGGGAGGCAGGGAATGGTCGGAAATAGGGGGGGATTCGGGTGACGGAAGGCTTTTTCCACCCATTGCCTAGTGGATTCCCTAGCACAGATGGGGGGAGAGGGGGAATTTCCTACAACATAGGAAGCTGAGGGAGGTAACTCGATTTGGGGCCAAATCGGGAATGATTTTCCACCCACTGAGAGGCTCCGAACACTCTGGAGTATCGACCCCTGGGTGAAGGCGGACCTTGAATCTGGCTGCTATTTGGATGAGGCCAATTGTCGAACACCTATCGACTTCTAGCACATCCCTGAAGTAACTCCCCAGTGAGACAAAGACAGAGTGAAGCCAGGCATGGGTCGGGATGCCGAAAAGACGAATCCAAACGCCTTCGGAATCTAGGGAGGAGCTCGAAGACCAAACCTCCATTTTCGTTAGGCCCATGCTGGAATGCAGAGATGCATCAAAGAAAGAGGAGATCAGTCCCATCCTTGTCTGGAAGACGAGGAGGAACCGATCTTCAGCAATGCAGGAGATGTTAATGGCCGAAGAGATAACTGGAGGCTTGGATGCACTGGAGCATGTGCTTGATCGAGACTTCAGGGTCTTTGGCATGGCCCACTAAGGCGAGGGCAAGCTCCGCAAGCTTCTGCTTCACTTCCTGACTGTCAGCTAGGATCGGAGGGAAGGCAGGGGAGGGGATCGAGGGGGGCTGGCTGCTTGGAGCAATGGGAGATGGAGCTTTCTCTGAGACAATCCCGGCTCTGGCCATACCTGTGACTGTGTCGAGGAAGGAAAGGTCCCTCCATGCGGGATGTTCGATGGGGCGGGAGGATCTGGTGGAAGTGGGGAGGGGTTGCGGGAGATCTTGGCTCTTCCTAGTTTTAGCCCAGGAGATGCCCCAGCACCTACTGTCCACCATTTTTCCACTGAGGGTTCCCATGGCAGCTTTCGCATCATCTTCGTAGAGGAAGCGGATGAAGGCATAGTTATGGGGTCTTTGCAGCTGCTAGTTCCAGGGTTTGCAGATGTCGGAGATCTTACCAAAACGGCCGAAGATGCGGAGGATGTCTTCACTGGATGTGTCGCAAGAGGTTTTCCCGACGAACAAGGAGAATGATTTGGGGGTATTCGAGGAGGAAACCCTACAACGAACCTCCACCCATCCAGCCGGGTATGATTGCAAGTGGGGATTGAGGGATTTTGATGTTGTTAGGGGATTTTGTGGGAAGGGGAGGTTGCTAGGGTTTCTATGATTTGGGGGTTTTTCGGGGATTGCGGGAGGGATGTCGGGAGGCACCTCTCTCTCTATCAGATGGGTCCCTCAACGTCTCTGCTTCGATTGTCGACACATGGCCTGGCTACCAACTCTTTAGAATTAAAATCCTCTTCATTCTTCGAATCAAAAGGCGATGATAGCAATGACATAGATGGGGACGATCTGTCATCCTCCTACGCCTTCTCCCTATACTCTTGAATTAGACGGGTGCACCTTCTTGCATATCTCTAGACGATTCTACGAAACATCCCTGTCATGACCCTTTTCTCCTATCGAATCTTGCTTATCTCAAGCGTCCCTCTACTATTCTGTTAAAAATGGGGCTTCTTACCTTCGCACATGTCCTAACCCCGAAGTCTTTCCCTTCAAGCCACATTAGAGAAATGGAGATTTTGCCCTTTCCTCCTCTGTTATCTCAGCTCCCAGAAAGGAATCTCATGGCAATGAATATGCTCTCTTCCTAACATTCTCAACCTCCCTCCCTCAAATGTCTTTTAGCATTTACTGCTCCTAGATTCCCCTTTGAAGAGCCCTTCTTTGCATGTTCTTCCAGCCACCCTTCTAGTACCTCACGAATGGGCGTTAGTACCAACCACTTCAATCTCCTCTACCCCCGTCTCCTATTCGCCCCTCCCTGAGGTGTCCCTACCTCCCGATTCTTCTAACCCTTTTTTTCATGAATGTCCCTCCCATCCAAGTCCTCCCGACAGACCTTCCTTGCCCTAGACTTCCTGAATCCTCTATTCTCACCTCCCATAGTGACGCCAATTCAATTCTATCCAAATGTAAGAATCCCCGATGAGTCAAAGGACTCATGGATTTCAAAATGGCAATTGTAATGTCTTTCAAAGATAAGGAACACTACATCACTCTCCTCCAATTCATGGAGGAGCGGGGAGCTCAAGCAACAATAGCAGCCAAGAAACCTTCCAAATCTCCTCGAGGATGGAAGGAACTGGGTAAGTCTCGAATCCTCTATCAACTACAAGGTGGGCTCGAGCTCTTGCTCTACTAAGAAAGGGTGCAAGGGAAAATCGCTTGGCCAATAAAGATCATCTCTTAAAACATGCAGGTCTTTGCAGTGGTGGGAAAAAAGCCCAAGTCAAAGATATGCCTCGCAAATTCAAAGTAAATATCGTTGTTATTCAAGAAACCAAGCTGCATTTGGCAAGTCGATCCATTTTAGATGATGTTTAGGGTATTCGGCACAAGGATTGGATTTCTCTTTATGCAGTAGGCTCCTCAGGGGTATTCTTGTTACTTGGGACACTAGATCTTAGGTCCTAGAAGACCCAAATTGGAACCTTTGCTATTATTGTTATTCTCAAAAGCCCTTCCTCTGTCTTTTAGTGGATTTTCTCTTTGGTTTATGGCCCTTGTTCTTCCTCTCAGAGGCAAGGTATTCCAAAATGGTAACAGTGGCCGTAACGGCCACCACCATTACCATTATGATACAACTGTTTTTTTTTTTTTTTTTTTTTGAAAAAACTATTACTGGACCATTACAGGGCCGTTGCGATCCGTTACAAGGCCGTTACGGCCTGTTTTGTCTCTTACAGCCATTTCGACCCCGTAACGTGTAACGGTTATGACCATTATCGTTACGTAACGGCCGTTACGACCGTTACGTAACCGATTTTGAATACCTTGCTCAGAGGCCTTTTCTTTGGGATGATCTCAATGCTATTGGGCTCAAATGGAACTTGTCTTGGTGACTATGAGGTGACTTCAATGTTATTTGTTTCTCTTTCGAAAAATCCAATAACTGTCATGTGTCCAAAAGCATGAGAATGTTCTCTAATGGGTGGGAGCCAAGACCTCATCGATCTTCCTCTCTTAGGGGCACTCCTAGAGAAGCCTATGGGACATCAGTTGCGCAGCAGGAGATTAAGTGGAGGCAAAGATCTAAGGCCATTTGGCTAAAGTCGGGTGATAAAAATACTCATTATTTTCATGTTATAGCCAGCGAGAGATATCGTGCTAACAAATCAATGGTGTTTCAGTCAATGTCACTAAGATTGATAACAAGCAGCGGGTATCTAATCATGTGTCTTTCTATTCCTCTTTGTTTGTTTCTAAATCCTGGTTGAGACAAAGGTTGGATACTCTGGACTTTCCCAAGATCTCTGTTAATGAAAGGGATTCGATTAAAGTTCCCTTCTCTGAAGATGAAATTAAGGCTGCAATTTTTTACCTCGACAGAGATAAATCCCCTGTTACAGATAGGTTTCCTCTATCATTTTTTCAAGTCTTTTGGGATAATTTTAAATCGGACATTCTCTTTCCTCTCTGACTACAATCGCTCAGGTTCGATCTCTAAATCCAAGGGAGCTTCATTCATCACCCTCATTCCAAAGACCGAGGGCGCTTCGGATCTTAAGAACTTTCACCCTATAAGCCTTTTAGGGGGTCCCCTATAATATATTAGAAAAAAATCTTGCTTCCAGACTTAGACATGTGATTTTTAATATCATCTCTGACGCCCAAGGGGCCTTTCTGGCTAATAGACAAATCCCGAATTGTGCTCTGTTAGCCCATGAGTGCATTGACTCTCGTTTCAGAGAAGGTCAATGCGGGCTAGTCTGTAAGCTGGACAATGAAAAAGATTTCGACCATGCAAATTGGGGCTAAATTGATTATATGCTCGGCAAGTTCGGGTTCGATGCTACTTGGTGTAATTGGATTAAATCTTGCCTCTCCTCTACGCCTTTCTTTGTTTTAGTCAATGGCTTCTCGAAAGACTTTTTCTCTTCATCTATAGGCCTTAGAGGGGGAGACCCTCTCTCACCCTTTCTTTTCGTTATTGCCTCTGACAGCCTTAGCCAAATGTTGAAAAAAGGGGAATCCATTGGCTTCTTCAGTGGCTTCAAAGTGACTCCCTCCAGCCCCTCCATTTCCCACATCCAATTTGTAGACAATACCCTCCTCTTCTGCGAAGCCACTGATTTGACCGTTGGCAACTTGAGAAAGGTTATCCGTTATTTTGAGGCCATCTCAAGGCTCAAGATCAACATCTTTAAAGTGAAATGTTAGGAATAAACATTCCTGATAATCTTCTCTCTTCCCTTGCAGAAAGTGTTTGGCTGCAAAGCTAGATCTTTCCCTTCCAAGTATCTAGGGCTCCCTCTTTGTGTTGGCGAGCCGGCCATTTATCTCTAGGACGTAGTTATTGAGAGAATGGAAAGGAAATTAGCACCTTGGAAGAGTCGTTTCCTTATCTCTAGGGGCCCACCTTATGTTGATAAAATCAGCCCTGTCAAACCTCCCGACTTATTTTCTCTCATTGTTTCACTACCTAAAGTTGATCGTCTCGAAAATTGACAAACTTGGAAGAGACTTCCTTTAGAAAGGAAGCACCCCTAGTAACAAGTTTCAACTATTGAGCTGGTCTAAAGTTTGCAAACCGGGAGCTGGTTTTAGGGCTCTAATGGATGTCAACTCTACTCTCCTGGGGAAGTGGCTATGGCATTATGGTGCCAAGGTAGGAAATTGGTGGAGGGAAATCTTAGCCTCCAAATACAGTTTGGAGGATGGTGGATGGCTCACCAAACCCTCCTCCAATTATAGAGCTTCCTATATTTGGAAAGTTGTTTATAGCCTTAAGGCCAACTTCCTTAAGGGTGTCTCTTTTAGATTGGGAAATGGATCTAGGACTATATTCTAGTTTTTTTTTTTCCAAAGATAACGGGACTATATTAAAGGGAAAAAGGAAATACAACAAGAGACTGCTGAGATAGCAGCAAAGCTAGAAATCTAGAAACAAAAGATCATAGTCCTTAAGACAATTAACTAAGACAACCCATTCGACAATCAGCCTTTTGGCCCTATCCCAAACAACTTGAACCGAGGAGAGCTTATTGTTAAAACATCTGTTGTTTCTTTCCTCCCAAACTGACCACCAGATTGCAAGAAGCGCCATTCTCCAAACCTGAGTTCTGCATTTACCCAACTTAAAACCGTGCCAAGACGACCACATATTGAGGGAGGAGTTCGGGAGACAGCCGCTGATATTAAATCTTCTGAATAATTCCGCCCAAATCTGAGAGATGAACCGGCAATGAATCAGGAGGTGATCAACGGATTCTTCATCTTGCATGCAGCAAAGGCAAATGTTCACTATTTGCATGCCTCTTTTCCAAAGGTTATCAACTGTAAGGATCCGCTTTCTCCCAACCAACCAGGCGAAACAAATGAATTTAGGGGGGGCTAGATATTTCCAGATAAAAGGGGTCGTGGAGCCTGCTGAGACGGACAAAGGGGTAAGGAGAGAGTAGAGCGATTTCATCAAAAACATACTGGTTTTGTCCTTAGCCCAGATCGGTTTGTCGGGAGAAGTGGGATCAGGGATCGCCTGAGAGATCAAATCGAGCAGCCCCATAAATTCTTCCACTTCCCGGTCATGGAGATTCCTGATGCACTTCACGATCCAAACGAAACTGGAATTAGAGGTTTCATAACAGCTAGCGACCGGGATGTTCTTCTTTGGACTCAAATTGTAGATGTTCGGAAATCTGTTTTTGAGGGGCTCCTCGCCCATCCAAATATCCTTCCAGAATCTTATATCAACGTCGTTGCCAAGATCAAATCTGATGTTATCAATAACCACCTTCTTGGATCTCAAGATCCCTTTCCAAATGAACAAGGCCCTATATGACGTGGAATCCTTGGTCCACCAACCACCAGGGGATGTACCGTACTTGCCTTTGATGATGGAATTCCAAAGGGCATTATTATCGGTGGCCAGTCTCCACATCCATTTACCAAGCAAGGCGAGATCATGATCTTCAGGTTTCTGATACTAGCACCCCCCCTCCTGGAAATGTTTGCAAGCTTCATGCCAGTCCAGAAGGTGTAATTTCTTCTGCGAGTCTTTTCCGCACCAAAGAAAGTCACGACGAAGCCTGTCTATTTGAATCAGAACTGAAGGAGGGCAACGAAATAAGGACATGAAATAAACTGGCAGATTAGATAAGGCCGCCTTGATGAGCGTGAGGCGACCACCCATAGATAAGTATTGGCATTTCCACCTGGCTAAGTATTTCTAGAATTTGTTGACAATTATTTCCCACATTTTCTTCGGCGGAGGACCAATGGAAAGGGGGAGGCCCACAAACGTGGAGGGGAAGAGGGCTGCTGAACACCCAAGGATCTTGGCACAAGAGTACAGCTCTGAATCTGAGATGTTGACACCATAAATTTTTGATTTAGAGAGGTTAACTCTCAGCCCCGAGACAGCCTCAAAACAGATAAGGGTTGTGCGCAAGTTGTCGATGCAGGATGGGACCGCTTCAGAGAAGATGAGCGTGTCATCTGCAAATTGAATGTGGGAAATAGGAGCTGGGACACCCGGCATAGAAACCCCTTTAAGGATCCCAACCTCTTGACCCCGAGATAGCATCTGCGATAGGGCCTCACCCACCAAAAGAAAGAGGAGAGGAGATAAAGGGTCGCCTTGACGAATCCCTCTCGAGCTTTTAAAGAAACCATGCGGGGAACCGTTAATGAGAATAGAAAAGTGGGCTGATCCTAAGCACGCCTTGATCCAGCCTCTCCATCTCTCTCCAAATCCCATGTGACCCATCATGTACTGAAGGAAGGCCCACTCCACATGATCGTAAGCCTTTTCGATATCCAACTTACAAAAAATGCTTTTCAAACCAGTTTTGTGACACAAATGCAGGCATTCATTTGTGATCAAGGCGCAATCAATAATCTGTCTGCCCTTGATGAACGCATGCTGATACTTAGAGATAAGCTTTCCTATAACTTTCGAGAGTCTGATAGACAGAATTTTAGCTAGGATTTTGTAGGGCCCCCCGATCAAGCTGATAGGCCTAAAGTCGGAAAAGGAGCTCGCGCCTGCTATCTTGGGGATCAGCGCAATGAAGGAAGTGCCTAGGCCTTTTGAAAGTCTGCCCTTGAGATAAAATTCGTGAAGGAAATCCATAACATCCTGACGGACGAGGTCCCAAAAAGATTAGAAGAACGCCATAGGAAAACCGTCAAGGCTAGGGGACTTATCTCCTCCCATCGAGCCAATGGCCATTTTGACCTCTTCTTCAGAAAACGGGGCTTCAAGGAGCGACAAGTCTGAATCTTCGAGGGAGCTAAAAGCAAGGCCATCTAAATTGGGTCTGATCCAATCTTCCGCAGAGAGGAGGCATTTGAAATGCCGAACCGCGTGCTCCATAATCTCCTATCTATCTTCGATATGGATTCCATCCATAGAAATGGATAAAATGGCTCTGGCTTGGGACCGCACGTTAGTAATGGTATGGAAATACCTGGTGTTTCTATCCCCTTCTGATATCCATTTGGTCCTGGACTTGAGTTTCCAGGAGATTTCATCCTCGAGGGCCCTGGCAAAGATGGCTTGGATGATTTGAATACGCCTATATAGAACCTCTGCAGTCAAGGGACCACCTTCTGCCTCAAAGTCGATGCACCACAACTCAACAAATAGAACTTCCGTCTCGGCTTCCCATTTGCGAAATTCGACTTCCTTCCAGTCTTTGAAATTCTCCTTGAGAATTCTAAGCTTACGTAGCAGTCTGTGGCCTGCAAGACCTTCAGCCTAGCAGGTGGGACCACCACTCTTCAACTTTCTGATGGAAGCCTTTGATCTTGAGCCACGAAGAATTGAACATGAAGGGCTTGGGACCCCAGTTAAGTCCTCCAGCATCAGCATGATAGGGCAATGGTCCGAAGTGGCCCTAGGAAGGGCCAGTTGATAAGCAGATGGGAAGGCCTCCAACCAGTCTGGAGAAATGAGAAATCTATCCTGCCTCGATTGGATTTGATTTCTATGACCGTTAGACCAGGTGAAATGAGCCCCCGACAGCCGAAGGTCGACAAGCTCCTGAGATTGGATCCAGTCAAAGAAAGAGTTCATCGCAGCAAGAGCTCTTCTGCTGCAGGAATGCTCCTCCGCAAATCGAACCACATGGAAATCACCTACAAAACAGCAAGGGCCCGTGAAGGACTATCTAGCAGTAGACAATTCATCCCAAAAAAACAGATCTAAGGGAGTCATCATTAGGGCCATATACTGCCGCAATGAGACCGCAGAAATTAGAGGACTTATCTTGGATGATGATAGACGCCGAAAAGACCCCTTTGGAAACTGTCTGGACTTCCCATTTGGAAGATTTCCAAGCAATTAAAATGCCTCCCAATGAACCAGAAGCATCCAGAGACGTCCATTTAGCGTCCTTAGCACTCCATAGAGTAGCCAGAAGACCATCTTTGAAAGTGGGGACTTTCGTTTCCTGGAGACAAATTACGTTCAGATCTTTTCTGCTGATAGATTCCTTGATTAGACACCTTTTCTACCTCGATCCCACCCCTCTCACGTTCCAAGAAATGATTCTTATTGGGGCACCGAACTTCCCCGATTTCCCTTACACCCTTGCCTCGAGCTGGAGGCAGCTAGCAGACCTAGACTCGGTTGAAGGCTTAGAAGTTACTCTGTTACTGATGGATCTGTGGACTTGTTTACTAGGAATTCTGGGGCTTGAGAGAGGTCTGCCTCTGTTTTGAATACATTGGAACAAGGCGGTGTAGTCTATCTCTGTCTTCAAAACATAACCCGAGGGACCTACAAACACGGCGAACCGCGTCCCTGATCCATTTCTTTTTTTGGAGAGAATCAAATGATTCGTCTCTTCTTATATCAGCGGTGGGAACAAGATCAGTGGGATTATGCTATTGTTGAGGGTAATCGACGTGCATCTGGAGTGGCTCCGCAGCAATCACATCATCAGGAATGGCTTCCTGAAAAAGGGTAATGGGGCCCAGATCGGCCCAATCTCGGGATTGGGGGAGGGATGTGACTGGAGAGGCAGGGAGAGATGAGAAAGGTTGGGATTCAAAGAAACGGCTTTAATCTTCTCCGGAGAAATCACCACCCATGGTTGTGGGGGATTGAGGTCTAGGGAGGATGGACTGGAATGGGTGAGGTGAGAGAGGTAAGGGGCAGGGAAGGTGATATGGGTAGTGAAAGAGTTATCGGTTTCGTACGTGGGTGAAGGGAGAGATGTATTAGGGGAGCAACAAGGTCGGGTCAGGATTGGATCCGAGACTCTATGCCCGATCTCAACAAGGGACAACAAGCTCGGGTTAGAAGTAGGAGCAGCCACATGTTTGAGATCTAAATTCGGGTCGATGCCCCTCGCCTCCACGTGTCTAAACCCCGATGGTTCTTCTTCAGCGACGTCCGGGCGTCTCGATGAGTGGGACGTTGAAGGGAGACGTGGCAACATCTGATCGTCCCTTGCTTTAAAAGCGTTTGAATCGTCGCGTCGAAGGCCCGTCTGTAGAGGTGCGATAAGTGCGACCGTGCCACATGGCATATTTTCCTGCATCCACAGCGATTTTTCTCTGGAGATTACGGCTGCGTCAGGGAGACTCGACGCAGGGCCCGCAGAGCTCCTACCACGCGTCCCCCCTTCTCTCGGGATGCATGCGTGATTAATGATGGTAGCAGAGCTGGCAGGGGTCACGCTCGGTGGTGCGCTAGAGCATGCGAGACAAACTCCTTTGGAGACTGTCTTCTTCGGTACCAATTCCGGCGACTATGAAACAGGTTCCTTTGCTCTCCAAAAATCGCTCCATCTTGGATATACGAATCCTAGCTCCTCCTTTTGCACCAGCAGTGACAGCAGTCTATTTCCTATCTTGACCGACAGGTGGGAAGGCAAGGGAGAGTCCTTCCTCCTCACCCAAGCTCTTATAACCCCCAATTCCACTCCTAACTTAGATTTGGAATCTATCTCTAGCAAGAATCCCAAGCTTGAAACAGCGAAATGAGGAATTCATCGAACCAACATTCTAGAGGAACATCCCATACCAAGATCCAAACATTCTCCATCCCGAACATGGAGAACTCGTCCCACGCCATAACTTTAATAACTGGGCCATAAGCATGAAGGTGCCCTGCCATTGTTAACATTTCGTGATTAAGGTCAGGACAAACCTTTACCCATAAATCATTGTAACCCAAAGGTTTGATAACGTAATTGCCAGGGTGAAATCCTGTGCAATCCCTGATCCATTTCTTCACTTGCGAGATCAAAGCTCCTTCTTTGGTTCTTATGACTACTGTATTTGCCAGCTCTGACTTAACTTGGTTAAAACATTCCTGGTTTGCTGAAAGCATGCCCACCTTCTGGCCCTCTATGGCCTCCTCACGTTCAGGATAGTTCGGCACAGGACTATATTCTAGTTGGATCAATGGGATATCAGATAGTCCCCTTTGCTCTCTCTTTCTAGGTTTAGCCAAAATCTCTTCCAATATATCTATCTCTATTTTTAATTGTTTTTCCTCTGATGGATCAGGTCTTTTGGTGCCCCCCTTGTGGAAGAGCATTGTTAGAAGAAGAGACTAATGCTTTTCCGGATATCCTTCGTCTTCTCCATGGTGTTCAACCTATCCCAAGGATGTCGAGTGCTTGTCTTGGACGCTCTCCTCTTCAGGAAAATTTTCAACAATCGCAGTTTGCAGGATCTCTCGTCCCCTCCCCCAAAGAAAAAAAAAAGAAAAAAAAAAGATTTCTGCCTTTGCCTGACTTCTAGCAAGAGGGAGAATTCTTATGGTGGACAACCTTCAACAACAAGGCCTCATTCTCCCAAATGTTTGCCTCATTTGCCTTGGCAATGCGGAATCGATTTTGCACCTCTTCCTTCACTACTCTTTTGCTGCTGAAGTTTGATTGTGTATCTTCAAGAGATTCCATGTCCCTTGGGTCATGCCTGGCTCGATTCGAAGTCTTTTGTTTGCTTGAAAAGCCAATGTCCTCGAAAAGAACTCCAAAGTAGTGTGGAAGATGGCTTTGATGGCTACCCTATGGGCCTTATGGAAAAAAGAGAAACAATCGCAGTTTGCAGGATCTCTCGTCCCCTCCTTCGATTTCTATTAGGATAATTTGGGATCTCAAGGAATGGTTGTTTAGTCTAAATCTCTTCAACATTTCCATCATTTCTTCAATCTTGGATTAGTCAGCTTCCTCAAAGCTTCGTCTCGAGTTTTATAGTTGTTTCTTAGGTTTCTTGATTGTTTCTGCTTTTTTGTTGCTTTTGTTTTTTGTTGTTTTGTGGTTCCTTTTTCTTTGTTTTCTTGGCTTTGGCATTTTGCCTATTAATATATTTCTTTTCAATCTTTAATGTGTGTGTGTGCGCATTTATATATATCTGAATATATGTATATATTTGTATATGCATATGTACGTATGTATATGCATACGTGTATACTATGTATATATAATATGGGGAAAAGTACTATGAGGTCAACCTCATGGGAGCTTCCCATGGGGTCGAGCTCAATGGGGCCCCACTGTGTTGGACATCCACACTGTGTATTTGGTGGGTTCCCAAGTTATGGAACGTCCAAAAAATCAGTTGTATACAAAACTCAAGTGGGCCACACCATCTGAAATAATGTGAAATCATGCTTAAAACATCTAAAAGCACTTGCTAGAGCCCACCTAAGTTTTGGATTAGCTTGAAATTTGACCCCTCATCCAAGTGGGACACATAACGGATGGTTGGATCGTAGACGCCCTCCCATAGAGGTATCATAGACGATGACAATGAGCCACCGACGACAAGAGAATGCGGATGTCCTCCCGTTGGGGACGCCCTCCCATAGAGGTATCATAGACGACGTAGAAGCCGACACCGATGAGCGTTTGAGTGTTCCAGATCCTCCACTTCAATCCACGGAGGTTGTGGGTATCCCAATGTCAGAAACTCGCGAAGTAGAACCATCCAACCCTTTGGAGCCCTTAGTTGAAAAGGAAAACTAAAACCCATGGAGACAAGTCTCCAGGAATCACAGTAAGAAACGCCTAAACCCGTTGCTGAGGTCTAATACTGCGCACCTCCCAACCCTATACGTCAAAGGTTTCCCGGCAGGATGGCTGCTGATAAACTTCGCGCGAATATTCGGGAGAGCAGGAGCGATTATGGATGTTGTCCTTCATAGGAACCGGGAAGATGGTTCTCCTAGAGGATTCGCTCTGATCCGGATGAGCTCGGAGGAGGAGCTGCGCAAGGCAGTGGAGATGCTCCACGGGGAAGGGTTCAGAGGTCAGAAACTCCTGGTCCAACGGGCTAGATTTGGTCCTGAGCGTAATAGGAGAAGCAAAGTAGGGAGAAATCCGAGGTCCAAGACAGAAAGGGCCCCCCAGACCAAGTACTCAACAGACGATTACAGGGTCAAACCCATTGCCTCCTCTACCTGTGCATCGTTCAAAGAGGCTCTTCTCAAATCGAGAGAACCAAATTTCAGTTCGAAGCAACAGGAAACAACACCAGAAGCAGAGAAGCTGCCCGAGAAGGGAAACAAAGCTGAGAGGGTCTAGAAAGAAAAGGGATACAAAGAGAAGGAAAAAAGGGATACACCAGAAGCAGAGAAGCTGCCCAAATTTTCAGTTTGTAGCCTTCAAAAAAAAAAAAAAAACTGAGAGGGTCTCAACTCCAATAGAACCCTGGATATCCATCACTGAAGAAAATCTGGCCACTTATAGTAACTTCCTCAGGAGGTCGCTAGTGGCGATAACGAAACCTGGGGCTACTCTATAAGCAGTGAGCAGTTGGCTAGATGAAAGCTACCGTTATCCGCCAGAATTATTCAACATCAAGCCCATTGGTTTCAACGAATTGTGGATCGATGTTAGTCCTGAAGTTAACCCAGACATGCTTATTGTGGCGGGAGCCATCCACAAAAATGGCCCGATTGCAAAGATGATGAAGTGGGATGAATTTTCATGTTTTGGAATGGAAGGGACCTGGGTATTGATCTGGTCTATTCCCTTAGAGCTGTGGTGTGTAGAATTTTTTTAACATGGCAGCCTCGCGCATTGGAACATTAATAGAATCAACGTCAAAACGCTTAGAGGTGACGAAATGGGGGTCATTAGGGCCAGAATCATGAGGAAGAAGGGAGATCCTCTCCCTCCCCACATCCAAGTCAGGGCAGCGGGCAAAGACTCCCTCCTTCCAGTCCAAAGGGAAGACCCATCGGCTCCTATCCCTCAATGGGGCGACATCTGGAGGTTCGGACAGCCTGCATCGCCACTTGCAGTTACGGAGAATAACCATATCCCTACTGGAGCGTCAGAAGGCGAAGGAGCTCCATCCCAGGTGTCTTGCGGAGCATCGATGGCTATTGCAAGAGTAGCCCCTTCAGTATCCCGCGGAGCACCTCCCCCGGTTGCTGCAACGTGTCTTAAGACGAATGGGTCGAGCAGGGTTTTCGTCAGAAGAAGCCGGGCTTGCGGGTCGGCGTCCGAAGACGCGCATCTCATTCTCTTTCAAGGAGATGCCACACAGTCGTCATCTGGGACAGCGCATGCGCCGTACCTCCCTGGCGTCTGTCGTTAAGTGACGCGTCCCCCCCCCCCCCCCCCATCTCCACGCGGGTAATGTCTACGCAGGACTCGTGTTCGTTGCGCCAGATCGTCGCCTCCGAGCGAGACGCATGTCCCAACCCTTTCTTCGAAGCTACAGATGGCAGCCTCAGGAGGCTCTTCGTAAGTGAGGCTAAGATCCCAGCCTCGGCCTTGAAAGACTTCTCCAAACCACACGTTCCTAAATCGGACAATCCGACCATTCGACGCAGGCCCAACCTCCACGCGTCCGAAATCGGTTGTAGCCAAGACCACCCTTGCTCCCTAGCAGCAATCCGAGCGAACCTATGGTCCCGACCTACGTTCTTCCTCAGCGACCCTCTTCTCCTAGGGAGATTTCCACCCCTCATAGCGGAGCGACTCTCTCGAGCTCGGAAGCAGAGTTCATGACTGGGGGCTCTGATCAAGCGTCTCCTTCCTCCGCTCCCTCTCCTCCCCCTAAGGTTGCTCTAGATCTCTTTCTAGGACAAGCTCTAATCGAGATGTTTCAGGAAGACAGCGAAGAGCTTCTGGAGGTTAAACTCAAATAAGGGAAGATTGAAGCAAGGTAGAAAAACCCCATGACATCCTTCTCTTGAAAGGATCTAGGGAGGAGAGAGCCAAACCGATCCACACCATACAGAGAAAGAAATGGATAAGGGACGCAATGGGCCATGTCGGACATGTTATTGGTGTATCATTCGGGGATCATCCGGAAGATTTCATCTCCCTTTTTCATTGCATCGAGGAGCACGGCCGTCTGCTAGACCAAAGCAGGTCCCTGAGGAAAGCCCCAGCTAGATCGCACAGCAACAGGGAGCTCCACAGCCTGATACTAAGCTCTCCCATCCCCAATCATCCTAACGTTCCCTCTCGGGCCATCTCAATTCAGGGTAGCTCGGTTCCCAAATGAAAATCCTATCTTGGAACATTAGAGGAGTGGGGTCCAGACGTAAACAGAGACTTGTAAAGGACATTAGCAGTAGAAGCAAAGCAGACATGATATGCTTTCAAGAAACCAAGGTCTAGCACTTCAATGATAGATTGCTGGGATCTATTTGGAACCAATCCAAGGTGCAGTGGGTTACCCGGGACGCTGACGGTTCCTCAGGAGGGATCTTGGTGGCGTGGAAGACCTATTCCTGGAATCTGATCGACAGCTGGAGCGGATCTTTTTCTCTCGGTTATTCTGAAAGACACTTCTTCCGATTTTACATGCCTAATCTCTTTTGTTTATGGTCCTAACCAGGAATCTCTAAGGGAGGCTTGCTGGAAGGAACTGCACTCAGCCAGAGAGAAGTTCGATGGTCCTTGGTGCATCGAGGGCGATTTCAACATCACTCGAAGGGCCGAAGCAAAATCTACGAGTGGCAGAGTCACAGTGGGCATGCGCCGATTCTCTCAGTGGATAGAAGATGAAGCTCTAGTCGATCTCCCTTTGCTGGGAAGCAAATTTACCTGGACTAATGACAGGGCGAGTCCCATTTTAACCAGGATTGACTGTTTCATGATATCACCTGAGTGGCTAGACCACTTCCCCCAAGTTGCGCAATCAGCTCTTCCCAGAACCACGTCCGACCACACCTAGATCCTGCTGGCAGTTGACGATCGAAATTGGGGCCCCAAGCCTTTCAAATTCGACATTGCCTGGCTTCAGACAGAAGGTTTTCACCAAATGATTGAAGATTGGTGGGTAGGATTCTCGAGTTCTAGTCTTGCCGGGTTCAAGCTTTGCAGCAAGCTGTGTATGTTGAAATGAATATTGAAGGATTGAAAGGAGGCTGAGGCGAGAAAAAGAGAGGCCGAGCTCGTGGGCATCATTGCTGAGCTAAAGAAGATTGATCAGGAAGTCGAGGCAAGTCAGAATCCTGATTCAATCCCTTGTTGTTAGACTAAAGGAGGAAGAAACTTCTTGGCGTCAGAAATCTAGGTGTAAGTGGATCCACGAAGGCGATAAAAACACCAAGTTTTTTCATCGTCTGGCTAGCAGAAGATCTAGAACAAACGCGATAACTAGTCTAATGATAGAGGGAACTCGTACAGATGACATGGACTACATATCCGAAGAAGTTGTTCGGTTCTACAGGGATCTCTTGAGGAAAGAAGGGTGGAACAGACCCACCCTTGATGACCTTCAATTCGACAAAATTTTTGAAGAAGCAGCTATTCTGGAAGCTCCCTTCTCTATCAGTGAGGTGAAGAAGGCCGTTGATGATCTAGAAGGGGACAGGGCCCCAGGTCCCAATGGCTTCCCAATTGCGTTCTTCCAACACTTCTGGGAGCTTATCAAAGGAGACGTAATGGACTTCTTTTTTGAGTTCTACACTAGAGGCAGACTGTCCAGAGGGATGGGGGCCTCTTTCATTGCCCTCATTCCCAAATGTCAAGGAGCCAATTTGTTGTCTGAGTTCAGACCGATAAGTCTGATTGGGGGCCCATACAAGATACTAGCAAAGGTTCTGGCCTCCCGTCGGTCGAGGTCATTGACTCGGTTATCTCTCATCATCAAAGCGCCTTCATTCCCGGTCGTCAGATCACTGATTGCGCCCTCATCGCTAATGAATGTCTTCATTCCAGATTCATATCCAAAAGCAAGGGCCTCATATGCAAATTAGATATTCACAAGGCGTACAACCATGTCGAATGGGAATTCCTCATGTATATGCTTCACAGAATGGGCTTCGGTGGGAGGTGGTGCAAATGGATCAGAGAATGTGTGGGCTCGGCTGTCTTCTCTGTTCTCGTCAATGGATCTCCGAAAGGTTTTTCCCTAGCTTCAGGGCTGCCTTCACCAAGGCGACCCGCTCTCTCCCTTTCTGTTCTTGATTGTGGGGGAGGCCCTGTCCGCATGCTTTGTAGGAGCTAGGAAGTAGGCCTTATCAGAGGCTTTAAAGTGCAGGGGATGTCCGCTCCAATATCCCATATTCAGTTCACCGACCATATCCTTCTCTTCAGCGATGCTAAGCAAGTGAAAGTCAGCAATTTACGCACTATTAAACGCTGCTTTGAAGCCGTTTCGGGCCTCCGAGTAAATATGTACAAGTCCACTATGCTGGGGATGAATATGGAGGAAGCAGAACTAAAGGAGCACGCTGATTTCTTTTGTTGTGCGGTAGATTCCCTCCCTACATCTTTCGTGGGCCTTCCTTTGTGTGTCGAGAAGCCTCCTAAGAAATCTTGGAATAAGATCATTGACAAAGTCAGGTCCTATCTAGCAAACTGGAAGAGCAGGTATTTATCTTTGGGAGGTCGTTTAACTCTTATAAACTCAGCGCTGTCAAACCTTCCGATCTACTACATGTCGCTGTTTAAGTGTTCGGCATCGGTTGTTAATGTTTTGGAAAAGCTAAGAAGAGATTTTCTCTGGCAAGGAAAGACAGATAAGGAGAAATTTAATCTCGTCAATTGGAAGGTTGTCTGTTGTCCGACGCAAGACGGTGGGGCAGGTATCAAGGATCTAAAGCTTATGAATCGCGCTCTTCTTGGGAAGTGACTGTGGAGACTCGGGAACGAAGATGGGGCCTTATGGAATGAGCTGATAAAGAGCAAATACGGTAAGTCCGAGGGGGGTTGGTGGACCAATAGCAGTTGTAACCACAAGATGTCTGTTATATGGAGGGACATCCTTTCTACCAAGTCGGAAGTTCTTAGTGGTATATCCAAGGTGGCAGGTAATGGATCCCGAACTCGGTTTTGGTTGGACCCCTAGTCGGGGAATGACGCGCTCGACACAGCCTTCCCAAACATATTTCGCATCACCAAATTCCCCCACTGCAAGGTTGTTGACTGCTTATCATCAGTTGGAGGAAATCTCGTTTGGAACATCAAATGCAGAAGGAACCTTCGGGAATGGGAGATAGAAGAATACGTTGTCCTCCTCAATCGCATCTACAGCCTATCGCTTAATCACAATGTGCCTGACAATCTGTCGTGGCGTCCGGATAAATAGGACAGATTTTCTGTTAAATCCCTCTACAGATTCTTGCTTGAAAAAACTGCTCCTCTTGCTAGTCTATTGCGGTATCATGGCTAGAAATATTCGGTCCGTCCCAAAAACGCGGTCTTCGGTTGGTTGGTGGAAAATCAGAGGGTTCTCATCATTGATAATCTGCGGAAGCGGAGAATGAAAATTACCAATATTTGCGTTTGTGGCATGGCCAATGAAGAGACGGTCAATCATCTTTTCATTCACTATCCTTTCACATACAAGATTTGGTCGGTTTTTCTCCACCGCTTCAACATGCTCTGCTGTTTTCCGGGTTCAACTAACAGTCTCCTTTCTTTTTGGCATGGGATTAAATGCGGGAAACACCAGACTCCTCTATGGCGAATGGCCCTTCTTGCGGTTTGGTGGGCTGTTTGGGTCGAAAGGAATGATCGGTGCTTCAACGACAAAGCCAACTCGGCAGAGTCCACTACGTCTAGGGTGATCCAATCTCTAGTCAAATGGGCTACTTACTCGATTAAGGCAATAGATTGTAATTTTGATTTTCTAGCTGCGTAGCAGTTCTGCTATCTCAGCAAAGCTGTGTTTTTAACCCTTTCTTGTATTTTCTTCCCCTTTTTATCAATATAATCCTCTAGGTTATTTCTCAAAAAAAAAAAAAAAGCGGATGGTTCGATGACTAAGCCACATCTCAGTGGGCCTACAGACAATCAAGAAAGTTTCAAGTGGGCATTTAGTCTCAACTGTTGTCTATGGTGTGGATCACCTAAGTCATGGATTGGCCTGATCTTTAGGCCCATGGTCCACTGTGGAAGGGTGCATTTGATTGATGATGTAGATGTCCAACACACATTAGGTGTGGCCCACAGCGATCGACCTCAAGCAGAGCTCCCATGAGGTCGACCTCATAGTACCATTTCCCATGCACGTATGTATATTATATATATATATGGGAAAGGGTACTATGAGACCAACTTCATGGGAGCTCCCCCTGAGATCGAACGTTGTGGGCCACACTGCAATCTATGTCGGGCATCCACCTCATCAATCAGATGCACCCTTCCATGGTGGGCCACAGGCCTAAAATTCAAGCAAAACCGTGACTTGGGTGGGCCACACCACAGACAACAGTTGAGAGTAGATACCCACCCATTGAAACCTTCATGATTGTTTATAAGGCCCATTGACATGTGGTTCAAACATCCAGCCCATCCATTGTGTGTGTTCCACTTGAATGAGGGATCACACCAAGTTTCAGTGGTATCCAAAACTCATATGGGCCCATCCAAGTGCTTTTAGATGTTTTAAACACGATTTCACACAATTTCAAATGGTGTAACCCACTTGAGTTCTGGATACAGTTGATTTTTGGGATATCCCATAACCTAGAGGGGATCCACCAAATGCTCGGAGTGGATGTCCGACATAGATCGCAACAGGGCCCACACAGCTCGACCTCACAGGAAACCATTTCATATATATGTATATATTAGTGGAATGCTGGCCTGCACACCAGTTCTCACGAGAACTCGTGAGAACATTTTGATATATAGAACTTTTTGAGAACTCACCTCCTGTGATATGAGCCCAAAATCTAAACGGTCCACGTGATGCAGCACCCCATGAAACCCCCATGGCCCAACTTTTACCCTGATCCAAAACTTTGGTAGGCCATGGCGAAAGTAAACAGTTTCCTTGCTTGCATTCCCTCTCTCTTTGGTACAGCCCAACAGAGTTTTGTGTGTGCGTGAATGCATGTGTGTGTATAAAGAGAGAGAGAGAGAGAGAGAGAGAGAGAGAGAGACGCATGAACACGCGCACATTACCAAACCATCTTTCACAAAAATAATGCCTTCCCTAGTGGATCCCTTCAGTTCCTAAGATACTGTTATTTCCCCAACAAAATTATCAAACCCCATGAATCCGTAGGAAGCAACAAAATTTTGATTGATTAGACCAGCATAAAACCCTAGATTGGAAATTTGTCCCCAGGAAAGAAGAAAGACCAACAAATTCAAATTACAATACAAGAGCCCCTGAATTCCTGACAATTAAATTGATATAAAAGAAATACCTTGTTTTTTCTTCTGGGCGGGTGATTGAATCTGCAATTGGATCCATACCGGCATGTCCCCGTCCGCAAATAAAACGTGCAGTCTGGCTCCCCAGGTCTCAAAGGATATTGGTGAGATCTTCCACCATTCTTCGAATCATCTACCTTCGGAGCCGGATCTGCTTCAGAATTCTCGGTATCATTTAACCCTTGATTCTGCAACTCTCCATCTAGGGTTTCACCAACGTCAACGTCTCGGGGAGGAGGAGACCCTAACGCTGGTTCCTCACCTTTTATAAAGAAGATGCCTTCTTCTTCACAGGCTCCCATTCTCCTCCCACATTCCAAAACCCTAATTCCTTTTTTTCTAGGAGAGGGGAAAATTGAGAGTGTTCTATCGGAATCTCTCTATACAAGAGACATGGAAGAATACGAAGATTTATGCGGAGAGTTTTAATCGCCCTCTCTCGCTCTTGCGGTGACGACGACAGTTGCCACGTCACACGTCTGACGGGTCCGGGAGCGGATTAGGTGGGCCGCGACTTTAGCAGCGACCCTGGATCCAGCGGTGTGGGTGGGACCCTGACCGTGGGGCCACATGTATACGTTGTATATCTACACCGTCCATCCGTTTCCTGTTGCTTGTTGCTTGTTGCTTGTTGCTGTTATTTCAATCTCGGCCACTAGTAATTAGTGCGGGCGTGCCAGAATTAAATGTACGGCTCAATTCAAACCAAATAGATGATACACCAAGGGCCACGATGACCATATACGTATGAAATTTACTATATTGCTTATTCAGCCACTTAGCTGTACGGATAACCACCTCAATGTACGGCTCAATTCAAACGAAATGGATGATACACCAGGCGCCACGATGACCATACACGTATGAAATTTACTACATTGCTTATTCAGCCACTTAGCTGTTAGGATAACTACTTAAAGTTTTCTTATTGACTTGACCACATTCTATAGTATCTTTCCCTTATTATAATTATAATAAGTATCATTTTCTATTAAATTTTCTAAAAAGGGACAAAAATAGAGTATAACACCTTTAGTAAAAAGTGAATACGATGTTAATTTGTTATTTGGTACAATAAATATAATTGCTTAACCATGTAAAAATACCGATTTCGACCATCTTGACTAGAAAATATCAAAGTCGGTCGACTTGATCAAACTCGGTTATCTTGGTCGAAAAACAACAAATTCGGCCATCTTGGTCGAATTCGACAGTCTTAATTAAAAAATAGTAAATTTGACCATTTTGGTTAAATTCGGCTATCCTAATCGAAAAACAGCAAATTTGATCATCTTAGTCGAGAAATAGCAAATTCGACCGTCTTGGTCGAACTCAGCTATCAGGATCAAGAAAATGGCAAATTCAACCATCATGATTATAAAAAATAATAATAATAATAAATTAATAAATTCGGCCGTCCTAGTAGAATTCAGTCATCTTGATCGAAAAACGGCAACTTTAGTCACCTTAATCGAACTCGACCATCCTGATCGAGAAACGGCAAATTCGGTTGTCTTGGTCAAACTCGACCATTATGATCAAAGAATGGCAAATTTGGTCATCTGAGTCGAACTCGGCCATCATGATCGAAAAATAGCAAATTTAGCCATAATGATCAAACTCAGCCATCTTGATCGAAAAACGGCAAATTCAGACGTCTTTGTCGAACTCGGCTATCATGATCAAAGAACGAAAAATTCTACTGTCCTGGTTAAACCCGGTCATCCTGATATAGAGACGGCAAATTCGGTCAACCTAGTCGAATTCGGCCATCCTGATCGATAAACGACAAAATCAGGCGTGATAATGAAGATTGTCAAATAATCCATTCCGAATAGGGCTTATAGTTGACTAAGGTTATAATACGGTCATGAACTTGGCCTAGTACTTCTCGAACCATTTGAATAATTTGGTTACGATTCAAATGGCGTGATTTGGCCATTGGAGGTGGCTCGGGGTTTACTTGGTTTTATCTTACATGATATGATGAATTCCTAAGGAAGGGTTGCCCCCAAGGTAATCTTGACTTCCTTCTTCAAGAAGCACATTCATGACCTCCAGCTCTAGTCACCTAAACTGGCTAGGTGGCGAAGCATTCCGCTCATCCTGGATCAGTATGGGAAGGGTGTTCCGTTGCAAGGGAGTTATCATGGTAGTTGAGCCATGTTACTGACAGAACTTCCTTTGCCATTATATTGTGTTACCATGATTCTCTTTTAGTGATGACGACCATCAATCGGTGCACGGCCTCGGTCTGGCTAACCAGCCATTTGTTTACAGTGTCAGTTTGAACACAGAATTGCTTGGCCTGAGTGTGTACCAAGTATGACCGAGGTCTTTCGTATTTATTGAACATGTTGAATACTCGTTTGCACATTCTGGAGTTCGACCATTATTTCTTCAATGATGGTCGAATTTGACCAAGACGACCGAATTTGGTCGAACTCAGCCATCTTAATCTAAAAACGACAAATTCGATCGTCTTGGTCGAACTCAGCCATCATTATTGAAGAATGACAAATTCGACTATCCTGGTCAAACTGGGTCATCTTAATTGAAGAACGGCAAAACTGGTTATCCTGGTTGAACTCGTCCATCTTGATTGAGAGATGGCAAATTCGGTCGTCCTGATTGAAAAACGACAAAATCGATCGTGGCAATAGAGACTGTTGGTCAATCCATTTCGAATAGGACTTATGGTTGACCAAGGTTGTAATACGATCAAGAACTTGGCCTGTTACTTCTTGAATTATTTGAATAATTTGGTTACGATTCAAATGACATGATTCGGCCATTAGAGGTAGTTTGAGGCTTGGTTTCCTTCTTCAAGAACAACATTCCTGACCTCCCTCTCTAGTCGTTTGAACTTGGTGGGTGGCGAAGCATTTTGCTCATCCTTCCGTTGCAAGGGAGGTATTGATGGTGGTTGAGCCATGTTATCGATAGAATGGTAATGATGGGCATCAATCGATGCATGGTCTTGATTTGGCTAACCATTCATTTGTTTACAATCTCAGTTTAAACACCATCCACTTATTTCACTATGCCATTTTAGGCCTTTGGCCTAACAATAAGCCATATCCAGAGCTCGAGTAAGCCACACCATATAAAACAAGGGTGACAGTGGCACCCACGGTTGAAACATTCTAGGCCCATTGTGATGTTTGTAGGAAGTAGAACTCCTCCAAGATTGGGCTCATTCGTTCAGCTGCGATATGATTGACAAGATGGACGGAGTGGATCACCTTACTGTGGGCTCCATTCAACAGCAAACCATTATATATATTAAAAAAAAAAAAAAACAAAACAAAAATATGTGTGCGCGCGCGGCTGCCCAGCGATCCGGAGAGCGCCCTCTTTCGGCAAGGGGCCCCAGTCATGGGACCCAGCACGATGTATAGGTTTAATCCTCACCGTCCATTTATTTCATCGGATCATTTTAGCCCTGGCTTAAAAAGTCAACCAAATCGGGATCTTGAGTTGGCCGCACCACAAAAAACAGTGGGGGCAATGATAGTTATGTGGAAACCTTTCTAAGGCCTAGTGTGATGTTTTTATACCTCTTTTTTGTCTTTCTGAGCCCACCACGTGATTGCCAAGTTGATAGATGAAGTGGATCATACACTTGTGGACCCATTCAACAAAAAAAAAACAGTTTACGTACTGGCCATTAATGCCCCGTAACGTGACGGTGGCCGGAGCCCCACTTGGGCATGAACTGGATCCCACTCGTGGGGGCCCGCTATGATGTAAGTGTTCAATCTACACCTTCCATCAATTTTTTTAAGATCATTTCAGGCCCGGGGCCAAAAGATGGAGAGGATCTAAATCTCGGATAATTCACACCAAAGGAAACAATAGAGACTGGGACGTCCACCATTGAAGCTTCGCGGGGGCCCACTTTGGTGTGTTTCCACACCCCACCCACACATGTGAAGGTCACGCAGACCTGGGTGAATAGAAAATACAAATATTACCTCAATCCAAAGCTTTTAGGGGCCACTATGGTCCACTCGTGGGACCCACTATGTTCCATGTGTATGATCCACACCGCTCATCCATTCCGCCGGATCATTTTAAATTAGGGGCCCAAAAATGAGGCCAATCCCGATCTCAGGTGGACTACACCACATGGAGTAGTGGGGACAATAATATCCACGGTTGTGTAACCTTCCCTGAGCTTATTTGCCATGCAACCCGTGCATTGGTACGATGCCCAGTAGATGGCACCTCTATGGGACCCACCACGTGTATCTATTTAATCTACACCATTCATCTGTCTTGCCATATTATTTTAAGCCCGTGTGGTGTGGCTATACACTGTGCCACACCTTTGGAATAGTGGTGGCTGCATGAGCAGTTGAACCTTCCTAGAGCCGCCATGACGTCTATTTGTCACCTTGCCTAAGTAGGGCCCAATTTTGGGACCCCACCTTGTTATATGTATGTAATCCATGTTGACCATCTGTTTTACCAACCTATGCAAGGGCATGGGGCCCTGATTAGTGGGCTGCACCACAAAATCTATGCTCATTCGATGTCTCCATTAGAACTTTTTTTTGAGAGGGGTGTGTCAGGCCCATGCAATAGTGCAACGCAGGGACGACGGTCGAAGACCTAGTGGCAAGCTATTGTGGTGGGACCTCCCCCACAAGAAATTAATTTAATACCAGGTAGCAAGCTACTATGGTGGGACCTCCCCCACAAGAAATTAATTTAAACCTGATGAGCCATGTATCAGATACTAAACTGATAAGAACCTTCATACGAACCATTATCAGGTTTAATTGCGATCCACACCCTAGAAACAATGCTTATTTGATGTCTCGTGAATGGATACCTTCATGAATGTGACTGATCTAAATAAAAAAATAAAGTGCAAATTTGAAGCATTCAATTATTATTTTATTAATACCTAGAATTCTCAGGCATGAGTATGTAGTAGGGCGTTACAACAAGTATAATGTCCCAAAATTTTGCAGCCCGAGTACATACTCGTGCCTGAGAATTTCGGGTGTTTATAAAGTAATAATTGGATGCTTCAAAATCGTACTTTTTTTTTGGATTTTTTTTTCCATTTAGATCAATTACATTCACGAGAATAAAATCAACTGTACTTCTTATTCCTTCAAAGTATAAAATCAAATAATTGTCTAATGTCCTTTTAAGTGGGGAGCTTATTATATTATTCAAGGTTTTGCAGCAGCAAATAAATAAAGCGAAACGTAATGCTATCTTTCTTCTTATTCAGAATAATCTTTCATAGAGCGATCATCATTTGTATCTTCAATATGCACTTCACCTGCAATGTCTATATGGTTAAAGAGGGTCAATGTCTTACTCATAGTGATGGTTATCCTTTAAGATTAACAATAATTCAAAGAGATTCATAAGAATAGAGTAAGTGTTTCGATACACCTTGTACTCCACCACTATGAAGGATATCGGTATGTGCAACCAACCTACATGAATGTATGCCTAAAATAGTGTGTGTGGTCCATCATACGTAGTGATCATTACGATGTGGAATATAATGCATAAAAAATCCGGCTCGCTCCACATCCCATACTACCGAGATTCGTCGGTGTGTCTAACGCTATAGTGGATTCATGTGAGCACCTCAAGACGACACAACACACGGATCAGATGATTTATGTGACACGATTTGTTCATGGAGCGACTATTTACGACATCCAATCCTGGAAGTGATGTAATACGTATAACGGTTTACTTACATCGATTGTGCACCACTACCCAAACCCATAGAATTACATGTCAACTAAGAAGGTCACTACCCATAACACATTACGTTCACGATAAAATATATGAATTACTAGATGTGGGACCTCTAACACATCACTTGTATTAATGGGGAAATAAATCAAACCATGGGAGTTTTGGAATTCCAAGACATGTGTAAGTCATAAAGTGAGGTAGTACAATGCTAAACTAATAAATAAGTAGAGTAGTGTAATACCCCGACTTTTCAGGACCTGAGTATACGACCCGTTTCCCAAAATCCCGAGTGTTAACCTTAAAAGATGGTCAAATTCGAGTACATATATTTTTCAACTATCAGAGTAAACAGATGAGCGTAGAATGGACAAGTAAGCATAAAGGAAAATTTTCATTTCATTTGGAATACATAAGACGCTGCCCATAATAACTTATATAAACCAATGTCTCGATATAACTAATACAAGAATTCATATAATTTAATATAAGAAAATAACAAAAAAATGTAAACATAAGCCGCAAGACCGCACCGCTCCTCTTAGCAATACGGCCGTGCATCCTTGGCACTTGTACTCGGCTCCTCATCAGCTCGAACCTGAAAATCTCATAAGCCACCTGTGTTACTTGTACGGTTATATTTATTTAATGGATGAGTGGCCAATTCAGTGTGAATTCCCCTCAAGTTATACACTGTCGCATTAGGTAAGCATAGTTATAAAAACATGGCAAGACATGCAAAACAATACATGATGTAGTCTTATTAAATGCATAGATGCGTGAATGCATCATCAACCTAGGGATGTACATCCCGCTGTCGAAATAAATGGTCGCCCTAGGAGAACTAGTCACTTGGAAAAATACACAAAGGTACGCCCGAGGAGAACCAGCTATCCGAAAAAGACCATAAAACATAAATCACCCAAGGAGAATTTAATCACCCAGAAAAGACCATAATATATAAATCGCCCAAGGAGAATTTAAGCACCCGGAAAAGACCATAAAACATAGATCGCCCAAGGAGAATTTAATCAACCGAAAAATACCATAATATATAAATCGCCCAAGGAGAATTTAATCACCCGGAAAAGACCATGAAACATAGATCGCCCAAGGAGAATTTAATCACATGAAAAAGACCATAAAACATAGATTGCCCAAGGAGAATTTAATCACCTGGAAAATACCATAATATATAGATCGCCCAAGGAGAATTTAATCACCCGGAAAAGACCATGAAACATAGATCGCCCAAGGAGAATTTAATCACCTGGAAGACCATAGATTGCCCAAGAAGAATTTAATCACCCGAAAAAGACCATAAAGTATAGATTGCCCAAGGAGAATTAATCACCCAGAAAAGACCATATGCTATGAAAATGCATGATTAGCCCAACCGTTATTAGTCCGTTTACAACCAACAGGTTTAATAAGCTCAAAGGTCACTATGGGGAGCTCAGAGCCCAGCGTAGGCCGACAGCTCAGGCACAATGTCTCATTCCACCATCCCTGGCTCATGAGGCTACCACCTTAGAATGTTTAATGGATCCCAATCGACTAGTGACCAATCATATTCAGTATATGGAGCTTACCATCGCATGGTTGCACAAATAAAATATTGAACTCATATAGGGGCAAATACTAAAACAAAGCCACATAGAGTGATATCGAAACAAGCCACCTAGGACAGATATCAAAATAAGCTACATAGGGCAAGTATCAAAACCATGCGATAAAGACCATCCTTAAAAACTATTGGACACAACAACCCTGGATGGTAGGCCCACATCAATGATCAATTTGAACCACCACTTAATAACCACTAAGTCGAAAGTCCATTATGATCACGACAGTCAAGTTGCATTCTAAGTATAGGTGTACATCCATGGGTGGGGGTTTCCCACTGATGTACCAGTTTAAGTCCCAAAAGCAATCCACAAATAATCCACAAGTATGAGATAAATATGCAGGATAAATATTGAGCATGCAATATAACAATTCAATTCCAACAATTAACACATGTGATTATAAAATGGAGATATCAATTATAAATTAAAATAAAAACTATAACTTAAGTTAATGAAAAAATAGAAAGCTTACGAGGAAGAAATCATCACCTGATGAACTGAATCACCTTCTAGTGTCGCTAAGTGCTTGCGTACTTAGAATTGAATCATACCACAAATCATGAGCTTATATCATTAGATTCAAGTTTCACGCACTACCTGAGTTTAAGATCATAGCCTAGGGTTTGACTTATCTATTCTAGGGTTTTAATGTAGAATTAGGGTTTTCATCTCAAAGTTTAGTTTCATGCTTAGGTTCTAGGATTTGCATCCTAAGTTATTATTAATATTATTATCATATAATGGATCAAATAATATCCATAATAGGAGTATCAATCCACCAATATTAGCAATGATGGTTCACAAGTAGGCACTTTAATATACCAACAATGCCTAATGTTCCCATAATAACTAATAGTCTATTAATAGAGGTGCTAGAGATAGAGTATTTACTAACAATAGTGATGATGACTAATAATAGTATTCATCTTAACAATAATCATACTAACCTCATAATGAAGGTGATACTATTTTCTATTGGTAATAATAATAACTATCAATACCGAGTCTTCCCATGATAATACCTAGGGATAGTAAATAGAAGTAAGTGTCTAATAATCATAGTTCTGTTATAGTATTCAATGCTAATATGAAGAATCAGTCAATAGTTAATCCTGCTTAATACGTTGCTTAGGGTTAGAGTCCTAACCCAGAGTTTGGATTTCCTAGGTCTTGGGTTTAGGTCTATGATAACTTTTAGGATTTGAACTCCAGTTGGTGTATTATTAATTACAATAACTATTGTTATAATTTATATTAGCAACATGGTAATAAAAATCATTATGATGAAAATTAACAATAGGATTATAATTGATAATAATAATATCCATGACACTAATTAGTACATTGTAGTATTAATTATTATTCCTAGTCAATATCATCAAAATAACATTAGTTGTTACAACAGGTAGAAAATAATAGCGATATTATTAATAACAAAATAACTGATGACGAATCTGAAAAGAAATGGAAATTCTCACCTAGGTGACTGGGTTCAAGTTGAGTTGACTCGGCTCAACACAACCTTTCTCTCTTCTTCTTTCTTACCATGCCTCTTCTCTACTTCCTTTTAAAGTGTGGTGCCCCAACACAACCAACGATCTGCTGGACCCAACCGCCCCTAAGAGCTGGTGGGTTGGAATTTACTCATCCCGGCGAAAACCTGATCCAACCCAACACGAGTTGGATTGGCCAATCAAGGGAAGCAACCAACCCCTCTCACTCTCTCTTTGATTTTCTTCTTCTTCTTCCTCTGTTTTTCTCTTCTCCTTCTTCCTCTGTTTTTCTCTTCTCCTTCTTCCTTTTCTTCACATGCTAGAATACACAGTAATGGGTGCCGGTCTTGGCCTGACTCGGCCCAAGCTTGACTCGGTTTGTACTAGTGCATTAGGGTACCAGTTCTTTCCCCAATTTTTTTCCTTCTTTCTCTGCTCCTTCTAGCTCACCGACTTCTTCTTCTTCTTTCTTTCTTCACCTCTCTTTTTTTTTCTCTGTGCTGGAGGTCCAACAACTCCTGGACCCGACCGACCCCAACCCATCAGTGAGTCGAGCAGCCTGCTTAGACTCGGCCCAAGTCGCAGGCGATGCGGCAGCCACAAAAGCAACTGCACCCTCTGTTTTTCTCTCCCTCATTCTCTTCCCTTTTCTTTCTTCTTCTTTCTCTTTCTCTTTTCTTCCCTCCTTTGCTGAAAACTCAGCAAGGCATGAACCGGCCGAACTCGTACTGCGACTCAGTGCCGCTTGAACGGGGAAGACGCCCGAGCTGCAATGGTAAATCTTGAATGGAGGCTTCCACCTCCAATCAGCTTCTTTCGGACGGTCTGTCTAGACCCTAAGATGCTTTTGAATGAGTTCTTACAAAGCTTAAGGGAGATGTGGCTGGTGGGTTCGCATGGAGAAGAAAACGGTGGATTTCTGAATGCAGCCGCAAGAATGGGAGGCGTAAACGCTGCTGCTGCTCAATCCTCCATTTCTTATAGGAGACTATGGTTCTTTCTAGATCATTGGATGGAAAATAAATGGTCAGGATCTGACCTAGGGCTTCCTCACTTTCTCTCTTCAAAATATCCGGTCATTCGATTGTATAGCTGGCAACAACGCCTGCTGCTCTCAACGGTCAGGATTGACTCCCCATGGATGGCTAGGATGGATGGGTGCAGGAGAACGTGGATTGCCAGCCTGGCAACAAAAGGAGAACAGAACTTTTCATTTTCGACAAAATAGCCGCACACACGTGGGGTTGCACCTGTGGTTGTGCATGTGCACAACCACCTTAATGTGTACGGGCGACATAGATTTGTTCGGGCCCATCATACCTACAAGATGGACGGTTTAGATCGATGATCTGATCTTAAGTGAGGCCCACCCGATCGGGTTTCACGGACGTGGTCCGTTCCTAGGTGAAAAGAGAGGGGCGTTTCTCCTTTTTGCGGGAAAACGCGGGTCAACGCCCGGTTTGAACGTGCTGAAGGTTTGGTGCACCGCAGGTGCTTTGGCACCAGTGCACATGCACGTTAAGGTGGGGCCCATGGCGATGTTTATGGGAAATCCACTTCGTCCATTTGGTTGGTAAGGGTTCCTTATGACCCTAGATTAAGGATCAGTCCAATCCTCAATGTCAGTAGGCCTTACAACTTGATTTAGGGTCCTGCTTGGGAATTCCCGTCGATCTACTGGTCGGATCTTCCCGAAATTGAACCTCAACGGTTAAAAGACCGTAATGGTCATTTGTAAGTCTTTCATAATAGATTACTAATTAATTACTAATATTAATATTAATTCTTTCATCATTATTACTTTATCATAAACTATTCACTATTGTAATCGTTTGTTTATTATTACTATTTTTGCTTCATATATGCCATGTTTTCTTTTTATCATGTTGTGGGTCCCACTTTGTAAGTTATTATGATTATACATCCCATGAATTTATATTCTTAAATATTTAATTATTATTATTATAAATTTCTAAGTCGTTTGTTGTGTTTGCATTTTGATCAACGCCATTCATTTACTTAATCGGCCGCCTATAGGGCTTTGATAAGAAGGATCATATTATTCTAAATTTTTACGTGAGTCATGCCAAGTGAACGTCCACTTATCCACTCCCGACATCCTAATGATTCGAATAATTCAACGGTTGGATTTAAACTGTAATGAACGTGAGAGTCTAAGTTAAGTCGGTATTTGTACTAAGTTAGGTTACCTGGTAACACCCGAGTATTGGAAAGTACGGGTTGTTACAAGTAGCATTAGGCTAACTCAACAAAAATAAGCGAAGAAGAGCAAAGGCCAACTCAATATAGAGTAGAAACACGCGTCGCTCTTAAATTTGGCAAAGGGCATGGTTTGTCTCCATTACCCCACATGAATTCATAAAAATCATGCATAATTAAAATCATAGTTTATCCATAATTCTCACAAGGTTAAAGAATTCATAACGACCCATCAATCAATTGCATAGAAATCACGGAAAAATAAAAATATGCAAAAATAAGACAAATCATGTATAAATTAATTCAAATTAGTGTAAGCTTAAAGGAATCCCTTACCTTAGTATTATATGTAAACCTTAGGTAGATCTCGGTGTAGGAGGGCTTCTACATGAATTATAATGTCGCTTGAGGAAGAGCGAGACAACACATGTGTGGGGAATGAAGAAAATGGATGGATGTCTAGGCTTTGATGACTCTCTCTTCTCTCTCTTTCTCTTTCTCTCTTCCTTGGATGTGAGAAGGTGGTGGGAGAGAGATTTTGAGTGGAGAAAGGACGCATGCCCTCTTTTGTAAAGAATTTCTCAAATTGGTTTCTCATCCCATTTGAATTGAGTTTCTCCAATTTGTCTCTTCTGGTGATCTTTCTTTAAATTTAATTCGTACATGGTGACGGGGTTGTCAAATAGGGTTATGATACATAATTTCTTCATAATTCAAAAATTAGATTTGATTATCTTGAAAATTCTTGTAGCGGGTGCCAAAATGGACCTGATCCCAATTAACGGTCCATGCTTAACGATCAGGGTGCAATTTTGTGAGAAATGTGTAGTCAGGATAGGTAAATGGTTGGATAAAGTTGGTAGTTGATCGATGGTGGAAAAGGCTTAAATCTGAAAATTTACCTTTTGCATCAAAAGGAAGGAATTTGTTTCAAGGCGATCATCATTCAACGGTGTATGATCATAGATTAGATTCTAAAATTTGTATCATCTTATAGTCATATAAGGTCAAAGTGTGGTCCGAGTTTGAGTTACGATGGATGGCAGGAAATGGATAATTCGGAAGGTCTAGATTTAGAAAGAGTTGATAAGCCTAGAACGTCTAACTTCGTAACTAAGGAAAAACCTACTAAGGTGAGGTTCTTCATGTTTTACATTCGGTCCATATAATATGCAATTTAAGTCGTTCATATGAAGGGAAATATCTTACTATGACTAGCTACGAACTTTTTTTACTTGATGGATACCAAAATCAAATATTAAGGAGCTGATTTGTCAATTGAACCACTTATACTATGATCTAATGGTTGAAATTCGATGTATATGGTTAATTTATGTTAGATAGACAAGTGACAAATTTTCACATCAAACGGATCATGAAAACCATGTGATCTAGAATTCGGGGGCCTAGGTTAATGGTTCTACGTGGTTAGCAATTCATATAAAAGAATTCATATCTAAGTCATTAGAAATAAAGAGTTATTCACCAAATAAGTTAAAATTATCATTAATTAAGGAGAGATACCTATATTAAGCAACATGATGGATAGTTAGATGACATGTCAAAAATATGAAAACTTGATGGTTAGTACTTTGACCATGTATATAAGTGGATGCATGGTAAGTTTCGTAAATAAATGAATACAAAGTGGGTTTTTGGAGTGATCAAGAGGTATAACATGTATACCGTTAGAGTCAAGTGATTTGTTCACATGTATAAGTTCCTCATATTATAGTTTTAATGGTGGGTTAAGCATATGCATAGATGGTGGTGAAAAATATTGTAACATCCCAAATTTTTATGGCCAGAGTTTATACTCGTACCTGAGAAAATCGGTGTTAATAATTGAATGAATTAGATGCTTTAAAAATCGCACCTCATTTTTTCCATTTGGTGCACATCTAGTCACATTCATGAAGGTAACCATTCACAAGAATAAAATCGACTGTATTTATTATTTCATTAGAAATTCAACAAATTATCAAACGCTATCTTAATGGGAGCTTATTACATTATCGAGTTTGCAACAGAAACATAAATCTAAATCATGAAAATATCTTCTTACTCATTCAATATAATCTTCCATAGGGAGATGATCCTCTAGATCTTCAATCTGTACATCACCTGCATCATCTGTATGGTTGGAGAGGGTCAACGCCCTACTCATAGTGATGGTTACCCTTTAAGATTAATAATAATTTAAGGGATTCATAAAAGTAATATAAGGGTTTTGATACGTTTCGTACTCCACCACTACGAGTGGTATCAGTATGCACAACCAATATATATATATATATATATATATGAATGCATACTCAGCAAAGTGTGTGCAGCTAATCATACATGGTTATCATCATAATGTGGAATATGATTCATAAAAAACTAGACTCGACCCGCATCCCATAACTATGGATATTCGTCGGCGTGTCCAATGCTACCGTGGATTTATATAAACACCTCAAGGCGGTACAACACATGAGTCGGATGAATTATGTAGTATAATTTATTCATGGAGCGACTATTTGTGACATCTAATCCTGAAAGTAATGTAACACGCATTGTGAATTACTTACATTGATTTGTGCACCACTACCCAAAAATCTATGAAATTACGCATCGACTAAGACTGTCTCTACCCAAAGTGCATTACGTCCATGATATAAATAATTGAATCACTAGTTGTAATACCTTCAACACATCACTTGCATCAAAGAGAATGTAAACTGAATCATGAGAGTTTTGAAAATTTAGGCACATGCCCAAGCCATAAAGGTAGATAGCACAAGGCTAATAAAATAGGGAGAAGAGTTGCAATGACAAAATCAATAATAAGGAGAGTGGCAATGACCAACTCAATAAAGAGGAGAGTTGTAATGGCTAACTCAGTAAAATGAGAGTAGCAAGGGCTAACTCAACAAAATTGGTAAAGGCAAGAGCAAGACTTGTATCCATCACCCCACATAAATAAAGATATGCATAATTTAACCCAGGCCTTAACCATCATTCCCAAAGGATAAATAATCATTGGAGGTAAGCAAAACAGTTGCAAGAAGAGAATCATAATTGCATGATAACAAGGCATATAAAAGACGGAATAAATCATATCAACTTAAATCAAAGTAAGCTTAAAGGAAAAACCCTCACCTCAGGTGGTGGCGTAGTCTTTTACGAAGTTAGATCAGAGGCGTACAATCAGGTACTATAATCTGCCTTGTTCGATTTGATTTAGATGTCAGAGTAGAGTTGAGGAAAACTTAACCTAAATAATTCCTTAGATAGGTTTACATATTGCCTACACTGATAAGTTTTCAACTTATCACGTTTAGGCCCTCCTTATCGTTGACTCGAAAATGGAATTCCATTGTTGAGGGATAGATTAAATTTGGAAAGGGAAGAGGAGGATATAAAGAAAAGAAGGTTAGGAGTCAAACCAGGCCTCGATGATAACTCCGCATGCAACTATACTAGCCTTCGCGTTTTCTTTTTCCCTTTCTCTTTCTCTCTTTCTTTTCTTTTCTTTTCTTTCTCTTTCTTTTCTTTTCTTTTCTCTCTTTCCTTTTCTTTTCTTTTCTCTCTTTCCTTTTCTTTTATTTTCTTTCTCTTTCTCTTTCTTTCTCTTTTCTTTTCTTTTCTCTCTTTTCTTCTTCCTTTCTCTTTCTCTTTCCCTCTCTCTCTTTCTATCTCTTCCTTGGTCATGCAAGTGGAGAGGGGAACGCACGCCCCCTTTTTAAAAGGGAGTGGGCATGTGAGGGGGCGTGTTTCCCATCTCAATTGTATTGAGTTTCTCCAATTTTTCCTATTCTGACGATCCTTCTTTAAATCTATTCATCCATTGTGTCAGGGTCGTCGAATAGGGTTGGGGTATATGATTTTCTTGGTGATTCGAAATTTAGATTGGCCTATCTTGAAAATTCTCTTAACAGGTGCCAAAACGAACTTGATCTCAATTAACAGTCCACACTTAATGATCAAGGCCCAATTTTGAGAGAAATGTGTAGTTAGGATAGGCAAACGGTTAGGCAAATCTGATGGTTGATCGATGGTGGAAACTACTTAGATATAAAATATCACCTTTTGCATCAAAAGGGAAGAACTGACTTCAACGTTCAACGGTGCAGGATCATAAATCAGGGTCTAAATTTTGTATAATCTCATAGTCATATGAGACCAGAGTGTGGTTTAAATTTGAGTTGCGATGGATGGAAGGAAGTGGTTAAATCAGAATATCCAGATTTATAAGGAGTTGATAGGCCTTGAAAGGAAAACTTCGTCCCTAAGGAAAAGCCTACCAAAGTGTGGTCTTCATATTTCACACTTGGTCCATATTATGGGCACTCCAAGTCATTCATATAAAAGGCAATATCCTACTACGACTACCCTTGACCTTTCTTCACTTGATGGACACCAAAATCAATGGTTAAGGGGATGATTTGTCAATTGGGCCACTTTTACAATAATCTAATGGTTGAAATTTGACGTGTATGGTTAATTTATAATGCATAGGCATGGTATAAAATTTCATATAAAACGGATTATGAGAACCATGTGATCTAAAATTCAGGGGTATATGTTAATGACATTTTCGTAATTATTGCTGCTATAAAAGTTTTGAGAAATCTAATGGTTCTACATGTTTATAGGCATGTTTCTAAGTAATTCTTACAAAAGAACTTATATCTAAATCATTATGAATAAAGAATTATTCACCAAATTAACTAAGAAAATGTACATATATCAACCAACATAATAGATGGTCAGATGACATGTTAAAATATGAAGACTTGATGGTTGGTACTCTAACAGTGTATATAGGTATATGTACAATCGGTTTTGTAAACAGAAGAACATAAGGTAGGTTTCTAGAGTGTTTAAGGGGTAGAACATGTGTATCGTTAGATTCGAGTATTATGTTCACATGTATAAATTTCTCATATTGTAGTTCTGATGGTAGGTTAAGTATATTCATAGGTGATGAACAAGATGAACGGATCAAAATTTCAACTTGATATGTGTATGAGTAGATGTAGAGATCGAGTAGCTAGTTTACTACGATCGGGTGGTCCAAAATCAAAGTGGACTGTTAGATGTCTCTATCTAGTAGTGCATATTTGATTGAGCAGTTGGTTATGATGGACAAGTGAGAATATTTAGGTATATGATGATCCTATCTTAAAATTAATGGTCAGTTAGCTTGATTTATGAATGAAGATTATTCCCGATGGTCAAATTCGTGTTGGAGAATAAATGTAAGCTTAGGATAGTTAGATTGGTATCGTATACATATACATAATAAGTTAATTAATTTCATAGTAATACTCGAGAACTTTCAATACTTGAGTATTGAAAAGTTTGGGTGTTACAATCTACCCCCCTTAAATAAAATTTCATCCTCAAAATTTAATTAGTTGTACTATTTACACTTATTCATTTAGTTTAATTTTTCACTATACTCCTCATGAGGTGGAGATATATATATATATATTGGTGTGTGTATAATTGACTATATGAAATCGAGACGCTACAATCTACCCCCCTTAAATGAAAATCTCAACTTCGAGATTTATATACATATGATTATTTTATTTATCTATGTATTTAATTTTATAGTATTTTACACATTAGTTCCCCCACTACCTAGAGTAAAGTTTCTCTATTTTTTATTTTTTTTGTTCTTAGTGGTTCGGGGCAACATGGAAAACGGTTATAATACGGCTAATCTTGACACACTGAACTCTTGCTTGGCCATGGCGGTGAGTTCTTTAGTATCATTCATTCTGGGTGAGTTTGAAACTTTTACTTGATCAGGGCATTAAGTCCATTGGTAAGCTCCCGAGATTTGGTACTCGGATTAAACCGCTTCTAACTTGCTTAAATATGATTCTGTAAGTCCCTGGCCTCGATTGTTCTAGATCATTGGGGAATATCATGTATATTTTTTTTCCATCATAAAGTTATACTAGGTTTCATAAGGGGTAAGCCCAAATTATCCATTCATTGTTGAACTTAAGCTTTAGTGTCATCCGTTATATGAACGGTTGTAAATTCCAATTTTTTTTTATATTGACAGCTTATCGTTCCCAAAATTTTAATTTTTGATCCATACGTCCAATTTATTCAAAATTTGGAGCCCAAGTCCTTGACTTATTCTTGAGACTCCAGAAAAATTCACGAGGCAAGATTCCATGGTTTGGGGGGTGTTTCACCCTTGTGAGGTGTATAAAAGCTTGATCGACAGATGAAGATTACTCCCACCATCAGGTTCAGTTTCGAGAATAGATATAAGGTTAAGATGTGCTAAATTGGTGATATACACCTATATATATTAAATTAAATTTCATGGTAATACTTGAGAACTTTCAATACTCGGGTATTGAAAAGTTTGGGGTGTTATAATCTACCCCCCTTTAAACAAAATTTCATCCTCGAAATTTAATTACTGCTACCATGTATACGGATTCATTATATTTAATTTTCACTATATTCTTCATGATGTGGATATATATGTCTAGGTGTGTATATAATCGGCTACACGAAATCGGGACACTACAACTATAGCCGACAAAGATGTACTTTTTAGCCCTTTGGTCTAGCTAATCTCTCTCAATTGATGATAAGTAAGAGTAAACATTACAACCAAATACACGCAATCCTGAGTAATCTACCTGCTGACTACTCCATACTTCCTCTAGAATTTTATAATCAATAGCCGTAGAAAGAGATTGATTCACCAAGTAACAAGCCGTGTTAATAGCCTCAATCCACAATTCTTTACCCAACCCAGCATTATTGTTCATGCAATAGGCTCTCTCTAAGAGAATCCGATTCATCTGATCAGCCACACCATTTTGCTCTAGTGTGTGGCGCACTATGATATGCCTCGCAATCCCTTCATCTTTACAATACTGATTAAATTCCTTAGAAGTGAATTCTCCACCATTGTTTGTCCTCAACACTTTCATCTTTCGCCCTGACTATTTTTTTGCTGTCGCCTTTCACTACTTGAAGTTGGTGAAAACATCAGATTTATTTTTCATAAAATAAATCTACACTTTTCTGTAATAGTCGTCAATGAATGTGAAAAACTATGACGACCCTCCACCAGAAACCACAGGTGACGACCCCTATACATTAGAATGTACATAATTAAGAACCACATATTTCCCAGACTTAAAAGATAACCTTGACTGTTTACCATATATACAATACTTGTAATATTAAAATTAATGCTTTTAAAAACTGAAATTAAACAACGGTTAGAAAAGTACCTTTATGTCTCGCTCGCTTATGTGGCCTAAGCATACATTCCATATACATGTAGACGTGGAATCCACTACAAACAATGCAACTTCACCTAATGAAGTACTCTTGATCAAACTGTATAGGTTTTCATTCCTCAGTGCCTTTATGACTATGAGTGGCCCCTTTGAAACTTTAAGAACATGATAAACTTAGTGAATTTGCACCCTAGTGCCTTGAGTGCTCCATGAAATATCAGACTCTTCCTCAAATTAGGAACATGTCTCACTTCGATTAAGATACGCTCCATGCCATCAAACATCTTGATGCGCACCGATCAAATGCCTACCACTTTACAGGCATTATCATTGCCCATAAATACCTGGCCATTATTGCACTCACTCCAACTGGTGAACCAACTCTAATGAGGGGTCTGTGGTACGAAACCCCCGTATCTAAAATCCATTCTTCGTCAAAGTACCTGAAGTTTGATGTGGTCAACACATCACGACCATTCATTTCCTCATTGGATTCCACAGTGTTCGCTTCCCTGGAAGAACTATCTGAATTCTCATTTGTCGACTTAGGATTCTCACAATCTTCTTCATGTGCCCTCACATCCCACAATTCAAGAACTTCATCTTGCCTTTGCCCTTGCCCTTGGATTTGGACCTCGATTGTGAAGATCCATTATGCCATTCAGAAATTATCCCCCTTGTAACCAGTGCATCTGTAGAAGTACCCACGTCACTATTTTTCTTTCTTATCGCCTTCAACTGAAGGACTGAGACAATGGTCTCAATGCTGATGTTCATTCTACCAGTGCACAAAGAGTACTTGAATGACTCATACGAAGCTGGGAGAGAATTCAATGGTATACACACCTGATCCTCATCGTTCATCATTTCATCCACGTCCAACAACTTGTAAATCAACATACTAAAGTTACTAATATGGGCCTCAACGTCAACCCCCTTCGTCATCTTCAGATTAAACAATTGTAGCTTCAAGTACAAATGATTTTTAAGAGGTTTATTTACATAGATATTCTCTAATTTCACCAATGTATTTGCTGCAGTTTTCTCTCTCATGACACTATAGATGACCTCATCCATTAAGCATATTTAGATAAAGGTTCTAGCTTTCTTATCCATCTTATTCCATTCTTCTTCTTACATAGATTCTAGTCACTTTTTAAGGAGAGCTTTGTCCAATCCTTGCTGAACTTGGATACTGTTCATCTTAACTTTTCATATTTCAAAATTATTCTTTCCAGAATATTTTTCTACATCAAACTTTGGGTTAAATGCCATTGATACATTGTTTTCGGATTTAATTTACTTCTCAACGTTATCTCTGATACCAGTTGTTGGGGAACCGTAGAAGCACTCAGACATGAATCAAGTAAAGTATTACAAATGTACAATCAAGTCCAAACAAGAACAACCTGAATTTTACATGAAAAATCCTTACAAGGAAAAAAATCCAACACAAATCAACGAGTAATGCACTATGAAAGCATAAATTATAAAAGATAGAGTGTTACCAATTCGAACAAGCCTCGAATCCACTTCACAAGCCCTAACTATGCCCTTGAAACCCTTACGAATGAATAAGAAAGCCTTCTCTATACCTTAATCCCGATTACATCCAATATATATACTATCACAATCGGAATAGGCAACAAATTTCACAGTTACGCAATTCTGCATGCATCTTCGATGTGACCTTCGATGCCATCGACGACCCTTAATGTCATCGAACTTACTTCGATGACATTGAATAGCAACACTAAAATGTTCTAGCAACCAACATGGATTTTTCTAAATTTTCTCGATGGGATTGAGTACCTATTAATGGCATTGACATCTGCTCAATGACATCGAGTGGTCTGTCGATAGCATCGATATACCTAGTTATTGACAAATTTAAGACATCAACAACATAGAACAACAGAGGTGCTCCACCAAGTCAACTTAGTCAGCCATACCTTATTGGGTCTACGAATTTCGAGCACTCTAACCTTCTAGCAACCTTAGGGTAGGTTAACCTCCAATCACAACTCAATACTTCTTTTTCCAATTTCTCTAACTTCATCAATTTCACCGTGACTCACTGAGTTGACTTAGTGAGTCAACACGCTGATTACATGTGGTTCGATCCAATGATAATGGAATCCTTAATGTATAATCTCCATAGGTTGAACCGCAAGAAGATCTAACATAATTGATATAGGAATCACCTAGTTATACGCAATTATAAGGAGTTCGCCTTTCCGAGTCGGGTCGAATTAGAGTTGCATGATTCAACAAGCAATATTGTGTATAGACCAATGCCCCATCAAATTGTTTACAAGTAGATCAGGTAGATGATCTTCTTAATTGAAAATCCTACGTTAGATGCATATTAATTTCATTTATTATTTATGACTTATTATAGATTACGTTTAATTGACTATTATATGAGATGTAGATTGATTTCATTATAGATTAATCTTTTTTCTTTTTTTTTTTGAGTTATAGGTGGATTCCATTTGATTATTTGTTACATTGATTTCGTTTGGTTATTGTTAACTATTGTAGATTTAATATATTTGAATATTGTTACATATTTTAGACTGAATTTAAATTGATTATTGTTATGTGTTGAAGTTGAATTTATTTGATTATTGTTACATTGCATTTATTTAATTATAGTTATTTTTATTACGTTTTGAGGAATGAATTTATTCGATTATTAATACGTGCTTTAGTTTGAATTTAAATTATGGGTGCTTTGGCTTAAAAAGATCATTATGTTATTTTGTACGTGTTCTTTGTCTAGAAATGATCATTATGTTATGTTGTTATAGGTGCTCTGCCCAATGTCATTCTCGAAAAGATTGGCATGGGTGCTCTGCCCTAGGTAATTTCCTAAAAGATATGCACACGTGGGTGATATGCCCTCGATATTTTCTCTAAAAGTTATTCATGGTTGCTCTGCCCATGGTCATTCCCTAAAAGGATCACACCGGTGCTCTATCGAGCATCATTGCCAAAAAGGATTAGTACATATGGGTGCTCTGCATTGGATTTGATGAAAAGGATCAGGATGATTATTTTGTTTTAATCTAATTTATTATCATAATTTCAATAGATATTATATAAATGTTAATGCTCTCCTACATTCGGGATTGTGGATGTGTAAATACAATTTAGTTATACATACTCGTGGGCCACAATCCCCAATAGGTATGGGACTATTTAGGATAAAGAGTTTAATATCTTAAAATCACTTTGCACGTTAGGTATGGAACTAACATGAGTTGTGACCCTTGGTGCGAGGCCCCTACTGGCTTGTGATATTACGCACTATGACTCAACGTTTCATTATGTATTTCTTTATAACATGCCAACGTAGAAATTTCAATTTAGGAATGATATGACCTTACAAGCTGTTATGCTCACAACCCCTTAAATTGTTTTACAGGTGCACAGTTGGAGTAGTGTGAGCGCTGGACCATTTATTATTTCATTTCTATTATTAGGATTAGTCGTAGTTTCTTTACTTTGTTGTTAGGATAGTTTGTGTGAACACTAGAAATCAGCACCCACGTTGATTTAAATGTTTTTGGCTGTGAAAGGTGGGAGTTAGTAGACCGATTTGTGGATGTTGGAGTCGCCACTAGCCAATTAATCTTAGAATCCCGCAGTCAGCTAAAACCCGCGAAATATGTAAGGTTGGAGAAATTCGAAGACTCTCCTACCTTAGATTGACTCCTGGTTTACGATTCCGGATTCTAGGTAAGGGACCACGGTTACAAAGAGGGAAGGTGTTAGGCAGCCTTTCTGCCCATACAAAGGTACGGTCTTTACTTGGTGTGAAAAAAAATCTCAAGGGATGATGAATGCTATGGTCGAGATGGGACTAGGCATATGCGCAGATTTCTGATGCGGCAAGATCCGAGATTTTGGCAAGCCATAGAGCATACGTCCAACGATGTGTCTGGAAGGTAGATGTGATAATGCTTATGTAAAGAGGTAAGAAAATTGGACTAGACTACTAGGAGTTTCTGATGTGATAGGATCCAATGTACAGCAAGTCACAGAGCATACGTTCACTAGCAATCTAGAGAAGCAGGAGGGTTAAGGAGGGAATAAATGTCATGATGAATGCTTGGGTATGAGATGAATGGATCTTTGGCCTGAACTTAAGTTGGCTAGAACATGAGTTGCACCATGATCAATTCAGGCTAGACTTGGGATTGAGAAGGTTAGGAGGAAGTTCAGAGATGGCTAGAAAAATATGATCTTGGAGGCTTGAGAACTCTCTCTCACCCTCACTCTCACTCTCTTCTTCTCTCTCCCTCTCTCTCACACTTGGAAAGTAGAATTTGTTGTTGAAAATGTGAAGAGGAGAGGGCTATTTATAGCCTTCCCCAATGGTCTTATGGTAAATGTGAGGTTTAGGAGGGGTAAAAGCTGATGTGGCAAGTTATGAGTGGTTGAGGAGAGAGAAACGCCACGTGGCACACTCCTATTGGCTCTTGGGTTTGGTAACATAGTAAATAAGGTCGTATGGGGGGTCAATTTTTGAAGAAAGTTGACTTTCGGGCATTGGGCGAGCTGTTGCTTGGAGGACACACGCGCCCTGCCAATGGAGGAAATTGGAGTACCGCCAGCGGTAGTCCAACTACTGCCCGGGCTGGGCTTAAGCGTGTGGGCCTCTTTTGGTGCATTGGTTCGTCCGATAGTCCTCTTTCGGGCTTCTGGGTTCCAATAGGTGGGTTTTTGTGCTGATCTGTCTTTAATGGGTTAGGTTGTGGAGTTTTGGGTTTAAGGTTTGGATTAGGATTTTGGGTTTAGATTAAGGTTTTGATTAGGATTTGGGGTTTGGGTATTGATCATGGTTCGAATTGTCCTTGCCTTTTCAAGATGTTAGCCTGGGTGGGGTGCTACAGATGTCCCTCTTTGGCCGAGGTTATGAGCAACTGAAGGTCAAAGCGAGTGGACACCCCACCCTTCTGGTTAGAAAGGATAGTGATTCTAATCTGTTGCCTGCCATTGTATTGTCAGCTGACCGTTTGGAAAAGAGATGACTTGCACATATCATGAGGGATGAGAAAAATGTTGTGATTGTCCCTGCGCGTTGGTGCGTCATTACGGGTCACCAATCACAACCTTTTCACATCAGATTGTTAATAACATTGAAGGATAATTTGGAAAAGTAGTGCCTCTGCGCGTTGGTGTGGCTTTACGAGGATTCTCGTACTGTTTGGTCTGTTGTTCCTTTGCTACATAATTACCCTAGGAGTATTCGATCCATTTGATCATCAAAGTGGTTAGCTGCCCTGCGCGTTGGTGCGACCTTATAGGGAACTTACTACGCTAACTTGGACTCGATCAAATTTTAAGAATATCCCAGATTAGGTATGCGCAGGTATTCTTTTGCCATGCAGTCTACTGATTCTGATACTTTGGTTACAATGGATTGTTGTCACTTTGAGTTTGATTATTCTTTCCAGAGATAGATCCACTCATTTCTACTAGCATTCGTACGACTGTCCAGATATAGAGATCGGGGCAATCGTACATGTATCATGTACAAATTCAATCATCCCCCGGGGAAACCAGAAGGGGTCGACTCTTATTTACTATTTGCATTGACTGCAACTGGAGAATATGGAAGATTCCTTAGTGTACTGCGCGCCATGTGCGTTTTGAAAAACTTTATTTGAAAACTATTCCCTTTAGAACTAGACTCCTTGGGGATTTTATTTAAATTTTATTTCGAATTTTTTGGAAAATATCCATTCGATCTCGTAGGTGGGTGTCGTCGTTCGGTTTTTATTTGTAAAAAATTGACAGTTGCATTAACTCCATGGATAAGCTGATGGGGCTAATGATTTGGAATATTTTTAGATTTTTTGAAAGGTCCATCTGATCTTGCTGGTGAGCGCAGTTGTCTGGTTTTTATTATACGGTTCAGATCAAATAGTCAGATGGCTTCCACTAATGGAATAATGGGGCATCCAATCATCATTTATTGGATTTCTTGGAATTTTCCTCTTTTTTCCTTTTTTCTTTAGATTTTCTAGCAATATATCTTTTTATTTGATCATGATTCCCAATTTCTTGCGAGATTTTGAATTTCTCGTGAGATTTTGGGATGAGAAACCACTTTTCATGGGGAATCTTCTCTTTTCTTCTTTTTATCTTTTGTTGGGTTCTTGTCCAATGGACCAAGGAGAGATCCGGATGTCCTATCTCATCATGGGGACAAGCCCGCTGTCCCATGCAATTTTAGTCAGGGGTGGGGGCGGTAGTTGGACTGCCACCGGTGGCAATCTGATTACCACTGGTCCGAACATTTGTTTGCTGGTTTGGGCTAAACACTGGTCCGATGGGTGTAGCCTCCTTCCTTATTTGTTTTCACTTCCTGGACGTCCAGGGACCCCATTGTTGTCCCTGGAAGCTCTCTTTGGCCTTTGATCTTGGTGATTTTTCTTGATTTCTCACCTTCTTCATTTTTCAGGTGGATGACCCATGGATTTTGTCATGTTTTGCTTTGGTTGGATCCTCTTGGTAGGATGTTTTTGAAGGAGTTCATCTGTGGCTTTGAATCTTCTTTTTGGGCTTGGGTGGACCATGATCGGGACTGTTGGATCATTTTGTCTAGATCTCAACCATTGGATCTTGCTGGATTTTCTATTTTGGGCCAAAGAGTTGGCTAGATTTTTCTATTTTTGTTTGTTTATTATTTTTTATATATATATTTTTTAGAGTGGGGTGTGATAAGAAAGGGAGCCCCACTCTTTTATTTGGTTTTATCTTTTTTTATTGTTGTGATGATCTGGACCATAGGATGGATGATTTAGGGCCCACTGGAGCACTTGGATGGTATGGATCTTGATGGTGGGCCGCCACTTGTGGAGTGGGTCGCACACCTTAGCTTGTTTTTTTTTAATTCTATGGATGAGGTCTTTCAAGTGGGCCTCAAATCATGATCGTGATTTGGTCAAATTGGAATGTACCTTAATTTGGATATGTGGTTCCAGGAGATAATCTTGTGGGAATATGGACTTATGGAACTGGGCCTGAATTATAGACATGTGGGTTGAAAGAATGGGCCTTGGAGAAGTAGGTTTGAGCCTTGAAAATATGGGCCTTTAAAAATGGGCCTTGAAGGGCTTTGAGAATTTGGGCTTTGATGGGCCTTGAACATTTGGGCCTTAATGGGCTTTAAAGAAGTGGGCTCTCAAAAGCAGGCTTGGGCCTTAGAGGCATGGACTTTTGAAAATGGGCCTGGGTGGGCTTTGAACATTTTGGCCTTAACAGTTGACTTGGCCTTTTGTCTTTGGATTTTGACCATTGACTTGGACTTTTGACTTTTGACTTTGACCATTGACTTGGGCTTTGACCATTGACTTGAGCTTTGACTTGGTAGCGAGAAGGATACTTACCTATAAATCTTGCTTGTGCAGCATGCCTCGCCGTATTAGAAATGAGGCTAGCCCTTCCCATCGATCTGCTGATCCGTGTTTTGTTTCTTGCGAGGGCCGTCACTTATCTAACGTGGATAGGGAGGGTGGTGCTCCTGCGATCTTGAGGGGTTGTGGAGTCAAGATGCATTGGCCCGACTGGTTTCATGATCCTCAGCTTCTGTTCTTTGACATATTGGAGCGTACACCTTTTGCCGATCTGTTCCGAGTTCGTCTTAGTAAGACGAATATGTCCCTCTTGTCTGTTTTGACGGAAAGGTGACATGCAGAGACTCACACCTTCCATTTGCCCTTCGAGGAATGGGGGATCACCTCATATGACATCTACATTCAGTTGGGTCTGAGGTATAATGGGGGATCCGTCCTATTTGAGGATGATCTCCCGATACCTTCTCCTGACGATTGGATGAGCCTGCTAGGGATGATACCAGATCCTTCTAAATTTTCTGGTCATCAGTTCAAACTACTTTGGTTGTCTGCCAATTTTTCTTAGCATCCCTGAGACCGAGGCCGCGGCCATTGTGAAGGCTCGTGCCTTGATATTGTACACCATGGGGGCGATGATTTTCTGCCACATGAACGAGTTGGTGAGTTCCCGTTTGTTGACACTTGTGGCTGACATCACCTTCCCCACGCCGTATAATTGGAATGCGGCCCTCCTTGCTCATTTGTATGAGGGATTGGATAAAGCCAGTCGCTGCCTTAGTAGGTCTTTGACTGGTTTTTATCCGGTCATCGAGGTACATTCAAGCCCTTTTATCTATTCACTTCCCTTGAGATGATTGCCCGTAGTTTCTGATTGAGGCCCCATGCAGGTTTACTTTTTGACCATATTCCACATCTAGCGCCCACTCTAATTGACCATTCTCCTCCCTTTCCATGTATGATGCTGTGGTATAAAGATAACCGCAGCCGCACGCGTAGTTTCCCTGACCTTGCATGGAGGTCGAACGTCGATGCCCTTGTCCCTGATGATGTAAGCGATTGTTCTATCCCCTTGGTAGTTGCCCATGCTTATTTTGTTTTTTATCTATGATTTTTCGGTTTTCTGCAGTTTCGCCCTAGGCCGTATCTCCGGTCAATTGAGGCGCTTTCTCCCGCAGCTCAGGAGGCTTTCCAGGCCTCGCGACGCCATCGTATCTTGGAAGATCCTAGCATGACGAAATAGTATCTTGGGGAGAGGCTCTTTTAGCAATTGACAGGCAGTCCTTTGGTTCCACTTAGCCCTCCGATGGGTCTGTCAGTTTGGAGGGCAGTGCCTGAACAAGAGTTGACTGCTGCTTTGGAGGGGTTTGATGCCAGTGCCTTTGTCGATTCGGCAAGGGAGTATAGCTCGTGGCTTGAGCAATACTGTGAGACCCATATCCTAGCTCGTACCGTTCCTTAGGCTTCTGCGGTCCTCCCGGTCAAATTTTGGTGATCCACGATCTGTAACCGGCATTTGTGCTCAATCCTGAGTCGTATCCCGTATTCCAGAGTCTGCTTGACCCGAGACTTGTATCCTTGCGACTGCACCGTTACTGCGGTTCCGACGCTGTGTCTAGCGCGCTGAGGCGATACCCAGGCCAGGAGATGTGGACCTGCGTTCAATTCAAGGAAAACGTCGCGCATTGCAAATCCCAAGAGAATATATCCCATCAATCAAGTACACATCACACATCAAATGTCAAGTACAACACCATCCGCAAAGTTAACTCTCTCTTACAACCCTTACTATCAAGTACACCCATCACTCGCTCCCCATCACTTCATCACTCACACCTATCCCATCCTCTCTCTCTCTCTCATTTCTCCATTTTCAAGCAAGCTTCCATGAGAAACGTCCAAGCTCCATGGGAGAGAGCTAGTGTGGCCCACCTTCCTACCATCCAATCCCACCCTCCAAAGATCATCTCAACCGTTGAAATGCATCCCTTGAGTTCTAGAACGCATCAGCGGAAGGAGAAGTCCATGATCAAAGGTGGGTGTTCATAGCATTTGGTTTTGATGGTTTGTGGTGGGACCCATCTTGATGTATGCATTGAATAGGGAGGGCCCATAGTGGTGGGGTCCCTCCCCTTCTCACGTCTCTATCCTCTTTCTTCCATTTTTTTTGGTGATGATGTGGCCCACCTGATCAGTAAATCCATGTCATCCAGCCATCCATCTATACGTGCTGGGTAGGGCTGATCTCTGATGTATGGGTTTTATCAACACCGTCCATTTGGACGGTGCTGTTTAGACCACTGTGATGTATGCGTTGATTCACATTGCCCATCTATGTGGACCCCATGAGCATGCAGCTGCTACTGCCTTAATGTCAGCAAGTGCGGTCTGATCATCCACCGTCCATCTATTTGGGGACGTGAAGCCCACCATGTTGTATGGGTTTTATCTGCACCGTCCGTGCAGGGGCCACCGTCATGTATCTGTATGCCACACCGTCCATTGCTGGACGGTGCTATGCATGCCTTGCTGTGATGTATTTGTAGCCACGCCGTCCATTCTCATGACAGTGTGTGGGGCCCACCCCACACGTGCTGCACGTGTGGGATGGGACCCACCTTGATGTATTTATTCTATATCCACTTCGTCCACCTGTCCAGGATGGTGAGTCCCACTACTGATTGATGTCAGCAAGTTGCGTGGGCCATCTGATATGTGTGTTATATCCTAACCGTCCACCCATTGGACGTGGACTCCACCATGGTAGTGTGTGGGGCCCACCTTGGATTGATGTAATGCATCCACACCATCCAATCTATGGACGGTGGATGTAGATTAGCTAGTGTACACTAGCTATATAGCTGCTGTATTGACGTCCCAAGTTCTATAGGTCCCATTAGCCCCTGCTACATCACGTTAGCAAGTTTGTGGCCCCATCATGACATGTATGGGGCCTACATGATGTATGTATTTTGTATCTGCACCATCCATCTCTAGACGGTGCCATGTGGGCCACACCGTGATGTATTTGTTTCATCCACACCATCCAGATGTGCTGGACGGTCCTGGATTGTTTGGATGGTATCGCCATGCCCCGCCGTGATGTACGTGATTTATTCAACCCCGTCCATCTATCTAGGGGACGTGGACCCCACTTTGATGCGTGTGCTTCTTTCCATGCCATTCATCTCGGGGGTCCACAGTGATGCATGTATTCCTCCAAGCCGTCCATCTATTTTGCTAGCATGGGACCGCCATGATGTATTTATTTCATCCACATCGTCCAGATTGTGCTGGACGGCGCTGGATGATGTTTGGACAGTGCTGATTTTCATCGACAATGTTTGGACGGTGCCGTGTGCTCCATCGTGATGCATGTTATACCCACGCTACCCATCTGGTGGGGCCCATTTGCTGTGTATACGAGGCCCACCTGTTATGTATGTTAGGCCCCTGTGATGGGGCCCACCTTGGTGTACGTATTCTATATTCACACTGTCCACCTTTGGACGGTGCCACATGGGGCCTACCATTGATGCATGTATTGTATATCTATGCCGTTCATTTGTGCGGCGTACCATGATGTGTGTGTTGCATGCACACGGTTCATCCACTTTTCTAGGCCCATTGGTGCGGCCCATTGATGTGGCCCACTTGATGTATATAAGGCCCATTGATGCGACCCACTTAATGTATATGAGGCCCATTGGTGCGGCCCATTTATGCAGCCCACTTGATGTATATGAGGCCCATTAGTGCGGCCCATTGATGTGGCCCACTTGATGTATATGAGGCCCATTGATGCGGCCTACTTGATGTATATGAGGTTCATTGGTGCGGCCCATTAAGCGGCCCATTGTGATATATGTTAGGCCTATGTCATGCGGCCCATCATTATGTGTCTTAGGCCCATGTCATGCGGCCCATTGTGATCTGTATTAGGCCCAGGAATGTGGCCCGTGTGATGTATTTAAGGCCCAGGTATGTGGCCCGTTGTAATGTATTTGTGGCCCAATTGATAAGGCCCATTGTGATGTATTTGTGGACCCTATGGCGAGGCCCGATGTGGTGTATATGTGGCCCTTGAGTGAGGCCCAATGCGATGAATGTGCGGACCGATGTAATGTGTGATTTCACTATAATGTATGTAATGATGCTTATGTGGGCCACTGCTTAGGAGCAATGTTGGTTAAATGTCCACATTAATGGGCCATGATGGTTAGATGTCCACATTGTGACCTTCCTTTGGGCCCATTGTGAGGCCCATTCTTGTTATGAGTAGGCTATCTAGGCCCATCCTTGACACAAGGAGAGTACACCATCATCTTATAACATGCTTAGTATAGCTTCACGATCCATGCCCATGCACATCATATGTATGCTTGATATGAGGAGTGATTGATCATAGCACATGCCATTAGGCAGATTATTATGGGACTCCCTGAGAGACGGAGTTGCCCACATGAGTGCACGGTATGCGAAGGATTGATGCACGACTGGATTGTATGACTCATGCATCTTACATTGTGTGTTGTGATTACTGTACGCCCTAGCGACATCAGGGTCATAGTCTCCATAGGCATGTCGTGGTTGGCTAGATGGGACATCAAAAATTTGTTACTAGCATTGGGGCACCATAGATGTTCCTGGGTGAAAATCTTTAAACCTCCGTGGCCAGGAGATGCCCTAACATTTAGATCGAGTGGATACATGAGCGATCGAGTGCCGAATACTAGTAGGCCGCGTCTCCCACTATGTCGTGGTCGATTGGGAGGGGGTGTGGCCTTACCCACTCGAGGGTAGTGGGCATAGCTAGGCTGAGTTTAACTATCTCGTAATTGGGTTTACTATTGACGTGCCAGGTAGATATTGGTTGACTACTGGCCAGGCGGATAGTGAGGTCTCTTCCACTTGCATGGTTGCGCATCCAGTGGGCGGCGATTGTAAACTCGAAAACTGGGCTCACAAAATTCCTAATCACCAAATCAGGTGCCGACAGCCTCCGTAGTACCCCATTCTCAGCTCACAGCACCCATACGCTAGATTCTGATCGTGGGATCCTACAAGGAGGATTTTCAAAGTGCATTTGTTTCATAACAAGCATAGTCACAAGTTTACCCAAATCACAAAGGCAACATCATTATCACATATCCACTAATATTAACAGTTGAATACAGTGCTGAAAGGAAAATACATATATCAATAATCAAAGCTCCAGAAGATAGGTCATGCTCCAAGCTCAACGCTGCTGCGACCGAATGCTACTTGCACACATTTATTATTCATAAGCTTATAGAAAGCTTAGAGGGTGATGTAAGTGTGTGCATAAGGTAAGTGCTAAGTATACAATGTAGGTCCATAAATCATACAATGTCAGAGTATGCAATGCAGATCGATTATGCAATGCAGAGACATAGAGAACCAAATATCAGATGACGAAGATGTAATGCAATATGCGGTGTGAATGAAATTAGCATGCAAGAGTGTGAAGTCTAGATGATAGTACGTAGTATCGCAGGCTATGGGGTCCATCATAAGGGACTTCTATCTAAACCAGTCCCATACTTAATTTGGATAGTCAGACTCAATGTGGTAAACTCCTGATCTCAAGTTGGTCGTGCGCCCCAAACGAAATCCTGGCCACTGCAGAGGTACACATATCAATTAGTTACGCACCACCAGCCTGAGTGGATAATGAATGAATGAGTAAAATGCTGAGTATTTAACTCTTACTCAATAAGTCCACAAATTAGTACCGTACATCTCTGGGATCATCACCGGGATCTAGTACACTCTACATGCAATCACCGCCCACTAGACGCATAACCATGCAAGTGGAAGAGACCTCACTATCTGTCTGGCAAGTAGTCAGCCAATATCTACCCGGCATGTCGATAACAGACCCAATTATGAGCTGGTCAAACTCAGCCTAGCAATGCCCACTACCCTCTGGCGGGTAAGGCCACACCCCCTCCTAACCGACCATGACACAGTGGGAGACGCGACCTACTGGTATTCGGCACTCGGACGCTCATGTATCTACCCAGTCTAGATGTTGGGGCGTCTCCTGGCCACGGAGGTTTATGAATTTTCACCTAAGGACATCTATGGTGTCTTGATGCTAGTAACAAATTTTTAGTGTCCCATCTAGCCATCCAAAACATGCCTGTGGAGACTATGGCCCTGATGTTGTTAGGGCGTACAGTAATTACAACACACAATGTAAGATGCATGAGTCATACAATCCAGTCATGCATCCGTCCTTCGCATACCGTGCGCTCATGTGGGTGACTCCGTCTCTCAGGGAGTCCCATAATAATTTGCCCAATGACATGTGCTATGATCAATCACTCCTCATATCAAGCATACATATGATGCGCCATGGGCATGGATCGTGAATCTATACTAAGCATGTTATAAGATGATGGTGTACTCTCCTTGTATCAAGGATGGGCCTAGATAACCTACTCATAATAAGAATGGGCCTCACAATGGGCCCAAGGGAAGGTCACAATGTGGATATCTGACCATCATTGCCCATTAATGTGGACATTTAACCAACATCACTCCCAAGAAGTGGCCCACATAAGCATCATTACATACATTATAGTGAAATCACACATTACATCGGTCCGCACATTCATCGCATTGGGCCTCACTCAAGGGCCACATATACACCACATCGGGCCTCGCCATACGGGCCACAAATACATCATAATGGGCCTTATCAATTGTGCCACAAATACATTACAACGGGCCACATACTTGGGCCTTAAATACATCACAACGGGACACATTCTTGGGCTTAATACAGATCACAATGGGCCGCATGACATGGGCCTAACATATATCACAATGGGCTGCTCAATGGGCCACACCAATGGGCCTCATATACATCAAGTGGGCTGCATCAATGGGCCGCACCAATGAGCCTCATATACATCAAGTGGGCCGCACCAATGAGCCTCATATACATCCAGTGGGCCACATCAATGGGCCTTATATACTTCAAGTGGGCCGCCTATACATTAAGTGAGCTGCACCAATGGGCCGCACCAATGGGCCTCATATACATCAAGTAGGCCTATAACCCATAGGTCCTAGGATTGGAATCTAACATATGGGCGTTGGGAGCCGAGAATGGGGTACTACGGAGGCTGTCGGCACCGGATTTAGCGATCGAAAATTTTATAAGCCCAATTTTTGAGTTTAGGGCATGGCAAATACGGTATTGGCTCGATCTTGTAGCCTGCCTATGCTCCGGGTGATGGTGCGCATTTTGTTAGAGGGGGACTTCTGGGGTCGCATGTTCGTCCGAAGGATACAGACGATTGTATACCTGATGATGATTAGTTCCATTGTATCATGTGATCACGTATCACCAGCTATATAGTCTTCCGTGTGTATGAAATTTTGGTTGCTTGATGTTACTTCTTGAATTGTCCTTGATCATTTTGTAATCTCATTTTGATTTTTGGGCAGACATTTCACGGTCTAGGGCCCCTGAAGTGGACCTCACCTTGATTTCACTGAAAAGTGGGCCCAGGCGGTAGTCTGACTACCGCCGTTGACTTTTTTGCTTCCCGTTCAGTCTTGTCAGCGTGCAGAGATGGCAGGGTCTGACGGCTGTACTCGAAATACCGCCGGTGGTAATTGGGCCTGAGCGGTAGTTGGACTACTGCCGCTGACTTTTTTGCTTCCCGTTCAGTCTTGTCAGTGTGCAAAGATGGCAGGGTCTGACGGTGGTACTCAGATTACCATCGGTGGTAATTAGATTACCTTCTCAGTCCATCTTTTCTTCCAGCAAGCTCCCTTCTTCTCTGTCTGCTTCCAGTAACTTCTCCTGGTTATTCTCTCCTTGCTCAGACCGTCTAATCATTCCCTTTTGTCCCCTTCCCTTCTTTTTATCTCCTTTCTTTGTCCTCTTCTTCTTTGTCCTTTATCTCTTTTGTCCTTTATTATGGCTGGTCATGATGGAGGTGTTGGTGGGCCCAACATGAATGATGGAGAGATGGGTGGGGGTCCTTCATTTATGGTGGTGAGAGCTCATTTATGGGTGGATTGATGGAGATTGGTGGTGGTGTGATGGGCTCTTTTGGAGAGATAATGCCATTCATGGCATGACTCCTACCACCATTAATGGTAGCCATGAGGTGGGATTGGATGGATTAGATGGGTTTGTTGGCTTGGATGGATTTGATGGTTCCATTCTTAGTGGGCCATTGGGTGGTGTGGATGGTGTTGGAGGGATGGTGGATGGTCCAGATCTTGTTGGGCCATGCTTAGATGGTGAGGATGCTATGTTGGTGGACCCGAACGGTGTAGATGGTGTGGATTGGATCCAGACGGGTGGCGACCCCCTTTTTGATGGTTCGGGCGGTTTGGATTTGGTGGGGGATGGACCTCTTGCGGCTGGCTTAGGTCAAATATTTAGCACGAATTTTGAGGTAGTGATGGGACAGGCTGCTATTATTAGGGGTTAGGGTACCGGTCCAGTCAGCCACTGGGGTACTTTAGGTGTTGCAACTCATAGGGCATGTACTTTTTAGACTGCTCCTGATGTGGTGATCATTGGAGGCTTGGGCCCACTTGTTGTAGCTTTTCAGGATACTCTTCGGGATGCGTTGGGCGAGTCAAGATTTTTTCGGCACCATGAGTTAGATCTGCTGGATGAGGGCATGCCCATTTTTTACGATTCACCTGTGGATCCAGGGTTTTAGATTGTAGAGGGTGTGCCTATTCGAACTTGTCGGCTGTAGCCTCACGGCACATATTCTGAGCGGTTGTACATCTGGATTGAGAGCTTGATCGAGTCCGAGATTTTTGAGCTGGGTTCCTTAGGCTTCTGGGAGATTCTTCATTTCCACCGAGTTCGCCTAGAGTGGCGACTGTTAAGCGCGGTGTCATATGATTGGGTTCCAACGTTGAACCTATTTTCCTTCGATGACTTAGAGCTGGGCCTGTCTTTAGAGGAGTTTTCACGCCTATCTGGTCCTTCTCTCACTCGGGAGCCTTATGTTCCAGCTAGGTTCATCCAGCTAATTTGATCCCTTGGTCTGAATTTTCAGCTGCTTTTCTCACTGCAAGGGGTAGAGCTGATGAGCTTTTGCTCGAGCTTCTGTATGACCGTTGTTCTACTGCTCGGGGAGGCCCTGAATCTGAGCGTCAGCTTCAGTGCTTGAACGCACTGATATTCAGTGTCTTGGCTGAGCTGCTTTTCTCAGGCTGGCAGTAGTCATCGTTGGCGGTTTTACTGGATGTGTTCCACTGCGTTTTGTTCCTTAGGGGCATCGTTTCTGTGGTGCTGACAGAGCTCTTTTTAGGCCTGAGCGAGTGCTCTCTTGGTCATACTCGTATCCTTCGGGGTTGCTGCTCATTCCTCCAGATATTCTTTGCTCTTGTCCTCTTTCCTTTCCCCTGTTTTGTTATCTACTTACAACTTGAGCTCGACTTCTGCCTTTCCCTAGGTGTGGCTATGGGAGCACCTTTGTATGAGCCCTCTACTTTTGTGGCCTGACTCCCATCGTGACGACGTGCTGTCTTTGTTACTTGATGGCCTTCCTCTTGGTGCGGAGGCCACCCAGTCATTGTATCGTCGTATGCTCTCTCAGCTCTAAGGATGGGAGATCAACTGGGAGGTTCCATGGCTCTGCAAGACTCCTTTGATCTGTAGCGCAGCTCGCACTCCTTTACTGTTACTAGGTCTCCGAGGGTACTGCTCTTATCATCCTACTCATTTTCTCTGGTAGTTTGGCTTCTGGCAGGATGTTCCCGACTTTGCCTTTTCTGCATTTGGACATGCTCCTCTTCCTTCTGGCTTGATCGCTTTGTATTGACGAGTCTGGATTTCCTGGCAGGGCTCTTTGGATGCAGCGGCTCTGGAGTTCGCGTTTGAGCTCTGCCCTTGGCGACAGTACTATACCAGCATTGGGTGGCAGAGCAGTCACTTTATCGTCAGGTCCCTGGTTAACACTTAGTGGATGAGGCTGATGATCGAGATATGGCTGGTGATACTACTTCATCCTCCTCATGTGTCGTTGATTCATTGGAGGCTTTCGAGGAACGACCATTTATTGACCCCTCGTTTCTGCTTGCGACGCATGGCCATCTTATATCTGAGATTGTCGTTCTTCGTCATTCCTATGAGGATATGGCCCGCGGTTGGCAGTGGGGAGGCGGTATGACGAGGGCATACTTGCTGCGCATCTCCTGGAGAGGGATGAGGTCTTCTACCTGTGCATGGAGGTAGAGCGACTTAGGCAGAGATTGTTGATGTATGAGAGATAAGAACTTACCTGGAATCCCTGATTTTGATTAGTTGCTTGTCCTGTATGGATGGATATGTATTTTTTGTTTTCTTATTGTTTTTACAAGTAAAGAAAAGACAAGCGATGTAAAAGAATTTTGATAAGAAAGAATATTTTTGTGTGTGCCAAAACTTGTGAATGCTAGCTCAAGTTTGGATTTGTGCTTTGGATGATTGGGATCAGAATATTGGGTGTAGCCCACGTTGTGTTTAGTAGTCTGGGTTGTGTACTGGAGATCTTAGTTCCCTGAGAGTGTGCCCAAGATTGTGTCCTTTGGATTTGAGCAGAGTCTAATGGAATATTGATCCGGAGTTAGTCTCTTCTTTGTATCTCATTGTTGCACTTGTTGCCTCAGCTTCTTCTGTACCTGCACTTATATATATATATGTTAGCCCTTTTTTGCTCATAGTGCCTTTTTAGGTTTTCACTATGACCAGCTTTCCCGTCATTTTTGCCCATAACGTCCTTTCAAATTTTCACTACGTCCTGGGTTTTTGATCTTGCCTACCCCTTGGCAGCTGTGCTGTTTTTACCCTTAGCGCCCTTTCGGGTTTTTACCAAGTTCGCTACATGTCCGCTGGTTTTACTCGAGCCGCCCTTTCGGGTTTTCAACTCGCCCTTTTGCTTAGGCATGTTTTCTCCTTTTTTTTTTTTCGTTCAAAGTGCCGGAAAAGACGGAGAAGTTTCCTTCATAGCCGACTGATTGGTTGCCCTCCTGTGCTTGTCTTTGATTACAATCGTAAGCTGTTTTATGTTAGTTGGATTCTTTGGGGACGATGATTTTATTTTCTTCTCCTCTTTTGTCTTCTTTTTGGGATTTTCTGTTTTTTTCTTCTTTTTCTTTGTTTCTTCTTCTTTTTATGCTTTTTTTTTAAATGGGAGAAATGACATATATATATGTATTTTTTTGGTCTGGGAGAAGTGATGGATACTCTTTAGTGCGAGAAGTGGTGGGTATATATATATATATATATATATATATATATATATATATATATTATTTTTTTGATGGACGAAGGGTGCTTTTCTCTTCTCTTTTTTGGTTTTAGTGGGGGGAAGTGATGGGTGCAACTTTGCGATTGTAATAATTGACAAGGTTAGGTATGGTTACCCGTGATAGATCTTCACGTTGTTGGTGTTAATGTGCTTGGAAAGATCTTCTCCTCTCAGACTAGTGAGCCGAAGAGCGCCTCCTGGACGTACCTCTCGAATGATCAGCGGTCCACCTACTAGGGTTTGAACTTTCCTCTGGGATCTGGCAAGTATGGTAGTAGGATAAACTTCATGACCATGTCACTGACTTTGAAACTTCTTTTTCGGACCCCGGGCGATCCTTCTTTGGTAGCATTGCAAGTGACTTAGCACATGCATGCGCTTTTTGTCTGCCAGATGTAGTTGATCGTATCTTGCTTGTTGCACTTGCCTTCCTTGACATCACTCTCCAGCAATACTCGGAGTGATGAGATTTCGATTTCGATTTCGACGGGTAGCACTGCTTTCATTTCGTATGCGAGTTCGTATGGAGTTGCTCCTGTAGCAGACCGTACAGACGTCCGATAAGCCCAAAGTGCGTATAGGAGCATTTCCGACTAGTCGCGATATGTTTTGACCATTTTCTCCAGTATGTGGATTATAGTCTTGTTTGTAGCTTCGACCCCACCATTCATTTGAGGATGGTAGGGGCTTGACTGATGATGTTTAATTTTGAATTTGTCGAGGAAATCACCCATCCTTTAATTGACGAACGGAGTCCCATTGTCTATAATAATGGCATGAGGAACCTTGTACCGGCTGATGATAATGTTTTTTATAAACTTGATTACGTGAGATGCTGCGATGGTAGTGTATGATGTTCCCTCTATCCATTTGGTGAAGTAATCTACTACTACCAGATACTCATGCTTGTTTGAAGCTTTGGGGTTATGATGTCAAGTCCCCATATAGAGAAGGGCCATGGTGTCATCAGGTTGTAGAGTTCGGAGCAGGCACATGGATCTGGTTTCACGTGTTCCTGATACTTGAAGCATTTCCTGACGTGTTTGCAGCAATCCGTCTCCATCATTAGCCAATAGTAACCGAGCCGTTAGATCTTCTTTACCATCATATGTCCGTTCATGTGTGGGCCGTATAGTCCTTCATCGATTTCTGATTGATCTGTGTCACTTCTATTTCATCCACACAACGGAGAAGGACTTGATTGAAGGATCGCTTATAGAGGATGCCCCCGGTGATCATGAATTGGGCTGCTAGCCATTGCATAGTGCGACGATCGGTTGATGTCACTCCTTCTAGGTACTTTTGATGCTTGAGATATTCCTTGATGTCTGTGTACCACGGCTAATCATTCGGAGAGGTTTTGACTTCGTTGATCTGTAGGCAGAAGACGGGTTCTTCCTAGAGTTCAACGGTGAGTTCCCACTCAGCTACTCCTTTTGAGATTTCCAGCATCGAGGCAAGGGTAGCTAGAGCGTCCACAAATTAGTTCTTGGCTCGAGGCATGTAAGAGAATGTGATCTCTTTAAACTCCTCAGTCAGATTCTCTAGATAGACATGATACGGGATCAGCTTTTCATCCTTGGTCTTTCAATCACCATTCGTTTGATTGATGATGAGTTGTGAGTCTCCGAAGACTCGTAGCTTCTTCACGTTGAGGATTATGGCTTCTCTTAGACCAGCGATACATCCTTCATATTCAGCCACGTTGTTAGTGCATTGGAGCACCAATCTCCTAGAGATGGGAATTGGGACGTCAATGGGAGAGTAGAGCATTTCTCCTACCTCACTCCCTTTTGAATTTGCAGCTCCGTCGAAGAAGAGTGTCCACTCTCCTGCCTTTCTTTCTTCTTCTTCCTCGATTAGGAGGATGTCCTTGTCAGGGAAGAAGGTCTTCAGTGGTTGGTAATCTGGTAGGGAGTGTGCTGCTAAATGGTCGGCCAGTGCTTGCCCCTTGATTGCTTTCTAAGTGACATAGGTGATGTCAAACTCAGAAAGCAGAAGTTTCCATTTTGCGATCCTGCCCGTTAGTGCCGGTTTCTTGAAGAAGTACTTTAACGGGTCCATGCGAGCGAGCAGAAGGATTGGGTGAGTGATTATATATTGTCGTAAGCTTTGCGTTGCCCCAGACTAGGGCGACGCACGTTTTCTCTAAGCTGGAGTATTTAGCTTCATAGCTTGTGAACCGTCAGTTTAGATAGCAGATCACTTGCTCCTTTCTTCCTGTATCATCGTGTTGGCCGAGAACGCATCCGATCGCTTCCGTTGCGATAGTGATGTACAACAGTAGGGGCCTACCTGGCATAGATGACATGAGCACTAGAGGATTTAACAGGTACTTGATCTTGTCGAAAGCTGTTTGACAGTCGTCGTTCCATTCTTTTGGCGAATTCTTCCTTAGAAGTTTGAATATGGGCTCACAGATGGGCATGAGTTATGCCATGAATTGGCCAATGTACTGGATCCTTCTGAGGAAACCTTGAATCTCTTTTTCGGCACTGGGTAGTGGCATCTCGATGATAGCTTTAGTTTTGGTCTCGTCCACTCGGATGCCATCTTCACTGACAATGAAGCCTAACAACTTGCCTCCGGTTGCGCCGAAAACACATATTTGCTGGTTAAGGCAGAGCTTGAACTTTTCTAGTCTGTCGAAGAGCTTTTTGAGGTCTTCGAAATGTCCTTTGATCGTGCAAGATTTGACTATCATGTCATCCACATAGACTTCCATTTCATTGTTTATCATGTCGTGGAACAAGGCAGTCATGGCTTAATGATATGTAACTCCCGCATCTGTGGGTGGCTCACCATTCGATTCGATTACCAGCGGGATGGCTGTCTAGCCTGGTTCTTTCCCCTATTCGATCTTGCTGTTTTGCTTTGTTTGTACCTGTGGTCATCTGTCCCAATGACTATGATGTTTGCTAGGCTGGGCTCAGAGTCTGATTCGATCTCTTCGCTTAGAAGTTGGAGCTCCTCGGGCTCCTTGGGTCCACCTTACGGTGGGACCCCTGTCCAATTAAGGGAATGCCACTTCCCTCTCTCGATCCAATGGATGGGCTGCTTTTGCCCCTTGTGCTGCTGAATTGTTGTGGTAGTATTTCCCCTTGACTATTGGTAGGGGTGGGTGCCTCCACGTTCTTGCCTGGGTGACTTGTAATGGGCACTTCTGGTCCTGGGTCCTTTATGGGTGGCCCTGCCTCCGTGCCCTTAGCTTCATATGATGGGTCTAGGGGTTCTGCCCCTGGCACTGGGTGTACTTTTGGTACCCTTAGGATTTTATCCCATCGTATTGGCGGCCAAATGGATTCTTGGCTAGAATGTTTTGTTAGTTTGAGCCGCTGAGGTGATCCTCAAGAGAGATCACCGTATCATCATAGACTGTTCTAGCTTTAACAAACTTGATGGGTGTGCACTTGAACGGTTGCCTCTTTTTTGACCTTGTAGTCTGATCTTCCAGTATCGGTTGATACCCCAATCCCTGCCTTTGTACGTTGGCATGAGCTGGCTTTACTACCATACCTTTCTCGGAACTTGGTACGGTAGTTCAGGATTAGCCGTTCAACAAGAGGGATGACATATTCGACTGAGTGGGTATGGGTTACAATGGAGTTCACAATTTCGAATGCGAAACTATGATATGCTATGTCACCTTCTGCATACTGGACGTTAATCACTGGAATATCAGTTTCTAGGGTATTGATCGCCACTGGTAGGATAGTTTCTAGTTCGGCTAGCACCGAGATGATCCGATTTCCCAAAGGGAATTTAACCCTTTGATGGAGGTGGATGCGATGGCTCCAACGGCATGAAGTCATGGCCATCCCAACAGAAGGTTAAATGAGGCAGGAATGTCAATGATCTAAAATGTGACAAGAGTCATGTCTGGTCTGATTTATAACTCAATATCTATTTCCGCCTCCACTTGCCTTCAGGAGTTATCAAAAGCTCTGACACTCATGGTGCTGGGTTGAAAGAAGATGGTTCGATCCTCAAACGTTCGGCAATCCTCAAAGGGCAAACTTTAGGCTTGATCTGTTATCAATGAGTACGAGTGGTACTTTGAAATTTCTATAACAGACGACTATATTAAGTGAGCGCCCATGTTTGCGACCTTTGGGTGGCAACTCATCATTAGAGAAAGTGATAGCTCGTGGTGCGAGGAGTTGTCCGATCATGCTTGTCACCATTTCATGAGGTACGTTAGGAGAGATATGTGCATCGTTCAGAGTTTTCACAAAGATTTCTCAATGCAATCTTGACATGCGCGAGAGTTCTCAGATGAAAATTTGTGCGAGAATGGATTTGAGCTGAGTTGCTATGTGTAGACAGCATCAATTTTGTGGGTTGTTCCCAACAAAGTTCCTAGGTTTCTTTTGGGTTATGGTTGTCTCTCCTGAAACACCTTCCATTGTTTCCCACTTCAGCATACTCTGGATAGTGCCATGGGACTGCCTTTGTGTTATAGGAGGGAACCATCTTCCCTTCCAGATATATCATCGGCTCTTGAAGTTGAGTGGTTGTTACTGGAACTGTTTGTGGTGGACTTGATGATTTCTCTTGGAGTATGGCTGAATCGTGGTGGGATTTGATAGTGGGATTTTCCTTCTCCTCTTGATGTGTACTTTGTGAATGAGGGATCCTCTGGGTATGTGCCAGCTAGTGAGGCATTAAGAAACTTGAGGATTGGACCGGGGGTGCCCCTTGCAAGGTTAGTAGGGTAGATCGGGGAGGCCCAGCGGAAGAATGAGGGGTTCAGAGTTCGACCTGTTTGGATATGCCGAGGAAGGCGCTGGACATGCCCATTGGCCAAAGGGAGGCTGAGAATATGACCTGGTGGGCGTTGTTGATGCCCTTTGGAGAATGAGAGGTGGTGCTGTTGGTGCTGCTTTAAGGATGAGAGGTAGTGTTGGCAGAGGTGCCTGTCGGTATTCCCATGTCTGATTTGTTGTATCGGGCATGATTGTTTGTATGGAGTGATGTGGGGAGGAGTATGTGGGATGCTCCTTCTCAATGCTGTTGACGGTAGAGGTGCCAGATGTACTGGGTCCTGCTTGATGTGATGGTAAGGGATTCTGAAGAATGTTGGCTTGAGTGGTGCTACTGGCCTGTGGGGTGATTGCGATCTTTTGGCTTTCGATCAAGTCTTGGACTACATGTTTCAAGGCGAAATAGTGGTCCGTTAGATGACTAGGAGCCTGATGATATGCACAATATTGATTTTCATTGTATCCCGGTGGCAGGGGATTTGGCGAAAGTCACGGTTGGAGTGGCGTCAGGAGTTGCCTTTGCATTAACATTGTCAGAACCTGACTGTACGTTTGTGCGAGTGGGGTGAACTTCCTACCCAACATGGCCTGCCTGTATGGATTTTTCCCATTTTCCTTAGGCTTTTATGCTTGCGGTTGAGGTGGCTGTGCTTGATATCCTTATTGAGTTTGCTTTGGTTGGTATTGCCTGTTTTGCTGTGGCTTCGATGGTGGAGTGTACTGGTTGCCTTGAGTATTGGTGATGATATTGTTGACTTTAGTGGTACGTTGCAGGGGAGCAGTGCCGTTTCCATTCAGATATCCAATGGGTTTCCCATTGACTTTATTTCTTTTGATTAAGGGGGCCTGATGTGGCCATAGCGAAATGGTTCCAACTCTTATCCTGACTTCTACTTGTTCTCCAGCTCGAATGAGCTGGGAGAAGTTTATATATGGGTATGAGATCAGGTATCTTGAGATGTTTAGATTTGTCAAATGGACAATCATGGATATTTGTTCCTCATCATCGATGGAGCTTCTCATTCAGGTTGCCATGGCCCACCATCGTCCCACATATGTTGACAATGATTCGTCGCTTTTTTGTCTCAAGGCAACCACATCGACTCTTCTCGAAGCCATGTTCAGATTGTAGGAAAATCTGTCAATGAATGCTTAGGAGAGTCTCTCCCAAGTCCTAATCTGATGGCTGTCCAATGAGGTATACTAGTCCAGAGCATCGCCCTTGAGGGATTTCTGGAAAAGTCGTATCAAGGCTCCATCATTCCTGGCTATTGCATTGAGTTCCACACAAAAAGCTTTTAGATGTGTTATGGGGTATCCGCTACCGTCGTATCTCTTAAATTTTGGTACTTCGAAGTTTGGAGGCACCTGAGCATCCAGAAAAGGACACAAATCCCTGAACTTGGTGGATGGGAGATCCACTCCTTGCTGCCTCTGTAGCTAATTTTGTACCTTTTGCAGCTGTTCCTACATTTCATCCATTTCAGATTTATAGGGTTGTAGATATCTTGCCCCTTGTTGTAGGGCTTGTGCTGCTTCCTCCTTATAAGGGTCAAGTTCTTCAACCCTTTGATTTCTAAGAGTGGGGGTTTGTTGGAAAGAAGTTGGACTCCCAGTGGTGGGAGGTATCTGAAATTGAACTCCACTCCCTTTTGGGGGAGGGTGTGATGTATGGATATGGCTCCCGCTCGGGGGTATCTGCCAATTCTGGAATGTTACGCCCGTTAGGGGGAGTATGTTGGACTCAAAATTGACCCTCTTTATGGGCATCCGCCAGTTCTTGTTCGTGATTCCCGTTAGGGGGAACCTGTTTGTAACCTGATTATTGTGATGTGTTGAGTAGTGATGTGTGGGAGGATTGCTCCCATTTGTTGGTTGCTGTTGTGGCTGTGCTGACTCCTCTGGGAGAGAGAGAACAGGATTAGCTGGAGGAATGAGGGAGAGCAAAAGGAGTTTGTGGGATTAAGCTATTTTGGACATTAGGTTGTGTTGCCTGTGTGTTTGGTATGGTGCTTCGTACCAATCGAAGTAGCAACTCCTGTAATGCCTTGAAGCTCTGAGACATCTCATTCAAAGCCGTTGCGACTAGCACATCTGTTGGAGCTATCGGTACCGGTGCCGGTGCTGGTATAGGTGTTGGTTCTGATGCTGATGCTTCAAGAGCTGGCGGAGTTGCCGACTCTTCTTCATGGGTAACCAAGGCAGCTTGGGATCGAGTAGTCATAGCTCGGATTGATGCTCAAAACAAGTGTAAGCCAAAGACTGATTTTTCTTTTTTATAAATGCAGTGATGATACCCCTTGAGATTAAAGTACCACACCCTTTCGAGTCGAGTCTCGGCTAGTGGGAACTAGTAAAAATCTCTAGTCGAGTCGCCATTCTGTGAACACTGGAAATCGGTGCCCACACTAATTTAAATGTTTTTGGCTGTGAAAGGTGGGAGTTAGTAGACTGATTTGTGGATGTTGGAGTTGCCACTAGCCAATTAATCTCAGAATCCCGCAGTTGGCTAGAACCCGCGAAATATGTAAGGTTGGAGAAATCTGAAGACTCTCTTACCTTAGATTGACTCCTGGTCTACGATCCGGGATTCCAGATAAGGGACCTTGGTTACAAAGAGGGAAGGTGTTAGACACACTCTCAGCACATATAAAGGTACGGTCTCTACTTGATGTGGAAAAAATATAATCTCAAGGGATGATGGATGCTATGGTCGAGATGGAACTAGGCATATGCGTGGATTTTTGATGCGGCAAGATCTGAGATTTCGGCAAGCCACAGAGCATATGTCCAATGATGTGTCTAGAAGGCAGATGTGATACTGCTTATGCAAAGAGGTAAGAAAAGTGGACTAGACTGCTAGGAGTTTCTGATGTGACAGGATCCGATGTACGGCAAGTCATAGAGCATACGTTTACTAGCAATCTAGAGGAGCAGGGGGGTTGAGAAGGGAATAAATATCATGATGAATACTTGGGTATGAGATGAATGGATCTTTGGCCTGAACTTGAGGTGGCTAGAACATGAGTTGCACCATGGTCAATCCGGGCTAGACTTGGGATTGAGAAGGTTAGGAGGAGGCTAAGAGATGGCTAGAAAAATCTGATCTTGGAGGCTTGGGAGCTCACTCTCACTCTCTTCTTCTCTCCCTCTCTCTCTCTCTCTCACTTGGAAAGTGGAAGTTGTTGTTGAAAATGTGAAGAGGAGAGGGCTATTTATAACGTTCCCCAATGGTCTTATGGTAAATGTAGGGTTTAGGAGGGATAAAAGCTGATGTGACAAGTTATGAGTGGTTGAGGAGAGAGAAACGCCACGTGGCGCACTCCTATTGGCTATTGGGTTTGGTAAAATAGTAAATAAGGTCGTATGAGGGGTTAATTTCTGAAGAAAGTTGACTTTCGGGCGCTGGGCTAGCTATTGCTCGAAGGACCCACGCGCCCCGCGAGTGGAGGTAATTAGAGTATCGCCGGCGGTAGTTTAACTACCGCCGGGGGTAGTCCAACTACCACTTGGGCCGGGCTTAAGCGTGTGGGCCTCGTTTGGTGCACTGGTTCACCCGATAGTCTTCTTTCGGGCTTCTGGGTTCGAATAGGTGGGTTTTTGTGATGATCTGGCTCTAATGAGTCAGGTTGTGGGGTTTTGGGTTTAAGGTTTAGATTAAGATTTTAGGTTTGGATTAGGGTTTTAATTAGGGTTCGGGGTTTAGGTATCGATCATGGTCCGGATTGTCCTTGCCTTTTTAAGATGTTAGCCTGGGTGGGGTGTTTACAGTTTGATTATCAAATTTCAATGTAATGAAAAATATTAATGAAAATGTGGAATGGATTGATGAACAATATCTATATAATGAGAAATTCATATTTTATTCCATTTAGCTGCTCGAATTGCCTTGGAAATATATGGAATTTTTTAGGATTGTGATATATTTTGTTTAAATATAACTCGCAGTTGTGGAATTTGGGTTTGGGCCTGGCCAATTCGAGTACCGAATTTTGAGGCCTGACAGGTCATAGACAACTATAACATGAATCGGCTCAAGTATGATGAGCAGAAGCTCCACACACAATAGGTTCTTTACAAGACCAATAATACAAAACGTCAAAAGGGGCAGTGGCCATATTGACTGAGGAATCCTTTAGTGGTAACCCCAATGTCAAGAAGCGCAAGCACGACCATGGTAAGGGAAATATCCCGAAGGGTGTAGGTGCCTCGACTGGCCTAAAACGGTAAGAAAAATGGAAGAGGCAAAAGAGGAAAAGGCAGTTGGCACTGGGGAAGCTAGGGCACTCTAGGAATAAGTGTGAGGCCTACAAGAAATTTATTGTTTAGGAGGCCAACGTAGAAAAATTAGAAGGGTCAAAATGAAAAATGAAGAGAGGCCAAGTGTGCATCGTCCAGGAGCAGCTTCAGTAGGATGGATATAAGCATAGTCTAGAGTAGTTATGAAGGAATAATATTAGGGCTTAGACCTAGTTTGATACTTCAATTCATGGATATAATTTATTCGCTTAAGTATCACTTTATTAGTCATAGGCATATTTTTATTCATTCTTGTGAAACTACCCTATACACTGCTTTTACCCACGTTGTGATTCATGATAGGATGTATTGTAATTGGTTAATATGACTCTCTGGGGTATCCAACATTACGGATTAGGAATAGGATACCAGATATAGACCTTATAGAGACATCTAAATGTACTCTTGTGTTAATGCTTCAGTAGGATGTACGGTAAAATGGGCTCATGTTCGTGCGCAGTATGTTGGCCTTTAACCAAACACATATCATCCATTTTAAAAAGATTATTGTCACCACCCATGTGATTGATAGTGATGATGTGAGCATGAGCTCTGGTTGTAATTTTGTGATACTCGTTGAATCAGTAGTTTTTAGTTGAGCCCACAATTGTAGTATTGATGATTATATGAATGACATGTTTATCTTACCTTATTTATGAGCATTGAAAGGACAAAATTTTGTCACAGTGGTTGTAATGGAGGTTTTATGCTTTTGTGACCATTTTTCCACCCTGTGTATAGATAGATCTAAGTCATTAGTCAAATGACATGAACTTAAGTGTGTGACTAAGGGATTAATGCCAAGAGGTATGTTAACTGCTCACTAGAATCTCACAATGCTCTAATATGCACATTATCAGACTTATGACAAGATGTCTTAGTCGGTGGGAAGAAAATGAGACACTGTTATAAGCATAGTCTATTTTAGAAGAAGTTCATGTTAGAACAAACCACAAATTGGATGTGTTGCCTCTCATGGGGATGTAATCTGATACTGGCATTTCACTCATATAGTGACACTATCAGTTTAGCATGTGATGTGCTAGGTGTTTTTAAATGATCCATATGTCGAGATGCACATGTTTTCTCTCTCTGGTGGATCATAGAGTTCTTAAGTGAACTCAGAACTATCATGTTATTGGGTTTAGATTACAAAGTTTAAAAGGCAAGTCCTACATGAAGTAGTGAAACTATTGGAAAACGTAGTCCTTCGTGTTAGTGTGAGTGACCATTATGGTGATGGTGTGGATTGCTAGAGGACTTTATGGCTCCTTAATCCTTTTATCTTTTAAGTTCTTAATCCGCATGCATGCTTAAGATATTTGAGTATGTATGAGTTTTAGGGCAAGTGGGAGATTGTTGGAGCCAGTGCCCTAGAAAACCAATGTGAGCTCTAATATATTAACCATGTGGATGTGATTAGGGAGATCTCAACCGCAGATCATGATGACTGTTATGGGAAGAATGGGCTGATCCATGAGAGAAGGTCGGACCAGCAACGATCACGAGCCAATGGGCCAAACTACTCAGAGTAGAATTAAGGTCAGAGTTGGATAACCATAGGTCGGCACTACCATAGGTTGGCATGACTATAGGTCGGCGTGACCTTTAACGGGCTTCCCAAAAGAACAACTTAATGGGGTTGTCAAGCCCGATGAAGGAAGCTAAGGGCTACTAAAGTTAATGATCACAAGGACATCACAAGCTTGCTTGGTTGGTATTATCATCGGAACCACGCCGACCTCTCGATAGCTCGGCCTTGTTCACCTCTGGGGTGCCGCTACCTCTATCGTCCGACCTTATCTACGGGTCAGATGGGTTTATCGGCTTCCAATTGACCTTTGATCTTATCTAAGGAAACTACCCGAAGATCTCTCTGGAAATGCTGGAGGATAAGCTCAAAATCACGGATATCTCGGGGATCAAAGATTTCAGGAAGATCTCCAATATGATAGGAGTTCTAATTCGAGTATGATACTTACCTGTCAAACAAAAAGGATTGTTCATGGTGTGATCTTCCCTCTATTATAAATAGGGAGGGCCTCCAACGGTGAAAGGTACACACACAAACTTTTACATATTAAACCCCTTTTCTCCAAGATCACTTCGACCAAGACCCAGATCCCTGACTTTGACATCGAAGGGTCCCTTGCATTAGCTAGAGTCTTGTTTATTTTATGTGCAGGTACATAAGGGTTTAAGAAAGGTTTATCAGAAAACTGCATCAATAGTTTGGCGCCGTCTTTAGGAAGCGACATCAAAGTCATTTCTTGCTTTACCAAGATAACTATAATGACTATAGGGAAGAAGAAAGCCCGAGTCTCCCCTGTTGCACCTGATCTTATGCCATCGGTGTAGCCTGACAGTCACCGGGGCTCCACCTCCCAACAACAAGCTGACTCTGGTCCTACAAGGCGAGCTCAGAGATCTTGTAATAGAGGAGGGCGGCTAAACTCCCTTGAGCAAAGGTTGAAATGCTGAATAATAACATGAACTCCATGAGACAGTTGTTGGAACAATTACAACCCTAATAAGTACAGAGGACCACCCAGAAAGCTAAGCAAGTAGTCCACAATCCTCCTTAGCCTTCCAACATGCCTGCCACCTCTTGGAGGAGCCGACAGCTTGAATCGACAAGGCCGGCCCCTTCTCACATTTCTCAGACTACAACTTTACCCACTTTCGACCTATGCCATGAGTTGGACAGAAAGAAGCGCGACAAAGCTCCGATCGAAACTACGACCGAGAGCGGCGAACCATGGGAAGCTGAACTTAAGGACTTGCGAGGTCAAATTGGGGACATACGACAAGCCTACCGTACAAATGCTCCAACCCCAATGGAAGTAGTAATGAAGAAAACTGAGCCTCCATTCATTGTTGACATTATGCAGGCGCAACTGCTCGACAGGTTTTGTATGCCACAAATCACTCCCTTCTCAGGAACTACCAACCCGTCCAAACATATGGAGTCCTTCAGGGTATAGATGGAGCTCCACAACGCATCCGCTGCAGTAATGTATCGAGCATTTTCATTGACCCTAACTGGAGCTACCCGATTGTGGTTCAGACAGCTAAAGCCAAACTCCATTAGCTCGTTCTCCTAACTCGGTCAAGTTTTCGTCAGAACTTTATCGGGGAGAAGGAGACACTCAAACCAACCTCTCACTTTCTCCACGTTGTCCATAAAGAAGGAGAGCTGTTGAAAGACTACATCAAGCGCTTCAATCTCGAAGTGATACAAGTATGAAAAGACTCCGATCAACTTGCTCTGATCGCGATAATGGGAGGATTAAGGGATCCCAAGTTCTTCTTCTCACTGGATAAGATCCCCCGACAACAACGACCGACCTATTGAACAGGTTGCAAAAATATTCTAATGCCAAGGAAGCCTCTACCCTATGTAAGGCCATCCAAAGCAAAGAACAACAACCAAAGGTAGAGCCCATCTTGGCCAGTGGAAGCAAGAAAAGGAAGAATGACCAATCACGTGATAATTAACGTCCGACCAAGCGACCTGACAGTAAATTCAAGTCATACACTTCACTATACAAAACACCTAAACAAGTCTTAATGAAGATCCATGACAAACGCATCATTAAATGGCCGAACAAGATGAAATCCGATCCTGGCAAGCGAAGTAAAAATAAATATTTCCATTTTCATCAAGACCACAACCATTCAACAAGCGATTGTTTCGACCTCAAGCAGGAGATCGAAGCGCTCATACACAGTGGGCACCTTAGAGAATACGTCAATCATCGAGGAGATCGGGCTACCTCAAAAGATGATCAGCCCGTCAATAATGAACCAATCGGGGAAATTCATACCATCTTCAGAAGTCTTGCCAGTGGAGGAGATTCAAACCAAGCTTGGAGAGCCCATGCAAGAAGCATTGTTCACCTCGACTCGGAATGAGAAATCCTTACCACCAGTAGGCCTTTGAAAGAACAAAGAATAGAAACCTGCAGCCTGACCTTCACCGAAGAGGACGCTCGAGGAGTCCATATCCGCATGATGATGCGCTTATGGTCACAATGACCATAGCCAACCGTAATGTGTTCCGAATCCTCGTGGATACTGGATCCTCGGTTGACATCCTCTTCATGCATGTGTTCAATAAGATGGGAGTTGGTTGGTCCCGACTTCAAGTCATCAAAACTCATTTGCTCGGATTCTCAGGAGGTAGAGTCATACCCGAAGGATCAATACAATTCCCGCTCACCGTCGAAGATGGACAGAACCAAGTAACCACGATGATCGACTTTTGAGTGGTGGATTGCCCATCTATCTATAATGCAATCCTTGGCTGACCCTCCCTCAATGCCCTATAAGCTGTAGTCTCGACCTATCACTTGGCAATGAAATTTTCGACCGAGCAGGGTGTCGGTTTAGTCAAAGGAGATCAACATGAAGCTCGATAGTGCTACACGATGGCGCTAAGAGCGTCGCACCAGATGATGACCATTGCCTCTCTGGACCCCCGAGAAGATTATGGAGAAAGGGATTATCTCGTGGAGGACTTCATTCCCATTCTACTCGATAGCTCCGATCCATCTAGGATGGTCCAGATCAGGTTGTCTTTGACATATCCGATGCGGGACAAGATTGTGAACCTCCTTTGACAATATGCAGATGTCTTCACATGGTCCCATGAAGATATGCCTGACATTGACCCAAAGGTTATTATTATTCACCGGCTGAATGTGAACCTCGATCGCTGACTAATTCGACAGAAGCCCGGACCACTCGGCTTCAAGCGATATGCAGTGATCAGAGAAGAAGTTGACAAGCTCCTTAAAGCTGGATTCATCAAAGAAATTTGCTATCTAGACCGGATAGCCAACGTCGTTTTGGTTAAGAAGTCCAACAGAAAGTGGCAGGTCTGTGTCGATTACATTGACCTGAACAAAGCCTACCCCAAAGATAGTTTCCCTCTTCCTCCAATTGATCAGTCTGTTGATAGTACGACATGGCACAAGCTGTTAAGTTTTATGGATGCCTATTCTAGCTATAATCAGATTGTAATACATCCATATGATAGGTCAAAAACAACCTTTGTCACTGACAAAAGTCTTTATTGCTATCGAGTCATACCCTTTGGATTAAAGAATGCCAGAGCTACTTATCAGTAACTCATCAACAACATGTTCGCCCGTCGGATCAGGCAGATAATGGAAGTCTACGTAGACGATATGCTCGTCAAGAGCATTAAAGACACGGATCATGTATCCGATCTCGAGTAGATATTCCTGGTTCTTCGAGAATATCAGATGAAGTTAAACCCAAATAAATGTGCGTTTGGGGTTAGCTCAGGAAAATTCCTCAGTTTCTTGGTCAATCAACGAGGAATCGAAGCGAACCTTAAAAAGATCAAAGCTTTGCTCAACATGAATTCGTCAAAAATGATTAAAGATATCCAACACCTTACAGGAAGGATCACCGCTCTCAATCGCTTCGTATCTCTAGCTATAGACAAGTGCCTCCCATTCTTTAAATAATTAAAAGGAAAGCAGGTTGTAGACAGGATAGAGGAATGCGAGACAACTTTTCAGGAACTCAACCGATACTTGGGGTCGCCATCGTTGCTCTCCAAAACCGAACAAGGAGAACCGTTTCTGTTGTATTTGGCTGTCTCAGATGCAACAATCAGTTCGACCTTTACTAGGGAACATGAAGGAAAATAATTCTCGGTGTACTACGTGAGCAAGGCCTTGGTCTCACCTGAAACAAGGTATCCAGACTTAGAAAAATTAGCTTTGGTATTGGTCATTTCCTCTTGTCGATTACGACCACACTTCCAGGCCCACACCATCATCGTTTTGACCGATCAACCTATACGTTAAATGCTGCAAAATCCTAAGCTTCGGGAAGGCTGACCAAGTGGGCGATCGAACTAAGTGAGTTTGATATCAAGTATCGACCTCGAACAACTATTAAGGGTTAAGCAGCGGTTGACTTTATCGTCGAGCTCACCCTGGTGTTCGAATAAAGATCCGAGACAAACCATCAGGCCGAACAAATCTCTAATCCGACCATTCAGGCCGACCTGAGTGTTCAACTCAGGCTAGAACTTATTCCGAGCATTTTTCTTGAGCAAACATCCGGTTATCAGGCTAATCTCAACCTGCTGAGGTGGACGTTATATGTTGATGGCTCATTCAACTCTAAAGCCAGTGGGGCCGAGATAGTCTTAGAGACTCCAGATTGTGTATGTATGCAATATGCCTTGAGTTTGGATTCCAAGCCTCCAATAATGTAGCAGAATATTAAGCTCTGCTCGCCGAACTTAGGTTGACGGCCACCATGGGAGCCAACACCTTGAAGTTTTCGGCAATTCACAGCTAGTCGTCAATCAAATAGCCGAGGAATACCAAGCTAAGAAGGAATGCATGAAAGCATATATACGGAAAGTTAAAGAACTAATTAGTGGGTTTCAGAAATGCAATGTCGGCTTGATCCCTGGAGTAAAGAACTCCAAGAAGATGATATCCCAAGATCAATTCCGATTGAATTCCTCACCAAACCGAGCATTAGCAAATCTGAAATTGTCATAGCTCTTCTGATAAGCTCAGAACCAACTTGGATGGATCTAAATATCAATTTCTATAAGGGAGATAAGCTACTTGAAGATCGTATGGAAGTATGCAGGCTGCGAACCAGGGCAGCTCGTTACATCATGGTTAACGATATCTTATACAAAAAAGGGTTCTATCTCCCTTATCTCAGATGTCTTTGACCAGATGAAGTAGAGTATGTCCTAAGGGAAGTTCATGAAGGTATTTGCGGGAACCACTTCGGTTGCCGAGCCTTATCCTATAAGGTCATTCGAAAGGGGTACTATTAGTCGACTATTCAGGCTGATGCTTGGCAGCATACCCTGAAGTGCGATAAATGCCAGCGCTTTGTAAACATCCCTCAACAACCTCCCAAAGAATTGACTCCTATGGCTGGACCATGGCCATTCCCTCAATGGGGTATTGACATCATCCGTGCCCTCCCGACCGGTAAAAGCCAGACCAAGTTTGCAGTAGTTGCGGTCGAATATTTTACAAAGTGGGCTGAAGCCGAGCCTCTGGCAAATATTACCAAGAAGAAGATAATCGATTTTGTTTGGAAAAGCATCGTGTAGGTTTGAAATTCCCCGCACGATCGTTTCTAATAACAGGAAGTAGTTCGACAACAAGAAATTTTGAGGAATGTGTGAAAACCTAATCTACTGGTCGGATCATGAAAGAAGGAGCAAACTTCCGACAACTACTACAACGGAGGTTTCGACGAACTAACCCCATTCCCATGATCCGAACTTTTTACTTAGAAAAATTCGCATACAAAGACTATGCTAAAAAAAAAAAAATTTGAATTGTATTGATAAAGCTCTAAGGAGCGTATTACATTTAGTCCAAAAAATAAAAAGAGATAAAAGGGGCTTGTCTTTAAGCCTCGGGGGGTTGCTGAAGGCACGTCCTCAGCAGGAGCCTTGGATTTAGAGCTAGCATCCTCAAAGCCAGAGAGGTTTAGTTCTGGATAGGCCTCCTTAACCTCCTCAATGCACTTCATGAATGTCATCTGGTATAAGGCATCCTTGTCTTCCAAATACTCTTCGGAAGACTTGGATTCCTTAACAGCGGCCACGCGAGCCGATGAGATAGCCGCCTTGGCCTCTACTTCAGCCTCCTTGAGTTTCACCTTTAACTCCGCATTATCGGCCTCCCATCGAGCCGACTTAGCAGAAGCCTAAGCGAGAAGCTTCTTTGTCGCCTCTAGCTTAGCTGTCAGATTTGTAGCCCAAGCCTCAGAAGCAGAGCGAGCTTGGTCGGCCACAATAGTCGCAATGTGGAACTATTCAGCTTCAGCTCCATTCTGCAAGAATTTATTCTCGTTCTCCCACACTTCCTTCCGCAAGCGTACAATCTCGTAGTGTACCCTTAGAAAGCAAGGGGCAAACTACTAAAGGAGTAAGAGAAGATGTCAGAAGTCGAACAGGGAAAGGGAAAACAAAAAGTACTTGGATGATCGACTTACTCTTAAAAAGCTTTTCGTCGTGGACGCAAGGATCACGTCTGGTGAAGAGTCCAGCATGGCGAGGAATTCAGCACTGTGCTGTTCTACCCAGGGCATCAGCTCCTCTATGACTCAACGTATCGTCCTAGAAGGACGTTGTCCCCCCTGTCGAACCTGAGAGGGCCGAGCAAAAGGCTCACTCGTCTCCCTGGCCTCTACGGGCCGAGCCTTGATAGAAGGCTCGGCAGCTCCTTGGGTCTCCGCTGGATGAGCCCCCTCGCAAACGGTCGCCCTGACCGTCGCTTCAGTAGCAACAGGGGCAGGCTCAGTGACCGCCACCTCATCCTCAACCTCCACGATAGTGGGAGATGAAGGACCGACTCTCCCTTTGCTTTTGGAGGTTGTCTTTGGCTTCTTCGCCTTCTTCTTCGGCACAGTCTCTTCGAGGAGACGTGCCTTACGCTTTGAGACAAGTTTTAGCAGGGGACGAGCTTCAGGAATTTCTACATCAGTTAGAACAAAAAGAGATTTAGCTACAAACTCATAAATTTTCTAAGTCATAAGGTCGGCCAAAGCTCTTACATGTAAGCTCAGTATCAAGACCAGACTTAAGAAGAAGCTTTAGCTGTAGAAGTCATCTCCAAGATCAGTCTTCCTCTCCTAACGACCTTGCTCCCTAAATTCGAGCAAGTGATTCGTCCTCGAGGATGGAAGGATGCTTGGGAATAGATGCATTAAAGAAGGCATGCATAAACGATTGAGGACACTAGAGATTGACCAATAAAGAGACAACCAAAAAGAGCTAAGTCCAAAGAAAGCCGACCTGGAGCAGTGAATGCGGTAGGGACCAAGCCACGGTGCAAGGTCAAGCCCCGTACTTCCCAACTGCCAGAAGCCCAGAACCACCTGTCCTTCCAATTTTTATTGGAGGTCGGGATGTTTGTGACCATACCCTCTCCAGTCCCCCTCCAAGCAGAGAAGTAGTACCAGCCTTTATGAAAACGGTTGGGTTTCAGCTGGTACATTTGGAGGAATTCGTTGATAGTAAGCTTGGGTTGCTCAAAGTTACACCAAAGGATGGAGAGCCGATCAACACCCTCTATGCATTAGGGATCTGCTGCCCCGGGGCCAACTCCAGACGAACAAGCACTCGTCTTATTATATTTTGTAGAGGGAGCCTCAGGCCGCACTGAAGGACAACCTGAAAAATGGCAATTGCTCCCTCTGGAGGATGAGTAGGGAGCTTGTCTGGTGAAGGAACTCAGAGGATTACTGACTCGAGTATATGATACCCTAACCTAATTTGAGCTAAGCCAGCCTCCTTGAGGGTCGACCTTATGGGACCTCACTCCTCTTCCTCATCCTCCCTAGGGAATTCGTCTAACTCCCCTTCAACAGCCAGATTGCGTTCTGCCCTAACTAGCCATTTTGCCAGGGATGTCTCTAGCACTCACGATGATTGCGATGCCCAAAAATCGGCATCGCTCATCATTAACAGCGGCGATGGTGGGTTCGACATCGGAAAAAGGCTACTCGCCCCACTATCACCGCTGGAGGCCCCCTCCCACGAACTTAGTGAATCCGACATGACGGTTAGTTAAAAAATGCCGAAAATCGGTAACGAAGACGAAGGGAAAGAAGGGAGGGGGTGAGTTGAAGAGCATGGATCATTGGAGGAAGAATGTCGCCCTATCACCAGTGATTTCACAAGATGAGTTGCCTAAAATTTCCTCCGCAAGTAGCGACTAAGGGGCAAATGTAAAGGGAAAGACACAAATGGACTTTAACCAGTGCGTTAAGGTTTCCTTATATAGGGGAGCCACATGGCTGCGTTTAAACGCTCCCGTTAATGCAAGTCCGTATGATGCCCCTCCGATTACCCTGTCTTGACGCGTGGCGCATCCTCACTCGTTGTTCGACCTCGATACCGAGAAATGGCCATGCGTCGCTCTATCATTGGTCAAATACCAAAAAGGCGGCCTTATAGGTCACATGGCCTCAAGCCACGACATGCCACCTCGACTACGCCGTATATGATTACTGACATGCCTCAACTCCCGTGCTGGCCGCCATACACAACATTTATGGTGGAACAGTCCGACTTAGGAATTTCAGACCTACTTTCCAAGTTAGTGCTACCAACTCGAAAGCATGGGGGCTTACTGTTATCAGAAGAATGGGCCGATCCATAAGAGAATGTCGAACTAACAACCAGCACGAACCACTGGGCCAAACTACTCAGAGTATAATTAAGGTTAGAGCTGGATAACTATAGGTTGGCACGACCATGGGTCAGCATGACCTTCAATGGGCTTCCTAGAAGAACAACTTAATAGGGTTCTCAAGCCGGCGAAGGAAGCTAAGGGCTACTGAAGTTAATGATCACAAGGACATCACAAGCTTGCTTGGTCGGTATTATCATCGGAACGACGCCGACCTCTCGATAGCTCAACCTTGTTCACCTTTGAGGCGCCACTACCTCTATCGTCCAACGTTATCTATGGGTCGAACAGGTTATCGGCTTCCAATTAACCTTCGATCTTATCCAAGGAAACTACTCGAAGATTTCTTCGGAGATCCCGAAGGATAAGCTCAGAATCCCGGAGATCTCGGGGATCAAGGATTTCAGGAAGATCTCCGATATGATAGGAGTTCTAATTCGAGTATGATACTTACCTGTCAAATAGAAATAATCGTTCACGGTATGATCTTCCCTCTATTATAAATAGGGAGGGCCTCCAACAGTGTACACATAAACTTTTACACATTAATAACCCCTTTTCTCCAAGATCACTTGGACAAAGACCCAAATCCTTGACTTTGGCATCGGAGAGTCCCCTGCATTGGCCAGGGTCTTCCTTGTTTGTTTTATGTGCAGCTACATAAGGGTCTAAGAAGGGTCTATCGGAAAACTGCATCAACAGTGACCATGAGTCCTTGGTGGGCATTCCATTAATCCTTAATGTATAGTGTTGCCTTGAATCTTCATTATGGGTTTATTGAGGAGTAATTCCTCTGATAGTCATTAGGAACTTGAAATTGGGCATGATGGTCATTGATCTGAGAGAGTCATGGTCCATGGATCTCAATACCCTGTTAGATCATGACCGCCACAGGTGTATTAGACATACCTGTGGACATTATTTCATGAGATGTATTGTCATCTTGTGTGAGGGGAGGATGGACAGTCTCCACCATCGAGAACCAACTTGGTGTCGGTTTATGCCTTACCCTTACCCTACACAGGAGTGTGTGTCATAAACAAAGGATACAGGTTCGGACTTTTCATTGCTTACATTGGTGGATCAAGATCAAGTCAACAACCTTGAAGCACATTAGCCTAGATTGTGATTGTGAGATCCAGAGTTGATGATGCATGAAAGTTGATTAATCCTTATCCTGAGGATGTGTAAGGGACACAATATTGATTAGTCGGCTTTGTCTCTTCTTACGAGGTCCATGCAAAGGCCAATAAAGTGGATGTGGTTGGGTACTTCCATCAGGAACCGTTAATTCTTATACAGTCCAATAACAGATCCATGGGTTTGCCTAGGAACATGTTTATGCCTTTGATCTAGATATATCTGGAACTAAGTGGCTTTTCACTAAGCCCAAAACTATGATTTTTTTAATTGACTTTTCAAAGGTTTTTAACCATTAAAGTTTTCATTTAACTGTTAAAACTGCTTTTGTTGCACTTGATAATAACTTTATGGTTCATATCTGATGATCCATTTCTGATTGACATGGGATATATGATTATTAGTAGATGGCCATGGCAGTGGAAGGATTAGATCATAAGTATATGCATAGATGAGTCGAATTGATGCGCTTCCCTCACAATAGGTTCCAAAGTTGTATGTAGGGTGGCAAAGTACCATATTGGTATTCCCTTGAAATCCTTACTCCTTATTTATTTGATCAAGACTAGATAAGAGAAGCCCTAGACACATTTCCCCTTGTGTGTATGAATTAAACAAAAGAGAGAAAATTATGTAGAGAGAGCAAAAGAGTTTTCATCTCCTCCATCTTTGTGTGGTTCATTCTTTTGGATGGTTGTGGGATTCCTTATCACCTATCAGAGAAAATTTCTTGGGTTGTCTATATCTCTGCAGTACCGGGGGATAAATCTAGGAGAGACCTCCTAGTTTGGAAGACCATTAATAGTATTGCATTGATACATATCGTTAGATTCAGGCATGATATAATTTTCTCGAGTTAATTATTTGATTCGAGCAATTGTACATGATCGTGTTAGGGAGATCTTGGGATTAGAATTTCATTTTGAATTTGGAGAAATTCAAATTCTATTGCGCAATTCAATGAAATCCCATCACAAACATCGTGTAAGGCCCACTTTTGATTACCATGACGTCTAGAAAATCGCATAAGTAATACTTACCATCTAATCAATGAGCAAGAAATTGGTCAATCCATATTGATAATAATAGAGGCTCAAGTATTGATGTGGACAATACAACATGTGTCACTATCTTCAACTGCAAATTCCTCTTAAAACTTGTTTCTTCTTTTTTCCTTAAAACTCGCTTTAACCATATGAGATAGGAAGAATTAGACGTTCCATGCTATATTATTCAATGAATGATTTAAATCTCTTATTGATTGTCAATCCCTCCTAAGGTGCCTAAAAGATTAATCACCTCGTGTTAAAAATCACTTAAAATTGGTGGGTTTTCCTTCTTACCAACCAAATAAGTGATTTTTATTATTAGTATTTTATTTTTAATTTTAGATAATTGTTGACGAAGATATCCTATTAATATTTTGAAAAGGCAATATTACTTCTCTAGGCTCAGACGTATTACTACGTGGTGACTAGGGAAAGTTTTGTGGTCCCACCATAATGTGTATTATATTTACATCATCTATCTATTTTGCAGGATTATTTTAAGGCATGAGCCAAAAAATAAAAAATGAAGTAGATCCAAAGCTACGTGGACCACACCATGAAAAGCACGGGGGACAATGACACCCACCATTGAAGCCATCCTAGGGTCCACTGTGATGTAATTTGCCATCCAATCTGTTCATAATGTCACACAGACCTAGGTAAAGGGAAAATACAAACATCAGCTCGATCCAAAACTTCTGTGGCCGTGGAGAAGTTTTCAATGATATGCGTTCAATCCCCACCTTTCTGTGGTGTGATCCACTTGAGGTTTGGATCTACCTCGTTTTTGGGCTCATGCCCTAAAAGTATCTAACAAAATGGATGGACAGTGTGGATATAAGACGCACATCATGGTGGGGCTGTTTGAACTTTCCTATCCAACCTGTTAAATATGGCACAGACTTGGATGAAGGGAAACGCAAATGTTAGCTTCTATCACCCAGGACCCTATTCAGTACTAAAATAGATGATTCAATCCATTTCATGGTTTACCATGTAGAACTGCACTAATCATATAATCCAATCCATCCATTATTTAGCTTTATTTTCTATGGCCATTCCCTTTTCAAGCCATCGATGGGATGGTTGTGATTACCTTAAAAAGTGTTTCTTTAGAATCATAAGCCATCCATGATGGGCCCTAACAAATAGATGGATTAAATTGTTGCTTGCGTATATTTTTTCAAACAACATGGAGCGTCCATGTTAAAGATCATTAATCAAGCAATTAGTATTTATCAGATACGGTGGCTCATGAAATGCATGTTAGATCTAATGAACAGTCTGGATCAATGCAATTGATTGTCTCAGTGGGCAACTGAATTGCAAATCCGGCAACTATGATGATAAATTCAAATCTGGCCTAGAAAAAAGATTTATGTACATACCATGGATGTAGGTAATTGTTGTATGTCTGTTCAGACCGTCCAAGCTGTGGATCCTGTTGTAGACGGATCATAGCCTCAAAATCAAAGTCATCTAGAGATCTAACAATTCAATTCGTGGTTATCAAATGGATGGCTAAAACTAAATTGGTTAGGGTACAATATCATTGGTCTAATTCGGATGGATTAAAATCATCCAATCAGTATGATATTTGAGTTATTTTTCGATCTAAAATGGAGTCCATCAATGGTGTAGCCCACCTCACCTATGTGTTTTTCCTGCTGACTGCTGAACTAAAGGCCACACATGTAGAAATTGAAAATCTATACCCTGCATATCGTTGGGACTAGTATCATCTGTACGTGGCAAACGTAAAAGATCCAGTCCATTCATTTATTTGGCTTTATTTGGTAGGAAAATATTAAAATTTTATTAAAATGGGCATAGGCATGCCAAACTTGGAGGCATGTTAAATAACATGTTTCATGTCATAGTCTATAAAAGACAGAAATTGGGACAATCTGGACAACTATGACAATATGTCATTTTTCAAACATTCATAGTTTGTGTTTACCAAACAAGTTTTTGTAAACAATAAAATAAAAAAATACTTATTTCCACCTATTATGACTTTTTTTTTTCCGGATAAATTACCAAACACATTTTTTCAGTACTTATAAATACTAAAAATTTAACATTTGAATTAATTTTCGGACCTTATTTTTCAGTTTACCAAACAGCACCCAAGTCTCTTTAAGCTTATGATAATAAAAATGGGAAATATCAGAAATGGACAATCCAAGAGCTTTATCTATACTACTTATAATAGAGCACTTGTATGAGTGACCTAGACCATAAGAAGTCTTACGAGTGTCTTGGACTGTCCATCGTGCAGGGCCCACCTATGCTATCCTATGCCTTATGAAAAATCACCTCGATAGGATGATCCCACCCAGTCAATTATTATTTAAGAAAATGGAGAGACCATATTGGTGACAATTGAGAAGGTCGGATCAATGATTTGGAGTGATCATCATGTGGTCCCACCTTTGATTGACCATCCATCTTAAAGCCAATTGGATCGGATTATCCAAACCCATAATATTGTATATAATCGTGAAGGTATGATCATTGGTCCCCACTGATCATCATGTTGTCCCGCCTTTGATTGTCCATCCATCTTAAATCCAATCTGATTGATTATCTGAGATATATTGTTCCTAAATGAGGTCTAATCAATGATCTGAACTGATTATCATGTGATATTGCCTTTAATTGCCCATCAATCTTAAAGTCAATTTGATTGGATGATCCTTGACCATCCGATCAATGGTAAGAAATAAAAATAAAAATAGTCCAATTGATTTAGACTGTCCATGATGCGGACGCCACCTTTATTGCAACCATTGAGAAGAAGGGAATGAGACAAGGAGAGGGTTGTGTGGATAACTGATGCATTGTTTTAATATATAATGATTCTTTTTTTTTTCTTTTTTTTTAAACATTAACATCTAAACAACATTATAAGGAGAAAAAGAAAACTGTGTCATCCAAATAGCATCTCTGATAAATTTAGATTTCTGAAACTAATTTTCAGAATATGCCTACGCATGAATCTATTTGCAGCAAATCTTCAGAATCAACATAAAATGGAGATAACAATCAGGCACGAGGCCTATTAGAGGGGCCAGTCCTGCAAGTTACCTTGTCCATGCTCTTCCTTTTGAGTAACATTCAAAGAGAACCCTTTCATATATTAGCAAAAAGAAAAGAAACAAATGGGAACAGAGAAAGGTTGAGTAAAATAACTCAAAATTCCTTTCTTAGAACCATGGAAAGGGGAGACATTAGCAATATCCCAACCATGCATTTACACTGTTCACCTATAACATTAATAGAGAGAGACTACAACTTGTGGCATGGTTTTGAATTGGTTGATAGACATGTGAACATGAAAATCTTTACATAGGCAGCTGCCTAAGATAGATCATCGCTACTGTTTCCACAGTCAGGTACCCTGTCCAATTTAGACATCAAAGGCTCATACGAAGGAGGTGAAGCTGGTGCAGTCACCACTGGAGAAGTTGGAGAATCTGAATAGCCCTTATTTATTGGATGATCAAATTTACAGGCAGGACCGAATTTGCAAATACCATAGCGGCTATAATATGTACAGATCACCTGATCCTGGACAAGTTTTAGAAGGAAATTGATAACATATCAGAATGCCATTGATACTGCAGCAGGATAGAAGAAAACCATCTATGCAGTGCAATTCGTACTAGTAGAATTCAAACTTCATTAATAAAAAAGAAGAAGATTTTCCTAACCCTGCCTTTCAAGGTAAGAGACCATTCGTTGCCCTTGTAATAAGGCATGGAAGAGGAATTATAGGGTCCTACTCAACTGCAACGTACAGAATCTAGATTGGCGATGTGCAGAATTTGCATGTGATGGACAGTCATTCGAAGTCCAACTGTTGACCTGATGGACCTCAACATCGATGGGGAATCCCTGAAAATGCTCAATGTTGGAAAATACAGGCCAATTGACCAAATGGCCTATAACAGGAAGTAATTGAACAAGCAATGGATTGGGATTTTCCAACTCGCTGACCACCAGGCCCCACACAATGTTGAGACCCATCAGACCAATGGTTTGGAATGCTAAACCATTCTCCAGATGTACAGAATCCTGAGCATCAGCACACAGCGTCACTGCAAGTCAGACCCTGTATACTCCTTCCAAGTTGCTGAGGTTTAACCAATCCGAATGGGTACAGTTATTTACTGAAAAAGATAGTAGAAAGAAATGAACTCACAGGTCTCAAAGGAAGGCCCATAGGACTGAGATCGCATACAGATGATTTTGAGGCCCGGGTCTTAGGATGGTGATACCTACATGCTGATCTAAACTTGCAGTCCCCATTTCTCATAAAATACTGACAATCAGGTTGTCCAGGTCTCTCAGGGAATTCATCGACCGTTGTTTTCTGTTGATGAGTAGAGTTATCTGCTTCCTTTATCAGGTCATTCACAACTGAAGCAGATGGTGGCTGTACATTCCTTTTGGGTGGAAACACTGTGCTTATTACTGGAACCTAAACAAGTCATAGATGGAATATGATGATAAGAAAAAGAAGAACAAAATTGCAAATAACAAATTTCTATGAAATGTAATTATTTTTGGTGTCTGATCAAGCAACAAATGGACTTACCATTAATGCTTTCTTTTCCTTGAACTAGTGCACAAACGAAAAGTAAACAACACAAGTTATGAATGCATGAAGCCCATCCCAAAATTTACAAACTATTTGCCTGCCAATCATCTATTTATTGTTTCAACCAGTTCTCAGGTTACTGAATGAAGTGATCGAGGAAGTTGATCCACAGACTGAAAAATTACAGATCCGCTGATCCAGTCTTGGCCAATCAGTCTCATGGTAAGGGTTACCGATCCGGATTAGTTTTCAGCCCCAATGCACATTTATTTTGAGTTTTTGACCTTTTGGTGTTTGTAACTCTTTTCTTCTGTTTCCTATTTTCCTTTTAAAATATGATAAGGGAAAAACACTTGGAAGCAGGATCCACTTCTCGAAGATGTAGGCAGGGCAGAAATCTCTTAAAGAGGAATATCCAAGGCTGACCAGGCATGCCTCAGATGTGAATATTCCTTTGGCCAGGCATTTTTCCTTAATTGGATCCTTAGCTGATTGGGTAGGCTTATTGTATTGGGTCCTTAGCTGATTGTCATTTGAGCCTTTAGCCAGTATTTCAGCTCTTTCTAATAAATTATTGTTAACCTTTAAAATAAAAAGAAACAATTCAATTCTTATTTCCCTAAATGCAGCACGTGGGGCGTGGGGGGGGGGGGAGCATGTTGAGCAGTGTATGCTACCTAAAATCTCCTCTCCTTTTTTAGTTATTCTTCTATGCTAGTTCAACACCTATTTTAAAATGGTGGTGAATCATCCCCATCAAACGTGGCACTACATTAGATCAATCTGGACCATTTAAATTGTGGTCCATATCGTGGATAAAGCACTTAGATCAATCCAAACCATCCAAATTGTGGTCCATATTGTGAATTTGTAATGTTTCAATAAATAAATAAATAAAAGGTCACACTTAGAGACGTCTGAAGGCAAAGAGACAGATTTTGCAAGGAAATATGTGGTTGATGATCCACATTCACAGTAAAAAACTCATAGGATTTATGCATTTTCTAAATTTTATTATCTATTTCTATTATTTTAATTAAAAAATATTAAGTATTGTGCAGCTTACTACATGCTATTGAGGGCCAAACGCTATGCTATACGCTACGCGCTTTTTAAAACACTGGTAGATAAAAGGACTTTGAGAGTAGTGGTGGAGATTTAGGGTAGGCAGGAAGAAGTTACATATGCTTGTTATCTACAGAAATGATCCTCCCTGATAAATGCCACATATCATAAGAGGAGGCTTAGTCTGGGCTGCACTATGGCCGGGCACTAGGGCTTTTAAACTCAGCCTGAACCAGGCACCATTAGGAAATGAGGTTTAAGTTTCAGGAGCAGACCAGCCCTAGGCTTGATAGAGAACCCCAAGCCTGACCCAAAGCAGGCCAGGCCCAAAGCTGGTGAACCAGCCTGGTCCACTGACAGCCCAAGTGTATGGGACTGATATCACCAGAGGGCCTGATCTGTGATGGGACTGAATGCAGAGCCATCTGGATGCATCAGTGAGGACTGTTTAATAGGCAAGAAGTTGAAAGGAATTGGGACAGGTATGTGCACGTCTGGTTTATGACAGTGGACAGATAAGGGGTGCTGGATTTGGGGCTGAAAGGGGACAGCTTGTGGACAGTTGGAAGTGAACTTGGGGCAGATTTTAGGCTGGGATTATCGGCTGGAAATAGACTGAAGGTGGACAAATTCTGAACCAATTTCTAAACAGGTTATGGACTGTTTAATGGCTGGGTTATAGACTGGCAGCGGACAGGATGTGGAGAGCTTTGGGACAATTTTGGGACAGGTTAGGTGCTATGGTGGCTGGTTATGGTTTCAGCTGTGTGCTGCTAGGGCTGCAGGTGGGGACAGGTTTTATGGTCCAATACATGGTTGATGTGAGTTAAGGGCCAAGGAATAGGAACAAGACAGTGGACAGCTTTGGACAGAAAATGGGCTAGTGTAGAGTTAAAGGAATCGGGTTGATGGCTGTGAAGCAGGCTGAGCTGCCAGATTTAGTTCTTGGAGGTCGTATAAAGGCTGCAGATGTAGTAGAATGGGTTAAGATTTGAAGGATTGGATAGGGGATGGTGGTATTTGTAGCTTGTATAGATGCTAGAATTTGGAGTAAGGTGTACCTCAGAGCTAGAAGTTGGACGTAGGGACTTTACAGGTTTGGATGTGGAATTAAGGGATGGTATAGGTGCAATGACCTTTTTTATGATGGTTTGAGGGGTTGGAAAATTAGATATGGGGACTGTTATGGTTAAGAGATGATTTTAGATGGAATTATAGTGTGTTTGAGGTAGAGGTTGTTTAGGGGTTCCCATTTAAAGCTGAAGTCACAGTTTGGACCTGCAATTTGGGATATTTACGTCGAGGAGCAGGATTCACAGTGGGAGATCAATTATGGTGAAGTATTAGGCCAAGATTAGGGTTTCAAATTGGAGCTAAGACTGGGGTTAAGGCTTATTGACAGATTTGGAAGGGAAACTTGGGATTTGGAAAGTTGAGATTTAGGTTCGGTTCAGCCGTTCAGGGTCTGGACAAATCAGGAGAAAGGAGAAGTTTGTTTTCAAATATATATATATATATTTGAAAACAAACTTCCTAAGAAAAGAACTTGCTCTAATACTAAAATTAATGCAACAAGATTGATAAATCTAGAACGAGAATTGCCATATGATTCAAATAAATACCAAAACAACAGACTGTAGAAGTAAATTCCATCAGCCATCTAGTTTATCCCAATAAAACTTGAATCAATTCCTATTGGTCCTTGTGACGCAGCATTGACCTATCAGAAACAAGCACTAATAAAAGATTGTAACCAAGGTGGGAAAAAATAAATAGACTAAGAGATTTCAGACAATCGTTAGCCACAAAGAGATTTCCTTGATCTTGAGCATGATGAATCTCATATCCAGTAGGGCTCCTAATGCAAATACGTGCTGCACTGATCTCTTCTCCGGTCTCCGTTGCCACATCGATAACTTTAATTTCCCCAATAAAATCTCCAATAGTTAGAAGCCCCCCACCGCGCCCCCCCCCCCCATAATAGGTAGCATGCGGTTTCGCTTCCAATGATCGAACCATCTTCCCATCTACTAAGTGCAGAAATCGGCCCCTCGTTAAACATCGCCCCTGCCATTATTATCTGGTCGACATTAGTCCCTGGCTTTGCAGCAATCCACACATCATTAGCCCCCAACGGCTTCAACTTGTAGTCGCATTCCTCCATCCTGCAACATACCTTCAGGCTTTAGCCAAGCTCTTATCTGAGAGAGTCGGGCCCCTTTCCCTTGTAAACAGCCACTGGAACTTGTCCTTTGCCATCTCCACTACTTCTGGGCTGACATTGATCTTTATCCCCAACTTGATCTCCTTTCTGCTCATCTAGCCAGGGAAGAACTGGTTTCTTGCACCTTATCAAAAGCCGCCTTCCCCAGTTGGGGGTAATCCTCTCCTTTCCCTCTCAAGACTTCTTTAAACAATTTGGACCTCTCCCCCATCGATTCTAAGCTGGATAAATTGGCTCCCATCTCTTTCATCGATGGGTCTTCCGCTCTGCTAGCAGATTGCATCTCTGTCTTTCGCACCTTCAGACCCCTTTCCTTCCTACCGGCCTCCTCCTTTCTCTCGATTAACCACGTCAGGTCAGAACTAGCTCTTCGGACCAACAGCTTCTTCCCAGCAAAGCTTTCCCCATTCAAAACCCTAATCACCTCTTCCAACTCCCCCTTAGATCCCATTCAAACAAAAGCAAACCCTTGTGGCACTCCCAAAACTCAGTAGTGGGGGATGACCACCTCTTGAAATTTCCCCGCCCTCCTAATAACACTAGCGAAATTGACCAAAAGCCATCCAACAGGGTGCCCTTTGACGAATAGGGTTGGAAGCTCCCCTAAGGAACAAGGCAAAATCACCTACCTACCAATGTTGACCTGCTTCTTCCCCTTTACGGATATCTAGCCATTGCCATCATCAACTCCAATAGTCTCATCTCCCACTGTTGGTCTCTGCATCTCCAACATTTGACTCAGCGACTCCATTCAGCTCAGCGGCGCCTATGTTCTCAGCAACACCTCCATTATCTAGCACCATTCCTCAGCGGTGCCTGCGTTCTCAACAACGCCTCCATTCTCTAGCAACTCGGTGGTGCCTACGTTCTCAGCAGCACCTCATTTTTTATACTGTTAATAATATTATTTTACTAAAAGCATTGAAAATGTAGTGGGGAAAACCGAACTAGTCCCTCACACGGGGAAATCAATGCCATCTCCAAGAGGTAGGTTCCTAAGCTAAGCCAGGTCCTTTAGGCTCTAGGGGTTGTCAAAGTCTAAGCATAAGGACCATAAACCCGGGACGAGGAGTTCCTTTAGCTCAGAGACGGGTTGTCGAGCCGAACTGTCAGAAGATTGGCTTAGTAGAAAGGACTCGTCCTGATAGGACTGTCTACAGCACGGGAAGAGAACCGTGGGGGAGAAGCTAAGGTTCAGAGCCTCGATCTTCCCCCACATCCTGAGCTAACCAGGTTGACCCCTGCTAGAGGCGGCGCAAGAAATCCAGGATCTGACCTGATCTTGGCCAAATATCTCTCCGATAAATCAAGGATAAAAATTTCGGACAATCAATGATCCTCTAGCATAACTGAGAAGGATTCAGAAGCCCTAATGTACTCCAACGCTATATATAAACAACAATAAGCCTTCAATCAAGGGGAGAGAGAGAGGTGACACACCTATGCCCTAACTTTCATCCTTGCTTTCATCATCTACAAGCCCTAATTTAGGCATAGGAGAGTCCACAGCCAGCCACTAGTGCCCGTATTTATATTTTCTTTTAGCTTTTGCGGATCCATCGAAGAGCACAATTCCCCATCAACCTCGTATGTTGACCAAATTCTGGCATCAACAGATTGGCGTCGTCTGTGGGATTCAATGAGTCGTGTTCTCACCACTCTCAGCGATAACCATCTCCAGCCCTACCTCTGATGGCCAAAAAAAAAAAAAGAGAAAGGGCAGGCTCTAGCCAAATCCTCCCGCCATATCCTGTTCGTGGAGGACCAAGCCTCCCAGTCACTTCCTCTGTCTTAGCTGTTCTCGTAGGTGTAATTTAGAAATCCCGAAATCGGGCAGGCCGGCTCGATTCCCTCGAGAAATAGGTTGGAGCACCGGCCAATATTTTTGAATCGTATCATGAAGTTACTGGAAAGGCAACAAGCCTCCCCGCAGGGAGCAGCAGAAGCGGTAACCGAGTAATCCCGCCCTGAGCGGCATTAGAGGCAGGTGCGAGCGGGAGAGTTTGACCGCCCCAACCCATACCTAGGCAACTACCGAGCTCACACATCTGACCTACGCCATATCCTTGATGAGAGGCGACAGGCTCGAGGAAAGAACCATGAAGCCGTGGCAGAAAATTAGGTGCCCTGGGGATAGAGATCAAAGAGATCAGGATCTAGCTTGGCGTCATTCAACAAACGTACCGAGCGAAGGCTCCTGTATCTGTTGACGCCATCCTTAAGCAGACTGATCCTCCTTTCACCGACGACATCATACAAGCCCATCTACAACCAAGGTTCAAGATGCCCCAGATACAACCCTATTTGGGTTTAGGCGACCTTGCCGAGCACCTGGAATCATTCCGAGCATGGATAGAACTCTACGCTCCTTCTAGACCCGTAATGTGCAGGTTGCTCTCCCTGACTCTTACCGGAGCAGCGCGAAAATGATATCGAAACCTGAAGTCCAAGTCAATTAGCTCCTTCGCCCAACTTAGTAGGGTTTTCGCCACACTATTAGAGACATTCGTAAGCAGGCAACCCACCTTACAATTACTCAAAAGGACGTGTCATTAAAAAAAGTACATCCAATTTAATGCCCAAGCTGTCCAGGTCGATGACTACTCCGACGAGGTAGCCCTCACGACTATGATGGCCGGGCTTAAATGGGGGAGATTCCTCTTTTTGCTCAGCAAGAACCCCTCAAAGACCCTAGCCGATCTAATGAACAAGGCTTAGAAGTACACATGCCGAGGAACTATTCGGCGCTCGTAAAGATGACAAGGGTGAGAGCAACTCAGTGAGAGACAAGAAGGCGAAAGAGGGATCCAGTGCCAACCAAAAGAAAAAATAGAAGACGACTAGAGTGGCACACCTTGAGCCCCCCGAATCCCTAAGAGCTAGTTTCATCGGTACACTCCACTGAACACCACGCCTGAGCAAATGCTCATAGAGGTCAGAGACAAGATGATCTTGAAATGGCCGAACAAAATGCGATCCACTACCGAGAAGAGAGACAGGTCGAGATATTGTCGTTTTCACCGGGATCATGACCATGACACAGCCGATTGATTTGATCTCAAGGAGGAAATCAAGTCGCTCATCCAGAGGGGTTACCAAAGCGAGTTCGTCACCAAGCACGAGGAAGACCGATCAGCTCCTCGACAAAAACTGCACGAAGAGCGCAATGACAATAAACCGACAGGGAAAATCCGCACCATCTTTGGCAGATCGGTCGGAGGGGGAGATTCGAACAGAGCATGTCCAGCTCATGCTCGGAGCACCAAGCTCATTGATGGGGTCCATCAGCTCAACTTTACAAGTCGACCTGAGAAGCCCACAATAGAGTCACGCACGATCTCCTTCACCGAGGAGGATGTTAGAGGGATCCAACACCCCCATGATGACGCTCTGGTAGTCACCATGATTGTGACCAACCACAAAGTATACCGAATACTGGTGGACACAGGGAGCTCGGCAGATATCATATATGTTGCTACCTTTAATAAGATGGGGATTGGGAGGTTAAGATTATGGCTTGTGCGAACCCCCTGCTCGGTTTTGCAGGAGAGAGTGACCTTTGAAGGAAGCATCCTGCTGCCAATCATGGCAGAAGAAGGTTCCAACTAGGCCACCACCATGGTAGATTTCCTTGTGGTGGGCTACTCCTTAGTATACAATGTAATCTTGGGCAGACCATCCCCAAACGCCATGAGGGTTGTAGTCTCCATCTATCACCTTTGCATGAAGTTCCCAACTAAGCATGAGGTCGGGAGAGTTAGGGGCAACCGGCATGAAGCCCGACAATGCTACTCGACTGCTCTCTGAGGAAGATCTCAGCAACAGACAATGCAGATCAATTCCTTAGACGTTAGGGAAGAAGCTGCAAAGAGGGGAGTATTCGTAGAAGACCTTGTTCATGTACAACTCTCTGAGACAGACCCGATGAAGACAGTCCAAATCGGTTCACTGATCAACCCTCAGCTCCGAGCTGAGATGACCGACCTCCTGAGAGAACATGCGGACGTGTTTGAATGGTCCTACCAGGACATGCCCGGGATAGATCTAAAAGTTATGGTTCACCGCCTAAACGTGGATTCTAGTCACAAGCCCATCTGGCAGAAGAGACGAGCATTTGATGCGGAGAGGTATGATGCAATCAACAAAAAGGTCAGCAAGCTCCTCCAGGCCGGTTTCATAGAAGATGTCCATTATCTTGACTGGCTCGCCAATGTGGTACTGGTGGAAAAGGCCAATGGGAAATGGCAGGCCTGTGTCAACTAAATCGACCTAAATAAGGCCTGCCCCGAAGATAGCTTTCCGCTGCCTAAGATAGACCAGCTAGTGGATGCTACAACTGGGTATGCACTCCTCAGCTTCATTGATGCATAGTCAGGGTACAATTAGATCAGAATGAATGAGCATGACAAGCAGAAATTTGCTTTCATCACAGACAGAGGTTTGTACTGCTACCAGGTCATGCCATTTGACCTAAAGAACGCCGGAGCAACCTATCAAAGGTTGGCGAACATCTTGTTCGCCAATCAGATCGAGAAGACTATGCAAGTCAACGTCGACGACATGCTCGTCAACAGCGTCGAGGCAACGGATCATGTAACCGATCTGAGGGAGATGTTCGGTATCTTGAGGAGAAACCGGATGAAGCTCAACCTGAGCAAGTGCGCGTTCGGCGTCAGCTCATTCAAGTTGTTGGGTTTCATGGTCCCCCAGAGAGGGATCGAAGCAAACCACTACAAAATCCGAGCTCTTATAGGGATGAGCTCGCCCAGTACATCAAAGGAGATTCAACGACTTATAGGCAGAGTGGCAACGTTGAATACGTTCATCTCCTGGGCCTCAAATAAGTGCTTACCTTTCTTAAAGCAGATAAAAGGGAACCAGAAGCCTACTTGGACAGAGGAGTGCGAGCAGACATTCCGACAACTCAAAGTTTACCTAGGGTCTCGACCCCTGCTCTCAAAACCTGTGTGAGGGGAGGAACTGCTGCTGTACCTGGTCGTCTCACCCATAGCATTTAGTTCGACCGTCAGGAGTTTCACCACCTTTGGATCCTTACTCTTACTCTGGCGGTAGACTCTCAAGAGTCTCAACACCTGGTCAAGGGTTCGAGTATCGATAGGCGGTGAAATCCCACTACGACGTGAGTGTGTGTGCGTGTGTAAAAAAAAATAAAAATAAAAAAAAAAAAAAGAAAGAAAGAAAGAAAAAAAGAAAAAAAGTTGGGACCCTAGTCAGGGAGGACAGGGGTGCCCAGCGACCTGTTTATTATTTGAGCAAGGCAATGGCAGACATCAAGATGGGCTATCTTGAAATCGAGAAGCTGGCTTGGTACTCGGATTCCTGTATGGTGGCATTACAGGAATGTTTGGATTCCTGTGTTTGGAAGTTTACCACGCCTATCCAAACACAGGAATCCTCAATCAAATTACCTAGTTTCCACCTAACAAGTATTGTAATTTATCATCGTTACATCTAACATTACTTTATGGTGGCATATGATCAATCCAAACACGCTAGCATCCCTCTTTAACTCTAGCTTTGTGTTTACCCCCTCCCTCATCTTGTCAATCAAAATTTTGTCATTAGCACAACACACACCATGGGAGTAGAGTGAACATGCAGGTTATAGCAGGCATCACAATGTGTTCTTTAATTACCTTACAACTAGCCATTGTAACTAAATACTTCAGATTTGCATCAATTACAATAAAGTTGTGAGATGCATCTCCGTTGTTTGTTTAGAGATTTAAGCAGGGTATGCCAAAACGGTTACATAGCAGCCGTAATGGTAATGGTGGTAACAGAAACACATTGCGGGGCTGAAATAGCTGTTACAGAAAAAATGACCTGTAACAGCCCCATAATGGTCCTGTAACAAATGTTTTTCTTTCCTTTTTTAGAGGTCGTAATGGCCATTATGGCCCAAATCTTAACGGTAATGACCGTGGCCGTTATGGCCACCATTACTGATATGCAACACCTTGGATTTAAGTATTCCAACCTGACACACGACAATGCACAGAATTCTAGATCTCCTAAGGGGTTTATGAAAGAAACATCTAGAACAAATTTGTTCTTATTTAGCCCTAGCATACTAAATTAGGAAATTAACTGAAAACATGAAACCATGAAGGGAAGAGATCTAATGTCCTGTAAGTATGAATTTTTTTTGTGCTTCCACTCCTATAGAGCACATATGGTGTGCATATGATGATCCAAACCATTCATTCACCAAAGAAAACAATGAATGGGTCTCATAGCACAACCAAAATAATAGGCATATCCTAACCATTTAGAGAATGATGAAAATTTTCACTAAAATCCAGTAAGTGATTTCTGTATGCAGTTTTAGAAGGATAACTCAATCATAATGACTTTTGCTCTACAGTTATGTAAACTATGATGAATGAATGGTTTAGATCATAATATGCATGTCATATTATGACAAAAAGTAGAGGCACAAAACTAGTGCTTCCACAAGCATTGGGATCTCATCAGAACCACCGAGACTAGCTCTAGAATGATATCAAAAGTTGCAGCCACTCAAAATGTCGAGGTATCTATACCATGTCATAAACCTACCTCAATTTCCGAGCAACCATATATCAATTTACTACGTTGGGTGAACCCATGTGCACCCGGTTTGAAGTTGCACCAAATGCCCCTTAATTCTCTGGTGTTGCAACTCAAATCACCCATCTTCGCTTCACCTCCAAACTTGAACTCGCACCAAAAGTAGATTAGACATGATGGGTTTCAAATCACATCATTAGTTTTGGCATTCATGCCCTTGAGATTGATTTTTTTTTTTTTTTTTTTAACGCTCTTGCTGAGATGGCTGCAAAGATTCAAACCAAAACTTATGATTGATAGCACAAGAGTGAACACATTTTCCTGTCATAAGATTGAAGCACTAACACATTCATGCATACTTACCAACACAAATCATTTTGCACGAACAAGCTCGTCATACCATGTGATCAGCAGATATAGTTTTCTTTTATCTTCATTATTCAAAATTAAATGTATGCCTTGTTCATTTTCCTTTTTTACTTTCTTTTCTTTTTTGAGGAAACTTCAACTCTACTAAGGGAAAAGGAGAAATACAAGCTAAGGAGATCACTGATGAGGAATCATTGGACTTGATACAAAATCGAATTTGCATCCCAACTCAACTTGGCAGCTGCCAAACAAACATGAAGACATGGACCATCCAACCATACTGGTAGCCCTCAAAAGTCACTCTTATTTTGTGCTTGCAGAGTTGCGAAAAAAGTCTGCCACTGAGCTCTGTGCATATCTCCCACAAGCATGAGCAAGGAAAGCCTCCACAGCATCTTCCCTTTTGGACTTGAACATCCACATGCCAGGATAGGAACATGGCCCCAATTGATTCAGGGAACCCAATCCAACTTAAAAGATTGAGAAATATATAACAAATAGCCCACATAAACTCACAAATAAAAAAATTATTCATCAAAATGTATCTCCTCAAGTGGTCAATTGTCAACACTTTATCCTCCACCAACCAGGCGAATGCAATTAACATTGGTAGACCCATGTAAGGCTGAACAGAAGGATTTCACTAAGAAATCCAATTGGTCGGAATCTCATTCCGACAAGGATCGCCACCCGATAAGGCTGAATAGAAGGATTTCATTGAGAAAATACTAGGCCACTCAGGTTTCTAGCCCCATCGATCCCTCTCTCCAATCATTAGCATGCAGCACTGCAACTGCTCCATGAACCTGACATAATCTTTAATTTTGCCTTGGCTCAAGTTCCTATGGAACAGAGGCAACCACACTATCAGGTTACCTTCAACAGAGTGGCACCTGGATATCATCACCTCTCTATCAAAAGCTCTAAGCCAACCTGGGGTAGATTCTATCAAGGGGCTGCTATACATAACAAACATCTGGCCAGAAGAGTGTATGGTAGCCATCCCCAATACTATGAACAATCCTCCCAAACTTTCAACTTTGGAAACCACTTGATAACCATTTCCTCAATAACATAAGTTCGAAAGATTTTATTCCAGGCCCACCTTTGCCTTTTGGCTTTGCACAAAAGCCCTTTTTGGCTCTGAAACAAGCAAACAAGCAAAAGCCCCTATTTTACATTCTCTAATTCGTTCAAATTCCCCACCAACAGAAACAATACTGATCTTGGTTTCTTTTAGTATGGATTATCTTGTAGCAATTAAAGGAAAATAATGAAACTTTCAAAGGTTAGCCTCTAACCACAACTAAAGGATTCTAAAATACTAAAATACTATTCTGCCCTTCAAACATTAAGGATAGATTGATGACAGACAGGAAACTTAGACACTGAGCAACTTAACACAACGCATCAATAGAAAATATACATTGTTGAATGCATGTTAGCTAGATTTTCACACACTAACCCTCTCCATAGCCATCCCATACAGAAAAATGCATCTTTCTTTTATCAGTTAACAAAGGCAAGTATGGATGAAAACGGGGCTCAGATAAAGCCACCCAGCAAATTCTTCTCAAGCCTTTGGCAATAGCCTGTGAGAATAAATCGGTAAACTCTCGTGTAAAGATCTGGATTGTTATGGGAAAAGATGCAATATAACTCACCTGATATCCATTCCATTCTGGATTGGGATGGACCCCAGGAGGTAAAGGCATCATTGGTACATAAGGTGGAGAAGCATCCATATAAGGAACCGACTCATTTGAGGCTCTCTGCAAAGACCATGAAGTCATAGGTGCTTGTAATGCTGCTGATGTATGTAATGGAAGCGTTCTGTCATTATGGTATCCTGAAAGAAGATCACACCCTCCAACGGCCGTAGGATCAGGATGATGAAACCTGCAGTTGGCTGCGAATTTGCACGAACCTGTCCGCATGTAAAATGGGCACTCTCTCTCTCCCTGTGATAAAGGGAAGTTCATTACACAGGCCCGAGATAAACTCCATAATACCGAGATATAAATGGATCTTCAAACATGCCCACCTCCATGGAGTATACCAGCAAAGACAAATGAAACTTGAAAGATGACAGAATTACCGGTCGAATTGGCAGGCCCAAAAAGTTCAACTCCAGTAGTTCTCCTTCCACAGCTTTCTCTTGAGGGTGATTGTATCTACATGATTTTCCAAACTTACAACCACCTGTTTTTAGGTAATACTGTAGCATCCATTATTAATACAATGTGGGAAAAATACGGGTTAAGGAGAGAAAATGATAAAAGAAATACCAACAGCAATGACTTCTTAAAACACCTACCAAGCAATTTACACTTAAGAAAGTTACAAAAGAAACAAAAATCATCACTAGCAGTAGTCATGTGAAATAGGGTCAATTTGTCATTACCTTTATTTCCAAGAAGAAAAAGAGAAACAAACAAATGAAAAGAAGAGAAAAGAAATACATGAAGAAAATACCAATAAATTTCTATTCATGTAGAAACTTGAAATAGAAGATTTTATTAGAACGATAACTTCCCATGCTAGTTAGGAACTTAACAAAGGAGCATGGGTGGGTAACATAACCATTACTCACCCTTGCCAATGATTGTCACGTAAAATACAACAATACAGAATAACAAAAGAGGAGAGTAGAGCAACAAATGGGATTCCTTTACCACTAACTTAGAAACAAAGGTATGTGTAAGATCTTTTGGTCCACCAATAGGACCCAAGAATATCTTATGCCGTTTCATGTTTACTTTATTTCCGCAGGTTGTATTTCAATTTGCAACAAATATGTTAACGCCAAAATAGAATTCAGTCTATCTTTATGTCAATTTACCACTGTAAAATTAGGCCTCTTTCATGGTTCATTTCTTTTCAACCCAAACCTTGACCAAAAAGCATGAACGGCTTTAAGATATGTGTTAGAGGTATAAGATATGTATGTACAGCTGTACTAAATACTTTAGATTGTTATATAGATGGATTCATGTAAATCTGTTAAGATCTCATGTAGACCTCTAGAGATATCCCATATGTTCTATATATTCCTATCATTTTCAATGAAAAATAAGCGATACATTCTCTAAAATGTAGTCCCTGAAAATTTAACTTGGTATCAGAGCAATGATTAGGCCCTGATCCTAACCGTCCATTTTCCCCATCCTTCTTTCTTGCTCTTTCCCTCTGTTGTCGCCGTACCTAACCCCCTCCGTTGCCTCCATACCTGGGTCACCCTGCTAGTCTCATCACCATCGTTCCACAAGCCGCTTTCAAATCCGGCACCTGCCTGTTTTGTGCGCCACCCATTTTGTGCACCATCTATGCTGACACGCCAGCATTAGCCCGCACGCACACTGCCGCACTCACCATTGTTTCCAACAACCCCTAACCCCAAATCTCAACTGCTCATTACTTAAAAAAAAATTCCCATTGACACCATCTTCTTTGCCGGATCTAACGCCAAGTTTATCACCAAATCTGCACAGGAATATTCACCATTGACACCACTAGTTGCACAGCCATCTTCTTCTCCAATTGTTGCCCCCATTTGTCGTTGTCCTGAAACAGACACTAACAGCACCCCCCACCCTCCCATCGTCGTCGCTTGTTGCACCACCACTACTACACACCGCTGCCCCCACACCGCAACTCAATCCCCTATTGCCCTGATCTACCAAACCGCATCCCCCACTCCCTTCTATAACCCTGTCCAGCACCATCACCATCAAATCTGACAGATCTCGGTTGTCAGATTTGGGTCATCTTCTCTGATTGCTTCACCACCTTCAGCTCCACCATCATCTTCCGTTGCAACTTTGTCACTGTTGTTTGTCCATTTGTCAAATATCCAAACCCACCTCTGCTCTGCATCATCGGATTGCCTCTCTCAGTGTTTTTATCAGCTACTAACAGCCTTCATCCCATCATTGCTGCAACTTTTGTTGCTGCCATCATGCCACCATCATCATCATCTCTGCAACCACCACCATCTAAAACCAACCCAACTCCAGCCAAACCCATCTTCCTCGTTTCCAACAACCTGCAACCATTTGTGAATGGATCATAATCCCTAATTGATCACTCATTCAAATACAATCTCGATCCGAATCCATCACTATCTATCACCATCTTCTTCTCTACCGCCTGCTTGAACCCATCTATCTTCAGCCGCTCTGCCATCTCAGGCGAGATCATCGTCCTAGCCTCTGTCATCTTCCTCTACAAATCCAGCAATGTCGATTGGCTAGATCCGACTCTACCCTAGTTTTCAAGCAAGGGTTTGTAAAACCCCTTCTTCTGGTCCTTGGTAATTCTGGGGAGCACCAAATCTGATGCACCTACTTCCCTTCATCATAAATACAAAGTCCAGTGCACCTTCTCTGGATCTATGTTGGTCTTTAGTCTCCATCATCTCATTTTCTTGCCCTCACGCCAATAATCTTCTCCATCTCCCACGATGCATCTTCCTAGTGCCAGCCTTTTTGACAGCACCTGTTCTTTGGTGCTGCCCTTATGACAGGACCTGCTCTTTGATGTGTTTTTAATTAGAACCAGTTCCATCCCCAGTTTGTTGTTGGAAAATTCTAAAGCCACCAAAAGAGCAGTGGTTGAAACCCCGGCCACCAGAAGTGTGTATCCTCAGGAAGAGCAATGGTTGAAATCCAAACCACTGGAAGAACCGCTAAACTATTCGCCAGTCCTAGTGAAGTGTGGTTCATATCCCATAAGTCATCAAAAGTCACATACTCGACTCATGCTAATCGTCACTGCTCATATTTCATCACAACCTCACTGTTCAAAAACTTTTATCGGTAGGGGGTTAAAAGCAAACAGGTTTTTTTTAATCAATAGTCTTTTTGTAAAAGACTAACTTTTAGACTATAAAGGCTTGGGCGTCTAACTCTAGCCTTTTTTTATGTGATGTTAATGAACAAGCTTAAAGTTCTCTTCTATTTCTTTTGTGTTTATGGAGAATGTGGTGTGAAACCCCATTCGGTGTGAATCCGAATGAAAATTACCTTGATGTGAAGCCTTGTTTATCCATATCTTCTCTCTTCTCAAGCTCCAAAGGTATTTTCTCTCATCTCTTCTCTCTTTTCCTCTCAAATCTTTTTTTTTTCACCTTTATCTTTTTTCCTTTTCTTCTTAAACCCAAACCATCCAAACCTATACCCAAACAAAAAGTCCAGCCACACGCGTGAATCCATACGTTTGTATGACTGTATGGACAGTCTGTACGGACTGTTTTGTGGACCTCACTTCAGCCATTTTCTTACATCCTTCCTTATTCTTCTTTCTTCAATCAAACCATAAGCTAAAACCCAAGATTCCCCCTTCTTTTTTTTTTTTTTCTTTTTTTCAAATAAACCCTAATTTCATAATTCCCCAACTTCCAAACCCTAAACCTAACCCTAATTTCCCTGAACCTAGAATCCTTTTAGGACTTGGGTGATTCCCTTTAAAATAGTTCTACTCTCATGTTTTGGATGGAATTTCTTAATTCCATTAGGCATATTTTGAATTGACATCTTACTAGTTCCTTCATACGAGCATGTGGTAGCCTAGGATTACATGTAATTGTTTATTTGATTAATTGTATGGTTTATTATGAGGTTGCTGAAATTTCATACTTTTGTTGCTCATGGATTAATTGTTTGGTTTATGATGAGGATGCTGAAATTTCATACTTTTGTTGTTCATGTTTAAACTGAAAATCTGATTTCATCTATCATCCCAGGTTAGAAAACCATCCTGCATCAAATTTTGGCATCAGAGCAAAGGTTAAACATAGGATAGATTGATCTTAGAGTTAGGGTGTTCATCATCATACTCAACATAGTTTGCATCTTGCTGATTTTTTTAAAATTTTTTTTTGAACTAGTTATTTCACTGTGTACTTCTGAAATTTGTGGTACTAGTTAATGCACATGCTGCATTGCTGGAATTTTCGAGTGTTAGTTATATCTCGTGGTATTTTGCTGAATTTTAGTGCTAGTGTTTCTTTTGACCTATTGCTGAAAAACTAGCACTATTATTTCCTTTATCCCATTGCTGAATTCTCCTAACACTCGTTAATTCTTCTTGCTACATTGCTGAATTTTATTACTAGGATATTTCATTAGTTACATTGCTTGATTTTTAGGATTAGCCAACTCCTTGGCCATATAGAGTCACGCAGGTTCATCTAGAGTTGTCTAGGGTCATATAGGGTCGTGTAGGGTCTTCACATTAGTTTTCCCTATGCATGCCCATGCAATCTAGGCGTGATTTTGGTCTTCACCCCACGATGAGTTTAGAACAGCTCACCTAGCTCATGCAAGCTATGAACACTTGTCTGGCAGCCATAGAGGTGCAAGGTCGAGCCAACAATAACCAATTGGCAGCCCAAAATAACCGCATTGATAAGTTAGAGACCTCCCTACAAGCTAACCCCAACACTGGGGAGAGGATGGCTAGTCCCAAGAAAGAAGCCCTGTGCAAAATGATGTAGGAGGTCATGCTGGAAGACGTGGAGGAATCCAGGCCTGAGGTAGTGGTTTTGGTGGGGGGCATTATCAGGCACCCCAGAGAGAGTTCCATGACCACTATGATCCAGATGAGCGGGTTATGAAGAACGTAAAGGTAGATGCACGATTTTTGATGATCGCTTGGATCCCAAGGCGTTCCTTGATTGGTTAGCAGACATAGATCACCACTTCGAGTGGTAAGAAATGTTTGATCCCCTTCAAGTAAGATTCACCGAGATGAAATTGGTAAGCCAAGTGAAACTGTTTTGGACAAACATCGAGCGTAAGATGGCGAGGACGGGAGAAGAACCTATCGCCCTTTAGGTTGAGATGAAAGAGGTTTGAAGGAGAAGTATCTTCCCCTCTTACCACAACAAGCTCTTGGATCAGTGGCAATTTCTTTGTCAGGGATCCATGTCCGTGGCTGATTACATCGCAAAGTTTGATGAGTATATGATGTGATGCAACATCTAGGAGGACCCATTAGTCACCCTATCCAGATTTAGGATGGGCCTCAAATCTGATCTTCGGTGGGCGCTTATTCCTCATGCCATCGATACCCTCAAGCACGCCTATCAGGTGGTGCATGAGTTAGAGCAGTATGTGAAACTGCAGTTCACGAGGCGATTTGACTCCCGCGAATCAATGTTAAGGCTAATCCCTAGGGGACCAAACCTAACTTTGGGAGTTAGTCCCGGGCCCCAGCTGGTGCGCAACCTAACCCTGGGGATACTAAGGGTCAAGGTGTAGCTAGTATCAATGCAAGAGGAGGTGGGCCCATGCGGTGTTACAACTACCAAGGGTTTGGTCATTGTGCATACTAGTGCCCCACAAAAGAGCAAACCAAGGCACTCTTCATTGATGACTCTTGTGAAGATGCAGATGACCATGGCAAATACGAAGAAGAAGTGTATGAGCCCAAAGGAGGTGCTACTGACGAAGGAGTTGAGACCGTGCCACTTGCAATAGTCAGGTGCGCCTTAACTCAGGCTAAGGTTAGTGATGATTGGCATTGAAACACTATCTTCTATACTTACGCCAATTATGGAGAAATAACTACAAGGTGATAGTTGACAGTGGCAGCTGCGCCAATGTGGTCTCAACTAACACCATTAGCCGGTTGGGTTTGACACCCATCCCTCACCCTCAGCCCTATAGAGTATCATGGGTTGATGCGTCTTCTATTCCGGTTTCACAGCAATGTGTCATTCCTATCCAATTCGCATCTTATAGAGATACATTGTTATGTGATGTTGTGCCTATGGATGTGGGTCACATCATTTTAGGTAGGCCTTGGTTCTACAATAGAGTTGTGACACTATTCAATAGCTCGAATACGTGTTCTTTTATGCACAAAGGCAAGAGGGTAAAGTTAAATCCTCTCCCGCCCAAAAGTACTATGGAAAAGGAGGACATTAGAAAGGCTGATCCCAAAAAAGTGAGTAAATCCCAGCTCAAGTCTCTCCACATTATAAATGCAAAGGAGTTTGAAAAAGAGATTGAGACAGATTCGACAGTGTATGCCCTTGTGGACAGAGAAGTTATACCCGAGGCAAGAGTAGAGTTGTCATCTAAGGCAATTCCGATGGTAGATGAGTTTAGTGATGTTTTTCCCAATGATCTACTAGATGAGCTTCCACCATGAGGGACATCGAGTATGCCATTGATCTAGTCACTAGGTCGACACTATCTAACCTTCCTCACTACCGAATGAACCTCGCAGAGCACACTAAATTAAAGAAGTAAGTTGATGGGCTTCTGAGAAAAGGGTTCATTCAAGAGAGTATGAGTCCATGCGCCATGCCTGCCCTTCTCACACCTAAGAAAGATGACACTTGGCGCATGTGTGTGGACAATCGAGCCATTAATAAAATCACGGTGAAGTACCAGTTTCCTATACCGTGTCTTGATGATATGCTAGACATGATGACTAATGCCACTATTTTCGAAGATAGACTTCAAGAGTGGGTATCACCGAATACATATATACCCACGAGATGAGTGGAAGACAGCCTTCAAGACGAAGGATGGGCTATACGAGTGGCTAGTCATACCCTTTGGCTTGACCAATGCCCCGAGCACATTTATGAGAGTGATGACCTAGGTGTTGAGACCTTTTATGGGTAAGTTCCTAGTTGTGTACTTTGACGATATTCTTATCTATAGTACCTCCAAGGAACAACATCTCCACCATTTGAGGCAAGTTTGCAGGGTCCCCAAAATCGAAAAGCTTTATGCCAACCTGAAGAAGTGCACATTCATGTCAGATAGCGTTATCTTCTTAGGGTTAATCGTTTCATTTGAGGACATGAGAGCGGACCTCGAGAAGGTCAGGGCCATAATAGAGTGTCCTGAACCGCACAATATTCAAGAAGTGTGAAGCTTTCACAGCTTAACCATCTTCTATAGGTGGTTCATCAGAATATTTAGTTCCATCATGACTCCCATCATTGATTGCATAAAGAAATGTGAGTTTGCATGGACTAAAGTAGCCTCTATAGCATTTAAAGAGATTAACGGCAAAATGAGTGAGGCGCCTGTCATGCACCTTCCAGACTTTTCCAAAGTCTTGAAGTTGCATGTGATGCTTCAGGTGTGGGTATATGTGGAGTGCTTAGTCAAGAACGGCACCCTGTTGCTTACTTTGGTGAGAAGTTGAATGATGCAAAGCAATGTTACTCTACCTATGACAAGTTCTATGTGGTAGTCCAGTCTTTGAAACATTTGCGACATTATCTGCTACCGCAGAAATTTGTCTTATTTTCTGATCATGAGGCCTTACGTTATCTTTAGTCCCAAAAGAAGCTAAACCCAATGTATGCTAAGTGGGTTGAGTTTCTCCAGGAGTATTCATTCATATTGAAACATAAGGTCAAGGTCGAGAACAAACTTGCCAACACCCTTAGTCGTAGAGTGATGCTTTTACAGTCCATGAGTGTAGAGGTTACTGGGTTTGAGCAACTTAGAGATGAATACCCTGCTTGCCCAGATTTTGGGAAGGTATATGTGTTGATCTTGGATGGCCAGTCGAGGAATGACAATGGTTTTTTCTTGAACTATAATTTCATATTTAAAGGTGACAAACTCTGTATTTCCCATACCTCTCTCCGCGATTTCCTCGTTTGGGATCTTCATGCTGGAGTTGCAAGTCACTTTGGTCGTGACAAGACCAGTCCCCCTCATGGAAGATAGATTCTATCAGCCTAGTCTCAAGTGGGACGGAGCCAAAATTATTGGGTAGTGTCGTACTTGTCAGTTGGCAAAGCAGAAGAGGCAAAATACAGGATTGTATACACATTTGCTAGTGCCACACGCGTCATGGCAGGACATTAACATGGACTCTTTGCTTGGGCTTCCTAAGACTATTAAGAAGCACAATTCCATCTTTGTCGTAGTGGATCGTTTTTTTCTAGAATGACCCACTTCCTTCCATGTTTTAAGACTTCGGATGCCTACAATATCGTAAAGCTATTCTTTGGGGTGGTAGTTCGTTTGCACAGTTTGACAAAAAACCATTGTGCCTGACTAAGACGTTAGGTTCATGAGTTACTTTTGGAAGACAATGGCACATGATGGGCACGAGGGTCCAATTTGCGTTGGCTTACCACCCCCAAACTGACTGCTAGACAGAGGTGGTTTATAGGAGTCTCGGTAATTTGTTGAGATGTCTCATGGGCGATGGCACTAGGACGTGGGATGCAGTATTACCTATTGTGGAGTTAGCATATAATAGTTCGATTAATAGGTCCATAGGCACGAGTCCGTTTGAAGTTGTATACAGTTATAAGCCTAGAAAACCTACTGACCTCATTCCCATGTCATTATCACATAGGCCATCAGAGTCTGCAGAGTCCTTTGCACAGCACATTCATGCATTAAATGATGAAATCAAATAAATGATTAATATGAGCAATGAACATTATAAAATTTCTGCTGATTCTCATCGTAGATTCAAAGAGTATCAAGTAGGCGACTATGTGATGATCTGCATTAGGCCAAAGCAGTTTCCTCGTTGAACCATTAAAAAACAACAGGCTCGTAGTGTGGAACCTTATAAGATACTGAAACCAATTGGTTTCAATGCGCATATTATAGATCTTCCACCTTCCATGGGGATTAGTCTTGTGCCTTATACGGGGTCCCCAGCTGTAGCAACCAACATTTCACCTTACCATCACAGCGATCCAAACCTGTACCATGAACCATGGCCTTTACCTAACCTATCTTCCCAGCCTTTGCCTCCCTTGTCATCCATACCTGCTAGATAAGAGGAGATTGAGACTTGAGAGTATCTTGAATGAACAGTAGTTTCTACACGCCAATGAGGGTTTTAGAAGATTCTCATGAAGTGGAAGAACATGCCGATTTCAGAAAGTACTTGAATCACAAAGACGGAGTTTCAGGGCATCAATTTAGACTTACTTGAGCGGTATTGGAGCTTTATTTCGCTAGAGGCAAATTCTTCTCAGTCGTGGAGAGTTAATGGGGACATCACATTACAGACGCCATTTTGCACATATCAGAGAAGGGTCCAAGCACCAATGTCGCCTATGGCTAGGCAAGTACCCATTCGAGTCCCGAGGAGGAGCCAAAGACCCCACATAGCATGTGGGTTGCATGGAGGATGTTTTCGGACCATTAAATCGTGAGGACTTCACAATCGGACCGTTGGATACAAATTGATCGTCGCCCGCCATGATCGTGGACGTCTTCAGAGTTCATCGGATAGCCTTGGTTTCTTCGGAATATAGAGATTTTTGTTTTTGAGCACTTAGTTAATTTTTAAGACTTTATTTAAATGTTTTATTGGTTTTATGCTTTTACAGGGGGGAATTTGTAATTTACAAAGTAGGGGGTTAAAAGCAAACAGGTTTTTGATTAATGGTCTTTTTGTAAGAGATCAACTTTTAGACTATAAAGTCTTGGACATCCAATCCTAGCCTTTTTTTTTTTTTAAACGTCATGTTAATGAAAAAGCTTGAAGTTTTCTTCTCTTTCTCGTGTTTATGGAGAATGTGGTGTAAAACCCAATTTAGTGTGAATCCGAATGAAAACTACCATAGTGTGAAGCCTTGTTTATCCATCTCTTCTCTCTTCTCAAGCTCCAAAGGTATTTTCTCTCATCTCTTCTCTCTTTTCCCCTCAAATCTTCTTCTCATTCATCTTTTTTCCTTTTCTTCTTAAACCCAAACTATCCCAACCAAACAAAAAGTCCAGCCAGAAGTGTGAATCCGTACGTTCGTACGACTGTACGAATAGTCCATCTATTTTGTGGACCTCACTTAAACCCTTTTTCTTACATCCTTCCTTATTCTTCCTTCTTTAATCAAACCCTGACCTAAAACCCTAGATTCCCCTTTCAAATAAACCCTAATTTCATATTTTCCCAATTTCCAAATCCTAACCCTAACCCTAATTTCTCTATACCTAGAATCCTTTAAAATCCCTTTAGGACTTAGGTGATTCCCTTTAAATTAGATCTACCCATTTAGATGGAATTTCTTAATTCCATTGGGCCTATTTCAAATTAACATCTTACGAGTTCCTTCTTACGAGCATGTGGTAACCTAGGATTACATATAATTGCTTATTTGATTAATTGTTTGATTTACGATGAGGTTGCTGAAATTTCATACTTATGTTGCTCATATTTAAACTGAAAATCTGATTTCATCTATCATCCTAGGTTAGAAAACCATCCTGCATCAAAGGGGCAATGGATGAAGAGATGATCTACGATTTTGCTTCATCCCTGCACATGAGACAAATATTTGGGAGAATGATAGACCTTTTTCAAAGATTGTCTATCGTCAGCATACGATTGTGCCTAACCAGCCAAGCAAAGGATGCAACCTATAGGAGTGCCCCATAAAACCAATACACAGAAAAATTCCGAGCCCCTGGACCCTTTAAGGCCTCTAATCATCTTGTATAAGGACTTGACCGAGAATTTACCTAATAGAGAAGCATTCCAAACCAGTCTTCCAAGGCTAATGAGGGTTGAATTTTATGAAGTTGCACCAGTAGTTGTGCGAAGTCTTCCACCTCTTCATCTGATAAAGCTCTTCTACATGAGTGACACCAAACTCCACTTTCCCTAGCACAGGAGAAACATGTCTCACTGATATATTCTTTGATAGGGCGAGCTTGCCACAGATGGGAATTCCAATTCCAAGGGTCTATCACCACACCATGGATCTTCCTAAAACCGAATTCAATTCCCATTTCCTAGAGAGAATGGTCAACCCATGCTTAAATGAGGGTCCTACTAAATAACGGCCCTCCATATTCCGGATGCACAATAATGCGATGTACTTTTCAGCTCCCAACCCCCCTCTTGAACCCCATACTAGTGTGTAATAACTTCTCTCTAAAGCCTGCCTACTTCCGATTCAAATCACCACCGCAGTTTTCCTAATAAAGCAACATTTATAGAATCAAGGACTCTTATGCTTGCACCCCCCTTTGATAAGGGCTTGCAGGCCTCCTCCCACTTAAGCAAGTTGAATTTATGTCTCTCCTCTGCTCCTTACCATAAGAAATCACGCCTTAACTTTTCCAATTTATCTAAAACTGCCTTCGGGCACTTGTATAGAGACATAATAGACAGGAAGGTTCGATAAGGCTCCTTTAATGAGAGCGATCCAGCCTACTGAGGGGAGATGCTGACTCTTCCATCTTGATAGCTTCTTTTGAAACCGCTCCATCACCTTCTTACACAAGTGTTTCACCAATTAACCTATGCACAGTGGGAGGCCTAGGTAGGACAAAGGAAATTTTTCAAGTTCACAACCGAACATTTCTACAAAGGCTGATAATTCCTCATTGGAAATTCCAATGCACAACATCTCACTTTTCTTTTCATTCACCTTTAATCCTGAGGGTGACTTGAAGCATCCCAAAATTTGCCTTAAATTATCCACCACTAATATATCTGCATCACATAATATAATGGTATCATCCGCGTATTGGAGATGGGAGACATGATGATCTTCTAATGCACCTTTGAAACAAGAGACAAGTCCCACCTCTTGCCCTTATAACCAACATTCTACTCAAAGCTTCCGCTACCACTATGGACAAAAAATGGGAGAGTAGATCCCCCTATCTTAACCCTCTCGAGGCTTTGAAGAATCCCTTTGGAGATTCGTTCACCAAAAATGAGAATGAAGCCGAAGAAAGACATTCATGCATCCATGAGATCCATTTATTCCTGCATCTTATTTTTTTAACATAGATTCAAGGAACCCTCAGTCCACATGGTCGTAAGCATTCTCAATATCCAATTTACAAACGACCCCTTTTTCTTTTTCCTTGTATCTTGAGTTTATGCATTCATGAGCAAGGCATTGTCTAATAACTGTCTATTAGCCAAGAAGGCACCTTGGTTCTCGGATATGACAATAGGTAACACCGATCTGAATCCAAAAGCAAGGATCTTGGCCAAGATCTTGCACAGACTCCCAATTAGACTGATGGGTTGGAAATATTTGAGTGACTCGGCCTCTTCTTTCTTATGGATAAGTGCTATGAATGATGCCCCCATACCTTTGGGTAACCAACCTTTCTCCCAGAACTCTTCTGTAAAGTTCGCGACATCCTTCTTGTGTATATTGGCAAATTTTTAACAGCCTCCAACATAAAAGTTCTTTGGCATCATCAATGTTAGCAATAATATTGTTGATACCAAGGATAGTTTCGTAAATCGTCAGAAAATTAAGTGGGAATAAGGGAAAAAAAAAACAAAAAATGAAAGAAAAAAATCTTCGTTTTTTAGGATTTTTCTTAGGGATTTTGTTCCTTAGGTGATTTCAATCACTCTTGGTTTTCGTTGAATAAAAGCTTGGACTTGGGGGAGAAATCTCAACCAAAAGCAAAGACATGCCAAAACTAAAAGGTGACAAAATACTCATAGAAACCTCATCATTTTTAAATTGTTAGCACAGATTGGAATAGAAATCGTGTTTACACATGGTTCTCTTTGTGGCGAATAAATTAACATTTGCGTTATTAAGAATGGATGTGCGCAAATTTTGAAATGTTCATCAGGGAAGGCCAATGTACTAATTAGCCATAGATTTTTCTTTTTCAGAAAATTTATTTTTTAAATTATTTGAAAATGAAAAATAAAAACTCTATTTAATTTCCATTTTTAATCAATGTGGATTTATTTTATTTTATTTTTATTTATTTATATATATATTTTTTGTATTTACAAGTGTTGGTTGATCCATCAATTGGTTATTTTTTTTGTATTTATAAGTGTTGGTTGATCCATCAATTGGCTACAACTTTCATTTTCTGAAATATAAATATATTTTTTAATTTTAAATTAAGAAAATGGAAGAAAAAATCTATTTATTTTGAAAAAAAAAATCTAAGTTGTTTCATAAATGTATCGAGGAAGATGTATGACGGTACCTATGTATCTATGTATGCATGTATTCATTAGATGGAGGGATGCATGTATTTATGTATTATTCAAATGATATGAACTCATTTGGATATAATTGCACTACTTTTTTCTTATAGAACTTGATTTATTCTCCTATAAAATGGAGACTTGTTATGTATAGTTGTTTTTTAACATTTTGATTACCAAACGTGTAAGCATGTTGTTTAATCTCTCTTTAAGTTACAATGAAAATTTTCAACTTTTTCCCAATGTTTACCTCAGTCAATGATATTTTCCTAAGTATTAACGATAATATCAACAATATCAATACATATTTTTGTATCCCCCGTAACTGATACGTGTAACAATACTGACACTCTAAACACTTGCAAGTACTCAAGGTGGATTCAGGAACACATTAGATCAAAATTTGACCTTAGCAATTCTATAGCAAATAGCATTATAAACAAGATCACCAATTATGTTCCTAACGTTCTTCTAAAATTGGAACCGCTTTTGGGCAAGCTTTGTTTTCCTAGTGTGGTCTAGCATGTTTAAAGAGAAAAATTCCCACATTCTTAAGGGCAAAGGACAATCCACAATCAAAGCACAAAAAGTGGGTGGGTCCTCCACTTGAATCTCATTGATCTCTAAGGATTGTATTCTATTCACTCTCCTTCGTGCATTTGCCACACAATGGAAGAAAGTTGTGCTCTTGACCGTTGTCTCCACATTTCTTCTTCTAAAGCCTTTAACTTGAACTCTTCCTGTAAGTCCTTCCCTGGTGACATCTTTTTGGAGCGTAGTGCCTTGATCGATATTCTGTCAAATGTCCCTTGTTCCATTCTTTTAATTTTAGCTTCATGTGCTTTAACTTCAAACCCAATCTTTTGTTGTCGTTGCATTGAATGGATTGCACAAAACCCTTCCCGTCAACTTGAAGTTGGATACATGATAAGTATCCATGCATGCTTTTGGAGATAGGACCAACAGTACTACGTTCAGAAGGAAATTGAACTAGATTGAAGTCACCCCCTCTATACACCACAAAAGGTTCCATTTGCCTTCTATTGAATTAAGTTCTGCCCACAAATCATTCCTGGATGTTCGGTTGTTTGAGCCATGAACAGAGGCTAAGATCCACAAGGTTCCCTTCACCACATCTTTAAAGCATGCCATAACAGTAAATTTTCCTACCGACCATCCAATTTTGTCAAAAAAGCCTCGTCCCATAGAAAAATGACTCCCCTAGAGGCTCCTTGAGCTTCCAATTTGAGCCAAGCAATTTTCCTACCGTACCAAATCGATCGAGTAAGACTATTGTCCAAATTTTGTTCGTTTCCTGGAGCATCACTGCCTTTGATTTTGTCATCTCCACACTCCTTTCACATGGGCCCCTTATTTGGTCACCTCAGCCCCCCTAAACTTTTAAGATAGAATTAACATTAGGATATTATACATACCCCTTTTCCTTTACAATCCTTACTTAATACTGTTAGTGCACTGATTTATGCACCCTATTTGTCAATCATGTGAGTTCTTGTGTCATGTAGTCGGTTGAGCTCTTGGAAGCTGAAGACCGAAGACACAAGTGAAGGTGGAGCATCAAGGAGCAAAGAACGGGTAAATATGGTGCCTTGGTGCCCTAACCCTTGACCCGAAACAACCTAAACATCCAGATGATCTTAAACCTAATAGGAAAACCTTTTATTTATCATCCCTTGAGTCATATGAGCCTAAATTGACCATCCTTAGATTGGATTTAGAGGTCCTGTGTTGCTAGAAAAATTGCACAATTTCAGCAACCTTCGGTCCCACCAAACCCACCTTTGGTCCAACAGAAAACGGCTAAAACAGGACAACGTGTTGGGACAAAATTCCAGGTTATTCAGCCGCAATCGAGTGCCACATTCGGTCTCACCAAAGACCACTTTTGATGTGACTGAAGACCACCTTTGGTGCGATTAAAAGTGTCCAAATCTGTCCAGTGGCTTTCCTGTTTAATTTGGTTCGATCGAACTTCAAAATCGGTGCGACCGAACATACAGTCGATGCGATCGAAAACTAGCCATTATAAATCCGTTGAAGCATTTTTCTTATAAATCTAGCAACCGAATGTTTGTGTATATTATGGATTTTGGCATTTTAGAGACCCCGGTGCAACCCAAGCTCTACTGAACCTCCTACGCTCCATCCTAATGAGATTCATACTCTCTTCTTAGTGATTTTTCACTCTAATGAGTATTCCAAGCTCCTCTACAAGAAGACCATGATCTTGAGCCCTCTCCAAAGTTTAGACATCATCTTTCTTGGCAAATACAACTATTTATCAACCTCTAAAGTGTCCATCAAATAAAATCCCATAGGCTTTACAACTTCCCATTAGTTCTAGGATATTCTACCCAACCTCCTATCACCCTGGTCACTGCGTCGAAGCATCACATGCAAGGTGTTTGATCTTAGAGTTGAAGCCCTGGTAAAGCATTGGCATCATGATCGAGGGAACAAAGGGGAGCTGATGGAAGTACGGGAGAGCATCAATCAAGCAACCCGAGAAGGCGCTACAAAAGGGGCTCAATCCGACAAGTTGTCATGTGTAAGAGTCTGTCTACACTCCTTATGTTCTTATGTAGATCCTTAGCTCGTGTAGGGCCTAAATCAAAGTCCTTGTATAAGGCCACCGGATACGGGTGCGTATGTGTTAGTTTCCGAGAGAGCCTCTTGCGGGAGAAAACGTAGGTCCTTAGATTAGGACCGAGGTTGTTCCTTAGATTAGGACCGAGGTTGTTGGTTAGCCAATAGAAAACTAAAGTCTCTTACGAGAGCCTCTGTCGGGATTGTACGCTAAAGTCCTTGTGTAGGGCTGAAAAGGTTAGAGGTGAACCTAATTTAAAACCTCCGATAATGAAATCCGGTCCACTCATGGGTTGAGTGCGTCCGTCGGGAGTGTGTCCACTATACATGCTTGTGTTTAGGATTGTTATTTAAGCACTTGTTTAATTATGCTTGCGTGATGAATATTTAATTATATGTATGAATGATTAGATGAATATTAGGAGTTAGTAGGACATCCCACACACACATATACATATGTTTATAGACTAGTTGCTTATTTGTCACATCCATTGTAGTCTATGTGAGTGGACCATTTAATGGCTTGGAAGCCTTACGAGTTAATTGCCCTACTTAGCTTAATTTGCATATCAGTTTAAATAAGCAATTGTCTTTTAATCAATTATAATTTTTAATTGGTCCTAATCATCCCCTCTTTAGGACATAGCCATCATTCCTTAGCTCCGCCAAGCTTCCGCATGTATAGCCCGTGAACCCGCCACATGCAATTTCAAATACCATAGCAGTGCCTTCATCCTCCTCTCCTACGTCAAGTTCATAAGTTCGATGTTACCTTTGCTTCTCTTAGCCCCTTGAGCTTGTCTTCTTTGGAGGGATTATATCCATTCAGTCACGCACCACAAGTTGTCGGATTAGATCCCCTTAGTCCTTTCTCTACCTCGTGGAACAAAAGTCCCACCTTTGTGAGCACCTGCTTAGTGATGTCCACAATACCGTCTTCAATTAGACTTAACAACTAGATCCTAGTTTATTTCCACCATTAAGGGATGATCCTTCTCTTGCCTCTACCTCCTCCAATGATGCATCACATGCCCATGATAGAATCTGAGTTCTTTGTACAGTTTGGTGCCAGATGACTTGTGCTTTGATTGGGGTGGCTTCGATGATGTCATTAATGTCCTGAAAAAAGGAGTCCTACGATTTGGATTCTAGATCTAGATTTTGATGAATGACAATCTCCTAACTCGTTACTCTCAATCTTCAACTTCGGTTTGTAAATTGAGATACAAACCATTGTTACCATGACTCTAGTTGATGCTAACTAACTTGCTAGCATTCGAATCTTCAATTAGGTTTAAAGCTACCCAATTGGGAGATGGTGAGTCATAGCTCAACTTCCAAGCATTTTTGTGGGTACCCCTGGGATTTAGAAACAGTACCAATCCCGCCCTCATAGAGATATTATTGCTGCCATGATTTCTCAAGAACGTGCGACTATAGCTAAAATTCCGTTGTGAAAGGATAATAATGCCCCTGGATAAAGGAATGCCTCCAGAACCATGATTACATGCAGGCAAAAAGACCAAAATACCCCCCTTGGATGATTTTGGATCCCCCTTTCCCGAACTTGCTCATAGGAATTTCCCATACTGACAATGCTAGGAGATATTTCTTACCCTTTGATCAAAAGAACTTATTCCCTACTACTAGCTAAACGGACTATTCTCACGCTTGAAGCTTGCTTTTCACCTACCCTGTTTTCTACTAGTAAGTCACCTTCTTTATATATCCTATCCCATCAATGTTAATTCACAGCTTCTCGGTAGTCCATGGTGTTCCGTATCGGTATCAGTGAGCGTAATGGTGCCCATCGTTACCGATACAAATGCGCCCCGTATCGGCTGATATGGGGCCGATACGGGTTCCGTAACGGTAATAAAAAATTTTCGTCAAAAAATTATGAAAAAATATGCATTAAATACGAAATATTCTAAATATTCCAAATATGCATTCATTTATAATTTGGAACATGTTTATGGTGGCATAACGGTCCACTCATTGGTGAGAAGTTGTATCGAACAGTCTGATGAATTTATGAACTAGACAACTTGGATTTGATTGCAAAACTCATATATTTAATTTTCTATCTACTATCAATGATAGATATATTAGAATGAATGTAATATCAAAATATCTTACATGTGTAGGTGTTTGCAATTATTTTTCATAATTTATTCTATATTAAGTTATTAACATACCTGAGGAGTGAGGACCCTACTCTCTACTCTAGAGTCTAGACTAGAGTCCAGACTTGCATAAATTACAATGTTCATTATATTTTAAAGTCTTCATTCTTCAACATGTCAGAGACTTCTATCATGTAGCTGTGATTCCTATCCTGTCATCCTCAAGTTAAGAATATTAAAAAAAAAAAATTAGTGTCTGATATACTCTCCTACAACTTAATTAAGGATTACTTGATTGGTTGTCAGGGAAGTTCTTTTAAATACAAGTTCGGCAGTGTCAACTGTGTGCTTTCTTGGTGAATGTGTGGGTAGTGGAAGCAATAGTACTGCTGCAATACTTACCTTAATACAAATATATACTTCAATTACTATAATAAAATTCACAAGTCACCACTAAAATGAAATTTTGCTTTTTTGTGATTGCTTGACCTCCACATCATCGGGCTGCGGCTGTCCAATAGGTGGAGGCACTGCATATCCATAATATCTAATGCCAGAAGGAAATACCAGGTTAATGAAACCAGAGGATGATTGATCCTAACTAGGCAACGACTCTGACCCCTAGTAAGGATATCCACCAGTGCCCATCGAATAGCCATACTGGTGCTCATACTCAGGCTGTTGAGAATCTTGAGATTGAGAGTGTGTCGTTATCCTCTGGCCTACCATACAGGTTTAAAGGTAGCCACATATGCTTTCACATCCACATACTCTGCATTTGTCCATTTCCCCCTAATCTCCCTAGCCGTGGGAGCTTTAATTCCTCCACCTGCTTCTGCTACTGCATCAATTACCACCTGCCAATTTGGAGAATTGACAGTGTTAGGAGGTATGTTGGCATGTATAAATAACTTTGTTGCTGCCCTACCTAACTTCTCAACGAAAGTTCTACTCCACATTTATTTATTATTATTTTTTGTTTAGTTGATTCTTTCCTAAACAGGATTGGATCAATAAAGGGTCTCCTAGGCTCATTTACTTCTTCATCCAAATGTATAGGGGCATCACGTGAAGATGCTTGTTGTTGGCTCCCAAACATACGTCGTAACCAACCAAACCTTACCCCCTCACCCCCACTTGTAGAAGCAGTCGCACTCCCAGCTGCACTCCTACTGCCCATGTATTGACCCACTCGCACCAAACATGCGGCAGCGTTCTTCCTCTTCACGAGCAAGACAAGCTCTCTATCTTAGCTATAGTTAACTCCCAATCTGAATCTTCGTCAGAATCAATAATATCTTCATCACGAACACCCATATATTTAGGATCAAACACCTCCGGTCGGGCCACATCCAAAATCTCATATTTCTTCTTCTGTCCAGCAACACGTTTACCCTTCGACCGCAACTTGACCCTTTTGGTGTGCCAAATGTGTTTGAGATGCGTAATTCCACCAGTTATTAGTCTCTCACAATAGTTGCACTTCATTTGGTGCCTAGTACCACCAACCCTCTGACAATGCAGCCATCCAATATCCCCACTTGTTGGCCAGACCCAGACATTTCCTTAGGTAGATTAGATATGACCTATGTCTATGCGAGATTGTGAGTTTACTCGATTCTCTAAATTTATATATAGTTTTTACTTTTTATAGGAGAATGAATTAATTAATTTAAATCTCGAAACCTAATGTAAATAGAATAATAACAGAAAGTTCGAACTGCTAAATCTAATCAATAAAGATGATTTTATGTTCTAAACCCTAAGAAGCTCCAAAACCTATCCAAAATAAGAAAATATAAACATAAAGTCACTAATCCAAAAATAGAAAAAATTCAAAAAATATGAAATCACAACCATAATTTGTTAAATGAACAATAATATGTTCTACTATGATTAACACATCATATTCTATCATTAAAACATCAATACATTGAATAAAAAATGATTTCTTGAATTTTTTTTTAAATGGCCGAAAATAGTGCGTAAATAGGAAAAAAATAAAATCACAACCATAATCTGTTAAATGGACATTAATATGTTCTACTATGATTAACACACCATATTCTACCATTAAAATAGCAATACATTAAATAAAAAATGATTTCTCGAATTTTTTTTAAAAAGGCCGAAAATAGTGCGTGAATAGAAAAAGAAATATAAAATCACAACCATAATCTGTTAAATGGACATTAATATGTTCTACTATGATTAACACTCCATATTCTACCATTAAAATAGCAATACATCGAATAAAAAATGATTTCTCGAATTTTTTAAAAAATGGCCGAAAATAGTGCGTATATATAAAAAAATATATATATAAAAAAAAAAAATCACAACCATAATCTGTTAAATGGATATTAATATGTTCTACTATGATTAACACAATATATTCTACCATTAAAACAACAATACATTGAATAAAAAATAATTTCTCGATTTTTTTAAAAAATGGCCGAAAATAGTGCGTAAATAGAAAAAAATATAAAATTACAACCATAATCTGTTAAATGGACATTAATATGTTCTACTATGACTAACACAACATATTCTACCATTAAAACAACAATACATTCAATAAAAAATGATTTCTCGAATTTTAAAAAAAAAATCACCAAAAATAGTGCGTAAATAGAAAAAAAATATAAAATCACAAACATAATCTGTTAAATGGACATTAATATATTCTACTATGATTAACACGCCATATTCTACCATTAAAACAACAATAAATTGAATAAAAAATAATTTCTCGAATTTTTAAAAAAATGGCCGAAAATAATGCGTAAATAGAAAAAAAATATAAAATCATAACCATAATTTGTTAAATGGACATTAATATGTTCTTTTATGATTAACACAACATATTCTACCATTAAAACAACAATACATTGAATAAAACGTATAAATACCTATTTTTGAAGAATTTCTGAAAAATGGCCCACGGAGCTTCGAATCAAGAAAATCCTTAATATAACTTGTTTTGATCCTTAATTTCAAAGCTAAGGGTGGTCAGAATTTGCAATAGAATGGTTTAGGAAGAATTTGGAAGAGAAAAGTATCTACAAATGTAAAAAATTGGAGCTTAAAAAGCCAAAAAAAAAAACGTTTTCTGACCGTTACGCCCTGACCATTACTGGCCAGTAACGGCCGTTACGGATACAAAAATGAGGGGGTGGCCGTTACGACCCCGTAACGCGTAACAGTCTTGGCCGTTACCGTTACGTATCAGCCGTACCGAACACCCCGAGTCGGTGTTTCTCTCTTCAATCTTATTCTTCATCTAAGCGTGCAATTCTTGGATATGCTTAGCAAAAGCATCAGCATCTTCGCTCACTTAATCTTATTCCAAAATAATACTAAGTACATGATGTGGACTTCTCCCATTAACAATCTCAAATGGGGATTTTTCCAATGGTATGATTTATCAAATTAATGTAGGCAATCTCAGCTTTGGAATAGAGCCAAGTCCCATTGAGATGCATTGTTGCCTACAATACTCCTCAAGAGGTTACCAAGGCTCTTGTTGACTACTTGTTTGCCCGTTTGTTTGAGAATGATATAGGCTAGAGGATTGAAGCTTAGTCCCCAACCGCTTTCACAATATGTGCCAGAACTGTCCTACAAACTTCAAAACACAGTTTTAAATTATTGATTTCGGTACCCCATGAAGTTGCATAATTTTTGTGAAGAATATGCTGGCGATATGCGTGGTGTCCATTGTGCTTTTACAAGGAGTGAGGTGGGCTATCTTCGAAAAATGATCCACCACAACGAAAATTGAATCTACTCCCCTTTGAGTCCTAGAAAGTCCCAAAATGAAGTCCCCGAAAATGTCCACCCATGGTGCGACAGGCATGGAAAGCATCATATAAAGGTCAATATTCTGCACATGACCATTGGAGACCTAGTATCGGCAACATTGTGCCATAAACTGTTCAACATCATAGCACATACAAGGCCATTAGTATTTTCCCTCCACCACGACCAATGTTTTATCTCTTCCAAAGTGTCTACTCAGTCCTCCGTGTAGCTCAAATAGGATCTCTTCTCACAATGATCATTCAAGAATGTATAAATGAGAACCCTTGAATAAATAACCATCGTGTAAAATGAGTTCAAACTTTCAATCTCGGCCATCCACAAATTTTTCAAACACTTTGCCAAAAATGGATGTCCTTGTATTGTTCTTTTAATGCCTCGAATCCCACAACCTCCACAGTAAGTGGTCATAAGCATATGCCACTTTGTTCTAACTTCAAGCTTTTGTGATGCAAAAAGAAAGTATATTCTTGTAGAAAAGTCATCCACTTCGCATGACAAGCACTCAACTTCTTTTACATTAAAATATCTCAACGCCTCATGGTCAGAATATAGAATGAAGCTTTAATGAATGAGGTAATGCCTCCAATGTCATAGTGCCAGGACGACTACATAGAACTCGAAATCATACACAAAGTAGTTCTTTCATGCATCATTAAGCTTCTCCCTAAAGAAAGCCATCAACTTTCCTTCTCGACACAACACTACGCCAATGCCAATATTCAATGTATCACTTTCCACTTCAAAGACTTTATTGAAGTCCAGAAGTGCAAGAACTAGAGTATTTGCCATCTTCTTTTTTGTAGTACTTAAGCTTTGGTCCACCACTTTAGTCCATTCAAACTTACCTCCGTGCATGTAATTGGAGACGGGTGCAATAATTGTACTAAGCTTTCACATAAATCTCTAATAAAATATTGCCAAGTCATAGAAAAAACATACCTTCGAATGAGTTAGTGGGGTTGGCCACTCTGCAATGGCCTTTATGTTCTCCTTGTCAGCCTTGATCCCTTCTACAAACATAATACCCCAAAAGCACAACACAAACGACAAGGAATGAGCACTTTTTCAAGTTAGCAAATAATGACTCCCTTCATCATTAATCAAATATTTGTCGCAAGTGATGAAGGTAAACAGATAGATTAGGACTAAAAATAAGAATATCATCAAAATAAACAACTAAGAACTTTCCCATAAGGGGTGGAGTACCCATATCATCAACCTCATGAAAGTGTTCGGTGCATTTGAAAGGCCGAGTGGCAGGACGAGCCACTTGTACAGCTCGTCTCAAGTCTTAAACATAGTCTTCCACTCGTCCCCAGGCCGGATATGTATTTGATGATATCCACTCCTCGAGTCAATCTTTAAAAAGACCTTTTGCTCCATACAACATCTCCAACATATCATCCAAGCAAAGAATGGGAAACCGGTACATGATTGCAATCCGGTTGGTCTCATGACTGTCCACACACATCCTCCAAGATCCACATCTCTTTTAGGGGTTAATAATGTAAGAACAACAAACTAAGATGCTTTCCCGAATTAAACCCTTCTATAGCAACATAGTAACTTTTCTATGGAGCTTGGCACATTCGATTGGATTCATTCATTAGGCAAGATTCGGTAGACTTGAACACAACAATAAATCAATGGGTTGTTGATGTTCCTTGTTAAAGGTCTATTATTGGAAGGTTTGGATTGTGTTATATTTAGGCCCAACTGGCCCAATGGCTTTTTTAAAAGTTTTCCTTTATTAACAAGGACTGAAAGAACATGCAAACCTTAGCACATTACTTTCCTTCCCTATCTCTCTTCTTCATCTCTAACACTACTCTCTCACTGATCTCATTCACGCCTTCCCATTCTTGTTGGTTTCCACATTCCTCATAGGACGAAGTCCAGCTGAGAGTTCTTCAAGCACCAAACCAAGTCTTCATATTCATAAAGGAGCTCTTACATAGGAGGCAGGACATCTGATTGTTTTGTTCTTTAGCAACTAAGACAAATATGATGTCATTCTCCTTCCTTTCCTCTTCAAACTTTTCTACATTTAGCAATTTCTGACCCTTCTCTTTATCAAATTTGGGTGTTGGAAGATGTTTCATTAGGTGCAACATGATATTAACACCATCATTGAAAATACATGGGTGTTAGCACGAGTCAAATGCACAATATCTTAGTCTCACAACCACGGTCTCCCTAACAAAATGTGGCATGCATCCATGGGGACCACATCAAACCACACTTCATCTTTGAAATTTGATCCAATAAAGAATGAAATTAAGCACCTAGACTTGGAGTTGGACACAAACCAAGCCAGCTCAAAAGCTCAGCTCAAATTGGTTTGAAAAAGCTTGGCTTAGATTGGTTCGAATAGAAGTTCAAACCAAACCAAGCCTCGAAGTCAAGCTCGTTTAAAAAAACAAACCAAGCTCAAACTAGGGTAGTATCCGCTCGGCTCAGCTTGATTCAGCTCGGTTTGATTCAGCTTGTAGATTGTATACACACGTTTCCTGTGGTGTGATTTGCTTGAGTTGTAGATATGATTCAATGTTGGGATCATGTCCTAAAATGATATGTAAAATCAGATGGATAGCGTGGATAATACATATACATGACGATGTGGATAATGCACACTGTTTCCTGTGGTTTGGTCCACTTGAGCTTTGGATATGACTCAATTTTGGATCATGTCCTAAAATGATATGTAAAAACGGATGGATGGCATAGACAATTCATATACATGACGGTGGGCCCACAAAGTTTACACAGGGAGTAGGGTCGCAAGCAAGCATCGTAGCTCACATAAACCAAAAACAATTGAGGCCCTCATATGTTGCCAAGATCGGTTGCATCTGGTTTGGGGAGGTAGTGTTTCAAACAAGAAACAAATGCATATGATTTGGGGGATTATCTTATTTAAATATAACAAAGAAAGAGTTTATTTAAAACAATTATCATATTATTAATACTGAGTTCATTTACATCCTCGAATATCCCTTGATTCTAAGATAGATTATTTAGAAATACAGGAATTAACAAAGTTCAAATACCCAAGCCGGATGTCAAATTCGGTAGCGCTTCGACTTGTGGTTTGATCATCAACTGATTTCTCTTCTTGGAGCTCGGACAGAAGAAAATCTGGGGATTGATCATTTCAGCAACATATTGGCTTCTTATCATCATAGACTGCAGGGCAGTCTAGTTGCGCGGGTCTGCGCAACTGATATGATTTGCGCGGGCCCGCACAAGCCACTGGCTCTTCCTCACTCCTACCTTCAGTCTTCTTTCTTGCTCTGCTTCTCCAAAATCTTCAATCGGTCCAAATGAAAAGGGGGGGGCCACTCGTGCGAAACCTCAATCTTGGTGCCATGGGACCCACCTTCCATCAATCTTGACCGTTCATGGACAACATATCCTGAAATCAGTTGTACGAACCCGCGCAACTAGTATTTGGTTTGCGCGAACCCGCACAACTGATATCGTTTGCGCGGACCCGTGCAAACCACCCCAAAGACACTTGTTCTTGTTCTTCTTCCATTTCCTTTATTCCTTCTTATTTTTCATTTTCTTTTCTTCAATCCTTTCTCATTTTTTATGCCTCAACAGGTAGTAATTATGATTTTGAGGAGGATGAGGACGAGCACGAGGGTTAAGGCGAGACTGCGTCTGCATGAAGTCCATTTTTTACTTATTAAGATGTTCCTTCCATGTAATTATATTACTTTGGTCATGGCCTTCAATGATTAGGAACTTTGAGACTCATATGTGCATGTGTTTTAAGTCATAACTTTTTGTTCATTGTTATTTTCCTATGGAGGATATTAAATTTTATGTTATTTTTTAGTGTTGTTACTTTTGTATTAGTCTTTTTTAATGTTATTTTGTAGGGTTATCTTTGTATAAAAACAAGTTCGTATTATGTATATTGTTTATTTAACAAAAAAAAAAAAAAAACAATAAAAAAATGAGTCGACCCCTGTTTGAACTTTCGGCTCAGATACTTGGACCAAACCAAGCTCAACCTCGTATTATCTAGACCAAACCAAGCTCAAACTGTAAGGATAGGCTCAAAGCTCGACTCATGTAAAGCTCGAACAGGGGGTGTCACATAAACAAGCCAAACCAAACTTGGGTCAAACTCGGTTTGGCTCGGCTCATGTATAGCTCTACCTGCACGTAATAGAAACTTCTCCTTTCTTAAATATGGTATTGAGTGTGAATGCTTATGTTCTCTGAGTTTTAATTTATCCACCATTGCTTGTGAGACAATGTTCTCACAACTCTCCCCGTCCACCAAAATCATGCATCTCTCTCCACCAAAAGTGTAAGCGTGCGGAAGATAGTGTCATAACCATCACCCCTCATTAATCACCCAAGGTGTCAATAGTATAGTTAGTTGCATAGCCAATGACTCGCCCCATTGTTACATCTTCCCCAACATACACCCTATCATCATAAGCATATTCTTCATATTGTATAGCATCTTCAACTTTCATTTGCACGGGATCGGAAGGTTCTTCAACATATTCTCCTTCATCGGCCAAATTATTTTAATTATGGACTGATATTCAAGACAATAAAAGGAACAATGTCTCAGTTGCCCACACTTAAAGAACATGAAAGGAGTATTGTTCTGCCCTGTCATGAGTGTACCAGCCCGTTGTCCACAACTACCTCCCCCTGGGTTGGGGTCAATGTTCGAAGTATCGGTATCGCTAACTGGTTGGGTATACAGAAACAATATCGATATTGCCAATAATATTGTCAACAATCGGAAATGTGGGGAAACATTGGGAAAACATAGAGAAAATGGTAGAATTTTTTAATGGAACTTCAGAAAATGCTAAAATATAGATATTTGCATATTTAGGAATCAAAAATTTGCAAAAAGAATGCATACATAATAAGTTTTCATTTAAGGGGTACTAAAAGCATGAGTTGTCATAAGAAACCAGTCCAACCATCCCATATATCCCATCCATCCATCCAAACATCCATCGACATTTCAGAATATCGACAATGCACGATATTTCACCAAGAAATCGTCAACTAGAAAGAAAACGAAAGATTATGTTTCGATACTGCCCGTGTTGCGTTGATGATAATATCACAATATGATCGATATTATTGATGACAATTTGAACACTGCATACAACCATACGCCCATAAAAAAATATATATATATATATATATATATATATATATATATATATATATATATATATATATATATATATATATATAAAAATTGAACAGTGTTCCCATATAAAATTTTGAAATGGAATTTTTTTTAATAAACATATTTTTGGTGATATTGATATATTGGCGATATTATCGAAATATCGTTGATACACCGGCAATACAAGCGATACCCACAATTTACACAATCGAAAATATTGGCAATGTCAATACATTGATGGTACGAGTGACACCTAGAATTTACACAATCGAAAATATTGGCAATACATTAGCGATATTGATACATTGGCAATACTTAGCAATACATCGTCGATGCCTGGAATTTCTACGACTACGAGTGTTATTGGTATCACTACCAGTGTTATCAGTATCACCGAGCTAGAGATACGGATAATATCAGGGATATTTTGATAATATTGGGGATACTCTGAACAACGATTGGGGTTTGACTTCATTTTTGGACATTGGCCCATCATCCTCGACCTATGGGAGGCCCTTTGGTTGCTTTCCATGGTAAGTTTGCATGTTGCCCCACCATTCACGACAATCCTTGTGGGGCACCAAATTGTCTCCCATGTCCCCAATTAATTATTTCCTTGGCTTTTAATACAAGTGTGAATGCATCAGACATCTAAAATACATCTTTGAAAGCTAATTCGTTTTTTAGGTCTAAGTTAAGACTTTAAGATATCTTGAATTAATTAATTTTTCTTTTTTGGAAAGCATCTTGAAATATTTTGGTCTTCATATTCATGAAACCCTACTTGTGATGTCAATGTACGAAAATCCTTAGTGTATTCATTACTTATTTGTTCCCTTGACATAGATTGAGACATCTTTGATAAAGGTCATGGGCATAAGTCATGGGTAGGAACTTTTTTAACTTCTTTTCCATCCTTTCCCAAGAAATTAATTCTCCTCACCTTGACAAATTCATTCGGCTTGGAGATCGTCCCACCATGCGAATGCATAACCAGAAAACTTCATAGCTATTAACTTAAACCTTCAAATTGTCCGTGATTTCCTTGTACTCGAACACCTTTTCTACCTCACTTAGCCAATCGATGAAGTCATCAACATACAACCAACCATGAAATTCCAAAATTTTTAGCTTAATTCTATCACGTTCCAATAATTGAAGGATTCGATTGTTGGCGTCTTCACAAACCGAGGCCACCCTTTGTTGATTGGGACCTTGGTGCAAACCTTCCCCTACGCACTAGAGCTCTCCAGCTTTATCAGTGAAATTGTCTACCGTATGCATCAGTTGATCTACTAGCTCTATGAGTGAACAGATCAATTGGGTTACTTGCACAAACTCCTCATGTGTCACCCCTTCAAAGCCATTAAGAGATGGTGTAGAGTCGAACATCCCCCAACGATTACCCGCTCTGATACCAAAATTGTGCAACCCAGTTATCGAGTATTTCTTCTGATCTTTTAACCCAAGAACATGAACATTATTGTTCCGATGTGAACAGGGCTTGAAGACCCTTCTTTTGCTTGTAATACTTCAGAGGGTTAGGTATGATGTTTTAAGCATGTCACTGTCGGTCGTAGAAGCTCATTATTATTCATGAAGCTTCTCATCATGCTCGGTACAATTCCATGCCCATAAATAAACTCAGTCACTATAATTTCCTCTTCGAGCGTTTCATAATATATTTTCATTTTTCCGATATCCTCCAACATTAGATCTACACAGTGTGCAGCACATGGAGTCCAATATATATTTTTCCTCTTATCCATCAGCTTCTTCCCAACACTCACATAGATCGAATGGTTATTCGTACTAACCTGAACCACATTTTCTTTCCCATTCTCTTCCACAATCTCATTGAGATATTTAAATAGCAAATTTCTATCTTTTATTGAATCAGAAGCATCAATAGACTAGTAAAACATTGTTCCGGCCAAAGTATTAATCAAAAAGTTGATGATAGTTCTATTCTTTCCATCCATCCAACCATCAGACATAATTGAACATCCATGAGTTTTCTAATATGCTTTCATTAAATTATCAATATTACCAACTGCCTCTAGTATCCATGTCCTCATCTTATGCATGGATGGTGGCTTCAATCTCGGCCCAAATTTTCCAATAGCCTCACACAATGCTGAAAAGTGCAGGTTATTACACTAGTTAAACGACAAAGCATTCCCAAAAAAAAAAAATTTATAAATCTTCCGATCACCCTCTTGTCATTGGTTGTAATGCAGGGGCATTTTCACATCGGGTTCAAGTGGGGTGGCTTGTGGGATGCAAGGGCACACTCGGGGTGGGTGGCCTGCATAACCCATGGATTTGGGGCCCGTGTGAAGCGAGTGGCTCGTGTAGGGCGGAATACATGGATTTGGGGCCTGGGCTATGAGATAAAGGGATTAATTTGCCATGTTCTATTAGTTCGATCTTTTGGTGCAAGTGGTTAATTGTCCTGCATCAAATTGGTATCAAAGCGGGAGGTCTCGTGTTCGAGACTCCTCATCGGGGGTGATTAATGCGGGCGCATGTTCACACCGGGCTCAAGTGGGGTGGCCTGTGGGATGTAGGGGCACACTCAGGGGATGGCATGCATAACCCATGGATTTGGGGCCTGTGTAGGGCAGAACACGTGTATTTGGGGCCCACGAGGAGGGTTCGGCCGAGGACCTAAACTCATGACTTTGGAGCCTGGGCTATGAGATAAAGGGATTAATTCGTCATGCTCTATCAGTTTGAGCTTTTAGTGCAAGTGATTAATTGTCCTGCATCAGGTTGGTTACTAGAAGATATGCCACCAAGTTGGCTGCCAACAAACACATCATTACCCACATTGATACTATCACTCGCAGAATCGTAACAATATGTCGATCCCCCTCCCTATATCTAAGAACACCTCATTTCTTTTATTTTTTCCATCATGATATCCTTTTAAAGCTTTTCTACACTCCTCATTTGCTTCTTTTATCACTTTTGGGCACGGCTTTATCCCATTATGGGTTCTAACCAGGTGATGCTTTAGGCAAGTCACGCCTCCTATACACCTTTGACCACAAAATTTACAGTGCACATAATTTCTATGAGATTGTCCGAGCGGATTATTGGCCACATATTTCCAAGCAAAATCTCACTTTTTCTTTCAAACATCTCTCTTTTAGTTCACTGCAAAAAATCACAAATGAAGTCACAAACTCACAAATCAGTAAATCAAAAAGAGCAATACAAAAATGTAAAAAACCACCATCGTAGAGTGGTGGCCCACACGATGGACTGGAAAACAATGCACAACCACCCATAAACACACCATAGCGGTCCCCTCGTGGAGCATACCATAGAAAATAAATCACGAGCACCCATACACACCACAGTGGACTTGACATGGGCCACACCATAGTAAACAATACACAAACACCAATCACGCACCTTAGTGGGCCCCACATGGGCCAAACCATAGAAAACAATGCACATCCACCCATACACTTTAGAAGGCCCCACGTGGACCACAACGCAGAAAACAATGCATAGCCACTCATACACAAACCACGTAGAGCCCACATAGGCCACACCATAAAAAACAATGCATAGCCGCCCGTAAAAAAACCACCTTAAAATGAAAAAATTGCATAGCAACCCCTATCCTACAAATATTGCACAGTAATCGGCATTTAAAAAAAAAAAAAAAAAAAAATCCCGAAATAACTAATAAATCTTCATTCTAAATGAAAAGGAACTCATTAAGGGGTAAGAATATACCTCTTGCAGGCTCAAGAAGAGATTCAATCAATCAAAAATATGAAAATTGCAGCTTTGTAGCCATACAAATGCAGAAAGAGGGAAATCTAATTTCTCCTTCATTTAAGCTCCAATGCTCTTGAATATACAGAAAATGGACCTTCTCGCAAGCTCCAATGATCAGCCGAAATATCCCCTTCAATGGCCTTCTAGATCAGAGATTTGAAGAAGTGAAGGAGGGCTTGCATCGGAGGCTAGGATTTGAAAGAGGGGTTTTAAAAAACTCTCTTTTGAGCCTTTTTTCTTTTAGCTCAAGTTCTTTAAATTTCTTTATGGTGCGAGTTCAACACCAATTTTAACACACAAAAAAACACCACTGTTTCCAATTAAAATCAATAAAGAAATGTTTAGTTTCCATTTTACATTATAAGATTTTTTAAAATATGAGTTTTAAACCATTTTACATGAAGAAAAAAAAATGGTGCATCGTAGTGTACGCTACATGCTACGTAGATGTAGTGTATGCTATTTGAGTATGCTACGCTAAGTAGCGTACGCCACGGATGCTATTTGATACACTGATTTTGCCTACTGAACAACCATTTTGTTCACTTCTTGATCACCTTCCATTCAGCCTTCAAAGGCTTCCTTAGCTTCATTGATTGATGGGAACCAAACAAAAGTGAAACCCCTAATAATCACCGAATTACATTGTCACGAAATCACAATTTTGGAAATCTTCCTGAACTGAAAACCCTTCTAAATTTTATTCCGATCATTCTTCAAGAAATCCTCCCACAAACAGCTGAAGTCGGATTTCTATGATCTAGGGTCTTTCTTCATCGATTCACCACTCACTCTGAATCCTTCTCCTCCATCTTCTTCGAGTTAGATTTCACATATTTTCTCTAGTTGGATTCACTACTCTATTGCACTAATCTTCCTTCAAATTTTCTTGCACTATTCTCTCTCACAAATGACATACTTTAATCAGGTCTTATTAGGGAGTTCTATGATATTCTTGTGGACATGGTGGCCTGGAACAACATTTTTCACATAAATCTTAGTGACAAGGAGAATAGTAGATTTAGAGATCTAATAAGCATGTTGGATAAGTTGCATTTGTATGTGACTAAACCCAATCAGAGGATTTGGAGGTTGAGCTCATAACAGACAATTAGCTTAGAAATTATTCATATGCCAATGTACCCACAAAATTGGTGAGTTTCCCCTTGGCCAAGAGTGTGGATCAATCCAATCACTCATAAGGTGAAAGCATTTGCTCATTCATGAGGGAAGTTTGGAGCCACACTTTAATGCAGGGGCATTTTCACATCGGGCTCGAGTGGGGCTGCCTGTGGGATGCAGAGACACACTCGGGGTGGGCGGTCTGTGTGATGCGGTACCCATGTGATGCGGGGCCCACGAGAGGAGTTCGGTCGAGGTCCTAACCCATGAAATGTCGGGCCTGGGCTATGAGATAAAGGGATTGGCTCGCCATGCTCTAACAGTTCGAGCTTTTAAAGCAAGTGGTTAATTGTCCTGCATCAAATTGGTATCAGAGCGAGAGGTCTTGTGTTCAAGACTCCTCACCGGGGGTGATTAATGCAGGGGCATTTTCACACCGGGTTCGAGTGGGGTTGCCTGTGGGATGCAGGGGTACACTCGGGGTGGGTGGCCCGTGTGAGGCGGTACCTATGTGATTTGGGGCCCACGAGGGGGGTTCGGCCGATGTCCTAACCCATGCGATGTGGGGCCTGGGCTATAAGATAAAGGGATTGATTCACCATGCTCTATCAGTTCGAGCTTTTAGAGCAAGTAATTAATTGTCCTGCATCAAATTAGTATCAGAGCGGGAGGTCTCGTGTTCGAGACTCCTCACCGGGGGTAATTAATGCAGGGGCATTTTTACACCAGGCTCGAGTGGGGTTGCCTGTGGGATGCAGGGGCACACTTGGGGTGGACGGCCCGTGTGAGGCTGGTGGCTCGTGTGAGGCGGGCCCCACCCGTTGCCTATCAAGGGCAATAACTTATGGAGTATACTTCCAAATGCCATTATGTGGTGTATGTGGAAGGAAAGGGATGTGAGGAATTTTCAAAATAAGACATTGTCATGCACTGTTATTGCAAGAAGAACCGCCCCCTTTTGACAGAATGTGCTTCAATGAGAACAAAATTTCAAGGCATCTCAGCTTATAGATTGTTCATGAGTGGAATATGGTTGTTGCAGGAGAGGCTTTGGATGCCTGACTTCCCCCATCTCTATTGTATTCCTTTGTCTTCGCATTTTGGCCTTTGGGAATCATTCTCGAGGTGGATGAGTGATGTGAGGGTCACATTTTTTGGACAGTCTTGCAGTCTTCCCATGTTTCTTGCTATTCTCTTGTTTTGTCATCTCCCTTTTAATAGGTTCATGGTTGTCAATTTTTTAAAGCCTAATACTTGCAAGTTACTTCCTTTTACTACAGTAATCATTGATCTTATAATGCAAAAGTTAGACAAATGCCCATTTCACTACTAGAAATTTTTTAAGAACATAAATACTTAAAATGTCTGTTGTGACTGATAAGAAAAGAGTTGCATGAAGAAGGAGAACACTGAACAGGTTATAGATGTTGCAGAAATGACATTTTACAAAAAAGTGCAACAAGAATTTTTATAGACATCTCATGTTCGGAGTAATTAAGTTTCATTTGGATGACAAAAGACCAAGAAAAATTGAGTCTATGCAAGAGTATAGTAGAGCCTCAAACCAAAACTATAAAACTTGGTATTTGGCAAAATAAAAGCAAAGTAAAATCCAAAAACCCAATACTTTGCAGCAACTACAGTTCTATTAATAAAATATGAATGCAACAAGCAGTAGTCGTGTGACAGGTAGAAAACCAAACAAAGTCAATTCTTCCTCGCCGAAAAAAGTAAGTAAATTCAAGCAAATAAAATAATCATTATAGAGAAACTGCAAACCTTGCACTCTAGCTGCCCTGCCTTTTCATTTTCATTTTCCTTTTCATTTTCCTTGTCCTTACCAACCTATGGAAGAAATATAGAATACCCAAAAGATGAACTATCAAGAACAGACATAAAGCACTAACAAATCAAAGCAGTTAGTTCAAAAGAAGAAGTAAAAGGAAGTCCAGAAATATCAAAGGGGTCGTTACACTATACGAAATTATCTACAATTTACTAAAATAAAAAGATTGAAAAAGAAAAACAGAGGTTGTGAGGCTCAGTGATTTGGAAAATATTCAAGTATGCACCCATTTGACCGGCTATACCATATGGGCCAGAGTGGAGACAGTTGGGAAGCAGCATCAAAAGATATTTGAGTGTTGCAAAGATGAATGTATGGAAAGAGTAGGACAGATAGAATTAAGAATGAGTTCATTCAAAGCAGCCTAGGCGTGGTCACAATAATATATAAAGCAATGGAAAAGACATTGAGATATTTTGGTCATTCTTCTCAGAGAGAGATGGTTTGGTTATGTGCAAAAAATACCGAAATGCTTGGAATATTGATCACAGTTAAAGGGCCTGAAAAGCGGTTGAGGTGGTGAGAAAGGATATGAAGGCTAACTTGCCAGGAATAGGTCATTGGATAAAGTCTGCTGACAAAACATGATTAATAAACCAACACCAAAGTATTTGGGTTAATGATGATGATTCACATACATAACAACGAGGATCAAAAGCAATCATAACTTTTTGAGAATTTTAAAGAAGATGCTACACTACTAAACCATCTTTTGAGAACATAATGACTTCCCCATTGAATTTCTTCAGTCCTAAGAAAAACTGCCATTTCCCCAACAAAATATCAAATTCGTGATTATGTAGAAGCCACAAAAATTAGACGAATTTTACTAACTTAAAACCCTATAATGCGATTTCTTCCCCAATAAAGGAAAAGGACTGGTGAATGCATATAACAAAACGAGAATGCTTGGATTCCCGACAATTGAGCCGATATGAAAATACCTTGTTTTTCCTTCTGGGCGGGTGATTGAATCTGCAGTTGGATCCGAATCGGCACATCCCCATCCGCAGATAAAAGCTGCAGTCCGGCTCGCCAGGTCTTAAGGGATGATGGTGAGATCTTCCGCCGCTGTTCCACTCCTCCTTTGGAGCGGGGTCGAGTTCAGGATTCTCGGTGTCATCTAGGTCTACTTCAGGATTCTCCGTGTCATCTAGGTCTACTTCAGGATTCTCCGTGTCATCTAGGTCCACTTCAGGATTCTCGGTGTCATCTAGGTTCACTTCAGGATTCTCGGTGTCATCTAGCTTTAAATTCTGAAAATTTCCATATACGGTTTGGACAGCATTGACGTTGGAAGAAGGAGATTCCTCAGCTTTCATGAAGGAGATACCTTTTTCTTCACAATCTCCCATTATCCCTCCACATTTCAAAACCCTAATTCGAAAAATAGGTCTCTCTCTCTCTCTCTCTCTCTCTCTCTCTCTCAATATATATATATATATAGATTATACGTTTTTTAACGTGCAGAGAATAATACGTGGATATATACGTTTTTGAGTGAAAATTAGTTGCTCTCTCTTACAGAGACGACGAGAGCCTGAAGAGGAAAGATGAGTTTTACGATGGATTTTGTTTTTTGGTTTTTTTACAAGCGGGCATGTGGCTTATTGATTGAAACCGTTGATTTGATGGGACGAAGTGTCCTCCGAGACAGATCTTTGCCATCCAATTACGGCATTTTCTTTCTCAAATGTGGTCTTTGTTGTATGATGAGGTATACTGTAGTTGGAATGACCTTTGATACTGGGGCACTCAAGAATTGCACGCGTGGCATATACCAACTCAAATGAAATCGACCCGATGGTGTATGCCACAGTCGTGTGAAGCCACAGGCGAAGATTAGATTGTTTCTGATTGATTGACACTTGTATGGCAGATCAGTGAAGATAGCCCGCGTGAAGATCAACAATTGACTTAGGCTTATCTACCATTGCCGTGCCTGCTTCGTATTGATTCTTGGGACTAGTATATCAATCACAATTAACACTTTCCTTTCTGTATTGGATTATATCGCTTCTCCGTTACAAACGGATCATGTTGACTGTATATGTACTTATTTACAAGTTCATTGGATTCTAGCCGTTGAAGTTCTTTCATTTGGCCATCTCAGTGTGACTGTTCTCTACACGACTGAATCTTTCACCATTGTTGTGGGGGATTCCTTGAGAAAATAAATTAAGGCCATGTGGCCACAACACTTCCACTCAGTATTATGGGCTAATATCTCTCACCGGGCTAATATGGACATTTCTTTTCTTTTTGATACTCCCGTTCACTAATATAAGATTTGATCGATCCATTAACTTACCCGACAAATATGATATTTTATTCTTCTAATCTTTATGAGATAATTTAATTCTTATTTACTTAATAGTGCCTCTCCTTTTTATCCTATGATATAAGAATCTTTTTCCAATCATCCATGGATTGTACTTTGTTATCTGTTTTCATTTATCTTATGGTGTGAGGATTTTTTTATTTTTATTTTTCGTTATTTGCGGTTGTACCAGCTAATTTGTTTTATTTAGCTAATTATTATTCAGCTTTCAAATCCATAACAAACACGTCTTCCAAAATATTCATTAATCACAACTTTTGTTAATAAGTCTAGTACCATTTCTTTAGATGGTAAGAAATTTACAATTTTTTTCTAAAGAGAATATATGTAATGATATTGTACTTTAATATGTTTTTCTTTTGAGCTTATTATCTCATTTTTAATCGCACTTATTACAACTTGATTATTACAGTAAATTTCTATTGGTTGTTTAGGAAATTCTTTTACTATCAAGTCAATTATGAATTCTTTAATCTACATAGCTTTGACAGCTATTGTACTCAATATTTGAAGTATCGATATCCCTACAAGTTTCGTTGGCCGGGATACGGAAACAATATCAATATCATTGATAATATTGTTGATAACCGGAAAATGTGGGGAAGCATTAGGGGAACATGAGAAAATGGTGGAATTTTTGAGTGAAACTTCATAAAATGTTGAAATACATGCATTTTGTATATTCAATGATTAAAAAAAAATTACAAAAAGAATATATACATAATAAGTTTCCATTTAATGGGGGTAAAAAATTGTGTGTTGTCATAAGAAATCAGTCCAATTGTCATGCCCTAAAAAAACGATGCATGGGCCCCTAACTCCACTCTTAGAGTGCGATAAGGAGGGGATTTTTTGGTATGATTAACAGTAGTTGTGGATGCTGGATCCCAAACGAAATCGACTCGCGGCTTCCACGAGTAGCCTCTTTCAAGAGCTTTTGAATTAATACATGTAAAGGGCTAACTAGAGTCGCCACTAGACAATTACTTTAATCCTATAGTCAGCTAGACCACTATAGAAACACTTAAGAATGAAAACCTGAATATTCTCAACCTTAAGACGACTCTTAGATCTACAACCAAAGATTCTAGGTAAGGGACCCCAATTACAGAGAGGGGAAGTGTTAGGCACCCACTCTGCTCATACAAATGTACGGTTCCTATTTCACAAGATCTAACTAACTTCTGAGGATTGAGATTAGTTCTTGCGCACTAATGATGCGATGGTGTGTATGTAGTGTTGTGTTAAATACATAATGATGTGGATGTGCGTTAAACCAATAAGTTTAAGTTTTTGATGGGCAGGATCTGACTATGTCGGCAAGCCATAAATCATGTGTTTGAACAGACTAGGTGTTGATTGTTATGCATGCAATGTGATGTACGTAGAATTGTGATGTTGTGCTTGTTCATTCCCATTGTCGTCAATTTCTGTGAAAGCCTATTAAAGCGGGTTGTGGGTGATCTGGATAGATTTGCATGGTGTATTTGAAGATCTTTGGGGATATATGCAGAAGATTCTACAGTAATATAGCTGGAGTGCATCAAGCAATGCCACATCATCAACTAAGCGATTAAGTGAAGAGTGATCGTGTAGAAACGGTTACAGGATAAATGGCAAGTTTAGAAGCAAAGGGAGTTAAGTTGTGCTAAAATGGTTACAACAACCGTCAAAACGTGAGAAGCATATAGATGTTTGGGTTAAGGTTATAAATAGCGAAGGATTTCAGCAAAGCAAATTGGCTCATACCAACCCAATCAAACCAAATCTATATTTTAATTATTCGTCATTTACATGCCTTAGTGTAATCCCTTTACTTTTCTGTCAGTCAATTACATTTTGTAGTGTAATCCTTTACTTTGGCTTGTTGTTTACATTTCTTAGTGTAATCTATAGTGTTAATCAAGTAGTTGTTCACTTTAGTACTAATTTGGATATAAGTTCATATGTTAAATTCAGTTTGAGCATTAATTAGAGTTCTTCATTCAGGAAGGTGTTTTACAGCTGCTCTCCATGGCCGACTATAAGGTTTCCTTTCCTGTTTCTCTTTTGTCTATATTGAAAAGTCCTTTCATAAGGAAGACAAATGTGTAACCCATTATCAGAGTATGAAACCTACCATTTGACTATCACATGATAATTTTAAAATACTATGCGAGTGGTTGAATAGATGACCGATCTTATTTTATATCGGTCACCTACTATGTATCTACCTATCTTGGCACTTGGGGTCATACTTGTTCGGTTTGAATTAAGTCGTGAAAGTGTCCTTGTTTGTCAATATACGTGAGTATTGAGTCTGCCAGTTAAGTGAGTCCCAAGATGAAGACATCAAGCTCAAGACTCATCAAGATGAAGGCATACGATCATGTTTAAAAGGTAAAGTAAGCCATATCTACCCAAAACAAACCCTGGCAGGTATATGCCCTAAAAGAACCTAACTTACCCTTAACTACTTTGAAAATCTTCTAATAAGATTAGGTTGCTAACACTTTAAGTATTAGAGGAAGTATGAATTGAATAGGTAAAACAAAGTTCCTAACGATTGAATCGAGATGTAATCGAGAACATCTTCGATGGAATTGAACTTGGTTCGATTGCATCAAAAAATAAGTCCACATAGTCTAGCGACAAACTGAATAAATGCTGGGAATTGTCGATTGCATCGAATATAGTGTGATAACATCGAAACTTAAGCTTTGATGGCATCGAACTTACTTCGATTGAATCGACCTTGTGCTTATTTCCTCCAAAATAAAAAATACTCTAAGTGCTCCTGGATGTAATCGAAGTTCCTTTGATACCATCGAGAGCAAGTTATCGATGGCATCGAAGACTGATTGATGGCATCGAAATGAGGACCGCTTGTCCAGCAAGCTTTTCAAGTAAAAGCAATATGTTCAATCACATTGAATACCGTTCGTTTGCATTGAAATTCAAATTTCGATTACATCAAATGACTGATCGATTGCATCGAACAAGGGATAAAACTATCCAGCAACCATTGTATATTTTTCAAAGGAAATCCCGATGTCATTGAAACACCCCTCGATGACATCAAAGTACACATCCATGACATTGAAGGGTGCTCGATGAGATCAGACAGAATTAGAGCTATACCCAACTAAATATCTTGTGTAGGAGGTTAATGCAATCAGAGAAGGTTCGATGACATCGAGATTCAAATTTTGATGGCATCAAATACCCTTCGATGACATCGACAATGTCGGATTTCTGCCCTTTATTTTTATAGTTGGGATTTCAACTTTATAAATACACATGGCTTGCCTCTTGTAAAAGGAGCTAGAATTTAAGAGAGTTTGAGATAGTTGTTGCAAGAGTTAATACCCAAATCCTCATTCCCTCTTTCCCATTAGAGTTTATCATTCAATCATTTACACAAGCATTTACTCACAACTTCATTGCTTGGATTTGTAAGTGTTATAGTGAATAAAGCACACCTTGTTTGTCAAATTTTGTTTAGACAAAACAACTTATGAAGTGGCCTTCTAATGTGGATCAAGATGGAAAGTTCAATACTCTACTAAAGTTCAAATCAAGTAGAAGATTAAGATGGAAAGTTCAAGACTCTACTAAAGTTCAAATCAAGTAGAAGATTAAGATGGAAAGTTCAAGACTCTACTAAAGTTCAAATCAAGTAGAAGATCAAGATGGAAAGTTCAAGACTCTACTAAAGTTTAAGCCAAGTAGAAGAATAAGTTCCATGAAGTTCAAGCATCCAATCTACTTCAAAAGTTCAATCATTTCAGGTATAATAAATCCTAGAAAGACATTAGGATGAGGTACTTTGAAAATATAATTTAAGTGAGTTTTTATGCTTATAGTTGGTTAAGGTTCAACTAATGTAAGTTGTGGCTCGACTTGTCTAAGAAATTTTTTACTAGTCTTAGTTCCAATTGAAGTAAAACAAAATTTTTGTTATATCTTTGACCAGTCGAGGAAGCTGCATGACCAGTTGAAGGTGGCCTTTTGACCAGTCGAGGGTTGCTCGACTCGAAGTCCAGCAACCGAATCAGTTTGGATTTCCTGCACCCTCGACTAGTCGAAGACCTTGCTTGACCAGTCTAACAGGGCCCTCGACCAGTCGAGCAGGGCCTTCGACCAGTCAAAAATCTGTTTTATCTTATCACGATCAAAATTTAAAAATTTGTTGGAATGGAATCCGGTCCTTAGACGAGTCAAAAGGCTGTCTTAGATGAGTCGAAGCTGTAACACCTTGAATTTCGAGGGTCGGGCAAAGCTTCACTCCTGGGATCCAGCACATCACTTATGCAATATGGATAATGATATTTAGATGTCATCCATATCAATGCACTAAACATGAGTGGGATTATACTAAAGCAACATATCATACTCCAGAGATAGCATACAGAAGTCTGAAGGTTATGTATTAAAATAAGTGAGCAATTCACAACTTCCAGAGTATGATGGTGTAACAGGGTTTAATATATACAAGATTTGTTTCAAAATAGATAATGGGAAGATGTAAGATGCCCAACTAGACAAGTATCCCGGTATCCCGACGAATCAGCCCTAGGTCTACGTAGACCCGCCTGAAAGCTGACACTAGGAGAACTCCTCCTCGTCCATGAAATCCTGCTCTGCCTCATAGGCCTCATCATCACCTGCATCTAAACTAGTGTCTAGTTGGTGTTTTAAAACACCGTCCCGGAGTGGGAGTGAGTGATCAACTCAGTGGTACTATAAGGCAAAGGTTAACATGTTATCAAGTTAATCAAGCAGTAATGATAAAGCAGCATAACAATCACTTCTTAACTACTCTTATTAATGCAGAAATGAAGGTGTAAGTAATGATGCATGCCCTCACATCAAAGCTCCCTCAATAAGCGACACCGACACCAATGTCGCATATGACAATACTGCCTCTTGTGTGACTTCTACACCTTTAAAGCACGTCCTAACTAATGCAGTGTAATGCATGGTCATGTTATCCCAGTAATTAATTAAGTTGATTCGTACAGTAGATTTGGAAAGCTAGGGTACCTCCCTTAATATCATTGACCTGAATCGAAGGATCCATCTAGGTTTGTCACTCTTAGTCAATCACATATGAAAGGCAAGTTATGGGGTCATCACTCCCAATGAAAAACAATCGATAGGCAAATTCATAAGTTTATACTCGCGGTCACTACGGGGTGGCTAATCACCTTGACATAGGCCGATAGCTCGAACACGGTGTCCCATACCACCATGCTCGGCTCACGAGTCCATATTTGCTCACTAGTCACTACAGAGTGGCTAATTACCTTGGCGTAGGCCGACAGCTCGAACACAGTGTCCCATACCACCATACTCGGCTCATGAGTCTTAGTGGATCGTGGTACCATGGTTAGGGCGGGCCTTTACATCGGAGGGGGTACCTTAGATTCAAGTAGTGGTGTCCATACATGGTAAATACACAATGGGCCAATCAGTTTATTAGACACGTTCAATTGGTACGAGCACACGCTGACTTAATCGACATGGAGTGCATAAGCACCCCTCGTGGCTTGAGCACTATCGATAATCGTCGTGCAACCCGAATTCGTCGAATTTATCCAGTGTGGCGAGAATAGTTCGGCCACCCGAATAGAGACGGTTACTGATTGCCTGGACTACGTTGTAGCCCCATTCATACTCAGGTGCAGTAAGTAAACACATGTAATAATAATTCTAGATTTGGCAATCAATCCAAACAAATTTCTCATTTGAGCATTTCATCATACACATTAAGTATATACCTAACACTTGCATTTAATCATAAACCGCGTAGATGAAATTAAAATTACATGAAGGAAACTATACATATGCATAAAGTGATTGAGAATCCTATTCTAATACTCTTAATAAATACAAATTATCACAATTTCTTATTCAAACATTTTATCAAACACTTAGGTTACACTTCACCAAAATACATAGACTAGATTAGTTACGATATATATTATGGCAATTGTTTACACAAAGAGGTCATCATGCATATGCCAAACATGAATCTTAGATTAATAGTCATGGCAAGACTCAATCACGTTTACAAAGTCATTCAAACATTTCAATAAACACACAGGATGCATATTTTGTTCAACATAGTTCATACATATAAAATATATCGAAAACGGCGTATCTAAGTCAACATGGTAGCAATCAAGTCAGACATAAATCATTAGCTAACATTGAAAGCATTGATAACCATAACCTAAGCGTTTATAGTCCGTACCTTTCATCGGAATACTAGATTCGGACTCGGTTAGAATTCTACGTTCCCGAAAATGGAACTTCGGGTACCCAAATGGTGAAATAGGTTAGCTAGTTTAGCGATTACTCAATTTGGATCTCTACAACGATACTAGGGTTAGGTTTTCTTACCCAAATCGTAGCTGAAATAAATCGTGTAGCGTAACAGGAAGGCGATTCAGTGGGTGGAGTCGTGGGAAAGAATCACAGCAACGATCTCCTAAACTTTCTCTTCTCTCCTCACTCTTTTCTCTTCTTTTCTCCCTTCTCTCTCCTAGGGTTTGGAGAAATTCGTATGGAATAGAAGTAGGGTGAAATAAGGGCTTTATATAGGCCCAGTAGTGATGTAAATGGCCCTAGGGTCACCATATACATAGATTTCACCCTTTAGGCAGTTGTTTTCGACAAATGGGGCTCACAAGGAGGTTCATTATTCACTTACGTCATAGAGGAAGTTTCGTGACAATGGATATATGTCAGGATGTGATTTTGGCACGATTGGATAGGCCAATCGATCGTGGAGGACCCGTGTCAGATCAATGGTCATACTTACTCGATCGGGGCCACAAGTATACCGATTCGTGCAACAAAATTTCCCTTTCCCATGGGTGAAGTTTGGTCAGAAACTGACAGTCCAAAATCTTCAATTTCGCGTGTATGCGAATGACCCAATTTACTTAAGTTTCATTACGTTTTCTAAAGATATTCGCATTTCTCACACACTTTACTCAAGACTCAAATTATGTGTTTCTGGACACAATCTGGGCTCGATTCCCGTGATGGTTGTCAAGCCCAGTAGGACAGATATAACTCTATAGTTTCACGGTCATCGGACTTTCGACTTGCGATGTAGGTTCGATCGGAGTTTCAATGTACTCCGAGAGTGACAAGCTCACAGGATTTCTCCTAAGTTTTTAAGTAGTGTTGAGTTAGCAATATTGATGGTTTTAGGTCTTGCCATTTGTGTAAATGGTGGTTTGAGCTAAATCCATTGATTAATTTAGTTTAGTACTTAATTAATTTCTGTATAAATTACTACAAAATACGGTCCTTAGGTCTTTCTGCCCGAGGTGGTACTCGGGTCTTTGTAAGAATTTTTTTGAGATGTTACAATCTACCCCCCTTAAAGAAAAATTTCATCTCCAAAATTAGTACCTTTTCGTACTCCTCGAGGATCTAAGGGTAGTTCTTACGGACTTCGGCTTTCGTTTCCCAAGTAACCTCTTCCTTAGTGTGGTGCATCCACAATACCTTCACGAGCAGGATCACTTTGCTGCATAGCACTTGTTCCTTCCTATTAAGTATATGTGTTGGTCGCAGTACATAGGTAGCATATTCACTTAACTGTACTTGCTCCCATTTAATAATGTGGGTAGGGTCAGGAACATATTTCTTCAACATTGATACGTGAAATACGTTGTGCATGCTTACGAGTGGTGTGGGTAAAGTGAGGCGGTATGCCACCACACCCACTCGGTCTAGAATCTGGAATGGGCCAATAACTCGCGGCATAAGTTTCCTTTTTTTGCCAAAACGAAGGACTCCCTTCATTGGGGAAACCTTAAGAAATACGTGGTCTCCAACATCGAATTCCAGTTGTCTCCGTCTCGTATCGGCGTAACTTTTCTATCTACTCTGGGCTGCAAGAAGTCGACGCCTAATAATATCAATCTTCTCTAAGGTCGCCTGTACCAAATCTAGGCCAACCAGACTCTTCTCGCCAATCTTTGCCCAACAATTGGAGCTCGACATGGGCGCCCATGCAAAGCTTCGTAGGGAGCCATGCTAATGCTCGCTTGGAAGCTGTTGTTATAAGCAAACTCGGCATAGGGGAGACAGTCATCCCAACTATTCTTGAAATCAAGAACACAAGCTCGCAACATGTCTTCAAGTATCTGATTTACCCGTTCCGTCTGCCCATCGATCCGTGGGTGGAACGCGGTACTAAATTTCAGTTTTACACCCATTGCTTCTTGGATTCGAATTCAAAAGATAGATGTGAATCATGTGTCTCGGTCTGACACAATTTCTATAGGAATTCTATGCAATCGCACTATCTCTTTAATATACATCTTGGCTAGGTCATCAGCCGAATTAGAAACTCTAATTGGGAGGAAGTGGGCCGATTTCGTCAATCAGTCAACAATCATCCAAATGGAGTTATGCCCCTTTCTCATCTTGGGTAACCTTGAAATGAAATCCATGGATATAAAGTCCCATTTCCATTCAGTTATGGGCATGAGCTGAAGTAAACCAGGGGGTCGGTGATGTTTGACCTTAACTTACTGGCACGTGAGACAACGGGATACATAATCTGTTATCTGGGCCTTCATGGTGTCCCACCAGTATGAACGCTTCATGTCTCGATACATCTTCATACTGCCCGGATGTATCGCCATCTTCAAATTGTGCGCGACTTCTAGGACTTCCCTTCTTAAGTCATGGAGATTCGGGATGCATAGGCAGCCACGATATCGTAAACCCCCATCCGAACCAATTCTCCATTCGGATTCTTCACTGTCACTTACTCGTTCACTCATCTTCACTAACAGTTCATCTTCTTTCTGAGTCACAATGATTCGATCATCAATAAGTGGCTGTACGTAGATGTGTGCGACACTCTCAAATGGCTCCTCCACTGTCATCTTTTGTTCGAAATCTCACACAAACTTTACCATATTCCACTCTTCTATCATCAGCGGAGCTGCAAATTCTATTATTTTCTTGTGGCTTAATGCATCGGCCACAAGGTTGGCCTTGCCAGGATGGTAGGAGACCTCAAACTTAAAGTCTTTCAAGGTCTCCATCCAACGTCGTTGCCTTATATTCAGGTCTCTCTGCGTAAAAATGTACTTGGGGCTCTTGTGGTCATAAAAGAGCTCGAACTCCTCTCCGTAGAGGTAATGTCTCCAGAGCTTTAATGCAAAGAAGACTGCCGCTAATTTCAGGTCGTGCGTGGGGTAGTTTTCTTCGTGCTTCCTCAACTGTCACGGGGCATAGGCGATCACCCTATCCTTCTGCATCAGTACACATCCCAAACGAACATTAGAGGCGTCGGTGTAAATAGTGTACTTGACCCCTTGCTCTGACAATACAAGTACAGGTGTAGACGTTAGCTTGTCCTTTAATTCCTGAAAGGCTGCTTCTGCTTTCTCGTTCCAAGCAAACTTAAGATCTTTTCGAGTGAGTTGAGATAATAGTCGGGCCATCTTAGAAAAATCTTCAATAAATCGGCGATAGTAGCTGGCAAGTCCGAGGAAACTCCTCATTTCTGTAACTAAGCCTGGCTGCTCCCAGTCTTGTACCGCGGTCACCTTGGTAAGGTCTATAGCAATTCCTTCCTTGGAAACCACGTGTCCCAGGAACTTGATTTCTTCCTTCCAGAAGTTGCATTTTCGGTACTAAGCGAATAACTAATTCTGCCTGAGGGTATCAAAGACTGCTTGCAGGTGTTTTTCGTGATCCTTCCGACTCTTGGAGTATATCAAAATGTAATCTATAAACACGATGACGAATCGGTAAAGATACGGCCAAAATACTCGGTTCATGAGATTCATGAATACAGTCGGTGCATTTGTAAGTCCAAATGGAATCACGAGGAATTCGTAGTGCCCGAAGCTAGTTTTGAATACTGTTTTCTACACGTCTTCATTCCTGACGCGCAACTGATGATACTTGAACTGTAGGTCGATTTTAGAGAAATATTGCGCTCCCTTCAATTGGTCAAACAGGTCATCTATCCTAGGCAAAGGATACTTATTCTTCACCGTGACGTGATTTAACCTACGATAATCTATACATAACCATAGTGATCCATCCTTTTTCTTCACGAACAACACAGGAGCTCCCTAAGGAGATATGCTAGGCCGTATAAAACCTGAATCCAACAGATCATATATCTACTTCCTCAATTCCTCCATTTCACACGGAGGCATGTGGTATATCGGTAAGGAAATAGGCGTCGCATCTGGAACAAGGTCGATAGTAAAGTCGATCTCGCATTGAGGAGGTAGTCCAGGGATCGTTCTGAACACGTCCGTGAAATCTTGGACTACTGGCGTGTTCCCAAGCGTTGGACTATCAAAATTTTCCAACAGGGAGGCATAACAATGAATGCGGTAAGCACAACTGACCTGAATGGGGAAGGTGAAAGTCATGCCCTTAGGTCCATGGGCTGTCACCAATTTGGTATCGTAGTCGATCTCTACCTTTATTTCGATGAGACAATCCATACTGAGGATGACATCGTAATGATATATTGTGGTGATAATCAGGTCAATACACACCACCTTGCTTCCTAAGTCTATCAAGCAACCCTTACAAAGTTTAGTGGCGTCTGTGAAGGTTCTTGCAGCCGCAATGACTCTCACCCCAACCATAGGGGTAGTGTTCAGCCTTAAACGCTTGACTGCAGAGTATGATATCATCGAAATAATGGACTCGGTGTCCACCAACAGAAATACGGGTGTACCTTGAATGCAGGAAGTGACTTTAAGGCTAAATACACTGCAGTTGCTGACGCAGATGCTTCAGCTGCAAGTGCATGTACACGAGCTTGTTGTGGACAATTTGCTTGCACTGCCATAGGTTGTTGAGGTGGCCTGCTTCGAGGTACGGGCGGTCGGTAGAACGACTATGTCAGTGGTGCAGATCGTAAAGGTGGAGCTGCGATAACACGCGGTGGTTGGCGGTTGACCTTCTGAGGTGGCGTGAAACCGTTGTCCTTTATCTTGGTAAAATAAAAGGGGTTAGTGTGTCTCCCCTTCTTACAATAAGTACACCAATGGTCAGTTCGCCTCTGGTGGGTCAGTGGAGCCATTAGCTTGGGAGGCGAATCCACACGTGGCCTTTTGCCAAGAATTGGCCGGTTTTGTAGTTCCGGCTGAGGCCTTGGGCCCATTGGCATACGTGTCCGAGACAATCTCTCACCATCCTACTCAGCTCATAGGGACATGTTCACTAGCTCCGTATAGTTGGGAATGCTAGCGTAACACATCTTAGTGCGGATATCAGGTCACAGACCTTCTGAAAACTGCCACATTCTCATTGGTTCATTCGTTAGGATCAATGGAGCATATCTGGCCAGCTCCGTGAAGCAGTTCTTGTATTCAACCACTGTCATGCCCCCTTGTCGAAGGCGGAGGAATTCACCATCCTTTTCATTATGGTAAGTGAGGGGGAAATACTTTCCATGGAAATGAGTTTCGAACGAGTCCCACGTCCACACATATCTCTCGGGGATGGTTCGTAGGATGCTATCCCACCAAAGACTAGTCTCTTTTTCGAACATATAAGTAACAAGCTCAACTTGCTCTGCTTCAGTACAGTACAACGACTTCAACATCTTGGATATACGATCCAAACAATACTATGCCTCTTCGGGTTGGTGAGTACCCACAAAAGTAGGAGGACGAGAGCGCTGAAAGTGCTTAAATAAGCCACTTGTATTCATAGTTCCAGTGGGCTGCATGGGTGGCATAGGCGGGACCACATTCATGTTTTGGGCAATGGCCCCTGCAATAGTAGCCAAAACTTATTGTTGTTGCTGCATTATGAGCATCATCTGCTCTAACCTATCAGGGGGAGAGGCCACCTGAGGCACGTGTGGCGTCGATGTAGACGCACGGTTCTGACCCAGAACCGGTGGTGCACTAGGTGTTGGCCCATTGGTGGGGCCAGTGGCCGGCTGTGAATCCGGCATTGTCTCAATATTCGGGCCCAAACTAAGGTCCGTATGGCTATCGCTCAGGGGAGGTGATCCATCAATCGATTCACCAAGTGGGAGACATGCCATATTCTGAGTGGTTTTAGGAGGCATTCCCTATATACAACATAGGGTGCAACACTGTGGTCCTTGATGGTTGGCCACAGATCAACGCACGGACGACGTTTTTCAAATGTGCTACTGGCGAGAATGAAAGAGAGAGAATTCTTTCTTTTTAAAAAAGCCTTGGGTCAAACAACGTTTGACCGAGCTGGCGGTTCGGTGTAAGTCTGGTGCAATAATACCGGTGTGCACACTACTCCCGTGTGGGGTCTGCTGAGGCGTTTAGATGAAATCCACTACGTTCATTCTCCTTGGAGACTCTAATCAGGTCTTCTGACAAAAAATCAGGCAGATCTAAAGTTTAGGTGGGCCATACATTTAGGTTTTTGTCATTTATTTATAGATCTGTACTGATCCGATGGCCAGATTTCATTCAACCTGATCATCAGTGGCTACCAGAGCTCTAGGGTTCGCCTGGATAAAATTTAATGGTTGGGCTAGTAGTCAGATGGCCTAAGTGCGATGATAGAGTGGTACACCATTTAAATTGGATGTTGTGGATCTAATGAATGGATTTACTAAGTTGGGTCCTGATACTGGTGTGTGTGGTTCAACTGTTCTGATAGAGTGTTATGAGAACTTTCTTCACGATCAGATCCCTATAATTGGGTCCTTTGAGGTTTATCATTGATCCCACCAAGGTGCGATGGTCCATCTTTAAAGTTCTTGGATGGATCACCTTATTTAAGGATGAAGATCCCTCTCAATGGTATCACGGGTCTTAAACTAGCCTAGGTTCACCTTAATAGTCAGCATCACCATGTGACAATCGATTTCACATGATTGGGCGTTTGATCATTAAATGAGGTGCCACAAACTTGGTGAACAGTGGGTCTTAAGGTCTCGGGCTTGTAATCGATGATGAATGGTTTACTCAATCTATTGAAGCGATCGAGATCCTAAAATCGACGTTTCAGAAGCTATGATGGACTAAATTTGAAAATCAATCGGGTGGACGGCTTGTCGTACGAATGAATGTTGTACTAGACAGTTGAGATGGATGATTTGAGGATCACTAGATGTCGATGTGTAAGGAAAGCTACGTGTGTTTATTAAACACATGTAATGTAATGCCCCATGTTTTTAGGACCCGAGTACACAACCCGTTTTCCAAAAATCCGAGTGTTAACCTTAAAGGATGATTAAATTAGATTTTATATATATATATATATATATATATATATATATATATATATATATATATATATATATATATATATATATATATATTCAACTATCAGAGTAAGCAGATGAGCGTAGAATGGACAAATCATTCATAATGGAATATTTCAGTTATGTTTGGGATGTACAAGAAGTTGCTCATAATGACTTATACAAACCAATGTCTTCATTCTTACAAATACAAAATGAAATAACGTTACATGTGAAACAAAGCAAATTTGCAACAATCTTGAGCTGTGAAATCCTGTAGCAGCCTTAACAAATATAATCATTCACCCTTGTCAACTATAGCCTACTCCTCACCAATATGAATGTGAACGTCATCATGGCCACCTGTGCTACTTGTACGGTTGTATATTTAATGGATGAGTGGCCAACTCGGTGTGAATTCTCCTCAAGATTACACACCGTCGCATTAGGTAAGCATAGTTATAAAACAACAAGGCAATTAAAATAACACATGATGCCGTCTTTTTAAATGGATGGATGCGTGAATGCATATCGCCCCGGGGATGCTCATCCATATGGAATTTGGGCTCGTCACCCATGTAAATCATCGACCTGGGAAAATCATCCAGTTGGAACAGGGGTTGATAGTTGGTGGTATGGGAGCTAGCGAAATGATCCCCGATGATCCTAAAGGCACGTTCTACAGCATCCAGAATTAGCCACCCATCATCACCAATATGCTATGGATGCATGATTAGCCAAACCGTTATTAGTCCAGTTACAATAAGCCAATTTAGGTAAGCTCAAGGTTACTACGGGGGCTCGTCACTAGCGTAGGCTGATAGCTCGGGCATAGGTCTCGTACCACTATCCCTGGCTCATGAGACTACCACATTAGGATGTTTAATGGAAACCTGTTAACTAGCGGCCAATCATATTACAATATATGGGGCTTACCATCGCATGGTTGCACAATATAGAACATCGAACCCATATAGGGAAAATACTAGGACAAAACTACATAAGACGATATCAAAGCAAGCCACATAAGACAAATATCAAAATAAGCCACATAGGGTGAGTATCAAAACCATGCGATAAAAGACCATCCGTGAAAACCACTTAGACATGACAACCCTGGAAGTAGGCCCACATCAATGATCCATCTAGACCACCGCTCAATAACCACTAGATCGAAGGTCCATTTCAGTCATAACCAGTCGGGTTACATCCCAAGAATGGGTGTACATTTATAAGTGGGGGTTTCCCACTAATGTACTAGTTTAAGTTTCATAAGCAATCCACAAATAATCCACAAGTATGAACAAATATACAGGATGAACATTAAGCATGTAATATAGCAATTCAATTTCCACCAGCTAACACATGATTATAAAAAGGAGATATCAATTACGAGTTAAAATAAAAACTATAACTTAAGCTAATGGGAAGATGGAAAGCTCAAGGGGAAGAATCATCACCTTATACTTTGAATCGCCTACCAGTGCTGCTAGAGAGTGCGAGTTTCCTTAGAATCAAACCCTATCACGAATTGTAAAGCTATACAGTTAGGTCCAAACTTACACACTATTTAGGGTTAGGGTTTGAACCATTTGTTTGGATCACTTAGGTTTTGGTTATGGGATTTGAACCCTATTTTGTGTGGTATGATACTATCAACGGAAGGAATTAAATGAATAAAATTAATTAGGTGAATTGGTTATTAATTTTAGGAGTATTACCAATAGCTACTATTATATTAATTTATCTAATACAAGCCACGATGAATAATAATATTAATAATTCCAAAACAATTATTAATATTAATAATATACTTAACATTTAGCCAACGTGATGCTAATAGTTATTTTGATGAAAATAAATAGTGTGTTCTAGTGTTAATAATATTTCGAGAATGACAAGGTAAAATATTAATATTTTAATAATGATAATTTTTATACATCAACTAATACCCGAATGACTAATTTACTAATGGTCAATCATATCTAATTTTAATAATCCAAAAAATGGTAATAATAGTAGCAATTAAACCTAAAAGTAAATGTGGACGCACCTTATCGACTCGGTCCGAGTCGAATTGACTCGGCTTCCTCCCACTCTCTCCTCTTCCTTCCTCTTCTCATTCTCCTAGCAACACATGACCATCATCCCCACATCAACCTTGGTCTCGAGTTATCAGCTGAGTTAACTCAGCTAGGCCATTACATTACCCCACCGATTTGACTCACTCCCTCGCCCTCTTCTTTCTTTTTCTCTCTTTTCTCTCACTCTTTTCTACTTTCTTTCTCCCTACTGGGATGTCCAGCAGTGAATCCAGATGGACTAAACCCAGCCCGACTCGGTCCAGCCTCGACTCGGTTCGAGTCAGCAACGTGGTGCAGCTGCACCACGTCAACCCTCTCTCTCCCTTCTTCCTCCTCATTCTTCTCCCTTTTTCTTTCTTTTCTTTCCTTCTTCTTTTCTATTTCTTTCCACTGCCTTCCTCACAATAGGACAACAGGTTGGACCCGCACCATGACTGCCAGATGGCTCACTGCACGTGACTCGGCCTAGCAACTCGATAGACTCAGATCGAGTCTTGGTGAAGTTAGGGGCTTGATCACCCCCTCACGTCTCTCTTTATTTCTTTCTTTTCTTCCTTCTAGCACCAGGGACATCTCCCTCTAGTGAGATGCTGAAGATGGCACGCCCGAACCGGTCCCGACTCAGTTTTGAACGCCGGGGGAGGACAATGGCCATTAATGGCGTTTTCACCATCACTACATTTTCTTGGTATCTGACCCCATCAAACAGTCCGTGAGGACCTTAGAGAGCTTACAGTTAAGCTTCATCGAAGCTTTGAGGGGATTCAGTCGGTGGGTTTGAAGGTAGACGATTTCGGTGGGTTTCCTCAAGCGGTTGCAAATGAGTGGAGTCATGGCCTGGTGTTTAGGTTTTTCCCCCTTTATTGTAAGCCCTGGATCTCCTAGAGCCGTTAGATCGAAGATATACGGTCTAGATTTGTCCTAGCTGAAGCTGTTTCAAATACCATGGGTAGGGGAAAACCAGTCGTGGTTTTGCTTGAAATGCTTAAACCACTCGTATTGGATGAAGGAGATCCTCTTAAACGGACGGCTGAGATCAGCTAAAAACCCCCCACGCGGATCGTGCCAGCAGGTTGCAACAGTTTCCATTTTTAGAATTTTTATGTTTTTGGGGCTTGCTTGTGCCGGTTGTTGTGTGAGCACATGTGTGCAGGGGCTTGCATGAGAGACGTGGTTCTTGTCAGGCCCATGCCGCGCGCACGATGGACGGTCTGGATCATTAAGGTGGGGCCCAGATGGTGGGCCATGATCGAGGAGAATAGACGCACCTCCATCCGCTGCCAATGCCGAAGCAAAGGGAAATTCTTCCTTTTTTTGGAGAAGCACGGGTCAGCTCATGCTGATCGTGCAGACTGGTATAGTGCATCTCAAGTGCACGACCTTTGTGCACACGCACTGCCTCAAAGTAGGGCCCATGAGATTGTTTTACATAATCCCCACCATCCGTGATGTTCCACGGCTCAATTAGGCTGTCATGACTGAAGATGTGGCAGATCCGACGCTTAGGCGGGCCATACTAATGAAACTAGTGTCCTTTGTGCCGATTGCGTCGATCCGATGGTCGGATTGATTCCAATTCGATCGTCAACGGTTAAAAGGTGCTAATAGACCACATGTATATCCAAGACCCTCATAACATGTTCGTAAGCAATCAACTGTTTTAATGCTTTATTTTTACTTTATTATAATTATAATAATTATTATTAGTAGTAATTATTTACCTTATATATTTTGTCATATATAATTTATATTGTTATAGATTGTTAATAAATATAATTTATATGCACATAAGTAAGTAAAGATTAATATATATACATATATATTATTTGTATATTATGTGTGGTTATATATGTTTTAAGTTTTAAATTCTATATAAGATCCCAATTGCTTGAAACGTGTTATTTATTATAAATTTTATTAATTTATGTAAGATGGATTTTTACGATTGAAATTCATATAAATAATGTCACAAGTATATAATTATAATGTGGATTGTAATTACACATCAACGTATTATGAAATTTTAACTATTTACGAAGTGTACAGGTAACATTTCATAGCGTATGTATTTAGATTTATATATATACAAATATATGTATATTTCTAAATCGTTCACGTGGGTCACAGCCTGATTAGGGCCATTTATCCATTCATTTAGTCCCTTATAAGTCCTTGACTATAAAGATTAAGTTATTTGGGTTTGTAAGTGGGCCAAAATCCATGGGTTTTACGTTTAGTTATCAATTTATTTAAATTAATGGTTGGGTATGAGATGTTGGCATTCCGACCATTGAAATTTAGCAATGGGTTGTGACTTATCAAATGATCGTGAACAATATGCGTTATTTATATCTTCAAACAATTACGCTAATCTAGATTATAATAGTAATACCCAAGTACTCCAAAGCATGGGGCGTTACATGTAAACTGATTTAGATTCTTATGGTAACACCCGAGTACCAAAAAGTATAAGGTGTTACAGACTACCCCCCTTAGAGAGAATTTTACCCCCGAAATTCAGCACTTCCTTTATGAATGTGAACAACAATCTATCTTATAGTATCCGTATGCATTTGCTAGTTTTCCGCACTAAGTTTATTTGTAAGTGCAAGCCCTCATGACTTACTATTAGAACAGGAGTCATCACCATTTACCCCCCTTAAAAAAAATTTCCATCGGGATTCGATAGGTTATATCTAGGTCTTGTACAACCATTTTATCTTTTGCCTAGCGGATCGAATAATGTTACTAGGTGTTACAGATTATCAGAAACCATTTCAAGACCTACAAGAATTAGGGATTTGGTTTAATGTCTAACAACATCGTGACATCCTATGGTATTTACTAGGATTACAACTTTCTTTAGGTGACGACTAAGAATTCTATATCCAAAGTCTATCACCAATTTCTATTTTCGGCGTTTAGGGTAACATGAGTAGATGGTCGTAGTAGGTTTGAGCCTGATACATTGATCATTTACCTACGAAAAACAAAGGATCTACTGGTATTAATTCATAATCCTGTTAAATCTCAATCTTCTACCTGATCAGGGCATTGAGATCATTAAGATTTGCTAGTGCTTAGAACTTTGAGTTAAACAGCGCAACATCGCTTAAGTATGGTTCCATCAACTCGTGATCCCGATTATTCTAGACTCATGGGAAATATCATGTGATCTTTAAATTTTTCAATGAGAGCGCCCGAATATTTACTTGAATAGGCGCGAGCGACCATCACACTTCCAGTGCGCACTCTAGTCACCTAATGCCCAACTAAAAAGAGAATTTCACGATAAAAATTTCTACGTGGAAACTTGAGTTTGAAATTTGCCGAATTCACCTAGGGTTTCAAATCTAGTCTCGACATGCTTAGACTATTGTGGAAAATTTACCTAAGATTTTATAATTTCACCTCTAATTACTCTTTACGTGCTGAAACTTGTGGGAAATGTTATATCTAAGTAAGGATGTGTGTTAGGGGATTTCGACTATAATTTCTAGTGTGATTCTTGAGTTTAGAGAGCACTCGTGTCAAATCAAATACACAATCTAGTGATCAAGGAAGTTCCTACAAAGCGTAAATTCATTTTATTCACAAAACGTTGAGACAATGTTATCTTTAACTAAGGGAAGTTATAGCAAGAGTTTGAATCCTAAATTTCTAAAATGTTCTTTGAGAGTCAAGTTTAAGGAATGTTTTTTTTTTTTTTTTTGATTTCAAATACGTCATAGTGGGTATTTGTTCTTCCACGGTACATGAGTTTAATTTCTAAGTTCACATAATAATTCTAGTAGTTTTCAAGGGAACTAAAGTTATATTTCTAAGTTTTAAGGTTATCAAAACAATGTGCTAGGGAACCTAAAATCTTGAATGTCTATATTTTCAACTTTCCTAAATTCTAGGGGAAATGCTCCTGATTTCAAATGGCCATCCTAATCATCTTTAAGGAATTTGTACATGAGTTTAAGATCCAGGGTCTAACTTAAAATTCTCAAGGGAGTCTAAATTTTGAAATTTCTATGTTTCTAATTTTCTCTTATTCTAAGGGAATTCTGCATACATTCAAATGGCTAATCTAATAATTCTCAAGGGGATCTAAGTTTGAATTTCTACATTCTCAACCACTCTTCTGAGTCTAAGGGAAATTCACCTAATGTTCAAATTTTTACTTCAAACATCCTAATTTGAGACATTTAAGGTTTATATAAGATCATTTCCTAAGGCCTAGTTTGTCCAAACTATGCTCTGATACCAACTGTAACACCCCGTGTTTTTAGGACCCGAGTACAAGACTCGTTTCCCAAAAACTCGAGTGCTCACCTTAAAAGGTGGTCAAATCCGAGTATATATTTTTTTCATTCATTCATTAGAGTTAACAGATGAGTGTAGAGTGGACAAACCAGCATAAAGGAAGATTGCAATTACATTTAGAATATACAAGAGGTTGCCCATAATGATTTATACAAATGAATGTCCCAAATATTTACAATTACAAGTGAAATAATGTTACATGTAAACAAAGCAAGTTATAATAAATTTGAGGCTGTAAAACCATGTAGCCACTCTTGGCCATACGATCATGCATCTTCAATAGTGGTACTCTGCTTTTTATCATACCGAACCTGAAAATCACTTAAGCCACATGTGCTACCTGTACGGTTATATATTTGATGGATGAGTGGCCAACTCAGTGTGAATTCCCCTCAAGATTATACACCGTCACATTAGGTAAGCATAGTTATAAAAACATGGCAAGGCATACAAAACAATACATGATGCAGTCTTATTAAATGCATGGATGCGTGAATGCACCAATGACCCGGGGATGCAGATCCCGCTGTCGAAATAAAGGGTCGCCCTAAGAGAACTAGTCACCTGAAAAAATACACAAATGTACGCCTGAGGAGAACCAGCTATCCAAAAAATACCATAATATATAGATCGCCCAAGGAGAATTTAATGACCCAGAAAAGACCATAGATCGCCCAAGGAGAATTTAATCACTTGAAAAAAACCATAAAGTATAAATCGCCCAAGGAGAATTAATCACCCGAAAAAGACCATATGCTATGAAAATGCATGATTAGCACAACGGTTATTAGTCCGTTTATAACTACTAGGTTTAATAAGCTCAAAGGTCACTATGGGGAGCTCAGAGCCTAGCATAGGTCAATAGCTCAGGCATAGTGTCCCATTCCACCATCCCTAGCTCATGAGGCTACCACCTTACAATGTTTAATGAATCCCAATGGACTAGTGGCCAATCATATTCAGTATATGGGGTTTACCATCGCATGGTTGCACGATATAAAACATCGAAACCATATAAGGGAAATACCAAAAAAAAGCCATGTAGAACAAGCCACATAGGGCAAATATCAAAATAAGCCACATAGGGAGAGTATCAAAACCATGCGATAAATACCATCATTGAAAATTACTTAGACACAACAACCCTGGATGGTAGGCCCACATTAATGATCCATCTAGACCACAACTCATTAACCACTAAGCCGAAGGTCCATTTCAATCACAACCAGTCAGGTTACATCCCAAGCATGGGTGTACATTTATAGGTAGGGTTTCCCACTAATGTACCAGTTTAAATTTCATAATCAATCCACAAATAATCCACAAGTATGAAATAAGTATGAAGGATAAACATTAAGCATGAAATATAGCAATTCAATTTCCACTAGCCAACACATGTAATTATAAAATGGAGATATCAATTATAAATTAAAATAAAAAAATCTATAATTTAAGCTAATGAGAAAATGGAAAGCTCAAGGGGAAGAATCATCACCTTATGTTTGAATTTCCGGCACCATCGCTACGAAATGCGTGTTCCCTACCATCAATCATGAAGTTGTAAAATTAGATCCAAGCTTACACCCTATTTAGGGTCTTAACCTAGGGTTTGGATTACCTAGGTTTTAGGGTTTCATCTTAGGGTTTTGTTAAATGCTTAAATTCTAGGATTTGAATCCTAGATTAATAATAATAATAATAATAATAATAATAATAATATTGTTATTATTATTATTATTATTATTATTATTATTATTATTATTATTGTACCATGGGCCAAATAATATTCATGATAGGAGTATTAATCCATCAAATTAATAATGACGGTGTACCAGTTCATATTTAAATATACCGATATTATCCATTATTCTTTTAAATGACTAATAATGCCAGTAATAATAATAAGATCTTTTACTAACAATAATATAATAAGGATTTACACTTATAATCATATTAATAAGGATTATACTAATCCCATAAGGAAAATGATAAATATTTTCTAATGATAATAATAATAATGGCCATCCATAATGGATTTGGTCACGATAATAAATACTATGATCTACCATGGAGACTAACGTTTAAGAGAGTTAAATGGAATTCTACTATGTAATAACTAAGATTTGTTTATGATAACTAGGTTGAGCACAAATGATTTTCCAATGGCTAATCATATCTAATGTTATCAATCCTCATAGAATAGTGGTAAAAATGGTAATACATAGTGTGGACTATTATCAATGGTAATATTTAGGAATAAATACTAATATCTAACATCCAACCGTTGTAGTTCTATAGTAACTAGTACTAGCACAAATTAACCTTCTAGTAGCTAATCACATTTAATGACCGCAATAGTTATAATAACACTAATGATAATAGTGACTCAAACAATTTATGTTGGGAGAGAAAGTCGACCCAAGTAAGTTGACTTGACAGCAAGTCGACTCAATTAGAGTTGAGTGAGTTGATTCTCCTCCTTTCCCGAGCAAGTTCCTCTCACTAAATGAGCACGTTGCTTCCTCCATTTCCTTGAGTATGAAGCCGAGGGCCCATGCTCGACTCAGCCCATCTAACTCGGTTTCAAACCGAGTTGACTCGGCTCAACCCACCACACTTCTTCCTTCTTTCTCTTTTTCTTTCTCCCTTTCTTTTCTTTCTTTTCTTTCTTTTCTTTCTTCCCTAGGATGAATCAGACCGAACCAGGCCTGACTCGGCTTGGACTTGGCAGCGTGTGCAGTGCTCCCACTCGCACTCACCCTCTCCTTCTTCTCTTTCATCTCTTTTCTTCCTTCTTCCATCACTCCCTCTCTCTTTCCTCCTACTATGCTGGAACGCCTAGCAATGCTCGAACCAGCACACCAGCAGGGTCCCTAGCCTAGCCCAGACCCAACTTAGGCCGAACTCGGCAGTGGGCCGGCTAGCAGAAAGAGGACGTCGTCCTCCCTCTCATTCCTGTTTCTCTTTCTCTCTCTTCTCCCTTTCTCCTTCTTTTCTTCCTTTCTTCTCGTTCTCTTTTCTACATCTTTCTCAGAATCGGCTACTGGCCACCCCAACTCGACCGAGTTTTGAGCTAACTCGGGCCGCTGATGTGGTGCGACACCAACCCGAACCCAACATCGACCCTCTTTCTTTCTCCTGTTTTCTCTCCTTTCTTCCCTGAAAGGGTGGTGAGAATCCAGAGAGAAACGATTCCTATTTATAAGCTTAGGGTTCGTTTGCATCGTTACAACAGATAGTCCAGATAGGTGTGACCGCACTTACGGTCTCATCTCTGATCTTATGCGCAAGGGTTTGATCAGCCATGAAGGATGGAATGACGCCCCCGAGGCCCACTGGAAAAGTACATTTGATTAGCCAGTGGGGCCTATGCTATGATGATGGGTCATCGGATTGGATGAAGAAGATGGTGCAGCCATTAATGACAGATTTTTATCCATGGTGTTTTTCTGTGATATAGTCTGTTTGAACGGGTCAGATGGGACCCTAGATCATGGTGGAGCCCATTTTTTGGGCCTATCATCGGCGTTTCACCAAGCCTCATGAGTTTTTTCGCCTCCTACGGTCTTCTCGCGAGATGAGATACGCTTGGCTTTCTAGCCAATGCCGCCCTAGAGGGAGTGGTTGGGTTTCTCCACGTGGCCTGTCCAATGGTTTGGATCGAGCAGCAAGCTTTCCATAAGAGGAAACTCCTCGACAGCCTTTCACCCGACAAAAGGTTGTCTACTCTTTCCCGGTGCTGGACGTTGGGATGTGATTGAAGCGGGGAGGAATGACTGGGATTGATGGAAGGTAGCGAGTGTGGATCGCTAGCGTGGCAGGGAAAGACGGAGAGGAATTTCGTTCTCGGAATGAGCCGCACACAACTTTGCTTGGGCCCACGCTTGTGCGTGTGCATGCGTGCATGAACTTGCATTGGTGACGTGGTTTTGATCAAACTCACGTTGCACATGTGATGAACGGTTTGGATTGACTCAAGGTAGCTCGCCTTGATCACGATGGATCAATCTCGGAGAGGCAAGAAGCACACCCTTGATCGAACGTTAGCATGACTGAAACTACATGCATGATGGGGGGTTTCAACGTGCTAAAATGGGGGGTTTTGGTCGTCTTTGAGGGCTCTACAAGATGGACGTCTTGGATCATTGCTGTGGTCCTTCATGGTGGGCCACAGATCAACGCACGGATGGCATTTTTCAAATGTGTTGCTGGCGAGAATGAAAGATAGAGAATTCTCTCTTTTTCGAAAAGCCTTAGGTCAAACAGCGTTTGACTGAGCTGGCGGTCCGGTGTACGTTTGGTGCAATAATACTAGTGTGCACACTACTCCTGTGTGGGGTCCACTGAGGCATTTAGATGAAATCCACTCCGTTCATTCACCTAGGAAACTCTAATCAGGTCTTCTGACAAAAAATCAGGCAGATCTAAAGTTTAGGTGGGTCATACATCTAGGTTTTTGTCATTTATTTATAGATTTGTACTGATCCGATGGCCAGATTTCATTCAACCTGATCATCAACGGCTACCTGAGCTCTAGGATTCGCCTGGATAAAATTTAATGGTTGGGCCAGTAGTCAGATGGCTTAAGTGTGATGATCGAGTGGTACACCGTTTAAATTGGATGTTGTGGATCTAATGAATGGGTTTACTAATTTGGGTCCCGATACTAGTGTGTGTGGTTCAACTGTTCTGATAGAGTGTTATGAGAAGTTTCTTCATGATCAGATCCCCATAATTGGGTCCTTTGAGGTTTATCATTGATCCCACCAAGGTGCGATGGTCCATCTTTAAAGTTCTTGTACGGATCATGTAACACCCTGTCCATTCTGTACCAGTTTCTATGCATATGTGCACGATGATCGACACCCTTAGCTAGAACTGGATTGGCCGTTCATAGTATACACCCAACTGACTGGGACCTCAAGACCTCGAAACCTATTTCATATCAACCGCCCCGTCGCCGTGATTGTGGAGGTACAACCCGTGCGTCTGTACGATACTCCATTAGTGAGATACGCCGTGAAGAATCATTAGTGTATCATGTAGGCAAGGTGCCATGTACTCCATTCCACACATGTGCACAACATATGCTATGCATACATGTACATGCCACACATGGGTGAGAGAATCTCTACCCATGTGTGTGATGTCACACACTCATATCCCTCCCTCTCTCATGTACACCTCAAGTCAACTCTTTTCCATGCCACACCTTAAGCATGACATCATCACACCATGCTATCCCATGCTCCTTTAACCCACCATTAATTGCAAATCATGAATTAATTGTCATAATCCTAATCTAAGCTAACCAAGATCACATTAATTGAATCTAACCACATTTTAACAATTTCTCTACAAATAGTCCTTCATCCCTTAGCATTTCCCCATTTCCTACATGAGAGAGAGAGAGAGAGGAGTGATCTTGGTGGGCCATCAACTCCATCAATCCCATCCCTTCCATCCATCTCAACCATCCATTTAATCCATCAAGGTGAGTACACCCACTCCACTCTTGGTTTCTTTCCTTTTTGATTATTTGTATGATTATTAGTGGTGACGATTTGATGTGATCAATGATGTGGATACATAGGAGAGTACATATAAAAAGATGATCAATAATGGTGATGATATGATGATAATGATGCATTTAATGGTGTGGATTCATGGGAGAATACATATAAAAAAATAATAATAAAAATATTTTTTTTATAGACTCTATGTGGGATCCATTGATTGTAGGCCCCACCAGAATTTTGTAGGCCATCCAAACTGTCCAAAGTGTGGCCCATTGGGCTGGCCACATACTCACACATACACACATGTGACACACGCCACATTTAAAATAAATAAATAAATTTTAAAAAAAGGAGAATGGACGCTGGACGCTGCAGCAAGCAGGGTCTAGCTGCTTTTGAATAAAAGGGGCAGGGGCTGTGGGTCCACTAAGGGAAGTTATAGCAAGAGTTTGAATCTTAAATTTCTAAAATGTTCTTTGAGAGTCAAGTCTAAGGAATGCTTTTTTTTTTTTAATCTCAAATACGTCATAGTGGGTATTTGTTCTTCCACGATACATGAGTTTAATTTCTAAGTTCACATAATAATTCTAGTAGTTTTCAAGGGAACTAAAGTTATATTTCTAAGTTCTAAGGTTATCCAAACAATGTGCTAAGGAACCTAAAATATTGAATATCTATATTTTCAACTTTCCTAAATTCTAGGGGAAATGCACCTGATTTCAAATGGCCATCCTAAGCATCTTTAAGGAATTTCTACATGAGTTTAAGATCCAGGGTCTAACTTAAAATTCTCAAGGGAGTCTAGAATTTGAAATATCTATGTTTCTAATTTTCTCTTATTCTAAGGGAATTCTGCATACATTCAAATGGCTAATCTAATAATTCTCAAGGGGATCTAAGTTTGAATTTCTACGTTCTCAACCATTCTTCTGAGTCTAAGGGAAATTCACCTAATGTTCAAATTTCTACTTTCAAACATCTTAATTTGAGACATTTAATGTTTATATAAGATCATTTTCCAAGGCCTAGTTTGTCTAAACTATGCTTTGATACCAACTGTAACACCCCGTGTTTTCAGGACCCGAGTACATGACCCGTTTCCTAAAAACCCGAGTGCTAACCTTAAAAGGTGGTCAAATTTGAGTATAAATATTTTTTTCATTCATTCATCAGAGTTGACAAATGAGTGTAGAGTGGACAAACTAGCATAAAGGAAGATTGCAATCACATTTAGAATATATAAGAGGTTGCCGATAATGATTTATACAAACGAATGTCCCAAATACTTACAATTACAAGTGAAATAATGTTACATGTAAACAAAGCAAGTTATAATAAATCTGGGGCTGTAAGACCACATAGCCACTCTTGGCCATACAATCATGCATCTTCAATAGTGGTACTCTGATCTTCATCAGACCGAACCTGAAAATCACTTAAGCCAGCTGTGCTACCTATACGGTTATATATTTGATGGATGAGTGGCCAACTCAGTGTAAATTCCCCTCAAGATTACACACCGTCACATTAGGTAAGCATAGTTATAAAAACATGGCAAGTCATATAAAACAATACATGATGCAGTCTTATTAAATGCAGGGATACATGAATGCACCATTGACCTGAGGATGCAGATCCCGCTATCGAAATAAAGGGTTGCCCTAAGAGAACTAGTCACCTGGAAAAATACACAAAAGGTACGCCCGAGGAGAACCAGCTATCTAGAAAAGACCATAATATATAGATCGCCCAAGGAGAATTTAATCACCTGGAAAAGACCATAGATCACCCAAGGAGAATTTATCACCCAAAAAAGACCATAAAGTATATATCGCCCAAGGAGAATTAATCACCCGAAAAGACCATATGTTATGAAAATGCATGATTAGCCCAACCGTTATTAGTCCGTTTACAACCAGCAGGTTTAATAAGCTCAAAGGTCACTACGGGGAGCTTAGACCCAGCGTAGGCCGACAGCGCAGGCATAGTGCCCCATTCCACCATCCCTAGCTCATTAGGCTACCACCTTAGTATGTTTAATGAATCCCAATCGACTAGTGGCCAATCTTATTCAGTATATGGGGCTTACCATCGCATGGTTACACGATATAAAACATCGAAACCATATAGGGGAAATACCAAAACAAAGCCACGTAGGGCCAATATCAGAACAAGCCACATAGGGCAAATATCAAAATAAGCCACATAGGGAGAGCATCAAAACCATGCAATAAATACCATCATTGAAAACCACTTAGACACAACAACCCTGGATGGTAGGCCCACATTAGTGATCCATCTAGACGACAACTCAATAACCACTAAGCCGAAAGTCCATTTCAATTGCAACCAGTCAAGTTACATCCCAAGCATGGGTGTACATTTATAGGTGGGGGTTTCACACTGATGTACCAGTTTAAGTTCCATAATCAATCCACAAATAATCTATAAGTATGAAATAAGTATGCAGGATAAACATTAAGCATGAAATATAGCAATTCAATTTTCACCAGCTAACACATGTAATTCTAAAATGGAGATATCAATTATAAATTAAAATAAAAAAATCTATAACTTAAGCTAATGAGAAAATGGAAAGCTCAAGGGGAAGAATCATCACCTTATGTTTGATTCTCCTCCACCATCGCTACAAAATGCATGTTCCCTACCATCAATCGTGAAGTTGTAAAATTAGATCCAAGCTTACACCCTATTTAGGGTCTTAACCTAGGGTTTGGATTACTTAAGTTTTAGGGTTTCATCTTAGGGTTTTGTTAAATGCTTAGATTCTAGGATTTGAATTCTAGATTATTATTAATGTTATTATTATTATTATTATTATTATTATTATTATTGTACCATGGACCAAATAATATTCATGATAGGAGTATTAATCCATCATATTAATAATGACGGTGTACAAGTTCATATTTAAATATACCGATATTATCCATTATTCTTTTAAATGACTAATAATGCCAGTAATAATAATAAGATCTTTTACTAACAATAATATAATAAGGATTTACACTTATAATCGTATTAATAAGGATTATACTAATCCCATAAGGAAAATGATAAATATTTTCTAATGATAATAATAATGGCTATCCATAATGGATTTGGTCATGATAATAAATACTATGATCTACCATTGAGACTAACATTTAAGAGAGTTAAATGGAATTCTACTATGTAATAACTAAGATTTGTTTATGATAACTAGGTTGAGCACAAATGATTTTCCAATGGCTAATCATATCTAATGTTATCAATCCTCATAGAATAGTGGCAAAAATGGTAATACATAGTGTGGACTATTATCAATGGTAATATTTAGGAATAAATACTAATATCTAACATCCAACCGTTGTAGTTCTATAGTAACTAGTACTAGCACAAATTAACCTTCTAGTAACTAATCACATTTAATAACCGCAATAGTTATAATAACACTAATGATAATAGTGACTCAAACAATTTATGTTGGGAGAGAAAGCTGACCCATGTAAGTTGACTCGACAATGAGTCGACTCAGTTAGAGTCGAGTGAGTTGATTCTCCTCCTTTCCCGAGCAAGTTCCTCTCACTAAATGAGCACGTTGCTTCCTCCATTTCCTTGAGTATGAAACCGAGGGCCCATGCTCGACTCAGCCCATCTAACTCGGTTTCAAACCGAGTTGACTCGGCTCAACCCACTACACTTCTTCCTTCTTTCTCTTTTCTTTCTCCCTTTCTTTTCTTTCTTTTCTTTCTTCCCTGGGATGAATCGGACCGAACTAGGCCCGAATCGGCTTGGACTTGGTAGCGTGTGCAACACTCCCGCTCGCACTCACCCTCTCCTTCGTCTTCTCTTTCATCTCTTTGCTTCCTTCTTCCATCACTCCCTCTCTCTTTCCTCCTACTATGCTGGAACGCCCAACAATGCTCGAACCAACACACCAGCAGGGTCCCTAGCCTAGCCCAGACCCAACTCAGGCTGAACTCGGCAATGGGACGACTAACAGAAAGAGGACGTCATCCTCCCTCTCGTTCGTGTTTCTCTTTCTCTCTCTTCTCCCTTTCTCCTTCTTTTCTTCCTTTCTTCTCGTTCTCTTTTTTGCATCTTTCTCAGAATCGGCTACTGGCCACCCCAACTCGACCGAGTTTTGAGCTAACTCGGGCCGCTGATGTGGTGCAGCACCAACCCGAACCCAACATCGACCCTCTTTCTTTCTCCCGTTTTCTTTCCTTTCTTCCCTGAAAGGGTGGTGAGAATCCAGAGAGAAACGACTCCTATTTACAAACTTAGGGTTCGTTTGTACCGTTACAACGAACGGTCCAGATAGGTGTGACCATACTTACGGTCTCATCTCTGATCTTATGTGCATGGGTTTGATTAGCCATGAGGGATGGAATGTCGCCCCCGTGGCCCACTGGAAAAGTACATTTAATCAGCCAATGGGGCTCATGCTATGATGATGGGTCATCAGATTGGACGAAGAAGATTGTGTAGCCATTAATGGTGGATTTTTGTCCATGGTGTTTTTCCGTGATATAGTCCATTTGAACAGGTCAGATGGGACCCTAGATCATGGTGGAGCCCATTTTTTAGGCCTATCATCGGCGTTTCACCAAGCCTCACGAGTTTTTTCACCTCGTATGGTCTTCTCGTGAGATGAGATACGCTTGGCTTTCTACCCGATGCCACCCTAGAGGGAGTGGTTGAGGTTTCTCCACGTGGCCTGTCCAATGGTTTGGATCGAGTCAGTAAGCTTTCCATAAGAGGAAACTACTCGACAGCCTTCCACCCGACAGAAGGTTGTCTACTCTTTCCTGTTGCTAGAGGCAGGGCTGTGATTGAAGTGGGGAGGAACAATTGGGATTGATGGAAGGCTGCAGGTGTGAAAGTGCCCTGGTTTGTCAATTAGCGTTAGTGTTGAGTCAGCTAGACAGAGAAGCTCTATATGAAGATCAATCAATCCGTCTGCCTCAACCGGATGTGTGCTCGAACTCGCCGCAGGTAAATCTTAGCCTCACATCCCATGTCCCAAAACACCAAGTAATTAAAACCCTTAAAATTGATTAGAATATCTTAGGGTTTTTAGGTTAGAAAACTTTTTCACAATTTTAGAAAATCTCTAAGTTTTCTACCTCTGTCGATTTATCGATAGAATGATTGATATAATCGAAAAGTACTGTTGATGTCTTCGAAGCTCACTTGATAGTATCAAATGAGGACATAAGTTGTCCAGCAACCGCATATACTTCTGGACGGAATTATAGATGTATCAATAGCTGTATTGATATCATCGAAATTTGAATCTTGAGTCTATCAAAATTGACTCGATAAAATCGACAGCAGAGATATTGTGTCCCTGTTTTTCAAAGGAAAATCATAAAATCTTTGATATAAAGAAGTTCTCCTTGATATCCTCGGAATTTAAATGTTGATGATATTGGAAGGCCTTCGATAATATCGGTCTTGGACACACAGTTAACCAGCAATATTTTCAGATGTTTTTTTTTATCTTAGATCGATGGTCACTCAATAGAATTGATATTCAAATATCGATGATATTGAGGCTAGGTCGATTGCATCGAGAATGGACATAAACTGTCCAGCAAGCTTAACCGGAAAATCCTTTAGATTTATCGATGCATCGACACGACTATCGATCTCATCGACATTCAAATTCTGATGATATTGAGTGTACCTCGATCATATCCTTAACTTGAAATATTTCAAAGGCATGTCTCTCTTATTTTTCAAAGTGTCGAGGAATCGAACCTCGTGTCGATGATATCGGAGTTCGAAATCTGATGACATCGGCGCATGTTCGATTTCCTCGACCAACTGGTAAAAAGTTTCAAAAGCGTTTGACGTTCGAATTCGTGTCATCAAGCAGCCAGTGGATGTCATCGAGAGTATACTCTCGATGATATCGACCCTGCTCGATGATATCGAACTCTGTTATAAATGTGACCATTTTATATCCATTAGAACCTTTTGCCTATTTATAAAGAGTTTGTCCTTAGTTACTGGTAGAGAAAGAAGAGAGTGATTTTGAGTGTTTAACCTTGAATCATATACCCAAAGCCCTTTCTCTCATGCAAGTTCATCCTCCAATCCACCCTCATCAATAGAGTGGATTGGGGAATGAACTTTCGCATTTAAGGATCCTCTAGCTACCACCTTAAAGGAAAATCATTAAGCTGGGATGCCTTGAATGTATAGATGATTGGAATCGCTCTATATACCTTATGGGAAAATATTCAATAGAGTAGGATTCCATTATAACCTTAACCCAACTCGTCGCCATATATTGGTACATTTTCTGAGTTGCGGATCAAGGAAGCTGAAGTTCTTCATCAAAGGAGGAGATCTTCAACAAATGCGCTGAAAGGGACTCATCTACTTATCTGTAAGTTATTAGAGTCCAGAGGACCCTTGTGATCATTTCTTTGTAGGATTGGGTTTAAGGTGTTTCTCACCCCTTGCAAGCCCTCGTAGGAGGCCTTTGGCGGGAGTGTATGTAGTGGGTGCTTTGTGTTGACCCTTGCTCTGTGGAGAGCATAAACGTTAGGTCCTTTGTGTAGGTCATTGACCAAGGTGGTCTAAAATTTGGGTGCGTTATGTTGACCCTTGCTCGTGGGAACATAAACAAGTGAGGTTCCTTGAGTGGATCCTTGGCTAGTGTGCCTAAAATTGGGTGCTATGTGTTGACCCTTGCTCGTGGGAGTATAAACTGTTAGCCTAGGTGTAGGTTGTACTGGTTAGAGGTGAACCTGATTTAAAACCTCCGGTTTTAGGTGAGCCTATTGTGAAACCTCCTTAGTGAAATCCGACGCACTCAAGGGTTGAGTGCGTCTGCCGGGAGTGGAGTAGACAAGTAGTTGAACCACTATAAAAATAACTGTGTTTGTGATTGATGTTTGTCTTTGATTACTTGTATGATTTCATTAAATGTTTTTATTTTTGATCACACCTCACACACAATTACATCCATCATAAAACTTTGAATTACATCATGTTTATCATTAAATTAGTTTTATGATTGGATACTCTAATTGGCTTGGAAGCCTTTAGAGTTACTTTGAAGAAATCCTGATTTATGAATATTTTCTCAAGATAGGTTTGATAGGATTTTAAATAAACTATAAAATATTGAAAAAGTCCTATTCACCCCCCTCTAGGACATATTGGCATATTCCTACTTCAACTAAAGCGATCATTACCACAATTTCAATTGGTATCAGAGCGGGTCTTTGTTAAAGGGCTTCACCCCCTAGAGAGTGATTTTGACTGAAGTTAGTAATATGGCCAAAGGAGAGGGCTCATCGGTCTCTAGATCTCCAATATTTGATGGATCAAATTATGCATACTGGAAGGCTAGAATGCACTACTTTCTGAGATCCTTGGATCATGATGTTTGGGATATAGTTGAAAGAGGATATGTACCACCATCTAAACAAATAGTACTTGAAAATGGCACAACTATCACCAAACCAAAATCCAAAGAAAAATGGACAGCATTCGATAAGAAAAATCAAACTGCTGAGGCTAAAGCAATGAATGCTATCTACTGTGCTATGTCTCAAGATATTTTCAATCAAATCCGTATGTGTGGGACAACCAAAGAAGCATGGGATTTGTTAGAAACAACCCATGAAGGAACAAGCACTGTGAAGAGATCTAAACTGCAACTCCTGACATCACAGTTCGAAAGTCTCAGAATGGAAAAGCATGAGACCTTCATGGAGTTTTTCATAAAACTGAATATCATTTGCAACTCCATGGTTGGATTAGGTGGGAAAGTTCCGGTCCCAAAAATTTGTAGAAAAATACTAAGATCATTACCGGAACGGTTCAATCCTAAAGTAACAACCATTGAAAAATGTAGAAACATAGATGAAATGAAAGTAGAAGAACTACTAGGTTCCCTATAAACATTTGAACTACACTTTAAACAAACCCCAAAATCCAAAACCACTGTCCTCAAAACTTTAAAGATTACAAAAAATGAGGACATTGAAAGTGAAAGAGAAAATGAAGATGAAGAAGTGGCTTTGTTGGCTCAACGGTTTAGAAAATTCTTTCAAAAAAATCACGGCCGTCCATTTAAAGGAAGAAAGGTGGACAGTAGATATTCTATAGGTAAATTTGGTAAAAAGACCAAAGAACCACAATGTTATTCCTGTCAGAAGTTTGGACACCTATCTACTGAATGCCCAAATAGAAAAACTAAGGGTAAGGTAATGGTTGCCACATGGGATGATACAGAAGATTCAAACTCAGAATCTAGCGACTTAGAGAGCGACGGAGACCAGAAATCCTCAAAAATTCTTAGGCCTCCACTGCTCCAATCATTCCCATTGAAACTGAGAACGAGGAGAACCGCAAGCCACTGAATCATTTCCATCAGATAATGAGGAAACTGAAAAGGAAGAAGAAGAAGAAAAGAATAAACTACAAAATGCTTACAATCAACTCTACATCCATAGCATCAATATTGTTAGAAGACTTGGAATATCTGAAAACAAAAAGGAATTGCCGCAACAAGATCTAGATAAAACTTTAAAAATTAATACACATCTAATCAATGATTTACAACAATATCATTCAGATAATGCTAGACTTGAAAGAATCAACACCTTCCTCAAAACCGAGTTTGAAAAACTAAACAAACAGGTTGAGCTTTTAAAAGACAAAAACATGCTCCTTCAAAATGAAAATCATACACTCCTGTTTGATTTAGAAGAATCCAGAAAAATTGCTAAGCTAAACTATAAGTTTTCCCAGAGTGGTGAGAAATTAGAGAAACTCTTAGGTATGGGAAGACCTGCAAAGGACAAGAGTGGCTTAGGATATGATAAATTTAAAACAAAAACCGGAAATGCAGCACCAATTGTTGGAAAACCTATTGCTTCAGGAAGTAACACAAAAACTACTCCAGTCTGTCATTTATGCGGTGATTCGGGTCATTATAAGTTTGAATGCTTAACACCTAGGAGGACGCAACATAATTCTGGTCAAAATCATTTTGGTAAATTCAAACCAACCAAAAAATTACAAGACGACAAGAGTCCACCTAGGAATATGGATAAAAGACATCCATAACCACCTAGAATGAATGACAGAATGAAGGAGTTATTGAATCAAGTGGTTGAATTAAACAAGAAAACTAAATTTACCACAATTAATAATCCTGTCACAAAATGGGTTGTGAGAGAAAAGAAAAATTGCTTTATTACTCATTCAAATCATATAACGGGCAATGATACTAAGTGGTACCTGGATAGCGGTTGCTCACGACATGTCATAACTGACAAATCCCTCCTTTCAAATTATTCAGATCTTAATAATGGGATAGTCACTTATGGAGATGGTAGCACCGCTAGAGTTATTGGACAAGGGATAATTATAGGAATAAATTTGCTAAAAAATGAGAATACCTTTTGCATAAAAAGATTAACACATAATCTTTTAAGCATTTCTCAAATATGTGACAATGAGCATGTGGTTACATTCAATAAATAAACATGTGAGATCCTAGACCTTTCAGGAAGATCAGTAATGAAAAGGTTCTCATACAAACAACCATTGCTATGTTATTAAAGGAAAAGGAAAAGCTGATGCCTATGCCTAGAGATATTGAGCATAGAAAAATAAGTCTAGGTCATGCATCAAGATCTAGATATTTGCTGAAATGATGTAATTTTTGCTAAGTTCCTAATGATACATCTGAGGTCCCTCACCTCAATCTTTTTGTATATAAACATTCTAATGTTTATAATTTTGATTTGTACAATTCTTGTACAAAATTTTGCTGTGTATACTATTGATTCAAAGATATACTACATTATACATGAGTGTTTATTGAAGTACTGCAGAAAAATGAAAATTATTCACCATCAATATGTCAGTCGATAAGTCGTGTGGATTCTTGATTAATCGATCAAATGTCGATATCATTGATGCCTCTTTGGAATGGGACGAGTCATATGATCGAGAATGACATTGAAGATAGTTTCGATAACATCGAGTGGGGTCTCTCAATATCATCAAAACATTGGTCGATGATATCGAAGATTGCTGCCCGATATAAGGCGGCCGAGCGGGAAAAATCACTTTTTTCATCTAAAAATCGTTTGACCTTCTTCTTGCTCGTCTCTTTTCATCAGTTCGCACGAAACTTCATCCAAGAGTCATCAAAGTTCCTCTAAACTGGTATTACCCCTTCCATTCCTTCTTTCCAAGATTCCATCTTGTTTTTGGATTGGGTTTTCTCAGACTCTTGAGAAGAAATTTTGTCCGATCATTCCCCAAAACTCTCAAATCTCTGTTATGTCAAAAATGGGGAAGGACAAGGGGAAATCAACCGAGCTTGGGGAATCTTTGCAATCATCTCGATAGAAATTTCTTGCTTCAAAAGAAAGAGCAAGAGCTACTGATCGTAGGACACCCACTCGGCAGTGAACACGACCGACCACATGTGGCGGGTCCCAATCCGAGGCACAGACACCTCCTCCACCTAAGGTGAATCCAGCTTTATCCAAATATACCGGTAGGAAGCTTATTCATGAGAGAAAGGTTGACAGGGACTATCTACTATCGTATAATCTGGAATCTCTTTTTGCTGATATTGACTGGTTGCCTGTTCTTGACTTTGGTGGGCCATGCCACTATGAACGGATGTACAATTTTTTCACCTCTTGTCATTCTCTTGTGTCTGATCCACCTTCCATTACTGTGTCTGTCGATGGTGATGACGTGGAGATCACACCTGCGTCTATTGCAGGAATCTTTGGTCTTACCTTGTCACCGGTCAGTCTTCCAGATATGGATTTTAAAAATATTGAAACTTGATCCATGGTTAGTAAGTTTCTCTGCCATGGTCGTGACATTCCTTGGTACCAAAGAAATGCATTAAAATCCAAATTCATAGAACCACGGTTTCAGATTTTGCATGGTATCTTCGTGTCAAACATCTATCGCAGAAGTACCAACCGTTCCGATCTCACTGGGTTTATGACCATGATAGTCTTCTCCATAACCACAGGGATCAATGTCTGCCTCCCTACCCTTATTGTCCATCAGCTAGTCTATGCCATTCAGACATCTCAGGATGTTCACTTGCCCTATCCCTGGATTATACACACTATGTGCAATGCCATCGGCTTTTCACCTTCCAACGATCCGGAACTTCCCCTTCATGTCTTCAACAAAAACAACAGTCGAAGGATGGATCTACAATTCCACAAGTTTCCCAAGGATCCACAGGAGGAAGGAATTCATGCAGAAGGAGAAGGAGGTGAAGGTGATGCTCCTGCTGAAGGGGCTGGAATGGTTGGGAATGAACCCCCTGCACCCCATCAAGCTCCATCCACATCAGAGCCCGGGCATGCGAAAAGGTTTAAGCTCCATTAAGACAGGATTAGAGCAATACAGCGAGATGTCACCCAGCTAAAGGAGTTAGTGAATACACGGTTTACTGTCTTAGAACGCCTGGTAAATGGAGTGCAACAAATGGTACAACAATTGGCGGATCTTCTCACCTGCCGACGCGACGATACTGCACCATCCTCCTCTGCACCTCCACCATGAAAAGACAGTCTCTGTGCCGTCACATATACCCTACTCTCATCTCAATGTTAGGGCATGGGTATCTTTTTGTATGCCTTATGTTTACATGAGTGTATGTGATGGCTTCCTAACCTGCAGAGTCTAACAGTTTTTTTTTTTTGTTGTTGTGTTGTTTCTATGGCCATGGATGGGCTTAACACTGGTGGTTGTTTTGGTCTTTTTGGGTGCCCATGGATGGGGTGAATTTTATTTTGGAATGGGATGAATGATTATACTATTGCCAATCTTGGGCAGTATATGTATAGTTTGGATACTTTTTTGTTATGGTAATCTATAAATCATCGATCTTTACTGCCATGTTTTACATTTTGAGATCCCCTAGTTTATATCATCCATGGGATGTGATGTGTGTGATGCTTTGTCTTTATATTATCTGCGTATCTCACTGTCCTCTACTTGATCTGCTATGCATACATGGTGTTTATAATGCGATGTTAATCTTACATCTATCTATTATATGCATATGATCCCTAAAATCTGGTTCTCCCATATTCTATACTTCGGTCAATATCAACTGTTATATTTCCCTTTGCTAATGACTGACAAAAAGGGGGAGAACAAATCTACACCCGCCACAGGAAAATTGTGTGTGAATCTTGATGCAGGTGTTGGGGGGAGCACCTGCAAGAAAGGGGGAGTTTGCAGTTAGGGGGAGCAACTTCTGAATGTTTGTGTATGTGAACTAGATAGCATTGTATAATTGTGTAAAGTTCATGTACACACAATTTAGGGTGTCAGTATAGAAGTTGTTTTAGGGTGTTTTGGTATTTTGTCACGTAATTGATAAAGGGGGAGATTGAAAGTGCCCTGGTTTGTCAATTAGCGTGAGTGTTGAGTCAGCTAGACAAAGAAGCTCCATAGGAAGATCAATCAATCCGTCTGCCTCAACCGGATGTCTGCCCGAACTCGCCACAGGTAAATCTTAGCCTCACATCCCATGTCCCAAAACACCAGGTAATTAAAACCCTTAAAATTGATTAGAATATCTTAGGATTTTTGGGTTAGAAAACTTTTTCACAATTTCAGAAAATCTCTAAGTTTTCTACCTCTATTGATTTATCGATAGAATGATCGATATAATTGAGAAGTGCTATCGATGTCCTCGAAGCTCACTCGATAGTATTGAATGAGGACATAAGTTGTCCAACAACCGCATTTACTTCTGGACGGAATTATCGATGTATCGATAGCAGTATCGATATCATCGAAATTTGAATCTAGAGTCTATTAAAATTGACTTGATAAAATCGACAGCAGAGATATTGTGTCCCTGTTTTTCTATGGAAAATCATAAAATCTTTGATATATCGAAGTTCTCCTCGATATCCTCGGAATTCAAATGACGATGATATCGGAAGGCCTTCGATGATATCGGTCTTGGACACACAGTTAACCAACAATATTTTTAGGTGGGTTTTATCTTGGATCAAGGGTCACTCGATAGAATCGATATTCAAATATCGATGATATTGAGGCTGGGTCGATTGCATCGAGAATGGACATAAACTGTCCAGCAAGCTTAATTGGAAAATCCTTTAGATTTACCGATGCATCAACACGACTATCGATCTCATTGACATTCAAATTCTGATGATATCGAGTGTACCTCAATCATATCCTTGACCTGAAATATTTTAAAGGCATGTCTCTCTCATTTTTCAAAGTGTCGAGGAATCGAACCTCGTGTCGATGATATCAGAGTTCAAAATCCGATAACATCGATGCATGTTCAATTTCCTCGACCAGCTGGTAAAAAGTTTTAAAAGCGTTTGACCTTCGAGTTTGTGTCATCGAGCGACCAGTCGATGTCATCGATAGTATATGCTTGATGATATCGAACTCTGTCATAAATGTGACCATTTTATATCTGTTGGAACCTTTTGCCTATTTATAGAGAGTTTGTCCTTAGTTGCTGGTAGAGAAAGAAGAGAGCGCTTTTGAGTGTTTAATCTTAAATCTATACCTAAAGCCCTTTCTCTCATGGAAGTTCATTCTCCAATCCACCCTCATCAATAGAGTTGATTGGGGAATGAACTTTCGCAATCAAGGATCCTATAGATACCACCTTAATGGAAAATCATTAAGCTGGGATGCCTTGAATGCATAGATGATTGGAATCGCTCTATATACCATATAGGAAAATATTCAATAGAGTAGGATTCCATTATAACCTTGACCCAACCTGTCGCCATGTATTGGTATATCTTCTAAGTTGCGGATCAAGGAGGCTGAAGTTTTTCATCAAAGGAGGAGATCATCAACAAATGCGCTGAAAGGGACTCATCTGCTTATCTGTAAGTTAGTAGAGTCCAGAGGACCCTTGTGATCATTCCTTTGTAGGATTGGGTCTAAGGTGTTTCTCACCCCTTGCAAGCCCTCGTAGGAGGCCTCTAGCGGGAGTGTACGTAGTGGGTGCTTTGTGTTGACCCTTACTCTGTGGAGAGCATAAACGATAGGTCATTCTTATAGGTCCTAGACCAAGGTGGTCTAAAATTTGGGTGCGTTGTGTTGACCCTTGCTTATGGGAGCATAAACAAGTGAGGTTCCTTGAGTGGATCCTTGGCCAGTGTGCCTAAAATTGGGTGCTATGTGTTGACCCTTGCTCGTGGGAGCATAAACTGTCAGCCTAAGTATAGGTTGTACTGGTTAGAGGTGAACCTGATTTAAAACTTTCGGTTTGAGGTGAATCTGCTGTGAAACCTCCTTAGTGAAATTCGGCACACTCAAGGGTTCAGTGTGTCTGCCGGGAGTGGAGTAGACAAGTAGTCCAACCACTATAAAAATAACTGTGTTTGTGATTGATGTTTGTCTTTGATTACTTGTGTGATTTCATTAAATGCTTTTATTTTTGATCACACCTCACACACAGTTACATCCATCATAAAACTCTGAATTGCATCATGTTTATCATTAAATTGGTTTTATGATTGGATACTCTAATGAGCTTGGAAGCCGTTAGAGTTACTTTGAAGAAATCCTGATTTATGAATATTTTCTCAGGATAGGTTTGACAGGATTTTAAATATACTATAAAAATATTGAAAAAGTCCTATTCACCCCCTTCTAGGATATATTGGCATATTCCCACTTCAACTAAAGTGGTCATTACTGCAATTTTAGGGTGCGGATCGCCAGCGTGGCAGGGAAAGACGAAGAGAAATTCCGTTCCCGGAACGAGCTGCACACAACTCTGCTTGGGCCTACGCTTGTGCACATGCATGCGTGCATGAACTCGCATGGGTGATGTGGTTTTGATTAGACTCACATTGCACATGTGATAGACGGTTTGGATTGACTCAAGGTGGCCCACCTTGATCACGATGGATCAATCTCGGAGAGGCAAGAAGCACACCCTCGATCGAACGTCAGCTTGACTAAAACTGTGTGCATGCTGGGGGATTTTAACATGCTAAAACGGGGGGTTTTGGTCGTCCCTGAGGGCTCTACAAGATGGATGTCTTGGATCATCGCTATGGTCCTTCATGGTGGGCCACAGATCAACGCATGGACGACATTTTTCAAATGCGCCGCTGGTGAGATTGGAAGAAAGAGAATTCTCTCTTTTTCAAAAAGCCTTGGGTCAAATAGCATTTGACCGAGCTGGCGGTCCGGTGTACGTCTGGTGTAACAATACCAATGTGCACACTACTCCTGTATGGGGTCCACTGAGGCGTTTAGACGAAATCCACTCCGTTCATTTACCTTGGAGACTCTAACCAGGTCTTCTGACAAAAATCAGGCAGATCTAAAGTTTAGGTGGGCCATACATCTAGGTTTTTGTCATTTATTTTATAGATTTGTACTGATCCAATGGCCAGATTTCATTCAACCTGATCATTAACGGCTACCAGAGCTCTAGGGTTCGCCTGGATAAAATTTATTGGTTGGGCTAGTAGTCAGATGGCCTAAGTGTAATGATCGAGTGGTACACCATTTAAATTGGATGTTGTGGATCTAATGAATGGATTTAATAAGTTGGGTACCGATACTGGTGTGTGTGGTTCAACTGTTCTGACAGAGTGTTATGAGAAGTTTCTTCACGATTAGATCCCCATAATTGGGTCCTTTGAGGTTTATCATTGATCCCACCAAGGTGAGATGGTCCATCTTTAAAGTTGTTGGATGGATCACCTTATTTAAGGATGAAGATCCCTCTCAATGATATCATGGGTCTTAAACTAGCCTTGGTGCACCCTAATAGTTAGCATCACCATGTGACAGTCGGTTTCACATGATTGGGCGTTTGATCATTGAATAAGGTGCCACAAACTTGGTGAACAGTGAGTCTTAAGGTCTCGGGTTTGCAATCGATGATGAATGGTTTAATCGATCTATTGAAGTGATTGAGATCCTAAAATCGACGTTTCAGAAGATATGATGGACTAAATTTGAAAATCAATCGGGTGAACAGCTTGTCATATGACTGAATTTTGTACTAGACGGTTGAGATGGATGATTTGAGGATCACTGGATGTCGATGTGTAAGGAAAGCTACGTGTGTTTATCAAACACATGTAAACTGATTTAGATTCTTATGGTAACACCCGAGTATTGAAAAGTACGGGGTCTTACACTTGGCCATGCGGGCTTCCAGGCAGCTCCATCATGGCGGTCTCCATGTGTAGTAGGAGGTCCCCCATCTAAGTCTCAGGCCTCCTCCTCTTCTTCCTCCTCTTCCTCCTCACTGCCTTCCTCGCCATTTCCTTCCTCATCCTCACTGCCTTCTTCCTCTCCATTTCCTTCCTCATCTTCACTACCTTCTTCCTCTTCAGTTTCTTCTTCTATTTCATCACCGTACTTATCGAGTCGGGCTTGACGTTGCCTAGGGCCAATTCCCATATTATTGAGTGTAGTCTCACTGATGAAGTGGATAGTTGCAAGATTATCTATATGAAGTTTGAAACCAAAGTTGGGGGCAATCTAGCAGATGAGTAGTCCGAATGGGAGGGATGCATCTGCCCGAGTAGATCGTGCAATCCTGATTATTTGAGCAAGGCAAGAATAGGCAGGCACACTTTTTCCCCTTGTCCAACTCTGTACAAGAAGTCCACCATGAAGCAAGTGCATTCTGTGCGGTTACTCCACCTAGGATACACATTATACATGCATATGTGGTGGAGCAGGCAGAAGTCTGCCATCATACGTGTCCATGCGAGGCTATTTTCTTACCTCCAATGAACCGGTTAGCCGTAAAGGAAACGCGTGCGGCGATCTTTCTCTCGTCCACTAGCGAGATGAGTTTCACTAGCATGTACCACACCACGCTTTATTCCCATGATACGGGCCATAACATCCACATCGACTTTGGTTTCATGCCTTCCCAAAGGAATAGTGAACTGGAGAGGCTCTAGAGTTAGGTTCCGTATGTGAGCATAGAGGGCTCGTACGGTGCCTTCACTCGCACAGGCCTTTCCTTTGAATATGGGACCCCACCTGGTCTCCAGAAGAAGGTCGATTACAGGATACAACCCAAATAATTTCTCATCAGCATGAGCTTCAATTACAACTTTGTGATCATGGAACTTACCAAGCTCAGAACCTGCCAGTAGAGATCTTTCTATCAGGATTCGAGGGTCGAGGTCTCATTTTGACCTTTGCTCGGTGCTTGCCCTTGTCTCGGCACTCGTCTGCTTCCTAGAGCAGCTTGGACGTCTGGGCCCGGCCTTATCCATGGCCGCTCTCTTCTTTCCCATAAGGGAAAGGAGCGTTGAGATGGAGAAAATGGCGGTGACTAGCTCAAAGAGAGCCATGGAGGTGGAAAATCTTGGAGAATGGAGTGGACTTGAAGGTTTCAAGGTTATGAGACATAAAATGTGGGTTTTGTGCTCAAAGGAGTGGAGATAATGAAGATGGAGAGTTGTAAGATATAGTTTTAGGGGAATGGTGGTGGATGGGTGTAAGATGTAGAAGATTTAAGAGGTTTGAGTGTATGGAGAAGGAGATTTGAGAGGGAAAGAGAGTGTTTAATGGGTTTAAGGGTGCTTGGAGGGTTAGAAATGGTGAAAGGGGGGTGAAATAGCAAAAGGGGTAAGAAAAGGGGTTAAAGGAGGGGCCCCACATGTCTGGCTGGTTGGCGGTGCACCATCGTGCCCTGCTGTAGAGGCGGGCGGTGTGCCGTCGCCCCGACGGTGCCGCCGTTGTAAGACCCGTGTCCAAGTCTGTACCGTTCTGTTGGCTTCTACGGTCCTCCCGGTCGAATTCTGGCGACCCGCGACCTGTAGATTTCATTTGCGCTTGACCGTGAGTCACACCCTATACACCCGAGTCGGTTCGACCTGAGACCTATGCCATTGCGACCATGTCATCGCTACGATTCCGATGCCGCGTCTCGTGCGTCAATCCGACGTCTAGATCTTAAGATATGACCCGTGTACAATCATAGCGGTGGACCGCACGTTGCGGGCCATGGTGTACACGTTTCCCCATAATCATAATGAGGATGATGTCATCCTAGGGGTGACATCACCCTATTCTACAACCTAACCTACCCCCCTTACCTAGCCTACCCCATAAATGCTCTCTTTTTTTTTCAAAACTCATTATTACACCTCTTACAACCCATCCTTTCACTCTCTCTATCCTCTCACTTTCTCTCTCTTCTTCTTCACTTCCATTGCTAGCCATGGACATCCTAAGCAAGCTCCATTTCCAACTCTCTTACCTTTAGATCCCTCCTAATCTAACCCTTAGAAGCCCATCTCCACCATTGGAAGGAGTCCTGGAAGGCTTATGAACCCATGGGAAGAAGAAGAAGGAGAAGATCAAGTGGGTGTTTCTCTCTCTCTCTCTCTCTCTCTCTCTCTCTCTCTCTCTCTTTCTTTCCCCTCCCTATAATGAAGTGGGCCCTACCACATCATGTTAAATTCACTCCATTCATCAATGGTGAGGCCCACCACATTTTTAGGTAAAATACACTATCCGGTGGAAATATATATATATATATATATGTGTGTGATATATTATACTAGTATCATGCTAATACATATAAATATACATGTATATATAAATATAGTTGGTGGGCCACATCCATGTGGGACCCACCACAATGCATGTGTTCATCCATGCCATCCAGCGTCACTGGACGCTGGACGGGTAAGGCGTGGAGTGTGTATGTACTGACATGGGTGTGTACTAATGAAGGTAACAAAAAAAAGGGGGTTGCTTTTGAAATAGCCTACCCATGTAGGCTCCATCTTGATGTATGGGGCCAATCCACGCCATCCATTCCATTCTTCAGCTCATTTTAGGCATTGAACCAAGAAATGAAGCTGATCCCATTTTCTGGTGGGCCATACCATAGGAAGTAGCGGTGTTACCATTAAAATCCATCCTGACCCTTCTATTCGCCAAAAACGGGCCGCATATTGGATTCTTTTGGTCGGTCTTGGACCAAGGAATCCAATGGCTGGAGTGGATCTTACTGATGTGGGCCCCATCTACTAAAAACCACAAAGCAACGCTGCTGCTGCCACTAACAGAAGGCGCAGGCAGCGCCTGCGCTGGCCGATGGCCGACGACCAGCTGGGCCTCACGGATCCAGCTGTGGGCCCCCATTGTAATGTGTTTCGGCCATCAACACCATGCATTTGATGGGTCCCCTCAGACCACGTGTCCACCCCAAAAATCAGCTGTATACAGAACTCCGGTGGGCCACACCATTTAAAATCATGTGAAGACATGCCTAAACATATAAAAACACTTGGTGGGGCCTACCTGAAATTTGGATGAAGCTGAAACTTGGTCTGAACGGTCAGCCAAGTGGGACTCACCCAATGAGTGGGCTGGATCTATGGACCACATCGCGGTGGGCCCCTGACTGTGACCTTATGGTCAGTTTGGATGGCAATAAATAATACCGTGGGCCCCTGGTCCACACGACCCATGAATAGTTTGGATGGTAAACAAATAAACATTACAGTGGGCCCATTTTGGACGAAAAATAAATATTACAGTGGGCCCTATCAGGCCCACGTGACCTTATGAACAGGTTGTATGGCAAGTAAACATTGCAGTGGGCCCCAGGCCCATGTGACTTTATCAACAGATTGGATGCAAGTAAATGTTGTAGTGGGTCCCAATGTCGTGTGACCCTATCAATAGGTTAAAAAAAAAATAATAAATAAGTAAATATTGTAGTGGGCCCCAGGTCTCTATGACCTTATCAACAGGTTGGATGCAAATAAATATTATAGTGGCCCAGGTTGGATGCAAATAAATATTATAGCGGGCCTTAGGCCCATGTGACCTTATCACCAGACCAGTTTGGATGGAAAATAAACATCATGTTGGCCCCAGTTTGGATGGACAGTATGTTGGACCCTAGGATGGGTGGAAAATAAACATTTTAGTGGGTCTTACTTAAGACTCGTTTATGTATGTGTCGTGTCCACAATTGTGGACCTCCATCACGGAATATGTAACTTATTTATGCCTTCCATCCCTATGGGACCCACCACGATGCATGTGTTTCATCCAACCGTCCAACCATTTTTGGAAAATGATTTTATGGTTTAGGATGAAAATAATACAGATTTATTTATCAAGTGGACCATAGTGCACGGTGTGGATTGAACGACTATCTTTGAAATCTTGAGACCTTATGATTAGATTAGATGGGAAATAAATGTTATAGCGGGCCTTGGAAATTTTAGTAGTGGAAATCATTATCACCACTTATATTTGAGTGTGGCCCATTTGATATACATGGGGCCCATTGGTGTGGCCCATTTGATGTACGTATGACCATGTTATGAGGCCTACTTTGATGTATTTTGTGGCCCATTTGTCAGGCCCACTTTGATGTATTTTTATCCACGCCATCTAGGGTAGGCACCCCATGATGATATATATCAGGGCTTATGGGTCGAGGCCCATTAGTGCTGCCCATTTGATACAACCCACTTGATGTGTACGAGGCCCATTAGTGCGGCCCATTGATGCAAGGCCTATTGTGACATGTATTGGGCCCATGACGCGTGACCCATTTGATGCGTATAAGACCCATGGGTAGGGCCCACATATTATGTATTTGAAGCCCATGAGCAGGGCCCACCTGAGGTTTATATATGGGCCCCATTAATGTGGCCTACTTGTATTTGAGGCCCATGGGTCGTGGCCCATTGTGATATATACTCAGCCCATACGTCGTGGCCCATTGAGATGTGTTTCCGACCCATTTAGTGAGGCCATTGTGAAATATTCCTGCTCATGTGATGAGGCCCATCGAGATGTATTTCTGGCTCATATGATGCGGCCCATAGCGATGTGCATTAGGCCCATGTGATGCGACCCACTTGATTTATGAGACCATTGTGTAAGGTCATGGGCCTACTATATGTTTGGCCCTATGTGGGCCACTCGTTTGGAGCAATATTGATTAGATGTCCACACTGTGACCTTCCCTTAGGCCTTGATCGGCCGATTACCTAATACCGATCGAGATTGATTATCGATGGAGGCCGATTACCGATTCTGATTTGTCTTGGCCGATTGCCTAATACTGATCGAGGCTGATTATTGATCGAGGCCGATTACCGATTCTGATTTGTCGCAACTGATTGTTGATTGTCGATCGAGGCTGATTATCGATGGAGGCCGATTATCGATTCTGATTTGTCTTGGCCGATTGCCTAATACCGATCGAGGCTGATTATTCGAGGCCGATTACCGATTCTGATTTGTCGCAACTGATTATTGATTGTCGATTGAGGCTGATTATCGATCGAGGCTGATTACCGATTCTTATTTGTCATGGTCGATTGTTGATTATCGATCGAGGCTGATTATCGATCGAGGTCGATTATTGATTTTGATCTATCTTGACCGATTGCAGAATATCGATCGAGACTGATTATCGATCGAGGCTGATTACCGATTTCGATTGTCAAGGTCGATTTTGATTGCCGAGGCCGATTGTCGAGACCTATAGATGTATATGCGATCCGTTGTTGAGGTCCATTGTGATGCATTTGAGGTTCAGGCGATGGAGTCCATTGTGATGTATATAAGGCCCATGGTGTTCTATATGTGGCCCTTGTGTGAGGTCATGGGTCCACTATATGTTAGGATCCATGAGGGCCATTCCTTGGGGGTAATGTTGGTTAAATGTCCACATTGTCGAGGTCAATTGTTGATGCCGGTTGTTGATACCGATTATGAGTATGTGACAGCATAGCATCATGATACATGCCCATACGCATCATCTGCATGTTTGTTATGAGATGTGGTTGATCATTGCATATGTCATTGAGCATGTTGTTATGAGACTCCCTGATAGGCGGAGGTTATCTCACATGAGCACGCAGTGTGCGCAGGATTGATGCATGACTGGATTGTATGACTCATGCATCTCGCATTATGATTACTGTACGCCCTAGCGACATCAGGGTCGTAGCCTCCACAGGCATATCGTAGATGGCCAAATGGGACACCGAAAATGTTTGGTTCTAGCATACGGGCGCCATAGATGTCCCTGTGTGAAAATGCCTAAACCTCCGTGGCCAGGAGACGCCCCAACGTCGAGACCGAGTGGATACATGAGCGCCAGAGTGCCGAATACCAGGAGGCCGCGTCTCCCACTGTGTCGTGGTCGGTTGGGAGGGGGTGTGGCCTTACCCGCCCGAGGGTAGGGGGCAATACTAGGCTGAGTTTGATCAACTCATGAATGGGTCCACTATCGATATGCAGGATAGGTATTGACAGACTATTGGCCAGGCGGATAGTGAGGTTTCTTACGCTCACTTGGACTGTGCGGTTGGGAGAGCGGCAGTGCCATTTGGAGTGTACTAAACCCCGGTGATGATCCTAGAAATGAACCGTACTGATATGTGGACCTAGTGAGTAGGAGTTGCATACTCATTCATTCATTCATCATTCACTATCGACTCGGGCTGGTGGTGCGCAACTATTTGTTACGTGTACCTTCACAATGGCCAGGATTTCGGTTAGGGCGCGCGACTACCTGAGATCAGGAGTTTACCACATTGGGTCTAACCATCCAAATTAGGTATGAGACTAGTTTGGATAGAAGTCCATTATGATGGACCCCATAGCCTGTGATACTACGTACTACCATACCGACTTCATACTCCAGTATGGTCATTCCATTTGCACTGCATGTTGCATTACATCCGCAGCATATGGTATGGATGACGCTATTCATTTTACTTATCAGGAATGTATATTGCATTGCATCCTCTGCATCTGATATTTGGCTCTCTACGACTCTTCATTTGCATACTGATTTGTATTGTGTATTTTAATATTGTATGATTTATGCACTTATCAATATTTCCGCTTACTCTGTTATCGTGTGATTTATGACTTTGTCAGTATTTCTGTTTACTCTGATAATTCCTGCTCTTGTCAGTATTTCTATTTACTCTGATAATTCATGATCTTGTTCGTATATCTGTTTATTCTGATATTGTATGATTTATGAATCACCAGTATTTTCGGTCTTGTATGATGATGGCATTGTATTGAATACTTGACACTTATCTTGTGCACACACTTACACCACCCTCTAAGCTTTCTATAAGCTTATGCACGATAGATGCGTGCAGGAGATGTTAGGTTGCAGCATTGTTGAGCTTGGAGCGTGCAGCGGTCTTCTGGAGCTTGATTTTCGATTTATGTATTTTCCTTTCAGCATTGTACTCAAATGATTATATTAGTGGATATGTGATGATGATGTTGCCTTTGTGATTTGGGTATGCTTGTGGTTATGCTTATTATAAGTTGAATGTACAAAAAAAAATCCTCCTTGTAGCATCCCAGGATCGGAATCTGGCGTATGAACGCAAGGAGCCGAGAATGGGGTACTGCGGAGGCTGTCAGCACCGAATTCGGTGATCGGGAATTTTGTGAGTCCAGTTTCCGAGTTTGGGGGGTGACAGCTGTGCCCCCCTGGGGTGTCCAGTGGTAGCTTCTCCCTGGGGTGGTGGTCACCCCGTCCTAGGGTGCCGTATGTATACGTGGGAACCCCTGGGCCCACCAAAATTTGTGGTTTGGGTCCCTAGGCCCATAGGCTTCACTTTCTCGATCTGACAAACGTGTATTCACGCCTTTTTGAGTATTTAAAGTTTTAAATTTATCGACTTATGGTTCTAACCCGTCGATTGACGACCTAAATGTGACCGAGATCAATTCACATGATCTAGGACGCGTATGGGCTACACTTCAGTAGTCAATCTTACCCATTGGCGAAACTTTAGAATCCTACGATCGTTTCTAAATTCCATCGCCCCCTTCCTAAGTCAGAGTGCATCAGAGTGCATCACATTACCTTAACCCTAGTCCAGTTTAATCCAAATCACGCTCTGATACCAACTTGTAACACCATGAATTTCGAGGGTCGGGCAAAGTTCCACTCCTGAGATCCAACACATCACTTATACAACATGGATAATGATATTTAGATGTCGTTCATATGAATGCACTAAACATGAGTGAGATTATAGTAAAGCAATATATCATACTCCAGAGATAGCATACGGAAGTCTGAAGGTTATGTATTAAAATAAGTGAGCAATTCACAACTTTTAGAGTGTAATGGTGTAACAGGGTTTAATATATACAATATTTGTTTCAAAATAGTCAAAATGGGAAGATGTAGGATGTCCAACTAGAGAAGTATCCCGGTATCCCGACGAATCAGCTCTAGGTTTACGTAGACCCACCTGAAGGCTGACAATAGGAGAACTCCTCGTCCATGAAATCCTGCTCTACCTCATAGACCTCATCATCACCTGCATCTAAACTAGTGTCTGGTTGGTGTTTTAAAACACCGTACCAGAATGGGAGTGAGTGATCAACTTAGTGGTATTATAAGGCAAAGGTTAACATGTTATCAATCAATCAAGCAGTAATCATAAAGCAACATAACAATCACTTCCTAACTACTCTTATTAATGTAAGAATGAAGTGCAAGTAATGATGCATGCCCTCACATCAAAGCTCCCTCAATAAGCGACACCGACACCAATATCGCATATGACAACACTGCCTCCTGTGCAACTTCTATGCTTTTAAAATACGTCCTAACTAATGTAGTGCAATGCATGGTCATGTTAGCCTAGTAATTAATTAAGTTGATTTGTACAGTAGATTTGGAAAGCTAGGGTACCTCGCTTTATATCATTAACCCGAACCGAAGGATCTATCTAGGTTCATCACTCCTAGTCAATCACATACGAAAGGCAAGTTGTGGGGTCATCACTCCTAATGGAAAACAATCGATAGGCAAATTCATAAGTTTATACTCGCGGTCACTATGGGGTGGCTAATCAACTCGGCGTAGGCCGGTAGCTCTAACACAGTGTCCCATGCCACCATGCTCGGCTCATGAGTCTGTGTTTGCTCACTAGTCACTACGGGGTGGCTAATCACCTCGGTGTAGGCTGATAGCTCGAACACAGTGTCCTATACCACCATGCTCAGCTCATGAGTCTTAGCAGATCGTGGTACCATGGTTAGGGCGGGCCTTTACATCGGAAGGGGTACCTTAGATTCAAGTAGTGGTGTCCATACATGGTAAACACATAATGGGCCAATCGGTTTATTAGACATGTTCAATTGGTACGAGCACACACCGACTTAATCGACATGGAGTGCATAAGCACCCCTCGTGGCCTAACCACTGTCGATAATCTTCATGCGACCCGGATTCGTCGAATTTATCCAATGTGGCAAGAATAGTTCAGCCACCCGAATAGAGACGGTTACTGATTGCTTAAACTATGTTATAGCCCCAATCATACTCAGGTGCAGTAAGTAAACACATGTAATAATAATTTCAGCATTTGGAAATCAATCCAAACAAATATCTCATTTGAGCATTTCATCATACACATTAAGTATATACCTAAAACTTGCATTTTATCATAAACCACGTAGATGAAATTAAAATTACATGAAGAAAACTATACATATGCATAAAGTGATAGAGAATCCTATTCTAATACTCCTAATAAATACAAATTATCACAATTTCTCATTCAAACATTTTCTTAAACATGTAGGTTACACTTCACCAAAATACATAGACTAGATTAGTTACGACATATATTATGGCAATTGTTTACACAAAGAGGTCATCATGCATATGCCAAACATGAATCCTAGATTAATAGTCATGACAAGCCTCAATCACGTTTACTAAGTCATTCAAACATTTCAACAAACACACAAGATTCATATTCTGTTCAATATAGTTCATACATATAAAATATATCAAAAATGGCGTATCTAAGTTAACATGGCAGCAATCAGGTCAGACATAAATCATTAGCTGACATTGAAAGCACTTATAACTATAACCAAAGCGTTTATAGTCCGCACCTTTCGTCGAAATACTAGATTCGGACTCAGTTAGAATTCTACGTTCCCGAAAACGGAACGTTGGGTACCTAAATTGTGAAATAGGTTAGCTAGTTTATCGATTACTCAATTTAGATCTCTACAATGATACTAGGGTTAGGTTTTCTTACCCAAATCGTAGCTGTAATAGATCGTGTAGCGTAATAGGAAGGTGATTCAGTGGGTGGAGTCATGGGAAAGAATCACAGCAATGATCTCCTAAACTTTCTCTTCTCTCCTCACTCTTTTCTCTTCTTTTCTCCCTTCTCTCTCTCCTAGGGTTTGGAGAAATTCTTATGGGATAGAAGTGGGGTGAAATAAGGGCTTTATATAGGCCTAGTAGTGATGTAAATGGCCCTAGGGTCACCATATACATGGATTTCACCCTTTGGGCAGTTGTTTTCGACAAACGGGGCTCACAGGAAGGTCCATTATTCACTTACATCATAGGGGAAGTTCCTTGACATTAGATCTATGTCAGGATCATGATTGGATAGGCCGATCGACCGTGGAGGACCCGTGTCAGATCAACGGTCATACTTACTCAATCGGGGCCACAAGTATACGGATGCATGCAGCGAAATTTCCCTTTCCCATGGGTGAAGTTTGGTCAGAAACTGATAGTCTGAAATCCTCAATTTTACACGTAAGAGAATGGCCCAATTTATTTAAGTTTCATTATGTTTTCTAAAGATATTCACGTTTCTCACACACTTTACTCAAGACTCAAATTATGCGTTTCTGGACATAATCTGGGCTTGATTCCCGCGATGGTTGTCAAGCCCAGTAGGACGGATATAACCCTATAGTTTTGCAGTCATTGGACTTTTGATACGAAGTTTCAATGTACTCCCGAGAGCGACAGGCTCACATGATTTCTCCTAGGTTTTTAAGTAGTGTTGAGTTAGCGATATTGATGGTTTTGGGTCTTGCCATTTGCAGAAATGGTGGTTTTAGCTAAATCCACTGAATAATTTAGTTTAGTACTTAATTAATTTCTATCTAAATTACTACAGAATACTGTCCTTAGGTCTTTCTGCTTGAGATGGTACTCGGGTCTTTGTATGAATTTTTTCGAGGCGTTACAATCTACCCCCCTTAAAGAAGAATTTCGTCCCCGAAATTAGTACCTTTTTGTACTCCTCGAGGATCTGAGGGTAGTTCTTACGGACTTCGGCTTTCATTTCCTAAGTAGCCTCTTCCTCAGTGTGGTGCATCCACAATACCTTCACGAGTGGGATCACTTTGCTGTGTAGTACTTGTTTAGTACTTGTTCCTTCCTATCAAGTACATGTGTTGGTCGCGGTACATAGGTAGCATCTTCACTTAACTGTACTTGCTCCCATTTGATAATGTGGGTAGGGTTAGGAACATATTTCTTCAACATTGATACGTGAAATCCTATGGGGTGCACACGTGCTATGTTACACCATCCGTCCATTTGGACAGGTGGGGCCTGCCCATGTATGTGTTTTAGCTTCACCGTCCAGTGCATGGGACGGTGAGCCCATCATGATATGTGTTTCATCCCCACCGTCCAGTGCATGGGACGGTGGGACCCACTCGTTGTGCATTGCATACCGTCCATCCATTTCGATGTGGCCACCACGAGGCATGTGAGATCCACACCGTCCAGCCATGTGGATGGTGGATCCCACCACAAGGTATTGTTATATCCAAACCGTCCATCCACGTGTGAATTCCACACGTGACTATGGGTCTGAACATAAGGTATGTATTATATCTTACATCTTCCATCCGTTGTGGTCCCACTCCACACATGCTATACGTGTGGAGATGGGCCACATTGATGTATGCACTCTATCATCCTCACCATCCAGTGGTATGGATGGTGGGACCACCTTTATTGTACATGATGTATACTCACTGTCCAGATGTTTTTGGACGGTGGGGATTCACCAGATGCATGTGCTGACAGCATGTGGCCCACCATAATGTAAGTGTTTTACCTACACAGCCCACCCATGCGGCCTACCTTGGTGTATGTATTTTGAATCCATGCTGTTCATCTGTTCCATCCAGCCGTCCATTGGGACATTTTGCTGGGTGGGGAACTCTTTGATGTATGTGCTGTAAATCTAGCCATCTGTCCATCCTTTGGACGGTGAGGCCCACCACATGATGTATGTGTTTTCAGCCTCACCGTCTATCTAAATTCTGGGTAGGTAGGGCCCACCTTGAGGTATGTGATGTATTCACACCGTCCATTGGGCTAGATGTGGGCCTACCATACTGTACTATTTTATCTAGGCCATTTATCCCTGGACGTGGACCCCACCGTGATGTATGTGTTATGTACGCACCATTCATCCATTTTCTAAATCATGGGTTGCCCTTTAGGCCCATGTGATATGGCCCGTTGATGTGGCCTACTTGATGTATATGAGGCCCATTGGTGTGGCCCATTGATGCGGCCCACTTGATGTATCCAAGGCCCATTGTGATGTATTTTTCAGCCCATAAATTGTGGCCCAATTGACATATATGGGGCCCATGTATTACGACCCATTGTGATGTACATGAGGTCCAAGTGCGAGGCCCATCGTGATGTGTATTACGCCCTTGAGTGAGGCCCATTCTGATGTATATTAAGCCCTTGTGTGAGGCCATGGGCCCACGATACGTTTGGCTCTATGTGGGCCACTCCTTGGGAGCAATGATGGTTAAATGTCCACATTGATGGGCGATGATGGTCAAATGTCCACATTATGACCTTCCCTTAGGCCCTTTGTTAGGCCGATTACTGATTCTGATTATCGAGGTCAATTCTGATTGTCGAGGCGATTATCGAGGCCGATTCCGATTATCAAAGCTGATTTTGATTATCAAGGTCGATTCTGATTGTCGAAGCTAATTTTGATTAATGAGGCCGATTATTGAGGCCAATTCCGATTGTTGAGGCCGATTTCGATTATCGAGGCTGATTGTCGAGGATGATTCTGATTGTCGAGGTTGATTCCGATTATCGAGGCCGATTCTGATTATTGAAGCTGATTCTGATTATTGAGGCCAATTTCGATTGTCGAGGCCAATTCTGAATGTCAAGGGAGATTCTGATTATCGAGACCGATTCCGATTATTGAGGTCGATGTCGATTATGAGTATATGACAGCATAGCATTATGATACCTACACCTTGGAGCCCACCTCGTGTATATATTGGGCACATAGGAAAGTCCAGTTTATTGTGTGTAGAGAGGGTAAGGAAGCCCAGTTATTGCACTTAGACTCGGATCTGCCCTCGGTGGGGGATATTGTGACGTTCTATCACTGTGATCACATGTGAGCGGGGCTCGTGAGCGGACATTGAGTGGGCGGGACATGAGGACCTGGGCGAGCTACTAGTGATTGGCAGGCTATTGTGCCAGCAGGCTACTATGGACAGAGTAAAGGCAGAACTTTGTCCCACATTGGGAGCATCATCCGATGTTGTGGTGGCTATAAGTTGGATTCTTTCCTTAACTATCGTGACACATTTTAAATCAGTGAGCCTATCCTTATATTTGGAGTAGATCCGCCATCCATCTGTGGACCCCCATCATTCGTATGCATGTTATGATGGATGATTGATTAAAGAAGATAACATTGGGCTGAGATGTTTATGGGACTCCTTGTGAAATGGAGTTATCCCCACATGATCACGTGATACGCACAGGTTTGATGTATAGCTTAGACGAGGTTGATGGTATTTGTCTCTTCAGGATTTGCATATTGCATTGCATCATCGGTATCTGATGTTTGGCTCATTATGATCTGCATTCCGTACTCTAATATTATATAACTCATGATCTTACCAGTATGATTCCGCTTACTCTGATATCTTATGATTCATAATCTTACCAGTATTTCCGACATTGTATGATTATGGCGTTGTATTTGTGTGCTTGGCACTTATCTTGCGCACACACTTACACCACCCTCTAAGCTTTCTATAAGCCTATGCACGATAGATGCGTGTAGGTGGCGTTAGGCTGCAGAAGCATTGAGCTTGGAGCATGTAGTTGACTTCTGGAGCTTTGATTTCGATATATGTATTTCCCTTTCAGCATTGTATTCAAATGCTTATATTAGTGGATATGTGATGATGATGTTGCCTTTGTGATTTGTGTAAACTTGTGGTTATGCTTATTACGAGTAAAATGTACAGTGAAAAATCCTCCTTGTAGGATCCCAGGATTGGAATTTGGTGTATGGACACTGGGAGCCGAGAATGGGGTACTACGGAGGCTGTCGACACCGGATTCGGCGATCGGGAATTTTATGAGCCCAATTTTCGAGTTTGGGGCATGACATTAATGAAATCATGTATTGTTGTGAACATATGTTGAATATAAGCATAATTAGATAAATGTGCTCAAAATAATCCTAAACACAATCATATATAGTGGTTCAGCTACTTGCCTACTCCACTCTTGGTAGACGCACTCTCTCCTAAAGTGTACCGAATTTCACTATCCAATGGTTTTAAATCAGGTTAACCATGAACCTTCACAACCTACACAAGGTTAAACTAGGACACCTTCACAAGGTTCCTAGATGGCTACACAAGGCAACACGTCCTACCTAAGGACACAACACAGGGAACATACACAAGGCAAGCTAAGCCTACACAAGGCGACACGAGCCTACATAAGGACACAAACATATTCTCCCGTCAGAGGCCTACAACTAGGACTTATCGAGTTTGACTCTCAAACTCTAAATCCCAATCATACACAAGGAGAGAGCTTCAGACACTTTTAGACTCTAAGTACTTACAAAGTAAGTTGGTGAGTCCCGTTCTCGTACAGTGAAGATCTTCGATGATGACGAAGAATCTTTTGCTCTCTTGAACTGGAACCTGCTGATGATGCTTTCACGAAGTCTCTAAGGTTATGAGGTTTAGGGTTGTTGATCTTCTCTAATTAAATGGAGTTTAAATCAATAGAGAAGGTTCCCATTAGCTAGGCATTAAGAAGTTCCAAAGACAGTATGACTAGTTGGAAACTTCATGAATGCTAGAGTTCATAATTCAATCCAAGCATGAATGATATGAGTTGATGCTCAAGCAAGGGATTAAATAATGAACTTTAATGGGAAGGAGAGAGTGAGTATGAGGGTAGATAGATCTTGGAATAGCAGGCTCAAACTCTCTTGGATTCTAGCTCATTTTAACCAGAACAACACTTGTGTATTTATAGAGGCAAAATCCCAACGGTCGAAAAACGGGCTGAATTTTAAACTTGTCGATGCCATCGAAGGGTGTTCAATGTTATTGAAATTTGAATTTCGATATTATCGAACCATCTTTGATTACATCGACTTCCTACGCAAGATTTATATTTGGGTGCAAGAAAAATTCTGACTGTGTTTCATTGAGCATCCTTCGATAATATCGACGTGCACTTCGATTCATCAAGGGACTCTCGATTCATCGATATGTTCTTTAATAAAATACACAAGGTTGCTGGATAATTTTGTCTCATGTTCAATATACTTGAGGACCCCTTTGTTCATCGAGGGTTTGAATTTCGATGATATCGAATGATCTTCGATATACTCGAAGAAAATAGTTTTTCTTTGAAAACTTATTGGACAAAACTGAGTAAGTTCCGATACGATCGAATAGACTTCGATACTATCAATAACAATTTCATCGAGGAGGCTTTGATGTCATCGAGGAGCACTTAGGGTATTTTTTATTTCTTTGGAAGATTTTCAAGGTCCAAGTAATCGAGGTCTGTTCGATGTCATCGAAGTGTGAAGTTCGATGATATCGAATTGTACTCGATGCAATCAATAATTCTAGCATTTCTTTCAATTTGTTGCTGGACATAATGAGTGAATCTTCGATAATATCGAACGATGTTCGATGAATCGAAGACTTCTTCGATTGCAGTTCGATGCACTGACCAGGACTTATGATTTTTCAGATTTTGTTTCTTTCTTCCCTTTATACTCTTGGTGCTATATATACCAACTCTACCAGAAGATGTTTCAAATCATTTTAAGGGTAAGTTGGGATTATATGGGGTCGTATACCTTCTAAGGTTTGTTTGTTGGATGATGAGGCTATGGCTGACAGGTTTGATTTTGAACATGGCCTTCATCTTTTGTTGAGGCTTGGTCTTGATGTCTTCTTTTAAGTGTCCACTTGAATTGACCGACTCAACACTCATGTATATTGACAAACTAGGGCACTTTCAATCTCCCCCTTTGTCAATTACGTGACAAAAATAAACTAACAAACCGTAGATTATTACAATCAACATAATACATAGAGATCTTCAAGTAGTTCTATTCTTGAGTTGATTGTAGCTCCCCCATTGTTCATGCTCTCCTTTATGCTCCCCTAAGTTTCTGTATGAAGTTTTTACGAAATACAAAACAACAGAAAAACTTAGAGCATAATATGTTTCTCCCCCTTTTTGTCAGTGATTGGCAAAGGGTTAGAAATAAACCAATACAACTGAAGTATGTTAATAGTCAAGGCTAGAGGGAGAGACTAAGAAATCACATAAGTTCATAAAATGTAGGAATAAAACTTAAGAACTAGATATGAGTTAAACATGACTTTAAGAATATGCTAAGATAGTACAGAAATGGCATGAGCATTAGCAAGAAGAAGGTGATTAGATATCATCATTCATTCACTAAAAAGTAACCAAAATAACTACCTGAAGCTTGGGTAGTATAATTTGAAAGTGCCCTGGTTTGTCAATTAGTGTGAGTGTTAAGTCGATGAGTCAAGTGGGCCCATATGAAGATCGTTCAAGATATTGCCTCAACCGGATGTATGTTCAGAGCTCGTCATAGGTAAACTTAGCCTCACATCCCATGTCCCAAAACACCCAGGTATATAACTCCTTAAAAAGCTTAGAACAACATAGGGGTTAAAAGTCTGAAAACCTGGTTTTAAAATGGAAAATTCACTAAGTTTTCAGCTAAGTTCAATATCATCGATTCTTGGTCGATATAATCGAAAAGTTAGTCTCGATGAATCGAACTGGTCTCGATAACATCGAATTGAATCCTCTCTCTGTCCAGCAACCACAAAGTATTTTGGATAAAATATTCGATAAATTAAAAGTAACTTCGATAACATCAAATTTCAAATATCGATGATATTGAAGGATAGTCGATGATATCAAAGGATAGTCGATGATATCGAAAGTCTCAGAGCTCTATCCAGCAAAGGCTTGGAAAATATTCTTGATATTTCTCGAGGAATCAAAAGACAATCGATATCATCGAAATTCAAATCTTAATTATCGACACGGTATCGATGACATCGAAATGGGACAAGTTGTGTCCAGTAAATTTTTGAAAGAAAAACATCTAAATATTCGAGGAATCGAAACCCACATCGATGTCATCGAAATTCAAGTCAGGATAATATCGATATAGACTCGATGCGATCGAATCGGGATAAAACTGTTCTAGCAAACTTGAAAAGGAAAATCTTATGTGAATGATCAAGGAATCAATATTGTCTCGATATGATCGTAATTCAAAAATTGATGAAATCGATATCATCGAATTGGGTCAAAAAGTGTCCAGTAAGCTTTCTCAAAATATTCCTTGAAAAGATCATTGTATCGAATCATGTCGATGGGATCGGAATTCAAAATTCGATAACATTGATGCATGATCGATGACATCGATCTTCAGTAAAAAATTTCTGGGTATGTGCTTTAGCTGAGTTCGCATCATCGAACCTGATTCGATGGCATCGAAAGTATATGTTCGATGACATTGAGTCAGGCCCGATGAGATCGAACTCAGTCAGACTTTGACATATTTATCACCGTTGGGGCTTTTTGCCTCTATATAGGAAGCTTGCTCTTGGTTGCTGTAGTGAGAAAAATAGAGAGAGCTTTGAGAGAGTTTTGCATATTACCTACCCTAAGCTCATTTTCTCATAGAAGTTCATCCTTCAATCCACCCTCATTATTGATATTCAATAGAGTGGATTGAGGAATGAACTCCCCCATTCAAGGATCATCCAGCTACTATCTTAATGGCAAATCATTGAGCTGAGATATCTTGAATGCTTGAATGCTTAGAATCACTCCTCTAGAATAGGAAAACATTTATTAGAGTAGGATTCTAATATAACCTTGACCCAACCCGTTGCCTTTATTGGAACATCATCAAGTGTTGCAGATCAAGGGAGCTGAAGAATCTTCATCATCAAGGAGGAGATCTTCATCCACGTGCTTAATGGGGTTCACGTACTTTCTGTAAGTCATTAGAGTCCAGAGACCCTGTTGATCATTCCTTGTATAAGTTTGGGTCATAGGTGCTTCCCACCCCTTTCAAGTCCTCATAGGAGGCCTCCGACAAGAGAGTACATGTGGGTGTTGTGTGTTGACCCTTGCTCATGTGTAGGGCATAAACTCTAGGTTCCTTATGTGGATCCTTAGCCTGTGTGGCCTAAAACAGAGGTTCCTTGTGTGGATCCCTTGCTCTTGTGTAGGGCATAAAACTTAGGTGCTTTGTGTTGACCTTTGCTCTTGTGTTGGGTATAAATTTGTGTCTTGTGTAAGCACGCCTTAAGTACCTTTTATAGGTCCTATAGCCAACCTTATATAGGTTGTAACGGTTTGAGGTGAACCTGATTTGAAACCTCCGTTAGTGAAATCCGGTATACTCAAGGGTTGAGTGCGTCCGCCGGGAGTGGAGTAGGCACGTAGCCGAACCATTATAAATGACTATGTTTGGGATTGTTATTTGCATATTACTCTATTGTGTTTACTTTGAATGTTCTCATGAAGCATGTTAACATGATTATATAGAACTAATAAGAATCACATCCCACACACAGTCACATAGTTCATCCATCATAGACTAAGTTTATATATTGGTTAAATATTGAATAGTCTTGTGATTAGATCCTCTATTTAGCTTGGAAGCTATTGGAGTTAAATTGAAGATATCTTGATAGTTCCTTATTAGATCAAGATTAGGTTAATGGGATTTTAAATTGTCATAAAATATTATAAATTCCTATTCACCCCCTTTAGGACACTTTGACCTATTCCTACTTCTACTAAAGAAGTCATTACCGCAATTTCATAATCATCATCCAAAAAGCAAGCCCTTAAGGGCATAAAATATCCAAAAAGAAAGAACATAATCTTGAACAACATTTTTCTTTCAACAAAGGGACACTTTAATCTGATATAGATAAGAATTATGATTTGATCAAATTGGCTTGCTTATTCAAAAAGATAACTAATAAGCAAGCTAGTGACCATATATCCACTTCTATAGATCATGCTAGGTTGGAGGATCGGCTCCATGTTGCACAGTGTGATCACGTCTGCATGTGATGGTTGATATCAGATCCTGCATCACCTTCTCCACTCGCTCTAATCCTTTCTATATCGCTCCTGTGATCTGCTCAAGCTGTGACAACCATTCATCTTGCTAGCAAAGTTGATGTATGATTGAGGCTTGGCGCTCGCGTTGGCCACCATGACGATGGATGTGTGTGACCGGTGTGAACGGGGCGTCACTGGCCTATTGTCTTTCATCTTCTGTTTCTCCTGCCTCGGTCTCCATTGCTTCAGTCTCAGCTCCTTTAGCTTCTGTTTCGCCCATGGTATCATCATGATGGGGTGCGGAAGAAAAAGTTGGTATATCAAGTGGACCCATTCTCTTAAGATTTGACTTGGTACACTTGTGAGGCTATCTAGGACGGTCAGTGGTGGGAAGTAATCCCACATGATGGGACAAAAGGCATATGAGATAAGGGAATGGAATGTAGGTATATCTAGTCCCTTGGATTGCTATAACCAATTGATGTAAAATAAGAGTAGGTAGACACAGTTCTACTCCTTGACTGACGGCATAGAGAATTCCCAACATAAATGGGGCAAGATCAGATTTCTTAGTGCCATGAGGATGACATTTGTAGAAAAAATTGTATGAAGAATATGAAATTTTGGAGACATGTGGGATCCACACAGTGCGTTACCTTCATGCCAAGGAATGTTTTTCCCATAGCAGAGATGTTTAGTGATTTCTACACGAACTTTGAGTAAGTTGAAGTCATACTCTGCAAAAGCTTGAGTTTTGGTGGGAATTCCGATGTGTTGGCTAATAATGGCTAGAGTGATGTGAGTATTGGTTTGCCCAATGGTGACCTCTATGGAAGGCGGGTCAGACACGGGTGAGTGACAATAGGCTAGAAACCTATATATTTGTTCGTTTCATGTCATTCCACCAAATTCAAGCATACGTGACCACCCAATGGCCTCAAGCACTGGTTCAATCCCATATGGTGTTAGATAGGTTCTATCAATTTGTCTTTCATACACCATTTTCCTTACTCTAAAATTTTCATATATAGTTTCAGGCGGTGGTGGCTCAATGGGGATTTGAACTTTAGGGGTCGGATCATTCCTTTGCGATGGAGAATCCGTTTGGGTTGGTGGATGAGCTGATTTTCTTCTGGCAACTTTTTTGGTTCATTTTTCCCTGTGATTAGAAGATTCTCCTTTCACAAATGATTTGCTCTTGTGTTTTCCCATTTGGAAGAAGGAAACTCGAAAGTATTATAGGGAAAAGGAAAACTAGGGATTGGAGACAAGGAGACCCAAAACAGATGAACAAGCCAATTTTGAATGATGAGATTTAAATTTGAATGAGTAGAAATGACTTACCAATCTCAAATGTTCAAGAAAATGGATCGAATGCAAGTCCACCAATGTCTGGGAGTCGAGAGGTTGCGGAACGAGGGAAGAAGAGTGAATAAAATGAAATTTCACATCCGTGTCGCATATATAGGACACGACTCTTTGATTCTATTGAAACACTTTCGATGATATGGAAGGTGAAACTTCAATTTTAGTCTAGATAGGTCAGGGCATTTTTGCAATGCTTCGATGTTATCGAAGGTGGTTCGATTGATATCGATACTAATGAAACAACTCATTTTTGATTTTAGATAAGCTAGCCTTTTTCAAGTGATGTACACATATATTTATCAGTATGTATGTATTTTGTATATCCAAAAAGTAGTTAAAAAAATTACACATATTCAAAAGGATGGTGAGGCAATGTATCCTCAAATATTGTCATTGAATTAGCTATCAATTTGTAGAGATGGTTGATCTTCTGAAGAGTATTGAATTGTAGATCAACCTTCTCTGATTGAAAATGAGTATCATAACATACATAATGTTTTTCAGAATGATTTCAAAATTATGCATGATACTTGTTTTATATGGAGATGCTTATTATGAAGGCCTTTTTACTGAGATGTATGAGTCTCAATAAACTCCATATATGATAGAATTATTAGTTAAGAGATAGATTGAAAATTGATTCCAATAGAAAATCTCATTTTAAATGTTCTTGAATTAACTTTATATAACTATGATTTACTTCTTGGCCAATATCTTTAATTACTCCTCGGAAAATTCTATGGCTCTCTTTTGACTTCCAACATCTCCCTTATACAGTACTTGACCCATTACAAAAAGTATCAAAATATGGGTCAAGATAACAAACTGATCTACTTAGAGTAATGGCTACAAGAGCTCGAGTTGATTTCAGGGCACTTGCATCTATTTTGTGTTACCCATTTGGTAACCATTTTCCTTGAGCTAGAAGAATATTTCTTTAAGTGACTTCCAGACGATTTGGATGTATCTTTCAGATTTGTCTTGGAAGTAGTATGAGGATTTTTGGATATAAGACATTCACTCTTGTAGTGTCCTATCTTTCCACAATGGTGACATGACAATTTAACTTGTTTTTTCTAGTTTGAAGTAGTTGAATTTGTCATTTTTAATGAAGTAGAGGAAGAATCTGATTCATATCCTAGGCCTGTCATATTTTTGGAATTTCTACCCATGCCTAAGAGTTTTTCAAACTTTTCATTGCTTTGAGTGAATTTTCGGTTTAGTTCTACTGCTTGATCAGAATTTTTTACTTCTAGTTTTAACTCTTTGTTTTCTCTTTTTAACTTTTCAATTTTTATTTCTAAAAGTTCAATTTTCTTGATCGGATTATCAAAAGTTATACTTCTAGCAACAATTCTTCTCCCATTTTTAATTCTCTCAAGATTAAGTTCTTCTTCCTCTTCTAGAGTCTTGGGAATGATTGTAGTGGTGAAGGCCACGAGAATCTTTAATGATTTTTTGTCTCCATCACTTTTTGACTCACTTGAATTTGAATTAGAGTCTTCAGTATCATCCCAAGTAGTTGCCATAGCTTTCCCTTTAGACTACTTTGTAGGGCATTCTGTGGAGATGTGACCATATTTTCTATAGTTGTAGCATTGAAGTTCTTTAGATTTATTAAAGGTTTTGCCGGTTTGGCGCTTGTGGTCCAGTTGAACTCCTTTGTTATTGTATGGCCTCCCATGGTTCCTATTAAAGAATCTTTTAAACTTTTTAGCTAGAAGGGCAACCTCCTCATCTCCATCTTTGTTCTCACTATCTTCTTCCTCTAATGTATTCATGTTTTTAGAGGTTTTGAGAAGATTATTTTTGGATTTTATGGGTGTTTTAAGATGTAGTTCAAATGTTTGTAGAGAACCAACCAGTTCTTCTACTTTCATCTCATCAATGTTCCTATATTCTTCTATGGTGGTTACTTTAGAGTTGAACCGTTCTGGAGTGATCTTAGGATTTTCCTATAGATTTTAGGTACAAGAACTGATTCTCCAAGTCCACCTATGGAGTTGCATATGATATTTAGTTTTGCAAAGAATTCTATGAAGGTCTCATCTTCCTCTATTTTCAATTATTCAAATTGAGTCGTCAAGAACTGCAACCTTGATATTTTTACTATGCTAGTTCTTTCATGGGTGGTTTCTAATAGATCCCATGCTTCTTTAGAGGTTTTACTCATACTGATTTGGTTGAATACCTCTTTAGAAACCGCATAATAAATGACATTCATAGCTCTCGCTTCATATGTTTTACATTCTTTTTCAAAAGCTGTCCATTTTTCTTTTGGTTTGGGTTTGGTGTCACACCCCAAACTCGGAAACTGGGCTCACAAAATTCTCGATCACCGAATTTGGTGCTGACAGCCTCCGTAGTACCCCATTCTCGGCTCCCAGCACCCATACGCTGGATTTCGATCATAGGATCCTACAAGGAGGATTTTTTCCAACGTACATTTATCTCATAAGAAGCATAACCACAAGTTTACTTAAATCACAAAGGTAACATCATCATCACATATCCACTAATATAAACAGTTGAATACAGTGTTAAAGGGAAATACATATATCAAAAATCGAAGCTCCAGAAGACAACCGCACGCTCTAAGCTCAACGCTGCTTCGACCTAATGCCACCTGTACTCATCTATAGTACATAAGCTTATAGAAAGCTTTGAGGGTGGTATAAGTGTGTGCGATGCATGTGCGATGCATGTGCCAAGCATATAGATATTAGAGCAAGCGAAAATACTAGCAATCCATAAATACTATCAGCTTATCCAGGCTATGCAATGCAAAAACATATTAAGCCAATATCATATACTAAGGAAGCAATGTAGATCAGCTATGCAATGTGGAGACATAGTAAGCCAAACATCAGATACCGAGTTTACGAATACCGTTAACCTTAATTAGGTTATGCAATACAGAAGCACAATAAACCAAATGCTATGCGTTGAGGATGCAATGCAATATGCGATGCGAATGAAATGACCAAGCTGGAGTGTGAAGTCGGGATGATAATACCTAGTATCACAGGTTACGGGGTCCACCACAAGGGACTTCTATCCAAACCAGTCCCATACCTAAATTTGGATAGTCAGACTCAATGTGGTAAACACCTGATCTCAGGTTAGTCGCGCACCCCAACCGAAATCTAGGCCATTGCGAAGGTACACGTAACAAATAGTTACGCACCACCAGCCCAAGTGGATAGTGAATGAATAAATGAATGAGTATGCAACTCCTGCTTAATAAGTCCACATATCAGTACCATACATCTCTCGGATCATCACTGGGGTCTATGACACTCTACGCCAGCTTGTCGTCCCTATCCGAGCGCACAACTGGGTAAGTGGAAGAGACCTGACGATCCACCTGCCAATATCAGGCTTGGCTCGTCGATAGCGGACCCATTCCTCAAGCTAGTCAAACTTAACATAGACATTGCCTCCTCACTCAGGCGGGTAAGGTCACATCCCCTTCCAACTGATCATGACATAGTGGGAGACGCGGCGTACTTGTATACGACCCTTATGCGCTTATATATATATCCACTTGGTCTCGATGTTGGGGCATCTCCTGGCCACGGAGGTTTAGGAATTTTCACCCAGGGACATCTATGGCACCCGTATACTATAACCAAACATTTTGGTGTCCCATCTGGCCATTCATAATATGCCTATGGAGGCCACGACCCTGATGTCGCTAGGGCGTACGGTGGTCATATACAAAATGCGAGATGCATGAGTCATACCATCCAGTCATGCAGCAATCCTGTGCGTACCGTGCGCTTATGTCGGCAACTCCGTCTCTCAGGGAGTTCCATAAACAACCTGCCCTATGGCATATGCAATGGTCAATCACGTCTCATAACAAACTTGCAGATGATGTGTATGGGCATGTATCATGATGCTATGCTGTCATATACTTATAACCGGTATCAATAACTGGCATCGATAATCGGTATCAACAATCGACCTAAAAAAGGGCCTAAGGGAAGGTCATAATGTGGACATTTAACCATCATTGCTCATCAATGTGGGCATTTAACCAACATTGCTCCCAACGACCAAACATATAGTGGGCCAATGGCCTCACATAAAGGTGAAAAGGCCAAGCTATATGTCCTAGAGGGGGGGTGAATAGGACAATGCCAAATAAAAACTTATAACAGCGGAATAATAAAGAAAATGATAGCCAAATTAAATAATAATGCAGGAAAGAAAAACAACCTCAAGATTCAGATCTTGAGAGGTTGATACAAACGTTATTCTAAGGACAACCTTACACCAAAAACAGAGTTTATGGTAGGACAACCTTATTTCTAGAAAGGTCTTTGTATCAAGTCTCAAATCGAAGAGGAATACAAAAACAAATATGAACTGAATTGAAATAACTTGTAATTAAAGATGTATTGTTCTAGGGACAGCCATACACCATAAAAATGGCAGGGCAACCTTGCTGGAACAACTTTCAAAATGAAATTGAAAATCAAGCTTATAAAGGAATAGCAGAAAGTAAATTCTAAGCTATTACAACATTCTCACAAAGCTTGAAATAATTACAACATTCACCACCATACATACATCCCACAAAAAGAATAAAAAAAATTAAAAGAATAAAATAAACAACCACAACACAAGGGTTTATAGTGGTTCGCCTGTGTGTTCACCAACTGTTAAACAACAGCCACACAAAAAGCTACTCCACTCCTAATATCCTCACACAGGGATATTAGCGTTCACTAAAAATAGGTTTTCCCGGTTCACCCAAAACCCTTACAATTGTGTCTTTATATGTGGGCTTACACAATTAAAAAAACCCCACTTATGAGTTTTCTGGCTTTCCTCGGATAACCAAAATAACAAGATTTTTCGCAAATCTTGAAAGAAACTAAAATAATAGAAAGGAATTTACAATATGTAAAATACGAATATCTTCTTCGTTGTAGCAGACCGGTAGAACTAAGTCGAGTAGATGATTGAATGTCCAAGTTCAATGTCCAAGTCTTGATTACAATGGTTCTAATTCTAATAGATTTTAAATTAAACCAAATAGGGCTTGCCTTAATTGATTTTGATTCCAAAGAAAGTGAATAACAATTCCTCTTTATCAAATCATATTGGAATATAAGAAACAAAATCAATTAAAATAAAGCTAAGGAAAGAAGATATTAAATAAGCACACTTAGCTTAGATGGAGTGCGAATTATCTCTCGAAGTTCGACGAAGATTGGCTTGAATACTATATTTAAATCGATGATTTCTTCGAGATTCGTGCACTATTTATAGGTGAGAAGATCGGGTCTTCGATGTCTAGAGTGCTCTACAACTAGTCGAAGCTCTAAGATATTTGAAAAATCCGGCGGGATTTGCTTTGACCGTTCTACGACCGGTCGTAGCCCTCCTACGACTGTTCGTAGGTCACCTACGACTAGTCGTAGGTTTCCTTCGACCGGTCGTAGGTCCTGAATCTCTGGACTTCGAGTCGTAGATTCTACGATCGGTCGAAGATGCGAAACACTTGTTCCTACGATCGGTCGAATGCAGTTCCGTGACTAGTCAAGGCTAAGATTTTATCCGGAATTTGTAACAAACTTACGACTGGTCGAGGATTTTCTTAGACTGGTCGAAGCAAGTCTAGGACTAGTCGAAGCAGACCTAAGACTGGTCGAAGAACAGACCAATCACATGTAAAATAACATTCGACTTATGTATCCGAAATGACCTACTTCTAAGGTCATCCTATGGTCAAACAAACCTCAATCATGAAGTATGGACATTGAAACAAGAGACCATGAAGAATGAGCCTTGAAGTCTTGATGTAGACTAAACCTTGAAGTAGCTCAATCATGAAAGTGGCTTGAGTTTCAGCTTGAGTCTTGAGTTTAGCTTGAGTCTTGCCTTGTACTTTCTTTTTCTTTTCAGCTTGAGTCTTGTGAGCAGTTCTTGCATTCAAGAGTCTTGTCTTGTGATCAGTTCTTTCATTCAAGATCTTGAGTCTTGTACTTGAGAGCTTTGCTTGATGTGAGCTTAGCTTGTTCATGTATGTTGATCCTTGAGAGAGCTTCACTTAAGCAGGTTATATATAACATAACAGTGATTTTGGCACCACATATTTGACAATAAACAGGGATATAAACTATAGCACTTACAATCTCCCCCTTTGTCAAATTAGTGACAAAACACATAACCAAGATAAACATAAAGTAAAACAACTGGATAATACCTGCAAATAATCACATTAACATATATTCTTCTTGACACCCCACTCCCCCTGAGTAACATAACCAATGCTACGCCTCTCACAATCACATTAACAACAAACCATTCTCTCCCCCTTTTTGTCACAAGATGACAAAGGAGAACTAAATAAAGGAATGAGAGTAAACATGAAGAGGAAATAGAGTATAGCAAAAGAGTCATAGAGATACTCAAGATAGCATCACAGATATCCAGCATAAATATTACATTAAGAACAAACATCCAACATAGAATCCAACTCAAACTCAAGCAAACAAGAGCAAAGAAATAAAGTTATTACAACCCAAAAGTCTCATAGAAACTAGTCAGAATTAGAACTTGAAGATGGAGCAGGAATAGAAGGATCAAGTTGGTGCATGCCTTTGTTTAAGCGCCTAAGATATTTGCGCATATACTTGAATTGCAAATCATGAGCACCAGACATGTTTTCCAACTTAACATTTATATCCTCAACTCTACCTTCTAATGCACTCTGACGTGCCTCAACATCAGATGGTACAAAATCTGGATCATTAGCGGAGTCCAATCCAGTTCCTCAAAAATATCATCCATATTAATATCAACACCACTTCTTCAGGACCACCATCAACACCACCACCTTGTTCGAAGCAGATCCAACTTCATCTTATTAATATTTGTATTGTTGAAGATCAGATGATGGATTGGTGCTTCATCAACAGGCATATCGACTAACATATGAGTAGCCAATACAGTCATAAAGTATGCAAATGGAATGTCACTATGACCAGGATGGAGTCGAAACTGAAGAATGAAATGACAGATTAAGGAAGGCAAACAAATCTGAGTACCATTTGAGATAGCATGGATAACACGAACCATAAATGAAGTTAAATCAGATTTATTACCCGATCGGGGATACAGATTAGACACAAAGATTCTGTGAAGAATTCTGTATTTGGGTAACAAATACCTTACGGGGAGCGCATTCCCTTTTTGAGTCCATTGAATATCCATATTACACAAGTCTCTAGTGAGCATGCGTTTTTCAGCCATTGAGGGTTTATCAGTTAAATTATGAATTGGAATACCCTCATCATTCACAGGAATTTCCATAAGGGCTGAAATTAAATGACGATCAACGTCAAATGGCCCTTCTCTAGTAGAAATTTGAAAAGTTAAATTATCCTGTGAAAATGCACTAATACATGAAAATATGGATTGGGCAATGGACCGGTATGCAGGCCCACCCCAATGCAATAAGTTAGTCCAACCTACAGCTTCAAGCATAGGAAGGATGTCAAATGGAGCAATATGATTGGCATCAACAGGATGTTCAACGATAACCTTACGAGATCTAATGTCCTTAACAAATGATGGATCATCATTGGGAACAAGAAGATGACGTTTAGATAAAGGGGTAGATCTGGAGGAAGAAGAAGGACCACATGAAGTAGTTTTCTTACCTCTAGAAGCCATTTGCAATAAGGATTTAAAGGAATAAAGAAGTTGCAAAGGATTGAGAAGAGGGTTTGCTCAAAATAGATTTTTCAAAATCTCAACCCCAAATCTCAATGATTTTCAAGATAGAAAGCTTCAAGAGAGAAAAGGAAGCAATCTTGACACAAATATGCAAAAAAAAAAAATGGATTTGGAACACTAACCTTGAAGAACTTGAAGGATGGGTTCGACGAGTCGAAGTTCGGTTCCAAGGAGAAGAAAGAAGAAATGAGGAAGAAAGTGAAAAATCCCCAATATGAAGTGAAATCCGTGCTCCACGACTGGTCGTGGGTATCTACGACCGGTCGTAGTACGACTGGTCGTGTATACTCACGACTGGTCGTACAAACCCCAAAAAATTCAATATCTTGCAATATACACAAAAATTGAAATTTAATCTAGCAAATATATACAATAATATACAAGAAGGCATAAATTATCAGTTTAAAATGCACATGCCAAGATCAAATTTCATCTTTTTGAACCTGCTTTTATCAAGAGGTTTTGTGAAAATATCAGCACGTTGATCTTCAGTAGGAATATATTCTAGAGATATAACTTTTTCTTCTACTAATTCCCTTATATAATGAAATCTAATGTCAATGTGCTTAGTACGAGAATGCTGAATAGGATTTTTTGAAATATTTATCGCACTGGAATTATCACAATGTAATAACATAGAATCCTGTTTAATTCCATAATCACTTAGCATTTGTTGCATCCAGAATAAGTTGTGTACATGCATTACCGGCTGCAATAAGCTTCAGCTGTTGAAAGTGAAATAGAATTTTGTTTCTTACTAAACCAGGAAACTAGACAATTTCCAATAAAAAAACAACCACCACTGGTTGATTTTCTATCATCTAGATTACCAGCCCAGTCAGCATCCGAGTACCCAGCTAATTGAACATTGGTTTCATGAGGATACCAGAGACCGAGATTTACAGTACTTGCGACATATCTAATAATTCGCTTGACAACAATCAAGTGAGATTCTTTTGGATCAGATTGATATCTTGCGCAAATACCAACACTTAGAGAAATATCAGGTCTACTAGCAGTTAGATATAACAAACTACCAATCATACTCCGATAAAGTTTTGAGTCAACATTTTTACCATTAGAGTCTTTTGATAGTTTCAAGGTAGTACTCATAGGAGTATCGAAATTCTTGCCATTCTCAAATCCAAATCTCTTGATTAGATTCAAGGCATACTTAGATTGAGAAATGAATATTCCTTGATTGTTGCTTTACTTGCAATCCAAGGAAATAAGTCAATTCCCCAACCATGCTCATTTCAAACGATGATTTCATCAAATCTGCAAACTCAGTAGTCAAGTCAGTACAAGTTGATCCATAAATGATATCATCAACATAAATCTGTACCATTAAGATATGATCATTTTGTTTTTTAACAAACAGAGTTTTATCAACAGATCCCATTTGAAAATTATGAGTTAAAAGAAATTTCGTTAGTTTCTCATACCATGCCCTAGGTGCTTGTTTTAATCCATAAAGTGCCTTTTAAGCCGATATACATGATCAATATTTTTGGAATCTTCAAATCCCATTGGCTGTTCAACATAGACTTCTTCATGTAAATCGCCATTTAGAAAAGCACTTTTACATCCATCTGATAGATCTTTATCTTTTTAAAACATGCAATGGATATAAATAGTCTGATAGATTCAAGACGTGCTACTGGTGCAAAGGTTTCATCGAAATCAATCCCTTCAATTTGAGTATAACCTTGTACCACCAGTCTAGCCTTGTTTCTAATTATATTTCCACATTCGTCGGACTTATTTTTGAAAATCCATTTTGTTCCAATGATGTGTTTATCTTTAGGTCTTGGTACGAGATACCAAACATCATTTCTTATGAATTGGTTGAGTTCATCTTGCATCGCAACAATCCGGTTCTCATCGGTAAGCGCTTCTTTTACGTTAGATGGTTCAATTTGGGATGTAAAACATACATAATTACATATATCCTCAAGTTGTCTACGGTGCGAACACCGGTGAGAGGGTTTCCAAGAATTTGTGTGGTTGGATGATCTTTAACAGTCCTCAACTCAGAATCAGTTTGATTTGATGAAGTATCGGGTTTATCAATGATTAGTACTTCATCATTATCTGAATTAGAAGTTGGTGTGTTTAAATGATCATCAATGACAACATTAATGGATTCTTGAATCACACCGATCCTTTTGTTCAGGACCCTATAAGCTCGATTGTTTAAAGAGTATCCTAGAAAAATACCTTCATCACTCTTCGTATCGAACTTTCCCAAATTTTCACGATCACGTAAAATATAGCACTTCCTGCCAAAAACTCGAAAGTATTTAACAGTAGGCTTTTTATTGAACCACAATTCGTAAGCCGTCTTATTATTATCTTTTTGTGTGTAGACTCGGTTAATAATATAGCAAGTTGTGTTGATTGCTTTGACCCAAAGATTTTTAGAGAGCATCAGGCTATTCAACATGACATTAGCCATGTCTTGAAGCACCCTCTTCTTCCTTTCTACAATTCCATTTTGTTGTGGAGTTTTGGGAGCAGAGAATTCATGTAATATTCCTTGGTCGATATAGAACTTCTCAAAATTGCTATTCTCAAATTCGGATCCATGATCACTACGAATTTTACTTGATTTGAGAAGATTTTTCGTTTGAATCCTTTTGAGAACTTTCCTTACTTCTTCAAGGGTTTGATTTATCCCTTAAGAAGACTACCCAAGTGAATGTGGTAAAGTCATCGACTATTACCAAGATGTACTTTTACCACCACGACTTTCCGTTATGGTAGGTCCTATCAAGTCCATGTGGAGAAGTTCGAGTGGTCTTGATGTGGTATTTGAATTCACCTTTTTGTGTGAGTTCTTTGTTTGTTTGCCTATCCGGCACTCACCACATATTTTATCTAATTTCAAGTTTGGGTAAACCTCTTACAAGTTCTCGTTTGCTCAATCGATATAAATTTCGATAATGTACATGTCCAAGACGTTTGTGCCATAAATCGGTCTCGTCTGTATGGACCATGTAACATGTTTGATTAGATGAGCTTGATTCACTAATAATATAGTAATTTTCAGACGTTTTACGTTCAGTTAATATTACAGAACCCTTATTATTTAATATCTCACATCTTTGATTAGAAAACCGAACATTATGGTTTTTATCTCATATTTGTGATATACTAAGCAAGTTGTGCTTTAGACCTTCAACGTATAAAACATTTTTAAACACGGAAGATTAAAAAGTTGAACCGTACCTTGGCCTATTATCTTGCGATTGCTACCATCACCAAATGTGGTGACCCATCAGTCATATCTTTCGATCGGTGAATAAAGCTTTGTCACTGTCATATGCCTGGAGCATCCACCGCTAGGTACCACTTTGAATGACTTGTTGCTTTGAAAGCGGTGTGAGCAACCAAGCGGTGACTTTAGGAACCCATTTCATAAGCTTTTGAGTTTAGGAACATAGTTGGTCTTCTTTTGTGTATATTTGTAGGAATGACCTATAGAGTTAGATTTTAATAGCTCCTTGAGTAAATCAACTATCTTTTCAGCTAGTGGATTTCGATTCTGATTAAAGTTGACATGGCTGTTTCTAGGTTTTTGAAAAGTTTTTGAATTTTTAGAAAAATCTTGATAAGTATTTTTCCCTTTTGAGTTTGAGGACTCTCCTTTAACAAACATAGGAGGAGTATACTTTTGTTTAGGAGGTTGATTTTTATCATAGCCCAACCCGGATCGATCGCCACATTTTCTTGATCCGGATAAAAGTTTTTCTAACTTTGGATCACCTTGGGCATATTTCCATGTGTCCTTTAAACTCGAAGAGAAGATACTTCAGTTTTAAGATTCTCAATTTCAAATTTTAAATCAACAATTTGAGAGTTTTTGAATTCCAAATCGCATTTTGATTTTTCAAAACAATCTGAAATTTGTGATTTTTCTAAAACAAGCGATTCAAAACAATTTTTGAGTTTAGAAAACTTTTCTTTTTGAAGTTTAAGTTTGACAGCAATTTTACAACTTTCCTTATATAGGGCATTGTAAGCATCTTGAAGATCATCTTCATTTTCACATTCACTATTTAGATTTTCTTCACTTGTAGAGTCATTATCTGAAAATGTGAATTTGGCTAGAGTCATAAGAGCTTTGACCTCATTGCCCGACTTGGTTTCAGAATCTTCTGATTCAGAAGAACCTTCAGAATCAGATGATTCATCCCATGTAGCCAACATACCCTTCTTCTTGGGTTTGTCCCTTTTAGGACATCTATTTGCTAAGTGCCCATATTCTAGACAGTTGTAACATTGACTATCTTTCAAAGATTTTCGAGATTTGGGTCTAAACTTCTTTTTGTCATTTGATTTTTGAAAATCAACTCTTTTCTTGCTTTTGAAAATTTTGTAAAATTTTTTAGCTAAAAGAGCCATGTCATCTTCTGAATTAGATTTCTTTTGAACTACATTTAGAAGATTTTAGAGCGAAAGATTTACCTTTAGGAGCTTTAAAGTTTAACTCGTAGGTTTGTAGAGAACCAACTAGTTCTTCAACCCTCATATTATCCGTATCACGAAGTTCTTGGATTGTGGTTACTTTAGAATTGAACCGTTCAGGAAGTGAGCGTAATATTTTTGCACATACTTTACTAACAGGGATTTTATCGCCAAGACCCCACATTGAGGATACAATGTCATTCAATCTAGTGTAAAAGTCCATAAACAACTCAAATACCTCCATATCAATTTCTACAAATCTGCTTGTGAGGAGTTGGACTTTAGATTTTTGACAATTGTAGTACCCTCGTGTGTCATTTCTAATATATCCCAAGCTTGCTTTGCGGTATCACAAGAGATGATTCTTTTGAACTCATCCGGTGATAGTGCGCAAGTAATTGCATTTAGTGCTTTAGCATTTGCACTACTCTCACTTTTCTGAAGGGTGGTCCATTGGTAATATGGTGTGGTTTTCATAGACTTTGAACCATCAACCCCAGTAACTTCCATGATAGGAGGATTCCATTCGGTCACCGTGGCTTGCCACACATTTTCATCCATTGATTTGAGGAAGATCCTCATTACGGCTTTCCAATAAGCATAGTTGGAGCCATCAAAGGGTGGAGGCCTAGTGATGAAAGGCTATCAAAATTTGACATCCGAATAGCTTAAATCGTTAGCTCGGGAATTAAATCCAAGAATTAAAAATGAGCTATTAGGCTCGATACCACTTGAAAAGGCCAAGCTATATGTCCTAGAGGGGGTGAATAGGACAATGCCAAATAAAAACTTATAACAGCGGAATAATAAAGAAAATGATAGCCAAATTAAATAATAATGCAGGAAAGAAAAACAACCTCAAGATTCAGATCTTGAGAGGTTGATACAAACGTTATTCTAAGGACAACCTTACGCCAAAAACAGAGTTTATGGTAGGACAACCTTATTTCTAGAAAGGTCTTTGTATCAAGTCTCAAATCGAAGAGGAATACAAAAACAAATATGAACTGAATTGAAATAACTTGTAATTAAAGATGTATTGTTCTAGGGACAGCCATACACCATAAAAATGGCAGGGCAACCTTGCTGGAACAACTTTCAAAATGAAATTGAAAATCAAGCTTATAAAGGAATAGCAGAAAGTAAATTCTAAGCTATTACAACATTCTCACAAAGCTTGAAATAATTACAACATTCACCACCATACATACATCCCATAAAAAGAATAAAAAAAATTAAAAGAATAAAAGAAACAACCACAACACAAGGGTTTATAGTGGTTCGCCTGTGTGTTCACCAACTGTTAAACAACAGCCACACAAAAAGCTACTCCACTCCTAATATCCTCACACAGGGGATATTAGCGTTCACTAAAAATAGGTTTTCCCAGGTTCACCCAAAACCCTTACAATTGTGTCTTTATATGTGGGCTTACACAATTAAAAAAAACCCCACTTCTGAGTTTTCCTGGCTTTCCTCAGATAACCAAAATAACAAGATTTTTCTGGCAAATCTTGAAAGAAACCAAAATAATAGAAAGGAATTTACAATATGTAAAATACCTGAATATCTTCTTCGTTGTAGCAGCCCGGTAGAACCAAATCAAAGTAGATGATTGAATGTCCAAGTTCAATGTCCAGTACTCGATTACAATGGTTCTAATTCTAATAGATTTTAAATTAAACCAAATAGGGCTTGCCTTAATTGATTTTGATTCCAAAGAAAGGGAATAACAATTCCTCTTTATCAAATCAGATTGGAATATAAGAAACAAAATCAATTAAAATAAAGCTAAGGAAAGAAGATATTAAATAAGCACACTTAGCTTAGATGGAGCGCAGAATTATCTCTCAGAAGTTCGACGAAGATTGGCTTGAATACTATATTTAAATCGATGATTTCTTCTGAGATTCGTGCACTATTTATAGGTGAGAAGATCAGGTCTTCGACTGGTCTAGAGTGCTCTACGACTAGTCGAAGCTCTAACAGATATTTGAAAAATCCGGCGGGATTTGCTTTGACCGTTCTACGACTGGTCGTAGCCCTCCTACGACTGGTCGTAGGTCACCTACGACTGGTCGTAGGTTTCCTTCGATCGGTCGAAGAACCTGCTCGTTGGACTTTGAGTCGTAGATTCTACGACCGGTCGAAGATGCAGAAACACTGCTCCTACGACTGGTCGATGCAGTTCCGTGACTAGTCGAAGGCTAATAGATTTTATCCGGAATTTGTAACAAACTTACGACTGGTCGAGGATTTTCTTAGACTGGTCGAAGCAAGTCTAGGACTAGTCGAAGCAGACCTAAGACTGGTCGAAGAACAGACCAATCACATGTAAAATAACATTCAACTTATGTATCCGAAATGACCTACTTCTAAGGTCATCCTATGGTCAAACAAACCTCAATCATGAAGTATGGACATTGAAACAAGAGACCATGAAGAATGAGCCTTGAAGTCTTGATGTAGACTAAACCTTGAAGTAGCTCAATCATGAAAGTGGCTTGAGTTTCAGCTTGAGTCTTGAGTTCAGCTTGAGTCTTGCCTTGTACTTTCTTTTTCTTTTCAGCTTGAGTCTTGTGAGCAGTTCTTGCATTCAAGAGTCTTGTCTTGTGATCAGTTCTTTCATTCAAGATCTTGAGTCTTGTACTTGAGAGCTTTGCTTGATGTGAGCTTAGCTTGTTCATGTATGTTGATCCTTGAGAGAGCTTCACTTAAGCAGGTTATATATAACATAACAGTGATTTTGGCACCACAAATTTGACAACAAACAGGGATATAAACTATAGCACTTACAAAAGGCCTCATACATAATACAATGGCTGCGTACAATCTCAATGGGCCTCATATAATCATAATGGGCCTTACACAAGGGTCTCATATATCACAATGGACCGCGTCACATGGGCCTAATACACATCACATGGGCCTATATATATCACAATGGACCGCATCACGGTGGGCCACATACATCATAATGCTCCGCATCACGGTGGGCTATATACAATCTCGATGGGCCACATCCCATGGGCCTCAAATATCACTATGGGCCGCATAACATGGGCTTCATATACAACACATCGGGCCTCATCATATGGGCCTCATATACATTAAGTGAGACGCATCAACGGGTCGCACCAATGGGCCTCATAAACGTCAAGTGGGCCGCATCAATGGGCCACACCAATGGGCCTCATAAACATCAAGTGGGCCGCACACATTCTAAAAAATGAATCGTATCGAAAGATCATCTAGACCATACTACAACTAGCAGTGGAGATAATAATTTTTTACTGTTAACACATCACAGGCCCACTGAAACATTTATTTTCCAATCTGATCATAACGTCATGAATACCTGAATTAAGAGGAAAACAAATTCCATATTGGTCCAAAACTTCCATGACCCCAAAAGGGGTTTCAATGGTAGACGTTCAATCCCCATTGTTTTTGGCAGTGTGGTCCACTTGATAAATAAATCTGCCTCATTTTTAGTCTTAGCCCTTAAGACGAGCTCGCTGATTGGATGAACGGTTTGGATGTAACACATGACTCATGGTCAGGCAGCTGCTGGCCTACCAGTAGATAGAAGGCCTGGATTTAAGACATATACATCAGCGGTGGGCCTCACATAAGATGGATAGTGTGGATGTAAAATAGATGAGCAGCGTGGATGTGAAACAAGTGGACGGCATGGAATACACCACATAAATCATGTGGGCCCCATGGAACTTGCTAATGTCCGATAGCCAACAGATGGACTGTGTTGATAAAAACACATACATCATGTGGTTTCTACGTGTGGGGCCCACGTTCCTGGGTAGCATGGATAAAACACTTACATCACAGTGGATCCCACCATCCTTGCTGGACAGTGTGGATGCCACATGTGTGGTCAGGCTCCACCGTCCAGAAAATACTGGACGGTGTGGATATAAGATACATACATCATGTGTGGGCCCCACAGAATTTGCTGACGTCATGGGACCCACAACAGTTACTGACGATAACCACAGTAGCTATTGCTGCATGAGATAGTCCAGCCGATACACATCCACCATCCATGGATTGGACGGTGTAGATGCAACGCATCATGACAAGGTGGGCCCCACACGCGACTACAACAGCTAAATAGTTGGTTTACACTAGCCAACCACGTCCAGATGAATGGACAGTTAGGATGCAACACATGTATCAGGTGGTACCACCGTCCATGGATTGGATGGTGTAGATTTATATACATCAAGGTGGGCTCCACCATCCAGGGGTTTGGACAGTGGATGGTATGAATGAAACACATACTTCATAGGTGGGTCCACATGTGTGGCCCACCACAGCTTTGGAAACAAGTTGTTATTTGTGATTTTCCTTCATCAAGGCTTATCCATATGGACACGCAGCAGGGTGGGCCCCACAAGTGGACTGTGGTGTGGTCCACTAAATGGATAACATGGATAAAATATGTAAACCATCGGGTGGGCCATCAACAATGAAAGAGAGAAATAGAGAGAGAGAGAGAAACAGTGTGATGGAGGGGCCCCGCCACTATGGGCCCCTCATAAGATTAAAACACATACATCAAATTTGGTCCCATCACAAGTGGGCTATCAAATTGAAAATCAACGGTGGATCACCCATCGTTAGATCTTGGACTCCGCTTTCCACCGATGTGTTCTAGAGCTCTAAGGGATGAATTTCAATGGTTGAGATGATCTTTGGAGGGTGAGATTGGGTGGTAGGAAGGTGGGCCACACCTAGCTCTTTCTCATGGAGAGCTTGGATGTTCTCTCTCATGGTGGGGTTGCTTGGGAATGAAGAGAGAGATGAGAGAGAGAGAGAGAGGTGATGTAAGGGATGGGTGATGGATGGAGAGAGAGAGAGAGTTGACTTTAGGATAATTGTGTAAGAGAGAGGTAAGCATAAGGTATGGGTTACTTGTACTTGACTTGAGGTGTGATGTGTACTTGATTGATGGGATGATTTGAAAGGTTCTCTTGAGTTTTGCAAATGCGAGGCATTTTCTTCGAAATGAACATGGGCCCACATCTCCTGGCCTGGGTATCGTATCGGCGTGTGAGACACGGCATCGGAACCGCGGCGATGGTGCGGTCACAAGGATATAAGTCTTAGATTGAGTAGACTCTAGAATACGAGATATGACTCAGGGTTGTGCGCAAATGTCGATTACAGTCACGGGTTACCGAAATTCGACCGGGAGGACCGCGGAAGCCTACAAAATGATACAGTCTAGTATATGGGCCTTACATTTGGTGACAATTGTGTCATTTTCTAATACAATTAGCTCAGTTGGTGGCAAATATCCATTCTCAACTATTTCCCAAACTTCATGATCTAAGAATTGCAGAAAGTAGTTCATTCTTGCTTTCCAATATGCATATTTTGAACCATTGAAGATAGGAGGACGAGAGATTGCTATTCCCTCTCCCTTACCCATATTTCTTACTTTAGTTTAAGGATCTCCCTCTAGGTTGTTAAACCCTTCAAGAGGAACCCACTCTGATACCAATTGAAATTGCAGTATAACCGCTGGTACTTAAGTATGAAGTATGACTAAGTGTCTTAGAGGGGGGTGAATAGGACTTTTTCAAAATTTGTTATCTTCTAATAACAACCTATGCCTAACTTTAAAATAAAAGAAGTAAGGCAAAGGAAATCTATGGCTTCCACGCCAATAGAGGGTCCAATTCACATAGGCTTATAAAAGATACATATGTAAACAGTAAAGCCTATAAGGATAGTGTATATTGTGTGTGGGATGTGATTTTTATCAATACTTATACATTAACTAAATCATGCATCATTGTGAATATATGTTGAATATAAGCATAATTAGATAAATATACTCAAAACAATCCCAAACACAATCATATATAGTGGTTCAGCTACTTGCCTACTCCACTCTCGGCAGACGCACTCTCTCCTAGAGCGTACCAAATTTCACTATCTAATGGTTTTAAATCAGGTTAACTATGAACCTTCACAACCTACATAAGGTTAAACTAGGACACCTACACAAGGTTCCTAGATGCTTACACAAGGCAACATGTCTTACCTAAGGACACAACACATGAAGCCTACACAAGGCAACCCAAGCCTACACATGGTGACACGAGCCTACACAAGGCTAACCGTCCTACACAAGGACATAAACGTATTCTCCTGTCAGAGGCCTACAACTAGGACTTGGCGAGTTTGACTCTCAAACTTTGAATCTCAATCCTACACAAGGAGAGAGCTTCAGACACTTATAGACTCTAAGTACTTATAAAATAAGTTGGTGAGTCCCATTCTCACATAGTGAAGATCTTCAATGATGACGAAGAATCTTCTGCTCCCTTGAACCGCAACTTGCTGATGATGCTTTCGCGAAGTCTCTGAAGTTATGATGTTTAGCATATTTGATCTTCTCTATTTAAATGATGGAGTTTAAATCAATAGAGAAGGTTCCCATGAGCTAGGCATTAAGAAGTTCCAAAGATAGTATGATTAGTTGGAAACTTCATAAATGCTAGAGTTCATAATTCAATCCAAGCATGAATGATATGAGTTGATGCTCAAGCAAGGGATTGAATGATGAACTTTAATGGGAAGGATAGAGTGAGTATGAGGGTAGATAGATCTTGGAATAACAGGCTCAAACTCTCTTGGATTCTAACTCATTTTAACCAGAACAACACTTGTGTATTTATAGAGGCAAAATCCCAACGGTCGAAAAACGGGCTGAATTTTAAACTTGTCAATGCCATCGAAGGGTGTTCAATGTTATTGAAATTTGAATTTTGATATTATCGAAGCATCTTTGATTGCATCGACTTCCTACAGAAGATTTATATTTGGGTGCAGGAAAAATTCTGATTGTCTTTCATTGAGCATCCTTCGATGATATCAACGTGTACTTCGATTCATCGAGGGACTCTCGATCCATCGATATCTTCCTTAATAAAATACATAAGGTTGTTAGACAATTTTTTCTCATGTTCGATATACTCGAGGATCCCTTCGATTCATCGAGGGTTTGAATTTCGATGATATCGAATGATCTTCGATATACTCAAAGAAAATAGTTTTTCTTTGAAAAATTTATTGGACAAAACTGAGTAAGTTCTGATACAATCGAATAGACTTCGATATTATTGATAACTTACTCTCGATTTCATCGAGGAGGCTTCGATGTCATTGGGGAGAACTTATAGTATTTCCTGTTTTTTTGGAAGATTTTCAAGGTCCAAGTAATCGAGGTCTGTTCGATGTCATCGAAGTGTGAAGTTCGATGATATCAAATTGTACTCGATGCAATCGATAATTCTAGCATTTCTTTTAATTTGTTGCTGGATAGAATAAGTGAATCTTCAATAATATCGAACGATGTTCGATGGATCAAAGACTTCTTTGATTGAAGTTCGATGCACTCGACCATGACTTGTGATTTTTCAGGTTTTGTTTCTTTGTTCTCTTTATACTCTTGGTGCTATATATACTGACTCTACTAGAAGAAGTTTCAAATCATTTTAAGGGTAAGTTAGGTTTATATGGGTTCATATACCTGCTAGGGTTTTTTTTATTGGATGATGAGGTTATGGCTGACAGGTTTGATCTTGAACATGGCCTTCATATTTTGTTGAGGCTTTGTCTTTATGTCTTCTTTTAAGTGTTCACTTAAACTGACCGATTTAACACTCATGTATATTGACAAACCAAGGCACTTTCATATATATATATATATATGTATATTCTTTTCTTTCTTTTTCAGAGTGAGCATTTTAATGGAAGAAAAACAAATCATGCATAAAGGAAAGTTTGCATACACGTTTATAATATATGAGCAGCTACCCATAGGGCTTGTACAAACTAATGTTTTAATACTAACATATATAAGAAATAAACAATTTACCATATAAAAAGAATAAAGTGCAACTAGACTTGAGCTGTAAGATCATGTGGCTTCTCTTGGGGCAATTATGACCACACATCCTTAAAAGTTGTATCTTGCTCCTCAGTCTGAACCTGAGTATCATTCAAATCACCTGCACCATGTGTACAGTCATATATTCAAAGAATGAGGGCCAACTTAGTATGAATTCCCCTCAAGATCACACACCACCGCATTGTTAAAGTATAGTTAAACAAGAAAACCTACAAAACAATCCATGATGCAATCTTATTTAAATGTATAGATGTGTGAATGCACATCAACTGGGGATGCTCATCCAGTTAGCTTTTGGGCAAAACCCATGAGTGGGCCAAAACTCACATGCAAGGCCAGTCACCAATGAAAATACATCAAGTACGTGAGTAGTGACTAGCTCATACAAATTAGGTTGATTGTTGGTGGTCTTGGAGCTAGCGAAACATACTATGGCAAATGATACGTGTTATAACATCCATAGTTAGCCACCCGCCATTTCTCATATGTCATGAATGCATGATTAGCCCAACTATTATTATTCCAATTGTAAATAGCCAATTTAAGAAAGCTCAAAGGTCACTATGGGGGATCATCACACAACATAGGTCGACGGCTCATGCATAGTGTCCTATACCACCATCTTCGGCTCATAAGACTCCAACACTAGGATGTTTAATGGTAACCTTCTCAACTAATGGCCAATCATAGTTTAACAAAGTGGAACTTACTATCGCAGGGTTATACGAAAATAATCTATTAAAGCCACAGAAGGCAAATATTTAATGAAAGCCACATTGGACAAATATTCAATCGAAGCCACATAGGGCAGACATTCAATCGAAGCCACAAAGGACAAATATTCCATTAAAGGTTGAGATAAAAAATATTATCTTTAATAGCCACATAGGCACAAATGATCCGCAAGATGGTAAGTCCATGATGAATTTTCATTTAATCCAAAACACAAAATGGCCATTAGTTTGAGGGTCCATTATAATCAGAATTAATCAAGTTACATCACAATTATGGATATACATATATAAGTGGATATTTTCACTAATTAATGTAGAAATTCAAGGTTCATAAACAATCCACAAGTATAAGAAGATATTCAAGTGTAATACGTAAATGTTGAGCATAAAATTTGAGGAACTATCCTAATAACAACACAAGTAATCATAAAATAAGGATATAAATTATCAGTCAAGAATTAAAAGGGAAACTGTCACTTAAACTAATATGAAAGTGGAAAGCCCAAGTGAAAAAGTCATCACCTTACGATTCGAATCGCCAACTAATGTTACTAGGAAGCGCGCACGCCCTTAAAGTTAAATCCTATCATGAATTATGAAATTGTATAGTTAGATCAAAGTTTTACACGCTACCTATGGTTAAGATCATAGCTTAGGGTTTGAATTAATTAAATTTAGTATTTCATCCTATAGTTTAGTTCTAGGCTTAGATTTTAGGATTTGAATGCTAATTGATGTATGATTGATCGCAATGTTAAAAATATTAATAATTACAAAATCACCATTAACATTAATGATATAATTAATAGTAGTTAACATGATAATAATAATCATTATGATGGTAATAAATAGTATAATTTACTATCAATGATAATATTTAAGAGTGATAAATAGAATACTAATATTTAATAATTGTAATTTTATTTATAATACTAATATTAGCATAAATAATCTACTAATGGCTAATCATACATATATTAATAATCATGATAATAATAGTGGTAACAATGATAATTGTAAATCAAAACAATTTTATTCTAGGAAGAAAATGTTGACTCACATTATGTTGAGACTCAAATATTGCATATTTTCCTTCATTTATATCTTGGTTTTATGAACATGATACTGCTTAAAGTTATGTTTTAAGCATATTTGTGTTGCAAGGTGAATCTAAGAGCTTGGATTGAAAAGAATGCTAAAAGCATGGATTTAGTGCTCAAGAATCACCAAGGCAAAGGAAGGATCTTATGAGACCAAGAATGGAGAATTCTCAAGCTAAAGATCCAATGAAACCAAGTACAAAAGATGGAGAAAATATTGGCAAAAGCACAAGTTAAACATCAGAAAACTAGGATAGTTCGGTGCCACCTATTGTAATTGCGGTGCCACGAAAGTGTACAAAACAGTCTAGCAAGAAAATAGCTTAATTTGGTGCCACCTAAGTTTACTTTGGTGCCACCTACTGCCATTTCGGTGCCAACTAAGTACTTTGCATATACAATTTCATATGCGATAAATTTCAGATATGATTTTGGTGCCACCGAAATCGTGCAGAATTGTCGATGTGGATTGCGTAACTTGAGGCGGTTTGTGGAAATTCCAAGTCACTGTGAAAGGTGGAGCTTCACAACTATAAATAGGAGTCCCTAGGATGTTCTTAGGCATCTTCTAGGGTTCAAGGAGTGGAGAAAAAGGGTGAAGCCGCCGTCCGAGAGTTCTTCTTATTCTTCTTTAGTTGTTTTTTTTAATGCTTTGTTTGAGAGACTTTAGTTTAATTATGTCCATGGTTGGCTAAACCTCTTAGCTAGGGCTAAGAGGTGAAGCTTGTAGCGTGATTGGGATGTTTGCTTTGCTTTGATTCATGTTATGTTGAACCTCATTGAATTCTAGTTTGATTATAAGGAATATTTTTAGTTTTTAATGGTTTGTTGTGACAAATTATAATAGATCTGTGATAGCTCTGAATGATCCTTTTTTTTTGAGATTATTGGCTTGGTAAATCCTATTGTTTGCCATCGTCCCATGAGCATGGTTGGGTGACAGAATCCCTTCCAATCTTCTCGATTCTCCTCTTTTGAGGACTGGATCAATGAGAAGTTTGAAGATACGACCATCTCTTCTTTTCAACTGGATAAGATAGGACTCTGATTCCAGTTGTGTCCTTGAATCAAGCAAGGTAATATCCTGAGAAGATACAAGTGGATCCTTAGCACCCTAGTTCCCACTTTTAATTGATACTTTACTCATTATTCAAAATTACTCATTTAAATTCAGATTTCTGCTTTACTTCTTCATCTAGCTCTAGTTAGGGCTGAAAGTCGGGCAGGTTGGGTCGGGTTGGTGCTCAACCCTAAGCCAACCCAAGGTTCCTATACCTCAACCCTAACCCAACCCAACCCAACCCAATCTCGGGTTGGGAATTCTCAACCCAAGCCCAACCCAAGCGGGCTCGGTCGGGTATATACGTGCTATTATTTTCGTTATTACATTAGTTTATTATATTTCAATATAGGACTTATTTTTTGTATTTATAATTTTATTAATTATATATGTGATTAATCATTATAAAGAACTTCGTATTTTCTTTTAAAAAATAAGCTAAAATATAAGACTACTCCTCCTTTAAAAGTCATGTACCATAGCACGTAGTTTATTTGGAGAGAGAAATCTGGCATATCTTGTTAGCTTGAGTCCTTGGAAATGACGTGGACAAATGAGATTTGACATCACTAGTGTGCCTTTAACACAAACGATCCACACTCAATTATAATTTATAAGTAAGTTATATATTGATTGGGTTCGGGTTGGGTCGGGCAACCCGAGACCTCAACCCGAGCCCAAGCCAAGTTTTATCGGGTTGGTGTTTGTATAGCCCAAGCTTAAGAATGGATCCAAAATATCCTGCCTGAGCCCAACCCAATGTCAGGTCGGTCACGGGTCGGTTGGGTTGAACCCGCCTAACTTTCAGCCTTAGCTCTAGTTCTAGTTAAATTCAGAAGACATACAAGTTTAGTCCTTGTGGATTCGACCTCGGTCTCACCGAGATTATTACTACATCGCAACCTTACACTTGGGGTTGTGAACAAGTTTTTGGCGCCGTTGCTGTGGACTAACGGTTGCATTTTTCTGAATTTAATTAGATTTAGAATTAGGTTAAGATTAGGGTGAACTTGTTTTATTTTTAGGTTAGGAATTTTTTTGCTTTATTTTAGAAACTAGCTTTGTTTTCTATTTTGTAGGGTCCTGACCTAGCATCTCCCATCTGGTGACTTCGTTCTGTCTCTTTCTTACTTATAATTCTTAGGTTTAAGGTTAAATTTTGAACTTGAAGGTTTTGAGTGTTTCATGCCAAAGTGGGTTCGTGACAACACTCGACGTCTCTTAAGTGAAGGAGGATTAGTTAAGGGGTTATCTATCCATCACAGGATTAGACATTGCTTGAGATCTTCAGAGTCAATTGAAGTGATGGCTCCCAATCAACCAGCCAATCAACCTATAATTCAACCTCAACCTCTAGTTTCAGAAGCCCAGGATGAGAATGAGGTGCATCATGCACCCCCGTCTCGTACTTTACAAGACTATTTATCACCAGCGGGGGTGAGTACACCTTCCTGTATGGTCTTTCTAGAAAATACATGAAATATAGACATCAAGTCAGGAGTGATCCAACTGCTTCCCAAGTTCCTTGGACTTGAATATGAAAATCCATATCTACACTTGAAGGAGTTTGATGAGATAATAGCGACTTTGTATTTTCCTAATGTGTCTGATGACACATTCAGGCAGAAACTCTTTCCTTTCTCCTTGAAAGAAAAAGAAAAGACGTGGTCACATTCACTATGTCCATGATATATTGGCAGATGGAATGACATGAAAAAGGAGTTCATAAAGAAATTCTTCCTGTATCATAAACGAACACCATCAGAAAGTCGATCATGAACTTCGCCCAAAAGGAAGATGAAACATTCTTCCAATGTTGGGAGCAGTTCAAGGATCTTGTCAGTTCATGCCCATAACATGGTTTTGAAACATGGTACATAACAAATTTTTTTCATAAATGACTGACATCTTCTATGCGCCAATTCATCGAGACAATGTGCAATGGGGAATTTATGAACAAAGATGTCGATGATGACTGGGATTACTTTGACAAACTCGCTGAAACCGCACAATCATGGGACATCTCCCTAAGAATTAGCACCACATCTAACCCTACTCAATCAAAGGAGAAGGGCGGAATATATCTTTTGAAAGAGGAAGACGATATAAATGCTAAAGTGGCCAGTCTCACAAGGAAACTCGAGGCTATGGAACTTAAGAAGGATAAGGATAAGGAAGCTGTTTGTGGTATTTGTGCTTGCAACATTCATACAACTAAAAATTGTCCAACAATACCTGCTTTTCAAGAAATACTGAATGAACAATCGAATGCCATAAACAACTACCAGAGGCCTTTCAAAGGAACCTCCTCAAATACATACGACTCCAGCTGGAGAAATCATCCAAATTTTAGTTGGAGGAATGGAGAATCTGTTACAGCTCAAGGTATCCTTAACTAATTCCTGGATCAAAGGAAACCTCAAGACGACCTAGTTCTAAAACATGTTTAAGACCAAGAGCTACTCAATCAGAATATGACACAAGCATTCCAGGATATCAGATTATCTTTGAGAACGCTTGCGTCGTCTATTCAAAAGATAGAGTCACACTCAACAATTGGGGAGAAAGGGATGCTTCCAGTCCAACCTCTCCCAAATTCAAAACCACAATATGATATTAGTGGCTCAAGCTCTTCAAATCAAATAGAGCAAGTTAAGTCTATCGCCACTCTTAGGAGAGGGCTAAAAAGTCTAAGGACGCAAAATAGATGAAACTGATAGACCTAGTAACACTCCACATGAGTTAGAACTGGAACTTCAAAGCAAACCAGTTGTATCATTCCCTTAACAGTTGATGACACCAAATCTCTCTCTAACTCTCAGGACATTCTAGAGGTGCTTAAATAAGTGAAGGTCAACATTCCTCTACTCGATGCCGTTAAATAAATACCTTCATATGCCAAATTTCTAAAAGATCTATGCACGACTAAAAGATGACAAAATATTCAAAAGAAAATCTTTTTGACATAAAAAGTGAGTGCCATCTTAAAGCAGGATGTGCCACAAAAATACAAAGATCCCAGTAACCCAACCAGCATTTGTGTAATTGGGAACTACCGGATTGAGCATGCACTTCTTGACTTAGGAGTGAGCATAAAACCCACCTGGACCACATTACAACTCACCGATCGCTCGGTTCATGTACGAGAGGGATAATCGAGGATGTGTTGGTCCAAGTTGACAAATTCTACTATCCATTAGATTTTATCATCTTAAACACTTAACCCATTGTGGATATAAGCACTCAAATTTCTGTCATTCTTGGTCGCCCACTCCTGCCTATATCAAATGTAATAATTAATTGTAGTAATGGAGTCATAAACTTATCTTTTAAAAATATGACATTGGAGCTCAATATCTTTTTCAATATGAGCAAACAGGGAGAGGATGATGATGATGCCCACAATATTAATATGATAGATTCTTTCGTGGAAGATATAACAATCCCGACTCTATACTCTGACCCTCTGGAGACGTGCTTGGCTCACTCCCATGATTTAGATGATGATACAATTAGGGAGATAGGTGTCATGCTTGATACTATGCCGATACTTGAAGTTAACTGGTGGAGGCCACAATTTGAAGAATTAACCCAAACTAATGTAGTGCCTCTACTTCTAACCTCAAAGCACCGAAGCTTGACCTAAAACCCTTACCCTTTGATTTGAAATATGTCTATTTAGGTCAAGATGAGACATATCCGGTGGTGATTTCTTCCCACCTTGAGGAAGAACAGGAGAGTATGCTTATCTCTACTCTCATTGAGCATAAAGGAGCCCTTAGATAGTCGATTGTAGACCTCAAGGGAATTGACCCTTTGATTTGTACTCACCGCATTCATCTTGAGGATAATGCGAAGACCTCCTGGCAACCAGAACATAGATTAAATCTAAACATGAAGGAAGTGGTTAAGGCCGACGTACTTAAGTTATTAGATGTGGGTATTATATACCCCATATCCGATAGCCAATGGGTGAGTCCAACTTAGGTGGTTCTTTAGAAGTCCGGAATCACCATCGTAGCCAATGCCAACAATGGACTTATGCCAACTAGAGTTACTACTGAACTAGAGTTACTACTGGTTGGAGAATGTGCATTGACTACATGAAGTTGAATACTTTCATGAGGAAGGACCACTTTCCTTTGCCTTTCATTGATCAAATCATGGAAAGGGTAACATGTCACTCTTATTATTGCTTATTTGATGGATATTTGGGCTACAATCAGATAGAGATACCCTTAAAGATCAAGAGAAGACAACATTCACATGTCCTTATGGCACCTTTGATTATCGAAGGATGCTATTCGGGCTGTGTAATGCCCCTGCTACTTTTCAGCGATGCATGTTGAGAATTTTTTCTGACATGGTGGGGCAATATTTAGAGGTCTTCATGGATGACTTCTCTGTCTTTGGTCAATCCTTTAACGAATATTTGAAAATTTTAAAAATGTGCCGAAGCAATGTGAAGAAAAGAATTTGGTGCTAAATTGAGAGAAGTGCCATTTCATGGTTTGTAAGGGAATTGTTCTGGGACATATCATCTCGTCTAAGGGAATTGAGGTAGATAAGGCTAAAATTGATCTTATCTCTAACCTACCTCTACCCAAGAGCATATGAGACGTGTGATCCTTCTTAGGACACGCTGAATTTTACAGAAGATTTGTAAAGGACTTTAGACATTTCTCTCATCCTTTATGCAATCTACTTCAAAAGAATGTACTATACGAGTGGAGCGAGCAATGCCATGAAGCTTTCTCTAAGCTCAAGGGCATGCTAACTACCACACCTATCATACAACCACCCGACTAGAATATTTCTTTTGAAATTATATGTGATGCGTCTAACTATGCTATTGGGGTGGTGTTAGGTTAGAGAAAAGAAAAGAAGCCCTAAGTTATTCATTATGTAAGTATAACTTTAAATCCTGCCCAAGTGAATTACTCTACTACGAAAAAGGAACTCTAGATCCTACTTGATTGGATTTAAGATCATCATCTATACTGATCATGTAGCGCTCAAGCACCTTCTTTCTAAGAATGATGCTAAGCCTCACTTGATAAGATGGATCCTCCTACTCTAGGAATTTGATTTGGAAATAAAAGATAAAAAATGAGTAGAAAATGTAGTGGTTGACTATCTTTCGAGACTTGATCTCCCCAATTCCCTTGAGATGGCACCTATAAATGACATGTTCTCTGACGAACAATTGTTTAAAGTCTCCCTCTTACTTTGGTTTGCTGATATTGCTAATTATCTTGCCACAGGTTTCATGCCAACACATTAGACTGCACAAGTTAAGAAAAAAATTCTTCACCGAGGTATGCAAATTCTTTGGGATGATCCATATTTATTTAAATATTGCCTAGACCAAATTCTAAAGAGATGTATGCTGGACAATGAACACTAAAGTGTTATCTCTTTCTGTCACTCTCAGGTCTGTGGTGGTCACTTTTCTGCTAAAAAGACCATGGCCAAAATTCTGCAGTATGGCTTTTATTGACCCAATTTGTTCAAGGACACTCATGAGTTTTGCAAAGCTTATGAGTGTTGACAGAAATTGGGAGCATTGTCTTATCGAAATATGATACCTTTGAACCCCATTTTGATCAATGAAGCATTGGATTGCTGGGGGATCGATTTCATGGGTCCATTCCCCCAATCCTTTGGGGAATTTATATATTTTGCTAGCGGTAGACTATGTCACTAAATGGGTCGAAGCGATCCCGTGCCGGAAAAATAACCATCAAACAGTTATTAAATTTTTAAACGAAAACATCTTTTCCCAGTTCAGAACGCTTCGAGCCATCATTAGTGATGGAGGCTCACATTTCTGTAATAGGCCATTTGCAAATTTAATGAAGAAATATGGCATCTCTCACAAGGTGAGCACTCCATACAACCCAAAAACAAGTGGGCAAGCTAAGATTTCCAATAGGGATATTAAACACATTCTAGAGAAAATGGTTAACCCTAATCACAAGGATTGGTTAATCCACTTGACTGATGGTTTATGGGCTTACCGTACAGCATTCAAGACCCCTATTGGAATGTCTACCTTTAGACTTGTTTATGGGAAAGTTTGCTACTTACTTATGGAGTTGGAACATATAGCCTACTGGACTATTAAAAATCTGAACTTCAATTTGGATAATGCTGGCTCGCTACGCAAACTTCAGTTAAATGAACTTGAGGAAATCCGAATGACGCATACGAGAACTTGAGAATTTACAAGAACAAGATGAAGGTGTTTCATGACCAACACATTCTTCAGAAATCATTCACACTAGGTAAAAAAGTCCTTCTGTATAACTCTCAGTTACATCTTTTTTCGGGTAAACTCCGATCTTGTTGGACTGACCCTTTCACTATTACGAATGTCTATACTCATGGGGCTATTGAGATAAAGAATCCGAACAATGACAATGCTTTTAAAGTGAATGGACATCATTTAAAGCCATTTGTTGAGAAATTTGATTCAGAGGACATGTCCATACCTTCGAATGATCCTGATTACCAGGATTGATCTCCTAGTCTGATGGAGGTGTAGTTAGGTTTACTGTTTTCATAGAATTTAGGATTAGGATAGTTTTCTTTCAACTTATTTTAGTATTTTGGCTAACCCATCTTCACATTGAGATCCTTGGAAAAAGCCTTAGAATTCCTTCTTCAGGTACTATCTTTCCATCACTAATCCTTTCTTTTCGTTGCCTCTTTTGCATTGCATGCTTATATCTTGTACATTGAGGACAATGTAGATTTTAGGTTGGGGGTCTAGATTAGGTAAACTAATCAGTATTTTATTAGTTTCTGAGCAAAAAGTGTTAAAAATTTTTAAGATAAAAACCTGTTTGGAAAATGATAATTTGTGGACTTAAGAATACTTTGAAATGATGACAAGGTAGAAAGTGAATTTTGAATGGTTGGATCTTGATCAACTAAGTAGTCTATCACCTAATTTCTTGCATTTAATTGACTATGAGAAAGTTTGAATATCATGACACATTTAATTTGACTTTTGTAAGTCATGCTAGACTTTCTAATTGTTAGTATGTGAATCATTGATAGATGGTGAGAATTAAGTCTGGAGAATTTTATCCATCTTAAAAAAAAAGAACTAGTTAAAAAATAGGAGATCGACAAAAAGGTTATGTATGGTGAAAAGACTGAAAAAGTTTGAACAAGAATGAAAAATCTGAAAAGACTAAATGAATATTAATGGTCATCGATATAAAATGAAAAACTGAAAAAAGAAGAAAAAAAGGGATAAGTTCGGAATCAGTACTTAAGTTTCTAACCAATCTTGAAGTGATGAGCATGGCTAACATGATGAAAAGATAACATGTTTATGGGAAGTAAGTTGATTTTCATTGAGCACATTGAAAAACTTGGTATATAAACTTATACTCTGATATAATTGATAAAAAATCTATTTGATAGATTGCTTGTATGATTCAGCTCTAGGTTTTCAAAACCTCATTTTCTCACCTTAAGTTTACTCACTCATACTTGATTGTAAAAAGGATTGATTTCTGAAAAAGGATTTGAACATTGAGAATTGAAGATTATTTCACGCATGTTTTGCTCAGGACTAGCAAAATGCTGGTTGGGTAATGTGTTGAGACTTAAATATTGCATATTTTCTCTCATTTATATCCTGGTTTTATGAATATGATACTGCTTGATGTTATGTTTTATGCATATTTGTGTTACAAGGTGAATCTGAGAGCTTAGATTGAAAAGAATGCTAAAGTATGGATTTAGTGCTTAAGAATCACCAAGGCAAAGAAGGGATCTTAGGAGACCAAGAATTGACAATTCTCATGCTAAAGATCCAAGGAAACCAAGTATAAAGGATGGAGAAAAGATTGACAAAAGCACAAGTTAAACAACAGAAAAGCAGGACGGTTTGGTGCCACCTACTGCCATTTCGGTGCAACCTACTGCAATTTCGGTGCCATAGAAAGTGAAAATAGTTCAGTAAGCAAATAGCTTAATTCGGTGCCACCAAAGTCAGCTTCGGTACCACTTAATGTCATTTCGGTGCCACCTATTGCCATTTCAGTGCCACTTAAGTACTCTGCACATACAATTTTAGATGTGATAAATTTCAGATACGATTTTGGTTCCACCGAACCAACTTCAGTGCCATCGAAATCGCACAGAATTGTCGACGCAGATTGCGTAACTTGAAGTGATTTACGGAAATTCCAAGTCGGTGCGAAAGGTGGAGCTTCACAACTATAAATAGGAGTCCCTAGGATGTTCTTAGGCATCTTCTAGGGTTCAAGGAGTGGAGAAAAAGGGTGGAGCCGCTGTTCGAGAGTTCTTCTTATTCTTCTTTAGTTGTTTTTTTTAATGCTTTGTTTGAGAGACTTTAATTTAATTATGTCCATGGTTGGCTAAACCTCTTAGCTAGGGCTAAGAGGTGAAGCTTGTAGTGTGATTGGGATGTTTGCTTTGCTTTGATTCATGTTATGTTGAACCTCATTGAATTCTAGTTTGATTATAAGGAATATTTTTAGTTTTTAATGGTTTGTTGTGACAAATTACAATAGATCTACGATAACTCTAAATATCTCCTTTTTTATTTTGAGATTACTGGATTGGTAAATCCTATTGTTTTCCATCGTCCCATGGGCATGGTTGGGTGACAGAATCCCTTCAAATCTTCCCAATTCTCCTCCTTTGAAGACTGGATCAATGAGAAGTTCAGAGATTTGACCATCTTTTCTTTTCAACTGGATAAGATAGGACTCTGATTCTAATTATGTCCTTGAATCAAGTAAGGTGACATCCTGAGAAGATACAAGTGGATCCTTGGCACCCTAGTTCCCACTTTTAATTGATATTTTACTCATTACTCAAAATTACTCATTTAAATTCAGATTTCTGCTTTAGTTCTTCATCTAGCTCTAGTTCTAGTTTTAAATTCAGAAGACATACAAGATTAGTCCCTGTGGATTCGACCTTGGTCTCACCGAGATAATTACTACATCGCAACCCTACACTTGGAGTTGTGAACACCTTAGTCCACTCGGTAGCACAACCCGGTGACTCGACTCAGCCTTAATTCGAACTCCGTGCTCTAATGCCAATTGACTGAACTCAGCTGAACTTATCTGAATTCAGTTGAACTCGATCGGTCTTAGCTAGACTCAGCTAAACCTAGCTAATCTTAGATGAACTCAGTTATACTCAGTTGGTCTTGGCTAGACTCATCTGGACTCGACTGAACTCAATTGAACCGAGTTAAGGTTAAACTCGGCTAAACTCGCCAAATCATCCTACCACTGCCAGTTCTTATTATTATTATTCTTCTTCTTCTTCTTATTCTTCTTCTTCTTCTTCCCTTCTTTATTTTTCTTCTATTCCTTCTCTTGGTGCCAAGTAGGGCCTGAGTTTGGCCTAGACTTGCCTCAATCTGCCCTGACTCAAAAGCGAGTCGACTCGACTGTAAACACAGTAGCAACCTTAATTGTAAATCGCTCATCTTTCTATGTTACTTTCTTCCTTTGAAATGAACAACATGCTCAGAAATCCACAAGGACTCCGAACACAACTTAAATCATTCACTTGAGTTGGTTAGTGAATCATGGACTCAGCCCAGGCTCAACCGATTCTCTCTCTGTCTTTTTCTTCTTCCTCTCTCAATCTCTCTCTCTTTTTTACTTCTTCCCCTTCTTCTTTTATTCTCTTTCTTTTCTATACACCTTGCCCAGCAAGGTTACTAAACCTAGGCTTGGCCAAACATGGTGAAGAATGGTCAAGTTGACTCAACAGAAACATAGGGGGTGGATTTGAACCAACAACCCTCTCCTCTCTTTCCTTCTCCTCCTATTTACTTTTGCTTCTGCTTCTCTTCTCTCTCTCTCTATCTCTCTCTCTAGAATCCTATAGAGTCTGGACTTAGATGGAGTTTGGGCAAACCCAACCCGAGTCGCACAACAAGTTGCTGGTTTGGTAGCAAACTCGACAGAGTTGGAATGGCGAACACCCATTCTCTAACCCTTTCCTTTCTCTTTATTCCCTTCTCATCTTTTTTATCTTTCATGATTAGATAAGGTTGTTAGTGCACTCATTTTGCATCCTGGTTTGTCAATCGCATGAGCCATTGTGTCCATAGTAAATTGAGCCTTTGGAAAGTGAAGACCGAAGACATAAGCAGAGCAGAAGCATCAAGGATCATGTACAGGTAAAAGAGATGCCTTGGTGACCCTAACCGTTAACCAAAACAACCCTTTAACCTCTAGATGATCTTGTCCCAATTAGGAATATTAATTTGATCGTCCCTTAGCCTTATGAGACTAAGAAAAATATGATAAAGAAGGCTAGAAGAGGTGTGAATTTGTTGTGTAGAAGATAGCCCAAAACAATAGATTTCAAGCCATGTTCGTTGGCATCGAGCTGCCATCGAACAACCTTCAATGGCATCGAAGACCTGTCTAATGGCATCAATTGAGAGTCGGGAATCTCCAGCAACCAAATTGGATTTATGGATGGAATTCTCGATGGCATTGAGGTCCCTTTGATGGAATTGAAACTTAACTTTCGATGGCATTAAAGTCTCCTCGATGACATCGATTGAGATCCTAAAATGTCCAACAAGTTGTTGGGATTTTTCCCCTGACTCTCTCGATGACATTGAAGCCACTTCGATGGCATCGAACAATGATTTTTGATGCAATTGAAACGGGTCCAGAATTGTCCAGCAAGTAGACATGATTTTTCATTAGAAATCTCGATGGCATCGAAAAGCCCTTCAATGAATTCAAAGGAATCCTTAATGGCATCGAAGACCTTTCGAAGGCATCGACAGGAGCAAAATCTGCCCATTTTTTGGCTATTGGTGCTTGAACTATTTATAAAGGGGATTCGGTCCTTGGGCTTTGGTATATGCTTTTGGTGCAACTAGAGGTAAGGTGATCCCATAGGCATATCCTTCAGTTAATTCCTCTATTCCTTTAAGATTCAAATACCTCACTTGAGATTTCAACTCTAATGAGGATTTCAACCTCATTATTGGAGAAGTGCTTGAACTCCTCCATTTCCTAGAGTTTAGACTTAAGCTTATTGGTAGATCATTGTCCAAGTCTTCTAGGAGACCCATCTTATTGAATCCTCTAGGATAATCAACTGCCCATTAGTTGTAGGAGATTCAACTCACTCCCATCACCTTGGTCATCTTGACGGAGCATCAAGTGCAAGGTGATTGATCGTGGAGCTGAAGCCGTGGTGAAGCAGCAACAATGTGATCGAGGGAGCATCGGGTAGCTGATTGAAGCACGGGAGAGCGAAGATCAAGCAACCCAAGAGGCGCATCAAAAGGGGCTTAATCTGACAACTAAGTTGTCAATTGTTGGGGTTCAAGTTTGTACTCCAACCTTGTGTAGGTTGGAGTGCAAGAGTTTGTTTTCAAACTCACCTAGGTTCTTTCGTAGGACCTGGTCTGTGTGGCCTAAATACATGGTTCTTGTGTAAGACCTAGGTTGTTAGTTAGCCGTAGGAAAAACCAACTCAAGTCCTTCGTAGGCCTTCGACGGGAGAATACGTGTAGTGTCCATGTGTAGGATGTGATGCCCCATCATTGTGTGGTCACATGTGGGCGGGCACATGTGGGCTGACACTGATGTGGGCGGGGCCTGGCGGGCTTGGGCGAGCTACCAATGGTTGGCAGGCTACTGTACCCACAGTGAAGGTGAAACTTTGTCCCACATCGGAAGAGTTGTCCGAAATTGTGGTGGCTATAAGTTGGGTTCCTCCCTTAACAGACATGACGCGTTTTAAAGCCGTGAGCTTCGGCAAAGTGGATGATATCATGTGCTATGGGGGTAGACCTTACATAAGACATACTGCCTTGTGTAGGCATTATAGGCTACCTTGTGTAGGCTCTAGAAGTTGCCTTGTGTAGGCATAGAGTTGCCTTGTATAGGCATAGTGAGTTGCCTTGTGTAGGTTGTAAAGGTTAAAGGTCAACTTGATTTAAAACCTCTGATAGTGATATCTAGTACACTCATGGGTTGAGTGCGTCCTCGGGGAGTGGAGTAGGCACGTAGCTGAACCACTATACATGACTGTGTTTAGGATTGTCATTTGAGCATTTGTTTAATTATGCTACGTTGTTGAATGCTTAATTATATGCTTGTATTATGAGATGAATGATGGGAGTGATAGGAATCATATCCCACACACACATGTACACTATCCCATAGACTAGTTGCTTATTGGTATATCTTTGATAGTCTATGTGATTGGACTCTCTATTGGCTTGGAAGCCTTAGAGCTTCATTGCTTAGTTTAGTTTAATTGGCGATTAGTTTAAACTAGGCAATTGGTGTTTTTAATAGGCATAATTTTTAATAGCTCCTAAACACCCCCCTCTAAGACATAACCTTCATTCTCTAGCTCCGCCATACTTTTGCCTTAAATGCATAAGTAGTTTATCTGTAATTTCAAGGGTCACCCAACTCAGACTGAACTTGGTCTAGACTCGGTGCGGCAAAATTCGCGTCTAACTCCCTCTCTCTTCTTCACTGTCTTCTTCTTCTTCTACTACTTTTCCTTCTCCCTTCTTCCTCTTTTCTCTCTCCTTGGATGTCCAGAAGACCCAACACTTGCTCAAACTCCACTTGACCCAGTTTAGAAAATGCGCTTTAGAGAAGCATTTTGGTGTTGTTTTAAGAGATCTACTGGCACAACATAAGATATTTCTCTTAGTTGATTTTTGTAAGTGATGATCATATGGGCAACACATTGGTGGTTTCAGATATGAAATTCATAACCTCACAAGCACTAGTAATGGTGCAAGTTTGGCGGGGAAGACAACCGAGCTCCAATGGTGATTCTTTAATAATAACTTATTTCTTCAAAATGATGCTACTAGAGGGTTTTGATCTGCTTCTGTTTCGAATAAGAAACAAATGCATTTGATTTGAGAAATTATCTTATTTAAACATAATAGAGAGAGTGTATGAAGAACAATCATCGTATTATTAATATTGTGTTCATTTACATCCTCAAATATCCTTGATTCTGAGATAGATTATTTAAAATACAGAAATTGACAGAGTTCGAATATTGAATCTGAATATCAAATCCGACAACATTTCGACTTGTGGTTTGATCATCTCTTTAAGAGGAATGTTATGCGGGTTTGATCATCTGATTTCCCTCTCTTGAGCTTATATCCTTGTGCAAAAGGTGAACCGGAGATTGTGAAAACCAAGATCAATAATTTCGGCAACATCTCAGTCTTAACCTTTACTGGCTGTACAACAGCCTTGTTGCGCAGCCCACGTAACCGATATGGTTTTCCTGGACCCGGGCAAACCCTTACATCCCTCTTCTTTTACCTTCAGTCTTCTCTAGAGATCTGATCTTCTTCCAAAATCTTCAATCTCCTGAAATGAGAGGGGGAGTGGGGTATTTATAGACTTTCACACGTGCGAACCCTCGATATCTGTACCATGGGGCCCACTTTTCATCAATCACCTTCATCCCTTTGTGCGACTCTCGCAATCAATAGGATCGTTTGCGCGGTTCATGCAACTAATACAACACCTTTATCCTTTTATGCGACTCACGTAATTAATAGGATCATTTGCATGGGTCGCACACCAATATGGGTTGCGCGGACTTGCGCAATCACATAAAATGACACTCTTTGTTCACTTTTTCTTTTGAACTTCTGCTTTCTTGATCCTTTCCATCTTTATTCTTTTTTATGCCTCAACAGATCCCCCTTGATCCTTTCTTTGTTCTTTTAAATCAAAGAATTAGGATCAATCACCCATTCTTCAATTCTTACAATAGTTTGCGCGTCTCGCGCAATGGGTGCTTAAGTACCGTACTTGGGTCATATTCTCTATAAATACTGGAGTCTTCCTTCATTCTTCACTTTCCATTTCCTTCTAGTGAAGCTCTGCCTTTTCACTATCTCCTCGTGTAATCGGTTTCATTTGAGCGACCCACGTAACAGGATCCCTGTTCGCGCAAGTTCTTTAAATGTTGCGCTGCTCTGCTCAATCAATTTTGTTTGCGCGACCCATGCAAACTGCCCTCCGGAAAAATTTCTTCAGACTTAGCTTTTTTTTTTCAGACTTTTTCTGGAACTTTGAACTTTTTCACCATGGGTCACACCAAGAGGACTTTTCATATTATTGAACCTTCCACCACACAACCTTCTCATCAAGAATTGCCAAATCCCTCATCTTCCCAAGCCACTGAACCATCACCATCTCTGGCCCAACCACCACACAAACATTTCAAAACAACTAGTAAGTGTCCTACCTATATAAAGGAGCCCGTGCTTCTTACCTTCAATTTTACCGATCGGATTGCCACACTACCCTCTCCTATTCATAGGGCGATCTCTATAGGTGAGATTGAACGACCACCAAGACAAGGTCGAGATTTTGATTGGGATGAGTGGCTAAAGATAATGACTCACTTGCTTATGATGAGTCAAAAACCACCAATGAGAGAAGACACTCCTCCACCATCTAAGTCGAAGAAAACTCGCCGCAACAAAGCCGAGGAATTCCAGGAGAAGATCAGAGAAATAATAAAAAGAAACTCCAGAACTCCTGGGAGATGGTTCGGGTGATCGAGGGTACTATGAAATTTAATAACCCTTATAAGCAAGGCATGGTAGTGATCCCGTTGAACCTTCACCGTCATCAGTCTATCCTTAACTGTGAACCATCAGATCAAATGGACGGAGAGAAACTGGCTTACATAGAATCTTGGTCATCAAGGGAACCCAAAATTCTAGAAGGTATCTTATTATCGAAGAAGCCGAGGCAACAAATTGGTGACGTTCATTAAATGATCTTCCTCACCCCTTCTCATAATCCACATAATCTATTCCCGACTCATTTCTACGAGATGCTTCAGCAACACTTCAGAGAACGTCGATCGATTTGGAGTCTGAAAGAATTCAGGACGAGAGGCCTCCTAACTTCCCGCAACTATTATCCTAAATAAGCAGCGGCGATCTTGGCCAAGCATTCGAAGATTTTGATCAAGATCGATCTCTATAATGCAATAGAAGCTTCATCGCAACATTTCTACAAGGCGCCTTCTATTTTGAAAGGCTTCGTTAATTATTGGTGTCCCTCAACCAATTCCTTCCATCTTCCCACGGGCGAAATGAGCATTACGCTTTGGGATCTTCATCGAATCACCGGTCTCCCAATAATTGGGAAATTTTATAATGAATTTGTACCAACAAATGAAGAACTAGCCTACATCTCTTCACCAGGTCGCGTTGCTTCTATCTTAGAAATGACCATCGAACTTTTTAAAGAGATGTCCAAATTCCCAAATATTCACAAGATTTCACCCTTACAATGGCTTGCGCATTTCAGCAGAGCCCTCCAGTAATTTCTCTCTCGTCTGGACTAACAATTTCTTATTACACTTCGATTTATACATTTCATTATCTATCTTTCCTTCTCTTCCCAGGTTTAGTGGTAACCATTCGCGAGAATTGGTGGATCTGCGCGAAAGCATAAAAGAGCGTCCAAAGTATTCCCTTGATGGGGAGCTTGCAGCATTTCTCGTGTATTGGTTGAGTGTGGTGGTCCTACCTAGCTCAAAGTGGGCAGATGCTATTCACCCTACGGTGTTTGTTGTCGTTGGTGCAATGGCTGAAGGGTTCAAATATTCTCTTGCCCCCCAGTCCTATGCTCAATTTATAGGGCTCTTGGAGAGATTACCTCGCATGTCAAAAGTCCTTTTATCGGCTCTTCATCCACTTACACTCCATGACTTTACATCACCAGCTAACTCGGTGTATGTTTTCTATGGACTTTTAAAGTTTCTGAGAAAGCTTACATCCATCCCTCCTATATTCCACTCTGGTTTTTCTAGAAGAGAGCTATGGTGAAAAGATCGTATGATTGGGTTGTTGATATAATTTCTTTCATTAATACATCAACTACTTTCATTTCTACCTATATCGCTAAACAAAGGATAAAGATAAAATAGATACTGGATCACTTACCTTGGGGGAGAGAGCGTTTTACCTCTCGATCTACTCCTGCAGCCTCCCATTGAGAGAGGGAGTGGAGTTTTGGAGGGAGCCGTATTATCTGAGTCGCTTTGCTCGTCAATTCAGTTTTGACCAAGCTATTGTGGAAGATTGCAGGTTAGTAACCAGGCGGATGTGGAGCTTCTGGACCGGTCTGTACAATTGGGCGATGATATGGAAACAACTTCTGGGCGGTCGAGTTAGATCCACTTTTATTATCCCGGGCAACAATCTCATCCCTCGTGCTTCATAGTCACATGAGATGGTGGGTTCATCAGTCATATTTAATTAGTAAATGCTTACTTGTGACTGAGCCTATTTGGATTTCACTGCCAAGACTCAAGGGCCATAAATTTGAAGAAGGAATAGGCTTCGTGCCTGAGACGAGCCATGCTCCCTTTCCTGGACATCTCTGCATCAAGATATCTGTGGGCGATCCCATTCATGAACGAAAACCCGATAACACTTTGGAAGGGTGGATAGCTTATGGGTTCGTTAGGGACTTTGAAAAGGTCCCAAGGGATCATTCTGAGAGAGTGATTGAGGAAGTGATAAAAGCTTCTTCTCCTGTCCAAGTAAATGTTGCTGAACCTTAAGATCAACCAGCCCCTTCTCCAGCCCCTCGAACTGTTCACCCTAATCCATCTTCACTGATGACAAGGTCTCGGACACGGTCTTAAGCCTCTCCCCCCTCTCCTTAGAAAGGGATCGTTGCTCCAGCTTCTTCGGTCCCAATTAGTAAAGATTTTCAACCAAGAGATAGTCGGGCTTCTCCCTCCAAAGGGAAGTAGGTTATGATCGAGGAAGTAGATGAAGAAGATTTAAAGGATAAAAGTTCCGCCTCTTCATCTAAAGGCACCAATTTTGTTGAGTATGAAGATGATGAAGATGATGAAAATGATGACTTCGAGGAGGGAGAAGTTGACATCGATGGTGAGGAAGATGCTGTTATAAAAGGTACTTTTATTGAGGAAGAACATCTTTTGTCGAATTCTGAAGCTCTTCTTGATACCAACATTCATGCGAAGACCCCGACAGTCATGGAGGAGGGAGAAGATGAACCCCTGGATTACGGAGAATATGGATATTCGCTGAGTAAGGATTTTTTTTTGGCAATATTTTATTTATATATATATATTGCAATAGTTATCTCATTATTATTGTTATACTTTTTTTTATTAATTTCAGGTGCTCATATTGTCAATACTAGGACGGGTGATACCCCCTGCAGATATACCTCTGGCTGCACCAGTGGTCTCATTAAGGGTCTCTTTGACTCCTTTGGTAGCAGCAAGGGTGGTAGCTCGTGGAATCATCTTTCCAATAGAGATCACTGATCTTCCAACTCCAATTACTAGGGATTCGAGCATGGAGGCTAGAGCGCCTTCCTTCCCTGATATGTTGGGAGTTGACCCTTCTTCTATTCAGGAAATCCCACCCCTTATTGTCCATGTTTTTGTAACAAGTATTTCTATCACTTGCTTTATCAATATTTCCATATCTCTTAGCCTTATTATTAATATTCTAATTTCCTTCCATTCTATCTTACAGGAACTCCTCCTCGTAGCGGTACAGCAAGCTCTGACTCTGTAGCTATTGAATCTGATTTGTTATCTTTTGGGAAGGTTCTTGCGCATAAATTGATTTTGATGAGAAATTCTGTATCAGCGATAGTTCACATTTTTAAAGATCCTGAGCAGTGGTCAGATCTGGATGTCGCTATTGAAATTCTGGAAAGTACTACAAAGATGGCGAAGATTAACATCTCCATCCTACTTGATTCTCTTCTTAAATTTCATGATTCAGTAATTTCTTTGGCGTCAGCAGAAAATGTCAGCATCGCTCCTGAGATATTAGAATATGGAAAATAGTTAGCTCTTTCCAAAGAGAGGGTTTCCCTCATCACTTTTACTATTTCTGAATTCAACCAAGAACAATCAACTTTTCATGAACAGTTGAAGGCTTGTACAGATAATAGAACAATTATTCAAAGTCACATTGCTCTCTTGAAGGAAGAAATCTTACAACTAGAGTTGAAAAATCATACAGAAGAATCAACTATGAAGGAGCTCGAAGAGAAGATGTGAATCAATATTCAATTTGCTGACACTGAGAAGTCTAAATTAATAAAAAATGAAGAGATAATCGCATCTTTGGAGAGCAAGTTAGCTGAAATTCTAGACCAAGCAAAGATTATTCTTGAAGCAAAATCAAAACACCTCGCAGCTCAAGTTCAGTTAAGGAAAATTTGTAGAAATACTTGGGAGTATTAGGAGTTACAGATGAGCTGCAAAGAATTTGTTTTGTCTATTTTTTTTATCACATGTAGTTTCTAATTTTTAGCATATATTGATGAAGACATCGTGATATTTTGAGATAGTTTTTCTCTTCGTAAATTTCCAAATCATAATATATTTCAAGCATGCTTATTTATGTAATTGTCTAACCTGATATTCAATGAAGGCTTGAAACAAAAATTACAATATATTATGATTGTTAGTATGGGATTTCCTATATGATTTTTGTTTTGGTAGGTGGAACTAGATTTCAATTTAGTCAAATAGCCACACAGTTTAAGCTCCTGAGTAGTGGAGCAACACAGTTTCTTAGACTCACGTGGGAGTCGGGTCTTATACGAATGGTCACTGTAACTCTCTAGAGTTCATGAGACTTATTGCGGTTGGGGAGTTCACAAATCGCGATCCATCAGAGGGGCCCAATGAAGCTACTAGGGCCATGAACTCGGTGGGATTTACGCACAGGGCTGGCCACACTAACTCTCTAGAGTTCACGAGGGGCACAAGTGCTACCTTTAGGTATTAAATCCAAGGTCATTAGTCCATCAGTGAGTAGACTAAAATTCCTTCCTCATAGTTACTACTGGAATCAAACCAGGAATCTTGGGGGTCTTACACATGGTTGGCCTAGAGCACACACTGCAGCCCGCTTTTTCTTCGCCCACAAGGTCAGACTCATTCACAGGAGGGTATTTTCATCCTTCCCCGTGATGTTGTCGGAAGCTTTACAGGTAGCATTGGTCTCATGTGTGACTGGCTGTTGGGGACTTTTTGTCATTAGCTTTGTCCGTTGCCCACATGGGTATGCATGTGATGTGGCCTATGCAGTCTTTTTAGGGCCACTGGCTTCACATTGCTGCCCGAATAACATATATATAGCACCAACGATGATAGGTCTTATGCGTAGTTGGCCATTGAGGGCTTGGCTAGGCTGCCTTAAATGATAAGCTACCATTGCTGTCATCAACTTTATATGTGGTTGGCTATATAGTTTATTTTGCTGTTAAAAATGGTGAATTAATAATTGATATTTTGCCGCTACTGATAATGTTCTGAGAACATTGATATTATGTTTAAAATAGTGTATCAGCTTAGCGATGATAACAATTTTGATAAAATAAGTTTGTATGAGCGATTGATGATGACAGCCATAGTTGCTAATTTTGGCGATAATCATCGGCGTGTGGTGATAATCATCGGCACTAGGCAAATTTGATGAAAAAACTTGATGAAATTCTTCAACGTTTGATGAATTTAATGACGAAAAATGCTTGACAGCAATCATCAATGCTTGACAACAATCATTAATGCTTGACGACAACCATCAATGCTTGACAACAATTAGTAACGTGCTCAATCTTGATATGTATGATATGCTTTGCTTGAAAATTCATGCCTTTTATTCATTCTCATGAAGGAGAGTACATGACTTTGTCTTTTGCATTCCTTTCATCCCTCTAATTGTCATGCCCCCTTTTGATTAGGAAGCATTGTTCTAATAATCTTCATAATCAAAATCTCGATGTTATGACCTTTAATAAATATACTGACGCTACATCATTTCACATCGATTGTCCGAGATTAGCATTGCCCCCATTCTTGCACTAATCTGGCCTGTGTACTCTTATTTCTTCTATTATTTCATACACTTTCCTTATAACAATTTCACCTTTATCAATCATCTTTTATAATTTATTCTTCAAGCTGAAACAATTTTCTGTTCGATGTCCGAGGAAACGATGGTTATAATAATAATCACCTTCACTTATTTTCTTCATTTCCTTTGGACATTTCGGCCATGTTAATTTAATCTTTTCGGTTGCCAGCAATTTGTTTAGCATAGGAAGTATATCATCTTCCTCGAATGAACACTTCCTACAACCCTTAGGCTGTGCAAATTCTTTCTTTATTTTCTTAGTTGTATGTTCATTCATGTTTCTTGTATCTGAACCTCCTTGCTCATTCTGTCGATTCTTCATTTCTCTTTCTTCCTCAGTCATATCAGTTGGATTTCTCCTGAGGTTCGGAACCAACTAGCTTATATAAAAGTCAGACACTTTTGTAATAATCCTTTCTAAGCTGCAAGCCTCATTAATTAGATCTTGAAGTGTCTATATATTCGAATCCGCGAGACTTAACACAATACTCGACGTTATGCATTCCAAGCATAACTTGTTCTTTTTCTTCTTTCACCAATCGCAAACGTGATGCCCCCAGGATTTCCATCGATTAATGAATTCTCCAACCGGTTCATCCTCTCTCTGGTGAATAGAGGCCAAACCATGACTGACTTCTTTAGGGATGATTCAACTAATTGTGAATCGCAACAAGAATTTTTGAGCGAATTCATCGCTGCCGGCCATTCTCTTGTCGCAACAACCTTACCTTTATCTTTTCCAATCTTCTATGGATCTCCTGCAAATGTGGCATTCATAGTCACTTTCTTATCTCATTTCTCATCCTCTTTCATTACTATTTCACCTTGCTTTATCATTCTATGTAACATATCTTTTAATGTAAAACAATTTTTTGTCAGATGTCCAACATAATGATGATAACAGCAATATCTCTTGTCTTTAGTCATTTCAACTTCCTCTGGGTGCCTGGGCTAAGGTAATTGAATAGTTCCGGCAGTTAATAGCTGTTCCATCATTGGAACAACATCTTATTTTTCAAAATCATACTCTTTATGATAGTCGTTTGATTGGGTTCACTTATCATTTACTTGATCTTTATATTGATTTAAATCTTCTCTCTTTCTTGCTTCTTGCTTATTATAAAAAGTTTTTTTATTTCTTTCTCGAACAATGGTATTTAACAACAATCTATTCAATCCTCTCCTATTTGTTGTGATTCGAAATGCTAGCATTTTCTTAGCCATTAGTTCCAATGTATGCCCTTTTGTCGTTAATTCTCGAAAAGTTTTTATATTAGCACTTGTGAGCCCGAAGGCAATTCACGGCTCCATAGAATTCAAACACATGTTCACTTTATCCTTCCCTTTTGGCAACTGTCTGCATGAAGCCCCCAAAGTTTTCCACCTATCAATGAATTTCTCCATAGGTTCATTTTCTCTTTGTTTGACAGAAGCTAATTCCGCAACAGTGACATCGCGCTTTGATGAGAAGAAGTTGGATATGAACGCATCCTGCATCTGTTCCCAGGTCCGCATTGATCATTTGTCCCAGGTCCGCATTGCAGTACTGTAGAAAAATTCCCCATGCTTGTGATGAAGTGCATGAGATGTTCCTCTAGCGATCCGTCTCTATTGAACTTTTAAAAATCAGGATGTTTAAAGTTGACTGGAAAGGGAATATGCTCCACCTCTCTCGGGTATGGAGTTCGGTATTTGAATCTTCCAACATTCTCCCATTCTTTTTCTGTTCTAATAGCTTCTACGATCACCTGTCTTATCTCCTCCTGGGTTATTGCTTTTGCTACATGAGCAGACCCAAGTGACCCCGCTCTCGGTGGCTAAGAACCTTCTGGCTGCTGTTCTTGCTTATTCATGGCAGCCATCACTGGATGGGTTACAATATGAGCCACATTATGTGTTAAAGTGGCTAAAGCTTCTCGAAGACTTTTACATTCTTCCATGACATTCTTTGTGCTTTAGCCATTTCAGTAATGCGGTCTTTAGTTGTTGGTTGTGACCCTTGATCGATTCCTACCATGTATACAGTAGCTTGAACATTGTCTGAGGAGACAATCATAGGAGTAAAATCTCCAAACATGATAAGACTCATTGGGAGAGGGGTGTCATTCAAACTTTCTGTACTTTTACAAAATTCAACTGACTGAGGTGTTCTTTATTAGGGTGTATTTTGAGATGAAGCAGAAACTGAATCATACATCGGGGATTTACCCTTTTCTTTCCTTTTCAATCGAGTTTTTACAATAGGTAATTCTAAGAAGTCTTGGGCTGTCAAAGAGGGAAGAGATCTCCTTGGGTACAAAGCCAGAGGAGCGAGTTCAGGGTTGTTTCTTGCCATATTCTGCGTTACTGGTCCCCTGGCTTTCCTTGACAATGCATTCACTCTGGTGGTTGCTGCATTCCAGACTCTTGTTCTTCGAGGCATGACAACGACCTAGTCTTGATCACTTTCTGGTGCTTTGGGCGAAACAGATATAACTTTGGCCATCACTGGAGATTTATTATCCTTGCTTGTGGGAAATTGAACCTTATGATCCGATGATTGGTCCGCCACATATTCCACTGTGAACCTAGTCGTGGTAAAATAGAAAATCACTTTCTTCATCGAGTTTGCCATTGATTGTAACCTGTAATAATACCTTTAATCAAAATATAAAATTATAATTAATTTCCAAATAATAAAGTATTCTATCTTAGAGATGAAGGGGAGGATGTTCCCGTTGAGAGTCACCATTTTGGCATCGGAAAGATGCCAAACTACAACAAAAGTTCCTATTACTCTTTCAATGTTAATATTTAATAAGATAAGAGTCCCCAGTAGAGTCACCATTTTGTTTCGAACAAGAAACAAATGCATTTGATTTGAAAAATTATCTTATTTAAACATAACAGAGAGAGTATCTAAAGAACAATCATCGTATTATTAATATTGAGTTCATTTACATTCTCGAATATCCCTTGATTCTAAGATAAATTATTTAAAATACAAAAATTGACAGAGTTCGAATATTAAATCTGAATATCAAATCTGGTAGCATTTCGACTTGTGGTTTAATCATCTCTTTAAGAGGAATGTTGTGTGGGTTTGATCATCTGATTTCCATCTCTTAAGCTTATATCCTTGCGCAAAAGGTGAACTGGATATTATGAAAACCAAGATCAATAATTCTAGTAGCATCTTAGCGCTTAACCTTTACTAGCTATACAATAGCCCTCTCGCGTGGCCCGCTCAACCGATATGGTTTGCGCGGACCTTCGCAAACCCTTGCATCCCTCTTCTCCTACCTTCAGTCTTCTTAGGAGATCTGATCTTCTTCTAAAATCTTCAATCTCCCCAAATGAGATGGGGAGTGGGGTATTTATAAACTTTCATATGTGCAAACTGTCAAGCCCGTATCCTAGCCCGTACCATTTTATAGACTCTTACAGTCCTGCCGGTCGAATTCAGGTGACCCGTGACCTGTAATCGGTGTTTGACGCAACCCTAAGTCGCATCCCGAAGATCTGAGTCAGCTCGACTCGAAACTTGTGCCCTAAAGACCACGCCATCATCGCGGTTCCAACGTCGCGTCTCACACGCTGATGCGATACCCAGGCCAGTAGTTGTGGGCCCGAGCATATTTTGAAGAAACGCCGTGCGTTATGAATTCTGAGAGAATCTTTACAACCCATCACATTAATCCATCAATCAATCAAGTCAAGTAGAACCCATACCCTACCCATCCCTCTCTCACCCAAAGTCAACAACACCCATACTCATCTCATTCCTTTCTTACTAACAAGTCAACAAGCATCATACCGTCCATTTACTACACCACTCGTCTCTCTCTCATTTCTCAATGCATCCTAAGCAATCCAAGAGAGAGGATCATCCAAGCATTTTCAAGGGAGAAGGAGAAGCTAGGTGTGGCCCACTTCCTACCCCCTAATCACCCATCTCCACCATTCAATCCTCATCATCCTCTATCAAAGAGGAAGCTTAGGAGCTTGGAAGATCAAGGGACCAAGAAGAAGATAAATCGGTGGGTTTTTAGGATATCCAACCATTAATTTTCATTTGAGGGCCCACTTGTGATGGTACCCATCTTGATGTATGTACATGGAGGAGCTCATAGTGGCAGAGCTCCTCCCATCTCCGCCATTTCTTTCTCTCTCTCTCTCTCTCTCTTTTCCTTTTGTATGGTGATGATGACAATGAGGTTTGTGGCCCACCATGATGTGTTATGTCCATGCCATCCACCTGCAAGGACCCCACTTAGGGTGCGTATTTCATCTAGGCCGTCTATCCATTCGCTGGATGTCCAGCGTCCCTAGATGAAGGTGAAAACATAAATATCAGCTTGATCTGTGGGCCCCACCATGATCTATGTGTGATGTCCACACCGTCTAGTGGTTAGACGTGGGACCCACATGGCACAGGTGTTTTACCCAGGCCATCTTTCCAGGATGTTGGGCGCTAAACGCTAGAGCATTTTTAAAAAAAGTAATAAAATATAATAATAATATATATATTATGTAGTGGGCCCCACGTGGACCCACTTGCTGTGAAGTAGATTAGCTGGAGTACCTTACACCAGCTATTCACTTGCTACTTAGAACGTTAACAAGTTCTGTGGCTTCATCATGAGATATGAGGTATATCCCATGTTGTCTGTCCAATGGCAGGGAGTGGGACCCACTCCACACATGCTGCACATGTGGAGATGGGCCCCACATTGATGTATGCATTCTATTATCCACATCATCCAGCTATCTGGACGGTGGAAAACACACTGTGATTTATGTATTTTATTCCCATTATCCATCTGGACGGTGGGGACCATTGTGATGTATTTTGTATACACACCATCCATCTTAGGGGACCACCATGATGTATGTATGTCATTCACGCCATCCAACCCGTGGACGGTGGTGACCCACGTGATATATGTGTTTTATCCTTACCGTCCATGACAGTGGGGCCTACTGTGATGTCCACCATCCATCTAGGCCTCCTAGGCCTAGAGAATGAGGCAGATTCAAATCTCAGGTGGAGCACACCACGTGGGACTTCATGATCTATGTGTCTTTCCCATGCTGAACATGGGCTGGCATGTGGGGCCCATGTGATGTACATTCGTACCATCCATCCCCGATAAATGGGACCCACCTTTAATGTATGTATTTTACATCCACACCATCCAGCAGCAGGCCTAGACGCTGTTGGACAACAGTAGAATGACACCACTGTTGAAACCTCTTGGCCCCACCATGACATTTGTGGGAGGCCCAAAAGCAGGGCCCACCTATTGTGTGGCCCATTTTGTTGTATTTGAGGCCAACCTTGAAGTATGTGTTACCCTGGTATTTGAGGCCCAGGTATAAGGCCCATTTGATGTATATGAGGCCCATGCGATGCGACCCACTTGATGTATATGAGGCCCATGTATTGCGGCCCATTTGATGTATATGAGGCCCATATATTACGGCCCATTTAATGTATATGAGGCCCATGTATTACGGCCTATTGTGGTGTATATGAGGTCCATGAGCAAGGCCCAATGTGATGCATATGTAGCCCATGAGTGAGGCCCATCGTGATGTGTATTAGGCCCTTGAGAGAGGCCCATGGTGATGTATATTGGGCCATTGTGTGAGGCCATGGGCCCACTATATGTTTGGCTTATGAAGGCCACTCCTTGGGAGCAATGTTGGTTAAATGTCCACATTGATGGGCAATGATGGTTAAATGTCCACATCGTGGCCTTCCCTTAGGCCTTATTAGGCCTATTCTCATCAATGCCATTTATCGATGCTGATTATCAGTGCCGATTATCGTTGCTGTGTCGGTGCCGATTATTGATGTTATATTGGTGTTGATTATTGATGTTGATTATTGGTGTCAATTATCAATGCTAATTATTGGGGCCGATTATCGAGGCTGATTATCGATACCGATTATGAGTATGTAATAGCATAACATCATGATACATGCCCATATGCATCATCTTTATGTTTGTTATGAGATGTGGTTGACCATTGCATATGCCATAGGGTGGATTATTATGGGACACCCTAATAGGAGGAGTTGCCCACATGAGCGCATGGTACGCACAGGATTACTGCATAACTGGATGGTATGACTCATGCATATCGCATTTTATGATATGACCACTGTATGCCCTAATGACATTAGGGCCATGGCCTCCACAGGCGTGTCGTAGATGGCTAGATGGGACATCAAAAATATTTGGTTTTAACATACGGGCGCCATAGATGTCCCTGGGTGAAAATCCCTAAACCCCTGAGGCCAGGGGATGCTTTAACGTCTAGAACGAGTGGATATACATGAGCGTATGAGGGCTGTATACCAGTAGGCCACGTCTCCCACTGTGTCGTGGTTGGTTGGAAGGGAGTGTGACCTTAACCGCCTGAGTGAGGGGGCAATATCTAGGTTGAGTTTGACCGCTTAAGGAATGGGTCCACTTCGAGGAGCCGGGCCTAATATTGGTAGGCCGATAGTGAGTTCTCTTCCACTTACCCAGTTATGCGCTCGGATAGGGACGACAAGCTGACTTAGAGTGTACTAGACCCTGATGATGATCCCAAAGATATACGGTACTAATATGTGGACTTATTAAGAGTTGCATACTTAACATTATACACATTCATTTATTCATTCACCATCCACTCGGGCTGGTGGTGCATAACTAATTGTTATATGTACCTTCGCAATGGCCAGAATTTCGGTTGGGGCATGCGACCAACCTGAGATCAAGAGTTTACCACACTGAGTCTATCTATCCAAATTTAGGTATGGGACTGGTTTGGATAGAAGTCTCTTTTAATGGACCCCATAGCTTGCGATACTACTATCATCCTGACTTCACACTTCATCTAGGTCATTTCATTTGCACTGCATATTACATTACATCCGCGGCATATGACATTTTGGGTTGCTATGTTTCTGCATTTATATGGCCTAGTGAGGTTGATGGTACTCATGGACTCGTCAGGATTTGTATATTGCATTTCTTCCTCAGTATATGATATTGGCTTCCTCAGTATGTGATATTGGCTTATTATGTCTTTTTTGCATTGCATAGCTTAGGTAAGGTTGATGGTATTTATGGACTTACCAGAATGTTTCTGCATTACTCTGATATTATATACTTGGCACTTACCTTGTGCACACACTTTCACCACCCTCTAAGCTTTCTATAAGCTTATGCACGATAGATACGTGTAGGTGGCGTTAGGTCGCAGCAGCGTTGAGCTTGGAGCATGCAGCGCTCTTCTGGAGCTTTGATTTTTGATATATGTATTTCCTTTTCAGCAATGTATTCAACTATTTATATTAGTGGATATGTGATGATGATGTTGCCTTTGTGATTTGGGTAAACTTGTGGTTATGCTTCTTACGAGATAAATGTACATTAGAAAATCCTCCTTATAGGATTCCAGGATCAGATTCTGGTGTACGGGCATTGGAAGCTGAGAATGGGGTACTACGGAGGTTGTCGGTGTCGGATTCGGTGATTAGAAATTTTGTGAGCCTGGTTTCCAAGTTTGGGGTGTGACATGAACCCTCCATATCTGTGCCATGGGGCCCACTTTTCATCAATCACCTTCATCCCTTTGCACGACTCGCGCAATCAATAGGATCATTTGCGCGGTTCGCGCAACCAATATAACACCTTCATCCTTTTATGCGACTCGCGCAATTAATAGGATCATTTGCGTAGGTCGCGCAACCAATATGGGTTGCATGGACCTGCGCAATCACATAAAATGACACTCTTTGTTCACTTTTTCTTCTGAACTTTTACTTTCTTGATCCTTTCCATCTTTATTCTTTTTTATGCCTCAACAGCTTCATAATGCTTATAGGAGAAAGAAATTGAAGCTCCATTGACATTTTTGCAGTAGGTTCGAGTCTAAACTTGTAGTGTATGATTTGTTGCACACACAATAGCCATTAAGAAAGAAGCCCTAAGCTACTCTAAGAGAACCTTCTAAACTTAGGGTTGTTTTGAACGTCTACGATCAATTGAGAAACAACGAATGGGTATGATACATTTTAGGGTATAAAATCTTTAACAGAAAAGATTCTTTTATGTTTCTTTGCTGGGAAAGCCATAATCGAAGGGCTAGGATATGTTTTAGATGGACAATTAAGATGGAGAGAGAGAGAGAGAGAGAGAGAGAGAGAGAGAGACATGTGGATTTTCAGCCTGGCAGGGAGAAGCAGAGAATTCCATTTTTAAAAAATTTTAACTATACGCAACTCCATTGTACCTGTTGTTGTGTGCATGCACGTGTGCATGAACTTGCACGGACAACGAGGTCTTGGTTGGTTTTGCTTGCCGAACACTATGGACGATTTAGATCATCCACTTGATCCTTGACAATGGGCCATTTGATGATCAAACGGACGCTCGTTTATTCACTGGTGGGAAAATAGAAAGGAGAAGAGGAGGTTTCATCTTTGGCATCGGGTCAAACCTAGTTTGACTCGCCCTAGCGTCCAGTGCACTGCTGGTGCACGCTCTATAGTGTACACACACCATGAGCATGGGGTCCATAGTGATGTTTGTGAGAAATTTACTCCGACCATTCGATTCTACTCACGTACATAGGACACCAGTCCATTGATTAGGCAGTTCTCATGCTCAAGTGAGCCCTCATCAATTGAATTGTGGTCATAAGAATTGATTTCCATTGATCTGATGGTTAGATTATCTTGATTCTGATTATCAAGGGTTCCGAGGGGGTCTAAAGATTGTCTGGGTACATTTTTAGCAGTTGATTTCTGAACTAGACAGTCACTTTGCGTGATTTAGTAATGAATCATCCAATGATATGTTATGGACTTGATGACGAATAAGATCTTCCACATGATCAATGAAGATGGGTCACTAATCATGCAACAGACGCTATCCATTTAAATGGCACATGGGCGGAAACGTAGGAAAGTAAAGAAGAAAGATTCCTTCTTTGGATGTTTTCGGGCTAGCACCTGTTTGAACCGGGCTATGGTCTGATGTACTGTGGATGTGCACGTACTGTGCTCACGCATTGTCCCAAAGTGGGGGTCCATCTTGAAAATCAATCGGATGGATGACTTGATCTATGAACATGTGAAACCTTATTATAGTGAAAGCTAAAATTATGAGGGTAGTAATTTTAAGAGTGGAGTAGGTGTGATTGTTTTAAGCACTGAACCACTATACCTCCTTGATCAATGGTGGTGATATTTATTTATTTATTTCTTTCCTTGTGATTGATTGTCTCTTACTAAGTTTGATATTTTTGATCTCAAAGATGTCGTGAAATAAGGTTGTTCTGCTTAAATCTTTTAGGTGAAGGTTGTCCTATGAACTATTTAGAATTAAAATTTTAATACTCTAAGCAATTAAGCATATTTGTTTTATTATTCTACATTATATCAAAATATATTGTATTGTCCTATTCACCCCCGCTCTAGGACATCTATAGCTCGTCCTTTCAGAGGCCATCGATGTCATTAAGCAAAGGATGCTCATAGGTCAGAGCTGACAGAAGAGTTTTATAGATCATTGGTGTTGTCCCTTTAAGTTTTCCATTGACAACCATGTGTATCTCAAGGTCTCACCCATGAAGGGTGTAGTTCATTTTGGAGCTAAGGGGAAGCTAGCCCCGAGGTCCATTGGACCCTTTGAGATCACTGGGTGCATTTGCATCGTGGCCTATCAGCTTGCCATGCCACTTCAATTGTTTGGTGTCCACAACATTTTTCATGTTTTTATGTTACGGATGTGAGACCCGTATCCTAGCCCATATCATTCCCTAGGCTTCCACGGTCCTTTCGGTCGAATTTTGGCAACCTGCGACGCATAGATAGCAGTTGCACGCGACCCTGAGTCGTATCTTATATTCCAGAGTCGGGTTGACCTGAGACTTATACCCTTGCGGCCGTACCGTCGCAGCGGTTCCAACGTCGTGTCTTGCGCGCTGAGGCAATACCCGGGCCAAGAGATGTGGGCCCGCGTTCAGTTCGAGGAAAATGCCGCGCATTGTAAATCGCAAGGGAATATATCCCATCAATCAAGTATACATCACACTTCAAATGTCAAGTCAACACCATCCCCAAAGTCAACTCTCTCTCTTACAACCCTTACCTATCAAGTACACCCATCACTCACCATCCCTCTCTCTCTGTCTCTCATTTCCTCCAAAACTCCCAAGAGCAACTGTCCAAGCTAGCTCTATGGGAAAGAAGCTAGTGTGGCCCACCTTCCTACCACCCAATCCCATCCTCCAAGAGATCATCTTGATCATTGAATCACATTCCTTGGAGCTCTAGAACGTGTTGGTAGAAAAAAGGAAGAGGAGATCAAAGGTGGGTGTTCATAGCATCTGATTTTGATGAAGGGTCCACATGATTTGGGACCCACTTGATGTATGCATTATATAGGGAGGGCCCATAGTGGCGGGAACCCTCCCCTTCTCTCATCTCTCCATCTCTCTCCATCTCTATTTCTCTCTCTCTTTATATTTTTTTATGATGGCCCACCTATGATGATCCATGCCGTCCAGCTACGTGGAACCCACCTATGTTTGGATTTCATCCACACCGTCCGTCCATTTAGACGGGACCCACCTGATGCGTGGATGGAACCCACACTATTCATCCGATCTTTGGACGTTGGGAGAAAGGAAAATACAAATGTCAGCTTGATGCTAACCTGGTGGGCCCCACACGTGTGGACCCACCCCCCATGCATGTGATCCATCTGGGCCGTCCATCTGCTGGACAGCCAGCAGCTAGAGTTGCTATTGACACAGCAAGTTCTGTAGGTCCATCATGAGGTATGTGTTTTATATCCACCCCGTCCATCTGTTTAGGGCGTGGCCCACCCCACACGTGTGGGTGGGACCCACCTTGATGTATTTATTCTATATCCTAACCATCCATCTCTCTTTGGACGGTGGGTGGCCACCATGATGTATGTGATCTGTAGGGGCCACCGTGATGTATCTGTATGCCACACTATCCATTGCTAGACGGTGCTATGCAGGCCTTGCTGTGATGTATTTGTAGCCATGTCGTCCATCTATGTTCTGGACGGGCAGGGCCCACCTTAATGACATGTTGTATATTCACACATCCATCCATTTTTCCCTGACAGCGGGTGGGACCCCCCCTCTGCAATGCATGTGTTTGTACACCACACCATCCATCTGTTTTCTAGGGTGGGACCCACCTCTGATGCATCTGTTGTATCTAAACCGTTCACACACCTTGATGTATGTGGTGTATGCACATCGTCTAACAGATTTAGACAGTGGACCACACTTAGATGTATTTATTATATCCACATCGTCCAGGGGGTGGGGCTCACCCTGGTATATGTGTTTTATCCAAGCCGTCCACCTGTTTTGCCAGCATGGGACCACCATGATGTATTTATTTCATCCACACCGTCTAGATTATGTTGGACTGTGCTAGACAATGTTTGGATAGTGTTGATTTACATGGATAATGTTTGGAAAGTGCTGATTTACATAGACATTGTTTGGACAGTACTGATTTTCATAGGCAATGTTTGGACAGTGCTGACCATCATTAGTGAGCCACGTGCCCCATAAAATGAGTGTACAGTGATACACATGTTACACCTGCAACTATTGAAATGATTTTTAGTGTAATCCAAGTCTCACTTGAGGCCCATTGGTGTGGCCCATCTTGATGTATTTGTGGCCCATCCGTTAAGACTCACCTTGATACAATCACGGCCCCATGTGATGAGGCCCATTATGGTGTGTATTAGGCCGTGGGACGTGGCTCATTGTGATATATTTCCATCCCATATGACATAACCCATTGTGATATATTTTCGGCCCATTTGGTAAGGCTCATTGCAATGTATTTCCGACCCATTTGGTAAGGTCCATTGTGATATATTTCTGGCTCATTTGATGAGGCCCATTGTGATGTATTTCTGGCTCATTTGGTAAGGCCCATTGTGATGTATTCCTGCCCATTTGGTAAGGCGCATTGTGATGTATTCCCGGTCCATTTGGTAAGGCCCATTGTGATGTATTCCCAGCCCATTTGGTAAGGCACAATGAGATGTATTTTTCAGCCCATATATTGTGGCCCATTTAACATATATGGGGCCCATGTATTGCGTTCCATTGTGATGTACATGAGGTCCATGAGTGAGGCCTAATGTGATGCATATGTAGCCCATAAGTGAGGCCATCATGATGTGTATTAGGCCCTTGAGAGAGGCCCATAGTGATGTATATTGGGCCATTGTGTGAGGCCATGGGCCCACTATATGTTTGGTTCTATGTGGGCCACTCATTGAGAGCAATGTTGGTTAAATGTCCACATTGATGGGTAATGTTGGTTAAATATCCTCATTGTGACCTTCCCTTAGGTCCTTTGTTAGGCCAATTATCGATGCCGATTATCAATACCGGTTAGCGATACGGATTATGAGTATGTGATAGCATAACATCATGATACATGCCCATACGCATCATATGCATGTTTGTTATGAGATGTGATTGACCATTACATATGTCATTGGGCAAGTTGTTATGAGACACCTTGATAGGCAGAGATTGTCTCACATGAGCACACGGTATGCGCAGGATTGATGCCTGACTAGATTATATGACTCATGCATCTTGCATTGTGTGTTGTGATTACTATACGCCCTAGCGACATCAGGGCAGTGGCCTCCACTGACATATCATGGATGGCCAGATGGGACACCAGAAATGTTTGGTTCTAGTATACGGGCGCCATAGATGTCCCTGGGTGAAAATTCCTAAACCTCCATTGCTAAGAGACGCCCCAACGTCTAGACTGAGTGGATATATATGAGCGCATGAGGGCCGTATACTAGTAGGTTGCGTCTCCCACTATGTCATGATTGGTTGGGAGGGGGTGTGTCCTTACCCGCCTGAGTTAGGGGGCAACATCTAGGTTGAGTTTGACCAGCTTGAGGAATGGGTCTGCTATTTATGAGCCGGGCCTGATTTTGGAAGGCGGATAGTGAGGTCTCTTCCACTTACCCAGTTGTGCACTCGAATAAGGGCGACAAGCTGGAGTAGAGTGTAATAGACCCCGGTGATGATCCCAGAGATGTACAGTACTGATATGTGGACTTATTGAGCAGGAGTTGTATACTCAGCATCTTACTCATTCATTCATTCATTCACTATCCACTCGGGCTGGTGGTGTGCAACTAATTTAATATGTGTACCTTCGCAATGGCTAGGATTTTAGTTAAGCGCGCGACTAACCTGAGATCAGTATTTTATCACATTGAGTCTGACTATCTAAATTTAGGTATGGGACTAGTTTAGATAGAAGTCCCTCGTGGTGGACCCCGAAGCCTGCGATACTACGTACTATCATCCCGACTTCACACTCCAGCTTGGTCATTTCATTCGCATCGCATATTGCATTGCATCCTCAGCACATAGCATTTGGTTTACTGTGCTTCTGTATTACATAACCTAATTAAGGTTAACGGTATTCGTAGACTCAATATTCGATATTTGGCCTACTATGTCTCCGCATTGCAAAGCTGATCTACATTGTTTCCTCAGTATATGATATTAGCTTATTATAATTTTACATCGCATAGCTTGGATAAGGCTGATGATATTTATGGACTTACCAACATGTTTCCGCATTACTCTGATATTGTGAGATTTATAGACTTCACAGTATTTCTATTTACTCTGATATTTACATGCTTGGTACTTATTTGGTCACACACTTACACTACCCTCTAAGCTTTCTATAAGCTTATGCACGATAGATGGTGCAGGTGACATTAGGTTACAGCAGTGTTGAGCTTGGAGCGTGCAGCTGTCTTCTGGAGCTTTGATTTCTGATATATGTATTTCCCCTTCATATACTGTATTCAAATATCTTATTAGTAGATATATGATGATGATGTTGCCTTTGTGATTTGGGTAAACTTGTGATTATGCTTCTTATGAGACAAATGTACATTGGAAAATCCTCATTGTAGGATCCCAGGATCGGAATCTGGCGTATGAGCGCTGGGAGCCGAGAATGAGGTACTACAGAGGCTGTCGGCACCGGATTCGGCAATAGAAATTTTGTGAGGCCGATTTCTGGGTTTGGGGCGTGACAACGGAAGTGTGGGTCAGACATGGTTTCCGTGATAGACTAACAGTCATTAGAGGTTCGTGAGGATGCTTCTTACATTGAGTCGCCGGTTTGTATCCTTGATCGGAAGGAGCAGATCCTCCGGACCAGGGTCATTCCTCTGGTGAAAGTTCAGTGGGGTCACCATAGTGTGGTTGAGGCATCTTGGGAGCTAGAGGTTGAGATTCGAGAGCGTTATCCCTATCTCTTTGATATTTAATTCTATTTGTATGTTGTGTTTCTGATTATATATAGTGATATGATTTCCCTTCCTTTGTGAGCCCTGTTTAGTTTAGGTTGTAGTGTAAATTTCGAGGATAAAATTTTCTATTAGGAGGGGAGAGTTGTAAGACTTGTAACCTCGTGAGACCTTTCATATGCTTCTACTTCGACAATGGCATGTTCTCGGTGGACCAGATTAACGAGTTTTGATCGGGACGCTATTTTAATACCACAATACCTTGAGACTTGTACCCTAGCGACTGCATGGACACCACAATTCCAACGCCGCCATCACACCCCATTTCGGTCCCTAGATTAGAAGTTGCAGATTTGACACAATCTGAGGTGGGCCGCGTAACGCATGCGGGCCCCACTTGCACAAATCCCAATGTTGTCAAATCAATGAACCCATCCATCACTCATGTCACTCTCTTTCCCCATTAGTCAAACAAGCCATGCCTTTCTCATGCAACTCATACCCTTACCCATGCCTAGCTATCATTCTTTCCGTCTTTTTCTCCACATTTTACCCCTCCATCTTCTTCTTATTCCCTCCCTATCCTAAAAGTTCTACCACTGAAGCTTCCAAACCCCTTTCATTTCTCTAAATTTTTTTAGCAAATGAGAGTGAGAAGAAAAGAGAGAAAACAGATTAGAAAGAGAAAATATTAGAGAAAATTAGAGAGAGATTAAAGAGAGAAGAGAGTGTGCTTGAGAGAAAGAAGTCCTCTTAAGAGAGAGATTAATATTGTGGGGCCCATAGTCGGGCCACGCTATTGGAGAATGTGCCCCAAACGTTATCATAGCCTGGACCACCTTGTGTGGCCCACCATGATGTTTATTTTTGTACGTGTTTATACTTAAAGCACAGTTAGGATTGTCAAATTTCGTAGTCCCAAATGGATCACAAGTACTCATGAAGATGTTCTGTGACAACTCATGAAGACTAGGTAAAAATTAGATTAACATCTCAAGGAAGACTAACATTCCAAGCTTTAAATTTTCTTAGTTCAATGTTTGAAGCATTATGTATGTGTCAACCATCATGTGGTATAACCTTAGAATGACCCTAGGTTAGGTGTATTGTTGAGTGTTAAATATTGCATATTTTTTCTTATTTATATCTTGGTTTTATGAACATGATAATGCTTATTGGGTGTATTTTATACATGTTTGTATTGTGTTGAGGGTCAAATATTGAATATTGGACCCCATCTATTACTTGGTTTTATGAACATGATGATGCTTATGTTCCATTTTAATCATGTTTGTGTTGCAAGGTGAATTTAAGAGCTTGGATTGAAAAGGATGTTAAAAGCATGGATTTAATGCTCACAAATCACCAAAGACAAGAATGGATCTTATAGGACCAAGTATGAAGAATGCACATACTGAAGATCTAAGAAAACCAAGTTAAGAACGAAGAAAATCGAAGTTTTAAAGTGAAATTCGGTGATTCTCGACTAGTCCTAGTTCCGGCTCGACCAGTCCTAGCTACGCATGACCCGTCCTGGACTCTGCTCTACCGGTCGAATGTGCCTCGACTCGAACTCCAGCCTGTAAAACTTTTAAATCTTTGTATTGCTCGACTAATTGAAGGAGACCCTCGACCGGTCGAGGACAGCCCATGACGGGTCGAGGACGTCCCACGACCAGTCGAGGGTTAGCAATTTTTGCGTGAACTATGTAAATTTGAGACAGTTTCTGAAAATTTCCACTCAGTGTAAAAGTTTAAGGCCTAAAGCTATAAATAGGGGTCCCTAGGGCATCCTTAGGCATCATCTAGGGTTTGGGGAGTGGAACAAAAGCGTAGAGAAGCCGTCGCCAAGAGTTTTACTTCCTTTTTCTTAGTTGTTTTTATGTTTTTCTTAATATTCTAGTTCAATCATGTCTATGGTTGGCTAAACCTCTTAACTAGGGCTAAAAGGTGAAGCTTGTAGCATGATGAGATGTTTCTATTGCATTGATTCATGTTTATATTGAACTCTCTTTGATTCTATTTTGATTATAAGGAATACTTTTAGTTTTTAATTGTTTATTGTGACTCAAATTACAATGAATCTGTGATAGCTTTGAGTATGTTCTTTTCATGTATTGAGATTGTGACATTAGGAAATCCTGTTGTTCACCATCGTCCCATGGGCATGGTCGGGTGATGGAATCCTCCCTAACTTTCACAATTCTCCCAGATTAGTTATGGGATTGGTAAATCCTGTTGTTTGCCTTGTCTCCTAGGCATGGTTGGGTGATGAAACTTTCACAATTCTCCCAGATTGGTTATGGGATTGTTAAATCATGTTGTTTGCCTTATCTTCTAGGCATGGTTTTGTGATGGAATCACTTCCAGTTCTCACACCTCTTATCCATTGAGAATTAGGTCAAAGGAGGTTTAGATTTAATTTTACTAAGATATCTTCCAATTGGATAAGATGGGACTCTGATTCCAGTTATGTGCTTGAATCAAGCATTTTCTCCTTGATCTCTACAAGTGGATCCTCGAAAACCCTAGTTTCCCACCTTTGAATTTCTTAAGTTTTTCATTAAATCTCTCACAATTACTCTCTATACTTCCAGATTTAAGTTTTCATCTTCTCCTAGTTCTTCTTCTAGTTACTTTCAGAATACACATGAGATTAGTCCCTATGGATTAGGCCTCGGTCTCACTGAGATTATTACTACATTGCGACCCTACACTTGGGGTTATGAACATATTGCGAGGTGAATCTAAGAGCTTGGATTGAAAGGAATGTTAAAAGTATGGATTTGATGCTCAAGAATCACCAAGGTAAAGGATAGATCTTAGGATACCAAGATTGAAGAATTCACATGCCAGAGATCCAAGGAAACCAAGGGAGGAATGAAGAGAATCGAAGATTTGAAGTGAAGAAAAGGAATCCTAAAATTAACGTGAAATTCGGCTAGCCCGAGTTTTGGTTCGGCTAGCCCAAACTTGAAATTCGGCCAGCCCAAGAATGTTTAGGTGAAATTTCAGCAACCATTTCTTTTAAAATTTATAGGAATTCGCCCAGCTGAAGGACAAATTCAGCTAGCTCGAGTTTTAGCTCGGCTAGCCGAAGGTTACGTAGATTTTATGCGGAGTGCATAAAATTGAAGCGGTTTGCGGATTTTTCCAACTCGGTGTGAAAGTTGGAGTTCCACAACTATAAATAGGAGTCCCTAGGATGTTCCAAAACATCTTCTAGGGTTTGGAAAGGGAAAGGAGGCCTAGGTGGATCGTCGACATTGTTCTACTCCGATTTCTTCTTGGGTTTTTGTAGATATTTCTGTTTTTCTTATGTTTTTGAGTTGGCTACAACTAATCTCTTAGCTAGGGCTAAGAGGTGAAGCTTGTAGCGTGTTGGGATATTTATCTTGTTTTGATTCTTGTTTATATTGAATCTCATTGATTTCTAGTTTGATATTAAAGAAATATTTTCAGTTTTTTATGATTTATTATGACTCAAATTACAATAAATGATGTGATAGCTTTAGATATCTTCTTTTCTTATTTTGAGATTGAGAGATTGGTAAATCCTATTATTCACCATCGTCTCCTGGGCATGGTAGGGTGATGGAATCCCTTCCAATCATCATAATTCTCCTCCATTGAGAATTAGGTCAATGAAAAGTTTAGATTTGATTTAAATTGCTTTATCTTCCAATTGGATTAGATAGGACTCCAATTCCAATAGTGTTCCTTAAATCAAGCAAGATAGCATCTTGATAGCTGTAAGTGGATCCTTGGCACCCTAGTTCCCACCTTTTAATTGATAATTTAAATCACATTATTCAAAATTACTCTCTTTTATTCCATATTTAGGTTTAGATCTTCTTTTAGTTCTAGTTTTAGTTATTTTTAGAATACGTACAAGTTTAGTCCTTGTGGATTCGACCTCGGTCTCACCAAGTTATTACTACATTATGACCCTACACTTAAGGTTGTGAACAAGTTTTTGGCGCCGTTGTCGGGGATGACCGCTGCATTTTTCAGAGATCAATTAACATTAGAATTAGGTTAAGATTAGGGTTAATTTCTGCTTTGTTTTTAGGTTAGGATTTTCTGCTTTTAGAAACTGAATTTGTTTTTTATTTTGTAGAATCCTAACATAGCAATCCTAATCGGGTAACTTCATTTCAACTCTTTCTCTCTCTCTCTTACTTCTTATTTGCTGTAGTTTTCAATTTTTAGATTCTATGTTAGATTCTGAACTTGAGGGCTGTGAGTGTTTCATGCCCAAGTGGGTTTGTGATAACACTCTACGTCTTTTGAGTGAAGGAGGATTAGTAGAAGGGTTGCCTATCCATCACCGGATTAGACACCTATAAGGCCCGTATCTTAGTTCGTGTCACGCCCCAAACTCGGAAAATGGGCTCACAAAATTCTCGATCGCCAAATCCGGTATCTACAGCCTCCGTAGTATCCCATTCTCGGCTCCTAGCATCCATACGCTATATTCTAATCTTGGGATCATACAAGGAGGATTTTCCAAAGTACATTTATTTGTAATAAGCATAACCATTAGTTTACCCCAATCACAAAGGCAACATCATCATCACATATCCACTAATATAAACATTTGAATACAATGCTAAAAGAGAAATACATATGTTAAAATCAAAGCTCCAGAAGTCAGTTACTTGCCCCAAGCTCCACGCTACTGCAACCTAACATCACCTGCATGCATCTATCATGCATAAGCTTATAGAAAGCTTAGAGGGTGGTGTAAGTGTGTGAGCAGTATATGCGTGCTTAGAACGTAATATCAGAATAAACAGAAAATACTGGTAAGTCCACGAACCATATAATATCAGAGTAAGCAGAAGTACTGACAAGTCCTATAGAAATATCATCAACCTAATCCAGGATATGCGATGAAAGGACATAACAAGCAAATATCATATACTGAGAAAGTAATGTACGTCAGTTATGCAATGCGGAGACATAATGAGTGAAATATCAGATACCGATGATACAATTCTATCTGCATTTCTGAAGAATTACAATTACCATCAGCCTCATCTAGGTCATATGAATGCAGAAACATAGCAACCCAAAAATACCATATGACGAGGATGTAATGCAATATATAACATGTGGTGCGAATGAAATGATCAAGCTGCAGTGTAAAGTCGGGAAGATAGTATGTGGTGTCGCAGGTTATGGGGCCTATCAAAAAGGACTTCTATCCAAACCAGCCTTATACCTAAATTTGGATAGATAAACTCAATGTGGTAAACTCCTGATCTTTGGTTAGTCGCGTGCCCCAACTGAAATTCTGGCCATTGCGAAGGTACACGTAACAATAGTTGCACACCACCAGCCCGAGTGGATAGTGAATGAATGAATGAATAAATATGCAACTCCTGCTCCACAAATCAATACCGTACATCTCTGGGATCATCACCAGGGTCTAGTACACTCCAAGCTGGCTACCGCCCCAGCTGGCCGTGTAGCCCAACGAGTGGAAAAGACCTCACCACCCGCCTGCCAGTAGTATACCAATGCCTACCCGACTTGTCTATAGCAGACCCATTTGGGAGCTGGTCAAACTCAGCCTAGCTTATAGCCCCCTCACTAGGGCGGATAAGGCCACACCCCCTCCCAACCGACCATGACACAGTGGGAGACGCGGCCTACTGGTATTCCGCACTCGGGTGCTTATGTATCCATTCTGCCTAGACGTTGGGGTGTCTCCTAGCTTCGGAGGTTTAAGGACTTTCACCCACGGACATCCAAAGTGCCCAGATGCTCACCCACGAACATCCAAAGTTCCCAGATGCTTGAACCAAACATTTCCGGTATCCTATCTAGCCATCCACGACATGCCTGTGGAGGTCACAGCCCTGATGTCACTAAGGTGTATGATAATCACAATCACACAATGCAAGATGTATTAGTCATGTAGTTCAATCATGCATCAATCCTGCGTATATCGTGTGCTCATGTGGGATAACTCCACCTATCAGGGAGTCTCATAAACCATCTGTACTATGGCATATGTAAGGGTCAATCACATCTTATAATAAATATGTAGGTGATGCGTATAGGCATGTATCATGATGCTATGTTGTCACATACTCATAATCGGTATCAATAACCGACATCAACAATCGGCCTCGACAATGTGGACATTTTACCAACATTACCCCCAAGGAATGGCCCACATAGAGCCAAACATATAATGGCCCCATGGCCTTACACAGAGGCCTAATATACAACAAATGGGCCTTGCTCAAGGGCCACATATACACAATAGGTGGGCCCTACTCATGGGCCTCAAATACATGACATGTGGGCCCTACACATGGTTCTCGAATACATCAAATGGGCCATGCATCATGGGCTGATACATATCACAATGGGCCTTGCCCATAGGCCACGAATATATCACAATGGGCCTTGCCCATGGGCCATGAATACATCACAATGGGCCTTGCCCATGGGCCTCAAATACATCACAATAGGCCCCATCACATAGACCTCCTATTCATCACATTAGGCCTTAAATAGAAGTTGCATATACATCACACAGGCCGAATACACATCACAATGGGCCTCAACTATGGGTCGCATATACATCATATAGGTCTCGACAATCGGCCTTGGCAATCGAAATCGGCCTCAATAATCGAAATCGACACTTGGAATCGGCCTCGATACTCGGCCTCGATAATCAGAATCGGCCTCGACAAATCGGAATCGGCCTCGATACTCGGCCTTGACAATCGGAATTGGCTTATATAATCGGCCTTGATAAATTGGAATCGACCTCGATACTCAGCCTCGACAATCAGAATCGGCCTATACAATCGGCCTCGACAAATAGGAATTGGCCTCGATACTTGGCCTTAACAATTGGAATCGGCCTATACAATCGGCCTCGACAAATCAGAATCGACCTTGATACTCGGCCTCGACAATCGAAATCGGCCTATACAATCGGCCTCGACAAATCGGAATCGGCCTTGATACTCGGCCTCGACAATCGAAATCAGCCTATATAATCGGCCTCGACAAATCGGAATTGGCCTTAACAATCAGAATCGGCCTATATAATCGACCTTGACAAATCCGAATCGGCCTTAATACTCGGCCTCAACAATCGGAATCGGCCTTGACAATCGGAATCGACCTCGGTTCTCGGCCTCGACAATCGGAATCGGCCTCAATAATTGGCCTCAACAAATTGGAATTGGCCTATACAATCGGCCTCAACAAATTAGAATTGGCGTAGACAATTGGAATTGGCCTATACAATCAGCCTCGACAAATCGGCAGAACAAGGCCTAAGGGAAGGTCACAATGTGAACATCGAACCATCATCGCTCGTCAATGTGGACATTAAACCATCATTGTTCCCAAGACATGACCCACCATAATTATCATTACATACATCATGGAGTAATTACACATCGCAATAAACCTCATATACATCACATTCAGCCCCAAACATAGGCCCCACATATGCCTCATTAGGCCTCACTCGTGGCACTTATATGCCTCACATTGGGCCTCAATCCATGGGCCATCAAATACATCAAGTGGATCGCATCCACGGGCCACACCAATGGGCCTCATATATATCAATTGGGTTGCATCAATGGGCTGCACTAATGGGCCTCATACACATCAAGTGGGCTGCATCAATGGGCCGCACTAATGGGCCTCATACACATCAAGTGGGCGGCATCAATGGGCCGCACCATTCATCCATCTATAAAGATTATTTTAAAGCATTATCTAGACAATGAATCAAATCGAAAGATCATCTGGACCATACTACAAATAATAGTCGTGATAATGATTTCCACTATTAAATTTTAGAGGGGCCCACCATAACGTTTATTTTCCATCCAGTTAGTTTATAAGGTCACAAATACCTGAACAGAGAGGAAAAACAAATTTCATATTGGTCTAAAACCTCTGTGACCCAAAAAGGGTCTCAATGGTAGGCGTTCATCTCCACTGTTTCTGCAGTGTGGTCCACCCGATATCTGGATCTGTCTTTTCCCTTTTTTTTGTCTTAAGCCTTGAGATGAGTCGTCAAATGGATGAATAGTTTAGATGCATCACTATATCAGCGGGGCCCACAAAACTTATTGCCATCAATCCAGCAGCTAATTAGCTGGTGGATGGACTGTTTGGATGTTGTGCATGCATTAGGAGGGGGGCCATATAGATGAACGGCGTTGATGGATTCATACGGAGTGAGTCCCACCCGTCCAGATTGCTGGATGGTGTGGACAATACTCGTACACCACGGTGGTCCCACTGATATGGATGGACGGTGTGGATATTGCATGTGGGTCCACCTGACGTCATCCATTTCAAACGGGTGGGTCCCCACGTGGGGCCCACCATAACATTTATATTATGATATATATATATATATCTATATTATATTATATATATTAGATAACATTCATATTAATATATATATATATATTGTATTAGATATATCTGAGAACAGGTGGGTCCCCACGTGGGGCCCACCATATAGTATATTATAATATATTATATATCATAGCATGCCTGGTCCAGCGTCCAGAGAGTCTGGACGCTGAATGAACGGTCTGGATTGAAGCAGGGGGTTCACGTGGTGTGGGTGGATGATCACAAATCATGGTGGGTCCACACGTAGTAGTGGCCCACCACTGCATTTATATTAATATAATATATTATATTATATATAGCATTATATATATATATATATTATGCATGTGTTTGAAATCGTGCAAGTGGCTGTGTCCAGTGTCTAGGATGAAAGACGCTAGACGGCCTGGATGAAAGAGGCACACCTAATATAGTAGGCCCCACATGAATGGACGGTTTGGATGGCCCTACACAACACGGTGGCCTCACATCAGGTGGGCCACACTCTTAGATCAAGCTGATTTTTGTGTTTTCCTTCGTTTTGGCCCGTCCAAACGGACTGCCATGTGGGCCCACTCAGTGGACGGCATGGACGAAATACTTACTTCATGGCGGGCCACACACACACACACCATCTATACAAGAGAGAGAAAGAGTGAGAGAGAGAGAGAAACGGTGAGATGGAGGGACCCCGCATTGTGGACCCCTCATATATACAATGCATACATCAAGTGGGTCCCACAACAAGTGACCCCCTTAAAAATCAAAATCGGCGGTAGATCACCCACCTATGGCCTCCTTTAGCTCCTTGGACTCCTTGGCTCCTAAGCTTCAACTTCGATGGAGGATAATGAGATTTGAAGGGTGGAGATGTGAGATAGAGTGGTAGGGAGTGGGCCACACATAAAACTCTCTCTCACTCCATGGAAGCCATGGACGTTTTCCTCTCCATGGGTTTACTTGGAAAATAGTTAGAGAATGAGAGAGAGAGAGAGAGAGAGAGAGAGAGAGATGTGAGGAGAGGGATGGGTGATGGGTGTTGTAAGGAAGGGATGGAGAGATATGGCTGTGTTTGAAATTTTGAAAAAGAGGGATGGGTAGGGAGAGAGAGAGTTGACTTAGGGAAAAAGAGTGATGGTTGCTTGTACTTGTGGTAGGGTGAGGTGGCATGGGGTATGGGTTTGTGTACTTGATTTGATGTGACATGTCATAGAGATTCTCTCAAAATTCACAACGTGCGGCGTTTCTTCGGAACAAACGTGGGCCCACATCTCCTGACCTGGGTATCACCTCGGTGCGCAAGACGTGGCGTCGAAACCATGGCGACAATGTGGTCGCAAGGATATAAGTTTCGAGTCGAGCTGACTATGATATACAGGACACGACTCAGGATTGCTCGCAAATGCCGATAACAGACAGCGGGTCACTGGAATTTGATCGGGAGGACCGCGAAAGCCTACGGAACGGTATAGGCTAAGATACAGGTCTTATAGTTCGTACCATTCTTTAGACTCCTGAGATCCTACCCATCAAATTTCACTGACCCGCGACCTGTAGACAACATTTGCACACAACCCTAAGTCACACCCCGTAGATCTGAGTTGACTCGACCCAAGACTTATACCTTAGCGACCGCACCATCCCTGCGGTTCTAATGTCGCATCTTACACACCAATCCGATACCCAGGCTAGGAGCTGTGGGCCCATGTATATATCTCGATGAAACACCACGCGTTGTGAATTCTGAGAGAATCTTTACCCATCTTTCCATCACTAGTCAAGTACACATCCCATCACAAACCCATGCTTTCTTTCTCCACAAGACAAGCAACCCATCCCCTCTTAACCAAAGTCAACTCTTATGTCACTCCACCCATCACTCCATCCCATCTCCCTTACAACCACCCTCTCTCTCTCAATCTTTACCCATTCCCCAAGCAACCCAAAGAGAGTGACCGTCCAAGCATTCCAAGGAGAGAAGAACCAAGTGTGTGGCCCACTTCCTACCCCCAAATATCCTAATCTAACCCTTCAATCTTCATCATCTTCCATCAAAGAAGAAGCCAAGGAGCTTAGCATTCCAAGGAACCAAGAAGAAGTATAATCGGTGGGTGAATTTTCATTGTTGGTAGGAAAGGAATTTCCACTATGGTTTTGTATGATTTGAGGGCCAACTTGTGCTAGGACCCATTTGATGTATGTGTTGTATCATGAAAAGGGATGACTCATAGTGGCGGAGCCCCTCCCCTCCACACGTCTCTCTCTCTCTCTCTCCCTTTTTTTTGATGTTGTGGCCCACCTGATGATTCATGATATCTAGACCATTCATTCAGTGGGGATCATCCAGCTGTCCACCAAGTTAGGCTTATCTTGCTGCCCGTTTTTGGGTAAACATAAATATCATCTTGATCAACCAGCCGTGTGGACCCCCATCCGTGGGCCCCACCATGATGTAGCCAGCCATCCAGTTTTTTCATATCATTTTGGGGTAGGCGGGCCACCTTCTGCTGGACAGCCTGCTGTCCAGCAGCAGGCCTTGCTGTTGAAGATAAAACACAAATATCAGCCTGTTTTAATGGGTGGTCCACATTGGCATGGACCCCACCTTAATTTATGTACTTTATATATACACCATTCATGCAGTTTTCCTCATCATTTCAGGGTCCTTAGAGCTGGACAGATCCAACAAATTAGGACTGTCTAGTAGCAGCAGAACCATCTAGACTACTGACCGTCTGAATGGCAGGGAAACACAAATATCATCTTTAATTCAAAGAGCTGGTGGGCCACACCCACGCGGACCCACCTTGATGTATTGTATCCTACACTGTCCATCTAGGTCTCCCAGGCTCATGGCCTGGGAATGAGGTAGATGTAAATCTCAGGTAGAGAACATCGTGCTGTACCCAGCACATGGGACCACCATGATATGTGTGTTTCATTCACACCGTCCAGCTGAGGACGGTGTGGCTCGTATGATGTAAGTGTCTTATCTCTGTCGTCCAGTCCCTGGATGTGGACTGGACCCACCGTAATATATGTGCCTATTTGCACTGTCTAGTAGGGTTGGGACAGTGGGACCCACCTTTGATGCATGTCTAAATCCATGTCGTCTAGCAGCCTGGTCCGGGCGCTGCTGGACAACAGGGATTAACGCCCACCATTAAAATTTTCAGCAAGCCCACTTGCTACTGAGGTGAGGCCCACTTGCTGCTAAGGTGAGGCCCACTTGCTACTGATGTGAGGCCCATTTGTTGCTGATATGTGGCCCGTTGTGATGTATATAAGCCCATGAGATATAGCTCATTGTGATGCATATGAGGCCTATGAGATGCGGCCCATTGTGATGCATATAAGGCCCATGAGATACAACCCATTCTGATGCATATGAGGCCCGTGAGGTGTGGCCCATTGTGGTCTATATAAGCCCATGTGATGAGGCCCGTCATGATGTATGTGAGGCCCATGTGATGAGGCCTGTTGTGATGTATATGAGGCCCATGTGATGAGGCCCATTGGGATGTACATGAGGACCTTGTGTGAGGCCCATTGTGTTGGTATAAGGCCTATTATATGTGTGAGGCCCATTGTATATGTGAGGCCCAATTGAGATGTGTAAAGCCCACCATGATGTATGTGTTATATTCACATCGTTCATCCATTTCTCTAAGGCCATGGGCCCCATTGCCTTGAGAGGGCCACCCTGATTTATGGATTATATACCCACCATGGGGCTGCCTTATGAGGCTCATCATGATGTATGTGTTACATACATGATGTCCATCCATTTCCCCAATTTGTATAAGAGTCGTGGGCCCCATAAAGAGTTAGATTCAAATCCCAAGTGAATCACACACTAGGAGACAATAGTGGTTAAAAGTCCACCATTGAAATCCTCCCTAGGGTCCGTTGTTAAGCCCATTACCTTGGGAGCAATGATGGTTAAATGTCCACGTTGTAATCTCCCTAAGGTGCATTGTTAGGCCCATTCTCATCTCCTCTTATTTGGCTTACCCCGAACCATTGGGCCCTCATTGATGATACCCATCTCACCCTACTGGGCTAATGCAAACCCTTGGCCCCATTAATGTTAGTGATACCCATTTTCTCTTGTCGGGTTATCCTGAACCATTGGGCCCCCATTGATGCTGGTAATACCCATCTTTCCCTTGTTGGGCTATCCAAATCCGTTGGGCTCCCATTTGAAAATGATGCTCTCCACCATACCCTGTAGGACCATCCAAGCCTTGGAGCCCATCTTGTGTTCATATCGGGCCTTCTATAGGGAATGTGACCCACTTAGATGTATGTATTTATCCAAGCTTAATAACCCTAACTTGAGGCCCACTTAGATGATGAGCAGGACCGTATGTAGGGTTATATAGTCCTGGATGTGTGGATCCTACCAAGGGCTGCTTTGTATTCGTATCAGGCCCTCATAAGAAAGCCCAATTGTTCATGATAAAGAGAGTGAGGAAGCCCACTTGTTGTATACCTGCTTGACTCACCCCATGAGATGTATCCTACCTTGTAATCGATTGTTAGGACCTCGTGTTATGTATGTATCATCCACAATGTCCATTTACCTTCTTAGGACGAGTGTGAGGCCTATCTTTGACATTAGTACATCATCATCACCTCCCTTGCTATAGATGGAAGAATACGTAATATCAGGTTTGGTATATCCACTACATAGAACCTATCTTGACGTATAGGCTAGACCCGTCGTCCCTGTCTTGGATCATGCAGAGCCTTGGAAGGCTAATGTAAGACATACTGCATGGGTTCCTATAGTTGTAGAAGGAGCATGTCGTTTAGTTTACACTCTTAGCATGTGACATGCTAGTGAAGGTCGATTGTGGATTATTGTTGTTTGCCTTATCAGATAATCATGCCTATGTACTTTATTACATCATGATACATGCTTATACACATCATATGCATGCATGTTATGAGGAGTGACTGATCATAGCATATGCCATTGGGCTGGTTTATTATGGGGCTCCTCGTGAGATGAAGTTGCCCCAAATGAGCACGGTACGTGCAAGATTGATGCATGACTAGATGGTATCACTTATGTATCTCATTTTTTGTGTGGCATGATCACTTTGCGCCCTAGCGACATCAGGGCTATGGCCTCCACAGGCATATCATGGATGACTAGATGGGACACTAGAAATATTTGAGACTTAATGTATGGGCATGTTCGATGTCCATGGGTGAAAGCCCCTAAACCCCCATGGCCAGGGGATGCTCCAACGTTTAGACCAAGTGGATACATGAGTGCCCAAGTGCCGAATACCAGTAGGCCACGTCTCCCACTATGTCGTGGTCAATTGGAAAGGGGTGTAGCCTTATCTGCCCAAGTGAGGGGACTGAGTTTGTAAATAGGTCCACTGTCAATGTGCCAGGTAGGTATTGGCAGACTACTGGTCAGGCGGGTAGTGAGGTCTCTTCCACTCACTGGATTGCACAGCTAGGGAGGCGGCAATCAGTGTGGAGTGTATTAGACCCCATTGATGATCCTAGAGGTGTACAATTCTAATATTGTGACGCCCCATCTCTATTACACACTTGAGTGGGCACTCGTGGGTAGGCGCTGATGTGGGTGGGGCCTAAGGGCCTGGGCGAGCTACCAGTGGTTGGCAGGCTACTGTGCATGCAGTGGGGTGGAAGCTTGTCCCACGTTGGAAGCGTTGTGGTAGCTATATGTGGACTTACTGAGCAGGAGTTGCGTACTCAGCATTTGACTCATTCATCCATTCATTCACTATCCACTCAGTCTAGTGGTGCACAACCAAATCATTATGTGTACCTTTGCAATGGCCAGGATTTCGGTTGGGTGTGCGACCAACCTGAGATCAGGAGGTTACCACATTGAGTCTAGCTATCCAAATTTAGGTATGGGACTGGTTTGGATAGAAGTCCCTTGTGATGGACCCTATAACTTGCGATACTACATACTATCATCTCAATTTCACACTCCAGCTTAGTCATTTCTTTTGCACCACATATTGCATTGCATCATCAGCACATAACATTTGGTTTACTATGCTTCTGTTTTGCTTAGCCTGAATAAGGTTGATGGTATTATAGACTCGCCAGGATCTGCATATTGCATTACATCCGTGGCATATGGCATTTGGGTTGCTATGTTCTGCATTTATATGGCCTAGATGAGGCTGATGGTATTCGTGACTCATCAAGAATTGCATATTGTACTGTATCCTTCGCATCTAATATTTGGTTCACTATGACTTTGCATTGTATAGCTGATCTACATTGCATACTCTGATATTGAATGACATATAGACTTGCCAGTATTCGGTTTGCGCTGATATTATATGCTTCGCACATGCTTTGTGTACACACATACACCACCCTCCAAGCTTCGTAGTAAGCTTATGCATGACCGTTGTGTGCAGGTGATGTTAGGTTATAGCAGCATTGAGACACGAGCAAGTGCCAGAGCCTTGGAGTTTTATTTCATATATATGTATTTTCCCTTTTCATGCACTGTAATCAAATGTTTATATTAGTGGATATGTGATGATGATGTTGCCTTTGTGATTTGGGTACACTTGTGGTTATGATCCTTTATTTATAAAAAGAATTCACACTGAAAATCCTCCTTGTAGGATCCCAGGATCGGAACCTGGTGTATGGGCGTTGGGTGTCGAGAATGGGGTACTACGGAGGCTGTCGGCACCGAATTCAGTGATCGAGAATTCTGTGAGCCTGTTTTTCGAGTTTGGGGTGTGACAACACCACTTGAGATCCTCTCAGTTATTAGAAGTGATGGATGCATGTCAACCTCAACACTCAATTGAGGAAGCCTAGGATGAGAATGAGGTTCATCATGCACCCCCACCTTGTACTCTATGAGATTATTTACAACTGGCAGGGGTGAGCACACCTTCCTGCATGATTTTTCCAGTCAATATAGGAAATATGAATATTAAACCTATGGTAATCCAACTCCTTCTGAAGTTCCACGGACTTGAATCTGAAACTCCATATCTACACATGAAAGAGTTTGATGAGATAATAGCCACTTTACACTTTCCTAATGTGTCCGAGGACACGATCAGGCTGAAACTCTTTCCCTTCTCATTGAAAGAAAAAGCTAAGACTTGGTTACACTCACTACGACCATGATTCATTGCAGATAGAATGACATAACAAGGGAGTTCATAAAGAAATTCTTCCCATACCATAAGACAAACACCATCTGGAAGTCGATCATGAACTTCACCCAAAAGGAAGATGAGACATTCTTCCAATGTTGGGAGCAGTTCAAGGATCTTGTTAGTTCATGCCCACAACCTGGATTTAAAATGTGGTGTATAACAAATTTCTTCTACGATGGATTGACAACTTGCATGTGCCAATTGGTCGAGATGATGTGCAATTGGGAATTCGTGAATAAAGATGTCGATGATGTGTGGGACTACTTTGACAAACTTGCTGAAAATGCACAATAATCATGGGACATCCCCCTAAGACCTAACACCATTTCTAAGCTTACTCAATCAAAGGAGAGGGGTGAAATATATATTTTGAAAGAGGAAGATGATATAAATGCTAAAGTGGCTAATCTCATAAGGAAAATTGAGGCCATGGAACTTAAGAAGGATAAGGCTAAGGAAGTTGTTTGTGGTATTTGTGCTTGCAATGTACATAAAACTGAAAATTGTCCAACAATACCTATTTTTCGAGAAATATTGAAGGAACAATCGAATCCCGTGAACAACTACCAAAGACATTTTAGTGGACCCACCTCAAATAAATATAACTCAAGTTGGAAGAACCAGCCAAATTTCAGTTGGAGGAACAAACAAATTACTACCCCTCAAGGGATCCTTAATCAAATTTTGAATCAAAGGAACCCTTAAGAGGATCTGGTCTTGAAGTATATTCAAAATCAAGAGCTTCTTAATTAGGGTATGCTATAAGCCTTTCAAGGCCTTATAAAGGCCATGCAAGGGCTTGAGATGAACAAATTGATTGGGGAGAAAGGGATCCTTTCGGTCTAACGTCTCCCCAACCTTAAATCGCAGTATGAAATAAGTGACCTAAGTTGTTCGAGTCAAATGGAGCAAGCTAAGTCTATCACCACTCTTAGGAGTGGAAAGTTTATTGACAAAACCATTCCGACAATGGCTGAAAAGTCTAAGGACATGGAAGGAACCGATAATGATGGACCTAGCAATGCCCCACATTAGGAAGAACAAAAAAAAAGTGAGTAAGCTGATTGCGCCATTCCCCCAATGGTTGATTGCACTAAAACCTCTAGCTAACTCACAGGATATTCTAGAAGTGCTAAAACAAGTGAAAGTTAACATCCCTCTGCTGAACGATGTGAGACAAATTCCCTCTTACGCCAAATTTTTGAAAGATTTATGTACAACCAAGAGATGACAGACTATTCAATAGAATTTTTTTTTTGACAGAAAAGGTGAGTGCCATCCTCAAGCAAGATGTGCCACAAAAATATAAAGATCCTGGTAGCCCAACTATCACCTGTATAATTGGGAATCACCAGATAGAGCATGCACTTCTTGACTTGGGAGCAAGCGTTAATTTGATTCCTTTCTCGGTATACGAACAATTGGGTCTAGGTGAATTAAAACCCACCCGGACAACATTATAACTTGCTGATCATTGGGTCCATGTAATGAGAAGGATAATTAATGATGTGTTGGTTCATGTTGATAAATTTTACTATTCGGTAGATTTTATCATCCTGGATACTCAACCCATCATAGATATGAGCACTCAGATCCCTGTCATCCTTGGTCATCTGTTCCTAGCTATATCAAATGTCATAATTAATTATAGGAATAGAGTTATGAGTTATCTTTCAGAAACATGAAGTTGGAGCTCAATATCTTTTTCAACCTGAGTAAATAGTCAGAAGATGTTAACAACATCCACGACATCAACATGATCGACTCTTTCATGAAAGATAAAGCAACCCTGAATCTATACTTTGATCTTTTAGAGATGTATTTGGCTCACTCCATAATTTGGATGATGACATGATTAGGGAGATGGATGTCATGCTTAATGTTGCACCCGTACTTGAAGTTAATCGGAGGAGGCCACAACCAATGTAGTGCCTCTACCGTCTAGTCTCGAGGCACCAAAGCTTGACCTGAAATCATTACTTGCTGATCTTAAACATGTTTACTTGGGTCAAGTTGAGACATACCCGGTGGTTATTTCATCCCACCTTGAGAAAGAACATGAGAGTATCCTCATTTCTACTTTCAAAGAAGATGGAGTCATTGGGCATATCATCATAGACATTAATGTGGAGAATGAGCCTCCTTCAACTGAATGTCTCGACTCTTTAGAAGTTTGCTTGTCACACTTTGAGAATTCTAATGACTATATGATTCAAGACATAGTGAATGCCCTGTGAGAAAATACCTTGCTAGTTGATACTGACCGAGGGAATCAATTCTCCGAAGCACCTCTTTCCACAGATCCTGAATATTTACCATTAAAGGAGGAGGAGCTAAAAATTGAACCAAAGTCTGAAACTTCAGAATGTATTGAGACTATGCTACCTAATGAGATTTTTTTTTGAATTTCACCTGGTTGTAGTATCTAATTCGCCGTGGTGCACTAATATTGAAAAATTTTCTATCATAGGTGAATATTATGTACTTTGGATACCTCAAGGGCTTAAAAGGAAATTTTTTCTGAGGTTCATAAATTTCTCTAGACATTCATGCTCCAAGGCATCCAAGCCTATTAAAAAAAGGACTTTTGGATGATCTTGTTAAGAAACCCACAGAGGAATTTAACAAGATACTGGCCAGAGAAGGAACCTTGCTGCATGATTGAGTAACTTTCCCTTACTTTCCCAGTTTAAGATTCATTTTATTACTTTCATAAGATTTAGGATTAAGATAGTTTGATTTCATATTGTTTAGTCTTTATGCTAACCCATTTAATGTTGTGAACTTTGGAAAAGCCACAATTCTCTTTCTTCAGGTACTACCTTTCCATCACTTCTCCTTTCTTTTCGTTCTCTCATGTGCATTGTGTTCACAACCCCAAGTGTAAGGTCGCGATGTAATAATAATCTCGGTAAGACCGAGGTCGAATCCACACGGACTAATCTTGTGTGTATTCTGAAAATAACTAGAAGTAGAACTAGAAGAAGATCTAAATTAGAAATCTGGAATAAAGGAAGTAATTGTGAAAGGGATTTCAATAATCTAAGGGGAACTAGGGTTCCGAGGATCCACTTGCAGCTATCAGATGTTTCCTTATCTGATTTAAGGAATAAAATTGGAATTGGAGTCCTATCCTATCCAATTGAAAGACATATCATTAAAAGCAAATATGAACTTTTATTGACCAAATTCTTAATGAAGGAGAATTGTGAAGATTGGAAGGGATTCCATCACCAAACCATGCCCTAAAGACGATGGTTAACAACAGGATTTACCAATCCCACAATCTCAAAATAATAAAAAGAAGATACTCAAAGCTATTGCAGATCTATTGTAATTTGAGTCACAACAAACCATTAAAAACTAAAAATATTCCTTAAATATCAAATTAGAATCAAATAAGTTCAACAAGAACAAGAATCAAACAAGAAAAACATCCCAAAAATGCTATAAGCTTTACCTATTAGCCCTACTAAGAGGTCTAGCCAACCATAGACATGATTGGATCAAGAATCCTCAAAGAAAGCATTAAATACTAGGAAGAAGGGAAGAAGAAACTCTTGGATGAAAGTTCCACCCCTTTGCTCTGCTCCTCAAAACCCTAGATATCCTAAAAAGTGTTTAGGAAACCCATATTTATAGCTTTGCTCATCCGAATTCACAAAACCGACTTAATTTACGCAATCCGCGTAACTCTGCATAACGCCTTCGATGTCATCGAACAACCCTTGATGTCATCGAAGGGATTTGATTCCGGAAGTCGCGCCTTCTCACCTTTTACACTGCATAAGTTCTTGTGTCATCGAACCTTCGATTTTATTAAACTTCCTTCAATGTCATTGAATGATCTTTGAGTAATCGAAAAAGTGTCTAAAATAGTCCAGCGAGTTGCTTCACAATTCTTTAATAAATTCAATGCCATCAAACATACTTCAATGTTATCGAGTAGATCTTCGAGTCATTGAACATGAGTTCGATTCATCGAGAATAACATCAAATATGTCTAGCGACCAACTTGATTTTTATGTAGAAATTTGATGTCATCGAGCTGTGTTCGATGTCATCGAACGACGGCTTCGATGTCATCAAACTTTGGTCGATGACACAGACAGTGAAGTGAATTGCACCAATTTGTTCTTTCGACTTCCTTTTTCACCTGATTTTCTTAGATCTTGAAGTCTTAAAATCTTCAATATTAGTCTTCAAAGATCCATTTATTGCCTTGGTGATTCTTGAGCATTAAATTCATACTTTTAATATTCTTTTGAATCCAAGCTCTCAGATTCACCATGCAGCACAAACATGCATAAAGTATACCATTAAGCAGTATCATGTTCATAAAACCAAGATATAAATGGGGCAAAATTTGCAATATTTGACACTCAACACATTGCATACTTATATATTTTACATTAAGGACAATATGGATTTTAGGTTGGGGTGTGGATTAGGTAAACTAATCAGTATTTTCTTAGTCTTTGAGGAAAAAAATGAAAATTTTCAATTTTTCAAATTAAAAATCTATTTGGAAAATAAAAGTTTATGCAGTTAAGAATGTCTTGAGTATGATGATAAGATGAATATTGAATTTTGAATTGTTGGAGTTTGATCAACCAAGTAAACTATCACTTAAGTTCTTATATTTGATTTGATTAATAAAAAGTTTGAATATCATGTTAATCTAAATCACAAGACACATTCAATTTGTTTTCTGTGAATGATACTAGAATTTTTTATTGTTAGTAAGTGAATCATTAATAGATGTTGAGAATTAAGTCTGGAGAATTTTATCCACCTTAAAAGATGAAAAGCACCAATTAAAAAATAGCGAGATCAATAAAAAGGTCATGTATGGTGAAAAGACTGGAAAAGAATGAAAAAGAAAGACAAGACTGAAATGAATAAATGAAAAGAGACCGTCGATATAAAATTAAAAACTGGAAAAAGAAGGAAAAGGGGATAAGTTCAGAATCAACACTTGATTATTTGATTAATCTTAAAGTGATGAGCATGGCAAACATTATAAAATGATAGTATTTTATGGAAAGTAAGTTGGAATTCACTAAGCACGTTGGAAAACTTAATATATAAACTTATGCTCTTGATTGATTAATGAAGAACTTATATTATTGATTGCTCATTTGATTCGGCTCTAAGTTTTCAAAATTTTTACTCTCGCTTCTTTGGATTATACTCATTCATAGTTGTTTACACAAACGATTATTTTCTGGAAGAGCTTTGAACATTGAGAATTGAAGATTATGTCACGCAAGTTTTGCTCAGGACTAGCAAAATATTGGTTGGGGGTGTGTTGAGTGTTAAATATTGCATATTTCTCCTATTTATATCTTGGTTTTATGAACGTGATAATGCTTAATGGGTATATTTTATACATGTTTGTATTGCTGGTGCATTTGGGAGCTTGGATTGAATTGAATGTTAAAAGCATGGATTTGATGCTTAAGAATCACCAAGGCAAAGGATGGATCTTAGGAGACCAAGATTGAAGAATTCACATGCCAAAGATCCAAGGAAACTAAGTGAGGAATGATGAGAATCAAAGATTTGAAGTGAAGAAAAGGAGTTCTCTAATTCGCATGAAATTCGGCTAGCCTGAGTTTTAGATCGGCTAACCCAAGCTTGAAATTCGGTCAGCCCGACAAAGTTCAGGTGAAATTCCAACAAAATTTCTTTTAAATTTTGTGGGACGACGTTCTAGGGTTTTGAAAGGGAAAGGAGGCCTAAGTGGAGCGCCAACGACGTTCTTCTACTCTGATTTCTTCATGGGTTCTAGTAGATATTTCTATTTTTCTTATGTTTTTGAGTTAGTTATGACTGGCTAATCTCTTAGTTAGAGCTAAGAGGTGAAGCTTGTAGCATGTTGGGATATTTATCTTGCTTTGATTTTTGTTTATATTGAACCTCATTAATTTCTAGTTTGATATTAAAGAAATATTTTTAGTTTTCTATGATTTATTGTGACTTAAATTACAATAGATGCTTTAATAGCTTTGGATATCTTCTTTTCCTCTTTTGAGATTGAGAGATTGGTAAATTCTATTGTTCACCATCATCTCCTAGGCATGGTAAGGTGATGGAATCCCTTGCAATTATCACAATTCTCCTCCATTGAGAATTAGGTCAATGAAAAGTTCAGATTTGATTTAAATTGCTTTATCTTCCAATTGGATAGGATAGGACTGTAATTCCAATTGTGTTCCTTGAATCAAGCAAGGCAGCATCTTGATAGCTAAAAGTGGATCCTTGGCACCTTAGTTCCCACCTTTTAATTGATAGTCTAAATCAACATTATTCACAATTACTCTCTTTTATTCTAGATTTAGGTTTAGATCTTCTTCTAGTTCTAGTTTTAGTTATTTTTAGAATATGTATAAGTTTAGTCCCTATGGATTCGACCTTGGTCTCACCAAGTTATTACTACATCGCGACCCTACACTAGGGGTTATGAACATGTATTTCACATGGTGACATGATAAACTTAATTATAAGTAAAATACACTGAAGTTAGGACAGCCCGACTTCTAGTTCGACCAACCTAACTACCTTTGGCTAACCCAACACATTTTGGGCAAGTATATAGTAAGATAGAGTTCTTTTGAGTCAAGTTTAGCCAACCCAACCTTAGGTTTGGCCAGCCCAACCTATAAGTTCAGCCAGTCCGAAGTGTCCAGTCAAGTTTCCAGTAACATTATATTTTTGGATCTCAAGGGGATTTGGCCAGTCGAACCCTGTATTTGGTAAGCCAAACCTCGGCTAGCCGAATTTTTAAAAATTCTTATCTCGCGAAATCCAAGACCTTTGGCTATAAATAGAGGGTTTCTTTCATTCATTTTAACAACGAAAAATTGTGAGCAATATCCTCAAGCATAGAGAGAAAGTCAGTGCCTTCTTAAGCTATTTGTGCAGTAAATCTAATATTTAATTCAGCTTATTCTATTCTCTTTCTCAAGTTCATTTTAATCGCTTTTAATACAATAATCCATACTCTACTTGAGAATTAGAGAATTGAATTTGCAGCATTAGGGTTTCTGTTTATTACTTGAAAATACATTAAATCCCTATATTCTTTTTGGGTTAAACACATATACATCTTCATCAATATCCTAAGAAAGAAGATCACTGCAATTAAGTTACAGTTACATCTTTGACTCGTTATTTGAAGATAAGTACTATATTTACTTTTATTTCATTTGGATTTTTCTGAGATAGCCTGGAAATCTCAGCTGATTGTTTTGTGATGAGCCTGTGAAAATCACAAGAACTGTATAAGGTTGTTAAGGTGAACTTGTGAAAACCTTAAAATAGTGAAAGCCAAAATTATGAGGGTAGTAATTTTGGGAGTGGAGTAGGTGTGGAGATAAGCACCAAACACTATAATTCTTTATGCATTGGTGGTGAATATTTATTTATTTATTACTTTCCTTATGATTTATTGTCTTTTGCTAAGTTTGGTATTTTGATCTTAAAGATGTCGTGAAATAAGGTTGTCCTGCCTAAATCTTTTAGGTGAAGGTTGTCCTATGAACTATTTGGAATCAAGATTTCAATACTCTAAGCAATTGAGAATATTTTTTTTATTATTTCGCATTATATCGAAATATTTTGTATTGTCCTATTGTAACACCCCGTGTTTTCAGGACCCGAGTATATAACTCATTTCCCAAAAACTCAAGTGTTAACTTTAAAGGATGGTCAAATTCACTTATATTTTTTTCTCTCCTTATCAGAGTAAGCAGATGAGCGTAGAATGGACAAGTAAGCTAAAAGGGAAGTTTAAATTTTCATTTAGAATGTACAAGTGGTTGTCCATAATGACTTATACAAACCAATGTCCTCATTCTTACAAATACAAAATTGACATAATATTACATGGGAAACAAGGTAAACTGCAACAATCTTGAACTGTTAAATCATGTAGCAACCCTTAGCAAATAGAATCATGCACCCTTGTCAACCACATAGCCTGCTCCTCACCAATATACGGGGCCACCTGCACTACCTATACGGTTGTATATTTGATGGATGAGTGGCCAACTCAGTGTGAATTCCCCTCAAGATTACACACCGCCGCATTAGGTAAGAAATAGTATAAAACATCCAGACAACCAAAACGAAATAAATGCAATCTTATTAGGTGCATGGATGCATGAATGCAATCATCGACCCTGGTAAATCATCCGGACGGTCGGTGCCCCAGGAAAACATCCAGACAGGCAATGGGGTCGTCACCCAAAGATGCGACTGGTTACCAGCGCAACACGCAGCGTAATCGTATGGGCATGAGTGATCCAAGTCATCATCGTAAATCGATCGGCTGGTCATTAGCGCAACTCGCAGCGTAATCGCATGGGCATAATGATCCAAGCCGTCGTAGTATGCCATGCATGTATGATTAGCCAAGTCATTATTAGTCCATTTACAACCAGCCAATTTAGATAAGCTCAAAGGTCACTACGGGGAGCATATGGCCCAGCGTAGGCCGACAGCTCCGGCATAGTGTCCCATTACCACCATCCCCGGCTCATGAGGCTACCATCTTGGGATGTTTAATGGAAACCCGTCGACTAGTGGCCAATCATATTACAATATACGGGGCTTACCATCGTATGGTTACACAGTATAAAGCATCGAACCCATATAGGGAAAATATCAAAACAAAGCACATAGGGCGATATCAAACAAGCCACATAGGGCAATTATCAAAATAGGCCTCATAGGGCGAGTGTCAAAACCATGCGATAAAAGACCATCCTTGAAAACCATTTGGACACAGTAACCCTGGATGGTAGGCCCACATCAATGATCCATTTAGACCACTACTCAATAACCACTAAGTCGAAGGTCCATTTTAATCACAACCAGTCGGGTTACATCCCAAGTATGGGTGTACATTTACAGGTGGGGGTTTCCCACTAATGTACCAGTTTAAAGTCCATAAGCAATACACAAATAATTCACAAGCATGAACAAATATACAAGATAAACATTAAGCAGGCAATATAGCAATTCAATTTCCACCAGCTAATACATGTGATTATAAGAGAGAGATATCAATTCTAATTTTTAATAAAAACTATAACTTAAGCTAATGAGAAGATGGAAAGCTCAAGGGGAAGAATCATCACCTTATACTTGGAATCGCCTACTAGTGTCGCAAGGTGCTTGCGCCTATAGAATTGAATCCTAATACAATTCATGAATTTGTACCATTAGATCCAAGTTCCACGCACCACCTAGGTTTAAGATCATATCCTAGGGTTTGGATTACTCATTTTTAGGGTTTTATTCTAGAGTCTAGTCCCATACTTGGATTTTAGGATTGTAATGTAGAGTTTAGGGCTTCATCTTAGGATTTAGTTCTAGGTTTAGATTATGGAATTTGAGTTCTATTTCGTATGGCCATCAATGGTATTGTTAACGAGAGTAATGAATGAGTAAAGTTCATAAATAATTTAGTTATAAATTTTGAGAATATTACAATGGCTAATATTATATTAAGTTATCTAACAACACACGAATAAGGATACTAATAGTGACTCATGATAGTAATAACAACGGTAAAAGAAACCTATAGTGATATCTTAGAGAACAACTTATCAATTTATACGATTAGGATCATAACTTATGGTTTAGGGTTATTTAAACTCAGGGTTTCAATCACTAATCTAACTTTAGACCTTGGCTTAAGAGTTTAGAAATCAAATTCATACCTTTAATTCACATTAATTTTAGAATGAAGTAAAAGTAGATAAAAATTGCCTATTAACGCCATCAATGTTAATCTTATTGTTAATAACCTACAATGAAAAAAAATAGGTGTAACATGATGAATGTTAATACCTAATGCTTATAATAACTAACACTAGCAGAATTAACTTACTAATGGTTAGCCGTATTTAATAATCGCAATAATTATAGCCACACTAATGATGATAATGATTACTAAGATTTGACAATTACACCCTTTTGATTTTTAATAGCTAGTTATAGTATAAATAACCTACCAATATGCTAATTAAAATTCTAATACAATGTTTTTAGAGAAAACGCACCTACAGATAATTCGACTTGAATCAACACAGCTCGACGTTCGAGTTGGCTCGGCTCAACCCTCACGGCCTCACCTTCTCTTTCTTTCTTCCTTTCCTTTCTTTCTAACTCAGTTAAGGCTCAACTCAACCCATCAGCGAGTTGAGACAGAGTAGCGCAGCACCTTCGCAAGTCAGCTGAGTCGACTCGGTTCGACTTGACGTGTGGTGCAACGCCACCACCACTCTCTTCCATCATTCCTTCTCTTTCCTTCCTTCTCCTTTTCTTTTCTCACTCTCTTCCTCATTTCTTTCCTACCATTTCCGCTGAAGGTGTGCACCAATGGACCCAGCTGAACTGAGCCTGACTCGGAACCCAGCAGTGAGTTGACTCAGCTACCAACTCTCTCTCTCTTCCTCTCTCTAATTCTTCCTTCTTCTTCTTCTTCTCTTTTTCTTTCTTTTCTTCCTCTTCTTCCTGCAATCCCTATTGCTGAAACTTCCAGCAATTCCTCAAGCTCAACAACAGCAGCCATGGACCAGCTGGACAGCAACCCGACCCGTCCAGAATGGCCCCTCAACTTGGCCCGAACTCGATCAGCAACGCCCTCTCTCTCTCTGACTTTCTTCTTCCTTTCTTCATGTTCTCTTTCTCTCATTCATTTCCCCTTCTTCTTCCATTTTCCTTCTTTACATTTCTGCTACACCCAAACGCCGCCAGCAGCAGATCCATGATCATGGATTGCCGAGGAAGATGATCGCCATTAATGGCAGATCTGGACCCGACTGGTATTTAATCTGACGGCTTGGGATGGTTCATATGGACTCTAGGAAGCTTACGGATAAGCTTTTCCGGAGCTTGGAGAACATCTGGGTGGTGGGTTCGACTGGAGCAGGTTTCAGCCGATTTTCTCTCAAACCGTTGTAGGAGGTGGAGAGCGATTGCATCTACTAGCTCCTTCTTCATTTATGAAAATCCCTAGCTCTCTAGGACCGTTGGATGTGATTTGGATGGCCCGGATTGCACTGGCTTGAAGCCGTTTCAGGGTACGGCTTGTAAGGCCGAAACCAGCCCCGGTATTGGTCTCTCTGTGGGCGAGAATCCTCTCCCATTTGGGGAGCCATTGGATGGCCGGGATTGGTTTGAAATGAACGGTCAGGATAGGTGGATTAGGCCTCACGCGGATCGCTGAGCTGGAAGAAAGCAGTTTCCATTTCTGGATATAGTGTGTTTGTATGGCCTGTTTGCACCAAGGATTGTGTGCAAGAAAACATGTTGAAACGTGTGAAGTTTTCTTTGTTTTAGTCAGTGACACGGTGCACACGATGGACGGTTTGGATCATCAAGGTGGGGACCATATGGTGGGCGCAGTGCGTTGCAAACGGACGCCGTCCGCTGCTGTTTTCAAACAGAGAGAGAGAGAGGGAAAACTTCCCTTTTCTGGCGAAACACGGGTCAGCCCGTGCTGACTGGTCTGGGGTGCTCGGTACACAGCGAGTGCTCGTCAATTGTGCACATGCACCAACAGGGAGGGGCCCACAGTTGTGTTTGGATGAAATCCACTCCATTCATTTGGTTTCACAGGTCCAATTAGGACCTTGGACCAAAGATGGGGCGGACCCAAGGTTTAGGTGGGCCATACTTTTGGGTTTCACGACCTAATGGTGGATTCTCATCAATATAGCGGTCAGATCACTCCGAAATTGAGCGTCGATGGTTAAAAGACCTAAATGGGCCACTTGCAAGCTCACATCATGCATTGCTAACCAATTTTGTTGCTATTGCCTATTGCTTAAAGTCTCATATAAATTTGATTTTAATATTACTATACTACTTTATACATGTATATAAATAAAATTCCTAATATTAACATGCTCCTACATACATGCTATTAATCACATATTTATTAATACATAATATTACATTATAAATTATACATATGAATGAATTGAAGATTATACGATATCATGTTTTAATTAAAATTATATTTGTATTTAATAATGTTGCGAAATTATTATTCCTTATGTTTATTTAATATAATATTATTTTTATGATATTTTTATATATATTAAATACGTACATATCATTTTAGCATTAAATTTTCAATCTTTACAAAGTACATACACTTCATAGTTTATATATTTAGGTTGCATTATTTATACTTTTATATTAAATTAATTTATATGGTAACACTCAAGTATTGTAAAGTACGGGGTGTTACAAACTACCCCCCTTAAAGAGAATTTCGTCCCGAAATTCACTACTTCAACGATGATTGTTAGTGGCAATTTATTCTACGGTGTCTGGTAGTTTTCCCACTAGGTTCATTTGTGTGCGCAAGCGCCTATGACTTACTACTAGAACATGAATCATTCTAACTACCCCCCTTAAAGAAGGTTTTACCCCCGAGATTTGATAATACTTGCCCTAATCGTTAACGGTATAAGTAGAAGGGTTATCCTAATTGTGCCTCCTATCTCGTATGTGTCTGAGCGTGAAATCACAACTTCCATCAACAGATATCTAATTTATCGTCTCAAGGCTAGTCAATGAGTTAAGGCGTATGGGTTCCATAAGAACTTACAACTCTTCTCAGTACCCCACCAAAATTAGCAATTTATTTTCATGCCTACCAATCCCATGGTTTCCTGTGCTCGAGTGATCACGGACAATGGTTGTAGTGGGTTTGAGTCCGATACATCGATCCTTCGCCTACGTAAAACAAAGGATTTTCTGTATCAATCCCTAATCCTAGTAAATCTCAATCTTCTGCCTGATCAGGGCATTGAGATCATTAGAATTTGCTAGGATATGGGGTTCGGATCAAACCGCGTACACGTCGCATAAACATGATTCCATCAATCCGTGACCCCGATTATTCTAAGCTCATGGGAAACATCATTTGGCCATTTATTTTCATAACGACCAAGACTATGTGGCCCATTACGCTTCCAATGCGCACTCTGATTGTCTAAACACAAAATCTTAGGACCCAGGTTTCTACATGAAATCTAAGTTGGAAATTTCTAAACCCACTTAGGATTTCAAATTTAATCCTAATATGTACAGCCTAAGGTTGAAAACTTACCCAAAATCTTATAACTTACCTCTAATTAATTTCATGTACTAGAATTGTAGGAAATTATTAATTCTAAGTAAAGAGACGTGTTAAGAAATTCAAATTACATTTCCCATTGCGGCTTCTTAAGTTTAGGGAGTTCTTATGTCCAACCTAATGTACAATGTGGTGGATAAGGAGTTTCCTACGAAGCCAAAGTTCAATCCATTTGATTGATTACTAAGATGACGTTATCCCTAACCATGAAATATTAAGAAATTTCATATCCTGAATTTCTAGCAAATCTTCGTTTGGAAGTTAAGTATAAAAATGTTCTGGTTTGGTCCCTTTTATACATCATAGTGGGCATTTATACATCCACAATACTTAAGTTTAGTTTCTAATTTCAAATGACTGAACCTAAAATCTCTCAAGGGAACCTACACTTATTTCTACGTCCTATAGTTATCAAAACAATCTTCCAGGGAGCTTAACATTTTGAAGTATCTATATTCCTAAAACTATAATTTTTGCAGGGAACTTTCCATAAGTTCAATGACTAAATGTTCTAAAGGTCCTAAGTTCATTTCTATATTCTCCAGTCATTCAAACAACTTTTCTAGGAGCCTAAAATTTTGAATCATTATGTTCTCAATTCCTCCTAATTTCAAATGGCTAACTTAATAGTTTCTAAGGATCTTTACATGAGTTTGAAGTCCAAAGGTCTAGTCCTAAAAATTTCAAGGGTCTAAAGTTTGAAGTACCTATGTTCTCAAGTTGTCCTCCTACAATATTTAGGTTTAGTTCCAAGTTTAAGCAACTACTCTGATATTCTATAATGGGGAACTAAGCTGTCTCTAAGTTCAGATGGCTAACCTAGAATGTTAAAGGGACTTAGGTCCAGTCTGAATTTCTAAGATTTCCAACAACTTTCTTAGGGGACCTAAAACATTGAATATCTATATTTTTAAAGGAACCTTAGATCATTTCAAAGTTCTATGATCGTCCAAAACAATCATCTAGGGGCCTAAAATTCTGAGTCCCTATATCCTTAATTTATCATAGCTACAGGGGAGATTCATATAAGTTCAAATGGTTATTCTAATAATTTCTAAAGGGAACCTACGTTTAATCCTAAGTTCAAATAGTAGTTTTAGTGGTTTACATGGGAACCAAGTTTTTTTTTTTTTTTTTTTTTTTTTTACTTCTAAGTTTAAAGGTCTAAGCCTAAAATTTTCAAGGGAGCATAAGGTTGAAGTCTCTATCTTCTCAAATTTCCCTTTACTATAAGGGAATTTCACACAAATTCAAAAGATGTTCTAGTAATTACTAAAGGGACCTAAGTTTGGGTTTCTACGTTCGCAACTGTTCTTCTAAGTCTAAGGGAAATTCACCTAAGTTCAAATTTCTAATTCCAACATCCTAACTTGAGATAATTAAGGCTTGTATAAGATCATTTCCCAAGGCCAAGTTTGTCCAAACTATGCTCTGATACCAACTTGTAACACCCCGTGTTTTCAGGACCCGAGTATATAACTCATTTCCCAAAAACTCGAGTGTTAACTTTAAAGGATGGTCAAATTCACTTATATTTTTTTCTCTCCTTATCAGAGTAAGCAGATGAGCGTAGAATGGACAAGTAAGCTAAAAGGGAAGTTTAAATTTTCATTTAGAATGTACAAGTGGTTGCCCATAATGACTTATACAAACCAATGTCCTCATTCTTACAAATACAAAATTGACATAATATTACATGGGAAACAAGGTAAACTGCAACAATCTTGAACTGTTAAATCATGTAGCAACCCTTAGCAAATAGAATCATGCACCCTTGTCAACCACATAGCCTGCTCCTCACCAATATACGGGGCCACCTGCACTACCTGTACGGTTGTATATTTGATGGATGAGTGGCCAACTCAGTGTGAATTTCCCTCAAGATTACACACCGCCGCATTAGGTAAGAAATAGTATAAAACATCCAGACAACCAAAACGGAATAAATGCAATCTTATTAGGTGCATGGATGCATGAATGCAATCATCGACCCGGGTAAATCATCCGGACGGTCGGTGCCCCAGGAAAACATCCAGACAGGCAATGGGGTCGTCACCCAAAGATGCGACTGGTCACCAGCGCAACACGCAGCGTAATCGTATGGGCATGAGTGATCCAAGTCATCATCGTAAATCGATCGGCTGGTCATTAGCGCAACTCGCAGCGTAATCGCATGGGCATAATGATCCAAGCCGTCGTAGTATGCCATGCATGTATGATTAGCCAAGTCATTATTAGTCCATTTACAACCAGCCAATTTAGATAAGCTCAAAGGTCACTACGGGGAGCATATGGCGTAGGCCGACAGCTCGGGCATAGTGTCCCATTACCACCATCCCCGGCTCATGAGGCTACCATCTTGGGATGTTTAATGGAAACCCGTCGACTAGTGGCCAATCATATTACAATATATGGGGCTTACCATCGTATGGTTACACAGTATAAAGCATCGAACCCATATAGGGAAAATATCAGAACAAAGCCACATAGGGCGATATCAAACAAGCCACATAGGGCAATTATCAAAATAGGCCTCATAGGGCGAGTGTCAAAACCATGCGATAAAAGACCATCCTTGAAAACCATTTGGACACAGTAACCCTGGATGGTAGGCCCACATCAATGATCCATTTAGACCACTACTCAATAACCACTAAGTCGAAGGTCCATTTTAATCACAACCAGTCGGGTTACATCCCAAGTATGGGTGTACATTTACAGGTGGGGGTTTCCCACTAATGTACTAGTTTAAAGTCCATAAGCAATACACAAATAATTCATAAGCATGAACAAATATACAAGATAAACATTAAGCAGGCAATATAGCAATTCAATTTCCACCAGCTAATACATGTGATTATAAGAGAGAGATATCAATTATAATTTTTAATAAAAACTATAACTTAAGCTAATGAGAAGATGGAAAGCTCAAGGGGAAGAATCATCACCTTATACTTGGAATCGCCTACTAGTGTCGCAAGGTGCTTGCGCCTATAGAATTGAATCCTAATACAATTCATGAATTTGTACCATTAGATCCAAGTTCCACGCACTACCTAGGTTTAAGATCATATCCTAGGGTTTGGATTACTCATTTTTAGGGTTTTATTCTAGAGTCTAGTCCCATACTTAGATTTTAGGATTGTAATGTAGAGTTTAGGGCTTCATCTTAGGATTTAGTTCTAGGTTTAGATTATGGAATTTGAGTTCTATTTCGTATGGCCATCAATGGTATTGTTAACGAGAGTAATGAATGAGTAAAGTTCATAAATAATTTAGTTATTAATTTTGAGAATATTACAATGGCTAATATTATATTAAATTATCTAACAACACACGAATAAGGATACTAATAGTGACTCATGATAGTAATAACAACGGTAAAAGAAACCTATAGTGATATCTTAGAGAACAACTTATCAATTTATACGATTAGGATCATAACTTATGGTTTAGGGTTATTTAAACTCAGGGTTTCAATCACTAATCTAACTTTAGACCTTGGCTTAAGAGTTTAGAAATCAAATTCATACCTTTAATTCACATTAATTTTAGAATGAAGTAAAAGTAGATAAAAATTGCCTATTAACGCCATCAATGTTAATCTTATTGTTAATAACCTACAATGAAAAAAAATAGGTGTAACATGATGAATGTTAATACCTAATGCTTATAATAACTAACACTAGCAGAATTAACTTACTAATGGTTAGCCGTATTTAATAATCGCAATAATTATAGCCACACTAATGATGATAATGATTACTAAGATTTGACAATTACACCCTTTTGATTTTTAATAGCTAGTTATAGTATAAATAACCTACCAATATGCTAATTAAAATTCTAATACAATGTTTTTAGAGAAAACGCACCTACAGATAATTCGACTTGAATCAACATAGCTCGACGTCCGAGTTGGCTCGGCTCAACCCTCACGGCCTCACCTTCTCTTTCTTTCTTCCTTTCCTTTCTTTCTAACTCAGTTAAGGCTCAACTCAACCCATCAGCGAGTTGAGACAGAGTAGCGCAGCACCTTCGCAAGTCAGCTGAGTCGACTCGGTTCGACTTGACGTGTGGTGCAACGCCACCACCACTCTCTTCCATCATTCCTTCTATTTCCTTCCTTCTCCTTTTCTTTTCTCACTCTCTTCCTCATTTCTTTCCTACCATTTCCGCTGAAGGTGTGCACCAATGGACCCAGCTGAACTGAGCCTGACTCGGAACCCAACAGTGAGTTGACTCAGCTACCAACTCTCTCTCTCTTTCTCTGTCTGATTTTTCCTTCTTCTTCTTCTCTTTTTCTTTCTTTTCTTCCTCTTCTTCCTGCAATCCCTATTGCTGAAACTTCCAGCAATTCCTCAAGCTCAACAACAGCAGCCATGGACCAGCTGGACAGCAACCCGACCCGTCCAGAATGGCCCCTCAACTTGGCCCGAACTCGATCAGCAACGCCCTCTCTCTCTCTGACTTTCTTCTTCCTTTCTTCATGTTCTCTTTCTCTCATTCATTTCCCCTTCTTCTTCCATTTTCCTTCTTTACATTTCTGCTACACCCAAACGCCGCCAGCAGCAGATCCATGATCATGGATTGCCGAGGAAGATGATCGCCATTAATGGCAGATCTGGACCCGACTGGTATTTCTCCCAAACGGAGCTTCTGGAGGGTATGGACTCTAGGAAGCTTACGGATAAGCTTTTCCAGAGCTTGGAGAACATCTGGGTGGTGGGTTCGACTGGAGCAGGTTTCAGCCGATTTTCTCTCAAACCGTTGTAGGAGGTGGAGAGCGATTGCATCTACTAGCTCCTTCTTCATTTATGAAAATCCCTAGCTCTCTAGGACCGTTGGATGTGATTTGGATGGCCCGGATTGCACTGGCTTGAAGCCGTTTCAGGGTACGGCTTGTAAGGCCGAAACCAGCCCCGGTATTGGTCTCTCTGTGGGCGAGAATCCTCTCCCATTTGGGGAGCCATTGGATGGCCGGGATTGGTTTGAAATGAACGGTCAGGATAGGCGGATTCGGCCTCACGCGGATCGCTGAGCTGGAAGAAAGCAGTTTCCATTTCTGGATATAGTGTGTTTGTATGGCCTGTTTGCACCAAGGATTGTGTGCAAGAAAACATGTTGAAACGTGTGAAGTTTTCTTTGTTTTAGTCAGGGACACGCTATGAATCTGATGGACGGTTTGGATCATCAAGGTGGGGACCATATGGTGGGCGCAGTGCGTTGCAAACGGACGCCGTCCGCTGCTGTTTTCAAACAGAGAGAGAGAGAGGGAAAACTTCCCTTTTCTGGCGAAACACGGGTCAGCCCGTGCTGACTGGTCTGGGGTGCTCGGTACACAGCGAGTGCTCGTCAATTGTGCACATGCACCAACAGGGAGGGGCCCACAGTTGTGTTTGGATGAAATCCACTCCATTCATTTGGTTTCACAGGTCCAATTAGGACCTTGGACCAAAGATGGGGCGGACCCAAGGTTTAGGTGGGCCATACTTTTGGGTTTCACGACCTAATGGTGGATTCTCATCAATATAGCGGTCAGATCACTCCGAAATTGAGCGTCGATGGTTAAAAGACCTAAATGGGCCACTTGCAAGCTCACATCATGCATTGCTAACCAATTTTGTTGCTATTGCCTATTGCTTAAAGTCTCATATAAATTTGATTTTAATATTACTATACTACTTTATACATGTATATAAATAAAATTCCTAATATTAACATGCTCCTACATACATGCTATTAATCACATATTTATTAATACATAATATTACATTATAAATTATACATATGAATGAATTGAAGATTATACGATATCATGTTTTAATTAAAATTATATTTGTATTTAATAATGTTGCGAAATTATTATTCCTTATGTTTATTTAATATAATATTATTTTTATGATATTTTTATATATATTAAATACGTACATATCATTTTAGCATTAAATTTTCAATCTTTACAAAGTACATACACTTCATAGTTTATATATTTAGGTTGCATTATTTATACTTTTATATTAAATTAATTTATATGGTAACACTCAAGTATTGTAAAGTACGGGGTGTTACACCTATTCACCCACCTCTAGGACACCTATAGCTCATCATTTCAAGTGGTATTAGAGTGAGGTTGCTCTTTTTGGGATTAACCTCTTAGAGCTAGATTCAAAGATATTAGAATGTCAAATTTTGATTGTCTATCTATTACCAGGCCACCTTCCTTTGATGGCTCAAATTATTCTTATTGGAAAGACAGAATGAGGATTTTCATTAAATCTATTGATAAAAGTGTGTGGCAAGCCACTTTAACTAAATGGACCCCTCCAATGATGGAAGTATTGGCTGAGGATGGAACCACGTCTATGAATGAAACTGCTTATACTTTTTGGATGACCACTTAGAAAAGTGAAAGTGGTACAAATGCAAAAGCCTTAAATGAAATAACATGTGCTCTATCACCAGATGAATTCAAAAGAATCATCTCTTGTAATAAAGCAAAACAAGCATGAGATATTCTCGAAATGACACTTGAAGGAACTAACATTGTCAAAAAGTCTAAGATTCAAATCCTCACAACAAAGTTTGGAGAAATTTGTATGGAGGAAAGTGAGTCATTCATAGACTTCTATACAAAATTAAACGACATTGTTAATTCTATGTGGGGTTTTGGAGAAAAAGTCCTTAACAACAAGGTTTGTGCAAATATACTGCGATCACATCCTGACAGGTTCAATTTAAAAGTCACTACTATACAGGAATTGAGAGATATCGATGTTATAAAGGTTAAAGAATTAGTTGGATCTCTACAAACCTACAAGATGAATTTAAAAGCTCCTAAAAACAAGTCCATAGCTCTTAAGTCCTCTAAATATAAATCCAAAGATACAAATTTAAATTATGATAATGATGAGAATGAGGATGATATGGCAATGCTGGCTAAAAAAGTTTTATAGAATTTGAAATTGCAGTAAAGATCGCTTTAGTTGAAGCAGGAATATGCCAATATGTCCTAGAGGGGGTGAATAGGACTTTTCAAGAATTTTATAATAGTTTAAAGTCTTATCACTCTAATCCTAACAACAAGCATATATTAGGATTACTCAAGAGTAACTCTATTGGCTTCCAAGCCCGATAGAGGATCTAATCACGAACTATTTGAGAGATAAACAATATGTAGACTAGTTTATGATGGATATGACTGTGAGTGTGTGTGAGGTGTGATCTCAGATAATCAAATATGAATGTATTTAAGAAAATCACATAAACAAATGAAAGACAATAATAATCTCAAATATAGTCATTTTTATAGTGGTTCGACTACTTGTCTACTCCACTCCCGGTAATCGCACTCAACCCTTGAGTGTACCAGATTTCACTAAGGTGGTTTCCCATGGTTCACCCCAAACCCAAGGTTTTAAATCAGGTTCACCTTTAACCTTTACAACCTACACCTAGGCTGACTGTTTATGTTCTCACGAGCAAGGGTCAATACATAACACCCACTTTTAGGCACACTGGCTAAGGATCTTCCACAAGACCCTAACTCGTTTATGCTCTCACGAGCAAGGGTTAACACAAGCACCCACTTTTAGGCACACTAGTGAAGGATCTTTCATAAGACCCTAACTGTTTATGCTCTCCACAGAGTAAGGGTCAATACAACGTACCCACCATGTACACTCCCGCTAGAAGCCTCCTAGAAGACTTGCAAGGGGTGAGAAACACCTTAGACCCAATCCTACAAAGAAATGATCACAAAGGTCCTCTGGACTCTGATAACTTATAGATAAGCAGACGAGTCCTTTTTAGCTCGTTGACAAAGATCTCCTCCTTTGTTGATGAAGAGTCTTCTGCTTCCTTGAACTGCAACTCAGAAGATATACCAATGCATGGCGATGGGTTGGGTCAAGGTTATGATGGAATCCTACTCTCAAATATTTTCCTATTAAGGAGATAGAGAGATTCCAATCATCTATGCATTCAAGGCATCCCAGCTTAATGATTTGTCATTAAGGTGGTAGCTAGAGGATCCTTGAATGCGGAGGTTCATTCCCCAATCCACTCTATTGAATGTCAATGATGAGGGTGGATTGGAGGATGAACTTCCATGAGAGAAAGGGCTTTGGGTATATGATTTAAGGTCAAACACGTAAAAGCACTCTCTTCTTTCTCTACCAGCAACTAAAGACAAGCTCTCTATATATAGGCAAAAAGTTCCAACGGATATAAAACAGTCGCATTTATGACAGAGTTTGATATCATCGAGCGGGGTCGATATCATCGAGCGTATACTCTCGATTGCAACGACTGGCCGCTCGATGACACAAACTCAAATGTCATACACTTTTGAAACCTTTTTCCAACTGGTTAAGGGAATCGAAACACGCATCGATATCATCGGATTTCGAACTCCGATATTATCGATACAAGGATCGATTCCTTGACATTTGAAAATGAGAGAGACACTACCTTTGAAAAATTTCAGGTCAAGGATAAGATCGAGGTACACTCGATATCATCAGAATTTGAATGTCGATGATATCGATAGTCATGTCGATGCATCGATAAACTAAAGATTTTACTAGTGAGTTTGCTGGACAGTTTATGTCCTTTCTCGATGCAATCGACTCAGCCTCGATATCATCGATATTTGAATATTGATTTTATCGAGTGACTCTTGATCCAAGATAAAAAACCACCTGAAAAATGTTGCTGGAAACCTGTGTCTAAGACCGATATCATCAAAGACCTTCTGATATCATCGGTTTTGAATTCCGAGGATATCGAGGAGTACTTTGCTATATCGAAGGTCTTCATGATTTTCTTTTAAAAAATAGGGACACAAAAACTCTGCTAACGATCTTATCGAGTCAACTTTGATAGACTCGAGATTCAAATATCGATGATATCGATACAGCTATCGATATATTGATAATTCCGTCCAGAAGTATATGCGGTTGGTGGACACTTTATGTCCTCATTTGATTTTATCGATTGAGCTTTCGAGGACATCGATAACATTTCTCAATAATATTGATCAGTCTATCGATAAATCAACAGAGGTAGAAAACTTAAAGATTTTCTGAATTTGTAAAAAAAGTTTCTAACCTAAAAACCCTATGATATTCTAATCAGTTTTAAGGGTTTTATTTACCTGGTGTTTTGGGACATAGGATGTGAGGCTTAGATTTACCTGTGGCGAGTTCGGGCGCACATCCAGTTGAGCCAGACGGTTGATTGATCTTCCTATGGAGCTTCTCTATCTAGCCGACTCAACACTCACGCTAATTGACAAACCAGGACACTTTCAGAATTTTCAAAAATAAAAATAGGTAAGACACCCAATGCTTCAACTGTTCTGAATTTGGGCATCTAGATTCAAAATATCCTAAGAAGGATAAATCTAGAAGAAAAGGTATGATTGCCACTTGGGATGAATCATCAGAATATGAATCTAATTCAGAAATTGACGAATCGGACCAAAAAACCATGAAAGATCAAAAGGCTTTTATGACTATAGGCAGAATCACTTCATCAGATGAATATGAAACTCCTGAAAATGATTTTGAAATGAGGATGATCGCCAAGTAGTATATGATGCCATATATAAAGAATGTTATAAGATTATGGCTAAAGTAAAAATTCAAAAATAAAAATGTGCCAAGCTTCAATTAGAACTTGAAAAAGCCGTTTTGGAAAAATCTTATTTTTCTGATTACTTTGAGAAAACTAAATTAAATTTGAACTTAAAGATTTCTGAAATTCAAAATCTAAAATCTGAAAATAAGAATCTAAAAATAGAAGTTTCCTCCCTTAATGTCACGCCCTAAATTCAGGAACTGGACTCACAAAATTTCCAGTCGCTAAATTCGGTGCTGACAACCTCCATAGTACCACATTCTCGACTCCCAGCTCCCATGCGCCAGGTTCTGATCTTAGGTCATATAAGGAGGATTTACAGGGTGAATTTTTTTGTAAGGGATCATAACCATAAGTGTACCCAAGTCACAAAAACATCATCATCACATGTCCACTAATATAATCTTTGAGTACAATGCTGACAGGGAAATACATGATATAACAAAATTCCAAAAGATCAGGCACATGCTCCTGCTTCAATGCGGCTATGGTCTAGCATAACCTGCACTCAACGAATGTGCGTAAGCTTACTACAAATCTTAGAGAGTGCGTGTGTGTGTGCATTACATGTGCCAAGCATACAAAATATCAGAGTAAGTGGAAATAATGGAGGGCTAAACTGATAATTCTATAAATGTTATCAGCCATACCTAGGCTATGCAATGTGAAGGCTTGCATGGCTAAATGTCATATGCGAAAGGTGCAATGCAATATGCCAACCCTCCACTGGTCCACATGTCAGAATAATTCTCAATTAGATCATCACCTGGGTCTAGTACACTTCTGACACTGGTTGCCGCCCATCCTATGTAAGACCAAGCGAATGCAAAAGACCTCACTATCCGCCTTGTCAATGGTATATAAAAACCACCCGGTCCATCGACAGAGAACCTATTTCATGAGCCAGTCAAACTTAACCTACCATATATCCCTCTGCACCTGGGCAGGTAAGGTCAAACCCCCTTCCAACTGACATTAACACAGTAGGAGACGCGGCCTACCGGTATCCAGCCATCGTGCGCTCATGAATCCACTCGGTTTAGATGTTGGAGCATCCTACTGGTACCATAAGGTTTAGAGACTTTCACCCAGGGATGCCTGTGACACCCCATAACCTCAGTAATTTCTAGTGTCCATCATTTGCCAGCTACAACAAGGCTACAAGATCATCTCCCTGGTGTCCCTAGGGAGTAGATGTATGTGTCACACGTAGTGCATAATGCATGAATCACACTATCCAAGGCATGCATCAAACCTATGCGTATCGCGTGAATCATGTAGGGTGACCCCGTCTCATATAGAGTCCCCTGAGTGTCTCGACCCCAATGGCATATACTGTGAACAATCGTCATCCACAACAGGCATACAAATGATGCGTATGGGCATATAATTGGGCATGATATTCGTTACACTAAGCATGTTATCAGTGTGTCTTACTAGGTTAAATACCTGAATATTTTATCAGACATTCATGAGATAATCGGCCTTAATTAGCACGTCATATGCAAAGAGTTGGAACTGAACGGCAGGCCTCACTAGAAATGTAAAGGTCCATGTGGCACGACCCACTTAAGACTAGAATCGGCTCTTCATATAGACTATTAGACATGGGTGAAATACATACACCAAGGCGGGGTCCACTAGGAGTGACCTGGATGGACACCCACATGTATAATACGTGTGTCACTAGCCTACCAATCCATTTGGCACATGGCCCACTAATGATGTCCCAGAAACAATCAGTTTATCAATGGCATTACTATAATTACTTTAGTAGGATGATCTATACCATCTGATCATTACTAATGTAAATCAATGGTTACAGATCAATGGTTAGTCACTAGGATGTGATCATATGCTCATGGCCCATCTAAGTCCCATGATTTCATCAATTGAGGCAAAGTATAGCTTAAATGGATTTAATATAACCATAGTTTCAACATTCACACACCTACTAACTTAGGGATTGAATCTAATATGTCAAACATAACCAAAGACCCAAGGGATCTCAATTTTAAGGATTCCCAAATCCAAGGGATCCCAAAACTAGGGATTCCTAAGTCAAGGGATCCCAAAACCAAGAAATCCCAAGTCTAAGAGGATTCTACCCCCACATTTCCCTATGGTGCAACCCACCTAAGATCTGGATCAGCTTGAGTTTTGGGCCCATGGCCTAACATGATCTGATAAGACGGATGAACGAAGTGGATAGGTTACATACATCATGTAGGGTCCCACATGTGGGGGCAGCCCAAGGAGGTTCCGCCCTCACATCACTGAGCAAAAATGCCCAGTGACACCTTTCTCTTTGGTTGTTTTTTTTTAAAACTTTCTACTATGTGGGGTCCACTTAGTGAATAATCCATTCCGTCCATTATATTGGTTAGCTCTCTATGGACCAACAGAGTCCAATATTGAGTAGGTCCATCACATGCACTGTTGAGGCACAAAAAGAGAGAAAAGGTAGCAGAAGGATTGTTGTGTGCAAACTGTTGTGCGCGAATCGTTGTGTGCAAATCATTATGCGAAATTAAGTGTTGTGCACAAATCATTGTGCAGAAATAGACCTGAAATATAGATAACCGCTCACTAGCATCCGCACAAAGGAATCTGCACATCCTGCACAAAGGAATCCGCATAAAGGAGGTCCGCACAAAGGATGTTGGCACAAAGGAGTCAGTACAAAGGAGGTTTACACAAAGGAGTCCGCACAGAGGAAGTCCGCGTAAAGGGGACCACACAATGACTACGAGGCATGTTCGTACGTGTGAGAAGGTTATAAATACCTCCGACCCGTCAGTAAGGGGTCAGTAGCAGCCAATCAAGAAGCAGAAGAAGAATCTGAAGAGAGAGAGAGGTAGAGCTCCGCTCTTATTGTGCGGAATAGGTGTTGTGCGGCGCATAAACACCATCAGCGTGTAACAAGTCTGAGCACACAACAGGCATCAGCACGCAATGGGTCTGAGTGCACAATAGGTCTGAGCGCACAATGGGTTTGAGCGCACAATGGGTCCGGGAGCACAATAGGGCCGACGCACAGTGAATTCCCCTGACACATAAGGATTTTGGCGCACAATAGACCTGGGCAACAGTCTGCAATACATGATGCTTCTAGCAATTATTGCCTTAGCTCATATCATTTTTTATTTTTTTACTATTATCACAAGTCTGTTTTAGAATCAAATGAGAAAGGTATGTAAAAGAACTTGGAATAAATAAATAATGTGATTAACTTCTTTATTTGCTTTTGTTAATTATTAAGTGAATGAAATTTCTCAAATAAAATGCATTTGTTTCTTATTCGAAACAAAATGATGACTCTGTTGGGGAATTGCTCATATTCACTTGAATATTAACTTAAGAACTGTACGGGAGATAATCATGACTGTTTGACGTCTTCAAGGTGCCAAAATGGAGACTCAATGGGAACATCCTACCTTTCATCTCCAAAATAGAATACGACCTGATATAAGTACTAATTTTTCTTATTGTTGTTTCGTGAATGTGAACGACAAGAGAGGAAGAATATTGCAACCAACCAATCAATGGCAATCAATCAAGGAAACACAATTTTCTACTTCACTACGACGGAATTTGTTGTGGAGTATGCTAATAAACAAACTGTATGTCGCAAAGATAAAGCGGTAACAAGTAAATAAATAGAATCACGGGTAGCTGTTACAATTGTAACTGCTTCGCCGGTAGCATAGGGAGAAAGAGATGAATGGATCATCGTCACTCGTAGGAGGACAAGGACACAAAATATAACTGCAGTGAGAACAAATTCACCACTGAGGAGAGTTAAAGGGCCGATAACACGTAATGTCGCTAGGAAGAATCCTGAACTCACCCCTCCTGTGATATATTCTGGGCGAACATATCGATAGTTAACATCGCGTGACTTATTAGCTTTGGTTGCCCCAAGAGTCAGATGGACAAAAGAACAAATAAGTAAGGCATTACTAGCAAGTTCACCAATGTTTGTATCGCCCCAATCGATCAATGGCAATGCAAGCACAGAAAAGTCAAATGAAACTCCATCCTCCCCACTCCTCGTAAGTCCTATTATGTCAATATATTCCCACCCTACTCCAACTACAGCTTCGTCGAAGAGTGGAGAAGCCGTAGTACATATGGCCAGAACAAACCCAGAAAGTATGCCAACTATGGAGGATCGTATGAATGAAATGGCAGAAGCACAATGGGCGCTAATGGAAGAGTGCAGAAGCCTTAGAGAAGCCTTAGCGACTCTCGCACACAATGTAGCTTAGATAGTGGCTCCCCCGATGATGGGCACAATGAATGGACAAGAAAACCAACCCGAAGGCTTTCAACCACAGGGGGCAGGATCATGAGGGTCTGCCCCAGCAGGGAGAACCATGACACAAGACAAGGTGAGACAAGTCGTCGAAGAAGCTGTCAGAGTAGAGAGAGACTGTGAAAATATTGCCGTTTCAGATACCGAACACCGTATCCAAGAGAGCTAGAAGACATCCCATTCCCATCCAACTTCAAACACCCAGATTTTTAGAAGTTTAACGGAGAAGGATCGCCAGAGGAACACTTAATGCACTTCATTACTAGCATGGGGAATTTTTCTACAATAACACAGTATTGACTGCGATTGTTCGGATCATCCCTAACAAACAAAGCATTCCAATGGTATTCTAGTCTGGCCCCGGGGTCGATACGTACTTGGGAACAAATGCAGGACACCTTTATGTCAAACTTCTTCTCTTCAGAGAGTGATGTTAGTATTAAGGAATCGGCTTCCGTGCGGCAGAGGGATGGGGAACCGGTAGAAAAATTTATAGACAGATGGAAGACACTGGGAGCCTCGTGTAGGAAGCTGCCAAAAGAAAAGGAACAAGTTAAGATGTGTCTGAACTCCATGGAAATGGGAATCACATTTGGACTAACAAGTGCCGATATTAGAACTTTCTGTGACTTAGCCACTAAGGCTCATGCTTTAGAGTTGATGACTCAGAAGATGCCAGTGTTTCACTATGAGACAGCCAGGAGGGCACCCAACATGATGGCTGTGAATACCATCGATTGTGAAAAGAGGAGCAAAGATGCAAGAGACTCGAGAGAAAAGACCGAAACGAAAAGAAGAATCAAATCAGCTAAGAAATAGATACAATGGAAAAAGGCCTAAAATGCTCAATCTCATGAAGGGTTTGCATTCGATAGGGAAGATGTTGTTCCTATGATGAACCAACTGCTAAAGGCTGGTAGATAGAATTACTAGAACCCAAATGCCCCGAAGATGTGACAAGAACCAGAGAGAGATTTTTGTCGCTATTATCGCCTGGTGGGACATCTGATGGAGAATTATTATGCATTGAAATGTATAATACAACGAATGATAGACAAGGGTGAAATAGTAATTAGAAAAGAAAAAGAAAAGGGTACAATGGCGACAGTAAATATGCTCACGATCTGGGAGAAGGCCCGAGAAATGAAGGAGAACGAAGACAGTAAGACAACAAGGAAGGTAGCAGTAATTGCACTACGATCGGGAAAGAAGATAACAAGCCCTACTAAGCAGAAAATAGGAGTTATAAGAAGAGAAGTTGTTGAAAGATAGAACGATGATGATAAGAAAAAAGAGAGGGATGAGACAACAAAAGTGACCTACGATGTGGTAAATCATTTGAAGGGTATATCGGCTCGATTAAGCGTATATGATGCACTTAAGTTGTTAGAGGAATTTCGGCAGAGCTTGGTTCAAGCATTATCTGATCACGATGTCAGAGAGACATTGCTGGCAGAGATGGAACATGAAAAGTATAAAGAATAAGAAGACTGTCTACCAATCATTTCCTTTTGATGATGATCTGATCTGCGATGCAGGGCATAACAGGCCACTAATGATAGAAGGCTATATCCGTGGAAAGAAGGTTAAACGGATTATGATAGATAATGGGTCTGCGGTGAACCTCTTACCACTCTCGATGTTGAGTAAATTGGGCTATCGTCGTTCTGATCTACGCCCTAGTGGAATGATGATACAGGGCTTCAATCAAGACGGGCAACGTGCACTCGGTAAAATTACAGTGACTTTGGAGATAGGAGAGCTGACTACTGATGTCACATGCCATATTATAAATGCAGTGATGACATACAATCTTCTCCTAGGAAGCCCATGGATACATCAGTACAACATTGTACCCTCTACTCTACATCAATGCTTCAAATACTGTAAAGGTGGGATACAGTATATAGTAATGGCCGATGCAAAGCCCTATACAAAAGCTGTGTCCTTCTTTGTAGATGCCAATTATTATAAGGGGTTCACTAAAGAAGAAAGAAAGAATGATGAAAGCAAAGTCCTAAAAGACATTCAAGTAAAGGTGGTGAAGGAAGAAACAGAAAAGGCAGAATCATCCAAGCCTATAGAAGCAAAGAAGAAATTCTATTTTGTACTGAAACATCTAAGATAACCAGGGTAACTGCCACTAACACTGTTATCACCTGAGCAGTTAAAATTTTTACAGTCCAATTATACAGTGCCATTGCCATATGTCGAAAGAAGTAAGCCATTTTCAGCAGTTCCGGGAAGATTTCAGGTTAGGGCTAGCGCAAAACACCCGAAACTAATAGAATTTTACACCCCAGTGGAAGCAAAGATGGGGGAAGAGGCCAAGAATAATGTGTACCATGGTAGGCTGACACCACAAGATCTTAAAAAATATAGCCCGTTAAGAAAGAAAATCATAAGAAACATGGGTTTTGATTACAATGAACCCACTGGCCTGAATTATGGGAGAGAAATTCAAATTCCTATTGGGGTTGTTCAAGAAAAGCGAGGAGTATTTCAAGGATTGGGGGCAGAGTCATTGGTGAACATGGTTACGATTGAGCAGTTATCAGAAGAAGATCCTAAAATAATTGAGCATCATGACATGGCTCCAAAGCAAATAGAAGACGGGGGGCAGGCAACGATAGACAGTTTGTGAGAAGTAAACTTGAGCATGGAAGAGGAACCAAGGAACGCATTCATTAGTGCCGGTCTTTCCAAATAGGAGGCTGAGAGATACGTCCAGCTTCTTAAAGAAAATAGAGACATCTGCACCTGGACATATGCAGAGATGTCAGGATTAGAACCTTCCGTAGCGATGCACCGATTAAATATTTTTAAGGACAAAAAGTTGGTTAAACAAGCGCAAAGCTGATTTCATCCGGACCTAGTTCCCCTGATAGAAGAAGAAGTGAATAAGCTGATAAAAGTTGGGTTTATCAGGGAGGTCAAGTATCCTAAATGGATATCGAACATTATCCTAGTGAAAAAGAAAAATGGATAAGTTAGGGTATGCATTGACTTCAGAGATCTGAATGAAGCCTATTTGAAAGATGATTTTCCTCTCCCGATAACCGAATTGCTGATTGATAGTACGACTCATTATGCTATCATGTCTTTCATGGACGGTTATGTAGGTTATAACCAAATTAAGATGGCACCGGAAGATGAAGAAGCAACAACATTTAGAACTTCACTGGGGATTTATTGTTATAAAGTTATGCCATTTAGTCTCAAAAATGTCAAGGCAAGATATCAGAGGGCAATGCAAAATATTTTCCAAGACATGATGCACAAACATGTTGAGTGTTATGTCGATGACTTGGTAGTCAGGTCGGGAGATCATCAGCAGCATCGGGAACATTTGGCATTGGTTTTCCGTCGACTAAGAAAGAAACAACTAAAGATGAATCCAGCTAAATGCGCATTTGGGGTGTCTTCAGGTAAATTTCTCAGTTTTGTTATCCGACATAGGGGCATTGAGATCAATCCAGGGAAAGTTAGAGCCATTCAAAATATGCCGCCACCAAAGACATTAAAAGAATAGAAAAGTTTGCAAGGAAAGCTGGCGTGCATTCGCCGTTTCATTTCAAATTTGGCAGGGTGATGTCAGCCATTTTCCCATTTAATGAAAAAAGGCACAGAATTTGTATGGGACCAAACCTGTCAAAACGCGTTTGATTCGATAAAGGAATTACTGAAACAACCGCCGGTATTGACAACTCCAATAAAAGGAAAGCCACTTATTTTATATATATCTGCAACTGAGAATTCTTTAGGAGCTTTGTTGGCACAGGTGAATGAATCTAGGAAAGAAACCGCTCTTTATTATTTAAGTAGAACTCTGATGGGCGTAGAATGCAATTACTCTCCAATAGAGAAAGAATGTTTGGCGCTGATATTCACGGTACAAAAATTAAGACATTATTGTCTCACTCATGACATAACTTTGATATCAAAAGCAGATTCGATAAAATTTTTGATGACAAGACCAATGTTATCTGGGAGATTGACCAAATGAATGTTGTTACTTTCGAAATATACTATTACTTATGAGCCGACAAAAGCGGTAAAAGGGCAAGCAATGGCGGACTTCCTCGCAACACACATTGTAGCAAATGTGAGACCATTAGTGATGAGTTTCCTGATGAACAACTTATGTTGACCGAGTTGTAAAGCCCATGGCAAATGTATTTTGATGGCACTTCTCGAGCATCAGGAGTGGGGGCAGGAGTGATATTCATTACTCCTCAAGGTGACTTGTTACCTTACTCCTTCACATTGGGAACGACATGCATAAACAATGAGGCCGAATACAAAGCCCTCATCATCGGAATGGAAATGGCTCAAGAAATGAAGATAAAAATGCTACATATCTTTGGGGATTCTAAATTGATCATAAATCAATTGATGACTGAATTCAAGATAAGAAAGCAAGAGCTTTTGCCATAATGCTGAAAAGCACAATAGTTGCTAGAATAGTTTTGTCATGTCAAAATCAAGCACATACCGTGGTCTGAAAATGCAAGAGCAGATGCCTTGGCCAGTTTGGCAGTGGCTCTGTCCTGCCCAAATCGAAGTCCTCTCCAGGTAACTATAGAAGAAAGAAGATTTTTACTATCTTCAGAGGTCATCAATGAAATTGTTGAGACACTTCCTATATCATGTTTAGAGGTAACGACAGATGATTGGCGTTAGCCTTTCATAGATTATCTCAAATATGAAGATCCAGCACAGACACAACAAATCAAGCAGAGGTCGAGCAGACTCATCATATGTAGCGAAGTGTTGTATAGAAAATCTTACAATGGAATGCTACTATGTTGTTTAGATGAACAAGAAATGGGCCAAAGTTGTGAGAGGCACACTCTGGAGAATGTGGGACACATCAAGATTGCCAAAATTTATTCCATCGAATACATCAAATGGGGTATTATTGGCCTACTATGTTCAAAGATGCGATAGATTATGCAAAGTGGTGTCATGAATGTCAGATTCATGGAGATGTTATACAATTCCTCCAGAAGACCTGCATCAGTCAGTCACCTCTTGGCCTTTCTCTGCCTGGGGACTTGACATCATTAGTCTTATAAATCTGCCTTTGTCCAAAGGAAAGCAGTATATCTTGGCAACGACAGATTATTTCTCCAAGTGGACAGAAGCAGTTGCATTACGCAACGTTAAAGAGAAAGATGTGGTTAACTTCATCCGACATGCAATAATATACTACTATGGTATTCTGAAGAAAATTGTTACAGATAATGACACTCCTTTCAAAAACAGAGGCATGGAGAAGTTATGTCAGAAATTCAGCATTCCTCGTTCGTTTTCAACACCTTACTATCCACCGACCAATGGATTAGTAGAGACGTTTAATAAAATGATAGTCAAGATACTGAAGAAAACAGTGACAGGAAACAAATGTGATTGGGATGAAAGGTTACAAGAAGCATTGTAGGCATACAGAATTACTCATCGGACAGCAACAAGAACAACACTGTATTCGCTGGTCTATGGTGTAGAAGTAGTAATCCTGATTGAAATACAACTAGCGTCACTCAGAGTGGCAGTACATCAGTCCATTACAGATGATAAAAATGTAAAATAAGGCTGAATGAACTAGATTTTCTCCATGAGAAACGTCTGGCAGCCCAACAGCGATTGCAATCATATCAGGTAAGGATATCGACTACCTTTGATGAACGAGTCAAGTATCGCTCTTTCAAAAAAGGGGACATGGTACTGATGTTGAAAAGACCTATAATAGTTACCCACAGAATAGGGAGCAAATTCGAGCCCAAATGGGATGGGCCGTACATAATAAAAGAAGTATATTCTAATGGAGCATACATAGTCGTGGATCAAGATGGACAAGTTATCAGTATACCGGTCAATGCTCGCTTCATCAAAAGATACCATCCTTGAAGATATTAAGATTTTGATCTAGAATATTATCAGAATAATGTTTCTGTATCAAAAGGGGGCAAGAACAAATAAGACCACGACTATGTACTATCAGATGAATGAATAAAGAAGAAATTTGCGAGCATATCAAGACTATGTACCAACCAGTGTTACAAAAAGAAAGTGACCATCGTTATCATCACCAAGCAAGCTCTACAAAATTTTATTAAAATTGGTATCGTCACCAAGCTGATATATTATAACAACACATCTGAATATCATTGAAAATATTAGCAGAAGTGGTGACGTATTAATCTCAGTCAGAAATGTCTATCATCCTCGCGACAACGATGGGCGCCTATTATTATCTTTTACGGCAGCCTAGCCAAGCCTTAAAAATGGCCAGCTAAGCGTAAGGCCTATCATTATTGCCATTCGGGCATTAGTGAGAAGCCAGTGGCCCTAAAAAAGCCCGTGAAGGCCATCTTATGCATGCCCATGCGGGCAGTGGACGGAGCCAATGACTAAAAGCCCTAAAAGGCCAAAAAGTCATCAACGGCTAGTCACGCATAAGACCAATGCCACCTATATAGTTTTCCGATAGCGTCACGGGGAACGGAGAAAAATGCCCTCCCGTGAATGGGTCCGACCTTGTAGGCGAAGAAAACACGGGCTGCAGTGTGAGTTCTTTGGCCATGTACATAGATAGGCCAGCCATGTGTAAGACCCCCCAGATCTTTGACTTAATTTCAGTATTAACTCATGATGAAAGGCTCAAACATACTCATTGATGGACTAGTGGCCCTAGATTTGGTACCCCAAAGGTCGCCTTGTGAGCCCCATGAACTCTAGAGAGTTACTGCGGCCAACCCTGTGCGTAAATCCAACCGAGTTTATGACTACAGTAGCTTCACTGGGCCCCTTTGATGGATCACGGCTTGTGAACTCACCAGGCTGTGAGAAGTTCAGTGAACTCATGAGAGTTACAGAGACTATCACGTGAGACCCTACTCCACTACTCAAGAGTCTAAATTGTGTTGCTCCACTACTCAAGAGCTTAAACTGTGTGTGATCATTTAACTAAACTGAAACCTAGCACCACCTATTAAAACAAAAATCATATAAGGGAATCCCATACTGAAAATCATAATATGTGGAGATTTTGTTAGCAGTTCTTCATTAAAATATCATGTTAAGACTATTGCATAGATGAATATGCTTAAAATGATTCATGATGTAGAAATCTATGAAAGAACAAAATATCTCGAAATATCTTTAATAAAATTTGCAAACTGTTTATATATCATAATACAAAAGGAATATTTACATACAATGTCTATAGATCTTCATTATGTTCAATATCTCTAAGTAACGTTGCAACTCTTCTTTCAATTGAGATTGTACTACAGCAGTTGTGCGCTCAGCTTCAAGGATCATGCTGGCCTGATCAGAAATGCTAATTAGTTCGGATTCTAAAGAAGCAGCAACTTCCCCATTCCTTGTTCATTCAGCTTGTACGGTATCAATTACTCGAGTGTTTATTTCAAGCTTTGCTTTGATCTGACAAATAGTTAAATTTCTGCTTCCCACTTACTCTTAAGTAATAGAATCTCCCTCTCAAGAAGAGCAATTTGATCGCCAATGATTGCCTTATTTCTATCGAAAAACTTCAATTTCTCATGGAGAGATTGATTAGCAGCATTGCGATATGCAAGAACATCATCTGCATGAGAGAGTTTCTCCTTAAGAAGTGCCAATTCCTTCTGACGACTTAGAATTTTGGGAGCAATGACCATACTCCGCATTGCTTCCAAGTTCTTCGTGGAATCATAAAATTGTGACAAGTGTAAAGAGACTGAACATCAACATGTGTCAGGTGAGCTGAATGAGCGAGAACTGCTAGAGCAGTATCGAAAAAGGGCCATTGGGTTGGATCTTTAAAAGCACCATTGATAATGAAAATCGCGTTCTTGAAGAGCCCCAACATAAGAGGTGGCAACTTTTCCAGAAGAGTTTATCAAAAGCTGCGGTCACTGAGTTAGACCCTTCAGATCCACTGGGAGTTGGCACGATTGAAACAAAAAGATAAGAAGTAGGGAATGTAAGTTCAAAAGAAAACATATGCATATCTATTGCTAACATAAAATAAGAAAAGAAAATATATACCCAGATTAGGAATAACAGCATAGGCAACTAGAACAGAATTGGTTGTGAGTGTTGTAGAGCTTGGGACTTCTGTAGTCACAACAACATTAAAAGAAAGCTCCTGAGCTCCTACAGTACTTGAGTTAAGAGTACTTGGAGTAGGGACATTAGCCGGATCAGAAAGAAATTCCAAACTTCGAGCTACTGGCTGAATAGGAGAAAGACGCACAGTAGAGGACTTGTCAGTCTGAACGGGGGCATCAGATGTTTGGGGGACTAGTGGCAAGGTTGCTTCTGTACTGGGAAGAAGAAGTACATTCCCCATTGTTGCCTGAATTTTGGATGGTTGAGCCTCTGCATCCCTTGAAGTTGATGTTCTATAAACAACCACATCAGCAGCCTCCATGGTACAAGGGGAATATGAAGCATCAAAAGAAAGAAAGATGTTCCTACCAGGAGAACAACCATATTCTCCGTAATCAAGTTGCTCTTCATTATCTAGGGAGGTTTCCAGAATTGGATGTGAAGTATTAGGTTGAGTGATTTGAGCATCAGGAAGAGAGGACCTAACTCCAACATCGCTATCTTCTCCAACATCTACCTCAACATCAGTATCTATGTTTAGCAGAGCATCTCCTTCATCAGTTAGGCTTGTGGGGGAAGGCGTATCTTCACTTGCAGTACTCGCTGAATGTTCTGATGAGCTGTCTTCTTCCGATATGGTTTGTTTTCCTTTATAGGTAGTCTTCACAGGGAGAAGACGTTTACCTTGAGAGGGAGAAGGAATTTGTTGTGCCAAAACTTCAGGAGACAATGACTTAATACAAGAGCGGGTCATAGGAGATGTAGCAATAGTAATTCGACACACAACTGGAGAAGTTGTGGCTGTAGCACGATTGGCTATGGCTTTTGTAAGATCCACAATAGGGATAACTATGGCGGTGGCACGTTCGACAGGCTGAGAAGTTGTAGAGGAGACAAGTTTCATAACTGGAGGAATGACAGGAGCAAGATTTGCATGCTGATTTTCTCCTTTGGGAGTAGGGGAAGGCAGAATACCCCCTGCAGTTTCAAATTCAATATGAGGAATGGCTGATCTTTCTCTCTGATCTATCAGATCCAGAGTAGAACCAAAAGCAATCCAACCTTCCAAAGTGTTTGAAGGCTTTATTTCTCAGATGGGCTCTTCGACAAAAATTTTATGACAAGCTATCCCGGAACGACGGCCTGATCTTTCTCGTAAAAATATCCAATCCCTTGTTCTAGTTTGTAATTCCTCAAGCGTGGGGGAGGAACCCAGATAGGATGATCCACTGAAAAATAATTGTGTATTAAATAGTAATGACGACTCCACGATCGCATCCAGGTATATGAAGCTGTTACTATATGATTGTACCCTGGGAGAAAAAGTTGAGAATCAAAATTTCTTGAGAGGAGTTGTTTCCATATTAAAGCCCAATTATAAGGACCGACTCCATAACTCCTCATTATTTGGGTGATCTTCTCACTTGCTTGGGCATGGCTTGATCATAACCAAACTGTCAGGCAAATCAACTTGGATAGTACGGTTCTCGCCAGAACTCTAGTCCTCGTAATGGAAGACTGCAAGAACGAATACAGAGAAAGAAAGTCCTTTCGACAGGTTCCAAGTCATTGTTATCTTCCACATCTTTGTCTCCAGCCTGGTAGTCTAAGTAAAAAGGGAAGAAGTCGATAGATTCTATGTTGTCAATTTTATCACCTATCCATTCATATCCCTTCTTTATCATTTTTTCTCTTTAAAAAATGCCACAAGGGCAGATGATCAGGATGGACATAAGCCTTCTCCGGGTCATTGTATGTCCAGGAAAAATAAATGCCAAGCCATCCGGAGAAGTAATGCCATAGAGTAAAAGCGGATGAAACTCTTAGTGCCGGGCTTGAGCAGTGCACCGCGGCATGACCAAAAGCTCTGTATAATGAACATAAGACAGGAGGGGCTAGGGAATATCTTGAGTTAGCCGAATAGAGTCTGAACTTTTTGAACTGGGAAGCACAACTAAGCTCAACCAGTAAGCCATGAAAGCGGCTAATTCATTTTCGGCAGTGAAGTCAGTCGGGCCCCTTATCTTTTTACGATTGGCTTCTAATTTAGCGCAATGACTGCCAGGGAACCTAAAAAAAAGGGGAAAGACCAGTGAGAAATTCATATTTATGGGTAAGTATTGTTTGAAATGGAAGGAAAAGGTTAAAATACTTACACCAAGTATCGAGAAAAGTGCGCCAACCATTGAAGAGGAGAAATCTTATGGACATTGGCAAAGTAAGATGTTTCACGAAAAAGCTCAATGGTTGATGTTGTAATTTTGGGTACTCTATTGGGCGCGACGTAGGCAAACTCTCTGTTCGAAGGAACGTATTCATCAAGGAAGGATCCAACGATAGGTAGAATGACCATCTTATATACATCCCATAAGGTGATACTCACTTCCCCTACTGAAAGATGAAAAGAGTTCATAGTAGAAGACCAGTATTTCAAAAAGCCTTTATAGATCATTATGTCTTTTTGAAAGAATTCTGAAGTGGCCTCTATGGCATGATAAATCTTTGTCAAAATGAGGACTTCTTCATACTTCTTCAAAATCGCTTTGGCCCAAGCACTGTAATATGGATGACTAATCTAGAGACCCTCTGTCCTAAATTCTTCTTTGCCCCACAAGGAGTCACGATGATGGAAACATTTTTGAATTGTTTCGAAGAAATGAGTGTAAAACAAGGAATGAGGGTCATGACATGGTGTGAGAAAGCACATATATCTTACTTGCCTGGTCTTTTGGGTTAAGCCTTTGTATATGAGATAGCCTTCAAGAATTTATGGCTCTTTGATCACCCAATTGGACACATATAAGAGCCTGTTCTATGGTCCGTCAGTTCACTTTGAAGAATGGACTGGTGACGCTGAAGTTGCAAAGGGAGAGCAATGGTCTCATCTTTATATGGGTTACAAAATTTAATCGCCTCAGTATTTAACTTGACTAAATCCTAAGCGTTCTGAAAACGTCTTCGATTATGTTCTTGAATCTTTTCCTGGAAAGCTTTGTCTTTGTTCTTTCCTCTTGTTTGCTTTGGAACGGTTGGGGTAGGAGAAGCCTCTGCAACGGAAGGACGGACGTCGTCTATGCGAAAGTTGGTTATGCATTTTAACCAATCCTCCCAATCAGACTCTTGCCTTGAAGTGGGGGGTCCCTCTATCTCCTTCATCAATACGGCCATGCGGATATGTTCGGATAAACGTTGGATACGATCGGCAAAGTTAATGATGATAGGAACCGGCTCTTTGAAGAAGGAACTGTAGTTCTCTCCAGAATGGAGTCTTTTCTGATTATAGGTCTTGGCAGATTGTGGGTCAGACGGCCCAGCAGTACTTGGGGAAGCAAGAGGTCTTTTTGAGCTTGCCATTGGAAATCTATACAGGAGTTGGTAAAAAAATTAATTAAAGTTAGAAAGAAAGGTTTATTAAGATAAAAAGAGAAGTATAAAATATTGTTGGGGAGAGAGGACAGATAAATTTGAAGTACAAGAAGAATGTTCAAAGTATAAATTGTTGTGTGTAAAGTGTTGCGCACAAAGTGTTGCACGCAAAGTGCTATGCGCAAGGGAGTTGTGTGCTACCTGTCCTTGTACACAAAATTTTGACTAAGTATAAAAAGGTATTGTGTGCATAGTCTTGTTGTGCGCAAAAGGGTGTTGTGCGGCGCACAATGACGTGAGTGTACAAAGATAACAGCTTAATGCAGAAACAGTATGGAGCAGCGAAGAAAAGTGGCAAAAATGAAGATAAGTCCTATATTTATAGGCAGGGACTGTGTCACGCCCCGAAATCCGGCACCTGGGTATATTCGACCCCGATTCCGTACCCGCAGGCATGACTTATGTTTTGTATGTTTACACTTCATAATCCACACGTATATTGACAAAATGATCTCACTCATAAAATATAACAATCCAAAATTTTTATAATCGAACATTTATTTAAAGAAGAATAACATGTCCATGTTCTGACTATTCAAGATTACCATCAAACACATGTCATCATAATGTTGTCTTACTAAATGTTCATTACACTAATTTAGAAAATGGTAAAAAATAAAAATAAATAAAAGAAAATCTCTTTAAGCTCCTCCATGTGATCCCGATCCTGAAATTTTAAAATCCCAACAGGGTAAGCTGTGAAGCCTAGTAAGTAATCTCAACACAGGTTTCAAAATAACCTCATATAACATGAATAAAAGTATTAAAAGATACAATACCTATTTAGGTAAAACAACAAATGGGGAGATTTAATAAACACAAAATTTCAATGTAAATTCAAAGAAATATGAATGCATGAAATCAACATATGCTATACTCCATGATAAAAGGTGTGGTTTATTCTTTTTAACACCAGGGCCAGTTTACACCGGTTGGCCAACACCCACGCTAATACAACACCTAGCCTGGCAATGGGAACCTTTTGAATGATATGCTCACCCATCCAAAGGGCACTTAGTGAGTGACCCATTTGTACGTTAGCTAGTCAGACTACTACCCTACCGAACCTGGCAGTGGGAACCTTTTGCAATCCTAACATGCTCACCCACTCAAAGGGTACAATAGAGGTTCCAAAAGGTACCAATTGGGTTTCTGGGACTTTCAACCCAAGGGTCTTGATCGCCCCACCTATTTACGCTTTAGGGATTTTCAACCCAGAGGACTTAATCGCCCCACCTATTTTCTGGTGTTTCATAGCTATTTTAATGATGCATGATTTTAATATTGCATTAATCAAGTATTTCAAAAATCTTCAATGGTTGCTATTCTTCGATCAATCCATAATACTTTGTGTATATAATTTATCAAACTAAAAATATAATTTTCAATCAATGTAAATTGTCCTTACATGATTAAAGTTCTACAAAAAAAATAAACATGTAATGTAATACATTAGATCTTGATTAAAGTTCTACGTAAAGAAAGGAAATAATAATAATAAACATGCAACGTGCTTTATTACATCTAAGAATTTAGAAATTTATATATAAACTCAAGATTTTTGCAATAATTCTAACAACAAAGTTAAAATGTAAAAATAAAATTTTAATGTAAGATTAACAATAAGACAATATAAAACTTGAATTAAGGCATATTAAAATAATGACAACCGATGTAATAAAAAAGTTAAAAATTAAAGATCATTTTTAGGAAGCATGGTAAGTAATTACATAAAAAAAAAATCTAAGATGGCAAAGATTAATTATAAGTACAAAAGAACAAAAAAAATATATGTATATATATATATATAATATATATAATTTTTTTATATAATTATCAAGTGAGAGATACTCACTTTTTTATAAAAAGAAAAAGTGTATATATATATATTTCCTTTTTCTCTTTCCTCCTTTTCTTTCTTCATTTTTCTCTTTCCTCTCTCTCTCTCTCTCCTGCTTGGTAGTGAGATGTCACTTACGTCTCCCCTCTTTCTCTTTTATATTATAAGGTGGGTCCCACTTTATGTTAATGCATGGGAGGTTTCACACGTGATTTTTCATCTTCACGTGTTTTTTTTTTCCTTTGCGGGAGACGCAAGTGAGTTATGGATTTCATATACATTGGAAACTATCCAAAGTTTGGTATGACCCGCATATTTGATATGAAATGTGACCCCTCACGCTAAAAGTAAACCGGTAAGGTTTTATGATTTTCAAAGTTGTATAATGTGTACCGTTGGTTCGGTAATTGATTGAATAGATAAGACGATCTATGATAATAAAAAAAAATGAATGATAAGCGGTTGAATGATTTTGTAAATGAGAAGTGTATGGTCCACTAGGTTCCTTGACAGGAGTTGAAGTTTGTGTACTGATGGTTTCATAGATGGTTTAAAGTATAAGAGTTTGTTGTGTGATGTACAGGGTGAAAAATATATATGAGTGTACACACATTATTTTAAAATATAAAATCGGAACTAACTTTCTAAGCCTAGATCACCATTGATTTGTGGGTCTAATTGTCTCGTAAGAGATATTTTCTCAAAATCGACCGATAAGAGCGTTGGGCATAACAAGATCTTCATGATGAACCATTAATGTTAGTTTTTAGATGGACCGCTTGAGAGTTATGATCCATATTTGCAATGGATGGTGACATAATGGATCTAAGTGTAGAAATTAAGGGATTTTGGTTTAAATTAGGTGAATAGGTCTTGGTATAAGTTCGGATATAAATGGGCATGTGCAAATATGGTTTTAAGAATAGTCTATGTGGATGGGCATCTACACTCTTAGATGTTTTGGATCGATGATGGACCTCGCATTTTGAAGATTTAACTTAAATGAAAAAATTCCCAGTTAAGGGTTTTTAAGCGCTACGTAATGATGAATTCAAATTTGTAATTGGGTCACTGAACATGGGTGATCTCTACCGTCAGATTTTGATAAGTACCCACTGGATGGACATTTTTGGAAAATAAAATAGATGATTGGAATTCTCATATAGCCATTTACAAAATGTCCAGATGGTTAGTTTTTGAGAAAGGTCTGTACATGTGGGTATTTATCCTGGGATTACTTGGCGCCCAAATTGATCAAGTTGTAGTTGTTAGAATCTTAATTCATTGGTATGGTTTCTATAGAAAAATATAAGAATCATAATAGTCATGTCGAACTATTTGTTTGGGTCCCAAAAATGGGTGGATCTGATCATATGACATTTTGTTTGGTATGATAGAGATGTCCAAAAATCCTATAGATGGAATGTAATATATATCTAGTGATTTCAAGGTAAATGTACGGAGGGTTTTACGATCGGACAAAATATTTAAAAGATATATGTCATTTTTAATATATACCATTTGAATTATAATTATGGTATTGGTCCTGTGATATGTATGATCACGTTTAATGAAATCTAACCTGATAATAATCTTAGTTATGAAAATTATATCATAATCTGAAAGTTAGGAATTTGGTTAAGTGGACTTATGCAATTGTGGCCCTTGATTTATATAAAAAAATAATTAGAATTTAAGATTGAAAAAAATAAACAGGTGGTTAGGTTCCTTAAAATATGAATAAGTAAGTGTACGGATAGTTTATCAATTGAATGAGTGGTTAAAAAGTTATAAGGGATATATGACAATGTGATGTAGGGTTCACCCAAGGAAAGTGTTATCCTATCATAGTTACTAGTATCAAGTTTTAATATTTATAGGAGAATTCTTTTAAAAAATGAACAACCCAATAAATAAATAAATAAATTATACCACCAAAATTTACTTGGGATATTACAGACTGGGCCGTTGTGCAGTAACTATTGTGCGATAATCGTTGCACGATGAAGGTTGTGCAGAATTTGTTGTGCGCAGATCAGTATGCGCATGACAGAGAAAATTATTGTGCGCACAATAAAGGAGGGAAAAAATAATATTTAGAAAGAATTATTATTGATCTTACATATTTATTTTGTAGGTGTGAAACAAAAAATGCAAGATCCAGGGGGCATCTATTGAGGCACAAAAAAGAGAGAAAAGGTAGCAGAAGGATTGCTGTGCGCAAACTGTTGTGCGTGAATCATTGTGCGTAAATCATTGTGCAGAATTAAGTGTTGTGCACAAATCGTTGTGCAGAAATAGACCTTGAAATACAGATAACCGTACACTAGCATCCGCACAAAGGAATCCACACAAAGGATGTCAGCATAAAGGAATCCGCACAAAGGAGGTCCGCACAAAGGAGTCCGCATAGAGGAGGTCCATGCAAAGGGGACCGCATAATGACTACGTGACATGTTTGCACATGTGAGAAGGCTATAAATACCTCTGACCCATTAGTAAGGGGTTAGAAGCATCCAATCAAGAAGCAGAAGAAGAATTCGAAGAGAGAGAGAGAGAGAGGCAGAGCTTCGCTCTTATTATGGGGAATAGGTGTTGTGCAGCGCACAGTACCATTGGTGCACAAACACCATTAGCGCGCAACAAGTCTGAGCGCACAACAGGCATTAGCGCGCAATGGGCTTGAGCGCACAATGGGTTTGAGTGCACAATGGGTCCAGGCGCACAATAGGGCCGATGCATAGTGAATTCCCTTGACGCATAAGGATTTTGGCACACAACAGACCTGGGCAACAGTCTGCAATACATGATGCTTCCAGCAATTATTTCCTTAGCTCATATCAATTTTTTTTATTTTTTTTACTATTATCACAAGTATGTTTTGGAATCAAAGGAGAAAGGGATGTAAAAGAACTTAGAATAAATAAATAATGTGATTGTCTTCTTTGTCTCCTTTTGTTAATTATTAAGTGAATGAAATTTCCCAAATAAAATGTATTTGTTTCTTGTTCAAAACATGCACACACAACAGTCTGCCTTAGAAAGTTCCAATAGTGGGATTTTGTTTGCCTTATTCCAGTCCACTTGAGGCTCGGTTCTGCCCCATTTTTCGGCCCATGGCTTAAAATAATCTAGAGAAACTAGTGGAAGACATGGATTTAACATATACATCAAGGTGAATCTCATGAGTGAGAAACCACTCTCCAGCTATCTATGCAAGCACATTCACTAACGCTTGGGCTCACTAGCCCCTTGGCCCTTAGATTATTATGGTGTGGCCCACCAAAGACTCAACTCGGCTTCAAATTTGGGTGCAATGCTTAAAATAAGTTAGAAATGTGGATGGATGGTATAAATTAAACATATAAGTTATGGTGGGACCCAGGAGTGGAGGTCGCACTCTCCCTTCATTATTGGGGCGTCTGGACGCTGGACGTCTTTGATGCTGAGAATGTCTAGCGTCTAGACAGTCCTCTCCCCATTATTATTATTATTATTATTATTTTGTATATATAGGGTCCACCTAGGAGATCCGAACCGTCTATCAGGTGGCTCAGCTCGAGGTGGGCCCAAGGAGCTTTGGATCAACCAAATCTAGTGTTTTTCCACCATCCAAATATGGGTGATCTAAATAGGTTGCATGAAAAATAAACATCATACTGAGACACATAAGGTGGTCCATACTGTGATAGCATGCAGGGCGCGCCCTCTAACAATGTGGCCCACTTGTGGGCCCCACAATAATATTAAAGGAAAGAGAGGGAAAGAAAATGGAAAGGAAAGGTAAAGGAAGGATATTCGGCCATTGGTGTGGCCCCCCGCTACTATGGGGTCCACCATACACATCATACATGATCAAGGTGGGTCCCACCCTTATGGGCTTACCAAAATAGAAATAAAACACATGAAAAGGGAGGGTTTTGACCCTCCCACGCACTCACTTGGAAGGATGGACGGTTGGATCGGGCCGAACCATCGATCGGATGGCTTGGATGGTCCACCAAGCTCCTCTTCACCCCTAATCTTCTTTAATCTCACTTTTCTCTTAATCTCTCTCTTTACTCTTTCTTTCTTCTTCTCTCTTTCTCTCTTAATCTCTCCCTAATCTTTCTAATATTTTTCTCTCTCTTAATCCCTCTCTACTCTTGTTAGAAAAAAATGGTAGAAATGAGAGGGAGTTAGGGAGTTTTTATGGTAGAGATTTTAGGATAGGGAGGGAATAAGGGAAAGATGGAGGGGTAGAATGGGGTGAAAAAGAAGAGAAGAATGATGGCTAACATAGGTAGGGGCATGGGTTGCATGAGAAAGGCATGGGTTTGTTTGACTAATGTGGAGAGAGTGACAAGATTGATGGATGGATTTATTAATTTGACAACATGGGGATTTGTGCAAGTAGGGCCCGTGTATATTGTGTGGCCCACCTCGGATTGTACCAGAATAGTAATTTCTAATATAAGGGTCGAAATGGGGCATGTCATGTGGCGTTGGAATCGTAACGCTCATGTGGTTGCTAGGGTACATGTCTCAGGGTATTGTGGTACTAAAATGGGTCTACGATCAAAACTCATTAATTTGGTCCGCCGGGGACATGCCGTTGTCGAAGTAGAAGGGTACTGAAGGTCTCACAAAGTTATGGGTCTTACACTTAAGAATTCAAAAGACAATTGGATATACACCCAAGGAAACTAGAAACTTGAAGGTGTATGTGAAAATCATTTAGGCGGAATAACCCTATCCCACAAGGTGATTCGACAAGGATACTATTGGGCGACCATCTATAAAGATGAAAAGCAATACAAAAGGAAGTGCGACAAGTTCCAGTGCTTTCCTGTAGTACCATGATAACCGCCTGAGTAGATGACCCCAATGAATGGTCCTTGGCCCATCGCACAGTGGGGGGTTGACATCATAGGACTTCTGTCGATTGGCAAGGGACAAAACTAAATTTGCCATTGTCGCTGTCGTATACTTCACTAAATGGGCTGAGGTTGAGCCCTTAACTAAGATTACTGAAGACTACTTGACTGGAAGAATATCATTTGTAGGTTCGGTATCCCCCACACCATCATTACTAACAATGGAAGATAGTTCGACAATGCTCATTTCCAAGGACTATGTGAAAAGCTCGGCATCTGCAATGCCTTCACTTCACCTCCACACCCCTAAGCTAATGGATAAGTGAAAGTCATCAATAAAATCATAAAAACCCACTTAAAAATCAAGCTTAAAAAGTTCAAAGAAGCCTGGATCAATGAACTACTACATGTCCTTTGGCATATCGAACCACAACCCATACGACGACTAGAGAAACCCCATTCTCTATGGCCTTTGGCACCGAAGCGCTGGTCTCGGTTTAAATCGGGATACCTTTAGAATGGACCGATCTATTCGACATGGAAGAAAATGATGCGCAAATAGCTTTTGGTCTAGACCTGATTGAAGAGCTAAGGAAAAAAACATAGTTAAGGGTCGCCGCTTACCAATATAGGGCTACTCGGCATTGTAACACAAGGGTTAAGGTATGCAGATTCTAAGCAAGGGACTTAGTCCTTTGAGAAATCTTTCACAACACTAAATAAGCTGGCTCGAGAGCCTTGGGACAGAACTGGGAAGGACCGTATAAGGTTGCCAACATGGTCTACCTAGGGACATATCTACTAGATGAAATGCAAGGTTAGCTCTTACCCCACCTATGAAATGCCAAGCATAAGAAAATATACTATCAATAAGGATGATCAGGGAAATCTACAGTGTATCGACTGTCCACCTTAGGAACAAGCTATGATTGATTCAGACATGAAAAACTCTCTTTGTAAAGGAATACATTTTTCTTTCTACTGACTTTCCTACTAACTTCGTGACTAAAGTTTACATGCTCAACTATTATATCACTAAGTGACCACATACAATCGTATCTATTAAAGTCCACATGATTGACTACCTTATCTATTAAATATCATATACGACTATTGACACATAAAAAGACAGATTTGGTTAAAAAAATTTCTTCATTTATAATGAAAGGTTTACATAAGTACAAAAAATATACATCCACAAGAATAAGGGACCTATCCCTGGGTAAGCTCCTCGAGAGCAATAGATTTGGAGGCTTTAGGGGCATTGTTATCGAGGCACCCCAAGTCAAGGTTAGGGTACCTTCACTGCACCCCAAGTCAAGGTCAGGGTACCTTCACTGGATGTCTTCTCGACATTGCTGAAAACCGGGGTTAAAAATCTCCTCTAGCTTAACCGTATGCTCCTTAGATGCCTTGAAGGCCTCCATGGCCAACGTTTCCCTCTCTGGAATCGAGGCCTCGACCTCTGCCAGCCTGACCTCTGTGTCGACCACCCAACCACTTGTCTCGACAAGGAGGGACTTGACCTTAGCCATATGGGTCGCTAGATCGGCCTTCTCTCGTTGCTTTATGGCTAGCAAACTAGCACTAGTAGCCTCTGAAATTGCGGTAGAACCACTACTGTTGAAGTATGGAAATATGTCCTATTGTCCTAGAGGGGGATGAATAGGACTTTTCAAAAATACTTGTTAAAACATACAATGCCTTAAATTAGTTTATCAATCAAGCTAAGTAGGGCAAAGTTGAAATTATGGTAGGACTGTTGTTACTGAAGTATGGATATATGTCCATGTGTCATAGGAGGGGGTGAATAGGACTTTTAAAAATTTTAATCCTTCTTAACTAGAAATTCTACCAATTTTATCATGAGTTAAGTAGGATTGTTAAGAAGTCATTTATATTCAACTTCTAAGATAGTGAAAATCTAAGTACTGCATTATATCAAACATGTATTATGCATAATGTAAACATTCAAATAGTCAGTACATATCAACACAAATAATCATCACAAATATAACAATATATAGTGGTTTGGCTATGTGCCTACTCCACTCCCGGCTAACGCACTCCACCCTAGAGTGTGCCAAATTTCACTATCTAATGGTTTTAAATTAGGTTAACTATAAACCTTCACAACCTACACAAGGTATTGCCTACACAAGGTAATCAACACATGCCCACACAAGGCAAATAGAACCTACACAAGGACTCTATGCGTATTCTCTTATCAGAGGCCTATGAAAGGTCTTAACGAGTTTAAGAATCAAACTCTGAATCTTAATCCTATGCAAGGAAAGGTTTTTAGATCCTATGGACTTTAATAACTTACTTGTAGTAGGTGAGCCCCGTTTTTAGCACATTGTGAAGATGATCTCCCTTATTGATGAAGAGTCTTCGTCTCCCTTGATCTGTAATAGCTGCAGATGCTCCCTACGCAAGTTGTTGGTTGTTGAGTCAAGATACTTTGGTGAATATCCTCTATTAAATGTAGGTCTTTATGTGTGGATGAGATTCATAAATGTCAAACATTTATAGGATTCTAGCTCAATGATTTTCTAATAAATGAGCTGTTGGAAGATCCTTGAATGGTGGAGTTAATTCTTCAATCCAATCTATTGATTTTTTAATGATTGCATTTAAGATGGGGTTGAAAGATGAACTCCCATGAGAAAAAGGATTTAAGATGGTATGTGTTTTCCTATAGAAATAACTCTCTTAAATCTCACTGTTTTTCTTAATACAAACCAAGAAACCAAGCATCTAAATATAAAGGTAAAAATCCCAACGGTAAAAAATGGGCAGATTCTGTTCGTGTTCGATGTCATCAAAAGTCACCTTCGATGTCATCGAGTAACAGTTCGATGGCATTGGGATTTTCTCTAAAATTTCTTAGAGCTTGCTAGACAATCTCATTCAATTGTTCGATGTCATCAAACTTGCTTCAATGTCGTCGTAATTTGAATTTTAATGTCATTGAAGGCATTTTGATGAAATCGAGGAGTTTAGTTCATTTTCTGTAAAACACTGGGGACAAGCCTAGTCCATGATCGATGTAATCGAACATACTTTCGATGTCTTCGAAATTTGAATTTTGATGTCATCGAAGAGTTCATAATTTTTTAATAGAATTCTCTAGACAGGTCAGGTATAAGTTTGATGTCATCGTGCATATGTTCGATGTCATCAAATTTTAAATTTCGATGTCATCAAACATAGTTCAAGTCATTGATCATTAAGTGATTTTAAACCTAAGCTTGTTAGACCTATGAGTGTTGTTGGGGGAAAAATTGACAAGTCGATAAGTCGGCTTATAGAATGGACCAACTCTACTGAACCACCCCGAGCCCAGTAAAACCTGATCCTGATAAGGCGGCTACATCCAGAAACAGGCCGACGTTCAAGGAGGTTGAGGCAACTGTAAGGACACTCAACAAACACAACTACGAGCCCATTCGAATAAGTCATGTTCTGACCTACAAGGTCAATTACAGATCGAACATAGGTCAGATACAGGTTGACCATAGATTGACCCCAGATCTGTTACTATCAGGTCACAACTCTGTCATAGCTCAGCCATTGGATGGCTATGATCGGCCAATGTTTAGTTATAGGTCGGCGATGTCCCATGACAAGGTCAAGAACCATTAGCGCCCACCTGAAGGGGACATGGATCCTCTGACCCAACCATCAGTCAAAGATGGTGAATGCTGATTTGTCAAGTAAATTGGTGTCACTTATTCCCAAGTCGTCACCTGCTTGTGGGAGCTGACCTAGCTACAAATTCAAGAAATCTCTTAATATCCCAAAGATCTCTCCCAAGATCTTCGGGGGATAAGATCAGACCCTGATAATTTTAAAAGCTAGTAATCTCACAAAGATCCCAGATTTGAACGGATCTCCCAGATATCAGGGAAGAGTCCTCGTGCAATTGCACTCCCTTCCCTATATATAGAGGTGTCTCCAACCATTTAAGGTATGCTCATTCTTACCCTAGCACTCGACTGATGTCTCTTTTTTAGAGACTCTACCCTACAAAAAAAGATCTCGTTCCTAACTTTAGCATTGGAGAGTCCCCTGCACTAGCCAGGGTCTCCTTTGTTTCTCTTTTACACTTGTGCATGTTTAGGAGGGTCAACCGCAGAGGGTCTGTTAGAAAATTGCATCAACAGTTTGGCACCATCTGAGGGAACGATTCTAAGAAGTTCTCAGCTCTACTAGCAACATCTACGGGGCTAGGGAAAAAAGAAAGCTTAATCCCCTCCAGTGGAGATTCTGATCGCAACCTTACTTTACGACTAGTCGCACCCCAGAACCACTAGAGCAGCCAAGGCAGCTCGAGCCACAGGAGAGACATCAAGATTCCTCTTCTGACTCAGGCAGATGCGGTTATCGGACTCATGTAAAGAACGGTCGACTGAATTACCTTGAAAGAGAGGTCAGAGATATAAGATCAGATCTGGGCCGCATGATGCAAATGTTGGAACAAAGTCAACCTTAACATACACCGAGGGCCGACAGTCCTTCCTAGCCTTCTTACACTCATGCAGCTCCTCAGTCGAGCCAACAGTATTCTCCAGCTCAACCTATCCCATTTCACTTGTCCAAGACCATGCCTTTGCATGCCTCCGACCTACATCATGAGATAGATCGAAGAAGGCACAACAAATCTCCAGTTGAGGCCACTACTGAGAGTGGGGAACCATGGAGAGCCGAGTTAAAGTGCCTATGAGATCAGATTGGAGATATGCAGCAAACTTATCATGCTAACGTGACAATGGCTACGATAGAGGAGACTAAATCCCCATTCATCATCGACATCATGCAAGCATGATTACCGGACAGGTTTCGATTGCCTCAGATCACACCCTTCATAGGGAATACCGACCCATTAGAGCACATGGAATCTTTTCAGATCTACATGGAACTCCATAATACTTCTGATGCGATCATGTGCCGAGCCTTCTCGTTGACTCTAGCTGATGATACTCGACTTGGTTCAAATAGCTAAAGCTGAGATCCATTAGTTCGTTCTTTGACCTCAGCTAAGCTTTTGTCACGAGCTTCATCGGAGGGAAGAAGAGACTCAAGGCGCTTACCCATCTTCTTCACGTAATCTAGAAAGAAGGCGAGCTCCTGAAGGACTACATTAAGCACTTCAATCTGGAAGCATTACAGGTTCAAAAACACAAACAAGGTCACCCTGAATGCCATCATGAGCGGGCTGAGGGATAAACTGTTCCTCTTTTCTCTGGATAAGAATCCTCATGCCATGATGGGCGAGTTTCTGAACCAATCACAAAAGTATGTTAATGCCGAAGAGTTCCGAATTTTACAAGATGCCGCCGAAAGCAAAATTCCTCCAGCTAAGGAGAAGGCAAAAGTTGAGCCCAACTCAACCAATACGAATAAGAAAAGAGAGGACGACCGATCTCGAGATGACCGAAAGTCGAACAAATAGCCCGATAGTAAGTTCAGAACTTACACTCCTCTCAATAAGACACCGGAGCAGGTCCTGATGGAAATCAAGGACAATCGTATACTCCACTAGATGAACAATTTGAAATCCAATCCTGATAGGAGAAGCAAGTACAAATACTGCTTCTTCCAATCCTCTAGCGACTGCTTCGACCTCAAGCAGGAGATCAAAGCGCTCATTCGTGACGGCCACCTCGGAGAATACATCAGCAACAGAGGAGATTGGATCATAGCTGCTGAGGAACAACTGATCAACAATCAGCCAACTGGAGAAATTTACATAATCTTTGGAGGCTGCGGAGGTGGGGGTGACTCGAACAATGCGCGAAATTGCATGCAAGAAGCATTAATCGCCCTGAAGAGGAAGTTCTGCTCCTCTGCCGACCTTCGAAAGAGAATAAGGTGGAGAAGTACAGTCTGACCTTCACTGAGGAAGATGCCTGAGGTATTCACCTCCCCCACAACGATGCACTGGTAATCACTCTAACCATAGCTAACCGAAAAGTATTTCAGATCCTTGTCGATACGAGATCGTCAGCAGATGTGTTCTTCGCCCAAGCCTTCGACAAAATGGGAGTTGGTTGGTCCCTACTCCGACCTATCAGAACTCCATTACTTGGTTTTTCAGGTGGATAGGTTGTGCCTGAAGGAGCCGTTCAGCTCCCCCTTTTGGTTAGAGATGGACAAAATCAAACCATTGTGATGGTCAACTTCCTTATGGTCGACCAACCATCTGTCTACAATGCCATTCTTGGATGACCATCTTTGAACCTCCTATGAGCAGTGGTATCAACTTACCACTCAACTATGAAATTCCTGACTGAGCAAGGTGTCGGGACCATTAAAGGTGATCAACATGATGCTCGACAGTGCTACGCGATGGCACTGAGAGCCCCATGTGAAGCAATGACCATTGAGTCTTTAGATCCGCACGAAGAGTCTCAAGAGAGAGGACGACCCATGGAAGACCTCATTCCAATCCCATTGGAGGAGTCCGACCCATCTAGGACTATCTAAATTGGATCATCCTTAACATCACCACTGTGAGACAGGATGATTGCCCTTCTCCAATGTTATGCCGACGTTTTCACGTGGTCCCACGAAGATATGGCTAGAATCGATCCGCCATCATCACGCATCGACTGAACATCAATCCATCCCCCAACCAATTCGATAGAAGTGATGTGTTCTCGGCCCAGAGAGGTATGCCATGATTGAAGAAGAAGTCAGAAAACTCCTCAAAGCTGGTTTCATTGAAGAAGTCTACTACCCGGACTGGGTGGCCAACGTCATATTAGTCAAGAAAGCTAATGGGAAGTGGCATGTCTGTGTGGACTACACAGACCTAAACAAAGCTTGCCCTAAAGATAGCTTCCCCCTTCCTAGAATTGATCAGTTGGTTGATAGTATAGTAGGACATGAGTTACTTAGTTTTATGGATGCATATTCAGGGTGCAATCAGATTGTAATGTACTCTAACGATAAATTTAAGACTACCTTTGTCACCGACAAAGGTCTTTATTGTTACCATGTGCTGCCCTTCGGTTTGAAAAATGCAGGAGCGACCTATTAGAAATTGGTCAACAAGATATTCACCTACCTAATAGGGCGGACAATGGAGGTTTATATCGATGATATGCTCATTAAGAGCTTCAAAGCTATAGACCATTAGCCGACCTAGAGGAAATGTTCCTCATCCTTCGTAAATACTGAATGAAATTAAATCCAAGCAAACGCGCTTTTGGCGTTAGCTCGAGGAAATTCCTCAGTTTTTTGGTCAGCCAGTGAGGGATCGAGGCAAATCTAGAAAAAATTAGGGCCTTCCTCGACATGTAGTCACTAAAGACGATCAAAGACATATAGAGGCTCACTGGAAGAATAGCAACCCTCAACCACTTCGTGTTTCGAGCTACAGACAAGTGTCTCCCCTTCTTCAAACAGTTGAAGGGGAGGCAAATAGTAGATTAGACTGAAGAATGTGAGGCATCCTTCCAACAGCTCAAGCAATAACTTGAATCGCCACACTTGCTCTCTAAACCCGAGCTATGAGAAACTCTGTTGTTATACATGGCTGTATCCAATATAGCAGTTAGCTCGACGTTGATTAGAGAGCATGAGGGAAAGTAGTTCTCAGTCTATTATGTCAGCAAAGCTCTGGTCCCTACAGAGATAAGATATCCCACGTTGAAAAAGTTAGCTCCAGCTTTGGTTATCTCTTCCTAACACCTACGGCCATATTTTCAAGCTCACTTAGTCAAGTCCTCCAAAAACCTGAAGCTTCGGGTCGGCTGACTTAGTGGGCAATCGAATTAAGCGAGTTCGACATCAAATACCAGCCACGGGTCACAATTAAAGTTCAGGTAATAGCCAACTTCATTGTCGAGCTAACTTGTTCTCTCGAGCAAGATCAGACCAAGAACCGATCCACCACTGACCTACCCAGGCAAGAACTGGCTCTAGACATCATTGAACTGTCCAACACCCAGGTTGCTCCCGACACGCTCACGTGGACGCTCTACGTTGATGGCTCATCCAATTCCAAGGCAAGCAGGGCCAGGAACTCCTCGAGACCCTGACCATACGTGCATGCAGTCCATTAGGTCTCGCAGTCCTTTCGGTCGAATTTCGGTGACCCGCAACCTGTAGGTAGCATTTGTGATTATCCCTAAGTTCTGCCTTATAAACCTGAACCGATTTGACCCGAAACCTATGCCATTGTGACTGCATTGTCATCGCGGTTCCAACACCGTGTCTCATGCGCCAATCCGATGTGTAAATCAAAAGATGTACCCTATGCCATTGTGACTGCATTGTCATCGCGGTTCCAATACCGTGTCTCATGCGCTAATCGAGGTGTAAATCAAAAGATGTACCCTATGCCATATTTGGACCCTTGATCATGATGTGGGACCCACCTTGTGCTTGTGCACATTTTCCTAGGTGGACCCACCCTAGTTTCATTATTTCTCATGAGAGTTACCTATAGCCTAGCCCATCTAGACTAGGTTGATGACATCATCCCTATGAGCATGCCTTACATGTAATGAGTGCAAGCATGCCTTCTTCTCTTCCCTAGGCTCTTATAAACCCATCATTACCCTCTAGCAACCCATCACTTCCCTTCTTTCTCTCTCATTTCCCTCATTTCTCTCCTCTAGCAACCAATAGAGAGCCCTTGGATGTCCATGAGAACCCATCTCTCTAGCCCCTTCCAAGCTAGATCTCTCCCAATCCAACCCTCTAAAACCCACCCCCACCATTAAAACTTCACCATTGGAGCTATAGAACCCAACTATAGAAGAAGGAGGATAAACTTTAAGGTGGGTGCTCTTCTAGGTTTTGTTCTTTCATTTTTCTTACATGGATCCTTCTTTCCTTTGCTTGGAAGTGTGTAGGACCCACCAATCAATAATGGAGATCCTACATGACTCCATGAGTGTGGCCAATGGCCCACTTTGTGCATACATGTTGCCATGATGGGGCCATTCTCCATGGACCCCATCATGAGGTTTTTCCTTTAATCTATAGTTTGTGGGTCATCTAGACCCAAGATCCATGGTGGGGATAGTATCCCCACCTCAAATTTTTTTATTTGTAGGGCCCATGCATCCATGAGACCCATGTGTAGTTGATCATGTGGTTGTGATTGTTTGAGGAGGGCTCATAGTGGCGGAGCCCTCCCTATGGCCGAGATCTTCTTTCTCTCTCCTTCTCTCTCCCCTTTATTTGGTTTCCTGATGTGTGTGGCCCACCTGATGTGTCCATGCTTCCAGACCGTCTAGCTGTAGGGATGTCCAGACCCAAGCTACTAGACGTCTAGGCCCATCATGGTTTGCATGGTTTGGATGGCCTTTAGGCCTGATTATATAGTTGTATTGAAAGGGGGCTTTGGTTTGGAGTATGTGTGACCCATTTAGGTGGACCCCACCTTGATGAATTTGAGATAAATCCCCCAATCTATAGCACATTGGGTTAGAATGGACAGCAGCATGTTGCTGTCTAGATTTCTGGCCCATTGTTGTATGGTTTTATATAAAGCTTAAGCCCTGTTTATAGCTCTTCTTTATCCTTAATTTTTAGGTATTCCTCTGAGGTGTGGACCCTACCCTAATGTGTGATGAAACCCCTTGCATCCACCCTTGATTGGAGCCCCATGGAGCTGGCCCAAGAGGGCTGGACGGTCCAAGTTTATAGACCGTCCAACAGTCCTGCATGAAGGAAAAACATATATATCAACTTGGTTTTGGGGATGGTGGGCCACTCATTTGGACCCCACTTGTTGTTCATTCATGGGGTACATGTAATCCACCCATTTTCCCCGTGATTGGACAGGCTTGGGCCCATGCCATTGGGTGTACAAGATAGGGACAACAACATTCTAGCAGTAGAATTTTTATTTAAAAACCTTGCTGTCCAGATTTTTAATTTCTATTTATATGTATGTATGGCCTCTCCCCTTACCTTCCTTGTGGTCCACCTTGTTAGGACCTACCTCAGGTGTATATGGACCATCCTAACCACCCATTTTTAGGAGTTATTTTGGCTGGGCCAGCAACCCACCTACTGGACGTTCCAGCTAGGTTGACATCCAGCAGGGGTTGGTTGTCCCTCCCATGTGGCCCACCTTGATGATGTGTAATGTCCACACCATCCTCCCCTCTGTGTGACCCACTTGGACATGGTCCACCCTCCGGTGGGATGTCCACAAGTAGGGCCCACCTTAGATGTTTGAAGGGTCAGCCATCCAGCCCTATTAGGATGCCTAAACATTAGGGTGCTCCTAGACTTGCAGTCCAGTAGCAGGCACATTTTGATTTATGTGTTATATACTCACGTTCCATCTAGTGGGGCCCATTATAACATGTATGGGTTACCATGGAGTGTTTGTTTTATCCAGATAATCTATTTTGTTGGACTTTAGCAGGCCCAGGAAGTTAGGTGGCTGGATTTCCAGCAAGGGCCCAAAATTGCTGCATATAGTTTTATGTTTGGGAGTTGTGAGGCCCAGCAAATTGAGGGTGTTATGTATACACACCATGCTTGTATTTTTCTGAGGTTTTGGGCCCCCTTTGTGTCTTGGATGTCCCACTATCCATCTGATTGAATTTAGACCTTGCTACCCAGATTTTTTAGACGTCCAATCAGGCCCATATGGGCTGGATATCCAGCCTTAATACTTTTCCAAATGCAAGTGTTGTCCATCCATTGTGTTAGGCCTTGTGGGCTAGTTATAAGCCCACTACAGTGTATGTGATTGTATCTTTATGGCTCATCCAATTTTCTAATTTGCCAACTTTTGGGTTGACTTATAAGTCCCACAAAGTGAATGTTAAAAGTACCTTAGCCATTTATTTTGGGGCATATGGGCTGCCCGTGAGACCCATCATAATGCATGTATTCGTTGGCCATGATTCTTGGGCCATGGTTTGCCCCATTAAGCCCACATTGATGTATATAGGTTTTGGGCCGTTTCTTGAGGCCCATCATGTGGTATGGGATGTTATGGATTGCTACCCGTTTTCTTTTCATAGTTGTATCTGTGCCATGTGCCTTGTTTTAGTTAGATTTCCTTGTTAGGCTGCCTTTTAGTGAATAATGGTGGTTAAATGTCCACATTGTGAACCTCTATAGGCCCTTTATTAGGCCTATCCTCATCTATTGGGCCTGTAGTATTGCGTACCTAGACTTTGTGGGATACCCCAAATCGTTGGGCCCCCATTATTGGTTATACTCCTTCCATACCATGTAAATCGTCTAAGTACCTAGACCCGACCGTGTTAACAGAAGAGTACAACATCAACGCATGTTATGCTTAGTTTATCTTCATGATTCATTCCCATGTGCATCATATGTATGCTTAGTTGAGGAGTGATTGATCATGGTATGTGCCATTGGGCAGGTTGTTTATGGGACTCCCTAAGTGATGGAGGTGCCCCACATGAGCGCGTTGTATGTGCAGGACTGATGCATGGCTGTTTGGTATGATTCATGCATCTCGCATTTGCATGGCACGATTATTATTCACCCTAGCATCATCAGGGCCTTAACCTCCATAGGCACATCATGGATGGCTAGGTTTGGACATAAAAAATTCTTGATTCAAGCATTATAGGCACGTAGGATGTCCTTAGGTGAAAGTCCCAGAACCTTTTTGGTACCAGGAGATGCTCCAACATCTATACCGAGTGAAAACATGAGCGCCGATGCCGAATACGATTAGGCCATGTCTCCCCCTGTATCGTGGTCGGTTGGAAGGGGGTGTGGCCTTACCTGACCGAGTGAGGAGGCGTAAGCTAGGTTGAGTTTGACCAGCTCGCAAATGGGTTCGCTATTGGCAAGCTGGGTAGTTATTAACAAACTATAGGCAGGTAGTGAGGTCTCTTCCGCTCACTGGGCTGCGCGGTTAGGGAAGTGGCAGTCAGTGTGGAGTGTATTTGACCTTGGTGATTTCCCAGAGAGGAACTGTACTGTTAGGTGGACTTGATATGAGGACTGACATGATCACATTGTATATTGCATATGACATCTAGCTATGTAGGCCCCGCATCGCATAGCCTTGGGATGGTTGATAGCATTCATGCTTGGTATTGCATAGCCTTGGTATGGCTGATGGCATTCCTGCCTTATATTGCATAGCCTTGTTATGGCTGGTGGTATTCTTGGTCTTGCTAGCATATTCCGCATACTCTGATATTGCATACTTGGCACCTGTCCTGTACACACTTACACCACCCTCTAAGCTCTCTATAAGCTTATACAAAATTGATGCATGCAGGTGACGCTAGACAGTAGCTGAGCAGGAGCAGGACCGTGCCATGGAGCTTTTGGGGTTTTATTATAGCCATTGTATTTTTCCCTTTATGCGCATTGTAAAAGTTTTTATTATTAGTGGATTTTGTGATGATGCTCCTATGGTTATTATTTGTGGGTTATGATCTTGGTTATGCTGATTATGAAACAGTCTTATGTCATAGAAATCCTCCTTATAGGATCCCGGGATTGGAACCTAGTGTATGGGCGCCAGGAGTCAAGAATGGGATAGTACGAAGGCTGTTGGCGCCAGATACGACAATCGAAAAATTTGTGAGCCTGATTTCTGAGTTTGGGGCGTGACATAATGTTTACCAAGCCATGAAAGAACGCATGAAAACCTACCTCCAAAAAGCCAAAGAACTGATCGAAACTTTCAGAAATGCAACGTCACCTTGATTCCACGGGCCTAGAATCAAAAGCGGACATGTTGGCAAAGCTCGTTACAGCGGACGAGGATGAAATCCCGAGATCTATCCCGATCGAGTTTCTGGCTAAGCCAAGCATCAATGAAGCTGAGATCACAGCCGTGCTTCCGGTTAGCTTGGGATCAATTTAAATGGACCTGATTATCAAGTACCTCGAGAATGGCGAGCTACCCGAGGATCGAACGGAAGTACGGCAAATGAAGATCAAAGCTGGCCGATATACCATACTCAATGGTATACTTTACAAGAAAGGGTTCTACCTTCCTTACCTGAGGTGCGTCAGACCAGAAGAGGTAGAGTACGTCCTAAGTGAAATCCATGAAGGAATCTGCGGGAACCACTCTGGAGGGCGAGCGTTAGCACACAAAGTCATTCGACAGGGTTACTACTGGCTAACCATCCAGCATGATGCATGAAAACTCATCCAAAGATGTGACAAGTGTCAGAGATTCGCAAATGTACATCGACAACCGCCAGAAGAGCTCACCCCTATGGCCAGGCCATGACCATTTGCTCAGTGGGGGATTGATATTATTAGTCCACTCCCCATGGGTAAAGGTCAGACTAAGTTCACCGTCGTGGCCGTCGATTATTTTAGCAATGGGTAGAAGTAAAACCGTTAGCAAAGATAACCGAGTAAAGGATCATTGACTTTGTTTGGAGAATATCATATGCAGGTTTGGGATTCCTTAAACCATCATCTCCGATAATGAGAAACAATTCGATAACAAGCAGTATTAAGAGATGTGCATGAACCTCGAAATTCGCAACGTCTACTTGTCACCACGACATCCGTAGGTGAATGGACAGGTTGAGGCAGTTAATAAGATTATCAAGCATCATCTCTGTACCAAGCTTGAGAATGCTAAAGGAGCGTAGGCTAAAGAACTCCCAAAAGTCCTCTAGGCATATCGAACTACTGCCCAAACAGCTACTGGGGAGACCCCTTTTTCTTTAGCATATGGAGAAGAGGCGGTCACTCCTGTAGAGATTGGACTACATACAGCCTGGATAGACTCATTCAACGAACAAGCTAATATCGAGCTTATGGCCCTCAATCTCGACCTCCTCGAGGAACAAGGGGGAACAAGATCGAACTGGGACCATCATCCGCCAACAGTAGGTATTTCGCTTCTATAATGCATAGGTCAAGGTTAGAAGGTTTCGAGTCGGAGATTTAGTTCTTCGGAAGATGTTCCAGAATACCAAGGAGACATGATCAAGAACCTTAGGTTCAAACTGGGAAGGACCCTATGTGATATCAAGCACAAGCCGACCTAGTTCGTATCGACTAGAGGATCGGACTGGCCAACTGCTCCTGACCATGGAATGCTGAGCATCTGAAGATCTATTACCCCTAAATTAGGTCGGTACGACGCTCATTATGTATTACTCGACTTTGAATTACAATAAAGCTTCAGCACGTTATTCGATCAATTCTCAATTGAGATCTGATCAATGAATGATCTTGATCCGATCGACAACCAGGCTAATTGGTTTGGACAGGCTTTAGTAATTCCCTGAGCAAAATCCGATTGATGCTCGAGTTACGAGTTAGGCTCAATTCGACCTACTCATATGAAGTATAAGACGATTTACTCAGCTCGGAAATTTAGAATTCAAGAAAACTAAGTATTTTCATTTATAAGGCCCAAAGGGCATGATCACATCCGTTATATCCCAAAAAAATACATGTACATCGATCTACAAATGACTGAATTGCTTGGATCTAAAAAGGCATAGGCAACCAGCACTTGAAGTGCTTGAAGTTGAAAAAGGAAAAGGTAGAGTGTCACACCCAAACTCGGAAACCGGGCTCACAAAATTCCCGATCGCCGAATCCGGCGCCGACAGACTCCGTAGAACCCCATTCTTGGCTCCCAGTGCCCATTCGCCAGGTTCCGATCCTGGGATGCTACAAGGAGGATTTTCAACATCAGTTTGATTTGTAATAAGCATAACCAAAGGCATAACCCACAAACAACAACCAAAAACTCCATCACATTTCTACTATGATCAAAAACTTTACAAGTACAATGAGCATAAAGAGAAATACAAGGATGATGAACAAAAACTCCAAAATGATCTGCCACACATCCAAGCCTCAGCGCTGCTGCGATCCAACGTCACCTGCACGCAACGGTGGTGCATAAGCTTATAGAAAGCTTAGAGGGTGGTGAAAGTATATGCTCAAGGTGATAATGCAGTTATACAGTATCAGAGTAATGCAGAACATGCTGATGAATGCCAAGAATACCATTAGTCGTACCAAGGCCATGCGGTGCAAAGAATGATGTCGACCATACTAAGGCCATGCAATGCGAAATGCAACTCAAGCATACAAATCCTCATCTAAGTCCACATATCAATACAGGTCAAAATCTAGAATATCACCGGGGTCTAGTACACTCCAAGCCAGATTGTCGCCTCATCGCGTGCAATAAGGTGAGTGAAAAAGACCTCACTATCCGCCTGCCAAAATCGGGCTCGGCTCATCAATAGTGGACCCATTCCTCGAGCTGGTCAGACTTAGCCTAGCATTGCCCCCTACTCTCGGGTGGGTGAGGCCGCACCCCCTTCCAACCGACCACGATACAGTGGAAAGCGCAACCGTCTGGTAATCGGCGCTCGGCGCTCATGCACCCACTCGGTCTAGACGTTGGAGCAACTTCTTGGTACCATAAGGGTTTAAGGACTTTCACCCAGGATATCTATAGCACCCCATATAGAACAAGATTTTCGGTATCCAATCCTGCCAACCATTATAAGCCTGTGGAGGCTATGGCCCTGATGTCGCTAGGGCGTATAGTACCATACCACATAATGCGAATACATGAATCACACTATCCAGTCATGCAGCAATCCTGCACGTACCGTGCGCTCATGTAGGGCAACACCCCCTGTACAGGAGCCCCTAAACAATCTGCCCGAAGGCATATGCTATGATCAGTCATTTCTCATATAAAGCATATGTATGATGCATATGATCATGAATCATGGAACTAAACATGTTATATGGGATGGATGATGTTCATAATGAAGGTGGGCCTAGACGGCCTACACATTACACGTACGAGCCTAACAATGGGCCCTAGGGAAAGTCATAATGCGGACATTTAACCAACACTATACTTGCAATGTGGACGTCAAACCACCACTGCTCCCAAGGCATAGCCCAACGTAAACATCATTACATAACCCATGTTGGGATTACACATTGCAATGGACCTTAGGTACATCTCATTGGGCCGTAAATACATCAAATGGGCCAAATCACATGGGCCTTATATTCATTAAGTGGGCCACATCAATGGGCCGCACCAATGGGCCTTATGTACATTGCAATGGGCTATAACCCGTGGGCCTTAGAGTGCATCAAATGGGCCTACTCACATGGGCCTTATGTGCATCAAATGGGCCTCGCCAATTGGGCCCCATATGTACATCAAATGGGCCTCAACCCATAGATCCTAATACATCTTAATGGGCCTTAACCCATGGGCCCCTAACAAATCAAATGGGCCTCGACCCATGGGCCCATAACACATCAAATGGGCCTCGACCCATGGGCCTTACATATAAATCAAAGTGGGCCTCAATCAAGGGCCACAAGTACTGAGATGGGCCTTATATATATATATATATATATATATATATATATATATATATATATATATATCAAGGTGGGCCTCAATGGAAGGCCACAAATAAATCAAGATGGGCCTCATACACAGTAAAATATATATATAATATAATATATAATATGTATATATATATATATATTTAGTACATATAATATTATATATAACATAATATTTTATATACATATATATATACACACACACACACGCACGCACACACCCACACGCAGGCACACACCCACTGTAAATACAAACATCACAGTGGGCTCCACCATCCAGGCGGACGGTGGAAATGAAACACATACATCTTTGTGGGCTCCATGTGGGGCCCACCATAATATTTATATGTCATCCAACCCCTTGATAAGGCCACGTGGGCCTAGATGAAGGGTAAAAACAAATTTCATGTTGATCCTAAACTTCTGTGGGCCCACAAGAGGTTTCAATGGTAGAGGTTCAATCCCACTGTTTCATACGGTGTGGGCCACCTGAGCCTTAGATCAGGATCATTTTTGGAGTGGACCCACGTCAGGGGGTGGCCCACCCGATGAACGGGTCAGATGACAAATAAACTTCAAGGTGGGGCCCACGGCTACAGCCGTGGGTGGCTGTACGCTCGCTCGCCCGCTCGAGCGCTGGTGCGCAGGCAGTGTCTGCTGCCGTCTGACATAGCAGCAGCAGCTGCTGTGTTACTTGTTTTATTTATTTTTTTTGATTTTCTATTTTCTGTGGTTTTCACTGGTGGGGTCCACATTTGGACAATCCACTCCGTCCAATGGGCTTCCATGGCTCAACACGAGCAAAACATGTCCAATATTGGACATATTTTGGCATATTATAATTGCAGGGAAGGCTTCAATGGTGAAAACCACCATGGAGATCCTTTCTCCACTAAAATAGACGGTCTAGATGACCCTAAGCATATAAGGAAATAAACATCATGATGGGGTCCATGGAGAATGGCCCCATCATGGAATGATCATGATGATCCAAGTGGGCCATCGGCCACATCTTAGGGTCCAAAGTGAGATCCAAACCATTGATCGGTTGGCCTCACTTGGCCCATCTTAAAAGCATTAAAAACTACCCTATCAAAGCACCCACCGCTTAATCTTCTTGCTTCCTTGGCTTCCTTAGCTCCTTGTGCTTCTCTTTGATGGAGGAAGATGAGAAATAGATGGTTGAGATGAGAGATGAAGGGGTAGGAAAGGTGGGCCTCACAAATGCATTTTTCTCTCCATGGAAAATGCTTGGACGTGAAGAGCTCTTGCTTAGATTGGATTTTGAAAAAAAAAGAAGGAGAGAGAGAGTTGTAAAGGGAGAGAGAGAGGGAGTGATGGGTGATGGAGTGATGGATGGGAGAGAGAGGGATGGGTGTAAGAGCTCTTTTTGACTTTTTTGGCTAATGGTGTAAGAGAAGTTATGGGTTGTAAGAAACTTTTTGACTTTTGGGGCTTGCTTGGGAAAGGGTGAAAGGTGATGTGTACTTGACATGATGGGATTGATGGGATTGATTGATTGATGTGACACCTTGTAGAGATTCCCTCGGAATTCACACGCGCTGTGTTTTCCTCGCACCGAACGCTGGCCCACATCTCCCAACCAGGGTATCGCCTCGGCGCGCAAGTCGCGGCATCGGAACCGCGGCGACGACGCGGTCGCTAAGGTACGAGTCCTGGGTTGAGTCGACTCGGGTTGACGGTACGAGAATCAGGGTCGCGCGCAAATACCGATTAAGGGTCGAAGGTTGCCGGAATTCGACTGGAAAGACCGCGGAAGCCTATGGAACGGTATGGTCTAGGATACGGGACTTACAGCTCTCCCCTCCTAAAAGAAATTTCGTCCTCAAAATTTACACAATCATCGCAACTAGGCAGAACTCAAGAGGGAGAAGAAACATAACATCACTATATAAAATCAGAGATAACTTACAACATACAACACATGATCAATCATCAAAAAGATGGGGATAACGCTCTCGAATCTCAGCCTCGCGCTCCCAAGAAGCCTCCTCAACAGAATGGTGACCCCACTGAACCTTCACCAACGGAATGACCCTAGTCCGGAGGACCTGCTCCTTCCGATCAATGATACGGACTGGCTGCTCAATATAGGAAGCGTCCTCACGAACCTCTAACGGCTGCCAATCGATAACAGGAACGATGTCTGACCCACACTTCCTCAACATGGAGACATGAAAAATGTTGTGGACGCCAGACAACTGAGATGGCAAAGCAAGCCGATAGGCCACGGCGCCAACGCGCCCAGTGATCTTAAAAGGTCCTGTAAATCTCGGGGCAAGCTTGCCCTTCGCTCCAAATCGAACTACGCCCTTCAGGGGCGAGACCTTAAGATACACATAGTCCCCTACATCAAAATCCAAGGGACGACGCCGACGATCAGTAAAACTCTTCTACCGGCTCTGAGCTGTGCGCATCCTCTGCCTGATGATATCAATAGCCTCTGACGTCTCCTGCACAAGCTCGGGACTTAGGAGACGACGCTCTCCAACCTCGGTCCAACAACTCGGTGATTTGCATGGTCTGCCATATAGTGCCTCAAAAGGAGCCATGCCGATGGTCGCCTGATAGCTGTTATTGTATGAGAACTCAGCCAATCGCAGATGCTCATCCCAGCTACCCCCGAAATCAATCGCGCAGGCCCGAAGCATATCCTCAAGGATCTGGTTGACCCTCTCGGTCTGGCCATCGGTCTGCGGATGGTACGCGGTGCTGAGCTGCAAATCAGTCCCCATCGCTCTCTGGAAGCTCCCCCAAAACTGAGACATGAACCTTGGGTCTCGGTCAGAAACGATCGAGACTGGAACGCCATGCAGTCTCACAATATCCTTGATGAATAATCTCGCAAGCCGATTCAAAGGCCAAGTCGCACTTATCGCAATAAAATGTGCCGACTTCGTCAAACGATCCACAACAACCCAAATGGCGTCATGACTGCGCTGAGTCCTCGGCAAGCCCATAATGAAATCTGTCGACACGTGCTCCCACTTCCACATCGGGACACTCAACGATTGCAATAGACCAGGGGGTCTCTGATGATCGGCCTTGACACGCTGGCACGTGTCACACTCGGCCACAAAGCTTGCGATCTGGCGCTTCATCCCCGCCCAAAAATACTGTCGCCTCATATCGCGGTACATCTTCGTCGAGCCAGGGTGGATAGAAAACCTCGATCGATGTGCCTCGGTCATAAGATCTCTACGTAGCTCAGGAATATCCGGGACACATAATCGGCCTCTGAAGTGAAGTCCACCATCTGTACCAATCTGCCAATCTGCCTGACCCTCGGATGCTCGTCTGCCTGCTGAGCCTCGATCACCCTTGCGACAAGAGAGGGTTGAATCGACAGGCTCGATAACTGCACAATAGAAGACTGCAAGCCAAACTCAAAGTCGTACTCTGCTATATCCTCGAGCATCCGCCACTCCTGAATCATCATATGCGCCACCAGGCCTCGTGGCTGACGGCTGAGGGCATCCGCCACCACGTTCGCCTTACCCGGGTGGTACTGGAGATCGAAATCATAGTCCTTCAGGAGCTCCATCCAGCGCCTCTACCTCATGTTCAACTCAGACTGCGAGAAGAGGTACTTCAAGCTCTTGTGGTCAGAAAAGAGCTCGAACCTAACCCCATAGAGATAGTGTCTCCATACTTTCAGTGCGAAAACAGCTGCAACCAACTCTAAATCATGCGTGGGGTAGTTCAGCTCATGGACCTTGAGCTGGCGAGACGCGAAGGCCACTGGTCTCCCGTGCTGCATCAGGACAATACCCAAACCAATATGCGAGGCATCGGTAAATACAATAAATCCGTCACTCCCAGAAGGAAGAGTGAGGACAGGAGCGGACGTCAGACGGTCCTTTAACTCCATAATTGCTCGCTCGCAAGCGTCACTCCAAATAAACTTCGCGCCCTTCCGGGTCAACTTGGTCAACGGGGCTGCAATACGAGAGAAGCCCTCAATGAAACGCTGATAGTAGCCCGCTAAACCAAGAAAACTGCGGATCTCGGACGCAGTTGTGGGCTGGTCCCACTGACGCACTGCCTCAACCTTCGAGGGGTCCACTGCGACACCCTCCCTCGTCACCACGTGACCGAGGAACTTTACCTCCTCTTGCCAAAACTCGCACTTCTCCAGCTTCGCATACAGCTGGTGTGCACGGAGGGTCTGCAACGTAACCTCCAAATGCTGCTCGTGCTCCTCACGAGTCCTCGAATAGATCAGAATGTCGTCGATGAAGACTACAACAAACTGATCGAGATACGGATGGAAGACCTCGTTCATCAACTGCATCAACACTGCTGGCGCATTGGTCAGTCCGAAGGACATGACCTGAACTCGAAATGACCATAACGCGTCCTGAATGCTGTCTTCGGAATGTCCTCCTCTCGGACCCGAATCTGATGATAACCGGAACGCAAGTCAATCTTCGAAAAGAACTGTGCACCCTGCAGCTGATCAAAGAAATCATCAATCCTCGGGAGTGGATACTTGTTCTTGATCGTGACCTTGTTGAGCTCGCGATAATCTACGCAGAGCCTCAACGAGCCATCCTTCTTCTTCACGAAGAGTACCGGCGCTCCCCATGGCGAACTACTCGAACGGATAAAGCCCAACTCGTGCAACTCGTCCAACTGCTTCTGCAATTCCCTCAACTCCAATGGTGCCATACGATATGGGGCCTTTGAAATAGGCACAGTACCGGGCACGAGATCAATTTGAAACTCGGTGAGTCGACGAGGCGGTAATCCCGGAATCTCCTGAAACACATCGGGAAAATCGCAAACCATAGACAACTGGTCGATACTCATCGCTATGGGCTCCTCTATGGCACACGACATCAAACAAGACAACGGCTCTCCTCTGGGCTCAGCAATGAACTGGAACTGCGGCAAGCCAGGTATATAAAACGTGACTGTCCTCGCGGAACAATCCAATATGGCGTGGTACTCGGTAAGCCAATCCATGCCCAGGATGACGTCGAATTCGGACATCGGCAAAGCAAACAGGTCGGCAGACAAAAACATATCCCCAACCAAAACGGGGCAAGACGAGCAAAATGGGCCCAACACTGCAGTCTTTCCCAAGGGAGTTGATACTGTCAACCTCTCACGAGTAGACTCCAATGGTAAACCAGTCGATCGATAAAAACTCTCAGCCACAAAAGAATGCGATGCACCAGAATCAAACAACACATGTGCAATGTATGCAGATACTGGAAGTATACCCTCAACGACTCCTCTAGATGACTGAGGATCCTGCTGGGCCGCATGGAATCGAGCCTGAGCCAGCTGGGGAGGTGCCTGTCCCCTCTGAGCGTGCTGCTACTGCTGGGGTCGCTGAGGCGGTCGAAACTGCTGCCTCTGCTGCTGCGGCCTCGGAGGCTGGTGCTGATGCTGCTGCTGAGGTGGCCTCGGTGGTGGGGGCTGCTGTCGCTGCTGCTGTGGGGGCCTCTGCTGCTGCTGTGGGGGTCTCTGCTGCTGCTGCGGTGGTGGAGGCTGCTGTGGACCTCTCTACTGCTGCTGCTGGGGGCGAGGACACTCCCACATACAGTGTCCTACTGCATCGCACCTAAAACAAGTGCCGGTGAACTGTCTCGGAGGTGGTGCTGGAGGTGCTGTTGGCGCTCGGAAGGCTGGGCGACCTGTGCGCCTCTGCTGTGGTCGACCCTGCTACGTATCACTGGAAGAAGCCTGCCTCTTCCGGTCTCTCCTCTGACCGCGATCAGACTGAGAACCGTCCCACTCAGCCTCAAAAATCTGGGCCTTCCGCACCACTTCCTCGAAGGTCGGGAGCTCATACCCAATAACACGGCCTCGAAGACTGTAACGTAAGCCACCCTCAAATCGGCGGGCTCTCCGCTCCTCATCATCCACTAAGTATGGTGCAAATCTAGACAGTGCTACAAAACGAGCGGCATACTGAGCCACTGTCATATCACCCTGCACCAAGGCCTCGAACTCCAATGCTCGCTGCCGCCGGATGTGATCAGGAAAATACTGTCGGTCAAACCGATCCACAAAATCCTCCCAAGTCCATACAAAGTCAGCGCCTGCTGCTCGGGAGACTGACGCCCACCAGTGCTCAGCCTCACCATGGAGGAGAAATACGGCTAATCGGACTCGCTGCTCAGTCGCGCATCCCATCGTCTCAAATATCTTCTCTACGTCAGCGCGCCATCTCTCAGCTACGGTCGGGTCTGGCTCACCCTGGAAATGCGGGGGATCGAGCCGTCGAAACTCACGAAGGAGGGCACTCGCGCGCTCCTGCTCTGCCTACGCTGGTGAAACAACAGGGTGTCTACCCTGCCCTTGAAGTACGGCCGTCACAGCCTGCAGCATCTGCTGTAACTGAGAAGCACTCACGGATACGGTCGGCTCCGCATCGGTCTCTGGTGGAGGAGCTGCACCCATAGGCTGGGCAGCATGAATCCCTGGTAGAGGAGCGGCATCCTCAGGCTGGGCAGTAGGAATCTAGGGTGGTGGAGCAGGAATCGTAGGTGGTAGTGCGGGAGCCGCAGGTGATGGAGCCGGAGTCTCAGGTGGTGGTGCGGGAGTCGATCGGGTCACTCTCCTGCACGCCATGTCCTACAGGAAAGAGTGAAGGTGCCTAATCAACTTTGAAAACTCACGGAGGCACGCTCGTTAAGGGTCGGTAATAAAAGATCGCTAGGCTATCCAAACTTAGGACTTAAATCATTCATAACAGACATGTAATGTTGTTTTTGGTTATTCCTGAGTTATGCTCTGATACCAACTTCTGTCACGCCCCAAACTCAGAAACCGGGCTCACAAAATTCTCGATCACCGAATCCGGCGCCGACAGCCTCCGTAGAACCCCAATCTCGGCTCCCAGCGCCCATTCGCCAGGTTCCGATCCTGAGATGCTACAAGGAGGATTTTCAACATCAGTTTGATTCGTAATAAGCATAACCAAAGGCATAACCCATAAACAACAACCAAAAACTCCATCACATTTCCACTATGATAAAAAACTTTACAAGTACAATGAGTATAAAGAGAAATACAAGGATGATGAACAAAAACTCCAAAATGATCTGCCACGCATCCAAGCCTCAGCGCTGCTGCGATCCAACGTCACCTGCATGCAACGGTCGTGCATAAGCTTATAGAAAGCTTAGAGGGTAGTGAAAGTATATGCTCAAGGTGATAATGCAATTATACAGTATCAGAGTAATGCGGAACATGCTGATGAATGCCAAGAATACCATTAGTCGTACCAAGGCCATGCGATGCAAAGAATGATGTCGGCCACACCAAGGCCATGCAATGCGAAATGCAACTCAAGCATACAAATCCTCATCTAAGTCCACATATCAATACAGGTCAAAATCTGAAATATCACCGGGGTCTAGTACACTCCAAGCTAGATTGCCGCCCCATCACGTGCAATAAGGTGAGTGAAAAAGACCTCACTATCTGCCTGTCAAAATCGGGCTCGGCTCGTCAATAGCGGACCCATTCCTCGAGCTGGTCAGACTCAGCTTAGCATTGCCCCCTACTCTCGGGCGGGTAAGGCCGCACCCCCTTCCAACCGACCACGACACAGTGGAAAGCGCAACCGTCTGGTAATCGGCACTCAGCGCTCATGCACCCACTCGGTCTAGACGTTGGAGCAACCTCTTGGTACCATAAGGGTTTAGGGACTTTCACCCAGGGATATCTATTGCACCCCATGTAGAACAGTATTTCTGGTATCCAATCCTGTCAACCACGATACGTCTGTGTAGCCTACGGCCCTGATGTCGCTAGGGCGTACAGTAATCCATATCACACAATGCGAATGCATGAATCACACTATCCAGTCATACAACAATCCTGCGCGTACCGTGCGCTCATGTAGGGCAACACCCCCTGTACGGGAGCCCCTAAACAATCTGCCCGAAGGCATATGCTATGATCAGTCATTTCTCATATCAAGCATACGTATGATGCATATGATCATGAATCATGGAACTAAACATGTTATATGGGATGGATGATGTTCATAATGAAGGTGGGCCTAGACGGCCTACACATTACACGTACGAGCCTAACAATGGGCCCTAGAGAAAGTCATAATGCGGACATTTAACCAACACTATACTTGCAATGTGGACATCAAACCACCATTGCTCCCAAGGCATAGCCCGACGTAAACATCATTACATAACCCATGTTGGGATCACACATTGCAATGGACCTTAGGTACATCCCATTGGGCCATAAATACATCAAATGGGCCAAATCACATGGGCCTTATATTCATTAAGTGGGCCACATCAATGGGCCTCACTTGCAATGGGTTATAACCCGTGGGCCTTAGAGTGCATCAAATGGGCCTACTCACATGGGCCTTATGTGCATCAAATGGGCCTCGCCAATTGGGCCCCATATGTACATCAAATGGGCCTCAACCCATAGATCCTAATACATCTTAATGGGCCTTAACCCATGGGCCCCTAACACATCAAATGGGCCTCGACCCATGGGCCCATAACACATCAAATGGGCCTCGACCCATGGGCCTTACATATAAATCAAAGTGGGCCTCAATCAAGGGCCACAAGTATTGAGATGGGCCTTATATATATATATCAAGGTGGGCCTCAATCATGGGCCACAAGCAAACTGAGGTGGGCCTCCCACACCAGTAAAATATATATATAATATAATATATAATATGTATATATATATATATATATATATATATATTTAGTACATATAATATTATATATAATATAATATTTTATATACACATATATATATATATACACACACACGCACGCACGCACACACCCACACGCAGGCACACACCCACTGTAAATACAAACATCACAGTGGGCTCCACCGTCCAGGCGGACGATGGAAATGAAACACATACATCTTTGTGGGCTCCATGTGGGGCCCACCATAATATTTATATGTCATCCAACCCCTTGATAAGGCCATGTGGGCCTAGATGAAGGGTAGAAACAAATTTCATGTTGATCCTAAACTTCTGTGGGCCCACAAGAGGTTTCAATGGTAGAGGTTCAATCCCACTGTTTCATACGGTGTGGGCCACCTGAGCCTTAGATCAGGATCATTTTTGGAGTGGGCCCACGTCAGGGGGTGGCCCACCCGATGAACGGGTCAGATGACAGATAAACTTCAAGGTGGGGCCCACGGCTATAGCCGTGGGTGGCTGTACGCTCGCCCGCCCGCCAGAGCGTTGGTGCGCAGGTAGCGTCTGCTGCCGTCTGACACAGCAGCAGCAGCTGCTGTGTTACTTGTTTTATTTTTTTTTATTTTCTATTTTTTATGGTTTTCACTGGTGGGGTCCACATTTGGACAATCCACTCCGTCCAATGGGCTTCCATGGCTCAACATGAGTAAAACAAGTCCAATATTGGACATATTTTGGCATATTATAATTGCAGGGAAGGCTTCAATGGTGAAAACCACCATTTGATATGGTGTGGCCCGCCAGAACCTCGGATTGATTCTATATTTCGGTTCAACGCCTGAAATGGGGTTGAGAAGGGAATGGACGGCGTGGATTGAATACATGCATCAAGATGGAGCCTACACAAGTGGACCACTCTCACTGGCTTGGAACCAAGCTATTTGTGTTTTCCAAAAAAAAACATCCAACGTCCCTAGACGCTGGACTGTCTGCTGAGCAAGGTGGGCCTCCTCATGTGGGCCACCACTGATGGATGGTGTGGTACAATACATGCAAAGTGGGCCCCACTTGTAGGTGATTTGGATGGAATACATACCTTGTGGTGGGGTCCATTCAAGTGGGCCACACAACCTCCTTATCATCAAACATAAAAAAAAGAAATAGAGAGGAAGAGAGAGATTGAGGGTGAGATCCGTGTGATGGAGGAACCCCGGCACTATGGGCCCTCCCTTGCACTAAATCATACATTAAGTTGGTCCCATTACATGTGGGTCCATGAAATCGAAATCCAACGGTGGAGATCCCTTCTCCACTAAAATAGACGGTCTAGATGACCCTAAGCATGTAAGGAAATAAACATCATGATGGGGTCCATGGAGAATGCCCCCATCATGGAATGATCATGATGATCCAAGTGGGCCATCGACCACATCTGAGGGTCCAAAGTGAGATCCAAACCATTGATCGGTTAGCCTCACTTGGCCCATCTTAAAAGCATTAAAAACTACCCTAACAAAGCACCCACCGCTTGATCTTCTTGCTTCCTTGGCTTCCTTAGCTCCTTGTGCTTCTCTTTGATGGAGGAAGATGAGAAATGGATGGTTAAGATGAGAGATGAAGGGGTAGGAAAGGTGGGCCTCACAAATGCATTTTTCTCTCCATGAAAAATGCTTAGACGTGAAGAGCTCTTGCTTAGATTGGATTTTGAAAAAAAAGAAGGAGAGAGAGAGTTGTAAAGGGAGAGAGAGAGGGAGTGATGGGTGATGGAGTGATGGATGGGAGAGAGAGGGATGGGTGTAAGAGCTCTTTTTGACTTTTTTGGTTAATGGTGTAAGAGAAGTTATGGGTTGTAAGAAACTTTTTGACTTTTGGGGCTTGCTTGGGAAAGGGTGAAAGGTGATGTGTACTTGACATGATGGGATTGATGGGATTGATTGATTGATGTGACACCTTGTAGAGATTCCCTCGGAATTCGCACGCGCGGTGTTTTCCTCGCACCGAACGCTGGCCCACATCTCCCAACCAGGGTATCACCTCGGCGAGCAAATCGCGGCATCGGAACCGCGGCGACGACGCGGTCGCTAAGGTACGAGTCCTGGGTTGAGTCGACTCGGGTTGACGGCACGAGAATCAGGGTCGCGCGCAAATACCGATTAAGGGTCGAAGGTTGCCGGAATTCGACTGGAAAGACCGCGGAAGCCTATGGAACGGTACGGTCTAGGATACGGGGCTTACATAGAGCAGGATGAAGGAAATACTGCTCTGGAAAAGGAGTCGAGCCTTAAGCTTTAGAAGGTTGCTCGGGAGCCGCCTTAAGAGCCACTTCGTTGCCCGACCCATCAGAACTCGACTCTAGCTCATCAAAAGTGGAGAGATCAAGCTCTAGGAATGTCTCCTTCATGCACTCAGCGTAACCTTGATGAAAGAGGTTATCCCTCTCATCTAGGAACACCTAAGATGACTTGAACTCCTGGACAACCTCCTTCTGAGACTGAGCGATCACAGCCATGGTCTCCTTCTTGAGCTTCTCCAGCTTCGCCTTAGTCTCGATGAGCCGAGCGTGGAACTCATCATGCCAGCCCTTGGCTTCCTCCAGTCATGCAACCACCTCGGCCTTCTCAGCGAAAGATACTTCAAGAGCCTTCTTCACAATCTTTAGCTTGGCTTTAGCAGTGGAAGCCCGAGCCTCCAATCGGGCCACCTTTTGGTCGGCTTGCTCCGCCCGATCATGCATCCGAGTAAACTCAGCGCACACCTTCAATATGCACGGGCCAAACTATAGTGAAAAGAAAAAAGGGTGAAGATGAGCAATCAGAAATAGAAGACAAATTAGCTTTAGACGATGTACTTACTTTAAGAAGGCTCATCGACACATGCGCGAGAGTCGTTTTTGTGGGAGAGTCAAACAAGCTGACATACTCCTCCTCGATCGTATGACGGTCTGCCCAGGGGAGGATCCCCTCCATGGTTCGGCGAAGGCTCCCCAGCCTCTCTTCAGCCTCCCCCTCCCAGAAGGTTGGGACTGGACAGGATGCTCAAAAGCCCATTGGCATTGGCGGGGGCGACATTTTCTGAAACAACTATTCCCGCAGTTCTAGAGGAGGTCTCCACCTCCATGCCCTCTCCCTTGACCTCCAAGATGACCGGCCAAGAGGGGCTCACCTTCCCCTTGGTCTTAGAGGAGGTATTTTGTTTCTTCTTCTTCGGTGCCACCAATTCATCTCGAGAGGGCCCCCGAACCTTGGAGGGAGGATGGATGAGAGGCCGAGCTTCAGGCATCTCTGCATCAATGCGCAAGAACGATACATCAGAAAAGTTATTGAGAAAATTCTAAGTTGTGGAACTCGATTAAAGATCTTACCTAAGTTCTTACCAATGAGTGCTGAGTCTAAGACCAAATTAAGGAGTAGCTTAGGCTGGAGAAGTACTCTTCAAGACCTCTTGTCCTCGTTGATTGCCTATAAATCCCTGATCCGAGCGAGCAACCCACTGCTGAGAAACAGAGGATGCTTGGGAATAGCTACAATAAAAAACACATGTTATAAGGTTAGATGGCAGTGAAAGCTGATCAACTAAAAGACGAACGACTACCACATTAAAAATACTTACCTGGGTCAGAGAAAGCTCAGGGGACTAGGGGCTGAGTTGATGTTAGCTCGACTATCTCCCAGCACCCAGAGGCCCAAAACCATTTATCCCTCCAATTTTTATTGGAGATTGGAGGGTTAGTTATAAGGGCCCCGCCAGTGCTTCGCCAGGCAGAGTAGTACCAGCCGGGCTGCAGCTTGTATGGCTTTAACTACTACCGGTGGAGGAACTCGTCCATAGAGAGCTTGGGCTGGTCTAGCTTGGCCCATATGACCGTGCAGCCGATCAAGGCCCTCCACCGGTTTTGGATCATCTATCCCGGGGCTAAGCCTAGCTGAGCTAACAGATGCCTGACCACCCCTATAGATTAAGTCGCAGGTCGCATTGAAGAACGACCTGGAAGATCGCGACGGCCCCCTCTAGAGGTTAGTCCAGAAGCTTGTCCAATGAAGGAAGCTGGAGAACTACAGACTCGGGGACGTGATATCCGAGCCTGATTCTGGCTAACTCCTCCCCAATTAAGGTCGAGGGCATCGGCCCCCTCGGACCTTCCTCATCATCAGGCTCTTCCGAATCCACCTTAATGGAAGGGTCGGCCCTACAGCCATTGGCTCCTTTGCTGGAGATATACTCGGTGCCCTAGGCATGGGCACTGGCCTCTGCACTCGGGATAGATTTAACGCCCTAACCATGGGCGCCAGCCTCTATGTTGGAGATCTCTCCAATGCCCTCGATGGCAACGACCGAAAATTAACATCCGCCATCATTGTCAGGCCCGTATCCTAGCCCGTACCATTTCATAAACTTTCGCAGTCCACCTGGTCAAATTTTGATGACCCGCGATGTATAGATAATAGTTGTGCGAGACCTTGAGTCGTATTCTGTATTCTGGAGTAGGCTCGACTCGAGACTTGTACCCTTACGACAGCACTGTCGCCGCGTCTTGCACGCCGATGCGATAACCGGGCCAAGAGATGTGGGGCCATGTTTATTTCTAGGAAAACACAGCACGTGTGAATTCTGAGAGAATCTCTACGACACGTCACATCAATCAATCAAAGTACACATCCTATCACAAGTACACGTCAAGTACAAGCAACTCATCTCTCTCCCATTCCCAAAGTCAACTCTCTCTCTCTACCCATCCCTTCCTTACACCACCATACCTCTCATCCCATCACTCCATCCATCACCACTCCTCTCTCTCTCTCTCATTTTCTCACTCCATCCCAAGCACCATGAGAGAGAATGTCCAAAGGAGAGGAGAAAGCTAGATGTGGCCCACCTTCCTACCACCCAATCCAACCCTTAGATTATCATCTCCACCATTAAAGGAGCTTCTTAGGAGCCTTGGAGTATTAGGGAGGAAGAAGAAGGAAAGGTGAGTGATCTTTGGGTTTCTATTATTGATTTCATGATTTGAGGGCCCACTTATGATGGGACCCATCTTGATATATGCATTGTATAGAGGGGCCCATAGTGGCGGGGTCCCTCCACCATCCGACTTCTCTCTCTCTTTTTGATTGTTTGATGTGGCCCACCTATTAGATGCATGAACGGTTGATTCAGACCGTCCAACCATTGGGCCAGCCCCACTGCCCAATCTGGATGAAGGGAAATCACAAATATCAGCTTAGTCCCAAGCTGTGGACCACGTGTCATATGGGACCCATTGGATTAGTTGTGTCAGGTGGGGCCTGGAGTGACTTCACCAAATTTTGTGGCCCATTGTGATATATGTCTTTCATCCACCCCATTCATTTGTGAGACCCACCAGACGCATATCTTCTTTCAGCCGTCCATCTGCAACCGTGTAAATCAACAGCACGTCTAAACTGCTGATCGTCTGGATGTAGGCAGCAAGGTTAGCTTGACCTTCAAGTTGGTGGGCCATACACCACGTGGCCTCCTCATCATGATGCATGTGCCATATCCTCACTGCTCATCCCATTTATAGATCATTTCAGGGTTGGCCGTACGGCCCACATGTGGGACCCACCTTGACTCATCCAGACCGTCCATCCAAATCAAGGACGGTGGGTCTCACACAGCACAGTGCTGCTGTGATTGTCGTTAGCAAATTCTGTGGATTTGATCTCGAGGTTGTGTTATATCCAATCGTCCGTCCATTTGAGGACTAGGACGCCCACCACCGTGGTGTATGTGTTTTATACACATCATTCATCAGCCATGTGGGGCCCACCCCACACATACTGCACGTGTGGGATAGGACCCACCTTAATGTATTTATTCTATATCCATACCGTCTATGCTAGGACGGTGGGTCTCCACCATGAAGTATGTGTTTAATACACCAGCCATCCACCTGGCTGGACGTGAGCCCACCCCACATGTGTGACACATGTAGGTAGGTGGGACCCACCTTGATGCATTTATTCTATATCCACTATGTCCATATGCCCTGGACAGTGGAATGGATCCCACTGTAATGTATGTGCTTATGCACACCGTCCATCCATTTTAGCTTATGTGGGGCCCACCCCACACGTGCTGCACATGTGGGATAGGACCCACCCTAATGATGTGTTGTATATCTGCGCTGTCCATGGCAGATGGGACCCACCATGATGTATTTATTTCATCCACAATGTCCAGATTGTGCTAGATGGTGCTGGACAATGTTTGGACAGTGCTGATTTACATAGGTAATGTTTGGACAGTGCTGATTTACATAGGTAATATTTAGACCGTGTTGGTCATCATTAGTGAGCCATGTGCCCCATAAAATGATAGTGTACAATGATACACATGTTACACCTGCAACTATTGAAATGATTTTTGGTGTATATTAAGCTCATGCGTGAGGCCCACCATGGTGTATGCATTGTATATCTATACTGTCCATTTGGTGGTGCCCATCTATTAGGTGCAAGCCCACCATGATGTGTATATTGTATTCAGGCTGTCCATCTTAGGCACGTCATGCAGCGCCACCTTGACGTACATATATGCTGCCCATCTGTTTTGGTTGGACCATGGGCTTAAATGTGTGAGGCCATTGAATAAGGCCCATTATGATGCATGTGGGCCCAGATGTGAGGGCCCATTGTGGTATATTTGAGGCATATGGGTTGAGGCCCATTATAATGTATTTGGAGCCCATGGGACGTGGCCCATTGTGATATATTTCCAGTCCATATGATGAGGCCTGACTTGATGTATACAAGGCCCGCTGTGATGTATATGAGGCCAATTGGTGCGGCCCATTGGTGCAGCCCATTGATGTGGCCCACTTGTTGTATATGAGTCCCATTGGTGTGGCCCATTGATGCGGCCCACTTGTTGTATATGAGGCCCATTGGTGCAGCCCATTAATGTGGCCCACTATGTTGTATATGAGGCCCATTGGTGTGGCCCATTGATGCGGCCCACTTATAGTATATGAGGCCCATTGGTGAGGCCCATTAATGCGGCCTACTATGTTATATAAGAGGCCCATTGTGATGTATTCAGGGCCCATGAGTTATGGCCCATTATGATGTGTTTTAGGCTCATGTCATGCGCCCATTGTGACGTGTGTTAGGCCCATGTCATGCGGCCTATCGTGATGTGTATTAGGCCCATGTCATGCAGCCCATTGTGATGTAGGCCCAGGTATGTGTCCTGTTGTGATGTATTTGAGGCCTAGGTATGTGGCCCATTTTGATGCATTTGTGGCCCATATGGCGAGGCCCGATGTGGTGTATATGTAGCCCTTGAGTGAGGCCCAATGTGATGAATTTACGGACCAATGTAGTATATGATTTCACTCTAATGTATGTAATGATGTTTATGTGGGGCACTACTAAGGAGCGATGTTGGTTAAATGTCCACATTGATGGGCAATGATGGTTAAATGTCCACGTTATGACCTTCCCTTAGGCCTTGTTAGGCTCATTCTCATCGGTGCCGATTATTGATGATGTTATCGGTGCCAATTGTTGAGGCCGATTCTGATTATTGAGGCCGATTATCGAGGCTGATTCAGATTATTGAGGCCGATTGTTGAGATTGATTCCGATTATTGAGGCTGATTTTAATTGTCGAAGCCGATTCCAGTTGTCGAGGCAGATTTTGATTGTCGAGGCCGATTCTGATTGTCGAGGCTGATTCTGATTATTGAGGCCGATTCTGATTGTCGAGGCTGATTCTGATTATTGAGGCCGATTCTGATTATCGAGGCTGATTCCAATTATCGAGGCTAATTTCGATTATCGAGGTTGATTCCGATTATCGAGGCTAATTTCGATTGTCAAGGCCGATTTCGATTGTCGAGGCCGATTCCGATTGTTGAGGCCGATTCCGATTATCGAGGCCGATTCCAATTGTAGAGGCCGATTTCAATTATTGAGGCCGATTATCAAGGCCAATTCTGATTATTGATGCCAATTGTCGAGGCCGATTCCGATTATTGAGGCCAATTATCGAGGCTGATTCCGATTGTTGAAGCCAATTCCGGTTGTTAAGGCCGATTCCGATTATTGAGGATGATTCCGATTGTCGAGGCCAATTCTAATTGTCGAGGTCGATTCTGATTGTTGAGGCCGATTCTGATTGTTGAGGCCAATTCCGATTGTCAAGGCCAATTGTATAGGCCGATTACCGATTCCGATTGTCAAGGACGATTGTATAAGCCGATTATCGAGGTCGATTATCAATGCTGATTATCAGTGCCAGTTGTCAATACCGATTATGAGTTTAGCATCATGATACATGCCTATACGCATCATATGCATGTTTGTTATGAGATGTGGTTGACCATTACATATGTCATTACGCAGCTAGTTATGAGACTCCCTGATAAGAGGAGATTGTCTCACATGAGCGCACGGTATGCGCAGGATTGATGCATGTCACGCCCCAAACCCGAAAATCGGATTCACAGGAATCCTGATCACCAAATCCGGTGCCGACAGCCTCCGTAGTATCCCATTCTCGGCTCCTAGTGTCCAAACGCTAGATTTCCGATCCTGAGATCCTACAAGGAGGATTTTTTTTTCCAACATACATTTAACTCATAATAAGCATAACCATAAGATTACCCAATTCACAATGGCAACATTATCATCACATATCCACTAATATAATCATTTGAGTACAATGCTAAAAGGAAATACATAAATCGAAAATCAAGCTCCAGAAGGTCGCTGCACGCTCCAAGCTCAACACTGCTGCACCCTAACATCACCTGCACGCATCTATCGTGCATAAGCTTATAGAAAGCTTAGAGGGTGGTGTAAGTGTGTGCATAAGGTAAGTGCCAAGTAAGCAATATCAGAGTAATTAGAGTAAGCGGAAATACTGATAAACCCATAATCATACCATATCAGAAACACTAGCAAGATCATAAATCATACGAAATCAGAGAAATGCGGAAACATACTAATAGGCCCATAAATACCATCAGTCTTATCCAGGCTATGCGATGCAAAAATATAATAAAAACAATATCATTACTGATGAAGCAATGTAGATCAACTATGCAATGTGGAGACAACAAGCCAAATATCAGATGTCGCTGATGCAATGCAATAAATAAATCCTGATGAGTCCACGAATACTGTCAGTTGTATCTAGGTCATATAAATGCATAAACATAGTAACCTGAAATGCCATATGCGTCAAATGTAATGCGATATGTGGTGCGAATGGAATGACCATGCTGAAGTGTGAAGTCGGGATGATAGTACGTAGTATCGCAGGTCACGGGGTCCATTACAAGGCACTTCTATCCAAACCAATCCCATACCTAAATTTGGATAGTCAGACTCAATGTGGTAAACTCCTAATCTCAGGTTAGTCGTGCACCCAACCGAAATCTTGGTCATGCAAATGTACACGTAACAAATGGTTGCGCACCATTAGCCCGAGTGGATAGTGAATGAATGAATGAATGAGTATGCAATGCCTACTCAATAAGTCCACATATCAGTACGGTTCCTCTCTGGGAAATCACCGGGGTCTATTACACTCCAAACCAGATTGCCGCCCCATCGCACGCAACAAGTTGAGTGGAAGAGACCTCACTATCTGCCTGTCAATATCGGGCCTGACTCGTCGATAGCGGACCCATTCCTCGAGCTGGTCAGACTCAGCCTAGCATTGCCCCCTCCTCTCGGGCAGGCAAGGCCGTACCCCCTTCCAACCGACCATAATACAGTGGGAGACACGGCCTAATGGTATACGGCCCTCATGCGCTCATGCATCCACTCAATCTAGACGTTGGAGCAACCTCTGGAACCAAGAGGGTTTAGGGACTTTTACCTAGGGATATCTATAGCACCCCATGTAGAACAGATTTTCGGTGTCCCATCTGGCCATCCACGATATGCCTATGGAGGCTACGACCCTGATGTTGCTAGGGCGTACAGTAATCATAATGTAAGATGCATGAGTCATACAATCCAGTCATGCATAAATCCTGCGCATATCGTGCGCTCATGTGAGATAACCTCTGCTTATCAGGGAGTCTCATAACATCCTGCCCAATGGCATATGCAATGGTTAACCACATCTCATAACAAACATGCAAATGATGCATATGGGCATGATCATGATGCTATGCAGTCACATACTCATAATCAGTATCAATATCCGGCATCGACAATCAATCACAATAATGTGGACATTTAACCAACATTGTCCCCCAAGGAATGGTGGACCCATGGCCTCACACAAGGGCCAAACGTACAACACCATGGGTCCCTCTCAATAGCATAATACACACCACGATGGACCTTTCACATGGGCCTAACATACATCACAATGGACTCCATCGCCCGACCCTCCAATGCATCACAATAGGCCTCAACTATGGATCACATATACATCATATAGGTCTCGACAATCGGCCTCGGCAATCAACATCGACCTCGATAATCGGAATCAGTAATCGGCCTCGATTAATAATCAGCCTCGATCGATATTCGGCGATCGGCCAAGATAGATCAGAATCGGTAATCGGCCTCGATCGATATTCAGCCTCGATCGATATTCGGCAATCGGCTAAGACAAATCAGAATCGGTAATTGGCCTCGATCGATAACCAACAATTAGCCAAGACAAATCAGAATCGGTAATTGGCCTCGATCGATAATTAACAATTAGCCAAGACAAATCAGAATCGGTAATTGGCCTCGATCGATGATCAACAATTAGCCAAGACAACTCAGAATCGGTAATTGGCCTCGATTGATAATCAGCCTCGATCGATAATCAACAATTGGCCAAGATAAATCAGAATCGGTAATTGGCCTTGATCGATAATCAGCCTCGATTGATATTCGGCAATCGACCACGATAATTGGGATCGGTCAATAATCGGAACTGGCAAATCAGTCACGGCAATGGCACCGATAATCAACAGATAAACCAAGCGGGGTCTATAAATGATCAGCTGATCAACCATAGTATAAAGATCAGTACTTGGCCGTGGCTATATCAAATTCGAAAGCACGGAGCCATCCATCAACGGTGAATGGGCCTCACTTATTTGGGTTAATCCACGAAGTGAATGGGCCTGACGATGCCTAAGGGAAGGTTACAATGAGGACATCTAACCATCACTACCCATCAATGTGGATGTCAAACCATCATTGCTCCCAAGGCATGACCATCAAGAACATCATCATATACATCATGGTGGAATCTCACAATGCAATAGACCTTCTATACATCCCAATGGGCCTCGACCCCATGGGCCTCAAATATATCAAATGAGTCTCATCATATGGTCCTTATATATGTCAAGGTGGGCCTCAACAACGGGCCTCATACACATCATGGTGGGCCTTAATAACGGGCCTCATATACATCAAGGTGGGCCTCAATAACGAGCCTTGAATACACCACAATGGGTCTCAACCCATGGGCCCTAATACATCACAATGGGCCTTAACCTGTGGACTCCAAATACATCAAATGGGCCACATCATATGGGCCTCATATACATCAAGTGGGCCTCAACAACGGGCCATAAACATATCAAAGGTAGGCCTCACAGATGGGTCTCATACATATCAAAGGTAGGCCCCAATGGATGGGCCATAACTACATCAAGATGGGCCTAATCATATGGGCCTCATACATATCAAGGTGGGCCTCAACAACGGCCCCATATATCACATCTGCCTAACCAACTGGGCCCCAAGTACATCGCATTGGGCCTAGTCAAATGGGCTGATTTAAATGGCCGAGTCAAATGGGCCAAACGTATATCAAATCGGGCCCACCCTTATGTGTTTGAGATCCGACCTATTCACAAATTAACATAGAGATAGGTGAAATGAAAACAATTATCAACTTGAGTGGGAACCACCGTGGCTCCTAAGAAGTTTAAAATGGTGGATGTCACTGTATCCCACTATTTATTGCAATTGGTGGGGTCTACTTGAACTCTGGATCTCACTCATTTAACTCATGTCCTAAAATGATCTCACTGATGGTTGGACGGTTTGGATACAACACATGCACCAGGGTGGGTCCCATAGATAGATGGTGTGGGTGAAATAGATGGGACCCATGGAGCTTACTGCCGTATACAGCACCTGGTGGTGGGCCCACTCTCCTGTATATATATGAAATATAATATATATATATATATATATATATATATATATATATATATATATATATATATATATATATATATGCATGTATGGGTATAAAAAAATATGACTGTTGCTGCACGTGTAGCTTTTCTGCATATAAGAGAGGGAGGTGGGTTCCACGTAGGGCCCACCACCTCAGCATGAGTATAGTATATATATTATATTATATAATATATAATATATATAATATAATATAATATATATTATACGTATCTAACGTCCAGGCCTTGGAAGGCCCGGACTGTAACATACATCATGATGCTACCTCACACATGGGGTGGGCCCCACCGTCCAAAGACAGTGGACGGCTAGGATACAGCACATGCAACATGGTGGGGGCCCACCAGCCGTCCAGTAGCCCGCAAAATGGCTGGACGGCATCGTAAAAACACATGCATCACCGTGGGCTCCACCGTCCGCTGGACGGTGTGAATATAATACATATATCAATGGTGGGTCCCACGTGGGGCCCACCCTAATGCTTGTATGCCATCCATTCTGTCCATAAGGTCACGCAGACCTAGATGAAGAGAAAAAACCAAATTTCATCTCGATCCAAAACTTCTGTGGACCCAAAAAGGGTTTTAATGGTATACATTCAATCCCACTGTTTCCTATAATGTGGGCCACCTGATTCTTGGATGTGGCTGAAATTCGGAGGGGGCCGCCTCAGAAGTTGGCCCACCGAATGAACGGGTTGGATGAAAATATACATCATGGTGGGGCCCACGGCTGGAGCCGTGGTCCCTGGCTCGTCTGCCCACTGCCCAGGACGCCTGGCGTCCTCTCCCTGTCAGCAGCAGCAGCAATGCTGCCGTTATCATATATATATATATATTGAAAATCACATGATGTCGTGGTTTTTCACGTGTAGGGCCTGCGTATGATGGATCCACCCCGCCTAATGGCCTCCATGGCTCAAGACAAGCCAAACGAGTCCGCTATTGCATATATTTTGGTGCATAAAAAATGTCAAGGTGGATTTCAATGGCAGATACACTGTTTGCTAGGCTATGGCCCGCATGAGAGTCAGATTAACCTCATTTTTCAGCTCAACACCTAAAATGAGCTGAAAAATAGGACGGACGGCGTGGATTGAATCCATTCATCAAGGTGGGGCCTAAACAAGTGAGCACCAACAAAACTTATGAACAAGGCTGATATTTGTGTTTCACGTCCAGCGTCCAGGGGACGCTGGACGTTCTGGCGCATAAAGCTTTTTAAGGTGGGCCCTGCCCCGGTGGGCCACCACATGGCTAGGTGGTGTGGAGCAACACATAGAAAGTGGGCCTCACCTACAAATGACTCGGATCTAATACATGCTTCATGGTGGGGTCCATCCAAGTGGGCCATATAGCCATATCATCACACACAAAGATAAATAAATAAAAAGAGAGGGAGAGAGAGAGAGAGAAAGAGAAAAGGAGTGGGACAAGTGTGATGGAGGGACCCCGACACTATGGGCCCTCCCTTGCATTCAATCATACAGCAAATGATAATCAAGGTGGGCCATCGGCCACCTCTTAGGGTCCAAAGTGAGATCCATACCATTGATCGGTAGGCCTCACTTGGTCCATCATAAAAACATAAAAAATCTAGTTTATAGAAGCACCCACCTTTGATCGCATATTCCTTCTTCCGCCAATACGATCTAGAGCTCTAAAGGACGGACTTCAACGGTTGAGATTGGTTTTAGAGGGTGGGGATGGAAGATAGGGAGGTGGGCCACACATGGCTTCTCCATGGAAAATCATGGACGATTTTCTCTTGGGGTTGCTTGGGAGAAAAAAATGAGAGAGAGATGAGAGAGAGAGAGAGAGAGGTTGTAAGAGAGAGATGGATGGGTGAGTGATGGGTGTACTTGAAAAGGGATGGGTGGAGAGAGGGAGAGTTGACTTTGGGTTGCTTCTTGGGTAATGTGACATGTACTTGATTTATTTGACATATTGTAGAGATTCTCTCGGAATTACAATGCGCGGTGTTTTCCCCGATCTGAACGCGGGCCCACATCTCCTGTACCGGGTATCGCATTGGCGAGTAATACGCGGAGTTTGAATCGCGGTGACGGCGTGGTTGCAATGATACAAGTCTCGGGTTGAGCCGACTCTGAAAAAAAGGGATATGACTCAGGGTTACACGTAAATGCCATTAATAGATCGCAGGTCACCGGAATTCGACCGGGAGGACCGCGGAAGTCTACGGAACAGCACAGCTAGGGTATGGGTCTTACAATGCATGACTGGATTGTATGACTCATGCATCTTGCATTGTGTGTTGTGATTACTATATGCCCTAGTGACATTAGGGCCGTAGTGTAACACCCCGTACTTTTAGTACTCGGGTGTTAGGATGGAAACCTAATCTAGTACAAACACCAATCAAGCTGTCCATTTTCAAGATAGATTATCAAGTCATCAGAAAAGCCTAATTTAGGATATTAATAACCTTTCTAGACAATTGAATTTCACATTAGTTATCGCAGGCCTTAGACCACACGATCCACTAATTGTTCGACTTATGCCAACCATACGATTGTAAGGGCTATCATAGGTTTAGATTATACACCTGTTCAACCGAAAGATCGACCATTCAATTATTCATTGTGGATCATGGAAAGTCTTGATCCGCCCACTAGCACTAGAGTCCTCTTAGATGAGACTTAAGGGTTCAAATCATTATGATTGCCATTGATTTCCCTATGAGCAGTCTCCAAGGCCACTTAATTGCTAAATTTTTCAATGAGTTTCACCTAAACTAGGCCGAGAGTCCTAAGAATCATCACTGATCATATTTTATAATGATCTGACTGTCGGATCTCCATAGATCATAAAGTATAACCTATGTAATTAGAAAACATGACTCATTTACAAATTTAAATCTTTCTTATTAAGCCCTTCAGTAGATAAATGGCACAAACCACGATAACCAACTTAGGAAATAATGATAGTAATATAATAATAAGAATAATAATAATAATAGCTATAATAAGGATAGTAATAAAGGGAATTAGATAATAACATACAGTTTATACTAGAGTAATATAAATATTTAGTTAGTAAATCATTACAAAAGACATACAAACAGCCATTGGACCCTTTTAGCCGTTGACGTTTGATTTCGAAGTGATTCGACAGATTACTAGGCCCACTTGAATCTTAGATCAGCCCGATTGCTGGTCCAAGACCTCAAACGGGACCTCCAAAGCTAAGGAATGAAGTGGATTGGTCAAAACATCATGATGGACCCCACACGAAGTGTGAGTACGCTGAACACTCCTTCGTGCACAGGATGGGGCATGTTGGTTTGACCAGTGCTGACCCGCCATTTCTCTAAAAAGAGAAATCTCTCTCCCTTTGGTTTCAATAGTAGGCAGACGAGCGTCCGTGAGTTTGATCTGTGGCCCACCTTGATGATTCTGTGGGATAATCCGAGCCGTCCATCTGATGCACAACAGAGGCATGACCAAAACTTGGTGGATCTTGTAGGAAGATGTGATGGTGTCTGCACACAAACGTCGACACAAACAGGACCCGGTAGCATAATGTTTCCTAAAATGGAAACTGTCTGCACGCTAGCTTGGCGATTCGTGTGAAGGAGAGATCCTCCAATCTCAGCCCTCCATTATTAGATGAATCCTAGCCATCCGTTGATTGTTCACATGAGTTAGGGTTTCTTGTGGAAAACTAAAGCCAAAAATCTCCTATCCGCTGGCTGTTTTCCAGAAAATCGGTAGCAGGATTACATCCCAGCCCTTTATTTGAATCTGATGGCCCTAGGGAGATCTAAGGTTCATTATAAGGGCATTAGAATCAAGAAAATAGGGCTCATCCTCCATTTCCACAGCCACAACCAAAAACCAGTTGTTTCCCTCCAACCTTCGAAAAAGCTCGTCTATAAGCTTCATAGGCCCGAACGGACCGTCCTGAAGGATCGGATTGGAGGTAGGAGCAAGGAGGTTGAAGTTGCCATTAACGCCCATGCCATCTTCCCCATCAAATTGGCAGGTTCGGCTTGGTCAGGACGAGCCTGATCACCTAGTGGTGCTGCTGGCCTTTGGCAGGCCGAGATAAGAAGGAATCAAAAAAAAAAAGAAAAAGAAAAAAAGAAAAGTAGATGGGAAGAAAGAGGAGAAGAAGTAGGTGAGAAAGTGTGCGATCGTGGGGTTGCTGTTCGACCCCCTGCTACACCATCTCGAGTCGGGTCTCATCCGGGTTCGAATCAGACAGGTCTGGTCATGGACAGACGCTGTCTGGACGTGAAAAGAAGAATAGGGAAGGAAGATGAGAAAAAAAGAAGGAGAATGAGGAGAAGTGTCACGCCCTAAAATCGAAAAATGGGCTCATAGAATTCTTGATTGCTGAATCCGGCGCCGACAGCCTCAGTAGTGCCCCATTCTTAGCTCCCGACACTCATATGTTAGATTCTGATCCTGGGATCCTACAAAGAGGATTTTCAATATTTTTTTGTAATGGAGCATAACCACAAGCATAACCAAGTTACAAAACAACATCACCACATATCCACTATATCAAAAACTTTAAGTACAATTTGGAAAGAGAAATACAAGGTGATCAAAAAGCTCCAAAATAAACTGATGCACGCTCCTGCCTCAGCGCTGCTGTGATCTAATGCCACCTACACACAACGATCGTGCATAAGCTTATAAAAGCTTAGAGGGTGGTGTAAGTGTGTGCACAAGGCAAGTGTCAAGTATACAATATTAGAGTAATGCGAAAATATGCGAGTAAGTTCATGAATACAATCAGTCATACCAAGGCTATGTGATGCAAGGCATGAATGCTATCGGCCATACCAAGACCATGCGATGCAAGACATGAATGCTATTGGCCATACCAAGGCCATGCGATGCAAGGCCTACGTAGCCAAATGTCATATGCGAGATGCAATATAAGCATGCCAGTCCTCATCAAGTACATATATCAGTACAATGCCTCTCTGGGATATCACTGGGGTCCAGTACACTCCACACTGACTGCCGCCTCCCTAGTTGCACAGCTTAGCAAGTGGAAGAGACCACACTATCTGCCTGACCAGTAGTAAGCTGATACCTACCTAGCTCATCGATAACAGACCCATTTGCGAGCTGGTTAAACTCAGCCCAGCTTACAACCCCCTAACTCGGGCAGATAAGGCCACACCCCCTTCTAACCGACCATGACACAGTGGAAGATGCGGCTTACTGGTATTCGGCACTCGAGCGCTCATGTATCTACTCAGTCTAGATGTTGGAGCATCTCCTGGTACCAAAAAGGTTCTGGGACTTTCACCCAAGAATATCCTAAGTGCCCACAGTGCTAGAACCAAGTATTTTCAGTATTCGATACGGCCATCCACGATGTGCCTTTCAAGACACGACCCTAATGTCACTAGGGTGTACAGTAATCATGTCACACAAATGCAAGATGCACGAGTCATACCATCCAGTCATGCATCAGTCCTGCGCGTACCGCGTGATCATTTGGGGCACTCCGTCTCATAAGGAGTCCCGTAAATGTCTCAGCCCAACGGTTTATGCTATGATCAAACATTCCATATATCAAGCATGCATATGATGCGTATGGGCATGAATTATAGAGTTATACTAAGCATGTTATATGGTGATGAACTATCCTTACCACGAGGATGGGCCTAAACGGCCAACACATAACAAGTATGGGCCTATCAATGGGCCCTAGGGAGAGTCATAATGTGGACATTTAACCAACATTATTCTTACAATGTGGATGTCAAACCATCATTGCTCCCAAGGCACGGCCTGCCATAAATATCATCACATAAACCATGGTGGAATCACACATTGGAATGGATCTTATATACATCTCATTGGGCCTCGACCCATGGGCCTCAAATACATCAAATGGACCGAATCACATGGGCCTCATATATATCACACTGGGCCTCTACCCATGGGCTCCAAACACATCAGAATGGGCCTTAACCCAGGGGCCTCAAATACATCAATTGGGGGGCATCACATGGGCCTCATATACATCAAGATGGGCCTCAACAACGGGCCTCATACATTCCTTAAAAAATGACTCATATTGAAGGATCATTTGGACTATACCACAAATAGCAATGGAAATAATAATTTTCACTATTAAATAAATCATAGGGCCCACCATAAAGTTTATTTTCCACCCAATCTAATCATAAGGTCTTAAAGACTTGGATTAAGAGGGAAAACAAATTCCCTACTAATCCAGAACTTCTGTGACCTAAATGGGTTTCAGTGATAGACGTTCAATCCTCCACTATTTCTGCGGTGTGGTCCACCTGATCAATGGATGATCACATCACGGTGTGGGTTGTCGTAATGTATTTGAGATCCAACCAATTCATTAATTAACATAGTGATAGATGAAGTGAAAGTAAATATCGACTTTATTGAAAACTACTATGGCCCTTAGAAGTTTGAATGGTGGATGTCACTCTCCACATTGATGGTGGGTCCACCTGATCCTAGATCTATCTTATTTTTAGTCTCAAGCCTTGAAATGAGATTTCAAAATGGTTGGACGGTTTGGATGCAATACATGCATCTTGGTGGGTCCCATAGGGATGGACAACATAGATAAAGCACATCCCTCATGGTGGGGGTCAAACTGATGGAAGGTGTGGGACACATACATCGGTGGGTCCCACGTGGGGCCCACCATAATGTTTATTTTCCACCCAATCTGTTGGTAAGGTCACCAGACCCAGATGAAGAGGAAAAATAAATTTCATAATGATTCAAAACTTCTGTGACCCAACAGGGTCTTAATGGTAGACGTTCAATCATCACCATTTCATGCTGTGTAGGCCACCTGACTTCTGCATACGACTGATTTTTGGGGTGGCCCATAGCTAGAAGGGGGCCTACCAAATGCACAGTGTTGATGTATGGCACACACCATGGTGGGGCCCACTGCTGGGACCCACGGTCCTTGCCCGTCCACAGCGCAGAGGACGCTGTTGTGCCGTCCTCTGGACATGCAGCAGCAGCAACGTCAGTTGCTGTATATTTTATTTTTATTTTTTTAAAATAGTTTTTTGTAGGTGGGGCCAACCTCTGGAGAATCCAACCTAGCCGTTGGATTCTATGGCTCAAGACTGCCTGAATGACCCCAATATTCAATGTGTTTTGGTGAATAGAAAAATCAAGGTGGATCCTAACTGATTTGAATGGTAGAAATCACAATTTTCTATGGTATGGCCTGCTTGATTATCAGATTGGCTTCATTTTTCAGCTCAACTCCTAAAATGAGCTGAGGAATAGGATGAACGGTGTGGATTATATCCATACATCAAGGTGGGGCCTACACGAGTGGTCCACCCAAGTCTTGGAATTAAACTAATATTTTTGTTTCACTGGACGGTACACCACACCGTCAGTTCATGACACTAGATGGTTTTGGATACGACACATATTAAGGTGGGCCCCACCTTCAGACATGTTGTCTAGGTGGGCCACCATATGCACGGATGGTGTGGATAAGACATACATCAAGGTGGGGTCCATCCGAGTTGGCCACACAGCCAATCATCACATGAAAAAAATGAAAAAGAGAGGGAGAGCGAGAGAGACACACACGTGTGATGGATGGACCCCGACACTATGGGCTCTCCCTTCCATGCATTCAATCATACATCAAGTGGGTCCCAATACATGTGGGCCCACCAAAATTGAAATCAACAGTGGAGATTCCTTCTCTACTAAAATAGAAGGTCTAGATGACCTCTGTCAAACTTAGAAAAGTAAACATCATGATGGGGTCCATGGAGAATGGCCCCATTATGGAATTGTCATGAGAATCATAGTGGGCCATCAGCCACATCTAGGGTCTAAAGTGAGATCCATACCATCAATCGGTAGGCCCCACTTGGCCCATCATCAAAAGAATGAAATCTAGGCCTATAGAAACACCCACCGTTCGATCTTCTTGGTCCGATGGAACACCGATCTCCCTGTGTCTCACTTTGATGGAAGATGATGAGAAATTAAGGGCTAGGATGATGGATTTTGGGATGGGAAGTGGGCCACACAACTCACTCTTTTCTCTCCTTGGAGTGGTTAGACGTGCACTCCTTAGCTTGCTTAGAAAATGTGAAGAGAGAGAGAGAGGGTGGTTGTAAGAGAGGTGATGGGTGTGAGTGATGGATGTGAGGTGATAGTTGTACTTGACATGTATGGGTGTGTAAGAGAGAGAGAGGGAGACAGTTGACTTTGGGGTTGCTCTTGTACTTGACATGAGGTGATTGCTTGATTGATTGATTGATTGATTGATTGATTGATGGGATATGTTGTAAAGATTCTCTTAGGATTGCAAACGCGCGTTGTTTTCTCGAACTGAACGCAGGCCCACATCTCTTGTCCAGGGTATTGAATCGGTGTGCAAGACGCGGCATCGAAACCGTGGCAACGGTGAGGTTGCAATGGTACAAGTCTCGGGTCAAGCCGACTCTGGAATATGGGAGGCGACTCAAGGTTGCATGCAAATGAAGTCTATGTGTCATGGGTCGCCTGAATTCGACCGGGAGGACCGCGAAAACCTATGGAACAGTACAATCTAAGATACGGGTCTTACAAGAAGCTGAGAGGAGGTAGCGGCGATCGTTGTACTACACCGACCTGAGCCTGCTAGCTTGAGGCCATGTCCAGGCTCAGTGGAAGTGTGGGCTTGGCCTAGTCTAATAGAAGAAGAGAGGAGATAGAGAGAGTGAGACGGGGCTGAGTTATGGGCTGACTCGTTATTGAGTCAACTGGGTCGAGTTCGGCCTGAGTGGGCCTGTTTCAGTTGAGTTGGGCTGGTTCACTCCAGCAACCTTGCTGGAAGTGTGGGTTTGTATAGGGGTAGAAGTAGAAGAGAGAAGAAGAAGAAAGAGAGGAGAGGAAAGAAGGAAAGGAAGAAAGAAAAGAGAAGGAAAGGAGGAGGAGAATAGAGCAGAGGAAGAGATGGTGTGGGATGTCCCCTTTTGGTGTAGCTGTCGAGTCGACTCGATCCACCTGAGTTGAGTCGAGGCGCTGACTGAGTTAGGAGGCATAATGAGGTGATTCCACTCTTTCTCTCCATACCGAAATCCTCTTGATTTCAATTAACATTGTTACCACTTCTATCATGGTTAGGATTGATAATGTTAGAAATATATAGCCATTAGCAATTACCTATTCTAATCATAGTTATTATAAGCAAGAAAATAAAATAATATCATTATTAAATACTAGCACATTGTTTTTCACTCTTAAATATTATCATAGTAGATCATAATATTAATTATCACCATAATGATCACTATTAACGTGTTACACTAATATTAGTTATCATAAACGAAACTACTATTAATGATATCCATCACTCAAAAATATTATCTCTAATAATAGGTTATACTATTTTATTACAATTGTAGTACTAATTATTACCATGGTGACAAATATTAGTTGTATCATTAATGTTAGTTTGTAACTAACCATATTATTATATTGTATTTGAGTTGCACATACATCATAGTTCAAATCCTAGGATCTAAATTTAGAACTAAACCCTAGGATAAAACCCTAAGTCTACATCAAAACCCTAAAAACAAGTAATCCAAACCCTAGGTTATATTAACCTTGACCATGGACACTTTGTAGAATGTTGATCTCATGTACAACTTCACAATTCATGATAGGATCCAATTCTAAGGGTGCACGTGCTTCCTAACAAACTTAGTTGGCATTGGCGATTCGACTAGTTAGGTGATGATTCTTCCCCTTAAGCTTTCCATCTTCCCATTAGCTTAAGTTATAGTTTGTGTTTCAATTTATAATTGATATCTCCCTTTTATAATCACATGTGCTAGCTGGTGGAAATTGAATTGCTATATTACATGCTTAATGTTCATCTTGTATATTTGTTCATGCTTGTGGATTATTTGTGGATTGCTTATGGAATTTAAACTGGTACATTAGTGGGAAACCCCCACTTATAAATGTACACCCATACTTAGGATGTAACTCGATTGGTGGTGATCGCAATGGACCTTCGATCTAGTGGTTATTGAATGGTGGTCTAGATGGATCATTGATATGGGCCTACCATCCAGGGTTATTGTGTCCAATGGTTTTTAAGGATGGTCTTTATCATATGGTTTTTATATCGGCCCTATGCGGCATATTTTGATACTCGCCCTACATGGTTTTGTTTTGGTACTTGCCCTAGATGGGTTCGATGTTTTATATAATGCAACCATGCGATGGTAAGCCCCATATGCTATAATATGATTGGCCACTAGTCGACGGGTTTCCATTAAACATCTTAAGATGGTAGCCTCATGGGCTGGGAATGGTGGTAATGGGGAACTATACCCGAGCCGTCGGCCTACGTTGGCTCATGTGCTCCCCATAGTGACCGTGAGCTTATTTAAATTGGCTGGTTACAATTGGACTAATAACGAGTTAGCTAATCATGCATGCATAGCACAGACCAGCATCTATTGCTATTGTACGTGACATACGGATTTGTCTGATTGGATGTTTTACCCGGGGTACAGACCATCATCTATTGTTATCAGATGTATTTACCTGTTTGGACATTTTACCTGAGGCACAGACTATCTGGATGTCGTACCTGGGTCGATGATTGCATGGGTGACAAGCCCAATGTCCGTCTGGATGTTTTACCCGGGACAATGATTTCATTCATGCATCCATGCATACAATAAGACTACATTTACTTTGTTTTGGTTGTCTGGATGTTTTATACTATTTCTTACCTAATGCGGCGGTGTGTAATCTTGAGGAAAATTCACACTGAGTTAGCCACTCGTCCATCAAATATAGAACCGTACAGGTCGCACAGGTGGCTTAATCGATTTTCAGGTTCAGATTGATGAGGAGCGAAGTACCACTATGAAGATGCATGATTGTATTGTCGAGAGTTGCTACAAGGTTTTACAGTTCCAGATTTGTTACAAATTGCTTTGTTTACATGTAATATCATTTCACTTGAAAATTGTAAGTTTGGGACATTGGTTTGTATAAGTCATTATGGGCAATTCCTCGTACATCCTAAACGTAAATGAAATTTTCCATTGTGTATGATTTGTCCATTTTATGCTCACCTGCTTACTCTGATGGTTAAAAACAAAAACTCGAATTTGACCATCGTTTAAGGTTAACATGAGTTTTTGGGAAATGGGTCATGTACTCAGGTCCTGAAAAGTTGGGGCGTTACACGTAGCCTCCACAGGCATGTCGTGGATGGCAGATAGGACACTAGAAATCTGTTACTAGCATCGGGCTACCATATATGGCTGTGGGTGAAAATCCTTAAACCCTCTTGGTACCAAAGAACGCTCTAATGTATAGACCGAGTGGATTACATGAGCACCTGAGTGCCAGATACCACTAGGCCATGTATCTCACTATGTCGTGGTCTGTTGGAAGGGGGTTTAGCCTTATCCGCCCAATTTGTAGTGGGCAAAACTAGGCTGAGTTTGACTAGCTCATAAATGGGTCTGCTATCGACGTGCTGGGCAGGTATTGGCTGACTACTGGCCAGGCAGATAGTGAGGTCTCTTCCACTCACCTGGTTGTGCCCGATGGGGCAGTAATCTAGTTTAGAGTGTACTAGACCTTGGTGATGATCCCAGAGATGTACAGTACTGATTTGTGGACTTATTGAGAAGGAGTTGTATACTCATTCATCCATTCATTCACTATCCACTCCAGCTGGTGGTGTGCAACTAATTGTTTTGTACTTCGCAATGGCAAGGATTTCGGTTGGGGCGCATGACTAACTTGAGGCCATGGGTTTACCACATTGAGTTTGGCTATCCAAATTTAGGTATGAGACTGGTTTGGATAGAAGTCCCTTGTGATGGACCTCATAGCCTGCTATTCTACGTACTATCATCCCGACTTTACTCCAGTTTAGTCATTTCATTCGTACCACATATTGCATTGCATTCGCAACATTTAGCATATTAGGTTACTATTTTTCTACATTTATATGGCTTAGATAAGGTTGACGGTATTCGTGGACTCGTCTGGCTTTGCATATTACATTGCATCCTTGGTATCTGATATTTGGCTTATTATGTCTCTACATTACATAGCTGATCTACATTGTTTCCTCAGTATATGATATTGGTTTATGTTTTGTATCGCATAACCTGGATACAGCTGATAACATTCATGGAATTACCAGTGTGTTTATGCTTACTCTGATATCATATGATTTATGGCATTGTATTGCACACTTGGTACTTACCTTGAGCACACACTTTTACCACCCTCTAAGCTTTCTATAAGCTTATGCATGATAGATGCGTGTAGGTGACGTTAGGTTGCAGCGGACTTCTGGAGCTTGATTATCGATATACATATTTTCCTTTCAGCACTGTATTTAACTGTTTATATTAGTAGATATGTGATGATGATGTTACCTTTGTGATTTGGATATACTTGTGGTTATGCTTCTTACGAGATAAATGTACGTTGAAAAATCCTCCTTATAAGATCCCAGGATCGGAATCTGGCGTATGCGTGCTGGGAGCCGAGAATGGGGTACTACAGAGGCTGTTGGTATCAGATTCGACGATCGGGAATTTTGTGAGCCCGGATTCTGAGTTTGGAGCGTGACAATCATCATGTAACGCCCTGAAATTCAGGGGTTGAGCATAACTCAGCTCCCGAGTTTCAAAACATCACTTATGCAACATATGCAATGATGGTTGTATGTTATTTGTATGAGTGCATAAAACATGGAGTAGATTAAGCCAAACTGCAAACATAATCCAGGGATAGGTGAAATCTGCAAGCGAAAGACTGAAGAAACATATATGTATATTTATATAAGTCTGTAAGATATGTATGCTCTGCTAGGTCATAATTACAAGTGTTTGTTTCAAAATATAAGTATCAAAATGAAATCATCCATTACAAAAGAAACCCAGAATCCCCGTAGTTCAGGGTACGGCTCACATGAACCCACCTGAGAACTACATAAAAGAAAACGCGTCCTCGTCATCCTCATACTCCTGCTCTGCCTCAGGGGTCGCATCATCATCTGCATCTAAGACAGAGTCTGGTTGGTGTTGAAACATCGTCCCAGAATGTGGGAGTGAGTGATCAACTCAGTGGAACTATACAGTAAAAGTTAACATATTATCAAATCAATTAAGCAATAATGATAAGGCAATACAATCAAACATGTCCTAATTACTCTTGTTAATGCAAGGATGTATGTAGAAATGATGCATGCCCTCGCCTGCACTCCCTCAGCGTCTTCATCTTACGGTACGCATGACAACCTCCCGCAGTGCCCACGACGCTAAAGCACATGCAATGCGGTGCATGAACATAATTACCAAGTTGTTATTAGTCCTTTTCATACAGCAGGATGGGGAAGCTAAGGTACCTTCCTCATATGAATTTTCCAAACGGTGATCCATTCTAGGGTCGTCAGTCCTAGACAATCTCATACGATATTGTGGTTCTGGGTCGCTACAAAGGGCTCGTCACCAATCAATGCATGCCTATCATACCTTAGTTACTACCTTAAAGCTCGTCTCCTCAACACAATATCAAGGTATGCTCGGGGTTACTACAAAGGGCTCGTCACCAATCAATGTAGGCTGACAACACGAATATAGTGTCCCATGCTACCATAATCGGCTCAGGAGTCTGGTGTGCTCACTGGTCACTACAGGGAGGCTCGTCACCCCAGCGTAGGCCGACAGCTCGACCATGGTGTCCCATACCACCATGCCCGGCTCATGAGTCTTAGCGGATCAAGGTACAATGGTTAACGGGATTGCATTGGTAAGTTTGGTACCCTAGATTCAAACAATAGCATCCATACACGGTGCACATCCACCGGGACAATCGGGTTACTTGACGAGCTTGACTAGCACGAGCGCACGTTGAGTTGAACGACATATAGTGCGCAAACACTCCGTGTGGCCAAACCACTGCCGACAACCCTAATACGACTCGGGTTCGTCAAACACGTCCTACGTGGCGAAAACAACCTCGGCCACGAACTCAAGGTTTATTATCGATTCCCTGGACTATTTCATAGTCCCAAACACATTCAAGCATAACAGATATTCATACCAGCAATTCAGAACAGTAATGGATTAACAATTCTAATCATACAGTATGTGAGCATTTGATGAATATTAACTTAACATGGATTTACACATAAGTAACGTCTAAGTTAAACAGACAAAGAATATAGATTGCATAGAGGAAATCATACACATCATTAAAATAGTTGAGAATCTCTTCTCAACGCCCGTAAAGGTACAATATATGACACACTTATTCATTCAGACATTTCTACAAACACTTAGGCTACATATTCCAACATACATGACGTATGTTGGTGATAACACACATTTGGACAATTCCTTTCACCAAGGAGTTGATACACATACAACTAACACAAATACACAACAATTAATCATGGTAAACACATGTTCATATTTCATACGTATACGATACTTCTACATATACAAGGAATACACAAATCTCAATATAGCCCATATATATCAGGAACGCAATATAAACATCGCATTTGGCATGTGAAATTGCACTCACAACAATAATAAACCATTAACCGACATTGAAAGCCTTGAAAACTATAACCTATACGAATATAGTCCGCACCTTAAACCAGAAAGTGCGCAACAGATCTGATTCAGACGATAAGTCTTCGTCAACGGTGACTAGATAACCTAAGGCATGAATAAATTGAGCTACATCAACACTTAGACTATTCTAAGCTCCAAAACAGTCTAGGGTTTGATTGACTTACCCAAGAATGAACTTAGAATCGCTAGAATAACGATTCAGAAGTGATGGTTTAGGTATGCAAAATAACAGAGAAGAATCTCAAGATGATTCACCGACTTCTCTCTCACTTTCTCTCTCTTTTCCTCTCTCTCTCTTAGCTAGGGTTTAGAAAATTCGTATGGAGTTGAGAGTGAGGGTTTTAAGGTCTTTATATAGGCCTAATATTGATAAATATAGCCCCAGGGCTAAGGTATACTTAGGTTATAACCAAATCGGGTCTATTTCGGTCCAACGGAGCGCTTTTGGTGGTCCCTTTTCCACATGCGGTCGGACTTAAGCTCATTAACCAATCAATGTATACCAATCTAGGTCAGAATGAGTTTTTATACCGATCGGATTTACAGATCGCTCATGGCAGACCAATCTCAATTCAACGGTCACCGAAACTCGATCAGGTCCACCGGCACTATGACATGCCTGGGCCATCTTCCCTTATTCGAGGGTAAATTTGGGTCAGAATCCAACAGTTAGAATGCTTAAAATCGATGCGCAAGCGACATGACTCAGATTTCATAAATTCATATTTAATTTCTCACCTTTCTCACACTCTTTACTCCGGACTCAAGCAAATCGTCACATGACATCATCTGGTCTTGATTTTTGAGGTGATTGTCAAGCCCAACAAGGTGATCATAATTGTCTAAGATCATCGTTATCGAACTTTCGACGTGTGGTCCAGGTCCGATACAAAGTTTCCAAGTACTCCCGAGAGCAACTGGATTTAGTGTTGAATCCTAGATTTCAGGGTAACATAGCGCTAACGATTCTACAGGTTTTGGGTCTTGCAGATCAAATTTAAAGTGATTGGTTCTAATTTCACAAGTAATCGAGTTTAGCGCTAGTTAACCCACATTTATCTTCTAAAGAATTTGAGGTAGTACTCGGGTCTTTGTACAAAATTTTTCGGGTCATTACACATCACCAGCAGCGACAGTGGGTTCGACATTACCCTAAGGCGACTGCTCGCCCCAGTGTCACCACCAGAGCCCCCCTCCCGCGAGTTCAATGAGCTTAACATGGTGATTATGAGTAAAATTAGTCAAAAATAGAAAAATGAAGGGAGGAGGGGGAGATGGAGCTCATCGGAAAGAGAGCAGGCAAGTCTTCGGCTTGATTGAGGGAGAAAACGGACACTAGGAATCGCCTGGAAATGAAGAAGAAGACAAAAGGGGAAAGAAATGGAAATGTTAAAGGAAAGACCCCAAGGGTTAGGGCTTCCCTTATATGGCAGTTGTTCACAACCCCAAGTGTAGGGTCGTGATGCAGTAATAATCTCGATGAGACTGAGGTCAAATCCACAAGGACTAATCTCATGTGTATTCTAAAAGCAACTAGAAGTAAAACTAGAAGAAGATGTAAACCTAAATCTGGAAGTATAGAGAGAGTAATTGTGAATTATTTAACTAAAACTTAAGAAATTCAAAGGTGAGAATTAGGGTTTCCAAGGATCCACTTATAACAATCAGGGAGATTTATGCTTGATTCAAGGACACAATTAGAATTAGAGTCCCATCTTATCCAATTAGAAGATATTTCAATAAAACCAAATCTGAACTTCCTTTGACCTAATTCTCAATGGATGAGATTTATGAGAACTGGAAGTGATTCCATCACAAAACCATGCCTAGGAGACAATGGCTCACAATAGGATATACCAATCTCATAACCAAGCATAAGAGAATTATGAAGATTAGGAGGGACTCAATCATCCAACCATGCCCGAGGGACGATGGTGAACAATATGATTTCCTAATTTCACAATCTCAATACATGAAAAGAATATACTTAAAGCTATTGCATATCTATTGTAATTTGAGTCACAACAAACCATTAAAAACTGAATGTATTTCTTAAATATTAAACTAGAATTAAAGAGAGTTCAACATAAACATGAATCAAAGCAATATAAAACATCCCATCACGCTACAAGCTTCACCTCTTAGCCTTAGCTAAGAGGTTTAGCCAACTATAGTCATGATTAGAACTAAAACCCTAGAAGAAAGCATGAAAAACTAAGGAAGAAAGAAGAAAAACTCTTGGCGACGGCTCTCCACCCTTGTGCTTCATTCCTTCAAACCCTAGAATGATTAGATAGATCCCTAGGGATGTCCTGGAGACTCTTATTTATAGTTGTGCAACACCTCCTTTCGCACCTCTTAGGAAAAATCTGGAAACTGCCTCAAATTTACACACTCCACGTAACTCTGCGTAACTTCGCGCGATTCGTTCGATGACATCGAACAGGCTTCGATGTCAGCGAAGGTGTCTTTTATACGTACTTTTTTCACACTTTTGTAGCTTAATCCAGACTTTATAACCTTCTATGTCATCGAACCTACCTTCGATGTCATTTAAGAGGCCTTTGATGTCATCGAGCATTGTTCGAGGAATCGATAATGTGTCCAAAACAGTCCAGAGAGTTAATCCAATTGCTTTAATAAATTCAATGTCATCGAAGAGACCTTCGATGTCATCGAGCAGATCTTCGATGTTATCGAGGAGTGCTTCAAGTAATCGAAAATGGTGCTCAATATGTCCAGCGAGTTTTACCAAAATTTCATAGAAAATTTGATGTCATTGAGCAGAGCTTTGAGTCATCGAACAAGTTTTCGAGTTATCAAAAAATGTCTTCAATTTGTCCAGCGACCAACTTGATTTTCCTTCATAAATTCGATGTCATCGACTTGTGTTCGATGTCATCGAATGTGTCCTCGATGTCTTTAAATGGTGCTCGATGACATAATCAATGTATTCAACACTTGTTCTTTCAACTTTGTTTCTTCTCCACTTAGTTTTCTTGAATCTTGGGACCTTGAAATCTTCAATCTTTGTCTCCTAAGATCCATTCTTTGCCTTGATGATCTTTGAGCGTCAAATCCATGCTTTTAGCACTTTTTCCAATCCAAGCTCTTAAATTCACCTTGCCACATAAACATGAGTAAAATGGGACATTAAGCAGCATCATGTTCATAAAAGCAAGATATAAATGGGGTCTAATATGTAATATTTGACCCTTGACACAATTCTCAACCAACATTTTCCTATTCTTGAGCAAAGTATGCGTAAAATAAATCTTAATGCTTAATGTCAGAAATCTTCTTCAGAAAATAATCTTTTGTGCACTCAAGGATGAATGGGTAGAATTAAGATATGAAAGTGAGATTTTGAAAACCTTGAATCCAATCAGATAAGCAACCAATCAAATAAGTCCTTTGTCCATTAAATTGAAGCATAATTTGTATATCAAGTTTTTCAATGTGCTGAGTGAAAGTCAATTTACTTCTCGTATGAATACTATTAATTCATCATGTTAGCTATGCTTATCACTTTAAGATCAGTTTGAAACTTAAGTACTGATTCCAAACTTATCCCCTTCTCCTTCTTTTTCCAGTTTTTGATTTTATATCGACGATCAGTTTTTATTCATTCTTTTTATTTTTGCATTCTTTTCCAAATTTTTCATTATTTTCATTCTTTTTCATGACCTCTTTGTCGATCTCCTATTTTTTAACTGGTTCTTTTCTTCTTTTAAGGTGGATAAAATTCTCCTTACTTTATTCTCACCATCTATCAATAATTCACATACTAACAATAAAAACTTCTAGCATGTCTTACAGAAAATGAATTGAATGTGTTTTGTGATTTAGATTAACATGATATTCAAACTACCTCTTAATCAATTGAGCGCAAGAACTTAGGTGATAGATTCTTAGATGATCACTCTAACAATCCAAAATTCAATCTCCATCTTATCATACCCGAAGCATTCTTAAGTACACAATTCATCACTTCCCAAACAGATTTTAACTTGAAACATTGAAAATTTTCAAAAAAATTGCTCAAAACTAAGAAAACACTAATTAGGTTACCTAATCCTCCATCCCCAACCAAAAAATCTACATTGTCCTCAATGTAAAAGAAATAAGCATATAATGCAAAAGAGGCAATGAAAATAAGAGGGAAGTGATGGAAAGGTAATACCTGAAGAAGGAATTCCGAGGCTTTTCCAATAATCTTAGTGTGAAGATAGGTTAACACAAAATAAAACTCAACAGAGTATATGCAAACTATCCTAAACAACGGAAGCAAACTACCCTAGTCTTATGAAAGAGATAAACCTACATATACCTCCATCAGACTAGGAGATCAATCCTGGTACACAGGATCAGTTAGAGGTATGGACCTGTCCTTTGAATCAATTTTTTCAACAAATGACTTTAATCGATGTCCATTTACTTTGAATTCATTGCCATTGTTTGGATTCTGAATCGCGACAGCCCCATGAGGATAGACATTAGTAATAGTAAAAGGGTCGGTCTAACGAGATCGGAGTTTGTCCAGAAAGAGATGTAACAGAGAATTGTACAAGAGGACCTTCTGACCTGGTGTGAATGATTTTTGAAGAATGTGTTGGTCATGAAACACCTTCATCTTGTCCTTGTAGATTCTCTAATGCTCATAAGCATCATTCCGTATTTCTTCAAGTTCATTCAACTGAAGTTTGTGTAGCGAGCCAGCATTGTCCAAGTTGAAGTTCAGATTTTTAATAGCCCAATAAGCTCTATGTTCTAACTCCATAGGCAAGTGGCAAGCCTTCCCATAAATAAGTCTAAAGGGAGAAATTCTGATAGGGGTCATAAATACGGTACAGTAAGTCCATAAGGCATCGGTCAATCGTATTGACCAATCCTTACGGTCAAGGTTAACCATTTTTTCCAAAATATGTTTAATTTTTCTATTAGAAATCTCAGCTTTCCCACTTGTTTGTGGGTGGTATGGAGTGCTCACTTTGTGGGAGATGCCATATTTCCTCATTAAGTTCACAAATGACCTCTTATAAAAATGTGAACCTCCATCACTAATGATGGCTCGAGGCGTTCCGAACCGGAAAAGGATATTCTCTTTTAAGAATTTAATGACCATTTAATGATCATTGTTCCATCATGGAATCGCTTCGACCCATTTAGTGATATAGTCTACAGCGAGCAAAATATATAAATTTTTAAAAGATTGGGGGAATGGTCCCATGAAATCGACGCCCCAACAATCAAATGCTTCAATGATCAGAATAGGATTTAAGGATATCATATTTAGATGGGACAATGCTCCCAATTTCTGACAATGCTCATAAGCTTTGTAAAGCTCATGAGTGTCCTTAAACATAGTGGGCCAGTAAAAGCAGCACTGCAGAATTTTGGTCGTGGTCTTTTCGGCAGAAAAGTGACCACAAGCCTGAGAATGACAGAAGGAGATGACACTTTGGTGTTCATTATCTGGGACACATCTCCTTAAGATTTGGTCTAAGTAATATTTAAACAAATATGGATCATCCCAGAAGAATTTGCATACTTCAGCAAATAATTTCTTCTTATCTTCTGCAATCCAATGTATCGGCGTGAAACCTGTAGCAAGATATTAGCAATATCCATAAACCAATGTGAGTGGGAGACTTTGAACAATTGTTCATCAAGGAACATGTCATTTATATGTGTTGTCTCAAGGGAATCAACGAGATCAAGGCAGGAAAGATGGTCAGCCACTATGTTATCTACTCCCTTTTTATCTTTTTTTTCCAAATCAAATTCTTAGAGTAGGAGGATCCATCTTGTCAGGCGGGGTGTAGTATCATTCTTAGAAAGAAGATACTTGAGCATCACATGATCTGTGTAAATAACAATCTTAGATTCGATCAAGTAGGACCTAAATTTGTCTAAAGCAAACACTACGGCTAAGAGTTCCTTTTCCGTAGTAGAGTAGTTCACTTGGGCAGGATTTAGAGTTCTACTTGCGTAATGAATAATGTAAGGCTTCTTTTCTTCTCTCTAGGCTAAAATCGCCCCAAGAGCATAGTCAGACGTGTTACACTTAAGTTTAAAAGGAAGACTCCAGTCGGGTGGCTGCATGATAGGTGTAGTGGTTAACATGCCCTTGAGCTTACTAAACGCTTCTTGGCATTGCTCAATCCACTCGTATGGTGCATCCTTTTGAAGTAGATTACATAGAGGATGAGAGAGGTGATTAAAGTCCTTTATTAATCTTCTATAAAAACCAGTGTCCTAAGAAGGATCGCACATCTCGTATGTTCTTGGTTAGAGGTAAGTTAGAGATGGTATCAATCTTAGCCTTATCTACCTCAATTCCCTTGGACGTGATGATATGTTCAAGGACAGTTTCCTTACGAACCATGAAATGACACTTCTCCCAATTTAACACCAAATTCTTTTCCTCACATAGCTTCAGCACACATTTAAGATTCTCTAAACAATCGCTATAGGATGGACCAAAGATAAAGACGTCGTCCATGAAGACTTCTAAATATTTTCCCACCATGTCAGAAAAAATACTCATCATGCATCGCTGAAAAGTAGCGGGGGCATTACACAGTTCGAATAGCATCCCTTGGTAAACAAATGTGCCAAAGGGACATGTGAATGTGGTCTTTTTCTAATCTTCAGGGGCTATTTCTAACTGGTTGTAGCCAGAATACCCATCAAGGAAGCAATACTACGAGTGAACAGTTAGCCTTTTCCAAATTTGATTAATGAAGGGCAAAGGAAAGTGGTCCTTCCTTGTGACAGTATTCAATTTCCTGTAGTTAATGCACATTTTCCAACCAGTAGTAACTCTAGTCGGCACGAGTTCATTGTTGGCATTGGCTATGATGGTGATTCTAGATTTCTTAGGAACCACCTGTGTTAGACTTACCCATTGACTATCGGATATAGGGTAGATGAAACCCACATCCAATAGCTTAAGAACCTCGACCTTAACTACTTCCTTCATGTTTGAATTTAATCTATGTTGTGGTTGTCGAGAAGTCTTTGCATTAACCTCTAGATAAATGCGGTGAGTACAAATCAAATTATCAATTCCCTTAAGATTTGCAATCGACCATCCAAGGGCTCCTTTGTGCTCAATGCGAGTAAAGATAAGCATACTCTCCTATTCTTGCTCAAGGTGGGAAGCAATCACCACCGGGTATGTCTCATCTTGACCTAAATAGACATATTTTAAATCAGAGGGAAAAGGTTTTAAGTTAAGCTTTGGTGCCTTGAGGTTAGACGGTAGAGGCACTACATTAGTTTGGGGTAATTTTTCAAATTGTGGCCTCCACCGGTTAACTTCAAGTACCGGCGCGGTATCCAACATGGTCCCCATCTCCCTAATCATATCATCATCAAAATGATGGGAGTGGGCTAGGCACGTCTCTAAAGTGTCAGAGGATAAGATCAAAAGTGTTCTATCTTCTACAAAAGAGTCAATCATGTTAATGTTGTGGGAATTGTCATCATCCTCTAATTGTTTACTCGCATTAAAAAAGATATTCAACTCCAATGTTATATTTTCAAAAGACAACCTCATGACTTCATTCCTGTAATTAATGATTACATTTGATGTGGCAAGGAATGGGTGACCAAGAATGAAAGAAATTTGAGTGCTCATGTCCACGATGGGTTGAGTATCTAGGATGAAAAAATCTACCAGGTAGTAGAATTTGTCAACCTTAACCAACACATCCCCAATTATCCCTCTCGGTACATGAACTAAGTGTTCAACAAGTTGTAATGTAGTTCAGGTGGGTTTTAATTCACCTAAACCTAGCTGTTCGTAGACCGAGTAAGGAATCATATTTACAGTCGCTCCTAAGTCAAGAAGTGCATGCTCAATCCGGTAATTCCCAATTACATAAGAGATTGTTGGGCTACCAGGATCTTTATATTTTTGTGGCACATCTTGCTTGAGGATGACACTCACTTTTTTTGTCAATTTTTTATATTAATACTTTGCCACCTCTTCGTCGTGCATAGGTATTTCAGAAATTTGGCATATGAAGGAATTTATTTTATGGCATCTAGGAGAGGGATGTTAACTTTCACTTGTTTAAGCACCTCTAGAATGTCCTGAGAGTTAAGGAGAGATTTTAGTGTAATCAACCATTAGGGGAATGGAGCAATCGGCTTGATCAGAGGTTCTGGTTCTAATCCATATGGAGTGTTATTAGGTCTATCAGTTTCATCTACTTTCGGGTCCTTAGATTTTTAAGCCCTTACTGGAATAGATTTGTCAATTATCTTCTCACTCCGAAGAGTGGTGATGACTTAGCTTACTCCATTTGATTTGAAGAGCTTGGATCACTTATGTCGTATTACGGTTTAGGATTGGGGAAAGGTTGGGCTAGAAGAATTCCTTTTTCCCCAATTGAATTTTTTGTCTCACGCCCTTATATGGCCTTTAAAAGTCTTGAAGGGTTTGCAATATACTCTGATTGGTAAGCTCTTGGTTTTAAATATGTTTCCAGATCGGATCCTCTTGAGGTTTCCTTTGATTTAAGAATTGGTTAGGGATTCCTTGAGGAGTAGTAACTTGTCCATTCCTCCAACTAAAGTTCGGATAATTTCTCTAACTAGGTTGTATGTGTTAGAGATGGGTCCATTGAAAGGTCTTTGGTAGTTGTTCACGGCATTTGATTACTCATTCAGTGACTCATGAAAAGCAGGTATCGTTGGGCTATTGTCAGTTGTATGTATGTTGCAAACAAAGATACCGCAAATGATTTCCTTAGCCTTATCCTTCTTAAGTTCCATGGCCTTGACCTTCCTTGTGAGACTGGCCTCTTTAACATTTATATCATCATCCGCTTTCAACAAGTATATCCCAACCCTCTCCCTTGCTTGAGTAAGCTTAGATGTGGTGCTAGATTTTGAGGAGATGTCTCATGATTGTGCAGTTTCAGTGAGTTTGTCAAAGTAATCCCACACCTCATCGACATTTTTATTCATAAACTCCCCATTGGACATCGTCTCAAAAAATTGACGCATGCAAGATGTTAGTCCATCGTGGAAGAAAGTTGTTATGCGCCACGTTTCAAAACTGTGTTGTGGGCATGAACTGACGAGATCCTTGAACTGCTCCCAACATTGGAAGAATGTTTAATCTTCCCTTTGGGCGAAGTTCATAATTGACTTCTTGATGGTGTTCATCTTATGGTATGGAAAGAATTTTTTTTTATAAAATCCTTCATCATGTCATTCCATGTGCTAATAGATTGCAGTTGTAGTGAGTGTAACGATGTCTTAGCTTTTTCTTTCAAGAAGAAAGGAAAGAGTTTCAGCCTAACCATGTCCCTAGACACGTTAGGAAAGTATAAAGTGGCTATAGCCTCGTCAAACTCTTGCAAGTGCAGGTATGGATTTTGAGATTCAAGTCTTGTGGAGTGTTGCTAGGTCTATTAGTTTCCGGGTCCTTAGACTTTTTAGCCCTTACTGGAATATATTTGTCAATTATCTTCCTACTCCTAAGAGTGGTGATAGACTTAGCTTGCTCCATTTGATTTGAATAGCTTGGATCGCTTATTTTGTATTATGGTTTAGGATTGGGGAAAGGTTGGGCTGGAAGAATCCCTTTTTCCCTAATTGAATATTTTGTCTCACGCCCTTGTATGGCCTTTGAAAGGTCTTGAAGGGTTTGTAATATACTCTGAGTGATAAGCTCTTGGTTTTAAATATGTTTCTAGACCAGATCCTCTTGAGGTTTCCCTTGATTCAAGAATTGGTTAGGGATTCCTTGAGGAGTAGCAGTTTGTTCATTCCTCCAACTAAAGTTCGGATGATTTCTCCAACTAAGATTATATGTGTTAGAGATGGGTCCATTGAAAGGTCTTTCGTAGTTGTTTACAATATTCGATTGCTCATTCAGTGCCTCTTGAAAAGCAGGTATCGTTGGGCAATTTTTAGTTGTATGTATGTTGCAAGCACAGATACCGCAAACAACTTCCTTAGCCTTATCCTTCTTAAGTTCCATGGCCTCAACCTTCCTTACGAGACTGGCCACTTTAGCATTTATATCATCATCCTCTTTCAGTAAGTATATCCCACCTCTCTCCCTTGCTTGAGTAGGCTTAGATGTGGTGCTAGGTTTTGGGGTGATGTCCCATGATTATGCCATTTCAATGAGTTTGTCAAAGTAATCCCACACCTCATCGACATTCTTATTCATGAATTCCCCATTGCACATCGTCTCAAAAAATTGGTGCATGGAAGATGTCAGTCCATCATGGAAGAAAGTTGTTTTGCCCCACGTTTCAAAACCATGTTGTGGGCATGAACTGATGAGATCCTTAAACCGCTCCCAACATTGGAAGAATGTGTTATCTTCATTTTGGGCGAAGTTCATGATCGACTTCCTGATGGTGTTCGTCTTATGGTATGGAAAGAATTTTTTTATGAACTCCTTCATCATGTCATTCCATGTGTAATAGATCACGGACGTAGTGAGAGCAACCACGTCTTAGCTTTCTCTTTTAAGAAGAAAGGAAAGAGTTTCAGCCTGACCATGTCCTCAGACATGTTAAGAAAGTATAAAGTGGTTATAACCTCATCAAACTCTTACAAGTGCAGGTATGAGCTTTCAGATTCAAGTCCAAGGACCTTTGGAAGGAGTTGGATCACTCTAGGATTAATATCCATGTTTTCTGTGTTTCCTAAAAAAACCATATAAGAAGGGGTGCTCACCCTCGCCGGTTGTAAGTAATCTCGTAAAGTACGAGGCGAGGGTGCATGGTGCACTTCATTCTCATCCTGGACTTCCGCAACTCGAGGTTGCAGCTGATTCACTGATTGATTTATAGGTTGATTTGTAGCCATAACCTCAATTAACTTTGAGGATCTCGAGTGGTGTCTAATCCTGTGATGGACAGATAACCCCTCAACTAATCCTCCTTCAGTCAAAAGACATCGAGTGTTGTTACGGACCCACTTGGGCATAAAACACTCTCAGCCCTCTATTTCAGATTCTAACCTAAACCTAAAAAAAGAAAAAAGAAAAAAGAAATGTAAAAATAGAAAGAAGTTACCAAATTAGAAGTTTCTATATTGGGATCCTACAAAAGAAAAAGGAAAGTGAGTTAGTTCTAAAAAGGAAATAAGGAAAGAAACCTACTTTCTAAATAAAAAAATGAAATAGGAAAGTTTCTAAAAACAAAAAATAGAAAGTTTCTAAAAAAAACAAAGTACGAAAGTCTCTATCTTAGAATTAGAAAGTAGTTTCTAAAAACAGAAAATAGAAAGTTTCTATACCTAGAATTAGAAAGTAAAGTTAGTTTTTAAAATAATTCAGAAAACCTTCATCCAAAAAATAAAAAAAATAAAAAACCCTAATCTTAAACTAATTTCAAAACTAGTTAATCTCAAAAATACGCAACCATTAGTCCCCGACAACGGTGCTAAAAACTTGTTCACAACCCCAAGTGTAGGGTCGCGATGTAATAATAATCTTGGTGAAACCAAGGTCGAATCCACAGGGACTAATCTTGTGTGTATTCTGAAAGCAACTAGAAGTAAAACTAGAAGAAGATGTAAACCTAAATTTGGAAGTGTAGAGAGAGTAATTGTGAATTATTCAACTAAAACTTAAGAAATTCAAAGGTGGGAATTAGGGTTTCTAAGGATCCACTTATAACAATCAGGGAGATCTATGCTTGATTCAAGGACACAACTGGAATCAGAGTCCCATCTTATCCAATTGGAAGATATCTCAGTAAAACCAAATCTGAACTTCCTTTGACCTAATTCTCAATGGATGAGAGTTATGAGAACTGGAAGTGATTCCATCACAAAACCATGCCCAGGAGATAATGGCTCACAATAGGATATACCAATCTCATAACTAAACAGAAGAGAATCATGAAGATTAGAAGGGATTCTGTCATCTAACCATGCCCAAGGGATGATGGTGAACAGCAGGATTTCCTAATTTCACAATCTTAATACATGAAAAGAACATACTTAAAGCTATCACAGATCTATTGTAATTTAAGTCACAATAAACCATTACAAACTGAAAGTATTTCTTAAATATCAAACTAAAATCAAAGAGCGTTCAACATAAACATAAATTAAAGCAATAGAAAACATCCCATCAACTACAAGCTTCACCTCTTAGCCCTAGCTAAGAGGTTTAGCCAACCATAGTCATGATTAACGGAACTAAAACCCTAGAAGAAAGCATGTGTTTCAACAAGGAAATAAAATGCATTCGATTTGGGGGATTTATTTAATGATAACAAAGAATTTAATGAGAGAACATTGATCACATTATTCTGAGTTCATTTACATCCTTGAATTCCCTTGATTATGAAAATAAAGTACAATTAATGCAATGCAATGAATGAAAGAGAAGATAGTCCGATAGAAATTTCGGCAGCATTTCGACAGTTGCTTCAATCATCTCCTAGGACTTAGAAGGAATGTTGAATTGATCAACCAATCTTCAAGGAGATGGGGGTTGTCCGGGCTTGAAGCCCTTGATCTGACCATTGAGATCAGTTCTGATCATTTTTCCAGTCATTCTTCCTTGAAATGTGGAACGGTCCCTTGAAATGTGGCGCAAAGACAACTAGGGGACCGAGATCGATGAATTTACACGGCCAAGATCCAAGAAAATCAGGCCGCTCATGTTAAACGAGCCAGAAAATTGCCCAGAATACAAGATCATAAAGTTTCCACCATCCATTCGGCTCAAAACTATATATATAGCTTTAGGACCACAAATTAGCCTTACATGTCAAATTTCATCTCCTGGATCCCTGTGGAAATGGCTAAACTATCAAATCAGCCTCTAAAATCCTGATTTAGGGCTTGCTTAATATCTGGATATGCTTCAAATTCAGTCTCAACCCCTTAAACACAATGGCAAAATGGATGGACGGAGCAGATTTCTCATAAACATCATTATGGAGACCGTTGATCATTGCATGTACATAATGTACATGTGCGCTCGACGTGCATCGGACGAACATCGTTGGTCAAAGTCGGTTGACCCGACCTTCTTCTCCAAGGAAATAGCTTGCGGACGCCGTTTCGCTGGTTCTGAGTAGTGGGGCCCACTCTCTGCTCCATTGCATGATCTGATCCGTCTATTCACTCCAGAGGATGGGTATTACCCTCGCCTAGGTGTCCTTTTGCCACCATGCAAGCTATTGCGAAATCCTAGTCGTTAAACATAATATGAACGGCGGAGCAAACAACCTCATGGGCCACACCGATTTCGCTCCAAAAACAGTCCTTCCTGGATGGTTTTTGGCCCTGAATCCAATGTATGGAGCGGATTTTCCACTTATCTTCAATAAATAAGCCATCACACTTTACAGAGTCAACGTAAGTCAACTCTGTTTCGCAACAGAGACTGTATTCATTCATTGTGGGCCACCATCATGAAGTGAAAGATTGATCTGAATTGTCCATTAGGTAGAGGGAGAAAAACTAATCAAAGTCATGCTGACCTTTGGTGGCCATGTATGTTCACATGATCGTTGCAGCGATCGCAAGAAGACCGTTCAGCTGCCATTGCAGCCTGATAATCTCAGTGGGCCACATCAACGGATGACCAAAACTGGTCATTCATGATCGAAATTCTGAGAGGAATCCGGTGGACGGTATAAATCTCCCCTTTGCTTCATTGAAAGCCTCGTATTTGAGCATGACTCCATTGACGGTGGCGCAGAAGCCTTGGCGCAATGGAGATTTTTAGAGTGATTGCGCAGTTCGCGCAAGGGAAATCTTCCCTCAAACAGCATTCCATGACATACGGCTTATGGGAATTCTCCCATTTCTATTACGCAGGTCACGCAAGGCCTATCTTAAAGATAGGTTTCCACATAAAGTGGCATCTAAGCCATTTGCAATGTGCGGATGGCGCAATGCTTCTTTATCTTGCGCAGATGGTGCAGTGAGTTTCTCACTTTTGCGGCTGGCGCAACTTCTTTCATTCCCTTTCTTCTCTTCACACCTCTTCACTCTTCTTGTATCTCGACCTATTAACTGATCCAACCCCTCAAATGAGGCAGGGGAGGGGTATTTATAAGCCCTTGCTTTCTTACAAAGTGGTGATCACCACCACTTTTCCCTTCACATATGTACATCTACTTCTCTTAAACAATGGTGTCCACCAAGCTTCTCCCTTAAATGGTGGTTTACAACCTCTCTCCATTAAAATGACACCTGTGCACCCTTTATTACCAAAATACCCTCTTTACTGCCTTTTACTGAAATACCTAAACTACCCCCGGACATGGATTTTTACCAAAATACCTAAAATACCCCGGACATGGATTTTTACTAAAATACCTAAAATACCCCCTGACATGGATTTTTACCAAAATACCTAAAATACCCCCAGACATGGATTTTTACCAAAATAAGGAGTGAATGACCCTGGGAAAGATTTGCACTATGGAATCCTCTTACCACTTCAATAAAATATTTTATGTGCCTCAACAGATGCCCCCTCGATCCTTCTTTGATTGATTCCTGAAATCAAATGGAGGATCGATCTTCCTCCGCCCGAAGAACTTGAATGAACTGAAACTGAAGGATGACTGAATGATCATGCTCACATGGAAGACTGGATGGTCATACTTGACCAGAAGATCGAATGATCGCGTTCGATCGGAACACTGAAATGCTCACGTTTAAACGGAAGACTTGAACAATCACATTCAAACGGAAGACTTGAATGGTCACGTTTAAATGGAAGATTTGAACAATTGCACTCGAATGGAAGACTTGAATGATTGCGCTCGAACAGAAGACTTGAATGATTGCGCTCAAACAGAAGACTTGAATGCTCCAGGTTCAAACGGAAGACTTGATCAATCACGTCAAACGGAAGACTTGAACAATCACGTTCGAATGGAAGACTTGAATGATTGCGCTCGAACAAAAGACTTGAATGCCCCTGCTAGCAGTGTCGTGTGAATGCTTCACTAGAGAGAATTATCTTGGTCATTAAAACTCGTCACAATAATAATTATGGCGACTTCATCTTTGAGCAACTTGATCAGAGAACTTTCTTTCAACACCGTTACTGCTGCAACGGTCTCTTTTATCAACTCGACGACTCTTTCCTTCAATTGTATCTAGGGGGTTGTTCTTTAATGCTGCTCTTGCTGCAACAACTCTTTCAATTGTTTCCTTTATTCATGATCTGCATAACCCAAGCTTTCAAATGATGATCTTTCCTACCAAATTAATCAGAATTAGTATCTCAAGACATTATAATTTCCAATTTAGCTTCATGAAGCATTGATAATTTTTTGAAATATATTAAAAGCTTCTTCTTTTTTTAGGCTGATTGTGAAATTTGCAATTTGATAATGATTTAATCATTTCATCTTTGTGCTTGTCATCGTGCTTTGCGTTGCATCTTTTGCTCATTAAATCGCGCTCTTGGAGATATCATTTCCAGCTCCAAAGGTTCAATCACTGAGTCTTTTTGCTAAGTCGTTTCTAACTTGTGCTCCTTAACATAAAATTTTCCTTAGACCTTTACTAATCTTGAAAAATAAATAAAACTTCTCTCAATTTCCATTTAATAACTTTCCAAAGGACATAAAAGTTACTGATGATGATTCTGTTTGTTCTTGGTCTCCATCAGATCTGGTACTTGGAGTCTTGCGATATCATTACTAAGATAGTAAGAAGTTATGACATCAATATATGAATTTTGCCATCATGCATAAGAGATTATCAGAAATACCAAAGCATAGATTACTGATGAAGACATAGATCCCGCCCCCTTTCCTGGTCAATGTTGCATAAAGATTTCTTCAGAAGATAATATTTTCGAAGTGAAGCCTGCTGATATTCCTGAAGGATGGATAATCTTTACTACTCCTTTAACGAATCCAAAGAATATACCCGAATCCTTATATTGTCTGGGAGAGAATGATAATTCTTCACTAGTTTATTCTCTGCCCCCTTTTGAGAATCTTGTGCGATAATATTTCTCTATTCATTAAGAAGGCGAGAGATGAAAAGACCTTCGGCGTTTGTCAATATATTAATTGACCTTGAAGACTTGAATTTTTGAGTAGATAATTGCCAATATCTTGAAGGCATTTGTTGTTGATGTAATTTGAACCTGATTCAAAAGAAACGTATTTTTGCATGTTGTTTACTCAACATTTAAAATTTTCATCAGGCAATTACATATTTGAGCATATCCAGAGTGAAATATGTATCTGCGGCATTTTGAATGTTGCACATAGTTTATGCTTTGTATATTTGAGCATCTCTAAAGTGAAATATGTATCTGCAAGATTTCAAATATCGCACATAGTTTATGCTTTCGAGCAATGGAGATAGTATACTCTTGACTGACCATACCTTGACCGGACAAGACTAAACTTAACTTAATTAGACTTGACTTGACTTGACTGGACTTTACTAAACTGGACTGACACTACTAGACTGACACCATTGGACTGACACTACTGGACTGACACCTATACACATAGTTTAGGCTTTTGAGTAGTTGGAGTAATACATAGTTTAAGCTCATAAGTAGTTGGAGCCCATGCAGTTTTTTAGACTCTTGAGTAGTGGAGTCAGGTGGCTTTAGATGATGGTCTCTATAACTCTTAGGAGTTCGCTGGACTTCTCACTGCCTGGTGATTTCACAAACTGCGATCCATCAGAGGGGCCTAGTGAAGCTACCGGGGTCATGAACTCGGTTAGAATTACGCACAGGGTTGGCTGTAGTAACTCTCTAGAGTTCACGGGGCTCACAAGGCAACCTTTGGGGTAACAAATCTAGGGCCGCCAGTCCATCAATGAGTTGTTTTAAGCCCTTCCTCATGAGTTAGTACTGAAATCAAACCAAAGATCTGGGGGGTCTTATGCATGGTTGGTCTATCTATGGACATGGACAAAGAGCTCACATTGTGACCTGCTTTTTCTTCGCCTGCAAGGTCGAGCCCATTCATGGGAGGGCATTTTCCTCCATTCCTCATGATGCTACCGGAAGCTATACAGGAGGCATGGGGGTTACGCGTGACTAGCCGTTGAGGACTTTTTGACCTTTTAGGCTTTTAGTCGCTAGCTTCATCCGCAGCCCGCATGGGTATACGTACGATGACCTTCACGGGCTTTTTAGGGCCATTGGCTTCTCGTCGCTGCCCGAATGGCGATGGAGATAGGGCTTATGCATAGTTGGCCGTATAGGTTTGGCTAGGCTGCCTTAAATGATGAGCAACCATCGCTGTCATCAAATTTATATGTGGTTGGCTATATAGTTTATTCCACTGCCAAAAGATGGTGATCAATAATTGATATTTCACTGCTGCTAATAATGTTTTGAGAATATTCATATCATGTTTAAAATAGTGTATCAGCTTGGCGATGATAGCAATTTTAATAAGCGATTAATGATGACAATGATGGTTACTATTTTTGGCGATAATCATCGGTACTTACCGACGGAAATCTTTGGCATCGGCGATAGTTGTCAATCCTTGACAGCAATCATCAATGCTTAGTAGTAATCATCAACACTTAACAGCGATCATCAACACTTGACATCAATCATCAACGCTTGGCAGTGATCATCAACGCTTGACAGTAATCATCAACGCTTGATAGCAATCGTCAACGCTTGACAATAATCATCAATGCTTGACAGCAATCGTCAACACTTGGCAGTAATCATCAATGCTTTACTTTACATTTGGCGATGACTTGATATACTTGAAAGCCTGCATTTTATTCATATACACAAAAGAAATACATTTCATAGTTTTTACTCACCTGTCTTGTTTTTACTCACTTGTCTTTCATAATCAAAATCATGAGGTTGTGACCTGTAACAAATATACTGATGTCGCATCATCTCATACTTTGTTGCTCAAGATTAGCTTTGCCCCCAGTCTTGAACTAATTAAGCCTGTGTACTCTTATTTCTTCTTTTATGTTGTACACCTTAACAATTTTACTTTCATCAACTGTCTTCTGTAACTTGTTCTTCAAGCCATTCACTTTCTTTCTTCTTCAATTGTATCTCCTGAATTTCTCCTGAATTTCGAAGTCAATTGAAAATTTACGCTTTTATTCATTCTCATAAGGGAGAGTACATGGCTTTGTCTTTCACAATCCTTTTGCTCCTCGAATTGTCATTGACAATCGCCAATGCTTGATAGCAATCATCAATCCTTGCTTTTACCCCAACTTTAACCTGTAAAAATTGTTATAGACAATTATCATAAACAATTATCATCTCGGCGAATCAACGATTACCTCTTTGGGATTATGAGATTTTGACATTCTGAAATTTTACTTATCCTGCCCCTTTTTTATTTGGAAGCATCAAAACTATAGTTTATCTTCAAAGATAACGTATTTTGTATGCCCTTGTCTGCCCCCTAAATAATTGTGCAGTGAATCTTCTAAGCCAACACGTTGTCTTGCTTTCTTCTTGCCTGTTCTTCTTTTCTTCTTTGTTTTATTTCCTTTAATACGTTAACCATGGTAATTCAATTTTCTCTGCAACTAGCAATCATAAAGAGTATGCCGTTTTCTTCAAATGTATATTTCATGTAGTCTTTGAATTGTCTGAACCCTTTCTTTACTTTCTTATTTGTAAAATCGCCGATGTTCTCTTTAGCGGAATTTCAACTATTTACCTTTCACAATCCTTTGTTTTGCTTTCTTTCTTCGGCAATATCTGCTATTACTCTTTTAAGACTTTCAAGCAGTTGATTCATATGAGAGTTGAGTAGCTTCACTTTGACCCTTTTCAAATTACAAATTGGACTGTTCTTCTACTTTGGTAAGTTGTGACGATGCCCCCAGGGTTCTCTATTGACCGATGAATTCATTAATTCACTAATTGATTCATTTATTTGTTGGCGAGCAATGCCTGATTCAGTCGAACTAACTTCTCATCTAGAGGCTCGTCTTAGGGTTCATTGTTGTTCACTGTAGTCGCTATTGGAAAAGTAGAGTCTTCAGTAACACATCCATTTGGTGAAGGCTGATTAACATCATGTTGACACATTTTCTATTTTCTGCATACTTCGAATGTACTGTTATCTGTGCTCAGCAGGATGATATGCATGCCACGGGCCCATCTTTCACCAAATCTCAGACGTCGTCATCAGCTTGATCGAATCAGCATTGTCCCTGTACGCACAGTACCCTATACCTTTTGCGTGAGTCTGCACAACCAATCATGGTTTACACAAGTCAGTGTAAAGGTCTTAACATACTTGTTAGTCTAATGCTGCACAGGTGCATGCGACATCTTATACCATTTGCACGGCCCCGCACAACCAGTCATAGCTTGCGCGAGCCAATGTAAACACGTGAATTCCTACTTTTTTACTTCATTCTTCTTTACATATCTGTTCTTTGTTACCTAACATTGTTTGTCCTTGATCACGACTTATTTGATCTTCTTTGATACTTTCTGGTGGAATTTCGTTGGATGTGAAGTAGGCAACTATGTTAATCGGGAGAAAGATCGCTACGACATATCTCATTCAGAATAGAGTGTTAGTTAATTTATTAAATAAAATTGTACTTTATTTTCAGAGATGAAGGGGAGGATGTTCCCATTGAGAATTGTCATTTTGGCGTCTATATAGACGCCAAAAAGTGATAAATGTTCTCTGAATATTTTCTAAGTTACCATCGAATAATAAGTCCCTAGCAGAGTTGCCATTTTATTTCGACAAGGAAACAAAATGCATTCAATTTGGGGGATTTATTCAATGATAACAAAGAATTTGATGAGAGAACATTGATCACATTTATTCTGAGTTCATTTACATCCTCGGATTCCCTTGATTCTGAAAATAAAGTACAATTAATGCAACGCAATGAATAAAAGAGAAGATAGTCCGATAGAAATTTCAGCAGCATTTCGACAGTCACTTTAGTCATCTCCTAGGACTAAGTAGGAATGTTGAATTGATTAACCAATCTTCAAGGAGATGGGGGTCGTGCGGGCTTGAAGCCCTTGATTTGACTGTTGAGATCAATTCAGATCATTCTTCCTTGAAACGTGGAGCAGTTCGTTGAAATGTAGTGCAGAGACAACTAGGGGACCGAGATTGATGAATTTACATGGCCAAGATCCAAGAAAATCAGGCTGCTCATGTTAAACGGGCCTGAAAATTGCCGAGAATAAAAGATCACAGGGTTTCCACCATCCGTTCGGCTTGAAACTTTATATATAGCCTTGGGACCATAAATTAGTCGTACATGTCAAATTTCAGCTCCTGGATCCCTGTGGAAATGGGTAAACTGTCAAATCAGCCCCTAAAATCTTGATTTGGGGCCCGCTTAATATCTGGATATACTTCAAATTCGGTCTCAACCCCTTAAACACAGTGGCAAAATGGATGGACGGAGCAGATTTCTCACGAACATCACTATGGAGATCGTTAATCATTGCATGTACATAATGTACACATGCGCTCAACGCGCACTAGGCGAACATCCCTGGTCAAAGTCGGTTGACCCGACCTTCTTCTCCAAGGAAACAACGTGTGGACATTGTTTTATTGGTTCTGAGTAGTGGGGCCCACTCTCCGCTCCATTGCATAATCCGATTCGTCTATTCACTCCAGAGGGTGGGTATTACCCTCTCCTAGGTGTCCTTTTGCCACCATGCAAGCTGTTGCGAAATCCTAGCCGTTAAACATAAGATGAACGACGAAGTAGACAACCTCATAGACCACACCGATTTCACTCCAAAAACAGTCCTTCTTAGGCCCTGAATCCAATGTTTGGAGTTGATTTTCCACTTATCTTCAACAAATAAGCCATCACACTTTACAGAGTTGATGTATGTCGACTCTGTTTCGCAACAGAGACTACATTCGTTCATTATGGGCCACCATCATGAAGTGAAAGATTGATCCGAACCGTCCATCAGGTAGAGGGTGAAAAACCAATCAAAGTCATGCTGACCTTTGGTGGCCATGTATGTTCACTTGATCATTACATCGATTGCAAGAAGACCGTTCAGCTGCCATTACAGCTGATAATCTCAGTGGGCCACATTAATGGATGACCAAAACTGGTCATTCACGACTGAAATTCTGAGAGGAATCTGGTGGAAGGTATAGATCTCCCCTTTGCTTCATTGAAAGCCTCGTATTTGAGCATGACTCCATTGATAGTGGTGTAGAAGCCTTGGCACAATGGAGACTTTTTAAAGTGATTGCGCAGTTCGCATAAGGGAAATCTTCCCTCAGCCAGCATTCCATGACATACGGCTTATGGGAATTCTCCCATTTCTATTACGCAGGTCGTCGCAAGGCCTATCTTAAAGATAGGTTTCCACATAAAGTGGCGTCTAAGCCATTTGCATTGCACGGATGGCGCAATGCTTCTTTGTCTTACGCAGATGGTGCAGTGAGTTTCTCACTTGTGCAGCTGGCGTAACAACTTCTTTCATTCCCTTTCTTCTCTTCACACCTCTTCACTCTTCTTGTATCCTGACTTATCAACTGATCCAACCCCTCAAATGAGGCAGGGGAGGGGTATTTATAGGCCCTTGCTCTCTTACAAAGTGGTGATCACCACCACTTTTCCCTTCACATATGTACATCTACTTCTCTTAAACAACGGTGTCCACTAAGCTTCTCCCTTAAATGGTGGTGTACAACCTCTCTCCATTAAAATGGTACTTGTGCACCCTTTATTACCAAAACACCCTCTTTACTACCTTTTACTGAAATACCTAAACTACCCCTGGACATGAATTTTTACCAAAATACCTAAAATACCCCCGGACATGATTTTTACCAAAATACCTAAAATACCCCTAGACATGGATTTTTACCAAAATACCTAAAATACCCCCGGACATGGATTTTTACCAAAATACCTAAAATTCCCTCGGACATGGATTTTTACCAAAATAAGGAGTGAATGACCTTGGGAAAGATCTACACCATGGAATCCTCTTACCACTTCAATAAAATATTTTTGTGCCTCAACAGCATGAAAAACTAAGGAAGAAAGAAGAAATACACTTAGCGACGGCTCTCCGCCCTTGTGCTTCACTCCTCCAAATGCTAGAATGATTAGATAGATCTCCAAGGATGCCCTGGGGACTCCTATTTATAGTTGTGTAATACCTCCTTTCGCACATCTTTGGAAAAATCCAGAAACTGCCTTAAATTTACCACTTCGCGTAACTTCGCGTAATTTCACGCGATTCGTTCGATGACATCAAACAAGCTTTGATGTCATCGAAGGTGTCTTTTATACGTGCTTTTTTCATACTTTTATAGGTTTATCCAGACTTTGTAACCTTCTATGTCATCGAAGAGGCCTTCGATGTCATCGAGCATTGTTCGAGGAATCGATAATGTGTCCAAAATAGTCTAGAGAGTTAATCCAATTTTTTTAATAAATTCAATGTCATTGAATAGATCTTCGATGTTATCGGGCAAATCTTCGATGTCATCGAGGAGTGCTTCGAGCATTCGAAAATGGTGCCCAATATGTCCATTGAGTTTTACCGAAATTCCATCAAAAATTCGATGTCATTGAGCAGGTATTCGATGTCATCGAGCAGAGCTTTGAGTCATCCAACAAGTTCTCGAGTCATTGAAAAACATCTTCAATTTGACCAGTGACTAACTCGATTTTCCTTCATAAAATCGATGTCATCGACTTGTGTTCGATGTCATCAAATGTGTCCTCGATGTCATCAAATGGTGCTCGATGACACAATTAATGTGTATTCTGCACTTATTCTTTCAGCTTCGTTCCTTCTCCACATGGTTTTCTTGAATCTTGGGACCATGAAATCTTCAATCTTTATCTTTTAAGATCTATTCTTTGCCTTGGTGATCTTTGAGCGTCAAATCCATGCTTTTATCACATTTTCCAATCCAAGCTCTCAAATTCACCTTACAACATAAACATAAGTAAAATGAGACATTAAACAACATCATGTTCATAAAACCAAGATATAAATGGGGTCCAATATGCAATATTTGACCCTCAACAGCAGTGCCACATGGCAGTCATTAAAAATGCCTATTAATGTGAGTCCGTACGACGACCCCTCGACTACTCCAACTCGACACGTGGCACGACCCCATGCACTGCTCGACCCCGATATCAAGATTGATGCCACGCATCATGACTGTTTCGAACAAGAAAGAAAGGTATTTGATTTTTGAGATTATATTATTCAAATATAACATAGAGAGTGTATGAAGAACAATCATTGTATTGTCAATATTGAATTTATTTACATCCTCAAATATCCCTTGATTCTGAGGTAGATTACAGAAATTGACAAAGTTCAATTATTGAATCTAAATATCAAATCCAGCAGAATTTTGACTTGTGATTTCATCATCTCTTTAAGAGGAACATTGTGCGTATTTGATTGTCTGATCTTTTCTTTCTAAAGCTCATATCCTTGTGCAAAAGGAGAACTGGAGCTTGACAATTTCAGCAACATATCAGCCCTTAACCCTTGCTGGCTGTGCAATAGCCCTGTTGCGCGGAGCTACGCAACTGACATGGTTTGTCCGGACCTGCGCAAACCCTTGCCTCCTTCTCTTCTCTTACCTTTAGTCTTCTCTAGAGCTCTGATCTTTGCCCAAAAATCTACAACCTTTTAAATGAGAGGGGGAGTGGGGTATTTATAGACCTTCACACGTGCGAACCCTCGATCTCTGTGCCATGGGGTCTACCTTTCATCAGATCTAACCATCCATACAAAACAACATCTTCATCCCTTTACGCAGCTCGCACAATCAACGGGACTTTTTACGCAGCTCTTGCAACCAATATGGTTTACGTGGACCCATGCAATCACATAAAATGACACTCTTTGTTCACATTTTTCTTTTAACTTCTGCTTTCTTGATCATTTCCATCTTCATTCATTCTTCTTCTTTTTTATGCCTTAACAGATGCCCCCTTGATCCTTTCTTTATTTCTTCTGAATCAAAGAATCGTGATCAATCACCCATTCTTCAATTCTTGCAATCGTTTGCGCGACTTGCGTAATGGGCGCTCAAATACCATACTCAGGCCATATTCTCTATAAATACCGAAAGTCTTCCTTTATTCCTCACTTTCTATTTCCTTATAGCGAAGCTCTGCCTTTTTGCTATCTCCCCGTGCAATTGATTTCATTTGCGTGACCCGTCCAACAGATATTCTATTCATGCAAGGCACAGCTCATGCAACAAACTTTGTTTGCGCAACCCGTGTAACGGACTCCTTTCTAGAATCTTCTAGACTTAGCTTTTTTCAAAATTTTTCTAAAATTTAAACTTTTTCACCATGGCCTTCACCAAGAGGACTTACCGCCTTATCGAGCCCTCCACAGTACAACCCTCCCACCAAGAACTGCTAAATCCTTCACCTTCCTAAGCCACTGAACAATCACCATCTCCTGACCAACCGTCATGTAAATACTTTAAAACTACTAGTAAGAATCCCGCTTACATAAAGCCCATGCTCCCCACCTTCGATTTTGCTGATCAGATAGCCACACTGCCCTCTCCCATTCACAGGACAAACTCTATGGGTGAGATTGAATGGCCGCCGAGACACGGCCGGGATTTTAACTAGGATGAGTGGCTAAAGACGACGACTCACTTGCCTATGATGAGTCAGAAGCCACTAATGAGAGAAGACACTCCTCCCCCATCTAAGTCAAAGAAGACTCACCGTAATAAGGCCGAGGAATTCCAGGAGAAGATCAAAGAGCATAATAAGAAGAAACTCCAGAATTCCTGGGAGATGGTTTGAGTAATCAAGGGTATTATGAAGTTCAACAACCCTTATAAGCAAGGTATGATGGTGATCGCGTTGAATCTTCACCGCCATCATTCTATCCTCAACTACGAGCCATCAGATAAAATGGACGAAGAGAAGCTAGCCTACACAGAATCTTGGTCATCGAGGGAACCCAGAATTCTGGAAGGTATCTTACTGGCGAAGAAGCCAAGCGAGCAGATTGGTGGCGTTCATTCGATGATCTTCCTCACCCCTTCTCATAATCTGCATAATCTATTCCCAACTTATTTCTATGAGATGCTTCACCTACGTTTTAGAGAACACCCATTGCTTTGGAGTCTGAAGAATTCAGGATGAGAGGCCTCCTAACTTCTCGCAACTACTATTCTGAATGGGCAGCGGCGATCTTGGCCAAACATTCGAAGATTTTAATTAAGATTGATCTTTACAATGTGATAGAAGCTACATCGCAACATTTCTGCAAGGAGCCCTCTATTCTGAAAGGCTTCCTTAATTATTGGTGTCCTACAACCAATTCCTTCCATCTTCCTGCGTGCGAGATGAGCATGACGCTCTAGGATCTGCATCGAATCGCCGATCTCCAATGACCGAGAAGTTCTACGATGAATTTGTGCTAACGAATGAAGAACTGGTCTATATCTCTTCTTTAGGCTATGTGGCCTCGATCTTAGAAATGACTATTGAAGTTTTTAAGGAGATGGCCAAATTCCTGAATATTCACAAGATTTCACCTATGCAATGGCTTGCACACTTCAGCAGAGCCCTCCAATAATTTCTCTCCCTTATGGACTAACAATTTCTTAATGTATCTTGATTTATATTTCTCATCACCTATCTTTTCCCTCTTTTCCAGATTCAGTGGCTCCCATTTGCGAGAATTGACAACTCTCCGTGACAACATAAAAGAGCATCCGGAGTATAGCCTTGATAGGGAGCTTATGGTGTTTCTTATATATTGGTTGAGCATGGTGGTTCTCCCCAGCTCAAAGTGGGCAGCCATCATTCTCCCTATGCTGTTTGTTGTTGCTGGTGCAATGGCAGAAGGGTTCAAGTATTCTCTTGCTCCTCCAGTCCTATGCTCAATTTATAGGGATCTTAGAGAGATTGCCTCGCACGTGAAAAGTCCTTTTGTCGGTTCTTCCTTAACTTACACTCCATGACATTACATCACCAACTGGCTCAGTGTATATTTCTAATGGACATTCAAAGTTTCAGAGAAGGCCTGCATCCATCCCTCCCATATCCCGCTCTGGTTTTCTCAGAAGAGAGTGATGGTGAAAAGATCGTATGAATGGGTCATTAATGCGATTTCTTTTGCTGATAATATCAATTACTTCCACTTCTGCATCACTTACCTCAGGAGAAAGGATATTTTACCTCTCGATCCGATCTCGTAGTCTCCCATTGAGAGAGGCGTGGAGTTTTGGAGGGATCCGTATTATCCGAGCCACTTGGCTTGTCAATTTGGTTTCAACCAAACCATTCGAGGATTGCAAGTTGGTGACTAGGCGAATGTAGAGTTATGGGACCGGCCCTTATAATTAGGTGATGATATGAAAGCAGCTCTGGGTGGCCGAGTCAGATCTTCTTTCATTATCTCGAGCAGCAATCGCATCCCTCGTGCTTCATATAGTCACATGAGATGGTGGGTCCATCAGTCATATTTAATTAATAAATGCTTACCTATGACTACACCTGTTTGGATTTCACCACCAAGGCTCAGGGGTCATAAGTTTGAAGAAGGGATAAGCTTCATGCTAGAAACAAGTCATGCCCCCTTTCCCGGTCAGCTCTGTGTTAAGATATCCGTGGATGATCCCATTCGTGAATGAAAATCAGCAAACACTTTGGAAGGTTGGATAGCTTATGGGGTCATTAGGGATTTTGAAAAGGTCCCAGGGGATCGTCCTGAGAGAGTGATTGAGGAAGTGATAGAAGCTTCTTCTTCGACTCAAGAAAATGTTGTCGAACCTCAAGATTAGTTGGCTCCTTCTCCCGTCCCTCAAACTACCTGTCTTAGTCCATCTTCACCGATGACAAGGTGTTGGTTGCGCTCTCAAGCCTCTCCCCCTTCTCCTCAAGAAAGGATCGTTGCTCCAGCTTCTTCGATCCTAGTTAATAAAGATTTTTAACCAAGAGGTAGCCTTACTTCTCCCTCCAAAGGGAAGCAAGTCATTATCGAAGAAGTAGATGAAGAAGATTTAGAGGATGAAAGTTCAGTCTCTTCATTTGAAGGCACTGCTTCTGTTGAATATGATACTAAAGGGGATGATGAAGATGATGACTTCGAGGAGGGAGAAGTTGACATTGATGGTGAGGAAGATGTTGTTGCGGAAGGTACTTCTATCAATGAAGAACATCTCCAGTCAACTTCTAAAGCTTTTCCTGATACCAATATTCCTACGAAGACCCCGACAATCATAGAGGAGGAAGAAGATGAACCTCTGGATTATGGAGAATATGGATATTCGCCGAGTAAGAAATTTTTTTACAATCTTATATATATATATATATATATATTAATAGTTATCTCATTATTATTATTATATTCTTTATTTTAGGTGCTCATGTTGTCAATACTGGGATGAATGATACTCCCCTTACAGATCTTCCTCCGGCTGCACCAGTGGTCTCACCGAGGGTCTCTTTGATTCCTTTGTTAGCACCAAAGGTGGTGGCTCGTGGAATTCTCTTTCCAGTAGAGCCAACCGATTTGCCAACTCTGATGACCATAGGCTAAGTACTGAGGCCAGAGCACCTTCTTTTATTGAGATGATAAGATCTGGTCCTTCCTCTGCCAGGGAGATGCAATCTCCTATTGCTCAAGTCTTGGCAAAAGGTATATTCCTTTTCTTATTTATACTTTTATATTGCTTGCCTTTGTGATTCTTACTATAACTCTTTCCTTTTTATTATATGATAGGAAATCTACCTCAAAACGGCAAGACTAGCTTTAGCTCCATTGCTAATGTATCGAATATATTATCTTTTGAGCAGATTCCTGCATATAAACTAACATTAATGAGGAATTCTATGTCAACAACTATTGAGATGTTTAAAGATCTCGATCAATGGTCGGATCTAGCCGTTGCTATGATGTCTTAAATAGTGCTGCGAGAATGGCCAAAGTCAATGTCTGTCCTATGTACGATGCTCTCTCAAGATTTCATAATTCAATAATTGCTTTGAAGTCAGTCGAGAATATAGTTGTTCCTTCGAAAATTTTGGAGTATGGAAGACAACTAGCATCTTCTAAAGAGAAAGCTTCCCAGATTGCCTCTATCATCTCTCGACATGATTAAGAACAGTTATCTCTTCAAGAGAAATTGAAGCTTCTACTGACAACAAGATAAATATGCAAATCTGAATTGCTCTTCTAAAGCAAGAGATTATCCAGCTGGAGACACAGGATTGGGAGGAGGATCTGAACGTAAAGAAGATACAGGAAAAGATGCAATCCAGTCTTCATTCTGCTGATGTTGAGTGATCTGAATTAGCCAAAAATGAAGAACTAATTACCTCATTGGAGATCTGAGAAGGGCAAGCTATCTGTCCTAGAGGGGGGTGAATAGGACAATGCCAAATAAAACTTAAAACAGCGGAATTAAAAAGAATATGATAGCCAAAGTTAATCACAATGCAGGAAAGTAAAATAACCTCAAAATTCAGATCTTGAGAGGTTGATACAAATGTTATTCTAAGGACAACCTTACACCAAAAACCAGAGTTTATGGTAGGACAACCTTATTTCTAGAAAGATCTTTGTATCAAATCTCAAATCGAAGAGGAATACAGAAACAAATACAAACTGAATTAAAATAAATTGTAATCAACAATGTATTGTTCTAGGGACAGCCATACACCATAAAAATGGCAGGGCAACCTTGCTGGAACAACTTTCAAAAGAAATTAAATATCAAGCTGATAAAGGAATAGCAGAAAATAAATTCTAAACTATTACAACATTCTCACAATGCTTGAATTAAATGATTACAACATTCACCACCATACATACATCCCACAAAATAATTAAAGATTAGAAAAATAAATCATTCAACCACAACATAAGGGATTATAGTGGTTCGCCTGTGTGTTCACCAACTGTTAAACAACAGCCACACAAAATGCTACTCCACTCCTAATATCCTCACACAGGGGATATTAGCGTTCACTAAAAATAGGTTTTCCCAGGTTCACCCAAAACCTTTACAATTGTGTCTTTGTATGTGGGCTTACACAATTAAAAAAACCCCACTTCTGAGTTTTCCTGGCTCTCCTCAGATAACCAATACAACAAGATTTTTCTGGCAAATCTTGAAAGAAACCAAAACAAAAAGGAATTTACAATTAAATGTAAAATACCTGATTATCTCCTTCGTTGTAGCAGCCCGGTAGAACCAAATCAGAGTAGATGATTGAATGTCCAAGTTCAATGTCCAGTACTCAATTACAATGGTTCTAATTCTAATAGATTTTAAATTAAACCAAATAGGGCTTGCCTTAATTGATTTTGATTCCAAAGAAAGGGAATAATAATTCCTCTTATCAAATCAGATTGGAATAGCAGAAACAAAATCAATTAAATAAAGCTAAGGAAAGAGAATATTAAATAAGCACACTTAGCTTAGATGGAGCACAGAATTATCTCTCAGAAGTTCGACGAGGATTGGCTTGAATAGATTAATTAAATCGATAATTTCTTCTGAGATTCGTGCACTATTTATAGGTGAGCAGATCGTGTCTTCGACTGGTCTAGGGAGATCTTCGACTAGTCGAAGCAACAACAGATATTTGAAAAATTCGGCGGGATATGATCTGACCGTTCTACGACTGGTCGAAGGTCACCTTCGACTGGTCGTAGGTCACCTAAGACTGGTCGTAGGTTTCCTTCGACTGGTCGAAGAAACTATAAACCATTGCTGGAATTTGAGTCGAAGATGTTCGACTGGTCGAAGATGCAGTCGACACTGTTCCTACGACTGGTCGAACAAATTCCTGGACTAGTCGAAGCCTAACAGATTTTATCTGGAATTTGTAACAAACTCACGACTGATCGAGGAATTTCTTAGACTGGTCGAAGCAAGTCTAGGACTAGTCGAAGAAGACCTAGTACTAGTCGAAGAACAGACCAATCACATGTAAAATAAACATTCAGTTTATGTATCCGAAATTACCTACTTCTAAGGTCAACCTATGGTCAATTAAACCTCAATCATGAAGTATGGACATTGAAATATTAGGAACAAGTGACCTTGAAGTATGAGCCTTGAAGTCTTGATGTAGATCAATCTTGAAATCTTGATGTAACTCAATCTTGAAAGAGTCTTGAGTTCTTTACAAACTGCCTTGTACTCTTCTTGAAGTCTTGCAGCTTGAGTCCTTGTCTTGTGAGCTTTGCTTGTTGTGAGCTTAGCTTGTTCATGAATGTTGATCCTTAAGAGAGCTTCACTTATGCAAGTTATATATAACATAATAGTGATTTTGGCACCACAAATTTGACAACAGATAGGGATATAAACTATAGCACTTACAATCTCTCCCTTTGTCAAATTAGTGACAAAACACATAACCAAGATAAACAAAAGTAAAACAACTGGTTAATACCTGCAAATCAATATTCAATATTCAATATTCAACATTCAACCAGTTTCATTCAACAAGCTCAAACATACTCCCTCTGACTCCCCCTGAGTAACATAATCAATGCTACTCCTCTCACAATCACATTAAGAACAAACCATTCTCCCCCTTTTTGTCACAATATGACAAAGGAGAACTAAATAAACATGAGGAGATAAGGGATTATAGCAAAAGAGTGATAGAGATACTCAGCATCACATAGAATAAAATCCAGCATAAAATATAGATAGTATCAAACTCAAAGTCAATCAAGTGCTAAGTTATAAAGTTATTACACACCAGAAGACACATATAAACTACTCAGAACCAGAACCAGATGATGGAGCAGGAATAGAGGGATCAAGTTGGTGCAGGCCTTTGTTCAAGCGCCTAAGATATTTGCGCATGTACTTGAATTGCAAATCATGAGCAACAGACATGTTTTCTAACTTTACATTTATATTCTCAACTTTACCCTCTAATGCACTCAGACGTGCATCAACATCAGATGGTACAAAATCTGGATCATTTGCTGAGTCAGAACCCAGTTCCTCATAAATGTCATCCATATTAATGTCATCACCAGCTTCTTCATGACCACCACCACCACCACCACCTTGTTCAGGAAGTAGATCCAGCTTCATCTTATTGATATTAGTATTGTTGAAAATCAGATGATGGATTAGTGCCTCATCAACTGGCATATAGACTAACATATGAGTAGCCAATACAATCATAAAATAGGCAAAAGGAATGTCACTATGACCAGGATGGAGTCGAAACTGAAGAATGAAATGACAGATTAAGGATGGCAAACAAATCTGTGTACCATTGAAAATAGCATAGATAACACGAACCATAAACGAAGTCAAGTCAGATTTATTACCCGAACGAGGATACAGATTAGACACAAAGATTCTATGGAGAATTCTGTACTTGGGTAACAAATACCTTGCGGGAAGCGCATTCCCTTTTTGAGTCCATTGAACATCCATGTTGCACAAGTCTCTAGTGAGCATGCGTTTTTCAGCCATTGAGGGTTTATCAGTTAAATTATGGATAGGAATACCCTCATCATTCACAGGAATATCCATAAGGGCTGAAATTAAATGACGATCAACGACAAAAGGCCCTTCTCTAGTAGATATTTGGAAAGTTAAATTATCCTGTGAGAAAGCACTAATACATGTAAACATGGATTGGGCAATGGACCGGTATGCAGGCCCACCCCAATGTAATAAGTTAACCCAACCTACAACTTCAAGCATAGGAAGGATGTCAAAAGGTGCAATATGATTAACATCAACAGGATGTTCAACGATAACATTACGTGATCTAATGTCCCTAACATATGATGGATCATTATTGGGAACAAGAAGATGACGTTTAGAGATAGCGGTCGATCTGGAGGAAGATGAAGGACCACGGGAAGTAGTTTTTCTACCTCTAGAAGCCATTTGCAACAAGGATTTCAAGGAATAAAGAAGTTGGAAAGGATTGAGAAGTGGGTTTACACAAAACAGATTTTTCAAAATCTAAACCCCAAATCTCAATGAAATTCAAAATAGAAAGCTTAATGCTTGAAAAGGAAGCAATCTAGACACAAATCTGTAAGAAAAAGTGATTTGGAACACTAACCTTGAAGAACAAGAAAGATGGGTTCGACAAGTCGAAGCTCGGCTCCAAGGAGAAGAAAGATGAAATGAGGAAGAAAGCACAATCCCCAAATTATAAGAGAAACCCGAGTTCCACGACTGGTCGTGGGTATCTACGACTGGTCGTAGGACGACTGGTCGTGTATACTCACGACTGGTCGAATAAACCCAAAAATTCAAATATCTTGCAAATTCTACAAAAATTGGAATTCAATCTAGCAAATATATACACTATAATACAAGAAGGCATAAATAATCAATTTAAAATGCACATGCCAAGATCAAATTTCATCTTTTTGAACCTGCTTTTATCGAGAGGTTTTGTGAAAATGTCAGCTCGTTGATCTTCAGTAGGAATATATTCTAGAGATATAACTTTTTCTTCTACTAATTTCCTTATATAATGAAATCTAATGTCAATGTGCTTAGTACGAGAATGCTGAATAGGATTTTTTGAAATATTTATCGCACTGGAATTATCACAATGTAATAACATAGAATCCTGTTTAATTCTATAATCACTTAACATTCGTTGCATCCAAACAAGCTGTGTACATGCATTACCAACTGCGATGTATTCAGATGTTGAAAGTGATATAGAATTTTGTTTCTTACTAAACCAGAAACTAGACAATTTCCAATGAAAAACAACCACCACGGTTGATTTTCTATCATCTAGATTACCAGCCAGTCAGCATCGAGTACCCAACTAATTGGACATTAGTCTCATGAGGATACCAGAGACCGAGATTTACAGATTTGCGACATATCTAATAATTCGCTTGACAAAGAATCAAGTGAGATTCTTTTGGATCAGATTGATATCTTGCACAAATACCAACACTTAGAGAAATATCAGGTCTACTAGCAGTTAAATATAACAAACTACCAATCATACTCCGATAAAGTTTTGAGTCAACATTTTTACCATTAGAGTCCTTTGAGAGTTTCAGGGTAGTACTCATAGGAGTATCAAAATTCTTGCCATTCTCAAATCCAAATCTCTTGATTAGATTCAAAGCATACTTAGATTGAGAAATGAATATTCCTTCAGATTGTTGCTTTACTTGCAATCCAAGGAAATAAGTCAATTCCCCAACCATGCTCATTTCGAACTGTGATTTCATCAAATCTGCAAACTCAGTAGTCAAGTCAGTACAAGTTGATCCATAAATGATATCATCAACATAAATCTGCACCATTAAGATATGATCATTATGTTTCTTAACAAACAGGTTTTATCGACGAATCCCATTTGAAAATTATGACTTAAAAGAAATTTCATTAGTTTCTCATACCATGCCCTAGGTGCTTGTTTTAATCCATAAAGTGCCTTTTTAAGCCGATATACATGATCAGTATTTTTAGAATCTTCAAAACCCATTGGCTGTTCAACATAGACTTCTTCATGTAAATCGCCATTTAGAAAAGCACTTTTCACATCCATCTGATAGATCTTTATCTTTTTAAAACATGCAATGGATATAAATAGTTTGATAGATTCAAGACGTGCTACTGGTGCAAAGGTTTCATCGAAATCAATCCCTTCAATTTGAGTATAACCTTGTACCACTAGTCTAGCCTTGTTTCTAATTATATTTTCACACTCGTCAGACTTATTTTTGAAAATCCATTTTGTTCCAATGATGTGTTTATCTTTAGGTCTTGGTACGAGATACCAAACATCATTTCTTACGAATTGGTTGAGTTCTTCTTGCTTCGCAACAATCCAGTTCTCATCAGCAAGAGCTTCTTTTACGTTAGATGGTTTAATTTGGGATGTAAAACATACATAATTACATATATCCTCAAGTTGTCTACGGGTGCGAACACCGGTGAGAGGGTTTCCAAGAATTTGTGTGGTTGGATGATCTTTAACAGTCAGAATCAGTCTGATTCGATGAAGTATCGGGTTTATCAATGATTAGTACTTCATCATTATCTGAATTAGAAATTGGTGTGTTTAAGTGATCATCAATGACAACATTAATGGATTCTTGAATCACACCAGTCCTTTTGTTCAGGACCCTATAAGCTCGACTGTTTAAGGAATATCCTAGAAAAATCCCTTCATCACTCTTCGTATCGAATTTTTCCAAATTTTCACGATCACGTAAAATATAGCACTTGCTGCCAAAAACTCGAAAGTATTTAACAGTAGGCTTTTTATTGAACCACAATTCGTAAGCCGTTTTATTTTTATCTTTGCTAGTGTAGACTCGGTTAATAATATAACAAGCTGTGTTGACTTTGACCCAAAGATTTTTAGAGAGCTTCATGCTATTCAACATGACATTAGCCATTTCTTGAAGCACCCTATTCTTTCTTTCTACAATTCCATTTTGTTGTGGAGTTTTGGGAGCAGAGAATTCATGTAATATTCCTTGGTCGGTACAGAACTTCTCAAAATTGCTATTCTCAAATTCAGATCCATGATCACTACGAATTTTACTGATTTGAGAAGATTTTTCAGTTTGAATCCTTTTGAGAACTTTTCTTACTTCTTCAAGGGTTTCAGATTTATCCCTTAAGAAGACTACCCAAGTGAATCTGGTAAAGTCATTAACTATTACCAAGATATACTTTTTCCCACCACGGCTTTCTGTTCTAGTAGGTCCTATCAGATCCATGTGGAGAAGTTCAAGTGGTCTTGATGTGGTATTTGAATTCACCTTTTTGTGTGAGTTCTTTATTTGTTTGCCTATCTGGCACTCACCACATATTTTATCTAATTTCTGAAGTTTGGGTAAACCTCTTACAAGTTCTCGTTTGCTCAATCTATATAAATTTCGATAATGTACATGTCCAAGACGTTTGTGCCAAAAATCAGTCTCGTCTGTATGGACCATGTAACATGTTTGATTAGATGAGCTGGATTCGCTAATAATATAGCAATTTTCAGACGTTCTACGTCCAGTTAATATTACAGAACCCTTATTGTTTAGTATCTCACAGCTTTGATTAGAAAACCGAACATTATGGTTATTATCACATATTTGAGATATACTAAGCAAGTTATGTTTTAAGCCTTCAACTTATAAAACATTTTTAAACACAGAAAGATTAAAAAGTTGAATCGTACCTTGGCCTATAATCTTGCAGTTGCTACCATCACCAAATGTGACTGAACCATCAGTCATATCTTTTAGATCCGTGAATAAAGCTTTGTCACCTGTCATATGCCTGGAGCATCCACTGTCTAGGTACCACTTTGAATGACTTGTTGCTTTGAAAGCAGTGTGAGCAACCAAGCAGGTGACTTTAGGAACCCATTTCATAACTGTTTTAGGTTTAGGAACATAGTTGGTCTTCTTTTGTGTATATTTGTAGGAATGACCTATAGAGTTAGATTTTAAGAGCTCCTTGAGTAAATTAACTATCTTTTCAGCTAGTGGATTTCATTTCTGATTAAAGTTGACATGGCTGTTTCTAGGTTTTTGAAAAGTTTTTGAATTTCTAGAAAAATTTTGATAAGTACTTTTCCCTTTTGCGTTTGAGGACTCTCCTTTAACAAACATAGGAAGAGTATACTTTCTTTTAGGAGGTAGATTTTTATCATAGCCCAACCCGAATCGATCGCCACATTTTCTTGATCCAGATAAAAGTTTCTCTAACTTTGGATCACCTTGGGCATATTTCCATGTGTCCTTTAAACTCAGAAGAGAAGATACTTCAGTTTTAAGTTTCTCAATTTCAGATTTTAAATCAATAAATAGGGTGTTTTTGAATTTCAAATCGCATTTTGATTTTTTAAAACAATCTGAAATTTATGATTTTTCTAAGACAAGTGATTCAAAACAATTTTTGAGTTTAGAAAACTTTTCTTTTTGAAGTTTAAGTTTGACAGCAATTTTACAACTTTCCTTATATAGGGCATTGTAAGCGTCTTGAAGATCATCTTCATTTTCACATTCACTATTCAGATTTTCTTCACTTGTAGAGTCATTATCTGAAAATGTGAATTTGGCTAGAGTCATAAGAGCTTTAACCTCATTGCCCGACTCAGTTTCAGAATCTTCGAAGAACCTTCAGAATCGGATGATTCATCCCATGTAGCCAACATACCCTTCTTCTTGGGTTTGTCCCTTTTAGGACATCTATTTGCTAAGTGCCCATATTCTTGTAATTGTAACATTGACTATCTTTCAAAGATTTTCGAGATTTGGGTCTAAACTTCTTTTTCTCATTTGATTTTTGAAAATCAACCCTTTTCTTGCTTTTGAAAATCTTATAAAATTTCTTAGCTAAAAGAGCCATATCATCTTCTGAAATCATCTTTTGAATTACATTTAGAAGATTTTAGTGCGATAGATTTACCTTTAGGAGCTTTAAAGTTTAACTCGTAGGTTTGTAGTGAACCAACTAGTTCTTCTACCCTCATATTATCCGTATCACGAAGTTCCTAGATCGCGGTTACTTTAGAATTGAACCGTTCAGGAAGTGAGCGTAATATTTTTGCACACACTTTACTTTCTGGGATTTTATCGCCAAGACCCCACATTGAGTTTACAATGTCATTCAATCTAGTGTAAAAGTCCATAAACATTTCATTTTCCTCCATATGAATTTCTTCAAATTTGGTTGTGAGGAGTTGGACTTTAGATTTTTTGACAATTGTAGTACCCTCGTGTGTCATTTCTAATATATCCCAAGCTTGCTTTGCAGTTTCACAGGAAATGATTCTTTTGAACTCATCCGGTGATAGTGCGCAAGTAATTGCATTTAGTGCTTTAGCATTTGCACTACTCTCACTTTTCTAAAGAGTGGTCCATTGATAATATGGTGTGACTTTCATAGATTTTGAATCATCAACCCCAATAACTTCCATGATAGGAGGATTCCATTCAGTCACTGTGGCTTGCCACATATTTTCATCCATTGATTTAAGGAAGATCCTCATTCTGGCTTTCCAATAGGCATAGTTGGAGCCATCAAAGGGTGGAGGCCTAGTGACTGAAAGGCTATCAAAATTTGACATCTTAAATAGCTTAAATCGTTAGCTCAGGAATTAAATCCAAGAATTAAAAAAGAGCTATTAGGCTCTGATACCAATTGAAAAGGCCAAGCTATCTGTCTTAGGGGGGGTGAATAGGACAATGCCAAATAAAACTTAAAACAGCGGAATTAAAAAGAATATGATAGCCAAAGTAAATCACAATGCAGGAAAGTAAAATAATCTCAAAATTCAGATCTTGAGAGGTTGATATAAATGTTATTCTAAGGACAACCTTACACCAAAAACCAGAGTTTATGGTAGGACAACCTTATTTCTAGAAAGATCTTTGTATCAAATCTCAAATCGAAGAGGAATACAGAAACAAATACAAACTGAATTAAAATAAATTGTAATCAACAATGTATTGTTCTAGGGACAGCCATACACCATAAAAATGGCAGGGCAACCTTGCTGGAACAACTTTCAAAAGAAATTAAAATATCAAGCGATAAAGGAATAGCAGAAAATAAATTCTAAACTATTACAACATTCTCACAATGCTTGAATTAAATGATTACAACATTCACCACCATACATACATCCCACAAAATAATTAAAGATTAGAAAAATAAATCATTCAACCACAACACAAGGGATTATAGTGGTTCGCCTGTGTGTTCACCAACTGTTAAACAACAGCCACACAAAATGCTACTCCACTCCTAATATCCTCACACAGGGGATATTAGCGTTCACTAAAAATAGGTTTTCCCAGGTTCACCCAAAACCTTTACAATTGTGTCTTTGTATGTGGGCTTACACAATTAAAAAAACCCCACTTCTGAGTTTTCCTGGCTCTCCTCAGATAACCAATACAACAAGATTTTTCTGGCAAATCTTGAAAGAAACCAAAACAAAAAGGAATTTACAATTAAATGTAAAATACCTGATTATCTCCTTCGTTGTAGCAGCCCGGTAGAACCAAATCAGAGTAGATGATTGAATGTCCAAGTTCAATGTCCAGTACTCAATTACAATGGTTCTAATTCTAATAGATTTTAAATTAAACCAAATAGGGCTTGCCTTAATTGATTTTGATTCCAAAGAAAGGGAATAATAATTCCTCTTATCAAATCAGATTGGAATAGCAGAAACAAAATCAATTAAATAAAGCTAAGGAAAGAGAATATTAAATAAGCACACTTAGCTTAGATGGAGCACAGAATTATTTCTCAGAAGTTCGACGAGGATTGGCTTGAATAGATTAATTAAATCAATAATTTCTTCTGAGATTCGTGCACTATTTATAGGTGAGCAGATCGTGTCTTTGACTGGTCTAGGGAGATCTTCGACTAGTCGAAGCAACAACAGATATTTAAAAAATCCAGCGGGATATGCTCTGACCGTTCTACGACTAGTCGAAGGTCACCTTTGACTGGTCATAGGTCACCTACGACTGGTCGTAGGTTTCCTTCGACTGGTCGAAGAAACTATAAACCATTGCTTGAATTCGAGTCGAAGATGTTCGACTGGTTGAAGATGCAGTCGACACTGTTCCTACGACTAGTCGAACAAATTCCTGGACTAGTCGAAGCCTAACAGATTTTATCCAGAATTTGTAACAAACTCACGACTGATCGAGGAATTTCTTATACTGGTCGAAGCAAGTCTAGGACTAGTCGAAGAAGACCTAGTACTAGTCGAAGAACAGACCAATCACATGTAAAATAAACATTCGGTTTATGTATCCGAAATGACCTACTTCTAAGGTCAACCTATGGTCAATCAAACCTCAATCATGAAGTATGGACATTGAAATATTAGGAACAAGTGACCTTGAAGTATGAGCCTTGAAGTCTTGATGTAGATCAATCTTGAAATCTTGATGTAACTCAATCTTGAAAGGGTCTTGAGTTCTTTACAAACTGCCTTATACTCTTCTTGAAGTCTTGCAGCTTGAGTCCTTGTCTTGTGAGCTTTGCTTGTTGTGAGCTTAGCTTGTTCATGAATGTTGATCCTTGAGAGAGCTTCACTTATTCAAGTTATATATAACATAACAGTGATTTTGGCACCACAAATTTGACAACAGACAGGGATATAAACTATAGCACTTACAAGATCAAGTTAGTTGGCATTCCAGATCATACTAGAATCATTTCTGAAGCTAAATCGGAACATGTTGCTACTCAAGTTCATCTTAAGGAAATTTTGCAAAAATACTTAGCAACACTAGGCATGGAAGAAGAGTTATAAAAAAAAAAAGAACTTTATCCAATTTTCTTTTGTCATCATATGTACTTTTTTGAATTATAAGATATATAAATACATTATGATTTTTTTAAGACGATTGTCTCTTTTGAATTTTCTTTATTTTTTTTTACAGATTTTTCCAGACATGTATATCCATGTGATTATCTGATTGATATATTATGTTTTATTTATATTTTATTTTGATTGTTAGTAAGGGATTTCCTATATGATTTTGTTTTGGTTGGTGGAACTAAAGTTTCAATTTATTCAGATAGCCACACAGTTTAAGCTCTTGAGTAGTGGAGCAACACAGTTTGAGCTCTTGAGTAGTGGAGCAACGTAGTTTTTTAGAATATTGAGTAGTGGAGTCGGGTCTCACGTGATTAGTCTTCGTAACTCTTATGAGTTCACTGAACTTTTCATAGCTTGGTGAGTTCACAAATCATGATCCATCAGAGGGGCCCAGTGAAGCTACCGGGGCTGTGAAATCGATTGGATTTACACGCAAGGTTGGCTACAATAACTCTCTAGCATTCACGGGGCTCATAAGGTTACCTTTGGGGTACCAAATCCAAGGCCACCAATCCATCGATGAGTAAGTTAAAACCCTTCCTCATGAGTTACTACTGAAATTAAGCCAGGAATCTAGGGGTCTTATGCATGGTTGGCCTATCTATGGACAATGGCCAAAGAGCGCACATTGTAACCCACATTTTCTTCGTCTGCAAGGTTGGACCCATTCACGGGAGGGTAGTTTCATCCATGCCCCGTGATGCTGTCGAAAAGCTATACAGACGGCATTGGTCTTACGTGTGACTGGCCGTTGAGGACTTTTTGGCCTTTTAAGGTTTTCAGTCGCTGGCTCCATCCACTGCCCACATAGGTATGCATATGATGGCCTAGACGAGCTTTTTAAGGCCACTGGCTTCTTACTGCTGCCCGAATAATAATGGCGATAGGCCTTATGCGTAGTTGGCTGTATAGGCTTGGCCAGGCTACCTTAAATGATAAGCTGTCATCGCTTCGTGATAATGATAGATGTCTTTGATTGATATATCACCATTGCTGATAATATCTTTGACGATATGTTTATAATAGTATACTGGCCTGGTGATAATATCAATTTTAGTAAGGTTCAGCAAAGCTTGTTTGATGATGACAATGATGATTGTTTTTCTTTATAATAATCACTGATGTTTAATCTTGATATGCTTGAAAATTTCTTCTCTATTCATTCATCTGAAGAAGAATACATGACTTCACTTGCTCTTGCCCCCTTTTGATATAGAAGCATTATGCTGATAATCTTTTAGATCAAAATTGTTTCTATCTTCAGGGACATTATTTCTTGATGAAGTGAGCATTGACTAGTATACTGATACCTCGTCCATCTTGATCCACAACTCTGTATGCTCCATTGGAATATACTTCTTTTATTATGTATGGCCCATCCCATTTAGGCTCAAATTTTTCCCTTGTTCTGCAGGTGACCACTCTCGGTCTTTTCAACATCAGTACCATGTCACCTTTCTTGAAAGAGTGATACTTGACTCGTTTATCAAAGACAGACGATATTCTTGCCTGATACAACTGTAACCGCTGCTGAGCTACCAAACATTTCTCATCGAGCAGGTCCAGTTCTTTCAGCCTTATTCTCGCATTTTCATCATCTATAATTGCTTGATGCACTGCCACACTGAGTGACGTGACCTGTGTTTTAATTGGGATAATCGATTCTACGCCATAAACTAATGAATATGGTTTGCCCTTGTTACTATTTGATGGGTAGTCTTGTAAGCCCACAATGCTTCTTACAACTTTTTGTCCCAATTGTACCTATTTCCAGTCATCGCCTTCTTCCATATTTTGACAATCGTCTTGTTAAATGCCTCTGCTAATCCATTGGCCGGTGGATAATAGGGTGTTGAAAATGAGTGGCAAATACTGAACTTTTGACACAACTTCTCTATGCCTCTATTCTTGAAAGGGGTACCATTGTCGGTAACGATTTTCTTCGGGATACCATGGCGATATATTATTGCATGCCGGATGAAATTGACTACGTCCTTTTCTTTAACATTACGCAATGCAATTGCTTTCGTCCACTTGGAGAAATAGTTTGTTACCACCAATATATATTGTTTTCCATTGGATGAAGGCGGATTTATGGGACCAATAACATTGAATCCCCAAGCGAAGAAAGGCCAAGAAGTGACTGTCTGATGGAGATCTTCAGGGGGCATATGTATGACATTGTCGTGGATCTGACATTTGTGGCATTGCTTCGCATAATCTATTGCATCTTTGAACATTGTAGGCCAGTAATACCCCATTCGATGTATCCGATGAAATAGATTTCGGCTAGCTTGATGTGCCCCACATTCCCTGGAGTGAGCTTCACATAACATCTGACCTGCTTCTTGTTCATCTAGACAATGCAGCAGCATCCCATTACAAGATTTTCTATACAGCACTTCACTACATATGATGAACCTACTCGATCTCTGCTTGATTTGTTGTTTTTGTGGTGGGTCTTCTGGTAAGATATCATATTTGAGGTAATCTATGAAAGGCTAGCGCCAATCATCTGCTGTCACTTCCAAACATGATATAGGGAGCGCCTCAATGACCTCATCAATAAGTTCTGAAGAGGGTAAGAACCTTCTTTCCTCTATAGTTACTTAAAGGGGACTTCGGTTCGGACAAGACAGGGCTGCCACTATACTGGCTAAAGCATCTGCCTTCGCATTTTTAGATTGTGGTACATGCTTAATTTCAATGTGGCAGAATTGCTCCAGTAATTGCTGTGCTTTTCGATAATACGGCAAGAGCTCCTGTTTTCTTATTTCAAAATCAGTCGTCAGTTGATTTATAATCAACTTGGAGTCTCTGAAAATCTATAACATTTTTATCTTCATTTCCTGAGCAATTTCCATCCCGATGATGAGGGCTTTATATTCGGCTTCATTATTTATGCATGTAGTACCCAATGTGAAAGAATAGGGTAATAAGACACCCTGAGGAGTAATGAATATTACTCCTGTCCCTGCTCCTGATGCTCAAGAAGCACCATCAAAATACATCTGCCACAAGTTTTATGGCTCAGCCATCATAACCTGCTCATCGGGAAAATCATCGCTAATGGTTTCACTTTCCATTAAGGATGTGCTGCCAAGAAATCTACCACTGCTTGCCCCTTTACTACTTTCGCTAGCTCATAGGTAATCATATATTCTGAAAGTTACAACATCCATTTGGCCAATCTTCCTGATAACATCAGCCTTGTCGTTAAGAACTTTATCAGTTCTACCCTTGAGATTAAAATTATATCATGAAAGAGGCAATAATGTCTCAATTTCTATACTCCAAATATCAGCGCTAGGCATTCTTTTTTGATCGGGGAATAATTGTATTTTGCGCTTATCAAAGTTCGGCTTAGATAGTAAAGAGTTGTTTCTTTTCCATCTTCATTTACCTATACTAATAAGGATCCCAGCGAATTCTCGGCTGCAGATGTGTATAAAATAAGTGGATTACCTTTTATAGGGGCTATCAATACTGGAGGCTATCTCAGTAGTTCCTTTATTGAATCAAATGCATTTTGACATGCTTTGACCCATACGAACCTTGTTTGTTTCTTCATTAGATGAGAAAACGACTGACATCTCCCTGCTAGATTTGAAATAAAATCGTGAATGTACGCCAATTTTCCTTGTAAGCTTTTCAATTCTTTTAATGTTTTCGGAGGCGGCATATCTTGGATAGCCTTAATTTTTCCTGGATCAACTTCGATTCCTCTGTGCCTGATAACAAAATCGAGAAATTTTCCTGACGACACTCTGAAAGCACATTTAGCTGGATTCATCTTCAGTTGTTTCTTTCTGAGTCAATAGAAAACTGATGTCAGATGCTCATGATGTTCCTCATGATTACTTGACCTGACCACCAAATCATCCACATAACACTCACCATGCTTGTGCATCATGTCTTGAAAGATGTTTTGCATTGCCCTTTGGTACGTCGCTCCAGCATTCTTGAGATTGAATGGCATAACCTTACAACAATAGATTCCTAATGAAGTTCTGAACGCTGTTGCTTCTTCGTCTTCAGGAGCCATTCTAATTTAGTTGTGCAGGCGTAACCATCCATAAAGGACATGACAGCATATTGCGTCGTATGTCAATTAACAACTCGGTGATTGGCAAGGGAAAGTCGTCTTTTGGGCAAGCTTCATTTAGATCTCTAAAGTCAACGCAAACCCTGATTTGTCCGCTTTTCTTCTTTACTGGGATGACATTCGATATCCACTTAGGATATTTGACCTCTTTGATGAACCGGACTTTTATTAGCTTGTTTATTTCTTCTTCTATCAAAGGAACCAGGTCCAGATGAAATCGCCTTTGCGTTTGCTTAATTGGCCTTTTGTCTTTAGAAATGTTCAATTGATGCATCGCTACTGAGGGTTCTAGACCCGGTATTTCCATATACGTCTAAGCGAAGATGTCTTTGTACTCTTTTAAGAGTTGGACATATTTTTTGGCTTCTTGCTCGAGAAGGTCGACACTTATGAACGTTTTCTGTGGCTCTTCTTCTATGCCCAGATTTATTTATTGCAGACTATCAATCATTAGCTGCCCCACGTCTTCTATTTGCTTCGGAGCCATCTTAGGGTGCTTAACTATTTCAAAATCTGTTTCTGGTAACTGATCGACTATAACCATGTTTACTGATGATTCTGCCCCCAATCCTTGAAATTTTTCTCTTCTTTTCTGTCCAACTCCGATAGGGATCTAGATTCCTTTCCCGTGATTTAAGCCGGTGGGTTCTTCGTAATCAAAACCCATGCTTTTCATATTTTCCTGCTTGCTGGACTATATTTCTTAAGATCTCGACATGTCAGCTTTCCATAGTGCACATCATTTTTGGCCTTTTCTTCTATCTTGACTTCTACAGGGGCGTAAAATTCAATTGGCTCCAGGTATTTTGCACTGGCTTTAACATGAAACCTCTCCAGAATAGTCAAGAATGGCTTATTTCTTTTAGCATATGGTAATGGCACTGTATAATTTGACTGTAGGACTTTCAATTGTTCGGGCGATAATAACGTTAATGGAGGCTGTCTCGGTTGTCTCAGATGTTTCGGTACAAAATAGAATTTCTTCTTTGCTTCTATAATTCTAGACTATCCTGCCTTTTCAGTCTCTTCCCTCATCACCTGCATATGGGCACTTCCCGGGGCTTTGTTCTCGTCATTCTTCCTCTCTTCTTTTCTGATAAATTCATCGTAATAATTAGCATCTGCAAAGAAGGCTTCAGCTTTTTATATGGCCTTGCATCGGCAATCACTTCGTGTTGCACTCCATTTTTACAGTACTTGAAACATTGATGCAGCGTAGAAGGTATAATGCCATACTGATGCATCCATGGTCTTCCTAAGAGAAGATTGTATGTTGTCACTGCATTGATGACATGACAAACAACATCAGTAGTTAATTCTCCTATTTCCAATGTGACTGTAATTTTACCATGTGCGCATTACCCATCTTGATTAAAGCCCTGTATTATCATTTCACTAGGGCGTAGATCAGAACGACGGTAGCCCAATTTATTCAACGTTGTTAATGGTAATAGATTCACTGCAGACCAGTTGTCGAGCATAATTTGCTTTACTTCTTTACCACAGATATGGCCCACTACCATCAGTGGCCTATTGTGTCCTATATCATAGGTCAGATCATCATCGGAAAAAGAAACCACTGGCATGCAATCCTCTTATTCCTTGCGTTCTTTATTTTCTATTTCCACATGCAATGTTTCTCTGATATCACAGTCGGATAGTGCTTGAATCAGGCTTTATCGAAAGTCCTCTGATAACCTTAGCGTGTCATAAACGCTTAACTGAGCCGGTATACCCTTCAGATGACTTACTACATCATAAGTCACTTTTGTTACTTCATTCTTTTCTTCTCTTTTATCACTGTCATGCTGATCCTTGACGATCTCTGTTCTTGTGGCTCCAGTTTTCTGCCTCTGGGGACTTGCCATTCTCTTTCCCGATCGCAATGTGATTACTGCAGCCTTACATGTCACCTTATGATTTTCTTTCCCTGTTCTCTCACAAGTATTTTCTTAGGCTATCAGTACATTCACTGTTGCCTTTGCATCTTTTTCTTTTTCTTTTCCAATCACTATTTTGCCCTTATTTATCATTCTTTGTATTATGGATTTTATTGTGTAACAATTTTCAGTCGGGTGTCCTACCAAATGATCATAGCAGCAGATTCCCTTTCTCTTGTTCTTGTTGCATCTTCGGGGCGCTTGGATGGAGGCAACTCTATCGTACCAGCTTTTAGTAGTTGGTTCATCATAGGAACCACGTCTTCCCTGTCGAATGCAAATCCTTCACGAGAGTTAAGTGATCTAGGCCTTTTTCCACTGAATCTGCTTCTAGGACAGCTCGACTCTTCCGTTTGTTCCATCCTTTTCTCTCTTGATTCTCTTGTATCTTGGCTTCTTTTCTCTTGATCCACAATGTTTAAGATCAATCTATTAGGTCCTCTCCTTGCCATTTCATAGTGAAACGCTGGCATTTTCCTAGTCATCAGTTTTAAGGCATGGGCTTTGGTGGCCAAGTCGCGGAAAGTCTTGATATCGGCACTGGTAAGTCTAAATACGATTCCTGTTTTCATAGAGTTTAAACATATCTTGACCTGATCTTTCTCTTTCGATAGCTATCTGTAAGAAACTCCCAATGTTTTCCATCTATCTATGAACTTCTCCATAGGTTCCCCTTCTCTCTACTGTACAGAAGCTAACTCTGCAATGCTGACATTGCGCTATGATGAGAAGAAGTTTGACATATAGGCGTCCTGCATTTGTTCCCAAGTGCACACCGATCCTGGGGCTAAGCTGGAATACCAGTGAAACACCTTACTTGTCAAGTAAGACCGAACAATCGAAGGCAATATTGTGGTACCGTAGAGAAGTTTCCCATGTTGGTAATGAAATGCATCAGATGTTCGTCGGGCAATCCATCTCCATTAAATTTCTAAAAATTCGGCTTCTTGAAATTGACTGGAAAATGAACATCTTCTAGCTCTCTAGGATACGACATTCTATATCTAAATTGACTGATATTCTCGTGCTCTCTTTCTGTTCTGACAGCTTCTTCCACGACTTGTCATGTTTCCTCTTGCGTTATTGCTCTTACTGTGGGGGCGGATCGAACGATCCTGCTCTTGGTGGTTGGGGATCTTCGGGCTGTGGTTCTTGTCCATTCATGTTACCCATCATTGGAGGAACAACTATCTAGGCCACATTATGTATGAGTATTGCTAAAGCTTCTCAAAGATTTTAGCATTCTTCCATTAACGTTCTTTGCGTTTGTGCCATCTCAGCCATACGATCTTCAGTAGTCAGCGGGGGTCGTTGACTTGTCCTGGCCATATGTACGATTACTTCTCCACTTCCTAATGAAGTTGTAGTTGGGGTAGAGTATGAATATATTAATGTAATGGGGCTTACGAAAAGAGGAGTTTCGTTGGACTTTCCACTACTTCCATAGCAGTCAGCAGAATGGAGCGATACTGGAGTTGGCGAGCTTACAAGCAGTGTTTTACCCTTCTGCTCCCTTGTCTGTTGAACTCCCATGCCAGGCAGGGCCACGAAATTATACGATGTTAGCGGAGGAATAGATTTCCCAGGATATAACATAGGAGGAGCTAATTCAGGATTTTTCTTAGTTGCATTTCGTGTTACTAGTCCTCTGATTCTTCATAAAGGCGAATTCATTCTGGCTGTTACTGCCTTTGTCTTTCGAGATGTGACAACAATCCAGTCTTGATCACTTTTTTACGTTGTGGGCAAAGCATATATAACTTCGGTCATCATTGGAGGTTTGTCACCCTTACTTGCAGGAGATCAGACTCTACAATCCGATGATTGGCTTGCTGTATACTCCACTACGAACCTAGTCACAGTGAAATAGAAATTCACTTTCTTCGTTGAATTTTCCATTAATTGTAAGTTGCAATTTTATCTTCTTACCTTTAGGATTAAACATAAAATTGTAATTAGTATTTGAATGATAAAGTAATCTATCTGAGAGTGAAGGGGAGGATGCTCCCACTGAGAGTCACCATTTTGGCATTAGAAAGACGCCAAACTATAATGAAAGTCCTATACCTTCTCAATGTTAACATTAAATAAGAGAATTGTCTCCCCAGCAGAGTCGTCATTTTTTTTTGAATAAGAAATAAAGGTAATTGATTTGGGAGATTATCTTATTCAAATATAATAGAGAGAGTGTATGAAGAACAATCATCGTATTGTTAATATTGAATTTATATACATTCTCGAATATCCCTTGATTTTGAGATAGATTACAAAAATTAACGAAGTTCGAATATTGAATCTGAATATCAAATCCGCCAGCATTTTGACTTGTGATTTGATCATCTCTTTAAGAGGAACATTGTGCGGATTCGATTATCTGATCTTTTCTTTCTGAAGCTCATATCCTTGTGCAAAAGGAGAACTGGAGCTTGACAATTTCAACAGCATATCAGCCCTTAACCCTTGCTTATTGTGCAATAGCCTTATTGTACAGACCCGCACAACTAATATGGTTTGCGTGGACCCACAAACCCTTGCCTCCTTCTCTTCTCCTACCTTCAGTCTTCTCTGGAGCTCTGATATTCTTCCAAAAATCTTCAACCTTTCAAATGAGAGGGAGAGGGGTATTTATAGACCTTCCCACGTGCGAACCCTTGATCTCTGTGCCATGGGGTCCACCTTTCATCATATCTAACTATCCATATAAAACAACACCTTCATCCCTTTGCGTAGCTCACACAATCAACAGGACCGTTTGTGCAGCTCGCATAACCAATATGGTTTGTGCGGACTCGTGCAATCACATAAAATGACACTCTTTTTTCACATTTTTCTTTTAACTTTTGCTTTCTTGATCATTTCCATCTTTATTCTTCTTCTTCTTTTTTATGCCTCAACAATGACTTCATTGGTCCGTCGTCGAAAAGACAGCTTGGCGCCCCCACGTGACCTCGAGCCATGAAATGGCACGTCATGATTACGGACTGACATGCTACAACTACCGTGCTGGCCACTGTACCGATCATTTATGATAATACGACTCGATCTAGTCCACGCATAACTTGACCTAACTACAGCCAGCTTACTTTCCGAACCTTCGTAGATTAGTTCGAAAAGTAAGGGGGGCTCACTATTGGGGGAAAAATTAACAAGTTGATATGTTAGCTAATGGAATGGACCAACTCTACTGAAACAACACGGGCCCAGTAAAACTTGAGCATGATAAGGTGACTACATCCAGAAACAGGCCGACGTTTAAGGAGGTTGAGGCAACTGTAAGGACACTAAAAAAACACAATACAAGCCCATTTGAATAAGCCGATTATAGATTGATCATAGGTCAGTTATAGGTCAACCATAGATTGACCCTAGATCGATTACTTTTCGGCCATAGCTCAGTCATAGCTCGGCCATTTGACGGCTATAGATCGGCCAACATTCAATTACAGGTCGGTGACATCCCATGACAAGGTCAAGAACCATTAACGCCCAACTGAAGGGGACATGGATCCTCTGACCTAACCATCGGTCGAAGATGGTGAATGTTGATTTGTCAAGTAGATCAGTGTCGCTTATTCCAGAGTTGTCACCCACCTTTGGGAGCTGACCTAAATCTGAGCTACATATTTTAGAAAATCTTCAGGGGATAAGATTAGATCCCGATAACTTTGGAAGCCAGTAATCTCACAAAGATCCCGGATCCGAACAGATCTCCCAGATATCAGGGAAGAGTCCTCGTTCAATTGCACTCCCTTCCCTATATATAGAGGTGTCTCCAACCATCCAAGGTACACTCATGCTTACCCTAGCACTCGACTGGTGTCTCTTTTCTTGAGACTTTACCCTACAAAAAAAAGACACCGTTCTTGACTTAGGCATCAGAGAATCCCCTGCACTAGCCACGGTCTCCTTTGTTTCTTTTTTGCACTTGTGCAAGTTTAGGAGGGTCAACCGCAGAGGGTCTACCAGAAAACTGCATCAACAAGTGTTATTTTTCGATGTCATTGAGATAGGTTTGATGTCATCAAACACGTAAGTTCGATGTCATCGAACCCTGTTCGATGTAATTGAGATTTGATCCAGATTTTTGGTTTGGTTGCTAGACAGAAATTAGTCCATTCTCGATGTCATTGAATACTGTTCAATGAATCGAAATTTGCATAGAACTTGTGATTTTTCAATTGTTCTTGCGACTTGTTTTTCTATTTTTTAATCTTCCAGAGATGTTTTTATAGTTGATTTTAGGACAGATTAGAACATTTTTAACGGGATTATTAATTGAGGTGTTTTAGTCATGGGATGTGAGGTTTAGTTTACCTTTGAAGATCTTTGAACACTTCTACTTTGTTGAGTCTTCAGCTTGTAGTCTTTCATGTGGGGCTCACTGGACTCTATGACCCATCTATCACATTCATTGACAAACAAGGGCACTTTCAATTTCCCCCTTTATTAATTACATAATAAAACACCTAGAACAAATAACTAAATTGTGTGTACAACAACACTACACAATTTTACAATGTAACATTACAAATTTTACAAATATAAGAACAAGATATGTTGCTTGAGTTGCTGCTCACCCTATCACCCTGCATCACCATTATCTTTTAAAGAAACACGCATAAACAAACATATGCAGATGATGGTGGGATTGTTCTCCCCCTTTTTATCAATCATTGGTAAAGGGTCGGTCTGTAGAAATCAATGTTAGGCTACATAACTGAAGTTGGAGAATATAGGCATAGTGAAATCATAAACTTAACGAATATGAATTTTAAAAACAATCATGATATGAAAATCACAACAAAAATGCCACATGCATATAAATTCATCAAATATGCCCAAGAATGGCATAATGAAAAAAATATATCATCCAAAAAGCAAGTGCCCCACCCATGGGCAATAACATTCAAAAAAGAAAATTATCATAATCCAAACTATATTTATCATTGCGCACTCACACCAGCTAGGGCATCAAAAAGATACATATGCCCTAGCTATCATATTGACACATGTATGCGATGAATGTGAAAACTATGGTGCTGGTGCAGCATCATGGGGAACAAAACCACCGTGGCGACTCAGAAGCAACTCCAGAATGTGTTCTAAGGTGTGTTGTAGAGTGTCAATCCTTAGTTCAATATTGGAAAGTTGGCTTTCACATTGTCTAACACACTCTTCAACGTTTGATTGGCCATTTAAGAGATGCCTGATGAGATCATTTTAGCGGATGAACTTGCAAGTACTTACCAAGTCTGGACTATGTGAAGATATAGGGGTGCCATTGGAGTCTCTGGTAGGCAGCATGAGAGTGTTCTGAGTATCATCTCCACGTAGGGTCTCATCGCGCTCTGGATTTACTTGATCCACATTTGCAATCACATTTAGACTCAGTAGGGTTTGTTGATTGAACCAAACAGTAGAGCACATAGGATCATATGTAGGAGGCATGCCTACAAATTGCGATAACTTACAAATAAGACTTGGGAATGGAAGTGTCGCAAGATGTTTTCCGCTGACAACAAGGATTAACTGACGTAGGATGAGAGTCGGTAGGCATACTTGTATTCCTTGATGAACATCATACAGAATGTTTAGTACATATGGGGAGAGCTCATTTCCATTAACTTCACATGGATAGACATTTCTACTGAGGATGTTTTGGAGTACTTTAAATATTAAGTCCAAATGCATAGAGTGAAGGAAGTTCTTGTCATTTCTGGGAATCGTCATTCCATCGCACAGAGCTCATGTTACTTCTCCCCACACTCCCAGTCTATTTGGATTTCTTTTATTTACTAGGATTTTGGTGACTTCTAGTCCAAGACGACGACCCAACATCACAGGAGTGATTCTCTTAGTCATGTTCATAAATGTGACGCCTATGGATGGGGGATCATCACGGACAATGTGATAGGATTTTAGAAATTGATGTATGAGGTCATATTAAAAGTCACCACCCATATTGATTAGGTTTGCCACCCAATCATCCCTAGCAATAAATCAACCCGATAGGGTTTTATGCATGAAAGCTTGATAACCAAGTCAACCACTATTTCTTTTCCATGAGATATATCTTTAGAGGGAGAAGAAATGAAGATATGCTCGTATCGTTTGGTTTTCTTGCCCTTGGTGAAATTTCCTTGTGCGGGGGCCTTTCCTTTATCTTTTAACATGTTGCACTCTTGCTAATGAAGGGATGAATTGAGAAAGGAAAGAGAGAAGTGATTTGCTAGGTCAAATCAAAAGAGTCACTAAATCCAATGAAATCTCTAACCCTAAATCAAAAATTCCCAAAAGGAATCCTAGGGTAAAAGAAATGAAAATTGGAGAGTAAGATGGATAGATTTACCAAGATTTGGAAGTGGATGAGAGATTTGATCAGTGATTGTCCACAAAAACCTCCACCGGAGAATAGGAAGAGAAAGTGGAAGCGGTCGAGCAAAGAAAATGAAAAATGAGGGTTTTTTTGTGCACAACCAATATTTATATCATCGGTTATCTTTAATGTCATCGAAACTGATCGATGACATCGAATATGACTATTTCGATGACATCAAATATATGCTCAATGGCATCGAGCCTTGTCTGACGATTCAGTTCCAGTATGCACTTCGATGATATCGAAGTGAGTTTAATGTCATTGAAAGGTGTTTCAATGGCATCGAATGTGTCATCAAAGCATTGAGTTTTAGTTTTTTTGGATGCTTTGATTTGATCAATGAGATGTACTTAAGTATATACCTATATTTCAAGTTTTGTACATTCAACAAAATTTATAAAACAACCAAAAATTAATAAAGTTAAATAATACTTCTTATGTTATGTTCAAAAAGAATTATGAGGCCTAAAATCCTCGAATATATATATCATGAAGTACTTACGGACCACGAATATATCAGATCGTACATACTCTAATAGATTTTTGGAGGTCTTCAAATATATTGGCATCGAGCAGTTTTGTTAATATATCAGCAAGTTGTCACTCGGTAGGAACATGATCCAACACAATAATATTTTTTTCAACAAGTTCACGCATAAAGTGATGTCAGATGTCAATGCGTTTTGTTCTTGAATGTTGAATAGGATTTTTTTAAAAATATTAATGGCACTAGGGTTATCATAAAATAGTGTCGTAGTGGTTTGTTCAATGCCATAATCCAGCAACATTTGCTTCATCCAAAGAAGTGCGCAACAACTACCGGCTAAGATGTATTTGGCCTTGACACTAGACAAAGATATTAAAGTTTATTTCTTACTTTGCCAAGATATAAGACAATTACCAATGTAAAAACAACCATAGTTGGTTGATTTGTGATCATCTATATTATCGGCCTAATCAACATCTGAATACCCGGTAATAATAGTAAAAGTGTCAAATGGGTATCGGCCTAAAATCTAGTGCTTGCACCTACTCTAAAAGACCTAGTCGGCTGACTCGCGGTTAGGTAGAGCAAACTTCCTATCATACTGCAGTAAAAGTGGATCAAGAGGAGAGGTGGATTTATTATCAGATTTGCCTATTATGCATGGATTCACATCATCCTCCACATCAGTTGAGGGACCATATTCATTATGAGGTTGGTCATCAACAACCACATTGATTGTTTCTTGAATCGTAAGGGTCCTCAAATTGTAAACTCTCACTACACCAAAATGGCAGTTCGAGAACGACTGGGATTTTGGTTCAGAAACGGCTTTAAGTCATTTCTGATTCAAAATGGTTATACACCGTACCACAATTTGTTGCTGTTTTCACAGCTGCGTTGTTATTTCCACAGTTTTGTTAATGTGTCCCAATCGAGTGTTGGATCTTCTTAGTTTTCATTATTTAAATCTATTGTTTTATTGTAAAACATATGGATGAAATGGATTTGATTAGAACCCTCTTAGTGGACCCCACTAGCCCAAGTGTCACATTACTTTAGATCTGTTGCTGACTACTGAACCATTTTCACCCACACATTACGCCAAAACCCTAGCCTCATTTCGCATTCGTCTTCCTCACCCTCTCCCTCTCTCAATCACCCTCTACCTCTCTCAATCTCCCTCTCGATCTCCCTCTCGATCTCAACCCTCTCTCGATCTCCCTCCCACTCTCCCTCCTTCTCTCTCGATCTCCCTCTCCCTCTTCCGATCTCGACCCTCTCTCTCTCTCTCTCTCGATCTCCCTGTCACTGTCCCTCTCTCTCTTGATCTCCCTCTCCTTGTCCGACTTTAGATCTAACAGTCCCCACATGGTATTGTAGAAGCAGTAGCAGCAGCTCTGTATGGGGTGTATCGCAGCTCTAAAAGATGACATGTAGAAAGACGTCATCGACTGCGCTCTCTACATTCGTATCTTTCCTTCCTTCCCCATTTGCCCTTCATCTTTTCATCTTTTTACCTTCTTGTCCTTCCTAACAATTTTTCTTTTCTGCTGGGAAAATCGGATTCTTTTAGGCCATTGAGAAGCATGGCATGGAGGAGGACATTGCCAAGTAATCAAGAAGGAGTTCGATAAGAAGTATAGTGCCACATAGCATTGCATCGTTGGGTGCAATTTTAGCATTTTCTTTGGCTTTTCATTTGAATTCTTCTACCATTTCTTCTTTTTTGGGTCTTGCTTGTTTATGTTTCTTCGATTTGCCCTTCCTCTGCTTGTTTTATGTTTTTGGGAGTATTTAATAAAATGGCCAAGCTATATGTCTTAGAGAGGGGGGGGGGGGGGGTGGGGAATAGGACTATGCCAAATTTAAAATAAATACAGTGAAAATAAAGAAAGAGAGAGCCAAATAAATAAATCAATACACATTGTGGAATGCAATCTCAAAATATTGATTGTTCTAAGGACAACCATGCACCATAAAAATGGCAGGGCAACCTTACTAAAACAAATAGAGAAAATGAAGCTCAAACTGATAAAGTGATAGCAAGGAATAAATTACAAAAATATAAATCTAAACCATTATAACATTCCCCACTGAGCTTGAAATAAAATGATTACAACATTCACATCCACATATACATCCCACAAATGAATAATTAAAGATATGAAATATAAACCACACAACCACAAAACACAAGGGATTATAGTGGTTCGCCTGTGTGTACACCAACTGCTAATAAACAGCCACACAGCTACTCCACTCCTAATATCCTCACACAGGGGATATCAGCGTTCACTATCAAAGATAGGTTTTCCAGGTTCACCCAAAACCTTTACAATTGTGTCTTTCTCTGTGGGCTTACACAATTAAAAAAACCCCTCTTCTGAGTTTTCCTAGCTCTCCTCAGATAACCAATACAATGAGATTTTTCTGGCAAATCCCAGAAGAAAACCAAATGACAATAAATTACATAAACGTAAAATACCTGAATTTCTCCTTCGTTGTAGCAGCCCAGAAGAACCAAGTCGGAGTAGAGATTTGAATGTCAAAGTTCAATGTCCAATACTCACTTTATAATGGTTCTAGGTTCTAATAGACTTTAAATTAAACCAAATGGTGCTAGCTCTAATTGATTTTGATTCCAAAAAAAGAAAAAATGAAACTTCCTCTTTTTCAGATCAGATTGGAATACAAGAAACAAAATCAATTTGAAAAGCTAAAGAAAGAGAATATTAAATACGCACACTTAACTTAAATGGAGCACAGACTTATCTCTCAGAAGGCCGAATTAAATTAGCTTGAATTTCTTCTATTATTCTGATGTTCGTGCTCTATTTATAGGTGAGCATATCACGTCTTCAACTAGTCTAAAGATCTCTACGACTGGTCGTAGAACCAACAAATATTTGAAAATTCAGGTGTGATAAGATCTGGCAGTTTCACGACTGGTCGTAGGTGGTCTACGACTGGTCGTAGGTCTCCTTCGACTAGTCGTAGGTTTCTCACGACTAGTCAAAGCTACCCGAAATTCAACACTGTACTTTGAGTCGTAAGTCTACGACTGGTCGAAGAAACAGTCGACACTGTTCATACGACCAGTCGAAAAGTCTCTAAGACTAGTTGAAGCCTAACAGAAAATCTCTGAATTTTGTAACAAACTCGTGACTGATCCAGGAAATTCTTAAATAGGTCGAAGCAGTGCTAGGACTAGTCAAATAAAGTCCAGGACTAGTCTTAGAACAAACTAAACTCACTTATATAAAATATATGAATTATGTATCCAAAATGACCTACTCTAAAAGGTCAACCTAAGGTCAGTCATACCTCAGTAGTGAAGTAAGGACATTGAAACTTAGAGACTAGTGACCTTTGAAAGTAATGAAGCTTGAAGTCTTGATGTAGCTCAAACTTGAAAGCTTCTTAAGATCTTGAGGTTGAACTTGAAAGCTTCTTAAGATCTTTAGGTTGAACAGTGCTTGTCAATCAAAGCTGATCTTGAGTAGAGCTTTGTTCTTCACATATGCAAACTTCATAACAGTGTCTTTAGCACCACAAATTTGACAACAAAAAGGGGTTATCAACTATAGCACTTACAATCTCTCCCTTTGTTAAATTAGTTACAAAACACACTTCCAAGATATGTTACATAACGCAGAATATCTGATTAAAGAATCACGCACTAGTTGTTATCAACCAACATACTAACATGATCTTGCAAACCTATAAATCAATATTCAACATAACATACAGTCCACCTCTCTGCACATTCTCCCCCTGAGTAACATACATCAAACTCCCCTAAACTCAATGCAATGCTACTCCCTCCTCATAACCTAATCATTAGCACATACATCCATATCCATTCTCCCCCTTTTTTGTCATAAGAGGACAAAGGAAGCATAAAACAGATGACTGAGGAGACAAGTAAAGAGATATATGAGGGTAACAAGATAAGATATGAGTAACCAGCATAAACAACCCACATAATTCATAAACTAAGCTAAGTTAAAGATATCTACAATCTCAAAACTAGTTAAGCTAGTGCAAGAGTAATAAAGTTATAACATACTAGCAAACTTAAAAGAACTAATCTGAACTAGATGAAAGAGCAGGAATGGAAGGATCAAGTTGATGCATGCCCTTGTTCAAGCGCCTAAGATATTTGTGCATATACTTGAATTGTAAATCATGGGCAACAGACATGTTTTCCATTTTAACATTCATATTCTCAACCTTATCTTCCAATGCATGCAGACGTGCATCAAACTCAGAAGGCTCATAATCTGGATCAGTTGTAGAATCAGATTCAAGTTCGTCAAAAATATCATCCATGTTAATATCAGCGGGAGGATGATCACTAGCTTCTTCCTCATGTTCAGCTTCAGCATTGCCAACACCAGCTCCTTGACCAGGAAGGAAATCAAGCTTCATCTTATTGATATTGGAATTGTTAAATATCAGATGATGGATTGGGGCCTCTCCAACTGGCATATCAACTAACATATGCGTAGCCAACACCGTCATTAAATAACCAAAAGGAATGTCACTGTGACCTGGATGGAGTCAAAACTGAATAATGGAGTGACAAATTAAGGATGGTAGACAAACATGAGCGCCGTTGGCAACAGCATGAAGAACACGAACCATGAAGGAAGACAATTCAGATTTATTACCCGATCGAGGATACAAGTTAGACACAAAGATTTTGTGAAGAACTCTGTATTTGCGTAACATATACTTTGAGGGAAGCGCATTCCCTTTATGTGTCCATTGAACATCCAAATTGCATAAGTCTTTAATAAGCATACGTTTTTCAGTTACTGAGGGTTTTTCAGATAAGGTATGGATAGGAATGCCCTTATCATTCACAGGAATTTTCATAAGAGCTGAAATCAAATGACGATCAACGTCAAATGGTCCTTCTCTTGTGGCTATCTTAAAAGATAAATTTTCTAATGAAAAATCACATATGCATGCGAATATGGACTAGGCAATGGACCGGTATGCTGGTCCACCCCAATGCAATAAGTTATCCCAACCTACAGCTTGGAGCATAGGAAGGATATCAAAAGGAGGAACATGATTAGTATCAACAGGATGTTCAACAATAACGTTACGCAATCTGATATCCCGAACATAAGATAAATCGTCCTCGGGAGCCCGAAGATGACGCTTAGTGATAGGAGCTGATCTGGAGGAAGAAGATGGACCACGAGATGTTGTCTCTCTCCCTCTAAATGCCATTTGCAACAAGGATTTCAAGAAAATAAAGAGTTGCAAAGGATTGAGAAGAGGGTTTTCTCAAATCAGATGTTACAAAAGAAAAACCCCAAATCTCAACGAAATTTGAAATAAATGACTTCAAGAGTAAAATAGAAGTAATCTAAACACAAATCTACAAGAAAAATGCAAATGGAGCACTAACCTTGAAGATTTTGAAGGAAGGGTTTGACTAGTCGTGCGTCGGCCCGTTGGAGAGTGAAGAGGAAATGAAGAAGATGAAGCATTTCTCCCAATTTTAAGTGATTCATGTGATTCACGACTGGTCGTGGATGTACATGACCGGTCATAACACGACTGGTCGTGTATACTCACGACTGGTAGAGTACCGGCCAAAAAAAAAATCTGATTTCCAGCATTATATACAAAAATTGAAATCTAATCAAGCAATTATATACAATATGATACAAATAGGCATAAACACTCATTTTAAAATGCACATGCCAAGATCAAATTTCATTTTGTTAAACCTGCTTTTGTTGAACGGTTTAGTGAAAATGTTAGCACGTTGATTCTCGGTAGGGATATATTCCATAGATATAACCTTTTCTTCTACTAATTCTCGAATATAATGAAATCTAATGTCAATGTGCCTAGTACGAGAATGTTGAATTGGATTTTTTGAAATATTTATGACACTGGAATTATCATAATATAATAACATAGAATCCTGTTTAATTCCATAATCACTTAGCATACGTTTCATCTAAACAAGCTGTGTACATGCATTACCAGCTACGATATATTCAGCTTCAGCTGTTGAAAGTGATATAGAACTTTGTTTCTTGCTAAATCAAGAAACTAAACAGTTTCCAATATAAAAGCAACCACCACTGGTTGATTTTCTATCATCAAGATTACCAGCCCAGTCAGCATCTGAGTACCCAGCTAATTGAACACTAGTCTCATGTGGATACCAGAGACCGAGATTAACAGTACTTGCGACATATCACATAATCCGCTTAACAGCAGTTAAGTGCGACTCTTTAGGATTAGAGTGATATCTAGCGCAAATACCAACACTTAGAGCGATATCGGGTCGCTGTTAAATACAGTAAACTACCAATCATACTCCGATATAATTTTGGATCCACATTTTTACCAGTAGAATCTTTTGAGAGTTTCAAAGTTGTACTCATAGGAGTATCAAAATTCCTACTATTCTCAAATCCAAATCTCTTAATCAAATTCATAGCATATTTAGATTAAGAAATGAATATTCCATCAGGTTTTTATTTTACTTGCAACCCAAGGAAATAATTCAATTCCCCAACCATGCTCATTTCAAACTGAGATTTCATCAAATCTGCAAACTCAATAGTTATGTCAGTACAGGTAGATCCATAAATGATATCATCAACATAAATCTGTACTATTAAAATGTAATCATTATATTTTTTAATAAACAGAGTCTTATCAACACATCCCATTTGAAAATTATGGCTTAATAGAAACTTTGTTAGTTTCTCGTACCATGCCCTAGGAGCTTGTTTTAAACTGTAAAGTGCCTTTTTAAGGCGATACACATGATCAGCATTTTTGGGGTCTTCAAAACCCATCGGTTGTTCAACATAGACTTCCTTATGTAGATCGCCATTTAAAAATGCACTTTTCACATCCATTTGATAAATCTTAAACTTTCTAAACAATGCAATGGATATAAAGAGTCTAATTGATTCAAGAAGTGCTACTAGTGCAAAGGTTTCATCATAATCAATACCTTCAATTTGAGTGTAACCTTGTACCACTAGCCTAGCCTTGTTTCTAATTATATTACCAAGCTCGTCAGACTTATTTTTGAAAATCCATTTGGTTCCAATGATGTGTTTATCTTTAGGTCTAGGTACGAGATACCAAACATCATTTCTCATAAATTGGTTAAGTTCTTCTTACATCGCAACAATCCAGTTTTCATCAGCAAGAGCTTCTTTTATGTTAGATGGTTTTATCTGGGATATAAAACATACGTAATTACATATATCCTCAAGTTGTCTATGGGTACGAACACCAGTGAGAGGGTTTTCAAGAATCTGTGTGGTTGGATGATCTTTAACAGTCCTCAGTTCAGAATCAATCTGATTAGATGAAATATCAATTTTATCAATTACTAGAACTTCATCATTATCTGAACTTGAGACTGGTGTATTTAAGTGATCATCAATAACTACATTGATAGACTCTTGAATCACACTGGTCCTTTTGTTCAGAACCCTATAAGCTCGACTGTTTAAAGAGTATCCTAAAAAGATCCATTCATCACTCTTCGTATCAAACTTTCCCAGATTTTCACGATCTCGTAAAATATAGCACTTGGTACCAAAAACTTGAAAGTTTTTTACAGTAGGCTTTTTGTCGAACCACATTTCGTAAGCTGTTTTATTATTACCTTTACTAGTGTAAACCTGGTTAATGATATAGCAAGCTGTATTGACTGCTTCAGCCCAAAGATTCTTAGAGAGCTTCATACTATTCAACATGACATTAGCCATTTCTTAAAGCACTCTATTTTTCCTTTCAACTATACCATTTTATTGTGGAGTTTTGGGTGCTGAGAATTCATGTAATTTTCCCTGGTCGCTATAGAACTTCTCAAAATCACTATTCTCAAATTCAAATCCATGATCACTACGAATCTTACTGACTTGAGAACCTTTTTTAGTTTGAATCCTTTTAAGAACCTTTTTCACTTCTTTAAGGGTTTCTGATTTGTCCTTTAAGAAGACAACCCATGTATATCTGGTAAAGTCATCTACTATTACCAAGATATATCTTTTCCCACCTCGACTTTCCGTCCTGGTAGGTCCTACAAAATCCATATGGAGAAGCTCGAGTGGTCTTGATGTGGTATCGGAATTCACCTTTTTGTGTGAGTTCCTCGTTTGTTTGCCAATCTGGCATTCACCACATATTTTATCTAATTTTTGTAGTTGGGTAGACCTCTTATAAGTTCCCGTTTGCTCAATCTATATAGATTTCGGTAATGTACATGTCCAAGACGTTTGTGCCACAAATCAGTCTTGTTTGTATGGACCATGTAACACGATTGATTAGATGAGCTGGATTCGCTAACAATATAGCAGATTTCAGACGTTCTACGTCCAATTAGTATTACTGAACCCTTATTGTTTAGAATCTCACAGCTTTGATTAGAAAACCGTACACTATGGTTATTATCACAAATTTGAGATATGCTTAGGAGATTATGTTTCAGTCCTTCAACATACAAAACATTTTTAAACAAAGGAAGGTTATAGAGTTGAACCGTACCTTGGCCAATTATCTTGCAATTGCTTTCATCAACAAAAGTAACTGACCCATCAGTCATATCTTTAAGATCGGTGAATAAAGCCTTGTCGCCTGTCATATGCCTGGAGCATCCACTATCTAGGTACCACTTTGAATGGCTTGTAGCTTTGAAAGCAGTGTGGACAACCAAGCAGGAAACCTTAGGAACCCATTTCAGAACTGTTTTGGGTTTGGGAATATATTTGGTCTTCTTCTGTCTGTTGTTATAAGGATGACCTACTAAGTTAGATTTTAAGAGCTCCTTAAGTAAATCAATTATCTTTTCAACTAGTGGGTTTCTGTTCTGAATTTTGAAGTTGATGTAGTTGCTTTTAGGTTTTTGAAAAGCTTTTGTATTTTTAGAAAAACCTTGACTAGTATTTTTCACTTTTGAGTTAGAGGACTCTCCTTTCACAAACTTAGGAGGAGTATACTTTTGTTTAGGAGGAACATTTTTATCGTAGCCTAACCCAGATCTGTCGCCACATTTTCTAGATCTGGATAAAAGTTTTTCTAACTTTGGATCTCCTTAGGCATACCTCCATGTATCCTTTAAACTCAGAAGAGAAGATACTTCATTTTTAAGTTTCTCATTTTCAGATTTCAAATTTTCAGTCAGGGAGGTTTTGAATTCTAAATCGCATTTTGATTTTTCAAAACAATCTAAAATTTGGGATTTTTCTAAAATAAGAGATTCATAAATTTCTTTGAGTTTAGAAAATTTCTCTTTTTGAAGTTTCGATTTCACAGCAATTTTACAACTTTCCTTGTATAGGGCATTGTAAGCGTCTTGAAGATCATCTTCATTTTCATAATCACTATTCAGATTTTCTTCACTAGTTGAATCATCATGATCTGAAAAAGTGAATTTGGCTAGAGTCATAAGGGCTTTAACTTCAATGCCCGACTCGGTTTCAGAATCTTCTGATTCAGAAGAAGCTTCAGAATCAGACGATTCATCCCAAGTAGCCAACATACCCTTCCTTTTTGGTTTATCCTTTTTAGGACATTTGTTTGCTAAATGCCCATATTCTTGGTGGTTGTAACATTGACTATCTTTCAAAGACTTCCAAGTTTTAGATTTAGGTTTTAATCTTTTCTTATCATTTGATTTTTCAAAATCAACCCTCTTTTTACTCTTGAAAATCTTGTAAAACTTTTTCGCTAAAAGAGCCATATCATCTTCAGAGTCAGAGTTTTTTGGAGAAATACATTTAGAAGATTTAAGAGTGATAGATTTACTTTTAAGAGCTTTAAAGTTTAACTCATAGGTTTGTAAAGAACCAACTAGTTCTTCTACCCTCATATTGTCCGTATCACGAAGTTCCTGGATCGCGGTTACCTTAGAGTTGAACCATTCAGGAAGTGAGTGTAGTATCTTTACACACACTTTTACTTTCTGAGATTTTATCACTAAGACCCCACATTGAGTTTACAATGTCATTTAGTCTTGTGTAAAAGTCCATAAACATTTCATTTTTCTCCATATGAATTTCTTCAAATTTGGTTGTGAGGAGTTGGACTTTAGATTTTTTGACAATTGTAGTACCCTCGTGTGTCATTTCTAATATATCCCAAGCTTGCTTTACAGTATCACAGGATATGATTCTTTTGAACTCATCCGGTGATAGTGCGCAAGTGATTGCATTTAGTGCTTTTGCATTAGCACTACTCTCATTTTTCTGAAGGGTGGTCCAAGAGAAATAAGGAGTTACTCTCGTTAATTTTGAACCATCGATACAAGTCACTTCAGTGGTAGGTGGGTTCCATTCAGTCACTGTGGCTTGCCACATACACTCATCCATTGATTTGAGGAAGATCCTCATACTGGCTTTCCAATAGGCATAGTTGGAGCCATCAAAGGGTGGAGGCCTAGTGACTGAAAGGCTATCAAAATTTGACATCTTATATAAAGCTTAGATCGTTAGCTCAGGAATTAAATCCAAATAAAAAGCAATAAGAGTAGGTTATTAGGCTTTGATACCACTTGAAATGGCCAAGCTATATGTCCTAGGGGGGGGGGGGGGGGTGAATAGGACTATGCCAAATTTAAAATAAATACAGCAGAAATAAAGAAAGAGAGATAGCCAAATAAATAAATCAATACACAATGCGGAATGCAATCTCAAAATATTGATTGTTCTAAGGACAACCATGCACCATAAAAATGGCAGGGCAACCTTACTAGAACAAATAGAGAAACTGAAGCTCAAAATGATAAAGAGATAGCAAGGAATAAATTGTAAAAATATAAATCTAAACTATTACAACATTCCCCATTGAGCTTAAAATAAAATGATTACAACATTCACATCCACATATACATCCCACAAATAAATAATTAAAGATATGAAATATAAACCACACAACCACAAAACACAAGGGATTATAGTGGTTTGTCTGTGTGTACACTAACTGCTAATAAACAGCCACACAGCTACTCCACTCCTAATATCCTCACACAGGGGATATCAGCGTTCACTATCAAAGATAGGTTTTCTAGGTTCACCCAAAACCTTCACAATTGTGTCTTTCTCTGTGGGCTTACACAATTAAAAAAACCCCTCTTCTGTATTTTCCTGGCTCTCCTCAGATAACCAATACAATGAGATTTTTCTAGCAAATCCCAAAAGAAAACCAAATGACAGTAAATTACATAAATGTAAAATACCTGAATTTCTCCTTCGTTGTAGCAGCCCATAAGAACTAAGTCAGAGTAGAGATTTGAATGTCAAAGTTCAATGTCCAATACTCACTTTATAATGGTTCTAGATTCTAATAGAGTTTAAATTAAACCAAATGGGGCTAGCTCTAATTGATTTTGATTCTAAAAAAAGAAAAAATGAAACTTCCTCTTTTTCAGATCAGATTGGAATACAAGAAACAAAATCAATTCGAAAAGCTAAAGAAAGAGAATATTAAACACACACACTTAGCTTAAATGGAGCACAGACTTATCTCTCAGAAGGCCAAATTAAATTAGCTTGAATTTCTTCTATTATTCTGAGATTCGTGCTCTATTTATAGGTGAGCAAATCACATCTTTGACTGGTCTAAAGATCTCTATGAATGGTCGTAGAACCAACAAATATTTGAAAATTCAGGCGCGATAAGATCCGACAGTTTCACGACTGGTTGTAGGTGGTCTACGAATGGTCGTGGGTCTCCTTTGACTAGTCGTAGGTTTCTCACGACTAGTCGAAGCTAGTCGAAATTCAACACTGTACGTTAAGTCGTAGGTCTACGACTAGTCGAAGAAACAGTCGACACTGTTCATACGACTAGTCGAAAAGTCCTAAGACTAGTCAAAGCCTAACAAAAAATTTCTAAATTTTACAACAAACTTACGACTGATCCAGGAAATTCTTAGACAGGTCGAAGCAGTGCTAGGACTAGTCGAACAAAGTCCAGGACTAGTCTTAAAATAGACTAAACTCACTTATATAAAACATATGAATTATGTATCCAAAATGACCTACTCTAAAGGTCAACCTAAGGTCAGTCATACCTCACTAATGAAGTAAGGACATTGAAACTTGGAGACTAGTGACCTTTGAAAGTAATGAAGCTTGAAGTCTTGATGTAGCTCAAACTTGAAAGCTTCTTGAGATCTTGAGGTTGAACTTGAAAGCTTCTTGAGATCTTGAGGTTGAACAGTGCTTGTCAATCAAAGCTGATCTTGAGTAAAGCTTTGTTCTTCACATATGCAAGCTTCATAACAGTGTCTTTGGCACCACAAATTTGACAACAAAAAGGGGCTATCAACTATAACACTTACATTTATGTCTGTAATGTGTTTGTAGAATTGACTCAGAGAGTGGATTTTGAAATTTTTTACCTGCATTGGGTGTTGATTATATGTAAGTGTTGTATGGGTGCCTTTTCTACACTTTCGTGAATAGAATACAAGCCAGTATGGCACGTGTGGGAGATCAGAGCTTTCTGTCAGGTGGGCCACACTGTTTGGGTGTCCTTACCGGCAGATCAAGCCGTTTGACTCCTTAGGTGGGCTAAAGTGTACAAAACAAATCAGTGGCTAGAAAATTTTATTTTAGGCATTTGTTTGTTTTGCATGTCATGTGCCTACCGCATGAATGAAATCAACCTGATTTTTAAGCCAAAAGATCTAACCAGCGTGGTGCACCTAATGGGGATCTCATACAAGTGTGCCACATAGGAATATGTGTCTATGCACATATCAGAGATGCTTTACACGTGTGGGCTTAGCTAACCTCTCAGCTTCTTCCACTAATCCTATGCGTTCAGAGAGAGATGTTAGAAGAATTCAAATTCATGAAGAGGTAGATGTCTGTATCGGGTTCTGTTCAAAGTCCGGTGGTGATTTGAGAGGATTGGATGACAGGATGGTCTCCTCCCTCAATAACTTGCAAAATCCGGTCAACATCTCTTACCTCTCATACAGAGAGCTTCCGAGACTGACAAGATACTCATGGGCCCTCTCAACTTCAGTGTTGATCAGCAGATGGTTGGTTGTCCAGTTGCTTTGTGGTCCTGCATTGTCTTTGGTATTTTTCAATGGCTCTCATTTACTTATGAGTTTGTGATTGCAGAAGCTAATAGGCTTGAATGTCGCAATGTCAATAGTAGAGGTCGAGTCTATTTACATATTATCTGATTAATTACTTGTCGTGATATTTTTGAGCACTTATTTGTTACTTTTCATTCTTCTTGAAGTTAACACTTTAGTGTAAAACAAAAAAGAAGAGAGAAAAAGAAAGAACAAAAAGCTAATATTTGATTGGCTTGTGAAATCTACTGGTGTATGCATTGCCGTTTTAGCTTCATGAGTAATAAAATTTAATTTTCAAGGTGGTAACTATAAAGGGATAGATAAGGTCTTGTCTAGTCGACAGCTTTATGAAAATTTCATTTTGTGGCCATGCAGTTTTTGAAGACTCATTTCATCTAAAATGTTGTTTTGATGACATTATATATTTCTTATTTTTTCTTATAGCACTGTTTGGTTGTCCTGCACAAAATGCATTTTGTCCTGCACATGCCTGGTTATGAGAAAGTGGATGTGGGGAAGAGACCATCCATATAAATCTCTTGGTACAGGGGATGGCTTGTCTGACAAATGGACTGGCCTGATTTTTTAATCAATTTTCTATACTGAATGGTTTATATATTTTCGTTGAAGGGTGGTCTCCCTGATGAGTGGACTCCCTGATAGTCTAGTCACCTTCATGGTTGAGCATACTTTTTTCATGTGTGCTATGTATAAATTGCAGGGAGAGGGTGTGTGATCTAGCAAAATTTCACCTATCTTTCTAGTAAGCTTTCACCACCATTTTGAAAATGGTGGTGTACCACCATACACATGCTTAATTTATGTTAATCTAGACCTTCCAAATTGCTGGCTCATTTGTGGATGGAGCATACACCAAAAAATTACCCTGAATTTTCTCTATGATTTGAGCCACTTACCATTTCAAGTTATGCGCTTTATCCAAAATGTGCACTACAATTTGTATGGTCTAAATAGCCATACATGAATACCGCATGGAGGAGAGTGGATACCATTTTTCAAAATGGTGTCGACTCTTCCATTGGGACACTGGTTGATTATCTTAGCCATTCATTTGATGGGCCACCATTTGTAAGGGTAGGAGCCCCATCAGTATTAAGCATTAAGGTCTTCTACATCATTGGAACCCCAATTAGTATGATTTGGATGTTTGTATGTGCATGCCATGTGTGGTAGATGCAGAAAGTGGTGAAACCAAAGCTTAGTTAAATTGTTCCCTACAACAGACATGTCATGGCCAGTTACAAGATAACTGCCATATTTCTATTGAAAACATTATAAAAATTTATTTCAAGGCTCTTCATGTAAAATCATTTCATTGTAATAGTCCTGTGGATGACATGTTTATCAATTCAAAATCATGTTTGTCTAAGACTATGGATGATCGTTGATTGAGTTGAATGGTGGAATGGGATTCATGTAGCCAACCCTATAGTTCTTCTTAGTTTAGTTTGTCTATTCTAATATGTTCTTTGGCCCTTGATTGAGTTGTTCATTATATTTCTTTATTGACTAGATCTTTTGGATCTTTTGGGTTCCGATTGTCCATGAACAGGGGGCAAAAATTCCCCATTTTGAAATGTTGAACTGGAATATTATATTATATTATTGATATTTAACTGGACAATATGCATGTAATACTTACCTCTTCAATTTTTAAAGGTGGGAACCATGATTCTCTTGTCCAGGCTATTGGTTTGTTTAAGCTTGTTTCCAGCAAAATTCTTATAAAAACAGCTTGTAGGTGATCAGTTTTCTTTTATTGACTACTGCAACATTTTCCTTTAGAGGAACTCATTTAAAATGTGGGTGATATCTAAAGTTGAGTTGGGAGCAAAGGGATGCATCCTTTTTTCTTTTTTCTTTTTCTGTTAATTGTACATACTATTTAGTAAGACTAATTAATACTAACGTGTCTATGTCTTTCAGACAACTAGTGGTATTCCTCAGTGCTTGATCAGATGAATTGGAAACCCTAAAAAAATGACTACCTCTTTTTTTCAGCTATTATTAGTTGGAGTAGGAAAGAAGAATCAGAATTTCTTCATTTTTTGGTAAGTCTTTTTCCTTTTAAAATCTTTATCATCAAGAAACTTCATGATATTTAATGATTAATCTGTATAATTTTGAGAAAAATATAATGAATTGGAATGTTTGAATGTTTTGGCTTTGTGGTGGATGGACGCATTCTATCCCAATGTGTATAATGAGTATAACCAGCTGCACTAAGTAGCTGGGTACTATTAAGAGGTTATTTCTCTTATACAAATAGTGCTGTGGGAAATGATCCATTGCAAAACACAATAGTTTTGTTTCATGTTTCGTTCAATCTTAGGACATGGTGGGCTCAGATGCTTGGTGAAAATATGCATCAATAGCTAAAGATTTGTAGACAAATGCTGATTGCTGCAGATTTGGGCATTTACTCTTTTAGTTAATTTAGCTGGAGTTTGCTGCATTGAAATAGATCTTTGCTTCTTTTTTTTCTTTTTATTATCTTTTTTGAACGTTTAGTAGCTCTTTACTTTTAACGTCGCATTGATAAAATTATAATTGATTAAAAAAAAAAGCTAAATATTTGCTACTGGTGTCCTACAGTGGAGATGGTGAGAATATTTACCTATAGCCATTCGCAATTGGACTTCCTTACTAAAGATGGAGTGACTAGAGCAACAGTCATTGCCTGCTCTTAGTATTCTATTTTCCATCTTTTCTTCTAAACAAATACTTTTACTGTCTCATCTTAGATTTGAAGCAAAACAGAGAGAAACTCCAATTGGACTTCCTTATAAAAGATGGAGTGACTAAAGCATCAGTCATTGCCTGCTCTTAGTAGTCTATTTTTAATATTTTCTTCAAAACAAATACTGTTACTGTCCCATCTCAGATTTGAAGCAAAACAGAGAGACTCCATGTAAAAAAAAAAAACTCTTTAAAAAAACATTTCTATTACAAGCTCATTATCTATCATTGTGCTTTCTCCATGCAGAGACCTCAACTTTAATAGCTTGACTGGTGATATTCCAAGCTCCTTTGAAAGCCTTGCAAGAGTGGATTTCATGTAAGTCTAACATTATCAAATGAAAATTTTCTATTTGAGTCAATGCTTACCCTTGATAACAATGAAGTGGGGATTTTCTTTCTTTCTTTTTCTTTTCTTTTTTCTTTATCCTCCATTTAGGTATTTAACTGGGATTATGCTAACTAGGCCTATACTTGGATTGATCATAAAGAAATAATAATCTTACTCATTAGACTGATTTCCTTAAATGCAGGTAGTTTTGCACTAAAGAATCAAATGCTGGATGACAGAAGATCCTCCAAAATGCATCTGAATTTGCAACGCCTCTTGAAGGTATTTTCTCAATGTTTATACACATTGCCTTAGTTAGAGAAAAATATGTACAAAAGGTGCTTACCCAATCACAAGGGAAGCACACTAAATAGGAAAACTCCACAAACATCACTACTTGTGGCCACACCTAGCACATGTGGGACATCTAAGCTAACTGTGAGGTGTGACTGACTGTGTGGATGACCTGGTCCAGAAATCAGGTGGATCACTCATCAGGGAGCCACTTGTGTGTGTGAATGTGGACCATTGGGAAATTGTTTATGAATGTGAAAACCAAAGTAGCCCCTGTATTGTGAATGCTATCCATCTAAGTGGGGCCTAATAGAGCAATGATCCCAGATTTACAAATAAAAAAATGAAGAGAATGCCAATTATGTGTTAGATGCCCCATTTATGCGTCAAATTAGCATAATAGACCACATTTTGTTGCATGACCTGACTGTCATTGCATTGACCCTCTTCCATAATTTTATGTTGGAGTTGAGCTCATTGCTCAATTGATGGTGCTCTAAGCTTCAAACTTGAGGTCACAGGTTCAATCCTAGCTTACCCATGAATAAGGCTTCTATGTTAGAGAAGGTAACAATGCAATAGATGAACCCACTCTAATTGAAGTGGTTTTAACTGTTCCATGAGAGGGTGAACTGCCATGTCCTTCAGTTCATTTTAACATTATCATGTCAGTATTAATACCAAATATTAAATTTGATCTTGATCATGAGAATGATACTAATTACAAAGAAGAAGTGGAGGTTGCTGATGAGTTTGACAACGACTTTGATGAAGATGTGAGTATTTTTACATTTTTTTTTGGAATGTGGCCCATCATAATTGTAGAGTGCACCTGGTGAATGGTTTGGATATCAGAAGGTGGGACTAAGTGAATAAAGAGCTAAAATATACAATGATCTCAGCCAATTTATCAACATTTTCACCTGGGCCAATACGCTGTACAGGTGGTCACACCTTCCAACGATCCATACCATTCATTCAATATGATCATTCCCATCATCAATTGGCAATGTTGCACAAAAGTCCTCCATAAAACAATCAAAGAAATTTCGGTTGTTGCCAAAAACTGGTTCGAAAATAATAATCAATAGTTCATTCTTCTTCTTCTTCTTTTTCACTTGTACAGGCACTTTTGTGGACAAAGCAATTTGCTATCCGCGAAACCACGACCATGACTTCTACATGTGTTCACACGCAGGAATGATTGTAAGATTTGATATAGAGTTGACCTTTGTGTTAAATTGTGGGAAGTCACCATCCATCATCCCACCCTTTATTGATTGCATCACCTGGTCTTTTTATTGTGCTCATATCCATAGACAAGCAGAAAGAATTGGTCCACAATCAATCAAGGTGGGTGTGGATTGGTTACTCTTGCATCGTCTTTTCCTTAAAATAGGGAACAATGCACCCTTACTTGTCACACCCCAAACCCGGGAACAGACAGCTTCCGTGATGCCCCAAATCCAGCACTCTACTTCCATACACCAAGTCCCGAGTTCAGGGCACCATAAGGAAGATTTTTGACTGAATTTTTTTATGTATATATATCTATATATAATAATACTTGAGCATGAAGATCCATGATCAAATTACCAAGCAACGCTCTCCATTATAAGTCATGATGGCTACAAGTACAAAGCTTTTCAAAAGGTACATAACGTCATCATTGCCAAATCGAAAGATAGATGCAATGCATCGAGAAAGCTAAGTCTTCCAAGCTACTCCAACCCTAAAAAAATGGGAAATAGGAAGCTTAGGCAAAAAGCTTAGTGAGTACGCACGTGTGTGCAGTATGTCCTGCATGCAAGCAAGATAAATATACCATAAGGAAATCATATATGTGAAAGGCATGTAGCACATAAGGTATGATATCAATGTCAATGCAATGCATATGCATCATAGTAATAGTCCGAGTTAATGTTACCAACATCACCAAGTCATATTTTCATTTCTCCTATACCACGACCATAACCGTATTACACGCATCCGTAATCACATCATCATCATCATATTGTCATGCCATAATCATACAATATCAAAGTACACAACAGAGATCAGCTATCCAAATAAGGGTCATAAAGAGTCAAATATCAGATGCCGAGGATGCAATGCAATATACAATTCTTGATGAGTTCACGCAACCGTCAGCCATATCTAAATGCAAAAGCACAGTAACCCAAAATCCATATGTCATGGATGTAATGCAATATGCGGTGCGAATGGAATGACCATGCTGGAGTGTGAAGTCGGGATGATAGTACGTAGTATCACAGGCTACGGGGCCCATCACAAGGGACTTCTATCCAAACCAGTCCCATACCTAATTTGGATAGTTAGACTCAATGTGGTAGACTCCTGATCTCAGGTTAGTTAAGCACCCCAACCGAAATCCTGGCCATTGCGAAGGTATACATGACAAATAGTTGTACACCATTAGCTTGAGTGGATAGTGAATGAATGAATAAATGAGTGTGTAACTCCTGCTCAATATGTTCACATATCAGTACAGTTCATCTCTGGGATCATCACTGGGGTTTAGAACACTCCAAATGGCACTGCCGTTTTCCCAGCCGCACAGTCCAAGTGAGCGTAAGAAACCTCACTATCCTCCTGGCCAATAGTCTGCCAATACCTATCCGGCACGTCGATAGCAGATCCATTCACAAGCTGGTCAAACTTAGCCTAGTATTACCCCCTACACTCGGGCGGGTAAGGCCACACCCCCTCCCAACCGACCACGACATAGTGGGAGATACAGCCTCTTGGTATTCGGCACTTGGGTGCTCATGTATCCACTTGGTCTCGATGTTGGGGCATCCTCTGGTATCAAGAGGGTTTAGGGATTTTCACCCAGGGCCATCTATGGTAGCCCGATGCTAGAACAGATTTTCGGTGTCCCATTTGGCCATCCACGATATGCCTATGGAGGCTACGGCCCTGATGTTGCCAGGGCATGTAGTAATCACAATGGAAGATGCATGAGTCATATAATCCAGTCATGCATCAATCCTACACATACCATGCGCTCATGTGAGATAACCTTCGCCTATTAAGGAGTCTCATAACAATCTGCCCAATGACATATGTAATGGTCAACCACATCTCATAACAAACATGCAGATGATGCGTATGGCATGTATGATGATGCTATGCTGTCAAATACTCATAATCGATATCAATAACCAGCCTCAACAATCGACTTCGACAATGTGGACATTTAACCAACATTGCCCCAAAGGAATGGCCCACATAAACATCAATACATACATCATGGCGAAATCACACATCACATCGGTCCTCAGATACATCGCATTGGGTCTCACACAAGGGCCGCACATTCATCGCATTGGGCCTCACTCATGGGCCATATATACATCACATTGGGCCGTATCATATGTGCACTACACATCGCAATGGGCCTCGGCTCATGGGCCATGAACACACCACATCAGGCTTCACGACCCATGGGCTTCAAATACACAAGAGGTGGGCCCTACACATGGGCCTCAAATACATCACAATGAGCCACAACCCATGGGCCTAAAATACATCTCAATGAGCCACACCCATGGGTCTCAAATACATCACATTGGGCCTCGTCCATGGGCCTCGAATACATTGCAAGTGGCCTTAAATCTATTTCATAGGTAGGCCACATACCTGGGCCTAATACACATCACTATGGGCCACATCATATGGGCAGGAAATACATCACAATAAGCCTCATCATATGGGCTGGAAATATATCTCAATGGGCCTATGATCAATCTTTCACAAGTCCTAAGTTCATGTACCTAGGAAGTTACACCATCGGCATAGTCCATGAGTCTGAGTAATCACACAATTTCTCATATGCCCACATGATCTTATGCCCACTCCATTATCAGAAGTCCGTATGGTTGAGTGGTCACACAAATGTCACTCTACTTGTCATAATAAGGGACTTAAGGTGAGATGGTTACTTATTGTTATTATTATTATTATTATTATTATTATTATTATACCATATTTTGCATAATGGGGCAACCGCTTTACTAAATTTTCACGTAGCCAGGCGGCCAGTACCACAATTTCACATAGTTTAGTAGTCACCAAAGCACTACTTGATCATATGGTTGGGCTACACATTCCCCACATACCCACATGATTTACGGCTATCCACGTCACACATGATCACAAGATTTATGAGCTACATATTCAGCACCATTTTGTCAAATCTAGTTATCACTCATCCCGTCAATGATCATATGGTTAATGGCCACAACAATCATAAATCTACTTAGACAAGTAGTCACATGATTGCCCCAGTTTTCATACAGTTAGGTGGGCTATAAAAATCAAGCACTCACATGTGGTGGTCCACACAACTTCCACCAATCCACACTACTATTTGGGCCACTCAAGATCCCAAATTCCTATAGTGTAGTGATCCACATGATTCCTACCAACTGGCGGACTAAATGAGGAATAACTATTACAATAGGCACCATGAAAACGACTTAGATTACAGTAAATATATAGGCAGCCCCACACTCTAAAATGATCTAATCAAAATAGATGAATGGATGGTAAAACATGTATATTAGGTGGTCCATGATCGGTTAAAAGGAATAGATGGATAGATTTCTCACAAACATTACTGCAACTCTAGGAAATATTTAATGGTGGACAAGTGATCAATATTGCTCCCGTGGCATGAGATTTGGATCTGACTAGTCTATGGAACCATACCCTAAAATGATGAGGATAAACCGATGAAAGGCATGGATCTACATCATACTACAAAGTGGAGTCCATGGTCAAGGAAGCATCCCAGCATATAAGGGCACACTAGAGCCTAAGAATTTCCAATGGTTATTACACTGTTTCTACTTGTAGCGTGGCCTGGCCCACCTAAAATTGAGTTCTACTTCATCTTGTGTCCACGGGCAGGAGGTGGGCTCACTTCCCAAGTGACTGGAAAATATATAGGCAGTGTGGGTATACAACACTTGCACCTAGGTGGGCTTCACATGCATCGCATTATGTCCAGGGAAGCTTTCATTGGTAAGCATGCAATTCCCTTCCTTATTATTATTATTATTATATTTTGTATAATTGTGGGTCCCATTGACATGGTAGGGTTCACCCCATGAACAATTCATATAACAAACAACATCATAGCTGATACCACCCACTAAATGAATGACATGGATATAAGGTACATACGTCGGGTGGGACTTATAACACATGGATGGTCTAAATGATGGACGACTGGGATGTAAAATACATGTAACGAGTTGGCTCCACGATCTAATGGCTGACCCAACTTTGGTGGCAGTCACACATCACAGTAGAATTCAAAGGATTTAATAGTAGGGAATTTTATTCCCACTGTTTCTTATAGTGTGGTCCACCTAAGTTATGGATCTGCCTCATTCTTTTACTCATGACTTAAAATGGTCTGAAGGAGTGGATGAATGGCCCAGATATACCTTTTATCACCAAGGTGGGCTCGAGAAAAATTTAAGTATTTTGTGTACAATTTTCACTGTCCAAGTGGCATGGCCTACATGAACTTCTAATCGGCCTGATTTTTGGGACCATACAATAAATGGTGCTAGTAAGATGGATGAATGGTGTGGATTTAGTACATACATCATGGTGTGGCCATGATCGGCCCACAAAATTTTACCCCAAATGTGGACGTCCAGTGAGGACGTCACTTCCTCACACCATTATTTTATTTTGATATTATTATTATTATTATTATTATTATTATTATTATTATTTGTATATTTTCTCATCAAGGTGGATCACTTGAGAGATCCATTCCATCCATTGTGTGTGTCCCTCTTAGTGGAGGGGTCAGTCCAAGTTTCAGATGCATCAAAGTTTCAGGTGGGCCCCAGCAAGTCTTCGATATGTTTTAGCATGTCTTTACATGATTTTTGATGGTGTGGGCCACCTGAGTTCCATGTACGGCTAAAATTTGGGGGTGACCCATTTTTAAACGGAACCCATTAAATGTACGGTGCTGATGTTCAAGATACATCAAGGTGGGGCCTGTGGTGGGGCCCACATTCTTCTAGCGTCCAGCAGTAGACGCTGCTTGCTGCAGCGTCATTTTGACGCTGACGGCAACAGTGTTAGGTGCTGCCATTTTATTTTATTTTTTGAAATCATAGTTTTTCAAGTATGGGGCCCACAATAGGACAATTCAGTCCGTCAGCTGGGTTCTATGGCCCGGGACAAATGTAACAAGTCCAATATTCATTATTTTTTGGCATACAGAACATCACAGTGGGCCCTAACAAATTATTACCTTTAAAATAATTTTTTTGATGGTGTTGCCTACCAGAGATTTGGATTAGCTTCATTTTTTGGCTCAAGGCCTAAAATGAACTGGGAAATATGATGGACAGTGTGGATTAAGGACATACATCAAGGGTGGGGCCCGTTGTGGGCCCACAGCCCCTCCTTTCCAATTCATGCAGCAAGCAAGCAGCGTCCCTGTACGCTGGGCAACAACGTCTCTCCATCTCTCTTATTTTATTTAAATATATATATTTTTTGATATGTGCACGTGTGTGTGTGGTGTGCATGTGTGAGTTTGGCCACCCCAATGGGCCAATGCTTGGATGATTTGGATGTCATATAAACATTTTAGTGGGGCTTACTATTAATGGGTCCCACAAGAAGTCTAGAATAATTTGATTTTTCTTCTTCTTCTTCTTTTTAATATATTCTCTTATGCATAAATATATATATTTTTTAATATATTCTCCTATGCATCCACACCATTAATAGCATCATCATCATCATTATAATTATCTCCACCATCATTCATATTATCTTCATCATCCATATCATTCCTAACATTAGAGTGTCATCTTCACCATCCATAAACACAATGAAAATAAAAATAAATATAAGTGGAGAGGGTGTACTCACCTTGATGAATTACATGGATTGTTGAGATGAATGGAAGGGATGGAATTGATGGTTGAGATGGATGGAAGGGATGGGATTGATGGTGTTGATGGCCCACCAAAATCACTCCTCTCTCTCTCTCTCCATCGAAAATGGTGAAATGCTAAGGGATAGAGGGGTATTTATAAAGAAATGGATAAATTTTTGGTTAAGTTAGCTTAGGCTAGGATTATGGTAATTAATATATGCTTTGTAATTAATGGTGGATTAAAGAGACATGAGATGGCATGGTGTGATGATGTCATACATGAGGTGTGGCATGGAGGAGAGTTGACTTGAGGTGTGCATGAGAGAGGGAGGGCTATGGGTGTGTGACATCACACACATGGGTAGAGATTGTCTCACCCATGTGTGGCATGTACATGTGTGTATCACATGTGTTGTGCACATATGTGGAATGAAATACATGGCGCCATGTGCACATGATACACTTATTATTCTTCACGGCATATCTCACTAACGGAGTATCATACCGACGCACGGGTGGTACCTCCACGATCGCGGCGACGGGGCGGTCGATATGAGATAGGTTTCGAGGTCTTGGGGTTCCGGTCAGTCGGGTATGTACTATGAACAGCCAATCCAGGTCTAGCTAAGGGCATCGATCATCATGCACATATGCATGAAAAATGGTACGGAATGGATGGGGTCTTTACATTACTCACTACCATGTTTTGCTGGATGAGATTAGCTTCTCCCTTGATGATCTCCAGGAGCTTGTGCATTCATTGTCTGATGTGTAAGAAGCCTTTCCCTCCCCCTCTTTTATATACAGTGACTTTATTTATGTCCTTACAATGTATGGGTAAATGCTAAAATCATTCATGGTATTGCACTGCATCTGCTCAGATATCAGAGTGCATCCAATAGCAGTGGAAAAGGGAGTTGCTGAAATTATTCATGGTTTTCCAACAAGTTGTTAGTAAAAATTATTTGTTTCACTCAAATTATTTACCTCTACTGTATACTGTATATAATGCCAATAGCTTTGCACATTTTTTCCCTTGTAATTAGTCTTCACAGCTTGGTTAAGAGATGGTAAATTCATCATAAAAGTGTTGCTCCTTGGCAAGGAATGGTTGAGGTTTTACTACTGCTTCCTTCACTTTTCTAAATGCCGGTAGCCTGCCCGACTTCTCCTCGTCTTCCCTGCATGTGGAGTGGACAAAGAGGAGATTGTGACGCTCTGTGTGGTCCACTATGATGTATATGGAAAATCTACTCTGTCCATCAGGTGAGAACTATTATTTGAACTGTATAAAAGAAAATCCCATTTAAAAACTCACATGGTCCACACCAATCACAAAACCTCTGAATTTACATGGTGTGGCCCACCTGAGTTTTTATCATGCTAACTTTTGTATCTTCTCTTCATCCTAGTGAGTTAGACGTGATTAATGGGTTGAATGAAAGATACCCCACATGGTGGCCGACACAAAAACCTATGTTTGTCATCCCATTTCCACTATTACATGTGGTGTGCCCCATCTGGGTTGTGGATCTAGCTGATTTTTTTTTACCTGATGGACAATTACATTTAAACAGTTGTAGAGGACGTGCCCCATCTGGGTTGTGGATCTAGCTGATTTTTTACCCTGATGGACAATTACATTTAAACAGTTGTAGAGGACTCTCTCTCTCTCTCTCCATCCCCTTGCTCCACTTGCATCACCCGTGCCATAACCCTAATTTTACATAATTCCTCCGTTTTGTGCCAGACTTGTATTAATGACTAATGTGTTAATAGGGAATTTGGGCTAGAATGCTTTGTGGGACACTGATGCAAACCTTGATCTTACTTGGGATCATTTGGAAAACCAACTAGAAGAAAGAGGTAAAGTTACTAAACTGCAACTCCCTTTTGCATGTTGAATCCGGACTACTCATCTGGTGGGTACTAGTGTGGATGGTGTAATTTAGTGAAACTATGATTATTGGACTATCTTATTCATCCAATTGATGTTGATGTTTAAATTGTGACCTGTTGATTATTGTCTTAATTTAAAAGCCCGATGGTTCAATCGATGGTTTTTTAGGGGTCTTTTTGGGAGCCTAGATTTCTACTCTGTAATTCAAATGTGGCTATGCATATTATTTACTACTTTCTCATATATATATATATATATATATATATATATATATATATATATATATATTATTGTGCCTTATTATTTTCATGTTAAAACAACCAATCCAAAGAAACATGTATAATGTGCGTCCTAACACAGGCATTGTTTTGCTTGGGACGATATGCAACATTACAGGTGATCCAATAGATTTAGTTGTTGAATAGTCACTCTTTTGCATGTTTAGCTTTTGAATCTTTATGTTGTTTTTTGGCTAATCAAATTGCTTACGGTCTTTGTTTTGATTTTAATAGCTACAATGCATGCCTAAAAAGAAGCTATCCTGGATATGCAATGCAAAGACAAGTTCCTCTTTCAGTGTCATTGCAGGTCCCCTTGCGTTTTCTCTAGGAGTGGAGCACATCATGGAGGATTTATTTATTTATTTTTAATGTATTCGGGCAATTGTAAACTTATTGTTGTAAATATATATAATTTTTATTATAAAGTGTACCATATTTGTTCAATATTAATTTTAAATTTATATAATATTCTTTGGTTTTTAAATATAAAAACAAATGTACATGAAATAATGAAAAATACTGTTCCTAGAATTTAAAATCTGACCATTGGCAACATTAAGAATGGTTTAAAACTGTTCCTAAAATTTTGTTCTAGTGATTTAAAATTACCGTTTGCAAAAACCATTCCTAAGAGTTTGTTCTTAAAATCTGAAACAGTACTTGATACGGTATTGAACCGTTCCAGTTTTTTTGCGAAGCCTCTTTTAGGAACGGTTTAAAACCATACCTAAATGACGTTTTTGATCTATAAGCATGACTTTTCAGAGAATATCCTAGAAAAATACCATCATCACTTTTAGAGTCAAATTTTTCTAGTTGTTGCTTGTCTTTAAGAATGTAACATTTGCTACCAAAGACACGAAAATATTTAACATTAGGTTATTTTCCATACCATAGTTCATATGGAGTTTTGTTTAAACTTACTCTAAGGTATAATCTATTGATTATATAGTAGGAGGTGTTAACATCTTTAGCCCAAAAGTTTTTAGTTGTGTTTTTACTGTCAAGCATAATTGAGCCCATTTCTTGTAACACCCTATTTTTTCTTTCAACCACTCCATTTTGTTGCGGTGTTTTTGGAGCTAAGGATTCATGTTGAATTCCATTTTCATCATAGAATTTTTGGAATCGATCATTCTCAAATTCTCCACCATGATCACTCCGTATACGTTTTATGCAATATCCTTTTTTAGTTTGGAATCATTTTTCCATTTTCTGAAATTCATCAAATGCATTAAATTTTTCTCGAAAAAAAGCGACCTAAGTGAACCTAAAGTAATCATTTACCACTACCAGAAAATATCTCTTTTTACTATGACTCTTAACTTTGGTGGGACCTGTTAACAGCCAAATATTGCATATTATCCCCCATATATTACTTGATTTTATGAACATGATAATGCTTAATGTTCTATTTTAATCATGTTTGTGTTGTAAGGTGAATTTAAGAGCTTGGATTGAAAAGGATGCTAAAAGCATGGATTTAACGCTCAAGAATCACCGAAGTAAGGATGGATCTTATGAGACCAAAAATGAAGAATTCACATGCCAAAGATCCAAGAAAACCAAGTGAGGAATAAAGAGAATTGAAGACTTGAAGTGAAGAAAAGAAACCCTAAAAATCTGCCTGCTTCGACTAGTCTAAGACCTCCTTCGACCAGTCTAAGGCTCCTGCTCAACTTTTCGAAGATTCCTTGACTCAAACTCCAGCAACAAAATTGTAAGACCCGTATCCTAGTCCGTACCACTCCTTAGACTCTCACGATCCTCCCTATCAAATTTCGGTAACCCGTGACCTGTAATCAGTATTTGTGCGTAACCCTAAGTCGCATCCCGTATATTAGAGTTGGCTTGACCAGAGACTTGTATCCTAGCGACTGCATCATCACCGCGGTTCCAACATCGCATCTTATGCACCGATGCGATACCTAGGCCAAGAGTTATGGACCCGCATTTATTTCGAGAAAACACGGCACGTTGCAAATCTCAAGAAGAGAATCTCCACAATCTATCAAATCAATCCCATCCATCAATCAAGTACAACACCCATCCCTCTCTTTCCAACAAGGCATGGCAACCCATACCTTTCTCATCCAAAGTCAACTCTCTCTATCTCTCTACCCATCCCTTCCTTACACCCATCACCATCCCTCTCCCCCATCCATCACTCACTCTCTCTCTCTAATTTCTCTTTTCACTCCTAAGAAACCCAATGAGAGGAAAATGTCCAAGCATTCTTAGGGAGGAGAAGCTAGGTGTGGCCCACTTCTTACCCCCTAATCTCCCATCTCTACCCTGAAATTGCGGTACTGACCGCTTTAGTTGAAGTAAGAATATGTCAAGATGTCCTAGAGGGGGGTGAATAGGACTTTTCAGTATTTTATGATATTTTAAAACCTATCAACCCTATCTTGAATCAATATGCAAGTATCAGGATTTTTTTCTCTAATGGCTTCCAAGCCAAACAGAGGATCCAATCACAAAATTATTCAAAAGATAAACAAGATGCATAGCATAGTTCATGATGGATGTGACTGTGTGTGAGGTGTGATTCTACTTAGTTCCAAAAAGACATGTATATGTAATATGAAGATAATCAGAGAAATCACACAAATAGTAGAAGCAAATGGCAATCTTAAACACAGTAGTTTTTATAGTGGTTCGACTACGAGTCTACTCCACTTCCTCCAGACGCACTCAACCCTTGAGTGTACCAAATCTCACTAACGGAGTTTCACATCAGGTTCACCTCAAACTGGGGTTTTCAAATTAGGTTCACCTCAAACTAGTACAACCTACTCTAGGCTAACTCTAATGTGTCTACACAACACAAGTTTATGCCTTACACAGGAGCAAGAGTCAACACAGAGCACCTAACTTTTAGGCCATGCAGGCCAATAATCCACACAAGGAACCTACCAGTTTATGCTCCCATGAGCAAGGGTCAACACATAGCACCCGGGTTTTAGACCACATAGGTCAAGGACCTACACAAGGACCTAAGTTTATGCTCTCCACAGAGAAAGGGTCAACACAAAGCACCCACCACGTACACTCCCGTTGGAGGCCTCCTATGAGGGCTTGAAAGGGGTGGGAAACACCTTAGACCCAATCCTATAAAAGGAATGATCACAAGGGTCCTCTGGACTCTACTGACTTACAGATAAGTAGATGAGCCCCATTAAGCACATTGACGAAGATCTCCTCCTTTGATGATGAAGAATCTTCAGCTCCCTTGAACCGCAACTCAGATGATGTACCAATGTAAGGCAACAGGTTGGGTCAAGGTTATGATGGAATCCTACTCTATTAAATGTTTTTCTATAAAGGAGACAAAGAAATTCCAATCATCTATGCATTCAAGGCATCTCAACTTAATGATTTGCCATTAAAATGTTAGTTGCAAGATCCTTGAATGCGAAAGTTCATTTCCTAATCCACTCTATTGAATGTCAATGAGGGTGGATTGGAGGATGAACTCCCATGAGAGAAAAGGCTTAGGGTATATGATCTGGGATTAAACACTCAAAAACACTCTCTGTTTTCTCTGCAAACAACCAAGGGTAAGCTCTCATTAAATAGGCAAAAGGTTCCAACGGATATAAAACGGTCATATTTTTGACAGAGTTCGATATCATCGAGCGTATACTCTCGTTAGCATCGACTGACCGCTCGATGATACGAACTCAAACTGTCAAACACTTTTAAAACTTTTTACCAACTGGTTGAGGAAATCGAACACATATCGATGTCATCGGATTTTGAACTCCGATTTCATCGACACTTGGTTCGATTCCTCAGCATTTGAAAATGTGAGAGCACTTGCCTTTAAAACATATCAGGTATAAGATATGATCGAGCATCACTCGATATCATTAAAATTTGAATGTTGATGATATCGATGGCAGTGTCGATTCATCGATAATTCTAAAGAATTTTCCTATAAGCTTGTTGGATAGTTTATGTCCTATTTCGACGACATCGACCATGCCTCGATATGATCGATATTTGAATATCGATTTTATCGAGTGATCCTCGATCCAAGAAAGATTAACCTAAAAACTTGCTGGATAGATTTGTGTCCCAATCCGATATCATCGAAGGTCTACCGATATCATCGAGATTTGAATTTCGAGGATATCGAGGAGCCTTTCAATATATCAAGAATTACATGATTTGCCTTAGTAGTGTTTTGGACACAACTGACCAGATGTCGATTTTATTGAGTCGACTCGATGGACTCGAGATTCAAAATTCAATGATATCGAACAGTCCATCAATTCATTAATAATACAGTCCAGAGTTCTTTGTGGTTGCTGGACATTTGAAGTCCTCAATTCGATAATATCGAGTAAGCTTCGAGGACATCAATAACAGGGTTCGATTTCATCAAGCCATGTATCAATAAATCGACAAAGGTAGCAAACTTAAAGATTTTCTAGATTTTATAAATTAGTTTTCTCACCTAAAACCCTAGGATGTTCTATTCAATTTTAAGGGTTTTTATATACCTGGTGTTTTGGGACATGGGATGTGAGGCTAAGGTTTACCTTTGGCCAGTTCAGGCACACATCCTACTGAGGCAGATGCTTAAACGATCTTCCTATGGGGCTTCTTTGTCTCGCTGACTCAACGTTCACGCTAATTAACAAACCAGGGCACTTTCACACCCTTCAATCTTTATCTTCCACCATTAAAGGGAAAGCCTAGGATCTAAGGAGTTCAAGGGGACTAGAAGAAGAGAAATCGGTGGGTGTTTATAGGATTAGATTGTAATTTTTGTGGTGGACCAAGTGGGGCCTACCGATTGTTGGTATGGATCCCATTTGGGACCCATCTTGATGTATGCATGTACATGGAGGAGCTCATAGTGGCGGAGCTCCTCCCATCTCCACTGATCTCTCTCTCTCTCTCGTGTATGGGACATCCACTGTCTAGTCGGAGTCCACCTTGCTATCCATTTTGGGACAAGCTTGGATGAAGGAAAAACATAAAAAATTAGCTGATCCAAGACTCTGATGGGCCACACCATGTGGACCCACCCTACTGTATGTTAAATCCACACCGTCCGTTCGTTGTTGGACGTGGGGGCCATCCTGATGGCGTACCCCATCTAGGGTCGTCCGTTCGCTGGACGTCCTACGTCCCTAGATGAAGGGAAAACACAAATACCAGCTTTATCTATAGCAGGTGGGCCACATGTGTGGACCCACCTAATGTATGCCTATCGTCCATGCCATCCACCATCTAGTGAGGGACGATGGGGCCCTAACCTGATATATGTGTTGTATCCCCACCACGTGGGGCCTACCTTGATTTATAAATCCACTGTCTGACGGTGGAAGATACACCTTATGTATGGGTTTTATCCCAACCGTTCATCTTTGTGGGACCCACATATGATGTAGGTGTTGTCCTGTACAGGGACATGGGTCCCACATGATATATGTGTTTTATCTATACCGCCCGTCCATTTTCCATGGATGTGGACCCACCCCACACGTGTGGGGGTGGGGTCCACCCTAATATATGTATTTTGTATCTAGCCGTCCATCTGTTTCCCACGTGGGACAGGTGAGACCCACATTGATGTGCGTATTCTATATCCTAGTCGTCCGTTCGTTCTGGACAGGCAGGGCCCACATTGATGTACATATTATATCCCCGCCGTCCATCTATTTTTCAGGATGGTGGGTCCCACTGCTGACTGACATCAGCAAGTCCTATGGGCTGCCGTGATGTATGTGTTTTATACATACCCTCCATCTGTTTTGGACGTGAGCTCACCTCACAGGTGTGACACGTGTGGCAGGTGAGACCCACCTTGATTTATGTATTTTGTATCCACACCATCCATCTGGACGGTGTGCTGAGTGGGCGCACCATGATGTATGTTTTTCTCCTCACCGTCCATTTGCCAGCTGGACATGGGACGCACCATGATGTATGTGCATTATCTGCACTGTCCATAGGCTAGAATGGTGGGACCCACCTTGCGATGTTTGTATATTCACACCATCTTTCCATGTGGCCCCCACATGATGTACGTGTTTGATCCTAGTTGTCCATCTGGTGGGGCCCATTTTGAATGTACAGGGCCCACCCTAATGTGATGTATTAATGAGGCCAGTGTGATGTATTCGAGGCCCATGAGTGTGGCCCAATGCGATGTATATAAGGTCCTTGTATGAGGCCCATTATGATATGTATTAGGCCCATGTGATGCGGCCCATTGTGATGTATTTGAGGCCCATGTGATACGGCCCAACGGGATGTGTATTGGGCCCTTATGTGAGGCCATGGGCCCATTATATGTTAGGCTCTATGTGGGCCACTCCTTGGGAGCAATGTTGGTTAAATGTCCAAATTGATGGACAATGATGGTTAAATGTCCACATTTTGACCTTCCCTTAGGCCTTGTTAGGCCCATTCTCATCATTCTCTAAGTAGGTTTACCCTAATCTCTGGGCTCCATTGATGTTGCATGGTCCATCATTGTCATAGATGGATGGCTCCGTGATACTGGATTTGGCATATCCACGGCTGAGGGCCGATCTTTATATTATGGTTTAGATCAGCTGTTCATCTATGGACCTCACCTTGCATATAGGCTGATTATCAATGCCTATTATTGGTGCCAGTTATCGATACCGATTATAAGTATGTTATAGCATAGCATCATGATGCATGCCCATAACGCATCACCTGCATGTTTGTTATGAGATGTGGTTGACCATTGTATATGCCATAGGGTAGGTTGTTTATAGGACTCCCTAATAAGCGGAGTCGTCTCACATGAGCGCATGGTATGTGCAGGATTGATGCATGATTAGACTGTGTGACTCATGCATCTCACATTTTGGGATATGACTAGTGTACGCCCTAGCAAAATCAGGGCCTTAGCCTCTACAGGCATATCGTGGATGGCCAAAAGAGACACTGGAAATCTTTTTCTACATAGGGTGCTATACATGTCCCTGGGTGAAAGTCCCTAAACTTATATGGCCAAGAGATGCTCCAACGTCTAGACTGAGTGGATATATGAGCGCTCGAGTGCTGAATACCAGTAGGCCACATCTCCCACTGTGTTGTGGTCAGTTGGAAGGGGTGTGACCTTATTCGCCCGAGTGAGGGGGCTGTAAGCTAGGTTGAGTTTGACCAGCTCACAAATGGGTCTGCTATCGATGAGCCGGGTAGGCATTGGTATATTGCTAGCAGGCAGATAGTGTGGTCTCTTCTACTCACCGGACTATGTGGCTAGGGAGGCGGCAGTCACTGTGGAGTGTACTAGACCCCGGTGATGATCCTAAAGATGTAAAGTACTGATATGTGGACTTATTGAGCAAGAGTTGTATACTCATCATTTTAGTCATTCATTCATTCCTTCACTATCCACTTGGGCTGATGATGCACAACTAATTGTTATGTATACCTTTGTAATGGTTAGGATTTCGGTTAGGGCACGCAACCAACCTAAGATCAGGAGTCTACCACATTGAGTCTGGCTATCTAAATTTAGGTATGGGACTGGTTTGGATAGAAGTTCCTTGTGATGGACCCCACAACCTGCGATACTATATACCATCATACCAACTTCACACTCCAGCTTGGTCATTTCATTCACACCGCATATTAAATTGCATCCTCTGCGCATGACATTTGGTTTACTATGCTTCTATATTGCATAGCTTAAATAAGGTTGATGGTATTATGGACTCATCAGGATCTACATATTGCATTACATCCGTGGCATATGGCATTTGGGTTACTATGTTTCTGCATTTATGTGGCCTAGATGAGGCCGATGGTAATCGTGGTTCGTCAAGAATTGTATATTGCAATGCATCCTCGACATCTGATATTTAGCTCTCTATAACTCCGCATTTGCATAGCCAATCTACATTGTATACTCTGATATTGTATGACTTATGGATTTGCCAGTATTTTCGCTTACTCTGATATTGTGTGCTTGGCACTTATCGTACACACTTACACCACCCTCTAAGCTTTCTATAAGCTTATGCATGACTATCGTGTGCAGGTGACCTAGGTCGCAGTAGCATTGAGGCAGGAGCTTGTGGCAGATCCCTTTGGAGATTTTGTTACTTATGTATTTCCCTTTCAACATTGTATTCAACTGTCTATATTAGTGGACATATGATGATGATGTTGCCTTTGTGATTTGGGTAAACTTGTGGTCATGCTTCTTATGAGATAAATGTACGTTGAAAAATCCTCCTTGTAGGATCCCAGGATCGGAATCTGGTGTATACTACGGAGGCTGTCGGCACCGGATTCAGCGATCAGGAATTTTGTGAGCCTAGTTTCTGAGTTTGGGGCATGACAAAAATCCTCTAATTTCCTATCATCCTCGACCAGTTGAAAGTGCCCTTGACTAGTCGAAGGTTTTCATCGACTCGTCTAAGGTTACGCAGACAGCACACGGACTACATAAATTTGAGGCAGTTTCTAGAATTTTCCAACTCGGTGCAAAAGTTGGAGTTACAAAACTATAAATAGAAGTCCCTAGGATGTTCCTAGGCATCTTTAGGGTTTTAGGAGTGAAGCGAAATAGTGGAGAAGCTGTCGCAAAGAGTTTTTCTTCCTTTTCTTTAGTTATTTTTATGCTTTTTTAAGAGATTTTAGTTCAATCATTTCTGTGGTTGGCTAAACCTCTTAGCTAAGGCTAAGAGGTGAAGCTTGTAGCATGATGGGATGTTTCTTTTACTTTGATTCATGTTTATGTTGAACCTTCTTTGATTCTAGTTTGATTTTAAAGGAATACTTTCAGTTCTTAATGGTTTATTGTGACTCAAATTACAGTAGATCTGCAATAGCTTTGAGTATCTTCTTTTTCTGATTTTGAGATTCTGGGATTGGTAAATCTTATTGTTAGCCATCATCCCATGGGCATGGTTTGGTGATGGAATCTCTTCTAATTATCACAATTCTTCTTCATTGACAATTAGGTCAAGGAAAGTTTAGATTGATCTTAATTGTATATCTTCCAATTGGATAGGATAGGACTATAATTCCAATCGTGTGACTTGAATCAAGTAAGAGGGCTCCCTGATTTCTACAAGTGGATCCTTAGAAACCTTAGTTACTACCTTTGAATTTGTTAGTTTTAATCACTTTAATTAAATTACTCTCTCAATTAATTCAGATTTAGATTCACATCTTCTTCTAGTTCTAGTTCTAGTTACTTTCAGAATACACATGAGATTAGTCCCTGTGGATTTGACCTTGGCCTCACTGACATTATTACTACATCGTGACCCTACATTTGGGATTGTGAACAAGTTTTGGTGCCGGTGCAGGAGATTAACGGTTGCATTTTTCTGAGATTGACTAGTTTTGGAATTAGTTTAAGATTAGGGTTTTTTTATAATTTTTAGGTTAGGATTTTTTTCTGAGTTATTTTAGAAAATAACTTTGCTTTCTATTTCTAGGTTTAGAAACTTTCCTTTTCTATTTTTAGATCTACTTTCTAATTCTAGGATAGAAACTTTCCTAATTTATTTTTAGAAACTAACTTTTTCTTTTTTTAGAAACTTTCTGTTTTCTGTTTTTAGAAACTTTCCTTTTTCATTTTTAGAAACTAGGTTGCTTTCTTATTTATTTTTTTAGAAACTTATTCACTCTCCCTTTTCTTTTATAGGATCCTAACATAGAACCTTCTAATTTGGTAACTTCTTTCTAATTCTATCTCTTTCTATTTCTTTCTTTTTCTTTCTAGGTTTAGGTTAGATTCTGAAATTGAGGGCTGAGAGTGCTTCATGCCCAAGTTAGTCCGTGATAACACTCGACATCTTTTGAGTGAAGGAGGATTATTTGAGGGGTTATCTATCCATCACAGGGTTAGACACCACTCGAGATCCTCAGAGTTAATTGAGGTTATAGCTACAAATCAACCTGTAAATCAACCGGTGATTTAGTCGCAACCTCGAGTTACAGAAGTCCAGGATGAGAATGAGGTGCACCATGCACCTCGCCTCGTACTATACGAGATTACTTGCAACCGGCGGGGGTGAGCATCCCTTGTATGGTTTTTCCAAGAAACACAAGAAACATAGATATCAAGCCCGGAGTGATCTAACTCCTTCCAAAGTTTCTTGGACTTGAATCTGAAAGTCTATACCTTCACTTGCAAGAGTTTGACGAGGTTATAACCACTTTATACTTTCCTAACGGGCCTAAGGACACGGTCAGGCTGAAACTCTTTCCTTTCTCCTTGAAAGAGAAAGCTAAGATGTGGTTGCTCTCACTACGTTTGTGATCTATTGGCACATGGAATGACATGATGAAGGAGTTCATAAAAAAATTCTTTCCATACCATAAGATGAATACTATCGGAAGTCGGTCATGAACTTTGCCCAAAAGGAAGATGAAACAATCTTCCAATGTTGGGAGCGGTTCAAGGATCTCGCCAATTCATGCCCACAACATGGTTTTGAAATGTGGCGCATAACAACTTTCTTTCACGATGGACTGACATCTTCCATGCACCAATTTGTCGAGACGATGTGCAATGGGGTGTTCATGAACAAAAATGTTGATGAGGTGTGGGATTACTTTGACAAACTCACTGAAACCACACAATCATGGGACATCTCCTCAAAATCTAGCACCATATCTAAGCTTACTAAAGCAAGGGAGAGGGGTGGGATATACTTGCTGAAAGAGGATAATGATATAAATGCTAAAGTGGCCAATCTCGCAAGGAAGGTCGAGGCCATGAAACTTAAGAAGGATAAGGCTAAGGAAGTTGTTTGCGGTATCTGTGCTTGCAACATACATACAACAAAAAATTGCCCAATGATACCTTCTTTTCAGGAGGCACTAAACAAGAAATCAAATGCCATGAATAACTACCAAAGACCTTTCAATGGACCCATCTCTAACACATACAATCCTAGTTGGAGAAATCATCTGAACTTTAGTTAGAGGAATGGACAAACTGCTACTCTTAAAGGAATCCCTAACCAATTCTTGAATCAAGGGAAACCTCAAGAGGATTCGGTCTGGAAACATATTCAAAACCAATAGCTTATCACTCAGAGTATATTACAAACCCTTCAAGACTTTTCAAAGGCCATACAAGGGCATGAGATAAAAAATTTAATTGGGGAAAAAGGGATTCTTCCAGCCCAACCTTTCCCTAATCCTAAACCGTAATACGAAATAAGCAATCCTAGCTCTTTAAATCAAATGGAGCAAGCTAAGTTTATCACCACTCTTAGGAGTGGGAAGATAATTGACAAATATATTCCAGTAAGGGCTGACAAGTCTAAGGACCCGAAAGAAAAAATTGATAGACCTAGTAACACTCCACAAGACTTGAATCTGTAAGTCTATATCTGCACTTGTAAGAGTTTGACAAGGTTATAGCCACTTTATACTTTCCTAACATGTCTGAGGACACGGTCAGGCTGAAACTCTTTCCTTTCTCCTTGAAAGAAAAAGCTAAGATGTGGTTGCACTTACTATGTCTGCGATCTATTGGCACATGGAATGAAATGATGGAGTTCATAAAAAAATTCTTTTCATACCATAAAACGAACACCATCAAGAAGTCAATCATGAACTTTGCCCAAAAGGAAGATGAAACATTCTTCCAATGTTGGGAGCGATTCAAGGATCTCGTCAGTTCATGCCCACAACACAGTTTTGAAACATGGTGTATAACAACTTTCTTCCACAATGGACTGACATCTTCTATGCACCAATTTATCGAGTCGATATGCAATAGGGAGTTTATGAACAAAAATATCGATGAGGTGTGGGATTACTTTGACAAACTCGCTGAAATCGTACAATCATGGGACATCTCCCCAAAATCTAGCACCACATCTAAGCTTACTCAAGCAAGGGAGAGGGGTGGGATATACTTGCTGAAAGAGGATGATGATATAAATGCTAAAGTGGCCAATCTCGCAAGGAAGGTCGAGGCCATGAAACTTAAGAAGGAAAAGGCTAAGGAAGTCGTTTGCGGTATCTGTGCTTGCAACATACATACAACAGAAAATTGCCCAATGATACTTGCTTTTCAGGAGGCACCGAACGAGCAATCAAATGCCATGAACAACTATTAAAGACCTTTCAATGGACCCATCTCTGACACATACAATCCTAGTTGGAGAAATCATCCGAACTTTAGTCAAAGGAATGGACAAACTGCTACTCCTAAAGGAATCCCTAACCAATTCTTAAATCAAGGGAAACCTCAAGAGGATTCGGTCTGGAAACATATTCAAAACCAAGGGCTTATCATTCAGAGTATATTACAAACCCTTCAAGACTTTTCAAAGGCCATACAAGGGCGTGAGATAAAAAAATTTAATTGGAAAAAAAGGGATTCTTCCAGCCCAACCTTTCCCCAATCCTAAATCATAATACGAAATAAGCGATCCTAGCTCTTCAAATCAAATGGAGCAAGCTAAGTCTATCACCACTCTTAGGAGTGAGAAGATAAATATATTCCGGTAAGGGCTGAAAAGTCTAAGGACCCAGAAGAAGATAAAATTGATAGACCTAGTAACACTCCACAAGACTTGAATTTGTAAGTCTATATCTGTACTTGTAAGAGTTTGACGAGGTTATAGCCACTTTATACTTTCCTAACGTGTCTGAGGACATGGTCAGGCTGAAACTCTTTCCTTTCTCCTTGAAAGAAAAAGCTAAGATGTGGTTGCACTCACTATGTCTGCGATCTATTGGCACATGGAATGAAATGATGGAGTTCATAAAAAAATTCTTTTCATACCATAAGGCGAACACCATCAAGAAGTTGATTATGAACTTTGCCCAAAAGGAAGATGAAACATTCTTCCAATGTTGGGAGCAGTTCAAGGATCTCGTCAGTTTATGCCCACAACACAGTTTTGAAAGGGGTGCATAACAACTTTCTTCTATGATGGTCTGACATCTTCCATACACCAATTCATCGAGACGATATGTAATAGGGAGTTCATAAACAAAAATTTCAATGAGGTGTGAGATTACTTTGACAAACTCCCTGAAACCGCACAATCATGGGACATCTCCCCAAAATCTAGCACCACATCTAAGCTTACTCAAGCAAGGGAGAGGGGTGGGATATACTTGCTGAAAGAGGATGATGATATAAATGCTAAAGTGGCTAGTCTCGCAAGGAAGGTCGAGGCCATGAAACTTAAGAAGGATAAGGCTAAGGAAGTCGTTTGCGGTATCTGTGCTTGCAACATACATACAACAGAAAATTGCCCAATGATACCGGCTTTTCAGGAGGCACCGAATGAGCAATCGAATGCCATGAACAACTACTAAAGACCTTTCAATGGACCCATCTCTAACACATACAATCCTAATTGGAGAAATCATCTGAACTTTAGTTAGAGGAATGGACAAACTGCTACTCCTAAAGGAATCCCTAACCAATTCTTAAATCAAGGGAAACCTCAAGAGGATCCGGTCTGGAAACATATTCAAAACCAAGGGCTTATCACTCAGAGTATATTGTAAACCCTTCAATATTTTCAAAGGCCATACAAGGGCATGAGACAAAAAATTCAGTTGGGGAAAATGGGATTCTTTTAGCCCAACCTTTCCCCAATCCTAAATTGCAATACAAAATAAGTGATCCAAGCTCTTCAAATCAAATGGAGCAAGCTAAGTCTATCACCACTCTTAAGAGTGGGAAGATAATTGACAAATCTATTCCTAAGGGCTGAAAAGTTTAAGGACCCGAAAGTAGATGAAACTAATAGACCTAGCAACACTCCACACGAGTTAGAACCAGAACTCCAAAGTAAGCCGATTGTACCATTTTCTCAATGGTTGATTGCACCAAAATCTCTCTTAACTCTCATGACATTCTAGAGGTATTGAAGCAAGTGAAGGTCAATATTCCTTTATTAGATACGGTTAAACAAATACCTTCATATGTCAAATTTTTGAAAGACTTATGTATGACTAAAAGACGACAAAATATTCAAAAGAAAATCTTTTTAACTGAAAAAGTGAGTGTCATCCTAAGGCAAGATGTGCCACAAAAATACAAAGATCCCGGTAGTCCAACCATTGCTTGTGTAATTGGGAATTACCACATTGTGCACATACTTCTTGATTTAGGAGCGAGCGTAAATTTGATTCCTTCCTCGGTCTATGAACAGCTAAGGTTGGGTGAATTGAAACCCACCCGAACCACATTACAACTGGTTGATCGCTTAGTTCATGTACTAAGAGGGATAATTGAGGATGTGTTGGTCCAGGTTGACAAATTCTACTACCCGATAGATTTTATCATCCTGGATACTTAACCCATCATGGACATGAGCACTCAAATTCTAGTCATTCTTGGTCGCTCATTCCTTGCCACATTAAATGCAATCATTAATTACAGGAATGGAGTCATGAGTTTGTCTTTTAGAAATATGACATTGGAGTTGAATATCTTTTTCAATACGGGCAAACATTTAGAGGATGATGACAATGCGCACGATATTAACTTGAATGATTCTTTTGTGGAGGATAAAACATTTTTGACCTTATCTTCTAACCCTCTAGAGACGTGCCTGGCCCACTCCCATGATTTTGAGGATAATATGATTAGGGAGATAGGGACCATGTTGGATACCATGCCGGTACATGAAGTTAACCGGTGGAGGCCATAATTTGAAGAATTGCCCTAAACTGATGTAGTACTTCTACCGTCTAACCTCAAGGCATCGAAGCTTGACCTAAAACCTTTACCCTCTAATTTGAAATATGTCTATTTAGGTCAAGATGAGACATACTCGGTGGTGATTTATGCTTATATCTACTCCAATCGAGCATAAGGGAGCCCTTGGATGGTCGATTGCGGATCTCAAGGGAATTGACCCTTCGATTTGTACTCACCGCATTTATCTAGAGGATAATGTGACGACCTCCCGGTAACCACAATGTAGATTAAATCCAAACATGAAAGAAGTGGTTAAAGAGGTACTTAAACTATTTAATGTGGGTATCATGTACCCGATATCCAATAGTTAATGGGTGAGTCCAACTCAAGTGGTTCCTAAGAAGTTTGGAATCACCATCGTAATCAATGCCAACAATGAACTTGTGCCAACTAGAGTTACTACTGGTTGAAAAATGTGCATTGACTATAGGAAGTTGAAGGACCACTTCCCTTTGCCCTTCATAGATCAAATCTTGGAAAGGCTAGCTTGTCACTCATACTATTGCTTCCTTGACGGGTATTCGGGCTATAATCAGATAGAGATAGCCCTTGAAGATCAGGAAAAGACCACATTCACATGTCCGTTTGGCACCTTTGCTTACCGAAGGATGTCATTCGGACTGTGTAATGCCCCCGGTACTTTTCAACGATGCGTGATGAGTATTTTTCTAACATGGTGGGGTAATATTTAGAGGTCTTCATGGAAGAATTCTCTGTCTTTAGTCCATGTTTCAGCAATTATTTAGAGAATCTTAAATGTGTGTTGAAGCGATGTGAGGAAAATAATTCGGTACTGAATTGGGAGAAGTGTCATTTCATGGTTCGTAAGGAAATTGTCCTTGGACACATCATCTCGTCCAAGGGAATTGAGGTAGATAGGGCAAAGATTGATCTTATCTCTAACTTAACTCCACCCAAGAACATACGAGATGTTTGATCCTTCTTAGGACACACCACTTTTTACAGGAGATTCATAAAGAACTTTAGTTACCTCTCTCGACCTTTGTGCAATCTACTTCAAAAGAATGCACCACATGAGTTGACTGAGTAATGCCAAGAAGCTTTTACTAAGCTCAAGGGCATGTTAATCACTGCACCTATCATGCAGCCACCTAACTGGAGCCTTCCTTTTGAACATATGTGCGATGCGTCTAATTATGCTCTTAGAGTGGTTTTAGGCAGAGAAAAGAAAAGAAACCCTACGTTATTCATTACGCAAGTAGAGCTCTAAATCCTGCCCAAGTGAACTACTTTACTAAGGAAAAAGAACTCTTAGCCATAGTGTTCGCTTTGGATAAATTTAGGTCCTACTTGATCGGATCCAAGACCGTCATTTACATAGATCATATGGCGGTCAAGTATTTTCTTTCTAAGAATGATGCTAAGCCCGCCTGATAAGATGGATCCTCCTACTCCAAGAATTTGATTTGGAAATAAAAGATAAAAAGGGAGTAGAGAATGTAGTGGCTGACCATCTTTCCTACCTTGATCTTTTTTATTCCCTTCATGCGACACATATAAATAACATGTTCTCTGACGAACAATTGTTCAAAGTCTCCCATTCACCTTGGTTTGCAGAAATCGCTAATTATCTTGCTACAAGTTTTACGCCGACATATTGGACTACTCAAAATAAGAAAAAATTCTTCACCGAGGTATGCAAATTCTTTTGGGATGATCCATATTTGTTTAAATATTGCCCAGACCAAATCTTGAGGAGATGTGTGCCAGATAATGAATACAAAAGTGTCATCTCCTTCTGTCATTCTCAAGCTTGTGGCGGTCACTTTTCTGTCAAAAAGACCAAGGATAAAATTCTGTAGTGCGGCTTTTACTAGCCCACTATGTTCAAGGACACTCATGAGTTTTGCAATGCTTGTGAGCGTTGTCAGAAATTAAGAGCATTGTCCTGTCAAAATATGATGCCTTTGAACCCCATTCTGATCATTAAAGCATTTGATTGCTGGTTGATTTCATGGGACCATTCCCCTAATCTTTCAGAAATTTATATGTTTTGCTCACCGTAGACTATGTCACTAAATGGGTCGAAGCGATTCTATACTAGAACAATGAGCATCAAACGGTCATTAAATTCTTAAAAGAGAATATCCTTTGCCAGTTTGGAACGCCTCCACCCATCGTTAATGATGGGGGCTCACATTTTTGTAATAAGCCATTCGCGAACTTAATGAAGAAATATGGCATCTCTCATAAGGTGAGCACTCCATACCACCCACAAACAAGTGGGCAAGCTGGATTTCCAATAGAGAGATCAAACATATTTTGGAGAAAACGTTCAACCATGATCGAAAGGATTGGTCAATCCGATTGACCGATGCTTTATAGGCTTACCGTACTTCATTTAAAACCCCCATTAGAATGTCTCCCTTTAGACTTGTCTATAGGAAGGCTTGCCACTTACCTATGGAGTTGGAACATAGGGCTTACTGGGTGATTAAAAATTTGAACTTCAATTTAAACAACGCTTGCTCACTGCGTAAACTCCAGTTAAATAAACTCGAAGAAATTTGAAATGACGCATATGAGAATTCGAGAATTTACAAGGACAAAAGGTATTTCATGATCAACACATTCTCAAAAAATCATTCACACCAAGTCAGAAGGTCCTTTTGTACAATTCTCAATTACATCTCTTTTCGAGAAAACTCTGATCTCGTTGGACTGGTCCTTTCACTGTTACTAATGACTATCTTCATGGGGCCGTCGAGATAAAGAATCCGAACAATGGCAATGCTTTTAAAGTAAATGGACATCGGTTGAAACCATTTGTTGAGAAATTTGATTTAGAGGACATGTCCATACCTCTAATTGATTCTGTTTACCAGGATTGACCTCCTAGTCTGACAGAGGTATAGTTAGGTTTATTGCTTTCATAGAATTTAGGACTAGGATAGTTTGCTTTCGCTGTTTTAGGATAGTTTGCTTTCCATTTGTTTAGGATAGTTTGCTTTTTGGTTATTAATTCTTGTGCTAAACCACCTTCATGCTGACATCCTTTGAAAAAAGCCTCAAAATTCCTTCATCATGTACTATCTTTCCATCACTTCTCCTTCAATTATGTTATCTCCTTTGCAAATCATGAGTATTTCTTTTACAATGAGGCAATGTAGATTTTTCGGTTGGGGGTGGGGGATTAGGTAACCTAATCAGTGTTTTCTTAGTTTTGAGCAAAAATTTTAAAAATTTTCAATGTTTCAAGTTGAAATCTATTTGGGAAGCGATGAATTGTGTACTTAAGAATGCTTTAAGTATGATAAGATAAAGAATGAATCTTGAATTGCTGGAGTCTAATCATCTAAGTAACTTATCACCTAAGTGCTTGTGCTTAATTGATTAAGAGGTAGTTTGAATATCATGTTAATTTAAATTACAAGACACATTACACTCAATCTACCTTCTGTAAGATGCACTAGAATTTCTGATTATTAGTATATAAATCATTGATAGATGGTAAAAATAGAGTTTGGAGAATTTTATCCACCTTAAAAGAAGAAAATAACCAGTTTAAAAAAATAGGAGATCGACAGAGAGGTCATGAAAAAGTATGAAAAAAATGAAAAAACTGGAAAAGAATGAAAAAATAAAAAGAATGAATAAGAATTGATCTTCGATATAACATCAAAAATTGGAAAAAGAAAGAAAATGGGATAACTTCGGAATCAGTACTTGAGTTTCAAACTATTCTTTAAGTGATAAGCATAGCTAACATGATGAATTGATAGTAGTTATATGGGAAGTAAATTAACTTTCATTGAGAACATTGAAAAACTTGATATATAAATTATGCTTCGATTTAATAGACAAAGAACTTATTTGATTGGTTTCTTATGTGATTTGGTTTTAGGTTTTCAAAATATCACTTTCGCATCTTATTTCTACTCATTCATCCTTGAGTGCATAAAAGATTGTTTCCTGAAAAGGATTTCTGACATTAAGCATTGAGATCTATTTTTCTCATACTTTGCTCGAGACTAGCAAAATGTTGGTTGGGGATTGTGTTGAGGGTGAAATATTACATATTATTCCCTATTTATTACTTGGTTTTATGAACATGATAATGCTTAATGCTTAATTTTAATCATGTTTGTGTTGTAAGGTGAATTTAAGATCTTAGATTGAAAAGGATGCTAAAAGCATAGATTTAACGTTCAAGAATCACCAAAGTAAGAATGGATCTTATGAGACCAAAAAATGAAGAATTCACATGCCAAAGTCCAAGAAAACCAAGGAATGAAGAGAATTGAAGACTTGAAGTGAAGAAAAGAAACCCTAAAAATCTGCCTACTTCGACTAGTTTAGGCCCTCCTTCGACCAGTCTAAGGCTCTTGCTTGACTAGTCGAAGATTCCTCAACTTGAACTCTAACAACAAAATCCTCTAATTTCTTGTTATCCTTGACTAGTCGAAGGAAACCCTCGACCAGTCGAAGGTTTTTCTCGACTCGTCTAAGGTTATGTAGACATCACCCGAACTGCGTAAATTTGAGTCGGTTTCCAGATTTTCCCAGCTTGGTGTGAAAGTTGGAGTTGCAAAACTATAAATAGGAGTCCCTAGGATGTTCCTAGGAATCTTCTAGGGTTTAAGGAGTGGAGAAAAAGGGTGGAGAAGCCGTTGTCAAGAGTTTTTCTTCCTTTTTCATAGTTGTTTTTATGCTTTTCTTAAGAGATTTTAGTTCAATCATGTCTATGGTTGGCTAAACCTCTTAGCTAGGGCTAAGAGGCTAAGCTTGTAGCGTGATGGGATGTTTCTTTTACTTTAATTCATGTTTATGCTGACCCTTCTTTGATTCTAGTTTGATTTTAAAGGAATACTTTCAGTTCTTAATGGTTTATTGTGACTCAAATTACAATAGATCTGTAATAGCTTTGAGTATTTTCTTTTTGGTAAATCATGTTGTTAGCCATCGTCCCATGGGCATGGTTTGATGATGGAACCTCTTCTAATTATCACAATTTTCCTCCATTGAGAATTAGGTTAAGGAAAGTTCAGATTGATCTTAATTGTATAGCTTCCAATTGGATAAGATAGGACTTCAATTCCAATCGTGTGACTTGAATCAAGTAAGAGGGCTCCCTGATCTCTACAAGTGGATCCTTAGAAACCCTAGTTACCACCTTTGAATTTATTATTTTTAATCACTTTAATCATAATTACTCTCTCAATTAATTCAAATTTAGATTCACATCTTATTCTAGTTCTAGTTCTAGTTACTTTCAGAAAACACATGACATTAGTCCCCGTGGATTAGACCTTGGTCTCACCGAGATTATTACTACATTATGACCCTACACTTGGGGTTGTGAATAAGACCAACTAGATCCATATGCAATAAGTCAAGTGGTTTGGAAGTTGCTATGGTTGTTGTCTTTTTATGTCCCACTTTTATCTATTTGCCTTTGAGACATTCACCACATAAAATCTTTTCTTCCTTCCTTATCTTAAGGAGTCCTCTCACCAAAATTTTTTAGCTTAATTTAGCCAAGTTCCGGTAGTGTGCATGCCCGAGTCTTTAGTGCCATAGCTTAAACTCATTGTTTAGAGCCATGTGGCATCTTGTAGATGAGACATTCTCTCCAGTACTTTCAATTATGTAGCAATTGTCACTTGTGCAAAGACCTTTCATAATCAATTTTCCTATACGATCTGAGATCTTGCATATATCTTTAGAGAATGAGACTAAGTGTTCTTTGTCGCAAATCTGGGAAATATTAGGAGATTGTGTTTTAATCCCCCTATGCAAAGAACATCTTCAATCTTGGGCAAGGCAGGGCCAACTATTGTTCTTCACCCAATTATCTTGGCGAAGCTCCCATCTCCAAATGTAATTGACCCACCATTAAATTGTGAATAATCACAAAAATGGGTCTAGTCACCTGTCATGTCTGGAGCAACCACTATCAAGATATAATTTAGAATTATTACTTGCTTTAAGCACAATATGAATTACAAGACAGTTATTCTTATTTTTTATCACCCATTTGGTGACCATCCTCTTTGGAGATGATGTCTTTTTGTTTTCTCCTTAAGGTTGTTTGCACATGGTTGCTTTGGATTTTTCGGGTAACTGAGCCAGATTCCCTTGTTTCATCAATTCTTTAGTCTTTCAATTTAGTTGAGCTACCGATTTAGCAACTCCTCCATCCTCTTGGTCATCTTGTGTAACACCCTGAACTTTTCAATACCCCAGTATTGAAAGTTCTCGAGTGTTAGCATGAAATCTAACTTAATAGGCACATGTATACGATATCAATCTAACTATCCTAACCCTACATCTATTCTCTAACACGAATCAGACCATTAAGAATGACCTTCATCTATAAATCAAGTCGTCCGACCGTTGATCATGTGTTTTGATATATGTACCTCCCTTTAACTAACTGGTGAATAACTCTTTATCCATAATGATTTAGATGTAAATTCTTTTGTAATAATTGTTTAAAAAGAGGCATATAACCATGTAGGACCATTAAATTTCAAAAAACTCTTAATTAAGCAATTATTACGAAAATGCCATTAACCTAGACCCCTGAATTCCAAATCACATGGTTCTCATGATCCATTTCATGGAAAATTTTATAATAACCATAATTATCATAAATTAACTATACATGTTGAATTTCAACCCTTAGATCGTTATAGAAATGACCCAAATGACAATCAGCCCCTTAACCGTTGATTTTGGTGTCCAACAAAGGTTACGGGTAGTCGTAGTAGGATATTCCCTTTCATCAAGGTCTGAATGATTTTATGAATAGGTTGGAAGACAAATAAACATTACTATAGGGCCTAGAAAGGTTTCAACTGTGGAAACCATAAAATCTACTATTTCATGTGGTATGATCCACTTGATCTTAGGATAAGCTTCAACTTTGGGCCAAATCCCAAACATCAACTGACGAAACAGATGGACGGAGTAGATTTCTCGCAAGCATCACAAGTGGATCCCAGTTGCGGTGCACAAAACATGGAGATGGTTCAAACACAGTTTGACCCGACTCCCTATTAAATAAGGAAAGATTTCTCTCTCTGCTTCTCTTCCGCATGCAATGGACGGACAGCGTCCGTTTGAAGGATGTTGTGGGCCCACCATCTTGGACCACCTCCTTGATCCAGATCGTCCATCATGTAGCCCATGAAAAATAGACCAAACCCATGCCGTCCATGTGCATCCATGCCCACACATGAGTTCACAGAAAAAGGTGGATGCAATGCTACGTTGATTAGTAGTGTGGCCCACCCAAAACTCGGCTCCACTTCAGATCTCGACTCATGGCCTAACTCGGCCCTATGAAGAAAATGAGTGATCCAGATCTCTCGAAAAATCATCATAAGTGGGCCCACCAACTACAGCAAGGAGCTGAAATTTCTCTTTTTGGAAACGGCGAAGAGAATGGATGTTACCCGACTTCCACTCGAAGCCTAACTTCGATCCAGGCCATCCAAACCTCAGCAAGAGGTCTTTCGACCCCACCCACGTCATCCGAAAGTAATGCAAGGAAGATGAGATTATGGCACTTCGCCATTTTCCCTTATACAAGTCGTACTCCCGGGAATTTCATCCGTAAAACCTCTGAAGACCTCGTCTAAACAAACCTCGTTGTAAGACCACCGTCTAATCATTCTTGCACACAAGAATGCATGATCAAGGCCATCCGTTCTGAGGTGGTACAATGCACCGCTCGCAGTACCTGCGTCCGACTCTCACTGCACATGGAACTGCGTAACAGAGTCAGTGTCAGGAGATCCAACCAACTTGGTAGCCACACGCCTATAAAGGCCCTGCACCCGACTAGAATGTGAGAGAGAAAGAAAAGACCAGCCCTTACTGGACGTAGCAGCAAGAAAAGAAAGAGAAGAAGAGGGAGATGGCTTTTGGGTTGACTTAGTACAGCTGCCGAGTCCAACAGCGAGTTAAGGTGATCTCCGACGATTCTAGTCAGTCACGGTAAGGGTTATAAGACCTTCATATAGTTTTTTCCTATAAGATCCAACTAGTGATCAATTTACTTTCAAATCTAAATTTACATAGGTGTAAGCTGTCTAGTTGACAAGTTGAACCAAGTCGACCCAACAGCTGAATCTTTTAGAATTTCAGGTTTTTTTCTGCTAAGTCTAAATTGTTGATTTAAAGCAATTGACTTATTAATTAAAAGACATTATATTAAACTCTTATCTAAATTATTACCCTTGTAACCCAACCTTAAACTTAGATGTTAGGCCAAATTCCAAACTTATGATCTTAACCATAGGAGCCATCTATTGTGGTGATCTAACCGTGCGAATAGGTTTCAATCATGTTAGAATTCAATCCCACATCGTGTACATAAAGCTCTAACAACACATAAGGGCGATCTAATGATAAGAGGTGAGGGTTTTTATCCTTTAAGCTTACTTTGATTTAATTGATGATTATTATCCTGCCTTTTCATGTTCATATATTACTGAGAGTTATCCTTTCAATTGATTTATTACCATCATTTATTTACCTTTTTGGGAGTCATGATTCAGTTTACATTCTCTATCACTGCAAGTGTTGTGTTAAAGGTATTACGACTAGTGACTCAATATTTATCGTGGACGTAATGCATTGCAGGTAACAGCCCTCTTGGTCAGCACGTAATTTCATAGGTTGGTTAGCGTGGTACACAATCGATGTATGTAAATCACAATTGCATTATTACATCACTTTTTAGAGATTGGATGTCCCAAATAGTCTCTCCATGAACACATCGTGTCACATAAATCTCCTAGTCGCGTTGTTGTGTCGCCTTGAGATGCTCGCATAAATCCACATTAACGTGAGACATGCCGGCAAATATCCGTATAGTGAGAGTGCGGGTCAAGCTAGATATCATGAACTATTTTTCATATTGTGATAGTGATCACTACGTATAATGAGTCACACACACTTTGTTAAGCATACATTCATGTAGATTGTTTGCGCATATTGAAATCTCTCGTAGTGGTGGAGTACATGACGTATCAGAACCCTTACGTTACTTTTATGAATCTCTTGAATCATTGTTAATCTTAAAGAATAACCATCACTATGAGTAGGGCATTGACCCTCTCCAACCATACAGATGGTGTAGGTGATGTACAAATTGAAGATCTAAAGGACCATCTTCCTATGGAAGATTGTACTGAAGGAATAAGAAGATAGTCTTATAATTTAGTTTTATACTTCCGCTGCGAACTCGATAAATGTAATAAGCTTCCATTGAGAAGGCATTTGATTGTTTATTATGTTACTCTGATGAAATAATCAATATAGTTGATTTTATTCTTATGAATGTTACCTTCATGTGATCCAAATGAAAAAAAAGGTACAATTTTAAAGCATCCAGTTTATACATTATTAACACCCGATTTTCTCGGGCATGAGTATAAACTTTGGCCGTGAAAATTCAGGATATTGCATCTTGGGTGGAGTAGGATATTTCCTTCATTTTGTATGTTTTTTGAAGGATTCTTTATTTTTTGCATTATTTTTCTGGTTGGTTTGAATTTACCTAAAAGGTTCATCCTAGACATAGAGTGGGATCGTCTAAATGTAAGACATTTAAATTTGTAATGTCCCAAGTCTCCATATGTATGACAAATAAGAGTATCTCTTGTGTTACTTCCAGATGTGGTTGTTTTCTTGGTCACATGAGGTGCAAGAGAGGGGCTTGATTTGCAAAGTTCATAATCTAAGCCTCTCTTATCCCTAAGCTTCCTTCCCATTCCAAGAAATTTCTCAAGTTTTTCATTGCTTTGGGAAAACCTATGACTAAGTTCAGTTGATTATTTTGATTTTTCTACATCTAGTTTTATTTTATGATTTTCAAATTTCAAGTTTTCATTTTCATGTTCTAGATGTTTGATTTGTTTGTTCAAGTCTTTTATTTCAAAGACATGATATGTTGTTGTCCTTTTAAGCTTGTCATTGTCAACATGAGATTGTTGTAGATCATTAATCAAGTGAGTATTTATCTCTATTGTTTCATCCAGATCTTTTTGTAATTGTTTGTTTTTGTTTTCAGCAATGTCAAGTGTTTTTAGGACACTAATGTTATGGGTGTAGAGTTGATTATAAGCATCATGTATGCTTTCTCTTTCTTCTTCATAATCATCCGAGGAGAGTGCGTTTTTGGTTTGTTGCTCATCTATCACTTCATTTTCCTCTAGATTGGGGATGACTATAGTGGTGGAGGCCATGAGTATTTTCAATGACTTTTGGTCTCCATCACTTTCAGACTCACTGGTTTCTGAAATGGAGTTATCAGTGTCATCCCATGTGGCTGCTATAGCTTTTCCTTTTTATTTTTTAGTGGGACATTTAGTGGGTAGATGGTCATACTTCCTGCAGTTGTAACATTAAGGTCCTTTGGACTTGTTGAAAGGTTTGCCTATTTTGTGCTTGTGGGCCAATTGTTTCTTCTTGTTGTTGTATGGTTTTCTACAGTTCTTGTTGAAGAAACTTTTGAACCATTTAGCCAAAAGAGCCACCTCCTCATCAACATCTTCATTCTCACTTTCTTCTTCTTCTATTGTAGTTATGGTTTTAAAGGCCTTGATAAGATTGTTTTTGGATTTTGTGGGTGCTTTGAAGTGTAGTTCAAAAGTTTGTACAGAACCCACAAGTTCTTCTACTTTCATTTCATCAATATTCCCACATTCTTCAATGGTGGTAACTTTGGAGTTAAAACATTCAAGTAAAGATTTCAGAATTTTTCTATAAATTTGAATTTTCTCTCCAAGTCCCCCCATGGAGTTACATATGACATTTAGCTTGTCAAAAACTCCATAAATGTCTCATGTTCTTCCATTTTTATGTGTTCAACTTGGGTTGTCAAGAGTTGTAGCCTTGACCTCTTTACTATGCTTGTTCCTTCATGGGTTATTTCCAATAAATCCCATGCTTCATTTGAAGTTCCACACATACTAATTTGATTGAATACCTCTTGTGAAACTGCATAGTAAATGACATTCATTTCTTTGGCTTCACATGTTTTCATATGTTTTTCATAGTCATTCCACATGACTTTTAGTTTGGGCCTAGAGATGATGGTACGATTATCGAGTACCACTTGTTCAGTTGGTGGCACATATCCATTCTCAATAATTTCCCAAATGTTATGGTCCAAAGACTGCAAAAAATAGTTCATTCTTGCTTTCCAATATGCATAATTTGAACCATCAAATATAGGTGATCGAGAGACCGATGTTCCCTCTCCTTTGACCCTAATTCTACCTTAAATTAGGATCTCCCTCTAGGTTGTTAAACCCTTCAAGAAAAACCTCACTTTCATACGAATTGAAATTACAGTAGGACCGCTGTTACTGAAGTATGGATATATGTCCAAGTGTCCTAGAGGGGGGTGAATATGACTTTTAAAAACTTCTAAGATAGTGAAAATCTAAGTACTAGATTATATCAAACATGTATTATGCATAATGTAAACATTCAAATAGTCAATACATATGAATACAAATAATCATCACAAACACAACAATATATAGTGGTTCGGCTATGTGCCTACTCCACTCCCGGCTGATGCCCTCCACCCTAGAGTGTGTCAGATTTCACTATCCAATGGTTTTAAATCAGGTTAACCATAAACCTTCATAACCTCCATAAGGCATTGCCTATACAAGGGAATCAACGCATGCCTACACAAGGAAAACAAATCCTACACAAGGACTCTATATATATTCTCTTGTCAAAGGACTATGAAAGGTCTTATCGAGTTTGAGAATCAAACTCTGAATCCCAATCCTACATAAGGTTTTCAAATCCTATGGACTCTAATAACTTACTTGTAAGTAGGTGAGCCCCGTTTTTAGCATATTTTGAAGACGATATCTCTTGTTGATGAAGAGTCTTTAGCTCCCTTGATCTATAACAGTTGTAGATGCTCCCTATGTAAATTGTCGGTTGTTGAGTCAAGGTATTTTGGTGAATCTCCTCTATTAAATGTAGGTCTTTATGTGTGGATGAGATTGTCAAATGTCAAACATTCACAGGATTCCAGCTCAATGATTTTTCAATAAATGAGCTGCTGGAAGATCCTTGAATGGTGGAGTTCATTCTTCAATTCAATCTATTGATTTTCATTGATTGCATTTAAGATAGGGTTGACGGATGAACTCCCATGAGAAAAGGGATTTAAGATGGTATGTGTTTCCCTATAGCAATAACTCTCTTATATCTCACTATTTTTCTCAATATAAATCAAGAAACCAAGCCTCTGAATATAAAGGCAAAAATCCCAACCGTAAAAAATGAGTAGATTCTATCCGTGTTTGATGTCATTGAAAGTCACCTTCGATGTAATCGAGTAACCGTTCGATGGTAATAGGATTTTCGCTAAAATTGCTTGGAGCTTGTTAGATAATCTCATTCAATTGTTCGATGTCATCGTAATTTGAATTTCGATATTATCGAAGGCATTTCGATGAAATCAGGGAGTTCAGTTCATTTTTTGTAAAACACTCTAGACAAGTTTGATCTATGATTGATGTAATCGAACATACCTTCGATGTCATCGAAATTTGAATGTTGATGTCAACGAAGGGAATTCGATGTCATCGAAGAGTTCATGATTTTCCAATAGAACTCTCTGGATAAGTCAGGTATAGGTTCGATGTCATCAAAGTTTGATTTTCTGTGTCATCGAACATAGTTCGAGTCATCGATCATTTAAGTGATTTTCAATCTGAGCTTGCTAGATCTATGAGTGTTATTTTTTGATGTCATCGAACACATAAGTTCGATGTCATCAAACCCTATTCGATGTAATTGAGATTTTATCCAGATTTTTGTTTTAGTTGCTGGACAAAAATTAGTCCATTCTCGATGTCATCAAAGATTGTTCGATGAATCGAAAGTTGCATAGAACTAGTGATTTTTCAATTGTTTTTGCAACTTGTTTTTCTATTTTTTAATCTTCTAAAGATGTTTTCGTAGTTGATTTTAGAACATATTAGAACATTTTTAAATGGATTATTACCTGAGGTGTTTTGGTCATGGGATGTGAGATTTAGGTTACCTTTGAAGATCTTTGAACACTTCCACTTTGTTAAGTCTTTAGTTTGTAGTCTTTCATGTGGGGCTCACTGGACTCTATGACTCATCTGTCACGTTAATTGACAAACAAGGGCACTTTCAAAAGTAATTTTAAGGCTTCCAAGCCAATAAAGGGTCCATTCACATAGGCTACACATGATTTGTATGTAAAGTAATTAGCATATAGAGATAGTGTATGTGAGTGTGTGGGATGTGATTCCTATCAATACTTAATGCTTAGACATTCATTTCATCATGTGTCATAAATAATCATTTAAGAAACATACTCATATGTAGATCAATGCTCAAATAGCAATGCCAAACACAATCATATATAGTGGTTCGGATATGTGCTTACTCCACTCCCGGCTAAAGCACTCTACCCTGGAGTGTGCCAGATTTCACTATTAATGGTTTTAAATCAGGTTAACCATAAACCTTTACAACCTACACAAGGCAACCTTAGATGCGTACGCAAGGTAACAAGTCCTACATAAGGACACAACTAGGTGCCTACACAAGGCAACCTTATGCCTATTTAAGGCAATGAGTCTTACATAAGGACAACACGTCCTACACAAGGACAACATAATGTATTCTCCTGTCGGAGGCCTACGAAAGTTCTCAGCGAGTTTGTTAACTTAAACTCTGAATCCCAATCCTACATAAGAAAGGGCTTTAAACTCAACGGACTCTGTATACTTACAAATAAGTGAGTGAGCCCCGTTTTAGCACATGTTGATGAAGATCTTCCTACTAATGAAGAGTCTTCAACTCCCTTGAACTGTAACCATCCGTTTGATACTCAATCAATGATCCGAGGTTGTTGGTTTAGGGTTTGGTCTGATCTTCTCTAATAAGTGATTTGCCTTTAGAGTTTAGAGAAGATTTCCATGTGCTAAGCATTCAAGAGTTCCAGCACAAAGATTTTACATTAAAGAGTGCTATTAAAAACTCAATGAATGTATGAGTTCATAACTCAATCGAAACAATGGGGATGTCAATAAATGCTTGTGCTATGGATTAAATGACGAACTCTTATGGGAAAGAGGGCTTGAGGATAAGGGTATTAACTACTATAATAACTCCCTCAAGCTCTCTTTAATCTAGCTACTTTTCCAAGAAGCAACCCAAGAGTATATATAAAGTTGAATATCCCAATGGTAAAAAAAGGGACAAAAATCTGACATTATCGATGTCATTAAAGGGTATTCGATGTCATTGAAATTTTAATTTTGATGTCATCGAACCTTCTCCAATTGCATCGACTACCTGCACCAAGATATTCAGTTAGATGTAGGACAGATTCTCTTCGATCTCATCAATTAACCTTCGATGCCATCGATGTGCACTTCAATTTCATCGAGGGATGTTTCGATTTCATCAAGATCCCTTTAGAAAACATACTTTGGTTGCTAGACAGATTTGTCCCCTTTTCGATGTCATCGATCAGACCTTCGATGTTATTGAAATTTGAATTTCGATGCCATCAAAAGGTCTTCAATGTGATAAAAAATATTTAGATTTTCTTAGAAAGCTTGTTGGAGAAACTGGTCTTAATATCAATGCAATTGAATGATCTTCGATGTCATCAATGACTTACTCTCAATGCGATCGAAAGAAGTTTGATTACATTGAGCTTCCTTCGATGTAATCGACAATACCTAGCATTGTACAGTTTGTTACTGGACTATATGTGCATGTTTTCGATGCAATCGAACCATGTTCGATGCCATCGAGATTGTCCTCGATTGCATATCGATGCAATCGTTAGGACATTGATTTTACCTGTATAGTTCATATTTCCTCCAATACTTAAAGTGTTTAAAACTAAGCTTACAAAGGGATTTTCAAAAACAGACATGGGTAAGTTTAAAATCTTATGGATGGGGTCATATGCCTTCAGGGTTTGGTTAGGGAAGTGAGGTTTTGTTTACCTATGTGAATCACTCGAGCTTTTTCAATCTTTGGTTGAGTTTTTGATCTTGCAGCTTGGGGCTCACTTGATGGACTGACTCAACACTCACGTCTATTAAAAAACCAAGGCACTTTCAGCCTCAGCCTCCCTGGAGACCCTCAAGGCCCCATAGAGGGCCTCGACCTCAGCTTGGGCCGCTGTCTGGGCCTTTACAGCTGCTTTCAGCTTCGTAGCTGTCACACCCTAGATTCGGTGACCGGATCTCGTAAGAATCCTGATAGCCAACTCCGGCACTGATAGCCTTCGTAGTACCCCATTTTCGGCTCTTGGCACCCATTCACCAGGTTCCGATCCTGGGATCCCACAAGGAGGATTTATATAACATAAGTCCAATCCATAAGAGCACACCTAAGATCATAACATAGTAACCACATGAAATAACTACAGGAACACATTATAAGATCCACTAATAATTTAAACCTTTCAAGATACAAGGCGTAAAGGGAAATACAAAGTCTATATAAAGGTAACTCCAAAGGGATCAGTGGCACGCCCTAGCTCCAGCTCCGCTCTCAATCACCTACACGCATCAATCGTGCATACGCTTATAGAAAGCTTAGAGGGTGGTGTAAGTGTGTGTAATACCAGTACCGAAAAGAAATATTAGAGAATGCAGAAGCTCGGCATGAACCAAGAACATTATCAATTCCACTAGCCATACCAAGGCTAAGCTATGATAATCATGAATGCAACAAGCTATACCAAGGCTATGTAAAGAAATACATGATTACTGGGCACCATACCAAGGCGATGCACAAAAGGCCTATAAAGCCAATGCCAATGCAATGCAATACATGTCAGTCCTCATATCAAGTCCACATCCATATACAGTTCCATTATAGGAAAATCACCGAGGTCAAATACACTACATGCTGACTGCCGCTATCCCAGCCACGTAGCCCAGCGAGTGTAAAAGACCTCACTACCTGCCTATGGATAGCCAATCACCAACAAGGCTCGACGGTAGCAGACCCATTTACGAGCCGGTCAAATTCGGCCTAGTATATGCAGGTGGGTAAGGCCACACCCCATCTCAACTGACCACGCTATAGTGAGAGTCATGGCCTAATGGTATAAGGCACTCAGGTGCTCATGTTTTCCACTCGGTCTTGGCGTTGAGGCGTCTCCTGGTACCATGAAGCTTTAGAGGCTTTCACCCAAGGGCATCCTACGTGCCCTAAATGCTCAAGTAACATTTTTGGTGTCCAATACGGCCATTCATGATACTCCTCCGGAGGTTACGGCCCTGATGAAGTAAGGGGGAATATAAACCATGTAATGAAATGTCAGATGCATGAATCACACATACCAGTCATGCATCAGCTCCAAGCATCCAACATGCTCAAGAGGGGAACTCCATCCCTCTGGGAAACCATCATATCTGCCTAATGGCACAACCATGACCACACACACATAATGCCAACCAAGCACACAATGCTGTATATAGGTCATGAAGATGAACAAGATGCGCCATGCGGCGATGTATGATGTCGTATGCTCCCCCTATCCAAGTAAGGACTAAGTCTAGGTACTTAGATAAATTCTCTAATAGGGGCCCAATAGTTTGGGGTAGCCCACAGGGCTAAGGAAGGCTAATGACATGGGCCTAAATAAATGAAACGGGCTTAACAAAGGTCTATAGTGGACCTTTAACCACTCATAGAGGCAAGTGGGCCTACCTTAGGGCCACAAATGTGGACATCCAACTACTATTTGTCCCAAGAAGGTAGCCTAAATAATAATCTTTCAAGCACCAGGGCCTAAGGCTCACACATCACCATAAATAAGAGAAGGGAAGCCATAACATTCCACATACATACTATATTGGACCTCAAATAGATGGCCCAAGGCCTACTCAAACATGGGTTCAAAGGCAACACAAATAGCCCAACCCATATGCAATACTATGGGCCTATAGGGAAGGTTAGGGCCCAACATAAAGATCACCAATTCCATATATTATGGTGGGCCTAGTGGGTAGCCCATTACTCAAACCTCATGGTAAAAAATCATGCTCTAGTCAGTAAGTTGGGCCTACAACACGGCCTAAGAATATAATTGATTTGGTGGGCAACCAAGGGCCCAACCATTTGTGAAATCCAGCCCACTAACCTAACACAACATTATGGTGAAAATGGCCCAAGAGTCCACCGGGCCTAGCAAGAAGGTTCCAGCCCATTTGGGCCTGAAGAGTTCAACAATCTAACTACATACATGGTCGCAAATAGCCCAATCTATGGTGGGTCTCAAGGGTGCATTAATTAAGCCCAAATTTAGGGATTAAGGGCATGAATTAATCCCTTCGAGGTCCTCACTGTAAGACCCATATCGTAGCTCGTACTGTTCTATATGCCTCCTTGGTCCTTCCGATCGAATTCCGGTGACCCACGATTTATTATCAGCATTTACATGTGATCTTGAGTCATATTCGGTATATCAGAGTCAGCTCGACTCGAAACTTGTAACCTTGCGACCGCACTATCGTTGCAGTTTCGACGTCGCGTATTACGCGCTGAGACGATACCCAAGCCAGGAGATTTGGGCCTACGTTCAGTTCAAGGAAAACGCCGCACATTATAAATACTGAGGAAATCTCTATGACACATCACATCAATCCATCAATTAGTCAAGTCAAGTACAACCCATAACCTACCCATCCCTCTCTCACCCAAAGTCAACAACACCCTTACTCATCCCATCCCTTTCTTACCAACAAGTCAACAAGCACCATACCCTCCATTTATTACATCACTCGTCTCTCTCTCATTTCTCATTTCCTCCCAAAAACAACCTAAGCACCCAATGTTCATGGCTTCCATGGAGAAGCTAGTGTGGTCCACCTTCCTACCTCCTATCTCCACCCTCCATGCCTCATCTCAACTGTTAGATCACATTCTTTGGAGCTCTAGAATTGTTGATAGAAGGAGAAGTCCATGATCAAAGGTGGGTGATTTTTTGTTGTTTGGATTTGATGATTAGAAGGCCTACATGTGGTGGGACCTATCTTAATGTATGCAATGTATAGGGAGGGTCCATAGTGGCGGGGCCCTCCCCTCTCACGTTCGTCTCTCTCTCTTTCTCTTTGATGTGTGGCTCACCTTGATGAATTAAGTATATCCACACCATTCATCAGTGGCAGCCACCTTGCTGTCCACCTATTGGATGACTTTGGGCAGGTTATTATAAGACTCCCTAATAGGTGGAGATTGTCTCACATGAGCGCATGGTATGCGCAGGATTGATACATGACTGGATTGTATGACTCATGCACCTTGCATTGTGTGTTGTGATTACTGTACGCCCTAGTGACATCAAGGCCATAGCCTCCACAGGCATATTGTGAATGGCCAAATGGGACACCAAAAATCTGTTATTAGTATCGCGCTGCCATAGATGGCCGTGGGTGAAAATTCTTAAACCCTCTTGGTACCAGAGGACACCCCAACATCGAGACCGAGTGGATATATATGAGTGCATGAGGGCCGTATACCAGTAGGTCGCGTCTCCCACTGTGTCGTGGTCAGTTGGGAGGGGGTGTGGCCTTATCCGCCTGAGGGAGTAGGCATAGCTAGGATAAGTTTGACCAGCTCATAAATGGGTTTGCTATCGACGTGTCAAGTAGATATTGGCTGACTACTGGCCAGGCAGATAGTGAGGTCTCTTCCACTTACCTAGTTGTGCGCTTGATGGGGTGACAAGCTGGTGTAGAGTGTACTAGACCTCGGTGATGATCCTAAAGATGTATAATACTGATTTGTGGAGCAGGAGTTGAATACTCATTCATTCATTCATTCACTATCCACTCAGGTTGGTGGTGCACAACTATTTGTTACGTGTACCTTCGTAATGGCCAGGATTTCAGTTGGGGCACGCGACTAACTTGAGATCAGGAGTTTTTTACATTGAGTCTATTTATCCAAATTAAGTATGGGACTGGTTAGGATAGAAGTCCCTTGTGATAGACCCCATAGCCTGCGATACTACATACTATCATCCCCACTTCACACTCCAGCATGGTCATTCCATTCACATCGCATATGAACTGATACCAGGCTATGGTTTGACCCGTCGGCTTGATTCCGGGCCAATAATAAAGAATCTCTCAGAAGTCCCTCAAAACAAAAGAATCCTTTGATTTCCGAGGTGTGTGATGCAAATGGAAACTGGGTCTTAGACGGCTGATATTATCCCCGATTCGAAAAAGCTAGAAATTCTTAGATCTGAAATCCGATTGAAACCGATCAAAGACCTATTTATATGGAAAGCCGAAAGCCATGGGAAATTCTCCATCGCTTCGGCATGGGAGTTGTGCAGACCGAGGGTTGCCAAAAAAGATTGGGCGACGGTTCGTCTGGTCATCTAAAGTACCTACAAAAATGAGTCAATTTGGTTGGAGGATCATGAACAACGGTCTTCCGGTTGACAGCTCCGTCAAGAAGGTGGGTGTTCGGCTAGCATCTCGATGCTATGTTTGTCAGAAAGGGTTTGAAGAAGACCCACTTGTTCATTAAATGTGAGATTGCTGAATGGGTGTGGAAAGAAGTTTCGAGTCTGTGCAACGTGAATCTGATTCCCAATCAAACGATTCAGACCAGATTCTGACTTTGGTTTAGTCGTGCTAAAGGTGGGTCTCAAATGGCCTTGATAAGAGGAATCACCCCACTTTTCGTCGCCTGGGAACTATGGGCAGAGCGTAACAAGAGGAGGCTAGGGGAGGGAATCACTAACCCGGACCAAATGTCGAATGAAGATTCAAAGATGGATGCTGGAAAATAGATAGGTCTGCTAAATTCGAAGAACGAATTCTCATTCGTGGATAAACTCTCTCTCGAAGCCATGAGCATACCGGCACAAGAAGTGTCAGTTCTGTCAGTGATTAGAATTCGTTGTTCGGAATAGCCCTAACTAAAGTGAAAGTGACTCCATAGCCCTATAATAAAGAAGGGGGGGACAAAATTCTGCTCTTCTTTTCATTGATTTTGGCTCTTTCGGCTATGCATAAGTGCCGAAGAATCTTTCTGTTACTTTGAGCTTCCATGGAAGTTGCCCCTCCAGCAATGCCTCTATCATCGGCGATTACATCCCCGGCATATGGCATTTTGGGTTACTGTGTTTCTGCATTTATATGGTCTAGGTAAGGCTGACATTATTTGTGATACTCATCAGGAATTGTATATTGGATTGCACCCTCGGCATCTGATATTTGGCTCTTTATGACTCCTCATTTGCATAATTAATCTGTATTGCGCATTCTGATATTGATTGACTCATAGACTTATCAGTATTTCTGCTTACTTTGATATCGTATGATTCATGATCTTACCAGTATTTTCGATATTGTACGATTATGGCATTATATTGAATACTTAACACTTACCTTATGTACATACTTACACCACTATAAGGCCCGTATCCTAGACCGTACCATTCGTAGGCTTTCACGGTCCTTCCAGTCGAATTTCAGCAACCCTCGACCCGTATCCGACGTTTGCACATGATCCTAAGCTGATTCCTATATACCAAAGTCAGCTCGACCTGAAACTTCTATCTTAGCGACTACACCGTGGCCGTGGTTCCAATGCTGCGACTCACGCACTGATCCGATACCTAGGTCAGAAGATGTGGGCATGCATTTATACCGAAGAAACGCTGCGCATTGTGAATTTCAAGAGAATCTCTACAACCTATCCCATCAATTAATCAATCAATGTCAAGTACATATCCTATCACAAATACAAGTCAAGTATAAGCAACCCATCCCTTCCCATTCTCAAAGTCAACTCTCTCTCTCTCCACCTATCCCTTTCTTATAACCCCATTACTCACCCATCACCTATCACCCATCATCTCATCCCTTTTCACCCATCACTTTTCTCTCTCTCATTCCCTCTCTTCACTCCCAAGCAACAAAAACATCCCACTTTCAAGCCTCCTCGAGCTCTCCTAAAAACAACAAGTGTGGCCCACCCTCTCATCTCTCATCCCAACCATCAAAACTCCATCATCCACTATCAAAAGTTGAGCATAGGAGCATGGAGGCTAAGGGACCAAGAAGGAGGCCAATAGGTGGGTGATCTACCATTAATTTGCATTTGAGGGCCCACTTATAGGTGCGACCCATTGTGATGTATGTGTTGTATTCATAAGGGGCCCATAGTGGCGGGGCCCCTCCATCACCATCTCTCTAGTCTCTCTCTCTCTCTCCTTATTTTTTTGTGATGATGTGGCCGTGTGGCCCACTCGGATAGACCCTCGCCAAGAAGTATGTAACCTATTCATGCCATCCACCTTCATGGGACCCACTTGATGGATGTGTTGGATCTACACTGTCCAGCCCGTTAGCGGGTCTGGATGGAAGCAAAAACACAAATATCATGTCGATCCAAACAGGTGGGCCACATCCATGTGGGACCCACCATGATACCTATGTTGCTTCCACACCATCCAGCGTTGGCTTTCACACCATCCAGCGTCTAGGGACGCTGGACATGGCTCACACAGTGAAGTGTGAACTGACGCTAGGGTGTACCGACGGCCAATTAAAAAAATACATATATAAAATATAAATATTAGATTAATTGACAAGCCTTGGGTGGACCACTCATGCAGACCCCACCTTGAAGTATGGGTCTAATCCACGCCGTCCATCCCGTTCCCCAGCTTATTTTAGGCTTTGAGCCGAAAAATGAAGCTAATCCATCTTTTTGGCGGGCCATATCATAGAAAACAGGGATTTCTGCCATTCAAATATGTTAGGACACTCCCTGATGTTTTATACGCCAAAACATGCCAAATGTTGGGCTCATTTGGACCATCTTGAGCCATAGAAACCAATGGGTGGGGTGGATCTTCTTGATGCGGGCCCCACCTAAGAAAAACCATAGAAAATATAAATTTAAAAAAATAAGCAGCAGACACTGTTGCTGTTGCTGCCATCTAGAGGACGGCGCAGCAGCGTCCTGCTACACTGTGGATGACATGGCAGGGATCGTGGGTCCCAGCAGTGGGCCCCACTGTGATGTGTGTTGAACATCAAATTGGTGCATTTGATGGGGCCCTTTTAGCCGTGGGGCATGCCAAAAATCAGCAGTACTTGGGAGCTCAGGTGGCCCACACGGCAGGAAACAGTGATGAATTGAACGTCTGCCATAGGAACTCCACTGTTCCAGACGTTTTGGAGAAATATGAAATTTATATTTTTTTTATATATGTCTGTGTGACTGTATCTGTAGATGGATGGAAAATAAACGTTATGGTGGGCCCTAAGTGAGACCCACCCATGATGGGATTGGTTTGGCTAGTGTACCACACATCAGCCCTATAGTTGTTGACGTGGCAGGTCATGTGGAGCCCACCTTAGTGACATGTGCACCCAATATGTGGGACCCTCCTTGATGTATGTGTTGTATCCTAACCATCCATCCTATTGGCAAGCCCATCTTAAGGCTTAGGACTAAAAATAAGACATATCAAGGATCACGTGGACCACATTGTAGAAACAGTGGGTTTGAACATCCACCATTAAAACCCTTGGGCTGCAAGGTTAGACCAATATGATATTTGTTTTTCCTCTAAATCCAGGTCTTTGTGACCTTATGAATAGGCTAAATGGGAAAAAAACCATATGGTGGGGCCCACTGGAATTTAACAGTGGAAAATCATTATCACCACTGCTAGTTATTGTATGGTTCAGTTGATCTTTTGATATGATTCATTTTATATATATATATTAATTTCTAAAAATAGATGAGTTGGGTTCGGCCTATTTGAACTTGGCCCATTCGACTTGGCCCAGTTGATTCGGCCCATTGTTTCGGCCCATTTGACTAGGCCCGATGTGATATATAAGGCCCACATGGATATATATGAGGCCCATGTGATGTAGCCCATTTGATGCATTTGGAGCCCTTGGGTCGAGTCCCAACAGGATGTACACAAGGGCCATTGCAATGTGTGATTCCACTATGGTTTAGGTAATGATGTTCATGGCAGGCCACAGCCTCCACAGGCACATCGTTTTTCGGCTTCCTGATAGGCGCAGTTGTCCTACATGAGTGCGGGGTACACGCAGAATTGTTGCATATTTGGTAGGGTGATTCATGCACTTGCATTTGTGTGATTGTGATTATCGTATGCCTTAGCGAAATCAGGGCCACAGCCTTCACAGGCACATCGTGGATGAACGGATTGGATACCAAAAATACTGTTTCTAGCATCGGGGTGCTATAGATGTCCTTGGGTGAAAATCTCTAAACCCGATAGTACTAGAGGATGACTCTAACGTCGAGACCGAGTGGATACATGAGCGCACGAGGGCTGTATACCAGTAGGCCGCATCTCCCACTGTGTTGTGGTTGGTTGGAAAAGGGTGTGACCTTACCCGCCTGAGTGAGAGGGTAATTTCTAGGTTGAGTTTGACCAGCTTTTGGAATCAGTCCGCTATCGACGAGTCAGGCTCGATATTGGCATGCGGATAGTGAGGTCTCTTTCACTCACCTAGTTGTATGTTTAGATAGGGGCGGCAAGCTGGCATTGAGTGTAATAGACCCCGGTGATTATCCAGAATGAGAACTGTACTGATATTTGATGAGTTGTATGAGGATTTGGATGAGGATTGGCATGTTTGAGTTGCATCTCACATCTCATGGTCTTAATATGACTGATAGCATTCATATCTTACACCGCATAGCCTTGGTACGGCTGATTGCATTCATGTACCCATCAACATGATTCCTCATTACTCTGGCATTGCATTTTGAGTAAGTTCATACTACGCACACACTTACACCACCCTCTAAGCTTTTTATAAGCTTATACACGATTGATGCGTGCAGGTGACGCTGGGATGTAGTCATAGCCTCGCCACAGTTGGAGTGTGCAGTCGAGCTTCTGAAGTTTCTGTTATTTTCATTATCTTGTATTTCCCTTTCATACGCATTGTACTTAAAGTTTTTTATCATAGTGAATTTTGTGATGGTGTTCTTGTGGTTATTGTTCATGGGTTATCCTTATGGTTATGCTCATTATGAATCAAATCATATTTGAAATCCTCCTTGTAGGATCCCAGGATCGGAACCTAGTGTATGGGTGCTGGGAGCCGAGAATGGGGTACTGTGGAGGCTGTCAGCACCGGATTCGGTGATCGGGAATTTTGTGAGCCCTGTTTTCGAGTTTGGGGCATGACAGAAGTTTGTATCAAAGCATAACTTGGGGATAACCAAGAACAACATCACATGTTTGCTATGAGTTTAGGACGATTAGGTTCCAAGTGCATAACCTTCCGATTTAGCTCCCTAACGTGTGTAACTTCAAGGGTTTTCAAAGTTGATAGGCACCTTTGCTCTTCGCTATAGGACATGCCGCCCAGGAGAGTGACCCGATCAACTCTCGTTCCACCACCTGAGGCTCCCGCTTTACCACCTGCGACTTCCGTTCCACCCCCTGAGATCCCTGCTCCCCAGCCTGAGGATGTCGTTCCTCCACCTGAGACCGGTGCAGATTCAGGAGTACCTGTGAGTGCCTCGCAGTTACAGGAAATGTTGCAGGCTGTGACAACCGCCCTCCAGGGGTAGGGTAGGCGCCCAGTTATTTTGCCAACCCAGGCAGAGCAGGAGCTCGCTAGTGCCCTTCTTAGAGAGTTTCGACAGCTTGATCCTCTGCGCTTCCAGGGCGAGCCAAATTTGACTACAACTGAGAGGTGGCGCTCCAATGTGGAGAAGATTTTTGATACGATGACATGTACGACCCAGCAGTGAATTCGGTTGGTAGTATTTCTTCTCCAAGGTGAGGCCGAGCATTGGTGGACCTCCGTTACCCGCATTGCAGGGCCTGATTATGTTTGGACATGGGAGGATTTTATTGATCGATTCGAGTAGCAGTACTTCCCCGACCATATTCGTCGTCAGAGAGCATTAGAGTTTGAGACTCTGGTGCAGGGGGACATGTCCGTGGCATAGTACGCAGCCCGTTTTATGGCGCTATCAAGATTCGTGCCGTATTTGATTGATAATGAGGGGCGGAAGGCCCGCCATTTCGAGAACGACTTGCATTACGGTCTTCGAGGCCGTGTTATTGGGCATGAGCTCCCGACCTTTTAGGCAGTAGTATGGAGGGCCCAGATTTACGAGAATGAGTGGGCCAGCACACAGAGCAATAAAGATCAGAGGAGAGGTCAAAAGAGGTCGGCCCCCTCCAATAGCTCCCAACAGCATCGATGACTACAGAGGTAGAGGAGCCACCCATCCGCCAGAGCACCAACAGCACCATCGGCACCTCCAGTAGCAGCACCTCAGAGGCAGCTTTCTGATACCTGCTATGGATGTAGTGGGATAGGACATCGTAGGTGTGAGTGTCCCCGACCTTAGCAGCAGCAGTAACTGAGAGCACCACACCAGCCTCCGTAGTAGCAGTTGAGAGCACCATAACAGCCTACATAGCAGCAGCGACAACATATCCCACTACCAAGGCCCCCTCAACGGCAGCATCAGCACCAGCCTTAGAGACCACAGTAGCAGAGAGGTAGTTTAGAGTGCCTCAGTGAGATCAGCAACAGTAGCATCCTCCAAGGGGACAGGCATCTCCCTAGCTAGCTCAGGCTAGATTCTATGCGACTCAGCAGGATCCGCAGTCATTCGGAGGATTCATTAAGGGTATACTTCCAATCTCCGCATGCATCGCCCGAGTATTATTTGATTCTGGTGCTTTACAGTCATTCATGTCTGAGGACTTTTACCGATCGACTGGATTACTGACAAAGTCTGCTAGTGAGGGATTGACCGTATCGATGCCCTTAGGGAAGACTACAGTATTAGGCCGCTTCTATTCATCTTGCCCCGTGTTAGTGGGAGAGATTTTCTTGCCCGCTGACTTGTACATGCTACCGATGTCAGATTTTGACATTATCCTGGGCATGGATTGGCTTATCGAGTACCATGCCATCTTGGACTGTTCCGCGAGGACAGTCACATTTTGCATACCAGGCTTACCGCAATTTCAGTTCGTCGCCGATCCTAGAGGAGAGTCGTTGTCTTGTTTGATGTCCTGCACCATTGAGGAGCCTGTTGCCACTTGTATTGATCAGTTGCTGATTGTTTGTGATTTTCCCGACATGTTCTAGGAGATTTCGGGATTGCTGTCATGCCGTTATATTGAGTTCCAGATTGACCTCGTGCCCGGTACCATGCCTATTTCGAAGGCCCCGTACCATATGACACCGATGAAATTGCGTGAGCTACAGTGATAATTGGATGAGTTGCGTGAGTTGGGATTCATCTGTCCGAGCAGTTCTCTGTGGGGAGCGTTGGTACTCTTCATCAGGAAGAAGGATGGCTCGTTGAGGCTCTACGTGGATTACCGCGATCTTAACCGGGTCACGATCAAGAATAAGTACTCGCTCCCAAGGATAGATGATTTGTTTGATCAGCTGTAGGGTGCACAGTTCTTTTCGAAGATCGACCCACGTTTCGGTTATCATCAGATTCGGGTCTGAGAGGAGGACATCCCGAAGACGGCTTTTGGGACGCATTATGGTCATTTTGAGTTTCAGGTCATGTGCTTCAGACTGACCAATGCACCCGCGATCTTCATGCAGTTGATGAACAAGGTCTATCGTCCATATCTCGATTAGTTTGTTGTGGTCTTCATCGACGACATTCTGATCTATTCGAGGACCCGTGAGGAGCATGAGCAAGCATTTGGAGATTATATTGGAGACCCTTCGTGCCCACCAGCTGTATGTGAAGCTGGAGAAGTGTGAGTTTTGTCAGGAAGAGGTGAAGTTTCTCGGTCACGTGATGATGAGGAAGGGTATCGTCGTGGACCCCTAGAAGGTTAAGGCAGTGTGTCAGTGGAGCCAGCCATGACTGTGTCTGAGACCGCAGTTTCCTTGGTTTAGATGGATACTATTGGCGTTTTATTGAGGGCTTCTCTCATATTGCAGCTCTGTTGACCAGGTTAACTTAGAAAGGTGCAGATTTTATTTGGACTAACGCATGTGAGCAGGCATTCGTGGAGCTGAAGGACCGTCTGACGTCTGCTTCTGTCCTCACTCTTCCCTCTAGGAGTGATGGATTTTTTGTATTTACCGATGCCTCACATATTGGTTTAGGTGTTGTCCTGATGTAGCATGATAATCCTGTAGCCTTCGTGTCTCGTTAGCTCAAGGTCAATGAGCTAAACTACCCCACTCATGATTTGGAGCTGGCAGCAGTCGTCTTCACACTGAAGGTGTGGAGACACTATCTCTATGGGGTCAGGTTCGAGCTCTTCTCGGACCACAAGAGCTTGAAGTATCTATTCTCTCAGTCTGAGCTAAACATGAGGCAGAGAAGCTGGATGGAGCTTCTGAAAGACTATGATTTTGACCTCAGTACCACCCAGGTAAGGCGAATGTGGTGGCAGATGCCCTCAGCCGTCAGCCACGAGGCCTGGTGGCACACATGATGATTTAGGAGTGGAGGATGCTCGGGGATATAGTAAAGTATGACTTCAATTTTGGTCTGCAGTCTTCTATCGTTCAGTTATCGAGCCTGTCGATTCAACCCTCTCTTGTTGCAAGGGTGATCGAGGCTCAGCAGAAAGACGAGTCGTTACAGGATTATCAAGTAGAGACAGTATCTAAGCGTCAAACAGATTGGCAGATTGATTCTGATGGTGGACTTCACTTTAGAGGCCGATTATGTGTCCCGAATATTCCTGAGTTGTGTAGAGATCTTATGACCGAGGCACATCGATCGCAGTTTTTTATCCACCCCTGCTCGACAAAGATGCATCGTGATATGAGGAGACAATATTTTGGGCGGAAATGAAGCTCCAGATTACTAGTTTTGTGGCCGAGTGTGACACATGCCAGCATATCAAGGCCGATCATTAGAGACCCTCAGGTCCATTGCAACCGCTGAGCGTCCTGACGTGGAAGTGGGAACACGTATCTATAGATTTCATTATGGGCTTACCGAGGACTCAGTGCGGTCATGATGTCATCTGGGTTGTCATGGATTGTCTGATGAAGTCGGCACATTTTCTTGCGATTCATGAGACTTGACATTCGGACCGGCTCGCTAGGCTGTTTATTGATGAGATCGTGAGATTACACGGTGTTCTTGTCTCGATCATTTCAGACCAACACCCGAAGTTCACGTCTTAATTTTGGGGCAGCTTTCAAAGAGCGATGGGCACTGATTTGCAGCTCAGCACCGCATGTCACCAGTAGACCGATGGCCAGACCGAGAGGGTCAAACAGATCCTTGAGGACATGCTTCGGGCATGCGCAATTGATTTCAGGGGTAGCTGGGATGAGCACCTGGGATTGGCTGAGTTCGCATAGAACAACAACTATCAAGTGACTATTGGCATGACTCCTTTTGAGGCATTGTATGAGAGACTGTGCAGATCTCTGAGTTGTTGGACCAAGGTCAGAGAGCGGCATCTCCTAGGTCCTGAGCTTATGCAGCAGACGTCAGAGGCTATCGATATCATCAGGTAGAGGATGCGCATAGCTCAGAGCTAGCAGAAGAGTTTTGTTAACTGTTGGCGTCGTCCCTTGGAGTTTGCAGTAGGGACAGAGTGTATCTCAAGGTCTCGCCGGTGAAGGGCGTAGTTCGATTTAGAGCGAAGGGAAAGATTGCCCCTAGATTCATAGGACCTTTCGAGATCATTGGGCGCGTTGGTACCGTGGCCTATCGGCTTACCTTGCCATCTCAGTTGTCTAGTGTCCACAACATTTTATATGTCTTTATGCTGAGGAAATGTGGGTCAGACATCGTTCCTGTTATTGATTGGCAGCCGTTGGAGGTTCGTGAGGACGCTTCTTACATTGAATAGCTAGTTCGTATCCTTGATCGAAAGGAGCAAGTCCTTCGGACCAAGGTCATTCCCTTGGTGAAGGTTCAGTGGGGTCACCATTCTGTTGATGAGGCATCTTGGAAGTGCGAGGCCGAGATTCGAGAGCGCTATCCCATCTCTTTGATAATTGATTCTATGTTGTATCTTGTATACTATCTCCGATTTTATATGATGATGTTATGTTTCTTCTTTCCTTATGAGTTATGTCTAGTTATGTTGATTGTGTAAATTTTGAGGACGAAATTTTATTTGAAAGGGAGAGTTCTAAGGTCCGTATCCTAAATCATACCATTCCGCAGGCTTCTGCGTTCCTTCTGGTCGAATTCTGGCAACTCTTGACCTGTATCCAACGTTTACACATGACCTAAGTTGAGTCTTGCATATCAAAGTCAGCTCGACCCGAAACTTGTATCTTAGTGACCGCGCCGTCCCGCAGTTCCAACGTCGAGACTCGCGCACCGATCTGATACCCAGGTCAGAAGATGTGGGCCTGCATTTTTTCAAAGAAACGCCGCGCATTGCGAATTCCGAGAGAATCTCTAAAACCTATCCCATCAATCAATCAATGTCAAGTACATATCCTATCATAAGTACAAGTCAAGTACAAGAAACCCATCCCTTCCCATTCCTAAAGTCAATTCTCTCTCTCTCTCTCTCCACCCATCCATTTCTTACAACCCCATCACCTATCACCCATCATCTCATCCCTTTTCACCCATCACTTCTCCCTCTCTCTCATTCCCTTTCTTCACTCCCAAGCAACAAAAACATCCCACGCCTAAGCCTCCCCAAGCTCTCCCAAAAACAACAAGTGTGGCCCACCCTCTCATTTGTCATCCCCACCATCAAAACTCCATCATCCACCATTAAAAGTTGAGCATAGGAGCTAAGGAGGCTAAGGGACTAAGAAGGAGGCCAATAGGTGGGTGATCTACCGTCAATTTGCATTTGAGGGCCCACTTATAGGTGGGACCCATTATGATGTGTGTGTTGTATTCATGAGGGGCTTATAGTGGCGGGGCCCCTCCATCACCGTATCTCTCATCTTTCTCTCTCTCTCTCTTTCCTTTTTTGTGATGATGTGGCCGTGTGGCCCACTCGGATAGACCCCCACCATGAAGTATGTAACCTATCCATGCCATCCACCTTCATAGGACCCACCTGATGGATGTGTTGGATCTACACTGTCCAGCCCGTTAGCGGGTCTGGATGGAAGGAAAAACACAAATATCATGTCGATCCAAACAGGTGGGCCACGTCCATGTGAGACCCACCATGATACCTATGTTGTTTCCACACCATCCAGCGTCCAGGGACACTGGACATGGCTCATACAGTGAAGTGTGAACTGACATTGGGATGTACCGACGACCAATAAAAAAAATACATATATAAAATATAAATATTAGCTTGATTCAACAAGCCTTGGGTGGACCACTCATGTAGACTCCACCTTGAAGTATGGGTCTAATCCACACCGTCCATCTCGTTCCCCAGCTTATTTTAGGCTTTGAGCCAAAAAATGAAGCTAATCCATCTTTCTGGCGGGCCATAGCATAGAAAATAGGGATTTTTACCGTTCAAATATGTTAGGACCCACCCTGATGTTTCTATACGTAAAAACATGTCAAATATTGGGCTCATTTGGACCGTCTTAAGCCATAGAAACCAATGAGTGGGGTGGATCTTCCTGATGCGGGCCCCACCTAAGAAAAACCATAGAAAATATAAATTTTTTTTAAAAATAAGTAGCAGGCACTGCTACTACTGCCATCCAGAGGATGGCGCAGCAGCGTCCTGCTGCACTATAGACGGAAAGGCAGGGACCGTGGGTCCTAGCCATGGGCCCCACTATGATGTGTGTTGAACATCAAAACCGTGCATTTGATGGGGCCCTTTTATTCGTGGGGCATGCCAAAAATCAACCGTACTTGGGAGCTCAGGTGGCCCACACGGCAAGAAACAGTGGTGAATTGAACGTTTGCCATAGTAACTCCACTGTTCCAGATGTTTTGGAGAAATATGAAATTTATATTTTTTATATATATGTTTGTGTGACCATATCTGCAGATAGATGGAAAAGAAACGTTATGGTGGGCCCTAAGTGGGACCCACCCGTGATGGGATTGGTTTGGCTAGTGTACCACACATCAGCCCTATAGCTGTTAACATGGCAGGTCATGTGGAGCCCACCTTGGTGACATGTGCACCCAATATGTGGGACCCTCCTTGATGTATGTGTTGTATCCTAACCATCCATCTTATTGGCAAGCCCGTCTTAAGGCTTAGGACTAAAAATAAGACAGATCAAGGATCATGTGGACAACACTGTAGAAACAATGGGTTTGAACGTCCACCATTAAGACCCTTGGACTACATGGTTGGACCAATATGATATTTGTTTTTCCTCTAAATCCAAGACTTTGTGACCTAATGAATAGGCTGGATGGGAAATAAACCCTATAGTGGGGCCCACTGGAATTTAACCGTGGAAAATCATTATCTCCACTGCTAATTATTGTATGGTCCAGTTGATCTTTTTATATGATTCATTATATATATATATATATATATATATATATATATTGATTCTAAAAATAGATGAGTTGGGTTCGGCCTATTTGAACTCGGCCCATTCGACAAGGCCCATTCAACTCGGCCCATTCGACTTGGCCCAGTTGATTCGGCCCATTGTTTCGGCCCATTTGACTAGGCTTGATGTGATATATGAGGCCCGATGTTGAGGCCCACATGGATATATATGAGGCTCGGGTGATGCGACCTATTTGATGTATTTAGAGCCCTTGGGTCGAGGCCCAACGGAATGTACATATGGCCCATTGCAATGTGTGATTCCACCATTGTTTAGGTAATGATGTTCATGGCAGGCTGTGCCTTGGGAGCAACGATGATTTGATGTCCACATTGTAAGGATGATGTTGGTTAAATGTCCGCATTATCACTCTCCCCAGGGCCCATTGATAGGCCCATACTTGTAGTGTGTAAGCCGTCTAGGCCCATCTTCGTTATGAACAGAGCCCATCACCATATAACATGTTTAACATAGATCCATAATTCATTATCATACGCATCATATGTATGCTTCATATGAGGAGTGACTGATCATAGCATATGCCTTCGGGCATATTATTTTTGGGCTCCCTGATAGGCGGAGTTGTCCTACATGAGCGCGGGGCACGCGCAGAATTGTTACATGTCTGGTAGGGTGATTCATGCACTTGCAATTGTGTGATTGTGATTATCGTATGCCCTAGCGACATCAGGGCCACAGCTTCCACACGCACATCGTGGATGGCTGGATTAGATACCAGAAATACTGCTTCTAGCATCGGGGCGCCATAGATGTCCTTGGGTGAAAATTCCTAAACCCGATGGTACCAGAGGATGACTCCAATGTCGAGACCGAGTGGATAAATGAGCGCATGAGAGCCGTATTCCTATAGGCCGCATCTCCCACTATGTCATGGTCGGTTGGAAAGGGGTGTGACCTTACCCGCCTGAGTGAGGGGGCAATTTCTAGATTGAGTTTGACCAGCTTGACGAATCTGTCCGCTATCGACGAACCGGGCCTGATATTGGCAGGCAGATAATGTGGTCTCTTCTACTCACCCAGTTGTGCGTTCGGATAGGGGCGGCAAGTTGGCGTTGAGTATACTAGACCCCAGTAATTATCCATAATGGGAACTGTACTGATATTTGATGAGCTGTATGAGGATTTGGATGAGGATTGGCATGCTTAAGTTGCATCTCACATCGTATGGTCTTGATATGACCGATACCATTCATATCTTGCACTGCATAGCCTTGGTACGGTTGATTGCAATCATGTACCCATCAGCATGATTCCTAATTACTCTGGCATTGCATTTTGAGCACGTTCATACTATGCACACACTTACACCACCCTCTAAGATTTCTATAAACTTATACATGATCGATGCGTGCAGGTGACGCCAGGACACAGCCATAGCCTTACCACAGTTGGAGTATGCAGTCGAGCTTCTGGAGTTTCTGTTATTTTCATTATCTTGTATTTCCCATTCATACGCATTGTACTTAAAGTTTTTGATCATAATGAATTTTATGATGGGGTTCTTGTGGTTATTGTTTGTGGGTTATGCTTATGGTTATGCTCATTACGAATCAAATCATGTTTGAAATCCTCCTTGTATGCTCCCAGGATCGGAAATTGGTATATGGGTGCCAGGAGCCGAGAATGGGGTACTATGGAGGCTATCAGCGCCGAATTCAGTGATCGGGAATTTTATGAGTCCGGTTCCGAGTTTGGGGCATGAAAACCACCCTCTAAGCCTTCTATAAGCTTATGCACAATAGATGCATGCAGGTAATGTTAGGTTATACTAGCGTTGAGCTTCAACTGTCTTCCGGAGCTTTGATTTTATGTATTTCCCTTTCAGCATTGTATTCAAAGTTTATATTAGTGGATATGTGATGATGATGTTGCTTTTGTGATTTAGGTAAACTTGTGGTTATGCTTCTTACGAGATAAATGTATGTTGGAAAATCCTCCTTTTAGGATTCCAGGATCGAAACCTGGCATATGGGCGCTGGGAGCTGAGAATGGGGTACTACGGAGGTTGTCAGCACCAGATTCGCCGATCGGGATTCCCGTGAATCCGATTTTCGGATTTCGGGCATGACACTCACAATGTGGTGGGCCTCACTCCTTAAATTCTCAGCCCAAAGGCAATGTACATGTACAATATATTGCTGGATTTTTGTTCCGCTAGTTTTTATGGGCCTGTTGGAGCCCAGAAAATGGTCAATCTGATTGGAGTATGGATTTAGAGTGGTTCACCATCAAGTATAGGGGCCCCACCACATAGGGAACACCCCAAATACATTAGAAATAGCTGGGCCACACTGCTGGACCAAAGGTCCAGTAGCAGCCCCACCATAGGCCAGGGCATCCTAATGGGCTGGACTCCTAGTCCTACATGAATGCATACGGTGGACCCCACCTTGGAATGCTCCACATCAAGGTGGGCCACATATAAGAGGGCCTCAAAATGAATGGCCACATGCATAAAACATACATCATGGTGGGCTACCAAACAGGTGGGACGGCCAGCCTTGCTGGACGTCCTTACCATGGGCGTCCAGCCAGGTGGACCGGTCCAACCACCATATCCAGAAAACCAATGACTCGATTGGCCTAAAACTTGGTAGGTGGGTCCTAGTAAGGGTGGGCCAGCTCCAGAATAAATTTCAGAATTTTATAAGCATGTAAAATATTTTTAAATTAAATGGCAATCAAATATGCTGCAGAAATCTGGTTGCTGCAGAATTCTATTTGTCCCTATGTTTGGGACCTTATGGTGTGAGCCTAGACCTACCCAAACCCTTGGAAAAATTATGGGAAGGGTGGTCCTACATCTGCAAAACAAGTGGGGTCCTCTGGGGTGGCCCACTTCTTCCAGAAAGTCAGGTAAACATAGTGATTTCTGTCATATAGTATTGCTGAATTGTCCAAAAAATTCTGGACAGTTAGCAATCTTTGGCCCAACCCATGGGCCTCAATCATGGGAGATAGGGTGTGGGTCCCATACCACATCAAAGTTGGGTCCACACACTACAAAACCCTCAAGAAATTTGGGGTAAAATGGGTCTAAAAATAAATCTAAACATCAACCCAAAACATATACTCCAACTGGGCTGAAATCTGGACAACAACATGTGTTGTCCATATTTTGGCCCATACAATATAATCAAAGGGCCCATAGCCCTGATTCAATATGTGGAGTCTACCTTGATATGTCAATAAAATTCCAAGCCCATAATTTCACCCAAACCTGCATGAAAAGTGTGATTTAGAGGTCACCCAAACCATGCATGCATGGTTCGGCCTGGACGTCCAATCAAGTGGGCTTTGACGTCCGCCTTGCTCGAGGCCTGGGAGGTTGTTGACCTACTTTGGTGGGCCACACCTCATCAGCATACATAGAAGAAAATATAGAGAAAGGGGAGAGAAAAGGAGCAAGAATCTACCATAGGTGGGTGGTCCTGGGCCACTCGCACACAATCCACACCATCACTATTCGTATGAGTTACATGCATGGCAAGATACATTAAAATAAATTGTTGGATGGTAGGGGTTTCTTCCCTATATGCATGCAAAGGCCTAGATGACCCATTAGATGCAAGAAAGAAGAGGAAATCATCTTGGTGGTTCCATGGAAAATGGCCCACTATGGAATGGTTTATGTAGGATCTAGGCCCTTAGCCTTCATCCTAGGAGCCTTGTAGGGCCTCCACCATGGATTGGTGGGCCCTACATGTTTCCATGCATGTAGAAGAAAGAAGAGAAGAAAGGGAAGAAGAAGAAGAGGTGAAGAATGTTAATGAAGCACCCACCTTGAAGAGATGACTCCAATACTTAAGATCTAGGTTCTATTCTTCAAAAGGGAGGTGTTTGAAGGTTGGAGATGGGTTCTTAGTGGTTAGATGGTGGGGGAGAGAAGGAAGAAAGGGCTGGAATTAGGAAGAGAGGGGTGGGACGTCCATTGCTAAGGAGGGTGAGAATGAGAGAATGAGAGAGAGAGAGAGAGAGAGAAGATAGGTATAGGGAAGCAATGATTTCTCTTGCTAGAAAAGAGAGAAACCCCATGATGAGTCCTGGGGGTGGTAACCAAGCCTAATGATAGCCTCTCTAGCTAGCTACTCTAGGCTAGGTTAGGTTAGGTAGGGTTAGGTGTGTAAGTTCCATAAAAAGGAGCACCTAAGTGGGCCCCATGCATGAAAAAGTGTGTGGGCCCCTATCAAGTGGGCTCCATGCATGATGACTGGTTAAGAATTGACGGGTCAATAACACAAGACGTACATGTCAGATTCACGCATGAGATGGGACGTTGGAACCGCAGTGCCAATGCGGTCGCAATGGCATAAGTTTCGAGTCGATCCGAGTTGGGTCTGCGTGACCGGACTTAAGGATGACCGCAAACACTATTTGTAGGTCGTAGGTCGCTGGGATTCGGCCGGTAGGACCCTGAGACCTAGGGGAACAGAATGTATACTCAGGGTAGAGTCGTACATCTCTCTCCACTAACAAAAAAAATTTCATCCTCGAAATTGCCAAAACCAGGACAATGAAAATGCACAAACATCATCATATATATAATCATCAATCACAAGAGATGGCAATACATAAAGCAATATAAGAATCAATTAATAAACAAATGGGGATAGTGCTGTCGAATCTCGGCTTTGCGCTCCCAAGTCACCTCAGCCTCTGAATGATGACCCCACTGTACCTTCACCAGGGGAATGACCTTGGTCTTAAGAACCTGCTCCTTCCGATCAATGATACAAGTCGGCTGTTCAATGTAAGAAGCATCCTCTCAGACCTCAAGGGGCTGCCAATCAATCACTGGAATGATGTCTGATCCACACTTCCGTAACATAGATATATGAAATATATCGTGGATCCCGGACAACTCTGAAAGTAAGGCAAGCCTGTAGGCCACAGCGCCCATGCGCTTGGTAATCTCGAAAGGTCCAATGAATCTTGGGGCAAGCTTGCCCTTTGCTCCAAATCGAACCACGCCCTTTATAGGTGAGACCTTGAGATATACCATGTCCCCTACTGCAAACTCGAGGGGTCAACGTCGACGATCAGCAAAACTCTCCTACTGGCTCTGAACTGTGTGCATTCTCTACCTGATAATATCCACCACCTCTGATATCTGCTGCACAGCTCAGGACCTAGGAGATGATGATCTCCAACCTCGGTCCAATAGCTAGGAGATCTGCACGGTCTACCATATAGTGCCTCAAAAGGAGCCATGCTGATAGTCCCCTGATAACTGTTGTTGTACGCGAACTCGCCAGGGCACAAATGCTCATCCTAACTACCCACAAAGTTAATCACATAGGCTCTGAGCATATCCTCAAGGATCTGGTTGACCCCTTCGGTCTGTCCATCCATCTACGGATGATAAGCGGTGCTGAGCTGCAAAGTAGTCCTCATCACCTGCTAAAAGCTCCTCCAAAACTAAGACATAAATCTGGGGTCTTGGTCAAATACGATTGAAATCGGAATGTTGTGTAGTCTCACAATCTCCTCCACGAAGATCGTTACCAACTGATCCAAAGTCCAAGAAGTGCGCATTGGAATGAAATGTGCTGACTTCATCAGACGATCGACAACAACCCAGATGGCATTGTGACCACACTGAGTCCTCGGTAAACCCATGATGAAATCTGTAGACACATGCTCTCACTTCCAAACTGAAATGCTCAACGGCTGAAAGCGACCAGGGGGTCTCTGGTGATCGGCCTTGACATGCTGGCAAGTGTCACACTTGGCCATGAAGCTAGCAATCTGGCACTTCATCCCTGACCAAAAGTACTGCCTCCTCATATCTCTGTACATCTTCGTGGAGCCTGGGTGGATGGTAAGTTTCGATCGGTGTGCCTTGGTTATCATATCTTTATGCAAATCTGGCACGTCTGAAACACACAATCGGCCTTTGTAGCGAAGTCCACCATCAGAACCAATCTGCCAGTCTGATTGCTCCACGAACGCTACCTCTGCTCGGTATCCCTATAACAACTCATCTGTCTGCTGAGCCTCGATCACCTTGCGACAAGAGAGGCTTGAATCAACAGGCTCGAAAGCTAAACAATAGAAGACTATAAGCCAAACTCAAAGTCGAACTCTGATACATCCTCAAGCATCTTCCATTTACGAACCATCATCTGTGCCACCAGACCTCGTGGTTGATGGCTGAGCGCGTCCACCACCACGTTTGCCTTACTCGGGTGGTACTGAAGGTCAAAGTCATAATCCTTCAACAACTCCATCCATTGCCTCTATTGTATGTTTAACTTCGATTACAAAAATAAATACTTCAGGCTCTTATGGTCCGAAAAGAGCTCGAACCTGACCCCATAGAGATAATGCCTTCACACCTTCCATACGAAGATAACAGCTGCTAGCTCTAGATCATGCGTGTAGTAGTTCAGCTTATGGACCTTGAGCTGGAGTGAGGTATACGCCACTGGCTTCCCATGCTGCATCAGAACAACACCCAAACCAACTTTGGAGGCATCGGTAAAAACCAATGAAACCATCAATCCCATCAGGATGAGCGAGGATAGGAGCGGACGTGAGGTGGTCCTTCAATTTCATAAATGCCTCCTCACAGGCGTCACTCCAGACAAACTCGGTGCTCTTCCGCGTCAACCGGGTTAACGGTGTTGCAATGCGGGAGAAACTCTCAATGAATCGTTGATAGTATCCCACCAGACCAAGGAAGCTATGGATCTCGAACACGTTCGTGGGCTGTCCCCACTGATGCACTGCATCAACCTTCTAGGGGTCCACAGCGACACCCTCCCTCGTCACCACATGACCGAAGAACTTCACATCCTCCTGCCAGAACTCACACTTCTCCAGCTTCACATACAACTGGTGGGCACGGAGGGTCTTGAGCACAATCTGTAAATGCATCTCATGGTCCTCATGAGGCCTCAAATACACCAGAATATCATCAATGAATACCACAACAAACTGGTCAAGGTAAGGCCGAAAGACCTCATTCATCAGCTGCATGAACATGGCGAGCAGATTGGTCAGCCCAAAAGACATGACCAGAAACTCAAAGTGACCATAGCGCGTTCGGAATGCTATCTTCGGAATGTCCTCTTCTCGGACCCGAATCTAATGGTAACCGGAGCGCAAGTCTATCTTGGAAAAGAATTGAGCACCCTGCAGCTGGTCGAACAAATCATTAATCCTGGGAAGCATGTATTTATTCTTAATAGTGACCTTATTGAGCTCACAGTAATCCATGCAGAGCCTCAACGAGCCATTCTTCTTCTTCACAAACAATACCGGGGCTCCCTAAGGTGAACTTCTGGGATGAATAAAACCTAACTCCCAAAGCTCATTCAACTACTCCTGCAGTTCCTACAACTCCATCGGTGCCATTCGGTAGGGGGCCTTCGAAATAGGCGTAGTACTGGGCACCAAATCAATATGAAACTCTATCTGCCGACACGGAGGCAAACCCGGGATCTCCTGAAACACATCTAGGAACTCACAAACTATCGGCAGTTGCTCAAAACACCCTGCCACTGACTCATCAACAATACAAGCCAACAAGCTCGATAGCGGCTCTCCTCTGGGCTCGGCAATGAATTGGAATATCAGCAAGCCGGGAATACGAAACATGATTGTCCTCGCGGCACAGTCCAAGATAGCATCGTACTCGGCAAGCTAGTCCATACCTAGGATGGCATTATACTCAGCCATCGGTAACACGAACAAATCAGCAGGCAAGAACATCTCTCCAATTAAGATAGGACAAGAAGAACAGCTACGGCTCAGAACTGCAGACTTCCCCAAGGGAGTCAAAACCGATAAGGCCTCAGGCTCGGACTCTGACAAAATACCGGTCGATTAGCAGAACTCCTCAGACATGAATGAATGAGATGCGCCAGAATCAAATAGCACACGGGCAATACAAGCAGAGACAAGAAGAATACCCTCAACTACTCCTCTGGAAGATGATTGCGCATCCTGCTGGGTGGCATAAAAGCTGCCCTGAGCTGGCAAGGAAAGCAAGCCTGAAGACTGCGAATCCTAACCCTGCACCTACTGTGTGACAAGATATACTCGACCTAGTGCCTGTGGGGGAGGTACCTGTCCCCTCTGCTGCTGTCTCTACTGCTACTGCGGCCGCTACGGTGGCCTACCCTACTACCTCTGCTACTGGGGAGGAGGCCTGTTTGATGCTGGGGTCACTGCTGATGCGGAGGAGGATGGGGCGGGGGCAACTGCGGTGCCCTCTGCTGCTACTGTGGATGAGGACACTGGCGCCTACGATGCCCAAACTATCCACATCCATAACATATGCCAGAAAACGGCCCAGATGAAGGAGCTGGCTGCGATGAGGATGCTTCTTACTGCGCTGCAGACGATTTGAATCTAGAACGGTGCTGGTGCTAACGAGAGATACCAGGGGGTGCCTTCCTCTTTCGGTCTCCACTAGAACTCTGCTCTCTAGACCTCTAGGACATAGCCCAATCCTCCTCATAAACCAAGGCCCTATACATGACCTCGGAAAAAGTAGTAAGAAGATGGCCGACTACTCGGCTCCGGAGAGCGAGACGCACGCCGTTCATGAAACGGTGAGCCTTCTGCTCCTCATCGTCTACCAGGTAAGTCACAAATCGGGATAGGGCAACAAAGCGGGCCTCATACTACACTACAGTTATATCACCCTGGGTCAAAGTCTCGAACTCCAAAGCTCTCTAGAGCCGCACATGATCAAGGAAGAACTTTTGGTCTAAATGATCCACGAAGTCCTTCCAGGTCCATACAAAATCTGGCCCAACGGATCTGGAAATAGAAGCCCACCAGTGCCGAGCCTCGCCCTAAAGAAGAAAAATGGCCAAAGGAACTTGCTACTGTGATGTACATCGCATGGTGTCGAAGATCCTCTCCACTTTTGTATGCCATAACTTGGCTGCTGTGGGATCGGGCTCACCCCTGAATCAGGGGGGATCGTACTGTCTAAAATTTTGTAGCAGAACGCTCGCTTGCATCTGCTCGACCTGCTTGGGAGTCTCTAAAAGATGCCTACCTTGTCCCTGGAGGGCGACGGTGACGGGCTGTAGCATCTGCTGTAGCTGCACAGCTCCAATTGGAATGGTAGGCATGGGAGGGGCTACACTGACCTCAGGTGAAGGCACAAGAATAGCATGAGCGGGAGCCTCGGGCATGGGTATGGCAGGCTCCAGCTAAGGAACGGGATCAACTAAGGACGGAACAAGGACCTCCGAAATGGGGTCGGGACTAGGGTCTGCAACGGGTGGAACGAGATGCGCTCGGGTCACTGGAGCGAAAAAGGAACCACGACCACGGGCACCACGGCCATGAGCACCACGTCTAAGCAGCATCATCTATAAAACAACAAGGATGATGGACGCATTGAAATCAGAACCCTGAAGGCTCAAACAGAAACAAGGGAAAATGCACTAGGGACACAACTTGTCCTAAGCTCGCAGCAGATATGTGATGTCGTCTTAAGTTATTCCGTAGGTTACTTGTTATGCTCTGATACCAACAACTGTCACGCCCCATATTCGGTGATCGGAACTCGTAAGAATCCCAATAGCCGACTCCGACGCTGACAGCCTCCGTAGTATCCCATTTTCAGATCCTGATACCTATTCACCAGGTTCCGATCTTGGGATCCCACAAGGAGGATTTTTATAACATAAGTCCAATCTATAAGAGCATACCGAAGATCATAACATAGTATCCACATAAAATAACTACAGGAACACATTACAAGATCTACTAAGAATTTAAACTTTTTAAGACACAAGGCGCAAGGGAAATACAAAGTCTATATAAAGGTAACTCCAAAAGGATCAGCGACACACCCTGGCTCCTGCCTACTCTCTGGCCTAGAATCACCTGCATGCATCAATCGTGCATAAGCTTATAGAAATCTTAGAGGGCGGTGTAAGTGTGTGTAATACCAGTGCTAAAAAGAAATATCGAAGAATCTGGAAGCTTGGCATGAACCAAGAACACTATCAATGCCACTAGCCATACCAAGGCTAAGCTATGACAATCATGAATACAATAAGCTGTACCAAGGCTATGCAAAGAAATACATGAGTACTGGGTGCCATACCGAGGTGATCCACAAAAGGCCTATAAAGCCAATGCCAATGCAATGCGATACATGCCAATCCTCATATCACATCCACAATCATATACAGTTCCACTATAGGGAAATCATCGGGGTCAAATACACTACATGCTGACTACCGCTATCCTAGCCGTGCAGCCCAGCGAGGGTAAAAGACCTCACTACCCACCTGTGGATAGCCAATCACCAACAAGGCTCGACGGTAGCAGACCCATTTACGAGCTGGTCAAACTCGACCTAGTATACGCCCTCTTCACTCGGGTGGGCAAGGCTACACCCCATCTCGACCAACCATGCTACAGTGGGAGTCGAGGCCCAATGGTATAAGGCACTCAGGCGCTCATATTTTCCACTCAGTATCGGCGTTAAGCCATCTCCTGGTGCTATGAAGGTTTAGGGGCTTTCATCCAAGGACATCCTACGTGCCCTAAATGCTTAAGTAACATTTTTGGTGTCCAATATAGCCATTCACGATACTCCTATGGAGGCTACGACTCTGATGAAGCAAGGGCAAATATAAACCATGTAATGAAATTCAAAATGTATGAATCACGCATAACAATCATGCATTAGCTCCAAGCATCCCACATGCTTAAAAGGGGAACTCCATCCCTCTAGTAAACCGTCATATCTATAAAGGCCATAAAGAAATTGCGTACGTGGATCTCTTTCACGCACACTCCTGAGATTCTTCTCGCTAGCATGAACCTCACTAAGCAACATCCCCATGATTCGGGCTATCAAGTCCACATTGACAATGGCTTCCCGCCTTCCCACGGGGATAAAGAACTGTAAAGGCTCCAGCAGTGACTCTCGTATGTGGGCGTAAAAGGCCCAGACAGTGCTCTCATTCGAATGGAACTTGCCCTCAAATATGGGACCCCACCCGGCGTCCAACAAGTGTTCCATCACCAGATAAAGCCCAAATGTTTCTCATCCATGTGAGCTTCAAAGAGGACTCTACGACCTTGAAACCTTCCATGTGCTATATCCACCAGTAGAGCTCTTTCGAGAGGAAGCTGGGGATCGAGATCTCGCTTCATCCTTAGCTCCCAATCGACACTTGTGCTAGCCTCAACGCCTTTCTGCCTCCTTGAACAGGTAGGGCGGCTAGGCCCGGCTTCATCCGTGGGAGCCCTCTTCTTTCCCATGAGAGAAAGAAGTGTGGAAAGCGAAAATACAACCGCCACAATCTCAAAAAGGGCCATGAGAGTGAAAAAAAGTGGAGGGATAGGATGGTTGTTGGACCTTGAGATTTTATGAGACACCAAGGAGGGTTTGTGTGCCCAATAGGAGGAAAATAAGGGAGATAGGTGATGAGTTTGAAAGGAATGGTGGGAGGTGTGAATGTAGTGATGAAGAAGAAGATGATATGAGAATGGAGGGGAGATTATAGAGAGAAAAAATGGGATTTTTAGTGGTTTGGAAAGCTTAGAGAGGTAGGAATGGAGGAAAAGAAGCAAATGAGGAAGACATAAGGGGCCCCACACAATTTCGTGGGTCTCACACACGTGTACAAGGGTCGACCCGACCGGCCCGCTGCGGCCCGACAAGCCCGGCTGAATTGGACCGTGAGGCCTTGTGGTTAGGGCAATGCCATCGCGGTCCACTGGACCTAGGGTGATGGTATCACCCTAGGGGCGATGGCATGCCCCAAGGTGCCAGAAATGTGCGGGGTCCACTTTGGTCCCCCCGATTTGCGTCGTTTGGGCCCCCGAGTCCGTTTGAGTCATTTCGGGTTCCATCTCGCGCACATTCACGTTTTTCAGGTTATTTGAGTGTGGAATATGTTAAATTATCATCTAAACCCTTCGATTGATGGTCTAGAAAAGAACTGAGATCACCTCATATGATCACAGACGCATACGGGTCTCGTTTCTATAGTTAGTTTCACCCGTCGGTGAAACCTGGAATCCTACATTCGTTTCTACATTTTAACGCTCCCTCCTAAGTCAAAATACATTAGTGTGCATCGTGTGTCCATAACCCAGGTCCGATTTAATCCAAATCATGCTTTGATACCAACTTGTAACACCCTGAAAATTGAGGGCCGAGCAGAAGCTCAGCTCCCAAGTTCCAACGCATCACTTATGCAAGATAGATAATGATGATTAAATGTTGTCCATATTAGGACATTAAACATGAATGGGATTACAATAAATCAATATATCATACTCCAAAATAATTAGATTACGCAAGCGAAAGACTGTGATAGATATATAAAGCATATAAGTGGTTGTAAGTCCCCGGAGTATGAACATGTCGCTAGGTAAAATAATTATATGTATAGTTCTAAAAATTCACAAAATGATAAAGTGTAATGTCATCTAATCCATATCCCTGTAGCCCTGGTGACGCAACTCCAGGTGTACATAGACCCGCCAGAGAGTTGTAAGTAGGAGAACTCCTCCTCATCGTCGAAAAAGGCCGGCTCCAACTCGTAAGTCTCGTCATCATCTGAGACTACAACAGAGTCTAATTGGTGTTTTAAAACATCATTCTAGCGTGGGAGTGAGTGATCAACTCAGTGGAGCTATAAGGCAAAGGTTAACATGTTATCAATTCAGTCAAGTAGTAATGATAAAGCAATACAACAAGCATTTCTAAGTACTCTGGTTAGTACAAGGATGATATGTATTAATGATGCATGCCCTCACCTGCACTCTCTCTATGACATCATCTCACGGTCACGCATACTAAACTCCCACTGTGCTTAACACCTACGCCAAAGGCACATGCAATGTGGTGCATGGTCGTGTTATTAAGTTCTTAATTAGACCTATTCATACAGCAGATTTGGGAAGCTAAGGTACCTCCATTTATATCATTTACCCAAACAATGATCCATCTAGGATCGTCAATCCTATTTAATCACATATGATAGACAAGTTCGCGAGTTTACACTATAGGTTGCTACGGGAGGATCGTCACTTCAGCGTAGGCTTAATTCACACTCAAGGTCACTACGAGGGGCTCGTCACCCGATCGTATGCCTATTTTATACTTGAGATCACTATGGGAAAGACTCGTAGGCCGATAGCTCAAATACAGTGTCCCATACCATCGTATTTGGCTCACGAGTTTGGTTTGCTCACTCAATACTATGGGGAGGCTCGTCACCCCAACATAGGCCGACAGCTCGACCACGGTGTCCCATACCACCATGCCCGGCTCATGAGTCTTAGCGGATCGTTGTACCAAGGTTAAACGGATTTTTCAATGGTAAGCGGTACCTTAGATTCAAACAGTAGCATCCGTACATAGTGAACATATATTAGGCCAATCGGGTTACTTGACAAGCTCAACTGGTATGAGAGTACATTAAATTAATCAACATAGAGCGCATAAGCACTCCGCGTGGCCTAACCACCGTCGATAATCACCATACGGCTCAGATTCATCGAACGTATCTATCGTGGCGAAACTAGCTTGGCCACTGATCGTAAACCATTACCAATTGCCTGGACTACATATTAATCCTAATCGTACTCAAACATAATAGGCATTCATATGTGATAGTCCAAGTAGCACGTGACAACCAATTTAAACATAAATCTCATTTGAGCCTTTCAACAAACGCATAATGCACATGTTATTATACATAGGCATTTCATCCATAAATCACATAGTAGTAAGAGAGATTATATAAAGGAAACTGTAGTTATAGATAAGGTAATTGAGAATCCTTTCTCAACACCCTTATTAAATACATTTCAACAAGCATTTTCTCATTCAGGCATTTTATCAAACACTTAGACTACACATATCAACATACATGTAATAAATTAGTTATAACGTATATTATAGCAAATTCTTTCACAAGGGAGTTGCCACATATACAACAATCATGTATTCCCAAACAACAATCATGGCAAGCACAAATCATAATTCCATATTCATACAAACATTTCAACAAACACATGGAATGCATTAATTTCAACATAGTTGATATATATATATGTAATATGCGGAAAACATCGCATCTAAGCATATGTGATAGCAATCAAGTCAGTCATATATCAATACTGACATTGAAAGCCTTGAAAACCATAACCTAAACATTTATAATCCGCACCTTTTATCGGTATACTCGTATCGAACTCAGTTCGAATCCTACGTTCCCAAATACGGAATAACGGGTACCTATATCATGAAATAGGTTAGTTATTTCACCGATCTACTTATTTAGATACCTAAAACATATTAGGGTTAGGATTTCTTACCCAAAAATGGTTTCGGATTCGATGGTGTAGCGATATAGGTAAGATGATTCGGCACGTGGAGCAGTGGGAACGAATCCCAGCAACTATCTCTCACTCTCTCTTCTCCTCACTTTCTCCTTCTCTTTTCTCTCTTCTCACTCCTTAGGTTAGAAATTTCGTATGGAATAAGAGGGGTGGATTAAGGCCCTTATATAGGCCCAGAACTGATGTCAATGGCCCCATGGCCATGGTATACTTAGGTTATAGCCAAAAGTTGTCTGTTTCGGGCCAACGAAGCTCATCTGGAGGTCCATTTCCTGCATACGGTCCGGAGAAAGTTTCCTGATAATGGATCTATGTCAGGTTAAAGTTTCGGTCCGATTAGGTTTGTAGATCGACCGCGGGGGACTAGTTTTGGTTCAATGGCCATCGTCACTCTGTTAAGGCCAAAGTACACTGACATGTGTAGGGAATTTTTCCTGATCCAAGGGTGTAGTTGGGTTAGAATCTGACGGTCTAAAACCTTAAACTTTGCCTGCAAGCGAATGGCCTAATTCACTTTAGTTTGAGTCTATTCTCTGAAGATATTCACGTTTCTCACACACTTCGCTTCAGGCTCAAGTTGTACGTTTCTGGATGCTATTTAGACTTGATTTCTGAGATGGTTATCAAGCCCAGTAAGGCGGTCATAACCGTATAGTTTTGTAGTAATTGGACTTTTGACGCATGGTCCAGGTCCAATACGGAGTTTCAAGATGCTCCTAAGAGCAACTGAGTTTTGAGATTGATCTTAGGTTTTTAGGAAATGTAGAGTTAGCGATTCTGCTAGTTTTGAGTCTTGCAGTTTATAAAGAAAGTGATTCGAGCTAATTCACTGATCAATTTAGTTTAGTACTTAATTAATTTTCATCTAATTTCTAAAGAATTTGATCTTTAATGATTTCTACCTGAGGTGATACTCGGGTCTTTGTACGGATTTTTTCGAGACGTTACAATCTACCCCCCTTAAAGAAAAATTTCATCATCGAAATTAGTACCTTTTCATACTCCTCGAGAATTTGAGGGTAGTTCTTGCGGACCTCGGATTCTGTTTCCTAAGTAGCCTCTTCCTCAGTGTGATGTGTCCACAATACCTTCACAAGCGGGATAACCTTACTGCGCATCACCTGTTCCTTCCTGTCTAGGATACGCGTCAGTCGTAGTACATAAGTAGCATCCTTACTTAACTGTATCTACTCCCATTTGATAATGTGAGAAGGGTCAGGAACATATTTCTTCAGCATCGAAACATGAAATACGTTGTGCACGCCTGCGAGTGGTGTGGGCAAAGCAAGGCGGTACGCTACCACACCCACTCGATCTAGTATTTAGAATGGGCCTATGAATCTCGGCGTGAGCTTCCCTTTCTTTCCAAACCGAAGGACTCCCTTCATCGGAGAAACCTTTAGGAATATGTGGTCCCCAACCTCAAACTCTAGTGGTCGCCACCTCGTATCGGTGTAACTCTTCTGTCTGCTCTGTGCTGCTAGGAGTCGACGCCTGATAATGTCGATCTTCTCTAAGGTCACCTGCACTAACTTGGGGCCAATCAAACTCTTCTCACCAACCTCTGTCAAGCAATGTGGTGCTCTACACAAACACTCATACAGTGCTTCATAGGGGGGCCATGCCAATACTCACCTGAAAGCTATTGTTATAAGCGAACTCAGCATAAGGAAGACAGTCATCCCAACTGTCCTTGAAATCAAGCACATAAGCTCGCAGCATATCTTCCAACACCTGATTCACCCGTTCCATTTGCCCATCCATCTGTGGGTGGAACGCGATACTGAACTTCAGTTTCACACCCATTGCTTCTTGGATACGAGTCCAGAAGATAGATATGAATCGTGTGTCTTAATCCGACATGATCTCCATAAGCAGTCCATGTAGACGTACTATCTCCTTAATGTACAACCTAGCCAACCATTTGCAGAGTTTGAGACTCTAATCGGGAGGAAATGAGCCGATTTGGTCAACCGGTCCACGATCACCCAAATGGAGTCATGCCCCTTCCTCGTCTTCGGTAACCTTGAGATGAAATCTATAAAAATAAAATCCCATTTCCATTCTGTTATGGGCATGGGCTGAAGCAGTCCAGGAGGTCGGCGGTGTTCGGCCTTGACCTACTAGCATGTGAGATAGTGGGATACATAGTCTGCTATGTGGGCCTTCATATTGTCCCACCAATACGAGCGCTTCATGTCTCAATACATCTTCGTACAACTAGGATGCATCGCCATCTTTGAATTGTGAGCAGCTTCGAGAACTTCCCTTCTCAAGTCATGAAGATTTGGGATGCATAGGCAGCCATGATAACGTAAACCCCCATCCATACCAACTCTACATTCTGAGTCTTCACTGTTGCTCACCTGCTATCCCATCTTTGCTAATAGTTCATTGTCTTTCTGAGCCACAATAATCATGTCATCAATGAGCGGCTACACACGAACGTGTGCGACACTCTCGAACGACTCCTCTACCGTAAGCTTCTGCTCGAAGTCTCGCACAAATTCTACCATGTTCCACTTGTCTATCATTAGTGGAGCCGCAAATGCTATCGTCTTCTTGCGGCTCAATGCGTCTACAACAAGGTTAGCCTTGTCAGGATAGTAGGAGACTTTGAACTTGAAGTCCTTCAAAGTTTCCATCTATTGTTGCTGCCTCATATTCAAGTCCCTCTGCGTAAATATGTGCCTGAGGCTCTTGTGGTCGCAAAAGAGCTCGAACTCCTCTCCATAAAGGTAATGTCTTCAGAGCTTCAATCCAAAGATGACAGCCGCTAACTCCAGGTCGTGTGTAGGGTAGTTTTCCTTATGTTTCCTCAACTGTTGCGATGCATAGGCAATAACTTTGTCCTTCTGCATCAGAACACAACCCAAACCAACACGAGACGCATCGATGTATATGGTATATCTGCTCCCCTGCTCTGGCAATACTAACACGGGTGCGAACATCAAGTTATCCTTCAGTTTTTGAAAGGCTGCTTCCGCCTTCTCATTCCAGCAAACTTAAGGTCCTTCCGAGTGAGCTGAGACAACAGTCTAGCTGTCTTGGAAAAGTCCCTAATGAATCGGTGATAGTAACTGGCAAGTTCCAAAAAACTCCTTACTTCTATAACCGAACCGGGCTGCTCCTAGTCCTGAACTGCGGTCACCTTAGCAAGGTCCATAGTTATCCCTTCCTTAGACACCACATGTCCCAAGAACTTGACTTCTTCCTTCCAGAAGACGCACTTCTTGTACTGGGCATACAACTGATTCTTCCTAAGAGTATCAAAGACTGCTCGCAGGTGTTCCTCGTGCTCCTTCCGACTCTTAGAATATATCAGGATGTCATCTATAAATATAATAATGAATCGGAATAGATATGGCCGAACACCCGGTTCATCAGGTCTATGAACACGACGGGTGTGTTTGTGAGTCTAAACGACATCACAAGGAACTCGTAGTGCCCAAAGCTGGTTCTGAACATTGTCTTTTACACATCCTCATACCTGAACGCAACTGGTGATACCCTGACTGTAAGTCGATCTTTGAAAAATACTATGCCCCTTTCAACTGATCGAACAGGTTATCTATCTTGGGCAAAGGATACTTATTCTTCACTGTGACTTGGTTCAACCTGCGATAATCAATACACAATTGTAGTGATCCATCTTTTTTCTTCACGAACAACACAGGTGCTCCCCAAGGATATACGCTAGGCCATATGAAACCTGAATCCAGCAGATCATCGATCTATCTCCTCAATTCCTCCATTTTACAGGGAGGCATGCAATATGTTGGTAGGAAAATGGGTGTCGCACCAGGCACAAGATTAATGGTGAAATCGATCTCACACCAAGGAGGTAATCCAGGTATCGTCCTGAACACATCCATGAAATCTTGGACTACAGATGTGTTCCCCAGTGTCTGACCATCAACATTCTCTAGTAAGGAAGAGTAACAACTCATACGGTAGGGCAAACTAACCTGAACTGGAAAAGTAAAGGTCGTACCCTCAGGTGCACAGGCTGTCACCACTCTGAGATCACAATCGATCTCTGCCTTCATCTCGGTGAGCCAATCCATACGTAGGATAGCATCATAATGGTGTAGTGGGGCAAAGATCAGGTCAACAAGTACTGTCCTGCTTCCTAAGTCTATCGAGCAATCCTTACAAATCTTGGTAACGTCTGAAAAGGTCCCTTTGGCGGTAAGGATTATCACCCCCTTCATAGGGGCTGTTTCCAACACTAGTCGCTTAACTGCTGCGCATGATATGATTGAAATAGTAGACCCGGTGTCCACCAATAAGAAGATTGGTATACCTTGGATATGTGTTACAACTTCGAAGGCCAGCGGTGCTGTAACTACCGTTTCAGATGCCTCAACTGAGAGTGAGTGCACACAAGCTTGTGGCTACGGTGCCATAGGTCACTGAGGCGGCCTAAATCGAGGTGCAGGTGGCCTGTAAGAAGGCTGTGCAGGCGGTGCTGATGTAACGCCCCGACTTTTCAGGACTCGAGTATATGACCCGTGTCCCAAAAGCCCGATTATTAACTTTAAAGGATGGTCAAATTCGAGTGTACATTTTTTTCCTTCATCAAAGTAAGCGAATGAGCGTAGTGTAGACAAATCGACATAAAGGAAAATATCATTATCATTCAAATTTACAAGAAGCTACCCATAATGACTTATACAAACCAATGTCTCTGAATTTAAACTAGTACAAGATTCACATGATTTAATACACAAAGAATAACAGAAAGCATATAAACATAAGCCGCGAGGTCACGCAACTCCTCCAAACAAATACAGTCATGCATCCTGGCGATCGTACCCTACTCCTCATCAAGTCTGAACAAGCATATTACTTAAGCTACCTGTATTACCTGTACGGTTGTATATTTGATGGATGAGTGGCCAACTCAGTGTGAATTCTCCTCAAGATTACATACCGCCGCATTAGGTAAGAAATAGTATAAAACATCTAGACAACCAAAACAGAGTAAACGCAGTCTTAATGCATGAATGCAATCATCGACCCGGGTAAATAATCCGGACGGTCGGTGCCCTAGGAAAAACATCCAGACAGGCAATGGGGTCGGCACCCAAGGATGTGACTGGTCATCAACGCAACATGCGGTGTAATCGTATGGGCATAAGTGATCCAAGTTATCATCATAAATCGATCGGCTAGTCATTAGCGTAACACGGGGCGTAATCGTATGGGCATAATGATCCAAGCCGTCGTAGTATGCTATGCGTGCATGATTTGCCAGCCCATTATTAGTCCAATTGCAATTAGCCATTGTAGAATAAGCTCACGGTCACTATGGGGAGCACAAGGCCCAGCGTAGGCCGACGGCTCGGGCATAGTATCCTATGACTACCATCCCCGGCCCATGAGGTTACCATCTTGGGATGTTTAATGGAAACCTGTCGACTAGTGGCCAATCATATTACAATATATGAGGCTTACCATCGCATGGTTGCACAGTATAAAACATCGAAACCATTTAGGAAAAATACCAGAACAAAGCCACATAGGACGATATCAAACAAGCCACATAGGGCAATTATCAAAATAAGCCTCATAGAGTGAGTATCAAAACCATGCGATAAAAGACCATCCTTGAAAACCATTGGACACACAACCCTGGATGGTAGGCCCACATCAATGATCCATTTAGACCACCACTCAATAACCACTAAGTCGAAGGTCCATTTTAATCACAACCAGTCGGGTTACATACCAAGTATGGGTGTACATTTATAGGTGGGGGTTTTCCACTAATGTACCATTTTAAAGTCCATAAACAATACACAAATAATCCACAAGCATGAACAAATATACAGGATGAACATTAAGCAGGCAATATAATAATTCAATTTCCACCAGCTAACACATGTGATTATAAGAGAGAGATATCAATTATAATTTGTAATAAAAACTATAACTTAAGCTAATGAGAAGATGGAAAGCTCAAGGGGAAGAATCATCACCTTATACTCTGCATCGCATACTAGCATTGTTAAGGAATGCGCGTTCCCTTACAATCAAATCCTACCATAAATCAGGATGCACAATTAGATCCAAGTTTTACATACTACCTAGGGCTGAAGATCATAGCCTAGGGTCATCTTTTATGGTTTTAATGTGGAATTAGGGTTTTATTCTAGAGTCTAGTCCAATACTTTGATTTTAGGATTTTAATTTAAAGTTTAGAGCTTCATCTTAGGATTTAGTTTTAGGTTTAGATTATGGAATTTGAACTCTATTTTGTGTGGCCATCAATGGTATTGTTAATGGGAGTAATGAACGAGTAAAATTAATAAATAATTTAGTTATGAGTTTTGAGAATATTACAACGACTAATAGTATATTAAATTATCTAACAACATCCGAATGATGATACTAATAGTGACTCATGATAGTAATAACAAAGGTAAAAGGAACTTATAGTGATATCTTAGAGAACAACTTATCAATTTATACGATTAGGATCATAACTTATGGTTTAGGTTATTTAAACTCAGGGTTTCAATCACTAATCTAACTTTAGACCTCAGCTTAAGAGTTTAGAAATCAAATTCATACATTTAATTCACATTAATTTTAGAATGAAGTAAAAGTAGATAAAAATTGCCTATTAACGCCATCAATGCTAATCTTATTATTAATAACCTACAATGACAAAATAGGTGTAACATGATAAATGTTAATACCTAATGCTCATAATAACTAACACTAGTAGAATTAACTTACTAATGGTTAGCCGTATTTAATAATCGCAATAATTATAGCCACATTAATGATGATAATAATTACTAAGATTTGACAATTACAACCTTTTGATTTTAATAGCTAGTTATAGCATAAATAACCTACCAATATGCTAATTAAAATTCCAATACAATGTTTTTAGAGAAAACGCACCTACAGTTAATTTGACTTGAATCAACACAGCTCGACGTCCGAGTTGGCTCGGCTCAACCCTCACGGCCTCACCTTCTCTTTCTTTCTTCCTATCTTTTCTTCCTTTCCTTTCTTTTTAACTCAGTTAAGGCTCAACTCAACTCATCAGCGAGTTGAGACAGAGTAGCGTAGCACCTTCGCAAGTCAGCTGAGTCGACTCGGTTCGACTCGACGTGTGGTGCAACGCCACCACCACTCTCTTCCATCATTCCTTCTCTTTCCTTCCTTCTCCTTCTCTTTTCTCACTTTCTTCCTCATTTCTTTCCTACCATTTCCGCTGAAGGTGTCCAGCAATGGACCTAGCCGAACTGAGCCTGACTCGGAACCCGGCAGTGAGTTGACTCAGCTACCAACTCTCTCTCTTCCTCTCTCTGATTCTTCCTTCTTCTTCTTCTCTTTTTCTTTCTTTTCTTCCTCTTCTTCCTGCAATCCCTATTACTGAAACTTCTAGTAATTCCTCAAGCTCAACAACAGTAGCCATGGATCAGCTGGACAGTAACCCGACTCGTCCAGAATGGCCCCTCAACTTGCCCGAACTTGATCAGCAATGCCCACTCTCTCTCTGTCCTTTCTTCCACTTTCTTCCTAGTCTTTCAAGAGGCCTGGAATAAACCAGACCTGAGCTGAAGTCAGTCTGACCATGGCTCCAACTCGGCCAGCTCGCCCTGAACTTGGTCGGGTGCGGTGCAACAGCTGCACCACTACATTTTTTTTCTTTCTTACTTCCTTTCTTCCGCACCCTTTTACCTCCCAGTATCTTCCATAACCAGCCCACTGACCACCCCGAACCGGCCCACTGGCCACCCCGACTCGCCCTGAGTTGGCCCTGTTTGGTGAAGTTTGAATGTGGAAGAAGGTCAGACGATCATGGCGGATTACACAAGGAGGGGTTTTCTTTGGATCTGATCCTAGTGGAGGCTTTGGATTAGTGTAGGGAACTTTTGGGATGGAGATATCGAAGCTTGGAGAGGGTTTAGTTGGTGGGTTCGTTCGTGGAAGGAAAACGGTCTGTTCCCGAGCAACGGTTGCAAAAAATGGAGGGTTAGCTCCTGTTTCCTCGATCCTCATGCCTCTTATGCTTGCCCTGATCCCTCCTAAACCATCGGATCAATAGCCAGTGGCCAGGATCTCCTCTGGTTGAAATCGCCTCCCAAAACAGTGGGCGGAATGGGACCGGTCGTGGTTTTGAAGCCCTAAACCGCTGTTGGAATGAACGGCTGAGATCTTGCTAGGAAGGATGGCTGGGATTTGAAGGGGAGAGGGCACGCGGATCGCTAAGCTGGAAGGAAGACAGGTTTCCATTTTCAAAAACGTTGTCTTTGTAGGTCTTGTTTGGGTCGAAGATGGTGCACGTGCACACATTCGCCAACACATGAAAAAGGGTAGGTTTTGGTTGGACCTATGCCGTGCACACGATGGACGGATCTGATCATCTATATGATCTAAGATGGTGTCCCATAGCAGGCCTCAAGCGGACGTCGTCCGTCGGCTGGCGCAAATTGGAGGGAGAGAGAAATCTCTCCTGTTTTGAGAGAGCACAGGTTAGTGTGCTCTGACCGGCTTGGGGCGCCTGGTGCACTTCAGGTGTTGTTGCATGGGTGTACATGCACGGCCTGGTGGGACCCATGGTGATGTTTATGATAAATCCAATCCGTCCATCCCCTTATTTCTCTAATTTTGGCCATGGGCCCAGGGATAGGGCTAATCTAAAACTCAGGTGGGCCATGCAAATTGATTTCTAGTTCTGGTGGTAGGCTTCCATTGATTTGATGGCTCGATCTTTCTGAAATCAAACGTCAACGGCTAAAAGTTCCTAATGGGGCCATTTGTAGTGCTTTCATCATATATCACTAACCAATACTAATATTAATATAATTTTTTATAATTTTTGTATATTACTTATAATTACAATATATTTAAAATCTCATACATATATACATAAATATACTTTTAATCTTAACATATTTCTAATTACATGCTGCTAATCACACATTCATTAATGCACATGATTCATGTTATACGTAGAGATGAATTGAAGATTATACAATATCATATTTAATTAAAATTATATTTGTATTTGATAATATTGTTAAATAATATACAATTCCATTAAATTATCTAATTTGTATATATAAGGATATAAAAATATTCACTGCTATATTATTATTTAAAATTTAATTTTATGTTGTGAAATTATTTTTCATTGTGTTTATTTAATATAATATTATTTTCATAATGTCTTATATACATTAAATACATATGTATCATTTTAGCATGAAATTTTAAATCTCTACAAAGTATATTCATCTCATAGTGTATATATTTAGGTTATATTACATATATATATATATATATGTATATTTGTATTTATATTAAATTAACTTGCATGGTAACACTCTAGTACTAGAAAGTATGGGGTGTTACAAACTAGCTCCCTTAAAGAGAATTTCGTCCCAAAATTCATTACTTCAACTATGATTGTTAGCTGTAATTTATCTTATGGTGTCTAATAGTTTTCCCACTAGGTTTATTTGCGTGCGCATGTGCCTATGACTTACTACTAGAACACGAATCATTCCACCTACCCCCCTTAAAGAAGGTTTTACCCACGATATTTGATAATACTCGCCCTAATCGTTAACGGTATAAGTAGAAGGGTTATCCTAATGGTGTATCCTATCTCGTATGTGTCTAAGTGTGAAATCACAACTTCCATCAAGAGACCTCTAATCCATCAAGTCTCTTGGCTAGCCAATGGGCTAATGTGTATGGGTTCCATAAAATCTTACAACTCTTTTTAGTATCCACCAAAACTAACAATTTTATTTTCATTCCTACCAATCCCATGGTTTTCTATGTTCGAGACATCACGAATAGATGGTTGTAGTGGGTTTGAGCCTGATACATCGATCCTTTGCCTACATATAGCAGAGGGTTACTAGTATCAATTCATAATCCTACTAAATCTTGATCCTTTGCTTGATCAGGGCATTGGAATTGTTGAGATTTAATAGGACTTAGAATTTGAGTCAAACCATGTAAACTTGGTATAAATATAGTTCCATCCATTCGTGATCCTGATTATTCGAGACTCATTGGAAATATCATGAAATTTTCTACCTCCATAATGGATAAGACCATGTGGCCCATTGCGCTTCCAATGTGCACTCTGATTCCTTAATGCACTAACCGAAAATTTTAGGGTCAGGATTTCTACATGAAGTTCGAATTGGAATTTCTAAACTCACTTAAGATTTCAAATCTAATTTTAATATGCATAGCCAAGGGTTGGAAATTTACCCAAAGTCCCATAACTTCACCTCTAATTAATTTCATGTGCTAGAATTTGTAGGAAATACTATTTCTAGGTAAAGAGATGTGTTAAGGAATTCAAATTACAATTCCCATTGCGGTTTCTTAAGTTTAGAGAGCATAAGTTCTCGATCAAATGTTCAATATGGTGGTTAAGGAAATTCCTACCCGTCTAAGTTCGTTTCATTCACTAAGTGTTGTGACAATGTTATCTCTAACTAAGGAAAATTTTAGAAAGAGTGAATTCTAGATTTCTAAAACGTTCTTTGGGGAGTCAAGTCTAAGGAATGTCCTTATTGACCTCAAATATTCCATAGTGGTTATTTGGCCTTCCATGGTGCATGAGTCAAATTTCTAAGTTCAAACAACAATCTTGGTGATTTTTAAGGGAACTAAAGTTATATTTCTAAGTTTTAATGACTAAACCTAGAATGTTTAAAGGGGGCCTAAATTTATTTCTAAGTCCTTTGGTCACCCAAACAGTTTCTAGGGGGTTTAAAATTCTGAGTTTTGCTAAATCTATCTAGGATTCAAGTCTAGTTCCAATATGCTTATGCTAGGGTTGTAATTCTACCTAAAGTTTTATAACTCTTCTTTTAATAAATTTTACATGCTAGAATTTGTAAAAGTATTATTTCTAAGTGAGAAGATGTATTACGGAATTTGAATTACATTCACAGTATGATTCCCCATGAGTATTATTCCTAACTTATGAAATTTCTAGAAGTTCATACCCTAAGTTTTTTTTTTTTTTTTTTTTGGGGGAATTTTCACTTGGGAGGAAATATAAGGAATGTTCTTAAATTCAAATGACTAATCATATAATCCTCAAGGGACTGGAGTTCATTTCTAGGTTCTACAATTACCCAAACAATTACCTAGGGAACCTAACATTTGAATTTCTACATTCTCATTTCTTCTCAGTTCTAAGGGTTTCTACACAAGTTAAGGTCCAAAAGTCTAACCTACAAAAATTTCAGGGGAGCCTAGAGTTCGAAGTATCTATGTTCTCCAAATTCTTTAAGGGAACTTTTCATAAGTTCAATGACTAAATCTTCAAAGGGAACTAGTTTCATTTCTAAGTTTTACGATCATCCAAACAATTATTTTGGGGGCCTAAGTTTGGGTTTCTACATTCTCAGATCTTCCTAAGTCTAAGGGAATTTCACCTAAGTCCTAATTTCTAGTTTCAAATGTCCTAACTAAGACATTAAAGGCTTGTATAAGATCATTTCCCAAGGCCAAGTTTGTCCAAACTATGCTCTGAAACCAACTTGTAACGCCCCGACTTTTCAGGACCCGAGTATATGACCCGTGTCCCAAAAGCCCGAGTGTTAACGTTAAAGGATGGTCAAATTCGAGTGTACATTTTTTTCCTTCATTAGAGTAAGCAAATGAGCGTAGTGTGGATAAATCGACATAAAGGAAAATTTTATTATCATTCAAATTTACAAGAAGCTGCCCATAATGACTTATACAAATCAATGTCTCTAAATTTAAACAAGTACAAGATTCACATGATTTAATACATGAAGAATAACAAAAAGCATATAAACATAAGCCATGAGATCACGCAGCTCCTCTAAACAAATACAATCATGCATCCCTTGCGATTGTACCCTACTCCTTATCAAGTCTGAACAAGCATATTACTTAAGCTACCTGTATTACCTGTACGGTTGTAATTTGATGGATGAGTGGCCAACTCAGTGTGAATTTCCCTTAAGATTACACACCGCCGCATTAGGTAAGAAATAGTATAAAACATCCAGACAACCAAAACAGAGTAAATACAGTCTTATTAGGTGCATGGATGCATGAATACAATCATTGACCCAGGTAAATCATCCGAACGGTCGGTGCCCTAGGAAAAACATCCAGACAGGCAATGGGGTCGTCACCCAAGGATGTGACTGGTCATCAGTGCAACACGCGGCGTAATCGTATGGGTATGAGTGATCCAAGTCATCATCATAAATCGATCGGCTAGTCATTAGCGCAACACGCGGCGTAATCGTATGGGCATAATTATCCAAGCCGTCGTAGTATGCTATGCGTGCATGATTTGCCAGCCCATTATTAGTCCAATTGCAATCAGCCATTTTAGAATAAGATCACGGTCACTACGGGGAGCACAGGGCCCAGCGTAGGCTGATGGCTCGGGCGTAGTATTCCATGACTACCATCCCCGGCCCATGAGGTTACCATCTTTGGATGTTTAATGGAAACCTGTCGACTAGTGGCCAATCATATTACAGTAAATAGGGCTTACCATCGCATGGTTGCACAGTATAAAATATCAAAACCATATAGGAAAAATACCAGAATAAAGCCACATAGGGCGATATCAAACAAGCCACATAGGGCAATTATCAAAATAAGCCTCATAGGGCGAGTATCAAAACCATGCGATAAAAGACCATCCTTGAAAACCATTGGACACACAACCCTGGATGGTAGGCCCACATCAATGATCCATTTAGACCACCACTCAATAACCACTAAGTCGAAGGTCCATTTTAATCACAACCAGTCGGGTTACATACCAAGTATGGGTGTACATTTATAGGTGGGGGTTTTCCACTAATGTACCATTTTAAAGTCCATAAACAATACACAAATAATCCACAAGCATGAACAAATATACAGGATGAACATTAAGCAGGCAATATAATAATTCAATTTTCACCAGCTAACACATGTGATTATAAGAGAGAGATATCAATTATAATTTGTAATAAAAACTATAACTTAAGCTAATGAGAAGATGGAAAGCTCAAGGGGAAGAATCATCACCTTATACTCTGCATCGCATACTAGCATTGTTAAGGAATGCGCGTTCCCTTACAATCAAATCCTACCATAAATCAGGATGCACAATTAGATCCAAGTTTTACATACTACCTAGGGCTGAAGATCATAGCCTAGGGTCATCTTTTATGGTTTTAATGTGGAATTAGGATTTTATTCTAGAGTCTAGTCCAATACGTAGATTTTAGGATTTTAATATAAAGTTTAGGGCTTCATCTTAGGATTTAGTTTTAGGTTTAGATTGTGGAATTTGAACTCTATTTTGTGTGGCCATCAATGGTATTGTTAATGGGAGTAATGAACGAGTAAAATTAATAAATAATTTAGTTATGAGTTTTGAGAATATTACAACGACTAATAGTATATTAAATTATCTAACAACATCCGAATGATGATACTAATTGTGACTCATGATAGTAATAACAACGGTAAAAGCAACTTATAGTGATATCTTAGAGAACAACTTATTAATTTATACGATTAGGATCATAACTTATGGTTTAGGTTATTTAAACTCAGGTTTTCAATCACTAATCTAACTTTAGACCTCGGCTTAAGAGTTTAGAAATCAAATTCATACATTTAATTCACATTAATTTTAGAATGAAGTAAAAGTAGATAAAAATTGCCTATTAACTCCATCAATGCTAATCTTATTGTTAATAACCTACAATGAGAAAATAGGTGTAACATGATAAATGTTAATACCTAATGCTCATAATCACTAACACTAGCAGAATTAACTTACTAATGGTTAGCCGTATTTAATAATCGCAATAATTATAGCCACATTAATGATGATAATAATTACTAAGATTTGACAATTACAACCTTTTGATTTTAATAGCTAGTTATAGCATAAATAACCTACCAATATGCTAATTAAAATTCCAATATAATGTTTTTAGAGAAAATTCACCTACAGTTAATTCGACTTAAATCAACACAGCTCGACGTCCAAGTTGGCTCGGCTTAACCCTCACGGCCTCACCTTCTCTTTCTTTCTTCCTATCTTTTCTTCCTTTCCTTTCTTTCTAACTCAGTTAAGGCTCAACTAAACTCATCAGCGAGTTGAGACAAAGTAGCGCAGCACCTTCGCAAGTCAGCTGAGTCGACTCGGTTTGACTCGACGTGTGGTGCAACGCCACCACCATTCCTTCTCTTTCCTTCCTTCTCCTTTTCTTTTCTCACTTTCTTCCTCATTTCTTTCCTACCATTTCCACTGAAGGTGTCCAGCGATGGACCCAGCCAAACTGAGCCTGACTCGGAACCCGGCAATGAGCTAACTCAGCTACCAACTCTCTCTCTCTTCCTCTCTCTGATTCTTCCTTCTTCTTCTTCTTCTTCTCTTTTTCTTTATTTTCTTCCTCTTCTTCTTGCAATCCCTATTGCTGAAACTTCCAGCAATTCCTCAAGCTCAACAACAGCAGCCATGTACCAGCTGGATAGCAACCCGACTCGTCCAAAATGGCCCCTTAACTTGGCCTGAAATCGATCAGCAATGCCCACTCTCTCTCTATCCTTTCTTCCACTTTCTTCCTGGTCTTTCAGGAGGCCTGGAATGAACCACCCCCGAGCTGAAGTCGGTCTGACCATGGCTCCAACTCGGCCAGCTCGCCCTGAACTTGGTCGGGGTGCGGTGCAACAGCTTCACCACTACATTTTTTTTTCTTTTTTACTTCCTTTCTTCCTCACCCTTTTACCTCTCAGTATCTTCCATAACCGACCCACTAGCCACCCTGAACCGGCACACTGGCCACCCTGACTCGCCATGAGTCGACCCTGTTTGGTGAAGTTTGAACGTGGAAGAAGGTCAGACGATCATGGTGGATTCCACAAGGAGGGGTTTTCTTTGTATCTGATCTTAATGGAGGCTTTGGATTAGTGGTAGGGAACTTCTAGGATGGAGATATCGAAGCTTGGAGAGGGTTTAGTTGGTGGGTTCGCTGGTGGAAGGAAAACGGTCGATTCTCGAGCAACGGTTGCAAAAAATGGAGGGTTAGCTCCCGTTTCCTCGATCCTCACGCCTCTTATGCTTGCCCTAATCCCTCCTAAACCGTCGGATCAATAGCTAGTGGCCAGGATCTCCTCTGGTTGAAACTGCCTCCCAAAACAGTGGGCGGATGGGAACGGTCATGGTTTTGAAGCCCTAAACCGCTGTTGGAATGAACGACTGAGATCTCGCTAGGAAGAATGGCTGGGATTGGAAGGGGAGAGGGCATGCGGATCGCTGAGCTGGAAGGAAGACAGGTTTCCATTTTCAGAAACATTGTCTTTGTAGGTCTTGTTTGGGTCGAAGATGGTGCACGTGCACACATTTGCCAACATGTGAAAAAGGGTAGGTTTTGGTTGGACCTATGCCATGCACACGATGGATGGATCTGATCATCTATATGATCTAAGATGGTGTCCCATAGCAGGCCTCAAGCGGACGTCGTCCGTCGGCTGGCGCAAATTGGCAGGAGAGGGAAATCTCTCCTATTTTGAGAGAGCACGAGTCAGCGTGCTCTGACCGGCTTGGGGCGCCTGGTGCACTTCAGGTGTTGTTGTATGGGTGTACATGCACGCCCTTGTGGGACCCATGGTGATGTTTATGATAAATCCAATCCGTCCATCCCCTTATTTCTCTCATTTTGGCCATGGGCCCAGGGACAGGGCTAATCTAAAACTCAGGTGGGCCATGCAAATTGATTTCTAGTTCTGGTGGTAGGCTTCCATTGATTTGATGGCTCGATCTTTCTGAAATCAAATGTCAACGGCTAAAAGTTCCTAATGGGGCCATTTGTAGTGCTTTCATCATATATCACTAACCGATACTAATATTAATATAATTTTTGTATATTACTTATAATTACAATATATTTAAAATCTCATACATATATACATAAATATACTTTTAATCTTAACATATTACTAATTACATGCTGCTGATCACACATTCATTAATACACATGATTCATGTTATATGTAGAGATGAATTGAAGATTATACAATATCATATTTAATTAAAATTATATTTGTATTTGATAATATTGTTAAATAATATACAATTCCATTAAATTATCTAATGAGTTTTGTATACATACGGATATAAAAATATTCACTGCTATATTATTATTTAAAATTTAATTTTATGTTGTGAAATTATTTTTCATTGTGTTTATTTAATATAATATTATTTTCATAATGTCTTATATACATTAAATACATATGTATCATTTTAGCATGAAATTTTAAATCTTTACAAAGTATATTCATCTCATAGTGTATATATTTAGGTTACAATACATATATATATATATATATATATATATATGTATTTATATTAAATTAACTTGCATGGTAACACTCGAGTACTGGAAAGTACAGGGTGTTACAGCTGATCGTAGAGGTGGAGCCGATATAGCTAGTGGCATCTAACGATTAATCTTCTGAGAGGGCATTAAGCTGTTGTCCCTCATCCTGGTAAAGCAGTAAGTGTCAGAATGGCCCAACCTCTTGTAATAGGTACACCATACATTAAGTCGTCTCGGTTGTGTAAATGGAGCTGTAAGCCGAGGAGGAGAATTTGTACGAGGCCTCTTGCCAAGGAATGGCCTGCTCGGTAAATATGGTCGAGGCCTAGGAATCATAGGTACATATGTACGGGATAACCTATCCCCGTCTTGCTCAGCTCACAGAGACATGCTCACTAGCTCAGCATAGTTGGATATGCTAGCGCAACACATCTTCAAGCGTATCTCGGGTCGTAGACCCTCAGAGAATTGTCGCATTCACATTGGCTCGTTCACTAGGATCAAAGGAGCATACCTGGCCAGCTCCGTGAACCTATTCTCATACTCGGCCACAGACATCCCTCCCTGATGGAGGCGAAGGAATTCCCTCTCCTTCTTGTTATGGTATGTGAGGGGAAAGTACTTCTCATGGAAGTGGGTCTCCAAAGCTTCCCATGTCCATACATACTCAGCAGCCACTGTCCGTAGGATGCTGTCCCACCAGAGATTGGCTTCCTTCTCGAACATGTAAGTGACCAACTCGACCTACTCTGCTTCAATGTGGTGCAGGGGCTTCAGCATCTTAGAGATGCGTCTAGTCAATATTAGGCCTCCTCGGGTTTGTGAGTACCCGCAAACGTGGGAGGCTGGAAGTGCTGAAATCACTCAAATAGGCCGCTGGCAATCATATTCCCAGCAGGGTGCATGGGCGATGTAGGCGGAACCACACTCATGTTCTGGGCACGGGCCCCAGCAATAGTGGTCCAAATCTGCTGCTGCTGCTACATAAGGAGCATCATCTGCTCTAGCCTATTAGGAGGAGAAGCCTGATGCATGTGGGGCGATGACGTGGACACACTGTTCTGCTCCGGAACCGGTGGTGTAAAAGGTGTCGGCCCATTTATGGGGCCAGTGACCGGCTGAGATTCCGACAGAGTCTCATGATTCGGGCCCAAACTGGGGTCCATATGGTTATCGCTTAGGAGAGGTACCCCGTCGATCAAGTCGCCAAGTGTAAGACGTGTCGTACTCTATGTGGCCTTAGGTGGCATTCCCTATATACAACATAGGGTGCAACATGTGTAAGATTTAGCATAACAACACTCAATTTCTCAAGCATTCTACACGTTTCATAACAAAAGGTGTCGCATGCATTTCATTAAACCAAAATTTTCATAATACATGAGACATAGCTTTTACATGGATCATGACAGAAAATGCATGTGAGCTAATCTAAACAAGCTTTTAAACACTAACACATGCCAACCACTCTTCCATATTACTAAGCCTATCAAGGCTATAACATAGAAAACATGAAAACAAGGAAAACCCAAAGATGACTACAACGTGGGACTAGTCGTCCAAATCTGCTGATGGTGGAGGTGCACCCTTATCTTGCATACAGTACAGGATAGCCTTCAAGGTGCAAGACACCTTCTTAAATTTTTGTTTCATGAAGGCCTAATTCTCTTCAAGCTTGGCCCGAGTCTCACTGACCTCCTGTCGCAGAGCGACCTGACACTCCTCGATCTAAGCCAAGCGGGCTTCTATAGCAACCCGATCACAGTGGGGCTCATGTGTAGTAGGTGGAGAGCCCCCATTAGATTCTTGTGCCTCCTCTTCTTCTTCTTCCTGCTCTTCCTCTTCCTTTCTTTCTTCCTCTATCTCATCTCTGCCTTCTTCATCACTCTCTTCCTCTTCACTTCCCATCTCATCCTCACTCTCATCAAGTCGGGCTTGACATTGTCGTGGCCCAATACTCATGTTGTTGAGAGTAGTGTCGTTGATGAAATGGATCAGCGCGAGCCTTTTTGAGCCAAGCCTATAGCCAAATTCATGAGCAAGCTTGCATATAAGTCGGCCGAATGGGAGTGAAATGTCTGTCCTAGGAGAGCGTGCAGTCTGAACTATCTGTAGTAGTACATACGTAGGCAGGCACAACTCGTCTCCTTGCCTAGCTCGGTATAGGAAGTCTATCATCAGACATGTGCATTCGCTGCGATTGCTCCACCTAGGATACACGTTGTGTGTGAAGATGTGGTGGAGTAGGCGGAAGTCAGGAGCCATCTTGGATGCTAGGAGGCAGTTGCCTCGATTCCAGTGGACCAGTCGGCCACAAAGAAATCACGTAGGTCCATCTCTTTCACGCACACTCCTGAGACTCTTCTCGCTAGCATGAACCTCACCAAGCGGCATCCCCATGATTCGGGCTATCAAGTCCACATTAACAACGGCTTGCCGCCTTCCCACGGGGATAAAGAACTGTAAAGGCTCCAGCAGTGGCTCTCATATGTGGGCATAAAAGGCCCGGACAGTGCTCTCATTCGCACAGGACTTGCCCTCAAATATGGAACCCCACCCGGCGTCCAACAGGAGATCCATCAGCGGATAAAGCCCAAATAGTTTCTCATCCACGTGAGCTACAAAGAGGACCCTATGGCCTTGAAACCTTCCATGTTCCATATCCGCTAGTAGAGCTCTTTCGAGAGGAAGATGGGGATCGAGATCCTGCTTTGTCCTTAGCTCTTTCGAGAGGAAGATGGGGATCGAGATCCTGCTTTGTCCTTAGCTCCCAATCGATGCTTGTGCTAGCCTCAGTGCCTTTCTGCCTCCTTGAACGGGTAGGGTGGCTAGGCCCAGCTTCATTCATGAGAGCCCTCTTCTTTCCCATGAGAGAAAGAAGTGTGAAAAGAAAAAATACAGCCGCCACAATCTCAAAAAGGGCCATGAGAGTGAAATAAAGTGGAGGGATAAGATGGGTTGTTGGACCTTGAGATTTTGTGAGACACCAAGGAGGGTTTGTGTGCCCAATAGGAGGAAACTAAGGGAGATAGGTGATGGGTTTGAAAGGAATGATGGGAGATGTGTATGTAGTGATGAAGAAGAAGATGATATGAGAATGGAGGGGAGATTAGAGAGAGAAAAAAATGAGATTTTTAGAGGTTTAGAAAGCTTGGAGGGGTAGGAATGGAGGAAAGAAGCAAATGGGGAAGATATAATGGGCCTCACATGATTTCATGGGCCCCACACACGTGTACAAGGGTTAGCCCGATCGGCCCGGTGCGGCCCGATAGACCAGGACGAACCGGACCATGAGGACTCGCGGTTGGGGCGATGCCATCGTGGTTGGGGCGATGATAGCATCCCCCTTAGGGTACTGGAAATGTGTGAGGTCCACTTTGGTCCCCACCGATTTGCGTCGTTTGGGCCTTCGGGTTCCATCTCGCGTACATTTACATTTTTGGATTACTTAAGTGTGAAATATGTTAAATTATCATCTAAACCCATTGATTAATGGTCTAGAAAAGAATTGGGATCACCTCACATGATCACAAATGCATACGGGTCCCATTTCTATGGTCAGTTTCGCCCGTCGGTGAAACCTAGAATCCTACATTCGTTTCTATGTTTTAACGCTCCCTCCTAAGTCAAAGTATGTCAGTGTGCATTGTGTGTCATAACCCAGGTCCAGTTTAATCCATATCATGCTCTGATACCAACTTGTAATGCCCTGAAAAATGGGAGTCGAGCAGAAGCTCAGCTCCTGAGTTCCAACGCATCACTTATGCAACATAGATAATGATGATTAAATGTTGTCCGTATTAGTACATTAAACATGAATGGGATTACACTAAATCAACATATCATACTTTAGAGACAATTAGATTATGCAAGTGGAAGACTGTGATATATAAAGCATATAAGTGGTTGTAAGTCCCCGAAGTCTGAACATGTTGCCAGGTTAAATAATTACATGTATAGTTCCAAAAATTCATGAAATGATAAAGTGTAATGTCATCTAATCCATATCGCTGTAGCCCCGATGACGCAACTCCAGGTCTACATAGACCCGCCAGAGAGTTGCAGGTAAAAGAACTGATCCTCGTCGTCGAAAAAGGCCAGCTCCAACTCGTAAGCCTCGCCATCATCTGAAACTACAACAGAGTCTGGTTGGTGTTTTAAAACACCATCCTAAGTGGGAGTGAGTGATCAACTCAGTGGAGCTATAAGGTAAAGGTTAACATGTTATCAATTTAGTCAAGCAGTAATGATAAAGCAATACAATAAGCATTCCTAAGTACTCTAGTTAATGCAAGGAAGATATGTATTAATGATGTATGCCCTCGCCTACACTCCCTCTATGACATTATCTCACAGTCGCGCATGTTAAACTCCCACTGTGCTCAACACCCACGCCAAAGGCACATGCAATGCAGTGCATGGTCATGTTAACCAAGTTCTTAATTAGACCTATTCATACAGTAGATTCGGGAAGCTAAGGTACCTCCCTTTATATCATTTACCCAAATAATGATCCATCTACGGTCATCAATCCTAGTTAATCACATACGATAGGCAAGTTCATGAGTTTACACTATAGGTTGCTACGGGAGGCTCGTCACCTCAGCGTAGGCTTAATTCACACTCGAGGTCACTACAAGGGGCTCATCACCTGATCATAGGCCTATTTTATACTCGAGGTCACTACGGGAAAGGCTCGTCACCTTAGCGTAGGCTGACAGCTCGAACACAGTGTCCTATACCACCGTATTCGGCTCACGAGTTTGGTTTGCTCACTGGACACTACGGGGAGGCTCGTCATCTCAGCGTAGGTCGACACCTCGACCATGGTGTCCCGTACCACCATGCCCAGCTCATGAGTCTTAGCGGATCATGGTACCAAGGTTAAACGGGTTTTCAATGGTAAGTAGTACCTTAGATTCAAACAGTAGCGTCTATATATGGTGAACATAAATTTAGTCAATCGGGTTACTTGACAAGTTCGACTGGTACGAGTGTATCTTGAATTAATCGACATGAATTGCATAAGCACTCCGCATGGCCTAACCACTGTCGATAATCACCGTATGGCTCGGATTCATCGAACGTATCCATCGTGGCGAAACTAGTTTGGCCACTGATCGTAAACCATTACCGATTGCCTGGACTACGTAATAGTCCCAATCATACTCAAACATAATAGGCATTCATATGTGATAGTCCAAGTAGCATGTGACAACCAATTTAAAGATAAATCTCATTTAAGCCTTTCAACAAACACATAGTGCACGTGCTATTATACATAGGCATTTCATCCATAAATCACATAGTAGTAAAAGAGATTACATAAAGGAAACTGTAACTATAGATAAGGTAATTGAGAATCCTATCTCAGCACCCTCATTAAATACATTTCAACAAGTATTTCTCATTCAGGAATTTTATCAAACACTTAGACTACACATATCAATATACATGTAATAAATTAGTTATAACGTATATTATAACAAATCATTTCATAAGGGAGTTGCCACACGTAAAAAAATCATGTATTCCTAAACAACAATCATAGCAAGCATAAATCATAATTCCATATTCATACAAACATTTCAACAAAGACATGGAATACATTAATTTCAACATAGTTCATATATATATATATATATGTAATACATGGAAAACATTGCATCTAAGCATATGTGATAGCAATCAAGTCAATCATAAATCATTACTGACATTGAAAGCCTTGAAAACCATAACCTAAACGTTTATAATCTATGCCTTTCGTCGGTATACTCGTATCGAACTCAGTTCAAATCCTACATTCCCAAATACAGAATAACGGTACCTATATCATGAAATATGTTAGCTATTTCACCGATCTACTTATTTGGATACCAAAAACAGAATAGGGTTAGGATTTCTTACCCAAAAATGGTTTCAGATTTGACGGTGTAGCGATATAGGTAGGATGATTCGGCACGTGGAGCGGTGGGAATGAATCCCAGCAACTATCTGTCACTCACTCACTCTCTCTCTTCTCCTCACTTTCTCCTTCTCTTTTCTCTCTTCTCTCTCCTAGGGTTAGGAATTTCGTATGGAATGAGAGAGGGGTGGGTTAAGGCCCTTATATAGGCCTAAAACTGATGTCAATGGCCCCAGGGCCATGGTATACCTAGGTTATAGCCAAAAGTTATCTATTTCAGGCTAACGAATCTCATTTGGAGGTCCATTTCCTGACAATGGATCTATGTCAGGTTAAAGTTTTGGTCCGATTGGGTTTGTAGATCGATCGTGGGGGACCAGTTTCGGTTCAACGGCCATCGTCACTCGATCAGGGCCACAAGTACACTGACATGTGTAGGGAATTTTTCCTGATCCAAGGGTGTAGTTGGGTTAGAATCTGACGGTCCAAAACCTTAAACTTAGCCTATAAGCGAACAACCCAATTCACTTAAGTTTGAGTCTATTCCCTAAAGATATTCGTGTTTCTCACATACTTCACTCTGAGCTCAAGTTGTACGTTTCTGGATACTATTTGGACTTGATTTTCGAGATGGTTGTTAAGCCCAGTAAGGCGGTCATAACCATATAGTTTCGTGGTAATCGGACTTTCGACACGCGGTCCAGATCCGATACAGAGTTTCAAGATGCTCCCGAGAGCAACTGGGTTTTGAGATTGATCCTAGGTTTTTAGGAAATGTAGAGTTAGCGATTTTGCTAGTTTTGGGTCTTGCAGTTCGTATAGAAAGTTATTTGAGCTAATTCGTCGATCAATTCAGTTTAGTACTTAATTAATTTTTGTCTAATTTCTAAAGAATTTGATCCTTAATGATTTCTGCCTGAGGTGGTACTCGGGTCTTTGTACGGATTTTTTTGAGATGTTATAATTTATCCTAAGAAGGTAGTCCAAACAATACTCTTTCACACATCAAGGCCCAAGCCCACACATCACCATAAATAAGAGAAGGGCAGCCATAACATTCCACATACATACCATATTGGGCCTCAAATAGATGGCCTAAGTCCTACTCAAACATGACTCCAAAGGTAACACACATGGCCCAACCCATATGCAATACTATGGGCCCATAGGGAAGGTTAGGGCCCAACATAAAGATCACCAATTCCATATATTGTGGTGGGCCTAGTGGCAGCCCATTACTCAAACCTCATGGTAAAAAATCATGCTCTAGTCAAGTAAGTTGGGCCTACAACCCGGCCCAAGAATATAATTGATTTGGTGGGCAACTATGGGCCCAACCATTACCCAGCACAACATTATGGTGAAAATGGCCCAAGAGTCCACCGGGCCTAACAAGAAGGCTCCAGCCCATTTGGGCCTAAAGAGTCCAACAATCTAACTACATACATGGTCCCAAATAGCCCAATCTATGGTGGGTCTCAAGGGTGCATTAATTAAGCTCAAATTTAGGGATTAAGGGCATGAATTAATCCCTCCAAGGTCCTCACGATGTGGTGGGCCCCACTCCTTAAATTCTTAGCCCAAAGGCAATGTACATTTACAATATATTGCTGGATTTTTGTTCCGCCAATTTTTGTGGGCCTATTAGAGCCTAGAAAATGGTCCATCTAATTGGAGTAAGGATTTAGAGTGGTCTAGCATCAGGTATAGGGGCCCCACCACATAGGGAACACCCCAAATATATCAGAAATAGGTGGGCCACACTGCAGGACCAAATGTCCAGCAGTAGCCCCACCATGGGCGTCCCACATGGGCCTGGGTGTCCCAATGGGCTGGACGCCCAGTCCTACGTGAATGCATACGGTGGGCCCCACCTTGGAAAGCTCCACACCAAGGTGAGCCACATACAAGAGGGCCTCAAAATGAATGGCCAGATGGATAAAACACACATCATGGTCAGCCACAAAATAGGTGGGATGGCCAGCCTTGCTAGACATCCCTACCATGGGCGTCCAGCTAGGTGGGTTGGTCCAACCACCATATCCGGAAAACTAGTGACCCGATTGGCCTGAAACTTTGAGGTGGATCCAAGAAAGGACGGACCACCTCCAGAATAAATTTTAGAATTTTACAAGTATGAAAAATATTTTTAAATTAAATGGTAACCAAATATGTTGCAGAAATCTGGTTGCTGCAGATTCTAATTGTCCCTATGTTTGGGACCTTATGGAGTGGGCCTAGACCTACCCAAACCCTTGGAAAAATTGTGAGAAGGGTGGTACTACATCTGGACAACAAGTGGGGTACTCTGGGGTGGCCCACTTCTTCCAGAAAGTTAGGTAAACATAGTGATTTCTGTCATACACTATTGCTGAACTATCCAAAAATTTCTGGACAGTTAGCCATCTTTGGCCCAACCCATGGGCCTCAATCATAGGAGATAGGGTGTGGTTCTCATACCACATAAAAGTGGGGTCCACACACTACAAAACCCCTAAATAAATTTAGGGTAAAAGGGGTCTGAAAATAGATTTAAACATCAATCCAAAACACATACTCCAACTAAGCTGAAATCTGGACAGCAACATGTGTTGTCCGTATTTTGGCCCATACAATATAATCAAAGGGCCCATCTCCCTAATTCAACAAGTGGGGTCCACCTTGATATGTCAACAAAATTCCAAGCCTGTAAGTTCACCCAAACCTCCATGAAAAGTGTGATTTAGAGGTCACCCAAACCATGCATGCATGGTTGGGCCTGGACGTCCAATCAAGTGGGCTTGGATGTCCACCTTGCTTAGGGCCTAGGAGGTTTTTAACCTACTTTGGTGGGCCACACCTCATTAGCATACATAGAAGAAAATACAGAGAAAGGAGAGGGAAAAGGAGCAAGAATCGGCCATAGGTGGGTGGTCCCGCCACTAATGGGCCACCCGCACACAATCCACACCATCAGTATTTATATGAGTTACATGCATGGCAAGATACATTAAAATAAATTGTTGGATGGTAGGGGTTTCTTCCCTACATACATGCAAAGGCCTAGATGGCCCATGAGATGCAAAAAATAAGAGGAAATCATCATGATGGGTCCATGGAAAATGACCCACCATGGAATGGATTATGTAGGATCTAGGCCCTTAGCCTTCATCCTAGGAGCTATGTAGGGCCTCCACCATGGATTGATGGTCCCTACATGCTTCCATGCATGTAGAAGAAAGAAGTGAAGAAAGGGAAGAAGAAGAAGAGGTGAAGAATGTTGATGAAGCACCCACCTTGAAGAGATGACTTCAAAACTCAAGATCTAGGTTCTATTCTTCAAAAGGGAGGTGTTTGAAGGTTGGAGATGGGTTCTTAGTTGTTAGATGGTAGGGAAGAGAAGGAAGAAAGGGCTAAAATTAGGAAGAGAGGGGTGGGACGTCCATTGCTAAGGAGGGTGAGAATGAGAGAATGAGAGGGAGGGAGGGGGAGAGAGAGAGAGAGAGAGAGAGAGAGAGAGAGAGAGAGAAGAGAGGTATAGGGAAGCAATGATTTCTCTTGCTAGAAAAGAGAGAAACCCCATGATGAGTCTTGGGGGGTGGTAACCAAGCCTAATGATAGCATCTCTAGCTAGCTACTCTAGGCTAGGTTAGGTTAGGTAGGGTTGGGTAGGGTTAGGTGTGTAGGTTCCCTAGAAAGGAACACCTAGGTGGGACCCACCATGGAAAAAAGTGTGGGCCCTTATTAAGTGGGCCCCATGCATGATGAGTGGTCAAGAATTGATAAGTAAATAACACAAGATGCACATATTGGATTCATGCATGAGACACGGCGTTGGAACCGTGGCGTCGATGCGGTCGCAATGGCATAGATTTCGAGTTGATCCGAGTCGGGTCTACGTGACCGAACTTAATGATGACCCCAAACACTATCTGTAAGTCGCAAGTCAGCGTGATTCAACTAGTAGGACCATGAGACCTAGGGGAATAAAATGTATACTTGGGGTAAGGTCTTACAGTAGCTTTGGCCTGAAGCTCGATCCAGGCGGACTCGAGCATCTAGGCTGCTTCTTCCATGAGTCCCCTCAGGTCGGTCAAACAATGACTAGTGGAAAGAACCATGGTGGCACTTTGTGAACAATAGATGAATAGAGATTAGTGAGTGTAAACAACTAAGGATAATAATATATGAAAAGGGACTGACGATATTACCTTGATAAGAACCGACGCCATTAAGCTTAACAGGATTTTGGGGTACTGGGAGAGCATCGCGTTGACCTCCACATCAGGCACATGATCGCGATTCCAATGGGCTAGTATGGCCATATGTCATGGGAAAAATGTGTGGATTGTCATCCCCGACGTCCCGGCAACCAACACTTGAAAATTGGAAACTCCTCCAACTATAATCTCCGCAATCTCCCTTAGGACATATTCATCTTTGTCAAGTTGTAATCATATTAGGTATGGAAATGAGAAGCCCCTTTTGTATAAGACAACTCCCAAAATCACATAACAAGCTAACTTGTTTTTTATTTTGCAGGCTTCCAACTTATCCTCGGGCAGCTCGCTCTTTCGTAAGTAGTGCAAGATCGGGTTCGTCCAGCTCGATGGTTGGTTTATCGGGAGGGTCTCCTTTTGCTCGAGTTGGCTAATGATGGACTCAGACAAGAATTCAATTAGTACGGTCCTGGTGAGTGTTGAGTGTGAAATATTACATATTTCTTCCTATTTATACCTCAGTTTATAAACATGATAGTGCTTAATCGATTTAATTATGCATATTTTCATGTCCGAAGTGATTTTGAGAGCTTAAGGTGAAATTGATGCCAAAAGGAAGATTCATGTTCAAAAGATTACTAAATGAAGATTTGGAGATTTGAAAGTCATTAATGAAGAATTCACATGCTAAAGATCCAAGAAAACCAAGTGAGGAATAAAGAGAATCAAAGATTTGAAGTGAAGAAAAGGAATCCTAAAATTGTCCTGAAAAAGCATATTCTAAAACTCGGAGTCTATTTTAACTGTGTAGAGTGAAGTATATTTTCAGAAACTGCATAGAGTAAAGTTTAATTTGGTAAATTGCGAATAGTGCATAGATTTTTCCAACTAGGTGTGAAAGTTGGAGTTCCAAAACTATAAATATGACTCCCTAGGATGCTCCAAAGCATCTTCTAGGGTTTGGAAAGGTCTCAAGGAGCATAACACAAGGGCAAAGTAGCTATCAAAGAGTTTTTCTTCTTCCCTAGTTTATTTTTCATGCTTTGTTTAAGAGATTTAGTTTCAATCATGTCTATGGCTAAACCTCTTAGCTAGGGCTAAGAAGTGAAGCTTGTAGCGTGTTGGGATGTTTATTTTTCTTTTATTCTTGTTCTTATTAAACTTCATTGATTTCTAGATTGATATTAAAGGAATATTTTCAGTTTTTTATGATTTATTGTGACTCAAATTACAATAGATGTTGTGATAGCTTTGGATATTTTCTTTTCCTATTTTGAGATAGTGAGATTGGTAAATCCCATTGTTCACCATCATCTCTTGGGCATGGTAGGGTGATGGAATCCCTTCCAATCTTCACAATTCTCTTCCATTGAGAATTAGGTCAATGAAAAGTTCAGATTTGATTTAAATTACTTTATCTTCCAATTGGATAGGATAGGACTCCAATTCCAATTGTATTTATTGAATCAAGCAAGGTAGCATCTTAATAGCTACAAGTGAATCCTTGACACCCTAGTTCCCACCTTTAATTGATAGTTTAAACATTATTCACTCTCTTTTATTCCAGAATTCAGATTTAGATCTTCTTCTAGTTTTAGTTCTAGTTCTTTTGAGAATACGTACAAGTTTAGTCCCTGTGGATTCGACCTCATTCTCGCGAGTTATTACTACATCGCAACCCTATACTTAGGTTTATGAACAAGTTTTTGGCATCGTTGCCGGGGACTATGGCTACATTTTTCTAGAATTAATAGGTATTAGAATTAGGTTAAGATTAGGATTTATTTTTCTACTATGTTTTTAGGTTAGGATTGTTTTTTTTGAAATTATTTTTAGAAACTAACATTGTTTTCTATTTTGTAGGATTCCTAACATAGCAACTCTTATTCGGTAATTTTGTTCCAACCCTCTCTCTTATTTTTTTTAGATCTTTTATTTATTTTAGTTTTTCTAGTTTTTTTATAAGTTTAATTATTTATTTACTTGAGGGTTGTGTGCGTTTCATGCCCAAGTGGGTTCGAAAGAACACTCAACGTCTCTTAAGTGAAGAATGACTAGTTGAAGGGTTGCCTATTCATCAAAGGATTAGACACCACTTGAGATCCTCTCAGTTAATTAAAGTGATGGATGCAAATCAACCTCAACCTCAACCACCAGTTGAGGAAGTTCAAGATGAAAACAAGCTACATAATGCACCCTCGCCTCGTACTTTATGCGATTATTTACAATCGGCGGGGGTGAGTACACCATCCTGCATGGTCTTTCCACTTAATGCAGGAAACATGGATATCAAATCTAGAGTGATACAATTCCTTCATAAGTTTCATGGACTAGATTCTAAAAGTCCATATTTGCACATCAAGGAGTTTAATGAGATAGTCGCTACATTACACTTTCTAGACATGTCTGAGGACATAGTGCGAGTTAAATTGTTTCCTTTTTCATTGAAAGAGAAGGCTAAGATGTGAATGCACTCCTTAAAGCCAAGATCCATCGACACATGGGCTAAGATGAATCGAGAATTTTTTAAAAAGTTTTTCTATTTCATAAAACTAACACTTTAAGGAAGGCAACCATGAACTTTGCCCAAATAGAGGAAGAGACCTTCCAGTGCTGGGAAAGGTTCAAAGATCTCACGTATTCCTGTCCACATTATGGCTATGAAGTATGGCGAACAATAAGCTTTTTCTATAATGGATTGACTTCACCATTGCGCCTGTTCGTAAAGATGATGTGTAATGGTGAACTCATGAATAAAGAGGCCGATGATGTATGGGATTACCTTGATCAATTGGCAGAAAACACGCAATCATGGGACACCTCTCCAAGACTCACCACTTCTGAGCCTACTCAATCAAAGGAAAGGGGAGGAATTTATGTTCTAGAAGAGGAAGATGATATGAGTGCAAGAGTGGCCAATCTCACAAGAAAAGTAGAGGCCATGAAACTTAAGAAGGTAGAACCTATCAAATTTGATAAGGCTGAGGAAGTTATTTGTGGTATTTGTTCTTGTAACATACATACAACTGAGAATTTCCCAACAATTCCTGCTTTTCAAGAGATATTGAATGAGAAATTGAATGCCGTGAATAACTACCAAAGACCTTTTAGAGGACCCATGTCAAATACATACAATTCCAGCTGGAGAAACCAACCAACTTTCAGTTGGAGGAATGGATAAATGGCTAATCCACAAGTGGCCCTTACTCAATTTTTAAATCAAAAGAGGCCTCAAGAGGATACGGTTCAAAAATTCATGCAAAACCAAGAGTTATTCAACCAGAATACAGTACAAGTATTCCAAGATATCAAAACAACGATTGGAATGTTTGCATCATCCATTCAAAGGATTGAGTCACACTTAGCGAGTGGGGAGAAAGGGATGATTTTAGCCTAATCTCTCCCCAATCCAAAGCCACAATGTGAAATTAGTGACCCAAGCTCTTTAAATCAAATTTAGAAAGCCAAGTCTATCACCACTCTTAGGAGAGGAAAGACAATTAGCTAATCTATTCTGGTAAGGGCTAAAAAGCCTAAAGACCCCGAAGAAGATAAGAATGATAGACCTAACATTACTCCACAGGGTTAGAACCAGAACCTCAAAGTAAGCCAATTGTGTCATTCCCTCGATGGTTGATTGCACCAAAACCTCTATCTAATTCTCAAGATATTTTAGAGGTGCTTAAACAAGTGAAGGTCAACATCCCTCTATTAGATGTCATTAAACAAATCCCTTCATATGCCAAATTTCTGAAAGATCTATGCACTACCAAAAGATAGCGAAACATACAAAAGAAAATCTTTTTGACAGAAAAAGTCAGTGCCACCTCAAGCAAAGTGTGCCATAAAAATACAAAGATCCCGGTAGCCTAACCATCACTTATGTAATTGGTAATTATCGGATTGAGAATACACTTCTTGACTTGGGGGCGAGTGTAAATCTAATTCCTTACTCGGTCTATGAACAACTGGGTCTTGGTGAATTCAAACCCACCCGAACGACATTACAGCTTACTAATCAATCAGTTCATGTACTGTGAGGGATGATCGAGGATGTGTTGGTCCAGGTTGATAAATTCTACTACCCAGTAGATTTTATTGTTCTGGATACTCAACCATCTGGATGTGAACACTCAAATACCCATCATTCTTAGTCGCCCATTTCTTACTACATCAAATGCTATCATTAATTATAGGAACGGGATTATGAATCTATATTTTAGAAATATGACATTGGAGCTCAACATCTTTTTCAATATAAGCAAATAATCAGAGGATGATGATGATACCCATGACATTAACATGATCGATTCTTTTATGGAAGATAGAGAACCTTTGACTCTATACTCTGACACTCTAGAGACATGCTTGGCCCACTCCCCTAATTTGGATGATGACATATTAAGGAGATGGATGCCATGCTTGATACTACGTATGTACTTAAAGTTAATTGGTTGAGCCCATAATTTGAAGAATTACCCTAAACTAATATAATGCCTCTAGTGTCTAGCCTCAAAGCGCTAAAGCCTGACCTTAAAACCTTTGCCCTCTTATCTTAAATATGTCTATTTAGGTCAAGATGAGACATACCTAGTGGTGATTTTTTCCAGCCTTGAGCAAGAACAGGAGAGTATGCTTATATTTACTCTCATTGAGTATAAAGGATCCCTTGGAAGGTCGATTGTGGATCTCAAGGGAATTGACCCTCTGATTTGTACTCACCGCATTCATCTTGAGGATAATGTGAAGACCTCCCGACAACCACAAGACCGATTAAATCCGAGCATGAAGGAAGTGGTTAAAGCCGAGGTACTTAAGTTGTTAGATGTGGGTATCATATACCCCATATCCGATAGCCAATGGGTGAGTCCAACTCATGTGGTTCCTAAGAAGTCTGGAATCATCATCATAGCCAATGCCGATAATGAACTTGTGCCAACTAGAGTTACTACTGGTTGGAGAATGTGCATTGACTACAAAAAGTTGAATACCGGTATGAGGAAGGACCACTTTCCTTTGCCCTTCATTGATCAAATCTTGAAAAGGCTAGTTGGTCACTCTTATTATTACTTCCTTGACGGATATTCGGGCTATAATCAGATAGAGATAGGCCTTGAAGATCAAGAAAAGACCACTTTCACATGCCCCTATGGTACCTTTACTTATCGAAGAATGTCATTCAGACCATGTAATGTGTAACGACCTTGGAATTTTTGTGCTAATCTTTCCTTAAGTAGTTGTTTTTGGGGTAATTAGCGCTTTACTTGATTGCTTGTGAAATTCGCATCAATCACTTTAAATTGTATCTGCATGGCTCTAAACGTGCAGATTAGTGAGCGCTACGTTACTCTGAAATCTGGGATCCATCGCTAAATCCAGTTGTTCTGAGGAATTTTTGGAAGATCTGGATCGGACCTAGACCGCGCGTCGAAAGTCCGAGAGCGATGATCTTAGGCTGTTGCGGTCACTGAGTTGGGCTTGGTCTTCACCTCAAAAATCAAGTCGATCTGATGTTCTGGGTCGATTTGGTTGAGCTCGGAGTGAAGAGTGTGAGAACGGTTGGAATTTATTAAGCTTTTTATGAAATCTGAGTCGTGTCGCTTGCGCGACGATTTTAAGCTATCTGACCATTGGATTTTGACCCAATTTCACCCTCTGATCAGGATGGTTGGCCCAGGCATATCCTAGTGCTTGTGGACCTGATCGAGATTCCGTGACCGTTGAATTGAGTGTGGTCCACCACGGCGATCTGAAGAGCCGGTCGGTACGAAAACTCAGCCTGACCTAGATCCATGGTCAGTGAGCTTAAGTCCGACCTTTCGTGGTTATAGGCCCACCAGAAGTGCTTCGTTGGATCGAGAAAGGCGTACTTTGGTTATAACCTAAGTATACCTTGACCCTGGGGTTATTTCCATCATTTTAAGGCCTATATATAGTCCTTAAACCCTAGCTCTCATTTCCATACGAATTTTCTCTAACCCTAGCTTGGAAAGAGAGTGGAAAAGAGAGAGTTAGTGAGAGAGATTGGTTGGTGAATCACCTTGATTCTTCCTTGTTCTTCTTCACCTTTGAACCTTCACTTTGAATCGTTCCTTTGGCGATTTTGAGTTCTTTTGGGGTAAGTTAACCTAACCCTAACCTGTGTTAGAGCTTAGACTAGACTTGGTGTTGTTGTATCTCATTTCTATCCTTATTTTAGGGTATTCTTGCGCCGTTGACGAAGACAACTCGTCTAAATCAGTTCGGCGGTTCTTTCTTTGCTTAAGGTGCGGACTTTAAGTGTATAGGTTATGGTTTTCAAGGCTTTCAATCCCAATTAGTGATTTATTCTTGTTATGGATGAGATTTCACATGTCAAATGTTATGTTTACATTGCTTTCCTGATATGCATGTGCTATATTGAGATTTGTGTATTCTAAGTGTATTTATAAAGTACCGTATACGTATAAAATACGCACTTGTGCTTGCCATGATTATTGGTCATGTATGTATGCTAGATGCATGTATGACAACTCCTTGGTAAAGGGAATTGTCTAAGTGCATGTATTCCAACATACGTCATGTATGTTATTCCTTATATGCTAAGTGTTTGTAGAAATGCATGAATGACCTAAGTGTAACTGATTACACTAAGTGTGGGCGTTGAGAAGTGATTCTCAATACTCCCATGGATGCGCATGATTTCCTTTATGCATTTACATTTCAAGTTATTTAAATTCAAGCATTCCTATGCTTACATTTATATTAAGTTGATTATTCTTCAGATGTGTATGTAACATGATTTGAGTTGTTGATCCAGTATTGTCATACATTCCATATGAATATCCGGCGTCGTGTAGGATGAATGGGACTATGCCTTAGTCCAGGAAATCGGTAATTGACCCTATGGTCGTGGTTGAGATTGCTTTCGCCACGTGAGACGCATTAGACGAACCCGAGTCGTATTAGAGTTGTCGGCAGTGGTTCGACCATGCGGAGTGTTTGCGCACTCCATGTCGTTCAATTCAACGTGCGCTCGTGCTAGTCGAGTTCGTCAAGTAACCCGATTGTCCGATGTATGTTAACCATGTATGGACGCTACTGCTTGAATCTAGGGTACCGAACTTACCAGTGAAATCCTATTAACTATGGTACTTGATCCGCTAAGACTCATGAGCCGGACATGGTGGTATGGGACACCGTGGTCTAGCTGTCGGCCTACGCTGGGGTGACGAGCCTCCCCGTAGTGACCAGTGAGCAACTTAACTCGTGAGCCGATTATGGTGGTATGGGACACTATATTCGTCTTTGTCGGCCTACATTGATTGGTGACGAGCCCTTTGTAGTGACCTCGAGCATACCTGGATACCGCAAGGAGGTGACGAGCCGATCTGTGGTAGTAAAGGCATGAAAGGCGTGCATTGATTGGTGACGAGCCCTTTGCTACGACCTCAACTATATGATCGTATGCGATATCTAGGATTGACGACCCTAGTATGGATCACTGTTTGGATGGTGATATGAGGAAGGTATCTTAGCTTCCCAATCCTGTTGTGTGAAACGGACTAATAACAACTTGGTAATCATATCCATGCACCGCATTTGCATGTGCTTTGTAGATGTGGCGCACTTTGAGGCGATGTCATGCGTAACGTAAGATGAAGACGCTGAGGGTGTACGCGTGAGGGCACGCATCATACCGCATTCATACTTGCATTAATAAGAGTACTTAGGATTTATTTAATTGTCATGCTTTATCATTAATGTTTGATTGAAATGATAACATGTTAACCAGTGCCTTATTATTCCACTGAGTTGATCACTCACTCCCACGTTTCTGGGGCGGTGTTAAACACCCACCAGACTCTGTCTTAGGCCCTGATGTTGCAGATGTGGATGCGACGTCTGAGGCAGAGCGGGAGCTGGATGATGACGAGGCTGCCTTCTCCTATATGCAGTTTTCAGACGGGTTCTAGCGAGCCTCGGTCTGTTGCGCGGGATCTATGGGATTACTATTTTGGGAACTGAAATGATGTAACTTGTACTTATAATTTTGATGAATAACACTTTTACACGATCTGGTTGTATATGTAATTCAGGGGCTTACACTTGTACACATATTTTACTATAAGTCTTCCGCTTGCTTTATTCACTTACCCCTGAATCATATCTGCGTTTTGGCTTAATCTATCCCATGTTTATGTGCTAATACAGTCAACATACATCATTCATTAATTATGTTGCATAAGTGATGTTTTGGAACTCGGGAGCTGAGTTATGCTCAACCCCCGAATTTCAGGGCGTTACATAATGCTCCCGCCACTTTTCAACAATGCATGCTGAGTGTATTTTTTGACATGGTGGGCAATATTTAGACATCTTCATGGATGACTTCTCTATCTTTGGTACATCCTTCACCGAGTGTTTGGAAAAATATGAAAAAGGTACTGAAGCGATGAGAGGAAAAGAATTTGGTACTAAATTGGGAGAAGTGTCATTTCATGGTTTGTAAGGGAATTGTTCTTGGACATATCATCTTGTCCAAGGGAATTAAGGTAAATAAGGCTAAAATTGATCTTATCTTTAACCTACCTCCACCCAAGAGCATACGAGACATGAGATCCTTCTTAGGACACGCCAGATTTTACAAATGATTCATAAAGGAATTTTGTCACTTTTCTCGTCCTTTATACAATCTACTTCAAAAGAATATACCATATGAGTGGACTGAGCAATACCAGGAAGCTTTCACTAAACTCAAGGGCATGTTGACTACCGCACCTATCATGCAACCACCCGATTGGAGTATTCCTTTTGAGATTACGTGTGATGCATCTAACTATGCTATTGGGGCAGTGTTAGGTCAGAGAAAAGAAAAGAAGCCCTATGTTATTCATTATGCAGGTAAAACTCTAAATCCTGCCCAAGTGAACTACTCTACTACGGAGAAGGAACTCTTAGCCATAGTGTTCGCTTTAGACAAATTTAGGTCCTACTTTATTAGATCCAAGATCATCATCTACACTAATCATGTGGCATTAAAATACATTCTCTCTAAGAATGATGTTAAGCCCCACTTGATAAGATGGATCCTCCTACTCCAAGAATTAGATTTGAAAATACGAGATGAAACGGGCGTAGAGAACGTAGTGGCTAACCATCTTTCGAGACTTGATCTCCCCAATTCCCTTGAAACACGACCTATAAACAATATGTTCCCTGACGGGCAATTGTTTAAACTCTCCCAATTACCTTGGTTTACTGACTAGTTATCTTTCCATAGGTTTCACACTGACTCATTGGAATGTGCAAGATAAGAAAAAAATTCTTCACCGAGGTTCATAAGTTCTTCTGTGATGACCCATATTTATTCAAATATTTCTCAGACCAAATTTTAAGGAGATGTGTACCAAACAATGAACACCAAAGTGTCATCTCCTTCTGTCATTCACATGCCCGTAGTGGTAACTTTTCTATTAAAAAGACCACGACCAAAATTCTGTAGTGCAGCTTTTACTGGCCCACTATGTTCAGGGACACTCATGAGCTTTGCAAAGCTTGTGAGCATTGTCAGAAATTGAGTGCATTGTCCCATTAAAATATGATGCGTCTAAACCCCATTCTTATATTGAAGCATTTGATTGCTAGGGCATCGATTTCATGGGGTCATTCCCCCAATCCTTTGGAAATTTGTACATTTTGCTAGCAGTAGACAATGTCACTAAGTGGGTCGAAGCAATCCCGTGCTGGAACAATGACTATCATACAATTATTCAATTTTTAAAAGAAAATATCATTTCCTGATTCAGACGCCTCGAGCCATTATTAGTGATGGAGGTTCACACTTCTGTAATAAGCCATTTGAAAACTTAATGAAGAAATATGACATCTCTCATAAGGTGAGCACTCCATACCACCCGCAGACAAGTGGGCAAGCTAAGATTTTTAACAGCGAAATTGAACACATTTTGGAGAAAACAGTTAACCCTGACCGTAAGGATTAGTCAATCATTTGACCGATGCTTTATAGGCATACCGTACAACTTTTAAGACCCCCATTGGAATGTCTCCCTTTAGACTCGTCTTTGGGAAAGCTTACCACTTGCCTGTAGAGTTGGAACATAGAGCCTACTAGGCTATCAAAAATCTAAACTTCAATTTGGACAACGCTGGTTCACTATACAAACTATAGTTGAATGAACTTGAGGAAATCCAGAATAACGCATACGAGAACTCAAAAATTTACAAGGATAAGATGAAGGTGTTCCACAATAGGAACATCCTTCAAAAATCATTCATAACCGGTCAAAAAGTCCTTCTGTACAATTCTTGGTTACACCTTTTTCTGAGTAAACTCTGATCTCAATGGACCGACCCTTTCACTGTTACTAATGTCTATCCACATGGGTCTATTGAGATAAAGAATCCAATGAATGGCCGTGTCTTTAAAGTGAAAGAATATTGTTTAAAGCCATTTGTTGAGAAATTTAACTCGGATGACATGTCCATGCCTCTGACTGATCTTGTGTACCAGGATTGATCTCCTAGTCTGATGAAGGTGTAGTTAGTTTATATTATTTTAGTAGGATTTAGGATCAAGATACTTTTCTTTCATTTTGTTTGAGTCTTTATGCTAACCCATCTTCACATTGAGAACCTTGGAAAAGCTTCAATTCCCTTTCTTCAGGTACTACCTTTCCATAACTTCTCATTTATTTTCATTATCTCATATGCATTGCATGCTTATATTTTTTTCCATTGAGGACAATGTAGATTTTAAGTTGAGATGTGGATTAGGTAAACTAATCAGTGTTTTCTTAGTTCTGAGCAAAAAAAAAATTTTGAAATTTTCAATGTTTCAAGTTGAAATTTGTTTGGAAAATGATAAATTGTGCATGTAAAGAATGTTTTGAGTATGATTATAAGATTGAGTTTGAATTTTGAATTGTTGGAGTTTGATCAACTAAGTAGTCTATCCCTTATAGTTCTTGCACTCAATTGATTAAGAGGAAGTTTGAATATCATATTAATCTAAGTCACAAGACATGTTCAAGTTATTTTCTATGAAATATGCTAGAATTTATGTTTGTTAGTATGTGAAGCATTGATAGATGATTGTGAATTAAGTCTGGAGAATTTTATCCACCTTAAAAGATGAAAATAACTAGTTTAAAAAATAGTGAGATTGACAAAAAGGTCATATATGATGAAAAGACTGGAAAAGAATGAAAAAGAATAGAAAGTCTGAAAAGAATGAATAAATAAAAAGTGACCATTGATATAAAATCAAAAACTGGAAAAAGAAGGAAAAGGATATAAGTTCAGAATCAGTACTTGATTATTCAATTAATCTTAAGGAGATGATCATGGCTAATATTATGTAATGATAGTATACTTTTATGGAAAGTAAATTGAAATTCACTAAGCATATTGGGAAAATTTAATATATGAACTTATACTCTAGATTGATTGATGAAGAATATGTTTGATTGATTACTTATTTGATTCGGCTCTAGGTTTACAAATTTTCACTCTCGCTTCTTTGGATTATACTCATTCATACTTGTTTACACAAATGATTGTTTTCTTGAAGAACTTTGAACATTAAGAATTGAAGATCGCTTCACACATGTTTTGCTCGGGACTAGCAAAATGTTAGTTGGGGGCATGTTGAGTGTGAAATATTGCATATTTCTCCATATTTATACATTGGTTTTATAGACATGATAGTGCTTAATTGATTTAGTTATGCATGTTTTCATGTGCGAGGTGATTTCGAGAGCTTAAGGTGAAATTGATGTCAAAAGAAAGATTTATGCTCAAAAGATTACTAAATGAAGATTTAGAGATTTGGAAGTCATTAATGAAGAATTCACATGCCAAAGATCTAAGAAAATCAAGTGAGGAATGAAGAGAATCAAATATTTGAAGTGAAGAAAAGGAATCCTGAAATTGTCCTGAAAACAAACATTCTAGAAATTGTCCTGATAAAGCATATTCTAAAACTTGGAGTCTATTTTAGCTTTGTAGAGTGAAGTATATTTTGGGAAACTATGCAGAGTAAAGTTTACTTTAGCAAACTGCGGAGAGGACATAAATTTGAGGCGGTTTCTAGATTTTTCCAACTAGGTGCGAAAGTTGGAGTTCCACAACTATAAATAGGACTCACTTTGATGCTCCAAAGCATCTTCTAGGGTTTGGAAAGGTCTTAAGTAGCATAGCACAAGGGTGGAGCAACCGCTAAAGAGTTTTTCTTCTTTCCTAGATTATTTTTTATGCTTTGTTTAAGAGATTTGGTTTCAATCATGTCTATGGTTGGCTAAACCTCTTAGCTAGGGCTAAGAGGTGAAGCTTGTAGCGTGTTGGGATGTTTATTTAACTTTGATTCTTGTTCTTATTGAACTTCATTGATTTCTAGATTGATATTAAAGGAATATTTTCAGTTTTCTATGATTTATTATGACTCAAATTACAATAGATGTTGTGTTAACTTTGGATATCTTCTTTTCCTATTTTGAGATAATGAGATTGGTAAATCCCATTATTCACCATCATCTCCTAGGCATGGTAGGGCGATGGAATCCCTTCCAATCTTCACAATTCTCCTCCATTAAGAATTTAGTCAATGAAAATTTCAAATTTGATTTAAATTGCTTTATTTTCTAATTGGATAGGATAGGACTCCAATTCCAATTGTGTTTATTGAATCAAGTAAGGTAGCATCTTAATAGCTACAAGTGGATCCTTGGCACCCTAGTTCCCACATTTAATTAATAATTTAAACATTATTTACAATTACTCTCTTTTATTCCAGAATTCAGATTTAGATCTTCTTCTAGTTTTAGTTTTAGTTATTTTCACAATATGTACAAGTTTAGTCCCTGTGGATTCAACCTCGTTCTCACGAGTTATTACTACATCGCAACCCTACACTTGGGGTTGTGAACAACGAGGTCGTTGTCAATTGCTGCAGCAAATTGGCTAAAGCATCTACTTTGGAGTTTTCTGACTTGGGCAATAAGACAACCTTGTACTTGTCGAATTATTTGAGCAAGTCTTGTGCTTTGTGCAGGTAGGTGATCATTATCTCTCCTCTGGCTTGGTACTCTGTAACGATTTGGTTGACTATGAGTTAGGAGTCACTGTGGATTTTCAATGCTCGAGCTCCCATCGCTTTGACTAGTTTGAGCATAGTAAGGAGAGCTTCATGTTCTATTTCGTTGTTAGAGGCTGGGAACCCGAACCTTAAGGTGTACTCTATATTGGTCTGATCAGGTGCAACAATGTAACACCCCGAATTTTTGCTATTTTGAAATTTTCAAAAATCCTTAAATTTTCTTTTTTATAACTAGCCACGTCATCACTTACTGACCCTCGACACTCCAGATGGGCTTATACGTAGCCGGTAGCGATAAAGAACCATACAAATAGGATTGATCAACCGTAGAAGACCAATAAATCCCCCCGATCACTTAAACATCGAGCTTAGCCTTGGGATTTGTTCACGTAGGGTCTAATTCTAGCCTACCTATCACTGACTAATTGAGATGACTGAAACTAAATAATCAGTGGATTAAGCTCACGCCACCATTTCTACAAATAACAAGGCCTAAAACCATTAATACCACTGACTCAACATGACATAAAGACCTAGGAAAAATCCCAAGAGCCTGTCGCTCTTGGGAGTACAATGAAACCCCGTATCGGACCTAGACTGCACGTCGAGAGTTCGATGACCGCGAAACTATATGGTTATGTCCATCCTACTAGGCTTGACAACCATCACAGGAATCAAGGCCATATGGTGTCCAGAAATGCACAACTTGAGCCCTGAGTGAAGTATGTGAGAAACGCGAATACATTTAGAAATTGAAATGAAACTTAAGTGAATTGGGCCATTCACTCACACGCGAAATTCAGGATTTCAGACCATCGGTTTCTGACCAAACTTCACCCATGGGAAAAGAAAATTTCCCTACACATATCCGTATACTTGTGGCCCCGATCGTGTAAGTATGACAGTTGATCTGACACAGGTCCTCCACAGTCGATCAGCTTATCCGATTGCACCAAAATCACATCCTAGCATAGATCCATTGTCAGGAAACTTATCCTATGACGTAGGTGAGTGGTGGGCCTCCATGTGAGCCCTGTTTGTCAAAAAAAGTTACCCAAAGGGTATAACCCATGTATATAGTGGCCTTAGGGCCATTTGCATCACTTTTGGGCTTATATATTGCCCTTATATCACCCCACCCCTCTCACATACGAATTTCCTCAAAACCTTAAGGGAGAGAGAGAGAGAAAAGAGGAGAAAAGAGGAAAGAGAAAAGGAGTTTTAGTGACTGATGCTGTGATTCTCTCTCACTACTCCACGCATTGAATCACCTTCCCATTACGCTACACGATTTGTTTCAGCTACGATTTGGGTAAGAAATTCTAACCCTAATACCGTAGTTGAGATCGAGAATGATTATTTGTTAAACTAGCTAACCATATATGTTATTTAGGTGCCCGGCGTTCCGTTTTCGGGAATGTAAAATTCAAACCGAGTCTGAATCGAGTATTCCAACGAAAGGTGCGGACTATAAACATTTAGGTTATGGTTGTTAATGCTTTTAATGTCAATAATGATTTATGTCTGACTTGATTGCTACCATATTGCCTTAGATATATCGTTTTCGATATAATATGCATGCATGAACTATATTGAACAAAAGATGTATTACATGTGTTTGTTGAAATGATTGAATGAACTTGTAAATATGATTTGTGTTTGCCATGACTACTAATCTAGGATTCATCGTTGTCATATGCATGTTAACCTCTCTGTATAAGGATTTGCTAAAATATATGTTGTAACTAACCTAGTCTACACATTTGGTGAAGTATAGTCTAAGTGTTTGATGAATTGCCTGAATGAGAAATTGATAATGATTTGTATTTATTAAGAGTATTAAGATAGGATTCTTTCTCGCCTTATACATATGTATAGTTTCTTTCATGAAACCATTTTCACCTCTATGCAAATGATTGATAAATTGCTAGTATTCGGTAACATGATCAAGGTGTTTGATGAAATGCTCAAATGAGGATTTCACTTGGATTGTTTGTTAAATATTGAATTGATTATCACATGTATTTAGTTGTTGCATCTGAGTAAGATTGGGGTTACAACCTAGCCTAGGCAATCGGTAATAGTTCCTGTTTGGGTGGTCAAATTAGTCTCGCCACATTGGGTATACTTGATGAATCCGGGTCGCATGATGATTGTCGATAGTGGTTAGGCCACGTGGGGTGCTTATGCGCTCTATGTCGATTAAGTCAGTGTGTGTCCATACCAATCAAACTTACCTAACAAACCGATTGGCCTATTGTGTGTTTACCATGTATGGACAGTATTGCTTGAATCTAAGGTACCCCTCTTTGATGCGAAGGCCCACTTTAACCATGGTACCATGATCCGCTAAGACTCATGAGCCTGACATAGTGGTATGGGATACCGTGTTCGAGTTGTCAGCCTATGCTGGGGTGATGAGCCTCCCCGTAGTGACCAGTGAGCAACTTAGACTCCTGAGCCGGGCATGGTGGTATAGGACACCGTGTTCAAGCTGTTAGCTTACGCCGAGGTGATTAGCCACCCCGTAGTGACTGCGATATAAACTATAGAATTTTCCTATCGACTATTTTTCATTGGGAGTGATGACCCTACAACTTGCCTATCGTATGTACTTAACTAGGAGTGATGAACCTACATGAATCTTTCGGTTCGAGTCATTGATATAAAGGGAGGTACCCTAGCTTCCCATATCTGTTGTATGAATAAGCTTAATTAACTACTAGGCTAACATGACCATGCATTACACTACATTAGTTAGGACGTGCTTTAAAGGCGTGGAAGTCGCACAGGAGGCAGTGATGTCATATGCGAAATTGGGTGTCGGAGTCGCGTGTTGAGGGAGCTTTGATGCAAGGGCATGCATCATTACTTGCACTCCATTCTTGCATTAACAAGAGTAGTTAGGAAGTGATTTTTATGTTGCTTTATCATTACTGCTTGATTGACTTAATAATATGTTAACCTTTACCTTAAAGTACCACTGAGTTGATCACTCACTCCCACCCTGGGATAGTGTTTTAAAACACTAACCAGACTCTAATTTAGATACAGGTGATGATGAAGTCTATGCAATGGAGCAGGACTTCATGGATGTGGAGGAGGAGTTCTCATACTTTCAGCTCTCAGGCGAGTCTATGTAGACCTCGTGCTGATACGTAGGGAGCACCGAGAAAATTGGCTTAGTTGGACATCTTACATTCCCACCTTTTGTATATTTTGAAATAATACATGTATATATTCATCTCAGTTACATATTCATACTCTAGGGTTGTGAAACACTTACATACTTACATATATATGCTTTAGACTTCCGCTTGCTTAATTAAATTATCTCTAGAGTATATGTTGTTTTAATATAATCCCACTCATATTTAACTCATTCATATGGACAAAATCTGAACATCATTATCCATATTACATAAGTGATATGCTGGATCTCGGGAGTAGAGCCTTGCTCGACCCTCGAAATTCAGGGCGTTACAGATAAGGACAAGTCTTACTCCGCTTCCTCGAGAGTTTGATGATCCGTCTACATAAAGGGTCCATTCTTATTGGCTGACCTCATGTTCATCCTATGTCTCATGCAAGGGAACAGTGTAGGTAAATTCGACAATGAAATAGATGACAGCTTGTCCCTTGATTATTGTCCTTGGTCGGAATACGATGTCAAACTCACTGAGCTCAATTGCCCACTTCACCAGCCATCCTGACACTTCAAGTTTCTGTAAAATTTGGAGGTGCGGTCGATTAGTTGGAACCACAATGGTGTGAGTGTGAAAGTATGGTCGGAGGTGTTGAGATGATATGATCAGTGCTAGGGCTAGTTTTTCTATGTCTCGGTATCACTCTCGGCTTGGACCAACTTTGCTCATCTAATAGACTAGTATCAACTTGTTTTCTCCTCACGTATTCGGGACGAGCTAACCACTATAGTTGACACTTCTAGGTACAGTAGTAGTGGCTCTCCTAGTTTTAGCTTAGAGAGTAGTGGGGGGGGGGGGACCCCAAACATTCTTTGACTTGCCGAAATGCTTGCTCGCACTCATTCATCCTAGTTAGCTTTGTGTCTCCCTTCAATTGATTGAAGAATGGTAGGCATTTGTTCGTAGCCCTAAAGACGAACCTGTTTAGAACTGCCACCTTACCTGTGAGGCAATGAATCTCTTTCATTGTTCTTGGGGAGCTCATCTCTAAGAGGGCTCGAATCTTATTGGGGTTGGCCTCTATCCCTCTCTAGTTAACTTGGAAGCCCAAGAACTTTCTCGAGATGATGCCAAAGGCACAATTATTTGGGTTTAGCTTCATCTGATACTTCTTTAATATCGCAAACATTTCTTTTAGATCTGTCATGTGGTCACTTACTTCAATACTCTTGATGAGCATGTCATCGACATAGACTTTCACTGTGTTGTTGATCTGCTTTGCAAACATTTTGTTGACCATGTGTTGGTAGGTCACTCCGGCATTCTTAAGTCCGAAGGGAATTACTCTGTAACAATACAATTATTTGTTAGTGATAAAAGACATTTTTTGTTTCTCATATTTGTGGAAGGCGATTTGGTTATATCCCGAGTATGCATCCATGAAGTGGAGCAATGCATGCCCTGCAGTGCTGTCTACCAACTAGTTGATCCTTGGGAGGGAAAGTTGTCTTTTGGACATGTCTTATTCAGGTCGATGTTGAAAGGACGAGCTATAGAAGTCTTAGAGGGGGGGGGGGGGGTGAATAGGACAATACAAAATATTTCGATATAATGCAGAATAATAATAAAAATACTCTCAATTGCTTAGAGTATTGAAATCTTGATTCCAAATAATTCGTAGGACAACCTTCACCTAAAAGATTTAGGTAGGACAACCTTATTTCACGACGTCTTTGAGATCAAATACCAAACTTAGCAAGAGATAATCAATCACAAGGAAAACGTATAAAGAATTAAACATTCACCATAATGCACAACGGAGTTATAATGGTTTGGTGCTTAAACCCACACTTACTCCACTCCCAAAATTAGTACCCTCATAATTTTGGTTTTCACTATTTTAAGGTTTTCATAGGGTTGCCTTAACAACCTTATATAGTTCTCGTGATTTTCATGGGTTATCACAACAAAACCCACTTTGTGATTTTCACGGGATCACCACAAAACAACCCGCTGAGATTTCCGAGCTATCTCAGACTAACCCAAATTGAAATGAAAATAAAACAGTACTTATCTTCAAATGGTGAGTCGAAGACGTAACTATATCTTGAATGCAGCGATCTTATTTCTTAGGATATAGATGAAGCTATGTATGAGTTCAACCCAAAAAGAATGTAGGGATCTAATATATTTTCAATGAAATGAACAATACACTAATGCTGCAAATTTGATTCTCTATTTCTCAAGTAGAGTATGAATTACTCTATTGAAAAATGATTAAAACTAACTTGAGAAAAGAGAATGAAATAAGCTAAATTAAAATAAGATTTACTACACGAATAACTTAAGAAGGCCCTGACTTTCTCCCCTTACTAGAGTATATTTCTCACAATTTTTTGGTGTTGAAATGAATGAGAGAAAGCCTCTATTTATAGCCAAAGGATTTGAAAATTTGTCTTGCCCGATTGTCAGTTCAGCTGACCAAATTTCAATGATTGTGTTCTAACAGCACTCGGATTTTGTGGGATAAGATCTTTCAAAAATTCGACTGGCCGAACCCTCAGTTCGACTCGCCGAATATAGGGTTTGGCTAGCCGAATCTCCCTGAGATCCGAAATCTTTACATATTGGAAACTTGACATCCTTCAAGCTGGCCAAGTGGACATGTTCGGCTGGCCAAACTTGCCACAAAAAATCTTTGTCAATCTGTAACTTGCCCGAATTATGTTGGGTTGGCTGAACCAGATGTCGGGTTGGCCTAACTTGATTGTATTTTACTTAGAATTATGTTCGTCATGATGTAATGTGAAATGCACTTAACCTAGGGTCAATATAAGGTTATACCAACTAATGGTCGATTCATATAAAGTGTTCCGATCTTCAAACGATGTACTTTTACAGCTTGAGATGTCGAGTCTCCCTTGTGATGCTTGATCGAGTCTTTAACAGTTCTTCATGAGTTGTTGAAGAGTATCTTTATGAGTGCATGTGTTCCTTTCAGGATTACAAAATTTGACAATCCTAATTGTGCTTAAGTATAAGCACTTACAATCTCCCCCTTTCTCAATTTTGTGATAAAACACAATCATGTATAACTCTCATACATACAACTTATAACTTATGAGTGCATGTATATATTTATGAGTGCATGTGTTCCTTTCAGGATTACAAAATTGGACAATCCTAATTGTGCTTAAGTATAAGCACTTACAATCTCTCCCTTTCTCAATTTTGTGATAAAACACAATCATGTATAACTCTCATACATACAACTTATAACTTATCACGACATCTCATAGACTTATCATACTTATATGATCTATAATTCAAAGGAACATCTGTACACCACTAATGAAATCATATCTTGAAGATCTTGATGCTCCCCCTCAGAACAAGCATTCGTAACTCCCCCTGAGCACTTAGTCACATAGAATACATTTCCATACAATTCAATATTAAAAATATATATCCATATGATCCATGCATGTGATTGTAGGTGCTCATATATGTATTCAAAGTCAAAGTGAGAGTTGTGCTTGTGCTCATGCTCATATATCCATAACCATATTTTGTCCCCCCTTTTTGTCAGAAGTTGACAAAGGAAGAAAAAAAATTAAAAGAAGTATGCAAAATGAATATCAAGGATATAGAACATAAAACATAAGGATAGAGAGTCATTTAATTTTAATGATAACATCATCCAAAACAAATAAAGACAATTATCCAAATGTGCTTAAAGAAAAGCCATGAAGGAGCGCATGAAATCTAAAGAGAGAATAATAGTTATTACAAACTATAAGTAAATTTATCAATCAAAACTAGAGGAGGACGGTGCAGGCATCTCAGGATCATTAATTTTCAGACTCCAATTGAATCGATGAAAGTGCTTTTTCATGTACTTTATGTGTTTTTTTAAGTCTGAAGTAGTGATTCTTCAGATATAAAAAAAGCTTCCACCTTCCTCCCTAAACTCTCCAACCTATCAGAGAATTGAGAAGGCTGGAAGTCCGAATCATTTGTATCAGCAGATTCTTCTAAGTCAGAAAATAGGTCATCCATGTTGATATCACCTTCAGGAATCTCTCCCTGATTGCCTTGCTACTCAGGTCTCAGATCTAACTTCATCATGTTCAAGTTTACATTACTAAATGGAAGCTCGGACTCCGGTGCTTCAATCGCAGGAATTTGGACATTGAACCGCAAAGCCAGGGAAGTCATAAGAAATGCAAATGGTATAGAACCATGATGTGGATGGAGACGATATTGAATAATCAAATGAGATATCAAAGAAGGAAGACAAATACGAATACTGGATGCAACAGAATGCATAATACGCATCATGTAGGGAGTAAGATCAGTCTTATTCCCAACCCTTGGATAAATATTAGATGTGAATATGCAATGAAGAATGCAGTATTTTGGAAGTAAATTATAAGTGAGGAGAGAGTTACCGGATCGCCATTTGGCATCAAAACTACATAACACTTGGTAATGGTAGTTCTTTCTGAAGTATACATATCTTTAAAAAGAGTAGGAATTGGAACTCCATCTTCTGCCATCTCAATGTCCATAACGGACGATATAATGGAAGGTGTTAAATTATTGAAAGAAACTTCATTTATGGATGCGTATATCCCTTGTACAATCGACCAGTAAGTCGCTCCGCCTTAATTTAAAATTTCTCTCATCCTACCTCGAAGAGAAGTTCAACAAGACCATATTGAGTGACGTGATTGACATTAACTGGTCACTCAATTATAATACTCTGAGTGTGGAAATCCCTTACATTCTTCAGATCATCCTCTGGTGTACGTATGGTCTGTACAACCAGAGCAGCAGAGCAGGATGAGGAACCAGAATGTGGATGATGAATAGTACATTTGGTACGATGTTCCATGGAAGAAAATTGAGTAAAGAATAACGAGGGTGATGGGTTCAAGTAGATCAGATTTTTTAGTAAACCCATTAAAATGAAGGTTCTAGATTCAAGGAAATTGAAAGGTTCACAAATAAATCATAATCAAGAACTTAAATCTAGAAAGAAATAAAAAATAAACCACTTACAAGGAGGCTAGGGATATGGGTTGGCTGAAGGAAGCACTGACAAGCCAAGGAAGAAGAAGTAGAAATGAGAAAATTGGGATTTTCGCCCTTTTTATTCAATCAGCACTTGGTTCAACTAGCCCAAGTAAGTGCTAAGCTGGCCGAACTGGTCGGTCAGCTATGGGCTGGCTGAAAAATCTCCCAAAATTTTTATTTTTATATTTTTTCTTTTTATGCAAATAAAATAAAATAAATTACAATAAAGGAAGATTAATCAAGTAATACAACATAATCCAATATCATTTTCCAAATTGGAGAATCTGACACTATCTAGTGTTGAATAGGATTTTTGGATATGTTTATAGCGCTGGTATTATCATATTATAGATTCATGGTATCTTGATCAATACCATAGTCTGCTAACATACATTTCGTCCACATTAATTGCATGCATGAATTTCCTGCCACAATATATTCAGCTTTTATGGTGGATAAAGATACTGAGTTTTGCTTCTCGCTCATCTAAGACACAAGACAATTTCTAATGTAAAAGCATCCACCGGTTGTGAATTTTCTATCATCGACATTACCTACCCAATCAACATTAGTATATCCAGCAATTTGTATCATGATGATACCATAAGCCTAAGTTAGTCGTGCTAGCAACATATCCGATTATTCTTTTAACCGCGGACAAATGAGTTCTTTAAGGTTAGATTGTTATCTAGCACATATGCCTATGCTGAAGGAAATATCAGGTATACTAGTAGTTAAATACAATAGACTATTAATCATGCCACGGTAAATCCAAGGGTCAACACTTTTACCTGAATCATCTTTAGACGGTTTGAATGTTGTAGCTATGGGGTGTTTGAAAATTTTTACCATTCTCAAAGTCAAATTTCTTTACAAGATTCATCGCATATTTGGTTTGAGAGATAAATATTCCATCTTTAAGTTGTTTTACTTGGAGACCAAAGAAATAATTTAGCTCACCAACCATACTCATTTCGAATTCTGATTTCATCGAATCTGCAAATTTAGAGGAAAAGTTAGTACTTATTGATCCATAGATAATATCATTTATAAATATTTGAACAATCAACATATCTTCATTACATTTTTTTGATAAATAGGGTTTTATTAACACTTCCCGTTTTAAAGTTTTAACTAAGTAGAAATTTGGTTAACTTTTCATACCATGCTCTTGGGGTTTGTTTTAAGCCAAACAGAGTCTTTTTAAGATGGTATACATTATTAGGAAGTTTGGGATCTTTAAAACCTTTAGGTTGTTCTACATAAACTTCTTCATTTAAGTCACTATTTAAGAAGGCACTTTTGACATCCATATAGTATATTTTGAAATTTTTATGGCATGCAATGGAAATAAATAATCTGATGAATTCAAGATGAGCAAATGATGCAAAGGTCTCATCATAGTCAATCCCTTCAATTTGAGTGTACCCTTGCACAACCAATCGAGCTTTATTTCTTATAATATTACCTAATTCATCAGATTTATTTTTAAAAATCCATTTAGTTCCAATCACATGTTTGTCAGAAGGTCTAGGAACCAGATAACAAACATCGTTTCTAATGAACTGGTTTAATTCATCTTGCATCGCCAAAATCCAATTTTCATCAACAAGGGTTTCATTTACATTAGTCAGTTCTATTTGAGAAGTGAAGCAAACATGATTACATAAGCTCTCTAATTGTCTTCTGGTTTGAACACCAGTGTGAGGGTTATCGAGTATTTGATTAGTTGGATGATCCTTGACTAATCTAATCTCAGTTGAATCTGATTTTGATGATGGTTCAGATTATTGAAAATAGTAATTTCATCATCTTGATCATGATTGGGTGTGATAATTTGATCATCGATAGCAACATTTATAGATTCTTATATCAACCCAGTCCTTTTATTCAGAACATGATATGATCTACTATTTAGAGCATACCCCAAAAATATACCCTCATCACTTTTAGCTTCAAACTTTTTCAAATGTTCCCGATCTCGTAAAATGAAGCATTTTCTTCCGAAGGTACGAAAATATTTCACAGAAGGTTTTTTATTAACCATAGTTCATAGGTTATTTTATTTTTACCTACTCTTATATAAACTCAATTAATAATATAGCAAGCGGTATTAACAGCTTTAGCTCATAGATTTTTAGCTAATTTTTTACTGTTAAGCATAACACTCCTCATATCTTGTAAAACTTTATTTTTCCTCTCAGCAACACCATTTTGCTGAGGAGTTTTAGGAGAAAAAAATTCATGTAATATTCCATGGTCATTACAGTACTTCTCAAAATTGTTATTCTCAAATTCAGTACCATGGTCACTTCTTATTCTGATTAGAAAAAGTTCGTTTTCGGTCTAGATACGTTTAATTAACTTTTTGACTTCGTCAAAAGTATCCGACTTTTCTCTTAAGAAGGCTACCCATGAATATCTAGTGTAGTCATCAACTACAACTAGAAAGTATTTCTTACCACCTCTACTCTCTATTCGAGTTGGTCCAACTAAGTCCATATAGAGTAGTTCAAGAGGTCTTATAGTGGCTAAGGAGGTCATCTTTTTATGTCTAGTCCTAATTTGTTTGTCGATTTGACAGGCGCCACATACGTTATTTTCTAACTTTTTCAGTTTGGGTAGACTACAAAATCTCTCTTGCTTAATTTATATTGGTCTCTATAGTTTACATGTCTAAGACATCGATGCCACGGTTCAGTTTCGTCTATTTGGACCATGTGACAAGAGTGATTTGTAGAACAAGAGTCATCAATGATATAATAACTTTCAGAGGTTCTTGGACCATTTAATATTATATGGCCTTGATTGTTAATTATCTCGCATCCATGATCTAAAAATTTAATTTACATGATGATTATTATCACAGATTTGAGATTTGCTCAACAAATTATTTTTTAAACCATCAACATATAGTACATCTTTAAAGATAGGTAGATTTGGAAGTTTTACATTACCTCTTCCGATGATTTTACAGTTGCTACCATCTCTAAAAGTAACTGAGCCGCTGTTGATTTGATTGATGTTTGATAGAATTGGCTTATCACTTGTCAGATGTTTAAAAAATCCACTATCCAAGTACCATCTTGAATGGCTACTCGCTTTGAAAGCTGTGTGGATAACAAGACACTTATCTTTTGGAACCCATTTCATTATAGTTTTGGATTTAGGAGGATCTCTTACTATTTGTTTTGTATGGGAGTAAGAGTTTTTCTTGTTCTTACTTACTTTTTTTTTTCTAGAGCTGGATTTCAAGAGCTCTTTAAGGAAGTCCACTCTCTTGTTTGCTAGAGTAGGATTATTATTTTTCCTTTGACATTTATGGTAGTTGGCATTAGTTTTTGGATTAGAATTTTTTTTACATACATTTTCATTCTTCATTTTCTACTCCCTTTTTATCTTTTATTTCCAAATCAAATTCTTGGAGTACGAGGATCCATCTTATCAGGTGGGGCTTAGCATCATTCTTAGAAAGAAGATACTTGAGCGCCGCATGATCTGTGTAAATGATGATCTTAGATCCGATCAAGTAGGACCTAAATTTGTCCAAAGCAAACACTATGACTAAGAGTTTCTTTTCCGTAGTAGAGTAGTTCACTTGGGTAGGATTTAGAATTCTACTTGCATAATGAATAATGTAGGGCTTCCTTTCTTTTCTCTGGCCTAAAACTGCCCCAAGAGCATAGTCAGACGCGTCGCACATGAGTTCAAAAGGAAGGCTCCAGTCGGGTAGCTACATGATAGGTGTAGTGGTTAACATGCCCTTAAACTTAGTAAATGTAACACCCCGTCCATTCCGTACCATTTTCTATGCATATGTACACGATGATCAATGCCCTTAGCTAGACCTAGATTGGCCGTTCATAGTACACACCCAACTGACCAAAACCCCAAGACCTCGAAACTTATATCATATCGACCGCCCCATCACTCCGATCGCGTAGGTACCACCCATGCGTCTGTATGATACTTAGTTAATGAGATACGCCGTGAAGAATCATTTGTGTATCATGTGCGCAAGGCGCCATGTACCCCATTTCACACATGTGCACAACACATGCCATACACACATGCACATGCCACACATGGGTGAGAGAATCTCTACCCATGCGTGTGATGCCACACACCCATACCTCCCATCTCTCATGTACACCACAAGTCAACTCTTTTCCATGCCACACATTAAGCATGACATCATCACACCATGCCATCCGATACACCTTTAACCCACCATTAATTACAAATCATGAATTAATTGTCCTAATCTAAGCTAACCAAGATCACATTAATTGAATCTAATCACATTTTAACAAATTCTCTACAAATAGTCCTTCATCCCTTAGCATTTCACCATTTTTCTACACAAGGAGAGAGAGAGAGAGGAGTGATCTTGGTGGGCCATCAACTCCATCAATCCCATCCTTTCCATCCATCTCAACCATCAATTCCATCCCTTTTATCCATCTAATCCGTTAAGGTGAGTACACCCACCCTACTCATTCTTATTTTGTTTTTGTTGTGTTTATGTATGGTGGAGATGATGTTGATGATAATGACGTGATTAATGGCATGGATTCATAAGAGAATACATGTAAAAAGATAGTTAATAGTGGTGATGATATGATGATAATAATGTGATTAATGGTGTGGATGTATAAGAGAAAATATACAAAACTTAAATTGTCATAGGCTTCATGTGGGACAAATCAATAGTGGATCCCACCAAAATTTTGTTGGCCATCCAAACCGTTCAAAGTGTGGCCCATTGGGCTGGCCACACACTCACGCATACACACATGCACACACACCACATTTAAATAAATAAATGAATTTAAAAATATATATATAGGGGGAGTGGACGCTGTTGCCAGAGTCCAGGAGATGCTGCAGCAAGCAGCGTCCCTACTGCTTGAGTTCAAAGGGGCTGGGGTGTGGGTCCACAACGGACCCCACCTATAATGTATGCATTTAATCCACGCTGTCCATTCAATTTCCCAGATCATTTTAGGCGTTGAGCCAAAAAATGAAACCAATCTAAATCTTTGGTAGGCCACACCATCAAAAGATTGTTTTAATGCTAATAATCTACTGGAGCCTGCTGTAATATTTTCGTACGTCAAAACATATTAAATATTGGTCTAATTAGACCCATCATGAGCCACAAAACCCAGAAGACAGACTAGGTCGTCCAGATGTGGGCCCCACCTATGAAAAACCTTAAGAAAATAAAAAAATGCAAACAACATTAGACGTTATTGTTGTCAACATCCAGATGACGCTGCAGCAAGCAGCATCCTGCTGCTGACGCTGGAAGGAACTGGGGCCCACCACAGGCCCCACCTTGATGCATGTTGAGCATCTACACCGTGCATTTGATGGGTCCCCTTTAAAAATGGGTCACTCCCAAAAATCAGTTGTACACAGAACTCAGGTGGCCCACACCATTAAAAATAAATAAATAAATAAGTAAATAAAAATATAATACAAAAAAAAATAGGAAGCTGGATCAATCTGATCATGAGGTATGTGTTATATCCAAACCGTCCATTCCTTTGGCAAGCTTGAGAAGAAAAATAAGATAGATCTAACTATCAAGTGGGCCACACTACAAAAGCAGTAGGGATTGAACATCTACCATTGGAACCCTTTTGGGTCAGAAGTTTTGGACCAATATGAAATTTATTTTTCCCCTTAATTCAGGTCTTTGTGACCTTATGAACAGATTGGATGGAAAATAAAAATTAAGGTGGGCCCCATAAATTGTTTAACGGTGAAATCATTATCTCCACTACTGCTTTGGTGAGGTCTAGATAATTTTTGGATATGATTCATTTTTGGATAATGCTATAAAATGATCTCTAAAAAAAATAAAAATAATAAAAATAGATGAATTGTGTATATGTAATAAATACATCACTCTGGGACCCATGTAACTTTGATCCACGCCTCAATGGCCCGACAAGTAATCATGAATGTTTTAATGAAGGGTAATCCTCTCAATTTTTGTGTGTGGTGTGGCACACATGTGCTATAGATTGACTTGATTTTTAGCCCCAGGCCCACCATGGATTGGTGGCCCATTAATTATACAAATTGGATTGATATGTGAATGGTACCAATCTCTGTTAAAATTTCTATATATTGATGGCGCACAATCATGTGACCATGTAGTGCGTGCACAGCCTACAATTGATGTAAGTATGATGAATGCATAACCCCATGAGCTCCACCGCATAGAACCCATTTGAATTCAATTGATGTGTGGGCCCAAGAATGGTAAGGCCCATTTTGAGTGAATGTCATGTGGGACCATCAGTAGTAGCCTTGTTTGGGCCAACCATTGGCCCTCTTTAGCAAGAGTTTGTGATCTACATATATTAAATGTATGCTATATTGAAACATGTGAAATTCTGTTGTGTGTATAGCCCTTCACCACTTGGTATGTGACATATGTTGTATTATGTTGTTGCCTTAGATTACCTAATTATATAACGAGTGCACAGCCTGTCACCACTTGGCACATTGGTTAGAGTGCGGCCCTAAGTAGTAGGATCATATGACATGTGTTTAAACCCATAAACATGTTCAATTATAACAATTAGGTAGACTCTAGATGTGTGAAGGTGAGATATGTGTTTGGCCCCTTAATCATGTGGGCATGTGACATATGTATGGCCACCTAATCAAATGCAATTGTGGAGTATATGTGGGCGTTTAACTGTATGATTTCAAAATTCACACGAGGCCAACCAACTACATGAAGTCAGGTGGCATTGGTGACCACCCAATTTTATGACCACGTGCTTATGGGCATAGCCATAGTCACCCAAACCATGAACAATCGGCTTATATGTGCAAGTTACGTATAAGTTCTCTTAGTCATGAGAATTATGATATAGGCAGGATTATACAACTTGATAAGGGAGTGGCCTTCAATCCAGTGTCATGCGACATAAATACAACCCTTATATTATTCTCATAGCTGAGACAGATGCGGGGACCACTAAACTATATCTGATGTGATGGAAGCTAGTTCTTGGCCTCTTAATTATGTGACACCAAATCTGAGTCATTCTCCATATAAAGTATAAGGCGTTATAGTTTAAGAGTGAGTGTAATGTAATGTAGCCTAGTATGGTGGGTATGCTTGTGATTGTGTCTTAGGTGCTTTGAGATACGGTCACTAAATCATGATACTAATTGTATGTCCACTCAACCAAGTGAAATTATGACATCGACAACCTGCCCATGTGGGAGCCTAATAAAGTGGTTGCCCATAGATGTATGAGTTATAATATAGTAAAAATAAGTAACCATGTGACCTTAAATCCTTTACTACGGCAAGTAGAGTGACATTTGTGTGGCCACTCCACCATATGAACTTCTGATAATGAAGTGGCCTTGAGATCATGTAGGCATTTGAGAATTGTGTGATTACTCAGACTCGTGGACTTTGCTGATGGTGTAGCCTCTTCTATATGTGAACTTAGGGCATGTGTCAGATTGATTATGGACCCTACCTTGATGTGAATATTGCATATATCACCATTCATCTATTAGGCTAGCTAATCTTAGAATACAATTCCAAAATGACCTAGATCCAATTCCTAAATAAGTCAGACGACATGAAATAGTATTAATTGAACATATAACTTTCAAACACTTGTGACCCCACTTAATGTACATATTTTATCTGCACTGCTCAATTGTTTTGCTAACCAAACAGTTCGATCATGGATCCCGCTGTTGTGTGCCTTATGCATCTAAACTGTTCTTCCTTGTACTACCTTAATGTATGTGAGTTACCTATATTATCTACTTATTAGGAGCCACCGTAATATTTGTGTGTGGACCCATCTGCTCGCAGTACCACTTGGAAGTAGGACCCACTATGTTGTATGAGACAAACCCACTATCATCCAATCGTGGCTAACACTTATGTATATATTATATTCCCAAGTCGTTCAACTTAGGGCTCACCGTATCTTATGAGGCTTACTTATGCCTTCCAAACTATTGTAGAACTAATATGATAATTATTTGCAAATCCAACCTATTAACAACCCACTTGAAGGTGAAGCCCACTACATTATATGAGTTTCGCTAGCACCATTCATCCTGTGGCTCATTTACTATATGTTATGTCTAAGCCTTTCATCTCATAACCACTTGGTGCATGTACTTTGCGTCACCACCACTCATTAACCATAAGGCGAAGTTAGGATATAACCATGTGGTCCCAATAGAAGAAAATCATATCGGGCGAAAGCCACTAATGGAATATCTATCTTGTGAATGATACGATGTAACTCTTATTACAATTAATGCTCGTGATTATGATAATTATGGATGATATTAGTGATGTCAGTAATTGTGGTTAATAGAAGCATGTGATTTAATACTTGATTAATGTTGTTCCTCTCCCTAGCATACTAAATTTATCTACTTAACCATATTGATATTGATCATACTCATGTACTATGGAATGATGGTATGTGTAATTGTACTTCAATACATTTGTTCATGTGTAAGACATAGCCTCTTCAGTTTAGTCACATGATCATGGATTGATATAGTTGATAGTGGCATATGATGATTATACGTCATTTTTGCCTTAAAGGTTAAGCAAACCCTAAACTCATGACATTATATGCATACCACTTGCACTTGAACGTATGCCTTATCATGGTTACTTGAATTCATGTATAATCATGACATACCTGATGATCGAAATAACATAGTTGTGTCGTATAACATGAGTTGGATCTTAACGATGAAATGTACATCTATGATGATGACTTAGGTTATCCCTGAAAATGAATGGGACACTGGAAGTGTGAAAATAGTAGGGGATGATGTGCCCCTCGGGTTGAAAGTCCCTAACCCCTATGCTAGCTAGGGTTGCCTCACCGTCGGGCCGAGTGGATACATGGGTCATAGATTTGACTCCCACTGATGAGGTCAGGTTGAGAAGAGGTGGGTCCAACCTGCTTAAGGGCTGAGCTGCAAACAGGGACCGGTCTGACTCGCCTGCGAGGAGAAGCGCGAATGAAGTCCGCTACTAGCAAGCCGGGTGAAAGTCGACCGTAGGGCGGGTATGCAAGGTCGATTACTGGTGTCTGGTGCATTGGTGTCGACTACGGTGTTTTCCATGATATACAATTGGTGAAAGTCCACCACAGGGCATGTATGTGAGGTCGATTACTAGTGTCTGATGCATAGTATTGACCACAGTGCTTCCCGAGATATACAGTTATGATATGGCATGACAATATGATGATGATGATGTGATCACGGATGCATGTAATATGGTTATGGCTGGGTATAGGAGAAATGAAAATATGACTTGGTGATGCTGGTAGTATTGACTCAGAGTATTACTATGATGCATATGCATTGTGTTGGCATTGGCATCATACCTTACGTGCTACACGCCTTTTACCATACATGATTTCCTTATGGCATATTTGTCTTGCTTGTATGTAGGACACACTGCACACATGTGTGTACTCACTAGGCTTTTTGCCTAAGCTTCCTATATCCCATTTTTTTCAGGACAGGAGTAGCTTAGAAGACTTAGCTTTCTCGATGCATTGTATCTATATTTCGATTTGGCAATGTTGACGCCGTGTACCTTTTGGAAAGCATTGGACTTGTAACCATCAGGATTTATAATGGAGAGTGTTGCTTGGTATTTTGATCATGGATCTTCATGCTCAGGTATTATTATATGTATATACAACAAAAAAAATTCAATCAAAAATCTTCCGTGTGCTGCGGCGAACTCGGGACTTGGTGTATATAAGTCGAGTGCTGGATTCGGGGCATCACGGAAGCTGTCCGTCCCCGGATTTGGGACATGACAGAAGATGGTATCAGAGCATAAGATTTGGGATCACTTACGAGCAAAGTCAGTAACTGAAAAACATAGAAGAACTTAAACTAGGTCTCCCACCATCATTAATTGAGAACCTAAGTGTTATTACTACCCTTGATTTATATGAATTTAGAGACATGAATATAGAATTCCCGGTTTGGGAACTTAGTCAAAATAAGATCCTCTAGTAAAGAACCTAGAGAATATATTTAGCACCCAGACATTAGGCAGATTGCTGTGAGCAATACCCTCACTTGTGGGATAGATGATTGTATTATATATGTATGATGATACGAATGTTTGGATTTCCATGTTATGAGTTTGTTAATGTATTGTGACTAGAAATTTTGAGGATGAAATTTTTATTAGGAGGGTAGATTGTAACACCCCGTCTATTCTGTACCATTTTCTATGCATACGTACATGATAATCGATGCCCTTAACTAGATCTGGATTGGCCGTTCATAGTACACACCCAACTGACTAGAACGCCAAGACCTCGAAACTTATATCATATCGACCGCCCCGTCGCTGCGATCGCGTAGGTACCACCCGTGCGTCTGTATGATACTCCGTTATTGAGATATGTCGTGAAGAATCATAAGTGTATCATGTGCGCAAGGCGCCATATACTCCATTCCATACATGTGCATAACACATGTCATACTCACATGCACATGCCACACATGGGTGAGAGAATCTCTACCCATGTGTGTGATGTCACACACCCATACCTCCCATCTCTCATGTACACCTGAAGTCAACTCTTTTCCATGCAACACATTAAGCATGACATCATCACACCAAGCCATCCCATGCTCCTTTAACCCACCATTAATTACAAATCATGAATTAATTGTCATAATCCTAATCTAAGCTAACCAAGATCACATTAATTGAATCTAATTACATTTTAACAAATTCTCTACAAATAGTCCTTCATCCCTTAGCATTTCACCATTTTTCTACACAAGGGGAGAGAGAGAGAGAGAGAGGAGTGATCTTGGTGGGCCATCAACTCCATCAATCCCATCCTTTCCATCCATCTCAACCATCAATTCATCCCTTCTATCCATCTAATCCATTAAGGTGAGTACACCCACCCTACTCATTCTTATTTTGTTTTTGTTGTGTTTATGTATGGTGGAGATGATGTTAATGATAATGACATGATTAATGGTATGGATTCATAAGAGAATACATGTAAAAAGATGGTTAATAGTGGTGATGATATGATGATAATGATGTGATTAATGGTGTGGACCTATAAGAGAAAATATACAAAACTTAAATTGTCATAGGCTTCATGTGGGACCCATCAATAGTGGATCCCACCAGAATTTTGTAGGCCATCCAAACCATTCAAAGAGTGGCCCATTGGGCTGGCCACACACTCACACATACAGATGTGCACACGCACCACATTTAAACAAGTAAACGAATTAAAATATATCTATATATATATATATATATATATATATATATATTGGGGGAGTGGACGCTGCTGCCAGTGTCTAGGAGACGATGTAGCAAGTAGCATCCCTGCTGCTTGAGTTTAAAGGGGCTGGGGTGTGGGTCCACAACGGGCCCCACCCATAATGTATGTATTTAATCCATACCATCCACTCAATTTCCCAAATCATTTTAGGCGCTGAGCCAAAAAATGGAACCAATCTAAATCTTTGGTAGGCCACACCATCAATAGATTGTTTTAATGCTAATAATCTGTTAGGGCACGTTGTAATATTTCTGTACGTCAAAACATATTAAATATTGGTCACATTAGACCCATCACGAGCCACAAAACCCAGCAAATGAACTGGATTGTCTTGATGTGGGCCCCACCTCTGAAAACTCTTAAGAAAATAAAAAAATGCAAACAGCATTAGACGTTGTAGCTGTCAACGTCCACTTGACGCTGCAGCAAGCAACGTCCTACTGCTAACAGTGGAAGGAAGTGGGCCCCACCACAGGCCCCACCTTGATGCATGTCGAGTATCTACACCGTGCATTTGATGGGTCCCCTTTAAAAATGGGTCACTCCCAAAAATCAGCCGTACACGGAACTCAGGTGGCCCACACCATTATAAATAAATAAATAAATAAGTAAATAAAAATATAATACAAAAAAATAGGAAGCTGGATCAATCTGTTCATGAGGTATGTGTTATATCGAAACCGTCCATTCATTTGGCGAGCTTGTCTCAAGGCTTGAGAAGAAAAATAAGATAGATCTAACTATCAAGTGGGCCACACTACAAAAGCAGCAAGGATTGAACATCTACCATTGGAACCCTTTTTGGGTCAGAAGTTTTGGACCAATATGAAATTTATTTTTCCCCTTAATTCAGGTCTTTGTGACCTTATGAACAGATTGGATGGAAAATAAACATTAAGGTGGGCCTTGTAAATTGTTTAATGGTGAAATCATTATCTCCACTACTGTTTGTGGTGAGGTCCAGATAATCTTTGGATATAATTCATTTTTGGATAATGCTATAAACTGATCTCTAAAAATAATAATAATAATAATAATAAAATAGATGAACTGTGTATATGTAATAAATACATCACTTTGGGACCCATGTAACTTTGATCTCCTTAAACCGTTCATACAACTCGGAGCTCAAGTATATAAAAGCACTTGTGCTATTACTACCCCTAATTTATATGAATTTAGAGATGAATCTAGAATTCCCGGTTTGAGAACCTAGTCAAAATAGGATCCACTAGTAAAGAACCTAAAGAATATACTTAGCACCCAGACATTAACCAGATTGCAGTGAGCAATACCCTCACTTGTGGGATGGATAATTGTATTATATATGTATGATGATACGAATGTTTGGATTTCCATGTTATGAGTTTGTTAATGTATTATGACTATAAAATTTGAGGATGAAATTTTTATTAGGAGGGTAGATTGTAACACCCCGTCCATTCTGTACCATTTTCTATGCATACGTGCATGATGATCGATGCCCTTAGCTAGACCTGGATTGGCCATTCATAGTACACACCCAACTGAGCGGAACCCCAAGACCTCGAAACTTATATCATATTGATCGCCCGGTCGCTGCGATCGCGTAGGTACCACCCATACGTCTGTATGATACTCCGGTAGTGAGATATGACATGAAAATCATTAGCGTATCTTGTGCACAAGGCGCCATGTACTCCATTCCATACATATGCACAACACATGTCATACACACATGCACATGCCACACATGGGTGAGAGAATCTCTACCCATGTGTGTGATGTCACACACCCATACTTCCCATCTCTCATGTACACCTGAAGTCAACTCTTTTCCATGCAACACATTAAGCATGACATCATCACATGTAACGCCCTGAAATTCGGGGGTCGAGCATAACTCAGCTCCCGAGTTCCAAAACATCACTTATGTAATATATGTAATGATGGATGTATGTTGTCTGTATGAGTGCATAAAACATGGAATAGATTAAGCCAAACTGCAAACATAATCCAGGGATAAGTGAAAAACGCAAGTGGAAGACTTAAAGAAATATATGTGTACATGTGTAAGTCCCTGTGGTATGTATGCTCTGCCAGGTCATAATATAAGTGTTTATCTCAAAAATACAAGTATCAAAATGAAGTTATCAATTTCAAAAGAAAACCCAGAATCCCCGTCTATCAGGACATGGCTCACATGAACCCGCCTGAGAACTGCATAATAGAAAACGCGTCCTCATCATCCTCAAACTCCTGCTCTGCCTCAGGGGTCACGCCATTATCTGCATCTAAGACAGAGTCTGGTTGGTGTTGAAACACTGTCCCAGAATGTGAGAGTGAGTGATCAACTCAGTGGAACTATACAGTAAAAGTTAACATGATATCAAATCAATCAAGCAGTAATGATAAGGCAATACAATTAAACAAGTCTAAAGTACTCTTGTTAATGCATGGATGTATGTATAAATGATGCATGCCCTTGCCTGCACTCCCTCAGCGTCTTCATCTTACGTTATGCATGATAACCTCCCACAGTGCCAACGACTTCTATGCACATGTAATGCGGTGCATGATTACCAAGTTGTTATTAGTCCTTTTCATACAGCAGGATTGGGAAGCTAAGGTACCTTCCTCATATCAATTTCCACACAGTGATCCATTCTAGGGTCGTCAGTCCTAGGCCATCTCATATGATCATATGGTTCTAGGTCGCTGCAAAGGGCTCGTCACCAATCAATTCACGTCTATCATACCTTACCTACTACTCTAAGGCTCGTCGCCTTAGTGCAGTATCAAGGTATGCTCGAGGTCACTACAAAGGACTCGTCACCAATCAATGTAGGCCAACAGCGTAAATATAGTGTCCCATACCACCATAATCAGCTCACGAGTCTGGTATGCTCACTGGTCACTATGGGGAGGCTCGTCACCCCAGCGTAGGCCGACAGCTCGACCACGGTGTCCCATACCACCATGTCCGACTCATGAGTCTTAGTGGATCAAGGTACAACGATTAACGGAATTTCATCAGTAAGTTTGGTACCCTAGATTCAAATAATAGCGTCCATACATGGTGACCATACATCAGATAATCGGGTTACTTGACGAACTCGACTAACATGAGCGCATGTTAGGTTGAACGACATAGAGTATGCAAACACTTCGTGTGGCCAACTGCCGACAACTCTAATACGACTCGGGTTCGTCAAACACGTCCTTCATGGTGAAAGCAACCTCAGCCACGAACTCAAGGCCGATTACCGATTTCCTAGACTATTCCATAGTCCCAAACATATTCCACTACAACAGATATTCATATTAACACTTTAGAACAGTAACGGAACAACAACCCAAATCATACAGTATGTGAGCATTTGAAGAATATCAACTTAACATGGATTTCAACATAAGTAGTGCTTGAACTTAAAGAACAAAGAATGTAAATTGAATGTAGGAACTCATATACACCAATAGGAGAGTTGAGAATCTCTTCTCAACGCCCGCAAATAGGATAATATATTACACATTAGATCATTTAGACATTTCTACAAACACTTAGACTACATATTCCAACATATATGACGTATGTTAGTGAGAACACACATTTGGACAATTCCTTTTGCCAAGGAGTTGCCACATGTACAACTAGCACAAGTACACGACAAATAATCATGGCAAACACATGTTCGTATTATATACGTATACGATACTTTCTAGATACAGATAGAATACACAAATCTCAACATAACTCATATATATCAGGAACACAATATAAACATTGCATTTGGCATGTGAAGTTACACCCACAACAATAATAAATCATTATCTGACATTGAAAGCCTTGAAAACCATAACCTATACGAATATATTCCGCACCTTAAACTAGAAAAAGCGCACCGAACTGATTCAGACGATATTTCTTCGTCAACGGCGACTAGATAACCTAAGGCAAGAATAGAAATGAGCTACAACAACACAAAGACTATTCTAAGCTCTAAAACAGACTAGGGTTAGATTAACTTATCCAAGAATAAACTTAGAATCACCGGAACAACGATTCAGAAGTGATGGTTTAAGGATGCAGGGAAACAAGAAAGAATCTCCAATGATTCACCAACTTCTCTCTTATTTACTCTCTCTTTTCCTCTCTCTCTCTCTCTTAGCTAGGGTTTAGGAAATTCGTATGGCATAGAGAGTGAGGGTTTTAAGGTCTTTATATAGGCCTAACATTGATGAAAATAGCCCCAGGGCCAAGGTATACTTAGGTTATAACCAAATCAGGCCTCTCTCGATCCAACGGAGCACTTCCGGTGTTCCTTTTTCCACGTGCGGTCGGACTTAAGCTCACTGACCATGGATCTAGGTCAGACTGAGTTTTTGTAGCGATCGGATCTAAAGATCAGCTATGGCGGACCAATCTCAATTCAATGGTCACCGAAGCTCGATCAGGTCCACAAGCACTATTACATGCTTAGGCCACCTTCCCTGATCCGAGGGTGAAATTGGGTCAGAATCCAATGAACAGATTGCTTAAAATCGTCGTGCAAGCGACACAACTCAGATTTCATAAAATCATATTTAATTTCTCACCGTTCTCACCCTTTTCACTCCGAACTCAAGCAAATCGACTCAGGACATCATCTGGACTTGATTTCTAAGGTGATGGTCAAGCCCAACTAGGTGACCATAACTGTCTAAGATCATCGCTATTAGACTTTCGACGCGCGGTCAAGGTCCGATCCAAAGCTTCCAAAAATTTTCGAGAGCAACTGGATTTTGCGTTGAATCCCAGATTTCAGAGTAACATAGCGCTAATGATTCTACAGGTTTTGAGTCCTGCAGATCAAATTTAAAGTGATTGATGCTAATTTCACAGGCAATCGAGGTTAGCGCTAATTAACCCACAAATAACTTCTCAAGCATTTGAGGAAGTACTCGGGTCTTAACACGAAATTTTTCAGGTCATTACAATCTACCCCCCTTAAAGAAAAATTTCGTCCTCGAAATTCATACCTTCTCATACTCCTCAAGGATCTGAGGGTAGCTCTTTCTGACCTCAGCTTTAGTCTCCCAAGTAGCCTCTTCTTCACTATGATGCGTCCATAACACTTTCACAAGAGGGATGATCTTGCTACGTAATACCTGCTCCTTCCTGTCTAGGATACGCATCGGTCGCAGTACATATGTGGCATCCTCGCTCAACTGCACCTACTCCCAACTGATAATATACGAAGGATCAGGAACGTACTTCTTCAACATAGAAATATGAAATACGTTATGCACGCCCGCAAGTGGTGTGGGCAAAGCAAGCCGGTATGCTACCGCTCCCACTCGATTCAGAATTTGAAATGGACTAATAAATCTCGGCGTGAGCTTTCCCTTCTTACCAAACCGCAGAACTCCCTTCATAGGGGAAACCTTAAGAAATACATGGTCTCCAACCTCAAACTTAAGCGGTCACCGCTTAGTATTAGCGTAACTCTTTTGCCTACTCTGGGCTGTCAGAAGTCGACGTCGAATAATGTCAACTTTCTCTGAAGTCGCCTGCACCAACTCCGGGCCAATCAAACTACACTCGCCAACTTCTGCCTAGTAATGCGATGCTCTGTAGGGGCGACCATACAATGCCTCATAGGGAGCCATGCCGATACTTGCCTGAAAACTGTTATTATACGCGAACTCTGCATAAGGGAGACAATCATCCCAAGTGTCCTTGAAATCCAAAACATAAGCTCGCAACATGTCTTCTAGAACCTGATTCACACGTTCCGTCTGCCCATCTGTCTGCGGATGAAACGCGGTACTGAACTTCAATTTCACACCCATCACTTCCTGGATACGAGTCCAGAAGATAAATGTGAATCGCGTGTCTCTGTCAGACACAATCTCCAAGGGAACTCCGTGCAGATGTACAATCTCCTTGATGTACAACCTAGCCAACTCGTCTGCAGAGTTTGTGACTCTGATCGGTAAGAAATGAGACAACTTCGTCAATCGGTCGACGATCACCTAAATAGAGTCATCTCCCTTCTTCGTTCTCGGTAGCCTGAAAATAAAATCCATAGAGATGAAGTCCCACTTCTATTCTGTTATGGGCATGGGCTGAAGCAGCCTAGGAGGTCGGCGATGCTCTGTCTTGACCCGCTGGCACGTGAGACAACGAGATACGAACTCAACAATGTGAACCTTCATGTTGTCCCACCAATAAGATCTTCTCATATCTTGATACATCTTCATACTACCTAGATGCATCGCAAGCTTAGAATTATGGGCTGATTCGAGAACCTCCCGTCTCAAGTCAGGAATGTCTGGGACACATAACCGACCACGAAATTGTAGGCCCACATCTGAACTAACACTCCACTTGGAGTCCTTATCAGTACCAACCCGCTCTTTCATCTTCACCAAGAGCTCATCATCTGCCTGAGCTGCAACGATCCTCTCGTCAATAAGGGGCTGTACTCGCATGTGCGCTATAACCTCATACGGCTCTTCCACCGTAAGTTTCTACTCAAAGTCTCGCACAAACTCCAACATGTCCCATTTTTCTATCATTAGTGGAGCCGCAAACTCTATAGCCTTCTTGCAACTCAACGCGTCTGCCATAAGGTTCGCCTTGCCCAGATGGTAAGAGACATCGAACTTAAAGTCTTTCAATGTTTTCATCCATCGGCATTGCCTCATATTCAAGTCACGCTGCGTGAAAATATACTTAAGGCTCTTGTGGTCGCAAAAGAGCTCGAACTCCTCTCCATAGAGGTAATGTCCCCAGAGCTTTAATGCGAAAATGACAGCTGCTAACTCCAGGTCGTGTATAGGGTAATTCTCTTCATGTTTCCTCAACTGTCTCGAGGCATATGCAATCACCCTGTCCTTCTGCATAAGGACACAACCCAGACCAATGCGAGAGGCATCAGCATATATCATATACCTAACCCCTTGCTCTAGCAATACTAGCGCAGGGGCGGACGTCAACTTGTCCTTTAGCTCCTGAAAAGCTATCTCTGCCTTCTCATTCCAAGCAAACTTCAAGTCTTTCCATGTCAACTGAGACAACGGTCTGGCTATCTTCGAGAAGTCGCGTATGAAACGTCGATAATAGCCTGCTAGACCCAGAAAGCTTCTCACCTCAATAACCGAACCAGGCTGCTTCTAGTTCTGAACTGCAACTACCTTAGCGAGATCGACAGCTATCCCTTCCTTGGACATCACATGTCCTAGGAACTTGACTTCCTCCTTCCAGAAATCACATTTCTTGAACTGTGCAAAAAGCTGATTCTTCCTGAGAGTATCCAAAACCGCTCTTAAGTACTCCTCGTGCTCTTCCCGACTCGCAGAGTATATCAAAATGTCATCGATAAAGATAATGACGAATCGGAACAAGAATGGCCGAAACACCCTGTTCATCAGATCCATGAACACAGCCGGTGCGTTCGTAAGACCGAACGACATCACAAGGAACTCATAATGGCCGAAGCTAGTCCTGAAGGCGGTCTTCTGCACGTCCTCATTCTTGACACGCAACTGATGATACCCTGACTGCAGATCAACCTTTGAAAAGTACCGTGCCCCCTTCAATTGATCAAATAGATCATCAATCCTAGGCAAAGGGTACTTATTCTTCACAGTCACCTGATTCAACCTGTGATAATCTATACATAATCGTAAGGAACCATCCTTCTTCTTCACGAACAAAACAGGTGCTCCCCAAGGAGACACACTAGACCGAATAAAACCCAAAATTCAACAAGCCATCTATCTGCTTCCTCAATTCCTCCATTTCACTCGGAGGCATACGATAGGTGGGCAAAGAAATGGGTGCCGCACCAGGCATGAGATCGATAGTAAAATTAATCTCGCACTGAGGGGGTAATCCAGGAATCGACTCGAACACATCTTCAAACTCCCGAACTACAGGCGTGCTTTCAAACGCCGATCCAGCAATACTCTCCAACAGAGAAGTATATTAACCAAGACGAAAAGGGTAACTGACCTGAACTGGAAAAGTAACTGTCTCACCCTCAGGTCCATGGACTGTCACCGACCTAGCTTCACAATCAATCTCTACCCGCATCTTCGTGAGCCAATCCATACCCATAATGACATCGTAATGGTAAAGAGGTGCGACAAAGAGGTCAACAAGAATCGATCCACTCCCTAGATCAATCAAACAATCCATACAACGCTTGTTCATAGCAGAGGAGATCCCTGTAGTGGTAGTGAGCGTCACTCCCTTCATAGTAACAGTGCCCAAACTCAGGCGCCTAACTACCGCATACGATATAAGAGAGGTAGTGGACCCTGTATCCACCAATATAGAAACGGGAATACCTTGGATGTGATCAGTAACCTCAAAGGATCTCGGTACCAAGTCAGCCACAGGCGCTTCAGCTGAAAGCGCATGAACTCGAGCCTGCTGCTAGCGATTCGACGGAGGAACCATGGGCCGCTGAGGTGGCCTGAAGCAAGGTATAGAAGGTTTGAAGGATGGGTGAGCTGGCGTTGACCGAAGAGGTGGAGATGATATGACCGGAGGCATCGGACGGCTGATCCTCTGTGGTGGAGTAAATCCACTATCCCGCATACGCGAAAAGCAATTGCGATCTGAATGTCCAATCTTCCCACAGTACGAATAGTAAAAATCAGACCGCACTTGCTAAGCGGGCGACGCTGGACGCCTCGGAGGAGAATCTGCCTGCGGCCTCTTGCCAAGAAATGGTGCACTCTGAAAGTCAGGTCGTGGTCTGGGAACCATAGATGCTCGCATACGGGACGACCTGTCCCCGTCCTGCTCAGCTCGTAGGGACATGCTCACCAACTCCACATAGGAAGATATGCTAGCACAACACATCTTTGATCGGATCTCAAGCCTCAACCCCTCAGAAAAATGCTGCATCCGCATCAGCTGATCACCCAGAAGTACAGGAGCATACCGACCCAGCTCAGTAAACCGGTTCTCATACTCCGTCACCGACATCCCTCCCTGATGGAGGTGAAGGAACTCACTCTCCTTCTCGTGTCGGTAAGTGACCGGGAAGTACTTCTCGTGGAAGCGTGACTCAAACGCCTGCTAGACTGGCCTCCTTTTCAAACATGAAGGAGGCAAGCTCGACCTGCTTTGCCTCTGAATAGTGAAGCGGCCTCAGCATCTTAGAGATGCGGTCAATCCAGTACTCGGCCTTCTCGGGTCTATGAGAACCCACAAATGTGGGAGGTCGTAAGCGCTGGAATCACTCAAATGTGCTGCTAGCACTAGCATTCCCAGTTGGGTGCATAGGTGAAGCAGGTGGAGTCGCCCCCATCGACTGAGCAAAGATGCCAGCCATGGAAGACAGAAACTGCTACTGCTACTGCTGATACTGCTGCTGCTGCTGCTGCATCAACAGCATCATCTGCTCAAACCTATTAGGAGGCAGAGCGGACGAAGATGCATATGGCGTCGACGCAGATGCACGGTTTGGCTCAGGAACCGAAGGCGTGACTGGAGGAGCCATAGGTGGAATCACAGGTGTCGGCCCAGTAGTGGGGCCAGTAGCTGGCTGAGAGTCTGGCCCAACACCCAAATGAGACGGGCCCGACTGTGGATCCGTCTGGCTATCGCCTATGGGAGAAATCCCGGTAAGCGATTCACCCAGAGAGAGACGGGACGAAGTCTTTGAACCCTTAGGAGGCATACCCTACATTCAACAGAGGATGCAACCTGTGAGATTCAACATCCACATAATCCACCCACACAGCATTTACATCACAACTCAAAGATAAACAACATGCATTTCATTTAACAAAATTGTCACAATACAAGAAGTGCAGCATTACATGAATCGTGACAGAGAAAGCATGTGAGCTAAAACATCTAAAGCTTCAAACAACAAACAACTTCCAATTACTATGCCAACAACGGCTACACATAACAGCAAATAACAAAACAAAGCAAAGGACGACTACAACTGCAACTACTCGTCAGAATTAGGAGATGGAGGTGGGGTACCCTTATCCTGCAGACAACACAGGATAGACTTCAGAGTTCGAGACATCTTCTTGAACTTGTGCTTCATGAGGCCTCGAAGATCCATAATATCCTAACGCAGGACAGCCTGACCCTCCTCAAGCCGAGATATACAAGCATCTCTGGTGGCCTGATCTGCACCCTGCTCCGGTGCTACAGGAGGAGAACTCTCACTCGTGTCCTGGGCCTCCTCTTCTTCCTCGTCCTGCTCTTCTTCTTCTTCATTCTCAGCTCCACCTTCGCCATAACTCTCTTCCTCATCGCTCTCAGTCTCATCCTCACTTTCTGAGGCTTGTCGTCAATGGGGCCCAATGTACATCTGATTAAGGGTCGTCTTATTAATATAACGAACAGGTACTGGCTTTTTCGCCCTAAGCCTGAAGCCAAACTCATGTGCAAGCTTATAAATGAGGCGGCCAAATGGGAGCGATTCGGTTCTCCTATTCGAACGAGCGATAAGGATAATCTGACGCAAGATGTACGTTGGCACACAAAGCTTCTCTCTTTGCCCCACCTGATATAGAAAATCTACCATCAGGCGCGTACACTCGCTGCGGTTGCTCCACCTTGGATAAACATTGAATGTGCACATGTGGTGAAACAAGCGGAAGTCATCCATCATGTTGGTAGCTAGAAGGCTTCTATTAGGCTGTCATTCGACCAGACGACCACACAGGAACCATGTGTGGTGATCCCTCTCACGCGCACTACTCAGATTCTTCTCATTAGCATGCACTTCACCAAGCAGCACATTCAGGAGTCAGGATATCAAAGCGACGTTAACCGTGGCCTCCCGATCTCTCCCGCAAGGGATCTTGAACTGCAAAGGCTCCAGCGAGGGATCACGAATGAGGGCATAAAAATCTCAAACAATGCTCGCATTGGCGTGATATTCTCCCTCAAACAAGGGACACCAACCGACCCCTTCCAGGCGCTCCAACAAGAGAAACTCGCCAAATAGCCGTGGATCTACATGAGCTTCAAAAAGGACCCTACACCCTTCATAAACTCCATGAGATAGCTCCGCCAACAAAGTTCTTCCAACGGGAGCTTGAGGATCGAGGTCCCGCTTGGTCTGAAACTCTCGTGTGGTGGCCGTGCTCGCGGCGGCACCTCTCGGCTTTCATGCAAGGGTTAGGCAGCTAGGCCCGGCTTCATCAACAGGCGCTCTCTTCTTCCCCATCAAAGAGAGAATGGAGGAGATGAAAAATATGGCCGTAACAAACTCAAATAAGGCCATGGAAAATGAAGGAAAAGAGAGAAATGGGAAGAATGGTAAGGCTCCCACGATTTTGAGACCCAAAGGAAAGATTTGGATGCTCAAATGGAAAGGAAAGAGAGAGAAAACAACAATGGAGATGGGTTGGATGGGTGTGCACGAAAATGGAAGGAGGAGTTTGGAGAGGGATTTTGGTGAGGTTTTGAGAGAAATTTCAAGAAAATGGAAGCTTGGAGGGTGAGTTTGTGAAGAAAATAGGGTTTAGAAGGGGTTAAAATCATGCAACCATGGAGGAGTGGGCCACACAAGACCCCACTAGCGTCGGTCTGAGCCGGCTCGCCCGGCCTGGCCCGCTGGGCGGCGAGGGCTAGCCGAACCGGCAAGGTCATCGCCGGTCTCTAGACAGTCCAGAGATGACTCACCATTTGGGCGAGGTCCTCATGGCCCCTTAGCTCTAAAATGATGTGGGTCCACCTGAAATTGCCCCTATTGGGCCCTTAGTTCGATTCGACGCATATCGGGCCACACTGATTAGAATTTGATACAAATGCAGGTTTACAAACATTTTAAGGACTGAGATGGGATGATATACCATCTAAACTCGTCAATGGATGGTCTAGAAGAGATTTAGGGTCGCTGTGTGTGATCAGGAGTGTGCACAGACTCTATCTCGGCGATCGTTTTCAGTAAACTTTCACCGATAGAAGCAACAGGAAACACTACACAAATTCTAAGTTAATCTCACACCCTCCTACACTAAGGTGGCTACAGCGTGTGGTGTGTGACCATAACCCAGGTCCGATTTAATCCAAATCATGCTCTGATACCAACTTGTAATGCCCTAAAATTCGTGGGTCGAGCATAACTCAGCTCCCGAGTTCCAAAACATCACTTATGCAACATATGTAATGATAGATGTATGTTGTCTGTATGAGTGCATAAAACATGGAATAGATTAAGCGAAACTGCAAACATAATCCAGGGATAAGTGAAAAACGTAAGCGGAAGACTTAAAGAAATATGTGTACATGTGTAAGTCCCTGTGGTATGTATGCTCTTTCAGGTCATAATACAAGTGTTTATCTCAAAAATACAAGTATCAAAATGAAGTTATCAATTCCAAAAGAAAACCCAGAATTCCCATCTATCAGGACATGGCTCACATGAACCCCTCTGAGAACTGCATAATAGAAAACGTGTCCTCATCATCCTCGAACTCCTGCTCTGCCTCAGGGGTTGCACCATCATCTGCATCTAAGACAAAGTCTGGTTGGTGTTGAAACACCGTCCCAGAATGTGGGAGTGAGCGATCAACTCAGTGGAACTATATAGTAAAAGTTAACATGATATCAAATCAATCAAGCAGTAATGATAAAGCAATACAATTAAACAAGTCTAAATACTCTTATTAATGTAACGATGTATGTATAAATGATGCATGCCCTTGCCTCCACTCCCTCAGCGTCTTCATCTTACGTTACGCATGACAACCTCCCACAGTGCCAACGACTTCTACGCACATGCAATGTGGTGCATGAACATGATTACCAAGCTATTATTAGTCCTTTTCATACAGCAGGATTGGAAAGCTAAGGTACCTTCCTCATATCAATTTCCACACAGTGATCCATTCTAGGGTCGTCAGTCCTAGGCCATCTCATACGATCATATGGTTCTAGGTCGCTGTAAAGGGCTCATCACCAATCAATGCACGCCTATCATACCTTAGCTACTACTCTAAGGCTCGTCGCCTTAGTGCAGTATAAAGGTATGCTCGAGGTCACTACAAAGGGCTCGTCACCAATCAATGTAGGCCGACAGCGCGAATATAGTGTCCCATACCACCATAATCGGCTCACGAGTCTGGTGTGCTCACTGGTCACTACGGGGAGGCTCGTCACCCCAGCGTAGGCCGACAGTTCGACCACGGTGTCCCATACCATCATGTCCGGCTCATGAGTCTTAGTGGATCAAGGTACAACGGTTAACGAGATTTCATCGGTAAGTTTGGTACCTAAATTCAAACAATAGCATCCATACATGGTGAACATACATCGGACAATCGGGTTACTTGATGAACTCGACTAGCACGAGCGCACGGTGGGTTGAATGACATAGAGTGTGCAAACACTCCGTGTGGCCAAACCACTGCCGACAACTCTAATACGACTCGGGTTCGTCAAACACGTCCTTCGTGGCGAAAGCAACCTCAGCCACGAACTCAAGGCCGATTACCGATTTTCTGGACTTTTCCATAGTCCCAAACATATTCCACTACAACAGATATTCATATTAACACTTTAGAACAGTAACGGAACAACAACCCAAATCATACAGTATGTGAGCATTTGAAGAATATCAACTTAACATGGATTTCAACATAAGTCGTGCTTGAACTTAAAGAACAAAGAATGTAAATTGAATGTAGGAACTCATACACACCAATAGGAGAGTTGAGAATCTCTTCTCAATGCCCGCAAATAGGATAATATATTACACATTAGATCATTTAGACATTTCTACAACCACTTAGACTACATATTCTAACATATATGACGTATGTTGGTGAGAACACACATTTAGACAATTCATTTTGCCAAGGAGTTGCCACACGTACAACTAGCACAAGTACATGTCAAATAATCATGGCAAACACATGTTTATATTATATACGTATACAATACTTTCTACATACTCATAGAATACACAAATCTCAACATAACTCATATATTCAGGAACACAATATAAACATTGCATTTGGCATGTGAAATTACACCCACAACAATAATAAATCATTATCTGACATTGAAAGCCTTGAAAACCATAACCTATACAAATATATTCCTCACCTTAAACTAGAAAAAGCGCACCGAACTAATTCAGACGATATGTCTTCGTCAACGGCGACTAGATAACCTAAGGCAAGAATAGAAATGAGCTACAACAACACAAAGACTATTCTAAGCTCTAAAAATGACTAGGGTTAGATTAACTTACCCAAGAATGAACTTAGAATCACCGGAACAACGATTCAGAAGTGATGGTTTAAGGATGCAGGGAAACAAGAAAGAATCTCCAATGATTCACTAACTTCTCTCTTACTTACTCTCTTTTCCTCTCTCTCTCTCTTAGCTAGGGTTTAGGAAATTCGTATGGCATAAAGAGTGAGGGTTTTAAGGTCTTTATATAGGCCTAACATTGATGAAAATAGCCCCAGGGCCAAGGTAACTTAGGTTATAACCAAATCAGGCCTCTCTCGATCCACCGAAGCACTTCCGGTGGTCCTTTTTCCACGTGCGGTCGGACTTAAGCTCACTGACCATGGATCTAGGTCAGACTGAGTTTTAGTACTAATCGGATCTACAGATCAGCTGTGGCGGACCAATCTCAATTCAACGATCACCGAAGTTCGATTAGGTCCACAAGCACTATGACATGCTTGGGCCACCTTCCTTGATCTGAGGGTGAAATTGGGTCAGAATCCAACGGACAGATTGCTTAAAATCGTCGCGCAAGCGACACGACTTAGATTTCATAAAATCATATTTAATTTCTCACCGTTCTCACCCTCTTCACTCCGGACTCAAGCAAATCAACTCAGGACATCATCTGGACTTGATTTCTAAGGTGATGGTCAAGCCCAACTAGGTGACCATAACTGTCTAAGATCATCGCTATCGGACTTTCGATGCGCGGTCTAGGTCTGATCCAAAGCTTCCAAAAATTCGCGAGAGCAACTAGATTTAGCGTTGAATCCCAGATTTCAGAGTAACATAGCGCTAACGATTCTACAGGTTTTGAGTCCTGCGGATCAAATTTAAAGTGATTGATGCTAATTTCACAAGCAATCGAGGTTAGCGCTAATTAACCCACAAATAACTTCTCAAGCATTTGAGGTAATACTCGGGTCTTAACACGAAATTTTCCGGGTCATTACAATACACCATGCCATCCCATGCTCCTTTCACCCACCATTAATTACAAATCATGAATTAATTGTCATAATCCTAATCTAAGCTAACCAAGATCACATTAATTGAATCTAATCACATTTTAACAAATTCTCTACAAATAGTCCTTCATCCCTTAGCATTTCACCATTTTTCTACACAAAGGGAGAGAGAGAGAGAGAGGAGTGATCTTAGTGGGCCATCAACTCCATCAATCCCATCCTTTTCATCCATCTCAACCATAAATTCCATCCCTTCTATCCATCTAATCCATTAAGGTGAGTACACCCACCCTACTCATTCTTATTTTGTTTTTGTTATGTTTATGTATGGTGGAGATGATGTTGATGATAATGACATGATTAATGGTATGGATTCATAAGAGAATACATGTAAAAAGATGGTTAATAGTGGTGATGATATGATGATAATGATGTGATTAATGGTGTGGACCTATAAGAGAAAATATACAAAACTTAAATTGTCATAGGCTTCATGTGGGACCCATCAATAGTGGATCCCACTAGAATTTTGTAGGCCATCCAAACCATTAAAAGAGTGGCCCATTAGGCTGGCCACACACTCACACATACAGATGTGCACACACACCACATTTAAATAAGTAAATGAATTAATATATATATATATATATATATATATATATATATTGGGGGAGTGGACGCTGCTGCCAGCATCCAGGAGATGCTGCAGCAAGTAGCGTCCCAGCTGCTTGAGTTTAAAGGGGCTGAGGTGTGGGTCCGCAACAGGCCCCACCCATAATGTATGCATTTAATCCACGTCGTCCATTCAATTTCCCAGATCATTTTAGGCGCTGAGCCAAAAAATGGAACTAATCTAAATCTTTGGTAGGCCACACCATCAATAGATTGTTTTAATGCTAATAATCTGTTAGGGTACGCTGTAATATTTTAGTATGTCAAAACATAGTAAATATTGGTCTCATTAGAGTCATCATGAGCCACAAAAGCCAGCAGATGGACTGGATCGTCCTGATGTGGGCCCCACCTATGAAAAACCTTAAGAAAATAAAAAAAATGCAAACAGCATTAGACGATGTTGCTGTCAGCGTCCAGATGACGCTGCTGCAAGCAACGTCCTACTGCTGATGCACCACAAGCCCCACCTTGATGCATGTCGAGTATCTACACCGTGCATTTGATGAGTCTCCTTTAAAAATGGGTCACTCCCAAAAATCAGCCGTACACGGAACTTAGGTGGCCGACACCATTAAAAATAAATAAATAAATAAGTAAATAAAAATATAATACAAAAAAATAGGAAGCTGGATCAATCTAATCCTGAGGTATGTGTTATATTAAAACTGTCCATTCATTTGGCGAGCTTGTCTCAAGGCTTGAGAAGAAAAATAAGATAGATTAACTATCAAGTGGGCCACACTACAAAAGCAGCAGGGATTGAACATGTACCATTGGAACCCTTTTTGGGTCAGAAGTTTTGGACTAATATGAAATTTATTTTTCCCCTTAATTCAGGTCTTTGTGACCTTATGAACAGATTGGATGGAAAATAAACATTAAGGTGGGCCTTGTAAATTGTTTAACGGTGAAATCATTATCTCCACTACTGTTGGTGGTGAGGTCCAGATAATCTTTGGATATGATTCATTTTTGGATAATGCTATAAAATGATCTCTAAAAAAAATAAAAATAATAAAAATAAAAATAAAAATAGATGAACTATGTATATGTAATAAATACATCACTTTGGGACCTATGTAACTTTGATCTCCTTGAACCGTTCATACAACTCGGAGCTCAAGTATATAAAAGCACTTGTGCGGTCCATTTGAAATTTGGATGCATCTGAAACTTGGACTGACCCCTCAACTAAGTGGTTCACACATAATGGATGGGCTGGATTTGTGATCCACATCTCAGTGGCCTGACAAGTAATCATGAATGTTTTAATGGAGGGTAATCCTCTCAATTTTTGTGTGTGGTGTGGCACACATGTGCTATAGATTGACTTGATTTTTAGCCCTAGGCACACCATGGATTGGTGGCCCATTAATTATACAAATTGGATTGATATGTGAATGGTACCGATCTTTGTTAAATTTTCTATATATTGATGGTGTACAATCATGTGACCATGTAGTGCATGGACAACCTTCAATTGATGTAAGTATGATGAATGCATAACCCCATGAGCTCCACCGCATAGAACCCATTTGAATTCCATTGATGTGTGGGCCCAAGAATGTTAAGGCCCATTTTAAGTGAATGTCATGTGGGCCCATCAGTAGTAGCCTTGTTTGGGCCAACCATTGGCCTTCTTCAGCAAGAGTTTGTGATCTACATGTATTAAATGTATACTATATTGAAACATGTGAAATTGTGTTGTGTGTATAGCCCTTCACCACTTGGTATGTGACATACGTTGTATTATATTGCTGCCTTAGATTACCTAATTATATAACGAGTGCACAGCCTTTCACCACTTAGCACTTTGGTTAGAGTGTGGCCCTAAGTAGTAAGATCATATGACATGTGTTTAAACCCATAAACATGTTCAATTATAACAATTAGGTAGACTCTAGATGTGTGAGGGTGTGATATGTGTTTGGCCCCATAATCATGTGGGCATGTGACGTATGTATGGCCACCTAATCAAATGCAATTGTGGAGTATATGTGGGTGTTTAACCATATGATTTCAAAATTCACACAAGGCCAACCAACTACATGAAGTCAGGTGGCATTGGTGACCACCCAATGTTATGACCACTTGCTTATGGGCATAGCCATAGTCACCCAAACCATGAACAATCGGGTTATATGTGTAAGTTCTCTTAGTCATGAGAATTATGATATAGGCTGGATTATACAACTTGATAAGGGAGTGGCCTTCAATTCGGTGTCATGAGACATAAATACAACCCTTACATTATTCTCATATCTGAGACAGATGTAGGGACCACTAAACTATATCTGATGTGATGGAAGCTAGTTCATGGCCTCTTGATTATGTGACACCAAATCTGAGTCATTCTCTGTATAAAGTATAAGGCGATCATAGTTTAAGAGTTGGTGTAACGTAGTATAGCCTAGTATGGTGGGTATGCTTATGATTGTGTCTTGGATGCTTTAAGATACGGTCACTAAACCATGATACTAATTGTATGTCCACTCAACCAAGTGAAATTATGACATCGACAACCTGCCCATGTGGGATCTTAATAAAGTGGTTGCCCAAAGATGTATGAATTATAGTATAGTAAAATAAGTAACCATGTGACCTTAAATCCTTTATTACGACAAGTGAAGTGACATTTGTGTGGCCACTCAACCATATGAACTTCTGATAATGTAGTGACCATGAGACCATGTGGTCATATGAGAATTGTGTGATTACTCAAACTCGTGGACTATGCTGATGGTGTAACCACTTCTATATGTGAACTTAGGGCATGTGTTAGATTGATTATGGACCCTACCTTGATGTGAGTATTGCATATTTCACCATTCATCTATTGGGCTAGCTAATTGTAGAATATGATTCCAAAATTACCTAGATCCAATTCCTAAATAAGTCAGACGACATGAAATAGTGTTAATTGAATCTATAACTTTCAAATACTTGTAAACCCACTCAATGTACGTATTTTATCTGCACTGCTCAATTGTTTTCCCAACCAAATAGTTCGATCATGGAGCTCACTGTTGTGTGCCTTGTGCATATGAACTGTTCTTCCTTGTACTACCTTAATGTATGTGAGTTACCTATACTATCTACTTATTGGGTGCCACCGTAATATTTGTGTGTGGACCCATCTGCTTGCAGTACCACTCGGAAGTAGGACCCACTACGTTGTATGAGACAAACCCACTGTCATCCAACCGTGGCTAACTCTTATGTGTATATTATACACCCAAATCGTTCAACTTATGACTCATTGTATCTTATGAGGTTTACTTATACCTTCCAAATTATTGTAGAACTAATATGATAATTATTTGCAAATCTAACCTACTAACAACCCACTTGAAGGTGAAGCCCACTACATTATATGAGTTTCGCCAGCACCATTCATCTTGTGGCTCATTTCTTATATGTTATATCTAAGCCTTTCATCTCATAACCACTTGATGTATGTACTTTGCATCACCACCACTCATTAACCATAAGGCCTAGTTAGGGTATAACCATGTGGTCCCAATAGAAGAAAATCATATCGGGCCAAAGCCACTAATGGAATATCTATCTTGTGAAGGATATGGTGTAACTCTTATTACAATTAATGCTCGTGATTATGATAGTTATGGATGATATTAGTGGTGTCAATAATTGTGGTTAATGGAAGCATGTGATTTAATACTTGATTAATGTTGTTCCACTCCCTAGCATACTAAATTCATCTACTTAACCATGTTGATATTGATCATACTCATGTACTACGGAATGATGGTATGTGCAATTGTACTTCAATACATTTGTTCATGTGTAAGACATGTCCTCTTCACTTTAGTCACATGATCATGGATTGATATAGTTGATAGTGGCATATGATGATTATACGTCATTTTTACATTAAAGGTTAAGTGTTAAGGGTCAAATATTACATATTAGACCCCAGTTATTGCCTGGATTTACGAACATGGTACTGTTTAACGGCTCAATTTAATCATGTTTGTGATGCAAGGTGTATTTACGAGCTTGGACTGAAACAAGGTGATAAAAGCATAGATTTAATGCTCAGAATGCACAAAGGCAAGGGACGGACCCTAGGAGACCAAGATCGATGGATATACATGCTAGAGATCCGAGAAAATTGAGAAACTAAAGCTCAAGTGGCCCGAAATTGGTCCAGAATGCAAGATCACAGGGTTCCCACCATCTGCTCGGCTCGAAACTTCATACATGGCCTGAGGACCATGAATTAACCGTACACGTCGAATTTCAACCGTTCGATCCCTGTAGAAGTGGCCCAACGGACAGATCAGCCCCTCAAATCCTTAAGTGGGGCCCACCTGATCTCTGAATACTCTTCAATTTTAGACTCAATGCCTTAAATGAGGTAAAAAAATGGATGAACGGTATGGATTTCTCACAAGCATCACAGTGAGTGTACATAGTGTACACGCACCGGCTGTGCACCGGACAGTCAGCCCGGTCAAAGACGAGCTAACCCATCTTCTTCTTGCGCAGGAACAATGGACGGACGTTGTCCATCCATTTTTCAGTAGTGGGGCTCACTCATCGTCTGGTTCAATGATCCGAACCGTTCACCTGTCTCAGGATATGGCCAAGACCCTCTCCTAGGTGTCCTTATGTTCCCATGCGTGCACACATATGTAAATCACGATCAAACGTAGGATGGACGGCAGAAGAAAAAGATTCAATGGGCCGCATCAAAAGACATACATAAATACCCCTTTCTAACTGGTTTTTCGAGAGGAACGCAATGGACGGCTGGATTCTCTTGTTAAAATCAATAATGGGCTCCACCATCAACACAGCGTAAGCCTTTATGTAGGCCGTACGTCCGAACAGCGCCCGGACTCTGTGGGCCAATAACGTGATCAAGATCACGTTTGAATGAATGATCTGGACCGTTCATAAGCCAGATAAGGGGGTTTTTACCCTGCCCAAGAAGTCAGATTGCTTGAGTGGAGCAATCTTCCTTTCAAAATTTGATTCAAACGCAGGTTGTGTCTCTTTTATGAAAAACAGAGTGCGGTTCATCTGTGAAAGGGTGTGCATAAGAAGGTCGGTTCTTCTAGCCGATTTGCTACTGTTATATAAGGAAAAGAGAGAGAGAAGAGAAGGGATTCAATTTCTATCCAATCTGGGGAGATCCACGACTGGTTGTGAACATGCGAGCAGAGACAGGGAGTAGAGTTTTTTTTGTTATTTTTCTGTTTTTATTATGAGGTATAGTGCAATCATGTCCATGGGTTGCTAAACCTCTTAGCTAGGGCTAAGAGGTGAAGCTTGTAGCGTAATGGGAGACTTTTTGCTTATGCCTTTTGTTTAGACTGAACTAATGTTGATTTTGGTTTAATTAAGGGAATATTTTTAGTTTTTAATGGTCTATTGTGACTAAAATTACAATGGGCCTGCAATAGGTTTGAGCATGTTCCTTTCCTTTTTATGTTTATGATGTCAGGAAGCCCTGTTGTTCACCATTGTCTCCTGGGCATGGTTGAATGACGAAACTCTTCCTAACGTTCATACATCAATGATTGGTTGCCAATTAGTTTAATTCTATTGTTTGTTTTGTCTCCTGGACATGATTTGGTGATGGAATCCATTCTAATTCATATACTTATTATCTTTTGAAAACTATATCAAAGTAAGTTCAGTTTGATTTTCATGGTTACACCCTTCAATTGGATGAAGATGGACTCTAAGTCCAATTGAGTTCTTGAAGCAGGCATAAGATCTCCCTGATCTCTATAAGTGGATCCTCTAAATCCCTAGTTTCCTTTCCCTGAATTCTGTAAGTTTTAGACAATTATTTCATCATTATTCCTTAATTTACACTCGATTTAGATTTCATCTTAGTCTACTTCTAATTCTACCTAGTTTCAGAGAACGTACAGGTATCAGTCCCTTGGGATTCGACCTCGGTCTCACCAAGTTTATTACTACATCAAAACCCTAAGGTTAAGCAGACCCTAAATTCATGATATTATATGCATATCACATGCACTTGAATGTATGCCTTATCATGGTTGCTTGAATTCATGTATAATCATGACATACATGATAATCGAAATACCATAGTCGTGGCGTATAACATGAGTTGGATCTTGACAATGAAATGTACATCTATGATGATGACTTGGGTTATCCCTGAAAATGAATGGGACACCGGAAGTGTGGAAATAGTAGGGGATGATGTGCCCCTTGGGTTGAAAGTCCCTAAACCCCTATGCTAGCTAGGGTTGCCTCACCGTCGAGCCGAGTGGATACATGGGTCATGGATTTGACTCCCACTGACGATTCGGGTTGAGAAGAGGTGGGTCCAACCTTCTTAAGGGCTGAGGTGCAAATAGGGACAGGTCTGACTCGCCAGCGAGGAGATGCGCGAATGAAGTCTGTTATTGGCATGCCGGGTCGAAGTCCACCGTACTGCGGATATGTGAGATCGATTACTGGTGTCTGGTGCATTAGTGTCGACCATGGTGTTTCCCATGATATACAGTTGGTGGAATTCCACCACAGGGTGGGTATGCGAGGTCGATTACTAGTGTTTGGTGCTTGGTATCGACCACAATGCTTCCCGAGATATACAGTTATGATATGGTATGACAATATGATGATGATGATGTGATTACGGATGCGTGTAATACGGTTATGGCTGTGGTATAGGAGAAATGAAAATATGACTTAGTGATGCTGGTAGTATTGACTCGGAGTATTACTATGATGCATATTCATTGCATTGGCTTTGGCATCATACCATATGTGCTACATGCCTTTCACCATACATGATTTCCTTGTGGCATATTTATCTTGCTTGCATGTAGGACACACTGCACACACGTGTGTACTCACTAGGCTTTTTGCCTAAGCTTCCTATTTTCCATTTTTTAGGGCAGGAGTAGCTTAGAAAACTTGGCTTTCTCGATGCATTGTATCTATATTTCGATTTGGCAATGTTGACGCCATGTACCGTTTTGAAAGCATTGTACTTATAATCATTAGGATTTATAATGGAGAGTGTTGCTTGGTATTTTGATCATGGATCTTCATGCTCAAGTATTATTATATTTATATACAAAAAAAAATCAATCAAAAATCTTCTTTGTGGTGCACCGAAACTTGGGACTTGGTGTGTGTAAGTCGAGTGCCGAATTCGGGGCATCACGGAAGGTGTTCGTCCCTAGATTTGGGGCGTGACAGTAAAAGATTTCTAGCATTGCTAGTCCACTTGTATGGTGCCTCCTTTTGAAGTAGATTACATTGAGGGCGAGAGAGGTGACTAAAGTCCTTTATGAATCTCCTGTAAAAACCGGCGTGTCCTAGTAAGATCGCACATCTCTTATGTTCTTAGGTGGAGGTATGCTAGAGATAAGATCAATTTTAGCCTTATCCACCTCAATTCCCTTGAACGAGATGATATATCCAAGGACAATTCCCTTACGAACCATGAAATGACACTTCTCTCAATTAAGTACCAAATTCTTTTCTTCACATCTTTTCAGCACACATTTAAGACTCTCTAAGCAATCGCTAAAAGATGGGCCAAAGACAGAGAAGTCGTCCATGAAGACCTCTAGATATTGCCCCACCATGTTAAAAAAAATACTCATCATATATCACTGAAAAGTGGCCGAGGCATTACACAGTGCGAATGGCATCCTTCGGTAAGCAAAGGTTCTAAAGGGACATGTGAATGTGGTCTTTTCCAATCTTCAGGGACTATCTCTATCAAGTTGTAGCACATATACCCATCAAGGAAACAATAGTACGAGTGACCAACTAACCTTTCCAAGATTTGATCAATGAAGGGCAAAGGGAAGTGGTCCTTCCTCGTGACAGTATTCAATTTCCTATAGTCAATGCACATTCTCCAACTAGTAGTAACTCTAGTTGGTACGAGTTCATTATTGGCATTAGCTAAGATGGTGATTCCAGACTTCTTAGGAACCACCAAAGTTGGAATCACCCATTGGCTATCGGATATTCGGTATATGATACCTACACTAATAGCTTAAGAACGTCGGCCTTAACCACTTCCTTCATATTTGGATTTAGTATACACTATGGTTGTCAAGAGGTTTTCACATTATTCTCAAGATGAATGTGGTGAGTACAAATCAAAGCGTCAATTTTCTTGAGGTCCACAATCAGCCATTCAAGGGCTCCTTTATGCTCAATGAGAATAGAGATGAGCATACTCTCCTGTTCATACTCAAGGTGAAAAGAAATCACTACCGCGTATGTCTCATCTTGACCTAAATAGAGATATTTCAAATCAGAGGGCAAAGGTTTTAGTTCAGGCCTCGGTGCCTTGAGATTAGACAATAGAGGTATTACATCAGTTTGGGGTAATTTTTTGAATTTTGGCCTCCACCAGTTAACTTCAAGTACCAGACAGTATCAAGCATGGCACCCGTCTCCCTAATCATGTCATCATCAAAATCATAGGAGTGGGCTAGACACGTCTCTAGAGGGTCAGAGGATAAGGTCATCAAAGTTCTATCTTTCACAAAAGTGTCATCATGTTAATGTTATGAAAATCGTCATCATCCTCTAACTGTTTGCCTGTGTTGGAAAAGATATTCAACTCCAATATCATATTCTCTAAAGATATACTCATAACCCCATTCCTGTAATTAATGATTGCATTTGAAGTGGCAAGGAATGGGCGACCAAGAATGACGAGAATTTGAGTGCGCATGTCCATGATGGGTTGAGTATCTAGGATGATAAAATCTACTGGGTAATAGAATCTGTCAACCTGGACCAACACATCCTTGATTATCCCTCTCGGTACACGAACTGAGCGATCGGGAAGTTGTAATGTAGTTCGGGTGAGTTTCAATTCACCCAAACCTAGTTTTCGAAGACTGAGAAGGAATCAGATTTACACTCGCTCCTAAGTCAAGGAGTGCATGGTCAAATCGGTAATTCCCAATTACATAAGCGATGGTTAGGCTACTGGGATCTTTGTATTTCTGTGGCACATCTTGCTTTAGGATGGACTCACCTTTTCAGTTAAGAAGATTTTCTTTTAAATATTTTGCCATCTTTTGGTTGTATACAAGACTTTCAGAAATTTAGCATATGAAGGTATTTGTTTAACCGTGTCCAGTAGAGGAATATTGACCTTCACTTGTTTCAACACTTCTAGAATGTCCTGAGAGTTAGAGAGAGGTTTTGGTGCAACCAACCGTTGGGGGAATGGGGCAATCAGCTTGCCTTGAAGTTCCAGTCCCAATTCTTGTGGAGCAGTGCTGGGTCTATCATTGTTGTCCTCTTCCAAGTCCTTAGGCTTTTCAGCCCTTACCAGAATATATTTGTCAATTATCTTCCTACTCCTAAGAGTGGTGATAGACTTAGGTTGCTCCATTTGATTTGAAAAGCTTGGATCACTTATTTCGTATTGCAGTTTAGGATTGAGGAAAGGTTGAGCTGGAAGAATCCTTTTTTCTCCAATTGAATTTTTTATCTCACGCCCTTGTATGGCCTTTGAAATGTCTTGAAGGGTTTGTAATATACCTTGAGTGATAAGCTCTTGGTTTTGAAAATGTTTTAGAACCTAATCCTCTTAAGGTTTCACTTGATTTGGAATTTGATTGAAAAAACCTTGAGGAGTAGCAGTTTGTCCATTCCTCCAACTGAAGTTTGAATGATTTCTCCAATTAGGATTGTATGTATTGGAGGTAGGTCCATTGAAAGGTCTTTAGTAATTATTCATGGCATTAGATTGCTCATTCAGTACCTCTTTAAAGGCAGGTATTGTTGGATAATTTTTAGTTGTGTGAATGTTGCAAGCACAAATACCACAAACAATTTCCTCAACCTTATCCTTCTTTAGTTCCATAACCTCAAATTTCCTTATGAGAGTAGACACTTTATCATTGATATCATCATCCTCTTTCTGAAGGTATAATCTTCCCCTCTCCGTTGATTGAGTGGGCCTAGAAGTGGTGCTTGATTTTGTGTAAGTGTCCCATGATTATGCGTTTTCAGCAAGTCTGTCCAAGTAGTCCCACACATCATCGACATTTTTATTCACGAATTCCCCATTGTACATTATCTCAACCAATTGGCGCATGGAAATGTCAGTCCATCATAGAAAAAGTGTGTAACGTGCTACATTTCAAAACCGTGTTGTGGGCATGAACTAACAAGATCCTTGAACCGCTCTCAAGATTGGAAGAATGTTTCATCCTCCTTTTGGGAAAAGTTCATGATTGACTTTCTAAGGGTGTTCGTTTTATGATGTGGAAAAAATTTCTTTATGAACTCCCTTATCATGTCATTCCATATGCCAATAGATCTGGGACGTAGTGAATGTAACCATGCCTTAGCTTTCTCTTTCAAAGAAAAGGGAAAGAGTTTCAGCCTGACTGTATCCTCAGACACGTTTGGAAAATATAAAGTGGCTATAATCTTATCAAACTCTTTCAAGTACAAATATGGACTTTCATATTCAAGTCCATGAAATTTTAGAAGGTGTTGGATCACCCCTGGCTTAATATCCATATGTCCTATATTTTCTAGAAAAACGATGCATGAGGGCGTGCTCAGCCCCACTGGTTGTAAATAATCTCACAAAGTACGAGGTGGGGGTGCTTGATGCACCTCATTTTCATCCTAGACTTCCTCAACCCTAGGTTGAGGTTGTCTTCCCAGTTGATTAACCGGTTGATTTGCAGCCATAAGCTCAATTAACTCTAAGGATCTCGAGTGGTGTCTAATCCTGTGATGGATAGATAACCCCTCAACCAATCCTCCTTCACTCAAAAGACGCCGAGTGTTATCACGAACCCACTTGGGCATGAAACACTCTCAGCCCTCAATTTCAGATTCTAACCTAAACCTAAAAGAGAGAAAGGAAATAGAAGTCTAGAAATAGAAAGAGAGAGGAAATTGGGAAGAAGTTACTAAATTAGAAGTTCCTAATTAAAATCCTACAAAATAAAACAGAATAAGTCAGTTTCTAAAAACAGAAATTCTAAAATTAGAAAATTCCTAAAAATAAAAATAGAAAGTAAACTATTTTCTAAAAATGAAAAAGAAAAGTTTCTAAAAACAGAAAATAGAAAGTTTCTAAAAACTGATTAGGAAAGTTCTAAACCTAGAATTAGAAAGTAAGTTTCTAAGAAATCCTAGAATTAGAAAGTTTCTAAAAACAGAAAACAAACCCTAACTAAAAATAGAAAATAGAAAAACTCTAATCTTAACCTAATTCTAAAACTAGCTAATCTCAGAAAAATGCAATCATTAATCCCCGGCAATAGTGCCAAAAACTTGTTCACAACCCCAAGTATAGGGTTGCGATGTAGTAATAATCTTGGTGAGACCGAGGTCGAATCAACAGGGACTGAACTTATACGTTTCTGAAAGTAACTAGAAGAAGATGAAAACCTAAATCTGGAAGTATAGAGAGTAATTGTGAGAAATTTAATTAAAAACTAATAAATTTAAAAGTGGTAACTAGGGTGCTAAGGATCCACTTGTAGTAATTGGGAAGCTACCTTGCATGATTCAAGAACACAACTGGAATCGGAGTCCTATCTTATCTAGTTGGTAAGAAGAGATTTGTCAGATCTCTGAACTTCTCATGGATCTAATTATTAATGGATGAGAGTGGTGAGGTTTTGAAAGTGATTCTGTCGCCTAACTATGCCCAGGAGACAAGGCAAACAACAATCATTTACCAAACCCACAACCAATCATAAGAGAATTGTGAAAGTTAGGAAGGATTTCGTCACCCTACCATGCCCAAAGGACGATGGTGAATAACGGGACTTACTAATTGCACAATTTCTAATCAGAAAAAGAAGATATTTCAAGCTATTGCAGATCCATTGTAATTTGTCACAACAAACCATTAAAAACTAAAAATATTCCTTCATAATCAAACTAGAATTCAAGAGAGTTCAACAAAACATGAATCAAAATAAAGCAAACATCCCAATCATGCTACAAGCTTCACCTATTAGCCCTAGTTAAGAGGTTCCAACCATAGATATGATTGAACTAAGAACTCTTAAACAAAACAAAAAGATCAACTAAGGAAGAAGAAGAAAAACTCCCGGATGGTGGTTCCACCCTTTTGCTTCACTCCTCAAACCCTCGAAGATGCTTAGGGATGCCTTAGGGACCCCTATTTATAGTTTTAGGCCTTAGACTTTCACACCGAGTTGGAATTTTTCAGAAACCGCCTCAAATTTACGTAGTTCGCATAACTTTTGCATAACCCTCGATTGGTCGTGGGTTGTCCTCGACCGGTCGTGGGACGTCCTTGACTGGTCAAGCAGGATAGAAATTTAACTATTTTATTCATTGGAGTTTGAGTCGAGGCATCTCGACTAGTTGAGCAGAGTCTAGGACCAGTCGAGCGTACGCAGGACTAGTCGAGCCAGAGCTAGGACTAGTCGAGGATTACGTAAATTCACTTCAAAACTCCGATGTTTTTCATTCTTGACTTGATTTTCTTAGATCTTTGGTGTGTGCATTCTTCATTCTTGGTCTTGGTGATTCTTGAGCATTAAATCCATGCTTTTAAAATCCTTTTTAATCTAAGCTCTTGAATTCACCTTGCACCACAAACATGATTAAAATAGAACATTTAGCATTATCATGTTCATAAAACCAAGTAATAGATTTGGTACTTGAAGCGCGCGAGGCTACCTTCAGGTACCAAATCCAAGGCCGTCAGTACATCAATTAGAGGTCATCTTGCTTCAGAGACCTGTCCTCATGAGTTACTACTGAAATCAAGCTAGAGATCTAGGGAGTCATCCTTCTTTAGAGACTCACTTTTTCTTTGTCTACGAGGTCAGACCCATTCATGAGAATGCATTTTCTCGCCATCTTCATGATGTTGTTGGAAACTGTACAGACGTCATGGGTCTTATGTGATTGTTTCATCAATTGCCTGTATTGTAAGGCCCGTATCCTAGTCCATACCATTCCTTAGACTCCCGCAGTCCTCCCGGTAGAATTTCGGCGACCCACGAAGCGTAGATAGCATTTGCCCACAACCCTAAGTCACATCCTGTCGATCTGAGTTGGCTCGACCCGAGACTTCTACCCTTATAACCCACCGTCACCGTGTCTCGTGAGCCGATGCGATACCCAGGCCAGGGATTGTGGGCCCGTGTTTATTTCGAGAAAACACCACGCATTGTAATCCCGAAAAGAGAATCTCTACAATCTATCAAATCAATCCCATCAATCAAGTCAAGTACCAACCCATACCCTACCCATCCCTCTCTCACCCAAAGTCAATAACACCCATACCTAGCTATTCCTTTCTTACAAAAAGTCAAGAGAACCCATACACTCCATCCCATCTCCCTTACAACCCATCCTCTCCTTCTCATTCTCTAACCAAGCAACTAAGAGAGAGGACCATCCGTGGAGATGGAGCTCCAAGGATAGTCAAGTTTATGGCCCACTTCCTACCCCAAACCTCCCAATCCAACCCTTTAATCCTCATCTTGCACCATTAAAGGTTGAGCTTAGGAGCTTGGGAGATCAAGGAGCCAAGAAGAAGATAATTGGTGGGTGTTCATAGCATTAGATCTTGATTGTGATGTAAGGCCCACTTGTGATGCATTTGATGTATGTGTTGTAACAAAGAGGGGCCCATAATGGCGGGGTCCCTCCACTACACCGTCCCTCTCTCTCTCTCTCTCTCTCTCTCTCTCTCTCTCTCCCTCTCTTTCATATTTTTTATGGTGATGATGAGGCTGTGTGGCCCACTTGGCTGGACCCCACCTCGATATATGTATCGCATCCATGCCGTCCGCCAAGCAGGGCCACCCTGCTAGTCGTCCAGCAGCAGCACCTTGCTGCCCGTCCTTGAGCGGACCCTAGATGCTGGGAAAACATTATTGACAGCTCGATCATGGAGCTATGTGGCCCACCTGCGTGATCCCCACTTGATGTATGTACGGTGTTCACATCATCCAGCCAACAGAGGCCAGCGACCAGCTGGGCCAACCGTCCATTGGACAGGGCCCACTGGACTGTCTATTTTGAACAGACCTGGACGAAGGTAAAACACAAATATCAACTTGGTCCATGGTTGGTAGGCCCACACATGTGGACCCCACATAATGTATGGGTTTCATCCACACCGTCCAGACCTTGGACGGTGGGAACCCACCTCTATGCATGTGGCCTACAACCACACCGTCCATCTGTTGTGAGTCCCACGTAGCAGCTGCTGCTGCCCACTGACAGTCAGCAAGTTCTGTGGGTCCCACCATGAGGTATATGTTATATTCATCCCATTCATCCACTTAGCAGCAAGTGGGGCCCACCATGATGTAATGTTGTATCCAGACCGTCCAAGGGACGGCGTGTCCCAGTAGCTTGAGCTGCTGTTGATGTCAATAAGTTCTGTGGCCCCATCACAAGACAGGTATTATATCCTACCATCCTTCCATTGGGCAAACCGTGGGGCCCACCCACACGTGTTGCACGTGTGGGGTGGGGCCCACCTTGATGTATATATTTTGTATCTGCACCGTCCTAGATGGTGTTGTGGGGCCAGACGTGATGTATAGGTCTCTTATTCACACCGTCCACACCACAGGACAGTGGGACCCACCTTGATGTATGCGTTTTGTCCCCACCACCGTTCATCTATTTTTCTAGGGTGGGACCCACCCTAATGTATGTATTGTATATGAGCACTATCCATCTGGATGTGTTGTGGGATACACCACGTTGTATGTGCTTTGGAACCACGCCGTCCATCTGTTTTCGGCCGTGTGTGTGGGGCTGACCGTGATGTATGGGTCTGATCCACACCACTGAGCACTCTGGATGGTAGGACCCACCACATGTATGTGTTGTATATCCAGTCCGTCCATCCCTGGACGATACTATTTGGGGCCGCCTTTAATGAATGTATTGTACATCCACACTGTGCACTCGTAAGGCCCTTATGATGTATATCCACACAGTCCACATGGGACGTGGGCCCCACGTGATGTACATGTTTAATACAAACTATCCATTTAATGGGACCCATTTGGAATTTGCAGGACCCACCTTGATGAGTTGTATGTACTGCCCATTTGATGAGGCCCGATGTGATGTAATTAGGGCCCAGGCATGTGGTCCATTGAGATGTATTTGAGGCCCAGGTGAGAGGCCGATTGAGATGTATTTGAGGCCCTGATATCAGGCCTAATGTGATGTATATTGGCCCATATGATAAGGCTCGATGTGATGTATATTGGCCCATATCATGAGGCCCGATGTGATGTATGAGAGGCCCATTGTTGTGGCCCATTGCGATGTATATAAGGCCCATGAGTGTGGCCCAATGTGCTGTATATGAGGTCCTTTTATGAGGCTCATTGTGATATGTATTAGGCCCATTTGATACGACCCATTGTGATTATTTGATGCCCATGTGATACGGCCCAATAGGATGTGTATTGGGCCCTTATGTGAAGCCATGGGCCTATAAGTGCTATGGTTTTATGCTCCTTTGGTTGTCAAATTTTGTGGTGCCAAAACCTCAATCTATGTCTTGTGTAGCTCAATGGTATATATGTTCAAGACATTGCATCACCTCTCTAAACACTTTGCTTCAAGTCAAGAATGAATAACTACTTCAAATCATTTCAAGTAATGCAAGTACAAGCTACAACAGAAGAAGTGATCTTGTTCAAGACCCAAGTCAAGTGTAATTCAAGCTACAAGAAGTACAACTCAAGATTAAGTGTAATTCAAGCTCTAGAAGATCTCAAGTTCAATGTTACATCAAGTAGAGGGATCTCAAGGTTCACAATCTTCAAAGGTCAACTATCATCTGAAGAAATGAAGTCTCAATGTTCATACCTCACTTTCAAGGTATGATTGACCTTAGATTGACCTTAGGGTAGGTCATTTTGTATACATAATTCAAATTTAATTACTTTACGTGTATTTGGACTATTCTAAGACTAGTCCTGAACTCTGTTCGACTAGTCCTAGCTTTGGCTCGACCAGTCCGAGAAATTCTAAGACTAGTCCTAAGTTGTTGCAAAATTTTAGAATTTTTTGGTTGAGCTACGACCAGTCTTGGACTTTGTTCGACCGGTCGTGTGAACAGTGCACGACTCATCTTACGACCAGTCCTGGACCTATGACTCAAATTCGAGCAACTGCTCCTAGTTTCTCATGACCAGTCGTAGGATGCTCACGACTAGTCGTGGAGGGCTCACGACCAGTCGTGGACACCATACGACCAGTTGTGAAACGGTTTTATCCGATCGCGCTTAAAATTTTAAAAATCTGTTCGGTCTACGACCAGTCCTAGTGTCCTCAGGACCAGTCGTAGATGAGATTTCTACAACTATAAATAGAACATGAATTTCAGAGTTTTATATCGAATTTCAAGAAAAATCAAGGCATCACTCTGAGATAAGTTTGTGTTCATTTTTAAGCTACATTGTGCTTATTTAATATTCTCTTTCGTTTCCTTTATTAATTTGATTTTGTTTCTATATTCCAATATGAATTGAAAAGAGAAATTATTGTATTCCTTCTTCTTGGAATCAAAATCAAATATAGCTAGCCCAACTAGTTTAATTTAAAATCAATTAGAACCTAGAACCATTTCAAAGTGAGTATTGGACATTGAACTTCCACATTCGAACTTCTACTCCAATTGGTTCTCCTGGGCTGGTACAAAAGAGAAATTACTGTATTGTAAATTTCCTTCATTTTGGTTTTTGTTTGAGATTAAGCTAGAAAAATCTCAATCTAGTGGTTATCTGAGGAGAGCCAGGAAAACTCAGAAGTGGGGTTTTTGAATTGTGTAAGCCCATTTGAAAGACACAATTGCGAAGGTTTTAGGTGAACCTGTGAAACCTATTTTCATAGTGAACGCTAATATCCCCTATGTGAGGATATTAGGAGTGGAGTAGCAAGCTGTGTGACTGTTGTTTAATAGTTGGTGTACACACAGGTGAACCACTATAACTCTTTGTGTTTTGTGGATGTGTGATTTATATTTCCTATCTTTTATCATTCAAGTTTGTGGAGTGTATGTGTGGATGTGAATGTTATAATATTTACATTTCAAGCACTGTGGGGAATGTTGTAATAATTTAGATTTAAATTCTTACAATTTATTTCAATTCCTTGCTATTTATTTATTCCTCTTCGGTTTGAGTTTTTGATACGAAGAACGTTCTAGAAATAAGGTTGTCCTGCCATAAACCCTTGGTTTTTATAGTGTAAGGTTGTCCTTAGAACAACATTTATATCAACCTCTCAATACTTGTTTATTGAGGTTATCTTTCATTTCAGCATTGTGAATTGATTTCCTTTATTTGGCTATCTCATTATTTAATTCCACTGTTATTATTTTGAATTTGGCATTGTCTTATTTATCCCCCCCCCCCCCCCCCTGTCTAGGACATATAGCTTGGCCTTTTCAAGTGGTATCAAAGCCTAATAGCTCATTCTAATTCTTTATATTTGGATTTATTTCCTGAGCTAATCGATCTAAGCTATTGATAAGATGTCAAATTTTGATAGCCTCTCAGTCACTGGGCCTCCACCATTTGATGGCTCCAATTATGCCTATTGGAAAGCCAGGATGAGGATTTTCCTTAAATCTATGGATGAGAGTGTGTGGCATGCCACGATGACTGAATGGAACCCCCTTACCACTGAAGTGACTAGTATCAATGGTTCAAAATCAATAAAAGTTTCACCATATTTCACTTGGACCACATTTCAGAAAAGTGAAAGTAGTGCCAGTGCAAAAGCACTAAATGCAATCACTTGTGCACTATCACTGGATGAGTTCAAAAGAATTATATCCTGTGATACTGTAAAGCAAGCTTAGGATATTTTAGAAATGACACACGAGGGTACTTCAATTGTCAAGAAATCTAAAGTCCAACTCCTCATAACTAAATTTGAGGAAATTCATATGGAAGAAAATGAAATGTTTATGGACTTTTATACAAGATTAAATGACGTTGTAAACTCTATGTGGGGTCTTGGCGATAAAATCCTAGAAAGTAAAGTGTGTGCAAAGATACTACGCTCACTTCCTGAACGGTTCAATTCTAAGGTAACCGCGATCCAGGAACTTCGTGATATGGACAATATGAGGGTAGAAGAACTAGTTGGGTCTTTACAATCTATCGCTCTTAAATCTTCTAAATGTATTTCTCAAGAAAATTCTGATTTAGAAAATTCTAAAGACGATATGGCTCTTTTAGTGAAAAATTTTTACAAGATTTTTAAAAGTAAAAAGAGGGTTGACTTTCAAAAATCAAATGATAAGAAAAGATCTAAAACCAGAACTTGAAAATCTTTAAAAGATAGTCAATGTTACAACTGCCAAGAATATGGGCATTTAGCAAACAAGTGTCCTAAAAAGGACAAACCCAAAAAGAAGAGTATGTTGGCTACTTGGGATGAATCCTCTGATTCTGAAGCCTCTTCTGAATCAGAAGATTCTAAAACCGAGTCGGGCAATGAAGTCAAAGCCCTTATGACTCTAACCAAGTTCACTTTTTCAGATCATGATGATTCTACTGGTGAAGAAAATCTGAATAGTGATCATGAAAATGAAGAAGATCTTTTAGATGCTTACAATGCCCTATACAAGGAAAGTTGTAAAATTACCGTAAAACTAAAACTTCAAAAGAAAAGTTTTTAAAACTTAAAGGAAATTTTGAATCACTTGTTTTAAAAAAATCTCAAATTTCAGATTGTTTTGAAAAATCAAAATGTGATTTAGAGTTCAAAACTTCCCTGATTGAAGACCTAAAATCTGAAAATGAAATACTTAAACTTCAAGTCTCTTCTCTTTTGAGTTTAAAGGATACATAGAGATATGCCCAAGGTGATCCAAAGTTAGAAAAACTTTTGTCTGGATCAAGAAAATGTGGTGACCGATCTGGTTTAGGCTACGATAAAAGTGTTCCTCCTAAACAGAAGAATAATTTTCCTAAGTTTGTCAAAGGAGAATCTTCAAACTCAAAAGGAAATAGTTTTAATCAAAAGTTTTCTAAAATGTTAAAACTTTTCAATCTTTCAAACCTAAAAATAATTATATCAACTATAAACATCAGAATGAAAACCTTTTAGCTGAGAAAATAGTTGATTTACTTAAGGAGCTCTTAAAATCTAACTCAGTGGGTCATTCCACCAATAATTACAAATACAAGAAGACCAACTATACTCCTAAACCCAAAACATTTATGAAATGGGTTCCTAAGGTTACCTGCTTGGTTGTCCATACTGCTTTCAAAGCTACAAGCCATTCAAAGTGGTACCCAGATAATGGATACTCAAGGCATATGACTGGTGATAAAGGTCTATTCACCGATCTAAAAAACATGACTGATGGGTCAGTCACATTCGGCGATGGCAGCAATTGCAAGATTATTGGCCACGGTACGATTCAACTCTATAACCTCCCTTTGTTTAAAAATGTTTTATACGTTGAAGGATTAAAACATAATCTGTTAAGCATATCTCAAATATGCGATAACAATCATAGTGTAAGATTTTCTAACCAAGGTTGTAAAATTCTAAATAATAAGGGTTCAGTAATATTAACTGGTCACAAAACTTCTGAAAACTGCTATATTGTTAGTGAATCTAGCTCATCTAGTTAAACGTGTTACATGGTCCACACCGATGAGACTGATTTGTGGCATAAACGTCTTGGACATGTATACTATCATAATTTGTATAGACTGAGCAAAAGAGAACTAATAAGAGGTCTACCTAAATTACAAAAAATAGTCAAAATATGTGGCGAATGCCAGATTAGGAAGCAAAGTAGGAGCTCTCACAAGAAGGTGAACTCCAATGCCACATCAAGACCACTCGAGCTTCTCCATAGGGATTTAATAGGACCAACCAGGATGGAGAGTCGAGGTGGTAAAAAATACATACTGGTGATCATGGATGGTTATACCAAATTCACTTAGGTAGCTTTTTTAAGGGATAAATCAGAAACCCTTGATGAAGTTAAAAGAGTTCTCAAACAAATCTAAACAGAAAAATGTTCTCAAGTCTGTAAGATCCATAGTGATCATGGATCTAAATTTAAGAATAGCAGTTTTGAGAAATTCTGTAGCGATCAGGGAATATCGCATGAATTCTCTGTGCCCAAAACTCAACAAAAAAATGGAATTGTAGAAAGAAAAAATAGAGTGCTTCAAGAAATGGCTAATGTAATGTTGAATAGTATGAAGCTATCTAAAAATCTTTGGGCTGAAGCCGTAAATATTGCATGCTATATAATCAACGGGTCTATACGAGAAAGTCAAACTGTAAGACAACTTATGAGATATGGTTCCATAAGAAGCCTACTGTCAAATACTTTCGAGTTTCTGGCAGCAAGTGCTATATTCTACGTGACCGTGAAAATCTGGGAAAGTTTGACACTAAAAGTGATGAAGGGATCTTTTTAGGTTATTCTTTAAACAGTCGACCATATCGCGTACTGAACAAAAGGACCAGTGTTATTCAGGAATCTATTAATGTAGTCATAGATGATCACTTGAATACACCTGCCCCAAGTTCAGATAATGATAAAGTTCTTTTAATTGACAAACCAAATACTTCATCAAGTCAAAACAATTCTGAATTGAGGACTATTAAAGATCATCCAACCAATTAGATTCTTGAAAACACTCTCACTGGTGTGCGCACTCGTAAACAACTTGAAGACATATGTAACTATATATGCTTTACATCCTAGATAGAGCCGACAACCGTAAAAGAAGCTCCTACTAACGAAAACTGGAAAGTTGTGATGCAAGAAGAGCTTAGCCAATTTGTGAGAAATGATGTTTGGTATCTTGTTCCTAGACCTAAAGATAAACATATTATTGAAACTAAGTGGATTTTCAAAAATAAGTCTGATGAACTTGGTAATATTATTCGAAACAAGGCTAAACTGGTTGTACAAGGGTACACTCAAATTGAAGGAATTGATTATGATGAAACCTTTGCCCCAGTAGCTCATTTTGAATCAATCAGACTATTCATATCCATTGCTTGCTTTAGAAAATTCAAAATTTATCAAATGGATGTAAAACGTGCCTTCTTAAATGGTGATCTACATGAAGAAGTGTATGTTGAACAACCAATGGGTTTTGAAGACCCTAAGAACACTGATCATGTCTATTGCCTTAAAAAGGCTCTTTATGGTTTAAAACAAGCTCCTAGGGCATGGTACCAAAAGTTGACTAAGTTTTTACTAAGTCATAATTTTCAAATGGGGAGTGTTGATAAAACTTTGTTTGTTAAGAAACATAACGATCACATCTTAATAGTGCAAATCTACATTAATGATATTATCTATGGATCTACCTATTCTAACATAACTGTTAAGTTTGCAGATTTAATAAAGTCTATGTTCGAAATAAGCATGGTTGGGGAAATGAATTAGTTCCTAGGGCTACAAGTAAAACAACAACCTAATGGTGTTTTTAGTTCTCAAACCAAATTTACTTTAAACTTGATTAAAAAGTTCAGATTTGAGAATGGTAAGAATTTTGATACTCCGATGAGTACAACTTTAAGACTCTCAAAGGACTCTACAGGTAAAAATGTTGATCCTAAATTATATCGTAGTATGATCGGCAGTTTACTTTATTTAACTGCTAGTAGACCTGATATTGCTTTTAGTGTTGGTATTTGCACTAAATATCAGTCTAGTCCTAAAGAGTCACATCTAATTGCTGTTAAGCGAATAATGCGATATGTCGCAAGTACTACTAAATTGGGTCTTTGGTATCCTTGTGATACTAGTGTTCAATTGGCTGGGTACTCAGATACTGATTGGGCTGGTAATATTGATGACAGGAAATCAACCAGTGGTGGTTGTTTTTATATTGGAAATTGTTTAGTTTCTTGGTTTAGTAAGAAACGAAGTTCTATATCGCTTTCAACTACTGAGGCTGAATACATTGCAGCAGGAAATGCATGTACTCAGCTTGTTTGGATGAAACGTATGTTAAGCGATTGTGGAATTGCATAGGAATCAATGATATTATTTTGTGATAATTCCAATGCTATAAATATTTCAAAAAATTCAATCCAGCATTCACATACCAAGCACATTGACATTAGGTATCATTACATTCGTGAATTAGTGGAAGAAAAAATAATATCTTTGGAATACATTCCGACCGAGACTCAACTTGCTGACATTTTCACTAAACCGCTCGACAAAAGCAGGTTTAATATATTGAAATTTGATCTTGGTTTGTGCAATCTAAATTGATTATTCATGCATGTATGTATCATAGTATATATATATTTGATAATTTATGTGTTTAAATTTTAAATTTTTATGAAAAATACATGTTTTTATTTGTACACGACCAGTCATGGATGTGCTCGACTGGACAACTCAAGACCAGTCGTGGAGCATGCTGGTCATTTTAAAAATTTAGGGAAAACGTTGTCTTCTTCATTTTTTCCTTCTTCTCCAACGGGTGTGGCACGACTAGTCGTACCCAACTGCTTTATTCTTTAAGGTAAGTGCATCATTTCAGTTTTCCTTGTAGATTTATGGTCTAATCACTTCATTTTCTTCCTTGGAGTGGTTGATTTCAAGTTCTCTTGAAGATTTTGGGGTTTTACACACCTAAATCTGATCTTTGTAAACCCCACTCTATCCTATTTGCATCTTCTTGATTCTTTGAGTTTCTTCATGCAAATGGATGCTAAAGGGAAAAAGAAAACTTCCCGTGGTTCATCATCTTCTAGATCAACTCCTATCTCTCGGCGCCATCTTCAGTCACCCGAAGATGATCCCTCACATATGTGGGATTTGTATATGCGCAATGTCATTGTTGAACGGCCAGTTGATCTTGACCACATTGCTCCTTTTGGTATTCTTCCTCTTCACCAAGCTGTAGGATGGGCTAACATCTTACATTGGGGTGGGCCTGCATACCAATCTATTGCACAGGCCGTGTTTGCATGTATCTCTAAATTTTCATCTGAGAATTTAACATTTAAAATTGATGCCAGAGAAGGTCCATTTGATGTAGACAGCCATCTGGTTTCGGGCCTTATGGACATACCTGTCAATGATGAGGGTATTCATATTCATACTTTAGCTGAAAAACCCTCAGAATCAGAAAAACGCATGCTTACTAGAGATCTATGTAATATGAATGTGCAATGGACTCATAAAAGGAATGCGCTCCCCTCAAAGTATTTGTTACCCAGATAAAGAGTTCTCCATAGATTTTTTATTTCAAATCTGTATCCTTGTTTAGGTAACAAAACTGATCTGACTTCATTTATGGTTCGGGTTTTGCATTTTATTATATCTTGTACTAAAGTTTGTCTGCCTTCTTTGATATGCCATTCCATCATTCAGTTTCGTCTCCATCCAGGTCATAGTGATATTCTGTTTACCTATCGTATGACTGTGTTAGCTAATCACATGTTAGTTGTTATGCCTATTGGAGAGGCTCCTATCCATCATCTTATTTTTAACAATTCAAATATAAACAAAATGAAATTGGAATTGGCTCCTAGCCAAGTAGATGTTGGTGGTGGAGCTGAAGCAGGGAATGAAGATGAAGCTGGTAATCTTCCTGATGATGTTAATATGGATGATATCTTTGATGAACTTGAATCTGATTCTACTAATGATCCTGATTATGAGTCATCTGATTTTGATGCTCGTCTTCGTGCACTTGAGGAGCAAGTTAAGAACATGAATGTTGCCCATGATTTACGATTTAAATATATGTGCAAGTATCTTAGGCGCATAAATAAGGGCATTCATCAACTTGATCCTACTATACCTGCTCCTTCATCTGGATCTAATTAAGTGTTTTATCCTTTGGTCTTTATTAACTCTAATACTGTTTTACCTTTGTTGGTATATGAACCTTGATTTTACTTCAGTTTGGTTGACTGACCTTTGTTTGTGGATTTGAATTGGTTAATAGTTTGTGGACTTTAATTTTCTTAAATCTTGTCTAGGTAATCCTTTTCTTACTCCTGTTTATTATCCTTTTTCGTTTCTTTTTTGCTTCCTTTATCATATTGTGACAAAAGGGGGGAGAAGATTTCAAGTAGTTTGGATTGATTGCAATGGATATGGATTGAAAGGTAGTAAGGGTAGTAACATATGTGTGTGCTACTCAGGGGGAGTAAGAATTTGTGCTATTTAATGACAAGTGGTGCATGATTCTTTAACCAGGCTGTAACTGGTTCTCTTATATAACTGGTGCATGATTCGTTATTAAGCACGTTGTGCTTCCCTTTTTTTTTAGTATGTTTCGTCACAAATTTGACAAAGGGGGAGATTGTAAGTGCTATGGTTTTATACTCCTTTGGTTGTCAAATTTTATGGTGCCAAAACCTCAATCTATGTCTTGTGTAGCTCATTAGTATATATGTTCAAGACATTGTATCACCTCTCTAAACACTTTGCTTCAAGTCAAGAATGAATAACTACTTCAAATCATTTCAAGTAATGCAAGTACAAGCTACAACGGAAGAAGTGATCTTGTTCAAGACCCAAGTCAAGTATAATTCAAGCTACAAGAAGTACAACTCAAGATTAAGTGTAATTCAAGCTCTAGAAGATCTCAAGCTCAATGTTACATCAAGTAGAGAGATCTTAAGCTTCATAATCTTCAAAGGTCAACTATCATCTGAAGAAATGAAGTCTCAATGTTCATACCTCACTTTCAAGGTATGATTGACCTTAGATTGACCTTAGGGTAGGTCATTTTGTATACATAATTCAAATTTAATTACTTTACATATATTTGGATGTTCTAAGACTAGTCCTAAGCTCTGTTTGACTAGTCCTAGCTCTAGCTCGACCAATCCAAGAAATTCCAAGACCATTCCTAAGTTGTTGCAAATTTTTGAAATTTTTTGGTTGAGCTACGACCAGTCCTGGACTCTGTTCAACCGGTCGTGTGAACAGTGCACGACTCGTCCTACGACCAGTCCTGAACCTACGACTCAAATTTCAGCAAATGTTCCTGGTTTCTCACGACCAGTCGTAGGATGCTCACGACTAGTCGTGGACACCCTATGACCAGTCATGAAATGGTTTTATCTGATCGTACTTAAAATTTCAAAAATCTATTCGGTCTACAACTAGACGTAGTGTCCTCAGGACCAGTCATAGATGAGATTTCTATAACTATAAATAGAACAGAATTTCAGAGTTTTATATCGAATTTCACGAAAAATCAAGGCATCACTCTGAGATAAGTTTGTGTTCATTTTTAAGCTACATTGTGCTTTTTTAATATTCTCTTTTGTTAGCTTTATTAATTTGATTTTGTTTCTATATTCCAATCTGAAGTGAAAAGAGGAATTATTGTATTCCTTCTTCTTAGAATCAAAATCAAATATAGCTAGCCCAACTGGTTTAATTTAAAATCAATTAGAACCTAGAACCATTTCAAAGTGAGTATTGGACATTGAACTTCCACATTCAAACTTCTACTCCGATTGGTTCTTTCGAGCTGCTACAAAAGGAGAAATCCAAGTATTTTAATGTATTATAAATTTCCTTTATTTTGGTTTTTGTTTGAGATTAAGCCAGAAAAATCTCAATTTAGTGGTTATCTGAGGAGAGCCAGGAAAACTCAGAAGTGGGGTTTTTGAATTGTGTAAGCCCATTTGAAAGACACAATTGTAAAGGTTTTAGGTGAACCTGTGAAACCTATTTTCATAGTGAACGCTAATATCCCCTGTGTGAGGATATTAAGAGTGGAGTAGCAAGTTGTGTGGCTGTTGTTTAACAGTTGGTGTACACACAGGCGAACCACTATAACTCTTTGTGTTTTGTGGATGTGTGATTTATATTTCCTATCTTTTATTTGTATGTGTGGATGTAAATGTTGTAATATTTACATTTTAAGCACTGTGGGGAATGTTGTAATAATTTAAATTTAAATTCTTGGAATTTATTTCAATTCCTTGCTATTTATTTATTCCTCTTCGGTTTAAGTTTTTAATATGAAGAACGTTCTAGAAATAAGGTTGTCCTGCCATAAACCCTTGGTTTTTATGGTGTAAGGTTGTCCTTAGAACAACATTTATATCAACCTCTCAATACTAGTTTATTGAGGTTGCCTTTCATTTCAGCATTGTGAATTAATTTTCTCTATTTGGCTATCTCATTATTTAATTCCACTGTTATTATTTTAAATTTGGAATTGTCCTATTCACCCCCCCCCCCTCCCTCCAGGACATATAGCTTGGCCTTTTTAGGGGCCACTATATGTTAGGCTCTATGTGGGCCACTCCTTGGGATCAATATTGGTTAAATGTCCGCATTGATGGGCAATGATGGTTAATTGTCCACATTGTGATCTTCCCTTAGGCCTTGTTAAGCTCATTCTCATCATTCTTTAAGTGTGTTAACCCAAATCCTTGGAGCCCATTGATGTTGCATGGTCCATCATCGCTGTAGATAGATGGCTCCGTGCTACCAGATTTGGCATATCCACAGCCGAGGGTCGATCCTTATATTATGGTTTAGATCACCTGTTCATCTACGGACCTTGCCTTACATATAGGCCGATTATGTCACGCCCCAAATCTGGGGACGGACAGCTTCCGTGATGCCCCGAATCTGGCACTCGACTTCCATACACCAAGTCCCGATTTCGGCGCACCACAAGGAAGATTTTTATTAAATTTTTTTGTTGACTTGAGCATGAAGATCCATGAGCAAAATACTAAGCAATACTCTCCATTATAAATCCTGATGGTTACAAGTACAATGCTTTCCAAAAGGTTACACGATGTCAACATTGCCAAATCGAAAAATAGATATAATGCATCGAGAAAGATAAGTCTTCCAAGTTACTCCTGCCCTGAAAAAAATGAGAAATAGGAAGCTTAAGCAAAAAGCCTAGTGAGTACACATGTGTGTACAGTGTGTCCTACATGCAAGTAAGACAAATATGCCACAAGAAAATCATGTATGGTGAAAGGCGTGTAGCACGTAAGGTATGATGCCAATGCCAATGCAATGTATATGCATCATAGTAATACACCGAGTCAATACTACTAGCATCACCAAGTCATATTTTCATTTCTCCTGTACCACGGCCATAACCCTATTACACGCATCTGTAATCATATCATCATCATCATATTGTCATGCCATATCATAACTATATACCTCGGAAAACACTGTGGTCCACACCCATGCTCCAGACACTAGTAATTGACCTCACATACCCGCCCTGCGGTGGACTTCTACCAAATGTATATTATGGAAAACACCGTGGTTGATACCCATGCACTAGACACCAGTAATCGACCTCGCATACCCGCCTTGCGGTGGACTTCCACCCGGCATGCTAGTAGCGGACTTCATTCACGCTTCTCCTCGCCGGCGAGTCAGACCGGTCCCTATTTGCACCTCAGCCCTTAAGCAGATTGGACCCACCTCTTCTCAACCCAACCTCATCAGTGGGAGTCAAATCCATGACCCACGTATCCACTCGGCCCAACGGTGAGGCAACCCTAGCTAGCATAGGGGTTTAGGGACTTTCAACCCAAGGGGCACATCATCCCCTACTATTTCCACACTTCCGGTGTCCCGTTCATTTTCAAGGATAACCCAAGTCATCATCATAGATGTACATTTCGTCGTCAAGATCCAACTCATGTTATACGGTATGACTGTGGTATTTCGATCATCATGTATGTCATGATTATACATGAATTCAAGCAATCATGATAAGGCATACGTTCAAGTGCATATGGTATGCATATAATGCCACAAGTTTAAGGTCTGCTTAACCTTTAAGCCAAAAATGACATACAATCATCATGTGCCACTATCAACTATATCAATCCATAGTCATGTGACTAAACTGAAGAGGACACATCTTACACATGAACAAATGTATTGAAGCACACTTCCACATACCATCATTCCATGGTGCATGAGTATGATCAATAACAACATGGTTAAGTAAATGAATTTAGTATGCTAGAAAATGGAACAACATTGATCAAGATATTAAATCACATACTTCTATTAAGCATAATAACTAACATCACTGATATCATCCATGGCTATCATAATCATGAGCATTAATTGTATGTAGAGTTACACCATATCCTTCGCAAGATAGGCATTCCATTAGTGGCTTTGGCCCGATATAATTTTCTTCTATTGGGACCACATGGTTATACCTTAACTGGGCCTTATGGTTAATGAGTGGTGGTGATGCAAAGTACATGCACCAAGTGGTTATGAGATGAAAGGCTTAGACATAACATATAGTAAATGAGCCACAGGATGAATAATGCTGGTGAAACTCATATAATGTAGTGGGCTTCACCTTCAGGTGGGTTGTTAGTAGGTTGGATTTGCAAATAGTTATCGTAGCAATCTACAATGGTTTGAAAGGAACAGGTAAACCTCATAAGATACAGTGATCCCTAAGTTGAACAACTTGGTATAAAATACACACATAAGGGTTAGTCACGGTTGGGAGGCCGTGGGTTTGTCTCATACAGCATAGTGGGTCCTACTTCCAAGTGGTCCCGTAAGCAGATTGGTCCACACACAAACATTACGATGGGTCCCAATAAGTAGATATTATAGGTAATTCACATACATTAATATAGTACAAGGAATAACAATTCAGATGCATAAGGCACACGTCAGCGAGCTCCATCATTAAATCGTTTAGTTGGCAAAACAATTGAACAGTGCAGATAAAATACGTACATTAAGTGGGTTCACAAGTGTTCGAAAGTTATACATTCAATTAACACTATTTTATATCGTCTAACTTATTTAGGAATTGGATCTAAATCATTTTGGAATCATGTTCTAGAATTAGCTAGCCTAAATGGTGAAATATGCAATACTTACATCAAGGTAGGGTCCATAATCAATTTGATACACGTCTTAAGTTCATATACCCAAGAGGTTACACCATCAGCAAAGTTCATGAGTCTGAGCAATCACACAATTCTCATATGCTCACATGGTCTTATGGCCACTCCATTATCAGAAGTCCATATGGTTGAGTGGCCACATAAATGTCACTCTACTAGTCATAATAAGAGACTTAAGGTCACATGGTTACTTATTTTTTTACTACACCATAACTCATACATCTATGTGCAACTACTTTACTAAGCTTCCACATGGTCAGGTTGTCAATGCCATAATTTCACTTGGTTGAGTGGACATACAATTAGTATCATAGTCTAGTGACCGCATCTCAAAGCATCCAAGGCATAATCACAAGCACGCCCACAATACCCAGTTACACTATGTTACACTAACTCTTAAACTATGATCACCCTATACTTCATATAGAAAATGACTCAAATTCGGTGTCACATGATCAAGAGGCTAGGAACTAGCTTCCATCACATCAGATATAGTTTAGTGGTCCCCGCATCTGCCTCACCTTGAGCATAATGTAAGGGTTGTATTTATGTCGCATGATACCGAATTGAGGGGCACTCCATTATCAAGTTTTATAATCCAACCCATATTATAATTTTCATGACTAAGAAAATCTGCATGTACAACCCAATTTTCATGGTTTAGGTGACAATAGCTATGCCCATAAGCACGTGGTCATGTCATTGGATGGTCACCAATGCCACCTAACTTCAAGTAATTGGTTGGCCTTGTGTGCATTTGACAATCATATGGTTAGATGACTACATAGACTCCACAATTGCATATGAATAGGTGATGTTACATACGTCACATGTCCACATGAATAAGGGGCTAAACACGTACATCACATCCTCACACCACTAAAGTCTGCATATTTGTTATAATTGAACACGTTTATGGGTTTAAACACATCATATGGTCCTACTACTTAGGGCCGCACTCTAACCAAAGTGCTAAATGGTGAAAGGCTGTGCACTCGTTATATAATTAGGTAAACTAAGGCAGCAATATGATACAACGCATATCACATACCAAGTGGTGAAGGACTATACATACAACACAATGTCACGTGATTCAATATAGCATAATTTAATACATGTAGATCACAAACTTTTGCCGAAGAGGGCCAATGGTTGGCCTAAACAAGGCTACTACTGATGGACCCACATGAAATTCACTCAAAATGGGCCTTAACATTCTTGGGCCCACACATCAATGGAATTCAAATGGGTTCTATGTGGTGGAGCTCATGGGGTTATGCATTCATCATACTAACATCAATTATATGCTGTCCAGTCCACGCACTACATGGTCATATGATTGTACACCAATATATAGAAATTTTAACAAAGATCAGGACCATTCACATATCAATCCAATTTGTATAATTAATGGGCCACCAATCCATGGTGGGCTTGGGGCTAAAACTCAAGTCAATCTGTGGCACATGTGGGCCACACCACACACAAAAATTGGGATGATTACCCTCCATTAAAACATTCATGATTATTTATTGGGCTCACAGAGATGTGGTTCATGAATCCAGCCCATCCATTATGTGTGTCCCACTTCGTTAAGGGGGTCAGTCCAAGTTTTTAGATGAATCAAAATTTTAGGTGGACCCTAGCGAGTATTTTTATATGCTCGAGCTCCAAGTTATATGAACGGTTCAAGGGGTCAGTCCAAGTTTTTAGATGAATAAAAAATTTAGGTGGACCCTAGCGAGTATTTTTATATGCTCGAGCTCCAAGTTATATGAACGGTTCAAGGAGATAAAAGTTACATGGGTCCCAAAGTGATGTATTTATTACATATACACAGTTCATCTATTTTTATTTTTATTGTATTTTATTTTTATTTCTTTAGAGATCATTTTATAGCATTATCCAAAAATGAATCATATCCAAAGATTATTTGGACCTCACCACAAACAGTAGTGGAGATAATGATTTCACTGTTAAACAATTTACAGGGCCCACTTTAATGTTTATTTTCCATCCAATCTATTCATAAGGTCACAAAGACCTGGATTAAGGGGAAAAACAAATTTCATATTGGTCCAAAACTTCTATGACCCAAAATTCAATGGTAGATATTCAATCCCCTACTACTTTTGTAGTGTGGCCCACTTGATAGTTAGATCTATTTTATTTTTCTTCTCAAGCCTTAAGGTGACTCACTAAATGGATGGACGGTTTGGATATAACACATACCTCATGATCAGACTCATGAATTTATTCAGCTTCACATACATTTATTTTTTATTATTATATTTTTGTATGGTGTGGGCCATCTGAGTTCCGTGTACGGCTGAATTTTGAGGGTGACCCATTTTTAAATGAGACCCATCAAATGCATGGTGCTGATGTTCGACATACATCATGGTGGGGCCTATGGATGGGACCCATGGTCCCTGCCCATTCAGCTGCAGCGTCCTTGGACGCTAGATGTCAGCAGTAAGGGGCTGATGCCCTTTGCATATATATATATATATATATATATATATATATATATATATATATATATATATATATATATATATATTACTGTGGTTTTTCATAGGTGGGGTGCACATCAAGATAATTAAGTCCATCCGTAGCATTATCTGGCTCGTGACACATCCAACAAGTCTAATATGCAGCACGTTTTGACGCACAGAAACCTCACAGCGGGCCCTAACAGTTTAACACTATTAAAATAGTATTTTGATGGTGTTGCCTACAAGAGATTTGGATTAGCTTCATTTTTTGGCTCAACGCCTAAAATGAGCTGGGGAATCAGATGGACGACATGGATTAAAGATATACATCATGGGTGGGGGCCGTTGTGGGCCCACAGCCCCTGCCCCTTTTATTCAAAAGCAGCCGAACGCTGCTTGCTGCAGCGTCCAACGTCCATTCTCATTTTTTTAATTAATTTATTTTAAATGTGGTGTGTGTCACATGTGTATATGTGTGAGTATGTGGCCAACCCAATCGGCCACACTTTGGACAGTTTGGATGGCCTACAAAATTCTGGTGGGGCCCACAATCAATGGGTCCCTCATAAAGTCTATAAAAAAATTTATTTTTATTATTATTATTTTTATATGTATTCTCCCATGAATCCACACCACTAAACACATCATTATCATCATATCATCACCATTATTGATCATCTTTTTATATGTACTCTCCTATGTATCCACACCATTGATCACATCAAATCGTCACCACTAATAATCATGCAAATAATAAAAAAGAAAACAAACCAAGAGTGGAGTGGGTGTACTCACCTTAATGGATTAGATGGATGCTTGAGATGGATGGAAGGGATGAGATTGATGGAGTTGATGGCTCACCAAGGTCACTCTTCTCTCTCTCTCTCTGTCTCTCTCTCTCTCGCCATGTGTAGAAAATAGGGAAATGCTAAGGGATGAAGGACTATTTATAAAGAAATTGTTAAATTGTTGTTAGATTCAATTAATGTGATCTTGGTTAGCTTATATTAGGATTTTAACAATTAATTCATGATTTGTAATTAATGGTGGGTTAAAGGAGCATGGGATGGCATGGTGTGATGATGTCACGCTTATGGTGTGGCATGGAAAAGAGTTGACTTGAGGTGTACATGAGAGAGGGAGAGGTATGGGTGTGTGACATCACACACATGGGTAGAGATTCTCTCACCCATGTGTGGCATGTACATGTGTGCATGGCATGTGTTGTGCACATGTATAGAATGGAGTACATGGCACCTTACACACATGATATATTAATAATTCTTTACGGCGTATCTCACTAACGGAGTATCGTACAGACGCACAGGTGGTACCTATGCGATTGCAGTGACGGGGTAGTCGATATGAAATAAATTCGAGGTCTTGGGGTTCCGGTCAGTTGAGTGTGTACTATGAATGGCCAATCCAGGTCTAGCTAAGGGCATCGATCATCATGTACATATGCATAGAAAATGGTACGGAATGGACAGGGTGTTGCAGATTATCGATGCCGATTATCGGTGCTAGTTATCGATACCGATTATGAGTATGTGACAGCATAACATCATGATATATGCCCATGCACATCATCTGCATATTTGTTATGAGATGTGGTTGACCATTGCATATGTCATAGAGCAGGTTGTTTATAGGACTCCTTAATAGGTGGATTCGTCCCACATGAGCGCTCGGTATGCGAAGGATTGATGCATGATTGGACTGTGTGACTCATGCATCTCGCATTTTGGGATATGACTATTGTATGTCCTAGGATATAGGGGTCGTGGCCTCCAAAGACATGTCGTGGATGGCTAGATGGGACACCAAAAATGTTTAGTTCTAGCATACGGGCACGATAGATGTCCCTGGGTGAAAATCCCTAAACCCTCAAGGCCAGGAGACGCTCCAACGTTAAGACCGAGTGGATACATGAGCGCACGAGGGTCATATACCAGTAGGCTGCGTCTCCCACTGTGTCGTGGTCAGTTGGAAAGGGGTGTGACCTTACCCGCCTAAGTGAGGGGGCAATATCTAGGTTGATTTTGACTAGCTTGAGGAATGGGTCCGCTATCAATAAGCAGGACCTGATATTGGCAGGCAGATAGTGAGGTCTCTTCCACTTACCCAATTGTGCACTCGGATAGGGGCAGTAAGTTGGCATAGAGTGTACTAGACCCTGGTGATGATCCTAGAGATGTACAGTACTGATATGTGGACTTATTGAATAAGAGTTACATACTCAGCATTTTACTCATTCATTCATTCATTCACTATCCACTAGGGCTGGTAGTGCACAATTAATTGTTGTGTACCTTTGTAATGGCTAGGATTTTGATTCGGGTGCACTAGTAACATGAGGTCAGGAGTTTACCACATTAATTCTGGCTATCTAAATTTAGGTATGAGACTGGTTTGGATAGAAGTCCCTTGTGATGGACCTCATAGCCTGTGATACTATGTACTATCATCTTGACTTCACACTCCAACTTGGTCATTTCATTCGAACCACATATTGCATTGCATTCTCACCACATAATATTTGGCTTACTATGTCTCTGCATTGCATAGCTGATCTACATTGCTTCATTAGTATATGATATTGGCTTATTATGTTTTTTCATCGCATGGCCTGAATAAGGCTGATGGTATTTATGGACTTATCAGCATGTTTCCACATTGCTCTGATATTGCATACTTGGCACTTACCTTGTACACACACTTACACCACCATCTAAGCTTTCTATAAGCTTCTGCACAATAGATGCGTGCAAGTAGCGTTAGGTCATAGCAACGTTAAGCTTGGAGCGTGCAGATGTCTTCTGGAGCTTTAATTATTGATATATGTATTTCCCTTTCAGCACTATAATCAACTATTTATATTAGTGGATATGTGATGATGATGATGTTGTAAATGTTATCTTATCTAGCTCCTAGGTTTGTTAAATTTTGTAGTGCCAAAACCTCTTAGAATCGGTATCTTGTTGAACTGTTATTATAAGATCAACTTCATGTCATCCTTGCCAAGCATGTCTACATTTAAGTACAAGATCAAGAAGTTCACTTTCAAGAACAAGAAGTTCAAGTACTAGATCAAGTCTTCAAGCTTCAACTACTTCAAGAGAATGATATGTGATAAATCAATCTTACAAGTAAGGTTTATTTGACCTTAGATTGACCTTAGGATAAGTCATACAATTTGTACTTATATCATAAGTCATTTGATAATTTTATAGGTCATTTTTTGACCAGTCCTAGTCATGGTTCGACTAGTCCTGACATTAGCTCGACCAGTCCAAGAATTTTCTTGACTAGCCCAAAGTTTGTTGTGAATTTTTGAAATTTTCTGTTGGACCCTCGACTAGTCCTGGAGACTGCTCGACCAGTCGAGTGAACAGTGCTCAACCAGTCAAGTAGGCTCGACTCCAAGTCCAACAACATTTCTGGGTCCCACTCAACTAGTCGAGCAGGCCACTCGACCAGTCGAGCAAGCCACCGACTAGTCGAGTAGCAATCTTATCTTATCGCGCCAAAAATTTTGAAATGTTGTTGATCCTTCGACCAGTCGAACTGTCCACTAGGCTAGTAGAGTAAACAGTATTTTTGCCTATAAATTGAGGACGATTTTCAGAGATTTTTCAATTCATTCAAAGATATTCAAGTCACAACTCTAAGAAACTTGTCCCCACATTCAAGAAGCTAATTGGTTAGCATTTAAGATTCTTTTAATAGCTTTTTTGCATTTGATTTTGTGATCTCTATTAAATTCTATTACTTTTGAAAAGGGAATATTGTTTTTACCCTTTTTGAGATCAAAATCAAATCAAGCTATCCCAGGTTGATTTAATCTAAAAATCATCTAGACCTAAAAACCCTTTCATATGTGAGATTGGACATTAAACATCTATATCGAATTAGTTCTACCGGGCTTCATCAAAAGAAGAATCTTCAAATAAGTACATTTCAATTTTCTTATTTGGTTTATAAGATTACTAGAAAATCTTTCATTTTTGGTTTTGACTAAGATAGATAGAAAATCTCAGTGAGTGGGGTTTTTAATTAAGGTAGCCCTTTGAAAACACAATTGTGAATGTTTTGGGTGAACCTTGGAAAACCTATTCCATAGTGAAAGCCAATATCCCGCGGGTGAGAATATTGGGAATGGAGTAGTTGTGTGGCTATTTTCTAACAGTTGGTGTACGCACAAGCGAACCACTATAATTGTTGGAGTTGTGGTGAATGTTTATTATTGTGCTTTTATGGTGAATGATTGTAATTTATTTTCTCCACATGTGGTGAATGTTGTAATAGTAGTAGATATTTATTTCTGTTTTATTCTTTATACCTCTGTATTGGTTTGGGATTTTAATCCACAGACCATTCTAGAAATCAGGTTGTCCTACCATAAGCCATTGGTTTTTAGTGTAAGGTTGCCCTTCGAACAACATCTGTATGAACCTCTCAATACTTGTGCATTTGAGGTTGATATTTATTTCTACTATTTGGGATTGATATGTGTTATCTTGTGCTAATTCTTTCTTATTTTTGCATTTAAATTTTAATTTGGCATAGTCCTATTCACCCCCCCTCTAGGATTCTTAGCTCGGCCTTTTCAAGTGGTATTAGAGCCTAATAGCTCATTTATTTGGATTTATTTCTTGAGCTAACCGATCTGAGCTTATATCATGTCAAATTTTAATAGCCTTTCAATTACTAAAGCACCACCATTTGATGGCTCCAATTATGCCTATTGGAAAGCCAAGATGAGATTTTTTTTGAGATCTATCGATGAAAATGTGTGGCAATCTATAGTGACTAGGTGGAACCCAACTACCATTGAAGTTCAAGGCATTAATGGTATTAAAACTCTTAAGGTTGCACCTTATAATACTTTGACCACTCTTCAAAAAAAAGAGGGCAGTGAGAATGCCGAGGCTTTAAATGCAATTACTTGCGCACTATCACCAAATGAATTCAAAAGGATAATATCTTGTGATACTGCAAAACAAGCTTGGGATATCTTAGAAATGACACACGTGGGTACGACTACTATCAAGAAATCTAAACTTCAAATCATCACCACTAGGTTTGAGGAAATACGTATGGAAGAAAGTGAAACATTCATGGACTTCTATACTAAGTTAAATGACATAGTCAACTCAATGTGGGGTCATGGAGATAGCATCCCAGAAAGTAAAGTCTGTGCAAAGATACCGTGCTCATTGCCTGAAAGGTTCCATTCAAAAGTCACTGCCATTTAGGAACTTCGTGATATGGATAACATATAGGTTGAAGAACTTGTTGGTTCTTTACAAAGCTATGAGTTAAATTTTAAGGCTCCTAAAGGTAAATCCATAGCCCTAAAATCTTCTAATGGTATTTCTCATAATTTTAATAATTCTGATTGCAAAAATTCAAAGAATGATATGACACTTTTAGCCAAAAAGTTTTATAAAATTTTTAAAAGCAAAAAGAGAGTTGATTTTCAAAAACCCTCTGAGAAGAAAAGGGGTAGATCTAAAACTTAGAAATCACTTAAAGACAACCAATGCTTCAACTGCCACGAATATGGGCATCTAGCAAACAAATGTCCAAAGAAGGACAAGTCTAAAAAGAAAGGTATGTTGGCTACATGGGATGAATCTTCCTGCTCTGAAGTCTCTTCTGAGTCAAAAGATTCTGAAACTGAGTCGGCTAATGATGTTAAATCCTTAATGACTCTAGCCAAGTTTACTTTCTCAGATAATGATGATTCAACCAGTAAAGAAAATCTAGGTAGTGACGATGAAAATGAAGAAGACCTTCAAGATGCTTATGATGCCCTATACAGGGAAAGTTACAAAATAGCTGTAAAGTTAAAACTTCAGAAAGAAAAGTTTTCAAAACTAAAAGAGAATTTTGATAATCTAGCCTTCGAAAAATCACACTTTTCAAATTGCTTTGAAAAAACTAAGTGCGACTTAGATTTCAAAACGTCCCAAGTTAAAAACTTAAAATCTGAAAATAAAATACTAAAACTAGAAGTCTCTTCGCTTTCGAGTTTGAAGGACACATGGAGGTATCCCCAAGGTGATCCTAAATTAGAAAAACTTTTATCCGGATCTAGAAAATGTGGCGATCGATCTGGATTGGACTAATAAGAATACTCCACCTAAATTTGTTAAAGGAGAGTCTTCTAACTCAAAAGGAAAAAGTCTGAATCAAAATAATTCTAAAAATACTAAAACTTTTCATACTTTAAAACCTAAAAGCAACCATATCAACTATAAAAATCAGAATTGTTATCCTTTAGCTGAGAAAATTGTTGACTTGCTTAAGGAGCTCTTAAAATCTAGCTCAGTGGGTAGGACTTATAACAACTGTAAACATAAGAAGACCAACTATGCTCCTAAACCTAAAACTATAATAAAATGGGTCCCTAAGGTTACTTGTTTGGTTGCTCACACTGCTTTCAAGGATTCAAGTCAGTCAAAGTGGTACCTAGACAATGGTTGCTCCAAACATATGACAGATGATAAAGGTCTGTTCACCAGTCTTAAAGACATGACTGATGGTTCAGTCACATTCTATGATGCTAGCAATTGTAGAATTGTTGACCAAGGTATGGTTCAACTCTTTAACCTCCCTCTATTTGAGAATGTTTTATATGTAAAAGGTTTAAAACATAATCTATTAAGCATCTCTCAAATATGTGATAATAATCATAGTGTAAAATTTACCAACCAAGGGTGTCAAATTTTAAATAAGAGTAGTTCTGTAATATTAATTGGTCACAGAACTTCTGAGAACTGCTACATAGTCAGTGATTCAAGCTTATCTTAGCTATCATGTTACATTGTCCAAACCGATGAGACCGAATTATGGCATAAGCGCCTAGGACATGTACACTACTGCATCTTGTATAGATTGAGCAAAAGTGAATTGGTAAGAGGTCTACCCAAAGTAAATAAAGTGGATAAAATATGTAGTGAGTGCCAGATTGGTAAACAAACCAGGAGTGCTCACAAAAAGGTGAACTCCAATGCCACATCTAAACCACTCGAACCTCTCCACATGGATCTCATTGAACCAACTAGAACGGAGAGTCGAGGTGGTAAGAAGTATATTTTGGTCATTGTAGATGACTTTAATAGGTATACTTGGGTAGTCTTCTTAAGAGAGAAATCACAAACTCTCGACGAAGTAAAAAAGGGTACTTAAACGTATCCAAACTGAAAAAGAATCACAAGTCACTAAGATCCATAGTGATCATGGTTCTGAGTTTGAAAATAGCAGTTTTGAGAAATTTTACAATGACCAGGGTATAACACATGAATTTTCTGCTCCTAAGACACCTCAACAGAATGGGGTTGTTAAAAGAAAAAATCGTGTACTTCAAGAGATGGCTAATGTTATATTAAACAGCATGAAACTTCCTAAAAATCTTTGGGCTATAGCTGTTGACACTGCTTGTTATATTATTAATTATGTATATAATAGAAAATTAAATAAGAAGACTGCATATGAACTATGGTTCAATAAGAAGCCAACTGTCAAATATTTTTGAGTTTTTGGTACCAAATGCTATATTCTACGTGACTGGAAAATTTTGGAAAAATTCGATACTAAAGGTGACGAAGGTATTTTCCTAAGATATGCTCTAAATAGTCGAGCGTATCGTGTTCTCAATAAGAGGACCGGTGTAATTCAGGAATCCATTAATGTTGTCATAGATGATCATCTAAATACATCTACCTCTAGTTCAAAAGATGATGAAGTCTTATTAATTGATAAACCAGATTCTTCATCTAGTCAAAATAATCGAAAAGGCGGAGCTACGAGTCCTATGGGGGTGAATAGGACTATGCCAAATTAAAAAATTGAACGCAGAATTAGACAAATATAAATAAAGATATCACTTAACAATCTCATAAAGCAGAAATGAATAACAACCTCAAATGTACAAGTATTGAGAAGTTGATACAGATGTTGTTCTAAAGACAACCTTACACCAAAAACCAATGGCTTATGGTAGCACAACCTGATTTCTAGAACGGTTTGTGTATCAAAATCCCAAACCAATATAGAGGAAAATAACAATAGCAAAGAAAATAAACTAAGCTATTACAGCATTCCCACACTTGCATAAAAGAGATTACAACATTCTCCTTTGATCAAGCCCTGTAAAACCAATTCAAAGTAGATGTTCAACGTAGATGTTCAATGTTCACACTCACTTATACAAAGGTCCTAAGCTCTAATTGATTTTTTAATTAAATCACTTTGGGCTAACTTGATTTGATTTTGATTCCAAGAAAGGGGAAAACTTAAATCCCTTCTTCAAATAAGATTGGAATATAGAACTCAAAATCAAATGCAAAAAGCTAAATTAAAGAGAATATTAAATAAGGACTAAATAGCTTAAGAATATCACAAACTTATCTCTCAAAGTGGTGTGTTGATTTTGCTTGAATGACTTATCAAACTCTGAAAATTGTGCGCTATTTATAAGTGCAGAAACTGTTCACTCGACTGGCCTAGAGGTTAGCTCGACTGGTCGAAGGACTAACAAGAATTCAAAATTTTGGGCGCGATAAGATAAGACTATTCCACGACTGGTCGAGTGACTGGTATGACTGGTCGAGTGGCCTGCACGACCGGTCGATCCATGCACTCAACTGGTCGAGCAGGACCAAAAATGGTTGTTGGACTTTGAGTCAAGCCTGCTTGACTAGTCGAGCACTGTTCACTCAACTGGTTGAGCAGTCTCCAAGACTGGTCGAGAATTCAACAGAAAATCTGAAAAATCCATAACAGACCTTGGAATGTTTGAGGAAATTCTTTGACTAGTTGAGCCAGTACTAGGACTAGTCAAACATAGGCTAAGACTAGTTGAGAAAAAGCCTATAAAATTATATAGTGACCCAATTTAAGTATACAATAAATATGACCTAACCTATGGTCAATCTAGGGTCATTCATACCTTATAAGTGATATTTGAACACTGAATCATCATTCGCTTTGGTTGATAGTTGATCTTGAAGTACATTAAGCTTGATATCTTGACGTACTTTGAAGCTTGAACTTGAAGTACTTTTAAGCTTGAACTTGAAGTACTTGTGACTTTTATTTCACCTTGAGCTTTTAGTAAAGCACATTGTCTTGGCATAGTTAAAGCTTGAAAGCTTGATCTATCACTTAATGTTGTACTTGAACTTGTGTAAGAATCTCTTATTCTTATACATGTGCTGCTTGAATCTTGAATTGGAACATCTTGAACTTGTACTTGAATTGCTTGATATTGAATATGAAGATGAGCTACACAAGATATAGATTCCAAGAATTCTGGCATTATAAAATTTGACAATCATAAGAGCTAGATAGAATAGCACTTACAATCTCCCCCTTTGTCAAATTTGTGACAAAACAAAATACATTAAAACACGATAAGCATAATACGCATAATAAAGAATCAGGCACTAGTTACACCTGGTCAAAAAATCATGCACCAGTTACAACCTGGTCAAAGAATCATGCACCATTTACAATCTGGTCAAAGAATCATGCACCAGTTACAACTTGGTCAAAGAAATACTCATCACAATACTCCCCCTCAATACCTTACAACATAGAATCCAAGAGAAGATAAAAAAATTACCTATCACCTAACCACATACTCCACGGTTCCACAATCATTCACCACATTTATCATAATGAAATAGGCATGTCAGAATAAATTCTCCCCTTTTTTGTCACAATATGACAAAGGAAAGAAACTATAAATGATATTAGAAACACAAGAGTAATGAGAGAGGTAAGGGTAAGATAACATAGAGATAAGATAATCATTAAAAACATGTCCAATCACAAGAAGAAATTCAAGTATTTAAAATTTATTACATAACAGATACTTAAAACTAATCTGAACCAGAAGAAGGAGCAGGTATGGAAGGATCAATTTGATGCAGTCCCTTGTTAATGCGCCTAAGATATTTGCGCATATATTTAAATTGCATTTCTTAGGACACATGCATACCTTCAACCTTCTCCTCAAGTGAGCGCAAACACGCATCAAAATCAGATGACTGATAATCAAGATCAGCAGCAGAATCGGATTTAATTTCATCAAAGAGGTCATCCATATTAATATCATCTGCAGGCAAATCACCCTCTTCTTCATTTGCTTCAGCGACTCCACTAGCACTCACATCAACTTGGCCTGGGGCCAACTTCAAATTCATCTTGTTAATGTTAGAGTTGTTGAAGGGTAGATGGTGAATGGGAGCTTCTCCAACAGGCATAGCTACTAAACTTGAGTGGTTAAAACAGTCATAAGATAAGTAAAGGGTATGTCACTGTGACCTGGGTGGAGATAGAACTGAATCATGATATAATAAATCAGAGGAGGAAGACACACAGAGACTCCAGTAATGATAAAATGAAGAATACGAACCATAAATATAGTAAGCTCAGTTTTGTTACCAGATCGAGGGTAGACATTTAAAATGAAGATTCGATGGAGAACCCTGCATCTGGGTAACATAAACTTGGAAGCAAGCGCATTCCCAATACTCCATTATGCATCCATATTATATAAAACATGAGTGAGCATTCTCTTCTCAGATTCAGAAGGTTTTACAACAAGACAACTGTGAGACCCGTATCCTAGCCCGTACCGTTCCGTATGCCTTCGCGGTCCTCCCGGTTGAAATTCTGGCAAACATGATGTGTTATCAATGTTTGTGCACGATCCTGAGACGTGTCCCGTATATTAGAGTCGGCTCGACTCGAAACTTGTACCGTTGCGACCGCGCCATCACCGAAGTTCTAATGCCGCATCTCCCGCGCCGATCCGATATCCGAGCCAGGAGACGTGGGCCCACATTTAGTTTGAGGAAAACGTCATACGTTGCAAAACCCAAGAGAAGTATCCCATCAATCACATTAATCAATTAAGTACCATATCACATCATCGCAAGTACCAACACCCATCCCTCTCTCACCTAAAGTCAACTCTCTCTTAAGTACACATCCATCACCCATCTCTCACCCATTACACCCCATCACTCACCCATCCCTCTCTCTCTTACAACCTCTCTCTCATCTCTCTCTCGCATTCTCCAAGCAATCCCAAGAACTCCCAATGTCCAAGCTTTCCTTTATTTTTTTCACCCACCATGAAGCTTCATACCCCATCATCCAACCTCTAAAATCCAATCTCAACCATTGATTCTTTTCCTTAGAGCCAGATCACCCTAGTGTGGAAGAAGGAGGAGTAGTTTTGAAGGTGGGTGATTTTATTTGTGGATTTTGATGATTTGAGGGCCCACATATGGTGGGACCCATCTTGATGTATGTATTCTATCTGCCCGTCCATCAAGACGGTGCTGTACAGGGGCCACCATTATGTATTTATTTCTGCCATGCCATCCGTCCATCTAGTGGGACCCACCTTTGCTGTCTAAACCGTCCATTAGACGGTGGGCCTGGCCACCTCACCAGCTGCATAGCTATGTATTGATGTCAGCAGGTCTGTGGGACCCCTGACCATGATGAATGTGTTTTATCTGAGCCATCCATCTGCTGGACGCTAGGCCAGTAGCCCAGCAGTCCAGCAGCTAGATAGCTGCTGTATTGACGCATGAAGTTCTGTGGACCTAGATCATGATGGGTGGTCTGAACCACGCCATCTACTCCATGAAGAAGATTCAAATCTTTGGTGGGCCACGAGTGTGGGACCCACCTTAATATATGCATTCTCCTCACCGTCCATCTAAACGTGATGTGGGACCCACCTTGATGTTTTTATTTTATATCCACACCATTAATCCAACACGTCTAGAAGATCTAAACGCTGGACGTTGCACCCTGCACCCCCTGCATATATATAAAATATATATATTATTATTATAATATTATATTATATATACATATTTGGTATAAACATACATATGTATGTGCATGTCTGTTTGTGGTGGGCCCCATGTGGGAACCACCTGCTAGAAGGAATGGTTGGGTACCTCACATTAGCTATTGTCTTGACATCCCAAGTTCTGTGGGACCCACCTCCAAGACGTATGTGATATATCCAAACCATCCATCCATTTGGTTGTGCAGATGGTGGAACCCACCATGATTTATGTATGTGGAGACCACCATTTTCTGTGGCCATGTGGACGACAGCAAGCTCCGAGGACGTGATCTTAAGGCATGTATTGTATCCATACCATCCATAAAGATCGTTTTATGGCACTACAGAGAAAATGAGATAGATATAAATTTCAGTGGAATCCACCTTGATGTATTTAATTCATCCACACCGTCTAGATTGTGCTAGACGGTGCTGTCCAACGTTTGGATGGTGCAGATTTACCTGTCCAATGTTTGGATAGTGCTGATTTACATAGGCAATGTTTGGATGGTACTGATTTACATGGGAAACATTTAGATGGTGCTGATTTACCTAGTCAATGTTTGAACAGTGCTGATCATCATTAGTGGGCCATGTGCCCCATGGAATGATAGTGTACAGTGATACACATGTTACACCTATAACTATTGAAATGATTTTTGGTGTAAACCAAACTCTCACTTGCGGCCCGTTGATGCAGCCCACTTATTATATTTGAGGCCCATGGGTTGCGGCCCATTATGTTGTATTTCCAGTCCATTTGGTAAGGCCCATTGTGATGTATTTTTGGCCCATTTGGTAAGGCCCAAGTGAGATGTATTTAAGGCTCATGAGTGAGGCCCATTGTGATATAATTAGGACCCATGGATAGAGGCCCATTGTGATATGTTTGAGGCCCATGGGATGTGGCCCATTGTGATGTACATGAGGTCCATGAGCGAGGCCCAAGGTGATGCATATGTAGCCTATAAGTGAGGCCCATCATGATGTGTATTAAGCCCTTAAGAGGCCCATGGTGATGTATATTGGGCCATTGTGTGAGGCCGTGGACCCACTGTATGTTCAGCCCTATGTGGGCCACTCCTTGGGAGCAATGTTGGTTGAATGTCCACATTGATGGGCAGTGATGGTTAAATGTCCACAAGGTGACCTTCCCTTAAGCCTGGTTAGGCCCATTCTCATCATTCTCTAGTGGGTTAACCCAAACAAATGGGCCCCATTGATATTGCTTGGACCATTATCGGTCGTCCATCTATGGACCCCGCCTTACATCGAGATCGATTACTGATTCTGATTTATCGAGGTCGATTCTGATTATCGAGGCCAATTCTGATTGTCGAGGCTAATTGTTGAGGCCAATTCTGATTCTGATTGTCCGGGCTGATTCCGATTGTCGAGGCTGATTCTGATTGTCAAGGCCTATTGTTGAAGTCGATTCTGATTCTGATTGTCGAGGCCAATTCTGATTGTTGAGGCTGATTTTTTAGGCCGATTCTGATTCCGATTGTCGAGGCCGATTCCAATTGTTAAGGCCTAATGTTGAGGTCGATTCCGATTGTCGAGGCTGATTCCGATTGTCGAAGCCAATTGTTGAGGCCAATTCTGAAAAGGCCAAGCTATATGTCCTAGAGGGGGGGTGAATAGGACTATGCCAAATTTAAGCTTTACAACGAAATAAAAGAATGTGATAGCCAAATAAAGGAAATCAATTCACAATGTAGAAATGAAAAGCAGCCTCAATAATCAAGTATTGAGAGATTGATACAAATGTTGTTCTAAGGACAACCTTACACCATAAAAACCAAGGGTTTATGGCAGGACAACCTTATTTCTAGAAAATTCTTTGTATCAAAAACTCAAATTGAAGAAGAATAAATAAATAGCAAGGAATAGAAATATTAAACTATTACAACATTCCCCACATTGAAATGTAAATATTACAATATTCACATCCACACATACATCCCACAAACTTTGAATGATAAAAGATAGAAAATAAATCACACATCCACAAAACACAAAGAGTTATAGTGGTTCGCCTGTTTGTTCACCAACTGTTAAACAATAGCCACACAGCTTGCTACTCCACTCCTAATATACTCACTCAGTGGATATCAACGTTCAGTATGAAAATAGGTTTCTTAGGTTCACCTAAAACCTTCACAATTGTGTCTTTCAAATGGGCTTACACAATTCAAAAAACCCCACTTCTGAGTTTTCTGGCTCTCCTCAAAGAACCAACAGATTGAGATTTTTCTAGCTTAATCTCAAATAAAACTAAAAGAATGAAATTTTTAATAAAGTAAAATACCTGGATTTCTCCTTTTGTTGTAGCCCAGAAGAACCAAATTGGAGTAGAAGTTCGAATAGAAGTTCAATGTCCAATACTCACTTAAGAAATGGTTCTAGGTTCTAGATTGATTTTTAATTAAACCAGTTGGGCTAACTATATTTGATTTTGATTCCAAGAAGAAGGAATATCACAATTCCTCTTTTCAATTCAGATTGGAATATAGAAACAAAATCAAATCAATAAAGCTAACAAAAGAGAATATTAAATATGCAAAATTAGCTTAAAATGAACACAAACTTATCTCAGAGTGATGACTTGATTTTACTTGAATTGGGTTGTGAAACTTTGAAATTTGTCATCTATTTATAGTTGCAGAAACTCGTCTACGACTAGTCCTAAGGACAGTACGACTGGTTGTAGAAGAAACGGATTTTTGAAATTTTGAGCACGATCAGACTGTTCCACGACTAGTCGTAAGGTGTCCACGACTGGTCGTGAGCCCTCCACGACTGGTCGTGACATACCCTCGACTGGTCGTGAGAAACTAGGAATGGTTGCTAGAGTTTGAGTCGTAGAACCAAGACTGGTCATAGGACGGGTCGTGTACTATTCACACCACCAGTCAAGAAGATGCCAGGACTGGTAAAATTCTGAAAAATTGCAACAACTCAGGACTGGTCTTAGAATTTCTTGGACTGGTCGAGCCAGTGCTAGCACTAGTCGAACAGGGTCCAGGACTAGTCTTAGAATAATCCAAACACTTATAAAAAGATTCAATATGAATTATGTATACAAAATGACCTACCCTAAGGTCAATCTAAGGTCATTCATACCTTAAATGTGAAGAATGGGCATTGAATCTTCATAAGATAGTTAACCTTTGAAGATTGTAAAACTTAGGATCTATATACTTGATGTAGCATTGAACTTGAGATCTTCTAGAGCTTGAATTACACTTCATTTTGAGTTATACATGAACTTGAGTCTTTGAACAAGATCACTTCTTTCATTGTAGCTTATACATGCATTTCTTGAAATGGTTTAAAGTAAATCTTCGTTCTTGACTTGAAGCAACGTGTTTAGAGAGGTGATGTAATGTCTTGATCATATATACCAATGAGCCATACAAGGCATAGATTACACAAGACATAGATTGATGTTTTAGCACCACAAAATTTAACAACCAAAGGAGCATAAAATCATAGCACTTACAATCTCCGCCTTTGTCAAATTTGTGATAAAACATACTCAACAATAATATCACCAATACACATTCAAAGAATCATGTATGCACTAGTTTTAAGAGAAAACCAGTTACAACCTAGTTAAAGAATCATTCACCAGTTATCATCAAATAGTACATAACATTATGAACTAGGCACAACATGGGCAAAACATCTCCTCACATACTCCCCCAGAGTTGCACACACATATATCCAAAAAAATTATATGCTACCTACAATATCCATGCCATAAGCAATCAATCAATCAATATTTCTCCCCCTTTTTGGAACAATATGACAAAGGAAGAAGAAGAAAAAAAAATAGAAAAGAATAAGAAACAGGAGTAATAAAGGATTAACTAGATAAGATATAAGCAAATTAACGTCCACATACCATTAACTAGTTTAAACAAAAGTCAGTAAAGCAAATAAAGTGCACAAACCAGCACAAGTATACTTAAAGTTAGTACAGACCAAAGAGTAAAGCACTTAATCAGATCCTGAAGAAGGCACAGGAATGGTAGGATCAAGTTGATAAAGCCCCTTGTTTAAGTACGTAAGATACTTGCGCATATATTTAAACCGTAAATCATGGGCAACATTCATATTCTCTACGTTCTCCTCTAGAGCACGAAGACGAGCATCAAAATCAGATGGCTCATAGTGAGGATCACTAACAGAATCAGAATTAATTTCATCAAAAATATCATCCATATTTATATTATCAGGAGGAAGATCACCAGCTTCTTCTTCATTCCCTGCTTCAGTTCCACCACCATCCACATCCTCTTAGCCAGAAGTCAATTCTAATTTCATCTTGTTAATATTTGAATTGTTAAAAATAAGATGATGGATAGGAGCCTCTCCAATAGGCATAGCAACTAGCATGTGAGTAGCTAAAACAATCATAAGATAGGCAAATGGAATATCACTCTGACCTGGATGGAGACGAAACTGAATGATGGAATGACATATCAAAGAAGGAAGACAAACTTTAGTACCAGAGATGATAGAGTGCAAAACCCAAACCATAAAGGATGTAAGCTCTTGTTTATTACCAGAACGCGAATACAGATTTGAAATATAGATTCTATGGAGAACCCAGTAATTGGGTAACAAGTACTTTGAGGGGAGCGCATTCCTTTTATGAGTCCATTGCACATTCATATTACATAGATCTCTAGTGAGCATGCATTTTTCTGATTCTGAGGGTTTCTCAGCTAGAGTATGAATAGGAATACCCTCATCATTAACAGGTATATCCATTAGCCCTGAAATCAGATGGTGATCAATTTTAAATGGACCTTCTCTAGCATCAATTTTAAACGTTAAATTCTCAGTCAAAAAATTAAAGATACATGCAAACATGGACTAAGAAATAGACTAGTATGCAGGCCCACCCCAATGTAAGATATTAGCCCATCCTACAACTTAAAGAAGTGGGAGAATACCAAAAGGAGCAATGTGTTCAAGATCGACAAATCGATCAACAATAACATTGCGAAAACGCAAATCCCGCACATATAAGGGATCATCTTCGGGTGACCGAGGTGGCATCGTGCTATTGGAGTAGATCTAGAAGAAGATGGACCACGAAAAGTTTTCTTTTTCCCTTTAGCATCCATTAGCAACAAGAAAATCAATGTACTAAGGAGTTGCAAACGATGAGGAATGGGTTTTCTCAAAAACAGAAATTTGAGAAAAAAACCCCAAATAACTCAACAAAGCTTGAAATCAAGCACTCCAATGAAGAAATTGAAGAAAATAGATCATGAATCTTCAAGAATAACTAAAAAAAATGTACTAACCTTGACGAATCAAACAGTAGGGTTCAACTAGTCATGTCACGGCTTGTTGGAGAGAGAAGAAGAAATGAGGAAGACGATGGGTTTTTCCCAAATTAAAGAGACCAGTGCGCTACACGACCGGTCTTGGGCCATCCTCGACCAGTAGTACCACGACCGGTCGAGCACATCCTCGACTAGTCGTGTACTAGCATAAACATGCATTTTTCATACAAATTTGAAATTTAAACCAATAATTTATCAAATATATATACATTATGGTACAACTATGCATGAATAATCAATTTAAAATGCACATACCAAGATCAAATTTTAAATTATTAAACCTGCTTTTGTTGAGCGGTTTAGTGAAAATGTCAGTAAGTTGAGTCTCGGTAGAAATGTATTCCAAAGATATCAGTTTTTCTTCCACTAACTCACGAATGTAATGATACCTAATGTCAATGTGCTTGGTACATGAATGCTGGATTGGATTTTTTAAAATATTTATAGCACTGGAATTATCACAATATAATATCATTAATTCCTGTGCAATTCCATAATCACTTAACATACGTTTCATCCAAACAAGCTGAGTACATGCATTTCCTGCTGTAATGTATTCAGCCTCAGCAGTTGAGAGCGATATAGAACTTCGCTTCTTACTAAGCCAAGAAACCAAACAATTTTTAATATAGAAACAACCACCACTGGTTAATTTCTTAGCATCAATATTACCAACCCAATCAGCATCTGAGTACCCAGCCAATTGAACACTAGTATCATATAGATACCAGAGTCCCAATTTAGTAGTACTTGCGACATATCGCATAATCCTCTTAACAACTGTTAAATGTGACTCTTTAGGATCAGATTGATATCTAGCGCAAATACCAACATTTAAAGTAATATCAAATGTACTTACAGTTAAATAAAGTAAACTGCCAATCATACTACGACAAAATTTAGGATCCACATTTTTACCTATAGAGTCCTTTGAGACTCTTAAAGTTGTACTCATAGGAGTATCAAAATTCTTATCGTTCTCAAATCTAAAAATTTTGATTAAATTCATAGCATATTTGATTTGACAAATAAAAATGCCATCGGATTGTTGTTTCACTTGCAATCCTAGGAAATAATTCAATTCCCCAACCATGCTCATTTCAAACTTAGATTTCATTAAATCTGCAAACTCAACAGTCATGTTAGAATAGGTAGATCCATAAATAATATCATCAACATAGATCTGCACTATTAAGATGTGATCATTAAGTTTCTTAACAAAGAGAGTCTTATCTACACTTCTCATTTGAAAATCATGACTTAGTAAAAACTTAGTCAATTTCTCGTACCATGCTCTGGGAGCTTGTTTTAAGCAGTAGAGAGCCTTTTTAAGGCGATAGACATGATCAGTGTTCTTAGGGTCTTCAAAACCCATTGGTTGTTCAACATATACTTCTTCATGCAGATCACCATTTAAGAAGGCACTCTTCACATCCATTTGATAAATTTTAAATTTTCTAAAGCAAGTAATGGATAAAAATAGTCTGATTGACTCAAGACGAGCTACTGGGGCAAAGGTTTCATCATAATCAATACCCTCAATTTGAGTGTACCCTTGTACAACCAGTCTAGCCTTGTTACGAATTATATTACCAAGTTCATCAGACTTATTTTTACAAATCCAATTTGTTCCAATAATATGTTTATCTTTAGGTCTAGGAACAAGATACCAAACATCATTTCTCACAAAATGGTTAAGCTCTTTTTGCATCGCAACAATCCAATTTTTGTCAGTAAGAGCTTCTTTTATGCTTGCTGGTTCAATCTGAGATGTAAAACATACGTAATTACATATATCTTCTAGTTGTCTACGAGTGCGTACACCGGTGAGAGGGTTTCCAAGAATCTGAGTGGTTAGATGATCTTTAACAGTCCTCAGTTCAAAGTCAGTTTGATTTGATGAAGTATCTAGTTTGTCAATTAAAAGAACTTCATCATTATCTGAACTTGGGGCAGGTGTATTTAAGTGATCGTCTATGACCATATTAATGGACTCTTGGATCACACTGGTCCTCTTGTTCAGTACTCGATATGCACGACTATTCAACGAATACCCTAAAAAGATACCTTCATCACTTTTAGTGTCGAACTTACCTATATTTTCACAGTCACGTAAAATATAGCACTTACTGCCAAAAACTTGAAAGTATTTGATGGTAGGCTTCTTATCGAACCACATTTCATAAGCCATCTTATTATTAGACTTACAAGTATATACTCGGTTGATTATGTAACAGGCAGTATTCAAGGCTTCAGCCTAAAGATTTTTAGGGAGCTTCATACTATTCAACATTACATTAGCCATTTCTTGAAGCACTCTATTTTTCCTCTCAACAATTCCATTTTGTTGTGGTGTTTTGGGTGCAGAGAATTCATACGATATTCCCTGATCGCTACAGAATTTCTCAAAATTGCTATTCTCAAATTCAGATCCATGATCACTATGAATCTTACAGACTTGAGAACATTTTTCCGTTTGAATCCATTTGAGAACTCTTTTTACTTCATCAAGGGTTTTTGATTTCAATGTCAAAGCAAGTCTAGGACTAGTCGAAGAACAGACCAATCACATGTAAAATAAACATTCGGTTTATGTATCCGAAATGACCTACTTCTAAGGTCAACCTATGGTCAATCAAACCTCAATCATGAAGTATGGACATTGAAATATTAGGAACAAGTGACCTTGAAGTATGAGCCTTGAAGTCTTGATGTAGATCAATCTTGAAATCTTGATGTAACTCAATCTTGAAAGGGTCTTAAGTTCTTTACAAACTGCCTTGTACTCTTCTTGAAGTCTTGCAGCTTGAGTCCTTGTCTTGTGAGCTTTGCTTGTTGTGAGCTTAGCTTGTTCATGAATGTTGATCCTTGAGAGAGCTTCACTTATGCAAGTTATATATAACATAACAGTGATTTTGGCACCATAAATTTGACAACAGACAGGGATATAAACTATAGCACTTACAATCTCCCCCTTTGTCAAATTAGTGACAAAACACATAACCAAGATAAACAAAAGTAAAACAACTGGTTAATACCTGCAAATCAATATTCAATATTCAATATTCAACATTCAACCAGTTTCATTCAACAAGCTCAAACATACTCCCTCTGACTCCCCCTAAGTAACATAATCAATGCTACTCCTCTCACAATCACATTAAGAACAAACCATTCTCTCCCTTTTTGTCACAATATGACAAAGGAGAACTAAATAAACATGAGGAGATAAGGGATTATAGCAAAAGAGTGATAGAGATACTCAGCATCACATAGAATAAAATCCAGCATAAAACATAGATAGTATCAAACTCAAAGTCAATCAAGTGCTAAGTTATAAAGTTATTACAGACCAGAAGACACATATAAACTACTCAGAACCAGAACCAGATGATGGAGCAGGAATAAAGGGATCAAGTGGTGCATGCCTTTGTTCAAGCGCCTAAGATATTTGCGCATGTACTTGAATTGCAAATCATGAGCAACAGACATGTTTTCCAACTTTACATTTATATTCTCAACTTTACCCTCTAATGCACTCAGACGTGCATCAACATCAGATGGTACAAAATCTGGATCATTTGCTGAGTCAGAATCCAGTTCCTCAAAAATGTCATCCATATTAATGTCATCACCAGCTTCTTCATGACCACCACCACCACCACCACCTTGTTCAGGAAGTAGATCCAGCTTCATCTTATTGATATTAGTATTGTTGAAAATCAGATGATGGATTGGTGCCTCATCAACTGGCATATCAACTAACATATGAGTAGCCAATACAGTCATAAAATAGGCAAAAGGAATGTCACTATGACCAGTATGGAGTCGAAACTAAAGAATGAAATGACAGATTAAGGATGGCAAACAAATCTGAGTACCATTGGAAATAGCATGGATAACACGAACCATAAATGAAGTCAAGTCAGATTTATTACTCGAACGAGGATACAGATTAGACACAAAGATTCTGTGGAGAATTCTGTACTTGGGTAACAAATACCTTGCGGGAAGCGCATTCCCTTTTTGAGTCCATTGAACATCCATGTTGCACAAGTCTCTAGTGAGCATGCGTTTTTCAGCCATTGAGGGTTTATCAGTTAAATTATGGATAGGAATACCCTCATCATTCACAGGAATATCCATAAGGGCTGAAATTAAATGACGATCAACGTCAAAAGGCCCTTCTCTAGTAGATATTTGGAAAGTTAAATTATCCTGTGAGAAAGCACTAATACATGTAAACATGGATTGGGCAATGGACCGGTATGCAGGCCCACCCCAATGTAATAAGTTAACCCAACCTACAGCTTCAAGCATAGGAAGGATGTCAAAAGGTGCAATATGATTAACATCAACAGGATGTTCAACGATAACATTACGTGATCTAATGTCCCTAACATATGATGGATCATCATTGGGAACAAGAAGATGACGTTTAGAGATAGCGGTCGATCTGGAGGAAGATGAAGGACCACGGGAAGTAGTTTTTCTACCTCTAGAAGCCATTTGCAACAAGGATTTCAAGGAATAAAGAAGTTGCAAAGGATTGAGAAGTGGGTTTACACAAAACAGATTTTTCAAAATCTAAACCCCAAATCTCAATGAAATCCAAAATAGAAAGCTTCAAGCTTGAAAAGGAAGCAATCTAGACACAAATCTGCAAGAAAAAGTGATTTGGAACACTAACCTTGAAGAACTTGAAGGATGGGTTCGACAAGTCGAAGCTCAGCTCCAAGGAGAAGAAAGATGAAATGAGGAAGAAAGCAAAAAATCCTCAATTTTAAGAGAAACCCGAGTTCCACGACTGGTCGTGGGTATCTACGACCGGTCGTAGGACGACTGGTTGTGTATACTCACGACTGGTCGAATAAACCTAAAAATTCAAATATCTTGCAAATTCTATAAAAATTGGAATTCAATCTAGCAAATTTATACACTATAATACAAGAAGGCATAAATAATCAATTTAAAATGCACATGCCAAGATCAAATTTCATCTTTTTGAACCTGCTTTTATGGAGAGGTTTTGTGAAAATGTCAGCTCGTTGATCTTCAGTAGGAATATATTCTAGGGATATAACTTTTTCTTCTACTAATTCCCTTATATAATGAAATCTAATGTCAATGTGCTTAGTACGAGAATGCTGAATAGGATTTTTGAAATATTTATCTCACTGGAATTATCACAATGTAATAACATAGAATCCTATTTAATTCCATAATCACTTAACATTTGTTGCATCCAAACAAGCTGTGTACATGCATTACCAGCTGCGATATACTCAGCTTCAGCTATTGAAAGTGATATAGAATTTTGTTTCTTACTAAACCAGGAAACTAGACAATTTCCAATGAAAAAACAACCACCACTGGTTGATTTTCTATCATCTAGATTACCAGCCCAGTCAGCATCCGAGTACCCAGCTAATTGGACATTAGTCTCATGAGGATACCAGAGACCGAGATTTACAGTACTTGTGACATATCTAATAATTCGCTTGACAGCAATCAAGTGAGATTCTTTTGGATCAGATTGATATCTTGCACAAATACCAACACTTAGAGAAATATCAGGTCTACTAACAGTTAAATATAACAAACTACCAATCATACTCTGATAAAGTTTTGAGTCAACATTTTTACCATTAGAGTCCTTTGAGAGTTTCAGGGTAGTACTCATAGGAGTATCAAAATTCTTGCCATTCTCAAATCCAAATCTCTTGATTAGATTCAAAGCATACTTAGATTGAGAAATGAATATTCCTTCAGATTGTTGCTTTACTTGCAATCCAAGGAAATAAGTCAATTCCCCAACCATGCTCATTTCGAACTGTGATTTCATCAAATCTGCAAACTCAGTAGTCAAGTCAGTACAAGTTGATCCATAAATGATATCATCAACATAAATCTGCACCATTAAGATATGATCATTATGTTTCTTAACAAACAGAGTTTTATCGACAGATCCCATTTGAAAATTATGACTTAAAAGAAATTTCGTTAGTTTCTCATACCATGCCCTAGGTGCTTGTTTTAATCCATAAAGTGCCTTTTTAAGCCGATATACATGATCAGTATTTTTAGAATCTTCAAAACCCATTAGCTGTTCAACATAGACTTCTTCATGTAAATCGCCATTTAGAAAAGCACTTTTCACATCCATCTGATAGATCTTTATCTTTTTAAAACATGCAATGGATATAAATAGTCTAATAGATTCAAGACATGCTACTGGTGCAAAGGTTTCATCGAAATCAATCCCTTCAATTTGAGTATAACCTTGTACCACTAATCTAGCCTTGTTTCTAATTATATTTCCACACTCGTCAGACTTATTTTTGAAAATCCATTTTGTTCCAATGATGTGTTTATCTTTAGGTCATGGTACGAGATACCAAACATCATTTCTTACAAATTGGTTGAGTTCTTCTTGCATCGCAACAATCCAGTTCTCATCAGCAAGAGCTTCTTTTACGTTAGATGGTTCAATTTGGGATGTAAAACATACATAATTATATATATCCTCAAGTTGTTACGGGTGCGAACACCGATGAGAGGGTTTCCAAGAATTTGTGTGGTTGGATGATCTTTAACAGTCCTCAACTCAGAATCAGTCTGATTCGATGAAGTATCGGGTTTATCAATGATTAGTACTTCATCATTATCTGAATTAGAAATTGGTGTGTTTAAGTGATCATCAATGACAACATTAATGGATTCTTGAATCACACCAGTCCTTTTGTTCAGAACTCTATAAGCTCGACTGTTTAAAGAATATCCTAGAAAAATACCTTCATCACTCTTCGTATCGAATTTTCCCAAATTTTCACGATCACGTAAAATATAGCACTTCGACTGATCGAGAGTATTTAATAGTAGGCTTTTTATTGAACCACAATTCGTAAGCCATTTTATTTTATCTTTGCTAGTGTAGACTCGGTTAATAATATAGCAAGCTGTGTTGACTGCTTCAGCCCAAAGATTTTTAGAGAGCTTCATGCTATTCAACATGACATTAGCCATTTCTTGAAGCACCCTATTCTTTCTTTCTACAATTCCATTTTGTTGTGGAGTTTTGGGAGCAGAGAATTCATGTAATATTCCTTGGTCGGTACAGAACTTCTCAAAATTGCTATTCTCAAATTCAGATCCATGATCACTACGAATTTTACTGATTTGAGAAGATTTTTCAGTTTGAATCCTTTTGAGAAATTTTCTTACTTCTTCAAGGGTTTCAGATTTATCCCTTAAGAAGACTACCCAAGTGAATCTGGTAAAGTCATCAACTATTACCAAGATATACTTTTTCCCACCACGGCTTTCTGTTCTGGTAGGTCCTATCAGATCCATGTGGAGAAGTTCAAGTGGTCTTGATGTGGTATTTGAATTCACCTTTTTGTGTGAGTTCTTTGTTTGTTTGCCTATCTGGCACTCACCACATATTTTATCTAATTTCTGAAGTTTGGGTAAACCTCTTACAAGTTCTCGTTTGCTCAATCTATATAAATTTTGATAATGTACATGTCCAAGACGTTTGTGCCATAAATCAGTCTCGTCTGTATGGACCATGTAACATGTTTGATTAGATGAGCTGGATTCGCTAATAATATAGCAATTTTCAGACGTTCTACGTCCAGTTAATATTACAGAACCCTTATTGTTTAGTATCTCACAGCTTTGATTAGAAAATCGAACATTATGGTTATTATCACATATTTGAGATATACTAAGCAAGTTATGTTTTAAGCCTTCAACGTATAAAACATTTTTAAACACAGGAAGATTAAAAAGTTGAACCGTACCTTGGCCTATAATCTTGCAGTTGCTACCATCACCAAATGTGACTGAACCATCAGTCATATCTTTTAGATCTATGAATAATGCTTTGTCACCTGTCATATGCCTGGAGCATCCACTGTCTAGGAACCACTTTGAATGACTTATTGCTTTGAAAGCAGTGTGAGCAACCAAGCAGGTGACTTTAGGAACCCATTTCATAACTGTTTTAGGTTTAGGAACATAGTTGGTCTTCTTTTGTGTATATTTGTAGGAATGACCTATAGAGTTAGATTTTAAGAGCTCCTTGAGTAAATCAACTATCTTTTCAGCTATTGGATTTCGTTTCTGATTAAAGTTGACATGGCTGTTTCTAGGTTTTTGAAAAGTTTTTGAATTTCTAGAAAAATCTTGATAAGTACTTTTCCCTTTTGAGTTTGAGGACTCTCCTTTAACAAACATAGGAGGAGTATACTTTTGTTTAGGAGGTAGATTTTTATCATAGCCCAACCCGAATCGATCGCCACATTTTCTTGATCTGGATAAAAGTTTCTCTAACTTTGGATCACCTTGGGCATATTTCCATGTGTCCTTTAAACTCAGAAGAGAAGATACTTCAGTTTTAAGTTTCTCAATTTCAGATTTTAAATCAATAATTAGGGAGTTTTTGAATTCCAAATCGCATTTTGATTTTTCAAAACAATTTGAAATTTGTGATTTTTCTAAGACAAGTGATTCAAAACAATTTTTGAGTTTAGAAAACTTTTCTTTTTGAAGTTTAAGTTTGCAGCAATTTTACATCTTTCCTTATATAGGGCATTGTAAGCGTCTTGAAGATCATCTTCATTTTCACATTCACTATTCAGATTTTCTTCACTTATAGAGACATTATCTGAAAATGTGAATTTGGCTAGAGTCATTAGAGCTTTAACCGCATTGCCCGACTCAGTTTCAGAATCTTCTGATTCAGAAGAACCTTCAGAATCAGATGATTCATCCTATGTAGCCAACATACCCTTCTTCTTGGGTTTGTCCCTTTTAGGACATCTATTTGCTAAGTGCCCATATTCTTGACAGTTGTAACATTGACTATCTTTCAAAGATTTTCGAGATTTGGGTCTAAACTTCTTTTTCTCATTTGATTTTTGAAAATCAACCCTTTTCTTGCTTTTGAAAATCTTATAAAATTTCTTAGCTAAAAGAGCCATATCATCTTCTGAATCAGAATTTTCTTCAAAATTACATTTAGAAGATTTTAGTGCGATAGATTTACCTTTAGGAGCTTTAAAGTTTAACTCGTAGGTTTGTAGTGAACCAACTAGTTCTTCTACCCTCATATTATCCGTATCACGAAGTTCCTAGATCGCGGTTACTTTAGAATTGAACCGTTCAGGAAGTGAGCGTAATATTTTTGCACACACTTTACTTTCTGGAATTTTATCGCCAAGACCCCACATTGAGTTTACAATGTCATTCAATCTAGTGTAAAAGTCCATAAACATAGCATTTTCCTCCATATGAATTTCTTCAAATCTGGTTGTGAGGAGTTGGACTTTAGATTTTTTGACAATTGTAGTACCCTCGTGTGTCATTTCTAATATATCCCAAGCTTGCTTTGCAGTATCACAGGAAATGATTCTTTTGAACTCATTCGGTGATAGTGCGCAAGTAATTGCATTTAGTGCTTTAGCATTTGCACTACTCTCACTTTTCTGAAGAGTGGTCCATTGATAATATGGTGTGACTTTCATAGATTTTGAACCATCAACCCCAGTAACTTCCATGATAGGAGGATTCCATTCAGTCACTGTGGCTTGCCACACATTTTCATCCATTGATTTGAGGAAGATCCTCATTCTGGCTTTCCAATAGGCATAGTTAGAGCCATCAAAGGGTGGAGGCCTAGTGACTGAAAGACTATCAAAATTTGACATCTTAAATAGCTTAAATCGTTAGCTCAGGAATTAAATCCAAGAATTAAAAAAGAGCTATTAGGCTTTGATACCACTTGAAAAGGCCAAGCTATCTGTCCTAGAGGGGGGGTGAATAGGACAATGCCAAATAAAACTTAAAACAGCGGAATTAAAAAGAATATGATAGCCAAAGTAAATCACAATGCAAGAAAGTAAAATAACCTCAAAATTCAGATCTTGAGAGGTTGATACAAATGTTATTCTAAGGACAACCTTACACCAAAAACCAGAGTTTATGGTAGGACAACCTTATTTCTAGAAAGATCTTTGTATCAAATCTCAAATCGAAGAGGAATACAGAAACAAATACAAACTGAATTGAAATAAATTGTAATAAAAAATGTATTGTTCTAGGGATAGCCATACACCATAAAATTGGCAGGGCAACCTTGCTGGAACAACTTTCAAAAGAAATTAAATATCAAGCTGATAAAGGAATAGTAGAAAATAAATTCTAAACTATTACAACATTCTCACAATGCTTGAATTAAATGATTACAACATTCACCACCATACATACATCCCACAAAATAATTAAAGATTAGAAAAATAAATCATTCAACCACAACACAAGGGATTATAGTGGTTCGCCTGTGTGTTCACCAACTGTTAAACAACAGCCACACAAAATGCTACTCCACTCCTAATATCCTCACACAGGGGATATTAGCGTTCACTAAAAATAGGTTTTCCCAGGTTCACCCAAAACCTTTACCATTGTGTCTTTGTATGTGGGCTTACACAATTAAAAAAAAAAAACCCCACTTCTGAGTTTTCCTGGCTCTCCTCAGATAACCAATACAACAAGATTTTTCTGGCAAATCTTGAAAGAAACAAAAAAAAAAGGAATTTACAATTAAATGTAAAATACCTGATTATCTCCTTCGTTGTAGCCGGTAGAACTGAAGTCGAGTAGATGATTGAATGTCCAAGTTCAATGTCCAGTACTCAATTACAATGGTTCTAATTCTAATAGATTTTAAATTAAACCAAATAGGGCTTGCCTTAATTGATTTTGATTCCAAAGAAAGGGAATAATAATTCCTCTTATCAAATCAGATTGGAATAGCAGAAACAAAATCAATTAAATAAAGCTAAGGAAAGAGAATATTAAATAAGCACACTTAGCTTAGATGGAGAACAGAATTATCTCTCAGAAGTTCGACGAGGATTGGCTTGAATAGATTAATTAAATCGATAATTTCTTCTAAGATTCGTGCACTATTTATAGGTGAGCAGATCGTGTCTTCGACTAGTCTAGGGAGCTCTTCGACTAGTCGAAGCAACAACAGATATTTGAAAAATCCGGCGGGATATGCTCTGACCGTTCTACGACTGGTCGAAGGTCACCTTCGACTGGTTGTAGGTCACCTACGACTGGTCGTAGGTTTCCTTCAACTGGTCGAAGAAACTATAAACCATTGCTGGAATTCGAGTCGAAGATGTTCGACTGGTCGAAGATGCAGTCGACACTGTTCCTACGACTGGTCGAACAAATTCCTGGACTAGTCGAAGCCTAACAGATTTTATCCGGAATTTGTAACAAACTCACGACTGATCAAGAAATTTCTTAGACTGGTCGAAGCAAGTCTAGGACTAGTCGAAGAAGACCTAAGACTAGTCGAAGAACAGACCAATCACATGTAAAATAAACATTCGGTTTATGTATCCGAAATGACCTACTTCTAAGGTCAACCTATGGTCAATCAAACCTCAATCATGAAGTATGGACATTGAAATATTAGGAACAAGTGACCTTGAAGTATGAGCCTTGAAGTCTTGATGTAGATCAATCTTGAAATCTTGAAGTAACTCAATCTTGAAAGGGTCTTGAGTTCTTTACAAACTGCCTTGTACTCTTCTTGAAGTCTTGCAGCTTGAGTCCTTGTCTTGTGAGCTTTGTTTGTTGTGAGCTTAGCTTGTTCATGAATGTTGATCCTTGAGAGAGCTTCACTTATGCAAGTTATATATAACATAACAGTGATTTCGACACCACAAATTTGACAACAGACAGGGATATAAACTATAGCACTTACAAATGTTTAGCATTTGTAGAAAACTTTTGATTTGAACTTTTTCCTTTTGAGTTTGAAGTCTCTCCTTTCACAAACTTGGGAGGAGTATTTTTTTGTTTTGGAGGAATATTTTTATCGTAGCCCAAACCGGATCGGTCGCCATTTTCTTGATCCAGATAAAAGTTTTTCTAACTTTGGATCACCTTGGGCATATCTCCATGTATCTTTTAAACTCAAAAGAGGAGACTTCAAGTTTAAGTTTATCATTTTCAGATTTAAGATTTTCAATCTGGGAAGTTTTGAATTCTAAATCGCATTTACATTTTTTAAAACAATCTGAAATATGGGATTTTTCTAAGACAAGAGAATTAAAGTTTTCTTTAAGTTTTAAATACTTTTCTTTTTAAAGTTTTAGTTTTATGACAATTTTACAACTTTCCTTGTATAGAGCATTGTAAGCATCTTGAAGATCTTCTTCATTTTCATGATCACTATTCAGATTTTCTTCACTAGTTAAATCATCGTGATCTAAAAAAGTGAACTTGGCTAGAGTCATGAGGGCTTTAACTTCATTGCTCGACTCGGTTTCAAAGTCTTCTGATTCAGAAGAGGCTTCAGAGCTAGAAGATTCATCCTAAGTAACCAACATGCTCTTCTTTTTGGGTTTGTCCTTTTTAGGACACTTGTTTGATAAATGCCCATATTCTTGGCAGTTGTAAGATTGACTATCTTTCAAAGATTTCCAAGTTTTAGATTTAGATTTAGATTTAGATCTCTTCTTATCATTTGATTTTTGAAAATCAACTCTCTTTTTACTTTTGAAAATTTTGTAAAACTTTTTTGCCAAAAGAACCATATCATCTTCAGAATTTTCTAAATCAGAATTTTCTTGTGAAACATTCTTAGAAGACTTAAGGGCAATAGATTTACCTTTAGGAGCTTTAAAATTTAACTCGTAGGCTTGTAAAGACCCAACTAATTCTTCTACCCTTATATTGTCCGTATCACGAAGTTCCTGATTTGCAGTAACCTTTGAATTGAACCATTCAGGAAGTAAGTGTAGTATTTTTGCACAAACTTTACTTTCAGGGATTTTAACACCAAGACCCCATAAAGAGTTCACAATGTCATTTAATCTAATGTAGAAGTCCATAAACATTTCATTTTCTTCCTTATGTATTTCCTCAAATTTGGTTGTGAGGATTTGGACTTTAGATTTCTTGACAATTGATGTTCCCTCATGTGTCATTTCTAATATATCCCAAGCTTGCTTTGCAGAATCACAGGATATAATTCTTTTGAATTCATCTGGTGATAGTGCGCAAGTGATTGCATTTAGTGCTTTTGCATTTGTACTACTCTTACTTTTTTGAAGATTGGTCCATGAAAAATAAGGTGTTACTCTCATTGATTTTGATCCATCGATACTAGTTACTTCAGTGGAAGGAGGGGTCCATTTAGTCACTATGGCTAGCCACACATTTTCATCCATGGATTTTAGGAATATCCTCATTCTGGCTTTCCAATAAGCATAATTGGTGCCATCAAAAGGTGGAGGCCTAGTGACTGAAAGGCTATCAAAATTTGACATCTTATAAATAGCTTAGATCGATTAGCTCAGGAAATAAATCCAAATAACAAGAATTAAAACGAGCTATTAGGCTTTGATACCACCTGAAAAGGCCAAGCTATATGTCTTATAGGGGGGGGGGGGGGTGAATAGGACTATGCCAAATTTAAGCTTTAACAGCGGAATAAAAGAATATGATAGCCAAATAAAGGAAATCAATTCACAATGGAGAAATGAAAAGCAGCCTCAATAATCAAGTATTGAGAGATTGATACAAATGTTGCTCTAAGGACAACCTTATTTCTAGAAAGTTCGTTGTATCAAAAACTCAAACTGAAGAGGAATAAATAAATAGCAAGGAATAGAAATATTAAACTATTACAATATTCCCCACAATGCTTAAAATGTAAATATTACAACATTCACATCCACACATACATCCCACAAACTTTGAATGATAAAAGATAGAAAATAAATCACACATCCACAAAGCACAAAGAGTTTAGTGGTTCACCTGTGTGTTCACCAACTGTTAAACAACAGACACATAGCTTGCTACTCCACTCCTAATATCCTCACTCAGTGGATATCAACGTTCACAGTGAAAATAGGTTTCTCTGGTTTACCTAAAACCTTCACAATTGTGTCTTTCAAATGGGCTTACACAATTCAAAAAACCCCACTTCTGAGTTTTCTGGCTCTCCTCAGATAACCAACAGATTGAGATTTTTCTAGCTTAATCTCAAATAAAACCAAAAGAATGAAATTTTCAATAAAGTAAAATACCTGGATTTCTCCTTTTGTTGTTGCCCGGAAGAACCAAATCAGAGTAAAAGTTCGAATAGAAGTTCAATGTCCAATACTCACTTAAGAAATGGTTCTAAGTTCTAGATTGATTTTTAATTAAACCAGTTGGGCTAGCTATATTTGATTTTGATTCTAAGAAGAAGGAATATCACAATTCCTCTTTTCAATTTAGATTGGAATATAGAAATAAAATCAAATCAATAAAGCTAACAAAAGAGAATATTAAAATGCACAAATTAGCTTAAAATGAACACAAACTTATCTCAGAGTGATGCCTTGATTTTACTTAAATTGGGTTGTGAAACTCTAAAATTCATCGTCTACTTATAGTTGCAGAAACTCGTCTACAACTGGTCCTAATGGCAGTATGACTGGTCATAGAAGAAACGGATTTTTGAAATTCTGAGTGTGATCGGATCAGACCATTCCACGACTGGTCGTAGGGTGTCCATGACTGGTCGTGACATACCCATGACTGGTCGTGAGAAACTAGGAATGGTTGCTGGAGTTTGAGTCGTAGAACTAGGACTAGTCATAGGATGAGTCGTGTACTGTTCACACGACCAATCGAGAAGACGCCAGGACTGGTCATAGCTTAACCAAAAAATTTTGAAAAATTGCAACGACTCAGGACTGGTCTTGGAATTTCTTGGACTGGTCGAGCCAGTGCTAGGACTAGTCGAATAAGGTCCAGGACTAGTCTTAGAATAGTCCAAACACTTATAAAAAGATTCAATTTGAATTATGTATACAAAATGACCTACCCTAAGGTCAATCTAAGGTCATTCATACCTTAAATGTGAAGAATAGACATTGAATCTTCATAAGATAGTTGACCTTTGAAGATTGTAAAACTTGGGATCTCTATACTTGATGTAGCATTGAACTTGAGATCTTCTAGAGCTTGAATTACACTTCATTTCGAGTTGTACACGAACTTGAGTCTTTGAACAAGATCACTTCTTTCGTTGTAGCTTGTACATGCATTGCTTAAAATGGTTTGAAGTAAATCTTCGTTCTTGACTTGAAGCAACGTGTTTAAAGAGACGATGCATTGTCTTGATCATATATACTAATGAGCTACACAAGACATAGATTACATAAGACATAAATTGATGTTTTGACACCACAAAATTTGACAACCAAAGGAGCATAAAACCATATCACTTACAGATTCTGATTTCGATTGTCGATGCCAATTCCGATTGTCGAGGACGATTCCAATTGTCGAGGCCGATTGTTGAGACTGATTCTGATTTCGATTATTGAGGCCAATTCCGATTGTCGAGGCCGATTATCCAGGACATTTGTTGAGGCCGATTCCGATTCTGATTATCGAGGCCAGATATGGAGGCCGATTGTCGAGGTCCAATGTCATGTATATGCGGCCCGTATTTGAGGCCTATTGTGATGTGCATTTGGCCCGTGTTTGAGGTCCAATGTGACATATATGCAGCCCATACTGAGGCCCGTTATGATGTGTATTCAGCCCCTGTTTAAGTCCCAATGTAATGTATATGAGGCTTATGCGATGAGGCCCATTGTGGTGCATTTGAGGGCTAGGCGATGGAGCCCATCATGATATATATTAGGCCCATATGAGAGGCCCATCTTGATGTGTATTAAGCTCTCGAGTGAGGCCCATGGTGTTGTATATTAGGCCCTTATGTGAGGCCATGGGTCCACTATATGTTAGGCTATGTGGGCCATTTCTTGAGGGTAATGTTGGTTAAATGTCCACATTGTCGAGGCAAGGTCCATTTCTTGGGGGCAATGTTGGTTAAATGTCCACATTATCGAGGCCGATTGTTGATGCTGGTTATTGATATCGATTACGAGTATGTGACAGCATAGCATCATAATACATGCCCATACGCATCATCTGCATGTTTATTATGAGATGTGATTGACCATTGCATATGCCATAGTACAGATGGTTTATGAGACTCCCTAATAGGTGGAGTTAACCCACATGAGCGCACGGTATGCGCAGGATTGATGCATGATTGGAATACATGACTCATGCATCTTGTATTGTGTGATTATGATTACTATACGCCCTAGCGACATCAGGGCTGTGACCTCCACAGGCATGTCGTGGATGACCAGAAGGGACACCGAAGATGTTTGAATTCGAGCATCTGGGCACTTTGGATGTCTGTGGGTGAAAGTCCTTAAACCTCCGAGGCCAAGAGATGCCCCAATGTCGAGACTGAGTGGATACATGAGCGCCCGAGTACCGAATACCAGGAGGCCGCGTCTCCCACTGTGTCGTGGTCGGTTGGGAGGGAGTGTGGCCTTATCTGCCTAAGTGAGGGGGCAGTAAGCTAGGCTAAGTTTGACCAGCTCCCAAATGGGTCCGCTATCGACGAGCTAGGTAAGCATTGGTATTCTACTGAGAGGCGGGTAGTGAGGTCTTTTCCACGCACTAGGCTGTGCGGTCGGTTGGGATGGTAGCCAGCTTGGAGTGTACTAGACCCCGGTGATGATCCCAGAGATGTACAGTACTGATTTATGGACTAATTAAGTAAGATTTGTATACTTAATATTATACTCATTCATTCATTCATTCACTATCCACTCGGGCTGGTGCTACGCAACTAATTATTATGTATACTTTCGCAATAGCCAGGATTTCAATTGGGGTGCATGACTGACCTGAGATCAGGAACTTACCACATTGAGTCTATCTAAATTTAGGTATGGGACTAGTTTGGATAGAAGTCCTTTGTGATAGGCCCCATAACCTGTGATACCACGTACTATCATCCCGACTTCACACTGCAGCTTGGTCATTTCATTCGCACCACTTATTGCATATTGCATTACATCCTCGACATATGGCATTTTGGGTTACTATGTTTCTGCATTTATATGACCTAGATGAGGCTGATGATATTCGTAGCTTTTTCGAATTACATATTATATTGTATCCTCGATATCTGATATCTGGTTCATTATGTTTCTGCATTACATAGCCGATTTACATTACTTTCTCAGTATATGACATTGGTTTGCTATATCTTTTTATCGCATATCCTGGATGAGGTTGATGATATTTTTATGAACCTGTCAGTATTTCCGCATACTCTGATATCGTATGATTCATGATCTTGCCAGTATTTTCGATATTGTATGATTATGGCATTGTATTGGATATTTGGCACTGACCTTGTGCACACACTTACACCATCCTTTAAGCTTCTATAAGCTTATGCATAATAGATGCATGCAGGTGATGTTAGGTTGCAGCAGCGTTGAGCTTTGAGAGTGCGGCGGTCTTCTTGAGCTTTGGTTTCAATATATGTATTTCCCTTTCAGCTCTGTATTCAAATATTTTTATTAGTGGATATGTGATGATGATTTTGTTTTTGTGATTTGGGTAAACTTGTGGTTCTGCTTCTTACGAGATAAATGTACGTTGAAAAATCCTTCTTGTAGGATCCCAGGATCGAAACCTAGCATATGGGTGCTGGGAGTCGAGAATGGGGTACTACGGAGGCTGTTGGCACTAGATTCGGCGATCTGGATTCCTGTGAATCCGATTTTCGGGTTTGGATTGTGTCAACAACTAATGGGAATATCGTCGTCATTGACAGGTATATCCATTAACCCAGAAATAAGATAAAGGTCTACATCAATTGGACTTTCTCTGGTCGTAATTGTAAATGTCAGATTCTCAGAAGAGAAGTCACTAATGCAAGCATACATAGCCTGCGCAATGGAGCGGTATACCAGTCCACCCCAATGTAATATGTTATCCCATCCTACAGACTGAATGAGACGAACAACGCCAAATGGTGCCAAATGATTAGGATTAACAGTCTATTCTACTATCACATTTTGCAAGCAAATATCCCGCACAAACTCAAGATCTTCCTCGGGTGACCGAAGATGACGCACCATGATAGGAGCCGAACGAGAAGAAGAGGGACCAAGAGATCCTTTCTTCTTGGTTCTACCCTCCCTTACAATAAAGAAATCAAAGAGTAAAGAGATTACAAAAGAGGCAAGAAGGGTTTCTAATAGATCAGATTTTTGATAGAAAACCCCCAAAACAATCATAAAGCATGAAATAAACCACACAAATGAAGAAAAGGAAGTGCAAAGGACTTAAATCTAGAAGAAAAATGAAAACAATGCACTAACCAAGGAGGAATCGAAGATGGGTTCGACCGGTCGAGGTATGGCATGTTGGAGAAAAAGACCCAAATGAAGAAAAATGAGATTTTCCCCAAATAAATGGTCAAACCCATGTTTCACGACTAGTTGAGTTTGTACTCGACTGGTCGTGCACCTCACAAAATATGCAATTTTGCATAAAATTTGAATTCTAAAAATTTCAACTTAATAACTATATACATTATGATATAGAAAGGCATAAATCATCATTTCATATTGCACATACCATGATAAAATTTTAATTTTGGAAACCTATTTTTGTCGAACGGTTTTGTGAATATGTCTGCAAGTTGAGTCTCGGTCAGAATATATTCTAATAAAATTGTCTTGTCTTCCACTAATTCATGAATATTGTGATATTTAATGTCAATATGCTTGGTTCGTGAATGCTTGATTGAATTTTTAGAGATATTAATTGTGCTTGAATTATCACAATATAAAACCATGGATTCTTGCGCAATTCCGTAATCGCTTAACATTCTTTTCATCCACACAAGCTGAGTGCAAGCATTACCAACAGCAATGTATTCAGCCTCAGCTGTGGAGAGCGATATGGAACTTTGTTTCTTACTTAGGCAAGAAACCAAACAGCTCCCTACATAGAAACAAGCACCACTGGTTGATTTACGATCATCAATGTCAGTAGCCCAATCAGCATTCATGTAACCAGCTAATTGCACACCAGTATCATGTGGATACCAAAGACCAAGATTAGCTGAACTAGCGACATATTGCAAAATACACTTAACAGTAATCAGATGTGACTCTTTAGGGTCTAAATGATATCTAGCACAAATTCTTACGGTAAATGCAATATCAGGTCAGCTCGCAGTTAAATAAAGTAAACTACCTATCATACTACGATACAACTTAGGATCCACACTCTTACATGTTGAATCCTTAGAGAGTTTTAGAGTAGTACTCATTGGAGTATTGAAATTTTTTCCACTCACAAATCTGAACTTTTTAACTAAGTTCAGAGCATATTTGGTTTGAGAGATAAAGAAACCATCAGGGAGCTATTTAACTTGCAACCTTAAGAAATGGTTTAGTTCTCCAACCATGCTCATTTCAAATTTAGACTTTATAAGATCTGCAAACTCAACAGTCATGTTAGCACAGGTAGATCTATAGATAATGTCATCAACATAGATTTGAACTATTAGTATGTGATCATTATGTTTCTTTACAAATAATGTCTTATCAACACTTCCCATTATAAAGTTATGACTTATTAGAAACTTAGTCAATTTTTCGTACCATGCCCTAAGAGCTTGTTTCAAACCGTAGAGTGCTTTTTTAGGCGATAAACATAATTAACATGCTTAGGGTCTTTAAAACCCTTAGGTTGTTTAATATACACTTCTTCATGCAAATCACCGTTTAAGAATGCCTTCTTTACATCCATTTAATATATTTTGAATTTTCTAAAGCACACAATGGATATAAATAGTCTAATTGATTCATGACGAGCTACTAGGGCAGAGGTCTCATCATAATCGATGCCTTCAATTTGAGTGTACCCTTGTACAACCAGCCTAGCCTTGTTTCTTATAATATTTCTAAGTTCATTAGACTTATTTTTGAAAATCCATTTTATTCCAATAATGTGTTTATCTTTCGGTCTTGGAACTAAATACCAAACATCATTTCTAACAAACTGATTGAGCTCAGTTTTCGTTAGTAAGAGCTTCTTTTATGTTAGTCGGTTCTATCTGAGATGTAAAGCACATGTAGTTACATATATCTTCAAGTTATTTACTAGTGCGTACACCAATGAGAGGATTTTTAAGGATTTGATTAGATGGATGGTCTTTAACTATCCTCAGTTCGGTGTTATTTTGACTTGATGAAGAGTCTGGTTTATCAATTTAAAAGAACTTCATCATTTTTTGAACTTGAAACAGATGTATTCAAGTGATCATCTATAACTACATTAATGGACTCTTGAATTACACCAGTCCTCTTGTTAAGAACCTAATACGCTCGACTATTCAGAGCATACCCTAAAAAGATCCCTTCATTACTTTTGGTGTCAAATTTACCCAGATTTTCTTAGTCATGTAAAATGTAGCACTTACTGCCGAAAACTCGAAAGTATTTGACGGTAGGCTTCTTATCAAACCACATTTCATAAGCCATTTTACTATTTGATTTTCTAGTGTAAACTCGGTTAATTATATAATAAGCAATATTTACCGCCTCAGCCCAAAGATTTTTAGGAAGCTTCATACTATTTGGCATTACATTTGCCATTTCTTGAAGCACTCTATTTTTTCTTTTCACAACACCATTTTGTTGTGGTGTTTTAGGCACAGAAAATTCATGTAATATTCCCTGATCAATGCAAAATTTTTCAAAACTGCTATTTTCAAACTCAGAACCATGATCACTATGGATCTTAGTGACTTGTGATTCTTTTTCAGTTTGGATACGTTTAAGTACCCTTTTTACTTCATCGAGAGTTTCTGATTTCTCTCTCATGAAGACTACCCAAGTATATCTAGTAAAGTCATCTACTATCACCAGAATATACTTTTTGCCACCTCGACTCTCCGTTCTAGTTAGTCCAATGAGATCCATAAGGAGAAGTTCGAGTGGTTTAGATGTGGCATTGGAGTTCACCTTTTTGTGAGTACTCCTGGTTTGTTTACCAATCTGACATTTGCCAGATATTTTATCTACTTTCGTCTGAGGCGTTTATGTCATAATTCTGTTTCATCAGTATGGACCATGTAACACGATAGATTAGATGAGCTTAAATCACAAACAATGTAGCAATTTTTAGAAGTTCTGCGACCAGTTAATATTACATACATAACCATTTTTATTTAAAATTTCACACCCTTGGTGAATTTTACACTATGATTATTATCGTATATTTGAGAGATGCTTAATAAATTATGTTTTAATACTTCTACAAATAAAACATTCTCAAATAGAGGGAGGTTAAAGAGCTGAACCATACCTTGGCCGATAATTCTGCAATTACTACCATCATCGAGTATGACTGAACCATCAGTCATGTCTTTAAGGTTAGTGAACAGACCTTTGTCACCTGTCATATGTCTGGAGCAACCACTGTCTAGGTACCACTTTGAATGGCTCGAAGCTTTGAAAGCGGTGTGGGCAACCAAACAAGTAACCTTAGGGACCCATTTCATTACAGTTTTGGGGTTTAGGAGTATAGTTGGTCTTCTTATGTTTGTAGTTGTTATAAGACCTACTCACTGAGTTAGATTTTAAGAGCTCCTTAAGTAAATTAACAATTTTCTCAACTAAAGGATTACGATTCTGATTTTTATAGTTGATATGGTTGCTTTTCGATTTTAAGTTTTGAAAAGTCTTAGCATTTTTAGAATAATTTTAATTCAAACTTTTCCCTTTTGAGTTAGAAGACTCCCCTTTCACAAATTTGGGTGGAGTATTCTTATTCTTAGGAGGAGTACTTTTATCATAGCCCAATCCAGATTGATCACCACATTTTCTTGATCTGAATAAAAGTTTTTCTAATTTAGGATCACCTTGGGCATACCTCTATGTGTCTTTCAAACTCAAAAACGAAGAGACTTCTAGTTTTAGCTTTTCATTTTTAGATTTTAAGTTTTTAATTTGGGAGGTTTTGAAATCTAAGTCGCACTTAGTTTTTTCAAAGCAATCTGAAATGTATGATTTTTCTAAGACTAGATTATTAAAATTTTCTTTTAGTTTTAAAAACTTTTCTTTCTGAAGTTTTAGCTTTATAGCAATTTTACAACTTTCCTTGTATAGGGCATCATAAGCATCTTGAAGGTCTTTTTCATTTTCACGGTCACTATTCAGATTTTCTTCACTGGTTGACTTATCATTATCTGAAAAAGTGAACTTGGCTAGTGTCATTAGGGCTTTAACATCATTAGCAAACTCGGTGTTAGAATCTTCTGACTTAGAAGAGACTTCAAAACAAGAAGAGTCATCCCATGTAGCCAACATACCTTTCTTTTTAGACTTGTCCTTCTTAGGACATTTGTTTGCTAGATGTCCATATTCATGGCAATTGTAGCACTGACTATCTTTTAAAGATTTCCAAGTTTTAGATCTAGATATTTTCTTTTCAGTAGGTTTTTGCAAATCAACCCTCTTTTTTACTTTTAAAAATCTTGTAAAACTTTTTAGACAAAAGAGCCATATCATCTTCAGAGGTTTCTAAATCAAAATTATTAGTATTTTCTTGAGAAATAATTTTAGAAGACTTAAGGGCAATGGATTTACCTTTAGGAGCTTTAAAGTTTAACTTGTAGGTTTATAAAGAATCAACCAATTCTTTTACCCTCATATTATCCATATCACGAAGTTCCTGGATCGCAGTTACTTTTGAATTGAACCTTCAGGCAATGAGCGTAGTATCTTTACACAGACTTTACTTTCTGAAATCCTATCACCAAGACCCCCCATAGAGTTGACAATGTCATTTAATGTTATATAGAAGTCCATGAACATTTCACTTTCTTCCATACATATTTCCTGAAATTTGGTTGTCAGGATTTGAACTTTAGATTTCTTGACAATTGTTGTACCCTCGTGTGTCATTTCCAAGATATCCTAGGCTTACTTTATAGTATCACAGGATATAATTCTTTTGAATTTATCTGGTGATAATGCGCAAGTAATTGCATTTGAAGCCTTTGCATTGGCACTACTCTCACTTTTCTGAAGAGCAGTCCAAGAAAAGTAAGGTGTGACTTTTATAATTTTAGATCCATCGGTACCAGTCACTTCAGTGGTAGGTGGGGTCCAATTGGTCAATATGGCCTGCCACACGCTCTCATCCATGGATTTTTAAAAACTCCTCATTCTGTCTTTCCAATAGGCATAATTGGAGCCATCAAAAGGTGGAGGCCTAGTGACTGAAAGGCTATCAAAATTTGACATCTTAAAAAACTTAGATCGATTAGCTCAGGAAATTAATCCAAAAATTAAAGCGAGCTATTTGTCTCTATACCACTTGAAAAGGCCGAGCTAAGAGTCCTAGAGGGGGGGGGGGGGGGGGGTAAATAGGAAAATGCCAAATTAAAAAATTAAATGTGGAATTAGACAAATATAAATAAAGATAGCACTTAACAATCCCACAAAGCAAAAATGAATAACAACCTCAAATGTATAAGTATTGAGAGGTTAATACAGATGTTATTCTAAGGACAACCTTACACTAAAAACCAATGGCTTATGGTAGGACAACCTGATTTCTAGAACGGTCTATGCATCAAAATTCCAAACCAATACAGAAGAAAGTAACAATAATAAAGAAAATAAACTAAGCTATTACAGCATTCCTACACTTGCATAAAGGAGATTACAACATTCTCCTTTGATGAAGCCCGGTAGAACCAATTTGAAGTAGATGTTCAACGTAGATGTTCAATGTTCACACTCACTTATGAAAAGGTTATAAGTTCTAATTGATTTTTAGATTAAATCACTTTGAGCTAACTTAATTTAATTTTAATTCTAAGAAAGGGGAAAACTTAAATCTCTTCTTCAAATAAGATTGGAATATAGAACTTAAAATCAAATGCGAAAAGCTAAATTAAAGAGAATATTAAATGAGTACTAAATTGCTTAAGAATATCACAAACTTATCTCTTAGAGTGGTGTTTTGATTTTACTTAAATGACTTATCAAACTTTAAAAATCGTGCTCTATTTATAAGTGCAGAAACTGTTCACTCGACTGGCCCAGAGGTCAGCTCGACTAATCGAAGGACCAACAAGAATTCAAAATTTTGGGCGCGATAAGATAAGACCGTTCCACGACTGGTCGAGTGACTGGTACGACCGGTTGAATGGCCTACACGACCAGTCGAGCCATGCACTCAACTGGTCGAGTGGAACTAAAAATGGTTGCTGGACTTTGAGTCGAACACTGTTCACTTGACTAGTCGAGCAGTCTCCGAGACTGGTCAAAAATTCAACAAAAAATCTGAAAAATCCATAACAGACCTTGGACTGGTCAAGGAAATTCTTAGACCAGTCGAGCTAGTACTAGGACTAGTCGAACATAGGCTAAGACTAGTCGAGAAAAAGCCTATAAAATTATATAGTGACCCAATTTAAGTATGCAATCAATATGACCTAACCTATGGTCAATCTAGGGTCATTCATACCTTATAAGTGATATTTGAACATTGAATCATCATTCGCTTCGGTTGATAGTTGATCTTGAAGTACATGAAGCTTAATATCTTGACGTACTTTAAAGCTTGAACTTGAAGAAATTGTGACTTGTATTTCACCTTGAGCTTGAGTAAAGCACATTGTCTCGACATAGTTGAAGCTTGAAAGCTTGATCTATCACTTGATGTTGTACTTAAACTTGTGTAAGAATCTCTTGTTCTTATACATGTGCTGCTTGAATCTTGAATTGGAACATCTTGAACTTGAAAATAAAGATGAGCTACACAAGATACAGATTCTAAGAAGTTTTGGCACTACAAAATTTAACAATTATAGGAGCTAGATAGAATAGCATTTACAATAATGACACTGAACTACGATCAATTAAAGACCATCCAACTGATCAAATACTTGAAAATCCTCTCACTGGTGTGTGCACTCATAAATAACTTGAAAACATATGTAACTATGTGTGCTTCACTTCTCAAATTGAGCCTGCCAATGTTAAAGAAGCACTTGCTAATGAAAACTGGATTATAGATATGCAAGATGAACTTAATCAATTTGTTCGAAATGATGTATGGCATTTGGTTCCTAGACCTGATGATAAACCTATAATTGGAACCAAGTGGATCTTTAAAAATAAGTCTAATAAACTCGGTAACATTATAAGAAATAAGGCAAGATTGGTTGTATAAGGGTACACTCAAATAGAAGGCATCGATTATAATGAAACCTTTGCCCCAGTGTCTCGTCTTGAATCTATTAGATTGTTCATATCCATTGCTTGTTACAACGATTTTAAAATCTATCAAATGGATGTCAAGAGTGCTTTCTTAAATGGTGATCTGCATGAGGAAGTATATGTACGACAGCCTAAGCGTTTTAAAGACCCTAAACATTCTAACCATATTTATCATCTGAAAAAAGGCACTCTATGGTTTAAAACAACCTCCCAGGGCATGGTACGAAAAGTTGACTAAGTTTCTACTAAGTCATAAATTTGTAATGGGGAGTATTGATAAGACATTGTTAGTAAAGAAATACAATGATCACATTCTAATAGTACAGATATATGTTGATGACATTATCTATGGATCTACTTATGCTAACATGTCTGTTGAGTTTGCAGAATTAAGGAAGTCTAAGTTTGAAATGAGCATGGTAGGAGAATTGAACTATTTTCTAGGTCTACAAGTGAAACAGCTTGCTGATGGGATATTTATCTCTCAAACCAAGTATGCTCTAAACTTGGAGAGAAAATTTTGATTTGAAGTGGTAAGAACTTCGATACTCCTATGAGTACGACACTTAAACTCTTTAAGAATTCAATAGGTAAAAGTGTAGATCCTAAGTTGTATTGCAGTATGATAAGTGGTTTATTATATTTAACTGCGAGCCAACCTGATATTGCATTCAACATAGGAATCTGTGCTAGATATCAATCGGACCCTAAAGAGTCTCACCTGATTGTTGTAAAGCATATTTTAAAATATGTCGCAAGTTCGACCACACTTGGCCTTTAGTATCCTCATGATACTAATGTTCAATTAGCCGATTATTCGGATGCTGATTGGGCTAGTAATATTGATAACCGCAAGTCTACCAGCGGTGGATGTTTTTATGTCGAGAACTGCTTAGTTTCTTGGCATAGCAAGAAACAGGGTTCTGTATCTCTTTCCACTACTAAGGCTGAGTATATTGCAGTCGGTTATGCTTGTACCCAACTTGTGTGGATGAAGAGAATGTTAAGTGATTATGAATTTGTACAAGATACTATGGTTTTGTATCGTGACAATTCTAGCGCAATTAACATTTCTAAAAATCTAATTCAGCATTCACGAACAAAGCATATTGACATTAGATATCATTATATTCATGAATTAGTTGTAAATAAGATTATTTCAGTGGATTATATTCAGACTGAAAATCAACTCGCTAACATATTTACAAACCGCTTGACAGAAACAGGTTTGCTAAGTTGAAATTGGATATGGGCATGTGCAATATGAACTAAAATATTTATGTTTATTTATACAATATTGCATGTTTTTATTTAATTTTATTTTTTACAAAATTTTTAAATTTCAAAATATGAAAATATGCTGAATTTTTTAGGTGCTCGACCAGTCAAGTACACACTTAACCAGTCGTGGCACGACTGGTTGAGTATGTACTCGACCAGTAAGCCTGCTCGGGTTTGGGGTTTTTATTACCTAAAAGGTAATTTCTTTTCATTTGCTTCATCTTCCCAACCAGCCCAAGCTCGACCGGTCGAACCCATCTTCAATTCCTTCATGCTTAGTGAATCATTTTTGATTTCCTTGTAGATTTGAGTTCTTTGCACTTCCATTTCCTTGTTTGTGTTGTTTATTTCAAGGTTTATGGTGGTTTGGTGTGTTTTCGAACTAAAAATCTGATTTACTTTAAACCCTTCTTTCCTCTTTTGCAATCCTTGTATTCCTTATTTTTCTTGTTACGATGGAGAGTATAAATAAGAAGAAAGGATCTCGTGGTCCCTCTTCTTCTCGTTCCACTCCCATCATGGTGTGCCATCTTCGGTCACCCGAAGAAGATCCCGAGTATGTGCGGGATATTCGCTTATGTAACGTGATAGTTGAACAAATGGTTAACACTGATCATTTGGCACCTTTTGGTATTATTCCACTCCTTCAATTATAGGATGGGATAACATTTTACATTGGGCCGGTCCTGCATTCAGTTCCATTGTGCAATGCTTGCATTAGTGACTTCTCTACTGAGAATCTAATGTTTACCATTACAACCATAGAAGGTCCAATTGATGTCAACCGTCACTTAATTTTTAGATTAATGGACCTTCCAGTTAATGATGACGTTAGTCCTATTATACACTTGTAGCAAAACCATTTGAATCTGAGAAAAGAATGCTCACTAAAGTTTTTTGCAACATGAATGTGGAATGGAGTTTTGGGAATGTGCTCACTTCCAAGTTTATGTTACCCGAATACAGGGTTCTCCATCGAATTTTCATTTCTAATGTCTACCTTAGATCTGGTAACAAGACTGAGCTCAGTACTTTCATAGCTCGTATTCTTCATTCTATTATTGCTAGTGTCTCTGTTTGTCTTCCATCTCTTATCTGTTACATCATTATTCAATTCCGTCTCCATCCAGGTCATAGTGATATACCTTTTTGCTTATCTTATGACTATTCTAGCCACCCATAGTCTTATGGCTATGCCTGTTGGAGAAGCTCCGATTAACCATCTACCATTTAACAACTCGAACATAAATAAGATGAATTTGAGGTTGGCTCCAGGCCAAGTTGATGTACGTACTAGAGGAGCCGCTGAAGCAACTAGAGAGGGGGATGCTTTGCCTCCAGATGATATCAATATGAATGACATATTTGATGAGATTGAGTCTAACTCTGCGGCTGATCCTGATTATCAGCCTTCTGACTTTGATGCGCATTTGCGATCTCTTGAGGAGAAGTTAGAGGGTATGCATGTGTCCCAAGAGACTTAATTTAAATACATGTGCAAATATCTTAGGCGCATTAACAAGGGACTACATCAAATAGATCCTTCCATACCTGCTCCTTCCTCTGGTTCAGATTAGTGTTAAATTTCTGATTTGTAATAACTTTTATTCTTAGATTTCTCTTGATTCTATATCCTTGGACATGTTATCTTGTTCTTGTAGACATGTTTTCAATGGTTATCTTGACAATGTTTATGATATCTTGAACTTTCATCTTACTCTCATTACTCATTGCTCTTATTCTACTCTTATATTTTCATCATTTATATACTCTTTCCTTTGTCATATTGTGACAAAAAGGGGGAGAATTTGTGTTAGTATGTCTCTTTAATGATATTGGATTCTATGGAGTGGAAAATGTGGAGAATATGTGGAGAAGTGGTTTTTTTTTTTTTACTTTTTTTGGATCTGCATTTGTTCATATACAGGTACGCAAGTAATTTCTCCTCTTGGATTCTATGGAGTAATGTATTAAGGGGGAGTATTGATTTTTGCTGACCAGTTTCACTGATGCATGATTCTTTATTGATCTAACTGGTGCATGATTCTTTATTGATCTAACTAATGCATTATTCCTTAGTCTTGGTTTGTTTTGTCACAAATTTGATAAGGGGGGAGATTGTAAGTGCTATCTTATCTAGCTCATAAGTTTGTCAAATTTTGTAGTGCCAAAACCTCTTGGAATCTGTATCTTGTTTAATTGTTATTATAAGATCAACTTCATGTCATCCTTACCAAGCTTGTCTACTTTTAAGTACAAGATCAACAAGTTCACTTTCAAGAACAAGAGGTTCAAGTTCAAGAACAAAAAGTTTAAGTACTAGATCAAGTCTTCAAGCTTCAACTACTTCAAGAGAATGATATGTGATAAATCAATCTCACAAGTAAGGTTTTTTTGACCCTATATTGACCTTAGGATAAGTCATACAATTTGCACTTATATCATAATTCATTTGATAATTTTATAGGTCATTTTTCAACTAGTCCTAGTCATGGTTCGACTAGTCTGGACACTGGCTCAACCAGTCCAAGAATTTCTCGACCAGTCCAAAGTTTGTTGTGAATTTTTAAAATTTTCAGTTGGACCTTCAACCAGTCCTGGAGACTGCTCAAGCAATCGAGCAGGCTCGACTCAAAGTCCAGCAACATTTATGGGTCCCACTCGACCATTCGAGTGCAGTGCTCGACCAGTTGAGTAGCAATCTTATCTTATCGCACCAGAAATTTTGAAATGTTGTTGGTCCTTCGACCAGTCAAACTGTCCACTAGGCCAGTCAAGTAAAAAGTATTTTTGCCTATAAATTGAAAATGATTTTCAGATATTTTTCAATTCTTTCAAAGATATTCAAGTCACAACTCTGAGAAACTTGTCCGCACATTCAAGAAGCTAATAAGCTAATTGGTTAGTATTTAAGATTCTTTTAATAGCTTTTTTGCATTTGATTTTGTGATCTCTATTCAATTCTATTACTTTTGGAAAAGGAATATTATTTTTACACTTTTTGTGATTAAAATCAGATCAAGCTAGCCTAGGTTGATTTAATCTAAAAATCATTTAGACCTAAGAACCCTTTTATATGTGAGATTGGACATTAAACATCTACATTGAACATCTACATCCAATTGGTTCTACTGGGCTTCATCAAAATAAGAATCTTCAGATAAGTACATTTCAATTTTCTGTATTTGGGTTGTAAGATTGCCAGATCTTTCATTTTTTGTTTTGACTGAGATAGCTAGAAAATATTAGTGAGTGGGGTTTTTAATTGTGGTAGCCCTTTGAAAACACAATTGTAAAGGTTTTAGGTGAACCTTGGAAAACCTATTTCATAGTGAAAGCCAATATCCCGTGGGTGAGGATATTGGGAGTGGAGCAGTTATGTGGCTGTTTTCTAACAGTTGGTGTACACACAAGCGAACCACTATAATTGCTGGAGTTACGGTGAATGTTTATTATTGTGCTTTTGTAGTGGATGATTGTAATTTATTTTCTGCACATGTGGTGAATGTTGTAATAGCAGTAGATATTTATTTCTGTTTTATTCTTTATATCTCTGTATTAGTTTGGGACTTCGATACACAGACCGTTCTAGAAATTAGGTTGTCCTACCATAAACAATTGGTTTTTGGTGTAAGGTTGTCCTTAGAACAACATCTGTATCAACCTCTCAATACTTATGCATTTGAGGTTGCTATTTATTTCTGCTATTTGGGATTTATATATGCTATCTTGTGCTAGTTCTTTCTTATTTTTGCATTTAAATTTTAATTTGGCATAGTCCTACTCACCCCCCCTCTAGGACTCTTAGCTCGACCTTTTCAGATGTTGCCTTTGTGATTTGGGTAAACTTGTGGTTATGCTTCTTACAAGATAAATGTACATTTAAAAATCCTCCTTGTTGGTTCCTACGATCGAAATCTGGCATATGGGCACTAGGAGCCAAGAATGGGGTACTACGGAGGCTATCGGCACCGGATTTGGCAATCGAAAATTTTATGAGCACAGTTTTCGAGTTTAGGGCGTGACAAAAGTTGGTGTCAGAGCATAACTTGGGAATACCTAAGGATAACATCACATATCTGTTGATAGCTACCCTTCACTCTATGGTTATTGAGAACTTAGAATGATTAGGTCCCCGAGATCAAATAACTTAGAAACTTTCTGATATAGCTCCCTACCGTTGAGATTATGAGGCTGCATAGTATTCTAGTTTCGATCGTTTCTGACCGGGATCCGAGGATCAGTGGGGTTATCATAGTGCTGATGAGGCATCTCGGAAGTAAGAGGGTGAGATTCATAGGCGTATCCTCATCTCTTAGGTGTTTAATTATGTTGCAATGCTATGTTCTGAGTATATCTATAGTAATAAGATTTCCCTCCCTTATGAGCTTTGTATTGGGCATGTTGTGGTTCAAATTTCGAGGATAAAATTTTTATATGGAGGAGAGAGCTGTAAGGCCCGTATCCTAGTACGTACCGTTCCTTAGACTCTCGCGTTCCTCCTGGTCGAATTCCGGTGACCCGCGAGATGTACATAGCATTTGCGCGACACCCTGAGTCGCATCCTGTCGATCTGAGTCAGCTCAACCCGAGACTTCTACCCTTGTGACCGCGCCGTCACCGCGTCTCGCATGCTGATGCGATACCCAAGACATGAGTTATGGGGCCTGTAAGTGCTATAGTTTATATCCCTGTTTGTTGTCAAATTTGTGGTGCCAAAATCACTGTTATGTTATATATAACCTGCTTAAGTGAAGCTCTCTCAAGGATCAACATACATGAACAAGCTAAGCTCACATCAAGCAAAGCTCTCAAGTACAAGACTCAAGATCTTGAATGAAAGAACTGATCACAAGACAAGACTCTTGAATGCAAGAACTGCTCACAAGACTCAAGCTGAAAAGAAAAAGAAAGTACAAGGCAAGACTCAAGCTGAACTCAAGACTCAAGCTGAAACTCAAGCCACTTTCATGATTGAGCTACTTCAAGGTTTAGTCTACATCAAGACTTCAAGGCTCATTCTTCATGGTCTCTTGTTTCAATGTCCATACTTCATGATTGAGGTTTGTTTGACCATAGGATGACCTTAGAAGTAGGTCATTTCGGATACATAAGTCGAATGTTATTTTACATGTGATTGGTCTGTTCTTCGACCAGTCTTAGGTCTGCATCGACTAGTCCTAGACTTGCTTCGACCGGTCTAAGAAATCCTCGATCAATCGTAAGTTTGTTACAAATTCGGATAAAATCTGTTAGGCTTCGACTAGTCCGGAGGACTTGACCAGTCGTAGGAACAGTGTTTTTGCATCTTCGACCGATCGTAGAATCTACGACTCGAAGTCCACCGAACCTTTGATAGGTTCTTCGACCGATCGAAGGAAACCTACGACCGTCGTAGGTGACCTACGACCGGTCGTAGGAGGGCTACGACTAGTCGTAGAACGGTCAAAGCAAATCCCGCCGGATTTTCAAATATCTGTTAGAGCTTCGACTAGTCGTAGAGCACTCTAGACCAATCGAAGACCTGATCTTTTCACTTATAAATAGTGCACGAATCTCAGAAGAAATCATCGATTTAATTATAGTATTCAAGCCAATCTTCATCGAACTTCTGAGAGATAATTCTGCGCTCCATCTAAGCTAAGTGTGCTTATTTAATATCTTCTTTCCTTAGCTTTATTTTAATTGATTTTGTTTCTTATCCAATTTGATTTGAAAAGAGGAATTGTTATTCCCTTTCTTTGGAATCAAAATCAATTAAGGCAAGCCCTATTTGGTTTAATTTAAAATCTATTAGAATTAGAACCATTGTAATCGAGTCTTGGACATTGAACTTGGACATTCAATCATCTACTTTGATTTGGTTCTACCGGCTACAACGAAGGAGATTTTCGTGTATTTTACATATTGTAAATTCCTTTCTATTATTTTGGTTTCTTTCAAGATTTGCGGAAAAATCTTGTTATTTTGGTTATCCGAGGAGAGCTAGGAAAACTCGAAGTGGGGGTTTTTAATTGTGTAAGCCCACATACAAAGACACAATTGTAAGGGTTTTGGGTGAACCTGGGAAAACCTATCTTTAGTGAACGCTAATATCCCCTGTGTGAGGATATTAGGAGTGGAGTAGCTTTTTGTGTGGCTGTTGGATAACAGTTGGTGAACACACAGGCGAACCACTATAAACCCTTGTATTGTGGTTGATTGTTTTACTCTTCTAATTTTTATTCTTTTTGTGGGATGTATGTATGGTGGTGAATGTTGTAATTATTTCAAGCTTTGTGAGAATGTTGTAATAGCTTAGAATTTACTTTCTGCTATTCCTTTATAAGCTTGATTTTCAATTTCATTTTGAAAGTTGTTCCAGCAAGGTTGCCCTGCCATTTTTATGGTGTATGGCTGGCCCTAGCCCAATACATCCTTAATTACAAGTAATTTCAAGTCAGTTCATATTTGTATTTGTATTCCTCTTCGATTTGAGACTTGATACAAAGACCTTTCTAGAAATAAGGTTGTCCTACCATAAACTCGTTTTGGTGTAAGGTTGTCCTTAGAATAACGTTTGTATCAACCTCTCAAGATCTGAATTTTGAGGTTGTTTTACTTTCCTGCATTGTTATTTAATTTGGCTATCATTTTCTTTATTATTCCGCTGTTATAAGTTTTTATTTGGCATTGTCCTATTCACCCCCTCTAGGACATATAGCTTGGCCTTTTCAAGTGGTATCAAAGCCTAATAGCTCCTTTTTAATTCTTGGATTTAATTCCTGAGCTAACGATTTAAGCTATTTAAGATGTCAAATTTTGATAGCCTTTCGGTCACTAGGCCTCCACCCTTTGATGGCTCCAACTATGCTTATTGGAAAGCCAGAATGAGGATCTTCCTCAAATCAATGGATGAAAATGTGTGGCAAGCCACAGTGACTGAATGGAATCCTCCTATCATGGAAGTTATTGGGGTTGATGGTTCAAAGTCTATGAAAACCACACCATATTACCAATGGACCACCCTTCGAGAAAAGTGAGAGTAGTGCAAATGCTAAAGCACTAAATGCAATTACTTGCGCACTATCACCGGATGAGTTCAAAAGAATCATCTCTTGTGATACCGCAAAGCAAGCTTGGGATATATTAGAAATGACACACGAGGGTACTACAATTGTCAAAAATCTAAAGTCCAACTCCTCACAACCAGATTTGAAGAAATTCATATGGAGGAAAATGAGATGTTTATGGACTTTTACACTAGATTGAATGACATTGTAAACTCAATGTGGGGTCTTGGCGATAAAATCCCGGAAAGTAAAGTATGTGCAAAAATATTACGCTCACTTCCTGAACGGTTCAATTCTAAAGTAACCGCAATCCAGGAACTTCGTGATACGGATAATATGAAGGTTGAAGAACTAGTTGGTTCTCTACAAACCTACGAGTTAAACTTTAAAGCTCCTAAAGGTAAATCTATCGCTCTAAAATCTTCTAAATGTAGTTCAAAAGAATTTGATTCAGAAGATGACATGGCTCTTTTAGCTAAAAAATTTTACAAAATTTTCAAAAGCAAGAAAAGGGTTGATTTTCAAAAATCAAATGACAAAAGAAGTTTAGACCCAAATCTCGAAAATCTTTGAAAGATAGTCAATGTTACAACTGTCTAGAATATGGGCACTTAGCAAATAGATGTCCTAAAAGGGACAAACCCAAGAAGAAGGGTATGTTGGCTACATGGGATGAATCATCTAATTCTGAAGGTTCTTCTAAGAAGATTCTGAAACCAAGTCGGGCAATGAGGTCAAAGCTCTTATGACTCTAGCCAAATTCACATTTTCAGATAATGACTCTACAAGTAAAGAAAATCTGAATAGTGAATGTGAAAATGAAGATGATCTTCAAGATGCTTACAATGCCCTATATAAGGAAAGTTGTAAAATTGTTGTCAAACTTAAACTTCAAAAGAAAAGTTTTCTAAACTCAAAAATTGTTTTGAATCGCTTGTTTTAGAAAAATCACAAATTTAGATTGTTTTGAAAAATCAAAATGCGATTTGGAATTCAAAAACTCTCAAATTGTTGATTTAAAATTTGAAATTGAGAATCTTAAAACTGAAGTATCTTCTCTTCTGAGTTTAAAGGACACATGGAAATATGCCCAAGGTGATCCAAAGTTAGAAAAACTTTTATCCGGATCAAGAAAATGTGGCGATCGATCCGGGTTGGGCTATGATAAAAATCAACCTCCTAAACAAAAGTATACTCCTCCTATGTTTGTTAAAGGAGAGTCCTCAAACTCAAAAGGGAAAAGTACTTATCAAGATTTTTCTAAAAATTCAAAAACTTTTCAAAAACCTAGAAACACCCATGTCAATTTAATCAGAATCGAAATCCACTAGCTGAAAAGATAGTTGATTTACTCAAGGAGCTATTAAAATCTAACTCTATAGGTCATTCCTACAAATATACACAAAAGAAGACCAACTATGTTCCTAAACCCAAAACAGTTATGAAATGGGTTCCTAAAGTCACCTGCTTGGTTGCTCACACTGCTTTCAAAGCAACAAGTCATTCAAAGTGGTACCTAGACAGTGGATGCTCCAGGCATATGACAGGTGACAAAGCTTTATTCACCGATCTAAAAGATATGACTGATGGTTCAGTCACATTTGGTGATGGAAGCAACTGCAAGATTTTAGGCCAAGGTACGGTTCAACTTTTTAATCTTCCTGTGTTTAAAAATGTTTTATACGTTGAAGGTCTAAAGCACAACTTGCTTAGTATATCACAAATATGTGATAATAACCATAATGTTCGGTTTTCTAATCAAAGTTGTGAGATATTAAATAAGGGTTCTGTAATATTAACTGGACGTAGAACGTCTGAAAATTGCTATATTATTAGTGAATCCAGCTCATCTAATCAAACATGTTACATGGTCCATACAGACGAGACTGATTTATGGCACAAACGTCTTGGACATGTACATTATCGAAATTTATATCGATTGAGCAAACGAGAACTTGTAAGAGGTTTACCCAAACTTCAGAAATTAGATAAAATATGTGGTGAGTGCCAGATAGGCAAACAAACAAAGAACTCACACAAAAAGGTGAATTCAAATACCACATCAAGACCACTCGAACTTCTCCACATGGATCTGATAGGACCTACCAGAACGGAAAGTCGTGGTGGTAAAAAGTACATCTTGGTAATAGTCGATGACTTTACTAGATTCACTTGGGTAGTCTTCTTAAGGGATAAATCTGAAACCCTTGAAGAAGTAAGAAAAGTTCTCAAAAGGATTCAAACTGAAAAATCTTCTCAAATTAGTAAAATTCGTAGTGATCATGGATCTGAATTTGAGAATAGCAATTTTGAGAAGTTCTGTACCGACCAAGGAATATTACATGAATTCTCTGCTCCCAAAACTCCTCAACAAAATGGAATTGTAGAAAGGAAGAATAGGGTGCTTCAAGAAATAGCTAATGTCATGTTGAATAGCATGAAGCTCTCTAAAAATCTTTGGGTTGATGCAGTTAACACAGCTTGCTATATTATTAACCGAGTATACACTAGCAAAGATAATAATCAAACGGCTTACGAATTGTGGTTCAATAAAAAGCCTACTGTTAAATACTTTCGAGTTTTTGGCAGCAAGTGCTATATTTTACGTGATCGTGAAAATTTGGAAAAGTTCGATACGAAGAGTGATGAAGGGATTTTTCTAGGATATTCCTTAAACAGTCGAGCTTATAGGGTCCTGAACAAAAGGATTGGTGTGATTCAAGAATCCATTAATGTTGTCATTGATGATCATTTAATCACACCAATTTCTAATTCAGATAATGATGAAGTACTAATCATTGATAAACCTGATACTTCATCGAATCAGACTGATTCTGAGTTGAGGACTGTTAAAGATCATCCAACCACACAAATTCTTAGAAACCCTCTCACCGGTGTTCACACCCGTAGATAACTTGAGGATATATGTAATTATGTATATTTTACGTCCCAAATTGAACCATCTAATGTAAAAGAAGCTCTTGCTGATGAGAACTGGATTGTTGCGATGCAAGAAGAACTCAACCAATTCATAAGAAATGATGTTTGGTATCTCGTACCAAGACCTAAAGATAAACACATCATTGGAACAAAATGGATTTTCAAAAATAAGTCTGACGAGTGTGGAAATATAATTAGAAACAAGGATAGACTAGTGGTACAAGGTTATACTCAAATTGAAGGGATTGATTTCGATGAAACCTTTGCACCAGTAGCACGTCTTGAATCTATCAGACTATTTATATCCATTGCATGTTTTAAAAATATAATGATATATCAGTTGTATGTGAATATTGATTTTCTTAATTGCTATTTACATGAAGAATTCTATGTTGATCAGCCAATGGGATTTGATGATTCCAATAATACTGATCATGTATATCGGCTTAAAAGGCACTTTATGGATTAAAACAAGCACCTAGGGCATGGTATGAGAAACTAACGAAATTTCTTTTAACTCATAATTTTCAAATGGGATCTATTGATAAAACTCTGTTTGTTAAAAAACAAAATGATCATATCTTAATGGTACAGATTTATGTTGATGATATCATTTATGGATCAACTTGTATTGACTTGACTACTGAGTTTGCAGATTTGATGAAATCACGTTTGAAATGAGCATGGTTGGGGAATTGACTTATTTCCTTGGATTGCAAGTAAAGCAACAATCAAGGAATATTCATTTCTCAATCTAAGTATGCCTTGAATCTAATCAAGATATTTGGATTTGAGAATGGCAAGAATTTCGATACTCCTATGAGTACTACCACTGAAACTATCAAAAGACTCTAATGGTAAAAATGTTGACTCAAAACTTTATCGGAGTATGATTGGTAGTTTGTTATATTTAACGGCTAGTAGACATGATATTTCACTAAGTGTTGGTATTTGCGCAAGATATCAATCGATCCAAAAGAATCTCACTTGATTCCTGTCGCGAATTATTAGATATGTCGTAAGTATTGTAAATCTTGGTCTCCGGTATCCTCATGAAACCAATGTCCAATTAGTTGGGTACTCGGACTGGGCTGGCAATCTAGATGATAGAAAATCAACCAGTGGTGGTTGTTTTTTCATTGGAAATTGTCTAGTTTCCTGGTTTAGTAAGAAACAAAATTCTATTTCACTTTCAACAGCTGAAGCTGAGTATATTGCAGCTGGTAATGCATGTACACAGCTTGTTTGGATGCAAAGAATGCTAAGTGATTATGGAATTAAACAGGATTCTATGTTATTACATTGTGATAATTCTAGTGCGATAAATATTTCAAAAAATCCTATTCAGCATTCTCGTACTAAGCATATTGACATTAGATTTCATTATATAAGGGAATTAGTAGAAGAAAAAGTTATATCTCTAGAATATATTCCTACTGAAGATCAACGTGCTGATATTTTCACAAAACCTCTTGATAAAAGCAGGTTCAAAAAGATAAAATTTGATCTTGGCATGTGCATTTTAAATTGATAATTTATGCCTTCTTGTATAATATTGTATATATTTGCTAGATTGTATTTCAATTTTTGTTTAAATTGCAAGATAATTCATGCTATCTCAAATGGTACTCAAATTTGTTTGCCATCCTTAATCTGTCATTTCATTCTTTAGTATCGACTCCATCCTGGTCATAGTGTCATTCCATTTGCATACTTTATGACCGTATTGGCTACTCATATGTTAGTCGATATGCACTGTTGATGAAGCACCAATCCATCATCGATCTTCAACAATACAAATATTAATAAGATGAAGTTGGATCTGCCCGAACAAGGTGGTGGTGTTGATGGTGGTCCTGAAGAAGTGGTGTTGATATTAATATGGATGATATTTTTGAGGAACGACTCAGCTACTAATGATCCAGATTTTGTACCATCCGATGTTGATGCACGTCGAGTGCATTAGAAGGTAGAGTTGAGGATATAAATGTTAAGTTGGAAAACATGTCTGTTGCTCATGATTTGCAATTCAAGTATATGCACAAATATCTTAGGCGCTTAAACAAAGGCATGCACCAACTTGATCCTTCTATTCTGCTCCATCTTCAAGTTCTAATTCGACTAGTTTCTATGAGACTTTTGGGTTGTAATAACTTTATTTCTTTGCTCTTATTTGCTTGAGTTTGAGTTGGATTCTATTCGGATGTTTGTTCTTAATGTAATATTTATCTGGATATCTGTGATGCTATCTTGAGTATCTCCATGACTCTTTTGCTATACTCTATTTCCTCCTCATGTTTACTCTCATTCCTTTATTTAGTTCTCCTTTGTCATCTTGTGACAAAAAGGGGAGAATGGTTTGTTGTTAATGTGATTGTGAGAGGAGTAGCATTGGTTATGTTACTCGGGGGAGTGGGGTGTCAAGAAGAACGTATGTTGATTATTGATTTGCATGTATTATCCAGTTGTTTTACTTTTGTTTGGTTATGTGTTTTGTCACTAATTTGACAAAGGGGAGATTGTAAGTGCTATAGTTTATATCCCTGTTTGTTGTCAAATTTGTGGTGCCAAAATCACTGTTATGTTATATATAACCTGCTTAAGTGAAGCTCTCTCAAGGATCAACATACATGAACAAGCTAAGCTCACATCAAGCAAAGCTCTCAAGTACAAGACTCAAGATCTTGAATGAAAGAACTGATCACAAGACAAGACTCTTGAATGCAAGAACTGCTCACAAGACTCAAGCTGAAAAGAAAAAGAAAGTACAAGGCAAGACTCAAGCTGAACTCAAGACTCAAGCTGAAACTCAAGCCACTTTCATGATTGAGCTACTTCAAGGTTTAGTCTACATCAAGACTTCAAGGCTCATTCTTCATGGTCTCTTGTTTCAATGTCCATACTTCATGATTGAGGTTTGTTTGACCATAGGATGACCTTAGAAGTAGGTCATTTCGGATACATAAGTCGAATGTTATTTTACATGTGATTGATTTCTATTCTTCGACCAGTCTTAGGTCCTTCGACTAGTCTAGACTTGCTTCGACCAGTCCTAAACATTTCCTGGATCGATCGTAAGTTTGTTACAAATTTCGGATAAAATCTGTTAGCCTTCGACTAGTCCTGGAATCTGTTCGACCAGTCGTAGGAACAGTGTTTCTGCATCTTCGACCAGTCGTAGAATCTACGACTCGAAGTCCAGCGAAGGTTTTCAGGTCCTACGACCAGTCGAAGGAAACCTACGACCAGTCGTAGGAGGGCTACGACCAGTCGTAGAACGGTCAAAGCAAATCCCGCCGGATTTTTCAAATATCTGTTAGAGCTTCGACTAGTCGTAGAGCACTCTAGACCAATCGAAGACCTGATCTTTTCACTTATAAATAGTGCACGAATCTCAGAAGAAATCATCGATTTAATTATAGTATTCAAGCCAATCTTCGTCGAACTTCTGAGAGATAATTCTGCGCTCCATCTAAGCTAAGTGTGCTTATTTAATATCTTCTTTCCTTAGCTTTATTTTAATTGATTTTGTTTCTGTTATTCCAATCTGATTTGAAAAGAGGAATTGTTATTCCCTTTCTTTGGAATCAAAATCAATTAAGGCAAGCCCTATTTGGTTTAATTTAAAATCTATTAGAATTAGAACCATTGTAATCGAGTACTGGACATTGAACTTGGACATTCAATCATCTACTTTGATTTGGTTCTACCGGTCTACAACGAAGGAGATTTTCGGTATTTTACATATTGTAAATTCCTTTCTATTATTTTGTTTCTTTCAAGATTTTCCAAAAATCTTGTTATTTTGGTTATCCGAGGAGAGCTAGGAAAACTCGAAGTGGGGGTTTTTAATTGTGTAAGCCCACATACAAAGACACAATTGTAAGGGTTTTGGGTGAACCCGGGAAAACCTATCTTTAGTGAACGCTAATATCCCCTGTGTGAGGATATTAGGAGTGGAGTAGCTTTTGTGTGGCTGTTGTATAACAGTTGGTGAACACAAAGGAGAACCACTATAAACCCTTGTATTGTGGTTGATTGTTTTACTCTTCTAATTTTTATTCTTTTTGTGGGATGTATGTATGGTGGTGAATGTTGTAATTATTTCAAGCTTTGTGAGAATGTTGTAATAGCTTAGAATTTACTTTCTGCTATTCCTTTATAAGCTTGATTTTCAATTTCATTTTGAAAGTTGTTCCAACAAGGTTGCATGTAACGACCTTGGAAATTTTGTGTTAATCTTTCCTTAAGTAGTTGTTTTTGGGGTAATTAGCGCTTTACTTGATTGCTTGTGAAATTCGCATCAATCACTTTAAATTGTATCGCATAGCTCAAACGTGTCGATTAGTGAGCGCTACGTTACTCTGAAATCTGGGATCCATCGCTAAATCCAGTTGTTCTGGGGATTTTTTTGAAGATCTGGATCGGATCTAGACCACGCGTCGAAAGTCCGATGGCGATGATCTTAGTCTGTGTCACCGAGTTGGGCTTGGTCTTCACCTCGAAAATCAAGTCGATCCGATGTTCGGTCGATTTGGTTGAGTTCGAGTGAAGAGTGTGAGAACAGTTGGAATTTAATAAGCTTTTATGAAATGAGTCGTGTCGCTTGCGCGATGATTTTAAGCATTCTGACCGCTTGGATTTGACCCAATTTCACCCTCCGATCAGGATGGTTGGCCAGGCATATCCTAGTGCTTGTGGACTGATCGAGATTCCGTGACCGTTGATTTGAGTGTGGTCCGCCACGGCGATCTGAAGAGTCGGAGCGAAAACTCAGGCTGACCTAGATCCATGGTCGATGAGCTTAAGTCCGACCTTTCGTGGTTATAGGCCCACCAAGTGCTTCGTTGGATCGAGAAAGGCGTACTTTGGTTATAACCTAAGTATACCTTGACCCGGGTTATTTCCATCATTTTAAGGCCTATATATATTCCTTAAACCCTAGCTATCATTTCCATACGAATTTTCTCTAACACTAGCTTGGAAAGAGAGTGGAAAAGAGAGAGTTAGTGAGAGAGATTGGTTGGTGAATCACCTTGATTATTCCTTGTTCTTCTTCAGGTTTGAACCTTCACTTTGAATCGTTCCTCTGACATTCTGAGATCTTTGGGGTAAGTTAACCTAACCCTAACCTGTGTTAGAGCTTAGACTAGACTTGGTGTTGTTGTATCTCATTTCTATCCTTATTTTAGTGTATTCTTGCGCCTTTGACGAAGACAACTCGTCTAAATCAGTTCGGCGGTTCTTTCTTCGCTTAAGGTGCGGACTTTAAGTGTATAGGTTATGGTTTTCAAGGCTTTCAATCCCAGTTAGTGATTTATTCTTGTTATGGATGAGATTTCACATGTCAAATGTTATGTTTGCATTGCTTTCCTGATATGCATGTGCTATATTGAGATTTGTGTATTCTAAGTGTATTTATAAAGTACCGTATACGTATAAAATACGCACTTGTGCTTGCCATGATTATTGGTCATGTATGTATGCTAGATGCATGTATGACAACTCCTTGATAAAAGGAATTGTCTAAGTGCATGTATTTCAACATGCGTCATGTATGTTGTTCCATGTATGCTAAGTGTTTGTAGAAATGCATGGATGATCTAAGTGTAACGATTACACTAAATGTGGGCGTTGAGAAGTGATTCTCAATACTCCTATGGATGCGCATGATTTCTTTCTGCATTACATTCCAAGTTATTTAAATTCAAGCATTCCTATGCTTACATTTATGTTAAGTTGATATTCTTCAGATGTGTATGCACCATGATTTGAGTGGTTGTTCCATTCCTGTTTTTACATTCCATATGAATATCTGTCGTAGTGTAGGATGTTTGGGACTATGCCTTAGTCCAGGAAATCGGTAATTGACCCTTTGGTCGTGGTTGAGATTGCTTTCGCCACGTGAGACGCATTAGACGAACCCGAGTCGTATTAGAGTTGGCGGCAGTGGTTTGGCCACGCGGAGTGTTTGCGCACTCTATGTCGTTCAATTCAACGTGCGCTCGTGCTAGTCGAGTTCGTCAAATAACCCGATTGTCCAGTGTATGTTAACCATGTATGGACGCTATGCTTGAATCTAGGGTACCGAACTTACCAGTGAAATCCTAATAACCATGGTACCCGATCCGCTAAGACTCATGAGCCGGACATGGTGGTATGGGACACCGTGGTCGAGCCGTCTGGCCTACGCGGGTGACGAGCCTCCCGTAGTGACCAAAGTGAGCAACTAACTCGTGAGCCGATTATGGTGGTATGGGACACTATATTCGTCTTGCGGCCTACATTGATTGGTGACGAGCCCTTTGTAGTGACCTCGAGCATACCGGATACCGCAAGGAGGTGACGAGCCGATCCGTGGTAGTAAGGGCATGAAAGGCGTGCATTGATTGGTGACGAGCCCTTTGCTACGACCTCAACTATATGATCGTATGAGATATCTAGGATTGACGACCCTAGTATGGATCACTGTTTGGATGGTGATATGAGGAAGGTATCTTAGCTTCCCAATCCGACTGTATGAATAGGACTAATAACAACTTGGTAATCATATCCATGCACCGCATTTGCATGTGCTTTGTAGATGTGGCGCACTTTGAGGCGATGTCATGCGTACCGTAAGAGGAAGACGCTGAGGGTGTACGCGTGAGGGTACGCATCATACCGCATTCAGACTTGCATTAATAAGAGTACTTAGGATTTCTTTAATTGTCCTGCTTTATCATTATTGTTTGATTGAACTGATAACATGTTAACCAGTGCCTTATTGTTCCACTGAGTTGATCACTCACTCCCACGTTTCTGGGGCGGTGTTTCACACCCACCAGACTCTGTCTTAGGCCCTGATGTTGCAGATGTGGATGCGACGTCTGAGGCAGAGCAGGAGCTGGATGACGACGAGGCTGCCTTCTCCTATATGCAGTTTTCAGACGGGTTCTAGCGAGCCTCGGTCTGTTGCGCGGGATCTATGGGATTACTATTTTGGGAACTGAAATGATGTAACTTGTACTTATAATTTTGATAAATAACACTTTTACACGATCTGGTTGTATATGTAATTCAGGGACTTACACTTGTACACATATTTTACTATAAGTCTTCCGCTTGCTTTATTCACTTACCCCTGAATCATATCTGCGCGTTTTGGCTTAATTTATCCCATGTTTATGTGCTAATACAATCAACATACATCATTCATTAATTATGTTGCATAAGTGATGTTTTGGAACTCGGGAGCTGAGTTATGCTCGACCCCCGAATTTCAGGGCGTTACAAGTTGGTATCAGAGCATGATCTGGATTAAACCGGAACTGGGTTATGGTCACACACCGCACGTTGTCGCCACTATAGTGTAATTGGGTGCGGGTCTATCATCGCTTTGTGTTTGTGCTCCGTAGTTTCTATCGGCGAAAGTTTCCTGAAAACCTTTGCCGAGATCGAGTCTGTACCCTTACCTGATCACACACAGCGACCCGAAACCTGTTCTAGACCCTCTATTAATGAGTGTAGATGGTCTACCTTCCCATTATTCATTTTTAAACCTTCCAGAAATCGCTGTTTGTATCAGATTTCTGTCAGAATGACCCGATAGGCTTCAAACTACACAAGGGGCCAATCGGGGCATTTTCTGTGGGACCCAGGGGGGGAACCACATCATTTGGACCAAGGAGGACCAGGAGGACCTCGCCAAATCGGTGAGGCATCGCCGATATGTCCAGAGACCGGCGATGCCATCGCCGGTTCGGCGAGGGATCGCGGGTCAGCGGGCTCAGCGGGCCGGGCCGCAGTGGGCCGACGTCCCTAGGCTCAATGTGGCCCACCCCTCCACGGTTTTCATTTTAAAACCCTTCCTTTCATCTATTTCCTTCACAACACCCACCTCCAAGCTTTCCTTTCCTCCCAAAACCTCTCCAAACTCTCTCAAATCTCTCCCAAATCTTCATCTTCCTTCCATTTTCGTGCAAACCCATCACCCCATTCTCAAATCTTCTATTCCATTGCTGATTTCTCCATCTTTCCCTCTCATTTGAGCCCTTTCATTCCCTTTTTGGCTCATAGTTGTGTGGAAGCTTCACCATCTTCCTATTTCTCTCTTTCTCTCATTTCTCATGGCCCTCTTTGAGATTGTGACGGCCATCTTTTCCATTTCTTCCCTTCTTTCCTTGATGGGGAAGAAGAGAGCGCCCGTGGATGAAGCCGGGCCGAGCCGCCCAACCCGTGCACGGAGGCCGAGAGGTGCCGCCGCTAGCACGTCCGCCACGCGCGAGTTCCAGACGAAGCGGGACCTCGATCCTCGAGCTCCTGGCCGTAGGACCGTGTTGGCGGAATTGTCGCATGGAGTCTCTGAGGGGCGTAGAGTCCTTTTGAGGCTCATGTTGATCCGCGGCTCTTTGGAGAGTTCTTCTTGTTGGAGCGCCTAGAAGGGGCTGGTTGGGGTCCCTTGTTCGAAGGCGAGTATCGCGCGAATGCTAGCACTGTTCGGGCCTTCTATGCCAACATTCTGGAGCCTTCGCTGGATCCTCTGCAGTTCAAGATTCCCTGTGGTAGCGGTCGAGTTGGAATTGTCAATGTTGCTTTGATATCCCGACTCTTGAAGGTGCCACTTGGGGAAGTGCATGCCAGGGGGAAGAATGTGGACAGTGTACGCGAGAGTGATCGTCGCACCCGATCCTTGTGTGGTCGTCTGGTCGAATGACAGCCGAATAAGAGTCTTTTGGCTTCTCACATGACGGACGACTTCCGTTTGCTTCGCCACATCTTTACGCTCAATGTATACCCAGGTGGAGCAATCGCAATGAGTGTACGCCCGATGGTAGATTTTCTATATCGGGTGGGGCAGGATGCGAAGTTGTGTGTGCCGGCATACATCTTGCACATTCTCATCGCTCGTTCGAGTAGACGGACCGAGTCTCTTCCCTTTGGCCGCCTCATTTGCAAGATCGCACATGAGTTTGGCTATAGGCTTGGAGCTGAGAAGCCGGTCCCTGTTCGCCATATCAACTTGAGGACCCTTAAGCTGATGGAGGTTGGTTCTGGTCGGCTTGCCTCCGAGGGTGAGGCCGGGTCTGAGAGTGGTGACGATGAGAGTTATGCTGAAGGTGGTGCGGAGTCTGAGGAAGAAGCAGAGCAAGACGAGGAAGAGATTGAGGCACAGGATTCGAGTGATCGCTCTCCTCCTGTGGTGCCAGAGCAGGGCGCAGAGCAGGTTGCCAGAGATGCCCGTCTTACACGGCTTGAAGAAGGGCAAGCTGCTTTACACCAAGAGATGGTGGATCTTCGAGGCTTGGTTAAGCACAAGTTCAAGAAGATGTCCCGGACTTTGAAGTCTATCCTGTGTTGCTTGCAGGATAAGGGTGCTCCGCCTCCGTCTCCTGATTCCGACGAGTAGCATCGTCGTGGCCGTCTTTGCTTTGTTTGGTGTTTCTTTCTGTGTGTGGCCGTTGTTGGCTTGTAGTTGGAGTTGTTGTAGTGTGGTAGCTGTTAGTGGTTGTAGTAGTTGTGGTTGTTTGTAGTGTTAGATGTTGTTGTTTTCATGCTTTCCTAGTCGTGATTCATGTATTGCTGCACTACTTGTATTGCGACGATTTTGGTTAATGGAATGCATGTTGTTTGTTTTTGGAGTTGTGCCTGTGATTGATCATGGAAGTGGATCGATCCGTGTTGATTTGCTAGTCGCACCGCTTATCACTACGATGTTATTATGGGTATGGATTGGCTCACGAGGATGCGAGGAGATTGATTGTGAAGCGAGATCGGTGATGATCCATGGACCCGAGGGCGAGATTGTTACTTTTCCAGTTCCAGTTACCCTATTCGTATTGATTTTTATTCTTCTCTGTTGGAGAGTTCGCCGAGTCGGCGTTGGTTAGTACGCCGGTAGTTCAGAGTTTGAAGATGTGTTTGAGTCGATTCTGGATTACCTCCTCAACGTGAGATTGATTTTGCTATCGATCTTATGCCGGTGCGGCGCCCATTTCTTTACCCACCTATCGGATGCCTCCGAGTGAAATGGAGGAGTTGAGGAAGCAGATAGATGGTTTGCTAGAATTGGGTTTTATTCGCCCAAAGTGTGTCTCCTTGGGGAGCACTGTCTCTCTTTGTGAAGAAGAAGGATGGTTCCTTGCGATTGTGTATTGATTATCGCAGTTGAACTATGACAGTGAAGAATAAGTACCCCTTGCCCGTGATTGATGATCTGCTTGATCGTGAAGGGGGCACGGTATTTTCAAGGTTGATCTCGCTGGTATCATCCGCCTGCGCCAAGGATGGGGACGTGCAGAAGACGACCAGCTCCGGTCATTATGAGTTCCTTGTGATGTCGTCGGTCAAACGCACCGGCCGTGTTCATGGATCCGATGAACAGGGTATTTCGGCCTTTCTGTTCGATTCGTCATTGTATTTATTGATGACATCTTGATTTATTCGGCGAGCACCGAGGAGCACTTAAGAGCGGTTTTGGGTACTCTTAGGAAGCATCAGCTCTTTGCGCAGTTCAAGAAGTGTGATTTCCGGAAAGAGGAAGTCAAGTTCCCGGGACATGTGGTGTCCAAGGAATATAGGTCGACCTTGCCAAGGTACTGGCGCGAAGCACTGGTTCGCCATCGAGGTGAGGAGTTTTCTTGGCCTTGCAGGATATTATCGACGCTTTATTCAGAACTTCTCGAAGATAGACCGTTGTCGCCGCTGACACGGAAGGATTTGAAGTTTGCTTGGAGTGAGCAGCGGAGTTAGCTTTTCAGTGAAGGACAAGTTGACGTCCCCCTGTGCTAGTATTGCGAGCAAGGGGTTAAGTATATTATATATACCGACGCCTCTCTTGGTCTCGGTTGTGTCCTTATAGCAGAATGACAGGGTGATTGCTTATGCTTCGGGCCAATTAAGGAAACACGAAGAGAATTACCCTACGCACGACCGGGAATTGGCAACTGTCATCTTCGCATTAAAGTTTTGGAGACTTTACCTCTATGGTGAGGAGTTCGAGCTCTTTTGCGACCACAAGAGCCTTAAGTATATTTTCACGCAGCTGATTTAAATATGAGGCAACAGATGGATGGAAACATTGAAGGACTTCAAGTTCGATGTTTCTTACCATCCCGGTAAGGCGAACCTTGTGGCGGATGCGGTTGAGTCGCAAGAAGGCTTTGAAGTTTGTCCTCCGATGATAGCAGAGTGGGAGATGTTGGAGTTCGTGCGCGATTTTGAGCGAGCTTACGGTGGTTGAGCCGTATGAGGTTATCGCACACATTCGTGTACAGCCCGTTATCGACGAGAGGATCGTTGCAGCTCAGGCAGATGATGAGCTTTTGGTGAAGATGAGGCAGCGGGTTGGTACAGATGGGAACTCCGACTGGAGTGTTAGTTCTGATGGGGGCCTACGTTTTCGTGGCCGGTTATGTGTTCCTGACATCCCTGACTTGAGACGTGAGGTTCTCGAGTTAGCCCATAGTTCTAAGCTTCGATGCATCCAGGTAGCACGAAGATGTATCAGGATATGAAGAGGTCTTATTGGTGGGACAATATGAAGGTCCAGATTGCTGAATTTGTTTCTCGTTGTCTCACGTGCCAGCAGGTCAAGGCAGAGCACCGACCTCCTGGGTTGTTGCAGCCCATGCCCATAGCCGAATGGAAGTGGGATTTCATCTCTATGGATTTTATTTCTGGGTTGCCGAGGACGGAAAGGGATTTGACTCTATTTGGGTGATCGTCGATCGATTAACGAAGTCGGCGCATTTCTTACCGATCGAGTCACTTACTCTGCAGACGAGTTGGCTAGGTTGTATATCAAGGAGATAGTGCGTCTGCATGGAGTTCCCCTGGAGATTGTGTCTGATAGAGACACGCGTTTTACATCTATCTTCTGGACTCGTATCTAAGAAGCAATGGGTGTGAAACTGAAGTTCAGCACCGCCTTTCATCCGCAAACAGATGGGCAGACGGAGCGCGTGAATCAAGTCCTGGAGGATATGTTGCGAGCTTGTGTTTTGGATTTCAAAGACATTTGGGTGATTGTCTTCAGGATGCAGAGTTCGCGTATAATAATAGTTTCCAAAGTAGTATCGGCATGGCTCCCTACGAGGCGTTGTATGGTCGCCGTGCAGAGCACCACATTGTTGGGCGTAAATTGGTGAGCGTAGTTTGCTTGGCCCGAATTGGTGCAGTGACTTCAGAGAAGGTCGACATCATTCGACGCCGACTTCTGACAACGCAGAGCAGAAGAGTTATGCCGATACGAGGCGTCGACCGCTTGAGTTCGTAGTGGGAGATCATGTTTTTCTCAAGGTCTCTCCTATGAAGGGAGTTTTGCGGTTCGATAAGGAAGCTGACGCGAGATTTATTGGTCCATTTCAAGTTCGATCGAGTGGGAGCGGTAGCTACCGCCTTGCTTTGCCCACACCTCTTGCGGGCGTGCATAACGTATTTCATATCTCTATGCTGAAGAAGTACGTTCCTGATCCTTCGCATATTATCAGTTGGGAGCAAGTGCAGTTAAGTGAGGATGCCACTTATGTACTGCAACCGACACGTATTCTGGATAGAAAGGAGCAGGTACTGCGTAGCAAGGTTATCCCTCTCGTGAAGGTGTTATGGACGCATCATGGCGTAGAAGAGGCTACTTGGGAATCTGATGAGGTCAGGAAGACCTACCCTCCGATCCTCGAGGATTATATGAAGGTATGAATTTCGAGGACGAAATTTTCTTTAAGGGGGTAGATTGTAACGACCTTGGAAATTTTTGTGCTAATCTTTCCTTAAGTAGTTGTTTTTGGGGTAATTAGCGCTTTACTTGATTGCTTGTGAAATTCGCATCAATCACTTTAAATTGTATCTCCATGGCTCTAAACGTGGAGATTAGTGAGCGCTACGTTACTCAGATCCGGGATCCATCGCTAAATCCAGTTGTTCGGGGAATTTTTGGAAGATCCGGATCGGACCTGCCGCGCGCCGAAAGTCCGATGGCGATGATCTTAGGTTATTCGGTCACCGAGTTGGGCTTGGTCTTCACCTCGAAAATCAAGTCGATCCGATGTTCGGGTCGATTTGGTTGAGTTCGAGTGAAGAGTGTGAGAACGGTTGGAATTTAATAAGCTTTTATGAAATTGAGTCGTGTCGCTCGCGACGATTTTAAGCATTCGACCGTTGGATTCGACCCAATTTCACCCTCCGATCAGGATGGTGGCCCATGCATATCCTAGTGCTTGTGGACTCGATCGAGATTCCGTGACCGTTGAATTTGAGTGTGGTCCGCCACGGCCGATCTGAAGAGCCGGTCTACGAAAACTCAGCTGACCTAGATCCATGGTCAGTGAGCTTAAGTCCGACCTTTCGTGGTTATAGGCCCACCAGAAGTGCTTCGTTGGATCGAGAAAGGCGTACTTTGGTTATAACCTAAGTATACCTTGACCCTGGGGTTATTTCCATCATTTTAAGGCCTATATATAGTCCTTTAAACCCTAGCTCTCATTTCCATACGAATTTTCTCTAACCCTAGCTTGGAAAGAGAGTGGAAAAGAGAGAGTTAGTGAGAGAGATTGGTTGGTGAATCACCTTGATTCTTCCTTGTTCTTCTTCACCTTTGAACCTTCACTTTGAATCGTTCCTCTGACGATTCTGAGATCTTTTGGGGTAAGTTAACCTAACCCTAACCTGTGTTAGAGCTTAGATTAGACTTGGTGTTGTTGTATCTCATTTCTATCCTTATTTTAGGGTATTCTTGCGCCGTTGACGAAGACAACTCGTCTAAATCAGTTCGGCTGTTCTTTCTTCGCTTAAGGTGCGGACTTTAAGTGTATAGGTTATGGTTTTCAAGGCTTTCAATCCCAGTTAGTGATTTATTCTTATTATGGATGAGATTTCACATGTCAAATGTTATGTTTACATTGCTTTCCTGATATGCATGTGCTATATTGAGATTTGTGTATTCTAAGTGTATTTATAAAGTACCGTATACGTATAAAATACGCACTTGTGCTTGCCATGATTATTGGTCATGTATGTATGCTAGATGCATGTATGACAACTCCTTGATAAAAGGAATTATCTAAGTGCATGTATTTCAACATGCGTCATGTATGTTGTTCCATGTATGCTAAGTGTTTGTAGAAATGCATGATGATCTAAAGTGTAACTGATTACACTAAATGTGGGCGTTGAGAAGTGATTCTCAATACTCCTATGGATGCGCATGATTTCTTTCTGCAATTACATTCCAAGTTATTTAAATTCAAGCATTCCTATGCTTACATTTATGTTAAGTTGATATTCTTCGATGTGTATGCACCATGATTTGAGTGGTTGTTCCATTATTTCTTTTACATTCAATATGAACATCTGTAGTAGTGTAATGTGTTTGGGACTACGCATTAGTCCAGGAAATCGGTAATCGACCCTATGTTCGTGGTTGAGATTGCTTTCGCCACGTAAGACGATTAGACGAACCCGAGTCGTATTAGAGTTGGCGGCAGTGATTTGGCCACGCGGAGTGTTTGCGCACTCTATGTCGCTCAATTCAACGTGCGTTCGTACTAGTCGAGTTCGTCAAGTAACCCGATTGTCCGTTGTGTGTTCACCATGTATGGACGCTATTGCTTGAATCTAGGGTACCGAACTTACCACTGAAATCCTAATAACCATGGTACCTTGATCCGCTAAGACTCATGAGCCGGACATGGTGGTATGGGACACCGTGGTCGAGCTGTCGGCCTACACTGAGGTGACGAGCCTCCCCGTAGTGACCAAAGTGAGCAACTAAACTCGTGAGCCGATTATGGTGGTATGGGACACTATATTCGTGGTCGGCCTACATTGATTGGTGACGAGCCCTTTGTAGTGACCTCGAGCATACCGGATACCGCAAGGAGGTGACGAGCCGATCCGTGGTAGTAAGGGCATGAAAGGCGTGCATTGATTGGTGACGAGCCCTTTGCTACGACCTCAACTATATGATCGTATGAGATATCTAGGATTGACGACCCTAGTATGGATCACTGTTGGATGGTGATATGAGGAAGGTATCTTAGCTTCCCAATCCTCCTGTATGAATTGGACTAATCACAACTTGGTAATCATACCCATGCACCGCATGTGCATGTGCTTTGTAGATGTGGCGCACTTTGAGGCGATGTCATGCGTAACGTAAGATGAAGACGCTGAGGGTGTACGCGTGAGGGCACGCATCATACCGCATTCATACTTGCATTAATAAGAGTACTTAGGATTTCTTTAATTGTCCTGCTTAATATCTGTTGATTGAACTGATAACATGTTAACCAAAGTGCCTTATTGTTCCACCGAGTTGATCACTCACTCCCACGTTTCGGGCGGTGTTGCACACCCACCAGACTGTCTTAGGCCCCGATGTTGCAGATGTGGATGCGACGCCCGAGGCAGAGCGAGCCGGATGACGACGAGGCTTCTCCTATATGCAGTTTTCTGACGGGTTCTAGCGAGCCTCGTGCTGTTGCGCGGATCTATGGGATTACTATTTTGGGAACGAAATGATGTAACTTGTACTTATAATTTTGATAAATAACACTTTTACACGATCTTGGTTGTATATGTAATTCAGTGACTTACACTTGTACACATATTTTACTATAAGTCTTCCGCTTGCTTTATTCACTTACCCTTGAATCATATCTGTGTTTTGGCTTAATCTATCCCATGTTTATGTGCTAATACAGTCAACATACATCATTCATTAATTATGTTGCATAAGTGATGTTTTGGAACTCGGGAGTTGAGTTATGCTCGACCCCCGAATTTCAGTGAGGTTGCCCTGCCATTTTTATGGTGTATGGCTGTCCCTAGAACAATACATCTTTAATTACAAGTTATTTCAATTCAGTTCATATTTGTTTTTGTATTCCTCTTCGATTTGAGACTTGATACAAAGACCTTTCTAGAAATAAGGTTGTCCTACCATAAACTCTGTTTTTGGTGTAAGGTTGTCCTTAGAATAACGTTTGTATCAACCTCTCAAGATCTGAATTTTGAGGTTGTTTTACTTTCCTGCATTGTTATTTAATTTGGCTATCATTTTCTTTATTATTCCGCTGTTATAAGTTTTTATTTGGCATTGTCCTATTCACCCCCCCTCTAGGACATATAGCTTGGCCTTTTCAGGGCCGCATTTATTTCGAGAAAATGCATTTCATTCCCGAGAAGAGAATCTTTAAAATCTATCAAATCAATCCCATCAATCAAGTCAAGTACCAACCCATACCCTACCCATCCCTCTCTCACCCAAAAGTCAACAACACCCATACCTAGCCATTCCTTTCTTACAAAAAGTCAAGAGAACCCATACCCTCCATCCCATCTCCCTTACAACCCATCCTCTCCTTCTCATTCTCTAACCAAGCAACCAAGAGAGAGGACCGTCCATGGAGATGGAGCTCCAAGGATAGCCAAGTTTGTGGCCCACTTCCTACCCCCAAACCTTTCAATCCAACCCTTCAATCCTCATCTTCCACCATTAAAGGTTGAACTTAGAAGCTTGAGAGATTAAGGAGCCAAGAAGAAGACAATTGGTGGATGTTCATAGCATCGGATCTTGATTTTGATGTAAGGCCCACTTGTGATGGGAGCCATTTGATGTATGTGTTGTAACAAAGAGGGGCCCATAGTGGCGAGGTCCCTCCACTATGCCATCTCTCTCTCTCTCTCTCATATTTTTTATGGTGATGACGAGGCCATGTGGCCCACCCGGCTGGACCCCACCTCGATATATATACTGCATCCATGCCGTCCGCCAAGCAGGGCCACCTTGCTGGCCGTCCAGCAGTAGCACCTTACTGCCCGTCCTTAAGCAGACCTTGAATGCCGGGAAAATGTTATTAACAACACGATCATGGAGCTATGTGACCCACATGCATGATCCCCACCTTAATGTATATATAGTGTTCACATCGTCCAGCCAACAGAGGCCAGCGGCCAGTTGGGCCGACCGTCCAGTGGACAAGGCCCACCGGACTGTCTATTTTGAATAGACCTGGACGAAGGTAAAACACAGATATCAACCTGGTCCGTGGTTAGTGGGCCCACACACATGGACCCCACGTGACATATGAGTTTCGTCCAGACCTTGGACGGTGGGAACCCACCTCTATGCATGTGGCTTACAGCCACACCATCCATCTGTTGTAAGTCCCATGCAGCAGCTGCTGCTGTCCACTGACGGCAACAAGTTCTGTGGGTCCCACCATGAGGTATATGTTATATTCAAACCATTCGTCCACCTGGCAGCAGGTGGGGCCCACCATGATGTAATGTTGTATTCAGACCGTCCAACGGATGGTGGGTCCAAGCAGCTTGAGCTATTGTTGACGTCAGTAAGTTCTGTGGCCCCATCACGAAGCATGTATTATATCCTACCATCCGTCCATTGGGCAGGCCGTAGGACCCACCCACACATGTTGCACGTGTGTGGTGGGGCCCACCTTGATGTATATATTCTGTACTACACCATCATGGATGGTGCTATGGGGCCAGACGTGATGTATGGATCTCTTATCCACACCGTCCACACCACAGGACAGTGGGACCTACCTTGATGTATGCATTTTGTCCCCACCACCATCCATCTATTTTTGTGGGGTGGGACCCACCCTAATGGATGTATTGTATATCAGCACCGTCCATCTGGATGTGCTGTGGGACGCACCATGTTGTAAGTGCTTTGTAACCACGTCGTCCATCTGTTTTTGGCCATATGTGTAGGGCCGACCGTGATGTATGGGTCTGATCCACACCATCCAGCACTCTGGACGGTAGGACCCACCACATGTATGTGTTGTATATCCAGTCCATCCATCCCTGGACGGTACTATTTGGGGCCGCCTTTGATGAATGCATTGTACATCCACACTATGCACCCGTGAGGCCCATATGATGTATATCCACACTGTCCACATGGGACGTGGGTCCCACACGATGTACGTGTTTAATACAAGTTGTCCATCTGATGGGACCCATTTGGAATGTGCAGGACCCACCTTGATGGGTTGTATGTGTGGCCCATTTGATGAGGCACGATGTGATGTAATTGGGGACCAGGCATGAGGCCCATTGAGATGTATTTGAGGCCCTGATATCAGGCCCGATGTGATGTATATTGGCACATATGATAAGGCCCGATGTGATGTATGTTGGCCCATATGATGAGGCCCGATGTGATGTATATTTGCCCATACATTAGGCCCGATGTGATATATGAGAGGCCCATTGTTGTGGCCCATTGCGATGTATATAAGGTCCCTGTATGAGGCCCATTGTGAGTTGTATTAGGCCCATGTGTTGCGGCCCATTGTGATGTATTTGAGGCCCATGTGATATGACCCAATGGGATGTGTATTGGGCCCTTATGTGAGGCCATGGGCCCACTATATGTTAGGCTCTACGTGGGCCACTCCTTGGGAGCAATGTTGGTTAAATGTCCACATTGATGGGCAATGATGGTTAAATGTCCACATTGTGACCTTCCCTTAGGCCTTGTTAGGCCCATTCTCATCATTCTCTAAGTGAGTTAACCTAAATCTGTGGGCCCCATTGATGTTGCATGGTCCATCATCGCCGTAGACAAATGGCTCCATGCTACCGGATTTGGCATATCCACAGTCGAGGGCTAATCCTTATATTATGGTTTAGATCAGCTATTCATCTACAGACCCCGCCTTGCATATGGACGATTATCGAGGCCACTATCGATAATCCGATTATCGGTGCCAATTATCGATACCAATTATGAGTATGTGACAGCATAACATCATGATACATGCCCATGCACATCATCTGCATGTTTATTATGAGATGTGGTTGACCATTACAAATGTCATAGGGCAGGTTGTTTATGGGACTCCATAATAGGCGAAGTCGTCCCACATGAGCGCTCGGTATGCACAGGATTGATGCATGATTGGACTGTGTGACTCATGCATCTCCCATTTTGGGATATGAGTACTGTACGCCCTAGCGATATCAAGGCCACGGCCTACACAGGCATGTCGTGGATGGCCAGATGAGACACTGAAAATGTTTGGTTCTAGCATACAGGCGCCATAGATGTCCTAGGGTGAAAACCCCTAAATGTCCGTGGCCAGGAGACGCCCCATCATTTAAGCCAAGTGCATATATATATATGAGCGCACGAGGACCGTATACCAGTAGGCCACGTCTCCCACTATGTTGTGGTCGGTTGGAAAGGGGTATGACCTTACTCGCCTGAGAGAGGGGCAATATCTAGGTTAAATTTGACCAACTTTAGGAATGGGTCTACTATCGACGAGCCGAGCCCGATATTGGCAAGTGGATATTGAGGTCTCTTCCACTTACTCAGTTATACGCTCAAATAGGGGAGGCAAGTTGGCGTAGAGTGTACTAAACCCTAGTGATGATCCCAAAGATGAACAATACTAATGTGTGGACTTATTAAGAAGGAGTTGCATACTCAGGATTTTACTTATTCATTCATTTATTCACTATCCACTCAGGCTAGTGGTGCGCAACTAATTATTGTGTACCTTCGCAAGGGCCAGGATTTCGGTTGGGGCACGCGAGTAACCTGAGGCCAGGAGTTTACCACGTTGAGTCTGGCTATCTAAATTTAGGTATAGGACTAGTTTGGATAGAAGTCCCTTGTGATGGACTCCATAGCCTGCGATACTACATACTATCATCCCAACTTCACACTCCAACTTGGTCATTTCATTCGCACCACATATTGCATTGCATCCTCAGCACATAATATTTGAATTACTATATCTCCGCATTGCATAGCTGATCTATATTGCTTCCTCAGTATATGATATTAGCTTATTATGTTTTTGCATTGCATAGCTTGGATAAGGCTAATGGTATTTATAGACTTACCAGCATGTTTCCGCATTGATCTAATATTGCATACTTAGCACTTACCTTGCGCACACACTTACACCGTCCTCTAAGCTTTCTATAAGCTTATGCATGATAGATGTGTACAAGTGGCGTTAGGTCACAGCAGCATTGAGCTTGGAGCGTGCAGATGTCTTCTAGAGCTTTGATTATTGATATATGTATTTCCCTTTCAGCACTGTAATCAACTATTTTTATTAGTAGATATGCGATGATGATGTTGCCTTTGTGATTTCGGTAAACTTATGGTTATGCTTCTTACGAGATAAATATATGTTTAAAAATTCTCCTTGTAGGATCACAGGATCGAAATCTGGTGTATGGACGCTGGGAGCCGAGAATGGGATACTATGGAGGCTGTCGGCAATGGATTCGGCAATCGGGAATTTTATGAGCCCGGTTTCTGAGTTTGGGGCGTGACATATATGGGTGCATGTAATGCTTTGTGTGGTCTTTTTAGGGTCATAGGCTTCTCACTGCTACCCGAATAATTTCATTGTATCGCCAATGATGGCCTCATGCGTAGTTGACCGTTCAAGCTTAGCTCTGCTACCATAAATGATAAACTGTCGTTGCTATCGTAGGACTTATACGTGGTTGGCTTTATAAGCTTATTCCACTGCCATAAATGATGAATCACCATCATTGTCTGCTGTAAATAATGAATCACCATTGTCGATGATGTTTATATATAGTTAGCTTTATAAGCCTTATTGAAAATAATAAATCGATAATTGATATGTCGTCATTGCTGTTGGTATTATAATAAAGCTTTTTTTGGTTAGGATAGTATATCAGCTTAGTGATGATATTAATTTTGATAAATTTGGATAAGAAAATGGCCTTTACATCAGTGATATGACGATGGTGATGATGGCGACTATTGTTGATTTGACGATAATTATTGGCGCTTGAGATTTGGCGATAATGTTTGGTGATAATCATTGGCACTTGAACTTGATATGCTTGAAAATCTACATTTTTATTTATTACACGAAGAAGAATACACGGCGTTGCCTTTTGAGGCTCTTTCATCATTCTGCTCGTCTCTTACCCGCTTTTGATTGAGAAGTATTATGCTGTTAATCTTCTGAATCAAAACTTTGTGCATCTTTAGGGACAATATATTTTTATGAAGCAAGTGTTGACTGGTATACTTATGCCCCGTCCATCTTGATCTACCACCCGAAAGGCTCCATTGGAATATACTTCGGATATTATGTATGGGCCATCCCATTTAGGGTCAAATTTGCCCCCCTGTTTACGGGTGACTACTATAGGTCTTTTTAACATTAACACAATCTTGTCTTTGTTAAAGGAGCGAGGCTTAACTTTCTTATCAAATGCAGCGGAGATTCTTGCCCGATATAATTGCAATTATTGTTGAGCTGCCGGTCATTTTTCATCGAGCAAATCCAGTTCTGCCAGCCTTATTTTGGCATTTTCATCATCTGTGATTGATTGATGTACTACTACCTTGAGCGACACAACTCATGTTTTGATAAGGATAACAGCTTCAACACCATAAACTAGAGAATATGGTGTAGCTCTCGTGGTAGTACGATGAAATAGTTCGATAGGCCCATAGCTTCTCACCCCAATCACATTTATTTCCCGTGACTGTTTTCTTCAATATCTTCACAATTGTGTCATTGAATGCTTCAGTTAACCCATTAGCCAGCGGATTGTAAGGTGTCGAGAATGAATGCTGGATATCAAATTTTTGGCATAATTTCTCCATACCCCTATTCTTGAACGAAGTTCCATTATCAGTGATAAACCTTCTTGAAATACCATGGCGGTATATTATTGCATGTCGTATGAAATTCACGACATCCTTTTCTTTGACATTACTTAATGCGATAGCTTCGGTCCACTTAGAGAAATAATCTGTCACCACCAGAATGTATTGTCGTCCTTTAGATGACAGTGGATTTATAGGGCTGATAACATCTAGCCCCCAGGCTATAAAGGGCTAAGATGCCACTGATTGATGAAGGTCTTCAGGAGGTACATGTATGACGTCACCATGTAATTGACATTTGCGACATCGCTTTGCATAATCAATCGCGTCTTTGAACATTGTAGGCCAATAACATTTCATTTAGTGTACCTGATGGAACAAATTTCTACTAGCCTGATAAGCCCCACGTTCTCCTGAATGATGTTCTCGTAATATTTGATTTGCTTCTTTCAAATCCAAGCATCTCAACAACACTTTATTATATGAACTTCTGTAAAGCACTTCATTGCAGATAATGAATTTCTTCACTTTTTGTTTTATTTGCAACTTCTGTGCTGGATCTTCTAGCAAAATATCATATTTAAGATAATCTACAAAAGGCTGACGCCAGTCGTCTATTGTAATTTCCAAACATGACACGGGAAGTGCTTCAGAGATTTCACTGACATCTTCAGTGGACAGTAAGAATCTTCTTTTTTTTATTGTTATCTGAAGAGGACTTCGATTAGGATAGGATAAAGCTGCAGCCAAGCTAGCTAAAGCATCTGCCCTTGCATTTTTTGATCGCGGTATATGCTTGATTTCAACGTCTTGAAATTGCTCCAACAATTGTTGTGCTTGTCAATAATACGGTAGAAGCTCTTGCTTTCTTATTTCGAATTCTTTCGTAAGCTGGTTTATCACCAACTTAGTATCACTGAAGATTCGTAGCGCTTTTATTTTCATCTCTTGAGCTATTTTCATTCCTATGATGAGAGCTTGATACTTAGCTTCATTATTAGTACATGTCGCACCTAATGTAAAGGAATACGGTAATAGGTCACCCTGAGGACTAATGAATATCACTCCAGCACCTGCTCCTAAAGACCTAGATGCACAATCGAAGTACATTTGATATAAATTAGGCAATTCTATCATCATTACTTGCTCATCTGGGAAATCATCACTGATTACTTCACTATCCGACACAGGGTGAGCTACTAAGAAATTTACCATTGCTTGTCCTTTTACTGCTTTTGCCAGTTCATAAGTGATCGTATATTCCTTAAGCAGGTGCACCCATTTAGCCAGCCTTCCTGATAACATCAACCTTGTCATCAAGAACTTTATAGGGCCCGCTCGTGAAATCAAAGTTATATCATAAGAAAGACAATAATGTCTTAATTTATGTACCACGAATATCAATGCTAGGTATACTTTCTCCATGGGTGAGTAATTGCATTCTGCGCCTATCAGAGTTCTACTCAAATAATATAGCGCAATTTCTTTCCCTTGTTCGTTTGTTCGTGCTAAAAGAGCCCCTAATGAATTTTTGCCGCAGAGATATAAAGAATGAGGGGTTTGCCTTTCACAGGAGCTACCAATACTGGGAGCTATTTCCGTAATTCCTTAATTGAATCGAACACATTTTGACATGATTGATCCCATACAAATTTTGTCCCTTTCTTCATCAAATGAGAAAATGGCTAACATCTTTCAGCGAGATTAGAAATGAATCGACGGATATATGCCAACTTTCCTTGCAGACTTTTTAATTTTTTTAACATTTTCGGAAGCGGCATTTCCTAAATAGCTCTAATTTTTCCTGGATCGATTTCAATTCCTCTGTCCCTGACAACAAAACTGAGAAACTTTTCTGATGAGACACTGAAAGCACATTTAGCCAGATTCATTTTTAGGTGTTTCTTTCTAAGCCGATGAAATACTAAAGTCAAATGTTCACATGTTCTTCATGATCATTTAATCTGACTACTAGGTCATCCACATAATATTCAACATGCTTTTGCATCATATCTTGGAATATATTCCACATTGCTCTCTGGTATGTTGTGCCAGCAATCTTGAGACCAAACGGCATAACTTTATAACAGTAGATTCCCAGAGAAGTTCTGAATGTCGTAGCTTCTTCATCTTCTGGAGTCATTTTTATCTGGTTATATCCAGCATAACTGTCCATGAAGGACATAGCGGCATATTTACTCGTACTGTCAATTAATAGTTCGGTTATTGGCAACAGGAAGTCATCTTTCGGGCACACTTCATTTAAATCTTTGAAGTCAACGCATACCTTAATTTGTCCGCTTTTCTTTTTCACCGGGATAATATTTGATATCCGTTTAGGATACTTGACTTCTCTGATAAATTCAACCTTAATCAACTTATTTACTTCTTCTTTTATCAGCTGAATTAAATCTAGGTGAAATCGCCTTTGTGCTTGCTTAATCAGTCTCTTGTCTTTAGAGATGTTCAGTCGATGCATTTGTCACTGATGGTTCCAAGCCTAGTATTTCTGCATACATCCAGGCAAACACATCTTTGTTTTCTTTAAAAGCTTAATATATTGATCAGCTTCTTGTTCAGAGAGACTAGCGCTTATGAATGTATTTTGTGGTCCTTCTTCTGTTACTAGATTTATTTCTCGCAAACTATTGATTGTCGGCTATCACGCCCCAAACTCGAAAATCAGGCTCACAAAATTCCCGATTGCCGAATCCGATGTCGACAGCCTCCGTAGTACCCCATTCTCTGCTCCTAGCATGTATACACTAGTTTCCGATCTTGGGATCCTACAAGGAGGATTTTTCAACTTACATTTGTCTCATAAGAAGCATAACCACAAGTTTACCCAAATCACAAAGGCAACATCATCATCACATATCCACTAATATAAACTTTGAATACAATGTTGAAATGGAAATACATATGTTAAATAAAATCAAGCTCCAGAAGACAGCTGCACGCTCCAAGCTCAACGCTGCTGCAACCTAATGTTACCTGCACGCATTTATCGTGCATCAGCTTATAAAAAGCTTAGGGGGTGGTGAAAGTGTGTGCGCAAGGTAAGTGCCAAGTAAGCAATATCAAAGTAATCAGAGTAAGAGGATATACTAACAAGCCCATATATCATACAATGTCAGAATAATGTCAAAACATGCTGATAGGCCCATAAATACTATCAGCCTTACCGAGGCTATGCAATGCAAAAATATTATAAACCAATATCATATACTGAGGAAGCAATGTAGATCAGGTATGAAATGTGGAGACAGTAAGTCAAATATGTGCTGAGGATGCACTACAATATGCGATGCGAATGAAATGACCAATGTGAAGTTGGGATGATAATACGTAGAATTGCAGGCTACGGGGTCCACCACAAGGGACTTCTATCCAAACTAGTCCCATACCTAAATTTGGATAGTCAAACTCAATGTGGTAAACTCCTAATCTCAGGTTAGTCGCGCGCCCCAACCGAAATCCTCGCCATTGTGAAGGTACATGTAATAAATAGTTGCGATCACTAGTCCGAGTGGATAGTCAATGAATGAATGAATGAGTATGCAACTCCTGCTCAAAAAGTCCACATATTAGTATGGTTCCTCTCTTGGATCATCACCAGGGTCTATTAACTCTACGCCAGCTTGTCGCCCCTATCTGAGCACATAACTGGGTAAGTGGAAGAGACCTCACTATCCGCCTACCAATATCGGGCCCGACTCATCGATAGCGGACCCATTCCTCAAGCTGGTCAGACTCAACCTAGATATTACCCCCTCACTCAGGCAGGTAAGGTCACACCCCCTCCCAACCGACCACGACACAGTGGGAGATGAGGCCTACTGGTATACGGCCCTCATATGCTCATATATATCCACTCAGTCTCAACGTTGGGGCATCTCCTGGCCATGGAGGTTTAGGAATTTTCACCCATGGACATCTATGGTGCCCATATGCTAGAACCAAACATTTTTAGTGTCCCATTTGGCCATCCACGATATGCCTATGGAGGCCACGGTCCTAATGTTGCTAGGGCGTACACTACTCACACCATTCAATGCAAGATGCATGAGTCATACAATTCAGTCATGCATCAATCCTATGCATACCGTGCGCTCATGTGAGACAATCTCCACCTATCAGGGAGTCTCATATCAACCTACCCAATGACATATGCAATGGTCAATTACATCTCATAATAAACATGCAGATGATGCGTATGGGCATGTATCATGATGCTATATTGTCACATACTCATAATCGGTATCAATAATCGGCATCAACAATCGGCCTCGACAATGTGGACATTTAACCAACATTGCCCCCAAGGGATGGCCCACATAGGGCCTAACATATAGTGGACCCATGGCCTCACACAAGGACCTAATATACAATACCATGGGCCTCATTCAAGAGGTTAATATGCATCACGATGGGCCTCTCACATGGGCCTAATATACATCACAATGGACTTCATCGCTTGGCCCTCAAATGCATCACAATGGGTCTCAACTTCGGGTCGCATATACATTATATAGGTCTCGACAATCGGCCGCGGCAATCAAAATCGGCCTCAACAATCGGAATCAACACTCAGAATCTGTCTCGATACTCGGCCTCAACAATCGGAATTGGCCTCGACAAATCGGAATTAGCCTTGATACTCGGCCTCTACAATCGGAATCGACCTATACAATCGGCCTCAACAAATCGAAATTGGCCTTGATACTCAGCCTAGACAATCAGAATCGTTCTATACAATCTGCCTCGACAAATTGGATCGGCCTTAATACTCAGCCTCGACAATCGGAATCGGCCTATACAATCGGCCTCAACAAATCAGAATCGGCCTTGATACTTGGCCTTGACAATTGGAATCGGCCTCGACAAATCGGAATCAGCCTTAATACTTGGCCTCGACAATTGGAATCGGCCTTCATACTCAGCCTCGACAATTAGAATCGGCCTCAACAAATTGGAATCGGCCTTGATACTCGGCCTCGACAATCGAAATCGGCATATATAATCGGCCTCAACAAATCGGAATCGGCCTTGATACTCAGCCTCGACAATCAGAATCGGTCTATATAATTGGCCTCGACAAATCGGAATCAGCCTTGATAATCGGCCGAACAAGGCCTAAGGGAAGGTCACAGTGTGGACATTAAACCATTATTGTCCATCAATATGGCCATTTAACCAACATTGCTCCCAAGGAGTGGCCCATATAGATCCAAACGTATAGCGGGCCCATGGCCTCACACAAGGACCTAATACTCATCACTATGGGCCTCACTCGTGGGCTGAAAATATATCACAATGGGCCACTCATACGGACCTAATATACATCACCATGGGTTGCATCACATGGGCTAGAAATACACATCATGATGGGCCGTATCGCTTGGGCCTCAAATACATCACAATGAGCCATGACATATGGGCCGAAAATACATCTCAATAGGCCATGACCCATGGGCCTCAGTACATCATAATGGGCCGCAACCCATAGGCCTCAAATACAACAAGTGGGCTGCATCAATGGGTCCCATATACACAACAGGTGAGCCCCATCACATGGGCTAAATACACATCAGATGGGCCCCTTTACATGGGTCAAAATACAAACAGGTGGGCCCTGCACATGGACCAAAAATACATCCTGATGGGCCATAACTCATGGGCCCCAGATATCTCACAATGGGCCTTACTCATGGGCCTTATACGTTATATCGGGTCTCATCATATGGACCTCATACACATCAAGTGGGCTGCATCAATGGGCCGCACTAATGGGCCATAAGTATAACAAAGTGGGCCTGACGGATGGGCCACAAACACATCAAAGGTGGGCCTCATGGATGGGCCATAAACACATCAAAGCTGGGCCTCATAGATGGGCCATAAACACATCAAAGGTGGGCCTCGTACATGCATCAAGTGGGCCCTGAAAACTGATAGACGACAAGGATAAAACATACATCTCATGATGGGCCTCACGGATGGCCCAAGGCCCTAAACGGATGAACAGTATGTATATAACACATACTTCATGGTTGGTGTTGATTTGCACCGTTGCAGATGCATGGCTGGAAGAACATACATCATGGCCCCACATGCTAAATGTAGCACACGTGAAAGGTGGGCGAGGTATCATTGTGCGTCCCATGGATGGTGCAGACGTGCAACACATCGCCAAGGTAGGGCTCACCCCACACGTGCAACATGTTGGGTGGGTCCCACATCCCCAAAACAGTGGATGACGTGGATAAAAACCACATATATCATGATGGGTCCCCACAGCACCGTCCAGAAATCTCTGGACAGTGGGGATACAAAATACAAATGTTAAGGTGGGTCCCACAAGCGTGGCCCACCAGAGATTTGAATCCACTTCAATCTTGGGTTGTGTGGAATGCACCACATGTGTGGCCTGGCTCCACCGTCCAAAAATGTTGGACGGTGTGGATATAGATACATCAAGGTGGTTGCCACCGTCCACTGTCTAGATGGTGCATAGACCCATACATCATGGTGGTGTCCACCGTCCAGATCACTAGACGGTGGAGACAAGACACGTATCACAATGGGTGGATGGAGGCATACATCACGGTGGGTCCCACATGGGACCCACATAATATAATATTATATTATAAAATAATATATATATATATAATATGCATACATATATATATATATATATTATATTACAAGGTATAACGTCCAGGCCATCAGACATTGTTTGGCCAGGACAGGTGAAAGACATACATCATGGTGGCCTGCACACAGCACCGTCCAGATGGACGGTGCAGATTACATACATCAAGGTGGCCACCCACCATCTAGAGAGAGATAGATGGGGTGGATAAATACATCACGGTGGGCCCCCACAGCAAGTGTTTTTATATGTTAAGCATGTCTTCACATGATTTAAGATGGTGTGGGCCACCTAAGTGTCGTGAACGACTGATTTTTGGGGTGACCCGTTGATTAAAGGGGACCCATCAAATGCACGGTGTAGATTTTCAACATACATCACGGTGGGGCCTGTGGTGGGGCCCACCATCCCACTCTGCTGGGATGCTGGATGCTGCTTGCTGCAGCGTCTTCCAGACGCTGACAGCAACAGCGTCTTGCTTCCCCCTTTTTTTATTACCAGAAATATTTCATAGGTGGGACCCATATCAGTAAAATCCACACCAACCACTGTTCCCCCCGGCTCGTAACAAATCTAACGAGTCTAATATATAGTATTTTTCGGCGTATAGAAACATCATAGCGGGCCTTAATGGTTTAAATCACCCAAAACCGTTGTTTTCTATATTATGGCCCACCAGATATTCGGATTGGCTTCATTTTTCAGCTCAACACCTAAAATGAGCTGGGAAAAAGGGTGGGAGGTGTGGATCAGATACAGACATCAAAGTCGGATCCATGTGTGTGTGGACAGTATGAATGTATAAAATATATACATCATGTTGGGTCCCTGGATTCATAGTGTGCATTAAAAAAATATATCACGATGGGTTTCCACCATCTGGACAGCAAGATGGATGGACGGTGTAGATGTCACACGTGCATCAAGGTGGATCTGCAAGTGTGGGACCCACTAGCTTTGGGTAAAACTGATTTTTGTGGTTTCCTTCATCCAGACCTATCCATCAATGGACAGTGAGGTGGGCTCCACTAATTGGACGCCTTAAAAAAATCTGGACGGCCTAGATTTCGGTTGGACCCATTAGGTGGGCCACACACCCCACCAATACCATAAAAAATGAAAGAGAAATAGAAAGAGAGAGGGAGAAATGTGATGGAGGGGAGGGACCCGCTACTGTGGGCCCTCCCTTTCTTACAATGTATTCATCAAATGGGTCCCATCAAATGTGGGCCTTAAATCAAAAATCAAGATTTAGCATCATGATCACCCACTGTTCTCGCTTCTTCTAAACTCCTTGGACTCCTTAGCTCCAAAGCTCCAACTTTATTGGAGGATGATGAGGATTGGATGGCTAAGATGGTGGAGATGGGAGGTAGGGAGGTGGGCCACACACAAAGCTTCTCTCCCATGGACATTGGGTTGCTTGGGAAAAATGAGAGAGAGAGAGAGAGATGAGATAGAGAGAGTGATGTCAGAGGAGTGATGGGAGAGGGATGGTGTGGTAATGGATGGGTGTACTTGACAGGTAAGGGAGAGTTGACTTTAGGTAAGGTTGTGTAAGAGAGGGATGGGTTGGGTTGCTTGTACTTAATTGATGGATTGATGTGACGTGTCGTAGAGATTCACTCGGTATTTGCAACACGTAGCGTTTTCCTCGAACTGAACGTGGGCCCACATCTTCTGACCTGGGTATCGGATCGGTGCGCGAGTTATGGCGTTGGAACCACGGCGATGGTGCAGTCGCAATGATACAAGTCTCGGGCTGAGCCGACTTCGGTATGCAGGATTCGGCTTAGGATTACGTGCAAACGTTGGATATAGGTTGAGGGTTGCTAGAATTTGATCGGGAGGACCGCGAAAGCCTACGAAATAGTATGAGCTAAGAGACGGGCCTCACATCGACTACCCCCCGTCTTCCATATGTTTCGGAGCTACTTCAGGATGCTTAATTATTTTAGAATCTGTTTCTTCTATTGATCCAACTATGACCATTTTTACTGAAGATTCTCCCCCTAATCCACGGAACTTCTCTCGTTTTTCGTCATTGACTCCAATCAGAATCAAAATACCTTTTCCACTATTTAACCCGGTTGGTTCTTCGCAATTAAAACACATTTTTCTATTATTTTTCTGCTAGTAGGACTGTATCTTTCTAGGTCTTCAGATGTTAACTTTTCAAGATTCACTTATTATTTGTCTTTTCTTTTGTTTCCGCCTTTGAAATTGCATAAAATTCAATAGGCTCGGGATTCTTTGAACTAGCTTTAACATGAAACCTTTTCGGCATAGCCTGGAATGGTTTATTCTTCTCTACATATGGTAATAGCATTGTATAATTTGACTATAGAATCTCCAATTGTTTAGGTGATAATAATGTTAATGGGGGCCATCCTGGTCATCTCAAGTTTTTTAACACGAAATAAAATTTCTGCTTCATGTTCGCTTTCCCAAATAAATCTATTTTCACAACTTCATTCTGCACTATCTTTGTTTCACTTCTTCTAGTTGCTTTACTCTCATCGTTCCTTTTTTTCATTTTCTATAGCGAATCCATCATAATAGCTAGCATCAGTGAAGAAATATTCTGCTTCCGTATACAGTTTTGCATCAGCCATTACCTTATGTTGAATTTTGTCTTTGCAATACTTGAAACATTGATGAAGGGTTGATGGTATAACGTCGTATTAATGCATCCATGGCCTTCCCAAGAGGTGGTTATATGTTGTCACTGCATTGATGACATGACAGACAACTTTTGTCATTAGCTCTCCTATTTCCAATGTTAACATAATCTTGTCAAGCGCTTGTTGTCCGTCTTGTTTAAACCCTTGTATCATCATTCCACTATGGCGCAAATGGGAATGATGATATCCCAATTCATTCAACATTATTAATGCCAACAGATTCACTGCGGACCCATTATCGAGCATTATTTGTTTGATTTGCCTGCTATGAACATGACCTACGACCACCAACGGCCTATTGTGCTCTTTATCACAAATTAGATCGTCATTTGAGAAAGAAATTACTGGCATGTAGTTGTCTTTTTCTTCATGTTCCACGTTTTCCATTTCTATGAGCAAGCCTTTCTAACATTGTTATCGGATAGTGTCACACCCCAAACCCGAGGACGGACAGCTTCGTGATGCCCCGAATCCGACACTCGACTTCCATACACCAAGTTCCGAGTTCGGCGCACCACAAGGAAGATTTTTAATTGAATTTTTTTTAATATATATAATAATACCTGAGCATGAAGATCCATGATCAAAATACCAAAAAACACTCTCCATTATAATTCCTGATAGTTACAAGTACAATGCTCTTCAAAAGGTACATAACATCAACATTGGCAAATCAAAATATAGATGCAATGCATTGAGAAAGCTAAGTCTTCCAAACTGCTCCAACCCTGAAAAAAATAGGAAATAGGAAGCTTAGACAAAAAGCCTAGTGAGTACACATGTATGTGCAGTGTGTTCTATATGCAAGCAAAATAAATATGCTACAAGGAAATCATATATGTGAAAGGCATATAGCACGTAAGGTGTGATGTCAATGTCAATGCAGTGCATATGCATCATAGTGATACTCCGAGTCAGTGCTACCAGCATCACCAAGTCATCTTTTCATTTCTCCCATACCATAGCCATAATCGTATTACACGCATTTGTAATCACATCATCATCATCATATTGTCATACCATATCATAATTGTATATCTCGGGAAGCACTGTGGTCGATACTATGCACCAGACACTAGTAATCGACCTCGTATACCCGCCCTGTGATGGACTTCCACCAACTGTATATCATGAGAAACACCGTGGTTGACACCCATGCACCAAACACTTGTAATCGACCTCGCATACCCACCCTGCGGTGGACTTCCACCCGGCATGCCAGTAGCGGACTTCATTCGCACTTTTCCTCGCCGGCGAGTCAGATCGGTCCCTGTTTGCACCTCAGCCCTTAAGCAGGTTCGACCCACCTCTTCTCAACCCGACCTCGTCAGTGGGAGTCAAATCCATGACCCATGTATCCATTCGGCCCGACGGTGAGGCAACCCTAGCTAGCATAGGGGTTTAGGGACTTTCAACCCCAGGGGCACATCATCCACTACTATTTCCATACTTACGGTGTCCCGTTCATTTTCAAGGATAACCCGAGTCATCATCATAGATGTACATTTCATCGTCAAGATCCAACTCATGTTATACGGCACGACTATAGTATTTCGATCATCATGTATGTCATGATTATACGTGTATTCAAGTGACCATAATAAAGCATACGTTCAAGTGCATATGGTATGCATATAATGCCATGAGTTTAGGGTCTGCTTAACCTTTAAGCCAAAATCACATACAATCATCATGTGCCACTATCAACTATATCAATCCATAGTCATGTGACTAAACTGAAGATGACATATCTTACGCATAAACAAATGTATTGAAGTACACTTGCACATACCATCATTCCATGGTGCATGAGTATGATCAATATTAAGATGATTAAGTAGATGAATTTAGCATGTTAGGAAGTGGAACAACATTAATCAAGATATTAAATCACATGCTTCTATTAACCATAATCACTAACATCACTAATATCATCCATAACTATCATAGTCACGAGCATTAATTATATTCAGAATTATATCATATCCTTCACAAGATAGATATTCCATTAGCGGCTTTGGCCCATCATTATTTTCTTCTATTAGGACCACATGGTTATACCCTAACTGAGCCTTATGATTAATGAGTGGTGATGACACAAAGTACATGCACCAAGTGGTTATGAGATGAAAGGCATAAATATAACATATAGTAAATGAGCCACAGGATGGATGGTGCTGATGAAACTCATATAATGTAGTGGGCTTCACCTTCAAGTGGGTTGTTAGTAGGTTGGATTTGCAAATAATTATTATATTAGTTCTACAATGGTTTGGAAGGCACAGGTAAACCTCATAAGATACAGTGAGCCTTAAGTTGAACGACTTAGGTATATAATATACACATAAGAGTTAACCACGGTTGGATGACAGTGGGTTTGTCTCATACAACGTAGTGGGTCCTACTTCCAAGAGGTACTGCAAGCAAATGGGTCCACACACAAATATTACGGTGGCTCTCAATAAGTAGATAGTATAAGTAACTCACATACATTAAGATAGTACAAAGAAGAACAGTTCAGATGCACGAGGCACACAACAGCGGCTCCATGATCGAATTGTTTGGTTGGCAAAACAATTGAGCAGTGCAGATAAAATACGTACATTGAGTGGGTTCACAAGTATTTGAAAGTTATACGTTCAATTAACACTATTTCATATCGTCGAACTTATTTAAGAATTGGATCTAAATCATTTTAAAATCATGTTCTAGAATTAGCTAGCCTAAATGGTGAAATATGCAATACTTACATCAAGGTAGGGTCCATAATCAATCTAATGCACGTTTTAAGTTCATATACCCAAGAGGTTACACCATCAGCATAGTCCATGAGTCTGAGCAATCACATAATTCTCATATGCCCACATGGTCTTATGGCCACTCCATTATCAAAAGTCTATATGGTTGAGTGGCCACACAAATGTCACCCTACCCCTCATAATAAAAGATTTAAGGTCACATGGTTACTTATTTTTACTACACCATTAACTCATACATCTATGTGTAACTACTATATTAAGCTCCCACATGGTCAGGTTGTCGATGCCATAATTTCACTTAGTTGAGTGGACATACAATTAGTATCATAGTCTAGTGACCGCATCTCAAAGCATCCAAGGCACAATCACAAGCATACCCACTATACCCGATTACACTATGTTACACTAACTCTTAAACTATGATCGCCCTATACTTCATACGGAGAATGACTCAAATTCAGTGTCACATGATCAAGAGGCAGGAACTAGCTTCCATCACATCAAATATAGTTTAGTGATCCCCGCATCTGCCTCACCTATGAGCATAATGTAAGAGTTGTATTTATGTCACATGATACCGAATTGAGAGGCACTCCATTATCAAGTTGTATAATCCAACCCATATCATACTTTTCATGACTAAGAAAATCTGCACATACAACCCGATTTTCATGGTTTAGGTGACTATGACTATGCCCATAAGCACGTGGTCATGTCATTGGATGGTCACCAATGCCACCTGACTTCATGTAATTGGTTGGCCTTGTATGCATTTCACAATCATACAGTTAGATGACTACATATACTCCACAATTGTATATGATTAGGTGACCTTACATATGTCACATGTCCACATGACTAAGGGGCCAAACTCTTATATCACACCCTTACACTGGATTAAGTGGTCATTCACACATCTTACAAACATAAGATTAGAAGCTAAAAATCACCATTTTTGTGCAAGCGAGTGGGTCATACAATATCACAAGGTCGCATAGGTAAGTGGGTCGCACAAATCACCAGTTCATTGGTTTAAGTGTGCAAGGGAATTTCAGCTCAATTGATATCTTCGTGTTTTTAGTTAATCTAATGGCGGATAACTTTTGTATGGTTTGGATGGCATATAAACATAATAATGGGGCACACAACAACCCCAACAAACTCCGATGGCAAATAAACTTTATAGTGGGTCCCACATGGTGGGCCCACTCAGTTTTGGGTGACAAATAAACATTAAAGTGACCCTAAGGAGGTTGGCCACATTGGAGGGTTACAATCTATGCAACACAAATGGACAGGTTGGATCTCTCCTAAACATCAAAGTGGACCCTCGAAGGTTTCAACTATGGGCAATTTCGACTTGTCCAAGTGGATGGGTCCCATTGATGTGGTAGTGCCACACTTATTAGGTCTGCAAAAGCTGATAGATGGTGTGGATCTAACATACATATTATGGTGAAATTCTAGGAGGTTTTAAGGGCGGACATTACAAAAAAAATTGTTTCTTTGGCACCAAAATATACAGATGGTTTGGATGTAGCTTATACATCACATTGGGTCCTACGGTCTGGTGGGCCCTACATGGGTATCAAAACGAGCTCCTACTTATCCCCATTTATTTATTTATTTATTTATTTATTATTATTATTATTATTATTATTCTCAAGTCCAAGTCTACATATCCTTATTAATAGGTTAGATGTCAAGTATAACAATATAGTTGGCCCATTGGAATTTTCAATGGTGGACCTATAATCCACTACAGTTTTAGTGTGATCCACCGTGACGCGTGTCGACCCACAACACCATCAGTCAGATGCACCAATCCATGGCGGGCCTGGGACTTAAAATCAAGTCAATAAGTGGTTTGTGTTGGGCCATACCACACGCAAAAGTTGAGGGGATTACTCTCCATTAAAACTTTTATAATTATTTGTTGGGCCCACCAAGGCGTGGATCACAAATCCAGCCCATCCATTATGTGTGTCCCACTTGGTTAAGGGGGTCACTCCAAGTTTTCAGATGAATCCAAATTTCAAGTGGACCTAACAAATGTTTTGAGCTCCAAGTTGTATGAATGGTTCAAAAGAGATTAAAGTTACATGGATCCCATAATGATGTATTTATTATGTCTTCACCGTTTATCTATTTTTAGAGATCATTTTTTTTAGCATTATTCAAAGAATGAATCATATCCAAAGATTATCCGGACCGCACCACAAATAGCAATGGGGATAATGATTTTCACTATTAAACAATGCACAGGGCCCACATAACATTTATTATCCATCCAATTTGTTCATATGGTCACAAGAATCTGAATTAAGAGGGAAATCAAATTTCATATTGATCCAAACTTCTATGTCCCCAAGAAGGGTGACAATGGTAGACGATTCAATCCCCTACTGGTTTTTGCAGCATGGACCACCTTATAGTTAGATCTGTCATATTTCTCTTCTCAAGCCTTAGGACGAACTCACCAAATGGGTGGATGTAAGTGCTATAGTTTATATCCCTGTTTGTTGTCAAATTTGTGGTGCCAAAATCACTGTTATGTTATATATAACCTGCTTAAGTGAAGCTCTCTCAAGGATCAACATACATGAACAAGCTAAGCTCACATCAAGCAAAGCTCTTAAGTACAAGACTCAAGATCTTGAATGAAAGAACTGATCACAAGACAAGACTCTTGAATGCAAGAACTGCTCACAAGACTCAAGCTGAAAAGAAAAAGTACAAGGCAAGACTCAAGCTGAACTCAAGACTCAAGCTGAAACTCAAGCCACTTTCATGATTGAGCTACTTCAAGGTTTAGTCTACATCAAGACTTCAAGGCTCATTCTTCATGGTCTCTTGTTTCAATGTCCATACTTCATGATTGAGGTTTGTTTGACCATAGGATGACCTTAGAAGTAGGTCATTTCGGATACATAAGTCGAATGTTATTTTACATGTGATTGGTCTGTTCTTCGACCAGTCTTAGGTCTGCTTCGACTAGTCCTAGACTTGCTTCGACCGATCTAAGAAATTCCTGGATCGATCGTAAGTTTGTTACAAATTCCGGATAAAACTGCTAGCCTTCGACTAGTCCGCAATGCATTCGACCGATCGTAGGAGCAGTGTTTACGCATCTTCGACCGATTGTTATAAGTTTTTATTTGGCATTGTCCTATTCACCCCCCCTCTAGGACATATAGCTTGGCCTTTTCAAGTGGTATCGAGCCTAATAGCTCCTTTTTAATTCTTGGATTTAATTCTGAGCTAACGATTTAAGCTATTCGGATGTCAAATTTTGATAGCCTTTCGATCACTAGGCCTCCACCCTTTGATGGCTCCAACTATGCTTATTGGAAAGCCGAATGAGGATCTTCCTCAAATCAATGGATGAAAATGTGTGGCAAGCCACGGTGAACCGAATGGAATCCTCCTATCATGGAAGTTCGGGGTTGATGGTTCAAAGTCTATGAAAACCACACCATATTACCAATGGACCACCCTTCGAAAAGTGAGAGTAGTGCAAATGCTAAAGCACTAAATGCAATTACTTGCGCACTATCACCGGATGAGTTCAAAAGAATCATCTCTTGTGATATGCAAAGCAAGCTTGGGATATATTAGAAATGACACACGAGGGTACTACAATTGTCAAAAATCTAAAGTCCAACTCCTCACAACCAGATTTGAAGAAATTCATATGGAGGAAAATGAGATGTTTATGGACTTTTACACTAGATTGAATGACATTGTAAACTCAATGTGGGGTCTTGGCGATAAAATCGCAGAAAGTAAAGTATGTGCAAAAATATTACGCTCACTTCCTGAACGGTTCAATTCTAAAGTAACCGCAATCCAAGAACTTCGTGAAACGGATAATATGAGGGTTGAAGAACTAGTTGGTTCTCTACAAACCTACGAGTTAAACTTTAAAGCTCCTAAAGGTAAATCTATCGCTCTAAAATCTTCTAAATGTAGATCAGAAGAAAATTCTGATTAAGAAGATGACATGGCTCTTTTAGCTAAAAATTTTACAAAATTTTCAAAAGCAAGAAAAGGGTTGATTTTCAAAAATCAAATGACAAAAAGAAGTTTAGACCCAAATCTCGAAAATCCTTGAAAGATAGTCAATGTTACAACCTGTTTAGAATATGGGCACTTAGCAAATAGATGTCCTAAAAGGGACAAACCCAAGAAGAAGGGTATGTTGGCTACATGGGATGAATCATCCGATTCTGAAGTTTCTTCTGAATCAGAAGATTCTGAAACTGAGTCGGGCAATGAGGTTAAAGCTCTTATGACTCTAGCCAAATTCACATTTTCAGATAATGACTCTACAAGTGAAGAAAATCCGAATAGTGAATGTGAAAATGAAGATGATCTTCAAGACGCTTACAATGCCCTATATAAGGAAAGTTGTAAAATTGTCAAACTTAAACTTCAACAAGATAAGTTTTCGAAACTCCAAAATTGTTTTGATTCACTTGTCTTAGAAAAATCACAAATTTCAGATAGTTTTGTAAAATCAAAATGTGATTTGGAATTCTAAAACTCACTAATTGTTGATTTAAAATCTGAAATTGAGAATCTTAAAAATGAAGTATCTTCTCTTCTGAGTTTAAAGGACACATGGAAATATGACCAATGTGATCCAAAGTTAGAAAAACTTTTATCCGGATCAAGAAATTGTGGCGATCGATTCGGGTTGGGCTATGATAAAAATCTACCTCCTAAACAAAAGTATACTCCTCCTATGTTTGTTAAAGGAGAGTCCTCAAACTCAAAAGGGAAAAATACTTATCAAGATTTTTCTAAAAATTCAAAAACTTTTCAAAAACCTAGAAACAGCCATGTCAACTTTAATCAGAATCGAAATCCACTAGCTGAAAAGATAGTTGATTTACTCAAGGAGCTATTAAACTCTATAGGTCATTCCTATAAATATACACAAAAGAAGACCAACTATGTTCCTAAACCCAAAACAGTTATGAAATGGGTTCCTAAAGTCACCTGCTTGGTTGCTCACACCGCTTTCAAAGCAACAAGTCATTCAAAGTGGTACCTAGACAGTGGATGCTCCAGGCATATGACAGGTGACAAAGCTTTATTCACCGATCTGAAAGATATGACTGATGTTCAACCACATTTGGTGATGGTAGCAACTGCAAGATAATAGGCCAAGGTACGGTTCAACTTTTTAATCTTCCTGTGTTTAAAAATGTTTTATACGTTGAAGGTCTAAAGCACAACTTGCTTAGTATATCACAAATATGTGATAATAACCATAATGTTCGGTTTTCTAATCAAAGCTGTGAGATATTAAATAATAAGGGTTCTGTAATATTAACTGGACGTAGAACGTCTGAAAATTGCTATATTATTAGTGAATCCAGCTCATCTAATCAAACATGTTACATGGTCCATACGACGAGACCGATTTATGGCACAAACGTCTTGGACATGTACATTATCGAAATTTATATCGATTGAGCAAACGAGAACTTGTAAGAGGTTTACCCAAACTTCAGAAATTAGATAAAATATGTGGTGAGTGCCAGATAGGCAAACAAACAAAGAACTCACACAAAAAGGTGAATTCAAATACCACATCAAGACCACTCGAACTTCTCCACATGGACTTGATAGGACCTACCGGAACGGAAAGTCGTGGTGGTAAAAGTACATCTTGGTAATAGTCGATGACTTTACGATTCACTTGGGTAGTCTTCTTAAGGGATAAATCAAACCCTTGAAGAAGTAAGGAAAGTTCTCAAAAGGATTCAAACGAAAAATGTTCTCAAATCAGTAAAATTCGTAGTGATCATGGATCCGAATTTGAGAATAGCAATTTTGAGAAGTTCTACTGACCAAGGAATATTACATGAATTCTCTGCTCCCAAAACTCCACAACAAAATGGAATTGTAGAAAGGAAGAGTAGGGTGCTTCAAGAAATGGCTAATGTCATGTTGAATAGCATGAAGCTCTCTAAAAATCTTTGGGTTAAAGCAGTCAACACAGCTTGCTATATTATTAACCGAGTATACACTAGCAAAGATAATAATAAAACGGCTTACGAATTGTGGTTCAATAAAAAGCCTACTGTTAAATACTTTCGAGTTTTTGGCAGGAAGTGCTATATTTTACGTGATCGTGAAAATTTGGGAAAGTTCGATACGAAGAGTGATGAAGGTATTTTTCTAGGATACTCTTTAAACAATCGAGCTTATAGGGTCCTGAACAAAAGGATCGGTGTGATTCAAGAATCCATTAATGTTGTCATTGATGATCATTTAAACACACCAACTTCTAATTCAGATAATGATGAAGTACTAATCATTGATAAACCCGATACTTCATCAAATCAAACTGATTCTGAGTTGAGGACTATTAAAGATCATCCAACCACACAAATTCTTGAAACCCTCTCACCGGTGTTCGCACTCGTAGACAACTTGAGGATATATGTAATTATGTATGTTTTACATCCCAAATTGAACCATCTAACGTAAAAGAAGCGCTTACTAATGAAGAACCGGATTGTTGCGATGCAAGATGAACTCAACCAATTCATAAGAAATGATGTTTGGTATCTCGTACCAAGACCTAAAGATAAACACATCATTGGAACAAAATGGATTTTCAAAAATAAGTCCGAATGTGGAAATATAATTAGAAATAAGGCTAGACTGGTGGTACAAGGTTATACTCAAATTGAAGGGATTGATTTCGATGAAACCTTTGCACCGATAGCACGTCTTGAATCTATCAGACTATTTATATCCATTGCATGTTTTAAAAAGATAAAGATCTATCAGATGGATGTAAAAAGTGCTTTTCTAAATGGCGATTTACATGAAGAAGTCTATGTTGAAAAGCCAATGGGATTTGAAGATTCCAAAAATATTGATCATGTATATCGGCTTAAAAAGGCACTTTATGGATTAAAACAAGCACCTAGGGCATGGTATGAGAAACTAACGAAATTTCTTTTAACTCATAATTTTCAAATGGGATCTGCTTGATAAAACTCTGTTTGTTAAAAAACAAAATGATCATATCTTAATGGTACTGATTTATGTTGATGATATCATTTATGGATCAACTTGTACTGACTGACTACTGAGTTTGCAGATTTGATGAAATCACGGTTTGAAATGAGCATGGTTGGGGAATTGACTTATTTCCTTGGATTGCAAGTAAAGCAACAATCAAGGAATATTCATTTCTCAATCTAAGTATGCCTTGAATCTAATCAAGAGATTTGGATTTGAGAATGGCAAGAATTTTGATACTCCTATGAGTACTACCTTAGAAACTCTCAAAAGACTCTGATGGTAAAAATGTTGACTCAAAACTTTATCGGAGTATGATTGGTAGTTTGTTATATCTAACGGCTAGTAGACCCGATATTTCTCTAAGTGTTGGTATTTGCGCAAGATATCAATCGATCCAAAAGAATCTCACTTGATTCCTGTCCAGCGAATTATTAGATATGTCGCAATTCTGTAAATCTCGGTCTCTTGTATCCTCATGAAACCAATGTTCAATTAGTTGGGTACTTGTGCTGACTGGGGTGGTAATCTAGATGATAGAAAATCAACCAGTGGTGGTTGTTTTTTATTGGAAATTGTCTAGTTTCCTGGTTTAGTAAGAAACAAAATTCTACTTTCAACAGCTGAAGCTGAGTATATCGCAGCTGGTAATGCATGTACACACTTGTTTGGATGCAACGAATGCTAAGTGATTATGGAATTAAACAGGATTCTATGTTATTACATTGTGATAATTCCAGTGCGATAAATATTTCAAAAAATCCTATTCAGCATTCTCGTACTAAGCACATTGACATTAGATTTCATTATATAAGGGAATTAGTAGAAGAAAAAGTTATATCTCTAGAATATATTCCTACTGAAGATCAACGTGCTGATATTTTCACAAAACCTCTTGATAAAAGCAGGTTCAAAAAGATGAAATTTGATCTTGGCATGTGCATTTTAAACTGATAATTTATGCCTTCTTGTATATTATTGTATATATTTGCTAGATTAAATTTCAATTTTTGTGTATATTGCAAGATATTGAATTTTTTGGGGTTTGTACGACCAGTCGTGAGTATACACGACCAGTCGTAGATACCCACGACCAGTCGTGGAGCACGGATTTCACTTCATATTGGGGATTTTTCACTTTCTTCCTCATTTCTTCTTTCTTCTCCTTGGAACCGAACTTCGACTCGTCGAACCCATCCTTCAAGTTCTTCAAGGTTAGTGTTCCAAATCCGTTTTTTTTTGCATATTTGTGTCAAGATTGCTTCCTTTTCTCTCTTGAAGCTTTCTATCTTGAAAATCATTGAGATTTGGGGTTGAGATTTTGAAAAATCTGTTTTGAGCAAACCCTCTTCTCAATCCTTTACAACTTCTTTATTCCTTTAAATCCTTGTTGCAAATGGCTTCTAGAGGTAAGAAAACTACTTCACGTGGTCCTTCTTCTTCCTCCAGATCTACCCCTTTATCTAAACGTCATCTTCTTGTTCCCAATGATGATCCATCATTTGTTAAGGACATTAGATCTCGTAAGGTTATCGTTGAACATCCTGTTGATGTCAATCATATTGCTCCATTTGACATCCTTCCTATGCTTGAAGCTGTAGGTTGGACTAACTTATTGCATTGGGGTGGGCCTGCATACCGGTCCATTGCCCAATCCATGTTTTCATGTATTAGTGCATTTTCACAGGATAATTTAACTTTTTAAATTTCTACTAGAGAAGGGCCATTTGACGTTGATCGTCATTTAATTTCAGCCCTTATGGAAATTCCTGTGAATGATGAGGGTATTCCAATTCATAATTTAACTGATAAACCCTCAATGGCTGAAAAACGCATGCTCACTAGAGACTTGTGTAATATGGATGTTCAATGGACTCAAAAAGGGAATGCGCTCCCCGCAAGGTATTTGTTACCCAAATACAGAATTCTTCACAGAATCTTTGTGTCTAATCTGTATCCTCGATCGGGTAATAAATCTGATTTAACTTCATTTATGGTTCGTGTTATCCATGCTATCTCAAATGGTACTCAGATTTGTTTGCCTTCCTTAATCTGTCATTTCATTCTTCGATTTCGACTCCATCCTGGTCATAGTGACATTCCATTTGCATACTTTATGATGTATTGGCTACTCATATGTTAGTCGATATGCCTGTTGATGAAGCACCAATCCATCATCTAATCTTCAACAATACAAATATTAATAAGATGAAGTTGGATCTGCTTCCTGAACAAGGTGGTGGTGTTGATGGTGGTCTTGAAGAAGCTGGTGTTGATATTAATATGGATGATATTTTTGAGGAACTGGATTCTGACTCTGCTAATGATCCAGATTTTGTACCATCCGATGTTGATGCACGTCTGAGTGCATTAGAAGGTAGAGTTGAGGATATAAATGTTAAGTTGGAAAACATGTCTGTTGCTCATGATTTGCAATTCAAGTATATGCGCAAATATCTTAGGCGCTTAAACAAAGGCATGCACCAACTTGATCCTTCTATTCTTGCTCCATCTTCAAGTTCTAATTCTGACTAGTTTCTATGAGACTTTTGGGTTGTAATAACTTTATTTCTTTGCTCTTGTTTGCTTGAATTTGAGTTGTATTCTATGCTGGATATCTGTGATGCTATCTTAAGTATCTCTATGACTCTTTTGCTATACTCTATTTCCTCCTCATGTTTACTCTCATTCCTTTATTTAGTTCTCCTTTGTCATCTTGTGACAAAAAGGGGGAGAATGGTTTGTTGTTAATGTGATTGTGAGAGGAGTAGCATTGGTTATGTTACTCAGGGGGAGTGGGGTGTCAAGAAGAATATATGTTAATGTGATTTTGCAGGTATTATCCAGTTGTTTTACTTTATGTTTATCTTGGTTATGTGTTTTGTCACTAATTTGACAAAGGGGAGATTGTAAGTGCTATAGTTTATATCCCTGTCTGTTGTCAAATTTGTGGTGCCAAAATCACTGTTATGTTATATATAAACTGCTTAAGTGAAGCTCTCTCAAGGATCAACATACATGAACAAGCTAAGCTCACATCAAGCAAAGCTCTCAAGTACAAGACTCAAGATCTTGAATGAAAGAACTGATCACAAGACAAGACTCTTGAATGCAAGAACGGCTCACTCTCAAGTGAAAAGAAAAAGAAAGTACAAGGCAAGACTCAATCTACTTCAAGACTCAAGTGAAACTCCAGCCACTTTCATGATTGAGCTACTTCAAGGTTTAGTCTACATCAAGACTTCAAGGCTCATTCTTCATGGTCTCTTGTTTCAATGTCCATACTTCATGATTGAGGTTTGTTTGACCATAGGATGACCTTAGAAGTAGGTCATTTCGGATACATAAGTCGAATGTTATTTTACATGTGATTGGTCTTTTCTTCGACTAGCTCCGACTAGTCCTAGACTTGCTTCGACCATCTAAGCATTTCCTGGATCGATCGTAAGTTTGTTACAAATTTCGGATAAAATCTTTAGCCTTCGACTAGTCCGCAACTGCTCGACACCGTAGGAACAAGAGCCGCATCTTCGACGCGTAGAATCTACGACTCAAGTCCAAACTCAGGACCTACGACGCCGAAGGAAACCTACGACCGCGTAGGTGACCTACGACCCGTCGTAGGAGGGCTACGACCTGGTCAAAGCATATCCCGCCGGATTTTTAAATATCTGTTAGAGCTTCGACTAGTCGTAGAGCACTCTAGACATAGAAGACCGATCTTTTCACTTATAAATAGTGCACAAATCTCGGAAGAAATCATCGATTTAATTATAGTATTCAAGCCAATCTTCGTCGAACTTGAGAGATAATTCTGCGCTCCATCTAAGCTAAGTGTGCTTATTTAATATCTTCTTTCCTTAGCTTTATTTTAATTGATTTTGTTTCTTATATTCCAATCGATTTGATAAAGAGGAATTGTTATTCCCTTTCTTTGGAATCAAAATCAATTAAGGCAAGCCCTATTTGGTTTAATTTAAAATCTATTAGAATTAGAACCATTGTAATCGAGTCTTGGACATTGAACTTGGACATTCAATCATCTACTGATTACCTGATGCAACGAAGAAGATATTCACGTATTTTACATATTGTAAATTCTTTTCTATTATTTTGGTTTCTTTCAAGATTTGCAAAAATCTTGTTATTTTGGTTATCCGAGGAAAGCCAGAAACTCCGAAGTGGGGTTTTTTTAATTGTGTAAGCCCACATATAAAGACACAATTGTAAGTGTTTTGGGTGAACCGGGAAAACCTATCTTTAGTGAACGCTAATATCCCCGTGTGAGGATATTAGGAGTGGAGTAACTTTTTGTGTGGCTGTTGTTGGTGAACACACAGGGGAACCACTATAAACCCTTGTATTGTGGTTGATTGTTTTACTCTTCTAATTTTTATTCTTTTTGTGGGATGTATGTATGGTGGTGAATGTTGTAATTATTTCAAGCTTTGTGAGAATGTTGTAATAGCTTAGAATTTACTTTCGCTATTCCTTTATAAGCTTGTTTTTCAATTTCATTTGAAAGTTGTTCCAACAAGGTTGCCCTGCCATTTTTATGGTGTATGGTTGTCCCTAGAACAATACATCTTTAATTACAAGTTATTTCAATTCGCATATTTGTTTTTGTATTCCTCTTCGATTTGAGACTTGATACAAAGACCTTTCTAGAAATAAGGTTGTCCTACCATAAACTCGTTTTTGGTGTAAGGTTGTCCTTAGAATAACGTTTTATCAACCTCTCAAGATCCGAATCTTGAGGTTGTTTTTCTTTCTGCATTATTATTTAACGTGGACCACCTTATAGTTAGATCTATCTTATTTCTCTTCTCAAGCCTTAGGACGAACTCACCAAATGGGTGGACGGTTTGGATATAACAGATACCTCATGATCAGATTGATCCAAATTCCTTTTATTTATTTATTTATTATTGTTATTATTTTATTATAGGGTGGGCCGCCTGAGTTCTGCATACGACTAAATTTTGGGGTATCCCACTTTTTTGCTGCAGCATCAACAGGACGCTGACAGCAACAGCATCAGTGATGTTATTTTTTATTTATTTTTATTTTTTTATTTCGTGGTATTTTGTAGGTGGGGGCCTCATCATGATGCTGTACTCTGTCCATTGGACTCCCGGGCTCGTGACTGATATAATAAGCCCAATATTTGATATTTTCGGTGTATAGAAACATCACAGTGGGCTCCAACCGTTTATTACAATTAAAAAAAGTCTTTTTGATGGTGTGGCCTACCAGAGATCTGGATTGTCTTCATTTTTCGGCTCTATGGCTAAAATGAGCTCGAAAATTAAATGGACGGTGTGGATTGAATACATACATCATGGGTGGGGCCCGTTGGGGACCCACAACCCCAACCTCTCTTCACGAAGCAGCTGGTCGCTGCTTGCTGCAGCGTCCACTCTCTCTCTCTCTCTCTCTCTCTCTTTTCTTTTTTAAATGTGGTGTGTGTACATGTGTATGTGAGTGTGTGACCAGCCCAATGGGCCACCCTTTGGGCTGTTTGGATGGCCTGCAAAATTTCTAGTGGGGCCCACAATCCATGGGTCCCACATAAAGTTTATAAAAAATTTATTTTTATTGTTATTCTTTTACATGTATTCTCCCATAAATCTGCACCATTAAACACATCATTTTCATCATATCATTACCATTATTGATCATCTTTTTATATGTACTCTCCTACATATCCACACCATTGATCACATCATTATCATCAACATCATCTCCACCATACGAAAATACAACAAAAACAAAATAAGAACGAGTAGGGTGGGTGTACTCACCTTAATTAATTAGATGGATGGTTGAGATGGATGGAAGGGATGTGATTGATTGATGGAGTTGATGGCCCACCAAAATCACTCCTCTCTCTCTCTCATGTGTAGAAAAATGGTAAAATGCTAAGGGATGGAGGGGTATTTGTAGAGAAATTCATAAAAATTTGGTTAAGTTAGGCTAATGTGATTAATATTAGCTTAGGCTAGGATTATGAAAATTAATTTATGATTTGTAATTAATGGTGGGTTAAAGGAGCATGGGATGGCATGGTCTGATGATGTCACACATGAGGTGTGGCATGGAGAAGAGTTGACTTGAGGTGTACATGAGAGATGGGAGGTATGGGTGTTTGACATCACACACATGGGTAGAGATTCTCTCACCCATGTGTGGCATGTGCATGTGTGTATGACATGTGTTGTGCACATGTGTGGATGGGAGTACATGGCGCCATGCACACATGATACACTAATTATTCTTCACGGCATATCTCACAAACGGGGTATCGTACAGATGCACGGGTTATACCTCCACGATCGCGGCGACGGGGCGGTCGATATGAGATAGGTTTCGAGGTCTTGGGGTTCCGGTCAGTTGGGTGTGTACTATGAACGGCTAATCCATGTCTAACTAAGGGCGTCGATGTTCCATTTCTGTGAGCAATGCTTTTTGACATTATTATCGGATAGAGCTTGAATCAGGCTATGTCGAGAATCTTTTGATAGTCGCAACGCGTCGTACACACTTAGTCGAGCCGGTATGCCTTTCAGATGACTTATTACATCGTATGTTACCTTCTCAATCTTATTCTTTTCTTCTTCTCTATTGCTGCCATGGTATTCCTCAGATGTTTCTCCTCTCATCATTTCAATGCTCTGTTTTCGTGGACTTTTTATTCTTTTGCCTGAGCGTAATGTGATTACTACGGCTTCTTTCCTTCTTCCGCTTTGACATTTCTTTTTGTGTTTCCTTACAAGCGGCTTCTTGAACAGTTAATACATTTTTCTTTTCATTTATTTCCTTTTCTTTTCTAGTCCATCGGGTCCTTGCAATAGGAAGTGCCACAAAATTTTACGAAATCGAGGGAAAAGAGGCTAACCAAGGTACGTCTTTGGAGGAGCAAGTTCGGTTTTTCTTAGCTACACTTTGTGTCACGGGTCCTCTAATTTCATATGCCAATGGATTCATCCTAACGGCATGTTTTAGATTTTTAATCTTCGACGTGATGTGGAACCCATTGTTTCCATTTTCTTGTGCTATTGGAGAGACAATTACGACTCCAACAGTGACTTAAAACTTCTCTTTTCCATTCGATACAGGCTGTTTCTGATGAACCAAGAACTGGTCACAGGCATATTCCATCACGAGTCCTGTGAGTATGAAGTAGAAGATTATCATGCTTGCAACAATCGCCATTGATTATAGATTGGATGTGTGTATTGTATTGTAATTCTATCAGAGGACATAAATGATATCAATTATTATATTTACAAATACACTCTATCCTAGAGATGAAAGGAAGGATGTTCCCGTTGTGAGTCGCCATTTTGGCGTCTTATAAGGTGCCAAACAATGATGAAATTCTCTAAATTGTTTTTAAGTCAATATTAAGTAATATGATAATTCCCCAGCAGAGTCGCCATTTTGTTTCGACCAAAAATGAAAAGTATTTTGATTAGAGGGATTATCTTACTTAATAACAACAAAGAGAAAGAATGAAGAGAATAATCATCCAATTTATTCATTCTGAATTCATTACATCTTTTTTATCCTTTGATTCTGAGATAGAGCCTTTATAATTAAAATTACAAGTACGAAATAGATTCAAATATAAATTTTGACAGCATTCCGGCTCATATCATTCATGTCTCCATAAGAGATGAGTTGTGCGGATCTTCTCCACACATCTTCCTTTATCAATATAATAAAAGAATACCAAAAATCCTTTAAGAGACTTGAAATAACTTGAGATATTTCAAAAAAATAGCATGGTATTGTCCCATAGATCATCCATGCAACTCTATGTTGAGTTGCATGGGTCGAGGAGTTGCACGGGCTCGCACAACTCGCTAGGAATTGCGCGGTTGAGCCTTCCCTTTTCTTTCTCTTCTCTTTTCAATACTTGTCAGAGATATTGGTCTTCTAGAAATTTGATCCTTCAAATGATGGGGTAGGGGGTATTTATAGGCTTTCGCCCATGTGGGCCCTCGAATCTTGTATTGTGGACTCACTTTGCATCATTTTGCAAATCTCAATTTATATGTCGCTTCGAAGAGTTGCGCGGGTCGGCGCAACTATGATGAGTTATGTGGTCTCGGGCAACTCATGTTCCAGCACAACTTGTGCTTCGCGTAACATGACTCCTTTACATTTTTCTTCAGTCTTTTTTCTTTTTCCTCAATTCTTCATGCTCCAAAGATATAAAAATGCATTTGATTAATCGCCACTAGCCAAATGAAGCATAAAATCTACGATCGGCTTGAAGTATAAAATCTACGGCTGGCTAGGAACCATAGAATTGCTTAGGAGTCAGAAAATCTCACGATTTCTTAACTCAAGTGACTCCTGTGGTGCGACCATAGATTTTGAGTAAGGGCCTCGGTGATGAAAAATGAAGGGTTTAAGCACCATTTTCCACCCGCACAATGTTACGGTCTTTACTTCATAAGATTTAGAATTTTTGGAGATTTAATGAAATTTTGGTATTTTATATTTAGTCGTGCTTCGCATAACCCATGTGGGCCGGGCAGGCTAAAAAAAGTTATCTAGCCTTACATCATAGAGCCAAGTGGCCCCAAGTAGGCAAATAAAGTAAAAATGCATGAATAAAATAAAATTCTAACTACTTGCTTCACAGGATTTAAGATCTTGGGTAAGCAAATAAAGTGAAAAATGGAAGATGGAGAATAATGAAGAATGAAATAGAAGGAAATGTGGATATAATTAATGCAATTGAAATTGTGGAATGGAATGCAAGTTAAATAGAGATGAACGAATTCTTAGCTTTTTTTACTCATTTGATGACCATTTTTGTCTCTTGTGTTGGGTAGCATGTCTACGTTGAAAATCTTAAGGTACTTTGAGTAGCACCTCCAGGCAAACTCCAACCCTCGGACCCTCTCTGTATTTTCTATTTCTCTTTCTACTCTTTATTTTTCTCTCTCACTCTCTATTTCTTTCTCCTTTCCTTTCTCTTCGTTTCTCTATCTCTTCTTTTTGGATGACTACTCGGCAATGTGCAAGCGTCCCGAATGCCTTATATAGGCATTGCCTCCGCTGCCAACGACCCGACTCATGAGTCTTGTGGGTGTTCACAACCCCAAGTGTAGGTCGCGATGCGGTAATAATCTCGGTGAGATCGAGCTTGAATCCATAGGGACTAATCTCGTGAGTATTCGAGAGCAACTAGAAGTAGAACTAAAAGAAGATGTGAATCTAACCTTGGAAGTGCTATAGTTTATATCCTGTTTGTTGTCAAATTTGTGGTGCCAAAATCCCTGTTATGTATATATAAACTGCTTAAGTGAAGCTCTCTCAAGGATCAACATACATGAACAAGCTAAGCTCACATCAAGCAAAGCTCTCAAGTACAAGACTCAAGATCTTGAATGAAAGAACTGATCACAAGACAAGACTCTTGAATGCAAGAACGGCTAAACAAGACTCAAGTTGAAAAGAAAAAGAAAGTACAAGGCAAGACTCAAGCTGAACTCAAGACTCAAGCTGAAACTCAAGCCACTTTCATGATTGAGCTACTTCAAGGTTTAGTCTACATCAAGACTTTAAGGCTCATTCTTCATGGTCTCTTGTTTCAATGTCCATACTTCATGATTGAGGTTTGTTTGACCATAGGATGACCTTAGAAGTAGGTCATTTCGGATACATAAGTCGAATGTTATTTTACATGTGATTGGTCTGTTCTTCGACGTCTTAGGTCTGCTTCGACTAGTCCTAGACTTGCTTCGACCGGTCTAAGAAATTTCCTGGATCGATCGTAAGTTTGTTACAAATTAGGATAAAATGCTAGCCTTCGACTAGTCCCGCAACTGCTCGACTCGTAGGAACAGTGTTTCGCATCTTCGACCGGTCGTAGAATCTACGACTCGAAGTCCAGAGAACTTTTGACCTACGACCGGTCGAAGGAAACCTACGACCGATCGTAGGTGACCTACGACCAGTCATAGGAGGGCTACGACCGGTCGTAGAACGGTCAGCATATCCCCCCGGATTTTTCAAATATCTTATTAGAGCTTCGACTAGTCGTAGAGCACTCTAGACGAGTTAGAAGACCGATCTTTTCACTTATAAATAGTGCACGAATCTCGAAGAAATCATCGATTTAATTATAGTATTCAAGTCAATCTTCGTCGAACTTCTGGAGATAATTTCGTGCTCCATCTAAGCTAAGTGTGCTTATTTAATATCTTCTTTCCTTAGCTTTATTTTAATTGATTTTGTTTCTGTTATTCCAATCTGATTTGAAAAGAGGAATTGTTATTCCCTTTCTTTGGAATCAAAATCAATTAAGGCAAGCCCTGTTTGGTTTAATTTAAAATCAATTAGAACTAGAACCATTATAATCGAGTACTGGACATTGAACTTGGACATTCAATCATCTACTTTGATTTGGTTCTACCGGGCTGCTACAACGAAGAAGATATTCAGGTATTTTACATATTGTAAATTCCTTTCTATTATTTTGGTTTCTTTCAAGATTTTCCAGAAAAATCTTGTTATTTTGGTTATCTGAGGAAAGCCAGGAAAACTCAGAAGTGGGGTTTTTTTTTTATTGTGTAAGCCCACATATAAAGACACAATTGTAAGGGTTTTGGGTGAACCTGGGAAAACCTATCTTTAGTGAACGCTAATATCCCCTGTGTGAGGATATTAGGAGTGGAGTAGCTTTTTGTGTGGCTGTTGGATAATAGTTGGTGAACACACAGGCGAACCACTATAAACCCTTGTGTTGTGGTTGTTTATTTTATTCTTTTAATTTTTTTTTATTCTTTTTGTGGGATATATGTATGGTGGTGAATGTTGTAATTATTTCAAGCTTTGTGAGAATGTTGTAATAGCTTAGAATTTACTTTCTGCTATTCCTTTATAAGCTTGATTTTCAATTTCATTTTGAAAGTTGTTCCAGCAAGGTTGCCCTGCCATTTTTATGGTGTATGGCTGTCCCTAGAACAATACATCTTTAATTACAAGTTATTTCAATTCAGTTCATATTTGTTTTTGTATTCCTCTTCGATTTGAGACTTGATACAAAGACCTTTCTAGAAATAAGGTTGTCCTACCATAAACTCTGTTTTGGTGTAAGGTTGTCCTTAGAATAACGTTTGTATCAACCTCTCAAGATCTGAATTTTGAGGTTGTTTTTCTTTCCTGCATTATTATTTAATTTGGCTATCATTTTCTTTATTATTCCGCTGTTATAAGTTTTTATTTGGCATTGTCCTATTCACCCCCTCTAGGACATATAGCTTGGCCTTTTCAAGTGGTATCGAGCCTAATAGCTCCTTTTTAATTCTTGGATTTAATTCTGAGCTAACGATTTAAGCTATTCGATGTCAAATTTTGATAGCCTTTCATCTACTAGGCCTCCACCCTTTGATGGCTCCAACTATGCTTATTGGAAAGCCGAGAATGAGGATCTTCCTCAAATCAATGGATGAAAATGTGTGGCAAGCCACGGTATGTGAATGGAATCCTCCTATCATGGAAGTTACGGGGTTGATGGTTCAAAGTCTATGAAAACCACACCATATTACCAATGGACCACCCTTCGAAAAGTGAGAGTAGTGCAAATGCTAAAGCACTAAATGCAATTACTTGCGCACTATCACCGGATGAGTTCAAAAGAATCATCTCTTGTGATACGCAAAGCAAGCTTGGGATATATTAGAAATGACACACGAGGGTACTACAATTGTCAAAAATCTAAAGTCCAACTCCTCACAACCAGATTTGAAGAAATTCATATGGAGGAAAATGAGATGTTTATGGACTTTTACACTAGATTGAATGACATTGTAAACTCAATGTGGGGTCTTGGCGATAAAATCCCGGAAAGTAAAGTATGTGCAAAAATATTACGCTCACTTCCTGAACGGTTCAATTCTAAAGTAACCGCAATCCAGGAACTTCGTGATACGGATAATATGAGGGTTGAAGAACTAGTTGGTTCTCTACAAACCTACGAGTTAAACTTTAAAGCTCCTAAAGGTAAATCTATCGTACTAAAATCTTCTAAATGTAGTTTAAAAGAAAATTCTGATTCAGAAGATGATATGGCTCTTTTAGCTAAAAAATTTTACAAAATTTTCAAAAGCAAGAAAAGAGTTGATTTTCAAAAATCAAATGATAAAAAGAAGTTTAGACCCAAATCTAGAAAATCTTGGAAAGATAGTCAATGTTACAACCGTCTAGAATATGGGCACTTAGCAAATAGATGTCCTAAAAGGGACAAACCCAAGAAGAAGGGTATGTTGGCTACATGGGATGAATCATCCGATTCTGAAGGTTCTTCTGAATCAGATTCTGAAACCGAGTCCGGCAATGAGGTCAAAGCTCTTATGACTCTAGCCAAATTCACATTTTCCAGATAATGACTCTACAAGTGAAGAAAATCTGAATAGTGAATGTGAAAATGAAGATGATCTTCAAGACGCTTACAATGCCCTATATAAGGAAAGTTGTAAAATTGTGACAAACTTAAACTTCAAAAAGAAAAGTTTTCTAAACTCAAAAATTGTTTTGATTCACTTGTCTTAGAAAAATCACAAATTTCAGATAGTTTTGAAAAATCAAAATGCGATTTGGAATTCCAAAACTCACTAATTGTTGATTTAAAATCTGAAATTGAGAATCTTAAAACTGAAGTATCTTCTCTTCGAGTTTAAAGGACACATGGAAATATGCCCAAGGTGATCCAAAGTTAGAAAAACTTTTATCCGGATCAAGAAAATGTGGCGATCGATTCGGGTTGGGGTATGAGAAAAAACTACCTCCTAAACAAAAGTATACTCCTCCAATGTATGTTAAAGGAGAGTCCTCAAACTAAAAAGGGAAAAATACTAATAAAGATTTATCTAAAAATTCAAAAACTTTTCAAAAACCTAGAAACAACCATGTCAACTTTAATCGAATCGAAATCCACTAGCTGAAAAGATAGTTGATTTACTCAAGGAGCTATTAAACTCTATAGGTCATTCCTACAAATATACACAAAAGAAGACCAACTATGTTCCTAAACCCAAAACATTATGAAATGGGTTCCTAAAGTCACCGCTTGGTTGCTCACACCGCTTTCAAAGCAACAAGTCATTCAAAGTGGTACCTAGACAGGTGGATGCTCCAGGCATATGACAGGTGACAAAGCTTTATTCACCGTCTGAAAGATATGACTGATGGGTCATCACATTTGGTGATGGTAGCAATCGCAAGATAATAGGCCAAGGTACGGTTCAACTTTTTAATCTTCTGTGTTTAAAAATGTTTTATACGTTGAAGGTCTAAAGCACAACTTGCTTAGTATATCACAAATATGTGATAATAACCATAATGTTCGGTTTTCTAATCAAAGTTGTGAGATATTAAATAATAAGGGTTGTAATATTAACTGGATGTAGAATGCCTGAAAATTGCTATATTATTAGTGAATCCAGCTCATCTAATCAAACATGTTACATGGTCCATACAGCCGAGACGAGACCGATTTATGGCACAAACGTCTTGGACATGTACATTATCGAAATTTATATCGATTGAGCAAACGAGAAATTGTAAGAGTTTTATCCAAACTTAAAAAATAAGATAAAATATGTGGTGAGTGCCAGATAGGCAAACAAACAAAGAACTCACACAAAAAGGTGAATTCAAATACCACATCAAGACCACTCGAACTTCTCCACATGGACTTGATAGGACCTACCAGAACGGAAAGTCGTGGTGGTAAAAAGTACATCTTGGTAATAGTCGATGACTTTACCAGATTCACTTGGGTAGTCTTCTTAAGGGATAAATCAAACCCTTGAAGAAGTAAGAAAAGTTCTCAAAAGGATTCAAACTGAAAAATCTTCTCAAATCAGTAAAATTCGTAGTAATCATGGATCTGAATTTGAGAATAGCAATTTTGAGAAGTTCTGTACCGACCAAGGAATATTACATGAATTCTCTGCTCCCAAAACTCCACAACAAAATGGAATTGTAGAAAGAAAGAATAGGGTGCTTCAAGAAATGGCTAATGTCATGTTGAATAGCATGAAGCTCTCTAAAAATCTTTGGGTCAAAGGCAGTCAACACAACTTGCTATATTATTAACCGAGTCTACACAAAAAAAGATAATAATAAGACGGCTTACGAATTGTGGTTCAATAAAAAGCCTATTGTTAAATACTTTCGAGTTTTTGGCAGAAGTGCTATATTTTACGTGATCGTGAAAATTTGGGAAAGTTCGATACGAAGAGTGATGAAGGTATTTTTCTAGGATACTCTTTAAACAATCGAGCTTATAGGGTCCTGAACAAAAGGATCGGTGTGATTCAAGAATCCATTAATGTTGTCATTGATGATCATTTAAACACACCAACTTCTAATTCAGATAATGATGAAGTACTAATCATTGATAAACTCGATACTTCATCGAATCAGACTGATTCTGAGTTGAGGACTATTAAAGATCATCCAACCACATAAATTCTTGGAAACCCTCTCACCGGTGTTCGCACCGTAGACAACTTGAGGATATATGTAATTATGTATGTTTTACATCCCAAATTGAACCATCTAACGTAAAAGAAGCGCTTACCGATGAGAACTGGATTGTTGCGATGCAAGATGAACTCAACCAATTCGTAAGAAATGATGTTTGGTATCTCGTACCAAGACTTAAAGATAAACACATCATTGGAACAAAATGGATTTTCAAAAATAAGTCTGACGAATGTGGAAATATAATTAGAAACAAGGCTAGACTGGTGGTACAAGGTTATACTCAAATTGAAGGGATTGATTTCGATGAAACCTTTGCACCAGTAGCACGTCTTGAATCTATCAGACTATTTATATCCATTGCATGTTTTAGAAAGATAAAGATCTATTAGATGGATGTAAAAAGTGCTTTTCTAAATGGCGATTTACATGAAGAAGTCTATGTTGAACAGCCAATGGGATTTGAAGACTCCAAAAATACTGATCATGTATATCGGCTTAAAAAGGCACTTTATGGATTAAAACAAGCACCTAGGGCATGGTATGAGAAACTAACGAAATTTCTTTTAAATTATAATTTTCAAATGGGATCTGTTGATAAAACTCTGTTTGTTAAAAAACATAATGATCATATCTTAATGGTACAGATTTATGTTGATGATATCATTTATGGATCAACTTGTACTGACTTGACTACTGAGTTTGCAGATTTGATGAAATCACAGTTTGAAATGAGCATGGTTGGGGAATTGACTTATTTCCTTGGATTGCAAGTAAAGCAACAACCTGAAGGAATATTCATTTCTCAATCTAAGTATGCCTTGAATCTAATCAAGAGATTTGGATTTGAGAATGGCAAGAATTTCGATACTCCTATGAGTACTACCCTGAAACTATCTAAAGACTCTAATGGTAAAAATGTTGACTCAAAACTTTATCGGAGTATGATTGGTAGTTTGTTATATTTAACTGCTAGTAGACCCGATATTTCTCTAAGTGTTGGTATTTGCGCAAGATATCAATCGATCCAAAAGAATCTCACTTGATTCCTGTCCAGCGAATTATTAGATATGTCGCAAATACCTGTAAATCTCGGTCTCTTGTATCCTCATGAAACCAATGTTCAATTAGTTGGGTACTCGGCTGACTGGGCCGGTAATCTAGATGATAGAAAATCAACCGGTGGTGGTTGTTTTTTATTGGAAATTGTCTAGTTTCTGGTTTAGTAAGAAACAAAATTCTATTTCACTTTCAACAGCTGAAGTAGATAAGCTGGTAATGCATGTACACAGCTTGTTTGGATGCAACGAATGCTAAGTGATTATGGAATTAAACATGATTCTATGTTATTACATTGTGATAATTCCAGTGCGATAAATATTTCAAAAAATCCTATTCAGCATTCTCGTACTAAGCACATTGACATTAGATTTCATTATATAAGGGAATTAGTAGAAGAAAAAGTTATATCTCTAGAATATATTCCTACTGAAGATCAACGTGCTGATATTTTCACAAAACCTCTTGATAAAAGCAGGTTCAAAAAGATGAAATTTGATCTTGGCATGTGCATTTTAAACTGATAATTTATGCCTTCTTGTATATTATTGTATATATTTGCTAGATTAAATTTCAATTTTTGTGTATATTGCAAGATATTGAATTTTTGGGGTTTGTACGACCAGTCGTGAGTATACACGACCAGTCGTACTACGACCGGTCGTAGATACCCACGACCAGTCGTGGAGCACGGATTTCACTTCATATTGGGGATTTTTCATTTTCTTCCTCATTTCTTCTTTCTTCTCCTTGGAGCCGAACTTCGACTCGTCGAACCCATCCTTCAAGTTCTTCAAGGTTAGTGTTCCAAATCCGTTTTTTTTTTGCATATTTGTGTCAAGATTGCTTCCTTTTCTCTCTTGAAGCTTTCTATCTTGAAAATCATTGAGATTTGGGGTTGAGATTTTGAAAAATCTGTTTTGAGCAAACCCTCTTCTCAATCCTTTGCAACTTCTTTATTCCTTTAAATCCTTGTTGCAAATGGCTTCTAGAGGTAAGAAAACTACTTCACGTGGTCCTTCTTCTTCCTCCAGATCTACCCCTTTATCTAAACGTCATCTTCTTGTTCCCAATGATGATCCATCATTTGTTAAGGACATTAGATCTCGTAAGGTTATCGTTGAACATCCTGTTGATGTCAATCATATTGCTCCATTTGACATCCTTCCTATGCTTGAAGCTGTAGGTTGGACTAACTTATTGCATTGGGGTGGGCCTGCATACCTGTCCATTGCCCAATCCATGTTTTCATGTATTAGTGCATTTTCACAGGATAATTTAACTTTTCAAATTTCTACTAGAGAAGGGCCATTTGACGTTGATCGTCATTTAATTTCAGCCCTTATGGAAATTCCTGTGAATGATGAGGGTATTCCAATTCATAATTTAACTGATAAACCCTCAATGGCTGAAAAATGCATGCTCACTAGAGACTTGTGTAATATGGATGTTCAATGGACTCAAAAAGGGAATGCGCTCCCCGCAAGGTATTTGTTACCCAAATACATAATTCTTCACAGAATCTTTGTGTCTAATCTGTATCCCCGATCGGGTAATAAATCTGATTTAACTTCATTTATGGTTCGTGTTATCCATGCTATCTCAAATGGTACTCAGATTTGTTTGCCTTCCTTAATCTGTCATTTCATTCTTCAGTTTCGACTCCATCCTGGTCATAGTGACATTCCATTTGCATACTTTATGACTGTATTGGCTACTCATATGTTAGTCGATATGCCTGTTGATGAAGCACCAATCCATCATCTGATCTTCAACAATACAAATATTAATAAGATGAAGTTGGATCCGCTTACGAACAAGGTGGTGGTGTTGATGGTGGTCTTGAAAAGCTGGTGTTGATATTAATATGGATGATATTTTTGAGGAACTGGATTCCGACTCGCTAATGATCCAGATTTTGTACCATCCGATGTTGATGCACGTCGAGTGCATTAGAAGGTAGAGTTGAGGATATAAATGTTAAGTTGGAAAACATGTCCATTGCTCATGATTTACAATTCAAGTATATGCGCAAATATCTTAGGCGCTTAAACAAAGGCATGCACCAACTTGATCCTTCTATTCCTGCTCCATCTTCAAGTTCTAATTCTGACTAGTTTCTATGAGACTTTTGGGTTGTAATAACTTTATTTCTTTGCTCTTGTTTGCTTGAGTTTGAGTTGGATTCTATGTTGGATATATGTGATGCTATCTTAAGTATCTCTATGACTCTTTTGCTATACTCTATTTCCTCCTCATGTTTACTCTCATTCCTTTATTTAGTTCTCCTTTGTCATCTTGTGACAAAAAGGGGGAGAATGGTTTGTTGTTAATGTGATTGTGAGAGGAGTAGCATTGGTTATGTTACTCGGGGGGAGTGGGGTGTCAAGAAGAATATATGTTAATGTGATTTTGCAGGTATTATCCAGTTGTTTTACTTTATGTTTATCTTGGTTATGTGTTTTGTCACTAATTTGACAAAGGGGAGATTGTAAGTGCTATAGTTTATATCCCTGTCTGTTGTCAAATTTGTGGTGCCAAAATCACTGTTATGTTATATATAACCCGCTTAAGTGAAGCTCTCTCAAGGATCAACATACATGAACAAGCTAAGCTCACATCAAGCAAAGCTCTCAAGTACAAGACTCAAGATCTTGAATGAAAGAACTGATCACAAGACAAGACTCTTGAATGCAAGAACTACTCACAAGACTCAAGCTGAAAAGAAAAAGAAAGTACAAGGCAAGACTCAAGCTGAACTCAAGACTCAAGCTGAAACTCAAGCCACTTTCATGATTGAGCTACTTCAAGGTTTAGTCTACATCAAGACTTCAAGGCTCATTCTTCATGGTCTCTTGTTTCAATGTCCATACTTCATGATTGAGGTTTGTTTGACCATAGGATGACCTTAGAAGTAGGTCATTTCGGATACATAAGTCGAATGTTATTTTACATGTGATTGGTCTGTTCTTCGACCAGTCTTAGGTCTGCTTCGACTAGTCCTAGACTTGCTTCGACCAGTCTAAGAAAATCCTCGACCAGTCGTAAGTTTGTTACAAATTCCGGATAAAATCTGTTAGCCTTCGACTAGTCCTGGAATCTGTTCGACCAGTCGTAGGAACAGTGTTTCTGCATCTTCGACCAGTCGTAGAATCTACGACTCGAAGTCCAGCGAACCTTTGCAGGACCTACGACCAGTCGAAGGAAACCTACGACCAGTCGTAGGAGGGCTACGACCAGTCGTAGAACGGTCAAAGCAAATCCCGCCGGATTTTTCAAATATCTGTTAGAGCTTCGACTAGTCGTAGAGCACTCTAGACAAACCTGATCTTTTCACTTATAAATAGTGCACGAATCTCAGAAGAAATCATCGATTTAATTATAGTATTCAAGCCAATCTTCGTCGAACTTCTGAGAGATAATTCTGTGCTCCATCTAAGCTAAGTGTGCTTATTTAATATCTTCTTTCCTTAGCTTTATTTTAATTGATTTTGTTTCTGTTATTCCAATCTGATTTGAAAAGAGGAATTGTTATTCCCTTTCTTTGGAATCAAAATCAATTAAGGCAAGCCCTGTTTGGTTTAATTTAAAATCAATTAGAACTAGAACCATTATAATCGAGTACTGGACATTGAACTTGGACATTCAATCATCTACTTTGATTTGGTTCTACCGGGCTGCTACAACGAAGAAGATATTCAGGTATTTTACATATTGTAAATTCCTTTCTATTATTTTGGTTTCTTTCAAGATTTGCCAGAAAAATCTTGTTATTTTGGTTATCTGAGGAAAGCCAGGAAAACTCAGAAGTGGGGTTTTTTTTAATTGTGTAAGCCCACATATAAAGACACAATTGTAAGGGTTTTGGGTGAACCTGGGAAAACCTATCTTTAGTGAACGCTAATATCCCCTGTGTGAGGATATTAGGAGTGGAGTAGCTTTTTGTGTGGCTGTTGGATAACAGTTGGTGAACACACAGGCGAACCACTATAAACCCTTGTGTTGTGGTTGTTTATTTTATTCTTTTAATTTTTTTTATTCTTTTTGTGGGATGTATGTATGGTGGTGAATGTTGTAATTATTTCAAGCTTTGTGAGAATGTTGTAATAGCTTAGAATTTACTTTCTGCTATTCCTTTATAAGCTTGATTTTCAATTTCATTTTGAAAGTTGTTCCAGCAAGGTTGCCCTGCCATTTTTATGGTGTATGGCTGTCCCTAGAACAATACATCTTTAATTACAAGTTATTTCAATTCAGTTCATATTTGTTTTTGTATTCCTCTTCGATTTGAGACTTGATACAAAGACCTTTCTAGAAATAAGGTTGTCCTACCATAAACTCTGTTTTTGGTGTAAGGTTGTCCTTAGAATAACGTTTGTATCAACCTCTCAAGATCTGAATCTTGAGGTTGTTTTTCTTTCCTGCATTATTATTTAATTTGGCTATCATTTTCTTTATTATTCCGCTGTTATAAGTTTTTATTTGGCATTGTCCTATTCACCCCCCCTCTAGGACATATAGCTTGGCCTTTTCAAACCTGAAAGTGTAGAGAGAGTAATTGTGAATTGATTAACTAAAACTTGTAACTTTAAAGGTGGGAACTAGGGTTTTCAAGGATCCACTTATAGCAATCAGGGAAATCTATGCTTGATTTAAGGACACAACTGGAATCAGAGTCATATCTTATCCAGTTGGAAGATATCTCAAAAAAACCAAATCTGAACTTCCTTTGATATAATTATCAATGGGTGAGAGTTGTGAGGATTGGAAGTGATTCCATCAACTTGCCATGCCCAGTAGACTATGTCAAACAACAGGATATACCAATTCCATAATCAAATATAGGAGAATCATGAAGATTAGAAGGGATTTCATCATCTAACCATGCTCAAGGGACGATGGTGAACAACAGGATTTACTAACTTCACAATTTCAATACATGAAAAGAAGATACTCAAAGCTCAGATCTATTGTAATTTGAGTACAATAAACCATTAAGAACTAAAATTATTCATTAAGAATCAAACTAGAATTAAAGAGAATTCAACATAAATGTGAATCAAAACAATAGAAAACATCCCATCACACTACAAACTTCACCTCTTAGCGCTAGCTAAGAGGTTTAGCCAACCATAGACATGATTGGATCTAAAACCCTAGAAGAAAACATGAAAAACTAAGGAAGAAAGAAGAAAAACGCTTGGCGACGGCTCTCCACCCTTGTGCTTCACTCCTCCAAACCCTCGGTTAATGCCCAGAGATTCCTGGGGACTCCTATTTATAGTTGTGTAACACCTCCTTTTACACCTCCTTGGAAAAATCTAGAAACTGGTTCAAATTTACGTACTCTGTGTAACTTTGCCTGATTTGTTCAATGACATCGAACTGGCTTTGATGTCATCGAAGGTGTCTTGTATACATGCTTTTTTCGGGCTTTTGTTGCTTCATCCGGACTCTATAATCTTCCATGTCATCGAACCTACCTTCGATGTCATCAAACATTATTCGAGGAATCGATAATGAGTCAAAAATAGTCCAGAGAGTTAATCCAATTTCTTCAATAAATTAAATGTCATCGAAGAATACTTCGATGTCATCAAGCAGGTCTTCAATATCATTGAGGAAGCCTTCGAGTAATCAAACATGGTGCCCAATGTGTCCAGCGAGTTTTGCCAAAATTCCACAGAAAATTCAATGTCTTCGAGTAGGTCTTTGATGTCATCGAGCAAGACTTCAAGTCATCGAGCAAGGCTTCAAGTCATCGAAAAACGTCTTCAATTTTTCCAGCGACTAACTTGCTTTTCCTTCATAAATTCAATGTCATCGACCCGTGTTCGACGTCATCGAATGTGTCAACGATGTCATCGAATGGTGTTCGATGACACATTCAATGTGTATTCCGCCCCTGTTCTTTCGGCTTCATTCCTTCTCCACTTAGTTTTCTTGAATCTTAAGACCTTGAAATCTTCAATCTTTATCTCCTAAGATCCATTCTTTGCCTTGGTGATCTTTGAGTGTCAAATTCATGCTTTTAACACCTTTTCCAATCCAAGCTCTTAAATTCACCTTGCAACACAAACATGAGTAAAATAGGTCATTAAGCAGTATCATGTTCGTAAAACCAAGATATAAATAGGGTTCAATATGTAATATTTGACCCTCAACAAAATCCCCAACCAGCATTTTGCTAGTCTCGAGCAAAGTATGCGTAAAATAAATCTCAATGCTTAATGTCAGAAATCTTTTTCAGAAAACAATCTTTTGTGCACTCAAGAAAGAATGGGTAGAATTAAGATACAAAAGTGAGATTTTGAAAATCTAGAACCCAATCACATAAGCAACCAATCAAATAAGTTCTTTGTCCATTAAATCGAAGCATAATTTGTATATTAAGTTTTTCAATATGCTCAGTGAAAATCAATTTACTTCTCATACGAATACTATCATTTCATCATGTTAGCCATGCTTATCACTTCAAGACCAGTTTGAAATTCAACTACTGATTCCAAACTCATCCCCTTCTCCTTCTTTTTCCATTTTTTGATTTTATATTGACGGTCAATTTTTATTCATTCCTTTTATTTTTGCATTCTTTTCCAGATTTTTCATTCTTTTCATTCTTTTTCATGACCTCTTTGTCGATCTCCTATTTTTTTAACTGGTTATTTTCTTCCTTTAAGGTGGATAAAATTCTCCAGACTCGATTCTTGCCATCTATCAATGATTCACATACTAACAATAAAAAATTCTAGTACATCTTATAGAAGGCAATAATGAATGTGTCCTGTGATTTAGATTAACATGATACTCAAACTACCTCTTAATCAATTGAGCGCAAGCACTTATGTGATAAATTACTTAGATGATTAACTCTAACAATCCAAAGTTAAATCTCTATCATATCATACTCAAAGCATTCTTAAGTACACAATTCATCATTTCCCAAACAGATTTCAACTTGAATCATTAAAAATTTTAAAAAATTTGCTCAAAACTGAGAAAACACTGATTAGTTTACCTAATCTCCCATTCCCAACTGAAAAATCTACCTTGTCCTCAACGTAAAAGAATTAATCATATAATGTAAAATAGTGTCACGCCCCAAACCCAGAAATCGAGCTCACAAAATTCCCGATTGTCGAATCTAGTGCCAACAGCATCTGTAGTACCCCATTCTTAGCTCCCAGTGCCCATACACCAGATTCCGATCCTGGGATCCAACAAGGAGGATTTTTCAGTGTACATTTTGAAATTGCGGTAAAAACTGCTTTAATTAAAGTAGGAATATGCGAAGATGTCCTAGAGGGGGGTGAATAGGACTTTTTAGTATTTTATGATATTTTAAAACCTGTCAACCCTATCCTGAATCAATATGCAAGTATCAGCATTTCTTCAAAACAACTCTAATGGCTTCCAAGCCAAATAGAGGATCCAATCATAAAACTATTCAAAAGATAAACAAGATGTATAGCATAGTTCATGATGGATGTGACTATGTGTGAGGTGTGATTCTACTTAGTTCCAGAAAGACGTATACATATGTAATATGAAGACAATCAGAGAAATCACACAAATAGTAGAAGCAAATGGCAATCTCAAACACAGTCATTTTTATAATGGTTCGACTACATGTCTACTCCACTTCCGGCGGACGCACTCAACCCTTGAGTGTACCAGATCTCACTAACAGAGGTTTCACATCAGGTTCACCTCAAATCGGAGGTTTCAAATCATGTTCACCTCAAACCAGTACAACCTACTCTAGGCTGACTCCAACTTGTCTACACGACACAAGTTTATGCCCCACACAGGAGCAAGGGTCAACACACAATACCCAACTTTTAGGCCACATAGGCCAACGATCCACAGACGGAGAACCTACCAGTTTATGCTCCCATGAGCAAGGGTCAACACAAAGCACCCAGGTTTTAGACCACACAGGTTAAGGACCTAAACAAGGACCTAAGTTTATACTCTCCACAGAGTAAGGGTCAACATAAAGCACCCACCACGTACACTCCCGTCGGAGGACTCCTATGAGACTTGAAAGGGGTGAGAAGCATCTTAGACCCAATCCTATAAAAGGAATGATCACAAGGGTTCTCTGGACTCTAGTGACTTACAGATAAGTAGATGAGCCCTATTAAGCACGTTGATGAAGATCTCCTCTTTAATGACAAAGAATCTTCAGCTCCCTTGAACCGCAACTTAGATGATGTACCAATGTAAGGCAACATCTTGGGTCAAGGTTATGATGGAATCCTACTCTATTAAATGTTTTCCTATAAAGGAGACAGAGCGATTTCAATCATCTATGCATTCAAGCCATCCCAGCTTAATGATTTGCCATTAAGATGGTAGTTGTAGGATCCTTGAATGCGAAAGTTCATTCACCAATCCACTCTATTGAATGTCAATGATGAGGGTGGATTGGAGGATGAACTCCCATGAGAGAAAAGGCTTAGGGTATATGATCTGGGTTTAAACACTCAAAAGCACTCTCTATTTTCTCTGCAAATAACTAAGGGCAAGCTCTCATTAAATAGGTAAAAAGTTCCAACAGATATAAAATGGTCTTTTTTTTTACAGAGTTTGATATCATCGAACAGGTTCGATATCATCGAGCGTATACTCTCGATAGCATCGACTGACCGCTCGATGGTACGAACTCAAACTGTCAAATGCTTTTGAAACTTTTTGCCAACTCGTCAAGAAAATCGAACGCACATCGATGTCATCAGATTTCGAACTCCGATTTCATTAATAATGGGTTCGATTCCTTGACATTTAAAAATGAGAGAGCACTTGCCTTCGGAACATATCAGGTATAAGATGTGATCAAGCATCACTCGATATCATCAGAATTTGAATGTCGATTATATCGATGACAGTGTCGATTCATCGATAATTCCAAGGAATTTTCCTATAAGCTTGCTGGACAGTTTATGTCCTATTTTGATGACATCGACCTAGCCTCGATACGATCGATATTTGAATATCGATTTTATCGAGTGATCCTCGATCCAAGAAAGATTAACCTAAAAACTTACTGGATAGATTTGTGTCCTAATTCGATATCATCGAAGGTCTAGCGATATCATCGAATTTTGAATTTCGAGGAGCCCTTCGAGATATCGAGAATTACATGATTTGCCTTAGTAGTATTTTGGACACAACTGACCAGATGTCGATTTTATCGAGTCGACTCGATAGACTCGAGATTCAAAATTCGATGATATCAAACAGTCCATCAATTCATCGATAATTCAGTCCAGAGTTCTTTGTGGTTGCTGGACATCTGAAGTCCTCAATTCGATAATATCGAGTGATCTTCAAGGACATCAATAACAGGGTTCGATTTCATCGAGCCATGTATCAATAAATCGACAAAGGTAGAAAACTTAAAGATTTTTTCAAATTTTACAAATTAGTTTTCTCACCTAAAACCTTAGGATGTTCTATTCAGTTTTAAGGGTTTTTATATACTTGGTGTTTTGGGACATGGGATGTGAGGCTGAGGTTTACCTTTGGCGAGTTCGAGCACACATCCTCTTGAGACAGACGCTTGAACGATCTTCCTATAGGACTCCTTTGTCTCACTGACTCAACGCTCCATGCTAATTGACAAACCAGGGCACTTTTAATCTCCCCCTTTGTCAATTACGTGACAAAACACCCTAGAACAACTTCTAGACAACACCCTAAATTGTGTGTACATGAACTTTACACAATTTTACAAAGCTATCTAGTTCACACACGCGACTATATCATCAGTAATAACTGCTCCCCCTATCACCTGTACCACCATTAGCAAACACATACAATTTCCTCCGGGGTGGAATTTGTTCTCCCCCTTTTTATCAGTCATTGGCAAAGGGCAATATAGAAATAGAGGTTAACCGAAGTTGAAGCATATGGGAGAATCAATGACCTAGATAATATTACAAAATAAAATGCATAGTCCATAAGAGATAGATGTAAGACAGATAATGACAACTCTTATAGAAAACACTTGTGCAAACCGGGTCAAGGGAGAGCTGTGAATTGAGCAGGTAATAGCATTATAGACATAAATCACAAAACCAATCAAGAAATATGCAAGAGGAGGCATTCTCGATTGACGTATGAATGCAAACCAGATAAACATAGCATTAATAGAGATAGCCAAACCAGATAAACATGGATAAGCATCATTCGAAGCAGACCATATAAACATGGCGGCAAGCATATATGAATTATAACCAGCCATTAAACAAAAATATCTAAAATAAAGAACTGCCCAAGCTTGGCAGTCTTGCAACATCCATCCCAAAATAAAAAACACAAGTATCTATCCCATCCATGGGCATATAAAAGAAAGTATTTTCCTCACTCAGAGGATGTCCAAACCTAAAAAAACTTGTCAGACTTTGCAAGTTAGTAATCCATCACATACACTCATACGATCGTAGGGCATTCAAAAAGATACCGATGCCCAAACGCTGAGATGAGAATAGGGTGTATGTGATGGCACAAAGATTGTTGATACTATGGTGGAGGAGTGGAGGAAGACAGTGTTGTATCATCGTGTCGGCAGGTGATCATATCCACCAGCTGCTGCACCGACTGCTACACTCCGGCCACCAAATGTTCCAGGATAGTGAACTTTGCATTCATCGTCTCCTTCAGCTGAGTGACTTCTCGTAATGTCGTTCCAATCCGATCTTGATGTAGCTTGAATCTTTTTGCGTGCACGGGGTCGGATGGAGACGAAGCTTGTTGTGATGAGAGAGGGTTACCCTCGGCCATTCCGGCGCCTTTGGCTTATGCAGCCCCTTCACCAAGTTCACCTTCTTCATGAATCACTTCCTCAGGTTGGTCTTCAGGATATCGGTGGAACTTCAAATCCATCTTTCTGATGTTATTTGTGTTGAAGTGTTGGAGAGGAAGTTCCTGATCATTTGTTACCGGGAGACCGATCGTGTTACACAGCACGTGAATAATCCAAGGATAGGGTAAGTGGACGTCTCAAGAAGTGTGAATCGCATACACTAATAGGTGAATGATTAGAGTGGGAAGGCAGATCTTGATCCCAGTTGCTACAAAATATACTACCATGGCCATGAATCCTATAAGGTCTAAACGATTGGTACTCCAAGGATACACGTTTGAGGCGAAGATGCCATGTAGAATACGATACCTCAATTCCATGAATTTTGCCTTTTAACGCATTGTCTTAGTGCTAAGGAATATCTCGACCATGGCAAAGAAATCTCGTGACCATAAATCGAGTGTCAACATTTTCAAGGTCCATGTCAGGGAAACCGACGGGAGACAGAGTGAGGCCAAAGATGTTTACAATGGATTCAGGGGTAATTTCTACATCATCACCTCCAACAAAACAGTGATAGATGGAGTTCAACCACTGGAGAGTGACAGGAAGCAAAGAAGTTATAGGTTCTTTCATAGTGACATGGGCCGCCAAAGTCAAGGAGAGGAAGCCAGTCAATTGCAGCTAACAATGGTTCCAGATTATATGGTTTTAGGCACTCCCTGTCTATGTTCCTTTCATAGACCAACTTTCTTCCAGCATATTTTACCAGAGCCGGATTCACCCTAGCAGGAGGAGGGATCGGTGCGTCAGGTTGGGACCCGCCCCGCAATGTTTGTCTTGTTCGCTAACGTATTGGGGTCCCATGATCAGGCGCCCTTGCCCTTTCCTTTGGTGCAAGGACTTTTTGTCTGGAGGATCTTAAAGATTCTCCAAGACTAGATGTTTTGCCCTTGTCCTTTCCCATTGACTGGAACCACTAAGAGAGACTTGATGAATTTTGGGTTTTACAGACAGAACTTCTCTCGAAAATATAGGAATACCCAAAAGGCACAAGATGTAATCTTGAGGATTTAAGGAAATAGTAGAGGTATTACTAGATTTTGATGATCTTGTAAGACTCTCAGATGAAGCTTCAAGTGGAACGGCTGAGAGAGACGAGCAGAGGAGAGAAAACGACCTTTGAGAAGTGAAATGAAATTTTTCCTGCTCATCTGCCTTTTATCGAGTGGTTAACTTCGATATCATCGAACATGGTTTCGATGATATCGATATACCCCATTCGATGTTATCGAAGGTGTCCCCGATAACATTCTCGAACATGTGACCCTTCTGATTCCAAAAGGTGTGTCGATGATATCGATATTTGTTCGATTTCATCGAGAATCCATACGATTCATCGACAAACTTATCGAAGATGTATATCTTTCATTTTTCAGCATTTCGACAATCTACCATATATGTATAACTTAGTATATCTTCATATCGAATAGTATATACATCAAAATTTGTATAAACATTGTACAATCCAAAATTATAAACTTCAGGATGTTTATACACAACAAAAAAATTGAGGTGAGGGACCTCAGATATATCGTAAGAATTCATCAAAATTGCATCTTTTCAACAACTATCCAGATCTAGATGCATGACCTGGACATGTTTTTTCATGCTTAAATGTTTCTAAGCATATGGATCAGCCCTTCCTTTGCCTCTAATGATATAGCAGCGGTTATTTGTGCGATAACCCTTCATCAGTGATTTACCTGATAGGTCTGGGATCTCGTATTCCTGCCTGTTGAAAGTAACCACATGCTCGTTGTCACATATTTGAGAAATGCTCAAAATATTATGCGTTAATCCTTTTATGCAAAAGGCATTCTCATTTTTGAGCATATTTATTCCTTCGATAATTCCTTGTCCTATTACCTTAGCAGTGCTTCCATCTCCATAGGTGACTATCCCATCATTAAGATCTGAATAGTTTAAGAGAAGGGATTTGTCACCCATGACATGTCTTGAGCATCCAGTGTCCAGGTACCACTTAGCATCATTGCCTATTATATGATTTAAGTGAGTAACAAGGCAATTTTTCTTTTCTTTCACTACCCATTTTGTGACAGGATTTCTTATTGTGGTAGCTTTTGTTTCTTTAATCAAGTTGGGTAACTGAATCGTGTTTCCTTGTTTCACAAATTCATTAGTTTTCTCGTTTAATTCAGCCACTTGATTCAATAACTCCTTCATTCTTTCAGTCATTCTGGGTGGTGATGGATGTGTATTACCTATATCCATAGTCCTAAGTGGACTCCAGACATCTTGTATTATTTTTCTGGTTGGTCTGAATTTACTGACATGCTTTTGACCAGAATTGAGTTGGGTCTTCCTAGGAGATATGCATTCAAATTTATAATAACCAGAATCCCCACATGAATGACAAATAGGAGTAGTTTTTGTTTTACTTCCTAATGCAACAGATTTTTCTAACATTGGTGCTGCATTTTCAGATTTTGTGTTGAACTTGTCGTATCCTAAGCCACTCGTCTTTTCCAGGTCTTCCCATCCCTAATAGTTTTTCTAATTTTTCATCACTCTGGGAAAATTTATAATTTAGTTCAACAGACTTTCTGGATTTCTCTAAATCAAACAAGAGTGTGTGATTTTCATTCTTAAGATGCATGTTTTTATCTTTTAATAGTTCGATTTGTTTGTTCTATTTTTCAGACTCAGATTTGAGAAAAGTATTGATTATTTCGAGCCTATCATTTTCTGAGTGGTATTGTTGTAGATCATTAATCAGACGTGTATTGTTTTCCAATGTTTTGTCTAGATCTTTTTGCAGTAATTTATTTTTGTTTTCATTTATCCCAAGTCTCTTAAGGATATTGATGTTATGGATATAGAATTGATTATAGGCATCTTGCAGTTTATCCTTTTCTTCTTCTTCTTTCTCTGTTTCCTCATTATCTAATGGAAATGATTCAGTGGCCTGAGGTTCTTCGATGTTCTCAGTTTCAATAGGATTGTTGGAGGCAGTAGAGACCATAAGAATTTTTAAGGATTTTCAGTCTCCATCACTCTTTGAGTCACTACATTCTGAATTTGACTCTTCAGTATCATCCCATGTGGCAGCTATTGCCTTTCTTTTGGTTTTCCTATTTGGGCATTTAGTGGACAAATGTCCAAACTTTTAACAGGTATAACATTGTGGTTCCTTGGTCTTTTTACTAGATTTCCTGTAGAATGTTTGTTGTCCAGCTGTCTTCCTTTAAATGGTCGGCCACAATTTCCATGAAAGAACTTTCTGAACCGTTGAGCCAACAAATCCACTTCCTCATCTTCATTCTCCCTTTCACTTTCATCTTCCTCATTTATAGTGTTCTTTAAAGTTTTAAGGACAGTATTTTGGGTTTAGGAGTTTGTTTGAAATGTAGTTCAAATATTTGTAGGGAACTTACAAGTTCTTCTACTTTCATTTCATCCATGTTTCTACATTCTTCAATGGTTATTACTTTCGAATTGAATCGTTCCAGTAGTGATCTTAGTATTTTCCTACAGATTTTTAGGACTAGAACTTTTTCTCCTAATCCACCCATGGAGTTACAAATAATGTTCAGTTTGTGAAAAACTCCATGAAGGTCTCATGCTCTTCTATTCTCAGACTTTCAAATTGTGATGTTAGGAGCTGCAATTTGGATCTTTTCACTGTGCTTGTTCCCTCATGGGTTGTTTCCAACAAGTCTCATGCTTCTTCTGTTGTTCCACACATGCTGGTTTAATTGAAGACTTCTTGGGACACAGCGCAGTAGATAACATTCATAGCTTTAGCTTCAGAGGTTTGTTTTTCTTTACGAATGTTGTCCACATTTCTTTGGCTTTTGGTTTAGTGATAGTTGTGTCATTTTCAAGTACTATTTGATCAGTTGGTGGCACATATCCTCTTTCAACAATATCCCACACATCATGATCCAAAGATCTCATAAAGTAGTGCATTCTAGCATTCCAGTATGCATAATTTTATCCATCAAATACTGGAGGTCTAGTGACCAATGAGCCCTCTCCTTTAGCCATATTACCAACTTCAGTCAAGATCACTCTCTAGGCGATGAAGCCCTTAAGAGAGACCCACTTTGATACCAACTGAAATTGCGGTAATGACCGCTTTAGTTGAAGTAGGAATATGCCAAGCTGTCCTAGAGGGGGGTGAATAGGACTTTTTAGTATTTTATGATATTTTAAAACCTGTCAACCCTATCCTGAATCAATATGCAAGTATCAGCATTTCTTCAAAACAACTCTAATGGCTTCCAAGCCAAATAGAGGATCCAATCATAAAACTATTCAAAAGATAAAGAAGATGCATAACATAGTTCATGATGGATGTGACTGTGTGTGAGGTGTGATTCTACTTATTTCCAGAAAGACATGCATATGTAATATGAAGACAATCAGAGAAATCACACAAATAGTAGAAAAAAATGGCAATCTCAAACAAAGTCATTTTTATAATGGTTTGACTACGTGTCTACTCCACTTCCGACAGACGCACTCAACCCTTGAGTGTACCGGATCTCACTAACGGAGGTTTCACATCAGGTTCACCTCAAACCGAAGGTTTCAAATCAAGTTCACCTCAAACCAGTACAACCTATTCTAGGCTAACTCTAACGTGTCTACACGACACAAATTTATGCCCCACACAGGAGCAAGGGTCAACACACAACACCCAACTTTTAGGCCACATAGGCCAAGGATCTACACACGGAACCTACCAGTTTATGCTCCTATATGCAAGGGTCAACACACAGCACCCAGGTTTTAGACCACACAGGTCAAGGACCTACACAAGGACCTAAGTTTATGCTCTCCATAGAGCAAGGGTCAACACAAAGCACCCACCACGTACACTCCCGTCAGAGGACTCCTATGAGGACTTGAAAGGGGTGAGACGCACCTTAGACCTAATCCTACAAAAGGAATGATCACAAGGGTTATCTAGACTCTAATGACTTACAAATAAGTAGATGAGCCCCATTAAGCACGTTGATGAAGATCTCCTCCTTTGATGACGAAGAATCTTCAGCTCCCTTGAACCGCAACTCAGACGATGTACCAATATAAGGCAACGGCTTGGGTCAAGGTTATGATGGAATCCTACTCTATTAAATGTTTTCCTATAAAGGAGACAGAGCGATTCCAATCATTTATATATTCAAGGCATCCCAGCTTAATGATTTGCCAAGATGGTATCTGCAGGATCCTTGAATGCAAAAGTTCATTCCCCAATCCACTCTATTGAATGTCAATTATGAGGGTGGATTGGAGGATGAACTCCCATGAGAGAAAAGGCTTAGGGTATATGATCTGGGTTTAAACACTCAAAAGCACTCTCTATTTTCTCTGCAAATAACTAAGGGCAAGCTCTCATTAAATAGGCAAAAGATTCCAACGGATATAAGACAGTCATATTTTTTATAGAGTTTGATATCATCGAGCAGGTTCGATATCATCGAGCATATATTCTCGATAGCATTGACTGACCGCTCAATGGTACGAACTCTGTCTAACGCTTTTGAAACTTTTTGCCAACTGGTCGAGGAAATCGAATGCACATCGATGTCATCGGATTTCGAACTGCGATTTCATCAATACTAAGTTCGATTCCTCGACATTTGAAAATGTAGAGCACTTGCCTTTAGAACATATCAGGTATAAGATATGATCGAGCATCACTTGATATCATCGAAATTTAAATGTCGATTATATCGATGACAATGTCGATTCATCGATAATTCCAAGGAATTTTCCTATAAGCTTGCTGGATAGTTTATGTCTTATATCAATGACAACGACCTAGCCTCGATACGATCAATATTTGAATATCGATTTTATCGAGTGATCCTCGATCCAAAAAAGATTAACCTAAAAACTTACTGAATAGATTTGTGTCCTAATTCGATATCATCGAATTTTGAATTTCGAGGATATCGAGGAGCCCTTCGATATATCGAGAATTACATGATTTTCCTTAGTAGTATTTTAGACACAACTGACCAGATGTCGATTTTATCAAGTTGACTCGATGGACCCGAGATTCAAAATTCGATGATATCGAACAGTCCATCGATTCATCGATAATTCAGTCCAGAGTTCTTTGTGGTTGCTGGACATCTGAAGTCCTTAATTCGATGATATCGAGTGATCTTCGAGGACATCGATAACAGGGTTCGATTTCATCGAGCCATGTATCAATAAATTGACAATGGTAGAATGCTTAAAGATTTTTCCAGATTTTGCAAATTAGTTTTCTCACCTAAAACTCTAGGATGTTCTATTCAGTTTTAAGGGTTTTTATATACCTGGTGTTTTAGGACATGGGATGTGAGGCTAAGGTTTACCTTTGCGAGTTCGAGCACACATCCCGTTAAGACAGACGCTTGAACGATCTTCCTATGGGGCTCCTTTGTCTCGCTGACTCAACACTCACACTAATTGACAAACTAGGGCACTTTCATATTTAACTCGTAATAAGCATAACCATAAGTTTACCCAAATCACAAAGGCAACATCATTATCACATATCCACTAATATAACCATTTCAATATAATGCTGAAAGGGAAATACATATATCAAAAATCAAAGCTCCAGAAGACCGTTGCACGCTCCAAGCTCAACGCTGCTGCGACCTAACGCTACCTACATGTATCTACCGTGCATAAGCTTATAGAAAGCTTAGAGGGTGGTGTAAGTGTATGCACAAGATAAGTGTTCGTGATGTAATATCATACCATAATCAAACAATGTCGAAAATACTATCATGATCATGAAACATACGATATTAGAGTAAGCGGAAACATACTGGTAAGTCTGCGAATCATACAATATCAGAGTACACAATGCAGATCATAATGAGTCATATGCTGAGGATGCAATGCAATATGCAAATCTTGCTAAGTCCGTCTAGGCCATATAAGTGCAGAAACATAGCAACTCAAAATACCATATGTTACGGATGTAATGCAATATGCATTGCGAATGAAATGACCAAGTGAGAGTGTGAGGTCGGGATCATAGTACGTAGTATCGCAGACTATGAGGTCCATCACAGGGGGCTTCTATCTAAACTAGTCTCATACCTAAATTTGGATAGCCAGACTCAATGTGGTAGACTCCTAATCTCAAGTTGGTCACGCACTCCAACCGAAATCCTAGCCATTGTGAAGGTACACAATAATTAGTTGCGCACCACCAGCCTGAGTGGATAGTGAATGAATGAATGAATGAGTAAAATGCTGAGTATACAACTCCTGCTCGATAAGTCCATATATCAATACCATACATCTCTGGGATCATCACTGGGGTCTATTACAATCTACGCTAGCTTGTCGCCCCTATCCGAGCACACAACTGGGTAAGTGGAAGAGACCTCACTATCCACCTGCCAATATTGGGCCCGACTCGTCGATAGCGGACCCATTTCTCAAGCTGGTCAAACTCAACCTAGATATTGTCCTCTCACTCAGGCGGGTAAGGTCACACCCCCTCCCTACCAACCACGACACAGTGGGAGACGCAGCCTACTGGTATACGGCCCTCATGCGCTCATATATACACTCATCTAGACGTTGGGGCGTCTCCTGGCCACAGAGATTTAGGGATTTTCGCCTAGGGACATCTATGGTGCCCGTATGCTAGAACCAAACATTTTCAGTGTCCCATCTGGTCATCCACGATATGCCTGTGGAGGTCATGGCCCTGATGTCGCTAGGGCGTACGGTGGTCATGTCACACAATGCCATACTATCCAGTCATGCAGCAATCCTGCGCGTACCGCGCGCTCATGTGAACAACTCCTATCATGGAGTCCCATAATAATTTGCCCAATGGCATGTACTATGATTAATCACTCCTCATATCAAGCATACATATGATGCGCATGGGCATGGATCGTGAAGCTATACTAAGCATGTTATAAAATGATGGTATACTCTCCTCATATCAAGGATGGGCCTAGATAGGCTACTCATAACAAGAATGAGCCTCACAATGGGCCCAAGGGAAGGTCACAATGTGAACATCTAACCATCATTGCCCATCAATGTAGACATTTAACCGACATTGTTCCCAAGCAGTGGCCTACATAAACATCATTACATACATTTAGTTGTGAGAACCGTATCCTAGCTCGTACCATTCCGTAGACTTCTACGGTCCTCCCGATCGAATTCCAGCGACCCGCGATTTGTAACCAGCATTTGTGCACGATCCTGAGTCGTATCCCGTATTCCAGAGTTGGCTCGACATGAGACTTGTATCCTTGCAACCGCGCCGTCGCCGCTGTTCCGACACAGCGTCTCATGCACTGAGGTGATACCCAGACCAGGAGATGTGGGCTCGCGTTCAGTTCAAGGAAAACACCGCGCATTACAAAATCCAAGAGAACATGTCTCATCAATCAATCACATCACATCCCATCATGTCAAGTACAAGAGCAACCCCAAAGTCAACTCTCTCTTACAACCCATACATGTCAAGTATACACCCATCACTTCCCATCACTCCATCACTCACTCACACCCATCCCTCTCTCTCTTTACATCCCATCCTCTCTCTCTCTCTCTCTCTCTCTCTCTCATTTCTCCATTTTCAAACTCCCAAGAGCAACCGTCCAAGCTCCAAAGAGGAGCAAGTGTGGCCCACCTTTCTACCTCCCGTCTCCACCATCCAACCGTCCAATCTCCATCATCCTTCGTTAAAGTCGAAGCCGAGGAGCTAGGGATTTCATTGGACCAAGAAGAAACGAAAACGGTGGGTGATTTTTGTGTGATTATAATGATTAGAGGGCCCACATATGGTGGGACCCATCTTAATGTATGCATTGTTTAAAGAGGGGCCCATAGTGGTGGTGTCCCTCCCATTTCCACCTCTCTCTCTCTCTCTCTCTCTCTCTCTCTCTCTCTCTCTCTCTCTCTCTCTCTCTACTTTGGTGTTAGAACATGGCCCACCTTGCTGCTGGATTTTTGGCAGGCCCTGGATGAAGGGAATCAAAAGTATCAGTTTGATCCAGTGGTGGGTTGCGCTGATGTGGACCCACTATGATGTATTTATTATATCTACACCGTCTAGTAGATCTGGACAGTGGAGATCCACACCCACCCACCCCCCCCCCCCAATGATGTATTTATTACATCTACACCGTTCAGCAGATCTGGACGGTGGCCACACTAAGATGTATGTGTTTTATATACTCCGTCCATCTAATTGGACGAGCAGCAAACAGCTGCTGTATTAACGTAGCAAGTTCTGCTGGTTTGATCATGAGATATGTGCTATAACCAAACCGTCTATTTATGTGGGGCCCATTGTGATGCATGTGTGACACTCACCTGCCACGTGTGTGGAACCCACCTTGAACTATGTGCTCATCCTAACTATCCAAACGGTGGGACCCACTGCTGTGATGACGTCAGTAGGTTTTGTGGGTCCCACGTGATGTATGTGTTACATCCTAACCATCCATCCATTTCGTCCATGTCCAGCAGACCCACAATGCATGTGCCTTAATCCAAGCCGTCCATTTGCTAGGGGCAGGGGACCCCTTTAACGCATGTATTCCATCCAGCTATCCATTGGCTAGGACGGTGGACCCCACTTTAATGTATAGGTTTTTATCAAAATCGTCCACGTGGGACCCATGATGGATGTGTCTTACATCCAGGACGTCCGTCCAGCGTACCTGGATGTTAGACGCTGGTGCCTTTCAAATGTATTAAATAATATTATATATATATATATATATATATATATACACACTTATATAGAGAGAGAAGTGGGGTGGGCCCACGTTAATATATGTGTGGTATATTTCACACCGTCCATCTCTAGATGGTGTGCCGTGTGGGGCCTGCCTTGATGGTCCATCCATATCATGAACTCCACCATGATGTATGTATCTTATATCCACACTATCCAGCTCTCCGAACAGTGGAATCTACCGTGATGTTTGTGTTTTATCAAGCCGCCACCTGTGTTGCCAGCGTGGACACCACCATGACGTATTTATTTCATCCACACCGTCCAGAATGTTTGGACAGTGCTAATTTACATGTCCAATGTTTGAACATTGCTGATTTACATGTCCAATGTTTGGACAGTACTGATTTACATAGACAATGTTTGGCAGTGCTGATCATCATTAATGAGCCATGTGCCCCATAGGATGATAGTGTACAATGATGCACATGTTACACCTGCAACTATTGGAATGATTTTTGGTGTAACCCAAGCTCTCACTTGAGGCCCGTTGGTGCGGCCCATCCCTGAGGCCCATCTTGATGTATTTATGGCCCATCCGTTAAGGCCCACCTTGATGCAATTGCGGCTCATGTGATGAGGCCCATTGTGGTGTGTATTAGGTCGTGGGATGTGGTCCATTAAGATGTATTTCTTGAGGCCCACCTGCAACTATTGGAATGATTTTTGGTGTAACCCAAGCTCTCACTTGAGGCCCGTTGGTGTGGCCCATCCCTGAGGCCCATCTTGATGTATTTATGGCCCATCCGTTAAGGCCCACCTTGATGCAATTGTGGCCCATGTGATGAGGCCCATTGTGGTATGTATTAGGTCATGGGATGTGGTCCATTAAGATGTATTTCTGACCCATTTGGTAAGGCCTAAGGAGACGTATTTCCGGCCCATTTGGTAAGGGACATTGAGATGTATTTCCTGCCCATTTGGTAAGGCCCATTGAGATGTATTTCCAGCCCATGTGCAGGGCCCACTTGTTGTGTATATGAGGCCCATGAGTGAGGCCCAGTGTGATGTATGTGTGGTCCATATGTGAGGCCCGACGTGATGTATGTATGGCCCATGGGATATGGCCCGCTTTAATGTACATGAGGCCCAGGTATGAGGACCACTTAATTGTATTGGGCCCATGTGATGTGGCCTACTTGATGTGTATATGGCCCACATAATGCAGCCCATTATGATGTATTCAGGGCCCATGGTTTGTGGCCCATTGTGATGTATATGCGACCCTTGAATGAGGCCCAATGTGATGTATTTATGGCCCATGTGTCGAGGCCCATTTGATGTATATGCGACCCATGAGTGAGGCCCATCGTGATGTGTATTAGACCTTGTGTGAGGTCATGGGCCCATGATACGTTTGGCTCTATGTGGGCCACTCCTTGGGAGCAATGTTGGTTAAATGTCCACATTGATGGGCGATGATGATTAAATATCCACATCGTGACCTTCCCTTAGGCCCTTTGTTAAGCCGATTACCGATTCCAATTGTCGAAGCCGATTCTGATTGTCGAGGCCGAGGCCGATTCCAATTGTCGAGGCCGATTCCAATTATCGAGGTCGATTGTATAGGTCGATTATCGATGCCGATTATGAGTTTCAGTTGTCGATACCGATTATGAATATGTGACAGCATGGCATCATGATATATGCCCATACGCATCATCTGCATGTTTGTTATGAGATGTAGTTGACCATTGCATATGTTATTAGGCAGGTTGTTATGAGACTCCCTGATAGGCAGAATTATCCCACATGAGCGCATGGTATGCGCGAGATTGATACATGATTGGACTGCATGACTCAGGTATCTTGCATTGTGTAATTGTGACTATTGTACGCCTTAGCGACATCAGGGTTGTGGCCTCCACAAGCATGTCGTGAATGGTCAGATGGGACACTGAAAATGTTTGCTTCGAGCATCTGGGCACTTTAGATGTCCGTGGGTGAAGTCTCTAAACCTCCTCGCCAAGAGAGGCCTCAACGTCTAGACCGAGCGGATACATGAGCGCCCGAGTGCCGAATACCAGCAGGCCACGTCTCCCACTGTGTCCTGGTCGGTTGGGAGGAGGTGTAGACTTATCCGCCCGAGTGAAGGGGCTGTAAGCTAGGCTGAGTTTGACCAGCTCACAAATGGGTCCGCTATCGACGAGCCGGGTAGGCATTGGTATACTGCTAGCAGGCGGGTAGTGAGGTTTTTTTCACTCGCTGGGCTATGCGGCCGGCCAGGGCAGTAGCTAGTTTGAAGTGTACTAGACCTCGATGATATCCCAGAGATGTACAGTACTGATTTGTGGAGTAGGAGTTGCATACTCAGCATTTTACTCATTCATTCATTCATTCACTGTCCACTCGGGCTGATGGTGCGCAATCAAGTCATCATGTATACCTTCGCAGTGGCCAGGATTTCAGTTGGGGCGCGCGACCAACCTGAGATCAAGAGTTTACCACATTGAGTCTATCTATCTAAATTTAGGTATGGGACTGGTTTGGATAGAATTTCCTTGTAATGGACCCAATATCCTATGATACTACGTACTATCATCCCGACTTCACTCTAGCTTGGTCATTTCATTCGCATTTGCATATTGCATTGAATCTGCAGTATATGATATTTAGCTCATTATGATCTGTATTGTGTACTCTGATATTATGACTCGTGGACTAACCAGTATTTTTTCGCTAACTCTGATATCGTATGAATCATGATCTTGCCAGTATTTCCGACATTGTATAATTATGGCGTTGTATTTATATGCTTGGCACGTGCATCGCACAAGCTTTCTATAAGCTTATGCACGATAAATGCGTGCAGGTGGTATTAGGTCATAGCAGCGTTGAGCTTGGAGTGTGCAGTGGTCTTCTGGAGCTTTGATTTTCAATATATGTATTTCCCTTTTAGCACTGTATTCAAATGTTTATATTAGTGGATATGTGATGATGATGTTGCCTTTGTGATTTGGGTAAACTTGTGATTATGCTTCTTATGAGACAAATGTATGTTGGAAAATCCTCCTTGTAGGATCCCAGGATTGGAATCTAGCATATGCGCGCTGGGAGCCAAGAATGGGGTATTACGGAGGCTGTCGACACCAAATTCGGCGATCAAAAATTTTATGAGCCCGATTTCCGAGTTTGGGGCGTGACAATAGTGAAATCACACGTTACATCAGTCCGCACATTCACGCATTGGGCCTCACTCGAGGGCCACATATACACCACATCGGGCCTCGCCATACGACCACAAGTACATCACAATGGGCCTTATCAAATGGGCCACAAATACATCACAATGGGCCTTATCAAATGGGCCACAAATATATCACAATGGGCCTCATCACAGGGCCAAATACACAACAGGTGGGCACTGCACATAGTCCTCAAATACCTCACATAGGCCACAACCCATGGGCCTAATGCACATCATAATGGGCCTCACTAAAAGGGCTACAAAAACATCACAACGCGTCGTATCACATGGACCTAATACACATCACGATGGGCCACATGACATGGGCCTAATACACATCACACCTAATACACATCACAATGGGCCGCATCACATGGGCCTAATACACATCACATGGGCCGCATCACATGGGCCTAACATATATCACAATGGGCCGCTCAATGGGTCATACCAATGGGCCTCATATACATCAAGTGGGTTGTATCAATGGGCCACACCAATGGGCCTTATATACATCAAGTGGGCCGCATCAATGGGCCGCACCAATGGGCCTCATATACATTAAGTGGGCTGCATTAATGGGCTCATATACATCAAGTGGGCTGCATCAATGGGCTGCACCAATTGGCCTCATATACTTCAAGTGGGCCACATCAATGGGCCGCACCAATGGGCCTCATATACATCAAGTGAGCTGCATCAATGGGCCGCACCAATGGGCCTCATATACATCAAGTGGGCCGCATCAATGGGCCACACTAATGGGCCTCATATACATCAAGTGGGCTGCATCAATGGGCTACACCAAGGGGCCTCATATACATTAAGTGGGTCAAGTGGACCGCATCAATGGGCCGCACCAATGGGTCTCATATACATCAAGTGGGCCGCATCAATAGGCCGCACCAATGGGCCTCATATACATCAAGTGGGCCGCACCAATGGGCCTCATAAACTTCAAGTGGGCCGTATCAATGGGCCGCACCAATGGGCCTCATATACATCAAGTGGGTCAAGTGGGCCGCATCAATGGGCCACATCAATGGGCCGCACCAATGGTCCTCATAAACTTCAAGTGGGCCGCATCAATGGGCCGCACCAATGGGCCTCATATGCATCAAGTGGGTCAAGTGGGCCGCATCAATGGGCCATAAATACGCAACAAGTGGGCCCTACACATGGGCCTCAAATACATCACGATGGGCCTTATCACATGGCTGCATCACATGGGCCTTATGTAAGATGGACAACATAGATATAAAACATATGGATGGCGTGGAAATAAAATAGATGGACAGCATTGATGAAACACATATATCACGGTGGAGTCCCACCATCCATGTGGACGATGAGGATAAAATGCATATCATGGTGGGCCCACTGTCCCATGGGTCTAATATACATAACAGGTGGGCCCCGCATACACGGTAAATGGGCCCCACCAGATGGTCAGCGTCGATACAACATACATCGCAGTGGAGCCCACGGCACCGTCCAAACATTGTCTATGTAAATCAGCACTATCCAAACATTATCCATGTAAATCAGTGTTGTCCAAGCATTGTCCAACACCGTCAACACCTGTCCAACTGCTGGACAGCATGTACAATACACATACATCATGGTCAAGCCCACATAGATGGGTGGTGTGGATCAAAACATACATCTCGGTGGCATCCACTATCTAGATTTTTGGACGGTGTGGATGTAAGGCAAATACATCACGGTGTGGCCCACCGTCCAACCATCTGGACGGTGTGGACCATCACATACATCATGGTGTTACAGTCCAGCAGCGTCCTTAAATGGACAGTCTAGATTAAAATCGGACCCATGGTCCTACTGTTGCACGTACAACAGTTGTACGTCAGGGGGTCCCACCGTCCTATGGTGTGGACAGTGAGGATGTAAGATACATACATCAATGTGGGGTCCATGAAACTTGTTGATGTCATCAGCTAGTGTGGCCCACATAGATGAACGGCGTGAATAAAGCACATACATCAGGGTGTCATCCCACCGTCCCAATCAAATGGACGGTGGGGATAGAGAATACATTCATCAAGGTGGGCCCATCCCACACGTGCAGCACGTGTGGGTGGGTCCCACCCACCAGGAAAATGGATGGATGGCATTGATAAAACACAGGCATCATGTGGGGCCTCGTCCAGATGGACGGACGGTTTGGATGTACGCATGCCTCATGATTAGCCCACAGCACCAGTCCTGCAGCTGCATGCTGTGGGGCCACACATGTGGGGCCCACCAGGTCAGCATCAAGCTGACATTTGTATTTTCCTTTCTCCCAGCGTCTAAAGATCGGACAGGCAACGTGGGTTCCATCCACACATCAGGTGGGTCCCGTCTAGATGGACGGACGGTGTGGATGAAATCCGCACGCAGGTGGGTCCCAACGTAGTTGGACAACATGGATCATCATAAGTGGGCCATCATAAAAAATATATATAGAGAGAGAGAGATGGAGAGACGTGAGAAGCGGAGGGTCCCCACCACTATGGGCCCTCCCTATACAATGCATACATCAAGTGGGTCCCAAATCATGTGGTCCCTTCATCAAAATCAGATGCTATGAACACCCACCTTTGATCTCCTCTTCCTTTTTCCACCAACGTGTTCTAGAGCTCTAAGGGATGCGATTCAATGGTTGAGATAATCTTTGGAGGGTGGGATTGGGTAGTAGGAAGGTGGGCCACACTAGCTTCTCTCCCATGGAATGCTTGGACGCTGGGTTGCTTGGGATAATAAGAGAGAGATGAGAGAGAGAGGTTGTAAGAGAGAGAGAGATGGGTGAGTGATGGGTGTACTTAATATGTAAGGGTTGTAAGAGAGAGAGTTAACTTTAGGGATGGTGTTGTACTTGACATTTAATGTGTGATGTGTACTTAATTGATGGGATATATTCTCTTGGGATTACAACCGCGACGTTTTCCTCGAACTGAATGTAGGCCCATATCTCCTGGCCCGAGTATCGCCTCGGCGCGGGAGACGCGGCGTCGGAACCGCGGCGACGGCGCGGTCGCATGGATACAAGTCTCAGGTTAAGCTGACTCTGGAATATGGGATACGATTCAGGGTCACACGCAACTACTATCTACGCATCGCGGGTAGCCGGAATTCGACCAGGAGGACCGCGGAAGCCTACGAAACTATACGGGCTAGGATACGGATCTCACAAATAGGGAATGAAAAGAAAAGGGAAGTGATGGAAAGGTAATACCTGAAGAAGGAATTTTAAGGCTTTTCCAATGATCTCAGTGTGAAGATGGGTTAGCACAAAACAAAACTCAACAGAGTATAAGCAAACTATCCTAAACAGCGGAAGCAAACTACCCTAGTCCTATGAAAGCGATAAACCTACATATACCTCCATCAGACTAGATGATCAATCCTGGTACAGAGGATCAGTCAGAGGTATGGACATGTCCTCTGAATCAAATTTCTCAACAAATGGCTTTAATCGATATCCATTCACTTTGGAAATATTGTCATTGTTTTGATTCTGAATCTCGACAATCCCATGAGGATAAACATTAGTGATTGTGAAAGAGCCGGTCCAACAAGATCAGGGTTTACCCGAAAAAAAAAAGATGTAACCGAGAATTGTACAAAAGAACCTTTTGACTTGGTGTGAATGATTTCTGAAGAATGTGTTGGTCATGAAACACCTTCATCCTATCCTTGTAAATTCTCGAGTTCTCGTATGTATCGTTCCGAATTTCTTCAAGTTCATTCAACTGAACTTTGTGCAGGGAGCCAGCGTTGTCTAAATTGAAGTTCTTATTTTTAATAGCCCAATAGGCTTTATGTTCCAACTCCATAAGTGGCAAGCCTTCTCATAGACAAGTCTAAAGGAAGACATTCCAATAAGGGTCTTTAATGCAGTACGGTAAGCTCATAAGGCATCGGTCAAGCAGATTGACCAATCCTTACGGTCAAGGTTAACTGTTTTCTCTAAGAATATTTAATTTTCCTATTGGAAATCTCAGCTTGCCCACTTTGTAAAAAATGTCATATTTCTTCATTAAGTTCACAAATGGGCTATTACAAAAATGTGAACCTCCATCACTAATGATGGCTCAAGGCGTTCCGAACCGGGAAAGGATGTTCTCTTTTAAGAATTTAATGACCATTTGACGACCATTGTTCCGGCATGAAATCGCTTCAACCCATTTAGTGACATAGTCTACCGCTAGCAAAATATACAAATTTCCAAATGATTGGGGGAATGGTCTTATGAAATCGATGCCCCAACAATCAAATGCTTCAATGATCAGAATGGGGTTCAAAGGCATCATATTTCGACGGGACAATGTTCTTAATTTCTGACAATGCTCACAAGCTTTGCAAAACTCATGAGTGTCCTTGAACATAGTGGGCCAATAAAAGCCACACTGCAGAATTTTGGTCATAGACATTTTAGCAGAAAAGTGATCACCACAGGCCTGAGAATGACAGAAGGAGATGACACTTTGGTGTTAATTGTCTGGCACACATCTCCTTAAGATTTGGTCTGGGCAATATTTAAACAAATATTAATCATCCCAGATGAATTTGCATTCCTCGGTGAAGAATTTTTTTTCTTATCTTGCGCAATCCAATGTGTTGGCGTGAAACCTGGGACAAGATAATTAGCAATATCCGCAAAGCAAGGGAAATAGGAGACTTTAAACATTTGTTCATTGGGGAACATGTCATTTATATGCATCGTCTCAAGGGAATCAGAGAGATCAAGGCGGGAAAGATGGTCAGCCACTACGTTCTCTACTCCCTTTTTATCTTTTATTTTCAAATCAAATTCTTGAAGTAGGAGGATCCATCTTATGAGGCGAGGCTTAGCATCATTCTTAGAAAGAAGATATTTGAGTACCGCATGATCAGTGTAGATGATGATCGTGGATTCGATCTAGTAGGACGTAAATTTGTTTAAAGCGAACACTGCGAGTAAGAGTTCCTTTTCCGTAGTAGAGTAGTTTACTTGGGTGGGATTTAGAGTTATACTTGCGTAGTGTATAACATAGGGCTTTTTCTCTTTTCTCTGGCCTAACACCGCCGCAAGAGCATAGTTAGACGCATCACACATAATTTCAAAAGGAAGGTTTCAGTCGGGTGGCTGCATGATAGGTGCGGTGGTTAACATGCCCTTGATCTTAGAAAAAGCTTCCTAACATTGCTCAGTCCGCTCGTATGGTGCATCCTTTTGAAGTAGATTGCATAAAGGATGAGAGAGGTGACTAAAGTCCTTTACGAATCTTTTATAAAATCTGGCGTGTCCTAAGAAGGGTCACACGTCTCGTATGTTCTTGGGTGGAGGTAAGTTAAAGATAAGATCAATCTTAGCCTTATCTACCTTAATTCCTTTGGACAAGATGATGTGTCCAAGTACAATTCCCATACGAACCATGAAATGACACTTCTCCCAATTCAATACCAAATTCTTTTCCTCACATTGCTTTAACACACATTTAAGATTCTCTAAACAATCACTGAAGGATGGACCAAAGAAGGAGAAGTCATCCATGATGACCTTTAAATATTGCTCCACCATATTAGAAAAAATACTCATCATGCATCGTTGAAAAGTGGCGGGGGCATTATACAATCCGAATGGCATCCTTCGATAAGCAAAGGTGCCAAAGGGACATGTGAATGTGGTCTTTTCCTGATCTTCAGGGGCTATCTCTATCTAGTTGTGGCCTGAATACCCATCAAGGAAGCAGTAGTAGGAATGACCAGCTAGCCTTTCTAAGATTTGATCAATGAAGGGCAAATGAAAGTGGTCCTTCCTTGTGACGGTATTCAATTTCCTGTAGTCAGTGCACATTCTCTAACTAGTAGTAACTCTAGTTAGTACGAGTTCATTATTGGCATCGGCTACGATGGTGATTCCAGATTTCTTAGGAACCGCTTGAGTTGGACTCACCCATTGACTATCGGATATAGGGTATATGATACCCACATCCAATAGCTTAAGAACCTTAGCCTTAACCACTTCTTTTATGTTTGGATTTAATGTACATTGTGGTTGCCAAGAGGTCTTCGCATTATCTTCTAAATAAATGCGGTGAGTATAAATCAAAGGGTCAATTCCCTTGAGATCTGCAATCAACCATCCAAGGGCTCTTTTGTGCTCAATGAGAGTATAGATAAGCATACTCTCCTGTTCTGGCTCAAGGTGGGAAGAAATCACCACTGAATGTATCTCATCTTGACCTAAATAGACATATTTCAATTCAGAGGGCAAAGGTTTTAGGTCAAGCTTCGGTGCCTTGAGGTTAAACGGTATAGGCACTACATCAGTTTGGGGCAACTTTTCAAATTGTGGCCTCCATCGATTAACTTCTAGTACCAGTATAGTATCAAACATAGCCCCTGTCTCCCTAATCATATCATCATCTAAATCATGGGAGTGGGCCAAGCACATCTCTAAAGAGTCAGAGGATAACGTCAAAAGTATTCTATCTTTCACGAAAGAATCAATCAAATTAATATCGTGGGCATCGTCATCATCCTCTACCTATTTGCTCATGTTGAAAAAAATATTGATCTCCAATGTCATATTCCCAATAGACAAATTCATGCCTCCATTCCTACAATTGATGATTGCATTTGATGTGGAAAGAATGGGCGACCAAGAATAACGGAAATTTGAATGCTCATATCCACGATGGGTTGAGTATTCAAGATGATAAAATCTATTGGGTAGTAGAATTTGTCAACCTCGACCAACACATTCTCAATTATCCCTCTTGGTACACGAACTGAGCGATGGGCAAGTTATAACGCAGTCCAGGTAGGTTTTAATCATGTAGACCCATTTGTTCGTAAATCGAGTATGGGATCATATTCACGCTTACTCTTAAATCAAGAAGTGCGTGCTCAATCCGGTAATTCGCAATTACACAAGCGATGGTTGGGCTACCGGGATCTTTGTACTTCTGTGGCACATCTTGCTTTAGGATGGCACTCATTTTTTCTGTCAAAAATTTTTTCTTTTGAATGTTTTGTCGTCTTTTGGTCGTACACAAATCTTTCAGAAATTTGGCATATGAAGGTATTTTTTTAATGTCATCTAGTAGAGGAAGGTTGACCTTCACTTGTTTAAGCACCTCTAGAATGTCCTGAGAGTTAGAGAGAGGTTTTAGTGCAATCAACCCTTAGGGGAATGGTGCAACTGGTTTGTTTTGAAGTTTCAGTTCTATCTCATGTGGAGCATCGTTAGGTCTATCAGTCTCATCTACATCTGGATCCTTAGGCTTTTTAGCCCTTACCGGAATAGATTTGTCAATTATCTTTCCACTCCTAAGAGTGGTAATAGACTTAGCTTGCTCTATTGAATTTGAAGAGCTTAGTTCACTAACTCCATATTGCGGTTTAGGATTAGGAATAGGTTGGGCTGGAAGCATCCCTTTCTCTATAAACGTAACGTATGAGTCTATCTTTCGTATAGCCTTTGTGAGTTCTTGTAAGGCTTGAAGAGTACTTTGTTGGATAAGCTCTTGAGGATTTTGAACTAATTCCTCTTGATGTTTCCCTTGATTTAACAATTGATTAGGGATTTCTTGAGGTGTAATAGATTGTCCATTCCTCCAACTGAAATTTGGATGATTTCTCCAGCTAGAGTTGTATGTGTTTGAAGTGAGTCCCTTGAAAGGCCTTTGGTAGTTGTTTACGGCATTTAATTGCTCATTCAATATTTCTTGAAGCGCGGGTATTGTTGGGCAATTTTCAGTTGTATAAATATTGTAAGCACAAATATCGCAGATAACCTCCTTATCCTTATCCTTCCTAAGTTCCATGGCCTCGAGTTTTCTTATGAGACTGGCCACTTTAGCATTGATATCATCTTCATCTTTCAAAAGATATATTCCACCTCTCTCCTTTGATTGGGTAGGCCTAGACGTGACACTCGTTCCTGGGGAGATGTCCCATGATTGTGCGGTTTCAGCAAGTTTATCAAAGTAATCCCACACCTCATCAAGATCTTTATTCAGGAATTCCCCATTGCACATGGAAAATGTCAGTCATTCATGGAAAAAATTTGCTATGCGCCATGTTTCAAAACCGTGTTGTGGGCATGAACTGACAAGATCCTTGAACCGCTCCCAACAATGGAAGAATGTTTCGTCTTCCCTTTTAGCGAAGTTCATGATCGACTTTTTGATGGTGTTCGTTTTATGATATGGGAAGAATTTCTTTATGAACTCCCTTGTCATGTCATTCCATCTGCCAATAGATCATGGACGCAGTGAATATAACCACGTCTTAGCCTTTTCTTTCAGGGAGAAAGTAAAGAGTTTTAGCCGGATTATATCCTCAGACACATTAGGAAAGTATAAAGTGGCTATGATCTCATCAAACTCTTTCAAGTGTAAATATGGATTTTCATATTCAAGCCCAAGGAACTTTGGAAGGAGTTGGATCACTCCTGGCTTGATGTCTATGTTTCTTATATTTTTTGGAAAGACCATACAGGAAGGGGTGCTCACCCCCGCCAGTTATAAATAGTCTTCTAAAGTATAAGGCAGGGGTGCTCGATGCACCTCGTTTTCATCTTGGATTTCCTCCACCCTAGGTTGGGGTGGATTTGGAAGGTGATTGGTCGATTGATTGGCAGCCATAACCTCAATTAACTTTCTGGATCTTGAGTGGTGTCTAATCCTGTGATGGATAGATAACCACTCAACCAACCCTCTTTTACTCAAGAGACGTCGAGTGTTATCGCGGACCCACTTGGGCATGAAACACTCTTAGCCCTCAATTTCAGAATCTAACTTAACCCTAAAAAGGAAAGAGAAAAATAGAAATCTAGAAATAGAAAGAGAGAGAATTAGAAAGAAGTTACCAAATTAGAAGTTTCTATATTGGGATCCTGCAAAAGTTAAAAGGAAAGTGAATTAGTTTCTAACAAAAGAACCAAGAAAGCAACCTAGTTTCTAAAAATGAAAAAGTAAAGTTTCTAAAAACAAAAAAGGAAAGTTTCTAAACCTAGAAATAGAAAGCTAAGTTAGTTTCTAAAATAATTTGGAAAAAATCATAACCTAAAAATAGAAAGTTAAAAAACCCTAATCTAAAACTAATTACAAAACTAGTTAATCTCAGAAAAACACAACCGTTAATTCTCGGCAATGGTGTCAAAAACTTGTTCATAACCCCAAGTGTAGGGTCGCGATGCAGTAATAATCTCAGTGAGATCAAGGTCGAATCCACAGGGACTAATCTCATGAGTATTCTGAGAGCAACTAGAAGTAGAACTAGAAGAAGATGTGAATCTAACCTAAAAGTGTAAAGAGTAATTATGAATTGATTAACTAAAACTTCTAACTTTAAAGGCGAGAACTAGGGTTTCCTAGGATCCACTTGTACCAATCAGGGAAATCTATGCTTGATTCAAGGACACAACTGGAATCAGAGTCGTATCTTATCCAGTTGGAAGATATCTCAAGAAAACCAAATCTGAACTTCCTTTGATCTAATTCTCAATGGATGAAAGTTATGAGGATTGGAAGTGATTCCATCACCTAGCCATGCCCAGTAAACTACGCCAAACAACAGGATATACCAATTCCACAATCAAACATATGAGAATCATGAAGATTAGAAGGGATTCCATCATCCAACCATGCCCAAGGGACGATGGTGAACAACAGGATTTACTAACTTCACAATCTCAATACATGAAAAGAAGATACTCAAAGCTATTGTAGATCTACTGTAATTTGAGTCACAATAAACCATTAAGAACTGAAAGTATTCCTTAAAAATCAAACTAGGATCAAAGAGAATTCAATATAAACATGAATCAAAGCAATAGAAAACATCCCATCACGCTACAAATTTCACCTCTTAGCCCTAGCTAAGAGGTTTAGCCAACCATAGACATGATTGGATCTAAAACCCTAGAAAAAAGCATGAAAAACTAAGGAAGAAAGAAGAAAAACGCTTGGCGACAGCTCTCCACTCTTGTGCTTCGCTCCTCCAAACCCTCAATTGATGCCCAAGGATGCCCTGGGGACTCCTATTTATAGTTGTGGAACACCTCCTTGGAAAAATTCAGAAACTGCCTCAAATTTACGCACTTTACGTAACTTAGCCCGATTCGTTCGATGTCATTGAAGGTGTCTTTTATACGTACTTTTTTCGCGCTTTTGTTGCTTCATCCGGACTCTGTAACCTTCCATCTCATCGAACCTACCTTCAATGTCGTCAAACATTATTTGAGGAATCAATAATGTGTCAAAAACAATCCAGACATTTAATTCAATTTCTTCAATAAATTCGATGTCATCGAAGAGTACCTCGATGTCATCAAGCAGGTCTTCGGTATCATCGAGGAAGCATTCGAGTAATCGAACATGATGCCCAATGTGTCCAGCGAGTTTTACCGAAATTCCATAGAAATTCGATGTCATCGAGCAGGTCTTCGATGTCATCGAGCAAGGCTTCGAGTCATCGAAAAACGTCTTCAATTTGTCTAGCGACCAACTCAATTTTCCTTCATAAATTCAATGTCATCGACCCATGTTCGATGTCATCGAATGTGTCCTCGATGTCATCGAACGGTATTTGATGACATAGTCAATGTGTATTCCGCCCTTATTCTTTCGACTTCATTCCTTCTCCACTTGGTTTTCTTGAATCTTGGGCCCTTGGAATCTTCAATCTTTGTCTCCTTAGATCCATTCTTTGCCTTGGTGATCTTTAAGCGTCAAATCCATACTTTTAACACATTTTCCAATCCAAGCTCTTAAATTCACCTTGCAACACAAACATGAGTAAAATAGGACATTAAACAAGATATAAATGGGGTTCAATATGCAATATTTGACTCTTAACAGTGAGCACCCCCCCTTAGTTGTGGGCGCCCACCTTCAATACGTTTAATGATATTATATATATATATATATATATATATATATATGTAATTATTACTTTTTATTTTTTCTACCAAATGTTGAAACGGTTATATCTTCTTTGTTATTTGTCTATTTTTTTTTGTGATCTTTATCTTATTGGAAAGATAATCAGATAAGCTTTCTAACAAGACTAAAATCGCTTCAATCGGACCTCGTTTGATGTGCCAAAAATATATCCGTCCAATATATGAAATCAGTTGTTTGCAATTAGAAAAATGGTCTGCTTTTGATGATTTTAGGATTATTGGAAACGCTGCCTGATAAGCTTTTCATTGCAACTGGAATCACTTCAATCGGATCCTGTTTGATTAGTTTAAAGTGCGACCAAAGTTTTTTCCGATTTAGTCACTCGGTAATGCGAGGTTTTGATAAATAGGCCAAAATTTTCTCATCATAACTCGGATGGGAGGAAACTTAAGTTTATTAGGTAGATCATTTGACCACCCTTCCAATGAATCATAAATCATAATGATCGGTCAGGATTTGCCTTCAATAATACCATGACCATTTCGTATACAGGGATGATTGTACCTTCCTCAATTTTGAATATATGACATCTTACACCTCAACACAACGCTATTCGGAAAGACTATGATACAGAGAGTGATCCATAGGTAGAGCGGATTCATTTTATTTTCATTCTCTTTTTATTTTCTCTAATTTATTTAACAAGAAGATAAAGCATATTTTTTCCGTTTATTAGTTAATTTTCTATTTTGTTTGTCCTTTCTTTGTGGGGGGGGGGGGGGAAGAAAAAAAAAAAGAAAAGGAAGAAGGTAAGTTGTTTTATTTATTTGATATTTTTATTTTCATCCACTTTTTTATTTCTAAAGAAGAAGAAGATACTAAAGGTAGATATTATTCATTTTTATTGTATTTTATAATAGGATGTTCGGATAGATGCGAGGACATTTTCATCATTAAAAAAAAAGTTAAAAATTTGTTATAGATTTCAAAAAAATAAATCCAAAAGGAAGCTTACTTTGGTAATTAAAGTAAACCTTGGGTATACTTTGATAAATAAAAAAAATTCAAAATAATAAAATAATAAGAGAGTGAGAGAGCAACAACGTAGAGAGAGAGAGAGAGAGAGAGAGAGAGAGAGAGAGAGAGAGAGAGAGATCTTGAGGTGAGTTATCTCAAGATAGATATTTCTTGTTTCTTTTTATTCTATTTCTTCTTTATTTTGTTTTAAATTGTTTTCTTTTACTTTTTTTCTTTATTTCTTATTTAATTTGTTTTAATCACTTTCTTGTATCATCATCCTTAGATTTGGATTTTTATTGTTCATGCTTTGTTTTTTTTTTTTTTTTCTAAATTTAATCATTTAATTTGAAGAAAATCAACATTTTAGGGTTTCATTTTTAGAATTTTCGAATTCATTTTAGAATTATTGTAAAAAAAATCTGAAACTTTTAAAATTATATAAGAAAGCCCTGAATTTCAGATTTATTAAAAGCACCTTTGAAATTTTATATTTAAGAAATTCTAGGATTTTTGTACAGTTTCTACAGTTCAAGCATTGTTATCTAATTCTCTAAAATTTCAGGATTTTCTATTCTATTTCTGCAGTTCCAGCATTGATATGTATTTTCTAAAATTTCTAAGGTTTACTATCTAATATTTTATATTTGATTTTTTGTATTATATATTCATATTCCTTTTAAAATTTTGATATTGGAAAATTGTTTGAGGTGATTAGAATATTTTTAAAATTATGGGTGGATGAACTTGCTTTACATTACATGTACTATGGTTCCGATCGCTGTGGGATGTTTATCAAAATATTGACTTGAGAAAAGAAAATTATGTATCATGTTAATTGTTGAAATCATTATTAGAACACTAGAAAATAGGTGCGGCGATTGAGTTCCCTAGTTAAAAATTCCTAAAGTGTAAATAGGTGAGGAGATCAAGACCATTGGTTTGAAAGTCCCAAAAGCCCAATTAGTACCATTTGTAACATCCACTGTTGGACCGAGTAGAAAGGGACCACTATCAGGTCAGGTAGGATAGTAGCCTAACCAACAAACGTGTGACTCAATCACTTACTACAGGGTTAAGTGAGCACATTAGGATTGTAACAAGTTCCCAATGTCAAGCCAGGTAAGCTTGGGAAGGAGCGTTGGCCAACTAGTATAAAATGGGTGTGGTGTTCAAAAGAACAAATTGTACTTATTATCATGGTTATTTTCTACATGGTTTGTATATAATTCATTCATGATTTATCCCACATGAAATTACATTATAATCTTTTTCTCGATCTTTGATTTTTAAGCCATGCAAGAAAATTTAGTGTTTTGATAAATACATTTTATTCAAGCTTGATATGTTTATTTATTTATTTTAAATCAAAACTTTGCAAGATATATACGCACTAGGCCCGTCTAGCTTACCCATTATTATGGATATTGAATTTCTAGAGCATGATCTCACCTAGGTAGTTGAGGAATTTACTAGATCTTTATTTTTATTTAGATTTAGTTTCCTTTAAAGACTTGGATTTAATTGTAATAGGCTTGAAATAGGAAGTATATATGAATTTCAATTATGGTGGTGATGACTTAGTATTTTGATATGTAAATATTTTACTTTCAACTGATTAGAATATGTTTCATGGATAGATATTATATGATATGTGGATTACGACGTGTGAACGTATAGTGAGTTATGGCATTGGGTGTGGGATCCGGATCGAGCACACCTAGTGTCGGATTTCGCTGCGTGACTAGATGTGACCCATTTTAGGCTTGTGTCCTAACATCTGCCAGAACAAATATCGCATTGACCCAACATAGCATTTATTTGAATGCTCTTACTTGTCAATTCAGCCCTTCCAAGATGTCAAAATAATTGAGAATAATAGTAAAAATATAGTTTTGGGTTCCCCTTTACTCAAGCCCAATGCAATCTTGGGTAAGATCAAGGATTTTTCTGCCCGGCCCCAACCTCACACAAACCCAACCAGTTCAAAATCCAAGGCCAAGCCAAAATTAGGCCTGGCCCACTGACCGTCCTAATTCAAGGTGATGATGCCTGGCCAACCACAGCCCATCTGGACACTGATCATCCGGTGCATAATGTACAATCATGTACTGGATCATTCCACTTCAATGTTTGCAGCAAAACCAATATGTACTGATGGACCCTCATTGGAACCGACCCTTGATTTGGTGGTGTCGTCGTCATGGGCCGATCCCAGCTCAACCATCAAGTGAAGGAAGATGATTCAAGGATATTCAGCAGCAGTCACCTGAGTCATCTTTAAGCTGGTTGGTGAGGGCCAATTTGCTATGGTAATTTGAAGATGCTGGATCGTTCCCAGCGATTGCTGTGATTCTAAGTAATTGGGTGGGCTTAATAAAAGCCCAGGCAAAAACATTAGTTCTTATAAGGAAAGGAAAGAAGAGAAAAAATTACAGAATCCTTGACCTATCCTACTCCCCTCTTATCAATGACAATTCATCAGCCAATTACTTTACAACCCCCTCCGGTCAGAATACAAAAATTAAATTAAATTGCATCCTGGCTGAAATTGTCGTCATCCTCTCCCCTTCTTCTTCACTGAATGGCCCGTCTTCCGCTTGTGACGGCTGAAATCCGACACGAACCGGAATGTCTGACCACAACCTGCCTCCCGGCACATATATGGGCGAGCCCCTGTGTGCACCCTGATGTGCTCTGTCCTAGCCCATGCCCACTTGAACGTCATCCTGCACCCTTTCCATGGGCACTTGAGAGGGCGGTCGTCCATATGGACCCGCCGGTGCTGCACCAGATACTTGTGAGAGAAGAACTTCTTTCCGCACCCCTTGACAGGGCAGATATTGCGCTTGTGCAATGCCAGATCTTGCTTCGTGCTAAAGCCCATCAAGCACCCCTCAACATCACACTGATATTCCGCTTCATCATCCTTCACTACTAAGTCAGCATTACCTGTGGTCTTCTTAGCTTTCTTCCCAATTGGCCTCTCGCCAACTGGTTTGACTCTAACAACCTCCATATTGACTTTCACTCTCCCTTCTTTGGGCTTTGGAGGCCTTGTTCGAAGGCGGGTACTAGGACCTCCTTCAGTCTCGTCTTTCAGATTCAGACTACCCTGGCCGCTGTTCCTCTCACGACCATTATGCAGGGGTGGGGACCCGCATTTCATCCTCCCGCTTCGAAGAATCCTTTCACATTGCAGTGAGGGATTCTCAGGTAAATCTTCTGCAATCTCAACATCGTCTTCCAATTGGAAAAGACACTTGGGTTTCTTAGTATCCACCCTTTCAAACGGCCTTCCCCTCCTCTTTCCAGATTTTCTTGTGATAGCAGCAGTTACTTTGCATGGGAGCAGGTTCCTTCCACAAACAGTCTCTTGCTCAGCCTCACCACTGTCCGAATCTGACTCATGCTTCTGATCCACACCTTGGTTGCATAATTCTTTTATGCCAGTGTCTGAACATGCCTCCAGCTTCCAATCCACACCTTGATTGCAGAATTCTTTTACATGCTCTTCTTTTTCAGTTTCTCTCTGAGCAAGATAGGGATGAACCTGGTTTGACATCCAGACCTTGCCGCACCATTTGCCCGCGACGACTATTTTCTTCTGCCTGCTGAGCCTCCTCTCAAAAACCTTAGGTTTTGTTGGGGAGTTGTCAGGTGTACTGCGACCAAACGCCTTGTATAAGACTGAATTGTATGGCATCTGCTTGCTGTAGAGAGGGGATTTGCAGAGGCTCGCACTGTAGTAGAGATTGATGCCCAGCTTAACTGCCCAATCCCCATTACCTGGTATCGCTTCCTCATCTTCCAATGCTAACCGGATATTTTCCTTATCAACCTCATTGGGTTCCCTGAACGAGATATCCTTCCAGAGATGATTAATACCCAATTCATCTGCCAATGATTTTGCTTGTGCTTCTACTTTGGGATAGTCTGCGAGCAATGATACAGGAAATCAATAACTGTGGGATGAATGAAAATGTTCGGAAGGTGTGGGGATGAAAGATAAGCATTCAGTTTGTGCAAATTTCTGCTAGACACTTCATTTCAGTAACAACAGTCTTTTTGGTTGTGTTATTATTCATGCATTGACATTCTAGTATTTGACATACATTCCATGGATGAGTTTCATTGTATATGATGAGTCCTGAGCATCCAAAACTGAAACTAGCTTCGTACCAGATGTTGGTTGAATCAGCAGATGCACATGTCAAGAGGCATGCTAATACGTGCCAACATTGCACATGCATAGCCACACAACACAAACCCCCCCCCCCCCCCCCCCACACACACACACACATTGTTGAATATTCCTTAAACAGTTAGGCCACGTATGTATGACAAAATGGATGGTTAGAAAATTGCAAGTCCATATTAATGTGTGTGTGTTACTCATGAGTGAGCTGTTTGATTTTTTAACATAGGAGATAACATGCTAGATTCCTCACAAGTGTGAAGTCAGCCAGTGAATTGCAACTGAGCCTGGTGCTTGACGATGTGGTTCTGGAATTACCAGTACTCCCATGTCAAGCACTCGATGACACAGCCAGTGTTTTGAGTATCGATGATATCGGCCAATATATCCCACGATATATCTTGTATCCCACCTGTGGGATATGAAACACACAAGTCGTGGGATATATCCCACATGTTCGATCCAGTGAACATTTTCGATTTTCAATCCTTTATTTTTTCCTGTAAATCATGTTAAATCAGTGTCAACTTGTTACAAATCCATAATTTTTCATGTTTTGCATTTAAAATCATATATTAAGAGCTTCAATTTCGAGATTTGGAGATGGGCCGAGTTGTGGAAAATTTAAAAAAAATAAAATTTCTCCATTTCTCACAACTCGGTTGCAATCTGTGTCCAAACATAAAATCAAAAATCTACGTAACCTAATCTAGTGATTCTTCTTTTGCTTTTGAATGTATTGTTCATGTTTCCACACGTTTTCTTACATTTATACATTATATGAATAGACTTTGAATATATTTGCATGAATTCAGTTAGACAACGCATAGATTAAGGGCCCCATACAAAGAAAGCTTATTATGTGCAATTGTTTTTTGTAATGTTTTGATTTATAAGTGTATTGATGCCTTTTTTAAGAATCACTGAAGTTTCATTGAAAAATTTGACTAATTTCCCAATGTTTCCCCATGTTTCCAAAAACAACGATACATTATACGATACAACCGATGTATCCCATGCGATAACCGATATGTATCGGTATCCCAAGGGTGCGACACGTAACACGATACCAATATTTCAAACACTGGACACAGCAATGAATTAATATTCTCTGTTCAAGAATTTTTTGTTTAGTCTACATTCAACATGTATGTGCTGATGAGTGAGCTGGTTTCATTTTTTAAGATAGGAAACATGCACCATGGGCCATCTTATGAACGTCCTGGATTCCTCAAGTGTGAAGTTGGCATGTTAGGTGCAATTGAGCACAGTGCTTGAGGTTGAGGTTGTGGAATTACCATTCATTTTTTTAAGATAGGATATGTACCATGGGCCACCTTATAAGCATATCTTGGATTCCTCAAAAAATGACTTGGCATGTGAACTGCTTTTCTTCTTCTTTCTTCCTTCTTCTTCTTCTGCTTTTTGTAGGATAGGGATCTTTATTTTAAAAAAAAACAAAAAACAAAAAACAAAAAACAAATAGCAGATACAAAAACTGAACAAGAAAACCAAAACAATATATTATAACAGGTAACACTGTCCACAATAGACATTGGCATCTAGGACAGCCTCCTCTGCGAGGATATCCGGCCTATCATTTGCCAACCTGCTTATTCAAATGAACACCCTGTTAACGCTAAACAGATCGGACAGCTCCTCTATGATGCCTTCAATTCTCCATGGACAGATTTTAGACTTGGCCCAACTGATCGTGTTTAATACATCCCCCTCAACTATAGCTGGGAAGAACAGAAATCTATGAGCCACCTCTACAGCTTGGAGAAAAGTTACTGCTTCTGCTGCATTTGAGTCAGCTATGCCTACCAGGCCCGAAAATTCAGACAAAAGAGCACCACTGCAATCAGAAACTGTAAACTGACCTTGCCTGGTCCCAGATTCCAAAGGAGCATCCGTCAAAATTGATTTTAAACCATCCTGCTGGGGGGACCTACCTGAGCAGGCTTACACCACTTCATCTGAAGACACTCAACCAGATTATGCTGAAGCAGATTCTTCAGAATTCCTCTGAATCCATAGTCCATTCTGACCCAATCAATGCTCATCTTAATGATCTTGTTAGACAAGACTAGCAAAGCTGTACATTTCCTTTCCTTTCATGCCACACACCAGATCAACACAGACAATCTCAGACCACAGCAGATTTCCCACTGTTTCCCACTGGGCACCAGGCAGCTGCTGACTGGCTGGTAACCACTTGAGAAACCGTCTCTGGGAACAGAACACCCAACACATTCCGAAGTTGAAAGCACCCTGCCAGTAAAGGAAGAGGTGGTTGACACTCTTCCACTACAGCATACAACGCGCATCAATTGGGCATAACCAGACCTCTACATTTGAGTTGAGGGAGAGGAACTCAAAATAATAGGTGAGAGAGAGAGAGAGAGAGAGAGAGAGAGAGAGAGGTGTTGGGGCTCCAAAGAAGTCTGTTGCGAGAGAGAGCGAGAGAGCTGTTGGGGCTCCAAATAAGTCTGTTGCTGCCCAACAAAGGAATGAAAATAGAGGACAAACACCCCATCAGATATGCAATGCTGGGAATTTCAGATTATTTCAGATTTCTCCTAATAATTGGGCACCGACTACCATACCATCTAATCTTTGAAACATATCAGCCACCAAACCCTCACTGTTCGATGCAATACAGAGTAAGTCCTCAAACTCCAAACAAAGAGATTACTCTTGGCACAGGACATCTCTCAAAAACCTAACCTGGGTTCCATTGCCGACTTTATAGCACAGAAAATTTCGACTCAGCCATAGGGCCAACAAATACCCCTCCAGATGAAAAAGACCCCTTGCTGTGTGAAGCAGGGAAAATTCCCAGCCACCACACCATCACTTGAACAACAAAGCGATGTTCACCTCCCAGATCCTTCTTAAGCCCAGACCTCATTCTCGAGTAGGTTTGCAAACCTCATCCATTGCCACAAGACGGAATCTGTGAGCACCCTCTTTGTCATTCCACAGGAAAATTTTCTGCATAGCTTCCATCCTATGCTCCACCTTTACTGGACGGCACAGTGTATAGAATATACACCTGTTCACTGACCAAGGCTGCCTGTGAAAGTACAACTGAACCTGGTGCTTGAAGATGAGATCTGAAATTATCATTCCTCCCATATCCAGCGCTCAGTGATACAGCAATAAGTCAATATTTTCTGTTTAAGATTTTTTTAAGGTAAATTTTTACTACGTACATGCACATGCAACACGTGCACACGCATACAAGAAGAAAGAAAACAAGACCAGAGGGATATGGAATGATGAGAGGTCATCCTAGAGATCCCCCAAAGTTAAACACATTTTCCCAATCACTCATAAGATCTTCTCAAGTACTTCTGATGGGGACATCTCGCGCACACGCACGCCCCCCCTACGCAAGTACGCAAGGAGGAGGGCCCCACCATCAATCTGGATCGATGACGACGTCCAGGAAGAGCCTCCTAGTTAGAAGACCGTGTCTTGGTTCCTTGGAGTGGACCCGATCATTATGGGGATCCCACCATTGGATCTCATGATCGTAGCCCACTACTCTACATAGTCTAGTACTTGGGGTTTTGCTTATTATTGTTATTAGGAATATCATGGACGGTTTAGATTGTTTTGATTAATTGTTATTTTTTATTACTTCATCCCCAAGTAATAGGGTGCGCACATGGCGCGGCTTTTGGGCTATAGGTTTTTCTTATAAATAGGCAACCCCTTGTAGGATTTTATTAATTGAAGATTGAAATAAAATTTCTGCGTTTTCTGCTTCTCTAATTATCTGAGTTGTGTGAGCCTAATTGGGTGCGAAACCCTCCCTTCTTCGAAAGCCTAACTACCATGGTGCGAAGCCACACCCATCCCGATTCGCCCCCACCTCCTACTATCCATATTCATCTTCTCCTATGGTCATCCAACCTTTAAATCCACCGTTATTTTACAGCCAATCCTTCTCTACAGCAAATTTCCAGAATCAGGCCCTGCAGGAGGGCTGAAACTTCGGCGAAGCACCGTGCTGAAACCAGTCATCCGTTCGATCTGAAAATTGGTGTGTGGGTGGCCCATTCCTGGCCAACTAACCCCTTGCTGGCCATTTTTGGGTTTGTGGGCCCCACACACGTGCAATCCACAATGCACGCACGTGCATTAGGCCCACTTCCTTCCCACACGTGTGGGCTGATTCTAGGTTCTTTTACTGCTCTCAGTCACTCCTCTCTCGCCTTATTTCCATAACCCTAACCCTAGATCATCTCAAATCCCCAAGTTCTATTCTACTTTTGCAACCCTAGGGTTTCCCGAATTGAAACGTGTGAATCACTTGGATTGGGGAAGTAATCCTTTGCATGTGTGGATGAATCTACTCTCCTTTGATCATTGTTTGGTCTATAATTTTAATTGATTCAACCCTAACATGTGTAGGCTTGAACCCTTGTAGATTCCCCCTTGGTGAATGCTTCACTTTATGTGGGATGTGGAATTTTTGTGATTGTTTCTAAATTAGTATGATCTAAAGTCTAAAATCTGGCATATCATACTTAATTTCTATGTCCTGCATTAAATTTGGTATCAGAGCCTAGGTTTTTCATAGGGGAATGCATTGCGTGTTTAGGGTTTAGTCTGTTTGTGTCTATTTTGCAGCAAGTCTCATTATATAGGGTTGTTTAGGACCCATAATTCACAGTATGGGCTGTTGAATTTTCTGTTGTCAGAAAATCCCCAAATTTCTTAGCTGAATTTTCTGTCAACAGACTATTTAGGCGGTTATGTTGCTGGAATTTTAGTAGCATTGTGTAGTTTCCCTCATATAGAGTCCTATAGGATCATTTAGTCCCATTTAGGCGCATATAGTTGTGTTAGAGGGTCTTTGAGTTGAGTGAGTAGTTGTATGCCCACACGTATTGGTCGTTGTTTTGGCTTGCACCCTACACTAAACATGGAGCAATTGCAAGAATCAATGAACAATATAATCCAGTAGTTTGAGTCTTTGGGTAAGCGCTTGGAACAACGTATTGACCAACGCTGACCAGCTTAATGTGCGCGTTACCCAATTAGAGACCTCTGCCCGTGCAAACCCCACCATTGGGGAAGATGCACAATCTCAAGCAGGTGGTCAGGAGGATAGACCAAGGAATGGAGGTGACCAAGGAATTGGTCATGGGCGCGTACCCATGCACCCACACCGCGAGAGGCATCGTGATCATTATGACCCAGATGCGCAACTCCTCAAGGGAGCTATAGAGGCCCTTACGTTTGATAGCCACTTGTACCCTAAGACTTTTCTAGATTGGTTGGTAGATATGGACCACTATTTTGAGTGGTATGACATGTCAGATGCTCGTCGAGTCCGATTCATTGAGATGAAACTTGTGGGCCAAGCAAAGAGGTTTTTGAGCTGCTATAGAGCGAAAGAAAGAAAGGTCGAGGGAGCTCCCAATAGTCCATTGGAGAGAAATGAAAGACTCTTAAGAAAAAGTACCTCCCTTTCTCTTATCATTTGAGGTTGGTTGAGGAATGACAGTCTCTTCGACAAGGTTCCATGGGTGTTGTTGAATACATTGAAAAGTATGAAGAGTATTTTACCCGATGTGAAGTTGATGAGGACCCCATACTCACTCTTGCTCGATTTAAGACGAGCCTCCGTTCTGACATTAGGAGAGAGTTTCTCGCCAAGGATATAGATACTCTTGAAAAGATGTATCAAGTAGTGTTAGAGGTCGAGCAATACCTCAAAGCATCCGTGAGAAGGCGGTTTGAGTTTCGTGATTCTGGCGCTAGGGCCAACCCTTCTGGGACTAAGCCCAACACAGGATATCAATACAAGCCCTCCAATGGTTCTCAGTCTGGGCCCAAGGATGATAAGGGTAAAGAGGTTATCAGGTCTAGTTCGCACAAAAATGAGGCAACTAGGTGTTTTAAGTGTCAGGGGTTTAGTCACTTTGCCTACCAATGTGGCACGAAAGAGGGCACCAAGGTGTTCCTTATTGATGGGCAAGTAGAAGTAATGCCCTCAGAAAGTGACGGCGAAGGCAAAGAATATGAGCCAGCAGAAACCCCTACTGATGAGGAAGAGGAAGCGTAAGAGTCTGCGACCCTCGCAGTTTTGTGTTGCGCCTTTGCACGAGCCAAGAATACTGATGATTGGCGCAGCAACACGATCTTCTATACTTATACAAAGTGTAGTGAAAAGAGTTGTAAGATGATCGTGGATAGTGGTAGTTGCGCCAACGTGGCATCAATTAGCATTGTGAGCCGTTTGGGCTTGAAGCTTGAAGCCCATCCTCAACCTTATATAGTGTCATGGGTTGATGAAACTTCCATTCCAATCTTGCACTGTTGTCTTGTTCCTATTCAGTTTGGATCATATAAAGACACACTTTGGTGTGATGTTGTTCCCATGGATGTTGGTCATATCATTCTGGATAGGCCTTGGCTCTATGACAAGGATGTCACTATATTCGGTCGTTCGAATGTGTATACATTCTGGTTTGAGGGCAAGAAAGTCAAGCTAAACCCACTTCCCCCCAAGAACACAACTAGAAAGGAGTCCACCACACAGAGTGATGTGAGCGGCTCAAAAGAATTGAAGGAACCGAAGTCCAAGTCTAAGCCTCTCCATATTCTAAATGCCAAGGACTTTGAACGAGAGACTTGAGTCGGCCTCGGTAGTGTACGCCCTCATGGCTAGGGAGAGTGCACCAAAGGCTAGCGTAGAGTTACCCACTGAGGCCATTTTAGTAGTGGATGAGTTCCATGATGTCTTTCCCGAGGATCTACCAGATGAGCTTCCCCCTATGAGGGATATACAGCATGCCATTAATTTAGTCCCTGGGGCGACTCTACCAAACCTCCCTCATTACAGAATGAACCCAAAGGAGCATGCAGAGTTGAAGAGGCAGATTGATGAGCTCCTATAAAAGGGTTTCATTCGAGAGAGCATGAGCCCATGTGCCGTGTCCGCCCTTCTTACACCTAAGAAGGATGGCACATAGAGGGTGTGTGTTGATAGTAGGGCCATCAATAAAATCACAGTCAAGTATCGATTTCTCATACTACGTCTTGATGACATGTTGGATATGATGGCCAATACTACTATCTTCTCAAAAATTGACCTTAAAAGCAGTTATCACCAAATCCGTGTACGCCCTAGTGATGAGTGGAAGATGGCCTTTAAGACGAAGGATGGGCTATACAAGTGGCTAGTTATGCTTTTTGGGCTGACTAATGCCCCAAGTACTTTCATGCGTGTGATGACCCAAGTATTGAGACCCTTCATGGGGAGTTCATGGTCGTCTACTTTGATGATATCTTGATTTATAGCATGACCAAGAAACAACACCCCAACCATTTGAGACAGGTTTGTGGGATCCTTAGAGCCGAGAAATTGTACGCCAACCTAAAAAAGTGTGCGTTTATGTCTAGTAGTGTTATCTTCTTAGGTTTTATTGTATAAGTTGAGGGTATATCGGCGGATCCCGAGAAGGTCAAAGACATTGTCAATTATCCTGAACCCCGCAATATTCACGAGATGCGCAGCTTTCACGGTTTGGCCACCTTCTATAGGCGGTCCATTCGAGGCTTCAGTTCCATTATGGCTCCCATCACGGATTGCATTAAAAAGGGAGAGTTTCAATGGACGAGGGCAGCCTTGAAAGCCTTCAAGGAGCTAAAGTCAGGATGACCGAAGCTCCAGTAACGCGACTTCCGAATTTTTCGAAAGTTTTTGAAGTCGCAAGCGACGCGTCAAGAGTCGACATGGGAGGAGTACTTAGTCAGGAAGGGCACCTTGTCGCATTTTTTAGTGAGAAACTGAATGAGGCAAAGCAAAAATATTCCACCTATGACAAAAAGTACTATGCGGTAGTGCAATCACTGCGCCACTGGTGTCATTATCTATTGCCGCAAGAATTCGTCTTGTTCTCAAATCACGAGGCCTTGAGATATCTGAACACTCAGAAGAAATTAAAACCTAGGCACGCCAAGTGGGTCCAATTCCTTCAAGAGTACACCTTTGTGCTTAAGCACAAGGCCGGTGTAGAGAATAAGTCGTGTTACTCAATTCCATGAGTGTCGAAGTCACGGGCCTCGAGCGTGTCAAGGAGGATTATTCTAACTGCTCAGATTTTGGAGTTGTGTACGCGTTGTTGTTAGAGAGTCCGTCAGGAGCTAGCAGTGATTACTTGATTTTAGACGGATATTTGTTTAAGAGTGATCTCTTATGCATACCGCGCACCTCCCTCCGCGATTTTGTTATCTGGGAGCTACATTCAAGAGAGGTCGCGGGTTATTTTGGTCGAGACAAGACCATTGCCCTAGTGGAGGATAGGTTCTATTGGCAAAGCCTCAAGCAAGACGTGGCCAAAATTATAGGACAATGTCATACTTGTCAACTGACAAAGCGGAAAAAGCAAAATACGGGACTATACACACCTTTGCCAGTTTCATTCATCCGTTGGCAGGACATCAGTGTGGACTTCGTACTTGAGCTCCCCAAGACTATTCGGAAACACGATTTCATATTTGTTGTCATGGACCATTTTTCTAAAATGGCCACTTTATTCCTTGTTCTAAGACCTCTGATGCATCTCATGTTGCCAAGTTGTTCTTTAGTGAGGTCGTCAAACTTCGCAGGCTACCAAAAACCACAGTGTCTGACCGTGACGTGCGATTCATGAGTTATTTTTGGAAGACACTATGGCACATGATGAATACTAGGCTCCAATTTTCTTCTACCTACCACCCTCAGATTGATGTCAGACTGAGGTGGTCAATAGGAGCCTAAGGATTTTGCTCAAATGTTTAGTGGGGGAGCACACCAAGACGTGTGATACCGTACTACCTATAGGCGAGTTTGCATTTAATAGTTCTGTCAATAGGTCCACAGGTTTAAGTCCTTTTTGAAGTCATTACTAGTTATAAACCTAGGAAACGTATTGATCTTATCCCTATATCACTGTCCCATAGGCCATCAGACTCTGCAGAGTCTTTTGCGCATCACATTCATTCATTGCATTACAAAATCAGGCGAAAGATCACTACTAGTAATGAACATTACAAACTTTCTGCAGACCAGCATAAACGTTTCAAGGAATTTAATGTAGGGGACTTTGTGATGGTCCGCATCAGGCCAGATCGGTACCCTCAGGGAGCCGTTCGTAAATTACAAGCGCGTAGCACTGGACCATTCAAAATTATAAAACGAAATGGTCTCAATGCGTATGTGGTAGATCTTCCACCTTCCATGGGAATTAGTTCCACATTAAATGTGGAAGATCTAGTTGCTTTTCAGCGGACCCTTAATACATTGTCCAACCTTTCGCCTAACCTTCCTGATTCCCCAGACCTATCCTTTGATCCATGGCCTCTTCCCGACCCTTCTTCTCAGCCTCTACCTCTCATACATTCCCTTCCTACACCCAGAGAGGAGATAGATGATATTCTGGACTATCAGATAGTAATGTCGGACGGCGAGTTTTAAAAGTACCTAGTTAAGTGGAAGTCACGCCCAACTTCAGATAGTACGTGGCTCACTGAAGAGCTTCAACGAGTTGATCTTGACATCTTGGAGCAGTTCAAGAGTTTTATTTAGCCAGTGGCGAAATCTTTGTAGCCAGGAATTGATGGGGACATCTCGCACATGCACGCCCCCTACGCACATACGCAAGGAGGAGGGCCCTACCATCGATTTGGATCGATGACGATGTCTAGGGAGGGCCTCCTAGTTAGAAGATTGTCTTGGTTCCTTGGAGTGGACCCGATCATCATGGGGATCCCACAATTGGATCTCATGATCGTAAGCTACTACTCTAAATAGTCTAGTACTTTGGGTTTTGCTTATTATTGTTATTAGGAATATCATAGACGGTTTAGATTGTTTTGATAGTTGTTATTTTTTATTACTTCGTCTCCAAGTAATAGGGTGCGCACATGGCGCGGTTTTTGGGCTATAGGTTTTTCTTATAAATAGGCAACCCCTTATAGGATTTTATTAATTGAAGATTGAAATAAAATTTCTACGTTTTTTGCTTCTCTAATTCTCTAAGTTGTGGGAGCCTAATTGGGTGCGAAACCCTCTCTTCTTCGAAGGGCTAACCACCGTGGTGCGAAGCCACACCCATCCCGATTCGCCCCTACCTCTTACCATCCATATTCATCATCTCCTACAGTCATCCAACTTTTAAATCCACCGTTATTTTGCAGCTAATCCTTCTCTATAGCAAATTTCAGCGAAGCACCGTGCTGAAACCTGTCATCTGTTCGATCTGAAAATCGGTGTGTGGGTGACCCATTCCTGGCCGACCAACCCCTTGCTGGCCCTTTTTGGGTTTGTGGGCCCCACACACGTGCGGGCCACAATCCACGCACATGCGTTAGGCCCGCTTCTTGCCCACAAGTGCGGGCTGATTCCAGGTTCTTTTCTTACTCTCATTCACTCCTCTCTCGCCTTATTTCTATAACCCTAACCCTCAATCATCTCAAATCCCCAAGTTCTATTCTACTTTTGCAACCCTAAGGTTTCCCGAATTGAAACGTGTGAATCCCTTGGATTGGGGAAGTAATCCTTTGCATATGTGGATCAATCTACTCTCCTTTGATCATTGTTTGGTCTATAATTTTTAATTGATTCAACCCTAACATGTGTAGGCTTGGACCCTTGTAGATTCTCCCTTGTTGAATGCTTGACTTTATGTGAGATGTGGAATTTTTGTGATTATTTCTAAATTAGTATGATCTAAAGTCTGAAATCTTGCATATCATACTTAATTTCCATGTCCTGCATCAACTACACCCCACAAGCAACTTTAGCCACATTTCCTGAGATGTAACTCTACCCTTGGCCCTAATGAATACAACACTGGATACAGATCTGTTATTTGAGAGTATGATCATTACACTCTTTTCAAATAGAGCACACCATTGCTAGCATGGAAAGCTACCAAATCATTCTTTCTCTTTTCCCATTTGGCCCCCAATTCCAAGCATAGAACAATGCAATTGTACCAGGCATGCCCATTTTATTTATTATCAAAGAGAGCCAAAACCTTCCTCTAAACCACTGAGACTACATCACAACAAATGAAGGGATGGTCAACTGATTCGTCCTTTAAGCACATGATACAAACGTTCATCAACATAATGCCTCTACGCTGTAGATAATCAGTAGTGAGAATTTTGTTATTGGCCACTAGCCATCCAAACGGATAGATCCTCTGGGGACTTGGATAATGCTATATGGCAGCCGATGGTGCGCTATACTTTCCCCTAACTCCACCCTGAAATATTTCTCTTCCTTAATTGACCATGGAGGGAAAACACTTTAATATATATACTACAATTGGATTTATTCTTCAATTCTTCATCTCTAAGGTTTTTGCAAAAACAAGGAGACCAAGCGACCGCATTCCCAACATGTTGAAACATTGAGAAACAATCACATGCTCGTTGGAAAAAAAATACTGTACAATCTAGGAACCTCTAACAAAGTGACGAACTGTCACAACGACGTCTTCCCAAGATTTTATTTGGGCGCTATCCCCCACCACAAACTCTACCCCTCCAGTAAAATCATTAGATTCTCCTAAAATGGCCTTCTAAGTCCTTGAGGCTCTATATAAAAAGACATACGGGTTTGCCATCCACCATCTTGCTTCCCATATTTACAAGCAATGATATCAACCATAAATTATCTTCATTCGACCCAAACCTCCATAGCCATTCATACTTGTATCAGCGCCCCCCCCCCCAACATAACAAAAAAAAAAAAGAAAAAAGAGAGGATCAAATAGGGGCCATTGCACCTCTGCATCACACATCATTACTGGCCAATATGGATCCAATTCAGCTGTATCGGCTGAGATGATGTGGATTTTTGGATCATTGTATCAAAAGCACCATCCTTAGCAAGCGTATTGTCACTTCCAAGGGACGCCTTAACTAACCAAAATCAAAACAGGATTTCTCATGATTGCTTGTGAATAAACTACACCTTTTTTTATTGGAAAAACAAAAAAAAAAAAAGTGTGAAGATTTTACACAGTACTATATTACATGATTCTCAATATTCACAATGCATGTCAAATGTTTATCATCTAATACGCACAACATGGCACAAAAAGTTCAAAATGTTGCCTTATTTTAAATATTTATGCAAAGAAAATTTAAAATGGGAAGAACTGAAAAGGAGGATAATTCAAAATAGGTTGGAGATGATCTCAAGCAAGTATGAAGGAATAGTGCATAAACAAAAAGTCAGCTTATAAGAAAAAAGAGCTCAATTAAAAATAACAAAGCAGGAAGCAAACTATTATTTTGATGTAGTTCATGCAAACAAGTGTTGATAATCCCACAAGCACCTCCACATGCAGACTCACACCATAGGTCTGCATGCCAACATGAACCACATATGTGACATCCAAGCAACTGATCGGGAAGGGCCCACTGCATAGATGACCTGGCACAAAAATCAGGTCAGTACAATCAACCACCACATGAACTGTTGATTAGTCATTGACCCCTTTCTTTTACCACCCATCTTTCCGTACACATGGAGTCGTGTGATGAGTGGACAAGGTCATTGACATGGGGTGGCCTACCTGATGGGCAGCTTAGATCTTAGACCTAAAACATGTGGCACACATTGGTACATATGCCTGCATGTAGCTGTGAATATACAGAGGCTGTGGGAATGCCAAAACCTTGGAAAACAACTGTTGGTGCCAAATCATAACAGAACTCACCCGGATGACAGAGAAGCATCATATGCACTCCACCTATTTGACGAAGCTGCTTTTCTACCTCCGTAGCATGTTCAAGACAAAAAATATGCATTCTAGAAGAGTCCTTGTCAGATCTCTGCGTAAATGGTATGTGTGGGTTCTTTGCTGTATCAATGTTGCCGAACTGGGCTGTTTCAACAAACTTTCCAGTTGCTGCCCTATTTGAAATGGAGCGGGCAGGACCACAATGCATGGAGAAATCTGCGGAATCAAAATCTGGATCGTCCATCTTGAAATCACAATGATGTACTTTCGAAGTTCCAATGCATGTGACGCAGCTACTATCCAATTCCTTGCCACCTACCTCTGGGGAGTTTGAAACTCCTATGGATGGAAGCAAGCTGACTGGTGTTTTCAGGTTTCTATTTGTACCCGCTAACCTGTGTGGTTCCACTGATATTGGATTTCCCATGTTATCCTGAAGGGAACATTCAAAAAGTTCCGTATCCTCAGTTTGAACTTTGCTCAAACTGCTGTATTTGGATGACAAAATTGTATGTGAAGATTGCAACTGCACATCATGGTTAGATGCTAATGAAATGTCTGTCAAATTGTTTTCATCAGCAAATGCAGATATCTCAGATCGAACTGCTTCCTCCTCAGAGTCTGATGAATCACCATAAGCAAAAGCTAACAGATCAAGAGAGGAAACGGCTTTTACTTTAGTATCCGAAGCCGGTTCAGCCCTTTGATCTACAAGTTGGACTTGATAGTCAGCAGACTGAACCAAGATATCGTACAAGACGCCCTTGTCATCCTTCTCCATCCGCCCTGCACGGAACTAATTGGTTTAGAACAAAATTATAATGCACATACAATAGGATTAGCTAGAACAATATGGGCAGAAAAAATAACGGCTGGCACTGAAAAGCAACACAATGTAATTTTTCGAGAAAGGTCCGAAAGATAGACAGGAATGACCATCATTGCCCTAATCTAGTGAATGTGGTATGTCCAGTGTTATAAGTATCAGTATCACTATAAGTTTCACCAGCCAAGGATATGGAAACAATATTGATACCATCGATAATATTGCCGATTTTCAGAAATGTGGGGAAACATTGGGGAAATGTTGGAATTTTTCAGTGAAACTTCAGGAAATGCTAAAATACAAATATTTGCATATTTAGGAAATAAAAAACAGCAAAAAGAATGCATTCATAATAAGTTTCCATTTAATGGGGCCTAAAAGTATGTGTTGTCGTAAGAAATTAGTCCAATAGTAACACAACAATCACTTGAATCTAATTAAACCAACTAATAAGTAAAGAAACATGTATAATGCATTCATACATTATACATCCATGCATAAATCAGCATAAAACACAATACACATGCATGACGATCCAACCATCAATCCGTTCAACCCATCCATCCATCCATCCATCCATCCGACCATCCAACCCATCTATCCATCCATCCAAAGATTTTTAATAAACAGATTTTTGGTGATATCGATACATTGGCAAGATTATTGAAATATCGCCGATACACTAGCGATACAAGCGACACCTGGAATTTAATTAGTCGAAAATATAGCAATACATTGGCAATACAAGCAACACCTGGAATTTACACAATCGAAAATATTAGCGATACATTGGTGATATCGATACATCGGCGATACTTGGCGATATATCGGATACCTGGAATTTCTGATACTACCAATGTTATCAGTATCACCGAGCTGGAAATACAGATAATATCGGAGATATAATTGTAACATTGGGAATACTGTGAACAATAGGTATGTCTTTATGTAAAAGGAGAGCCAAGGACATCCAGGGCCAATGGGACAATTTAGCTAATTAAGAAACATAATGAGGTCCTACAGTAATTCGCCCTTTAAAGTAAGAGTAAATGATCATTCTAACTTGCCTTTACTTTCTACTGTGTGCACAAAGGAGGTGATGGTTCATTGTCAGTGAGGGTGTCAATAGATCAGGCCAACCTGCTGGGTCATGGGCTAATCTGATGCAGGACACATGATTTAATGCTAGCATGCAATGTGGAGATTATTAAAGAGTCCACAAAGTAATTCGATTAACAAAAGATGCTAACCTACCAATTAATTAAGAGTAAACAATAGGAAATAAAATCTGATTTAACCTAAATCACATGCCCGTATGCTAAGAAATCATATAAATCAATTAAAAGTAGGACCGATGGAAGGATAGAACTTCCAATTTAGCATAGGCACGTTCCACTCTCAATGGATAGATTTGTAGGTCTTATGATTAGGGTTAGGGAAAGGAAAAATCTGAAAATTGGAAAATTAGGGTTTATGGGAATTGGGGATTTTGGAATTAGGGTTTTTAAAAATTGAAAAAAATAAGAAATTGAAGATCTAGAGTTTGGAAGGTTGTAATGGAAGGGAAAAGAGAAAGATAGGAGAAGAAGAATAATACCTTTCGAAGAAGAAAGCGGAAAGATGTAAGACGAAGAATACCTTAGGGAATTTAGCACCAAACAAGCTTCTACCCTTCCACAATTTAATTGGAAAGGAGAGTTTTTTTTCAAAAAAATCCTAGAAAACAATTAGGAAAATTCATTCATACAAGAGAGCTTCTCTCTTCTTTTTTTTCCTTCTCAAATCTCCACTAGGGTTGGAACTCCACTCCACTTGTGGTTTTATAATTAAAAAATTCGGAATTAAAATTCAACATAATTACAACTATGCCACTCACTTAAGTAAAGTGACCCATCATCCAAAATAAGAAAACTAAAACATTTATTATCAATCCCAACAATCAAATAAATCCTAAAAATAACAAAAAAAAAAACATAAAAAAAGTAAGATCAGAGTCCAAGGGGCCCAGATCAAGAAGATCCAGTGGTTCGATGGCCTGATCGATAAGATCCAACGGTCAGATCGACACGAAATAGAAATCATATGACTAAAATAGTCTCTTAAGCAGCCCACATGCATCATCCCAAAGTAAGGTCTTCCTGATGCACGTCTAATGTATGTGGGGTCTTCAAAATGGCCTGACGGGCCCCATCTGGAACTCGTCTCCCATCCACAAAGAAAGTTGTGCTGATGTGGGTGATCGTCTCCGTCTCTGGTATACTCGATTAGGTCCTCTAATGTCCCTATCGTGGGTTGGGTTCAAGCATCAACTACTGGTCCCTGTAGGTCAAGTTATCATCGTGATTTATCTATTGGTGTCGGGTCCTGTATTATTGGGTAAGGCTGAGTTTGACCCTATCCCAACTAGTTGGCTACCCTAATTGTTAAGAGAACGTAACCGTGACTATGGTGGTCAGGTCCATTTGACCCAAAGAGAAATGGGTGACACATAATCACACACACACCCACCTTCACCCATACACGCATGCGCATGCGCATGCGCACACAGACACAGATGCTCACATCCAACTGATTGGACAATAACTTCCTGTCCACCCAACAAATAATGTGTACGGCATCCACCCCGTTCAATAGGTTGGATGCACCACAAGGATCATTGTGCAAAATTCAGCCCCATCCATTCATTGGGTGGGCCACAACATAGAAAATAATGTATAATTGCTAATAAATAACAAGTGCGTGAGAATACAAGTATGGTCCACTTAATGAGTGGATGGGGAGGAGTTTGGCACAAGATTATCCTCATGCTGGGGCCAAACTACTAGATGAGTTGGATGTCGCATGCACATGACATGCTAGAAGTTGTTGGCAAGGTGGACAACAAGTCAACTTACCATCCAGCTAGTTGGATGTGAGCACTCCTCACTTGTACGCATATATAATGATCAGGTGCAAACATTTCACCACAATTTTAGTGCAGACGAATTGTGTGGACCCCACCGTGATGTGTTCATGACATCCACTCCGACCATCATGCATGCCCTCCTATGTTTGGCCATGGGCCCAAAGTCATGCCAATCCATGACTTAGGTGGGCCACACCATAGGGATCACTTGAGAGGGCATTCCATGTCCCTCCCAACTATTCTTGCTCTTGTGACCCAACTAAGTCATGGATTGGCCTGATTATTGGGCCCATAGCCAAAGAATGGATGTCATACATTATGGTCGGATTGGATGTCATGAACACATCATAGTGATGTCTGGACAACTCATTCTCAATATAATCATAGTTTGCACTAGATAATGACCCCCGAGCATGTGCTTGACAAAATCTTAGGCTTGAAGCCTGTGGATGTGCATGACATCGACATTTTTCCACTTTCTTGTACACCTCAATTGATTTCTCTATGTTCTCAATCTCCGTCTTTAAATACTTAATTCTAATGATAATTGAGGAGCTTTAACCATTGTCCAAACACGACAATGGCTTTTATCATCGGTGCAAAGAAAGGGCTTTTCACATGATTTAAACAATAGAGCATTTGCATGGAGGAAGCAAGCAATGAAAAGACAGACCTTATCTCTATCTTCCTTTTTTTTTTTCAAATTTTGTTTAGAGTGGCTTGTTGCTTTCCTTTCCACACACACACCCCCCAAGAAAGCCATCCATTATCCTCTTCCTTTTCTCTCACCTAATTCTTCCATATTATGTATGACTGAAATTCTTCCAACATCACATATGGGCTCTTGTTGTTGCTTGTCACTAGAATTTGTGAGTAATAATTTCTTAAGCTTCTCCAATACATACAAAAGTTGCATTTGAGGTGAGGTTTGTGCCTTCATCTACTTTGGAGCAATAATCCAATGTCGGATCATTATCCTTACCTTAAACTTCTTCACCGACAATAAAGACAACCCTACGGTAAAGACAAGGATAGAAGAAAACAACAAATATAAGGGGGAGGGGGAAAAAAAATAGAAGAAAACAACAAATATAAGGGGGAGGAAAACGACAAATATGAGGGAAAAAAAAAAAAAGACGATTATTTATCCTAAATATAAGCATAGGAATCTTCAAGGATCAAAAGAATATTGAAGTAAAGAAAAACACTATTTATTATCTTTTAACACATTTTCCAAAAACGACAAATGAAAGAGCCAAGAATCTATAACTATTTTATGTGTTTTTATACCGATTTGGATGTAGAATCTCGATGGAGAAAGCAATAGTTGATTCCGTTGATCGAAGTAAAAGATATCTTGAGTTCTTTCTTCTACGTTTTTTAAGCTCAAAAAACTCCTATCCTTCTATTTTAAATGATATAAAAGAGGGCTTAATTCTAACGGGGGTGGACCTTACATGTCTTTTAAAAACAAAAGGGTAAAAACGAAAATAAAAAAGTTAAAAAAAAAAAAAAAAAAAAAAAAACCACTGATTCCTCATCATCTTGTTCAGTGAATTATGCAGCTCATTGAATTGTATGATTCACAATTTGGATCATATGGTTCAGCAATCTTCCCAATTGCAACTTGTTGTACGATCCAAATCGCATAGGCGTGTGATGTGATCAAAATCATACAATTATTATTGTAAATCATATGATTCAGATAGCACTACCCCTTATATAAAGTCAACCATAAATTGTTGGGCGAAGTTTAGGATGATGATGCTAGTCGGAGCTACTCTTAGGCTGCTTCAAATGACCTCATTCTTGATTTCAACCTTCTTCGTCTTCAAACGAATCCATCTCAACATCCTCTTTCCTACTATGTTTAGCCTCTGCACATCTATCTTCTAATTGCATAATCTTTGCCTGGTTGAATAGCTGTCTTATATTTTCTTTTTAAGATATGGTAAACATTACTAAATGATGAAAGTGAAGCAAGGCAAATGGCAATCTAAGACAACTAGAGGAAAGGACCCGAGGAGACGACAACTGATCCTCTTGTTAGTCCAAGAAACCTCAAAAGTCACACATTGGCTAACAAAATATACAACCAAGATTGCCAAAGGTTCATATACAACAAAAGAAAACCAAGATCCCAGATAGATCTGAGACTTGCATAATCACCCACTTGCATTGCCGACCATCGGTCAAAGAAAAACTCCCTTCCATCACCACTCTTCAATCTCATTGCTTGAAAAATTTTCCTTTTTCCAACTGCATGCAACAATAACAACACTCTAGAGGTACATCTCAATTTCATCCACATAACTCTGATTAGATTATAACCATTTTCATTTGCAACCCCATCATTTTGAATTATAGAGACAAGGTAACGAAACAAATCTCTTTCAGGAATCTACTGGTAATCAATTTTAACTAAAGCCACACTTCTATAACTATTCTACTACAGTTGCATTCCAAATACCTATCTTAATTTTCCAATCTTTAAGCCGTTAGCTTTTAAAGCTGTTTCTCCAAACCTTCAATTTAGCATTTGGCCCCTATTTAATCTCATCGGTGATGCAGGACAACTAACCATTTGCTATAAAAGCTCGAACTGATGGAGCGTGGCAAATCAATCCCTTTATCTCATAGCTTAGGCCCCACACCCCATGGGTTAGGTCCTCAGTCAAACCCCCCTCGTGAACCCCACATCACATGGGTTCCGCCTCGCATGAGCCACCCGCCTCACACAGGTGGGGCCCACCTCACATGAGCTGCCCACTCCAAGTGTACCCCTGCATCTCACAGACCACCCCACTCGAGCTCGATGTGAAAATGCCCCTACATTAATCACCATTGATGCGAAGTCTCGAACACGATACCTCCCGCTCTAATACCACTATGATGCAAGACAACTAACCACTTGCTCTAAAAGCTCGAATTGGTAGAGCATGGTAAATCAATCCCTTTATCTCATAGCCCGGGCCCCACATCTCATGGGTTAGGTCCTCAGCTAAACCCCTTCGTGGGCCCCACATCATATGAGTTCCACCTCACACGAGCCATCCGACTCACACAGGTGGGGCCCACCTCACACGGGTTGCCCACCCCGAGTGTGCCCCTGCATGCCACAGGCCACCCCACTTAAGCCTAATGTGAAAATGCCCCTGCATTAATCAGCCAATACACATTATCTACAAACAACATATAACATGGGACCGCATCTTGATTTTCAGCAATTAATTCATCTATAACAAGGATAAAAAGATGATGGCTCACGATACAAACCAACTAATGGAGACCCATTCCTACAAGGATCTCATTTGTCTCACAAACAGTCTTTTTACTCCTGTAACAACACACCCATAGTCATCTTTAATATTGTCAATAGATCTTCTCAAGACACTCCCTCATCCCACCATGTAACTTCCTGAGGCACACTCTCCAAATATGTAGAAATCCATGTGCAGATTTTTCTTTTTTCTCTTTATACTTTTTCCACCAGTTGCCTAAGAAAATAGTCTCCATCGATCTCCTTGGGGTGAAGCCACATGGACTGCCGATATCCATTCCATTAACAAATACCATTTCAAACTTGTAACACGGTCACAAAAATACACACGCACATGGCCATATGCATGTGTATGTATTATTCTTTCTTATTATATTGGCCCTAATAAAATTCGATACATAATAGTTACATTTTTTTTGAATTTTTTGCATTTAAGATTTTCCATTTATTTTGACATTTTCATGTGTTTGCAACATATATCTTTTAAAAGCTTTGAATGGATGAGTTGGCAAAATCTGATTTTAATAGGTTGCAAGGTCTCAGTGATGCATGATAGGGACTACAACATCCATATAAATGCAATATTGGAAAATATATGAGAACTGTTATAAGAAAAAAAAAATTAATTAATAAGAAAAGGTAGTTGAAATTTTAGGCAGGGAATCAATCCAAGTCATGCAGTGTTACCCAAGAAGCAGATGCCTAAAATGATGACTTCATTGTTTCGAGTCAACTGAATGATAACAAAATATCAGATACATAATTCTCAGGATGTTTAAATGAATTTTGCAAGCATAATATTTCATACATGCTGCAACAAGCCAGCAGACCATAATTGTAAATTTGCATTTCACTCTCATTCTCACCTTTACAATCACATAGAATATTCAACACCAGCAAGCGTAAGTAAAATAAATAAATAAATAAAATGATTTCAAATCGAAACCTTACTAAAATGTAGCAATCAAAAGGCTGAGGTTGGATGCACAAGTAGACTTGCAAACATTGGGTTTAATCAAGAGGAAACGACAAAAGGTAACAATGTTTTCTAGTACTCATAGTGAGGAAGTGACCCTCATTGCAGATATGTTTACATCAACTCTAGCTTGAAATTAACATAATTGATAGTGCACCAAACCAAACCCAAAGAACTCGAAGAAGATTTCCTGGGATTTCATCAGCAGTTCATGTGGTTTGGTTTTTATGTCAAATGCATGCATGATTTGATGCTTGAATGTCAAATTCAGCCTACCTGAACATGTATTCAGATTGGAATTGTTCGTGATCCCATTAGCAATGTCATGCAAGTCAGTAGTTACTCCAGTGTCAATGATCTGATCACTAAAGATACTGCAGTCAGCAGACATGAGGTATCTAGCTGCTGCTTCTCGGGGTTGAACAACAGCCACGCATGCAAAGCTCAATATTCCACATGTCACACATGCGAATAGTGCTTGACCTAACAATCCATCACCTTGGCATGTACCTTCTTTCTCACTGTCCATGTTCTGCAAGTCTGAAGTAGAACTGTACAAATCATCAGTGCCATATTGGCTGTATTTTACAGAGGGAATCCTTCTTCCTTGGCATAATGTAACAGACTTTCCCTTCATTGAACCAAAACCATTTAAATGCCCTGGCTCTGTATTCATGTCTAGCATGATATCTTCAGAAAATAAATTTTTCGAGGCTTCCATGGCTTCCTCAGGACTGCATAAACCAAGTGATAACCTGGGTTTTACCTTTATTTGAGATCCAACACGAGCATTTGATGACAAAGAAACATCGGAAGAATTTTGTGGAAGAATGATGCAAGAAGATCCTTTCTCAAGAAGAATATGAAGTAGTTCATTATTTTGTATCACATTCTTCACAAATAGCTCTTTGACCATAATCTCTCCTTCACTTCTCTTCTTATCTTTAAGTCTGGAGCTCCGTGGCTCACTACTGATGCTCATGGGTATCCTGCAGAAAGAAACTAACATCATCTACAGATTAAGTTAACACAATGGAATCTCTCCACAAATAATCTCAAGCTGAATTTGAAACTTCAATCTACTATTATGTAAGCATAAAACTTGTGAAGAATCCTGATTGTGTGTGACTTACTACCCACCAGACACGTAGTAGAAATCTAGCCTGCTAATCCAGGTGGCCCACCATGTCCATGATCCAAAAGTAAAGCCAATTAAACAATCCTAGCAGCTCAATTGGATCAAGATCCAAAGAACAAGACCCAAAAAGAGAGGTGTTGACTGTTTACCTTCCAGCAGTTAGAATCACTTGACCGCACTGAATTTTGGGCCATGGCCCATATACGAGGGCCACAATGTATGATCACTACATATCTTTTGCATGTCTGCCCCATGTTCCAATGGGAACTCATTTGCATTAAGCAATTATCATTCCTCAAAACTTACTAATTGTTGACAAGATACAGTGGAACATTCCAATTCAAAGCAATATTTCTTCAGCAGTATAAAGAACACAGCTAAGGAAAACGGTGGCATTACTGTCACTCACCCAAAATCCAGAAAATATGGACCAGATAGTAAAACTGTAGACTCAACAAAGAAATCAAGTTTGAAAGTCACAAGCAAAGATACCTTGGAAAAAAAAAATCACATGTGAATGAGCACCGTCAACTTTAAGCAATTCAAGATTCCCAAATAGCCTTAAAAACAAGATTCACAAAAATCAGGCAAACACAGGGAAAAAAAAAAAAGCAATGATAATTAATCAAAATTTGGATTACCTAAAGAAAATAATCATAATAGTCCTAGAATGATCTAATACATCAAAAGAACAGCAGATAGAGCTGACATTTCAGAAAACAATCACTCAATACAGTAGGCTAGGCATTGCAGCCCTTGTACAATCTCTTTGTGCTCCCTGCTAAGAACTTCAACTCAAAGTGAAATTCTAGAATTCATTGCAAAATAAACTTGAGCTGATGTTAGAATAACTTTCCTAATTCAAACATACTTCTAGGATTCCTAGAAAGTTTTTTTTTTTTTTTTATTCCTTTTCTTTTCTTTCTTTTTTTCTGAATCATTCTGCCTGGTGACTTCTTTTCTTGTGTAGGGGAAAAAACAAAGAAAAAGACTTCTGAACCTACTCCAGTTCTCCAACAAGCTCAGAACTAGCTTCAACTTCTACTAACCTTACCAACTAAAATTACAAAGCTAACTTAAAAACTAGCTCACTCAGCTTCTTTTGCTGGCTCACTGGATCACCCATTCAAGAAACCACCTAATTGTTGGAATTGAACCTAAGAATCCTGGTAATGGTTCACTGCTCTCTGAGAACCATGCTCTAGCTTTAACCAATATGGATTCTGGTGAATGCTCTCTAGGGTCTAACCGGAAAAGGAGATCAAGATTCAAAGGCAAAGGCAAACTCCGGCCATCCAAAGGGGGCTTTCCAACTCTGTTTGTGGAGAACTTCCCAAAAGAATGGTTGGAAGTGAACCTTTATAGGGTGTTTGGGAGGTTTGGCAGGGTCATCAAAGTTCTTGTTCCCCATATGCATCGATCGCTGATCATTCGAGGATTTGCTTTTGTGCATTTTGAAGGGGTGGAAGGGGTGGAAGAATCATCAGACCAATTGAACAGTGCTTGGTTTTCCAACAGGAAAATCATTTTCCATGAAGCTAAATATGGACCAAAGGTCTATTGAAAGGTGATGTAGGAACAATGCATGAACTCAAATAACTTGAGAGATCAATTAGCAAATTTAAATTAATTAAGAAAAACTATAAATCTTGCTACCATCATCACAAATATCAAGATTCTAAAAAGGAAATCATGCATAGTTTAAGTGCAGGTTGCCAAGCATCATCCTACAAAACCATTAAACATGAGAACAAGGATCTAATGGATGTAGAAACATCCAAATAGCATACGGTTTGGCCTATTTTAAAGAGAAAGGTCTAATGCTACCTAGGGTTTACTAGATTTGGGTGTGGGTGAAGCTAGGGTTAGGGAAGTTTGGAGGAAAGGTAAAATTAAGGTTAAAGTGGGGAACTGAGTAGAGGGATTAAAGGGTTCAGGTATTAAGAGATGGAAATTAAGGTTTTAGATGTGGGAAGGTTAGGGTTCACGTATTAAGAGATGGAAGTTAGGGATTTTTAAATCTAGGGTTTGGGAATTTGGGGAAATTGGGAACTTTAGGGTTAGGGTCAGCGTTTGTTGGTAGAAATGAAGGGTTTTGTTGTTGAGGTAGTGGAAGGCCAAAGGAACAAGGGGTGGGAACGTACAGCCAGCCCTATGGGTTCACACGTGCAGCCGTATGGTCACACGTGTGGGCAAAGTAGGGTTGAGTTTTGGTTTTTTATGGTTCGGCTTATCGAGAAAGGTGTAAAGGAGGAGAATCGGAAGGTTGTTGATGGATTGTGGAGAAAGGGGGAAGAAGAAAAGAAGAAACTAAAAGAAATAAGTTGATTGTTGATGAAGGGATATGAATGTGGGGATAGAAGGAAGCTTCGCAAAGATAGGCCTCGCACCGATCTTCCTTCCAAGTCACATGGAAGATATCTTCAAATCACATGAAGATTAGAGAGAAAACACAAGAGAGTTCTCTTATTTTTATTTTCGTAAGCAAAACCAAGCACTGAAGGGTTTGGCCTATTTTAAAGAGAAATGTCTAATACTACCTAGGGTTTCCTAGATTTGGGTGTGGGTGAAGCTAGGGTTAGGGAAGTTTGCGGGAAAGGTGAAATTAAGGTTAAAGTGGGGAATTGAGTAAAGGGATTAAAGGGTTCAGGTATTAAGAGATACAAATTAAGGTTTTAGGTGTGGGGAAGTTAGGAATTTTAGGTGAATTGAAGGATTTTCAAATCTAGGGTTTGGAAATTTGGGGAAATTAGGAAATTTAGGGTTAGCGTTTGTTGGTAGGAATGAAGGGGTTTTGTTGTTGAGTAGTGGAAGGCCAAAGGAACAAGGGGTGGGCCCGTACGGCCAGCCCTATGGGTTTACACATGCGTATGATCACATGTGTGGGCTACGTAGTGTTGGGTTTTAGTTTTTTATGTTCGGCTTGTCGAGAAAGGTGTAAAGGAGGAGAATCGGAAGGTTGTTGATGGATTTTGGAGAAGGGGGAAAAAAGAAAAAAACTTAAAGAAATACCTATGTTGTTGATGAAGAGATATGAATGTGGGGATAGAAGGAAGTCTCGCACTTCCGTTGATGAAGATAGGCCTCGCACCAATATTCCTTCCAAGTCACATGGAAGATATCTTCACATCACATGAATATTAGAGAGAACATGAGAGTTCTCTATTTTTTTCGTAAACAAAACCAAGCATTAAAGAGATCATTCTAGTCTCAAGACTTTTTAAAATTACAAATTAGACCCCATTTAATGACTTTTGACCAAAATAATCCTAGTCTAATGAAAAATCATATAAAACCACTCTTAAGGTGTCCAAAGCATAAATCAATCATAAACTAAATCCCAAAACATAAATATGTCATATAATGACGAGAATGATCCATGATCAACGGCCCAATCATCACATCCTTCAAATCCAACAGTCCAAGTCACTCCCTAAAGCAACCCATGTGCATCTTCCTAGTGCGGGGTCTTCCATATGCTCGCACACGCACATGGGGTCTTCAACATGGTTACTCGCCTAGCCACAGAGAAATTAGTACAGCCCGCCTCCTCCTCTAATACGCACGCAAAGGTGTATGTGATGTGATGTCCTCATCAACTCTCCTCAACTGAGAAGAGTTTGCCTCTAGCAAATTAAAACTCCTACAATGCTCAAGGATGTCGGGATCCAAAGTTTGCAGCTCCACCTCTGTAATCTAGGTGCTATCTGAAACCGCCTATAAAAAGTTGTTAGGCCAAGAAAGCTTCGCACCTCGTGAATATTGCACGACTCAAGCCACTCAATTATAGCCCTGACCTTCTCAGGATCTGCTCTCATGCCCTCTGTATGTGCTAATATTCTAAGTACAGAAGTAGATTGTCAAATTTCGTAGACAAAATATATAGTGTATAAAACTTCAGCTCACTTCAACATTTCAAGACTAGAGCACGACTCAACATCTCAAGATTAGAAGACTCGGAAGAATTTCAAGAGAAGAATCGACTATATGCCAACCTACAAGTAAAGAAGACCTTAGGAAAAACCCTATGTTAAAGTACATCTTAGTGGTTTTCTAAGTTAACTTATTGCATTTTTACATTAAAATTCAGGGGTGTTCGGCTAGCCCAACCCTGTCTTCGACCAACCAAACCATCTCGACTCATCCCAAGATCAACCTAGGTCAAATTTCCAACAATGCATGATTTTGAATTCTAGGAATCTTAGGCCAACCGAACCCTGTCTCCGTCCAGCCGAATGAATCTCATGCCAGCTGAATTTTGTCCCAGGCTAGCCTAAGTTTGGTTCAAAATCAGATCCCGTGAAATCTGCCAGCCGTTGAAACAGAACCGTGAAAATTCAGTCAGCCAAAGGGATTCTTAGGCTAACCAAAGCTCTAATCTTTTGGTTATAAATAGAGCTCATTTCTCACGATTTTAAGATAAGAAAAAAGAGAAAAATACAAGAAACAAAAGTGAGAAATCTTTTTCTTTTTCAAGCTATTTGCATCATCTTTTATATATTATTTTTAGCTTATTCAATTCTCTTCTCAAGTCTTGTTAAGTTCTAATAAAGAGTGGCCTATACTCAACTTGAGAATAGAGGATTGAATCTGCAGCTTTTAGGGTTTTGTTCTTTGAAAAATCATATATCCCTAGATCCTTCTTGGATGCGCATGCATTAGTTTATCTTCATCTAAGAAAAGAAAGGATCGCAGCATCTACTGAAGCTTCATCTTCAAAGGCTCCATTGATATCTTCGCTTCGACTCACGTCTTCAAGAAGATAAGTTTTCATCTGGTAAATTACTTTTACTTTGGGTTGACTGAGATTGCCCGGGAAAATCTCATCGGGTTGATGAGTGATAAGCCCGTTAAAATCACCTGAGGTTAATTGTGATAGCATGTGAAAATCACAAACTGTAAGAGGTTGTTGAGATTAGCTTGTGAAAACTAATGGAAAGCCAAAATTACGTGGAGAAGTAATTTTAGGAGTGGAGTAGGTGTGTGTTAACACTAAACCACTATTACTCTGTTTGTCTTGTGGTGATTGATAATATTTTCTTTGTATATCTTGAAATATTGAAATCAAGGAAGTCGTAAAATAAGGTTGTCCTATAACTCAATTGAAATCAATATTTCGATATTAATTGTTGTTCTGTAGGACATCGATAGCTCAACTTACACCCTCAGATGATATTATAAACCCTAAGAAGATAACGCTCTTTGACATGAATGTGCACTTCTTAAGGTTGGCATAAAGCTTTTTAGTTCTAAGTACCCCGCAAACTTGTCTCAGATGGTGGAGATGTTGTTCCTTTGATGTGCTATAGATAAGAATGTCATCAAAATACACCACAAGGAACTTACCCATAAAGGGTCTCAACACCTAAGTCATTACTCTCATAAATGTGCGTCAGGCATTAGTCAAGTCCCACTTGTATAGCCCATACTTCGTCTTGAAGGTTGTCTTCCATTCATCTCCTAGGCGTATACATATTTACATATACTCACTCTTGAGGTCGATCTTTGAAAAGATGGTGGCACCCACCATCATGTCTAACATATCATCAAGACGCGATATAGGAAATCAATACTTGACTATGATATTATTGATGGCTCTACTGTCCACACATGCGCCACGTGGTGTCTTTCTTAAATATGAGAAGCGCTGGCACGACACACAAACTAAAACTCTCTTAAATGAAATCCTTTCTAAGGAGCTCATCTACTTGCTTCTTCAACTCTGCGTGCTCAGTAGGGTTCATTCGATAATGAGGAAGGTATGGTAAAGTTGCCCCAGGTACAAGATCAATAGCATGCTAGATATCCCTCATGGGTGGGAACTCATCTAGTAAGTCCTCTGAGAATACATCGTGAAACTCATCCAAAATTGGATTCACCTCAGGGGATCCCTCTACACTAACCTCGAGAGTGTAACTTCTCTAGCCACTAAGGTGTATACCATTGAATCCACCTTAAGCCTCTCTCTCTCTAACTCCTTGGCATTGATAACATGAAGAGACAGGTTGGGATCTCCTCGTATCCCTTGGGTTACTCGACTTCCCCTCAGCTTTCTACTCTACATTACTTTTTGGTGGGAGAGGAACTAGAGTGATCTTCTTGCCCTGATGCATGAATGAACACACATTCGAGCGGCCATATATAATCACATCGCAATCAAATAACCAAGGCGCCTCAAAATGATGTGTCCAACATCCATGGGTAAAACGTCGCACCACAGCGAACCTAAATAGAATCCAAAATGAACAAGCACAAGACGTCGTTGGGTAACAGGCATGGAAGATGCGTCAAAACATGAAACTCTAAAGGGCTGAGGGTGCGGTTTGTGTTTTAAACCCAAACGGGATAACGTGCTAGTGGAGACCACATTTGTACAGCTACCACTATCGACGATCGCCTTGCAATTCTTCTCCCCACATTCTGCATAGGTGCAAAAAATCATAGTCTGACGCCAGTCATGATTCTCCTTAGCATTGGTCAAGGCACACTTGACTACCGCAAGTGGTGTGGTCTATTCTTCCTATACTTCTTCATCACTAGCACTAGTCATATTAGGTTGATAGACTTCTTCAAAATCGCCTAGTTCTCTCCTTCTTCCTCACCTTCGCCAATCACTAAAGCCTTATTCCTCTCTTTCGAGGTACACTGATGCGCAAAGTGACCAAATCCAAGACAATTGAAGCATCATATTTGCTCACCTCCCCTGGGGTTATCACTTGTTATCCCTTTTACTTTGACATCTTTATGATTAGACTGGGAACCAACTTGGGGCTTGGATTGACTTCCCACGTTAGACTTTGTCCCTTGAGGATAAGTCTTAAAACTTGGATCCCGAGAGTCAAAACGCCTACCAACCAGTGCCTTGAGATAATACTCGATGTCTTACACCACTTGGTACATGTGCTCCAATGTGTCAACGACATGAGAATAAATTTCTCATTGGATCTCGAATCGGAGGCCCATCCTGAATCTGGACAATGTAATCATCAGGTCCTCAACGTCACATGGCATCATGTATACCTCGAACTTGGCGATGTAGTTTGACACAGTCATTGGTCCTTGGTGCAAGGCCTACCACTGGTCTAGGAGCCTCTGGCGATAAGAGGGAGGGAGATACTTTTCTTTAAGGACCCCTTTCATCTCAGCCCAATGTGCAACTGGAGGTTCTCCTCTCCTTTCAATTTTACACTCCATGTTAGTCCAAAAAAGTTTGGCATAGCCCACCAGCTTCATCTTAGCAAATCTCATTCGACAGGCATCAGACATATCATACCACTCGAAATGGTGGTCTATGTCTGCCACCCAATCAAGGAATGCTTTGGGGTCCAAGCGACCATCAAAACTGAAAGCTTCAACTTTCACACCCTTCATGACTTGCGCGTTTGGATCATGACGGTCATGATGTTCCTCACTTGTGCCCGATCACGCCCAACACCTTGACCACGACCACACCCCCGCCTATCAACTTGATCTTCAACTTGAGATTAAACATCTTCCCCAGTGTCAAGGTTTGCTTGTAGGGAAGCCTCAAGTTAATTGACGTGTGTATTGGTCGCGGTCAATTGAGTAGTGGTAGTTCTACTGTGTTCTTCAATTGTCATTAGACGGTGGTTTATAGCATCAAGGGCCTCGACAATCTGCTTTAGATTCATAGTGGGATGTAAACCAAAGCCACGTCCAGAACGAGTGGGCATACACAAGGGAACTCTAAAAGGGAAACCTAAATCTTAGGATAATGTAATGACAAAGATAAAACTAACCTAGAGATTAAAATGAACACACTAGAAACACTAATCTGAAAATTCAACAAGTTGTCAACCTCAAATATTATGCTGTAAATTCAGCAGGGTGGTAATCTGAGAGTACCAAACTGAAAATTCAGCAAGAATGTAATCTGAAAATTACAAACTGAAAATTCAGCAAGGTGACAACCTGAGATTACTACGCTGAAAATTCACAAAGGGTATAAGTGGAAAACACTAGCCGAAAATTCAGCAATAGGATATTCCAAACTATGAACAAAATTCAGCAATATGATCCTATACGCAATGTATGATCTACTAACCCTAGATATGACACTAACCTAAGTGCAAGAAAAAAATCCTATGCTAAACATATGGCTTTGATACCAAATTTGAAGTAGATCCAATGCATGAACTCAAATAATGTGAGAGATCAATCAGAAATTTTAAATTAATAGAGAAAAACTATAAATCTTGCTACCATCATCACAAATATCAAGATTCTAAAAAGGAAATCATGCATAGTTTAAGCGTAGGTTGCCAAGCATTATCCTACAAGACCATTAACATGAGAACTAGGGTCTAATGGATGTAGAAACATCCAAATAGCATAGGATTTGACCTATTTTAAAGAGAAGGATCAAATACTACCTAGGATTTACAAGATTTGAATGTGGGTGAAGCTAGGGTTAGAGAAGTTTGGGGGAAAGGTGAAATTAAGGTTAAAGTGGGGAATGGAGTAAAGAGATTAAAGGGTTTATGTATTAGGAGATGGGAAAAGGTTTTAGATATAGGAAAGTTTTGGATTTTAGGTGAATTGAAGGATTTGAAGATCTAGGGCTTGGGAATTTGGGAAAATTGGGAGATTTGGAAATTTCAGGGTTAGGGTTAGGGTTAGTTGGTAGGAATGAAGGTTGAGGTAGTAGAAGGCCAAAGGGACAAGGGGTGTGACGGTACAGCCAGCCCTATGGGTTCACACGTGTGGCCGTATGGTCACACGTGTGGCCTACGTAGGGTTGGGTTTTGGTTTTTTTATGGTTCGGCTTGTCGAGGAAGGTGTAAAGGAGGAGAATCGGAAGGTTGTTGATGGATTTTGGAGAAAGGGTGAAGAAGAAAAGAAAAAACTTGAAGAGAAACCTCGAATGTTGATGAAGAGATATTAATGTGGGGATAGAAGGAAGCCTTGCACTTCCGTTAATGAAAATAGGTCTCGCACTGATCTTCCTTCCAAGTCACATGGAAGTTATCCTCACATCACATGAAGATTAGAGAGAAAACAAAAGAGTTCTCTTTTTTTCCATAAACAAAACCAAACATTAAGGAGGTCAATCCCGAACCCCACCGCCCCCTCCCCCCCCCCCCCCCTTTATATAGTCTCAAGACATTTCAAAATTACAAATTAGACCCTATTTAATGACTTTTGACCAAAATAAATAACTATAGTCTAATAAAAATCAAAGAAAACAACTCATAAGGTGTCCAAAGCATAAATCAATCATAAACTAAATCCTAAAACACAAATATGTCCTATGATGACAAAAATGGTCCATGATCAACAGCTAGATCATGTAATCCATGAGATCCAATGGCCTGATCGTTGTATCCCTCAAATCCAACAGTCCAAGTCGCTCCCTAAAGCAACCCATGTGCATATTCGCAAAGCGGGGTCTTCCATATGCTCGCACATGCACATGGGGTCTTCAACATGGATACTCGCCTAGCCACAAAGAAATCGGTGCGGCTTGCCTCCTCTGATACATACGCAAAGGTGTACGTGATATGATGTCCTCATCAAAAGAGGTCTTTAATCTTGCTGCATGCAAGCAACAAAGTCAAAGTGATGAGGTGTTGGTGGGAATGATCACAAAGTTGCAATGAATCTGGTTGGAAGGGCATTACTCGCAAGTAAAGTAAGTCTTTTTAAGAAGCTCTTCAAGCAAGGTCTTCATCTCACTGATAGTCTAAAATGTCGAAAGAAAGGTAGCTTAACATCGGTAAGAAACAAGAAACAAAAGATGTCAATCAAAGGGAACAAATACAAGCCCATGTCTAACTACTAGAGTCATATTTCGGAGAGTGGCAGTGTCTAGTTGATGGAGTATTCGGCAAGGGTTATCAAAACATAAAGGATTGTCCCAACATTACAAAGGAGGTGAGAGCGCAGATGAGGTAGATATTATGTAATGGTGTTCCAGATAGAGTGGGAAGTACGCGATAAGGAGATCAGGGAAGAACCGTTACACCGGATGCAAGGACTTGGCACAATGGATGAGGACCTAGATGTTGAGTAGGATGATGTTAAATACCTTGGCCGACTTATCTCTTACCATGAAGTCAAGTGGATTTCCTCTTCCGTGAAGTCTCTCTCCAACCAAGAGACCATCTTGAAAGAATCCAGCTTACAGTGTAGCCCATCAGTCTTTGGTATTTGGATCACTTAGTATACAAAAAGAGTACAGAAATCAGTAATCATTTATTTGATAACAGGTAAATCTTCCACGAGAGTGGCTTGACATGCGTTTTATTGATGCAGGACATGAAATTAACCATGGAGTGAAAGAAATCAAGTTTGTGATTATGCCAATATTAAACAGTCGCAAAATTCCACATCCTACATACTATCAAACATTCAAGAAGGGGAATCTATGGGGGTCCAAGCCTATACAACCATTAGGCTGGATCAAATAAAATTATAAGCCAAACAAGCCCAAAGGAGTGTAAGAATCACCCATTCTTGCATAGGATTGTTTCCGACTAAAGAGATTTACTAAGTTTCAGTTTGGAGGAAAATCTAGGGTTTGAAAATTGGGGAAATTTGAGATTTGGGACCCTTTTTTATTATGGATTTTGGATTATGAGGTTTTCTAGATGACGGTTAGGGATCGATCGAGGTATTTGAGGGTACACGGACTGATTTAGCAATTTCCAGATTTAACAATTCTGTTGTACCATATGTTGACCATGTTTAGGAGTGAATATTAGGGGTAGATCTAAGGGGGATCCTATTGGGAGGTTTTAAGCCAAAAAAAGGAAAGAAACAGAGGGGAAAAGAGGACCTGGGATGGGCCATGCACGCTGGACAGCAGGTTGGCCTGGATGCACGTGTGATTGGACGTTCGTACGTGTGGGGCCCACAAAATCAGAAAAGGACTCTTAGGCTAGGATCGGCCAGGGGTGGGTTGTTTCCATACCGAAAATCACTTCGATCCGTCACATGGTTTATGCGTAGTACTCTACCGAAGTTTCAGCCCCGTAGATGCACCAGAATCTAAAAACCTTCTTATGCACCGCTGTAAGAGAGGATTTTGATGCGAAAATTGGTGAATCTGATGGTGGATAGGGTGTTGAGGATGATGGGTGAGAAACAGGAGAAGATGGTGATGATTTAGAGCAGGCGTGGCTTCGCACCACGATAGTTAACCCTTCGAGGAAGGGAGGGCTTCATACCTAATTTGATCCTTCAACTCAATGTGAGAGAGAGGAAGTAATGCTTGATTTATTTTTTTTAATTCATAATATCATGAGTCTATACATGGGATTGCTTTATTTATAAGAAAATCCTAAATTCAAAAAGACAAAACTACCCTTGCGCCATGTACGCACACTAATACCAAAACTACGATAAATAAAATAACTAATCTGAGCAATCAAAGCCGTTCATGATGTTTCTAGAATATCCCCTATCTCCTCTCTGGATGTGGGAAGGGTAGGTATAGGAAGTAGAGGCTGGGAAGATGGGTCGAGAAGAGGCTATAGGTCAAGGGAAAGGTCTGGGGAATTGGGATGGTTAGGTGAAAGGGTAGATAATGTGTCAATAGTCCACTGAAATGCAACTAGATCCTCCACATTAAATGTGAACTAATTCCAATCTAAGGTGGAAGATCTACCACATACGCATTGGGACCGTTTTGTTTTATAATTTTGAATGGTCCAGCACTACGCGCATGTAATTTCCAAACGGTTCCCTGAGTATACCACTCTGGCCTGATGCAGACCATCACAGTCCCCTATATTGAATTCCTTGAATCGTTTATGTTGGTCTGCAGAAAATTTGTATTGTTCATTACTAGCATTGATCCTTCGCCTAATTTCTTTTTATCTTTTTCTTTTTTAACACGCGCACACACAACCCCACACACTCACACCGTAGTGGGATTTCACCACCCATGGATACTCAGACCCTTGACCGGGTGTTGAAACTCATGGGGTTTCACCACCCATGGGATTTCTTGATGCAATGAATGAATATGATGTGCAAAGGACTGCACCCTCCCTAAAATGCAACGAGATCATCCACATTGAATATAAAACTAATTCTCATGTAACATAGAAGATCTACCACATACGCATTGGGACCATTTCGTTTTATAATTTTGAATGGTGCGCTACGCACGTGTAATTTCCGAACGGTTCCCTGAGGATACCGCTCTGGCCCGATGCAGACCATCACAGAGCCCCCTACATTGAATTCCTTGACTCGTTTATGTTGGTCCGCAGAAAATTTGTATTGTTCATTACTAGCATTGATCCTTCGCCTGATTTATTTTTTATTTTTATTTTTATTAACACGCGCACACACAACCCCACACACGCCGTAGTGGGATTTCACCACCCATGGATACTCAAACAATTGACCACATGTTGAAATTCCTGGGATTTCACCACCCATGGGATTTCTTGATGCAATGAATGAATATGATGTGCAAAGGACTCTGCAGACTCCCTAAAATGCAACTAGATCCTCCACATTGAATGTGGAACTAATTCCCATATAAGGTGGTAGATCTACCACATACGCATTGGGACCGCTTCGTTTTATAATTTTGAATGGTGCACTACGCACGTGTAATTTCCGAACGGTTCCCTGAGGATACCGCTCTGGCCCGATGCAGACCATCACAGAGCCCCCTACATTGAATTCTTTAAATCGTTTATGTTGGTCCGCAAAAAATTTGTATTGTTCATTACTAGCATTAATCCTTCGCCTAATTTATTTTTTATTTTTTATTTTTATTTTTATTTTTTTTAACACACGCACACACACAACCCCACACACTCACACCGTAGTGGGATTTCACTACCCATGGATACTCGAACCCTTGACCGGGTGTTGAAACTCCTGGGATTTCACCACCCATGGGATTTCTTGATGCAATAAATGAATATGATGTGCGAAGGACTCTGTAGACTCTGATGGCCTATGGGACGGGGACATAGGGACAAAATTAATAGGCTTTCTAGGTTTATAACCAGTAACGACTTCAAAAGGACTTGGACCTATGGATCTATTGACAGAACTATTATATGCAAATTCGGCAATAGATAGTGCAGTGTCCCATGTCCTGCCCCACTAAACACTTGAGCAAATTTCCTAGGCTCCTATTGACCACCTCAGTTTGAGGGTGGTAGGCAGAAGAAAATTGGAGCCTAGTATTCATCATATGTCATAGTGTCTTCTAAAAATAACTCATGAACCGCACGTCACGGTCAGACACTATAGCTTTGAGTAACCCATGAAGCTTGACAACCTCACTAAAGAACAATTTAGCAACATAGGATGCGTCGGAGGTCTTCGAACAAGGGATGAAGTGGGCCATTTTAGAAAAATGGTCCATGACAACAAATATGGAATCGTGTTTTCAAATAGTCTTGGGGAGCCCAAGCACGAAGTCCATACTTATGTCCTGCCAAGAGGCGAATGGAACTAGCAAAGGTATGTATAGCCTCGTATTCTGCTTTTTCTGCTTTGCTAGTTGACAAGTATGACACTACCCTATAATTTTGGACACGTCTCGCTTAAGGCTTAGCCAATAGAATCTATCCTCCATTAGGGCAATGGTCTTGTCTCGACCAAAATGACCTGCAACCCCTCTTGAATGTAACTCCCAGACAAGAAAATCGTGGAGGGAGGTGCGAGGTATGCACAAACGGTCACTCCTAAATAAATATCTGTCTAATATCAAATACTCACTGCTAGCTCCTGACGGACTATCTAACAACAATGCGTACACAACTCCAAAATCTGGGCACTCAAAATAATCCTCTCTGACACACGAACCTCGTGACTTCGATACTCATGGAATTGAGTAACGCGACTCAATGACTCAACGCGTCAGCAGGCTTATTCTCTACACCGGCCTTGTGCTTAAGCACAAAAGTGTACTCTTGAAGGAACTGGACCCACTTGGCGTACCTTAGGTTTAATTTCTTCTAAGATTTCAGATATCTCAAGGCCTCGTGATTTGAGAACAAGACGAATTCTTGCGACAATAGATAATGACGCCAGTGGGGCAACAATTGTACTACTGCATAGAATTTTTTGCCATAGGTGGAGTATTTTTGCTTCGCCTCATTCAGTTTCTCACTGAAAAAGGCTATAGAATGCCCTTCCTGACTAAGTACTCCTATGCCAACTCCTGAGGCTTCATATGCGACCTCAAAAACTTTCGAAAAATCCGGAAGTCGCGTGACTAGAACCTCGGTCATCTTGGCCTTTATCTCCTTGAAGGCCTTCGAGGCTGTCTTCGTCCATTGAAACTCTCCTTTTTTTATGCAATCCGTAATGGGAGCCATAATGGAACTGAAGCCTCGAATAAACCGCCTATTGGCCAAACCGTGAAAGTTGCACACCTCGTGAATACTGCGCGGTTCAGGCCAATTGGTAATGGCCGTGACCTTCTCGGGATCCACTGACACACCCTCAGATGACACAACAAAACCTAAGAAGATAACACTGTTAGACATAAACGCACACTTCTTTAGGTTGGCGTACAATTTTTCGGCTCTAAGGATCCCACAAACCTGCCTCAAATGGTTGAGGTGTTGTTCCTTGGTCATGCTATAAATCAGGATATCATCAAAGTAGATGACCAGGAACTTCCCAATGAAGGGCCTCAACACCTAAGTCATCACACGCATAAAGGTACTCGGGGCATTCATCAGCCCAAAAGGCATGACTAGCCACTCGTATAGCCCATCATTCGTCTTGAAGGCCGTCTTCCACTCGTCGTCAGGGCGTATACAGATTTGGTGATAACCACTTTTGAGGTCAATTTTAGAGAAGATAGTAGCATTGACCATCATATCCAACATGTCATCAAGACGCAGTATGGGAAACCGATACTTGATTATGATTTTGTTAATAGTCGTACTATCAACACACATCCTCCATGTGTCATCCTTCTTAGGTGTAAGAAGGGCGGGCACGGCACACAGGCTCATGCTCTCTCGAATAAAACCCTTTTCTAGGAGCTCATTAACCTGCCTCTTCAACTCTACATGCTCCTTTGGGTTCATTCTGTAATGAGGGAGGTTTGGTAGAGTCGCCCCAAGGACTAAATCAATGGCGTGTTGTATATCCCTCATAGGGGGAAGCTCATCCGATAAATCATCTAGAAAGACATCACGAAACTCATCCACTACCGGAATGCCCTTAGTAGGTAACTCTACACTAGCCTCTGGTGCCCTCTCCCTAGCCACAGGGGCATACACCATCGAGTCTGACTCGGTCTCTTACTCAAAGTCTTTGGCATTTAGAATATGGAGAGACTTAGACTTGGACTTCGATTCCTTCAATTCCTTTAAGCCGCTCACACTACTCTTTATGGTAGACTCATTTCCAGTCGTGTTCTTGGGTGGGAGAGGATTTAGCTTCACTTCCTTGCCCTCAAACCAGAATGTACACACATTCAAACGACCAAATATGGTGACATCCCTGTCATAAGGCCTCCCCAAAATGACGTGGCCAACATCCATGGGAACAACATCACACCAGAATGTCTTTATATGATCCAAACTGAATAGGAACAAGACAACAGTGCGAGACTGGAATGGAAGTCTCATCAACCCAAGACACTTTATAAGGTTGAGGATGGGCTTCAACATGCAAGCCCAAACGGCTCACAGCGCCAGTTGAGGCCACATTGGCACAACTACCACTATCCACAATCATCTTGCAACTCTTATCACCACATTTTGTGTAGGTATAGAAGATCGTGTTGCGACGCCAATCGTCGGTATCCTTTGCTTATGCAAAGGCGTAATGAACAACTGCGAGTGTCGCAGTCTCTTGCGCTCCCTCTTCCTCAACACTTGGGCTCTCCACTAGCTCGTATTCTTCCTCCTCACCATCACTTTCTGGGGGCACTACTTTTACTTGCCCATCAATAAAGAACACCTTGGTGCCCTCTTTCGTGCCACACTGGTGGGCAAAGTGACCAAACCCTTGACATCTAAAACACCTAGTCGCATCGCCTCTACGCGATCTAGACCTAACAACTCATTTACCCTTATCATCCTTGGGCCTAGATTAAGAACTACTGGAAGGCTTGTATTGATATCCAGTGTCAAGCTTAGCCCCAGAAGGGTTGGCCTTACCGCCAGAATCACGGGACTCAAACCGCCTTCCCACAGGTACCTTGACGTATTGCTCGACCTCCAACACCACTTGATACATCTGCTCAAGGGTGTATATGTCTTTGGTGAGCAACTGTCTCCTAATGTCAGAATGGAGACCCGTCTTAAATCAAGCAAAAGTGAGCACGGGATCCTCTTCGACCTCACACCGGGTCAAGTACTCTTCAAACTTCTCAATGTATTCAACCACACTCATGGAACCCTGTCGAAGAGACTGCCAATCTTCAAACAGCCTCAACTGACATGAGAAAGGGAGGCACTTCAACTGACATGAGAAAGGGAGGCACTTCTCCTTTAGAATTTCTTTCATTTCTCCTCAATGGACTATTGGGGGCTCCCTCAACGTTTCTTTCTTTCGCTCCACAGTAGCCCAAAACCTCTTTGCTTAGCCCACAAACTTCATCTTAGCAAATCGGACTCGACAAGCATCCGACATATCGTACCACTTAAAATAGTGGTTCATATCCGCCAACCAATCTAAAAAAGCTTTAGGGTCCAAATGGCCATTAAACGTAGAGGCCTCTACCCTAATTCCCTTGAGGAGTTGCGTATCTGGGTCATAATAATCACGATGCCCTTCGCAGGGTGGGTGCACTGGTGCACGCTCATGACCATTTCCTTGGCTACTCCCATTCCCTTGTCTATCCTCCTGACCACCTACCTGAGATTGGGCATCTTCCCCAATGGCGGGGTTTGCCCAAGTGGAGGTCTCAACTTGATGGATGCGTGCATCTAATTGGTCCAAGCGAGTATTAACCTGTTGCGAAGATGTCTTGATGCTTGCATCCATGGCGTCCAACTTTTGGATAATTTTCCAAAGAGACTCGGTAAGCTGCTCAGTGCTCATGATGAAGTGCAAACCAAAGCCGCGTCCAGTACATGTGGGCATGCACTACACAACTCAAGGGGTCCTAAGATGCAACTATATGCGCCTAGACTCCACTATATGCACCCTATTGACATTAGATGAACCTATAGGACGCTATATGAAAGAAATTATGCAACTCTACAAAAATCCAGCAATATAGTTGTCAAAATAAATGGACAACAGAAAATTCAGCAATGTGAATTGCTAAGTTTCTAATAATAGAAATTTCAGCAGCCTATATCATGAATTATGGATCTCTAAACAGCCCTAAATGAATGGGTGTAGTGCATATATATATATATATATATATATATATATTTGAACTAACCCCTAATCATGCAATGTATTCCCCTATGACAAACCAAGCTCTGATACCAAACTTTGATACAGGACATGAAATTAACCATGGAGTGCAAGAAATCAAGTTTGTGATTATACCAATATTAAACAGTTACAAAATTCCATATCCTACATACTATCAAACATTCAAGGGGAATCTATAGGGGTCCAAGCCTACACAGCCATTAGGGTTGGATCAAATAAAATTATAAGCCAAACAAGCCCAAAGGAGTGTCAAAATCACCCATTCTTGCATAGGATTGTTCCTGGCTCAAGAGATTCACTAAGTTTCAATTTGGAGGAAAATCTAGGGTTTGAAAATTGGGGAAATTTGAGATTTGGGACCCTTTTGGGTTACGGATTTCGGATTATGAGGTTTTCTAGATGACGGTTAGAGATCGATCAAGGTATTCAAGGGTATAGGGACTAATTTAGCAATTTCCAAATTTAACAATTCCATTGTACCATATGTTGATCATGTTTAGGAGTGAATATTAGGGGTAGATCTAAGGGGGTTTAGGTAGGGGATTAATGGAGGAATCCTATGGGGAGGTTTTAAGCTAAAAAAAGGAAAGAAACAGAGGAGAAAAGAGGACCTGGGATGGGCCATGCACGCTGGACAGCAGGTTAGCCTAGATGCACGTGTGTGATTGGACGTCTGTACATGTGTGGTGCCCACAAAATCGAGAAAGGACTCCTAAGCTAGGATCGGCCAGGGGTGGGTTGTTTCCATACCAAAAATCACTTCGATCCGGCACATGGTTTATGCATAGTACTCTGCCGAAGTTTTAGCCCCGTAAATGAGCCAGAATCTGAAAACCTTCTTGTGCACCGCTGTAGGAGAGGATTTTGATGCGAAAATTGGTAAATCTGATGGTGGATAGGGTGTTGAGGATGATGGGTGAGAAACAAGAGAAGATGGTGATGATTTGGAGCAGGTGTGGCTTCGCACCACGGTAGTTAACCCTTCGAAGAAGGGAGGGCTTCACGACCAATTTGATCCTTCAACTCAATGTGAGAGAGAGAAAGAAACGCTTGATTTTTTTTATTCCTAATATCATGAGTCCATACATGGGATTTCTTTATTTATAAGAAAACCCTAAATCCAAAAAGACAAAACTACCCTTGCGCCATGTGCGCGCACTAATACCAAAACTACAATAAATAAAATAACTAATCTAAGCAATCAAAGCCGTTCATGATGTTTCTAATAATAAAAATAATCGAAACTCAAAAGCCTAAATCATCTAAAGTAGTTGGCCAAGATCATGAGATCCGATAGTAGGATCTATGTGATGATCGGGTCCACTCCAATGCTCCATAATGTAGCCCCCTAATTATGGGGTCCTCCAAAGATGTTGTCATCGATCCAAATCGAAAGTGGTGCCCGCCTCCTCCTCGAATACGTGCATAGAGGGGGCGTGTGCATGATGTCCCCATCATTTATGGATGTGGTTCTGTCTACGTCTTCCATTAGGAAAATGTTCCAAGTTTCAATAATGTATTGCACCCTTGGGATACATAAATCTCATAGAAGATCGGGAAATATTGCATGTATTGCAGAATTTATCGCAATATGATGGAAACACAGGAAAATTTAGGAAAATGGTGACATTTTTCAATGTAACTTCAAGATGTGTTAAAAGACACAATATCAAACTCTTAGAACAAAAAACATTACAAAAAGAATTGCATAACAGTTTTCCATTGTTTACATGACAACATAGGTATTGTCAACTACAAGTGATGCAATTATTTCCAAAATGAGCTCATACCATAAATCAAGTGTCATATAATGCAAGCAATTTTTTAAAATTATCATATAATGCAAGCAATAAAACACAAACATTACAACCAAAAACCAAAACGAACAAACCATACAACTTGGTCCCAGATTCACATGGCATTACATGTCTGTAGTGTTTTATGAAATACAGGATTTAGCTTCAAGTACAAACATCTCATTTCCCATGTCGAGAGGAGGTAAATGTAATTGCTAACAACCTTGTTAAAGAGGGGATCGAAATTAATTTCCAGCGATCTTCTACTTTATTCAACTAGAAACAAAAGGAAGAAAACCCTCCTATAGAATGAAGGGTTGAACCTTGTATGTGGCATGGTCGAAGGAAATGTTGCAGACATCGTGGTAAATATCGAAAATATCGGAGATATTTTGATATATTGCCCAATATCAACAATATATCATCGGTATGTTGTAAAGTGTAGGAAGAACCGTATTGCACATGTCAGACCCGAGATTTCGATCGATATCATTAATACATAGAACACTGTCATCAGCAATCCTGTGGAAGAAAGTAGTATTGCAATCCCCTTCATTTACCCCACACTGCTCTTGACTTGTCTCTAGGCAACCTCCTCCCTTTTAAAGAACAAGTGATCCTAGATTTTAATACATTCCATTTCCTCCCTTTCTTCATTGATATTGTCGGTCTCTTCCATCCTGCCAGATATCCCAATAGTTGTAAGAAGATATTCCTTTTTTATGTTGCCTTCCCCAAACATCTCTTTGCTCCAATCTGTCAACCTAAGCTTCACAAAATGAAGTTCTTTCATGAATTTATGCCCAGCCCACCCTTCGACATTACATTCATTCCACCATGCGGCCAAAAGATTTTTTTTTTTTTTTTTTTTTAAAAAGGAGCCCTCTTGCTCTGACCAACAATTTTGAAAATGAAAAGGGGAAGGACCAACCAAATAACTGAAAAGTGCAAACAAATCGGGATGTGATCGGAGGCAGACCTAGGAAGGACATATTCAACCACCCCAAAAAAAGTGTGAATCCTCATCTAAGGGTAATCAAGAATTTGTCCAAGCGACAGAAAACTGTCTGATCATTGTTAATCCACGTATGCCTAACCCCTATAGAGAGGAAGATCAACAAGATTATTTTGGGCGATCGAATTGGCAAACCTCCCCATGGGTGTAGTTATCTTCATACCAGTACCACTCAACTTATTTAATCCAAATCAAATGGCGTTAAAGTCCCCCAACCCCAAATACACAAAGGAATATTCCACCACCCATAAGACATTGATAAGTCTGTACATAAATCTCCCTTCTTGCAGCATCATTTGGCTCGCATACTGCAAATGAAGTCCATAAGAAACCATCCTCTACTAAGCAGCACCATAGGGATAGAGAGAACTCCCTACACCAAGTATCATCAATTGCAATTGTATCACTATTCTATATGACAATAATACCCCTTGCCATTCCCCTAGCTGGAATATAAGAAAACTGCTTATTGTCCAGTCCCCATAAATTGTCACTTGCCCGTTCAACACAAATTCCCCTAGCTGGAAAAAAAAAAAAAAAATCATTCTTTCGTGCACGTAATGTGCAGCCCACATTTTTTCTTTTTGAAGATATGAGTGGTTCACCTGATGATACGACCTACCACATTTTTTTTCAAAGGCATATACACAGTGGAACTGATGCAGATTGTATCTAAGATTTTGATACAAGGGAAAGAGATGGGGAAAAAACTTCTGGGAGTCTACCACCGAGGCAAGGACTTGAACCCAAAACTTCTGGTATCTTAACATTTGAAATGGCTACATCAGACTCCCTGATTTGGGGAAAAAAACTCATTGAGTTCCAAACCTTCATTGGTAGATCACAGGATCCTCCTCTATTTTGCTCCTTCGCAGGTTTCAGTAGGAATTGATGATGGAGGCCAAAGTGCCTTATCTGCATCACTTTCAATAGATGGCAGTGCAGATCATACCATTTCGTCTCCTCCATTATTTTTCACATTTCAGGGGTCAGCTACCGCTTCTTTTAAGGGCATATTTGTCAGCCTTATAATCTGGATCATTGATCCTAGTGTGTTTACTTGCTTCAATTGACTCTTAGACTCCACAGCATCTTCCACCTGATTATGATTCCTCAATCTATGCACTCTAGTCACTAGTGGGACATTTCAATTTAACGATCTCCTGGGATTTCGCTAATATAATTACTGAACTTTCCATCACCCTTCCCATCAATCCTGTCGTCGATCCTTTGCATTTATAATCAGGTATCACAATATTTCCAAGCAAGTCTCCTTTTGAATCTTCAAATTCGACCAATTGAGAGTCAACATGACCTTTTTTTACATTGACAATCACTGATGTTTGGAGCTTTTCATTTTATTCTCTCTCTTTTTTTTTTTTTTTGGAGCATGATTTTCAGTATTTGCAATGTCTCCATCTTCATCATGGAGGACGAGTAAGGACAATCATGATGCAGACATAAATCCTTTCTAGAAATAATCATCTCGACGACATCTCATCAATGAAAAATGGGTGGTTGCCAACTAAAGTAGAATCAATACTGGCATATTTAGATCATATCCAACCACTGGATCTACGTATGGATACCTTCAAATCAACTAGAGGTAACTATTTCCCTAAGATTTCGAAAGGAACTGCATTGATACCACTTCATGTAGATGGATCTATGATTTTGATACCAGAAAAGGGAAGGGGAGAAGAAGAAACAATCTCAAGTCAACCTATTTTCAATGAAAAGAATAATGTATTTTCTTCATTTTTTTTGTATCAATAGTTCTTTTAATGAAAGCATTGTCATCTTTCAAAAAAAAAAAAAACCTAATATTACTTATTTAAACAGACCATTTAGTTGAACATTTAGCAATTTCAGGCATTAAGTACAACCCAACTTAAACACTGAGCAAGCCCTAAACAAACCCTCATTACCCGATGTTTATCAAAAAAAAAAAACTAAAAGATAACTAATAACATCTAAAACGTGGGTCCAACCTTCATGCAGGAGTGATCCGACTGTGGGTCCAATCTTTACATGATCTTATCATTCAATTGTGGCCTGCATCAAGAGCCTAAATGATGCAAAGGTAAGACGTGCAGCACATTTGAGACATTGGCATGTAACAACATTTAGGTGGCTATGGAGATGTGGACCTGTCGAATAAGAAAGCCTCTAATACACACACACACACACACACACACACACACACACACAAAATGGTGCAAAGGTAAGGTGTGCAGCAGATTTGAGACATTGGCATGTGACAACATGTAGGTCCCCCGCCCCCCCTGCATGCGCACACAAATTTCTAGGTATCATAGTCAGTTTCATGCTCCTGGGAGTTCTGCCTCATCAAATTCAGAGTTGGGACACCATAAACGTTTACTGGAAGTACTAGAACAGTATCAACAAGGAATAGCTCTAGATGAATATGTTAAAAGAAGAAAGACTAACGTGAATTTAGAAATGGTTTATGAAGATAAACATCGTAAAGAAATGCCTGTTTTTATTCTTGATTAAAAGCTCAATAGATTAAAACTATAGTCAATTCTCTGGAAAATGTATCAAACTGAGCAAATCGAAATCACTAACAATTTCTTTCTTCTGCAAAGAATATGTATTTTTTTTTTCCTTTGCATCACTAAACACTATCGCTATCATTTATACATTAAAAAGATTTTATTTTTTAAAAAAAAAAAAAAAAACATACAAGCGCGCATGCGCACACTACGATTGGTAATCCATTGATGATAGTACCCCATGATACCTAGATATGATCCACATACGGCGCTATATCTCTTTTATCTTAATATTAATGTAATGCATGAAGATTTGAGAACGATCAGTTACCTCCTTTGAATTTCTAGGTATCACAGTCAGTTTCATGCTCCTGGGAGTTCCACCTCATCAAATTCAGTGTAGGGACCGCATAAATGTTTACGAAAAGCACTAGAACAGTATCAATAAGGAATAGCTCTAGAAGATTATATTAAAAGTTGAAAGACTAATGTGAATTAGAAATGGTTTATGAAGGCAGAATTGAAAAATCCAAGAGAAATGCCTCATTTTTCTCTTGATTAAAAGATCAACAGATTCAACCTACAGTGATTTTTCTGGAAAATGTATCAAACTGAGCAAATCAAAATCACAAACAATTTCTTCTCAGGAAATATATAGATAGATAGATAGATAGATATGATACATACATACATACATACATACATACATACATACATACATATATATATATATATATATATATATATATATATACACACACACACACTTCAAAAATTTTCAAAGAGATGATCTCAAAGTACCATTCGCAATGCTGGAAAATTTTTTTATCACTAGCTGCTATCATTTCTTCATTAAAGGGGGAAAAAAAAAGTATCACTATCATTTGCTCCGACTTGTTAGTACAGCTGGTAGAGATAGTGTAGTGTGTGTGACTTATCCAGGGTTTGATATCTGGTCACACACACACACACACACACACACACACACACACACACACACACACACACACACACACTCGCACTCACACCACAAGGGATGCTGGAACCCATGACCTCGTGTTGAAACTCCAAAGAGCCTACCACTGAGGCACAGCAACAGGTGCAGTTTGATATCTGGTTGTCTTACCTAGTAAAACCTTACATAACTTCAAATTTTTTTCAAAGACATGATCTCAAATTACCATTCACAATGCTGGAATTTTTTCATCACTAAACACTATTGCTATCATTTCTTCATTTTTTTTATTTTATTTTATTTTTTTTAAAAAAAAAAAAGTGTCACTATCATTTTCTCCAGGGTTTGATATCTGGTTGTCTTACCTAGTAAACCATACTAGTGTACCAAGAGGGGAGGGGAGGGCATCGACCAAAAACAAAAAGAATGCATGACAAACCCATTCACTAAATCCAAATAGAAAACAGAGAGAGAGAGAGAGAGAGAGAGAGAGAGAGAGAGAGAGCAACATAAATGGGAAACAAGCACTAAAATCACAAGAAAATGGACAAAGTTGTAGCACTGATATAAGTATGCTTCTGGCATATTCCTGGGTGATGGGGGAACAAACCTTGAACATAATGATAGAGCAAGTGCATACAACAGTTGAAAATGAGACACCATAGGAGGATAATTAATTGAAGCCCTACGAATTGCAGCTTCTTTGGCAACTCTCAGCCATTCAGGAGTTGCAATATTTGCCGCCTCGCCACAATTAAATCCTATTATGCACAAAACAAAAAGGGAAGGAAATTAGCACTCCAACTCATAAATGACAAATTTCACATTTATTGTGGCAAGCCAGAAGCAAGTTCTCTGGGTATATAACAAATTAAAAGAAAGGTTGTTGCCCATTAGGGATTATCGGAAAAGGATGTATAACGGATTACTAGTACTAAGTGATAGAAGTGGCAAGAACAATGGAAGTAATCACTTGCTGAATGAATCTTAACTGATCCATAAATGAAGCCCAAAGGCATTCTGTAGCTGCCAAAAGAGAACGTGACAAGATTAAAAATCACGGGAGACATACAAATCAGATTTTCGCCTTTGGACTGGTGGCTACATGCTAACGTGGCAAATGTGCAAAATCCAAGCTACTCATCATGTGGGAAACACCATTAACATGTCTGCCTCAAAAATAACGCCGGTCAACTTATCTGTTGGACCAAACAAGTATACTGAAAATGGACAAGTGGTCTTTTCTTAGCCATCCGTTTCTTCTGTACATGCAGCCCAAATGACGATTGGAACACCCCGATTTTGGGCCAGGGCATCAACAAGTTGGAATCCCCCTGATACGACTTCACATATGTGCTACATTTGAACTTGTGAGCCACATGTTCCATGGGAAATCCAAGTACACAATTACGGCTCATTGCAATTGCTAACTGAAAATCATCATCATTATAGCCTTATCCAAGCTAATTGGGATCGGCTTTATAAATCCTATTCGGGCCATAGTTGCATGAAGCATGAGGCAAAGCAGCAACAAATTCAGGTGCAATGAAAGAGCTGGAAAGCGTCCTTGTCCAAATGTGAGCAATAACAAAAAGCCAGGGAGTGGGAGCCACACCTAGTTAGAAGGATCCTGGAACTAAGGTTTAGCCAACCATATTCAAAACATTAATTTTGAAGATTGACAGGAAAAAAATCCAATGACCAGTTGCCGACTTAACATCAACTCAACTTTACCCGGGTTGGGGACTGGCTCTTTAATGCACACTGAACCAATCCAGCAACTGGCTTCAACGAGGCATGCTGCCAACTGAAAAATTCCAATCAGAGAACAGAAGAAGAAAGTGTAGTAGAAATTCTATGAGTTTACAGATAAATACATCAGCCTTCCAGTGACCTTTCAGTATAACCAGTTGAATACTGTTTTGGTAATACAGAGTAGTTTGCTTGCATGGAAAACACATGTTTGTATGTCTTGAATGGTGAAGATCATTTTGACACTACATAAAGGACATCATCATCAGAACCTTGTGTTGATGTGTGCAAAATACACAACCACACACAAAAGGCAGCTATAACAGCATGTGCATAATGCCATCTCAGTTGGTTGACACGGCAACAGCCATGCATGCAGGGCCATCTCTGTTGGGCAATTGGCTCACAGTGCGCAAGCCAGAAATGAGCATTTGAAGCCCATTTTAAATGGAAGGAAGCAAGTACCTTTCTAGCTGCACCCACAGCAGCTGCAACGTGCTAGCCTTCAGGAGGATGAAGTTAATTCGCCTTTTACGGAAACGAAAGAGAACCAAAGGCCCTTCTCACTGCTGCACCAACAGCAGCTAGCACATGTCCACTTCTGATGCAAGGAGGCAGTTGCCTCTAGACACAATGAGGATTTCCCTCTTTGTTGCATACTGCAGCACGCACCACATGGAAGAGACGAGGTGGCCTCTGTCACAGAAATGCAAGCAACCTTTCCAAAAGGCTGAACTTATCCAATAGCACTTCTGAGCCACAGCAAGTGCCATGTGATCCTATCCAAAGCATATCTCGCTAATCAGAGCCCTGCAGCAGGCCTGTTGCATTTTACCATGTGGACAGAAGCCACTGTATTTGATGATCGGAAAGGGGAAATGTTTCGCTATACAAAGGGTCTGTCCCAAACTGCCAATAGCTCACAGCCGCTGCCACATGTTCAGGACTGCGCAAGTCTTAGAAAGAGTAATTCCTGTAAAGGCCTGATATCCTTCTAAAACCTCAAGAAAAATGATACATAGGGATGCTTTCCCTTTCCTTTGGTACACATGTGCCTGTTTCTTTATTAAGGCAGTGCAAACTTTCACAATTCAAAAGATCATCAACAGGATTGTAGACACCCCAAGTATGGATGAGGCTGTCCATTTATCCCAGCCGATCCCCAATATAGGTTCATGTTGTTGACTTGGAATTTTACAGGAATTAAGCATAAAGCCCCATCTTAAAACCCAAAATTCACCTGAACTTGATGCAGGACAACTAACCACTTGCTCTAAAAGCTTGAACTGATAGAGCGTGGCGAATTAATCCCTTTATCTCATAGCCCAGGTCAGGCCCTCAGCCGAGCCCCCCTCATGGGCCCCACTTCACACGGGTATTGCCTTACATGGGCCACCCACCCCCAGTGTGCCCCCGCTTCACATAGGCCACCCCACTCAAGCACAGTGTGAAAATGCCCCTGCGTTAGAACTTCCCCTAAAACTTCAGTAACTGACATGAGGGAGACTAAGAAGTGTAGGACTCGTCCCAACCCAGGTATGGTGGCCACCTTAATTTTTTTGGCATTTCATTTCAGCCATCCCCAAGAAGAGGGTCATGTTCTTGACTTGGAATTTTGCACGAATTAAGCTTAGACCCCTAACCTAAACCAAATTTTCATTTGAACCTTTCCCAAAACTTCAGCTACTGACTTGGGGTAGACTGATTGGGTTAGGACCCAGCCCAACCCAGGTCTGGGCCCACAACCTTATTTTCTTGGAGTCCCCTCTGGGATGCAAAGATTTCTGAAATCTGGAGAGATGCTTTTTGGATACTCCCTGTGACATTTAACAAAAAAAAAAAATCCCCCAATGCAGGGAGTATCCCAGTCCCTGAACTGTCCCCTTTGAGCTTCAATTGCTTTCATCTGCCCAATTTTCAAGACTTCCTAGTACATTATACAGCCCATCAAATCAACTTTCCAATGAGCCCAAAATCAGCCTGATCCAACTTCTGAGCACCAGCAAGTCATCGAATTCAAAAGGTGCACAGAAACCAGCAGGATTAAATATTCAGAAAGTTGACCCAACTTGCAAAATCCATGTGTTTCTAACTCCTCCATTGAATTTCCACATCCAACCAGAGTCATTAGATAGCCCATTGAATTAGCTTTCCGACATGTACAAAATCGCCCAAAACTAATGCCCAAGCATGGAAATCTAATTAAAAACAAAAACAGGGTGCACAGGCTGAAAATCAGGCAGTCCTGATGCAAGGGAGATAATTCAAAATTACATTTACATCCTTGCACGGAAATCCAAAACCCATAATTAATTTTAGTTGACCTTTTTTTACCTAAGTTTGATCAAAATACCCTAGCACAACAAATTAGGCCCAAATCAACCATATTTTTCTACCAGACAACACCCCCTAACAATGCTTGGATTGTGAATTTCCACTCCTACCATCATGGAGCATTGTGGTTTAGACACTTGGCAAACTCCATCCATTCAAGCCCAAACCCTTCCAAAATATCCTTAAGCCTTCCTCCCATGTTAATTGCCTCTTCCAACACCTCAATTTTCCCTCCTACCATCAAACCAACATCGTAGATGTTGAGCTACCCAAGGTATTATGGGTATCAGCTGGCTAAATGGCAAGGCCCTGTAGCAGCCGATTATTTATTTATATATTTCTTTGGGTGGGGTATCTCAAAATGTATTGGTAAAATTGTATAAAATAAGAGGATCCAAAGTATGTATTCTTTTGTTCCGACATGTATTTGATGGTGTAACGGGCCATGCATTGGTAAGAATGCTATCTTTCGAGAGTGTCCGCTTGACCTATCAAAAGACGACCAACTAACCCTAATCAAACAAAAATCAAGCAAGATTTGGTGGATTAAGTCCCATACATAAAATAGAATTAAAAATGACAGAAGTGAAAAAAAAAAAAAAAAAAAATTTGAGGGTTTACCCCTTCTTCCAATTATTTCCCAAAATGGTCGCTTACTTGCTTCACTTGAATTCATCAAATCCCACTCAAATTTTATATTGATCCTCAAAACAGGTCCAGATCTAGTTTTAAATTAGTTTCTAAGCTTCCTTCATGGTTCAAATAAATACAGAAGAGGAAAACGAGGGAAACATTTTTTTTTTTAAAAAGGCTCCATAGTAGGTCCTTCATGGTTGTAGCAGTTGTATCGGTCCCATAACTATGGCAATACAGCCCATATTTTTCATAATGGACTGGTTCATGCCTCTGTCACGTAATGGGGGTAATCTTTCCCTTTTTGCAATTGCCGATACTATAGTAATGTAACTGTTTTTTAATACCATGAAGATACCATCTAAAAGCTCTATAAATAAATCAACTCCAAGCTAAAAATCCCTGGAAATTCAAGAAGAACTCAGAAAAATAGAAATCTAGATGATATTGATCTAGAATTGAAAAGTTTCAGAACCTCTTAATCCTAGAGGCTGAGTGCACTCTACCCTTTTGGATTAGTGACACACAACGACGCTTATCTTAAGGAAAAAGAGCTCTTGATCTTCTTCTCCACCCCAATTCCACTTCTCTTGTTCTCCTTCCCCACCCCAATTCCAAGCTCAACTCAAGAAGGATATTGGCAATTCAAGATGAACATTGCAAGACTAGACCCTCTGCCAAAGAAGATGAAATATATTGAGGACAAAGCTTTAGATGGAGAATCCATTTACATCCCATAAGCACTTCATCATCTAAAATAGTCAAGAGAACATAGTTCTAGAATTGGAGAGTTTCAGCACTCTTAATCCTAAAGACTAAGGAATATGCTCTACCCTTTTGGGTAGTGAGCACAGCCTTTAGCAAAGAGAGAGTTCTTTTGTTCTCCTTTCGATAAGTATATCAACAATTCAAGATGAACATACAAGACACACTCCATCATCTTGGTTCCAACTTCCATCCATCCAATAATCCATGAGTTTACCCTCAGTTGAGGCACTAAAAATTTTTATCTGGGACATAAGTTGCACAACCACGTAATAAGAAGAAGTTGCACAGCTGCGAGGAAGCAAGACCATGAAGGTGCAATCTTAATAAGAGTTGAAGTCATCAGCGCAATTTGATTAAGTTGTGTAGAGTTTAGGTGTTGCACGTGTGATTAACTATAAATACTCATTTGGCCCTCTCATTTGGATACTTTTTGGAGAATTCAGAGAGCCTTCTGGAGATCCTATCCGAAGAAGAGAAAGGTATCAAGGAGGATCCACACAACAACTCCTCGCCGGGAGTTGTGCACTAGCCATAGTCAGTGCATCCCAAGAGTTAAAGAAATCGGAGCAGATTCGAAGCAGAAACAAACTTCCAGATAAGTTGCATGCCCATGCAACTTGTCAACCTTGCGCGACCGCACAACTACTCTATAGTGAAAGAGAATGGATTAAAGCCCGGTGCACTTGCATATTTAAGATGGTTCTCGTAAGACCCGTCTCCTAGCCCGTACCGTTCCGTAAACTCCCGCAATCCTTCCCGTCGAATTCCGGCAACCCGCGACCTATAATCGACGTTTGCGCGCGACCCTAAGTCGAATCCCGTATATTTGAATCAGCTTAATCCGAGACTTATATCATTGCGACCGCACCGTCGCCGCGGTTCCAACACCGCGTCTTGCATACTGATCCGATACCCAGACCAGGAGATGTGGGCCCGCGTTCAGTTCGAGGAAAACACCGCGCATTTGCAATCCCAAGAGAATCTCTACATCATTCCCATCAATCAATCAATCAATCACCTCATGTCAAGTACAAGAGCAACCCCAAAGTCAACTCTCTCCCTCTCTCTCTTACACACCCATACATGTCAAGTTCACCTATCAACTCACATCCATCACCTCTCCCTTACAACCACCATTTCTCTCTCTCTTTCTCAACACAAATTCCAAGCAAAAGAGAGGTGCACGTCCAAGCTCCATGAGAGAGCTTTGTGTGGCCCACTTTCTATCTCCCACCTCCACCATCCAACTTTCATCTCAATTGTTGAAATTATTCCTATGAAGCTGTAGCATGCATTGGCGGAAGAAGGAAGAAGAGATCAGAGGTGGGTGTTTCTATAGGCCTAGATTTCATTTTCTATGATGGGCCAAGTGAGGCCTACCGATTGATGGTATGGATCTCACTTTGGACCCTAGGTGTGGCCGATGGCCCACCTTGATTTTCATGATCATTCCATGATGGGTCCATTCTCCATAGACCCCATCATGATGTTTATTTTCCTTGCATGAATAGGGTCATCTAGACCTTGCATTTTAGTGGGAGAAAGGATCTTCATCGTTGATTTTGATCGGTGGGCCCACATGTAATGGGACCCACTTGATGTATGTTGTGATGTATGGAAGGGAGGGCCCATAGTGCCGGGGTCCCTCCATCACTCGGTCTTTCTCTCTTTCTCTCTCTCCCTCTCTTTCATTTTTGTTGGGAGTGATGATGTGGTCGTGTGGCCCACCCGGACGTACCCCACTTGATGTATGTCTTATCCACCCCATCCACCCATTTGGTGGCCCACCCAAGCAGGGCCCACCTTAAATATGTGTGCGCCCAAACCGTCCAACGTCCAGGGACGCTGGACGTGAAATGAAAACAAAAATATCAGTTTGATTTAAAACTTGGGGTGGGCCACTCGTGTAGGCCCCACCTTGATGTATGGATTTAATCCACGCCATCCATCCTATTCCTCGGCTCATTTTAGGCGTTGAGCCGAAAAATGAAGCCAATCCGATAATCAAACGGGCCATACCATAGAAAACTGTGATTTCTACCATTCAAATCAGTTAGGACCCACCTTGATTTTTCTATTCGCCAAAACACATCGAATATTGGGCTCATTCAGGCCGTCTTGAGCCATAGAATTAAACAGCAGCTGGGTCGGATTCTCCTGATGCGGGCCCCACCTACGAAAAACCGCGAAAAAACCTTTTTTCAAATATATGTATATAGCATGCAGCGCCTGCTGCTGGATGTCCAGAGGACGCTGCTGCGTTTACGCTGGGACCGTGGGTCCCAGCCGTGGGCCCCACCGTGATATCTGCGTACGCATCATATGTATGCTTGATATTAGTGACTGATCATAGCATATGTCATTGGGCAGACTATTCACGGGACTCCTTATGAGACGGAGTGCCCCACATTATCGCGCGGTACGCGCAGGATTGCTGCATGACTGGACGGTGTGACTCATGCATCTCGCATGTGTAACATGATCATTGTACGCCCTAGCGACATCAGGGCTGTAGCCTCCACAGGCATATCGTGGATGGCCAGATGGGACACCGAAAATGTTTGGTTCGAGCATCTGGGCACGTTGGATGTCCGTGGGTGAAAGTCCATAAACCTCTGAAGCCAGAAGACGCCCCAAAATCTAGACCGAGTGGATACATGAGCGCTCGAGTGCCAAATACCAGTAGGCCGCGTCTCCCACTGTATCGTGGTTGGTTGGGAGGGGGTGTAGCCTTATCCGCCCGAGTGAGAGGGTTGTAAGCTAGGCTGAGTTTAACCAGCTCGCAAATGGGTCCGCTATCGACGAGCCAGGTAGGTATTGGCAGACTACTGGTCAGGCGGATAGTGTGGTCTCTTCCACCCACTAGGTTGGGCGACAGTCAATGTGGAGTGTACTAGACCCCGGTGAAGATCCCAGAGAGGAACCGTACTGATATGTAGACTTATTGAGCAGGATTTCGGTTGGGGCGTGCGACTAACCTGAGATCAGGAGTTTACCACATTGAGTCTGACTATCCGAATTTAGGTATGGGACTGGTTTAGATATAAGTCCCTTGTGATGGACCCCATAGCCTGTGATACTACGTACTATCATCCCGACTTCACACCGCAGCTTAGTCATTTCATTCGCACCACATATTGTATATTGCATTGCATCCTGCGCATCTGATATTTGACTTCCTATGATTCCACGTTTGCATAGCCAATCTACATTACATATTCTGATATTGTATGACTCATAGACTTACCAGTATATTTCCGCTTACTCTGATATCGTATGATTCATGATCTTGTCAGTATTTCTTCTTATTCCGATATTGTATGATTTATGGCGTTGTATTTGTGTGCTTGGCACTTATCTTGCGCACACACTTTCACCACCCTCTAAGCTTTCTATAAGCTTATGCACGATAGATGCGTGCAGGTGATGTTAGGATGCAGCCGATCTGAGGCAGGAGCGTGCGGTGGAGCTTTTGGAGTTTACTTTGATATCTTTATATTGTATTTCCATTTCAGCAGTGTACTCGAATGATTATATTAGTGGATATGTGGTGATGATGTTGTTCTTGTAATTTGGGTATACTTGTGGTTATGCTTCTTACGAGACAAATGTACGTTGGAAAATCCTCCTTCTAGGATCCCAGGATCGGAATCTGGCGTATGCATGCTGGGAGCCGAGAATGGGGTACTACAGAGGCTGTCGGCACCGGATTCGGCGATCGGGAATTTTGTGAGCCCGATTTCCGGGTTTGGGGCATGACAGTTCTACTACTACTCTGCAGTGTGCAAAGAGGGATTCCAAATCCGCACAACTCTTCTGTCACTTTGACGGACATTCTGTAGAAGCCGAAATACTACCAAAATTATCATTTCCAATTCTTATTTGACTTTATATAATTAATTGTATCTTATTTTAGAATCAAGGGTAATGCAAGGAATGTAATGAGAACTCAGATTAATAAAATTGTTGACGACGAATACTCTTCCATTCAAGCTTTCCTTATTGTTATTAGAATACAAATATTCGAATCCCATAAACATGTTTTTTGATCAAAACAAAATGGCAACTCCACTAGGGATCGAACCTAGAATCTCTGGTTCGGAATACCAGTATTCTAATGATAATATCAGAAACAGTTGGAAGATAATATCAGGAACAGTTGGAAAATATTGGAATCCTCTCAATTTTTGGAATATTTTCAATATTTTTTCTATAAAGAAAAAACCAATCATTACAGGGGGGGCCATAACGGCCCATAATGTAATAGTTGTAACGACAGCCATTACAACCACCATTACCGTTATTGTATACCATGTTTCCCAACATTCTATCCAATAAAGCATGGCTGGTCTTATAGCTATCCTATAAAATTTCCCTTTCAGTTTGAGTGGTATATACAATGAGTAGTGTATACAATAATCCCAAGTTGGGAGAGAATATTATCATCTGTAAGGGGAAAAAAAGACCAGTTCATAGAAAATTAGCACGATTTAACATATCTATGAGCAGCAAAAATGATTTAGCAGGGATTCAAGCTCTTAGCATAACAACAAAGGTGAATTCAGTTGTCTTTGGTGACATGTAGATCTAACATAATGCGTCATTAGAAAAAAGTTGGGGCATACAATATCCCAAAAGTTGAGAGGAACTAATATTAATTAAAAATAATAATTTATAGAAAACTAGCACAATTTAGCAAAGTCATATGAGCATATACTGTTTAACATTTTTTTTTCAATTTTAGATATACTCAGTTCATTTGCTTTTGTCTAATCCAAAAGAGAAAAGAGTGAAGTATGACACACCATGACTGAACCCGGAATGATATGCTCTTGGGAAAGTGACTACAAATTCTCCAGCATTTTGCACCAATCTGGTTTGAAGATAAACGAGAAAAGTGAGCAAAATATAAGGATTTAGCCATGCCATCCATCCAATTCTTACAACACCTGATAGCAACACACCAGCTGGTCCCAAGCCCAGTAAAGGAGGGTTGATGTTAGGTGAGTTCAAGGTTGCCCAGCTTTTGCCAATCAATCATGAGAATTCCTGTTTCAAATGACGTGATTGGCAAAACAGGATTTCATAAGCCAACCCCAAATAGCTGGGACGAGCTGATATGATGATGATGGTTCATGCCATAACTCAAACATTAAGTTCATGTAATATACTTGGGGGGGAAAATGAGTGAGGGTACCTGCAGCAAGGGATTCCCGCACCAATGAGCACTTCAGGGGACATGACAGTGGTCTTTTCTCCAAGAATAGCAAAAGTAACTGCATAAAATAAACAGGATCAGCAAGTATTTGTTTGAACTACACAGAACATAGTAAACCAAATATGCACTAAATCAGAAGAAACGAGGGTCCTGCTCATCAACAAATGTATAGTTCACTGACATCCAGGATATCATAAATATGGGAGGAATGGTTTAGCCATCAAACCATTGACCTGAAGGTACCAAACAGCGATAGGGTTTGCCTCGAAATCCCAGGTTAGAAGATCCCAAAGCTTCGATATTTGGCCTATTCGCATGGAATATGATCTGCCACTGTACTTTCTTCTCTTAATTGTGTAGTTTTTAGGCAACCATATCGAATTGTTCTTTTACAATCTCAAAATATTGAGCATCACTTGTACATGGTGGGGCCCATCAGATCAATGGTTTAAATTACTGATATGGACCCCACATACAAAAAATGCGAGACAGTTAACAGTACCTCCACTTTTGAGAAGCTTACCTTACAATAATGATCAGTACAATGTAGTTGTTTGTTCTTTATACCAAACAAGATCATTTCACGCCACCACTTTGAGCAACACTAGAGCATGATTAGCTTGATCCAAAATCCAAATTCATGAAAGAGAAGAACGACTAATAGGGAGGATTACAGAACTTCATAGCAAATCATAACCACAAATAGCAATCCCTCAGATTGAAGGTTGTGGTACTCACAAAACAAGCTGACCTTCCTCATTAACAACCAGCAATCAAACAGAAAACAAAAAATACATATATATGGATGACTTCTTATGTAATTAGCCACCACCTAATACAAGAAAAATGGTACCAGAAAAATAACTACAAAAATGAAAACTGATGCATCTATCCACACACACATCACACGATCCTACAGGCTGATATTCTTCAACTTCGGAGTCACCCTGATCATACTCGCTATCCTAGGAATCGCCTATAACTAAGGCTTTTCCCTTGCTCTTAGTGGGACGCCGAGTTGCAAAATGGTCAATATTCCAACATTCGTAACATCACACATTCTGTCCTCCACATGGACCAGCACCAAGGACACCTTTTCCCTTGTCATCCCTAGGCCTAGGCGGAACATTCGCCTGCGCTCTGGGTTGACTACCCGAGCCTTGATGGTCGCTTTGACTACAAGGCATTCCTTGATTGGTTAGCTGACATGGACCACTATTTTGAGTGGCATGAGATGTCAGAGACCCGACAAGTGCAGTTTGCCAAAATGAAGCTTGTGGGGGAAGAGAAGATATGTTAGACCAATACAGAGCATAGGATTGAACAAGTGGGAGGAACTCCTGTTACCCAATGGAGTGAGATGAAAGCTATGCTAAGAGAGAAGTATTACCTCCCTCTCTCTTATTGCCAAAAGCTCTTGGAACAATGGCAATCTTTACGCCAAGGATCCATGCCTATCACAGAATACATCGCAAAATTTGAGGAATTCATGATGCGGTGTGACATTGAGGAAGACCCTCTAGTAACGCTCGCGCGTTTCAAGACGGGCCTTCGATCAGATCTTCAGCGCGAGCTTTGGGCTCGGCCCGTGACAGATTTGGACGAGATGTACCAAGTGGTGAAGGAATTAGAGCAGTATCTTAAGACTCCTGTCATAAGACGGTTCAATTCCCGAAATTCTAATGTTAGGACTGGTTCTCAGGGAATTAGACCCAACATTGGTAATCAACCCAGGGCGCAGGCGAATGTTCCGCCTAGGCCTAGGGATGACAAGGGAAAATGCATCCTTGGTGCTGGTCCAGGTGGAGGACAGAATATGCAATGCTACGAATGTGGGAATATTGGCCATTTTACAACTCAGTCTCCCACTAAGAGCAAGGGTAAAGCCTTAGTCATAGGCGATTCCCAGGATAGCGAGTATGATCAGGGTGACTTTGAAGTTGAAGAATATCAGCCCGTAGGATCATTGAGTGATGAGGATGAGGTGGGTGATATGACACACTATCAGTTGTCAGATGTGTGCTAGCCCAGACTAGAAGTAGTATTGACTAGCGTCTCAACGCTATCTTCTACACGATTGCCAAGTGTGGTAAGAAAAATTGTAAGGTGATAGTGGAAAGTGGGAGTTGCCAGAATGTAATTTCCACTAGCATCTTAGGCCGTCTAAAATTAGAGGCCACCCCTCATCCTGACCCGTACAAAGTCTCATGGGTAGACAAGACTTCCCTTCCTGTCACCCATCAATGTCTTGTACCCATCGAGTTCAGGTCTTATAAGGTGTCCCTATGATGTGACGTGTTGCCCATGGATGTAGGTCACATCATCCTAGGCAAACCGTGGCTATTCGATAATGACGTCACGATCTACGGTCGTTCTAATGCGTGTACCTTCATGCATAACGACAAAAAGATCAAAATTGATCCTATGCCACCACAAAACATTGCATAGAAGAAAGGTGAGAAGGCAAGTGAGCCTTCAGAAGTGAGGAAATCCACACCCAAGTCTCTCCACATCATCACAGCTAAAGAGTTTGAAAGAGAGACTGAGGAGAATTCGACGGTGTATGCCTTAGTGGCTAGAGAGGCTACACCAGAAGTACCAATAGAGTTACCCAAGGTAGCCCCGGTCTTAGTACAGAAATGCATTCCCTTAGGATTTGCCGAATGAGTTACCACCCATGAGGGACATCCAGCATGCCATTGATCTTGTCCCTGGGTCGACTCTACCAAACCTTCCTCACTATAGGATGAACCCTGCAGAGCATGTAGAGTTGAAGAAGCAGGTAGATGAGCTAGTGCTAAAGGGTTTTATCCAGGAGAGCATAAGCCCGTGTATCATACCCGCTTTACTGACAATTAAGAAAGATGGCACTTGGCGCATGTGTGTGCACAGTAGAGCCATCAACAAAATCACAGTCAAGTATAGGTTTCTCATACCTAAGCTTGATGACATGTTAAACATGATGGTTAAGTCCACCATTTTCTCCAAAATAGATCTCAAGAGTGGATATCACCAAATCCGCATACGCCCCGGTGATGAATAGAAGACAGCCTTCAAGACGAAGGATTGGCTATATGAGTGGTCGGTCATGCCTTTTGGTTTGACTAACACACCCAGCACTTTTCTATGAGTGATGACCCAGGTCTTAAGACTGTTCATGGGGAAATTCTTAGTGTTGCACTTCGACGATATCCTGATTTATAACACCACTAGAGAATCACACCTTGAACATTTGAAGTTGGTCTGTAGCGTCCTTGGGGCGGAGAAATTATACGCTAACCTTAAGAAGTATTCGTTCATGTCCAGTTAGGTTGTATTCTTAGGGTTTATAGTGTCAGCAGAAGGGATGCGTGCAGACCCAGAGGAAGTCAAAGTCATAGTTGATTGGCCTGAACTGAGGAACATCCATGAGGTGCGAAGCTTCCATGGCTTAGCCACATTCTATTGTCGGTTCATTAGGAGTTTTAGCATGATTATGGCTCCCATTACAGAATGTATGAAGAAGGGAGAATTCGTGTGGTCGAAAGCCACAGCTAAGGCTTTCAAAGAAATTAAGGGAAATATGGTTGAAGCTCCCGTCATGCGTCTTCCCGACTATTCTAAAGTCTTTGAGGTTGTGTGTGATGCGTCTGGCGTTGGTATAGGTGGAGTCTTGAGTCAAGAGGGTCATCTTATTGCCTATTTCAGTGAGAAACTGAATGAGGCAAAACAAAGATACTCTACCTATGACAAGGAGTTCTATGCAGTAGTGCGGTCTTTGAGACATTGGCGCCACTACCTCCTACCGCAGGAATTTGTCTTATTCTCTAATCATGAGGCCTTACATTATCTTCACTCCCAGAAAAAACTTAACCCAAGGCATGCTAAGTGGGTTGCATTCCTTTAAGAGTATTTGTTTGTCTTGAAACATAAGACCGGGGTAAAGAATAAACCAGCTAATGCCCTTAGCCGTAAAGTGGCGTTGCTCAATTCTTTGAGTGTAAGAGTTGTCGGCTTTGAGCAACTGAGAGACGAGTACCCCACATGTCCATATTTTGGGCATACCTATGTTATTTTTGAGGCGGAAAAATAGAAAATGAATCACCCAAAGATATGCTTAAGGCGCGTTACGATGTCGCTATCTTTAAGGCGATATTCGCACCCTACTAGTGATTAAACCAATTTGAAAGAGGGTTACAGCAAATCCGCCTCCAGGATACAATAAGCCTCTTCTCCAAGACCGGAGAAATGTGGGTTTTGGCCTGCAAAACCGAAAAACCACACCCCGAACACACTTTTACAGCGTACAACCCTGACTTCTGTGCTGTTATAATTTACCCCCTGAAAACTGTTTGTAATTTACTGCCTGAAAATTATTTATAGTTTAGCGCCTGAAAACTGTATCTTTCCAAAAACCTTCCAAAAAACAAAAATGGTGAAGAAGATGGAGAGGAGATTGTTGGAAATTGTGAATTCGGATTGACCAAAAGATGGGCTTATATAGAATCACAAGAGATGCTTAAGGCCCTTTTTATTAAAAGACATCTTCCATGGTGTCTTTTCATCAATGGTGGTGTCTTTCCAACAATGGTATCCCTCCATTTCAAATTCAAAAGATGCTCCCTTTACCAAGAGGCATCACCATTCATACCAACAATCATCAAAGCCACAACCATTCTTTTCCCAAAATAAAATTTCTTTTCTTCTTATTTTGAAAAAACCCAACAACCTATACGTCACTCTCGAGTGATCGGCAAAGTGTTGGGGATTTCGTGTTGAGAGATGGATTCCTTTTTAAAGGAAATTGTTTATGTATTCCTCGTACATCCCTCCGTAAATTCCTCATCTAGGAGCTTCAATCAAGAGGGATAGCTGGCCACTTTGATCACAATAAGACTATTACCCTCATAGAGGATCGTTTCTAATGGCCAAGTCTCAAGCGAGATTTCGCCAAAATTTTAGGGCAGTGTAGAACGTGTCAGATGACGAAGCAGCAAAAGAAAAATTCTGAATTATATATGTCATTACCTGTGTCACATGCTCCGTGGCAAGACATTAGCATGGTTTCGTGCTTGGGCTTCCCAAGATGATTAAAAAGCACAATTCTATTTTTGTTGTTGTGGACCGCTTCTCTAAGATGGCGCATTTCATCCCATGTTCTAAAACTTTGGATCCGTCTAATATTGCTAAGGTCTTTTTTGGTGGTGTGGTCTGTCTCCATGATTTACCTAAGACCATAGTGTCTGACCGTGATGTCAGATTTACCAATTATTTTTGGAAGACATTGGCACATGATGGGAACACGTTTGCAGTTTTCTACTGCATACCACCCCCAAACTGATGGCCAAACAGAGGTGGTTAATCGCAGCCTTGGAAACCTTTTACGATGATTAGTAGGTGAACATGTGAAAACTTGGGGATTTATTCTACCTACAGCCGAGTTTGCCTACAACAATTCAGTCAATAGATCTACAAGGTTAAGTCCATTTGAAATTATTAATGGGTTCAAACCCTATTACCCATGTCAGTTACCCAAAGATCTTCTGAGTCAGCCGATGCATTTGCACCACGCATTCATGACTTGCATGCACATGTTAGACAGTGAATAATTGCGAGTAATGATAAGTATAAATGTTCAACTGACCAACATTGTAGGTGGACAGAATTTAATGAAGGGAATTATGTAATGGTTAGGATTAGACCAGAGCGGTTTCTTCAAGGTTTCGCTAAGAAATTATAAGATCGCAGTACTGGACCATTCAAAGTATTGCGTAAAATTGGGTCTAATGCGTACAGGGTAGACCTTCCACCTGAAATGGGAATAAATTCAACGATCAATGTGGAAGATCTAGTCCTTTGTCCTAACCCTTCCATTGTTTCTTCTTCCCTCCCTTGGCCACTTTCTGACTTTACTTCTCAACCCACTCCACCCCTTCGACTATCAATTGACCATAAGGAAGAGATTAAAGGGATAGTGGATGAGGAGATTGTTTTCACACGAGATGGGGGCTTCCAAAGGTACCTTGTTAAGGAAGAGATTAAAGGGATAGTGGATGAGGAGATTGTTTTCACACGAGATGGGGGCTTCCAAAGGTACCTTGTTAAATGGAAGAACAAGCCATCATCCAATTCCACATGGCCTACGGAAGCGGAACTGCAGCGGATTGATCGGGACCTTCTCAAGACGCACATAAGTATTAACTCGTCGGAGAAGAGTTCTTCTCACCCAAGGGGAGTTGATGAGGACATCAGACCCTTCAAAGTTTATCAAAAACAAAGGCGGCCGACGAATACATCTTTATGGCTCAACGATGGTTCATCGCACAACCAAGGAGGATTTTGAAGGCCTTACACATGTCCCTCGATTAATTGAAGGCCCCACATTAGGACACACGTGTAGGATGAGTAAGAAGACCGATCTGTTACGTGGGATTTTTTTGAAAGCTTTGTTTTGCGCTTTTTTTTTTTTTTGTTATAGAGGTAATTTAGACATTTCTTTTTTAATCCGAATTTTATAAATAGAGTATTTTCTACCATAAACCTAATGATGTTTTTTTAATGAAAGCTTGGTGCCTCCTTCCCCTTTCTCTTTGCGGGGATTTCTTCTCTTCCCTTAATATGTTCTCTTCTTCTAAATTTTGTTTCTAACCATCCAACCTTCTTCTTCTCTTTCTATGCCTAGTATTCTTTGATTGCTACTGTTTACAATTAGATTCTTGAAGTCCCCTTACCCTGAAAATATGAGAATTGATCCCAACCCTCTTTCAGATTTTCCAGCCGTCCCTATTCCAGAAATCCTTTGATTTCCTAGACTAGAAAAGTTGCATTGACTGTTAGATTGAAACCATGCAATATCGGGAGGTCACATCCATCACCGGATCCAATCCACGCATGATTTGAATATGGTACTGTAGGATTGTGATGATGATCTTCAACCATTGCATGTTTCCTTTATTATTATCCTTACTATGATGTGGAATGTTGAATATTTCAATCGATTTGCTTAGTTTATTTCGCTGGATAATTTATGTGCTTACACATGCATTCTAGTTTAGACCGTCCTACATCAATATGACTATATATAAAGTCTCATACAATTGGTATATAGAGAGGTCCAATCAGATTTGCATTCTTTGGTTCCTATTTTTAAGTTTTGTTATTTAGAACACTTATATTTGTTAGCAAGTTGAGTAGAACGTGGCCACCACAAGGGAACCAATATGTTTTATCACTTGGCTTTCTGCATTAAGGAACTTTGTAAAAGGCTACAAATAGAGCCATATAAATGGGTTGGAGATACATGATATGATGAATATTTGAATGAATACGAGACGCTTTGGCCTATTTTATTTTGTGTAGTTCCAGCCCTAGAGTGATTCTTCTAGCTATTGGCCCCACTAGTACTTGGTAGAATTCTTCTAGTTATTTGCCCTATTATTTACTTATAGAAGGTTGTTGGAAGTATTCCACAGTTCCCTTAATCTACTTTGGAGGTTTCGATGCTGGTTTTGAGTCTGACTAGCAGTCTCTTACACCAAAAGTCTGTTATTTTGCAGTTTTAACCAATCATGTCGCAAAATTCAAGGAATTTGAACTTCAACTTTGGCAGGTATGCATCTAATTTTCTTAACTTCAACTTCTTTACAATTATGCTGCATCAGGATGCTGAAAATGCCTATCAAATCAACATAGCCCCCATAGCTAAACATAACAATCTTGAGCAGCAATAGAACCCCAGAAAACAGGGAATGCCACCAAGGCCATCCTTGCTAATGTGCCTATTTACCTTCATGTCTATCCTGAATGTCCATCACAAGTTGCAACCAGGTTAGAGTTGTTTCAGAAAATGTTTTTGTTGATCGACAGGGATGACACTCACAAATACAATCCGGTGGAGTGGAAAGAGTCTGCAAGACCATGAAGTGTCGTGGTCTGGGCATCAGCAACATCAGTTTGATGAACTCTGCTTTACTCAGTACATGGTGGTGGAGGCCTTGGTAACGATCCCATCTTTAAAATATTCGGATTGCTAGAAATGGGTTATTGGAGAATGACTGGGAGATAAATTGTGCAAATTGGAGAACAGGTTCTACATCTTGGAGAGCTGCCATTAAAAAGTTCTTGTTAGCCACATCAGAAACAGAGTTGGTTCCCAAGTCTTGACCCATTTTTGGAAAGACACTGCCACACTGGTGTTCAGATTCTCCTCCATGTAGCAAATTTGCTTGTCTATCACAGTGGCAGCTAAAGGAGTGTTAGTTAATAAGTTCCTTTAACACATTAGGGGAAATTTTATATGGGGTCTGGCCTGCTTGGCTGCTACATTTAAGGTAAATGCTTTTTGTTGGTCTGTGTGGATGGATAAAATTTTGACACCAGATCATCTTAAGAGGCATGGCCTTTCGTTCCCTAATCAATTGATTATGTGATGTACTAATGACAAGACAGTGCACATCTATTATTACAGTGCCAGTATGGTGGTCAGTTTACCATTCAATCTTTGCCAAGAACAGAACTGTGGGTCATTCCTGGATCGGTTTAAGATCTCTTTGCTAGTGGTGCGATTCTTGGAGAATGGTGCATTGCTTTTTGTGGAAGCTAACTACCCATGCGGCACTGTGGTGTATCTGGCTTCAAAGATAACAGGAATTTCAAGCACAAACCTTCTCTGGTTTCATTTCCTGTTAAGAAGATTATTAAGCTCGTTTTTTATTGGGCCAAAGCAGACATCAAATCCAAAGGAATTCTGCATCAGTTCTTTTGGTCCAACTGGACTGACCTTATCATTTTTATTTTATTTTTATTTTATTTATTTTTTTGAAGGATTGCAAATGAACATATCATAAGTAATTGGAAGGTTCAAAAGAATAAGGAAGGTGGAGATTGCCACCAGTGGGGTCCTTTAAGCTTAATTTGATGGTGATTCTTTTGGGAATCTGCGTGATAGTGGATGAGCAACTAGAGTAACAATATTGATGCAAACAGGTAACTAGAAACCTAATAATGGGGGATGGAAGAATTCGGGACAGAATAACAAGGATTAAAAAATCTGGAAATTCAGGACGCAACAGATCTAGGGTTTAAGGGAAAGAAGAAATAGAGGGAGGGGTGTTTAAGGTTATATATATATATATATATATATATATATATATATATATAGAGAGAGAGAGAGAGAGAGAGAGAGAGAAGGCTAGGGAAACTAATAGAGAGCTTTGTCTAGCCCTGTAGAATAGGGAAAACCCAACCTCCAGATTAGGTTTAGGATGGGAATGGGATTTGAATGGCCTAGGGCTTCGAATGTTCACAACCTGGATGTGACCTTTAGATGATCTTTAACGGTTGACAGGTTTGTCTACACTTAGAAATAATGATATAAAAAAAAAATGAGATTCAAAGGTCTAAAACAGAAGATGTTAAAGCAAGAGGAGAAGAAGATTACAAAAGATTAGAAAAGGAAAAGTGAGAGGTTTCACCACAGAATCAGCACCAATGATGATCTTTGGAATCAGCACCAAGATGAAGGAGAGGAATCAGCACCTCTATTAGCCACAAATCCAAAGAAATCTCTCTTTATTTTTTCAAAGACCAAATTACAATATGTCCTTCCCCAAAAGGGAAAAAAAATACTATGCTGACTTACAGAAAAATGCTTATTAGTAAAATACCCCTGCAGTCAGTGTCCGAATTATCTTCGATATTATCTTTATCTCCAGCTCAGTGATACCGATAACACTGGCAGTGATACCAATAACGCTGGTAGTATCAAAAATTCCAGGTATTAGCAATGCATCGCTAAGTATCGCAAACGTATCAATATCGTTAATGTAATCATCAATATTTTCAACTATGTAAATTCTAGGTGTCGCTTGTATTGCCAATGCATCAATATCATCAATATTTTCGACTATGTAAATTCTAGGTAATGCTTGTATCATAAGTGCATTGACGATATTTCAATAATATCGTCAACGTATTGATATCATCAAAATTTTGTTTACTAGAAAAAAAATATATATATATATATTTCAATTTTTTTTTTCATGGCCACATGGTTGTATGTAATTTGTCATTGATAATATTGATAATATCTCGATATTATCGATATTGCAACATGCGAGATATTAAGACCACAATCTTTCGTTTCCTTTCCAATTGTTGATGATTTCTTGGTGAAATATCATGTGTAGTTGATATTTTGCAATATCAATGGATGTTTGGATGGAAGGTTGGATGGTTAAATAGGCCGAAGGGAATGGTTAGACTGATTTCTTACAACAACACATACTTATAAAGCCCCATTAAATGGAAACTTGTTATGTGTGCATTCTTTTTGTAATTTTTTTTAATTTCTAAATATGCAAATATGTACATTTTAACATCTCCTAAAGTTTCACTGAAAATTCCACCGTTTTTCCTATGCTTCCCCGCATTTCCGGTTATCAATAATATCAATATTGTTTCCGTATCCCTGGCCAGCGAAACTTGTAGCAATTCCAATGCAGTCAACTTTTCTTAATTAAAAGCACGTGCGCTCCTAAAGATTATCTAAAGTTCACCGAACCACACCACTTATTTTGGCTTTTAAAACTAGTAGGCTAACATGTGGGGCCTAAAGAAGACTTGTGGGCCCCACCCCAGCCTTATTTCTCCTTTTATAAACTTTAAGGCCCCCATCATCTCCCCGGCTTGGAAAATTTGACCTTGGCGAGTTGGCAACTTGCTACCTCTCTTACAAATCCAGATTAAGACATTGTTTTCATAATCCATATGCAATCGGAAATTGGTCTACTTTTCCATCTGACAAGGAACTTGTGATATCTGCCACCCTTAGTAAACACCAATTGATTGTCATATGCATCTTCAATCTCTCTGCTTATAGTAAGCATGGTAGGCAACCTTATGGCTTGCCCCTCATATACTTCATCTTCATGGTAGCCATGATAAATAGTCAAGTCTTCAACATTGAATGTTGAACCAATGTGTAAATCTTCTGGCAACTCCAAAACATAAGCATTAACGCCGACTTTCTTCAATGTCTTGAAGGGACCAGCACTCCTAGAGTGAAGCTTTTGGTACTTCCCTTTAGGAAATCTTTCTGGTCAGAGATGTACCATCACTTTGTCACCCTCCATGAATTCCACGAAGAGTTTATGCAAATTAGCTTGCGCTTTATACTTTTCATTATTGGTCGTTGTCTTCCTTCTTACCTCTTCATGGATGTCACGGATATGTGGGGCAAAAGTTTCAGCCTCCTCACTAGGTCGTGCATCTATAGGCAGCACAATCAAATCAATGGGTTGTCTTGGTTTCATTCCCAACACTACCTCAAATGGTGACAATCCAGTTGACTGATTAACCGAACTGTTATAAGCAAATTCAGCCATAGACAGAATCTGATCCCACCACGAAACATGGTCACCAACTAAGCACCGTAGTAGATTTCCCAAACTCCAGTTTACCACCTATGTCTGACAATCTATTTGAGGATGATATGCAGTGAAAAACTTAAGCTTGGTGCTCATAAACTTCCATAAAATTTTCCAAAAGTAGCTCATAAACTTCACATCCCTATCAGATACAATAGATCTTGGCACACGATGTAAGCAAACCACCTCCTGGAAGAGCTAGGTGGCTATCTTCAAAGCATCAGAGGTCTTACAGCAAGGAATAAAATGGGCCATCTTAGAAAAATGATCTACTACGACAAAGATGGAATCATTGCCTCATACGGTCTTCGACAAATCGAAAACAAAATCCATATTGATATCTTGCCATGGTTCTTGAGGCACGGGCAACGATATGTATAAACTTGTATTTTGCTTTCGTCATTTGGAAAGTTGGCAAATTCAGCATTGTTGCAACCATCTCGCCACGTCTTGCCTCAATGAAGGCCAATAAAATCTATCTTCTACTAGAGCAACTGTTTTATCACACCCAAAACAACCGTCGAGGCCACCCAAGTGTAATTCTTGCATCACATGCTCCCATAGAGAGGTGTCGAGCATACATAGATGAGTTCCAAAAAACAGATACCCATCATGCACACTGAACTTTGGGTGACTTACTACACGGTATGAAAATCAGCATAAATCTACCAAAACCAAGATCTCCCCTATAGTCAAGCTTTATCTAGTCGAAGCCGATCACTTCTACCAACATTGTTAACAACAAGTGGGTTTGCCTGCTCAATGCATCAGTTGCCTTGTTCTCAACTCCCAACCTATGTTTCAGCACAAAGGTGAATTCTTGGAGATAAGTACTCCATTTGCCATGCCTATGACTTTAACTTCTTCCAGGAATTGAGATACTTGAGTGCTTCATGGTCAAAGTAAATAACAAACTCTTTGCCGATGAGGTAATGCCACCAATGCCTCAGTGCCTGCACCACTATGTAAAATTCCACATCATATGTTGAGTACTCTTGTTTGGCTTCATTAAACTTTTCACTAAAGATAAGCCACCGAGTGTCTATCTTGACTAAGTAGTAAGTACCCCTCCAATACAAACACAATAAGCATCACGAGCGACTTCAAAAACATTGTTGAAGTCCGACAATTGAAGAACTGGGGTTGTAGTCATTTTAGCTTTAATTTCTTCAAAAGCTTTAGTAGTTGCCTTGGTCCACATAAACTATCCATTTTTCAAACATAAGAGTAATCGATGCCATAATGGTGCTGAAATTTCTGATAAATCTCCTATAAAAGGTAGCTAACCCATGGAAACTTCTCACTTCGTGAACGTTAGTAGCAATAGACCAATCTAATATTGCTTTTACTTTATCTAGGTCAACTTTTACACCTCGTGAAGAGACTGCAAAGCCAAGAAAGATCACATTCGCACTCATAAAAGTGCACTTCTTCAAGTTAATGTAGAGTTTTTCTTTTATGAGAACTCTCATCACTGGTTGAAGGTGATCAATGTGCTCGGAACCTCTTTGCTATATACAAGCATATCATCAAAATAGAGAACAACGAAGCGACCAATAAAGGGAGGTAATACTTGAGTTGTTACTCTCATGAAGGTGCTAGGAGCATTGGTCAGTCCGAAAGGCAAAACCAACCATTCATAGATGCTATTCTTTGTTTCGAATGTTGTCTTCCACTCATCCCCAGGTTTGATCCATATCCGGTGGTAGCCGCTTCCCAATTCAATCTTTGAAAAGACTCTAGAACCAACCGACATGTCAAGCACATCATCAAGTCACGTATTGGAAAGCAATACTAGATGGTTATTTTATTTATGGCACAGTTGTCCACACATTCGCCAACCCACATCCTTCTTTGGCATCAACAAGGCCGAGACAACAAACAGACTAAGGCTTTCTTTAATAAAGCCTTTTCTGCAACAATTCATCAACTTGTCTCTTTAACTCAGCATACTCGGTTGGATTCATCTTGTAGGCTGGTAGGTTAGGAAGCATAGACCCTGGAACAAGGTCGATAACATGTTGAATGTCCCTCATAGGTGGTAATTGATCCAGCAATTCATCAGGTACCAGATCTGAAAATTCAGACATCAACCTTTCTACTTGCATATTCATCACTTGCCCCTTTTTCAAGACCTTCTCTTTAACCTCCTACATCACTAGAGCATACATAACACCTCCCTCTTTGCTCTCTTCCTCAAATTGTCTCATAGATAAAACATTGGATGACTTCTTTGGTTCGGCTCTCTTTTTTATTGGTTCACTTGCTTTCATAGGCATGAGGAGAATCTTCTTGCCATTAAATTTGAAGGTAAATGTGTTGGCCTCTCCGTCATTGAACACCTTTTAGTCATAAAGCCAAGGCCTTCCAAGAAGTATATGAGAAATGTTCATGGGAACTACATCATACCAAATGGAATCTTCATAGTAGCCTATTTTGAAGTTCACCAAGCACCTCTTGGATACTAGAATCATTGTTTGAATTATCTCCGATATTATCGAAAATATCTCCGATTATCGTTATCTCCAGCTTGGCGATACCGATAACACTAGTAGTATTGGAAATTCCAAGGATCGAAAATGTATCGCTACATATCACCAACGCATCGATATTGCCAATATTTTCAATTGTGTAAATTTTGGCATCGCTTGTATTGCCAATGTATCGATATCACCAATGTATCACCAATATTTTTTACTGTGTAAATTCTAGGGGACGCTTGTATCACAAGTGTATCAGCGATATTTCAATAATACCGCCAACATAGAAAAATCACAGAAAGTTTGTTTATTAAAAAAAATCTATTTCAATTTTTTATGAGCACATTGTTCTATGCAGTTTTCAATTTGCCGTTGCTAATATTGATAATAATTCAATATTATCATTATCACAACATGCGCGATATCAAGACCACAATCTTTTGTTTCCTTTCTAGCTGTTGACGATTTCTTGGCAAAATATTGTGAGTTGTCGATATTTTGCAATATCGATGAATGTTTTGGATGGATGATTTGATGGTTAGATGGGATTGATGGGATGGTTAGATTGTTTCACATGCTTTTATGCCCCCATTAAATGGAAACTTATTGCGTATACATTCTTTTTGCAAATTTTTTTATTCCTAAACATGCAAATATGCGTATTTTAGCATCTACTGAAGTTCCACTGAAAAATCTACAATTTTCCCCATTTTTTCCTGCATTTCCGGTTATTAGCGATATCATCAACAATATGGATATTGTTTTTGTATCCCCATCTAGCGAAACTTGTAGCGATACCGATACTTTGAACACTGACTAAAATGTTCATGTCATTGACCCATGCAATCTTTTAGGGTTGTGGGTGTGCCTCCATTGGCAATTGTATCTTCTCAACCAGCTCTTGTGATACAACAATTGAACAATTTCCCCCATCAATAATCAGGTTGCACACCTTATCACCACACTTAACTCTAGTTTGGAAAAGAGTGGTTCGTCGCCAATCTTCAGTCTCTTCCTTAGGGGCTACAAGTACTCTCCGAACAGCTATCGATATTCCATCTTTCATACCACATTCATAGGTGTCTTCTTGTTATTCATCGGCCTCACATGGATCATTTTCCCCTTTGGATTCATTATCCCCTTCTTCCACACAAATAGCATTAACTTTCTGCGGGCAACGTGCTGCATATAGGAGCCTTGCCTTCATTCTCCACCAAAAGAGGTGGCTTTGAATTTGTAGGCTTGTTGGTTGTTGCATTATCAGGAGTTCTTGCTGTCTGGCTAATTTCAGCACCTCTTCGAGTCATCAACTGTCCAGCAACGGCGCCAAATCTTCTCCTAACGGACTGTCTAAGTTGTTGCTCAATTTCCAGAGCTAATTGGAATGCATAATCTATTCCATAATGCCTCACAGTGGTCATCTCACTTCAGATCTAAGGTCTAATTTGAAACGAGAGAGTATATGGCGTTCCTCCTCATTAATTTGAAAACGAACTATGAGCTCACTGAACCACTCCATGTATTCTTCCACTATCATGCTCCCTTGTCGAAGTTTGACCAATTGTTCATAAAGCATATCATCATAATCAAGAAGAAGATACTTCTCTTTTAACTTCAATTTTATCTCTTCCTAATAAACAATAGGTGGTTGGTCAAGTTGATACATGTGATCTTCCACACTTTTCCACCAAACACGAGCATGATTGATTCGGCTCGACGACATCATCCATGCCATACCATTCACCGTGACTAGCATTTATTGGTAGGATTGGGAGAAATGATAAAGGTGAATTCTTTGATCGAATTCCTACCTCCAATTGGGTTGTGCATGATTCAAATTTCAGTAAAGATGTAGCAAGGCACCAACAGATAAAAGTGGTGTCAAACGTGAACTTGTTCCCGATTATCACTAAAGAAGACTCCAAAAGTGCAATCAAATGGGCCAAGCTGAGAAGATATCTGTATAAAATTGCAAATCCAATTCAGGAATCTTTAGATCTTTGTTGGATCATGGATGAGTCCTTCTCATATGCCAAGCAAATGAAGACATGGGTCATCTGGCCAAAGATAGGGCTTGATGCAGGACAATTACCCACTTGCTCTAAAAGCTCTAACTGTTAGAGCATGGCGAATTAATCCATTTATCTCATAGCCTAGGCCCCACATCTCATGGGTTAGGACCTCAGCCGAACCCCCCTCGTGGGCCCCGAATCACATGGGTACCGCCTCACACAGGCCGCCCACCCTGAGTATCCCCGCATCCCACAGGCTACCCCACTCGAGCCCAGTGTAAAATGCACATAAATCACCCCCGGTGAGGAGTCTCGAACACAAGACCTCCCCCGTGGGCCCGCCCCACCCCGAGTGTGCCCCTGGATCCCACGAGTGACCCCACTCGAGTCCGGTGTGAAAATGCCCCTGCATTAATCACCCCTGGTGACAAGTCTCAAACACGAGACCTCCTGCTTTGATACCAATTTGATGCAGGACAATTAACCACTTGTTCTAAAAGCTCGAACTGTTAGAGCATGGCAAATTAATCCATTTATCTCATAGCCCAGGCCCCACATCTCATGGGTTAGGACCTCGGCCGAACCCCCCTCGTGGGCCCCAAATCACATGGGTACCGCCTCATACAGGCCGCCCACCCCAAGTGTCCCCGCATCCCACAGGCTACCCCACTCGAGCCCGGTGTGAAATGCACATTAATCACCCCCGGTGAGGAGTCTCCAACACGAGACCTCCCCCGTGGGCCCCGCCCACCCCGAGTGTGCCCCTGGATCCCACGGGTGACCCCACTCGAGCCCGATGTGAAAATGCCCCTACATTAGGGCTTCTAAGGATTCCCTTCTCTGAGAGTTGTAATGTTTCCATATTTGGCTTCTTATTGAAGTTTAGTTTCTTTGTAGTTTCCTTGTAACCAGTGTTGGTGTGTTTGTTTTGCTTTGCTTTCGCTTTTAACGAATTTCGCACTTATCGATGCAGGCCCATGGCCCACAAAGGCCCATATACGCCCAACAAGATGTTGGCCCATAGCCCACTATATGCTGATTTTTGTTATTGTTTCTTTATAGATTTGGGAGCCTAAATCAAAGATTGTAATTTACGATTTTTGCGACATATAGTGGGCTGATTTAAAGATGTGATTTCCGTGAGTGAAGATATGAAGGGGATGTTATTGATAAGATTGTATCTATGAGGCTGATTTAGAGATATAATTACTTTCTATGTTCGCCTTTTTTTATTAGGCTTCTACCATATTAAGGAAGATTAGATTGGTTTGAAAAAAATTGTGATTGATTTGAAATTAATCTCTTAGTTCGGGGGATTTTAATTAAAGATTCATTTAGGATCTATAAAAAGGGGTGGTGATATAAGAGTTAGTCATACGCATTTTTTAAAAGTATGAGTTTTCTTGTAAGTTTTCGTAAGAGAAGAATGTTTATATCAATAATGTTCTCTTCCTCTCCACTCTATTATTCTTAGGGGTATACTTCTTTTATTTTTTGCAATTTGGGTATCAAGATCTCATTGACTCAATAACCATATTGCGCCAATTATCCATAATAAAAAAATAAAAATAAAAAATAAAAACAGTAAACACCACAACAAAATTGGAAATAAAAAATTATGTAGCAATTCGACTGGTCCTACAAGAAACTCCCCTCAAACTTTACATTAAAAATAAAATTAAAATTAAAAAATTAAAAAAAAAAAAAAAAAAAAAAAAAAGAAAGAAGAAGAAGAAGAAGAAGAAGAAGGAGAAGGAGGAGGAGAAATCTGCAAGACAACATAAGGAAGAAAGTTAAACTCCAACCAAGATGGGAAAGTTGATTTTCTAGAAGCAACCACGACCACGTCCTTTGAACATAAAACAAACCACTAAAAAAAGGAAATTGCTAACATCACTGAGATTATGGCAAACATACAATGGCAACAGAGATGCACTCAAAAAAGCAAAGCACCGGCAAGAAGTTGCCCTACCTGCTGGCAAGGTGTTCCATATCCGTTACGATACGCCCGTAAAGGCCGATACCTATAGGTAACAGCCATGACCGTTACGCGATACGAGGGTGAAACAGGGCAGTTGGCTTTTTGGGACCGTATCGGCCGTTATGGTGGCCGTAAAGGCCATTATGGGGCAAAACAACCGTTACCCCCACAACGGTTGAAAAATGACAACTTTTTTCCTTATTTAAATCCATTTTTCTTCTCTCTTTTTTCACTTTCTCATTCCAAAAACTCTTCTAAATCATTTTACAATAGATTTCGACCACTTACTGTAATTTTTAAGATTAAAACCGTAGATTGAAGTGATTTGAGAGAATAGAAACTCTGAGGACCTTCTTTTTAAAAGATTGAAAAAGTAGTATTTATACCTTTTTTCTAGTTCTGATACTTGATTGTGATGTGTAAACATTAGATACATATTAATCATGTTCACAAATTCACTAGACAGCCCGATACAACACTCTCACCAAACAGTGGACCGTTACACTATCATAAACATGTTCAAAACAAAAAATGAATATATATTTGAAATATTTACATTATTCTGGAATTTCTAGATATTTTTTCAGAATTTTTCAGGCAAAAGAAAATTTTCAACCGTTATGGGGGTCGTAACACCCTTGTATCGGCCATTACAGCCGGTACCCGTATCAGTAACGGTGGTGACCGAAACGAGATACCTTGCATGCTAGAGGTTTAAGAAAAAGTAGAAAAATGCAAGAGTCAAAAAGAAACTGGCAACGTGCAAAGAAAAGGACTGACAAAGAAATAAATAGGACCCACAAAACTCTGACAATTAATCAATAAATAGAAAGAAAAGCATTTCCCACCAAAAAAAGGAAATAAATTACACTTTGTTGATGCATATTACAAAAACCTCAACAATTTAAACACAGCTCATCTAGGTAAACTCAACAGGTCTTGGGCAAACTTAGCTTTATGACACTAAATAAAAACTCAGTTGTGTTTCCACACAACCCAACTGAGGCCAAAAGGCACTTCTTTCTTTATTCTTTTTGTATGCTTTCACAGGCAATAACGAGGGGTGAATGAAAGGAGCCAACCAAAGCATTGTTGAGGAGCTCACATCTCCGGCATCTCGGGTGGGGTCTTATATTTAATGAGTTTAAAGGAGATTTTGACAGAGATCAATATTCAAAATATTGGAAAGCCTCCAAAGGTAAATCACTCAAAGCCCCTCCAAAGAATCAAAACTTAGTTTTGGATCGCGACTTGCATGGGTACACAACCCACTTGTTCACAGTATCAGAACTGATGCATTTTTCTTTGTGGGGCACATCTTGTTCTCCTCCAAGTCCAAGTCAATTAGGACGAGTCAACTTGGAAACAGACAACCATCTATAAAGATGTCAGCAATTAAAGATAATTGTGGCTTGAATCCAAGGTAATATGGAATTGAAGAACTGTAGGGATTGATAAATAATAAAATGAGAGATAAGTAAAGGTAGAATTTTTTTTCCTTTCTTTTTTTTTTGTTGGTTTTGCCCCTTCGTTGTTGGGTATTGATCTAGCCGACCACAACTGATTGGGATAAGACTTGGATGATGATTATGATTATGAGTGTCAATGACACAGGGAAGGGCATAAAAAGGTGAAGAGAAAGATCGCTGTCTTTTTTTAAGTAGTCAAAACCTTGAATCCACAAGGTAGTTCTTTAATCCACAAGAAAAAGAAATGAGATAAAACTCGAATATTTTTTATTGAATAATGTCTATAATGTGTCTTATTTCTCGATTACATTACTAATATAAAAAAATATAAAACCCTAACTCAAAATTACCCAAAATAGCAAAATTCTAACCGTAATTGAAAGTTACCTAAAATAGTAAAACCATTGTTGTCATGTGTGACTGCACATTCGCATATGCGCACACTGGAGTGGAAATCGCATATGCGACAGTGGCATATGCGATTTCTGCACGTGTGATCGCATATGCAATATATGTAATCGCATATTGGCCAAGGGTCAGAAATCTAACCATTTTCTGACTGTTGGAATTTATTTTTTCAAAAATCAGCCTTTTCCCTATTGAAAAAAAAAAAGGCATTCATATCCTCCTATTTGCATACTAGATGCACTCAAACTCTCTCTACTCCCATACACTTTCAAAGTCTCAAATCTCTCATTCTCTCTTACATAATTACATTCTCCATCTTTCGACCCTCAAATCCAAAGCCTCCAAGGCCCAAGCTCCATAATTCTTTCAAGTTTCAATCAAGATTCAAGAAAGTAAAACAAGCAAGAATACATCAAAATTGAATTCCAAGTCAAGTCTCACATTTCATTTTCTACACCCATCTCTTTCTAGTTTCTTCTAAATATCATTTCATTTTCTACATCACATAATTCTCATTCATTTCATTTTCTACATTTTCTTATTTATTATATTCATTCTCTAGTTACATAATATTCATTCATAATCATACACACACTCTCTTTCTATCTCTCTTTCTTTACATTCAAGAGTCAAGAGACTCAAAACTTTTTTTTTTATTTTTAGTTTGTTACAACTTACAACTTACAAGAAGATTCATAAGATTCTACTTTCAAGAATCAAGTAAGAGTTCAAAGGCAAGAATTTACGTTCTACAAAAGCAACAAGAGTTGAAGACTACAAGTCTACAATATTCAAGAGTCAAGACAAGAAGTGAAGAATATATTTCCAAATTTTAGATTGTGTAATTTGTGTTTTTGTAATTGTGTAACTCTCTCTCTCACCCCCTCTTCTACTACAAGTGTAACTCTCTCTCTCTCTCTCTCTCTCTCTCTCTCTCTCTCTCTCTCTCTCTCTCCTTTAGTGTTTAGTTTTTACTAGTTTACAACTTACAAGTTATAAAAAAAAAAAGAATCAATACACACACCACACCATGTCTTCTTCCCAATCTTCCTCTTTGAAACCCAAGTTGAATGACCCAGGTTGGAAGTATGGGCACTATCGCAGTGTTACGGAGAAGACTCACATAGTATGTGAGTTATGTGGGTATGTGGGTTCCGGTAGCATTGCGAGGCACAAGCAACACCTTACACATTTACCGGGGTCAAATGCAAAAGCATGCGATAAAATTATTCCAGAAATTCGAAAGGAAATCGTTGAGTATATGGATAAACAATCGAGAAAGAGATGCAATAGTGCCTTCTGTCACGACAAATATATGTAACAAGACGCGTACGAAGATATAAACATAGTTGATGTAGATGAAGCTAGTCCTCCTCCCCCTACTTTGACAATCCGGTCTAGACCACCACCAATAGCCTCGAAAAGAGTCCGAGGGCATGGGCCCATGGATAGATGGTGTAGACCACACCTCGACGATGTGGTCGACCAAAGAGCCAGCTCAAACAACTTTAAAAAATCGGTATAAACAAAAAGATAGGAAAACCACTATTCAATATATTGCTAAGTGGTTTACCAAACCGGCATTGCTTTCAACGCAATTAAATCAATAAGCTTCAAAGTTACGGTTGATGATATAAGTCAATTTGGACCTGAGCTTAAACCTCCATATCATGAAAAGAGAAAAACGTGCCTCAAAGCCAAAGTTGATTATGCACGATCCTTTATAACCGAATATAAGGAATCATGAAAAACATATGGTGTTCACTCATGGCCGATGGATGGACTGATAGATCCGATCGGTCTCTGATTAACTTTCTAGTAAATTATCCAGCTGCCCAACTGGAACAATGTTCTTGAAGTCCATGGATGCATCGGGTCATTTGCATACTGGAGAATACTTGTTTAGCTTACTAGATAATGTAGTTGAGAAAATAGGTGAGGAATACGTTATGCAGGTAATTATAGACAACGAAGCCTCATATGGAATCGTCGGTCGTCTTCTTATTTATGGAGAAGAGACGTCGTTTATTTTGGACCCCTTATGCCGCCCATTCTGTTGATATGATATTAGAAGATATAGATATGTTATTTTTAAATGCAATTGCAAGGGCTAGAAGAATCACGATCTTTATGTATAAACACACCATTCTTCTCAATCGAATGAGAAAACACATTGAGGGTAACTTGCTACGTCCAGCAATCAACCATTTCGCTACAGCCTTCTTAACACTACAAAAATTACATGCAAAAAAATTAGAACTTAAAAGCTTTGTAGTGTCGACCGATACAAGTGGGCCTTGGTCAAAGAATGCTGAACGAAAACAGGTTCAACAAATAATCATTTCGCAAAGTTTTTGTACTCAAGTGGTAAAGGCACTAAAAGCATACGAGACCTTAGTCACTGTGTTATGATTGGTGGACGGAGATGAGAAGCCTCCGATAGGTTACATATATGATGCAATGAAGAGAGCGAGAAATAAGATCATGGACCATTTTAACTATAAAGAGTGTGATTACAAGCCAATTATAGATATTATGGATAGAAAATGGGGCGGTCAAATGTCATCTCCATTGTATTCGGCTGCTTACATCCTTAACCCGGCCTGTTTATTCGGTTCTCCTGATCTATCAGAAGCACTTACAATTTAGTAATTGTAACTTCAATTTATAAGTTATAAGTGTAAGCTAATTAACTAAATAGCTAATGCCAAATGCACTTTCTTTCATGCAAATTCACACCAAGAAAAGGAATCATCTTGAACAAAAGAAGCTCAACGACTTAGTCTTTGTCCAATACAATCAGAAATTACGAGAACGATTCCAAACAAGGAAAGAAAAGCCTCGTTTCTTTGACCCTATTTGCTTAGATGAACTGAATACAGATGACAAGTAGCTCGGAGAGACGGAGGACCCAATATTTGCTGAAGATGACCTGACATGGGCGCAAGTTGAAGATGCCGTATACGAATCGACACCTAGAGAAGGTAATTCTACTTCCACTCGAAGGCGGAGGATAGGAGGGGGCGGGAGGCGAGTAGTAGCAGTCAACCCGGAAGAGATTAAGGAGATAGAAGAAGAAGACGATGATGATCAAGTTGAAGATCCACCGTTGGATGTTAATGAAGTATTAGTACATACAGAAGAAGAAGAAGTGTATGTGAAAGAAGGAGATAAATTGGATGATGACGATGGGGGTGGTGATCAAATGCCACAATGGCAAATAGATCAATGTATATAGTATCATTTACTATTTAGTATTATTTTGTTATAAACTTATAATAGATCAATAATAAATAAATAGCTTCTTCATTTTGTTTACTTACTAAGTGTGTTGACTGTTGACTTGATATTTGTTAACTCTATTGTCGAATGTTGATGACTTCATGTTTAATTCATTGTTTAATTAGTTTTATTTTACTTAAATGTATTGCAAGGGCATATAAATTTATTTATCTATTAACTTAAGAAAGTTCCCCCTACTTTCCTTTTTTTTTCTTTTTTCTTATTTTCCCCCTATTTTTCTAATTTTTTAAAATGTTCTGAAAAAAAATTATATATATATATATGCGACTGCATATGCGATTGTGTGATCGCATATGCGCACAGGCATATGCGATCGCACACGATCGCATTTGCGATATGACAACTTTGAGCAAAACTCATCTAAAGCCTAATTTGCCAAAAATAGAAAGTCCTGATAAACCTTACTAAAGGACTCCTAGCATTATTACAAGTAATTTCTTTTTTTAAAAAAATGGAAATCTAAAACTCTAAAAATAAGGAAATACTACAAAAATCGGAATTACTAAAAGTAGTAATTTTTTTCTAAAATCTCGTTTTTGAACTAAAAGCATGTGTTTTCTCTCGAAATGAACAGACGTGACCCACCATGTTGGTCAGTTGAACCCGGATGGCCCATTACGGTAAAGATTGATAGGTCGTGTATCCTGCAACGATACCCAAATCAAAAGTCATGGGCGATTTATGGTTCGCACTTTAAACGGAAATTTCTCCCTATCCGGATTGAATTTCTTCGAACCGTATGCACTTGGGGCCCAATTACGTCATGCCTTTATGTGAGACTAGGCCCAAATCTGACACACTACTTCCACTTTTATTTGGCCTTCTTTTGGCCAGCCATGCTAGAAATGTATCTGTGTCATGTCCTTCATCAGTCCCCTCCACTTGGAAACAACTCGTCCTCGAGTTATTTAATGGACTCGGCTCATGATACTCATACTGGTCGGCCACATTGAAAGCGTGTGAGATCTCCATGCCCTTGGGAAGATCAACAATATAGGCGTTATTATTGATTTTCCCGAGGATCAAAACAGGGCCTATCTTCTTATTCCTCAACTTGTTATGTGTTCCAGTCGAAAACCTCTCCTTGCGCCGATGAACTAATGGGTTATCACCCACTTCAAACACCTTCCGACACCGATGTTTACCAGCCTCTTGCTTATATTTGACATTAAGACTCCAATAACTTTTTCTAGATATCGGCATGCACTATTGCGATATAGTCCGCCATGTTTTCTACCGCAACACTCATAACCAGTAATTTGGGCAAAGGGACCAGGTCGAGTGTATGTTTGGGAACACGACCATACACAACCTCGAATGAGGACTTGTCGATGGATCGATTATGTATTTTGTTGAAGGCGAACTCCGCCTGAGTAAGAGCAATATCTCGCATGAAAGGCAATTCGTCGAGAAATTCATCGAGCATAATTCCCTTCGACTCTTGCAACACTAGTTTCAACCTCTTTATGATGTTCATGGGTTCTACTTCTTTTTCCTTTTCAACTAATGCATTGATCTCTCCCCCGTCTCCTCGGATTTTTTTGACGAAATCCCATTCGGTTACGAGAGACCGCCCCTCCACCTTAGAAGTCTTAGGCCGGTTTTCTGTTCTCATAGGAGCGAGGATAATCTTTCTACCATCTTTAACAAATATAAATATGTTATCCCGATATCTATACATAGCATCACCATGATACTGCCATGGTCAACCAAGTAGCATGCGACAAGCCTTCATATCAACCACGTTACACATTACTTCGTCCTTATAATATTGACCAATGGAGAAGGGAATACGACATTGTTCAGTTACTTTTGTTTCGCTGTCCTCCTTGATCCATCCAATCGTGTACAGAGGGGTGTTTTTCTATCTTCAGTTGCAATTTTTCCACCAATCTTCAACACGAGATTCTCGCCACTACCACCATCTATAATAAGATCACAGACCCTTTGGTTCACGGAGCACCTCGTTCAAAAGATGTTTTGTCGTTGTAAATCTCTCCTCTTTTAGCATGACAAAGGCTTCCTCACGATCATAATGGTGGCATGCGATTCACCATTATTGGATAGTGGCCTGGGATTCATCACCAATGCCACACAACAAACATAGTGACCACGAGCTCCATCGCCGATCTCATGTTGCTCATTATAATGAACATGGGTCTATCCAAATGCCTTTGTCAAATGGTCGATCGTTGCTCGCAATCCTTGCATGGCTTGTAGATTCTCTCGCCGGAAAGCTTCAAACGTCGTCGTTGTCATAGGATTGTTCCCTGGAGCACCGCCCATGGCACCTTTATTCTTCTACGTGGGGCATTTATCTTCTCAGCCGCACTAATTAGAATAAGAGGCTGGAAACGCTAAATTCTTCCTGTATCCATCCATGAGGAGTAGCAGAACAATAGGCTCCAGAGCCAATTTGACTGACAATAACATTCAACGGTCCGCAGAGATTTGTTAGGAATTGGCATGAGACGAACTAGAAATGTACTACTTTATTTATGACTTGGAGGAGGGTCTTATCAACGATGCATTATAGGCTTATAATATCTCGTATGAATGCTAATATAAGGGTGCGATGAGGTAGTTTCTTGATTGATTGATTTATCTCTTTCGGTAAGCAAGTCAACGTCCCTCTTTCCGTTGTTGTCGACTTGGCTTAGATAATCTTTCCTGGCTTTCCGGTCAGTTCGCTAGTGCAGGTGGATCAGAGAATACATCTCCAGTTGCAATAGTCGACTTAGTCAACTATTTCTTTGCGGTTGATTGTTGCCTACACCATCATCAAATGCCATCAAACTGAGGAAAAGCCTCACTCTTATGCCAATTGACGTAGGGAAGGGCGTGAAAAGGTGAAGAAAAAGATCACCATTTTTCTCAAGTAGTCAAAACCAATGTTGTTGAATCGCATATGCAATCATGTGTGATCACATATGCCTATGCTCATATGTGATCACACAATTGCATATGCGACCAAATATTTTTAAATTTTTTAGTTTTTGAAATTTTTAAAAATAAAAAATATATATATGGGAAATTTTAAAAATAAAAATAAAAAAATATATAAGAAATTAAGGGAAACTTTCCTGAGTTAATAGATAACTAATTTTACATATTTAAAATACATTCGAGAGAAATAAAATTAATTAAACAATAAATTGAACATCAAGTACTTGAATCTTGATCTTCCAACTTGTAAGAGAGGGAATGTATGAGAGAGAGAGAGAGAGAGATTAAGACCACTTGAAATTAAGAAATGTAAGAGAAGATGAGAGTAGGAGAGTTTTGGAGTGAGAATATTGCAAATGAATGAGGTTTGGAAGCCTTTTTATAGGCAAAAAGTTATTTTTTTGCAAATAATAATAATGTGCCAACCATTAGCCAATATGCAATCGCATATTTTCACATATGGCACATATGCGATCTACATATGGATATGTGCATATGCGCATATTTAGTCGCACATGACAACAATGGTCAAAACCTTGAATCCACAAGGAGAGAGAGAGAGAGAGAGAGAGAGAGAGAGAGATAAAACTCATATATTTTTTATTGAATAATGTCTATAATGTGTCTTACTTCTCAATTACACCACTAACGAAGAAAAAATAAAACCCTAATTTGAAATTACCCAAAATAGCAAAATTCTAACCCTAATTGAAAGTTACCCAAAATAGTAAAGCCCATTTAAAGCCTAATTTGTCAAAAATAGAAAGTCTAGATAAACCTTACTAGAGGAGTCCTAGCATGATTGCAAGTAATTTCTTAAAAATGATGGAAATCTAAAACTCTAAAAATAAGGAAATACTACAAAAATCAAAATTACTAAAAATAGTATTTTTTTTTTCCTAAAATCCCGTTTTTTAACTAGAATCGTGCGTTTTCCCCCAAAAACGACAAACACGGCCCACATGTGGGTCGATTGACCCCGGATGGCCCATTATGGTAAAGATTGATAGGTCTTGCATCCCATAACGATACTTAGGTCAAAAGTTATGGTCGATTTATGGTTCACACTTCAAACGGCAATTTCTCCCTATCCGGAATGAATTTCTTCGAACTGGACGAGCCTGAGGCCCAGTTACATCATGCCCTACGTACGACTAGGCTCAAATCTGACGGACTACGTCCGCTTTTGTTTGGCCTTCTTTTGGTTCAGAAATGCTAGGAATGTATATGTGCCACGTCCTACATCAATCGGTTATTTATCTCTTTATTCTAAAGCCATAATTTCATGCGCAACCAATGCTTGCTCCATGGAAATTTAATTACTAGCCGATTCTTGCTCCATTCCATGGCACAAGCGTAACCACATTGAGTTTTCCTTCAGTCAAGTGTCTAAGAAGGCGAACTTGCTAGCCGGTTCATTGGCTAAATGTGTTTTAAGGTCATCTCATTGTATCAAGGAGTCCAATCCGCTAACTTTAAGGCATTGTATTAAGTTCAACTTTTTTGCGCCTTCTTTTTGCAATAAAATTGATCAAGTATCAAGAAAAGAATGTCAACCCAAGTAGTTGGGACAAGGCCATGAAGATGGTGTTGATCATGATCCCAGAGAAACATTTAAGGACCGGTACAAAAACCGGTCCTCTAAGAATAAAGGCATTTTGTTGAAAATGGAGATCAACGAAAATTGAAATAGGTTCAATCAGTCAGTAATATGGTCCACTCCTTCATTTAGAAATGGAAACTAAATATAGACAGCAATTTGATTAGTACAGTGATACAAGCAAATCAAAGTCATTGCTTAGTATTGTTCCACCACTTGGTGCATGCAAACTAAATATCAATGGCAATTTCATTGTAACCCAATAGCTCTAGACATTGTTGAAGTCCTTAGAGATGATAATGCGGATTCCTTTTCTTTTTTTCTTTTTCTCCTTTTTTTCCTTTTTTTTTCTTTTTTGTTTACTGATGATGATAAAGGGGATATCAAAGTTATCGATTGTAATCAGCCTATGTAATAGACTATATTAGATAGCGCTTGATTGTAATCAACCTATGTAATAATCTATTACATTGCACCAGTTCACAGCCCCGATAAAGGAGTGTTGTGTCATGTTGGCAGCCGACATCAAACTTATGCCATAGCTTCCAACACAAGTCTAAAAATATGGTGATGCAAGGATATCTGATGACCTGATCCTAGATGCATGTATAATCAGGTTAAAGAATGTTCAAGTAAATACACGAATCAACTAACCGTTTCCAATCAAAGGGATTAGGTAAATTTCAACACAAAGATGAAGTCATTCCGTTAGGATCATGCCCCTTTAGCATAAAATCACGTAAACAGTAAAAAGGGATGACCTATGGATATGAGGATATCCCAGATCTAACATAAGTCAGTCCACGGTTAAGCTTGGATCTGATTCTACTGATTAATCATCCCTCTTTTCCGTTTGAACTAGAAAAGGGATATCCAAAGAGGAACAAAAGGGGTGAAGAATGAAGGGTTTGAGATAAAGAAAGTATAGTCATTTTGTCCTCAAAAGAAAAATGAGGATAATTCTTACCTTTTTCTGCACCTCGAAGATCTAGAAAGAAGAAAACCTGAAATAGGGGTGGAATCCTCAACACCCAAGTGCCAATTCTGAAACCCTAATCTCTTGAATAAAGAGGAAGAAAAATACGAATTTCTATTCATTCAATAATAATAAAAATAGGGTTTCTCACAATGTATATATAAGCTATGGAAAAAGCAAAAGTGCACTAAAGCCCCTGAAAACAAGAAAAATAACCAAAAAGACAAAAAAATAAAGAAAGTGCAATAAAGCCCCTGAAACAAGAAAAAAAGAACAAAATGCCTAAAACTAAAACACCCGTGTGGTAGGGTGTAAAATCCGACCCATGGATCTATGGTCAAGATGCGGTCATGCCGATCCTGCCCTCATAGCGCGTCAGAAAATGGGTTTGATGGACCCAACGTCCATCCACATCAACTCCTCTGCTCTGGTACTCCGTCGGCGATGCCTCCTCCTCTAGTACTATAGAATTGTTATTTTTAGGTCATTGGGGAATTCAGGATTCTAATGAAGCATTACCCCAAGATGTCGAAGTTGACTTGAAGCACTTCAAAGACTAACTCTCTAGCCCAGTAATCGGGACTCAACAAATCCAATCGTATTTGTAGACTGCAGTTGGGATGTCTCTGGAACCTTGGAGGTTTTCCTTCACTGTAAATGAGACCAGAACCTCATCTTTCAAAAAAAAAAAAAAAGACCAAAACCTTTATCTACCATCACTGTATCGTTTAATCATGTGTCAACATATGTGAATTCATAGGCAAATTCCATTGCAAAACAAGGGGTATTTCGCCCTTTTTCTGTTGATAGGCTCTCATTATCTAGTACCTTGATGGATACTGTAATTACATTCTCCTCTCTTAATGAATCCCATTGAGTAGAAAAAGACACAGCCACTCCCAGAAACCAACCAGGAAAACATAGGATCTCCACGTACAGAAATAGGACAAAAATGCAACAATAACCACAGAGTGAAACAGCAGGTCAACACTCCATTTGGGTTAAAAAACGGGGGAGGGGGGGGCAAGATTCAATACCCATGATGGAACAACCAAAACAACAACAAAAACATGGAAAAGAATTTTACCAATAGTGAAATCCCAATCATAGAAACATGAAGAAAATGAAGCATCCACCTAAAATGAAATGTAATGCACATAACAAGAACAGGGGAATAAATGTAGCAGTAATTCAAAAACAGAAACAAAAACAAGGTGCAGAACTCCCGCCAACATCTAATAACATCAAAATCAAAACCTTTACAATTTTTTTGCGGCATCAAACTCAACAACACTTCAAAAAACAAATATGCAATCTTCAATCAAAGCAACGGCAACAGAGAAAAATCCAAATGACAATGCCCATCAGAAGAGCATATCAAATAAAAAATAATAATAATAAGAAAATAAAATCATAACACCACCAAAATTATATTACAATCCAATGAAAATCAACAAAGCTAAGGACCAAACTAAAACCCTTGTTTAATTTTTCCTAAAAGAGTATCAAAACTCACCGATGGGATTGACTTCACCGCCATAACCATGTACTCTGACAATCTCCTCAAATGCGACAGCAGCATCCCTCGGCACACCATACCACGTCTTCCCTGCTCCCATATGCAAGTAATTCAAACTATGCAAATCATGGTCCTCAACATGCCATGCAAACCAGCTAAACATCATCGCAACATACACCATTGGAGATGTCACCCCTGGTATCTCCTCCTTCATGAACCTCAACAATGACCCTTTTGCCCTTGATGCCCCCCTCATATTCCACGCGGTCTCCCCCACCGTCTCCCCGCACTTCTTCCCACTGGCAGCTGCGAAAGCAGACCCAGGCATGTCATTCGCGTACTCCACTGAGAAAGGCTTGTCCGCGCATGCCTTCCAGAATAGGCTCTCGATCTCCAGTGCGGATGGGGCCCGCTTCCCACCCCTCTTCAGGTGGACCCGCTCAAACTGCCTTGCCTTCGCCTCAAACTGCTGCAGGGTGTAGGTCTCGCCGCTCTGCCAGACGGGCTTCTGCACGGGGCGGGGCTTGCGGGGGCAGAACCCGATCTGCTGCTGGCGGGTGTTGAATGTGGGATGGCTACAGGGGTGGCGGGCCGCGAAGGAGCGGTTGAGGTTGGAGATTGCAGTTTTCTTGGGCGGAGGTGGGAGTGGGGGCACGATCTTGCAGATGCCGAATTTGGACGCTTCGGGCTCGATCTTGAGAATGTAGGAGATAGGGTCTTGAAATTCTGCCAGGGTGGGGTGGTATTCTGGGGCTACAGGAAGGGATTTCAGCCATGGAAGGATTTCTGGAGTTGGGTCTGGAGCTGCTGCTGCTGCCATTGAAGGAGAAGAAGGACGAAGATATTTTCATTGGCTGGTTTTCATACTGCTGCTGAAACAAGAAATGGAGATGAACATTTAAAAAAAAAAAAAAAAAAATGCAGAATAAATTATTATTTAAAAAAAAAAGAGAGATTCTCTCTCTTCTTTTTTTTTCCCCTACTCTGTCTCTCTCTCTCTCTCTCTCTCTCTCTCTGTTGAAAGCAAGAGAAACAGAATAGCAAGGAGAGAACCGTGAGTGAGCGAAGTGAGAAGGGTTGAGTGAGGTTTTTATTCTGTGGTTTTGGGGAGGGTTTCGATAACGGGGTTGGATTTGGTGAGAATTGCTTTTTTGCCACTGTGGACGTTTGATATCTTTTTATGGGATTGGGTTCTGGGAAATTACTTTCGTGCCCACTGTGGTTATATGAATATGGGTCTGGTTTGGAGGGAACTACCTTAATGCCATTGTGTTTTTTGTATAGGGTAGAATTGGGAAGATGATAAATGCTGTGATTGTTCGGAAAAGGACATATGCAGTGGAATATGCTATGTGGCAAACATGCGTCGGGCTAAGGCCGTTGATCAGGGGGGGACTCGAAAGCATATCTTGGGCAAAATGCCAAGGTTATGTTAGAGATGGATTGGGGCTCTCATCGGACGGCGCTTGAGCTTGGCGTCGGCTTAGACTTTGACCGGTGGGGTCCGGGCTGACTGGCGGGACCTATTTAAAAATTTTATTTTGCCCAGCCGAACGGGTCATTGACAAACTCAGGATGATTTCTTCTCGGAATAGACATTTTCCCCGGACAAAAATTACCTTGGTCTTCCTTTTTCTTTTCTTGAAAAGGCGAATGAGAGGGGTCAATTTATTTTTAAAAGGGCCGGGAATCAAACGAAGTGATGGGGCCACTGCTGATAAGCGGGGGCCGCCTCCTTCCAGCTTAACCGCCAGTTTCCGTATGAAGTTTCCTTTTTGGGATATGTATATACATTGGTCGCCAGGAAATTGTTGATGTCTAGTGCCATGTGAAGGAAGAACGCCGATTGTCAGGATTGCCTTGAGACCCGACCCAGGTGACCTGACTCTTAAGGTGATGTGTATGTTAGCTTCCATTCCATGTCACGTATGATATGTGTGCAGGAACAATTCATTTTTAACCGAACCCCTTATAACTCCAAATATTGAATACACATATTAAGATCAGATTTATGAAGATGAGCCAGCTATCCATCTATCAATTAGAATCAAGTGATTATCCAAGGAAAGAGTTTGTTCTTCTAATGAGTTCATTTTGACTTTATAGAAATAACTTACCGTTAAGCGCATATTAAGATCAGATTTATGAAGATGAGCCAACTATCCATCTACCAATTATGTAGAATCAAATGATTATCAAAGGAAAGAGTTTGTCATTCTAATGAGTGCATTTTGACTTTGGAGAAATAAAAGTCAAAAATAACTTGCAGTTAAGCGCACGATAGCTTGAACAACGATAAAATAATATAATTTTTTAAAAAAAATTAAGCTAATGCAAATGAAATTAATGATGTAAGTGCAACTACAATTGGTTGAAAAAGGACAAAAGCATATATATATATAGAGAGAGAGAGAGGAACGCTCAGCTACGCACCGGTTCGCACGTCATTACGTGCGAACCTTCCTATCAACCGTCAGATAAGGTAGACGGTCTGGATGAAGGCGCTCTTAGCGCGAGCTTAAAAAAGTGACTTTCCTTCTTTTGCACGCCTCTTCACCCACTCTTCGAAGGATGTCATAGAAGCCTTTTCATATAAAATTCTTCCGTTGAAATGTTAGGTGGGTCCCACCACAATGTTAGTGATAAATCCACACATTCCATACATTTTTTAAAATAATTTTATGGTATGAACCCAAAACTAAGGTAGATCAAATTCTCAAGTGGGCCACATAGTGTTGATTGAACTCTCACCATTAAAAACTTCCTGGAGCTACCAAATTTTTGGATCAAGCTGATATTTGCTTTTTTTCCATCATCCAGGTCTATATGACCTAATGTATAGGTTGGATGTCAAAAAAATATCACGGTGGGCCCTAAAAAATATTTAACGGTGAGAATCATTATCATCGCTGCTTCCTGTGGTGTGGTCCACTTGAGATTTGGATTTGCCTCAGTTTTGGGATTATGCCGTGAAATGATATGAAAAAATGGATGGACAGGATAGATTTCTCCAAAACATCATGGTGGGCCCCACCTAGATTTTCAACGAACTTTACAAATTGCGTGTGTCATTAGGGGCGGATTTGATTTCCTATAAAAGCCTTTTGCAGGAAGTTCCTGCGCAAGGATGCTGGGTGGGGCCCACCACCATGGTTTTGAGAAATATACTCCGTTCATCCGTTTGTCAAGCTCATTTTAGGAAAATCGACCAAAAACGAGGTGGATCCAAAACTAAAGTGGGCCACAGGAGAGGGAAAATTGGGGAAAGAAATACCTACAGTTGAAAACTTCCTGGGCTCCACCTTGATGTTTATATGCCATCAAAACCATTTATAAGGTCATTAACACAAGGATGAAGTGAAAATACAAAAAAAAATTATCGTGAAAAAAAGCTTTTATGGTCATAAAAATGTTTCAACAGTTCTCACTGAATCCCTACTGTTTCCTCTCGTGTGGCCCAGTCGAGTCTTAGATCTACCTCATTTTTTGTCGCTTGTCCTAAAATTAACTTGCAAAACGGATGAACGAAGTATATTTTCAAAAACATGGTGGTGGGCCCCACCCAGCATCCTTGCCCAGGGACTTCCTGCCAAAGGCTTTCGCAAGAAATCTGCGTAACGACAGAGGTTGAGTAGCTGACGCGGATTGGATACTGGTAGAGGTTGAGCAGCCAGAGTCGCTATTGGAGTGACGTCACCACGTTCTGTTTGCCCCACATGATGTATGTGTTGTATCCCCACCGTCCATACATTTGGAGAGATCATTGTAGGATATGGTTCAAAGAACGGGCATTGTCCCAAAACTGAGGCAGATCCAAATCTCAAGTGGGGCCAACAGAAGACCCTCAATTACGCTTAATGTGTCCTACCCCGCCTCTACCTAGCTCGGAATAGGCAGGAGCTTTAAGTAGTCACCGTGAAGTATGAGTGTTATCCACACCATTCATCCATGTTTTAGCATCATTGTATAGCATAGAACCAAAATTTAGACAGATACAAGGCTCAAGTGGACCACACCATAGGAAGCAGCGGTGATGATAACTCTCATCGTTGAAAATTTTGTAGGGCCCACCGTGATTTACATTGGCCATCCAACCTATTCATAAATTTATATAAATCTGAATGAAGAGAAAACACAAATATCAGCTCCATCCAAAACTTCTTTGGCCCCCATCAATTTTTCAATGGTAAGGGTTTAATCCCCACTGTGTAGCCCACATCTATCTTGGATCTACCACATTTTTGGGCTAATAGCTTAAAATGATGAAAAAAAATGGATGGACGGTGTGGATAAGACCATAGAAAACATCATGATGGCCACTCAAAGCTACCGCCTGTTCCCAGAGACGAGCAGAGGTAAGACGCGATATGCGTCCCTCACCTCCTACACCGATTAGCTGCTGAAAGGTTGAGTAACAATGTCACACCCCAAACTCGAAAAACGGGCTCACAAAATTTCCGATCACCGAATCCGGCCCCAACAGCCTCCGTAGTGCCCCATTTTCGGCTCCTGGCACTCACATGCCAGATTCCGATCTTAGGATCATATAAGGAGGATTTTCAGTATAAATTTTTTTTTTGTAATGGAGCATAAGTATAAGCATAACCAAGTCACGAAACAACATCACCACATATCCACTATATCAAAAACTTTAAGTACAATACGAAAAGGGAAATACAATGTGATTAAAAGGCTCCAAAATAATCTGATACGCGCTCTTGCCTCAGCGTTGCTGCGATCCAACGGCACCTGCACGCAACGGTCGTGAGCTTACAAAAGCTTAGAAGGTGGTGTAAGTGTATGCACAAGGCAAGTGTCAAGTATACAATATCAGAGAAATGTGGAAATACGCTGGTTAGTCCATGAATACTATCAGTCATACCAAGGCTATGCGATGCAAGGCATGAATGCTATCGGCCATACCAAGGCCATGCGATGCAAGGCCTACGTAGCCAAATATTATATGCAAGATGCAAAACAAGCATGCCAGTCCTTATCAAGTATACATATCAGTACAGTTTCTCTTTGGGATAGCACCAGGGTCTAATACACTTCACACTGACTGCCGCCTCCCTAACACAACAAGTATGGGCCTATCAATGGGCCATAGGGAGAGTTACAATGCGGACATTTAACCAACATTATCCTTACAATGTGGACGCCAAACCATCATTGCTTCCAAGGCATGACCCGCTGTAAATATCATTACATAAACCATGGTGGAATCACACAATGCAATGGACCTTATATACATCCCATTAGGCCTCGACCCATGGGCCTCAAATACATCAAATGGGTCGCATCACATGGGCTTCATATATATCAAGGTAGGCCTCAATAATGGGCCTCATACATCACATCAAGGTGAGCCTCAACAACAGGCCTCATATATCACATCAGGCCTAATTAAATGGGCTCCAAGTACATCACATCGAGCCTAATCAAATGTGCCAAATCAATGGACCGAATTAAATGGGCCAAGTCGAATGAGCCGAGTTGAATGGGCCAATTCAAATGGGCCGAACACAATTCATCTATTTTTAGAGATCAATATAGAGTATTATATAAAATGAACCATATCAAAAGATCAACCGGACCATATTGTATTTAACCGTGGTGATAATGATTTCCAGGGTTAAATTCTAGTGGGCCCCACTATAGGGTTTATTCCCCATCCAGCCTATTCATAAGGTCACAAAGACCTGGATTTAGAGGAAAAACAAATATCATATAGGTCTAAACTTGGTCCAAAGGTTTTAATGGTGGACATTCAAACCCACTGTTTTCTATAATGTGGTCCACCTGATCCTAGATCTGTCTTATTTTTAGTCTCAAGCCTAAGACGAGCTTGCCAAAGGGTTGGATGGTTTGGATGCAACACATCCGTCAGTGTGCCCCATATAGATGGACGGCATAGATAAAGCACATACCTCATTGGGGGGGGGGGGGGAGGGGGGTCCACACTGATGGAAGGTGTGGAATACAATACATACATCAGTCGATCCCAAGTGGGGCCCACCATAATGTTTATTTTCCATTCAATCTATTAATAAGGTCACAGGGACCCGAATAAAGAGGAAAAACAAATTTCATAATGATCCAAAACTTCTAAACAGTAGAAGTTTCAAGGGTAGGCGTTCATCCCACCACTATTTCATGTGACATGGGCCACTTGAGCTCAGCCACGTACGACTGATCTCTGGGGTGCCCCACGGCTAAAAGGGACCCATCAAATGCACGGTGTTGATGTGCATCACACACCACGGTGGGGCCTACGACTGGGACCCACGGTCCCTGCCCACCTCTAAACGCAGCAGCAGGACGCTGCTACAACGTCCTCTGGACAAGCAGCAGCAGCACCTGCTGCACCTATTTTTTTATTAATTATTTTAGTTTTTCAAGGGTTTTTCCTAAGTGGGGCCTGCATTAAGTGGATCCACTCCACCCATTGGATTCTATGGCTTAAGACAGTCTAAACGAGCCCAATATTCAACATGTTTTGGTTTTTGGAAACATCAAAGTGGGTCCTAACAACTTTTAACAGTCAATATCGCTGTTTTCTATGATGCGGCCTACCAGATATTCAGATTGGCCTCATTTTTCGGCTCAACGCCTAAAATGAGTCAGGGAATGGGATGGACGGCATGGATCAGATCCAAACATCAAGGTGGGGCCTACATGAGCGGCCCACCCAAAAACCTTATATATATATATATTTGTTGCTGTTAGTACATCCCACTATCTGTCCACACTTCACTGAACCCACGTGGACATTGGACGGATGGCGTGAATACATTTCATCAAGGTGGGTCCCACATGGACGGCCCACTTGATTTGGATCAATCTGATATTCATGTTTTCCCATCACCATTAAGTTAGGTCCCACATGGCCTGAATGGTACAGATCCAACACATCCATCGAGTGGGTCCCACGAAGGTGGACGACAAGGATAAGTTACATACATCATGGGGCCATCAACAAGGGAAAAGAGAAAGAAAGAGAGGAAGATCGAGTGATGGAGGGACCCTGGCACTATAGGCCCTCCCTTCCATACATCACAACATACATCAAGTGGATCCTATTACATGTGGGCCCACCAATCAAAATCAACGGTGGAGATTCTTTCTCCACCAAAATGCAAGGTCTAGATGACCCTATTCATGTATTGAAAATAAACATCATGATGGGGTCCATGGAGAATGGCCCCATCATGGAATGATCATAAGAATCAAGGTGGGCTATCGACCACACCTAGGGTCCAAAGTGAGATCCATACCATCAACCGATAGGCCTCACTTGGCCCATCATCAAAGCATTAAATTTAGGCCTATAAAGCACCCACCGTTTGATTTTCTTAGTCCAATGGAACGTCGAACTCCTTGTGTCTCACTTTGATGGAAGATGATGAGAAATGAAGGGCTAGGATGATGGATCTTGGGATAGGAAGTGGGCCACACACAACACACTTTTCTCTCTTAGAGGTGCTTGGACGTGCACCTCTTTGGTTGCTTGGAAAATGTGAAGAGAGAGAGAGAGAGAAATGGTGGTTGTAAGGGAGAGGTGATGGATTTGAGTTGATAAGTGTACTTGACTTGAGAGTTGACTTGGTAAGTTGCTTGACTTGGGGAGAAAGAAAGCATGGGTTGTGTACTTTGATTGATTGATTGATGGGATGGGTTGTAGAGATTCTCTTGGGTTCGCAAATGCGCGGCATTTCTTTGAGATAAACGCTGGCCCACATCTCCTAGACAGGGTATCGGATCGGTGTGCAAGATGTGGCATTAGAACCGCGGCGACGGTGCGGTCGCAATGGTACAAGTCTCGGATTGAGCCGACTCAAATCTACGGGATACGACTTAGGGTCGCGCATAAATGTTGATTATAGTTCACGGATTGCCGAAATTCGACAGGAAGGATCGCGAGAGTCTATAGAACTGTACAAATTAGGATACGGGCCTTACAGCTCTCCCTACCTGATAAAAATTTCATCCTCGAAATTTATACTACCATCCAACTAAACATAACTCATAAGGGAATAGAAAACATAACATTATATATGATCAAACACAAATACAACATACAATCAAACATCGAAAAGATGGGGATAGCGCTCTCGAATCTCCTCCTCGCACTCCCAAGATACCTCATCCACACTATGATGGCTCCACTGCACCTTCACCAAGGGAATGACCTTAGTCCGGAGGACCTGCTCCTTCCGATCGAGGATACGAACTGGTTGCTCGATGTGAGAAGCGTCCTCACGAACCTCCAACGGCTTTCAATCAATAACAAGAACGATGTCTGACCCACACTTCCTCAAGATAGAGACGTGAAAAATATTGTGGACGCCAAATAACTGAGATGGCAAGGCAAGCCGATAGGCTACGGCGCCAATGCGCCTAGTGATCTCGAAAGGTCCTATGAATCTCAAGGTAAGCTTGCCCTTCACTCCAAAATGAACCACACCCTTTATGGGTGAGACCTTGAGATACACATGGTCCCCAATGGCAAACTCTAAGGGACGACGCCGACAATCTGCAAAATTCTTCTACTGGCTCTGAGCTATGTGCATCCTCTAGTTGATGATGTCAATGACCTCTGATATCTGCTGCACAAGCTCGGGACCTAGGAGACGCCTCTCTCCAACCTCGGTCCAACAACTCAGTGATCTGCATGATCTGCCATACAATGCCTCAAAAGGAGTCATGCCAATGGTTGCCTGATAGGTGTTGTTGTATGCGAACTCAGCCAATCGCAAATGCTCATTCCAGCTACCCGAGAAGTTGATTGTGCAAGCTCTTAACATATCCTCAAGGATTTAGTTGACCCTCTCGGTCTAGTCATCGGTCTGCAGATGATTCGCGATGCTGAGCTACAAATTAGTGCCCATTGTCCTCTGAAAGCTCCCACAAAACTGAGACGTGAACCTCGGGTCTCAGTCAGAAATGATTGAAACTAGAACGCTGTGCAGTCTCACGATCTCATCAACAAACAGCTTGGTGAGCCGGTCCACATGCCAAGTTTCACGAATCGTAAGAAAATGTGTCGACTTCGTCGAGTGATCCGCGACAACCCATATGGCGTAATGACCGTGTTGAGTCCTCGGCAAACCCATGATAAAATCGGTAGATATGTGCTCCCACTTCCACCTCGGGACGCTCAACGACTGTAATGGACCAGGGGGTCTCTGATGATCGGCCTTGACACACTGGCATGTGTCACACTCGGCCACAAAACTGGCAATCTGACGCTTCATCCCCACTCAATAATATTGTCTCCTCATATCACGATACATCTTCGTCGAGGCAGGGTGGATAGAAAACCACGATCGATGTGTCTCGGTCATAAGATCTCTGCGCAACTCAGGTATATCCGGGACACATAATCGGCCTCTGAAGCGAAGTCCACCATCGGAACCAATCTACTAATCTGTCTGACTCTCAGATGCTGCCTCTGCTCGGTAATCCTGTAACGACTCATCTGTCTGCTGAGCCTCGATCACCCTTGCGACAATAGAGGGTTGAATCGACAGGCTCGATAGCTTAAATAGAAGATTGCAGACCAAACTCGAAGTCGTACTCTGCTATATCCTCAAGCATCCTCCACTCCTGAATCATCATGTGTGCCACCAGGCCCCGTGACTGACAGCTGAGGGCATCTACCACTATGTTTGCCTTGCTTGGGTGGTACTGAAGATTAAAATCATAGTCCTTCATGAGCTCCATCCAACGCCTCTGCCTCATGTTCAGCTCAGACTGAGAGAACAGATACTTCAAGCTCTTGTGGTCGGAGAAGAGCTCGAACCTCACTCCATAGAGATAGTGCCTCCATACCTTCAGGGTGAAGACAACTACTGCCAGCTCCAAATCATGCGTGGGGTAGTTTAGCTCATAGACCTTGAGCTGGCGAGACGCATAAGGCACCAGCTTCCCGTGCTGCATCAGGACAACACCTAAGCCAACTCGCGAGGCATCGGTAAATATAAAAAATCTATCACTCCCAGAGGGAAGAGTGAGGACAGGAGCAGACATGAGACGATCCTTCAGCTCCATAAATGCTTGCTCACAACTGTCGCTTCAAACGAACTCGGGCCCTTCTGGGTCAACCTGGTCAACGGGGCTACAATACGAGAGAATCCCTCAATAAAACGTCGGTAGTAGCCTGCCAAACCAAGGAAATTGCGGATCTCAAACGCGTTCGTGGGTTGGCCCCACTGACGCACGACATCAATCTTCGAGGGGTCCACTGTGACACCCTGCCTCGTCACTACATGACCAAGGAATTTCACCTACTCCTGCCAGAACTCGCACTTCTCTAGCTTTGGGTAAAGCTGGTGTGCACGGAAGGTCTGCAAGGTTATCTCTAGATGCCGCTCATGCTCCTCACGGGTCCTCGAATATATCAGAATGTTATCGATGAACACCACAACAAACTGGTCGAGATACGGACGGAAGACCTCGTTCATCTACTTCATGAATACTGTGGGTGCATTGGTCAATCCATAAGACATGACCTAGAACTCAAAATGACCATAGCGCGTCCTAAAAGCTGTCTTCGAGATATCTTCATCTCAGACCCGAACCCGATAATAACCGAACCGCAAGTTTATCTTCAAAAAGAACTTCGCCTCCTACAGCTGATCAAACAAATCATCGATCCTCGGGAGCGGGTACTTGTTCATGATGTGACCTTGTTGAGCTCGCAGTAATCTACGCAAAGCCTCAACGAGCCATCCTTCTTCTTCACGAAGAGTACCGACGCTCCCTACGGTGAACTGCTCAGACAAATAAAGCCTAACTCGCACAACTCGTCCAACTTCTTCTGCAGTTTCCACAACTCCAATGGTGCCATACGATATGAGGCCTTCGAAATAGGTGCGGTACAGGGCACGAGATCAATCTGGAACTCAGTGTGCCGACGAGGTGGTAACCCTAGAATCTCGTGGAACACATTGAGAAAACCATAAATGACTAGCAGCTAGTCGATACTCAAAGCAACTGACTCCTCAACGGCACATGACAGTAAGAAGGAAAGCTACTCTCCTCTAGGCTCGGCAATAAACTGGAACTCTGGTACACCGAGTATATAGAACGTGACTATCCTCACAGAGTAATCCAATATGGCGTGGTACTCGGTGAGTTAATCCATGCCCAGGATGACATTAAACTCGGACATTGACAATACAAACAGATCAGCAGGCAAAAAGATATCCCTAATCACAACGGGGTAAGATGCGCAAAATCGGCCCGACACTGTAGTCTTCCCTAAGGGCATCGATACTGACAAACCCTCATGGGCAGACTCCATCAGTAAACCTGTCGATCGACAGAAATCATCAGCCACAAAGGAATGCGATGCACCATAATCAAATAATACACGTGCAATGCATGCAGAAATAGGGAGAGAGTACCCTTGACGACCCCTCCGGATGACTGAGGGTCCTGTTGGGTGACATAAAATCTACCCTGGGCCTACTAGGGAGGTGCATGTCCCCTCTAAGGTCTTTACTGATGCTATTGCCCCTGTGGCAGCCTGATCTGCTGCCTCTCCTGCTGTGGGGGAGGTCCTGGAGGCTGGTGTTGTGGACCCTGCTGCTACTGCTGTGGGGACTGTCGTGGAGGCTGATATGATGCCCTCGGCTGCTGCTGCTGCGGATGGGGACACTCGTGCTTACGATGTCCTTTCCTACCGCACTTAAAGCAAGTACCTGAAAATGGTCCCAAATGTGGTGTTAGGGGTGCCACTGGTGCTCGGAATATTGGGCGGGTTGTGCGTTGTTGCTGTGGACGATGCTACTGGTGGGAGCTACCGGAGGGCGCCTTCCTCTTCTAATCTCCTCTCTAGTCACGGTCACTCTGCAAACCAGCCCAATCTGCCTCATAGATTTGGGCCCTCTGCACAATCTGCTCAAACGTCAGAAGCATGTGTTTAACCACACGGCTCCTGAGGGCAGGACATAAGCCGTTCTCAAAATGGTAGGCCTTCCGCCCCTCATCATCAACAAGGTACGTCGTGAATCTTGATAGCGTGATGAAACGTGCCTCATACTGGGACACAGTCTGTCCCCCTGGACCAGAGTCTCAAACTCTAATGCGCACTGTTGCGGCACATGCTCTGGAAAGAACTTCCAGTCAAACTAATCTATAAAGTCCTCTCAGGTCCACTCGAAATCGGCTGCTACCGCTCAGGCGACAGATGCCCACCAATGTGAGCCTCACCCTGGAGAAGAAATACGGCTAACGGGACTCGTTGTTGGGTCGTACATCTCATGGTGTCGAATATCTTCTCCACCTCGAAGCACCATATCTCTACTGCAGTAGGGTCTGACTTGCCCCAGAAACGCGGGGGATCGTCTTATCGAAAGTCATTGAGAAGGGCGCCCGCATGCTCCTGCTCTGCCTCGACCGGTGTAATAGTGTGACTCCTGCCTTACCCTTGAAGAGTAGCGGTCATCGCCTGTAGCATTTGCTGCAGCTGGGCGGCACTCATAGATACGGTTGGATCCACACCGGTCTCGGGTAGAGGAGTGGCATCATCAGGCTGAAAAGTAGAAATATCTGGTGGTGGAGTGGGAGTCGCAGGTGGTAGAGCGGGAGTTACAGGTGGTAGAGCGGGAGTCGTTCAAGTCGCTCTCCTAGGCAGCATGTCCTACAGGAGGGAATAAGGGCCTATCAACCTTGAGAATTCTCGAAGGCATAAACATTAAGGGTCTATGTCAGAAGATCGCTAAGTTATTCGGACTCGGGACCTATTCATTCTAAGTTCATAGTAGACATGTGATGTGATCCTCAGGTATTCTCAAGTTATGCTCTGATACCAACTTCTGTTACTCCCCAAACTCGAAAAACGGACTCACAAAATTTCCAATCACCGAATTCGGCGCCAACAGCCCCCGTAGTGCCCATTCTCGGCTCCCGGCACTCATATGCTAGAATCGATCTTGGGATCCTACAAGGAGGATTTTCAGTATAATTTTTTTTTGTAATGGAGCATAACCAAGTCACAAACAACACACCACATATCTACTATATTAAAAACTTTAAGTACAATACGAAAAGAGAAATACAAGATGATCAAAAGGCTCCAAAATAATCTGATACATGCTCCTACCTCAGCACTGCTGTGATCCAACGTCACCTGCACGCAACGGTCGTGTATAAGCTTACAAAAGCTTGGAGGGTGGTGTAACTATGCACAAGGCAAGTAGCAAGTATACAATATCAGAGAAATGCAGAAATATGTTGGTAAGTCCATGAATACTATCAGTCGTACCAAGGCTACGCGATGCAAGGCATGAATGCTATCAGCCATACCAAGGCCATGCGATACAAGGCCTATGTATCCAAATGTCATATGCGAGATGTAAAGCAAGCATGTCAATCCTTATCAAGTATATATATCAGTACAGTTTCTCTCTCGGATATAACCGGGGTCTAATACACTTCACACTGATTGCCGCCTCCCTAGCCGGCACAACTCAACAAGTGAAAAAGACCACACTATCCACCTGACCAGTAGTCTGCCAATACCTACCCGGCTCGTCGATAGTGGACTCATTTGCGAGTTGGTCAAACTCAGCCTAGCTTATAACTCCCTCACTCGGGGCGAATAAGGCCACACCCCCTTCCAACCGATCACGACACAGTGAGAGACATGGCCTACTGGTATTTGGCACTCGGGCGCTCGTGTATCCACTCGATCTAGACGTTGGAGCATCTTGGTACTAAAAAGGTTATGAGACTTTCACCCAAGGACATCCTAAGTGCCTACAGTGCTAGAACCAATATTTCTGGTATCCAATCCGGCCAACCACGATGTGCCTATGGAGGCCATGGCCCTGATATCGCTAGGGCCTATAATGATCATATCACACATATGCGAGATGAATGAGTCACACCGTCTAGTCATGCAGCAATTCTGTGCATACCGCGCATTCATGTGGTAACTCCTATCAATGAGTCCCATAAATAATCTGCCCAATGGCATATACTATGATTAGTCACTACTCATATTAAGCATACATATGATGCGTATGGGCATGAGTCATGGAATTATACCAAGCATGTTATGTGGTGATGAACTATCCTCATAATGAAGATGGGCCTAGACGGCCTACGCACAACAAGTATGGGCCTATCAATGGGCCCTAGGGAGAGTTACAATGTGGACACTTAACCAACATTATCCTTGCAATGTAGACGTCAAACCATCATTGCTTCCAAGGCATGGCCCGCCATAAATATTATTACATAAACCATGGTGGAATCACACAATGCAATGGACCTTATATACATCCCATTGGGCCTCGACCCATGGGCCTCAAATACATCAAATGGGTCGCATCACATGAGCCTCATATATATCAAGGTGGGCCTCAACAATGGGCCTCATACATCACATTAAGGTGAGCCTCAAAACGGGCCTCATATATCACATCGGGCCTAATCAAATGGGCCCCAAGTACATCACATCGAGCCTAATTAAATGGGCCAAGTCAAATAGGCTGAGTTGAATGGGCCAATTCAAATGGGCCGAACACAATTCATCTTTTTTTAGAGATCAATATAGAGTATTGTATAAAAATGAACCATATCAAAAGATCAACTAGACCATACCATATTTAACCGTAGTGATAATGATTTCAACGGTTAAATTGGCCCGACCATAGGGTTTATTCCCCATCCAGCCTATTCATAAGGTCACAAAGACCTGGATTTAGAGGAAAGACAAATATCATATAACTCCAAACTTAGTAGTCCAAGGGTTTTAATGGTGGACATTCAAACCCACTGTTTTCTATAATGTGGTCCACCTGATCTTAGATCTATCTTTTTTTTAGTCTCAAGCCTAAGACGAGCTTGCCAAAGGGTTGGATGGTTTGGATGCAACACATCCGTCAGTGGGCCCCATATAGATGGACGACATAGATAAAGCACATACCTCAGGGTGGGGGATCCACACTGATGGAAGGTGTGGTATACAATACATACATCAGTGGATCCCACATGGGGCCCACCCTAATGTTTATTTTCCATTCAATCTGTTAATAAGGTCACAGGGACCTGAATAAAGAGGAAAAACAAATTTCATAATGATCCAAACTTTTGGACTATAGAAGTTTCAAGAGTAGGCATTCATCCCACCACTATTTCCTGCGATGTGGGCCACCTGAGCTCGGCCACGTACGACTGATCTCTGGGGTGCCCCACGGCTAAAAGGGACCCATCAAATGCACGGTGTTGATGTGCATCACACACCACGGTGGGGCCTACGACTGGGACCCACGGTCCCTGCCCACCTCTAAAGGCAGTTGCAGGACGCTGCTGCAGCATCCTCTAGACGAGCAGCAGCAGCACCTGCTGCACCTATTTTTTTATTATTTATTTTAGTTTTTCAAGGGTTTTTCCTAGGTGGGGCCCGCATCAAGTGGATCCACTCCACCCATTGGATTCTATGGCTCAAGATAGTCTAAATGAGCCTAATATTCAACATGTTTTGGTGTTTGGAAACATCAAAGTGGGTCCTAACAACTTTTAACAGTCAATATCGTTGTTTTCTATGATGCGGGCTGCCAAATATTCGGATTGGTCTCATTTTTTGCCTTAACGCCTAAAATGAGCCAGGGAATGGGATGAATGGCGTGGATCAGATCCAAACATCAAGGTGGGGCCTACATGAGCGGCCTACCCAAAAACCTGAAATGTATTATTATTTTTTGTTGTTGTTAGTACATCCCACTGTCCGTTTACATTTTACTGAACCCATGTCCAGCATCTAGGGACACTGGATGGACGGTGTGAATAAATTTCATCAAGGTGGGTCCCACATGGACGACCCACTTGATTTGGATTAATCTGATATTCGTGTTTTCCCATCACCATTAAGGTAGGTCCCACATGGCCTGGACGGTGTAGATCCAACACATCCATCAAGTGGGTCCCACGATGGTGGACGACATGGATAAGTTACATACATCATGGGGCCATCAACAAGGGAAAAGAGAGAGAAAGAGAGGAAGATCAAGTGATGGAAGGACCCCGACACTATGGGCCCTCCCTTCCATACATCACCACATACATCAAGTGGGTCCCATTACATGTGGGCCCACCGATCAAAATCAACGATGGAGATCCTTTCTCCAACAAAATGCAAGGTCTAGATGACCCTATTCATGCATGGAAAATAAACATCATGATGGGGTCCATGGAGAATGGCCCCATCATGGAATGGTCATGAGAATTAAGGTAGGCCATTGGCCACACCTAGGGTCCAAAGTGAGATCCATACCATCAATCGGTAGGCCTCACTTGGCCCATCATTAAAGTAATAAATTTATGCCTATAAAGCACCCACCGTTTGATCTTCTTGGTCCGATGGAACGTCGAACTCCTTGTGTCTCACTTTGATGGAAGATGATGAGAAATGAAGGGCTAGGATGATGGATCTTGGGATAGGAAGTGGGCCACACACAACATACTTTTCTCTCTTGGAGGTGCTTGGACGTGCACCTCTTTGGTTGCTTGGAACATGTGAAGAGAGAGAGAGAAATGGTGGTCGTAAGGGAGAGTTGATGGATGTGAGTGATGGATGTGAGTTGATAGGTGTACTTGACTTGAGAGTTGACTTGGTAAGTTATTTGACTTGGGGAGAAAAAAGCATGGGTTGTATACTTTGATTAATTGATTGATGGGATGGGTTGTAGAGATTCTCTTGGGTTCGCAAATGCACGACGTTTCTTCGAGATAAACGCCGGCCCACATCTCCTGGCCAGGGTATCGGATCGATGTGCAAGACGCTGCGTTGGAACCGCGGTGGTGGTGCGGTCGCAATGGTACAAGTCTCAGATTGAGCCAAGTCAGATCTACGGGATATGACTTAGGGTCGCACACAAATGTTGATTATAGGTCACGGATTGTCGGAATTCAACGGGAAGGATCACGGGAGTCTACGGAACGGTACGGATTATGATACGGGCCTTATAAATAAACTCCCTAATGAAGTGTAAGTCACCAAGTTCTGTGGGCCACACCATGATGTATGTTTTGTATTTACACCGCCCATCCATTTGGAGAGATCGTATTAGGGCATGATCCAAAGAATGAGTCCGATCCAAAGATCTAGTGGACCTCACCACAGAAAATAGTGAGGAGAGTGACGCCCACCATTAAAAAGTTCTGTGGGCCACAAAAGTTCTCGATCAAGCTAATATTAGTGTTTTCCCTTCTTTCATGTTTGCGTTAACACATGAACAGATTAGATCTCAAATAAAAATTATGGTGGACCTTTTGAAGGTTTCAATGGTGGGCGTCTCTCTCACCACTGTTTTCTATGGTGGGGTCCACCCCAGCCTTGGATCTACCTCGTTCTTTAGACCATATCCTAAACTGATCTCTCCAAATGTATGGACCGTGGGGATATAACACATACATCATGTGGGGCACACATAACTTGGTGATGTCACTTCAGTAACGACTTTGGCTACTCAACCTTTATCAGTCTCCAATCCATGTCAGCTACTCAACCTCTATCGGGGACGCGGATTTCTTGCAAAAGCCTTCCTGCGCTGGGAACCTAGGTGGGGCCCACTATCATATTTTTGAAAAATCCTATCCGTCCATCCATTTTTTGAGTTCATTTTAAGATATGAGGCCATAAATGAACCGTATCCAATTCTCAAGTGGGCCGAAAACATGATAATTGAATGTCCATAGTTGAAATATTCGTGGGGTTAAAAAAGTTTTGAATCATGCTATTATTTATGTTTTCAATTCATCCTAGTACAAATGATGCTATTAACGGTATGGATAGCATGTAAACATCACTGTTGAACTTAGGGAGGTTTCAATAGTAGAAATTTCCTTAACTACCTTTTCCTTTAGTGCGGCCCACTTGAGCCTTTTATCTTAATAAATTTTGGTCTTATCCCCTAAAATGATCTCAAAAAACAGATGGACGGAGAGGATTTCTCACAAATATGACAGTGGGCCCACTTAGGTTCCCAGGGCAGGAACTTCCTCCAAAAGGCTTTTGCAGGAAAGTCGTGTCCCTCTATCGGTATCCAGTCCGCATCGCCTAATGACGCATGCAATTTGCAAAGTTCATTGGAAATCTAGGTGGGGCCCACCATGATGTTTTTGAGAAATCTACCCCATCCATCCATTTTTCCTTATCATTTCAAGGCATTATCGCAAAACTGAAGCAAATCTAAATCTCAAGTGGACCACACCATAGGAAGCAGCGGTGATAATGATTCTCACCGTTAAATATGTTTTAGGGCCTACCATGATATTTATTTGACATCCAACCTATAGATTAGGTCATATAGACCTAGATGATGGAAAAAACAAATATCAGCTTGATCCAAAATTTTGGTAGCCCCAGGAAGTTTTTAATGGTGAGAGTTCAATCAACATTGTGTGGCCCACTTGAGAATTTGATCTACCTCAGTTTTGGGTTCATACCATAAAATTATTTTTAAAAATGTATGGACGGCGTGTATGTATCACTAACATCTTGGTGGGACCCACCTAGCATTCCAGCAGAAGAATTTTACGTGAAAAGGCTTCCGCCACATCCTTCGGAGAGTGGATGAAGAGGCGTGCGAGCGAAGGAAACTTGCTTTTTTAAGCTCACGCTAAGAGCGCCTTCATCCTGACCATTTACCGTATCTGACGATTGATAGGGAGGTTTGCACATAATGATGTGCGAACCGGTGCATAGCTGAGTGTTCCTCTCTCTCTCTCTATATATATATATATTTAATGACAATTCGTTCCATATATATATTACTAATGATAATTCGTTCAGCATGTAGTATAATACCGGCTTCATAGGTAAGAAGGTGATCAGACACAAAAGTCGGATCACCTGCTTAGCTAATTCGTGGCAAGACAGTAATTAGGGATGACAGTCCACTCATAACCTGACTAGGCTTTGTTGTGCAAAACAATTGTGATTCATAGGAAGGGTGGTCATCCGTTAGCCACGTGGCTAGCTTCATAGCTTGACGGTTACTGTGGCGACTACCTGTTTGTTGCACATGACTAGCTTCTGTGGCTAGGTAGCCGATAGGGCTAAAAGTTGGGCGGGTTGGGTCGGGTTGGTGCTCAACCCTAGCTCAACCCAAGGTTCTTATACCTCAACCCTAACCCAACCCAACCCAACTTCGAGTTGGAAATTCTCAATCCAAGCTCATCCTAAGCGGGCTCGGTCGGATTGGTCGGGTTGGTCAGGTTGGTACATGCTAATATTTTTGTTATTACATTAGTCTATTATATTTCAATACACGCCCTATTTTTTATACCTATGATTTTATTAATTATATATGTAGTTATTTATCATTAAAAAAACTTTATTTTTTCTAAACAAACAAGCTCAAATATAGGACAACTACTCCTTTAACACTCAAGCATATCAAATTTCAAGAATTATCAAATATCAACAACATATCAATTTTCAAATGATATCATAAATAAAAAAAGAAAACACAGTAAAAACTATAAAGATAAGAACATACCTCTAAAAAATAGAAGATCCAAATTGTACATATATGATTACTTTTGGAATCCAACAGTGGATGACTCACAAGATACTGAATCACAATAAATAAATGTTATATTAATTTATCAATAAATATTAAAAAAATTATAAAAACACCACAGAAGTAAAAGTTTAGTTTAGTTACTTGATTCATCATCTTTTAACTCTTCCAATTTTTCTTTAATATCGATTGGAGTTGATGAAATCCATAACCAATCTTATGTACATATCAAAGATTCCACAATATCAGGTGTCAATGAACTCCAAAACTGATCAAGAATTCGACCCCCAGTACTAAAAGCAAGCTCTGAAGCAACGATGGATACCAGAATCGCAAGTATGTCATGAGCCATGTGTGAGAGTACGCGATACATTGAAGAACTTACCTTCCACCAATCTAAAATGTTGAAATTAGACAGATTTACTTTAACATCTTCTTCATGATATCGATCAAACTCAGATTTAGTGGTAATAACTTATTCTTCTTGCAAAAATTTGAGATATTCTTGCCTAACATCTGCAATATGCCCAACAACTCCATTAGAATGAATATCAATGCTCTTTTACGTTAATGCATTATCTTCAACTGATCTAGAGTTGTCGCAAAAGAATTGTATTGCTCAAAGAGACGATTCATAGTATCTTTGACTTTCTTAATCATCTCCTTAACCTTTTTCATTAGATATAACTTAGAATAACAGAACTTCAAATACTTTAACTTATAACAAGGATCCAAAATCACAGCAATCACTAACAATATATTAACACGATCAAAGTCCCCACAATACTTTGCAAACTTCATTTTCATCTTTAATCCCATGTCACGAAAGCTCAAATCTTCGCTTACAGACTACGAAGATAAGAGTCCTTCAATCGCATATATCTCATGAAAATATGCATTTGCAGTAGCATACTTCGAACCAGATAGATGTTTGGTAACATTATATGCATGTTTTTAGAAACTTGCATAATACATTTGTATTAACCCAATCTGCATTTGTAGGCATCCACTCACCAATGTCTTTTCTATATTGTTGGCCATTTTCTTCCATTCTCTCAAAAGCCTTTTAGAACACTAAAGTGGATTCCAACATAAAAAAAGTAGAGTTCCATCTAGTGGCAACATCCAAGCAAACAACTCTTTTACTGGTTATTCTCTCTTCCGCCACACAACGTTTGAAATCTTGAAGTCGAGAAGGTGAACTTCTAACATACCATACACAATGATGGATACGAATGATTGCTTCTTTAACTTTGTCGATACCATCTCTCACAATCAAGTTTAAAAAATGTGCACAACAACGCACATGAAGGAACTCACCATCTAACAACAACCCATTCTATTTAGATAGTTTTCTTTTAAATGAACGAACCGCCACATCATTTGAACTTGCATTGTCTACTGTGATGGTTTGCATATTCTGTAACCCCTATGTTATTAGACAAAGTTTGTAATGCCCCGAATTTTTCGATACTCGAGCATTAAAAGTTCTCGAGCGTTACTATAAGATTCAACATAACACATACGTGTGTATGATACCAATCCAACTATCCTAACCTTACACATATTTCCTGACATGATCCAAGCATTGGGAATGATCATTGGGAATGATCTCTATCCCATAGATCAATCCATCTGACCGTTGATTTTAAGATAAGACTCTCCATCATGCGATTTAACGTATGTGCCTTTCCTTAAATGAATTGACGAATAACTCTTTATTTATAATGATTTAGATATACACTCTTTTGTAAGAATTGCTTAGAAACGTGCTTATAACCATCTACAACCATTAGATTTCCCAAAACTCTTAGATTATTAATAATTTCGAAAATGCCACTAACCTAGACTCTTGAATTCCAGAACACATAGTTTCCATGATCCGTTTCATGTAAAATTTTATATCGTTCTTAGCTATCATAAATTAACCATACACTTCGAACTTCAACCCTTAGATCAGCGAGATCTATCATTAAAACAAAATTCACTCGATATGGATCTTCTAAGGATCGTCATCGCTTGATACTTTCAGACGAGCTATACCTATAACTGACAGAGTGAATGGCCAGAGTGGATTTTCCACAAGCATCACTGTGGGGCCCACCTTTAAGCATGCAGGTGCACCAAAAGTTGTGCACCAGCATTGCACTCGGCAGCAAAATCGGTCAAAGCTACCCTGACCCGTCAAATAGGAAGGAAATCCCTTCTTTCAAACATGCCTCCCGCTCGCATCAGACGAATAGACACCATCCGTCTGTGTCATCGTGGCCCTTCATCACGATCTTGTTGGAGGATCTGAACCGTCCATTTGGTTTGAGAGACGAATTCGACCAAATATTGACCCTTCCATACCACATCCAATCAAACGACTAAGCAGGCTTCCGATCACAATTCCTTCCCTTGTTTTCGCCATGAACAGTCAACCGCCCGCTGTGATGAACAGTGGGTCATCATCATCATCTAAATGGATGATCCAAATGTCCATCAAGATCAAGGCCAAACTTTGACCGTAATCACGGATTCCGACCGTAATCTCCGGCCAAGCCATGAGGTCGGGTAACACCACTCGAATAAAGAATCTCACGTACTATTGTGCGGAGACAGGAGTTTCCTTATATGATGAGGTTTCCGAAGTTCCTGGATTCTCTCAACTAAGAAAGGAAGGGAGAATACGAGAGGACTTCGCGGACGGATTCCACGCAACAAAACTCACCACAATAAGGGGAGTCTGCAGAAAATCGTCGACAGATTTCATCTGGACCATTGATCTCATAACTGGGAAACATAAAATGAACAATCCATGCCCATGGAAGGCTCTGATCAAGCAGAAAATGGCGAAGATAAGATCTGCCATTAAAACAGAAATGGCGGAGATAAGATCTGCCATTAAAACAGAGCTTAATCTCTATGACCGAGCAGGGAACGGTGATCGCTGTTTCAAAGACGTCTCAGCAACCAGCCGTTGATCTGATGACCGTAAAACAGACTTTCAATCTGTAGAAAACAGGCATCCAGCAAGATTGAACAAATCCGATGACGAAAACCATGAACCCACCTTGCGCAAGATGTGATCGCATCAGTTGGCTGAGCGAAAATATTTTCCTATCCACAAGATGCTAACGCACAGGGCCGGCCAAATAACTCAGTCACATAAGGTTTTACGCAAGAGAATTCTATAAACCCATAAGACACATCTATAAATTCTCGACTGAGAGCAGCGCAAGGTAGAGGGAGAGAGAAAGAAGAAAAGCAAAGAAGAGAAGTTAAAGAAGAGGAAAATCTGGAAGGAAGAGAGTCTGCAGCTACGCTTGTCGCTAGTTCCTCAGCTGAGTTATTTGTTGACTCAGCTGAGTCGCTGATCAAGCTGCAAATCGATTCTTAGTCCAGTAACCTCGCGGGGAGCGTTCTGGAGCAGGAAAGAAAAGAAAAAAAAAGAGAAGAAAAAGAATGAGAAAGAAAGAGAAAGAAAGAAAGAAAAGAGAATAAAACAAAATAAAAGGAAAGAAAAAGAGAGAGAAAGGAAGAGAGAGACCGAGTGTTGCTTGGGTCCAAGTGACAACTCATTGAGTTGCTGAGCTGAGTTCAGATCTAGGGAGAGTCCTCTAATGAGTAGAGGTAAGCTGACTTAAACGTTGTATCCATCCTAGATTTTTAAACAACCATATGTAGGTTATTTAGGGCCAAGATGGATCGAGTCAACTCGGCAAGAAAATTCTGCTGAAGTTCGAATTGGTCGGATAAAGTTGATTTCTGACCAAGAATTTAATCATACGATGTATATACAAAACTCTAAAGGGAGATACGATATTAGAGGTGAGGTTTTTATCATTTAAGCTTACTTTAATTCAATTGATGATTATTATCCTACCTTTTCATGTTCACATATTACTGAGAGTTATTCTTTCAATTGATTTATTATCATCATTTATTTACCCTCTTGGGAATCACGATTCAGTTTACATTCTCTATCACTATAAGTGTTGTGTTTAAGGTATCACAACTAGTGAATCATATATTTATCATGGACGTAATGCGTTATGGGTAGCGACACTCTTGGTCAGCATGTAATTCCGTGGGTTGGTTGGCATGGTGCACAATCGATATATGTAAATCGTAAATGCAGTGTTACATCACTTTTCAGGATTAGATGTCACAAATAGTCACTCCATGAACACATCGTATTACGTAAATTCCTCAATCGCGTTGTTGTGTCTCCTTGAGATGTTCGTGTAAAGCCGCGTTAACGTTGGAAGCATCGGTGAATATCCATATAGTGAGAGTGCGGGTCGAGTCGGATATCATGAATTGTTTTCCACATTATGATAGTGATCACTATGTATGATGAGCCGCACATACTTTGCTAGGCATGCATTCACATAGATTGTTTACGCATACTGATATCTCTTGTGGTAGTGGAGTGTGTGACGTATCAAAATCCTTACATTTGTTTTTATAAATATCTTAAATCATTGTTAATCTTAAAGGATGACTATCACTATAAGTAGGGATTGACCCTCTCCCAACCATACATATTATGCAGGTGACGTACAAATTGAAGACCTAGTGAACAATCTCTCTAAGGAAGATTATGTTGAAAGACTGAAAGACTAAGAAGACAGTTTTATGATTTAGTTTTATACTTCTGCTACAAACTCGATAAATGTAATAAACTTCTATCGGGAAGGCATTTGATTATTTATGAAATTCTATTACTCTGATGAAATAATCAATACATTGGATTTTATTCTTGTGAATGTTACCTTCATAAATGTATCTGAATGTGATCTAAATGGAAAAAAAGGGTGCGAATTTAAAGCATCCAAGTTATACATTATTAACAACTGGTTGTCTTAGGCACGAGTTTATAAACTCTGTCTGCGAAAATTTCGAGCATTACAAAGCTCAACTGCATTAGCGATGTGTTCACTACTGTGAGGTGTTGGAACCGCGCAAAAGTTAATAATTTTTTCTGTTACTTTCAATCTTTATATATATAATGTGCAGTGAGACACATGTATCCAAGATTTTGAATGGATGTCCACATATAAGTGGTTATACAAACTCTTTGAACCGACTTTTCAAATTCACCTTTCAACTTAACCCTCTCGTACTTATATAACTCAAGACAATATTTTCTTAAGGTGATGCATGACAAAATCTAAAACTTTGGTTACATTACTTGACAGAAGTTCCTAAAACCCTCATGCTCGACAAAATTAAATGGCAACTCATCAAGTATTATCATACATGCAAGAGCTTTTCTACAAGCTTCTCGATTAAAACTTCGATTTACAATCCCACTGCTCTCTCCATCTTTTTCTACTAAGACTGCCAATGTTTGTTGTTTTGGATCTTTATTATTCATATATTTCTTACATTTATCCAAATGTCTCGAAAGTGTAGTAGTGCCTTGCTTACTATCAGCTTGATATTCTCGATTATAGTAATTGAAAAATGCTCTCTTCTCTTTTATTTCTAGCTTCTCAACTTTTCTAAAGTGTTCCTATACTCCTGAGACATTATTGTGTGTCACCGTCATCTTCCTTTTCTTTTTTGATGTCACTTGTTCACTAACCATAGAATTACCCACAGTATCAATAGGAACATTACTATCACCCATTTTAGACATTCACTTATATATCCTGATATCAAAAGAATTAAAAAAAAATCTGTACATAAGAGATATGTTGAAAATAGGTAATCAATATTACTAATCATGTGCATTTCGTATTTCATGATATGATTATAAAAAAAACTAAATCTTTACATGTGTTGCGGACATATGCTAATCATGACCGTGAAAAATATCAAAATAATTACAAATGCAGGGAAACAAAAAGGAAAAAAAAGAGAGAGAATGAAAACGATCAAACCAACCTTTGTATGATGCAAAGAGAAAGAGAGAATAATAGATTGGTGGTGATACATAGTTACATACCTTATGAGATGCTCTCTCTCGATCTCTCTCTAGCACAGATGGGCTCTTTAACTCTCTCTCTCTCTCTCTCTCTCGTACGCCTGAATTTTTCTCTCCAAAATAAATTGCCTATTACACAACACGACTTTTAGCATGTGAAACTTCTTGGGGCCCACAGTCATTTAGGTTTTACATCCACAATGTCCATCAATTTTTACATATCATTATGGAGCATGAGCACCAAAATGAGATACATCCAAAGCTCAACTGGACCACACCACAGAAGTAACAGGGATTAAATGATTACCGTTGAAAACTTTTTGAGGTCATAGAAGACTCTGATCAAGTTGATATTTGTATTTTAACTTATTCCAGGTGTGTGTGTGTGTGTGTGTGTGTGTGTGTGTGTGTGTGTGTGTGTGTGTGTGTGTGTGATATTATGAATAGGTCAAATGGAAAAATTAGCCTCAAGCTTGGCCCTAGGAAAGTTTCAACAGTAATTTATTCAATCCCTATTGCTTTTTGTGGTGTGGTCCACTTGAGCTTCGAATGTGCCTCATTTTTGGGGTCATGCTTTAGAATGATCCATAAAAATTGATGGACAGTATGGATGTAAAACACAAATCATTGTGGGGCCAAAGAACTACCACACGTTAAGAGTCATACGGTGGATCACGCAATCTGGATAGAAGTTATGCTGTGGAACATGGATTGGCTTCTCCCCCGCCACTAGCCAATGGCTAGTGGTTGGTGCTATGTGGACCCCAACATGATGTATGTGTCTCATCCATGTCGTCCATCCATTTTTCTAGATAAATTTATGCTATTGGCCTAAAACTGCGGTAGATCAAAATCTCATATGGGCCACACAATGTTGAATGAACGCCTACCGTTAAAAGCTTCTTAAAAATTTCTTAGGGCTTCAAAATTTTTGGATCAATATGATATTTGCTTTTTGCCTTCATCTAAGTCTCAGTGACCTAATCTACAGGTTTGATGTCAAATAGACATTACTGTGGGCCCTAGTAGGTTTTTAATGGTAGATCTTCAATCACAACTGTTTTCCCATGGTGTGGTCCACTTGAGATTTTGATTTGCCTCAGTTTTGGGTTGATACCATAAAATTATCTAGAAAAATGGATGTATGGCATGGATGAGACACATAGATCATGTTTATCATGTTGGGGTCCATAGAGCACCAACCAACCAATCCATTTCCACTGCCGTTGGAGCATGCAATCGGATGCAGATTTCCTACCAAAGCCTTTAGCAAGAAGTTCCTATGCAAGGATTCTGGGTGGGGCCCACTACGATGTTTATTAGAAATCAAATCTGTCCATCCATATTTCGAGTTTATTTTAGGACATGTGACCAAAAGTAAGGTGGATCCAAAACTCAAATGGGCCACATGAGAGTAAACAGCGGGGATTCAATGACCGCTGTTGAAATATTTATATGGTTACAAAAGTTTCGTAGGTCTAAGTTTTTAGTGTTCTTACTTCATCCTAGTAAAAATGGCCTTATAAACGGTTTGGATGGCATATTAACATCAAGGCAGAGCCTAGAAAGGTTTTAACGGTAGGAATTACTTTTCCCACTATTTCATCTTGTACGGCCCAGTTGAGTTTTGGATCCTTCTCATTTTTGGTCGAATGTCCTAAAATGAGCTAGAAAAATGGATGGAGGGGTCGGATTTCTCATAAACATCACGGTGGACCCCACATTGCATCCTTGCGCGGAACCTCATAGTATATACCACATCACAATTCACATGCCTAGGTGGCCACACACTACCCATAGTTAAGCATTTAAGATCACAAAATCAAGTGGTCATATCATACCACAATTCACATAGCTGGGTGGCCACACCCTTTATCATACTTTCACATGGTTGGGTGTCCTCACACATCACCTGATCATTTACTCAGATCGCCACACGTATAATTTCGTTACACATGGTTTGGTGGTCGTAGGTATGCTTTATGATCTTAGGGTTAAATGGCCACATGTTCATTACAACTCTAAGTGGTTTAAGGGCCAATTATTCACCGCATAATTCCCATGACTTGTAGTTATACATGCCTCATTATTTCCCATGAAAGAGTGACCACACATAATGATCATATGATTAGTGGTCATATTCACTTTGCTATTTTACATGGTTAAATTACCATACATACATCCCATGATCACTTGATGTAGTAGCCCAACATACATCACAAATGCACATTATTCCATAACCACACTTGTATCACAAGGTCACCTAATCTAGTAGCCCTATTAAGTCACAAGTTCACACGATGAAGTGACTCTACATATATCATATAAGAACATGATTTAGTCACCATATTATAACACCCCGATTCTCGTAACCTGAGTTTAATATTCATTTTCTAAAAATCAGAGTGTTAGCCTTTAAAGATAGCCTAAATTGCACGTATATTTTTTTCCTTTTCAAAGTGAGCAACTTAGCAGAAGAGAAATAAATCAAGCATAAAAGAAAGTCCAAATATACATATCAAAATTTACAAGTGGCTGCCTGAAAGCTTATACAAACTAATGTCTTAGGACAAAAAAATTGAACAACTAAATAATAAAAGTAAACTAGAATTTAGAGTTTCATGATTATCAAGCTCTTCATGCTCCACACCAGAGTCAACCTATATCATACACACATCCTGCACCCATTGAACATATTTTGATAGCGTCAATGGCTATCGTAATGTGGAATAATCCCCAAGATTCATCAAAACACCATGATAATTAAGCATAGTTGTCAGGAATAGTCTATAATGAATATTTCACAATGACCATCATAATAATGAGACAAAGTTCATTAGACATGCATACATTAAATAAATTTCACAAAGATATTCTTATTTAAATGCATGCACATGCTCTTAGACTTGTGGATGCACATCCAACTGGCAAAAAGTTGCCCAAGGAGAACTAACCACCTGAAAATACGCCCTATGGAGGACTAGCCACCTGGAAAAGACTATGCAAAGAGGACACCCAAGGAGAACTAGCCACTCGAAAAAGTACTTGAAGGTACACCCTAAGGAGGACTAGCTACCCAAAAAAGACTATACAAAGAGGACACTTAAGGAGATCTAGCCATCTGGAAAAGTACTCAAAGGTACGCCCAAAGGAGAACTAACCACCTGAAAAAGTCCATGCGACAAGAATAACCCATAGTAGTTCGAATGCATATGATGATAACTTAAGATCACCTGGTAAAATACTCTATGGTATAACCCATAGGGACCCAAGAAACTCCTTGTTTTACATAGACCACTTGGTAAAGTCTGCATGTCATGAAATGCATGATTAGCCCAATCATTATTATTCCAATTTCAAACAATCCTTTTTAAGAAAGCTCAAAGGTCACTGTTTCGACAAGAAATAAATGTATTGCAATTGGGGATATCCTATTTAGTAATAACAGCGGAAGAACAAAAGAACAGTCATCATTAGATGTTTTATTGACTTAATGATTTGTTTACATCCTCATTTTTTCCCTTGAATCCAATAAAAAGTGTATTTAGAAAATATATAACAATGTCTATGGAAATAGTTTGGATGATGATTTCGGCAGCATTCCAGCTTGCAATGCATTTATCTTAGTGAAGGAAGAGTTGTGCGGATTTAGGAATCCTTTAGAAACCCTTTACTTCTCTTCTGATTTATCCAAGATGATAATCTTGAAGGTGTAAGTGCTATAGTTTCTATCCCTCTTTGTTGTCAAATTTGTAGTGCCAAAATCACTATTATACTCTGTTATATATAACTTGCATAAGTGAAGCTCTCTCAAGGATCAACATTCATAAACAAGCTAAGCTCACAACAAGCAAAGCTCTCAAGTACAAGACTCAAGATCTTGAATGAAAGAACTGCTCACAAGACAAGACTCTGGAATGAAAGAACTGCTCACAAGACAAGACTCAAGCTGAACTCAAGACTCAAGCTGAAACTCAAGCCGCTTTCAAGATTGAGTTACATGAAGAGTTCAACTGCATCAAGACTTCAAGACTGATACTTCAAGGTCACTTGTTCCTAATGCTTCATTGTCCATACTTCATGATTGAGGTTTGTTTGACCATAGGTTGACCTTAGAAGTAGGTCATTTCGGATACATAAGTCGAATGTTATTTTTCATGTGATTGGTCTGTTCTTCGACTAGTCCTAGGCCTTCTTCGACTAGTCCTAGACTTGCTTTGACCATTTAAGAAATTCCTCGACCATCGTAAGTTTGTTACAAATTAGGATAAAATTTGTTAGCCTTCGACTAGTCCGGGAATCTGTTCGACCGTCGTAGGAACAGTGTCGACCGATCTTCGACGGTCGTACAACCTTCGACTCGAAGTCCGGCAAGATTTGCAGGACCTACGACCGGTCGAAGGAAACCTACGACTGATCGTAGGTGACCTACGACCGATCGTAGGAGAGCTACGACATCGTAGAACGATCGAGAGCATATCCCGCCGGATTTTTCAAATATCTGTTGTTGCTTCGACTAGTCGAAGAGCACTCTAGACAAGTCGAAGACCCGATCTTCTCACCTATAAATAGTGCACGAATCTCAGAAGAAATCATCGAATTAATTAATCCATTCAAGTCAATCTTTGTCGAACTTCTGAGAGATAATTCCGTGCTCCATCTAAGCTAAGTGTGCTTATTTAATATTCTCTTTCCTTAGCTTTATTTTAATTGATTTTGTTTCTTATATTCCAATCTGATTTGATAAAGAGGAATTATTATTCCCTTTCTTTGGAATCAAAATCAATTAAGGCAAGCTCTATTTGGTTTAATTTAAAATCTATTAGAATTAGAACCATTGTAATCGAGTACTGGACATTGAACTTGGACATTCAATCATCTACTTTGATTTGGTTCTACCGGGCTGCTACAACGAAGGAGATTTTCAGGTATTTTACATATTGTAAATTCCTTTCTATTATTTTGGTTTCTTTCAAGATTTGCCAGAAAAATCTTATTATATTGGTTATCTGAGGAAAGCCAGGAAAACTCAGAAGTGAGGTTTTTTAATTGTGTAAGCCCACGGACAAAGACACAATTGTAAGGGTTTTGGGTGAACCTGGGAAAACCTATTTTTAGTGAACGCTAATATCCCCTGTGTGAGGATATTAGGAGTGGAGTAGCATTTTGTGTGGCTGTTGTTTAACAGTTGGTGAACACACAGGCGAACCACTATAATCCCTTGAGTTGTGGTTGATTGTTTTATTCTTCTAATTTTTTTATTCTTTTTGTGGGATGTATGTATGGTGGTGAATGTTGTAATTATTTCAAGCTTTGTGAGAATGTTGTAATAGCTTAGAATTTACTTTCTGCTATTCCTTTATAAGCTTGATTTTCAATTTCATTTGAAAGTTGTTCCAGCAAGGTTGCCCTGCCATTTTTATGGTGTATGGCTGTCCCTAGAACAATACATCTTTAATTACAAGTTATTTCAATTCAGTTTATATTTATTTTTGTATTCCTCTTCGATTTGAGACTTGATACAAAGACCTTTCTAGAAATAAGGTTGTCCTACCATAAACTCTGTTTTTGGTGTAAGGTTGTCCTTAGAATAACGTTTGTATCAACCTCTCAAGATCTGAATTTTGAGGTTGTTTTTCTTTCCTGCATTGTTATTTAATTTGGCTATCATTTTCTTTATTATTCCGCTGTTATAAGTTTTTATTTGGCATTGTCCTATTCACCTCCCCTCTAGGACATATAGCTTGGCCTTTTCAGAAGGGAATAGTGAAATTCCATCAGAGGTTACTACTTTTTTAAAGAAATGATGAATATACTAGCATGATGAATTATTGCGCGCGTAACAGGACCATTGCACAGCGTGCAGTATGTCTATGTTGTGTGCCTCTGCGCAGCAAGGGGTTTCCCAGTTATCCTTCTTCTTCTTCTTCTTATTCTTCTTGCGGGATACCTAAAATCCTTCAGATATGAAAGCTGTTGTTATAAGCGAACTCTGCATAGGAAAGACAATCATCCCAACTATCTTTGAAATCGAGCATACATGCATACAACATGTCCTCTAACACCTGATTTACTCGTTCCGTCTGCCCATCAGTCTATGGGTGGAACGCGGTACTGAACTTTAGTTTTACTCCCATTGCTTCCTAGATTCGAGTTTAGAAGATAGATGTGAATTGCGTATCTCGATCCGACACAATCTCCATAGGAACTCCATGCAGACGTACTATCTCTTTGATGTACAGCTTGGCTAAATCATCTGCTGAGTTTGAGACTTTAATTGGGAGGAAATGAGCCGATTGCATCAATCGATCTACAATCACCCAAATGGAGTCGTGTCCCTTCCTCGTCTTTGGTAACCCAGAAATGAAATCCATAGATATGAAGTTTCACTTCCATTCAGCTATGGGCATGGGCTGGAGTAAACCTGGAGGTCAGCGATGCTTGGCCTTGACCTACTGGCACGTGAGACAACGGAATACAAAATCTGCTATGTGGGCCTTCGTGTTGTCCCACCAGTACGAATGCTTTATATCTCGATACATCTTTGTACTACCTGGATGTATCACCATCTTCGAATTGTGAGCAGCTTTGAGAACTTCTTTTCTCAAGTCATGAAGATTCAGGACGCATAGGCGGCCACGATAATGTGAACCCCCATCCGAACCAACTCTCCATTCAGAGTCTTCATCGTCACTAGCTCGTTTCCTCATCTTCATCAACTATTCATCTTCCTTTTGAGTTACAATGATTCGGTCATCAATAAGTGGCTGTACATGAATATGCACGATGCTCTCAAACGACTCCTCTACCGAAAGCTTCTGTTTGAAGTCTCGCACAAACTCTACCATGTTCCATTCTTCAATCATTAGCGGAGCCGCAAATTCTATTGTCTTCTTGCGGCTCAACGCATCTGCCACAAGGTTAGCCTTACCAGGATGGTAGGAGACCTCAAACTTGAAGTCTTTCAAGGTTTCCATCCATCGCCACTGCCTCATATTCAGGTCCCTTTACATGAATATGTACTTGAGGCTCTTGTGGTTGCAAAAGAGCTCGAACTCCTCTCCGTAGAGGTAATGTCTCAAGAGCTTTAATGCGAAGATAACTGCTGCCAATTCCTGCTCGTGCGTAGGGTAGTTTTCTTCGTGCTTCCTCAACTGTCATGAGGCATAGGCGATCACTCTATCCTTCTGCATAAGAACATAACCCAAACCAACACGAGACGCATCGGTGTATATCGTATATCTGACCCCTTGCTCTGGCAATACTAGCACAGGTGAGGACATCAACTTGTCCTTTAATTCCTGAAAGGTTGCTTCTGCCTTCTCATTCCAGGCAAACTTAAGATCCTTGCGAGTAAGCTAAGACAACGGTCTGGCTATCTTAGAGAAGTCTTTAATGAATCGGCGATAGTAGCTAGCAAGTCCTAGAAAACTCCTCACCTCTATAACTGAACCGGGCTGTTCCCAGTCCTGAACTACGGTGACCTTAGTAAGGTCTACAGCGATACCTTCCTTGGACACCGTATGTCCTAGGAACTTGACTTCTTCCTTCAAGAAGTCACATTTCTTGTACTGAGCAAATAACTGGTTCTTCCTAAGAGTATCGAAGACTGCTCGTAGGTGCTCTTCATGATCCTTTTAGCTCTTTGAGTTTATCAAAATGCCATCTATAAATATGATGACGAACCTGTACAAGTACAAGCGAAACACCCGGTTCATGAGGTCCATGAACATCGCCGGTGGATTTGTGAGTCCAAACGACAGCATAAGAAACCCATAGTGCCCAAAACTAGTCCTGAATGCTGTCTTCTGCACGTCTTCATCCCTGATGCGCAACTGATGATATCCAGACTGTAAGTTAATCTTTGAGAAATACCATGCCCTTTTCAACTGGTCGAACAAATGATCTATCCTGGACAAGGGATACTTGTTCTTCACTGTCACTTGATTCAACCTGTGATAATCAATACACAATCGCAGTGATCCGTCCTTCTTCTTTACAAACAACACAGGTGCTCCCCACGGAGATACACTCGGTCGTATGAAACCTGCATCTAACAGATCATCGATCTATCTCCTCAGCTCCTCCATTTTACATGGAGGCATGCGATACGTCGGTAGAGAAATTGGGTGTCGCACCAGGCACAAGGTTGATAGTAAAGTCAATCTCGCGCCAAGGAGGTAGTCTAGGTATCGTTCTGAACACGTCCGTGAAATCTTGGACTACGGGTGTGTCCTTAAGCGTCGGGCCATCAACATTTCCTAACAAGATAGCATAACAACTAATGTGGTAGTACCAACTACTTGAACTAGAAAAGTAAAGGTCGTGCCCTTAGGTGAATGTGCTGTCACCAATCTGGTATCGCAATCAATCTCTGCCTTCATCTCGGTGAGCCAATTCATACCGAGGATGACATCGTAATGAGATAGTGGGGCCACGATCAAGTCAACGAGTACTGTTCTGCTTCCTACGTCTATCGAGCAACCCTTACAAATCTTGGTATAGTATGAAAAAGTTCCTGTGCTGGTAAGGAATCTCACCCCAATCATAGGAGTAGTTTTCAACACTAGTCACTTAACTACTACGCATGATATTATCGAGATAGTGGACCCAGTGTTCACCAATAGGAAGACTAGTGTACCTTGGATATGTGCCATGACTTCGAAAGCCAATGGTGTTGCGGTTGCTGACTCAAATGCTTCAGCTGCAAGTGAGTGCACATGAGCTTACTGAAGATGATTCGGCTGTGCTGCCATAGGCCGTTGAGGCGGCCTATTTTAAGGTACATTTGGTCTGTAAGAAGGTTATGCTGGCGGTGCTGATCGTAGTGGTGGAGCTGAAATGGCTAGTGGTAACTGACGGTTGATCTTCTGAGGCGGTATAAAACTATTATCCCTCATCTTGGTAAAGTAATAAGTGTCTGTATGGCCTAACCTCTTACAGTAGGTGCACCATAGATCAGATCGCCGCTGCTAAGTCGGTGGAGCAATAAGCCTGGGAGGCTAATCTGTGTGTGGCCTCTTACCGAGGAATGGTCAGTTCATCAAGTTAGGTCGAGGCCTGGGCCCATGGGCACGTGTGTATGGGATAGTCTGTCCCCATCCTACTCAGCTCGCAAGGACATGCTCACTAGCTCAGCATAGTTGAGAATGCTAACATAACACATCTTCGTGCAGATTTTAGGCCGCAGACCCTCGGAAAATCGCCGCATCTTCATCGGCTAGTCTGCTAGTATCAAAGGAGCATATCTCGCTAGCTCCGTGAAGCGGTTCTCATACTCTGCCATGGTCATCCCTCCCTGTTGGAGGCGAAGAAACTCACCCTCCTTTTCATTATGGTAAGTGAGGGAGAAGTATTTTTCATGGAAGCGGGTCTCAAACGCGTCCCACGTCCATACGTATTCAAGGACAACTGTTTGTAGGATGCTGTCCCACCAGAGACTGGCCTCCTTCTCGAACATGTACGTAACCAACTTTACTTACTCTGCCTCAGTGCAGTACAACCACTTCAGCATCTTAGAGATGCGATCGAGCCAGTATTCGACCTGCTCGTGCCTATGAGTGCCTGCGAAGGTGGGAGGTCGGAAGCGCTGAAAGTGCTCAAATAAACTGTTGGCATTCTTATTTCTAGCAGGCTGCACAGGTGGTGTAGGCGGGACCACATTCATGTTTTGGGCAAGGGCCCCCGCAATTGTGGTTCCAAATTTGCTACTGCTGTTGTATTAGGAGCATTATCTGCTCCAACTTATCAGGAGGAGGAGCCGCCTGAGGCATGTGTGGCGTCGAGGTAGACACACGGTTCTGTTCTGGAACCGATGGTGCACTAGATAGTGGTTGAAGATAACTCACTGATTAATTTAGCTTAGTACTTAACTAATTTTTATCTAATTTCTAAAGGATTCGGTCATTAAGGATTTCTGCCTGAGGTGGTACTCGGGTCTTTGTGTGGATTTTTTTGAGACGTTACACTATCTTCGTCACAAAAAATTATTTCTCAGCTTGTTGCGTAGTCATGCGCAATGCAATGCGCTATCGAGTCCGTACAATGAAAAGTCGGGTCTTCATCGGCTATACAAGCTAATATACCCTCTTCCTCATTTCATTCTTCATTCTTGGCTGAAATTCTCCTGCGCTACTAGTCTTCCACACAATAGGTCCTTGCGCATGACATAATTCTTACGCAACACCTCTGTTCTTCAAGTGTTGAAACACCGTTTAATTTCTTTCTATTTTATATTTTGCTTTTGTAATCAAATGACTAGGAGTAAGGGTAAAAATACATCTGATAATCTTCGACAATATACTCCTGAATCCTCCCAATTTGCACATTCTGATGATTGACATGCACAACGATTAAAGACTATGTCCAAGGATCCCATGATGTTCACAACCCCGAGTGTAGGGTCGCGATGTAGTAATACTCTCGGTGAGACCGAGGTCAAATCCACAGGGACTATTCTTGTGCGTATTCTAAAAATAACTAGGAGTAGAATTAGAAGAAGACCTAATAAGAAATCTGGAATAAAAGGAATAATTGTGAATATTGTTTAAACTATCGATTAAAAGTAGGAACTAGGGTGCCAAGGATCCACTTGTAGCAATTGAGATGCTACCTTGCTTGATTCGGGAATCTCAACTGGAATTAGAGTCCTATCCTATCCTATTGGAGAAAGAGATAGTCAAATTTCTGAACTTCTCATTGATCTAGCCTCAAAGGAGGAGAATTGTGAAGATTTGGAAGGGATTTCATCACCCAACCATGCTCAGGAGACAACGACAAACAACGGAATTTACCAATCCCACAATCTCAAATAAGAAAAGAAGATACTCAAAGCTATCGCAGATCTACTATAATTTGAGTCACAATAAACCATTAAAAACTGAAAGTATTCCTTAAAATCAACTAGAAATTAAAGAGGTTCAACAAGAACAAGAATTAAAATAAGAAAAACATCCCAAAAATGCTATAAGATTCACCTCTTAGCCCTAGTTAAGAGGACTAGCCAACTATAGACATGATTGGATCAATAAAACATTAAAAACTAGGAAAGAAAGGAAGAAGAACTCTTGGGAGAAGGCTCCACCTTTTTGCTCTGCTTCTCCAAACCCTAGATATCCTAGTCTTTAGGAAGCCCATATTTATAGCCTTTACCACATAGAATCGCAAAATAGCCTAAAATTTACGTAGTCCGCGTAACTCTACGTAATGCCTTCGATGTCATTGAACAGCCTTCGATGTCATCGAAGAATGTATCCAATTTTTCCAGCAACTAAACTTGATTTTCCTATAATTCTTCGACGTTATCTAACAGTGTTCGATGTCATCGAAGATTGGCTTTGATGTCATCGAAGAATGCATCCAGTTTGTCCAGCAACCAAACTCAATTTTTTTGTAATTCTTTGTTGTCATTGAAAAACTTTCGATGTCAATGAAGACTGGCTTCGATGTCATCGAAACTCCTTCGATGACATCTAAGCTTAGATTCTGTGAATTTCTACACTTCCTTCCTTCTCCACCTGATTTTCTTGAATCTTGGGGTCTTGAGTTCTTCAATCTTGGTCTCTAAAGATCCATTCTTTACCTTGGTGATTCTTGTGCATCAAATCCATACTTTTAATATTCTTTTCAATCTAAGCTCTTAAGCTCACCTTGCAACACAAACATGTATAAAATATACCATTAAGCATTATCATGTTCATAAAACCAAGATATAAATGGGGAAAATATGCAATATTTGACACTCAAACACATGACTATAAAGGATAAAACCTAACAATTTCCAAAGGATATCAAGAAGAAAACCAAAAATATTTGGGCTTGTATAGAGATTCGTCAAGATATATTCGAATTCTGCAGTCCATTCAGGGATGAAATGGTCGTCATTCCTATGAATTTATGTTGTCACTGGTCAATCCTTCATAGCGAACTAGCTAATCAAATGACTTAGAGCAAACTCATCTTCGCAGATCAATGGACTGTGACGGAGTCTCAAATCTTAGCAATTCTTATGGCCATGTTACAATCCTCATCATCTATATCCCACTGATTATTTAGCAATGCTTCCGCGCTAGAGAATCGATGTGGGGCACCGGAGAATTCAAAACCAGAGGCTTTTTATCTTCATGCTGTTATTATAGCATGCGGGCCCGAGCTGTTGTCAAGAAGCATTCAGACGTCTTGAAACAAATTAATCTTTTGGATGTAATCAAAGCCACATTTGAGTATTTCTACAGAGATACAATGGTCTTCAAAAGTTTCTTGAAGTATTGCTGCCTGACCACTAATTCATTACATCTTCCCATAGGTGAAATTAGCATTACTATGTGGGATTTCCATCGAATGCCAGGTCTTCCCATTACAGGTGATTTTCTTAATGAATATGCACCTATGAACGAGGAGTTTGTGCATCTCTCTTTAGAAAATCGTCGGCTTGTGATTTCAAAGACTACTATCAAACTATTCAAGGAGATGGCCAGATTTCATACTATCCACAAGATCTCCTCTCGATTGGCTGGCTCATTTCTCTTGAGACTTATTATATGCTTCTTTATCTTTCCCTCTTTGTTAAAATTTCATCCTCCACATATTCTTTAATACTTGTTCAATAACTACATTTTTATTTTCACTATCTTGACAACTTTGTGGATCATAACTCTAAAAAACTTAAAGTTCTTCCTCAGAAGATTAAAGGCCCTATTGAATACAATGCTTCTTACAAATTAGCTGCCTTCCTGACTTATTGGCCGATCTTGATAGTGCTCTCAAACTCACAATGGGTAGAGACTGTTAGACTAACACTCTTTGTGGTTGCGGGTGCGATGGCAGAAGGCCGTAAATATTCATTAACATCCTTGTTCTTTTTTTGTTATATCGTGCCTTTGGAGACGTTGCTACTCGCCGTAGGAATCCGGCTATCGGAGCTTCCTCAGCATATACCCATGGCACTACTTCACAGGCTGGTTAGGGGTTTATTTTCCATGGACATTTGACGAACTAGAGAAGGCATACATGCACCCACATTGTCTTCCTCTCCGATATTATTAGGAATGGAAGATGATTAAGATACCATATGTTTTTTTGTCTGTTTCAGATCTAGCATTCTCCCCTTAAGAGAAGGTAGCAAATTCTGGCATGAACCGTACCACTCGAACTAATTTACTCTCCAATTCGGTTTGATTAAATGATGCTAGAGACTTGTGGCGATGTTACAAGAATAATGAGGAGCTATGACATCAGACCATACAATTAGGCTTTAATATGGAGACAATTACTGACTGTACGTACGAGATCGTGCTTCATGATTCTAGGCTACAATCATTCAGTTCATGCTTCATATTGCTGGATGTGCTAGTGGGCTCATTAATACTTTTTGGTATGTAATTGTCTTTCAGTTGATTGTCCTATATGGATTCTCCCACCGTAGGTGAAGAATTACAGGACGGATCAAGGAATAGGCTATATCGTAGAGAGGGATATGCCCCTAGTCCTGGTCTAGTTTGCATAAAATTTTCTTTTAAAGAGACTACTTGTGAGATAAAACTTATTGATAGCCTTGAGGGTTGGATCGTGTTTGGTACGTTTCCTGGATGATTCACATAAATCAAGAAAAAATTCAGATACGTCCTCCACAAGGCAACCATCGCGAAGAAGTTCTTCATCTCCAATAATTAATTTGCACGCGCAACTTTGGTCTCCTCTGCTATTGTGGGTTCTTTGGGACGACTCTACTTTGGCTACAAGATCAAGGTTATTAGAAAGAGATCATCATACTCTTCAGAAAGGCAAACAAGTAATAATTGAAGAGCCCAACGAAGAAAAATCTCTTGAAGAAGATAATAATGAAGAATTATCTGTTCATAGTGACCTTGTTCCTTACTTCATTCTTTCTGAAGCAAAGAGTTAGCCTATATTGATTCATGTATCCTCCATTCATATAGCAAGTGTATATTTATATAGTGTCCTTTTCGCATGTAATGCTATTTCTTTCACGCTCTTTATTTCTTTTCATTTTCGCAGTTGCTCCTTCTTCAAGTGATTCGACTAAATCTGGCGCGACTGTTATGGCATTGAATATTCTTTCGCTAAAAGATGCTCCTACACATAAATTAATCATGTTCAAGAATGCTTTGTCGGGTGTAGTTCGTGCATTTCAAGATCAAGAGCAATGGCCTTTGCTCAATGATACTTTAGTGATTTTAGATAATTCTTCGAAGTTAGCCCAGATAGATATTACGCCACTTCATGACTCTCTCATTGATTTTGTTGCAACAACTTGTATCAGTTCGTGGTATAGTCATCGCACCAGACATTCTCAATTGTTAGAAAGAATTATTACTTCTCAGAGATAAAATATCCAAAATTTCAACCATCATCTTTGGTTGTGATAAGGAAAATGATTCTCTTTAGGAACAATTGAATATTTATGAGCAGAATATAATGGCTATTGACGAGAAAATAGCTATTCTCAGGTCTCAGAGACATGAAGAAGACTTAAAGGTGAACAAAATCAAGGATAATCTCATGGAGAATATTAACTTAGTTGATTTCGAAAAGTCAGAACTTTCTAGTAAAAAGGCATTTGTTGCCTCATTAGAACAAGCAAATGCTCTTGATTAGGCTAAGCTTATTATTGACCGTGAGCTTAATGTTGTTGTCGCTCAGATTCAATTTAAGTAAGTCTTAAAGGAATATGTGTCTGCTTTGGGTATTTTCGAATGAGCATAATAATTTTGTATCAAGATTTATTCATACATGTATATTTATATGTGAACGATAGAATTGTTTGCATATTTTGACATGTAATCATAGATGCTTGTACTTTATTGCATGCTTTATATAATTTTATGCTTTAACTGTATATTCCAATTCTATAATTTAGAGACATATCATTGTATCATAATAATGGCATAATTCTATATTTGTTAGCATGCACTATGTAAAATCTTTTTTAATGGGCAGGACTATGTTATGGTCCAGTTAGTATTCATAAGGTGCTACACATAATTTAAGCTCTTAAGTAGTTAGAGCAACACAGTTTTTTCAGGCTCTTTAATAGTTGGAGTAAATAGGACTTATGTAAATGGCCTCTTTAACTCTTAGGAGTTCACTGAACCACCACAACTAAGGGAGTCCACAAACCGCAGTTCATCAGAGGGGCCCAGTGAAGCTGCCAGGGTGGTGAACTCGGTAGGATTTGTGCACAGAGTTAGCCTCAGTAACTCTCTAGAGTTCACGGGGCTCACTAGGCTACATGTTTAGGTACCAGATCTAAGGCCACCAGTCCATCAATGAGAGGGGAGCTTATTTAGAGGTCGACCATTCCCCATGAGTTTCTACTAAAATCAAGCCAGGAACCTGGGGGGTCTTACGTATGGTTGGCCTATCTATGGATGAACCAAAGAGCTCACTTTGCGGCCTGCTTTTTCTTTATTTGCATAACCTAGACCCATTCATGAGGGGGCATTTTCTCTTACCTTCCCCCATGACGCTGTCAAAAAGTGATACAGGCGGTATTGGTCTCACGCGTGGTTGGCCTTCATGAGCTTTAAGCTGTTGGTGCTCTCCATTGCCCACATGGGTCTAGGCACGTGGTTGCCTTCGCAGGCTTTTAAGGCCATTGGCTTCCACCGCTGCCCGCATAATATATATATATATAGGCGAATTAGTGATATAACATAGGTCTTATACGTGGTTGGCCTTCATGGGCTTTGAGGCGCCAATGCTCACTATTGCTTTGCATGTTGATATAGGTCTTATGTGTGGTTGGCCTAATGGGGCACTCACCGCTATCGTAAATGATAAATCACCATCGTCGATAAAATAGGGCTTATGTGTGGTTGGCCTACTGGGGCACTCACCGTTACCATAAATGATAAACGCCATCACTGGTAACATAGATATGACGCGTGGTTGGCTTACTGGGGTGCTCACCACTATCGTAAAATGGTAAATTGACATCGTTGATAATATAAGGTTATGTGTGGTTGGCATACTGGGGTTGTCACAACTTAGACCCAATAGTCTTATAATACCCCTATATCTACCTGATCTGGCGCACGACAAGCTGAACTCCGGGATTGGTACCCAATGCTCATACACTAAGTCCCAATATCGGCGTCCGGTAAGGTAATGTAAAGGATAAATCTCACCATTCATTCTTCACAAAAGAAACAACAGAGATAAGATAAGTAACATCTGCATACAAGTAAATTGGGTACTACAAATTTCCAAAATTACAACATCTATCTGCGTGATATATATATACATCATGTAAATTCAAAATTTCAAAAGTCAAATCAGTTCCCTTAATGTGGCACCTAACTCGTAGTCGCTACTTGTTTTTCTTCTTTAGATCCTTTACCTAAGTGATTAAAAGACAAGTAAGTCTTATAACTTAACAAGCGCAAAGTCTTCATGGTAATTACGCAAGATAGGTTAACATAAAAGATATAATTAACAAGTGCAAAGTCCTCATGATAAGTACGCAAGATAAGTTAACATAAAAGATATAATGAAAGAACTGCCAAAAGTAATAAACTGTGCAAAGCGATGTCTTAATGAATGATGGAGCATGATCATCTGTGAAATGCGTAAATAACTATTTTCTATCTGTAGAAACACCTGTCAATAGTCCTCTCACCACGGACTTGACCACACTACTCCTGAACATCATCGTATCAACTATGATCAATATACTATTGGAACTTAGGATCCACCGGGGTCGATGCTTATGCACCAGACACCAGCAATCGATCTCGCTACCCACCAATAGGGTTACAACCTCCATTGTGTACACTAGTAGAGGACCTCGTTCGTGCTTTTCCTCGCTGGCGGGTCCAACCGGTCCCCATTTGCCACCTCAGCCCTAAGGCGGGTCGGACATACCCCTTCTCAACCTGGCCTTGTCAGTGGGAGTTAAATCCATGGCCCATGTGTCCACTCGGCCCATCTGTGAGGCATCCTAAGGTACCATTGGGGTTTAGGGTCTCTCAACCCAAGGGGCACACCATCCCCTACTATTTTCATATTTCCGGTGTCCATGATTCAATATCATACTTATCGTAATACGGTCAATCCGTGATGTTATAAAGAATTTGGATACTATTTCTCATCATATATCATGCCATGGAATGCATAGTGATGCTAATGACAAGTGAATCAAGGATAACTAGAACTCAATGTATGCCGATATGTAGGGTGCAAGATCATTAAAGTGCCACGTACCTGGATAACCAATCCCTACATGATGCTGTCAACATGTGGCCTCGTAGCTTAGTACTTTCAACTGTAAAATACTTTTCTCTTCTTGCTTAATCATGACTAATCGAATTGTAGTCCTTGTAATTTCTAAACTGGGGTACTTGATCGTAATTTTAGTTTTACTCCTTTCTATAAATTAACATCCCTTCTTATATATGAATGTCCTACTAACAATCTAATTGCATACTCCTCGATTTGATCATTGCATTGTATTGGGCGATTTAGATGCCTAGTATGACTATTTAAGATATTCATGAAATTGGGCCACAAATTCCTATCATATAGGGTGGCCTTAAGTCCAATACACACCGAAGTATTCATGACGGGCTTATATGGGTTTTGGATTGGGCTTTGATGAAGAGAACATAGAATTATTGAGAGGCCCAAAATTTAGTTCCACCGGAGATGTCTTATGTATATACACCCTTATCCATAGCTCAAGTGGTAGACCGAGTGAAGATATCTTGTTTCAACACTTAGATCTTGGTATCGATCCCTAGTGGGAGTGGCTAACAGTGACATGTGAACTAATAGTAGGGCGTACTAACCAACTAACAACTAAATATACATACATACATACATGCATACATACATACATATACATACATACATACATACATACATATACATATATATATATATATATATATATATATATATATATATATGGTTCTATGTGGTCCAGCACATGGGGACTTCCCATGAGGTCAAATTGTGTGGGCCCAGCGTGATGCATGTTAAACATCTACTCCATCAGTTAGATGAACCATTCCATCGTGGGCCTAGAGCTTAAAAATCAAGTCAATGATTGACTTGTGTCGGCCACACCACATATAAAGGTTGAGAGGGGTCAACATGCATAATCATTTGTTGGGCCCATTGAGAACTGGTTCACAAATCCAACCCATCCATTATGTGTGTCCCACTTGGTTAAGGGGTCAGTCTAAGTTTTAGATGCATCCAAATTTTAGGTGGGGCCCAGCGAGTGCTTTTATATGTTTTGACATGTCTTCACATGATTTTAGATGGTGTGGGTCACCTGAGTTCTGTATACGACTGATTTTTGAAATATCCTAATTTTTAAAGGGAGCCCATCAAATGCACGGTGTTAATGCTTGCCATACATCACGGTGGGGCCTGTGGTGGGACCCACCCTCCCTCCAGCGTCATTTTTAAAGGGAGCCCATCAAATGCACGGTATATATTTTTTATTTTTATTTTTATTTTTTAAAATTTTTTATTGTTTTTCAATGGTGGGGCCTACGTCAGGACAATCCAGACTTTCTACTGGGTTCTTTGGCTAGGGAAGGGTCCAATGAGCCCGATATTCAGTATGTTTTAATGTGCAAAAACATTGCAGTGGGCCCTAACAGACTTTAATAGTAATTATCACTGTTTTCTATAATGTGGCCCGCCAGCGATTCAGATTGACTTCATTTTTCGGCTCAACGCCTAAAATGATCTGGAAAATAGGATGGACGGTGTGGATCAGATACACAAGTCGTGTTAGGGGTGTTGTGGGCCCACAGCGCCCTTCCTCTATTCAAAGCATCCTGCACGCTGCTTACTGCAGCGTCTCCTGGACGCTGTCAGCGTCCACTTTCCCATTTATATATATATATATTTCATTTATTTATTTATTTTTTATTTCTGAATGTTTGTGTGGTGTGTGAGAGATGTGTGTTTGAGTTTGGCCCCATACAAGGATAGTTTGGATGGCATACAAACATTCTCGTGGGACCCACTGCGTGGGGCCCACTATTAGTGGGTCCCACATGAAGTCCTTAACAATTTGATTTTGCATTTTTTTTCCTATGCATCCACACCATTAATCACATCATCAACATCATTACAATTATATAGATCATCATCATCATCTCCACTATACATAAACACAAAAAAAAAACAAAATAAGAATAAGTGAGGAGGGTGTACTCACCTTGATGGATTAGATGGAAGGTTGAGATGGATGGAAGGAATGAAATTGATGGAATGGATGGTTGAGATGGGGGATGAAATTGATGGAATGGATGGTTGAGATGGATGGAAGGGATGGGATTGATGGCCCACCAAGATCACTCCTAAAAATGGTGAAAATGCTAAGGGGTGGAGGGGTTTATGTAAAGAAATGGATAAAAATATGGTTAGGTTAGGCTAATGTGATTAATCTTAGCTTAGGCTAAGATTATAGGAATTTGTGCATGATTAAGAATTAATGGTGGATTAAAGGGGCATGGGATGGCATGGTGTGATGATGTCATGCATGAGATATGGTATGGAGAAGAGTTGACTTTGGGGTGTACAAGAAAGAGGGAGGGGGATGGGTGTGTGACATCACACACATGGGTAGAGATTCTCTCACCCATGTGTGGTATGATGCATGTGTTGTGCACATATTATATGGTGCCATGCACACATGATACACCGACGATTCTTCGCGGTGTATCTCACTAACGAAGCGTCGCATAGATGCATGGGTGGTACCTCCACGATCGCAGCGATGTGGCGGTCGATATGGAATAGGTTTTGAAGTCTTCGGGTTCCGGTCAGTCGGGTGTGTACTATGCACGACCGATCTAGGTCTGACAAAAAACGTCGATCATCATGCACATAGGCATAGAAAATGGTATGGAATGGTCAGGGTGGTCATCATGGTATCATTTTCAGTTATTTATGGTCTCATTATGAGGGGTGTACTATAAGGGGTTCTTTTGAGTATTTGAATTATACATGCAGGCATTATCGAGTTTTATTTCGGAAGGTGAGTCTTACCTACTAACCAGTCGGTCGTACTTATAGGATGGATCAAGTATTATAGGGGTGCTCACCGCTGCTATAAAATAATAAATCGTCATCGTTAATAACATAGGGCTTACGCGTGGTTGGCCTACTCAGGCAGTCACCATTGCCGTAAAATGATAAATCGCCTATATAATTAATCTGGTGGAGTCAGCGATGATCGATAATTGGTGTTATCATTAATGGCAATAATAGGAGGTAATTGGTGATAATAGATGATGATATCCATTTAGGGCTAATATCATTTTAGCGATGGTCGATGATCATAATAGCTCATTTCGGTCAGTGATAATATCAGCTCAGTGGCCATATCAGCGGTGGTCGACGATAATAATATTTTGTGATAGGCGATTTCTTAGTGATAATTGATACTTTACAATAGTATTTCGTAATCGGTGCGATAACGACTATAACCAATAATGTCTCGATATTCAGCGATAATGGTAATAACTGACGACATCTCAATAATCAGCGATGTTTAAAAAATATATATGCCGGTAATTCTTTGGCCTATTAATATTCATATCACCATTATTATCGTAGATTCTTTGATTGTCATTTTATCATCAATCACTGATTGAAAAAGCCTTCATGGAGCTTCGGGAGAGACAACATCTTCGTGAATCTATTCTTTATTTGGAGCAATGTCCAGAGAAAACATGTACTTTGCAGAGAACCCCTAATAGTCATGGAGTTATACTTATCCTGCCCCCATTTGATTGTGAAAAGGCCAAGCTATATGTCATAGAGGAGAAGGGGGGGGGGGTGAATAGGACTATGCCAAATTTAATCTTTAACAGCGGAATAAAAGAATATGATAGCCAAATAAAGGAAATCAATTCACAATGCAGAAATGAAAAGCAGCCTCAATAATCAAGTATTAAGAGATTGATACAAATATTTTTCTAAGGACAACCTTACACCAAAAAATCCAAGGGTTTATGGCAGGACAACCTTATTTCTAGAAAGTTCTTTGTATCAAAAACTGAAACTGTAGAGGAATAAATAAATAACAAGGAATAGAAATATTAAACTATTACAACATTCCCCACAATGCTTGAAATGTAAATATTACAACATTCACATCCACACATACATCTCACAAACTTTGAATGATAAAAGATAGAAAATAAATCCCACATTCACAAAACACAAAGAGTTATAGTGGTTCGCCTATGTGTTCACCAACTGTTAAACAACAGCCACACAGCTTATTACTCACTCCTAATATCCTCACTCAGTGGATATCAGCGTTCACTATGAAAATAGGTTTCTCAGGTTCACCTAAAACCTTCACAATTGTGTCTTTCAAATGGGCTTACACAATTCAAAAAACCCTACTTCTGAGTTTTCTGGCTCTCCTTAGATAACCAACAGATTGAGATTTTTCAGGCTTAATCTTAAATAAAACCAAAAGAATGAAATTTACAATAAAGTAAAATACCTAGATTTCTCCTTTTGTTGTAGCCCGGAAGAACCAAATTAAAGTAGAAGTTCGAATAGAAGTTCAATATCTAATACTCACTTAAGAAATGGTTCTAGGTTCTAGATTGATTTTAAATTAAACCAGTTGGGCTAGCTATATTTGATTTTGATTCCAAGAAGAAGGAATATCACAATTACTCTTTTCAATTTAGATTGGAATATAGAAACAAAATCAAATCAATAAAGCTAACAAAAGAAAATATTAAATATGCACAAATTAGCTTAAAATGAACACAAACTTATCTCAGAGTGATGCCTTGATTTTACTTGAATTGGGTTATAAAACTCTGAAATTCATCATCTATTTTTAGTGACAGAAACTCGTCTACGAATGGTCCTGAGGATAGTACGACTGGTCGTAGAAGAAACAGATTTTTAGAATTTTGAGCGTGATCGGATCAGACCATTCCACGACTGGTCGTAGGGTGTCCACGACTGGTCGTGAGCCCTCCACAACTGGTCGTGACATACCCATGACTGGTCGTGAGAAACCAAGAATGGTTGCTGGAGTTTTAGTCGTAGAACCAGGACTAGTCGTAGGACGAGTCGTGTACTGTTCACACGACCAGTTGAGAAGACTCCAGGACTGGTCGTAGCTCAACCAAAAAATTCTGAAAAATTGCAACAACTCAGGGCTGGTCTTAGAATTTCTTAGACTGGTCGAGCCAGTGCTAGGACTAGTCGAACAGGGTCTAGGACTAGTCTTAGAACAGTCCAAATACTTATAAAAAGATTCAATTTGAATTATGTATACAAAATGACCTACCCTAAGGTCAATCTAAGGTCATTCATACCTTAAATGTGAAGAATGGACATTGAATCTTCATAAGATAGTTGACCTTTGAAGATTGTAAAACTTGGGATCTCTATACTTGATGTAGCATTGAACTTGAGATCTTCTAGAGCTTGAATTACACTTCATTTCGAGTTGTACATGAACTTAAGTCTTTGAACAAGATCACTTCTTTTGTTATAGCTTATACTTGCATTTCTTGAATTGGTTTGAAGTAAATCTTCGTTCTTGACTTGAAGCAACGTGTTTAGAGAGGTGATGCAATGTCTTGATCATATATACCAATAAGCTACACAAGACATAGAGATTACACAAGACATAGATTGATATTTTGGCACCACAAAATTTGACAACTAAAGGAGCATAAAAGCATAGCACTTAAAATCTCCCCCTTTATCAAATTTGTGACAAAACATACTCAACAATAATATCACCAATACACATTCAAAGAATCATGTATACACTAGTTATAAGAGAAAACCAGTTACAACCTGCTAAAAAAATCATGCACCAGTTATCATCAAGTAGCACATAACATTATGAACTAGGCACAACATAGGCAAAACATCTCCTCACATACTCTCCCTGAGTAGCACACACATATATCAAAAAAAAAAAAAAAATTTGCTACCCACAATATCCATGCCATAAGCAATCAATCATTCCAAATAATTCTCCCCCTTTTTGGCACAATATGACAAAGGAAGAAGAAGAAAAAATGGAAAATGATAAGAAACAAGAGTAATAAAGGATTAACTAGACAAGATATAAGCAAATTAACGTCCACATACCATTAACTAGTTTAAACAAAAGTCAGTAAACCAAATAAAGTGCACAAACCAACACAAGTAGACTTAAAGTTATTACAGACCAAAGAGTAAGGCACTAATCAGATCCTGAAGAAGGCACAAGAATGGTATGATCAAGTTGATGAAGCCCCTTGTTTAAGCGCCTAAGATACTTGCACATATATTTAAACCATAAATCATGGGCAACATTCATATTCTCTACCGTCTCCTCTAGAGCATGAAGACGAGCATTAAAATCAGATGGCCCATAGTCAAGATCATTAGCAGAATCAGAATCAATTAAAAAAAATATCATCTATATTTATATCATCGGGAGGAAGATCACTAGCTTATTCTTCATTCCCTGTTTCAGCTCCACCACCACCCACATCCACTTGACCAGGAGCCAATTCCAATTTCATCTTGTTAATATTCGAATTGTTAAAAATAAGATGATGGATAGGAGCCTCTCTAATAGGCATAGCAACTAGCATGTGAGTAGCTAAAACAGTCATAAGATAGGCAAATGGAATATCACTATGACCTGGATGGAGACGAAACTGAATGATGGAATGACATATCAAAGAAGGAAGACAAACTTTAGTACCAGAGATGACAGAGTGCAAAACCCGAACCATAAAGGATGTAAGCTCTGTTTTATTACCAGAACATGGATACAGATTTGAAATAAAGATTGTGTAGAACCCTTTATCTGGGTAACAAGTACTTTGAGGGGAGCGTATTCCCTTTATGAGTCCATTGCACATTCATATTACATAGATCTCTAGTGAGCATGCATTTTTCTGATTCTGAGGGTTTCTCAGCTAGAGTATGAGTAGGCATACCCTCATCATTAACAGGTATGTTCAATAGCCCTGAAATCAGATGGCGATCAATTTCAAATGGACCTTCTCTAGTATCAATTTTAAACGTTAAATTCTTAGTCAAAAAATCAGAGATGCATGCAAACATGGACTGAGCAATAGACTGGTATGCAGGCCCACCCCAATGTAAGATGTTAGCCCATCTTACAGCTTGAAGAAGTGGGAGAATACTAAAAAGAACAATGTGTTCAAGATCGACAGATCGCTCAACAATAACATTACGCAAACGCAAATCCCGCACATATGAGGGATCATCTTCGGGTGATCGAAGGTGGTGCCATGCTATTAGAGTAGATATAGAAGAAGATGGACCATAGGAAGCTTCCTTTTTCCCTCTAGCATCCATTAGCAACAAGAAAATTAATGTACTAAGGAGTTGCAAAAGATGAGGAATGAGTTTTCTCAAAAACAGAAATTTGAGAAGAAAACCCCAAATAACTCAACAAAGCTTGAAATCAAGCACTCCAATGAAGAAATTGAAGAAAATAGATCATGAATCTTCAAGCATAACTAAAAAAAATGCACTAACCTTGATAAATCAAATAATAGGGTTCGACTATTCGTGCCATGGCTTGTTGGAGAGAAAAGAAGAAATGAGGAAGATGATGGTTTTCTCCAAATTAAAGAGACCTGCGTGCTACATGACTGCTCTTGGGCCGTCCTCGACCAGTCGTACCATGACTGGTCGAGCACATCCTCGACTGGTCGTGTACCAGCATAAACATGCATTTTTCATACAAATTTGAAATTTAACCCAACAATTTATCAAATATATATACATTATGATACAACTATGCATTAATAATCAATTTAAAATGCATATACCAAGTTCAAATTTTAATTTATTAAACCTGCTTTTGTCGAGAGGTTTAGTGAAAATGTCAGCAAGTTGAGTCTTGGTAGAAATGTATTCTAAAGATATCAATTTTTCTTCCACTAATTCACGAATGTAATGATACCTAATGTCAATGTGCTTGGTACATGAATGCTGGATTGCATTTTTTGAAATATTTATAGCACTGGAATTATCACAATATAATATCATTGATTCCTGTGCAATTTCATAATCGCTTAACATACGTTTCATCCAAACAAGCTGAGTACTTGCATTTTCTGCTGCAATGTGTTCAGTCTCAGCAGTTGAGAGCGATATAAAACTTTGCTTCTTGCTAAACCAAGAAACCAAATAATTTCCAATATAGAAACAACCACCACTGGTTGATTTCCTTTCATTAATATTACCAGCCCAATCAGTATCTGAGTGCCCAGCCAATTGAACACTAGTATCATATGGATATCAGAGACCCAATTTAGCAGTACTCGCGACATATTGCATAATCCTCTTAACAGCTGTTAAATGTGACTCTTTAGGATCAGATTGATATTTAGCACATATACCAACACTTAAAGCAATATCAGGTCTACTTGTAGTTAAATAAAGTAAACTGCCAATCATACTACAATATAATTTAGGATCCATATTTTTACCTGTAGAGTCCTTTGAAAGTCTTAAAGTTATACTCATAGGAGTATCAAAATTCTTACCGTTCTCAAATCTGAACTTTTTGATTAAGTTCAGAGCATATTTGGTTTGAGAAATAAAAATGCCATCAGATTGTTGTTTCACTTGCAATCCATGAAATAATTCAATTCCCCAACCATGCTCATTTCAAACTTAGATTTCATTAAATCTGCAAACTCAATAGTCATGTTAGAATAGGTAGATCCATAAATAACATCATCAACATAGATCTGCACTATTAAGATGTGATCATTAAGTTTCTTAACAAAGAGAGTCTTATCTACACTTTCCATTTAAAAATCATGACTTAGTAAAAACTTAGTCAATTTCTCGTACCATGCTCTGGGAGCTTGTTTTAGGCCATAGAGAGACTTTTTAAGGCGATAGACATGATCAGTATTCTTAGGGTCTTCAAAACCCAATGGTTGTTCAACATATACTTCTTTGTGCAGATCACCATTTAAGAAGGCACTCTTCACATCCATTTAATAAATTTTAAATTTTTTAAAGCAAGCAATGGATATAAATAGTCTGATTGACTTAAGACGAGCTATTGGGGCAAAGGTTTCATCATAATCAATACCCTCAATTTGAGTGTACCCTTGTACAACCAGTCTAGCCTTGTTGCGTATATATTACCAAGTTCATCAGACTTATTTTTGAAAATCCACTTTGTTCCGATAATATGTTTATCTTTAGGTCTAGGAACAAGATACCAAACATCATTTCTCATAAATTGGTTAAGCTCTTCTTGCATCGCAACAATCCAGTTTTCGTCAATAAGAGCTTCTTTTAAGTTTGCCGGTTCAATCTGGGATGTAAAATATATGTAATTACATATATCTTCTAGTTGTCTACGAGTGCGCACTCCAATGAGAGGGTTTTCAAGAATCTGAGTGGTTGGATGATCTTTAACAGTCCTTAGTTCAGAGTTATTTTGACTTGATGAAGTATCTAGTTTATCAATTAAAAGAACTTCATCATTATCTGAACTTGTGGCAGGTGTATTCAAGTGATCATCAATGACCACATTAATGGACTCTTGAATAACACCGGTCCTCTTATTCAGTACCCGATATGCATGACTGTTCAACGAATATCTTAAAAAGATACCTTCATCACTTTTAGTGTCGAACTTACCCAGATTTTCACGGTCACGTAAAATATTGCACTTGCTGCCAAAAACTCGAAAGTATTTGACATATGCTTCTTATCGAACCACATTTCATAAGCCGTCTTATTATTAGACTTACAAGTATATACTCGATTGATTATGTAGCAGGCAGTATTCAAGGCTTCAGCCCAAAGATTTTTAGGGAGCCTCATACTATTCAACATTACATTAGCCATTTCTTGAATCACTCTATTTTTCCTTTCAACAATTCCATTTTGTTGTGGTGTTTTGGGTGCAGAAAATTCATGCAATATTCCTTGATCACTACAGAATTTCTCAAAATAAAAATTCTCAAATTCAGATCCATGATCACTATGAATCTTATAGACTTGAGAACATTTTTCCATTTGAATTTGTTTGAGAACTGTTTTTACTTCATCAAGGGTTTCTGATTTATCCCTTAAGAAAGCTACCCAAGTAAATCTAGTAAAATCATTCACAATTACTAAAATATATTTTTTGCCACCTCGACTCTCCATCCTGGTAGGTCCTATAAGATCCATATGGAGAAGCTCGAGTGGTCTTGATGTAGCATTGGAGTTCACCTTCTTGTGAGAGCTCCTTGATTGCTTGCCAATTTGGCATTCACCACATATTTTGTCTAATTTTTGTAATTTAGGTAGACCTCTTATTAGTTCTCTTTTGCTCAGTCTATACAAATTACGGTAGTGTACATGTCTAAGACATTTATGCCACAAATCAGTCTCATTGGTATGGACCATGTAACACGATTGACTAGATGAGCTGGATTCACTAACAATATAGCAGTTTGTAGAAGTTCTGCAACCAATTAATATTACTGAACCCTTATTATTTAGAATTTCACAACCTTGGTTAGAAAATTTTACACTATGATTGTTATCGCATATTTGAGATATGCTTAACAGATTGTGTTTTAACCCTTCAACGTATAAGACTTTTTTAAACAAAGGGAGGTTATTGAGTTGAACCGTACCTTGGCCAATAATTTACAATTGCTGCCATCACTGAATGTGACTGACCTATCAGCCATGTCTTTAAGATCGGTGAATAGACCTTTATCATCAGTCAAATGCCTTGAGCATCCACTGTTTAGGTACCACTTTGAATGACTTGTAGCTTTGAAAGCAGTATGAGCAACCAAGCAGGTAACCTTAGGAACCCATTTCATAACTGTTTTGGGTTTAGGAGTATAGTGGGTCTTCTTTTGTTTGTAGTTGTTGTAAGAGTGACCCACTGAGTTAGATTTTAAGAGCTCCTTAAGTAAATCAACTATTTTTTCAGCTAAAGGGTTTTGATTCTGATTTTTATAGTTTATATGATTACTTTTAGGTTTGAATGATTGAAATGTTTTAGAATTTTTAGAAAACTTTTGATTTAGAACTTTTTCCTTTTGAGTTTGAAGTCTCTCCTTTCACAAACTTGGGAGGAGTATTCTTTTGTTTAGGAGGAATATTTTTATCGTAGCCTAAACCGGATCGGTCACCAAATTTTCTTGATCTAAATAAAAGTTTTTCTAACTTTGGATCACCTTGGGCATATCTCCATGTATCCTTTAAACTCAAAAGTGAATACACTTCAAGTTTAAGTTTATCATTTTCAGATTTAAGATTTTCAATCTAGGAAGTTTTGAATTCTAAATCGCATTTGCATTTTTCAAAACAATCTGAAATCTGAGATTTTTCTAAGACGAGAATCAAAGTTTTCTTTAAGTTTTAAATACTTTTCTTTTTGAAGTTTTCGTTTTACGGCAATTTTATAACTTTCCTTGTATAGGGCATTGTAAGCATCTTGAAGATCTTCTTCATTTTCATGATCACTATTCAGATTTTCTTGACTAGTTAAATCATCGTGATCTGAAAAAGTGGACTTGACTAGATTCATAAGGGCTTTAACTTCATTGCCCGACTCGGTTTCAGAGTCTTCTAATTCAGAAGAGGCTTTAGAGACAGAAGATTCATCCCAAGTAGCCAACATACTCTTCTTTTTGGGTTTGTCCTTTTTAGGGCACTTGTTTGCTAAATTCCTATATTCTTGGCAGTTGTAACATTGACGATCTTTCAAAGATTTTCAAGTTTTAGATTTAGATTTCGATCTCTTCTTATCATTTGTTTTTTGAAAATCAACCCTCTTTTTTACTTTTGAAAATCTTGTAAAACTTTTTTGCGAAAAGAGCCATATCGTCTTCAGAATTTTCTTGTGAAACATTCTTAAAAGACTTAAGGGCAATAGATTTACTTTTAAGAGTTTTAAAATTTAACTCATAGGTTTGTAAAAACCCAACTAATTCTTCTACCCTCATATTGTCCATATCACGAAGTTCCTGGATCGCGGTAACCTTTGAATTGAATCGTTTAGGAAGTGAGCGTAGTATTTTTGTGCAAACTTTACTTTCAGGGATTTTATCACCAAGACCCCACAAAGAGTTCACAATGTCATTTAATCTAGTGTAGAAGTCCATAAACATTTCATTTTCTTCCATATGTATTTCCTTAAATTTGGTTGTGAGGATTTGGACTTTAGATTTCTTGACAATTGATGTTCCCTCATGTGTCATTTCTAATATATCCCAAGCATGCTTTGCAGAATCACAAGATATAGTTCTTTTGAATTCATCTGGTGATAGTGCGTAAGTGATTGCATTTAGTGCTTTTGCTTTTGCACTACTCTCACTTTTTTAAAGATTGGTCCATGAAAAATAAGGTGTTATTCTCATTAATTTTGATCCATTGATACCAGTTACTTCAGTGGTAGGAGGGGTCCATTTAGTCATTGTGGCTAGCCACACATTTTCATCCATGGATTTTAGGAATAGATCGATTAGCTCAATAAATAAATCCAAATAATAAGAATTAAAACGAGCTATTAGGCTTTGATACTACTTGAAAAGGCCAAGTTATATGTCCTAGAGCGGGGGGGGGGGGGGGGGGGGGGTGAATAGGACTGTGCCAAATTTAAGAAGAATATGATAGCCAAATAAAGGAAATCAATTCACAATGCAAAAATGAAAAACAGCCTCAATAATCAAGTATTGAGAGATTGATACAAATGTTGTTCTAAGGACAACCTTACACCATAAAAACCAAAGGTTTATGGCAGGATAACCTTATTTCTAGAAAATTCTTTGTATCAAAAACTCAAACTGAAGAGGAATAAATAAGTAGCAAGGAATAGAAATATTAAACTATTACAACATTCCCCATAATGCTTGAAATGTAAATATCACAACATTCACATCCACACATACATCCCACAAACTTTGAATGATAAAAGATAAAAAATAAATCACACATCCACAAAACACAAAGAGTTATAGTGGTTCGCTTGTGTGTTCACCAACTGTTAAACAACAGCCACATAGCTTATTACTCCACTTCTAATATCCTCACTCAGTAGATATCTGCGTTCACTATCAAAATAGGTTTCTTAGGTTCACCTAAAACCTTCACAATTGTGTCTTTCAAATGGGCTTACACAATTCAAAAAACCACACTTCTGAGTTTTTTGGCTCTCCTCAGATAACCAACAGATTGAGATTTTTCTGGCTTAATCTCAAATAAAACCAAAAGAATGAAATTTAAAATAAAGTAAAATACCTGGATTCTCCTTTTGTTGTAGCCCGGAAGAACCAAATCGGAGTAGAAGTTTGAATAAAAGTTCAATGTCCAATACTCACTTAAGAAATGGTTTTAGGTTCTAGATTGATTTTAAATTAAACCAGTTGGGCTAGCTATATTTGATTTTGATTTCAAGAAGAAGGAATATCACAATTCCTCTTTTCAATTTAAATTGGAATAGAAACAAAATCAAATCAATAAAGCTAACAAAAGAGAATATTAAATATGCACAAATTAGCTTAAAATGAACACAAACTTATCTTAGAGTGATGCCTTGATTTTACTTGAATTAGGTTATAAAACTCTGAAATTCGTCATCTATTTATAGTTGCAGAAACTCAAATACAATTGGTCCTGAGGACAGTACGATTAGTTGTAGAAGAAACATATTTTTAAAATTTTGAGCATGATCGGATCAGACCGTTCAACGACTGGTTGTAGAGTGTCCACGACTGGTCGTGAGCCCTCCACGACTGGTCATGACATACCCACGACTGGTCGTGAGAAACCAGGAATGGTTGCTGGAGTTTGAGTCGTAGAACCAGGACTGGTCGTAGGACGAGTCGTGTATTGTTCACACGACCAGTCGATAAGACTCTAGGACTGGTCGTAGCTCAACTAAAAAATTTAAAAAAATTGCAACAACTCAGGACTGGTCTTGGAATTTCTAGGACTGGTCGAGCTAGTGCTAGGACTAGTCGAACAGGGTCTAGGACTAGTCTTAGAACAGTCCAAACACTTATAAAAAAATTCAATTTGAATTATGTATACAAAATGACCTACCCTAAGGTCAATCTAAGGTCATTCATACCTTAAATGTGAAGAATGGACATTGAATCTTCTTAAGATAGTTGACCTTTGAAGATTGTAAAACTTGGGATCTCTATACTTTATGTAGCATTGAACTTGAGATCTTCTAAAGCTTGAATTGCACTTCATTTCGAGTTGTACACGAACTTAAGTCTTTGAACAAGATCACTTCTTTCGTTGTAGCTTGTACTTGCATTTCTTGAATTGGTTTGAAGTAAATCTTTGTTCTTGAATTGAAGCAATGTGTTTAGAGAGGTGATGCAATGTCTTGATCATATATACCAATAAGCTACACAAGACATAGATTACACAAGACATAGATTGATGTTTTGGCACCACAAAATTTAACAACCAAAGGAGTATAAAACCATAGCACCTACAGATTGAGACAGATTCTTTTGATAATCTTTCGCAATCAAAATTTTACTCATCTTTTAAGGATGATATTTCTTAATGAATCGAACGTTGACAGGTATTCCAATGCCTTGTCTTTTTTGATTTACTACTCGATAGGCTCCATTACAATAAAGTTCTGTAATGATATACGGTCCGTCCCATTTAGGATCGAATTTGCCCCTAGTTCTTTACGTAACTACAGTGGGCCTTTTCCACATTAGTACCGCGTCACCTTTCTTGAATGAACGGTATTTGACATTCTTATCGAAAACGGAAGATATCTGTGCTTGATATAGTTCTAACCATTGTTGTGCTGCCAATCACTTTTCATCCATGACATCTAATTCCATAAACCTTATTTTAACATTTTCATGACAATCACTTTTAATAACAATCAACCATTTTAAAGGAATTAAGTTAAAATCTCACAATCCCCAATATCACTTTCATTAACCTCTTGACTCAACTCGAACTCAAGACGCTTCTTAACTCAATTTGCATAAGAATACCTAAATAGGAAAATTTTTAAATATCAGTGAAGGTTTAGGGACTAATAGGCCAAATTCAATTTGATTTAATATTCCTTCTTCTTACCCTCTTCTCCCAGCCTGATCAACAACTTGCTGGGTGAGAACTCAATGCACACGACCCGACCAACACAATCGACACTTGACCTCTACTTCTCCCCCTTTTCTCTTTCTTTTCTTCTTTTCCATTCTTCTTTCCTGTTTCCTTTTAACCAACGTCCAACCGGTTTGTTGGACTTGGCAAAACTCGACTAGACTCAGTCTCAGTGAGTCGAATCGACTCAACTTGACAACAACCCTAACCACACTTCCCCTCTCTCCTCCTTCTTCCACCTCTTCCTCTTGTTTTCTTCTTTAGTTTCTCTTCTTCTACTCTGGACAACAGCAGATTCGAGATTTGGACGAAACTCACCTGGCTGGTCGCGGACTGAACACAATGACTCGATGTGACACGAAAATAATTTTCCTTCTCTCTCTCTCTCTTATTCTCTATATCTCTCCATCTCCTTCCTCTCCCTTCTCTCTCTCTCTCTCTCTCTCTCTCTTTCTCAAAAAATAAGCAGAGTCCAGACTCATACCTGTGCGCGACTCAACCGAGTCGACCTGACTCAATGCAGGAATTACAGCGGCACACTCTTTTAATCTCTTTCGAATTTCCTTTTCTATAACGGAGATGCCCTAAAAGGCAACCTTTAATAGGCCTTACTAATCCTGTTCTAGAGAGTTCGAAGGCAACTAATCCATAATTATTAGTTACGGCTTGGTTGCCTGAGCAAATAATTTTTTAAGGCAACATGCTCCAATCCGGATTACATTGCTGAAATCCAGCTATCTAGATGAATATTTGAGGCTATGAGCCACTAGATGGACAACTCATATTTGAATATGGGGTCCACTTAAAGGAGATGGGTTTCACTAGCCAGTTGTAGAAGGTGTGGCTGATCATGGCAAAATCTCATCGAATGGCTGATCTCGTGATCTGAGGCATATGGATGGTTTAGATTTGATCAGTGATCAATGTGGGGTCCATATTTTGGATAGGATCAACCAAATGCTAACGGTTTGCTATATTTTATCTTTTAGCTTGGTAACTCTTGAAATAGCAAGATCTCATGAGATCTCATTCCTGTTGCTAATGAAGCAAGGTAGTGCCCTAAATCTAATGTTCTGAATGACCCTAAAATGTTCTTAAAGGAGAAACGAGTGGCTATGATCATGCCAGCACATCCGCTCGCTACAGGACATTATTCTTTTTGCCTTTCTAGCTACGAACGGAAGCCCTAACATGGAGGGTTGGGATTTGATAAAATGAAAGGTTAAGATGAGGGGAGAGGTGTGCGGATGGATAACCAGTACGACAGGGAGAAAAATGGAATCTCCATTTTCGGCAAACCGTCGCACACAACACTCTTGCACCAGTGATCGAGCATTTGCATGTGGTAGTAAACGTGTGAAGGTCATCGTGGTTTGGTCGAAATCGTCGGCTGAACATGATGGATGGTTCATATTATCCCACTGGATGATTATGGTGGCGCACAACGTTACAAACAGATGCCTTCTGTTTTAAACACTTATAGGCGGGAAATCGTAAAGGAGGGAGGGGATTTCCCTTTTTCGAAAATCCTCAGATTAGCTCTCATTTGACTCTGGCTGGCTGTTCGGCGCACCGTGGGTGCACATATAAGTTATGCATCGCAATAAATGTGGGGTCCACCAAGATGTTTAGGGTAAATATGCTCCATCCATCATATTTCAATAGGTTATTTTAGGATGCTTGACCAAAGATGAGGCATGTTTAAAGCTTAAGTGGGCCACACTGCTAGTTTTTGAGATACAAACGTTGATTCCTATCGATCTGACAGTCCAACATCTTCTTAGTTTGATGTTAACGATTATAAGGGTTCCTAGTCTAGTTTCGAATGAACCTCAATGACATTCCTATTGATAAGGTGATCTAATTAAAGTATTCTGAGTGTTAGATCACTCAATATCAGTGGTAGGTCAAATGGATGGTAGATCTAGCAATCAGGGTCCGATATCGATGATTGACAATCTATCTTGAACATTAACGGATGGATGGTCTGATCGATGAATGAAAAGTGTTCTTGGTGGTTAGATTAATTCATGATAGTGTTTATAGGCTGATCTAGAGGTGTTTAGGTGAGATATCACATGTCTCAATAGGTAGACTTAGACCATGGGTTAGACAATTGTTGATGATGTAATCCTATGTTAACAAGTCAAGGGTCAATCAAGGGTAGATTGATCTCAAATATGAAGGTCAAGATAGGCAATTCGTGAGCAATCGAGTGATGCATTGGTTATAGATCCCATTGAGTTTAGAATGAGCACATGTTCTCACATGCGCTCGTGCTAAATTTGATTTAAATGGTAACACCTGAACACTGAAAGGTACAGGATGTTACACACATATGTTACAAATTCACATGATTGAGTGACATGCATCATATAATCACATATTCAACATCCCTACTTATTTTGCATGATTTCATGATATGTTGTTATTTATACCTTGTCATTTCACATGATTAAGAGGCCACACACTTGACACATTTTCACATAGTTAAATGGCCTCACATACACTAAAATTTACATGGTTAAGTGACCCACATTTATATCAAAATTTCATAGGGTTAGTGGCCACATTGTGGATGCTGGATCATGGTGGTATATGGATTGTGCTCACGTGTGGCTTTTTGGAGGCTTTATGTGGAGGGTAAAAGGGGGTTATGTTTGATTAGTGTCGCCACTAGCTAATTACTCCATTCCCATAGTTGACTAGACCCTTTAAAAATGTTAGAAATGAGAATATGAAGGATCTTAGCCCTAGAAATGACTCCTTGATCTGCGATAAAAGATTTTGGGTAAGGGACCATGGTTACAGAGAGGGAGGGGGTTAGGCACTCGCTCTGCACTTACAAACGTACGGTCTTTACTTCACAAATCAAACGAACTATTAAGGATCAGGATTGGTTCTTGCATACGAGTGACGCAAAATGTATGTGACGTTGTGTTAGATGCAACGCCAATGACAATGTGTAGCCTAGGCTGGATAAATCCGTCTTGACTCTCCCATTTGCCAAAGCGATAACTAACTAGTCCAAATTTCTTGTGAGCAAGATCCGATTATCTCAGCAAGCCATATAACATAAATTTGAATTGGCTATGTTGAGTGATCTGTATGCGATACTACATTATATGGGGTTTAGTAATGTTGTGTGTGCGATGTGGTGTAGGATACAACGCCTACGATAAGCTATACCCTAGGTTAGATAAATCCACATTGAGTTTCCCACTTGCCAAAGCGGTAACTAATTGGCTATAGTTTCTTATGTGTAGGATCTGATTATATCAACAAGCCACATACTATATGCTCGAGTCAATTAAGTGCACAATGTAATGCAATGTTAAGATAAGCAAAGGGGTTGAGAAGGGAGTGGGTGTTGCACTATACTTTTATTAGAATAGATGTAGTTAATTGAAAGTTGGATGGTAAGATGGACGGTAGCGTTGTAAGGATTGGATTGAGTGGTTTAGTGTTTAGCTGGACTAGGTTGATATGGGTTGGTTTCTTCCCTATCACTCTCACTTTCTCCTTGGTGGAGGGAAGGGATGACAAAGATGACTAAGATTATTTTAGACTTTGAAGGATTTTCTAGATACTCTAGATCCTTGAAATGTGAAGGGAAAGGGGCTATTTGTAGCCTCCAAGTATGATGTTTCTACAATTAATGGGAAGTCTAGGGTTAAAAGGGGATGAAAGGTTGGGATTCAAAATTGCCATGTGGCCTGATTTGGGTGGTTGGATTGATTGGTAAAATGGTAATTTTGGCTAAAGGGAGGGATACCAGAGCTATTTCGCATGCCCACATGACTGCACCCTAGACCAAGAGATACCTTACATGCATAGTAACCCCCTTACCAAGGTAGGGAAGCTGCCACAGGGCAAGTAGCGGCCAGGTCACCGTCCAAGCCACAACAACTCTCCTGCTTTGGTGTTCACAACCCCAAGTGTAGGGTCGCAATGTAGTAATAATCTCGGTGAGACTGAGGTCAAATCCAAGAGGACTAATCTTGTGTGTCTATTCTAAGAGTAATTAGGATTAAAACTAGGAGAAGATCTAACCTAAATCTGTAAGTGTAGAGAGCAATTGTAAGAGATTTAATGAAAAACTTAAGAAATTCAAATGTGGGAAACTAGGGATTCCAGGGATCCACTTGTAGCTATTAGGATGTTTCCTTATTTGATTCAAGGCACTCAATTGGAATTGGAGTCCTATCCTATCCAATTGGAAGATATTCAATAAGATCAGATTTGAACTTCCATTGACCTAATTCTCAAAGGATGAAAGTTGTGAAGATTGGAAGTGATTCCATCACCTAACCATGCCTAGGAGACAATGATAGACAATAGGGTATACCGATCCAACAACTAACATGGGAGAATTGTGAAGAATATAATGGATTCCGTCACCCATCCATGCCCAAGGGACGATGGAGAATAACAGGATTTCCCATTTTCGCAAACTTCAAACAGAAAAAGAAAATACTTCAAGCCATTGTAGGTCCATTGTAATTTCAGTCACAACAAACCATTAAACACTAAATGTATTCCTTAAATATCAAACTAGAATCAAAGGAGTTTAACAATAACAAGAATGAAAGAAGAAAAACATGCCAACCATGCTACAAGCTTCACCACTTAGCCCTAGCTAAGGGATCTAGTCAACCATAGACATGATTTGATTAAAAACCCTAGAAGAAAGCATTAAAAACTAAGGAGAAGGGAAGAAGAACTCTTGGGAAGCGGCTCCGCCCTTTGCTCTGCTCCTCAAAACTCTAGATATCTTAGAAAGAATTAGGAAAGGCCTATTTATAAGCCAAGTTCCGCAAAATCGCAAAATCGGATCAAATTTATGTAGTCCACGTAAACATTGTGTAGCCATTTCAATGTCATCGAACACCCTTCGATGACATCGAAGGGGTTTGAATTTGGAAGTCACGCCTTTTCTTCTCTCGCATTGTGTAAGTCTCTATGTCATTGAACCATCCTTCGATGTCATCGAGCGAGGCTTCGATCCATCAAACAAGTCTTCAAGTCATCGAGAATGAGTCCAAAACTGTCCAGTGAGTTGCTTCAATTTCTTCAATAAATTCAATGTCATCGAGCACTTTTGTTCGAGTCATCAAACATGTCTTCGATTGATCAAGAAAAGCACCCAATATGTCTAGCAACCAACTCAATTTTTCCTCATAAATTCGATGTCATCGACCAGTGTTCGATGTCATCGAACGGTTCTCGATGACACAATCTTTGTGATGTCTGCGCTTGTTCTTTCGACTTCCTTCCTTCTCCACTTGGTTTTCTTAGATCTTGGAGTCTTAAAATCTTCAATCTTGGTCTCAAAAGATCCATTCTTTGCTTTGGTGACTTTTGAGTACTAAATCCATGCTTTTAGCATTCTTTTCAATCCAAGCCCTTAAATTCACCTTGCAACACAAACGCATGTAAAATATACCATTAACCGTATCATGTTCATAAAACTAAGAAATAAATGGGGGATAATATACAATATTTGACCCTCAACACAACTCCCAACTAACATTTTGCTAGTCTCGAGCAAAATATACGAAAAATAATCTTCAATCTCAAGTTCAAAACCTTTTTCGGAAAATAATCTTTTGCGCAATCAAGTTTAAATGAGTAGGGACAAGACAAGAAGGTGAGATTTTGAAAACTTAGAGCCGAATCGATCGTGCAATTGATTAAGTATATTACATAAATTTGAATAAAAATTCAAACATCAAGTTTTCCAATGTATGTCAACTTACTTCCCATGGGAGTACTAGTGTTTCATAATGTTAGTCATGTTCATCATATTAAAATAAGTCGAAAACTCAAGTACTGATTTCGAATATACCCCCTTTTTCTTCTTTTTCCAGTTTCCAAATTTTTTATTGACAACTACTTTTATTCCCTTTTTTTTTTGGCCAATTCATCTTTTTCAGAGTCCTTTTTCATTCTTCTTAGTGATGTTGTCATTTTTCATTTTCATGGCCTTTTTGTCGATTTCCTTTTTTTTTTTTTTACTGGTTTTTCATCTTTTAAGGTAGATAAAATTCCCCAGACTCGATTCTCAATGTCTATCAATGATTCACATACTAATAACTAGAGACCCCATCATATCCCAAGAAAGCAACTTGAACGTGTGTTTTGATTTAATTCAACATGATATACAAATTTCCTCTTAGTCGTTCAAGAACCTTAGGGGATAATTTACTTATATGATCAAGCTCCAACAATTTAAAATCCAATCTCTCGTCTCATCATACTTAAAGCATTCTTAATTACATATTCTTGCCTTCCAAACAGAGTTCAACTCAAAATATTGAAAAATTTCTAAAAATTTTGCTCAAAACTGAGAAAAACACTGATTAGGAACCTAATCCCCACAACCCCCACAAAAATCTACATTATCCTTAATGTACAAGAAATAACCATGTAATGCAAATGAGGCAAGGAAAAGAAAGGGAATGGTGATGGAAAGATAGTACCTGGAGGAAAGAAATTTGAAGCTTTCCCATGGATCTCTGTGTAAAAATGGGCTAGCACCCAACAAAACTCAACAGAGTATAAGCAAACTATCTTAAACAATGAAAAGGAAACTACCCTAGTCCTAAGAAAGCGATAAATCTACCTATGCCTCCATCAGACTAGCAGATTAATCCTGGTAAATAGGATCACTCAGAGGTATGGACATGTCCTCTGAATTGAATTTTTCAACAAATGGCTTTAATCGATGTCCATTTACTTTCAATTCATTGCTATTGTTTGGATTCTTTATCTCGACAGCCCCATGAGGATACACATTAGTAATAGTAAAAGGACGGGTCCAACGAGATCAGAGTTTTTTCGGAGTGAGATGTAACTGAGAATTGTACAAGGGGACTTTCTAACTTGGTGTGAATCATTTTCAAAGAATATGTTGGTCATGAAACACTTTCATCCTGTCCTTGTAAATTCTTGAGTTCTCGTACGCATCATTCTGGATCTCCTCGAGTTCATTCAATTGTAGCTTACGCAACGAGCCAATGTTGTCCAAGTGAAAGTTCAGATTCTTTATAGCCCAGTAAACTCTATATTCCAATTCCACAGTTAAGTGGCAAGCCTTCCCGTAGACGAGTCTAAAGGGAGACATTCTAATAGGAGTTTTACAAGCTGTACGATAAGCCCATAAAGCATTGGTCAAGCAGCTTGACCAATCCTTACAGTTAGGGTTAACCGTCTTTTCTAGAATGTGTTCGATCTCCCTATTATAAATCTTAGCTTACTCACTTGTCTGTGGGTGGTATGGAGTGCTCACCTTGTGAAAGATGCCATATTTCTTCACTAAGTTTATAAATGGCCTATTACAAAAATGTGAACCTCCATCACTAATGATGGCTCAAGGCATTCTAAAATGGGAAAGGATGTTCTCTTTTAAGAATTTAATGACCATTTGATGATCATTGTTCTGGCATGAAATCGCTTCTACCCATTTAGTGACATAGTCTACGATGAGCAAAATATATAAATTTCTATGAGATTGGGGGAATGGTCCCATGAAATCAATGCCCCAGCAATCAAATGCTTCAATTATGAGAATGGGGTTCAAAGGCATCATATTTCAACGGGATAATGGCCCTAATTTTTGACAATGCTCACAAGCTCTGCAAAACTTATGAGTGTCCTAGAATATAGTAGGCCAATATAAGCCGCACTATAAAATTTTGGCCATGGTCTTTTTGGTAGGAAAGTTACCACCACAGCCTGAGTGTGACAAAAGGAGATGACACTTTGGTGTTCATTGTCTGGCAGACACCTATTTAAAGTCTGATCTAGGTAATATTTAAATAAGTACGGATCATCCCAGAAGAGTTTGCATACCTCGGCGAAAATTTCTTCCTATCTTGCTCAGTCCAATGTGTCAGCGTGAAACCTGTGACAAGATAATTAGCAATATCAGCAAACCAATGTGAGTGGGGGACTTTAAACAATTATTTGTCAGGGAACAAGTCATTTATGGGTGTCGTCTCAAGGGAATCAGAGAGATCAAGGTGGGAAAGATGATTAGCCACTACGTTCTTTACTCCCTTCTTATCTTTTATTTCCAAATCAAATTCTTGGAGTAGGAGGATCTATCTTATCAAGCGGGGCTTAGTATCATTCTTAGAAAGAAGATACTTGAGCGTCGCATGATCAGTGTAGATAATGATCTTGGATCTGATTAAGTAAGATCGAAATTTGTCTAAAACAAATATTACGGCCAAGAGTTCCTTTTCCGTAGTAGAGTAATTCACTTGGGCTGAATTTAGAGTCTTACTTGCATAGTGAATAACGTAAGGCTTCTTATCTTTTCTCTAACCTAACACCGCCCTAATAGCATAGTCAGACGCATCACACATAAGTTCAAAATGAATGTTCCAATCAGGTGGCTGCATGATTGGTGCGGTAGTCAACATGCCATTGAGCTTAGAAAAAGCTTCCTGGCATTGCTCAGTTTACTCATATAGAATATCTTTTTGAAGTAGATTACATAAAGGATGAGAGATGTGGCTGAAGTCCTTTGTGAATCTTCTATAAAACCCAGCGTGTCCTAAGAAGGATCTCACATCTCGTATGCTTTTGGGTGGAGGTAAGGTAGAGATAAGATCAATTTTCACTTTGTCTACCTCAATTCCCTTGGATGAGATGATATGTCTAAGAACAATTCCCTTACGAACCATGAAATGACACTTCTCCTAATTGAGTACCAAATTCTTTTCTTCACATCGCTTCAGCCCATATTTGAGATTTTCTAAACAATTGTTGAAGGATGGAAGACATAGAAGTCATCCATGAAGATCTCTAAATATTGCCCCACCATGTCAGAAAAAATACTCATCATACATTGCTGAAAAGTGGCGGGGGCATTACATAGTCTGAATGGCATCCTTCGATAAGCAAAGGTGCCAAAAAGATATGTGAACGTGGTCTTTTCTTGGTCTTTAAGGGCTATCTTGATTTGATTGTATACTGAATATCCGTCAAGGAAACATAATAGGAATGACCAGCTAGCCTTTCCAAAATTTGATCGATGAAGGGAAAAGGGAAGTGGTCATTCCTTATGATGGTATTCAACTTTCTGTAGTCAATGCACATTCTCCAACCAGTGGTGATTCTAGTTGGCACGAGTTCATTATTGGCATTGGCTACGAAGGTGATCCTGGACTTCTTGGGAACCACCTGAGTTGGACTCACCCATTGGCTATTGGATATAGGGTATATGATACCCACATCTAATAGCTTAAGAACCTCGACCTCAACCACTTCCTTCATGTTTGGATTTAATTTACGTTATAGTTGTCGAGAGGTCTTCGCATAATCCTCTAGATAAATGCGGTGAGTACAAATTGAAGGGTTAATTCCCTTGAGGTCCGCAATCGACCATCCAAGGGCTCCCTTATGCTCAATGAGAGTAGAGATGAGTATACTTTCCTGTTCTTGCTCGAGGTGGGAGGAAATCACCAGCAGGTATGTTTCATCTTGACTTAAATAAACATATTTCAAATCAGAGGGCAAAGGTTTTAGGTTAAGCCTCAGTGCCTTGAGTTTAGACGGTAGAGGCACTACATTAGTTTAGGGCAATTCTTCAAATTGTGGCCTCCACCGGTTAACTTCAAGTACTGGCATGGTATCTAGCATGGTCCCCATATCCCTAGCCATGTCATCATTAAAATTATGGGAGCGGGCCAGGTACATCTCAAGAGGTTCAGTGGATAAGGTTAGAAGTGCTCTATCTTACACGAAAGAATCAATCAGGTTAATATCGTTGGGATCGTCTTCATCCTCTAACTATTTTCTTGTGCTGAAAAATATATTCAACTCCCATGTCATATTCCTGAAAGACATACTCATGACTCCATTCCTGCAATTGATGATTGCATTTGAAGTGGTAAGGAACGGGTAACCAAGAATGATGGGAATTTGAGTGCTCATGTCCATGATGGGTTAAGTATCTAAGACAGTAAAATCTTCCAGGTAGTAGAATTTGTTAACCTGGACTAACATATCCTTAATTATCCCTCTCAATACACGAACTGAATGATCAGCAAGTTGTAACATGGTCCAGGTGGGTTTTAATTCACCTAGACCCAGTCGCTCGTAGACTGAGTACGGGATCAGATTCACGCTTGCTCCTAAGTCAAGAAGTGCGTGCTCAATCCGGTAGTTCCCAATTACATAAGGGATGGTTGGGCTACCAGGATTTTTGTATTTCTGTGGCACATCTTGCTTAAGGATGGCACTCACTTTTTTCAATTAAAAATATCTTCTTTTGAATATTTTGCCGTCTTTTAGTCATGTATATGTCCTTTTGAAATTTGGCATATGAAGGAATTATTTTTACCGCATCCAGTAAAGGGATATTGACCTTCACTTATTTCAACACCTCTAGAATGTGCTGAGACTTAGAGAGAGCTTTTGGTGCAACCAACCATTGAGGAAATTGAGCAATCGGCTTGTGTTAAGGTTCCGGTTCTAATTCTTGTGGGTGTGGCTAGATCTATCATTGTTGTCCTCTTCTGGGTCCTTAAGCTTTTCAGCCCTAGCTGGAATGGTTTTGTTAATGGTCTTCCCACTCCTAATAGTGGTGATAGATTTAGCTTGCTTCATCTTATTTGAAGATCTTGGGTCGTTAACTTCATATTGCGATTTTGGATTGGGAAGAGGTTGAGCTGGAAGGCTCCCCTTGTTCTCAATCACGCTTTTAGTCTGAAGTCCTTGTATGGCCTTTGTGAGGTCTTGAAAGACTTGTAGCATATCTTGATTGAAAAGCTCTTGATTTCGAAGATGCTTTAAAACCGGATCCTCCTGAGGTTTCCCTTGATGTAGAATTTGATTAGGGAATCCCTGAGGTGTAGCAGTTTGTCCGTTTCTCTAACTAAAGTTTGGATGATTTCTCTAGTTGGGATTGTACGTATTAGAGGTGGGACCAGTAAAAGGTCTTTGGTAATTATTTACGGCATTGGATTGCTCATTCAGTACCTCTTGAAAGGCAGGTATTGTTGGACAATTTTCAGTTGTATGAATGTTGTAAGCACAAATACCGCAAACAGTTTCCTTAGCCTTATCCTTCTTTAATTTCATGGCCTCAAGTTTTCTGGTGAGATTAGCCACTTTAGCATTGATATCATCATCCTCTTTTAGGAGATACATTTCGCCCCTCTCCTTAGATTGGGTCAGCTTAGATGTGGTGCTTGATTTTGTGGAGATGTCCCATGATTGTGTGTTTTCGGCAAGCTTATCAAAGTAGTCCCACACATCATCGACATTTTTATTCATGAATTCCCCGTTACACATTGTCTCAACCAATTAGAGCATGAAAGATGTCAGTCCATCATAGAAGAAGTTCGTGATGCGCCACATTTCAAAACCGTGTTGTGGGCATGAACTGACAAGATCCTTGCACCTCTCCCAACATTGGAAGAATGTTTCATTTTCCTTTTGGGTGAAGTTCATGATTGATTTTGTAAGGGTGTTCGTCTTATGCTATGGGAAAATTTTCTTTACGAACTCCATTGTCATGTCATTCCATCTACCAATAGATCGAGGACATAGTGAATGCAACCACGTCTTACCTTTCTCTTTCAAAGAAAAAGGAAAGAGTTTCAGCCTGACTGTGTCATCAGACATGTTTGGAAAGTATAGAGTGGGTATAATCTCATCAAACTCTTTCAAGTGTAGATATGGATTTTCAGATTCAAGCCCATGAAATTTTTGAAGGAGTTGGATCACCCCTGGCTTGATGTCTATGTGTCCCATATTTTCTGGATAAACCATACATGAGGGTGTACTCACCCCCACCGGTTGTAAATAGTCTCGTAAAGTATGAGGCGGGGGTGCTTGATGCACCTCATTCTCATTCTGAACTTCCTCAAACCGAGGTTGAGGTTGTCTTCCCGGTTGATTGGCAACCATTACTTCAATTGACTCTAAGGATCTCGAGTGGTGTCTAATCCTGTGATGGATAGATAACCCCTCAACCAATCCTCCTTTGTTCAAAAGACGTCGAGTGTTATCATGAACCTACTTAGGCATGAAACACTCTCGGCCCTCAATTTTAAATTCTAACCTAAACCTAAAAGAAAGAAGGAAAATAGAAATCTAGAATTAGAAAGAGAGAGGGAATTAGAAAGAAGTTACTAAATTAAGATCCTGCAAAACAAAACAAAACAAGTCAGTTTTAAAAACAGAAATTCTAAAATTAGAAAGTTTCTAAAAATAAAAATAGGAAGATGAGTTAGTTTCTAAAAATAATAATAAGAAAGTAACCTAGTTTCTAAAAATGAAAAAGGAAAGTTTCTAAAAAGAGGAAAAGTTAGTTTCTAAAATTAAATTAGGAAAGTTTGTAAACCTAGAATTAGGAAGCTAAGTTAGTTTCTAAAATAATTTAGAAAAACCCTAACCTAAAAATAGAAAGTAGAAAACCCTAATCTTAACTTAATTCTAAAACTAATCAATCTCAGAAAAACACAGCCATTAATCCCCGGCAACGGCGCCAAAAACTTTTTCACAACCCCAAGTGTAGGGTCGCATGTAGTAATAATCTTGGTGAGACCAAGGTCAAATCCATGAGGACTAATCTTGTGTGTCTATTCTGAGAGTAATTAGGATCAAAACTAGGAGAAGATCTAACCTAAATATGGAAGTGTAGAGAGTAATTGTGAGAGATTTAATTAAAAACTTAAGAAATTCAAAGGTGGGAAACTAGGGGTTCCAGGGATCCACTTGTAACTATTAGGATGTTTCCTTATTTGATTCAAGGCACTTAATTGGAATTGGAGTCCTATCCAATCCATTTGGAAGATATTCAATAAGATTAGATCTGAACTTCCATTAACCTAATTCTCAATGGATGAAAGTTGTGAAGATTGGAAGTGATTACATCACCTAACTATACCCAGGAGACAATGATAGACAACAGGGCATCCGATCCAACAACTAACATAGGAGAATTGTGAAGAATAGAATGGATTCCGTCACCCATCCATGCCCAAGGGACGATGGAGAACAACTGGATTTCCTATTTTCATAAACTCCAAACTGAAAAAGAAATTACTTCAAGATATTGTAGATCCAGTGTAATTTTAGTCACAACAAACCATTAAACACTAAAAGTATTCCTTAACTATCAAAATAGAATCAAAGGAGTTCAACAATAACAAGAATCAAATAAGAAAAACATCCCAACCATGCTACAAGCTTCACCCCTTAGCCCTAGCTAAGGGATCTAGCCAACCATAGACATGATCGGATTAAAAAATCTAGAAGAAAGCATTAAAAACTAAGGAGAAGGGATGGAGAACTCTTGGGAAGTGGCTACACCCTTTTACTCTGCTCCTCCAAACCCTATATATCCTAGAAAGACTTAGGAAACCCCTATTTATAAGAAAAGTTCTGCAAAATCACAAAATCAGATCAAATTTACGCAGTTCTTGTAAACATTGCGTAACCGGTTCGATGTCATCGAACACCCTTCGATGACATTGAAGGGGTTTGAATCTGGAAGTATTGCCTTTTCCTCTCTCGCACTGTGTAAGTCTCTATGTCATCGAACCGTCCTTTGATGTCATCGAGTGAGGCTTCGATTTATCGAACAGGTCTTCGAGTCATCGAGAATGAGTCCAAAACAGTTCAGCGAGTTGCTTTAATTTCTTCAATAAATTCGATGTCATCGAGCACCTTTCTTCGAGTCATCGAACATGTCTTCGATTAATCGAGAAAAGCACCCAATATATCCAGCAACCAACTTGATTTTTCCTTATAAATTCAATGTCATTGACTAGTGTTCGATGTCATCGAATGGTTCTCGATGACACAGTCTTCTCCACTTAGTTTTCTTGCATATTGGAGCCTTGAAATCTTCAATCTTGGTCTCCAAAGATCCATTCTTTGCTTTGATGACTTTTGAGCACTAAATCCATGCTTTTAACATTCTTTTCAATCCAAGCCCTTAAAGTCACCTTGTAACACAAACACATGTAAAATATACCATTAAGCCATATTATGTTAGTAAAATCAAGAAATAAATGGGGGATAATATGCAATATTTGACCCTTAACATTTGGCAGGTGCGTACCCTCAAGCATGTGGGAGCTTTGGTTCTTGTGGGTTCAGTTTGCTATGTCTTTAGATTTTTTATGAGCTTTGGACTTTGGGTGCGGTCTTAGGTATGACTTTAGATTAACCTTGGGCTTGTCTTGACCAAGTGGGTTGATTGAGTGATCTGACTAGGTGAGTTGACTCGGTGGGTTAACTTAAGAAGTTAACTTGATAAGTTGACTAGGTTTTAGGGTTTTAAAGTCTTAAGGTTTGGGGTTTAGTTTAGGGTTTGGGTTTGGATGTAGGTTTAGGTTTTGGTGGAGTTGACTCGGTCCAACTTGATCAGCTTGTAAGTCTGAGGTGAGGTGTCTATAGAAGCCTCTCTTTGATAGAGGTTATGTGACCAAATGTCAAAGTGAGCGGACACCCCACAGTTGCTAGTCAGTCATGATTTCAGTCTGAATTTATTGCTTGCCTTTGTGTTTGTATCAGCTGGTTGCATGGAAATAGATGACTCGCATATATCACGAGGGTGTGGGGAAATATTATGATTGTCCCTAAGCTTTGACATTACAGATAACCAATCACTTTCACTCGATAAGTACTAACATCGGAATGACCTAGTATAGTAGTGTCCTTGCGCTTTTGTAACACCCCGCACTTTTCAGTACTCGGGTGTTACCATGAGAACTTAATCTTACGAATGCAAGGGTAGGATTATTTACATAGCCTAATTCTATTATCAAACTACAATTTTAAACTGAATCTAACTAGTGGAAGGAAGACATCGACCTTCGATCGAACCGTCCAACTGTTCATCGCTAATTGGGTAGTCACTGAACCCTTAGGAACCTTTTAGGAAATTAAAAATTAGATTGATTAGCAATCTGACTATTGGAGACGATCCGTAACCATAAATCAAACCATCCGTCCATTAATTTCCAAGATGAACTGTCACGCCCCAAACCTGAAAATCAGATTCACAGGAATCCCGATCGCCGAATCCAGTGTTGACAGCCTCCGTAGTACCCCATTCTTGGCTCCCAGTGCCATATGCCATGTTACGCTCCCCGGATCTTACAAAGAGGATTTTCCTAATACATTTATCTCGTAAGAAGCATAACCACAAGTTTACCCAAATCACAAAAGCAACATCATAATCACATATCCATTAATATAAACTTTAAATACAATGCTGAAAGGGACATCATATGTCAAAAATCAAGGCTCCAAAAGACTGCTGCATGCTCCAAGCTCAATGCTGCTGCAACCTAACATCACCTGCACACATATATCGTGCATAAGCTTATAGAAAGCTTAGAAGGTGGTGTAAGTGTGTGCACAAGATAAGTGCCAAGTATTCAATGCAATGCCATAATCATACAATGTCAGAAATATTGACAAGATCATGAATCATACGATAACAGAGTAAGCGGAAATACTGACAAGTCCATGAGTCATACAATATCAGAGTATACAATACAGATCAGCTATACAAATGAGGAGTCATAGAGAGCCAAATATCAGATGCCGAGGGTACAATGCAATATGTAAATCTTGCTAAGTCCATCTAGGCCATATAAGTGCAGAAACATATCAACCCAAAATGTCATATGCCTGTAGATGTAATGCAATATGTGATGTGAATGAAATGACCAAGCTGGAGTGTGAAGTCGGGATGATAGTACGCAGTATCCCAGGCTATGTGGTCCATCACAAGGGACTTCTATCCAAACTAGTCTCATACCTGAATTTGGATAGTTAGACTCAATGTGGTAGACTCCTGATCTCAGGTTAGTCATGCGCCCCAATCGAAATTGTGGCCATTGCGAAGGTACACGTAACAAATAGTTGCGCATCACCAACACGAGTGGATAGTGAATGAATAAATGAATGAGTGAATATGTAACTCCTGCTCAATAAGTCCACATATCAGTACTGTACATCTCTGGGATCATCACCGGGGTCTAGTATACTCCAAGCCGGCTGCCGCCCCTGCCGGCCGCGTAGCCCAGCGAGTGGAAAAGACCTCACTACCCGCCTGTCAGTAGTATACCAATGCTTACCCAGCTCGTTGATAGCGGACCCATTTGGAAACTGGTCAAACTCAGCCTAGCTTACAGCCCCCTCACTCGGGCGGATAAGGCCACACCCCCTCCCAACCGACCACGACACAGTGGGAGACACGACCTATTGGTATTCAGCACTCGGGCGCTCATCTATCCACTCGGTTTAGACGTTGGGGTGTCTCTTGACCTTGGAGGTTTAGGGACTTTCACCCACGGACATCCAAAGTGTCCAGATGCTCAAACCAAACATTTTCGGTGTCCCATCTGGTAATCCACGACATACCTCTGGAGGTCACAACCCTGACGTCACTAGGGCATACAGTAATCACAATCACACAATACAAGATGCATGAGTCATGTAGCCCAATCATGCATCAATCCTGCGCATACCGTGCGCTCATGTGGGATAACCTGCGCCTATCAGGGAGTCTCATAACAATCTGCCTAATGACATATGCCATGGTCAACCACATCTCATAACAAATATGCAGATGATGCGTATGGGCATGTATCATGATGCTATGTAATCACATACTTATAATTGGTATCAATAACCGGCATTGACAATCGACCTCGACAATGTGGACATTTAACCAACATTGTCCCCCAAAGAATGACCTACATAGAGCCTAACATATAGTGGGCCCATGGCCTCACACAAGGGCCAAAAATACAACACCAAGGGCATCACTCAAGAGCTTAATACACATCACGATGGGCCTTTCTCATGGGCCTAACATACATCACAATGGGCTCCATCACCTGGCCCTCAAATGCATCATGATGGGCCTCATCCAATAGGCCTCATATACATCACATTGGGCCTTAAACACGGGCTGAATACACATCACAACGGCCTCACATACTGGCCGCATATACATCACATTGGGACTCAAACACAGGCTGAATGCACATCACAATGGGCCTCAAATACGAGCCGCATATGCACCACATTGGGCCACGACAATCGGCCTCAATATCCGGCCTCGACAATCGGAATCAGCCTCGATAATTGCCCTCGACAATCAGCCTATACAGTATGCCTCAACAATCAGAATTGGCCTCAACAATCAGAATCGGCCTCGATAATTGGAATCAATATCGACAATCGAAATTGGCCTCGACAATCGAAATCAAAATCGGTCTCAACAATCGGCCTCGACAATCGGAATTAACGTCGATAATTGGCCTCAACAATCGGAATCGGCCTCGACAATTAGAATCGAAATCGGCCTTAATAATCAGCGTCGACAATTGGAATCAGAATCGGCCTCAACAATCGGCCTCGACAATCGAAATAGGCCTCAATAATCAGAATCAGAATCAAAATCGGCCTCAACAATTGGCCTCGACAATCGGAATCGGTATTGACAATCGAAATAGGCCTCGATAATCAGAATCGGCCTCAACAATCAGAATCGACCTCGACAATCAGAATCGGAATCGGCCTCAATAATCAGCCTCGACAATCGGAATCGGTATCGACAATCGGAATTGGCCTCGATAATCAAAATCGAAATCGGTCTCAACAATCGGCCTCAGTAATCAGAATCGGTATCAATAATCGGAATAGGCCTTGATAATCAGAATCAGAATCACCTCAATATTCGAAATCGGCCTTGATGGTCGGAATCAGCCTCGATAATCGGAATTGGAATCGGCCTCAACGATCGAAATTGGTATCGACAATCGGAATAGGCCTCGATAATCAGAATCGGAATCGGCCTCAACAATCGGCCTCGGCAATCGAAATTAGCCTGAACAATTGGAATCGGCATCGACAATCGGATTCGGCCTCAACAATCGAAATCGGAATTGGCCTCAACAATCGAATCAAGATTGAAATGCTACGACAATCACATTAAACCATCATTGCCCATCAATGTGGCCATTTAACCAACATTGCTCCCAAGGAGTGGCCCACATAGAGCCAAACGTATAGTGGGCTCATGGCCTCACATAAAGGCCTAATATACTTCACAATGGGCCTCAAACAAAGGCTACATACACATCACTATGGGCCGCATCACATGGGCCTAATACACGTCACGGTGGGCCGCATCACATGGGCCGTACCAATGGGCCGCACCCATGAGCCTCGGATACATCGCAATGGGCCTCATATACAACAAGTGGGCCGCGCTATTGGGCCTCAAATTCATCAAGTCGGGCCTCATCATATGGGCCTCATACACGCCAAGTGGGCCTCATCAACGGGCCTGATATACACCACATATGGGCCTCAAATATACGTCAAGTGGGCCGCTTCAATGGGCCATAAATACATCACATGGGTCTGATTCAAAGGCCATAAATACATCACAACGGGCCTTACACAAGGGCCCTATCTTATCGGGGTGGGCCCTGCACATTCCAAATGGGCTCCATACCATCATCTAGGCCTCACGTGGCAGCCAAAACGGATGGACGGCGTGGCTGTGAAGTGCATCAAAGTGGGTCTCATCGTCAAATGGATGGTGAGAATACAACGCATACATCATGGTGGGCCACACCTGTCCAGCAAATGGAATGGACAGCGTGGCTGAAAATACATAACATCAAGGTGTGCTCCACGGCAGTCGGACAGTGTGGAATACATTACATAATCAAGGTGGGTCCCACCTGCCCACACGTGTCACACGTGTGGGGTAGGCCCACTCTATCAAACAGATGGACGGTATGAATAAGACACATACGATCAGGTGGAGTCCCACCGTCCTTTGCTAGTGGACGGTGTGGATACAACACATCTTTAAGGTAGGGCCTACCATAACGTTATTTTCTATCCAACCTATTCATACGGTCACAAAGACTTGAATCCGAAGGAAAAATAAATATTATATTGATTCAGAACTTCTGTACTCTCAAAAGAATTTTAACGGTGGACGTTCAATCTCTACTGTTCTTGGCAGTGTGGTCCACTTGATAACTAGATCTGTCTTATTTTTAGTCTCAAGCCTCAAGGCGATCTCACCAGATGGTTGGACGGTTTGGATGTATCACATACATCACGTGGGACCCATAAAACTTGCTGACATCATCACAGCAGTGGGTCTCACTGTTTGGACGGACGGTGTGGATTAAAGGGACCCGCAAAACTTGCTGACGCCATCTGCAGCAGCAAGCTGCTGGGTGAGGTACCGGCCGATCTTCTTCCCAGGTGGGTCCACATGTGTGGGACCCACCAGATTGGATGGACGGCATGGAAGAATACATACATCATGAGTAGGCTCTATCGTCCGGACCCCTAGACGGTGGATGGCATGGATTAAAACATATACATCAGTGGCCCCACCGTCCATTGCTGGACGGTGGTGGGTGCAATACACAAATCATGTGGGTCCACGTGGATGTGGCCTACCCCCTATATATATATTATATTTATATTATATCAGGCCTACTCCAATGTCCAGCGTCTAGGGATGGACGGACGACGTGGATTAAACACAAATCTCATGGTGGGTTTCCACCGTCCAGAAAGCTGGATGGTGTGGATATAAAACATATACATCACGTGGGGTCCAAGTGTAAGGCAGATGCATCAAGGTGGGACCCACATAAGTGGCCCACCTGCTTAAGACGAAACTGATATTTGTATTTTCCTTCAAACAACACCAGCGCCAATGTGGGGTCCATGTACATGTGTCCCACCAGCCACGCACATCGAGGTGGCCCCATGTATAGATGGCATGGATATAATACATACCTCATGATGGGGTGCATTAGGGTGGGCCACACACATCCAAAGAGAGAGAAAGAGAGAGAACGGAATAACGGAGGGACCCTGCCACTATGGGCCCCTCAATACAATGCATATCTCAGGATGGGTTCCACCATATGTGGGCCCTCAAATCACAAAATCAAATCATAAAATCACCCACCTCAAGATCCCTTCTTCCTTCTTCCATCAACGCGTTCTATAGCTCCAAAGAATGTGATCCAACAGTTGAGATGAGGCTTGGAGGGTGGAGATGTGAGGTAGGAAGGTGGGCCACACCAAGCTCTCTCATGAAAGTTGGACGATTGCTTGCTTGGGAGGAAATGAGAGAGATAAGAGAGATGAGAGAGATGAGAGATGTGAGTGTTGGGTGAGTGAGTGATGGGAATACTTGTGTAAGAGAGATAGTTGACTTGCGCGATGTTTTCCTCAAATTGAACGCGGGCCCACATCTCTTGGCCTGGGTATCACCTCAACACGCGAGATGCGATATCGGAACCGCGACGATGGTGTGGTCATAAGATACAAGTCTCGGGTCGAGCTGACTCTGATATATGGGACATGACTCAAGATTGAGCGCAAATGCTGATAACAGATTGTGGGTCACTAAAATTTGACTGGGATGACCGCGGAGGCCTACGGAATGGTACGGGCTAAGATACGAGTCTTACATGGACCATCAATCATCAATATCGGACCCTACATCCACCATCCATCCAATCTATAACTAATATGGAGTGATCTAACACTCGAACGCTCTAATTAAATTGTCTGATCTATAGGGATGCCATTGAGGTTCATCTAAGCTGGATTAGGAACCCGTATAGCCATTTAGATTAAGCTAGAAAGCTATTTGATCGTTGTATTAATGGAAACCCATTATTAAAGGATAAAATCTACATGTATTGTCACACCTCAGACTTGGAAACTGGGCTCACAAAATTTTTGATTACCGAATCCGGTGTCGACAGCCTCCATAATACCCTATTCTCCGCTCCTGGCACCCATATACCAAGTTTCGATCCTGAGATCCTATAAGGAGGATTTTCCAAGTACATTTATCTAGTAAGAAGTATAACCACAAGCATAACGCATAAGAACAACAACAAGAAACATCATCACACTTCCACTATAATAAAAAACTTTAAGTACAATGCATAAGGGAAATACAATATCGATAATCAAAAGCTTCAGAAGACAGCTACATGCTCTAAGCTCAGTGTTGCTACGACATCCTAGCGTCACCTACACATAACAATCGTGTATAAGCTTATGGAAAGCTTAGAGGGTGGTGTAAGTGTGTGCACAAGGTATATGTCAAGAATGTAATATCAGAGTAATGCGAAATCATGCTGGTAAGTCTGTGAATACTATTAGCCGTACCAAGGCTATGAAATACTGGGCCTACATGGCCAAATGACAAATACGAGATGTAACTCAAGCATACCAACCCTCATCTGAATCCACATAACCATGCAGCTCATCTTTGGAATATCATCAGGGTCTAATACACTCAACACTAGCTTGTTACCCCATCTAAGTGCACAACTAGGTAAGTGGAAGAGACCTCACTATCCACCTACCAATATTGGGCCTGGCTCGTCGATATCAGACCCATTCCTCAAGCTAGTCAAACTCAGCCTAACATTGCCCCTCCCTCGGGTGGGTAAGGCCACACTCCCTTCCAACTGACTACGACACAATGAGAGATGCGACCAACTGGTATTCAGCCCTCATGCGTTCATACATCCACTCGGTCTAGACATTGGAGCATCTTCCATGGTACCATAAGGGTTTAGGGACTTTCACCCTGGGACATCTATGGCACCCTCGTGTTAAACAAGTATTTCCCGTATCCAATCCTGCCATCCACGCTGTGCCTGCGGAGGCTATGGCCCTGATGTTGCTAGGGCGTACAGTAATCATGTCACACAAATGTGAGATGCATGAATCACACTATCTAGTCATGCAGTAATCCTGCGCATACCGTGCGCTCATGTGGGGCAACTCCATCTATCAGGGAATCCCATAACAATCTGCCCATTGACATATGCTATGATCAGTCATTCCTCATATCAAGCATACAAATGATGCGTATGGGCATGTATCATGCTGTTATGCTAGCACATACTTAGTGAGTCCTGCTAGATAAAGCATACTAGCATGGCTATAAACAAATAATCAGCCTATATACATGGCAGTGTTTACAGAAGGACAGTGAATCTAATTATCAAGATTAGTCCTCTACAGTAGATATACCAAATCTCATACCACATATTCATCCATCTACTACAAGGGTGAATCACACAATAAGTGGGCTTCCTTACCCACCTTATTATAAAGCCGGCTGGGCTACCAATGGGGCCTAATACATACAAATGGGCTAGCATTAATGGGGTCCTAATATTTTGGGGTTAGCCCACTATGAATGATGGGTAATACTAATACCATCGGGGGGCCCAACAATTTGGGTTAGCCCACTAAGAGGAGATGGGTAACACTTATGGGGGCCCAATGATTTGGGATAGCCCAATAAGGTAGGATGGTCATGGGCTTAACAACGGGCCCTAGGGAGATGTACAATAGGGACATTTAACCACCGTTTACAACGTGGTCATTTAACCACCATTACTCCCAAGGTGTGGCCCATTTAGAATCTATCCTATAATGGGGTCCGTGGTCTTAATACTAGCTAGGAATGGATGATCATCATAAACATTATCACATACATCATGGTGGAATCACACATCACAATTGGGCCTCACATATACAATGCAATGGGCCAGACATCGCAATGGGCCTCACATAAGGGCCTCATATACATCACATTAGGCCTCATCACACGTGCCTCTCATACATCACATTGGGCCTCATCACATGGGCCTCTCATACATCACATTGGGCCTCTCATACCTCTCATTGGGCCTCATCACATAGGCCTCTCATACATCACATTGGGCCTCATCCCATGGGCCTCTCATACCTCTCATTGGGCTCATCACATGGGCCTCACATACATCATATTGGGCCTCACACAACACAACAAGTGGGCCTTATATGATGCAGGTGGGCCCGTTGGATGTTACAAAGAACGGACGGCATGGATACACATCATAGTGGGCCTACTGGGTGGCCCATTTGATGGATAGCCTAAATCATGGTGGGTCGTTGCCTTGGACAGTGTGGGTACAACATATACATCAGGGTGGATCCCACCATCCCCTGCTGGACGGTGTGGTTGAAACACATGTGTCACGTGGACCCCACCATCCCAGCTGGACGATGTAGATAAAGCACATACATCAGGTCCCACAGATGGACGGTGGATATAACACATGTATTTAGGGTGGGGTCCACGTTTCATGCATGGATGACATGGATAGAACGCATACACCATGGTGCGTCCAGCATCGTCCCATGTTGGATAGTGTGGACAACACATACATCACACTGGGTCCCACTGTCCAAGGTCTGGATGGTGTGGGTGAAACACTTACATCATGGGTGGGTCCACGTGGTGTGGCCCACCAGCTTGAAGGTCAAGTTGACCTTAGATATTATTATTATTATTATTATTATTTTACAGGTTAGGGGCTGTTGCTGGACATCAGTCTGTCCAGCAAGAACGTGGTCCATCTGGCCCATTTCTTGGACGATTGGGGCCGGACGATGGAGATAAAACCCATACTTCATAGTGGGGTCCACGTGGGTGGACCACATAACCACCGGATCAAGCTGATATTCGTGTTTTCCCATCATCTAGACCGTCCAACTGGATAGTCAGTGGATGGTCTGGATCGTCCAAACATGGGCCGATTAGGTGGGCCAGCAAATTAGGGAGAGAGAGAGAGAGAGAGAGAGAGAGAGAGAGAGAGAGAGAGAGACGTGTGGAGGGGAGGGACTCCGCCACTATGAGCCCTCCCTATCTTACAATGCATACATCGAATGGGTCCCACTGAATGTGGGCCCTCAAATCCTCAAATCCATGGTGGAAATCCTAGATCACCCACAAGATCAAGGTCTAGATCACCTTCTTATAATAAAAAATAAACATCATGATGGGGTCAATGGAGAATGGCCCTATCATGGGATGATCATATGGATCATGGTGGGCCATCGGCCACACCTAGGGTCCAAAGTGAGATCCATACCATCAATTGGTAGGCCCCACTTGGCCCAACATTGAAATCACAAATCTAGTCCTATAAACACCTACCAATTTTACTTCTTCTTAGATCTTTGGATGGTTAAGCTCCTTGGCTTCTTCTTTGATGGAGGATGATGAAGATTGAAGGGTTAGGATAAGAGATTTGGGGTAGGGAAGTGGGCATTAATCTTGGGTTCTTTCTCTCCTTAGAATCTTCTCTCTTGGTAGCTTGGGATTTGGGTAGAGAAATGGGATGGGGTGGAGTGAAGGATGGGAGAGAGGGATGGTGTTGTGTAAGAAGGATGGGATGAGAGGAATGGGTGGTGTAAGAGAGGGATGAGTGTGTGTAAGAGAGAGTTGACTTTGGGGATGGCTTGCATAAGATAGGGATGGGTTGTACTTGATTTGTACTTGATTGATTGATTTGATAGATTGGGTAGCAATTTTGTTGAGATTTGCAACACCCGACATTTCTTCGAAATATACGTGGGCCCATAACTTCTAGCCTAGGTATTGCATTGGTGCGCAAGATGTGGCGTTGGAACTGTAGCGACGGCACGGTTGCTAGGGTATAGGTTTTGAGTCGAGTCGACTCAGATCTATGAGATGTGACTTAGGGTTGTGCGCAAATGCCGACTATTGATCGCGGGTTACTAGAATTCGACGGGGAGGATCACGAAATTCTAAGGAACGGTATGGACTAGAATACGGGCCTTACATGTATGGCCCATGTTAGCTCTAGATCGGCCCCATTTTTAGACTCATGACCCGACATGTATCAAAGAATCAAATGGACGGAGTAGATCCATCAAAACATCACCGTGAGATCCCACATCTGCTGATTGCATACAACCAGCAGGCATACACCCGCACTGCACCGAACCTACCCACTTGGTCAATCGGGTTTGACTTGATGAAATAGGCAAGAGAGAAGGGAGCTTTCTCCAGCGTGCGACAACATTTAAAATGGATAGCTTCCATCCGTAACACCACTCGGTCATCCATTCAGATGATTTAACCCATCTATCTTAAAGAGCAGGGAAATTTGACTAGGACCTAGCCCCCCTTGTTGGATCACACAGGTGTGCACACAAGCTCAAGCACAAACCATGTGCGTGCGGTTGGATTTTTCGAAAATGGGAAAAATTTCATTTCTCTTCCCCTTCCACGCTGGTAATTCGGGTGCATTGCTCATCGAATCCTAGCCCTACTTTATTCACAATTACTCCCTATACTCTTTCAGATTTAGGTTTACATCTTCTTCTTGTTCTACTTCTAGTTGCTTTCAGAATACACACAAGATTAGTCCCTGTGGATTCGACCTCGGTCTCATCGAGATTATTGCTGCATCGTGACCCTACACTTGGGGTCGTGAACAAGTTTTTGGCACCGTTGCCGGGGATTAACGATTGCGTTTTTATGAGATTAACTAGTTTTGGAATTAGTTTAAGATTAAGGTTTTTCTACTTTCTATTTTTAGGTTAGGGTTTTTTCAGAATTATTATAGAAACTAACTTAGCTTTCTATTTCTAGCTTTAGAAATTATCCTTTTTCTTTTTTCGAGACTTAACTTACTTTCTATTTTTAAAAAGTTCCCTTTTTTTGTTTTGCAGGACCTTAATTTAGAAACTTTTAATTTGGTAACCTCTTTCTAATTCTCTCTCTTTCTTTTCTAGATTTCTTATTTGTCCTAGGTTTCTTTCTTTTTAGGATTAGGTTACATTTTTCTTAATTTTAGACTTTTGTTTATAGGAATTTTCCTGTTATTTATATATTTATTTAGGGAACTAACATTGTTTTCTATTTTGAAGGATCTTAACATTGATCTTCTCCAATCTGATAACTTCCTTCTAACTTCTCCTCTACTTACTTTCCATATTGTTGTAGGATTTTTCTTTTATTCTCTTTTAGGATTAGATTCAGAGTTAGGGTTTCACCATGTGAGAGTAGGAACGTCAGTATGCTGAGATAGCTAAGAGATATTGGGAAGGGATGTATGATGATTATGATAGGAAACAACCTATGTCTCAATTTTTTTTTCTGAAAATATCATCAAGAACCAACCAGAATATGATGCTCCACCTGTTAAGATGTCCTTCGCTGATTATAGGTGGGAGAATAATTGCACTCCACGGATTAAGAAAATAGTACACAATTACTGGGGTCATCGTGATTATTGGAATGAGGATAATTATTAACCATTCGGCAAGAAGAGAACTATGCGTGAATGTATTATGGCTGATAATATGTATCAACAACCACCTCCCACCTATGACCTGTATGATTATGAACAGTGGAAATAGAGATATTTGAAAGATGAAATAACAACACATCATAGTGACAATTCTCTTGGATTCCTTACCTTTGAAATCCAACCAAAAACGATCCAAGAGGATTCACTTTAGAGTTACACGGACTATCTTGCGGATATTAGAAAACATTAGAAGTGATTGATTTGCGCATCGATAAGATAGTGGAGGCTCATTCGTCCTAGCCACAACCCAATCTAGAAACACAATGCGAGGAAAGTGAGCCTAACTCGCTTGTGGAGAACTATGGATTTGGAATGAGGAGTTGGATTCTGTTAATGAGCACATGGTTTAATTTCCCGAAGAGTCAATCTTGATGACGGTCTAAAGGAATGATTAAGAGGCATTATTAGTTTTTCAATATAATGATACTGACATACCTGGTTTCAATGATGAGGAGGAGGTTAATTTATTCCAATCTCAACCCAAACTAGGAACAAAATGTGAAGAAAGTGATCCCATTCCACGTGTGTATTGTTCTGAATTGGAAGATGATGAGTATTGGGATGACAATCATGAGTGTACAGCTCAAATCTCCCTGGATTTAATATTAAGTTTGGCCCATATTAATGATCAAGAGATTCAGGAAGTCGTCATTCATAGTGATCTTCTCCACCCATTTGACATGTCCAATTTAAATGTGGAGGATGAACCACTTTTGACCGACCTTTCTAACTTTTGTGAGGCATGTTTAGACCACTCCACTGAATTGAATGATGATATGATTCGGGAGATGGACGAGTTGCTCGATATGACTCTAAAATATGAAACCATCCAGTTGAGGCCACCATCTGAGTTATTAAACCTTGACAATACAATGCCTTTATTAAGTAGTACTAATGAACAGAATCTTCACATCAATTCTTCGCTTGTTGATCTTCAATCTATCTAAGGAAAGACAAAATACATCCGGTGATGATTTATTCTCACTATGATGAAGAGCGAGAGATCATGCTTCCATCCACTTCCAGAGACAATGGAATCCTTGGGCAGATCATCACAAACTTTAATGTAGAAAATGAGTCACTCTCAACTGAATATCTCAACTCTTTCAAAGACTGTTTGACATATTTTTGCAGATACAAATGATCCCATGATAAAAGAAATAATGGATGCCTTGCAAAATAATACCTCAGTGGTTGCTACTGACCGAGACAATCCTTATTCTAAAGCCCCTCCTTCCTTAGATCTCGAATGTTTACCATTAGGGGAGGAGGAATTGAAAGTTGAACTGAACTCTGAAACTTTGGAATATATTGAGACTATATCACCTACTGGGAATTTCTCTGAATTTTATCTATTTGTAGTCTCTGATTCACCATGTTGCGCTAACTCTAATACTTTCTCTATCTCAGGTGAATCATATATACTTTGGACACCTTAGGTGATTAAAAGAAAACTTTATGTTGAGGTCCACAATTTCTCTGAAAATTCATGCTCTAGGACATCCGAGCCTATTGCAAAAATGGCTTTTGAATGATCTTATTGAGATACCTATTGAGAAATTTATCAAGATATTGGTTGGAGGAGGAACCTTGGGGCATGACTGAGTAGCTTTTTTGTTGCTTTCCTAGTTTAGAATTAGTTTATTACTTTCATGGAATTTAGGATAGTTTGCTTTCGCTGTTTAGGATAGTTTGCTTCCGCTGTTTAGGATAGTTTACTTATCGTCTGTTTAGTTTTTGTGTTAATCCATCTTCACACTGAGATCATTGGAAAAGCCTTGAAATTCATTCTTCAGGTATTATCTTTCCATCACTTCCCTTTTCTTTTCATTGCCTCTTTTGCATTACATGCTTATTTCTTTTACATTGAGGACAATGTAGATTTTAGGTTGTGGATGAGGGATTAAGTAAACTAATCAGTGTCTTCTGAGTTTTGAGCAAAATTTTAAAATTTTCAATGTTTCAAGTTGAAATCTGTTTGGGAAGCGATGAATTGTGTATTCGAGAATGCTTTGAGTATGATAAGATAGAGATTGAATTTTGGATTGTTTGAGTTTAATCAACTAAGTAATCTATCACTTAAGTTCTTGCACTCAATTGATTAAAATGAAGTTTGAATATCATGTTAATCTAAATCACAAGACACGTTCAATTTGTCTTCTGTAGGACATATTAGAAGTTCTGATGGTTAGTGTGTAAATCATTGATAGATGGTGAGAATTGAGTCTAGAGAATTTTATGCACCTTAAAAGAAGAAGAGAACCAGTTAAATAACAGGAGATTGACAAAAAGGTCATGTATCATGAAAAAAGAATAGAAAGAATGAAAAGACTGGAAAAGAATGTAAAAATAAGGAATAAATATAAATTGACCGTCGATATAAAATCAAAAACTGAAAAAAGAAGAAAAAAGGGATAAGTTCAGAATTAGTACTTGAGTTTCAAACTGATCTTGAAGTGATGAGCATGGCTAACATGATGAATTGATAGTATTCGTACGGGAAGTAAGTTGATCTTCACTGAGCACATTGAAAAACTTGATATGCAATCCATGCTTTGATTTAATGGACAAAGAATTTACTTAATTGGTTGCTTATATGATTTGGCTCTAGGTTTTCAAAATCTCACTTTCGTATCTTAATTCTACCCATTCATACTTGAGTACACAAAAGATTGTTTCTTTAAAAAAGGTTTTGGACATTGAGTATTGAGGTTTATTTCATGCATACTTTGCTTGAGACTCACAAAATGATGGTTGGAGATTGTGTCGAGGGTCAAATATTGCATATTATCCCCCACTTATATCTTGGTTTTATGAACTTCATACCACTTAATGTCCTATTTTACTCATGTTTGTGTTGCAAGGTGAATTTAAGAGCTTGGATTGGAAAAAGTGCTAAAAGCATGGATTTGACACTCAAAGATCACCGAGGTAAAGAATTGATCTTAGGTGATAAAGACTGAAGATTTCAAGGTCCCAAGATTCAAGAAAACCAAGTAAAGAAGGAACGAAGTCTAAAGAATAAGTGCAGAATTCACATTAACTGTGTCATCGATCACCATTCAATGACATCGAAGACACATTCAATGACATCGAACACAGGTCGATGACATCGAATTTATGAAAGAAAATTGAGTTGGTTGCTGTAACACCCTGAATCTTCAGGACCCGAGTATATGACCCGTGTCCCAAAAACCCGAATGTTAACCTTAAAGGATGGTCAGATATAATATTTTTCTTTTATCAGATTAAGCAGATGAGTGTAGAGTGGACAAATCAACATAAAGGAAAATTGCAATTACATTTAGAGTATACAAGAGAGTGCCCATAATGACTTATACAAACCAATGTCTCCATTCTTACAAATACAAAATGAAATAACATTACATGTGAAACAAAGTAAATTTGCAACAATCTTGAGCTGTGAAATCTTGTAGCAGCCCTTAGCAAATATAATCATGCACCCTTATCAACCATAGCCTGCTCCTTACCAATATGAATGTGAACATCATCAGGGCCACCTGTGCTACTTGTACGGTTATATATTTGATGGATGAGTGGCCAACTCAGTGTGAATTCTCATCAAGATTACACACCGCCGCATTAGGTAAGAAATAATACAAAACATCCAGGCATACAAAACAGTACATTTGCAGTCTTATTAAATGCATAGATGTATGAGTGCACATCAATTAAGGATGTTCATCCAGTTGGCTTTTGGGCAAAACCCATGCAATGTGGCCGGTTACCAACGAAAGTATATAGTACATGCGTAGTGCCAAACTCACCAAAAGTGGGTTGATAGTCGATGGTTTGGGAGCTAGTGAAATGATATCCCAACTAAATTCTATTAGGCACGTGCTACAGCATCCAAAATTATCCATCTGTTATCGCCAGAATGCTATGAATGCATGATTAGCCCACCCATTATTAATTCATTTACAACCAGCAGGTTTGTAGCTCAAAGGTCACTACGAGGAGCTTAGAGCCTAGCGTAGGCCGACAGGTCAGGCATAGGTCCCATACCACCATCCCTGGCTCATGAGACTACCATTTTAGGATGTTTAATGGAAACCTGTCGACTAGTAGCCAATCATATTACAGTATATAGGGCTTACCATCGCATGGTTGCATAGTGTAAAACATCGAGCCCATATAGGGAAAATACCAAAACAAAGCCACGTAGGGCCAATATCGGAACAAGCCACATAGGGCAATTATCAAAATAAGCCACATAGGGCGGGTATCAAAATCATGCGATCAAAGACCATCCTTGGAACCCATTGGATACAATAACCCTGGATGGTAGGCCCACATCAATGGTCAATTTAAAACATCATTCAATAACCACCAAGCCGAATGTCCATTACAATCACAACCAGTCGGGTTACATCCCAAGTATGAGTGTACATATATAGGTAGGGAATTCCCAATGATGTACCAGTTTAAGTTCCATAAGCAATCCACAATAATCCACAAGCCTGAATAAATATGCAGGATAAACATTAAGCATGTAATATAGCAATTCAATTTCCACTAGTTAACACAGGTGATTATAAAAGGGAGATATCAATTATAAATTAAAATAAGAACTATAACTTAAGCTAATGAGAAAATGGAAAGCTTAAGGGGAAGAATCATCACATTATACTTTGAACTGCCTACTAGGGTTGCTAGAGAATGCGTGTTTCCTTAGAATCAATCCCTATCATAAATCAGGAACTTGTACAATTAGATCCAAGCTCTACACACTACATAGGGTTTGTATTACTTTTAGGGTTTTGGTATAGAGTTAGGGCTTCATCCTAAGGTTTAGTCCTAGGAGTTGAACTGTAATACATGTGTAGCTTACTCGATGTAATAATATGGTTAGTTGCAGTTTAACGTTAATGATACAACTAATACTAGTGACCATGGTAATACTAAGTATTACGATGGAAATAAAATAGGTGTAATCTATTATTAATGATAATATTTTCGAATGATGGATATTACACTAATATCATTAATGACAATTTTATTTACAACAACTATAATTAGCACAACAACATCCTGATGGCTATTATTATATTAGGTTACCTAGCATCAACCCACGATGAATAATAGTGCTAATAATTCTAAAACAATTATTACTATTAACAATGTACCAGTATTAGCTAACGTGACACTAACAATTGTTAACGTGAAAATATGTAGTAGGTTCTAATGTCAATATTAATTTTTTAAGAATGACAAAATAAAATACTAATATTTTAATAAAGATAATTTTTATATTTATCAACCAATATTAGTATGGATGATTTACCAAGGGTTAATTTTATCTAACTTTATTAATCTTAAAAATGATGCTAATAATCACAATGATAATTGAAATGGTTTCAATCTGGAAAGAAAATGTGAGCTCACCTTAGTCGACTCCATTCGAGTCGACTCAGCTCAACACCACCGCCCATCTACTCACTTTCTCTCCATCTCTCTTTCTTCCTTCTTTCCCTTTTCTTCTTCTTTTCTCCTCACCCAAGACCCTATATCAGTAAGTCACTGGACTAACCAGAACTGGTTTGACTCGCCCAACTCGACTCAGTGAGTTTCATCTGAGTCGAGTAGACTCGGAATGGCTCCCTCTCTCTCCTTCCCTATCTTCTTCTTCTCCCTAATTTTCTTTTCTTCTCTCTTTCTCTTCCTCCATTTCTCTCTTTTCTGCTTTATATTTCTTTCCTTCCACTTCTTTTCTCGTTTTCTCTCTCTCTATCTACTGGAAACATCCAGCAATGGGTGTTGAGTTTGGCCTGACTCAGCCCAACTCGGCTCAGTTGAGCACAACCCGGTAACCACTCTCTCTCACCGCTTTTCTTCTCTCTCTTTCAGCTTCTTCCCTTCCTTCCTTCCCATTGTTGCGGCTGGAAGCTCCCAGCAAGGACCGTCGACCCGGCCTGACTCGGCCCGAACTTGGCTCGGTTCGGGCTGCTGCCATGGTGCGGCAGCTTGGTGCGGCTGCCCAACACACGCACCCCCACACTCCACTGATTCTCTTTTCTTTCGTCTCCCAATTTCTTTCTCTCCCTCACTCTCTTCTACAACGTCCCGCAATCCCCTGGACCGAGACAGATTCAAAATCTGGTGGTGCGGATCAAAGTGTGATAGCGAGTGAATGATGAGGAAGAAGACAAGCGATAATGGCAGATCTCTCCCCAATCCTCCTTTCTTCAATCCGAGGACATAGGAGGGTTCCTAGGGGTCCAACAGAGCTTCTGGATGCAGGAAAATGAAGGTTTGAGGGCGTTTACTCAATGGGTTCGAAGGGAGAAGGTGGCAGCCGGCTTTTGGAGTGTGGCTGCGAGAACGGATGAGGAGTTCTTTTCTTTTTTCTAAATTCCCTCTGTTTATAACAACCCTAGCTCTCCCATGAGCCCTTAGATGAAGAGTAGAGGGCCTGGATCGAATCTAGGGCTCCCATCCTTCCTCTCATTCCAAGAAAATATCTGCCGTTCGGCTGTGTAGCTGGCAACAGCGCCTGTTGTTATCCAACGGTTGGGATTGACTTCTCATGGACAGCCAGGATAGGCAGATCCGGCTTCACACAGATCGCCAACCTGGCAACAGCTGCAGGGCGGTTTCCACATTTGGAAAGAAGGTTTTTCACAGCTCAGGTTCGTCTGAGTTTGTGTTCACGAAGAAGTACAAATCCTTGAAAAGTGCACTTGGTTTTAGTCAGGACGTCCCGCCCAACACGATGGACGGTTTAGATCATCCAATTAATGGCCGATGGTGGGCCATCTCACGTCAAAAACGGGCGGACATTCGTCCGCTGTTAGAAGCCAGCGCGAGAAGGGAATCCCCTTTGTTTAAATGAATTGCGGGTCAAACCGCTTAGACCGGGTTGCCCGGACTGGTGCACAGCGAGGCACGCTCCTCCTGTGCACATGCAACGCACTTACGGGTCCCATCGTGATGTTTCTGGGAAATCCACCCCGTTTAATAGGTTCTAAGAGTCCATTTAGGGCCCTAGACCAAAGATAAGGCAGATCCAAGGTCCTGGTGGGGCCCACCACTTGATCTATAGTCCTAATGCTGGTTTCCCGCTAATCTAATGGTCGGATTGGCTCAAAACTGAACTTCAACGGCTAGAATGGTCCCAGGAATTTATTAGATGACCAGGTCCACCTATATTTTGATTTCAGTATATTAGTTGTTATTATTAGAATAAGTTTTAATGTTTTCCATTATTATTATTATTATCAATTTTTATTTTTATTATTAATTTCATATGTGTGCACTGTTAATCATGTTGTGGGTCCTGCTCCATAGGTTATTAGGACTACATGTCTCATGATTTTACATTATTATTATTATTATAGTACTTATTGTATGCATCACTATTATATGTGTATTCCTAAATACTTATTTTATTTATCTATTAAAAATTTTCTCGTAGGATCTGTCTTTAATCGAAGTCATAAATCATTTGAATAGTTCCATATCAAGCCATGTGCACACGCTACTCCAAAGGTTTATGATTGATTTTATAATCCGATGGTTGATTTTAGGAAAGTCGATCGTTAGATTGATCATTGAAACATTGCGGACCTAATGATGGTGAAAGATTTCTCGGGAGCCGTATTAGTGTGACCAAGCCACGTGTCAAGGGACAAGATGCCATGGCCCCATTGATTCATGCTTTACGGCCTAAGATGCATGGTTAGGTTTAGCCTAATGAAGGTGAATGTTCAATGAACTAGGTTTACGTTACTAAATTAGATCTCCACGGTAACACCTAAGTACTGTAAAGTATGGGGTGTTACAATCTACCCCCCTTAACAGAAATCTCGTCCCGAGATTTGTTATGTGTATCCCTAAGTGTTAACATTACAAGTAGTAATTTTCTTTTAGTAGTGCATTCTATTTCTCACTTGTGCAGTCACGTCCCACATTGTTAACAAGCCATATTTAAATGTACCACTTCCCTAAGCATTTAGTCTAACATATCAATTCCTACTAAACATTTGGAACCATTCTATCATTAACCGATACTAAGGATTTATTTAAAGGTTTACCTACATCAAATGTCCTATCATATCCACTAAGAGTTAGGCGACCACTAATGATAATGTTTTACCTTTCTCTTTATTTTCTTTTACTTTTAATGATAATCCCCAACGTCTAAACTACAATACAATTTTCTGGTTTTTAGTGTTTGAGCTGTCACGGATAGATGGTTGAAGTGGGTTTGAGCCCGATACATCGATCATCTGCTTGCAGAGCAGAGGATTTTGGTATCAATTCACCATCCTATTAAATCTTGATCCTTTGCTCGATCAGGGCATTGGAATCATTGAGATTTGCTAGGACTTAGAACTTTGAGCCAAACCATATAAATGTTATTTAAATATGGTTCCATGAACTCGTGATCCCGATTATTCTGGACTAATGGGAAATATCGTGTAATCTTACATCCTCACAAGAGACAAGCCTACGTGGCCCATTACGCTTCCACTGCGTACTTTTGATCAATGCACTACTTAGAAATTTCTGAACCAAAACTCCTACGTGAAAAATTGAGTTTTTTTAAAAAAATTTGCTAAGCATATGTAGACTCTTAGCTATGCTCTGTCTAATGGTCGAGAGTCGACCTAAAGTGCTATAACTTCATCCCTAATCAATCTTATATGTTGGGAATGGTGGAAAATGTTCTTCCCACCAAGACGTAATTAGGAAATTCAAGTTATAATTTTTATTATGATTTCTTAAGCTAAGGGACTGCTTACATTTGACATAATGTATAAAATAGTAAGGATTTTCCTACCATGTCTAAGGTCATTTTATAACATTATTCCTAAGTAGAAAATTTTTAAAGAAGTTCAAATTTCTAGATTTATAAAATTTGTCCACTAAAAGCAAGTTCAAGGAATGTTCTGATTGATCATTTTATTCATAGTGGGCCTTTGCTCTCCCAAAGTTTCTAAGTCTTGTTCCCAAGTTCAGACAACTATACTGATAGTTTACAAGGGAAGCAAAATTTTTATTTCTAAGTTTCAAATAGTTGTTCTAGTGGTTTGTAGGGGAACCAAAATCTTTGTACCAAGTTCAAATGACCGATCCTAAAATTTCCAACGGACTTAAGTCCAGATTGTGATTTCCAAGATTATCCAAACAACTCTCTTAGGAACCTGAAATATTGAGTATGTATGTTTTTCAAGGGAACCCAAGGTCATTTCTAAGTTATATAACTATCCAGATACAAATCTCTATGGGGCCTAAAATTTGAGTTCCTATATTCTCGATTCCTCTTAGCTAGAAGGAAAATCCATATAAATTCAAATGGCTATCCTAAAAATTTTCTAAGGGACCCTAAGTTTTGTCTCTAAGATTCAGATGATAATTCTGGTAGTTTTCATGGAACTAAAGTTTTGTTTCTAAGTTCAAATAACCAAACCTAAAATGTTTTAAGGGACTTAAGCTCATTTCTAGGTTCTACAATTACTCAAACAATTCTCTAGGGAACCTAACATTTGAGTTTCTAAATTCTCATTTCCTCTAAGTCTAAGGGAGATTTACCTAAGTTCAATTTTTAAATTCAAACATCCTAACTTGAGACATTTAAGGCTTGTATAAGATTATTTCCCAAGGCCAAGTTTGTCCGAACTATGCTCTGATACCAACTGTAACGCCCCGAATCTTCAGGACCCGAGTATATGACCCGTGTCCCAAAAACCTGAGTCTTAACCTTAAAGGATGGTCAGATATAATATTTTTCTTTTATCAGAGTAAGTAGCTGAGCGTAGAGTGGACAAATCAACATAAAGAAAAATTACAATTACATTTAGAGTATACAAGAGAGTGCCCATAATGACTTATACAAACCAATGTCTCCATTCTTACGAATACAAAATGAAATAACATTACATGCGAAACAAAGTAAATTTGCAACAATCTTAAGCTATGAAATCCTGTAGCAGCCCTTAGCAAATATAATCATGCACCCTTGTCAACCATAGCCTGCTCCTTACCAATATGAATGTGAACATCATCAGGGCCACCTGTGCTACCTGTACGGTTATATATTTGATGGATGAGTGGCTAACTCAGTGTGAATTTTTCTCAAGATTACACACCGCCGCATTAGGTAAGAAATAGTATAAAACATTCAGGCATACAAAACAGTACATGATGCAGTCTTATTAAATGCATGAATGTATGAGTGCACATCAACTGGGGATGCTCATCTAGTTGGCTTTTGGGCAAAATCCATGCAATGTGGCTGGTCACCAGTGAAAGTACATAGTACATGCGTAGTGCCAAACTCACCTAAAGTGGGTCAATAGTCGATGGTCTGGGAGCTAGCGAAACGATACCCCAACTAAATTCTATTAGGCACGTGCTACAACATCCATAATTATCCACCCGTATCGCCCGAATGCTATGAATGCATGATTAGCCCACGCATTATTAATTCATTTACAACCAGTAGGTTTGTAGCTCAAAGGTCATTACGGGGAGCTTAGAGCCCAGCGTAGGCCGACAGCTCAGGCATAGGTCCCATAACACCATCCCTGGCTCATGAGACTACCATTTTAGGATATTTAATGGAAACCCGTCCACTAGTGACCAATCATATTACAGTATATAGGGCTTACCATCACATGGTTGCACAGTGTAAAACATCGAACCCATATAGGGAAAATACCAAAACAAAGCCACGTAGGGCCAGTATTAGAACAAGCCACATAGGGCAATTATCAAAATAAGCCACATACGGCGGGTATCAAAATCATGCGATCAAAGACCATCCTTGGAACCCATTGGACACAACAACCCTGGATGGTAGGCCCACATCAATGGTTAATTTACAACATCATTCAATAACCACCAAGTGGAAGGTCCATTACAATCACAACCAGTCGGGTTACATCCCAAGTATAGGTGTACATATATAGGTGGGGGTTTCCTAATGATGTACCAGTTTGAGTTCCATAAGTAATCCACAAATAATCCACAAGCCTAAATAAATATGTAGGACAAATATTAAGCATGTAATATAGCAATTCAATTTTCACCAGCTAACACAGGTGATTATAAAAGGGAGATATCAATTATAAATTAAAATAAGAACTATAACTTAAGCTAATGAGAAAATGAAAAGTTCAAGGGGAAGAATCATCACTTTATACTTTGAATCGCCTACCAGTGTTGCTAGAGAATGCGTGTTTCTTAGAATCAATTCCTATCATAAATCAGGAACTTGTACAATTAGATCCAAGCTCTACACACTACCTAGGGTTTGGATTACTTTTAGGGTTTTGGTATAGAGTTGGGGCTTCATCCTAGGGTTTAGTCTTAGGATTTGAACTGTAATACATGTGTAGCTTACTCGATGTAATAATATGGTTAGTTGCAGTTTAATGTTAATGATACAACTAATACTAGTGACCATGGTAATACCAAGTATTACGATGGAAATAAAATAGGTGTAATCTATTATTACTGATAATATTTTCAAATGATGGATATTACACTAATATCATTAATGGCAATTTTATTTACAATAACTAATATTAGCACAACAATGTCTTGATGGCTATTATCATATTAGGTTACCTAGCATCAACCCATGATGAATAATAGTGCTAATAATTCTAAAACAATTATTACTATTAACAATGTACCAGTATTAGCTAACGTGACGCTAACAATCATTAAGGTGAAAATATGTAGTAGGTTCTAACGTCAATATTAATCTTTTAAGAATGACAAAATAAAATACTAATATTTTAATAACGATAATTTTTATATTTATCAACCAATATTAGTATGGATGATTTACTAAGGGTTAATTTTATCTAAATTTATTAATCTTAAAAATGATGCTAATAATCACAATGATAATTGAAATGGTTTTAATCTGGAACGAAAATGTGGGCTCACCTTAGTTGACTCGGTTCGAGTCGAGTTGACTCAGCTAAACACCACTGCCCATCTACTCTCTCTCTCCATATCTCTTTCTTCCTTCTTTCCCTTTTCTTCTTCTTTTCTCCTCACCCAAGACCCTACATCAGTAAGTCACTGGACTAACCAGAACTGGTTTGACTCGCCCAACTCGACTCAGTGAGTTTCAGCCGAGTCGAGTTGACTCGGAATGGCTCCCTCTCTCTCCTTCCCTATCTTCTTCTTCTCCCTAATATTCTTTTCTTCTCTCTTTCTCTTCCTCCATTTCTCTCTTTTCTGCTTTATATTTCTTTCCTTCCACTTCTTTTCTCATTTTCTCTCTCTATCTGCTGGAAACATCCAGCAATGGGTGTTGAGTTTGGCCTGACTCAGCCCAACTCGGCTCAGTTGAGCACAACCCTGTAACCACTCTCTCTCTCTGCTTTTCTTCTCTTTCTTTCAGCTTCTTCCCTTCCTTCCTTCACTTTGCTGCTGCTGGAAGCTCCTAGCAAGGACCGTCGACCCGGCCTGACTCGGCCCGAACTTGGCTCGGTTTGAGCTGCTGCTATAGTGCGGCAGCTTGGTGCGGCTGCCCAACACACGCAACCCCACACTTCACTGATTCTCTTTTCTTTCTTCTCCCAATTTCTTTCTCTACCTCACTCCCTTCTATAACGTCCCGCAATTCCCTGGACCGAGACAGATTCAAAATCTGGTGGTGCGGATCAAAGTGTGGCAGCGAGTGAATGATGAGGAAGAAGACAGGCGACAATGACAGATCTCTCCCCAATGCTCCTTTCTTCAATCCGAGCACATGGGATTGTTCCTAGGGGTCCAACAGAGCTTGTGGATGCATGAAACTGAAGGTTTGAGGGCGTTTACTCAATTGGTTTGAAGGGAGAAGGTGGCAGCCGACTTTTGGAGTGTGGCTGCGAGAACAGATGAGGAGTTCTTTTCTTTTTACTAAATCCCCTCTGTTTATAACAACCCTACCTCTCCCATGAGCCCTTAGATGAAGAGTAGAGGGCCTGGATCGAATCTAGGGCTCTCCTCCCTCTCATTCCAAGAAAATATCTGCCGTTCGGCTGTGTAGCTGGCAACAACGCTTGCTGTTCTCCAACGGTTGGGATTGACTTCTCATGGACGGACAGGATAGGCAGATCCGGCTTCACGCAGATCGCCAAGCTCGCAACAGCAGCAGGGCGGTTTCCACATTTGGAAAGATGGTTTTTCACAGCTCAGGTGCGTCTGGGTTTGTGTTCACGCAGGAGTACAACTCCTTGAAAAATGCCCTTGGTTTTGGTCAGGACGTCCCGCCCAACACGATGGACGGTTTAGATCATCTAATTAATGGCCGATGGTGGGCCATCTCACGTCAAAAACGGACGGACATCCGTCCACTGTTAGAGGCCAGCGCGAGAGAGGGAATCCCCCCCGTTTAAATGAATTGCGGGTCAAACCGCTTAGACCGGGTTGCTCGGACTGGTGCACAGCGAGGCACGCTCCTCCTGTGAACATGCAACGCATGTACGGGGCCCACCATGATGTTTGTGGGAAATCCACCCCGTCTAATATGTTCTAAGGGTCCAGTTAGGGCCCTAGACCAAAGATGGGGCAGATCCAACGTCCTGGTGGGGCCCACCACTTGATCTGTAGTCCTAATGGTGGTTTCCCGCTAATCTAATGGTCGGATTGGTTCGGAACTGAACTTCAATGGCTAGAATGGTCCCAAGAATGTTTTAGATGACTGGGTCAACCTATATTTTGATTTTAGGATATTAGTTGTTTATTATTAGAATAGGTTTTAATGTTTTCCATTATTATTATTATTATTATCAATTATTATTATTATTATTAATTTCATGTGTGCACTGTTAATCATGTTGTGGGTCCTGCTCCATAGGTTATTAGGACTACATGTCTCATGATTTTACATTATTATTATTATTATAGTACTTATTGTATGCATCACTATTATATGTGTATTCCTAAATACTTATTTTGTTTATTTATCTATTTAAATTTGTCTCGTAGGATCTGCCTTTAATCGAAGTCATAAATCATTTGAATAGTTCCATATCAAGCCATGTGCACATGCTACTCCAAAGGTTTATGGTTGATTTTATAATCCGATGGTTGTTTTTAGGAAAGTCGATCATTAGATCGATCATTGAAACATTGCGGACCTAATGATGGTGAAAGATTTCTAGGGAGCCCTATTAGTGTGACCAAGCCACATGTCAAGGGACAAGATGCCGTGGCCCCATTGATTCATGCTTTACGGCCTAAGATTCATGGTTAGGTTTAGCCTAATGAAGGTGAATGTTCAATGAACTAGGTTTACATTACTAAATTAGATCTCCACGGTAACACCTGAGTATTGTAAAGTGTGGGGCGTTATAGTTGCTGGACAAATTGAAGATGTTTTTCGATGACTCGAAACCGTGCTTGATGACATCGAAGCCAGTTCGATGACATCAAATTTTTTGTGAATTTTTGGCAAAACTCTCCAGACACATTGAAGACATGTTCAATGACATCGAAGGCATCTTCGATGACATTGAATTTATGCCTTTGATGAATTGAATTTATTGAAGAAATTGAATTAGCTCGCTGGATTGTTTTGGACGCGTTATCGATTCCTCGAACAACGCTCGATGACACCGAAGACACCTTCGATGACATCGAAGGTAGGTTCAATGACATAGAAGCTTACGCAGTCCAGACAAAGTTATGTAGTGTGGAAAATGCATGTATAAAAGGCACCTTCAATGACATCGAATGCAATTTGATGTCATCGAACCACTTACGCAGAAGTATGCGGAGTACGTAAATTTGAGGCAGTTTACAGATTTTTCCAAGGAGGTGCGAAAGGAGGGGTTGTACAACTATAAATAGGAGTCCTCAGGGCATGCCTGGGGATCTATATAGGGTTTGGAGGAGTGAAGCACAATGGCGGAGAGCTGTCACCTAGCTTTTTTCTTCTTTCTTCCTTAGTTTTTCATGCTTTCTTTTTGGGTTTTAAAACCAATCATGTCTATGGTTGGCTAACCTCTTAGCTATTGTTAAGAGGTGAAGCTTGTAGCATAATGAGATGTTTTCTATTACTTTGATTCATGTTTATGTTGAATTCTCTTTGATTCTAATTTGATTCTTAAGGAATACTTTTAGTTCTTAGTGGTTTATTGTGACTCAAATTACAATAAATCTACAATAGCTTTGAGTATATTCTTTTCATGCTTTGAGATTATGAAATTAGGAAATCCTGTTGTTCACCACCGTCCCTTGGGCATAGTTGGGTGATAGAATCCCTTCTAACCTTCATAATTCTCTTATAATTGATTGCGGAATTGGTACATCCTATTGTTTGCCATTGTCTCTTGGTCATGGCTAGGTGATGGAATCACTTCCAATCCTCACAACTCTCATCCATTGAGAATTAGATCAAAGGAAGTTCAGATTTGGCTTTACCGAGATATCTTCCAACTAGATAGGATAAGACTCCGATCCCAGTTGTATTCTTGAATCAAGTAATAGATCTACCTGATTGCTATAAGTGGATCCTTGGAAACCCTAGTTCTCACCTTTAAATTCACTAGTTTTAATTACTTTATTCATAATTACTCCCTCTACACTTTCAGATTTAGGTTTATATCTTTTTTTTTTAACTTCTAATTGCTTTCAGAATACACACAAGATTAGTCCCTGTGGATTCGACCTCGATCTCACTGAGATTATTACTGCATCGCGACACTACACTTGGGGTTGTGAACACTTAGCCCTTCTAATTAGGGCTTCTAACTATTACTCAAAGCTTTTCGCCACTGCACATTGCACCCGAACCCATTAAGTGGAAATACTCATCACCGTCCATCTAGAGGGTCACACTATGGTCAAAGGAAGAATCCACACCGTCCACTTGTTGTTGATCATTGGATCAACCATTCGATGATGACCCACCATTAACAGTTAAGTCATCCTCTCCGTATGTTCAAAGAACCCATTAGTGGGTGGTGGAGCCCATTTGTTAATTTGAGACGTCCATTAGATGGACCATTATGCTAGAAACTCATTTGTATGGATGTCTGACAGTTATGCACCTAGGATTTCACATGATCAACATTATTGACGTGTTTTAGCTTGAGTGAAAAAATGAATGGTAGCAGATCAAGCAATTAGCATTCGTTAACCCTATGGGAACTATTAGGGTGTATAAAAGGCTACCTGTTAAGGCAATCCATTTACAAAATCGAGAATAGAAAGAGAGAGTGAGTGCTGTCTTTTTTTTTCTTCTTGCTATCAATCCGCTGTTGCATTGAGTCTCAAACTCGGTTTGTCTGAGTCTGGGTTGTGTAGGCTTCTCGAGCATCTAAACAAGAAGAAAAGAAGAAGAATACGAGAAGAAGGGAGAGAGAAGGAGAGAGTGATAGTGAAGAAGAAGAAACGAGGGAGAAAGAGAGAAAATGAGGTGATGGGTAGGGGAGGTTACTACCGGGTCAAGTGGACTCGCCGCACCTGGTCTAAGTCAGTTCTGGGTAGCTAGCTAGGTAGCTGGATGAATAAAGAAGAATAGAAAGAGAAGGTGACGGAGAAAGGAAGAAGAAGGAAGGGAGAGAGAGTAGAGAGATTGGTTCGAGCCTGTTAGTAGGGTCTGACTTGCTGCCGAGTGTAGATCAAGTCTGGTCTAAGTTGGGCTTGTAGTTGGTCCAAGCCTGGCTGGAGTTCCTTCAGAGAGAGAGAGAGAGAGAGAGAGAGAGAGAGAGAGAGAGAGAGTCCATCTAAGTAGTTCTTTGTCGTCGAGTTAACTCATTGCCGAGTACAGCTGAGTCTGGGTAAATCTGGGGTTGTTGGAGTCCAACTAGGTTGATTTGGGATTGGATTTGGTCTGGGTCCGACTGGAATCCTGGTAGGGAGAGAGGGGAGGTGCATCCAAGTCATGATCGAGTTGACTCAGTTAGTTTCAATTGAGTTCAGCCAAGTTCGGCTGAATTCATGTTGAGTCATCGAGTTAAACTACCAAGTTGAGGTAAACGAAACCCATTTCATTTGTTTGCTACTGAGTTGACTTAGTGAATTTTCACTGAGTTTATTGTCCATAGAAAGCTAATTATTATCAGTTTTACTTAATGCTTTGATCGGGTTGTGGCCACATGTGTATTAATCAGATTTGACTCTATCAATTGCAATCATGTGTCATTTAGTGGGCCACAGATCTAAGTTGTTCGATCAAGGTGAGGACTTCCCCTTTAAGCTTCTCACTTAAATTCATCAATCTTAGTATAGATGATGCCTTAATCTCTCACATTTAGTATCTCCTAAGTTACTTGATTTATTTACTTATCTCATTATGCGAATATGTCAATTTGTTGCGCAATCGACTCCTGTGTTGCATACTTGATATGTCTCTTTAATGTTAGCAAGCATGAATAATTTGATTGTCACATGTTATCTAAAGTTGTAGAATTTGTTAATTAATTAGATGCTTGTCACTTGTGGTTACTTGATGTATTGAATGGAACTTGTTGTGAACTTATTATCTTATAGACCCTTGGTACCTTATGCTTGCCACTTGTGGTTACTTGATGTATTGAATGAAACTTGCTGTGAGCTTATTATCTTGAGGACCCTTGGTGCCTTATGTGGCTTGGATCGCATATTTGCCCTACTTGGCTTGGATTGCATATTTTCCCTATGTGGCTTGGATTGCATATTTGCTCTACGTGGCTTGGATCACATATTTGCATTATGTGGCTTGAATCACATATTTGCCCCTTTGCGGCTTTAATGGAATATTGGTACACTTTGTGGCTTTGATGGTTATATTCGTATAAACTTGTTGATTTTCGGGTCATTATGAGGAGTTCAATATGATTTTCAGGTGGAGCTGAAGTTCGTTTATCGATTTTCTAGCCATCTTGCGGAGTTCATACAATTTTTGAATGACGTCGGACTTCTTATGTTGATTCTCTCTTCATCTTACGGAGCTCACTCATATTGTGATTTTCGAGTGAAGCCGAACTTCATTTATCAATTTTCTAGTCATCTTGTGGAGTTCATGTATGATATGATTTTCAAGTGAAGCAGAGGTTTGAATGTTGATTATCTAGTTATTGTGCAGAGTTCAAATGATTTTTGGGTGAAGCAGAAGTTCATTTATTGATTTTCTAATCACCGTGAGGAGTTCTATATGATTTCTGGGTGAAGCGGAAGTTTACTTATTGATTTTCTAGTCATCTTGTGGAGTTCATGTGCAATGTGATTTTCGGGTGCAATAAAAGGTCATATGTTGAATATTTGACTATTTGGACACATTCACTTGCATTACGATTGCTATTACATTATCCAAATAGTGAAATTATGTTGATTGGCTTTATTTTTGAGTATATGATCATTATTTTAAGTTGCATTGTTTAATATATCTCTCCTCATGTCTTGCGATCTATACTGGGTTATGAATGATGAGTGTGTAATCTTAGCGGGTATTCCTCACTGCGATAGCCATTAACGCTATCAAAACATATCATTTGATGTGGGTGTAGAGCAAGACGATGTTATTCACTTGGTTGCTTGGGCAGGTTGGGTAGTTAATGAGCCAGACGAGTTCCCAGCCATGCATATTGTGCTTCATCATTAGTTGATAGATTTTCCTTTTTGATTAGTGCACTTTTGGTATTTGAGTTCTATGAGTCCTGTATAGGCACTACATTTTGGATTTTTATGGTGATTGGAAAGTTTTTATTCAACACATAGTTTACTACCTTGATATTTGTTGCTAATTCTGAGTAATGATAAGATTGTTTAAATTTAGATTGAAATTTTAGAGGCTAATGCTCTGATTTTTGGAAAATGAGTAGCATACTTATATTTCGAAATCGGGATGTTACAGCTTTCTGTGGCTTAATAGGGATCCCCCTACCGACTTGAAATGAAATGTCCATTGCTTCTCAGATCACCATAGGAGTAATTATTTTTGCTAGATTGACAAAGTGGTTAGCTACCTTATGTTTTTTGCTGCCTTACAGGGAGCTCACTATGCTGAAATGGACTCAATCAATCTCTACAAGTATCCAAGACTAGGTATGTTCTGGTGACCTTTTTCCATTCAATCATTTGATTTTGACACTTAGGTTACAATACATCGTTTCCATTGTTTTAACGGTTTCTTCTAACTAGGTTTGGCTTGCATCTATCCTTGCATTTATAATACCTTGAAATTTTGTCTCTCGTGGATAACACGAAAAGCCGAGTTCTCGGGTGTTAATCTTCACATTTTCATGGCAACCATAAAATAAATGACGGAAAATAAATTCTTATTTAATTTAAATCACTACTCTAAGTTCAATTCATGAAACGTTCAGTCAAACCAACAATATAGTACATGTTCTATGCTCTCATTGAGGACTTATTATAATTTTCAATTCAAATAACTAATCTTAAGAAAGAAAAATAAGGAATGAAAATAAATCTTGTCTAAGCCGCATCAGCTTCATCATCCACCATCTACTTCCATGAACCTTCATATTCCTTGCCTTGAAGCTCTAGCTCATTTATTGGATCGTCACCTGCATTGTATAGGAGTATTTCTCAATAAGAGGAATGAATTGCTTGCAATCAACTCAGAGAGAACATCCCTCCATAATGATCTTAAATAGAACGGATGAAGCTTTTTCATGACAAACATATTTTTCAAAAATCCCTTGAACCAAATCAGAAAGTTCTTTTATATAATTCAAGATTACATTTATTTTTGAGTAAACTGAGATCTCGATGGACTGGCCTTTTCATTGTAAAAACTGTTTATCCTCATGGGGCTGTTGAAATAGAGAATCCAATGAATGATAATATTTTTAAAGTGAATGGTCAACATTTAAAACCGTTTGTTGAGAAATTTTCTTCAAAGGATTTGTCCATACCTTTGGAATATCCTGTGTACCAGGATTGATCTACTATTCTGATGGAGATCCATTTTCCTTTAATTGATTTCTACCTCCAATTGATTTCATTACTATTGCTCTTATGTTAATTATTATTGCATATCTTTTTAACATTTAGGACAATGTGTTATTTAGGTTGGGAGTGTTGAGCAAACCCCAAGTTTTAACATTCGGATTTGATTGATATCAGCAAATCAAATGAATTCTTCATTCATTCATTGAATGATAAAACCCCAAGTTTTAACATTCGGATTTGATTGATATCGGTAGATCAAATGAATTCTTCGTTCATTCATTGAATGATAAAACCCCAAGTTTTAACATTCGGATTTGATTGATATCGGCAGATCAAATGAATTCTTCATTCATTCATTGAATGATAAACCACTACAAGTGAAGGAGATGCACGATTTAAATAATGGAAGATCCAATATTTTAAAATTGTATCTAGAGTGAAAGGAAAAGTGGAAACAAGACCGGATATAATTTGATTGTTGAGGGCTGCAATGTAGTTTTACTTTGTGAGACCGAGATCGAATCCACAATGACTTATATTTGTGTGTTCTTCTAGAATACTTTAGAACTAGAACTAAAACTAACTATAAAATTGGATTATATGAAGAAGTATGATTGAAACTAAGATAATTTAAAGGAAAATCAATTGAGCAAAGCACTATAACGCCAATTGTAACGCCCTGAAATTCGGGGGTCGAGCATAACTCAACTCCCGAGTTCCAAAACATCACTTATGCAACATATTTAATGATGAATGTATGTTGACTGTATTAGTGCATAAAACATGGAATAGATTAAGCCAAAACACAGATATGCTTCAGGGACAAGTGAATAAAGCAAGCGGAAGACTTATAGTAAAATGTGTACAAGTGTAAATCCCTGAATTACATATACAACCAGATCGTGTAAAAGTGTTAATTAACAAAATTATAAGTATCAAATTACATCATTTCAGTCCCCAGAAATATCCCAGAAATCCCACGCATCAGACCGAGGCTCGCTAGAACCCGTCTGAAAACTGCATATAGGAGAAGGCAGCCTCGTCGTCATCTAGCTCCCGCTCTGCCTCAGACGTCGCATCCACATCTGCAACATCAGGGCCTAAGACAGAGTCTGGTGGGTGTTTAACACCGCCCCAGAAACATGGGAGTGAGTGATCAACTCAGTGGAACAATAAGGCACTGGTTAACATGTTATCAGTTCAATCAAACAGTAATGATAAAGCAGAATAAGTAATTAAATCCTAAGTACTCTTGTTAATGCAAGTATGAATGCAATATGATGCGTGCCCTCACGCGTACACCCTCAGCGTCTTCATCTTACGTTACGCATGACATCGCCTCAAAGTGCGCCACATCTACAAAGCACATGCAAATGCGGTGCATGGATATGATTACCAAGTTGTTATTAGTCCATTTCACACAACAGGATTGGGAAGCTAAGATACCTTCCTCATGTCACCATCCAAACAGTGATCCATTCTAGGGTCGTCAATCCTAGATATCGCATACGATCATATAGTTGAGGTCGTAGCAAAGGGCTCGTCACCAATCAGTGCACGCCTTTCATGCCCTTACTACCACAGATCGGCTCGTCACCTCCTTGGGGTATCCAGGTATGCTCGAGGTCACTACAAAGGGCTCGTCACCAATCAATGTAGGCCGACAGCACAAATATAGTGTCCTATACCACCATAATCGGCTCACGAGTTTAGTTGCTCATTGGTCACTACGGGGAGGCTCGTCACCCCAGCGTAGGCCGACAGCTCGACCACGGTGTCCCATACCACCATGTCCGGCTCATGAGTCTTAGCGGATCAGGTACCATGGTTATTAGGATTTCATTGGTAAGTTCGGTACCCTAGATTCAAGTAGTAGCGTCCATACATGGTTAACATACATCGGACAATCGGGTTACTTGACGAACTCGACTAGCACGAGCGCACGTTGAATTGAACGACATAGAGTGCGCAAACACTCCGCGTGGCCAAACCACTTCCGCCAACTCTAATACGGCTCGGGTTCGTCTAATACGTCCTACGTGGCGAAAGCAATCTCAACCACGAATATAGGGTCAATTACCGATCTCCTGGACTAAGGCATAGTCCCAAATATCCTACACTACTACAGATATTCATATGGAATGTAAAACATAATGGATCAACAACTCAAATCATGGTACATGCACATCCGAAGAATATAAACTTAACATAAATGTAAGCATAGGATATGATTGAATTTAAATAACTTGAATTGTAACTGCATAAAGGAAAACATGCGCATCAATGGGAGTATTGAGAATCACTTCTCAATGCCCACACTTAGTGTAATCAGTTACACTTAGGTCATTCATGCATTTCTACAAACACTTAGCATACAAGGAATAACATACATGACGTATGTTGGAATACATGCACTTAGACAATTCCTTTTACCAAGGAGTTGTCATACATGCATCTAGCATACATACATGACAAATAATCATGGCAAACACAAGTGCGTATTTTATACGTATACGGTACTTTATAAATACACTTAGAATACACAAATCTCAATATAGCACATGCATATCAGGAAAGCAATGTAAACATAACATTTGACATGTGAAATCTCATCCATAACAAGAATAAATCACTAACTGGGATTGAAAGCCTTGAAAACCATAACCTATACACTTTAAGTCCGCACCTTAAGCGAAGAAAGAACCGCCGAACTGATTTAGACGAGTTGTCTTCGTCAACGGCGCTAGAATACCCTAAAATAAGGATAGAAATGAGATACAACAACACCAAGTCTAATCTAAGCTCTAACACAGGTTAGGGTTAGGTTAACTTACCCCAAAAGAACTCAGAATCGTCAGAGGAACGATTCAAAGTAAAGGTTCAAAGGTGAAGAAGAACAAGGAAGAATCAAGATGATTCACCAACCAATCTCTCTCACTAACTCTCTCTTTCCCACTCTCTTTCCAAGCTAGGGTTAGAGAAAATTCGTATGGAAATGAGAGCTAGGGTTTAAGGTCTATATATAGGCCTTAAAATGATGGAAATAACCCCAGGGTCAAGGTATACTTAGGTTATAACCAAAGCACGCCTTTCTCGATCCAACGAAGCACTTCTGGTGGGCCTATAACCACGAAAGGTCGGACTTAAGCTCATTGACCATGGATCTAGGTCAGGCTGAGATTTCATACCGACCGGCTCTTCAGATCAGCCGTGGCGGACCACACTCAATTCAACGGTCACGGAAACTCGATCAGGTCCACAAGCACTAGGATATGCCTGGGCCAACCATCCTGATCAGAGGGTGAAATTGGGTCAGAATCCAACGGTCAGAATGCTTAAAATCGTCGCGCAAGCGACACGACTCAGATTTCAATAAAAGCTTATTAAATTCCAACCGTTCTCACACTCTTCACTCAGAGCTTAACCAAATCGACCCAGAACATCAGATCGACTTGATTTTCGAGGTGAAGATCAAGCCCAACTCGGTGACCGCAACAGCCTATGATCATCGCTATCGGACTTTCGACGCGCGGTCTAGGTCCGATCCAGATCTTCCAAAAATTCCCTAGAACATCTGGATTTAGCGATGGATCCAGATTTCAGAGTAACGTAGCGCTCACTAATCTACACGTTTAGAGCCATGCAGATACAATTTAAAGTGATTGATGCGAATTTCACAAGCAATCGAGTAAAGCGTTAATTACCCCAAAACAACTACTTAAGGAAAGATAAGCACAAAAATTCCAAGGTCGTTACACCAATGATCCACTTATAGCCATTCTTAATGTCTAATTCACTTGATTCAATTAGATAACTCAACTAGAATCGAAGTCCTATCCCATCCAGCTGGATAATAAAGTGATTAAATCATTATTCATAAATTAAAATAATTTGAACTTCAATTGATTTGGTTTCCACATGAGGCACCAAAGTATTGATTTCAGGGAATTTAAAGCATCTATCATGCCCTTAGTCTACGATAGATTAATGGATTTTATATATCAATCTCTTGCAAAATAGATAAGAAATTACTCATAGATTTCCTAGGCATCCAAAGTGCTCGAAGTCGACAATGAATCAAAGTAAACTAAAAATATATCTTCATTGAAACCAATATCAATGAATTGTTCAACAATCAAACCAAATACTTGAATAAAAGTAAACTAAAATATGCTCCTTTATAAAAAAATCACCCCATAAATCTTCCTTGTAGGATCTCAGGATCGAAACCTGGCGTGTGAGAGCTGGGAGCTGAGAATGGGGTACTACCAAAGCTGTCGGCATTGAATTCGGAGGCCGAAAAATTAATGAGCCTGGTTCATGAGTTTGGGGGGTGACAGGAGTTGTTACTAGAGCATAACTTGGGAAAACTTGCGGATGACATCACATATCAACTAATAGTCTTAGGTTAACTATCCTTCATTGCGTGATTGTTATGAACTTGGAATAATTAGAATCCCAATATCGAAGATTTAGAAATACACCTTAGGTTTCCATTGTAACTTAGTTTAAATTAGCATTCCCATTCGAGAACTTATAAACTTTGAAAATAACACCCTAGCAGGTGTGTCTTGTGTAAGGTTTAGTTATTAAGAAATTTCGAGGATGAAATTTTCTATTAAGAGGGGAGAGTTGTAAGACCCGTACCCCAATTTATCGATCGAATGCTTCAACTTTGGCATGGACATGTTCTGTGTGGATTAGATCGATGAGTTTTGATTGTGATCCTATTTTAGTACTGTAACACCCTGAGACTGCGCGGGTGCTACAATTCCAATGCCGCGAGGGACACCCCATTGTGACCCCTAGATTAGAAGTTATAGTTTCGGCATAATTCGAGGTGGGATACGCAACACACGTGGGCCTCACTTGTATAAATTCCAAGGTTGTCTAATAAATTAATCAATCAATCAATTAATCCATTAATCAACCCATTAATCAACACATTAATCAACCCATCACCTCTCTCTCCCAATTAGTCAAAGAAGCTCATACCTTGCCCATGCTAAGTCATTCCTCTCTCATTCTGCCTCTCCCCATTCTGCCCCTCCATCTTTTCCTAATCACCTCTCTAAAAGTTATACCATAAATTCCCAAACCTCTCTCATTTCCACACATTTCTTAGCAAGAGAGTAAAGAGAGATTAAGAGAAAGAAAGAGATTAGGGAGAGATTAATAGAGAAAGAGAGAAAATAAAGAAAGATTATAGAGAAAATTAGAGAAATTATTTGAGAGAAAGAGAGAGCTTGAGAGAGATTAGGGAGAGATCTAGAGGTTAAGAGGAAGAGAGAAGATAAAAGATAGATTAGAAGAGATTAGGAGTGGAGAGGAGCTTGGTGGACTGTCCGATCACTGATATGAACCGATCCAACCGTCCATCTACATTGTAAGTGCATGGGAGGATAAAAACCCTCCCTTTCTTTGTGTTATCCATTTTTGGAGGGCTCATAAGGGTGGGACCCACCTTGATCATGTATGGTGTTTAAGGTGGTCCCCATAAGAGAGGAGGTGTGCTCACAACCCCAAGTGTAGGGTTGCGATGCAGTAATAATCTCGATGAGACCAAGGTCGAATCCACAGGGACTAACTTCATGTATTTTCTAAGAGCAACTAGAAGTAGAACTAGAAGAAGATGTAAACCTAAATCAGGAAAGTAGAGGGAGTGATTATGAAGTGCTTATTTAGTAACTCTAGAAATTTAAAGGTGAGAACTAGGGTTTCCAGGGGGTCCACTTGCAACTATTAGGATGTTTCCTTGATTCAAGGCACTCAATTGGAATTGGAGTCCAATCCTATCCAATTGGAAGATATTTAATAAACTTAGATCTAAACTTCCATTGATCTAATTTTCAACAAATGAAAGTCGTGAGGATTAGAAGTGATTCCATCACCTAACCATGCCTAGAAGACAATGGTAAACAACAGGGTATACCGATCCAACAACTAACATGGGAGAATTGTGAAGAATAAAATGGATTCCGTCACCCATCCATGCCCAAGGGATGATGGAGAACAACAGGATTTTCTATTTTCACAAACTCCAAACAGAAAAAGAAAATACTCCAAGCTATTGCAGATCCATTGTAATTTTAGTCACAACAAACCATTAAACACTAAAAGTATTCCTTAAATATCAAACTAAAATAGAAGGAGTTTAACAATAACAAGAATCAAACAAGAAAAACATCCCAACCATGCTACAAGCTTCACCCCTTAGCCCTAGCTAAGGGATCTAGCCAACCATACACATGATTGGATTAAAAACCCTAGAAGAAAGCATTAAAAACAAAGAAGAAGGGAAGAAGAACTCTTGAGAAGAGGCTCCGCTCTTTTTCTCTACTTCTTAAAACCCTAGATATCCTAAAAAGTTCCTAGGAAACCCCTATTTATAACCGAAGTTCCGCAGATCCACAAAATCGGATCAAATATATGCACTCACCCTTCGATGTCATCGAAGGGGTTGAATCCGGAAGTCGCGCCTTTTCGCTCTTTCGCACTATGTAAGTCTCTGTGTCATCGATTTGTCCTTCAATGTCATCGAACAAAACTTTAAATCATCAAACAGGTATTCGAGTCATCGAGAATGTGTCTAAAACAGTCCAATGAGTTGCTTCAATTTCTTCAATAAATTCGATGCCATCGAGCAGTCTCCGATGTCATCGATCACCTTCCTTTGAGTCATCAAACATGTCTTCAATAGATCGAGAAAAACACCCAATATGTCCAGCAATCAACTCGACTTTCCCTCATAAATTCGATGTCATCGACTAGTGTTCGATGTCATCGAACAGTTTTCGATGGCACAGTCTTTGTGATTTCTGCGTTTGTTCTTTCGACTTTCTTCCTTCTCCACTTGGTTTTCTTGGATCTTGGGACCTTAAAATCTTCAATCTTAGTCTCCACAGGTCCATTCTTTGCCTTGGTGACTTTTGAGCGTTAAATCCAGGCTTTTAATACCTTTTCCAATCCAAGCTCTCAAATTCACCTTGCAACACAAACATGAGTAAAATAGAACATTAAGCAGTTTCATGTTCATAAAAGCAAGATATAAATGGGGTCCAATATGCAATATTTTTCCCTTAACACAATTCCCAACCAACATTTACTAGTCCCGAGAAAAATATGTGAAAAATAAATCTCAATGCTTGATGTCAGGAATCTTTTTCAGAAAATAATCTTTTGTGCACTGAAGTATGAATGGGTAGAAATAAGATACAAAAGTGAGATTTTGAAAACCTAGAACCAAATCACATAGGCAAGCACTCAAATATGTTCTTTGTCTATTAAATCAAAGCATAATTTGTATATTAAGTTTTTCAATGTGCTCAGTGAAAGTCAACTTACTTCTCGTATAAATACTATCAATTCATCATGTTACCCATGCTCATCACTTCAATATCAGTTTGAACCTCAAGTACTGATTCCGAACTTATCCCCTTTCCTTCTTGTTTCAATTTTTGATTTTATATCGATGGTTAATTTTTATTCATTCTTTTTATTTTTATATTCTTTTCCAGTCTTTTCATTCTTTTCATTCTTTTTCATGACCTCTTTGTTGATTTTTTTTTTAAAATTGGTTCTTTTGTTCTTTTAAGGTGGATAAAATTATCCAGACTCGATTCTCACCATCTATCAATAATTCACATACTAACAATCAGAAATTCTAGTGCATCTTACAGAAGGCATTATTGAATTTAATGTGTCTTGTGATTTAAGTTAACATGATATTCAAACTTCATCTTAATCAATTGAGCGCAAGAACTTAAGTGATAAATTACTGAGGTGATTAATTCTGACAATCCAAAATTCAATCTCTATCTTATCATACTCAAAGCATTCTTAAGTATACAATTTACCGCTTCCCAAACAGATTTTAACTTGAAACATTGAAAATTTTCAAAATTTTTGTTCAAAACTGAGAAAACACTGATTAGGTTACCTAATCCCTCATCCGTAAATGAAAAATCTACATTGTCCTCAATGTTAAAGAATAAGCATGCAATGCAAACGAGGTAATGAAAAGAAAAGGGAAGTGATGGAAAGGTAATACTTGAAGAAGGAATTTTGAGGCATTCCCAATAATCTTAGTATGAAGATAGGTTGCACCAAACAAAACTCAACAAAGTATAAGCAAACTATCCAAAAAAGCTGAAATAAACTACCCTAGTCCTATGAAAGCGATAAACCTACGTATACCTCCATCAGACTAGGAGATCAATCCTAGTACATAGGATCAGTTAGCGGTATGGACATGTCCTTTGAATTAAATTTCTCAACAAATGGCTTTAATCGATGTCCATTTACTTTGAATTCATTACCATTGTTTGGATTCTTTATCTCGACAGCCCCATGAGGATAGACATTAGTAATAGTGAAAGGGTTGGTCCAACAAGATCGGAGCTTACCCGGAAAGAGATGTAATCGAGAATTATACCAAAAGACTTTCTGACCGGGTCTGAATGATTTTTGAAGAATGTGTTGATCATGAAACACCTTCATCTTGTCCTTGTAAATTCTTGAGTTCTCATACGCATCATTCCGGATTTCTTCAAGTTCATTCAATTGAAGTTTGCGTAGCGAGCCAGTGTTGTCTAGATTGAAATTCAGATTTTTAATAACCTAGTAGGCCCTATGTTTCAACTCCACATGTAAGTGGCAGGCCTTCCCATAGACAAGTCCAAAGGGAGACATTCCAATAGGGGTCTTAAATGTGGTACGGTAAGCCCATGAGGCATCGGTCAATCGGATTGACTAATCCTTATGGTCAGGGTTAACCATCTTTTCCAAGATGTATTTAATTTCCCTATTGGAAATCTCAGCTTGCCCACCTGTTTGTGGGTGGTATGGAGTGCTTGCTTTATGGGAGAAGCCATATTTCTTCATTAAGTTCGCAAATGACCTATTACAGAAATGTGAACCTCTATCACTAATGATGGCTCGAGGTGTTCCAAACTGGGAAAGGATATTCTCTTTTAAGAATTTAATGACCGTTTGATGATTATTATTCCAGCATGAAATCGCTTCGACCCATTTAGTGACATAGTCTATGGTTAGCAAAATATATAAATTCCCAAAAGATTGGGGGAATGTCATATGAAATTGATGCCCCAGTAATCAAATGCTTCAATGATCAGAATGGGGTTTAAGGGCATCATGTTTCGACGGGACAATGCTCCCAATTTCTGACAACAATCACAAGCTATGCAAAACTCATGAGTGTCCTTAAACATAGTGAGCCAATAAAAGTCGCACTGCAGAATTTTGGCCATGGTCTTTTTGGTAGAAAAGTGACCACCACAGGCCTGAGAATGATAGAAGGAGATGACACTTTGCTGTTCATTATCTAGCACACATGTCACGCCCCAAACTCAGAAATCGGGCTTACAAAATTTCCGATCACCAAATCCGATACCGACAGCCTCCCTAGTACCCCATTCTCAGCTCCCAGCGCCCATACGTCGATTTTCGATCCTGAGATCCTACAAGGAGGATCTTCAATGTACATTTGTTCCATAACAAGCATAATCAGAAGTTTACCCAAATCACAAAGGCAACATCATCATCACATATTCACTAATATAAACAGTTGAATACAGTGTTGAAAGGGAAATATATATATCGAAATCAAAGCTCTATAAGACCGCTACATGCTCTATGCTCAACGCTGCTACAACCTAACGCTACCTGCACGCATCTATCGTGCACAAGTTTATAGAAAGCTTAGAGGGTGGTGTAAGTGTGTGTGATGCACGTGCCAAGCATGTAAATATTAGAGTAAGTGGAAATACTGGCAATCCATAAATCGTACAATATCAGAGTAATGTGGAAACAAGCTGGTAAGTCCATAAATATCATCAGCCTCATTCAGGCTATGCGATGCAAAAACATAATAAGCCAATATCATTTACTGAGGAAGCAGTGTAGTATACAAATCCTTATGAGTCCATAAATACCGTTAAGATCATCTAGGCCATATAAATGCAGAACCATAGTAACTCAAAATCCCATATGTCACGGATGCAGTATACGGTGCGAATAAATGACTAAGCTGGAGTGTGAAGTCGGGATGATAGTACGTAGTATTGCAGGCTATGGGGTCTATTACAAGGGACTTCTATCCAAACCAGACCCATACTTAAATTTGGATAAATAGGCTCAATGTGGTAAACTCCTGATCTTAGGTTGGTCGCGTGTCCCAATTGAAATCCTGGCCATTGTGAAGGTATACATAGCAATTAGTTGCACGCCACCAGCCTGAGTGGATAATGAATGAATGAATGAATGAGTAAAATGCTGAGTATGTAACTCTTGCTCAATAAGTTCGCATATCAGTACCGTACATCTTTGGGATCATCACTGGGGTCTAGTACACTCTATATGCAATCGCCGCCCACTGGACGCACGACCATGCAAGTGGAAGAGATCTCACTATCCACCTAGCCAGTAATCAGCCAATATCTACCCGGCACATTGACAGCGGACCCAATTATAAGCTGGTCAAACTCAGCCTAGCTATGCCTACTACCCTCAGTCGGGTAAGGCCACAACCCCTTCCCAACCGACCATGACACAGTGAGAGACGTGGCCTACTAGTATATGGCCCTTATGTGCTCATATACATCGACTCAGTCTCGACGTTGGGGTGTCTCCTAGCCATGAAGGTTTAGGAATTTTTACCCAGGGACATCTATGGCGCCCGTATGCTAGAACCAAACATTTCTGGTGTCCCATCTGGCCATCCATGATATGCCTGTGGAGGCCACGACCCTGATGTCGCTAGGGCATACGGTGATCATATCACAAAATGTGAGATGCATGAGTCACACAGTCCAATCATGCATCAATCCTACACATATCGTGCGCTCATGTGGAACGACTCTGCCTATCAGAGAGTCCCATAAACAACCCGCCCTATGGCATATGCTATGATCAATCACTCCTCATATCAAGCGTATATTTGATGCGCATGGGCATGGATCGTGAAGCTATACTAAGTATGTTGTAAGATGATGGTGTACTCTCCTTATATTAAGGATGGGCCTAGACAGTGTACCCATAACAAGAATGGGCCCAAGGGAAGGTCATAATGTGGACATCTAATCATCATTGTACATCAATGTGGACATTTAACCAACATTACTCTCAAGCAGTGGCCCATATAAATATTATTACATATATTATAGTGAAATCACACATTACATCGGTCCGCACATTCATCTCATTAGGCCTCACTCAAGGGCCACACATACACCACACGGGCCTTGCCATACGAGCCACAAATACATCACAATAGGCCTTATCAAATGGGCCACAAATAAATCACAACGGGCCACATATCTAGGCCTTAAATACATCACAATGGGCCACATACCTAGGCCTAATACACATCACAATGAGCCACATGACATGGGCCTAATACACATCACGATGGGCCGCATGACATGGGCGTAATACACATTACAATGGGCCGCATGACATGGGCCTAATATACATCACGATGGGCTGTATGACATGGGCTTAATACACATACAATGGGCCACATGACATGGGCCTAATACACATCACGATGGGCCGCATGACATGAGCCTAATACACATCACAATGGGCCGCATGACATGGGCCTAATACACATCACAATGGGCCCCATGACATGAGCCTAACATATATCACAATGGGCTGCTCAATGGGTCGCACCAATGAGCCTCATATACATCAAGTGGGCCACATCAATGGGCCGCACCAATGGGCCTCATACACATCAAGTGGGCCGCATTAATGGGCTGCACCAATGGGCCTCATATATATCAAGTGGGCCGCATCAATGGGCCGCACCAATAGGCCTCATATACATATAGTGGGCTACATCAATGGGCCACACCAATGGGCCTCTTATGCATCAAGTGGGCCGCATTAATTGGCCACACCAATGGGCCTCATATACATCTAGTGGGCCGCATCAATGGGCTGCACCAATGGGCCTCATATACATTAAGTGGGCAGCATCAGTGGGCCGCACCAATGAGCCTCATATGCATCAAGTGGGCCGCATCAATGGGCCACACCAATGGGCCTCATATACATCTAGTGAGCCGCATCAATGGCCACACCAATGGGCCTCACATACATCAAGTGGGTCGCACCAATGGGCCTCATATACATCAAGTGGGCCGCATCAATGGGCCACACCAATGGGCCTAGAAAAGTGGATGAACCGTGTGCATGCAACACACATATCATGGTAGGCCGCACAAATGAATGACATAGATATACAATACATGCATCAATGGTAGGCCCCACGTGGCCACATCCAAAGTTGGATGGTGTGAATGTAGAATATGTACACCAAGGTGGGCCCCATCGCATGGGCTTAATATACATAACGGGTGGGCCCCGTATACAAAGCAAATGGGCCCCACCAGATGGGTAGCATCGGTATAACATAAATCACGGTAGAGCTCACCGCATCGTCCAAACATTGTCTATGTAAATCAGCACTGTCCAAACATTGTTTATGTAAATCAGCACTGTCCAAACATTGTCTATGTAAATCAGCACTATCCAAACATTGTCTATGTAAATCAGCACTGTCTAAACATTGTCCAACACCGTCCAACACAATCTGGATGGTGCGGATGAAATAAATACATCATGGTAGTGTTCATGTTGGTAAAACAGGTGGATGGACGATGTGGATAAAATAAATACATCTAGGTGTGGTCCACTATCCAGATCTGCTAGACGGTGTGCAAACACCACATACATCAAGGTGTGGCCCACAGAACTGCTGACGTGCAGGGCAGCAGAAGCTGCTTGCTGCACGGGACCTAGTAGGTGAACGGCTTGGATCTAAAACACATCAAAGGTGGGTCCAAAATGGACGGACGGTTTGGATTTAACACATACATCAGATGGGCCCACAGAACTTACAGGCGTCTATGCTGCTCGTGGAATGGATAGATGGACGGTCTGGATTCCACCCACGCACCAGGTGGGTCTCGTCCAGATGGACGGATGGTGTGGATGAAACCCACACACGTCTGGTGGGTCCCACGGAACTTGGTGATGATGCACCAGCCAGTCCTCTTCCATTCAACAGGTGGGTACCGCTATCCAGGGCATCTGGACGGTGTGGAATAACATATACATCACGACGGTCCACACAGGAGGACAGTGTGGATCAACATCAAGGTGGGCCATACACACACACACACACACCAGGTGAGCCACACACCTCATCATAAAAATGAAAGAAGAGAGAGAAGGAGAGAGGAAGAAAGGTCTAAAGGGGAGGGACCCCGCCACTATGGGCCCTCCCTATACAATGCATACATCAAGATGGGTCCCACCATATGTGGGCCCTTAAATCATCAAAATCGAGATGATGAACACCCACTGTTGGATCTCCTCTTCCTTCTTCTTCCAATGCATCCTAGAGCTTCAATGGAACATGATTCAATGGTTGAGATTGATCATGGAGGGTGGGATTAGGTGGTAGGAAGGTGGGCCACGCTAGCTTCTTTGGGGAGCTTGGACAATTGCTCTCATGGTGGCTTAGAAGATGGGTAGAGGAATGATAGAGAGAGAGGGTTGTAAGGAGAGAGGGATGGGTGACATGTAAGGGATGGATTGCTTTGGTAAGGGAGTGATGAGATATGTGCTTGACATGTGATGTGTACTTGATTGATTGATTGTTTGATTGATTTGACATGTTCTCTTGGGTTTTGCAAATACGCAGTGTTATCCTCGAACTGAACAAGGGCCAACATCTCTTGGCCTGGGTATCGCATCAGCGTGTGAGACGCGGTGTCAGAATCATGTCGATGGTGCGGTGATAAGGGTGCAAGTATTGGGCCGAGCCAAATATGGAATACGGGATATGACTCAGGGTCGCACGCAACTGATATTTATGCATCGCGGGTCGCCGAAATTTAACCAGGAGGACCGTGAGAGCCTACGGAACAGTACAATCTAGGATATGTGCCTGACAACACATCTTCTTAAGATTTGGTCTAAGTAATATTTAAATAAATATGGATCATCCCAGAAGAATTTGCTACCTCAGTAAAGAATTTCTTCTTATCTTACGTAGTCTAATATGTCGGCGTGAAACCTGTAAAAAGATAATTAGTAATATCCGTAAACCAAGGTGAATGGGAGACTTTGAACAATTGTTTATCAGGGAACATGTCATTTATATGTGTCATCTCAAGGGGATTAGAGAGATAAAGGCAGGAAAGATGGTTAGCCACTATGTTCTCTACTCCCTTTTGTATCTTTTATTTTCAAATCAAATTCTTAGAGTAGGAGGATCCATATTATTAGGCGGGGCTTAGTATCATTCTTAGAAAGGAGATACTTGAGCACTGCATGATCTGTATAAATGACGATCTTAGATCTGATCAAGTAGGACCTATATTTGTCCAAAGCGAACACTACGGCTAAGAGTTCTTTTTCTATAGTGGAGTAGTTCACTTGGGTAGGATTTAGAGTTCTACTTGCGTAATGAATAATGTAGGGCTTCTTTTCTTTTCTCTGGCCTAAAACTACTCCAAGAATATAGTCAGACGTGTCACACATAAGTTCAAAAGGAAGGTTCCAATCGGGTGGTTGCATGATAGGTGCAGTGGTTAACATGCCATTGAGCTTAGTAAAAGCTTCCTGTCATTACTCAGTCCACTTATATGACACATCCTTTTGAAGTAGATTGCATAAAGGACGAGAGAGGTGACTAAATTCCTTTATGAATCTCCTATAAAAGTCGGCGTGTCCTAAGAAGGATCTCACATCTTGTATGTTCTTGGGTGGAGGTAAGTTCGAGATAAGATCAATCTTAGCCTTATCTACCTCAATTCCCTTGGACGAGATAATATGTCCAAGGACAATTTCCTTACGAACCATGAAATGACACTTTTCCCAATTCAAACATATAATCATGAACATTTCAAGAAGAATTACACATACCAATATCTAATTTTAATTTGGAAAACCTGTTTTTGTCAAGTGGCTTAGTGAATATGTCAGCAAGTTGGTTTTCAATCTACACATAGCCTAATGAAATTTTTTTCTCTTCCACTAATCTCGAATATAGTGGTACCTAATATTAATATGTTTGGTACAAGAATGCTGGATGGGATTCTTAGAGATATTGATTGCGATAGAGTTATCACAATATAGAATCATTGTGCTTTGTGCAATCCCGTAATCATTCAACATTCTTTTCATCCACACAAGCTGAGTGCAGGCATTTCTAGCTGCGATATATTCAGCCTTAGCTATGGATAGGGATACGGAACTTTGTTTCTTACTATGCCAGGAAACTAGACAGTTCCCAACATAAAAGCAACCACTGCTAGTAGATTTTTGATCATTTATATTCCCAGCCCCATCAACATCTGAGTATCCAACTAATTGAACATTAGTATCAAGTGGATACCAGAGACTAAATTAACTGTACTTGCGACATACTTAATAATCCTCTTGACAGCAATCAGGTGGGATTCCTTAGGTTCATATCGATATCTAGCACAAATTCCTACGCTGAATGCAATATCAGGTCGACTCGCTGTTAAATATAACAGACTGCCAATCATACTGCGACATAACCTTGGATCTACGCTTTTACTTGTTGCATCTTTAGATAACTTAAGAGTTGTACTCATATGAGTATCAAAATTCTTACCACTTTCAAAACCAAACTTCTTAACTAAGTTTAGAACATACTTGATTTGAGAAATGAAAATACCGTCTTTAAGTTGTTTCACTTGTAGACGTAGGAAGTAATTCAGTTCTCCAACCATACTCATTTTGAACTTGGACTTCATCAACTCTGCAAACTCAGTAGACAGGTCAGAACATGTAGAGCCATAGATAATGTCATCAACATATAACTGTACTATAAGTATGTGTTCATTATTTTTCTTAACAAATAAGGTTTTATCAACAGTTCCCATAACGAAGTTATGACTTAGTAAAAACTTAGTCAGTTTCTCGTACCATGCCCTGGGAGCTTATTTTAAACCATAGAGTGCCTTTTTCAGGCGATAAACATGATCAGTGTGTTTAGGGTCTTCAAAATCCTTTGGTTGTTCTACATAAACTTCCTCATGTAGATCACTATTTAAGAAAGCACTCTTGACATCCATTTGATAAATTTAAATTTTTTTAAAATAAGTAATGGATATGAATAATCTGATGGATTCAAGATGAGCTACTGGGGTAAAGGTTTCATCATAATCGATCCCTTCTATCTGAGTGTACCCTTACAACTAGTCTAGCCTTGTTTCTTATAATATTCCCTAACTCATCAGACGTATTTTTAAATATCCACTTGGTTCCAATGATATGTTTATCAGCCGGTCTAGGAACCAAATGCCACACATCATTTCGAATGAATTGATTCAGTCATCTTGCATGGCTACAATCCAATTTTCATCAGCAAGAGCCTCTTTTACATTAGCCAGCTCAATTTGGGAAGTAAAACACACATAATTGCATATGTTTTCTAATTGTTTTCATGTACGCACACCAGTGAGAGGGTTACCTAGTATTTGATCAGTAGGATCGGTTTAACTAATCGAAATTCAGTGTTGACTTGACTAGATGAAGAGTTAGGTTTATCTGTAACATTGACTTCATCATCTTCTAAACTTAGAGGTGGTGTATTCAGGTGATCATCAATCAACATTTATGGATTCCTGAATGACACCGGTCCTCTTGTTGAGAACACGATATACTCGATTGTTTAAAGCATACCCTAGGAAGATCCCTTCGTCACTTTTAGTGTCAAACTTTCATAAATTTTTGTGATCACGCAAAATATAACACTTACTGCTAAAAACTCGAAAGTATTTAACTGTGGGCTTCTTGTTAAACCACAGTTCATAAGGTATTTTATCTTTTGATTTTCTAATATAAACACGGTTTATTATATAGCATGTAGTGTTCACAGCTTTAGCCCATAGATTTTTAGGTAACTTCATGCTATTTAACATAACATTAGCCATTTCTTAAAGCACACGGTTTTTCCTTTCAACAACCCCATTTTGTTGAGGTGTCTTAGGTGCAGAAAATTCATGCGATATCCCGTGATCGCTACAAAACTTCTCAAAATTGTTATTCTCAAACTCTGATCCATGATCACTTCAAATTTTAGAAATATTTGTTTCCTTTTCAGTTTGGATACGCTTAAGTATCCCTTTCACTTCATCGAGAGTTTCATACTTCTCTCTCATGAAAGCTACCAATGTATATCTAGTAAAATCATCCACAATTACAAGAAAGTATTTCTTTTCACCTCGACTCTTTGTTCTAGTTGGTCCAATAAGATCCATGTGGAGGAGTTTAAGGGGTTTAGATGTGGTGAAGGAGTTCACTTTCTTGTGACTACTCTTTATTTGTTTTCCGATTTGACATTCGCCACAAATATTATCTATTTTCTTCAATTTTGGTAGACATCTTATTAGATTGGGTTTGCTCAGTCTATATAGATTCTGTTAGTTTATATGTCCAAGTCGTTTATGCCATAATTCGGTCTCATTGGCTTGGACCATGTAACATGATAATTTAGATGAGCTAGAATCACTTACAATATAGCAATTTTCAGATGTTCTTCGACCATTCAATATCACACAACCTTTCTCATTAGAGATCTCACATCCTTGATTAGTGAATTTGACACTATGTTTATTATCACAGATATGTGAGATACATAAAAGATTATGCTTAAGACCTTATATGAATAAAACATTTTCAAAAGGAGGAAGATTGAAAAGTTGAATCGTACCTTGGCCAATTATTTTGCAATTGCTCCCATCACCAAATGTGACTGACCTGTCAATCATTTCTTTGTAGTTAGTGAATAAATCTCTATCACCTGACATGTGTCTAGAGCAACCACTATCTAGGTACCACTTTGATTGACTCGAAGCCTTGAAAGTGGTGTGGGCAACCAGACAAGTAACCTTTGGGACCTATTTCATCACCATTTTGGGTTTTGGAGCAATACTGATTTTTCTACGCTTGTAGTTATTATTAATTCTACCATTCAAGTTAGTTTTCAAAAGCTCCTTAAGTAAAACGACAATCTTCTCAGCTAAGGGATTGTAATTCTGATTTCTAAAATTGATATGGTTGACATTAGGTTTGGTAGCTTGAAAAGTTTTAGGATTTTTAAAACTGTTTTGATTTAAGCTTTTCCCTTTTGAGTTGGAGGACTCTCCTTTAACAAACTTAGGAGTAATCTTATTTTTCAAAGGCATGTTTTTATCATAACCTAGACCCGATCTATCTCTACATTTTCTTGATCCGGTTAGTAAATTTTCAAGTTTAGGGTCTCCCTGGGCATACCTTCAAGTATCTTTTGAACTCAAGAGGGAAGAGACTTCCATTTTTAGTGTCATTTTCTGATTTTAGGTTTTCAAGTTGAGATGTTTTGAAATCTAAATCACATTTAGTTTTTTCAAAACAATTAGAAATATGTGATTTTTAAAAACTAAGTTTTCAAAATCCTCTTTTAATTTTAGAAACTTTTCTTTTTGAAGTTTAAGCTTGACAGCAATCTTACAACTCTCCCTGTATATGGCATTGTAGGCATCCTGAAGATCGTCTTTGTTTTCAGGGTCACTCAGATTTTCATATTCAGATGTATCACAACTATTTGTGGAAGTGACTCTGGCTAGAGTCATTAGGGCCTTGACTTCACTTGTAGATTTGGGTTTTGAATCATCCGACTTAGAAAAAGCTTCAGAGGAGGATGATTCATCCCACGTGGCCAACATGCCTTTTCTCTTTGGCTGGTCCCTTTTAGGACACTTATTTGCCAGATGCCTGTATTCATGGTAGTTGAACTGTCTTTAAGTGATTTCCAATTTTTAGTTTTACCCTTTTTCTTCTCAAAGGGTTTTTGAAAATCAGCTCTTTTTTTACTTTTGAAAATCTTATAAAACTTCTTAGCTAATAAGGCCATATCATCCTTTGAGTTTTCATAATCAGAATTATTACTGTCTTGAGAAATACATTTGGATGATTTAAGGGCTATAGATTTACCTTTTGGAGCTTTGAAATTTAACTCGTAGGTTTGAAGTGAACCAACAAGCTCTTCCACCCTCATATTATTCGTGTCTCGAAGTTCCTGAATGACAGTCACCTTGGAATTGAACCTCTCAGGAAGTGAGTGCAGTATCTTTGCACAAACTTTATTTTCTGGGATGCTATCATTTAGTTTAGAATAGAAGTCCATGAATGATTCACTTTCTTCCATACGTATTTCCTCAAACCTAGTGGTGATGATTTGAAATTTTGACTTTTTGATAATAGTCGTACCCTCATGTGTCATTTCTAAGCTATCCCAGGCTTGTTTTGCACTATCACAAGATATAATTCTTTTAACCTCATCCGGTGATAGTGCATAAGTGATTGCATTTAAGGCTTTGACATTGGCACTGCTCTCATTTTTCTGAAGAGTGGTCCACATATAATAAGGTGTTTCTTTAACAGTCTTAGTTCCATTGGTGCTTAGAACTTCAGACATAGGTGGGTTCCATCTAGTCACTATAGCTTACCACACGCTCTCATCGATGGATCTAAAAAAGATCCTCATCCTGGCTTTCTAATAGGCATAGTTGGAGCCATTGAATGGTGGTGGCCTAGTAATGGAGAGGTTATCAAAATTTGACATATTAGGCACTCGAGATCGCTTAGCTCAGGAAATTAATCTAATGGAATGAGCTATTAGGCTTTAATACCACTTAAAAAGGGTGAGCTCCAAGTCCTAGAGGAAGGGGGGGGGGGGGGGATGAATAGGACTATGCCAAATAAAAATAAAATGCAAAAATATTACACGGATAACAGAAATTAAAAGCAACCTTAAATGCACAAGTATTGAGAGGTTGATAGAAACTTGTTCTAAGGACAACCTTACACCAAAAACCAATGGCTTATGGTTGGACAACCTAATTTCTAAAACGTCGGTAAGTATCAAAAACTCAAACCGAAATAGAGGCAAAAGAAATAAACCTAGCTATTACAACATTCACCACAAAAGCATAAAATAGATTACAACATTCACACACATAATCAAATACAATCATCCAGCACAACTCCAAGAATTATAGTGGTTCGTGTGTGTACACCAACCGTTCATAAATAGCCACACAATTACTCCATTCTAATATCTACACCCACAGGATATTGGCTTTTACTAAGAAAGAAAGTTTTCCAAGGTTCACCTTAAAACCTTTACAGATGTATTTTTCAATGGGATTACATAATAAAAAACCCCACGCTGAGATTTTCCTAGCTGATCTCAGTCAAAACCACAAATAGAGATTTTCCTGGCTGAATCTCGCAAACCAAAAATACAAAAAATTAAAATATAATACTTATATAAAATTGTTCTTCAATGTAGCTGGTAGAACTGCTTCTTTGTAGATGAAGATGTTCAATGTTCAATCTCACAGAAGAAGGGGTTTTAGGTCAAGATGAATTTTAAATTAAATCCAACCTTTGGCTACTTAGATTCAATTTCTTGGATCTCACAAAGGGTTAAATCAAAATCTCCTTTTTAAATCAAATAAAATGGAATCAAGAGATCAAGAAATTAAATAAACCAAAAAGCTATTAAAATTAATTTTAAATACCTCACAATAGCTTCACAATGGTGGGGACTTATCTCTCAGAGTGATGACTTGAATTGGCTTAGAATGAATGAAAAATTCTGAGAAATGCCCACTATTTATAGGCTGTAAATTGGCTTACTTGACTGGTCTAAGGTTCAGCTCGACTGTTCCTGGCAGAACCAATTTTCAAATTTTCTGGTGTGATCAAATAAAATAGACTCTCGACTGGTTGAGTGGTTTGCTCGACTGGTCAAGTGGTCAGGTCGACTGATTGAGCACAGCGCTCAACTGGTTGAGTGAATAAAAATTGCATTGCTGGAGTTCGAGTAGAGCCACACTCGACTGGTTGAACCAATCTTCACGACTGGTCGAGCAGGGTACTCGAGTGGTTGAGGACCTACTAGAAAATTTTGAAAATTTGAATTTAAATCTGTACTGGTTGAGAAAAACCCTAGGTTGGTTGAGCCAGTGCTTGGACTAGTCGAACTAAGACTAGGACTAGTCGAAGCAAAGCCTAAATTAAGTACAATGACCCAAATTAAATGCACAATGTTAATGACCTAATCCTAAGGTCTTTCTAGGGTCATGTATACCTTAAATGTGAGTATTAAAATTGAACCATTGGTCACTTCAGTAGATAGGTCACTTTGAAGCACATGAAGCTTGACCTTGAATTCTTGAACTTGTCTCGAACTTGTGTGTTACGACTTGAGCAAATGTACTTGACATTGTTCTTGTGACTTGACCTTGAAGTAGTGTACTTGAGCTTGAATTTGAGACTTGATCTTGAGCTTTAAGTTAAGCTTGAACTTTAAGCTTGAAGATTGAAGTAATGATGCACTTGAGCTTGAGTACCTCGACTTGATGATTTTTAACTTATTGTTATAGTTGAACATGCGTACTTGTAGCACATATAACGTCGATGTAGAAAACACCATGCTCATCTTCGAATGAAGGTAAACTATTCATCAATTTGAATTGAAGGTGAACTTTTCATCTATTAAAACAAGTTAACCATACTAAAGTGTTTTGGCACAACAAAATTTGACAACTAAGGGTGCTAGATTTATAACTTAGCACTTACATCTAGGATGATAAAATCTACCGGGTAGTAGAATTTGTCAACCTGGACGACCACATCCTCATTACCCCTCTTGGTACACGAATTGAGTGATCAACAAGTTGTAATGTGGTTCGGGTGGGTTTCAACTCATCCAAACCCAGCTGTTCATAGACCGAGTAAGGAATTAGATTTACGCTCAATCCTAAGTCAAGAAGTGCATGCTCAATTTGGTAGTTCCCAATTACACAAGGGGTGGGGTTACTGTAATGACCCAGAAAATTTTATGCCAAGACCCAAGTACTACCTCTACTTTCCTTAGAAGCTATTTGGGGTAATTAGTGCTAAACTCGATTGCTTGTGAAAATTGCATCAATCACTTTAAATTTGATCTGCATGACTCAAAACCTGTAGAATCATTAGCGCTAGGTTACTCTGAAATCTGAGATTCATCGCTAAATCCAGTTGTTCTTGAGAATTTTTGGAAGTTTTGGATCGTACCTGGACCACGCGTCGAAAGTCCGATAGCGATGATCTTAGGCTATTATGGTCACCATGTTGGACTTGGCCATCATCTCAAAAATCAAGTCCAGATGATGTTCTGGGTCGATTTGATTGAGTCCGGAGTGAAGAGTGTGAGAATGGTGAGAAATTAAATGAGATTTTATGAAATCTGAGCCGTGTCGCTTGCGCGACGATTTTAAGCAATTGACCGTTGGATTCTGACCCAATTTCACCCTCGGATCAGGGAAGGTGGCCCAGGCATGTCTTTATGCTTGTGGACCTGATCGAGATTCGGTGACCGTTGAATTGAGTGTGGTCCGCCACGGCTGATCTGAAGATCCGATCGGTACGAAAACTCAGTCTGACCTAGATCCATGGTCAGTGAGCTTAAGTCCGACCTCTCCTGGAAAAAGGCCCACCGGAAGTGTTCCGTTGGATCGAGAGAAGCCTGTTTTGGTTATAACCTAAGTATACCTTGGCCCTGGGGTTATTTTCATCAATGTTAGGCTTATATATAGACATTAAAACCCTAACTCTCTTTTCCATACGAATTTCCTAACCCTACTTAAGAAAGAGAGAGGAAAAGAGAGAGAAAGTGAGAGAGAAAGTTGGTGAATCATCTTAGATTCTTTTTTGTTCTTCTTCATCCTTAAACCATCACTTTTGAATCATTTTTCCAGCGATTCTGAGTTCATCCTTGGGTAAGTTAACCTAAACCTAATCTGTTTTAAAGCTTAGAATAGTTTATGTGTGTTGTATCTCATTTTTATTCTTACCTTAGGTTATCTTGTCGCCGTTGACGAAGACATATCATCTGAAATCAGTTCGGTGTTCTATTTCTGGTTTAAGGTGCGGACTTTAATCGTATAGGTTATGGTTTTCAAGGCTTTTAATGCAAGTGAATGGTTTATTCTTGTTATGGATGAGATTTCACATGCCAAATACTATGTTTATTTTGCGTTCCTGATATGCATGTGTTATATTGAGATTTGTGTATTCTATGTATATGTAGGAAGTACCGTATACGTATACCAACGTGCGCTCGTGCTAGTCGAGTTCGTCAAGTAACCCGATTGTCCGATGTATGTTCACCATGTATGGACGCTATTGCTTGAATCTAGGGTACCAAACTTACCGATGACATCCTATTAATCGTGGTACCTTGTTCCGTTAAGACTCATGAGCCGGACATGGTGGTATGGAACACCATGGTCGAGCTATCGGCCTACGCTGGGGTGACGAGCCTCCCCGTAGTGACCAGTGAGCAACTAAACTCGTGAGCCGATTATGGTGGTATGAGACACTATATTCGTGCTGTCGGCCTACATTGATTAGTGACAAGCCCTTTGTAGTGACCTCGCGCATATATGGATACCGCATTGAGGTGACGAGCCTTAGTGTAGTAACGAAGGTGTGATAGGCGTGCATTGATTGGTGACGAGCCCTTTGAAACGACCTAAAACCATATGATCGTATGAGATTATCTTGGACTGACGACCCTAAAATGGATCACTGTTTGGATGGTGATATGAGGAAGGTACCTTAGCTTCCCAATCCTGTTGTATGAAAAGGACTAATAACAACTTGGTAATCATGTTCATGCACTGCATTTGCATGTGCCTGGAAGAGGTGGCGCACTTTGAGGCGATGTCATGCGTAACGTAAGATGAAGACGCTGAGGGTGTATGCGCGAGGGCACATCATTTTACATACATCCTTGCATTAACAAGAGTAATTAGGACATGTTTGATTGTTTTGCTTTATCATTACTGCTTGATTGAATCGATAACATGTTAACCTTTGCTTTATTGTTCCATTGAGTTGATCACTCACTCCCACGTTCTGGGGTGGTGTTTAAACACCCACCAGACTCTTAGTTGTAGATGTTGATGAGTCCTCTGGGGCAGAGCAGGAGTTTGAGGATGATGAGGCTGCATTTTCTTTCATGCAGTTTTCAGGCGGGTTCTAGTGAGCCTTGTTCTGATGCGTGGGATTCTGGGATTTCTTTTGGGATTAAATGATGTCATTTGATACTTGTAATTTTGATAGCAACACTTATAATACGACCTGGTACATATATGTATTTCAGGGATTTTCACATGTACACTTATATTTCTTTAAGTCTTCCGCTTGTGTTCTTCACTTATCCTTGAATCATATTTGCAATTTGGCTTAGTCTATTCCATGTTTTATGCACTCATACAGATAACATACATCCATCATTCAATATGTTGCATAAGTGATGTTTTGAAACACGGGAGCTGAGTTATGCTCGACCCCCGAATTTCAGGGCGTTACAAGTTGGTATCAGAGCATGAATTAGATTAAACTAGACTTAGGTTATGGTCACACACCATACGCTATCGCCACTTTAGTGTATTTGGGTGCGAGTTTATTGTAGATTGCGTGTTTGTGTTCCATTGCTTCTATCGGCGAAAGTTTATTGAAAACGATCACCGAGATCGAGTTTGTGCTCTCTCCTGATCACACACAGTGACCCGAAATCACTTCTAGACCATCTATTAATGAGTCTAGATGGTTTATCTTCCCATTTCAACCCTTCAATTGTCAAGAAATCTCTGTTTGTATCATATTTCTACCCGAATAGCCCGATAGGCGTCGAATCGGACAAAGGGGCCGATCGGGGCATTTCCAGTGGGACCCAGGGGGACCCACATCATTTTGGAGCTAAGGGACCATGAGGGCCTTGCCCAAACGGTGAGCCATCGCCAGACTATCCAGAGACCGGCGATGTCCTCGCCGATCAGCAGGCCAGGCCGGGCGGGCCGACGAGTTTGTGGCCTAGTGTGGCCCACCTTTCCATGGTTTGCTGATTAAAACCCTTTCTAAGCCCTATCTCCTTCATAAATCACCCTCCCTAGCTCTCCTTTTCTCCAAGTTTCTCTCCAAACTCCACCAAATCTCTCCCAAATCTTCTTCTTCTTCCATTTTCATGCTCACCCATTTAACCCATCTCAAAACTTCACCCCCATTGCTGTTTACATTTCCTTTTCTTCTCATTTGGGCTCTCAAATCCTCCTTTGGGATCTCAAGTGTGTGGAAGCTTCACTATCCTTCCTATTTCTCTCTTTCTCTCATTTCTCATGGCCCTCTTTGAGTTTATCACGACCATATTTTTCATCTCTACCCTTCTTTCTTTGATGAGAAAGAAGAGAGTGCCCGTGGATGAAGCCGGGCCTAGCCGCCCAACTCTTGCACAGAGGTCGAGAGGTGCCGCTGCGAGCACGACCACCGCCCGTGAGTTCCAGACCAAGCGGGACATTGATCCTCGAGCTCCCATTGGAAGAACCTTGTTGGCGGAGTTATCTCATGGAGTCTATGAAGGACGTAGGGTCCTTTTTGAGGCTCATGTAGATCCGCGGCTATATGACGAGTTTCTGTTGTTGGAGCGCCTGGAAGAGGCTGGTTGGTGTCCCTTGTTTGAGGGTGAGTATCGCGTCAAAGCTAGCACTGTTCGAGTTTTTTATGCCAATATTCGTGATCCTTCGCTGGAGCCTCTGCAGTTCAAGATTCCTTGTGGTAGCGGTCAGGAGGCCACGGTCAACGTCGCTTTGATATCCCGACTCCTGAATGTACCACTTGGTGAAGTGCATGCGGATCCTGTGTGGTCGTCTGGTCGAATGGCAGCCTAATAGAAGTCTTCTAGCTACCAACATGACGAACGACTTCCGCTTGCTTCACCACATGTGTACGTTCAATGTATATCCAAGGTGGAGCAATCACAGCGAGTGTACGGGCCTGATGGTAAATTTTCTGTATCAGGTGGGGTAAGGAGCGAAGTTATGTGTGCCGACGTACATCTTGCGTCAGATTATTCTCATCGCTCGTTCGACTAGGAGGACCGAATTGCTTTCATTTGGCTGCCTCATTTGTAAGCTTGCTCATGAGTTTGACTATCGGCTTGGGACAGAAAAGTCGGTTCCTGTTCGTCACATTAATCTGACGACCCTTAAGCAGATGGAGATTAGTCCTCGTCGACAGGCCTCAGAGAGTGAGGATGAGTCAGAGAGTAATGAGGATGAGAGTTATGCTGAGGGTGGAGCTGAGATTAAAGAAGAAACAGAGCAGGACGAGGAAGAGGTAGAGGCACAGGATACGAGTGAGAGTTCTCCTCCTGTGGCACCAGAGCAGAGCGCAGATCAGGCTGTCAGAGATGCCCGTATTGCTCGGCTTGAGGAAGGGCAGGCTGTTCTACGCCAGGATATTGTGGATCTTCGAGGCCTTGTGAAGCATAAGTTCAAGAAGGTGACTCGAACTCTGAAGTCTATCCTGTGTTGCTTGTAGGATAAGGGTGCCCCGGCTCCATCTCCTGATTCCGACAAGTAGTAGTCGTTGTAGTCATCCTTTACTTTGTTTTGTTGTTTTCTTCTGTGTGTAGCCGTTGTTGGCTTTGTAGTTGGAGTTGTTTGTTGTTGTTTGAAGTTTTAGATGTTGTAGTTCACATGTTTTCCTTGTCGTGATTCATGTAATGCTGCACTACTTGTATTGCGACAAATTTTGTTAAATGGAATGCATGTTGTTTATCTTTGAAGTTGTGCTGTGATTGCTGTTGGGTGGATTATGTGCACGTAGAATCTTATGGGTTGCATCCTCTGTTGAATGTAGGGTATGCCTCCTAAGGGTTTGAAGACTACGGCCCGTCTCTCCTTGGTTGAGTCGCTTGTCGGGGTTCCTCCCCTGAGCGATAGCCAGACGGATCCATAGTTGGGCCCGTCTCATGCTGGTGTTGGGCCGACACCTATGGCTCCTCCAGTCACGCCTTCGGTTCCTGAGCCGAGCCGTGCATCTTCATCTGCTCCGCCTTCTGATAGGTTTGAGCAGATGATGCTGTTGATACAGCAGCAGCAGATTCAGTAGCAGCAGCAGCAGCAGCAGTTCCTGTCTTCCATGGTTGGCATCTTTGCTCAGTCAGTGGGGGCGACTCCACCTGCTTCACCTATGCCCCCATCTGGGAGCGCTAGTGCGAGCGACACTTTTGAGCGATTCCAGCGCTTACGACCTCCCACATTTGCGGGTTCTCATAGACCCGAGGAGGCCGAGTACTGGATCGATCGCATCTCTAAGATGCTGAGACCGCTGCACTGTTCAGAGGTTGAGCAGGTCGAGCTTGCCTCCTTCATGTTTGAGAAGGAGGCCAGTCTATGGTGGGACAGTGTTCTTCGCACTGTCGAGAAAGGATATGAGTGGTCGTGGCAGACGTTTGAGGCACGCTTCCATGAGAAGTACTTCCCGGTTACGTACCGACATGAGAAGGAGAGTGAGTTCCTTCGCCTCCGCCAGGGAGGGCTGTCGGTGACGGAGTATGAGAACCGGTTCACTGAGCTAGGTCGTTATGTTCCCTTGATTCTGGGTGATCAGCCGATGAGGATGCGGCAATTTTCTGAGGGATTGAGGCCTGAGATCCGATCGAAGATATGCTGTGCTAGCATTTCTTCCTATGCGGAGTTGGTGAGCATGTCCTTGCGAGCAGAGCAGGACGGGGACAGGTCGTCCCGTATGTGAGCACCTATGGTTCTTAGGCCACGACCTGATTTTCAGAGTGCACCTTTTCTCGGCAAGAGGCCGCGGGCAGATTCTCCTCCTAGGCTTTTAGCGCCGCCCGCTCAGCAGATGCGAACTGATCTTCCCTGTTCGTACTGTGGGAAGATGGGGCATTTGGATTGTTTTTGCTTTTCGCGTACGTGGGCCAGTGGTTTTACTCAACCGCAGAGGATTAGCCGTCCGATGCCTCAGGTTATTTCTCCACCACCTCTTCATTCAGCGCTAGCTCATCCATCCTTCAGACCTACTACACTTAGCTTCAGGCCACCTCAGCGGCCCATAGTTCCTCCGTCGAATCGTCAACAGCAGGCTCGAGTTCATGCGCTCTCAGCTGAAGCGCCTATGTCTGACTTGGTGCCGAGATCCTTTGAGGTTACAGCGCACATTGAAGGTATTACCATTTCTATGTTGCTGGATACAGGGTCCACTACTTCTCTCATATCATATGAGGCAGTTAGGCGTCTGAGTTTGAGCACTGTTTCTATAAAAGGAGTGATGCTCACTACCGCTATGGGGATCTCCTCTGCTATGAATAAGCGTTGTTTGGATTGTTTGATTGATCTTGGGAGTGAATCGATTCTTGTTGATATTTTTGTCATGCCTCTTTTCCATTACGATGTTATTATGGGTATGGATTGGCTCACGAGGATGCGATCAGAGATTGATTGTGAAGCAAGGTCGGTGACAATTCATGGACCTCAGGGCGAGACAGTTACTTTCCCTGCTCAGGTCAGTCTCCCTTTTCACCTTGATTATTATACTTCTCTGTTGGAGAGTATGGCTGGATCGACGTTTGAAAGCACGCTTGTAGTTCGGGAATTTAAAGATGTGTTTGAGTGGATTCCTGGATTACCTCCTCAGCGCGAGATTGATTTTACAATCGATCTCATGCCTGGTGCGGTGCCCATTTCTTTACCCACCTATCATATGCCTCCGAGTGAAATGGAGGAATTGAGGAAGCAGATAGATGGTTTGTTGAATTTGGGCTTTATTCGGCCTAGTGTGTCTCCTTGGGGAGCACCTGTCTTGTTTGTGAAGAAGAAAGATGGTTCCTTGCGATTATGTATTGATTATCGCAGGTTGAATCTGGTAACTGTGAAAAATAAGTACCCTTTGCCCAGGATTGATGATCTGTTTGATCAGTTGAAGGGGGCACGGTACTTCTCGAAAGTTGATCTACAGTCAGGGTATCACCAGTTGTGCGTTAAGAATGAGGACGTGCAGAAGCCGCTTTCAGGACTAGCTTCGGTCACTATGAGTTCCTTGTGATGTCGTTCGGTCTTACGAACGCACTGGCCGTGTTCATGGATCTGATGAACAGGGTGTTTCGACCATTCTTATTCCGATTCGTCATTGTCTTTATCGATGACATTTTGATTTATTCTGCGAGTCGGGAAGAGCACGAGGAGCACTTAAGAGTGGTTTTGGATACTCTCAGGAAGAATTAGCTTTTTGCGCAGTTCAAGAAGTGTGATTTCTAGAAAGAGGAAGTCAAGTTCCTGGGACATGTGGTGTCCAAGGAAGGGATAGTTGTCGATCTTGCTAAGGTAGATGCGGTTCAGGACTGGAAGCAGCCTAGTTCAGTTACTGAGGTAAGAAGCTTTCTGGCTCTAGCAGGCTATTATCGACGCTTCATACGAGATTTCTCGAAGATATCCAGACCATTGTCTCAATTGACACGTAAAGATTTGAAGTTTGCTTGGAATGAGAGGGCGGAGATAGCTTTTCAAGAGCTGAAGGACAAGTTGACGTCCGCCCCTATGCTAGTATTGCCAGAGCAAGGGGTTAAGTATAAGATATATACTGACGCATCTCGCGTTGGCCTGGGTTGTGTCCTTATGCAGAAGGACAGGGTGATTGCTTACGCTTCGAGACAGTTGAGGAAACACGAAGAGAATTACCCTACACACGACCTAGAGTTGGCAGCTGTCATTTTCGCATTAAAGCTCTGGAGACATTACCTCTACGGAGAGGAGTTCAAGCTCTTTTGCGACCACAAGAGCCTTAAGTATATTTTCACGCAGCGTGACTTGAATATGAGGCAGCGCCGATGGATGGAAACCTTGAAAGACTTAAAGTTCGATGTTTCTTACCATCCGAGCAAGGCGAACCTGTGGCAGACGCGTTGAGTCGCAAGAAGGCTATAGAGTTTGCGGCTCCGCTAATGATAGCAGAATGGGACATGTTGGAGTTTGTGCGAGACTTTGAGCAGAAACTTATGGTGGAAGAGCCCTATGAGGTTATCGCGCACATTCATGTACAACCCCTCATCGATGAGAAGATCGTTGCAGCTCAAGCAGGTGATGAGTTTCTGGCGAAGATGAGAAAGCGGGTTGGTACAGATGAGGACTCCGAGTGGAGTGTTGGTTCAGATGTGGGCCTACGACTTCGTGGCCGGTTATGTGTCCCAGACATTCCTGACTTGAGACGGGAGGTTCTCGAGTTAGCCCATAGTTCTAAGCTTGCGATGCATCTTGGTAGCACGAAGATGTATCAGGATATGAGAAGATCATATTGGTGGGACAATATGAAGGTTCATATTGCTGAGTTTGTGTCTCGTTGTCTCACGTGCCAGTAGGTCAAGGCAGAGCATCGCCGACCTCCTGGGTTGTTGCAGCCCATGCCCATAGCAGAATGGAAGTGGGACTTCATCTCTATGGACTTTATTTCTGGGTTGCCGAGAATGAGGAAGGGACATGAGTCTATTTGGGTGATCGTCGACCGATTGACGAAGTCGGCTCATTTCTTACCGATCAGAGTCACAAACTCTGCAGACGAGTTGGCTAGATTGTACATCAAGGAGATTGTGCGTCTGCATGGAGATCCCTTGGAGATTGTATCTGATAGAGGCACGCGTTTCACATATATCTTCTGAACTCGTATATAAGAAGCGATGGGTGTGAAATTGAAGTTCAGCACCGCGTTTCATCCGCAGACAGATGGGCAGACGGAATGTGTGAATCAGATCCTGGAAGACATGTTGCGAGCTTGTGTTTTGGATTTCAAGAGCAGTTGGGATGATTGTCTTCAGTATGCAGAGTTCGCGTATAATAACAGTTTCCAGGCGAGTATCGGCATGGCTCCCTACGAGGCGTTGTATGGTCTCCCTTGCAGAGCACCGCACTGCTAGGCAGAAGTTGGCGAGCATAGTTTGATTGGCCCGAAGTTGGTGCAGGCGACTTCAAAGAAAGTTGACATTATTCGACGTCAACTTCTGACAGCTCAGAGTAGGCAGAAGAGTTACGCTGATACGAGGCGGCTACCACTTGAGTTTGAGGTTGGAGACCATGTATTTCTTAAGGTTTCCCCTATGAAGGGAGTTCTGCAGTTCGGTAAGAAGGGAAAGCTTACGCCTCAATTTATTGGTCCATTTCAAATTCTGGATCGAGTGGGAGCGGTATCATACCGCCTTGCTTTGCCCACACCTCTTGCAGGCGTGCATAACGTATTTCATGTTTCTATGCTGAAGAAGTACATTCCTGATCCTTCGCATATTATCAATTGGGAACAGGTGCAGTTGAGCGAGGATGCCACATATGTACTGCGACGGACGCGTATTCTAGACAGGAAGGAGCAGGTATTGCGTAGCAAGGTCATCCCTCTTGTGAAAGTTCTATGGACGCATCATAGTGAAGAAGAGGCTACTTGGGAAACTGAAGCTGAGGTCAGAAAGAGCTACCCTCAGATCCTTGAGGAATATGAGAAGGTATGAATTTCGAGGACGAAATTTTCTTTAAGGGGGGTAAATTGTAATGACCGGGAAAATTTTGTGCCAAGACCCGAGTACTACCTCTACTTTCCTTAGAAGCTATTTGGGGTAATTAATGCTAAACTCGATTGCTTGTAAAAATTGCATCAATCACTTTAAATTTTGATCTGCATGACTCAAAACCTGTAGAATCATTAGCGCTAGGTTACTCTGAAATCTGGGATTCATCGCTAAATCCAGTTGTTCTTGAAAATTTTTAGAAGTTCTGGATCGGACCTGGACCGCGCGTCGAAAGTCCGATAGCGATGATCTTAGGCTGTTATGGTCACCATGTTGGACTTGACCATCATCTCAAAAATCAAGTCCAGATGATGTTCTGGGTCGATTTGATTGAGTCCGGAGTGAAGAGTGTGAGAACGGTGAGAAATTAAATGAGATTTTATGAAATTTGAGTCGTGTCGCTTGCGCGACGATTTTAAGCAATCTGACCGTTGGATTCTGACCCAATTTCACCCTCGGATCAGGGAAGGTGGCCCAGGCATGTCTTTATGCTTGTGGACCTGATCGAGATTCGGTGACCGTTGAATTGAGTGTGGTCCGCCACGGCTGATCTGAAGATCCGATCGGTACGAAAACTCAGTCTGACCTAGATCCATGGTCAGTGAGCTTAAGTCCGACCTCTCATGGAAAAAGGCCCACCGGAAGTGTTCCGTTGGATCGAGAGAAGCCTGTTTTGGTTATAACCTAAGTATACCTTGGCCCTGGGGTTATTTTCATCAATGTTAGGCCTATATATAGACCTTAAAACCCTAACTCTCTTTTCCATACGAATTTCCTAACCCTACCTAAGAAAGAGAGAGGAAAAGAGAGAGAAAGTGAGAGAGAAAGTTGGTGAATCATCTTAGATTCTTTTTTGTTCTTCTTCATCCTCAAACCATCACTTTTGAATCGTTTTTCCGGCGATTCTGAGTTCATCCTTGGGTAAGTTAACTTAACCCTAATCTGTTTTAGAGCTTAGAATAGTTTATGTGTGTTGTATCTCATTTCTATTCTTGCCTTAGGTTATCTTCTCGCCGTTGACGAAGACATATCGTCTGAAATCAGTTCGGTGTTCTATTTCTGGTTTAAGGTGCGGACTTTAATCGTATAGGTTATGGTTTTTAAGGCTTTCAATGCCAGTGAATGGTTTATTCTTGTTATGGATGAGATTTCACATGCCAAATGCTATGTTTATTTTTCGTTCCTGATATGCATGTGTTATATTGAGATTTGTGTATTCTATGTATATGTAGGAAGTACCGTATACGTATAAAATATGAACATGTACTTGCCATGATTATTTGTCGTGTACCTATGCTAACTGTATGTGTGACAACTCCTTGGTAAAAGGAATTGTCCGAATGCGTGTATTTCAACATATGTCGTGTATGTTGTACTATGTATTCTAAGTGTTTGTAGAAATGTCTGAATGATCTAAAGTGTAATATATTAACCTAATTGCGGGCATTGAGAAGCGATTCTCAACACTCCAATTAGTGTGTATGATTTCTTTCATGCAAGTTACATTCCTTGTTGTTTAATTTCAAGTATTACTTATGTGAAAATCCATGTTAAGTTGATATTCTTCAAATGCTCATGTACCACATGATTCGAGTTGTTGTTCCATTACTATCCTAAATTATTGATATGAATATCTGTTGTAGTGGAATATGTTTGGGACTATGAACAGTCCAGGAAATCGGTAATCGGCCTTGAGATTATGGTTGAGGCTGCTTTCGCCACAAAGGATGTGTTTTGACGAACCCGAGTCGTATTAGAGTTGTCGGTAGTGGTTTGGCCATGCGGAGTGTTTGCGCACTCTATGTCATTCAACCCAACGTGCGCTCATGCTAGTCGAGTTCGTCAAGTAACCCGATTGTCCGATGTATGTTCACCATGTATGGACGCTATTGCTTGAATCTAGGGTACCAAACTTACCGATGACATCCTATTAACCGTTGTACCTTGATCCGCTAAGACTCATGAGCCGGACATGGTAGTTTGGGACACCGTGGTCGAGCTATCGGCCTACGCTGGGGTGACGAGCCTCCCCGTAGTGACCAGTGAGCAACTATACTCGTGAGCCGATTATAGTGGTATGAGACACTATATTCGTGCTGTCGGCCTACATTGATTGGTGACGAGCCCTTTGTAGTGACCTTGAGCATATATGGATACCGCATTGAGGAGACGAGCCTTAGTGTAGTAACGAAGGTGTGATAGGCGTGCAATGATTGGTGATGAGCCCTTTGCAAGGACCTAAAACCATATGATCGTATGAGATTATCTTGGACTGACGACTCTAGAATGGATCACTGTTTGGATAGTGATATGAGGAAGGTACCTTAGCTTCCCAATCCTGCTGTATGAAAAGGACTAATAACAATTTGGTAATCATGTTCATGCACCGCATTTGCATGTGCCTGGAAGAGGTGGCGCACTTTGAGGCGATGTCATGCGTAACGTAAGATGAAGACGCTTAGGGTGTACGTGCGAGGGCACGCATCATTCTACATACATCCTTGCATTAACAAGAGTAATTAGGACATGTTTGATTGTTCTGCTTTATCATTACTACTTGATTGAATCGATAACATGTTAACCTTTGCTTTATTGTTCCACTGAGTTGATCACTCACTCCCACGTTCTAGGGCGATGTTTAAACACCCACCAGACTCTGTCTTAGTTGCAGATGTTGATGAGTCCTCTGGGGCAGAGCAGGAGTTTGAGGATGATGAGGCTGCATTTTCTTTCATGCAGTTTTCAGGCGGGTTCTAGTGAGCCTTATTCTGATGTGTGGGATTCTGGAATTTCCTTTGGGATTAAATGATGTAATTTGATACTTGTAATTTTGATAGCAACACTTGTAATACGACCTGGTATGTATATGTATTTCAGGGATTTTCACATGTACACTTATATTTCTTTAAGTCTTCCGCTTGCGTTCTTCATTTATCCCTGAATCATATTTGCAATTTGGCTTAATCTATTCCATATTTTATGCACTCATACAGACAACATACATCCATCATTCAATATGTTGCATAAGTGATGTTTTGAAACTCGGGAGCTGAGTTATGCTCAACTCCCGAATTTCTGGGCGTTATAGAACTGATCAAAGAATTCATTAATCGATGGAGAATCCTGGGGGCTTCATGCTTGCGATTGGTGAAAGAAGAAAAGGAGTAAGTTAAGTTATGCTTGGAATGTATAAGGCCAAGTATTGCGTTAAGTCTGAGGGTTTAAATATACATACATTTCAAGACCTGATTGAAGAGGCTTGTAGTTTAGAAAGGATTATTGTAAAGGTGGTTGACTTTTATATAAGCCAGTTGGTTCCGAACCTTGGTAGAAATCCAACTGATATGATTGAGGAAGAAGGAAAAATGAAGAATTGACAGAATGAGCAAGGAAGTTCAAATACAAGAAATATGAATGAAAATACGACCACAAAAATGAAGAAAGAATTTGTGTGGCCCAAGGCTTATAAGAAATATTCATTTAAAGAAGATGATATACTCCCTTTGTTGAACAAATTGTTAGCAGTCAAAAAGATCAGATTGTCGTGGCCAAAATGTCCAAAGGAAATGAAGAAAATGAGTGAAGGTGATTATTGTTACTACCATTGTTTCCTTGGACATCGAACATAGAACTGTTTCAGCTTGAAGAACAACTTACAGAAGATGATTGATAAAGGTGAAATCACTATAAGGAAAGTGTATGAAATAAAAGAAGAAATAAGAGTACACTGCCTGATTAGTTCAAGATTGGGAGCAATGTTAATCTCAGATGATCAATATGAAGTGATGCGAAATCAATATATTTATGAAAGGTCGCACAATATTCTGGTTTTGATTACGAAGATTATCAAAGTAATACTTCCTAATCAAAAGGGGGCATGACAAGTAGAAGGATGAAAGGGCTACAGAAGACAAAGTTATGTATTCCCCTGTTATGAATGAATAAAAGACACAAGTTTTCAAGCAAAGCCTCTGAAAGTATATCAGGCATATCAAGATTGAGCGTATTGATGATTGCTGTCAAGCGTTGATAATGCATGACAAGCGTCGACGATTGTCATTGATGTCAATGATTGTCATCGTCAAATTCGTCAAACGCCAATGACTTTTGTCAAGTATTACCACAATGCCAATGATTTTCGTTAATATCGCCAAGTGTCGATGATTATCGCTAAAATTACCTATCATCATTGTCGTCGTCGATCACTCATACAAGCTTATCTTATCGAAATTGCTATCATCGCCAAGCTGATATACTATTTTAAACATAATATAAATGTTCTCAGAATATTATTAGCAGTGGTGAAATATCAATTATTGATTCACCATTCTTGGCAGTGGAATAAAACTATATGGCCAACCACGTATAAAGTTGACGACAGTGATAGCAGCTTATCATTTTAGGCAGCCTTGCCAAGCCCTATACGGCCAACTATGCATAAGACCTATCATTATCGGCTCTATATATATTATTCAGGCGGCAATGAGAAGCCAGTGGCCCTAAAAAACACGTAGGCCATCACATGCATACCCATGCGGGCAGCGGAAGGAGCTAATGACTGAAAGTCCCCAACGGCTAGTCACGCATAAGACCTATGCCTCTTATAAAGCTTCTGACAGTGTCACAGGGAAGGATGGAAATACCCTCCCGTGAATGGTTTGTGAACTACCTGGCCGCGATAAGTCCAGCGAACTCTAGAGAGTTACAACGACCATTCGTGTAAGACCCGACTCCCACATGAGTCTAAGAAACTGTGCTCGCTCAACTACTTAAGAGCTTAAACTGGTGAAAAGTTGTGTCCAGTCTAGTTGTGTCCAGTCAAGTCTTGTCCAGTCAAGTTGTGTTCAATCAAGTTTAGTCCAGTCCAGTTAAGGTGTAGTCAGTCAAAGTATGCTAGCTTCATTATTCAAGAGCTTAAACTATGTGTAGCTTCAAAATGCTACAAAATACATGATCATCTATTTACTTGAAATATGCTCGAAGATGCAAATTGCTTGATATGGTAACAGAAATCATGAAAATTTCATACTTAGAGTAAATAGATTTACAAAATGTGTTTCTTTTGAAATAGGTACAAATTACAATTGCATCAAGTCTGATCAAAATATTCTATATTTTCTATCCTCAAGCTAAGTGTTTCAAAATATGGTTATTCTTCTGAAGAAGATGGGTCTTTGATGATGATATGTTTATCCTTCTGAAGAGGACGATGATGTCTTTTCGTCTCCTGCCTTTCTGACACTAAAGGAGTATTATCTCTTAAGATCTACAAAGGAGGAGGAGGATAGAATTATAAAGACCCATCATTCTCTTCTGGAAAATCTAAAGATTCATTAGTATTCTTCAAAGGCGTGCGAAAGTATATCCATCCCTTGAGAGTATCGGCAGGCTTTATTTCAGAAATATTATCTGCAGAAGAAATTTTTATGCAAAGTTGGCCTGGAGAAGGGGTAAGATCTACTTCTTCGAAATAACTAATGCCTTGGTCTTTCTGAAAATCTCTTAGGTGAGGAGGAAGAATCCATATGGCATGATCTACTGGGTAGCAATGTTCCACTAAGAAATATTGATGAACCCACCACCGCATCTAGGAATAAAAAGCACTAAAAGGGTAATTGTAAATGGGAATTATGAAGTGCGACCCGGTGTGAACGTTTAAGAGTTGCTTCCATATTAGAGCCTAATTATATGGCCTAGTGTCGTAACTTCTCATTGCTCAAGTAACAATAGCGCAAGTTTTTAGAACAGTCTGGTCAAATCCAAATTGGCGGGCAAATCTACTAGGATAATATGGTTCACGTCAGAATACACTACCTTTTCTCCAGGGAAGGGTGTTAGATCTAATAGAGACAAGGAAGGATTGTTCGCCAAAAGAAATGGAATCATCGTCAACGACTGCCATGTCATTATGATAACTAGAGAAAGGGAATTGATAAAAGTTGATAGGATCATTGCTTTCTATTTTTCCAGTAATCCATCCATTCGATTTCTTAATCATCTCTCTCAATTAATAATGTTGCAGAGGGAGACGATCAGGGTGATCCGGATGTGAATACGTTCTTGCGGAGTCAGCGAATGTCTGAGGAAAATATACTCCACCCCAACCCATGAAGAAATGCTAGGGAGCACTAACAGGAAAAGATTCGGAAGAAGGATCTTTGGAGCTAGATATGATGTTCACAAAAGCACGGTACAAGGAACACAGGATTGAAGGAGCTAGTGAATATTTTTGGCCTTCTGCCATTGTGCCTACGACCACGAAGAAGGATGGCCTAATATTGTCTGTCTATTTAGAATCTGGGAATATTACTAAGGTTAACCAGTAAACTAAGAAAGCAGGTAGTTCGCAGGAAGAACTGTATTCAGCAATGTTCTTGGTGTTCTTGCGAATGGTCTTGAGTTCTTGATGGTTAAGGCCTGCAAAGCTGTCAAGATGAAAGATACTATTATTAAAACTGGACCATACAAGATCAAAATTGTGAAAATAGAAAAAAAAGGAAAAAAATATATATCACAATTTTTGAGAAAAATGAGCTAGCCATTCACAGGGTGAGGGAACTTAGCTAGTGCACTGAAAAGTTCAAATGTGGTCCTTGAAATCTTAGGTGTGCCTCCTCCTGCAGAAGCTAGATCAAGCTCTCCATTAGAGGGTACATATGCATCAAAGACCTGCTATGCAAAGAAGATCGCATAAGGTGATACTCATTTCTCCTAAAGGAAGATGAAATGAGTTGGTGATTGGAGACTAGTGGTTAAGGAAGCCTTTGAAGATAGTGGCATCCACATGAAAATGCTCTGACGTAGCTATGATTGCATTAAAAAGGTTGATCTGGTCTAGAATAACGGTGTACCTTTAAATGACAGCTCGAGCCCAAGCACTTTAGAAATTTTGAAGAGATAGGAGTCCTGTTGCTGAGAATTTTTCTATGTTCCAAGGTAGTCTTTCAGAGAAGAAGAACCGTTGAGCAGTTTCAAAATAGTGGGCAGGGAAAGGTTGCTGAGGTTCGTGGCATGGACGCAAAAATCTCATCTTATGAATTATAATGCCCTGAAATTCTGGGGTTGAGCATAACTCAGCTCCCGAGTTTTAAAACATCACTTATGCAACATATTTAATAATGGATGTATGTTGTCTGTAAGAGTACATAAAACATGGAATAGATTAAGCCAAACTGCAAACATAATTCAGGGATAAGTGATAGACGCAAGTGGAAGACTTAAAGAAACATATGTGTACAAGTGCAAGTCCCTGAAATACGTATACATGCCAGGTCATACTTCCAAGTGTTTCTATAAAAAAATACAAGTATTAAATGACATCATCTAGTGCAATTATAAAGAAAACCCAGAATCCCCGCACATCAAGACATGGCTCACAAGAACCCGCCTGAGAAATGCATAAAAGAAAACATGGCCTCATCATCCTCGAACTCCTGCTCTGCCTCAGGGGTCGCGCCAACATCTGCATCTAAGACAGAGTCTAGTTGGTGTTGAAACACCGCCCTAGAACGTGGGAGTAAGTGATCAACTCAGTGGAACAATACCGCAAAAGTTAACATGATATCAAATCAATCAAGCAGTAATGGTAAGGCAATACAATTAAACAAGTCTAAAGTATTCTTGTTAATGTAAGGATGTATGTATAAATGATGTAAGCCCTCGCCTGCACTCCCTCAGCGTCTTCATCTAACGTTACGCATGACAACCTCCCGCAGTGCCAACGACTTCCACGCACATGTAATGCGGTGCATGAACATGATTACCAAGTTGTTATTAGTCCTTTTCATACAGCAGGATTGGGAAGCTAAGGTACCTCCCTCATATCAATTTCCACACAGTGATCCATTCTAGGGTCATCAGTCCTAGGCCATCTCAATTTCCACAACTCTAATACGACTTGGATTCGTCAAATCACGTCCTTCGTGGCGAAAACAACCACAGCCACGAACTCAAGGCCGATTACCGATTTCCTGGACTATTTCATAGTCCCAAACACGTTCCATTATAACAGATATGCATATAACAATTTAGAATAGTAATGGAACAACAATTCAAATCATGTAGCATGTGAGCATTTGAAGAATATCAACTTAACATGGATTTACACATAAATAATACTTGAAGTTAAACAACAAGGAATGTGACTTGCATGTAGGAAATCATACACACTAATAGGAGAGTTGAGAATCGCTTCTCAACGCCCACAAATAGGATAATATATTACACTTTAGACCATTCAGACATTTCTACAAACACTTAGACTACATAGTTCAACATACATGACGTATGCTGGGATACACGCATTTGGACAATTCCTTTTGCTAAGGAGTTGACACACATACAACTAGCACAAGTACACGACAAATAATCATGGCAAACACATGTTCATATTTTATACGTATACGATACTTCCTACATATACATAGAATACACAAATCTCAATATAACACATACATATCAAGAACGCAAAATAAACATAGCATTTGGCATGTGAAATTGCACCCACAACAAGAATAAACCATTAACTGACATTGAAAGCCTTGAAAACCATAACCTATACGAATATAGTCCGCACCTTAAACCAGAGAAAGCACACCGAACTGATTCAGACGATATGTCTTCATCAACGGCGACTAGATAACCTAAGGCAAGAATAGAAATGAGCTACATCAACACATAGACTATTCTAAGCTCTAAACATATTAGGGTTAGATTAATTTACCCAAGAAGGAACTTAGAATCGCCGGAATAACGATTCAGAAGTGATGGTTTAAGGATGTAGAGTAACAGGAAAGAATCTTAAGATGATTCACCAACTTCTCTCTCACTTTCTCTCTCTTTTTCTCTCTTTCTTAGCTAGGGTTAGGAAATTCGTATGGAAAAGAGAGTGAGGGTTTTAAGGTCTTTATATAGGCCTAACATTGATGAAAATAGCCCCAGGGCCAAGGTATGCGTAGGTTATAACCAAATCAGGCCTCTCTCGATCCAACGGAGCACTTCCGGTGGTCCTTTTTCCACGTGCGGTCGGACTTAAGCTCATTGACTATGGATTTAGGTCAGGCTGAGTTTTCGTACCGATCGAATTTACAGATCAGCAGTGGCGGACCACACTCAATTCAACGGTCACCGAAACTCGATCAGGTCCACAAGCATTATGACATGCCTGGGCCATCTTCCCTGATCTGAGGGTGAAATTGGGTCAGAATCCAATGGTCAGATTGCTTAAAATCACTGCACAAGCGACACAACTCAGATTTCATAAAATCATATTTAATTTCTCACCGTTCTTACACTCTTCACTCTGAACTCAATCAAATCGACCCAGGACATCATCTGGACTTGATTTTTGAGGTGATGGTCAAGTCCAACATGGTGACCATAACTGTCTAAGATCATCGCTATCGGACTTTCGACGCGCGGTCCAGGTCCGATCCAAAGCTTCTAAAAATTCCCAAGAGCAACTGGATTTAGCGTTGAATCCCAGATTTCAGAGTAACATAGCGCTAACGATTCTACAGGTTTTGAGTCCTGCAGATCAAATTTAAAGCGATTGATGCTAATTTCACAAGCAATCGAGTTTAGCGCTAATTAACTCACAAATAACTTCTAAGGAAAATAGAGGTAGTACTCGGGTCTTGGCACAAAATTTTTCGGGTCATTACAATCTACACCCCTAAAAGAAAAATTTTGTCCTCGAAATTCATACCTTCTCATATTCCTCAAGGATCTGAGGGTAGCTCTTTCTGACCTCAGCTTCAGTCTCCCAAGTAGCCTCTTCTTTACTATGATGCGTCCATAGTACTTTCACAAGAGGGATGACCATGCTACGCAATATCTGCTCCTTCCTATCTAGGATACGCGTCGGTCGCAGTACATATGTGACATCCTCGCTCAACTGCACCCGCTCCCAACTGATAATATGCGAAGGATCAGGAACGTACTTCTTCAGCATAGAAACATGAAATACGTTATGCACGCTCGCAAGTGGTGTGGGCAAAGCAAGGCGGTATGCTACCGCTCCCACTCGATCCAGAATTTGAAATGGACCAATAAATCTCGGCGTGAGCTTTCCCTTCTTATCGAATCGCAGAACTCCCTTCATAGGGGAAATCTTAAGAAATACATGGTCTCCAACCTCAAACTCAAGCGGTCGCCGCCTCGTATCAGCATAACTCTTCTGCCTGCTCTGGGCTATCAGAAGTCGACGTTGAATAATGTCAACTTTCTCTGAAGTCGCCTGCACCAACTCGGGGCCAATCAAACTATGCTCGCCAACTTCTGCCCAGCAATGCGGTGCTTTGCACGGGTGACCATACAATGCCTCGTAGGGAGCCATGCCGATACTCGCCTGGAAGCTATTGTTATACGTGAACTCTGCATAAGGGAGACAATCATCCCAACTGTCCTTGAAATCCAAAACACAAGCTCGCAACATGTCTTCCAGAATCTGATTCACACGTTTCGTCTGCCCGTTTGTCTGCGGATGAAATGCGATGCTAAACTTCAATTTCACACCCATCGCTTCCTGGATACGAGTCCAGAAGATAGACATGAATCGCGTGTCTCTATCAGACACAATCTCCAAGGGAACTCCGTGAAGACGTACAATCTCTTTGATGTACAACCTAGCCAACTCGTCTGCAGAGTTTGTGACTCTGATCGGTAAGAAATGAGCCGACTTCGTCAATCGGTCGACGATCACCCAAATAGAGTCATGTCCCTTCCTCATTTTCAGTAGCCCTGAAATAAAATCCATAGAGATGAAGTCCCACTTTCATTCTGCTATGGGCCTGGGCTGAAACAGCCTAGGAGGTTGGCGATGCTCTGCCTTGACCTGCTGGCACGTGAGACAATGAGATACGAACTCAATAATGTGAACCTTCATGTCATCCCACCAATAAGATCTTCTCATATTTTGATACATCTTTGTGCTACCTGGATGCATCGCAAGCTTAGAATTATGGGCTGACTCGAGAACCTCCCGTCTCAAGTTAGTAATGTCTGGGACACATAACCGGCCACGAAATCGTAAGCTCTCATCTGAACAAACACTCCAATCGGAGTCCTCATCTGTACAACCCGCTCTCTCATCTTTGCTAAAAGCTCATCATCTGCCTGAGCTGCAACGATCCTCTCGTCAATGAGGGGCTGTACACGAATGTGTGCGATAACCTCATACGGCTCTTCCACCGTAAGTTTCTGCTCAAAGTATCGCACAAACTCCAACATGTCCCATTCTGCTATCATTAGCGGAGCCACAAACTCTATAGTCTTCTTGTGACTCAACGCGTCTACCATAAGGTTTGCCTTACCCAGGTGGTATGAAACATCGAACTTAAAGTCTTTAAATGTTTCCATCCATCGGCGTTGCCTCATATTCAAGTCATGCTGCGTGAAAATATACTTAAGGCTCTTGTGGTCGCAAAAGAGCTCAAACTCCTCTCCGTAAAGGTAATGTCTCCAGAGCTTTAATGCAAAAATGACAGCTGCCAACTCCAGGTCGTGTGTAGGGTAATTTTCTTCGTGTTTCCTCAACTGTCTCGAAGCATATGCAATCACCCTGTCCTTCTGTATAAGGACACAACCCAGACCAATGCGAGAGGCGTCAGTATATATCGTATACTTAACCCCTTGCTCTGGCAATACTAGCACAGGGGCGGACGTCAACTTGTCCTTCAGCTCTTGAAAAGATATCTCCGCCCTCTCATTCCAAGCAAACTTCAAATCTTTCCGTGTCAACTAAGACAACGGTCTGGCTATCTTCGAGAAGTCTCCTATGAAGCGTCGATAATAGCCTGCTAGACCCAGAAAGCTTGTCACCTTAGTAATTGAACCAGGCTGCTTCCAGTCTTGAACTGCAGCTACCTTAGCAAGATCGACAGTTATCCCTTCCTTGGACACCACATGTCCCAGGAACTTGACTTCCTCTTTCCAGAAATCACATTTCTTGAACTGCGCAAAAAGCTGATTCTTCCTGAGAGTATCCAAGACTGCTCTTAAGTGCTCCTCGTGCTCTTCCCGACTCGTAGAATATATCAAAATGTCATCGATAAAGACAATGACGAATCGGAACAAGAATGGCTGAAACACCCTGTTCATCAGATCCATGAACACGGCCGGTGCGTTCATAAGACCGAACGACATTACAAGGAACTCAAATGGCCAAAGCTAGTCCTGAAGGCGGTCTTCTGCACGTCCTCATTCTTGACGCGCAACTGATGATACCCTGACTGCAGATCAACCTTCGAGAAGTACCGTGCCCCCTTTAACTGATCAAATAGATCATCGATCCTGGGCAAAGGATACTTGTTCTTCACAGTCACCTGATTCAACCTGCGATAATCAATACATAATCGCAAGGAACCATCCTTCTTCTTAATAAACAGGATAGGTGCTCCCTAAGGAGACACATTAGGCCGAATAAAATCCAAATTCAACAAGCCATCTATCTGCTTCCTCAATTCCTCTATTTCACTCGGAGGCATACGATAGGTGGGCAAAGAAATGGGTCCGCACCAGGCATGAGATCAATAGTAAAATCAATCTCGCGCAGTGGGGGTAATCCAGGAATCGACTCGAACACATCTTCAAACTCCCAAACTACAGGCGTGCTTTCAAACGCTAATCCGGCAATACTCTCCAATAGAGAAGTATAATAACCAAGATGAAAAGGGTAACTAACCTGAACTGGGAAAGTAACTGTCTCGCCCTCAGGTCCATGGATTGTCACCGACCTAGCTTCACAATCAATCTCTGCCCGCATCTTCGTGAGCCAATCCATACCCATAATGACATTGTAATGGTAAAGAGGTGCGACAAAAAGGTTAACAAGAATCGATCCACTCCCTAGATCAATCAAACAATCCATACAACGCTTGTTCATAGTAGAGGAGATCCCTGTAGCGGTAGTGAGTGTCACTCCTTTCATAGTAACAGTGCCCAAACTCAGGCGCCTAACTGCCGCATACGATATAAGAGAGGTAGTGGACCCTGTATCCACCAACATAGAAATGAGAATACCTTGGATGTGAGCAGTAACCTCGAAGGATCTCGGCACCAAGTCAGCCACAGGCGCTTCAGCTGAGAGCGCGTGAACTCGAGCCTGCTGCTGGCGATTCGGCGGAGGAACCATGGGCCGCTGAGGTGGCCTGAAGCTAGGTACAGAAGGTCTGAAGGATGGATGAGCTGGCGCTGAACGAAGAGGTGGAGGTGATATAACCTGAGGCATCGGACGGTTGATCCTCTGCGGTGGAGTAAATCCACTATCCTGCATACGTGAAAAGCAAGTACGATCTGAATGTCCCATTTTCCCACAGTACGAACAGCGAAAATCAGCTCGCACTTGCTGAGCGGACGGCGCTGAACACCTCGGAGGAGAATCTGCCTGCGGCCTCTTGCCGAGAAATGGTACACTCTGAAAGTCAGGTTGTTGTCTGGGAACCATAGGTGCTTGCATACAGGACGACCTGTCCCTGTCCTGCTCAGCTCGCAGGGACATCTCACCAACTCCGCATAGGAAGATATGCTAGCACAGCACATCTTCGATCGGATCTCAAGCCTCAACCCCTCAGAAAAATGCCGCATCCGCATCAGCTGATCACCCAAAATCAAAGGAGCATAGCGACCCAGCTCAGTAAACCGGTTCTCATACTCCGTCACCGACATCCCTCCCTGAAGGAGGTGAAGGAACTCACTCTCCTTCTCATGTCGGTACGTAACTGGAAAATACTTCTCGTGGAAGCGTGCCTCAAACGCCTACCACGACCACTCATACCCTTCCGCAACAGTGTGAAGAACACTATCCCACTATAAACTAGCCTCCTTCTCAAACATGAAGGAGGCAAGCTCGACCTGTTCAACCTCAGAACAGTGCGGCGGCCTCAGCATCTTAGAGATGCGATCAATCCAGTACTCGGCCTCCTCAGGTCTATGAGAACCCACAAATGTGGGAGGTCGTAAGCACTGGAATCACTCAAATATGCCGCTTACACTAACGCTCCCAGATGGGTGCTTAGGTGAAGCAGGTGGAGTCGCCCCCATCGACTGAGCAAAGATGCCAGCCATGGAAGACAAAAACTGCCGCTGCTGCTGCTGAATCTGCTGCTGCTGCATCAAAAGCATCATCTGCTCAAACCTATCAGGAGGCGGAGCAGACGAAGATGCATACGACATCGACGCAGATGCACGGTTCGGCTCAGGAACCGAAGGCGTGACTAGAGGAGCCATAGGTGGAATCAAAGGTGTCGGCCCAGCACCAGTATGAGACGGGCCCAACTGTGGATCCATCTGGCTATCGCCTAGGGGAGAAACCCTGGCAAGCGACTCGACAAAAGAGAGACGGGCCGAAGTCTTCGAACCCTTAGGAGGCATACCCTACATTTAACAGAGGATGCAACCTATAAGATTCAACATCCACATAATCCACCCACACAGCATTCACAGCACAACTTCAACGATAAACAATGCATTTCATTTAACAAAATTGTCGCAATACAAGAAGTGCAGCATTACATGAATCACGACAGAGAAAACATGTGAACTAAAACATCTAAAGCTGCAAACAACAAACAACTTCCAACTACTTTGCCAACAACGATAAACAACAAAACAAAGCAAAGGACGACTACACTGTAACTACTCGTCGGAATCAGGAGATGGAGACAGGGCACCCTTATCCTGCAAACAACACAGGATAGACTTCAGAGTTCGAGTCACCTTCTTAAACTTATGCTTCACAAGGCCTCGAAGATCCATAATATCCTGGCATAGAACAACCTGACCCTCCTCAAGCCGAGCGATATGGGCATCCCTGGCAGCCTGATTTGTGCTCTGCTCTGGTGCCACAGGAGAAGAACTCTCACTCGTATCCTAGGCCTCTACCTCTTCCTCGTCCTGCTCTTCTTCTTTAATCTTAGCTCCACCCTCGCCATAACTCTCTTCCTTATCGCTCTGTCTCATCCTTACTTTCTGAGGCTTGTCGTCGACGAGGCCCAATGTCCATCTAATTTAGGGTCGTCTCATTAATGTGGCAAACAGGTACCGGCTTTTCTGCCCCAAGCCTGAAGCCAAACTCATGTGCAAGCTTACAAATGAGTCGGCCAAATGGGAGTGATTCGGTCCTCCTATTCGAACGAGCGATAAGGATAATCTGACGCAAGATGTACGTTGGCACACATAGCTTCTCTCCTTGCCCCACCTGATACAGAAAATCTACCATCAGGCGCGTACACTCGCTGCGGTTGTTCCACCTTGGATAAACATTGAATGTGCACATGTGGTGAAGCAAGCGGAAGTCATCCATCATGTTAGTAGCTAGAAGGCTTCTATTAGGCCACCATTCGACCAGACGACCACACAGGAGCCACGTGCGGCGATCCCTCTTGCGCGCACTGCTCAAATTCTTCTCATTGGCATGCACCTCACCAAGTGGCACATTCAGGAGTCGGGATATCAAAGCGACGTTGACTGTGGCCTCTCGACTGCTTCCACAAGGGATCTTGAACTATAGAGGCTCCAGCAAAGGGTCACGAATGAGGGCATAAAAAGCTCGAACAGTGCTCGCATTGACGCGATATTCGCCCTCAAACAAGGGACACTAACCGGCCCCTTCCAGGAGCTCCAACAAGAGAAACTTGCCAAATAGCCGCAGATCTACATGAGCCTAAAAAAGGACCCTACGGCCTTCATAGACTCTATGAGATAGCTCCGCCAATAAGGTTCTTCCAAAGGGAGCTTGAGGATCAAGGTCCCGCTTGGTCTGAAACTCACGAGTGGCAGTCGTGCTCGCGGCGGCACCTCTCGGCCTCCGTGCACGGGTTGGGCGGCTAGGCCTGGCTTCATCCACGGGCGCTCTCTTCTTCCCCATCAAAGAGAAAGGTGGAGATGGAAAATATGGCCATGACAATCTCAAATAGGGCCATGGAAAATGAGAGAAAAGGGAGAAATGGGAAGAATGGTGAGGCTTCCACACACTTGAGATCCCAAAGAAGGATTTGAGCGCTCAAATGAGGGGGAAAAGGAGTAAAGACAGCAATGAAGATGAGGTTTTGAGATGGGCTGAAAGGGTGTGCATGAAAATGGAAGAAGAAGGAGATTGGGGAGGGATTTTTGTGGAGTTTTGAGAGAGATTTCAAGAAAAGGAAAGCTTGGAGGGTGAGTTTATGAAGGAAATAGGGTTTAGAAGGGTTTAAAATTAAACAACCATGGAGGAGTGGGCCACATAAGACCCCACATGCGTCGGCCCGCCCCGCCTGGCCCGCTGGGCGGCGAGGGCTCGCCGAACTGGCGAGTTCATCGCCGGTCTCTGGACAATCCGCCAATGACTTGCCATTTGGGCGAGGTCCTCCTGGCCCCCTAAGTCCAAAATGATGTGGGTCCCCCCTGGGTCCCCCTGGAATTGCCCCGATCGGGCCCTTGTCTGATTCGACGCATATCGAGCCACTAGGATTAGAATCTAATACAAACACAAGTTTACAGACATTTTAAGGGCTGAGATGGGAAGATAACCATCTAAACTTGTCAATGGATGATCTAGAAGAGATTTTGGGTCACTGTGTGTGATCAGGAGTACGCACAGACTCGATCTCGGTGATCGTTTTTAGTAAACTTTCACCGATAGAAGCAACGAAAACACATACACAAATTCTACAATAAACTCGTACCCTCCTACACTAAGGTGGCGACAGCGTGCGGTGTGTGACCATAACCTAGGTCCGGTTTAATCCAATTCATGCTCTGATACCAACTTGTAACACCCTGAAATTCGGGGGTCGAGCATAACTCAGCTCCCAAGTTTCAAAACATCACTTATGCAACATATTTAATGATGGATGTATGTTGTCTGTAAGAGTACATAAAACATGGAATAGATTAAGCCAAACTGCAAACATAATTCAGGGATAAGTGATAGACGCAAGTGGAAGACTTAAAGAAACATATGTGTACATGTGCAAGTCCCTGAAATACGTATACATGCCAGGTCATACTTACAAGTGTTGCTATCAAAAAATACAAGTATTAAATGACATCATCTAGTGCAATTACAAAGAAAACCCAGAATCCCCGCACATCAGGACATGACTCACAAGAACCCGCCTGAGAACTGCATAAAAGAAAATGCGGCCTCATCATCCTCGAACTCCTGCTCTGCCTCAGGGGTCGCGCCAACATCTGCATCTAAGATAGAGTCTGGTTGGTGTCGAAACACCACCCCAAAACGTGGGAGTGAGTGATCAACTTAGTGGAACAATACCACAAAAGTTAACATGATATCAAATCAATCAAGCAGTAATGGTAAGGCAATACAATTAAACAAGTCTAAAGTACTCTTGTTAATGCAATGATGTATGTATAAATGATGCATGCCCTCGCCTGCACTCCCTCATCGTCTTCATCTAACGTTACGCATGACAACCTCCCGCAGTGCCAACGACTTCCACGCACATGTAATGCGGTGCATGAACATGATTACTAAGTTGTTATTAGTCCTTTTCATACAGCAGGATTGGGAAGCTACAGTACCTCCCTCATATCAATTTCCACACAGTGATCCATTCTAGGGTCGTCAGTCCTAGGCAATCTCATACGATCATATGGTTTTAGGTCGCTGCAAAGGGCTCGTCACCAATCAATGTAGGCCGACAGCATGAATATAGTGTCCCATACCACCATAATCAGCTCACGAGTCTGGTGTGCTCACTGGTCACTACGGGGAGGCTCATCACCCCAGCATAGGCCAACAGCTCGACCACGGTGTCCCATACCACCATGTCCGGCTCATGAGTCTTAGCGGATCAAGGTACAGCGGTTAACGGGATTTCATCGGTAAGTTTGGTACCCTAGATTCAAACAATAGCGTCCATACATGGTGAACATACATCGGACAATTGGGTTACTTGACGAACTCGACTAGGATGAGCGCACGTTGGGTTGAACGACATAGAGTGCGCAAACACTCTGTATGGCCAAACTACTGCCGACAACTCTAATACGACTCGGGTTTGTCAAATCACGTCCTTCGTGGCGAAAACAACCTTAGCCACGAACTCAAGGCCGATTACCGATTTCCTGGACTATTTCATAGTCCCAAACACATTCCATTATAACAGATATGCATATAACAATTTAGAACAGTAATGGAACAACAATTCAAATCATGTAGTATGTGAGCATTTGAAGAATATCAACTTAACATGGATTTACACATAAATAATACTTGAAGTTAAATAACAAGGAATGTGACTTGCATATAGGAAATCATACACACCAATAGGAGAGTTGAGAATCGCTTCTCAACGCCCACAAATAGGATAATATATTACACTTTAGACCATTCAGACATTTCTACAAACACTTAGACTACATAGTTCAACATACATGACGTATGTTGGGATACACGCATTTGGATAATTTCTTTTGCTAAGGAGTTGACACACATACAACTAGCACAAGTATACGACAAATAATCATGGCAAACACATGTTCATATTTTATACGTATACGATACTTCCTACATATACATAGAATACACAAATCTCAATATAACACATACATATCAAGAACGCAAAATAAACATAGCATTTGGCATGTGAAATTGCACCCACAACAAGAATAAACCATTAACTGACATTGAAAGCCTTGAAAACCATAACCTATACGAATATAGTCCGCACCTTAAACCAGAGAAAGCACACCGAACTGATTCAGACGATATGTCTTCGTCAACAGCGACTAGATAACCTAAGGCAAGAATAGAAATGAGCTACATCAACACATAGACTATTCTAAGCTCTAAACAGATTAGGGTTAGATTAACTTACCCAAGAAGGAACTTAGAATCACCGGAATAACGATTCAGATGTGATGGTTTAAGGATGTAGAGTAACAGAAAAGAATCTTAAGATGATTCACCAACTTCTCTCTCACTTTCTCTCTCTTTTCCCCTCTCTTTCTTAGCTAAGGTTAGGAAATTCGTATGGAAAAGAGAGTGAGGGTTTTAAGGTCTTTATATAGGCCTAACATTGATAAAAATAGCCCCAGGGCCAAGGTATACTTAGGTTATAACCAAATCAGGCCTCTCTCAATCCAATGGAGCACTTCCGGTGGTCCTTTTTCCACGTGCGGTCGAACTTAAGCTCACTGACCATGGATCTAGGTCAGGCTGAGTTTTCGTACCGATCGGATTTACAGATCAGCCGTGGCGGACCACACTCAATTCAATGGTCACCGAAACTCGATCAGGTCCACAAGCATTATGACATGCCTGGGCCATCTTCCCTAATCTCAGGGTGAAATTGGGTCAGAATCTAACGGTCAGATTGCTTAAAATCGTCGCGCAAGCAACACAACTCAGATTTCATAAAATCATATTTAATTTCTCACCGTTCTCACACTCTTCACTCCGCACTCAATCAAATCGACCCAGGACATCATCTGGACTTGATTTTTGAGGTGATGGTCAAGTCCAACATGGTGACCATAACTGTCTAAGATCATCACTATCAGACTTTCGACGCGCGGTCCAGGTCCGATCCAAAACTTCTAAAAATTCCCAAGAACAACTGGATTTAACGTTGAATCCCAGATTTCAGAGTAACATAGCACTAACGATTCTACAGGTTTTGAGTCCTGCAGATCAAATTTAAAGCGATTGATGCTAATTTCACAAGCAATCGAGTTTAGCGCTAATTAACCCACAAATAACTTCTAAGGAAAATAGAGGTAGTACTCGGGTCTTGGCACAAAATTTTCGGGTCATTACATGAATTCTACCAAATCTTTGATAGGGACCTTTCTCTTCTAGATATCCTGTCAGAATTTGCAGTTCTTTCATAATCCAGTCATCTACAGAAATGAGGATATTTCATCGATCGAATGGTTCACTATACAAGATTGACCAGTGACGCTGAAGATTGATGGGAATGACAGTTGATTTGTTAGTAAAGGGGTTGTGAAGCTCCAAAGTTTCTTCACGCATTTCTACATGTTTCCAAGAATTGTGGAGAGGTTGATTGGATCTTGAAGAAGATGGATGATTCTTTCTTCTCGAAGAGGATACCGATGAACGATGCATGTTTGAATCAAGAGATGTGGGGAAAGGATTTTGAAAGGATGAAGAGACTTAAGGACATGAGAAGGATTTCAAAGTTTAAAAATTTTTAGACTTTGGAAATTTCTGAGGTTGATTGCACGCAGGTGCGCAATGTTTATCAGATGTATGGTTTTGCGCAAAGTAGAAGAAAGATTTGGGAATTAGAAGGTTTAGAAGAACTTTGTGCAAAGGTGCATGAAGGCAGGTGATTGCGCAAGGATGCACAGAGGCTAATTCACTAAAGATAGAAGGGGTACTAGTTGCGAGGGTATGTGCAAAGATGGGTTATTGTGCGGGCTAGAAGAAAGGAGGCAGAGCTTTCGCACGGAGTTGAAAAAATGAAAAATGAAGGATCGGCTTTGGTATTTATAGGGAAGTTGGGCTCGATTATGAAGCCCGATTGGCCATTATGCGGATGAATATGATGATTTTTTCAAATGATTGATCCTATTTCTTTATCTAGGAAGCAATAAACAAAAAGGATCAAGGGGGTATCTATTGAGGCATGAAAATAAAGGACCAAGATTGAATCAAAAGAGGAGGGAAGTTATGAAAGTAGAATGAAGAAAGTAAAGATGAAAGGTTAAAATTCATGACTTTGTGAAGATTCGTGCAAAAGGGTACTAGTTGCATGGGTTGGCATGAAACCCATTTTGGTTGTGCGCTCTTACACAGAAGACTGGGCGATTGTATGTTTTGTAGGGTTTGTGACGGACCATGCAACACTGTAGTGTTGTGCGGGCCCGCGCAAAAGGGGTCGAGTGTTGCACGGACAAGCTCAAGGGATGATTTGGGTATGTTGACTTGAATGGCTTAGATTTGATGAAAGGTGGACCCATGACACGGATTTTGAGGGTTCACACATGTGGATGTCTATAAATACCCCATTACCCCTCTCATTCGGACACATTAAAGATTCCGAAGAAGATCAGAGCTCCGGAGAAGAAGAGAAGATCGAAGGTATCAGGAGGAGAAGGAAGGAAGGAAAGAGAGAAGGCTTTATGCCAGGCCACGCAACAGCATACTGTTATGCGGCCCTCAATGCTTGAAGATCGGAATGTTGCTGAATTTTTTGATGATTTGATATCCGAAGTTGTGAGACCCGTATCATAGCCCGTACCGTTCCATAAGCTTCCGCGGTCCTCCCGGTCGAATTCTAGTGACCCGCGATGCATAGATAGTAGTTGCACACATCCCTAAGTTACATCCTGTGGACCTGAGCTGGCTTGACCCAAGACTTGTACCAGTGCGACTGTGCCATTGCCGCAGTTCCAACGCCAGGTCTCGCACGCCAATGCGATACTCGGGCCAGGAGATGTGGACCCGTGTTCAGTTCGAGGAAAACGCCGCTCTTTGTAAAACCCAAGAGAAATGTCCCATCAATCAAGTACACATCAATCAATCATGTCCCATCCCTAAGTACAATCACCCTCCCCTAAAGTCAACTCTCTCTTACAACCAAGTACACATCCATCACCCATCACCCATCACCCATCTCTTGTCACGCCCCAGACTCGGAAACCGGGCTCACAAAATTCCCGATCGCCGAATCCGATGCCGACAGCCTCCATAGTACCCCATTCTCGGCCCCCAGCGTCCATACGCTAGATTTCGATCCTAGGATCGTATAAGGAGGATTTTCCATTGTACTTTTATCTCATAATAAGCATAACCACTAGTTTACCCAAATCACAAAGGCAACATCATCATCACATATCCACTAATATAAACATTTGAATACAGTGCTGAAAGGGAAATACATATATCGAAATCAAAGCTCCAGAAGACCGCTGCATACTCCATGCTCAATGCTGCTGCAACCTAACACCACCTGCATGTATCTATCGTGCATAAGCTTATAAATAGCTTAGAGGGTGGTGAAATTTTGTGCACAAGATAAGTGTCAAGTAAGCAATATCAAAGTAATCAGAGTAAGCGAAACTATGCTGGTAAGTCCATAAGTCATACAATATCAGAGTATATAAAACAAATCAACTATACAAATGAGGAGTCAAAGAGAGCCAAATATCAGGTGCCGAGGGTACAATATAATATGTAAATCTTGCTAAGTCAATTTAGGCCATATAAGTGCAAAAACATGGTAACCGAAAATGCTAAGTACTACGGATGCAATGTAATATGCGATGCGAATGAAATGACCAATGTGAAGTCGGGATAATAGTATGTAGTATCGCAAGCTATGGGGCCCATCACAAGGGTCTTTTATTCAAACCAGTCCCATACTTAAATTTGGATAGTCAAACTCAATGTGGTAAACTCTTGATCTCAGGTTAGTCGCGCGTCCCAACCAAAATCCTGGCCATTGCGAAGGTACGCGTAGCAAATAGTTGTGCACCACCAGCCCAAGTGGATAGTGATGAATGAATGAATGAGTATGCAACTCTTGATCAATAGGTCCACATATTAGTATGGTTCCTCTCTAGGATCATTACCGGGGTCTAATACACTCAACATGCAAATCGTCGCCCACTGACACGTGACCATGCAAGTGAAAGAGACCTCACTATCCGCCTGACCAGTAGTCAGCTAATATCTACCCGGCATGTCGATGGCGGACCCATTCATGAGTTGGTTAAACTCAGCCTAGCTAGGCCCCCTACCCTCGGGCGGGTAAGGCCACACCCCCTCCTAACTGACCATGACGCAGTGGGAGACGCAGCCTCTTGGTATTCAACACTCGAGCGCTCATGTATCCACTCGATCTCGATGTTGGGGCGTCCTCTAGTACTAAGAGGGTTTATGAATTTTCACCCAGGGCCATCTATGGTAGCCCGATGCTAGTAATAGATTTTCGGTGTCCCATCTGACCATCAATGACATGCCTGTGGAGGCTACGACCCTGATGTCGCTAGGGCGTACGTGGTCATGTCACACAAATGTGAGATGTATGAGTCACACAGTCCAATCATGCATCAATCCTGCGCATACCGTGCGCTCATGTGGGACAACTTCGCCTATCAGGGAGCCCTATGAACAACCTGCCTTATGACATGTGCAATGGTCAATCACATCTCATAACAAACATGCAGATGATGCGTATGGGCATGTATTATGATGCAATGCTGTCATAAACTCATAATCAGTATCAATAATCAGCATAAAAAATCGGCCTTGACAATGTGGACATTTAACCAGCATTGCCCCCAAGGGGTGGCCCACATAGAGCCTAACATATAGTAGACCCATGACGTTACACAAGGGCCAAATATAAAACACCATGGCCTCACTCAAGAGCTTAATACACACCGCAATGGGCCTTTCACATGGGCCTAACATACATCACAATGGGCTCCATCGCCTGACCCTCAAATACATCACAATGGGCCTCATCACATAGGCCTCATATACATCACATTGGGCCTTAAACACGGGCTAAATACACAACACAATGGGCCTCAAATACGGACTGCATATATATCACATTGGGCCTCGACAATCGACTCGATATCTGGCCTCGACAATCAGAATCGGCAATCAAAATCATCCTCGATAATTGACATCGACAGTCGACCTTTACAATTGGCCTCAACAATCCTAATCGGCCTCAATGATTGGAATCGGCAATTGCAACAACAATCGGAATCGATTGATAATCGGCCTCGATAATCAGAATCGGCAATCGGTCATAATAATAAACCTCGATTGCTAATCAGCAGTCGGCCACGATAATCGAAATCGATCAATAATCGGCCTTGATAATCAGAATTGGCAATCGACTACAACAATCGGAATCGATCGATAATCAGCCTCGATGATTGAAATCGGCAATCCACCACAATAATCGAAATCGATCAATAATTGGTCTTGATGATCAGCCTCGACAATCAAAATTGGAATCGGCCTCAACAATCGGCCTTGACAATCGGAATCGGAATCGGCCTCAACAATTGGCCTTGATTGATAATCAGAATCGGCAAATCGGTCACGTCAATCGGAATCGACAATCGGTCATGATAATCGGCCTCATCACTAATCGGTCACAACAATCAGAATCGGTAAATTGGTCACATCAATCGGAGTCAGCAATCGGTCATGATAATCGGCCTCGATCTCTAATCGGCCATAACAATCAGAATCGACAAATCAGTCACGTCAATCAGAGTCGGCAATCGGTCATGATAATCGGCCTCAATCGCTAATCGGCCAGGACAATCGGAATCGATAAATCAGTCACATTAATTGGAGTCGTCAATCGGTCATGATAATCGGCCTTGATTGCTAGTCGGCCATGACAATCGAAATCGATAAATCGGTCACGTCAATCGGAGTCGGCAATCAATCATGCTAATCAGCCATGACAATTGGAATCGGTAAATCAGTCACGTCAATCAGAGTCGGCAATCGGTCATGATAATTGGCCTTGATCATCGAAATCGGCCTATAGGAAGGTCACAATGTGGACATTAAACCGTCATTACCCATCAATGTGGCCATTTAACCAACATTGCTCCCAAGGAGTGGCCCACATAGGGTCAAACACATAGTGGACCAATGGCCTCACACAAGGGCCTAATATATATCATGATGGGTCACATCCATGGGCCTCTTTTACATCAGGTGTGCCGTATCATATGGGCCACATATACATCACAATGGGCCTCAACCCATGGGCTCTAAATACATCACAATAGGCCTCAACTATGGGCCCCAAATACATTCAATAGGCCGCATCAATGGCCCTCTCATACACAACAGGTGGGTCCTACTCATGGGCCTCAAATACATAACTTATGGGCCCTACACATGGGTCTCATATGCATCAAATGGGCCACATATCTAGGCCTAATATATATTACAATGGGCCTTTCTCATGGGCCTCAGATTCAAGCGTGGGCCCCATCATATGGGCCTTAAATACAAGGCAGGTGGGCCCTATCACATGGCTCTCAAAATATAAAACAGGTGGGCCTCGTACATGGGCCAAAAATACATCATGATGGGGCCCATGGATGGGCCGCACCAGTGGGCCTCAAATGAGCTTGGACCACACCAAAAATCATTTCACTAGTTGCAGGTATAACACGTGTATCACCGTACACTTTCATTCTATGGGGCACATGGCCACAAATGATGATCAGCACTGTCCAACATTAGACGTGTAAGTCAACACCATCTAACAATTGTTCATGTCATTCGTCACCGCCAAACATTACCCATGGAAATTAACACCTCCCAAACATCATCCAGCACCGTTCAAGCATTATGGATGGTGTGGATGAAACACATATAACACGGTGGAGTCCATAGCACTGTCCACAAAATGTCCAGCACCGTCCAGACATTTTTGACGGTGTGGATGAAACACATACAACGTGGCAGGTTCCCACGATCCAGATGAACGGCGGGGATAAAATACATAAATCACGGTGGATCCCGCTGTCCCTGATGGACGGTGGATGGTGTGGATCAAAACCTACATCGTGGTGGGCTCCTACCGCTGGTGGACAGCATGGATAAGACATACATCACGGCTAGCCCCACCGTTTACATGGACAGTGGGGATAAAAGCATTCATTAAGGTGGACCCGCAGACCTGATGACGTCATCTATAGCCGCTAATGCTGCTGGAGGTGCACGCGTCACTAGATGGACGGCTAGGATTAAACCATACATCAAGGTGGCTATTCAAAGCTCCTACCCATCCCAGCTAAGTGGAGGGACGATGTGGTTATCATATATACAAAAGGTGGGTCCCACCTGCCCACATGTGTCATACGTGTGGGGTGGGCCCGCACCGTACAATGGATGGGTGACATGCATATAATACATGCATGAGGTAGGTACCACCATCCATAAACGCTGGACGGTGGGGAGCTACACATCAAGGAGGGCTCCACACAGCATACCAGATACATACAGCAAGGTGGGTCCCACCCCACACGTGTGACACGTGTGGGTGGGTCCCACGTGTGGCCACCATAGCATATAGATGTGTGTATATGTATATCATATATATATATTATATTATATTATATTATATTATATTATTTCAATATCTCACTGATCTAGCGTCCATGAGTGTTGGACGACTGGGATGTACAGTACATCCTCCATGAGATATACAAAGCATACATCTATGGGCCCCACCTCCACACATGCAACACTTGTGGAGTGGGTTCCACGCTAGCCCGAGAACGGACGGACAACATTGATATAGGACGCATACATCAAAGGTCCCATGGAGGGACGGTGTGGATATAAACCACATATCTTAAGATGGGGTCCACTCATCCTGATGGATAGTTGGACCATGGCTGGCCAATGCCACATGGGTGAAATGCACACATCAATGGTGGGTCCACATGTATGGCCCACCACAACTTTAGAATGAAACTGATATTTATGTTTTTCCTTCATTCAGATTTGTCGGGTAGACAGGCAGTGGCCTGTCCACTAGACATTAGCAAAGTCGGCCCTACGTGTAGACGACGTGGATATGTCACATGCATCAGGTGGGCCATGCATCAAGAGAGAGAGAGAGAGAGAGAGAGAGAGAGAGAGAGAGAGAGAGAGAGATGATCACGAGAGGGGAGGGACCCTGCCACTATGGGCCCTCCCTATATATGAATACATCAAGATGGGTCCCTTCATAAATGAACCCTTAAATCATAAAAATCAAAATATAAGATCACCCACCTTTGACCTCCTCTTCCTTCTTTCGCCAACATAATCTAGAGCTCTAAGTGGTGGATTTTAACGGTTGAGATGGACTTTGGATGGTGGGGATGGGATATAGGAAGTGGGCCATACTAGCTTCTCCCCCATGGAAACCATGGACATGGGTTGCTTGGAGAAAATGAGGGAGAGAGAGATGAGAGAAATTGTTGTAAGAGAGAGAGGGAGATGGGAGATGTGAGTGATGGAGTGATGTGTACTTTGACATGTGAGGGATGGGTTGCTTTGACTTTGGGGTTGCTTGGGGATAGGGTGAAAGGTGATGTGTACTTGACATGAGATGTGATTGATGGGATGTGATGTGATTGATTTGAAAGATTGTCTTGGGTTTGCAAATGTGCGGCGTTTTCCTTGAATTGAACATAAGCCCGCATCTTCTGGCCTGGGTATCGCCTCGGCACGTAATACGCGGCATTGGAATCACAGCGATGGCACGGTCGTTAGGGTGCAAGTCTTAGGTTGAGCCAACTCTAGAATATGGGACATGATTCAAGGTTGCGCGCAACTGCCGATAATAAATCGCGAGTCGACGAAATTCGACCGGGAGGATTGTGGAAGCCTAAGGAATGGTACGGGCTAGGATACGGGTCTCACATCTCTCACCCATCACACCTCATCACTCACCCATCCCTCTCTCTCTTACAACCTCTCTCTCTCTCATCTCTCTCGCATTCTCCAAGCAATCCCAAGAACTCCCCACGTCCATGCTTTCCTCCATTTTTCCACCCACCATGAAGCTTCATACCCCATCATCCAACCTCTAAAATCCAATCTCAATGATTGATTCCTTCTCCTTGAAGCTAGATCAACCTAGTGTGGAAGAAGGAGGAGTAGCTTTGAAGGTGGGTGTTTTCTTTTGAATTGATTTGTGGATTGATGGCACACATATGGTGGGACCTATCTTGATGTATGTATTGTATTGAGGGGCCCATAGTGGCGGGGCCCCTCCATCCATCTCTCTCTCTCCCTCCCCTCTCATGTTCATCTCTCTCTCTCTCTCTCTCGATGCCGTGCAGCCTACCTGATGCGTGTGGTGTATCCACGCCATCCATCACAGTGGAGCCCACTTGATGTATGTGGTGCATCCGCACCGTCAGTAACTTGGACGGTGGGTCCCCACAATGGCATGTGTGTTTCATCCATCGCTGTGGAGCCCACCATGAATCATGTGATGTATATGCCATTTCCAAGCCGTCCAGATGGTGGGACTCACCGCTGGACCGACGTCATCAAGCTCTGTGGGTCTCACCAGCTGGATGTAGCTAATGTATTGGTATCAGCAAGTTCTGTCCCCATACAACGGATGTAGATTAACTGCTGCCAGGGTGACATGTCACCAAGGACTGTGTGGACCAGCATGATGTATGTATACATCCACACCTTCCGTCCATTTTCCATGGACGTGTGCCACCTCAGACGTGTGGTTTGTGTGAGGTTGGTGCCCACTTATTTGTATGTATTTTATCTAGCAGTGTCCATCTGGACGGTGCATGTGTAGATGCCCACCTTGATGTATTTAACCCCCACCGTCCATCTGTCCAGGACAGTGGGCTGATTATGAGGTTTTGTTATATCAAAACCATCCCATCCATCTGGCGGACGTGGCCCACCCTTGCACGTGCGGGTGGAGCCCACCATGTTGTATTTGTTTCATCCATACCATCCAGACCTCTGGACGGTGCCAGGCCACCGTGGTGATGTGTTTGCACACCACGCCATTCATCTGTTTTGCTGATGGGGTCCGCTGGTGTGTGTGTGGCGCCCACACGTGGGCCTAGCAACATCTTGATCGTCCATCTCTGCATTCACGAGCAGCTTGGCTGTTGTATTGATGTCACTGCATGTTTAAAATAATAATAATGAATAATATTATAATATTATAATATACAAAATATGATGGTGGGCCCCACGTGGGACCCACCTGATCGAAAGTGGATTGGCTGGATTACCTCATACTAGTAGCTGCTGTTACTATCCAGCCTTTCATCCACACTATCCAGATCTTGCTGGACGGTGCTGAACATGTGTGGATGGTGTTGATTTACATGGGAAGTGTTTGGATGGTGTTGATCATCATTAGAGGGCCATGTGCCTCATGGAATGACAGTGTACCGTGATACACATGTTACACCTACAACTATTGAAATCATTTTTGGTGTGGTCCAAGCCCACTTGAGGCCCATTGGTGCAGCCCATCCATGAGGCCCATATGAAGGGGTCCACCTGCCTTGTATTTCAGGCCCATATGCTGGGGCCCATCTTCTTGAATCTGAGGCCCATGGGCAAGGCCCATTGTGATGTATTCATCGTATATGTGCAGGGCCCATTATGATATATATTAGGCCCATGATATGTGGCCCATTTGATGTATTTGAGGCCCAGATATGTGGCCCATTTGATATATATGAGACCCATGTGTAGGGCCCACATGCTGTGTATTTGAGGCCCATATGCAGGGCCCACCTGTCGTGTATATGAGAGCCATTAATGCAGTCCATTTGATGTATATAAGGCCCTTGTGTAACACCCGTTGTGATGTATTTATGGCCTTTAAATCAGGCCCATGTGATGTATTTATGGCCCATCAGTGCGGCCCATTGATGCGACCCACTTGATGTGATGTTTATATGGCTTATGGGATGTAGCCTTCTTTGATATACATGAGGCCCAGGTATGAGGCCCACTTGATTGTATTAGGCCCATGTGATGCGGCTCACTTGATATGTATATATATGCCCATGTGATAGGGCCCATTGTGATGTATTTCTGGCCCATGTAATAAGGCTTATCGCGATGTATATTAGGCCCGTGAGGGAAGCCCCTTTTTACATATTGAGGCCCATGGGTTGTGGCCCATTATTGTGTATTTATGGCCCAGATGGTAAGGCCCAATATGATGTATTTATGGCCCATTGCGCTGTGTTTTCGGCCCATATGCCGTGGCCCATTGTGATGTATTTCCGGCCCATGAGTAAGGCCCATTATGATGTATTGTGGCCTATGGGTAAGGCCCATTGTAATGTATTTATGGCCTATGGGCAAGGCCCATTATGATGTATTTGTGGCCTATGGGCAAGGCCCATTGTGATGTATTTGTGACCTATGGGCAAGGCCCATTATGATGTATTTGTGGCCTATGGACAAGGCCCATTATGATGTATTTGTGGCCTATGGGAAATGCCCATTGTGATGTGTACTAGGCCCTTATCGTGCGGCCCATTGTAACGTGTATTAGGCCCATGACACATGACCCATTTAATGCATACGAGACCCATGTGTAGGGCCCACATGTTATGTATTTGTGGCCCATGAGCAGGGTCGACCTATTGTGTATACGAGGTCCATTGGTGCGGCTCATTAATGCAACCCACCTATTGTATTTGAGGCCCACCATGATGTGTATTAGGACCATGTGACGCAGCCCATCGTGGTGTGTATTAGGACCATGTGACGCAGCCCATAGTGATATGTATGTTTCCCTTGTATAAGACTCATTGCGATGTATATTAAGCCTTTGTAAAAGCCCATTGGCCCACTTTATGTTGGCTCTATGTGGGCCACTGCTTGGGAGTGATGTTGGTTGAATGTCCACATTGATGGGCAATGATGGTTGGATGTCCATATTGTGACCTTCACTTCGGCCTTGTTAGGCCGATTTTATATGTCGATACCAATTTTGATTATCGAGGTCGATTCTGATTATCGAGGCTGATTCTGATTGTCAATACTAATTTCAATTATCGAGGCCGATTCTGATTGTCAAGGCCGATTCCCATTGTTGAGGCTGATTCTGATTGTCGAGGTTGATTCGATTACCGAGTCTGATTCTGATTGTCGAGGCTGATTCCGATTGTTGAGATCGATTATCAAGGCCGATTCGTATTATCAAGGTCGATTTCGATTATCGAAACCGATTTTGATTGTCGAGGCAGATTGTCAAGGCCGATTCCGATTGTCGAGACTGATTGTCGAGGCCGATTATCAGGCCGATTGTATAGGCTGATTATCAATGTCGATTATTGGTGCTGATTGTCGATACCGATTATGAGTATGTAACAGCATAGTACATGCCTATATGCATCATCTGTATGTTATTATGAGATGTGGTTGACCCTTGCATATGTCATTGGGCAGGTTATTATAAGACTCCCTAATAGGCAGAGATTGTCTCACATGAGCGCACGATATGCATAGGATTGATACATGACTGGATTATATGACTCATGCATCTTGCATTGTGTGTTGTGATTACTATATGCCTTAGCGACATCAGGGCCGTAGCCTCCACAAGCATGTCATGGATGGCTAGATGGGACACCGAAAATGCTTAGTTCGAGCATCTGGGCACTTTGGATGTCCGTGGGTGAAAGTCTCTAAACTTGTGGTCAGGAGACACCCCAATGTCTAAACTGAGTGGATACATGAGTGCCCGAGTGCCGAATACCAATAGGCAGCGTCTCCTACTGTGTCGTGGTCGGTTGGGAGGGGGTGTGGCCTTATCCGCCCGAGTGAGGGGGCTGTAAGCTAGGCTGAGTTTGACTAGCTCACAAATGGATCCGCTATCAACAAGCCGAGTAGGCATTGGTATACTACTGACAGGTGGGTAGTGATGTCTTTTCCACTCGCTGGGCTGCGGGGTCGGCTGGGGCGGTAGCCAGCTTGGGGCGTACTAGACCCTGGTAATGATCCCAAATATGTACAGTACTGATTTGTGGAGCAGGAGTTGCATATTCAACATTATATTCATTCATTCACTATCCACTCGGGCTGGTGGTGCACAACTAATTGTTATGTGTACTTTCGCAATGGCCAGGATTTCGGTTGGGGTGCGCGACTAACCTGAGATCAGGAGCTTACCACATTGAGTCTATCTATCCAAATTTAGGTATGGGACTAGTTTGAATAGAAGTCCTTTGTGATAGGCCCCATAGCCTGCTATACCACGTACTATCATCCTAACTTCACACTGCAGCTTAGTCATTTCATTTGCACAACATACTGTGTATTGCATTGCATCCTCGACATCTGTTATTTGGATCTTTATGACTCTTCATTTGCATAGCTGATCTATATTGCGTACTCTGATAGTGCTTGACTCATGGACTTGTTAGTATTTCCACTTACTCTGATATCGTATGATTCATGATCTTACCAGTATTTCCGATATTGTTTGATTATGACATTATATTTATACTTGGCACTTACCTTTTGCCCACACTTACACTACCTTCTAAGTTTTCTATAAGCTTGTGCACGATAGATGCTTGCAGGTGCTCTTAGGTTGCAGTAGCATGGAGCTTAGAGCATGTAGCTGACTTCTGGAGCTTTGATTTTGACATATGTATTTCTCTTTCAGTATTGTATTCAAATCTTTATATTAATGGATATGTGATGATGATGTTGCCTTTATGATTTGGGTAAACTTGTGGTCATGCTTTTTACGAGATAAATGTATGTTGGAAAATCCTCCTTGTAGGATCCCAGGATCGGAACCTGGCGTATACGCGTTGGGAGCCGAGAATGGGGTACTACGGAGGCTGTCGGCACCGGATTCGGTGATCAGGATTCCTATGAATCCAATTTCCGGGTTTGGGGCATGACATAAGTCTTCGCAGTCTTCAATCTTCCTTCTGCATAAGGGGATAAGCTCCATAAGGAGAGATTAGATGATCGAATCCGCACAACATTCCAGTTGATGAGATGATCAATTCGCAATCCAAAATGCTGGCAGATTTGATATCCAGGTTCGATATTCGAACTTCTACGATTTTTTGTATTTCAATAATCTATCTTAGAATCAAGGAAAATCAAATGATGTAAATGAACTTAGTATAAATAAATATGATGATTGTTTTCTATACACTTTCTCTGTTATGATCGAGTAAGATAGTTTTCCGAATCGAATGCATTTGTTTCTTGTCGAAACAGTCTCACTGAGTTATTACTACATCAAGACCCTACACTTGGGGTTATGAACAAGTTTTTGGTGCCGTTGCCGAGGACTATGGCTACATTTTTCTGATTAGGTTAAGATTATGGTTAACTTTTTGCTTAATTTTTAGGTTAGGATTTTTCTGGATTTGTTTTTAGAAAGTAACATTATTTTCTATTTTGTATGATCCTAACATAGCAATTCCAATCCGGTAACCTCTTTCCATTTATCTCTTTCTTTTCTTTTCTAGATTTCTTATTTGTTTTAGTTTTTTTTAGTTTTCTTAGGTTTAGGTTTTTAAAATTTTAGGGCTGAGAGTGTTTCATGCCCAAGTGGGTCCATGATAACACTTTACGTCTTTTGAGTGAAGGAGATTAGTCGAAGGGTTGCCTATCCATCACAGGATTAGACACTACTTGTGGCCCTCTGTGTTAATAAAAGTAATGGCTGAAAATCAACCTCAACAACCAATTGAGGAAGTTCAAGATGAAAACGAGGTACATCATGCACCCTCGCTTCATACTCTACGAGATTATTTACAACCGGCGGGGGTGAGAACACCTTCCTGCATGATATTCCCATTGAATGCAGGAACCATAGATGTTAAACATAGAATGATACAACTACTTCCTAAATTCCATGAACTTGAGTCTGAAAGTCCAGACTTACACATCAAAGAGTTTGATGAGATAGTTGCCACATTACACTTTCCAAACGCATCTGAAGATATAGTGTGACTTAGATTGTTTCCTTTCTCATTGAAGGAGAAAGCTAAGACATGGATGCACTTCTTAAAGCCATGATCTATCGACACATGGGCCGAGATGACCCGGGAATTTTTCAAAATTTTTTTCCCATTTTATATAACTAACACTTTAAGGAAGGCAATCATGAACTTTGTCAAGAAAGAGGAAGAGACCTTATTCCAAAATATGGCGAATAATAAGATTTTTCTATAATGGATTAACTTCACCAATGTGTTAATTTGTAGAGATGATGTGTAATGGTGAATTCATGAATAAGGAGGCCGATGATGCATGGGATTATCTTGATCAATGGGCAGAAAATGCGCAATCATGGGACACGTACCTAAGAACTACCACTTCTAAGCCTACTCAATCAAAGGAAAGTGGAGGAATTTTTATTTTAAAAGAAGAAGATGATATAATTGCAAGGGTGGCCAATCTCACAAGGAAAGTTATGGCCATGAAACTTAAGAAGGCAGGACCTATCAAACTCAAAAAAGCTGCGGAAGCTGTTTGTGGTATTCGTGCTTGTAACATATATACAACAGGGAATTGTCCAACAATTCCTACTTTTCAAGAGATAATGAATGAGCAATCAAATGTCATAAACAACTACCAAAGAACTTTCAGAGGGCCCACCTTGAACACATTCAATCCCAGCTGGAGGAACCATCCAAATTTCAATTGGAGGAATGGACAAACGGCTAACCTACAAGAGGCTTTTACTCAATGTTTAAATCAAAAGAGGCCACGGTTCAAAAATTCATGCAAAACAAAGAGCCATTCAACCAGAATACGGTACAAGCATTTCAGGATTTTGTTGAGGGTCAAATATTACATATTGAACCTATTTATTACTTGGTTTTATGAACATGATAATGCTTAATGTTCTATTTTAATCATGTTTGTGTTGCGAGGTGAATTTAAGAGCTTGGATTGAAAAGGATGTTAAAAGCATGGATTTAATGCTCAAGAATCACCAAGCCAAGATTGGATCTTAGAAGACCAAGAATGAAGAATTCACATGCCAAAGATCCAAGAAAACCAAGTCAAGAATGAAGAGAATGGAAGTTTTGAAGTGAATTTCTATGATCCTCGACTAGTCCTGGCTCTTGCTCGACTAGTCCTGGCCCTACTCGACCAGTCGAGGATTCCTTGACTCAAACTCCAGTGGTAAAATCATTAAAAATCAGGTCATCCTTAACTCGTCGAAGGAAACCCCCGACCAGTCGAAGGTGACCCTCGACCAGTCGAGGGTTGTCCTTGACCCGTCTAAGGTTACGTAGACAGCACCCGAATTGCAAAAATTTAAGGTGGATTCCATATTTTTCGAACTTGGTGTGAAAGTTAGAGTTGCAAAACTATAAATAGGAGTCCCTAGGATGTTCTTAAGCATCTTCTTGGGTTTAAGGAGTGGAGCAAAAGGGTGGAGCCACCGTCCTAGAGTTTTTCTTCTTCTTCTTTAGTTGATCTTTTTGTTTTGTTGAAGAGTCTTTAGTTCAATCATGTCTATGGTTGAATAAATTTCTTAGCTAGGGCTAAGAGGTGAAGCTTGTACGTAATTGGGATGTTTGCTTTGTTTTGATTCATGTTATGTTGAACTTTGTTGGATTCTAGTTTGATTATGAAGGAATATTTTTAGTTTTCAATGGTTTATTGTGACAAATTACAATAGATTTGTGATAGCTTGAGATATCTTCTTTTCTTGAATTGAGATTGTGAAATTAGTAAGTCCTGCTGTTCACTATCATCCCTTGGGCATGGTAGGGTGACAGAATCTTCCTAACTTTCACAATTCTCTTATGATTGGTTGTGGATTGGTAAATCTTGTTGTTTACCTTGTCTCTTGGGCATGGTTAGGTAACGGAATCACTTCCAAATCTTCACCACTCTCATCCATTGATGATTAGATCCATGAGAAGTTCAGAGATCTAACAAATCTCTTCTTAATAATTGGATAGGATAGGACTCTGATTCCAGTTGTGTCTTTAAATCAAGCAAGGCAGTTTCCCAATTGCTACAAGTGGATCCTTGGCACCCTAGTTCCTACCTTTAAATTCACTAGTTTTAATTACTTTAACCATAATTATTCTCTTAAATATTCCAAATTTAGGTTTTCATCTTCTTCTAGTTCTTATTCTAGTTACTCTTAGAATACACACAAGTTCAGTCCCTGTGGATTCGACCTCGGTCTCACCGAGATTATTACTGCATCGCGACCCTACACTTGGGGTTGTGAATAATTTTTTGGCGCCGTTGCCAGGGATTAACGGTTGCGTTTTTCTGAGATTAGCTAGTTTTGAAATTAGTTTAAGATTGGGGTTTTTCTATTTTCTATTTTTTGGATTAGGTTTTTTTCTGAATTATTTTAGAAACTAACTTACTTTATAATTCTAGGTTTAAAAACTTTCCTTTTCTATATTTCTTAGATCTACTTTCTAATTCTAGGTTTAATAATTTTTTTAATTTGATTTTAGAAACTAACTCCTCTCTTTAGAAACTTTCTATTTTCTGTTTTTTTTTAGAAACTAGGTTGCTTTTATATATATATATATATATATATATATATATATATATTTATAAACTTTGCTTTTTAGAAATTAACTCATCTTTCTATTTTTATTTTCAAAAACTTTCTAATGTTAGAATTTTTATTTTTAGAAACTGACTTGTTTTGTTTTGCGGGATCTTAATTTAGGAACTTTTAATTTGGTAACTTCCTTCTAATTCTCTATCTTTCTATTTCTAGATTTCTTATTGCTATAGGATTTTCCTTTTATTCTTTTTTTTAAGGATTAGATTCAGAGTTAGGGTTTCACCATGCCAGAGTGGGTAAGTCAGTATGCTGAGAAGGATAAGAGATATTGGGATGAGATGTATGTTGATTATGATAGAAATCAACCTATGTCTCAATTTTTTTTGAAACCCTCATTGAGAACCGATCGGAATATAATGCTCCACCAGTTAAGAAGTCCTTACGTGATCATATGTAGGAGAATAATTACACCCCATGGATTAAGAAGATAGTACGTGAGTGCTAGGGTTATCATAACTATGGGAGTGAGAATTATTATCACCCATGAGACAAGAAGAAAATAATGAGAGACTATATTATGGGTGATAATATATATCAACAACCATCAGATTCTCCCACCTATGATCCGTATAACTATAATCAGTGGAAACATCAAAATTGGAAAGATGAACCAACAATATGTTATAATGATTATTCTCTTGGATCCCCTACCTTTGAGATCCAACTAGAAACGATCCAAGACGATTCACTTCAGAATTTCATGGACTATCAAGAACAACTCAACCAACTTGTCGCGAACATGATGAAATCATTGGAAAAAATTGAATCACACCTCGATAAGGTGGAAAAGGCTAGGTTATCACAACCTCAACCCAGTCTATAAATACAATGCGAGAAAAGTAATCCTAACTTATTTTTAATGAACTTTGAAATTTGGAATGAAGAGTTGGATTGTGTTAATGAGCATATGATTCAATTTCCTGAAGAGTCGATCTCGATGACGGTCCAAAGGAATGATCAAGAGACATGGGTGTCTTTTAAATATAATGATATCAACACACTTCACTCACATGACACACTTGGTTTCAATGATGAGGAAGAGGTTAGTTTATTCAAACCTCAACCCAATCTAGGAATAGAATGTGAGGACAACAATCCCATTCCAAGTGTGTACTACACTGAATTGGAAGATGATGAGTATTGGGATGCCAATCATGAATGTATAACTCAAATCCCCCTAGATTCAATATTAAGTTTGGCCCATATCAATGATCAAGAGGTTCAGGAAGTTGTCAACCATAATGATCTACTCCACCTATTTAACATGACCGATTTAAATGTGGAGGATATACCACTTTCAACTAACCCTTCCAACTTTTGTGTGATATGTTTAGACTACTCCCTTGAATTAAATGATGATATGATTCGGGAGATGGCGAGTTGATCGATGTGACTCTGGAATTTGAAACCATCTAGTTAAGGCCACCATCTGAGTTGTCAACCCTTGACAATACAATGCCTTTACTGAGTAGTGCCGATGAACAGAGTCTTCACATCAATTCTTCGTCTGTTGATTTTCAATCTACGTATGTAAGGTAAGACAAGATACATCCGGTGATGATTTATTCTCACCGTGATGAAGAGCAAGAGATCATGCTTTCATCCACTTCCAAAGATGATGGAATCCTTGGGCAAATCATCACAAACTTCAATATGAAAAATGAGTAATTCTCAGTTGAATTTCTCAACTCTTTGGATGATTGCTTGGTACACTTTACAGATTCAAATGACCCGATAATATAAGAAATCATGGATGCCTTACAAGACAATACCTTGGTGGTTGTTACTAACCAAGAGAACCCTTATTCTGAAGCTCCTCCTTCCCTAGACCCTAAATGTTTACCTTTAATTTAAAGGAGGAGGAGCTAGAAATTGAACCGAAATCTACATCATCTGCTAAGAATTTTTTTAAAATTATCTACTTGTAGTGTCCGATTCACTATGGAGTATTAACATTGAAACTTTTTCTGTCACAGGTGAATCATATATACTTTGGATACCTCAAGCGATTCAACGACAATTTTTTATTGAGGTCCATAAATTTCTCTGGAAATTCATGCTCTAGGGCATCTAAGCCTATTGTAAAAAGGGCTTTTGGATGATCTTGTTAAGAAACCTACTGAGAAATTTATTAAGATATTGGCCGGGGAGGAACCTTGCGGCATGATTGAGCAACTTTTTCCCTTGCTTTCCTAGTATAGGATTAGTTTATTGCTTTCATGAAATTTAAGATATTTTTCTTTCAACTATTTTAGGATAGTTTGTTTATGGATTAAATAATTTGAACTTAACTATGAAATCTAACAAGTAACTGAACCCAAGAGTCATAAATCACCAACATTAAGTATCTTATACTTCTAAATTATGGATGAACTTTAAAATCACTTGAATTTACAAATTTTTTTAAAAAAAAATTTCATGATTTTTTTGCTTAAAGACTAAGAAAACACTGATTAACATGCCTAATCTACACCCCCAACCTAAAATCTGCATTGTCCTCAATGTAAAAGATATAAGCACGTAATACACATGAGACAACAAAAGTAAAGGAGAAGTGATGGAAAGGTAGTACCTGAAGAAGGAATCTAGAGGGGTCAATTACTTGTTAGATTTCACAGTTAAGTTTAAATTATTAATCCATGATTAAAATTTTTAAACATTGATTGAGTCATGATTTCATATGTCATGTCACACCCCAAACTCGGAGACTGGGCTCCCAAAATTCCCAATCGCCGAATCTGGCACCGACAACCTCCATAGCACCCCATTCTCGAGTCCTGACACCCATATACCGAGTTTCAATATTGGGATCCTAAAAGGAGGATTCTCAATATACTTTATTTCATAATAAGCATAGCCATAAGCATAACCCATGAACAATAACAAGAACACCATCACAAAATCCATTATGATTAAAAACTTTAGGTACAATGCATAAGGGAAATGCAATATCAATATTAAAGCTCCATAAGATAACTGCATGCTCCAATCTCAATGCTACTGCTGTGTCATAGCGTCACCTGCACGCAACGATCGTGCATAAGATTATAGAAAGCTTAGAGGGTGGTGTAAGTGTGTGCGCAAGGTATATGTCAAGAATGCAATATCAGAGTAATGCAAAATCATACTGGTAAGTCCATGAATGCTATCAGCCGTACCAGGGCTATGCGATGCAAGGATTACATGGTCAAATGTCATATGCAAGATGCAATGCAATCATACCAGTCCTTATCTGAATCCTCATATCAGTATGGTTCATCTCTGGAATATCACCAGGGTCCTGTACACTCAACACCAGCTTACCACCCCATTTAAGCGTGCAACTGGGTAAGTGGAAGAGACCTCACTCTTCGCCTACCAATATCGGGCGTAGTTCATCGATAGTGGACCCATCCTCAAGCTGGGTCAGACTCAGTCTAGTCATTTCCCCCACACTCGGGCGGGTAAGGGCACACTCCCTTCCAACCGACCACGACACAATAGGAGATGTGGCCAACTGGTATTTGACCCTCATGTGCTCATACATTCACTTGGTCTAGACATTGGAGCATACTCCTGGTACCATAAGGGTTTAGGGACTTTCACCCTGGGACATCTATGGTGCCCCTATGCTAGAACAAGTATTTTCGGTAACCAATTCTGTCATCCATGCTATGCCTGCGGAGGCTATGACCCTGATGTTGCTAGGGCGTACAACAATTGAATCATACAATGCAAGGTACATGAATCATACTATCCAATCATACATCAATCCTGCACGTACCGCGCACTCATGTGGGGGTAATTCTGTTTATCAGGGAGTTCCAAAAATAATGCTCCTAATGATATATGTTATGATCAGTCACTCTTTATAAGAAGCATACAAATGAGGCGCATGGGCATGTAACATGATGCCATGCTAACTCATACTCTGTGCATATACTAACATTGTCATAATCGATAATTGGCCTATATATAAGGTGGGGTTCATGGAAGAATGACAGATTTAATCATAACAAGAAGATCGGTCCTCAACAGTGGATATACCAAATCTGATAGCACGGATCCCTTCATCTACGGTGATGATGTACTCTCCTCATATCAAGGGTGGGCCTAGATGGCCTACTCATATCAAGAATGGGCCTAAGATCGAGGAGTGGGCATCCTCAACCACTCCATAATGTAGTAAACTAGGCTTTCTAAGTGGCCCAATAAACATAAGATGGCTTAATAACTTGGACAATCTTCAAGGCATGATGGAAGCATCAACAATAATGGGGACCCAATGGTTCAGGGTAAGCCCAATGAGGTGGGTCATGCTAATGTCAATGGGGGCCTAATGAATTGGGATAACCTAATAAGGTGAGATGGATCATACTAATAATGGTGGGGCCCATCAATTTGGGTTAGCCCACTAGGGAGAGGTGAGAATGGGCCTAACAATGGGTCGTAGGGATGTTACAATGTGGACATTTAACCATCATTGCTCTTACAATGTGGACATTTAACCACCATTAGTCCCAAGGTGTGGCCCATTTAGAACTTATCCTATAATGGGGCCTATAGTTCTTACTCTAGATAAGAGATGGATGGGCATCATAAACATTATCACATACATCATGGTGGAATCACACATCACAATTGGGTCTCATCGCATAGGCCTCATATGCAGCACAATGGGCCTCACACAAGAGCCTTATATACATCACATTGGGCCTCACACATGGACCTCATATACATCACATTGGGCCTCATATTCATTAAATTGGGCCTTGCACAAGGGCCTCACATACATCACATTGGGCCTCGTCACATGGGCCTCACATACATCACATTGGGCCTCATCACATGGGCCTCATATACATCACATTAGGCCTCATATACATCACATTGGGCCTCTCACAAGGACCACATATACATCATATTGGGCCCTATGAAACAGCCCATGATCTAGGCACAATGGGGGGATAGTGTGTGTAATACATACATCATAGTGGGCCTTATGGCGCAGCTCATGATTTGGTAAAAATGGGTAGGCAGCATGTACAACATATACATCAAGGCAGGCCTCATAGACCGACCCTATAGTCCAGGAAAAACAGATGGACAGTGGGCTTACAACACACATTAAGGTGGGCCTGAATAGTTCAGATGGGCCCAGCTCATATAGCAGGTGGGCCCTACTTTTACATAGCAGGTGGGCCCTACGTTTACACAGCAGGTGGGCCCACCATCCATGACTAGACGGTGTGGATATACAACACATACATCATTGTTAGTCCCACCGTCCAGCAAGTTGGACGGTGTGGAATAAAATATATAAATCATGGTGGGGTCCACGTCTCACGTGGACAGCTTGGATAAAACACGTGCATCATGTGGGATCCATGGATGGACGGTGTGAATACAATGCTTACATCATGATAGGCACCCACCGTCTAAGGACTGGACGGTGTGGATACAACACATATCATCAAGGTAGGCCCTACCGTCGAGCTTATCTAGACGGTGGATGGGATGGATGAAACGCAAGCATCATAGGTGGGTCCACATGTGTGGATGCAAACATCCACCAAGGTGGGTCCCACGTCCAGGGATGGATGGCTGGCATGGATAAAACATATACACCATGGTGCGTCTAGCACCGTCCCACGCTGGACGGTGTGGACAACACATACATTATGTTGGGTCCCACCGTCCAGGGTTTGGACGGTGTGGATGCAACACATACAGTAGGGTAGGTCCCATGTGATGGCCCACCATGGTTTTAGGATCAGCTGATATTTGTATTTTTCCCTCAACCAGGCCTGCATGGTCTGTCCAGCTATGCAGGCCCAAACTAAGCAGCAAGATGGGCCCTATATGCTGGATGGTGGGTGTCCCACTGCTTGGACAGCTAGGATAAGATATATACATCATCAAGTGGGCCATCATAAAAGGAAAAAGAGAAGGAGAGAGAGAAAGAGAGAGAAACGTGTGATGGAGGGGCTCCGCCATTATGGACCCCTCTAATACATGCATCAATACATACATTAAGATGGGTCCCAAACATGTGGGCCCATAAACAAAATCATGGGTAGAGATTCCCTTCCCACTATGAATCAGGGCCTAGATGGCCTTCATGCACTAGGAAATTAAATCAAACATCATGGTGGGGCCCATGGAGAATGGCCCCCCACCATGGATTCATGCATGCAAGCTAAGGTGGGCCATTGGCCACACATAAAGGTCAAGGTAGGATCCTCACCATTATTGGTGGGTCCTAGTTGCCTCATGCTAGAAAAATTAGAAAATCCATGCAAGAAACACAAATCTAATCCTAGAAAAGCACCCACCTCTCTAACTTCTCTTTCTTCTTCCACCTATAGGTTCTAGAGCTCCAAGAGGGTTGATCTAATGGTTGAGATGGGTTTAAGATGGTTGTATTGGAAGGTGTTGAGCTTGCAAAGGGCTGGAAAATGGAGCTCTCATGGACGTCCAAGCCCCTTGCAAAAATGGAGAAATGAGGAAGAAAGATGGAGGGAGAGATATAAGAGAGAGAGAGAGAGAGATAACTTGCTCTGTTAGCTAGGTAATGATTGCTTCTAAGACCATCATTACATTGTAAGAGCATGCCTAGCAAGCATGGGAGTGGACGATGTCAACCCTAGGCTAGTAGCCTAGGGTGACATCACCCTCATGATGGTCCTAGGAAATTGTGCTTTTTGGAATGTCCTGGGCTCACAACGTTTGGTCCACGGCCGAAATAGAGCGCGAGCCACATCTCACTATTTAAACGTTAGATTGGCGGATGAGATGCGGTGTCGGAACTATGGCGACGGCACGGTCGCAATGGCATAGGTCTTGGGTTGAGTCGGCTTGGGTTTACAAGATGCGACTTAAGGTCGCGCGCAAATACTAACTACAAGTCACGGGTTGCCGGAATTCAACTAGGAGGACCGTGGGGTCCTAAGGAATGACGAGATACTAGGACACAGGCCTAATAGCTCTCCCTTCCTAATAAAAATTTCATCCTCGAAATTTACTATCACACAGAACAAACAAGGGAAGAGGAAGCATCATCATCATATATATATATATATATATATATATATATATGTCAAGGCACAATACAAAGCATAATCATACAACAAAAAGATGAGGATAACACTCTTTAATCTCAGCCTCACGCTCCTAAGACGCCTTCTCGACACTATGGGGACCCCACTGCACTTTCACGAAAGGAATGACCTTAGTCCGAAGGACCTGCTCCTTTCGATCAAGGATGCGAACTGGCTGCTTAATGTAGGAAGCATTCTCATGGACCTCAAGTGGTTGCCAATCAATCACAGGAATAAAGAAACATGGAAACTATTGTGGATGCCCGACAACTTTGATGGTAAGGCAAGCCTTTAGGTCATGGCTCCAATGCGCCTAGTGATCTCAAAAGGTCCAATAAATCTCGGGGCAAGCTTGTCCTTCGCTCCAAACCGAACCACACCCTTCATGGGTGATACCTTAAGACATAATCAGTCCCCTACTACAAACTCCAAGGGACGACGGCAACAATCAGTAAAAATCTTCTGCCGGCTCTAAGCTGTGTGCATCCTTTGCTTGATGATATCGATAACCTCTGATGTCTGCTGCACAAGCTTAAGGCCTAGGAGACGGTACCCTCCAACCTCAGCTCAACAATTGAGGGATCTACACAGTCTGCTATACAAGGCCTCAAAAGGAGCCATATTAATGATTGCATAATAGTTGTTATTGTATGCGAACTCAACTAGGCACAAATGCTCATCCCAGCTACCCGAGAAGTTGATCACACAAGCACGAAGCATATCCTCAAGAATCTAGTTGACCCTCTCGGTCTGCACATCGGTCTGTGGATAATATGAGGTGCTGAAGTGCAAGGTAGACCCCATAGCCTTCTAGAAACTCCTCCAAAAATGAGATGTGAACCTCAGGTCTCGGTCGAAAACAATCAAAACTAAAACATCGTGTAGTCTCATAATCTCATCAACAAACAATTTGGCAAGCCAGTCCAAAGGCCAGGTCGCATGAATCGTGAGAAAATGTACTGACTTCGTCAGGCAATCCACAATAACCTAGATGGCATCATGACCACATTGAGTCCTCTACAAGCCTATAATGAAATCTGTGGATACGTGCTCCCACTTCCATGTTGGGACCCTCAAAAGCTGTAATGGAACTAGGGGTCTTTGATGATAGGCCTTAACACGCTAGAAAGTGTCACACTCGGCCACAAAATTGGCGATCTGGTACTTCTCCCTGCCCAAAAATACTGTCGCCTCATATCACAGTACATCTTCATTGAGTAGGGTGGATAGAAAACCTCGATCGATGTGCCTCGATCATAAGATCTCTATGCAACTCTGGAATATCTGGGACACATAATCGGCCTCTGAAGCGAAGTCCACCATCAGAACCAATCTGCCAATCTAACTAACTCTCAGATGTTGCCTCTGCTCGATAACTCTAAAGTGACTTATATGACTATTGAGCCTCAATCACCCTTGTAACAAGAGAGGGTTGAATCGATAGGCTTGATAACTGAACGATAGAAGACTGTAAGTCAAACTCGAAGTCATATGCTGTAATATCCTCGAGCATCTTCTACTCCCGAATCATCATATGTGCCACCAGGCCTCGTGGCTGGCGGCTGAGGGCATTCGCCACCACGTTTGCCTTCCCCGGGTAGTACTAGAAATCAAAATCATAGTCCTTCAGGAGCTCCATCCAACGTCTCTGCCGCATGTTCAACTCAGACTGAGAGAAGAGATACTTCAAGCTCTTATGGTCAGATAAGAGCTTGAACTTAACCCCATAGAGACAATGCCTCCACACCTTCAGTGCGAAGATAACTGCTGCCAGCTTCAAATCATGCGTGGGGTAGTTCAGCTCATGGACCTTGAGCGGGCGAGACTTAAAAGCCAATGGCTTCCTGTGCTGAATCAGGACAGCACCCAAACCCACATGTAAAGCATCGGTAAATACAATAAATCATTCACTCCTAGAGAGAAGAATGAGGACAGGAGAGGATGTGAGACGGTCCTTCAGCTCCATAAATGCTCACTCACATGCGTCACTCCACACAAACTCTGCGCCCTTCCAGATCAACCTAGTTAGCGGTGCTGCGATCAGGAGAATCCCTCAATGAAACATCGATAATATCCCATAAAACTAAGAAAATTGTGGATCTTGGATGCGTTCGTGGGCTGGCCCCACTGATGCTGCATTTATCTTCGAGGGGTCTAATGCAATACCCTCCCTCATCACCATGTGACCAAGGAACTTCACTCCCTCCTGCCAAAAATCACACTTCACCAGCTTTGTATACAGCTGGTAGGCACAGAGGGTCTGCAAAGTAATCTCCAGATGTTGCTCATGGTCCTCGCGAGTCCTCGAATAGATCATAATATCATCGATGAAGACCACAACAAACTGATCGAGATAAGGATGGAAGACCTCATTCATCAGCTACACGAAAACGGCGGGTGCATTGGTTAGTCCAAAGGACATGACCTGAAACTCAAAGTCATTATAAAGTGTCTTGAAAGCTGTCTTCAGGATATCCTCCTCTCGGACTCGAATCTGATGATAACCGGACCACAGGTCAATCTTCAAAAAGAACTGTACACCCTGCAGCTGATCAAATAAATCATCGATCCTCAGGAGCGGATACTTGTTCTTGATCATGACCCGATTGAGCTTGCGGTAATTCATGCAGAGCCTCAACGAGCTATCCATCTTCTTAACGAATAATACCGACACTCCCCAAGGCGAACTGCTAGGACAAATGAAGCCTATCTCATGCAACTCGTCCAACTGCTATTGCAGTTCCCGTAACTCCATCGGTGCCATACGATATGGGGCCTTCGAGATAAGTATGGTACTAGGCACAAGATCAATCTGAAACTCAATATGTCGGCATGGCGACAACCCCAGAATCACCTAAAATACATCATGGAAATCACAAACAATCGGCAACTGATCAATGCCCACTGCTAAGGGCTCCTCTACGACACACGACATCAAATAAGATAGCGGCTCTCCTCTGGGCTCGACTACGAACTAGAATAGAAGCAAGCCAGGTATACAGAATGTGACTGTCCTCGCGAAGTAGTCCAACACACCGTGGTACTCGGTTAACCAATCCATACCCAGGATGATGTTGAACTTTGACATCAGTAGCACAAACAAATCAGCGGGCGGGAAGGTCTCCCCCACTAACACAGGGCAAGACAAATAAAATCGGCTTAACACTACGGTCTTCACCAAGGGTGTCGAGACTAACAATCCCTCACGGGCAGACTCTAATGGTAATCCAGTCGAAAAACAGAAGTCCTCAGACATGAATGAGTGCGAAGCGCCAGAATCAAACAACACTCGAGTAATGCAAGCAGAAACTAGAAGAATACCCTCAACAACTCCTCTCGATGACTGCGAGTCCTGCTAAGCCATGTAGAATCTAGCCTGAGCTGATTGGGGTGGTGCCTATCCCCTCTGAGGTCTCTGTTGTTGCTGCTACTGTAGTCGGAACTGCTGCCTCAGCTGATGTGGTGCTCTCGGCTGCTGCTGTGGGGGTCTCGGTGGTAGGAGCTACTGTTGCTGCAGAAGTGGTGGAGGTTGCTGTTATCACTGCTGGTGTGGATGGGGACACTTGTGCCTATGATGTCCCGTCACATTGCATCCAAAGAAAGCACTGGGAACTATCGTGGAGGTGGTGCTAGAGGTGTTGCCGATGCTGCTGGTGCTATGGCAGCTGGGCGGCTTATGCACCTCTATTGTGATCGGTGTTGCTAATGTTGGGAGTCACCTGAGGGGGCCTACCTCTTCCGATCTCTCCTCGGACCATGATCTCTCTGTGAACTGGCCCACTCAACCTCATAAACCTGGGCCCTTTGAACTACCTTCTCGAAGGTCTGAAGCATATGGCCAACCACACAGCCCCTAAGGCCTTCCGGCCCTCATCATCAACCAAATAAGGCGCAAACCTCGATAGTGTGACAAAATGAGCCCGTACTGAGCTATGGTCATATCTCCCTGTACTAAAGTCTCGAACTCCACCGCACATTGCTGACAAATGTGGTCGGAAAAATATTGCCGGTCTAAATGGTCCACGATGTCTTCCCATGTCTAAACAAAATCAGGCCCTATAGCATAGACGATGGATGCCCACCAATGCTCGGGCTCACCCTCAAGTATATACACTGCCAATGAGACCCGCTGCTAGGTCGTACATCTCATAGTCTAGAAACATCTTCTCCACCTGGGAGCGCCACTCTTAGCCACAGACGGATCGGGCTCTCCTTGAAATTGCAAGGGATTGAGCCAATGGAAATCTTACAACAGGGCACTCACATGCTCTTGCTCTGTCTACTCTAGGGTCGCAGTGGGACGCCTGCCCTATCCATGAAGGGCAGATGTCACAGCATAAAGCATCTATTACAACTAGTTGGCGCTAATTGATACGGTAGGGGCTGCGCTGGTCTCGAACAGAGGCGTAGGGTCTGTAGGAGTCTTGGGCGCGAGAATAGGAGGCTCAGGTGGGGGAACTGGAAATGTGGGTGGTGGAGCTAAAACAACTCGTGTCGCTCGGGTTGCTCGGGCGCCTCGAGTGCCTTAGGTGCCTTGCTTAGGTGGCATGGTCTATAGAAAAGAACAAAGGCGTCTATCAGTCTTGAGAACCCTCGAAGGCTCAGATGTTAGGGAACTAAACCAGAAGGTTACGCACTCAGGACCTAATTGTCCAAGCTCATAGCAGATATGTGATGTTGTTTTCAGTTATTCCCAAGTTATGCTCTGATACCATCTCCTGTCATGCCCCAAACTCGGAGACCGGGCTCACAAATTTCTTAATCATCGAATCTAGTGCCGACAGCCTCCGTAACACCCCATTCTCGGCTCCTGGCACCCATATACTAGGTTCTAATATTAGGATCCTACAAGGAGGATTCTCAACATAGCTTTGTTTCATAATAAGCATAACCATAAGCATAACCCACGAAAACACCATCACAAAATCCACTATGATAAAAAACTTTAGGTACAATGCATAAGAGAAATATAATATCAATATCAAAAGCTCCAGAAGATATTTGCACACTCCAATCTCAATGCTGTTGTGGCGTTCTAGCATCACCTGCACACAACGATCGTGCATAAGCTTATAGAAAGCTTAGAGGGTGGTGTAAGTGTGTGCGTAAGGTATATGCCAAGAATGCAATATCAGAGTAATGCGAAATCATGATGGTAAGTACATGAATGCTATCAGCTATATCAAGGTTATGCGATGCAAGGCCTACATGGCCAAATGTCATATGCAAGATGCAATGCAATCATACCAGTCCTCATCTGAATCCTCATATCAGTTCGGTTCATCTCTAGAATATCAATGGGGTCTAGTACACTCAACACCAGCTTACCGCCCCATCTAAGTGGACAATTGGGTAAGTGGAAGAGACCTCACTATTCTCTTACCAATATCGGGCCTGACTCACTGATAGTAGATCCATTCCTCAAGCTGGGTCAGACTTAACCTAGTCATTGCCCCTTCACTCAGTCAGGTAAGGCCACACCCCCTTCCAACCGACCGCAACATAGTGAGAGATGAGGCCAACTGGTATTCCCCCCTCATGCGCTCATACATCCACTCGGTCTAGACATTGGAGCATCCTCCTAGTACCATAAGGGTTTGGAGACTTTTATCCTTGGACATCTATGGTGCTCTCGTGCTAGAACAAGTATTTTCGGTATCCAATCCTACCATCCATGCTATGCCTGTGGAGGCTACAACCCTGATGTCGTTAGGGTGCACGACAATTGAATCACACAATGCAAGGTGCATGAATCACACTATTCAATCATACATTAATCCTATGTGTACCGCGCGCTCATGTGGGGCATCTATCAGGGAGTCCCAATGACATATGTTATGATTAGTCACTCTTTATAACTAGCATACAAATGATGCACATGAGCATGTAACATGATGCTATGTTAACTCATACTCAGTGCATATACTAACATGGTCGTAATCGATAATCAGCCCATATATATAAGGCAGGGTCCATAGAAGGACAACAGATCTAATCATAACATGACGATCGGTCCTCAATAGTGGATATACCAAATCTGATAGCATGGATCCCTTCATCTATGGTGATGATGTACTCTCCTCATATCAAGGGTGGGCCTAAATGGCTTACTCATATCAAGAATGGGCCAAAGATCGAGGAGTGGGCTTCCTCACCCGCTTCATCATGTAGTAAACTAGGCTTTCTAAGGGGCCCAATAAACATAAGATGGGCTTAATAACTTGGACAATCTTCAAGACATGATGGAAGCATCAACAATAATGGGGACCCCCAATGATTTGGGGTAAGCCCAATGAGGTGGGTCATGTTAATGTCAATGGGGGCCCAATGAATTGAGATAGCCCAATAAGGTGAGATGGATCATGCTAATAATGGTGGGGCCCATCAATTTGGGTTAGTCCACTAGGGAGAGGTGAGAATGGGCCTAATAAGGGGCTGTAGGGATGTTACAATGTGGACATTTAACCATCATTGCTCTTACAATGTGGACATTTAACTGCCATTACTCCCAAGGTGTGGCCCATTTAGAACTTATCCTATAATGGGGCCCATAGTCCTTACTCTATATAGGAGTTGGATGGGCATCATAAATATTATCACATACATCATGGTGGAATCACACATCACAGTTGGGCCTCATATTCATCACATTGGGCCTCACACAAGGGCCTCACATACATCACATTGGGCCTCATATACATCACATTGGGCCTCACACAAGGACCACATATACATCATATTGGGCCCCATGAAACATCCCATGATCTAGGCACAATGGGAGGATAGTGTGTGTAATACATACATCATAGTCGGCCTTATGGGGTAGCCCATGATTTGGTAAAAATGGGTGGGTAGTGTGTATAATATATACATCAAGGTGGGCCTCACAGACTGGCCCTATAATCCAGGAAAAATGGATGGACAGTGGGCTTACAACACACATCAAGGTGGGCCTGAACAGTTTAGATGGGCCCTGCTCATACAGCAGGTGGGCCCTACGTTTACACAGCAGATGGGCCTTACATTTACACAGTAGGTGGTCCCACCGTCCATGGCCAAACAGTGTGGATATACAACACATACATCATTGCTGGTCCCACCGTCCAACAGGCTGGACAATGTGGAATAAAATACATAAATCATGGTGGGGTCCACACCTCATGTGGATAGCTTGGATAAAACACGTGCATCATGCTAGGTCCATGGACGGATGGTGTGAATACAACACTTACATCACAATAGGCTCCAGCCATCCAAGGTCTGGACGGTGCGGATACAACACATATCATCAAGGTAGGCCTTATCGTCCAACCTATTTGGACGGTGGATGGGATGGATGAAATGTATGCATCATAGGTGGGTCCGCACATGTGGATGCAAACATCCATCAAGGTGGGTCCCATGTCCATAGATGGATGGCTGGCATGGATAAAACATATACACCATGGTGCGTCCAGCACTGTCCCCACGCTGGATAGTGTGGACAGCATATACATTACGCTGGGTCCCACCGTCCAGGGTCTGGATGGTGTGAATGCAACACATACAGTAGGGTGGGTCCCACATGGTGGCCCACCATGGTTTTGGAATCAGCTGATATTTGTATTTTTCCCTCAACCAGGCCTGCATGGTCTGTCTAGCCATGCAGGCCCAATCTAGGCAACAAGATCCTATATGCTGGATGGTGGGTGTCCCATTGCTTAGACAGCTAAGATAAGATATATACATCATCATGTGGGCCATCATATAAGGAAAAAGAGAAGGAGAGAGAGAGAGAAAGAGAGAAACGTGTGATATATGGGGCCCCGCCATTATGGACCCCTCTAATACATGCATCAATACATACATTAAGATGGGTCCCAAACATGTGGGCCCATAAACAAAATCAAGGGTGGAGATTCCCTTCCCAACATGAATCAGGGCCTAGATGGCCTTCAAGCACTAGGAAATTAAATCAAACATCATGGTGGGGTCCATGGAGAATGGTCCCCCACCATGGATTCATGCATGCAAGCTAAGGTGGGCCATTGGCCACACCTAGAGGTCAAGGTAGGATCCTCACCATTGATTAGTGGGTCCTAGTTGCCTTATGTTAGAAAAATTAAAAAATCTATGCAAGAAAACACAAATCTAATCCTAAAAAAGCACCCACTTCTCTAACTTCTCTTTCTTCTTCCACCTATAGGTTTTAGAGCTCCAAGAGGGTTGATCTAATGGTTGAGATGGGTTTGGGATGGTTGGATTGGAATGTGTTAAGCTTACAAAGGGCTCAAAAATGGAGCTCTCATGGACGTCCAAGCCCCTTATAAAAATGGAGAAATGAAAAAGAAAGAGGGAGGGAGAGAGATTAGAGAGAGAGAGAGATAGCTTGCTCTCTTAGCTAGGTAATGATTGCTTGTAAGACCATCATTACATTGTAAGAGCATGCCTAGCAAGCATGGGAGTGGATGATGTCACCCCTAGGCTAGTATCCTAGAAAATTGTACTTTCTAGAATGTCCTGGCTCCACAACATGCGGTCCACGGTCGGAATAGAGCACGGGCCACATCTCACGATCTAAGTGACAAATTGGCACACGAGATGAGGCATCGGAACCGCGGCGATGGCGCGGTTGCAATGGTATAGGTCTCAGGTTGAGTCGGCTTGGGTTTACAGGATGCGACTTAAGGTCGCGCGTAAATACTAACTACAGGTCGCTGGTTACTGAAATTCGACCGAGAGGACTGCAGGATCCTAAGGAACGGCGAGATACTAGGACACAGGCCTGACATGTCACATCTGGCTTACACATTAAGGTATCATTTTGATACAAAATTGTTAACTTGTTGATTATTAAACATGAAAGAAACCAACCTAGAGAATTTGTTCATCATGTTCCATGAGAAGAATTGAAAAGAAAGAAAAATAAATAATTACCTAGCTAAAAAACAGTTGTCGTCGAAAACGACTACCTATTAAAGATCTTTAAAAAGGTTAACATAGCGTGAAAGCCATCGATGGAAAAATCAAAAGCTGGAAGAATGAAAAGATGAAATGTAAGGCAAGTTTGGTTTAGGTTTTGGTTGTCTTGAATGCTCTTTTTATTATCAATGTTATCATGAAAATGGAGAATTGAACCTTTGATTGTGATGAGTCTAAGCTTCATTATACACTCATGGAACTCAATGTTTAGAATTACTTCTAATTAGTGGATTAATACTTTAAACTTGATTATGAAGTTTACTAAATGCTAGAATTTAGGAGAGAATAATGTTCAACATTAGTGTATTTTGAAAATCTATTATCTGGATTGTTTTTAAAACCACTTGAGCTTATAGAAATTGTCTTGTGGTTCTCGAAATATTTTTCACATACTTTGCTCAGGACTAACAAAATTCTGGTTGGGGATTATCTTAAGAGTCAAATATTGCATATTGGACCCTATTTATTACTTGGTTTTATGAACATAATAATGCTTAATGTTCTATTTTAATCATGTTTGTGTTGTAAAGTGAATTTAAGAGCTTGGATTGAAAAGGATACTAAAAGCATGGATTTAACGCTCAAGAATCACCAAGCCAAAGATTGGATCTTAGAAGACCAAGAATGAAGAAATCACATGCCAAAGATCCAAGAAAACCAAGTCAAGAATGAAGAGAATCGAAGTTTTGAAGTGAATTTCTGTGATCCTTAACTAGTCCTGGCTCCTGCTCAACTAGTCCTCACCCTACTTGACTAGTCGAGGATTCCTCGACTCGAACTCTAGCGGTAAAATCATTTAAAATTATTTCATGCTCGACCCATCGAAGAAACCCTCGACCAGTCGAAGGTGACCCTTGACCAGTCGAGGGTTGTCCTTGACTTGTCTAAGGTTATGCAGACAACACACGAATTGTGAAAATTTAAGGCAGATTCTGGATTTTTTCAACTCGTTGTGAAAGTTGGAGTTGCAAAACTATAAATAGGAGTCCTTAGGATGTCTTTAGGCATCTTCTAGGGTTTGAAGAGTAGAGCAAACGGGTGGAGCCGCCATCCAGGAGTTTTTCTTCTTCTTCCTTAGTTGATCGTTTTGTTTTGTTTAAGACTCTGTAGTTTAATCATGTCTATGGTTGGGTAAACCTCTTAGCTAAGGCTAAGAGGTGAAGCTTGTACTGTGATTAGGATGTTTGCTTTGTTTTGATTCATGTTTTGTTGAACTCTCTTGGATTTTAGTTTGATTATAAAGGAATATTTTTAGTTTTTAATGGTTTGTTGTGACAAATTACAATAGATCTGTGATAGCTTGAGATATATTTTTTTGAATTGAGATTGTGAAATTAGTAAGTCACATTGTTCACCATCGTCTCTTGGGCATGGCAGGGTGACGGAATCCTTCCCAACTTTCATAATTCTCTTATGATTGGTTGTGGGATTGGTAAATCCTGTTGTTTATCTTGTCTCCTAGGCATGGTTAGGTGATTGAATCACTTCTAAATCTTCACCACTCTCATCCATTGATGATTAGATCCATGAGAAGTTCAGAGATCTGACAAATCTCTTCTTACTAATTGGTTAGGATAGGACTCTGATTCAAGTTGCATCCTTGAATCAAGCAAGGTAGTTCGTACCTTTAAATTCACTAGTTTTAATGATTTTAATCACAATTATTCTCTCAAATATTTCAGATTTAGGTTTTCATGTTCTTCTAGTTCTTATTCTAGTTACTCTCAGAATACACACAAGTTCAGTCCCTGTGGATTCGACCTCGGTCTAATCGAGATTATTTATGCATCGCGACCCTACACTTGAGGTTGTGAATAGATATCAAAACAATAATGGGAATATTTGCATCATCAATTCAAAGGATTAAGTCACACTTAGCAAGTGGGGAGAAAGGGATGTTTCCAGCGCAACCTCTCCCCAATCTAAAACCATAATGTGAAATTAGTGACCAAAGCTCTTTAAATCAATGAGCAAGACAAGTCTATCACCACTCTTAGGAGTGGAAAGATAATTGACAAATCTATTCCGGTGAGAGCTGAAAAGTGTAAGGACCCGGAAGAAAATGAGAATGATAGACCTAGCAATGCTCCACATGGGTTAGAATCAGAACCTTAAATTAAGCTAATTAAGTCATTCACTCAACGGTTGATTGCACCAAAACCTCTAGCTAACTCACAGGATATTCTAGAGGTGTTACACTAAGTGAAGGTCAACATTTCTCTGCTAGATGTTGTTAAATAAATCCCTTCATATGCCAAATTTCTGAAAGATCTGTGCACTATCAAAAGACAAAAAAACTTTAAAAAGAAAAATTTTCTGACAGAAAAGGTGAGTGTCATTCTCAAGCAAGATGTGCAACAAAAATATAAAGATCCTGGTAGCCCAATTATCACCTGTATAATTGGGAATCCCCCAATTGAGCATGCACTTCTTGACTTGAGGGTGAGTGTAAATCTAATCCCTTACTCGGCTTACGAACAATTGGGTCTAGGTAAATTAAAACTCACCTGGACCACATTACAACTTGCTGATCGTTCAGTCCGTGTACCGAGAGGGATGATTGAGGATGTGTTGGTCAGGTTGATAAATTCTACTATCTAGTAGACTTTATTGTCTTAGATACTCAACCCATCGTAGATATGAGTACTCAAATTCCCGTCATTCTTGGTCGTCCATTCCTTACTACATCAAATGTAATTATTAATTGTAGGAATGCAATTATGAATTTATTTTTCAAAAATATGACATTGGAGCTCAATATCTTTTTCAACATGAGCAAATAGTCAGAGGATGTTGATGATATCCACGACATTAACTTAATAGATTCTTTCATAGAAGATAGAGTACTATTGACTCTATATTCTGACCATCTAGACACGTGCTTGGCCCACTCCCCTGATTTGGATGATGACACAATTAGGGAGATAAATGTCATGCTAGATGCTACACCAGTACTTGAAGTTAACCGGTAGAGGCCACAATTTAAGAAATTTTTCCAAACCGATGTAGTGCCTCTACCATCTAACCTCAAAGCACCAAAGCTAGACCCAAAATTGTTGCTCACTGATCTTAAATATGTCTATTTAGGTCAAGATGAGACATACCTGGTGGTGATTTCTTCCCACCTTGAGAAAGAACATGACAGTGTGCTTATTTCCACTCTCATTGAGTATAAAGGAGCCCTTATACAGTCGATTGCGAACCTTAGGGGAGTTGACCATTTGATTTGTACTCACTGCATTTACCTTGAGGATAATGTGAAATCCTCCTGGAGACCACAACGTCGATTAAATCCAAACACGAAGGAAGTAGTTAAGGCTGAGATACTTTAGTTATTGGATGTGGGTATCATATATGTAAGTGCTTATACTTAAAGCACATTTTAGTTTGTCAAATTTAGTAGTCCGGTTACGGTCACAAGCTCGATTGAAGACAAGCTATCAACTCGATCAAACATTTGGAAAGAAGGCTCAACATCTCAAAGCAAGACCTTTCATGATTCAAGGATCAGAACACTTCGTATGAGTCAACCTATAGGTGGTATAAACCTAGTTTGACCATATGTTAAGTGTATTTCACTCATACATATTTAGAATCACATTTTATGTTAGATACACTAAAGTTAGGCCACCCTGAAGTATGGTTCGCCCAACCTAACCTGATGGGCCAACCCTACAATATTTGGTCAAAAAGTTAGATCTGAAAAGATCATTTTATGGTAGGTTTGGCCAACCCAACCTGGGGTTTGGCCAGCCTAAGGTGGTTTCGGTCAAGTTTCCAATAATGGAATAAAATTGGATCTTCGACTAGTTAGGCCAGCCAAACCCCCTGTTCAGCCAGCTAACATGCGCTTAGGTCAGCCAAAGATTTGAAAGATTTTGTCTCACAATTTTTAGATTCTGATTGGAACGTAATCTTTAAAGTTCGGCCAGCCGAACTGAATCTTGGGCCAACTGAACTACACGGATCCTTGGCTATAAATAAAGGCTTTCTCTTACTCTTTATACCACGAAAATTCATAGTCTTATATTATGTTGTAAAGAAAAATCCTTCAAGCCTCCTTAAGCTATTTGTATTGTAATTCATATTTTATTATTGGCTTATTCTATTCTCCTTCTCAAAGTTAGATTAAACTGTTTTGATAGAGTAATCCATACTTTACTTTGAGAAAATAGAGAATTGAATCTGCATCAATAGGGTTTCATTCATTTCATTTAAAATCTATTAGATCCATTTATATCTTTTTGGGTTGAACTCATACAACGAATTCATCAATATCCTAAGAAGAAGATCGCTGCATTCAGGCTACAGCTACGACTTTTGACTCGCTAAATCGAAGATAAGTACTATCTTTTAAATTATTTCAGTTTGGATTTTTCTAAGATAGCTCGAAAATCTTAGCGGGTTTGTTTGTGGTGACCCCGTAAAATCTCAAAGTTGGTTTGATTGTGATAGCTCGTGAAAATTACAATAATTGTAAAAGGTTGTTAAGGTGAACCTGGAAAATCTTGAAATAGTGAAAGCCAAAATTGCAAGGGTAGTAATTTTTGGAGTGGAGTAGATTGCATTAAGGCACCAAACCACTATAATTATTTTATGCATTGTGGTGATTGGATTTTATTATTTGTATTATTGTGAATTACTTATTTTTTGCATTAGTTTGAAATTTTGATTTCAAAGACGTCGTGACATAAGGTTGTCCTACCTAAATCTTTTTGGTGTAAGGTTGTCCTATGAACTATTTTGTCACGCCCCAAACCTGGAGATCTTATTCACAGAAATCCCGATCACTGAATCCGGTGCCGACAGCCTCCGTAGTAGCCCATTCTTGGCTCTTAACGTCCATACGCTAGATTCCGATCTTGGGATCCTACAAGGAGGATTTTTTTTTTGTACATTTAACTCGTAATAAGCATAACCACAAGATTACCCAATTCACAAAGGCAACATTATCATCACATATCCACTAATATAATCATTTGAGTACAATGCTGAAAAGGAAATACATAAATAAAAAATCAAGCTCCAGAAGACCGTTGCATGCTCTAAGCTCAACATTGCTATAACCTAACATCACCTGCACGCATCCATCGTGCATAAGCTTATAGAAAACTTAGAGGGTGGTGTAAGTATGTGCACAAGGTTAGTGCCAAGTATTCAACGCAATGACATAATCATACAATGTCGAAATAGGCGCAAGGTCATGAATCATATGTTATCAGAGTAAGCAAAAATACTGACAAGTCCATGAGTCAAACAATATCAGAATACACAATACAAATCAACTATACAAATGAGGAACAATATCAGAATATGCGATAAAGATCAACTATACAAATGAGGAACAATATCAGAATACGCAATACAGATCAACTATACAAATGAGGAGTCATAAAGAGTTAAATATCAGATGCCCGTATCTAAACCAAATAAATGCAGAAACACAGGTAACATAAAATGCCATATGCCGTGAATGTAATGCAATATACGGTGCGAATGAAATGGCCATGCTGGAGTGTGAAGTTGGGATGATAGTAAGTAGTATCGCAGGCGATGGGGTCCATCACAAGGGACTTCTATCCAAAGTAGTCCCATACCTAATTTGGATAGTCAGACTCAATGTGGTAAACTCCTGATCTCAGGTTAGTCGTGCGCCCTAACCGAAATCTTGGCCATTGTGAAGGTACACGTAACAAATAGTTACGCACCACCAGCCCGAGTGGATAGTGAATGAATGAATGAATGAGTATGTAACTCTTGCTCAATAAGTCCACATATCAGTACTGTTCATCTCTGGGATCATCATCGGGGTTTAGTACACTCCAAATGGCACTGCCTTCTCCCAGCAACACAGTCCAAGTGAGCGTAAGAAACCTTACTATCCGCTGGCTAATAGTCTGGCAATACCTATCGGCATGTCGATAGCAGACTCATTTATGACTTGTTCAAACTCAGCCTAACTATGTACCCTACCCTCGGGCGGGTAAGGCCACACCGCCTCCCTACCGACCACAACACAATGGGAGACGCGGCCTCCTGGTATTCGGCACTCGGACGCTCATGTATCCACTTGGTCTCGACGTTGGGGTATCCTTTGGTACCAAGAGGGTTTAGGGATTTTTACTCAAGGCCATCTATGGCAGCCCGATGCTAGAACAAATTTTCATTGTCCCATCTAACCATCCACGATATGCCTGTGGAGGCTACGGCCCTGATGTCGCTAGGGCATACAGTAATTATAATACAAGATGCATGAGTCATACAATCAATCATGCATCAATCCTGTGCATACTATGAGCTCATGTGAGATAACCTCTGCCAATCAGGGAGTCTCATATCAACCTGCCCAATGACATATGCAATGGTCAATCACATCTCATAACAAATATGCAGATGATGCATATGGGCATGTATCCTGGTGTTATGCTGTCACATACTCATAATCGGTATCAATAACCGTCATCGACAATCAACCTTGACAATGTGGACATTTAACCAACATTGACCCCAAGGAATGGCTTATATAAAGCCTAATATATTGTGGACCCATGGCCTCACACGAGCGCCAAATATACAACATCATGGGCTCCATCGCCTGGCCCTCAAATGCACCACAATGGGCCTCATTACATAGGCCTCATATACATCACATTGGGCCTTTAACATGGGCTGAATACACATCACAATGGGTCTCAAATACAGGCCGTATATACATCACATTAGGCCTCAAAAATAGGCCAAATATACATCACATTGGGTCTCAAATATGGGACACATATACATAACATTGGGCCTCAAACACAGGCCGAATATACATCACAATGGGTCTCAAATATGGGCCGCATATACATCACATTGGGCCTCAAATGCAGGCCGAATATACATCACAATGGGCTCCAAATATGGGACATATGTACATCACATTAGGCCTCGATAATCGACCTCGATACTCGCAATCGGCATTCGGCCATGATAATTGAAATAGACAATCGGTCATGATAATCAACCTCGATCGCTAATCGACAATTGGCCACAACAATCGGAATTGACCAATAATCGGCCATGATGATTGGGGTCGGCAATCGGTCATGATGATCGAAATCGGCAATCAGTTTCGATAATCAACCTTGATCGTAAATCGGCAATTGACCATGACAATCGGAATCGATCGATAATCAGCCTCAATGATCAAGATATGCAATCGGTCATGATAATCAGAATCGACAATCGGTCACGATAATAAACCTTGATCGCTAATTGGCAATCGGCCACAACAATCGAAATCAGACTTGATACTCGGAATCGGTCTCTGCGCAAGGTGGGATCCATAGATGGACAACTGATGATGGACCAAATAATATTAATGGGGCCCAGTCGTTTTGCGATAAACCACTAGAGAATGATAATAATGGGCCTAACCAGGACTAAGGGAAGGTCGCAATGTGGACGTTTAACCATCATTATCCATCAATATGGACATTCAACCAACATTACTCCCAAGGATTGGCCCACATAAGGCCAACATATAGTGGCCCCACAGTCTCACATAAGGGCCTAATATACATCACGATGGGCCTCGCTCATGGGCCACATATGCGTCACAATGGGCCTTGAATACATCACAATGGACCACAACTCATGGGCTTCAAATATGCATAGGTGGGCCCTACACATGTGCCTAATATACATCACAATGGACCACATCACGGTGGGTCACATGCAATCTCAATGGGCCTTATATACATTACAACGGGCCTTGTGTACATTAAGTCGGGCCTCATCATATAGGCCGAAAATACATCTCAATGGGCTATGACCCATGGGCCTCAGTACATCAAAAGGGCCACGCGTCATAGGCCTAATACATATCACAATGGGCTTTATTCATAGGCCACAAATGCATCACAATGGGCCTTGCCCATAGGCCTATGAAATGCATACAACATGGTGGGGGTCATTCATGGCAGTACTGTCCAAACAGCCCAACACCATCCAGCACATCTGGACAGTGTGGATGAAACAAATATATCACGGTGTGGTCCACATGGCATTTTTCACAGATGGATGGTGTAGATACAAAATACATACATCATGTAGGAATCCCACGGCCCTGGACAGATGGGCAGAGTGGATGTAGAATAAACTCATTAAGTTGGGCCCCACATGGCACGTGACCCACAACTACGAAAACAGGTGGACAGCATAGAGAAACATACACATCAGGGTCCCACTGTAGCAGCCATATTGCTGGACGGTTTGGAGAAATTACATGTATCAAGGGTCTCACGTCCAGCTGAACCACGTGGCTAAAATACTTAAATCAAGGTGGGTCACGTTTAGGACAACACAGATAAACACATAACATGGTAGGGCCTCACTAGCGCTGTCCAGATATGGACAGTGGGGATACAAAATATATATGGCAAGGTGGGCCCCACCATAATGTTTATTTCCCATCCAATTTGTCCATACGGTCACAAGGACCTGGTTGGAAAGGAAAAACAAATATCATTTAAATCCAAAACTTCTGTGACCCTGAATGGTTTTAACGGTAGACGTTCAATCCCTCAGTGATTGCAGTGTGGTCCACCCGACAGACGTTCAATCTATACTGTTTGCTGTAGTGTGGTCCACCTGATACATCTGCTTCATTTTTAGTCTCAAGCCTTAAAACGATCTTACCAAATGGATGGATGGCATGGACATTCACATCATGGTGATTGGGACCACTAAACTTACTGAGGTTTAATACATCAGCTTTATAGCTGGTGTAAGCGTACACCAGCCAATCCACTCAATATAGGCGGGCCCTAAAGCAATGGGTGGTGTGGCTGAAACACATCCGTAGAGGTGGGTCCCACCATCTGGCAAGTTGGACGGTGAGGATAAGACCCAAACCTCATGGTTGGCCTCATCAGATGGACGGTGTTGATGAAGCGCACACACATCACAGTGTTACTGATCCGGACCATTGCAAAGGGATGGCTAGAAGAACACATGCCTCACAGTGTCCACATAGATGCACAGTGTGGATGAAACCCATAGCACTAGCTGACATCCACATTAGCTATATAGTTGGTGGGTTCCACCGTCCACAGATGGACGGTGGATAAAACACATACCTCATGCTTGCACCCACAGGGCTTGCTGACTTCAAATACTGCAATTGTGGGTGGACGGTTTTGATATAACACATCCCTCGTGATCAGGGCACCAGCCGCTGGCCCACCGTCCAGATGGACGGTCTGGATCATATCTCATGGTATGGTGGGCCACGTTGATAGGATCCATGGATGGATAAAACCCATACAGCAAAGGTGGATCCCACATGTGGCCCCCATAATACTAAAATATTATAATATATAATATGTATATATATATATACATGCATCAGCATCCACACCCGCTAGACGGCCTGGACATGATATACAATTAAGGTGTGGTCCACGTTCCACATGCTGTACAGTGGACCCAACATATAAGGTGGGTCCCAAGTGAGTGGGCCACCCCACGATCAAGCTGATATTTGTGTTTTTACTTCGTCCGGGACTGTCCACGGGTAGCCAGGTGGACCCACTCGACAGGTGGCATGGATAAAATACATACACCACAGTGGGTCCACAATTGGTGTGGATCAAGTGGGCCACACCCATGATCATCTTCACCATAAAAAAAAGAGCAAGAGAGAGAGGACGATGAAAATGGGAGGGACCCCGCCACTATAGGCCCCTCCTAGGTACAAAACATACATCAAGATGGGTCCCACCACAAGTGGGCCTTAAAATCATCAAAATCATACAAAAATCACCCACCTATTGGCCGCCTTCTTGGTCTAATGGAACGCCCAACTCCTTGGCTTTGGCTTTGACGGCGAATGATGGAGATTGATGGTTGGATATGGTGGTAGGGAGGTGGGCCACATATGACCTCTCTCCCATGGACATCCACCTCTCCCATGGTTGCTTGGGAGAGGGATTTTGAAAATGAGAGAGAGAGAGAGAGAGAGAGAGAGAGAGATGGGGTGAGTGATGGGGTGTGTAAGAGATGGGATGGAAAGGTTGACTTTGGGGATAGTGTTTTGTACTTAGGGATGGGATAGGGTACTTGACTTGATGGGTTATGTACTTTTATTGATTGATGAGATTGATTTGATATTTGGTAGAGATTCTCTTAGGATTACAAACACGCGGCGTTTTCTCGAACTGATCGCAGGCCCACATCTCCTGGCTTGGGTATCGCATCAGCGCGCGAGACGTGGCGTCGAAACCGCAGCGATGGTGAGGTCGTAAGGGTACAAGTCTCGGGTCGAGCCGACTCTAGAATATGGGACAAGACTTAGGATCGTGTGCAAATGTCAGATAAAGGTTGAAGGTTGCCGAAATTCGACCGGGGGAACCCCGGAAGACTACGAAACGGTACGAGCTAGGATACGGGTCTAACAGCTCTCCCCACCTAATAAAAATTTCGTCCTTGAAATTTACAGAACAAACAAGGGAAGAGGGAACATCGACTTATACATATACTAATCAATACCTTACACGGCATAATTAATCTATAAACAAATAGAAATAGCATTCTCTAATCTTAGCCTTGCGCTCACAAGACGCCTCCTTAACAAGATGGTGACCCTTACTGAACCACAAATCCTGGGTCAGAAACGATTAAAATGGGAATACTATGCGGCCTTATAATCTCAACAGTAGGAAGCTATATCAGAAAATCTCTAAGTTATCTGAACTCGGGGATCTAACCATTCTAAGTTCTCAACAATTTGTAGGATAGCTATCAGCAGATATATGACATTATCTTCAGGTATTCCCAAGTTATGCTCTGATACCAACTTCTGTCACACCCCAAACCCAGAGATCGGATTCATAGGAATCCCGATCGCCGAATCTGGTGCCGACAGCCTTTGTAGTACCCCATTCTCGGCTCCTAACGTCCATATGCCAGATTCCGACCTTGGGATCCTACAAGGAGGATTTTTTTGTACATTTAACTCATAATAAGCATAACCACAAGATTACCCAATTCACAAAGGCAACATCATCATCATATATCCACGAATATAATCATTTGAGTACAATGCTGAAAGGGAAATACATAAATCAAAAATCAAGCTCTAGAATACCGCTGCACGCTCCAAGCTCAACACTGCTGCAACCTAACATCACCTGCATGCATCTATCATGCATAAGCTTATAGAAAGCTTAGAGGGTGGTGTAAGTGTGTGCATAAGGTAAGTGCCAAGTATTCAACACAATGACATAATCATACAATGTCGAAATAGGCGCAAGGTCATGAATCATACGTTATCAGAGTAAGAGAAAATACTGATAAGTCCATGAGTCAAACAATATCAGAATATGCAATAAGATCAATTACACAAATGAGGAACAATATCAGAATACGTGATACAGATCAACTATACAAATGAAGAACAATATTAGAATACGCGATATAGATCAACTATACAAATAAGGAGTCATAAAGAGTTAAATATCAGATGCCGTATTTAAACCATATAAATGCAGAAACATGGGTAACCCAAAATGCCATATGCCGCGAATGTAATGCAATATGCGGTGCGATTGGAATGACCATGCTGGAGTGTGAAGTTGGGATGATAGTACGTAGTATCGTAGGCTATGGGGTCCATTACAAGGGACTTCTATCTAAAGTAGTCCCATACCTAATTTAGATAGTCAGACTCAATGTGGTAAACTCCTGATCTTAGGTTAGTCGCGCGCCCTAACTGAAATCTTGACCATTGCGAAGGTACATGTAACAAATAGTTGTGCACCACCAACCCGAGTGGATAGTGAATAAATGAATGAATGCAACTCCTGCTCAATAAGTCCACATATCAGTACTGTTCATCTCTAGGATTATCACTGGGGTTTAGTACACTCCAAATGGCACTGCCCCTCTCCCAGCAGCACAGTCCAAGTGAGCGTAAGAAACCTCACTATCCACCTAGCCAATAGTCTGTCAATACTTATCCGGCACGTCGATAGCGGACCCATTTACGAGCTGGTCAAACTCAACCTAACTATGCCCCCTACCCTTGGGTGGGTAAGGCCATACCCCATCCCAACCAACCACGACACAGTGGGAGACGCGGCCTCCTGGTATTCGGCACTCGGGCGCTCATGTATCCACTCAGTCTCATCGTTGGGGCATCCTCTGGTACCAAGAGGGTTTAGGGATTTTCACCCAGGGCCATCTATGGCAGCCCAATGCTAGAACAAATTTTCGGTGTCCCGTCTGGACATCCACGATATGCCTGTGGAGGCTACGACCCTGATGTCGCTAGGGCGTATAGTAATCATAATGCAAGATGCATGAGTCATACAATCAGTCATGCATTAATCCTGCGCATACTGTACGCTCATGTGAGATAACCTCCACCTATCAGGGAGTCTCATATCAACCTACCCAATGACATATGCAATGGTCAATCACATCTCATAACAAACATGTAGATGATGCATATGGGCATGTATCCTAGTGTTATGCTGTCACATACTCATAATCAGTATCAATAACTGTCATCGACAATCAACCTCGATAATATGGACATTTAACCAACATTTCTCCTAAGGAATGGCCCATATAGAGCCTAACATATAGTGGACCCATGGCCTCACACAAGGGCCAAATATACAACATCATGGGCTCCATCGCCTGGCCCTCAAATGCACCACAATGGGCCTCATCACATAGGCATATACATCACATTGGGCTTTAAACACGAGGTGAATACACATCATAACGGGTCTGAAATACGAGCCGCATATACATCACATTGGGCCTCAAACACAGGCCGAATATACATCACAATGGGTCTCAAATACGGGTCGTATATACATCACATTGGACCTCAAACACAGGCAGAATATACATCATAATGGGCCCCAAATATGGGCTGTATATACATCACATTGGCCTCGACAATCGGCCTCGATACTTGGAATCGGCATTCGGCCATGATAATCAGAATCGGCAATCGGTCACGATAATCAACCTCGATCGCTAATTGGTGATTGGCCATGATAATCAGAATTGATCAATAATCAGCCTCGATGATCGAGATCGGTAATCGGTCATGATAATCGAAATCGGCACTCGGTCACGATAATCAACCTTGATCGCTAATCGGCAATCTGCCACGACAATCGAAATTGATCGATAATCGGCCTCGATGATCAGGATATGCAATCAGCCATGATAATCGAAATCGACAATCGGTCACGATAATCAACCTCGATCGCTACTTGGCAATCGACCATGACAATCAGAATCGATCGATAATCGGCCTTAATGATCAGGATATGCAATCGGCCATGATAATCAGAATCGATAATTGGTCATGATAATCAACCTTGATCGCTTAATCAGCAATCGGCCACCACAATCGGAATCAGACTCAATACTCAGAATCAGTCTCTACGCAAGGTGGGATACATAGATGGACTGCCGATGATGGACCAAACAATATCAATGGGGCCCAGTCATTTGCGATAACCCACTAGAGAATGATAAGAATGGGCCTAACCAGGACCAAGGGAAGGTCACAATGTGGATGTTTAACCATCACTGCCCATCAATGTAGACATTCAACCAACATTGCTCCCAAGGATTGGCCCACATAGGGCCAAACATATAGGGGGCCCATGGTCTCACATAAGGGCCTAATATACATCATGATGGGCCTTGCTCATGGGCCACATATGCATCATAATGGGCCTCGAATACATCACAATGGACCACAACTCATGGGCTTCAAATACGCAATAGGTGGGCCCTACACATGTGCCTAATATACATTACAATGGACCGCATCACGGTGGGTCACATGCGATCTCAATGGGCCTTGTGTACATTAAGTCGGGCCTCATCACATGGGCCGAAAATACATCTCAATGGGCTATGACCCATGTGCCTCAGTACATCAAAAGGGCCACATGTCATGAGCCTAATACATATCACAATGAGCCTTATTCATAGGCGATAAATACATCACAATGGGCCTTGCCCATAGGCCTATAAAATGCATACAACATGGGGTCGTTCATGGCAGTACTGTCCAAACAGCCCAGTACCATCCAGCACATCTAAACGGTGTGGATGAAACAAATATATCACGGTGTGGCCCACATGGCATTTTCCACATATGGATGGTGTAGATACAAAATACATACATCATGTAGGAATCCCACGTCCCTGGACAGATGGGTAGAATGGATGTAAAATAAACTCATCAAGTGGGCCCCACATGGCATGTGGCTCACAACTACGAAAACAAGTGGACAGCATAGAGAAACAAACACATCAGGGTCCCACTGCAGCAGCCATACTGCTGGACGGTTTGGAGAAATTACATGTATCAAGGATCTCACGTCCAGCTGAACCACGTGGCTAAAATACTTACATCAAGGTGGGTCACGTTTAGGACAGCACAGATAAACAACATATATCATGGTAGGGCCTCACTAGCGCTGTCCAGATATGGATAGTGGGGATACAAAATATATATGGCAAGGTTGGCCCCACCATAATGTATATTTCCCATCCAATTTGTCTATATGGTCACAAGGACCTGGTTGGAGAGGAAAAACAAATATCATTTAGATCCAAAACTTTTGTGACCCCGAATGGTTTCAACGGTAGACGTTTAATCTCTACTGTTTACTGCAGTGTGGTCCACCTGATAGATCTACTTCATTTTTAGTCTCAAGCCTTAAAACGAACTTGCTAAATGGATGGATGGCATGGACGTTCACATCATGGTGATTGAGACCACTAAACTTGATGAGTTTTTATACATCAGCTTTATAGTTGGTGTAAGTTTACACCAGCCAATCCACCCACTACAGGCGGGCCCCAGAGAAAAGGGCGGTGTGGCTGAAACACATCTGTAGAGGTGGGTCCCACCGTCCAACAAGCTAGATGGTGAGGATAAGACCCAAACCTCATGGCTGGCCTCATCAAATGGACGACGTTGATGAAGCACACGCATCACGGTGTTGCTGATCTGGACCATTGCAAAGGGACGACTGGAAGAACATGCCTCATGGGGTCCACATAGATGGACAGTGTGGATGAAACCCACAACACTAGCTGACGTCCACATCAGCTATATAGTTGGTGGGTTCCACCATCCACAGATGGATGGTGGATAAAACACATACCTCATGCTCGCACCCACAGGGCTTGCTAACTTCAAATACTTCAGCTGTGGGTGGATGGTAATGATATAACACAACCCTCGTGATCAGGCACCAGCCGCTGGCCCACCATCCAGATGGACGGTCTAGATCATATCTCATGGGATGGTGAGCCATGTTGATGGGATCCATGGATGGATAAAACCCATACAGCAATGGTGGATCCCACGTGTGGCCCCCATAATACTAAAATATTATAATATATAATATGTATATATATATACATGCATCAGTGTCCACGCCCGCTAGATGGCCTGGACGTGATATACAATCAAGGTGGGGTCCACGTCCCACGTGGACAGACCTAGCACGTCATCAAGGTGGGGTTCATGTCCCACGTGGACAGACCTATCATGTCATCAAGGTGGGGTCCACATTCCACATGCTGGACAGTGGACCCAACATATCAGGTGGGTCCCAAGTGAGTGGGCCACCCCACGATCAAGCTGATATTTGTGTTTTTGCATCGTCCGGGACTGTTCAGACAGGCAGCCAGGTCGACCCACTCGACAGACAACATGGATAAAATACATACACCACAGTGGGTCCACAATTGGTGTGGATCAAGTGGGCCACACCCATGATCATCTTCACCATAAAAAAAGAGCAAGAGAGAGAGGACAGTGACAATGGGAGGGATCCCGCCACTATGGGCCCCTCCTAGATACAAAACATACATCAAGATGGGTCCCACCACAAGTGGGCCCTAAAATCATCAAAATCATACAAAAATCACCCACCTATTGGCTGCCTTCTCGGTTCAATGGAACGCCCAACTCCTTGGCTTTGGCTTTGACGGCGGATGATGGAGATTGGATGGTTGGATATGGTGGTAGGGAGGTGGGACACACATGACCTCTCTCCCATGGACGTCCACCTCTCCCATGGTTGCTTGGGAGAGGGATTTTGAAAATGAGAGAGAGATGAGAGAGAGAGAGAGATTGAAAGAGAGAGAGTGATGGGGTGAGTGATGGGGTGTGTAAGAGATGGGATGGAAAGGTTGACTTTGGGGATGGTGTTGTCTACTTGGGGATGAGATAGGGTACTTGACTTGATTTGACATTTGGTAGAGATTCTCTTAAGATTACAAACGCGCAGTATTTTCTCGAACTGATCACAGGCCTACATCTCTTAGCTTGGGTATCGCATCGGCGTACAAGACGTGGCGTCGGAACTGCGGTGAAGGCGTGGTCGCAAGGGCACAAGTCTCAGGTCTAGCCGACTCTGGAATATGGGACATGACTCAGGATCACGCGTAAATGTTGGATAAAGGTCAAAGGTTGTCGAAATTCGACCGGGGGAACTGCGGAAGCCTATGGAACGGTACATGCTAGGATACGGGTCTCATATATTTGATATCAAGAATTCAATACTTTGCAAAATTGTATTACAATGATTTATTATTCCACATTATATCAGAATATTTGGCATTGTCCTATTTTCCCTCCCTCTAGGACATCTATAGCTCGTCTTTTCAAGTGGTATCAGAGCAAGGTTGGTCCTTTTGAGATTAATTTCCTAGAGCTAGATCCAGGCTATTGGAATGTTAAATTTTGATAGTCTATCCATTTCCAGGCCATCGCACTTTAATGGTTCGAATTATTCTTATTGGAAAGCTAGAATGAGGATTTTTCTCAAATCTATTGATGAAAGTGTGTGGCAAGCCACAATGACTTAATGGGTCCCTCCAATGTTGGAAGTAGTGAGTGAAAATGGAACTAAGTCCATGAATGTACAAGTTTATAATCTATGGACTCTAGGTCAGAAAAGCAAAAGTAGTGCTAATGCAAAAGCACTTAATGCTATTACTTGTGCTTTATCACCAGACGAGTTTAAAAGAATCATCTCGTGTGATACAACAAAACAAGCTTGGGATATACTTGAAATGATACACGAAGGAACTAACATTGTTAAGAAATCTAAGATTCAAATCCTTACAACAAGGTTTGAAGAAATCCATATGGAGGAAAATGAATCATTAATGGATTTTTTCACTAAACTAAATTACATTGTTAATTCCATGTGGGGTCTTAGAGAAAAAGTCCCTGAAAGCAAAGTGTGTGTAAAAATCCTACAATTGCTTCCTGACAGGTTCAATTCTAAAGTCATTCCTATATAAGAATTGAGGGACACTGATATAATGAAGGTAGAGTAATTAGTAGAATCTCTACAAACCTATGAGCTGAATTTCAAAACTCCTAAAAGTAAATCCATAGCCCTAAAATCCTGAAAATCTAAATCAAAAGATTTAGATAATGAAGAAAATGAGGATGACATGGCTATGCTTGCTAAAAATTTTTATAGGATTTTTAAAAATAAAAATAGATCTGATTTTTAAAAACCTATTAATAAAAGAAAAGGAAATTGGAAATATAAATCTAAAGACTCTCAATGTTTCAATTTTTCTGAATATGGGCATCTAGCTGCGAAATGTCCTAAGAAGGATAAATCTAAAAGAAGAGGCATGATCGCCACAAGGGACAAATCGTTTGAATCTGAATCCAATTCAGAAACTGACGAATCGGATCATGAAACTAAAAATGATCAAAAGGCGTTTATGACCCTAGCTAGACTTACTTCCTCAAATGAAGATGAAACATTTGATTATGAAATGCTAGGTATTGAGTGTTAAATATTACATATTATCTCCCATTTATATCTTGGTTTTATGAACATGATACTACTTAATGTCTTATTTTACTCATGTCTATGTTGCAAGGTGAATTTAAGAGCTTGGATTGGAAAAAGTGCTAAAAGCATGGATTTGTAGCTCAAAGATCACCAAGGCAAAGAATGGATCTTAAGAGACAAAGATTGAAGATTTCAAGGTCCCAAGATTCAAGAAAACTAAGTGGAGAAGGAACGAAGCCGAAAGAACAAGTGTGGAATACACATTGACTGTGTCATCGATCACTATTCGATGACATTGAAGACACGTTTGATGACATCGAACATATGTCTATGACATCGAATTTATGAAGGAAAATCGAGTTAGTCGCTGGATAAATTGAAGATGTTTCTCGATGACTCAAGAACATGTTCGATGACTTAAAGCTTTGCTCGATGACATTGAAGGCCGTTTCGATGACATCGAATTTTTTGTGGAATTTTGGTAAAACTTGCTAGACACATTGGGCATCATGTTCGATTACTCGAAGGCCTCTTTGATGACATTGAATTTATTAAAGAAATTGAATTAACTCTCTGGACTGTTTTGGATGCATTATCGATTCCTCGAACAACGCTTGATGACATTGGCCGCCTATTTGATCACATCGAAGGTAGGTTCGATGACATAGAAGGTTACAGAGTCCAAATGAAGCTATAAAAGTGTAGAAAAAGCACGTATAAAAGACGTATTTGATGACATGAAAGCCAGTTCGATGTCATCAAATGAATCGCATGGAGTTACGCAAAGTGCGTAAATTTGAGGTAATTTATGGATTTTTCCAAGGAGGTGTTGCACAACTATAAATAGGAGTCCCCCAGGAATCCCTGGGCATCAATATAGGGTTTAGAGGAGCAAAGCATAAGTGAGGAGAGTCGTCGGCAAGTGTTTTTCTTCTTCCTTAGTTTTTCATGTTTTCTTCTAGGGTTTTAAATCCAATCATGTCTATGGTTGGATAAATCTCTTAGCTAGGGCTAAGAGCTGAAGCTTGTAGCATGATGGGATGTTATTTATTTTTCTAATTCATGTTTTTGTTGAATTCCCTTTTATTCTAGTTCAATATTTAAGGAATACTTTCAGTTTTTAATGGTTTATTGTGACTCAAATTACAGTAGATCTGCAATAGCTTTGAGTATCTCTTTTCCTGATTTGAGGTTGTGAAATTAGGAAATCATGTTGTTCACCATTGTCTCATGAGCATGGTTGGATGATGGAATCCTTTCTAATCTTCATGATTCTCCTATGTTTGATTGTGGAATTGGTATATCCTATTGTTTTCCATTGTCTACTGGGCATGGCTAGGTGATGAAATCACTTTCAGTTCTCACAACTCTCATCTGTTGAGAATTACGTCGAAGGAAGTTTTGATTTGGTTTTACTGCTATATCTTCCAATAGGATAAGATAAGACTCCAATTCTAGTTGTGTCCTTGAATCAAGTAAAAGATCTCCCTGATTACTATAAATGGATCCTTGGAAACCCTAGTTCCCACCTTTAAATTTCTTAAGTTTTTCATTAAATCTCTCATAATTACTCCCTTTATTTTCAGATTTAGATTCACATCTTCTTCTAGTTCTAGTTCTAGTTACTTTCAGAATACACACGAGATTAGTCCCTATGGATTTGACCTCGGTCTCACCGAGATTATTACTGTATCGCGACCCTACACTTTGGGGTGTGAACAAGTTTTTGGCGCCGTTGTTGAGGACTAACGGTTGTATTTTTCTAAGATTAACTAGTTTTAAAATTAGGTTAAGATTAGGATTTGTTTACTTTCTATTTTTAGGTTAGGATTTTTCTAATTTATTTTTAGAAACTTTGTTACTTTCTAATTTTAGGTTTAGAACTCTCCTAATTAGTTTTTAGAAACTAGGTTGCATTTTTTTAAAGAAATTTTCTTTTCTAGTTTTAGAAACTAACTCATCTTTTTATTTCTATTTTTAGAAACTTTCTTATTTCTTTTTAGAAACTAATTCACTTTCCTTTTTCTTTTGCAGGATCCTAACTAGAAACTTCTAATTTGGTAACCTGTTTCTAATTCTCTCTTTCTATTTCTAGATTTCTATTTTCCTCTTTCTTTTTAGGTTTAGGTTAGATTTTGAAATTGAGGTCTGAGAGTGTTTCATGCCCAAGTGGGTCTGTCAGGCCCGTATCCTATATAGTATTGTTCCTTAGACTCCCGCAGTCCTCCCGGTCGAATTCCGGTGACCCGCAATGCGTAGATAGCATTTGCACGCGACCCTGAGTCATATCATGTCGATCTGAGTCAGCTTGACCCGAGACTTGTACCCTTGCGACAGCGCCGTCGCCACGATTCCAACACCACGTCTCGCGTGCCAATACGATACCCAGGTCAGGAGTTGTGGGCCTGCGTTTATCTTGAGAAAAACATCGCGTGTTGTGAATTCTAAGAGAATCTTTTTAACCCATCACATCAATCAATCAAGTAGAAGCAAGTACATAACCCATGCCTCTCCCATCCTTTTCTTACCAACTAGTCAAAGCAACCCATGCTTAGCCCATTCATCTCATTTCAAAAGTCAATGAGACCCATGCTTCCCATGTCATACACACCACTCCTCTCTCACTCTCTCATTTCTCACTCCATTCCATGCTACCATAGAGAGGAATCGTCTAAGCAATTTCTTAGGAGAGGAGAAGCTAGGTGTGGTCCACTTCTTACCGCCCAATCTCCCATCCTAGCAATCCAACCTTCATTAGGTTAGAGTGTGTTTTTGATGATGGGCCAAGTGGGGCCTACCGATTGATGGCATGGAACTCACTTTGGACCCTAAGTGTGGCCGATGGCCCACCATGATTCATATGTTCATCTAATGATGGGGCCATTCTCCATGGACCCCATCATGTTGTTTATTTTCCCATTGTGAAAAGGTCATCTAGACCATGTATTTTTGGTGGAAAGGGATATCCATCGTTGATCTTTTTATGATTTAGGGCCCACATGATTTGGGACCCATTTTGATGTATGAATTGTATTTACATGGCCCACCTATTGAGGGCTCATAGTGGTGGAGCCCCTCCCCTCCACCTCACGTTTCTCTCTTTCTCTTTATCTCTCTCTCTCTCTCTCTCTCTCTCTCTCTCTTCTTCTTCTTCTTCTTCTTCTTCTTCTTATTACTATTATTATTGATGATGATATGTGTGTGGCCCACCCTGATGCACCCCACCATGAAGTATGTATTTTATATCCATGTCGGCCACCCGTGGGGCCCACCTTGCTGAGTCCAGTAGGTGGCTGGATGGTCCAGTGCTGCTGGCACCATCTAGTAGCCCTGGAGAAAGGAAAATACAAATATCAGCATATTCAAAGCTGAGGTGGGCCACACATGTGGACCCACCGTAGTGTTACATGAAAGTAGATTGGCTGGAGCACCACACGCAGCTATTTAGCTGCTGTACTTGACGTCAGTAAGTTCTGGACTGATCATGAGGTATATGTTAAATCCCAACCATTAGTCCATCCCTGGGACATTGGGACCCACCCTGTATGTGTGGGGTCTCCACCGTCCAGCTGGGACGTGGACCCTCATAGATGCATGTATTGTATATCCCCACTGTCCAATCTGCTGGATGGTGGGATTTCACCATGATGTGAGTGTTTTATTCACAACATCCAGGACCCCACCATGACGTGAGTGTTTTACCCATGTTGTCCAGTCCATTGGACATGGACCTCACCTTGATTTATGTATCTGATCCACACCGTCCACCCAATTTCCCCACCCATTTTAGGTGTTGAGCCGAAAAATGAAGCCAAACTGAATCTCTGGCGGGCCACATTGCAGAAAATAGTGGTTTGGGTGATATAGACTGTTAGGGCCTGCTGTGAACTTTCTACACATTGAAACATATTGAATATTGGGCTTACTAGACCTGTCACGAGCCCGGGAACTCAACCGACAGAGTGGATCCTCTTGATGTGGGCTCCACCTATGAAAAATCACAAACACAAAAAAAATAATAAATAAATAAATAAATAATAAGAGATGCTGGACGCTGTTGCTGTCAGCATCCAGAGGACGCTGCAGCAAGTAGCGTCCTGCTACTTGAGATTTTAGCCAGGACCGTGGGCCCCACCACAGGCCCCACCATGATGTATGTAGAATATCAGCACCGTGCATTTAATGGGTCCCCTTTTGGAATGGGATGTCCCAAAAAATCAGTCGTACACAGAACTTAGGTGGCCCACACCATCTTAATCATGTGAAGACATGCTTAGTCATACAAAAGCACTTGCTAAGGTCCATCTAAGATTTAGATGCATCTGAAACTTAGTTTGATCCCTTAACCAAGTGGGCCACACATAATGGATGGGCCATATTCGTGAAACATGCCTCACTTGCCAAATAAATGATTATGAATGTTTTAATGGAGGGTAAACCTCTCAACTGTTGCACATAGTGTGGCCCACACTAACCACAGATTGACTCGATTTCAAGTCTCAGGCCCCACCATGATGTGTGCATTATACCCACACTGTTCATTCATTTTCTTAGGTCTATGGGCCCCATTGTCTTGAGAGGCCCACCCTATGTATGTGCCCCAATCATGGGTTGCCTTAGGCAAGCCCACCATGATATATGTATTGTATACAGGCTGTTCATACTTTTTCTGGGCCATGGGCTGCCCCATGAGGCCCACCATGATGAATGGGTTATATGCACACCGTTTGCCCCTTTTTTTAGGCCGTGGGTTGCCCCATAAGGCCCACTTTGATGTATGTGTTACACACACTATCCGCCCATTTTTCCTAGGCCATGGGCTATTTTATGAGGCCCATCAGTGAGGCCCAATGTGATGTATATGAGGCCCATGAGTGAGGCCCGATGTGTTATATATGAGGCCGATATGATGAGGCCCGATGTGTTGTATATGAAGCCCGTGCGATACAGCCCACTTAATGTATATGAGGCCCATGTGATGCGACCCACTTGATGTATATGAGGCCAATGTGATGCGGCCCACTTGATGTATATGAGGACCATGTGATGCAGCCCATTGTGATATGTGAGGCCTATTTGATGAGGCTCATTGTAATGTATATGAGGCCTATGTGGTGAGGCCCATTATGATTGTATATGAGGCCCATGTGATGAGGCCCATTGTGATGTATGATACCCTTGTGTAAGGCCCATTGTGATTGTATAAGGCCCATTATGATTGTATAAGGCCCATTGAGATTGTATTTGCATGAGGCCCGTTGTGATTGTATGAGGCCCGTTGTGATTGTATGAAGCCCTTTCCCCATTGTAAGTTAGATTCTATGGTGGGTTGTACTCTAGGTGCAATGGTGGTTAAATGTCCACATTGTAAACCTCCTTAGAGCCCTTTATTCAGCTCATTTTCATCTCTCTTATTAGGCTATCCGAAACCGTTGGGCCCCCCATTGATGACGCTACCTTACACCATGCCTTCTAGAATTACCCACACCTTGGAGCCCATCTTGTATATATATTAGGCCCCATAGGGAAGTCTAGTTTATTACACAATAAAGAGGGTAAGGAAACCTACTTATTGTTCTTAGACTCGGCTTTGTCCTTGGTGGGGGATATTGTGACACTTCGTCACTGTTGCACACGTGGGCGGGCACACCTGGGCGGACACTGATGTGGGGGGGGGGGGGGGGGAAGGGGGCTAAGGGCCTGAGCGAGCTACTAGTAATTGGTAGGCTACTGTACACATAATGAAGGCAGAACTTTGTCCCACATCGGAAGCATCGTCTGATGTTGTAGTGGCTATAAGTTGGATTCCTTCCTTAACTGTCATGCCGTCATGACGCGCTTTAAATCAATGAGCTTTGGCAAAATAGTCTATATCACCCCTTGCCATAGACGGAAGGACATGCAATACCAGGTTTTGTGTATCCACTATGTAGAGCCTATCTTGATATTTCGACTAGATCCGCTGTCCTTCTGTGGACCCCATCATTCGTATACATGTTGTGAGGGATGATTGATTAAAGCATGCGCCATTGGGCTGAGATGTTTATGGGACTCCTTGTGAGATAGAGTTGCCCCCACCTGATTGCGCGATACGTGCAGGTTTGATGCATGGCCTAGATACGGCTAATGATATTCGTAGACTTGTTAGGATTTGTGTATTGCATGACATCCTCAGTATATGATATTTGGCTTAATATGTCTCCGTATTGCATAACTGATTTATATTGCTTCCTCAGTATATGATAATGGCTTATTATGTTTCTTGCATTATATAACCTGGATAAGGCTGATGGTAATTATGAGCTTACCACCATGTTTTCGCATTGCTCTTGTAATGACCCAGAAAAATTCATGCTAAGACTCGAGTATTACCTCTATTTTCCTTAGAAGTTATTTATGGGTTAATTAACGCTAAACTCGATTGCTTGTGAAATTAGCATCAATCACTTTAAATTTGATCTGCAGGACTCAAAACTTGTAGAATCGTTAGCGCTATGTTACTCTGAAATCTGGGATTCAACACTAAATCCAGTTACTCTTGGGAATTTTTAGAAGCTTTGGATCGGACCTGAACCGCCCGTCAAAAGTCCGATAGCGATGATCTTAGACAGTTTTGGTCACCATGTTGGACTTGACCATCACCTCAAAAATCAAGTCCAGATGATATCCTGGGTCGATTTGATTGAGTCCGGAGTAAAGAGTGTGAGAACGGTGAGAAATTAAATATGATTTTATGAAATCTGAGTCGTGTCGCTTGTGCGACGATTTTAAGCATTCTGACCATTGGATTTTGACTCAATTTCACCCTCGGATCAGGGAAGATGGCCCAGGCATGTCATTGTGCTTGTGGACCTGATCGAGTTTTGGTGATCGTTGAATTGAGTGTGGTCCGCCACGGCTAATCTGTAAATCCAATCGGTACGAAAACTCAGCCTGACCTAGATCCATGGTCAGTGAGCTTAAGTCCGACCGCATTTGGAGAAAGGACCACCGGAAGTGCTCCGTTGGATCGAGAGAGGCCTGATTTGGTTATAACCTAAGTATACCTTGGCCCTGGGGCTATTTTCATCAATGTTAGGCCTATATAAAGACCTTAAAACCCTCACTCTCTATGCCATACGAATTTCCTAAACCCTAGCTAAGAAAGAGAGAGGGAAAACGAGAGAAAGTGAGAGAGAAGTTGGTGAATCATCTTAAGATTCTTTCCTGTTACTCTACATCCTTAAACCATCACTTTTGAATCGTTATTCCGGCGATTCTAAGTTCCTTCATGGGTAAGTTAATCTAACCCTAATCTGTTTTAGAGCTTAGAATAGTTTATGTGTTGTTGTAGCTCATTTCTATTCTTGCCTTAGGTTATCTTGTTGCCGTTGACGAAGACACATCGTCTGAATCAGTTCGGTGCGCTTTTTCTGGTTTAAGGTGCGGACTATATTCGTATAGGTTATGGTTTTCAAGGCTTTCAATGTCAGATAATGGTTTATTGTTGTTATGGATGAAATTTCACATGCCAAATGCTATGTTTATCTTGCGTTCCTGATATGTATGTGTTATATTGAGATTTGTGTATTCTATGTGTATGTAGGAAGTACCGTATACGTATAAAATATGAACATGTACTTGCCATGATTATTTGTCGTGTACTTGTGCTAATTGTATGTGTGACAACTCCTTGGCAAAAGGAATTGTCTAAATGCATGTATTTCAACATACGTCATGTATGTTGAACTATGTATTCTAAGTGTTTGTAGAAATGTCTGAATGGTCTACAATGCAACATATTATCCTATTTGCAGGCGTTGAGAAGCGATTCTCAACTCTCCTATTGGTGTGTATGATTTCCTACATGCAAGTCACATTCTTTGTCGTTTAACTTCAAGTATTACTTATGTGAAAATCCATGTTGAGTTGATATTCTTCAAATGCTCACATACTATGTGATTTGAATTATTGTTCCATTACTATTCTAAATTGATTCTAAAGTGTTGATATGAATATCTGTTGTAGTGGAATATGGTTGGGACTATGAAATAGTCCAGGAAATCGGTAATCGGCCTTGAGTTCGTGGCTGAGGTTGCTTTCGCCACGAAGGACGTGATTTGATGAACCTGAGTCATACTAGAGTTGTCGGTAGTGGTTTGGCTACATGGAGTGTTTGCGCACTCTATGTCGTTCAACCCAACGTACGCTCGTACTAGTCGAGTTCGTCAAGTAACCCGATTGTCCGATGTATGTTCACCATGTATGGACGCTATTGTTTGAATCTAGGGTACCAAACTTACCAGTACAAATCCCGTTAACCATTGTACCTTGATTCGCTAAGACTCATGAGCTGGACATGGTGGTATGGGACACCGTGGTTGAGTTGTCGGCCTATGCTAGGGTGACGAGCCTCCCCGTAGTGACCAGTGAGCAACCAAACTGATGAGCCGATTATGGTGGTATGGGACACTATATTCGTGCTATCGGCCTACATTGATTGGTGACGAGCCCTTTGTAGTGACCTCAAGCATACCTTGATACTGCATTAGGGCGACGAGCCTTAAAGTAGTAACGGAGGTATGATAGGCGTGCACTGATTAGTGACAAGCCCTTTGCAGGGACCTAAAACCATATGATCGTATGAGATGCCTAGGACTGACGACCCTAGAATGGATCACTGTGTGGAAATTGATATGTGGAAGGTACCTTAGCTTCCCAATCCTGCTGTATGAAAAGGACTAATAACAACTTGTAATCATGTTCATGCACCACATTTGCATATGCGTGGAAGTCATTGGCACTGCGGGAGGATGTCATGCGTAACGTGAGATGAAGACGCCGAGGGAGTAAGGCGAGGGCATGCATCATTTATACATACATTCTTGCACTAACAAGAGTAATTAGGACATGTTTGATTGTACTGCGTTACCATTACTGCTTGATTGATTTGATAACATGTTAACCTTTGCTTTATTGTTCCACCAAGTTGATCACTCACTCCCACGTTTTGGGACGGTGTCTAAACACCCACCAGACTCTGTCTTAGATGCAGATGTTATGCAACCCCTGAGGCAGAGCAGGAATTCAAGGATGATGAGGCCGCATTTTCTTTTATGCAGTTCTCAGGCGGGTTCTTGTGAGCCATGTCCTGATGTGCGGGGAATTCTGGGTTATTGTAATAGATGATGTCATTTAATACTCGTACTTTGATAGTAACACTTGTAAGTATGACCTGGCATGTATATGTATTTCAGGGACTTGCACATGTACACATATGTTTCTATAAGTCTTCCGCTTACGTTTCTCACTTATCCCTAAATTATGTTTACAGTTTGGCTTAGTCTATCCCATGTTTTATGTACTCATACAGACAACATACATCCATCATTAAATATGTTGCATAAGTGATGTTTTGAAACTCCGGAGTTGAGTTATGCTCGACCCCCGAATTTCAGGGCGTTACAAGTTGGTATTAGAGCATGAATTGGATTAAACTGGACCTGGGTTATGGTCACACACCACACGCTGTCACCACCTTAGGGTAGGAGGGTGCGAGTTTAGTGTAGAATTTGTGTATGTGTTTCTGTTGCTTCTATCGGAAAAAGTTTACTGAAAACGATCGCCGAGATTGAGTCTGTGCGCACTCCTGATCACACACAGCGACCCAAAATCTCTTCTAGACCATCTATTAATGAGTTTAGATGGTTTAACTTCCCATCTCAGCCCTTAAAATGTCAGTAAACCTGTGTTTGTATCAGATTCTAACCCGAGTGGCCTGATATGTGTCGAATCGAACTAAGGAGCCGATCATGGCATTTCCAGGGGGATCAGGGGGGGACCCACATCATTTTACACTTAGGGGGCCAGGAGGACCTCGCCCAAACAGTGAGTCATTGCCGGATGGTCCAGAGACCGGCGATGACCTCGTCGATTGGCGAGCCCTCGCCGCTCAACGGGCCAGGCCTGACGGGCCGGCTCGGGCCGACGCCGTTGGGGTCTAGTGTGACCCACTCCTCCATGGTTGCATGATATTAGGTCTTTCTAAAACCCCTTTCCTTCATAAACTACCTTCCCAAGCTCTCCTTTTCTTCAAGTTTCTCACAAAACTCCACCAAAATCCCTCCCCAATCTCCTTCTTCTTCCATTTTCGTGCACACCCATTCAACCCATCTCAAAAAATCCATCCCCATTGCTATTTTCACTCCCTTTTCTTCTCATTTGAGCTCTTAAATCCTTCTTTGGGATCTCAAGTGTGTGGAAGCCTCACCATTCTTTCCCTTTCTTCCTTTTCTCTCATTTTTCATGGCCCTCTTTGAGTTTGTCACGGCCATATTTTCTATCTCCACCTTTCTCTCTTTGATGGGGAAGAAGAGAGCACCCGTGGATGAAGCCGGGCCTAGCTCCAACCCATGCACGGAGACAGAGAGGTGCCGCCGCGAGCACGACCGCCACCCGTGAGTTTCAGACCAAGCGGGACCTTGATTCTTAGGCTCCCATTGGAAGAACCTTGTTGGAGGAGTTATCTCATGGAGTCTATGAAGGCCGTAGGGTCCTTTTTTAGGCTCATGTAGATCTGCGGCTATTTGGCGAGTTTCTCTTGTTGGAGCGCCTAGAAGGGGCCGGTTGGTGTCCCTTGTTTGAGGGTGAATATGGCGCCAATGCAAGCACTGTTTGAGCTTTTTATGCCCTCATTCACGATCCTTCGCTGGAGCCTCTGCAGTTCAAGATCCCTTGTGGAAGTGGTCGGGAGGCCACGGTCAACGTCGCTTTGATATCCCAACTCTTGAATGTGTCGCTTGGTGAGGTGCATGCCAGTGAGAAGAATTTGAGTAGTGCGCGCGAGAGGGATCACCGCACGTGGCTCCTGTATGGTTGTCTGGTCGAATGTCAGCCTAATAGAAGCCTTCTAGCTACCAATATGATGGACGACTTCCGCTTGCTTCACCACATATGTACATTCAATGTTTATCCAAGGTGGAGCAACCGCAGTGAGTGTACGCTCCTGATGGTAGATTTTCTGTATCAGGTGCAGCAAGGAGAGAAGCTATGTGTGTTGACGTACATCTTACGTCAGATTATCCTTATCGCTCGTTCGAATAGGAGGACCGAATCACTCCCATTTGGCCGACTCATTTGTAAGCTTGCGCATGAGTTTGGCTTCAGGCTTGGGGCAGAAAAGCCGGTACCTGTTCGCTACATTAATAAGACAACCCTAAATCAGATGAAAATTGGGCCTCGTCGACGACAAGCGTCAAAAAGTGAGGATGAGACAGAGAGCGATGAGGAAGAGAGTTATGGCGAGGGTGGAGCTGAGATTAAAGAAGAAGAGTAGGACGAGGAAGAGGTAGAGGCATAGGATACGAGTGAAAGTTCTCCTCCTGTGGCACCAGAGCAGAGCGCAGATCAGGCAGCCAGGGATGCCCATATCACTTGGCTTGAGGAAGATCAGGTTGTTCTACGCCAGGATATCATGGATCTTCGAGGCCTTGTGAAGCATAAGTTTAAGAAGGTGACTCAAACTTTGAAGTCTATCTTATGCTGTTTACAGGATAAGGGTGCCCCACCTCCATCTCCTGATTCCGACGAGTAGCTGCAGTTGTAGTTGTCCTTTGTTTTGTTTTATTGTTTGTCGTTGTTGGCATTGTAGTTGGAAGTTGTTTGTTATTTGAAGTTTTAGATGTTTTAGTTCACATGCTTTCTTTGTCGTGATTCATGTAATGCTCCACTTCTTGTATTGCGACAATTTTGTTAAATGAAATGCATGTTGTTTATCGTTGAAGTTGTGCTGTGAATGCTATGTGAGTGGATTATGTGGATGTTGAATCTTACAGGTTGCATCCTCTGTTGAATGTAGGGTATGCCTCCTAAAGGTTCGAAGACTTCGGCCTGTCTCTCTTTGGTCGAGTCGCTTGTCGGGGTTTCTCCCCTAAGCGATAGTCAGACGGATCCACAGTCGGGCCCGTCTCATACTGATGCTAGGCCGACACCTGTGATTCCACCTATGGCTCCTCCAGTCACGCCTTCGGTTCCTGAGTTGAACCGTGCATCTGCGTCGATGCTGTATGCATCTTCGTCTACTCCGCCTCCTGATAGGTTTGAGCAGATGATGCTGTTGATGTAGCAGTAGTAGATTCAGCAGCAACAGCAGCAGCAGTTTCTATCTTCCATGGCTGGCATCTTTGCTCAGTCGATGAGGGTGACTCCACTTGCTTCACCTATGCACCCATCTGGGAGCGCTAGTGCGAGTGGCACATTTGAGCGATTCCAGCTCTTATGACCTCCCACATTTGTGGGTTCTCATAGACCCGAGGAGGCCGAGTACTGGATTGATAGCATCTCTAAGATGCTGAGACCGCTGCACTGTTTTGAGGTCGAGCAGGTCGAGCTTGCCTCCTTCATGTTTGAGAAGGAGGCCAGTTTATGGTGGGACAGTGTTCTTCGTACTGTTACGGAAAAGTATGAGTGGTCGTGGCAGCCGTTTGAGGCACGCTTCCACGAGAAGTATTTTTCGGTTACGTACCGACATGAGAAGGAGAGTGAGTTCCTTCACCTCCGTCAGGGAAGGATGTCGGTGACGGAGTATGAGAACCGGTTTACTAAGCTGGGTCGCTATGCTCCTTTGCTTCTGAGTGATCAGTCGATACGGATGCGACATTTTTCTGAGGGGTTGAGGCCTGAGATCTGATCAAAGATGTGCTGTGCTAGCATATCTTCATATGCGGAGTTGGTGAGCATATCTCTGCGAGCTAAGCAGGACGGGGACAGGTCGTCCCGTATGCGAGCACCTATGGTTCCCAGACCACGACCTGACTTTCAGAGTGTACCATTTCTCGGCAAGAGGCCACGGGCAGATTCTCCTCTGAGGCGATCAGCACCGCCCGCTCAGCAGGTGCGAGCTGATTTTCACTGTTCGTACTGTGGGAAGATGGGGCATTCGGATCGTACTTACTTTTCACATATGCGGGATAGTGTTTACTCCACCACAGAGGATCAGCCGTCCGATGCCTCAGGTTATATCACCTCCACCTCTTCGTTCAACGCCAGCTCATCTATCCTTCAGACCTTCTGTACCTAGCTTCAGGCCACCTCAGCGGCCCATGGTTCCTCCGCCGAATTGTCAGCAGTAGGCTCGAGTTCACGTGCTCTCAGCTGAAGCGCCTATGGCTGACTTGGTGCGGAGATCCTTCGAGGTTACAGCTCACATTGAAGGTATTCCCGTTTCTATGTTGGTGGATACAGGGTCCACTACCTCTCTTATATCATATGCGGCAGTTAGGCGTCTGAGTTTGAGCATGTTACGTTGAAATGAGTGATGCTCACTACCGCTACAGGGATCTCCTCTTCTATGAACAAGCATTGTATGGATTGTTTGATTGATTTAGGGAGTGGATCGATTCTTGTTGACCTTTTTGTCGCACCTCTTTACCATTACGATGTCATTATGGGTATGGATTGACTCACGAAGATGCGGGTAGAGATTGATTGTGAAATTAGGTCGGTGACAATCCATGGACCTGAGGGCGAGACAGTTACTTTCCTAGTTCAGGCCAGTTACCCTTTTCGTCTTGGTTATTATACTTCTCTGTTGGAGAGTATTGCTGGATCGGCGTTTGAAAGTACGCCTGTAGTTCAGGAGTTTGAAGATGTCTTTGAGTCGATTCCTAGATTACCCCCTCAGCGCGAGATTGATTTTACTATCGATCTCATGCCTGGTGCGGCACCCATTTCTTTGCCCACCTATTGTATGCCTCCGAGTGAAATGGAGGAATTGAGGAAGCAGATAGATGGTTTGTTGAATTTGGATTTTATTCAGCCTAGTGTGTCTCCTTGGGGAGCACCTGTTCTGTTTGTGAAGAAGAAAGATGGTTCCTTGCGATCATGTATTGATTATCACAGGTTGAATCTGGTGACTGTGAAGAATAAGTACCCTTTACCTAGGATCGATGATTTATTTGATCAGTTGAAGGGGGCACGGTACTTTTTGAGGGTTGATCTGCAGTCAGGGTATCACCAGTTGCGCGTTAAGAATGAGGACGTGCAGAAGACCGCTTTCAGGACTAGCTTTGGCCATTATGAGTTCCTTGTGATGTCGTTTGGTCTTATGAATGCACCGGCCGTGTTCATCGATCTGATGAACAGGGTGTTTCGGCCATTCTTGTTCCGATTCGTCATTGTCTTTATCGATGACATTTTGATATATTCTGCGAGTCGGGAAGAGCACGAGGAGCACTTAAGAGCGGTCTTGGATACTCTTAGGAAGAATCAGCTTTTTACGTAGTTCAAGAAATGCGATTTCTGGAAAGAGGAAGTCAAGTTCCTGGGACATGTGGTGTCCAAGGAAGGGATAGCTGTCGATCTTACTAAGGTAGCTGCAGTTCAGGACTGGAAGCAGCCTGGTTCAGTTACTGAGGTGAGAAGCTTTCTAGGTCTAGCAGGCTATTATTGACGCTTCATACAAGACTTCTCGAAGATAGCCAGACCGTTGTCTCAGTTGACAGGGAAAGATTTGAAGTTTGCTTGGAATGAGAGGGCGGGATAGCTTTTCAAGAGCTGAAGGACAAGTTGACATCCGCCCCTGTGCTAGTATTGCCAGAGCAAGGGGTTAAGTATACAATATATACTGACGCCTCTCGCGTTGGCCTTGGTTGTGTCCTTATGCAGAAGGACAGGGTGATTGCTTATGCTTCGAGACAGTTGAGGAAACATGAAGAGAATTACCCTACACACGAGCTAGAGTTGGCAGCTGTCATTTTTGCATTAGAGCTCTGGAGACATTACCTCTATGGAGAGGAGTTCAAGCTCTTTTGTGACCACAAGAGCCTTAAGTATATTTTCATGCAGCGTGACTTGAATATGAGGCAGCGTCGATGGATGGAAATATTGAAAGACTTTAAGTTCGATGTTTCTTACCATTCGGGCAAGGCGAACCTTGTGACAGATGCGTTGAGTCACAAGAAGACTATAGAGTTTGTGGCTCCGCTAATGATAGCGGAATGGGACATGTTGGAGTTTGTGCGAGACTTTGAGCAGAAACTTATGGTAAAAGAGCCGTATGAGGTTATCGCACACATTTGTGTACAGCCCCTCATTGACGAGAGGATCGTTGCAGCTCAGGTAGATGATGAGCTTTTGGCAAAGATGAGAGAGCGGGTTGGTATAGATGAGAACTCTGAGTGGAGTGTTAGTTCAGATGGGGGCCTACGATTTCGTGGCCGGTTATGTGTCTCAGACATTGCTAAGTTTGTATCTCGTTGTCTCACGTGCCAGCAGGTCAAGGCAGAGCATCGCCGACCTCCTGGGCTGCTTCAGTCCATGCCCATAGCAGAATGGAAGTGGGACTTCATCTCTATGGATTTTATTTCAGGGTTGCCGAGAATGAGGAAGGGACATGACTCTATTTGGGTGATCGTCGACCGATTGACGAAGTTGGCTCATTTCTTACCAATCAGAGTCATAAACTTTGCAGACGAGTTGGCTAGATTGTACATCAAGGAGATTGTACGTCTGCATGGAGTTCCCTTAGAGATTGTGTCTGACAGAGACACGGATTTCACATCTATCTTTTGGACTCATACCAGGAAGCGATGGGTGTGAAATTGAAGTTTAGCACTGCGTTTCATCCGCAGACAGATGGGCAGACGGAACGTGTGAATCAGATTCTGGAAGACATGTTGCGAGCTTGTGTTTTGGATTTCAAGGACAGCTGGGATGATTGTCTCCCTTATGCATAGTTCGCGTATAATAACAGTTTCCAGGCGAGTATCGGCATGGCTCCCTACGAGGCATTGTATGGTCGCCCGTGCAGAGCACCGCATTGCTGGGCAGAAGTTGGCGAGCGTAGTTTGATTGGCCCGGAGTTGGTGCACGCGACTTCATAGAAAGTTGACATTATTCGACGTCGACTTCTGACAGCCCAGAGCAGGCAGAAGAGTTACGCTGATACGAGGCGGCGACCGCTTGAGTTTGAGGTTAGAGACCATGTATTTCTTAAGGTTTCTCCTATGAAGGGAGTTCTGCGGTTCGGTAAGAAGGGAAAGCTCATGCCTAGATTTATTGGTCCATTTCAAATTTTGGATCGAGTGGGAGCGGTAACATACCGCCTTGCTTTGCCCACACCACTTGTGGGCGTGCATAACGTATTTCATGTTTCTATGCTGAAGAAGTACGTTCCTGATCCTTTGCATATTATCAGTTGGGAGCAGGTGCAGTTGAGCGAGGATGCCACATATGCACTGCGACCGACGCGTATCCTAGACAGGAAGGAGCAGGTATTGCGTAACAAGGTCATCCCTCTTGTGAAAGTACCATGGACGTATCATAGTGAAGAAGAGGCTACTTGGGAGATTGAAGCTTAGGTTAGAAAGAGCTACCCTCAGATCCTTGAGGAATATGAGAAGGTAGGAATTCCGAGGATGAAATTTTTCTTTAAGGGGGGTAGATTGTAATGACCCGGAAAAATTCGTGCTAAGACCCGAATATTACCTCTGTTTTCCTTAGAAGTTATTTGTGGGTTAATTAGCGCTAAACTCAATTGCTTGTGAAATTAGCATCAATCACTTTAAATTTGATCTGCAGGACTCAAAACCTGTAGAATCGTTAGCGCTATATTACCCTGAAATCTAGGATTCAACGCTAAATCCAGTTGCTCTTGGGAATTTTTAGAAGCTTTGGATCGGACCTGGACTGCGCGTCGAAAGTCCAATAGCGATGATCTTAGACAGTTTTGGTCACCATGTTGGACTTGACCATCACCTTAAAAATCAAGTCCAGATGATGTCCTGGGTCGATTTGATTGAGTCCGGAGTAAAGAGTGTGAGAACGGTGAGAAATTAAATATGATTTTATGAAATCTGAGTCGTGTCGCTTGCACGACGATTTTAAGCAATCTGACCGTTGGATTCTGACCCAATTTCACCCTCGGATCAGGGAAGATGGCCTAGGCATGTCATTATGCTTGTGGACCTGATCGAGTTTCGGTGACCGTTGAATTGAGTGTGGTCCGCCACGGCTGATCTGTAAATCCGATCGGTACGAAAACTTAGCCTGACCTAGATCCATGGTCACTGAGCTTAAGTCCGACCGCATGTGGAGAAAGGACCATCAGAAGTGCTCTGTTGGATCGAGAGAGGCCTGATTTGGTTATAACCTAAGTATACCTTGGCCCTGGGGCTATTTTCATCAATGTTAGGCCTATATAAAGACCTTAAAACCCTCACTCTCTATGCCATATGAATTTCCTAAACCCTAGCTAAGAAAGAGAGAGGGAAAGAGAGAGAAAGTGAGAGAGAAGTTGGTGAATCATCTTAAGATTCTTTCCTGTTACTCTACATCCTTAAACCATCACTTTTAAATCGTTATTCCGGCGATTCTAAGTTCCTTCTTGGGTAAGTTAATCTAACCCTAATCTGTTTTAGAGCTTAGAATAGTTTATGTGTTGTTGTAGCTCATTTCTATTCTTGCCTTAGGTTATCTTGTCGCTATTGACGAAGACACATCGTCTGAATCAGTTCGGTGCGCTTTTTCTGGTTTAAGGTGCGGACTATATTCGTATAGGTTATGGTTTTCAAGGCTTTCAATGTCAGATAATGGTTTATTGTTGTTATGGATGAAATTTCATATGCCAAATGCTATGTTTATCTTGCGTTCCTGATATGTATGTGTTATATTGAGATTTGTGTATTCTATGTGTATGTAGGAAGTACCGTATACATATAAAATATGAACATGTACTTGCCATGATTATTTGTCGTGTACTTATGCTAATTGTATGTGTGACAACTCCTTGGCAAAAGGAATTGTCCAAATGCGTGTATTTCAACATATGTCATGTCTGCTGAACTATGCATTCTAAGTGTTTGTAGAAATGACTGAATGGTCTGCAGTGCAACATATTATCCTATTTGCGGGCATTGAGAAGCGATTCTCAACTCTCCTATTGGTGTGTATGATTTCCTACATGCAAGTCACATTCTTTGTCGTTTAACTTCAAGTATTACTTATGTGAAAATCCATGTTGAGTTGATATTCTTCAAATGCTCACATACTGTGTGATTTGAAGTATTGTTCCATTACTATTCTAAATTGATTCTAAAGTGTTGATATGAATATCTGTTGTAGTGGAATATGGTTGGGACTATGAAATAGTCTAGGAAATCGGTAATTGGCCTTGAGTTCGTGGTTGAGGTTGCTTTCGCCACGAAGGACGTGATTTGATGAACCCGAGTCATACTAGAGTTGTCGGCAGTGGTTTGGCCACACGGAGTGCTTGCGCACTCTATGTTGTTCAACCCAACGTGCGCTCGTGCTAGTCGAGTTCGTCAAGTAACCCGATTGTCCGATGTATGTTCACCATGTATGGACGCTATTGTTTGAATCTAGGGTACCAAACTTACCAGTGCAAATCCCATTAACCATTGTACCTTGATCCGCTAAGACTCATGAGCCGGACATGGTGGTATGGGACACCGTGGTCGAGCTGTCGGCCTACGCTGGGGTGACGAGCCTCCCCGTAGTGACCAGTGAGCAACCAAACTAGTGAGCCGATTATGGTGGTATGAGACACTATATTCGTGCTGTCGACCTACATTGATTGGTGACGAGCCCTTTGTAGTGACCTCGAGCATACCTTGATACTGCATTAGGGCGACGAGTCTTAGAGTAGTAACGGAGGTATGATAGGCGTGCATTGATTGGTGACGAGCCCTTTCCAGTGACCTAAAACCATATGATCGTATGAGATGCCTAGGACTGACGACCCTAGAATGGATCACTGTATGGAAATTGATATGTGGAAGGTACCTTAGCTTCCCAATCCTGCTGTATGAAAAGGACTAATAACAACTTGTAATCATGTTCATGCACCACATTTGCATGTGCGTGGAAGTCGTTGGCACTGCGGGAGGATGTCATGCGTAACGTGAGATGAAGACGCCGAGGGAGTAAGGCGAGGGCATGCATCATTTATACATACATTCTTGCACTAACAAGAGTAATTAGGACATGTTTGATTGTACTGCTTTACCATTACTGCTTGATTGATTTAATAACATGTTAACCTTTACTTTATTTTTCCACTGAGTTGATCACTCACTCCCACGTTTTGGGATGGTGTCTAAACACCCACCAGACTGTCTTAGATGCAGATGTTATGCGACCCCTGAGGCAGAGCAGGAGTTCGAGGATGATGAGGCCGCATTTTCTTTTATGCAGTTCTTAGGCGGGTTCTTGTGAGCCATGTCCTGATGTGCGGGGAATTCTGGGTTATTGTAATAGATGATGTCATTTAATACTTGTACTTTGATAGTAACACTTGTAACTATGACCTGGCATGTATACGTATTTTAGGGACTTGTACATGTACACATGTTTCTATAATTCTTCCGCTTACATTTCTCACTATCCCATGTTTTACGTACTCATACAGACAACATACATCCATCATTAAATATGTTGCATAAGTGATGTTTTGAAACTCAGGAGCTGAGTTATGCTCGACCCCCGAATTTCAGGGCGTTACAGCTCTGATATTGCATACTTAGCACTTACCTTGCGCACACAGTTACACCACCCTCTAAGCTTTCTATAAGCTTATGCACGATAGATGCGTGCAGGTGGTGTTAGGTCACAACAGCGTTGAGCTTGGAGTGTGCAACTATCTTTTGGAGCTTTGATTTTCGATATATGTATTTCCCTTTGAGCACTGTATTCAAATGTTTATATTAGTGGATATGTGATGATGATGTTGCCTTTGAGATTTAGGTAAACTTGTGGTTATGCTTCTTACGAGATAAATGTACGTTGGAAAATCCTCCTTGTAGGATCTTAGGATCAGAATCTGGTGTATGGGCGCTGGGAGCCGATAATGGGGTACTAAGGAGGCTGTTGGTACTTGATTCGATGATCGAGAATTTTGTGAGCCTGGTTTCCAAGTTTAGGGCATGACAGGGTCCCCGACAACACTCGACATCTCTTGAGTGAAGAAGGATTGGTTGAGGGGATATCTACCCATCACAGGATTAAAAACCACTAGAGATCCACAGAGTTAATTGAGGTTATTACTACAAATCAACTTGTAAATCAACCAGTGAATTAGCTGCAACCTCGGGTTGTAGAAGTCCAGGATGAGAATGAGGTGCACCATGCACCCCGCCTCGTACTTTACGAGATTACTTACAACCGGTGGGGGTGAGCACCCTTTCCTGTATGGTTTTTTTCAAAAAACACAGGAAACATAGATATCAAGCATAGAGTGATCCAACTCCTTCTCAAGTTCCTTGGACTTGAATATGAAACTCCATACTTGCACTTGCAAGAGTTTGACGAGGTTATAGCCACTTTGTACTTTCCTAACATGTTTGAGGACACAGTTAGGCTGAAACTCTTTCCCTTCTCCTTGAAAGAAAAAGCTAAGACGTGGTTGCACTCACTACGTCCGTGATCTATTGCACATGGAATGACATGATGAAGGAGTTCATAATTTTTTTTCATACCATAACACGAACACCATCAGGAAATCGATCAAGAACTTCACCTGAAAGGAAGATGAAACATTCTTCCAATGTTGGGAGCAGTTCAAGGATCTCATTAGTTCATGCCCACAACATGGTTTTGAAACGTGGCACATAACAACTTTCTTTCACGATGGACTGACATCTTCCATGCACCAATTCGTCGAGACAATGTGCAATGGGGAGTTCATGAACAAAAATGTCAATGAGGTGTGGGATTACTTTGACAAACTCGCTGAAACTGCACAATCATGGGACATCTCCCCAAAACCTAGCACCACATTTAAGCCTACTCAAGCAAGGGAGAGGGGTGGGATATACTTGCTGAAAGAGGATGATGATATAAATGCTAAAGTGGCCAGTCTCGCAAGGAAGGTCGAGGCCATGGAACTTAAGAAGGATAAGGCTAAGGAAGTTGTTTGTGATAACTGTGCTTGCAATATACACACAATTGAAAATTGCCCAACGATACCTGCTTTTCGAGAGGTATTGAATGAGTAATCGAATGTTGTGAATAACTACCAAAGACCTTTCAATGGACCCATCTCTAACACATACAATCCTAGTCGGAGAAATCATCCGAACTTTAGTCGGAGGAATGGACAAACTGCTACTCCTCAAGGAATCCCTAATCAATTCTTAAATCAAGGGAAACCTTAAGAGGATCCGGTCTGGAAACATATTCAAAACTAAGAGCTTATCAATCAGAGTATATTGCAAACCCTTCAAGACCTTTCAAAGGCCGTACAAGGGTGTGAGATAAAAAATTCAATTGGGGAGAAAGGGATCCTACCGACTTAACCTCTTCCCAATCCAAAATTGCAATACGACATTAATGATCTAAGCTCTTCAAAGAGAATGGAGCAAGCCAAGTCTATCACCACTCTTAGGAGTAGAAAAACAATTGACAAATCTATTCCGGTAAAGGCTGAAGAGTTCAAGGACCTGGAAGAAGAAACAGAGGATAGACCTAGCATTGCTCCACATGGATTTGAACCAGAACCTTTGAGCAAGCCGATTGCTCCATTCCCCAAACAGTTGATTGCACTAAAATCTCTCTCTAACTCTTAGGACATTATAGATGTGCTTAAATAAGTGAAGGTCAACATCCCTCTCCTAGATGCCGTGAAACAAATTCCTTCATATGCCAAATTTCTGAAAGACCTATGCACGACGAAGAGGCGGCAAAGTATCAAAAAAGAAAATTTTTTGACAGAAAAAGTGAGTGCCATCCTCAAGTAAGATATGCCACAAAAATATAAAGATCCCAGTAGCCTAAACATCCCTTATGTAATTGGGAACTATTGAATTGAGCATGCACTTCTTAACTTAGGTGCAAGCGTAAATTTGATCTCTTACTCGGTCTACGAACAACTGGATCTAGGTGAATTAAAACCCACCTAGACCACATTACAACTTGTAGATTGCTCAGTTCGTATACCGAGAGGGATAATTAAGGATGTGTTGGTCTAAGTTGACAAATTCTACTACCCAGTAGATTTTTATCATCCTGGATACTTAACCCATCATGGACATGAGCAGTCAAATTCCGGTCATTCTTGGTCACCCATTCCTTACCATATCAAATGCAATCATTAATTGCAAGAATGGAGTCTTGAGTTTGTCTTTTGGAAATATGAAATTGGAGTTGAATATCTTTTTCAATATGGGTAAATAGTTAGAGGATGATGACGATGCCAATGATATTAACTTGATTGACTCTTTTATGGAAGATAGAACACTTTTGACCTTATCCTCTGACACTCTAGAGACATGCTTGGCCCACTCTCATGATTTTGATGATGATATAATTAGGGAGATTGGGACCATGATGGATATCGTGCCGATACTTAAAGTTAACCGACGGAGGCTATAATTTGAAGAATTACCCCAAACTGATGTAATGCCTCTACCATCTAACCTTAAGGCACTAAAGCTTGACCTAAAACCTTTGCCCTCTAATTTGAAATATGTCTATTTAAGTCAATATGAGACATACCTAGTGGTGATTTATTCCCACCTTGAGCAGGAATATGAGAGTATGCTCATATCTACTCTTATTGAGAATAAGGGAGCCCTTGGATGGTCAATTGTGGACCTCAAGGGAATTAACCCTTCGATTTGTACGCACCACATTTATCTAGAGGATAATGTCAAGACCTCCTGACAACCACAATGAAGATTAAATTCAAACATGAAGGAAGTGGTTAAAGTTGAGGTTCTTAATCTATTAGATGTGGGTTTCATATACCTTATATCGAATAACCAATGAGTGAGTCCAACTCAAGTGGTTCCTAAGAAGTTTGGAATCACCATTGTAGCCAATGCTGACAATGAACTCAAGCCAACTAGAGTCACTACTGGTTGGAGAATGTGCATTAACTATAGGAAGTTGAATACAAGGAAGGACCACTTTCCTTTGCCTTTCATTGATCAAATCTTATAAAGGCTAGCTAGTCATTCCTATTATTGTTTCCTTGACAGGTATTTGGGTTATAAGCAGATAGAGATAGCCCTTGAAGATCAAGAAAAGACCACATTCACATGTCCCTTTGACACTTTTACTTACCGAAGGATGCCATTTGGACTGTGTAATGCCCCTGCCACTTTTCAGCGGTGCATGTTAAGTTTTTTTTTCTGACATGGTGGGGCAATATTTAGAGGTCTTCATGGATGACTTCTGTCTTTGGTCCATCCTTCAACGATTGTTTAGAGAATCTTAAATGTGTGCTGAAGCGATGTGAGGGAAAGAATTTGGTACTGAATTGGGAGATGTGCCACTTCATGGTTCATAAGGGGATTGTCCTTAGACATATCATCTCATCCAAAGGAATTGAGGTAGATAAGGCTAAGATTGATCTTATCTCTAACTTACCTCCGACCAAGGACATACGAGACGTGTGATCCTTCTTAGGACATGATAGATTTTATAGAAGATTCATAAAAGACTTTAGTCACCCCTCTCATCCTTTATGCAATCTACTTCAAAAGGATGCACCATACGAGTGGACTGAGCAATGCTAGAAAGCTTTTTCTAAGCTCAAGGGCATGTTAACCACTACACCTATCATGCAGCCACCTGACTGGAACCTTTCTTTTGAAATTATGTGTGATGTATCTAGTTATAATCTTGGGGCAGTGTTAAGCTAGAGAAAAAAATATATGCCCTATGTTATTCGTTACGCAAGTAGAACTCTAAATCCGGCCCAAGTGAATTACTCAACTACGGAGAAGGAACTCTTAGCCGTAGTATTCGCTTTAGACAAATTTAGGTCCTACTTGATTGGATCTAAGACAATCATCTAAACAGATCATGTGGCGCTCAAGAATCTTCTCTCTAAGAATGATGTTAAGCCCCGCTTGATAAGATAGATCCTCCTACTCCAAGAATTTGATTTGGAAATAAAAAAATAAAAAGGGAGTAGGGAACGTAGTGGCTGACCATCTTTCTCACCTTGACCCATCTAATTTCCTTAAGATGACGCATATAAATGACATGTTCCCTGACGAACGAACAACTATTTAAAGTCTCCCATTCACCTTAGTTTGTAGATATTGCTAATTATCTTACTATAGGTCACGCCAACACATTAGACTGCGCAAGATAAGAAAAAAATTCTTTACCGAGGTACACAAATTCTTCTAAGATGATCCATATTTGTTTAAATATTGCTGAGTCCAAATCATAAGGAGATGTGCGTCAGACAATGAACACCAAAGTGTCATCTTCTTGTCATTCTCAGGCCTGTGGTGGTCATTTTTCTGCCAAAAAGACCACGGCTAAAATTCTACAGTGAGGCTTTTACTAGCCCATTATGTTTAAGGACACTCATGATTTTTGCAAAGCTTGTGAGTGTTGTAAAAAATTGGTAGCATTGTCCCGTCGAAATACGATGCCCTTAAACCACATTCTGATCATTGATGCATTTGATTGCTGGGGTATCGATTTCATAAGACTATCCCCCCAATCTTTTGGAAATTTGTATATTTTGCTAGCGGTAGACTATGTCACTAAATGGGTTAAAACGATCCCGTGTCGAAACAATGATCATCAAACGGTCATTAAATTCTTAAAAGAGAACATCATTTCCTGGTTTGGAACGCCTCGAGTCATTATTAGTGATGGAGGTTCACATTTTTTGTAATAGGCCATTTGCGAACTTAATGAAGAAATATGACATTTCCCACAAAGTAAGCACTCCATACCACCCACAAATAAGTGGGCAAGTTGAGATTTCTAATAGGAAAATGAAACATATTCTAGAGAAAATGGTTAATCCTAGCCGTAAGGATTGGTCAATCCGCTTGACCGATGATCTATGGGCTTAGCATACTGCATTTAAGACCCCTATTGGAATATCTCCCTTTAGACTTGTCTATGGGAAGGCTTGCCACTTGCCTGTGCAGTTGGAACATTCTTGAGGGTCAAATATTACAAATTATCCCCCATTTATTACTTAGTTTTATGAACATGATAATGCTTAATGTTCTATTTTAATCATGTTTATGTTGCAAGGTGAATTTAAGAATTTGGATTGAAAAGGATGCTAAAAGCATGGATTTAACGCTCAAGAATCACCAAAGCCAAGGATGGATCTTACGAGACCAAGAATGAAGAATTCACATACTAAAGATCCAAGAAAACTAAGTGAGGAATGAAGAGCATTGAAAACTTGAAGTGAAGAAAAAGAACCCTAAAAATCTACATCCTTTGACTAATGTAAGCCCATCTTCGACCAGTTGAAGGCCCTTGCTCGACTAGTCGAAGATTCCTCGACTCAAACTCTAGCGACAAAATCCTCTAAATTTCACTCATCCTTGACTAGTCAAAGGAGACCCTCGATCAGTCGAAGGTGATCCTCGACCAGTCGAAGGTTGTCCTCGACCAGTCAAGGGTTACGCAGATGTTACGCAAACTATGTAAATTTGAGGCGGTTTCTGAAATTTTCCAAGTCGGTGCGAAAGGAGTTGATACCCAACTATAAATAGGAGTGCCCAGGGCATCCCTAGGCATCTTTTAGGGTTTGAGGAGTGGAGCAAAAGCATGGAGAAGCCTTTACTAAGAGTTTTTCTTCCTTTTCCTTAGTTGTTTTTACGCTTTTCTTAAGAGATTTTAGTTTAATCATGTTTATGGTTGGCTAAACCTCTTAGCTAGGGCTAAGAGGTGAAGCTTGTAGCATGATGGGATGTTTTCTATTGCTTTGATTCATGTTTAAGTTGAACTATCTTTGATTATAGTTTGGTTTTTGAGAAATACTTTCGATTTTTAATTCTTTGTTGTGACTCAAATTACAATAAATCTGCGATAGCTATGAGTATATTCTTTTCATGTATTGAGATTGTGAAATTAAGAAATCCTGTTGTTCAACATTGTCACAAGGGCATGGTTGGGCGATGTAATCCTACCTAATCTTCCCAATTCTCTTATAATTAGTTGTGGGATTGGTAAATCCTGTTGTTTGCCTTATCTCTTGGGTATGGTTTTGTGATGGAATCACTTCCAGTTCTCACACCTCTCATCCATTGAGAATTAGGTCAAAGGAAGTTCAGATTTGGTTTTACTGAGATATCTTCCAATTGGATAAGTTGGGACTCTGATTCCAGTTGTGTCCTTAAATCAAGCATAGATCTCCCTAATCTCCACAAGTGGATCCTTGGAAACCCTAGTTACCACCTTTGAATTTGTTAGTTTTAATCACTATAATCCCAACTACTCTCTCAATTAACTCATATTTAGATTCATATCTTTTTCTAGTTCTAGTTCTAGTTACTTTCAAAATACACATAAGATTGGTCCATGTGGATTTAATCTTAGTCTCACCGAGATTATTACTACATCGCGAAACTATACTTGGGGTTGTGAACAAACGTAGGGCCTACTGGGCGATTAAAAATCTGAACTTCAATTTAGACAATGCTGGCTCACTATGCAAACTTCAGTTGAATGATCTTGAAGAAATCTGGAATAATGCGTACGAGAACTCAAGAATTTACAAGGACAGGATGAAGGTATTTCATGAAGAACACATTCTTCGAAAATCATTCACACCAGGTCAGAAAGTCTTCTTGTATAATTCTCAATTACATCTCTTTCTAGGCAAACTTCGATCTTGTTAGACCGACCCCTTCACTATTACCAACGTTTATCCTCATGGGGCTGTTGAGATAAAGAATCTGAACAATGGCAATGAATTCAAAGTAAATGGACATCGATTAAAGCCATTTGTTGAGAAATTTAATTCAGAGGACATATCCATACCTCTAATTGATCCTGTTTACTGTGATTAACCTCCTAGTCTGACGGAGGTATAGTTAGGTTTATTGCTTTTATAGAATTTAGGATTAAGAAAGTTTGCTTCTACTGTTTTAGGATAGTTTGCTTCCACTGTTTTTGGATAGTTTGTTTTCTATTTGTTTAGGATAGTTTTCTTTTCAGTTGTTTAATTCTTGTGCTAACCCACCTTCACGCTGAGATTCTTTGGAAAAAGCCTCAAAATTCCTTCATTAGGTACTATCTTTCCATCACTTCTCCTTCAATTATGTTGTCTCTTTTGCAAATCATGCTTATTTCTTTTACATTGAGGACTATAGATTTTAGGTTGGGGATGGGAGATTAGGTAAACTAATCAGTGTTTTCTTAGTTTTGAGCAAATTTTGCAAAATGTTTTGAAAAAGTTTCAATGTTTATTTGTTTAGACGTGATGAATTGTGTATTTAAGACTGTTTTCAGTATGATAATAAGATAGAAATTGAATTTTGAACTGTTGGAGTTTGATCATCTAAGTAATCCATCGCTTAAGTTCTTGCACTTAATAAATTACCAAGAGGTTTGAATATCATGTTAATCTAAATTATAAGACACATTCAATTTACTTTCTATGAATAGTACTAGGTTTTCTGATTGTTAGTATGATGATCATTGAAAGATATTGAAAATTGAGTCTGGAGAATTTTATCCACCTTAAAAGAAGAAAAGAACTAGTTAAAAAATAGGAGATCGACAAAAAAAGGTCATGTATAGTGAAAAGATTAAAAAAGTTTGAAAAAGAATGAAAAAAATCTGAAAGAGAGGAGAAACGATGAAAAGAATAAATGAATACAAATGACCATCGATATAAAATAAAAAACTGAAAAAAGAAGGAAAAGGGGATAAGTTCAGAATCAGTACTTGAGTTTTCAAACTTGAAGTGGTGAACATGGCTAATATTATGAAAAGTAGTATTTTTATGAGAAGTAAGTTGATTTTCACTGAGAACGTTGAAAAACTTGATATGTGAACTATGCTCTGACTTAATAGATAAAAAACTTATGTGATTTATTGCTTATGTGATTCGACTCTAGGTTTTCAAAATCTCACTTTCTCATCTTGAGTCTACTCATTCATACTTAATTACACAAAAGATTGTTTTTTAAAAAAGGTTTGAACATTGCGAATTGAAGTTCATTTTTCGCATACTTTGCTCGGGACTAGCAAAATGCTGGTTGGGGATTGTGTTAAAGGTCAAATATTACATATTATCCCCCATTTATTACTTTTATAAACATGATAATACTTAATGTTCTATTTTAATCATGTTTGTGTTGCAAGGTGAATTTAAGAGTTTGGATTGAAAAGGATGTTAAAAACATGGATTTAACACTCAAGAATCACCAAAGCCATGGATGGATCTTACAAGACCAAGAATGAAGAATTCACACACCAAAGATCTAAGAAAATCAAGTGAGGAATGAAGAGCATTGAAAACTTGAAGTGAAGAAAAAGAACCCTAAAAATCTACATCCTTTGACTAATGTAAGCCCATTTTTGACTAGTCGAAGGCCCCTGCTCGACTAGACGAAGATTCCTCGACTCGAACTCCAACGACAAAATTCTCTAAATTCCAGTCATCCTTGACTAGTCGAAGGAGACCCTCGACCAGTCGAAGGCGATCCTCGACCAGTCGAAGGTTGTCCTTGACCAATCGAGGGTTACGCAGATGTTGTGCGGACTACGTAAATTTGAGGCGGTTTTCGAAATTTTTCAAGTCGATGCGAAAGGAGTTGATGCACAACTATAAATAGGAGTGCCCAAGGCATCCCCATGCATCTTCTAGGGTTTAAGGAGTGGAGCAAAAGTGTGGAGATGCCGTCTCCAAGGGCTTTTCTTCCTTAGTTGTTTTTATGCTTCTCTTAAGAGATTTTAGTTTAATCATGTCTATGGTTGGCTAAACCTCTTAGCTAGGGCTAAGAGGTGAAGCTTGTAGCATGATGGGATGTTTTCTATTACTTTGATTCATGTTTAAGTTAAACTATCTTTGATTCTAGTTTCATATTTAAGAAATACTTTCAATTTTTAATTGTTTGTTGTGACTCAAATTACAATAGATTTGCAATAGCTTTGAGTATATTCTTTTCATGTATTGAGATTGTGAAATTAGGAAATTCTCTTGTTCACCATCGTCACATGGGCATGGTTGGGCGATGAAATCCTACCTAATCTTCCTAATTCTCTTATGATTGGTAAATCCTATTATTTTCCTTGTCTCCTGGGCATGGTTTTGTCATGGAATCACTTCCAGTTCTCACACCTCTCATCTATTGAGAATTAGGTTAAAGGAAGTTCAGATTTGGTTTTACTGAGATATCTTCTAATTGAATAAGATGGGACTCTGATTCCAGTTGTGTTCTTGAATCAAGCATAAATCTCCCTGATCTCTACAAGTGGATCCTTGGAAACCCTAGTTACCACCTTTGAATTTGTTAGTTTTAATTACTATAATGACAATTACTCTCTTAATTGACCAAGATTTAAATTCACGTCTTTTTCTAGTTATAGTTCTAGTTACTTTCAAAATAAACATAAGATTAGTCCATGTGGATTTGATCTCGGTCTCATCGAGATTATTACTACATCGTGACGCTATTAAAAATCTGAACATCATAGGACAGGATGAAGGTGTTTAATGACTAATACATTCTTCAAAAATCATTCACACCAGGTCAGAAGGTCCCCTTGTACAATTCTCGATCACATCTCTTTCTGGTAAACTCCGACCTCGTTGGATCGGCCATTTCACTATTACTAATGTTTATCCTCATGGGGCTGTCGAGATAAAGAATCCAACCAATGGTAATGAATTCAAAGTAAATGGACATCGATTAAAGTCATTTGTTGAGAAATTTGATTCAGAGGACATGTCCATACCTCTGACTGATCATGTGTACCACGATTAATCTCCTAGTTTGATGGAAGTATAGGTATGTTTATCGCTTTCATAGGACTAGGGTAGTTTGCTTTCGCTGTTTAGGGTAGTTTGCTTATACTCTATTTAGTTTTGTTTAACCCATCTTCGCATTGAGATCATTGGAAAAGCCTCAAAATTCCTTCTTCAATTATTATCTTTCCATCACTTTCCTTTTCTTTTTATTGCCTCTTTTGCATTATATGCTTAATTCTTTTACATTGAGGACAATGTAGATTTTTTGGTAGGAGATGGGGGATTAGGTAACCTAATCAGTGTTTTCTCAGTTTTGAGCAAAATTTTTGACAATTTTCAATGTTTCAGGTTGAAATCTGTTTGGGAAGCGATGAATTGTGTACTTAAGAATGCTTTGGGTATGATAAGATAGAGATTAAATTTTAGATTGCTGGAGTCTAATCGTCTAAGTAATTTATCACCTAAGTGCTTGCGCTCAATTGATTAAGAGAAAATTTGAATATCATGATTATCTCAATTACAAGAAACATTCAATTTGCCTTCTGTAAGATGTACTAGAATTTCTGATTGTTAGTATATGAATCATTGATAGATGGTGAGAATCAAGTCTGGAGAATTTTATCCACCTTAAAAGATGAAAAGAACCAGTTAAAAAATAGGAGATCGATAAAAAGGACATAAAAAAGAATAAAAAGAATGAAAAGATTGGAAAAGAATGCAAAAATAAAGAATGAAAATTGATCGTCAATATAAAATCAAAAACTAGAAAAAGAAAAAGAAAGGGGATAAGTTCGAAATCAGTACTTGAGTTTCAAACTGATCTTGAAGTGATGAGCATGGCTAATATGATGAATCGATAGTATTCATATGGGAAGTAAGTTGATTTTCACTAAGCACATTGAAAAACTTGATATGCAAATTATGCTTTGATTTAATGGACAAAGAACTTATTTGATTGGTTACTTATGTGATTTAGTTCTAGATTTCAAAATCTCACTTTCGTATCTTATTTCTACCCATTCATACTTGAGTGCACAAAAGATTGTTTTCTGAAAGAGGTTTCTGACATTAAGCGTTGAGGTTTATTTTACGCATACTTTGCTCAGGATTAGCAAAATGCTAGTTGGGGATTGTGTTGAGTGTTAAATATTGCATATTATCCCCCATTTATTTCTTGGTTTTATGAACATGATACTGCTTAATGTCTTATTTTACTCATGTTTGTGTTGCAAGGTGAATTTAAGAGCTTGGATTGGAAAAAGTACTAAAAGCATGGATTTATCACTCAAAGATCACCAAGGCAAAGAATGGATCTTAGGAGACAAATATTGAAGATTTCAAGGTCCCAAGATTCAAGAAAACCAAGTAGAGAAGGAACGAAGCCAAAAGAATAAGTGTGGAATACACATTGACTGTGTCATCAATTACCGTTCGATGACATTGAAGACACATTTGATGACATTGAACACAGGTCGATGACATCGAATTTATGAAGGAAAATCAAATTGGTTGCTGGACAAATTGAAGACATTTTTCAATGACTTGAGAAGTTGTTCGATGACTCGAAGCTTTGCTCGATAACATCAAAGGCCGCTTCAATGACATCAATTTTTTTGTGGAATTTTGGCAAAACTCGCCAGACACATTGGGCACCATGTTCAATTACTTGAAGGCCTCTTTGATGATATCAAATTTATTGAAGAAATATAATAACTCTTTGGATTGTTTTGGATGCATTGTCGATTCCTTAAACAATGCTCGATTACATCGAAGGCCTATTCGATGACATCAAAGGTAGGTTCAACGACATAGAAGGTTATAGAGTCTGCATGAAGCTATAAAAATGTGGAAAAAACTCGTATAAAAGATACCTTCAATGACATCAAAGCCAGTTCAATGTCATCGAACGAATCGCTCGGAGTAACACAATGTAACGCGGAGTGCGTAAATTTAAGGCAGTTCCAGATTTTTCCAAGGAGGTGCGAAAGGAGGTGTTGCACAGCTATAAATAGGAGTCCCCAAGGGCATCTCTAGGCATTAATTTAGGGTTTGGAGGAGAGAAGAACAAGGGCAGAGATCCATCGCTAAGCGTTTTTCTTCTTCCTTCCTTAGTTTTTCATGTTTTCTTCTAGGGTTTTAGATCCAATCATGTCTATGGTTGGCTAAACCTCTTAGCTTGGGCTAAGAGGTGAAGCTTGTAGGGCGATGGGGTGTTTTCTATTATTCTGATTCATGTTTATATTGAATTCCCTTTGATTCTAGTTTGATATTTAAGGAATACTTTTAGTTTTTAATGGTTTATTGTGACTCAAATTACAGTAGATCTGCAATAGCTTTGAGTTATCTCTTTTTCTGATTTGAGGTTGTGAAATTAGGAAATCCTGTTGTTCACCATCATCTCATGGGCATGGTTAGATGATGGAATCCCTTCTAATCTTCATGGTTCTCCTATGTTTGATTGTGGAATTGGTATATCCTGTTGTTTGTCATTGTCTACTGGGCATGGCTAGGTGATGGAATCACTTCCAATTCTCACAACTCTCATCCATTGAGAATTAGGTCAAAGGAAGTTCAGATTTGATTTTACTGCTATATCTTCCAACTGGATAAGATAGGACTCCGATTCCAGTTGTGTCCTTAAATCAAGTAATAGATCACCCTAATTGCTACAAGTGGATCCTTGAAAACCCTAGTTCCCACCTTTGAATTTCTTAAGTTTTTTTATTAAATCTCTCTTAATTACTCCCTTTATTTCCAGATTTAGATTCACATCTTGTTCTAGTTTTAGTTCTAATTACTTTCAGAACACACATGAGATTAGTCCCTATAGATTCGACCTCAGTCTCACCGAGATTATTACTGCATTGTGACCCTACACTTGGGGTTGTGAACACCAGGAACTGATGTTGAAAATGAAGAAGATCTTCAAGTAGCCTATAATGCCTTATATAAAGAAAGTTGTAAGATTGCAACAAAATTACAGATTCAAAAGGATAAATTTGTGAATTTAAAATTAGAACTTGAAAAATCTGTTTTGGAGAAATCACATGTTTCTGATTATTTTGAGAAAACCAAACTTGAACTCAATCTAAAAGATTCTGAAATTAAAGATCTCAAAACCAAAAATAAAAATTTACTATTAGAAATTACTTCTCTAAAAAATTCTATAGAGACATGAATATATAACCATGGTGACCTGAGACTTGAAAAGCTACTATCTGTGTCTCGTCGAAGTAACAACAAATCTGGCTTGGGTTATATCAAGAGTCATTCAGAAAAAAATTAAAATACTACTCCTATATTTGTTAAAGGTAAATCTTTGAAATCTAAAGAAGAAACAACAAAGGAAATAAAGAAAAAACCTGGTCAAAAACCTTTTTATCCAAAAACTAAGTCCAACTATCAAAAGAAAAATTATAATCCTTCCCTTACAGATAAGATAGTGGACTTACATAAGGAGCTCTTGAAATCCAACTCTAGAACTATTAGAGTAAGTAAGAATAAAGAAAAATCTTACTCTCAAACTAACCATGTTATTAGAGATCCTCCTAAACCCAAAACCATTTTGAAATGGGTTCCAAAAAATAGGTGTCTTGTCATCCACACAGCTTTCAAAGCTAGTAGCCACTCAAGATTGTACCTGGACAGTGGATGCTTTAGACATATGACAGGTGGTAAGGTGATACTTTGTAACGCCCTGAAATTCGAGGGTCGAGCATAACTCAGCTCCTGAGTTCCAAAACATCACTTATGCAACATATTTAATGATGAATGTATGTTGATTGTATTAGTGCATAAAACATGGAATAGATTAAGCCAAAAACACAGATATGATTCAGGGATAAGTGAATAAAGCAAGCGGAAGACTTATAGTAAAATGTGTACAAGTGTAAATCCCCGAATTACATATACAAGCCAGATCGTATGAAAGTGTTATTTAACAAAATTATAAGTATCAAATTACATCATTTCAGTTCCCAAAATAATCCCAGAGATCCCGCGCATCAGACCGAGGCTCGCTAGAACCCGTCTGAAAACTGCATATAGGAGAAGGCAGCCTCGTCGTCATCCAGCTCCCGCTCTGCCTCAGACGTCGCATCCACATCTGCAACATCAGGGCCTAAGACAGAGTCTGGTGGGTGTTTAACACCGCCCCAGAAACGTGGGAGTGAGTGATCAACTCAGTGGAACAATAAGGCACTGGTTAACATGTTATCAGTTCAATCAAACAGTAATGATAAAGCAGGACAATTAAATAAATCCTAAGTACTCTTGTTAATGCAAGTATGAATGCGGTATGATGCGTGCCCTCACGCGTACACCCTCAGCGTCTTCATCTTACATTACGCATGACATCGCCTCAAAGTGCGCCACATCTACAAAGCACATGCAAATGCGGTGCATGGATATGATTACCAAGTTGTTATTAGTCCATTTCACACAGCAGGATTGGGAAGCTAAGATACCTTCCTCATATCACCATCCAAACAGTAATCCATACTAGGGTCGTCAATCCTAGATATCTCATACGATCATACATTTGAGGTCGTAGCAAAGGGCTCGTCACCAATCAATGCACGCCTTTCATGCCCTTCCTACCACAGATCGGCTCGTCACCTCCTTGCGGTATCCAGGTATGCTCGAGGTCACTACAAAGGGCTCGTCACCAATCAATGTAGGCCGACAGCACGAATATAGTGTCCCATACCACCATAATCGGCTCACGAGTCCGGTGTGCTCACTGGTCACTACGGGAGGCTCGTCACCCCAGCGTAGGCCGACAGCTCGACCACGGTGTCCCATACCACCATGTCCGGCTCATGAGTCTTAGCGGATCAAGTACCATAGTTAATAGGATGTCACTGGTAAGTTCGGTACCCTAGATTCAAGCAATAGCGTCCATACATGGTAAACAAACATCGGACAATCGGGTTATTTGACGAACTCAACTAGCACGAGCGCACGTTGAGTTGAACGACATAGAGTGCGCAAACACTCCGCGTGGCCAAACCACTGCCGCCAACTCTAATACGACTCGGGTTCGTCTAATACGTCCTACGTGGTGAAAATAATCTCAACCACGAACATAGGGTCAATTACCGATTTCCTGGACTAAGGCATAGTCCCAAACACCTTACACTACTACAGATACTCATATGGAATGTAAAACAGTAATGGAACAGCAACTCAAATCATGGTACATACGCATCTGAAGAATATCAACTTAACATAAATGTAAGCATAGGAGATGCTTGAATTTAAATAACTTGGAATGTAACTGCATAAAGGAAATCATGCGCATCCATAGGAGTATTGAGAATCACTTCTCAACGCCCACAATTCGTGTAATAAGTTACACTTAGATCATTCATGCATTTCTACAAACACTTAGCATACATGGAACAACATACATGGCGTATGTTGGAATACATGCACTTAGACAATTCCTTTTACCAAGGAGTCGTCATACATGCATCTAGCATACATACATGACAAATAATCATGGCAAACACAAGTGCGTATTTTATACGTATACGGTACTTTATAAATACACTTAGAATACACAAATCTCAATATAGCACATGCATATCAGGAAAGCAATGTAAACACAACATTTGGCATGTGAAATCTCATCCATAACAAGAATAAATCACTAACTGGGATTGAAAGCCTTGAAAACCATAACCTATACACTTAAAGTCCGCACCTTAAGCGAAGAAAGAACCACCGAACTGATTTAGACGAGTTGTCTTCGTCAACGGTGCTAGAATACCCTAAAATAAAGATAGAAATGAGATACAACAACTCCAAAACTAATCTAAGCTCTAACACAGGTTAGGGTTAGGTTAACTTACCCCAAAAGGAACTCAGAATCGTCAGAAGAACGATTCAAAGCGAAGATTCAAAGATGAAGAAGAACAAGAAGAATCCAAGATGATTCACCAACTTATCTCTCTCACTTTCTCTCTCTTTTCCACTCTCTTTCCAAGCTAGGGTTAGAGAAAATCGTATGGAAAAGAGAGCTAGGGTTTAAGGACTATAAATAGGCCTATTCTTGATGAAAATAACCCAGGGTCAAGGTATACTTAGGTTATAACCAAAGTAAGCCTTTCTCGATCCAACGAAGCACTTCTGGTGGGCCTATAACCACGAAAGGTCGGACTTAAGCTCCTTGACCATGGATCTAGGTCAAGCTGAGTTTTCATACCGACCGACTCTTCAGATCAGCCGTGGCGGACCACACTCAATTCAACGGTCACGGAATCTCGATCAGGTCCACAAGCACTAGAATATGCCTGGGCCAATTATCCTGATCAGAGGGTGAAATTGGATCAGAATCCAACGGTCAGATAGCTTAAAATCATCGCGCAAGCGACACGACTCAGATTTCATAAAAACTTAATAAATTCCAACCGTTCTCACACTCTTCACTCCGAGCTCAAGCAAATCGACCCAGAACATCACGTGGACTTGATTTTCGAGGAGATGGTCAAGCCCAACTCGGTGACCGCAACAGCCTAAGATCATCGCCATTGGACTTTCGACGCGCGGTCCAGGTCCGATCCAGATCTTCCAAAAATTCCCCAGAACAACTGGATTTAGCGATGGATCCCAGGTTTCAGAGTAACGTAGCGCTCACTAATCTACACATTTAGAGCCATGCAGATACAATTTAAAGTGATTGATGCGAATTTCACAAACAATCGAGTAAAGCACTAATTACCCCAAAACAACTACTTAAGGAAAGATTAGCACAGAAATTCCAAGGTCGTTACATACTTTCAGGCATTAATCACATTAATGGAGGCTCAGTAACATTTGGAGATGGCAGTAACTGTAAAATCAGCTAAAGAGGTAATGTAAAACTTTCTAATCTTCTTGTTTTTAAAGATGTTTTATATGTTGAAGGTTTGAAACACAATTTGCTAAGCATATCTCAAATCTGTGATAATAATCATAGTGTTAAAATTTTTGATCACGGATATGAAATACTTAATAATCAAGGTCTTATAATATTAAATGGTCGAAGAACCTTTGAAAATTGCTATATCATTGATGAATCATGTTCCACAAGTCACTCTTGCTATATCATCCAAACAGACGAAATTGAATTATGGCATTAACGTCTTGGACATGTGAACTTTAGAGATACAAACTTAGCAAGAGAGATCATCTTCGAGGCTTACCCAAGTTAAAAAAATTAGAAAAGAAAGTATGTGGTGCTTGTCAAATAGGCAAACAAATCAGTAGTAGTTACAAGAAGGTAAACTCCTTAACCACTTCTAAACCCCTCGAAATACTCCATATGGACCTTGTTGGACCAACCCGAACAGAGAGTAGAGGAGGTAAAAAATACTTTCTAGTTGTAGTTGATGACTACACTATATATTCATGGGTAACCTTCTTAAGAGAAAAGTCAGATGCTTTTGACAAAGTCAAAAAATTATTTAAATGCATCTAGACAAAAAAAGAACTGCCCGTGAAAAAGATAAGAAGTGATCATGGAACAGAATTTTAAAACAACAAATTTGAGAAGTTTTATGATGACCATGGAATATTACATGAATTTTCTATTCTTAATACTCCTCAACAAAAGGGTATAACTAAAAGGAAAAATAGAGTTCTACAAGAAATGGGGACTGTTATGCTTAATAGTAAAAAATTAGCAAAAAAATTTATGGGCTAAAGCTGTTAACACTGCTTGTTATATTATTAATCAAGTATATGTAAGAGTAGGATTAAATAAAATGGCTTATGAACTTCGGTCCAACAAAAAACCATCAATAAAATATTTTCGTACTTTCAAAAGCAAATGTTTCATTTTACGAGATAGGGAACATCTGAGAAAATTTGAAGCAAAAAGTGATAAAGGTATTCTTCTAGGGTATGCTCTAAACAGTAGAGCATATCGTGTCCTAAATAAAAGAACCAGACTGATACAAGATTCCATAAATGTAGTAATTGATGATAACCATCACTCCAGCTGATAAACACGATGATGAGGTTATTATATTCAATTAATCAGCACCTTCACCAAAATCAGATACAACTGAGAATAGACTAGTCAAAGACCATCTGACTAATCAAATTCTTAGTAACCTTCACACTGGTGTTCAAACTAGAAGACAAGTTGAAAACAGTTGTAATCATGTATGCTTCACTTCCCAGATAGAACCGTCAAATATAAATGAAGCCTTAGCGGATGAAAATTGGATTTTAGCTATGCAAGATGAACTAAATCAATTTGTCAGGAATGATGTTTGGTATCTAGTGCTTAGACCATTTAACAAACATGTGATTGGAACTAAATAGATTTTTAAAAATAAATCTGATGAATTTGAGAATATCTTAAGAAATAAAGTTAGATTAGTAGTACAAGGGTATACCCAAATTGAAGGAGTCGACTATGATGAAACTTTTGCTACAATCGCTCGTCTTGAATCCATCAGACTATTTATCTCCATCGCATGTCATAAAAACTTTAAAATTTATTAAATGGATGTTAAAAGTGCTTTTGTTAAATGGTGATTTAAATGAAGAATTTTATGTAGAACAACTTAAAGGTTTCGACGATCCTAAACTTCCTAACAATGTATACCATCTTAAAAAGGCCCTGTATGGATTCAAACAAGCTCTTAGAGCCGGGCATGAAAAATTAACAAAATTTCTTCTCAGTCAAAATTTTAAAATGAGTAGTGTTGATAAAACTCTATTCATCAAAAGAATTAATGAAGAGCTATTGATTGTTCAAATATATGTAGATGATATTATTTATGAATCAATGAATTCTAACCTTTCTTCTAAGTTTACAGAGTCTATGAAATCAGAATTTGAGATTAGCATGGTGGGAGAACTAAACTATTTTCTTGGACTTCAAGTGAAACAACTTGAAGATGAAATTTTCATATCTCAAACCAAGTATGCGATAAACCTAGTTAAGAAATTTAGGTTTGAGAATAGTAAAAACTTTGCTACTCCCATGGCTACAACACTTAAATTATCTAAAGATGACACAGGTAAAAGCATTGATCCTCATTTTGGCCATAGTATGATTGGTAGTCTCTTATATTTAACAGCTAGCAGGCCTGATATCTCCTTTAGCATAGGGATATGTGCCAGATATCAATCTAACCCTAAAGAATCTCATCTGGATACAATAAAAAGAATAATTAGATATGTTGTCAGTATTGTTAATTTGAGTTTATGGTATCCTCATGATACATCTTTACAAATTGCTGGATATACTGATGCTGATTAGGCAGGTAATGTGGATAATAGAAATTCTCAAGTGGTGGATGTTTTTTGTCTCTTGGATGAGCAAAAAGCAAAACTCAGTATCATTATCCACTAATGAAGTTGAGTATATTGTGGTAGGAAATGCATGCACGCAATTAAAGTGGATGAAAAGGATGTTTGTAGACTATGGTATTGATCAAGAAACAATGCATTTATACTGTAATAATACTAGTGCAATAAATATATCTAAAAATCCTTTTCAACATTCTCACAATAAGCACTTTAATATTCGATATCACTATATCAGAGAATTGGTTAAAAGTAAGCTTGTCATACTTGAATATATTAATACTGAAAAACAGCTTGCAAACATTTTGACAAAATCTCTTGATAATGTCAGATTTTTGAATTTAAAAAATGATATTGGTTTATGCAGTGCTTCTTAATTGATTATTCTATATTGCAATTTGTTGTTTTACATTTTTTCTTTAATAGAATAATGTTTATTCATGTCATTTTTTTAAATATATATTTTTAAATTTTTTCGGCTAACCCTGAGTTGATGGCCTGATTCGGCCAGCCGAGGACGTGCTCGAGCTAGCCGAACCATGCGCAATTGGATTTTATTGGGCATTTTTTTCAAAACCCTAATTTCATTCTCATCTTTTTCGGTCAACCCGTGGATTCCTTCGGCCAACCCATCACTCTAGTGTCCTTGTAAGTGAATATTTTTGAGTTTTCTTCTAGATTTAAGTTCATTATTGTGCATTATTGTAGATCTTAACATCCTTTTGGAATCTAGAACCTTATTTTGTTGGGTTTTTTGTATAAATCTGATCTAGATCTTTTCCTTCAATTTGTTGGTATTTCTTTTGCAAAATCTAGTCATTTTCTATTATGGCATCTCGCTCTAAGTGTACTGTGCGAGCCCCTCAAACTAGTTCTTCCTCTTGATAAGCTAATCAGGTTGTACGCTCTATCCGTTTGCTAGAAAATGATCCAAAAAATGTGTGGGATTTTTATATCCATAATATTGTCATTGAGAGTACCGTTAATACAAATCATATTGACCGATTTGGTCTTGTCGAAATTCTATCCGCGGTAGGATGGGAAAAGATTTTTGTGAGGGGTGGTGCATCTTATTCGTCTATTGCAAGAGGGTTGTATGCATCTATAAATACCACGTATTTACAGCAATTAACATTTTCAATTCATTTTGTGGAAAAACATAGTTACTATTAGGCCCTCTATCATATCATCAATCTTAGATATTGATATGGCGGAAGAGGGAATCTCTATTATACCAATCTTTGAAGATATGTACGAAACGGAAAGAGATTCTCTCACTAGGGAGTTATGCAGTTTTAATGCAACATGGCATAACCATACTTCGCTCCCCACCTACAATCTTCTTCCAAAATACCATGTGTTGCATTGTATTTTCACTTCGAATGTTTATCCTCATGGTGGGAATAAGACAGACTTACTTCGTATATGATGTGAATCCTTCTTTCAGTCATTTCTGGTATCCTTATGTCTTCCATCTTTGATCACTTATTAGATTATCGAGTATTGTCTTCATCCTCATCATGGCTCTATTCCTTTTGCATATCTCGTAACTTGTATTGCATTGCACTATAATGTTTAAATCCTTGCAAATGAAGCACCGGAGTCTGTCCTCCCATTTGGTAATACTAATCTCAACATGATGCAACTTGAACTAAGGCCTGGGCAACGAGGAGATTAGGAAGCTGTTCCTGAAGAAGATGTCAACATGGATGATGTTCACAACCCTAAGTGTAGGGTTGCGATGTAGTAATAATCTCGATGAGACTGAGGTTGAATCCATAGGGAGTAATCTCGTGTGTATTCTAAAAGTAATTAGAATCAAAACTAGAAGAAGATCTAAATCTAAATTGTGAATAAAAATGAAGTAATTGTGAAGTGTTTAATTAGAAACTTTAAAATTCAAAGGTGAGAACTACGGTTTCCAAGAATCTACTTATATCAATCAGGGTGATTCCTTACTTGATTCAAGTAACACAATTGGAATTGGAGTCCTATCCTATCCAATTGGAAGATATAATAATTAAGATCAAATCTGAACTTCCTTTGACCTAATTCTCAAAAAGGAGAATTATGATCATTGGCAGGGATTCCATCACCAAACCATGCTTATGAGATGGGGGCAAACAACAGGATTTACCAATCCCATAATATCTAAACAAGAAAAGAAGATACTCAAGTTATTACAGATCTACTGTAATTTAAGTCACATTAAATCATTAAAAACTGAAAATATTCCTTAAATATTAAATAAGAATCAAAGTAAGTTCAACATAAACATGAATCAAAGCAATAAAAACATCCCATCACGCTACAAGCTTGACCTCTTAGCCCTAGCTAAGAGGTTTAGCCAACCATAGACAAGATTGGATCTAAAACCCTAGAAGAAAATATGAAAACTAAGGAAGAAAGGAAGAAAAATGCTTGGCGATGGCTCTTCACCCTTGTGCTTTGCTCTTCCAAACCCTATATAATCCCCAGGGATGCCATGGGGACTCTTATTTATAGTTGAGAAACACCTTCTTTCGCACCAACTTGGAAGAATCTAGAAACTGCCTCAAATTTATGTAGTCTGCGTAAAATCAACGTAACAGCTTCGATGCATCAAAGTTCTTTTGATATAAGCTTCGATACATCGAAGGTCTTTCGATATCATCAAAACTGGTCAAGAACTGTCCAACGAGTTTGGCTTAAAAATCCTATAATTTTTTATTCCACCTTGGATACGTGTAAGTACCTTCATATGATCTTCCATGCATCTAAGTACCTTCGATATGATCAAAGGTGATTTTGGCAATTTTTCAGAATTAGAATTTTCTGGTCTCGAAATATGTTTTCAGGACAATTTTCAGGATTCCTTTTCTTCACTTCAAGTCTTCGATTCTCTTCCTTCATCACTTGATTTCCTTGGATCTTTGGATCTTTAGCATGTGAATTCTTCATTCTTGGTCTCCTAAGGTCTATCCTTTGCCTTGGTGATCTTTGAGCAGTAAATTCATGCTTCTAGCACCTTTTCAATCCAAGCTTTTAAATTCACCTTGCAACACAAACATCAGTAAAATAGGACATTAAGTAGTATCATGTTCATAAAACCAAGATATAATTAGGGGATAATATGCAATATTTGACCCTCAACACAATCCCCAACTAGCATTTTGCTAGTCTCGAGTAAAGTGTGCATGAAATAAACTTCAATCCTCAATGTTCAAAACCTCTTTCAGAAAACAATCTATCAAGTATTAATGAGTAGAGTGAAGGCGAGAAAGATGAGATTTTGAAACTCTAGACCCGAATCATAGAAGCAATCAATTAAGTAGGTTCTTTCTCATTTAACTTGGAGCATAAGTTCATATACCAAGTTTTCCAATGTGCTTAGTGCAAATCAACTTACTTCCCATAAAAATATTATCTCTTCATAATGTCAGCCATGCTCATCACTTTAAGATTAGTTAAAAACCCAAGTATTGATTCTAAACTTATCCCCCTTTCCTTCCTTTTTCAGTTTTTGATTTTATATCGACAATCATTTATATTCATTCAGTTTTTTCCATCTTTTCATCTTTTCAGATTTTTCATTTTTTTTCAAGCTTTTTCAGTCTTTTCACCATGCATGACTTTTTTTGTCGATCTCCTTTATTTTTAAACTGGTTCTTTTCTTTTTTTAAGGTGGATAAAATTCTTTAAACTCAATTCTGAACATTATCAATGATTCACATGCTAACAATCTGAAATTCTAGCATAATTCACAGAAAGTAACTTGAACGTGTTTTGTGATTTAGATTAACATGATATTCAAACTTCTTGTTAATCAATTTAGTGAAAGAAATCGTAAGTGATAGGCTACTTTGTTGATTAAATCCAACAATTCAAAATTTGATTTCTATCTTATCATCATACTCAAAGCATTCTTAATCCACAAATTTTTAATTTCTAAACAGGTTTTATCTTGAAAAATTGAAAATTTTCCATAATTTTTGCTCAAAACGAAGAAAATACTGATTAGTTTAGCTAATCCACACCCCAAACTTAAAATCTATATTGTCCTCAATGTAAAAGATATAAGCATGCAATGCATATGGGACAACAAAAAGAAAGGAGAAGTGATGGAAAGGTAGTACCTGAAGAAGTAGAATCAATGCTTATTCCAAGGATCTCGGTGTGAAAATGGGTTAGCACAAGGACTAGAAAAATCGAAAGCAAACTACACTAATCCTATGAAAGCAATAAATTCTAATCCTAAACTAGGAAAGCAAGAGAAATCTACTCAATCATGCAGCAAGGTTCCTCCTCCATTCAATATCTTGATAAATTCCTCAGTAGGTTTTTCAACAAGATCATTCAAAAGCCCCTTTTGCAGTAGAGTCAGATGCCCTGGAGCATGAATTTTTAGAGAAATTTATGGATCTCATCATAAGGTTTCCTTTTAATCTCCTAAGGTGTCCAAAGTATATATGATTCACCTGTGACAGAAAAAGTTTCAATGTTAGTACACCATGGTGAATCAGAGACTATAAGTAGGTGAAATTCATAAAAATTCTCAGTAAGTGGTGTAGCCTCAACACATTTTGAAGTTTTAGACTTTGGTTCAATTGTCAACTCCTCCTCCTTTGATGATAAACATTCAACAACTATGGAAGGAGGGACTTCATAATGAGGGTTCTCTCGGTCAGTAACTATTGAGGTATTGCCATGTAAGGCATCCACTATGTCTTGTATCAATGGATCGTTTGAAACCACCAAGTGCACTGAACAATCTTCTAGAGAGTTGAGACATTCAGTTGAGAGGGACTCATTCTCCACATTGAAATCTATGATGATCTACCCAAGGATTCCATCGTCTCTGAAAGTAGATACAAGTATGATCTCTTGCTCTTCATCTCGGTGAGAATAAATCATCACCTGATGTACCTTGCCTTGCCTTGTATAAATAGATTGAGGATCAACGGCGAAGAATTGATGTGAAAACTTTGTTCATTGATATCACTTAGTAAAGGCATTATATCATCAAGAGTTGACAGCTCAAATGGTGGCCTCAATTAGATGGTTTCAAATTCCAGAGTCATGTCAAGCAACTCGTCCATCTCCCGGATCATATCATCATTTAATTCAAGGGAGTGGCCTAAACATGCCTCATAAGAGTTGGAAGGGTCGATTGAAAGGGGCTCATCCTCCATATTTAAATCGGTCATGTCAGATGGGTGGAGTAGATCACTATGGTCTACAACTTCCTAAACCTCTTGATCATTGACATGGGCCAAACTTGAGATTGACTCCAAGGGGATTTGAGCTGTACATTCATGATTGTCATCCCAATCTCATCATCTTCCAATTCAGTGTAGTACACACGTGGAATGGGATTGCTTTCCTCACATTCTGTTCCTATATTGGGTTGAGGTTGGAATAAAATAACCTCTTCCTCATCATTGAAACTAGGTGTACCAGTATCTTATATTGGAAAACTAACAGTGTCTCTTGATCAGTCCTTTGGACAGTCATCGAGATCGACTCTTTAAAAAATTGAACCATATGCTCATTAACGGAATCCAACTCTTCATTCTAAATTCCAGAGTTCTCCACAAGCGAGTCAGGATCACTTTCCTTGCATCGTGTTTCTGGATTAGGTTGTGGCTGAGACGAATGAGCCTCCACTATCTTATCGATGTGCAAATCAAGTGCTTTTAATTTTTTTTAATATCTGCAAGATAGTCCGTGTAACTCTGAAGTGAATCCTCTTGGATCGTTTCTGAAAAGGCCAAGCTATATGTCCTAGAGGGGGGGGGGGGGGGGGAATAGGACTATGCCAAATTAAATCTTTAACAACGGAATTTTAAATGAATAAAGGAAAGATAACACTTTAAACAAATCACAGTACAGAAATGTAAAGCAACCTCAAAATTCAAGTCTTGAGAGGTTGATACAAATGTTGTTCTAAGGACAACCTTGCACCATAAAAACCAAGGGTTTATGGCAGGACAACCTTACTAGAACGGTTTAAGTATCAATATCTCAAACTGAAGAGGAATAAAAAGTAAATAGTAGGAATGGAAGTCTAAACTATTACAACATTCCGCACAATGCTTGAAATGTAAATATTACAACATTCACATCCACACATACATCCCACAACTTTAAATGATAAAAGATATAGCAAATAAACAAACATTCAAATAAAAAAATACAAAGAATTATAGTGGTTCGCCGGTGTGTTCACCAACTGTTAAACAACAGCCACACAACCTTACTACTCCACTCCTAATATCCTCACACAGGGGATATTAGCGTTCACAATGAAAATAGGTTTTTCTCAGGTTCACCTAAAACCCTCATAACTGTGTCTTTCTAATGGGCTTACACAATTTAAAAACCCCACACTCTGAGTTTTCCGGATCTCCTCAGATAACCAACACTTAGAGATTTTTCTGGCTTAATCTCAAAGAAACCAATAGCATAGAAGGTTTACACAAATGTAAAATACCTGGATTTCTCCTTTTGTAGCAGCCCGGAAGAACCAAATCGGAGTAGAAGTTCGAATAGAGAAGTTCAATGTCCAATACTCACTTTGAAATGGTTCTAAGTTCTAATTAATTTTAAATTAAATCAAGTTAGGCTAACTTTATTTGATTTTGATTCTAAGAAGTGAAATATCACAATTCCTCTTTCAAATCAGATTGGAATGCAAAAACAAAAACAAATATAAACAGCTAACAAAAGAGAATATTAAATATGCAAAATGTAGCTTAAAAAGAACACAAACTTATCTCTCAGAGTGATGCCCGAATTTTACTTTTATTGGATATAAAACTCTGAAATTCGTGCTCTATTTATAGTTGCAGAAATCGCATCTACACTGGTCCTATGGACACTATGACTGGTCCTAGTGCCAACTACATTTTGAAATTTGAGCGCGATCGGATAAAACCGTTCCACGACTGGTCGTAGGTACTTCACGATTGGTCGTGAGTCCTCCACCACTGGTCGTGACCTTCCCACGACTGGTCGTGAGGAACCAGAATTCATTGCTAGAGTTTGAGTTGTAGCTGTAAGACTGGTCGTGAACGAGTTGGCACTGTTCACACGACCGGTCGAGCAGACTCCAGGACTGGTCGTAGCTCAACAAAAAATTCTGAAAATTTACAACAACTTAGGACTGGTCTTGGAATTTCTTGGACTGGTCGAGCCAGTTCTAGGACTAGTCGAACAAAATCCAAGACTAGTCTAAGAATAGACCAAAATACATATAAAATAAGCAATTGACTTATGTATCTAAAATGACCTACCCTAAGGTCAATCTAAGGTCATTCAAACCTAAGACATGAAGTATGAACATTGAACATTCTTTTCTTCAGATGATGGATGATCTTTGAAGATCATGAAGCTTTAGTTCTCGACGCTTGATGAATCTTGAAAACTTGAACTTGTAGTTCTTGAGTTGTACTTCAGAGATCTTTAGAAGCTTGAACTTGTAGTTCTTATGTTGTACTTCACCTTGAGTCTTGAACAAGATCTCCTAGCTTAAAAACTCTGAAGCTTTAGAGAAGAGAATAATGTACTTAATCTTGCATTTCTTAAAGTAGATTATTATACTTGACTTGAAGCATTGTTCTTAAGCATGAGATGCATTGCCTTGAACATATATATTAATGTGCTACACAACACATAGACTGTGGTTTTAGCACAACAAAATTTGACAATCAATGGAGCAAATAACCATATGTAATGCCCTGAAATTCAGGGGTCAAGCATAACTCAGCTCCCGAGTTCCAAAACATCACTTATGCAACATATGCAATGATGGACGTATGTTGTCTGTATAAGTGCATAAAACATGGAGTAGATTAAGCCAAACTGCAAACATAATCCAAGGATAGGTGAAATCTGCAAGCAGAAGACTGAAGAAACATATATGTATATCTATATAAGTCCCTGAGATATGTATGCTTTGCCAGGTCATAATTACAAATGTTAGTGTTAAAAATCTAAGTATCAAAATGAAATCATCTATTACAAAAGAAACCCAGAATCCCCATAGCTTAGGACACGGCTCACATGAACCCGCCTGAGAACTGCATAAAAGAAAATGCATCCTCGTCATCCTCATACTCCTGCTCTACCTCGGGGGTCGCATCATCATCTACATTTAAGACAGAGTCTGGTTGGTGTTGAAACACCGTCCCAGAATGTGGGAGTAAGTGATCAACTCAGTGGAACTATACAGTAAAAGTTAACATATTATCAAATCAATCAAGTAGTAATGATAAGGCAATACAATCAAACATGTCCGAATTACTCTTATTAATGTAAGGATGTACGTAAAAATGATGCATGCCCTCACCTGCACTCTCTCAGCGTATTCATCTTCCGGTACGCATGACAACCTCCGGCAGTGCCCACGACGCCAAAGGACATGCAATGCGGTGCATGAACATGATTACCAAGTTGTTATTAGTCCTTTTCATACAGCAGGATTGGGAAGCTAAGGTACCTTCCTCATATCAATTTTTCAAACGGTGATCCATTCTAGGTTCGTCAGTCCTAGACAATCTCATACGATATTGTAGTTCTAGGTCGCTACAAAGGGCTCGTCACCAATCAATGCAAGCCTATCATACCTTAGTTACTACCCTAAGGCTCGTCGCCTCAACGCAGTATCAAGGTATGCTCGAGGTCACTACAAAGGGCTCGTCACCAATCAATGTAGGCCGACAGCACGAATATAGTGTCCCATACCACCATAATTGGCTCACGAGTCTGGTGTGCTCACTGGTCACTGCGGGGAGGCTCGTCACCCCAGCGTAGGCCGACAGCTCGACCACGGTGTCCCATACCACCATGCCCAGCTCATGAGTCTTAGCGAATCAAGATACAATGGTTAACGAGATTGCATTGGTAAGTTTGGTACCCTAGATTCAAACAATAGTGTCCATACATGGTGCACATCCACCGGGACAATCGGGTTACTTGACGAGCCTGACTAGCATGAGCGCACGTTGAGTTGAACGACATAGAGTGCGCAAATACTCTGTGTGACCAAACCACTGCCGACAACCCTAATACGACTCGGGTTCGTCAAACACGTCCTACGTGGCGAAAATAACCTCGGCCACGAACTCAAGGTTTATTACCGATTCCCTGGACTATTTCATAGTCCCAAACACATTCAAGTATAACAGATATTCATACTAGCAATTCAGAACAGTAATGAATCAACAATTCTAATCATACAGTATGTGAGCATTTGATGAATATCAACTTAACATGGATTTACATATACGTAGTGCCTGAACTTAAACAACAAAGAATGTAAATTGCATGTAGGAAATCATACACATCAATAAGATAGTTGAGAATCTCTTCTCAACACCCATAAATAGGATAATATATTACATACTTGATCATTCAGACATTTCTATAAACACTTAGACTACATATTCCAACATACATGTCGTATGTTGGTGATAACACACATTTGGACAATTCCTTTCGCCAAGGAGTTGACACACATACAACTAGCACAAATACATGATAATTAATCATGGCAAACACATGTTCGTATTTCATACGTATACAATACTTTCTACATATACAAGGAATACACAAATCTCAATATAGCTCATATATATCAGGAATGCAATATAAACATCGCATTTGGCATGTGAAATTGCACCTACAACAATAATAAACCATTAACCGACATTGAAAGTCTTGAAAACCATAACCTATACGAATATAGTCCGCACCTTAAACTAGAAAGTGCGCAACAGATCTGATTCAGATGATAAGTCTTCGTCAACGGCGACTAGATAACCTAAGGCATGAATAAAATGAGCTACATCAACACTTAGACTATTTTAAGCTCCAAAACAGGCTAGGGTTTGATTGACTTACCCAAGAATGAACTTAGAATCGCCGGAATAACGATTCAGAAGTGATGGTTTAGGTACGCAGAATAATAGAGAAGAATCTCGAGATGATTCATTGACTTCTCTCTCACTTTCTCTCTCTTTTCCTCTCTCTCTCTTAGCTAGGGTTTAGAAAATTCGTATGGAGTTGAGAGTGAGGGTTTTAAGGTCTTTATATAGGCCTAATATAGATGAATATAGCCCCAGGGCCAAGGTACACTTAGGTTATAACCAATTCGGGTCTATTTCGATCCAATGGAGCGCTTCTGGTGGTCCTTTTTCTACGTGCGGTCGGACTTAAGCTCACTGACCATGGATCTAGGTCAGACTGAGTTTTTGTACCGATCGGATTTACAGATCACTCATGGCGGACCAATCTCAATTCAACGGTCACCAAAACTCAATCAGGTCCACCGGCACTATGACATGCTGGGCCATCTTCCCTGATCCGAGGGTAAATTTGGGTTAGAATGCTTAAAATCGGCGCGCAAGCGACACGGCTCAAATTTCATAAATTCATATTTAATTTCTTACCTTTCTCACACTCTTTACTCTAGACTCAAGCAAATCATCACAGGACATCATCTGGACTTGATTTTTGAGGTGATTGTCAAGCCCAACAAGGTGATCATAATTGTCTAAGATCATCGCTATCGGACTTTTGACGCGTGGTCCAGATCCGATACAAAGTTTCCAAGTACTCCCGGGAGCATCTGGATTTAGCGTTGAATCCTAGATTTCAGGATGACATAGCACTAACGATTCTACAGGTTTTAGGTCTTGCAGATCAGATTTAAAGTGATTGGTGCTAATTTCACAAGCAATCGAGTTTAGTGCTAGATAACCCACATTTAACTTCTAAAGAATTTGAGGTAGTACTCGGGTCTTTGCACGAAATTTTTCGGGTCATTACAATCTACCCCCCTTAAAGAAAAATTTTGTCCTCAAAATTCGTACCTTCTCATACTCCTCAAGGATCTGAGGGTAGTTCTTTCTGACCTCAGCTTCACTCTCCCAAGTAGCCTCTTCTTCACTGTGATGCGTCCACAGTACTTTCACAAAAGGGATGACCTTGCTATGCAATACCTGCTCCTTCCTGTCTAGGATACGCATCGGTCGCAGTACATATGTGGCATCATCGCTCAACTGCACCTGCTCCCAACTGATAATATGCGAAGGATCAGGAACGTATTTCTTCAGCATAGAAACATGAAATACGTTATGCACGCCCGCAAGTGGTGTGGGCAAAGCAAGGCGGTACGCTACCGCTCCCACTCGATCTAGTATTTGAAATGGACCAATAAATCTCGGCATGAGCTTCCCCTTCTTACCAAACCGCAGGACTCCCTTCATAGGGGAAACCTTAAGAAATACATGGTCTCCAACCTCGAACACAAGCAGTTACCGCCTCGTATCATCGTAACTCTTTTGCCTGCTCTGGGCTGTCAGAAGTTGACGTCGAATAATGTCAACTTTCTCTGAAGTCGCCTGAACCAACTCTGGGCCAATCAAACTATGCTCGCCAACTTCTTCCTAGCAATGTGGTGCTCTACACGGGCGACCATACAATGCCTCGTAGGGAGCCATGCCGATACTCGCCTGGAAGCTGTTGTTATACTCGAACTCTGCATAAGGGAGACAGTCATCCCAACTGTCCTTGAAATCCAAAACACAAGCTCGCAACATATCTTTCAGAACCTGATTCACACGTTCCGTCTGCCCGTCTGTCTAAGGATGAAACGCGGTGCTGAACTTCAATTTCACACCCATTGGTTCCTGGATACGAGTCCAGAAGATAGATGTGAATTGCGTATTTCTGTCAGACACAATCTCCAAGGGAACTTCGTGCAGACGTACAATCTCCTTGATGTACAACCTAGCCAACTCATCTGCAAAGTTTGTGACTTTGATCTGTAAGAAATGAGCCGACTTCGTCAATCGGTCGACGATCACCCAAATAGAGTCATGTCCCTTCCTCGTTCTTGGTAGCCCTGAAATAAAATCTATAGAGATGAAGTCCCACTTCCATTCTGCTATGGGCATGGGCTGAAGCAGTCCAGGAGGTCGGCGATGCTCTGCCTTGACCTGCTGGCATGTGAGACAACGAGATACGAACTCAGCAATGTGAACCTTCATGTTGTCCCACCAATAGGATCTCCTCATATCTTGATACATCTTCGTGCTACTTGGATGCATCGCAAGCTTAGAATTATGGGCTGACTCGGGAACCTCCCATCTCAAGTCAAGAATGTCTGAGACACATAGCCAGCCACGATATCGTAAGCCCCCATCTAAACCAACACTCCACTTGAAGTCCTCTCTGTACTAACCCGCTCTCTCATCTTCGCTAATAGCTCATCATCTGCCTGAGCTGCAATGATCCTTTCGTCAATGAGGGGCTGTACCCGAATGTGTGCGATAACCTCATACGGCTCTTCCACCATGAGTTTCTACTCAAAGTCTCGCACAAACTCCATCATGTCCCATTCTGCTATCATTAGCGGAGCCACAAACTCTACAGCCTTCTTACGACTCAACGCGTCTGCCACAAGGTTTGCCTTGCCCGGATGGTAAGAGACATCGAACTTAAAGTCTTTCAATGTTTCTATCCATCGACGTTGCCTCATATTCAAGTCACGCTATGTGAAGATATACTTAAGGCTCTTGTAGTCGTAAGAGAGCTTGAACTCCTCTCCGTAGAGGTAATGTCTCCAGAGCTTTAATGCGAAAATGACAGCGGCCAACTCCAGGTCGTGTGTAGGGTAATTCTCTTCGTGTTTCCTCAACTGTCTCAAGGCATATGCAATCACCCTGTCCTTTTGCATAAGGACACAACCCAGACCAATGCGAGAGGCATCAGTATATATCGTAAACTTAACCCCTTGCTTTGGCAATACTAGCACAGGGGCGGACGTCAACTTGTCCTTCAGCTTCTAAAAAGTTATTTCCGCCTTTTCATTCCAAGCAAACTTCAAGTCTTTCCGTGTCAACTGAGACAACGGTTTGGCTATCTTCGAGAAGTCTCATATGAAGCGTCGATAATAGCCTACTAGACCCAGAAAGCTTCTCACCTCAGTAACCGAACCAGGCTGCTTCCAGTCCTGAACTGCAGCTACCTTAGCGAGGTCGACAGCTATCCCTTAATTGGACACCACATGTCCTAGGAACTTGACTTCCTCCTTCCAGAAGTCACATTTCTTATACTGCACAAAAAGCTGATTCTTCCTAAGAGTATCCAAGACCGCTCTTAAGTGCTCCTCGTGCTCTCCCCGACTCGTAGCGTATATCAAAATGTCATCGATAAAGACAATGATGAATCAGAACAAAAATGGCCGAGACACCCTGTTCATCAGATCCATGAACACGGTCGGTGCGTTCGTAAGACCGAACAACATCACAAGGAACTCATAATGGCCGAAACTAGTCCTGAATGCGGTCTTCTGCACGTCCTCATCCTTGACGCGCAACTGATGATACCCTGACTGCAAATTAATCTTCAAAAAGTACCGTGCCCCCTTTAACTGATTAAATAGATCATCGATCCTGGGCAAGGGATACTTGTTCTTCACTGTCACCTAATTTAACCTGTAATAATCTATACATAATCGCAAGGAACCATCCTTCTTCTTGGCAAATAGAATAGGTGCTCCCCATGGGGACACACTAGGTCGAATAAAGCCCAACTTCAATAAGCCATCTATCTGCTTCCTCAATTCCTCCATTTCACTCGGAGGCATGCGATAGGTGGGCAATGAAATAGGTGTCGCACCAGGCATGAGATCGATAGTAAAATTAATTACGCGCCAAGGGGGTAATCCAAGAATCGACTCAAATACATCTTCAAAATCTCGAACTACTGGCGGGCTTTCAAGCGCCGAACCAGCAATACTCTTCAACAGAGAAGTATAATAACCAAAATGAAAAGGGCAACTGACCTGAACAGGGAAAGTAAATGTCTCGCCCTCAGATCCATGAACTGTCACCAGCCTAGCTTCACAATCAATCTCTGCTCGCATCTTCGTAAGCCAATCCATACCCAAAATGACATCGTAATGATATAGAGGTGTGACAAACAGGTCAACAAGAATCGATCTGCTCCCTAGATCAATCAAACAACCCATACAAATCTTGGTAATATCAGAGGAGGTCCCTATAACGGTAGTGAGTGTCACTCCCTTCATAGTAACAGTGCCCAAACTTAGGCGCTTAACTGCCGCATACGATATAATAGAGGTAGTGGACCCGGTATCCACCAACAAGGAGACGGGAATACCTTGGATGTGAACTGTAACCTCAAAAGATCTCGGTGCCAAGTCAGCCCTAGGCGTTTCAGTTGTAAGCACGTGAACTCAAGCCTGCGGTGGGTGATTCGGCGATGGTACCATGGGCCGTTGAGGTGGCCTGAAGCGAGGTACAGAAGGTTTGAAGCATGGGTGAGCTGGCACAGAACGAAGGGGTGGAGTTGATATGACTTGAGGCATCGGACGACTGATCCTCTGTGGTGGAGTAAATCCACTATCCCGCATTCGCGTAAAGCAATTACTATCTGAATGTCCAATCTTTCCACAGTATGAACAGCGCAAGTCAGAACGCATCGGCTGAGCCGGCGACGCTGCACGTCTCGAAGGAGAATCTGCCCGCGGCCTCTTACCGAGAAATGGTGTACTCGAAAAGTCAGGTTACGGTCTGGGAACCATAAGTGCTTGCATACGGGGTGACCTGTCCCCATCTTGCTCAGCTCGCAGGGACATGCTTACCAACTCAGCATAAGAAGAGATGCTAGCACAGCACATCTTCGATCGAATCTTAGGCCTCAACCCCTCAGAAAAATGCCACATCCGCATCAACTGATCACCCAGGAGCAATGGAGCATATAGACCCAACTCAGTAAACCGGTTCTCATACTCAGTCACCGACATCCCTCCCTGATGGAGGTGAAGGAACTCACTCTCCTTCTCGTGTCGGTAAGTGACTGGGAAATACTTCTCGTGGAAGCGAGCCTCAAATGCCTGCTACGTCTACTCAAAACCCTCCACAACTGTGTGGAGAACACTGTCCCACCATAAACTGGCCTCCTTCTCAAACATGAACGAGGCAAGCTCGACCTGCTCAGCCTCAGAACAGTGAAGCGGCCTCAGCATCTTAGAGATGCGGTCAATCCAGTACTTGGCCTCCTCGGGTCTATGAGAACCCATAAATGTGGGAGGTTGTACGCGTTGGAATCGCTCAAATGTGCCGTTAACACTAGTGTTCCCAGATGGGTGCATAGGTGAAGCAGGTGGAGTCGCCCCCATCGACTGAGTAAAGATGCCAGCTATGGAAGACAAAAACTGCTGCTGCTGCTCCTGCTGTTGGTGCTGCTGCTACTGGATCTGCTGGTGCTACATCAACAGCATCATCCGCTCAAGCCTATCAGGAGGCGGAGCGGACGAAGATGCATGAGGCGTCGACGCAGATGCACGGTTCGGCTCAGGAACTGAAGGCGTGACTGGTGGAGCCATGAGTGGTATCACAGGAGTCGGCCCGGCAGCAGGGCCAGTAGCTGGTTGAGAGTCCAGCCCAGCACCAAAATGAGATGGGCCCGACTGTGGATCCGTCTGGTTATCGCCTAGGGGGAAAACCCCGGCAAGCGACTCGCCCAAAGAGAGACGGGCCGAAGTCTTCGAGCCCTTAGGAGGCATACCCTACATTTAACAGAGGATGCAAGCTGTGAGATTCAACATCCACATAATCCACTCACATAGCATTTACATCACAACTATGGAAAAATAATATGCATTTCATTTAACAAAATTGTCGTAATACAAGAAGTGTAGCATCACATGGATCGCGACAGAGAAAGCATGAGAGCTAATACATCTTAAGCTTCAAACCACAAAATAGCTTCCAAACTACTACACCTATAACGGCTATACACAATAACAAACAACAAAACAGAGTAAGGGACAACTACATCTGCAACTACTCGTCGAAATCAGGAGATGGAGGAGGGGCACCCTTATCCTACAGGCAACATAGGATAGACTTCAGAGTGCGAGACATTTTCTTGAACTTATGTTTCACGAGGCCTCGAAGATCCACAATGTCCTGGCGTAGGATAGCTTGACCCTCCTCAAGTCACACTATACGACCATCTCTGATGGCCTGATCTATGCCCTGCTCCGGTGCTACAGGAGGAGAACTCTCACTCGTGTCCTGGGCCTCCACTTCTTCCTCATCCTACTCTTCTTCTTCTTCTATCTCAGCTCCACCTTCTTCATTACTCTCTTCCTCATCGCTCTCAGTCTCATCCTCACTTTCTTCAAGTAAGGCTTGTCATCGATGAGGCCTGATATCCATCTGATTAAGAGTCATCACATTAATGTAACAAACAGGTACCAGCTTTTTCGCCTCGAGTCTGTAGCCAAACTCATGTGCAAGCTTACAGATGAGTTGGCCAAATGAGAGCGATTCGGTCGTCCTATTCGAACGAGCGATAAGGACAATCTGACGCAAGATGTACGTTGGCACACACAGCTTCTCTCCTTACCCCACCTGATACAGGAAATCTACCATCAAGCACATACACTCACTATGGTTGCTCCACCTTGGGTAAACATTGAATGTGCAGATGTGGTGAAGCAAGCGGAAGTCGTCCGTCATGTTGGTCGCTAAAAGGCTTCTGTTAGTGTAACGCCCTGAAATTCGGCCACAAAGGAACCGCGTGCGGCGATCCCTTTCACGCGCACTGCTCAAATTCTTCTCACTTGCATGAACCTCGCCAAACGGCACGTTCAGAAGTCGAGATATCAAAGTGACGTTGATTGTGGCCTCCCGATCTCTTTCACAAGGGATCTTGAACTGCAATGGCTCCAACGAAGGTTCTCGAATGTGGGCATAGAAAGCTCGGACAATACCCACATTGGCGCGGTATTCGCCCTCGAACAACGGACACCAACCGGCCCCTTCCAGGTGCTCCAATAAGAGATATTCTCCAAATAGCCGTGGATCTACATGATCTTCAAAAAGGACCCTACGGCTCTCATAAACTCCATGAGATAGCTCACCAACAAAGTTCTTCCAATGGGAGACTGAGGATCAAGATCCCGCTTTGTCTGAAACTCTCGAGTGGCGGTTGAGCTCGCGGCGGCACCTCTCGGCTTCCGTGAATGGGTTGAACGGCTAGGCCCGGCTTCATCAACGGGAGCTCTTCCCTTCCCCATCAAAGAGAGAATGGAGGAGATGGAAAATATGGTCGTAACAAGCTCGAATAGGGCCATGGAAAATGACAGAAAAGAGGGAAATGGGAAGAATGGTGAGGCTTCCACGAATTTGAGACTCAAAGGAAGGATTTGAGTGTTTAAATGAAAAGAAAAGAGAGGAAAAACAGCAATGGAGGTGGGTTTTAAGATGGGTAGAATGGGGATACATGAAAATGGAAGAAGAAAAGGTTTGGGGAGGGATTTTTGTGTGGGTTTGAGAGAAACTTTAAGAAAAGGGAAGCTTGGAGGGTAGCTTTGTGAAGGAAGGAGGGTTTTGGGAGAGTTAAAACCGTGCAACCATGGAGGGGTGGGCCACACTAGTCCCCACATGTGTCGGCCCGAGCCTGTCTGCTGGGCGGCAAGGGCTCGCCTAACCGGCGAGGTCATCGCCGGTCTCTGGACACTCCTGCGAGGACTCACCATTTGGGCGAGGTCCTCCTACCCCCTAAGCTCAAAAATGATGTGGGTTCCACCCTTGGTCCCCTAATAAATGCCCCGATTGGGCCCTTAGTTCGATTCGACGCTTATCGGGTCACTTAGAATAGAATCTGATACATATACACTTTTACTAGCTTTCTAATGGCTGGAAAGGGATGATACACAGTCTAAACCTGTTAATGGATGGTCTAGAAGAGATTTAGGGTCGCTGTGCGAGATCAGGAGTGTGCACGGACTCGATCTTGGCGATCATTTTCAGTTAACTTTCACCGATAATAACAATTGGAAAACCTACACAAATTCTAGATTAATCTCGCACCCTCCTACACTAAGGTGGCGTCAGCATGCGTTGTGTGACCATAACCCAGGTCCGGTTTAATCCAAATCATGCTCTGATACCAACTTGTAACGCCCTGAAATTCGGGGGTCGAGCATAACTCAGCTCCCGAGTTCCAAAACATCACTTATGCAATATATGCAATGATGGATGTATGTTGTATGTATGAGTACATAAAACATGGAGTAGATTAAGCCAAACTGCAAACATAATCCAGGGATAGGTGAAATCTGCAAGCGAAAGACTGAAGAAACATATATGTATATCTATATAAGTCCCTAAGATATGTATGCTCTGCCAGGTCATAATTACAAGTGTTTGTGTTCAAAATTTAAGTATCAAAATGAAATCATCTATTACAAAAGAAACCCAGAATCCCCGTAGCTCAGGACACGGCTCAAATGAACCCGCCTGAGAACTGCATAAAAGAAAATGCGTCCTCATCATCCTCATACTCCTGCTCTGCCTCGGGGGTCGCATCATCATCTGCATCTAAGACAGAGTCTGGTTGGTGTTGAAACACCGTCCCAGAATATGGGAGTGAGTGATTAACTCAGTGAAACTATACAGTGAAAGTTAACATATTATCAAATCAATCAAGCAGTAATGATAAGGCAATACAATTAAACACGTCGTAATTACTCTTGTTAATGTAAGGATGTATGTAAAAATGATGCATGCCCTCGCCTGCACTCCCTCAGCGTCTTCATCTTACGATACGCATGACAACCTCTCGCAGTGCCCACGACGCCAAAGGACATGCAATGCGGTGCATAAACATGATTACCAAGTTGTTATTAATCCTTTTCATACAGTAGGAATGTGAAGTTAAGGTACCTTCCTCATATCAATTTTTTAAATGGTGATCCATTCTAGTGTCGTCAGTCCTAGACAATCTCATACAATATTGTGGTTCTAGGTCGCTGCAAAGGGCTCGTCACCAATTAATGCATGTCTATCATACCTTAGTTACTACCCTAAGGCTTGTCGCCTCAACGCAGTATCAAGGTATGCTTGAGGTCACTACAAAAGGCTCGTCACCAATCAATGTAGGCCGACAACACGAATATAGTGTCCCATACCACCATAATCGGCTCACGAGTCTGGTGTGCTCACTGGTCACTATGGGGAGGCTTGTCACCCCAGCGTAGGTCGACAACTCGACTACAGTGTCCCATACCACCATGCCCGTCTCATGAGTCTTAGCAGATCAAGGTACAATGGTTAACGGGATTGCATTGGTAGGTACCCTAGATTCAAACAATAGCGTCCATATATGGTGCACATCCACCAGGACAATCAGGTTACTTGACGAGCCTGACTAGCACGAGCGCACGCTGAGTTGAACGACATAGAGTGTGCAAACACTCCGTGTGGCCAAACCACTGCCGATAACCCTAATACGACTCAGGTTCGTCAAACACGTCCTACGTGGCGAAAACAACCTCAACTACGACCTCAAGATTTATTACCGATTCCCTGGACTATTTCATAGTCCCAAACACATTCAAGTATAACAGATATTCATACTAGCAATTCAGAACAGTGCTAGATCAACAATTCTAATCATACAGTATGTGAGCATTTGATGAATATCAACTTAACATGGATTTACACATAAGTAGTGCCTGAACTTAAACAACAAAGAATGTAAATTATGTGTAGGAAATCATACACATCAATAAGATAGTTGAGAATCTCTTCTCAACGCCCATAAATAGGATAATATATTACACACTTGATCATTCAGACATTTCTACAAACACTTAGATTACATATTCCAACATACATGACGTATGTTGGTGATAACACACATTTGGACAATTCCTTTCGCCAAGGAGTTGACACACATACAACTAGCACAAATACACGACAATTGATCATGGCAAACACATGTTCGTATTTCATACGTATACGATACTTTCTACATATACAAGGAATACACAAATCTCAATATAGCTCATATATATCAGGAATGCAATATAAACATCGCATTTGGCATGTGAAATTTCACCCACAACAATAATAAACCATTAACTGACATTGAAAGCCTTGAAAACCATAACCTATACAAATATGGTCCGCACCTTAAACTAGAAAGTGCGTAACAGATTTGATTCGGACGATAAGTCTTCGTCAACGGCGACTAAATAACCTAAGGCATGAATAAAATGAGCTACATCAACACTTAGACTATTTTAAGCTCCAAAACAGGCTAGGGTTTGATTGACTTACCTAAGAATGAACTTAGAATCGCCAGAATAACGATTCAGAAGTGATGGTTTAGGTACGGAGAATAACAGAGAAGAATCTTAAGATGATTCACCGACTTCTCTCTCACTTTCTCTCTCTTTTCCTCTCTCTCTCTCTTAGCTAGGGTTTAGTATGGAGTTAAGATTGAGGGTTTTAAGGTCTTTATATAGGCCTAATATATATGAATATAGCCCCAGGGCCAAGGTACACTTAGGTTATAACCAATTCGGGTCTATTTTTATCCAATGGAGCGCTTCTGGTGGTCCTTTTTCCACGTGCGATAGGACTTAAGCTCACTGACCATGGATCTAGGTCAGGCTGAGTTTTTGTACCGATCGGATTTACAGATCGCTCATGGTAGACCAATCTCAATTCAACGGTCACCGAAACTCGATCAGGTCCACTGGCATTATGATATGCATGGGCCATCTTCCCTGATCTAAGGGTAAATTTGGGTCAGAATGCTTAAAATTGGCGCACAAGCGACACGACTCAGATTTCATAAATTCATATTTAATTTCTCACCTTTCTCACACTCTTTACTCCGGACTCAAGTAAATCATCACAGGACATCATTTGGACTTAATTTTTGAGGTGATTGTCAAGCCCAACAAGGTGATCATAATTGTCTAAGATCATCGCTATCAGACTTTCGACGCGCGGTCCAGGTCCGATACAAAGTTTCCAAGTACTCCCAAGAGCAACTGGATTTAGCGTTGAATCCTAGATTTCAGGGTGACATAGCGCTAACGATTCTACAGGTTTTTGGTCTTGCAGATCAGATTTAAAGTGATTGGTGCTAATTTCACAAGCAATCGAGTTTAGCGCTAGATAACCCACATTTAACTTCTAAAGAATTTGAGGTAGTACTCGGGTCTTTGTACGAAATTTTTCAGGTCATTACACCATAGTACTTATAATCTCCCCCTTTGTCAAATTTGTGACAAAATACACTCAATAAAAATAAGAGAAACATCTCAATAAAGAATCATACACCAGTTATAAAAGGAAACTAGTTACAGCCTAGTTAAAGAATCATGCACCAGTTATCATCAACTAGCACACATCATCATGAAGTAGGCAAAACACCTCCTTACTTTCTCCCCCTTAATAGCAAAAATAAATCTATAAAGATTATGCAAAATATGCTATGTTACTACCCCACATCTATATCCATTCCATATCCATAAAGAATCAATCCAAAAATATTTCTCCCCCTTTTTCCCACAATATAATAAAGGAAGTAAAGAAGAAATGGAAGAGGAAGACTTAACAAGAAAGCAATAAAGGAGTTAACTAGGCAAGATATGAAAGATATATAAGCAAATTCAAAGTTCACATATCATTAACATAAACCAAAGTCAACCAAAGTCAATCAAATTCAGTCGCACAAACTAAAAGAAAGCAAATTAGAATAATAGTTATTACAGACCATAGGATAAAACACCTAATCAGATCTTGAAGAAGGAGCAGGTATGGTAAGATCAAGTTGATGAAGTCCCTTATTTAAGCACCTAAGATACTTGCGCATATATTTAAATTATAAATCATGGGCAACATTCATGTTCTCTACCTTCTCCTCAAGTGCACAAAGACGAGCATCAAAATTGGATGGCTCATAGTCAGGATCATTAGCAGAGTCTGAATCAATTTCATCAAAAATGTCATCCATATTTATATCATCAGGAGGAAGATCGCCACCTTCTTCTCCATTCCCTGCTTCAGCTCCACCACCACCCACATCCATTTGTCTAGGTGCCAATTCCAATTTCATCTTGTTTATATTTGAATTGTTGAAAATAAGATGATGAATAGGAGCCTCTCCAATAGGCATAACAACTAGCATGTGAGTAGCTAACTGTAACGCCCTGAAATTTGGAGGTCGAGCATAACTCAGCTCCCGAGTTCCAAAACATCACTTATGCAACACATTTAATGATGGATGTATGTTGTCTGTATTAGTGCATAAAACATGGAATGGATTAAGTCAAAACACAAATATAATTCAGGGATAAGTGAAGAAAGCAAGCGGAAGACTTATAGAAATATATGTGTACAAGTGTAAATCCCTGAAGTACATTCACCAACCAGGTCGTATGAAAGTGTTACTTATCAAAATTATAAGTATCAAGTTAGATCATTTAAATTTTTAAAAATAATCCCAGCATCCCACGCATCAGACCAAGGCTTGCTAGGACCCGTTTAAAAACTGCATATAAGAGAACGCAGCCTCATCATCATCCATCTCCCGCTCTGCCTCAGAAGTCGCATCCACATCTGCAACATCAGAACCTAAGACAGAGTCTGGTGGGTGTTTAACACCGCCCTAGAACGTGGGAGTGAGTGATCAACTCAGTGGAACAATAAAGCACTGGTTAACATGTTATCAGTTCAATCAAGCAGTAATGATAAAGCAGAACAATTAAATAAATCCTAAGTACTCTTGTTAATGCAATGATGTATGCAAAATGATGCGTGCCCTCACGCCTACACCCTCAGCGTCTTCATCTTACGTTACGCATGACACCACCTCAATGTGTGCCACATCTACAAAGCACATGCAAATGCGGTGCATGGATATGATTACCAAGTTGTTATTAGTCCATTTCATACAGCAGGATTGGGAAGCTAAGATACCTTCCTCCTATCACCATCCAAACAGTGATCCATTCTAGGGTCGTCAATCCTAGTCGTCTCATACGATCATATATTTGAGGTCATAGCAAAGGGCTCGTCACCAATCAATGCACGCCTTTCATACCTTCGTTACTACATTAAGGCTTGTCACCTCAATGCGGTATCCAGGCATGCTCGAGGTCACTACAAAGGGCTCGTCACCAATCAATGTAGGCTGACAGCACGAATATAGTATCTCATACCACCATAATCGGCTCACGAGTTTAGTTGCTCACTGGTCACTACGGGGAGGCTCGTCACCCCAGCGTAAGCCAACAGCACAGCCACGGTGTCCCATACCACCATGTCCGGCTCATGAGTCTTTACGGATCAAGGTACCAAGGTTAATAGGATTTCATTGGTAAGTTCGGTACCCTAGATTCAAGCAGTAGCGTCCATACATGGTGAACATACATCGGATAATCGGGTTACTTGACGAACTCGACTAGCAGGAGCACACGTTGAGTTGAGCGACATAGAGTGCGCAAACACTCCGCGTGGCCAAACCACTGCCGACAACTCTAATACGACTCGGGTTCGTCTAATCACATCCTTTATGGCGAAAGCGATCTCAGCCACAACCTTAAGGCAGATTACCGATTTCCTGGACTATTCATAGTCCCAAACACATTACACTACAATAGATAATGGTATTAAATGTAAAACAGTAAAGGAACAACAACTTTAATCATGTGGTACTCAAGCATCTGAAGAATATCAACTTAACATAAATGTAAGCATAAATAATGCTTGAATTTAAATAACATGAAATGTAACTAGCAAGAAGGAAATCATGCACATCAATAGGAGTGTTGAGAATCACTTCTCAATGCCCGCAATTAGTATAATAAGTTACACTTTAGATCATTCATGCATTTCTACAAACACTTAGAGTACATGGTACAACATACATGACATATGTTGAAAAACAAGCATTTGGACAATTCCTTTTACTAAGGAGTTGTCATACACACATCTAGCATACATACATGACAAATAATCATGGCAAACACAAGTGCATATTTTATACGTATACGGTACTTTATACATACACATAGAATACACAAATCTCAATATAACACATGCATATCAGGAACGCAACATAACCACAAATTTGGCATATGAAATCTCATCCATAACAAGAATAAATCATTAACTGGCATTGAAAGCCTTGAAAACCATAACCTATACACTTAAAGTCCGCACCTTAAGCAAGGAAAGAAACACCGAACTGATTTAGACGAGTTGTCTTCGTCAATGGCGATAGAATACCCTAAAACAAGAATAGAAATGAGATACAACAACACCAAGACTAATCTAAGCTCTAACACAGATTAGGGTTAGGTTAAGTTACCCCAAGATGAACTCAGAACCGTCAGAATAACGATTCAAAGTGAAGGTTCAAAGATGTAGAAGAATAGGAAAGAATGCAAGATGATTCACCAACTTCTCTCTCACTATCTCTCTCTTTTCCACTCTCTTTCCAAGCTAGGGTTAGAGAAAATTCGTATGGAAAAGAGAGCTAGGGTTTAAGGACTATAAATAGGCCTATTATTGATGAAAATAACCCCAGGGACAAGGTATACTTAGGTTATAACCAAAGCAAGCCTCTCTCGATCCAACGAAGCACTTCTGGTGGGTCAAATACCACGAAAGGTCGGACTTAAGCTCATTGACCATGGATCTAGGTCAGGCTGAGTTTTCGTACCGACCGGCTCTTCAGATCAGCCGTGGCGGACCACACTCAATTCAACGGTCACGGAATCTCGATCAAGTCTAAAAGCACAAGGATATGCCTGGGCCACCTTCCCTGATCAGAGGGTGAAATTGGGTCAGAATCCAACGGTCAGATTGCTTAAAATCGTCGCGCAAGCGACACGACTCAGATTTCATAAAAACTTATTAAATATCCAACCGTTCTCACACTCTTCACTCCGAACTCAGACAAATTGACCCAGAACATCACATGGACTTGATTTTCGAGGTGATGGTCAAGCCCAACATGGTGACCGCAACAGCCCAAGATCATCGCTATCGGACTTTCAACGCACGGTCCATGTCCGATCCAGAACTTTCAAAAATTCCCCAGAACAACTGGATTTAGCGATGGATCCCAGATTTCAGAGTAACGTAGCGCTAACTAATCTACAAGTTTTAAGCCATGCAGATACAATTTAAAGTGATTGATGCGAATTTCACAAGCAATCGAGTATAGCGCTAATTACCCCAAAAACAACTACTTAAGGAAAGATTAGCACAAAATTTCCAAGGTCGTTACAATCTACCCCCCTTAAAAAAATTTCATCCTCGAAATTCATACCTTCATAAATTCCGCAAGGATCAGAGGGTAGGTCTTTCTGACCTCAGCTTTAGATTCCCAAGTAGCCTCTTCCACACCATGATGCGTCCACAACACCTTCACAAGAAGGATAACCTTGCTACGCAATACCTGCTCCTTCCTGTCGAGAATACGCGTCGGTCGCAGTACATAAGTGGCATCCTCACTCAACTGCACTTGCTCCCAACTGATAATATGCGAAGGATTAAGAACGTACTTCTTCAGCATAGAAATATGAAATACGTTATGCACGCCCACAAGAGGTGTGGGCAAAGTAAGGCGGTATGCTACCGCTCCCACTCGATCCAGAACTTGAAATGGACCAATAAATCTCCGCGTCAGCTTCCCCTTCTTACCGAACCGCAGAACTCCCTTCATAGGAGAGACCTTCAAGAAAACATGGTCTCTAACCTCAAACTCAAGTGGTCGACGCCTCGTATCAGCATAACTCTTCTGCCTGCTCTGCGCTGTCAGAAGTCGACGTCGAATGATGTCAACCTTCTCTGAAGTCACCTGCACCAACTCCGGGCTAAGCAAACTACGCTCACCAATTTCTGCCTAACAATGTGGTGCTCTGCGGGCGACCATACAACGCCTCATAGGGAGCCATGCCGATACTCGCCTGGAAACTATTATTATACGCAAACTCTGCATACTGAAGACAATCATCCCAACTGTCTTTGAAATCCAAAACACAAGCTCGCAACATATCTTCCAGGACTTGATTCACGCGCTCCGTCTGCCCATCTGTTTGCGGATGAAACGCGGTGCTGAACTTCAGTTTCACACCCATCGCTTCCTGGATACGAGTCCAGAAGATAAATGTAAAACGCGTGTCTCTATCAGACACAATCTCCAGGGGAACTCCATGCAGACGCACTATCTCCTTGATATACAACCTAGCCAACTCGTCTGCAGAGTAAGTGACTCTGATCGGTAAGAAATGCACCGACTTCGTTAATCGATCGACGATCACCCAAATAGAGTCATACCCCTTCCTCGTCCTCGGCAACCCAGAAATAAAATCCATAGAGATGAAATCCCACTTCCATTCAGCTATGGGTATGGGTTGCAACAACCCAGGAGGTCGGTGATGCTCTGCCTTGACCTGCTGGCACGTGAGACAACGAGAAACAAATTCAGCAATCTGGACCTTCATATTGTCCCACCAATAAGACCTCTTCATATCTTGATACATCTTCGTGCTACCGGGATGTATCGCAAGTTTAGAACTATGGGCTAACTCGAGAACCTCCCGTCTCAAGTCAGGGATGTCAGGAACATATAACCGGCCATGAAAACATAAGCCCCCATCAGAACTAACACTCCAGTCGGAGTTCTCATCTGTACCAACCTGCTTCCTCATCTTCACCAAAAGCTCATCATCTGCCTGAGCTGCAACGATCCTCTCGTCGATAAGGGGTTGTACACGAATGTGTGCGATAACCTCATACGGCTCAACCACCGTAAGCTTCTGCTTAAAATCACGCACGAACTCCAACATATTCCACTTTGCTATCATCAGCGGAGCCGCAAACTCAATAGCCTTCTTGTGACTCAACGCATCTGCCACAAGGTTCGCCTTGCCCGGATGGTAAGAAACATCGAACTTAAAGTCCTTCAATGTTTCCATCCATCGGCGCTGCCTCATATTCAGATCACGCTGCGTGAAAATATACTTAAGGCTCTTGTGGTCGCAAAAGAGCTCGAACTCCTCACCATAGAGGTAATGTCTCCAAAGCTTTAATGCGAATATGACAACTGCTAATTCAAGGTCGTGCGTAGGGTAATTCTCTTCGTGTTTCCTCAACTGACACGAAGCATAAGCAATCACCCTGTCCTTTTGCATAAGGACACAACCCAGGCCAACGCGAGAGGCGTCAGTATATATAATATACTTAACCCCTTGCTCTGGCAATACTAGCACAGGGGCAGACGTCAACTTGTCCTTCAGCTCCTGAAAAGCTAACTCCGCCTGCTCATTCCAAGCAAACTTCAAATCCTTCCGTGTCAGCTATGACAACGGTCTGGCAATCTTCGAGAAGTCCTGAATAAAGCATCGATAATAGCCTGCAAGACCTAGAAAACTCCCTACCTCAGTAACTGAACCAGGCTGCTTCCAGTCCTGCACTGCAGCTACCTTGGCAAGGTCGACGGCTATTCCTTCCTTGGACACCACATGTCCGAGGAACTTGACTTCCTCCTTCCAGAAATCACACTTCTTGAACTGCGCGAAAAGCTGATGCTTCCTAAGAGTATTCAAAACCGCTCTTAAGTGCTCCTCGTGTTCTTCCTAGCTCGCCGAATATATCAAGATGTCATTGATAAAGACAATGACGAATCGGAACAAGAATGGCTGAAACACCCTGTTCATCAGATTTATGAACACGTGCGTTCGTCAGACCGAACGACATCACAAGGAACTCATAATGACCGAAGCTAGTCCTGAAAGCGGTCTTCTGCATGTCCCCATCCTTGATGCGCAACCGATGATACCCTGACTGCAGATCAACCTTCGAAAAGTACCGTGCCCCCTTCAACTGATCAAACAGATCATCAATCCTGGGCAAAGGGTACTTATTCTTCACGGTTACCAGATTCAGCTTGCGATAATCAATACACGATCGCAAGGAACCATCATTCTTCTTCACAAACAGAACAGGTGCTCCCCAAGGAAGCACACTAGATCGAATAAAACCCAGATCCAGTAAACCATCTATCTGCTTCCTCAACTCCTCCATTTCACTCGGAGGCATACGATAGGTGGGTAAAGAAATGGGCGCCGCACCAGGCATAAGATCGATAGCAAAATCAATCTCACGTTGAGGAGGTAATCCAGGAATCGACTCAAACACATCTTCAAACTCCTGAACTACCGGCGTACTAACCAATGCCGATTCAGCCATACTCTCCAACAGAGAAGAATAATAATCAATACGAAGAGGGTAACTGACCTGAACTGGGAAAGTAACAGTCTCGCCCTCAAGTCCATGGATCGTCACTGATCTAGCTTCACAATCAATCTCAGCTCGCATCCTCGTGAGCCAATCCATACCCATAATAACATCGTAGTGATAAAGCGGTGCGACTAAGAAATCAACACGGATCGGTCCACTTCCAAGATCGACCGAACAATCCAAACAACGCTTGCCCAAAGCAGAGGAAATCCCCATAGCGGTAGTAAGTGTCACTCCTTGCATAGGAACAGATCTCAAACCCAAACGCCTAACTGCCGCATAAGATATAAGAGAAGTAGTGGACCCTGTATCCACCAACATAGAAACGGGAATACCTTCAATGTGCGCTGTCACCTCAAAGGACCTCAGCACTAAGTCAGACATAGGCGCTTCAGCTGAAAGGGCATGAACTCGAGCCTGCTGCTAACGATTCGGTGGAGGAACCAAGGGCCGCTGAGGTGGCCTGAAGCTAGGAACTGCAGGTCTGAAGGATGGATGAGCTGGCGCTGATCGAAGAGGTGGAGGAGAAATAACCTGAGGCATCGGACGACTAATCCTCTGCGGTGGAGTAAAACCACTAGCTCGCATACGGGAGAAGTAAAAACGGTCCAAATGCCCTATCTTCCCACAGTAGGAACATCGAAGATCAGCTCTCATCTGCTGAGCGGGCGGCGCTGAACGCCTCGGAGGAGAATCTGCTTGCGGCCTCTTGTCGAGGAAAGGTGCACCCTGGAAATCCGGTCGTGGCCTAGGAACCATCGGTGCTCGCATGCGGGACGCTCTATCCCCGTCCTACTCTGCTCGCAAGGACATGCTCACCAGCTCCGCAAAGAAGAAATGCTAGCACAGTAAATCTTCGATCGGATCTCAGGTCTCAATCCCTCAGAGAAACGCCGCATCCTCATCGGCTGATCACCCAGGATCAAAGGAACATACCGCCCCAACTCAGTAAACCGGTTCTCATACTCCGTCACCGACAACCCTCCCTGGCGGAGGCGAAGGAACTCACTCTCCTTCTCATGTCGGTACGTAACCAGGAAATACTTCTCGTGGAAGCGTGCCTCAAACGCCTGCCACGACCACACAAAATCCTCCTCGACAGTGCGAAGAACACTGTCCCACCACAGACTGGCCTCCTTCTCAAACATGAAGGAGGCAAACTCAACCTGCTCAACCTCAGAGCAGTGCAGCGGTCTCAGCATCTTAGAGATGCGGTCGATCCAATACTCGGCCTCCTCGGGTCTATGAGAACCCGCAAAAGTAGGAGGTCACAAGCGCTGAAATCGCTCGAAAGTGCTGCTGGCACTGGCGCTCCCAGATGGAGGCATAAGTGAAATAGGTGGAGTCACCCCCACTGACTAAGCAAAGATGCCAGCCATGGAAGAGAGGAACTCCTGCTGCTGCTGCATCAACAGCATCATCTACTCAAACCTATCAGTAGGCGAAGCAGACGAAGGTGCACAGCTCGGCTCAGGAACCGAGGGTGTGACTGGAGGAGCCATAGGTGTCGGCCCAACACCGGCATGAGACGGACCCGCCTGTGGATCTGACTAGCTATCGCTCAAGGGAGGAACCCCAGCAAGCGACTCAATCAAAGAGAGACGGGCCAAATACTTCGAACCCTTAGGAGGCATCCCTACATTCAACAGAGGATACAACCTGTCAGATTCTACATCACATAATCCATCCACACAGCAACACAGCACAACTCCAAAGGCAAACAACATGCATTCCCTTAATCAAAATCGTCGCAATACAAGTAGTGCAGCAATACATGAATCACGACTAGGAAAGCGTGTAAACAACAACATCTAACACTTCAAACAACCACAGTAACTACAAACAACCACAAACAACCACTACAACTACAACAACTCCAACTACAAAGCTAACAACGGCTACACACAGAAAGAAAACAACAAACAAAGTAAAGGACGGCCACGACGATAGCTACTCATCGGAATCAGGAGATGGAGGCGAAGCACCCTTATCCTACAAGCAATACAGGATAGACTTCAGAGTTCGAGTCACTTTCTTAAACTTATGCCTAACAAGGGCTCAAAGATCAACAATATCCTGGCGTAAAATAGCCTGCCCTTCTTCAAGCCGTGCGAGACGGGCATCTCTGGCAGTCTGTTCTGCGCTCTGCTCTGGCGCCACAGGAGGAGAGCTATCACTCGCATCCTGTGCCTCATCCTCTTCCTCGTCCTGCTCTGTTTCTTCCTCAATCTTAGCACCACCTTCAGCATAACTCTCTTCACTATGGCTCTCAGACTCAGCCTCACTCTCTGAGGCATGCCGACCAGAACCGACCTCCATCTGCTTAAGAGTCCTCAGATTGATATGACGAACAGGAACCGGCTTCTCAGCTCCAAGCCTATAGCCAAACTCATGAGCAAGCTTGCAAATGAGGCGGCCAAATGGAAGCGACTCGGTCCTCCTACTCGAACGAGCGATGAGAATAATCTGGCGCAGGACGTACATCAGCACACACAACTTCGCTTCCTGCCCCACCTGATACAGAAAATTCACCATCAGGCGCGTACACTCGCTGCCATTGCTCCACCTTGGGTATACATTGAACGTAAATATGTGGTGAAGCAAACGGAAGTCGTTTGTCATGTAGGAAGCCAGAAGACTCCTATTCGGCTGCCATTCGACCAGATGACCACACAAGGATCGGGTGCGACGATCCCTCTCGTGCACACTGTCCACATTCTTCTCGCTGGCATGCACTTCACCAAGTGGCACCTTCAGGAGTCTGGATATCAAAGCAACATTGACAATACCCACTCGACCGCTACCACAAGGAATCTTGAACTGCAGAGGCTCCAACGATGGATAAAGAATATTTGCATAAAAGGCTCGAATAGTGCTAGCATTCGCGCGATTATCGCCTTCGAACAAGGGACCCCAACCAGCCCCTTCTAGGCGCTCCAACAAGAAAAACTCACCAAAGAGCCGCCGATCAACATGAGCCTCAAAAAGCACTCTACGGCCTTCATAGACTCCATGCGATAACTCCGCCAACAAAGTTATACCAATGGGAGCTCGAGGATCGAGGTCCCGCTTGGTCTGGAATTCACGAGCGGCGACGTGCTCCGGCGGTTCCTCTCGGCCTCCTTGCATGGGTTGGGCGGCTCGGCCCGGCTTCATCCACGGGCGCTCTCTTCTTCCCCATCAAGGAAAGAAGGGAAGAAATGGAAAAGATGGCCATCACAATCTCAAAGAGGGCCATGAGAAATGAGAGAAAGAGAGAAATAGGAAGATGGTGAAGTTTCCACACACTTGAGAGCCAAAAAGGGAAAGTAGGAGCTCAAATGAGAAGGAAAGAAAGGGAAATCAGCAATGGGAGTGAGGATTTCGAAATAGGGCGATGGGTTTGCACGAAAAATAGAAGAAGAAGAAGATTTGGGAGAGATTTGGAAGGATTTGGAGAAGGTTTTCAAGAAAGGGAGAGCTTGGGAGAAATGCTTGTGAAGGAAGTAGATGAAAGAAAGGGTTTTAAGCTGAAAACCGTGGAGGGGTGGGCCACACTAGGCCTAGAAACCATCGGCCCCCGCCGGCCCGGCCCGCCTGGCCCGCTGATCGGCGAGCCCTCGCTGAACCAGCGATGGCATCGCTGGTCTCTAGACTGTCCGGCGATGCCTCGCCATTTGGACAAGGTCCTCCTGGTCCCCCATGCTCAGAAATGTGTGGTTTCCCCCTGGGCCCCATAGGAAATGCCCCGATCGGCCCCTTGCATGATTTGACGCCTATCAAGCCATTCTGGCAGAAATCTTATTAAAATAAAGATTTCTTAAAGGTTTAAGGGTTAAAATAAGATGATAAACCATCTAAACTCATAATTAGATGGTCCAGGAAAGGTTTCGGGTCGCTGTGTGTGATTAGGAGAGAGCACAGACTCGATCTCGGCGAAGGTTTTCAAGAAACTTTCGCCGATAGAAGCTACGGAGCACAAACACAAAATCTATGATAGACCCGCACCCAAATATACTAAAGTGGCGACAACGTGCGGTGTGTAACCATAACCCAGGTCCGGTTTAATCCAGATCATGCTTTGATACCAACTTGTAATGCCCTGAAATTCGGGGGTCGAGCATAACTCAGCTCCCGAGTTCCAAAACATCACTTATGCAACATATTTAATGATGGATGTATGTTGTCTGCATTAGTGCATAAAACATGGAATAGATTAAGCTAAAACACAGATATAATTCAGGGATAAGTGAATAAAGAAAGCGGAAGACTTATAGAAATATATGTGTACAAGTGTAAATCCCTGAAGTACATTCACCAACCAGGTCGTATGAAAGTGTTACTTATCAAAATTATAAGTATCAAGTTACATCATATAAATTCCCAAAAATAATCCCAGCATCCCGCGCATCAGACCAAGGCTCACTAGAACCCATCTGAAAACTGCATATAAGAGAACGCAGCCTCATCATCATCCATCTCCCGCTCTGCCTCAGAAGTCACATCCACATCTGCAACATCAGAACCTAAGACAGAGTCTGGTGGGTGTTTAACACCGCCTCAGAACGTGGGAGTGAGTGATCAACTCAGTGGAACAATAAGGCACTGGTTAACATGTTATCAGTTCAATCAAGCAGTAATGATAAAGCAGAACAATTAAATAAATCCTAAGTACTCTTGTTAATGCAAGGATGTATGCAAAATGATGCGTGCCCTCACGCGTACACCCTCAGCGTCTTCATCTTACGTTACGCATGACACCACCTCAAAGTGTGCCACATCTACAAAGCACATGCAAATGCGATGCATGGATATGATTACCAAGTTGTTATTAGTCCATTTCATATAGCAGGATTGGGAAGCTAAGATACCTTCCTCATGTCACCATCTAAATAGTGATCCATTCTAGGGTCGTCAATCCTAGTCGTCTCATACGATCATATATTTGAGGTCGTAGCAAAGGGCTCGTCACCAATCAATGCACGCCTTTCATACCTTCATTACTACATCAAGGCTCGTCACCTCAATGCGGTATCCAGGCATGCTCGAGGTCACTACAAAGGGCTCGTCACCAATTAATGTAGGCCGACAACACGAATATAGTGTCCCATACCACCATAATCGGCTCACGAGTTTAGTTGCTCACTGGTCACTACGGGGAGGCTCGTCACCCGAGCGTAGGCCGACAGCACGACTACGGTGTCCCATACCACCATGTCTGGCTCATGAGTCTTTGCGGATCAAGGTACCAAGGTTAATAGGATTTCATTAGTAAGTTCGGTACCCTAGATTCAAGCAGTAGCGTCCATACATGGTGAACATACATCGGATAATCGGGTTACTTGACGAACTCGATAGCACGAGCGCATGTTGAGTTGAGCGACATAGAGTGCGCAAACACTTGGCGTGGCCAAACCACTGCCGACAACTCTAATACGACTCGAGTTCGTCTAATCACGTCCTTTGTGGCGAAAGCGATCTCAGTCACAACCTTAAGGCAGATTACTGATTTTCTGGACTATTCATAGTCCCAAACACATTACACTACAACAGATAATGGTATTGCATGTAAAACAGTAAAGGAACAACAACTTTAATCATGTGGTACTCAAGCATCTGAAGAATATCAACTTAACATAAATGTAAGCATAAATAATGCTTGAATTTAAATAACATGAAATGTAACTAGCAAGAAGGAAATCATGCACATCAATAGGAGTGTTGAGAATCACTTCTCAATGCCCGCAATTAGTGTAATAAGTTACAGTTTAGATCATTCATGCATTTCTACAAACACTTAGAGTACATGGTACAACATACATGACATATGTTGAAAAACAAGCATTTGGACAATTCCTTTTACCAAGGAGTTGTCATACACACATCTAGCATACATACATGACAAATAATCATGGCAAACACAAGTGTATATTTTATACGTATACGGTACTTTATACATACACATAGAATACACAAATCTCAATATAACACATGCATATCAGGAACGCAACATAACCACAATATTTGGCATGTGAAATCTCATCCATAACAAGAATAAATCATTAACTGGCATTGAAAGCCTTGAAAACCATAACCTATACACTTAAAGTCCGCACCTTAAGCAAGGAAAGAAACACCGAACTGATTTAGACTAGTTGTCTTCGTCAACGGCGATAGAATACCCTAAAACAAGAATAGAAATGAGATACAACAACACCAAGACTAATCTAAGCTCTAACACAGATTAGGGTTAGGTTAAGTTATCCCAAGATGAACTCAGAACCGTCAGAATAACGATTCAAAGTGAAGGTTCAAAGATGTAGAAGAATAGGAAAGAATCCAAGATGATTCACCAACTTCTCTCTCACTATCTCTCTCTTTTCCACTCTCTTTCCAAGCTAGGGTTAGAGAAAATTCGTATGAAAAAGAGAGCTAGGGTTTAAGGACTATAAATAGGCCTATTATTGATGAAAATAACCCCAGGGACAAGGTATACTTAGGTTATAACCAAAGCAAGCCTCTCTCGATCCAACGAAGCACTTCTGGTGGGCCAAATACCACGAAAGGTCGGACTTAAGCTCATTGACCATGGATCTAAGTCAGGCTGAGTTTTCGTACCGACCGGCTCTTCAGATCAGCCGTGCCGGACCACACTCAATTCAACGGTCACGGAATCTCGATCAGGTCCACAAGCACAAGGATATGCTTGGGCCACCTTCCCTGATCAGAGGGTGAAATTGGGTCAGAATCCAATGGTCAGATTGCTTAAAATCATCGCGCAAGCGACACGACTCAGATTTCATAAAAACTTATTAAAATCCAACCGTTCTCACACTCTTCACTCCGAACTCAAACAAATCGACCCAGAACATCACATGGACTTGATTTTCGAGGTGATGGTCAAGCCTAACATGGTGACTGCAACAGCCCAAGATCATCGCTATCGGACTTTCGACGCACGGTCCAGGTCTGATCCAGAACTTCCAAAAATTCTCCAGAACAACTGGATTTAGCGATGGATCCCAGATTTCAGAGTAACGTAGCACTAACTAATCTACAAGTTTTAAGCCATGCAGATACAATTTAAGGTGATTGATGTGAATTTCACAAGCAATCGAGTATAGCGCTAATTACCCCAAAAACAACTACTTAAGGAAAGATTAGCACAAAATTTCCAAGGTCGTTACACTAACACAGTCATAAGATAGGCAAGTGGAATATCACTATGTCCAGGATGGAGTTAAAATTGAATGATAAAGTACAAACTTGAGTACCAGAGATAGAATGCAAAAGAAAGTCAATTCTGTTTTGTTACCAGAACGTGGATACAGATTTGAAATAAATATTTGATGAAGAACCCTGTATTTGGGTAACAAGTACTTGGAAGTAAGCGCATTCCCTTTATGAGTCCATTGCACATCCATGTTGCATAATGCTCTAGTGAGCATGTGTTTTTCCGATTTCGAAGGTTTCTCAACTAGAGTGTGAATAGGAATACCCTCGTCATTAACAGGTATGTCCATTAGAGTCGGAATCAGATGACGGTTTATATCAAATGAACCCTCTCTAGTAGCTATTTTAAACGTTAAATTCTCAGTCAAAAAATCAGAAATGCAAGCAAACATAGCTTGTGCAATAAATTGGTATGCTGGCCCACCCCAATGTAGGATGTTAGCCCAACCAACGGATTGGAGAAGTGGAAGGAGACCAAAAGGAGCAATGTGTTCAAGATCAACAGATCGCTCAACAATAACATTGTGCATTCTTAAATCTCGCACATGTGAGGGATCATCTTTGGGTGACTGAAGATGGCACCTTGTTAAAGGAGTCGATCTACATGAGGAAGCACCACAGGAAGTTTTCTTTTTCCCTCTAGCATCAATTTGCAATAAGAAAATCAAAGAAGCAAGGAGTTACAAAAGATGTGGAATGGATTTTCTCAAAATTAGATTTGGGTGAAGAAAATCCCAAAATCTTTAAGGAAACTTGAAATCAAGCACTCGAAGGAAGAAAATGAAGAGATTAGAGCTTGAATCTATAAGAATAACTGAAATAATGCACTAACCTTGATGAATCAAATAGTTGGGTACGACTAGTCGTGCTATGGCTTGTTGGAGAAGAAAGAGGAAATGAGGAAGAAAGGGTTTTTTCCCAAATTAAAAAGGTCCAGCGCACTACATGAATGGTCGTGGGTCATCCTCGACTGGTCGAGTACGTCCTCGACTGGTCGTGCAAAGACAAAAACATGCATTTTCGTCCTCGACTGGTCGTGCAAAGACAAAAACATGCATTTTCACATAATTCTAAAATTTTAAAATTATAATCTAACAAAAATATATAAATTAAAATACATAAATGCATGAATAATTAATTTAAATTGCACATACCAAGATCAAATTTCAATTTATCAAACCTATTTTTGTCAAGCGATTTAGTGAAAATGTCAACAAGTTGAGTCTCGGTTGGAATGTAATCCAAAGAAATTATTTTTTCTTTCACTAATTCACGAATGTAATGATATCCAATATCAAAGTACTTGGTTGGTGAATGCTGGATTGGATTTTTAGATATATTTATCGCACTGGAATTATCACAATATAAAACCATTGAATCCTGTATAATTCCGTAATCACTTAACATTCTGTTCATCCATACAAGCTGAGTACATGCATTTCTAGCTGTGATGTATTCAGCCTCAGCAATTGAGAGTGATACGGAACTTTGCTTGCTAAACCAAGAAACTAAGCAATTTTCGATATAGAAACAACCACTACTAGTTGATTTCCTATCATCGATATTTCCAGCCCAATCAGCATTAGTGTACCCTGCCAATTGAACACTAGTATCATATGGATACTAGAGACCCAAATTAGCTGAACTTGCGACATATCGAATAATCTGCTTAACAACAATTAGATGAGATTCGTTAGGGTTAGATTGATATCTAGCGCAAACACCAACACTAAAAGCAATATCAGGTCTACTTGCAGTTAAATAAAGTAAACTGTCAATCATACTACGATATAATTTAGGATCCACATTTTTACTTGTAGAATCTTTTGAGAGTCTTAAAGTTGTACTCATAGGAGTATCGAAAATTTTTCTATCCTCAAATCTGAACTTTTTAATTAAGTTCAAGGCATATTTGGTTTAAGAAATAAAAATATCATCAGGTTGTTGTTTTACTTACAACCCTAAAAAATAATTCAATTCCCCAACCATGCTCATTTCGAACTTAGATTTCATTAAATCTACAAACTCAACAGTCATGTTAGTACAGGTAGATCCATAAATAATATTATTAACATAGATCTGCACTATTAAGATATGATCATTATGTTTCTTAACAAAAAGAGTCTTATCAACACTGCCCATTTGAAAATTATGACTTAGTAGAAACTTAGTCAATTTTTCGTACCATGCCCTGGGAGCTTGTTTCAAACCGTAGAGAGCCTTTTTCAAGCAATAGACATGATCAGTATTCTTAGGGTCTTCAAAACTCGTTGGTTGTTCAACATAAACTTCTTTATGTAGTCCGTCATTTAAGAAGGCACTCTTTACATCCATTTGATAAATTTTAAATTTTCTAAAGTAATGGATATAAATAGTCTGATTGATTCAAGACGAGCTACTGGGGCAAAGGTTTCATTATAATTGATGCCTTCAATTTGAGTTTACCCTTGTACAACCAGTCTAGCCTTGTTTCGAATTATATTACGAAGTTCATCAGACTTATTTTTGAAAATCCACTTGGTTCCGATAATATGTTTATCTTTAGGTCTAGGTACTAGGTACTAAACATTATTTCTCACAATTTGATTGAGCTCTTTTTGCATAACAATTATCCAATTTTCGTTAGTACGAGCTTCTTTTACGTTAGCCGGTTCTATCTGGGATGTAAAACACACGTAATTGCATATATCTTCTAATTGTCTACGAGTGCGCACACCAATAAGCGGGTTTCCAAGAATTTGAGTGGTTGGATGATATTTAATAGTCCTTAGATCAGAGTTAGTTTGATTTGATGAAGTATCTGGTTTGTCAATTAAAAGAACTTCATCATTATCTAAACTTGAGGTAGGTGTATTTAAGTGATCGTCAATGACCACATTAATGGACTCTTGAATAACACCAGTCCTTTTATTCAGTATTCGATATGCTCGACTGTTTAAAGAATACCTTAAAAACATACCTTCATCACTTTTAGTGTCAAACTTTCCTAAATTTTCACAGTCATGTAAATATAGTACTTGCTACCAAAAACTCGAAAGTATTTGACAGTAGGCTTCTTCTCGAACCACATTTCATAAAAGTTTTATTATTTGTTTTACTTGTATAAACCCAGTTGATTATATAGCATGCAGTATTTACGGTTTCAGCGTAAAGATTTTTAGGGAGCTTCATACTATTCAACATTACATTTGCCATTTCTTGAAGCACTCTATTTTTTCTTTCAACAATTCCATTTTGTTGTGGTGTTTTCGGTGTAGAGAATTCATGTGATATTCCTTGATCACAACAGAATTTCTCAAAACTCTATTCTCGAATTCTAATCCATGATTACTACGGATCTTACAGACTTGAGAACCTTTTTCTGTTTGAATTCGTTTAAGAACTCTTTTTACTTCATCAAGGGTTTCTTATTTATCCCTTAAGAAGGCTACCCAAGTGAATCTGGTAAAATATCCATGACTACCAATATATATTTTTTGCCACCTCGACTCTCTATTTTGGTTGGTCCTATAAGATCCATATGGAGAAGCTCAAGAGGTTTTGATGTGGCACGGTTTTGAGGTGGCATTGGAGTTCACCTTTTTGTGAGTACTCCTAGTTTGTTTACCAATTTGGCATTTACAATATATTTTTTCTACTTTCTGTAATTTAAGTAGACCTCTTATCAGTTCTCTTTTGCTCAATCTATATAGATTGTGGTAGTGTACATGTCCAAGGCATTTATGCCATAACTTAGTCTCATCAGTTTGGACCATGTAACATAATTGACTAGATGAGCTAGAATCACTAACAATATAGCAGTTTTCAGAAGTTGTACGACCAGTTAATATTACTGAACCCTTTTTGTTTAAAATTTTACACCCTAGGTTAGAAAATTTTACTCTGTGGTTTTTATCACATATTTGAGAAATACTTAACAAGTTATGTTTTAAACCTTCTACATATAAAACATTCTCAAATAAAGGGAGGTTAGAAAGTTGAACCGTACCTTGGCCAATAATCTTGCAATTGCTACCATCACCAAATGTGACTGAACCATCAGCTATGTCTTTAAAATCAGTGAATAAACCTTTATCACCAGTTATATACCTTGAGCATCCACTGCCTAAGTACCACTTTGAATGACTTGTAGCTTTAAAAGTCATGTGAGCAACCAAGCAAGTAACCTTAGGAACCCATTTCAAAACTGTTTTGGGTTTAGGAGTATAGTTGGCCTTCTTATGTTTGTAATTGTTGTAAGAATGCCCCACTGAATTAGATTTTAAGAGCTCTTTAAGAAAATCAACTATTTTTTCAGCTGAAGGGTTTCGATTCTGATTATTATAGTTGATATGGTTACTTTTAGGTTTAAATGATTGAAATGTTTTGGTATTTTTAGAAAACTTTTGATTAGAACTTTTCTCTTTTGAGTTTGAGGACACTCCTTTTACAAACTTAGGAGGAGTATTCTCCTATTTAGGAGGAATATTTCTATCATAGCCCAAACTGGATCGGTCACCACATTTTCTTAATCCAGATAAAAGTTTTTCTAACTTTGGATCACCTTGGGCATACCTCCATGTGTCCTTTAAACTCAAAAGTGAAGAGACTTCAAGTTTAAGTTTTTCATTTTCAGATTTAAGATTTTCAATAAGGGAAGTTTTGAAATCTAAATCGCATTTGCATTTTTAAAAGCAATCTGAAATATGGGATTTTTCTAAAATAAGAGAATTAAAAATTTCTTTAAGCTTTGAAAACTTTTCTTTTTGAATTTTTAATTTAACAACAATTTTACAACTTTCCTTGTAAAGAGCATTATAAGCATCTTGAAGATCTTCTTCAATTTCATGATCACTGTTCAGATTTTCTTCACTAGTTAGATCATCATTATCTGAAAAGTGAACTTGGCTAGAGTCATAAGGGCTTTGAGTTCATTGCCCGACTTGGTTTCAGAATCTTCCGATTCAGAAGAAGCTTCAGAACCGGAAGATTCATCCCAAGTAGCCAACATACTCTTCTTTTAGGGTTTGTCCTTTATAGGACACTTGTTTACCAAATGCCCATATTTTTAGTAGTTGTAACATTGACTATCTTTAATGATTTTTAAGTTTTAGTTTTAGATCTTTTCTTATCATTAGCTTTTTGAAAATTAACCCTCTTTTTACTTTTGAAAATTTTGTAAAACTTTTTTGCTAGAAGGGTCATATCATCTTCTGAGTTTTCTAAATCAGAATTGCTATTATTTTCTTGAAAAACATTTTTAGAAGATTTAAGGGCAATAGATATACCTTTAGGAGCTTTAAAAGATAATTCATAAGTCTGTAAAGAACCAACTAGTTCTTCTACCCTCATATTGTCCGTATCACGAAGTTCCTGGATCACAGTTACCTTAGAATTGAACCATTCAGGAAGTGAACGTAGTATCTTTGCACACACTTTACTTTCTAGGATTTTATCACCAAGACCCCACATAGAGTTCACAATGTCATTTAATCTAGTATAAAAGTCCATGAACATTTCATTTTCCTCCATATGTATTTCCTCAAATTTAGTTGTGAGGATTTGGACTTTAGATTTCTTAACAATTGATGTTCCCTCGTGTGTCATTTCTAAAATATCCCAGGCTTGCTTTGCAGTATCACAAGATATAATTCTTTTGAATTCATCCAGTGATAGTGCGCAAGTGATTGCATTTAGTGCTTTTGCATTGGCACTACTCTCACTTTTTTGAAGAGTGGTCCAAGAAAAATAAGGTGAGATTTTCATAGATTTGGATCCATCGATACCAGTTACTTCAATGGTAGGAGGGGTCCATTCAGTCTCTGTGGCTTGTCACACACTCTCATCTATGGATTTTAAGAAAATTCTCATCTTGGCTTTCCAATAGGCATAATTAGAGCCATCAAATGGAGGAGGCCTAATGACTGAAAGGCTATTAAAATTTGACATCTTATAAATAGCTTAGATCGATTAGCTCAGGAATTAAATCCAAAAAAAAAATAAGAATTAGAACGAGCTATTAGGCTCTGATACCACTTGAAAAGCTATATGTCCTGGGGGGGGGGGGGGGGGGGGGAATGACTATGCCAAATTAAATCTTTAACAACGGAATTTTAAATGAATAAAAGAAAGATAACACTTTAAACAAATCACAGTACGAAAATGTAAAGTAACCTCAAAATTCAAGTCTTGAGAGGTTGATACAAATGTTGTTCTAAGGACAACCTTGCACCATAAAAACCAAGGGTTTATGGCAGGACAACTTTACTAGAACGGTTTAAGTATCAATATCTCAAACTGAAGAGGAATAAAAAGTAAATAGTAGGAATGGAAGTCTAAACTATTACAACATTCCGCACAATGCTTGAAATGTAAATATTACAACATTCACATCCACACATACATCCCACAACTTTGAATGATAAAAGATATAGCAAATAAACAAACATTCAAATCAAAAGACACAAAGAATTATAGCGGTTCGCCTGTATGTTCACCAACTGTTAAACAACAACCACATAGCTTGCTACTCCACTCCTAATATCCTCACATAGGGGATATTAGCGTTCACTATGAAAATAAGTTTTTCTCAGGTTCACCTAAAACCCTCATAATTGTGTCTTTCTAATGGGCTTACACAATTCAAAAACCCCACACTCTAAGTTTTTTGGCTCTCCTCAGATAACTAACACTTAGAGATTTTTCTGACTTAATCTCAAAGAAACCAATAGCATAGAAGATTTACATAAATGTAAAATACCTGGATTTCTCCTTTTGTAGCAGCCCGAAAGAACCAAATCGGAGTAGAAGTTTGAATAGAGAAGTTCAATGTCCAATACTCACTTTGAAATGGTTCTAAGTTCTAATTGATTTTAAATTAAATCAAGTTGGGCTAGCTCTATTTGATTTTGATTCTAAGAAGTGGAATATCACAATTCCTCTTTCAAATCAGATCGGAATGCAAAAATAAAAACAAATATAAACAGCTAACAAAAGAGAATATTAAATATGCAGAATGTAGCTTAAAAAGAACAAAAACTTATCTCTCAGAGTGATGCCTTGATTTTACTTTTATTGGATATAAAACTCTGAAATTCGTGCTTTATTTATAGTTGCAGAAATCGCATATACGACTGGTCCCGTGGACACTACGACTGGTCCTAGTGCCAACAACATTTTGAAATTTAAGCGCGATCGGATAAAACCGTTCCACGACTGGTCGTAAGTACTTCACGATTGGTCGTGAGTCCTCCACGACTAGTTGTGACCTTCCCACGACTGGTCGTGAGGAACCATAATTCATTGCTAGAGTTTGAGTCGTAGTTGTAGGACTGGTCGTGAACGAGTCGGCACTGTTCACACGACCAGTCGAGCAGACTCCAGGACTGGTCGTAGCTCAACCAAAAAATTCTAAAAATTTGCAACAACTTAGGACTGGTCTTGGAATTTCTTGGACTGGTCGAACCAGTTCTAGGACTAGTCGAAAAAAGTCCAAGACTAGTCTAAGAACAGACCAAAACACATATAAAATAAGCAATTGACTTATGTATTCGAAATGACCTACCCTAAGGTCAATCTAAGGTCATTCAAACCTGAGACATGAAGTATGAACATTGAACATTCTTTTCTTTAGATGATGGATGATCTTTGAAGATCATGAAGCTTTAGATCTCAACGCTTGATGAAGCTTGAAAACTTGAACTTGTAGTTCTTGAGTTGTACATCAGAGATATTTGGAAGCTTGAACTTGTTGTTCTTGCGTTGTACTTCACCTTGAGTCTTGAACAATATCTTGTAGCTTAAAATCTCTGAAGCTTTAGAGAAGAGAACAATTTACTTGATCTTGCATTTCTTGAAGTTGATCATTATACTTGACTTGAAGCATTGTCCTTAAGCATGAGATGCATTGCCTTGAACACATATATCAACGTGCTACACAAGACAAATTATGGTTTTGGCACAACAAAATTTGACAATCAAAGGAGTAAATAACCATAGCACTTATAGTTTCTAGTTGGATTTCAAAGGTAAGGGATCCAAGAGAATTGTCACTATGATGTGTTACTATTTCATCTTCCAAATATCTCTGTTTCCACTATTCATAATCATATGGGTCATACGTGGAAGAATCTGGTGGTTATTGATACATATTATCAGCCATAATACATTCACACATAGTTCTCTTCTTGCTGGATGGTTGATAATTATCCTCATTACACTAATCGCGATGACCCCAATAATCGCGTACTGTTTTCTTAATCCGTGGAGTGCAATTATTCTCCTGCCTATAATCATCGAAGGACTTCTTAATCAGTAAAGCATCATAATCTGGTTGGTTCTCGATGATATTTTTAGAAAAATTTCGAGACATAGGCTGTTTCCTATCATAATCATCATACATCCCTTCCCAATATCTCTTAGCTATCTCAGTATACTGACGTTCTCACTCTTGCATGGTGAAACCCTAACTTTGAATCTAATCCTAAATAAAATAAAATAAAATAAAATAAAAATCCTACAACAATATGAAAGTAAGTAGAGGAGAAGTTAGAAGGAAGTAACCAGATTGGGGAAGATCTATATTAGGATCCTTCAAAATAGAAAACAATGTTAGTTCCTAAAATAAAAAAATAAAATAAAATAAAATAAAAATAGGAAAATTCCTAAAAACAAAAGTTTAGAGTTAAGAAAAATCTAACCTAATCCTAAAAAGAAAGAAACCTAGGACAAATAATAAATCTAGAAAAGAAAGAGAGAGAATAAGAAAGAGGTTACCAAATTAGAAGTTTCTAGAAACAAATTAGGAGAGTTTCTAAAAAAAATAGAAAGATGAGTTAGTTTCTAAAAAAATTCAGAAAAAAACCCTAACCTAAAAATAAAAAGTAAACAAACCCTAATCTTAACATAATTTTAAAACTAGTTAATCTCAGAAAAACACAACCGTTAATCGCCGGCAACAACGCCAAAAACTTGTTCACAACCCTAAGTGTGGGGTCGCGATGTAATAATAATCTTGGTGAGATCGAGGTCAAATCCACAGGGACTAATCTCGTGTGTATTCTAAAAGTAACTGGAATTAAAACTAGAAGAAGATCTAAATCTAAATTGGGAATAAAAAGGAAGTAATTGTGAAGTGTTTAATTAGAAACTTAAGAATTCAAAGGTGGGAACAAGGGTTTCTAAGGATCCACTTGTAGCAATCAGGGTGATTCCTTACTTGATTCAAGTAACACAATTGGAATTGGAGTCTTATCTTATCCAATTGGAAGATATAACAATTAAGATCAAATCTGAACTTCCTTTGACCTAATTCTCAAAAGAGAAGAATTATGATAATTGGCAGGGATTCCATCACCAAACCATGCCCATGAGACGATGGCAAACAACAGGATTTACCAATCTCATAATCTCAAAACAGGAAAAGAAGATACTCAAAGCTATTACAGATCTATGTAATTTAAGTCACAATAAATCATTAAAAACTGAAAGTATTCCTTAAATATCAAACTAGAATCAAAGTAAGTTCAACATAAACATGAATCAAAGCAATAAAAATATCCCATCATGCTACAAGCTTCACCTCTTAGCCCTAGCTAAGAGATTTAGCCAACCATAGACAAGATTGGATTTAAAACCCTAGAAAAAAATATGAAAACTAAGGAAGAAAGGAAGAAAAATGCTAGGCAACGGCTCTCCACCCTTGTGCTTTGCTCCTCCAAACCCTAGATGATCCCCAAGGATGTCATGAGGACTCTTATTTATAGTTGACCAACACCTTCTTTCGCACCGACTTGTAAGAATCTAGAAACTGCCTTAAATTTATGCAATCCGCGTAACAGCTTCGATGCATCAAAGGTCTTTTGATATGATCTTTGATATAAGCTTCGATACATCAAAGGTCTTTCGATATCATCGAAACTGGTCCAGAACTGTCCAACGAGTTTGGCTTAAAAATCCTACAATTTTTTATTTCACCTTCGATACATCTAAGTACCTTCGATATGATCTTCGATGCATCTAAGTACCTTCGACTATATCGAAGGTGATTTTGATAGTTTTCCAGAATTAGACTTTTCTGGTCCCAGAATCTATTTTCAAGACAATTTTCAGGATTCCTTTTCTTCACTTTAAATCTTCAATTCTCTTCCTTCATCACTTTCTTTCCTTGGATCTTTGACAGGTGAATTCTTCAATCTTGGTCTCCTAAGATCCATCCCTTGCCTTGGTGATCTTTGAGCATCAAATTCATGCTTTTAGCACCTTTTCCAATCCAAGCTCTTAAATTCACCTTGCAACATAAACATGAGTAAAATAGAACATTAAGCAGTATCATGTTCATAAAACTAAGATATAATTGGGAGATAATATACAATATTTGACTCTCAACAGATGATATCTTTGCAGATCTAGAAGAATCTGATGATACCAATGACTCTGACTTCCAACCCTCTCAGTTCTCAAAGAGGTTGGATAATTTAGAGAAGAAGGTCGATGGCCTACATGTTTATTAGGAAACAGTACTCCATACCCAGAAACAACAGATGAAGTACATGAAAAGTACTTTCATCGTTTCAACAAGAGTCTGAGGATTAATGACCTTGACATGCCAGCACCATCCTCCTCTAGTTCTGACTGATTCATTTTTACTCTTAGTCTATACTAACTTGAGATATATTTTTACTCTTGCTGACATACATATGAATATGACACTATGCTATGCTTACTTTATATTACTTAATCCTTATGTTATTTGCTCATTTTTCCTATATCCTTTGTGCTTCATTGATTGCTTCTTCCTTTATCAACTTCTGACAAAAAAGGGGGAGAAATATATTATGTGTTTATGGATGTGGATATGGATCAATCATCATTTCTCTCACGTTTATGAGCACACACACATATTTGTATGCACTTTATGAATTATATTTTTGCAGATATGACTAAGTGCTTAGGGGGAGTGATACAGATGCATGATCTCAAGGGAAGTAATAAGATTAATAGTGTCGACTCAAAAGATTTGTGTTATTTAAGATGTTGTAATATGTTATGCTGAGTTGTATGTTGTTTAAGTGAGTTTTGTCACGAAATTGACAAAGAGGGAGATTGTAAGTGCTTATACTTAAAGCACATTTTAATTTGTCAAATTTTGTAGTCCGGTTACGATCGCAAGCTCGACTAAAGACAAGCTATCAACTTAATCAAGCATTTGGAAAGAAGGCTCAACATCTTAAAACAAGACCTTTCATGATTCGAGGATCAGAACACTTCGTATGAGTCAACCTATAGGTGGTATAAACCTAGTTTGACCATAGGTTAAGTGTATTTCACTCATGCATATTTAGAATAACATTTTATGTTAAATACACTCAAGTTAGGCTAGCCCGAAGTCCGGTTCGGCCAGCCTAACCTATTGGGCCAACCCTACAATATTCGGTAAAAAAGTTAGATCTGAAAAGATCTATTTGTGGTATGTTCGGCCATCCCAACCTGGGGTTTAGCTATTTGAACTTACCTTTAGCCAGCCTAAGGTGGTTTCGATTAAGTTTCCAGCAATGGAACAAAATTGGATCTTCGACTAGCCTAACCTCTTGTTCGGCAAGCCGAAGATTTGGAAGATTTTATCCCGCGATTTTCATATTCTGATTGGAACGTAATCTTTGAAATTAGACTAGCCGAGCTGAATATTGGGTCAACCAAACTACACAGATGCTTAGCTATAAATAGAAGATTTCTCTTACTCTTTAAACTACAAAAATTCATAGTCTTATATTATGCTGTAAAGAAAGATCCTTCAAGCCTCCTTAAGCTATTTGGGTTATAATTCATATTTTATTATTAGTTTATTTTATTCTCCTTCTCAAAGTTAGATTAAACTGTTTTGATAGAGTAATCCATACTCTACTTTGAGAAAGGGAGAATCGAATTTACAGCAATAGGGTTTCATTCATTTCATTAAAAATCTATTAGATCCCTTTATATCATTTTGGGTTGAACTCATACAACGACTTCATCAATATCCCAAGAAGAAGATCGCTGCATTCAATCTACAACTATGACTTCGACTCGCCAAATTGAAGATAAGTACTATTTTTTAAATTATTTCAATTTGGGCTTTTCTGAGATAGCCCAGAAATCTCAGCGTGTTTGTTTGTGGTGACACCGTAAAATCACAAAGTGGGTTTGATTGTGATAGCCTGTGAAAATCGTAATAACTGTATAAGGTTGTTAAGGTGAACCTTGAAAACCTTGAAATAATGAGAGCCAAAATTACGAGGGTAGTAATTTTGGGAGTGTAGTAGGTTACATTAAGGCACTGAACCACTATAACTCTTTTGTGCATTGCGGTGATTGGATTTTATTATTTGTATTATTGTGAATTACTTATTCTTTGCATTAGTTTGACATTTTGATTTCAAAGATGTCGTGACATAAGGTTGTCCTATGAACTATTTAATATCAATAGTTCAAGACTTTACAAAATTATATTACATTGATTTATTATTCTGCATTATATCAAAATATTTGACAATGTCCTATTCACCCCCCCCCCCCCCCCCTCTAGGACATCTATAGCTCGTCTTTTCAATATACCCTCTATCTAACAGTCAATGGGTGAGTCCAACTCAGGTGGTTCCTAAGAAGTCCAGAATCACCATCGTGGCCAATGCCAATAATGAACTTGTGCCAACTATAGTCACTACTGGTTCGAGAATGTGCATTGACTACAGAAAGTTGAATACCGTTATAAGGAAGGACTACTTTCCTTTGCCCAACTATAGTCACACTACTATTGTTTTCTAGACGGGTATTCAGGCTACAATCAGATTGAGATATCCCTTGAAGATCAAGAGAAGGCAACATTCACATGTCCCTTTGGCACCTTTACTTACCAAAGGATGCCATTCGGACTATGTAATTGTAATGCCCCAGATTTAGAGGGTCGAGTAAGGCTCAACTCCCGAGATCCAATGCATCACTTATGCAACATAGATAATGATTTTTAAATGTTGTCCATATTAGTGCATTAAACATGAGAGGGATTACACCAAATCGGCATATCGTACTCCAGAGTTAATGTAATTAAGAAAGCGAAAGACTGAGATAGATATATAAGGTATATGTACGTGTTTTGCAACCTCCAGAGTATGAGTATATCACCGGGCCAAACATATACATGTTTTAACTCAAAATATACAAAATGACAAAATGTAAGTGTGCGACTAATCCATGTATCCTTGAAATCCCATCGAAGCAGCACAAGGTCTACATAGACCTGCCAGAGAGCTGAAAATAGGAGAACTCTTCCTCCTTATCTGCGAAGTCCAACTCCACTGCATATACATCCTCATCACCTGCATCTATGACAGAGTCTGGTTAGTGTTTTAAAATACTTTCTCAAAGTAGGAGTGAGTGATCAACTCAGTGGTACTATAAGGCAAAGGTTAACATGTTATCAATTCAATCAGGCATAAATGATAAAGCAATACAACAATCACTTCCTAAATACTCTAGTTAATGCAAGAATAAAGTGCAGTAATGATGCATGCACTCGCACAAAGCTCTCTCACAAGTGACAACATCAGCCATTCGCGCATATCCAACTCCTTAATCGTGCCCTTCATCTACAAAGGCACATGCAATGCAGTGCATGGTCTTGTTAACCTAGTTCTTAGTTAGGCTTATTCATATAGCAGATTTGGGAAGCTAAGGTACCTCCCTTTATATCATTACCCAACCAAAAGATCCATCTAGGGTCATCAATCCTAGTTAATCACATACGATAAGCAAGTTGTAGGACATCACTCCTAATGAAAAGCAATGGATAGGTGAGTTCGAAAGTTTATACTCGAGGTCACTACAGGGAGGCTTATCATCTCAACGCAGGCCGACAGCTTGAATACAGTGTCCTATATCACCGTATTCGTCTCACGAGTTTGGGTTGCTCACTGGTCACTACGGGAGGCTCGTCACCCCAGCGTAGGCCGAAAGCTTGACCACAGTGTCCCATACCACCATGCCCAGCTCATGAGTCTTAGCGGATCATGGTACCATGGTTAAAATGGGCTTTTACACTGGCAGGGGTATCTTAGATTCAAGCAGTGGCGTCCATACATGGTGAACATACAATAGATCGATTGGTTTGTTAGGGAAGTTCAATTGGTACGGGCACACGCTAATGTAATCGACATGGAGTGCATAAGCACCCCCTGTGGCCTAACCACTGTCGACAATCGTCGTATGACCTGGATTCATCGAATTTTTCCGAAGTGATGCGACTAATTTGGCCACCTGAACAGGGACTATTACCGATTGCCTGTACTGCGTTGTAGCCCCAATCTTACTCAGATGTAACGAATAAATACATGTGATAATCATTTTAGTATTTAACAAACAATCCAAGTAAATACTTCATTTGAGCATTTTATCAAACACCTTGAACATATTAACAAACACTTACATTTTATTCATAAATTGCATGGAGGCAAGTTTGATTACATGAAATAAATTATACATACGTACAAGGTAATGCAAAATACTATCTTAATACCTGTAATAAGTGCAAATCATCAAAAATTTCTCATTTAGACATTTATCAAACACTTAGGCTACACAAGCAAATACATAGACTAGGCTAGTTACAACAAGTATTTTAGCAATTCCATCTACAAGGATGTCATCATGCAAATAACAATCATAAATCCTAGCTTAGTAATCATAATAAGCATAGATCATGTTTACATGTTCATTCAAACATTTCAACAAACACATAGGATGCATAGTTATATAACATAGTTCATGCATGTGTAATACATCAAAATCGGCGCGTCTAAGACTATATGGTAGCAATCAAGTCAGACATAAATCATTAGCTGACATTGAAAGCCTTGGAAACCATAACCTAAATGTTTATAGTCCACACCTTTTGTCAGATTGCTCGTTTCGAACTCAGTTCAAATCCCACGTTCCCAAATACAGAACAACGGGTACCTAAACATTGAAATAGGTTAGCTATTTCATCGTTTATGCTATTTGGATCCCTAAATCAAGATTAGGGTTAGGATTTCTTACCCAAATCATAGTTGAAATAGGTTGTGTAGTGAAAAGGGAGAGGTGATTCTGCCCGTGAAGTATTGGGAGTGAATCCCAGCAACGATCTCCCTATCTCTCTCTCTTCTCCTCACTCTTTTCTCCTCTTTTCTCTCCTCTCTCCTAGGGTTAGAGAAATTCATATGAAATGGGAATGGAGTGGTTTAAGGGCATTATATAGGCCCAGAACTGTTGTAAATGGCCCTAGGGCCATGGTATACTTAGGTTACAGCCAAAGGGTGCCTGTTTCTGACAAATAGGGCCCTTAGGAAGGTCCATTTCTAACTTATGGTGTAGGGTAAGTTCCTTAACCATGGATCTAAGCTAGGTTATGATTTTGGTATGATCGGATTAACAGATCAACTGTGGCAGACCTGTTATCACTCGATCAGGGCCACAAGTATATCGATATGTGCAGGGAAATTTCCCTGATCCATGGGTGAAGTTCGGTTAGAAACTGACGGTCTGAAATCTTCAATTTCACCTGCAAGTGAATGACCCAATTCACTTAAGTTTCAATACCTTTGCTAAGGATATTCATGTTTCTCACACACTTCACTCGGGGCTCAAGTTGTACATTTATGGACACTATTTGGGCTTGATTCCCGCGATGGTTGTCAAGCCCAGTAGGACTGACATCATCCTATAGTTTCGCGGTCACCAGACTTTCGAGGTGCGGTCCAGGTCCGATTCAAAGTTTCAATGTGCTCCCGAGAGCAACTGGCTTTTAAGATTTCTCCTAGGTTACTAAGTAGTGTTGAGTCATTGCTTTTGATAGTTTTGGGTCTTGCATTTGTATAGATAGTGGTTCAAGCTAAATCCACCGCCTATTTAGTTTATTATTTAACTAAATTTGCCTAAATTTCTACTGGATACGATCCTTAGAGATTTCTGCCTGAGGTGGTACTCGCGCCTTTGTACAGATTTTTCCCAGACGTTACAATCTACCCCCCTTAAAGAAAAATTTCATCCCCGAAATTAGTACCTTTTCGTACTCCTCGAGGATCTGAGGGTAGTTCTTATGGACTTTAGCTTCCGTTTCCCAAGTAGCCTCTTCCTTAGTGTGGTGTGTCCACAATACCTTCATTAGCGGGATAATTTTGTTGTGCAGGACCTGTTCCTTCTTATCTAGAATACATGTTGGTCGAAGTACAAAGGTAGCATCATCACTTAGCTGTACCTGCTCCCACTTGATAATATGAGTAGGATCATGAATATATTTCTTTTGCATCGATACATGAAATACGTTGTGCACACCTGCGAGTGGTGTGGGTAAAGCAAAGCGGTATGCTACCACACCCACTCAGTTTAGAATGTGGAATGGGCCACTAAATCTCAGCGTAAGCTTCCCTTTCTTGCCAAAACGAAGGACTCCCTTCATTGGGGAAACTTTTAGGAATACGTGGTCCCCAACTTCAAATTCTAACTATCGTCGTCAGGTATCGGCGTAACTCTTTTGTCTGCTCTAGGCTGTAAGAAGTCGACCCCTGATAATGTCAATCTTCTCTGAGGTTGCCTAAACTAGATCTGGGCTAACCAAGCTCTTCTCGTCAACTTCTGCACAACAATGTGGTGCTCGACATGGGCACCCATACAATACTTCGTAGGGAGTCATGCCAATGCTCGCTTGGAAGCTGTTGTTATAGGCAAACTCAACATATGGGAGACAGTCATTCCAACTGTCAGTTATATTCCCATTACTTCTTGGATTCGAGTCCAGAATATAGACGTGAATCGCGTGTCTCGATTTGACATAATCTCCATAGGAACTCCATGCAGTCGTACAATCTCCTTAATATACAGCTTGGCTAAATCATCTGCTGAGTTTGAAACTCTAACTAGGTGGAAATGAGCTGATTTCGTCAATCGGTCCACAATCACCTAAATGGAGTTATGCCCCTTCCTCGTCTTTGGTAACCCGGAAATGAAGTCCATAGATATGAAATCCCATTAACATTCAGCTATGGGCATAGGCTGAAGTAAACTAGGAGGTCGGCGATGCTTGACCTTGACCTTCTGGCACCTGAGACAATGGGACACAAAGTCTGCTATCTCCCACTAGTACGAATGCTTCATGTCTCTACACATCTTTGTACTACCTGGATGCATTGCCAACCTTGAATTTTGTGTGGCCTCTAAAACTTCTCTCTTCAAGTCATGGAGATTTGAGACTTATAGACGGCCACGATATTGTAAACCTCCATCCGAGCCAACTCTCCATTCAGATTCTTCACTCTCACTTTTCATTTTCACCAATAGTTCATCCTTTTTCTAGGCTGCTTTAATGTGGTCATCAATAAGCGGCTGTACGCGGATGTGTGCGACGTCTCGAATAACTCCTCAACTGTAAGCTTCATTTCGAAGTCTCACATAAACTCTACCATATTCCATTCTTCCATCATCAGTGGAGCTACAAATTTTATTATCTTCTTACTGCTCAAAGCGTCGGCCACAAGGTTGGCCCTACCAGGATGGTAGTAGACCTCAAACTTAAAGTCTTTCAAGGTTTCCATCCAATGTTATTGCATCATATTTAGGTCTTTTTATGTGAAGATGTACTTGAGGCTCTTGTGGTCGTGAAAGAGCTTGAACTCCTCTCCATAGAGGTAATGCCTCCAGAGCTTTAATGCAAAAATGACTGCCGCTAATTTCAGATTGTGAGTGGGATACTTTTCTTCGTGTTTCCTCAACTGCCGCGATGCATAGGCAATCACTCTATCCTTTTGCATAAGAACACAACCCAAACTAACGCGAGACATGTTGGTGTATATAATATATTTAACCCCCTGCTTTGGGAAAACTAGCACGGGTGCGGACATCAGCTTGTCCTTTAATTCCTGAAAGGTTGCTTCTGCTTTCTCATTCCAGGAAAACTTAAGATCTTTTTGAGTGAGTTGCGATAATGGTCGGGCTATCTTAGAAAAGTCTTTAATGAATTGTCGATAGTAGCCGGCCAGTCCGAGGAAACTCCTCACTTCTGTAATGGAACCGGGCTACTCCCAGTCCTGCAACGCGGGTCACCTTGGCAAGGTCCACGACAATTCCTTCCTTGGACACCATGTGTCCCAGAAACTTGAGTTCCTCCTTCCAGAAGTCGCATTTTTGGTATTGCGCAAACAACTGATTCTTCTTGAGAGTATCAAAGATTGCTCACAGGTGTTCTTTGCGATCTTTCTGAGTCTTGGAGTATATTAAAATGTCATCTATAAACACGATGACAAACCGATACAGATATGGCCGAAACACCTAGTTCATGAGGTCCATGAACACAGCCGATGCATTCTTAAGTCTGAACGACATCACGAGAAACTCATTATGCCTAAAACTAGTTTTGAATGTTGTTTTCTACACGTCTTCATCCCTGACGCATAACAGATGATACCTTGATTGCAGGTCAATCTTAGAGAAATATCGTGCCCCTTTCAACTAGTCAAACAGGTCATCTATCCTGGGCAGAGGGTACTTGTTCTTGACCGTGACGTGATTCAACCTACGATAATCGATACACAACCATAGTGACCCATCTTTCTTCTTTACAAATAATACAAGTGCTCCTAAAGGAGATACGCTAGGCCGTATAAAACCTGATTCCAACAGATCATCTATCTGTCTCCTCAATTCCTCCATTTCACATGGAGGCATGCGGTACGTTGGTAGGGAAATGGGCGTCGCACCAGGCACAAGGTCGATAGTAAAGTCAATCTTGCGTTGAGGAGGTAGTCTAGGTATCATTCTGAACACGTCCATGAAATCTTGGACTACAGGCATGTCCACAAGTGTTGGATCATCAACATTCTCCAATAAAGAAGTGTAACAACTTATGCGGTAGGGCCAACTAACTTGAATTGGGAAAGTAAAGGCCGTGCCCTCGGGTGCCGTCACCAGTCAAGTTTCGTAGTCGATCTTTGCCTTCATTTTGGTGAGCCAATCCATGCCGAGGATGACGTCATAATGAGACAGCGGGGTGATGATCAGGTCAATGCACATCTTTCTACTTCCTAAGTCTATCGGGCAACCTTTATAAAGCTTAGTAGGTCGGAGAAGGTCCCTGTTATGGTAAGGACTCTCACCCCAACCATAAGGATAGTGTTCAGCCCTAAGCACTTGACTATAGGGTACGATATTATTGAAATAGTGGACCCGGTGTCCACCAATAGAAATACAAGTGTACCTTGAATGTAGGCAGTGACTTCGAAGGCTAAAGGCACTGCAGTTACTGACTTAGATGCTTCAACTGCAAGTGCATGTACATGTGCATGTTGAGAACGATTGGGTTGTGCTACCATAGGTCATTGAGGCGGCCTATTTTGAGGTACAGGTGATCTGTAGAATGGTTGTGCTGGTGGTGCGAATTGTAGGGGTGGAGTTGAAATGGCCTGTGGTAGCTGTCGGTTGATCTTCTAAGGCGGTATAAAGCCGTTATCCCTCATCTTGGTAAAACAGTAAGTATCTGTATGGCCCATCTTCTTACAGTAGGTGCACTAAGTATCCGATCGCCTCGATTGGGTCGTTGGAGCCATTAGCCTGGGAGGCAAATCTGCACGAGGCCTCTTGCCAAGGAACGGTTGGCTTGATAATTCAGGCTGAGGCCTCAGGCCCATAGGTATACGTGCCCGTGACACTCTGTCTCCATCCTGCTCAACTCATAGGGACATGTTCACTAGCTCAACATAGTTGGGAATGCTAGCGCAACACATCTTCATGCAGATATTAGGTCACAGACCCTTTAAAAATCACTGCATCCTCATTGGCTCATCTGCCAGGATCAATGGAGCATATCTAGCTAGCTCTGTGAAGCAGTTCTCGTACCTGGCTACTGTCATTCCTCCTTGTCGGAGGCGAAGAAATTCACCCTCCTTATCATTAAGATAAGTGAGGGGGAAATACTTTCCGTGAAAATGAGTTTCAAACGCATCCCACGTCCACACGTATCCTGAGGGGATGGTCCGTAGGATGATGTCCCGCTAGAGATTAGCCTCCTTCTCAAACATATACGTAACTAGCTCCACCTGCTTTGCTTCAGTATAGTGCAGCAGCTTTAGCATCTTAGATATACGATCCAACCAATACTCTGCCTCTTCAGGTCGGTAGGTACCCACAAAAGTAGGTGGACAGAAATGCTGAAATTGCTCAAACAAGCTGCTTATATTCATAGCCACAGCAGGCTGCATAGGTGGCATAGGTACTGTAGTCATGTTCTGGGCAATGGCTCCTGCGATCGTGGCCAATACTTGCTGTTGTTGATGTATTAGGAGCATCATCTGCTCCAACCTATCAGGAGGAGAAGCCGCCTGAGGCATGTGTGGCGTCGATGTAGACGCATGGTTCTGTTCTGGAACCGGTGGTGCATGAGGTGTTGGCCCATTGGTGGGGCCAGTGGCCGGCTACGAATCCAGAATTGTCCTAAAGTTCGAGCTTAAGCTAGGGTCCGTCTCGCTATCGTTTAGGGGAGGCGCCCCATCAATCGATCCGCCAAGTGCGAGACGTGTTATATTCCAAGTGTTTTTAGGAGGCATCCCCTATATACAACATATGGTGCAATGTGTGTCAGGTTTAAAATAATATTACTCACTTTTCCAACCATTCTACACATTAAAAATAAAAAGAGCTTCATGCATTTCATTAAGCCAAAATTTGTCACAATACATATGATGTAATATTACATGAATTATGACAGAGAATGCATGTGAGCTAATTTAGCAACAGTTTTAACACTAACTATTCTAACATCCATTCAAGCCAACTAAGGCTATTACAAAGAAAATAAGAAACAAGGAAAAAGCAATGGACCACTGCAACACAACTAGTCTGCTGACTCTGGTGAAGGTGGAGGTGTACCCTTATCCTGTATACAACACATGAGGGCCTTTAAGGTGCGAGATATTTTCTTAAATTTTTGTTTTAGATAGGCCTAATTCTCCTTGAACTTGGCCATGCGGGCTTCTAAGGCAGCCCCATGTGTAGAAGGAGGGCCCCCATCAGGGTCTTGGGCCTCTTCTTCTTCTCCCTGATCTTCCTCTTCACTGTCTTCCTCACAACTTCCTTCTTCACCATCATCGTTTTCTTCCTCACCTTCACTTCCCTCGTCCTCTTCACTTTCTTCTTTTATTTCGTCACTCTGCTTATCTAGTCGGGCTTGGTGTTGCCTAGTGCTAATGCCCATGTTGTTAAGTGTGTTCTCACTGATAATGTGGATTGGGGCGACGTTATCCATATGGAGTCTGAAACTGAAGTGGCAGGCAATTTCACAAATAAGTCGGCCGAAAGGTAGCGAAGAGTCTTGCCTAGTAGACTGTGCAGTGCTGATTATTTGAGATAGGGCAAGAGTAGGTAGGCATACTTTCTCTCCTTGCCCAACTCTACACAAGAAGTCCACCATGAACTTTGTACATTCGGTGCGGTTACTCCACCTAGGATAGACGTTATACGTGCATATGTGGTGGAGCAGGCAGAAGTCGTTCGTCATCTTAGATGAAGCGAGGCTATTTCCTCACCTCCAACTCTCAAGTTGGCTGTATAAGAAACATGTGTAGCAATTTCTTTCTCACTCATTAGCGAGACAAGTTTCACTAGCATGTACCACACCTCTTTCAATTTCCATAATGCGTGCCATCACGTCCACATCTACTATGGCCTCCGCCTTCCCAAAGGGATAGTAAACTGGAGAGGCTCTAACAGTGGGTTTCATATGTGGGCATAGAAGGCTCGCACAACGCCTTCACTTGCGTGAGCGTTTCCCTTGAATATGGGACCCCACCCATTTTTCAGGAGAAAGTCGATGACCGGATATGTTCTAAACAACTTCTTATCGACATGTGCTTTAAATATGACCTTACGGTTGCAGAACTTACCGAGGTCGATGCCCGCCGGTAGCGATCTTTCCAAAGGAATTTGAGGATCGAGGTCCCACTTGGATCTTCGCTCTCGCTCGGCACTCGCCTTTTTCATTGTACAATGTGGTGGGCTCGGCTCGGCCTCATCCGAGGCCGCTCTCTTCTTTCCTATGAGGGAAAGGAGCGTAGAGATCGAGAAGATGGCGGTAACTAGCTCAAAGAGAGCCATGGAATTGGAAAAGCTTGAAAGTGAAGTAGATTTGACGTGCTTGAGAGTTATGAGACAAAAAATGTGGATTTTGTGCTCAAATGTGGGGATGTAGGGAAAATGGAGAGTAGTAAGAGGTAATTTTGAGAGAATGGTGGTAGATGGGTGCAAAATATGGAAGAAGATGGAAGATTAATGTGAAATGTAGAAGAAAATGGAGCTTTCAATGTATGAAATGGAGATTTGAGAAGGAAAATGTGATTTTAGAGGGTTTAGAAGGCTAGGAATTGGGTGGAATGGCAAAAGGGGAGAGGAGGGGGTTCAAATGAGGGTTCCCACATGTGGGAGGGCCCCACATGATCGGTCGGTGGGTGGTGCGCCGCTGCCTATGCGGTGCTGCCTCGCGCCCGCTGTGAAGGCGGGCGATGCGCTGCCAACCGGGTGGTGCCGTCGCCCCCTCCATGGACTGCTGGAGGTGGCTCCACCTTAGGGCGGTAGCCACCCCCTCCCGAGGTGTTGTACATGTGCGGGGGACCCCCTAGGTCCCACTGAAAATTGGGATTTAGGTCCCCATGTCCATTTGATATGTTTTCTCGGTCCTACAAGCGCGTATTCAAGCTTTTTGGATCATTTCGAGTTTGGGACTTGCCGAATTGTTGTTCAAACTCGTCAAATGATGGCCAAAAAGGTATTAAGATCATTTCACATGATCTCGAACACGTACGGACTAGATTACAATGGTCAATTTCACTCTTCAGTGAAACTTGGGATCCTACGGTTATTTCTACATTTCATTGCCCCCTTCCTAAGTCAAAGTGTGTCAGAGTGCATTGTGTTACCATAACCCAGGTCCACTTTAATCCAAATCATGCTCTAATACCAACTTGTAACATCCCAGATTTCAAGGGTCGAGTAAGGCTCAACTCCTGAGATCCAAAGCATCACTTATGCAATATAGATAATGATGTTTAAATATTGTCCATATTAGTGCATTAAATATGAGAGGGATTACACCAAATCGGCATATCATACTCCAGAGTTAATGTAATTAAGCAAGCGGAAGACTGAGATAGATATATAAGGTATATGTACATGTTTTCCAACCTCCAGAGTATGAGTATATCACCGGGCCGAACATATACATGTTTTAACTCAAAATATACAAAATGACAAAATGTAAGTGTGAGACTAATCCATGTATCCCTGAAATCCCATCGAAGCAGCACGAGGTCTACATAGACTTGCCAGAGAGCTAAAAATAAGAGAACTCTTCCTCCTCATCTGCGAAGTCCAACTCCACTGCATATACATCCTCATCGCCTGCATCTATGACAGAGTCTGGTTGGTGTTTTAAAACACTATCCCAGAGTGGGAGTGAGTGATCAACTCAGTGGTACTATAAGGTAAAGGTTAACATGTTATCAATTCAATTAAGTAGTAATGATAAAGCAATACAACAATCACTTCATAAATACTCTGGTTAATGTAAGAATGAAGTGCAGTAATGATGCATGCACTCACACAAAGCTCCCTCACAAGTGACAACATCAGCCATTCGCGCATGTCTAACTCCCTAATCGTGCCCTTCATCTACAAAGGCACATGTAAAGAGGTGCATAGTCATATTAGCCTGGTTCTTAATTAGGCTTATTCATACAGTAGTTTTGGGAAGCTAAGGTGTAATGCCCTGAAATTCGGGGGTCGAGCATAACTCAGCTCCCGAGTTCCAAAACATCACTTATGCAACATATTTAATGATGGATGTATGTTGACTGTATTAGTGCATAAAACATGGAATAGATTAAGCCAAAACACAGATATGATTCAGGGATAAGTGAATAAAGCAAGCGGAAGACTTATAGTAAAATATGTGTACAAGTGTAAATCCCTGAATTACATATACAACCAGATCGTGTAAAAGTGTTATTTGACAAAATTATAAGTATCAAATTACATCAGTTCAGTCCCCAGAAATATCCCAGAAATCCCACGCATCAGACCGAGGCTCGCTAGAACCCGTCTGAAAACTGCATATAGGAGAAGGCAGCCTCGTCGTCATCCAGCTCCCGCTCTGCCTCAGACGTCGCATCCACATCTGCAACATCAGGGCCTAAGACAGAGTCTGGTGGGTGTGTAACACCGCCCCAGAAACGTGAGAGTGAGTGATCAACTCAGAGGAACAATAAGGCACTGGTTAACATGTTATCAGTTCAATCAAACAGTAATGATAAAGCAGGACAATTAAATAAATCATAAGTACTCTTGTTAATGCAAGTATGAATGCAATATGATGCGTGCCCTCACGCGTACACCCTCAGCGTCTTCATCTTACGTTACGCATGACATCGCCTCAAAGTGCGCCACATCTACAAAGCACATGCAAATGCGGTGCATGGATATGATTACCAAGTTGTTATTAGTCCATTTCACACAACAGGATTGGGAAGCTAAGATACCTTCCTCATGTCACTATCCAAACAATGATCCATACTAGGGTCGTCAATCCTAGACATCTCATACGATTTTATATTTGAGGTCGTAGCAAAGGGCTCGTCACCAATCAATGCACGCCTTTCATGCCCTTACTACCACAGATCGGCTCGTCACCTCCTTGCGTTATCCAGGTATGCTCGAGGTCACTACAAAGGGCTCGTCACCAATCAATGTAGGCCGACAGAAAGAATATAGTTTCCCATACTACAATAATCGGCTCACGAGTTTAGTTGCTCACTTGGTCACTACGGGAGGCTCGTCACCCGGCGTAGGCCGACAGCTCGACCACGGTGTCCCATACCACCATGTCCGGCTCATGAGTCTTAGCGGATCAGGTACCATGGTTATTAGGATTTCACTGGTAAGTTCGGTACCCTAGATTCAAGCAGTAGCGTCCATACATGGTTAACATACATCGGACAATCGGGTTACTTGACGAACTCGACTAGCACGAGCGCACGTTGAATTGAACGACATAGAGTGCGCAAACACTCCGCGTGGCCAAACCACTGCCGCCAACTCTAATACGGCTCGGGTTCGTCTAATACGTCCTACATGGCGAAAGCAATCTCAACCACGAATATAGGGTCAATTACCGATCTCCTAGACTAAGGCATAGTCCCAAATATCCTACACTACGACAGATACTCATATGGAATGTAAAACAGTAATGGATCAACAACTCAAATCATGTTACATACACATCTGAAGAATATCAACTTAACATAAATGTAAGCATAGGAGATGCTTGAATTTAAATAACTTGAAAGGAAACTGCATAAAGGAAAACATGCGCATCAATAGGAGTATTGAGAATCACTTCTAAATGCCCACAATTAGTGTAATCAGTTACACTTAGATCATTCATGCATTTCTACAAACACTTAGCATACAAGGAACAACATACATGACGTATGTTGGAATACATGCACTTAGACAATTCCTTTTACCAAGGAGTTGTCATACATGCATCTAGCATACATACATGACAAATAATCATGGCAAACACAAGTGCGTATTTATACGTATACGGTACTTTATAAATACACTTAGAATACACAAATCTCAATATAACACATGCATATCAGGAAAGCAATGTAAACACAACATTTGACATGTGAAATCTCATCCATAACAAGAATAAATCACTAACTGGGATTGAAAGCCTTGAAAACCATAACCTATACACTTAAAGTCCGCACCTTAAGCGAAGAAAGAACCGCCGAGCTGATTTAGACGAGTTGTCTTCGTCAACGGCGCTAGAATACCCTAAAATAAGGATAGAAATGAGATACAACAACACCAAGTCTAATCTAAGCTCTAACACAGGTTAGGATTAGGTTAACTTACCCCAAAAGAACTCAGAATCGTCAGAGGAACGATTCAAAGTAAAGGTTCAAAGGTGAAGAAGAACAAGGAAGAATCAAGATGAATCACCAACCAATCTCTCTCACTAACTCTCTCTTTTCCACTCTCTTTCCAAGCTAGGGTTAGAGAAAATTCGTATGGAAATGAGAGCTAGGGTTAAAGGACTATATATAGGCCTTAAAATGATGGAAATAACCCCAGGGTCAAGGTATACTTAGGTTATAACCAAAGCACACCTTTCTCGATCCAACGAAGCACTTCTGGTGGGCCTATAATCACGAAAGGTCGGATTTAAGCTCCTTGACCATGGATCTAGGTCAAGCAGAGTTTTCATACCGACCGGCTCTTCAGATCAGCCGTGGCGGACCACACTCAATTCAACGGTCACGGAAACTCGATCAGGTCCACAAGCACTAGGATATGCCTGGGCCAACCATCCTGATCAGAGGGTGAAATTGGGTCAGAATCCAACGGTCAGAATGCTTAAAATCGTCGCGCAAGCGACACGACTCAGATTTCAATAAAAGCTTATTAAGTTCCAACCGTTCTCACACTCTTCACTCCGAGCTCAATCAAATCGACCCAGAACATCAGATCGACTTGATTTTCGAGGTGAAGATCAAGCCCAACTCGGTGACCGCAACAGCCTAAGATCATCGCCATCGGACTTTCGACGCGCGGTCCAGATCCGATCCAGATCTTCCAGAAATTCCCCAGAACAACTGGATTTAGCGATGGATCCCAGCTTTCAGAGTAACGTAGCGCTCACTAATCTACACGATTAGAGCCATGCAGATACAATTTAAAGTGATTGATGCGGATTTCACAAGCAATCGAGTAAAGCGCTAATTACCCCAAAACAACTACTTAAGGAAAGATTAGCACAAAAATTCCAAGGTCGTTACAATCTACCCCCCTTAAAGAAAATTTCGTCCTCGAAATTCATACCTTCATATAATCCTCAAGGATCAGAGGGTAGGTCTTCCTGACCTCAGCTTCAGATTCCCAAGTAGCCTCTTCCACACCATGATGCGTCCATAGCACCTTTACGAGAGGGATAACCTTGCTACGCAGCACCTGCTCCTTTCTATCCAGAATACGCGTCGGTCGCAGTACATAAGTGGCATCCTCGCTTAACTGCACTTGCTCCCAACTGATAATATGCGAAGGATCAGGAACGTACTTCTTCAGCATAGAAACATGAAATACGTTATGCACGCCCGCAAGAGGTGTGGGCAAAGTAAGGCGGTATGCTACCGCTCCCACTCGATTCAGAACTTGAAATGGACCAATAAATCTCGGCGTCAGCTTCCCCTTCTTACCGAACCGCAGAACTCCCTTCATAGGAGAGACCTTCAGAAACACATGGTCTCCCACTACAAACTCAAGCGGTCGACGCCTCGTATCAGCATAACTCTTCTGCCTGCTCTGCGCTGCTAGAAGTCGACGTCGAATGATGTCAACCTTCTCTGAAGTCACCTGCACCAACTCTGGGCCAAGCAAACTACGCTCACCAATTTCTGCCCAACAATGTGGTGCTCTGCACGGGCGACCATACAACGCCTCATAGGGAGCCATGCCGATACTTGCCTGGAAACTATTATTATACGCGAACTCTGCATACTGAAGACAATCATCCCAACTGTCTTTGAAATCCAAAACACAAGGTCGCAACATATCCTCCAGGACTTGATTCACGCGCTCCGTCTGCCCATCTGATTGCGGATGAAACGCGGTGCTGAACTTCAGTTTCACACCCATGGCTTCTTGGATACGAGTCCAGAAGATAGATGTAAAACGCGTGTCTCTATCAGACACAATCTCCAGGGGAACTCCATGCAGACGCACTATCTCCTTGATATACAACCTAGCCAACTCGTCTGCAGAGTAAGTGACTCTGATCGGTAAGAAATGCGCCGACTTCGTTAATCGATCGACGATCACCCAAATAGAATCAAATCCCTTTCTCGTCCTCGGCAACCCAGAAATAAAATCCATAGAGATGAAATCCCACTTCCATTCAGCTATGGGCATGGGCTGCAACAACCCAGGAGGTCGGCGATGCTCTGCCTTGACCTGCTGGCACGTGAGACAACGAGAAACAAATTCAGCAATCTGGACCTTCATATTGTCCCACCAATAAGACCTCTTCATATCCTGATACATCTTCGTGCCACCTGGATGCATCGCAAGCTTAGAACTATGGGCTAACTCGAGAACCTCACGTCTCAAGTCAGGGATGTCAGGAACACATAACCGGCCACGAAAACGTAGGCCCCCATCAGAACTAACACTCTAGTCGGAGCTCTCATCTGTACCAACCCGCTGCCTCATCTTCACCAAAAGCTCATCATCTGCCTGAGCTGCAACGATCCTCTCGTCGATAACGGGCTGTACACGAATGTGTGCGATAACCTCATACGGCTCAACCACCGTAAGCTTCTGCTCAAAATCACGCACGAACTCCAACATCTCCCACTCTGCTATCATCAGCGGAGCCGCAAACTCCAAAGCCTTCTTGCGACTCAACGCATCTGCCACAAGGTTTGCCTTACCAGGATGGTAAGAAACATCGAACTTGAAGTCCTTCAATGTTTCCATCCATCTGCGCTGCCTCATATTCAAATCACGCTGCGTGAAAATATACTTAAGGCTCTTGTGGTCGCAAAAGAGCTCGAACTCCTCACCATAGAGGTAATGTCTCCAAAGCTTTAATGCGAAGATGACAGCTGCCAATTCCAGGTCGTGCGTAGGGTAATTCTCTTCGTGTTTCCTTAACTGACGCGAAGCATAAGCAATCACCCTGTCCTTCTGCATAAGGACACAACCCAGACCAACGCGAGAGGCGTCAGTATATATAATATACTTAACCCCTTGCTCTGGCAATACTAGCACAGGGGCGGACGTCAACTTGTCCTTCAGCTCCTGAAAAGCTAACTCCGCCTGCTCACTCCAAGCAAACTTCAAATCCTTCCGTGTCAGCTGCGACAACGGTCTGGCAATCTTCGAGAAGTCCTGAATAAAGCGTCGATAGTAGCCTGCAAGGCCAAGAAAACTCTCCAACAGAGAAGAATAAAAATCAATACGAATAGGGTAACTGACCAACGCCGACTCGGCCGAACTCTCCAACAAAGAAGAATAAAAATCAATACGAATAGGGTAACTGACCTGAACTGGGAAAGTAACAATCTCGCCCTCAGGTCCATGGATCGTCACTAATCTCGCTTCACAATCAATCTCAGCTCGCATCCTCGTGAGTCAATCCATACCCATAATAACATCGTAGTGATAAAGCGGTGCGACTAGCAAATCAACACGGATCGATCCACTTCCCAGATCGACCAAACAATCCATACAACGCTTGCCCAAGGTAGAGGACATCCTCGTAGCGGTAGTAAGCGTCACTCCAGGCATAGGAACAGATCTCAAACCCAAACGCCTAACTGCCGCATAAGAAATAAGAGAAGTAGTGGACCCTGTATCCACTAGCACAGAAACGGGAATACCTTCAATATGCGCTGTCACCTCAAAGGACCTCGGCACCAAGTCAGACATAGGCGCTTCAGCTGAAAGCGCATGAACACGAGCCTACTGCTGACGATTCGGCGGAGGAACCATGGGCCGCTGAGGTGGCCTGAAACCAGGAACTGCAGGTCTGAAGGATGGATGAGCTGGCGCTGATCGAAGAGGAGGAGGAGAAATAACCGGAGGCATCGGACGGCTAACCCTCTATGGTGGAGTAAAACCACCTGCTCGCATACAGGAGAAGCAGAAACGGTCCAAGTGCCCCACTTTCCCACAATAAGAACATCTCAGATCAGCTCTCATCTGCTGAGCGGGCGGCGCTGAACGCCTAGGAGGAGAATCAACTCGCGGCCTCTTGCCGAGGAAAGGTGTACCCTGGAAATCCGGTCGCGGCCTAGGAGGCATCGGTGCTCGCATGCGGGACGCTCTATCTCCGTCCTGCTCTACTCGCAAGGACATGCTCACTAGCTCCGCATATGAAGAAATGCTGGCACAGCAAATCTTCGATCGGATCTCAGGTCGCAGCCCCTCAGAAAAACGCCGCATCCTCATCGGCTGATCACCCAAGATCAAAGGAACATACCGCCCCAACTCAGTAAACCGGTTCTCATACTCCATAACCGACAACCCTCCCTGGCGGAGGTGAAGGAACTCACTCTCCTTCTCATGTCGGTACGTCACCGGGAAATACTTCTCGTGGAAGCGCGCCTCAAACGCCTGCCACGACCACGGACCTCCTCGACAACGCGAAGCACACTGTCCCACCACAAACCGGCCTTCCTTCTCAAACATGAAGGTGGCAAGCTCAACTGCTCGACCTCAGAGCAGTGCAACGGTCTCAGCATCTTAGAGATGCGGTCAATCCAATACTCGGCCTCCTCGGGTCTATGAGAACCCGCAAAAGTAGGAGGTCGCAAGCGCTGGAATCGCTCGAATGTGTCATTGGCACTAACACTGGCACTGGCACTCCCAGATGGAGGCATAGGTGAAACAGGTGGAGTCGCCCCTACCGACTGAGCAAAAATGCCAGCCATGGAGGAGAGGAACTCCTGCTGCTGCTGCTGCTGCTGCTGCTGAAACTGCTGCTGCTGCATCAACAACATCATCTGCTCAAACCTATCAACAGGTGAAGCAGAAGAAGGTGCATGGCTCGGCTTAGGAACCGAGGGTGTGACTGGAGGAGCCATAGGTGTCGACCCAACACCAGCACGAGATGGACCCGCCTGTGGATCTGACTGGCTATCGCTCAAGGGAGGAAGCCCAGCAAGCGACTCAATCAGAGAGAGACGGGCCGAAGTCTTCGAACCCTTAGGAGGCATCCCTACATTAAATCAGAGGATGCAACCTGTCAGATTCTAAGTCACATAATCCATCCACACAACAACACAGCACAGCACACTCCAAAGACAAACAACATGCATTCCATTAATCAAAATCGTCGCAATACAAGTAGTGCAGCAATACATGAATCACGACTAGGAAAGCATGAAACAACAACATCTAACACTTCAAACAACCATAATAACTACAACCACTAACAGCTACCACAACTACAACAACTCCAACTACAAGCCAACAACGGCTACACACAGAAAGAAAAACACAAACAAAGCAAAGACGGCCATGACGATGCCACTCGTTGGAATCAGGAGATGGAGGCGGAGCACCCTTATCCTGCAGGCAACACAGGATAGATTTCAAAGTCCGAGACATCTTCTTAAACTTATGCTTAACAAAGCCTCGAAGATCCACCATCTCCTGGGGTAAAGCAGCTTGCCCTTCTTCAAGCCGTGTAAGACGGGCATCTCTGGCAATCTGCTCTGCGCCCTGCTCAGGCACCACAGGAGGAGAGCTATCACTCGAATCCTGTGCCTCAATCTCTTCCTCGTCTTGCTCTGCTTCTTCCCCAGACTCCGCACCGCCTTCAGCATAACTCTCATCATCACCACTCTCAGACCCGGCCTCACCCTCTGAGGCAAGCCGACCAGAACCAACCTCCATCAGCTTAAGGGTCCTCAAGTTGATATAGCGAACAGGGACCGGCTTCTCAGCTCCAAGCCTATAGCCAAACTCATGTGCGATCTTGCAAATGAGGCGGCCAAAGGGAAGAGACTCGGTCCGTCTACTCGAACGAGCGATGAGAATAATCTGACGCAGGACGTACGTCGGCACACACAACTTCGCATCCTGCCCCACCTGATATAGAAAATCTACCATCAGGCGCGTACACTCGCTGCGGTTGCTCCACCTTGGATACACATTGAACGTAAAGATGTGGTGAAGCAAACGGAAGTCGTCCGTCATGAAAGAAGCCAGAAGACTCCTATTCGAGTAGACTTCAACTCCTGAACTACCGGAGTGGCGATCTTGCCCCAGAAACTTCAACTCCTGAGATCATCGACACGCGGTCCAGATCCGATCCAGATCTTCCAGAAATTCCATCGGACTTTCGACTCCTGAAACTTCAATTTAAAGTGATTGATGCGGATTTCACAAGCAATCGAGTAAAGCGTTAATTACCCCAAAACAACTACTTAAGGAAAGATTAGCACAAAAATTCCAAGGTCGTTACATAAGGTACCTCCCTTTATATCATTTACTCAACCGAAAGATCCATCTAGGGTCATCAATCCTAGTTAATCACATACGATAGGCAAGTTGTAGGACATCACTCCTAATGAAAAATAGTGGATAGGTGAGTTTGAAATTTTATACTCGAGGTCACTACGGGGAGTCTCGTCACCTCAGCGCAGGCCGACAGCTCGAATATAATGTCCCATACCACCGCATTTGGCTCACGAGTTTGGGTTGCTCACTGGTCACTACGGGGAGGCTTGTCACCCCAACGTAGGCCGAATGCTCGACCACAGTGTCCCATACCACCATGCCCAGCTCATGAGTCATAGCAGATCATGGTTCCATGGTTAAAATGGGTTTTTACATTGGCGGGGGTATCCTAGATTCAAGCAGTGGCGTCCATACATGGTGAACATACAATAGGTCGATCGGTTTTTAGGGAAGTTCAATTGGTATGGGCACACACTAATGTAATCGACATGGAGTGCATAAGCACCCCTTGTGGCTTAACCATTATCGACAATCGTTGTGCGACCCGGATTTGTGGAATTTTCCCGATGTGACGCGACTAATTCGACCACCTGAACAGGGACTATTACTGATTGCCTGGACTACATTGTAGCCCCAATCTTACTCAAATGTAGCGAATAAATACATGGGATAATCATTTCAGCATTTGACAAACAATCTAAGTAAATACTTCATTTGAGCATTTTATCAAACACCTTGAACATATTAACAAACAGCTACATTTTATTCATAAATTACGTGGAGGCAAGTATGATTACATGAAATAAATTATACATATGTACAAGGTAATGCAAAATACTATCTTAATACCTGTAATAAGTGCAAATCATCAACATTTTCTCATTCAAACAATTTATCAAACACTTGGCTATACATAAGCAAATACACAGACTAGGCTAGTTACAACAAGTATGTTAGCAATTCCACCTACAAGGATGTTGTCACGCCCCAAACTCGGAGACCGGGCTCACAAAATTCCCGATCGCCGAATCCGGTGCTGACAGCCTTCATAGTACCCCATTCTCGGCTCCCGGCACCCATACACCAGGTTCCGATCCTGGGATCCTATAAGGAGGATTTCAAACATGATTTTGATTCTGTCCAAGCATAACCATAAGCATAACCCACGAACAATAACCACAAGAACACCATCACAAAATCTACTATGATAAAAAAACTTATGAGTACAATGCGTATGAAAGGGAAATACAAGATAATGATAATAATAGAAATTCCAAAAGCTCGACTGCACGCTTCAATTCTGACGAGGCTACGATTGCGTCCTGGCGTCACCTGCACGCATCGATCGTGCATAAGCTTATAAAAAGCTTAGAGGGTGGTGTAAGTGTGTGTGCAATATTAGCGTGCTCAGAATGCAAGGTTAGAGTAATGCGGAATCATGGTGATGAGTACATGAATGCAATCAGCCGTACTAAGGCTATATGGTGCAAGATATGAATGCTATCGGCCATAACATGGCCATGCGATGCGAGATGTAACTCAAGTATGTCAATCCTCATCATATATCAGTACAGTTCTCATTTTGGATAATCATCGGGGTTTAGTACACTCCAAATGGCACTGCTGCTCACCAAGTCGCACAATCCAAGTGAGCGTAAGAAACCTCACTATCCACCTGCCAATAGTCTGCCAATACCTATCTGACACATCAATAGTGAACCCATTCACGAGCTGGTCAAACTCAGCCTAGTATTGAAATGGCCAAGCTATATGTCCTAGAGGGGGGGTGAATAAGACTATGCCAAATTAAATTTAAAAACTGCGAAATATGAAACAAAGAATAGATAACACTATACACCAATCACAGTATAGGAATGGAAAGCAACCTAAAATAGAGAAATAGAAACAAAAATTGTTTTAAGGACAACCTTACACCAAAAATCAAAGTTTATGGTAAGACAACCTTATTTCTAGAACAAATAGAGAAACTGAAGCTCAACGTAATAAGGAGATAGCAAAAATATAATGTTAAAATGTAAATCTAAATTATTACAACATTCCCCACTGAGCTTGAAATGTAAAATTTACAACATTCTCATCCACACATACATTCCACAATTCTGAATGATAAAAGATAGAAAATATAAATCACACATCCACAACATAAAGAATTATAGTGGTTCGCTTGTGTGTTCACCAACTGTTAAACAACATCCATACAGAATGCTACTCCACTCCTAATATCCTCACACAGGGGATATTAGCGTTCACTATCAAATAGGTTTTCACAGGTTCACCTAAAACCTTCACAATTGTGTCTTTTTCAAAGGGCTTACACAATTCAAAAACCCTCACTTCTGAGTTTTCTGGCTCTCCTCAGATAACCAACAACTTTGAGATTTTTCTGGCTTAATCTCAAATAAAACCAAACAATGTAAATTACACAAATTATAAAATACCTGATTTTCTCCTTCGTTGTAGCAGCCCAGAAGAACCAAGTCAGAGTAGAGATTTGAATGTCAAAGTTTAATGTCCAATACTCACCTTATAATGGTTCTAGGTTCTAATAGATTTTAAATTAAAACAAAAGGGCTAGCTCTAATTGATTTTGATTCCAGAAAAAGGAAAACAACAATTTCTCTTTTCAGATTAGATTGGAATGCAAGAAACAAAATCAATTAACAAAGCTAAAGAAAGAGAATATTAAATATGCACACTTAGCTTAAATGGAGCACCGACTTATCTCTCAGAAGACCGAATTAAATTAACTTGAATTACTTATTTTATTTTGAGATTCGTGCTCTATTTATAGGTGAGCAAATCACGTCTTCGACTGGTCTAAGGACCTCGACGACTAGTCGTAGAACCAACAAATATTTGAAAATTCAGGCGCGATAAGATTTGGCAGTTTCACGACTGGTTGTAGGTTTCCTTCAACTGGTCGTAGGTCTCCGTCGACTGGTCGTAGGATCCCTCGACTGGTCGTAGGTGGCCAAATTTCAACATTATTCTTTGAGTCATAGGTCTACGACTGGTCGAAGATGCAGTCGACACTATTCCTACGACTGGTCGGACAGTCCCCGGGACTAGTCGGAGCCTAACAGAAAATTTTTAATTTTTGTAGCAAACTTACGACTGATCCAGGAAATGTTTAGACAGGTCGAAGCAGTGCTAGGACTAGTCGAACAAAGTCTAGGATTAGTCTAAGAACAGACCAAACTTACTTATATAAAACATATGAATTATGTATCCAAAATGGCCAACTCTAAAGGTCAGCCTAAGGTCAGTCATACCTCAATAGTGAAGTAAGGACATTGAAACTTTAGAGACGAGTGACCTTTGAAAGTAATGGAGCTTGAAGTCCTGATGTCATTTAAACTTGAGAGCTTTTTGAGATCTTGAGATTGAACTAGAAAGCTTCTTGAGATCTTGAGGTTGAACTTGAAAGCTTCTTGAGATCTTGACTTGTGAACAGTGCTTGTCAACCTAAGTTGATCTTGAGTGGAGCATTGTTCTTCACAGATACAAGCTTCATAATAGTGTCTTTGGGACCACAAATTTGACAACACAAAGGGCTATAAACTATAGCACTTACAATCTCCCCCTTTGTCAAATTAGTGACAAAACACACTTTCAAGATATGTTACATAACACAGAATATCTGATTAAAGAATCATGCACCAGTTGTTATATCTGATTAAAGAGTCATGCATCAGTTGTTACCAACCAGCATCCTACAGACTTGTAAATCAATATTCAGTCCAGCTCTGCACACCTCTGCACATACTCCCCTTGAGTAAAATACTCATAAAACACCATACAATACAGTCTCCCTCCTCGTGACAACATCCATATCCATATACATATCCATAACATATCCATACTCCCCCTTTTTGTCACAATAGGACAAAGGAAGCACAAAATAGATGGCCGAGGAGAAATAATCAATGAGAAATATGAGAGGTAACTAGTCAAAATATGAGAACATAGCATAAGCAACACACATAATCCATAGACTGAGCTAAGTTAGAGAGAGTGACAAACTCAAAAACTAGTTAAGAGTAATAAAGTTATTACAAACCAGTAAACTTAAAAATACTAATCTGACCCAGATGACGGAGCAGGAATGGAAAGATCAAGTTGATGCATGCCTTTGTTCAAGCGCTTAAGATATTGGCGCATATATTTGAACTGTAAGTCATGGGCAACAGACATATTTTCCATCTTAATATTTAGATTCTCAACTATATCTTCCAATGCACTCAGAAGTGCATCAAATGAAGAAGCCTCATAATCTGGATCATTTGTAGAATCAGACTCAAGCTCTTCAAAAATATCATCTATGTTAATATCATCAGGAGGAAGATCACTAGCTTCTTCCTCATGTTTAGCTTCAGCACTGCCAACACCATCACCTTGGCCAGGAAGGAAATCCAGCTTCATCTTATTGATATTGGAATTATGAAATATCAGATGATGGATAGGGGCCTCTCCAACTGGCATGTCGACTGACATATATGTAGCCAACACAGTCATCAAATATCCAAACGGAATGTCACTGTGACCAGGATGGAGTCGAAATTGAATGATGAAGTGACAAATCAAGGATGGTAAACAAATGTTAACACCACTGACAACAGAATGAAGAATACGAACCATGAAAGACGTCAATTTAGATTTATTACCCGACCGAGGATACAAATTAGACACAAAGATTTTGTGAAGAACTCTATATTTGGGTAACAGATATTTTAAAGGAAGCGCATTCCCTTTATGCGTCCATTGTACATCCAAATTGCATAAGTCCTCAGTCAGCATACGTTTTTTAGCGACAGAGGGTTTATCAGATAAAGTATGGATGGGAATACCCTCATCATTCATTGGAATATCCATAAGGACTGAAATCAAATGACGATCAACTTCAAATGGCCCTTCTCTTGTGGAGATAGAAAAAGTTAAATTTTCCAGTGAGAAAGCACATATGCATGCAAACATGGATTGGGCAATGGACCGATATGCTGGCCCACCCTAAAGTAATAAGTTATTCCAACCTACAGATTGGAGCATAGGAAAAATATCAAAAGGAGCAACATGATTAATATCAACTGGATGCTCAGCAATAACATTATGCAAACTGATGTCCCGAACATAAGATGGATCGTCCTCAGGAGCCTTAAGATGACACTCAATGATAGGGGCCGATCTGGAAGAAGAAGACGGACCACGGGACGTTGATTTTCTTCCTCTAGAAGCCATATGCAACAAAGATTTTAAGAATATAAAGAGTTGCAAAGGATTGAGAAAAGGGTTTTCTCAAATCAAATTTTTCAAAAGAAAAAACCCCAAATCTCAACTAAATTCGAAATAGACAACTCCAAAAGAGAAATAGAAGCAATATAGACACAAATGTACAAGCAAAATGCAAATGGAGAACTAACCTTAAAGATTTTGGGAGATGGGTTCGACTAGTCGTGTGTCGGCTCATTGGAGAGTGAAGTTGAAATGAAGAAGAAGATGATTTCTCCCTAATTTTAAGTAAATCCACGCGATTCACAATTGGTCATGGATATACACGACCGGTCATAGCATGACTGGTCGTGGATACTCACAACTGGTCGAGTACAGGCCAAAAACTCTAATTTTTGCATATTTTTCAAGATTTGAAAACTAAACTAGCAAATATATACAATATGATGCAAATAGGCATAATTAATCATTTTATAATCACATGTCGAGATCAAATTTCATTTTATTAAACCTGCTTTTATCGAGCGGTTTAGTGAAAATATCAGCACATTAATTCTCGGTAGGGATATGTTCTAAAGATATAACCTTTTCTTCAACTAATTCTTGAATATAATGAAATCTAATATCAATGTGCTTAGTACGAGAATGCTGAATTAGATTTTTCAAAATATTTATGGCACTGGAATTATCACAATACAATAACATAGAATCTTGTTTAATTCCATAATCACTTAGTATACGTTTCATCCAAACAAGCTGTGTACACGCATTACCAGCTGCGATATATTTAGCTTTAGGTGTTAAAAGTGATATAGAACTTTGTTTCTTGCTAAACCAAGAAACTAAACAGTTTCTGATATAAAAACAACCACCACTGGTTGATTTTCGATCATCATGATTACTAGCCCAGTCAGCATCTAAGTACCCAGCTAATTGAACACTAGTCTCATGAGGATACCAGAGACCGAGATTAACAGTATTTGCGACATATCGTATAATCCGCTTGACAGCAGTCAAGTGCGACTCTTTAGGTTTACACTGATATCTAGCGCAAATACCAACACTTAGAGCAATATTGGGTCTACTAACAGTTAAATATAATAGACTACCAATCATACTCTGATATAATTTCGGATCCACATTTTTACCTGCAAAATCTTTTGAGAGTTTCAAGGTTGTACTCATAGGAGTATCAAAGTTCTTACCATTTTCAAATCCAAATCTCTTAATCAAGTTCATGGCATATTTAGATTGAGAAATGAACATTCCATCAAGTTTTTATTTTACTTGTAACCCGAGGAAATAATTCAATTCCCCAACCAAGCTCATTTCAAACTGATATTTCATCAAATCTGCAAACTCAATAGTCATGTCAGTACAGGTAGATTCATAAATGATATCATCAACATAGATTTGTACTAATAAGATGTGATCCTTATGTTTTTTAATAAACATAGTTTTTGTAAGTGCTATAGTTTATATCCCTGTCTGTTGTCAAATTTGTGGTGCCAAAATCACTGTTATATATAACTTGCATAAGTGAAGCTCTCTCAAGGATCAACATTCATAAACAAGCTAACTCACAACAAGCAAAGCTCACAAGTACAAGGATCAATCTTGAATGCAAGAACTGCTCACAAGACAAGACTCAAGCTGCAAGACTTCAAGAAGAGTACAAGGTAGTTTGTAAAGAACTCAAGACACTTTCAAGATTGAGCTACATCAAGATTTCAAGATTGAACTATATCAAGACTTCAAGGCTCACACTTCAAGGTCACTAGTTCCTAATGTAAGGCTCATACTTCAAGGTCACTAGTTCCTAATGTTTCAATGTCCTTACTTCATGGTTGATGTTTGACTGACCTTAGGTTGACCTTAGAAGTAGGTCACTTTGGATACATAAATCGAATGTTTATTTTACATGAGTTTGGTCTGTTCTTCGATAGTCCTAGGCCTTCTTCGACTAGTCCTAGAGTTGCTTCGATCAGTCTAAGAAATTTCTCGATCAGTCGTGAGTTTGTTACAAATTTCGGATAAAATCTGTTAGGCTTCGACTAGTCCAGGAATCTGTTCGACCAGTCGAAGGAACAGTGTCGACTGCATCTTCGACCAGTCGAAAATCTTCAACTCAAAATCCAGCGATGTTTTTCATGTTCTTCGACCAGTCGAAGGAAACCTTCGACCAATCGAAGGTGACCTACGACCAGTCGAAGGAAACCTTCGACCAGTCGTAGAACGGTCAAAGCTTATCGCGCCTGATTTTTCAAATATCTGTTATTGCTTCGACTAGTCGAAGAGCTCCCTAGACCAGTCGAAGACGCAATCTGCTCACCTATAAATAGGGCACGAATCTCAGAAGAAATCATCGAATTAATTAATCCATTCAAGCCAATCTTCGTCGAACTTCTGAGAGATAATTCTGTGCTCCATCTAAGCTAAGTGTGCTTATTTAATATTCTCTTTCCTTAGCTTTATTTAATTGATTTTGTTTCTGCTATTCCAATCTAATTTGATAAGAGGAATTGTTATTCCCTTTCTTTGGAATCAAAATCAATTAAGGCAAGCCCTATTTGGTTTAATTTAAAATCTATTAGAATTAGAACCATTGTAATTGAGTACTGGACATTGAACTTGGACATTCAATCATCTACTCTGATTTGGTTCTACCGGGCTACAACGAAGGAGATAATCGGGTATTTTACATTTAATTGTAAATTCCTTTTGTTTTGGTTTCTTTCAAGATTTGCGAGAAAAATCTTGTTGTATTGGTTATCCGAGGAAAGCCAGGAAACTCAGAAGTGGGGTTTTTAATTGTGTAAGCCCACAGACAAAGACACAATTGTAAAGGTTTTGGGTGAACCCTGGGAAAACCTATTTTGTTAGTGAACGCTAATATCCCTGTGTGAGGATATTAGGAGTGGAGTAGCATTCTGTGTGGTTTGTTTAACGGTTGGTGAACACACAGGCGAACCACTATAATCCCTTGTGTTGTGGTTGAATGATTTATACTTGATCTTTAATTATTCTTTTGTGGGATGTATGTATGGTGGTGAATGTTGTAATCATTTAATTCAAGCATTGTGAGAATTTTGTAATAGTTTAGAATTTATTTTCTGCTATTCCTTTATCAGCTTGATATTCAATTTCCTTTAAAAGTTATTCCAGCAAGGTTGCCCTGCCATTTTTATGGTGTATGGCTATCCCTAGAACAATACATTTGTGATTACAATTTATTTCAATTCAGTTTGTATTTATTTCTGTATTCCTCTTTGGTTTGAGATTTGATACAAAGATCTTTCTAGAAATAAGGTTGTCCTACCATAAACTCTGGTTTTTGGTGTAAGGTTGTCCTCAGAACAACATTTGTATCAACCTCTCAAGATCTGAATTTTGAGGTTATTTTACTTTCTTGCATTGTGATTTATTTTGGCTATCATATTCTTTTTAATTCCGCTGTTATAAGTTTTATTTGGCATTGTCCTATTCACCCCCTCTAGGACATATAGCTAGGCCTTTTCAAGTGGTATCAAAGCCTAATAGCTCTTTTTAATTCTTAGATTTAATTCCTGAGCTAACGATTTAAGCTATTTAAGATGTCAAATTTTGATAGCCTTTTAGTCAAAAGGCCTCCACCCTTTGATGGCTCCAACTATACCTATTGGAAAGCCAGAATGAGGATCTTCCTCAAATCAATGGATGAAAATGTGTGGCAAGCCACAGTGACTGAATGGAAACCTCCTATCATGGAAGTTACTGGGGTTGATGGTTCAAAATTTATGAAAGTCACACCATATTACCAATGGACCACTCTTCAGAAAAGTGAGAGTAGTGCAAATTCTAAAGCACTAAATGCAATTACTTGTGCACTATCACCGGATGAGTTCAAAAGAATCATTTCCTGTGATACTGCAAAGCAAGCTTGGGATATATTAGAAATGACACACGAGGGTACCACAATTGTCAAAAAATCTAAAGTCCAACTCCTCACAACCAGATTTGAAGAAATTCATATGGAGGAAAATGAAATGTTTATGGACTTTTGCACTAGATTGAATGACATTGTAAACTCAATATGGGGTCTTGGTGATAAAATCCCAGAAAGTAAAGTGTGTGCAAAAATATTATGCTCACTTCCTAAACGGTTCAATTCTAAAGTAACCGCGATCCAGGAACTTCGTGATACGGATAATATGAGGGTAGAAGAACTAGTTGGTTCTCTACAAACCTACGAGTTAAACTTTAAAACTCCTAAAGGTAAATCTATCGCACTAAAATCTTCTAAATGTAATTCAGAAGAAAATTCTGATTCAGAAGATGATATGGCTCTTTTAGCTAAGAAATTTTACAAGATTTTCAAAAGCAAGAAAAGGGTTGATTTTCAAAAATCAAATGATAAAAAGAAGTTTAGACATAAATCTCAAAAATCTTTGAAAGATAGTCAATGTTACAACTGTCAAGAATATGGGCACTTAGCAAATAGATGTCCTAAAAGGGACAAACCCAAGAAGAAGGGTATGTTGGTTACATGGGATAAATCATCTGATTCTGAAGGTTCTTCTGAATCAGAAGATTCTGAAACTGAGTCGGGCAATGAGGTTAAAACTTTTATGACTCTAGCCAAATTCACATTTTCAGATAATGACTCAACAAGTGAAGAAAATCTGAGTAGTGAATGTGAAAATGAAGATGATCTTCAAGACGCTTACAATGCCCTATATAAGGAAAGTTGTAAAATTGCTGTCAAACTTAAACTTCAAAAAGAAAAGTTTTCTAAACTCAAAAAATGTTTTGAATCACTTGTCTTAGAAAAATCACAAATTTCAGATTGTTTTGAAAAATCAAAATGCGATTTGGAATTCAAAAACTCCCTAATTATTGATTTAAAATCTGAAATTGAGAAACTTAAAACTGAAGTATCTTCTCTTCTGAGTCTAAAGGACACATGGAAATATGCCCAAGGTGATCCAAAGTTAGAAAAGCTTTTATCCGGATCAAGAAAATGTGGTGATCTATCCGGGTTGGGCTATGATAAAAATCTATCTCCTAAACAAAAGTATACTCCTCCTATGTTTGTTAAAGGAGAGTCCTCAAACTCAAAAGGGAAAAGTACTTATCAAGATTTTTCTAGAAATTCAAAAACTTTTCAAAAACCTAGAAGCAGCCATGTCAACTTTAATTAGAAATGAAATCCACTAGCTGAAAAGATAGTTGATTTACTCAGGGAGCTCTTAAAATCTAACTCTATAGGTCATTCCTACAAATATACACAAAAGAAGACCAACTATGTTCCTAAACCCAAAACAGTTATGAAATTGGTTCCTAAAGTTACCTGCTTGGTTGCTCACACTACTTTCAAAGCAACAAGTCATTCAAAGTGGTACCTAGACAGTGGATGCTCCACTCATATGATAGGTGACAAAGCTTTATTCACGGATCTGAAAGATATGACTGATGGTTCAGTCACATTTGGTGATGGTAGCAACTGCAAGATTATAGGCCAAGGTATGGTTCAACTTTTTAATCTTCCTGTGTTTAAAAATGTTTTATATGTTGATGGCTTAAAACATAACTTGCTTAGTATATCTCAAATATGTGATAATAACCATAGTGTTCGGTTTTCTAATCAAAGCTGTGAGATACTAAATAATAAGGGTTCTGTAATATTAACTGGACGTAGAACGTCTGAAAATTGCTATATTATTAGCGAATCCAGCTCATCTAATCAAACATGTTACATGGTCCATACAGACGAGACTGATTTATGGCACAAACATCTTGGACATGTACATTATCGAAATTTATATAGATTGAGCAAACAAGAACTTATAAGAGGTTTACCCAAACTTCAGAAATTAGATAAAATATGTGGTGAGTGCCAGATAGGCAAACAAACAAAGAACTCACACAAAAAGGTGAATTCAAATACCACATCAAGACCACTCGAACTTCTCCACATGGATCTGATAGGACCTACTAGAACAAAAAGTCGTGGTGGGAAAAAGTATATCCTGGTAATAGTTGATGACTTTACCAGATTCGCTTGGGTAGTCTTTTTAAGGGATAAATCTAAAACCCTTGAAGAAGTAAGAAAAGTTTTCAAAAGGATTCAAACTGAAAAATCTTCTCAAATCAGTAAAATTCGTAGTGATCATGGATCTGAATTTGAGAATAGCAATTTTGAGAAGTTCTGTACCGACCAAGGAATATTACATGAATTCTCTGCTCCCAAAACTCCACAACAAAATGGAATTGTAGAAAGAAAGAATAGAGTGCTTCAAGAAATGGCTAATGTCATGTTGAATAGCATAAAGCTCTCTAAAAATCTTTGGGCTGAAGCAGTCAACACAGCTTACTATATTATTAACCGAGTCTACACTAGCAAAGATAATAATAAAACAGCTTACGAATTGTGGTTCAATAAAAAGCCTACTGTTAAATACTTTCGAGTTTTTGGCAGCAAGTGCTATATTTTACGTGATCGTGAAAATTTGGGAAAATTCGATACGAAGAGTGATGAAGGTATTTTTCTAGGATATTCCTTAAACAGTCGAGCTTATAGGGTTCTGAACAAAAGGACTGGTGTGATTCAAGAATCTATTAATGTTGTCATTGATGATCACTTAAACACGCCAATTTCTAATTCAGATAATGATGAAGTACTAATCATTGATAAACCTGATACTTCATCGAATCAGACTGATTCTGAGTTGAGGACTGCTAAAGATCATCCAACCACACAAATTCTTGGAAACCCTCTCACCGGTGTTTGCACCCGTAGACAACTTGAGGATATATGTAATTATGTATGTTTTACATCCCAAATAGAACCATCTAACGTAAAAAAGCTCTTGCTGATGAGAACTGGATTGTTGCGATGCAAGAAGAACTCAACCAATTCGTAAGAAATGATGTTTGGTATCTCGTACCAAGACCTAAAGATAAACACATCATTGAAACAAAATGAATTTTCAAAAATAAGTCTGACGAGTGTGGAAATATAATTAGAAACAAGGCTAGACTAGTGGTACAAGGTTATACTCAAATTGAAGGGATTGATTTCGATGAAACTTTTGCACCAGTAGCACGTCTTGAATCTATCAGACTATTTATATCCATTGCATGTTTTAGAAAGATAAAGATCTATCAGATGGATGTGAAAAGTACTTTTCTAAATGGCGATTTACATGAAGAAGTCTATGTTGAACAGCCAATGGGTTTTGAAGATTCCAAAAATACTGATTATGTATATCGGCTTAAAAAGGCACTTTATGGATTAAAACAAGCACCTAGGGCATGGTATGAGAAACTAACGAAATTTATTTTAAGTCATAATTTTCAAATGGGATCTGTTGATAAAACTCTGTTTGTTAAAAAACATAATGATCATATCTTAATGGTGCATATTTATGTTGATGATATCATTTATGGATCAACTTGTACTGACTTGACTACTGAGTTTGCAGATTTGATGAAATCACAGTTCGAAATGAGCATGGTTGGGGAATTGACTTATTTCCTTGGATTGCAAGTAAAACAACAACCTGAAGGAATATTCATTTCTCAATTTAAGTATGCTTTGAATCTAATCAAGAGATTTGGATTTGAGAATGGCAAGAATTTTGATACTCCTATGAGTACTACCCTGAAACTCTTAAAAGACTCTAATGGTAAAAATGTTGACTTAAAACTTTATCGGAGTATGATTGGTAGTTTGTTATATTTAACTGTTAGTAGACCTGATATTTCTCTAAGTGTTGGTATTTGCACAAGATATCAATCTGATCCAAAAGAATCTCACTTGATTGCTGTCAAGCGAATTATTAGATATGTCGCAAGTACTGTAAATCTCAGTCTCTGGTATCCTCATGAGACCAGTGTCCAATTAGCTGGGTACTCGGATGCTGACTAGGCTGGTAATCTAGATGATAGAAAATCAACCAGTGGTGGTTGTTTTTACATTGGAAATTGTCTAGTTTCCTGGTTTAGTAAGAAACAAAATTCTATATCACTTTCAACAGCTGAAGCTGAGTATATCGCAGCTGGTAATGCATGTACACAACTTGTTTAGATGTAACGAATGCTAAGTGATTATGGAATTAAACAGGATTCTATGTTATTACATTGTGATAATTCCAGTGCGATAAATATTTCAAAAAATCCTATTCAGCATTCTCGTACTAAGCACATTGACATTAGATTTCATTATATAAGGGAATTAGTAGAAGAAAAAGTTATATCTCTAGAATATATTCCTACCGAAGATTAACGAGCTGACATTTTCACAAAACCTCTCGATAAAAGCAGGTTCAAAAAGATGAAATTTGATCTTGGCATGTGCATTTTAAATTGATTATTTATGCCTACTTGTATTATTGTGTATATATTTGCTAGATTGAATTCCAATTTTTGTATAATTTGCAAGAAATATGAATTTTTGGACATTCTTCGACCAGTCGTGAGTATACTCGACCAGTCGACCTTCGACCGGTCGTAGATATCCACGACCAGTCGTAGAACTCAGGAATCTCTTAAAATTTGGGGATTTTTGCTTTCTTCCTCATTTCATTTTTCTTCTCTAAGGAGCCGTGCTTCGACTTGTCAATCCCATCTTTCATGTTCTTCAAGGTTAGTGTTCCAAATCACATTTTTCTTGCAGATTTGTGTCTAGATTGTTTACTTTTCAAGCTTTAAGCTTTGTATTTTGGATTTCATTGAGATTTGGGGTTTGGATTTTAAAAAATCTATTTTGTGTAAACCTACTTCTCAATCCTTTGCAACTTCTTAATTCCTTGATATCCTTGTTGCAAATGGCTTCTAGAGGTAGAAAAACTACTTCCCATGGTCTTTCTTCTTCCTCCAGATTGACCATTATCTCTAAGCGTCATCTTCTTGTTCCCAATGATGATCCATCATATGTTAGGGACATTAGATTACGTAATGTTATTGTTGAACATCCTGTTGATGTTAATCATAATGCACCTTTTGACATCCTTCCTATGCTTGAAGCTGTAGGTTGGGTTAACTTATTACATTGGGGTGGGCCTGCATATCGGTCCATTGCCCAATCCATGTTTACATGTATTAGTGCTTTCTCACATGATAATTTAACTTTTAAAATATCTACTAGAGAAGGGCCTTTTGACATTGATCGTCATTTAATTTCAGCCCTTATGGACATTCCTGTGAATGATGAGGGTATTCCTATCCATAACTTAACTGATAAACCCTCAATGTCTGAAAAACGCATGCTCTCTAGAGATTTGTGCAACATGGATGTTCAATGGACACAAAAAGGGAATGCGCTTCCCGCAAGGTATTTGTTACCCAAGTACAGAATTTTCCACAAAATCTTTGTGTCTAATCTGTATCCTCGTTCGGGTAATAAAACTGACTTGACTTCGTTTATGGTTCGTGTTATCCATGCTATTTCCAATGGTACTCAGATTTGTTTACCATCCTTAATCTGTCATTTCATTCTTCAGTTTAGACTCCATCCTGGTCATAGTGACATTCCTTTTGCCTATTTAATGACTGTATTGGCTACACATATGTTAGTCGATATGCCGGTTGATGAGGCACTAATCCATCATCTGATCTTCAACAATACTAATATCAATAAGATGAAGCTGGATCTACTACCTGAATAAGGTGGTGGTGGTCATGAAGAAGCTGGTGATGACATTAATATGGATGACATTTTTGAGGAACTGGATTTTGACTCAACAAATGATCCAGATTTTGAACCATCTGATGTTGATGCTCGTCTGAGTGCATTAGAGGATAAAGTTGAGAATATAAATGTAAAGATGGAAAACGTGTCTGTTGCTCATGATTTACAATTCAAGTACATGCGCAAATATCTTAGGCAATTGAACAAAGGCATGCACTAACTTGATCCCTCTATTCCTGCTCCATCATCTGGTTCTGGTTCTGACTAGTTTATATGAGACTTCTGGTCTGTAATAACTTTATAACTTAGCACTTGGTTGACTGATTTTGAGTTAGATACAATCTATGTTTTATGCTGGATATTTATTCTATATGAAGCTATGCTGAGTATGTCTATCACTGTTTTGCTATACTCTCATAACTCCTCATGTTTACTCTCATATATCCCTTTATTTAGTTCTCATTTATTGTTGTTTTCTTTGTTATCTTGTGACAAAAAGGGGGAGAATGGTTTGTTCTTAATGATGTGATTGTGAGAGGAGTAGTATTGGTTATGTTACTCAGGGGGAGTATGTTTGAACTAGTTGAATGAAACTGGTTGAATGTTGAATTGAATGTTGAATGTTGAATATTGAATATTGATTTGCAGGTAAGCCAATTTATATGACCTGGTTCATAACTCTTTAACCAGTTGTTTTACTTTATGTTTATCTTGGTTATGTGTTTTGTCACTAATTCGATAAAGGGGGAGATTGTAAGTGCTATAGTTTATATCCCTGTCTGTTGTCAAATTTGTGGTGCCAAAATCACTGTTATATATAACTTGCATAAGTGAAGCTCTCTCAAGGATCAACATTCATAAACAAGCTAAGCTCACAACAAGCAAAGCTCACAAGTACAAGGATCAATCTTGAATGCAAGAACTGCTCACAAGACAAGACTCAAGCTGCAAGACTTCAAGAAGAGTACAAGGCAGTTTGTAAAGAACTCAAGACACTTTCAAGATTGAGCTACATCAAGATTTCAAGATTGAACTACATTAAGACTTCAAGGCTCATACTTTAAGGTCACTAGTTCCTAATGTAAGGCTCATACTTCAAGGTCACTAGTTCCTAATGTTTCAATGTCCTTACTTCATGGTTGAGGTTTGACTGACCTTAGGTTGACCTTAGAAGTAGGTCACTTTGGATACATAAATCGAATGTTTATTTTACATGAGTTTGGTCTGTTCTTCGATAGTCCTAGGCCTTCTTCGACTAGTCCTAGAGTTGCTTCGATCAGTCTAAGAAATTTCTCGATCAGTCGTGAGTTTGTTACAAATTTCGAATAAAATCTGTTAGGCTTCGACTAGTCCAGGAATCTGTTCGACCAGTCGAAGGAACAGTGTCGACTGCATCTTCGAACAGTCGAAAATCTTCGACTCAAAATTCAGCGATGTTTTTCATGTTCTTCGACCAGTCGTAGAACGGTCAAAGCTTATCGCGCCTGATTTTTCAAATATCTGTTATTGCTTCGACTAGTCGAAGAGCTCCCTAGACCAGTCGAAGACGCGATCTGCTCACCTATAAATAGGGCACGAATCTCAGAAGAAATCATCGAATTAATTAATCCATTCAAGCCAATCTTCGTCGAACTTCTGAGAGATAATTATGTGCTCCATCTAAGCTAAGTGTGCTTATTTAATATTCACTTTCCTTAGCTTTATTTAATTGATTTTGTTTCTGCTATTCCAATCTAATTTGATAAGAGGAATTGTTATTCCCTTTCTTTGGAATCAAAATCAATTAAGGCAAGCCCTATTTGGTTTAATTTAAAATCTATTAGAATTAGAACCATTATAATTGAGTACTGGACATTGAACTTAGACATTTAATCATCTACTCTGATTTGGTTCTACCGGGCTGCTACAACGAAGGAGATAATCAGGTATTTTACATTTAATTATAAATTCCTTTCTGTTTTGGTTTCTTTCAAGATTTGCCAGAAAAATCTTGTTGTATTGGTTATCTGAGGAGAGCCAGGAAAACTCAGAAGTGGGGTTTTTTTAATTGTGTAAGCCCACAGACAAAGACACAATTGTAAAGGTTTTGGGTGAACCTGGGAAAACCTATTTTGTTAGTGAACGCTAATATCCCCTGTGTGAGGATATTAGGAGTGGAGTAGCATTCTGTGTGGCTGTTGTTTAACAGTTGGTGAACACACAGGTGGACCACTATAATCCCTTGTGTTGTAGTTAAATGATTTATACTTCTGATCTTTAATTATTCTTTTGTGGGATGTATGTATGGTGGTGAATGTTGTAATCATGTAATTCAAGCATTGTGAGAATTTTGTAATAGTTTAGAATTTATTTTCTGCTATTCCTTTATCAGCTTGATATTCAATTTCCTTTAAAAGTTGTTCCAACAAGGTTGCCCTGCCATTTTTATGGTGTATGGCTGTCCCTAGAACAATACATTTGTGATTACAATTTATTTCAATTCAGTTTATATTTATTTCTGTATTCCTCTTTGGTTTGAGATTTGATACAAAGATCTTTCTAGAAATAAGGTTGTCCTACCATAAACTCTGGTTTTTGGTGTAAGGTTGTCCTTAGAACAGCATTTGTATCAACCTCTCAAGATCTGAATTTTGAGGTTATTTTACTTTCTTGCATTGTGATTTATTTTGGCTATCATATTCTTTTTAATTCCGCTATTATAAGTTTTATTTGGCATTGTCCTATTCACCCTCCCCCCCTCTAGGACATATAGCTAGGCCTTTTCAGTTTTATCAACACATCCCATTTGAAAATTATGGCTTAATAGAAACTTTGTTAGTTTCTTGTACCATGCCCTAGGAGCTTGTTTTAAACCGTAAAGTGTCATTTTAAGACGATACACATGATCAACATTTTTGAGGTCTTCAAAACCCATTGGTTGTTCAACATAAACTTCCTCATGCAGATCGCCATTTAAAAATGATCTTTTCACATCCATTTGGTAAATCTTAAACTTTTTAAAACACGCAATGGATATACAGAGTCTGATTGATTCAAGACGTGCTACTGGTGCAAAGGTTTCATCATAGTCAATACCTTCAGTTTGAGTGTAACCTTGTACCACTAGTCTAACCTTGTTTCTAATTATTTTGCCAAGTTCGTCAGTCTTATTTTTGAAAATCCATTTAGTTCCAATGATGTGTTTATCTTTAGGTCTAGGTACGAGATACCAAACATCATTTCTCATAAATTAGTTAAGTTCTTCTTACATCGCAACAATCCAGTTTTCATCAGCAAGAGCTTTTTTTACGTTAGATGGTTCTATCTGGGATGTAAAACATACGTAATTGCATATATCCTCAAGTTGTCTATGGGTACGAACACCAGTGAGAGGGTTTCCAAGAATCTGTGTGGTTGGATGATCTTTAATAGTCCTCAGTTCAGAATCAGTTTGATTAGATGAAATATCAAATTTATCAATTATTAGTACTTCATCATTATTTAAATTTGAGACTGGTGTGTTTAAGTGATCATCAATGACCACATTGATGGATTCTTGAATCACACCAGTCCTTTTGTTCAGAACCCTATAAGCTCAACTGTTTAAAGAGTATCTTAAAAAGATCCCTTCATCACTCTTCGTATCAAACTTACCCAAATGTTCACGATCTCGTAAAATATAGCACTTACTGCCAAAAACTTGAAAGTATTTGACAATAGGCTTTTTATCGAGCCACATTTTCTAAGCCATTTTATTATTACCTTTACTAGTGTAAACCCGGTTAATAATATAGTAAGCAGTATTGACTGCTTCAGCCCAAAGATTCTTAGAGAGCTTCATACTATTCAACATGACATTAGCCATTTCTTGAAGCACTCTATTTTTCCTTTCAACTATACCATTTTGTTGTGGAGTTTTGGGCACTGAGAATTCATGTAACATTCCCTGGTCGCTACAGAACTTCTTAAAACCGCCATTCTCAAATTTAGATCCATGATCACTACGAATCTTACTGACTTGAGAACCTTTTTTAGTTTGAATCCTTTTGAGAACCTTTTTTACTTCTTTAAGGGTTTCTGATTTGTCCCTTAAGAAGACAACCCATGTATATCTAGTAAAGTCATCTACTATTACCAAAATATATCTTTTGCCACCTGGACTTTCCGTCCTGGTAGGTCCTACTAGATCCATATGGAGAAGCTCGAGTGGTCTTGATGTGGTATTGAAATTCACCTTTTTGTGTGAGTTCCTTGTTTGTTTGCCAATCTGACATTCACCACATATTTTATATAATTTTTGTAGTTTGGGTAGGCCTCTTATAAGTTCCCATTTGCTCAATCTATGTAAATTTCAGTAATGTACATGTCCAAGACATTTGTGCCATAAATCAGTCTCGTCTGTTTGGACCATGTAACATGATTGATTAGATGAGCTGGATTCACGTCCAGTTAGTATTACTGAACCCTTGTTGTTTAGAATCTCACAGCTTTAATTAAAAAACCATACACTATGGTTATTATCACAAATCTGAGATATGCTTAGAAGATTATGTTTCAATCCTTCAACATACAACACATTTTTAATCAAAGGAAGGTTATAGAGTTGAACCATACCTTGGCCTATAATCTTGCAGTTGCTGCCATCTCCAAATGTGACTGAACTGTCAATAATGTCTTTGAGATTGGTGAATAAAGCCTTATCGCCTGTCATATGCCTGGAGCATCCACTATCTAGGTACCACTTAAAATGGCTTGTTGCTTTGAAAGCGGTGTAGGCAACCAAGCAAGTGACCTTTGGAACCCATTTCATAACCATTTTGGGTTTATGAGGATAGCAGGTCTTCTTTCGATTGTAAGAGTTATAAGTATGACCTAGTGAGTTAGACTTTATAAGCTCCTTAAGTAAATCAACTATCTTTTCTGCCAAAGGACTTTAGCTTTGCTTTTTATAGTTGATATGTCTTTTAGGTTTTTGAAAAGATTTAAAGTTTTTAAAAAACATTTGATCTTTCCCTTTTGAGTTTAAGATCTCTCCCTTTACAAATGTGGGAGAAGTATTCTTCGGTTTAGGAGGAACACTCTTGTCATAGCCTAGACCGGATCGATCGCCACATTTTGTCGATCCAGATAAGAGTTTTTCTAATTTAGGATCACCTTGGGCATATTTCCAGGTTTCCTTTAAACTCAAGAGAGAAGAGACTTCATGTTTTAGTTGCTCGTTTTCAAATTTAAGATTTTTAAACTGGGAGGTTTTAAAATCTAAATCACATTTTGTCTTTTCAAAACAGTCTGAAATATGGGACTTTTTAAAAACAAGAGATTTATAAATTTCTTTGAGTTTAGAAAATTTCTCTTTTTGAAGTTTCAATTTCATAACAATTTTACAACTTTCCTTGTATAGAGCATTGTAAGCATTTTGAAGATCATCTTCATTTTCATATTCACTATTAAGATTTTCTTCATTAGTCGAGTCATTATTATCTGAAAAAGTGAATTTAGCTAGAGTCATAAGGGACTTAACATCATACCCTGACTCAGTTTCAGAATCTTCTGATTCAGAAGAGACTTCAGAATCAGAGGACTCATCCCAAGTAGCCATCATACTTTTCTTTTTTGACTTGCCCTTATTAGGACATTTGTTAGCCAAATGCCCATACTCATGGCAGCTGTAACATTGACTGTCTTTTAAAGATTTTCTAGTTTTAGGTTTAGGTTTCTTTTTGTCAAATGCTTTTTGAAAATCAACCCTCTTTTTACTTTTAAAAATTTTATAAAATCTCTTTGCCAAAAGAGTCATATCATCCTCAGAGTTTTCTAAATCAGAGTTTAAATCATTTTCATAAAAACCATTTTTAAAAGTTTTTAAAGCAATAGATTTACCTTTTGGAGCTTTAAAGGTTAACTCATAAGTCTGTAATGATCCAACTAATTCCTCAACCCTCATATTGTCCATATCACGAAGTTCCTGGATTTCGGTTACTTTAGAATTGAACCATTCAGGAAGTGAGCGTAGTATTTTAGCACATATCTTGCTTTCAGGAATTTTATCGCCTAGACCCCACATAGAGTTTACAATGTCATTCAATCTGGTATAGAAGTCCATGAACATTTCATTTTCTTCCATACGTATTTCCTCAAATTTAGTTGTGAGGATTTGTATCTTAGATTTCTTGACAATTGAAGTACCCTCGTGTGTCATTTCCAATATATCCCAAGCATGTTTTGCAGAATCACAGGATATAATTCTTTTGAATTCATCCAATGATAGTGCACAAGTAATTGCATTTAGTGCTTTAACATTTTCACTACTATCAATTTTCTAAAGTGTGGTCCAAGAGAAATACGGTATAATTTTCATAGATCTTGAACCATCAATCCGGGTTACTTCAGTGGTAGGAGGGGTCCATTCATTCACTGTGGATAGCCACACACTTTCATCCATGGATTTAAGAAAGATCCTCATCCTGGCTTTCCAATAGGCATAGTTGGAGCCATCAAAGGGTGGAGGCCTAGTGACTGATAGTCTATCAAAATTTGACATATTTTATATAGCTGAGATCATTACCTAAGGAATTAAATCCAAATAAAAAGTAATAAGAGCGAGCTATTAGGCTCGGATACCACTTGAAATGGCCAAGCTATATGTCCTAGAGGGGGGTGAATAGGACTATGCCAAATTAAATTTAAATACTGCGGAATATGAAACAAAGAATAGGTAGCACTATACACCAATCACAATATAGGAATGGAAAGCAACCTAAAATAGAGAAATAGAAACAAAAATTATTTTGAGGACAACCTTACACCAAAAACCAAAGTTTATGGTAGGACAACCTTATTTCTAGAAGAAATAGAGAAACTGAAGCTCAACATAATAAAGAGATAGCAAAAATATAATGTTGAAAAGTAAATCTAAATTATTACAACATTCCCCACTGAGCTTGAAATGTAAAATTTACAACATTCTCATCCACACATACATTCCACAATTCTGAATGATAAAAGATAGGAAATATAAATCACACATCCACAACACAAAGAATTATAGTGGTTCGCCTGTGTGTTCACCAACTGTTAAACAACAGCCACACAGAATGCTACTCCACTCTTAATATCCTCACACAGGGGATATTAGCATTCACTATCAAATAGGTTTTCACAGGTTCACCTAAAACCTTTACAATTGTGTCTTTTTCAAAGGGCTTACACAATTCAAAAACCCTCACTTCTGAGCTTTCTGGCTCTCCTCAGATAACCAACAACTTTGAGATTTTTTTTGGCTTAACCTCAAATAAAACCAAACAATGTAAATTACACAAATTGTAAAATACCTAATTTTCTCCTCCTTCGTTGTAGTAGCCTAGAAGAACCAAGTTGGAGTAGAGATTTAAATGTCAAAGTTCAATGTCCAATATTCACTTTATAATGGTTCTAGGTTCTAATAGATTTAAATTAAAACAAAAAGACTAGCTCTAATTGATTTTGATTCCAAAAAAAGGAAAACAACAATTCCTCTTTTCAGATTAGATTGGAATGCAAGAAACAAAATCAATTAACAAAGCTAAAGAAAGAGAATATTAAATATGCACACTTAGCTTAAATGGAGCACCGACTTATCTCTCAGAAGACCGAATTAAATTAACTTGAATTACCTATTTTATTCTGAGATTCGTGCTTTATTTATAGGTGAGCAAATCACGTCTTCGACTAGTCTAAGGACCTCTACAACTGGTCGTAGAACCAACAAATATTTGAAAATTCGGGCGCAATAAGATTTGGCAGTTTCACGACTGGTTATAGGTTTCCTTCGACTGGTCGTAGGTGGCCGAATTTCAACACTGCTCTTTGAGTCGTAGGTCTACGACTGGTCGAAGATGCAGTCGACACTGTTCCTACGACTGGTCGAACAGTCCCCAGGACTAGTCGAAGCCTAACAGAAATTTTTTGATTTTTGTAACAAACTTACGACTGATCCAGGAAATGTTTAGATAGGTCGAAGCAGTGCTAGGACTAGTCGAACAAAGTCCAGGACTAGTCTAAGAACAAACCAAACTTACTTATATAAAACATATGAATTATGTATCCAAAATGACCTACTCTAAAGGTTAACCTAAGGTCAGTCATACCTCAATAGTGAAGTAAGGACATTGAAACTTTAGAGACGAGTGACCTTTGAAAGTAATGGAGCTTGAAGTCTTGATGTCGTTTAAACTTGAGAGCTTTTTGAAATCTTGAGATTGAACTTGAAAGCTTCTTAAGATCTTGAGGTTGAACTTGAAAGCTTCTTGAGATTCTTGACTTGTGAACAGTGCTTGTCAACCTAAGTTGATCTTAAGTAGAGCATTGTTCTTCACAGCTACAAGCTTCATAACAATGTCTTTGGGACCACAAATTTGACAATACAAAGGGCTATAAACTATAGCACTTACAAGTATTGCCCCCTACTCTCGGGTGAGTAAGGCCACACCCCTTTCCAACTGACTACGACACAGTGGGAGACGCCGCCTCCTGGTATTCGGCCCTCACGCGCTCATCTATCCACTCGGTCTCAATGTTGGAGTCATCCTCTGGTACCATTGGGTTCAGGGATTTTCACCCAGGGACATCAATGGCGCCCCGATGCTAGAAACAGTATTTCTGGTATCTAATCCGGCTACACGCAATGTGTCTGTGGAGGCTATGGCCCTGATGTCGCTAGGGCATATAATAATCATAATGACACACATGCAAGTGCATGAATCATTCTACCAGACAAGCAACAATCCTACGCGTACCGCGCGCTCATGTGGAGCAACTCTGCTTATCAGGGAGCCCATAAACAATCTACCCGAAGGCATATGCTGTGATCAGTCACTCCTCACATCCAGCATACATATGATGCGTATGATCATAAATCATGGATCTACACTAAACATGTTATGTGGTAATGGGCTCTGTTCATAACAAAGATGGGCCTAGACGGCCTACACACTACAAGTATGGGCCTAACAATGGGCCTTAAGGAGAGTGACAATGCGGACATTTAACCAACATCATCCTACAATGTGGACGTCAAACCATCATTGCTCCCAAGGCATAACCCGCTATAAAGGTCAAAACATATACCATGGTGGAATCACACTATAATGGACCTTATGTGCATCCTCTTGGACCTCGACCCGTGGGCCTCTAGCACATCAAATGGGCCTCATAACATGGGTCTCATAAATATATCAAGGTAAGCCTCAACAACGAGCCACAAATACATTAAGATGGGCCCAATCACATGGGCCTCTTGTATATCAAAGTGGGCCTACATAAGGTACTCGCATACATCTCATGGGGCCTCAAATGGGTTGAGCAAATGGGCCGAGTCAAGTGGGCCGAGCCAAGTGGGCCCCCAAATACATCAAATCGGCCTAAACCTATGGGCCCCAAATATGTCATGTGGGCCGATTCTAACCACACCATCCATCTACTACTAGAGATCAGTTTAGAGCATTATTTCAAAATAAATGAATCATATTCAAGGATCATTTGGACCATACCACATATGGCAGTGGTGTTAATGATTCACACTATTAAAATTTAGAGGGCCCACCATGGAATTTATTTTCTATCTAGACTATTCATAAGGTCACAAAGATCTAGATTTAGAAAAAAAAATATCATATGTGTTCAAAACTCTTGTAATCCCAAACAGGGTTTCAATGGTGGGTGCCTAATCTACTGCCTCTTGTAATGTGGTCCATCTGGTAGATGGATCTGTCTTTTTTTCCCTTTTTTTTTTAAAGTCTCAAGCCTTGAGACAATCTTGTCAAATGGATGGACAATTAGGATACAACACATGTATCAAGGTGGATACATGTATGATGGTGGGGTCCACAGACGTCACTATCTCAGGTGGATTTCCACCATTCGGATGGAAGTTGGGACGTAACACATATGGTGGGGTCCACAGAGCTTGGTGACGTCAACAGCCGCTGAACAGCTGCTGTGAGATGCACCTGCCAACCTTGCTTATACAAGTGGGTCTCACGTGGGGCAGAAACCTCAGGGTATATTTCAGGGTCTCAATGGGTTTTGGTGTACAGAAACCTCAGGGTATATTTCAACGGCAAAAGTACCATTTTCTATACTACGACCTACTAGGAAATCAGGTTGGTATCATTTTTTGTCTCAACGCCTAAAATGAGCAGAGAAAGAGGATATACGGCGTGGATTATATACATACATCAAGGTGGGGCCTGTATGAATGGTCCACCCAAGGCTTGTTGAACCAAGCTAATATTTTTTTATTTTTCATTACACGTCCAGCGTCCCTGGACGCTAGACGGTTTGGGCTGACACATACTTTAATGTGGGCCCTGCTCAGGTGGGCCATCATATGGCTAGATGGTGTGGATGAGACAAACACCATGCGGGGTACATCCGGGTGGGCCACACGGCCACGTCATCAAAAAGAAAACAAGGAAAGAGAGAGAAAGGAAGACAAGAGAGATGGTGATGGAGGGGCCCTGCCACTATGGGCCCCATAAGATACAACTAATACATCAAAATGGGTCCCACCAACAAGTGGGCCCTAAAAATAAGAATTCAACGGTGGATCATACACCTCTAGGCCTTCTCCTTGGTCCCTTAGCCTCCTTAGCTCCTATGCTTAACCTTTGAGGTGGATGATGGAATTTTGATAGTGGGGATGAGAGATGAGAGGGTGGGCCACACTTGATGTTTTTGAGAAAACTTGAGAATGCTTGGACGTGTGAAGTTTTAGGTTGCTTGGAAGTGGAGAGATGGAATGAGAGAGAGAGGAGTGATGGGTAAAAAGGGATGGGATGATGTGTGATGGGTGATGGGTGGAGTGATGTGTTGTAAGAAAGGGATGGGTGGAGAGAGAGAGAGAGAGAGTTAACTTTGGGAATGGGAGAGATGGGTTGCTTGTACTTGGGTATGGCTTGTATTTGACTTATACTTGACATGAGTGATTGATTGATTGATGAGACATGTTGTAGGGATTCCCTTGAAATTTACAACGCGTGGCGTTATCTTTAAATTGAACGTGGGCCCACATCTTCTGACCTGGGTATCAGATTAGTGCGTGAGTCGCAGCGTTGGAACCGCAGCGACGGTGCGGTCACTAAGATACAAGTTTTGGTTTGAGCCGACTTTAGTATGCGGGACCCAGCTTAGGATCACGCGCAAACATCAAATATGGGTAGAGGGTTGCTGGAATTCGACTGGAAGGACCGTGGAAGCCTACGGAATGGTACAGACTAGGATACGGGTCTTACAGCTCTCCCCTCTAAATAAAAATTTCATCTTCGAAATTTAAACAATCATTGCAGGGAAACATATATATAATAAAAGAGGAACAAGGCATCATCAATAAAATCGAAGACAGCATACAAGATACAATATATGATCAATCATCAAAGAGATAAGGATAGCGCTCTCGAATCTCAGCCTCGCGCTCCCAAGACACCTCATCAACAGAATGGTGACCCCACTGAACTTTCACCAAGGGAATGACCTTGGTCTGGAGGACCGGTTCCTTCGGATCAAGGATACGAACTGGCTGCTCAATGTAAGAAGCATCCTCACGAACCTCCAATGGCTGCCAATCGATAATAGGAACTATTTCTGACCCACACTTCCTCAGCATAGAGACATGAAAAATGTTGTGGACGCCAGACAACTGAGATGGTAAGGCAAGCCGATAAGCCACGGTGCCAATGCGCTCAGTGATCTCAAAAGGTCCTATAAATCTCAGGGCAAACTTGCCCTTCGCTCCAAATCGAATTACTCCCTTCATGGGCAAGACCTTGAGATACACATGGTCCCCTATAGCAAACTCCAAGGGACCACGCCGGCGATCAGCAAAACTCTTCTGTCGGCTCTGAGCTGTGCGCATCCTCTGCCTGATGATATCAATAGTCTCTGACGTCTGCTTCACAAGCTCGGGACCTAAGAGACGCCGCTCTCCAACCTTAATCCAACAACTCAAAGATTTGCTCGGTCTGCCATACAATACCTCAAAAGGAGCCATGCCAATGGTCGCCTGATAGCTATTGTTGTATGCAAACTCAGCCAATCGTAGATGCTCATCCCAACTACCCCCGAAGTCAATCACACAGGCCTGAAGCATGTCCTCAAGGATCTGGTTGACCCTCTCAGTCTGGCCATCAGTTTGCAGGTGATACGCGGTGCTGAGCTGTAAATCAGTACCCATCGCTCCCTGAAAGCTCCTCCAAAACTGAGACATGAACCTCGGGTCTCAGTCCGAAACGATCGAGACTGGAATGCCGTGCAGTCTCACAATCTCCTCAATGAATAACCTCGTAGGCCGGTCCAAAGGCCAAGTCGCACGAATCGCAAGGAAATGTGCTGACTTCGTCAGACGATCCATGACAACCCAGATGGCGTTATGACTGCGCTGAGTCCTCAGCAAACCCATGATAAAATCGGTAGATACGTGCTCCGACTTCCATGTTGGGACACTCAATGACTACAATAGACCAAGGGGTCTCTGATGATCGTCCTTGACACACTGGCACGTGTCACACTCGGCCTCAAAACTGGTGATCTGGCGCTTCATCCCCGCTCAAAAATACTGTCTCCTCATATCATGATACATCTTCGTCGAGCTAGGGTGGATAGAAAATCGCGATCGATGTGCATCAGTCATAAGATCTCTACGAGCTCAGGAATATCTGGGACACATAATCGGCCTCTAAAGCGAAGTCCACTATCAGCACCAATCTGTTTGACTCTCAAATGCTGCCTCTGCTTGATAATCCTGTAACAACTCACCTGTCTACTGAGCCTCGATCACCCTTGCGATAAGTGAGGGTTGAATCGACAGGCTCGATAGCTTGATGACAGTAGACTGTAGTCCAAAATCGAAGTTGTACTCTGATATATCCTCAAGCATCCTCCACTCCTGAATCATCATATGTGCCACCAGGCGTCGTAGCTGATGACTGAGGGCATCCGCCACTACATTCGCTTTGCCTGGGTGGTACTGGAGGTCAAAATCATAGTCCTTCAGAAGATCCATCCAGCGTCTCTGCCTCATGTTCAGCTCAGACTGAGAGAATAGATACTTCAAGCTCTTATGGTCAGAGAAGAGCTCGAATTTGACCCCATAGAGATAGTGTCTCCACACCTTCAGTGCGAAGACGACTGCTACCAGCTCTAAATCATGCATGGGGTAGTTCAACTAATGGACCTTGAGCTGACGAGACGCGAAAGCTACAGGTCTGCCGTGCTGCATCAGGACAGCACCTAAACCAATACGTGAGGCATCGGTAAATACAACAAATCCATCACTCCCAGACGGAAAAGTGAGGACAGGAGCGGACGTCAGACGGTCCTTCAGCTCCGTGAATGCCCTCTCACATGCGTCAGTTCAAACAAAATCTACGCCCTTCCAAGTCAACCTGGTCAACGGGGCTACAATACGGGAGAATCCCTCAATGAAACGCCGATAGTATCCTGCTAAACCAAGGAAATTGTGGATCTCGGACGTAGTAGTGGGCTAGCCCCACTGACACACTATCTTAACCTTCGAGGGGTCCACTTTGACACCCTCCCTTGTCACCACGTGACCAAGGAATCTCACCTCCTCCTGCCAGAACTCGCACTTCTCCAGCTTCACATACAGCTGGTGGGCACGGAGGGTCTGTAAGGCGATCTCCAGATGTTGCATATGATCCTCATGGGTCCTCTGATCGAGATATGGACGGAAAACCTCGTTCATCAACTGCATGAAGACCACAGGTGCATTGGTCAATCCGAAGGACATGACCTGAAACTCAAAATGACCATAACGCGTCTTGAAAGCCGTCTTTGGGAAGTCCTCCTCTCAGACTCGAATATGATGATAACCAGAACGTAGATCAATCTTCGAAAAGAATTGTGCACCCTGCAGATGATTAAACAAATCACTTATCCTCGAGAGTGGGTACTTGTTCTATATCGTGACCTGGTTGAGCTCGCAGTAATCCACACAGAGCCTCAATGAGCCATCCTTCTTCCTAACGAAGAGCGCTGGTGCTCCCCACGGAGAACTGCTCGGACGAATGAATCCCAACTCACGCAACTCGTCCAACTGTCGCTGCAGCTCACGTAACTCCATTGGTACCATATGGTACGGGGCCTTCGATATAGGCATTGTACAGGGCACAAGATCGATCTGGAACTTAATATGCTGACGCGGCGGTAATCCCGGAATCTCCTGGAATACGTTGGGGAAATTACAGACCACTGGAAACTGATCAATACACAAGGCAAAGGCAACGGGCTCCTCGACTATGCAGGACATCAAACAAGACAATGACTCTCCTCGGGGCTCTGCAACGAACTGAAACTGCTGCAAACCTGGTATGCAGAACGTGACTGTCCTCTCGGAACAGTCCAAGATAGTGTGGTACTCGGTAAGCCAATCCATGCCCAAGATAATGTCAAAATCTGACATCGGTCGCATGTACAAGTCGGTGGGTAAGAAAATCTCTCCCACTAACACGGGGCAAGACAAACAGAGGCGGACTAATACTGTAGTCTTCCCCAAGGGCGTCGATACGGTCAATCCCTCACTAGCAAACTCTGTTGACAATCCAGTCGATCGGCAAAAATCCTCAGACATGAATGAGTGCGAAGCACCGGAATCGAATAATACTCGGGTAATGCATGAAGAGACAGGAAGTATACCCTCAATGACTCCTCTGGAGGTCTGTGGGTCATGCTGAGCCGTGTAGAACCTAGCCTGAGCTGGCTAGGGAGGTGCCTATCCCCTCTGAGGTCCCTGGTGCTGCTGATGCCTCTACGATGCCTTGTACTATTGTCTCTCCTGCTGCTAGGGCCTTGACAGCTGAGATGGTTGCGGTCGCTGCTGATGGGGTCGCTGCTACTATGGTCGCTGTTGCGCTAGAGGCTGCTGTGGCCCTCTCGACTACTGCAGATGAGGGCAAGGGCACTCAGAAAGGCAGTGCCCTGTCCTATTATATCCAAAATAGGTCCCTATAAATGGCTGTTGTGATGGTGCTGGAGGTGCTATTGGGGCTGTTAGTGCTCTAGCAGGTGGGTGGCTCCTGTACCTTTGTGGCGTCGATGCTGCTGGGAGCTATTGGAGGGGGCCTGCCTCTTCCAACCACTCCTCTGATCTCGATCGCCCTGTGAACCGGCCCACTCAGTCTTATAAATCTGGGCCCTCCGCACTACTGCATGAAAAGTCGGGAGCTCGTTACCAATCACACGGCCTCGAAGACCGTAATGCAAGTCGTTCTCGAAACGGCAGGCCTTTCGCCCCTCATCATCAACCAAATACGGCGCGAACCTCGATAATACCACAAAATGGGCTGCATACTGCGCCACGGTCATGTCCCCCTGCACTAGAGTCACGAACTCCAGTGCTCTCTTACGTCGAATGTGGTTAGGGAAGTATTGCTCCTCGAATCGGTCGATGAAGTCCCCCCATGTCCAGACATAATCAAGCCTTGCAACACAGGTAATGGAGGTTCACTAGTGCTCAGGCTCACCATGGAGAAGAAATACTACCAACCGAACCCGCTACTCAGTTGTACATGCCATACTATCAAAAATCTTCTCCACATCGGAGTGCCATCTCTTGACCGCAGTTAAATCCAGCTCACCCTGGAAATGCGAAAGATCAAGCTGTTTGAACTTTCAAAGAAGGGCGCTCGTGCACTCCTACTCGGCCTAAGCTGGCGAAACAACTGGGTGCTTACCCTGTCCCTGAAGTGAGGTTGTCATAGCTTGTAACATCTGCTGTAACTGAGAGGCACTCACAGGTAGGGTCGTATCCGCACTGGCCTCAGGTGGAGGAACGACATCCTCAGGCTGGGGAGCAGGGATCACTAGGGGTGGAACAGAAGCCGCAGGTGGTAAAGCTGGAGCCTCAGGTTATGGAGCAGGAGTCGATCGAGTCAATCTCCTACGGGGCATGTCCTATAGAAAAGAACAAAAGCACCTATCAATCCTTGAAAACTCCCGAGGGCACATTAGGGGACTCAATCGGAATGTTACGCACTCGAAACTTAATCGTCCTAAACTCATAGTAAACAAGTGATATTGTTCTTTGTTATTCCTAGGTTATGCTCTGATACCAACTTCTGTCACGCCCCAAACTCGGAGACCGGGCTCGCAAAATTTTCGATCACCGAATCTGTCACTGACAGCCTCCATAGTACCCCATTCTCGACTCCCGGCACTCATACACCTGGTTCCAATCTTGGGATCCTACAAGGAGGATTTCAAACATGATTTTGATTCTGTATAAGCATAAACATAAGCATAACCCATGAACAATAACCACAAGAACACCATCACAAAATCTACTTTAATAAAAAAACTTTTGAGTACAATACGTATAAAAGGGAAATACAAGATAATGATAATAATAGAAACTCCAAAAGCTCGACTGCACACTCCAACTTTGACGAGGCTACGACTGCGTCCTGGCGTCACCTGCACGCATCGATCATGCATAAGCTTATAGAAAGCTTAGAGGGTGGTGTAAGTGTGCGTGTAATATAAGCGTGCTCAGAATGTAAGGTCAGAGTAATGCGGAATCATGGTGATGAGTACATGAATGTAATTAGCCGTATCAAGGCTATGCGGTGCAAGATATGAATGCTACCGGCCATAACACGGCCATGCGATGCGAGATGCAACTCAAGCATGTCAATCCTCATCATATATCAATATAGTTCTCATTCTAGATAATCACCAGGGTTTAGTACACTCCAAATGGCACTGCCGCTCTCCAAGCCGCACAGTCCAAGTGAGCGTAAGAAACCTCACTATCCGCCTGGCCAATAGTCTGCCAATACCTATACAGCACGTCGATAGCGAACCCATTCACGAGCTAGTCAAACTTAGCCTAGTATTACCCCCTACTCTCGAGCGAGTAAGGCTACACCCCTTTCCAACCGACCACGACATAGTAGAAGACGGGGCCTCCTGGTATTCGGCCCTCACGCGCTCATATATCCACTCGGTCTCAACGTTGGAGTCATCATCTATTACCATCGGGTTTAGGAATTTTCACCCAGGGACATCTATGGCGCCCCGATGCTAGAAACAGTATTTTCGGTATCCAATCTGACCACCCACGATGTGTCTGTGGAGGCTATGGCCCTGATGTCACTAGGGCATATAATAATCATAATAACACACATGCAAGTGCATGAATCACTCTACCAGACATGCAATAATCCTGTGCATACTGCACACTCATGTGGGGCAACTCCGCCTATCAGGGAGCCCATAAACAATCTACCTGAAGGCATATGCTATGATCAGTCACTCCTCACATCTGGCATACATATGATGCATATGATCATGAATCATGGATCTATACTAAACATGTTACGTGGTAATGGGCTTTGTTCATAACAAAGATGGGCCTAGACGGCTTACACACTACAAGTATGGGCCTAACAATGGGCCCTAGGGAGAGTGACAATGCGGACATTTAACCAACATCATCCTACAATGTGGATGCCAAACTATCATTGCTCCCAAGGCATAGCCCGCTATAAAGGTCAACACATATACCATGGTGGAATCACACTATAATGGACCTTATGTGCATCTTATTGGGCCTCAACCCATCGGTCTCCAGTACATCATATGGGCCTCATAACATGGGTCTCGTAAATATATCAAGGTAGGCCTCAACAACGGGCCATAAATACATTAAGATGGGCCCAATCACATGGGCCTCTTATATATCAAAGTGGGCCTACATAAGGTACTCACATACATCTCATGGGGCCTCAAATGGGCCAAGCAAATGGGTCGAGTCGAGTGGGACGAGCCAAGCGGGCCCCCAAATACATCAAATTACATGAATATCAGTAAGCAAAGATAAATATATATATTATTTGTATTTGATTTGTATGGTCATATATGTGTTAGGCTTTAAATTTTATATAAGTCATTAAAATTTTCCAGTATATTTCATTTTTATGTATTACAGATTCTATAGTTTGTAATTTATATTAATGTTGTTGTAAGTATATGCATATAACATGGATTATAGTTAAATATTATTTTATTACGAAACTTTAAATATTTATAAAATATATAAATAACATTCCATAGTATATATATATTCAGGTTGTATTATTTTCTTGTATTTATATTAAATTAAATTAAATGTTAACACCCGAGTACTGGAAAGTACGAGGTGTTACAAACTACCCCGCTTAAAGAGAATTTCATCCCGAATTTCATTACTTCAATGATGATTGTTTGCGGTAATTTATTTTACGGTGTCTGATAGTTTTCCCACTAGATTTATTTGTGTGCGCAAGTACCTATGACTTACTATTAGAACATGAATCATTCCATCTACCCTCCTTAAAGAGAATTTTACCCACGAGATTTGCTAATACTCACCCTAATCGTTAACGGCGTAAGTAGTAATGGTGTATCCTATCTCGTATGCGTCTGAGTGTGAAATCACAACTTCCATCAAGAGATCTCTTAATTCAATAAGTCTCTAGGCTAGTCAATGGGCTAATGTGTATGGGTTCCATAAAAACTTACAACTCTTCTCAGTACCCACCAAAACTAGCAATTTATTTTCATGCCTACCAATCCCATGGTTTCCTGTGTTTGAGCTGTCACGGACAAATGGTTGTAGTGGGTTTGAGTTTGATACATTGATCCTTTGCCTACGTAGAACAGAGGATTACTAGTATCAATTCGTAATCCTACTAAATCTCGATCCTTTGCTTGATCAGAGCATTGGAGTCATTGAGATTTACTAGGACTTAGAATTCGAGTTAAACCATGTAACATCGCCTATGTATGATTCCATCAACTCGTGACCTCGATTATTCTAGACTCATGGAAAATATCATGTGATCTTTAAAATTTTCAATGAGAGCGCCCGAAAGTTTATGTGAATGGGCGTGAATGACTATCACGCTTCCAGCACGCACTCTGATCACCTAGTGCACTACTTAAAATTTCATGACCAAATTCCTACGTGGAAGTTTGAGTTTGAAATTTGCTGAGTTCATCCAGGGTTTCAAATCTAGCCTTGACATGATCATCCTATGGTTGAAAATTTATCTAAGATTCTTTAAGTTCACCTTTAACTAATTTTGTAATGCTGAAACTTGTGAGAAATGTTGCATCTAAGTAAGAAGATGTATTAGGGAAATCAAGTTACATTCTTGTATGATTTCTTAAGTTCAGAGAGCGTTTATGCTTGATCCCATATACAATCTAGGGGATAAGAAATTTCCTGCGAAGTTTAAGTTCATCTCATTTGCTGACCATTGTGACAATGTTATTTCTAGTTAAGAGGTTTTTAAAATTGTCAAGTCTATGTTTTTAAGAAAATTATTCGTCAAAGTTCATCTCATTTGCTGACCATTGTGACAATGTTATTTCTAGTTAAGAGGTTTTTAAAATTGTCAAGTCTATGTTTTTAAGAAAATTATTCGTCAAAAGTCAAGTTCAAGGAATGTTCTTATTCCATCTCAATCGCATCATAGCAGGTATTGGTCCTTCCACGGCACATGAATTTAATCTCTAAGTTCAAACGATAATTCTGGTAGCTTTCAAGGGAACTAAAGTTCTGTTGTTAAGTTCAATAACCAAACCTAAAATGTTGAAGGGACTTAAGTTCATTTCTAAGTTCTACAATTACCCAAACAATTCTCTAGGGAACCTAACATTTGAAATTCTACATTCTCATTTCTTCCCGGTTTTAAGGAATTCCTACATAAGTGAAAGTTCAAATGACTGTCTAATGATTCTAAGGGAATCTAAGTTTACTTCTAAGTTTTACAGTTATTCAAGCAATTTTCTAGGGAATTTAAAATCTTAATTCCCTATATTCTCAATTTCTCCTAGCTACAAGGAGATTTCACCTAAGTTCAAATAGTTGTTCTAATAATTTCTAAGGGGACCTAAGTTTGGGTTTCTATATTCACAATCATTCTTCTAAATCTAAGGGAAGTTCACCTAAGTCCAAATTTCTAATTTCAAACACCCTAACTTGAGAAATTTAAGGTTTATATAAGTTCATTTCCCAAGGCCAAGTTTGTCCAAACTATGCTCTAATACCAACTTGTAACGCCTCGATTTTCAGGACCCGAGTATATGACCCGTGTCCCAAAAACCCGAGTGTTAACTTTAAAGGATGGTCAGATATAATAATTTTCTTTTATCGGAGTAAGCAAATGAGCGTAGTGTGGACAAATTGACATAAAGAAAAATTTCATTATTATTCAAATATGCCCATAATGACTTATACAAACCAATGTCTCCAAAATTAGCAAATACAAGAATTACATGATCTAATACATGAGAAATAATAAAAAGCATATAAATATAAGCCGCAAGATCACATAGCTCCTCTAAGCATACAGTCAAGCATTCCTGGTAATCGTACCCTGCTCCTTATCAAGTCTGAACATGCATATTACTTAAGCCACCTGTACTACCTATACGGTTTTATATTTGATGGATGAGTGGTCAACTTAGTGTGAATTCCCCTCAAGATTACACACCGCCGCATTAGGTAAGAAATAGTATAAAACATACATACAACCAAAACAGAGTAAATGCAGTCTTGTTAGATGCATGGATGTATGAATGTAATGATCGACCCGGGTAAATTATCCAGACGGTCTGTGCCCTGGGTAAAACATCCGGACGGGCAATGAGGTCGTCACCCAAGGATAAGACTGGTTATCAGCGCAACACGCAGTGTAATCGCAAGACATGATAATCCGAGTCAATATCACAATCGAATGACTGGTCATAAGCGCAACACGTAACGTAATCGCAGGTCAAAGTGATCAAAGTCATCGAAATATGCCATGTATGCATGACTTGTCAGCCCATTAATAGTCCATTTGCAACCAGCCAATTTAAGTAAGCTCACGGTCACTACGGGGAGCACATGGCCCAGCGTAGGCCGACAGCTCAAGCATAGTGTCCCATTACCACCATCCCCGACCCATGAGACTACCACCTTTGGATGTTTAATGGAACCCCGTCGACTAGTGGCCAATCACATTACAATATATGAGGCTTAGCATCACATGGTTGCACAGTACAAAACATCGGACCCATATAGGGAAAATACTAGAACAAAGTCACATAGGGCGATATCAAAGTAGGCCACATAGGGCGTGCGATAAAAGACCATCCTTGAAAGCCATTGGACACAACAACCCTGGATGGTAGGCCCACATCAATGATCCATCTAGACCATCACTCAATAACCACCAAGTCGAAGGTCCATTACGATCACAACTAGTCCAGTTACATCCCAAGTATGGGTGTACATTCATATGTGAAAATTTTTCCACTAATGTACCAGTTTAAGTTCCATAAGCAATCAACAAAAAGAAATCCACAAGCATGAACAATTATACAGGATAATCATAAAGTATATAATACAACAATTCAATTTCCACCAGCTAACACATGTGATTATGAAAGGGAGATATCATTTATGAATTTAAATAAAAACTATAACTTAAGCTAATGAGAAGATGGAAAGCTTAAGGGGAAGAATCATCACCTTATACTTTGAATCACCTTCTAGTGTCGCTAAGACACCCTTAGAGTCGAATCCTAACATGAATCGTAAGATCGTATGGTTAGATCAAAGTTGTACAAACTATCTATGGCCAAGATTATAATCTAAGGTTTAGATCATTTAGGTTTAGGGCTTCACTCTAGAGTCTAGATCTAGGCTTGGGTCTTGGGATTTGAACCTCTAGCTAATGTATAATTAAAACGTTAATTTAATAGTTATAAGATATTTATTAACATCAATGTTGTGGCTAATGTTAGGTAATGTAGCAATGATAATCTTCATGATGATATTAAATTGTACAAACTGCTACAATGATAATATTCAAGCATGATAAATAAAATGCTAATATTTAATAACCGTAAAATTTCTTATTTATTTATAATAACTAATATAGGCATGGATAATTCTCTAATAGTTAATCATGCTATATAATTGCGAATATCATAGTAATACTAATGATAATAAATAAATATCAAGACCTATTATCTATGGTGACAAAATACTAATTGTCTATTAACGCCACTGATACTAGTGTTATAACCAATGGCGAAATAAGAGTAGCATTAATAATGAAAATCGTTAATATCAAGTTTCTGTAATAAATATTACTTAGCAAAATTATCCTACTAATGGTTAACCATACCTAATATTGGAAATCCTTACAATAAGAGTGGTAACAACTAGGGTGATCTACTATCAATGAGAGTGTTTAGAAATGATAAGTAGATACTAGTGTCTCATTGATACAGTCCAACGGATGGCTGTCATATTTGCTGAAGGGCTCAGATCCAGGCCCATATATGGGACGGATTGAGCCCATGCCTATTTCTACCGTAGAGGGGCATGGAATTTGGCCCAATGTCAACATAATCTGAGGCGGGCCTACCGAACCAAATGTGGCCCAACAGCGACACAGGCCCGAGGTGGGCTGATTGGAGTGATTCTGGCTCACAGAGACCTGCTTCACATGCAACCCATCATATGTGTGGTGGGGCCCATTGAGATATGTGGTGTGGCCCACTGAGTTTGCCCAGTAGCGGCCCATAGTTGTGGTTGGACCAAGCTCAGATCTCGGCCCAACACAATGTCTGGGCCCGGACCAGATTCCAACTTACCTGCATACAATCTCTTGGGGAAAGTGATTGGAGAAGTTGGTGGGAAGAGAAGCAGTGAACAAGGCATGGGGAGTGACATCAGTAGCAGACGTTTGAGACTTTTCTTGGGGTTGGATCTCTCTGCTGCTTTCAGTGTAGAAGATGGAAGCTACAATAAAAGCACAGATATGAAGAGTACTGAGAGGAAATGGAGTCTTCCTTTGCCTCCATCTCTGCATTTTCTATAATCTCTCCCTCTCTTCTCTCTCTTTCGGCTTCTCCTCTTCCATCCTTCCCTGCTGGAATATCCAGTAGGCCTTCCATTTAAACTAGACGACATCTGGATCTGGCCAAACCCGTCCTTGGCTCGGACAGAACCCGGTCAGGTTGGTGCAGCTACCCCACACACGCACCCCCTCACTTTGCTGATTCTCTTTTCTTTTTTCCTCTTTATTTCTCTTCATTCTCCCCCTTGCATCTAGTTCCAATCCAAGGTTGAACCAGTCTTGGAATTGCAACAGCTCAGTGAGCCGAAACGGTGGTCGTGCATGGAGTTTTGGTGAGGAAGATGAAGTGGCTCTAATGACAGCTTTGGATGCGGGCCATCTTCCTATGAAGTGATGTTGCTGGAGGGTCTAGACCTCCATTGTGGAGCTAGTAGGAGCTAGAAAACGAAGCTCAAATGACATTTTCATGGTGGGTTCGGAGATAGAAGGAAACAACAACTCTCTCTCTGTTTTTCTCCTACCGCGTGAGATGGAAGGAATAGGGCCTTTCCTCTCTGTTTTTATAGCACTCAGGCTCCCTCACGACCCTTGGATGGAAGATGAGCGGCTAGGATCTGATCCAGTTAAAACCGCCACTCAAAACGGTGGGTGGGGATGAGACCGGCCGTCGTCGCCGCGGTTCCAACGCCGTGACTTGCGCCCCAACCGATACCAGGTAAGAAGATGCCGATCAGCGTTTATTCCGAAGAAACACCGCGCGTTGCGGATTTCGAGGGAATCTCTACAATTAGTCCCATCAATCAACCATTAAAGCATCCCATACCTCAAGTACAACAACCCATCACCACCTTTTACAAAAGTCCACCATTCTTTCCACCTCACCACTCCTCTTTTCCAAATTTCAACAACAACCATACACCTTTTCACAAATTTCAACCCAAACCATCCCCCATCACTCCATCACCCATCTCCTTCTCTCTCTCTCTCTCTCTCTCTCTCTCTCTCTCCCTTTACAACTATCTCTCTTATTCATTTTTTTAAAAATCCAATCCAAGAGAGAGCACCATACGTATGAGACCCTCTCCCATTCTCTCCCAAGTTTCAAGTGTGGCCCATCTCCTACCCCTTGATCTCTCATCTCAACCATCCATTTCTCATCTTCCACCATCAAAGAGGAGCTCAAGGAACTAAGGAAGCCAAGGGAGCAAGAAGATCAAGTGGTGGGTGCCTTGATAGGGTAGATTTTCATATTTATAAGATGGGCCAAGTGAGGCCAACCGATCAATGGTTTGGATCTCACATTGGACCCTAAGATGTGGCCGATGGCCCACTTGGATCATCATGATCATTCCATGATGGGGCCATTCTCCATGGACCCCATCATGATGTTTAGTGTCTTTTAGGTTTAGGGTCATCTAGACCGTTTAATTTGGTGGAGAAGGGATCTCCACCGTTGGATTTAATTTTTAATGGGCCACATAAAATGGGACCCACTTGATGTATGATTTGGTGCAAGGGAGGGCCCATAGTGCCGGGGTCCCTCCATCACGCGGTCTCACTCTCTATCTCTCTCCCTTTTTATTTTATTTCTTTTATTTATTTTATTTCATTTTATTATGTTGTTATGATGATGAGGTTGTGTGGCCCACTTGAATGGACCCCACCATGAGGTAGGTATTTATTCCAAACCATTTATAAGCGGGGCCCACCTTATTGGTGTGGTTCCATGCCACCCATCACTGGGGGGCCCACCTACGCCGGGCCCACCTCCACCATTTATGCAAAGTCCCGCGTCCTGGGACGGTGGACGTCTGTTGGGAGAAACACAAATACAAGTTTTTCCCTTAAGCTTGGAATGGTCCACTCATGTAGGCCCCACCTTGATGCATGTTTTCAATCCATGCCATCCATTCCCTTCCCAACCATCTTTTAGGCGTTGAGCCGAAATATGGGACCAATCAGACCTTCGGGCGGGCCATACCGTAGCAAATGGTGGTCTTCACCATTAAAACCTCCCCTATTGCTTTTATACGCCGAAACAGGCCCAATATTGGGCTTGTTTTGTTTGTTTAGAGCCATGGAGGGCCATTGGATGGGGTGGATTGCTTGGATGTGGACCCCACCGGTAAAATCCTCAAGAAAAGGGGAATAAAAAAAAAATAAAAAAAAAAATAACAGCAGCCGCTGCTGCTTTGTCAGAAGCGCAGCAGCGCTGCCAGCGCCCCAGCGCCCGAGTTACTGTAGCTATGGGCCCCACTTTGATGTTTATATACTATCTAAACCGTTCATAGGGTGGGCCACCCCCTGGCATGGGCCCACCCCAAAAATCAGCCTGTTCCAAGACTCAGGTGGCCCACATCGTGTGAAACAGTGGAATTGAACATTTACCTTTGAAACCCTTTTTGGGCCCACAGAAGTTTCGGATCAGGGTGAAAATTCTTTTCACCCTTCATCTAGGTCTGCTGGACCTTATCAACGGTCCGGATGGGATATAAACATTTCGGTGGGCCCCACATGGAGCCCACATTGATGTATGTGCTTCATTCCCACCGTCCGCCTGGACGGTGGACGTGGACCCACTGTGACGTGTGTGGGCCCACTGTGATGAGTGTGTGGGCCCACTGTGATGTGTGCGTGTGTGTGTGTGTGTGTATATATATATATATATAATATTATATTTCATATAATATTATATGTATTATGTATATATATATTATATACTATATATACATATTATATACTATATTATATGTATATATTTTTATTTTATTATTTTTTATTTTTTTACTAATGTTGAGGCCCGTGATTGAGGCCCACCTCAGTACCTGTGACTCATGGTTGAGGCCCACTTTGATGTATATAAAAGGCCCCTGGGTTGAGGCCCATCCAATGTATTAGAGGCCATGGGTCGAGGTTCATTTGACGTAATGGGGCCAATGAGTTGAGGCCCATTTGATTTGTACATGGGGCCCAATTGGTGAGGCCCATTTGATTCATATAAGGCCAGGTGAGTAGACCCATTTGACGTACATATGGAGCCCAATTGTCGAGGCCCATTTGATACACATAAGGCCCATAAGATTAGGCCCATTTGATACGTTCTAAAGCCCACAGTTTATAGTCCATTGCAATGCACATAAGGCCCATTGGTGCAGCCCAGTGATGTGGCCCACTTGATGAATACAAGGCCCATATGATATGGCCCATTTGACGTATTTAAGGCCTAATGGGACGTGCCTAAGGTCCATTGCAATGTACGATCCCAGCATGACTTATGTAATGATGTTTACGTCAGGGCTATGCCTTGGGAGCAATGGTGGTTTGACGTCCACATTGCAAGTATAGTGTGGTTAAATGTCCACATTATGACATTCCCTAAGGCCCATTGTTAGGCTCGTGCGTGTTATGTGTAGGCCGTCTAGGCCCACCTTCGTTATGTACATCATCCATCCTATATAGCATGTTTAATTTCATGATTCATGATCATATGCATCATACGTATGCTTGATATGAGAAATGACTGATCATAGCATATGCCTTTGGGCAGATTGTTTATGGGGTACGGGAGGTGTTGCCCTACATGAGCGCACGATACGCGCAGGATTCCTTGCATGATGGATAGTGTGATTCATGCATTTACATTGTGTGATATTGTGATCTGTACGCCCTAGCGACATCGGGGCCATAGCCTCCACAGACGCATCGTGGTTGGCGGGATTGGATACGGAAATCTTGTTCTACATGGGGTGCAATAGATATCCCCGGGTGAAAGTCCCTAAACCCTTATGGTACCGGGAGGTTGCTCCAACGTCTAGACCGAGTGGATGCATGAGCGCCGATTGCCGATTACCAGACGGCCGCGTTTTCCACCGTGTCGTGGTCGGTTGGAAGGGGTGCGGCCTTACCCCCCAGAGTAGGGGGCAATGCTAGGTTGGTTCGACCGGCTCGAGGAATGGGTCCGCTATTGACGAGCCGAGCCCGATATTGGCGGCGGATAGTGAGGTCTTTTCCACTCACCTTATTGCGCGCGATGGGGCGGCAATCGGCTTGGAGTGTACTAGACCCCAGTGATATTTCGGATTTGAGCCGTATTGACATGTGGACTTAGATGAGGATTTGTATGCTTGACTTGCATTTTGCATTGCATGGCCTTAGTATGGCCGACATCATTCTTTGCACCGCATGGCCTTGATACGGCTAATGGGATTCTTAGCATTCATCAGCATGTTCCGCATTACTCTTCTGCATGACTACATTATCACCTTGAGCATACACTTTCACCACCCTCTAAGCTTTCTATAAGCTTATGCACGACCGTTGCGTGCAGGTGACGTTGGATCGCAGCAGCGCTGAGGCTTGGACGCGTGGCTGATCTTCTTTTTGGAGTTTTGGTCTATCTTCATTGTATTTCCCTTATGCTCATTGTACCTGTAAAGTTTTTGATTATAGTGGAAATGTGATGGAGTTTTCGATTGTTGTTTGTGGGTTATGCCTTTGGTTATGCTTATTACGAATCAAGCGATGTTGAAAATCCTCCTTGTAGCATCCCAGGATCGGAACATGGCGAATGGGCGCCGGGAGCCGAGCATGGTGGGTTCGGAGATAGAAGGAAACTGCAACTCTCTCTCTCTCTGTTTTTCTCCTGCCGCGTGAGATGGAAGGAATAGGGCGTTTCCTCTCTGTTTTTATAGCACTCGGGCTCCCTCACAACCCTCGGATGGAAGATGAGCGGCTAGGATCTGATCCAGTTAAAACCGCCACTCAAAACGGTGGGTAGGGGTGAGACCGGCCGTTTTCTATTCTCTGGTATGGAGAGAAACCTAAACCACGTAGCTAGGGGTGAACGGTTGAGATTTTCCCACAGCCGGATGGTCAAGATCGAAGGAAGCGTGTGCACACAGACCACCAGCTGGGCAGCAGCAGAGACAGTTTCTCCTTTTGGAAACATGGTCTTACACAGCCCGCTTGCGCCCGTGAATGTGCATCTGTACGTGTGATACCACGCGTGAAACTGTGCGGATTCAGTATAAAACTCCTAATCTCTAAGATGGGCGGTCCAGATCATTTGATGGATGACAATTAGTGGGCCATCATGTGGCCAAAACGGACGCCCTCTGTTTTTCTTTTAAAAAAACGCCCGCAGGCGGGAGCAGGAAAGAGAGAATGCTCCCTTTATTGGGAAATTTTTGATCAACACGGTCTGGCCGTGTTGACAGATATGGTACACCTCAAGTGCCCGTTTGTTATACACACACACCCCCTATAATGGGTCCCACCGGGGTGGTGGGGCTAATCAGAACCGCCCATTCCATTTGGAAGTTCCCAAGCAGGGTCTGGGATCAATGTTCAGGCCAGTGAAATGTCCAGGTGGGGCCCACGACTTGATTCAGATCATATTTGTGTGTTTTTCCTTGATTCGATGGTCAGTTTGCCTCTAAACTTGTCATCAATGGTACAAGGGTCTACAGGGCCACTTAACTAGGATTTAATGGCTGGGTTATGGATCAAATGTCTAATATACACGGTTATGATATTAAATACCCTTTTTATAATGTTTTCAACATCAATATTATTATTATTATTATCATTATTTATTTCCTTTATATATATTTTGTCATATATATTTTATATTACCACAAATTGTTAGTATATATAAATTATATGAATATCAGTAAGCAAAGATATATATATATATATATATATATATATATATATATATATATATATATATATATATATATATATTATTTGTATTTGATTTGTATGGTCATATATGTGTTAGGCTTTAAATTTTATATAAGTCATTAAAATTTTCCAGTATATTTCATTTTTATGTATTACAGATTCTATAGTTTGTAATTTATATTAATGTTGTTGTAAGTATATGCATATAACATGGATTATAGTTAAATATTATTTTATTACGAAACTTTAAATATTTATAAAATATATAAATAACATTCCATAGTATATATATATTTAGGTTGTATTATTTTCTTGTATTTATATTAAATTAAATTAAATGGTAACACCCAAGTACTGGAAAGTACGAGGTGTTACATAGGGTCACACGTACCCTGTAGAAGAGGAAAATAAATTTCTAATTGAGCCAAAACCTTGGTATTGCCCAAAAGGCGTTTCAACGGTAGCCGTTTAATCACCACTGTTTCCTATGATGTGGGCCACCTGAGTTGTGGATATGGCTGATTTTGGGGGTGGCCCCTGATCAGAAGGGGGCCATCAAAATGCACGGTATTGATGTTCTAAAACATCAAGGTGGGGTCCACAGCTGGGACCTGTGGTCCCAACCCAGTCCGTCCGTCCGTCTGTCAGGCGCGCGCCGCCTGCGTGCGTTACATGTATATATATATATTTTTAAAATGTTTTCCTGTGGTTTTTCACAGTTGGGGCCCGCATCAAGTAAATCCGACCCGGCCATTGGTTTCCATGGCTCAATACAAACCTATCAAGCCCAATATTCGATGGGTTTTGGTGTACAAAAACCTCGGGGTATATTTCAGCTATAGAAGTACCATTTTCAATACTACGGCCCGCCAGGAAATCAGGTTGGTCTCATTTTTTGTCTCAACGCCTACAATGAGCAGAGAAAGAGGATAGACGGCTTGGATTGTATACATGCATCAAGGTGGGGCCTGTATGAATGGTCCAACCAAGGCTTGTTGAACGAAGCTAATATTTTTTTATTTTTCATTACACGTCCAGCGTCCCTAAACGCTGGATGGTTTGGGCGTAACACATACTTTAAGGTGGGCCCTGCTCAGGTGGGCCATCATATGGCTAGATGGTGTGGATGAGACATACACCATGCGGGGTACATCCGAGTGGGCCACACGACCACGTCATCAAAAAGAAAACAAGGAAAGAGAGAGAAAGGAAGACAAGAGAGACGGCGATGGAGGGGCCCCGCTAGTATGGGCCCCATAAGATAAAACTCATACATCAAAATGGGTCCCACCAACAAGTGGGACCTAAAAATAAGAATTCAATGGTGGATCACCCACCTCTAGGCCTTCTCATTGGTCCCTTCGTCTCCTATGCTTAACCTTTGACGGTGGATGATGGAATTTTGATGGTGGGGATGAGAGATGAAAGGGTGGGCCACACTTGATGTTTTTGGGAAAACTTGAGAATGCTTGGATGTGTGAAGTTTTGGGTTGCTTGGAAGTGGAGAGATGGAATGAGAGAGAGAGGAGTGATGGGTGAAAAGGGATGGGATGATGTGTGATGGGTGATGGGTGGAGTGATGTGTTGTAAGAAAGGGATGGGTGGAGAGAGAGAGAGAGAGTTGACGTTGGGAATGGGAGAGATGGGTTGCTTGTACTTGGGTATGGCTTGTACTTGACATGAGTGATTGATTGATTAATGGGACATGTTATAGAGATTCTCTTGAAATTTGCAATGCGCGGCATTATCTTCGAATTGAACGTGGGCCCACATCTTCTAACCTGGGTATCGGATCAGTGCGCGAGTCGCGGCGTTGGAACCACGACGACGGCGCGGTCTCTAAGATATAAGTTTTGGTTCGAACCGACTTCGGTATGAGGGACCGGGCTTAGGATCATGCGCAAACACCGAATACGGGTTGAGGGTTGCCGAAATTCGACCAGAAGGACCGCAGAAGCCTACAGAACAGTACGGACTAGGATACGAGTCTTACAGATGTCATCATGCAAATAACAATCATGAATCCTAGCTTAGTAATCATAACAATCATAGATCATGTTTACATATTTATTCAAACATTTCAGCAAACACATAGGATGTATAGTTATACAACATGGTTCATAGATGTGTAATACATCGAAATCGGTGTGTCTAAGACGATATAATAGCAATCAAGTCAGACATAAATCATTAGCTGACATTGAAAGCCTTGAAAACCATAATGCAAATGTTTATAGTCCGCACCTTTCGTCGGATTGCTCGTTTTGAACTCAGTTCGAATCCTATGTTCCCGAATACAGAACAATGGGTAGCTAAACATTGAAATAGGTTAGTTATTTCATCCTTTACTCTATTTGGATCCCTAAATCAAGATTAGGGTTAGGATTTCTTACCTTTTGTGCAGATGAGTATAAATGAGTATAATTCAAAGAGGTGAGAGTGAAAATTTGAAAACCTAGAGCTGAATCAAACAAGCAATCAATCAAATGGGTTCTTTATTAATCACATAAGAGCATAAGTTCATATATCAAGTTTTTCAATGTGCTTAGTGCAAATCAACTTACTTCTCATAAAAATACTATCTTTTTATAATGTTAGCCATGCTCATCACTTCAAGATTGGTTGAAAATTCAAGTACTAATTCCGAACTTATCCCATTTTCCTTCTTTTTTCAGTTTTTTATTTTATATCGATGGTCATTTGTATTAATTCAGTCTTTTCATCTTTTCTCTTTTCTTTCAGATTTTTCATTATTTTTTAAACTTTTTCAATCTTTTCACCATACATAGCTGTTTTGTCGATCTCTTGTTTTTTAACTGGTTCTTTTCTTCTTTTAAGGTGGATAAAATTCTCCAAATTCAATTTTCAATGATCATCATACTAACAATAAAAAAATCTAGTACCATTCACAAAAGGCAAATTGAACGTGTCTTGTGATTTAGATTAGCATGATATTCAAACTTCCTCTTAATCAATTGAGTGTAAGAATCGTAAGTGATAGGCTACTTAGTTGATCAAACTCTAACAATTCAAAATTTGATTTCTATCTTATCATCATACTCAAAGCATTCTTAAATAGATAAAATATTATTTTCCAAATAGGTTCTATCTTGAAAAATTGAAAATTTTACCTAATCCACACCGCCAACCTAAAATCTACATTATCCTCGATGTAAAAGATATGAGCATGTAATGCATATGAGGCAACGAAAAGAAAGGAGTAGTGAAGAAAAGGTAGTACCTGAAGAAGGTGAATTGCAGCTTTTCCAAGGATCTCAAAACGAAGATGGGCTAGCACACAGACTATCAATGGAAAGCAAACTATCCTAGTCCTAAATCCTATGAAAGCAATAAACCTAAATACACCTCTATCAGACTAGGAGGTCAATCTTGGTAAACAGGATCAATCAAACGTATGGACATGTCCTCTGAATCAAACTTATCAACAAATGGTTTTAAACAATGTCCATTCACTTTAAAAATATTGCCATTTGTTGGATTCTCACTACAAGAAATTCCACTTTTACCAATGAAAATTTTCGTCATTAAAAGCCAGTTTTTCATAGGTAAAGAGTTTTACCGACGAAAATTTTCATCGGTAAATTTGTCGGTAATACACCATCGCAAAAGGCTTTTACCAACAAAAATTTTAAATCGTTGGTAAAGGTAAGATTTTTACCGATGAATTTTTTCGTCGGTAAAAAATAAGTAAAAAACTTTTACCGATGATTTTTTTCGTAGGTAATAATATTTACAAAACTTTTACCGATGAAATTTTTCATCGGTAAAAAATAAGTAAAAAACTTTTACCGACGATTTTTTTTGTAGGTAAAAATATTTACAAAACTTTTACCAACGAATTTTTTTCGTTGGTAAAAAATAAGTAAAAAACTTTTACCGACGATTTTTTTCGTAGGTAAAAATATTTACAAAACTTTTACATACAAAACTTTTACTGGCGATTCTTTTCATAGGTAAAAATAATTCACGATACTTTTACCTACGAAAATTTTCGTAGGGAAAAGTATTTACAAAACTTTTACCTACGAAACTTTTCGTAGGTAAAAAACATGGATGAAACTTTTACCTATGAAATATTTCGTAGGTAAAAGTCTCTTTTTTTTTTCAATATTCCAACACAAAATTCCTGATATATACCTGTTACAATATTTTCATCATATTCTTCCTGATATACACCTGCTATATAATATATTTCATTATATTCACATTCACATCCATCTAAACCCAAACTACGTAAATCCATCTAAACATAAACAATCTTATCTACATCACATTCATTTTCTCATAAATACATATAAGTTTAACATCATAAATAAAATACAAAAAATCACAAAGATGATGGCGGAGGTGGTGGGGTATCGGTGGGTAAGCGTGCAATGAGAGCCTGAAACATCTCCGTCATCCGTCGCTCATGCTCCACCCGCATCTCCTCCATCTTCCTCTCCTGCTCGTCCCTTTGCCTCGCCAGCTCCACCATTTCCTCTCCTGCTCCTCCCTCCGCCTCGCCAGTTACTCCCTCTGCCTTTCCAGCTGCTCTCTGATGTCATGGATGATGACCCGTAGCTACCGAACCTCTCTCTCTACGATATCAGCTCGGCGTACGGTGCTCTCGCCAACGACGATGGATCGAGTTATAGGTTTAGGTTTAGGTTAGGTTATAAGTTTATAGGTTAAGTTTATAAGTTCATATAACCTTAACTTATAAGTGTAGGTTATAGGTTTAGGTTTAGGTTAGGTTATAGGTTAAGGTTTAGGGAATTGAGTTTAGGTTATAGGTTAAGGTTATAGGTTAAGGTTTAGGGAATTGAGTTTAGGTTATAGGTTAAGGTTTAGGTTTAGTTTTAGGTTATAGGTTTTGGGATTTGGGAATAAGTTTAGGTTAAGGTTATAAGTTTAGGTTTAGGAAATTGGGTTCGGGTTCGGGATCGGGTTTAGGTTTGGGTTTTCAAGTTTAGGTTTTGGTTTAGGTTAGGGAGTTGAGATTAGGATTAGGTGTAGGTTTAGGTTTAGGGATTTGAGAATACGTTAAGGTTTAGGTTAAGGAAATTGGGTTCGGGTTCGAGATCGGGTTTACGTTTGAGTTTTATGTTTAGTTATAGGTTTAGGTTATAGGTTATAAGTGTAGGTTTAGGTTTAGGTTTTAAGTTTAGGTTATAGGTTATAGGTTTTGGGATTTGAGAATAGGTTTAGGTTATAAGTATTGGTTTAGGTTATAAGTATAGGTTTAGGTTTAGGTTTTATGTTTAGGTTAAGGTTATAGGTTTAGGTTTAGGTTATAAGTGCAGGTTATAGGTTTAGGTTTAGGTTAGGTTATAGGTTAAGGTTTAGGGAATTGAGTTTAGGTTATAGGTTATAGGTTTAGGTTATAGGTTATAGGTTTTGGGATTTGAGAATAGGTTTAGGTTATAAGTATAGGTTTAGGTTAATGTTGTAGGTTATGAGTTTATGTTAATGGTGTAGGTTATAGGTTTAGGTTTAGGTTTAGGTTTAGGGATTTGAGAATACATTTAGGTTTTAGGTTTGGGTTTAGGTTTTACATTTAAGTTAAGGTTATAGGTTTAGGTTATAGGTTTAGGTTTAGGTTATAAGTGTATGTTATAGGTTTAGGTTTAGGGATTTGAGAATACGTTAAGGTTTAGGCTTAGGAAATCGGGTTCGGGTTGTAGGTTTAGGTTTAGGTTAGGTTATAGGTTAAGGTTTAGGGAAATGAGTTTAGGTTATAGGTTTAGGTTATAAGTTAAGGTTATAGGTTAAGGTTTAGGTTATAGGTTAAGGTTTTGGGTTTAGGTTAAAGTTTAGGTTTAGGTTTAAGTAATAGGTTTTGGGATTTGAGAATAGGTTTAGGTTAAGGTTATAAGTTTAGGTTTAAGAAATCGGGTTCGGGTTCGGGATCGGGTTTAGGTTTGGGTTTTCAAGTTTAGGTTTAGTTTTAGGTTAGGGAGTTGAGATTAGGATTAGGAGTAGGTTTAGGTTTAGGGATTTGAGAATACGTTAAGGTTTAGGTTTAGGAAATCGGGTTCGGGTTCGAGATCGAGTTTACGTTTGGGTTTTAGGTTTACGTTTAGGGATTTGAGAATACATTAAGGTTTAGGTTTAGGAAATCGGGTTTGGGTTCAAGATCGGGTTTACGTTTGGGTTTTAGGTTTAGGGTTAGGTTATAGGTTATACGTTTAGGTTTAGGTTTAGGTTATAGGTTTAGGTTATAGGTTATAGGTTTAGGTTATAGGTTTAGGTTTAGGTTAAGGTTTAGGTTTAGGTTTAGGTTAAAGGTTTTGGGATTTGAGAATAGGTTTAGGTTATAAGAATAGGTTTCGGTTATAAGTATAGGTTTAGGTTTAGGTTTTATGTTTAGGTTAAGGTCATGGGTTTAGGTTTAGGTTATAAGTGTAGGTTATAGGTTTAGGTTTAGGTTTGGTTATAGGTTAAGGTTTAGGGAATTGAGTTTAGGTTATAGGTTTAGGTTATAGGTTAAGGTTTAGGTTTAGGTTAAGGTTTAGGTTTAGGTTTAGGTTATAGGTTTTGGGATTTGAGAATAGGTTTAGGTTAAGGTTATAAGTTTAGGTTTAGGAAATCGGGTTCGGGTTCGGGATCGGGTTTAGGTTTGGGTTTTCAAGTTTAGGTTTAGGTTTAGGTTAGAGAGTTGAGATTAGGATTAGGTGTAGGTTTAGGTTTAGGGATTTAAGAATACGTTAAGGTTTAGGTTTAGGAAATCGGGTTCGGGTTCGAGATCGGGTTTACGTTTGGGTTTTAGGTTTAGGTTTAGGTTATAGGTTATCAGTGTAGGTTTAGGTTTAGGTTTAGGTTTTGGTTATAGGTTATAGGTTTAGGTTTAGGTTAAGGTTTATGTTAAGGTTATAGGTTTTGGGATTTGAGAATAGGTTTAGGTTATAAGTATAGGTTTAGGTAATAAGAATAGGTTTAGGGATTTGAGAATAGGTTTAGGTTATAAGTATAGGTTTAGGTAATAAGAATAGGTTTAGGTTATAAGTATAGGTTTAGGTTATAAGTATAGGTTTAGGTTTAGATTTTATGTTTAGGTTATAGGTTTAGGTTTAGGTTATAAGTGTAGGTTATAGGTTTAGGTTTAGGTTAGGTTATAGGTTAAGGTTTAGGGAATTGAGTTTAGGTTATAGGTTAAGGTTTAGGTTTAGGTTAAGGTTTAGGTGTAGGGTTAGGTTATAGGTTTTGGGATTTGAGAATATGTTTAGGTTAAGGTTATAAGTTTAGGTTTAGGAAATCGGGTTTGGGTTCAGGATCGGGTTTAGGTTTGGGTTTTCAAGTTTAGGTTTAAGTTTAGGTTAGGCAGTTGAGATTAGGATTAGGTGTAGGTTTAGTTTAGGGATTTGAGAATACATTTAGGTTTTAGGTTTAGGTTTAGGTTTTAGGTTTAGGTTAAGGTTAGGTTATAGGTTATAAGTTTAGGTTATAGGTTAAGGTTTAGGTTATAGGTTTTAGTTTAGGTTACGGTGATAGGTTTAGGTTTAGGTTTAGGTTCTAGGTTATATGTTATAACTTTACGGAATTGACAATAGGTTAAGGTTTAGGTTTAGGAAATCGGGTTCGGGTTCGAGTTCAGGTTTAGGTTTGGGTTTTCAAGTTTAGGTTTAGGTTAAGGAGTTGAGATTAGGATTAGGTGTAGGTTTAGGTTTAGGGATTTGAGATTACATTTAGGTTTTAGGTTTAGGTTTAGGTTATAGGTTTAGGTTAAGGTTATATGTTTAAGTTTAGGTTATAGGTTATAGCTTTAGGGAATTGAGAATAGGTTAAGGTTTAGGTTTAGGAAATCAGGTTTGGGTTCGGGATCGGGTTTAGGTTTGGATTTTCAAGTTTTCAATCAAGCTGATATTTGTGTTATTCCTTCTTTAGGTCTAGGTCTGTGTGAACTTACCAACAGGTTGGATCTCAAATAACCACCGTGGTGGGTCCCAGGAAGGAATCAATGGTCAGGGACACTATCCCCACCATGATGTTTAGTTTTATGTCTTAGTTTTAGGTGTAGGTTCAGGTTTAGGGTTATACTAGGGTCTGCTCCAACAATTTTGTGTTAATACATAAACACGGCCTGTCCAAATGGTCATGCCACTCCAATGCTTTCCATAGGAAATGGACGGCTTTATCATGGTCATAACAGCAGTTCTCACCTTCTAGGGACCCCCGCTCAACATCCAGATAGCTTCGACGCACATTCGGGTCTGCTCCATCAATTTCGAGCAAATAGATAAACACGTCCTGTCCAAATGGCCAGGCCACTCCAATGTTGTCCATAGGAAATGGACAGCTTCATCATGGTCATAACAGTGGTTCCCACCTTCCAGGGACCCCCGCTCAACATCCGGATATCTCCAACGCACATCCGGGTCTGCTCCATCAATTTCGAGCTAATACATTTATAAACAACATAAAAGGTAAGTAAAACAAGAAACATCCATATGAAAATATTGAGGGGAATTACTTGTGTATCTATATTCCTTCTATGTGCTAGGTTAATTTTGAGTTAATTATGACTAACAAAAATGATTTGCTGGAATAGTGAAAACGACCATAAAAGAGGTTAGGTATAAGAGTTGAAAGTACTGTGTCAAGTGAATCAGCACCAAGCTGAGAGAACGATGTGAGTTAACAGTTTATTTAATGTTTTCAAAATAGACTACAAATGCACATGAATGTCGTTTTCCATGCTACAAATGTTTATAACAATACAACCTTCCACACAGCCACATAGCCTTATATAGCTAAACACACAAAACTGTACATCAACTGGGACTGAAAGTAACTGCAGCATCTACTCAAAAGACACCACCAAACAATCAATGATTACACACCTACTCAAAAGACACCACCATACACTAGTTAAGAAAAAAGATTCAGAACATTCAATTCAAGTACTGAAACTTCAAATTTCTGCTTTCATTTGTTCTACATCCAGCCACTTCATTATTTTCTTTTCTTTTTTCAGTTGAAAGATAATGAAAACATTATTGTGAAAAAAAATTGGAAAGAAAGAAAATATGGACAGAACACTTCTCATGTCGTGAAAGGCATGCCACAAAATTGAAATAATAGGAAAATAGATGAAATACCCCAAGCTTATGAACTCCGTAATGTTGACATCGGGTGCAAGAACAAGCTATCATGAGGTGGGTCCAATTACACAGTTGCTCTAGCACCATTCTAAGGAAGCCTCAAGGTCAACTTTCTCTCTCTACATTAAATGAGAGGTTTTCACACCATATGCAGGATCCATGTGCTACTCTTAGGCTTCCAAGAAGAGAACTGTTCCTTGCAACCTTCTCATTCATTAATTTGTAGACAACTCATTCTACTCATTACCCAACGGCCTAACTCAGATGGAGTTGATAAAAGTGATCACATATAAAAGATTTATTTACTTAAACCAAGTAGTAACCACTTGTGTGAATGTTGGTTGTGATCACTTGAGAGATCTTTGGATATGCCCAGATAATATAAACCTAAGAGATAAGACATCATAAACCCACATAACTAGGCTTAACAAGTTTTAGATGAGAGGAGAGGATGTAACCATTCCACCTTTTGGGTTTGATTGTATAGATGGAAGTTAGTTTTTCTATGGATTCTGATTTACTAGTAAGATCAGTAGATTATTTATTTATTTTTTCCATTTGTACAAAACCATTTTCAAGCTGAAAATTAGTCTTATTTTCTCCTTTACCTACCCTCATCTTTCACTTCACGGATCAAACAATTAGATCTGCCATACATACTTCATGGTAGAGAGCATATTTATCTAAAATAAGAACACATGGTGGGACCCTCAGTTCCCACGCTGTCGACACGAACTCATGTCGTGGAGGGTCTACCTGGGTACGTAGTAGACTTGGTAGAGCATATGGGCTGATACCTGTTATACCAGCCTTTCAAGTGTATGTGCACTAACTAGTTTCTAAATTATAGACTGGTGCATCATGGTTGTATGTATACCCATAAGGCATACGAGATCTGTTGGTCTACATAAAGGAAAAATACAAACACCCAGTTATTTACATTACTGATAATGGTAAGATTCTAATTTCTTTCTTCGTACTCCGAACATGTTACGCACACATGGTTCTTGATCTCAACGGTTCATGTAGTTGGTCACATTGTCAATGGGCCACATGGAAAAGATCTCATGGATCGAAGATCATAGCTGTCTAAATGAATTGGGAGAGAAGTGAGGGTGAACAATGCCATATGAACAACCCTCGGTGAAAATGAATACAACAAGAAATTAGAGCCCTAGGAAACATGTATTGCGTGGGTGGTAAAAGGGTTAGGCAAGGTTGGCCCTGGTTTGGGCTATCATCAAGGTTAAGGTTATAAGTTTAGGTGACCATACAAGCTAAGAATAACATAACTGAATCATAAAAAAGCAACCTTGATGCACAATGGTTACCAATGGATGGATGGCCATGAATCATGATCAACTTGAAATCCAAATCTCTATTCTTTGAGAACAGATTAATGCAATAATGTCAAAACAAAAGCATAGTCCTAAGCCAAATCCCCCCTTCTCTCAGGAAATTCAATAAATAGCTAATGTATGAACCGTATCCCCAATTTTCAACTGAATTAGAAGAGAATATGGACGAATTTACCTGTAAGAACTTGACGCTGGGGATGATGGAGGGGTTATGCAAAAACCATATCCCCTGATTCTCCTGAAATCAACAAATCCATCCCGGATCGACCACCAGATCGACAAAGGAAATGAGTGTAGTGGAGACTAGTGCAGCGACAATGAGTGCAGCGAGTTCCTACCATGACAATGGGGTGAAAACGATGGGGTTTAGACGGTACTGAAATTTTTTGATTGGAGATGGGTTAGGGTCGGCATTGCTCAGAGAGGTGGAGGGAGAACAAGAGTCGCAACGAGTGCGGGAGAGCCAGAGCAAGAGCAAGAGGGAAAGCGAGAAAGTAAAAGGCACTGAAAGAGGGTTTCGAAAATTCCTCTTTCAAAATGAGTTTTTTATTCACATTCGAACAATGTGAGTTTAACACTAAATTATATACTAAACTAAGTTTTCAGCCATACATTTAAGGGCCCATTTACCAGATGGTTAAGATTGTATAATATGGGTACAAGATAAATATTAACCATCTACAAGAGGACCCACTATTTGGATGGTCTGGATAACTACATATCATTTCCACTAGTGACTGCATAAATCACCACCATTTTACATTGGACCCAAAACTAGCACATTTAAAACTAAAACTAACTCCACATGGGGCCCAACATGATCTTTTACATGGTGTAAGCATGTCTTTTATTATGATGGGTAGAGCCCATGGTTCCAAAATCTAAGCCATTGATTACTTGATTCCGTATGTTGGGTGGGGCTAACCGAGATGTCTGTGAGAAATCCACCACATCCGTCCATTTTATGAGATTATTTTAGGACGTGTGACCAAAAATTAGGTGTATCCAACACTCAACTAGACCACAGGAGAGGAAACAGTGGGAATTCAGTGAGCACCATAGACATTCATTCAATATTGTTTTCCCATGGTGTGGTCCACCTGAGATTTTGATCTACCTCATTGATGTGATATAGTATTAAAATGATGTGCAAAAATTGATTGGCTAGTGTACCACACACCACCGACGTTGCTGGTGTGTTTTGTGGGTCCCATATGAGATATGTGTTATATCTAAACCGTTTGTCCATTTGGAGAGCTCGTCACAAGTCTTGGGCCAAAAAATAAGACAAATCCAAAGATCAAGTGGACCACACTACAAAAGGCAGTGGGAGAATAATGGGATCTTCGTAAAGAAGTTGTCGGTGGTTGAGATGCTGGAAAAATAATGGGATCTTCGTAGAGAAGCTGCCAATGGTTGAGATGCTGGAAAAATAATGGGATCTTCGTAGAGAAGCTTCAGCGAGTGACTTGAGGCGTGCAATTTCGATATCTCAGGTGCACCACACCACATGAAAATAATAGTGATTGGATATCCATCATTAAAATCCTCATAAGGCCCACTGTAATGTTTATTTGACATCCAATATGTTGATTAGGTCATACATGGCCAGATGAAGGGGAAAAATAAAAATCAGCTTGATCCAAAACTTTTATGGCCCCAAAATGTTTTTTAATGGTTGACGATCATTCAACACTGTTTCCTGGAATGTGGTCCACTTAAGATTTAGATATATCTCATTTTTAGTCTCATACCGTAAGATGATCTTTAAAAATAGATAGATGACATGGATTAAATACATACACCATGGTAGGGCTCATAGAGCACCAACCACTAACCATTGGATGGTGTCAGGGGGAGTAGTCAATCCGTTCCCCTTATTTGTTGTGTGGTCCATTTAATCTTTGTATATGATTCATTTTTTAGATAATTCTCTAAAATTATCTTGAAAAATGGATGAACAATGTCGGTTGATCCCAAATTTTTGGTAAATCCAAAACTCAAGTGTACCATGCCACGTGAAACAGTGTGGAATAATGATTTCCACCGTTGATACCTTCCTTGGGCCCACAGTAATGTTTATTTGACATCCAACATGTTCATAATATCAAAAAGATATAAATGAAGCGATATCTCATAATCTAAAGGGGACACATCAAATCCACGATGTTGATGTTCGACATACATCATGATGGGGCCCACAAAACTTACTAACATCAATTCTTATGTTCTCACGAGGTCAGTAAGTTGGGTCACAATTTTGACTAGAATATTGGGCCCATTTTACATGTTTGGTCCATTCACTCTATTTTACTGATCATTACCCTCAATTTGACTAGTTACTCGCCCCGATCATGCTACACATGAGAAAGATATTGGGCAAACAAGATTGATCAACAATTTGAGTGAATTTTAATTTAAACATCTGAAGTTATTTACTGTTCAATCTGGACTGATCAGATTGTTTAAAAATGGTTAAAGGTTGTTCATAATATCAAAAATATATGAATGAATAGAAAACACAAACATCAGCTTGATCCAAAATTTCTATGGCCTCCAAGAAATTTTAAATGGTAGAGGTTCAATCACACTATTTCCTGTGGTGTGGTCCACTTGAGCTTTGGATATGCTTCCTTTTTGTTCTTTAGACCTTAAATTATCCATTAACATGGATGAATGGAGTGGATAAAATAAATAAATAATGGTGGACCCCACAAAGTTTACTCTGGTAAGGGTAACGAATAACTCACCTAAACGTAGTGGAGAAGGGTTTCCTTAAAACATTCATAATCATATATTAGTCCTGCCTAAATGTGATTCACATATCCAACCCACTCATTATGTGTGTCCCACCTGGGTGAGGGGTCAAACCAAGTTTCAACAGCATCCAAAACTCATGTGGGCCCCACCAAGTGCTTATATATTTTTTAGGATGTCTTCACATAGTTTTAGATGGTATGGCCCACTTGAGTTTCATATACAGATGATTTTTGAGAAATCTCATAACCTAAAGGGGACACATCAAATCCACAGTGTTGATGTTCGACACACATCATGATGGGGCCCATAAAACTTACTAACATCAATTCTTAGGTTCTCACGAGGTCAGTAAGTTGGGTCACAATTTTGACCAGAATATTTGGCCCATTTTACATATCTGGTCCATTCACTCTATTTTATTGATCAATACTCTCAATTTGACTAGTTAATTGCCTCAATTAGGCTACATATGAGAAAGATATTAGGCATAAAAGATTGATCAACAATTTCAGTGAAATTTGATTTAAACATCTGAAGTTATTTACTCTACAATCTGAACTTACTAGATTATCCAAAAACGATTAAAGGTTCAATTAGTGAATGTGCCTAATAATTTAGTAATTTAATTTTTCACAGATAAATTTCAATTTCCATTTAAAAATAACCTTTTTTTTCAAAATGTATATTTTTTTTTTCACTCTTTTAACAAAATATCATTTTTATTATAAAATATTTCAAAAACAAATTTAAAATACAAACATGTGATATTCTTTTCAATATTTTTTTCATGTGATATTACAAATTATTTAAATATTACCTTTTAATTATATATATATAAAAATTTCCACTCATATAATATAAAAATTATACACACACACACACACACACACACACACACAAACATATTACCTTTACCATTACCGACGATTTTCATCTGTCGGGAAAACTCTTACTGTGAAACTTTTCAAAGGCAGCGGGAAAATTTTATAAGTTAAAATTATATCATTATTCTCGATGAAATATACGAATTTTTTTCATCGGTAAAAACATTATTCCCGATGGCTTTGGTCCATTAGTAAAAATCTTACCGCGAAACTTTTCAAGACAACGGGAAAATTTCCTAAGTTAAAAACTATATCATTATTCCCGACGAACATTTTCATCGGTAAGAACATTATTCCCGACAGTTTTCGTTCGTCGGTAAAACTAAGGACGAAAATAAATAGAACACTTTTACCGACGAAAATTTTCGTCAGTAAAAACATTATTCCCGATGGTTTTAGTTCGTCGGTAAAACTCAGGGCGAAAATTTTCTAAGTGAAAAACATAACACTTTTACCGACGAAAATTTTCGTCGGTAAAAACATTATTCCCGACGGTTTTAGTTCGTCGGTAAAACTCAGGGCGAAAATTTTCTAAGTAAAAACATGACCCTTTTACCAATGAAAATGTTCGTCAGTAAAACCATTATTCCCGACGGTTTTAGTTCGTCGGTAAAACTCAGGGTGAAAAAGTTCAAAGGGGAAAATACAACACTTTTACTGACGAACATTTTCATTAGCAAAAGTATTATTTCCAATGGTTTTAGTTCGTCGTTAGAACTCACGGCAAAAAAGTTCTACGTGAAAAACATAACACTTTTACCGATGAAAATTTTCATCGGCAAAAGTATTATTCCGGACGGTTTTAGTTTATCAGTAAAACTCAAGGCGAAAAATTTCTGAGCGAAAAACATAACACTTTTACCGACCAAAATTTTAGTCGGTAAAAGTATTATTCCCAATGATTTTAGTTCTTTGGTAAAACTCAGGGCGAAAAATTTCTAAGTGAAAAACATAACACTTTTACCGACAAAAAATTTCATCAGTAAAAGTGTTATGGTGCTTTTTACCGTCGAAAATTTTCGTCGGTAAAAGTCTTACTGCGAAATTTTCAAAATAGCATGGAAATTTTCTTTCTTAAAAAATAAAATAGTTTTATTGATGAAAATTTTCATCAGTAAAAACATTATTACCGACGAAAAAAATTTCATCGGTAAAAGTTCAATTTTACCGACGAAAAAAAATTCGTCAGTAAAAAGGTACTTTTACTGATGAAATTTTTTTGTCATTAAAAGTACTATTTCTTGTAGTGTCATTATCTCAACGGCCCCATGAGGATAGACATTAGTAATTGTGAAAGGGTCGGTCTAACGATATCGGAGTTTATCCGGAAAAAAATGTAACTGAGAATTGTATAAAAGGACTTTTCAATCAGTTAAGAATGATTTTCGAAGGATGTTCTTGTCATGAAACACCTTTATCTTGTCCTTGTAAATTCTTGAGTTCTCGTATGTGTTGAAATTGTGGTAATGACCACTCTAGTAGAAGTAGGAATAGGTCAAAGTGTCCTAGGGGGGTGAATAGGACTTTATAAAATTTTATGACAATTTAAAATCCCATTAACCTAATCTTGATCTAATATGGAACTATCAATATATCTTCAATTTAACTCTAATGGTTTCCAAGCCAAATAGAAGATTCAATCACAAGACTATTCAATATTTAACCAATATATAAACTTAGTCTATGATTTATAGTGTTTCGGCTACGTGCCTACTTCACTCCCGGTGGACGCACTCAACCCTTGAGTGTATCGGATTTCACTAATGGAGGTTTCAAATCAGGTTCACCTCAAACTGTTACAACCTACACAAGGTTGATTCTAGGACCTACACAAGGTACCTAAGATGTGCCTACACAAGACAAGTCTATACCCTACATAAAAGCAAAGGTCAACACAAAGCACCTAAGTTTTATGCCCTACACAAGAGCAAAGGCTCCACACAAGGAACCTCCATTTTAGGCTGCACAGGCCAGGGATCCACACAAGGAACCTTCATTTTAGGCCACATAGGCCAAGGATCCACACAAGGAACCTAGAGTTTATGCCCTACACAAGAGAAAGGGTCAACACATAGCACTTACACATACTCTCCCGTCGGAGGCCTCCTATGAGGACTTAAAAGGGGTGAGAAGCACATAGACCCAAACCTATGCAAGGAATGATCAACAGGGTCTCTGGACTCTAATGACTTACAGATAAGTAGGTGAGCCCCATTAAGCACGTCGATGAAGATCTCCTCCTTGATGATGAAGATTCTTCAGCTCCCTTAATCCACAACACTTGATGATGTTCTAATAAAGGCGACGGGTTGTGTTAAGGTTATATTGAAATCCTACTCTAATAAATGTTTTCCTATTTTAGAGGAGTGATTCTAAGCATTCAAGCATTCAAGGTATCCCAGCTCAATGATTTTCCATTAAGATTATTGGATGATCCTTGAATGGGGAAGTTTATTCCTCAATCCACTCTATTGAATATCAATGATGAGGGTGGATTGAAGGATGAACTTCCATAAGAAAATGAGCTTAGGGTATGTAATATGTAGAACTCTCTCAAAGTTCTGTCTATTTTTCTCACTATAGCAACTAAGAGCAAGCTTCCTATATATCGGCAAAAAGTCCCAACGGTAATAAACAGTCAAAGTCTGACTGAGTTCGATCTCATCGGACCTAACTCGATGTCATCGAACGTATATTTTGATGTCATTGAATTAGGGTTCGACGATGCGAACTCAGCTGAAGCACATACCCGAAACTTTTTGACTAAATATGTGTCGATGTTATCGAATTTTGAATTTCGATCTCATTGACAGTGGTTCGATACAATCATCTTTTCAAGGAATATTTTGAGAAAGCTTGCTGGACACTTTTTGACCCAATTCGATGATATCGATCCCATACCGATTTCATCAATTTTTGAATTATGACCATATCGAGACAATATCGATTCCTCGATCATTTACATAAGATTTTCCTTTTTAAGTTTGCTGAAACAGTTTTGTCTCAATTTGATAGCATCAAGTCTATATTAATATTATTGTGATTTGAATTTCAATGACATCAATGTGGGTTTCGATTCCTCGAACATTTAGATATTTTTCTTTCAAAAACTTGTTGGACACAATTTGTCCCATTTCGATGTCATCGATACCGTGTCAATATTATCGAGATTTGAATTTCAATGATATCGATTGTCTTTCGATTCCTCGAGTAATATCAAGAATATTTTCCAAGCCTTTGTTGGATAGAGCTATAAGACTTTCGATATCATCGACTGTCCTTCGATATTATCGACTATCCTTCGATATTATCAATATTTGAAATTTGATGTTATTGAAGGTACTTTCCATTTATCAAATATTTTGTCCAAAATACTTTGTGGTTGCTCGACATAAAGAGGACTCAATTCGATGTTATCAAGACCAGTTCGATTCATCGAGACTGAGTGTTCAATTGTATTGACCAAGAATCGATGATATCAAACTTAGCTAAAAACTTATAGAAATTTCCATTTTGAAACCAGGTTTTTAGACTTTTAAGCCCTATGTTGATCTAAGCTTTTTAAGAAGTTATATACCTAGGTGTTTTGGGACATGGGATGTGAGGCTAAGTTTATCTTTGATGAGCTCTGAACACACATCCGGTTGAGGTAATGTCTTGAACGATCTTCATATTGGGCTCACTTGACTCATCGACTCAACACTCATGTTAATTGACAAACTAAGGCACTTTCATGCATCATTCTGGATTTTCTTGAGTTCATTTAATTGAAGTTTGCGTAGCAAGCTAGCATTGTCCATATTAAAATTTAAGTTTTTGATAGCTCTTTAGGCTCCATGTTCCAGTTCCACAAGTATGTAGCAAGCTTTCCCATAGATGAGTCTAAAGGGAGACATTCCAATGAGGGGTCTTGAAGGTTGAACAGCAGGCCAATAAAGCATCGATCAAGCAGATTGACTAATCATTGTGATCAGGGTTAACCGTTTTCTCCAAAATTTGTTTAATCTCCCTGTTGTAAATCTCATCTTGCCCACTTGTTTGTGGGTGGTATGGAGTGCTCACCTTATGAGAGATGCCATATTTCTTCATTAAGCTTTCAAATGGCCTATTACAGAAGTGTGAACCTCCATCACTAATGATGGCCGTTTTAAATTGGGAAAGGATGTTTTCTTTTAAGAATCTAATGATCGTTCGATGGTCGTTGTTCTGGCACAGGATCACTTCGACCTATTTAGTGACATAGTCTACTGCTAATAAATGTATAAATTTCCAAAGGATTGGGGGAATGGTCCTATGGAATTAATGCCCTAACAATCAAATGCTTCAATGATCAGTATGAGATTCGGAGGCATCATATTTTCATGGGACATCGCTCCCAATTTCTAACAACATTCACAAGCTTTGTAGAACTCATGAGTGTACTTGAACATAGTGGGCCAATAGAAATAACACTGTAGAATTTTGGCCGTGGTCTTTTTAGCAGAAAAGTGACCACCACAGGACTGAGAATGACTGAAGGAGAATACTTTGGTGTTCATTGTCTGGCACGCATCTCCTTAGTTTTTGGTCTGGGTAATATTTTAATAAATATGGGTCATCCCATGAGAACTTACGAATCTCGACGAAGAATTTTTTCTTCTCTTGCGCAGTCCAATGTGTTGGCGTGAAACTTGTGCCAAGATAATCAGCAATATTAGCAAACCAAAGTAAGTGGGAGTGTTTAAACAGTTGTTCATTAGGGATCATGTCATTTATAGATATCGTCTCAAGGGAATCAAGGAGGTCAAGTCTTGAAAGATGGTCAGCCACCATGTTTTCTACTCCATTTTTATCTTTTATTTTTAAATCAAATTCCTAGAGTAGGAGGATCTATCTTATTAAGCGGGGCTTAACATCATTCTTAGAAAGAATGTACTTAAGCGCCGCATGATCTATATAGATGATGATCTTGGATCCAATAAAAAAAAAGTCCTAAATTTATCCAAAGCGAACACTACGGCAAGAGTTCCTTTTCCGTAGTAAAGTAGTTCATTTGGGCAGAATTTAGAGTTTTACTTACATAGTGAATAATGTAAGGCCTCTTCTCTTTTCTTTAAACTAACACTGCCCCAGTAGCATAGTTGGATGCGTCACACATGATTTCAAAAGGGATGTTCCAATCAGGTGGTTGCATGATGGGTGCGGTAGTTAACATGCCCTTGAGCTTAGTAAAAGCTTCCTGGCATTGCTGTTCACAACCCCAAGTGTAGGGTCGCGAAGCAGTAATAATCTCGGTAAGACCAAGGTTGAATCCACAAGGACTAATCTCGTGTGTGTTCTAAAAGCAACTAGAAGTAGAACTAGAAAACGATGAAAACCTAAATCTAGAAGTGTAGAGAGTAATTGTGAGAGATTTAATTAAAAAATTAAGAAATTCAAAGGTGGGAAACTAAGGTTTCCAGGGATCCACTTGCAGCTAGTAGGATATTTTCTTTTTGATTCAAGGCACTCAATTGGAATTAGAGTCCTATCCTATCCAATTGGAAAATATTCAATAAGATCATATATGAACTTCCCTTGACCTAATCCTCAATGGATGAAAGTTGTGAAGATTGGAAGTGATTCTATCACCTAACCATGCTCAGGGACAATGGTAGACAACAGGATATAACAATCCAACAACCAACATGGGAGAATTGTAAAGAATAAAAGGGATTCCATCACTTAGTCATGTGCAAGGGACGATGGAGAACAACAAGGTTTCCTATTTTCAGAAACTCCAAATGGAAAAAGAAGATACTTCAAGCCATCACAAATCTATTGTAATTTAAGTCACAACAAACCATTAAAAACTAAAAGTATTCCTTAAATATCGAACTAGAATCAAAGGGTTTCAACAATAACAAGAATCAAAGAAGAAAAACATCCCAACCATGCTACAAGCTTCACCCCTTACCCCTAGCTAAGGGATCTAGCTAACCATAGACATGATTTGATTAAGAACCCTAGAAGAAAGAATTAAAAACTAAGAAGAATAGAAGAAGAACTCTTGGGAAGTGGCTCCACCCTTTTGCTCTACTTCTCCAAACCCTAGATATCCTAAAAAGACTTAGGAAACTCCTATTTATAAGCCAAGTTCCACAAAATCACAAAATCGGATCAAATTTACAAAGTCCACGTAAACACTGCGTAAGCAGTTCGATGTCATCGAAAGGGTTTAAATTCGGAAGTCGTGCCTTTTCTTCTTTCACACTACGTAAGTCTCTGTGTCATCGAACCATCTTTCAATGTCATTAAGCGAAGTTTTGATTCATCGAACAAGTCTTTGAGTCATCGAGAATATGTCCAAAATAGTCCAATGAGTTGCTTCAATTTCTTCAATAAATTCGATGTCATCGAGCAGACTTTGATGTCATTGAGCAACTTCTTTCAAGTCATCAAAAATTTATTCGATTGATCAAGAAAAGCACTCAATATTTCCAGCAACTATCATGCCTTAAACTCGAGAATCGGGCTCATAAAATTCCCGATCACCGAATCCGGCGCTGATAGCCTCCTTAGTACCCCATTCTCAGCTCCCAGCACACATATACTGGATTCTGATTCTGGGATCCTACAAGGAGGATTTTCGACATGAATTTTTTTATAAGAAGCATAACATAAATACAAACAACAACATCACCACATATCCACTATAATTAAAACTTTTGATTACAACGCATAAAGGAAAATATAAGATAGATATCAAAAACTCTAGAAGCTCAGCCGCACGCTCTTGCCTTAGCTTGGCTGCGTCCTAGCGTTACCTGTATGCAACGGTCATGCATAAGCTTACAGGAGACTTAGAGGGTGGTGTAAGTGTGCGTGTAAGGTATGTGCCAAGTATGCAATATCAAAGTACTACAGAAAGATGCTGGCAAGCCCATGAATGTTATCAGTCGTACCAAGGCTATGCGATGCTCGGCCATATTAAGGCTATGCGATGTAAGGCCTACGTAGCCAAATGTCATATGCAAGATGCAATGTCAGCACACTAGTCCTCAGCTAGATATGTCATATGCAAGATGCAACGTAAGCACACCACTCCTCAGCTGGATATGTCATATGCAAGATGCAACGCAACCACACCAGTCCTCAGCTGGATATGTCATATGCAAGATGTAACGCAAGCATACCATTCCTCAGTTGGATCCACATATTAGTACAATCCATCTTTGGAATATCACCAGGGTCTAGTGCACTCCACAATGACTACCCCTCCCCCAGGTGTGTAGCCAAGTGAGTGTAAGAGACCTCATTACCCATCTAGCTAATAGTCAACCAATATCTAGCCGACTCGTTAGTAGTGGACCCATTTCTGAGCTGGTCAAACTCAGCCTAGCTTTGCCCCTACCCCTCGAGTGGATAAGGCCACACCTCCTTCCAACTGACCACGACACAGTGGGAGATGCGACCTATAGGTATTTGGCACTCATGTGCTCATGTATCTCGATGTTGGAGCATCCTCCTAGTACCCATAAGGGTTCTGGGACTTTTACCTAAGGACATCCTAAGTGCCCTAGTGTTAGAACTAAATATTTTTGGTATCCAATCCTGCCATCCACGATATGCCTGTGGAGGCCACAACCTTGAAGTCGTTAGAGCGTATAGTGATCGTATCACATAAATGCGAGATGCATGAGTCATATTATATAGTCATGCATCAATCCTGCACGTACTACACGATCATGTGGGGAAACTTCGTCTCTCAGGGAGTCCCATAAACAATCAGCCCAATGGCACATGCTATAGTCAATCACTCCTCACAACAAGCATCAAATGATGCGCATGGGTATGTATCATGATGTTATGCTAGGCATATCCAACGGTGATGATGTACTTTCCTATAATCAATGGACGGCCTGGATGGCATACTCATATCAAGAATGGGCCTCATGGGTAAGTCTAATGTATATAACAAGGGGAGTCAAGAGGATGAGCCTAAGTACAAGAGTGGGCTTCCTCACCCTCTCCATCACATAGGCTTCTTATGCGGCCTAATAAGCACAAGATAGGCTTTATGGCTTGCATAAATCTACCAGGCACGGTGGAAGCACCATCAATAATGGGGGCCCAATGGTTTGGGTTAACCCACTAAGAGAAGATGAGAATGAGCCTAACAATGGGCCCTATAGAGAGGTTTATAACGTGGACATTGAAAAGGCCAAGCTATATGTCCTAGAGGGGGGGTGAATAGGACAATGCCAAATAAAAACTTATAACAGCGGAATAATAAAGAAAATGATAGCCAAATTAAATAATAATGCAGGAAAGAAAAACAACCTCAAGATTCAGATCTTGAGAGGTTGATACAAACGTTATTCTAAGGACAACCTTACACCAAAAACAGAGTTTATGGTAGGACAACCTTATTTCTAGAAAGGTCTTTGTATCAAGTCTCAAATCGAAGAGGAATACAAAAACAAATATGAACTGAATTGAAATAACTTGTAATTAAAGATGTATTGTTCTAGGGACAGCCATACACCATAAAAATGGCAGGGCAACCTTACTGGAACAACTTTCAAAATGAAATTGAAAATCAAGCTTAAAAAGGAATAGCAGAAAGTAAATTCTAAGCTATTACAACATTCTCACAAAGCTTGAAATAATTACAACATTCACCACCATACATACATCCCACAAAAAGAATAAAAATTAGAAGAGTAAAACAATCAACCACAATACAAGGGTTTATAGTGGTTCGCCTGTGTGTTCACCAACTGTTATCCAACAGCCACACAACACGCTACTCCACTCCTAATATCCTCACCCAGGGGATATTAGCGTTCACTAAAGATAGGTTTTCCCAGGTTCACCCAAAACCCTTACATTTGTGTCTTTATATGTGGGCTTACACAATTAAAAAAACCACTTCGAGTTTTCCTGGCTTTCCTCGGATAACCAAAATAACAAGATTTTTCCGCAAATCTTGAAAGAAACCAAAATAATAGAAAGGAATTTACAATATGTAAAATACGAATATCTTCTTCGTTGTAGCGCGGTAGAACCAAGTCGAGTAGATGATTGAATGTCCAAGTTCAATGTCCAAGACTCGATTACAATGGTTCTAATTCTAATAGATTTTAAATTAAACCAAATAGGGCTTGCCTTAATTGATTTTGATTCCAAAGAAAGGGAATAACAATTCCTCTTTATCAAATCGATTGGAATATAAGAAACAAAATCAATTAAAATAAAGCTAAGGAAAGAAGATATTAAATAAGCACACTTAGCTTAGATGGAGCAGAATTATCTCTCGAAGTTCGACGAAGATTGGCTTGAATACTATAATTAAATCGATGATTTCTTCGAGATTCGTGCTCTATTTATAGGTGAGAAGATCAGGTCTTCGATCGTCTAGAGTGCTCTTCGACTAGTCGAAGCTATGTATATTTGAAAAATCCGGCGGGATATACTTTGACCGTTCTACGATTGGTCGTAGCCCTCCTACGACGGGTCGTAGGTCACCTACGACCGGTCGTAGGTTTCCTTCGACCGGTCGTAGGTCCTGCACGCCGGACTTCGAGTCGTAGATTCTACGACGTCGAAGATACGAAACACTGCTTCCTACGACTAGTCGAATGCATTCCGTGACTAGTCGAAGGCTAGCATTTTATCCGGAATTTGTAACAAACTTACGATCGATCCAGGAATTTCTTAGATCGGTCGAAGCAAGTCTAGGACTAGTCGGCAGACCTAAGACTGGTCGAACAACACACCAATCACATGTAAAATAACATTCGACTTATGTATCCGAAATGACCTACTTCTAAGGTCATCCTATGGTCAAACAAACCTCAATCATGAAGTATGGACATTGAAACAAGAGACCATGAAGAATGAGCCTTGAAGTCTTGATGTAGACTAAACCTTGAAGTAGCTCAATCATGAAAGTGGCTTGAGTTTCAACTTGAGTCTTGAGTTCAGCTTGAGTCTTGCCTTGTACTTTCTTTTTCTTTTCAGCTTGAGTCTTGTGAGCAGTTCTTGCATTCAAGAGTCTTGTCTTGTGATCAGTTCTTTCATTCAAGATCTTGAGTCTTGTACTTGAGAGCTTTGCTTGATGTGAGCTTAGCTTGTTCATGTATGTTGATCCTTGAGAGAGCTTCACTTAAGCAGGTTATATATAACATAACAGTGATTTTGGCACCACAAATTTGACAACAAATAGGGATATAAACTATAGCACTTACAATCTCCCCCTTTGTCAAATTAGTGACAAAACACATAACCAAACAAAAGTAAATCAACTGGTTAATACATGCAAATCAATATTCAACATTTAATATTCAACCAGTTTCAACATTCAACCAGCTCAGCTTCATTCAACAAGATCAAACATATACTCCCCCTAATCAAACATATACTCCCCCTAACTCCCCCTGGGTAACATAACCACTGCTATTCCCCTCACACAATCACATTAAGAACAAACCATTCTCCCCCTTTTTGTCACAATATGACAAAGGAGAACTAAATAAAGGAAGTCATGAGAGGAAACATGAGGAAGTAAGAGAGTATAGCAAAAGAAATATTCAGAGTGACAGAGAGATACTCAAGATAGCATCACATATATTCAGCATTACATCAATAGAATCTAACTCATACCCAAGCAAATAAGTGCTAAGTAAGAAAATTATTACAGACCAAAAAGTCTCATAAAAACTAGTCAGAATTAGAACTTGAAGATGGAGCAGGAATAGAAGGATCAAGTTGGTGCATGCCTTTGTTCAAGCGCCTAAGATATTTGCGCATATACTTGAATTGCAAATCATGAGCAACAGACATGTTTTCCAACTTAACATTTATATCCTCAACTCTACCTTCTAATGCACGCAGACGTGCATCAACATCGGATGGTACAAAATCTGGATCATTAGCAGAGTCAGAATCCAGTTCCTCAAAAATATCATCTATATTAATATCAACACCAGCTTCTTCAGGACCACCATCAACACCACCACCTTGTTCAGGAAGCAGATCCAACTTCATCTTATTAATATTTGTATTGTTGAAGATCAGATGATGGATTGGTGCTTCATCAACAGGCATATCGACTAACATAAGAGTAGCCAATATAGTCATAAAGTATGCAAATGGAATGTCACTATGACCAGGATGGAGTCGAAACTGAAGAATGAAATGACAGATTAAGGAAGGCAAACAAATCTGAGTACCATTTGAGATAGCATGGATAACACGAACCATAAATGAAGTTAAATCAGATTTATTACCCGATCGGGGATACAGATTAGACACAAAGATTCTGTGAAGAATTCTGTATTTGGGTAACAAATACCTTGCGGGGAGCACATTCCCTTTTTGAGTCCATTGAACATCCATATTACACAAGTCTCTAGTGAGCATGCATTTTTCAGCCATTGAGGGTTTATCAGTTAAATTATGAATTGGAATACCCTCATCATTCACATGAATTTCCATAAGGGCTGAAATTAAATGACGATCAACGTCAAATGGCCCTTCTCTATTAGAAATTTGAAAAGTTAAATTATCCTGTGAAAATGCACTAATACATGAAAACATGGATTGGGCAATGGACCGGTATGCAGGCCCACCCCAATGCAATAAGTTAGTCCAACCTACAGCTTCAAGCATAGGAAGGATGTCAAATGAAGCAATATGATTGACATCAACAGGATGTTCAACGATAACCTTACGAGATCTAATGTCCTTAACAAATGATGGATCATCATTGGGAACAAGAAGATGACGTTTAGATAAAGGGGTAGATCTGGAGGAAGAAGAAGGACCACGTGAAGTAGTTTTCTTACCTCTAGAAGCCATTTGCAACAAGGATTTAAAGGAATAAAGAAGTTGCAAAGGATTGAGAAGAGGGTTTGCTCAAAACAGATTTTTTAAAATCTCAACCCCAAATCTCAATGATTTTCAAGATAGAAAGCTTCAAGAGAGAAAAGGAAGCAATCTTGACACAAATATGCAAAAAAAAAAAAAAGGATTTGGAACACTAACCTTGAAGAACTTGAAGGATGGGTTCGACGAGTCGAAGTTCGGTTCCAAGGAGAAGAAAGAAGAAATGAGGAAGAAAGTGAAAAAAACCCCAATATGAAGTGAAATCCGTGCTCCACGACTGGTCGTGGGTATCTACGACCGGTCGTAGTACGACTGGTCGTGTATACTCACGACTGGTCGTACAAACCCCAAAAAATTCAATATCTTGCAATATACACAAAAATTGAAATTTAATCTAGCAAATATATACAATAATATACAAGAAGGCATAAATTATCAGTTTAAAATGCACATGCCAAGATCAAATTTCATCTTTTTGAACCTGCTTTTATCAAGAGGTTTTGTGAAAATATCAGCACGTTGATCTTCAGTAGGAATATATTCTAGAGATATAACTTTTTCTTCTACTAATTCCCTTATATAATGAAATCTAATGTCAATGTTCTTAGTACGAGAATGCTGAATAGGATTTTTTGAAATATTTATCGCACTGGAATTATCACAATGTAATAACATAGAATCCTGTTTAATTCCATAATCACTTAGCATTCGTTGCATCCAGACAAGCTGTGTACATGCATTACCAGCTGCAATATACTCAGCTTCAGCTGTTGAGAAATAGAATTTTGTTTCTTACTAAACCAGGAAACTAGACAATTTCCAATGAAAAAACAACCACCACTGGTTGATTTTCTATCATCTAGATTACCAGCCCAGTCAGCATCCGAGTACCCAGCTAATTGAACATTGGTTTCATGAGGATACCAGAGACCAAGATTTACAGTACTTGCGACATATCTAATAATTCGCTTGACAGCAATCAAGTGAGATTCTTTTGGATCAGATTGATATCTTGCGCAAATACCAACACTTAGAGAAATATCAGGTCTACTAGCAGTTAGATATAACAAACTACCAATCATACTCCGATAAAGTTTTGAGTCAACATTTTTACCATTAGAGTCTTTTGATAGTTTCGGGTAGTACTCATAGGAGTATCGAAATTCTTGCCATTCTCAAATCCAAATCTCTTGATTAGATTCAAGGCATACTTAGATTGAGAAATGAATATTCCTTGATTGTTGCTTTACTTGCAATCCAAGGAAATAAGTCAATTCCCCAACCATGCTCATTTCTAACTGTTATTTCATCAAATGTGAAATCTCAGTAGTCAAGTCATTATAAGTTGATCCATAATTGATATCATCAACATAAATGTGTACCATTAAGATATGATCATTTTGTTTTTTAACAAACAGAGTTTTATCAACAGATCCCATTTGAAAATTATGAGTTAAAAGAAATTTCGTTAGTTTCTCATACCATGCCCTAGGTGCTTGTTTTAATCCATAAAGTGCCTGTTTAAGCCGATATACATGATCAGTATTTTTGGAATCTTCAAATCCCATTGGCTGTTCAACATAGACTTCTTCATGTAAATCGCCATTTAGAAAAGCACTTTTCACATCCATCGATAGATCTTTATCTTTTTAAAACATGCAATGGATATAAATAGTCCGATAGATTCAAGACGTGCATCGGTGCAAAGGTTTCATCGAAATCAATCCCTTCAATTTGAGTATAACCTTGTACCACCAGTCTAGCCTTGTTTCTAATTATATTTCCACATTCGTCAGACTTATTTTTGAAAATCCATTTTGTTCCAATGATGTGTTTATCTTTAGGTCTTGGTACGAGATACCAAACATCATTTCTTATGAATTGGTTGAGTTCATCTTGCATCGCAACAATCCAGTTCTCATCAGTAAGCGCTTCTTTTACGTTAGATGGTTCAATTTGGGATATAAAACATACATAATTACATATATCCTCAAGTTGTCTACGGGTGCGAACACCAGTGAGAGGGTTTCCAAGAATTTGTGTGGTTGGATGATCTTTAACAGTCCTCAACTCAGAATCAGTTTGATTTGATGAAGTATCAGGTTTATCAATGATTAGTACTTCATCATTATCGAATTAGAATTTGGTGTGTTTAAATGATCATCAATGACAACATTAATGGATTCTTGAATCACACCAGTCCTTTTGTTCAGAACTCTATAAGCTCGACTGTTTAAAGAGTATCCTAGAAAAATACCTTCATCACTCTTCGTATCGAACTTTCCCAAATTTTCACGATCACGTAAAATATAGCACTTGCTGCCAAAAACTCGAAAGTATTTAACAGTAGGCTTTTTATTGAACCATAATTCGTAAGCCGTCTTATTATTATCTTTTTTTGTGTAGACTCGGTTAATAATATAGCAAGCTGTGTTGACTGCTTCAGCCCAAAGATTTTTAGAGAGCTTCATGCTATTCAACATGACATTAGCCATTTCTTGAAGCACCCTATTCTTCCTTTCTACAATTCCATTTTGTTGTGGAGTTTTGGGAGCAGAGAATTCATGTAATATTCCTTGGTCAGTACAGAACTTCTCAAAATTGCTATTCTCAAATTCAGATCCATGATCACTACGAATTTTACTGATTTGAGAAGATTTTTCAGTTTGAATCCTTTTGAGAACTTTCCTTACTTCTTCAAGGGTTTCAGATTTATCCCTTAAGAAGACTACCCAAGTGAATCTGGTAAAGTCATTGACTATTACCAAGATGTACTTTTTACCACCACGACTTTCCGTTCTGGTAGGTCCTATCAGGTCCAAGTGGAGAAGTTCGAGTGGTCTTGATGTGGTATTTGAATTCACCTTTTTGTGTGAGTTCTTTGTTTGTTTGCCTATCTGGTACTCACCACATATTTTATCTAATTTCTGAAGTTTGGGTAAACCTCTTACAAGTTCTCGTTTGCTCAATCGATATAAATTTCGATAATGTACATGTCCAAGACGTTTGTGCCATAAATCAATCTCGTCTGTATGGACCATGTAACATGTTTGATTAGATGAGCTGGATTCACTAATAATATAGCAATTTTTAGACGTTCTACGTCCAGTTAATATTACAGAACCCTTATTATTTAATATCTCACAGCTTTGATTAGAAAACCGAACATTATGGTTATTATCACATATTTGTGATATACTAAGCAAGTTGTGCTTTAGACCTTCAACGTATAAAACATTTTTAAACACAAGAAGATTAAAAAGTTGAACCGTACCTTGGCCTATTATCTTGCAGTTGCTACCATCACCAAATGTGACTGACCCATCAGTCATATCTTTCAGATCGGTGAATAAAGCTTTGTCACCTGTCATATGCCTGGAGCATCCACTGTCTAGGTACCACTATGAATGACTTGTTGCTTTGAAAGCGGTGTGAGCAACCAAGCAGGTGACTTTAGGAACCCATTTCATAACTGTTTTGGGTTTAGGAACATAGTTGGTCTTCTTTTGTGTATATTTGTAGGAATGACCTATAGAGTTAGATTTTAATAGCTCCTTGAGTAAATCAACTATCTTTTCAGCTAGTGGATTTCGATTCTGATTAAAGTTGACATGGCTGTTTCTAGGTTTTTGAAAAGTTTTTGAATTTTTAGAAAAATCTTGATAAGTATTTTTCCCTTTTGAGTTTGAGGACTCTCCTTTAACAAACATAGGAGGAGTATACTTTTGTTTAGGAGGTTGATTTTTATCATAGCCCAACCCGGATCGATCGCCACATTTTCTTGATCCGGATAAAAGTTTTTCTAACTTTGGATCACCTTGGGCATATTTCCATGTGTCCTTTAAACTCAGAAGAGAAGATACTTCAGTTTTAAGATTCTCAATTTCAAATTTTAAATCAACAATTTGAGAGTTTTTGAATTCCAAATCGCATTTTGATTTTTCAAAACAATCTAAAATTTGTGATTTTTCTAAAACAAGCGATTCAAAACAATTTTTGAGTTTAGAAAACTTTTCTTTTTGAAGTTTAAGTTTGACAGCAATTTTACAACTTTCCTTATATAGGGCATTGTAAGCATCTTGAAGATCATCTTCATTTTCACATTCACTATTCAGATTTTCTTCACTTGTAGAGTCATTATCTGAAAATGTGAATTTGGCTAGAGTCATAAGAGCTTTGACCTCATTGCCCGACTTGGTTTCAGAATCTTCTGATTTAGAACCTTCAGAATCCGATGATTCATCCCATGTAGCCAACATACCCTTCTTCTTGGGTTTGTCCCTTTTAGGACATCTATTTGCTAAGTGCCCATATTCTAGACGGTTGTAACATTGACTATCTTTCAAAGATTTTCGAGATTTGGGTCTAAACTTCTTTTGTCATTTGATTTTTGAAAATCAACTCTTTTCTTGCTTTTGAAAATTTTGTAAAATTTTTAGCTAAAAGAGCCATGTCATCTTCTGAATCAGAAATTTTCTTCTGAACTACATTTAGAAGATTTTAGAGCGATAGATTTACCTTTAGGAGCTTTAAAGTTTAACTCGTAGGTTTGTAGAGAACCAACTAGTTCTTCAACCCTCATATTATCCGTATCACGAAGTTCTTGGATTGCGGTTACTTTAGAATTGAACCGTTCAGGAAGTGAGCGTAATATTTTTGCACATACTTTACTGTTTGGGATTTTATCGCCAAGACCCCACATTGAGTTTACAATGTCATTCAATCTAGTGTAAAAGTCCATAAACATCTCATTTTCCTCCATATGAATTTCTTCACATCTGGTTGTGAGGAGTGGGACTTTAGATTTTTGACAATTGTAGTACCCTCGTGTGTCATTTCTAATATATCCCAAGCTTGCTTTGCGTATCACAAGAGATGATTCTTTTGAACTCATCCGGTGATAGTGCGCAAGTAATTGCATTTAGTGCTTTAGCATTTGCACTACTCTCACTTTCTCAAGGGTGGTCCATTGGTAATATGGTGTGGTTTTCATAGACTTTGAACCATCAACCCCAGAACTTCCATGATAGGAGGATTCCATTCACCACCGTGGCTTGCCACACATTTTCATCCATTGATTTGAGGAAGATCCTCATTCGGCTTTCCAATAAGCATAGTTGGAGCCATCAAAGGGTGGAGGCCTAGTGATCGAAAGGCTATCAAAATTTGACATCCGAATAGCTTAAATCGTTAGCTCAGAATTAAATCCAAGAATTAAAAAGGAGCTATTAGGCTTTGATACCACTTGAAAAGGCCAAGCTATATGTCCTAGAGGGGGTGAATAGGACAATGCCAAATAAAAACTTATAACAGCGGAATAATAAAGAAAATGATAGCCAAATTAAATAATAATGCAGGAAAGAAAAACAACCTCAAGATTCAGATCTTGAGAGGTTGATACAAACGTTATTCTAAGGACAACCTTACACCAAAACAGAGTTTATGGTAGGACAACCTTATTTCTAGAAAGGTCTTTGTATCAAGTCTCAAATCGAAGAGGAATACAAAAACAAATATGAACTAAATTGAAATAACTTGTAATTAAAGATGTATTGTTCTAGGGACAGCCATACACCATAAAAATGGCAGGGCAACCTTGCTGGAACAACTTTCAAATGAAATTGAAAAACAAGCTTATAAAGGAATAGCAGAAAGTAAATTCTAAGCTATTACAACATTCTCACAAAGCTTGAAATAATTACAACATTCACCACCATACATACATCTCACAAAAAGAATAAAAATTAGAAGAGTAAAACAATCAACCACAATATAAGGGTTTATAGTGGTTCGCCTGTGTGTTCACCAACTGTTATCCAACAGCCACACAAAAAGCTACTCCACTCCTAATATCCTCACACAGGGATATTAGCGTTCACTAAAAATAGGTTTTCCCAGGTTCACCCAAAACCCTTACAATTGTGTCTTTATATGTGGGCTTACATAATTAAAAAAACCACTTCGAGTTTTCCTGGCTTTCCTCGGATAACCAAAATAACAAGATTTTTCCGCAAATCTTGAAAGAAACCAAAATAATAGAAAGGAATTTACAATATGTAAAATACCGAATATCTTCTTCGTTGTAGCAGCCGGTAGAACCAAGTCGAGTAGATGATTGAATGTCCAAGTTCAATGTCCAAGTCTTGATTACAATGGTTCTAATTCTAATAGATCTTAAATTAAACCAAATAGGGCTTGCCTTAATTGATTTTGATTCCAAAGAAAGGGAATAACAATTCCTCTTTATCAAATCGATTGGAATATAAGAAACAAAATCAATTAAAATAAAGCTAAGGAAAGAAGATATTAAATAAGCACACTTAGCTTAGATGGAGCACGAATTATCTCTCGGAAGTTCGACGAAGATTGGCTTGAATACTATAATTAAATCGATGATTTCTTCGAGATTCGTGCTCTATTTATAGGTGAGAAGATCGGGTCTTCGATCGGTCTAGAGTGCTCTTCGACTAGTCGAAGTAATGAATATTTGAAAAATCCGGGGATATACTTTGAGTTCTCGTAGCTCTACGATCGGTCGTAGCCCTCCTACGATCGGTCGTAGGTCACCTACGATCGGTCGTAGGTTTCCTTCGACCGGTCGTAGGTCCCGCAAAGGTTCGCTGATTTCGAGTCGTAGATTCTACGATTGGTCGAAGATGCGTCGACACTGTTCCTACGATCGGTCGAACAGATTCCTGGATAGTCAAAGCCTAACAGATTTTATCCGAATTTGTAACAAACTTACGATCGATCCAGGAATTTCTTAGATCGGTCGAAGCAAGTCTAGGACTAGTCGAAGCAGACCTAAGACTGGTCGAAGAACAGACCAATCACATGTAAAATAACATTCGACTTATGTATCCGAAATGACCTACTTCTAAGGTCATCCTATGGTCAAACAAACCTCAATCATGAAGTATGGACATTGAAACAAGAGACCATGAAGAATGAGCCTTGAAGTCTTGATGTAGACTAAACCTTGAAGTAGATCAACCATGAAAGTGGCTTGAGTTTCAACTTGAGTCTTGAGTTCAGCTTGAGTCTTGCCTTGTACTTTCTTTTTCTTTTCAGCTTGAGTCTTGTGAGCAGTTCTTGCATTCAAGAGTCTTGTCTTGTGATCAGTTCTTTCATTCAAGATCTTGAGTCTTGTACTTGAGAGCTTTGCTTGATGTGAGCTTAGCTTGTTCATGTATGTTGATCCTTGAGAGAGCTTCACTTAAGCAGGTTATATATAACATAACAGTGATTTTGGCACCACAAATTTGACAACAAACAGGGATATAAACTATAGCACTTACAAACATTTAACCACCATTGCCTCTTAGAGTGCGGCCCACTATAGAAACTATCTCACAATGGGGCCCATGGCCCTTAAACTAGCTAGAAAATGAATGGGCAGCATACATATTATTCTTTCATCATGGTGGGCCTCTTGGGGCAGCCCATGGCCTAAAAAAATAATGGAAAGGGGTACATACAACACATGCATCATGGTGGGCCTCATGGGGTAGCCCATATGCTCTAAAAAATGGTTGGGCAAGGTGCATACATAGATCATAGTGGTCCTTACAAGTCAGCCCATGGTCCAGTAAAATAGATAGGTAGCTTGTGTAAGGATGCATTCAGCAAGGTGGGCTCAATGGCTGGATGTCTAGCCCATCTGGGCCTACTGGACGTCTAGAAATCTGGACAGCCTAGTTGGCACATACATATGGTGGACCTGATATATTAATGGGGCCCATGGTCCTAGAAAAATGATTGCAAAGTGTATATATTTCACACTTCATCATGATGGGCCTCACAACTTCAAATGGACAGCATGGTTTACAAAGCATTCAGCAAGTTGGAGTCCTTACTGGATGTCCAACCCACCAATGTTTTAGGTCTACTGGATGTCTAGAAGATGGACTATCTGGTTAAAATACATAACTCATGGTGGCCCATACATATCACAGCGGGCTCCACCAGATGAACATCTTGGATACTATAAATGTTATAGTGTAAATCAAGCACTCGAAGAGTTGTCAAATTTTGTTGTGCCAAACCATTTAGAATTTGTATTATACTTTGAGTTGAATTGATCAGATTCATGCATTTTAATGTTATTTGCATCTTCGTCGAACTTTCCTACATTTTTAAGTTGAAGAGAAGATTATTGAATATCATGGTTTCAAGCTCAGATTCAAGAATTGAGGCTCGAGAACTCAAGTTCAAGTTTGAAGTTCAAATACTATACGTTAAAGACTAAAGAACTCAACATAACTCAAGCTCAAGTTCAAGAGATCGAACTCAAGCTTCACGTATCACTAGAAATCAAGATTCTAAAGTAAATGATGTTTCAATTGTTCCAACTCATAAACAGGTATGGATGTCCCTAGATTGACCATAGGTTGAGTCATATTCATTGCATATCTTATGTGGGCTATTTCATAAGTTTACATGTCATTTTTTTGACTAGTCTTAGTCCTTATTTGACTAGTCCAAGTACTGGCTCGACCAGTCTAATAGTTTTCTCGACAGTCCAAGGTTTGTTGAAATTTTTCATAATTTTCTGTTAGATTTGACTAGTCCTGGAGACTGCTCGACCGGTCATGCAGTGCTTGACTCAGAGTCCACTCGACCAGTCGAGTACATTGCTCGACCAGTCAAGCAAGCCACTCGACCAGTCGAGTAATGACCTTATCTTATCGCGCCAGAAAATTTCAAATTTAGTTGGTCCTTTGACCAGCCAAACCGACCCTTAGACCAATTGAGTGAACAGTATTTTCACCTATAAATAGAGCACAAATTTTAGAGTTTATTAATTCATTCAAAGATAAATCAAGACACCACTCTGAGAGATAAGTTTGTAAATTTATTAAGTTATATTGTGCTCATTTTAGATTCTCAGTAATTAGCTTTGGTAATTTGATTTTGTGATCTTCATTCTAATCTTATATTAAGAAGGGATTTGTGGTTTACCCTTTCTTGAGATCAAAATCAAATCAAGCTAGCCCAGGTTGATTTAATTAAAAATTATTTAGAACTAGAACCTTTTCATCTATGAGACTGGACATTGAACATCTTCGTCAACATCGGATTGGTTCTACCAGGGTTTTTCAAAAGGAGAATTTTCAGATAAGTATTATTTACAATTTGTATATCCTTTTTGTGGTTTTTGAGGTTGTGCCAGAAAAATTTCATTTTAGTTTTGTCTGAGGTAATCTAGAAAATATTAGAGTGTGAGGTTTCTTTTGTAATTGTGTAAGCTCAACTAAAGACACAATTGTGAAGGTTTTAAGGTGAACCTTAGAAAACCTTTTTCATAGTGAATGCTAATATCTCGAGGGAGTGGATATTAGGAGTGGAGTAGTTGTGTGGCTGTTTTCTAACAATTGGTGTAGACACAAACGAACCACTATAATTCCTGGAGTTGTGGTGAATGATTAAATGTGCCTATGTGTGTGAATGTTGTAATTTATTTTGATCATTTGTAGTGAATGGTGTAGTTTATTTTATGCACTTGTGGGGAATGTTGTAATAACTTAGTTTATTTCTCTTGCCTCTTTATTGGTTTTGATTTTTGATACTTACACATGTTCTAGTAAGGTTGTCCTGCCGTTTACCTTTGGTTTTTGGTGTTAGGTTGTCCTTAGAACTAAGATTGTATCAACCTCTTAAGACTAGTACATTTGAGGTTGTTATTTACTTGTGTTTATTTATTATTTGATTGTGTTATCTTTCTTTCAATTTCACATTTATTTTTTAATTTGGCATAGTCCTATTTACTCCCCCCCCCTCCTAGGACGTTTAACTCGACCTTTTCAAGTGGTATCAGAGCCTAATAGCTCTTTTTATTTGGATTCAATTCCTAAGTTAACCGATCTGAGCTTATAAGATGTCAAATTTTGATGGCCCCTCAATTACTAGGCCTCCACCTTTTGATGGCTTCAATTATGCCTATTGGAAAGCCATAATGAGGATCTTTCTAAGGTCTATCGATGAGTGTGGCAAGCCACAGTGACTAGATGGGCCCCTCCTACCACTGAAGTGACTAGCACTGATGAATCCAAAACTATAAAGGTTACACCATATTTTTCTTAGACCACACTTCAGAAGAATGAGAGTAGTGTCAATGCAAAGGCTTTAATTGCAATCATTTGCGCACTATTACCGGATGAATTCAAAAGAATTATATCTTGTGATAATGTAAAGCAAGCCTGGGACATTCTAGAAATGACACACGAGGGTACGACTATAGTTAATAAATCTAAATTCAAATCCTCACTACTCGGTTTGAGGAGATACATATGAAAGAAAGTGAAACTTTCATGGACTTCTATACTAAGTTAAAAGACATAGTCAACCCTATGTAGGGTCTTGGTGATAGTATCCTAGAAATCAAAGTCTATGCAAAGATATTGCTCTCATTGCCTGATAAGTTAAATTCTAAGGTCACTGCCATTCAGGAAATTCGTGATACGGATAATATGAGGGTTAAAGAGCTGGTTAATTCTTTACAAACCTACAAGTTAAACTTTAAGGCTACTAAAGGTAAGTCCATCGCCCTTAAGTCTTCTAAAAATATTTCTCATGAAAATGCTAGTAATTCTGATTTTGAAAACTCTGAAGATGATAATGGTATTATTAGCCAAGAAGTTTTATAAATTTTTCAAAAGTAAAAAGAGAGTAGATTTTTAAAAACCTTCTAAAAAGAAAAGGACTAGATCTAAAACTTAGAAATCTATTAAAGACAGCCAATGTTTCAACAACCATGAATACGGGCATCTAGCAAACAAATGTCCAAAGAGGGACAAATTTAAAAAGAAAGGCATGTTGGCCACATGGGATGAATAGTCTTGCTCTGAAGCTTCTTCTGAGTCAGATGATTCTGAACCCGAGTCTACTAATGAGGTCAAGGCCTTAATGACTCTAGCCAGAGTCACTTCCTCAAACAATTATAATTCAACTTATGATGAAAATCTAAGAAGCGACCCTGAAAATGATGATGATTTACAAGATGCCTATAATGCCCTATACAGGGAAAGTTGTAAGATAGCTGTAAAACTAAAACTTCAAAAAGAAAAGTTTTTAAAGTTAAAAGAAGATTTTGATAACTTAGTTTTAGAAAAATTGCATTTTTTTTATTGTTTTGAAAAAGCTAAGTGTGATTTAGATTTCAAAACATCCCAAGTTCAAAACATTAAATCAGAAAATGAAAAACTAAAACTAGAAGTCTCTTCTCTTGAGTTTGAAGGATACTTGGAGGTATGCCCAGGGTGATCCTAAATTAGAACGACTACTAACCGGATTAAGAAAATGTGGCAATAGATCCAGTCTGGGCTACGATAAGAATACACCCCCTAAAAGTAAGTCCACTCCTCCTAAGTTTGTTAAAGGGGAGTCCTCTAACTCAAAAGGAAAAAGTCTGAATTAAAATAGTTTCAAAAATTTAAAAACTTTTTAGGCTATGAAACCTAAAAGCAACCATATCAATTATAGAAATCAAAATCATAACCCCTTAGCTGAGAAAATTATAGATTTACTCAAGGAGCTTCTAAAATCTAACTCGAATAGTAGAATATACAATAGCTACAAGAATAGAAAAACCAATTACGCTCTAAAACCCAAAATTGTAATGAAATGGGTCCCTAAGGTTACTTGTTTGGTTGCCCACACCGTTTTCAAGGCTTTAAGTCAATCAAAGTGGTACCTAAACAGTGGTTGTTCTAGATACATGACATGTGATAAAGATTTATTCACCAATCTTAAAGATATGACTGATGGCTCAGTCACATTTGGTGATAGTAGCAACTGCAAGATTATTGGCCAAGGTACGATTCAACTCTTTAATCTTCCTCCATTTGAGAATATGTTGTTTGTAGAAGGGCTTAAGCATAATCTCTTAATCATTTCTTGAATTTGTGATAATAAACATAGCGTAAAATTCACCAACTAAGGGTGTGAATTTCTTATAAGAACGGTTTTATGATATTAACTGGTCATAGAACATCTAAGAATTGTTATATAGTCAGCGATTCAAACTCGTCTAAGTTATCATGTTATATGGTCTAAACCGATGAGACCGAACTAGGACATAAATGCCTAGGACATGTATACTACCGTAATCTTTATAGACTGAGTAAAAGTGAAGTAATAAAAGGTCTACTCGAGTTAAAGAAAATGGATAAAATTTGTGGCGAATGTTAGATTGGAAAACAAACTAGGAGTGCTCACAAGAAAGTGAACTCCAATGCCACATCTAAACCCCTTGAACTCCTCCACATGGATCTCATTGGACATACTAGAATGGAGAGTCGAGGCGGTAAGAAATATATTCTGGTAATTGTAGATGATTTTACTAGGTATACATGGGTAGTTTTCATGAGAGAGAAATCAGAAACTCTCGATGAAGTGAAAAGGGTACTCAAGTGTATCCAAACTGAGAAGGAATCATATGTCTCTAAAATCCATAGTGATCATGGTTCCAAATTTGTAATAACAGTTTTGAGAAGTTCTATAGAGATCATGGAATATCGCATGAGTATTCTACACCCAAGACACCTTAACAGAATGAGGTAGTTGAAAGAAAAAAATCGAGTACTTTAAGAAATGGCTAATGTGATGTTAAATAGCATGAAACTTCCTAAAAATCTTCGGGCTGAAGCAGTGAACACGGCTTGTTATCTCAATAACCGTGTTTATACTATAAAATCTAATAATAAGACTACATATGAACTATGGTTCAATAAGAAGTCTACTATCAAATACTTTCGAGTTTTTGGTAGCATTTTGCGTGATCAGGAAAATCTGGGAAAATTCAACACTAAAAGTGACGAGGGTATTTTCCTAGGATATGCGTTAAATAATTGAGCGTATCATGTTCTCAACAAGAGGACCGGTGTAATTTAAGAGTCCATTAATGTGGTTATAGATGATCACCTGAATACACCTGTCTCAAGTTCAGAAGATGATGAAGTCTCTTTATTTGGTAAACCAGACTCTTCGTCTAGTCAAAATGACACTGAACTACGATCAGTTAAAGACCATCCAACTGATCGAATTCTTGAAAATCCTCTCACTAGTATGTGCACTCATATACAATTAGAAAACATTTGTAATTATGTGTGCTTCACATCCCAGATTGAGCCGGCCATTGTAAAAGAAGTGCTTGCTGATGAAAACTAGATAGTGGCTATACAAGATGAGCTTAATCAATTCGTAAGGAATGATGTATGGTACTTAGTTCCTAGACTTAATGATAAATACATTATTGGAACTAAATGGATCTTTAAAAATAAGTCTGATGAGCTTGGTAATATTATAAGAAACAAGGCTAGACTGGTTGTACAAGGGTACACTCAGATAGAAGGTATCGATTATGATAAAACTTTTACCCCAGTAGCTCATCTTGAATCTATCAGACTGTTTATATCCATTGCTTGTTAGAAAAAATTTCAAAATTTATCAAATGAATGTTAAGAATGCTTTCTTGAATGGTGATCTGCATGAGGAAGTATATGTTGAATAGCCTAAGGGTTTTGAAGATGCTAAAAATACTGATCATGTTTATTGCCTGAAAAAGGCACTCTATGGATTAAAACAAGCTCCTAGGGCATGGTACGAGAAATTGACTAAGTTTTTACTAAGTCATAACTTTATAATGGGGAGTGTTGATAAGACACTTTTTGTAAAGAAACACAATGATCACATACTGATAATACAGATATATGTTGTTGACATTATCTATGGATCTACCTGTTCTAACATAACTGTTGAGTTTACAGATTTAATGAAGTCCAAATTTGAAATGAGTATGGTTGGAGAACTGAACTATTTCTTAGGTTTGCAAGTAAAACAGCTTGCTGATGGGTTCTTTATCTCTCAAACCAAATATGCTCTAAATTTGGTTAAAAAGTTTGGTTTTAAGAGCAGTAAAAATTTCGATACTCCTATGAGTACGACACTTTAACTCTCTAAGGATTCGACAGGTAAAAGTGTAGATCCTAAGTTGTATCGTAGTATGATAGGTAGTTTATAATATTTAACTGCAAGCCGACTTGATATTGCATTCATCGTAGGAATCTATGCTAGATATCAATCAGACCCTAAAGAGTCCCACCTGATTGCTGTAAAGCACATTTTGAGATATGTCGCAAGTTCGACCTAACTCGGCCTTTGGTATCCTCATGATACTAATGTTCAATTAGACGGTTATTCAGATTGCTGATTGGGCTGGTAATATTGATAACCACAAGTCTACCAGTGGTGGATGTTTTTATGTCAAGAACTATCTAGTTTTATAACATAGTAAGAAACAGAGTTCCGTATCACTTTCCACAGCTGAGGCTGAGTATATTGCAGTCGGTAATGCATGCACCCAGTTTGTGTGGATGAAGAGGTTATTAAGTGATTGCGGATTGCGTAAGATTCTATGGTGTTGTATTGCGGCAATTCTAGCACAATTAACATTTCTAAAAATCCAATTCAACATTCTCGAATTAAGCATATTGACCTCGGATATCATTCTATTCGTTAATTAGTAGAAGATAAGATTATTTCTATGGATTATATTCAGACTGAAAATCAACTTGCAGACATTTTTGCAAAACCACTTGACAGAAACAGGTTTGTGAAATTAAAATTGGATATGGGTCTGTGTAATATGAGTTGAATTGCTTGTGTTTATTTGTACTATATTGCATGGTTTTATTTTATTTATTTTTGTAAATTTTATATTTTAAATATATGAAAATTGAAAAAATTATAAGGTGCATGACCAGTCGAGTTACTCGAGTTTGGAGATTTTTATTATGCAAAAAGCACTTTTTTCTCCATTTTTTCATCTTCCCCAACCAACCCTACTATGACCAGTCGAACCCACCTTTGATTCCTTCATGGTTAGTGTAACTTTTTCATTTTTCTTATGAATTTAGGTTCTTTGCACTTCCATTTCCTTAATTTTGTAGTTTATTTCAAGGTTTTTGGTGGTTTATTGGGTTTTCTTGTAAAAAATCTGATTTCCTTGAAACCCATCTTTCCTTTCTTGCATTACTAGTATTTCTTGTATTCTTTGTGCTATGGAAGGTAAAAATAAGAAGAGAGCCTCTTGTGGTCCCTCTTCTTCCCGTTCCACTTCAATCATGATGCGTCATCTTCGTTCATCTGAAGAAGACCCCGAATATATACGGATACTCATCTCTATAACGTGATTGTTGAGAGGACTGTCAACTCAAATCATTTGGAACCGTTTGACATTGTTCCCCTCCTTCAAACTGTAAGATGGGCTAACATATTAAATTGAGGGGGTCTAACATACCGTTCCATTGCGCAGGCCATGTTTTCTTATATAAGTGACTTTTCTGCTGAGAATTTCACTTTTATTATTTCAGCATGAGAAGGTCCTATTGATGTAGACCATCACTTAATATTTGGATTGATGGATATTCCAGTTAATGATGACGGAATTCATATTTCCTCTTTAGTGGCAAGGCTTTCTGAATCTGAAAAACTAATGCTAACTAGAGTGTTATGCAACATGGAACTCTAGTATTGCGCCCAATTCCAATTATATGTTACCTAGATATAGGATTCTCCATCGTATTTTCATATCTAATGTGTATCCTAGGTCTGGTAACAAAATTGAGCTAAATTCTTTCATGGCTCGCATCCTTTACTCGATTGTTACCAGTGTTCATGTATGTCTTCCATCTCTTATTTATTACATTATCATTCAGTTTCGTCTCCATCCGGGTCATAGTGATATTCCATTTGCTTATCTTATGACTGCCTTAGCCACCATAGTCTTATGGCTATGCCTCTTAGAGAAGCTCCCATATCCCATCTTCCCTTCAACAATTCAAACATTAATAAGATGAATTTGAGGTTAGCTCCTGGCCAAGTTGATGGGGGTGTTGGAGGAGCTGCTGAAGAAACTAGAGAGGAAGATGCTTTGCCTCCTGATGATGTTAATATGGATGGCTTGTTTGATGAGATAGAATAAGATTCTATGGCTGATCCAGATTTTTAGCCTTCTGACTTTGATGAGCGATTGTGATCCCTTGAAAAAAAGGTGGAAGGTCTGCATGTGTCATAGGAAAATCAATTCAAATACATGCACAAATACCTTAGGCACATTAACAAGGGACTACATCAGATAGATTCATCTATTCCTGCTCCATCATCTGGATTTGATTAGCCTTTTATTTTATTCTGGACATGTATTAACTCTTTTACTCTTTGTGTGTTTGGATGATTCTTGAGATCAGGAGTTTACCACATTGTGTCCAGCTATCCAAATTAGGTATGAGCTAGTTTGGATAGATGTCCCATGTGATAAACCAGCATGTGATACTACGTACATCATCCTGACTTCACACTCCAGCTTGGTCATTTCTTTCGCACCATATATTGCATTGCATCCTCAGCACATTGCATTTGGTTTACTATGCTTCTGTATTGCCTAGCCTGAACAAGGTTGATGGTATTATGGACTTGCCAGGATCTTTATATTGCATTACATTTGCGGCATATAGCATTTTAGGTTACTATGTTTCTGCATTTATATGTCCTAGATGAGGCTGATGCTATATGTAGCTCGTCAAGAATTGCATATTGTATTACATCCTCGGCATTTGATATTCAGCTCACTATGACTCCGCATTGCATAGCTGATCTAAATTGCATACTTTGATATTGAATGACTTATAAACTTGCCAGTATTCCATTTATGCTATATTTATGTATTTGGCACTTATCTCGTGCACACACTTACACCACCCTCTAAGCTTTCTATAAGCTTATGCACGACTGTTGTGTGTAAATGATGTTAGGTCGCAGTAGCATTGAGCAGGAGCTTATGGCAGAACACTTTGGAGATTTTTTCATTTATGTATTTCCCTTTTAGCATTGTACTCGAATGTTTATATTAGTGGATATGTGGTGTTGATGTTGTCGTTTGAGACTTGGTTATGAATGTGGTTATGCTCCTTTACAAAAATAATTCACATTGAAAATCCTCCTTGTAGGATCCTAAGATCGGAATCTGGCTTATGGGCACTGGAAGCCAATAATGGGGCATTATGGATGCTGTTGGTGCCAGATTCGGCAATCAGAAATTCCGTGAGCCCGGTTTTTGAGTTTGGGGCGTGATATAGATGACCCATTTTACATGCTAGATATCAAAGAAACATTATAATGGGGTCCATGGAGAATGGCCCCATTATGGTACATGCATGCAAGCATGGTGGGCCATTGGCCACACCTAGAGACCAAGATGGAATCCTTACCATTGATTGGTAGGTCCCACTTGCCCTTATGCAAGAAAATGGACAGATCTATCCTAAGAATGCACCTACCTCTTCTCTTCTTACTCCCTAGTATTCCAAAGCTCCTAAGGTGCTTCTTCAATGGTGGAGATGGTGTTTCAATGGTTAGATTGGGTGGGTTTAAGGGTGGAAATGGGCTGGAAATGTTAGGTTTCTCTCCTTGCTTGGACGTCCATGGCTTCCTTGGGTTGTAAATGAGGAAGAAAGGGAGGAAGAGAGAGGGTATAGGGAAGCAATTATGGGTTTGTAAGGTAATCATAGTGTTGTAATAGAGCATGAGCATGCTAGTCATCATTGCTAGCAAGGCATGGGTGGCTAGGGTGATGTTATCCTATCCTAGGTAGGCTAGGATGATGTCATAGTCATAATTGCTCTTGTAGAGAATCTACTTTACCTGGAATCTTTGGCCCTGCAACGTGCTGTCTATGGCCGAGATTATGCGCGGGTCATATCTCTTAGTCTAGGTATCGGATTGGCATGCGAGACGCGGTGTTGGAACTGCCATGACAGTGTGGTCGCAATGGTATAGGTTTTGGGTTGAGTCAACTTGGGTCTACGGGATGGAACTTAAGGTCATTCGCAAATGCTGTCTACTGTTCAGGGTCAATATTGCATATTGGACCCCATCTATTACTTGGTTTTATGAACATGATAATGCTTAATGTTCTATTTTAATCATATTTGCGTTGTAAGGTGAATTTAAGAGTTTGGATTGAAAAAGATATTAAAAGAATAGAATTAACGCTCAAGAATCACCAAAGACAAGAGTAAATCTGATGAAACCAAGAATGAAGAATGCACTTACTAAAGATCCAAGAAAACCAAGTCCAAAATGAAGAAAATCAGAGTTTTGAAGTGAAATTACATAATCCTCGACCAGTCCTGGCCTCTGCTTGACCAGTCTTAGGCCCTCCTCGACCGGTCGTGGTGTCTCGACTCGAACTCTAGCGAGTAAAATTTCAAATTCTGTCTTGCTCAACCAATCAAGAGAGGATGTGCCACGACCAGTCGAGGGTTACGCAAAACTTGCGCGGACAGCATAAATTTGAAACAGTTTTTAGAAATTTTCACACGGTATGAAAGCTTAAGGCCTAAAACTATAAATAAGGCTCCTTAAGGCATCCCTAAGCATCATCTAGGGTTTAAGGAGTGGAGCAAAAGAGTGGAGAAGCCATCACCAAGAGTTTTTCTTCCCTTTCCTTAGTAGTTTTTATGCTTTTCTTAAGAGATTCTAGTTCAATCAAATATATGGTTGGCTAAACCTCTTAGCTAGGGCTAAGAGGTGAAGCTTGTAGCTTGATGAAATGTTTCTATTACTTTGATTCATGTTTATATTGAACTCTCTTTGATTCTAGTTTGATTATAAGGAATACTTTCTGTAAGACCCATATCCTAGCCCGTATCATTCCATAGGCCTCCACGGTCCTCCCGGTCGAATTTTGGTGACCCGTGATCTGTTATTGGTGTTTGTGTGTGATCCTAAGTTGCGATCCTGAGTCGTGTCCCGTATATCAGAGTCAGCTCGACTTGAAACTCGTATCCATGTGACCAAGCCGTTGCCGCAGTTCCAATGTCTTGTCTCGTGCGTTGAGGTGATACCCGAGCCAGAAGATGTGGAACCGCGTTCAGTTTGAGGAAAACACCACACATTACAAATCCCAGGAGAATATGTCCCATCAAATGTCAAGTACACACCTATCACTCCCATCACTCAAACCCATCCCCAAGTACAATACCCCTCCCCAAAGTTAACTCTCTCTCTTACAACTAAGTACACCCATCCATCACTCACCATCCCTCTCCCATTACCTCTCTCTCTCATTCTCTCTCTCCATTTTCAAGCAACCCCATGAGAGGTAGACGTCCAAGGTTCCATGAGAGAAGCTAGGTGTGGCCCACTCCCTACCACCCAATCCCACCCTCCATGACCCATCTCAACTATTGAAATTGACCCCTTTGAGCTTTAGCATGCGTTATTGGAAGAAGAAGTCCAAGAAGATCTACCGATGGGTGATTTTATTATTTAATTTTGTGATTTGAGGGCCCATATATGTGGGACCCATCTTGATATATGCATTATATGGGGAGGGCCCATAGTGGCGAGGTCCCTCCCCTCCTCATCGTCTCTCTTTCTATCTCTCTCTCTCTCTCCTTCTCTCTCTCTCTCTTTTGATGTGTGGCCCACCTGATGATACATGTATTTTATCCATACCGTCCACATAGTGAGACGCACCACTATCCGCTAAGGGCCCGCCTTGCTGCCTATTTTCGGGTGGGCCTGGACGGAAGGTAAACACTAATATCGGCTTAATTGGGTGTGGGGTGGCCCACCCATCCGTGGACCACATCGTGATGTACATGCAACCTCCACATCATCCATCCAGCAGCTTGGACTAACCCTCTAGTGGTCTGGATGCAGGGAGAATACAAATATCAGCTCCATCTTGAGCTGGTGGGTCCCATGTGTGGGACCCACTTTCTTGGAAGCGGATTGGCTGGTATACCTCAACCAGCGGTATAGCTGTTGTATTGCGTTAGCATGCTTATGGCTTGCTGTGATGTATGTGTTTTGTACACACCATTCGTGGGACCCACCAGATGTGGGGTAAATTCACACCATCCGTCCGCTTGAACTAGATGTGGGACCCCACCTCTAATGAATTCAATCCACACCGTCTGTCCATTTTGAAAGGGGACGTGGGGCCCACCTTGGTGACGTGCTGAGTGCAGCATGTGGACCTCCATGATGGATGTTTTCCATCAAAACTGTCCATCCATCTTATTAAGACGGGCAGGAGCTTTGAGTAGCCACCATGATGTATGTTTTACATCCACACCGTTCAGAGGTCTGGATGGTGGGGATCTCCTTGATATATGCATTTTATATCCAAGCCGTCTAGGGGCCTGGATAGCAGCAGCTGCACGCCAGCAGCTCCGTGGATCCCACTGCTGTGACAACAGCAGGGTCTATGGGACCTAACTGATGGTTTTATCTGGGCCGTCCATCTGCTGGATGGCCAGTAGCCCCACCATAATGGATGTGTTCCATCCAAACCGTCCATTCATTTGGTGAGCTCGCTTTAAGGCTTGAGACTAAAAATGAGGTAGATCCTGGTATCCGGTGGACCGCACTGTAGTAAACAGTGGGAGGGGGGGTTGAGCAGCTACACTTGAAACCCTCTTGGGTGCACAGAAGCTTTGGGTCAATATGATATTTATTTTTCCACTTAATTCAAGTTTTTGTGACCTTATAAACAGATTGGATGGAAAATAAATGTTATGGTGGCCTTGTGTGATTTAAACAGTGAAAAACATTATCTCCACTGTTAATTGTGGTATGGTCCAGTTGATCTTTTGATATGATTCATTTTTGGGTAAAGATCTCAAAATGGTGTAGATGATGCGACCCACTTAATGTATGTTGGGCCCATATCATGCGCCCCTTTGTGATGTGTATTGGGCCCATTAGTGCGGCCCATTGATGCGGCCCACTTGTTAAATAGGAGGCCCATTGGTGCGACCCATTGATGGGGCCCACTTGTTGTATTTAAGGCCCCTTGTGATGTGAATTAGGCCCACATGTGATGTATATTTGAGGCCCACCCAGATGTATTTGTGGCCTATACTTGAGGCCCAGGTGGTATGGTATTTTTGGCTCATTGGTGCGGCCTATTGAGCGGCTCATTTTGATATATGTTAAGCATGTGTCATGCGACCCATTATGTTACATATGAGACCCTTGTGTAAGGACCGTTATGATGTGTATGAGGCTCATTGTTGCGGCCAATTGATGCTGCCCACTTGATGTGTATGAGTCTCATTATTGCGGCCCATTGATACAGCCCACTTGTTCTGTATGAGGCCCATTAGTGTGGCCCATTGATGCAGCCCACTTGATGGATATGATGTATTTATGGCCCATATGCCTAGGCCCAATGTGATGTATATGTTGCCCCTTGAATGTGGCCCATGGTGATGTATATTAGACTCTTGTGTGAGGTCATGAGCCTACTAAAAGTTTGGCTTTATGTGGGCCACTCTTTGGGAGTAATGTTGGTTAAATGTCCACATGGATGGGCAATGATGATTAAATGTCCACATTGTGACCTTCCCTTAGGCCCTTTGTTAGGCCGATTTTGATTATCGAGACTGGTTGTCAAGGCCGATTCCAATTGTCAAGGCCGATTTTGATTATTGAGGTTGATTCCGATTGTCGAGGCCGATTCCGATTGTCGAGGCCGATTTCAATTATTGAGGTTGATTCCGATTGTCAAGGCCGATTTTGATTATTGAGACTGATTTCGATTCTTGAGGCCGATTCCGATTGTCGAGGCTGATTATCGAGGTCGATTCCGATTGTCGAGGCCGATTGTATAGGCCGATTATCGATGCCAATTATAGGTGCCAGTTGTCGATACCGATTATGAGTATGTGACAGCATAACATCATGATACATGCCCGTACGCATCATCTACATGTTTGTTATAAGATGTGGTTGACCATTGCATATGTCATTAGGCAGGTTATAATGAGATTACCTGATAGGCGGAGATTATCTCACATGAGCGCACGGTATGCGTAGGATTAATGCATGACTGGATTGTATGACTCATGCATCTTGCATTATGTGTTGTGATTACTATACACCTTAGTGACATCAGGGCTGTAGCCTCCACAGGCATATTGTGGATGGCCAGATGGGACACCAAAAATCTGTTACTAGCATCGGGCTACCATAGATGGCCCTGGGTGAAAATCCCTAAACCTCCGAAGCTAGGAGACGCCCCAACGTTGAGACTGAGTGGATACATTAGCACCTGAGTGCCAAATACCAGCAGGCCGCGTCTCCCACTATGTCGTGGTCGGTTGGGAAGGGGTGGTGGCTTTACCCGCTTAAGGGTAGTGGGAATAGCTAGGCTGAGTTTGACTAGCTCGTGATTGGGTCCGCTATCGATGTGTTGGGTAAATATTGGCTGACTATTGGCCTAGTGGATAGCAAGGTCTCTTCCACTTTTATGGTTGCGCATCCAATGGGTGGCGATTGTATGTATAGTATACTAGACCCCGGTGATGATCCCAGTGATGTACGATGTTAATATGTGGACTTAGCGGGAGTTGCAGACTCATTTATTCATTCATTCATTCACTATCCACTCGGGCTGGTGGTACGTAACTACTTGTTATGTGTATTTCACAATGGACAGGATTTCAGTTGGGGCGTGGGACTAACTTGAGATCGGGAGTCTACTATATTGAGTCTGGCTATCTAAATTTAGGTATGAGACTAGTTTGGATAAAAGTCCCTTGTGATGGACCCCATAGCCTGTGATACTACGTACTATCATCCCGACTTCACACTCTAGCATGGTCATTCCATTCGCACTGCATATTGTATTACATCCTCAGCATATGATATTTGGCTCGTTATGACTCCTCATTTGCATAGTTGATCTGTATTACATACTCTGATATTGTATGACTCATGGACTTATCAGTATTTTCACATACTCTGATATCGTATGATTCATGATCTTGCTAGTATTTTTTACATTGTATGATTATGGCATTGTATTGAATACTTAGCATTTATCTTGTGCACACACTTTCACCACCCTCTAAGCTTTCTATAAGCTTATGCATGATAAATGCATGCAGGTGGTGTCAGGTTACAGCAGCATGGAGCATGGAGCTTGTAGCTGACTTCCGGAGCTTTGATTACGATATACATATTTCCCTTTCAGTATTGTATTTAAATGTTTATATTAGTGGTTATGTGATGATGATGTTGCCTTTATGATTTGGGTACACTTGTGGTTATGCTTCTTATGAGTTAAATGTAAATTGAAAAATCCTCCTTGTGGGATCCCAGGATTGCAATCTGGTGTATGCATGCTAGGAGTCGAGAATGGGATACTACGGAGGCTGTAGGCCCCCGATTTAGCTATCAGAAATTTTGTGAGCCCGGTTTTTTGGGTTTGGGGCGTGACAGAAGATGGTTTCAGAGCATAACTTGGGAATACCTGAAGATAACATCATATATCTGCTGATAGCTACCCTACACGATGATTGTTGAGGACTTAGAATGATTAGGTCCCCGAGTTCGAATAACTTAGAGATTTTCTGATATAGCTTCATACCGTTAAGATTGTGAGGCTGCTTAATGTTCCAACCTCGATTGTTTCTCACCGGGATCCGAGGTTCAGTAGGATCACCATAGTGTTGATGATGTGTCTTGGGAAGGCGAGGTTGAGATTAGAGAGAACTTTCTTCATCCTTTTGTAGATTGATTGAGCCTTGACATATATACTTAATGATGTTTCCTCTTCCCTTCTCTATTTTGTAAATTTCAAGGATAAAATGTTTATTAGGTGGGGAGAGCTATAAGACCCGTATCCTAGCCCGTATTGTTCCGTAGGCTTTCGCGGTCCTCCTGGTCAAATTTCGGTGACCCGCGATCTGTTATTAGCATTTGCACGTGATCCTGAGTCGTGTCCCATATATTAGAGTCAGCTCAACTCAAAACTTGTATCCTTGCGACCGCGCCATCGCAGCGGTTCCGACGCTGTGGTCGCACGTTGAGGCAATACCCACGCCAGAAGATGTGGGTCCATGTTCAGTTCGAGGAAAACACCGCGCATTGCAAATCCCAAGAGAATATGTCCCATAAAATGTCAAGTATACACCCCATCACTCCCATCTCCTAAACCCATACACAAGTACAATACCCCTCCCCATATTCAACTCTCTCTCCTACAACCAAGTACACCCATCCATCACTCACCATCCCTCTCTCACATCACTTCTCTCCCATCACCTCTCTCTCTCTCTCTCTCCATTTCAAGCAACCCCATGAGAGGTGGACATCCTAGCTTCCATGAGAGAAGTTAGGTGTGGCTCACTCCCTACCACCCAATCTCACCCTCCATGACCCATCTTAACTATTGAAATTATCCCCTTGGAGCTCTAACATGCATTGATGGAAAAAGAGGTCTAAGAAGATCTACCGGTGGGTGATTTTATTATTTGATTTTGTGATTTGAGGGCCCACATATGTGGGACCCATCTTGATGTATGCATTATATGGGGATGGCCCATAGTGGCGGGGTCCCTCCCCTCCTCACCGTCTCTCTCTCTCTCTCTCTCTCTCTCTCTCTCCTCTCTCTTTCTCTCCCTTTTGATGTGTGGCCCACCTGATGATATATGTATTTTATGCATACCGTCCACCTAGTGGGATGCATCACTGTCCGCTAAGGGCCGCCTTGCTGCCCATTTTCGGGTGGGCCTAAACGGAAGGTAAAACACTAATATCGGCTTTATTGGGTGTGGGGCGGCCCACCCATCTGTGGACCACACCATGATGTACGTGCAGCGTCCACGTCGTCCATCCAGCAGCCTGGACTGACCATCCAGCGGTTTGGATGAAGGGAGAATACAAATATGCTCCATCTCGAGCTGGTGGGTCCCACATGTGGGACCCACTTTCCTGGAAGCGGATTGGCTGGTAAACCTTAACGAGCGGTATAGCTGATGTATTGCATCAGCATGCCTGTGGGCTACTGTGATGTATGAATTTTATACACACCATCCGTGGGACCCACCAGATGTGGGGTACATACACACTGTCCGTCCACTTGAACTGGACGTGGGACCCCACCTCTGACGAATTCAATCCACACCGTCCGTCCATTTTGAAAGGGGATGTGGGGCCCACCTTAGTGACATGCTAAGTGCAGCACGTGGACCTCCATGATGGATGTTTTCCATCCAAACCGTCCATCCATCTTGCTGGGATGGGCAGGAGCTTTGACTAGCCACCATGATGTATGGTTTACATCTACACCATCCAGAGGTCTGGACGGTGGGGAACACCTTCATATATGCGTTTTATATCCAGGCCATTTAGGGGCTTGTATAGTAACAGTTGCATGCTAGCAGCTCTGTGGGTCCCATTGTTGTGACGTCAGTAAGGCCTGTGGGACCCAGCTGATGTAAGTGTTTTATCTGGGTCGTCCACCTGCTGGACAGCCAGTAGCCCCACCATGATGGATGTGTTCCATCCAAACCGTCCATTCATTTGGTGAGCTCGCTTTAAGGCTTGAGACTAAAAACGAGGAAGATCCTAGTATCAGGTGGACCACACTGTAGTAAACAGTGGAGGGGGGGGGGGGGGTTGAACCGATACCCTTGAAACCCTCTTGGGTGCATAGAAGCTTTGGGTCAATATGATATTTATTTTTCTACTTAATTCAGGTTTTTGTGACCTTATGAACAGATTGGATGGAAAATAAATGTTATGGTGGCCTTGTGTGATTTAAAAAGTGGAAAATATTATCTCCACTGTTAATTGTGGTATTGTCTAGATGATCTTTTGATATGATTCATTTTTGGGTAAAGATCTCTAAATGGTGTAGATGTTGCGACCCACTTGATGTATGTTGGGCCCATATCATGCGCCCCTTTGTGATGTGTATTGGGCCCATTGGTGGGGCCCATTGATGCGGCCCACTTGTTGTATTTAAGGCCCCTTGTGATGTGAATTAGGCCCACCTATGATGTATATTTGAGGCCCACCCGAATGTATTTGTGGCCCATACTTGAGGCCCAGGTGGTATTGTATTCATTGGTGCGGCCCATTGAGCGACCCATTTTGATATATGTTAGGCCCGTGTCATGCGGCCCATTATGTTACATATGAGACCCTTGTGTAAGGACCGTTATGATTTGTATAGGCCCATTACTGCGGCCCATTGATGCAGCCCACTTGATGTGTATGAGACCCATTAGTGCGGCCCTTTGATACAACCCACTTAATCTGTATGAGGCCCATTAGTGCGGCCCATTGATGCAACCCACTTGATGTATATGAGGCCCGATATGATGTATTTATGGCCCAATGTGATGCATATGTGGTCTCTTGAGTGAGGCCCATGGTGATGTATATTTGTAACATCTCAGAAAAATCTGTACAATGACTCGAGTACCACCTCAGCCTGAAATCCCTAAGGATCGTATCCTTTAGAAATTTAAGCGAAAAGAGGTTAAGTGCAAAACTAAATAACCGGTGGATTTAGCTCAAACCACTATTTATACAAATGGCAAGACCTAAAACCATCAAAATGGCTGACTCAACACTACATAGAAACCTAGGAGAAATCCCAAAGGCCTGTTGCTCTCAGGAGCACATTAAAACTTCATATCAGACCTGGACCACACGTCGAAAGTTTGATGATCGTGAAATTATAAGGTTACAACTGTCTTATTAGGCTTGACAACCATCGTGGAAACTGAGCCCAAATAGTATCCAAAAATGCACAACTTGAGCTAAGAGCGAAGTGAGTGAGAAATGCGAATATCTTTAGAAAAGGTAATGAAACTTAGTAAATTGGGCCTTTCGCTTATACACTAAATTGAAGATTTTGGATAGTTAGTTGCGGACTGAACTTCACCCATGGATCAGGGAAATTTCCCTGCACATATTGGTATACTTGTGGCCCTGATCGAGTGACAACAACCGTTGATCTAATACAAGTCCTTCACGGTCGATCGGCATATCCAAACACACTGAAAACACATCGTGGTATAAATCCATTGTCAGGAAACTTCCCCTATGATGTAAGTGAATAATAGGCCTCCCTATGTGCCCTGTTTGTCAGAAACAGATGCCTTTTGGTTATAACCTAAGTATACCATGGCCCTGGGGCCATTTGCACCAATTATGGGCCTATATAAAGCCCTTAAATCACCCCATTCCTATCCCATACGAATTTTCTCTAACCCTAGGAGTAACAAGAGAGAAAGGAAGAGAAAAGAGTAGGGAGTGAGGGGAAATCCTTGGAGTTTGCTGCAGTGATTCTTTCCTGCTACTCCACTCACTGAATCGCCTTTACATTTAGCTAACTGATCTGTTCCAACTATGATTTGGGTAAGAAATCCTAACCCTAATCTTGATTTATAAAGGTGAATTGAGTAATCGGTAAGCTAGCTAACCTATTTCAGGATTTAAGTACCCGTCATTCCAATTTCTAGAACGTAGGATTCGAACCGAGTTTTTCGACGAAAGGTGCGGACTATAAACGTTCAGGTTATGATTTTTAAGGCTTTCAATGTCAGCTAATGATTTATGTCTGACTTGATTGCTGTCATATGATCTTAATTACGACGTTTCGATATATTATACATGTGTGAACTATGTTGAATATATGATGCATTCCATGTGTTTGTTGAAATGTTTGAATGAATACGAAATTGTGATTTGTGCTTGTCATGATTATAAATCTAGGATTCATGTTTGTCGTGTGTATCATGATCTCTTTGTGTAATGAATTGTTATAGTTCATGTCGTAACTAATCTAGTCTATGTATTTAGTTATGTGTAGTCTAAGTGTTTAATAAAATGTCTAAATGAGAAATTGTTGATGAATTATATTTAATAAGGGTATTAAGATAGGATTCTCAATTACCTTATTTATATATATAGTTTCCTTCATGTAATCTTAATTTCGACTATGTAAATTTATGAATGAAATGTAATGTTGGTAACATGTTCAATATGTTTGATGAAATTCTCAAATGAGATATTGATTAAAATTATTTGTCAAATGCTGATATGACTTCCACATGTATTTACATGCTCCATCTGAGTAAGATTGGGACTGCAACGTAGTCCAGGCAATCGGTAATGATTTCCATTAAGTGGCCGAATTAGTCTCGCCACATTTAATACGTTCGGTGAATCCGAGTCGTACGATGATTGTCGACAGTGGTTAGGCCACGAGGAATGCTTACGCGCTCCATGTCGATTAATTCGGCATGCACTCGTACTAATCTAACTTGTCTAATAAACTAATGGGCCTATTGTGTGTTTACCATGTATGGATATCACTACTTGAATCTAAAGTACCACTTACCAATGTAAAGGCCCATTTCAACCATGGTACCACGATCTGCTAAGACTCATGAGCCGGGCATGGTGGGATGGGGCACCGTGGTTGAGCTGTCGGCCTATGCTGGGTTGACGAGCCTCCCCGTAGTGACCAGTGAGCAACCCTAACTCTTGCGCCGAATATGATGGTATGGGACACTGTATTCGAGCTGTTGGCCTACGTTGAGGTAACGAGCCTCCCTGTAGTGACCTCGAGTATAAACTCTTGAATTTGCTTATCCACTACTCTTCATTAGGGGTGATGCTCTATAACTTGCCTATCGTATGTGATTAACTAAGATTGACAACCTTAGATGGATCCTTTGGGTTGGTTTAGTGATATAAAGGGATGTACCTTAGCTTCCCGAATCTACTATATGAATAAGCTTAATTAATTGCTTGGCTAACATGACCATGCACTGCATTGCATATGCTTTGGCGAGGAAGTTACACATTTAGGGAGTTTATCACGCACGAACGGTTGACGGAGTCGCTTTTGAGGGAGCTTTGTGTAAGGGCATGCATCATTAGTGCACACCATCCCTACATTAACAAGAGTAGCTAGGAAGTGATTGTTGTATTGCTTTATCATTACTGCTTAATTGAATTGATAACATGTTAACCTTTGCTTTATAGTACCACTGAGTTGATCACTCACTCCCACTCTGGGATAGTGTTTTAAAACATCGACCAGACTCTGGTTTAGATGTAGGTGATGCCGGAGTCTATGTAGTTGATCTGGACTTCGTAGATGAGGAGGAGGAATTCTCCTATGTTCAATTATCAGGCGGGTCTGCATAAACCTTGTACTTATTCGATGAGATTACAGGGTTACATGGATTAGTTGGACATTTACATTTTGATATTTTATAAATTTTAAAACAATACATGTTTATATCCAGCCCAGTATCATACTCATGCTCTGGAGGTTACGACACCCTTACATACTTATATATATATGTGTTTCAGTCTTTCGCTTGGTAAATTAAATTGTCTTTGGAGTATGATATGCTGTTTTAGTAAAATCTTACTCATGTCTAATGCATTGATATGAACAATATTTGAACATCATTATCTATGTTGCATAAGTGAAGCGTTGGATCTCGGGAGTTGAGCTTTGTTCGACCCTCGAAATTCGGGGCATTACAAGTTGGTATCAAATCATGATTTGGATTAAACTGGACCTGGGTTATAGGTAACATGACGCACTCTAAATGCTCTCTGACTTAGGAAGGGGGCGATGAAATGTAGAAATGATCATAGGAACCCAAAGTTTCGCCAACGGGGGAAATTGACTGTTGTAATGTAGCCGTACGCGTCCGAGATCATGTGAAATGATCTTAGTCCCTTTCTAGGCCATCAATCGACGGGTTTGAATGATAATTCGGTGAATCTCACACTTAAAACAATTTAAAAAGAGTGAATACGCGCTTGTTGGACCGAGAAAATGCATCATATGGGCATAGGGGCCCAAATCATGAAATCTGGTGGGACCCAGGGGATCCCCCGCATGTGCACAACACCCCGGGAGGGGGTGGCCACTGCCCTAGGGTGGAGTAACCACCGATAACCCCAGAGGGGCAGGGCAGCGCCACCCGGGCAGCGGCTCACCGCCCAACTCCATAACGGGCCGCGGCCGGCGGTGCGCCGCCCACCACCCTACCATGTGGGGCCCTCCCATGTGTGGGACCCCTTTTGCCACTTCTTTTAACCTCCCTTTTGTCCCTCTCTCTCGTTCCACCCTATTTCAAAACACTTCTAAACCCTCTCAACCCTCTAAAACTCCATTTTCTCTCTCAAATCTCCCTTTCATACACACAAAGCTTCTTCTTCTTCGTTATCTCACACCTATCCTCATTGGAAGTGGGATTTCATATCTATGGATTTTATTTCCAGGTGATTGAAGACGAGGAAGGGGCATGATTCCATTTGGGTGATTATGGACTGATTGACGAAATCAGCCCATTTCCTCCCGATCAGAATTTCTAACTCCGCAGAAGATTTAGCCAAGCTTTAATCAAGGAGATCGTACGGCTGCATTGAGTGCCTATGGAGATTGTGTTGGATCGAGACACACGATTCACATCCATTTTGTGGACTCGAATCTAGGAAGCAATGAGAGTGAAACTGAAGTTCAGTACCGCGTTCCACCCACAAACCGATGGGCAGACAGAATGGGTAAATAAGATATTAGAAGATATATTGTGAGCATGTGTGCTTGATTTTAAGGACAATTGAGATGACTGTCTTCCCTATGCTGAGTTCACTTATAACAACAGCTTCCAAGCAAGCATTAGCATAGCTCCTTACGAAGCCTTGTATAGGCACCCATGTCGAGCACCAAATTGTTGGGCAGAAGTTAGTGAGAAGAGTTTGATTGGCCCAGATTTATTACAGGTGACCTCAGAGAAGATTGATATTATTAGGTGTCGACTTCTTGCAGCTCAGAGCAGACAAAAGAGTTACACAGATACAAGACGGTGGCAGCTGAAATTCGAAGTTGAAGACCATGTATTTCTTAAGGTTTCCCCCATGAAGGGAGTCCTCCGGTTTGGCAAGAAAGGGAAGCTTATGCCATGATTTATTGGTCCATTCCAAATTTTAGACTGAGTGGGTGTGGTAGCATACTGCCTTGCTTTACACACACCACTCGTAGGCATGCACAACGTATTTCACGTATTGATGCTGAAGAAATACGTACCTGATCCTACTCACACTATTAAGTGGGAACAGGTGCAGCTAAGTGAAGATGCTACCTATGTACTGTGAACAACACGAATTCTTGATAGGAAGGAAAAGGTGCTACGCAGCAAGGTTATCCCACTTGTAAAAGTATTGTGGTGACACTATACTGAAGAAGAGGATACTTGGGAAATAGAAGCTGAAGGCCATAAGAACTACCCTCAGATCCTCGAGGAGTACAAAAAGGTACTAATTTCAGGGACATAATTTGGCTTTAAGGGGGGTAGATTGTAACGTCTCAGAAAAATCTGTATAAAGACCTGAGTACCACCTCAGGCAGAAATCCCTAAGGATCATATCGTATAGAAATTTAGGTAAAAATAGGTTAAGGGCAAAACTAAATAATCAGTGGATTTAGCTCAAACCACTATTTATACAAATGGCAAGACCCAAAACTATTAAAATTGTTGACTCAACACTACATAAAAACTTAGGAGAAATCCCAAAAGCCTGTTGCTCTTAGGAGTACATTGAAACTCCGTATCGGACCTAAACCGCATGTTGAAAGTCCGATGACCACAAAACTATAGGGTTATAACCGTCTTGATGTATGTTGGGCCCATATCATGCGCCCCTTTGTGATGTGTATTGGGCCCATTGGTTTCGGCCCATTGATGCGGCCCACTTGTTGTATTTAAGGTCCCTTGTGATGTGAATTAGGCCCACCTATGATGTATATTTGAGGCCCACCCGGATGTCTTTGTGGCCCATACTTGAGGCCCAGGTGGTATGGTATTTTCGGCTCATTGGTGCGGCCCATTGAGGGGCCCATTTTGATATATGTTAGGCCCGTGTCATGCAGCCCATTATGTTACATATGATACCCTTGTGTAAGGACTATTATGATGTGTATGAGGCCCATTACTGCAGCCCACTTGATGTGTATGAGGCCCATTAATGCGGCCCATTTATACAACCCACTTGATCTGTATGAGGCCCATTAGTTCGGCCCATAGATGCAGCCCGCTTGATGTGTTTGGGGCCTAATATGATATATTTATGGCCCATGTGCCCAGGCCTAATGTGATGCATATGTGGCCCCTTGAGTGAGGCTCATGGTGATGTATATTTGTAACATCTTGGAAAAATATGTACGAAGACCCGAGTATCACCTCAGGTAGAAATCCCTAAAGATCGTATCCTGTAAAAATTTAGGCGAAAACAGCTTAAGTGTAAAACTAAATAATTGGTGGATTTAGCTCAAACCACTATTTATACAAATGACATGACCCAAAACTATCAAAATCACTGACTTAACACAGCATAGAAACCTAGGAGAAATCCCAAAAGCCTGTTGCTCTTGGGAGCACATTGAAACTCGTATCGGACATGGACTGCACGTCGAAAGTCCGATAACCACGAAACTATAGGGTTACAACCGTCTTATTGGGCTTGACAACTATCATGGAAATTGAGCCCAAATGTGTCTAGAAATGTGCAACTTGAGCCCTGAGCGAAGTGTGTGAGAAACGCGAATATCTTTAGAAAATAAAATGAAACTTAAGTAAATTGGGTCATTTGCTTCCACGCGAAATTGAAGATTTTGGACCATCAGTTTCAGACCGAACTTCACCCATGGATTAGGAAAATTTTCCTACACATATCGGTATACTTGTGGCCCTGATCAAGTGACAATGACCATTGATCTGATACATGTCCTTCACGGTCGGTCGACATATCTAAACACATCGAAAACACATCCTCATATAGATCCATTGTCAGGGAACTTCCCCTATGACGTAAGTGAATAAGGGCCTCCCTATGTGCCCTGTTTGTCAGAAACAGATGCCCTTTGGTTATAACCTAAGTATACCATGGCCCGGGGGCCATTTACACCAGTTCTAGGCCTATATAAAGCTCTTAAACCACCCCATTCCTATCCCATACGAATTTTCTCTAACCCTAGGAGAGAGAAGAGAGAAAGGAGGAGAAAAGAGTAGGGAGTGAGGGGAAATCCTTGGAGTTTGCTGCAGTGATTCTTTCCAGCTACTCCACGCACTGAATCGCCTTTACATCTAACTAACCGATCCGTTCCAACTATTTGGGTAAAAAATTCTAACCATAATCTTGATTTAGAAAGATGAATTAAGTAATCGGTAAGCTAGCTAACCTATTTCGGGATTTAAGTACCCGTCATTCCATCTTCAGGAAGGTAGGATTTGAATTGAGTTTGAAATGAGTATTCCGACGAAAGGTGTGGACTATAAACATTTAGGTTATGGTTTTCAAGGCTTTTAATGTCAGCTAATGATTTATGTCTGACTTAATTGCTGCCATATGATCTTAGTTACGACATTTTGATAAATTATACATGTGTGAACTATGTTGAATATAGATGCATTCCATGTGTTTTTTGAAATGTTTGAATGAATATGAAATTGTGATTTGTGCTTGTCATGACTATAAATCTAGGATTCATGTTTGTTGTGTGTATCACGATCTCTTTGTGTAATGAATTGTTATAGTTCATGTCGTAACTAATCTAGTCTATGTATTTAGTTATGTATAGTCTAAGTGTTTGATAAAATGACCGAATGAGAAATTGTTGATGAATTGTATTTAATAAGGGTATTAAGATAGGATTCCCAATTACCTTATCTATATGTATAGTTTCCTTCATGTAATCTTAATTTCGACTATGCAAATTTATGGATGAAATGCAATGTTGGCAATATGTTCAATATGTTTGATGAAATGCTCGAATGAGATATTGATTGAACTTGTTTATCAAATACTGATATGACTTCTAAATGTATTTACATGCTCCATCTGAGTAAGATTGGGACTGCAACATAGTCCAAGCAATCGATAATGATTTCCATTGAGTGGCTGAATTAGTCTCGCCACATTTGATACGTTCGGTGAATCCAGGTCGTACGACGATTGTCGACAATGGTTAGGCCATAAAGAGTGCTTACGTACTCCATGTCAATTAATTCGGTGTGAGCCCGTACTAATCGAACTTGTCTAATAAACCGATGGGCCTATTGTGTGTTTTCCATGTATGGACACATTGCTTGAATCTAAGGTACCACTTACCAATGTAAAGGCCCATTTCAACCATTGTACCAGGATCCGCTAAGACTCATGAGCCGAGCATGGTGGTATGGGACACCGTGGTCGAGCTGTCGCCTACGTTAGGGTGACGAGCCTCCCCGTAGTGACCAGTGAGCAACCTAAACTCGTGAGCCGAATATGGTGGTATGAGACATTTTATTCGAGCTATCTGCCTACGCTGAGGTGACGAGCCTCCCTATAGTGACATCGAGTATAAACTCTTGAATTTACCTATCCACTGCTTTTCATTAGGGGTGCTACCCTACAACTTGCCTATTGTATGTGATTAACTAGGATTGGTGACCCTAGATGGATCCTTCAGGTTGGGTTAATGATATAAAGGGAGGTACTTTAGCTTCCCAAATCTGCTGTATGAATAAGCCTAATTAATTACTTGGCTAATACGACCATGCACCGCATTGCATGTGCTTTGGCAAGAAAGTTGCACGTTTAGAGAGTTTGTCATGCGTGAACGGGTGACGGAGTCACTTTTGAGGGAGCTTTGTGCGAGGGCATGCATCATTACTGCACACCATCCTTACATTAACAAGAGTAGCTAGGAAGTGATTATTATATTGCTTTATCATTACTACTTAATTGAATTGATAACATGTTAACCTTTGCCTTATAGTACCACCGAGTTGATCACTCTCTCCCACTCTGGGACGGTGTTTTAAAACACCAACTAAACTCTGGTTTAGATGCAGGTTATGCCAGAGTCTATGCAGCTGATCTGGACTTCATAGATGAGGAGGAGAAATTCTCCTATGTTCAGCTATTAGGCGGGTCTATGTAGACCTTATACTGATTCGATGGGATTACAGGGTTACATGGATTAGGTGGACATTTACATTTTGATATTTTGTAAATTTTGAAACAATACATGTTTATATCCCACCTGGTATCATACTCATACTCTGGAGGTTGCGACACCCTTACATATATATGTATGTGTGTGTGTGTGTTTCAGTCTTCCACTTGCTAAATTAAATTGTCTGTGGAGTATGATATGTTGTTTTAGTAAAATCCCACTTATGTCTAATACATTGATATGAACAACATTTGAACATCATTATCTATGTTGCATAAGTGATGCGTTGGATCTCAGGAGTTGAGCTTTATTCAACCCTTGAAATTCAGGGCATTACAATATTAGACCCTTGTGTGAGGCAATAGGCTTATTATATATTTGGCTTTATGTGGGCCACTCCTTGGGAGCAATGTTGGTTAAATGTCTACATTGATGGACAATGATGGTTAAATGTCCACATTATGACCTTCTCTTAGGCCCTTTGTTAGGCCGATTCTGATTATCGAGGCCAGTTGTCGAGGCCAATTGTCGAGGTCGATTTCGATTATTGAGGCCAATTTCGATCGTCGAGGCTGATTCTGATTATTGAGGCCGATTGTTAAGGCCGATTCTGATTGTCGAGGCCGACTCCGATTGTTGAGGCTGATTTCGATTGCCGAGGCCAATTCCAATTGTTGAGGCTGATTCCAATTATTGAGGTCGATTCTGATTGTCGAGGTCGGGCCGATTCCGATTGTCGAGGCCGATTCTGATTATCGAGGCTGATTTCGATTGTCGAGGCCGATTTCAATTGTCGAGGCTGATTCTGATTGTCAAGGCCAATTGTATAGGCCAATTATCAATGCCGATTATCAATACCGATTATGAGTATGTGACAACATAACATCATGATACATGCCCATATGTATCATCTGCATGTTTGTTATGAGATGTGGTTGACCATTGCATTGTCATTGGGCAGGTTGTTATAAGACTCCCTAATAGGCAGAGACTGTCTCACATGAGCGTATGTTATGCGTAGGATTGATGCATGACTGGATTGTATGACTTATGCTTATTGCATTGTATGTTGTGATTACTATACGTCCTAGAGATATCAGGGCCATAGCCTCCACATGCATATTATGGATGGCCAGATGGGACACCGAAAATTAGTTACTAGCATCGGGCTGCCATAGATGGCCTTGGGTGAAAATTTCTAAACCTCCGTGGCCAGGAGATGCCCCAACGTTGAGACCGAGTGGATACATGAGCGCCCGATTGCCAAATACTTGTAGGTCGTGTCTCCCACTATGCCATGGTCGGTTGGGAAGGGGTGGTGGCCTTACCCGCCCGAGGGTAGTGAGCATAGCTAGGCTGAGTTTGACTAGCTCATGATTGGGTCCGCTATCGTTGTGACAGGTAGATATTGGTTGACTACTAGCCTAGCGGATAGTGAGGTCTCTTCCACTTGCATGGTTGCATGTCTAGTGGGTGGAGATTGCATGTAGAGTATACCAGACCCCAATGATGATCCAAGTGATGTACAGTGTTGATATGTGGACTTATTGAGCGGGAGTTGCATACTCATTCATTCATTCATTCACTATCCACTCGGGCTGGTGGTGCACAACTATTTGTTACGTGTACTTTCATAATGGCCAAGACTTTGGTTGGAGCACGCAACTAACTTAAGATCAGGAGTCTACTACATTGAGTCTAGCTATCCAAATTTAGGTATGGGACTGGTTTGGATAGAAGTCCCTTGCGATGGACCCCACAGCCTGTGATACTACGTACTATCATCCCGACTTCACACTCTAGCATGGTCATTCCATTCACACCACATATTGCATTACATCCTCAGCATATGATATTTGGCTTGTTATGACTCCTCATTTGCATAGCTAATCTGTATTATGTACTCTGATATTGTATGACTTATGGACTTATCAATATTTCCACTTACTCTGATATCATATGATTCATGATCTTTCCAGTATTTTTGACATTGTATGATTGGGCATTATGTTGAATACTTGGCACTTATCTTGTGCACACACTTTCACAACCCTCAAAGCTTTCTATAAGGTTATGCATGATAGATGCATGCAGGTGGCGTTAGGTTGCAGCAACGTAGAGCTTGGAGCATGTAGCTAACTTTTGGAGCTTTAATTTTGATATATGTATTTCCCTTTCAGCATTGTATTCAAATGTTTATATTAGTGGATATGTGATGATGATGTTACCATTATGATTTGGATAAACTTATGGTTATGCTTCTTACGAGATAAATGTACATTGAAAAATCCTCCTTGTAGGATCCCAGGATCGGAATCTGGCATATGCACGTTGGGAGCCGAGAATGGGGTAGTACGGAAGTTGTCGGCATTGGATTCAACGATCGAGAATTTTGTGAGCCCGGTTTTTGGGTTTGGAGTGTGACACTTTCAGTTTTTAATGGTTTATTGTGACTCAAATTACAATAGATCTGCAATAGCTTTGAGTATATTCTTTTCATGTTTCGAGATTGTGAAATTAGAAAATCTTGATGTTCACCATTGTCCCTTAGGCATGGTTGGGTGATGAAATCCTCCGTAACTTTCACAACTCTCTCAGATTGGTTGTAGGATTGGTAAATCCTGTTGTGAGCCATTGTCTCATGGGCATGGTTTTGTGATGGAATCACTTCCAGTTCTCGCACCTCTCATCCATTGAGAACTAGGTTAAAGGAAGTTCAAATTTGATTTTACTGAGATATCTTCCAATTGGATAGGATGGGACTCCGATTCCAATCGTGTGACTTGAATCAAGCATAGATCTCCCTGATCTCTATAAGTAGATCCTTGGAAACCCTGGTTTCCCACCTTTGAATTTCTTAAGTTTTTCATTAAATCTCTCACAATTACTCTCAAATATTTCAGATTTAGGTTTTCATCTTTTTCTAGTTCTTCTTTTAGTTGTTTTAAAAAAAATACATGAGATTAGTCTCTGTAGATTCGACCTCGGTCTCACCGAGATTATTACTACATCGTAGCCCTACAGTTAGGGTTATGAACAAGTTTTTAGCGCCGTTGCCGGGGTTAACGGTTGCATTTTTCTAAGATTAGCTAGTTTTAGAATTAGGTTAAAATTAGGGTTTTTCTATTTTCTATTTTTAGATTAGGGTTTATTTCTTGTTTTTAGAAACTTTCTAATTCTAAGATTTCTTTTATTTTTAGGAAGTTACTTTCTAATTCTAGGTTTAGAACTTTCTATTTTCTATTTTTTTTAGAAACTGTCCTTTTTCGTTTTTAGAAACTAGTTTACTTTCTATTTTTATTTTTAGGAACTTTCTAATTTTAGAATTTCTGTTTTTAGAAACTGACTTGTTTTGTTTTGTTTTGCAAGATTTTAATTTGGAACTTCCAATTTGGTAACTTCTTCTCAATTCCTCGCTTTCTATTTCTAGATTTCTATTTCCTTTCTCTCTTTTAGGTTTAGGTTAGAATATGAAATTAAGGGCTGAGAGCGTTTCATGGCCAAGTGAGTCCATGATAACACTCGACGTCTTTGAGTGAAGGGGGATTAGTTGAGGGGTTATCTATCCATCACAGGATTAGACACCACTCGAGATCCTTAGAGTTAATTGAGATTATGGCTGCAAATCAACCGCTCAATCAACCAGGAAAACAACCTCAACCTAGGGTTAAGGAAGTCCAAGATGAGAATTAGGTGCATCAAGCACCATCACCTCGTACTTTGTGAGATTATTTACAACCGGTGCGGGTGAGTACACCCTCATGTATGGTTTTTTCAGAAAATATGCGACACATGGATATCAAGCCAGGGGTGATCCAACTCCTTCCAAATTTTCATGGACTTAAATCTGAAAATTCATATTTGCACTTGAAAGAGTTTGATGAGATCATAGCCACTTTATATTTTCCTAACGTGTCTGAGGACACGGTCAAACTGAAACTCTTTCCCATTTGTTTGAAAGAGAAAGTAAAGACGTGGTTGCATTCAATACGTCCCAGATCTATTGGCATATGAATGACATGATAAGGGAATTCATAAAGAATTTTTTTTCACATCATAAAACGAACAACCTTAGGAAGTCAATCATGAACTTCGCCCAAAAGAAGGATGAAACATTCTTTTAATGTTGGGAGCGGTTCAAGGATCTTGTCAGTTCATGCCCACAACACAGTTTTGAAACGTAGTGCATTACACACTTTTTATATGATAGACAGACATCTTCCATGCGCCAATTGGTTGAGACAATGTGCACTGGGGAATTCATGAATAAAAATGTCGATGATGTGTGAGGCTACTTGGATAGACTTGTTGAAAATGCACAATCATTGGACACCCAAAATCAAGCACCACTTCTAGGCCCACTCAATCAAAGGAGAGAGGTGGATTATACCTTCTGACAGAGGATGATGATATCAATGTTAAAGTGTCTAATCTCATAAGCAAATTTGAGGTGATAGAATTAAAGAAGGATAAGGTTAAGGAAACTGTTTGCGGTATTTGTGCTTGTAATGTTCACACAACTAAAAATTATCCAACAATACCTGCCTTTCAAGAGGTGCTGAATGAGCAATTTAATGCTATGAATATTTACCAAAGACCTTTCAATGGACCTACTTCCAATACATACAATCCCAGTTAGAGAAATCATTCAAACTTCAATTGGGGGAATGGACAAACTGCTACTCCTCAAGGTTTTCTCAATCAAATTCCAAATCAAGTGAAACCTCAAGAGGATCCGGTTCTAAAACATATTCAAAACCAAGAGCTTATCACTCAGGGTATATTGCAAACCCTTCAAGACATTTCAAAGGCCATACAAGTGTGTGAGACAAAAAATTCAATTGGGGAAAAAGGGATTCTTCCAGCCCAAACTTTACCCAATCCTAAACCGTAATATGAAATAAGTGATCCAAGCTCTTCAAATGAAATGGAGCAAGCTAAGTCTATCACCACTGTTAGGAGTGGGAAGATAATTGATGAATCTATTCCAGTAAGGGTTGAAAAGCCTAAGGCCCCAGAAGAGGACAATGATGATAGACCTAGCATTGTTCCATAAGAAATGGAACTGGAACTTCAAGGCAAGCCGATTGTCCCATTCCCCCAACAGTTGGTTTCACCAAAACCTCTCTTTAATTCTCAGGACATTCTAGAGGTGTTGAAATAAGTGAACGTCAATATTCCTCTACTTGATGCTATAAAACAAATACCTTCATATGCCAAATTTATAAAAGACTTGTATATGACTAAAAGAAGGCTAAATATCAAAAAGAAAATATTTTTAACTAAAAAAAGTGGGTGCCATCCAAAATCAAAATGTGTCAGACCCATAACCTAGTATTCATTCTATTCCATTAGGTCCCGTGGTCCTTTCGGTCAAATTCCGGTGACCCGCGACCTATATGTAGCATTTGCGATCATCCCTAAGTTCTGCCTAGTAAACCCAAACCGATTCGACCCGAAACATATACCTTTGCGACCGTATCGTCACCGCGGTTCCAACGTCATATCTCGTGCATTAATTAAAGGTGTAGATCAAAAGTTGTAGCCCATGCAATATTTGGACTGTTGATCATGATTATAGGAACCACCTATTGTATGTACACGTTTCCATAGGTGATGACATCACCCTAGTCCATCATTACCTATAGCCTACCTACCTAGCCTAGCAATCATGAATTTTTCTTCTAAAAAATAATCATTTCTCTCCCTATCCCATGTGCCATGATGGCTTTTCTTCTCACGACCCATGAGTATCTTACGAACCCATGATTACTTTGCTACAACTCCCCATCTCTCTCCTTCTCCCTCATTCATTCTCTCCCCCATTTACAAGAGAAGATGGGATATCCCACCCTTCTCAAACTTTCCATCCCCTTCTTCCCTTAATCCACCTCAATCTAGCCCTCTAAAACCCATCTCCTCCATTAAAATAATTCCATTGGAGCTAAAGAACCTAAGGCTAGAAGAAGAAGGAGGATCTTAGAGGTGGGTTTGCTCCTAGGCTAGTTGTTCCTGATTTTTTTTTTCATTTATTCTTGTAGTCCATTCTTAGAAGCTTGTAGGATCTACTAATCAATGGTGGAGGTCCTCCTTGACCCCGTAGGTGTAGCCAATGGCCCACCTTGTGCATGCATGAGCCATGATGGAGCCATTCTCCATGCACCCCATCAAGATGATTTTTCTTGATCCATAGTTTGATTGGGTCATCTAGACCCTAGATTTATGGTGGGGATGGTATCCCCACCTCAGATTTTTGATTTGTAGGGCCATGCATGTATAGATCTATGTGATATCTTGATGAAATGTTATGATGTGTGAATGTGATTGATGGAGGACTCAATAGTGGCGGAGCCCTTCTCCTATAGCCGTGATCATCTCTCTCTTTATCTCTTATTATTTCCCTGATGTCTGTGGCCACCTGGTGTGCCCAGGACGTCCAGATCGTACAATAAGGTGGGATGCCCTTGCTGTCCATTTTCTGAATGTTGGGTGTCCCACTTGCTATCCATTTGTGACATGCAAGGAGACTTGATGTGGTGTCTTGGTCTAGGGATTTGTGGGGCCCACTAAGGTAGGCCACATCATGGTTTATTTAGGGCATTTCCCTTTGTCCAGCAAGTTATGGACTGATATGTCCAGCAATATGTTGATGTCCAGATATTTTTGGGCTATTTTCTGGGCCATTGATTGCTGATTTTTGGTATGGGATTTAACCTTGAGGGGTGTTTCTTAGAGGTGTGGACCCCACCTTGATGCATGAAGGAAGCCAGCTCCATTCCTCCCTAATTGGGACATCCATGGAGCAGGCCCAAGGGTTGGGACGGTCTAAGTCTCTGGACCGTCCAACCACCCCTTATGAAGGGAAAACATGCATATCAGCTTGATCTTTGGGGATGGTGGGCCACTTTGGGGACCCCACCTTGCTGTACAGTTATGGGTGCTTGTTGACCACCCATTTACCCCATTTTTAGGCAAGCTTAGGCCCACTCCATTGGGTGTACTGTGCAAGGACAACAATAATTTCTAGTAGTATTTTTATTTCTAAAACGTTGCTATCCATTTATGTAATTCCTGTGCCACCTTGCTGGGACCTATCTCAAGTGCAAGTGGACCATCAGATTAGCCCATTTTCAGGGGTTATTGTGCTGGGCTAGCAGCCCACCTGCTGGATGTTCCAGTTGGGCTGACGTCTAGCAGGTGGCTGGCCATTCTTCCCTCTCCCCCCCCCCCCCAATGCAGCCCACTTTGATAATGTGTTTTATCTATGTTGTTCCCCTTTTATGTGGCTCACTTTGACGTGGTCCACCTCCCCTGGTGGACGTCCATAAGTGGGGCCCACCTTGGGTGTTTGAAGGGCCAACCATCCAGCCCATTGGGACCACCCAAACCATTCGTGCCATTTGGGAATACTGCTGGACTTGCAGTCCAGCAGCACGCCCACTTGATTTATGTGTTGTATACACACCTTCCATCTAGTGGGGCCCACTGTGATTACTGCTGGCCATCATATCATTGTTCACTCAGTTTTACCATCTGCTGGACCTCAGCAGGCCCAGGAAGTTAGTTGGGCTGAATGTCTAGCAAGGCCTTAAGAAAATTCTACATGTTGCTGAATATTGTGATGATGTGGCGCCCATCAGATTGAGAGAAATGTGTACACACACCATGCATATATTTTATGAGATTTTTAGGCTCAATTAGTGCCTTGGGAGGCCTGCTTTTAGGCTAATTGTTGAGGACCATGATAGTCCAGATTTTTGGATGTCCAGAAGGCCTAAATAGCATTGGACATCTAGTCTTGAGCCTAGTTTTATGAATGGGCTGTTTTCACATTATGCTGGACATTCTAGGCTGAAATGTTATATGGAATTGGACCCTTGTTGCCCATCTATCTTACCTAGTCTTGAGGTGAATTGTAGGGCCCATTTTACCAAATCTTGGATATGCCTTACTCATGTATTTGGGCATATAGGCTATCCATGAGGCCCATCATAATGCATGAATTCGGTGGCTATTGTAGTTGGGCCATGGTTTGCCCCATTGGGCCCATGTTGATGTAAATAGGCTTTGGGCCGTTTCTTGAGGCCCATCATGTGGTATGAGATGTTACGAGTTGCTGCCCATTTTCTTTTCATAGTTGTATCTAGGCATTGGGCCTTGTTTTAGCTAGGTTTCTTGTTGGGCTGCCTTCTAGGGAATAATGATGGTTAAATGTTCACATTGTGAACCCCCCCTAGGCCCTTTATTAAGACCATTCTCATCTATTGGTCCCGTAGTATTCTTACCTAGACTTTCTGGGCTACCCCAAATCATTGGGCCCCCACTATTGGCTATACTCCTTCCATACCATGTAGAATCATCTAAGCACATAGACCCAACATTGTTAAGAGGACAGTACAACATCACTGCATGTTATGCTTAGTTTATCTTCATGATTTATCCCCATGTGCATCATGTGTATGCTTGGTTGAGGGGTGATTGCTCATGGTATGTGCTGTTCGGCAGTTTGTTTATGGGAATTCCTGAGTGATGGAGTTGCCCCACATGAGCGCGCTGTATGCATAGGACTGACGCATGACTGATTAGTATGATTCATGCATCTAGCATTTGCATGGTATCGTTATTATTCGCCCTAACATCATCAGGGCCATAGCCTCCACGGGTAGATCATGGATGGTAAGATTTTTGGACACTGAAAATGCTAGGTTTTAACACTGTGGGCACGTAGGATGTCCTTGGATGAAAGTCCCAAAACTTTTTTAGTACCATGAGAAGCTACAATGTCTAGATTGAGTGGAAACATGAGCATCAGTGCCGATACCATTAGGCCACATCTCCCACTGTGTCGTGGTCGGTTGGAAGGGGAACTGGCCTTACCTGCCCGAGTAAGGGGGCGTAAGCTAGGCTGAGTTTGACCAGCTTGCAAATGGGTCTGCTACTGATGAGCCGAGTAGGTATTGGCAGACTACAAGCGAGTAGTGAGGTCTCTTACGCTCACTGGGCTATACAGCTAGGGAGGTGGCAGTGAGTGTGGAGTGTATTTGACCCCGGTGATTTCCCAGAGAGGAACTGTTCTGATATGTGGATTTGATATGAGGACTGGCATGATTGCATTGCATATTGCATATAAAATTTAGCTATATAGGCCATGCATTGCATAGCCTTGGTATGGCTGATAGCATTCATACTTGGTGTAGCATAGCCTTGGGATGGCTGATGGCATTCCTGCCTTATATTGTATATCCTTGTTACGGCCGATGGTATCATGGTCTTACCTGTATACTCCACATACTCTAATATTGCATACTTGGCACTTGTCCTGGACACACTTACACCACCGCCTAAGCTTTCTATAAGCTTATGCACGATTGATGCGTGCAGGTGATGCGAGGCAGTAGCTAAGCAGGAGTTGGAGTGTGCCGAGGAGCTTTTGGAGTTTTTATTATATTCATTGGACCTTTCCCTTCATGCGCCCTGTATTGCAAAAGTTTTTGTTCTTAGTGGATTTTGTGATGATGCTCCTGTGGTTATTATCTATGGGTTATAATCTTGGTTATGCTGATTATGAAATAGATTTATATTATAGAAATCCTCCTTGTATGATCCCAGGATCGGAACCTTGTGTATGGGTGCCAAGAGCCGAGAATGGGGCACTACGGAGGCTGTTGGTGCCGGATTCTGCAATCGGGAATTTTGTGAGCCCGGTTCCCGAGTTTGGGGCGTGACAGGAGTTGGTATCAGAGCATAACCTGGGAATAACTCATGACGACATCACATATCTGCTTCGAGCTTGGGCCAAGTAGTGTCGCGAATACATACTCTTTTGATTTAGTTCTCTAACGTCTGAGCCTTCAAGGGTTCTATTCTCAAGGCTGATAGATGCCTTTGTTCTTTCTGTAGACCATGACGCCTAGACGAGGCACCCATGGTACCCGAGCGACCCGAGAACATCCCGCTCAACCTCTTGAGGATCCTATTCCCGAGGTTCTCATTCCACCTCCAGTAGCTCCCGTTCCCCCTCCTGAGCCTGCTGTACCTATGCCAGAGGCTCCCACAGTTCCTACGCCTCTGCCTGAGGCCAGTGCAACCCTTACTATCCCTATCATACCTATTCGAGCAGAGTAGTTGCAGCAGATACTGCAAGCCATCACAGCCGCCCTCCAGGGGCAGGGCGGACATTCAGTGCAGACTCCAGAGCAGACAGAGTAGGTGTGCACGAGCGCTCTTCTACCAGACTTTTGTCAGCATGATCCTCCGCATTTTCGGGGTGAGCCAGACCTTGCCTCAGCTGAGTTATGGCGCTCCGAGGTGGAGAAGATTTTCGACACCATGTAGTGCATGACTCAGTAGTGAGTCCCGTTGGCAGTACTCCTTCTTCGGTGAGAGGATCAACATTAGTGGGCATCCGTTGCCCAAGTAGCTGGGCTAGATTTTGTATGGACTTGGAAGGACGTCATGGACCAGTTTGATCAGAAGTTCTTCCCCAAGCATGTTCAACAGCAGTGTGCATTGGAGTTCGAGACGCTTGTTTAGGGGGACATGACCGTGTCACAGTATGAGGCCCATTTCATTGCATTGTCTAGATTTGTGACTTATCTTGTGGATGATGAGAGGTGGAAGGCCCACCGTTTCGTGAACGGCTTACATCCCGCTCTCAAGAGCCGTGTGGTCGGACAAGTGCTTATGACGTTCAATCAGGTTGTTCAGAGAGCCTTGGTTTATGATGATGATTGGGCCACCTTGTAGAGGACCTATGACCAGGGAGGAGACCGGAAGAGGAAGGCACCATCTGGTAGCTCCCGTCAGCAGCAGCACCGTCGGCGTACGACTTGTCCAGGATTTCGGCCACCTGCAATGCATCCAACATCATCTTAGGGACCATTCACCGATGTTTGTTTTGGTTGTGGTAGGATGGGACATCGTAAGGACAAGTGCCCCCATCTCCAGTAGCAGTCGAGGGCACCGTAGCAACCCCTGCATCAGCCTCCACTTCAGCAGTAGCAGCGACCACAGCACTAGCCTCCGAGGCCTCCCCCGCAGTAGTAAATGCAATAGATTAGGCCGTCGCAGCAGCAGTAGCAGCAGATACCGCAGAGAGGACAGGCACCTCCACCTCCCCCGTTGGCCCAGGGCAGATTTTATCAGGACCCTCAGTCATCAGGAGGGGTAGTCGAGGGAATTCTTCCTCTTTTCACTTGTATTACACATGTGTTGTTTGATTCTGGAGCATCTCATTCTTTTGTGGCCGAGGAGTTTTGTCGATCGACTGGTCTACCATTGGAGTTCGCTATGAGGCTTTATCGGTATCAAATCCCTTGGGGAAGACTGCAATATTGGGCTCATTTTGCTCATCTTGCCCCGTTCTGATTGGGGATATCTTTCTCCCTGTGGATTTGTTTGTATTGCCAATGTCCGATTTTGATGTTATTGTGGGCATGGATTGGCTTGCCGACTACCATGCCGTATTGGACTGCTCCGCAAGGACAGTCACGTTCTGTATACCCGGCTTGCCGCTGTTCCAGTTCGTTGCCGAGCCCAGAGGAGAGTCATTGTATCACTCCCCAAAATCAGAAGTCGAGCTCATAAAATTTTCGATCGTCGAATCCAGTGCCGACAGCCTCTGTAGTACCCCATTCTCGGCTCCCAACGCCTATATGCCAGGTTTCGATCCTGGGATCCTACAAGGAGAATTTTTCAACGTACATTTATCTTGTAAGAAGCATAAACACAAGTTTACCCAAATCACAAAAGCAACATCATCATCACATATCCACTAATATAAACTTTGAATACAATGCTGAAAGGGAAATACATATGTCAAAATAAAATCAAAGCTCCAAAAGATAGTTGAATGCTCAAAGCTCAATGTTGTTGCAACCTAACATCACCTGCACACATTTATCGTGCATAATCTTATAAAAAGCTTAGAGGATGGTGTAAGTGTGTGAGCAGTATATGGGTGCTCATAATGTAATATCAGAGTAAATAGAAATACTGGTAAGTCCACGAACCATACATGTCAGAGTAAGCAGAAATATTGACAAGTCCATAAAGATATCATCAACCTCATTCAGGCTATGCGATGAAAAGACATAGCAAGCCAATGTCATATACTGAGAAAGTAATGTAAATTGGCTATGTAATGCAGAAACATAATGAACCAGATATCAGATATCGAGGATGCAATACAATATGCAATTCAAAAGAGCTACGAATACCATCAACCTCATCTAGGTCATATAAATGCAAAGACATAGCAACTCAGAATGCCATATGCCGAGGATGTAATGCAATATGCAATATGTGGTGCGAATGAAATGACCAAGCTGTAGTGTGAATTTGGGATTATAGTACATGGTATCGCAGGCTATGGGGCCTATCACAAAGGACTTCTATCCAAACCAGTCCCATACCTAAATTTGGATAGATAGACTCAATGTGGTAAGCTACTGATCTCAGGTTGGTCGCACGACCCAACCGAAATCCTGCCCATTGTGAAAGTACACATAACGATTAGTTGCACACCACCAGCCCAAGTGAATAGTGGATGAATGAATGAATATAATGTTGAGTATGCAACTCCTACTACACAAATTAGTAGTGTACATCTCTGGAATCATCACCGAGGTCTAGTACACTCTACATGCATTCGTCGCCCACTGATGCGCGACCATGCAAGTGGAAGAGACCTCACTATCCACCTGGCTAGTAGTCAGCCAATATCTACCCGGTATGTCTATAGCAGACCCATTCACGAGCTAGTCAAACTCAGCCTAGCTGTGCCCCCTACCATTGTGCGGGTAAGGCCAAATTCCCTCCCAACTGACCACGACACAGTAGTAGACACAGCCTCCTGGTATTCGGCACTCGAGCGCTCATGTATCCACTCGGTCTCGACGTTGGGGCATCCTTTGGTACCAAGAGGGTTTAAGGATTTTCACTTAGGGCCATCTATGGCGGCCCGATGCTAGTAACAGATTTCTGATGTCCCACCTGGCCATCCATGACATGACTGTGGAGGCTACGACCCTGATGTCCCTAGGGTGTGCAGTAATCACAACACACAATACAAGATGCAAGAATCATACAATCCAGTCATGCATCAATCCCGTGCATACCGTGCGCTCATTTGAGATGATCTCTGCCTATCAGGGAGTCTCATAAACCACCAACAGTATGTCATATGCAATTGTCAATCATATCTCATAACAAACATGTAGATGATGCGTGTTGGTATGTATCATGATATTTTGCTGTCACATATTCATAATTGGTATAAATAACCGGCATCGACAATCGACTTCGACAATGTGGACATTTAACCAACATTGCCCCCAAGGAATGGCCCACATAGAGCCCAACATATAGTGGACCCATAGCCTCACACAAGGGCTTAATATACAACACCATGGGCCTCACTCAAGAGCTTAATACACATCACGATGGGCCTCTCTCATGGGTCTAATATACATCACAACGAGCTCCATCGCCTGGCCCTCAAATGCACCATAATAGGCCTCATCACATAAGCCTCATATGCATCAAGCTGAGGCCAAATGCTCATCACAACGGGCCTCAAATACAGGCCGTAGATACATCACATTGAGCCTCGACAATCGGCCTTGATATCTATCCTCGACCATCGGAATCTGCCTCGACAATTGGCCTCGGCAATCAGAATCGGCCTCAATAATCGGAATTAACCTCGACAATCGGAACCAGCGTCACCAATCAGAATCAGCCTCAATAATCGGAATCAGCCTCAACAATCAGAATCGGCCTCGACAATCAGAATTGACCTTAATAAACAGAATCGGCATCGACAATCAGAATCAACTTAAATAATCGAAATCATCTCGACAATCGGAATCGGCCTCGACAATCAGAATCGTCCTTAATAATCGGAATTAACCTTCACAATCAGAATCGGCCTCGACAATTGGAATCGACCTCGACAATCGAAATCGGCCTTAATAATCGGAATTGGCCTCGACAATCGGAATCAGCCTCAATAATCAGAATTGACCTCAACAATAGGAATTGGCCTCAATAATCAAAATTGGCCTCGACAATCAGAATTGGCCATGACAATCAGAATCGGCCTCAATAATTGAAATCGACCTCAATAATCAGAATCGGCCTTGACAATTAGAATCAGCCTTGACAATCGGAATCGGCTTCAATAATCGAAATTGGCCTCGACAATCAGAATCAGCCTCAATAATCAGAATCGGCCTCGATAATCAGAATCGGCCTCGACAATCAGAATCAACCTCAATAATTGAAATCGGCCTTGACAATCAGAATCGGCATTAATAATCGACAATCACCGTCGATAATCGACCTGAACAATCAGCCTAACAAGGCCTAAGGGAAGGTCACAATGTGAACATTTAACCATCATTTCCCATCGATGTGGACATTTAACATCACAATGAGCCTTACCAAATGGGCCAGAAATACATCATAATGAGCCTCATCGTGTAGGCCGGAAATATATCACAATGGGCCACAACATATGGACCAGAAATACATCACATTGGGCCTCATCACATGGGGCCTTGAATACATCACAATGGGCCATAACCATGGGCCCCTCATACATCGTAATGGGCCTCACTCATGGGTCGAAAATATATCACATTGGGCCACATCATATGGGCTGAAAATACATCACAATGGGACGCTCACACGGGCCTAATATATATCACAATGGGCCTTATCATACGGTCCTAATACACATCACAATGGGCCGCATCACATGGGTTAATACATACATTAAGGTGGGCTTCATGGATGGGCCACAAATACATTACAACAAGCCGTATTACATGGGCCTAATCACACGGGCCTCAATACATAATAGGTGGGCCCCATCGCATGGCCAGGCGGTGTGGATGAATCACATCCATCAAGGTGGGACCGGCAGAAGGATGGCATGGACATAAAATACATACATCATGGTGGAGTCTACATCACCATCCAAACACATCCCGCATAGATGGACGGAGTAAATATAATACATACATCAAGCCAAGGCCCCATCGTCCCTTACTGGACGGTGGTGGATGGAACACGTACATCACATGCGTCTCACCTGCTATCTCAAATATTTGAACGGTGTGGTGAAACATGTACATCATCGTAGGTACCCACCATCCAGGGACTAGATGGTGTGGATACAAAATAAATACATCAAGGTGGACCACGACCTGCGCTGCTGGATGGCCTAAATACCATACATATGTCATGATGGACCCCACATGTATGGATGGCATGATTACACCACATACATTAAGTCGGATGGATTTCCACTGTGCTATCCATCTGGACGATGTAGATCCCACACACATCACATGCAGGCCCCCCGATCCCATAGAACTTGCTGACGTCAACTACAATAGCTATGTTGTTGCATGTAGTGCTCCAGCCAATCCACTTTCAGGTGGGTCCACACGTGCCATCAAGGTGGGTCTACACAGATGGACGGCGTGGATACAATATATATCAAGGTGACCCCCACCCCACACATCCAGCATGTGTGGGTGGGTCTCACGTCCTGCCTAGAACGGACGGACAGATTGGATGGCAAATACATCACGGTTGGCTCTTCACAGTAAGTGATTTTATATGTTAAGCATGTCTTCACATGATTTAAGATGGTGTGGGCCACCTGAGTTCCATGTACGACTGATTTTTGGGACGACCCATTTTCTAGATGAGACCCATCAAATGCATGGTGTGGATGCTCCACATGCATCATGGTGGGGCCTGAGGTGGGGCCCATTCTCCTTAGCGGTTCTAAGCAGCAGGATGCTGCTTGCTGCAGTGTCCTCTAGACATCAATAGTAACAGCGTCCAGAGCCCCCCCTTAATTTTTTTTTTTATATTTTTATATTTTTATGAGGATTTTCATAGGTGAGGTCCACATCAGGAGGATCCGCCCTCGCCAGTTGGGTTCCTGGGCTCATGATAGGCCTAACAAGCCCAATATTCGATATGTTTTGGTATGTAGAAACATCACGACGGGCCTTGATAGTTTACATCGCCCAAACCACCGTTCTCTACAATATGGCCTGCCAGAGATTCGGTTCAGCTTCATTTTTCGACTCAACACCTGAAATGAGCTAGGAAATTGGATGGTTGGTGTGGATTAGATACATTCATCAAAGTGGGGTCCACGTCCAGTGGACTAGACCTACTAAGATAAAACACACAGATCACAATGGTCCTATAAGCAGGATAGAGCATGGTGTGCTCCACCTAAGGTTTGCATCTGCCTTATTCTCAGGCCATGCCTGGATGGACGGCGTGGAAAGTACATCAAGGTGGGTCCACATGTACGTGGCCCACCTGATGAATCAAGTTAAAATTTGTGTTTGCCTTCATTCAGGGCCTGTCCAATAGACAGGCAGCAAGGTGGGCCCCAGGATGGACAACAGCATGGATAAAATACATACATCATAGTTGGGATCCACAGCACTGTCCATCAAGGTGGACCATCACACAAGGAAAATAATAATAAAAAAGAGAGTTAGAGAGACATGAGAAGGGGAGGGACCCTGCCACTATGGCCCTCCCTATACCATGTATACATCAAGATGGGTCCCACCATATGTGGGCCCTCAAATCATCAAGATCGAGATGATGAACACCCACCTTTGATCTCCTTTTTCTTCTTCTCCTATTATGATCTAGAGCTCCAAGGGGTGTGATTCAACGGTCGAGATGGACTTTGTATGGTGGGGATGAGAGGTAGGAAGGTAGGCCACACCAAGCTTTCTCTCATGGAGGTTGGGTTTTGGATGCTGTCTTGGGAGATTGGGAGATTATTAGAGAATGAGAGAGAGAGAGAGAGAGAGGTGATGGGATGATAAGGGATGGGTGGAATGGGTGTTGTAAGGAAGGGGATGGAAAGGTATGAGTTTAGTTGAATTTTGGGTAAAAGAGGGATGGCTGGGGAGAGAGTTGACATGTGAGGGGTAAGGTGGCATGGGCATGGGTGGTGTGCTTGACTTGTGAAATGATGTGTATTTGATTAATTGATGTGATGAGTTATAGAGATTCTCTCAGAATTCGTAATGCGCGGCATTTCTTCGATGTATTCGCAGGCCCACATCTCCTGGCCTGGGTATCGCATTGGTGCGTAAGACGTAGCGTTGGAACTGTGGCAATGGTGTGGTCACGATGATACAAGTTTTGAGTTGAGATGACTCTGATATATGGGACATGACTGAGAATCATGGGCAAATGCCGATAACAGATCGTGGGTCACCGAAATTCAACCAGGAGGATCACAGAAGCCTACGAAACTGTATAGGCTAGGATACGGGTCTCACACGTTGTCTAGTTTGATGGCATGTGCAGTCAAGGAATCAGTGGTTGTGAGCATCGATTAGCGGTCGATTGTTTGTGATTTTTCTGATGTGTTCAGGAGATTCCGGGGTTACCGCCGCGCTGGCAGATTGATCTTGTGCCCAGTACCGTGCCTATCTCAAAGGCCCCATATTGTATGGCACCGATAGAGTTACAGGAACTGTAGGAGAAGTTAGATAAGTTGTGGGAGTTAGGCTTTATCCGTTTGAGCAATTCACCGTGGGGAGCCCCGGTATTATTCGTGAAGAAGAAGGATGGCTCGGTGAGGCTCTATGTGGATTACTGAGAGCTCAACAGGATCACGATCAAGAACAAATACCCACTCCTGAGGATCGATAATTTATTTGATCAGCTGCAAGGTGCACAGTTCTTTTCGAAGATTGACCTGCGGTCTAGCTATCATCAGATCTAGTCCGAGAGGAGGACATCCCAATGACAGCCTTCTAGATACACTATGATCATTTTGAGTTTCAGGTCATGTCCTTCAGACTGACTAATGCGCTTGCTGTCTTTATGCAGTAGATGAACGAGGTCTTCCGGCCTTACCGCGATCACTTTATTGTGGTCTTCATCAATGACATTCTGATCTATTCGAGGACCCGTGAGGACCACGAGCAGCATTTGCAGACCCTCCATGCCCACCAGCTCTATGCGAAGATGGAGAAGTGCGAGTTCTGGCAGGAGGAGGTGAAGTTCCTCAATCACGTGGTGACAAGGAAGGGTGTCGCTATGGACCCCTTAAAGGTAGATGTAATGCGTTAGTGGGGCCTGCCCACGAACACGTCCTAGATCCATAGTTTTCTTAGTCTGATGGGATACTATCAGCTATTTATTGAGAGATTCTCCCACATTACGGCACCACTGACTAGGTTGACTCAGAAGGGCGCCGAGTTCGTCTAGAGTGACGCCTATGAGTAGCCATTTATGGAGCTGAAGGACTGCCTTACGTTTGCTCCTTTCCTCACTCTTCTCTCTGGGAGTGATGGATTTGTTGTTTTTACTGATGCCTCGAGAGTTGGATTGGGTGCTGTCCTGATGCAACACGGGAAACCAGTGGCTTATGCGTCACGCCAGCTCAAGGTTCATGAGTTGAACTTACCCACGCATGATTTAGAGTTGGCAGCAATTGTCTTTCACTAAAGGTGTGGAGGCACTATCTTTATGGGGTTAGGTTCGAGCTCTTCTCTAACCACAACAGCCTGAAGTATCTATTTTCTTAGTCAGAGCTGAATATGAGACAGAGGCGTTGGATGGAGCTCCTGAAGGACTATGATTTTGACCTTCAGTACCACCCGAGCAAGGTGAACATGGCGGCGGATGCGCTCAACCGTCAACTATAAGGTTTGGTGGCACTGATGATGGTCCGGGAGTGTAAGATGCTTGAGGGTGTAGCAGAGTACAACTTCGAGTTTAGTCTACAATCTTCCATCGTTCAACTATTGAACCTATCGATTCAACCCCCTCTTGTCATAAGGGTAATCGAGGCTCAGCAGACAAACGAGTCGTTACAGGGTTACCGAGCAAAGGTCGCATCCGTGGAGCAGTCAGATTGTCAGATTGGTTTCGATGGTAGACTTTGTTTCAAAGGCCGATTGTGTGTTCTGGATGTGCTAGAGTTGTGTAAAGATCTGATGACTGAGGCACATCGATCATGATTTACTACCCACCTAGGCTCCATGAAGATGTATCGCGATATGAGGAGGTAGTATTTCTGATCGAGGATGAAGTGCCAGATTGTCAACTTTTTGGCTGAGTGTAACACATGCCAGCATGTCAAGGCCGATCACTAAAGACCCCCTGGTCCCTTGCAGTCGTTGAGTGTTCCAATGTGGAAGTGGGAGCACGTATCCACTAATTTCATCATGGGCATATCGAGGACTCAGCGCGGTCACGACGCCATCTGGGTTGTCGTCGATCATCTGACAAAGTCGGTGCATTTTATTCTGATTCGTACGACCTAGACATTGGATCAGCTTGCAAGGATATTCATTGAGGAGATTGTGAGACTGCACGGCATTCCCATTTCGATCATTTCTGACCGAGACCTGAGATTCACGTCTCATTTTTGGAGGAGCTTCCAGTCAACTATGAGGTCCATCTTGCAGCTCAGTACCATGCACCAGATAGGTAGACCGAGAGGGTCAACCAGATTCTTGATGATATGCTCAAAGCCTGTGTGATCAACTTCGCGGGTAGCTGGGATAGGCATTTACACCTAGCCGATTTCGCGTACAACAATAGCTATCAAGCAACTATTGGCATGGATCCTTTTGAGGCATTATATGGCAGACCGTGCAGATCTTCTAGTTGTTGGACCGAGGTTAAAGAGTGGCATCTCCTACGTCCCGAGCTTGTGCAACACTCATCAGAGGTCATCGGGATCATCAGGCATAGGATGTGCACATATCAGAGCCGGCAAAAGAGTTTTTCTAATCGTCGGTGTCATCCCCTGGAGTTTGCAGTTAGGGACAAGGTGTATCTCAAAGTCTCACCCGTGAAGGGCGTGGTTCGATTTAGAGAGAAGGGCAAGCTTGCCCCAAGATTCATAGGACCTTTCGAAATCACCGGGCACGTGGGCGTCGTGACCTGCATGCTTGCCTTACCTTCTAAGTTATTTGGCATCCACGATATTTTTCATGTTTCGATGTTTCGGAAGTGTGGATCAAACATTATTCCTATGATTTATTGGCAGCCTCTTGAGGTCCGCGAGGATGCTTCTTATATTGAGCAGCCGATTCGCATCCTTGATCGGAAGGAGCAGGTTCTTCGGACCAAGGTCATTCCTCCAGTGAAGGTTCAATGGGGTCCCCGTTCTGAGGCAGAGGCATCTATGGAGCGTGTAGCTGAGATTAGAGAGTGCTATCCCCATTTGTTTATTGAGTGATTGATTGTATTGTGGTATGTATTGCCTTGTATTGATTGTTATATATGTGATGATGTTTCGTTTTCTTCCTTTGTTTTATCCTTCTTATAGTAAATTTCGAGGATAAATTTTTTGTTGTTGGTGGGGAGAGCTGTCAGAGCCATAACCTAGTATCCATTCTATTCCGTTAGGTCCCACGGTCCTTCTGGTCTAATTCCGATGACCCGCGACCTATAAATAGCATTTTTGATCATTCCTAAGTTTCACCGTTTAAACCTGAACTGATTCGACATGAAACCTATGCCTTTGCGACCGCATCGTCGCCGCGGTTCCAATGCCGCATCTCATGCATCAATCTGAGGTGTAGATCAAAAGTTGTAGCCCGTGTAATATTTGGCCCGTTGATCGTGATTGTAGGACCCACCTATTGCATGTACATGTTTCCCTAGGTGATGACATCACCCTAGTCCATCATTACCTATAGCTTACCTACCTAGCTTAGCAATCATGGATTTTTCTTCTAAAAAATAATCATTTCTCACCCTATCTCGTGTGTCATGATGGCTTTTCTTCCCAAAACCCATGACTATCTTACGAACCCATGATTACTTTGCTACAACTCCCCATCTCTCTCCTTCTTCCTCATTCATTCTCTCCCCCATTTGCAAGAGAACTTGAGACGTCCCACCCTTCTCAAACTTTCCAACCCCTTCTTCCCTTAATCCCCCTCAATCTATCCCTCTAAAGCCTATCTCCTTCATTAAAATAATTCCATTGGAGCTAAAGAACCTAAGGCTAAAAGAAGAAGGAAGATCTTAGAGGTGGGTGTGCTCCTAGGCTAGTTATTCCTGATTTTTCTTTCATTTATTCTTGTATTCCATTCTTAGAAGCTGGTAGGACCCACCAATCAATGGTGGAGGTCCTCCTTGACCCCGTAAGTGTGGCTAATGGCCCACCTTATACATGCATGAGCCATGATGGGGCCATTCTCCATGGACCACATCATCATGATTTTCCTTGATCCATAGTTTGATTGGGTCATCTAAACCCTAAATCAATGGTGGGGATGGTATCCCCACCTCAGATTTTTTATTTGTAGGGCCATACATGTATAGATCCATCTGATATCTTAATGAAATATTACGATGTGTGGATGTGATTGATGGAAAAGGACTCAATAGTGGCGGAGCCCTTCTCCTATGGCCGTGATCATCTCTATCTTTCTCTCTTATTATTTTCCTGATGTGTGTGGCCACCTGGTGTGCCTAGGACGTATAGATTGTTATACCCCAAACTTGGAAACCAAACTCACAAAGTTCTCGATCGCCGAATCCGGTGCCAACAACCTTCATAATACCCCATTCTTGGCTCTCAGCGCGCATATGCCAGATTTCGATCCAGGATCCTATAAGGAGGATTTTCCCAATGTACATTTGTCTCATAAGAAGCATAACCACAAGTTTACCTAAATCACAAAGGCAACATCATCATCACATATCCACTAATATAAACATTTGAATACAGTGCTGAAAGGGAAATACATATATCGAAAATCAAAGCTTCAGAAGACGGCTGCACGCTCCAAGCTTAACACTGCTGTGACCTAATGCCACCTGCACGCATCTATCGTGCATAAGCTTATAGAAAGCTTAAAGGGTGGTGTAAGTGTGTGCGATGCACGTGCCAAGTATTTAAATATCAGAGTAAGCGAAAATACTGACCAGTCCATGAGTCATACAATATCAGAGTACGGAATGCAGATCATAATGAGCCAAATATTAGATGTCAAGGATGCAATGCAATATGCAAATCCTGACAAGCCACGAATACCATCAACCTCATCTAAGCCATATAAATGTAGAAACATAGTAACCTAAAATGCTAAATGTTGCGAATGCAATGCAATATGTGGTGTGAATGAAATGACTAAGCTGAAGTGAAGTCGGGATGATAGTAGTGGTATCGCAGGCTATGGGGTCCATTACAAGGGACTTCTATCCAAACTAGTCCCATATCCAAATTTGGAAAGACAGACTCAATGTGGTAAAACCCTAACCTCAGGTTAGTCGCACGCCCCAACCGAAATCCTTGCCATTGCAAAGGTACATAACAATTAGTTGTGCACCACCAGCCTGAGTGGATAGTGAATGAATGAATGAGTATGCAACTCTCGCTCAATAAGTCCACGTATCAGTACTATACATCTTTGAGATCATCACCAGGGTCTAGTACACTTCAAACCAGATTGTTGCCCCATCGCGTGCAACCAGGTGAGTGAAAGAGAGCTCACTATCTACTTGGCCAGTAGTCAGCAAATACCTACTCAGCATAACGATAGTGGACCCATTTATGAGCTGGTCAAACTCAGCCTAGTTTTGCCCACTATGAATCTGGCAGATAAGGCCACACGCCCTTCCAACCGACCATGACACAGTGGGAGACTCGGCTACTAGTATTCAGCACTCGAGCGCTCATGTAATCCACTCGGTCTAGATGTTGGAGTGTCTCCTGGCCACGAAGGTTTAGGGACTTTCACCCACAGACATCCAAAGTGCCCTGATGCTCAAACCAAACATTTTCGGTGTCCCATCTAGCCATTCACGACATGCCTATGAAGGCTACGGCCCTGATGTCGCTAGGGCATATAGTAATCACAACACACAATGTAAGATGCATGAGTCATACAATCCAATTATGCATCAATCATACGCATACCATGCGTCATGTGAGACAATCTCCGCCTATCAGGGAGTCTCATAACAACCTGCCCAATGACATATACAATGGTCAACCAAATCTCATAATAAACATGCAAATAATGCGTATGGGCATATATCATGATACTATATTGTCACATAGTCATAATCGGTATCGATAATTGGCATCGACAATCGACATCGATAATCGACCTAACAAAGGGCCTAAGGGAAGGTCACAATGTGGACATTTAACCATCATCACCCATCAATGTGGACATTTAACCATCTTTGCTCCCAAGGAGTGGATCACATAGACATCATTACATACATTATAGCAAAATCACACATTACATCGGTCCGCACATTCATCGCATTAGGCCTCACTCAAGGGCCACATATACATCACATCGGGCCTTGCCATACGGGCCACAAATACATCACAATGGGCCTTATGAAATGGGCCATAAATACATCATAATGGGCTTCATCATGTGGGCTTATATACTCATCAAGTAGGCCGCATCACATGGCCCTAATACAATCAAGTGGTCCTCATACCTAGGCCTCATGTACATCAAAGCGGGCCGCATCCCATGGGCCACACATACATCACATCGGGTCTCACATATGGACCACACATACATAACACTGGGCCTCACTCATGGGCCTCATATACATCAAGTCGGGCCTCATCATATGGGTCTAATATACATTACAATGGGCTACTCACATAGGTCTAATATACATCACAATGGGCCTCGTCATATGGACCAAAAATATATCACAATGGGCCACGTCCAACGGCCTAATACACACCACAATGGGCCTCATCACATGGGTCTCGAATATATCATAATGGGCCCCACTCATGGGCCTCAAATACATCTCATTTGGCCTCATTCAAAGGCCATAAATACATCACATGGGCTGCAATTGCATCAAGGTGGGCCTTTATGGATAGGCCACAAATACATCAAGATGGGCTTCATGGATGGGTCGCACCAACGAGCCTCAAGTGGGGGCTTGTATTACACCAAAAATCATTTCAATAGTTGCAGGTGTAACATGTGTGTCACTGTAAACTATCATTCTATGGGGCACATGGCTCACTAATGATGATTAGCACTGTCCAAACATTGTCTAGCACAATTTGGACGGTGTGGATGAAATAAATACATCATGGTGGGGTCCCATAGAACCTACTGATGTCAATATAAGTGGGACACACAGAACTTGCTAACGTCATGACAGCAGCAATATAGCTGCTGTCAGTGTACACCAGCCAATCCGTTCCTTCTCATCAGGTGGGACCCACGTGGGGCCCACCATAAAATACATGAATATATATATAATATTATATTAATATCTGATCCAATGTCCAGCCCTGGATGGGCGGCCTAGATATAAAACATATACATCACATGGGGCCCCTTTGGATGGATGGTGTAGATCAGCACATACATCAATATAGGGCCCCACAGCCATTGGACGGCATTGAAGAAACACATGCATCATGGAGGGCGGCATCACTACACCGTCCAAACACTCCAACACTGTCCAAATGATCTGGACGGTGTGGATGGAACAAATACATCACAATAGGTCTCACAACACCTATCAGACGATGTCTAGCACTGTCCAAAGCATTGGATGGTGTGGATGGAAGACATACATCACGGTGTGGTCCCATGTCCCTTGCTGGACAATGTGGGTGCCACACGTGTGGAGGGTGGGGTCCATGAATGGACGGTATAGACAAAACACATGCACCACACATGGGTGGCCCACAAAGCTTTGGATCAAGCTACTATTTATGTTATCCTTCATCTAGTCACGTTGGACGTCCAACGGGCCGACGACCTAGATGAAATGCATACGGTAAGTGGGTCCCACAAATGTGTGGGCCACACATGCCATCAAGGTAGGCCCACATCCATGCCTTAGATGGCCTGGCCCCCAACACGTCATTAGGTGGGCCACAAGCATCATTAACATAAAAAAAGGGGGGGAGAGAGAGAAGAAGAGAGATCGAATGGTGGAGGGACCCCGCCACTATGGGCCCCTCAAGGATCTACACACATACATCAAAACGGGTCCCACTAGGATCCAAAGGTCAAGATCTACTCTAGAAACACCCACCATTTTCGTTTCTTCTTGGTCCGACAAAATCCCTAGGTCCTCGGCTTCGACTTTAATGGAGGATGATGGAGATTGGACAGTGGGGATTGGGTGGTATGGAGTGGGCCACAACTAGCTTCTCTTCCTTGGACGTTAGAGTTTTCTCTTCTCCTTGGGGTTGCTTGAAAATGGAGAGAGAATGAGAGAGAGAGAGAGAGAGGAGATGGGAGAGAGGGATGGGTGAAAGGTGATGGAGTGATGGGTGTACTTGACATGTATGGGTTGCTTTGACTTTGTGGTTGCTTTGGTAGGGGAGTGATTGGATATGTACTTAACATGAGAGCTGATGTGTACTTGATTAATTTGATAGAAATTATCTTGGGTTTTGCAAAGCACGACATTTTCCTCGAATTGAATGCAGGCCTACTTCTCTTAGCCTGGGTATCACATCGGTGTGCGAGACAAGGCGTCAGAATAACGGCAATAACACGGTCTCAAGGATACAAGCCTCAGGTCAAGCCTACTTAGATTGATAGGGTACAACTCAGGGTTGTCGAAAATGTCGATAACAGATCGCGGGTTGCCAAAATTCGATCGGGACGACCGCAGAAGCCTACGGAACGGTATGGGCTTGGATATGAGTCTCACACAGATCATCCAGCAAGGTGGGATGCCCTTGCTGTCCATTTTCTGGATGTTGGGTGTCCCACTTGCTGTCCATTTATGACATGCAAGGAGACTTGATGTGGTGTCTTGGTCTGGCGATTTGTGGGGCCCACTAAGGTAGTCTACATCATGATTTATTTGGGGTATTTCCCTTTGTCTAGTAAGTTATGGACTAATATGTCCAACAATATGTTGCCGTCTAGATATTTCTGAGCTATTTTCTAGGCCATTGATTGCTGATTTTTGGTATGGGATTTAACCATGGGTGTAGCCTTTTTTTCCCTATTGAGGGGTGTTTCTTGGAGGTGTGGACCCCACCTTGATGCATGATGGAAGCCACCTCCATTCCCCCCTGATTGGGACATCCATGGAGCAGGCCCAAGGGGTGGGCAGTCCAAGTCTCTGGACCGTCCAGCTACCTTGTATGAAGGGAAAACACACATATAAGCTTGATCTTTAGGGATGGTGGGCCACTTTTGTGGACCCCACCTTGCTGTACATTTAGGGGTGCTTGTTGACCACCCATTTACCGTATTTTTCGGCACGCCTAGGCCCACTCCATTGGGTGTACTGTGCAGGGACAACAATAATTTCCAACAATATTTTTATTTCTAAAACCTTGCTGTCCATTTTTGTAATTCCTATTTGTATGATCCTATGACTTTTTTTCCCTTACCAATCTTGAGGGTCACCTTGCTGGGACCCATCTCAGGTGCATGTGGACCATCAGATTAGCCCATCTTTAGGGGTTATTGGGCTAAGCTAGCAGCCCACCTACTGGACGTTCCAGCTGGGCTGACGTCTAGCAGGTGGTTGGCAGTTCTCTCCCCCCCCCCCCCCCTGCGGCCCACTTTGATAATGTGTTTATCTACATCGTTCCCCTTTTGTGTGGCCCACTTATATGTGGTCCACCTCCCCTGGTGGACGTCCACAAGTGGGGCCCACCTTGGGTGTTTGAAGGGTCAGCCGTCCAGCCCATTGCAGTCCAGCAGCAGGCCCACTTGATTTATGTGTTGTATAAAAACCTTCCATCTGGTGGGGCACACTGTGATTACTGTTAGCCATCATATCACTGTTCACTCAATTTTACCATCTGCTGGACCTCAGCAGGCTCAGGAAGTTGGGTGGGCTGAATGTCCAGCAAGGCCTTAAGAAAATTCTGCTTATATTTTTTGAGATTTTTAGGCTCAGGAAGTTGGGTGTAGCTGAATATTGTGAAGATGTGAGGCCCATCAGATTGAGAGAATTATGTACACACACCATGCTTATATTTTCAGAGATTTCTGGGCTCAATTAGTTCCTTGGGAAGCCCGCTTTTGGGCTGATTATTGAGGACCATGATAGTCCAGATTTTTAGACATCTAGCAGGCCCAAATAGCATTGGAAGTCTAGTCTTTAGCCCAGTTTTGTGAATGGGCTATTTTCACATTGTGATGGACTTTGTGGGCTGAAATGTTATATGTAATTGGACACTTGTTGCCCATCTATCTTGCCTAGTCTTGGGCTGAATTGTAGGGCCCATTTTACCAAATCTTGGATATGCCTTACTTATGTATTTGGGCATATGGGCTGTCTATGAGGCCCATCATAATGCGTGAATTCGATGGCCATTATAGTTGGGCCATGGTTTGCCCCATTGGGCCAATGTTTTTGCATATAGGCTTTGGGCCATTTCTTGAGGCCCATCATGTGGTATGAGATGTTATGGGTTGTTGCCCATTTTCTTTTCATAGTTGTATCCGGGCCTTGGGCCTTGTTTTAGCTAGGTTCTTTGTTGGGCTACCTTCTAGGGAACAATGGTGGTTAAATGTCCACATTGTGAACCCCCCTAAGCCCCTTGTTAGGCCCATTCTCATCTATTGGGACCGTAGTATTACTTACCTAGAGTTTGTGGGCTACCCCAAACCATTGGGCCCCCACTATTGGTTATACTCCTTCCATACCACGTAGAATCATCTAAGTACCTAGACCCGACCTTGTTAAGAGGAGAGTACAGCATCACCGACTATTATGCTTAGTTTATCTTCATGATTCATCCTCATGTGCATCATATGTGCTTGGTTGAGGGGTGATTGATCATGGTATGTGCCATTGGGCAGGTTGTTTATGAGACTCCCTGAGTGATGAAGTTGCCCCATATGAGCATGCTGCGCAGGACTAACGCATGGCTGATTAGTATGATTCATGCATCTAGCATTTGCATGGCATGATTATTATTCGCCCTAGCATCATCAGGGTTGTAGCTCCCACAGGTATATCATGGATGGCTAGATTTTTAGACATCGAAATGCTTGGTTATAGCACTATGGGCACGTAGGATATCCTTAGGTGAAAGTCCCAAAACCTTTTTGGTACCAGGAGATGCTCCAATGTCTAGACCGAGTGGAAACATGAGTACCGATGTCGATACCATTAGGCGGCATCTCCCACTGTGTCATGGTCGGTTGGAAGGGGGTGTGGCCTTACCTGCCCGAGTGAGGGGGCATAAGCTAGGCTAAGTTTGACTAGCTTGCAAATGGGTCCATTACCGACGAGCCGAGTAGGGATTAGCAGACCACAGGCGGGTAGTGAGGTCTCTTACACTCACTGGGCTGTGGCTAGGGAGGTGGTAGTCAGTGTGGAGTGTATTTGACCCCGGTGATTTCCTAGAGAGGAACTATATTGATATGTGGATTTGATATGAGGACTGACAAATCACATTGCATATTGCATACGACATTTGTCTATGTAGGCCCCGCATTGCATAGCCTTGGTATGGCTGATAGCATTCATGCTTAGTGTAACATAGCCTTGGGATGGTTGATGGCATTCGTACCTTATATTGCATAGCATTGTTACAGCTAGTGGTATTCATGGTCTTGCCCGCATACTCTACATACTCTGACATTGCATACTTGACACATGTCCTGCACACATTTACACCACCCCCTAAGCTTTCTATAAGCTTATGCATGATTAATGTGTGCAAGTGACGCTAGGCAGTAGCTGAGTAGGAGTCAGTGCCTGCCACAGAGCTTTTATATTTTTTATTATAGTCATTGTACCTTTCCCTTCATGCGCCCTGTATTGTAAAAGTTTTTATTCTTAGTGAATTTTGTGATGGTGCTCCTATGGTTATTATCTATGGGTTATGATCTTGGTTATGTTAAATATGAAACAGACTTATGTTATAGAAATCCTCTTTGTAGGATCCCAGGATCAGAACTTGGTGTATGGGTGCCAGGAGCTGAGAATGGGGTACTACGGAGGCTGTCGGCGATCGGGAATTTTCTGAGCCTGGATCCTGAGTTTGGGGCATGATGAGATGTGCCACAAAAGTACGAAGATCCCAATAGCCAAACCATCGCTTGTGTAATTAGGAACTACCGGATTGAGCATGCACTTCTTGACTTAGGAGCAAGTGTAAATCTGATTCCTTACTTAGTCTACAAACAGTTAGGTTTGGGTGAATTGAAACCCCCCTAACCACTTTACAACTTGCTGACTACTCAGTTCGTATATAGAGAGGGGTAATTGAGGATGTGTTGGTCCAGGTTAACAGATTCTACTACCTGGTAGATTTTATCATCCTGGATATGAAACCCATCAGTAACATGAGCACTCAAATTCCCATCATTCTTGGTCGCCCATTCCTTCCCAATTCAAACGCAATCATTAATTGTAGGAATGGGGTCATGGGTATGTCTTTCGGGAATATGACATTAGAGTTTAATATCTTTTTCAACACAGGCAAACAGTTAGAGGATGATGACAATTTCCACCACATTAACATGATTGATTCTTTTATGAAAGATAAAACTTTGATGACCTTATCCTCTGACCCTCTAGAGACGTGCCTGCTCTACTTCCATTATTTTGATGATGACATGATTAGAGAGACGGGTGTCATGCTTGACACTGTGCTAGTACTTGAAGTTAACAGGTGAAGACCACAATTTGAAGAATTACCTCAAATTGATGTGATGCCCCTACCGTCTAACCTCAAAGCACCGAAGCTTGACTTAAAACCTTTGCCCTCTAATTTGAAATATGTCTATTTAGGTCAAGATGAGACATACTCGATGGCGATTTTTTCCCATCGTGAACAAGAACAGGAGAGTATGCTCATCTCTACTCTCATTGAGCACAAAGGAGCCTTGGATGGTCGATTGCAGACCTCAAGGGAATTGACCCTTTGATTTATACTCACTGCATTCATCTAGAGGATAATGCAAAGACCTCACAACAACCACAACATAGACTAAATCCAAACATGAAGGACGTAGTTAAGGCCGAGGTTCTTAAACTATTGGATGTGGGTATCATATACCTTATATCCGATAGTCAACGGGTGAGTCCAACTTAGGTGGTTTCTAAGAAGTCCGAAATCACCATCGTAGCCAATGCCAACAATGAACTCGTGCCAACTAGAGTTACTACTGGTTGGAGAATGTGTATTAACTATAGGAAGTTGAATACTGTTACGAGGAAGGACCACTTTCCTTTGCCCTTCATTGATCAAATTTTAGAAAGGCTAACTGGTCATTCCTATTACTGTTTCCTTGATAGATATTCGGCTACAATCAGATCGAGGTAGCCCTTAAAGATCAAGAAAAGACCATGTTCACATGTCCCTTTGGTACCTTTACATACTGAAGGATGCCATTCAGATTGTGTAATACCCCTGCCACTTTTCAACAATGTATGATAAATATTTTTTCTGACATGGTGGGGCAAAATTTTGAGGCTTCATGGATGACTTCTCAGTATTTGGTCCATCCTTTAGCGAATGTTTAGAAAATTTGAAAAATGTGCTGAAGCAATGCGAGAAAAAGAACTTGGGACTGAATTGGGAAAAGTGTCATTTCATGGTTCGTAAGGGAATTGTCCTTGGACATATCATCTCGTCTAAGGGAATTGAGGTAGATAAGGCTAAAATTGATCTTATCTCTAACCTACCTCCACCTAAGAATATATGAGGCATGTGATCCTTCCTAGGACATACCGATTTTTACAAATGATTCATAAAGGGCTTTAGTCACCTCTCTCATACTTTATGCAATCTGCTTCAAAAGCATGTACCATACGAGTGGACTGAACAATGCCAAGAAGCTTTTACTAAGCCCAAGGGCATGTTAACCATTGCACCTATCATGCAGCCACTTGACTAGAGCCTTCCTTTTAAACTTATGTGCGATGTGTCTAACTATGCTCTTGGGGCAGTTTTAGGCTAGAGAAAAGAAAAGAAGACCTACGTTATTCATTATGCAAGTAGAACTGTAAATCCTACCCAAGTAAACTACTCCACTACAGAAAAGGAATTCTTAGACATAGTGTTCACTTTGGACAAATTTAGGTCCTACTTGATCAGATCCAAGATCATCATTTACATAAATCATGCGGCACTCAAGTATCTTCTTTCTAAGAATGATGCTAAGCCCCACCTGATAAGATGGATCCTCCTACTCCAAGAATTTGATTTGGAAATAAAAGATAAAAAGGGAGTAGAAAATGTAGTGGCTGACCATCTTTCCCGCCTTGATCTCTCTGATTCCTTTGAGATGACACATATAAATGACATTTTCCCTGATGAACAATTGTTTAAAGTCTCCCATTCACCTTGGTTTGTTGATATTGCAAATTATCTTGCCACAGGTTTCATGCCGACACATTGGACTGCATAAGATATGAAAAAATTCTTCGTCGAGGTTCGTAAGTTTTTATGGGATGATCCGTATTTGTTTAAATATTGCCTAGACCAAATATTAAGGAGATGTGTGCCAGACAATGAACATCAAAGTGTCATCTCCTTCTGTCACTCTCAGGCCTGTGGTGGTCACTTTTCTGCTAAAAAGACCACAACCACATTTCTGCAGTGTGGATTTTACTGGGCCACTATTTTTAGGGACACTCATGAGTTTTACAAAGCTTATGAGCGTTGTCAGAAGTTGGGAGCATTGTACCATCGAAATATGATGCCTCTGAGCCCCATTCTGATCGTTGAAGCATTTGATTCCCAGGGCATCGATTTCATGGGACCATTCCCCCAATCCTTTGGGTATTTATACATTTTTCTAGTAGTAGACTATCTCACTAAATGGGTCAAAGAGATTCTATGCCGGAACAATGACCATCAAACGGTCATTAAGTTTTTGAAAGAGAACATCCTTTCTCGATTCGGAACACCTCGAGCCATCATTAGTGATGGAGGCTCACATTTTTGTAACAGCCCATTCGTGAATGAAATGAAGAAATATGGCATCTCTCACAAAAGTGAGCACTTCATACCACCCACAAACAAAGTGGGTAAGCTGAGATTTCCAATAAGGAAATTAAACAGATCTTGGAAAAGACGGTTAACCCTAACCATAAGGATTGGTCAATCTGATTAACCAATGCCTTATGGGCTTACTGTACCACATTTAAGACCCCTATTGGAATGTCTCCCTTTAGACTTGTCTATGGGAAGGCTTGCCACTTGCTTATGGAGTTGGAACATAGAGCCTACTGAGAAATTAAAAATCTAAATTTCAATTTAGACAACGCTTGCTCGCTACGCAAACTTCAGTTGAATGAACTTAAAGAAATTTGGAATGATGCGTACGAGAACTCAAGAATTTACAAGGATAGGATAAAGGTGTTTCATGACTAACACATTCTTTGGAAATCATTCACACCAGTTCAAAAAGTCCTCTTGTATAATTTTCGGTTACATCTCCTTTCGGACAAACTCCCATCTCATTGGACCGGCCCTTTCACTATTAATAATATTTATCCTCATAGGGCTGTCGATATTTGGAATCCAAACAATGGCAATGAGTTTAAAGTAAATGGACATCAATTAAAGCCATTTGTTGAGAAATTTGATTCAGAGGACATGTCCATACCTCTGACTAATCCTATATACCAGGATTGATCTCGTAGTCTGACGGAGGTATAGTTAGGTTTATTGCTTTCATGTTATGCTTAGGATAGTCAGCTTTATGCTGTTTAGGATAGTTTGTTTTCCGTTAGTTTTAGGATAGTTTGTTTTTGGTTAATTAACTCTTGTGTTAACCACCTTCACACTGAGATCCATTGAAAAAGCCTCCAAATCTCTTCATCAGGTATTATCTTTCCATCACTTCACCTTCAATTATATTGTTTCTTTTACAAATCATGCTTATTTCTTTTACATTGAGGACAATGTAGATTTTAGGCTGGGGATGGGAGATTAGGTAACCTAATCAGTATTTTCTCAGTTTTAAGCAAAATTTGTAAAATTTTTGAAAAATTTTCAATGTTTATCGGTTTGGAAAGTGATAAGTTGTGTATTTAAGACTATTTTGAGTATGAAGATAAGATAGAAATAAAATTTTGAATTGGAGTTGGAGCAAATAAGTGACCTATCACTTATGGTTCTTACATTCAACTGATTAAGAGTAAGTTCGAGTATTATGTTATTCAAATTATTTTTATGAATAGTACTAGATTCTTTTATTATTAGTACGATGAGATATTAAGAATCGAGTCTAGAGAATTTTATCTACCTTAAAAGAAGAAAAGAACCAGTTAAAAAATAGGAGATCGACAAAGTAGTCCTAAAGAATGAAGAATGACAACATCCTTGAGGGGAATGAAAAATGTCTTTAAAAAGGATTTAATGTCTAAAGAAGAGGAATAAATACAAATGACCATTGATATAAAATCAAAAAGTCGAAAAAGAAGGAAAAGGGGATAAGTTTGGAATCAGTACTTGTGTTTTCAACCAATCTTGAAGTGATGAGCATGGCTAACATTATGAAAAGATAGTATTTTCTCTAAACACTGAAAAACTTGATATGCGAACTACGATCTGACCTAATGGAAAAAGTACTTATTTGATTGGTTTCTTATGTGATTCAACTCTAGGTTTTCAAAATATCAATTTCTCATCTTGAGTCTACTCATTCATACTTGATTATACAAAAGATTGTTTTCTGAAAAAGGTTTGAACATTGCGCATTAAGGTTCATTTTTCGTATTCTTTACCTAGGACTAGCAAAATTATGGTTGAGGATTGTGTTGAGGGTCAAATATTGCATATTGGACCCCATTTATTACTTGATTTTATGAACATGATAATGCTTAATGTTCTATTTTAATCATGTTTATGTTGCAAGGTGAATTTAAGAGCTTGAATTGAAAAGGATGTTAACAGCATGGAAATATTGCTCAAGAATCACCAAAGACAAGAGTAGATATGATGAAACCAAGAATGAAGAATGCACATACTAAAGATCCAAGAAAATCAAGTCCAGAATTAAGAAAATATGAGTTTTGAAGTGAAATTGCGTAATCCTCAACTAGTCCTGGCCTCCGCTTGTCCAATCTTGAGTAGGCTCGACCAGTCCTGGGCCCTACTCGACCGATTAAGGGTTGGCCAGTTGAGGTGTCTCGACTAGAACTCCAGCGAGTAAAATTTTAAATTCTTCATCTTGCTCGACCAATCGAGAGTGGTCCATAACCGGTCGAGGACGTCCCACGACTAGTCGAGGGTTATGCAAAACTTGCACGGATTGCGTAAATTTGCAAATTTTCACTCAGTGCGAAAGTCTAAGGCCTAAAACTATAAATAGGGGTCCCTAGGGCATCCCTAACTATCATCTAGGGTTTGAGGAGTAGAGCAAAAGCATGGAGAAGCCGTTGCCAAGAGTTTTTGTTCCCTTTCCTGAGTAGTTTTTATGCTTTTCTTAATAGATTCTTGTTCAATCATGTCTATGGTTAGCTAAACCTCTTAGCTAGGGCTAAGAGGTGAATCTTGTAGTATGATGGGATGTTTCTATTACTCTGATTCATGTTTATATTGAACTCTCTTTTATTCTAGTTTGATTATAAGGAATACTTTCAGTTTTTAATGGTTTGTTGTGACTCAAATTACAATAGATCTGCGATAACTTTGAGTATGTTCTTTTCGTGTTTTGAGATTGTGAAATTAAGAAATCTTGTTGTTCACCATCGTCCCGTGGGCATGGTTGGGTGATGGAATCCTCCCTAATTTTCACAACTCTCTCAGATTGGTTGAAGGATTGGTAAATCCTGTTGTGAGCCATTGTCTCGTGGGCATGGTTTTGTGATGGAATCACTTCCAATTCTCGCACCTCTCATCCATTGAGAACTAGGTCAAAGGAAGTTCAGATTTGATTTTGCTTAGATATCTTCTAATTGGATAAGATGGGACTCCGATTCCAATCGTGTGACTTGAATCAAGCATAGATCTCCTTGATCTTTACAAGTGGATCCTTAGAAACCCTAGTTTCTCACCTTTGAATTTCTTAAGTTTTTCATTAAATCTCTCACAATTACTCTCAAACATTTTAGATCTAGGTTTTCATCTTTTTTTAGTTCTTTTTCTAGTTGCTTTCAGAAAACACACGAGATTAGTCCCAGTGGATTCAACCTTGGTCTCACCGAGATTATTACTGCAACGTAGCCCTACACTTCGGGTTGTGAACATCTATAGGTCGCAGGTTACTGGAATTCGACGGAGAGAATCACGGGATCTTAAGGAATGGTATGATACTAGGACACAGGCATTACATTAACTAACTTAATTTTCCCTCAAAAATTTGATGTCATCGACCAGTGTTCGATGTCATCGAACAGATCTTTGATATCATCGAAGAGTTCTCGATGGCACAGTCTTTGTGATTTCTAAGCTTGTTCTTTCAACTTCCTTCCTTCTCCACTTAGTTTTCTTAGATCTTGGGGTCTTGAAATCTTCAATCTTGGTTTTCAAAGATCCATTCTTTACTTTAGCAATACTTAAGCACTAAATTCATGTTTTTAGCATTCTTTTCAATCCAAGCTCTTAAATTCACCTTGCAACACAAATACATGTAAAATATACCATTAAGCCATATTATGTTTATAAAATCAAGAAATAAATGGGGGATAATATGCAATATTTGATACTCAACAATTGTTCAGTCCACTCGTATGAGACATCCTTTTAAAGAAGATTACATAAAGGATGAGAGAGGTGCTAAAGTCCTTTATGAATCGTGTGAAGAATACAGCGTGTCATAAGAAGGATTGCACATCGCGTATACTTTTGGGAGGTGATAAGTTAGAGATAAGATCGATTTTGACATTGTCCACCTTAATTCCCTTGGATGAAATTATATGTCCAAGAATAATTCCCTTGAGAACCATAAAATGGCATTTCTCCTAGTTCAGAACCAAATTCTTCTCTTCACATCACTTTAACACACATTTAATATTTTTCAAGCACTCGTTGAAGGATGGACCAAAGACAAAGAATTTGTCCATGAAGACTTCTAAATATTCCCCTACCATGTCAGAAAAAAATACTCAACATACATTGTTCACAACCCCAAGTGTATGGTCGCGATGTAGTAATAATCTTGGTGAGACCGAGGTCAAATCCACAAGGACTAATCTCGTGTGTTTTCTGAAAGCAACTATAAGAAGAACTAGAAAAACATGAAAACCTAAATCTGAAATATTTGAGAGTAATTGTTAGAGAATTAATGAAAAACTCAAAAATTCAAAGGTGGGATCCACTTGTAGAGATCAGGGAGATCTATGCTTGATTCAAGTCACATGATTGGAATCAGAGTCCCATCCTATCCAATTGGAAGATATCTCAGTAAAGTCAAATCTGAACTTCCTTTGACCTAGTTCTCAATGGATGAGAGGTGTGAGAACTGGAAGTGATTCCATTACAAAACCATGCCTATGAGACAAGGCAAACAATAGGATTTACCAATCCCATAACCAATCTGGGAGAATTGTGACAGTTAAGGATGATTCTGTCATCCAACCATGCCCATGGGACGATGATGAACAACAGGATTTCATAATTTCACAATCTCAATACATGAAAAGAACATACTCAAAGCTATCGCAGATCTATTGTAATTTGAGTCACAACAAACCATTAAAAACTGAAAGTATTCCCTATAATCAAACTAGAATCAAAGAGAGTTCAATATAAATATGAATCAAAGTAATAGAAACATCCCATCATGCTACAAGCTTCACCTCTTAGCCCTAACTAAGAGTTTTAGTCAACCATAGACATGATTGAACTACAATCTCCTAATAAAAGCATAAAAACAACTAAGGAAAGAGAAGAAAAACTCTTGGTGACGGCTTCTCCACACTTGTGCTCCACTCCTCAAACCTCAAATGATGCCTAGGGGAGCCATAGGGACCCCTATTTTATAGTTTTAGACCTTAGACTTTCGCACCGAGTGGAAATTTTTGAAAACTGTCTCAAATTTACGTAGTTTGCGCAAAAATTGCGTAACCCTCGACTAGTCGTGGGCTATCCTCGACCGGTCGTGGGACATCCTCTACCAGTCGTGGGATGTCCTCGACTGGTCGAGCAGGATGGAAATTTAATTATTTTACTCGCTAACGTTCCAGTCAAGGCACCTCGATTGGTCAAGCTTCAATCAGTCGAGCAGAGTCTATGACTAGTCGAGTGTATGCAGGACTAGTCAAGCCGGAGCCAAGACTGGTTGAGGATTATGCAAATTCACTTCAAAATTTTAATTTTCTTCATTCTTGACTTGATTTTCTTGGATCTTTGGTGTGTGCATTCTTCATTCTTGGTTTCATCAGATCCATTCTTGGCTTTGGTGATTCTTAAGTGTTAAATCCATGCTTTTAACATCCTTTTCAATTCAAGCTCTTAAATTCACCTTACAACACAAACATGTTTAAAAATAGAACATTAAGCATTATCATGTTCATAAAACCAAGTAATAGATGGGGTCCAATATGAAATATTTGACCCTCAACATACATCGTTAAAATGTGGAAGCAACATTACACAGTCTGAATGACATCTTTCAATAGGTGAAGGTGCCATAAGGACATGTGAATGTTGTTTTCTCTTGATCTTCAAGGGCCATCTCTATCTAATTATAACCCAAATATCCATCGAGGAAGCAGTAATAAGAATGACCGACTAACCACTCTAAGATTTGGTCAATGAAAGGTAGGGGAAATGGTCCTTCCTCATAACAGTATTCAACTTTCTGTAGTCAATGCACATTCTCTAGCCAGTAGTAACTCTAATTGGCACGAGTTTAGTGTCATCATTGACTATGATGGTGATTTCAAATTTCTTAGGGACCACCTGAGTTGGACTGACCCATTGACTGTCAGATATAGGGTATACAATACCCACATCCAACAATTTAAGCACCTCTCCTTTCACCACTTCTTTCATATTTGGATTGAGTTGATGTTTTGGTTGTTGAGAGGTTTTCGTATTATCCTCAAGATGAATGTGGTGAGTACAAATCAAAGGATCAATTCCCTTGAGATCCGTAATTGACCATCCCTGGGCTCCTTTATGTTCAATGAGAGTAGTGATTAGCATACCCTCCTGTTCTTTCTCAAGGTGGAAAGAAATCACCAACGGATATGTCTCATCTTGACCTAAATAGACATATTTAAGATCAGCAGGCAATGGTTTTAAGTCAATCTTCAGTGCTTTGAGGTTAGACAGTAGAGGCGCTACATTGTTTATGGGTAATTTCTCAAATTGTGGCATCCATTGGTTAACTTCAATTACCAGTGAAGTATCAAGCATGACATCCAACTCCCTAATCGTATCATCATCCAAATTGGGGGAGTGTGCCAAGCATGTCTCTAAAGGGTCAGAGGATAAGGTCATCAGAGCTATATCTTCCACGAAAGAGTCTATCGTGATAATGTCGTGGGCCTCGTCATCATCCTCTACCTATCTGCTTATGTTAAAAAGGATATTGAACTCCAAAGTCATATTTCCAAATGATAAATTCATGACCCCATTCCTACAATTAATGATAGCATTTGATGTAGTAAGGAACGGGCGACCAAGTATGACAGGAATTTAAGTGCTCATATCTACAATAGGCTGAGTATCCAGGATGATGAAATCTACTGGATAGTAGAATTTATCAACTTGGACCAACAGATCCTCGATAATCTCCCTCGGTACACTAACTGAGCGTTCAGCAAGCCATAGTGTGGTCTGGGTGGGTTTTAATTCACCTAGACCTAGTTGTTCATAGACCGAGTAAGGAATCAGATTTACACTCGCCCCCAAGTCAAGTAGTGCGTCCTAAATTTGATGATTCCCAATTATACAAGTGATAGTTGGGCTACCAGGATCTTTGTATTTTCGTGGCACACTTTGCTTGAGGATGACACTTACCTTTTTTGTTATGAAAATTTTCTTTTTGATACTTTGCCGCTTCTTGGTTGTGCATAAGTCTTTCAGAAATTTGGCATAGGAGGAAATTTGTTTCACCGCATCCAGCAAAGGGATGTTGACCTTCACTTGTTTCAACACCTCTAGAATATCTTGAGAATTGGGTTTTGATGCAATCAACTACTGGGGGAATGTAACAATTGGTTTACTTTGAGGTTCCGATTCTAACCCATGTGGAGCAATGATAGGTCCATCATTCTCATCTATTTCCGAGGCCTTAGGCTTTTCAGCCCTTACCGAAATAGTTTTGTCAATTATTTTTCCACTCCTGAGAGTTGTGATAGACTTGGCTTGCTCCATTTGATTTGAGGAGGTTGGGTCACTAATTTCACATTACGGCTTTGGATTGGGGAGAGGTTGGGCTGGAAACATCCCTTTCTCCCCAATCGCTAAGTGTGCCTTAATCCTTCGAATGAATTTATTAAGGTCTTGGAAAGCCTGTAATTTATTTTGATTGAAAAGCTTCTGATTTTGAATGTGTTTTAAAATCGGATCCTCTTGAGGCTTCTTTTGATTTAAAAGTTGAGATAAAGCCCCTTGAGGGTTAGCTGTTTGCCCCTTCCTCCAACTAAAATTAGGATGGTTCCTCCAGCTAGGATTGTATATATTTGAGGTGAGTCCACTGAAAGGTCTTTGGTAATTGTTCACGGCATTTGATTGTTCATTCAGTACCTCTTGAAAAGCATGTATGGTTGGGCAATTTTCAGTTGTATGTACATTACAAGCACAAATATCGCAAATAGTTTCCTTAGCCTTATCCTTCTTAAGTTTTATGGCCTCTATCTTCCTTATGAGGTTAGCCACTTTAGCATTTATATCATCTTCCTCTTTTAGAATATATATTCCGCCCTTCCCCTTTGATCGAGTAGGCTTGGAAGTGGTGCTAGGTCTTGGGGAAATGTCTCATGATTGTGCAGTTTCTACGAGTTTGTCAAAGTAATCTCACACATCATCGACATCTTTGTTCATAAATTCCCTATTACACATTGTCTCGATGAATTGGCACATGGAAGATGTCAGTTATTCATGGAAGAAACTTATTATGCGCCATGTTTCATCTTCCTTTTGGGTGAAGTTCATGATCTATTTTCTGATGGTGCTCGTTTTATGGTATGGGAAGAATTTCTTTATGAAATCCCTTGTCATGTCATTCCATCTACGAATAGATCGTGGACGTGGTGAATGCAACCATGTCTTAGCCTTTTCTTTTAATGAGAATGGAAAGAGTTTCAGCCTGACCGTGTCCTCAAACACGTTGGGAAAGTATAAAGTGACTATGATCTCATCAAACTCTTTCATGTGTAGATATAGACTTTCACATTCAAGTCCATGGAACTTTAGAAGGAGTTGGATTAACCCTGGTTTGATATCCATATTTTCTATATTTTCTGGAAAAATCATATAGGAAGGTGTGCTCACCCCCACCAGTTGTAAGAAATCTCGTAAGGTACGAGGCGGGGCTGCATGATGCACCTCATTCTCATCCTGGGCTTCCTCAACTGGAGGTTGAGGTTGATTTGTAGGTTGATTAGCAACCATTAGTTCTATCAAATCTAAGGATCTCAAGTGATGTATAATCTGGTGATGGATATGCAACCCTTCAACAAATCCTCCTTCGCATTTGAGATGTAGAGTGTTATCATGGATCCACTTGGGCATGAAACACTCTCAGCTTTCAAGTTCAAAATCCAACCTAACATCTAACAATTGAAAATTACAACAAACAAGAAGGAAGAGAGAGACAGAGAGTTAGAACGAAGTTACCAGATCAGAGATGCTAGGTTAGGATCCTACAAAACAGAGAACAAAGTTAGTTTCTAAAAATAATTTCAGAAAAAATCCTAACCTAGAAACAAAATAGAAAGTTAATCTTAATCTTAATCTAATTCTAAGACTAATTAAATTCAAAAAAATGCAACCGTAGTCCCCGACAACGGTGCAAAAAACTTATTAACAACCCCAAGTGTAAAGTCGCGATATAGTAATAATCTCAGTAAGACCGAGGTCGAATCCACAGGGACTAAACTCGTCCATATTCTGAAAGTAACTAAAATCAAAACTAGAAGCATAACTAAAAGAAGATCTAAAACTAAATCTGAAATTATTTGAAAGAGTAATTGTGAATTTGCAATTGAAACTTGTGAATTTAAAGGTGGGAACTAGGATGTCAAGGATCCACTTGTAGCTATTGGGATGTTACTTCACTTGATTCAGAGATCCAACTGGAATCAAAGTCCCATCTTATCCAGTTGAGGAAAGAGAGATTATCAAATCTCTGAACTTCTCATTAATTCTAGCTTTAATAGAATAGTATTGTGAAGATTGGAAGGGATTCCATCACCCAACCATGCCCAGGAGATAATGACAAACGACAAGATTTAACAATCCCACAAGCTCAAATAAGAAAAGAAGATACTCAAAGCTATCGCAGATCTACTGTAATTTGAGTCATAATAAACCATTGAAAACTGAAAGTATTCCTTAAAATCAACTAGAAATCAATGAAGTTCAACATGAAACCATGAATCAAAGAAAAATAAAATCCCAATCATGCTACAAGCTTCACCTCTTAACCCTAACTAAGAAGTTTAGCCAACCATAAACATGATTGAACTAAAATCTCTTAAGAAAAGCATAAAAATAAATAAGGAAGAAGAAAAAAGACAGCAGCTCTCCAAGCTTTTACTTCACTCCTTAAACCCTAGAAGATGCCTAGGAACATCCTAGGAATTCCTATTTATAGTTGGGGAACTCCAACTTTCGCACCGAGTTGGAAAAATCCAGAAACTGCCTCAAATTTACGCAGTCCAGCAAAATCTGTGTAACCTTAGACGAGTTGAAGGTCATCTTTGACTGGTCGAGGATTTCTTCAACTAGTCGAGAATCACACGAATTTAAAAGATAATGTTCTAGAGTTCGAGCCGAAGTTTCTTCGACTACTCGAGCCAGAGCTTAGGCTAGTCAAGAATCACGCAAATTCACTTCAAATCTTCGATTTTCTTCATTCCTCACTTGGTTTCCTTGGATCTTTGGCATGTAAATTCTTCAATCTTTGTCTCCTAAGATCCATCCTTTGCTTCGGTGATTCTTGAGCATCAAATCCATGCTTTTAACATTCTTTTCAATCCAAGCTCTCAGATTCACCTTACACAAAGACATGTATAAAATATAATATTAAGTAGTATCATGTTCATAAAAGAAAGATATAAGTAAGGGAAAATATGCAATATTTGACACTCAACAGCTCCCCCACCTTGTACTTTGTGAGATTATTTACAACCGATGAGAGTGAGTACACATTCTTGCATGGTGTTTCCACTTAATGTAGGAAACGTGGATGTTAAACCTGGAGTGATACAACTCCTTCCTAAATTCCATGGACTAGACTCTGAAAGTCCATAATTGCACATCAAAGAGTTTGATAAGATAGTCGCCATATTATACTTTCCAAACATTTCATAAGTGCGACTCAAATTTTTCCCCTTTTCACTGAAGGAGAAGGCTAAAACGTGGATGCATTCCTTAAAGCCACAATCTATCAGCACATGGGCCGAGATGACCCAGGAATTTCTCAAAAAGTTTTTCTCATTTCATAAAACTAACACTTTAAAGAAGACAATCATGAACTTCACCCTAGAAAGAGGAAGAGACCTTCTTCCAATGATGGAAGAGGTTCAAAGATCTCACGAATTCCTGTACACATCATGGCTATGAAATTTGGCAGACAATAAGCTTTTTCTATAATGGATTAACTTTGCTAATGTGACAATTTGTATAGATAATGTGTAACAGTGAATTTATGAACAAGGAGGCCGATGATGTGTGGGATTACCTTGATCAATTGGCAGAAAACATGCAATCATGGGACACCTCCCCAAGACCCACACTTCTAAGCTTACTCAATCAAAGGAAAGTGGAGGAATGTATGCCTTAAAAGAAGAAGATTACATGAGTGCAAGGGTGGCCAATCTCACAAGAAAAGTTGAAGCCATGGAACTTAAGAAGGTGGAAGCTATTAAACTAAGGGAAGTCATGGAAGTTGTTTGTGGTATTTGTGTTAGCAACATACAAGCAACACAGGATCATCCCACAATCCCTGCTTTTCAAGATTTATTAAATGAGCAATCAAATGCCATAAATACTTAACCAATGACCATTCAGCGAACCCACCTTAAACACATACAATTCCAATTGGAGGAATCATTGAAAATTTAATTGAAGGAATGGATAAATGGCCAATCCTCAAGAGGCCCATACTCAACTTCTAAATCAAAGAAAACCTCGAGAGGATCCGGTTTAAAAATTCATCCAAAACCAAGATCTCTTCAACCAGAACACAGTGTAAGCATTCCAAGATCTCAAAACAATAAATGGAATGTTTGCATCGTCAATTCAAAGGATTGAGTCACACTTAGTGACTTGAAAGAAAGGGACTTTTCCAGCCTAACCTCTCCCCAATCCAAAGCCACAATGTGAAATCAGTAACCCAAGCTCTTCCATTCAACATGTGGAACAAGCTAAGTTTATCACCACTCTTAGAACGGGAAAGACAATTGACAAAACCATTCCGGCGATGGCTGAAAAGCCTAAGGACTCGGAAGAGGTTAAGGATGATGGACTTAGTGACATCTCACATAAGATAGAATCGAAATCTTAAAATAAACTGATTGCGACATTCCCCCAACGGTTGATTGCACCAAAACATCTATCTAACTTGCAGGATATTCTAGAGGTGCTTAAGCAATGAAGGTCAATATTCCTCTAATGGATGCCGTTAAACAAATCCCTTCATATGCCAAATTTCTGAAAGATTTATATAAGACCAAAAGAGGACAAAACATAGAAAAGAAAATCTTTCTAACAAAAAAAATGAGTGCCATCCTCAAGCAACATGTGTCACAAAAATACAAGGATCTCGGTAGCCCAACTATCACTTGTGTAATTGGGAACCACCGAATTGAGCATGCACTTCTTAACTTGGGGCGAGTGTAAGACTCCTTTCTCGGTTTATGAACAATTGAGTCTAAGTGAATTAAAACCCACCTGGACAACATTATAACTTGTTAATCAATCAGTCCGTGTACCAAGAGGACTGATTGAGGATGTGTTGGTTCAGGTTGATAAATTCTACCACTCAGTAGATTTTATTATTTTGGATACTCAACCCATCGTGGATGTGAGCACTCAAATACCCATCATTCATGGTCATCCATTCCTTGCTACATCAAATGCCATCATTAATTGCAAGAATGGAATTATGAATCTATCTTTTGGAAATAGGACATTGGAGCTTAATATCTTTTTCAATATGAGCAAACTGATAGAGGATGAAGATGATACCCATGACATTAACATGATCGACTCTTTCGTGGAAGATAAAGCACTTTTGACTCTATACTCAAACCCTCTAGAGACATGCTTGGCCACTCCCCTGATTTAGATGATGACATGATTCGGGAGATGAATGCCTTGCTTGATGCGATGCTAGTATATGAAATTAACCGGTGGAGGCCACAATTTGAGTAATTGCCCCAAACTAATATAGCGCCTCTACTGTCTAGTCTTAAAACACCAAGGCTTGACCTAAAACCTTTGCCCATTGATCTCAAATATATTTACTTAGGTCAAGATGAGACATACCCGATAGTGATTTCTTCTCACCTTGAGAAAGAACACAAGAGTATGCTTATTTCTACTCTCATTGAGCATAAATGAGCCCTTGGATGGTCGATTGCGCACATCAAGGGAATTGATCCTTTGATTTATACTCACCGCATTCATCTAGAGGATAATGCAAAAATCTCCCAACAACCACAACATTGATTAAATCCAAACATGAAAGAAGTGGTTAAGGGAAAAGTGCTTAAGTTGTTAGATGTGGGTATTATATACCCTCTATCTGATAGTCAATGGGTGAGTCCAACTCAAGTGGTTCCAAAGAAGTCCAGAATCACCATCGTAGCCATTGCTAACAATGAACTCGTGCTAATTAGACTCACTACTAGTTGAAGAATGTGCACTAATTACAGAAAGTTGCATACCATCACAAGGAAGGAACACTTTCCTTTGCAATTCATTGATCACATTTTGAAAAGGCTAGTAGGTAATTTTTACTACTGCTTCCTTGATGAATATTCGGGCTATAATTAGATAGAGATAGCCATTGAAGATCAAGAAAAGACAATGTTCACATGTCCATTTGACACCTTTGCTTACTGAAGGATGTCATTCGGATTGTGTAATGCGCTCACCACTTTTCAACGATGCATGTTGAATATTTTTTCTGACATGGTGGGGCAATATTTAGAGGTCTGCATGGATGACTTCTCTTTTTTTTTGTCAATCCTTTAACAAGTGTTTGGAAAATCTTAAAAATATGCTAAAGCGATGCGAGGAAAAGAATTTGGTTCTGAATTGGGAAAAATGCCATTTCATGATTTTCAAGGGAATTGTTCTTGGACATATAATTTCATCCATGGGAATTGAGGTAGACAAGGCTAAAATTGATCTTATCTCTAATCTACCTCCACCCAAGAGCGTACGTGATGTGCAATCCTTTTAGGAGACATCGAATTTTATTAACGATTCATAAAGGATTTTAGCCATCTCTCGTCCTTTATGTAATCTACTTCAAAATGATGCACCATACGAGTGGACTGAACAATGCCATGAAGCTTTTACTAAGCTCAAGGGCATGTTGATTACTGCTCCTATCATGTAGCCACTGAACTGGAGCATGCCTTTTGAGATTATATGCGATGCATCTGGCTATGTTATTGAGGTAGCGTTACGCCAAAGAAAATAGAAGAAGCCCTATGTGATTCACTATGAGAGTAAAACTCTAAATTCTGCCCAAGTGAACTATTCTACTACAGAGAAGGAACTCTTAGCCATAGTGTTGGATAAATTTAGGTCCTACTTGATTAGATCCAAGATCATTATTTACACCGATCATGTAGCGCTAAAGTATCTTCTCTTTAAGAATGATGTCAGGCCTCGCCTGATAAGATGGATCCTCCTACTCCAGGAATTCGACATAGAAATCAGAGACAAAAAGGGAGTAGAGAACGTAGCGGCTGACCACCTCTCAAGACTTGATCTCCTCAATTCTCTTGAGCCAACACTAATAAATGACATGTTTCCTGATGAACAACTGTTTAAACTCTCCCAATTACCTTAGTTTGCTGACATTGCGAATTATCTTGTTACAGGTTTCACGCCAACATATTGGACTGCGCAAGATAAGAAAAAATTCTTCGCCGAGGTATGTAAGTTTTTTTGAAATGATCCTTATTTGTTTAAATATTACCCAAACCAAATTCTAAGGAGATGTGTGCCAGATAATGAACATCAGAGTGTCATCTTCTTTTGTCATTCTTAGGCCTGTGGTGGTCACTTTTCTGCTAAAAAGACCATGGCCAAAATTTTGTACTGGGGCTTTTACTGGCCCACGATATTTAGAGATACTCATGAGTTTTGTAAAGCTTGTGAGCATTGTCAGAAGTTGGGAGGATTGTCCCTTTGAAATATAATGCCTTCGAACCCCGTTCTTATCATTGAAGCATTTGATTACTGGGGCATCAATTTCATAAACCATTCCCCCAATCCTTTGGGAATATTTACCTTTCGTTAGCAGTAGAGTATGTCACTAAGTGGGTCAAAGTGATCCCATGCCGGAATAATGATCATAAAATGGTCATTCGATTCTTAAAAGAAAATATCCTTTCCTGGTTCGAAACACTTAGGGCCATCATTAATGATGGAGATCACACTTTTGTAATAGGTCATTTAAGAACTTAATGAAAAAATATGGCATCTCTCTAAGTGAGCACTCCATACCACCCACTAACAAGTGGGCAAGCCGAGATTTCAAATAGGAAAATTAAATAAATTCTAGAAAAAATGGTTAACCCGAACCATAAGGATTGGTCAATTTGCTTAACTGATGCCTTATGGGCTTACCGTACAGCTTTTAAGACCCCCATTGGAATGTCTCCCTTTAGACTTGTGTATGGGAAAGCTTGCCACCTTCAGTTGGAGCATAGAGCCTACCGGGCTATCAAAAATCCGAACTTTAATTTGGACAATGCTAGTTTACTGCGCAAACTTCAATTAAATGAACTTGAAGAAATCTGGAACAACGCTTATGAGAACTCGAGAATTACAAGGATAGGATGAAGGTATTCCATGATAGGAACATCCTTCGAAAATCATTAATAACTAGTCAAAACGCTCTTTTGTATTGTTTTGACCAGAAATGAAAGGTATTCGATTTGGGAATTATCTCACTTAATAATAACAAAGAAAAGAGTTAAAGAGAATAATCATCACATTTTATTCATTCTGAGTTCATTTACATCCTTTTTATCCTCTAATTCCAAGATAGTCTTTATAATAAAAATACAAGTATTGAATGAATTTAATATTGATTTCAGCAACATTTTGGCTCATATCCTTCGAGTCTTCATGAGAGAAGAGTTGTGCGATTCTTCTTTCGTATATATGTCTTCCATATTATAAAAGAATATTGGGATCCCCTAGAGAAAACTCCAAAAAAATAAATGATGTATAGATGTTTCTTTGAAGTCATCCGCGCAACTCATTATTGAGTAGCTCAGGTTAAGGAGTAGCGCGGGTCCACGCGACTCCCACAGAGCTGCGCGGATCTACCTTGTTCTCTACCTATCTTCTTTCTTCAATACCCATCAGAGGTATCAATCTTCAGAAAATCTGATCGCTCAAATGAAGGGGGAGGGGGATATTTATAGGCTTTCGCACGTGTAGGACCTCGAATCTTGTGCCATGAGGACCTACTTCACATTCATTTCACTACAAATGCCAACATCATATCGATGAGTTGTGTGGGTTCACGCTGAAATTGTGGTAATGAGTCGCAGTGCGTCTAAGTGCGGAATATGACGGAGCTATAAAATGTAGACTAAGTCCTAGCAGGGGCGATAATTAGGACTAATTAAAAATTATGCCAATTTAAAATCCTGATGGCCTAACTTAAAATGATCTGCAATAAAACTAAGCAAGGCAATATAACTCTAAAAGCTTCCAAGCCAAAAAGGGCCCAATCACATAGGCTATACTAGATATGCAAGATAAGCAACCAGCCTATATAAGACAGTGTATATGAGTGTGTGGGATATACTTCTTATCAATCCTAAACAAGCATCTAATCATGCATCACAATTAAACATTCAAGACACATAATCATAATTAAATAAATGCGCAAATAACAATCCCAAACACGATCATATATAGTGGTTCGGCTATGTGCCTACTCCAATCCTGGCATCCACACTCAATCCCAGAGTGCACCGGATTTCACTATCTGAGGTTTTAAACTAGGTTCACCTCAAACCTTTACATCCCTAAACAAGTAAAAGGTCCTAATCCCGAACCTTAAAGTTTAGGCTACACATGCCATTATCCTAATCCTGAACCTGAGATTTATGCTCTTCACATGAGCAAGGGTCTTACTCCCAAACACAACAATTTACGCCACATAGGACAAGGTCCTAATCCCAAACCTTCATTTAGGCCCACCGGCCAAGGTCCTAATCCCGAACCTTCATTTAGGTCCACTGGCCAAGGTCCTACACAAGGCATCTACATTTAGGCTTACTGGTCAAGGTCCCACATAAGGCACTTAATCGAGTTTGTGGATAGCAAATTCTTAGCCTCAATCCTTCACAAGGAAAGGAAGGAGGCTAACCTTTGGACTCCTAACGATGACACTTGTTAGATTGAGTTCCTTTTTGTAGTTCCTCTTAGGTTACTTGATCTCTGCTCTCCCGTGCTTGAATCAGCTCCCTGATGCTCCCCCAATCATGTTGTCACTGCTTTACTAAGGTTTTAGCTCTACGATCAATTTCCTTGCATTTGATTCTTCTTCAAGATGACCAAGGTGATGGGAGTGGGTTGAATATCCTACAACTAATGAGAAGTTGTTTATCATAGGAAATTCAACCGATGGACACTCTAGAGTTTCATAGAGATTATAGATATACGTATAAGGTTGATCTCAATAATCTAGAGAAGGCATGAGATCATGTTCTTCCTTAATAGAAGCATGGAATGCTTGTTGAGTGATGAATCACAAGGAAGAGGACATGAATCTCAATGGAAAAGAGTTTTAGGCTATAGATTAGGCTTGGGATGCACTAGAGTCTCTAAAATGCCTTAATCCATCCATTTTGCAAGTTTCTACAAGCCGCTTTTATAAAGAAAAAGTTCCAATGGATAGAAAATGACTAGTTTATGGTGCTACCGAAGGTACCTTCAGTATCACCGAACTTGCTTCGATGGTACCAAATTATATTTCGGTGGTACCGAATTATATCCTAAAGTTGTTGGACAAAAACAGTCACTTTCGGTGGCATCTTCGATGACACCTTCTGCTACCTAAACAGCTTCGGTAGCAGCTTCGGTGGCACCTTCTGCTACCTAAATTGGATAGATTTTCCTGTTTGAGTTCGTTGTCATTTAAATCTTCAACAACTTCATTCTTCCGTAAGCCAACTCTAGAATGATGGAAAATATGAACTTAGAATGGCTTGAGTAGATGATCTAAGTGGATTTTCGTATTTGGGTCCAAATCATCTAGAGGTTAAGGAGTTATTTTGGGACATGGGTTAGGATCACTAAGGCCACCTGTTTACCTGTTCTTGCCACCTTGATGCTTCTACTCCGCCGTGTCTTCAATCTTCACATTCCAAGGGCTCAACAGATTTTAGGACACAACGACTCATGTGATTGACAAACTAGGGTGCAAAAATGAGTGCACTAACAATCTCCCCCTTTGTCAATTACTTGAAAAATACTAACCTATAAAAACAATGACATACTAGGGTCCATACCAATGACATACAAAAACAACTAAACAAAATTACGATCAAATATAAATGATTTACAACTTGATACATTAAGACATGTAATGTAGCTATGCTCCCCCATAATTACTTCCCTGATCAACCTACAACACAACAAATAAACCCAACAAGAAAATGGATGTTTTGGTGGGATTGATCTTTCTCCCCCTTTTTATCAGTAGTTGACAAAGGGTTAGTCCAAACAAGATATATCAAGAAAAATTACATATGAACCAACTCTATACGTCAAGAATGTATCAATTAAAGCTTATACTAACAAGGGTTAGGGATGCGCATTAAAAATAAGGAGCATGTAAATTTAGGTCATTCAAAGGGATATATCGATGAAAACAGAAATGAACTAGGACAATCTAATCTAAAAACATGTGATGTATTGTTTAGCAAATTTCAAAACATAGATAACCCTAAAATTAAATGAGGCTTCATCTTCATATTTACGATAAAAGCACAAAATGAGGCTAAAGTCCTTAGATTTACATATATGTTCAAGTATGAGGCCGAAATTCTCAAATTAAACAATAAAGTTCATATAGGAGGCATGGTCCACTGATTTACCAATTTAGCTCAAATGGACCTCTAAGGTCACCTCCTTGTGGAGTTATGATCTCCCAAATTCCTTGGGAGGGATGGTGTGACGTGACCCGATAGGATGCGCATTTGGCTTATATCTTTCACACTAGAGGAGTCATCTGAAGTGGATTTAGACTCCTCTGTATCATCCCATGTTGCCGCCATTGCCTTGCCTTTAGATTTTGTTTTGTAAGGGCAATCAGGAGTAAAATGTCCTACTCCCCCCAGTTATAACATTGGACATTTTTAGATGGTTTAGTGGTTTTTCCTTTATGCGTGTCCAACTTCTTGTGGTGCTTGTCACAACTCTTCCCTCTAGTAAATTTGAGGAATTTCTTAAGTGTATTTGCTAATTCCTCTTCGCCCACATCATCACTATCACTTTCTGATTTAATTTCTTTATGTTTATGTGAATGCCTATATGATGATTTGAGGACAGCTAGTTTCTTACCTTCAAAGGGGATCTTAAAGTGTAGTTTAAATGTTTATAAGGAACCTATAAGTTTTTCTACTTTCATCTCATCTATATTTCTACACTCTTCCATTGAGGTTATCTTAGGAGCGAAGCTATCCGGCAAGGATCTAAGAATTTTTCTACAAATGTGTCCTTCTAGAATCCTTTCTCCTAAACCCTACATGGAATTGCAAATGTCATTTAGTTTAGAATATAATTCCATGAAAGTTTCAAACTCTTCCATCTTAATGTTTTCAAATTGGGGGGGCTAAGAGCTGAAGCTTTAATCTTTTTACTGTAGTAGTTCCTTTGTGAGTGATTTCTAATATATCCCACGCATCCTTCCCCATTGTACAAGTATATAATCGTTTAAATTCATTGGGAGAAACCACACAATAAATAACATTGAGAGCTTCGGCATTATAGGTATACTTAGTTCTCTCAGAGGCACTCTATTTAGATTTAGCTTTGGGAGCGCTCACGGTGCTACCATCAACCACGACTTGCTCCATGAGAATTGTCCATCCATCTTCCATAATATCCCAAACTGAATGGTCTAAGGACATCAGAAATATCCTCAATCTAACCTCCCAATAGGCATACTTAGACCTGTCAAAGTATGGTGGTCGTGAGACGGCATGATCCTCTTGACTAGTAAACATTCTTAGGCTCCTAGGATCAAATCCAAGCGATTAAGCCTTTCAGGAGGAACATGTTCTGATACCAATTGAAATTGCGGTAATGAGCTGCAATGCATTTAAGTGCGGAATATGGCAGAGCTATAGAATGTAGACTAAGTCGTAGAGGGGGGGGGGGGGGGGGGGATTAGGCCCAATTAAAAATTATGTGAATTTAAAATCCTGATTGCCTAACTTAAAATGATTTGCAATAAAATTAAGCAAGGTAAGGTAACTTTAAAAGCTTCCAAGCCAATAAAGGTCTAATCACATAGGCTATACTAAATATGCAAGATAAGCAACTAACCTATATAAGACAGTGTATATGAGTGTGTGGGATGTGATTCCTTTCAATCCTAAACATTCATCTAATCATGCATCATAATTAAACATTCAAGACACATAAACATAATTAAATAAATGCGTAAATAACAATCCCAAACATAATCATATATATAGTTCGCCTATATGTCTACTCCACTCCCGGCATCCACACTCAATCCCAGAGTGCACTTAATTTCACTATCTGAGGTTTTAAATCAGGTTCACCTCAAACCTTTATAGCCATACACAAGAGCAAAGGTCTTAATCTCAAACCTTAAAGTTTAGGCCACACAGGCCAAGGTTCTAATCCCGAACCTAAGATTTATGCTCTTCACATGAGCAAGGGTCCTACTCCCAAACTAGACAATTTAGGCCACACAGGCCAAGGTCATAATCCCGAACCTTTGTTTAGGCGCACTATCCAAGGTCATAATCCTGAACCTTCGTTTAGGCCTAATGGCCAAGGTCCTACATAAGGTACTTATGTTTAGGCCCACTGGTTAAGGTCCTATACAAGGCACCTAATCGAGTTTCTGGATAGCAAACTTTTAGCCTCAATCCTTCAAAAGGAAGGAGGCTAACCTTTGAACTCCTAACAATGACACTTACTTATCGGATTGAGTCCTTTTTTGTAGCTCCTCTTGGGTTGCTTGATCTCTGCTTTCCTGTGCTTCAATCAACTCCCTGATGCTCCCTCGATCATGTTGTCACTGCTTTGCCAAGGCTTTAGCTCCACGATCAATCTCCTTGCCTTTGATTCTTCTTCAAGATGACCAAGGTGATGGGAGTGTGCTGAATCTCCTATAACTAATGAGAAGTTGTTTATCCTAGAAAATTCAACTGATGGACACTCTAGAGTATCATAGAGATTATAGATATACCTATGAGGTTGATCTCAATATTCTAGAGAAGGCATGAGATCATGTTCTTCCTTAATAGAAGTATAGAATGCTTGTTGAGTGATGAATCACAAAGAAGAGGACATGAATCTCAATGGAAAAGAGTTCTAGGCTATAGATTAGGCTTGAGATACACTAGAGTCTCTAAAATGCCTTAATCTATCCATTTTGTAAGTTTCTACAAGCCACTTTTATAAAGAAAAAGTCCCAACTGATAGAAAATGGCTAGTTTAGGGTGCTATCGAAGGTACCTTTGGTATCACCAAACTTGCTTTGGTGGTACCGAATTATATTTTAGTGGTACCGAATTATATCCTAAAGTTGCTAGACAAAAACAGTCACTTTCGGTGGCACCTTCTGCTACCTAAACAGCTTCGATAGTAGCTTTAGTGGCACCTTCTGCTACCTAAATTAGACAGATTTTTCTATTTGAGTTTTTTGTCCTATAAATCTTCAACAACTTCATTCTTCCTTAAGCCAACTCTAGAATGATGGAAAATATGAACTTAGAATGGCTTAAGTAGATGATCTAAGTGGATTTTCATATTTGGGTCCAAATCATCTAGAGGTTAAGGAGTTATTTTGGGACAAGGGTTAGGATCACCAAGGCAACCTATTTACCTGTTCTTACCGCCTTGATGCTTCTGATCCGTTGTGTCTTTGGTCTTCACATTCCAAGGGCTTAACCGACTTTACGACACAACGACTCATGTGATGCTAATTTCACCTTCCTTTGGGTGAAATCAGCATCACTCTGTGGGATCTTCTTTACATAGCAAGACTTCCTATCATGGGCAATATCTTCGATGCATACGTTCCCTCAAATGATGGTTTTGCTCTCACCTTTGCAGGAGATAATAAATATGAGATTTCAAAGACTGCTCTTGAACTCTTCAAAGAAATGGCTAATTTCCCACAACCCGATGAAATTAATTCCCTTGAATGGCGAAATTAATTCCCTTGAATGGCAGGCTCATTTCTCCTGAAAACTATAGTATATTTATTTCTTTCTTATTTCTTTTTCTAAGTCTTCATCTTTATTTTAATAATTATATTATTATCTTGATAGCTTTATAGACAATAATCAAAGAGACCTTAAGATTATTCGTGAGAATATTAAGAACATCATTGAATATAGTTATTCTTGCGAATTAGCTGCTTTTCTAGCTTCCTGGCTGAGCTTGGTGATATTTCCCGACTCAAAACAAATAAATATCATCAGACCATCCCTCTTCGTAGTCACGAGTACAATGGTAGAGGGTCGAAAGTACTTGTTAGCTCCGCCAATTGTTTGCTCATTATACCATACTTTCAATGATGTCATTTCTAGCCCTAGAGATTCAACTGTTGAATCTTTCCCAGTTTGTGCTCCTTGGCATTTCTTCATAGGTTGGCTAGGAGTGTATTTCCCTTGGACCTTTGCTGATTATGAAAAAGCATATTCAAATCCTCATCGACTTCCACTTCAATAATATTAGCTAAGAAAGATGATCGAAAAATCAAATGGTTAGGTTACTAGAAAAATAGAGAACAGTCACTTTATTGATTTCTTTCAATTCTCGTTCACTAGCAATCCAGCAGATATAGAAGTTATCGATAATAATTCTATCTCTTTTGGTGATTATTCATTCATTGTCTCTATCAGATCTAGTACTCTTCCATTGAGGGAAGGTAACACATTTTGGCACGAACCATATTATCCAAGCAGATTTGCTCACCAATTTGGATTTAATTAGACTGTGCTGGAGACTTGTGATATCGTCACGAGATCAATTAAAAGTTATGACATTAAGCCATATAACTGGGCCTTGACATGGAGACAACTTTTGAATGTACAAACTGGATGACACTTCATAATTCTCGGCTATAATTATTTAGTTCATCCTTCTTACTGTTGGATGCAATGGTGGGCTCATCAATGCTGCTCAGTGCATAATTATTATCCAATAGATTATGCCATATGGATTCCTCCACCACACGTAAGAGATCACTAGAAAGACCAAGGCATATGTTACTTCGAAGAAATAAATCATGCCCCCTCTCCCAGCCAATTTTGCATAAAGATTTCTTCAGAAGATAATGGTTGTAAAGTAAAACCTGTTGATACTCTTGAAGGATGGATAACAATTGGTGCTCCTTTGAAGAATCAAAATAGTATACTTGAATCTTTAGAACGTCTAGAAGAGAATGATAATTCTTCACATTTTCATCCTCATCCTTTACATATTTTAAGAGATAACCTTCCTTCATCACCAGAAAAGTAAGAGATAGGAAGACATCATCGTTCTCTTTGGAAGGATAAGCATATTATAATTGAAGACACATAATTAATCTTGAAGAATTTTGACTTTAGAATAGAAAGTTGCAAATATTTTGAACAAACTTGTTATTGCAGTAATTTGGACCTGATTCAAAAGAAATGCATTTCTGTATGTCTATTTAGTCAGTATTTGAGATTTTCATGATTTATTTTATCATATTAGGCAATTGCTTATTTCAGCATATCTTAAGTAACATAGATGAACATATGCATTTGTAGTATTTTGATGCTACACATAGTTTAAGCTCTTAAGTAGTGGAGCTATTACACTTTTCACTAAGCATACTTTGACTAGACTTGACTGGAATTGACTTGACTAGACATGACCTAATTGGACTTGACTAGACTGGACATAACTTGACTAGATACTTTCACAATAGTTTAAGCTCTTGAGTAGTGGAGCAGGAATAGTTTTTTGGACTCTTACGTAGTTAGAGTCAAGTCTTATGCGAATGGTCTCTATAACTCCTATGAGTCCGCTGGACTTATCGTGGCTGGAGAGTTCACAAACTGCGATCCATTAAAGGGGCCCAGTGAAGCTACCAAGGCAGTGAACTCGGTAGGTTTTACGTGCAAGGTTGAGCGCAGTAACTCTCTAGAGTTCACGGGGCTTGCAAGGCTACCTTAACGTACCAAATCTAAGGCCGCCAGTCCATCAATGAGGGGGTAGCTCATTTTAGAGGATCCTGTTTCAAACAAGAAACAAATGCATTCAATTTGAGGAAATTATCTTATTTGAACATAACAGAGAAAGTGTTTGAAGAACAATCATTGTTTTACTAATACTGAGTTCATTAACATCCTCTAATATCCCTTGATTCTAAGATAGATCATTTAAAATATAGGAATTGACAAAGTTTGAATGTTGAATCTGAATATCAAATTCAACAACATTTTGACTTGTGCTTTGATCATCTCTTAGGAGAAATGTTGTTCGGGTCTGATCATCTGATCTTCCTTTTTCGAGCTTATCCCTTATGCAAAAGGAGAACTTGAAGTGATGAAGATCAAACTTGATGATTTCGGTAGCATTTCGGCCCTTTGTCATTATTAGTTTGTATAACAGCCTGGTTGCACGACCTGTGCAACCAACTATGGTCCTGCGCAACCACTTTGCAACTTCTCTTTCTCCTACTTCCAACTTCCTCTAGAGCTTTGACCTTCTTCTAAAATTCTTCCAATGCCCAAATGAGAGGGGGAATGGGGTATTTATAGGCTTCCACACATGTGAACCCTCAATCTTTGTGTCATGGGGCCCACCTTGTATCAAATCAAATCATCCATAACAAATTGCTTCTGATCTTGTTTGCGCGACCCACACAACATATTAAGTTATTTACGCGACCCGCGCAACCAACTATTGATTGTTCAACACATTAAGTTGTTCGAGTGACTCGTGCAACCAACTATTGGTTGTTCAATGCATTAAGTTGTTTGTGTGACCCGCGCAACCAACTATTAATTGCGCGATTCGCGCAACTACTTATAATGACATTCAGTTTTCTTCTTTCTTTCTCATTTCTTCATTTTTCCCTAAATCTTCTATCCCTCAATCTTCTTTCCTCTTTTTTATGCTCTAACAAATGCCCCCTTGATCTGTTCTTTGTTCATTTGAATCAAAGAATTAGGATCAATCTTCTCAAATTTTTGGACCTCCTGAAGTGGTTGCGTGACTCGCGCAACGGATGCTTGAGTATCGTACTTAGCCCCGTCCTCTATAAATAGCCGGTCCCAATTCATTCTCTCATTTCCCACTTCCTACGGTGAAGCCCTATCTCACTTACTTCTCCTCCCACAATCAAATCTGGTTGTGCGACTTGCACAACGAACATCCAGTTCGCGAAAGCCAGAAGCTCATCGCTTGAGTCCGTGCAACTACTTTCAGTTGCGCGATCTGCGCAACCGACCCTTAACAAAATTTCCTGGACTTAGTCTTTTTTCCTTAACTTGACTGATTTTCCTTTGGGCTTTGAATCTTTTCATCATGGCCCGCACGAAAAGGACCTTCCTTGTCGTCCATCCTCCTACTGCACATCCTTCCCACCAAGAATTACCGAACCCATCACCTTCTCAAGCCATAGAATCTCTGTTATCCCCATCCCAGCCTTTGTGCAAGCGCTTCAAAACAACTAGTAATCACCCTACTTACATTCAAGAGCTGGTGCTTCCTACCTTTGATTTTGCTGACCGCATCAACACACTTCTGTCTCCCATTTATAAATCCATTTCTATGGGTGACCTTGAAAGACCTCCAAAGCATGCTTGTGAATACGACTGGGAGGAATGGTTGAATTAATGACTCATCTTCAAACCTTCAGCCAGAAACCCCCGGCTAGGGAAGATACTCCACCCCCTTCCAGATCGAAGAAGACCTATTGGAAAAAAGCTCAAGAGTTCTAGGAGAAGATTAAGGAACATAATAGAAAGAAGCTACAAAATTCCTGGGAATCAGTCCGAGCAATTGAGGGTATTATAAAATTTGATAACCCTTATAAACAAGGTATAACGGTGATTCCAGTGAACCTTCATCGCCACCATTCCATCTTGAACTATGAACCCAGGGACCAAATGGACAGAGAGAAGCTAGCTTATACAGAGTCCTGGTCATTCAGAGAACCCATAATTCTGGAAGGCATTCTGCTATCGAAGAAGCCGAGGCAACGGCTAGGCGATATCCATCCTATGATCTTCCTCACTCCATCTCACGATCCCCACAACTTGTATCCAACCCATTTCTATGAGACACTTCAACAGTGTTTCAGCAAATGCTGACTCATCTGGAGTCCCAAGGAATTCAAAACAAGGGGTCTCTTAACCCCCCGCAATTAATATTCCGAGTGGGCCACAACGATTCTGGCTAAGCATTCAAAGATCTTGACCAAGATAGACCTTTATACTGCGATTGAGGTAACGTCACAACCTTTCTACAAGGATCCTTCTATCCTAAAGGGCTTCCTTAACTACTGGTGTCCCTTGACCAATTCTTTCAATCTTCCTAGAGGTGAAATGAGCCTCACGCTTTGGGACATTTACAAGATTGCCGGTCTCCCAATAACTGAAAAATTGGCCTTTGTTTCTTCACCTGGCCGCCTTACCTCCATTTCAAAAATGACTAGCTAACTTGTCAGGGAGATGTCCAAGTTTTTGAAGATCCACAAGATCTCTCCCATGCAATGGCTCGAACACTTCAGCAGGAGTCTCTGGTAACTTCTCTTCTTTTCAAATTAACAATTTTCATCTCATCTTGATTTATATAAATTTAGCATCACCTGTCTTTCCTTCTTCTTCCAGGTTGAATGGCAATCATTCATAAGAACTAGAAGGTCTCCGAAAAAATATAAAAGAGTGTCCTGAGTATTCTCTCGATGGGGAACTTGCGGTATTCCTCACCTATTGGCTAAATGTGGTAGTCTTGCCTGCTCAAAGTGGGCAGATGCCATCCGTCCGTCGGTTTTTGTAGTTACTGGTGCTATGGCCGAAGGATTCAAGTATTCCCTTGCCCCTCTAGTTCTACGTTTGATTTATAAAGCTTTTGAAGAAATTGTTTCACATGTGAAAAGTCCTTCCATTTGCTCTGCCTCACCTACACTCCATGACACTACTTCATTGGTTGGCTTGGTGTATACTTCCACTGGACCTTCGAAGTTTTGGAGAAAGCTTACATTCACCCTTCCCATATTCCACTCTGGTTCTTTCAAAAAAGAGCTATGGTGAAGAGATCTTATGATTGGGTGAAAGATGCAATCTCTTCTGATAACAAGATCAATTATTTCCATTTATGCCTGCATCGTTATACGACAGACACATATAAAATAGACATGGAGGCACTTACCTCAGGGGAAAGAGCATTTTTCTTGTCGATCTAATCGTGTAGTCTCCCGCTGAGGGAATGAGTAGAATTTCAGAGAGAACCATATTACCCAAGTCATTTTTCTCGTCAATTCGGCTTTAACCAAGTAGTTCCGGAGGATTGCGGATTAGTGACCAGATGAATGCGGAGTTACGAAACTAGTCCATATAATTAGGCGATGATATGGAAGCAATTGTTAGGTTGCTGAGTCAACTCTTCCTTCATTATTTTAGGCTGCGATCGTACCCATCTAGCCTTGTATAGTCACATGAGATGGTGGGTTCACCAATCATATTTGGTAAGGAAAGGTTTGCCGACGTCTAAGCCTATTTGGCTTTCGCCACCGAGGCTCAGGGTCGTACAATTGAAGAAGGAATAGGTTTTATACCTGAGACAAGTCATGCCCCCTTTTCTGGTCATCTTTGCATTAAGATATCCGTAGATGAACCCATTCGTGAACGAAAACCTAATAATACCCTGGAAGGATGGGTAGCCTATGGAGTCATTCGAGATTTTGAAAAAGTTCCCCGAGACCGCTCTAAGAGGATAGTTGAGGAGACAACGGGAGCTGTTTCTCCAATTCAAGAAGATGTTGCCAATCCTCCAGATCAGCCAACTTCTTCTCCTGTCCCCAGGATTGTCCATCCCAGTCCCTCATTACCAATGACAAGGTCTCGGATGCACTCCCAAGCCCCTCCCCTTTCACGTCAAGAAGGGACTATTGCTTCCGCTTCCCCGACTCTAGTCAGTATAGATCTTCAGCCGGGGAGCAGTTAGTCTCCTCTCTCCAAAGGGAAGCAGGTTGTATTTGAAGAAACAAACAAAGAAGATTCAGAGGGTGAAGGTTCACCTCCTTGTTTGGAAACACCGCTTCTAGTGAATATGAGACCGAAGGAGAGAATGAAGGTGATGACTATGAGGAAGAAGAAGTCGACATTGGTTATGAGGAAGACATCATCGCGGAGGGTGTTTTCGCCTGCGAAGAATACCTCCCATCAGCTTCTTAAGATGTTCCTGACGCCACCATTCCTGTGAAGATTTCAATAATGGCGGAGGAAGGAGAAGATGCATCCCTGGACCACGAGGAATATGGATATTCGTCGGGTAAGAAAATCTTATTATTTTTATTTGTTTTTCTTTCTTTCATCATCATTTTTTTATATATTATTATTATTTTTTTAATTTCAGGTGCTCATATTGCCAGTATTATGACAGATGGTACCTCCCTTGTGGATTTACCCCCTACTGTATCAGTAGCTTCACCATGGGTTTCTTTGGCTTCTTTGGTGCCCCCAAGGATAGTGGCTCGCAGAAATGTTTTTCCACTGGAGCCAACTGATTTGCCAACTCCCACTACCATAGATTCAAGCACCAAGGCTAGAGCTCCTTCTTTTGCTGAGATGGTAGGATCTGGTCTTCCCCTTACCGGAGAAATGCAATCTCCTGTTGTTCCAGTGCCAGCAGAAGGTATATTTCTCTCTTTATTTACGTTTCTCTTATCATTTATATTTGAAATTGCGGTAATGACCGGTCTAGTCGAAGTGGGAATATGCCAAGATGTCCTAGAGGGGGGTGAATAGGACTTCTTAAAATTTTATGATGGTTTAAAACCTATCAACCCTATCTTGCACTAATATGTAAATAGCAGGATTTCTTAAATGTAACTCTATTAGCTTCCAAGCTAAATAGAGGATCTAATCATAAGACTATTCAAAATATAAGCAAGATGTATAACATAGTTCATGATGGATGTGACTATGTGTGTGAGATGTGATTCTAATTAGTTCTATGTAATTATGTAAACATGCATTATGAGAACATTCAGAGAAATCACATAAGTAGTGAACTTAAATTGCAATCCCAAACACAGTCATTTTTATAGTGGTTCGACTATGTGTCCAGTCCACCTCCGGTAGACACACTTAACCCTTGAGTGTACCGGATCTCACTAATGGAGGTTTCAAATCAGGTTCACCTCAAACCAGGACAACCTACACATGGCTGACTCTAAGACCTACACAAGGTACCTAACATGTCTCCACGAGACACAAGTTTATGCCCCACATAGGAGCAAGGGTCAACACACAACACCCAGATTTTAGGTCACATAGGCCAAGGATCAACACAACCTAACAATTTATGCCCTACATAAGAGCAAAGGTCAACACACAGCACCTAGGTTTTAGACCACACAGGTCAAGGACTTACACAAAGGACCTAAGTTTATGCTCTCCATAGAGCAAGGGTCAACACACAGCACCCCATGTACTCTCCCATCGGAGGCCTCCTATGAGGACTTGAAAGGGGTGAGAAGCACCTTTGACCCAATCTTACAAAAGGAGTGATCGAAAGGGTATCTGGACTCTAATGAATTACAGATAAGTAGATGAGCCCCATTAAGCACATTGATGAAGATCTCCTCCTTTGATGATGAAGAATCTTCCGCTCCCTTGAACGTCAACACAAATGATGCTCCAATGTAAGGCGATGGGTTGGGTCAAGGTTATGTTGGAATCCTACTCTATTAAATGTTTTCCTATATTAGAAACAGAGTGATTCCAAGCATCCATGCATTGAAGGTATCCTAGCTCAATGATTTTTCATTAAGGTGGTAGCTGGAGGATCCTTCAATGTGGAAGTTCATTCCCCAATCCACTCTATTGAATATCAATGATGAGGGTGGATTAGAGGATAAACTCCCATGAGAGAAAAAGGCTTAGGGTAGGTAATCTGAATTAAACACTCAAAAGCTCTATCTATTTTCTCTGCAAACAACCAAAGGCAAGCTCTCATAAATAGGAAAAAAGTTTCAATGGAAATAAAATAGTCATATTTTTGACAGAGTTCGATATAATCAACCAGGCTTCGATATCATCGAGCGTATACTTTCGATAACATCGATTTGCCGCTTGATGACATGAACCCAATCTGTCAAACACTTTTAAACCTTTTTGCCAACTGGTAGAGGATATCAAACATGCTTCGATGTCATTGGATTTCAAACTCCAATTTCAACGACACATGGTTCGATTCCTCGACATTTAAAAACTTGAGAGTAGACTTACCTTTTGAAACTTAACAGGTATTGATATGATCGAGCATCCATTGATATCATCTGAATTTGAATGTCGATAATATCGATACCAGTTTCGATTCATCAATATTTTTAAGGAATTTTCTTATAAGCTTGCTGACAGTTTGTGTCTTATTTCGATGACATCGACCTGGTCTCGATATGATCAATATTTGAATATCGATATCATCCGGTACTCCTCGATAATTAAAATGAATTTACCTGAAAGCTTGCTGATCAGATTTGTGTCCTAATTCGATATCATCGAAGGTCCATTGATATCATCGAGGTTTGAATTTCAAGGATATCGAGGCTCTCTTCGAGATATCGAAAATCACTTGATTTTCCTTAACTGCATTCTGGGCACAACCTAACTAGTTGTCAATTTTATCAAGCCGTCTCGATGAACTCGAGATTCAAAAGTCGATGATATCGAGCCTCTCATCGATTCATAGATAATTCAATCCAGGATTCATTAAGGTTGCTGGACATCTGAAGTCCTCATTTCGATTACATCGAGTGAGTATTAAGGACATCAATAACAGCGTCTGATTTCATCGAATCACTTTTCAATAAATCGACAGAGGTAGAAAACTTAAAGATTTTTCTGATTTTGCAAAATAGTTTTCTCACCTTAAACCCTATGTTGTTCTAATCATTTTTAAGGGTTTATATACCTGGTGTTTTGGGACATGGGATGTGAGGCTAAGTTTACCTTTAAAGAGTTCAGGCACACATCCTGTTGAGGTAGATGCTTGAATGATCTTCTGATGGGGCTCACTTGTCTGGCTAACTCAACACTCACGCTAATTAACAAACCAGGGCACTTTCAATATTTATGCATCTTCTATAACTTTACTTTTTCATTTCTTAACAAGGAACTTACCCTAGATTGGCATAGTTAATTCTGGTTCCGTCGCCAACTTATTGGATATGTTATCTTTTGAGAAGATTCCCACATACAAGTTAACATTGGTTATGAACTCTATGTCGACGGTTGTAGAAATGTTTAAAGACCCCGATCAATGGTCGGATTTAGTAGTTGCCATACATGTTCTAGATAGTGTTGCAAGGATGGCCAAAGTTAATGTTTCTTCTGTGCGCGATGCTCTCTTGAGATTTCATAACTCAATAGTTGCTCTGAAGTCAATTGAAACTACAATTGTTCCGCCAGAAATTTTGGAGTATGGGAAGCAGTTAACATCTTCTAGAGAGGAGGTTTCCCAAATTGTTCCCATCATCTCTCATCATGACCAAGAACAATTATCTTTGTGAGAGCAATTGAAGACTTTTGCTAATAATAAGATGACTATCCAGAACTTCATTGCTCTTTTGAAGCAAGAGATCGTCTAGTTGGAGAAGCAAGATTTGGAGGAAGATTTGAATATCAAGAGAGTACAGAAGAAGATACAATCCAATCTTCATTTTGTGGACACCGAGCGGTCTGAATTGGCCAAGAACAAAAAGCTAATTGCTTCATTGGAGAAAAAATTAGATGGCATTACAAATCTTACCAGAATCATTTTAAATGCCAAATTGGAACATGTAGTTGCTCAAGTTCATCTTCAAGAAAATTTGCAACAATACTTAACAACATTAGGCATGGTAGGAGAGTTATGACAGATGAAACTTTGTCATATTTTCTTTTGTTATTACAAGTACTCTTTGAATTGCAAGCTATACAAGTATTTTATGATATTCTTGAAAATGATTGTTACTTTTGCATTTTCTTTTTTTATACTTATGCATATGTGTTTATGCGATATTCTGATTAATGAACTGTACTTTTATTTAAGCATCTCTTATGACTGTTAGTAAGGGATTTCCTATACAATTCTCATCCTAGTTGGTGGCACTAAGTTTCAGTTTAGTTAGATAATCACACACGGTTAATGCTCTTGAGTAGTGGAGCCACGCAGTTTTTTAGACTCTTGAGTAGTGGAGTCGAGTCTCACATGATGGTCTTTATAAATCTTATGAGTTCACTGGACTTCTCACAGCCTGGTGAGTTCACAAACCGGAATCCATCAGAGGGGCCCACTAAAGCTACCAGGGCCGTGAACTCGGTTGGATTTACGCATAGGGTTAGCCACAGTAACTCTCTAGAGTTCACGGGGCGCACAAGGTGACCTTTGGGGTAGCAAATCTAGGGCCGCCAATCCATTAATGAGTAGGTTTAAGCCCTTTCTCATGAGTTACTACTGAAATTAAGCTAGAGATATAGATAGTCTTATGCATGGTTGGCCTATCTATGGACATGGCCAAAGAGCTCACATTGCAGCCCACATTTTCTTCACCTGCAAGGTCAGACCCATTTAAGGGAGGGCAGTTTCATTTGTTCCCCGCGAAGCTATCAGAAAGCTATACGGACGGCATGAGTGTTACGCATGACTAGCCGTTGAGGACTTTTGGCCCTTTTAGGGCTTTCAGTTGCTAGCTTCGTCCGCAGCCCGCATGGGTATGCATATGATGGCCTTTACAGCTTTTTTAGGGCCACTAGCTTCTCACTGCTATCTGAATGGCAAAAATGATAGGTCTTATGCATAGTTGGCTATTTTTAGGGCTTGGCTAGGTTGCCTTAAAAGATAATTGTAGGTAGTCATCGTTGTTGCGAGAATGATAGATATCTCTAATTGAGATTGATACATCACCACTTCTTCTAATATCTTCAACGATATTCATATGTGTTGTTTATAATATATCAGCTTGGTGATGATACCAATTTTGGTAAAATTTTATAAAGCTCGCTTGATGATGATAGTGATGGTCACTTTCCTTTTGTAACAATCATTGATATGTAATCTTGGTGCGCTCGCAAATTTCTTCTTTATTCATTCATCTAACGGTACATGGCCATAGCCTTGCTTATTCTTGCCCCCTTTTGATGTAGCATATTATTCCAATAATATGCTGGATCAAAATCGGATGTTTCTTCAAGGACGATATCTTTTGACAAAGCGAGCATTGACCGGTATACTTATACCTCGTCCTTCTTAATCTACAACTCTGTAAACCCCATTAGAATATACTTCTTTTATTATGTATGGCCCATCCCATTTGGGTTCAAATTTTCTCCCTGTTCTATGGGTGACCACTATCGATCTTTTCAACATTAGCACCATATCCCCTTTTTTGAAAGAGCGATACTTGACTCGTTTATCAAAGGCGACCGATATCCTTGCGTGATATGATTACAATCGCTGTTGGACTGCCAGGCATTTTTCATCGAGCAAGTCCAGTTCCTCCAGCTTTACTTTTGCATTTTCATCATCTATAATTGAATGATGTACTGCCACTCTGAGTGACGCAACTTGTGTTTCAATCGGGATGACCGCCTCTACACCATAAACTAGTGAATATGGTGTTACTTTGGTTGCCATCCGATGGATGGTTCTGTAAGCCCATAATGCTTCTTGTAACTTTTCATCTCAGTCACGCTTGTTTCCTATCACTATCTTCTTCAGTATTTTCATTATCGTTTTATTGAATGCCTTTGGTAATCCATTGGCCAGTGGATAGTAAGGTGTTGCAAACGAATGGTGAATGCTGAATTTCTGACATAGATTTTCCATTCCTTTATTTTTGAAATGAGTGTCGTTATTAGTGACAATTTTCTTTGGGATACCATGGCAGTATATTATTTTGTGTTGAATGAAATTGACCACATCTTTCTCCTTGACGCTGTGCAATACAATTGCTTCTGTCCACTTAGAGAAGTAATCTGTCGCTGCTAAAATATACTATTTTCCTTTGGACGAAGGTGGATTTATGGGACCAATAACATCAAGTCCCCAAGTAAAAAAGGGCCATGAGGTGACTGAATAGTGCAGGTTTTCTAGAGGAATGTGTATAACATCCCTGTGAATTTGACATTTGTGACACTGCTTTGCATAATCTATCGCATCTTTAAACATTGTAGGCCAATACTACCCCATTCGATGTATTCGATGAAATAAGTTTCGGCCAGCTTGATGTGCCCCACATTCTCTAGAGTGCGCTTCTCATAACATCTGGCCTGCTTCTTGTTCGTCTAGGCAACGTAGAAGCATCCCATTGTAGGATTTTCTGTACAACACTTCGCTACATATGATCAATTTGCCCGATCTTTACTTGATTTGTTGTCTTTACGCTGGTCTTCTGGCAAGATATCATATTTGAGGTAATCTACGAAAGGCTGACGCTAATCATCTGTTGTCACCTCTAAATATGATATAGGAAGTGCCTCAATAATTTCATCAATGACCTCTGAAGAGGGAAAAAATCTTCTTTCTTCTATAGTTACCTGGAGAGGACTTTAATTTGGACAGGATAGAGCTGCTGGTAGGCTAGCCAAAGTATTTGCTTTTGCGTTTTCAGCCTGCGGTACAACTTGATTTTGACATGGCAGAACTGCTCCAATAACTGCTATGCTTTCGACAATATGGCAAGAGCTCTTGCTTTCTTATCTCAAATTTAGTTATCAATTGATTTATAATCAATTTAGAATCCCCTTAGATTTGTAGCATTTTTATCTTCATTTCTTGAGCAATTTTCATTTCGATGATGAGGGCTTTATACTCGGCTTCGTTGTTTGTGCACATGGCACCCAACGTGAAGGAGTAAGGTAATAAGTCACCCTGAGGAGTAATGAATATCACCTCGGCAGCTGCCCCTGATGCTCGAGAAGCACCATCAAAATACATTTGCCATGGGCTTTGCAACTTGGCCAACATAGCCTGTTCATCAGGAAAATCATCAGTAATGGTCTCGCTCTCTGCTACGGGGTGCACTGCTAGGAAATTTGTCACTGCTTGCCCCTTTACAGCTTTTATCAGCTCATACTTGATCGTATATTCTGAAAGTAACAACATCCATTTAGCCAGTCTTCCTGATAGCATCGGTCTTGTCATTAAAAACTTTATCGAATCTGCTCTTGAGATTAAAGTTATGTCATGAGAAAGACAATAATGCCTCAACTTCTACACCGCAAATATCAACGCCAAACATTCCTTTTCAATCAGGAAATAATTGCATTTTGCACCCATCAGAGTTTTGCTCAGATAATAAAGAGTGGTCTCTTTCCCAGATTTATTCACCTGTGCCAACAAGGCTCCTAACGAATTCTCGGCTGCAGATATGTATAAAATGAGTGGTTTCCCTTTTATAGGGGCTGTCAATATCGACGGTTGTTTTAGCAATTCCTTTATCGAATCGAACGCATTCTAGCAAGCTTTGTCCCATACAAACTCTGCTCCTTTCTTCATTAAATGAGAAAATAGCTGACATCTCTCTACCATATTTGAAATGGAATGATGAATGTATGCCAGCTTTCCTTGTAAACTTTTCAATTCCTTCACTGTCTTTAGAGGTGGCATATCTTGAATGGCTTTAACTTTCCCTGGATCGATCTCTATGCTTCTATGCTTGATAACGAAACTAAGGAATTTCCTTGATGACACCCCAAAAGCACATTTAGCTGGATTCATTATTAGCCGCTTCTTTTTGAGTCGACGAAAGACTGACTCTAGATGTTCGCGATGTTCCTGATGATTACCTGACTTGACCACCAAATCGTCCATGCATGTGCATCATATCTTGAAAGATATTCTCCATTGCCCTCAGATACGTCGCTCTGGCATTCTTGATACCAAATGCATGACTTTATAACAGTAAATTCCTAGCAAAGTTCTAAACGTTGCTGCTTCTTCGTCTTTAGGTGCCATTCTAATCAGATTATAACCTGCATAACCATCCATGAAGGACATGACAGCATACTGAGTCATACTATTAATCAACAATTTGGTTATCGGGAGAGGAAAATCATCTTTCGGGCAGGCTTTATTCAGATCTCTAAAATTAACGCACACTCTGACTTGTCCATTTTTCTTCTTTACTGGGACAATATTCGATATCCACTTGGGATATTTAACCTCCCTAATAAACTCAACTTTTATCAGCTTGTTTACTTCTTCTATCAGAGGAATCAAATCTGGGTGAAATAGTCTTTGCGCTTGTTTAACCAGCCTTTTCTCTTTAGAAATATTCAACTGGTGCATTTCTACTGATGGTTCCAGACCCGGCATCTCTGCATATGTCCAAACGAAGACGTCTCTATTTTCTTTGAGAAGTTCATCATATTTCTTAGCCTATTGCTTAAGAAGGCCAGCACTGATGAATGTGCTCCTTGGCACTTCTTCTGTACCTAAATTTATTTCTCGTAAACTGTCTATCGTTGGCTACCCCCCCGTCTTCCATTTACTTTGGGGCCATTTCAGGATGCTCAACTACTTTAGGATCTGTCTCTGATAAATTTTTTAATGTGATCATGTTCACCAATGATTCTGCCCCCAATCCTTGAAATTTTCCTCGCCTTTTCTGACCAACCCCAATAGGAATCTGGATCCCTTTCCCGTGATTTTTCATGATCTTCTTACTTGCCGGGCTATATTTATTAACATCTTATGGTGTTAGCTTCCCGTGATATACATTATTTTCGGCCTCTTCCGCTTTCTTTGCTTCCACGGGAGCATAAAACTCAATTGGTTCCGGATATTTTGCACTGGCACTGACTCAAAATCTTTCAGGAATAGCCAAGAATGGCTTGTTCCTTTCGGCATATGGTAACGGCACTGTATAATTGGATTATAAGATTTTCAATTGTTTGGGGACAATAACTTTAGCGATGGCTACCCCGGCTATCTCAGATGTTTCGGCACAAAATATAATCTCTTCTTTGTTTCTGCAATTTCAAACAATTCTGCCTTTTCTTCTTCCTCTTTCATCACCTTCGCTTGAATATTCCTCCGGGCTTTGCTTTCATCATTCTTTCTCTCTTTTTCTTTAGCGAATCCTTTGTAATAACTAGCGTCCGCAAAGAAGGCTTCGGCTTCTATATAAGGTCTTGCGTCGGCCACTACTTCATATTGTATCCTGTCTTTACAGTACTTCAAACATTGATATAGCATAGAGGGCACAATGTCATACTGATGTATCCACGGCCTTCCCAAGAGAAGATTGTATGTTGTCACGACATTTATGATGTGACAAACGACATCAGCTGTTAACCCTCCTATTTCCAATGTTACTGTAAATTTACCGAGTACATTTTGCCCATCCTGATTGAAGCCCTGTATCATCATTCCACTGGGGCGCAGATCAGAACGACGATAACCGAGTTTACTCAACATCGTCAGTGGTAGAAAATTCACCGCGGGCCCATTGTCAAGCATAATCCATTTAACTTTCTTACCACGGATGTGGCCTTCTATCATTAATGGCCTGTTGTATCCTGTATCACAAACTAAATCATCATTAGAGAAGGAGATGACTGGCATGCGGTCTTCTTGCTCTTTGTATTCTTCGCTTTCCATTTCCGCAAGCAATGTTTCTTTGACATCAGGATCAGATAGCACTTGAACCAAACTCTGCTGAAATTCCTCTGACAACTTAAGTGCATCATAAACGCTCAATCGAGCCGGTATGCCTTTCAAGTGACTTACCACATTGTAAGTTACCTTCGTTATCTCACTCTTCTCTTCTCTCTTATCACCATCGTGCTGACCTTCAATGATTTCTTTTCTTATAACCCATGTTTTCTACTTTGCGGGGCTTACTGTCCTTTTTCGGGACCGTAGCGTAATCACTGCTACCTTTCTTGTTGTCTTACAATCTTCTTTCCCTATTCTTTCTTAAGCCTTTTCCTGGATTGTCAGCATATGCACTGTTGCCTTCACATCTCCTTCCTTTTCTTTTCCTATCACTATTTCACCTCTATCTATCATCCTTTGTATTATGCATTTCAACGTATAACAATTTTCTGTCAGATGTCCCACCAGGTGATGATAACGGCAAAAATCTCTCTCTTGTTCTCATCGGGTCTTCAGGGCGCTTAGGTGTAGGTAATTCTATCGTACCGGCTTTCAGCAGTTGGTTCATCATAGGGATAACATCTTCCCTATTGAACACAAACCTTTCATGAGAATTGAGTGATCTAGGCCTTTTTCCACTGAATCCGCTTCTAGGCCAGTATAACTCTTCCTTCCATTCTGACTTTTTTTCCTCCTGAATCTCTCATCTTTTGACTTCTCTTCTCATGATTTACAGTATTTGCGATCATCCTACTCGGTCCCCTCCTAGCTGTCTCATATTGAAATGTTGGCTTCTTCCGAGTCATTAACTCTAAAGCATGAGCCTTAGTGACTAGGTCACGGAAAGTCTTAATATTGGCACTAGCGAGCCCAAACACGATTCCCATTTCCATGGAATTCAAGCACATCTTAACTTGTTCTTTCTCTTCCGGTAGCTGCCTACATGAGGCTCCTAATATCTTTCATTTGTCTATAAACTTCTCCACTGATTCCCCTTCTCTCTACCGTACAAAAGCTAATTCTGTGATGCTGACATTGTGCTCTGAAGAGAAGAAGTTTGACATGAAAGCGTCTTACGTTTGCTCCCATGTGTGGATCGATCTCAGAGCCAAACTAGAATACCACCGGAATGCTTTACTTGTGAGAGATGATCCAAACAATTGTAGACAATATTGCGGTTTTGTAGAGAAATTCCTCATGCTAGTAATAAAATGCATTAAGTGTTCCTCTGGCGACCCCTCTCCATTAAACTTCTGAAAATCTTGGTGCTCAAAATTAACTAGGAATGAGACATCTTCTACCTCTCACGGGTATGTCGTTCGATATCCAAACCAGCCAACATTCTTACGCTCCCTTTCTATTCTGACAACCTCCTCGATGACTTACCACACTTCCTCTTGTGTTACAGTTCTTATTCCTGGGACAGATCCAAGTGATCCTGCCCTCAGTGGTTGAAAGCTTTCAGGTTATTGTTCTTGCCCATCATTGGGGAAGTTGTCATTTGAGCTACGTTATGTGCGAGAGTCATTAAGGCTTCTCTAAGATTTCTACATTCTTCAATCAGTGTTCTCTATGCTTGTGCCATCTCATTCATACGGTTTTCCGTGGTTGGCATAGTTTCCTGATTTGTTCCGGCCATATGTACTGCAGCTTCTCCACTTCCTAATGAAGCTGTACTCGGAGTGGGACGAGAATATGTTGACGTGATAGGGCTTACGAGGAGAGGAGTTATAAATGCTATATTGTAAATCTAGCACCTAGAGTTATCAAATTTTGTTATGCCAAATCATTTAGAATTTGTATCATGTATTGATGAGATGAATAGATCAACTTCGTGTATTTTAAAGTTGTCCAAGTCTTCGTCGAACGTATCTATGTGTTCAAGTTGAAGAAGCATTGTTAAAGTTCAAGATTTCAAGCTTAATATAAGTACAAGTTTGAGGCTCAAGTTCGAGTTTAATTTTCAAGATCAGTACCTTAAACAATCTCAAGAACTTAAGTCTTTACTCAAGCTCAAGTTCAAGATTTGAAGACAAGCTTCAAGTATTTCAAGTGTATGAGTTAGCAGAGCGAACAATGATTCAATTGTTCAAACTCATAAACAAGGTATGGATGACCCTAGATTGACCATAGTTAGGTCATATTCATTGCATATGCTATGTGGGTCATTTCATAAGTTTATAGGTCATTTCCTCGATAGTCCTAGTCTTTGTTCGACTAGTCCAAGCTCTGGCTTGACCAGTCTAAGATTTGTTGTAAATTTTTAAGATTTTCTATTTGACTCTCGACTAGTCCTGGACACTGTTCGACCAGTTAAGTGAATAGTGCTGGACCAGTCATGTAGGTTCGACTCAAAGTCCAGTAAAGTTTTTTGGTCCCACTCAACCAGTCGAGTGCATTACTCGACCAATCAAGCAGGTCACTCGACCAATCGAGTAATGACCTTATCTTATCGCGCCAGAAAATTTAAAATTTGGTTAGTTCTTCGACCAATCAAACTGACCCTTAGACTAGTCGAGAGAACAGAATTTTAAACTATAAATAGAGGACAAATTTCAGAGTTTTTCTTTCATTCCAAGCCATATCAAACCATCACTCGAAGAGATAAGTTCCTTCATTTCTTAAGCTATATTGTGTTCATTTTAAATTCTCTTAAATAGCTTTTTGTATTTGATTTTGTGACCTCCATTCAACTCTATTTCTTTAAAGAAGGGAATTGTGATTTTACCCTCTTTAAGATCAAAATCAAATCAAGCTAGCCCAGGCTGAATTAATCTAAAAATCATTTAGATTTAGAACCTTTCATTTGTGAGACTGGACATTGAACATCTTTGTCTACGTTGGATTGGTTCTATCGGGCTTCATCAGAAGGAGAATTTTTAGATAAGTATCATTTAATATTTGTGTATCTTTTGTGGTTTGTGAGGTTGTGCTAGGAAAATCTCATTTTTGGTTTTGTCTGAGGTAATCTAGAGTGTGGGGTTTTTGTAATTGTGTAATCCCATCTAAAGACACAATTGTGAAGGTTTTAAGGTGAACCTTGGAAACCTTTTTTTAGTGAACGCTAATATCCCAAGGGAGTGGATATTAGGAGTAGAGTAGTTGTGTGGTTGTTTTTCAAACAGTTAATGTATACACAAACGAACCACTATAATTCTTGGAGTTATTGTGGATGATTGGATTTGTTTATGTGTTTGAATGTTGTATCTAAGCATATAAGATGTCAAATTTTGATATCCTCTTGATTACTAGGCCTCCACCTTTTGATGGTTCCAATTAATTGGAAAACCAGAATGAGGATCTTTTTGAGGTCCATGGATGAGAGCGTGTGGCAAGCCACGGTGGCTAGATGGAACCCACCCACATCTGAAGTTAGGCACTGATGGAACTAAATCTGTTAAAGTTACACCTTATTGTTCATGGACCACTCTTCAGAAAAACGAGAGTAGTGCCAATGTAAAGGCTTTAAATGCAATCACTTGTGCACTATTACTAGATGAATTCAAAAGAATTATATCTTGTGATACTGCAAAGTAAGCCCGTGACATTTTAGAAATGACACACGAGGGTACGACTATAGTTAAGAAATCTAAACTTAAAATTCTCACCACTCAGTTTGAGGAGATACGTATGGAAGAAAGTGAAACTTTCATCGACTTCTATACTAAGTTAAATGACATAGTCAACTCTATGTGGGGTCTTAGTGATAACATCACAAAAAGTAAAGTCTGTGCAAAGATACTATGCTCATCACCAGAAAGGTTTAATTCTAAGGTCACTGCCATTCAGGAACTTCCTGATACAGATAATGTGAGGGTTGAAGAGCTTGTTGGTTCTTTACAAACCTACGAGTTAAATTTTAAGACTCCTAAAGGTAAGTCCATCACCCTTAAGTCTTCTAAAAATATTTCTCAAGATAATGCTAGTAATTCTGATTGTGATTCTAAAGATGATATGACACTATTAGCCAAGAAGTTTTATAAAATTTTCAAAAGAAAAAAGAGAGTAGATTTTCAAAAACCTTCTAAAAAGAAAAGGACTAGATGTAAAAATTAGAAATCTATTAAAGACAACCAATGCTTTAACTGTCATGAATACAGGCATCTAGCAAACAAATGTCCAAAGAGGGACAAACCTAAGAAGAAATGTATGTTGGCCACATGGGATGAGTCATCTTGCTTTAAATCTTCCTCTGAGTCAGATGCTTTTAAACTTTGCTTTTGAACTCGAGTCTACTAATGAGGTCAAGGCCTTAATGACTCTTGTCACGTCCCAAACCCGAAAATCGGACTCACAAGAATCTCAATCGACGAATCCGGTACCGACAGCCTCCGTAGTACCCTAGTCTCGGCTCGTAGCGTCCATATGCTAAATTTCGATCCTGGGATCCTACAAGGAGGATTTTTTTTAATATACATTTAACTCATAATAAGCATAACCACAAGATTACCCAATTCACAAAGGCAACACCATCATCACATATCCACTAATATAATCATTTGAGTACAATGCTGAAAAGGAAATACATAAATCAAAAATCAAGCTCCAAAAGTCCACTGTACGCTCCAAACTCCACATTGCTGCAGCCTAACATCATCTGCACGCATCTATCGTGCATAAGCTTATAGAAAGCTTAGAGGGTGGTGTAAGTATGTGCACAAGGTCAACACCATCATCACATATCCACTAATATAATCATTTGAGTACAATACTGAAAAGGAAATACATAAATCGAAAATCAAGCTCCAGAAGTCCACTGTACGCTCCAAGCTCCACACTGCTGCAACCTAACATCACCTGCACGCATCTATCGTGCATAAGCTTATAGAAAGCTTAGAGGGTGGTGTAAGTGTGTGCACAAGGTAAGTGGCAAGTATTTAATATAATGACATAGTCATACAATATTGGAAATACTGGTAATCCATAAATCATATAATGTCGGTATAAGCAGAAATACTGATAAGATCATAAATTATCAGAGTAAACAGAAATACTGACAAGATCAGGAATTATCAGAGTAAACAGAAATAGTGACAAGATCATAAATCATACGATAACAAAGTAAGCAGAAATACCGAGTCATACAATATTAGAATACGCGATACAAATCAACAATGCAGATGAGGAATTATAGAGGGCCAAATATCAGATGCAGAGGATGCAATGCAATACACATTCCTAATGAGTAACACAAATAACGTCAGCCGTACCTAGACCATATAAATATAGAAACACAATAATCCAAATTGACATATACCGCAGATGTAATGCAACATGCGGTGCGAATGGAATGACCATGTTGGAGTGTGAAGTCAGGATGGTAGTACATAGTATCGCAGGCTACGGGGTCTATCACAAAGGACTTCTATCCAAACCAGTCTCATACCTAAATTTAGAAAGTCAGACCCAATGTGGTAGACTCCTGATCTCAGGTTAGTTGTGCGCCCAACCGAAATCCTAGCCATACGAAGGTACACAACAATTAGTTGCGCACCACTAGCCCGAGTGGATAGTGAATGAAATGAATGTATGAGTATGCAAATCCTGCTCAATAAGTCCATAAATTAGTAAGGTTCCTCTCTGGGATCATCATCGGGGTTTAGTACACTCCAAATGGCACTGTCCCTCTCCCAAGGGCACAATCCAAGTGAGTGTAAGAAACCTCACTATCCACATGGCCAATAGTCTGCCAATACCTATCTGGCACGTCGATAGCAGACCCATTCATGAGCTGGTCAAACTTAGCCTAGCATTGCCCCCTACGCTCGGGCGGGTAAGGCCATACCCCCTCCCAACTGACCACGACACAGTGGGAGCACTCGGGCGCTCATGTATCCACTCGGTCTCGACATTGGGGCATCCTCTGGCACCAAGAGGGTTAACAAATTTTTGGTGTCCGGTCTAGCCATCCACAATATGCCTGTGGAGGCTACGACATTGACGTCGCTAGGGCACACAATGCAAGATGCATGAATCATACAATCTAGTCATGCATCAATCTTGTGCATACCATGCACTCATGTGAGATAACCTTCGCCTATCAAGGAGTCTCATAACAACATATTCAATGACATATGCAATGATCAACCACATCTCATAACAAACATGCAGATGATGCGTGTGGCATGTATCATGATGCTATGCTGTCACATACTTATAATCGGTATCAATAACCGGCATCGACAATCGACCTCGACAATGTGGACATTTAACCAACATTACCCTCGAGAAATGACCCTCATAGATCCTAACATATGGTGAGCCCATGACCTCACATAAGGGCTAAATATACAACACCATGGGCCTCACTCAAGAGCTTAATACACATCAAGGCCTAACATACATCACAATGGACTTTAACTACAAGTCACGTATACACCATATAGGTCTTGACAATCGGCTTCGACAATCAGAGTTGGCCTCGATACTTGGCCTCGACAATCGGGAACGATCGATAATCAGAATCGACAAATTGATCAGACAATCGGATCGATCGATAATCAAAATCGATAAATTGGTCATGATAATCGAATCGATCGATAATCAGAATCGATAAATTGGGATCGATCGACAATCAAAGTCGGCAAATTGGTCACGACATCGGGATCGATCGACAATCAGAATCGGCAAATCGGGATCGATCGATAATCAGAGTCGGCAAATCGATCACGACAATCGGGATCGATCGATAATCAGAGTCAACAAATCGGTCACGTCAATTGGGATCGATCGATAATCAGAGTTGGCAAATCGGTCACGACAATCGAATCGATCGATAATCAGAATCGGCAAATTGGTCATGACAATTGGGATCGATCAATAATCAGAATTGGGAAATCGGTCATGACAATTGGGATCAATCGATAATCAGAGTCGGCTAATCGGGATCGATCGATAATCAGAGTCAGTAAATTGGTCACGACAATCGGGATCGATCGATAATCAGAGTCAATAAATCGGTCACGACAATCGGGATCGATCGATAATCAAAATCGGCAAATCGGTCACGATAATCAGATGGATTGATAATCAGAATCAACAAATCGCTCACGACAATAGGGATCGATCGATAATCAGAATCGGCAAATCGGTCATGACAATTGGGATCGATCGATAATCAGAGTCGGCAAATCGGTCATGATAATCGGGATCGATTGCTAATCGGCAAACGGCCCCAAGGTGGGGTTCATAGATGGATGACCGATGATGGATCAAACAATATTAAAGGGGCCCAAGCGTCTGGTTTAACCCATTGGAGAATGATGAGAATGGGCCTATCTAGGCCAAAGGGAAGGTCACAATGTGGACATTAAACCATCATTGCTCATCAATGTGGCCTTTTAACTAATATTGCTCCCAAGAAGTGGTCCACATAGAACCAAACATATAGTGGGGCAATGTCTTCACACAAGGCCCTAATATACATCACATGGGCCTCATACAAGGGCTACATATACATCAAGTGGATCACATCCACGGGCCACACCAAGGGGCCTCATATATTAACTGGGCTGCATCAATGGGTCATACTAATGGGCCTAATACATATCACAACAGGCCTTGCCCATAGGCTACGAATACATCATAATGGGACTTGCCCATGAGCCTCAGATTCAAGCACGTGGGCCCCATCACATTGGGCCTCACTCATGGGCCTAATATACATCACAATGGGCCTCTCTACCCGGGCCTCACATACATCAAGCTGAGCCACACAATAGGTGGGCCTGTACCTCCTAAATGGGCCCACTAGATGAACAACATGGATGTATAACACATACATCAAGGTGGACCCCACCATAATGCTTATTTTCCATCCAATCTGTTCACAAGGTCACAAAGTCCTAGATAAAGAGGAAAACAAATATCATGTTGGTCCAAAACTTCTATAACCCAAAGGGTTCAATGGTGGGTGTTCAATCTCTACTGGTCTTTGTGGTGTGGTCCACTTGATCAATGGTCGGACTCATCATGATGTGGCTTGCCATGATGTATTTGAGATCCAACTTATTCATAAGTTAACATAGTGATAGATGAAGTGAAAATAAAAACATTAACTTGATCGAAAACTACTGTGGCCCTTAAAAGTTTTGAATGGTGGATATCACTGTCTCTACTATTTTCAATGGTGGGGCCTGCTTGAACCATAGATCTGACTCATTCTTTCTCTCATGCCATAAAATGATCTCTTAAAATGGTGGGACAGTTTAGATACAAGACATGCATCATGGTGGATCCCACCGTCCAAGGCCAGGACGGCGTGGATGGGACCTATACATCATAATGGAGTCCACCTAATGGAAGGTACGGATTACAATTCATACATCAATGGGCCTAAAGAGCTTCTAACGTCAAAGCAGCAGCATTTTTATTGCGTGGGCCCCACTGTCCAGATGGACAGTGTATATATATAATACATACATCAATGGTGGAATCCCATCGTCCAGCAGGTTGGACGGTGGGGATGTATGATACATGCATCTATGTGGGGTCCACATAGACAGATGGCGCGGCTGTAAATCATATACATCATGGTCGGCCCACACAACAGGTGGACGGCTGAGATCAAACCTCATGGTCGGCCCACACACCAGCTTGGATCCAAAACTCACAGCTCACACGAGACCCACAGAATTTGCTACGTTAACACAGCAGCTATTCTGCTGCTCGTCCACAAACAGACGGCTGGGTGAAAAAAATACACGAAATCAAGGTGGGGCCCATGGATTTTGCTGACGTCAACCTGAGGCAAGGCTGCAGGGATCCATCGTCCTTAGGGGTGTACACGGGTCGGGCCGAGTCGAACTGGCCTCAGCCCGTCCAGGCCCGACAGCAATCGAGCGAGTTCGGGCCGAGTTCGGGCCAGTTTCGAACCTTATGGCAAGTTTATGGGAAGGGCTTTGGTAGGTAATCCGCGTCCCATTATAATTTACAAGTTCATAAGAGAGAGGATATATTATAATTTTACTATATTTACATGCATTTGACAAAGCATAAAATAAAACATTTCATACAAACTGAATACAGTCATACACTACTAACTACTGTCAAGGAGATTCATCTGAGCCCGAGCTGCTACATAAATCTTCGTATACGTACTCATTCACCTCTCCCTCTTCAGAAGGTGGAGATAGCTTTTTATCGCCCTCCTCTTGTATAGTTTGAATTAGATTTTTCAAACTATGTTTGTGAGAAGATTTATACGTAGTTCCCAACGTCCTGTAAAACACACCCAGACTGGAGAGAAATTTAGCTGAATTCTTACTATTTTTCTCTTTACCCGTGCAGCTTGAACCTGCTTCGACATCATGTGGTCTTGGAGGACGTCGCTGATGTGTAGAAGCTTCTTCCATACTGCGCTTTAAGGCGAGTTGAAATTGTTCTTCTTCCAATGCTAATAGTTTAGCTTCCTTCTCTGCCTCAGAAAGTTTAGATTGAGGAGTGGAAGCTTTTTTGTTTGAATCAAGAACTGCTTGGAAAATAACTTGGATTTCTTTTGAGGCTTTAGGACATGGTCTTGCATCTCCACCCCGACAGGATAAGTGTAATCTAAGCCGATTAGTTTTATTAACAAACTTGGCTCCACACAAATTACACAAAATCTTGAACTTTCCAGACTTTGGAGAATGGACTAAGGAACCATAGTCCCAAACGTTAATCGATGGTTCGCTTGAAGACATATCTACATATTGTGTTGGAAAAGTATTTTAGGCTCTTTAACAATGATGAAATATCGATATAAGATAAAAGCAATTTATGGATTAAAAAATAATAAAAGTCAACATAACTGATAAATAAAAATAAAAGTCAGTAAACAGATGTAAAAATGCATTGCGCAGCTTGCATAACATCCATCAACATAACAGATAAATAAAAATAAAAGTCAGCAGACAGATGTAGAAATGCATTGCTCATCTTGCATAATATCCTTCAACATAACAGATAAATAAAAATAAAAGTCAAAAGAGTACCCATTACAACATTTGCAAATTCAAATAAACTAAGAAGATCATAACATCCATCCCAAACATCCATCATATTGCTGTTGTTTCATGTGTTGCGGCTTCATTCACATTCTCCTCATCTTCTTCATCAAGAACACCTCCTAGACTTGGACGCAACCAATCTTGTGTACAAATTAATGCTTCTACTGTATCTGGTGCAAGGGAACTTCTAGTCTTGCTCACGAACCCTGCTCCCTGTGCTAAACGCAGATTCCGATGCCACTGTTGAAATAGGAATTGATAAAATATCTCGTGCCATCGTCGATAGTGTAAGATATTTTCCTTCACTAACTCGCAATTTCCACCATTCCAAAACATCAAACTCTGAATCCTGCCGTAGTATGACCGACTCTTTGAGATACATGTCTAACTCTGATTCTTTCGTGCTTGTGTCTGTATTTTCTTTTTCTAAGAAAGACATGAAATCATCATCGTCAAAGCTTGAAGCAACTTGCGATCTAACTTCAGAAACGCTTGGTGTGGACACTGTGGTTATGTACGCATTGTACAATGCTTCAATTGCGTCACGAACCTTCGAGGTTTCAGATATTGCCTTTTCAGTAGGATAAATCCTCGTGAAGATATACTTAACATAACTCATCTTGCGCGAGGATCAAGAACAACAGCTAAAGACATTATCAGGTGACAACATCCCAGTACTTATCGAACTTCATTTGCATACCACGTGTCATGATTTGGAGAAAAAATGGACCGTCATCGGGCTTTCTTCAAGGCATCCTTGATCCTCCACACAGATGGAAGAAACATATTTTTTGTAGGAAACTTATTGCCAGAAAATATTTTCGTGCAATCATAAAAACCTTCAAAAATTTGTGAACTTCTTTTGCTTTGCTCCAATCATCATCGTAGGCAACCAAGCATATGTTCTATCACGCGCTGCATATTCTGAAAGACATGTTTCAATTCCAGAGCTGAATCCAACATCTCAAAAGTGGAATTCCAACGCGTGCATACATCTAGCTTCAACGTTTTTGGAGACGTCAAATTCAAACGTTGGACGATGTCATTCCATATACTCAATCTTGACGGCGAGCCTCTTATGTACTTCACACTCTCCCTCACATTCTCTATAGTTTGGTCAATTGATCTCAACCCTTCTTGTACAATTAAGTTGAGAATGTGTGCACAACACCGAACATGAAATATTTTTCCCTCAAAAAATAAACTGTCGGTTGCCTTGAACTGGTTACGTAAGAATTGTATGACACTGTCATTTGTCGAAGCATTATCTAAAGTTAATGAACTGACTTTTTTTTCAATGCCCCAATCTCGTAGACAGTTGTAAATGCAATCTGAAATAACCAGACCGGAATGGGGAGGTGGAAGGTGGCGAAAGTTCAATATTCTCTTACAGAGTTTCCAATTTTCATCAACATAGTGTGCAGTCAATGAAATGTAACCCTTTCTTTGATTTTGCGCCGTCCACATATCAGACGTCAAGCTTACCCTTGAAACCGAATCTAAAACTGCTTTCAGCTTCATTTTCTCACTGGCATACATCTTCATGCACTCCCTCTTCACAGTAACACGGGAGACCTTCTCAAACTGAGGATTAAGGTATTTGCTGTATCCCATAAATATTTCACTCTCTACCATCTTAAATGGCTGCTCATCAATGATAATAAGCTTTGCAAACCACTCCTTTAGTTTCTCTTTTTCAAACTTATGAGTGGTAAGCGTACCTTCAGAACCAGATCCTTCGGACTTTGTAAATGATAGCAATTGTTGGCCTGAACGTGGAAGTCTAGGTCTCCTTGCACAGCTTTGTCTATGTCTGTTTAAATGAGACGTCGACCCCCCGACATTTTTGGTATATAGACTTTTGCAGTGCATACATCTAATCTTAAGGACATTGTTAACTACTACTTCTTCAAAATCATCCCAGACAGTTGACCGTTTCTTTCCTTTGTTTGCAGCTGAAGACCCCTCTCCCTCAACAACAAGTGGTGAAGTGGCTGACGCACCGGCACCGGCACTAGGGTTAGGTTGGACTTCATCCTCACTAGCCATATCTAAAGATATGAAACAATTTCATTTATCCTTATACCTTAGTAAAGAATTTCCTAAGCTGATAAATCAGTTACATATTCAATGCTGGATAGATAGTAATGTTTTCATTATTTAATTTAAATGCTACGCCAAAATTTCGACACCATCTCCCCTTATCTCTCCAGAATATATTAATCTTGTATTTGATTCACACATCAACTATCCACACAAAGTGTGGATATTTGATGAGGAAGTAAATGCAAGAAATATATCCAGAGAGAATTAGGAGAGACGAACCGAAACAAACATGTGCATTTAAAGTAGAATAAATGAAAATATTAATATCTATCTAATATTGAACTGTCCAAAAAGGAACAATTACGTAAGAATTTCTATGCATCTATGAACACACTCAATCTATGTCTGGCAACATAGAAATCCTCAAATGGGTAACTGATTATCCTATATTATAACAAAAATATAAAAAATAATTAAATCAGTTACCCATTCAATATTGAATAGATAGTAATGCTTTCATTATTCAATTTAAATGCCACGCCAAAATTTGGGTAGCATCTCCCCTTATCTCTCCAGAATATACTAATCTTGGATTTGATTCACACGTCAACTATCCACATAAAGTGTGGATATTTGATGAGGAAATAAATACAAGAAATACATCCAGAGAGAATTAGGAGAGACGAATCGAAACAAGCATGTGCATTTAAATTAGAATAAATGAAAACATTACTATCTATCCAACATTGAACTGTCCAAAAAGGGACAATTTGAGAATTTCTATGCATCCATGAACACACTCAATCTATGTTTGGCAACATAGAAATCCTCAAATGGGCAACTGATTATCCTATACTACAACAACAAGAACAAAAAAATTAAAAATGTATCTAATAAACAATTGGTATAAACATAGATTAAGACTAACTAACAAAAACAGAAAACATTTGTGATAAAAGATTTCATGTGGAGCTTTCTAGTATATACTATATACTCATACATGAAGTCCTATTTAAATGCAAAAGAAGATTTAGGTACATGTGTGATGCATACAGAAGCTGAGTGCGTACCAAGGCAATATCCATACCGCTCATTTTGAATGTTAGATGGGCCACACGGCACCAATGACACACATCAGGGATCTCCCAGTCCATAGAAGGGTGACTTCAAAACAGTTGGCAGGAAAATCAGTAGAATTTCTCCTTTACCATGAGGAAAATTTAAAGGAAAAATGATTTTTTACCACGAAATTTCTTAGGAGTTGTCATTTCATTCTATAATGCTATCAGGGTAGTATTTTTTGGGAGAGAAACGGCCAAAATGCCTTCATTATTATTATTATTATTATTATTATTATTATTATTTTAAATAGGGAAAAATTAAAATTTGTAGGGCCCATGTGGCATGTATTATGTATATGACTTTCAACCCGTTCATCATATGAGTTACATGTGAATTTTGAATAGATAGGGTGGTGCATATTTTTGTGGACCCGCCTTATGATTAAATCACACATATTTTCAGTTCATCTGATTGTCTTGGTGGATTGTATTTGTTGGACGGATTAGATGTCATACATATATCATATAGCCCACAATTCTCGATTTTACTACTTTGTTAAAATAAGAATTACTATAGGATTTTAAGGTAAAACTGCCAAGGAGTTATGCAGGATACTCTCTTGGTTGCTGGAGAGTATAATGATTCATATACATGCACTAAGAACTTAAATATTGCCATGTGCATAACTCAAGTTAAACTGTCCAAATCTACATATCAAGTTAAATATTACCAACTGTAGATTGGTCATAATTTCAAAATTAGATTGATCAAAGAGTTCTAAACTCTGATTAATGGACCATTTGTTCAGTGAATAAGGACCATTGGTTATGTTTCATTTTAACCGTATTAAATTCACAGCAATAAGCCGTTCAGGTGAGAATGTAATTTCTTTATTTTATGTGACATGTGTCATGATCAGTCATCACTCATCAATTTCAACCGTTTATTCATTCTTTCATCTGGGACAAATGTTAGATTGTAAAAATCATGCTATACAATAGTCCTAGCGTCATGAAAAAATGGAGTCACTAGCAACTAGCAAGTAAAGAAACGAAATAGTTCCAATCATCATCTTGAAATGTCTATTCTATATATCAAAAGAAGCAAGATTTGATCATGCCATGAATCTTGGATTCAGAATCTCCTATTATTATGAAATAAACACAAAAAAGAGAGAGATTTGGAATTCACATTGAGAGAGAGAGAGAGAGAGAGAAATCATACTCGTTGCAGTTAGACGGAAAGATGAGCGAGCTCTGCTGGACGGATGGCGAGAAGAGTAGAGAGGCGGAGGTTCTCTGACGGTTTGACGGACGGACGAGCAGAGAGAGAGAGGCGGAGGTCCTCTAGTGGTTGGACGGACGGATGAGCAGAGAGAGGCGGGACGGCCTCCGGTGGCGGACGAGTAGAGACCGAGAGAGGCGACGGCCTCGGTGGTCGACGAGCGAGAGAGGCGGGACGGCCTCTGCAGCCTGGACGAGCGAGAGAGGCGGGACGGCCTCGCAAAAAGAGGCGGACGACTTCTAGTGGTCGGACGAGCGAGAGATGTGGGACGGCCTCTGCCGGTCGGACGATCGAGAGAGGCGGGCGACTTCCGGTGGTCGGACGAGCAGAGAGAGGCGGAGAGGGCCGCTGGTTGGACGAGCAGAGAGATGCGGACGGCCTCTGCTGGACGAGAGAGAGAGAGAGCTGAGAGAGAGAGAGAGAGAGAGTTTTGGTGGGGTCGGGCAGTGAGAGAGCGAGCAGGGGATAGGGTTTGGTGGGGACGGCTGGGGTCGGGCGTTTTCTCAAAAGGGAAAGGGAAAGGGAAAACGACCTAGATTTTTTTTAGAGGGGTATATATATATACGTATGCCGAGTCGGGACGGGTCGGGCCGAGTCGGGACGGGGCGAGTCGGGTTTCGGGCCGAGTCGGGCCGAACTTGGACGTATCCGAACTCAGCCCGAACTCAGTTTCGGGCTGCAGAAACTAGCCCGTCCTGACCTGAACTGAGTTCCGGGTCGGGCCGAGTCGAGTTTTTTCGGGCCGGGTCGAGCGAGTTAACCGGGCTAGCACGGTTTGTGTACACCTCTATTCGTCCTTGTTTCAAATGGACGGACGACTGGGAGTATAAAACACATATATCAAAGGTGGGTCCCACTACATGTGGCCCACAGCCTAGGACCAAGCTGATATTTATGATTTCCACAACGTCCAGACAGTTGGACGGTGTGGACAGATACATCATAGTGTGGTCCGTAGAACTACTGCTATAAATACAGCAGATGTATAGCTGGTGTGCAGGTCCACCGTCCATCAGATAGATGGCTTGGATAAGAAGTAGATGGACGGTGTGCAGGTATAACACATACATGTGATGGGGTCCACGCAGATGGACGGTCTAGATACAATATTCATCATGGAGGGCCCCACTGTACTTGCTGACATCAGTCAGTGATAGGACCCACCATAAAAAAATAGATGTACGGCAGGGAGGGATGAACCCATACATCAAGGTGGGTCCACACGGACCGGATGTAGAGGAAAAACAAATTTCATATCTGATCCAAAACTTCTCTGATAACCCAAAAGGGGTTTCAATGGCATACATTAAATTCATCACTGTTTTCTTTAACGTGGGCCACCTGAGTGTTGTATACGACTGATTTTGGGGTGGCCCATAGCTGGAAAGGGGGGCCACCAAATGTACGGCATTGATGTACTAAACACATCATGGTGGGGCCCACGAATGAGGCACACGTCCCTAGCCCGTTCACTGTCGGGCGCAGGATGCTGCCGTCCTCTGACGATCAGCCGCAGTAGCACTGCTGCTCTCCCTCCTTTTTTTTTGAAAAGATATTTTCTTGGGGTCTTTTCATGATAAGGCCCACATCGTAAGGATTGACCCCGCCTTATGACCCCTACGGCTTAAGACAAGCCAAACAAGCCCAATATTCAAATATTTTGGCTTATCGAAACATCAGGGTTGATTTAGATGGTAGACACACTGTTTGCTATGCTATGGCCCACCAAAAAATCGGATTGGCCTCAGTTTTCGGCTCAACGCCTAAAATGATCTAGAGAATGGAATGGACGGTGTGGATTGGATTGATACAGTAGGGTGAGGCCTGTATGAGTGGCCCCCCAAAAACCATTTTTTTGTGTTGTTGCTGGTAGTACACCCCATTATCTACCCATGCTCCACAACGTGGCTGTGTCTAGCGTCCCTGAACGCTGGACGATTCGGTTACACACATTTTCAAGGTGGGTCCCCCATGGACGTGGCCCACCTAATTGGATCAATCAGTTATTTGTGTTTTCCCCACTCCCGGCTGTGGGTTATGGGATATCAAGTGGGCCCACTTGATGGACAACATAGATAAGATGTATAATTCTTCGTGGGGTCCATTCGGGTGGACCACACGGCCAAATCATCACATGAAAAAAATGAAAGAGAGGGAGAGAGAGAGGGAGAGAGAAAAAGAGGCACCCACTTATAATCTTCTCCTCCTTTCACCAAAGTATCCTAGAGCATTAATGGACGAACTTCAACAGTCGAGATTGGATCATGGACGGTGGAGACGGGAGTAAGGAAGGTGGGCCACACTAGCTTCTCCTCTTAGAAGCCATGAGCGTGGGTTCCTTGGAGAGAGGAGCTTGAAAAATGAGAGAGAGAGATGAGAGAGAGAGGTGTAAGAGAAGTGATGGGAGAGAGGATGGTGAGGTGATAGGAAAGTTGACTTTTGTGATTGCCTTTTGTACTTGGGAATGGGGAGAGTAATGGGTTTACTTTTGATAAATGATGTGATTGATGTGATGGATTCTCTCGAGATTTGTAACATGCGGCGTTTTTCTCAAACTGAATGTGGGCGCACATCTCCTGGCCAGGGTACTGCATCGGCGTACAAGACGCGGCATCAGAACCGCGGCGACGGTGCGGTCGCACTGGTATAAGTCTCGGGTCGAGCCAACTCAGATATATGGGACACATCTCAGGGTCGTGCGCAAATGCCGATAACCAACTGCGGGTCACCGGAATTCAACCAGGATAACAGGCGAAGCCTACGGAATAGTACGGGCTAGGATATGGGTCTTACAGCTCTCCCCGCCAAATAAAAATTGCATCCTCGAAAGTTATTAAACAGACGAGGGAAAAGGAAACATCATCATGTATATATGTGAAGGCACAATCAATCTACAAAGGAATGAAGATAGCGGTCTCTAATCTCAACCTCACACCCCTAAGACGCATCATCGACCCTATGATGACCTTACTAATCTTCGGATTATGCAGTCTCGCAATCTCAACGGTTGGGGGGCTATGTCAGAAAATCTCTAAGTTATTCGAACTTGGGGATCTAACCATTCTAGGTTCTCAACAATCATAAGGTGAAGGGTAGCCATTAGTAGATATGTGATGTTATTTTCAGGTATTCCCAAGTTATGCTCTGATACCAACTTCTGTCACGCCCCAAACTCGAAAATCGGACTCACAAGAATCCCGATCACCGAATCCGGTGCCGATAGCCTCCATAGTACCCCAGTCTTGGCTCGTAGTGTCCATATGCTAGATTCCGATCCTGGGATCCTACAAGGAGGATTTTTTTTAATATACATTTAACTCATAATAAGCATAGCCACAAGATTACTCAATTCACAAAAGCAACACCATCATCACATATCCACTAATATAATCATTTGAGTACAATGCTGAAAAGGAAATACATAAATTGAAAATCAAACTCTAGAAGTCCACTGTACGGTCCAAGCTCCACACTGCTACAACCTAACATCACCTGCACGCATCTATCGTGCATAAGCTTATAGAAAGCTTAGAGGGTGGTGTAAGTGTGTGCACAAGGTAAGTGCCAAGTATCAATACAATGGCATAGTCATACAATACTGGAAATACTGGTAATCCATAAATAGTAAAATGTCAGTATAAGCAGAAATACTGACAAGATCATGAATTATCAGAGTAAACAGAAATACTGACAAGATCAGGAATTATCAGAGTAAAAAGAAATACTGACAAAATCATAAATCATACAATAACAAAGTAAGCGGAAATACCGAGTCATACAATATTAGAATACGCGATACAAATCAACTATGCAGATGAGGAGTCATAGAGGACCAAATATTAGATGCAGAGGATGCAATGCAATACACATTCCTAATGAGTAACACAAATTACGTCAGCTGTACCTAGACCATATAAATACAGAAACACATTTACGTTAATAGTAGACCCATTCATGAGATGGTAAAACTCAGCCTAGCATTGCCCCCTACGCTCGGGCGAGTAAGGCCACACCCCCTCCCAACTGACCACGACACAGTGGGAGACGCGGCCTCCTGGTATTCGGCACTCGGGCGATCATGTATCCACTCGGTCTCGACATTGGGGCGTCCTCTGGTACAAAGAGGGTTTAGGAATTTTCACCCAGGGCCATCTATGGCAGCCCGATGCTTGAAAAAATTTCTGGTGTCCCGTCTGGCCATCCACTATATGCCTCTGGAGGTTATGGCCCTAATGTCGCTAGGGCACACAATGCAAGATGCATAAGTCATACAATCCAATCATGCATCAATCCTGCACATACCGTGCACTCATGTGAGATAACCTCCGCCTATCGAGGAGTCTCATAACAACATACTCAATGACATATGCAATGATCAACCACATCTCATAACAAACATATAGATGATGCGTGTGGCATATATCATGATGCTATGCTGTCACATACTCATAATCGGTATCAATAACTGGCATCAACAATCGACCTCGACAATGTGGACATTTAACCAACATTGTTCCCGAGGAATGGCCCTCATAGATCCTAACATATAGTGGGCCCATGACCTCACAGAAGGGCTAAATATACAACACCATGGGCCTCACTCAAGAGCTTAATACACATCACGAAGGGCCTAACATACATCACAATGGACCTCAACTACGAGTCACATATACACCATATAGGTCCCGACAATCGGCCACGACAATCGGAGTCGGCCTCAATACTTGGCCTCGACAATCGGGATCGATCGATAATCAGAATTGACAAATCGGTCACGGCAATCGGATCGATCGATAATCAGTATCGGTAAATTGGTCGTGACAATCGGATCGATCGATAATCAAAATCGGCAAATCGGGATCGATTGACAATCAGAGTCGGCAAATCGGTCAAGACAATCGGGATCGATTAATAATCAGAATCGGCAAATCGGGATCGATCGATAATCAGAGTCGGCAAATCGGTCATGACAATCGGGATCGATCGATAATTAGAGTCAAAAAATCGGTCACGACAATTAGATTGATCGATAATCAAAATCGGCACATCGGTCATGACAATCGGGATAGATCGATAATCAGAATCGACAAATCGGTCACGATGATTGGGATCGATCGATAATCGGTCTCGACAAATTGGGATCGATCGATAATCAGAGTCGGCAAATCAGTCACGACAATCGGGATCGATCGATAATCAGAGTCGACAAATTAGGATCGATCGATAATCAGAGTCGGCAAATCGGTCACGACAATCGGGATCGATCGATAATCAGAGTCGACAAATCGGTCATGACAATCGGGATCGATCGTTAATCAGAGTCGGCAAATCGGTCATGACAATCGAATCGATCGATAATCAGAATCGACAAATCGGTCACAATAATCGGGATCGATCAATAATCAGAATCGGAAAATCGGCTACGACAATAGGGATCGATCGATAATCAGAGTCGGCAAATCGGTCACGACATTTGGGATCGATCGCTAATCGGCAAACGACCCCAAGGAAGGGTTCATAGATGGATGACCGATGATGGATCAAACAATATCAAAGGAGCCCAAGCGTTTGGGTTAACCCATTGGAGAATGATGAGAATGGGCCTATCCAGGCCTAAGGGAAGGTCATAATGTGGACATTAAACCATCATTGCTCATCAATGTGGCTTTTTAACCAACATTGCTCCCAAGGAGTGGTCCACGTAGAACCAAATGTATAGTGGGCCAATGTCTTCACACAAGGCCCTAATATACATCACATGGGCCTCATACAAGGGCTACATATACATCAAGTGGATCGTATCCACGGGCCACACCAAGGGGCCTTATATATTAACTGGGCTGCATCAATGGGTCATACTAATGGGCCTAATACATATCACAACGGGCCTTGCCCATAGGCTACGAATACATCATAATAGGCCTTGCCCATGGGCTTCAGATTCAAGCACGTGGGCCCCATCATATAAGCCTTATATACATCACATCGGGCCTCACTCATGGACCCAATATACATCACAATGGGCCTCTCTACCCGGGCCTCACATACATCAAGCTGAGCCACACAGCAGGTGGGCCTATACCTCCTAAATGGGCCCACCAGATGAACAACATGGATGTATAACACATACATCAAGGTGGACCCCACCATAACGCTTATTTTCCATCCAATCCGTTCACAAGGTCACAAAGTCCTAGATAAAGAGGAAAATAAATGTCATGTTAGTCCAAAACTTTTGTAACCCAAAGGGTTCAATGGTGGGTGTTCAATCTCCACTGGTCTTTGCGGTGTGGTCCACTGATCAATGGTCGGACTCATCATGAAGTGGCTTGCCGTGATGTATTTGAGATCCAACTTATTCATAAGTTAACATAGTGATAGATGAAGTGAAAACAAAAACATCAACTTGATCGAAAACTATTGTGGCCCTTAGAAGTTTTGAACGGTGGATATCATTGTCCCTACTATTTTCAATGGTGGGGCCTGCTTGAACCATGGATCTGACTCATTCTTTCTCTCATGCCATAAAATGATCTCTTACAATGGTGGGATGGTTTAGATACAAGACATGCATCATGGTGGATCCCACCATCCAAGGTCAGGACGGCGTGGATGGGATCCATACATCATAGTGGAGTCCACTTAATGGAAGGTGAGGATTACAATTCATACATCAGTGGGCCCAGAGAGCTTCTAACGTCAAAGCAGCAGCATTTCTACTGCATGGGCCCCACTATCCAGATGGACAGTGTAAATATATATATATAATACATACATCAACGGTGGAATCCCACCGTCCAGCAGGTTGGACGGTGGGGATGCATGATACATGCATCTATGTGGGGTTCACATAGATGGATGGTGCAGCTATAAATCATATACATCATGGTCGGCCCACATAAAAGGTGGACGGCTGAGATGAAACCTGATGGATGGCGTGAATGAAACACATATCATGGTGGACCCCTCCCACCAAAATAGATGGACAGCTTGGATCCAAAACTCACGGTTCACATGGGACCCACAGAATTTGCTACGTTAACACAGCAGCTATCCTGCTACTCGTCCACAAACCGACGGCTAGGTGAAAAAAATACATGAAATCAAGGTGGGGCCCATGGATTTTGCTAACGTCATCCTGAGGCAAGGCTGTAGGGATCCATCGTCCTTGTTTCAAATGGACGGACGGCTGGGAGTATAAAACACATATATCAAAGGTGGGTCCCACTACACGTGGCCCACAGCTTAGGACCAAGCTGATATTTATGATTTCCCACCGTCAAGACAGTTGGACGGTGTGGACAGATACATAATAGTGTGGTCCGTAGAACTTACTGCTGTAAATACAGCAGATGTATAGTTGGTGTGAAGGTCCACCATCCATCAGATGGATGGCTTGGATATGAAGTAGATGGATGGTGTACAGGTATAACACATACATCTGATGGGGTCCACGCAGATGGACGGTCTAGATACAACATTCATCATGGAGGGCCCCACAGTACTTGCTAACGTCAGTCAGCAGTAGGACCCACCATAAAAAAATAGATGTACGGTAGGGAGGGATGAAACCATACATCAAGGTGGGTCCACACGGACCGGATGTAGAGGAAAAATAAATTTCATATCTGATCCAAAACTTCTCTAATAACCCAAAAGGGGTTTCAATGGCATACGTTAAATTCATCACTTTTCCTATGACGTGGGCCACCTGAGTGTTGTATATGGCTGATTTTGGGGTGGCCCACAACTGGAAAGGGGGGCCACCAAATGCACGGTGTTGATGTACTACACACATCATGGTGGGGCCCACGGATGGGGTCCACGTCCCTGGCCCGTTCACTATCGGGCGCAGGACGCTGCCGTCCTCTGACGGTCAGCTGCAGCAACGCTGCTACTCTCCCTCATTTTTTTTGAAAAGATATTTTCTTGGGGTTTTTCTATGATAAGGCCCGCATCGTGAGGATCGACCCCGCCCAATGACCCCTACAGCTTAAGACAAGCCAAACAAGCCCAATATTCAATATATTTTGGCGTATCGAAACATCGGGATTGATTTAGACGGTAGACACACTATTTGCTATGCTATGGCCCACCAGAAAATCGGATTGGCCTTAATTTTTGGCTCAACACCTAAAATGATCTGGAGAATGGAATAGACAGTGTGAATTGGATTGATACAGTAGGGTGGGGCCTGTATGAGTGGCCCACCCAAAAATCATTTTTTTGTGTTGTTGCCGGTAGTACACCCCACTATCTACCCACGCTCCACAACGTGGCTGTGTCCAGCGTCCCTGGACGCTAGACGATTTGGTTACACACTTATGATCTTCTCCTCCTTCTTTCGCCAAAGTATCCTAGAGCATCAATGGACGAACTTCAGCGGTCGAGATTGGATCATGGACGGTGGAGACGGGAGTAAGGAAGGTGGGCCACACTAGCTTCTCCTCTTAGAAGCCATGAGCGTGGGTTCCTTGGAGAGAGGTGCTTGAAAAATGAGAGAGAGAGGTGTAAGAGAAGTGATGGGAGAGAGGATGGTGAGGTGATGGGAAAGTTGACTTTTGGGATTGCCTTTTGTACTTGGGAATGGGGAGAGTAATGGGTGTACTTTTAACAAATGATGTGATTGATGTGATGGATTCTCTCTAGATTTGCAACGTGTGGCGTTTTCCTCAAACTGAATGCGGGCCCACATCTCCTGGCCAGGGTATTGCATCGGCGTACCAGACGCGGCATCGGAACCGCGGCGATGGCACGGTCGCATTGGTATAAGTCTCGGGTCAAGCCAACTCATATATATGGGACACATCTCAGGGTCACGTGCAAATGCCGATAACTGACCGCAGGTCACCGAAATTCAACCGGGATAATCGGTGAAGTCTACGGAACAGTACGGGCTAGGATATGGGTCTTACAACTCTAGCTAGAGTCACTTCCTCAAATATTTGTAATTCAACTTATGATGAAAATTTGAGAAGCGACCCTGAAAATGATGATGATTTACAAGATGCCTATAATGCCCTATACAGGGAAGGTTGCAAGATAGCTGTAAAACTAAAACTTCAAAAGGAAAATTTTTAAAGTTAAAAGAAGATTTTAATAACCTAGTTTTAGAAAAATCGCATTTTTCTGATTGTTTTGAAAAAGCTAAGTGTGATTTAGATTTCAAAGAATCCCAAGTTGAAAACCTTAAATCAAAAAATGAAAAACTAAAACTAGAAGTCTCTTCTCTCTTGAGTTTGAAAGATACTTTGAGGTATGCCTAGGGTGATCCTAAACTAGAAAGATTGCTAACCAGATCAAGGAAATGTGGCAATAGATCTGGCTTGGGCTACAATAAGAATTCACCTCCTAAACATAAGTCCACTCCACTTAAGTTTGTTAAAGGGGAGTCCTCTAACTCAAAAGGGAAAAGTTTGTATCAAAATAGTTTTAAAAATTCTAAAACTTTTCAGGCTATGAAACCTAAAAATAACCATATCAATTATAGAAATCAGAATCATAACCCCTTAGTTGAGAAAATTGTAGATTTACTGAAGGAGCTTCTAAAATTTAACTCAAATGGTAGAATGTATAACAACTATAAGTATAGAAAAACCAACTATGCTCCAAAACCCAAAATAGTAATGAAATGGGTCCCTAAGGTTGCTTGTCTGGTTGCCCACACTACTTTCAAGGCTTCGAGTCAATCAAAGTGGTACCTAGATAGTGGTTGCTCTAGACGCATGACAGGTGACAAAGATTTGTTCACCAATCTTAAAGATATGATTGATGGCTCAGTCACATTCGGTGATGGTAGCAACTGCAGAATTGTTGGTCAAGGTACGGTTCAACTCTTTAATCTTTCTCCATTTGAGAATATTTTGTATGTAAAGGGCCTTAAGCATAATCTCTTAAGCATTTCTCAAATTTGTGATAATAAACATAACGTGAAATTCACCATCCATGGGTGTGAGATTTCTAATTAGAATGGTTCTGTGATATTAATGGTCGCAAAACATCTGAGAACTGCTATAGCGTTAGTGACTCAAGCTCGTCTAGGTTATCGTGTTACATGGTCTAAACCAATGAGACCGATCTATGGCATAACGCCTAGGACATGTACACTATCATAATCTTTATAGACTGAGCAAAGGTGAAGTAATTAAGAGGTCAACCCAAGTTAAAGAGAATGGATAAAATTTATGGCGAATGTCGGATTGAAAAACAAACTAGGAGTGCTCACAAGAAAGTGAACTCCGGTGTCACATCTAAACCCGTTGAACTCCTCCAGTGGACCTCGTTGGACCTACTAGAACGGAGAGTCAGGGTGGTAAGAAATATATTCTGGTAATAGTAGATGACTTCACCAGGTATACATGGGTAGTTTTCACGAGAGAGAAATCTGAAACTCTTGATGAAATGAAAAGATACTCAGGCATATTCAAACTGAGAAGGAATCAATGTCTCTAAAATCTGTAGTGATCATGGTTTTGAATTTAACAATAGCAGTTTTGAGAAGTTCTATAGCAATCATGGTATATCGTATGAATTTTTTGCACCTAAGACACTTCAACAGAATGGGGTTGTTGAAAGAAAAAATCGTGTGCTTCAAGAGATGGCTAATGTAATGTTAAATAGCATGAAATTTCTTAAAAATCTTTGGGCTGAATAAGTAAACACGACTTGTTATATTATTAACCATGTTTATACTAGAAAGTCAAATAATAAGACTACATATGAACTATGGTTCAATAAGAATCCTACTGTTAAATACTTCCAAGTTTTTGGCAGCAAGTGCTATATTCTACGGGACTAGGAAAATCTGGAAAAATTTGACACTAAAAGTGATGAAGGAATTTTTCTAGGGTATGCTCTAAACAGTCGAGCGTATTGTGTTCTTAACAAGAGGACTAGTGTAATTCAGGAGTCCATTAATGTGGTTATAGATGATCACCTGAATACACCTGTCTCAAGTTTAGAAGATGATGAAGTCTCTTTGTTTGATAAACTACACTCTTCATCCAGTCAAAATGACACTGAACTGCAGTCAATTAAAGACCATCCAACTGATCAAATTCTTAGGAACCCTCTCAGTAGTGTGTGCACTCATAGACAATTAGAAAACATCTGTAATTATGTGTGCTTCACATCCTAGATTGAGCCGGCTAACGTAAAAGAAGCGCTTGCTGATGAAAACTGGATAGTGGCTATGCAAGATAAACTTAATCAATTCATAAGGAATGATGTATGGTACTTAGTTCCTAGACCTAATGATTAAAAAACTATTAGAACTAAATGAATTTTTAAAAATAAGTCTGATGAATTAGGTAACATTATAAGAAATAAAGCTAGATTGGTTGTACATGGGTACACTCAGATGGAAGGCATCGATAAACCTTTGCCCCAGTATCTCGTCTTGAATCTATCAGACTATTTATATCCATTACTTGTTACAAAAAATTCAAAATCTATCAAATGGATGTTAAGAGTGCTTTCTTGAAAGGTGATCTGCATGAGGAAGTATATGTTGAACAACCTAAGGATTTTGAAGACCCTAAACATACTGATCATGTCTACCACCTGAAAAATGCACTCTATAGATTAAAACAAGCTCTCAAGGCATGGTACGAGAAATTGACTAAGTTTCTACCAAGTCATAACTATGTAATGGGGAGTGTTGATAAGACACTATTTGTAAAGAAGCACAATGATCACATATTGATAGTACAAATATATGTTGATGACATTATCTATGGATCTACCTGTTCTAACATGTCTATTAAGTTTGTAGATTTAATGAAGTCCAAGTTTGAAATAAGCATGGCTGGAGAACTGAACTATTTTTTAGGTCTACAAGTGAAACAACTTAAAGACGCGATCTTTATTTCTCAAACCAAGTATGCTCTAAACTTGGTGAAAAAGTTTGGATTCGAGAGTAGAAAAATGTTTGATACTCTTATGAGTACGACACTTAAGCTCTCTAAGGATTCAACAGGTAAAACTGTAGATCCTAAGTTGTATTGCAGTATGATAGGTAGTTTATTATATTTAACCGCGAGCTGACCCGGTATTGCATTCAGTGCAGGTATCTGTGCTAGGTATCAATCTGACCCTAAAGAATCTCACCTGATTGTTATTAAGCATATTTTGAGATATGTCGCAAGTTCAGCCAATCTTGGTCTTTGGTATCCACATGATACTAATGTTCAATTAGCCGGTTATATGGATGCTGATTGGGCTGGTAATATTGATGACCGCAAGTCTACTAGGGGTGGATGTTTTTATGTCAGGAACTATCTTGTTTCGTAGCATAGTAAGAAACAGAGTTCTGTATCACTTTCTATAGCCGAGTCTATGTATATTGCAGCTGGTAATATATGCACTCAGCTTGTGTGGATGAAGAGGATGTTAAATGATTATAAAATTGTGCAAGATTCTATGGTTTTGTATTGCGATAATTCTAGCACAATCAACATTTCTAAAAATCCAATCCAGCATTCACGAACTAAGCATATTGACATTAGATATCATTATATTCGTGAATTAGTGGAAGATAAGATTATTTCATTAGATTATATTCAAATTGAAAATCAACTTACAAAAATTTTCTTAAAACCACTTGATAGAAACAGGTTTGCTAAATTGAAATTAGATATTGGTATGTGTAATGTGATTTGAATTACTTAGTTTTACTTATACTATATTGCATGTTTTTATTTGTTTGGAATTTTTAAAAAACATAAATTGCTGAAAAATGAAAAATTTTAAGGTTGCACAACCAATCGAGTACACACTTGACCAGTCATGGCACGCCGGTCGAGTAGATCGGGTTTGGGGGTTTTTAAATGTACAAAAAGCACTTTTTCTTCATTTCTCTCATCTTCTCCAACAAACCCTTCCATGACCAGTCGAACCCACCTTCGATTGTTACTTGGTTAGTGAATCTTTTCCATTTTCCTTTTGGCTTTAGGATATTTACACTTCTATTTCCTTGATTTTGAGATTTATTTCAAGTTTTCTTGTGGTTTCTTTGGTTTTCTTGCATAAAATCTGATTTGGGAGAAACCCTCCATTCCTTTCTTGTATTCCTTTTGTGCATTGTGTAATGGAGAGTAGATACAAGAAGCGATCCTCTCATGGTCCCTCTTCTTCCCGTTCCACACTGATTACAATGCGTACTCTTCAACCACTCGAAGAGTACCCCGAATATGTGCGGGATATTCATCTCCACAATGTTATTGTTGAGCGGACTATTAACTCCAATCATTTGAGTCCTTTTAATATCGTTCCCCTCCTTGAAGCTGTAGGATGGGCTAACATATTGAATTGGGGCGGTCCTGCATACTGGTCCATTGTACAGGCCATGTTTGCTTGTATAAGTGACTTTTCTATTGAAAACTTAACTTTTATTGTGACAACTAGGGAAGGTCCAATTGACGTAGACCATCACTTGATATCTAGTTTGATGGATATTCCTGTGAATGATGAAGGAATACCTATATCTACATTAGGTACGAGACCATTTGAATTTGAAAAACGTATGCTAACTAGAGTGTTATGCAACATGAATGCAGAATGGAATTCCAGTATTGCGCTCAGTTCCAAAAATATGTTACCCAGATGCATGATTCTTCATTATATTTTCATTTCTAATATGTATCCTCAGTCTGGTAATAAAATTGAGCTAACTTCTTTCATGGCTCGCATACTTCACTCAATTGTTTCTAGTGTTCAAATATGTCTTCCGTCTCTTATTTGTTATATCATAATTTAGTTTTGTCTCCATCCTGGCCATAGTGATATTCCTTTTGCATATTGGTGACCACGCTTGTCACGCCCCAAACTCGGAAACCGGGCTCACAAAATTCCCGATCGCCGAATCTGGCGCCGACAGCCTCCGTAGAACCCCATTCTCGGCTCCCAGGGCCCATTCGCCAGGTTCCGATCCTGGGATGCTAGAAGGAGGATTTTCAACATCAGTTTGATTCGTAATAAGCATAACCAAAGGCATAACCCACAAACAACAACCAAAAACCCCATCACATTTCCACTATAATCAAAACTTTACAGGTACAATGAAGATAGACCAAAAACTCCAAAAGAAGATCAGCCACGCGTCCAAGCCTCAGCGCTGTTGCGATCCAACGTCACCTGCACGCAACGGTCGTGCATAAGCTTATAGAAAGCTTAGAGGGTGGTGAAAGTGTATGCTCAAGGTGATAATGTAGTCATGCAGTATCAGAGTAATGCGGAAAATGCTAATGAATGCTAAGAATCCCATTAGCCGTACCAAGGCCATGCGGTGTAAAGAATGATGTCGGCCATACCAAGGCCATGCAATGCGAAATGCAAGTCAAGCATACAAATCCTCATCTAAGTCCACATGTCAATACGGCTCAAATCTGGAATATCACCGGGTCTAGTACACTCCAAGCCGATTGCCGCCCCATCGCGCGCAATAAGGTGAGTGGAAAAGACCTCACTATCCGCGCCAATATCGGGCTCGGCTCGTCAATAGCGGACTCATTCCTCGAGCCGGTCAGACTCAGCCTAGCATTGCCCCTACTCTCGGCGTGTAAGGCCGCACCCCCTTCCAACCGACCACGACACAGTGGAAAGCGCAACCGTCTGGTAATCGGCACCCAGCGCTCATGCACCCACTCGGTCTAGACGTTGGAGCAACCTCCTGGTACCATAAGGGTTTAGGGACTTTCACCCAGGGATATCTATCGCACCCCATGTAGAACAGTATTTCCGGTATCCAATCCTGCCAACCACGATGCGTCTGTGGAGGCTATGGCCCTGATGTCGCTAGGGCGTACAGTAACAATATCACACAATGCAAATGCATGAATCACACTATCCAGTCATACAGCAATCCTGCGCGTATCGTGCGCTCATGTAGGGCAACACCCCCTGTATGGGAGCCCCTAAACAATCTGCCCAAAGGCATATGCTATGATCAATCATTTCTCATATCAAGCATACGTATGATGCATATGATCATGAATCATGGAATTAAACATGTTATATAGGATAGATGATATGCATAACGAAGGTGGGCCTAGACGACCTGCACATAACACGCATGGGCCCGCCAATGGGCCCTAGGGAAAGGCATAATGCGGACATTTAACCAACATTATACTTGCAATGTGGACGTCAAACCAACATTGCTCCCAAGGCACGACTGCCACAAATATCATTTCATAAGTTATTTTGGGATCACACATTGCAATGGACCTTAGGTACATCCATTGGGCCCTTAAATACATCAAATTAGCCAAGTCATATGGGCCTTATATTCATTAAGTGGGCCGCACCAATGGGCCTTATGTACATTGCAATGGGCTATAACCCGGGGACTTTAGAACATATCAAATAGGCCTAAGCTTATGGGCCTTACACGTGTCAAATGGGCCTCGACAGTTGGGCTCCATATGTACATCAAATGGGCCTACTCACCTGGGCCTTATATGTATCAAATGGGCCTCGCCAATTGGGCCCCATGTGCACATCAAATGGGCCTCAACTCATTGCCCCATTATATGTATCAAATGGGCCTCGCCAATTGGGCCCCTAATACATTAAATGGGCCTCGACCCATGGGCCTCTAATACATTAAATGGGCCTCGACCCATGGGTCACAAGTACTGAGGTGGGCCTCAACCATGGGTCACAAGTACTGAGGTGGGCCTCCCACCATCAATAAATTATATATAATATAATATATACACACACACACACACATATATATATATATAACATATAATATTATATTTAATATAACATTATATATATACATATAACATATATTATATATAATATAATATTATATATATATATAACATATGATATTATATATATAATATAACATTATATATATACATATAACATATATTATATGTAATATAATATTATATATAAATATATATACACACACCAGCACACACATGCACCCACACACACACGCGCACACACACGCACACAGTGGGCTCCACCGTCCAGGCGGACGGTGGAGACAAAACACATATATCTGTGTGGGCTCCATGTGGGGCCCACCGTAATGTTTACATTTCATCCAAACCCTTAATAAGGTCAAGCAGACCTAGATGAAGGGTGATAAAAATTTTCACCTTGATCCAAGACTTCTGTGGGCCCAAAAAGGGTTTCAAAGGTAAATGTTCAATCCCACTATTTCATACGGTGTGGGCCACCTGCGTCTTGGATCAAGCTGATTTTTGGGGTGGACCCACGTCAGGTAAGGGCCCACCATATGAACGGTTTAGATAGCATATAAACATCAAGGTGGGGGGCTGCTCGGTCACCGTCCGCCCGGACGCGTGTGCAGTGTTTTTTTTTTTTTTTTGATTTTTGATTTTTTTAAGAAATTTGCAGGTGGGGGCCATATCCAGGGAATCCACGCCATCCAGTGCTCTCCCATGGCTCACCACGAGCAGTTCAAGTCCAATATCGGACATGTTTCAAGGTACAACCAATCAAGGAAGTTTTCAATGGTGAAAACCACCATTTGCTATGGTATGGCCCGCCTGAAGGTCTGATGGATCCCACCTTCTGGCTCAACGCCTAAAATCATCTTGGGAAAGGAATGAACGGCAAGGATTAAATACATACATCAAGGTGGGGCCTACATGAGTGGACAACCCCCGTTGGCAAGCTAATATTTATGTTTTTCCCAAAACGTCCAGCGTCCCTGGACGCTGGACCCTTAAAAATATATTAGGGGTGGGCCCTGCTTAGGTGGGCCACCTCATGGAAAATGGTGTGGATACCACACACAAGGTGGGCCCCACTTGTAGGTGATTTGGATGGAATACATACCCTATGGTGGGGTCCATTCAAGTGGGCCACACAACCTCATCATCATAACAACAAAATAAAATAAAATAAAATAAATAAAAAGAAATAAAATAAAAAGGGAGAGAGATAGAGAGTGGGACCGTGTGATGGAGGGACCCAGTCACTATGGTCCCTCCCTTGCAATAAATCATACTTCAAGTGGGTCCCATTACATGTGGGCCTAATGAATTAAAATTCAACGGTAGAGATCCCTTCTCCACTAAATCAGTCTAGATGACCCTAAATATGCAAGGAAAATAACATCATGATGGGGTCCATGGGGAATGGCCCCATCATGGAATGATCATGATGATCCAAGTGGGCCTTTGGCCACATCATAAGGTCCAAAGTGAGATCCGAACCATTGATCGGTTGGCCTCACTTGGCCCATCTTAAAAACATCAAAAACTATCCTATCCAAACACCCACCGCTTGATCTTCTTACTCCCTTGGCTTCCTTAGTTCCTTGAGCTCCTCTTTGATGGTGGAAGATGAGAAATGGATGGTTGAGATGAAAGATGAAGGGGTAGGAAAGGTGGACCTCACAAATGAAGTTTTCTCACCATGGGGGACTCATACGTATGGTGCTCTCTCTTGGATTTGGATTTTTGAAAAAATGAATAAGAGAGATAGTTGTAAAGGGAGAGAGAGAGAGAGAAAGAAAGAATGATGGGTGATGGAGTGATGGGGGATAGTTTGGGTTGAAAATTGTGAAAAGGTGTATGGTTGTTGTTGAAATTTGGAAAAGAGGAGTGGTGAGGTGGAAAGAATGATGGACTTTTGTAAAAGGTGGAGATGGGTTGTTGTACTTAAGATATGGGATGCTTTAATGGTTGATTGATGGGACTAATAGTAGAGATTCCCTCGAAATCCGCAACGCGCGGTGTTTCTTTGGAATAAACGCTGATCGGCATCTTCTTGCCTGGGTATCGGTTTGGTGCGCAAGTCACGGCGTTGGAACCGCGGCGACGACGCGGTCGCTATGATATAACTTTCGGACCAAGCCGACGTCGGTGCGCGAGACCTGGCTTAGGATCGTGCGCAAATACCGAATACGGTGCGAAGGTTACCGGAATTTGACCGGAAGGATCGTGGAAGCTAACGGAACAGTACGGATTAGGACATGGGTCTTACAGCTCTCCCCTCCTAATAGAAATTTCGTCCTCGAAATTTACACAATCACCGCAACTAGGCAGAACTCAAGAGGGAGAAGAAACATAACATCAATATATAAAATCAGAGATAACATACAACATGCAACACAATCAATCATCAAAAAGATGGGGATAACGCTCTCGAATCTCAGCCTCACGCTCCCAAGAAGCCTCCTCAACAGAATGGTGACCCCACTGAACCTTCACCAACGGAATGACCTTGGTCCGGAGGACCTGCTCCTTCCGATCAAGGATACGGACTGGCTGCTCAATATAGGAAGCGTCCTCACGAACCTCTAACGGCTGCCAATCGATAACAGGAACGATGTCTGACCCACACTTCCTCAACATGGAGACATGAAAAACGTTGTGGATGCCAGACAACTGAGATGGTAAGGCAAGCCGATAGGCCACGGCGCCAACGCGCCCAGTGATCTCAAAAGGTCCTATAAATCTCGGGGCAAGCTTGCCCTTCGCTCCAAATCGAACTATGCCCTTCATGGGCGAGACCTTGAGATACACATGGTCCCCTACATCAAACTCCAAGGGACGACGCCGACGATCAGCAAAACTCTTCTGCCGGCTTTGAGCTGTGCGCATCCTCTGATGATATCAATAGCCTCTGACGTCTCTTGCACAAGCTCGGGACCTAAGAGACGACGCTCTCCAACCTCGGTCCAAAAACTCGGTGATCTGCATTGTCTGCCATATTGCGCCTCAAAAGGAGCCATGCCGATGGTCCCCACTATTATTGTATGCGAACTCAAATCGCAGATGCTCATCCCAGTACCCCGAAATCAATCGCGCAGACCGAAGCATATCCTCAAGGATCTGGTTGACCCTCTCGGCCGGCCATCGGTCTGCGGATGGTATGCGGTGTTGAGCGCAAATCAGAACCCATCGCTCTCTGGAAGCTCCCCCAAAATTGAGGCGTGAACCTCGGGTCTCGGTCGAAATGATCGAGACCGGAACGCCATGCGTCTCACGATATCCTCGATGAATAATCCGCAACCGGTCCAAAGGCCAAGTCGCACGTATCGCAATAAAATGTGCCGACTTCGTCGGACGATCCACGACAACCCGGATGGCGTCATGACCGCGCGAGTCCTCGGCAAGCCCATAATGAAATCGCCGACACGTGCTCCCACTTCCACATCGGGACACTCAACGCCTGTAATAGACAGGGGGTCTCCGATGATCGGCCTTGACACGCCGGCACGTGTCACACTCGGCCACAAAGGGCGATCTGGCGCTTCATCCCCTTCCAAAAATACTGTCGCCTCATGTCATGGTACATCTTCGTCGAGCCAGGATGGATAGAAAACCGCGATCGATGTGCCTCGGTCATAAGATCTCGGCGTAGCTCAGGAATATCCGGGACACATAATCGGCCTCTGAAGCGAAGTCCACCATCTGTACCAATCTGCCAATCTGCCTGACCCTCGGATGCTGCCTCTGCTCGGTAATCCTGTAACGACTCGTCTACCTGCTGAGCCTCGATCACCCTTGCGACAAGAGAGGGTTGAATCGACAGGCTCGATAACTGCACAATAGAAGACTGCAAGCCAAACTCAAAGTCGTACTCTGTTATATCCTCGAGCATCCGCCACTCCTGAATCATCATATGCGCCACCAGGCCTCGTGGCTGAGGGCATCCGTCACCACGTTCGCCTTACTCGGGTGGTACTGGAGATCGAAATCATAGTCCTTCAGGAGTTCTGTCCAACGCCTCTGCCTCATATTCAACTCAGACTGTGAGAAGAGGTACTTCAAGCTCTTATGGTCAGAAAAGAGCTCGAACCTAACCCCATAGAGATAGTGTCTCCACACCTTCAGTGCGAAGACAACTGCAGCCAACTCCAAATCATGCGTGGGGTAATTCAGCTCATGAACCTTGAGCTGGCGAGACGCGAAGGCTATAGGTCTGCCGTGCTGCATCAGGACAGCACCCAAACCAATATGCGAGGCATCGGTGAATACAATAAATCCGTCACTCCCAGAGGGAAGAGTGAGGACAGGAGCGGACGTCAGACGGTCCTTTAACTCCATAAATGCTCACTCGCAGGCGTCACTCCAAATAAACTCTGCGCCCTTCCGAGTCAACCTGGTCAGCGGGGCTGCAATACGGGAGAAGCCCTCGATGAAACGCCGATAGTAGCCCGTTAAACCAAGGAAACTGAAGATCTCGGACGCAGTCGTGGGCTGGCCCCACTGACGCACTGCATCAACTTTCGAGGGGTCCACTGCGACACCCTCCCTCGTCACCACGTGACCGAGGAACTTTACCTCCTCCTGCCAAAACTCGCACTTCTCCAGCTTCGCATACAGCTGGTGTGCGCGGAGGGTCTGCAACGTAACCTCTAAATGCTGCTCGTGCTCCTTACGGGTCCTCGAATAGATTAGAATGTCATCGATGAAGACTACAACAAACTGATCGAGATAAGGGTGAAAGACCTCGTTCATCAACTGCATGAACACTGCGAGCGCATTGGTCAGTCTGAAGGACATGACCTGAAACTCGAAATGGCCATAACGCGTCCTGAATGCTGTCTTCAGAATGTCCTCCTCTCGGACCCGAATCTGATGATAACCGGAACGTAAGTCAATCTTCGAAAAGACTGTGCACCCTGTAGCTGATCGAACAAATCATCAATCCTCGGGAGCGGATACTTGTTTTTTATCGTGACTTTGTTGAGCTCGCGGTAGTCTACGCAAAGCCTCAACGAGTCATCCTTCTTCTTCACGAAGAGTACCGGCGCTTCCCACGGCGAACTGCTCGGACGGATAAAGCCTAACTCGCGTAACTCATCCAACTTCTACAACTCCCGCAACTTCAATGGTGCCATACGATATGGGGCCTTTGAAATAGGCGCGATACCGAGATCAATCTGGAACTCGGTGAGTCGACGAGGCGGTAATCCGGAATCTCGAAACACATCGGGAAAATCGCAAACCACAGACATGGTCGACGCTCACCACTATGGGCTCCTCTAAGGCACACGACATCAAACAAGACAACGGCTCTCCTGCAGGCTCGGCAATGAATCGAACTGCGGCAAGCCGTATACAAAACGTGGGTCCTCGCGAAGCAATCTAATATGGCGTGATACTCGGCAAGCCAATCCATGCCCGAGATGACGTCGAATTCGGACATAGGCAAAGCAAATAGATCGGCAGGCAAAAAGATATAATAGAATGGGACAAGGCAAGCAAAATCGGCCCAACACTGCGGTCTTCCCCAAGGGAGTCGATCCTGTCAACCCATGAGCAGACTCCAACGGTAAACCAGTCAATCGGTAAAAACTCTCGGCCACGAAAGAATGCGATGCACCAGAATCAAACAACACACGTGCAATGCATGCAGATACAGGAAGTATACCCTCAACGACTCCTCCAGATGACTGAGGATCTTGCTGGGCCGCACGACCTTGAGCTTGAGGACGAGGTACTTGACCTCCCTGTCTCGGCTGCTGATATTGCAGAGATCCATGTTACTGTTGTGGCTACTAAAGTGGCCTCTGATATACTGACAATAATCCCTGCTGAGGTGGTCTCGGATGTAGCTGAGGTGGTCTCTACATGTATGGCTGAGGTGGTCTCGGATATAATTGAGATGCTGAAAAATATTGTGGGGTCATCGATATGAAGGCAATGACATGAAATACTGTGGTGACCTGAAAGACAATTGTACTGGGAACTGTCTCGGAGGTGGTGCCGGAGGTGCTGCTGGCGCTCGGCGCTCGGAAGGCTGGGCGACCGGTGCGCCTCTGCTGAGGTCGACCCTGCTGCGTATCACCGGAAGGAGCCTGCCTCTTCCGGTCCCTCCTCTGACCGCGATCAGACTGAGAGCTGTCCCACTCAGCCTCAAAAATCTGGGCCTTCCGCACCACTTCCTCGAAGGTAGGGAGCTCATGCCCAATAACACGGCCTCGAAGACCGTAACGTAAGCCGGCCTCGAATCGGCGGGCTCTCCGCTCCTCATCATCCACTAAATATGGTGCAAATCTGGACAGTGCTACAAAACGAGCGGCATACTGAGCCACTGTCATATCGCCCTGCACCAAGGCCTCAAACTCCAATGCTCGCTGACGTCGGATGTGATCGGGAAAATACTGTCGGTCAAACCGATCCACAAAATCCTCCCAAGTCCAAACAAAATCAGTGCCCGCTGCTCGAGAGACTGACATCCACCAGTGCTCAGCCTCACCATGAAGGAGAAATACGGCTAATCGGACTCGCCGCTCGGTCGCGCATCCCATCGTCTCAAATATCTTCTCTACGTCAGCGCGCCATCTCTCGGCCACGGTCGGGTCTGGCTCACCCTGGAAATGCCGGGGATCGAGGCGTCAGAACTCTCGAAGGAGGGCACTTGAGCGCTCTTGCTCTGCCTGTCTTTGGAGAAAGTGGGAGTCCGCCCCGAAGTGCGGCGTCACGCTGCGGCATCTGAATCGGGAAGCACTCACAGATACGGTCGGCTCCGCACTAGTCTCTGGTGGAGGAACTGCACCCATAGACTGGGCAGCATGAATCCCTGGCAGATGGGTGGCATCCTCAGGCTGGGTAGCAGGGATCTCGGGTGGTGGGGCAGGAATCGTAGGTGGTAGTGCGGGAGCCATAGGTGGTGGAGCGGGAGTCGATCGGGTCACTCTCCTGCGCGCCATATCCTACAGGAAAGAGCGAAGGTGCCTATCAACTTTGAAAACTCTCGGAGGCACACTCGTTAAAGGTCGGTAATAAAAGATCGCTAGGCTACCCGAACTTAGGACTTAAATCATTCATAGCAGACATGTAATGTTGTTTTTGGTTATTCCCGAGTTATGCTCTGATACCAACTTCTGTCAAGCCCCAAACTCGGAAACCAGGCTCACAAAATTCCCGATCGCCGAATCTGGCGCCGACAGCCTCCGTAGAACCCCATTCTCGGCTCCCAGCGCCCATTCGCCAGGTTCCGATCCTGGGATGCTAGAAGGAGGATTTTCAACATCAGTTTGATTCGTAATAAGCATAACCAAAGGCATAACCCACAAACAACAACCAAAAACCCCATCACATTTCCACTATAATCAAAACTTTACAGGTACAATGAAGATAGACCAAAAACTCCAAAAGAAGATCAGCCACGCGTCCAAGCCTCAGCGCTGCTGCGATCCAACGTCACCTGCACGCAACGGTCGTGCATAAGCTTATAGAAAGCTTAGAGGGTGGTGAAAGTGTATGCTCAAGGTGATAATGTAGTCATGCAGTATCAGAGTAATGCGGAAAATGCTAATGAATGCTAAGAATCCCATTAGCCGTACCAAGGCCATGCGGTGTAAAGAATGATGTCGGCCATACCAAGGCCATGCAATGCGAAATGCAAGTCAAGCATACAAATCCTCATCTAAGTCCACATGTCAATACGGCTCAAATCTGGAATATCACCGGGGTCTAGTACACTCCAAGCCAGATTGCCGCCCCATCGCGCGCAATAAGGTGAGTGGAAAAGACCTCACTATCCGCCTGCCAATATCGGGCTCGGCTCGTCAATAGCGGACTCATTCCTCGAGCTGGTCAGACTCAGCCTAGCATTGCCCCCTACTCTCGGGCGGGTAAGGCCGCACCCCCTTCCAACCGACCACGACACAGTGGAAAGCGCAACCGTCTGGTAATCGGCACTCAGCGCTCATGCACCCACTCGGTCTAGACGTTGGAGCAACCTCCTGGTACCATAAGGGTTTAGGGACTTTCACCCAGGGATATCTATCGCACCCCATGTAGAACAGTATTTCCGGTATCCAATCCTGCCAACCACGATGCGTCTGTGGAGGCTATGGCCCTGATGTCGCTAGGGCGTACAGTAACAATATCACACAATGCAAATGCATGAATCACACTATCCAGTCATACAACAATCCTGCGCGTATCGTGCGCTCATGTAGGGCAACACCCCCTGTATGGGAGCCCCTAAACAATCTGCCCAAAGGCATATGCTATGATCAATCATTTCTCATATCAAGCATACGTATGATGCATATGATCATGAATCATGGAATTAAACATGTTATATAGGATAGATGATATGCATAACGAAGGTGGGCCTAGACGACCTGCACATAACACGCATGGGCCCGCCAATGGGCCCTAGGGAAAGGCATAATGCGGACATTTAACCAACATTATACTTGCAATGTGGACGTCAAACCAACATTGCTCCCAAGGCACGACTGCCACAAATATCATTTCATAAGTTATTTTGGGATCACACATTGCAATGGACCTTAGGTACATCCATTGGGCCCTTAAATACATCAAATTAGCCAAGTCATATGGGCCTTATATTCATTAAGTGGGCCGCACCAATGGGCCTTATGTACATTGCAATGGGCTATAACCCGGGGACTTTAGAACATATCAAATAGGCCTAAGCTTATGGGCCTTACACGTGTCAAATGGGCCTCGACAGTTGGGCTCCATATGTACATCAAATGGGCCTACTCACCTGGGCCTTATATGTATCAAATGGGCCTCGCCAATTGGGCCCCATGTGCACATCAAATGGGCCTCAACTCATTGGCCCCATTATATGTATCAAATGGGCCTCGCCAATTGGGCCCCTAATACATTAAATGGGCCTCGACCCATGGGCCTCTAATACATTAAATGGGCCTCGACCCATGGGCCTTATATATACATCAAAGTGGGCCTCAACCATGGGTCACAAGTACTGAGGTGGGCCTCCCACCATCAATAAATTATATATAATATAATATATACACACACACACACATATATATATATATAACATATAATATTATATTTAATATAACATTATATATATACATATAACATATATTATATATAATATAATATTATATATATATATAACATATGATATTATATATATAATATAACATTATATATATACATATAACATATATTATATGTAATATAATATTATATATAAATATATATACACACACCAGCACACACATGCACCCACACACACACGCGCACACACACGCACACAGTGGGCTCCACCGTCCAGGCGGACGGTGGAGACAAAACACATATATCTGTGTGGGCTCCATGTGGGGCCCACCGTAATGTTTACATTTCTTCCAAACCCTTAATAAGGTCAAGCAGACCTAGATGAAGGGTGATAAAAATTTTCACCTTAATCCAAGACTTCTGTGGGCCCAAAAAGGGTTTCAAAGGTAAATGTTCAATCCCACTATTTCATACGGTGTGGGCCACCTGCGTCTTGGATCAAGCTGATTTTTGGGGTGGACCCACGTCAGGTAGGGGCCCACCATATGAACGGTTTAGATAGCATATAAACATCAAGGTGGGGCCCACGGCTGTACGGCGGCCAGTCCGCCCGCTCGCTGGCGCAGGCAGCGCCTGCTGCGCTGTCTGACACAGCAGCGTTGCTGCTGTGTTGAAGTTTTTTGTTTTTTTTTTTTATTATTTTTCAAGGAAATTGCAGGTGGGGGCCATATCCAGGGAATCCACGCCATCCAGTGCTCTCCCATGGCTCACCACGAGCAGTTCAAGTCCAATATCGGACATGTTTCAAGGTACAACCAATCAAGGAAGTTTTCAATGGTGAAAACCACCATTTGCTATGGTATGGCCCGCCTGAAGGTCTGATGGATCCCACCTTCTGGCTCAACGCCTAAAATCATCTTGGGAAAGGAATGAACGGCAAGGATTAAATACATACATCAAGGTGGGGCCTACATGAGTGGACAACCCCCGTTGGCAAGCTAATATTTATGTTTTTCCCAAAACGTCCAGCGTCCCTGGACGCTGGACCCTTAAAAATATATTAGGGGTGGGCCCTGCTTAGGTGGGCCACCTCATGGAAAATGGTGTGGATACCACACACAAGGTGGGCCCCACTTGTAGGTGATTTGGATGGAATACATACCCTATGGTGGGGTCCATTCAAGTGGGCCACACAACCTCATCATCATAACAACAAAATAAAATAAAAGAAAATAAATAAAAAGAAATAAAATAAAAAGGGAGAGAGATAGAGAGTGGGACCGTGTGATGGAGGGACCCCGGCACTATGGGCCCTCCCTTGCACTAAATCATACATCAAGTGGGTCCCATTACATGTGGGCCTAATGAATTAAAATTCAACGGTAGAGATCCCTTCTCCACTAAATCAGACGGTCTAGATGACCCTAAATATGCAAGAAGGTGAACATCATGATGGGGTCCATGGGGAATGGCCCCATCATGGAATGATCATGATGATCCAGGTGGGCCTTTGGCCACATCATAGGGTCCAAAGTGAGATCCGAACCATTGATCGGTTGGCCTCACTTGGCCCATCTTAAAAACATCAAAAACTATCCTATCCAAACACCCACCGCTTGATCTTCTTACTCCCTTGGCTTCCTTAGTTCCTTGAGCTCCTCTTTGATGGTGGAAGATGAGAAATGGATGGTTGAGATGAGAGATGAAGGGGTAGGAAAGGTGGACCTCACAAATGAAGTTTTCTCACCATGGGGGACTCATACGTATGGTGCTCTCTCTTGGATTTGGATTTTTGAAAAAATGAATAAGAGAGATAGTTGTAAAGGGAGAGAGAGAGAGAGAAAGAATGATGGGTGATGGAGTGATGGGGGATGGTTTGGGTTGAAAATTGTGAAAAGGTGTATGGTTGTTGTTGAAATTTGGAAAAGAGGAGTGGTGAGGTGGAAAGAATGGTGGACTTTTGTAAAAGGTGGAGATGGGTTGTTGTACTTAAGATATGGGATGCTTTAATGGTTGATTGATGGGACTAATAGTAGAGATTCCCTCGAAATCCGCAACGCGCGGTGTTTCTTCGGAATAAACGCTGATCGGCATCTTCTTGCCTGGGTATCGGTTTGGTGCGCAAGTCACGGCGTTGGAACCGCGGCGACGACGCGGTCGCTATGATATAACTTTCGGACCAAGCCGACGTCGGTGCGCGGGACCTGGCTTAGGATCGTGCGCAAATACCGAATACGGTGCGAAGGTTGCCGGAATTTGACCGGAAGGATCGTGGAAGCTAACGGAACAGTACGGATTAGGACATGGGTCTTACAACGCTAACTATTCATAGTCTTGTGGTCATGCTTGTTGGTGAAGCTCCTATTTCCCATCTACCCTTTAACAATTCCAATATTAACAAGATGAATTTGAGGTTAGTACTTGGCCAAGTTGATAGGGATGATGTAGGAGTTGCTTAAGAAGCTGGAGAGAAAGATGTTTTACCTCCTGATGATGTAAACATGGATGATTTATTTGATGAATTGGAATCTGATTCTGAGGCTGATCCTGACTTTCAACCTTTTGATTTGGATGAGCGGTTGAAAAACCTAGAGGAAAAGGTGGAAGGTTTGCATGTATCCCAGGAGACTTAATTCAAATATATGCGCAAATACCTTAGGCACATTAATAAGGGATTACATCAAATAGATCCATCTATTCCTGCTCCTTCTTCTGGGTCTGATTAGACTCCTTTTATTTTTTGCATGCATTAACTATTATCTTTATTTGCACTTAGATAGTATTTAGGCATGTGAACATGACTTTATGTTTCCTGAATATATTTTATTAAACATGTTTATGTTATTTACTCTCTTATTTCTTATACTTCTCATATCTCTTTGATTATATCATCTGATTGTATTTCTTTCCTTTGTCATATTGTGACAAAAAGGGGGAGAAAATGTGGAATGATTTTAATGCTTTATTATGATGATTGGAGATGTGTGATTGTAGATATGCTATATTTTTTTTAGATTGGACATGTATTTGATTTATATAGGTTCTCCATATCACCTCGCCTGGACAAAGGGGGAGTAATGGATTGAGGGGGAGAGTAATTGTTGCACATTTGGAGCATGATTCTTTATTTGGTTTTGTCACAAATTTGATAGAGGGGGAGATTGTTAATGCTATATTATAAATCTAGCACCCATAGTTGTCAAATTTTGTTATGTCAAATCATTTAGAATTTGTATCATGTATTGGTGAGATGAATAGATCAACTTCATGCATTTTAAAGTTGTCTGAGTCTTCATTGAACTTCTCTATGTATTCAAGTTGAAGAAGTGTTGTCGAAGTTCAAGATTTCAAGCTCAAGTACAAGTACAAGTTTAAGGCTCAAGTTCAAGTTTAATTTTCATGATCGGTGCCTTAAACAATCTCAAGAACTCAATTCTTTACTCAAGCTCAAGTTCAAGATTTAAAGACAAGCATCAAGTATTTGAAGTGTATGAGTTAGCAGAGCGAACGATGTTTCAATTGTTCAAACTCACAACCAAGGTATGGATGGCCCTAGATTGACCATAGGTTAGGTCATATTCATTGCATATGCTATGTGGATCATTTCATAAGTTTATAGGTCATTTCCTCGACCAGTCCCAGTCTTTGTTCGACGAGTCCAAGCTCTGGCTTGACCAGTCCAAGAGTTTTTCGACCAGTCTAAGATTTGTTGCAAATTTTTTAGATTTTCTATTGGACTCTCGACCAATCCTGGAAACTATTCGAACAGTCGAGTGAACAATGCTTGACCAGTCGTGCAGGCTCAACTTAAAGTCCAACAAGGTTTTTTGGTCTCACTCGACCAGTTGAGTAATGACCTTATCTTATTGTGCCAGAAATTTTGAAATTTCGTTGGTCCTTCGACCAGTCAAACCGACCCTTAGACCAGTCGAGAGAATAGAATTTTAACTTATAAATAGAGGATGAATTTTAGAGTTTTTCATTCATTCCAAGCCATATCAAACCATCACTATGAGAGATAAGTTCCTACATTTCTTAAGTTATATTGTGTTCATTTTAAATTCTCTTAAATAGCTTTTTGTATTTGATTTTGTGATCTCCATTTAACACTATTTCTTTAAAGAAGGGAATTGTGATTTTAACCTCTTTACGATCAAAATCAAATCAAGCTAGCCCAGGCTGAATTAATCTAAAAATCATTTAGATTTAGAACCTTTCATTTGTGAGACTGGACATTGAACATCTTTGTCTACATTAGATTGGTTCTACCGGGCTTCATCAGAAGGAGAATTTTCAGATAAGTATCATTTAATCTTTGTGTATCTTTTGTGGTTTTTGAGGTTGTGCAAGGAAAATCTTATTTTTGGTTTTGTCAAAGGTAATTCAAAAAATATCAGTGTGGGGTTTTTGTAATTATGTAAGCCCATCTAAAGATACAATTGTGAAGGTTTTAATGTGAACCTTGGAAAACATTTTCATAGTGAAAGCTATTATCCTGAGGGAGTGGATATTGGGAGTGGAGTAGTTGTGTGGCTGTTTTTCAAATAGTTGGTGTACACACAAACGAACCACTATAATTCCTAGAGTTGTGGTAGATGATTGGATTTGTTTGTGTGTGAATGTTGTAATTTACTTTATGTACTTGTGGTGAATGGTGTAATTTCCTTTTATGCACGTGTGGTAAATGTTGTAATCATTTAGATTATTTCTTTTGCCTCCTTCTGAGTTTGGGTTTTTGATACTTGCAAACGTTCTAGTAAGGTTGTCCTACCATAAGCCTTTGGTTTTTGGTGTTAGGTTGTCCTTAAAACTCAGTTTGTATCAACCTCTCAAGACTAGTGCATTTGAGGTTGCTATTTACTTGTACTACTTTATTATTCGATTGTGCTATCTATCTTTGTATTCCACATTTATTTTTTAATTTTACATAGTCCTATTTACCCCCCCCCCCCAAAGGACTTTAAGCTCGGCCTTTTCAGGAGTCTCATCCGGTTTCCCTGTACTTCCACTACTGTTGATTGATCGAGGTGATACAGAAATCGGTGAACCTACAAGTAGTCCCTTACCTTTCTGTTCTTTTGTCCATCTGACTCTTGGGGCAACCAAAGCTAGGAAATCACGCGATGTTAACTGCGGAGTTGTTTGCCTGGGATATATCGCAGGGGGGTGAGTTCAGGATTCTTCTTAGCAACATTACATGTTATCGGTCCCCTAACACTTGGTGAGGGTAAGCACATTCTGGGGCTTCTTGCATTTCGAGCTCTCGTTCTTTGAGACATCACAACAGTCCAGTCCTGATCACCTTCTAGTGCTTAAGGCAAAGCAGACACAACTCCAGCCGTTGTTCGGGTTAGGTCATTTTTACTTGGGGAGATTGAGTCTTACGCCTTGGAGACTGGTCTAGTGCATATTCCACTACGAATCCGGTTATAGTGAAATAGAAGTTCACCTTTCTCGTAGAGATTGCCATTGGTTATGGTTTGCAGTTTGATCTTTTCACCTTCAATACAAAACATAGGATTAAATTATAATTAGTATTCGAAGGATAACGTAATCTGTCTAAGAGATGAAGGGGAGGATATTCCCATTGAGAGTCATCATTTTGGCATCAAAAGATGCCAAACTGCAACGAAAGTTCTATAACACTCAATGTTGATGTCAAATAAGATAGTCCCTAGCAGAGTTGCCATTTTGTTTCGAACAAGAAACAAATGCATTCAATTTGGGAAAATTATCTTATTTGAACATAACAGAAAAAGTGTATGAAGAACAATTATTGTTTTACTAATACTGAGTTCATTTACATCCTTTAATATCCCTTGATTCTAAGATAGATCATTTAAAATATAGGAATTGACAAAGTTCGAATGTCGAATCTGAATATCAAATTCGGCAGCATTTTGACTTGTGCTTTAATCATCTCTCTAGGAGGAATGTTGTGCAGGTCTGATCATCTGATCTTCCCTTTTCGAGCTTATCCCTTATGCAAAAGGAGAAATTGAAGTGATGAAGATCAAACTTGATGATTTCAGCAGCATTTTGGCCCTTTGTCATTATTGGTTGTATAACAACCTGGTTGCGCGGGTCCTGGTTGCACGACCCGCGCAACCGTTGCTCCTCTCTCTCCTACCTCTAACTTCCTCTAGAGCTCTGACCTTCTTAAAAAATTCTTCTGATGCCTAAATGAGAGGGGGAATGGGGGTATTTATAGGCATCCACACATGTGAACCCTTAATTTTTGTGCCATGGGCCCACCTTGTATCAGATCAAATCATCCATAACAGATTGCTTCTGATCTTGTTTGCATGACCCGCGCAACATATTAAGCGGTTTACACAACCCGCGCAACCAACTATTGATTGTTCAACACATTAAGTTGTTCGCACGACCCGTGCAACCAACTATTGATTGTTCAACACAATAAGTTGTTCGTGTGACCCGTGCAACCAACTATTGATTGTGCGGTCCACGCAACTACTTATAATGACATTCAGTTTTCTTCTTTCTTTCTCATTTCTTCATTTTTTCCCAAATCTTCTATCCCTTCAATCTTCTTTCCTCTTTTTTTGTGCTCCAACAGACCCGTCCACATGAGTTTCTACTGAAATCAAGCTAGGAATCTGGGGGGCCTTACGCATGGCTGGCCTATCTGTGGACAAGCCAAAGAGTGCACATTGTAGCCCACTTTTCTTCATCTTCCAGGTCAGACCCATTCACGGGAGGATATTTTCTCTCACCTACCCCCATGAAGCTGTCGGAAGCTGTATAGATGGCATTGGTCTCACGCGTGATTGGCCGTTGTGGACTTTTGGCCACTTAAGGCTTTTAATCGTAGGCTCTCTCTGCTGCCCTCATGGATCTAAGCGTGTGATAGCCTTCGCAGGCATTTTAGGGCCACTGGCTTCTCACTGCTGCCCACATAATATTTGAAATATCGTCGATTGTGGTAGGTCTTATGTGTAGCATTCTGTTGCCGTAGATGATAAATCACCATTGCTATTATAGGACTTATGCATAACACTCTGCTAAAAAAGATGATAAATCAATAAATGATATATTGCCATTGTTGATAATAGTATCCTTGATAATATTTATGTTTAAAATAGTGTATCAACTTAGCAATAATATCAGTTCGACAATAATGGCTTTTGTAATAGTGGTCAGCTGTGATTAACGATGGAGAGAATATCAATTTGATGATAATGTCGGTATTCGGCGATAATCGTCAGCGTTTAGCGATAATCGGTGATAGTTCATTGGCGTTTGGCGATAATCATCGGCATTTGGCAATAATCGACGATAAATTTGATATGCTTGAGAATTTGACTTTTATATAAGGAGAAGAATACATGGCATTGCCTTTTGAAGCTTTTTCATTATTCTGCTTATCTTATGCCCTTTCGATTGGGAAGTACTATACTGATAATCTTCGGAATCAAAATTGCAGCGATCTTTAGGGATAATATATTTTGATAAAGTGAGCATTGTCATGCATACTTGTAGCCCCAGATTCTAATCACTGAAATATGAAGAGTTATGTCCATATTAAAATATTGTTCTTCTTTCAAATGATTATGACTATCTTCAATCGGGATTGCATGCCACTATTTTCTCTTTTATATTACACATTTTCCTCATTACCATTTCACCATAGTTCATCATTTTTGTAAAATGTTCTTTAAGACAAAGCAATTCTCAGTTCGATGTTCGAGAAAATGATGATAATAGTAGTAATCATTTTCTCTTATCTTCTTCATTTCCTTTAGACACTTTGGCCATGGAAATTTGATTTTCTCTACGGCCAACAATTGGTTCATCATAGGAAATCTATCGTCTTCTTCAAATGTATACTTCCTGCAGTTCTTGAATCGCTCAAGTCTTCTCTTTGCTTTGTCCATTGTAGAATTTCTCATGTTTCTTTCATCAGAGTTTCTTTATTCAACTTGATAGTTTCTTTGTTCAACTCGATAGTTCTTCATTTCTCTTTTTTTCTTATAATGACTAATCAAAGTCGTTTTGGAATCTTGAAACATCTAGTTCATATAAAAACTGAACACTTTCCCATTGAGCCTTTCCAGATTGTAAGCTTTCACGATTAAATCTTGAAAGGTTTGTATATTCGGACCAATAAGACCAATTGCAATATCCAGTCTTATGCATTATATACATAACTAGACTTGTTTTCTTCCTTCGCCAATTGTGGACATGACGCCCCCATAATTCTCCATCGATCGATGAATTCATTAACTGGTTCATCTTGTCTTGGGCAAATAGAAGTTAAAACGTCTGGATTGATTTCTTCATTAGATGACCCAGGGAGTTGTGAATGATAATAATGAATATTTTTAATAGAACTTGTTGTAGGAGATATAGAAAATGGTGGTTTTCTTGTCATAATGGCCTTCCATTTATCTTTCCATGTCTTTGATGGATCCCTTGTGGATGCCACGTTTGTAGTTACTTTTTTTTTGTCTCACTTTTCATCCTTTTTTATTACTATCTCACCTTGCGTTATCATTTTTTTTATAATATATCCTTCAATGTGAAACAATCTTCTGTACGATACTCCAGGAAACGATGATAACAGCAATAATTCTTTCCCTTCGTCATCTCAACTTCTTCTGGATATTTAGGCTGAGGTAACTTGATACTTCCAACAGTTAATAGCAACTCCATCATTGGAAAAACATCTTCTTTCTTGAAAGCGTATCCTTTATGAGAATCATATAATCAAGATCGTTTATCATTAACGCGGGCTTTGTAACGATCTAAATCTTCTCTTCTCCTTTTTCTCATCTGTTACGGATTTGTCTATTTTCTTTTCCTGATCAATGACATTTACCATTGATCTATTTGACACTCTTCTTTCTGCTCTATTTGAAATATTGACATTTTCCTGGCCATTAGCTCCAGTGAATGTGCTTTTGTAGCCAAGTCACAAAAGGTTCTTATATTGGCACTTGTGACTCTGAATGCAATTCTCGTTTCCATAGAATTTAGGCACATCTTCACCTGTTCCTTTTCTTCAGGTAACTATCTGCACGAAGCTCCGAAAGTTTTCCACCTGTCGATGAATTTCTCTACGGGTTCGTTCTCTCTTTGCCGTATAGAAGCTAGTTCTGTAATATTAACATCGCGATCTGCTGAGAAGAAGTTTGACATAAAAGCATCTTTCATCTGTTCCCAAGTCCGTATTGACTCCGGCGCTAAATTGGAATACCATCGGAATGCTTTTCCTGTTAAAGAAGAGCCATATAGTTGCAAGCAGTATTGTGAGTTGGTGTAGACCAAGTATTATTAAGTGCAACCTTAGGAGTTTTAATACCATCAATGCCTAGAACTACAATGGTAGGTGGGTTCCACCTAGTCACTGTGGATTGCCACACATTTTCATCGATAGATCTCAAAAAAATTCTCATCCTGGCTTTCTAATAGGCATAATTGGAGCCATCAAATGGTGGTGGCCTAGTAATTGAAAGGCTATCAAAATTTGACATGATATAAGCTCAGATCGGTTATCTTAGGAAATAAATCCAAATAAATGAGCTATTAGGCTTTGATACCACTTGAAAAGGCCAAGCTAAGAGTCCTAGAGGGGGGGGGGGAGGGGGTTGAATAGCACTATGCCAAATTAAAATTTAAATACGAAATAAGAAAGAACTAGAACAAGATAGCACTTATCAATCCCAAATAGCATAAATAAATAGCAACCTCAAATGCACAAGTATTAAGAGGTTGATACAAATGTTATTCTAAGGACAACCTTACACCAAAAACCAATGGCTTATGGTAGGACAACCTGATTTCTAGAACGGTTTGTGTATCAAAGTCCCAAACTAATACAGAGGAATAAAGAATAAAATAGAAATAAATATCTACTGCTATTACAACATTCACCACATGTGCAGAAAATAAATTACAATCATTCACCACTAATGCACAATAATAAATATTCACCACAACTCCAGCAATTATAGTGGTTTGCTTGTGTATACACCAACTGTTAGAAAATAGCCACACAACTACTCCATTCCCAATATCCTCACCCATGGGATATTGGCTTTCACTTTGAAATAGGTTTTCCAAGGTTCACCCAAAACCTTTACAATTGTGTTTTCAAAGGGCTACCACAATTAAAAACCCCACTCACTGAAATTTTCTGGCAATCTTATAAACCAAATACAGAAAATTGAAGTGTACTTATCAGAAGATTCTTCTTCTGATGAAGCCCGGTAGAACCAATTCGATGTAGATGTTCAATGTAGATGTTAAATGTCTAATCTCACATATGAAAGGATTTTTAGGTCTAAATGATTTTTAGATTAAATCAACCTGGGCTAGCTTGATTTGATTCTGATCTCAAAAAGGGTAAAATCAATATTCCCTTTTCAAAAGAAATAGAATTTGAATAGAGATCACAAAATCAAATGCAATAAAGCTATTAAAAGAATCTTAAATATAACCAATTAGCTTCTCAAATGTGGGGACAAGTTTCTCAAAGTTGTGACTTGAATATCTTTGAATGAATTAAAAAACTCTAAAAATCATCTTCAATTTACATGTAAAAATATTGTTCACTCAACTGGCCTGGTGGTCAGCTCGACTGGTCGAATGACCAACAACATTTCAAAATTTCTAGGGCGATAAGATAAGATCGCTACTCGATTGGTCGAGTGGCCTGCTCGACTGGTTGAGCACTGCACTCGACTGGTCGAGTGAGACCTAAAAATGTTGCTGGATTTTAAGTTGAGCCTGCTCGACTGGTTGAGTACTATTCACTCGACTGGTCGAGCAATCTCTCGGACTGGTCAAGGGTCCAACAGAAAATTTTGAAAAATCCACAACCTTAGACTGGTCGAGAAAATTCTTGGACTGGTCAAGCCAATGTTTGGACTAGTCGAACCATGACTAGGACTGGTCGAAAAATGACTTATAAAATTATTAAATGACTTATGATATAAGTACAAATTGTATGACCTATCCTAAGGTGAATCTAGGGTCAAAAAAACCTTACTTGTAAGATAAATTCATCATATATCATTCTCTTGAAGTAGTTAAAGCTTAAAGACTTGATCTAGTACTTGAACTTCTTGTTCTTGAACCTCTTGATCTCGTACTTGAACTTCTTGTTCTTGAAAGTGAACTTCTTAATGTTGTACTTGAACTTCTTGATCTTGTACTTGAATGTAGACAAGATTGGCAAGGATGACATGAAGTTGATCTTACAATAACCACTAAACAAGATACAGATTCCAAGAGGTTTTGGCACTACAAAATTTGACAAACCTAGGAGCTAGATAAGATAGCATTTACACACCTCAACAAGAATTATCGGGTACTCAGATGTCAACTAGGCTAGAAATATGGATGATAAAAAATAGACTAGCGGCTGGTATTTTTACATTGGAAACTGCTTAGCGTCTTAGCATAGTAAAAAGTAGAACTCCATCTCCTTATCCACTGCCGAAGCTGAATACATTGCAGAAGGTAGTTATTATCGCTCAAATCTGGATGAACTCACGACTTTACCCGTAGGCTATTAGGTACCTACACTAGTAAAGAACAAAGGGCAATGGGGTGCCAGTTGTGGCTAGGGACCCTCCAATGCCTAAGTTAGGTAGGTTAAACCAGAGTAGGTATAGTCGGAGTTATGATTTATTATGCGGACCTTTATCCTAAGGCAAGGGGCATATTTATAGGTTCTTTAGGCAATCTGCGTACCTCAATGGATTTGTCAGATATGCTTGGAAGGGTCCGCATTGGAGTAGGAATCTACTTTCGTAAATATCTTCAATTTCGCCTCGATCGGCATGATTTTTGGCTAGGATCTCGTCGGATCAATCCCAACCCATTACGATGCGGGATTCTCTTTAGACATTTCTCTTCTAAGGTCGAGGTCGGGATGGTCGATGAGTTTTATTACCAAATTCCGAGCCTGAATAGTTCAACTCGACATATGAGTCTTTCATCAAGGCTTAGCTAGGCTTTCCCAAGTGGTCAATATATTGATGGCACAGGAAGATTGTTCTTTTGATTCTTTGCCAACATTGTCTTAGCACCCCCTCATGACGTATATATGTCCCATGTTGCCAGTCAGTTTAGTTTTTTTCATAACAGATGCTCTTTATTTCCAAGTTCAACATTTTATGAGCTCGGGTAGTAAGAGCCTGAACTGATATACAAGTGTGAGAGTTTAGAATTTTAAATTATGAGTAGATAGCTCGGTCTCCCCTCTTTTTTGATTTTGTACTACGTCAAAATTGCAGATTTGCGATGCAAAAATCGCTTGGTTTAACGATGGATTTAATCCATCGCTAGTCCCGTCTCTCGAAAAATTGTTCAAACATCGTGGAATTTCATGATGGACCAAAATCTGTCGCTAAAATTGATTTACAATGGATTTTGCTCCATCATAAATTAGCGACGGACTAAATCTGTCGTAAATTTTGAATTTACAATAGAATGATCAGTTGCAAATTCCCACCTAAAATACCAATGGGCGACGATTTTCAGTCGCTTTTAGGACGGATCATGGTCTGTTGTAAAAGGACTTTTGCCCTAAACATTAATTTTTTTCATTTTTTTTAGAATATGGTGGAAAAATATGTTTTTTATAGTCCAATAATTATTTTTAATAGAATTTCAGTGGTTTAATTGAACACATCTGTGTATAAGATTATTTTTTAACAATTAATTGAATGCAAATATATATATATATATATATATATATATATATATATATATATATATATATATATATATATATATATATATATATATATATATATATATATATAGTTTTTATAACAAATGAGTGGAAATTATTATTTTTTTAAAATTTAAAACTAATATTTAAATGATTTGTAATATCACATGAAAAAGAATATTGAGAATAAAAAATTTAACAATGTTAGAGAAAAAAAATTAGATTTTGAAAAAATAAAAATCATGATTTAATAAAAATCTATTTTGTGGGAAAAAAAAGAATATTGAATAAAGTTAATAAATTAAAAAAAAAAACATTTGATTTTGAGAAAAAAAGAATATCCCAAAAAAGAAAATTAAAAATATTTTGAAAATTTTGAAAAATTTCACAATGTTGAAATATGAAAATATTTTGAAAAAGAAAATGAGAGTTTGTATTTTGAAAAATAAAATAAAATTGACAAGTTCGATAAAAATTGACAAGTTCAAATAAAATGCTTTTTAAAAAAATGGAGAAGTTAAAAAGAATTGAAAATTTTAAAATAAAATGATATTAAAAAATCGATACTTTATCAAAAAACAAACATTTTGAAACGAAAAATAAAGAAGTTGAAAAAATTTGTGATTTTGAAAAATAATTGAAATGTTCAAAATTTGAAATTAAAAGAAAAAGTTATTTATAAAAACACTGAGAATTTGAAAAAAGAATATATCATTTTAAAAAATAAAATTGAAAAGTTTAAAACAAAATGATGCTTTTGAAGCAAAAAAAAAATCGGCATTTTGGAATTTTTGGGAAAAACAAAATAAAAATGTGAAAATTTTAAAGATTTTGAAAATAAAAATTTAGAATTTGTATTTTAATTTTTTTTTGAAATATTTTATAATAAAAATGATATTTGTTAAAAGTTTTCAAAGAAAAATTAAGAGTAAAAAAATATAAATTTTGAAAAAAATGTTATTTTTAAATGGAAATTGAAATTTATCTGTGAAAAAAATTAATAAATTATTAGGCATGTCCACTAATTGAACATTTAATCATTTTTGGACAATCGAATTAGTCCATATTGAAGAGTAAATAACTTCAGATGTTTAAATCAAATTTCACTCAAATTGTTGATCAATCTTGTGTGTCCAATATCTTTCTCATATGTAGCTAGCCTGATCGGGACGAGTAACTAGTCAAATTGAGGGTACTGATTAGTAAAATAGAGTGAATGGACTAGACATATAAAATGGACCAAATATTTTGGTCAAAATTGTGACCCAACTTATTGACCTCGCGAGAACCTAAGAATTGATGTTAGTAAGTTTTATGGGCGCCATCATGATGTGTGTTGAACATCAAAGCCATGCATTTGATGTGTCCCCTTTAGGTTATAAGATATCTCAAAAATCATCTGTATATGAAACTCAGGTGGGTCATACCATCTAAAACTATGTGAAGACATCCTAAAAAATATAAAGCACTTGGTGGGGCCCACATGAGTTTTGGATGCGGCTGAAAGTTGGTCTAACCCCTCATCCAAGTGGGACACACGTAATGAGTGGGTTGGATATGTGAATCGCATTTAGGCGGGCCTAATATATGAATATGAATGTTTTAAGGAAACCCCTCTCCACTACATTTAGGTGAGTTGCTCATTACCCTTAACAGAGTAAACTCTGTGGGGTCCACCGTTATTTATTTATTTTATCCACTCCATTCATCTATGTTAATAGATAATTTGAGGTCTAAAGAACAAAAAGGAAGCATATCTAAAGTTCAAGTGGACCACACTACAGGAAATAGTGTGATTGAACCTCTACCATTGAAAAATTCTTGGAGGCCATAGAAGTTTTGGATCAAGATAATGTTTATGTTTTATCTTCATTCATATCTTTTTGATATTATGAATAGGTTGGATGGAAAATAAACATTACTGTGGGCCTAAGGAAGGTATCAATGGTTGAAATCATTATTCCACAATGATTTGTGTGGCATGGTCCACTTGAGTTTTGGATTTATCGAAAATTTGGGACCAACCCACACCGTTCATCAATTTATCGAGATCATTTTAGAGAATTATCCAAAAAAATGAATCATATACAAAGATTAAATGAGCCACACCACAAATAAGGGGAACAGATTGGCTACTCCCCCGACACCAGCCAATGGCTGGTGGTCGGTGCTCTATGGGCCTCACCATGATGTATGTGTTTCATTTATGTCGTCCATCTATTTTTAAAGATCATCTTATGGCATGAGACCAAAAATGAGGTATATCCCAATCTGAAATGGACCACATTACAGGAAACAGTGTTGAATGAGCGTCAACCATTAAAAACATTTTGGGGGCCATAAAAGTTTTGGATCGAGAAGATTTTTGTTTTTCCCCTTCATCTAGGCCTGTATGACCTAATAAACAGATTGGATGTCAAATAAACAATACAATGGACCTTATGAGGATTTTAATGATGGATATCCAATCACTATTGTTTTCATGTGGTGTGGTCCACCTGAGATTTATATACCTCTCATTTTTGGAAAAAATTCCTTAAATGAACTTTAAAAATGGATGAACATAATGGATGAAATACATACATCATGGTGGGGCCCACAGAGCACCTACCACCAGCCACGGGGCTGGTGTCAGGGGGAGTAGCGAGACTAGCTATTGAAGTGACGTTAGCAAGTTCTGTGGGTCCCACTATGATGTATGTTTTGTATCCACACCTTCCATCCATTTGGAGAGATCATTTTAGGGGAATCCCCAAAGAATGAGTTAAATCCAAAGCTCCAGTGGACCCCAACACAGAAAATAGTGGGACAGTGACGTCCACCATTAAAAACTTCTAAAGGCCATGAAAGTTTTAGATTTTGCCTCATTCTTTGGTTCATACCCTAAAATGATATCTAAAAATGGATGGACGGTGTAGATATAACACATACATCATAGTGGGGCCTACAAAACTTGGTGACATCAGTATCTAATGCGCGTCCAGAGATGCCCTAATCCGCAGGCTGTCTCTCGCGGCCTACTTTCTCTCTACGTCTCTCTCTTACCCTTACCTCTCTCTGTCTCTCTCACACCCTCTCCTTCCTATCTGTCTCTGTCTCTCTCTTCCTCTCTCTCTCTCTTTCTCTCTCAACCACGGATCTACTGTTGCTGAACGCCTTACTCACGCACTCTCTCTCTCTCTCTCTCTCTCTCTGAAGCTCGGTTGAAGGCTAGCTCATTCGTTACAGCGAGGTATCTCTCTATCTCTCTCTCTCTCTCAATCTCTATCAATCTCAATACCGATTTAGGGATTTGGGGATTTAGCAATTTGTGGATTCCTGAATCGATGTGGACCCTCATTTAGGGATTTGGGGATTTTAGGGCTTACAGATTTGAATGTGGACCCCGAATCGGGGATTGAAACCCCGTGTTTGCCATGCAAGCATGCGGTTAATGTAGTATATGATTCTTCATGGATTGATGTCCTGTGTACCATGGATGTGTAGGCAACATGGTTTTGGATTGTGGTTTTGGAGAGTGACTCTCACAGAAACTGGAACTTATACAGCTCGCCCTGACTCATTATCATTTTAGGGTGTAACTTGCCCATTGACTCGTTTTGTTCTCCCCCGATACTGAGTCGACTTATTTTCATATGATATTTAAAACCATGGTTCACAATGTTTCCGATGATATTTTGCTTTATGCAAGCTAGATCTGTTTCTACTATTTCTACTATAGTTGTGTATGTGTTGAATCGGTTTGGTTGTGTATTCTCTCTGTTTTCTTATAAAAAAATTTTCATCACCATTCATTAAAAAATATGGACTATTTTGAGAAATATTGGAAGAAGTGGCAAACCAACGCTTTTTTCTTGTATTCAAAGTATCTGGCTCAAATATACCAAATCACACTTGATTTGTGTTCCATTAGGGCCTACTCAGTTGGCTTGCAGCAAGTACAACTGACAAATAAGATTCTTATCAAAGAATAAGAATGATCTAATACACCACTGAAGAATAAAAAAAGAAAAGAAAAAAAGAATGATCTACTACACCATTGAATGCATGCTAAGAAAAGGATGGATTTTGATGTTACAGTTTTTCATATTTCCCAAATATTTTTCAGGAAGTTTTAGGCCAAAATTAAAAAGAAAAAGGAAAAAAAAAAAAGAAAAAAAGACCAGTAAAGGCCCATATCGTCAGATACAATCTGATATTCCCCATATTGTATCATTTTTTCGCCAAACCATTATGGCTCCCGATACCATTATTCAAAATCTTGGTTGAGAGATGGTGGCAGAATACACATTTGATACTGTTTGTATGCATTAATGGAAAATGGATTAGTTATATATTATACCAGTTCTGACCAATAGGGCAGGAGTAAGGATTGGGTCCCCCTAAGTATTAGGGATTCAGCGGGAGGGATCATCATAATATGGTATTCTTTCATTGTCAGCAAAATCTCTTTTCATATGAGAAACAAGGAGTTCGATCGCTCCTTGAGTACTTGTATGGAAAATTTATTAGGATAAATTAATAGAAATGAGTGGGTTGACCTACTTTTGAATAGTTCTAGCACACTTAGATGAATAACCAAGATGATCCTATTATGAGCCATCTAGATTGTTTGCACATTATGGCATTTTGGGAACATCATTCTATGAACTTGATTCAAGTGGGGATTCTTAGGCCAACTTCTAATCACATGCCAATCATTCTCAACTCTAAAGTATTACTTATGGATCTTAGACATTCAAATATGAGAACACTATCCAAATTAGAAAACATGCATCTTGAGATCCCATCATTTGCTAAAAACATGAAAATGATGTTGGATTTTACCTCTTGTTTTTGGTTGCACTAAAATTGTAAGATTACAAAGAGTTTAGAAGATGTTGGATTTTACCCCATATAATCTTGGAGGATTAGGATTTTTTATTTATATTCTAGGGAACACTAGGCTAGTTGCGTAGATTGGAAAAAAAAATGCACTTATGGGGACTGCCGATAGGATACTTGGATAAAAGTAATTTTCACTTTCTCTTTCGTTATTTTATCTTTTTCGGCCCTAATTTCTTCGATATCTATTTGTGATGATTTGAGGAGAGGATTTCATTATGTTTTGGGAAATCTAACATGTGTTTTGTTTATTTTAGTTGGAAAGGTATGTTTAACATGTTCTTCTCATTGAAAAATATTAAATCTTTATGAACATTTTGTGCATAGGGATCTTAACTCTCATGCAATGCTGGTGGACTTTCTCTTTGGCAAATAGTTGAATAATTCCATCATGAATAAAGCACAACTGCCAGAATTTCATTGTCCAATTTTATTTGATAATTGTCAATATAATGCTGTAAAATGTATTTTATATATGCAGGCACTAACAATTGCAGTAGCGTCATATTTGAGGATGGCTGGAAGGCCACTAGTTCTTCCTTCAAGCAACCTTTCTTATTCAGAAAACCTTTTTGTATATGCTTGACTCATTGTAAGTTTCACTCGGATAGCTCTTCCTCTGATGATTATACTATAAAATTCCATGTTTCTTCTATTATGCAACTGTAACACCAATTGGCTTTTCTGCTGTCATAATTCCATTTTCTAAAACTTGTTATGTTAAATTTTTTCCTTTCAAATCAGTTAATGATTTTTTTCTCTCCATATTTTGTAACTCTTTTTGCAAAAAATTAGTAAAGTGATTTGGTTGATCTCTTGTTTTGGTTAATATCTGTTAGATTGGCATGTTGTTTGTATGGAAAAAAATAATTTTTTAAACTAAAAAAAAAGGAAAAAAAAATTGAAAACAAAAAAGAAAGAAAGAAAAAACTTTCAAAAGAATTGCCATTGCCAGTGGTTTTTGGGCTGGTGTGGAGAGTCTAACTCAATTGCAGGATGTGTTGGGCAAGGAAGGTGTAGCTTGCTAAAATTGGTGCATCCAAAACCATTATAAACTGTCGATAATAGTGAAGTTACTCCAAGCAGTTCACAATGGGTGTCAGTTCCACTTCTGCATTGTATAAGATTGTTCTACATTTTCTTTTAGGAAATCAATATTATGCTTACATTTTAAAACCTGGATTGGATTTTGACCTGTTTCCATTGTTAAATTGGTACCAAATGGTTCAACTGCGTGTTAAAAAAAAAAAGCTTCTGATGTCTAGTTAAATAAACATATAAAATACAAATTATCATGCAACAAAAGTGCATGTAGCAAAGTGATTGGGATACTAACCTATCATGAACAAGTACTTATGTTTGGGAGATTTGCATTACGGTTCTCATTTCCATCTATGGCTTGGTTTTATTTTCACTTCTCATTGGTAATATGTAGGTTAGCAGTAATTCTCATTTCCATCTGTGGCTTGGTTTTATTTTCAATTCTCCCTGGCAATATGCAAGTAACTAATTCCTTAACCATCTCATGCCAACATCAATTTGAGTCAGCATAAACCTTTGGATCCTCTTTTTGAAAGGTATATTGGCTCTAATCCAACTCCCAAGCCCACAAATAAATTCAGCCCACAAATGTATTTCTTGCAATATTTCAAAATTTGAATGATATTTGTTACATTGCTGACAGTAACATTGTTTTCTAATATGTGCCACCAAAAAATTGGATATGGGCTCCCTTGTGGTTCTATTTGTCATTGAATTGTTTTTACTCCATGTTTTATATTTGCTTGATATGGATTTATTGATAGTTTTCAGCAATGATTATTGTATTTTTCAAAAGGGCGGTAGTAATTCCCTACTTGAACTGTTAGGATTACCTTCACTCTAACCATCCAGCATTATAGCATGGCAATAGGGCTTAAGGCATTATATTGATTTAGCTGATTTAACTTCAAATGTCTCTTGTATTTCAGGAAGCATTAAGGCACATACTGATTGTCTTTACAAAGCTAAATCCTAGTATAAGATACGTACAAGGAATGAATGAAGTTTTGGCTCCACCGTTCTGTCTTCCAGAATGATTCAAATGAGGAAAATGCTGTAAGTATTTCTTTTTCTTTTTTACTTTTGATTCACTTCTAACATGCTTCACTTTCTTGGTTTTTATGTGGAAGCACTTTGTATCTGGCATGGAACTTGGCTGCCTTCTATTAAGAAACTTTTTGCATATAGATTATTTGTCAAGTTTGCTGAAAACATCCAGGAAAGTGCATCTTTCTCATAGTAATCTTGGCATTGGCTATGGTTTCCCTTAACCATGTTTTTTTTCCTTAATTATTGTATTTATGTGTGGATAGATATGGAGATGTTGTACTAGAGGTTCTTATGCACTTTGAACGTCAGGTACCTGAAATGGTGCACTACCACTTAGAGCCACAAGCAGAAATGATGGGCCCTGCCTCCTTGAAGTGATGGTTATATGATGGGTACCATAATGTTTGCCAATAAGGTTGGACAAAGCATACATTAGGTCAACATTTTCAAAAAGTTCAAATTAGATGGACCCAAGAAATGTTGAATTTCTCCTTAGGATGAAACCTTCAGAAGTCTTTGGAGGGTTAATCCTCTGGAATTAGTTTAGTGGCAACTGAGTTGACTGTGAGGCATTACCCAAGACTTGTGGCCTTTTATGGGTTCTTATATATCTATATGCTATCATACTTCCAGCAAGCAATTCTGTGTTTAGTGGAGTTTATTAACTCAGAAATTGGTGCATATGTGCAAGCACTCAGAAATTGTACATGGGGCACATGTTAACTCAAATTAAACCAAGTTTTAGAACTCGTCTCTTATTTGCAGTCCGAAATCAGATTGGTTGAGCAGTCCTAACTTACAACTTGTGGACACCTATTTGTTAGGACTATTGGATACTCATCATGAATAAACCGTCTAATAGATGTCCACCAATCCAATAGCTTGATAATCAAATAAGCCTAATTTTTGGTTCATAATACATCTAATCTAAGACCGGTAATTTGGATATTATTTGACTAAATCTTTATCTTGAATTATTTAGTAGTTTTGCTTGACTAATCTACTGAGATTTATGTTGTGATTTGTTTCAGCTTTTCATCTTGTCATGCGTAATAGAAGGTACACATATTTCTATTATGATTTGTTTTGATTTTTTCTCTGCTTATGCGTAAAATGTCCTGATATAAATATTAAGAACCACATAGTGGCTTGATCACAATCTTCCAAACATTGGGTACATAGGCAGCCATTCATACTAGATAGTATTGGTGCAGCCACAATTTTTTTTCCCTTCTTGTAGTGTGGATGCATTTTCATCAGGACTACTTGGCAGTAAGAGTGAGGTGGATGTAAGTTCTCGAAACCTTAAATTAATCTTGAATCATTTATATCCTTATCGCTTCATTTATATGCTATCGTCAGGGTCAACTTGTAACTGCTCAGAACCCGCTCTGCCATAAGACATTACGGTGCATGACGGTTCCCAATAGATTAAGTTGTAAATTATTATTAAGAGTTGGTTGGATATCTTTTATTTTTTGTAAATGTTGTTAATGGTTAGATGGATGATGAATGTATTTGCGAATGTAAATGAAAATAAAGAACTTATAATATGTGTGTGTGTGTGTGTGTGTGTGTGTGTGTGTGTGTTATCAATGGAGGATACCTTGTTTAGGGGGACATGAAATTTTGTAGCTTATGGTATGGTGCCCCAATATTTGTTGTATGTCACTAGTATGTAGTAGATAATACTAGGTTCAATATTTTTTATATGTGGCTAAAAATATAATATATATCATGGATTTAAATTTTTGTGAGACTCTTTACTCAAAGCATTTATATGATCCTCATATGCATACTCTAATTTTGTTTTGACCATGTTGATCCATTGTCCAATGGTCTGGACCATTAGTACGTGAGGTGCCAACACGGACACTGTAACGCCCTGAAATTCGGGGGTCGAGCATAACTTAGCTCCTGAGTTCCAAAACATCACTTATGCAATATATTTAATGATGGATGTATGTTGTCTGTATTAGTGCATAAAACATGGAATAGATTAAGCCAAATAGCAAATATAATTCAGCGATAAGTGAAGAAAGCAAGCGGAAGATTTATAGAAATATATGTGTACAAGTGCAAATCCCTGAAGTACATATACATACCAGGTCGTATTTCAAGTGTTGCTATCAAAATTATAAGTATCAAATTACATCATTTAATTCCCAAAAGAAATCCCAGCATCCTGCGCATCAGAACAAGGCTCACTAGAACCCATTTGAAAACTGCATAAAAGAGAAAGTAGCCTCATCATCATCAATCTCCCGCTCTGCCTCAGAGGTCGCCTCAACATCTGCAACATCAGCAACTAAGACAGAGTCTGGTGGGTGTTTAACACCACCCCAGAACGTGGGAGTGAGTGATCAACTCAGTGGAACAATAAAGCAAAGGTTAACATGTTATCAGTTCAATCAAGTAGTAATGATAAAGTAGAACAATTAAACATGTCCTAAGTACTCTTGTTAATGCAAGGATGTATGAAGAATGATGCGTGCCCTCACGCGGACACCCTCAGCGTCTTCATCTTACGTTATGCATGACATCGCCTCAAAGTGCGCCACGTCTACAAAGCATATGCAAATGCGGTGCATCAACATGATTACCAAGTTGTTATTAGTCCTTTTCATACAACAGGATTGGGAAGCTAAGGTACTTTCCTCATATCACCATCCAAACTATGATCCATTCTAGGGTCATCAGTCCTAGGCATCTCATACGATCATATGGTTTGAGGTCGTTGCAAAGGGCTCGTCACCAATCAATACACGCCTTTCATACCTTCGTTACTACACTAAGGCTCATCACCTCAATGCGGTATCCAGGTATACTCGAGGTCACTACAGAGGGCTCATCACCAATCAATGTAGGCCGACAACACGAATATGGTGTCCCATACCACCATAATCGGCTCACGAGTTTAGTTGCTCACTGGTCACTACGGGGAGGCTCGTCACCCCAGCGTAGGCCGACAGCTAGACCACGGTGTCCCATACTACCATGTCCGGCTCATGAATCTTAACGGATCAAGGTACCATGGTTAATAGGATTTCATTGGTAAGTTCGGTACCCTAGATTCAAACAGTAGCGTCCATACATGGTGAACATATATCGGACAATCGGGTTACTTGACGAACTCGACTAGCATGAGCGCACGTTGGGTTGAACGACATAGAGTGCATAAACACTCCGCGTGGCCAAACTACTGCCGACAACTCTAATACGACTCGGGTTCGTTTAATCACATCCTACGTGGCGAAAGCAACCTCAGCCACGATCTCAAGGCCGATTACCGATTTCCTGGACTAATGCATAGTCCCACACACATTCCACTACAACAGTTATTCATATCTACAATTTAGATTAATAATGGAACAACAACTCAAATCATGTAGTACGTAAGCATTTGAAGAATATCAGCTTAGCATGGATTTAAGCATAAGCAAGACTTGAAATTAAACAACAAGGAATGTAACTTGCATGAAGAAAATCATACACACTAGTGAGAGAGTTGAGAATCGCTTCTCAACGCCCATACTAGATCGATATATCACACTTTAGATCATTCAGACATTTCTACAAACACTTAGAATACACAATACAACATACATGACATATGTTGAAATTCACACATTTGGACAATTCCTTTTACCAAGGAGTTGCCGCACATACAATAAGCATAAGTACATGACAAATAATCATGGCAATCACAGGTTCATATTTTATACGCATACGGTACTTTATACATATACATAGAATACACAAATCTCAATGTAACACATGCATATCAGGAACGCAAAATAAACATAACATTTGGCATGTAAAATCTCATCCATAGCAAGAATAAACCATTCACTGGCATTGAAAGCCTTGAAAACCATAACCTATACGATTAAAGTCCGCACCTTAAACTAGAAAAGAACACCGAACTAATTTCAGACGATAAGTCTTCGTCAACGGCAACAGGATAACCTAAGGCAAGAATAGAAATGAGCTACAACAACACAAAGACTATTCTAAGCTCTAACACAGATTGTGGTTAGGTTAACTTACCCAAAGATGAACTCAGAATCGCCGGAATAACGATTCTAAAGTGAAGGTTTAAGGATGAATAAGAACAGGAAAGAATCTAAGATGATTCACCAACTTTCTCTCTCACTTTCTCTCTCTTTTCCTCTCTCTTTCTTAGCTAGGGTTAGGAAATTCGTATGGAAAAGAGAGCTAGGGTTTTAAGGTCTATAAATAGGCCTAACATTGATGAAAATAACCCCAGGGCCAAGGTATACTTAGGGTATAACCAAAACAAGCCTCTCTCGATCCAACGAAGCACTTCCGGTGGGCCGATTACCACGAAAGGTCGGACTTAAGCTCACTGACCATGGATCTAGGTCAAACTGAGTTTTCGTACCAACCAGATCTTCAGATCAGCCGTGGCGGACCACACTCAAAACAACGGTCACCGAATCTCGATCAAGTCCACAAGCACAAGGACATGCCTGGGCCACCTTCCTTGATCAGAGGGTGAAATTGGGTCAGAATCCAACGGTCAGATTGCTTAAAATCGTCGCGTAAGTGACACGATTCAGATTTCATAAAATCTCATTAAATTTCCAACCGTTCTCACACTCTTCACTCCGGACTCAACCAAATTGACCCAGAACATCACATGGACTTGATTTTTGAGGTGATGGTCAAGCCCAACATGGTGACCGCAACAGCCTAAGATCATCACTATCGGACTTTCGACGTGCGGTCCAGGTCCGATCCAAAACTTCCAAAAATTCCCAAGAGCAACTGGATTTAGCGATGAATCCCAGATTTCAGAGTAACATAGCGCTAACTATTCTATAGGTTTTGAGTCATGCAGATCAAATTTAAAGTGATTGATGCAAATTTCACAAGCAATCGAGTATAGTGCTAATTACCCCAAAAAGCTTCTAAGGAAAATAGAGGTAGTACTTGGGTCTTGGAACAAAATTTTCAGGGTCATTATAGACACAAACCATGCCTTGGAATTATCTCAGACTTTTGTTGCACTCCTTTTCCTAACCGTGTATTTTTGAGCCACAACTTGAAAAATCACCTACAGCCAGCTGCATGCTAACTTGACATGTGGCCCCAATTTTGTAGGACATCTAAGAAAAGCCTTAATCATTAGCAGCTTTCCCATATTCACTCTTGCACCCTTTATTCAGGTCATGGGCTTTGGTATAAGTTAGTTATGTCCACTAATCCTTCTTACTGTACACGTGGCATCCTCCCACATCCCATCTGCCCAATCTGTGGGCCCCACTTTAAATTGGTCCATCGATAAACCAGACCAATTAAACAAATATGCCTCTGATTTATGGAGAATTGTTTTGGAGATGAGACATTTTGCTACTTTTCATTTTTACAGTGGATTAGATGGTCACACTTCTACCACTTAGGTATATAGTTTTAGTGTAATTTGTAAGTAAGCCTCACCTGTATCCCATACATCGTCTTCGAAGTATCAATGCTTTAGCTGAGATTGAAAATCAGTTTTAGTGTACGTAATCTATCACCCTTTCTTCTTTCCTGCCTTTCTTCAATGAGCTTTCTTCATATATAATGCCTATGTTGGTAAGTTGTCTCATATGTATGTGATTGTGATTGGCATGTTGGAAGATGGTCACATTTATTTCCCTAGCTTCTGTGTGTGTTGTCATCAAGGTGATTAGAGAAATATTTTATTTCTCTTTTTAAAAAAATCATTTCATCGGTCAAATTGAATCCTAGAAAATAGATGAGCATCATAAAAACCCTGCAAGCTAAAACACTAAAAGATTTCATAGCATCGCATTGGCAATGATTATTGAAGTTCCATTCGAACCTTTGATAGAATTTGAGCAACTTCATAGTTACACCGGAGACTTTGCTATTTCTTGCTTCCCTGCATAAATAGGAGATATAAGTATTCTCTATACCAGTGAAGTGTGCAACTACACTGCATGAATTTTGGAATAGAACCCTTCTTTTGGAACCTTCTTTCTTTATCTCAGTATAGTCCAGGCATTTTCCTAGGCTTGTGGATGATCTCATAAGCTGCGCAAAACTCCATCTGTGGATAAAATGAGTCTGGTTGATTGTTGCATGAAGAATGAAGGGAAGAAGCAATAGATTCAGGTGTGGGAGCGGGGAAGTGTCTATTTCAAAAGATTAGCGAGTATAAACAGCTAGAAAGTGGGAGCAGGAGCGCAAGTCAGAAGAGTGATTCAAAATTGGAGCGTTACCTGGTTTGAAGGGATTGTGCAACTGACTCTGGTCGTCTATGGCAATCACAAACTCATCAACTTCACCACACAGCACCAATCCCCATTGAGTGCATAGGCCAAGCATCACAAACCAGTCTTGTCCTACTCCTAACAAATGTCAACGTAACGAAATCACTTAATCCATATTATATTTCCATAATCATGGATTAATTTAAATAGAAAAAAATCAATAACAAGATAGAATCATTGTGGGTTACAATTGTGAAAAGTAATTTTACTGGATGCTCGGTTGAAGAGATTGGTGTCAACAGTTTCCCTATAGTTGATCACCATACCACTAGTAGTGTTGGCAATGGGCTTGATTAATCATTGGGCATAAAACGCAGGTCAGTAGTTGGGATTATGATTTCAGGCCCATGCCCACACATGAACAATTATAAGTCATGTCGGGCTGTGATAGAAACTTCTGTAAAACCTAAGCCAGGCACCCACTGCTTAACAATTGGACTCCAAAAGTTGCTCCATACCCAACCCTGTCTTCTAGTATAGTCTCAGGTTGTACCCTATGTGGCTGGCCTTGAAACCAAACAAGAAAGTGGCCTATTTCCAGCCCTTCTGAAGCTTCAATTTGCATTCTTGTCAAATGATGTTAATTGCTGATTGTCTTCATTTTATTTTAGTTTTTATAATTAACACAATCTTTATTGAGAAAAAAATGAAGATTACAACAAGGGCACATATTTCCCAACAACAAAGATCTATTCCTCAATTAACCAATGAGTTGGCCTCCTGCTTACCATCTCTGGGGAGTGTTGACGCAAGAAAGGGTTACATTTTAGAATTGCTAAATCTAAGTTCATCAATAATGAATGCCAAGCACCTCCATTCCAAATTACTCATGGTCTTCACCACTTGGTAACATTCGCCCAACTGAGTTCAGTTGAGATCCAGAATTGAAAGGACTTCTTACAATGCTTCAGGTCATAATTAAGGTTGAAATTATCCTACTCACTTTATTGTTATACCTAAGACTAGCTATTATCTTTGGTTGGTAATCTCCATTTTCATTTGGAATGGATGTGTGATCTTTCAATTTTGTGAGGAGATGAATGAGATACCTATGGCACTTGCGTCTATGTTTCCTTCCTAAAGAAGGCACAATGAACTGTTATCCTGTTCTTGGCATATTTTCTTTCCCCTATGGTGCAAACATAAGAGAAATAGCAATTTTTCATTTTAATAATATGCAAAATTCACTCTTACCATTTAAAGAATAAGCGAAAACCATTCCCTACCTATGGAATGATAGTTTTCTCTAGTCTCTGGCCACTGCTTTATCAACATCAGATATTTTGAATAATTTCAACTACAAATCTTTGGTGACTTTTCCTCTGTAGACAGTTGTGGGCATTTCTTTTTGTATTTTTGGGATTTCTGAGGCTTTTGATTTTCAGGGTAAGGATAAAACAGCTGCTGAAAGAAGGATTGTCATCTGTATTTTTGGTGATGTTGCAGAACAATGTCGAGAAGCAACTCTTAAGTATGCATGCCCCCTTAAAATGTTTCAACTGATTATATGCATTCTGGTCAAGTGTATGCATGTGCCTTTAAAACGTTAAAACTATGAAATTCTATTCTGACTGGGTGGTGTTGTACTTTTTTTTTTGTACTATTTTTGAATAGATATTATGATACCTATCTACCATTTTTACTGGATGCTTACAATGATGAGAGCCCTGATGTTCGACAGGTCTGCACTTAGACCATTGAGTTTTCTTGTGGTTCTATTTCATATAGCTTTCTTGGATCATATACAAGCTAAATTTTTTTATTTTAGGCTGTTGTTTATGGAATTTGAGTTTGTGGAGAGTTTGGTGGATCTGTGTTTAAACCTCCCACACCTCGTGGGAGGTAGCTTTCTTTTTCATGTGCACCTACCTTTGAGGAATTGTGCCTTTTTAACACCGTCAACCAACACCTACCTTTTATTAGCCTACAGAGGCTCTTTCTAGGCTAAATTTTGTTATAAGGTAGCCTCATGCACTCCATTCTGAAAATGTGATGGCATATGACAATGTTGTCTCAGCTGTGGGGAAAATTTGCCAATTCCATCGTGACAGTATAGATGCAGCTCAGGTAGTTCTGCTTTCCATCTTCTACTTTGTGCTTCAAGTTGTAATTCGTACATTGTGATTTCCTGGCAACTGTTGAAACTCGATCAGCTTTTAACAGACAAAATTAAATTGCATTCCCCAACTGGTGAATTTTATTTTTTTAAATTGCAGTGAGATAATAGGAGTTGGCCATGAATACATGGAAGAGTTCTTTGGTTGTTGCGAATCTGTTTTGGCTAAAGATGGTTTGTTTGTCCTACAGGTTACATATTGTCTATTATAAATTTTCTTGATTATGGTTTGATTTGAATTATCTGAAAAGAAAGGTGTACCTGTAGCAGTCCATTTAAATGGCCTGACTTAGCCATTTCCTCTTTATTGAATTGAATTGTTACCAATTTTGTAAATGGGATTCTTATTAAACAATCATGTGAATTATTTTTTGAATGACTATCAGGTGTAAGATTCAAAATAAATAAATAAATAAATAAATAGACTTTGATGATATATTTTTTTAAATTTTATGGATATTTTAGCGATGGACTAAATCCGTCGCTAATTTCTGAACAAGTTGAAAATAACAACGGATTTAAGTTCATTGCTCTCCTCATATTAGTGACGGACCTTATCCGTCGCTACTATTTTTAATGACAAATTATTCGGGTGGTTAATTTAGAATTTCAGCGACGGATTTTTAATTTTTTGTGATGGATCTTATCCATCGTAATCTACGATAGACCTTATCTGTCGCAGATTCAACGACGAATTTAATCTGTCGGAAATAAAAACAACCTAGTAAACAGTGATGGACCAAGCAACGGACAAAATTCATCATTTTTTTGGTTTTACGATGGATTTGGTCCATTGCAAATCTGCGATTTTGGCGTAGTGTTGTCACCGGGTAATGAGGGCAGGAATGAAAAAGGATCACGCCTATCATGGGAATAAAAATGGACATAATGGCGATTTTGTCGCATGAGGGGCCTTGCACCAAGTGGCAAGCACCGTTTCATCTTCTGGACAACTTACAAGCGGACACCTCTCTCTAAACCATTTAATACTTCCACCAGGCAAATTCTGTGTTGCCACGTGGTGGAGCATATGGATTGAGGTGTCTCCTCATTCTCTTGTGTGTTGTTAGCATTAAAGGCATTACCTTTTGGATGCTTAGAAATATAGACTTCCCCTTCAATATGCATCCACCTAGTCTAACAAAGTCCAAGCTTTGCCAACTTGTCTCCTTGTTGATCCTCCTTCATCTGTCCGATGGGTCCTCTTGTATACTTGCAGTTGTACGGAGATCTGTGCTTTTCGGTACGCTTCCCCTATGTCCTTCCCCTTTCTTTTCTTTTAATGTTAATTTTCTTTTCATCAGTATGTCTTCCGATGAGATCTCAGGGGGAGCTTTTGTTTCAGGAGCCTTCTATATGGAGTCTGTGCATGATAGCACAGATTCCCAGTTGTCTTCATCCCTAGGGGAACCATCACTGATAAGGCACCTCATGGTCGGGAGGCATCTCTGCCTCAAGTAGATACAGGGTCTAGTGCAACCTCCTCATCTTCTCAGGGGGCAGCCTCATCAACCAACATCTTTATTTCCTGGCTTTGGAGGGAGGACTTGTAGTCCATCCAATTGAAGTTTGCGATCCTGAACTCGGTGGAGCTATGATTTCCTCGAGCTGGAGAACTCCTAGGTCATCCTCCTACGGGGGGTGGCCCTATATTCAATCTTCTTTTCTTGTGGCTTGCGGCTACCTTTCCATTCACTGGTAAGAGAGGTGTTGCACCACTTAAAGGTTTTCTTTAAGAGAACTTAACCCTAATGTATGGCGAGCTGTCTTCGGATGTTACGCCTTATGGCGGCAAGTCGGCAATTCTAAGCTCTCTATGGATGAGCTCCAATACTTATACTAGGCCAAGAGCAGCCCTAGCTCTCACAACTAGTATTATGTTTCTTCCTAGCCGGGCAAGTGTTAGGCCATCATTACCAACAACCCCTCTTCCAATAAGGGTTGGAAAGATAGGTGGTTCTTCGCTATGAGAGAGTGGGAGGACCCTGCATTAGAGCTATGCGAACTGCGAGCTCAAGTTCCCATCGTGTTTTCCCTCCTAGGTCAGAACTTGAGTTGTGGCTTTGTACTTATGATTTTATATTATTTTTGCATTTTTTGAAGATATTTAACTCACTTGTTCTCTCTTTAGCTCTTCCTTGATCTTGGGCCAGTGTCTCGAAGCTCCCTCCTGCGCTAGGTCAAAATTGCTTGAGAGTGTCCTGTCACCCAGCGGGATACAAGAGACTGATCACTCCAGTCGTTCTGTAGCAGGTTGGCCTATCAGTGGTTGGGCCATCAGGTAAATTTCTTTTTATTGTTGTCGAGGTCTTTTGGCTATGTTATTTTTATTTTTATTTTTCTTTATTTCATTCATTTTTGTAGAAATGGTGGATCATCCTCGAGAAAAAAGATGAGGCTCCCCTCTACAGGGGAGATAGAGCAGTTGAAGGCCGCTGCTAGGAGGGTTGCTCCTTCGACGCCTGCTCGATGTGCACCTGCGGTTGGTTCTGTTGGGCCTTTAGCAGAGAGGTCAACAACTAGGCATGCTCCAAAGATTATTCCCCCGACTATGCAGGTAGAGGTGGGGGAGGATGCTTTAGCAAAGCCGAGAGATGCTGCAGTAGAAATAGCTAATGTGACAGCTTCTGTGGTACTCCAGGAAGCTGCTTCGGCTATGGTGGCATAAAGCTCTCCTCCCCCAAGCATGCCCCTGAGGGAGTGGTAGATCTGGAGTTGTCCCCAACCCATGTTGAGACCGCTGCCGAGAGTGCTTCTGAGAACCAAAGCTCAGCCCTTGAGGGATCCACAGGTGCGGGGACATCAGGGACGTCAGCCCATGCACTTCTCCAGAGACATATAGTCGTGCTGGGTAACTGGGGTCGCGATCATGTGTTTGAGGAGGAAGTCAATGTGTTCCTTTCCCTACATCCTGACCCCCTTCTTGGTACCTTGGTGTCAATGTAGATTATGGTAACGTCGCCGATCCTCATCTCCCCTCTTTTTTTCTTTTTCTTTTTAATGTTCTTTATGCTTATACATTTTTTAACCTTCGTCCCCTTCCTGTTTATAGGGCGCCCTTAGGGCTCTTGCCCTCCACCACCTTTTGGCCAATCTGAGGGGCTACTTAAAAGAAGCTAACCAGAGGATCAAGTCTGCTGGGGTCGAACTCTGGGCTAAGGTTGTAGAGTTGAAAGCAGCTATGGAGGCCCATGCGGCAGCCTATGCCGAGGTCGAGGTCCTTCGAGGAGCCCTAAGGGCTTCTATGGAGGACCATGCTACCAACGCATCTTTGTTGGCTATTGAGCAATGGGAGAAGGCTAACTTGGCGGGCCCATGTGGTTGAGGTTGAGGCGAGGGCCTCTGAAAAAGAATCTCGCCTAGCCGAGGTGGGGGTTTGGGCAATTGAGGTAGAGGCCAAGCTGGAGGGCCACAATTCCTACGAGGGAGGCAATCTTGATGGAGGCCTTTAAAGCATCTGATGTTACAAGCTGGCTTCCAACATTTCTGAGAAGACGTCTAGTGTCAATACCTTGAACTTGACGTAGGGTGTTTCGATGATGATGCTACTGAAGCCTCTAAGGTTGTCGATCCCGGGGCCGAGGAACTCCCATATGCATAGGCTTTATTGTAAATTTACATCTTCTTGAACAACTTTGTAACACCTCCCTTAATTAATGAGAGGATTTCTTTTTACCCAGTGTTAGAGCATAAAATTTGGTTAAGGAAAGGAATCAAAGAAGGAAGATTAAAGACTAAAGTAAAGTAAAGAGAGAGAGAGAAGCTGAGTTGCACGAATTTTGAGTTGTGCTGGAACCTAAGTTGCACAGGACTGCACAACTCATCACAGTTACCCTGCCTTGTACTACTCTCTTCAGGAATGGTTGGATTAAAGACACAAAGTGGGGTCCACAGCACGGGATTCAAGGACCCACATGTGTTGAAGCTTATAAATACCCCCTACCCCCCTCATCTGAGGGATCGGATTTTCATAAGACCAGTACCTTTGACAAGTATTAGAGAGAGAAGAAAGAGAGAGGGAAGAAGGCTGGGCCACGCTACTCTTTTCGAGTTGCGCGGGCCCACACAACTCCTCAATTCACGTAACTCATGAAGGAGTTACGCGGGTACCCTGTGAGGCAATATCATATTAATCTTTTAAAAGTCGTCAGGTCATTCCATGATCCTTTAGAGATTCCTGGGATTCTTTTACCATATCGATGAAGGAAGATGCGTGTGTAATGAAGATCTGCACAACTCATCGCTGATGGAGATATGAATGATATGAGCCGGAATGCTATCGAAATTTATATTTGAATTTATTCAATACTTATACTTTTTATTATAAAAACTCTATCCTAGAATCAAAGGATCAAAAGGATGTAAATGAATTCAGAATGAATAAACGTGATGATTATTCTCCCCATTCTTTCTCTTTGTTACTATTAAGTAAGATAATTCCCCGAATTAAATATTTTTCATTTTTGGTCGAAACAAAATTGCGACTCTGCTGCTGGAGAACAAAATGCCCACCATCTCATCCATGGATACATTGTACGAACAAAACATCCAAAGCCAGGAATGATGAATTTTGAATTAATTCGCACTGCAAGCAACTGTCTCCAAATTAATCCCCAATTGTAGGGACCTACACCGTAACTTCTCATAGTGCAGGTCACTACTTCAGGATGCTCAGGAACAGTTTAATCATACCCAAATTGTCACACAAACCTGCTTGGGTAGTAGGGTTCCCTTAAGAATTAGTTGCCCTCCCGCAACGACAGACTGTTGGATCGTATCAAAATAAAGAAAGCGCTTTCAACCGGAGGAAGTTTATCATCGTCAAAAGTCTCATGGTCCACAATATACTAAGAGAATGAGAATTGATAAAAGTCGATGGCATTAGTTGACTCGATCATGTCAATCACACACTCATACGTTCTTTTCAGCATCACTCTCTTCTGATAATGACATAGTGGAATTCATGAAGGATGAACGTAAGCTTTCTTCGAGTCATCATACGTTCAAGGAAAATAAACACCTAGCCACCCGGAAAAGTAGTGCCATGGTGTGAAAGTCAAGCTGACCCCGACAGATGGGTTCTGACAATGAGTAGTAACATCACCAAAAGCCCTATATAATGAACAAAGAACGGGACCCGCCAGTGAATATTTCCAACCCTCTACTAGTCCTCCCACGACAATAAATATGATAGGCCTAATGGCATCGGCCCATTTGGAGCTTGGAAGTACAACGATGCTGAGCCAATATGCAAGGAAAGCTGTCAATTCACCCTTGGGTGTATATTCTGGAGGATTCCTTATTTTACGATGAGCGTTCTCAATTGAGGGTCAATATTGCATATTGGACCCCATTTATATCTTGGTTTTATGAACATGATAATGCTTAATGTTCTATTTTACTCATGTTTGTGTTGCAAGGTGAATTTAAGAGCTTAGATTGAAAATAGTACCAAAAGCGTGGATTTAATGCTCAAGAATCACCAAGTCAAGGGATGGATCTTAGGAGACCAAGATTGAAGAATTCACATGCCAAAGATCCAAGGAAACCAAGTGATGAAGGAAGAGAATCAAAGAATTGAAGTGAAGATAAGGAAGCCTGAAAATCATCCTGAAAATAGATTCCGGGGCCAGAAAAGTCTAATTCTGGAAAACTGTTAGAATGACGTTCAATAATATCGAAGACCTGTAGATAATATCAAAGGGACATATCGAAGACTTGTAGATAATATTGAGAAATTGAGGATTTTTTGCCAAACTCGCTGGACATTCTGGACCGATCTTCGATACTATTAAAGACCTATTGATAATATCGAAGGACATATTGAAGACCCTTAGATAATATCGAAGCTGCGTAAATTTGAGGCAGTTTCTAGATTTTTTCAAGTTGATGCAAATGAAGGTGTTGCAAAACTATAAATAAGAGTCTCTAGGGCACTGTTACGGATCATGTAGGGTTTTAAGGAGCAAAGCACAAGGGTGGAGAGTCATCGCCTAGGGTTTTTCTTCCTTTATTCCTTAGTTTTTCATGTTTTCTTCTAGAGATTTTAGTTTAATCATGTCTATGATTGGCTAAACCTCTTAGCTAGGGCTAAGAGGTAAAGCTTCTAGTGTGATGGGATGTTTTTATTGCTTTGATTCATATTTATGATGAACTTACTTTAATTCTAGTTTGATTATAAGGAATACTTTCAATTTTTAATGGTTTGTTGTGAATCAAATTACAATGGATCTGCGATAACTTTGAGTATGTTCTTTTCATGTGTTGGGATTATGGATCTAAGAAATCCTATTGTTCACCATCGTCCCTTGGGCATGGTTGGATGATGGAATCCTCCCTAACTTTCATAATTCTCTCGGATTGATTGTGGGATTGGTAAATCCTGTTGTGAGCCATTGTCTCATGGGCATGGTTTTGTGATGGAATCACTTCTAGTTCTTACACCACTCTTCCATTAAGAATTAGGTGAAAGAAAGTTCAGATTTGATTTTACTGAGATATCTTCCAATTGGATAGGATAGTACTCCGATTCCAATCGTGTGACTTGAATCAAGCATAAATCTCCCTGATCTCTACAAGTGGATCCTTGGAAACCCTAGTTTCCCACCTTTGAATTTCTTAAGTTTTTCATTAAATCTCTCACAATTACTTTCAAATATTCCATATTTAGATATACATCTTCTTCTAGTTCTAGTTCTAGTTGCTTTTAGAATACTCACGAGATTAGTCCCCGTGGATTCGACCTCGGTCTCACCGAGATTATTACTACATTGTAACCCTACACTTGGGGCTGTAAACAAGTTTTTGGCGCCATTGTCGGGGACTAATGGTTGCATTTTTCTGAGATTAACTAGTTTTGGAATTAGGTTAAAAATAAGGTTTTTCTATTTTTCTATTTTTAGGATTAGGGTTTGTTTTCTGTTTTTAGAAACTTTCTAATTCTAGGATTTTCTTTTATTTTTAGAAACTAACTTACTTTCTAATTCTAGGTGTAGAACTTTCTTAATCAGTTTTTATAAACTTTCTATTTTCTATTTTTAGAAACTTTCCATTTTAGAAACTAGTTTTAATTTATTTTTAGAAACTTTTTAATTTTAGAATTTCTGTTTTTAGAAACTGACTTGTTTTATTTTGTTTTGTAGGATTTTAATTAGGAACTTCTAATTTGGTAACTTCTTTCTAATTCCCTCTCTTTTTCTATTTCTAGATTTCTATTTTTATCTCCCTTTTAGGTTTAAGTTGTAATCTGAAATTGAGGGCTGAGAGTGTTTCATGCCCAAGTGGGTCTGTGATAACACTCAATATTTTTTGAGTGAAGGAGGTTTAGTTGAGGGGTTATCTATCCATCACAAGATTAGACACCACTCAAGATCCTCGGAGTTAATTGAAGTGATGGCTGCAAATCAACCAGTTAATCAACCAAGAAGACAACCTCAACCTAGGGTTGAGGAAGTCCAAGGTGAGAATGAGGTGCATCAAGCATGCCTACCTTGTACTTTGTGAGATTATTTAAAACCAACGGGGGTGAGTACACCATCATGCATGGTTTTTCTAGAAAATACGGGAGACATGGATATCAAGCTAGGGGTGATCGAACTCCTTCCAAAATTTCATGGACTTGAATCTGAAAATCCATACTTACACTTGAAAGAGTTTGATAAGATTATAGAAACTCTATACTTTCCAAATGTGTCCGATGACACGGTCAGGCTGAAACTCTTACCTTTTTTTTGAAAGAGAAAGCTAAGACGTGGTTGCATTCACTACATCCTCAATTTATTGGTAGATAGAATGACATGACAAGGGAGCTCATAAGGAAAATTTTCCCATACCATAAGACGAACACCCTTAGAAAGTCAATCATGAACTTCGCCCAGAAGGAAGATGAAACATTCTTCCAATGTTGGGAGTGGTTCAAAAATCTTGTTAGTTCATGCCCACAACACAGTTTTGAAATGTGGTGTATCACTAACTTCTTTTATGATGGACTGACATCTTCCATGCGCCAATTGGTTGAGACAATGTGTAACAGGGAATTCATGAATAAAAATGTTAATGATGTGTGGGACTACTTTGATAAGCTTGCTAAAAACACACAATCATGAGACATCTTATCACGCTCCAAACTGGGAAACTGGGCTCACAAAATTCCCGATCCCCGAATCAGGCGCTGACAGCCTCCATAGTACCCCATCTTAGCTCCCAGCGTCCATACGCCAGATTCTGATCCTGGGATCTTATAAGGAGGATTTTCCAATATACATTTAACTCATAATAAGCATAACCACTAGTTTACCCAAACCACAAAGGCAACATCATCACCACATATCCACTAATAAAAATATTTGAATATAATATATGAAGGGGAAATAATGTCACCTGCATGCATCTATCGTGCATAAGCTTATAGAAAGCTCAGAGGGTGGTGAAAGTGTGTGCGATACAGGTGCCAAGATATAAATATCAGAGTAAACAGAAATACTGGTAGTCCATAATTACCATCAGCCTTATCTAGGATATGTGATGCAAAAACATAAACTAATATCATATACTAAGGAAGCAATGTAGATCAGTTATGCAATGCGGAGATATAGTAAGCCAAATATTAGATACCGATGATGGAATGTAATATGCGGTGCGAATGAAATGACTAAGCTGGAGTGTAAAGTTGGGATGATAGTACGTAGTATCGCAAGCTACGGGGTCTACCACAAGGGACTTCTATCTAAACTAGTCCCATACCTAAATTTGGATAATCGGACTCAATGTGGTAAATTCCTGATCTCAGATTAGTCGCGCACCCCAACCAAAATCCTGGCCATTGAGAAGGTACACATAATAATTAGTTACACACCACCAGTCCGAGTGAATAGTGAATGAATGAATGAATGGGTAAAATGGTGAGTATACAACTCCTGCTCAACAAGTCCACATATCAGTACTGTACATCTCTTGGATCATCACCGAGGTCTATTACACTTTACGCCAGCTTGCTGCCCCTATCCGAGTGCACAACTGGGTAAGTGAAAGAGACCTCACTATCCACCTCCCAATATCGGGCCCGCCTTGTCGATAGCAGACCCATTCCTCAAGCTAGTCAAACTCAACCTAGATATTGCCCCCTCACTTAGGCGGGTAAGGTGACACCCACTCCCAACCGACCACGACACAATGAGAGACGTGGCCTACTGGTATACGGCCCTCATGCGCTCATATATATATCCACTCGGTCTAGACGTTGGGGCATCTCCTAGCCATGGAGGTTTAGAGATTTTCACCCAAGGACATTTGTGGCACCCGTATACTATAACCAAACATTTCTGGTGTCCCATCTAGCCATCCACGACATGCCTGTGAAAGCCACGACCCTGATGTCGCTAGGGCGTACGGTAGTCATATCACAAAATGCGAGATGCATGAGTCACACAGTCTAATCATGTATCAATCCTGTGTATACCATGCACTCATGTGGGACGACTCCGCTTATCAGGGAGTCCCATAAACAATCTGCCCTATGGCATATACAATGGTCAACCACACCTCATAACAAACATGCAGATGATGCGTATAGGCATGTATCATGATGCTATGCTGTCACATACTCATAATCGGTATCGATAACTGGCATCGATAATTGGCATTGATAATCGGCCTAACAAAGGGCCTAAGGGAAGGTCACAATGTGGACATTTAACCATCATTGCCCATTAATGTGGACATTTAACCAACAATGCTCCCAAGGAGTGGCCCTCATAGGGTCAATCATATAGTGGGCCCATGGCCTCACACAAGGGCCTAACACACATCACTATGTAATTCACTCATGGGCCGCATATACATCACAATGGGCCTCGGCACATGGGCCACAAATACATCACATCGGTTCTCATTCATGGGCCGCATATACATCACATTGGGCCTCGGTACATGGGCCATAAATACATCACATTAGGCCTCACTCATGGGCTGCATATACATCACAATGGGCCTCGACACATGGGCCATAAATACATCACATTGGGCCTCATACAAGGGCCTCACATACATCATATTGGGCCTCATATACATCAAGTTGGGCCCACCATTCTAGGTGAACTATCCACACCATACATCTATTTTTTTAGATCATTTTTGAGTATTTTCCAAAAAAGAATCATATTGGAAGATCATCTGGGCCATACTACAAATAATAGTAGAGATAATGATTTTCACCATTAAAATTCCCATGGCCTACCATAACATTTATTTTCCATCTGATCGGTTCATAAGGTCACAATGACTTGAATTAAGAGGAAGAACAGATATCATATTGATCTAAAACTTCTGTCATCCCTAAAGGATTTCAATGGTAGGTGTTCAATTCTTCGTTGTTTTCTACAGTGTATTCTACCTGATAGACGGTTGGATATAACAAATACATCATGGTGTGGCCCACCGTCCAGCCATCTGGATGGTGTGGGCTACAACATATACATCATAGCGTGGCCCACAAAACTTGTTGCCATAAATACAGCAACTATGTAGCTGGTGTGCAAGCCCGCCGTCCATCAGACGGACGGTTTGGATATAAAACAGATGGATGGTGTGGGTATAAAACATACATCATGGTGTGGCCCACCGTCCAGACATCTGGACGGTGCGGACCATCACATACATCATGGTATGACCCACCGTCTAGCCATCTGGACGATGTGGACCATCACCTACATCACGGTGGGCTCCATCCAAATGGACAGATGGCATGGATGGAATCCACGCATCAGGTGGGTCCCACTGAATTTGGTGATGTCACATAGTAGCATTATAGCTGGTGTGAGGTATACCATCCAATCTGTCCAGCAGGTGGGTCGCACATGGGGCCCACCACTTATGTACATATTTATAATATAATATGATATTATATATTTTTATCTTTTTTTAAAATGTCCAGCGTCCAAGGCCTTCCCAATCTGAACGTACAGTGAGGATTCAACTCTTCATCAAGGTGGTCCACACATGTGGCCCACCATCTGCAACGAATCAAGCAAATATTTTTATTTCCCTTCCATCCAGCATCTAGGGTCTGGACAACATGGATGGAACATGTACATCATGTGTTTGGGTCCCACTGTCCTAGATGGATAGTGAGGATACAACATATACATCATGTGTGAGGTCCATGTGTAGGTGGCCCACCATCTACAATGAATCAAGGATGATATATGTCATTTCCCCCCACTTAGGCCTGTCTAAATGGACAACAGGGAAGTCAGCAAGGTGGGCCCATTGTGGACAGCAGTGTGATCCACGTGGTGGAAAGCATGGATAAAAAAATACATCATGGTGGGCCACAAGATTAGAAGGAGAGATAGAGAGAGGAGAGAGAGTGAGATAGAGGGACCCCGCCACTATGAGCCCCTCTTTGCTTACAACCACATACATGAAATGGGCCCCATCACAAATTGGCCTTACATTAAATATCAAGATCTAAGGCTATGAACACCCACCATTAGATCTTGGACTCCTCTTTCCACCGATGCATTTTAGAGCTCCAAGGGATGAATTTCAATGTTTGAGATAATCTTTGGAGGGTGGGATTGGATGGTAGGAAGGTGGGCCACACCTAGCTCTTTCTCATGGAGAGCTTGGATGTTCTTTCTCATGGTGGGGTTGCTTGGGAGTGAAGGAAGAGATGACAGAGAGAGAGAGAGAGGTGATGTAAGGGATGGGTGATGGATGGAGAAAGAGAGAGAGTTGACTGTAGGGTACTTGTGTAAGAGAGAGGTAAGGATAGGCTATGGGTTGCTTGTACTTGACTTGAGGTGTAATGTGTACTTGATTGATGGGATTGATTTGAAAGGTTCTCTTGGGTTTTACAAATGCATGGCATTTTCTTCTATATAAATGTGGGCCCACATTTCCTGGCCTGGGTATCTCATCGGCACGTGAGAGGCGGCGTTAGAACTATGGTGACGGCACGGTTGTAAGGGTACAAGCCTCGAATCGAGACAACTCAAACCTATGGGATACGACTTATGGTCACGCATAATGTCGATTATAGGTTGCGGGTTGCCAGAATTTGACCGGGAGGACTGCGAAAGCCTGTAGAATGGTACGATTTAGGATACGGGCCTTACACATCTCTCTAAAATCAAGCACCACGTCTAGGTCAACTTAATCCAAGGAGAGGGACGGAATGTTATTCCTGAAAGAGGAAGATGATATCAATGCTAAAGTGGCTAATCTTACCAAAAAACTCGAGGCCATGGAATTAAAGAAGGATAAGGGTAAGGAAACTGTTTGTGGTATTTATGCTTGCAACATTCACACATCTGAAAATTGTCTAACAATACCTGCCTTTCAAGAGGTGCTGAATGAGCAATCCAATGCCATGAATAATTACCAAAGACCTTTTAGTGGACCCATCTCTAACACATATAATCCTAGTTGGAGAAATCATCCAAACTTCAGTTGGAGAAATGGACAAACTGCTACACTTCAAGGATTCCCTAATCAAATTCCACATTAAGGGAAACCTCAGGAGGATCCGATTTTAAAGTAGCTTCAAATTCAAGAGCTTTTCAATCAGGGTATGCTACAAGTCTTTCAAGACCTCACAAATACCATAAAAGGACTTGAGACTAAAAGTGCGATTGGGAATAAGGGGAGTCTTCTATCTCAACCTCTTCCCAATCCAAAACTGCAATATGAAGTTAGCGACCCGAGCTCTTTAAATCAGATGGAGCAAGCTAAATCTATCACCACTCATAGGAGTTGGAAGACCATTAACAAAACCATTCTGGTTAGGGCTGAAAAGCCTAAGGATCCGGAAGAGGACAATGATGATAGATCTAGCCATGTCCCACAAGAATTAGAACCTGAACTTCAAGGGAAGCCGGTTGGCCCATTTCCCTAATGGTTGGTTGCACCAAAACCTCTCTCTAACTCTCAGGACATTCTAGAGGTGTTAAAATAAGTAAAGGTCAATATTCCTCTACTTGATGACATAAAGCAAATACATTCATATGCCAAATTTCTAAAAGACTTGTGCACGACTAAAAGATGGCAAAGTATCAAAAAGAAAGTTTTTCTAACAGAAAAAGTGAGTGCCATCGTAAAGCAAGATGTGCCACTAAAGTACAAAGATCCCGGTAGCCTACCCATCGCTTACGTAATTGAGAACTACCGGATTGAACATGCACTTCTTGACTTAGATCAAGTGTAAATCTGATCTCATACTCGGTCTACAAACAATTAGGTTTGGGAGAATTAAAACCCACCTTAAACACATCACAACTTGCTGACCGATCAGTTCATGTACCGAGAGGGGTAATTGAGGATGTGTTGGTTTAGATTGACAAATTTTACTATGTGATGCCCCGGTCATCATTACAATGTGGGTGGGCGCAATGTGGGCGAGGCTGGGTGCTTGGGTGAGCTACCGTAGCTAGTGATTGTGGAAAAAACTTGTCCCACATCGCTTGGGTAGTTGTTCGAAGTCCTAGCTATAAGTGGAGCTCTCTCCTTCCCTATATGAGGCCTTTTGGGGGAAACCCTGAGAACAAAATCGTGTGGGCGCGCGTGCATGCCTAAAGCGGACAATATCATACAGTGTCGGTGGGACTGTTACAAAAGATAAAACAACATATGCGTAATAGCCCCACCGACATTATATGATATTGTCCACTTTTGGCATGCACCCGCACCCGCGTGGTTTTGTTCTCAGGGTTTCTCCCAAAAGGCCTCATATGGGGAAGGAGAGAGCTCCACTTATAGTCAGGACTTCGAATGACTGCCCAAGCAATGTGGGACAAGTTTCGTCCACAGTCACTATCTACAGTAGCTCACCCAGGCACCTAGCCCCGCCCACATCACGCTCGCCCACATTGTAATGGTGACCGGGGCGTCACATACTACCCGGTAGATTTTATCATCCTGGATATGGAACCCATCAGTAATATGAGCACTCAAATGCCTGACATTCTTGGTCACCCATTCCTTACCACTTCAAATGCAATCATTAATTGCAGGAATGGGTCATGAGTATGTCTTTTGGGAATATGACATTGGAGTTGAATATTTTTTTCAACACAAGCAAACAGTTAGAGGATGATGATGATTTCCAAAACATTAACATAATTAACTCTTTCGTGGAAGATAGAACACTTTTAACCTTATCCTCTGACCCTTTAAAGACATGCCTGGCCCACTCCCATGATTTTGATGATAACATGATTGATATTGTGACGGTACTTAAAGTTAACCGGTGGAGGCCACAATTCAAAGACTTGCCCCAAACTGATGTAATACCTCTACCTTAAGGCATCGAAGCTTGACTTAAAACCATTGCCCTCTGATTTGAAATATGTCTATTTAGGTCAAGATGAGACATACCCCGTGGTGATTTCCTCCCACCTTGAGCAAGAACAGGAGAGTATGCTCATCTCTACTCTCATTGAGTATAAAGGAGCCCTTAGATGGTCGATTGTGGACTATAAGGGAATTAACCCTTCGATTTGTACTCACCACATTTATCTTGAGGATAATGTGAAGGCCTGTTGGCAATCACAACGTACACTAAATCCAAATATGAAGGAAGTGGTTAAGGCCGAGGTTCTTAAGCTAATGGATGTAGGTAACATATACCCAACATCCGATAGCCAATAGGTGAGTCCAACTCAAGTGGTTCCCAAGAAGTTTAGAATCATCATCGTAGACAATGCCAATAATGAACTCATGCCAATTAGAGTTACTACTGGTTGGAGAATGTGCATTGACTATAGGAAGTTGAATATCATCACGAGGAATGACCACTTCCCTTTGCGCTTCATCGATCAAATCTTAGAAAGTCTAGCTGGTCATTCCTATTACTGTTTGGTGAACATGGTCTTTTCTTAGTCTTTGAGGACTATCTCTACAACCAGATAGAGATAGCCCTCGAAGTCCAAGAAAAGACTATGTTCACATGTCCTTTTGGCACATTTGCTTACCAAAGGATGCCATTCAGACTGTGTAATTCCCTTGCCACCTTCCAGCGATGCATGATGAGTATTTTTTCTGACATGGTGGGGTAATATTTAGAGGTCTTCATGAACGACTTCTCGGTCTTTAGTCCATCCTTCAGCGAATGCTTGAAAATTTTAAAAAATGTGCTGAAGCGATGTGAGGTAAAGAACTTGGTACTGAATTGGGAAAAGTGTCATTTCATGGTTCATAAGGGAATTGTCCTTAGACACATCATCTCGTCCAAAGGAATTGAGGTAGATAAGGCTAAAATTGATCTTATCTCTAACCTACCTCCACCCAAGAACATACGAGACGTGCGATCCTTCCTAAGACACGCTGGGTTTTACAGAAGATTCGTAAAGGACTTTAGTCACCTCTCTCAACCTCTATGTAATCTACTTCAAAAGGACGCATCATACGAGTGGACTGAGCAATGCCAGGAAGCTTTTATTAAGCTTAAGGGCATGTTAACCACTGCACCTATCATGTAGCCACCCGACTGGAGCCTTCCTTATGAACTTATGTGCAATGCATCTGACTATGCTCTTGGGGTGATTTTAGGCCAGAGAAAAGAAAAGAAGCCCTATATTATTTATTACGCAAGTAGAACTCTAAATCCTGCCCAAGTGAACTGTTCTACTATGGAAAAGGAACTCTTAGCCGTAGTGTTTGCTTGGGATAAATTTAGATCCTACTTGATTGGATCTAAGACTGCCATTTACACAGATCATGCGACGCTCAAGTATCTTCTTTCTAAGAATTATGTTAAGCCCCGCCTGATTAGATGGATCCTCCTACTCCAAGAATTTGATTTAGAAATAAAAGATAAAAGGGGAGTAGAGAACGTAGTGGCTGACCATCTTTCCCACCTTGATCTCTCTGATTTCCTTGAGACGACACATATAAATGACATGTTCTTTGACGAACAATTGTTCAAAGTCTCCCATTCACCTTGGTTTATTATATTGCTTATCTTGCCACAAGTTTCACGCTGACATATTGGACTGCACAAGATAAGAAAAAAATTCTTCATCGTGGTTCATAAGTTCTTCTGGGATTATTCATATTTGTTTAAATATTGCCAAAACCAAATCTTAAGGAGATGTATGCCAGAAAATGAACATCAAAGTGTCATCTCCTTCTATCACTCTTCTGCTAAGAAAACCACGACCAAGATTCTATAGTGTGGCTTTTACTGGCCCACTATGTTCAGGGACACTCATGAGTTTTGTAAATCTTATGAGCGTTGTTAGAAATTGGGAGCATTGTCCTGTCGGAATATGATGTCTCTGAACCCCATTCTGATCATTGAAGCATTTGATTGTTGGGGCATCAATTTCATGGGACCATTCCTCTTTGGAAATTTATATATTTTGCTCGTCATAGACTATGTCACTAAATGGGTCAAAGTGATTCCATGCCAGAACAATGACCATCAAATGGTCACTAAATTCTTAAAAGAGAACATCCTTTCCTGGTTCAGAACGCCTCAAGCTAGTATTAGTGATGGGGGCTCACATTTTTTTAAATAAGTCATTTGCGAACTTAATGAAGAAATATGGCATCTCCCACAAAGTGAGCACACCATACCACCCATAAAAAAGTGGCCAAGCTGAGATTTCTAATAGAGAAATTAAACACATCTTGGAAAAGATGATTAACCCTAACTGTAAAGATTGGTCAATCCGACTGACTGATGCTTTATGGGCTTATTGTACTGCATTTAAGACCCCTTTTAGAATGTCCCCCTTTAGGCTTGTCTATGGGAAGGTTGCCACTTGCTTATTGAGTTGGAACATAGGGCCTACTGGGCGATCAAAAAGTTAAATTTCAATCTGGACAATGTTGGCTCGCTACGTAAACTTCAGTTGAATGAACTCGAAGAAATCTGGAATGATGCGTACGGGAACTCGAGAATTTACAAGGATAAGATGAAGGTGTTTCATGACTAACACATTCTTCGAAAATCATTCACACCAGGTCAAAAGGTCCTTTTGTACAATTCTCGATTACATCTCTTTCTAGGAAAACTTAAGTCTCGTTGGACCCACCCATTCACTATTACCAATGTTTATCCTCATGGGGCTGTTGAGATAAAGAATCTAAACAATGACAATGAATTCAAAGTGAATGGACATCGATTAAAGCCATTTGTTGAGAAATTTGATTCAGAGGACATGTCCATACCTCTGAATGATCCTGTTTATGTCATGCCCCAAACTCAGAAATTGGGCTTACAAAATTCTCGATTGCCGAATCCGGTGTCGATAGCTTCCGCAGTACCCCATTCTCGACTATCAGCGCCCATATGCTAGATTTCAATCCTGGGATCCTACAGGGAGGATTTTTCAACGTACATTTATCTCATAAGAAGCATAACCACAAGTTTACCCAAATCACAAAGGTAACATCATCATCTCATATCCACTAATATAAACAGTTGAGTACAATACTGAAAGGGAAATACATGTATCGATAATCAAGCTCCAGAGGTTCACTGCACGCTCCAATGCTTAATGCTGCTATAACGTAACACCACCTGCATGCATATATCGTGCATAAACTTATAGAAAGCTTAGAGGGTGGTGAAAGTGTGGGCGCAAGATAAGTACCAAGTATTCAATACAATGCCATAAATCATACAATATCAAAAATACTGGCAAGTTCATGAATCATATAATATCAGAGTATGGAATGCAGATCATAATGAGCCAAATATCAGATGTCGAGGATGTAATGCAATATGCAAATCTTGACGAGCCACGAATACCATCAACCTCATCTAAGCCATATAAATGTAGAAACATAGTAACCCAAAATGCTAAATGTTGCAAATGCAATGCAATATGCGGTGTGAATGAAATGAATAAGCTGGAGTGAAGTTGGGATGATCGTACATAGTATTACAGGTTATGGAGTCCATCACAAGGGACTTCTATCCAAACCAATCCCATACCTAAATTTGGATAGCCAGACTCAATGTGGTAAACCCCTGACCTCAGGTTAGTTATACGCCCCAACCGAAATCCTTACCATTACGAAGGTACACAACAATTAGTTGCGCACCACCAGCCCGAGTGGATGTGAATAAATGAATGAATGAGTATGCAACTGTTGCTCAATAAGTCCACATATCAGTACTGTACATCTCTGGGATCATCACCGGGGTTTAATACAATCCAAACCAGATTGTCGCCCCATCGCGTGCAACGAGGTGAGTGGAAGAGATCTCACTATCCGCCTAGCTAGTAATCAGCCAATACCTACCCAACACGTCGATAGCGGACCCATTTATTAGCTGGTTAAACTCAGCTTAGTTTTACTCACTACGAATCTGGTGGATAAGGCCACACCCCCTTCCAACCGACCACGACATAGTGGGAGATGTGGCCTACGGGTATTCGGCACTCGGGCGCTCATGTAATCCACTCAGTCTAGACGTTGGAGTGTCTCCTAGCCACGGAGATTTAGGAATTTTCACCCAGGGACATCTATGGTGCCCATATGCTAGAACAGATTTTAATGTTCCATCTGACCATCCACGATATACCTGTGGAGACTACGGCCCTGATTACGCTTGGGCGTACAGTAGTCATATCCTAAAATGCGAGATGCATGAGTCACATAGTCCATCCATGTATCAATCCTGCGTATACCGTGCACTCATGTAGGGCAACTCTACCTATCAGGGAGCCCCATAAACAACTTGCCCTATGGCATATGCAATGACCAACCACATCTCATAACAAACATGAAGATGGTGCATATGGGCATGTATCATGATGCTATGCTATCACATACTCTGTAACGCCCTGAAATTCGGGGGTCGAGCATAACTCAGCTCCCGAGTTCCAAAACATCACTTATGCAACATAATTAATGAATGATGTATGTTGACTGTAGTAGCACATAAACATGGGATAGATTAAGCCAAAACGCAGATATGATTCAGGGATAAGTGAATAAAGCAAGCGGAAGACTTATAGTAAAATATGTGTACAAGTGTAAGCCCCTGAATTACATATACAACCAGATCGTGTAAAAGTGTTATTTATCAAAATTATAAGTACAAGTTACATCATTTCAGTTCCCAAAATAGTAATCCCATAGATCCCGCGCAACAGACCGAGGCTCGCTAGAACCCGTCTGAAAACTGCATATAGGAGAAGGCAGCCTCGTCGTCATCCAGCTCCCGCTCTGCCTCAGACGTCGCATCTACATCTGCAACATCAGGGCCTAAGACGAGTCCGGTGGGTGTGTAACACCGCCCGAAACGTGGGAGTGAGTGATCAACTCGGTGGAACAATAAGGCATTGGTTAACATGTTATCAGTTCAATCAAGCAAGAATGATAAAGCAGACAATTAAATAAATCCTAAGTACTCTTATTAATGCAAGTATGAATGCGGTATGATGCGTGCCCTCACGCGTACACCCTCAGCGTCTTCATCTTACGTTACGCATGACATCGCCTCAAAGTGCGCCACATCTACAAAGCACATGCAAATGCGGTGCATGGATATGATTACCAAGTTGTTATTAGTCCGTTTCACACAACAGGATTGGGAAGCTAAGATACCTTCCTCATATCACCATCCAAACAGTGATCCATACTAGGGTCGTCAATCCTAGATATCGCATACGATCATATAGTTGAGGTCGTAGCAAAGGGCTCGTCACCAATCAATGCACGCCTTTCATGCCTTTACTACCACAGATCGGCTCGTCACCTCCTTGCGGTATCCAGGTATGCTCGAGGTCACTACAAAGGGCTCGTCACCAATCAATGTAGGCCGACAGCACGAATATAGTGTCCCATACCACCATAGTCGGCTCACGAGTTAAGTTGCTCACTGGTCACTACGGGGAGGCTCGTCACCCCAGCGTAGGCCGACAGCTCGACCACGGTGTCCCATACCACCATGTCCGGCTCATGAGTCTTAGCGGATCAGGTACCATGGTTCTTAGGATTTCACTGGTAAGTTCGGTACCCTAGATTCAAGCAGTAGCGTCCATACATGGTTAACATACATCGGACAATCGGGTTACTTGACGAACTCGACTAGCACGAGCGCACGTTGAATTGAACGACATAGAGTGCGCAAACACTCTGCGTGGCCAAACCACTGCCGCCAACTCTAATACGGCTCGGGTTCGTCTAATACGTCCTACGTGGCGAAAGCAATCTCAACCACGAATATAGGGTCAATTACCGATCTCCTGGACTAAGGCATAGTCCCAAATATCCTACACTACTACAGATATTCATATGGAATGTAAAACATTAATTGAACAATAACTCAAATCATGTTACATACACATCGAATAATATCAACTTAACATAAATGTAAGCATAGGAGATGCTTGAATTTAAATAACTTAAAAGGTAACTGCATAAAGGAAAACATGCGCATCAATGGGAGTATTGAGAATCACTTCTCAACGCCCACACTTAGTGTAATCAGTTACACTTAGGTCATTCATGCATTTCTACAAACACTTAGCATACATGGAACAACATACATGACGCATGTTGAAATACATGCACTTAGACAATTCCTTTTATCAAGGAGTTGTCATACATGCATCTAGCACACATACATGACCAATAATCATGGCAAGCACAAGTGCGTATTTTATACGTATACGGTACTTTATAAATACACTAAGAATACACAAATCTCAATATATCACATGCATATCGAAAGCAATGTAAACATAACATTTGACATGTGAAATCTCATCCATAACAAGAATAAATCACTAAGCTGGGATTGAAAGCCTTGAAAACCATAACCTATACACTTAAAGTCCGCACCTTAAGCAAAGAAAGAACCGCCGAACGATTTAGACGAGTTGTCTTCGTCAACGGCGCAAGAATACCCTAAAATAAGGATAGAAATGAGATACAACAACACCAAGTCTAGTCTAAGCTCTAACACAAAGTTAGGGTTAGGTTAACTTACCCCAACAGACCCCAAAATCGCCAAAGGAACGATTCAAAGTGAAGGTTCAAAGGTGAAGAAGAACAAGGAAGAATCAAGGTGATTCACCAACCAATCTCTCTCACTAACTCTCTCTTTTCCACTCTCTTTCCAAGCTAGGGTTAGAGAAAATTCGTATGGAAATGAGAGCTAGGGTTTAAGGACTATATATAGGCCTTAAAATGATGGAAATAACCCCAGGGTCAAGGTATACTTAGGTTATAACCAAAGTACGCCTTTCTCGATCCAACGAAGCACTTCTGGTGGGCCTATAACCACGAAAGGTCGGACTTAAGCTCACTGACCATGGATCTAGGTCAGCCGAGTTTCGTACCGACCGGCTCTTCAGATCAGCCGTGGCGGACCACACTCAATTCAACGGTCACGGAATCTCGATCAGGTCCACAAGCACTAGGATATGCCTGGGCCAACCATCCTGATCAGAGGGTGAAATTGGGTCAGAATCCAACGGTTAGATAGCTTAAAATCGTCACGCAAGCGACACGACTCAGATTTCATAAAAAGCTTAATAAATTCCAACCGTTCTCACACTATTCACTCCGAGCTCAACCAAATCGACCCAGAACATCAGATCGACTTGATTTTTGAGGTGAAGACCAAGCCCAACTCAGTGACCGCAACAGCCTAAGATCATCGCTCTCGGACTTTCGACGCGCGGTCTAGGTCCGATCCAGATCTTCCAAAAATTCCTCAGAACAACTGGATTTAGCGATGGATCCTAGATTTCAGAGTAACGTAGCGCTCACTAATCTGCACGTTTAGAGCCATGCAGATACAATTTAAAGTGATTGATGCGAATTTCACAAGCAATCAAGTAAAGCGCTAATTACCCCAAAAACAACTACTTAAGGAAAGATTAGCACAAAAATTCCAAGGTCGTTACATACTCATAATCGGTATCGATAATCAGCCTCGACAATCGGCCTTGACAATCAGCCTCAACAATCGGTCTCCATAATCGGCTTTGATAATCGAAATTAGCCTCAGCAATCAGAATCGGCCTCGACAATCGAAATCTACCTCGATAATAGAAATCAGCCTCGACAAACAGAATCAGCCTTGATAATCGAAATTGTCCTCGACAATCGGAATTGGCCTCGACGATCAGCCTCAACAATCAGAATCGACCTTGATAATCAGAATCGGCCTCGACAATCGGAATCGGCCTCGACAATTGGAATCGGCCTTGACAATCGAAATCAGTCTCAACAATCAGAATCAGCCTCGATAATCGGAATCAACCTCGATAATTAGAATTGGCCTCGACAATTGAAATAGGCCTCTACAATCGGAATCGGCCTCAACAATCGAAATTGGGCTCGATAATCAGAATCATCCTAACAAAAGGCCTAAGGGAACGTCATAATATGAACATTTAACCATCATTGCTCATCAATGTGGACATTTAACGAACATTGATCCTAAGAAGTGACCCTTATAGGGCCAAACATATAGTAGGCCCATGGCCTCACAAAAGGGCCTAATACACATCACTATGAGCCTCACTCACGGGCCGCATATGCATCACAATGGGCCTCGGCACATGGGCCATGAATACATCACATCCAGCGTTATCATATGAGCCTCACATACATCACAATGGGCCTTATCAACTGGGCCACAATGGGCCACATACCTGAGCTGGAAATACATCTCATTGGGCCTTATCAAATACACAATAGGTGAACCCTACACATAGGCCTTAAATACATCACATGGACCTCATCTCATGGGCTTCAAATACATAATAGGTGGGCCTCATACATGGGCCATTAATACATCTCAATGGGCCATGACCCATGGACCTCAATACATTACAATGGACTGCAACCCATGGGCCTCAAACACAACAAGTGGGCCACATCAATGGGCCTAGAAAAGTGGATGAACCATGTGCATGCAACACACACATCATGGTAGGCTGCAAAAATGAATGATATAAATATACAATACATGCATCAATGGTAGGCCCCATGTGGCAGCCAAAACAGATGGACGATGTGGCTGTGAAGTACATCAAAGTGGGTCCCACCGTCTAGATGGTGAGAATACAACGCATACATCATGGTGGGCCATACCTATCTAGTAAACGGAATGGACAGAGAGGCAGAAAATACATACATCAAGGTGGTCCAAAGAACTTGATGACACCACTACAGCAGGTGTTGCTGCTGTGCGGGACCCACTATCCTTACTAATGGACAGTGTGGATTTCCACATACAACATAGCAGGCCCCCACAAGGATGGATGGTGAGATATAACATATTCCTCATGGGTGGAGCACCATTGCACCGGCCAAATAGATCCAGCACCGTCCCGACCCCCTGGACGGTGTAGATGATGCATACGTTAAGGTGGGTCCCACCGTCCCACATGTGGGACCATGTGGACAGCGTGGAGTAGAACACATCCATCAAGGTGGTCCACATAGATGGATGACATGGATGAAACAATACATCATGGTGGTTCATGTCCAGACGCTGGATGGTTTAGACGACCTGAATAAAACACCACATCATGGTGGGTCCCATAGAGATGGACGGTATAGATACAACGCATACCTTGTGATCAGCCCACCGTCTAAAGGTCTGGATGGTGTGGATTTACAACACAGTCAAGGTGGGATCCACAGAAACTTGCTGATGCTAATCCAACAACTCAATAACTACTGAATGGTGTGGATAAATCTATGCATCAAGGTGGGTCCCATCCCACACGTGCAACACGTGTGGGTGGGCCCCACACATCAAAATAAATGGTCAGTATGAATAAAACACATACGTGATGGTGGGCCACGTCCCATTTCAAAACAGGCGGACGATACAGATTAAACTCGTCAGAGGTGGGGTCCCATGTCCAGTTCAAATAGACGGACAGTGTGAATTAAAGCACATCCATCAAGGTGAGGCCCCACGTCTGGGTAAAATGGATGGTGTAAATAATCGCACGTACCCTAGGTCAGACCCATAGAACTTGCCGTCGTTAAAGTAGCGCGGTGCTACTGGACATCCAGCAGATGGACGGCCCAGATATAATGCATGCACAAGGTGGGTCCACATGCGGGGGACCCACCAGTATTTTTGGATCAAGCAGATATTTATGATTTCTCTTCATCTGGGCCTGTCCAGACAGACAGGCTAGCGGGCCCGCCACTGGACGGTCCAATAAGGTGGGCCCCATATGGATGGCATGGATATAATACATACTTCATGGTGGGGTGCATGAGGGTGGGCCACACACATCAAAAGAGAGAGAAAGAAGAGAGAAGGAGAGAGAGTGAGAGAGAGAGAGAGATTCGAGTAGCGGAGGGACCCCGCCAGTATGGGGCCCTCAATACAATGCATACATCAAGATGGGTCCCACCATGTGGACCCTAAATAAAAAAAAATGAGATCAAATACTATGAACACCAACCGTGTGCTTCTTCTTGGACTTCTCCTCATCTTTAGCTCCATTGGAACATGATTCAATGTTGAGATTGATTATAGAGGGTGGGATTGGATGGTAGGAAGGTGGGCCACACTAACTCTTCTCATGGAAAGCTTGGACGGTTCTCTCCTTTGGGGTTGCTTGGGAGAATGAGAGAGAGAGAGAGAGAGAGAGAGAGAGAGATGGGAGAGAGAGGTTATAAGAGAGAGAGGAATGGGTGAGTGATGGGTTGTGATGGGAGTACTTGATGGGTAGAGAGAGAGTTGACTTTAGGGGAGGGATAGTTGTACTTGCTTGAGGTGATTGATGGGATATGTACTTGACATGACTGATGTGATTTCTCTTGGGTTTTGTAATTACATAGTGTTTTCCTCAAACTGAACGCGGGCCCACATCTCCTAGCTCGGGTATTGCCTCGGTACGCTAGATGAGGCATCAGAATCGCGGCGATAGAGAGGTCGCTAGTGTACACGTCTCGGGTCGAGTCGACTCTGAAATACGAGATATGACTTAGGGTCACGCGCAAATACTATCTACACGTCGCAAGTTGCTGAAATTCAACTGGGTGGACCGCGGAAGTCAGAGGAACAGTACGGGCTAGGATATGGCCTGATAGCTCTCCCTTCCTAATAAAAATTTCATCCTCAAAATTTAAAACACAACACAACCAATACAGAGCTCACCAAGGGAGGGAAACCACATCACTATATATATATATATATATATATATATATAAAATCAGAACACAACATACTAACATAATCAAACACCTAAGAGATGGGGATAACGCCTATGAAACTCAGGCTCTTACTCCCAAGACACCTCATTCATGAGCAATTTGGCAAGATGGTGCAGGGCCAAGTTGCACGAATCATCGACGACTCCTCCTGATGCCTGAGGATCCTTCTGCTGCTGCTGCCGCTGATGGGGCCTTGGTGGTAGATATTGTCATCGCTACTATTATTGGGGTCTCAACGGTAGATACTTCCATCGCTGCTGCTGCTGTGGACGTTGTTGCTGGGGACGGGGACACTCGCTCCTACGATGCCTTATCCCACCGCATCTAAAGTAAGCACCCGTGAACCGGTGCAGAGGAGGTGGTGGAGCTACTGCTGGTGCTCTCGGCTACTGCCACTGTTGCTACGGTCGGGGACACTCCCACCTATGGTGTCCTATCCCACCGCAACCATAACAGGCACCAGGAAGCTACCTCTGAGCTGGTGCCAGGGGTGTCACTGGTGCTCTAGTGGATGGGTGGCTCTTATACCTCTATGGCCTTCGATGTTGCTGGGAGCTACCAGAGGGGGCCCACCTCTTTCGGTCTCCTCTCTGAAGAATGGCGGTCATTGCTTGCAACATCTGCCACAGTTGGTCCACACTCACGGATACAGTCAGTGCTGCCTAGACTCAGATGGGGGTGCAAAAGTCTCAGGTGGGGGAACAAGAATCTCAGGCGGGGAAGCAGAAGTTGCTCGGGTCACTCGCTTGGGTGTCATGTCCTAAAGGACATAACAAGGGCCTATTATCCTTGGGCACTATCAAATGCACACACGATAGGGAGCTATATAAGGAGTTTCTAAGTTATTCAAACTCGGGGATCTAATCATTCTAAGTTTATAACAATAATACAATGTAGGATAGCTATCAGCAGATATGTGATGTTATCCTCAGGTATTCCCAAGTTATGCTCTGATACCAACTTTTGTCATGCCCCAAACTCAGAAATCGGGCTTACAAAATTTTTGATCACCGAATCTAGTGCCGACCGCTTCCGTAGTACCCCATTCTCGGCTCCTAGTGTCCATATGCCAGATTTCGATCCTGAGATCCTACAAGGAGAATTTTCCAAAGTACATTTATCTCATAAGAAGCATAACCACAAGTTTACCCAAATCATAAAGGCAACATCATCATCTCATATCCACTAATATAAACAGTTGAGTACAATGCTGAAAGGAAAATACATGTATCGATAATCAAGCTCCAGAGGTCCGCTGCATGCTCCAATGCTCAATGCTGCTACAACCTAACACCAGCTGCACGTATCTATCATGCATAAGCTTATAGAAAGCTCAAAGTGTGGTGAAAGTGTGTGTGCAAGATAAGTGCCAAGTATTCAATACAATGTCATAAATCATATAATATCAGAAATACTAGCAAGTTCATGAATCATACAATATTAGGATACGGAATGCAGATCATAATGAGTCAAATATCAGATGTTGATGATGTAATACAATATACAAATCCTGACAAGCCACGAATACCATCAACCTCATCTAAGACATAAATGCAGAAACATAGTAACCCAAAATGCTAAATATTGCGAATACAATGTAATATGCGGTGCGAATGAAATGACTAAGCTAAAGTGAAGTCTGAATGATAGTACGTAGTATCACAGGCTATGGGGTCCATCATAAGGGACTTCTATCCAAACCAGTTTCATACCTAAATTTGAATGTGATAAACCCCTGACCTCAGTTTACTCGCATGCCCCAACCAAAATCCTTGCCATTGCGAAGGTACACAACAATTAGTTGCGCACCACCAGCCCAAGTGGATAGTGAATGAATGAATGAATGGGTATGCAACTCCTGCTCAATAAGTCCACGTATCAGTACTCTACATCTCTGGGATCATCACCGGGGTCTAGTACACTTTAAACCAAATTGTCGCCCCATCGCATGCAACTAGGTGAGTGGAAGAGACCTCACTATCTTCTTGGCCAGTAGTCAGCCAATACCTACCCGACATGTCGATAGCGGACCCATTTATGAGCTGGTTAAACTCAACCTAGTTTTACCCATTACGAATTGGGCAGATAAGGACACACCCCCTTCCAAATGACCACGTCACAGTGGGAGACGCGACCTACTAGTATTCAGCACTCGGGCACTAATATAACCACTCATTTAGACATTGGACCATCTCCTGCCCACGGAGGTTTAGGAATTTTCACCCAGGGATATCTATGACGCACATATGCTAAAACAGATTTTTGGTGTCCTATCTAGCCATCTACGATATACCTGTGGAGGATACGACCCTGATGATGATAGGGCATATAGTAGTCAAATCCCAAAATGCGAGATGCATGAGTCACACAGTCCATCCATGCATCAATCCTATACATATAGCGCACTCATGTGGGGTAACTCCACCCATCAGGGAGTCCCATAAACAACCTGCCCTATGACATATGTAATGGCCAACCACATCTCATAATAAACATGCACATGATGCATATGGGCATGTATCATGATGCAATGCTATCACACACTCATAACGGTATCAATAATTAGCCTCAACAATCGGCCTCGACAATTAATCTCGACAATCAGCCTCTACAATCGGAATCGACCTCGACAATCGGAATCGGCCTCGATAATCAGAATTGGCCTCAACAATCAGAATCAACCTCGACAATCAGAATTGGCCTTGATAATCAGAATCTGTCTTGATAATCGGAATTAGCCTCGATAATCAAAATCAGCCTCGATAATTAGAATTGGCCCTGACAATTGGAATCAGCCTCGACAATTGGAATCGGCCTCGACAATTAGCGTTGATAATCGGTATCGACAATCAGCCTGGATAATCGGTATCGACAATCAGAATCATCCTTGATAATCAGAATCAACCTTGACAATTAGAATCGGCCTAGAAAATCAGAATCGACCTAGATAATCAAAATTGGCCTCGATAATCGGAATCGACCTTAATAATCAGAATTGGCCTAACAAAGGGCCTAAGGGAAGGTCACGATGTGGACATTTAACCATCATCGCTCATCAATGTGGACATTTAACCAACATTACATGTAATGCCCTGAATTTTGAAGGTCGGGCAAAGCTCTACTCCCGAGATTTAAAACATCACTTATGCGTTATGAATGATAATGTTCAGATTTCATCCATATTAATGAGTTAAGCATGAGTGGGAATATACTGAAACATCATATCATACTCTGGATACAATTAAATTAGGCAAGTGGAAGTCTGAAACATATCTATTTAAGTATGTAGGTGTTTCACAAATTTCCTCCAGAGTATGAGTACGTAACCGGGTTCAATATATACATGTATTGTTTCAAAAGAAATAAATTGAATACGTAAAAGTGTTCGACTAAGCTCAGATGTTCCAGTAGTCCCTGTGTATTGGCACGAGGTCTACATCATCCCGCCTGAGAGTTGGAAGTAGGAGAATTTCTCCTCCTCATCCAAGAAGTCCTATTCCATAGCATAGACGTCACCTGCACCTGCATCTAAATCAGAGTCGGTTGGTGTTCTAAAACACCATCCCAGAGTGAGAGTGAGTGATCAACTCAGTAGTTCTATAAGGTAAAAGTTACACATGTTATCAAGTCAATCAAAGCAGTAATGATAAGGCAAACATAACAATCACTTCCTAATTACTCTTGTTAATGTAGGAATGGGGTGCAAGTAATGATGTATGCCCTCACACCAAAGTTCCCTCACAAGCGGCTCCAACAACCTATTTCGCATATGATAACACTGCCTAAAAATGGAGCAACTCCAATGCCTTTTAAGCACATCCTAACTAATGCAATGCGATGCATGGTCGTGTTAGCCAAGTCATTAATTAAGCACATTCATACAACAAGTTTGGGAAGCTAGCTTACCTCCCTTTATATCATTGACCTGAATCGAAGGATCCATCTAGGTTTATCACTCATAGTTAAACACATACGATAGGCAAGTTATAGGGTTGTCACTCCTATTAAACACATACGATAGGCAAGTTACAAGAATTTATACTTGCGGTCACTAAGGGGAGGCTCGTCACCCCAGCGTAGGCCGACAACACGAACACAGTGTCTCATACCACCATTCTCATCTCACAAGTTTTAGTTGCTCATTGGTCACTACGGGGAAGTTCATCACCCTAGGGTAGGCCGACAGCACGAACACTATGTCCAATACACCATGCCTAGCTCATGAGTCTTAGCGGATCATGGTACCATGGTTAACGTGGGTCTTTACATTGGTGAGGGGTACCTTAGATTCAAATAGTCACGTCCATACATGGTAAACACACAATATGTCAATTGGTTTATTAGGCAAGCTTGATTGGTATGGGTACATGCTGAATTAATCGACATAGAGTGCATAAACACCCCTCGTGGCCTAACCACTATCGACAATCGTCCTGCGACCCAGATTCATCGAGTTTACCCGATGTGGTGAGACTAATTCAGCCACCCGAACAGGGACTGTTACCGATTGGCTGGGCTACATTGTAGCCTCAATCCTAATCATATGCAGCTAACAAACATATGTGATATTTATCTCAGCATTTAACAACTAATGCAAGTAGATTCCTCGTCTGGGCATTTCATAAAACACATCGATCATGTTACTAAACACTTGCATTTTATCAATTAATTACATAGAGGAAAATATGATTACATAAAGGAAATTATATGTATGCATAAGGTAATAAAGAATCTTATCTTAATACTCATAGTAAATGCAAATCATCAACAATTTCTCATTCAAACAATTCATCAAACACATAGACTAGCTTAGTTACAACATATGTTTTACTAATTCCTTATATAAAGAGATCAACGTTCATATAACAATGATGAATCCTAGATCAATAATCATGACAAGCACAGATTATTTCAAATGCTCATTCAAACATTTCAACAAACACATGGGATGCATCTTTTACTCATCATAGTTTATAGGTGTATATCATAGAGAAATTGACGTATCTAAGAAAATACAGTAGCAATCAAGTTAGACATAAATCATTAGCTGACATGGAAGCATTGATAAACACCAACCTAAGTGTTTATAGTCCGCACCTTTCTTCGGAATGCTCGACTCGGACTCGGTCCAAATTCAACGTTTCTGAAAATGGAACGTCGGCCACCTAAATGACGAAACAGGTTAGCTAGGTTTACGAACAACTATCCTAGATCTCTACAACGATATTAGGGTTAGGATTCTTACCCAAAATCATAACCAAAAAAGATTTGGTAGCGCAACGGTGTGGAGATTTGGTGCGTGGATTAGTGGGAGAGGATTCCTGCAGCGATCTCCCAAAATCTCTCTTCTCTCTTTCCTCTTTTGTCCTCTTTTCTCCTCTCTCTCCCTTAGGGTTTTTGTAGAATTACTATATGGGAGTGAGGGAGAGAAATAAGGGCTATTTATAAGCTTATAAGTGATGCAAATGGCCCCAGGGGCACTTTATACATTGTTTATACCCCGTGGGCGACTGTTTCTGATGAACAGGGCTCATAGAGAGGCCACAACTCATCTATGTCATAGGGTATGCTCCCTGACAATGGATCCATGCTAGGGCATGATTTTGGTATGATCGAATAAGCTGATCGATCATGGAGAACTTGTGTCAGATCAACGATCATACTTGCTCAATCGGGGCCACTGTTGTACGGACATGTGTAGGAAAATTTCCTTTCCCCATGGGTGACGTTTGGTCATAAACTAACGGTCTGAATTCTTTAACTTCGCGTGAGAGCGAACGGCCTAATTCACTTAAGTTTCAGTTCATTTTCTAAAGATATTTGTGTTTCCCATGCACTTCACTCATGGCTCAAGTTGGGTGTTTCTAGACACTATATGGGCTTGATTCCCGCGATGGTTGTCAAGACCAAGAGGATAGACATCTTCCTATAATTTCACGGTCATCGAAGCCCCGATGTGTGATCTAAGTCCGTTACCGAGTTTCAATTACACTTGAGAGCGGAAGGCCCTTGGGATTTCTCTTAGGTCTTAAGATGACATTGAGTCAGTGGTACTCTTGATTCTAGGCCTTCCCATTTATGAAAATGGTTGCCCAAGCTTAATCCACCAATTATTTAGTACTTAACTAAATCCCACCTAAATTATATGACATGCTGTAGTTCTAGGGTTGTTCTGCCTGAGGTTGTACTCAGGTCTTTGTATGGATTTTTTTAGGATGTTACATTACTCCCAAGGAGTGGCCCTTATAAGGCCAAACATATAGTAGGCCCATGGTCTCACACAAGGGCCTAATACACATCACTATGGGCCTCACTCATGGGCCGCATATGCATCACAAGGGGCCTCAACACATGGTCCATAAATACATCACGTCGGGCCTCGTCATATGGGCCTTATCAACTGGGCCACAAATACATCACAATGGGCCGTGTACCTGGACTGAAAATACATCTCATTGGGCCTTATCAAATACACAATAGGTGGACCCTACACAAGGGCCTTAAATACACACATGGACCTCATCGCATGGGCTTCAAATATATAATAGGTAGGCCCTGCACATGGGCCATTAATACATCTCAATGGGCCATGACCCATGGACCTCAGTACATCACAATCGGCCACAGCCCATTAGCCTCAAATACAACAAGTGGACCGCATCAATGGGCCACACCAATGGGCCTAGAAAAGTGGATGAACAGTGTGCATGTAACACACACATCATGGTAGGCCTCACAAATGAATGACATAAATATACAATACATGCATCAATGGTAGGCCTCACATGGCAACCAAAATAGATGGATAGCGTGGCTGTGAAGTACATCAAAATGGGTCCCACCATCTGGATGGTGAGAATACAACGCATACATCATGGTGGGTCACACCTGTCCAGTAAATGGAATGGACAGCGAGGCTGAAAATACATACATCAAGGTGGTTTACAGAACTTGATGACACCACTACAGCAGGTGCTGCTGCTATGTGGGACCCACTGTCCTTACCAATGGACGGTGTGAATTTCCACATACAACATAGCAGGCCCCCACAAGGATGGACGGTGAGATATAACACATTCCTCATGGGTGAAGCACCACTGCACCGGCCAAACAGATCCAGCACCGTCCAGACCCCTTGGATGGTGTGGATGATGCATACGTAAAGGTGGGTCCTGCCGTCCAACGTTTGGGACCATGTGGACAGCGTGGATGTAAAACACATCCATCAAGGTGATCCACATAGATGGACGATGTGGATGAAATAATACATTATGGTGGTTCACGTCCAAACGCTAGACGGTCTGGATGACCTGAATAAAACACCACATCGTAGTGGGTCCCATAAAGATGGACGGTTTAGATACAACTCATACCTTGTGATCAGCCTACAACACAATCAAGGTGGGATCCATAAAAACTTGCTGACGTTAATCAAGCAACTCTATAACTACTGGATGGTGTGGACAAATCGCATGCATCAAGGTGGGTCCCATCCCACATGGCAGCACACGTGGGTGGGCCCCACACATCAAAACAAATGGTCGGTATGAATAAAACACATACGTGATGGTGGGCCACGTCCCATTTCAAAATGGATGGATGGTGCGGACTAAACTCGTCAGAGATGGGGTCCCATGTCCAGTTCAAACGGACAGACGGTGTGGATTACAACACATCCATCAAGGTGAGGCCCCACGTCTGGGCAATGGATGGCATGGATAATCACACGTACCCCAGGTCAAACCCATAGAACTTGTTGTCATTAAAGCAGCCAGGTGCTACTGGCCGTCTAGTAGATGGATGGCCCAGATATAACGCATGCACGAGGTGGGATCCACATGTGTGGGACCCACCAACAGTTTTGGATCAGGCAGATATTTGTGGTTTCTCTTCATTTAGGCCTGTCCAGATGGACAGACCAGCGGGCTTGCCGCTGGATGGTCCAGTAAGGTGGGCCCCATATGGATGACATGGATATAATACATACTTCATGGTAGGGTGCATGACGGTGGGCCACACACATCAAAAGAGAGAGAGAGAAGAGAGAAGGAGAGAGAGAGAGAGAGAGATCGGAGTACCGGAGGGACTCCACCAGTATGGGCCCCTCAATACAATGCATACATCAAGATGGGTCCCACCATGTGGGCCCTAAATAAAAAAATGAGATCAAATACTATGAACACCCACCGTTTGCTTCTTATTGGACTTCTCCTCATCTTTAGCTCCAATGGAACATGATTTAATAGTTGAGATTGATTATAGAGGGTGGGATTGGATGGTTCTCTTCTTTGGGGTTGCTTGGGAGAATGAGCGAGAGAGAAGAGAGAGGGATGGGTGAATGGTGGGGTGTGATGGGTGTACTTGATGGGTGGAGAGAGAGAGAGTTAACTTTAGGGGAGGTGTGGTTGTACTTGCTTGAGGTGATTGATGGGATATGTACTTGACATAATTGATGTGATTTCTCTTTGGTTTTGTAATTGCGTAGCGTATTCCTTAAACTGAATGCGGGCCAACATCTCCTGGCCTGGGTATCGCCTCGGTGCACGAGATGTGTCATCGAAATCGTGGCGACGGCGGGGTCATTAGGGTACAAGTCTCGAGTTGAGATGACTCTGAAATACAGGATACGACTTAGGGTCACGAACAAATGCTATCTACACATCGCTGGTCACCAAAATTCGACCGGGTAGACCGCAAAAGTCTAAGGAACGGTACGAGCTAGGATATAGGCCTAACAGTTTACAAGGATTGATCTCCTAGTCTGACGGAGGTATAGTTAGGTTTGTTGCTTTCATGTTATGTTTAGGATAGTCGGCTTTATGCTGTTTAGGATAGTTTGCTTTCCGCTTGTTTTAGGATAGTTTTTTTTTCGGTTGATTAATTCTTGTGCTAACCCACCTTCACGCTAAGATCCTTTGAAAAAAGCTTCAAATTTCCTTCATCAGGTACTATCTTTCCATCAATTCTTCTTCAATTACATTATCTCTTTTGCAAATCATGCTTATTTCTTTTACATTGAAGACAATGTAGATTTTAGGTTGGGGTAGGACAGTAGGTAAATTAGTCAGTGTTTTCTCAGTTTTGAGCAAATTTTACAAAATTTTTGAAAATTTTTCAATGTTTATCTGTTTGGAAAGCAATAAGTTGTGTATTTAAGAATGTTTTGAGAATGATGATAAGATTGAGATTAAATTCTGAATTGCTGAAGTCTAGTCATCTAAGTAATTTATCAAATATGGTTCTTACAATCAATTGATTAAGAGTAAGTTTGAATATTATGTTATTTATATTGCTTTTTATGATTAGTACTAGATTTTCTGATTGTTAGTATGATGATCATTGAAAGATATTGAGAACCGAGTATAGAGAATTTTGTCCACCTTAAAAGAAGAAAGAACTTGTTAAAAAATAGGAGATTAACAAAATGGTCATGTGTGGTGAAAAAGACTAGAAAAGAATGCAAAAATAATGTAAAGTTTGAAAAAGAATGAAGAAGGACAACACCTTTGAGGGGGAATGAAAAATGTCTTTGAAAAGGATGTAATGTCTGAAGAAGATTGAATGAATACAAATGATCATCGATATAAAATCAAAAACTGGAAAAAGAAGGAAAAGGGGATAAGTTCGGAATGAGTACTTGTGTTTTCAACCAATCTTGAAGTGATGAGCATGGCTAACATTATGAAAAGATAGTATTTTTACTGAGCACGTTGAAAAACTTGATATGTGAACTATGCTTTGATTTAATGGATAAAGGACTTATCTGATTGATTGCTTATGTGATTTAACTCTAGGTTTTCAAAATCTCAATTTCTCATCTTGAGTTTACTCATTCATACTTGATTGCACAAAAAATCATTTTCGGAAAAAGGTTTGAACATTGCACATTAAGGTTCATCTTTCGCATACTTTGGGGATTGTGTTGAGGGTCAAATATTACATATTGGACCCCATTTATATCTTGGTTTTATGAACATAATAATGTTTAATGTTCTATTTTACTCATATTTGTGTTGCAAGGTGAATTTAAGAGCTTAGATTGAAAACAGTGCTAAAAGCGTGGATTTAATGCTCAAGAATCACCAAGTCAAGGGATGGATCTTAGGAGACTAAGATTAAAAATTTCACATGCCAAAGATCCAAGGAAACTAAGTAATGAAGAAAGAGAATCGAAGAATTGAAGTGAAGATAAGGAAGCCTGAAAATCATCCTGAAAATAGATTCTGGGGCCAGAAAAGTCTAATTCTGAAAAACTGTCAGAATGGCCTTTGATAATATCAAAGACCGGTAGATAATATCGAAGGGACATATCAAAGACCTATAGATAATATCAAGAAATTAAGATTTTTAGCCAAACTCGCTGGACATTCTAGACTGATCTTCGATACTATCGAAGTCCTAACGATAATATCAAAGGACATATTGAAGACCCTTAGATAATGTCGAAGCTGTGTAAATTTGAGGCGATTTCTAGATTTTTCTAAGTCGGTGCGAAAGGAGGTGCTATAAAATAAATAGGAGTCTCTATGGCACTCCTACGGATCATCTAGGGTTTGAAGGAGCAAAGCACAAGGGTGGAGAGCCATCGCCAAGGGTTTTTCTTTCTTTATTCCTTAGTTTTTCATGTTTTCTTTTAGAGATTTTAGTTCAATCATGTCTATGGTTGGCTAAACCTCTTAGCTAGGGCTAAAAGGTGAAGCTTGTAGCGTGATGGGATGTTTTTATTCCTTTGATTCATGTTTATGATGAACTTACTTTGATTCTAGTTTGATTATAAGGAATACTTTCAGTTTTTAATGGTTTGTTGTGACTCAAATTATAATGGATTTGCGATAGCTTTGAGTATGTTCTTTTCATGTTTTGAGATTGTAAATCTAGGAAATCCTATTGTTCACCATCGTCTGTTGGGCATGGTTGGATGATGGAATCCTCCCGAACTTTTACAATTCTCTCGGATTGATTGTGGGATTGGTAAATCCTATTGTGAGCCATTATCTCATGGGCATGGTTTTTTTATGGAATCACTTCTAGTTCTCACACCACTCTTCCATTGAGAATTAGGTCAAAGGAAGTTCAGATTTGATTTTACCGAGACATCTTCCAATTAGGTAGCATAGGACTCCGATTCTAATCATGTGACTTGAATCAAGCATAGTTATCCCTAATCTCTACAAGTGGATCCCTGGAAACCCTAGTTTCCCACCTTTAAATTTCTTAAGTTTTTCATTAAATTTCTCACAATTACTTTCAAATATTCCAGATTTAGATATACATCTTCTTCTAGTTCTAGTTCTAGTTACTTTCAGAATACTCACGAGAATAGTCCATGTGAATTCGACCTCGGTCTCACCGAGATTATTACTACATCGCGATCCTACACTTGGGGTTGTGAACATTCTCCAAGTCGTCAGAATGACTGTTTTTAAATCTGCAAATAGAAGAAGAGAAGTATAAATACGATGAGTATCGGTGGAATGAATAAAGTCATGATGCGAAGCAAAGAATTATATTGTAACTCCTGAGAAAAGTGAGCTAGCCAGAGAAATTAGGGGATCTTCTTGATGTCAGGAAACTTGGACATTTCTCTAAAGAGCTCGATTGAGGCATCATATACTATGCCTGCCTTTTGGAAGGCGAGAAATGTGAGAACTCTTCATTCGTGGGGATATATTCATCATAAAAGTGACCTGTTATATGTAGTCCTGCCATTCTGTGCAGGTCCCAAGGGGTGATGCTAACCTCGCCAGAGGTAGGTGGAAGGAATTGGTGGTGGGACACCAATAGCTAAGGACTCCCTTATATACCATATGGTCCTTGTGAAAAAATTCAGAAGTGGCTTCAATGGCTCCGTAAAGGCCAACTTCCATTAGTGCAACATAGTGTTTATTAAGGATGGCCTTAGTCTAGTCAGCTTAATATTTGCATGCGGATAAGAAACCGCGTGTCCGGAATTCTTCATTTCCCCATAACGATCTTCTATCTCTAAAGCGCTAACGTACTGTTTCATAGAAGGCTGTGGGAAACAATTTGTGGGCGTTGTAGCAAGGAATGAGGTACCGCATAGGGTGAATATTGCTGACTTACTATTTTGATCCTCTCTTTGACAAAATACCCTCTAGCATCCTGGGTTCTTTCATGGACCAGTTTGATGTATACATCATTCTACTTTAAGTTGTCCAATCTGGGGGTTCGCTCTGAAGGATAGATAGATGACGACGAATGTTGAAAGGGATTACTATTAGCTCATTCCTGAAGGGGCTGTTGAATTTTATCATACCGTCTTGAGCTTTTATAGTATCCCAGGTGTTCGAAAGCTTTCTTTTCTTATGCTCATTAATTTTCTCCTAAAGCTCTTGGTCTTTCGATTTCTTTTGCTTCTTCTTGGAGAAGGATGGCGGCAGTGTATCTTCTCTGATAGGAGATCAAGTGATATCAATACGAAGATTGGCTGTTAAATTCAGCCATGTTTCCCAGTCAATTTCCCGGCCTTGTTTCAGAGGTTCGGGTATCTCTCCGGCGATGATGGCTTGGCATATCGGCCAAGAAAGTGTCTTCATTCTATCAGAAAAATCAAGAACTGGTAGAACGGGTTCTTTTATATAGGCAGGTTGAAATTGCTATGTTGGAAACCCTAAGTTTAGTCAAATTTTGGTGTGCCAAACCAATTCGAGTTTGTGTCATGCTTATGTGTTTTATGTATCAAGCTTGTGCTTTGATTTGCTTTGAATCTTCGACGATCGTGCTGAATCAATCTTGCCAATATCTACGACGAACTTGCCGAGATCTTCAAGCTAAAGAAAGTGTATGAGTTTCAAGTGTTGGTTGAAGACTGAAATTTCAAGAAGCCAATTGCAACATTGCATTTCAAGTTCTGTAACCGGAAACGTCCAAGAACTTAAGTCCTAATTGAAGACTAAGTTTAATATGTTGAGTTCAAGCTTTGAATATCGTAAGAATTAAAGTTGTCGATGTGATCGATAGTCTGATGGTTCACACGTTCTATCTCACAAGTATGGTATGAATGACCTAGATTGACCTTAGGGCATGTTACGTTCATTTCGTACTTGGTATCGGTCATTTTATAGGTTAAAAGGTTATTTTTTCAACTAACCCTAGCACTGGCTCGACTAGTCCTAGTATTTTCACGACCAGTCCAGGATTTGTTACAATTTTTCAAAATTTTTCTTTTAGTCCTCGACCAGTCCTAGAATATGCTCGACCAGTCGAGTGAATAGTGCTTGACCGATCGTGCAAGGCTCGAGTCAAATTACAGCAAGCATTTTGGTCCAACTCGACCAGTTATGTGGAGTCCACGACCAGTCGAGCAGGCTACTCGACTAGTCGTGGGACCCACAAGGCCAGTCGAGCACTTGTCAAATCTTATCGCGCCAAAATTTTTGAAAAACTGTTGGACCTAAGGCCAGTTGAGTGAACAGATTTTTCACCTATAAATAGCACTCAAATTTCAAAGTTTTCTATTCAATTCTAATTATTTTTAAGCAATCATTCTGAGATAATTTTGTGTTTATTCTAAGCTATTTTGTGCTTATTTTAAATTCTTTATAAGTAGCTCTTGTTATTTGATTTTAGATCTCTATTCTAATCTGATTTTGAAAAGGGACATTTGATTTACCCTTTCTTGAGATCGAAATTAAATCAAGCTAGCCCAGGTTGATTTAAATTAAAAATCATCTAGACCTAGAACTCTATACACTTGTGGGACTGAACTTTGAACATCTACGTCGTCATCAAGTTGGTTCTACCGGGCTACTTCAGAATCTTCATATAGATAAGTGTTTCCTTTTCTATAATTCCAGTTTGTTTGGTTTATGAGATAAACCAAAAAATCTCATTTGGTTTTTTCTAAGATCAACCAAAAAATCTCAGAGTGTGGGGTTGTGATTGTGTGAGCCCACTTAAAATACAATTGTGAAGGTTTTAGGTGAACCTTGAAAAACCTATTTGATTAGTGAACGCTAATATCCCAAGGGAGTGGATATTAGGAGTAGAGTAATTGTGTGGCTGTTTTCAGACAGTTGGTGTACACACACAAACCACTATAATTCTCAGGTGTTTGGTGGGTGTTTGATTTATTTCTTTATCATTTTATGGTTTAAGATCGTGGGATGTATTTGTGGATGTGAATGTTGTAATCTTTTTTTATCAAGCATTGTGTGGTGAATGTTGTAATAAATTAGTTCTTATTTCTTTCACCTCCATTTGAGTTTGAGTTTTTAATACTCACCCACGTTCTAGTAAAGTTGTCCTGCCATAAACCGTAGGTTTTTGGTGTCAGGTTGTCCTTAGAACCAAGTTTGTATCAACCTCTCAATACTGGATTTTAGAGGTTGCTTATATTATGCTATCAACTGCTTATTAAGTCTTTATTTCCGCACTTTATTTTTAAATTTGGCATTGTACTATTTGCCCCCCCCCCCCTCTAGGACATTTAGCTCGGCCTTTTCATAGGTTGCTTCTTGGTTACTTTGATTCTTTTCCTTGGTCGTTCTTCATGAGTAAGAGGGGAAGGAGAAGGTTCGGGAATTGTAGAAGGTATAGGAGCTGAGGAAGAAGATGTGGGAACTGGAGGAGGAGATTCAGGAATTTGGGAGGAACTTGGAGGACTAGCATGAGAGGGTTAATCAGTTGGTGGTTCTATAAGGCGATATATTCTCTTTATACGAGCCATTATGGAAGGATCAGAGAATTGGCTAAGTCTGGAAAGTTTAAAAATTAGGCAGAGTTTTAGAAAAGGGAATTTTACACTAAGTGCAGGAGAGTTATGTGAACACTAAGTTGCGTAGATTTGAAGTAGCGCGACAGGCCAAGTAGTGCGGATTCTAAGTTACGTGATGGGTTGAGTAGCATGGATGGAGAGTTACGCAGAAAAGGGTCCAGACTGAAGGAAAAATTTTGAAAGTGAATAAATGATTAGGGAGTTCAATATTTATAGCTAGTGGGAACTGTTTATGAGTTGTGCGGAGCCGCGCAACTCGGATTACAAGCAAGGACTTTTGATCCTTCAAATTGACTTGATAACTAGTTAAATCTCGGATAAGGGGGCATTTGTTGGAGCATAAAATTTGGTTAAGGAAAGGAATCAAAGAAGGAAGATTGAAGACTGAAGTAAAGTATAAGAGAGAGAGAGAGAAGCTGAGTTGCACAGATTTTGAGTTGCACTAGGAGCAAGTTGCGTTGGAACCTGAGTTACGCGGGACTGCGCAACTCATCATAGTTGCGCCATCCCGTGCTACTCTCATGAGGAATGGTTGGATTGAAGATGTTAAGTGGGGTTCACAGCATGGGATTCGAGGACCCACATGTGCGAGAGCCTATAAATACCCCCTACCCCCTCATTTGAGGGATCAAATTTCAAGAAGACCAGTACCTTTGACAGGTATTGGAGAGAGAAGAAAGAGAGAGAGGGAAGACGGTCTGTGCACACTACTCTTTGCGAGTTGTGTGAGCCCGCGCAACTTCTTGATCCACCCAACTCATGAAGGAGTTGCATGGGTACCCTATGAGGCAATATCATATTAATCTTTTAAAAGTCCTCGGGTCATTCTAAGATCCTTTAGAGATTCCTGGGATTCTTTTACCATATCGATGAAGGAAGATGCATGTGTAATGAAGATCCGCACAACTCATCTCTGATGGAGATATGAATGATATGAGCCAAAACGATGTTGAAATTTTTATTTGAATTTATTCAATACTTATACTTTTGATTATAAAAACTCTATCCTAGAATCAAAGGATCAAGAGGATGTAAATGAATTCAGAATGAATAAACATGATGATTATTCTCCCCATTCTTTCTCTTTGTTACTATTAAGTAAGATAATTCCCCAAATCAAATATTTTTCGTTTCTGGTTTAAACACCTAGCTCTGTGTTTTGTTTTTTGATGATCGTGCATGCTTACTTAGTAAATGAATAATTGGATTAGTCAACTTAACAAATAAATTTCATAATCTTTATGGTTGGGTATGTGAGCTCTGGTTGGACAATTGTCGAGTGCACAAATTTATTGGAATAAAAAAAAGGCTTTTACCTTTTTATTCATAAGGGGAATCTTTTACATGTAGCACTCATTTGTTGGTAGGTATCTTGCACTTGAGGTGAGCTGTCGATGCATTGTAGGTTTTCCTTAGGTTCGTTCTTACTGATAGTAGGTTTTTGGGTGTTCGACATTCCATGGATGGGGTAAGAGTTAGCCCTACATGCCTTCTAGTTGGTATGTCCCCAGGTGGACCATACTAGCTACCCTGTATGGTCCTTCCTAGTTCAGTCCTAGGGCTCCCGAGTCAAACTCCTTGGTGCTCTAGAAAATTTCTTGGAGTACTAAGTCCTCTACTTGGAATTTACGTACTTTAACCCTCATATTGTAATGCCCAGCAACCCTATGCTGGTAGGCAGCACCTAGTTCTTCAATCAGATCCAGACTCAATGACAATTGCTCATCGTTTTCTTCCATGTCGAACAACTCAATTTAGCTTAGACTCCCTTGAATTTCTCAAGCTTGGTTTTTAAGTGGGTTTTTATGATTTTATTTATAGCTTCCACCTGTTGTTAGCCTGGGGGTGCCTAGGTGGAGTGAAGGTGTTGCGAATGCCGAGCTTTTTACATAATCCTCGAAAACGAGCACTGTCGAACTTCCTACAATTGTCAGTAACACTAGTGTGGGGGATACCAAATCTATAAATGATATCTTTCCAGATGAAGTTGGTGATCTTTTGTTTAGTAATCCTTCCTAGGGGCTCGACCTCTACCCACTTGGTGAAGTAGTCGACTCTAACAATGACAAATTTGGTTTGTCCCCTACCCAGTAGCAGCGACCCTATGATATTAAGTCCCCACTGTGCAAAGGGCCATGACCTACTCATCGGGGTCGTTTGCTCGAGTGGTTGTTGCAACACTACAACGAAGCACTGGCATTTGTTGTATCTCCTCTTATACTGCCTTGCATCTTCATGGATGGTGGGCCAATAATATCCCTACCGGAGTACCTTATAGGGCAGGGCCCTTCCTCCCGAATGGTTTCCTTAGATGCCTTCATGGACCTCCCTTAGTACATATTCAATCTCATCATGTCGTAAGCTTCTTAGATATGGCAAGGAGAACCCTCTTCTATACATGATATCTCCCAAGATCATGTACCGAGCGGACCTATACTTGATTTTTTGAGCTTCTAGCTTGTCCTTGGGTAGCTCACCCTGTTGCAAATGGTGTCCAAATGGGTCCATCCAGCTTACCGGTTGATTTATCAGGAGGGCTTCTTTTTGGTCGAGTTGGTTGATGCTTGGCTCAGGCAGGAATTTGATTGACACAGTCCTAGCGAGGTCGTCGTCGACCGTCAAGGCTAATTTAGTTAGGGCATCAGCTTCAAAAATTTTCGACATGGGGATCAGTATGTCCTCATGCTTGTTGAATTCTTTAAGCAAGTCACTAAACTTCTGTAGAGAGGAAATCATTTTCTCTCCTCTAACCTGATATTCTGTAGTGACCTAGTTTACTACTAGTAGGGAATCACTGTGGATTTTCAATGCTTGGGATCCCATTGCTTTGGCTAGCCTGATCCCGGTGAGGAGTGCCTCATATTTTTCTTCATTGTTGGAAGCCGACAACCTGAACCTTAAAGCATACTCTATATTGAACTAGTCAGGTGCGACGAGGATCAGTCCCGCTTCGCTTTCCTGAGAATTGGATGACCCATCCACATGGAGGCTCTAATCCTGTAATTCGATGTTCTACTTGGCCTCTGTTTGCTACTAATGAGTGGGGTAAGTGAATTCAGTGATGAAATCGGTGACAGCCTGACCTTTAATCGTCGTTCTTGGTTTATATATGATGTTGAACTCGTCTAACTTGATTGCCCATTTCGTTAGTCACCCTGACATCTCTGATTTCTGTAGTAATTGGTAGAGTGGTTAATTGATTAGGCCATGATGGTATGTGCTTGGAAGTAAGGTCAGAGGCATCGAAATGATGTGATCAGTGCTAACGCTAACTTCTCTATATTTGGATATCGTGTCTTTACTTCGACCATAGCTTTGCTCACGTAATAAATATAAGACTCGTAACCTCCCGAGACCTTTCATAAACTTCTACTTAAACAACAATATGTTCCTAACAGACTAAATCGATGAGTTTTGATTATTACACTACTTTTGTACCGCGATACCCTGAGACTTATACCTTAGCGACCGTGCGGGTGCTACAATTCCAACACTGCATGGCACGCCCCATTTCGACCCTTAGATTAGAAGTTACAATTTTGGCATAATCTGATATGGGCTGTGCAATGCATGCGGGCCCCTCTTGTACAAATCCCCATGTTGTCAAATCCATCAATCAAGCCATCCATCGCTCATGTCACTCTCTCACCATTAGTCAAACAAACGCATGCCATTCTTATACAACCCATACCCCTACCTATGCCATCCATCATTCTTTTATTCTTTTTCTCCCCATTTTACCCTTTCATCTTACCCTTATTCCCTCTCTATCCTAAAATCTCTACCATAATAACTCCCTATCTCCCTCTCAATTTTACCATTTCCTAGTAAGAGTAGAGAGGGATTAAGAGAGAGAGAAAAAATATTAGAAAGATTAGGGAGAAATTAAGAGAGAAAGAGAGAAAAGAAAAAAGATTAGGGAGATATTGAGAGAAAAGAAAGAGAGCTTATGAGAGTATTAGGAAAGATCAAGAGAGTAAGAGTAAGAGAATAGAGAAAAGAGTGATTAGAGGAGGTTATGGGTGGAGAGGAGCTTGTGGACCATCCGATCGCCGATTCAAGCCAATCCAACCGTCCATTCTTCTAAGTGAGTGCATGGGAGGGTCAAAACCCTCCCCTTCTTTGTGATTTTTCTATTTTGGTGGGCCCATAAGGGTGGGACCCACCTTAATCATTATTGAGTATGTGGTGGACCCTATAGTGGTGGGGTCACCCCAATGGCCAGATCTATTTCCCTTCCTTTCCCTTTCTTTTTTATTTTCCTAGTGTTACGGGACCCACAAGTGGGCCACGCTATTGGAGAGCATGTCCTGCATGCTATCATGGCATGGACCACCTTGTGTGACCCACTCTGATATTTATTTTCTATTTAAACCAATTGATTGTGTAAGCATACTTGGTGAAAATATACAAAAAATAGATGTGATCAAAGCTTCTTGGCCCCACCATGAGTTGGACATTCAAATAGATGAAGTGGATTTCCTAGGTGGGCCCTACTTCACCCTTAAAATACAAGAGAGGGAGAGGGGTAGTCGCACTATCGTCCCTGGATGCAACAATCTCCAGAGACATGTCACTGGCACCATTTACCTTCCAAAGCCACTATATGGTCTTCTCTCATGGGCCCCATCATGATGTGTGTGTGTGTGTGTGTGTGTGTCATCCACACTCTCCACCGGATTTCCCCTTTTTATTTTAGGCATTGAGCTAAAAAATGAAGCTAATCTGAATACCAGGTGGGCCATTCCACAAATACTAAGGGGGTTAGGTTACCCACGTGATTTCTTACTTTGCATGGGAAGTTTGGATTGAGTTTTCACTCGTGGGACCCATATTGATGTATTTCTTAGATCCACACCATCCATCTATCTGCTGGCTCATTTTAGCCTTGGATCCCAAAAATCTAGCCAATCCAACCATTAGGTGGACCACACCACAACCGATTGTGGGAGTGGGAGTAGCCCCTCACGTCAACCATGTGGAAGTGGGGTAGGGACATCCCAACCATGGACCCCACCTTGATGTATTTATTTAATCCACACCGTCTATCACCTTCTCCATGTCATTTTAGGCTATGAGACGAAAAATGAGATAGATCCGAGTTCCTAGTGGACCGCACCAAGGGAAACAAAGTCCCACTATTGGAACTTTCTAAGGCTAACTGTTGTGTGTGTAGGTGGTGGACCTTCCCATCATTGGACTCCTTCGGTCCATGGAGAGTTGATTGATATAATGGACGAAATGGATTATCCACTAGTGGACCCCATATAGTAGAAAATAAAATAATAATAATAATAATAAAGAAAGAAAGAAAAACAACAAAAGCGTCACTGGGCATTATTGCCCACTGACGTGAGGGTGGAAGACTATTTGGGCTGCCCCACACGTGGACCCCACCATGATGAATTTTTTTAATCCACACCGTCCACCATCTTCTTCATATAATTTTAAGCCATGTGCTAAATTTTGAGGCAAATATGAGTCTCGAGTGGGCCGTACTAAGGGTATTAATGCCCATTTGTTGAAACACTCTAGGGCCCGCTTTGGAGTCCTTGATCATCCAAATATCTTGAACCAGAGTTTATTGGACTCCACTCAAGCTGGCTAAGATGGTGAACGGATTAGATTATCCACTTAAGGCCCACCTTAATACTATATGCAAAACAAATAACAAATATAATTATATATATATATATATATATATATGAATGCCATGCACGTGGGTGGTATCCCATTCATAGCCAATTTTGGGTCTCATAAGTGGGACCCTATTCTGATGTTTATATAAAATCCACATCGTCCACCGACTTTTCGAGATCATTTTAGGCCATGAGCCAAAAGATGAGATAGATTCGGGTCTCAAGTGGACCGTAATGAGGGAAACGAATCATTGTCATTGAAATCTTCTAAGGCCCACTGTGGAGTCTCTGTTCGTCCAAATTAACATGAATCAGAGCCCATTAGACATGCTCGAGATGGACTACACAGTGAATGGAGTAGAAGATCCACCTGGGGCCCACACCAATAGTGTAAAAAAAAAAGAGAGACAAAGAAAAAGAGAGGTGTCACTAGGCATTATTGCCCAGTGACATGAGGGAGGAACCTTCCTTGGGCTGCCCTCACACATGGGACCCTACATGATGTATGTATCATATCCACTCCATTCATCTATCTTATCAAACCATGTTAGGCCATGGGCCCAAAACTCAGGTTGACCTAGATCTCAGGTGGGCCGCGCCATAGGGTAATGTGGGGGTAAAAACCTCTTGGACTTGAGATTTCTTGGTTTTAAGATCCCTTGGACTTGGGAATCCCTAGTTTTGGGATCCCTTGGACTTAGGAATCCCTGGAATCGAGATCCCTCGGGTCTTTGGTTATGTTTGACATCTTAGATTCAAATTCTTAAATTACTTGATGTGAATGTCGAAACCATGGTTTTATTAAATCCATTTAAACATATACTTTGCTTGAACTGATGAAGTCTCAAGACTAAGATGGGCCACGAGCATAGGATCATATCCTAATGACTAACCAATTATTTGTAACCATCAATTTATGTTAGCAATGATCAGATGATGCAAATCATTCTATTAAAGTAATTATAGTGTTGTCATTGACAATTTGATTATTTCGGGACATCAATAATGGGCCATGTGCTCAGATGGATTGGCAACGTAGTGACACATGTGTTTCACATGTGGGTATACATCCGGGTCACTCCCAGTGGACCCCGCCTTGTTATATATATATATATATATATATAATAATATATATTATTCATGCCTTGCAGGCTACATGAGGAGCTGATGTTAGTCTAACGTGGGTCATACCACATAGACTTCTATATTTCTAGTTGGGCATGTCGTTCAATTCCCACTCTTTGTATATGATGTGCCGATTAAGGCCGATTATTGTCTGATATGTCTGATAACATGCTAGTGTACTTGGCCTGGTAGGACACACTAAGAACATGCTTAGTATAATGACATCATGTCCAGACATATGCCCATATACATAATTTGTATGCATGTTGTGGGTGGTGATTAATCATAGCATATGGCATTGGGTTGAGATACTTAAGGGACTCCATATGAGATAGGGTTGCCCCACATGATCGCATGGTACGTGCAGGTTTGATGTATGACTTGGATGATATGACTCATGCATTTCGCATCTTGTATGTCACGATACTTTATGCCCTAACTACATCAGGGTTATGGCCTCCACAGGCATATTGTGGATGGCCAGATTGGATACCGAAAATATTCGTTCTACCATTAGGGAGCTATAGATGTCCTTGGGTGAAAATCCCTAAACCTTTGTGGTACCAGTAGGATGCTTCAATGTCTAAACTGAGTGGATAACATAAGCGCCCTAGTGCCGAATACCAGTAGGGCGTGTCTCCCACTGTGTTGTGGTTAGTTGAAAAGGGTGTGACCTTATCCGCCCGAGGATAGGTGGCTATAAGATAGGTTGAGTTTGAGCAGCTCGTAAATGGGTTCACTATTGATGAACCGTGTGGGCATTGGCATACCACTGGCAAGGCGAAAATGAGGTCTCTTACACTCACCTGGTCATGCGCGTGATGGGGCGACAGCCCGTGTTGGAGTATACTAGACCCCGGTGATGTTTCGAATGACGAACCATACTGATACATGGACTAGTTGAGGATTGACATGCTTGCGTTGCATCTCTAGCATATGACATTCGGCCATGTAGGCCTTGCATTGTATAGCCTTGGTATGGCTAACATCATTTATGGACTTCCCAGTTTAGCCTTCCATCATTTCCACTTACTCTGACATTTGTATGCTTGACACATGCATTGCACGCACGCACGCACACACATACACTCTCTAAGCTTTGTAGTAAGCTTACGCACGTTCGTTACGTACAGGTTATGCTAGACCGCAACAGCATTGAGACAGGAGCATGTGCCTGATCTTTTGGAATTTTGTTATATGATGTGTTTCTCTTTCAACACTGTTCTCAAATATTATATTAGCGGATATGTGGTGATGATGTTTTAGACTTGGGTACAGTTGTGATTATACTCCTTTAAAAAAATGACCCTCAAAATCCTCCTTGTAGGATCCCAGGATCAGAACCTGACGTATGGGAGTTAGGAGTCGAGAATGGGGTACTACGGAGGTTGTTGGCACCGGATTCGACGACCGAAAATTTTGTGAGTCGGGTTCCCGAGTTTGGGGCGTGACGATAAATTAGTCACTAATTATTTTTCACCTCGCGCACTAGGGCCGCATTGCGTCAAAATAGTGAAAAAATGACGTAAAAATGCTTTTAAAAAAATAATAGTTTACGATGGACGTAGTTCCTCACAAAAAATCTTGGTTAATGACAGATTTGGTCTGTCAAAATATTTTACAATGGACCATATCCATCGTAAAAGTAGAAAATGTTTGTCGCTAATTCATGAAGTCCCACTTGGACAGATTTTTTAGGTGGGGTTTTTTTAACAAATTGGAATCCATTGCAATATGTTATCTTGTAACGGATAAGTCACTATTTTAGCAAAGGATTTTGTCCATCGAAAAATAAGTTTTTTCGACGGATTTTGTTCTTTAAAAATTTCCCCTAAACACCCAACTTCAACATTCACTTTCTTTTGTGATGGACCATGTTCGTCGCAAATCATACCTAGTCTCCAAACCTCAAAATTATTATTATTTTTATAGAATTTACGCAAAATTGTACTTTATTTTAATCCATGAAGTGATTTTTAATAGAATTTCAATGATTTAATAGTATTTTTTCTATTTATAAATTTTTTTTTTTTTGTATCAATTGATTGGATACATCAATTTTTTATCAAGTGAAATTTATGATTTTTAGTATGAAAATCATTTTTTAAATGTTTGGCAATATCGCATGAAAAATCCCACCATGCATCCATGGGGGTCCCTAAGTCGTAGGTTTTGAAAAATATTGGATTTGAAAAAATAAAAATTTAAAATATGAAGTTTGAAAAAAACTGAAATTATATAAATCAAGATTTTCATTAAAAAATGACATTTTGAAAAAGAAAATTGAAAATCTTGAAAAAATTATGATTAAAAAAAAAAGTAGACAAGTTTAAAAAGAAAAAATTGATAATGTTTGAGAAAAAATGACATTTTGAAAAAATAAAAAATAAAAAAATAAATTTGTGGTTTAAAAAAAGTTGAAATTTTGAAAAAAAAAATAAATAGAATTTTTTTTTAAAATTTGAGAAGTTTGAATAAAGTTAATTTTGAAAAAAGTAGATTTTGAAGGAAAATTAACATTTTGGAATAAAAAAGAATTGAGTTAAAAAAATTTTGGGATTTTCAAAAACAAAGTTCAAAAGTTTTAAAAAATTAACAATGTTTGAGAAAAATCAAGATTTTGAAAAGAATTGTTATTTTAAAAAAACTGAGATGTTGAAAAAAAAAAGTGATATTTTAAAAAAATAAAATCGTAAGTTTAAAAAAATTTAGATATTGAGAAAAATTGAGATTTTGTATTTTTAAAGAAATTGAAAAGTTTCAAGACATCTTCTCTCAGCAAGCTGTACCTCCTTTAAATCCGCTTGGCCATGCCATGATTTTGATTCTCAACAAGCTTCAAGACATCTTCTCTCAGCTTGGCAGCTCATCGACGATCGATCTGCCACAGGTGGCGGTCGTTGGGAGCCTGAGCACCGGGAAATCCAGCGTTTTAGCAGCTATGGTGGGGAGAGATTTCCGGCTGTGGGGCTCCAACATCTGCACGTGGCGCTCACTGGTTCTGCAGCTCGTGAACGCACCATCGAGAGGGGCGGAAGAGGGCGATGAGAGGGGGGAGTTCTTGCACCTTCCTGGGAATAAATTCTTTGATTTTGTCGCGAAGGAGATTCAGGTTAGGATTCTTGAACTATTGGTTTTCCACTTCTCTTTTTATCAAAGAGGGGAAAATATCATCTAGTGGGGCCCACCTTTTGGTTATCCGAACTGATCATCTGGTTGGCATCCATTATGATCCATTATGAATTAGTCGTTCTTGAAAATACTATCAGATTCAGGGGCACTGAGTTGGACGTTTTTTCATCAATCCAGCCTGGAAGAAGGATTCCACCCATTCTGCTTTAGATGTGCAACTGCTGCTTCCATTCACCAAATTCCCTGTAAATTACATGGACAGAAGTGGACTCCCCTCTTATATAATATCCATATATTTTAAAAACATCTCCAATGGACAGAAACTATCATGATTATTAATATTTAAGATTTCTGATATGTTCTATTTATATTTTTACTATTTTTTTAACTATTTTTAGTGGATTCATGTATACTGAGAAAAACCCAAAAAAAAAAAAAAAAAATGTAAATATCCGGAGAGATTCATTCCCAAGTAGTTGACTGGAAATCAGATTTGTCACTATGGTAATTACCAAGTGTCTCATGTTTTCAACATATAGAAAGCTAGAAGGTTCTATATTTGCACCTGTTTTCAGTGGCCGTTTCGCCAGTACCTGAAGCTTGCTGTTCTATTTGTGTCATGTGCAATGAAAAGTTTCAACTGTTTCTTTTGTATTTGCTTCTGTGTACCAAAACAAAGAAAGATATGGGTGCTTTCCTCCACACCCTTCACTGAAATCATTATTTAGCAAATGTTTGTTGTCTCTAGGATTTTGGATTATTAGTTCGGTAAATTTCACACATTGCACGGATCTTCATGCTATCTTGTTTTTGTTTTTCCAATGACATTTTTGTTGGCAGAGGGGGGCCTTACACTTTGGCTTTATCTATGTCATGGATTTGAACTCACTGGACACGTAAAAATGAGAAGAGACCTTGCTACTTAACTGTTGCTTGCAAGCTTACTGACTTGATTGCTTTGCTTGCTTCAAACGGATACACAAGATGCCAATTTATAGGCATTTGAATGTAGGGTGAAAAGACAAAACTGCCCCTGCTAGGAGCTTCTAACACTTAAATGTTCCTAGAAAATACACAAGCATTTTCATCTTCCAAGAGCATCTTCATGGGAAGTGTTGCTATGCTTTGGAAGATGAATAGTCACAATAAATGCAGGGTTTTGGTTTACAACTCCAACACTCCCCTTCAAACCAAAACCGGCTTCAATCTGAGCATCGTTCTTAGTCGTTTGAATGCATCTGTCGGCAATGTCTTTGTAAAAATATCTGCCACCTGTTCCATAGTATGACAATATTCTAATTTCATTGTTTTCTGCTTCACATGATCTCTCAGAAAATGGTATCGGGTATCAATGTGTTTGCTTCTTCCATGCTACACCGGATTTTTGGCTAACTCGATTGCCGACTTGTTATCCACATATATGATGTGGATTCTTCCTGCGGACGCTTCAGCTCCTTTAGTAGGTTTCTCAACCAAATTCCCTCATAGACAGTGGACGATGATGCCACGTACTCTACTTCACATGTGGACAGGGCGACCACACTCTGCTTCTTCGAATTTCATATGAAAGCAGTCGTTCCAAGATAGAGTACATAGCCAATGGTGCTCTTTCTTTCATCTTGGTCACCTCCCCAATCACTGTCTGAGTATCCATACAGTATTGCTTCATCATCGTATGGATAGAAAAGACCAAATTCCATTGTTCCTTTGACATACCTAAGGATTCTTTTTGTGTCTAGCCAATGTGATTCTTTTGGTGCTTCCATGTACCTACTTAGAAGCCGAACACTGCAGACGACATCCGGCCTTATGATTGTGAGGTACCTTAGGCTTCTAATCAGACTCTTGAACATAGTCGAGTCAACGCTTCTTCCTTCTCCGTCCTTTGTCAGTTTTAAGCCCGTTGCTACAGGCGTGTTTACTGCATTGCAATCGGCCATCTTGAACTTTTCAAGCAATTCCTTGGCATACTTCTTCTGAGATATATAGATGCCACCATGTTGTTGCTTCACTTCAATGCCCAGAAAAAAGGACATCAGACCTCCGTCGGTCATCTCGAACTCCTTAAACATGGTCTTCTTGAATTCATCAAACATCGGTCTGCTGTTTCTTCAACATACAGGCATGCTATAAGCATATTACCATGAGCATTCTTCTTGATGTAAATTGCATGCTCATATGGACATTGGGAAAAGCCGTTCTCTTGAAGATGGTTGTCGATGCGTGTATTTCAAACACGTAGAGCTTGTTTCAACCCATAGAGGCCTTTCTTTAGTCGATGCACCTTGTGTTCCTTTACTTACATAACAAAGCCTTCAGGCTGGTCAACGTAGACCTCTTCTTCCAGAAATCCATTTAGGAATATAGATTTCACATCCAATTGGTAGATCATCCAACTGTGATGGGCTGCAAGGGAGATAATTATCCTCACAGTGTCAAGACGAGCAACAGGAGTGAAAACTTCTTCATAGTCCACCCCGTACTTCTGTTTATAGCCCTTTGCTATGAGCCTTGCCTTGTAGTGATCGATCTCACCATCAGCATTTCGCTTGATTTTTTACACCCATTTGGCGCCAATAGTTTTCTGGCCATTAGGAATCATAGTCAGCTCCCATATGTCATTTTTCTCAATGGCAGGAATTTCTTCTTTCATAGCAATTCTCGAAAATTCTTCTTTTATGGCCTCCTGAAATGTCAAAGGCTCATGATATGCAAACAGACAGAAAAGATTGACCTCTTCAATTTGCTCATAGATGTCGCTTAAGCTTTTCATTTTTATAGGTGCCATGGGTGAGGACTAGCTAGCCAAATTTTGACTTGATGGAGTGCTTTTAGGAGTGATGGAATGTACTCCTGGACTTCTGTGTACTGATGATGTGGCCAAAGAAGGTGTTGCGGGCGTTTGCTCTTGACAGTCATGCCTTTCTTCATGTTCTTCTGTTTCGACTAGAATATCTTTGGTCGATTCTTCATCGTTCCATTTTCAAGCTTTTTCCTCACTAGAGACCACATCTTTACTCACAACTACTTTATTGGTTAGTGGATTGTAGAGCTTGTAGGCTTTAGATCTTTCACTGTAGCCGATGAAGATACATTTTTCGCCCCAATCATCAAGCTTCCTTCTTCTTGCTTCTGGAATTTGAGTGTAGGCGACACACCCAAAGATCCTTAGGTCACCACGCTCAGTTTGTAGCCACTTCATGCATCCTATGGTGTCATGTTTCTGACGCTCTTGGTTGGACACCGATTGAGCAGGTAGGCAGTACATGCAATTGCCTCCGCCCAGAAGCTCTTTGGCAGGCCTTTCTCCTTCAACATGGTCCTCGTCATGTTGAGAATGGTGCGGTTCTTCCATTCCGCAATTCCATTCTATTGTGGTGTGTAAGCTGCAGTATGTTATTACTTAATGCCATGTTCCCTGTCAGATCTATTTTGTGACCACTTTCAACTTCAACACGAGCTTTGAAAATTTAAAAGATAGTGAAAGTGGAAGATTTTTCTTTGATACAATACACTCAAAGTTTTCTGCTAAAATCATCAATGAAGGTATTAAAGTATTTATTACCTCCAAGAGAAGGTATTTTAAGTGGTCCACAAATATCATTGTGAACCAACTGAAGTAGTTCCTTTGCTCTTCTAGACATGTAAAGACCCGAGTACTACCTCAAATTCTTGAGAAGTTAAATGTGGGTTAATTAGCGTTAAACTCGATTGCTTGTGAAATTAGCACAAATCACTTTAAATTTGATCTGCAAGACTCAAAACCTGTAGAATCGTTAGCGCTATGTTACCCTGAAATCTAAGATTCAACGCTAAATCCATATGCTCTCGGGAGTACTTGGAAACTTTGTATCGAACCTGGACCGCGCGTCGAAAGTCCAATAGCGATGATCTTAGACATTTATGATCACCTTGTTGGGCTTGACCATCACCTCAAAAATCAAGATCAGATGATGTCCTAAGTCGATTTACTTGAGTCCGGAGTAAAGAGGGTGAGAAAGGTGAGAAATTAAATATAAATTTATGAAATCTGAGTCGTGTCACTTGCGCGACGATTTTAAGCAATCTGAACATTGGATTCTGACCCAAATTTACCCTCGGATCAGGGAAGATGGCCCAGGCATGTCATAGTGCTTGTGGACCTGATCGAGTTTCGGTGACCGTTGAATTGAGATTGGTACGCCACGGCTGATCTGTAAATCCAATCGGTACAAAAACGCAGCTTGACCTAGATCCATGGTCAGTGAGCTTAAGTCCAACCGCACGTGAAAAAGGGACCACCAGAAGCACTCCGTTGGATCGAAATAGACCCGATTTGGTTATAACCTAAGTATACCTTGGCCCTGGGGCTATGTTCATCAATTTTAGGCCTATATAAAGACCTTAAAACCCTCACTCTCAATTCCATACGAATTTTCTAACCCTAGCTGAAGGAGAGAGAGGAAAAGAGAGAGAAAGTGATAGAGAATTTGGTGAATCATCTTGAGATTCTTCCCTGTTACTTCGCATCTCTAAGCCATCACTTCTGAATCGTTATTCCGGCGATTCTAAGTTCATTCTCGGGTAAGTCAATCAAACCCTAGTCTGTTTTGGAGCTTAGAATAGTCTAAGTGTTGATGTAGTTCATTTTATTCATGCCTTAGGTTTTTTAGTCGCCGTTGATGAAGACTTATCGTCTGAATCAGATCTGTTGCTCATTTTCTGGTTTAAGGTGCGGACTATATTCATATAGGTTATGGTTTTCAAGGCTTTCAATGTCGGTTAATGGTTTATTCTTGTTGTGGGTGCAATTTCACATGCCAAATGCGATGTTTATATTGCGTTCCTGATATATATGAGTTAGATTGAGATTTGTGTATTCCTTGTGTATGTAGAAAGTATCGTATACGTCTGAAATATGAGTATGTGTTTGCCATGATTAATTGTCGTGTATTTGTGTTAGTTGTATGTGTAGCAACTCCTTGATGAAAGGAATTGTCCAAATGTGTGTTACCACCAACATATGTCATGTATGTTGGAATCTGTAGTCTAAGTGTTTGTAGAAATGTCTGAATGATCAAGTGTGTTATATATGGTACTTTTTATGGGTGTTGAGAAGAGATTCTCAACTATCTTGTTGGTGTGAATGATTTCCCACATGCAATTTACATTCCTTGTTGTTTAAATTCAGGCACTACTTATGTGTATATCCATGTTAAGTTGATATTCATCGAATGCTGATATACTGTATGATTAGAATTGTTGATCCATTATTGTTCTAAATTGTTGGTATGAATATCTGTTATACTTGAATGTGTTTGGGACTATGTAATAGTCCAGGGAATCGGTAATAGACCTTGAGTTCGTGGCTGAGGTTGTTTCCGCCATGTAGGACGTGTTTGACGAACCCAAGTCGTATTAAGGTTGACGGCAGTGGTTTGGCCACACGGAGTGTTTGCGCACTCTATGTCGTTCAACTCAACATGCGCTCGTGCTAATCGAGCTCGTCAAGTAACCCGATTGTCCCGGTGGATGTGCACCATGTATGGACGCTATTGTTTGAATCTAGGGTACCAAACTTACCGATGCAATCCCGTTAACCGTTATACCTTAATCCGCTAAGACTCATGAGCCGGGCATGGTGGTATGGGACACCGTGGTCGAGCTGTCGGCCTACGCTGGGGTGACGAGCCTCCCCGTAGTGACCAGTGAGCACACCAGACTCGTGAACCGATTATGGTGGTATGGGACACTATATTCGTGCTGTCGGCCTACATTGATTGGTGACGAGCCCTTTATAGTGACCTCGAGCATACCTTGGTACTGCATTGAGGTGACGAGCCTTAGCGTAGTAACTAAGGTATGATAAGCATGCATTGATTGGTGACGAGCCCTTTGCAGCGACCTAGAACCATATGATCGTATGAGATTGCCTAAGATTGACGACCCTAGAATGGATCACTGTGTGAAAATTGATATGAGGAAGGTACCTTAGCTTCCCAATCCTGCTGTATGAAAAGGACTAATAATAACTTGGTAATCATTTTCATGCACCGCATTGCATATGCGTTGGCGTCGTTGGCACTGCGAGAGGTTGTCATGTGTACCTTAAGATGAGGACGCTAAGGGATTGCAGGCGAGAGCATGCATCATTTCTACATACATCCTTGCATTAACAAGAGTAATTAGGACGTATTTGATTGTATTGCCTTATCATTACTGCTTGATTGATTTGATAACATGTTTACTTTTACTGTATAGTTCCACTGAGTTGATCACTCACTCCCACGTTCTGGGACGGTGTTTCAACACTAACCAGACTTTGTCTTAGATGCAGATGATGATACGACCCCTGAGGCAGAGCAGGAGTACGAGGACGACGAGGATGCGTTTTCTTTTATGCAGTTCTTAGGCGGGTTCGTGTGAGCCGCATCCTGATCTACGGGGATTTTGGGTTTTCTGTTGTAATAGATAATTTCATTTTGATACTTGTATTTTGAAGACAAACACTTGTAATTATGACCTGGCAGAGCATACATATCACAGGGACTTGCACATGTACACATATATTTCTTTAAGTCTTCCGCTTGCGACTTTCACTTATCCCTGAATTATGTTTGCAGTTTGGCTTAATCTATTCCATGTTTTATGCACTCATATAGGCAACATACATCCATCATTGCATGTGTTGCATAAGTGATGTTTTGAAACTTGGGAGCTGAGTTATGCTCGACCCTCGAATTTCAGGGCGTTACAAGTTGTATCAGTGCATAATTTGGATTAAACCGGACCTGGGTTATGGTCACACACTGCACGTTGTAGCCACCTTAGTGTAGAAGGGTGTGAGATTTATCTAGAATTTGTATAGTTTATCCGTTGCTTCTATCGGTGAAGTTTACTGAAAATGATCGCCGAGATCGAGTCTGTATACACTCCTGATCACACACAGCGACCCTAAATCTCTTTTAGACCGTCCACTGACGAGTTTAGATGGTGTATCATCCCATCCCAGCCATTAAAATGCTTGTAAACCTACATCTGTATCAGTTTCTTCTCTTAGTGACCTGATAAGCGTCAAATCGGACTAAGGGCCCAATCGGGGCCATTCCAGGGGGACCGAGGGGGAGACCCACATCATTTGTGGCTTAGGGGCCAGGAGGACCTCGCCCAAATGGCGAGTCATTACCGGATTGTCCAGAGACCGGCGATGACCTCGCTGGTTCGGCGAGCCCTCGCCGCCCAGCAGGCTGGCTTGGGCCGATGCATATAGGGGCTAGTGTGGCCCACTCATCCAGGGTTGCATGATTAAAACCCCTTCTAAACCCTCTTTCCTTCATAAAATACCCTCCCATGCTTTCCTTTTCTTGAAGTTTCTCTCAAAATCCCATAAAAATTCCTCCTCAAACCCTTTCTTCTTTCATTTTCATGCATCCCCATTCTACCCATCTCAAAACCCACCTCCATTGTTGTTTTCCCTCTCCTTTCTTTCCATTTGAGCACTCAAATCCTTCCTTTGAGCCTCAAATTCGTGGAAGCCTCACCATTCTTCCCATTTTCCTCTTTTCTCTCATTTTTCATGGCCCTATTCGAGCTTGTTACGGCCATATTTTTCCATCTCCACCATTCTCTCTTTCACGGGGAAGAAGAGAGCTCCCGTTGATGTAGCCGGGCCTAGCCGCCCAACCCGTGCACGGAGGCCGAGAGGTGCCGCCGTGAGCACGACCGCCACTCAAGAGTTTCAGACAAAGCGGGACCTCGATCCTCAAGCTCCCGTCGGAAGAACCTTGTTGGCAGAGCTATCTCATGGAGTTTATGAAGGCCGTAGGGTCCTTTTTGAAGCTCATGTAGATCCACAGCTATTTGGCGAATTTCTCTTATTAGAGTGCCTGGAAGGGGCCGGTTGGTGTCCCCTGTTTGAGGGCGAATACCGTGCCAATGTGGGTACTGTCCGAGCTTTTTATGCCCACATTCGGGAACCTTCGCTGGAGCCATTGCAGTTCAAGATCCCTTGCGGAAGAGATCGGGAGGCCACGATCAACGTCGCTTTGATATCCCGACTTCTGAACGTGCCACTTGGCGAGGTTCATGCAAGTGAGAAGAATCTGAGTAGTGCGCGCGAGAGAGATCACCGCACGCGGTTCCTGTGTGGTCGTCTGGTCAAATGACAGCCTAACAGAAGCCTTTTAGCAACCAACATGACGGACGACTTCCGCTTGCTTCACCACATGTGCACATTCAATGTTTATCTAAGGTGAAGCAACCGCAGCAAGTGTACGTGCCTGATGGTAGATTTTCTGTATCAGGTGGGGCAAGGAGAGAAGCTATGTAAGCCAACGTACATCTTGCGTCAGATTGTCCTTATCGCTCGTTCGAATAGGAGGACCGAATCGCTCCCATTTGACCGACTCATTTGTAAGCTTGCACATGAGTTTGGCTACAGGCTTGGGGCGAAAAAGCCGGTACCTGTTCGTTACATTAATGAGACAACCCTTAATTAGATGGACATTGGGCCTCGTCGACGACAAGCCTTACTTAAAGAAAGTGAGGATGAGACCGAGAGCAATGAGGAAGAGAGTAATGAAGAAGGTGGAGCTGAGATAGAAGAAGAAGAAGAGCAGGACGAGGAAGAAGTGGAGGCCCAGGACACGAGTGAGAGTTCTCCTCCTGTGGCACCTGAGCAGGGCACAGATCAGGCCGCCAGAGATGCTTGTATAGCTCGGCTTGAGGAGGGTCAGGCTGTCCTACTCCAGGATATTATAGATCTTCGAGGCCTCGTGAAGCATAAGTTCAAGAAGATGTCTCATACTCTGAAGTCCATCCTATGTTGCCTGCAGGATAAGGGTGCCCCTCCTCCATCTCCTGATTTTGATGAGTAGTTACAGATGTAGTCGTCCTTTGCTCTGTTTTGGTGTTTGTTATTGTGTGTAGCCGTTATAGGCGTAGTAGTTGGAAGTTGTTTGTTGTTTAAAGCTTTAGATGTATTAGCTCGCATGCTTTCTCTATCGTGATCCATGTAATGCTGCACTTCTTGTATTGCAACAATTTTATTAATTGAAATGCATGTTCTTTATCCTTGAGTTGTGATGTAAATGCTGTGTGGGTGGATTATGTAGATGTTGAATCTCACTGGTTGTATCCTCTGTTGAATGTAGGGTATGCCTCCTAAGGGCTCGAAGACTTCGGCCTGTCTCTCCTTGGGGGAATCGCTTGCCGGGGTTTCCCCCTAGGCGATAGCCAGACGGATCCACAGTCAGGCCCGTCTCATTTTGGTGCTAGGCCGGACTCTCAGCCAGCTACTGGCCCCGCTGCTGGGCCGACTCCTACCACACATGGCTACACCAGTCACGCCTTTGGTTCCTGAGCCGAACCGTGCATCTGTGTCGACGCCTTATGCATCTTCATCCGCTCCGCCTCCTGATAGGCTTGAGCAGATGATGCTATTGATACAGCAGTAGCAGATCCAGTAGCAGCAGCACCGGCAGCAGCAGCAGCAGCAGCAGTAGCAGTTTTTGTCTTCTTAGGCTGACATCTTTACTCAGTTGATGGGGGCGACTTCACCTGCTTCACCAATGCACCCATTTCGGAACACTGGTGCTAGCGGCACATTTGAGCGATTCCAACGCTTACAACCTCCCACATTTGCGAGTTCTCATAGACCCGAGGAGGCTGAGTACTGGATTGACCGCATCTCTAAGATGCAGAGGCCGCTTCACTGTTCTGTGGCTGAGCAGGTCGAGCTTGCCTCCTTCATGTTTGAGAAGGAGGCCAGTTTATGATGGGACAGTGTTCTCCACATAGTTACGAAGGGTTTCGAGTGGACGTGGCAGGCGTTTGAGGCACGCTTCCACGAGAAGTATTTTCCAGTCACTTACCGACACGAGAAGGAGAGTGAGTTCCTTCACCTCCGTCATGGAGGGATGTCGGTGACTGAGTATGAGAACCAGTTTTCTGAGCTGGGTCGATATGCTCCTTTGCATCTGGGTGATCAGCCGATGCGGATGCAGGGTTTTTCTGAGGGGTTGAGGCCTGAGATTTGATCGAAGATGTACTGTGCTAGCATATCTTCTTATGCTGAGTTGGTGAGCATGTCCCTACAAGCTGAGAAGGACGGGGACAGGTCATCCCGTATGGGAGCACCTTTGGTTCCCAGACCGTGACCTAACTTTCTGAGTACACCATTTCTCGGCAAGAGGCCGCGGGCAGATTCTCCTCCGAGACGTGTTGCGTCACTGGCTCAGCAGATGCGTTCTGACTTGTGCTGTTCATACTATGGGAAGATTGGGCATTCGGATCGTAATTATTTTATGCGAATGCGGGACAATGGTTTTACTCCGCTACAGAGGATCAGTCGTTCGATGCCTCAGGTCATATCAACTCCACCCCTTCGTTCAGTGCCAGCTCACCCATCCTTCAGACCTTCTGTACCTCGTTTCAAGCCACCTCAGCAGCCCATGGTTCCACCGTCGAATCACCCGCAGCAGGCTCGAGTTCACGCGCTTATAGCTGAAGCGCCTGGGGCTGACTTGGCACCGAGATCTTTTGAGGTTACAACTCACATTCAAGGTATTCCTGTTTCCTTGTTGGTGGATACTGGATCCACTACCTCTATTATATCGTATGCGGCAGTTAAGCGCCTGAGTTTGGGCACAGTTACTATGAAGGGAGTGATGCTCACTACTGCTACAGGGACCTCCTCTGATATTACCAAGATTTGTATGGGTTGTTTGATTGATCTAGGGAGCAGATCGATTTTAGTTGACCTGTTTGTCGCATCTTTATATCATTACGATGTCATTTTGGGTATGAATTGGCTCGCGAAGATGCGAGCAGAGATTGATTGTGAAGCTAGGCTGGTGACAGTCCATGGACCTGAGGGCGAGACATTTACTTTCCCTATTCAGGTCAGTTACCCTTTTCATTTTGGTTGTTATACTTCTTTGTTGGAGAGTATTGCTGGTTTGGCGCTTGAAAGCACGCCAATAGTTCGGGATTTTGAAGATGTATTCGAGTTAATTCCTAGATTACCCCCTCGGCGCGAGATTGATTTTACTATCGATCTCATGCCTGGTGCGACACCTATTTCTTTACCCACCTATCGCATGCCTCCGAGTGAAATGGAGGAATTGAGGAAGCAGATAGATGGCTTGTTGAATTTGGGCTTTATTCGACCTAGTGTGTCCCCTTGGGGAGCACCTGTCTTGTTTGTCAAGAAGAAGGGTGGTTCCTTGCGATTATGTATAGATTATTGCAGGTTGAATCAGGTGACTGTGAAGAACAAGTATCCTTTGCCTAGGATCGATGATCTATTTGATCAGTTGAAGGGGGCACGGTACTTTTCGAAGGTTGATCTGCAGTCAGGGTATCATCAGTTACGCGTCAAGGATGAGGACGTGCAGAAGACCGCGTTCAAGACTAGTTTCGGCCATTATGAGTTCCTTGTGATGTCGTTCGGTCTTACGAACGCACCGGCCGTGTTCATGGATTTGATGAACAGGGTGTTTCGGCCATTTTTGTTCTGATTCGTCATTGTCTTTATCGATGACATTTTGATATATTCTGCCTGTCGGGAAGAGCACAAGGAGCACTTAAGAGTAGTCTAGGATGCTCTCAGGAAGAATCAGCTTTTTACACAGTTCAATAAATGTAATTTCTGGAAGGAGGAAGTCAAGTTCCTTGGACATGTGGTGTCCAAGGAAGGGATAGCTGTCGACCTTGCTAAGGTAGATGTAGTTCAGGACTGGAAGAAGCCTAGTTCGGTTACTGAGGTGAGAAGCTTTCTGGGTCTAGCAGGCTATTATCGACGTTTCATACGAAACTTCTCGAAGATAGCCAGACCATTGTCTCAGTTGACACGAAAAGACTTGAAGTTTGCTTGGAATGAGATGGCGGAAATAGCTTTTCAGGAGCTGAAGGACAAGTTGACGTCCGCCCCCGTACTAGTATTGCCAGAGCAAGGGGTTAAGTATACGATATATACTGACACCTCTCATGTTGGTCTGGGTTGTGTCCTTATGCAGAAGGACAGGGTGATTGCATATGCCTTGAGACAGTTGAGGAAACACGAAGAGAATTACCCTACACACGACCTGGAGTTAGCAACTGTCATTTTCCCACTAAAGCTCTGGAGACATTACCTCTACGGAGAGGAGTTCGAGCTCTTTTGCGACCACAAGAGCCTTAAGTATGTTTTCACGCAGCGTGACTTGAATATGAGGCAACGTTGATGGATGGAAACATTAAAGGACTTTAAGTTCGATGTCTCTTACCATCTGGGCAAGGCAAACCTTGTGGCAGACGCGTTGAGTCGCAAGAAGGCTTTAGAGTTTGCGGCTCCACTAATGATAACAGAATGAGACATGATGGAGTTTGTGCGAGACTTTGAGCAGAAACTCACGGTGGAAGAGCTATATGAGATTATCGCACACATTCGAGTACAACCCCTCATTGACGAGAGGATCATTGCAGCTCAGGCAGATGATGAGCTTTTAGCGAAGATGAGAGAGGGGGTTCGTACAGATGAGGACTCCGAGTGAAGTGTTGGTTCAGATGGGGGCCTACGATATCGTGGCCGGCTATGTGTCCCAGACATTCCTGACTTGAGACGGGAGGTTCTCGAGTCAGCTCATAATTCTAAGCTTGCAATGCATCCTGGTGGCACGAAGATGTATCAAGATATGAGAAGATCCTATTGGTGGGACAGCATGAAGTTTCACATTGCTGAGTTCGTATCTCGTTGTCTCATGTGCCAGCAGGTCAAGGCAGAGCATCGCCGACCTCCTGGACTGCTTCAGCCCATGCCCGTAGCAGAATGGAAATGGGACTTCATCTCTATGGATTTTATTGCAGGGCTACCGAGAACGAGGAAGGGACATAACTCTATTTGGGTGATCGTCGACCGATTGACGAAGTTGGCTCATTTCTTACCGATCAAATTCACAAACTCTGCAGACGAGTTGGCTAGGTTGTATATCAAGGAGATTGTACATCTACACGAAGTTCCCTTAGAGATTGTGTCTGACAGAGACACGTGATTCACATCTATCTTCTAGACTCGTATAAAGGAAGCGATGGGTGTGAAATTGAAGTTTAGCACCGCGTTTCATCCGCAGACAGATGGGCAGACGGAATGTGTGAATCAGATTCTAGAAGACATGTTGCGAGCTTGTGTTGAGGATTTCAAGGACAGTTGGGATGACTGTCTCTCTTATGCAGAGTTCGCGTATAACAACAGTTTTCAGGCGAGTATCTGCATGGATCCCTACGAGGCATTGTATGGTCGCCCGTGCAGAGCATCGCATTGCTGGGCAGAAGTTGACGAGCGTAGTTTGATTGGCCCAGAGTTGGTTCAGGCGACTTTAGAGAAAGTTAACATTATTCGATGTTGACTTCTGACAGCCCAAAGCAGGCAAAAGAGTTACACTGATACGAGGCGGCGACCGCTTGAGTTTGAGGTTAGAGACCATATATTTCTTAAGGTTTTCCCTATGAAGGGAGTCTCGCGGTTTGGTTAGAAGGGGAAGCTCACGCCGAGATTTATTGGTCCATTTCAAATATTGGATCCAGTGGGAGCGGTAGCATACCGCCTTGCTTTGCCCACACCACTTGCGGGCGTGTATAACGTATTTCATGTTTCTATGCTGAAGAAGTACGTTCCTGATCCTTCGCATATTATCAGTTGGGAGCAGGTGCAGTTGAGCGAGGATGCCACATATGTACTGCGATCGACGCATATCCTAGACAGGAAGGAGCAGGTATTGTGTAGCAAGGTCATCCCTCTTGTGAAAGTACTGTGGACGCATCACAGTGAAGAAGAGGCTACTTGGGAGACTGAAGCTGAGGTCAGAAAGACCTACCCTCAGATCCTTAAGGAGTATGAGAAGGTACGAATTTCGGGGACGAAATTTTTCTTTAAGGGGGGTAGATTGTAATGACCCATAAAATTTCGTGCAAAGACCCGAGTACTACCTCAAATTCTTGAGAAGTTAAATGTGGGTTAATTAGCACTAAACTCGATTGCTTGTGAAATTAGCACAAATCACTTTAAATTTGATCTGCAAGACTCAAAACCTGTAGAATCGTTAGCGCTATGTTACCCTGAAATCTAGGATTCAACGCTAAATCCAGATGCTCTCGGGAGTACTTGGAAACTTTATATTGGACCTGGACCGTGCGTCGAAAGTCTGATAGCGATGATCTTAGACATTTATGATCACCTTGTTGGGCTTGACCATCACCTCAAAAATCAAGATCAGATGATGTCCTGAGTCGATTTGCTTGAGTCCGGAGTAAAGAGGGTGAGAAAGGTGAGAAATTAAATATAAATTTATGAAATCTGAGTTGTGTTACTTGTGCCACGATTTTAAGCAATCTGACCGTTGGATTCTAACCCAAATTTACCCTTGGATCAGGGAAGATGGCCCAGGCATGTCATAGTGCTTGTGGACCTGATCGAGTTTCAGTGACCGTTGAATTAAGATTGGTCCGCCACGGCTGATCTGTAAATCTGATCAGTACAAAAACTCAGCTTGACCTAGATCCATGGTCAGTGAGCTTAAGTCCGACCGCACGTGGAAAAGAGACCACCAGAAGCGCTCCGTTGGATCGAAATAGACCCGATTTGGTTATAACCTAAGTATACCTTGGCCCTGGGGCTATGTTCATCAATTTTAGGCCTATATAAAGACCTTAAAACCCTCACTCTCAATTCCATACGAATTTTCTAACCCTAGCTGAAGGAGAGAGTGGAAAAGAGAGAGAAAGTGAGAGAGATGTTGGTGAATCATCTTGAGATTCTTCCCTGTTACTTTGCGTCTCTAAACCATCACTTCTGAATCGTTATTCCGGCGATTCTAAGTTCATTCTTGGGTAAGTCAATCAAACCCTAGTCTGTTTTGGAGCTTAGAATAGTCTAAGTGTTGATGTAGTTCATTTTATTCATGCTTTAGGTTTTCTAGTCACCGTTGACGAAGACTTATTGTCCGAATCAGATCTGTTGCTCATTTTCTGGTTTAAGGTGCGGACTATATTCGTATAGGTTATGGTTTTCAAGGCTTTCAATGTCGGTTAATGGTTTATTCTTGTTGTGGGTGCAATTTCACATGCCAAATGCGATGTTTATATTGCGTTCCTGATATATATGAGTTAGATTGAGATTTGTGTATTCCTTGTGTATGTAGAAAGTATCGTATACGTCTGAAATATGAGTATGTGTTTGCCATGATTAATTGTCGTGTATTTGTGTTAGTTGTATGTGTAGCAACTCCTTGATGAAAGGAATTGTCCAAATGTGTGTTACCACCAACATACGTCATGTATGTTGGAATATGTAGTCTAAGTGTTTGTAGAAATGTCTGAATGATCAAGTGTGTAATATATGGTACCTTTTTATGGGTGTTGAGAAGAGATTCTCAACTATCTTGTTGGTGTGAATGATTTCCCACATGCAATTTACATTCCTTGTTGTTTAAATTCAGGCACTACTTATATGTATATCCATGTTAAGTTGATATTCATCAAATGCTCATATACTGTATGATTAGAATTGTTGATCCATTATTATTCTAAATTGTTGGTATGAATATCTGTTATACTTGAATGTGTTTGGGACTATGAAATAGTCCAGGGAATCGGTAATAGACCTTGAGTTCGTGGACGAGGTTGTTTCCGCCACGTAGGATGTGTTTGACGAACCCGAGTCATATTAAGGTTGACGGCAGTGGTTTGGCCACACGGAGTGCTTGCGCACTTTATGTCATTCAACTCAACATACGGTCGTGCTAGTCGAGCTCGTCAAGTAACCCGATTGTCCCGATGAATGTGCACCATGTATGGATGCTATTGTTTGAATCTAGGGTACCAAACTTACCGATGCAATCCCGTTAACCATTGTACCTTAATCCGCTAAGACTCATGAGCCGGGCATGGTGGTATGAGATACCGTGGTTGAGCTGTCGACCTACGCTGGGGTGACGGGTCTCCCAGTAGTGACCAGTGAGCACACCAGACTCGTGAGCCGATTATGGTGGTATGGGACACTATATTCGTGCTGTCGGCCTACATTGATTGGTGACGAGCCCTTTGTAGTGACCTCGAGCATACCTTGATACTGCATTGAGGCGACGAGACTTAGTGTAGTAACTAAGGTATATTGATTGGTGACGAGCCCTTTGCAGCGACCTAGAACCATATGATCGTATGAGACTGCCTAGGACTGACGACCCTAGAATGGATCACTGTGTGGAAATTGATATGAGGAAGGTACCTTAGCTTCCCAATCCTGCTATATGAAAAGGACTAATAATAACTTGGTAATCATTTTCATGCACCGCATTGCATGTGTGTTGGCATCGTTGGCGCTGTGGGAGGTTGTCATGCGTACCGTAAGATGAAGACGCTGAGGGAGTGCGGGCGAGAGCATGCATCATTTCTACATACATCCTTGCATTAACAAGAGTAATTAGGATGTATTTGATTGTATTGCCTTATCATTACTGTTTGATTGATTTGATAACATGTTAACTTTTACTGTATAGTTCCACTGAGTTGATCACTCACTCCCATGTTCTGGGACGGTGTTTCAACACCAACCAGACTCTGTCTTAGATGCAGATGATGATGCGACCCCTGAGGCAGAGCAGGAGTACGAGGATGATGAGGATGCATTTTCTTTTATGCAGTTCTCAAGCGGATTCATGTGAGCCGCGTCCTGATCTACGGGGATTCTGGGTTTTCTGTTTTAATAGATAATTTCATTTTGATACTTGTATTTTGAAGACAAACACTTGTGATTATGACCTGGCAGAGCATACATATCACAGGGACTTGCACATGTACACATATATTTCTTTAAGTCTTCCGATTGCGACTTTCACTTATCCCTGAATTATGTTTGCAGTTTGGCTTAATCTATTCCATGTTGTATGCACTCATACAGGCAACAGACATCCATCATTGCATGTGCTGCATAAGTGATGTTTTGAAACTCGTGAGCTGAGTTATGCTCGACCCCCGAATTTCAGGGCGTTACAAGACACTCCACTTGGAAAGGAGTTCCTTTGTTGCTTGTCGAGTGTGCACGCCTCACACACATGTTCTCGAGCTTCAATAGCTGACAAGTCATGCACCATGCTTGATGATGATAAGAGTTTGAGGCCACTGAAATAGAGATGCCCAAAGTGAAGATGCCATCTCCATGAATCATTCTTCACGAGTCCACAGAAACACTTCTCAGCCTTTGTGTTAATATGGAGCAGAAACATGCAATTCTTCGCCATTTGGACTTGAGCCACAAGTCTTCTGTGAGCATCTCTTATAGAGAGAATAGTTCTCCATGTGTATGACATACCCCTTCTCAAGGAGTTGGCCGATACTGAGTATGTTATTTTTCATGTTTGGTACGTAATAAACATTAGAGATCTAATTTGGCTCACCCTTCTTCTAATAGATTTAAATTTTTCCTTTACCTATCACGGGTACCTTTGATGAGTTGCCAAAACTCACGTCACCACGAACTCCTTCTGTGAGTTCCACGAGCAGTTCTTTGTTACCACTCATGTGGTTGCTTGCACCAGTGTCAAGATACCACACATCTGGTTGTTCACATGTCTTTTCTTGTGCGAGGAGGAGTGTGGAGTCTTCTTCTTCATGGTGTGATGCTTTGGCATAGTTGGATTGTTCATCTTGATCCACTTTGCTCCAACACTCAGATGCATAATAGCCAAATTTCTTGAAATTGTGGCATTGAACGTTCTTTATGTTTTCACGACCACATATGAACCAGCCTCTTCCATTTCCTCTTCCACGAAAACTGGTAAAATTTTGTTGATTTTGTTGATGGCTTGGATGATATCCACGCCCTCTGCCTCTTGCACGATTGCTAGTGCCACGACCCCCTCATTGTGTATGACCATGCTTTTGTTCATTTAGAGTCAACTTAGACTCTAAGGCATGTTCAAGCATTGAACCAACATTCTTTTGCATTCGTTGCTCATGCACTTCAACGAACCCATCAGTTCTTCGATGGACAGTTTTTCCAAGTCTTTTGATTCTTCGATCGCCACAATCACATGCTCAAACTTGGTTGTGAGATATCGCAGTGCCTTTTTAATGACACATATGTCTTCAACTTTTTCACCATTTCTTTTTAAATTGTTAACAATAACAATTAGACGTGAGAAGTAGTCAGAGATACTTTCACCTTCTTTCATGTGCGCCGCTTCGAACTCGACTCTTAGTATTTGAAGGTGAACCTGCTTCACTCGATCAACACCCTTGAAGATGGTGTCAAGGGTATCCCAAGCTTTCTTGCTTGATGTCACTTTGACAATCTTTTCAAATGTTGATTCATCCAACCCTTGATAGAGGAGGAACAAAGCCTTGTTATCTTTTTTCTTTTGATTTTTGAGAGCGGTTTTTTCTTTGTTGGTAAAGGCGGCTTCTTCCTCCATAGTGGGTTCTACATACCCATCGGTGACGATCTCCCATAGTTCTTGCGACCCGAACAACGCCTTTATTTGGATGCACCACTTTTCATAGTTGTCCTTAGACAACTTAGGAACCTGCGGCTGGATTGAGCTGACCATCTTTTTTTTTATTATTATTATTTTAATGAAGGGAGAGAAAGATGAAATAGAAAACAGATTTTTTCCTTAGCTAGAAAAACTTTTGAAAGCTGATTTTTTTTTTAAAAACAGATTTTATTTTTTTTTGGACAGATTTTTTCTTAAAATCTGATTTTTCTTCGCTGAAAAAAATGTTGAAATATATATACATTTTTTTAACAGAATTTCTCTTTTCTTGGTTAGGAAAAATTGTTGGCAACTTCAACTACGGAACTTTAAAAAACTTGGCTCTACAACTTGATTTTTTTTTTCTTAAACAGATTTTTTCTTTTTTCTTTTTTTGAAAAAAAAAATCTGTACTTGACTGAAAAACTGCTGGAAACTTGGTTGTTTTTTTTTTTTTTTTTTTTTTTTGTTGAAAAACTGCAAGCAATCTGAATTTTTTCAAACAGATTTTTCTCCAGAGAAATCTGTACTTGGCTGGAAAAAAAAATCGAAAACTTCTTCTAGAAAATGAGCTAGGCTCTGATACCAGTTTGTTAGCAGAGGGGGGCCTTACACTTTGGCTTTATCTATGCCATGGATTTAAACTCACTGGACACGTAAAAATGAGAAGAGACTTTGCTACTTGACTATTGTTTACAAGCTTACTGACTTGATTACTTTGCTTGCTTCAACCGGATACACAAGATGCCAATTTATAGGCATTTGAATGTAGGGTGAAAAGGCAAAACTGCCCCTGCTAGGAGCTTCTAACACTTAAATGTTCCTAGAAAATATACAAGCATTTTCATCTTCCATGAGCATCTCCATGGGAAGTGTTGCTGTGCTTTGGAAGAGGAACAGTCACAGTAAATGCAGTGTTTTGGTTTGCAATTCCAACAATTTTTACTCATCTTTTATTGTTGTATCACTGCCGAACAAAATCTTATAGTGATATTTTTACACATTGCATGATCTTATTGTGGTTATTTTAACTTCTGTATTAATCATTTGATATCACCATTCCTGTGGATATTCACTATTCTAGCTTTGCAATAAAATCCTAGGATATATATATATATATATATATATATATATATATATATATATATATATATATATATATATTATATATTATATATTATATACTATTTTTTCTTTTTATTGGTATCCTTGGGGTTTTGTTTACCTTGTTGGTGATTGGTTGATGCCTTGATGATATTAACTCCTTTCCTAAGTTCATGCAACTCTGTATTCAGAAAAGAGATGTTCCCAAGAAAGATAAGAGAAAAGTAGCAGTACAGATGAGGAGTATGAGAAAGTGAGGATCAAGAGTCTGCCAAGACTCCTAAGAAAATGGTAATGATGTTCATGATTTAATAAATTAAATAAGGCACCAGAAGTCACCTGAATGGAGTTGATGATATTGTAAATATTATTTGTAATCAGTGTCTATGAAGTCCACACGGGTTGACTGACGAACAATGTGTAGAATTGCATCCGTCTGTTGTTAATCTTGAGACTAATTACATAGGAAAAATTGTCCAAAACTTCTGGCGCTATATGTTTTTCCATTCTTTTGTGCCAGTATCTTTGATGGTATTTGAAAGTTCGTTGTAATACAAGGCTACATCATCTTCATTGTACTAACTTCAGAATGGTATCTTATATAAAGATGGCATCGTAATGATGAAGTGCTGCACATGCACTGTTTCTCTTTCATCATGCAAACTGTTTATGTTGTTTTAGTTTCTATTCTTTTAATTGATTGAAAGATGTTGCAACCGCAGGATGGTGATGTCAAAATGGCAGATGCCACAAAGGCAAAGACCGAAATGAATGTGATAATTTTCTTAACTATGTGGCTATGATTTTATTTTTTATTTTTAGCTCTATATTACAAACATGACAGCCATATACTAAATTGATACAGCCTAAAACCCTTGCAACTCCCAGTGCCCAGACTTCTGGATAAAAAACCCTATTTGTTAGCAACCTATTATATTTTGTTGAAGGAGTTGACATGTAAGTATCATTTAAGAATGCCATAGTCTTGGGTTTGCTTGGGTGCCACTTGAAAATAAGTTTCACCTATTTTAGTTAATAATAATTATGTATTAGAATAATGATTGTTGGATTGTCCAATCACTTTTTATTTTAATTTTAATTTTTTCATATAGCAAAAGCACAGGCTTTTCTGGTCAATTGGGCTGAGTTAAGGCCTCTGTGGTATAGATTCTCTTGTATCCATTATTGGATTTTGACAAATGATATTGTTGTGTTAATGCTTCTTGATCCTTCGATGTAGTTTTATTGTCATTGAATTTCCATAGGCGACGAGCCATCTAGATTGGGACCCATGATTTAGATGGTTTAACCTGTATGCCACGTGTGCATTTTCTTAATATCTGCATATCCACCATCACATTTTTTCAGAGTATCCAAGTTTTTCCTTTGCTATGGCAAATGTACACATTTTTTTTTTCTGGAACTATTGAACCTTATGAAGTTGAGTTCAAGGTCCATGTTGTCTTCTCGATGCATTTATGAAATAGAACTAACATAAGTTTTAAGAAAATTCAGTAAATAAAACTCGAACGAGTTCATGCTTGAGAACTCAGAACAAGTTCGTCCTCCATTCAAATCATGCCTTTGATTGAAGTATTTATATGCCATTTATTTTGGTCCCTTTCAGTTCTTCATATTTGCATTAAAGAAAAAATTGAAACACTTCAAAACGAACAACTTTGCTGAAACAGTGTAGTGCAAGTGATCCAGGAATAAATCATGGCTAGAATATCATATATAATTCAGTTTGCAATTCAGGCCAACCTTGTGAATTTTGTGGGGTTCTTATTAAATAATCTTGTGAATTTTGTGAATGGAATTCCGCTTAAAAATTCTTGTGAATATTGTGAATGGGGTACTTAGGAAAGAATCTTGTTTTGTTTTTGTTTTGTTTTGTTTTTTTTTTTTTTTTGGATAAAATGACTATTAGGTGCAACATGTTCAAAAAACGACAAAATGTATGGTATGAGTCGCGAGTTAAAACTTGTGACCCTTTCCTTCCTTGTTTCATGGTTTGTTTTTTTTTTTTTTCAATTTGTATTCTATGTCATCCACAGTTCAAGTTCTAATTAATGATGAGATTGTCATCTTTCAAATTCGCGGTTTAGATTTTGATTGTCGTCTTTCAAATTCACTTGTGACCCTTTCCTTTCTTTTTGAGTTGGCACCGATTTAGATTTAATTCGGATCGAGAGATGAGGGAGGGAGGGAGGGGAGAGGAGAGGAGAGAGAGAGAGAGAGAGAGAGAGAGAGAGAGAGAGAGAGAGAGAGAGAGAGAGAGGAAGGTGGTGGTGGTGGGTGGCTATCAGGCTTGAAAGAGGAGGGTGGAAGGGAGTAGATAAGAGAGATAGAGAGTGGAGGGTGGTGATGGTGGTGGGTGGTTGTCGAGATTGGAAGAGGAGGATGAGGGAGAAAGAGAGTTTGAGAATCGAGTCAGAGTGGGTTCGGGTGTGGTGTATAGGGCTAAAGATATTTAAAATTAGAATTTTTTTATTATATATATACCCGAATTTGAGTTGAGTCGGTTTCGGATCTAGTTGAGTTTGACCGGATCAAGTTTCGAGTCAAGTTACTGGGTAACTCGAACTGGACTCGATTTGAGTTCGGATTGGGTGAAGCCTACTCGGTTCGGACTGACTCACCCGTTCGGTTTGGATCGAGTCGGGTCTGAATAAGTCGGACGAGTCGAGTTAGGCGAGTCGAATTGTCCTATGGCTAGCTTTAGCTAGAACAATAGCTCCTAAGGTTCGAGCTCAGGTGGGGCTCTTTATTCTTGTGTACTAGTTATAGTACATTATCCAACGTAAAGTTGAATTATCCACTATCCATTCTCATGAGTTTCTGATTTAAGACTTAATATATATAGTAGACCGTGTTAAGATCCCTTCCAAATTTTGACTGTGGATGATGGACTATATGTTGAATTCTCATGTCTAGTTTTAGACAACTGGTTGTACGTTAAACCTATATAAAACCCTTCTCTTAAAGGATATTTAGCCGAACCATGGACATAGGCCGTCATGTTCTGGGCCTTGATTTTGATTTGTTACAGGCCCTATTTGCCTTGCTCTATTTAAAGCTTTTGGGTTTGATTGGCCTATGTTAGCCCAACCAATTGATTGCCCTATACAGGGACAAACAATAAACTAAAAATGGTTTAGCCTCAATATTCTACAAGGAAAATTGATGGCAAGGATGTTCTCTTTGATTGGTTTTCAATTAACAAACATAAATGATTGTTTACTCTATTTTTGTTGGCATGGATAGTTTAGATTATTCCAATAGACTAGCTCAGTGAACAACTACACGTGATTAGATATTCTCTCTGGCCTTTATATTATGATTTTGACGTGTATAGATATTTTATGAATTTTAACAATCCATGCATTTGAATGGTCATATATGCCTTCATATTATGATTTTGATGTGTACAGATATGCTACCAAGTCCAACAGATTCAATAAACAAATGTAGAAGTTATTTATTTTTTGGCTTGAAATATTTTACAGGTTTGTAATCCATTTTATCCAACGAGAAGCAATAGACCATATCCGTTGCACAATTTTCAAACAACAGAACAAAATTCATTACTTTTGGAGTTCTACGATCTACAAGATCCGTCAATTTTTATTTTTTATTTTTTACGGACGTTACCCGTCGTTTAGGTTTTACGACAAAAAACCTTCACTGGACCATTCGACAAATAATTTTTGTCATTAATTGCATTTTATGATGGACTTGATGCATTTTTATTTATTTTTTATTTTTTTATTTTTGGCAATGTCGAGCTAACCGCTTTGGTCAATACCGTTAAATAAAGTAGCAGCAGCTCCCCAGTTCTAGCTTTAAAGAGCAGCGGTGGGGACCCCAAGTATTTCTTCAGTTGATGAAATGCTTGATCGCATTCCTTTGTCCAAGAGCTTTATATTTCCCTTCAGCCACTTGAAGAACTGTAAGCATTTATCCGTGGACTAGGAGAAGGCCACTACTCTACCCATCACACTACCAAAAAAATAGGGCAATGCCAATGGTTAAAAACTGTCTGCAATGACCTTCCTCGACGGCTTTTAGCCATCGCAAAGTCCGTCGGTAAAGGGCGAGTCAGCATTGCTCGCCGACAAATTAAAACTGTCGGCGTTTTTGATGGCTAAAACTCTCGTCGTTTCCGACGGTAAGGGGGACGACCAAAACCATCAGCGTTTTCAACAAGTAAGTGCGACTGCCAAAACCATCGGTGTTTTCGATGGTTTTAGCCGTCGACGATTCTCATTAATTAAAAAAAATAAAGAGTACTTGAATTTGGATGATATATTTCCTGCTTTTCTATTGTGTAGACTTACCTTCTCAAATAAGTTGGTTCGTTCAGGGCTTTGGAGAAATGGGTATATCTAGAAATGGATGCGTGTGCCCATGATCATACCTGCCAAAATGGAGCATACAACCTTGACTTGCTCTAGGGTAATTCAACAGAATTGGATAACATGAAAATTTGAAAGAAAGAAATATTTGTGGTTTGTGAGTACCAACTTTCAACCTTCTATAGAATCTCTTTCCTGCTAAAAGCTTCTTCATTCACTTTTGCAATTTCAGCCTCAAGTTGTTCCAAGATGCATGAGGGGTCAATCACTCCTACATAGAAGAGATGGCATCATTAGAAAAATGACAGATGATGCCATGACCAATGATAACCAACATAAAACTATGAAGTTTTTGCAGTATTAACAGATAATGCCACAACCATGATCACCATAAAAACTCCTAAAAGCATACCTGTCTCATGTTGGGGTCAGATAGAATGTTTTGAATTTTTGGATCCTACAGTGCCTTTGTCTGCAAAGAACAAAACACAAGTACAAATCCTTACCTTATAAAGCACTCCTAAGGCAAAGACAAAAATGACTAATATTGGTAAAACCAAACTGACATGTCTCTCTTGCAATTCCTCTGGACATTTTTACCCCTACGATTAGTCATGTGAAGTGATGTTAAGGGTCAAATATTGCATATTAGACCCCAGTTATTACTTGCTTTTACGTACATAATAATGCTTAAACGTTCTATTATAATAATGTTTTTGTTGTAAGGTGAATTTAAGAGCTTGGACTAAAAAGGGTGCTAAAGGCATGGATTTGAAGCTCAAGAATCCCCAAGGCAAGGGATGGATCTTAGGAGACCGAGAATGAAGAATTCACATGCCAAAGATCCGAGAAAACTAAGTGATTGAAGATAAGGAAGCTTGAAAATCGTCCTAAATGCAAGATCACAGGGTTCTCACCATCCGTTTGCCACGAAACTTTATACCTGGCCTGAAGATCATAAAATAACTATACACGTAAAATTTTAACCCTCAGATCTTTGTGGAAGTGGTCCAACAGAAAGATCAACCATAAATCATCGTTTTAGGGCCCACCTGATCTCTGGATATGCCTCAAATTTGGGCTCCACCCCTTAAATTAGATGGGAAGGCTGATGAATGGTGCATATTTCTCATACACATCACTGTGGGCCCCCACACTAGTGTCGTGCATGCACATGGGGTATGTGCATCCGTACTACACCAAAATGGGAGGGTTTGGTCAAAGCAAGTTGACCGAACCCATCTCAAACTCTCTCTCCCCTCTCACACAGCGTCCGCATAGACGATCGCTGTGGAGCATTGTGGTCCACCATCATCGCTCGTTTTAATGATCTGAACCATCCAATGTGTCCGGATGGTGGGGCTGACCAAACCCATGGTGTCCAAGTACCGCCATGCACGTGCACACACGAAAATCAAGTTCAAACGTAGGATGGACGACGAAAGCAAAGATTCATTGGGCTGCATCAATGGCAATCCAAAACTGCGAATGTCCGACTAAAATTCCACCACAAATCCAATGGATGGAGTAGATTTCTCTTTTGACAGGGAATGTGGACCCCATGGGTTATGCAAACATAGGTTCTTTGCATGTTCGCGTCCGAGAGAAACGACTGCTGTGGGCCATTTGATGATCATGCATAGGGTCGGACCGACGATTCTAGCCATCCAAACCCCTCCCATGGGACAACCAACAAAGGCCAAGAAGGCCAAACGAAACAGATCATGCGCCCGAATCTTCTTTGTGCCAAACTTTAATCCAATGCAAGAAGGTTTGCGTTTTCACTGCGCAAGGTGCGAAAGGAGCTGCGAAAGCTGCCATCGACTCCAGCCTAGCAGACCGACCTACTCCAGCCTATAAAAGAAAGAGAGAAAGGGACATGGAGGGCATCAGCTGTGGACGTGAGATGTGAAGAGAGAGAGAGAGAGAGAGAGAGAGAGAGAGAGAGAGAGAGAGAGAGAGAGTTGTGGAACGGGCCGACTTCAAAGAATTTTTTTTTCTCCTCCTTTAGTTTTCTCCTTTGATGTTTTTAAGAGAATTTCGCTTGATCATATCTATGGTTGGCTAAACCTCTTAGCTAGGGATAAGAGGTGAAGCTTGTAGCGTGATGGGATACTTTCTATAGCTTGATTTATGTTTATTGAACTCTCCTTGATTTTAGTTTTATTATAAGAAATACTTTTAGTTTTTAATGGTTTATTGTGACTTAAATTACAATAGATCTGGGATAGCTTTGAGTATGTTCTTTTCATTATAGGGATTGTGAACTTGGGAACCCTGTTGTTCACCATTATCTCATGGACATGGTTAGATGATGGAATCCTTCCTAACGTTCATAATTTTCTTAGATTGGTTGTGGATTGGTACATTTTGTTGTTTACTTTCCCTCATGGGCATAGTCTTATGATGGAATCAATTCTAGTTCTCATACCTCTCATCCATTGAGACTAGATCAAAGGAAGTTCAGATTTGATTTTTAATGAAATATCTTCCAATTGGATGAAGATGGGACTTTGATTCCAGTTGTATTCGTGAATCAAGCATAGATCTCCAGGATCTCTACAAGTGGATCCTTAGAAACCCAGTTTCCCATCTTTTGAATTTTATGAGTTTTAGTTACATAATTTACAATTATTCTCTTACATTCTCCAGATTTAGATTACATCTTCTTCTAGTGCTAGTTCTAGTTACTTTCAAAATACGTACAAGGTTTAGTCCCTGTGGATTGACCTCGGTCTTACCGAAATTATTACTACATCGTGACCCTACACTTGGGGTTGTGAACAAGTTTTTGGCGTCATTGTCGGGGATTGACGACTGCGTTTTTCTGAGATTAGCTAGTTTTGGAATTAGCTTAAGATTAGGGTTTTTCTAGTTTCTATTTATTTTAGGATTAGGTTTTCCTGTTTGATTTTAGAAACTAACCTAACTTTCCTGTTTTGTAGGATCCTGATATAGACTTTCTAAATTGGTAATCTCTTTCTAATTTTTCTTTTTTCTATTTTTAGGATTAGGGTTTATTTTTTGTTTTTAGAAACTTCCCTTTTTTAGAAACTAGTCTACTTTCTATTTTTATTTTTAAAAACTTTCTAATTTTAGAATTCCTATTTTAAAACTGACTTATTTTGTTTTGTTTTCAGGACCTAACTTAGAAACTACCAATTTAGTAACTGGAACGTCTCGGAAAAATTTGTACAAAGACCTGAGTACCACCTCAGGTAGAAATACCTAAGGACTGTATTCTGTAGTAATTTAGGCAAAAATTTGTTAAATGTTATACTGAATAATTGGTGGATGTAGCATGAACCACCATTTTCACAATTGGTAAGACCTAAAACCAGCAATACCGCTAACTCAACACTACTTAAAAACTTAAGAGAAATCCCAAGAGCCTGTCGCTCTCGAGAGTACATTGAAACTCTGTATCGGACCTGGACCGTACGTCGAAAGTCTGATGACTGCGAAACTATAGGGTTATATCCATCCTACTGGGCTTGACAACCATCGCGGGAATCGAGCCCAAATAGTGTTCAGAAATGCACAACTTGAGCCCTGAGTAAAGTGTGTGAGAAGCACGAATACCTTTAGAAAATGTATTGAAACTTAAGTGAATTGGACCATTCGCTCACGCGCAAAATTGAGGATTTCGGAACGTCAGTTTCTGACCAAACTTCAACCATGTTGAGCACCCCATTTTTGAGCAGAAGTTGGTGAGAAGAGTTTGATTGGCCCAGATTTAGTACAGACGACCTCAGAGAAGATCGACATTATCAAGCGTCGACTTCTTGCAGCCTAGAGTAGAAAGAAGAGTTACGTAAATACCCGACGGCGAAAGGTGGAATTTGAAGTTGGGGACCATGTATTTCTTAAGGTTTTCCCCATGAAGGGAGTCCTTCGATTTGGCAAGAAAGGGAAACTCACACTGCGATTTATTTGTCTATTCCAGATTATAGACTGAGTGGGTGTGGTAGCATACCGTCTTGCTTTGCCCACGCCACTCACATGCGTGCACAATGTGTTTCACGTATCGATGCTGAAGAAGTATGTTCCTTATCTTATGCACATTATCAAGTGGGAGCAGGTGTAGCTAAGTGAAGATGCTACCTATGTAATGCGACCAACACGTATTCTGGATAAGAAGGAACAGGTGCTATGCATCAAAGTTATGCCACTTGTGAAAGTATTGTGGACTCACCACACTGAGGAAGAGGCTACTTGGGAAACAGAAGCTGAAGTCCGTATGAACTACCCTCAGATCCTCGAAGAGTATGAAAAGGTACTAATTTCGAGGATGAAATTTTTCTTTAAGGGGGGTAGATTGTAATGTCTCGGAAAAATCCGTATAAAGACCCGAGCACCACCTCAGGCAGAAATCCCTAAAGACCGTATACTGTAGAAATTAAATGAAAATTAATTAAGTACTAGACTAAAGTAATCAGCGAATTAGCTTGAACCACTATCTATACAAACTGTAAGACCTAAAACCATTAAAATCGCTAACTCAATATTACTTGAAAACTTCAGAAAAATCCCAAAACCCAGTTGCTCTCGGGAGCATATTGAAACTTCGTATCAGACTTGGACCGCCCGTTGAAAGTCTGATGACCGTGAAACTATAGGGTTACAACTGTCTTATTGGGCTTGAATCGCGGGAATCGAGCCCAAATAGTATCCAGAAACACACAACTTGAGCCTTGAGCGAAGTGTGTGAGAAATTCGAATATCTTTAGAAAATGAACCCAAACTTAAGTGAATTGGACCATTCGCTTGCAGGCAAAATTGAAGACTTCAGACTGTCAGTTTTTGACCCAACTGCACCCATGGATCAGGAAAATTTTCCTGCACATATCTGTATACTTGTGGCCCTGATCGAGTGACAACGATCGTTAATCTGATACAAGTCCATCACGGTTGATCGGCCAATCCAAACATGCCAAAATCGTAACCTGGCCTAGATCTATTGTCAGGGGACTTACTCTGTAGCATAGACAGGTAATAGACCTCCAGATCAATCCCGTTTGTCCGAAACAGACACCCTTTGGCTATAACCTAAGTAAACCATGGCCCTGGGGCCATTTGAACCAATTCTGAGCCTATTTAAAGACCTTAAACCACCCCATTCCCATTTCATACGAATTTGCTTCAAACCCTAGGAGAGAGAAGAGAGAAAAGAAGAGAAAAGAGTGAGGAGAAGAGAGAAAGCTCGGGAGATCATGGCGGTGTTTCTCTCCCACGACTACACGCACAAGATCGCCTCTCCATTACGCTACACGACTCGTTCCGACGACGATTTGGGTAAGAAATCCAAACCCTAGTGCCGTAGTCAAGGTATAGAATAGTTGTTTGTCAACCTAGCTAACGAATTTTCCTGATTTAGGTGACCGTCGTTCTGAATACAGGAACATAGGATTCGAACCAAGTTCGAAATGAGTTATCCGATGAAATGTGTAGACAATAAACGTTTAGGTTATGGTTTTCAAGGCTTTTAATGTCAGTAATGATTTATTTCTAACTTGATTGCTGTCATATGATCTTAGTTATGACATTTTTCGTATATTATACATGTATGAACTATGTTGGAAAAATATGTATTCCATGTGTTTGTTGAAATGTTTGAATGAACTTGAAATTATGATCTTGTGCTTGTCGTGATATCTAATCTAAGATCCATGTTTGTTATGTGCGTTATAGCCTATGTTGCGTAGGAAATTATTATAGTTCATGTCATAATTAATCTAGTCTATGTATTTGGTAATGTGTAGGCTAAGTGTTTGATAAATTATTTGATTAAGATTCTCAATTACCTTAATTATATGTATGATTTCCTTTATGTGACCCTAATTTTAACTATGTAAGTTATGGATGAATTATAATGTTCAGTAACATGTTCAATATGTTTGATAAAATGCTCAAATGAATGTTGTACTTGGATCATTCTTAAATGCTTATATGATTGTCACATGTTTCTATATGCTGCATTTGAGTATGATTAGGACTACAATGTAGTCCAGGCAATCAGTAACGGTTCTCGATTGAGTGGCCGAATTAGTCTCGCCACATTGGATACGTTCGAAGAATCTGAGCCGTACGACGATTGTCGATAGTGGTTAGGCCACGTGGAGTGCTTATGCGCTCCATGTTGATTAATTCAGTGTGCGCTCATACCAATTGAACTTGTCAAATAATCCAATTGGCCTATTGTATGTTTACCATGTATGGACATTACTGCTTGAATCTAAGGTACCACTTACCAATGTAAAACCCATTTCAACCATGGTACCACGATCCGCTAAGACTCATGAGCTGGGCATGGTGGTATGGGACACCGTGGTCGAGCTGTCGGCCTACGCTGGGGTGACGAGCCTCCCCATAGTGTCCAGTGAGTAACCCAAACTCGTGAGTTGAATATGGTGGTATAGGACATTGTATTCGAGCTGTCGGCCTATGTTCAGGTGATGAGCCTCCCGTAGTGAAATCGAGTATAAATACTTGAATTTACCTATCCACTGCTTTCATTTGGGGTGATGCCCTACAACTTGCCTATTGTATATGATTACCTAGGATTAACGACCCTAGATGGATCCCCTCTTGGGTTAATGATATAAAGGGAGGTACCTTAGCTTCCCAAACCTGTTGTATGAATGAGACTAATTAAGTACTCGGTTAACATGACCACGCACCGCATTACATGTGCTTTGGTGAGAAAGCGCATGTTTAGGGAGTTTGCCATGCACGAATGGTTAATGAAGTCACTGAGGGAGTGTTGGCATGGGCATGCATCATTACTGCATATCATCCCTGCATTAACCAGAGTAGTTAGGAAATGCTTGTTGTATTGCTTTATCATTACTGCTTGATTGAAATGATAACATGTTAACTTTTGCCTTATAGTACCACTGAGTTGATCATTCACTCTCACTCTGGGATGGTGTTTTAAAACACCAACCAGACTCTATTTTAGTTGAAGATGATGATGAGGCTTACGCGACAGAGCCGAATTTCTTAGACGAGGAGTTCTCCTACGTGCAACTCTCAGGCAGGTCTATGTAAACCTAGAGCTGCGTTGCCGGGATTACAGGGTTATAGAATAGTTGGACACTTTATGTTTTGCTATTTCATAGATTTTAGAAACAATACATGTAAACATTCATCCCAGTTATATACTTATACTCTAGAGGTTGTAAATCACTTGTTCAAATATGCATGTTACAATCTTCCTCTTGCTTAATCAAATCACCTCTCTGGAGTATGATATGCTATTTTGGTATAATCCCACTCATTTTTAATGTACTAATATGGACAACATTTAAACATCATTATCTATGTTGCATAAGTGATGCATTGGATATTAGGAGTTGAGCTTTGCTCGACTCTCAAAATTCGAGGCGTTACAGGCACAATATTTCTCTAAGATAGACTTACAGTCCGGGTATCATCAGTTACGTGTCAAGAATGAAGATGTGCAAAAACAACATTCAGAACCAGTTTCGGGCACTACAAGTTCCTCGTGATGCCGTTTGGACTTACAAATGCACCGACCGTATTCATGGATCTCATGAACCGGGTGTTTCGACCGTATCTATACTGATTCGTCATTGTGTTTATAGATGACATTTTGATATACTCCAAGAGTCAGAAAGATCACGAAGAACACCTGCGAGCTTTCTTTAGTACTCTTAGGAAGAATCAGTTCTTTGCACAGTACTGAAAATGCGACTTCTAAAAGGAAGAAGTCAAGTTCCTTGGACACGTGGTTTCTAAGGAAGGAATTGTCATAGTGTAACATCTCAGAAAATCCGTACAAAGACCCGAGTACCATCTTAGGCAGAAATCACTAAGGACCAAATCCTTTAGAAATTAGACGAGAAATAGCTAAGTGTTAAACTAGATTTCTTGTGAAATTAGCACTAATCATGTTAAATACGATTGGTAAGACCCAAAACTTGTAGAACCATGAATGCTACTTTATCCTGAATCTAGAATCAATCTCTGAACCTGTTTGCTCTTGGAAGCACCTTGAAACTCCATATCGGACCTGGACCGCGCGTCGACAGTCCAATTACTGTGATACCATATGGTTAGGACCGTGTTCCTAGACTTGACAACAACCTTGGAAATCAAGTCTTAATGGTACCCAGAAACGTACAAGTTGAGCCCGGAGCGAAGTGTGTGAGAAACGTGAATATCTTTAGAAAAAGAACTGAAACTTAAGTAAATTAAGTCGTTTCACTTGCAGGCCAAATCTAAGATTTCAGACCGTCAGAATTTGACCCAATTACACCCTCGGATCAGGGGAAATTTCCAACACATGTCAATGTACTTGTGGCCCTGATCGAATACCGGTGACCGTTGAACTGAAACAGGTCCACCACGGTCGATCTATAAATCCAATCGGACCAAAAACTTAACTCGACCTAGATCCAATGTCTGGGAGCTTAAGTCCGACCGCATGCAGAAAAAGGGCCTCCAAAAGTGCTCCGTTGGATCGGAACAGTCCCTATTTGGCTATAACCTAAGTATACCATGGCCCTAGGGCCATTCCCATCACTTCTGGGCCTATATAAGGGCCTTAAACTCTCTTTCTCATTCCATACGAATTTGGAAAACCCTAAGAGAGAGAAGAGAGAAAAGAGAAGGAAAGAGAGAGAAAGTGAGAGAGAGAGTTGCCGTTTCTTCCTGGGAATCAATCCCATCACTCCACGTGCTTAACCACCACACCTGTATCACTTTTCCAACGATTCCAACTCCATACTTGGGTAAGAAAACCTAACCTTAATCTATTTTAGGGTTTCCAATAGTGTAAGGGATGAAATAGCTAGCCTATTTCATGCTATAGGTTGTCGTTGTGCCATAGACAAAGGCTTAGTGTTTAAACTGAGTTCGTTTCGAGTCTATTGGTGAAAGGTACGGACTATAAATGTTTAGGTTATGGTTTTCAAGGCTTTCAATGTTAGTTAATGATTTATGATTGACTTGAATGCTATCACATGCTCAGATACGATGTTTCCCGCGCTTTACACATATATATGAAGTATGTTGAATATAGTGTATTCCATGTGTTTGTTGGTATGATTGAATGAGTATGGAATTTGGATTCGTACTTGCCATAATTATTCATCCTGAATGTATGACTGTTATGCATGTGACAACTCCCTGGTCAAAGGATTTGCCCTAACACTTGTTATCGCTAACATACGTTACGTATGTTGAAGTGTGTAGTCTAAGTGCTTGTAAAAATGTCTGAATGAATATGGAATTTGGATTTGGGCTTGCCATGATTATTAACCATAAATATATGCTTGTTGTGTATGTGGTAACTCCTTTGTAAAAAGGGCTTGCCAGGAAATATGTTATAACTAGTCTAATACACATGCTGAAATGTGTAGTCTAAGTGTTTGACAAAATTTCTGAATGAGTAAATGCTTGTTTAAAGGAATGATATAAGGGCGTTAAGATAGGATTCTCAACCCCCTTATCTATACTTATGGTTTCCTTTATGTAACCTATCTTATACTTATGATATAAGGGCATTAAGACAGGACACGTTAGTGAGTTCATGACCCATGGTTCCAACTATTGCTCTGATACCAACTTGTAACACCCTGAAAATCGGGGGTCGTGCATACGCTCGACTCCCGAGTTCCTGAGGTCACTTATAATCAGTTTTCATTAATATGCGATTAATCCAGGTTTAAAGGCGCAGCATGGAATTACTTGAAACATGAAGCACGATCACAACTAGTCTGCTGAAATGAAAATAGATCATTATATACTGACCAAAAGGATATAAAAAGGATCGCATCAGGCGTTGCCCAACAAAATCACAAAAGGAATATCATGTCCAAAAGAATAGGGCTGAGTCCACAACTCAGCGATCCAAATCCTGTTTACTAGGCTGACGGGGAACCATCCATCAACTGAAAGTAAGAAAACTCGTCCTCCTCCTTGAGGCTCGCATCACCAGGCTCTACGAAATCTGTATCACCTGCATCTATGAACGGGTCTGGTTGGTGTTTTAAAAAACCGTCCCAGAGTGGGAGTGAGTTATTAACTCAGTGGGTGCTATTCGTCTTAAGTTGCAACAAGCATCAATTATAATAAGAATTTAATGAAAAGCAATCAATCATAAACATCTATCTAGTCTTGTTAATGCGCATGCATGTAGGATGATATGATGTATGCCCTCGCCACAACACTCCCTCGAGCTACTCCATCTAACGATTGTGTATGACAACACTCCCTCAGTGCGACCTCGACTGCCAAGTCGTCAACCTAGCTAATGACATGCAATGATGATGTTTCCCAGGTTCTTAGTTAAGTCCATTCATCCAGCAGATTTGGGAATCTGATACACCCCACGTATCAAATGCCCTGAACTAGTTGCGAGGCCAAGACCCTCCAATGTGTGAGGTCGAGACCCTGCGATCCTTGACCCCATCGGGTTTCCCCCATCCACGACTTCAAGCACATGGGGGGTGCTGAATGTGGGGTCGCTCGTGGTCACTACGGGGAGGCGCGTCACCCCAGCGTAGGCCGACAGTTCGGACATAGTGTCCCATTCCACCAAGCCCGGCTCACGAGACTGTGGATCAATATTTTATCCAGTATCGATGGGCTACAACGGTGGTGGGGTGTTCCAGTTTCCATACATATGTGAGCAAACAAGGTTAACAAACTAGGTGGGTCAACCAGTGGACTAAACCGCACGAGCCCAGGCAAGTATGTGGCGGAACGACATCGGGTACAAGCGACTCATGTAGCCTAACTACTGTCACCCACACGTACTCGTCCAAACCCATGGGTTTAGCCTCAAGGTGGTCCTACCAACGGAACCACCTTCGCTCTCCTCATGTTCTTGACCAACCCAAGGGTAGGAATAGTAATTCATAGCATGCCAACTACCAATGTAACATCAAACATATTCAACACCATGTTCTCATGTTGCTCAACATACAACTCAGATTTCTCTAGCAAGTATACTATTAATATCATGAATAAGGTGTATGTGTGTGGTGTGGGTTGGTGAGGAAGTTAAGCACTTCCTACACCTCAAGGGATCAAATACATAAGAGCAAATGAATCATACACAATATGAAGCAACACATATGAGAAAAAGAAATCAACCAAACATAAGCATGTAATCATCCATACACTAGATCATGAGAGAGGCAAGATTAACATCAAAGAGAAATAAACATGCAATTCAAACAATTTCAACATGTCATCCCTAGGTTTCCTCTAGATTCTTCAATACATTATACCTAACAAACAAAATCATTAAACTCCTATTATAATCAGTGCTAGGCCACTTAAGGATAATAGTCTGCACCTTAAGGAGAGATTTTCATTCTTTGAGATCTTAGGGTTTGGAGATTTGGGTAAAACCACCATTTCCTAAATCAAAATCAAGAAAGACAACATAAATGCCTAGAAATCTACAATAAGTTGCTCTATTGAAGGGAAATATACCATTCTTACCTCCGCTTCTTGGCATGGGTGGGTTTGGTGGAGGTTTCCTTGAAAAATGGGTAGAGAGTTTGCAAGGTTGAGCTTCCTTAGGCCCCACCTCCTACCACATACTCCTTTCCTTTCTTCTTCCTCTCTCTTTCCCCTCCTTTCTCCTCTTTCTCTTCTCCCTTTTCTCTCTTCTCTCCTTCCTTCTCTAGGGCAAATTCGTATGGGGAGAAGGGTGCCCCAAATGAGGCCCTTTTATAATGTCAGATTTGGTGACAATGGCCCCAAGTGTTGGGTTTTTACTATATTAGACCTATAAGAGGGTCTTTCTAGCCTTTAGGGCCCACTATGGGGTGTACAAGTCAATATACACCATAGGATAGCTAGCCCTAACGATGATCTACGTATGGATATGATCGGCCCGCCATTTGGATGCGCCGATCGACAGATACGATAAGAAGTCTGTTCAACGGTCACCGATAGTCGATCGGGGCCGCGGCTATATGGATATGAGAAGGGAAATATCCTTACTCCATGGGTAAAGTTTGGTCGCAAACCGACGGTCCGAAATCCTCAACTTTACATAAGAGTGGACGACTCAATTCACTTAAGTTCCAACTCCTTCCTTTAGGGTATTTTCACTTCTCATGCACTCGTCCTTCTGCTCAAGTTGACCGATTCTGGACCGTACCCAGGTCCGATTCCCGCGATGGAAGTCAAGCCCAATGAGACGAACATTATTCTATAGTTTTGGAACTAGTGGTCCACTAACGAGCGGTCTAGAGCTTGTTTGGATAACCGGGACAGTTCTGGTGGCCCTTTGACCATGAAACTTATAAGATAGGTGATCCATGGCCCGATGAAGGGCCATGCAAAATTTGAGAATGATCAGATATGGGGTTTGGTCGCACGGGTCTGATTCGCGATCAACGGTCACCGTGCCGCGATCGGGACCCAGATTTTTATGAGCAGGTGTAGAAAAATACATTAGACCCTCATCGTAAATTATGAAGAAATCTGATGGTTGAAATGTCTTACATTTCAGTTTTATTTACACGTGTCAGATTCCAATTTTGGCATTGGTGGGGCACATTGGCAAGTGCCAGATTCTACTTCTGGGTGTCCACTGGGTCCGTGGTCCGTGTTGGTCCCCGAGCCCAGTGAGATCTATGCTCCCCTAAATTTTTATAATTTTCTGACCTTCCCATGTCACGGTATAACCCGCACGGGCTGCTGCCAAGTGTAAATGGTCATTTAGCTTGACGGCCCGCACTTGGCCCAATCACAACCCGACTGGTCTACTCTAATGGGCTAATCCTAACTTAATTTAGTTGTGGCACCAACCCATGAGTAGTTTAAAAGAACGGTCTTGCGGCAAATCCTACGTGGACGCCTCAGTACATTGTTCTGGTTGGACGGGACGTTACATGATTAATCGGACTTGTGCGGTTCTTCACTAGTATACCCTTGTATAAACTAACATTGAGTGTTAATGGTCATTAAGTAATATTTAGGTTAATTAAATAAAATTAAAAAAATAAAAATTTATGGATTTTTGGAAATCCAAAACAGTGAAAATCGAGGATGTTACAGTTGTGGAACTCTAACTTTCGCACCTAGTTGGAAAACTCAAGAAACCGCCTCAAATTTATGTAGTTTGCTAAAATAGACTTCACTATGCGTAGCTTCCCAAAATAGAATTCACTCTGTGCAATTTCACAAATTGACCAAGAATTTCAGAATATGCTCTTTCAGGACGATTTTAGGATTCTTTTTCTTCACTTCAAATCTTTGATTCTCTTTATTCCTCACTTAGTTTTCTTGGATCTTTAGCATTTGAATTCTTCAATCTTGGTCTACTAAGATCCATCCCTTGCCTTAGTGATTTTTGAGCACCAAATTCATGCTTTTAGCACCCTTTTCAATCCAAGATCTTAATTCACCTTGCAACACAAACATGGGTAAAATAGAACATTAAGCATTATCATGTTCTTAAGATCAAGATATAAATGAGGGATAATATGCAATATTTGACCCTCAGCAAATAGGTAACCTAACAAGGGGGAAAATGATCCCAAGAAGAAAAAGAGCAATAATACCTAGGATTTGGAGGAAGAGACCCAAAAATACCGTGGATTTGATCTATTTCGGTCAGAAAACCCTCTAGCCGAACTTAGGGAGGAAAAAGGAAACAGTGCAAAATGAAGCAACTGTACAGAGAGGGCTTTTTAAAATATCCCAGCGTGGCTTGATTTTGATCAGATCGAACATAAGTTTGGTTGGACTGAAATCCCCTGAAACACAAAAAAAAATGTCATGTTAAGGAAAATTTTACCTATATGTTTTTGTAATTTTTGTTTTGTATTTTTTTTTTGTGTTTAAAAGGCTGGATTCCATAATATATAAAGGAGTGAGAATCCTAATGGAATCACAAAATTAACTAGAGGCCTAGTGTAACACCCCGGATTTTTTGTCAACCTAGAGTTAGACGTCCTTAGGCAATGGGTCAACCATAACACTCTCAAAGCTCAATCCCAAAGCGTAAAGTTCCTTTTTAACCATTTTCCTTCGAGATCTCATCTTTCACCATCCTATCCTTCAAATTTTTCTAAGCACATTCATAATACACACCAATCCTAGGGTATAAAGGATGAAGAACAATACCGAAACTAAAACTTACCATAAATAGTAACTAAATGGATAAAATGAGTTTTTGATCCCTAACCTTTTAGAATATAACAAAATAGATAAGTTAATTAGATAGATTAGCTTCTCCTACCCCAAAATCATATATTGTATGTCACGTAACTCATTCCCGTTTGCAAATGAGATCCGATAATGCCTCGACGGACTCGTGGGCCTAAACGACTCAATTCAGGGGGACCCGGGGTGGGTCCCACTTGTTTCCGGCAACCCCGAGGGGGGGGGGGGGGGGGGGGGGGGACATCGTCCCTGGAGTGAGCCCTCACCCATATGTCCAGTTACCGGCGAGGGGCTCCCCGGTTTGGCGAGGCCTCGTCCGTAGAGTGGATTGGGCAGCCCGTTTTCTGTAATTTTTCTACACATTTTGTCCAACTTTGAAAAATCATATCTCTCTCGTTATAACTCTGATTTATGTGATTCAAAAATAATATTGAAGATAAATGAGTCTAGTTTTATATTAAAATATTTTAAAAATATAATAAAATATTTAATATAGTTTAAAGTAGGTTGTTGTGACAACTATCCAAAAATTACTTGTTGGACAGCTGCTGCTTCTGGAATTTTTAGAATTTTTCTACAACAGGAAATCTCATGAAATTTGGTGAAGACGGGGTAAACTTGATGATGAAATACTAAAAAGATAATTAAAATAATATAATAACTAGAAGTACCAAAAATGGGGCATGGAATGGCCCAAGGACCGTATTCTGCCATAATTAGGGTAGAATTTGGTTAAGTACTAAACTGAATACTCGGTAGAATTAGCTTGAACCACTTTAAATATGAACTATAAGACCCAAAATGAGTAGGACCGCTAATGCTACGTTACCTAGAAACCTAGGATTCAACTCTAAACCCAGTTGCTCTCGGAAGACTTTGAAACTTCGTATTGGACCTGGACCGCACGTCGAAAGTCCGATAGTGATGAACTTAGACAATTATGACCACCTAGTTGGACTTGACAATCATCTCGAAAATTAAGTCCAGATGATGTCTTGAGATGATTTGCTTGAGTCCGGAGTGAAGAGTGTGAGAAAGGTAAATTTATTTAAAAAATAAATATGAATTTAAGTAATCTGAGTCGTGTCGCTTGCGCGCTATTTATAAGCATTCTGACCATTGGATTCTGACCCAAATTCACCCTCAGATTAGGGAAGATGGCCCACACGTGTCAAAGTGCTTGTGCCCCTGATCGAGTTTCGGTGACCGTTGAACTGAAATTGGTTCGCCATGGATGATCTGAAAACCCGATCGGACTGAAAACTTAACTTGCTTAAGATCCATTATTAGTGAGCTTAAGTCCGACCGCATTCAGTAAAAGGACCTCCAGAAACGCTCCATTAGATTGAAATAGACCCGATTTGGTTATAACCTAAGTATACCTTGGCCCTGGGGCTAATTCCATCAATTTTAGGCCTGTATAAAGACCTTAAACCCTCACTCTCTAATTCCATACGAATTTTCCAAACCCTAGCTAAGAGAGAGAGAGAGAGGAAAAGAGAGAGGAAGAGAGAGAGAGAGAAGTTGGTGAATCATCTTGGAATTCCTTCCAGTTACTCTGCGTACCTAACCCGTCGCTTTTGAATCGTTATCTCGGCGATTCTAATCTCATTTTTGGGTAAGTCAATTAAACCCTAACCTGCTTTGGAGCTTAGGATAGTCTAAGTGTTAATGTAGCTAATTTAATTCATGCCTTAGATTATCTAGTCACCGTTGACAAAGACTTATCGTCCAAATCAGATCCGTTGCGCACTTTCTAGTTTAAGGTGCGGACTATATTCATATAGGTTATGGTTTTCAAAGCTTTCAATGTCAGTTAATGATTTATTACTGATTTGGGTGCCATTTCGCATGCCAAATGCGATATCTGTTTCATTTTATGTATATCGATAGTCTATGTTGTAAGTAGTGTGATTCATGTGTTTGTTGAAATGTTTGTATGCATTTGGAATTTGGCGTTGTGCTTGCCATGATTAATTGTCGTAGGAATATGATTGTTATTTATGCGACAACTCCTTGTCAAAAGGATTGTCCTAATATGTACTCTGGCCGACATATGTAATGTATGTTGCCAAGTGTAGTCTAAGTGTTTGTGAAAATGTCTGAATGAGTTCGTATTTAGTAAGGTGTGAACCATGAGGCAGTTGAGATTGAAATCCCAATTACCTTACTTATGTATACTTTTTCCTCCATGAATTGCTTAGTCTAATTATCCATGTTAACTATGCGTATGATTTCCTCCATGCAAGTTGTTACTTTTACCGCTTTACTTATGAAATGCATGTATATGGATTCTCGTTATCCTGTATCTTATAATATGTTTGCTATTATGGTTGAATGTGTATGGGGCTACGTTATGGTCCATGCAATCGGTAACAGCTTTGAAATCGTGGCTGAGATTCATTCGCCACGTAGGACGTGTTTGACGAACCCGAGTCGTATTAGGGTTGTCGGCAGTGGTTGGGCCACACGGAGTGTTTGCGCACTTCATGTCGTTCAACTCAACGTGCGCTCGTGCTAGTCGAGCTCTTCAAGTAACCCGATTAGCCCGATGTATGTTCACCATGTATGGATGCTACTGTTTGAATCTAGGGTACCAAATTTACCAATGCAAATCCCGTTAACCATGATACCTCGATCCACTAAGACTCATGAGCCGGGCATGGTGGTATGGGACACCGTGGTCGAGCTGTCAGCCTACGCTAGGGTGACGAGCCTCCCCGTAGTGACCAGTGAGCAAACTAAACTTGTGAGCCGATTATGGTGGTATGGGACACTCTATTCGTGCTGTCGGTCTACATTGATTGGTGTCGAGCCCTTTGTAGTGACTTCGAGCATACCTTGATACTGCATTGAGGTGACGAGCCTTAGTGTAGCAACTAAGGTATGATTAGGCATGCATTGATTGGTGACGAGCCCTTTGTAGCGACCTAGAACCATATGATCGTATGAGATTGTCTAGGACTGACGACTCTCGAATGGATCACTGTTTGGGAATCGATATAAGGAAGGTACCTTAGCTTCCCAAATCTTGCTATATGAAAAGGAATAATAACAACTTGGTAATCATGTTCATGCATCGCATTGCATGTGCTTTGGTGTTGTGGAGCACTGCGGGAGGTTGTCATGCGTACCGTAAGATGAAGACGCTGAGGGAGTGCAGGCGAGGGCATCCATCGCTTCTACATACATCCTTGCATTAACAAGAGTAATTAGGACATGTTTGATTGTATTGTTTTATCATTACTACTTGATCGAATTGATAACATGTTAACTTTTACTGTATAGTTCCACTGAGTTGATCACTCACTCCCATATTCTGGGACGGTGTTTAAACACCAACCAGACTCTATCTTAGATGCAGATGGTGATGCAACCCACGAGGCAGAGCAGGAGTTTGAGGATGATGAGGAGGCGTTCTCCTTTACGCAGATCTCAGGCGAGTTCATGTGAGCCGTGTCCTGAGTTACGGGGATTCAGGGCTTATTTTATAATGGTTTATTTTATTTTGATACTTATATTTTGAAACAAACACTTGTAATTATGACTTGACAGAGCATACATATCGCAGGGACTTATATTGATATATATATATATATATATATTCCTTTAGTCTTCCGCTTGCATATTTTACCAGTCCCTGGATTATATTTGCAGTTTTGGCTTAATCTACTTCATGTTTTATGCACTAATACAGACAACATACATTCATCATTACATATGTTGCATAAGTGATGTTTTGGAACTCGGGAGCTGAGATATGCTCGACCCCCGATTTTCAGGGCGTTACAAGATGGTATCAGAGCATGACTTGGATTAAACTGGACCTGGGTTATGGTAACACGACGCACACTGGCGCACTCTGATTTAGGAAGGGGGCGATGGAATTTAGAGATGACCTTAGAATCTCAAATTTCGCCGGCGGGTGAGATTAACTACCATAGTATAGCACATACGTAACCAAGACCATGTAAAAATGATCTCACATCCCCACTTCTATTCTCCCAAGCTTTCGTCTTCTTCTACATCTTACACCCATCCACCACCATTATCCAAAAAAAAAACTACTACTCTTTACAACTCTTCACCTTCCTTATATCCTCCTTATTTGAGCACAAAACCCACATTTTTATGTCCCATAACCTTCACAACCTTCAAATGTTGGGACATTTAGGGCCCGTTCGACCAACTGCATTAGGTGAGATTAGGGTGGATGGAATTGTAAAAGTAACAATAAATGCATGTGTAAGGTGGTTGGAGTGTATACAATTAACAGTAAATCCCGGGATTTCCTTTCAAATTATACTTGGAATTTCATCATCATGGGATTTGGAAATCCCATCTCACACTTTCCAACATGAGGCTCATTTTCCAAAGCCTATAAAATTAAATTTTAATCCCATCCCACCCTCCCAAACATGTCATTCCCAAATCCCGAGGTGGGATTAGCAATGCAATTAGCAGGTATAGTCCTATGTGTAGTGCTCGAGCACAATCACATTTAAGTCCGGGCAACTAAAAAAATAAAATAAATCTAGCGTATAAACATAGACTTTAGAATACAACTAGTGGATTACCGCTACTCATAAGTTAAGACTAGGCTACTAGTTATACTAAGGAATGTATAAGACTAATTATGCTAAGGTAATTGAATGATAGACTTAGTTAGTCGGCTCGATTAGCTTGGAGTGGGGCCTCATTCTTTCGATGAATTCCCTTAATACTTAGGGAAGCTGTTTTGATTTAGAAACCACTCATGCGTAGAGAAAGTTATATATCCCTCGGATTGAACGTTAGGTCAAATCAACAAACCCCTTAGACTTATCTTCTTAAGGACTTGTTACAATCGGGAACACGGAATAGAGAAACTATATATAAGCGATGTATTCACGGTTTGAATCACATTCTCAATTCTGGTAGATTACCAATGAACTCAATGCTCTGATCAAGCAGAAGATCGAGATCGACTAGGATTAAGAAATGATGTAACAATTTTTTTGTCCTAGCTAGGCAGAAGATCTATGTATCCGGCTCAGACCCACTACACAACTTTCATTCCGTGTTAGCCCGACCACTTACAACTAAAAGTTTATTACTTCGTCTTTGAGAAGTGTTAAGAACCTATAGCCAATAGAGATTTTTCTTTTAGGGCTCAAGAAATGTCTCCAATGGGCAATAGACAGTTAGGAATTAGGTCCCGAATCACAGACTATTCTGACATACATATTGTGCATATGAACTTAGAGAGATAGTACTAATAATGTATAGATTATATTACGGTATTAGACTGGACATGATTAAAGAGGGTAAGTCAGGACCGTAGTAAGAGTCCTTCTTTGGTAGAATTAGGCATCTTGCCACCAACTCACACCTATCCCTAGAATCAACCACAATAGAGATTAGGCTCATTTCTATAATCATAGGTATCAATGCCATAGTACACATCATCAATGAAAGGAAGACCAATCTATTGGGAGATCGTATCCCATTTCATGTCAAGGATAGGTTCCAAATTACACCTTGTCCCGACAGATGAATTAGGATAGAGATTCTTGAGCCTTAAGAGTAGAAATTATTTTTAAGGGGGGTAGAACATTATGAGCCCAATCTAGTTAAGTCAGTCTATACATCCATTGGATCAGAGTGGCGCAGCGGAAGCGTGGTGGGCTCCTGTTCCACTGGCCCAGGATCGAAGGAAATTGATCCAGGCTGTGCGAAGGGATAGGTCACTAAATCGGATCTGAATCTTCCTTAGAATGTCAATAGTGAAGTCATTAAAGGAAAGCAATTAGGGTTCAAGTGTTAAACCAATTCAGGTTAAGGAATAGGCCTAACATAGGTACGAGCTGAATTACAATAGCCAAGGTCAGTGCATCCACTAATGTACTCATTGAATATGGACCCCATAGGAGCCTTAGCCAATTTCAGGGTGAGAATGTTTTACGGAGGTTAAACTAAAATGCGCTAGACCAGCATAGATAGTATACACCCTACCATGCATATAAACTTTAAATCAGTAAAGCTTAGGCGAAAGGAATAATAGAATCTTTACTCATTACCCTAAGCCAATTTTGGGGACGAAATTATTTTTAAGGGGGGTAGATTGTAACACCCCGGATTTTTTGCCAACCTAGAGTTAGACGTCCTTAGGCAATGGGTCAACCGTAACACTCTCAAAGCTCAATCCTAAAGCGTAAAGTTCCTTTTTAACCCTTTTCCTTCGAGATCTCATCTTTCACCATCCTATCATTCAAATTTTTCTAAGCACATTCATAATACACACCAATCCTAGGGTATAAATGATGAAGAACAATACCGAAACTAAAACTTATCATAAATAGTAACTAAATGGATAAAATGGGCTTTTGACCCTTGAAATTTTAGAATATAACAAAATAGATAGGTTAATTGGATATATTATCTTCTCCTACCCCAAAATCATATATTGTACGTCGTGTAACTCATTCCCGTTTGCAAATGAGACCCGATAATGCCTCGACGGACTCGTGGGCCCTAACGACTCAATTCAGGGGGACCCGGGGTGGGTCCCACATGTTTCCGACAACCCTGGGGGGGGGGGGTGGGGGGGTGGGGAGGACATCGAACCTAGAGCGAGCCCTCACCCATATGTCCAGTGACCGGCAAGGGGCTCGCCGGTTTGGCGAGGCCTCGTCCGTACAGCGGATTGGGCAGCCCATTTTCTGTAATTTTTTTGCACATTTTTTCTAACTTTGAAAAATTATATCTCTCTCGTTATAACTCCAATTTAGGTGATTCAAAAATCAGATTGAAGCTAAATAATCTACTTATATATAAAAATATGTGAAAAATATAATAAAATACTTAATATAATTTAAAGTAGGTTGTTGTGACAACTATCCAAAAATCAGTTATTGGACAGCTGTTGCTTCTGAAATTTTTAGAATTTTCCTACAACACAAAATCTCATGAAATTTGGTGGAGACAGGGTAAACTTGATGATGAAATACTAGAAAAATAATTAAAATAATATAATAACTAGAAGTACCAAAAACGGGGCATAAAATGGCCCTAGGACCATATTCTGCCATAATTAGGGTAGAATTTGGTTAAGTACTAAACTGAATACTCGATAGAATTAGCTTGAACCACTTTAAATATGAAATACAAGACCCAAAATAAGTAGGACCGCTAATGCTACATTACTTAGAAACCTAGGATTCAACTTTAAACCCAGTTGCTCTCGGGAGTACTTTGAAACTTCGTATTGGACCTGGACCGCACGTCGAAAGTCCGATAGTGATGAACTTAGACAATTATGACCATCTAGTTGGACTTGACAATCACCTCAAAAATTAAGTCCAGATGATGTCCTGAGACGATTTTCTTGAGTCCGGAGTGAAGAGTGTGAGAAAGGTGAATTTATTTAGAAAATAAATATGAATTTAAGTAATCTGAGTTGTGTCGCTTGTGCGCTATTTATAAGCATTCTGACCATTGGATTCTGATCCAAATTCACCCTCGGATTAGGAAAGATGGCCCACACGTGTCAAAGTGCTTGTGGCCCTGATCGAGTTTCGGTGATCGTTGAACTTAAATTGGTCCGCCATGGATGATCTGGAAACCCGATCGAACTGAAAACTTAAATTGCTTAAGATCCATTATTAGTGAGCTTAAGTCCGACCGCATTCAATAGAAGGACCTCCAGAAACGCTCCATTAGATTGAAATAGACCTGATTTGGTTATAACCTAAGTATACCTTGGCCCTGGGGCTAATTCCATCAATTTTAGGCCTGTTTAAAGACCTTAAACCCTCACTCTCTAATTCCATACGAATTTTCCAAACCCTAGTTAAGAGAGAGAGAGAGAGGAAAAGAGAGGAAGAGAGAGAGAAGTTGGTGAATCATCTTGGAATTCCTTCTAGTTACTCTGCGTACCTAACCCGTCGCTTTTGAATCGTTATCTCGGCGATTCTAATCTCATTTTTGGGTAAGTCAATTAAACCCTAACCTGTTTTGGAGCTTAGGATAGTCTAAGTGTCGATGTAGCTAATTTAATTCATGCCTTAGGTTATCTAGTCGCCGTTGACGAAGACTTATCGTCCAAATCAAATCTGTTGCGCACTTTCTAGTTTAAGGTGCGGACTATATTCATATAGGTTATGGTTTTCAAAGCTTTCAATGTCAGTTAATGATTTATTACTGACGTGGGTGCCATTTCACATGCCAAATGCGATATCTGTTTCATTTTACGTATATCGATAGTCTATGTTGTAAGTAGTGTGATTCATGTATTTGTTAAAATGTTTGTATGCATTTGGAATTTGGCGTTGTGCTTGCCATGATTAATTGTCATAGGAATATGATTGTTATTTATGCGACAACTCCTTGTCAAAAGGATTTTCCCTAATATGTACTATGGCCGACATATGTGATGTATGTTGCCAAATGTAGTCTAAGTGTTTGTGAAAATGTTTGAATGAGTTCGTATTTAGTAAGGTGTGAACCATGAGGCAGTTGAGATATGAAATCCCAATTACCTTATTTATGTATACTTTTTCCTCCATGAATTGCTTAGTCTAATTATCCATGTTAACTATGTGTATGATTTCCTTCATGCAAGTTGTTACTTTTACCGCTTTACTTATGAAATGCATGTGTATGGATTCTCATTATCCTATATCTTATAATATGTTTGCTATTATGGTTGAATGTATATGGGGCCACGTTATGGTCCAGGCAACCGGTAACAGCTTTGAAATCGTGGCTGAGATTCATTCGCCACATAGGACATGTTTGATGAACCCGAGTCGTATTAGGGTTGTCGACAGTGGTTTGGCCACACGGAGTGTTTGCACACTTCATGTCGTTCAACTCAACGTGCGCTCATGCTAGTCGAGCTCTTCAAGTAACCCGATTAGCCCGATATATGTTCACCATGTATGGACACTGCTGTTTGAATCTAGGGGACCAAACTTACTAGTGCAAATCCCGTTAATCATGGTACCTCGATCCGCTAAGACTCATAAGACGGGCATGGTGGTATGGGACACCGTGGTCGAGCCGTCGGCCTACGCTGGGGTGACGAGCCTCCCCGTAGTGACCAGTGAGCAAACTAGACTCGTGAGCTGATTATGGTGGTATGGGACACTCTATTCGTGCTGTCGGTCTACATTGATTGGTGACGAGCCCCTTGTAGTGACCTCGAGCATACCTTGATACTGCATTGAGGTGACGAGCCTTAGTGTAGCAACTAAGGTATGATTAGGCATGCATTGATTAATGACGAGCCCTTTGCAGCGACATAGAACCATATGATCGTATGAGATTGTCTAGGACTGACGACCCTAGAATAGATCACTGTTTGGGAATCGATATAAGAAAGGTACCTTAGCTTCCCAAATCCTGTTGTATGAAAAGGACTAATAACAACTTGGTAATCATGTTCATGCACCGCATTGCATATGCCTTGGTGTTGTGGAGCACTGCGGGAGGTTGTCATGCGTACCATAAGATGAAGATGCTGAGGGAGTGCAGGCGAGGGTATGCATCACTTCTACATACATCCTTGCATTAACAAGTGTAATTAGGACATGTTTGATTGTATTGCTTTATCATTACTACTTAATCGAATTGATAACATGTTAACTTTTACTATATAGTTCCACTGAGTTGATCACTCACTGCCACGTTCTGGGATGGTGTTTAAACACCAACCAGACTCTGTCTTAGATGCAGATGATTTTCAACCCACGAGGCAGAGCAGGAGTTTGAGGATGATGAGGAAGCGTTCTCCTTTATGCAGTTCTCAGGCGGGTTCATGTGAGTCGTGTCCTGAGCTACGGGGATTCAGGGCTTATTTTATAATGGTTTATTTTATTTTGATCCTTATATTTTGAAACTAACACTTGTAATTATGACCTGACAGAGCATACATATCTCAGGGACTTATATTGAGATATATATATATATATATATTCATTTGGTCTTCCGCTTGCATATTTTACCGGTCCCTGGATTATGTTTGCAGTTTTGGCTTAATCTACTTCATGTTTTATGCACTAATACAGACAACATACATTCATCATTACATATGTTGCATAAGTGATGTTTTGAAACTCGGGAGCTGAGATATGCTCGACCCCCGATTTTCAGGGCATTACACCTAGATCCTCAAATTTAACAATTAGTGCAAATATAAGGCTTAATCATTTGATTTAACTATATGTTCAAATAGGAGGTTGAAATCCTTAAATTTAGCAATAGGGCACATATGAGAGGCTTAATCCCCAGATTCATCATTTCAATCCAAAGGGGACCTTCTTGCATCACCTATTTGTGGAATTATGATCTCCCGCATTTCTAGGGAGGGATGGTGTAGCATGAGTCGATACAATGCGCATGTTACTCACGTCTTCCTCACCAGAGGAGTCATCTTAAGTAGAACCAGACTCCTTCATATCATCCCATGTTGCCGCCATTGCCTTGCCTTTAAATTTCTTTTTGCTAGGGAAATCAGGGGCAATATGTCCATAATCTCCATAGTTGTAATATTGGACTAGTTTAGATGGTTTGGTAAATTTACATTTATGCTTTCCCACCTTCTTATCCTTCTTGTCACAACACTTCTCTCTAGTAAATTTAAGGAATTTCTTAAGTGTTGTAGCTAATTCATCTTCACCCTCTTCATCACTATCACTTTCAAATTTGATTTCTTTATGTTCATGTGAATGCCTATATGATGTTTTGAGGATGGCTAATTTCTTATTTGTAGAGGGGACTTTAAAGTGTAGTTCAAATGTTTGTAGGAAACCTATAAGTTCTTATACGTTTATTTCATCTATGTTCCTACACTCTTCTATAGAGGTTATCTTCCATCAGATTTCATTATAGGACTCTTAAGGCTTTTCTCTACACAAGAGCAATGGTCCTACCTAAGCACCCAACTCTTTATACCCTACACAAGAGCAAAGGTCCTACACAAGAACCCAAAATGTATTCTCCCACCGGAGGCTTACAAAAAGACTTCAGTTGGTTTTTCCTTCAGCTAACCAATAACCTAGGTTATATGCAAGAACCACAGATTTAGGCCTTACGAACGAACCTAGGTGATTTTGAACACAAACTCTTGCACTCCAACCTACATAAGGAGAGTACAAACATTGACTCTTACACATGCCACTTGTCAGATTGAGTCCCTTTTGATGTGCCTCAATGGGTTGCTTGATCTCCGCTCTCTCGTACTTCAATCAGCTCCCCGATGCTCCATTGATCATGATGTTGTTGCTTCGCCAATGCTTCAGTTTCACAATCAATCTCCTTGCATATGATATATCTTCAAGGCGACCAAGGTGATGAGAGCGGGTTGAATCTCCTACAACTAATGTGAAGTTATTTTTCCTAGGGGATTCAACTGGTGGACACTCTAGAGTATGGTAGAGACTATAGATTTACCTATAAGCTTGATCTCAATACTCTAGAGAATGCATGAGATCATGTTCTTCTTGAATAGAAGCATGAAATGCTTGTTTGAGTGAAGAATCACCAAGAAGAAGACATGAATCTTAATGAGAAAGATTTTTAGGCTCTTTAGTTAGGCTTGGGATGCACTAGAGTCTTTAAAAAGCCAAAATACATCAACTGTGCCAAGATTTGGAAGCTAAATATATAGAAAAAGTGCTCCAACGGATCCTTAATGGATACATTTCAGTTGTACCAAAAGGGCCTTCGGTCGGACTGAATAAAGACCAAAAGTTGCTGGAAAATTTTGGTCAGATTCGGTCGGACCGAAGCTGACCTTCGATTGCACTCGGTCAGACTGAATTTTGGTTCGGTCGGACCAAATTAGTGTTGAAACTTGCTGGACTGCTTTGGACATTTTTGGTTCGGTCAGACCGAGTCCAACCGAACAACAGCCAGATTTTCCTGTTTTGTTTTGTCCTGCAATGGCCAGATTCGGTCAGACCGAATGTTGCTGAATTCAGCTAATTATTTCAGCAACACAACCTCTAAAGGCAGTTTAAAAGTGTTAGGGTATATGCTCATATGGCTAAAAGGATTATCAAAATGGGTTATTCTTATTAAGTCCAAATCATTTAGAGGTTAAGCAGTTGTTTTGGGACAAAGTTTAGGGTCACCAAGGCATCTTGATTTACATGTTCTACTTCCTTGATGCACCGACTTTGCTTATATCTTCTGTCTTCACTTTATAAGGGCTCAACTGACTGTGCAACACAATAACTCATGTGATTGATAACTAGGTACAAAAATAGTTGCACTTACAAGGAAGTCCATGACTCATCTCCTCACAATAACACAGAGGGAGGACAAACTCTTGAGAGACTACATCGTGTGCTTCAACGCTGAAGCTATTCAGGTGGATGGCTACTCCGACTAGGTTGCTCACAGCCATGATGGTCGGCCTCAAACAAGGGAAATTCATTTCTTTTATTAGGAAAAACCCTTCAATGACTCTCGCCAACCTTGTCAATCGAGCTTAAAAGTATTCAAAAATGGAGTTATTCACCGAACGAAGAGCCACTCGAGGCGAAAATAGCTCAGTAAGATATAGGAAGTGAAAGGAAAAGAGGGAGCCACCCACCACGCACTCCAATAGGAAAAAGGACAATAACCAAAGCAGTAACCCCCGACCTAGTTAATGTCCAGAAAGTCGTTTCCACAAGTGCACCCCCTTAAATGTCACACCGGAACATATGCTCATAGAGGTCAGAGATAAAAGTATAGAAGAGAGACAAGAGGAAGTATTGTCATTTTCATCGAGATCACGATCATAACACAACCGAGTGTTTTGACCATGAGGAAGAAATCGAGTCCCCTATTCGAAAGGGACATCCACGCAAATTCGTCAACAAGGGAAGAGAAGATCGATTGAACAGGCAGCAACAGTGACGTGACGAGTAAAACGACAATAAAGAAATATGAGAAATATGCACCATCTTCGATGGTCCCACTAGAGGTGAAGACTCAATTTGGGCACACCGAGCCCACACTCGAAGTAGACTAATAGCAAAAGAGAGCATGGCGTTTATCTTACCAGCCAATCTAGGAAGGAACCAAGGTTGAACTCATGCAATCTCACCTTCACTGAAGAAGATGCCTGAGGGCTTCACCATACGTATGATGACACCCTAGTGGTAACCATGATTATGGCCAATCAAAAAGTACATCCGATATTAGTCGACACCAGTAGCCCAACTGACATCATATTCGATGCCACATTTGATAAGATGGGGTTCGGAAGGTTAAGACTGCGACCCGTCCAAACCCCCTTCCTCGACTTCATGGGGGAAAAGGTAACCTTTAAATGAAGCATCTTGTTAGCTATAATAGCCGGTAAAGGTGTTAACTAGGTCACTACCATTGTTGATTTTCTTATGGTAAACTGCCCCACAATCTATAACGTGATTATGGGCAAGCCATCTTTAAATGCCAAGAGAGTTGTGGTGTCCACCTATCACCTTGCCATGAAGTTCTCGATTGAGCATGGAGCAGGCCAGGTCAGAAGTGACCAGGATGAGGCTCGTCAATGCTATTCAATGGTGCTCCGAGCAAAGGCACAATGATAGCAGGTAATGCAAATTACCTCCTTAGACTCACAGGGAGAGATTGTCGAAAGAGGGTCACCAATGGAAGACCTCGTTACAATACACCTCTCCGAGTCCAACCCATCCTGCACCATTCAAGTTGGATCCTTACTCAAGCCAAGGCTTCAACTGGAGATAACTGACCTACTAAGACAACATGTTGATGTGTTTGCCTAGTCCCACTAGGATGTGCTAGGTATAGATCCAGAAGTTATGGTCTATCGACTGAACGTGGACCTCGACCACAAACTTGTGACTTAGAAAAAATGAGAGTTTGACCCCGAGAGATATGTGGCCATCAATGAGGAGGTCAGAAAAATCCTCGAGGCTGGGTTCATTGAAGAGATTTACTATCCCAAATTGTAATGCACAAAAATGACAAGAAAAAATTGGCCTTTGTCATGGACAAAGGACTTTATTGCTACGGAGTAATGCCATTCTAGCTAAAGAGCATTGGATCAACACACTAGCACCTGGTAAACATATGTTTGCCAAGTAGATCGGCAACACAATGGAGGTATACATTGACAACATGCTCATTAAGACTGACAAGGCAAGGGACCACATGGTAGACCTGAAGGAAATGTTTATGATCCTCAAGAAGTATCGAATAAAGTTGAACCTGAGCAAGTGCGCCTTCAACGTCAGCTCAGAAAAAGTTCCTAGGCTTTCTAGTCAATCAGAGAAGAATAGAAGGAAACCTTGACAAGATCTGAGCTCTCTTAGAGATGAGATCCCCCAATACAACAAAAGAAATCCAACACCTGACACTACAAAAAAATTGGGCAAAGCCGACGGCCCAAAGTATCTTTCCCGAACAGCTTTTAGTCGTCGGCAACGCCGACGGATTTTAGTCATAGCCGAATCCCAAAAATCCATTGGTGAAGCATGCATTTTAATGGTGGACATCCAATCAATAATGTTTTCTGATTGTGTGGTCCACCCAAGATTTATTTCAGTCTCGTTTTCGGGGATCTTACACAAAATGATGTCATGCAATGGATGGATGGCGTGGATGAAGCAAATCTATCATGGTGGGGCCCATAGAACGATACCAGGTCCAAAGGTCAAGTTACTATTTTGAATATAAGGTTTTGCATTGTGAGTTTTGTATTTTATGTAAAATGGTGGTGACTCATCCATAACAATAGTGGCTATGATATAGAGTTATCCAGACCATCCAAATAATCGGTCTAGTTATAAATAGTAAATATTTATACATTTTATTATGTAACACAATCTTAACCATCCAGAAAATGATCCCATGCATGTACAACCATTAATAGAGTTTGTGTTATAAATAATGTAACACTCACAATATACGGATTTCAAAATTTTATCTTATTTAAAAGAGGAAAACCATCCAACGCCTGCTCCTCTTTTCCCTCTTTCCTTCATCTTCCATCGAGAAATCCTCCCAGGGCCGTTTGAGTGTCATCTTCCATCGAGCATCATCTTCAAATAGGTGAGCTATTCTTTCTCCATGACACTTTCTGTTATCTTTAGATCTCCACTTTCTGTTGAATTAATGCCTATCCACCATTGAAACAATCGGGGCCTGTGGATGTCTCTCTCTCTCTCTCTGTCTCTGAGGCTTTTGGAAATGTGGTTTTGGGAAGAGGAGAGGGATTGTATGGATACACAGCCTATGGATGGGGTGCTCTAATCATAGACTCTTTATGTATCTAATCCTATATTTAGAATAGGGTCACTATGCAACAGTGTGTATCCTTATCAAAACTCCACTCCAGATCAAAACAAGGACAAGATTCCCATGGTTGTTCACCATGTTTGAGATGACATTTTATTTGTCTGTGCATGCGAGCATGATTTACAACTGTAGGCTATCCAGATCATGTGGCACACTATGGATTGAGCATGGCTCAGTAATCACTCTGATTGAGCAATCCTAACCATTCAATTGGTAGCTGTCAAATGTAGTTGTTAATTGGTTTAAATAGAGATGGAGCAAGCAGAACAAGACCCAGATCTTATAGCACTCTCACGCAAATCTAAAGCTACTATCATGGAGCTGATCTCCATTTTTTGAGCAGGTTAGGCATTTTGTGTTGAATTATGGATTATGAGTACAACCACTCTATTTTTGTTGGACTCATCATATTCATGTGATGAAATCACTTTCTACGTAAGTATTGTAATTCTTGAGCATTTTCTTTTCCAGAATTCAGCAGATTTGGTAATTATGTGATTATGCATATTGTTGGAAGTGATCGTGCATATTTGGACAAATTAGAAATGTAGGAAGTTCCATGAATTCCATGCATTTCAATGAGAATCCAGTGATAATGGTACATGTATACTATTTTTGTATCCTTGTTGTTGTTAATCCTTGTTCACTAACCAAGCAAGAGCCATGTTTGATTGAATTTGATGTACATTGTAGCTACCAAGTGGCTGTCATGTGTGTGTGTGACCAGTTTCAAGCGCATTGCAGGCAGGTAGGACAGAGACATGCCTACGATAACTTGATTAATGTAGATGGCATGGGTTGGGGCTATAATCCAAGAAAGAAAATTATTGGTGTTCTAAGCTGCTAAGATTTAGCAAATAGAATTAGATTTCAAAATTTGTCCAACTGTGGCACTTCATGCGAGATCTGTCTGGAAATCCAAGGCCTTTATATGTGTGGTGTCTTGAAAATGAGGCTGGACACCCCACCAGATATAGGCCCCATCAACAATGTTAGGTTACCCAAAATTAACCATGTTGTTTTTTTTCAACTGTACTATGCACTTAGGATGGCCTTTCCCAATTTCACCTGTTAGTCCTTTCAGATTATTAATATAGTATTTTTGCTAAGGCTGACAACACAAACCCTATAACCAGCTTGGTGGTAGCAGCCTTCCAACAATAGGCTGGGTTAAAATTGGCACAACAACTTAAACCATTCAGGTAGTTTGCAATAGCCTTAAAAATTACTAAAATAATAGTATTGTAGAAAAATTTATACAACCATATGGGCTATATAGGTTGTACATTTATATATGTAATAGCAAGTGGTTGATGTAGAGACATATATATATATATATATATATATATATATATATATATATATATATATATATATATATATATATATATGAGTAAAATTCTGAATTTACTCTCTTAACTTGCGCATTAGGTGTTTATACAATTATATGGTTATTCAAGGCTCTATGATTGACATACAAAACATAATAATTCAATAGCCTTAAATGAATGATGTATGATTCAGTTTCGGTTGGACCTATGGGTCTGAGAATCAGCAAACTAGCTATCTAGGCCATCCATTTGACTGGGTTTGTGGGTCTATAGTCCAATTGGATGTTAATGTAGGCCACATCCAACAATCGAATGGCACATGGTCTACTTATACTAGTTTAATTCGGAGGATCTCTTTTTGTGCCATTGGGTTACTTCACTTCTATTAGCTTGAATTATCTATGCAAGTGTGGTGGATGTTGATGTACAAGTGAGAGATTGTAGCTAATGAATGGGCTTAAAGGCTGAATCCAAATCGATTTGGACAGATAGGTTGAGCTCAGAAGCCCATGGATTGAACCCGGGCTTGAGATTCATACCCAATAACTAATTGCACACCCAATAGCTAATTGTTATGTAAGATGGACATCAGATAAACAATAGTTGTTAGCCAAAATCTGTCCATTGATTCCTCAATAACTGCTTCCATGTAATGTAATTGCATCCATTGCATACACTGGATGTTTTGTTTCTTCATCTAGTGGTATTATGTCATCCAATGTAACACTATTGCACTAGGAACAAATTGAAACATATGAGGCCTTTCCTGCATAACAAATGGTAAACAATGTTGAAACTAGACCAAGGAAAACTACAAGGAGCTAACAAGATGAAAACTACAAGCAAAACAACAATGAAATTGGCATTTTTAACCTTGAACTGCCATTCTTTTTACTTCCACACTTCTGTTGTCCACATGCTTGGTTGGTAATGCGTGGTTTTTATAACCATGCAGGGACTGCCTTTCTCTTTAATGACACTTAAATATTCTGATTTGGTTGGATCCTTTCTTATTGTTTTTGGTCTGTCTGGTGACTCTTATCAGCTTACCTATGGGTAGTGGCAGTAATGTCATTTGTATTTCTTAGATATGATTAATATGTACATAGAGATTAGAATTTCAATGGGGTTACTGTGATACATATTTAAAAGATTTTTCTTACAAGTAGAAATGACCTCCCAAGAGATACGAGAAGCATTCTGACCATGATGTCACTTGTTCTTCCAATAGTTCCTTTATTTACTCTGGTTTGGCCCTGCTGATTGGAAGATGCAGATTCTAACTTTCTTACTATGTTTGCTTGGAGGTAATGTTGGGTGTAGGTATGTACATCAAGCCAATCATCTTATCATGTAGGATTCAATGCTGGAAATATAATTGTTGTTAGGTTGTGCATGTAACTCTCTCTCTCTCTCTCTCTCTCTCTCTCTCTCTCTCTCCCCCCCCCCCTCTCTCTCTCTGTGTCAAGAGGTGACAGCCTATGTTTTCTCGTGAAGCCTTGTATTCTTCAGCCCCAATGGAGTAGCTCCATCTGTTTCTAAATTTCTGAGAGGGCTAGCCTCCTTCGTTTTTTTTCTTTGAAGGTACGCTGTTAGATCATGTTATTCTTATGTTGTTGTTGATCTTAAATGTCTTGTGGGGTTTCCTTGTGTGTTAGTTGTTGTGTGAAGGATGTTACTTTGGTTGGTTTGGTTTTAGAGGTTGGGTGATGGGTAGTTGTGGTGGTATGTCTATGGTTGCATGCTGTTGGGATGGCTTTTGCAGGTAGGCCTATGTTTTAGCATGGTGTACAGGTCTTTTACGCATCTAGCGGGTGAGTAGACTAGTGGTTGTTTTCTTCACATCTAGGATCAATTGAAGCAAATTCATGATTTTTTTTTAGAATCCTAGAAATGGTTATTTATTTGGTGGCCGAGGGTTTGTTTTGATACATCCATATGCCTGTCATGTTGCAAGTGCAGTGATTGCATTAGCTGTAGTAGGTTGGTAGATGTGATGTCTGAGGCTTTTGGAAATGTGGTTTTGGGAAGAGGAGAGGAATTGCATTTTACTAATTTCTACCCTTCAATATGTTAGGATGAGATGTTTTATTGTGATTTGCACTTTGTGCATTGGGACTGTTGTAAAGCAGATTATGTACTACCCCTGCTTCCACTGACATTGGTATAAGCAAGTTGATTATTCCTAGTCCCTAGTCCCTCATCATGACTCAACTAAGGACTAAAGAGAGTCAGGTTGATCATATCCTAGTCCCTAACCTTCTTTCTTATTGTTAAAAGCTTCATTTCTAAGATGGTTTTGCCAAACACTCCCACACCCACAAAATGCGGTTAAGATGACTTACTATCCCACATTGCATTGATTGGCAGACATCCAAACAATCCCTCAATTGACAAAGAAAAAAATTACATTAATTTCAATACATTGTGATGTTACGATTCTAATTCAGCAAAAACTGAACTGTTTCTCGATTGAGATTTGGAGCAATGTAATTCCAAAATTTACATAAATTACATATGAAGAACAATGCTCCATTGAGAAATGACCAGAGAAATTTTTCTATCAATCTTGGGAACGAAAATCATGCCATCGCAGTGAATCTTTTGTTATAAGTTAGCTATTCATACTAATTCCATGGTCTTGGGTTCAAAAGTCTTCACAACCGTCAACACATCAATGTCCTGCCACCCTCGCATGCCTTCTCTCAGCTGTACGGACATTGTTAGAATGGGATACAAGGAAATTATGGAATTAAGCTCAGACACATGCCACAATCATCTGTTTGGCTACCATTTCAAATTCCTCTCTCAACGAAGAAAAAAACTAGTATGGAATCAGAAAGAATATAACTTTAGAAGCTTAAAAATGAGTGTTAAGAATTGTAAATGAAGTCCTAGATCCCAATTTCTTATGCAAATAAATCCCTTTTTTTTCGACCTCTGAACAACCAAAATTACAGAATTCATCTTTAATCATTTCACACAATGTCTCCACTCTGCAAGTAGACAAATTGAGTCTTTTTCTTCTTGTAAATCACTTCCTGAAACAATGCACTTTTTGAACCCAAGCTAGAATTTACAAACCATTGTATCTTGGTCAATATCCCTTGAGATGTGATGGCCCCTACAATTCCAATGCCTCTAGGAAATACAGTGGATGATTCCCGTGCTTGGTATTTTCCAGTTAGGGGAGGGGAACGCCCTTCGCCAACATCGGCTTGGTGATATAAATTAACAAAAAGCAAAAACTACCCACACAGTTGACTGCAATGGATATTTTCCATTTTCCCAGTGTGAATTCCTTCTCAACTGGGCTGAACATCTCTTTCAGGCAATCGGCCAGATTTGATATCACATTCTTAGTAATCCTTTTCTGATGCTTGGTTCTTTTCAGCCACACGATTCCCATGAATACTTGGGCATTGCATGCCTTCGACAGGCCAATCCATCCAATACACTAATGATTTGGACTCAGCCAGACTTGGACCTACATAATAACAATATACAATGATTTGGACTCAGTAAGGTTTCATTGGTAGGCATTTAACCCCCATTGTTTCTTGTTATGTGGCCACTTGGGATTTTTTTGTCTCATTCTTGGGCTACATCCAAAAAGGATGTGACAAAACTAATAGACAGAGTGGATGTTACATGAACATCATGGTGAGCCCCATGGTGCTTTGGGTTACAAGAGCCTAAAAATATTTTAAGTGTAAATTTTAAATAAATCTAGCATTGCTAATCTTGAAAAGAAAATCCAAACATGCACTAAGCCATAGATATCTTTTCATAAATATAAGCTTGGCATTGTATTAATAGAAGGAGAGATACCATGTAGTGCCCAGCCATGTATTCGGGAGTCACACTAATGGTCACTTGTCAATCATACATCAGTCCAACTTGCCACTGATTATATATTTTATTTAGAAATTTCAATGTTCATCTAATGACTAGGAGACTTGAAGAAGTAAATGAACATCAAGCAATTCTTACCTTTGACAACTTGCTTAATGGGTCCAAATTCACTCCTCTGTTTATCATAACACCGACCAGGTCTCATCTTTGAGTCTATTAAAAAAATAGGGGAAAAAAGAACATGAATGATTACATCTTCCTAGCCTAATTTGTAGTAATAGCTATCACAAATTGTTGTACAGGTGCCTAATTAGAGTTCTTGTGCTTAGACAACCTCTACTAGGGGAGCCACTGATTTGGAGTGGCTCCACAAAAGTGCAGAAGAGTGCTCCAAAAAACCATGCATACATTTTTGTGGGCCCCAGATGATGTCTGAATGACAAAAAATTGGTCCTATTTGAAAGCCTATTGATATAGCCCTCAAACAATCAAATATCATGGACTCTTTATGTCATTTTTCTTACATGTGTCATTGATATCATTTAAATGAAATATGATGGAATTATGTAAGAGTTGTATGATGGGATTTAGATAATTTGTCATTTTTTAATATTTTATTAAAATGGATTATCATAATTAGATAAAGAATGTTTAATAATAAATCAGGGTTTGCTTGGGAAAAAGTATATATGCATGTAATGACTCTTTTATGACTAAATGATGAATGAAATTTTAGTTTACTTCTCCCAACTCATTTTGTTCCTATTTCATTTTAGTCTACTAACTTGTTTTGTTGCTAGATGACAAGACAACTATGGTTGTACTTCAATCTTGAAATATGATTCACTAGTCTTAGAATGTATTTACACAATTTCCAGAACAATGCCTTTTGGAAATCTAAACTTGGTAGACCATAACATAAATGCTTACTATCAAAAGCATAAACGGCCTATGTGATAAATTGTAGAAATTATTATGATATTATGTAGAGATTTGGATCTACTTAATTTTTTGGGCTTACGTAATAGAATGATCTGCATAAATGGATGGATGACATAGATGAAATGCATACATCATGGCAGGTAGGCATAGCACCCGTGAGTGACTGCGTGAGTAGCCAATCTGCATTCAGTACTAATGGTAAAAAGTAAGAATGAAATCGGATCGCGTACTGAGTAAACTCAATTAGGCCCATCTTGGTGTGCTTTTCTGTTGGTCACCCCACCAGCATCTACTCGTTTTCGTCACTCATAATTCAATTAAGAGATATTGTTTGAGATTTTGAGAGAGAAAGCAAAGAGGATCCTTTTCATTCCTCCGTCTCTCCCTCAGGTACAGTCTCTCTTCTTTTTAAGATAATTTCTTAGCACCCATCTGATTTTTTTCCTCTTTCTTTCTTTTAGGTTATTGAATTTTTTGTTTTTAATACTTGAATTTGTATTCTTGAGTAGATACTCTCTTGTGTAGATATGAACATAATTCAAAATACCCACAAATAGATCTTGAGAATTCTATGTAAAAATCATTTTGATTTTACTAATACTATGTTTGTTAGTGTCTTAGTAGTTAAGGGTGGTTGAGAAGTCATGAAGGCTTGAAAAGAACAAAACCCAATTGGAAAAGAAGATAGTGGAATTTGGTTGGGATTCAGATATGATTAATGGGTTTGACTTGGAAAATGAAATTTGAGTTTGGTTTTTGTATCTTTTCTGATTTTGATCTATAAAGTGTTTGGCTATCTGTGGTGGTCTTAAACAGGAGGGGGAAAAGGGTTTTGTTAGTCTTGGAGAATGTAAGAGACTAATTGTAAATTATGTAACTAAAACTTGTAAAATTCAAAGGTGGGAAACTAGGGTTTCCAAGGATTTACTTGTAGAGATCAGGGAGATCTATGCTTGACTCACGAACACAACTAGAATCAGAGTCCCATCTTCATCCAATTGGAAGATATTTCATTAAAAATCAAATATGAACTTCCTTTGATCTAGTTCTCAATGGATGAGAGGTATGAGAACTATAATTGATTCCATCACAAGACTATGCCCATGAGACAAAGCAAACAACAGAATGTACCAATCCACAACCAATCTGGGTAAATTATGAACGTTATGAAGGATTCCATATCCAACCATGTCCATGAGACGATGGTGAACAACAGGGTTCCCAAGTTTACAATCCCTATAATGAAAAGAACATACTCAAAGCTATCGCAGGTCTATTGTAATTTAAGTCCCAACAAACCATTAAAAACTAAAAGTATTTCTTATAATCAAAATAAAATAAAGGAGAGTTCAATAATCATGAATCAGGCTATAAAAAGTATCTCATCACACTACAAGCTTCACCTCTTAGCCCTAACTAAGAGGTTTAGCCAACCATAGACATGTTCAAGCTAAATTCTCTTAAAAACATCAAAGGAGAAAACTAAATAAGGAGGAGAAAAAAACTCTTTGAAGCCAGCCCACTCCGCCACTCTCTCTCTCTCTCTCTCTCTTTCTCTCTCTCTCTTCACGTCTCACGTCCACAATTGATGCCCTCCATGTCCCTTTCTCTCTTTCTTTTATAGGCTAGAGTAGGTTGGTCTGCTAGGCTGGAGTTGATGGGAGCTTTTACAGCTCCTTTTGTACCTTGCACAGCGAAAACGTAAAACCTTCTTGCATTGGATTGAAGTTTGGCACAAAGAAGATCCGGGCTCATGATCTGTTCCATTCGGCCTTCTTGGCCTTAGTTAGTTGTCCCATGGGAGGGGTTTGAATGGTTAGGATTGTCGGTCTGACCCTATCCATGATCATCAAATGGCCCACAGTGGTCATTTCTCTCAGACGCGTGCATGCAAAGAACCCATGTTTGTGTAACCCGTGGGGCCCACATTCCCTGTCAAAAGAGAAACCCACTCCATCCATTAGATTTGTGGTGGAATTGCAGTTGGACATGGGCGGTTTTGGATTACCATTGACGCGGCCCAACGAATCTTTGCTTTCGTCGTCCATCCTACGTTTGAACTTGATTTTCGTGTGTGCACATGCATGATAGTACTTGTACACCATGGGTTTGGTCAGCCCCACCATCCGGACACATTGGATGGTTCAGATCATCAAAATGAGTAATGATGGTGGGCCACAACACTCCACAACGATCATCTGTGCAGACGGTGCGCGAGAGGGGAGAGAGAGATTGAGATGGGTTCGGTTAGCGTGCTTTGCCCGAACCCTCCTGTTTTGGTGTAGTGCGGGTGCACATACCCCATGTGCATGCACGACACTGGTGTGGGGCCCACAGTGATGTGTATGAGAAATTTGCATCGTGCATCTGCCTTCTCATCTAATTTAAGGGGTGGAGCCCAAATTTGAGGCATATCCAGAGATCAGGTGGGCCCCAAATCAGTGATTTATGGATGATCTTTCCATTGGACCACTTCCACAAAGATTCGAGGGCTAAATTTTACGTGTACGATTATTTTATGATCCTCAGGCCAGGTATAAAGTTTCGTGCCAAACGAATAGTAGGAACCTATGATCTTGCATTCAGGACGATTTTCAGGCTTCCTTATCTTCAATCACTTAGTTTTCTTAGACCTTTAGTATGTGAATTCTTCAATCTCGGTCTCCTAAGATCCATCCCTTGCCTTGGTAATTCTTGAGCATCAAATCCCTGCCTTTAGCACCCTTTTCAGTCTAAGCTCTTAAATTCACCTTGCAACAAAAACATGATTAAAATAGAACATTTAAGCATTATCATATATGTAAAACCAACTAATAACCAGGGTCTAATATGTAATATTTGACCTTGAACACAATCCCCAACTAGCATTTTGCTAGTCCCGAGCAAAGTATGTGAAAAATATTTCGAGACTTAAAGGACAATTTTTTATAAGCTCACGTGATTTTTGAATATCGATCCAGAAAATAGAATTCTAAGATACATTAATGTTGAGTCTTATTTTCTCCCAAACTTGAGTGCTCAGTAAATTTCACGATCAAGTTCAAAGTATTAATCCATCAATTAAAACAATTCTAGACATTGAGTTCCATGGGTGCATAATCTTGACTTATCACAATTAAAGGTCCAATCATCAATTTTCATGATAACATTGTGTAATGACCTAGAAAATTTCATGCTAAGACCTGAGTACTACCTCAAATTCTTGAGAAGTTATTTGTGGGTTAATTAGCGCTAAACTTGATTTCTTGTGAAAATTAGCACAAATCACTTTAAATTTGATCTGCACTCAAAACCTATAGAATTGTTAGTGCTATGTTACCCTGAAATCTAGGATTCAACGCTAAATCCAGTTGCTCTCGGGAGTACTTGGAAACTTTGTATCGGACTTGGACCGCGCGTCGAAAGTCCGATAGCGATGATCTTAGACATTTATGATCACCTTGTTGGGCTTGACCATCACCTTAAAAATCAAGACTAGATGATGTCCTGAGACGATTTGCTTGAGTCTGGATGAAGGAGTGTGAGAAAGGTGAGAAATTAAATATAAATTTATGAAATCTGAGTTGTGTCGCTTGCGCGATGATTTTAAGCAATCTGACTATTGGATTATGACCTAAATTTACCCTCGGATCAGAGAAGGTGGCCCAGGCATGTCATAGTGCTTGTGGACCTGATCGAGTTTCGGTGACCGTTGAATTGAGATTGGTCCGCCACGGCTGATCTGTAAATCCGATCGGTACAAAAACTCAGCCTGACCTAGATCCATGGTCAGTGAGCTTAAGTCCGACCGCACGTGGAAAAGGGACCACCAGAAGCGCTCCGTTAGATTGAAATAGACCCGATTTGGTTATAACCTAAGTATACCTTGGCCCTGGGGCTATGTTCATCAATTTTAGGCCTATATAAAGACCTTAAAAACCTCACTCTCAATTCCATACGAATTTTCTAACCCTAGCTAAAGGAGAGAGAGGAAAAGAGAGAGAAAGTGAGAGAGAAGTTGGTGAATCATCTTGAAATTCTTCCCTGTTACTCTGCGTCTCTAAACCATCACTTCTGAATCGTTATTCCGGTGATTCTAAGTTCATTCTTGGGTAAGTCAATCAAACCCTAGTCTATTTTGGAGCTTAGAATAGTCTAAGTGTTGATGTAGTTCATTCTATTCATGCCTTAGGTTTTCTAGTCGCCGTTGACGAAGACTTATCGTCTGAATCAGATATGTTGCTCATTTTCTGGTTTAAGGTGCAAACTATATTCGTATAGGTTATGGTTTTCAAGGCTTTCAATCTCGGTTAATAGTTTATTCTTGTTGTGGGTGCAATTTCACATGCCAAATGCGATGTTTATATTGCGTTCCTGATATATATGAGTTATATTGAGATTTGTGTATTCCATGTGTATGTAAAAAGTATCGTATACGTCTGAAATACGAGCAGGTGTTTGCCATGATTAATTGTCATGTATTTGTGTTAGTTGTATGTGTAGCAACTCCTTGAGGAAAGGAATTGTCCAAATGTGTGTTACCACCAACATACGTCATGTATGTTGGAATATGTAGTCTAAGTGTCTGTAGAAATATCTAAATGATCAAGTGTGTTATATATGGTACTTTTTATGGGTGTTGAGAAGAGATTCTCAACTATCTTGTTGGTGTGAATGATTTCCTACATGCAATTTACATTCCTTGTTGTTTAAATTCAGGCACTACTTATGTGTATATCCATGTTAAGTTGATATTCGTCAAATGCTCATATATTGTATGATTAGAATTGTTGATCCATTACTGTTCTAAATTGCTGGTATGAATATCTATTATACTTGAATGTATTTGGGACTGAAATAGTCCAGGGAATCGGTAATAAACCTTGAGTTCGTGGCTGAGGTTGTTTTCGTCACGTAGGACGTGTTTGACAAACCCGAGTCGTATTAGGGTTGTCGGTAGTGGTTTGGCCACATGGAGTGTTTGCACACTCTATGTCGTTCAACTCAACGTGCGCTCACATTAGTCGAGCTCGTCAAATAACCCGATTGTTCCGGTGGATGTGCACCATGTATGGACGCTATTGTTTGAATCTAGGGTACCAAACTTACCGATGCAATCCCGTTAACCATTGTACCTTGATCCGCTAAGAGTCATGAGTCGGGCATGGTGGTATGGAACATCGTGGTCGAGCTGTCGGCCTACGTTGGGGTGACGAGCCTCCCTGTAGTGACCAGTGAGCACACCAGACTCGTGAGCCGATTATGGTGGTATGGGACACTATATTCGTGTTGTCGGCCTGCATTGATTGGTGACGAGCCCTTTGTAGTGACCTCGAGCATACCTTGATACTGCATTGAGGCGACGAGCCTTAGCGTAGTAACTAAGGTATGATAAGCATCCATTAATTGGTGACAAGCCCTTTGCAGCGACCTAGAACCATATGATCGTATGAGACTGTCTAGGACTGATGACCCTAGAATGGATCACTGTGTGGAAATTGACATGAGGAAGGCACCTTAGCTTCCCAATCCTGCTATATGAAAAGGACTAATAATAACTTGGTAATCATGTTTATGCACCGCATTGCATGTGCGTTGGCGTCGTTGGCACTACGGGAGGTTGTCATGCGTACCGTAAGATGAAGACGCTGAGGGAGTGCAGGCGAGAGCATGCATCATTTCTACATACATCCTTGCATTAACAAGAGTAATTAGGATATATTTGATCGTATTGCCTTATCATTACTGCTTGATTGATTTGATAACATGTTAACTTTTACTGTATAGTTCCACTGAGTTGATCACTCACTCCCACATTCTGGGACGGTGTTTCAACACCAACCAAACTCTGTCTTAAGATTCAAATGATGATGCGACCCTTGAGGCAGAGCAGGAGTACGAGGACGACGAGGACGCGTTTTCTTTTATGCAGTTCTCAGGGGGGTTCATGTGAGCCGCGTCTTGATCTACGGGGATTTTTGATTTTCTTTTGTAATAGATAATTTCATTTTGATACTTGTATTTTGAAGACAAACACTTGTAATTATGACCTGGCAGAGCATACATATCACAGGGACTTGCACATGTACACATATATTTCTTTAAGTCTTCCGCTTGCAACTTTCACTTATCCCTGAATTATGTTTGTAGTTTGGCTTAATCTATTCCATGTTTTATGCACTCATACAGGCAACATACATCCATCATTGCATATGTTGCATAAGTGATGTTTTGAAACTCGGGAGCTGAGTTATGCTCGACCCCCGAATTTCAGGGCATTACACATTGATAAAAAAAGAAGAGCATTCCGGATAACTAGAGCTAAACCGAAACTTGCCTTACAGTTCAGCCTTTTTCCAGCTTTTAATTTTTCCATCGATAGCTTCATGCTATGTCAACCTTTTTAAAGATCTTTAATAGGTAGTTTTTTTTATGATAATTGTTTTTTAGCTGGGTATTCTCTTTCTTTTTTCTTTTTTCTTTTTTCCTTTACTCATGAACATGATGGACAAATTCCCCAGGTTGGTTCCTTCCATGCTTAATGATTACCAGGTTAACAATTTAATATCGAACTGAAACCTTAATGTGTAAGCTCGGTGTGACATGTGAAATCATGATTTAATCAATGTTTAAAACTTCTAATCATGGATTAATAATTCAAACTTAACTCTGAAATCTAATAGGTAACTGAATCCAAGAGTCATAAATCACCAACATTAAATATCTTATACTTCTAAATCAAGGATGGCCTTCAAAATCACTCAAATTCATAAAATTTTCAAAAAAATTGAAAAAAAAATTTACAATTTTGCTCAAGACTGAGAAAACACTGATTAGGTAACCTAATCTCCCATCCCCAATCTAAAATCTATATTGTCCTCAATGTAAAAGATATAAGTAAGCAATGCACATGAGACAACTAAAGTAAAGGAAAAGTGATGGAAAGGTAGTACCTGAGGTGGGAATTAAGATGCTTTTCCCAAAGGATCTCAGCATGAAGGTGGTTTAGCACAAGTGTTTATCAACCTAAAACAAACCATCCTAACATAGTAGAAAACAACCTACCCTATACAGCATAAAGCTGACTATCCTAAAATGGCATAAAGCAAACTATCCTAGAACAGAAAACAGAAAACCTAACTACACCTCCGTCAGACTAGGAGATCAATCCTGATAAACAAGATCATTCAGAGGCATGGACATGTCCTCTGAATCAAAATTCTCAACAAATGGCTTTAATCAATTTCCATTCACTTTGAATTCATTACCATTATTTGGATTTCGAATCTCGACAGCCCCATGTGGATAAACATTGATAACAGTATGAGGGCCGGTCTAACAAGATTGAAGTTTGCCCAGAAAGATATGAAATCGAGAATTATACAAGAGGACCTTTTGACCTGGTGTGAATGATTTTCGAAGAATATGTTGGTCATGAAATGCCTTCATCCTATCCTTGTAAATTCTCAAGTTTTTGTACGCAACGTTCCGGATTTCTTCGAGTTCATTCAACTGAAGTTTGCGAGCGAGCCAGCGTTGTCCAAATTGAAATTCAAATTTTTGATTGCCTAGTAGGCTCTATGTTCCAACTGCCCAGTAGGCTCTACGTTCCAACTCCACAGGCAAGTGACAACCCTTCCCATAGAAAAGTCTAAAGGGAGACATTTTAATAGGGGTTTTAAATGCGGTACGGTAGGCCCATAAAGCATCGGTTAATCGGATTGACCAATCCTTACGGTTAGGGTTAACCGTCTTTTCCAAGATGTGTTTAATTTTCTTATTAGAAATCTCAGCTTGCCTACTTGTTTGTGGGTGGTATGGAGTGCTCACTTTATGAGAGATGATATATTTCTTCATTAAGTTCACGAATGGCCTATTACTAAAAGGTGAGCCTCCATCACTAATGATGGCTCGAGGTGTTCCGAAACAGGAAAGGACGTTCTCTTTTAAGAATTTAATGACCGTTTGATGGTCATTATTCCGACATGGAATCGCTTCAACCCATTTAGTAACATAGTTTATTGTGAGCAAAATGTATAAATGGTGAAAAGATCGGGGGAATGGTCGCATGATAAGAATGGGGTTCAAAGGCATCATATTTCGACGGGATAATACTCCCAATTTTTAACAATGCTCACAAGCCTTACAAAACTCATGAGTTTCCGTGAATATAGTGGGCCAGTAAAAGCCACACTACAGAATTTTGGCCATAGTCTTTTTATTAAAAAAGTGACCACCACAGGCTTGAGAGTGACAGAAGGAGATAACACATTGGTGTTCATTGTCTGGCACACATCTCCTTCAGAATTGGTCTGGGCATTATTTAAACAAATACAGATCATCCCAGAAGAACTTACGCACCTCGGAGAAGAATTTTTTCTTATCTTGCGCAGTCGAATGTGTTAGTGTGAAACCTATGAAAAGATAATTAGCAATATCAACAAACCAAGGTGAGTGAGAGACTTTGAACAGTTGTTCGTTAGGGAACATGTCATTGATATGTGTCATCTTAAGGGAATTAGAGAGATCAAGGCGGGAAAGATGGTCAGCCTTTACATTCTCTGCTTCTTTTTTATCTTTTATTTTCAAATCGAATTCTTGGAGTAGGAGGATTCATCTAATCAAGTGGGGCTTAGCATCATTCTTAGAAAGAAGATACTTGAGCACCGCATTATCTGTGTAAATAACAATCTTGGATCCGATCAAGTAGGACGTAAATTTGTCCAAAGTGAACACCATGGCTAAGAGTTCCTTTTCTATAGTCGAGGGCAGGATTTAGAGTTTTACTTGCGTAATGAATAACATAGGGCTTCTTTTCTTTTCTCTGGTTTAGAACCACCCTAAGAGTATAGTCAGATGAGTCGCACATAAGTTCATAAGGAAGGCTCCAATCATGTCGTTGTATGATAGGTGCAGTAGTTAACATGCCTTTAAACTTAGTGAAAGCTTCCTGGCATTGCTTAGTCCACTTGCATGTGCATACTTTTGAAGTAGATTACATAGAGGATGAGAGAGGAGACTAAAGTCTTTTATGAATCTTCGGTAAAAGCCAGCATATCCTAAGAAGGATCGCACATCTTGTATGTTCTTGAGTGGAGGTAGGTTAGAAATAAGATCAATTTTTACCTTATCTACCTTGATTCCTTTGGACAAAATGATATGTCCATACAAACCATGAAGTGTCACTTTTCCCAATTTGGTGCCAAGTTCTTTTCTTCAATCGCTTCAGCACATTTTTCAAATTATCCAAACATTTGCTGAATGATGGACCAAAAACTGAGAAATCATCCATGAAGACCTCTAGATCTTGCCCCACCATGTCAGAAAAAATACTCATCATACATCACTGAAAGGTGGCGGAAGCATTGCACAGTCCAAATGACATCATTTGGTAAACAATGGTGCCAAAAGGACATGTGAACGTGGTCTTTTCTTGATCTTCAAGGGCTATCTTGATCTGATTGTAGCTCGAATATCCGTTAAGGAAATAGTAATATGAATGACCAGCTAGCCTTTTCAAAATTTGATTAATGAAGGGCAAAGGAAAGTGGTCCTTCCTTGTGACGGTATTCAATTTCCTGTAGTCAATACACATTCTCCAATCAGTAGTAACTCTAGTTGGCTTAAGTTCATTGTCGACATTAAATACGATGGTGATTCTGGACTTCTTAAGAACCACTTGAGTTAGACTCACCCATTGACTATCGGATATAGGGTATATGATACCCACATCCAATAGTTTAAGAACCTCAGCCTTAACCACTTCCTTCATATTTGGATTTACTCTACATTATGATTGTTGAGAAATCTTCGTATTATCCTCAAGATAAATGTGGCGAGTACAAATCGAATGGTTAATTCACTTAAGGTCCGCAATCACCCATCCAAGGGCTCATTTATGCTCAATGAGAGTAGATATGAGCATACTCTCCTGTTCTTGCTCAAGGTGGTATGAAATCACCACCGGGCATGTCTCATCTTGACCTAAATACACATATTTCAAATCAGAGGGCAATGATTTTAAGTCAAGCTTCGGTGTCTTAAGGTTAGACGATAAAGGCACTTCATTGGTTTGGGGCAATTCTTCAAATTATAGCCTCCACCGGTAAACTTCAAGTACCGATGCAGTATTAAGCATAGCACCTGTCTCCTTAATTATATCATTATCTAAATCATAGGAGTGGGCCAACCACGTCTCTAGAGGGTTAGAGGAATAGGTCAAAAGTATTTTATCTTCCACGAAAGAATCAATCATATTAATGTCGTGGAAATCATTATCATCCTCTAACCGTCTGCCTGTGTTGAAAAAGATATTCAACTCCAATGTCATATTCCCGAAAGACATACTCATGACTCCATTCCTGCAATTAAAGATCGCGTTTGAAGTAGCGAGGAATGGGTGACCAAGAATGATGGGAATTTGAGTGCTCATGTTACTGATGGGTTCCGTATCTAGGACGATAAAATCTACCAGGTAGTAGAATCTTTCAACCTAGACCAACACATCCTCAATTATCCCTCTCGGTACACGCACTGAGCGATCAACAAGTTATAATGTAGTTAGGGTGAGTTTCGATTCACCCAAACCTAACTGTTTTAGACCGAGTAAGGAATCAGATTTACGCTCCCTCCTAAATCAAGAAGTGCGTGCTCAATGTGGTAATTCCCAATTACACAAGCGATGGTTGGGCTACCAGGATCTTTAAATTTCTGTGGCACATCTTGCTTTAAGATGGCACTCACTTTTTCAGTTAAAAAGATTTTCTTTTGAATATTTTACCATCTTTTGGTCGTACACAACTCTTTCAGAAATTTGGCATATAAAGGTATTTGTTTTACGGCATCAAGTAAAGAAATATTGACCTTCACTTGTTTCAACACCTCTAGAATGTCCTAAGAGTTAGAGAGAGGTTTTAGTGCAACCAACCATTGGGGGAATGGGGTAATCGGCTTGCCTTGAAGTTATGGTTCCAATTCTTATGGAGTAGTGCTAGGTCTATCATAGTTGTCTTCTTCTAGGTCCTTAAGCTTTTCAGCCCTAACCGGAATAGTTTTGTCAATGGTCTTCCCACTCCTAAGAGTGGTGATAGATTTAACTTACTCCATTTAATTTGAAGAGCTTGGATCACTTATCTCGTATTGCGGTTTAGGATTGGGGAGAGGTTGAGTAAGAGGCATCCCCCCTTCTATAACCATAACACGTGAATCCATCTTTTGCATATATTTCATAAGTTTTCATATTGCTTAAGTAAGCACTTGAGTTTGTGTGGAATTTTAAACTAGTTCTTCTTGAGGTTTCACTTGATTTTGAATTTGATTAAAAAAACCTTGAGGAGTAGCAGTTTGTCCATTCCTCTAACTGAAGTTTGGATGATTTCTCCAACTAGGATTGTATGTATTGGAGGTAGGTCTTTGGTAATTATTCACGGCATTGGATTGCTCATTCAACACCTCTTGAAAGGCAAGTATTGTTGGACAATTTTTAGTGGTGTGAACGTTCCAAGCACAAATACCGCAAATAGTTTCCTTAACTATATCCGTCTTTAGTTCCATGGCCTCAAATTTCTTTATGAGATTAAACACTTTAACATTGATATCATCATCCTCTCTTAGAAGGCATAATCCAGCCCTCTCCTTTGATTGAGTGGGCCTAAAAGTGGTGCTTGATTTTGGGTAAGTGTCTCATGATTGTGCGTTTTTAGCAAGTCTATCCAAGTAGTCCCACACATCATTGACATTTTTATTCATGAATTCCCCATTGCATATTGTCTCAACCAATTGGCACATGGAAGATGTTAGACCATCATAGGAAAAGTGTGTAATGCGCCACATTTCAAAACCATGTTGTGGGCATGAACTGACAAGATCCTTGAATTGCTCCCAACATGGAAGAATGTTTCATACTCCTTTTAGGCGAAGTTCATGATTGACTTTCTAAGGGTGTTCGTTTTATGATTTAGAAAAAATTTCTTTGTGAACTCCCTTATCATATCATTCCATGTGCCAATAGATCTGGGACGTAGTGAATGTAAGCACATCTTAACTTTCTCTTTCAAAGAAAATGGAAAGAGTTTCATTCTGACCGTGTCTTCGGACACGTTTGGAAAATATAAAGTGGCTATGATCTCATCAAACTCTTTCAAGTGTAAATATGTACTTTTAGATTCAAATCCATGAATTTTTAGGAGTTGGATCACCCCTAGCTTAATATCCATGTGTCCCATATTTTCTGAAAAAACCATGCATAAAGGTGTACTTACCCTCGCTGGTTGTAAATAATCTCACAAAATACGAGGCGGGGGTGCTTGATGCACCTCATTCTCATCCTAGACTTCCTCAACCCAAGGTTGAGGTTATTTTCCTGGTTGATTGACCGGTTGATTTACAACCGTCACTTCAATTAACTCCGAGGATCTCGAGTGGTGTCTAATCCTGTGATGGATAGATAACCCTTCAACTAGTCCTCCTTCACTCAAAAGACATCGAGTGTTGTCACAGACCCACTTGGGCATGAAACACTCTCAGGCCTCGATCTCAAATTCTAACCTAAATCTAAAAGAAAGAAAGGAAATAGAAATCTAGAAAATGGAAAGAGAGAGGGAATTAGAAAGAAGTTACTGTAATGCCCTGGATTTTGAGTGTCGAACAAAGCTCTACTCCCGGGATCCACCACATCACTTATACAACATGGATAATGATGTTCAGATTTCGTCCATATTAATAAGTTAAACATGAGTGGGATTATATCAAAACAACATATCATACTCCAGATATAATTAAATTAAGCAAGCGGAAGACTGAAACATATATATTTGATTAGGTAAGTGTTTCACAACCTCCGGAGTATGATTATGTAACCGGGCTAAATATATATATGTATTATTTCAAAATAGATAAAATATCAAAATGTAAAGTGTCCAACTAATCCATATGTCCCTGTAGTCCCGTCAAATTAGCATGAGGTCTACATAGACCCGCCTGAGAGCTGAACGTAGGAGAATTGTTCCTCCTCATCTATGAAGTCCAACTTCGCTGCATAGACTTCCCCATCACTTGCATCTACAACAGATTATGGTTAGTGTTTTAAAACATCTTCCCAGGCTGGGAGTGAGTGATCAACTCAGTGGTACTATAAGGCAAAGGTTAACATGTTATCAAGTTAATTAAGTAGTAATGATAAAGTAATACAACAATCACTTTCTAGCTACTCTTGTTAATGTAGGAATGACGTGCATGTAATGATGTATGCCCTCGTACAAAGCTCCCTCACAAGCGACTTTGACAACCAAGTTCGCATATGACGACACTCCCTAAAGTATACTTGCCTTACCAAAAGCTCATCTTAACTAATGCAATACAATGCATGGCCGTGTTAGCTGAGTACTTAATTAAGCTTATTCATACAGCAGGTTCGGGAAGTTAAGGTACCTTCCTTTATATCATTAACCCAAATCGAAGGATCTAACTAGGTTCGTCACTCTTAGTCAAGCACATACGATAAGCAAGTTGTAAGGCATCACTCCTAATGAAAAGTAGTCGATAGAAAAGTTCAAAAGTTTATACTCACGGTCAGTTCGGGATGGGTAATCACCTCGGCATAGGTCGGCAACTCGAACACGGTGTCCCATACCACCATGCCCGGCTCTCTCGAGTTTAGGTTGCTCACTGGTCACTACGGGAAGGTTCGTCACCTCAGTGTAGGCCAATAGCTCGACCACGGTGTCCCTTACCACCATGCCCGGTTCATGAGTCTTAGCGAATCGTGGTACCATAGTTGAAACGGGCTTTTACATTGGTAAGTGGTACCTTAGATTCAAGCAGTGATGTCCATACATGGTAAACATACAATAGGCTAATCGGTTTGTTTGGTAAGTTCGATTGGTACGAGCACACGTTGACTTAATCGACATAGAGCGTATAAGTACCCCTTGTAGCCTAACCACTGTCGACAATCATTTTGCAACACAGATTTATCTACTTACCCAATGTGGCGAGACTAATTTAGTCATCTGTACATGGATTGTTACCAATTGCCTGGGCTACATTGTTGCCCCAATCTTACTCAGATACAATAGGTAGACACATGTGATAATCATACCAACATTTAACAAATAATCCAAATAAATCCCTCATTTGAGCATTTCATCAAACACATTGAACATGTCACTAAATACTTGCATTTTATCCATAAATTGTGTAGCGGCAAATATGGTTAAATGAAAGAAACTATACATATGATTAAGGTAATTGAGAATCCTATCTTAATACTCTTAATAAATACAAATCATCAACATTTTTCTCATTCAGACAATTTATCAAACACTTAAGCTACGCTTCACCAAATACATAGACTAGGTTAGTTATAACATATATTTTAGCAAATCCTTCTACAGAGAGGTCAGCATGCATATAATAACGATGAATCCTATATTAGTAGACATGGCAAACATAAATCATATTTTCATGTTCATTCAAACATTTTAACAAACACATGAGATGCATATTTTATTCAACATAGTTCACACATGTATATTGTATCGAAAGCGGCGTATCTAAGACAATATGGCAGCAATCAAGTTAGTCATAAATCATTACTGACAATGAAAGCATTGAAAACCATAACCTAAATATTTATAGTCCACACCCTTCGTCGGAATACTCGATTCGGACTCGGTTCGAATTTTACGTTCCCAAAAATAGAACGAAGAGTACCTAAATCATGAAATAGGTTAGCTAGTTTGTCGATTACTCAATCTGGATCTTTACAACGATACTAGAGTTAGGTTTTTCTTACCCAAATCATAGCTGAAAATGATCGTGTAGCGAAGTGGGGAGGTGAATCAGTATGTGGAGTAGTGGGAGAGAACCACTACAGCAATATCTAAAGATTTCTCCTCTCCTTCCTTTTTTCTCTTCTTTTCTCTCTTCTCTTCACTAGGTTTGGAGAAATTCATATGGAATAGAGATGGGGTGAAATAAGGGCTTTATATAAGTCCAGAAGTGATGCAATTGGCCCCAGGGCCATGGTATACTTAGTTTATACCCAAAGGGTGCCTGTTTCTGACGAACGGGGCTCATAGGGAGGTTCATTATTCACTTACATCATAGGGAAAGTTCCCTAACAATGGATCTATGCCAAGATGTGATTTCAGAGCGATTAGATAGGCTGATCGACCGTGGAGGAACTATGTCAGATCAACGGTCGTACTTACACGATCGGGGCCACAAGCATACGGATATGTGCAGGGAAATTTCCTTTTCTCATGACTAAAGTTTGGTCAGAAACTGATGGTCTGAAATCCTCAATTTTACACATGAACGAATGGTCCAATTCACTTAAGTTTCAATACATTTTCTAAAGGTATTCGCGTTTCTCACACACTTTACTCAGGGTTCAAGTTGTGCATTTTTGGACACTATTTAGGCTCGATTCCCATGATAATTATCAAGCCTAGTAGGACAGATATAACCCTATAGTTTCACGATCATCGGACTTTCGACGTGCGGTCCAGGTCTAATACGGAGTTTCAATGTACTCCCGAGAGTGACAGGCTCTTGGGATTTCTCCTAAGTTTTTAAGTAGTGTTGAGTAAGCGATATTGCTGGTTTTAGGTCTTACCATTTGTGAAAATAGTGGTTCAAGCTACATCCACCAATTATTCAGTATAACACTTAACCAATTTTTGCCTAAATTACTACAGAATACGGTCCTTAGGTATTTCTGCCTGAGGTGGTACTCGGGTCTTTGGACGGATTTTTCAGAGACGTTACAATCTACCCCCCTTAAAGAAAAATTTCATCCCCGAAATTAGTACCTTTTCGTACTCCTCGAGGATCTGAGGGTAGTTCTTACAAACTTCGGCTTCCATTTCCCAAGTAGCCTCTTCCTCAGTGTGGTGTGTCCACAATACTTTCATGAGTGGGATGACTTTGCTGCATAGCACTTGTTCCTTCTTATTAAGAACACATTTAGTCGCAGTACATAGGTACCATCTTCACTTAACTGTACTTGCTCCCATTTGATAATCTGGGTAGGGTCAGGAATATACTTCTTTAACATCGATACGTGAAATACGTTGTGCACGCCTACTCGGTCTAAAATCTGAAATGGGCCAATGAATCGCAGCGTAATTTTTTCATTCTTGCCAAAACGAAGGACTGCCTTCATTGGAGAAACCTTAAGGAATACATGGTCCCCAACATCAAATTCTAGCTGTCGCTGTCTCGTATCAGCGTAACTCTTCTGTCTACTCTGGGTGGCAAGAAGTCGACGCCTGATAATATCAATCTTCTATGAGGTCACCTATACCAAATCTGGGCCAACCAAACTCTTCTCGCCAACTTCTGCCCAACAATGTGGAGCTCGACATCGACGCCCATACAAAGCTTTGTAAGGAGCCATGCCAATGCTCGCTTGGAAGCTATTGTTATAAGAAAACTCGGTATAGGGGAGGCAGTCATCCCAACTATCCTTAAAATCAAGCACACACTCTCGCAGCATATCTTTGAGTATCTGATTTACCTGTTTCGTCTGCCCATCGGTCTGTGGGTGGAACGCAGTACTGAATTTCAGTTTTACTCCCATTGCTTCTTGGATTCAAGTCTAAAAGACAAATGTAAATCGTGTATCTCGGTCCAACACAATTTCCATAGGAATTCCATGCAATCGCACTATCTCTTTAATGTACAGCTTGGCCAAGTCATTAGCTGAATTAGAAACTCTAATCGAGAGGAAATGGGCCAATTTGGTCAATCGGTCCACAATCACTCAAATGGAGTCATGCCCCTTTCTTGTCTTGGGTAACCCGGAAATGAAATCTATGGATATGAAATCCCACTTCCATTCAGCTATGGGCATGAGCTGAAGTAAATCAGGGGGTCGGCGATGTTCGACCTTAACTTGCTGGCATGTGAGACAACAGGATACATAATCTGCTATCTGGGCCTTCATGTTGTCCCACCAGTATGAACGCTTCATGTCTCGATACATCTTCGTACTGCCCGGATATATCACCATCTTTGAATTGTGCGCGGCTTCTAAGACTTCCCTTCTCAAGTTATGGAGATTTGGGACACATAGGCGGCCACGATATCGCAAACCTCCGTTCGAGCCAACCCTCCATTCGGATTCTTCACTGTCCCTTGCACGTTCTCTCATTTTCACCAACAGTTCATCTTCTTACTAAGCCACAATGATTCGGTCATCAATAAGTGGCTACACATGGATGTGTGCAACGCTCTCGAACGACTCCTTTACCATCAGCTTTTGTTCGAAACCCCGCACGAATTCCACCATATTCCACTCTTCTATCATCAGTGGGGCTATGAATTCTATTATTTTCTTACGGCTCAATGCATCGGCCACAAGGTTGGCCTTGCCAGGATGGTAGGAGACCTCCAACTTAAAGTCCTTCAAGGTCTCCATCCAACGTCGTTGCCTCATATTCATGTCTCTCTACTTAAAAATGTACTTGAGGCTCTTATGGTCACCAAAGAGCTCGTACACCTCTCTGTAGAGGTAATGTCTCTAGAGCTTTAATATAAAGATGACTGCCGCTAATTCCAGGTCATACGTGGGGTAGTTTTCTTCATGTTCCCTCAACTGTCATGAGGCATAGGCGATCACCCTATCTTTCTACATAAGTACACATCCCAAACCGACACGAGAGGTGTTAGTGTATATAATATATTTGATCCCTTGCTCTGGCAATACGAGCATAGGTGCAGACATCAGCTTGTCCTTTAGTTCCTGAAAGGCTACTTCTTCTTTCTCGTTTCAGGTAAACTTAAGATCTTTCCGAGTGAGTTGCGACAACGGTCAGGCTATCTTGGAAAAATCTTTAATGAATCGGTGATAGTAGCTGGCAAGTCTAAGGAAACTCCTCACTTCTGTAACTGAGCTGGTCTGCTCCCAATCCTATACCGCGGTCACCTTGGCAAAGTCCATGTGTAACGCCCTAAAAATCGGGGGTCGAGCATAGGCCCAACTCCCAAGTTCCAACGCATCACTTATGCAACACAGATAATGATGATTAGATGTTGTCTGTATTAGTGCATTAAACATGAATGGGATTATACCAAAACAGCATATCATACTCCAGAGACAAGTGAGTTTTGCAAGCGGAAGACTGTAATACATGTATAAGATATATGAACTGTAGTAGGTCTCCTAAGTGTGATCATGTCACCAGGTTAAATATATACATGTATACTTCCAAAATGTACAAAATGAATATACATGTGTGCTCCAACATATAGAATAACAATGTAAGGGCATCTAGTCGGTGTCCCTGTAGCCTCGACGATCAGGACACGACTCACATGAACCCGCCCGATAATTGCATGTAGGAGAATGCCTCCTCGTCATCCTCGAAGTCTGGCTCCACCTCGTAGGCATCACCACCACCTGCAGCTAAGACAGAATCTGGTTGGTGTGTACAACACCATCCCAGAATGTGGGAGTGAGTGATCAACTCAGTGGAGCTATAAAGCAAAGGTTAACATGTTCTCAATTCAGACAAGCAGTAATAATAAAGCAACAAAACAATCAGGTCCTAAGTACTCTTATTAATGCAAGGATAGTATGTGATAATGATGCATGCCCTCGCCTACACTCCCTCTTGTGACAACATCTTACGATCGCGACATGCATCCCTTCCATAGTGCTTAACTCCAACGACAAAGACACATGCAATGTGGTGCATGAACATGATTACCGAGTTCTTATTAGACCTTTTCATACAGCAGGATTGGGAAGCTAAGGTACCTCCCTTATATTAATTCCCAAACGATAATCCATTCTAGGGTCGTCAGTCTTAGTAAGTCTCATACGATGTTACGGTTCTAGGTCACTACCAAGGGCTCATCACCTGATCAGTGTAGGCCTAGTTTGTACTCTAGTTACTATGGAAAGGCTTGTTGCCTCTACGCAGTCTCAGAGTATGCTCGAAGTCACTATAAAGGGCTCGTCACCTTATCAGTGTAGGCCGACAACTTGAATACAATGTCTCATACCACCATATTCGGCTCATTAGGTGGTGTTGCTCACTGCACACTACGGGGAGGCTCGTTGCCCCAGCGTAGGCCGACAGCTCGACCACGGTGTCCCATACCACCATGTCCGACTTATGAGTCTTAGCGGATCGAGGTACCAAGGTTAACGGGGTTTCCACTGGTGAGTTTGGTACCTTAGGTTCAAGCAGTAGTGTCCATACATGGTGAACATACGTCGGGTCAATCGGGTTACTTGACGAGCTCGACTAGTACGAGCATACGTCAAGCAGATCGACATGGAGTGTGTAAGCACTCCGTGTGGCCTAACCACTATCGACAACCCAAGTACGATTCGGATTCATCGAACACGTTCGGTGTGGCGAAAAAACCTCAGCCACCAATCCAGGACCTGTTACCGATTGCCTAGACTATACCATAGTCCCAAACACACTCCAAAAAAATTCATTTCACATGTGATAGTTAAGAACAGCATGTGACAATCAATCCACATAGAGATCTTATTTGAGCATTTTAAAAAACACATAGTGTACATGTTAGCATACATAGCCATTTGATATGTAATAGAATACACAATAGGGACTTAGAACGCTAGGAACCATCCCAGACCCTGAACCAACAATTGCAGGTGGAGGGTAGGACTTCCAAGGAGTTACGAATGGGTAGCAAGAGAGGGAATAGTGACGCTAGAGAAGGAGATCCAAGAGTCTTACAGTGCCACGGCCCATTCTTGGGCAAGAAGTCAAGAACTTAACGGCGAGACCCGATCCGACTAACTAGGAAATTTAGGTAGTCTAGGTCACCTAATCCCTAAGGGCCCGTTTGGCCAACTGTGTTAGGTGGGATTAAGGTGAATGGAATGGTAAGAGTAGCAATACATACATGTGTAGGGTATTGTCCCTAGATTGTCTGTATCTCATGTTTTCCAATACCAGGTTTGGGATGCATGCAATTAAAGGTAAATCGCGAGATTTCTTTTCAAATTACACTTGAAAATCCCATATCACACCTTCCAACACAAGACTCATTCTACAAAGCCTATGAAATAAGTTTTAAATTCCGTCCCACACCCATTCCACACATGTCATTCCCAAATCTTGAGTTGGGAGTAGCATTGCAACCTCATTTAGTACAACTAAATGCCCTTAGCCAGACAGGTCTAAGTCGAAATCTCTCTTTCCAACATATCTCTTTAAATATTCACCAAGCATCAACCTATTCTTGAATTTCCCAGGTACGTTGGTAGGAACGAGTCGGAAATCGAAAGATTTGACGGTCGAAAACATCATTCTAGACCAAATGAGTGAATACCAGGCTAAATTTGATAATTTCAACCTACTCTGGGATGAATACTTAAGGTTGAATGAAAATTTACTAAAAATGGAGGAAACTATAGAAAAATAAGATTTTTACTGCTAACCAAGGAGAATCTCGTGAAACCACTAGGTTCATTACGTAGATCGGCTTCTCCTACCCCAAATTCATATATGGCATGTCAAATAACTCATTCTGGTTTGTGAGATACGTGCGTCGAAATATTGACGGTTCAGGGGCCAGCGTGACCCCGCCCAACTCTCTAGCGGGCCGGCGAGACCCCGCCCAGCCCGCGCGACCCCGCCCGGCCCGGCGTGACCCTGCCCAGCCCGCGTTACCCCGCCCGGCCCGAGTTGCCCAGCTGAAATTTTCTGCAATTTTGGTTTAACTTTAAAAATTTATATCTCCTTCGTTACAACTCCGATTTAGGTGATTCAAAAGTCATATTGAATCTCGATGAGTCTAGTTTTATATAAAAATAAGAAAAAAATAAAATAAAAATTATAATATAGTTAAAATTAAGATGTTTTACCAACTATCTAAAAATTATTAATTTCGGACAGCTATTGTTCCTGGAATTTTAATAATTTATTTATAACTCCAAATGATGTGAAATTTGTGAAATGACTTTAAACTTAGTGATGAAATATTATAAAAATTTTAAAAAATAATTCAGTTACCAAAAGTATAAAAAAAATTACAAGAAATAGAAACATTTTTACAATCATACAAAAACATTTGTTAGTTTTAGACAAATGTCAATTCTAATGCCTTAATAATTTTTTCCATAACTCAAAATGTGATGAAATTTTGTAATATGAGAGTAAAATTACTGATAACTTACTATAAAAATTTAGAAACTAGTTTAGTTACTGTAAATATGAAAGACATTACCAGAAATAGAGGTATTTTAGAAACCAATAGAAAATCATTGGTATTGGTGATTGATACTTCTAGAATTTTCATGATTTTTATGAAGCTTGAAATAAAATAAAACTTTGTAGAATAAAATTTAAATTATTAATGAATCACTATAAAAATTATAAAAAAATAATAATTTAGTAGCTAAAGTTGCAAGGATTTACTTTCAAATAGCACTTGAATTGAACTAGATGAAGGAAAAAAAATCCATCATCCATGGGATTGGTAATCCCGTCTCACACTTTCTAACACAAGGCTCATTTTCCACAGCCTAGAAAGTTAATTTTAATCTCATCTCAAATTCCTTCTAAACATGTCATTTCTAATTTTAAAGTGGGATTAGTAATGCAATCCCATTTGATACTACTTAATACCACTGTCCAAACACATTGGGAGAATCCTGGGGGTTCTAAATCTAGGGGGCTCTAATTCCACTGACCACACAGGCCCTTAAGGGGTGTTTAGCACATGGTATTTGATAGGATTAGGTGGGATGAAATTGCATTTGGTCTGTGTAATTACATCCAACATTTGAAGAGGATGGAAAGGGTAAGATTAGGTGGGATGGAATTGCATTTAGTCCCATGAAATTGCATTTGATCCCCATGCATGAATTCCATGGATTTTGAAATTTACTACACATGTAGGCCCTACATTGAGGCATGCGTTAAACCATGCCATCCATCCATATGCACCACTTATATGTGACATTCTGATTATATACGTGTACAAATGAACGACATCCGTTGTGAATTTGGTTTGCTGATTACAAATTTCATGGTCCACCAAACATGATTTAGCTTAATCCGGTGTTTTCCATGGTAAAATTTTTTTTATCCCAAACATGGGATTAGATGGCTGCAATACCATGGTATTTCTAGACATGCAATCATTGTGAAATAATGATGTTAATCCCATCTAATACAATTCAACACCATTCAATTCCACTAGCCAAACAAGTCCTTAGGCTTCCAAATCCCAACCCATTTCCTCCCTATTCCACTCACCTCTCTCAAATCCAAGGGCTTCGTGGGGCCAATGTCATATATGGATTGTATCCATACCGTTCATTCAGTTTTTTTCGAATTATTTTAGGGTATGAGCCAAACAAATAGATGGCTGAAGTGAACCACATAGTGAGGACTGAAATCCCACCACTAAAAACATTTTTGAGGTATATGTGGAAAATGGCATGTCAAAAAAAGCACTCTACATGTTCCATAATATGGGGAGGTGTGGATGAGGCCTATTTTGAGATCCTGTAATAGTTTTTTCAATAATTTGGTTAGGAGCCGTGAAGCCCGTGTAGCGATTCATGTGTATGATTAGATAATTTGAGTTGGGATCATGCCTGATCTTTTCACTTTTACAACGATGGTGAATGTTTGCTTTAAGAATGGGATGATGCATAGGCCAGCTGAGTTTGTTGCAGGTGTAGAAGATAAGGGGTTTGAGCCAAAATGTGGTTACTTGTAATTCATTGATTGATGGATGGTGTGAGTTGGGTAAGACAGAAGTTACATCGGACATTTTGCTGTTAATGGGTGAGAAGGGTAATTTTCCGAATGGGGTTAATTATACTTCGTTGATTAAAACCTATTATAAAGAAAGTGAGATTTAAAATATATATTTTTATATACATGATATAACTCGTTTGACTCTATCGCCTAATTTGCTTGCTCAGCTTTACCATTTGAGGTGTGCGTGTAATAGTTGTGTTGGGTTTACTACTAGATGGGACCATGTCAAGATGCGAGGGTAGTCAATGTGAGGCTCCGTCATAGCCGACTCCTGGATCCTAGTGTGTCATATCTCGAGTACTTCCCTAAGTGCAGACTATGAAGCATTCGCACACACCCTCGTTGTGAAAGAGTCAGCCTACCACCATAGTGTAGTCACGCTATTTTGGAGAGGAGAGTAACATAAGAGAGCCTTCAAGGTGAACGAATTTGTTATACTAGAACTGAAGAATGAGGTTTATTTGGTTAGTTACAAATGAGGACCCGTCTTCCTTATATAGACCTAAGATCCTTTTAGCTACCTTACATGGATAGTTAAGATAAGGCTTACGATGTCATCCTGCGGCTAAGAAAACTTTAGAAGCCATCTAGATAATCCTACATAGTCTCTACAATACATTCTTTTACCACTCTAGAATTTTCTATACACGTAGGAACTTCTTAACTTGCAAAATGTGCCAAAATGCCTAGTTTCATGGAATAGCCTCCTTGAAATTTCTGGTATATCCATAACATTAGTTAACAGATGAGATTGATGCCCTGTGGGCTGCCAAGGAACCAAGTGTATTTTTCCATATTTGAGTTTTAGTATTTTGTTTCTTTTTAGAAATTACTTCTAACCATGATAGAAATCGTCTTGTATAATTAAATTAGATTATTTTTAGTATATTTTTCTACTTCAAATAGTTTCTAGTACTGTTGAACTTTGACTCTTGAATATGGTTGAGTTTGATTGTTTAATTCTTTCTAAGTTCATATTCGATGCAAACTTCACTAAAATATTGTAAGTTTTCTTACTTTCTTATGTAATCAAGATTCATACTACATTGAGGAGATGATGTTCTTCATCTTTTCATTCCCGCGGCCTTTCTAGGGTCACCATCCCTTCTAAACCCTAGTACTCTCCCATTCTAGATCTACTTCAAACCCATATAAAAAAAACCCACCTCAAACCCCATTCACAAATCCAACACTAAACCCATTTCATTTTTCCAAAAACATTCTCTTCAACAATCCATTTCCTTGCCGAGGGAAGTGGCATTCCTAGCAACTGTTGCCTCTTTCTTCTCCATTCCGGTGATTCTTTCCCTAATGGGGAAGAAGCACCCCCACCCTCATTCGACCTAGAAGAATAGAAGCTTAATACACGGATAATTAGTAGTTTGTTTTGAGTCAGTTAGTACTATTTCCATGTATTGAAGGATAATTAGAACTTTTGCTTGACTAGGTTGTATTTCCTCTACGTTTGAAATATTTATGCTGAAATCCATATTGTAGGATGTAACTGGCCATACTAATGACACTTTGGATCCAATATGAATGTATGGATTGCCTTGAAATTTTCTTGTTGCCTTGTGAATGCTTGTATGTATGATTGCTTTACTGCGTCCTTATTAACGTTATTAGTACTTCAAACCACCAGAATACTTTAAAACTTTCGACTATTCCTTCATTCTTGAAATTTATGAAACTAAAGTGCAGTCTGCTCCTGACCCACTAGACATGAGATCGAATTGGTGATATACATCTAAGATTTTATACTACTAGAAACCTTTTTAGGATAATCATTTCACCATAAGCACCGTGAAAGATTTAAATCACTAAGTTAGATAAGAATTAAAATGAGAACTCTCTCGAACCAAGACCCAAATGACAACCTTATAAATAGGAGATTTAAACTTTTCAATAATGGTCGTTCCCTAAACATTTAGATTGATTGAACTACAGAATTACGGAAGTATACACCAGCAAAGCATTTGCGGCTTGACTCAATTCTCAATCCTAGGCGACTACCAATGGACTCACTGCTTTGGCCGAGCAGAAGACCAGGATCCACCAGGATGAAGAAGGGATACGATGAGCCTTCTACCTTGGTCAGGTAGATGATCGACGTATCGGGTTCAAGCCCACTACAACCGTCTCTCCGTATTGGTCTACCATTGAAAACAAATATTTTTACTCTAAATAGAGGAAAACCGTCGCAATGAATCTAAATCTTTATAAATAAATTTTAGTAAACTATTAGGGTGAAAAAGTTTTAAGGGGGGTAGACTAAAATGAGCCAGCCTAGCATAGATAGTATACACCCTACCATGTATATACACTTGAAATCAACAAACCTGGGCAAATGAAATAATGAAGCCTTTACTTATTACCCTTAGGCAATTTCGGGGACAAAATTATTTTTAAGGGGGGTAGATTGTAACATCCTTGATTTTTACTGTTTTGGATTTCTAAAAATCCATCAATTTTTATTTTTTTTTATTTTATTTAATTAACCTAAATATTACTTAATGACCATTAACACTCAATATTAGTTTATACAAGGGTATACTAGTGAAGAACCGCACAAGTCCGATTAATCATGCAACGTCCCGTCCAACCAGAACAATGTACTGAGGTGTCCACGTAGGATTTGCCGCAAGACCGTTCGTTTAAACTACTCATGGGTTGGTGCCACAACTAAATTAAGTTAGGTTTAGCCCATTAGAGTAGACCAGTCGGGTTGTGATTGGGCCAAGTACGGGCCGTCAAGCTAAATGACCATTTACACTTGGCAACAACCCGCGCGGGCTATACCGCGACATAGGAAAGTCAGAAAATTATCAAAATTTAGGAGAGCATAGATCTCACTGGGCTCGGGGACCAAGACGGACCACGGACCCAGTGGACACCCAGAAGTGGAATCTGACACTTGCCAGATACGCCCCACCAATGCCAAAATTCGAATCTGACAGGTGTAAATAAAACTGAAATGTAAGACATTTCAACCATCAGATTTCTTCATAATTTACGATGAGGGTCTAACGTATTTTTCTACACTTGCCCACAAAAATCTGGGTCCCGATCGTGGCACGGTGACCGTTGATCGCAAATCAGACCCGTGCGACCAAACCCCATATCTGATCATTCTCAAATTTTGCATGGCCCTTCATCGGGCCATGGAGCACCTATCTTATAAGTTTCATGGTCAGAGGGCCACCAGAAGTGCCCCGGTTATCCAAACAAGCTCTAAACCGCTCGTTAGTAGACCACTAGTTCCAAAACAATAGAATAATGTCCATCTCATTGGGCTTGACTTCCATCGCCGAAATTGGACCTGGGTACGGTCCAGAACCGGTCAACTTGAGCTGAAGGACGAGTGCATGAGAAGTGCAAATACCCTAAAGGAAGGAGTTGAAACGTAAGTGAATTGAGTTGTCCACTCTTATGCAAAGTTGAGGATTTCAGACCGTTGATTTGCGACCAAACTTTACCCATGGAGTAAGGATATTTCTCTGCTCATATCTGTATAGCCGCGACCCTGATCGACTATCGGTGACCATTGAACAGACTTCTTATCATATCTGTCGATCAGCGCATCCAAATGGCGGGCCGATCATATCCATACGTAGATCATCATTAAGGCTAGCTATCCTACGGTGTATATTGACTTGTACACCCCATAGTGGGCCCTAGAGGCTAGAAAGACCCTCTCATAGGTCTAGTATAGTAAAAACCCAACACTTGGGGCCATTGTCACCAAATCTGGCATTATAAAAGGGCATCATTTGGGGCACCCTTCTCCCCATATGAATTTTCCCTAGAGAAAGAAGGAGAGAAGAGAGAAAAGGGAGAAGAGAAAGAGGAGAAAGGAGGAGAAAGAGAGAGGAAGAAGAAAGGAAAGGAGTATGTGGTAGGAGGTGGGGCCCAAGGAAGCTCAACCTTGTAAACTCTCTACCCATTCTCCAAGGAAACCTCCACCAAACCCACCCATGCCAAGAAGAGGAGGTAAGAATGGTATATTTTCCTTCAATAGAGCAACTTATTGTAGATTTCTAGGCATTTATGTTGTCTTTCTTGATTTTGATTTAGGAAATGGTGGTTTTACCCAAATCCCCAAACCCTAAGATCTCAAAGAATGGAAATCTCTCCTTAAGGTGCGGACTATTATCCTTAGGTGGCCTAGCACCGATTATAGTAGGAGTTTAATGATTTTGTTTGTTAGGTATGATGTATTGAAGAATTTAGAGGAAACCTAGGGATGACATGTTGTTGAAATTGTTTGAATTGCATGTTTATTTCACTTTGATGTTAATCTTGCCTCTCTCATGATCTAGTGTATGGATGATTACATGCTCATGTTTGGTTGATTTCTTTTTCTCATGTGTTGCTTCATATTGTGTTTGATTCATTTGCTCTTATGTATTTGATCCCTTGAGGTGTAGGAAGTGCTTAACTTCCTCACCAACCCACACCACACACATACACCTTATTCATGATATTAATAGTTTGCTTATTAGAGAAATCTGAGTTGTATGTTGAGCAACATGAGAACATGGTGTTGAATATGTTTGATGTTACATTGGTAGTTGGCATGCTATGAGTTACTATTCCTACCCTTGGGTTGGTCAGGAACATGAGGAGAGCGAAGGTGGTTCCGTTGGTAGGACCACCTTGAGGCTAAACCCATGGGTTTGGACGAGTACGTGTGGGCGGCAGTAGTTAGGCTACATGGGTCGCTTGTACCCGATGTCGTTCCGCTACATACTTGCCTGGGCTCGTAAGGTTTAGTCCATTGGCTGACCCACCAAGTTTGTTAACCTTGTTTACTCACATATGTATGGAAACTAGAATACCCCACTACCGTTGTAGCCCATCAATACCGGATGAAATATTGATCTACAGTCTCGTGAGCCGGGCATGGTGGAATGGGACACTATGTCCGAGTTATCGGCCTACGCTGGGGTGGCGCGCCTCCCCGTAGTGACCGCGAGCAACCCCACATTCAGCACCCCCTATGTTCTTGAAGTTGGGGATGGGGGAAACCCGACGGGGTCAAGGATCGAGGGGTCTCGGCCTCACACATTGGGGGGTCTTGGCCTCGTAACAAGTTCAGGGCATTTGATACGTGGGGTGTATCAGATTTCCAAATCTGCTAGATGAATGGACTTAACTAAGAACCCGGTTAACATCATCATTGCATGGCATTAGCTAGGTTGGTGACTCGGCAGTCGAGGTCGCACTGAGGGAGTGTTGTCATATGCTGTAACGCCCTGAAATTCGGGGGTCGAGCATAACTCAGCTCCCGAGTTTCAAAACATCACTTATGCAACATATTGAATGATGAATGTATGTTGTCTGTATGAGTACATAAAACATGGAATAGATTAAGCCAAACTGCAAATATAATTAAGGGATAAGTGAAGAACGCAAGCGGAAGACTTAAGGAAATATATGTGTACATGTGAAAATCCCTGAAATACATATACATACCAAGTCGTATTACAAGTGTTGCTATCAAAATATTACAAGTATCAAATGCCAATATCTATTAAAAAAAAAGAAATCCCAGAATCCCACGCATCAGAACAAGGCTCACTAGAACCCGCCTGAAAACTACATGAAAGAAAATGCAGCCTCATCATCCTCAAACTCCTGCTCTGCCTCAGAGGTCGCATCAACATCTGCAACTAAGACAGAGTCTGGTGGGTGTTTAACAACGCCCCAGAACGTGGGAGTGAGTGATCAACTCAGTGGAACAATAAAGCAAAGGTTAACATGTTATCAATTCAATCAAGCAGTAATGATAAAGCAGAACAATCAAACATGTCCTAAGTACTCTTGTTAATGCAAAGATGTATGTAGAATGATGCGTGCACCTCACGCGTACACCGTCAGCGTCTTCATCTTACGTTACACATGACATTGCCTCAAAGTGCTCCACCTCTTCCAGGCACATGCAATGCGGTGCATGAACATGATTACCAAGTTATTATTAGTCCTTTTCATATAGTAGGATTGAGAAGCTAAGGTACCTTCCTCATATCACCATCCAAACAGTGATCCATTCTAGGGTCGTCAGTCCTAGACATCTCATATGATCATATGGTTTTAGGTCGCTGCAAAGGGCTCATTACTAATCAATGCACGCCTATCATACCTTCGTTACTACAATAAGGCTCGTCACCTCAATGCGGTATCTAGGTATACTCGAGGTCACTACAAAGGGCTCGTCACCAATCAATGTAGGCCGACAGCACGAATATAGTGTCACATACCACCATAATCGGCTTACGAGTTTGGTTGCTCACTGGTCACTACGGGGAGACTCGTCACCCCAGCGTAGGCCGACAACTCGACCACGGTGTCCCATACCACCATGTCTGGCTCAAGAGTCTTAGCGGATCAAGGTACCATGGTTAACAGGATTTCATTGGTAAGTTCGGTACCCTCGATTCACACAATAGCGCCCATACATGGTGAACATACATCGGACAATCGGGTTACTTGACGAACTCGACTAGCACGAGCGCACGTTGGGTTGAACGACATAGAGTGCACAAACACTCCGCGTGGCCAAACCACTGCCGACAACTCTAATACGACTCGGGTTCATCTAATCACGTCCTACGTGGCGAAAGCAACCTCAGCCATGAACTCAAGGCCGATTACCGATTTCCTAGACTATTCATAGTCCCAAACACATTCCACCGCAACAGATATTCATATCAACAATCTAGAATAGTAATGGAACAACAACTCAAATCATGTGGTATGTAAGCATTGGAAGAGTATCAACTTAACATGGATTTACACATAAGTAATGCTTGAAGTTAAACAACAAAAAATGTAACTTGCATGAAGGAAATCATACACACTAATAGGAGTGTTGAGAATCGCTTTTCAACACCCATACTAGGTTGATATATTACACATCAAATCATTCAGACATTTCTACAAACACTTAGAATACATAGGTCAACATACATGATGTATGTTAGAATACACACATTTGGACAATTCCTTTTGCCAAGGAGTTGTCACACATACATCTTGCATAAATACACGACAAATAATCATGGCAAACACATGCTCATATTTTATATGTATACAGTACTTCCTACATATACATAGAATACACAAATCTCAATATAACACATGCATATCAGGAACGCAAAATAAACATAACATTTGGCATGTGAAATTGCATCCATAACAAGAATAAACCATTAGCTGGCATTGAAAGCCTTGAAAACCATAACCTATACGATTAAAATCCACACCTTAAACCAGAAATAGAACACCGAACTGATTTAGACGATATGTCTTCGTCAACGGCGACAGGATAACCTAAGACAAGGATAGAAATGAACTACAACAACACATAAACTATTCTAAGCTCTAAAACAGATTAGGGTTAGGTTAACTTACCCAAAGATGAACTTAGAATCGCCGGAATAACGATTCAAAAGTGATGGTTTAAGGATGAAGAAGAATAGGAAAGAATCCAAGATGATTCACCAACTTCTCTCTAACTTTCTCTCTCTTTTCCTCTCTCTTTCTTAGCTAGGGTGAGGAAATTCGTATGGAAAAGAGAATGAGGGTTTTAAGGTCTATATATAGGCCTAACATTAATGAAAATAACCCTAGGGCCAAGGTATACTTAGGTTATAACCAAAACAGGCTTCTCTCGATCCAACGGAATACTTCCGGTGGGCCTTTTTCCACGTGAGGTCGGACTTAAGCTCACTGACCATGGATCTAAGTCAGACTGAGTTTTCGTACCGATCGGATCTACAGATCAGCCGTGGCGGACCACACTCAATTCAACGGTCACCGAATCTCGATCAGGTCCACAAGCACAAGGACATGCCTGGGCCACCTTCCCTGATCCGAGGGTAAAATTGGGTCAGAATCCAATGGTCAGATTGCTTAAAATCGTCGCGCAAGCGACACGACTCAGATTTCATAAAATCACATTAATTTCTCACCGTTCTCACACTCTTCACTCCAGACTCAATCAAATCGGCCCAGAACATCATCTGGACTTGATTTTTGAGGTGATGGCCAAGTCCAACATGGTGACCAAAACAGCCTAAGATCATCGCTATCGGACTTTCGACGCGTGGTCCAGGCCTGATCCAAAGCTTCCAAAAATTTCCAAGAGTAATTGGATTTAGTGATGAATCCCAAATTTCAGAGTAACATAGCGCTAATGATTCTACAGGTTTTGAGTCATGCAGATCAAATTTGAAGTGATTGATGCAAATTTCACAAGCAATCGAGTTTAGCACTAATTACCCCAAATAGCTTCTAAGGAAAAATAGAGGTAGTACTCGGGTCTTGGCACAAAATTTTTCGGGTCATTACAATCTACCCCCCTCAAAGAAAAATTTCATCCTCAAAATTCATACCTTCTCATATTCCTCAAGGATCTGAGGGTAGCTCTTTCTGACCTTAGCTTCGGTTTCCCAATTAGCCTCTTCTTCACTATGATGCGTCCATAGAACTTTCACAAGAGGGATGACCTTGCTACGCAGTACCTGCTCCTTCCTATCTAGAATACGCGTCGGTCGCAGTACATATGTGGCATCCTCGCTCAACTACACTTGCTCCTAACTAATAATATGCGAAGGATCAGGAACGTACTTCTTCAGCATAGAAACATGAAATATGTTATGCACGCCCGCAAGAAGTGTGGGCAAAGCAAGGCGGTATGCTACCGCTCCCACTAGATCCAGAATTTGAAATGGACCAATAAATCTCGGCTAAGCTTTCCCTTCTTACCGAACCGCAGAACTCCCTTCATAGGAGAAACCTTAAGAAATACATGGTCTCCAACCTCAAACTCAAGCGGTCGTCGCCTCGTATCAGCGTAACTCTTCTGCCTACTCTGGGCTGTCAGAAGTCGATGTCGAATAATGTCAACTTTCTCTGAAGTCACCTGCACCAACTTTGGGCCAATCAAACTACGCTCGCCAACTTCTGCCCAACAATGCGGTGCTCTGCACGGGCGACCATACAAAGGGAGCCATGCCAATACTCACCTGAAAATTGTTATTATACGCGAACTCTGCATACTGGAGATAATCATCCCAACTGTCCTTGAAATCTAAAACACAAGCTCGCAACATGTCTTCCAGAATCTGATTCACACGTTTCGTCTGCCCATCTGTTTGTGGATGAAACGCGGTGCTGAACTTCAATTTCACACCCATCGCTTCCTGGATAAGAGTCCAGAAGATAGACGTCTCTGTTAGACACAATCTCCAAGGGAACTCCATGCAGATGCACAATCTCCTTGATATATAACCTAGCCAACTCGTCTGCAGAGTTCGTGACTCTGATCAGTAAGAAATGAGCCGACTTCGTCAATCGGTCGACAATCACCCAAATAAAGTCATGTCCCTTCTTCGTTCTCGGCAATTCAGAAATAAAATCCATAGAGATGAAGTCTCACTTCCATTCTGCTATGGGCATGGGCTGAAGCAACCCAGGAGGTCGGCGATGCTCTGCCTTGACCTGCTGGCATGTGAGACAATGAAATACAAACTCAGCAATGTGAACCTTCATGTTGTCCCACCAATAAGATCTTCTCATATCCTGATACATCTTCGTGCTACCTAGATACATCGTAAGCTTAGAACTATGGGCTAACTCAAGAACCTCCCGTCTCAAGTCAGGAATGTTAGGGACACATAACCGGCCATGAAATTGTAGGCCCCCATCAGAACTAACACTCCACTCGGAGTTCTCATCTGTACCAACCCATTTTCTCATCTTCGCCAAAAGCTCATCATCTGCCTGAGCTGCAACGATCTTCTCATCAATGAGAGGCTGTACACGAATGTATGCGATAACCTCATACAGCTCTTCCACCATAAGTTTCTGCTCAAAGTCTCGCACAAACTCCAACATGTCCCATTCTGCTATCATTAGCGGAGCCGCAACCTCTATAGCCTTCTTGCGACTCAATGTGTCTTCCACAAGGTTCGCTTTGCCCGGATGGTAAGAAACATCGAACTTAAAGTCTTTCAATCTTTTCATCGGCGCTGCCTCATATTCAAATCACACTGCGTGAAAATATACTTAAGGCTCTTGTGGTTGTAAAAGAGCTCGAACTCCTCTCCATAAAGGTAATGTCTTTAGAGCTTTAATGCGAAAATAACAGATGCCAACTCCAAGTCATGTGTAGGATAATTCTCTTCGTGTTTCCTCAACTGTCTCGAAACATAAGCAATCACCCTGTCCTTCTGCATAAGGACACAACCCAGGCCAACGCGAGAGGCGTCAGTATATATCGTATACTTAACCCCTTGCTCTGGCAATACTAGTATAGGGGCAAACGTCAACTTGTCCTTCAGCTCTTAAAAAGCCACCTCCGCCTTCTCATTCCAAGCAAACTTCAAATCTTTCCGTGTCAACTGAGACAACGGTCTGGCTATCTTCGAGAAGTCTCGTATGAAGCGTCGATAATAGCCTGCTAGAGCCAGAAAGCTTCTTACCTCAGTAACTGAACTAGGCTGCTTCCAGTCCTGAACCGCATCTACCTTAGCAAGATCGACAACTATCCCTTCCTTGGACACCACATGTCCCAGGAACTTGACTTCCTCTTTCCAGAAATCACACTTCTTGATCTGCGCAAAAAGCTGATTCTTTCTAAGAGTATCCAAAACCGCTCTTAAGTGCTCCTCGTGCTCTTCCCGACTCACAGAATAAATTAAAATGTCATCGATAAAGACAATGACGAATCAGAACAAGAATGGCCGAAACACCCTGTTCATCAGATCCATGAACACGGCCGGTGCGTTCGTAAGACCGAACGACATCACAAGGAACTCATAGTGACCGAAGCTAGTCCTGAAAGCGGTCTTCTGCACGTCCTCATTCTTGACGCGCAACTGGTGATACCCTGACTGCAGATCAACCTTCAAAAAGTACCGTGCCCCCTTCAACTGATCAAACAGATCATCATTCTTGAGCAAAGGATACTTATTCTTCACAGTCACTAGATTCAACCTATGATAATTAATACATAATCGTAAGGAACCATCTTTCTTCTTCACAAACAAGACAGGTGCTCCCTAAGGAGACACACTAGGCTGAATAAAGCCCAAATTTAACAAACCATTTATCTGCTTCCTCAATTCCTCCATTTCACTCGGAGGCATACGATAGGTGGGCAAAGAAATGGGCGCCACACCAGGCATGAGATCGATAGTAAAGTCAATCTCACGCTGAGGAGGTAATCCAGGAATCGACTCAAACACATCTTCAAACTCCTGAACTACAGGCGTGCTTTCGAACGCCAATTCAGTCATACTCTCCAACAGAGAAGTATAATAATGAAGACGAAAAGGGTAACTGACCTTAACTAGAAAAGTAACTGTCTCGCCCTCAGGTCCATGAATTGTCACCGACCTTGCTTCACAATCAATCTCTGCTCGCATCCTCATGAGCCAATCCATACCCATAATAACATCGTAATGAAAAAGATGTGCGACAAAGAAATCAACACGAATCGATCTACTTCTTAGATCAACCCAACAATCCATACAACGCTTGTTCATAGCAGAGGAGATCCCCATAGTGGTAGTGAGCGTCACTCTTTTCATAGAAACAGTGCTCAAACTCAGACGCCTAACTGCCGCATATGATATAAGAGAGGTAGTGGACCCTGTATCCACTAACATAGAAACGGGACTACCTTCAATATGCGTTGTAACCTCGAAGGATCTCGGCACCAAGTTAGACATAGGCGCTTCAGCTGAGAGCGCATGAACTCGAGCCTATTGCTGACGATTCGGTGGAGGAACCATGGGCCGCTGAGGTGGCCTGAAGCTAGGTATATCAGGTCTGAAGGATGGATGAGCTGGCGCTAAACGAAGAGGTGGTGGTGAAATAACCTAAGGCATCGGATGGCTGATCCTCTACGGTGGAGTAAAATCACTAGCCCACATACACGAAAAGCAAAAATGATCCAAATGCCCCATCTTTTCACAGTATGAACAGCGAAGATCAGCACGCATCTGCTGAGCGGGCAGCGCCGAATGTCCCGGAGGAGAATCTGCCCGTGGCCTCTTGCCGAGAAAAGGTGCGAGTTTGGGAACCATAGGTGCTCGCATATGGGACGACCTGTTCCCGTCCTGCTCTGCTTGCAAGGACATGCTCACCAACTCTGCATAAGAAGATATGCTAGCATAGCACATCTTCGATCGGATCTCAGGCCTCAGTCCCTCAGAGAAACGCCGCATCCTCATCGGCTGATCATTTAGAATCAAGGGAGCATAGCGACCTAGCTCAGTGAACCGGTTCTCATATTCCGTCACCGACATCCCTCCCTGGCAGAGGCGAAGGAACTCACTCTCCTTCTCATGTTGGTACGTAACCGGGAAATACTTCTTGTGGAAGCGTGCCTCAAACGCCTATCACGACCACTCATATCCTTCCTCGACAGTGCGAAGAACATTGTCCCACCATAAACTGGCCTCCTTCTCAAACATGAAGGAGGCAAGCTCGACCTGCTCAACCTCTGAACAGTGCAGCGGTCTCAGCATCTTAAAGATGCGATCAATCCAGTACTCCGCCTCCTCGGGTCTATGAGAACCCACAAATGTGGGAGGTCGTAAGCGCTGGAATCGCTCAAAAGTGTAGCTCGCACTAGCGCTTTCAGGTGGGGGCATAGGTGAAGCAAGTGGAGTCACCCCCACTGACTGAGCAAAGATGTCAGCCATGGAAGACAGAAAATGCTGCTATTGTTGCTGCTGCTGCATCAACAGCATCATCTACTCAAACCTATCAGAAGGTGGAGCAGACGAAGATGCACGGTTCGGCTCAGGAACCGAAGGCGTGACTAGAGGAGCCATAGGTGTCGGCCCAACACCAGCATGAGACGGGCCCGACTGTGGATCCGTCTGGCTATCGCTCAGGGGAGGAACCCCGACAAATGACTCAACTAAGGAGAGACGGGCCGAAGTCTTCGAACCCTTAGGAGGCATACCCTACATTCAACAGAGGATGCAACCTGTAAGATTCTACGTCCACATAATCCATCCACACAACATTCACAGCACAACTTCAACAATAAACAACATGCATTCCATTTAACAAAATTTATCGCAATACAAGTAGTGCAGCATTACATGAATCACGACAGGGAAAACATGTGAACTAAACATCTAAAACTTTAAACAACAACAAACAACTTCCAACTACTAAGCCAACAACGGCTACACATAAAAGCAAACAATAAAACAAAGTAAAGGACGACAACAACTAGAACTATTCATCGAAATCAGGAGATGGAGGCGGGGTACCCTTATCCTGCAAGCAACACAGGATAGACTTCAGAGTTCGAGTCACCTTCTTGAACTTATGCTTCACAAGGCCTCGAAGATCCATGATATCCTGGCGTAGAACAACCTGCCCTTCCTCAAGCCGAGCGATACGGGCATCCCTGGCAGCCTGATCTGCTCTCTGCTCTAGTGCCACAGGAGGAGAGCTCTCACTCGTATCCTATGCCTCAACCTCTTCCTCGTCCTGCTCTATTTCTTCTTCAATCTCAGCTCCACCTTCAGCATAACTCTCATCCTCATCACTCTCTGACTCATCCTCACTCTCTGAGGCCTGTCGACGAGGACTAATCTCCATCTGCTTAAGGGTAATCAGATTAATATGACGAACAGGAACCGGCTTTTCTGCCCCAAGCCGATAGCCAAACTCATGTGCAAGCTTACAAATGAATCGGCCAAATGGGAGCGATTCGGCCCTCCTAGTCGAACGAGCGATAAGGATAATCTGACGCAAGATGTACGTCGGCACACATAACTTCGCTCCTTGCCCCACCTGATACAGAAAATCTACCATCAGGCGCGTACACTCGCTGCAGTTGCTCCACCTTGGATATACATTGAACGTAAACATGTGGTGAAGCAAGCGGAAGTCGTCCGTCATGTTAATAGCTAGAAGACTTCTATTAGGCTGCCATTCGACCAGACGACCACACAAGAACTGGGTGTGACGATCCCTCTGGCGCATACTGTTCAAATTCTTCTCACTGGCATGCACTTCACCAAGTGGCACATTCAGGAGTCGGGATATCAAAGCGACGTTGACCGTGGCCTCCCGACTGCTACCACAAGAAATCTTGAACTGCAGAGGCTCTAGCGACGGATCACGAATGTTGGCATAAAAAGCTCGAACATTGCTTGTATTGACGCGATACTGGCCCTCAAACAAGGGACACCAACCAACCCCTTCCAGGCGCTCCAACAACAGAAACTCGCCAAATAGCCGCGGATCTACATGAGCCTCAAAAAGGACCCTTTGGCCTTCATAGACTCCATGAGATAACTCCACCAATAAGGTTCTTCCAATGGGAGCTTAAGGATCAAGGTCCCGCTTGGTCTGAAATTCACGAGTGGTGGTCGTGCTCGTGGCGGCACCTCTCGGCCTCCGTGCACGGGTTGGGCGGCTAGGCCTGGCTTCATCTACGGGCGCTCTCTTCTTCCCCATCAAAGAAAGAAGGGTAGAGATGGAAAAGATGGCCGTGATAAACTCAAAGAGGGCCATGAAAATGAGAGAAATGAGAGAAATAGGAAGGATGGTGAAACTTCCACACACTTGAGATCCCAAAGGAGGATTTGAGAGCCCAAATGAGAAGAAAAGAAAGTGTAAACAGTAATGGGGGTGAGGTTTTGAGATGGGTTGGTTGGGTGTGCACGAAAATGGAAGAAGAAAGAGATTTGGGGAGAGATTTGGTGGAGTTTTGAGAGAAAATTGAAGGAAGGGAGAGCTTGGGAGGGTTGATTGTGAAGGAAATAGGGTTTAGGGAAGGTTTTAATCAGTAAACCGTGGAGGGGTGGGCCACACAAGGCCACATGAGCGTCGATCCGAGTCGGCCCGCCCGGCCTGGCCCGCTGATCGGCGAGGGCTCGCCGAACCGGCGAGGACATCGCCGGTCTCTAGAATACCCCACCACCATTGTAGCACATTGATACCGGATGGAATATTGATCCACAGTCTCATGAGCTGGGCATGGTGGAATGGGACACTATGTCTGAGCTATCGGCCTACGCTGGGGTGACGCGCCTCCCCGTAGTGATCACGAGCGACTCCACATTCAGCACCCCCCATGTGCTTGAGGTCGGGGATGGGAGAAACCCGATGGGGTCAAGGATCGTGGGGTCTCGACCTCACACATTAGGGGGTCTTGGCCTCGCAACTAGTTCAGGGCATTTGATACGTGGGGTGTATCAGATTTCCAAATCTGCTGGATGAATTGACTTAACTAAGAACCTGGTTAACATCATCATTGCATGACATTAGCTAGGTTGGCGACTCGGCAGTCGAGGTCGCACTGAGGGAGTGTTGTCATACGTTGTAACGCCTTAAAATTCAGGGGTCGAGCATAACTCAGCTCCCGAGTTTCAAAACATCACTTATGCAACATATTGAATGATGATTGTATGTCGTCTGTAGGAGTACATAAAACATGGAATAGATTAAGCCAAATTGTAAACATAATTCAGGGATAAGTGAAGAACGCAAGCGGAAGACTTAAGGAAATGTATGTGTACATGTGCAAATCCTTGAAATACATATACATACCAAGTCGTATTATAAGTGTTGCTATCAAAATATTACAAGTATCAAATGACAATATCTATTAAAAAAAAAGAAATCCCAAAATCCCACGCATCAGAACAAGGCTCACTAGAACCCGCCTGAAAACTGCATGAAAGAAAATGCAGCCTCATCATCCTCGAACTCCTGCTCTGCCTCAGAGGTCGCATCAACATCTGCAACTAAGACAGAGTCTGGTGGGTGTTTAACACCGCCCTAGAACGTGGGAGTGAGTGATCAACTCAGTGGAACAATAAAGCAAAGGTTAACATGTTATCAATTCAATCAAGCAGTAATGATAAAGCAGAACAATCAAACATGTCCTAAGTACTCTTATTAATGCAAGGATGTATGTAGAATGATGTGTGCACCTCACGCGTACACCCTTAGCGTCTTCATCTTACGTTACGCATGACATCGCTTTAAAGTGCTCCACCTCTTCCAGGCACATGCACTGCGGTGCATGAACATGATTACTAAGTTATTATTAGTCCTTTTCATACAGCAGGATTGGGAAGCTAAGGTACCTTCCTCATATCACCATCCAAATAGTGATCCATTTTAAGGTCATCAGTCCTAGACATCTCATACGATCATATGGTTTTAGGTCGCTGCAAAGGGCTCATCACCAATCAATGCATGCCTATCATACCTTCGTTACTACAATAAGGCTCATCACCTCAATGCGGTATCCAGGTATGCTCGAGGTCACTACAAAGGGCTCGTCACCAATCAATGTAGGCCGACAGCACGAATATAGTGGCCCATACCACCATAATCGGCTCACAAGTTTGGTTGCTCACTGGTCACTACGGGGAGGCTCTTCACCCCAGCGTAAGCTGACAGCTCGACCACGGTGTCCCATACCACCATGTACGACTCATGAGTCTTAGCGGATCAAGGTACCATGGTTAACAGGATTTCATTGGTAAGTTCGATACCCTAGATTCAAACAATAGCGTCCATACATGGGGAACATACATCTGACAATCGGGTTACTTGACGAACTCGACTAGCATGAGCGCACGTTGGGTTGAACGACATAGAGTGCACAAACACTCCGCGTGGCCAAACCACTGCCGACAACTCTAATACGACTCGGGTTCGTCTAATCACGTCCTACGTGGCGAAAGCAATCTTAGCCACGAACTCAAGGCCGATTACCGATTTCCTGGACTATTCATAGTCCCAAACACATTCCACTATAACAAATATTCATATCAACAATCTAGAATAGTAATGGAACAACAACTCAAATCATGTGGTATGTAAGCATTGGAAGAGTATCAACTTAACATGGATTTACACATAAGTAATGCTTAAAGTTAAACAACAAAGAATGTAACTTGCATGAAGGAAATCATACACACTAATAGGAGTGTTGAGAATCGCTTCTCAACGCCCATACTAGGTTGATATATTACACATCAAATCATTCAGACATTTCTACAAACACTTAGAATACATAGGTCAACATACATGATGTATGTTAGAATACACACATTTGGACAATTCCTTTTGCCAAGGAGTTGTCACACATACATCTTGCATAAATACACGACAAATAATCATGGCAAACACATGCTCATATTTTATATGTATACGATACTTCCTACATATACATAGAATACACAAATCTCAATATAACACATGCATATCAGGAATGCAAAATAAACATAACATTTGGCATGTGAAATTGCATCCATAACAAGAATAAACCATTAGCTGGCATTGAAAGCCTTGAAAACCATAACCTATACGATTAAAGTCCGCACCTTAAACCAGAAATAGAACACCGAACTGATTTAGACGATATGTCTTCGTCAACGGCGACAGGATAACCTAAGACAGGGATAGAAATGAGCTACAACAACACATAAACTATTCTAAGCTCTAAAACAGATTAGGGTTAGGTTAACTTACCCAAAGATGAACTTAGAATCGCCGGAATAATGATTCAAAAGTGATGGTTTAAGGATGAAGAAGAACAGGAAAGAATCCAAGATGATTCACCAACTTCTCTCTCACTTTCTCTCTCTTTTCCTCTCTCTTTCTTAGCTAGGGTTAAGAAATTCGTATGAAAAAGAGAATGAGGGTTTTAAGGTCTATATATAGGCCTAACATTGATGAAAATAACCCCAGGGCCAAGGTATACTTAGGTTATAACCAAAACAGGCTTCTCTCGATCTAACGGAACACTTCCGGTGAGCCTTTTTCCACGTGAGGTCGGACTTAAGCTCACTGACCATGGATCTAGGTCAAACTGAGTTTTCGTACCGATCGGATCTACAGATCAGCCGTGAGGGACCACACTCAATTCAACGGTTACCGAATCTCGATCAGGTCCACAAGCACAAGGACATGCCTGGGCCACCTTCCCTAATCCGAGGGTGAAATTGGGTCAGAATCCAATGGTCAGATTACTTAAAATCGTCGCGCAAGCGACATGACTCAGATTTCATAAAATCACATTAATTTCTCACCGTTCTCACACTCTTCACTCCGGACTCAATCAAATCGACCCAGAACATCATCTGGACTTGATTTTTAAGGTGATGGCCAAGTCCAACTTGGTGACCAAAACAGCTTAAGATCATCGCTATCGGACTTTCGACACGCGGTCTAGGTCCGATCCAAAGCTTCCAAAAATTTCCAAGAGCAACTGGATTTAGCGATGAATCCCAGATTTCAGAGTAACATAGCACAATGATTTTACAGGTTTTGAGTCATGCAGATTAAATTTAAAGTGATTGATGCAAATTTCACAAGCAATCGAGTTTAGCACTAATTACCCCAAATAGCTTCTAAGGAAAAATAAAGGTAGTACTCGGGTCTTGGCACAAAATTTTTCAGGTCATTACATACGCAATCATTAAATGGAGTCGCTCGAGGGAGTGTTGTGGCGAGGGCATACATCATATCATCCTGCATGCATGCGCATTAATAAGACTAGATAAATGTTTATGATTGATTGCTTTTCATTAAATTCTTATTATAATTGATGCTTGTTGCAACTTAAGACTAATAGCACCCACTGAGTTGATCACTCACTCCCACTCTGGGATGGTGTTTTAAAACACCAACTAGACCCGTTCATAGATACAAGTGATACAGATTTCATGGAGCCTGGTGATGCGAGCCTCGAGGAGGAGGACGAGTTCTCTTACTTTCAGTTGATGGATGGTTCCCCGTCGGCCTAGTAAATAGGATTTGGATCGCTGAGTTGTGGACTCAGCCCTATTCTTTTGGACATGATATTCCTTTTGTGATTTTGTTGGGCAACGCTTGATGCGACCCTTTTTATATCCTTTTGGTCATGTATATAATGATCTATTTTCATTTCTACAGACTAGTTGTGATCGTGCTTCATGTTCCAAGTAATTCCATGTTGCGCCTTTAAACCTGGATTAATCGCATATTAATGAAAACCGATTATAAGTGACCTCGGGAACTCGGGAGTCGAGCGTATGCACGACCCCCGATTTTCAGGGTGTTATAAGTTGGTATTAGATCAATAGTTTGGAACCATGGGTCATGAACTCACTAACGCGTCCGCTGACTTGAGAGGATATGTAATAAAATATGCAATAGGGACTTAGAACGCTAGGAACCATCCCAGACCCTGAACCAACAATTATAGGTGGAGGGTAGGACTTCCAAGGAGTTATGAATGTGTAGCAAGAGAGGGAATAGTGACGCTAGAGAAGGAGATCCAAGAGTCTTACAATGCCACGGCCCATTCTTGGGCAAGAAGTCGGGAACTTAATGGCGAGACCCGATCCGACTAATTAGGAAATTTAGGTAGTCTAAGTCACCTAATCCCTAAGGGCCCGTTTGGCCAACTTTGTTAGGTGGGATTAAGGTGAATGGAATGGTAAGAGTAACAATACATACATGTGTAGGGTATTGTCCCTAGATTGTCTGTAACTCATGTTTTCCACTACAAGGTTTGGGATGCATGCAATTAAAGGTAAATCGCGAGATTTCTTTTCAAATTACACTTGGAAATCCCATATCACACCTTCCAACACAAGACTCATTCTACAAAGCCTATGAAATAAGTTTTAAATTCCGTCCCACACCCATTCCACATATGTCATTCCCAAATCTTGAGTTGGGAGTAGCATTGCAACCCCATTTAGTACAACTAAATGCCCTTAGCCAGACAGGTCTAAGTCGAAATCTCTCTTTCCAACATATCTCTTTAAATATTCACTAGGCATCAACCTATTCTTGAATTTCCCGGGTGCATTGGTAGGAATGAGTTGGAAATCGAAAGATTTGACGGTCGGAAACATCGTTCTAGACCAAATGAGTGAATACCAGGCTAAATTTGATAATTCCAACCTGCTCTAGGATGAATACTTAAGGGTAAATGAAAATTTATCGAAAATGGAGGAAACTATAAAAAAATAAGATTTTGACTACTATCAAGGGAGAATCTTGTTAAATAACTAGGCTCATTGCGTAGATCGGCTTCTCCTACCCCAAATTCATATATGGTATGTCAAATAACTCATTCTGGTTTGTGATATACGTGCGTCGAAAGATCGACGGTTCAGGGGCCCGACGTGACCCCGCCCAACTCTCTAGCGGGCCGGCGAGACCCCGCCCAGCCCGCGCGACCCCACCCGGCCCGAGTTGCCCTGCTGAAATTTTTTACAATTTTGGGTTAACTTTAAAAATTTATATCTCCTTCGTTACAACTCCAATTTAGGTGATTCAAAAGCCATATTGAAGCTCGATGAGTCTACCTTTATATTAAAATAAGAAAAAAAATAAAATAAAAATTATAATATAGTTAAAATTAAGATGTTTTACCAACTATCTAAAAATTATTAATTTCGGACAGCTATTGCTCCTGGAATTTTAATAATTTATTTACAACTCCAAATGATGTGAAATTTTGTGAAATGACTTTAAACTTAGTGATGAAATATTATAAAAATTTTAAAAAATAATTTAGTTACCAAAAGTACAAAAAATATTACAAGAAATAGAAATATTTTTGCAATCATACAAAAAAATTTGTTAGTTTTAGATAAATGTCAATTCTAATGTCTTAATAATTTTTTCCATAACTCAAAATGCGATAAAATTTTGTAATATGAGAGTAAAATTACTGATAACTTACTATAAAAATTTAGAAACTAGTTTAGTTACTGTAAATATGAAAGACATTACCAGAAATAGAGGTATTTTAGAAACCAATAGAAAATCATTGGTATTGGTGATGGATATTTCTAGAATTTTCATGATTTTTATGAAGCTTGAAATAAAATAAAACTTTGTAGAATAAAATTTAAATTATTAATGAATCACTATAAAAATTATAAAAAAATAATAATTTAGTAGCTAAAGTGGCAAGGATTTACTTTCAAATAGCACTTGAATTGAACTAGATGAAGGAAAAAAATCCATCATCCATGGGATTGGTAATCCCATCTCACACTTTCTAACACAAGGCTCATTTTCCATAGCCTAGAAAGTTAATTTTAATCTCATCTCAAATTCCTTCTAAACATGTCATTTCCAATTTTAAAGTGGGATTAGTAATGCAATCCCATTTGATACTACTTAATACCACTGTCCAAACACATTGGGAGAATCCTGGGGGTTCTAAATCCAGGGGGCTCTAATTCCACTGACCAAACAGGCCCTTAAGGGGTGTTTAGCACATGGTATTTGATTTGATAGGATTAGGCGGGATGAAATTGCATTTGGTCTGTGTAATTACATCCAACATTTGAAGACGATGGAAAGGGTAAGATTAGATGGGATGGAATTGCATTTAGTCCCATGAAATTGCATTTGATCCCCATGCATGAATTCCATGGATTTTGAAATCTACTACACATGTAGGCCCTACATTGAGGCATGCGTTAAACCATGCCATCCATCAGTATGCACCACTTACATGTGACATTCTGATTATATACGTGTACAAATGAACGACATCCATTGTGAATTTGGTTTGCTGATTACAAATTTCATGGTCCACCAAACATGATTTAGCTTAATCTGATGTTTTCCGTGGTAATTTTTTTTTAATCCTAAACATGGGATTAGATGGCTGCAATACCATGGTATTTCTAGACATGCAATCATTGTGAAATAATGATGTTAATCCCATCTAATACAATTCAACACCATTCAATTCCACTAACCAAACAAGTCCTCAGGCTTCCAAATCCCAACCCATTTCCTCCTTATTCCACTCACCTCTCTCAAATCCAAGGGCTTTGTGGGGCCAATGTCATATATGGATTGTATCCATATCGTTCATTCAGTTTTTTTCAAATTATTTTAGGGTATGAGTCAAACAAATAGACGACTGAAGTGAACCACATAGTGAGGACTGAAATCCCACCACTAAAAACATTTTTGAGGTATATGTGAAAAATGGCATGTCAAAGAATGCACTCTACATGTTCCATAATATGGGGAGGTGTGGATGAGGCCTATTTTGAGATCCTGTAATAGTTTCTTCAATAATTTGGTTAGGAGACGTGAAGCCCGTGTAGCGATTCATGTGTATGATTAGATAAGTTGAGTTGGGATCATGCCTGATCTTTTCACTTTTATAACGATGGTGAATATTTTTTTTAAGAATGGGATGATGCATAGGCCAGTTGAGTTTGTTGCAGGTGTAGAAGATAAGGGGTTTGAGCCAAAATGTGGTTACTTGTAATTCATTGATTGATGGATGGTGTGAGTTGGGTAAGACAGAAGTTACATCGGACGTTTTGCTGTTAATGGGTGAGAAGGCTATTTTGCCAAATGGGGTTAATTATACTTCGTTGATTAAAGCCTATTGTAAAGAAAGTGAGATTTAAAATATATATTTGTATATACATGATATAGCTCGTTTAACTCTATCGGCTAATTTGCTTGCTCAGCTTTACCATTTGAGGTGTGCGTGTAATAGTTGTGTTGGGTTTAGTTCTAGATGGGACTATGTCAGGATGCGAGGGTAGTCAATGTGAGGCTCCGCCATGGCCAGCTCCTGGATCCTAGTGTGTCATATCTCGAGTACTTCCCTAAGTGCAGACTATGAAGTATTTGCACACACCCTCGTTGTGAATGAGTCAGCCTACCACCATAGTGTAGTCACGCTATTTTGGAGAGGAGAGTAACATAAGAAGCCTTCAAGGTGAGCGAATTTGTTATACTAGAACTGAAGAATGAGGTTTATTTGGTTAGTTACAAATGAGGACCCGTCTTCCTTATGTAGACCTAAGATCCTTTTAGCTACCTTACATGGATAGTTAAGATAAGGCTTACGATGTCATCCTGCAGCTGAGAAAACTTTAGAAGCCATCTAGATAATCCTACGTAGTCTCTACAATACATTCTTTTACCACTCTAGAATTTTCCATACACGTAGGAACTTCTTAACCTGCAAAATGTGCCAAAATGCCTAGTTTCATGGAATAGCCTCCTTGAAATTTCTGGTATATCCATAACATTAGTTAACAGATGAAGATTGATGCCCTGTGGGTTGCCAATGAACCAAGTGTATTTTTTCATATTTGAGTTTTAGTATTTTGTTTCCTTTTAGAAATTACTTCTAACCATGATAAAAATCGTCTTGTATAATTAAATTAGATTATTTTTAGTATATTTTTCTACTTCAAATAGTTTCTAGTACTGTTGAACTTTGACTCTTGAATATGGTTGAGTTTGATTGTTTAATTCTTTCTAAGTTCATATTCGATGCAAACTTGACTAAAATATTGTAAGTTTTCTTACTTTCTTATGTAAGTAAGATTCATACTACATTGAGGAGATGATGTTCTTCATCTTTTCATTCCCACGACCTTTCTAGGGTCACCATCCCTTCTAAACCCTAGAGAGAACTCTCCCATTCTAGATCTACTTCAAACCCATGTAAAAAAAACCCCCATCTCAAACCCCATTCACAAATCCAACACTAAACCCATTTCATTTTTCCAAAAACATTCTCATCAACAATCCATTTCCTTGCCGAGGGAAGTAGCATTCCTAGCAACTATTGCCTCTTTCTTCTCCATTCCGGTGATTCTTTCCCTCATGGGGAAGAAGCACCCCCACCCTCGTCCGACCTAAAAGAATAGAAGCTTAACACACGGATAATTAGTAGTTTGTTTTGAGTTAGTTAGTACTATTTCCATGTATTGAAAGATAATTAGAACTTTTTCTTGACTAGGTTGTATTTCCCTTACGTTTGGAATATCTATGTTGAAATCCATACTGTAGGATGTAACTGGCCATACTAATGACACTTTGGATCCAATATGAATGTATGGATTACCTTGAAATTTTCTTGTTGCCTTGTGAATGCTTGTATGTATGATTGCCTTACTGCATCCTTATTAATGTTATTAACACTTCAAACCACCAGAATACTTTAAAACTTTCGACTATTCCTTCATTCTTGAAATTTATGAAACTAAAATGCAGTCTACTCCTGACCCACTAGACATGAGATCGAATTGGTGATATACATCTAAGATTTTATACTACTAGAAACCTTTTTAGGATAATCATTTGACCATAAGCACCGTGAGAGATTTAAATCACTAAGTTAGATAAGAATTAAAATGAGAACTCTCTTGAACCAAGACCCAAATGACAACCTTATAAATAGGAGATTTAAACTTTTCAATAATGGTCGTTCCCGAAATATTTAGATTGATCGAACTACGAAATTACGGAAGTATATACCTGCGAACCATTCGTGGCTTGACTCAATTCTCAATCCTGGGCAACTACCAATTGACTCACTACTTTGACCGAGCAAAAGACCAGGATCCACCAGGATGGAGAAGGGATACGATGAGCCTTCTCCCTGGTCAGGTAGATGATCGACGTATCGAGTTCAAGCCTGCTACAACCGTCTCTCCGTATTGGTCTACCATTGAAAACAAATATTTTTACTCTAAATAGAGGAAAACCGTCGCCATGAATCTAAATCTTTATAAATAAATTTTAGTAAACCATTATGGTGAAAAAGTTTTAAGGGCGGTAGACTAAAATGAGCCATCCTAGCATAGATAGTATACACCCTACCATGCATATATACTTGAAATCAACAAACCTGGGCAAATGAAATAATGAAGCCTTTACTTACTACCCTTAGGCAATTTCGGGGACGAAATTGTTTTTAAGGGGGGTAGATTGTAACATCCTCGATTTTCACTGTTTTGGATTTCCAAAAATTCATCAATTTTTATTTTTTTTATTTTATTTAATTAACCTAAATATTACTTAATGAGCATTAACGCTCAATGTTAGTTTATACAAGGATATACTAGTGAAGAACCGCATAAGTCCGATTAATCATGCAACGTCCCGTCCAACCAGAACAATGTACTGAGGCGTCCACGTAGGATTTACCGCAAGACCGTTCGTTTAAACTACTCATGGGTTGGTGCCACAAGTAAATTAAGTTAGGATTAACCTATTAGAGTAGACCAGTCGGGTTGTGATTGGGCTAAGTGCGGGCCGTCAAGCTAAATGACCATTTACACTTGGCAGCAGCCCGTACGGGCCATACCGCGACATGGGAAGGTCAGAAAATTATAAAAATTTAGGGGAGCATAGATCTCACTAGGCTCGGGGACCACCACGGACCACGGACCCAGTGAACACCCAGAAGTGGAATCTGGCACTTGCCAGATGCGCCCCACCAATGCCAAAATTGGAATCTGACACGTGTAAATAAAACTGAAATGTATGACATTTCAACTGTCAGATTTCTTCATAATATACGATAAGGATCTAATGTATTTTGCTACACCCGCCCACAAAAATCTGGGTTCCGATCGTGGTACGGTGACCATTGATCGCAAATCAGACCCGTGCGACCAAACCCCATATCTGATCATTCCCAAATTTTGCATGGCCCTTCATCGGGCCATGAAGTACCTATCCTATAAGTTTCATGGTCAGAGGGCCAACAGAAGTGCCCTGGTTATCCAAATAAGCTCTAGACTGCTCGTTGGTGGACCACTAGTTCCAAAACTATAGAATAATGTCCATCTCATTGGGCTTGACTTCCATCACCAGAATCAGACCTGGGTACGGTCCAGAACCGGTCAACTTGAGCTAAAGGATGAGTGCATGAGAAGTGCAAATACCCTAAAGGAAGGAGTTGGAACTTAAGTGAATTGAGTCGTCTACTCTTATGCAAAGTTGAGGATTTCGGACCGTCGGTTTGCGACCAAACTTTACCCATGGAGTAAGGATATTTCTCTGCTTATATCCGTATAGCCGCGACCCTGATCGATTATCGATGACCATTGAACAGACTTCTTATCATATCTATCAATCGACGCATCCAAATGGCGGGCCGATCATATCCATACGTAGATCATCATTAGGGCTAGCTATCCTACGATGTATATTGACTTGTACACCCCATAGTAGGCCCTAGAGGCTAGAAAGACCCTCTCATAGGTCTAGTATAGTAAAAACCCAACACTTGGGGCTATTGTCACCAAATTTGGCATTATAAAAGGGCCTCATTTGGGGCACCCTTCTACCCATACGAATTTGCCCTAGAGAAGGAAGGAGAGGAGAGAAAAGGGAGAAGAGAAAGAGGAGAAAGGAGGAGAAAGAGAGAGGAAGAAGAAAGAAAAGGAGTATGTGGTAGGAGGTGGGGCTCAAGGAAGCTCAACCTTGCAAACTCTTTACCCATTCTCCAAGGAAACCTCCACCAAACCCACCCATGCCAAGAAGCGGAGGTAAAAATGGTATATTTCCCTTCAATTGAGCAACTTATTGTAAATTTCTAGGCATTTATGTTGTCTTTCTTGATTTTGATTTAGAAAATGGTGGTTTTACCCAAATCCCCAAACCCTAAGATCTCAAAGAATGGAAATCTCTCCTTAAGGTGCAGACTATTATCCTTAGGTGGCCTAGCACTGATTATAGTAGGAGTTTAATGATTTTGTTTGTTAGGTATGATGTATTGAAGAATCTAGAGGAAACCTAGGGATGACATGTTGTTGAAATTGTTTGAATTGCATGTTTATTTCTCTTTGATGTTAATCTTGCCTCTCTCATGATCTAGTGTATGGATGATTACATGCTCATGTTTGGTTGATTTCTTTTTCTCATATGTGTTGCTTTATATTGTGTATGATTCATTTGCTCTTATGTATTTGATCCCTTGAGGTGTAGGAAGTGCTTAACTTCCTCATCAACCCACACCACACACATACACCTTATTCATGATATTAATAGTTTGCTTGCTAGAGAAATCTGAGTTGTATGTTGAGCAGCATGAGAACATGGTGTTGAATATGTTTGATGTTATATTGGTATTTGGCATGATATGAGTTACTATTCCTACCCTTGGGTTGGTCAGGAACATGAGGAAAGTGAAGGTGGTTCCGTTGGTAGGACCACCTTGAGGCTAAACCCATGGGTTTGGACGAGTACGTGTGGGCAGCAGTAGTTAGGCTACATGGGTCGCTTATACCCGATGTCGTTCCGCCACATACTTGCCTGGGCTCGTGCGGTTTAGTCCACTGGCTAACCCACCTAGTTTGTTAACCTTTTTTGCTCACATATGTATGGAAAGTAGAACACCCCACCACCGTTGTAGCCCATCGATACCGAATGGAATATTGATCCATAGTCTCATGAGCCGGGCATGGTGGAATGGGACACTATGTCCGAGCTGTCGGCCTATGCTGGGGTGACGCGCCTTCCCGTAGTGACCCCGAGCGACCACACATTCAGCACCCCCCATGTGCTTGAAGTCGGGGATGGGGGAAACCCGATGGGGTCAAGGATCGCGGGGTCTCGGCCTCACATATTGGGGGGTCTTGGCCTCGCAACTAGTTCAGGGTATTTGATACATAGGGTGTATCAGATTCCCAAATCTATTGGATGAATGGACTTAACTAAGAACCCGGTTAACATCATCATTACATGGCATTAGCTAGGTTGGTGACTCGGCAGTCGAGGTCGCACTGAGGGAGTGTTGTCATACGCGATCGTTAGATGGAGTCGCTCGAGGGAGTGTTGTGGCGAGGGCATACATCATATCATCCTGCATGCATGCGCATTAACAAGACTACATAGATGTTTATGATTGATTACTTTTCATTAAATTCTTATTATAATTAATGCTTATTGCAACTTAAGACTAATAGCACCCACTGAGTTGATCACTCACTCCCACTTTGGGACGGTGTTTTAAAACACCAACCAGACCCGTTCATAGATGCAGGTGATACAGATTTCGTGGAGCCTGGTGATGCGAGTCTTAAAGAGGAAGACTAGTTCTCTTACTTTCAGCTGATGGATGGTTCCCCGTTGGCCTAGTAAACAGGATTTGGATCACTGAGTTGTGGACTCAGCCCTATTCTTTTGGACATGATATTTCTTTTGTAATTTTATTGGAAAATGCCTGATGCGACCCTTTTTATATCCTTTTAGTCATGTATATAATGATCTATTTTCATTTCAGCAGACTAGTTGTGATCGTGCTTCATGTTTCAAGTAATTCCATGCTACGCCTTTAAACCTGGATTAATCGCATATTAATGAAAACCAATTATAAGTGACCCCGGGAACTCGGGAGTCGAGCGTATGCACGACCCCTGATTTTTAGGGCGTTACAACAACTATAAATAGGATTCCCTAGGATGTTCCTATGCATCTTCTAGGGTTTAAGGAGTGGAGCGAAAGGGTGGAGAAGCCATCACCAAGAGTTTTTCTTCTTCTTCCTTAGTTGTTTTCATGTTTTTCTTATGAGACTTTACTCCAATCATGTCTATGGTTGGCTAAACCTCTTAGCTAGGGCTAAGAGGTGAAGCTTGTAGCATGATGGGATGTTTCTATTGCTTTGATTTATGTTTATGTTGAACTCCATGGATTATAATTTGATATTTAAGGAATACTTTCAGTTTTTAATGGTTTATTGTGACTTAAATTATAGTAGATTTGCAATAACTTTGAGTATATTCTTTTCCTAATTTGAGATTGTGAAATTAGTAAGTACTGTTGTTCACCATCGCCCCTTGGGCATGGTAGGGTGATGGAATCCTTCCAAATGTTCACAATTCTCCTACTTTGAGATTATGAGATTGGTAAATCCAGTTGTTTGCCATTGTCTCCTAGGCATGGTTTGGTGATGGAATCCCTGCCAATTATCATATTTCTCCTTCATTGAGAATTAGGTCAATGGAAGTTCAGATTTGGTTTTATTGATGTATTTTCCAATTAGATATGATAGAACTCCAATTCTAATTGTGTTACTTGAATCAAGCAAGAGGGCTCCTTGACCACTACAAGTGGATCCTTCGCACCCTTGTTCCCACCTTCGAATTTCTTAAGTTTCTAATTAAATCTCTCACAATTACTTTCTTTTATTTTAGAATTAGTTTCACATCTTCTTCTAGTTCTACTTCTAGTTAATTTCAGAAATGTACAAGTTTCAGTCCCTGTGGATTCGACCTCGGTCTTACCGAGATTATTACTACATCGCGACCATCCACTTGGGGTTGTGAACAAGTTTTTAGGTTAAGATTAGTTTTGAAATTAGGTTAAGGTTAGAATTTTTCTACTTTATATTTTTAGGTTAGGTGTTTTTTTTTTCCAGAATTATATAGAAACTAACTCAGTTCCTATTTTTAGATTTAGAAACTTTCCTAATTTTTTTTTTAGAAACTTTTCTAATTTATTTTTAGAAACTAGCTTTTCTTTCTATTTACAGATTTAGAAATTTTCCTAATTTGCTTTTAGAAACTAACTTTTCTTTCTATTTTCAGATTTAGAAACTTTCCTAATTTATTTTTAGAAACTAACTTTTCTTTTTATTTTTAGATTTAGAAACTTTCCTAATTTGTTTTTAGAAACTAACTTTTCTTTCTATTTCTAGATTTAGAAAATTTCCTAATTTGATTTAAGAAGCTATTTTTTTTTTTAAGAAACTAATTTATTTTTAGAACTAACTTTTTTTTTTTTGTTCTTAGGATAGGGTTTTTTTTTTTCTGATTTATTTTTAAAAACTAACATTGTTTTCTGTTTTTTAGATCCTAACATTGAACTCTCCAAACTGGTAAACTCCTTCTAACTTCTCCTCTACTTACTTTCCATATTGTTGTAGGATTTTTCTTTTATTCTATTTTAGGATTAGCTTCAGGATTAGGGTTTCACCATGTATGTGCAAGAGTGAGAAGGTCAGTATGCTGAGCTAGTTTTAGAGAATGCGAGAAATTGTGAAGGGTTGTCAGATGATTATGTTAGGAAACAACCTATGTCTCAAAATTTTTCTGAAACCATCATCAAGAACCAACCCTGATACAATGCTCCACCAGTTAAGAAGTCCTTATACGATCATAGGCATGAGAATAATTACACCCTACAAATTAAGAAAATAGTATGTGATTGTTGGGGTTATCATTATTATGGGAGTGAAAACTATTATCACCCATCAGACAAGAAGAAAATAATGAGAGATTATATTATAGGTGATAATATGTACAAACAGCCATCAGACTCTCCTACCTATGATCGATACGACTATAATCAGTGAAAACATCAATATTAGAGAGATGAACCAACAATTGATTATAGTGACCATTCTCTTAGATCCACTACCTTTGAAATCCATCCAGAAACGATCCGAGAGGATTCACATTTGAATTTCACAAACTATCAAGAATAGTTCAACTAACTTGTCGCAGGCACGATGAAATCATTGGAAGCGATTCAATTATGCCTCGATAAGGTTGAAGAGGCTAGGTTATCACAATCTCAACCCAATCTAGAAACACAGTGCGAGGAAAGTGATCCTAACTTGCTTATGGAGAGTACTGAAATTGAGAATGAAGAGTTGGATTATGTTAACGAGCATACGACACAATTCCTGAAGAGTCGACCCCGATGACTGTCCAAAGGAATTATCAAGAGACGTTGGTATCTTTCAAATATAATGATACTGACACACTCCAGTCATATGACACACTTGACTTCAATGAGGAAGTGGCTAGTTTATTTGAGCCTCAAATCAACCTAGGAAAATAGTGTGAGGAAGTGATCTCATCCCACTTGTGAACTGTACTGAATTGGAAGATAATAAGTATTTGTATGAGAATCATGAGTTTACAGCCCAAGATTCACTGGAATCGATTTTAATTATGGTTCAGGAAAGTGATCACGAGATACAGGACATTGTTGACCATAATGATCTACTCCACCCATCTGGCACGTTTGATTTACATGTGGAGGAAAAGTCCCTTCCAAGTGAACCGCATGACTCTTTTGAGGCACGTGTAGACTACTCCCCTGATTTAGATTATAATATAATTAAGGAAATAGAAAAGTTGCCCGAGATGACTCTGGAATTTGAAACCACTCAGTTAAGGCCACCTTCTGAGCTATCAACACTTGATGATATAATGCCTCTATTGAGTAGTAATAATGAACATAGTCTTCACATCAATGAGCCTACTAATCCACAATCTGGTCTATCCAGGGCCTGGCGAGATGTATCCGGTGACAATTGACTCTCACCAAGGTGAAGAGCAAGAGATCATGTTTCCCTCTATTCTAAGAGAAGACGAAGGAATCATTAGGCATATCATCACAGACCTCAATGTGGAAAATGAGTCTCTCTCAACTGACTATCTCAACTCTTTGGAAGATCGTTTGACATATTTTACAGATTCAAATGATCCCATGATAAAAGAAATAACGGATGTCTTGCAAAACAATACCTCGGTGGTTGTTACTGACCGAGAGAACCCTTATTCTGAAGTCCCTCCTTCCACAGATCTTGCATGTTTATCATTAAGGTAGGAGGAGCTGAAAGTTAAACCGAAGCCTAAAATTTCAGAATATGTTGAGACTACATCACCTATTGAGAATTTCTCTGAATTTTATCTACTTCTAGTCTCTGATTCACCATGTTGCGCTAACTCCAAAACTTTCTTTGTCACAGGTGAATCATATGTACTTTCCTTAGGAGATTAAAAGGAAACTTTATGCCGAGGTCCACAAAATTCTCTAGAAAATTATGCTCCAAGGTATCTAAGCCTATTGCAAAAAGGGCTTTTAGATGATCTTGTTACGAAACCTACTGAGAAATTTATCAAGATACTGGCCGGAGGAGGAACCTTGTGGCATGAATAAGTAGCTTTTCCCTATTTCCTAGTTAGGTTTATTGCTTTCAAAGAATTTAGGATTAGGATAGTTTACTTTTCACCGTTTAGGATAGTTTGTTTTTCGCTGTTTAGTATAGTTTGCTTTTTGCTATTTAGAAAAGTTTTCTTTCTGATGGTTTAATTCTTGTGCTAACCCATCTTCACATTGAGATATTTTGAAAAAAAAACCTTAGAATTCCTACTTCAGGTATTGCCTTTCCACCACTTTCCTTTTCTTTTCGTTGCCTCATTTGCATTGAATGCTCGTCTCTTTTACAATGAGGACAATGTAGATTTTAAGTTGGGGGGTGTGGATTAGGAAGGGTAATCAATTGTTTTCTTAGTCTTTGGGCGAAGTTGTGAAAAATTGAAAAACTTTTCTGAAATTTCTGCAAATTCAACTGATCTCGAAGTTAATCCATGAATTAGAATTACAAGATACTTAATGTTGATGCCTTATGAAAAGGGCGAGCTCTAAGTCCAGGAGGGGGGGGGGGGGGGGTGAATAGGACTATACCAAATAAAAAATAAAATGCGTAAAGTAAACTCAAATTGTAGAAATCTAAAGCAACCTCAAATGCACAAGTATTGGGAGGTTGATACAAATGTTGTTCTAAGGACAACCTTACACCAAAAACCAATGGCTTAAGGTAGGACAACCTGATAGCTAGAACTTCGGTAAGCATCAAAAATTAAAAATGATACAGAGGAAAAAGAAATAAATATGGCTATTACAACAATTACCACAATTGTATAAAATAGATACAAGCATTCACACACACATAACCAGGTACAATCATCCACCACAACTCCAAGAATTATAGTGGTTCAGTGTGTACACCAACTGTTCGTAAACAACCACACCTACTTCACTCCCAATATCCACAACCCACATGGTATTAGCCTTCACTAAGAAAGAAGGTTTTATAAGGTTCACCTTAAAACCTTTATAGATGTGTTTTTCAATGGGCTTACACAATCAAAAAATCCCACACACTGAGATTTTCGTGGCTGATCTCAATCAAAACCACAACAAGAGATTTTCCTGTCTGAATCTCTCAAACCAAAATACAGAAAATGGAAACAATACTTATCTGAAGAATAATCTTCGATGTAGTCGATAGAACTGCTTCTTTATAGATGAAGATGTTCAATGTTCAATCTCACAAATAAAGGAGTTCTAAGTCTAGATTTATTTTAAATTAAATCCAACTTTAGGCTACTTGGATTCAATTTCTTGGATCTCTCAAAAGATTAAAACAAAATCCCTTTATATCAAATAGAATGGAATCACAAGTGATCAAGAAATTAAGAAACCAAAAGGCTATTTTAAATGATTATAAATACCTCACAATAGCTTCACAATAGTGGGGAACAATCTCTTAGAGTGGTGGCTTGAATTAGCTTGGAATAAATGAAAAGATCTGAGAAATGTCCTCTATTTATAGGCAATAATTCGGTTCCCTTGACTGGTTCAGGGTTCGGCTCAACTGGTCTTAGCAGAACCAATTTTCAATTTTTCTAACACGATCGAATAAAACAGACCCGCGACTGGTCGAGTGGCCAGGTTAACTGGTCGAGTGGGCAAAATGTGCATTGCTAAAGTTCGAGTCAAGTTCTGCTCGACTAGTCGAGTAGGGTACTCGACTGGTCGAAGACCAAACAACCTTATCCGATTTTTTTGAGTAAAATCCAAGACTAGTCGAGAAAAACCTTGGAGTGGTCGAGCCAGTGCCGGGACTAGTTGAACACTGACCAGGACTAGTCGAAGCAAAGCCTAAAATAAGTACTATTACCCAAATTAAATATACAATGTTAATGACCTAATCCTAAGGTCTTTCTAGGGTCATGTATACCTTAAATGTGAGTATTGAAATTAAAGCATCGGTCGCTTTGGTAGATAGCTTACTTTGAAGCACATGAAGCTTAACCTCATATACTTGAACTTGTGTCTTGAACTTGTGTCTTAAACATGAGTCTTGAGACTTAAGCTTGAGCAAGTGTACTTGAGCTTGAACTTGAACTTAAGCTTGAACTTGAGCTTGAGCTTGAGCTAGTGCACTTGGACTTGGTGAACTTGAACTTGTTCTCGTAGTTGAACATGCACGCTTGAAGTAATTGTAGCACACTTAATGCCGATGTAGATACCATGAAGCTCATCTTCGAATGAAGGTGAACTTTTCATCTATTTAAACTTAAAGGTGAATTATCCATCTATTAAAATAAGTCAATCACTCTGAAGTGTTTTGGCACAACAAAATTTGACAATATAGGGTGCTAGATTTACAACATAGCACTTACAATCTCCCCCTTTGTCAAATTTGTGACAAAACCAACTTATAGAAGATTAACCTATTATAATATACAAATGCACTCAGTTCAAAAATTCCTTCATATTAAATCCAACAATCAAAACTCCCCCTTAATCTACTCCCCCTCAACTTGAGCTATGTAGAGACCTGTATTAAGATATACATATCCAAAAAAAAAATTCCACATGCATATCCACCTCTCTACATCCACTTCAGAACCACATTGTAATAATAAACAGATTAAGCAATAAGCAATCATATAACCAATTTCTCCCCCTTTTTGTCATAAAATGACAAAGAAAGAAATGATAAAAATATGTGAATGTGGTACAAGTGAAGAGTATAAGAAAGAGTAAGAAAGTTATCACATTAAAACATAATAGAGTAGAGTATCAACATCACACACACTTAAACATGTCCAAATATAAGAGTCACCAAGTAAGAGTAAAGTTAAGCAGTTAATACAAGTCTAACATAATAAAGAGAGCTAATCAGAACCAGATGAAGATGGATGTGGAATGGATGGATCAATCTGTTGTAATCCCTTAGTTATGCATCTAAAATACTTACGCATATACTTCATTTAACTGTCTTGGGAAATTTTCGTTCCATCCACCTTCTCTTCTAGTGAGCGAAGGCATTCATCAAAATCAGAAGGCTAAAAGTCAGGATTAGCCTCAGGATCATCTTCTTCCAGTTCATCAAATAAGCCATTCATCATAGTGTCTGTGGTTAATGTGTCTTCCTCTCCAACTCCCTCAGCTTCCCCATCCATTTGTCCAGGTACTAGCTTCAAATTCATCATATTGATGTTTAAATTGTTGAATGGGAGAAGAGCAATAGGTGCTTTATCGGTTGGCATGACCACATTACAATGTGAAGCAAGAGTGGTCATCAAATAAGCAAACGGAATGTAACTGTGACCGGGGAGAAGTTAGAATTGGATGATGATATGACAACTCAAAGAGGGAAGACAAACGGGAGTACCAAACACTACAGAATGAAGAATACGAACCATAAAGGATGTTAACTTGGCTTTGTTTTTTGATATGGGATATACATTGGAAATGAAGATACGATGCAACACTCTATATTTGGGCAACATTTGGTTGGCCTGGAGTGCATTCCCAGAGTTCCATTCTGAGTCCATATTGCATAGTTTGCGAGTCAATGGCCGTTTTTCAGATTCAGTAATTTTCTCGCTTAAGACGGATATAAGAATACTGTCATCATTGACATTCACATCTAAAAAGTCAACAATAATAAATCGATCAACCTTATATAGACCTTCTCTGAATGAGATTGTGAAGGTCAATGCTTCAATTGAGACATCGCTTATATAAGCGAACATGGCCTGTGCAATGGAACGGTATGCAGGTCTCCCCCAATTCAAAATATTTTGCCATCCTACAGCGACAAGAAGAGGAATGATCTGAAATTGAGTGAGATGATTTGCATTTATCAGCTACTCAACAATGATCTCACGTTGACGAAAATTCCGCACATACTTGGGATCATCATCGGGAGGCCATAGGGTTCTAACCCTAACAATAGAGGTCCGAGAACTTGCAGCTCTAGTTTTCATCGGATGGCTTTCCATAACAAGATTAAGTAAGAAAATCTAACAAAGAAAATATGGGATGCAAACCCAATAGATTTTTTGCTAAAAAAACCAACAAACCACAAGGAAATATGAAATAAATGCAAGATTCAATCAAGATGAGACTCAAGGATCCTAAATCAAAAAGGAAATGGAAAATGGAGCACTTACTTGCATGAATCGAAGATGGGTTCGACGGGTCGAAGAAGGGTCGAGTGAGGAAAAAGAGGTTTTTGGAGAAAAATGACTTTTTCACCCTGAAAAGGGGTATTGGCTCATGCACGGCAACTGGTCGAGTACATGCTCGACCGGTCGTGTCACGACTAGTCGAGTATGTGCTCGACCGGTCGTGAAAGCACAAAAAAATTGCATATCTTATCAATTTTAAATCAAAAATAAATTACAAAAAATATACAAACATACAAGCATGAAATCATGATAATCTCAGTAAGAATTATACATACCAATATCCATTTTTAATTTGAAAAACCTATTTCTGTTAAGTGGTTTAGTGAATATGTCCGCAAGTTGATTTTCAGTATGCACATAGTCCAATGATATAACTTTTTCTTCTACTAATTCTCGAATATAATGATACTGAATGTTAATATGTTTGGTATGGGAATGTTGGATGGGATTTTTATAAATATTGATTGTACTAGAGTTATCGCAGTATAGAATCATTTTGTCTTGCGCAATGCCGTAATCATTTAACATTCTTTTCATCCACACGAGCTGAGTATAGACATTTCCAGCTACAAAATATTTAGCCTCAGCTATGAAGAGGGATACAAAACTTTATTTCTTACTATGCCAGGAAACCAAACAATTCCCAACATAAAAGAAACAACCACTAGTGGATTTTCTGTCGTCTATATTCCTAGCCTAGTCAGCATCCGAGTATCCAGCTAATTGAACATTATTATCATGCGGATACCATAGGCCTAAATTAACCGTACTTACGACATACGATATAATCCTCTTACAACAATTAGGTGAGATTCCTTAGGATCTGATTGATATCTTGCATAGATTCCTACGCTGAATGCAATATCAGGTTGACTCGCAGTTAAATTAAAAAGCTTAAGAGTTGTACTCATAGGAGTATGAAAGTTCTTACCACTCTCAAAACCAAACTTCTTAACCAAGTTTAGAGCATACTTGGTTTAAGAAATGAAAATACCATCTTTAAGTTGTTTCACTTATAGACCTAGGAAGTAATTCAGTTCTCCCACCATGCTCATTTCGAACTTGGATTTCATTAACTCTGTAAACTTAGTAGACAGGTTAGAACATGTAGAGCCATAGATAATATCATCCACATATATTTGTACTATAAGTATGTGTTCATTATTTTTCTTAACAAACAGAGTTTTACCAACACTCCCTATAGTGAAGTTATGACTTACTAAAAACTTAGTCAGTTTCTCGTACCATGCCTTGGGAGCTTGTTTTAAACCATAGAGTGCTTTTTTCAAGTGATACACATGATCAGTGTGTTTGGGGTCTTCAAACCCCTTTAGTTGTTCTACATAAACTTCTTCATGTAAATCACCATTCAAGAAAGCACTCTTGACATCCATTTGATAAATTTTAAACTTTTTGAAACATGCAATGGATATGAATAATCTGATGGATTTAAGATGAGCTACTGGGGAAAAGATTTCATGATAATCGATTCCTTCTATCTGTTGTACCCTTGTACAGCCAGTCTTGCCTTGTTTCTTATTATATTCTTTAACTCATCAAATTTATTTTTAAAGATCCACTTGGTTCCAATGATATGTTTATCATCGGGTCTAGGAACCAAATATCACACATCATTTCTAATGAATTGATTCAATTCATCTTGTATGGCTACTATCCAGTTTTCATCAGTAAGTGCCTCTTTTACATTGGCCAGCTCAATTTGGGAAGTAAAACACACATAATTACATATGTTTTCTAATTATTTTCGAGTACGCACACCAGTGAGAGGGCTACCTAGTATTTGATCAGTAGGGTGATCTTTAACTAATCTAAGTTTAGTGTTGATTGACTAGATGAGGAGTCAGGTTTGTCAATTATATTGACTTCATCATCTTCTGAACTTGTGGTTGGTGTATTCAGGTGATCATCAATAACCACATTTATAGACTCCTGAATGACACCTGTTCTCTTATTGAGAACTTGATATGCTCTACTATTTAGAACATACCCTAAGAAGATCCCTTCGTCACTTTTAGTGTCGAACTTCCTTAAATTTTTGCGGTCACACAAAATATAACACTTACTACCAAAAACTCGAAAGTATTTAACTGTGGGTTTCTTGTTAAACCACAGTTCATAAGTTGTTTTATCTTTTGATTTTCTGATATAAACACTGTTTATTATATAGCATGCAGTGTTTATAGCTTCAGACCATAAATTTTTAGGTAATTTCATGTTATTCAACATTACATTAGCCATTTCTTAAAGCACACGATTTTTCCTTTCAACAATCCCATTTTATTGAAGTGTCTTAGGTGCAGAAAACTCATGCAATATTCCATGATCGCTACAAATCTTCTCAAAATTACTATTTTCAAACTCCGATCCATGGCCACTTTGGATTTTAGAGATATTTGAATCCTTTTTAGTTTGGACACACTTAAGTATCCTTTTCACTTCATCGAGAGTTTCAGACTTCTCTCATGAAAGCTACCCACGTATATCTGGTAAAGTCATCCATAATTACCGAAAAGTATTTCTTTTCACCTTGACTCTCCATTCTAGTTGGTCCAATAAGATCCATGTGGAGGAGTTAAAGGAGTTTAGATGTGGCAAAGGAGTTCAGTTTCTTGTGACTACTCCTTGTTTGTTTCACGATTTGACATTCTCCATAAATTTTATTCATTTTCTTCAATTTGGGTAGACCTCTTATTAGATCGGTCTTGCTCAGTCTATATAAATTCTGGTAGTTTACATGTCCAATGCATTTGTGCCATAATTCGGTCTCATTAGTTTGGACCAAAGATAATTTAGATGAAGAATCACTTACAATAAAGCAATTCTCAGATGTTCTTTGACCATTTAATATCACACAACCTTTCTCATTTGAGATCTCTCATCCTTAATTAGTGAATTTGACACTATACTTATTATCACATATTTGAGAAATGCTCAAAAGATTGTGCTTAAGACCTACAAATAAAACATTTTTAAAAGGAGGAAGATTGAAAAGTTGAACCGTACCTTGGCCAATAATTTTGCAGTTGCTTCCGTTACCAAATGTGACTGAACTGTCAGTCATTTCTTTGTATTTGGTGAAAAAATCTCCTTCACTTGTCATGTGTCTAGAGCAACCACTGTCTAGGTACCACTTTGATTGACTCGAAGCCTTGAAGGCAGTGTGGGCAACCAAACATGTAACCTTAGGGACCCATTTCATTATCATTTTGGGTTTTGGAGCACTGTTAGTTTTCCTTCGTTTGTATTTGTTACCAACTCTCACATTCGAGTTAAATTTCAGAAGCTCCTTGAGTAAGTCCACAATCTTCTCAGCGAAGGGGTTATAATTTTGATTTCTAAGATTGATATGGTTGACATTAGGTTTGGTAGCTTGAAAATTTTTATGCTTTTTAAAACTGTTTTGATTCAAGCTTTTCACCTTTGAGTTGGAGGAGTCTCCTTTAACAAACTTAGGAGATATATTCTTATTTTTCAGAGGCATGTTTTTATCATAGCCTAAACCCGATCTATCTCCACATTTTCTTGATCCATTTAGTAACTTTTCAAGTTTAGGGTCTCCCTGGGCATACCTCCAAGTATCCTTTGAACTCAAGAGAGAAGAGACTTCCAATTTTAGTTTCTTATTTTCTGATTTTATGTTTTCAAGTTGAGATGTTTTGAAATCTAAATCACATTTAGTTTTTTCAAAATAATCAGAAATATGCGACTTTTCCAAAACTAATTTTTCAAAATCCTCTTTCAATTTTAGAAACTTTTCTTTTTGAAGTTTAAGTTTGACAGTAATCTTACAACTCTCCTTGTGTAGGGCATTGTAGGCATCCTAAAGATCATCTTCATTTTTAGGGTCACTCCTCAGATTTTCATATTCAGATGAGTCACAACTATCTGTGAAAGTGACTCTTGTTAAAGTCATTAAGGCCTTGACTTCACTTGCAGATTCGGGTTCTGAATCATCCAACTCAGAAGAGGCTTCAGAGCAAGATGATTCATCCCATGTGGCCGACATGCCTTTTCTCTTTGGCTTGTCCCTTTTAGGGCACTTATTTGTCAAATGCCCATATTTATGGCAGTTGAAGCATTGGATGTCTTTTAGTGATTTCCAATTTTTAGTTTTACCATTTTTCTTCTTAGAGGGTTTTTGAAAATCAATTCTCTTTTTGCTTTTAAAAATCTTATAAAACTTCTTAATTAATAAGTCCATATCATCCTCCGAGTTTTCACAATCAGAAATATTACTATTATCTTGAGAAATACATTTGGATGATTTAAGGGCTATAGACTTACCTTTTAGAGCTTTGAAAGTCAACTAGTAGGTTTGTAGAGAACCAACAAGCTCTTTCACCCTTATATTATCCGTGTATCTCAATTCCTGAATGGCCATCACCTTGGAATTGAATCTCTTAGGAAGTGATCGCAGTATCTTTGCACAAACTTTGCTTTCTAGGATGCTATCTCCAAGATCTCACATTGAGTTGACTATTTCATTCAGTTTTGTATAGAAGTCCATGAATGATTCACTTTCTTCCATACATATTTCCTTAAACCTAGTGGTGAGGATTTGAAGTTTTAACTTTTTGACAATAGTCGTACCCTCGTGTGTTATTTCTAAGATATCCCAGGCTTGTTTTGTAGTATCACAAGATGTAATTCTTCTAAACTTATCTAGTGATAGTGCACAAGTGATTGCATTTAAAGCTTTAACATTGGCACTGCTCTCATTTTTCTAAAGAGTAGTCCACATATAATATGGTCTTTCTTTAATGGACTTAGTTTCATTGGTGCCTAGAACTTCAGACATAGGTGGGTTCCATCTAGTCACTATGGCTTGCCACACTCTTTCATCGATGGACCTCAAAAAGATCCTCATCCTAGCTTTCCAATAGGCATAATTGGAGCAATCAAATGGTGGTGGCCTAGTGATAGAGAGGTTGTCAAAATTTGACATATTAAGAGCTTGAGATCACTTAGCTCAGGAAATTAACCCAATGGAATGAGCTATTAGGCTCTGATACCACTTGAAAAAGGCGAGCTCCAAGTCCTGGAGGGGGGGGGGGTGAATAGGACTTTGCCAAATAAAAAATAAAATGCAGAAAGTAAACTCAAATTGCAGAAATCTAAAGTAACCTCAAATGGACAAGTATTAAGAGGTTGATACAAACGTTGTTCTAAGGACAACCTTACACCAAAAACCAATGGCTTATGGTAGGACAACCTGATTTCTAGAACTTCAGTAAGTATCAAAAACTTAAACTGAGACAGAGGCAAAAGAAATAAATCTAGCTATTACAATAATCACCACAATTGCATAAAATAAATACAAGCATTCACACACATAACCAGATATAATCATCCACTACAACTCCAAGAATTATAGTGGTTCGGTGTGTACACCAACTGTTCGTAAATAACCACAACTACTCCACTCCCAATATCCACAACCCACGTGGTATTGGCCTTCACTAAGAAAGAAGGTTTTCTAAGGTTCACCTTAAAACCTTTACAGATATGTTTTTCAATGGGCTTACATAATAAAAAAATCCCACACACTGAGATTTTCCTGGCTGATCTTAGCCAAAATCAGAAGAAGAGATTTACCTGGCTGATCTCAGCCAAAATCAGAAGAAGAGATTTACCTGGCTGAATCTCTCAAACCAAAAAACAGAAAATTGAAATCAATACTTATCTAAAAAATAATCTTCAATGTAGCCGGTAGAACTGCTTCTTTATAGATGAAGATGTTCAATGTTCAATCTCACAAATGAAGGGGTTTTAAGTCTAGATGTATTTTAAATTAAATCCAACCTTAGGCTACTTCGATTCAATTTCTTAGATCTCTCAAAGGATTAAAACAAAATCCCTTTATATCAAATAAAATGGAATCACAAAGGATCAAGAAATTAAGAAACCAAAAGGCTATTTAAAATGATTATAAATACCTCACAATAGCTTTACAATAGTGGGGACTAATCTCTCAGAGTAGTGGCTTAAATTGGCTTGGAATGAATGAAAAGATTTGAGAAATGTCCTCTATTTGTAAGCTGTAATTCGGTTCCCTCGACTGGTCTAGGGTTCGGCTTAACTGGTCTTGGCAGAACCAATTTTCAAAATTTCTAGCGTGATCAGATAAAATAAACCCTTGACTGGTTGAGTGGCTCGCTCGATTGGTCGAGTAGTCAGGTCGACTGGTCGAGCACAGCACTCGAATGGTCGAGTGGGAAAAATGTGCATTGTTGGAGTTCGAGTCAAGTTCTACTGGACTGGTCAAGCCAGTCTCCACGACTGGTCAAGCAGGGTACTCGAATGTCGGAGACCAAATAACCTTATCCAATTTTTTAAAGTAAAATCCTAGACTAGTCGAGAAAAACCCTAGACTGGTCGAGCCAGTGCCTGGACTAGTCGAACACTGACTAGGACTAGTCGAAACAAAGCCTAAAATAAGTACTATGACCTAAATTAAATATACAATGTTAATGACCTAATCCTAAGGTCTTTCTAGGGTCATGTATACCTTAAATGTGAGTATTGAAATTGTAACATCGGTTGCTTTGGTAGATAGGTTACTTTGAAGCACATGAAGCTTGACCTCGTATGCTTGAACTTGTGTCTCGAACTTGTGTCTTGAACATGTGTCTTAAGACTTAAGCTTGAGCAAGTGTACTTGAGCTTGAACTTGACCTTGAACTTAAACTTGAACTTGAGCTAGTGCACATGGACTTGAATACTTGGACTTGGTGAACTTAAACTTGTTCAAGTAGTTGAACATGCACACTTGAAGTAATTGTAGCACACTTAATGTTGATGTAGATAACATGAAGCTCATCTTCAAATGAAGATGAACTTTCCATCTATTTTAACTTGAAGATGAACCATCCATCTATCAAAACAAGTCAATCACTCCGAAGTGTTTTGGCACAATAAAATTTGACAATATAGGGTGCTAGATTTACAACATAGCACTTACACCTTATGTCTCTTGGAATTTAGTCACTTAGGACATCTCAAAATTAAATTAAGTCATTGATCCTTGATTAGAAGTTTTAAATATTGATTGAGTCATGATTTCACATGTCACATCCAGCTTACACATTAAAGTGTCAGTTTGATATTAAATTGTTAACTTGATGATTATTAAGTATGGAAGGAACCAACCTGGGGAATTTGTCCATCATGTTTAATGAGACAAATTGAAAAGAAAAAAAAAAGAAAATACCTAGCTAAAATAACAATTGTCGTCGAAAAGGGGTACCTATTAAAGATCTTTAAAAAGGTTGACATAGCATGAAAGGCATCGATGGAAAAATTAAAAGCTAGAGGAACAAAAGAGGGAACTAAAAGATGAACTATAAGGCAAGTTTCAGTTTAGGTTTTGGTTGTCATGAATGTTCTTTTAATTATTAATGTTATCATGAGAGTAACAAATTGAACCTTTGATTGTGGTAAATCTAGACTTCATTATACACCCATAGAGCTCAATGTTTAGAATTGTTCTAATTGGAGGATTAGTGCTTTGAACTTAATTATGAAACTTATCGAGTGCTAGAGTTTAGGAGAAGGTAATGCACAACATTGATATATTTTAGAATTCTATTATCTAGATTTTTTTAAAACCACTTGAGATTATAGAAATTATCCTGTGGTTCTCAAAATATTTTCGCATACTTTGCTCGGGTCTAGCAAAATGCCGGTTGGGGATTATGTTGAGGGTCAAATATTGGATATTATTCCCCATTTATATCTTGGTCAAATATTTTACTCATGTTTGTGTTGCAAAGTGAATTTAAGAGCTTGGATTGAAAAGGTTGCTAAAAGCATGTATTTAATGCTCAAGAATCACCAAGGCAAGGGATGGATCTTAGGAGACAAAGATTAAAGAACTTACATGCTAAATATCCAAGAAAACTAAGTGAGGAATGAAGAGAATCAAAGATTTGAAGTGAAGAAAAGGAATCCTGAAATCGTCCTCAAAAAGCATATTCTGAAACTCTGGGTCAGTTTGCGAAATTGCGCAGAGTGAAGTCTATTTTGGAAAACTACGCAGAGAGAAGTCTATTTTAGCAAATTGCATAAATTTGAGACTGTTTCTTGAGTTTTCCAACTAGGTAGGAAAGTTGGAGTTCCACAACTATAAATAGGACTCCCTAAGATGTTCCTAAGCATCTTCTAAGGTTTAAGGAGTGGAGCAAAAGGATGGAGAAGCCATCAACAAGAGTTTTTCTTCTTCTTCCTTAGTTGTTTTCATATTTTTCTTAAGAGACTTTGGTCCAATCATATCTATGGTTAGCTAAACCTCTTAGCTAGGGATAAGAGGTGAAGCTTATAGCATGATGGGATATTTCTATTGCTTTAATTCATGTTTATGTTGAACTCCATGGATTCCAATTTGATATTTAAGGAATACTTTCAATTTTTAATGGTTTATTGTGACTCAAATAACAATAGATATGCAATAGCTTTGAGTATCTTCTTTTTCTGATTTGAGATTGTGAAATTAGTAAGTACTGTTGTTCACCATCATCCCTTGGGTATGGTAGGGTGATGGAATCCTTCCTAATCTTCACAATTCTCCTGCTTTGAGATTATGAGATTGATAAATCTAGTTGTTTGCCATTGTCTCCTGGGCATGGTTTGGTGATGAAATCCCTGCCAATTATCATAATTCTCCTTTATTGAGAATTAGGTCAATGGAAGTTCATATTTGGTTTGATGTATTTTTCAATTGGATAAGATAGGACTCCAATTCTAATTGTGTTACTTGAATCAAGCAAGAGGGCTCCTTGATCACTACAAGTAGATACTTGGCACCCTAGTTCCCACCTTTGAATTTCTTAAGTTTCTAATTAAATCTCTCACAATTACTTCATTTTATTTCAGAATTAATGTCACATCTTCTTCTAGTTCTACTTCTAGTTAATGTCAGAAACGTACAAGTTTCAGTCCTTGTGGATTCGATCGGGTCTTACCAAGATTATTACTACATAGCGACCCTACACTTGGGGTTGTGAACACTATTCCACTTTCATTCTTCTCCAATATGGAATTCGGAATCGACTCCTCCCAAAGAAGGTCGCACTGAGAAAAAACATGACCTTGGTGAATTTTCTTGGACGAGGCCTAAGTTTTGTGCTCCAAAAAGAGGGAGGACCTTTAGTCAAAACCACAGACACTCGGTCGGCCCTAGTTCTTCCACTGTTAGACCATCTCCATCGCCGAGCCCCATAGCTGCTAGGTTTGCCAATAGGAAAATCATTTATGAAAGAAACATTGACCCATTGTGCCTTAATAAGTTCGACATCCACGACATCCTTTACCATCGTGGATGACATTTGATCTTGTCATTTGGGGGAGAGGTTCATGAAAATATTGTTAAATCCTTCCTCTCTCATTGTACATAGCCTAAGGATAGAGATACCTTGGCCTTTAAAGTCAAACACTAAGGACGAGTATTTACCATCACACCCTCTCGCATGCATCCTTCATCAAGGACAATGTAGGTTTTAGGTTGGGGGTGTGGATTAGGTAAACTAATTAGTGTTTTCTTAGTTTTGAGAAAAAATTGTGAAAATTTTCAAAATTTCAAGGTATAAACATGTTTGGGAAATGATAATTTATGGAATTAAGAATGCTTTGAGTATGATGATAAGATGGAGATTGAAATTTGAATTGTTGAAGTTTGATCAATCAAGTAGACTATCATCTAAATTCTTGCATTTAATTGATTAAGAGGAAGTTTGAATATCATGTTAATCTAAGTCACAAGACACGTTCAATTTGCTTTTTGTGAATAGTACTAGAATTTCTGATTGTTAGTATGTATATCATTGAAAGATATTTAGAATTAAGTCCGGAGAATTTTATAAACCTTAAAAGATGAAAAGAACTAGTTAAAAAATAGTGAGATCGACAAAAAGGTCATGTATGGTGAAAAGACTAGAAAAGAATGAAAAGAATGTAAAGTCTAAAAAGAATGAATAAAAAGACACCATCGATATAAAATAAAAAACTAGAAAAAGAAGAAAAAAGGGAGAAGTTCGGAATCAACACTTGATTATTCAAGTAATCCAGAGGTGATGAGCATGGCTACCATTATGAAATGATAATATTTTTATGCAAAATAAGTTAGAAATCATTGAGCACGTTGGAAAAACTTGATATATGAACTTATGCTCCTAATTGATTGATGAAGAACCTATTTGATTGATTTCTTATTTTATTTCGATCTAAGTTTTCAAAATTTCATTCTCACTTCTTTGGATTATACTCATTCATACTTGTTTACACAAAAGATTGTTTTCTTGAAGAACTTTGAACATTGAGAGTTAAAGATCACTTCATGCATGTTATGCTTGGGGCTAGCAAAATGTTGGTTGAGGGGTGTATTGAGTGTGAAATATTGCATATTTCTCCCTATTTATACCTTTGTTTTATAAACATGATAGTGCTTAATCGATTTAATTATTCATGTTTTCATGTGCAAGGTGATTTTGAGAGCTTAAGGTGAAATTGATGCCAAAAGGAAGATTTATGCTCAAAAGATTACTAAATGAAGATTTGGAGATTTGGAAGTCATTAATGAAGAATTCACATGCCAAAGATCCAAGAAAACCAAGTGAGGAACGAAAAAAAATTAAAGATTTGAAATGAAGAAAATGAATCGTGAAATTGTCCTGAAAACAAACATATTCTTGAAATTATCCTTAAAAAGCATATTTTGAAACTTTGAGTCTTTTTGGGAAACTGCGCAAATGAAGTCTATTTTGGGAACTGTGTAGAGTGAAGTCTATTTTGAAAAACTATGCATAGTGTGTAAATTTGAGGCAGTTTCTAGATTTTTCCAACTCAATGCGAAAGTCGGATTTCCACAACTATAAATAAGACTCCCTAGGATGCACCAAAGCATCTTCTAGGGTTTGGAAAGGTTTCAAGGAGCATAACACAAGGGTGGAGCAGCCGTCGAAGAGTTTTTCTTCTTCCCTAGTTTATTTTTCATACTTTGTTTAAGAGATTTGGTTTCATTCATGTCTATGGTTGGCTAAATCTCTTAGCTAGGGCTGCGAGGTGAAGCTTGTAGCATGTTGGGATGCTTATTTTGCTTTGATTCTTATTCTTATTAAACTTCATTGATTTCTAGTTTGATATTAAAGAAATATTTTCTGTTTTCTATGATTTATTGTGACTCAAATTACAATAGATGTTGTGATAGCTTTAGATATCTTCTTTTCCTATTTTAAGATTGCTAGATTGGTAAATCTTGTTGTTCACTATCGTCTCCAGAGCATGGTAGGGTGATGGAATCCCTTCCAATCATCACAATTCTCCTCCATTGAGAATTAGGTTAATAAAAGGTTTATATTTGATTTAAATTGCTTTATCTTCCAATTGGATAGGATAGGACTCCAATTCCAATTGTATTCCTTGAATCAGGTAAAGTAGCATCTTGATAGCTACAAGTGAATCCTTGACTATAACACCCCGAAAATCGGGGGTCGAGCAAAGCTCAACTCCCGAGTTCCAACGCATCACTTATGCAACATAGATAATGATATTTAAATGTTGTCCATATTAGTTCATTAAACATGAGTGAGATTACACTAAAACAGCATGTCATACTCCAAAGTTAATGTAATTAAGCAAGCGGAAGACTGAGATAGGTATATAAAGTATATGTACGTGTTTTATAACCTCTAGAGTATGATCATGTAGCCAGGCTGAATATATACAAATCTGGTTTCAAAATACACAAAATATCAAAATGTGAATGTTCAACTAATCCAATATCCCTGATATCCCGGCGACGCAGCTCTAGGTCTACATAGACCCGCCTGAGAGCTAAACATAGGAGAACTCCTCCTCCTCATCAAAGAAGTCTGGCACCGTCACGTAAGCCTCATCACAACCTGCATCTAAATCAGAGTCTTGTTGGTGTTTTAAAATACCATCCCAGAGTGGGAGTGAGTGATCAACTCAGTGGTACTATAAGGTAAAGGTTAACATGTTATCAATTCAATCAAGTAGTAATGATAAAGCAATATAGAAATCACTTCCTAATTACTCTTGTTAATGCAGGAATGACATGTAGTAATGATGCATGCCCTCGCCTGCACTCCCTCAGCGACTTCATCTAACGATCGTGCATGGCAAACTCCCTAAAAGTGCGCTTCCTCACCAAAGCACATGCAATGCGGTGCATGGTCGTGTTAGCCAAGTAATTTATTAGGCTTATTCATACAGTAGATTTGGGAAGCTAAGATACCTCCCTTTTTATCATTTACCCAAGCAAGGATCCATCTAAGGTCGTCAATCATAGTTAATCACATATGATGGGCAAGTTGTAGGGCATCACCCTTGATGAAAATAGTGGATATGTAAGTTTGCGAGTTTACACCTGAGGTCGTTATGGGGAGGTTCTTCACCTCAGCGTAGGCCTAATTTATACTCAAGGTCACTATGGGAGGCTCGTCACCTGAACGTAGGCCGACAGCTCGAATATGGTGTCCCATACACCACCATATTTGGCTCACGAGTTTGGGTTCCTCATTGGTCATATGGGGAGGCTCGTCACCCCAGTCTAGGTCGACAGCTCGACCATGGTGTTCCATACACCACCATACCTGGCTCATGAGTCTTAGCAGATCTTGGTACCATGGTTGAATGGGCTTTACATTGGTAAGTGGTACCTTATATTCAAGCAATAGTATCCATACATGGTAAACACACAATAGGTCAATCAGGTTATTTGACAAGTGTGATTGGTATGAACGCACGTTGAATTGATCAACATAGAGCGCGTAAGCACTCCTCGTGGCCTAACCACTATCGACAATCACCGTACGGCTCAGATTCATTGAACGTATCTAATGTGGTGAAACTAGTTTGGCCACTCAATTTGAAACCATTACCGATTGCCTGGACTGCGTAGTAGTCCCAATCATACTCAGACGCAATAGGTAGTCACATATGTTAATCATAACAACATTTAATGAGCAATTCAAAAATAATTCCCATTTGAGCATTTTATCAAAGACATTGAACAAGTTATTATACATATGCATTTCATCCATAAATCACATGGTAGCAATTTACATTACATGAAGGAAACTATAAATATGGATAGGGTGGTTGAGAATCCTATTAACACCCTTATTAAAAGCTATTCATCAATCAATTTCTCATTCAGACATTTTATCAAACACTTAGACTATATGATACTATATATATAAAAACTAAATTAGTTATAGCATATATTATGGCAAATCCTTTCATAAAGGAGTTTTCATACATACAACAAACATGTATTCTAGATTAATAGTAATTGTAGGCATAAATCATAATTTCACCTTCATTCAAACATTTTAACAAACACATAAAATGCATTTTATATTCACATAGTTCACACACATGTATAGTTTACCGAATACATCATAACTAACATCATATGGCAGTAATCAAGTCAGACATAAATCATTGCTAACATTAAAAGCCTTGAAAACCATAACCTAAACGTTTATAGTCCGCACCTTCCATCGGATTTCTCGTTTCGAACTTGGTTCGAAACCTACGTCCCCGTATACAGAACAACAGGCACCTAAGCAATAAATAGGTTAGTCATTTCATAAATTCCTCTATTTGGATTCCTAAAACAAGATTAGTGTTAGGATTTCTTACCCAATCGACGTTGGAATGACTCGTGTAGATAGATGTAAAGACGATTCAACACGTGGTGTAGCAGGAAAGAATCACTGCAGCAAACTCCAAGGATCTCCCTTCACTTCCCACTCTTTTCTCTTCCTTTCTCCCTTCTCTCTCCTAGGGTTAGAGGAAATTCGTATGGGATAGGAATGGGGTGATTTTAAGGGCCTTATATAGGTTCAGAAGTGGTGTAAATGGCCCTAGGGCCATGGTATACTTAGGTTATAGCTAAAGGGTGACTATTTTTGATGAATGGGGCTCATCTGGAGGTCCATTACCTGTCTATGTCACGGAGTAAGTTCCCTGACAATGGATCTAGGCCAAGTTATGATTTTGGTATGATCGGATCAGTGGATCGATGGTAGAGGACCCGTATCAGATCAACGGTCGTTGTCACTCGATCAGGGCCACAAGTATACCAATAGGTGTAGGGAAATTTTTCTGATCCATGGGTATAGTTGGGTCAGAAACTGACGGTCTGAAGTCCTCAATTTCACCCGCAAGTGAATGGTCCAATTTACTTAAGTTTGGGTTCATTTTCTAAAGATATTCGTGTTTCTCACACACTTTGCTCCAGGCTTAAGTTGTACGTTTCTGGATACTATTTGGGCTCGATTCCCATGATGGTTGTCAAGCCCAATAAGGCGATCATAACCTTATGGTTTTGCGGTAATCAGACTTTCGACGTGTGGTCTAGGTGCGATACGGAGTTTCAATGTGCTCCCAGGAGCAACTGGGTTTTGAGATTTCCCCGAGGTTTTTAAGTAATGTTGAGCTAGCGATTTTAATGGTTTTGGGTCTTGCAGTTTATATAGATAGTGGTTCAAGCAAGTCCAGTAATTAATTTAGTTTAGTACTTAATTAATTTTTGTCTAATTTCCACAGTATGCGGTCTTTAGGGATTTCTGCCTGAGGTGGTACTCGGGCCTTTGTATGGATTTTTTCAAGACGTTACATTGACACCCTAGTTCCCACCTTTAAATTCATAAGTTTTAATCAACATTATTCACCATTACTCTCAATTATTCAGATTTTGATTTAGATCTTTTTCTAGTTCTAGTTATTCTCAGAATATGTACAAGTTTAGTCCCTGTGGATTCGACCTCGATCTTACCGGGTTATTATTACATCGCGACCCTATACTTAGGGTTATGAACAATGAATATATCCTCTGAATAAAATTTCTCAATGAATGGTTTGAGACAATGACCATTCACTTTGAAAATGTTACCATTCATAGGATTTTCTATCTTGACAGTTGCATCAGGATAAACCGTTTTGATTTTGAAGTGGTCAGTCTAACGAGATTTCAAGTTATCAGGAAAAGGATGAAGTTTAAAATTATACAAAAGGACCTTTTAGTTTGGCATAAAAGATTTTCGAAGAATGTTCCTGTCATGAAACACCTTCATTCTGTCCTTGTATATTCTAGAATTCTCATATGCATCATTCCGAATTTCTTCAAGTTCATTCAATTGTAATTTGCGCAGTGAGTTGGCATTGTCAAGATTGAAATTGAAATTGCTATCGTCCAATATGCTTTATGCTCCAACTCCATAGGCAAGTGGTAAGCCTTCCCATAGACAAGCAAGCCTTCTCATAGACAAGTCTAAAGAGAGAAATTCCAATAGGAGTTTTGTATGCAGTACGATAAGCCCATAATGCAATAGTCAAATGAAGTGAGCAGTCCTTAAGATCCGAGTTAACTGTTTTCTTAAGAATTTATTTTATTTCCCTATTTGAAATTTCAGCTTGGCCGCTTGTTTAAGGATGATACATGGTACTTACTTTATGAGAAATACCATATTTCTTCATCAAAACTTCGAATGGTCTATTGCAAAAGAGAGATCTTACATCACTTATTATGACTTAAGGCATTCTGAACTGGGTTAAGAATTTTCTTTTAAGAACTTAATGACTATACAATGGTCCTTATTTCGACACGGAATTGCCTCAACCCATTTAGAGACATCATCTCCATCGAGCAAACTATATAAATTTCCAAAGGATTGGGGGAATGGTTCCATTAAATCAATTCCCGAGCAATCAAATGCTTTAATGATAAGAATAGGGTTTAACTACATCATATTTGTATGAGACAATCCTCCCAATTTCTAATAATGCTCATGCGTATAAATTTCATTTGTAATCTTAAACATAGTGGGACAGTAAAATCTGTGTAAGGCCTGTATCCTAGATCATATTGTTACTTAGACATCCGCGATCCTCCCCATTGAATTTTGGCAACCCGTGACTTGTAATCGGTATTTGCGTGTGACACTAAGTCGTATCCTGTAGATCTGAGTTGACTCGACTCAAGACTTATACTATTACGACTGCACCGTCGCCATGGTTCCAACGTCGCGTCTTACTCACCGATGCGATACCCAGGCCAGGAGTTATGGGCCCGCATTTAATTTGAGAAAACTCCGCGCATTGTAAATCCTGAGAGAATCTCTACAATCCATGACATCAATCAATCAATCACAAGTTAAGTACACATCTCATCACAACTCATGCTTTCTTTCTCCCCAAGACAAGCAACCCTCCCCAAAGTTAACCCTCATGTCACTCACACCAATCACTCCACCTATCACCCATCACCTCTCTCTTACAACCATCCTCTCTCTCTCATTCTCTGCCCATTCCCCAAGAATCCCAAAGAGAGTGGCCATCTAAGCATTCCAAGGAGAGAAAGAGCTTTATGTGTGGCCTACGTCCTTGTAACGACCTTGGAATTTTTGTGCTAATCTTTCCTTAAGTAGTTGTTTTTGGGGTAATTAGCGCTATACTCGATTGCTTGTGGAATTCGCATCAATCAATTTAAATTGTATCTGCATGGCTCTAAACCTGTAGATTAGTTAGCGCTACGTTACTCTGAAATCTGAGATCCATCGCTAAATCCAGTTGTTCTGGGGAATTTTTGGAAGATCTGGATCAGACCTGGACCGCGCGTCGAAAGTCCGATAGCGATGATCTTAGGCTGTTGCGGTCACCGAGTTGGGCTTGACCATCACCTCGAAAATCAAGTCCATGTGATGTTCTGGGTCGATTTGATTGAGTTCGGAGTGAAGAGTGTGAGAACGGTTGGATATTTATTAAGTTTTTATGAAATCTGAGTCGTGTCGCTTGCGCGACGATTTTAAGCAATCTGACCGTTGGATTCTGACCCAATTTCACCCTCTGATCAGGATAGTTGGCCTAGGCATATCCTAATGCTTGTGGACCTGATCGAGATTCCGTGATCGTTGAATTGAGTGTGGTCCGCCACGGCTAATCTGAAGAGCCGGTCGGTATGAAAACTCAGCTTGACCTAGATCCATGGTCAAGGAGCTTAAGTCCAACCTTTCGTGGTTATAGGCCCACCAGAAGTGCTTCGTTGGATCGAGAAAGGCTTGCTTTGGTTATAACCTAAGTATACCTTGTCCCTGGGGTTATTTTCATCAAATATAGGCCTATTTATAGTCCTTAAACCCTAGCTCTCTTTTCCATACGAATTTCTATAACCCTTGCTTGGAAAGAGAGTGGAAAAGAGAGAAAGTGAGAGAGATAAGTTGGTGAATCATCTTGGATTCTTCTTTGTTCTTCTTCATCTTTGAACCTTCACTTTGAATCATTCTTCTGACGGTTCTGAGTTCTTTTGGGGTAAGTTAACCTAACCCTAACCTGTGTTAGAGCTTAGATTAGTTTTGGAGTTGTTGTATCTCATTTCTATCCTTATCTTAGGGTATTCTTTCACCGTTGACGAAGACAACTCGTCTAAATCAGTTCGGTGTTCTTTCCTTGCTTAAGGTGCGGACTTTAAGTGTATAGGTTATGGTTTTCAAGGCTTTCAATCCCAGTTAATGATTTATTCTTGTTATGGATGAGATTTCACATGCCAAATGTTGTGTTTACATTGCTTTCCTGTCGTGCATGTGTTATATTGAGATTTGTGTATTCTATGTGTATTTATAAAGTACCGTATACGTATAAAATATACACTTATGGTTGCCATGATTAATTGTCATATATGTATGCTAGATGCATGTATGACAACTCCTTGGTAAAAGGAACTATCTAAATGCATGTATTTCAACATACGTCATGTATGTTGTTCCATGTATGCTAAGTGTTTGTGGAAATGCATGAATGATCTAAAGTGTAATTTATTACACTAATTACGGGCATTGAGAAGTGATTCTCAACACTCCTATTGATGTGCATGATTTCCTTTATGCAAGTTACATTCCATGTTATTTAAATTCAAGCATTTCATATGCTTATATTTATGTTAAGTTGAGATTCTTCAGATGCGTATGTACCATGATTTAAGTTGTTGTTCCATTACTGTTTTTCATTCCATATGAATATTTGTTGTAGTGTAAGGTGTGTGGGACTATGCATTAGTCCAGGAAATCGATAATCGACTCTATGTTGGTGGTTGAGGTTTCTTTCACCACGTAGGACGTATTAGACGAACCCAAGCCGTATTAGAGTTGTCGGCAGTGGTTTGGCCACGCGGAGTGTTTGCGCACTTTATGTCGTTCAATTCAACGTGCGCTCGTGCTAGTCGAGTTCGTCAAGTAACCTGATTGTCCGATGTATGTTCACCATGTATGGACGCTATTGCTTGAATCTAGGGTACCGAACTTACTAGTGAAATCCTATTAACTATGGTACTGATCCGCTAAGACTCATGAGCCGGACATGGTGGTATGGGACACCGTGGTCGAGCTGTCGGCCTACGCTGGGGTGACGAGCCTCCCCGTAGTGACCAGTGAGCAACTAAACTCGTGAGCCGATTATGGTGGTATGGGACACTATATTCGTGCTGTCGGCCTACATTGATTGGTGACGAGCCCTTTGTAGTGACCTCGAGCATGCCTGGATACCGCAAGGAGGTGACGAGCCGAATTGTGGTAGTAAAGGTATGAAAGGCGTGCATTGATTGGTGACGAGCCCTTTGCTACGACCACAAACATATGATCGTATGAGATGGCTAGGATTGACGACCCTAGAATGGATCACTGTTTGGATGGTGATATGAGGAAGGTATCTTAGCTTCCCAATCCGGCTGTGTGAAATGGACTAATAACAACTTGGTAATCATATCCATGCACCGCATTTGCATGTGCTTTGTAGATGTGGCGCACTTTGAGGCGATGTCATGCGTAACGTAAGATGAAGACGCTGAGGGTGTACGCGTGAGGGCACGCATCATTTTGCATACATCCTTGCATTAATAAGAGTACTTAGGATTTATTTAATCGTTCTGCTTTATCATTACTATTTGATTGAACTGATAACATGTTAACCAGTGCCTTATTGTTCCACTGAGTTGATCAGTCACTCCCACGTTTCTGGGGCGGTGTTAAACACCCACCAGACTCTGTCTTAGGCTCTGATGTTGCAGATGTGGATGCGACTTCTGAGGCAGAGCGGGAGCTGGATGATGATGAGGCTGCGTTCTCTTATATGCAGTTTTCAGACGGGTTCTAGCGAGCTTCGGTCTAATGCGCGGGATTATGGGATTATTTTTGAGAACTTAAATGATGTAACTTGATACTTATAATTTTGTTAAATAACACTTTCGTACGACCTGGTTTGTATATGTACTTCAGGGATTTACACTTGTACACATATTTTTCTATAAGTCTTCCGCTTGCTTTATTCACTTATCCCTGAATCATATCTGTGTTTTGGCTTAATCTATTCTATATTTTATGCACTAATACAGCCAACATACATTCATCATTAAATATGTTGCATAAGTGATGTTTTGGAACTCGGGAGCTGAGTTATGCTCGACCCCCGAATTTCAGGGCATTACAAGTTAGTATCAAAGCATGATCTGGATTAAACCGGACCTGGGTTATGGTCACACACTGCACGTTGTCGCCACTTTAGTGTATTTGGGTGCGGGTCTATCATAGATTTGGTGTTTGTGCTTCGTAGTTCCTATCGGCGAAAGTTTCCTGAAAACCTTCGTCGAGATCGAGTCTGTACTCTCACCTGATCACACACAGCGACCCGAAACCTTTCCTAGACCCTCTATTAATGAGTATAGATGGTTTATCATCTTGTTTTAACCCTTAAACCTTCAAGAAATCTCTCTTTCAATCATATTTCTGCCAGAATGGCCCGATAGGCGTCAAATCATACAAGGGGCCGATCGGGGCATTTTCAGTTGGGCCCAGGGGGGACCCACACTTTTCTGAGCTTAGGGGACCAGGAGGGCCTCGCCAAAACCGCAAGGCATCGTTGAGATGTCCAGAGACCGGCGATGCCATCGCCGGTTCGGCGAGGGATCGCCGGTCAGCGGGCGGGGCCGACGCGGGCCGTTCACTTCTAGGCCTAATGTGGCCCACCCCTCCACGGTTTTACCTTAAAACCCTCTTCTTTTATCTATTTCCTTCACAAATCCCTCTCCCAAGCTCTCCCTTTCTTGAAAAACCCCCTCCAAATCCTCTCAAATCTCTCCCAAATCTTCTTCTTCCTCCATTTTTCGCATAAACCCACCACCCCATTTCCAAATCTTCCCTCCCATTGCTGATTTCTTTTTCTTTCCTTCTCATTTGAGCTCTTGCATCCCCTTTTTGGCTAATAGTTGTGTGAAAGCTTCACCATCTTCCTATTTCTCTCTTTCTCTCATTTCTCATGGCCCTCTTTGAGATTGTGATGGCCATCTTTTCCATTTATTCCCTTCTTTCCTTGATGGGGAAGAAGAGAGCACCCGTGGATGAAGCCGGGCTGAGCCACCCAACCCGTGCACGGAGGCCGAGATGAGCTGCCGCTAGCACGTCCGCCACGCGTGAATTCCAGACGAAGCAAGACCTTGATCCTCGAGCTCCCGTTAGTAGGACTTTGTTGGCGGAGTTGTCGCATGGAGTCTATGAAGGCCTTAGAGTCCTTTTTGAGGCTCATGTTGATCCGTGGCTCTTTAGTGAGTTTTTCTTGTTGGAGCGCCTAGAAGGGACTGGTTGGGGTCCCTTGTTCGAAGGCGAGTATCGCTCGAATGCTAGCACTGTTCGGGCCTTTTATGCCAACATTCTGGAGCCTTCGCTGGAGCCTCTGCAGTTTAAGATTCCTTGTGGTAGCGGTCGAGTGGGTATCGTCGATGTTGCTTTGATATCCCGCCTCCTGGGAGTGCCACTTGGTGAAGTGCATGCCAGCGAGAAGAATGTGGACAGTGTGCGCGAGAGGGATCGTCGCACCCGATTCTTGTGTGGTCGTCTGGTCGAATGGCAGCCGAATAGGAGTCTTCTGGTTTCCTTCATGACGGACGACTTTCGTTTGCTTCACCACATATTTACGTTCAATGTATACTCAAGGTGGAGCAACCGCAGCGAGCGTACGCGCCTGATGGTGGATTTCCTATATCAGGTGGGGCAGGAAGCGAAGTTGTGTGTGCCGACGTACGTCCTGCGCCAGATTATTCTCATCGCTCGTTCGAGTAGAAGGACCGAGTCGCTTCCCTTTGGACACCTCATTTGCAAGATTGCACATGAGTTTGGCTATAGGCTTAGAGCTGAGAAGCTGGTTCCTATTCGTCATATCAATCTGAGGACTCTTAAGCTGATGGAGGTTGGTTCTGGTCGGCTTGCCTCAGAGGGTGAGGCTGAGTCTGAGAGCGGTGATGAATAGAGTTATGCTGAAGGTGGTGCGGAGTCTGAGGAAGAAGCAGAGCAGGACGAGGAAGAGATTGGGGTATAGGATTCGAGTGATAGCTCTCCTCCTGTGGCGCCAGAGCAGGGCACAGACCAGACTGCCAGAGATGCCCGTCTTGCACGGCTTGAAGAAGGGCAGGCTGTTTTACGCCAGGATATAGTTAATCTTCGAGGCCTTGTTAAACATAAGTTTAAGAAGGTGACTCGGACTCTGAAGTCTATCCTGTGTTGCTTGCAGGATAAGGGTGCTCCGCCTCCATCTCCTGATTCCGACGAGTAGCATCGTTGTGGCCGTCCTTTGCTTTGTTTGGTGTTTTCTTTCTGTGTGTAGCCATTGTTGGCTTTGTAGTTGGAGTGTTGTAGTTGTTGTAGTTGTTGAACTTGTTTGTGGTTGTTTGTAGTTGTTGTGGTTGTTTGAAGTGTTAGATGTTGTTGTTTACATGCTTTCCTAGTCGTGATTCATGTATTGCTGCACTACTTGTATTGCGACGATTTTGATTAATGGGATGCATGTTGTTTGCCTTTGGAGTTGTGCTGTGTTGTTGTGTGGATGGATTATGTGACGTAGAATCTGACAGGTTGCATCCTCTGTTGAATGTAGGGATGCCTCCTAAGGATTCGAAGTCTTCGGCCCGTCTCTCTCTTATTGAGTCGCTTGATGGGGTTCCTCCCTTGAACGATAGCCAGTCAGATCCGCAGGCGGGTCCATCTCGTGCCGGTGTTGGGTCGACACCGATGGCTCCTCCAGTCACACCCTCGGTTCCTGAGCCGAGCCGTGCACCTTCGTCTGCTTCGCCGTCTGATAGGTTTGAGCAGATGATGCTGTTGATGCAGCAGCAGCAGTAGGAGTTCCTCTCTTCCATGGCTGGCATCTTTGCTCAGTCAGTGGGGGCGACTCCACCTGTTTCACCTATGCCTCCATCTGGGAGCGCCAGTGCTAACGGCACATTCGAGCGATTCCAGCGCTTGTGACCTCCTACTTTTGCCGGTTCTCATAGACTCGAGGAGGCCGAGTATTGGATAGACCGCATCTCTATGATGCTGAGACCGCTGCACTGCTCTGAGGTCAAGCAGGTTGAGCTTGCCACCTTCATGTTTGAGAAGGAGGCCAGTCTGTGGTGGGACAGTGTTCTTCGCACTGTCGAGGAAGGCTTTGAGTGGTCGTGGCAGGCGTTTGAGGCACTCTTCTACGAGAAGTATTTCCCAGTTACGTACCGACATGAGAAGGAGAGTGAGTTCCTTCGCCTCCGCCAGGGAGGGTTGTCGATGACGGAGTATGAGAATTGGTTTACTGAGTTGGAGCGGTATGTTCCTTTGATCCTGGGTGATCAGCCGATGAGGATGCGGCGTTTCTCTGAGGGACTGAGACCTGAGATCCGATCGAAGATTTGCTGTGCTAACATTTCTTCTTATGCGGAGCTGGTGAGCATGTCCTTGCGAGCAGAGCAGGACGGAGATAGAGCGTCCCGCATGCGAGCACCAATGGTTACTAGGCCGCGACCGAATTTCCAGGGTGCACCTTTCCTCGGCAAGAGGCCGCAAGCAGATTCTCCTCCTAGGAGTTCAGCGCCGCCCGCTCAACAGATGAGAGCTGATCTTCGATGTTCCTATTATGGGAAGGTGGGGCACTTGGACCGTTTCTGCTTCTCCCGTATGCGAGCAGGTGGTTTTACTCCACCGTAGAGGGTTAGTCGTCCGATGCCTCAGGTTATTTCTCCTCCTCCTCTTCGATCAGCGCCAGCTCATCCATCCTTCAGACCTGCAGTTCCTGGTTTCAGGCCACCTCAGCGGCCCATGGTTCCTCCGCCGAATCGTCAGCAGCAGGCTCGTGTTCATGCGCTTTCAGCTGAAGCGCCTATGTGTGACTTAGTGCTGAGGTCCTTTGAGGTGATAACGCACATTGAAGGTATTCCCGTTTCTGTGTTAGTGGATACAGGGTCCACTACTTCTCTTATATCTTATGTGGCAGTTAGGCGTTTGGGTTTGAGATCTGTTCCTATGCAAGGAGTGACGCTTACTACCGCTACGGGGATTTCCTTTGCCTTGGGCAAGCGTTGTATGGATTGTTTGGTCGATCTGGGAAGTGGATCGATCCGTGTTGATTTGCTAGTCGCACCGCTTTATCACTACGATGTTATTATGGGTATGGATTGGCTCACGAGGATGCGAGCTGAGATTAATTGTGAAGCTAGATCAGTGACGATCCATGGACCTGAGGGCGAGACTATTACTTTTCCAGTTCAGGTCAGTTACCCTCTTCGTATTGATTTTTATTCTTCTCTGTTGGAGAGTTCGGCCGAATCGGCATTGGTTAGTATGTCGGTAGTTCAGGAGTTTGAAGATGTGTTTGAGTCGATTCCTGGATTACCTGCTCAGCGTGAGATTAATTTTGCTATCGATCTTATGCCTGGTGTGGCGCCCATTTCTTTACCCACCTATCGTATGCCTCCGAGTGAAATGGAGGAGTTGAGGAAGCAGATAGATGGTTTGCTGAAATTGGGTTTTATTCGGCCTAGTATGTCTCCTTGGGGAGCACCTGTTCTGTTTGTGAAGAAGAAGGATGGTTCCTTGCGATTGTGTATTGATTATCGCAGGTTGAATCTGGTAACTATGAGGAATAAGTACCCTTTGCCCAGGATCGATGATCTGTTTGATCAGTTGAAGGGGGCACGGTACTTTTCGAAGGTTGATCTGCAGTCAGGGTATCATCAGTTGCGCGTCAAGGATGGGGATGTGCAGAAGACCGCTTTTAGGACCAGCTTCGGTCATTATGAGTTCCTTGTGATGTCGTTCGGTCTGACGAATGCACCGGCCGTGTTCATGGATCTGATGAACAGGGTGTTTCGGCCATTCCTGTTCCGATTTGTCATTGTCTTTATCGATGACATCTTGGTTTATTCGGCGAGCCGGGCAAAGCACAAGGAGCACTTAAGAGCGGTCTTGGATATTCTTAGGGAGCATCAGCTTTTCGCACAGTTCAAGAAGTATGATTTCTGGAAAGAGGAAGTCAAGTTCCTGTGACATGTGGTGTCCAAGGAAGGAATAGCCGTCGACCTTGCCAAGGTAGCTGCAGTGCAGGACTGGAAGCAGCCTGGTTCAGTTACTGAGGTAAGGAGTTTTCTAGGTCTTGCAGGTTATTATCGATGCTTTATTCAGGACTTCTCGAAGATTGCTAGACCGTTGTCGCAGCTGACACGGAAAGATTTGAAGTTTGCTTTGAATGAGCAGGCGGAGTTAGCTTTTCAGGAGCTGAAGGACAAGTTGACGTCCGCCCCTGTGCTAGTATTGCCAGAGCAAGGGGTTAAGTATATTATATATACTGACACCTCTCGCGTTGGCCTGGGTTGTGTCCTTATGCAGAAGGACAGGGTGATTGCTTATGCTTCACGTCAGTTGAGGAAACACGAAGAGAATTACCCTACGCACGACCTGGAATTAACAGCAGTCATCTTCGCATTAAAGCTTTGGAGACATTACCTCTATGGTGAGGAGTTAGAGCTCTTTTGCGACCACAAGAGCCTTAAGTATATCTTCACGCAGTGTGATTTGAATATGAGGCAGCGCCGGTGGATGGAAACATTGAAGGACTTCAAGTTCAATGTTTCTTACCATCCGGGCAAGGCGAACGTTGTGGCAGATGCGTTGAGTCGCAAGAAGGCTATTGAGTTTGCGGCTCCGCTGATGATAGCAGAGTGGGATATGTTGGAGTTCGTGCATGATTTTGAGCAGAAGCTTACGGTGGTTGAGCCGTATGAGGTTATCGCGCACATTCGTGTACAGCCCGTTATCGACGAGAGGATCGTTGCAGCTCAGGCAGATGATGAGCTTTTGGTGAAGATGAGGCAGCGGGTTGGTACAGATGAGAACTCCGACTAGAGTGTTAGTTCTGATGGGGGCCGGTTATGTGTTCCTGACATCCCTGACTTGAGACGTGAGGTTCTCGAGTTAGCCCATAGTTCTAAGCTTACGATGCATCCAGGTAGCACGAAGATGTATCAGGATATGAAGAGGTCTTATTGGTGGGACAATATGAAGGTCATTTCTGAATTTGTTTCTCGTTGTCTCACGTGCCGGCAGGTCAAGGGCGAGCATCGCCGACCTCCTGGGTTGTTGCGACCCATGCCCATAGCTGAATGGAAGTGGGATTTCATCTCTATGGATTTTATTTATGGGTTGCCGGAGGACGAGGAAGGGATATGACTCTATTTGGGTGATCGTCGACCGATTAACGAAGTCGGCGCATTTCTTACCGATCGAGTCACTTACTCTGCGACGAGTTGGCTAGGTTGTATATCAAGGAGATAGTGCGTCGCATGGAGTTCCCTTAGAGATTGTGTCGATAGAGACACGCATTTTACATCTATCTTCCGGACTCGTATCTAAGAAGCGATGGGTGTGAAATTTCAAGCACCGCGTTTCATCCGCAAATAGATGGGCGACGGAGCGCGTGAATCAAGTCCTGAAAGATATGTTGCGAGCTTGTGTTTTGGATTTCAAGGACGGTTGGGATGATTGTCTTCTTGCCGAGTTCGCGTATAATAATAGTTTCCGGCGAGTATCGGCATGGCTCCCTATGAGGCGTTGTATGGTCACCGTGCGAGCACCACATTGTTGGGCGTAAATTGGTGAGCGTAGTTTGCTTGGCCTGGAGTCTTCAGAGAAGGTTGACATCATTCGACGTCGACTTTTGACAGCGCAGAGTAAGCAGAAGAGTTATGCTGATACAAGGCGTCGACCGCTTGAGTTTGAGGTGGGAGACCATGTGTTTCTGAAGGTCTCTCCTATGAAGGGAGTTCTGCAGTTCGGTAAGAAGGGGAAGCTGACGCTGAGATTTATTGGTCCATTTCAAGTTCTGGATCGAGTGGGAGTGGTAGCATACCGCCTTGCTTTGCCCACATCTCTTGCGGGCGTGCATAACGTATTTCATGTTTCTATGCTGAAGAAGTACGTTCTTGATCCTTCGCATATTATCAGTTGGGAGCAAGTGCAGTTGAGTGAGGATGCCACTTATCTACTGCGACCGACACGTATTCTCGACAGGAAGGAGTAGGTATTGTGTAGCAAGGTTATCCCTCTTGTGAAGGTGTTATGGATGCATCATGGTGTGGAAGAGGCTACCTGGGAATCTGAAGCTGAGTTCATAAATACCTACCCTCTGATCCTTGAGGATTATATGAAGGTATGAATTTCGAGGATGAAATTTTCTTTAAGGGGGGTAGATTGTAACGACCTTGGAATTTTTGTGCTAATCTTTCCTTAAGTAGTTGTTTTTGGGGTAATTAGCACTATACTCGATTGCTTGTGGAATTCGCATCAATCACTTTAAATTGTATCTGCATGGCTCTAAACCTGTAGATTATTTAGCGCTACGTTACTCTGAAATCTGAGATCCATCGCTAAATCCAGTTGTTCTGGAGAATTTTTGAAAGATCTGGATCGGACCTGGACCGCGCGTCGAAAGTCCGATAGCAATGATCTTAGGCTGTTGCGGTCACCAAGTTGGGCTTGACCATCACCTCGAAAATCAAGTCCATGTGATGTTCTGGGTCGATTTGATTGAGTTCGGAGTGAAGAGTGTGAGAACGGTTGGATATTTATTAAGTTTTTATGAAATCTGAGTCGTGTTGCTTGCGCGACAATTTTAAGCAATCTGACCGTTGGATTCTGACCCAATTTCACCCTCTGATCAGGATAGTTGGCTCAGGCATATCCTAGTGCTTGTGGACCTGATCGAGATTCCATGACCGTTGAATTGAGTGTGGTCTGCCACGGCTGATCTGAAGAGCCGGTTGGTATGAAAACTCAGCTTGACCTAGATCCATGGTCAAGGAGCTTAAGTCCGACGTTTCGTGGTTATAGGCCCACCAGAAGTGCTTCGTTGGATCGAGAAAGGTATGCTTTGGTTATAACCTAAGTATACCTTGTTCCTGGGGTTATTTTCATCAAATATAGGCCTATTTATAGTCCTTAAACCCTAGCTCTCTTTTCCATACGAATTTCTCTAACCCTTGCTTGGAAAGAGAGTGGAAAAGAGAGAAAGTGAGAGAGATAAGTTGGTGAATCATCTTGGATTCTTCTTTGTTCTTCTTCATCTTTGAACCTTCACTTTGAATCGTTCTTCTGACGGTTCTGAGTTCTTTTGGGGTAAGTTAACCTAACCCTAACCTGTGTTAGAGCTTAGATTAGTTTTGGAGTTGTTGTATCTCATTTCTATCCTTGTCTTAGGGTATTCTTTCACCGTTGATGAAGACAACTCGTCTAAATCAGTTCGGTGTTCTTTCCTTGCTTAAGGTGCGGACTTTAAGTGTATAGGTTATGGTTTTCAAGGCTTTCAATCCCAGTTAATGATTTATTCTTGTTATGGATGAGATTTCACATGCTAAATATTGTGTTTACGTTGCTTTCCTGTCATGCATGTGTTATATTGAGATTTGTGTATTCTATGTGTATTTATAAAGTACCGTATACGTATAAAATATGCACTTATGGTTGCCATGATTAATTGTCATGTATGTATGCTAGATGCATGTACGACAACTCCTTGGTAAAAGGAACTGTCTAAATGCATGTATTTCAACATACGTCATGTATGTTGTTCCATGTATGCTAAGTGTTTGTAGAAATGCATGAATGATCTAAAGTGTAATTTATTACACTAATTGCGGGCGTTGAGAAGTGATTCTCAACACTCCTATTGATGTGCATGATTTCCTATATGCAAGTTACATTCCATGTTATTTAAATTCAAGCATTTCATATGCTTACATTTATGTTAAGTTGAGATTCTTCAGATGCGTATGTACCATGATTTAAGTTGTTGTTCCATTACTGTTTTTCATTCCATATGAATATCTGTTGTAGTGTAAGGTGTGTGGTACTATGCATTAGTCCAGGAAATTGGTAATCGACTCTATGTTGGTGGTTAAGGTTGCTTTTGCCACGTAGGACGTATTAGACGAACCCGAGTCGTATTAGAGTTGTCGGCAGTGGTTTGGCCACGCGGAGTGTTTGCGCACTTTATGTCGTTCAATTCAACGTGCGCTCATGCTCGTCGAGTTCGTCAAGTAACCCGATTGTCCGATGTATGTTCACCATGTATGGACACTACTGCTTGAATCTAGGGTACCGAACTTACCAGTGAAATCCTATTAACTATGGTACTGATCCGCTAAGACTCATGAGCCGGACATGGTGGTATGGGACACCGTGGTCGAGCTGTCGGCCTACGCTGGGGTGACGAGCCTCCCCGTAGTGACCAGTGAGCAACTAAACTCGTGAGCCGATTATGGTGGTATGGGACACTGTATTCGTGCTGTCGGCCTACATTGATTGGTGACGAGCCCTTTGTAGTGACCTCGAGCATGCCTGGATACCACAAGGAGGTGACGAGCCGAATTGTGGTAGTAAAGGTATGAAAGGCGTGCATTGATTGGTGACGAGCCCTTTGCTACGACCACAAACATATGATCGTATGAGATGGCTAGGATTGATGACCCTAGAATGGATCACTGTTTGGATGGTGATATGAGGAAGGTATCTTAGCTTCCCAATCCGGCTGTGTGAAATGGACTAATAACAACTTGGTAATTATATCCATGCACTGCATTTGCATGTGCTTTGTAGATGTGGCGCACTTTGAGGCGATGTCATGCGTAACGTAAGATGAAGACGCTGAGGGTGTACGCGTGAGGGCACGCATCATTTTGCATACATCCTTGCATTAATAAGAGTACTTAGGATTTATTTAATTGTTCTGCTTTATCATTACTATTTGATTGAACTGATAACATGTTAACCAGTGCCTTATTGTTCCACTGAGTTGATCAGTCACTCCCACGTTTCTGGGGCGGTGTTAAACACCCACCAGACTCTGTCTTAGGCTCTGATGTTACAGATGTGGATGCGACTTTTGAGGCAGAGCGGGAGCTGGATGATGATGAGGCTGCGTTCTCTTATATGCAGTTTTCAGACGGGTTCTAGCGAGCTTCGGTCTGATGCGCGGGATTATGGGATTATTTTTGAGAACTTAAATGATGTAACTTGATACTTATAATTTTGTTAAATAACACTTTCAAACGACCTGGTTTGTATATGTACTTCAGGGATTTACACTTGTACACATATTTTTCTATAAGTCTTCCGCTTGCTTTATTCACTTATCCCTGAATCATATCTGTGTTTTGGCTTAATCTATTCCATGTTTTATGCACTAATACAGCCAACATACATTCATCATTAAATATGTTGCATAAGTGATGTTTTGGAACTCGGGAGCTGAGTTATGCTTGACCCCCGAATTTCAGGGCGTTACAGTCCTACCCCCTCATCTCTCATCCTAACCCTTCAATCTTCATTATCCTCCATCCAAATCGAAGCCAAGGAGCTAAGGAAGCCATAGAACCAAGAAGAAGTGGAACCGGTGGGTGATTTGTAGGTTAGATTCTATTTTTTATGATGGGCCAAGTGGGGCCTACCGATTGATGGTATGGATCTCACTTTGGACCCTAGGTGTGGCCGATGGCCCACCATGATTCATATGTTCATCCCATGATGGGGCCATTCTCCATGAACCTCATCATGATGTTTATTTTTCTCATGTGAAAGGTCATCTAGACCTTGTATTTTTTTGTGGAGAGGGGATCTCAACCGTTGATTTTGATTGGTGGGCTCACATGTAATGGGGACCCACTTGATGTACATTTTGTAATGAATGGAAGGGAGGGCCCATAGCGGCGGAGCCCTCCATCACACGTCTCTCTCTCTCTCTCTGTCTCCCCTGATTGTATGGCCCACCTTAATATGATGTGCAGCATCCACACCATCCAGACTCAATGGCTGGATGGGCCAGGAGCTGTTGGACAGTTGCTGTCCAGACCGTCTAGTAGGCTTAGATGAAGGGAGGCAACAAATATAAGCTTGATCCAGACCCTAGTGGCCCACCCACATGGCACCACCCTGATGCATGTATTATATCCCCACCATCCAAGTGAGCAGGGACAGTGGGGCCTACTATTACATGAGTGGTATCCATATCGTCCAATCACTGGACATGGTCGTGGACCCCACCATGATGTATTATCCAGGCTGACCAGGGCCCGGATGTTGTTGTTCATTCAAAAAATAATATATATATATATATATATTATATGGTGGGCCCATGTGGGACCCACCTCTGTGATAAAGTATTGGCTGGTGTATGCTTACACCAGTTACATAGTTGTTGTATTAATGTCAGCAAGCTCTATGGGTCCCACCAGCAGTATAGCTGCTAGAATGATGTCAGCAAAGTTCTAAGGGTCTGATCAGAGGTATGTTGTGAGACCTGTATCCTAGTTCGTCCTAGCCCGTACCATTCCATAGGCTTCTGCGTCCTCCTGGTCGAATTCCGGTGACTCGTGATCTGTAACCTGCATTTGTGCGCGATCCTAAGTCATATTCCATATTCCAGAGTCGGCTCGACCTGAGGCTTGAATCCCTATGACCGCGCCATTGTTGCGGTTCCGACGCCGCATCTCGCATGCAGAGGCGATACTCTGGCTAGGAGATGTGGGCCCGCGTTCGGTTTGAGAAAAAACCATGCATTACAAATTCCATGAGAATATATCTCATTAATCAAGTACATGTCCCATCCCCAAAAGTAACCCCTAAAATCAACTCTCTCTCTCTCCACCCATACATGTTAAGTACACACCTATCACTCACCCATCACTCCACATCACTCCATCACCTCTCACCCATCCCTCTCTCTCCTTACAACCTCTCTCTCTCATCTCTCTCTCATTCTCCCAAGCAACCCAACGTCCAAGCTTCATGGGAGAGATCTTGTGTGGCCCACCTTCCTACCACCCAATCCCACCATCCAAAGTCCATCTCAACCATTGAAATTCATCCATTAGAGCTCTAGGATGCTTTGGTGGAAGAAGGAAGAGGAGATCTAAGGTGGGTGCTTTCTTAGGGTTAGATTCATATGTTTTTGCTTGGATTTCATGATTTGAGGGCCCACTTGTGGTGGGACCCATCTTGATGTATGCATTTTATAGGGAGGGCCCATAGTGGCGGGGTCCCTCCCCTTCTCTCTCTCTCTCTTTATGTGTTGGCGTGTGGCCCACTTGATCCACGCTGCACAGTCGTGAGGACCCATCCCAATGTCTGTGTGCATCCAGCCGTCCATCTATTGGACCGGCTGGGACAGTGCTGTAGGGCCACACCGTGATGTATTTATTTCATCCACACCTTCCAAGACATCTGGACAGTGCTGGACCGGTTGGGACGGTGGGGATTCATCCCACATGTGGGTTCCCTTTTCTTTAAAAAATGGAAGTGGATTGGCTAGCATACCTCACCAGCAGCCATTGCTACTGCTGCATTTGACGTCAGTAAGGTCTGTGGGACCCTTATGACGTATGTGTTTCATCTATGCCGTCTACACCATCCATGTAGGGACGGTGGGGCCTGATGTAGTGGTCGTCCACACATGGGACGTGTGGACCCCACCTCGATGTGTGGGTTTTATATCTATAACATCCATTGTTGGACGATTGTAGATGGGACCCACCTTGATGTATTTATTCTAATCCAGGCCATCTATCTGCCTTGAATCCAAGCTGTCTATCTGTGCAGTGGACCCCACCTTGATATAAGTGTTTTATTTGCACTGTTTGTGTAGTGGATCCCATCATGGTATAAGTGTTTTAAAAGCACTGTCTGTGCAGTGGATCCCACCTTGATTGTATTTATTTTATATCCACCATCCATCACAGCAGATGGACACACCCTGATTGTATGAGGCCTGCCTTGATGAATGTGTTGTATTACACCGCCTGTCCATTTTGATGGATGTATGGCCCACCTTGATGCATGTGTTTTAGCCATGCCGTCCATTTGATGGCTGGCCTATATGCCATTGCTGTTGTACAAACGTCAACAAGTTCTGTGGGTCCCATATGGACCGTGGACACCACCATGATGTATTTATTTCATCCACACCATCTAGATTGTACTGGACGGTGCTGGACAATGTTTGATCAGTGCTGATTTACATGTCCAATGTTTCGACAGTACTGATTTTCATAGACAATGTTTGGCATTGATCATCATTGTGAGCCATGTGCCCCATAGAATAATAGTGTATAGTGATACACATGTTACACCTGCAACTATTGAAATGATTTTTGGTATAACCTAAGCTCTCACTTGAGGCCCATTGGTGTGACCCATCCATGAGGCCCATCTTAATGTATTTGTGGCTCATCCGTTAAGGCCCACCTTGATGCAATTGCAACCCATGTGATGAGGGCCATTGTGGTGTGTATTAGTCCATGGGACGTGGCCTATTGTGATATATTTCCATCCCAAATGATGAGGCCCATTGTGATGTATACTCGGCCTATGTGTTAGGGCCCAATGTGATATATTTGAGGCTCATGGGATGTGGCCCATGTGATGTGACCCATTGTGATGCATATAGGCCCATGTGATGCCTCTTGATGTGATGTTGACCCATGTGATAAGGCTCATTGTAATGTGTATGTGGCCCACCATGATGCGACCCATTGTAATGTATATAGGGCCATGTGATGCGGCCCACTGTGATGTATATAGGCCCATGAGTGAGGCCCGATGTGATGTATTTATGGCCCATGTGTCGAGGCCCATTGTGATGTACATGTGGCCCATGAGTGAGGCCCAATGTGATGTATTTATGGCCCATGTGCTGAGGCCCATAATGATGTATATGTAGCTCATGAATGAGGCCATGGGCCCACTATATGATTGGCCCTATGAGGGCCACTCCTTGGGAGCAATGTTGGTTAAATGTCCACATTGATGGGGGTTAAATATCCACATTGTGACTTTCTCTTAGGCTTGTTAGGCTTTTTCTCATCAGTGCCGATTATCGATGCTGATTATCGATGCTAATTATCGAGGCCAATTTCGATTGTTGAGGTTGATTTCGATTGTTAAGGTCGATTCTGATTGTCAAGGCTGATTCCGATTGTCAAGGTTGATTGTAGAGGCCGATTGACGAGGCCGATTCTGATTTTCGAGACTGATTATCAACGTCGATTTCAATTGTCGATGCTGATTCTAATTATAGTGGCCGATTCGGATTGCCGAGGCTGATTATCGAGGCCGACTCTGATTGTCAAGGGTGATTGTCGAGGCCGATTGACGAGGCCGATTTTGATTGTTGAGGCTGATTTCGATTATCGAGGCCGATTCCGATTGTTGAGGCCAATTCTGATTGTCGAGGCTGATTTTGATTGTTGAGGCCGATTATCGATGCTGATTATGGGTACCGGTTGTCGATATTGATTATGAGTGTGACAACATAGCATCATGATATATGCCCATACACATCATCTGTATGTTTATTATGAGATTTGGTTGACCATTGCATATGTCATTGGGCAGGTTGTTATGAGACTCCCTGATAGGCAGAGATTGTCTCACATGAGCACATGGTATGCACAGGATTGATGCGTGATTAGATTGTATGACACATGCATCTTACATTGTGTGTTGTGATTAATGTACGCCCAATGACATCAGGGCCGTAACCTCTATAGGCATGTTGTGGATGGTTAGATGGGACACAGGAAATCTGTTACTAGCATCGGGGCGTCATAGATGTCCCTAGGTGAAAATTCCTAAACCACCGAGGCCAGGAGACGCCCCAACGTTGAGACCGAGTAGATACATGAGCGCCCGAGTGCCGAATACCAGTAGGTGTGTCTCTTATTGTGTTATGGTTGGTTGGGAGGGGGTGTGGCCTTATCCGTCCAAGGGTAGGGGGCATAGCTAGGATGAGTTTGACCAGCTTGTAAATGGGTCTGCTATTGACATACCGGGTATATATTGGTTGAATACTTGCCAGGCGGATAGTGAGGTCTCTTCCACTTGCATGGTTGCGCGTCTAGTGGGCGGCGATTACATGCAGAGTGTACTAGACCCTGGTGATGATCTCAGAGATGTACAATACTGATATGTGGACTTATTGAGCGGGAGTTGTATGCTTAGCATCTTACTTATTCATTCATTCATCACTATCCACCCGGGCTGGTGGTGCATAACTAATTTGATATGTGTACCTTTGTAATGGCCAGGATTTTGGTTAGGCGCGCGAGTAACCTGAGGTTAGGAGTTTTTCACATTGAGTCTATCTATCCAAATTTAGGTATGGGACTAGTTTGGCTAGAAGTCCCTTGTGATGAACCCCATAGCCTGTGATACTATGGACTATCATCCCGATTTCACACTCCAGCATGGTCATTCCATTCGCACCGCATATTGCATTACATCCGCGGCATATGGCATTTTGGGTTACTATGTTTCTGCATTTATATGGCCTAGATACGGCTGACGGTATTCATGAACTGATTAGGAATTGTATATTGCATTGCATCCTCGGCATCTGATATTTAGCTCTTTACGACTCCTCATTTGCACAGTTGATCTGCATTGCGTACTCTGATATTGTATGACTCATGGACTTGCTAGTATTTCTAAAATTGTATGATTATGGCATTATATTAAATACTTGACACTTACCGTGTGCACACACTTACACCACCCTCTAAGCTTTCTATAAGCTTATGCACGATAGATGTGTGCAGGTGATGTTAGGTTGCAGTAGCATTGGGCTTGGAGCGTGCAACGGTCTTCTCAATCTTTGATTTTCAATATATGCATGTTCCTTTTAGGATTGTATTCAACTGTTTATATTAATGGATATATAATGATGATGTTGCCTTTGTGATTTGGGTAAACTTATGGTTATGCTTATTACAAGTTAAATGTACATTGAAAAAAAAAATTCTCCTTGTAGGATCCCAGGATCAGAATCTGGCGTGTGGATGCTGGGAGTCGAGAATGGGGTACTACGGAGGCTGTCGGCACCGGATTCGACGATCAGGAATTTTGTGAGCCCACTTTCCGAGTTTGGGGCATGACAGAAGTTGGTATCAGATCATAGCTTGGGAATACCTTAAAATAATATCACATATCCGCTGATAACTACCTTGCACTCTATGATTATTTAGAATTTAGAATGGTTAGATCCCTAAGTTCAAATAACTTAGAAATTTTTTAATATAGCTCCTTACCATTGAGATTGTGAGGCTACATAGTATTCCATTTTCGATCATTTTTATTCGGGATTTGAAGATTAGTGGGGTCATCATAGTGCTGATGAGGCATTTTGGGAGCAAGAGGTTGAGATTTGTGGGCATTGTCCCTATCTCTTAGGTGTTTGATGATTATATCTATAGTGGTAGGATTTCCTTCCCTTTGTGAGCTCTGTATTGGTTGTATTGTGGTTTAAATTTTGAGGATGAAATTTTTATTAGGAGAGGAGAGCTGTGAAACTCGTATCCTAGCTCGTACTGTTCCATAGGCTTCTGTGATCCTCCCAGTCAAATTTCGGTGACCCGTGATCTGTAACCGGCGTTTACGTGCGATCCTGAGTCATATTCCGTATTCCATAGTTGGCTCGACCCAAGACTTGAATCCCTGCGACTGCACCGTCTTTGCGGTTCTGACGCCGCATCTCGCCCACAGTGGCGATACCCCAGGCCAAGATATGTGGGCCCGCATTCAGTTCAAGAAAAACACCGCGCATTGTAAATTTCAAGAGAATATATCCCATCAATCAAGTATATGTCCCATCCCCAAATGTAACCTTTAAAGTCAACTCTCTCTCTCTCTCTCCACCCATACATGTCAAGTACACACCTATCACTCACCCATCACTCCCCATCACTCCATCACCTCTCACCCATCCCTCTCTCTCCTTACAACCTCTCTGTCTCATTCTCCAAAGCAACCCAATGTTCAAGCTCTATGGGAGAGAGCTTGTGTGGCCCACCTTCCTACCACTAAATCCCACCATCTAAAGTCCATCTCAACCGTTGAAATTCATCCATTGGAGCTCTAGGATACTTTGGTGGAAGAAGGAAGAGGAGATCTAAGGTGGGTGCTTTCTTAGGATTAGATTCCTATGTTTTTGCTTAGATTTCATGATTTGAGGGCCCACTTGTGGTGGGACCCATCTTGATGTATGCATTGTATAGGGAGGACCTATAGTGGCGTGGTCCTTCTGTGAGTCCCGTATCCTAGACCGTACCGTTCCGTAGGTTCCCGCGATCTTTCCGGTCGAATTTCTGAAATCTTCGACCCGTAACCAGTATTTATGCGCAACCCTGATTCACACGCCGTCAACCCAAGTCGACTCAACCTAAGATTGGTACCTTAGTGGCCGCATCGTCGTCGCGGTTCCGATGCCGCGACTTGCGCGCTTATCCGATACTCTGGCCAGGAGATGTGGGCCAGCATTTGGTGCAAGGAAAACGCCGCGCATGCGAATTTTGAGAGAATCTTTATAATATGTCACATCAATCAATCCCATCATGTCAGGTACATGTCAAGTATACATCACCTTTTTACCCATTCCTAAGTAACCCCAAAGTCAAAAAGTTCTTACATAAGCCCATACTTTTCTTACACCAAGCAACCCCAAAGTCAAAAAGTCTCTTACACACGTATCACTCACCACATCCATCACCCATCACTCCTCTCTCTTTACAACCCTCTCTCTCATTCCAAGCAAACCCAAAAACCACCACATGTCCAAGACTCTCCCCATCTCTTCCAAGCTACAAGTGTGGCCCACCTTTCCTACTCTTTCATCTCCCATCTCAACCATCCAAACCTCATCTCCTCTGTTGGAATCAAAGTTAAGGAGCTAAGGAAGCCTAGGGTACAAGAAGAAGCTGGTGGGTAATCGTGGATGTTTGTCTTTTAACTTTTTTTTTTATTTAATGGTCCATCTACATGGGACCCACCTTGATGTATGCTTATATTCAAGAGGGGCCCATAGTGGCGGGGCCCCTCCGATATTGCCGATGTCTCCCTCTTTCTCTCTCTCTCTTTTTATGATTACGGCCCACCGAATATATGTTTATCATCCATGCCATCTACCGGTGGACCCCATCTATGTGGGACACACCATGATGTTTTTTTTATGCCATCCCAATCGTCCATAGGGGGCCCACCTTGATGTGGCTAGAGTGGGGTGTGGTTGTCAGTGAAGTGTGATCTGACGTGGGCCCACCCAGCTCCATAGCTCAGGTGGCAGGCCGAGTGAAAGATGCCTCGTTTCAACACAGGGGGTCTTGGTATTGATCCCTGTGGAGGTGGCTAACATGGAGTGTGTGCTGACATGAGTGTGTACTGACATGGAGTGTACTGGCATGGGAGTGGACTAATGGTGGGGTCCATGGGACCCACCCATGTCATCCATCCATTTTGGTGGGCCACATCGTACCGTATGTGTTTTATCCGAACCGTCCACCACCCTTGGACAGTGCAGCCCACGTCTGTGTGGCCCTCCTTGGTGCGTGTGCACACTCAGGTCCATAGCTCAACTGACAAACTGAGTGGAGGTACCTCGTTTCAACGGTGGGCCCCCATAGCTCATGTGGTAGATTGTGTGAAAGATACCTCATTTCAACGCTAAGGTCTTGACATCCATCCCTAAAGGCGGTGGCAGCAGTGAAGCGTCAGCTGACATGGGGTCCATGGGACCCACCCACGTCATCCATCCTTTCCAATGAGCCACGCCCCAGTGTAAGTGTTGTACCCAGCCATCCACCATCTTTGGAGAGTGGGGCTCACCCCACGTGTGGAGCCACCTTGGTGTATGCATCAGTCCAAGCCGTCCATGGCCTGGACGTTGTTCAAATATTGAATATAATATTAATATATTATATTAATTATATTAATATATGATATAATATATTATATATTATATTATAATATAATATCATACCTCATATTAATGTTGTGGTGGGCCCTATGTGGGACCCACCTCTCCCTTTAATGCCTAAAAGCTGCACAGCAACAACTATTATACATATATAATATATACATATTATATTATGTACTATATATGTATGTGTATAGAGATATAACGGTGGGCCCTACATGGAATCCACCTCTACCCCCCCTTTTTAATGCAGATCAGATGCAGTTACAGCATCTATACTATATATTTTATATATATACTGGAGGGTGGGCCCTACGTGGGACCCACCCTTGCTTTCCTTTATAGCAGCAATAGCTGTATGTATTGACGTCAGCAACTTGTGGGTCCCACCAATATGTGTTATATCTGACCGTCCATCCAACTGTCATACCTCTTGTGCCACCCATGATGCATGTGTTGTATCCAACTGTCCAACCATTTGACATATCATTTCATGGCATGGGATACGTGAGTGAGATCCAAAGTTCAAGTGGACCCCACCATTTGCACTATTAATGGGGTACAGTGACATCCACTGTTTAAAACTTCTTAGGAGCCACAGTGGTTCCCGTCCAAGCTGATTTTTGGTTTTCACTTCATCTATCTCTATGCTAACTTATGAATATGTTGGATCTCATTATGCATATAGGTCAGCCCATTTGGCTTGACCCATTGATCGGCCTACTGATCGACCCATTTGGTTCGGCCCATTTGATGTATTGAGTCCCATGGTGATGTAAGATTCCACCATAATGTATGTGATTGTGTTTTTAGCGGTCATGCCTTAGGAGCAATGATGGTTTGATGTCCACATTATAAGAATAATGTTGGTTAAATGTCCGCATTATAATTCTCCCTAAGGCCCATTGTTAGGCCCATACTTGTAGGTTGTCTAAGCTCATCTTCATTTTGAACAACATCCATCACCATATAACATGTTTAGTATAGTTCCATGATTCATGATCATACGCATCATATGTATGCTTGATATGAGAAGTGACTGATCATAGCATATGCCTTCGGGTAGATAGTTTAGGGGCTCCCGGATAGGCGGTGTCGTCCTACATGAGCACACGATACGTGCATGATTGCTGCATGACTAGATAGTGTGATTCATGCATTCGCTGGATAGTGTGATTTATGCATTCGCATTGTGTGATATGGTTACTATACGTCCTAACGACATCAGGGTCGTAGCCGCCACGGGCATATCGTGGTTTGTAGGATTGGATACCGGAAATCTTGTTCTACATGAGGTGCTATAGATATCCCTGGGTAAAAGTCCCTAAACCCTTATGGTACTAAGAGGTTGCTCCAACGTCTAGACCAAGTGGGTGCATGAGCGCTAAGTGCCGATTACCAGAAGGCCGCACTTTTCACTGTGTCATGGTCGGTTGGAAGGGGGTACGGCCTTACTCGCCCGAGAGGAGGGGGCAAAGCTAGGCTGAGTTTGACCAACTTGAGGAATGGGTCCGCTATCGATGAACCAAGTCCGATATTGGCAGGCAAATAGTGAGGTCTCTTCCACTTGCCTTATTGCGCGCGATGGGGCGGCAATCTGGTTTGGAGTGTACTAGATCTCGGTGATATTCCAGATTTGAGCTGTATTGATATGTGGATTTAGATGAGGATTCGTATGCTTGACTTACATCTAGCATCGCATGTCCTTGGTATGGCCGACATCATTCATGCCTTGCATCGCATAGCCTTGGTACGACTAATGGTATTCATGGACTCATCAGCATATTTCACATTACTCTGATACTGCATAATTATATTACTACCTTATGCACACACTTACACCACCCTCTAAGCTTTCCATAAGCTTATGCACAACCGTTGCGTGTAGGTGACGTTGGAGCGCAGCAGTGCTTTGCAGATCATCTTGGAGCTTTTTGTTCATTATCATTATATTTCCCTTTATGCTCATTGTACTTGTAAAGTTTTTAATCATAGTGAAAATGTGATGGAATTTTTGGTTGTTGTTTGTGGGTTATGCCTTTAGTTAAGCTTATTACGAATCAAATTGACATTAGAAATCCTCCTCGTAGCATACCAGGATTGAAACCTGGCAAATGGGCGCCGGGAGCCGAGAATGGGGTTCTATGGAGGCTGTCGGCGCCGGATTCAGAAATCAGGAATTTTATGAGCACGATTTCCGAGTTTGGGCCGTGACACCCTCCCCTTCTCATGTCTCTCTCTCTCTCTCTTTGTGTGTTTGCGTGTGGCCCACTTGATCCACACTGCACAGCCATGAGGACCCACCCCAATGTATGTGTGCATCTAGTCGTCCATCTGTTAGACCGGCTTAGATAGTGTTGTAGGGCCACACCGTGATGTATTTATTTCATCCACACCGTCCAGATCGGTTGGGACGATGGGGATTCATACCACATGTGAGGCCCCTTTTTTTTAAAAAAAAATGGAAGTGGATTGGCTGGCGTACCTCACCAGCAGCCATTGCCGCTGCTGCATTTGACATTAGCAAGGTCTGTGGGACCCTCATGACGTATGTGTTTCATCTATGCCATCACACTGTCCATGTAGGGATAGTGGGGCCTGATGTAGTGGTCATCCACACGTGGGATGTGTGAACCCCAGCTCAATGTGTGGGTTTTATATCTACACCGTCCATTGTTGGACGGTTGTAGATGGGACCCACCTTGATGTATTTATTCTAATCCAGGCCGTCTATCTGCTTAAATCAAGGTCGTTTATCTGTGTAATGGACCCCACCTTGATATAAGTGTTTTATCTGCATTGTCTGTATAGTGGATCCCATCATGGTATAAGTGTTTTATCTGCACCTGAAAAGGCCGAGCTATTAAGTCCTTGAGGGGGAGGTGAATAGGACTATGCCAAATTAAAAATTAATAGTAGAATTTAATCAAAATATAAATGCTGATAACAATAAACAATCTCACAATGCTGAAAATAAATACAACCTCAAATGTACGAGTATTGAGAGTGATACAGATGTTGTTCTAAGGACAACCTTACACCAAAAACCAAAGGTTTATGGTAGGACAACCTGATTCCTAAAAAGGTCTGTGTATCAAAAACTCAAACTGATACAGAGGAATAAAGAAATAAATAGCAAGGAATGAAATCTAAGCTATTACAACATTCCCACACTTACATAAAAGAAATTACAATATTCTCCACAAATGCAAAAAGGGAAATTACAACCATTCACAAAAAGAAATAAACAATCAAACCACAAGACCAGAAATTATAGTGGTTGCTTGTGTGTACACCAACTGTTTAGAAAAACAGCCACACAACTACTCCACTCCTAATATCCTCACACAGTGGATATTAGCGTTCACTATGAAAATAAGTTTTTCCAGGTTCACCTAAAACCCTCACAATTGTGTCTTTCAAGTGGGTTTACACAATTCAAAAAATCCCACACTCTAAGTTTTCTGGATCACCTCAAATAAAACAAAACAAAGAGATTTTTTTGGCACAATCTCAATGAAACCAAAATAAAGAATTTACAAAAACTGTAAAATACCTGGATATTCACTTTTTGATGCAGCCCGGAAGAACCAAATCAGAGTAGAAGTTCAATGTCCACACTCACTTATGAAATAGTTCTAGGTTCCAAATTGATTTTAAATTAAATCAAATTGGGCTAGCTTTATTTGATTTTTATTCCAAGAAAAGGACAAGTCTCAATCCCTTCTTCAAATATGATTGGAATAAAGAATACAAAATCAAATATAACAAAGCTAAATTAAGAGAATATTAAATGAGTACAATATAACTTAAAAAGATGACTAACTTATCTCTTAGAGTGGCATATTGATTTAGCTTGAATTGAATATGAAATTCTAAAATTCATGCTCTATTTATAGTTACAGAAAATCCCATTCTCGACTGGTCCTGAGGTCGGCACGACTGGTCATAGGACCAACAGATTTTTGAAAATTTGAGCACGATAGGATAAAGCTGTTCCACGACTTGTCGTAGGATCTGCTCGACCGGTCAAGTGACCTCCACCACTGGTCGAGTCCTGTTACGACTGGTCGTGTGGAACCCGATTTAGTTGCTGGACTTTGAGTCTAGGCTGCAGGACTAGTCAAGCACTGTTCACACAACCAGTCGAGCAGTCTCCAGGACTAGTCAAGGCATTAACAAAAATTCCTAAAAATCAGTAACAACCTTAGGACTGGTCGAGGAATTCTTAGACTGGTCGAGCCAGTGCAAGGATTAGTCAAATAAAGTCCAAGACTAGTTGAGAAACAGTCAATGCACTTATAAAGTGATCCAATTTAAATTATGTATTCAAAATGACCTACCCTATGGTCAATCTAAGGTCATTCATACCTTATACATAATGTATGAACATTAAAACTTCTTTTCCTTCTGTTGAAAGTTGATCTTTGAAGTTCACGAAGTTTGAGATCTTTACACATGATGAAGCTTGATCTTGAGACCTTTTGAGGCTTCAACTTGAAGTATATTGAAACTTGAATTTGTAACCTTTGACTTAAAACATCTTGAAACTTGAGCTTGAGGTTTAGAGTAAAGAACTTTATTTAGTAAAGAAATTTGTCTTGACTTGAAGCTTGACCTTGAATTCACACTCGATGTTGTATTCGAACATGACCAAGTAAACTTGCATTTCTTGAAGTAAAAATCTTTGTTCTTGAGAGATGCATTGTCTTAAATATGTAGATATGCTACACAAGACACAGATTCAAAAAGGTTTTGGTACTACAAAATTTGACAATTATAAGAGCTAGAAACCATAACACTTACAATCTCCCCCTTTGTCAAATTTGTGACAAAACATACTTCATAAGAACATAAACATTATACATACAAAAAAAATAATCATGCATTAGTTATCAATATGAACCAGTCAACCTGGTTCAAGAATCATGCACCAGTTATAAACAGGTCGTAAAAATTCGCATCATACTTCCCCTTACTTACTCCTCCCCCTTACACAAAGAAGGCTATATGTCTACATGTCTGTAATCCACATGCCATATATCATAAACACCATACTCAAGCATGCCAAAATTCTCCCCCTTTTTGTCACAATATGACAAAGGAAGAAATCAATACATGAAACATGACATCAAACACAAGGGAGAATAAGTCAAGTAATGAGGAATAATGGATCAAGATAGCCAAGATATTAACTTTATAGCAAGTAATGTTCATGCAAAATCAACCAACATCAACAGAGTTCTACTAGATACCATCCCACAAACATAAAGAAAGCTAAGTATCATAATAGTTATTACAAGCCATATAAGAAAACACTAATCAGATCCTGAAGAAGGAGCAGGTATGGTAGGATCAAGTTTATGAAGTCCCTTGTTCAGGCGCCTAAGATATTTGCACATATATTTGAACTACAAATCATGGGACACATTCATATTCTCTACCTTCTCCTCAAGTGAGCGCAACTGCGCATCAAAGTTAGAAGGCTGATAGTCAGGATCATATGCTGAATCAGACTCGATCTCATCAAAAATATCATCCATGTTTATGTCATCTCGAGGTAAATCACCTTCTTCTTCTTTCACTGCAGCAGCTCCTCCAACACCCACATTTACTTGGCCTGTGGCCAACCTCAGATTCATTTTGTTTATATTAGAGTTGTTAAATATTAGGTGTTGAATGGGAGCCTCTCCAAAAAGTATAGTTACTAATAAATGAGTGGCTAACACAGTCATTAGATAAGCAAAAGGGATATCACTATGTCCAGGATGGAGATGGAATTGTATAATATAATGACAGATTAAAGAAGGAAGACATACATTGGTTTTAGAAACAATGGCATGAAGAATCCGAACCATGAAAGTAGTGAGTTCAGTTTTGTTACCAGAATGAGGATACACATTGGAAATGATATCCTATGAAGGATTCTGTATCTGGGTAATAAATACTTTGAAGCAAAAACATTTCCATTAGTACTCCATTGCGCATCTATATTGCACAATTCTCTAGTAAACATACATTTTTCTGATTCAGATGGTTTAGCTACTAAAGTGCTAATTGGAATACTTTCATCATTAATAGGTATCTCCATTAAACCAGAGATCAAATGTCGGTCTATTTCAACTGGACCTTCTCTAGTAGCAATGTAGAATGTTATCCCATCCTCCAGATTAGAGAAGAGGAAGGATTTCAAATAGAGCTAGATGTTCAACACGAACAGGTCAATTCAACTATTACATTGCGCAACCTTATATCTCGCACATAGGAGGGATCTAGACGTTGAAGGATCATGAGAACTTTTCTTTTTCCCTCTACCTTCCATTTACAACTTGGAAATCAAGGAACCAAGTGGTTGTAAAAGAAGTAGAGTGGGTTTTCTCAAGATCAGATTTTGGAGAAGAAAATCCCAAAAACCTCAAAGAAACAAGAAATAAATCACTCCAAAGATGAAAAAGAAGTGATATGAACTTGAATCTACAAGGAAAATGGAAATAAAGTACTAACCTTAAAGAACAAGGAGATGGATTCGACCGGTCGACCTAGGACTCATTAGAGAAGAAGCCCAAAATGAAGAAAAAGGGTATTTTCCCCCAAATAAATGTCAAACCCACGCTACACGACTGGTCGAGTATGTACTCGACTGGTCGTGCACAGTAAAAAATGTGCAATTTTCATATAATTTGATACAGAAATACATGAATAATCAATTCAAATAGCACATACCAAGATCAAATTTCAATTTAGAAAACCTACTTTTGTCGAGCGGTTTTGTGAAAATGTCAGCAAGTTGAGTCTCAGTTGGACTGTATTCCAAAGAAATTGTCTTTTCTTCCACTAATTCATGAATGTAGTGATATCTAATGTCAATGTGCTTAGTTCGTGAATGCTGAATTAGATTTTTAGATATATTAATTGCACTGGAATTATCACAATATAAAACCATAGAGTCCTGTGCAATTCTGTAATCGCTTAACATTTTTTTCATCCGTACAAGCTGAGTACATGCATTCCTGAAAAGGCCTAACTATATGTCCTAGAAGGGGGGGGGGGGGGGGTGAATAGGACAATGCCAAATAAAACTTATAACAGTGGAATTAAAAAGAATATGATAGCCAACATAAATCACAATGCAAGAAAGTAAAATAACCTCAAAATTCAGATCTTGAGAGGTTGATACAAATGTTGTTCTAAGGACAACCTTACACCAAAAACCAGAGTTTATGGTAGGACAACCTTATTTCTAGAAAGATCTTTGTATCAAATCTCAAACCAAAGAGGAATACAGAAATAAATACAAACTGAATTGAAATAAATTGTAATCACAAATGTATTGTTCTAGGGACAACCATACACCATAAAAATGGCAGGGCAACCTTGCTGGAACAACTTTTAAAGGAAGTTGAATATCAAGCTGATAAAAGAATAGCAGAAAATAAATTCTAAACTATTACAAAATTCTCACAATGCTTGAATTAAATGATTACAACATTCACCACCATACATACATCCCACAAAAGAATAATTAAAGATCAGAAGTATAAATCATTCAACCACAACACAAGGGATTATAGTGGTTCACCTGTGTGTTCACCAACTGTTAAACAACAGCCACACAGAATGCTACTCCACTCCTAATATCCTCACACAGGGGATATTAGCATTCACTAACAAAATAGGTTTTCCCAGGTTCACCCAAAACCTTTACAATTGTATCTTTGTCTGTGGGCTTACACAATTAAAAAACCCCACTTCTGAGTTTTCCTGGCTCTCCTCAGATAACCAATACAACAAGATTTTTCTGGCAAATCTTGAAAGAAACCAAAACAGAAAGGAATTTACAATTAAATGTAAAATACCTGATTATCTCCTTCGTTGTAGCAGCCCGGTAGAACCAAATCAGAGTAGATGATTGAATGTCCAAGTTCAATGTCCAGTACTCAATTACAATGGTTCTAATTCTAATAGATTTTAAATTAAACCAAATAGGGCTTGCCTTAATTGATTTTGATTCCAAAGAAAGGGAATAACAATTCCTCTTATCAAATTAGATTGGAATAGCAGAAACAAAATCAATTAAATAAAGCTAAGGAAAGAGAATATTAAATAAGCACACTTAGCTTAGATGGAGCACAGAATTATCTCTCAGAAGTTCGACGAAGATTGGCTTGAATGGATTAATTAATTCAATGATTTCTTCTGAGATTCGTGCCCTATTTATAGGTGAGCAGATCGCGTCTTCGACTGGTCTAGGGAGCTCTTCGACTAGTCGAAGCAATAACAAATATTTGAAAAATCAGGCGCCATAAGCTTTGACCGTTCTCGAGTCTCGTAAGGTCACCTTCGATCGTCGAAGGTCTCCTTCGACTGGTCGAAGAACCTGAAAAACAACGCTGGATTTTGTGTGGAAGATTTTTGACTGGTCGAAGATGCAGTCGACACTATTCCTTCGACTGGTCGAACAGATTCCTGGACTAGTCGAAGCCTAACAGATTTTATCCAAAATTTGTAACAAACTCACGACTGATCGAGGAATTTCTTAGACTGGTCGAAGCAACTCTAGGACTAGTCGAAGAAGGCCTAGGACTAGTCGAAGAACAGACCAAACTTATGTAAAATAAATATTCGATTTATGTATCCAAAATGACCTACTTCTAAGGTCAACCTAAGGTCAGTCAAACCTCAACCATGTAGTAAGGACATTGAAACATTAGGAACTAGTGGCCTTGAAGTATGATCCTTGAAGTCTTGATGTAGTTCAATCTTGAAATCTTGATGTAGCTCAATCTTGAAAGTGTCTTGAGTTCTTTACAAACTGCCTTGTACTCTTCTTGAAGTCTTGCAGCTTGAGTCTTGTCTTGTGAGCAGTTCTTGCATTCAAGATTGATCCTTGTACTTATGAGCTTTGCTTGTTGTGAGCTTAGCTTGTTTATGAATGTTGATCCTTAAGAGAGCTTCACTTATGCAAGTTATATATAACAGTGATTTTGGCACCACAAATTTGACAACAGACAGGGATATAAACTATAGCACTTACAATTCCCTGTATTCAGCCTCAGTAGTTGAGAGCGATACGGAACTTTGTTTTTTACTTTCCCAAGAAACTAAACAGTTCCCAACATAGAAACAACCGCCACTGGTTGATTTCCTATCATTAATGTTACCAGCCAAATCAACCTCAGTATAACCAGCTAATTGATCACTAGTATCATGTGAATACCAAAGACCCAGATTTGCAGTGCTTACGACATATCGCATAATCAACTCAACAGTAGTTAAATGTGACTCTTTAGGGTTAGATTGATATATAGTGCAAATTCCTACGCTAAATGCAATATCAGGTCTACTTGCAGTTAAATAAAGCAATCTTCCAATCATACTTCGATATAGTTTAGGATCCACACTCTTACCTGAGAGTCCTTTGAGAGTTTCAAAGTAGTACTCATAGGAGTATCAAATTTTTTCCCATTCTCAAATCTGAACTTTTTAACTAAGTTCAGAGCATATTTGGTTTGAGAAATAAAGAAACCATTAAGTTGTTGTTTACTTGCAACCCTAGGAAATAATTCAATTCCTCAACCATGCTCATTTCGAACTCAGATTTCATGAGATTTACAAATTCAACAGTCATGTTAGCACAGGTAGATCCATAAATTATATCATCAACATAAATTTGCACTATTAAAATGTGATCATTATGTTTCTTAACAAATAAAGTTTTATCAACACTTCCCATTAGAAAATTATGACTCAGTAAAAACTTAGTCAACTTTTCATACCATGCCCTGGGAGCTTGTTTCAAATCGTAAAGAGCCTTTTTTAGGCGATAAACATGATCAACATTCTTAGGGTCTTCAAAACCCGTTGGTTATTCAATATACACTTCTTCATGCAGATGCCATTTAAGAAAGCACTCTTTACATCTATTTGGTATATTTTAAACTTTCTAAAACATGCAATGGATATAAATAGTCTGATTGATTCAAGACGAGCCACTGGGGCAAAGGTCTCATCATAATCGATGCCTTCAATTTGAGTGTACCCTTGTACAACTAGCCTAGTCTTGTTTCTAATGATATTACCAAGTTCATCAGACTTATTTTTGAAAATCCATTTAGTTCCAATAATGTGTTTATCTTTAGGTCTTGGAACTAAATACTAAACATCATTTCTAATAAATTGATTTAGCTCTTCTTGCATCACAACAATCAGTTTTCATCAGTTAGAGCTTCTTTTACATTAGCCAGTTCTATCTAAGATGTAAAGCACATGTAATTATATATATCTTCTAGTTGTCTATGAGTGCGAACACCAGTGAGAGGGTTTCCAAGAATCTAATTAGTTGGATGATCTTTAATAGTCCTCAGTTCAGAGTTATTTTGACTTGAAGAAGTATTTGGTTTATCAATTAGAAGTACTTCATCATTTTCTGAACTTGAAATAGGTGTATTCAAGTGATCATCAATAACCACATTAATAGACCCTTGAATAACACCGGTCCTCTTATTAAGAACCCGATATGGTCGACTATTTAGAACATACCCTAAAAATATTCCTCATCACTTTTGGTGTCAAACTTACCTAGATTTTCTCGGTCACGAAAAATGTAGCACTTGCTGCCAAAAAATCAAAAGTATTTGACAGTAGGCTTCTTATCAAACCACACTTCATAAGCTGTTTTACAATTTGATTTTCTAGTATAAACATGGTTAATTATATAACACGCAGTATTTATAGCTTCGGCCCAAAGATTTTTAGGGAGCTTCATATTATTTAACATTACATTTGCCATTTCTTGAAGCACTCTATTTTTTTCTACTATACCATTCTGTTGTGAAGTTTTGGGCGCAGAGAATTCATGTTATATTCCCTGATCACTACAAAACTTCTCAAAACTCCTATTCTCAAATTCTAATCCATGATCGCTACAGATCTTACAGACTTAAGAGTCTTTTTCAGTTTGGATACATCTAAGTACCCTTTTTACTTCATCGAGAGTTTCTGATTTATCTTTTAAGAAGACTACCCAAGTATATCTGGTAAAGTCATCAACAGTTACCAGTATGTACTTCTTGCTACCTTGACTCTCCATTCTAGTTGGTCCAATAAGATCCATGTGGAGGAGTTCGAGCGGTTTAAATGTGGCATTGGAGTCCACCTTTTTGTGAGAGCTCCTAATTTGCTTGCTAATCTGGCATTCACCATATATTTTATCTATTTTTTGTATTTTGGGTAAGCCTCTTACTAACTCTCTTTTGCTCAATCTATACAAGTTGCGGTAGTGTACATGTCTGAGGCGTTTATGGCATAACTGGGTCTCATCGGTATGGACCATGTAACACGATAGATTAGATGAGCTAGAATCACTTACTATGTAGCAGTTTTCTGAAGTTCTACAACTAGTTAATATTATAAAACCATTTTTATTTAAAATTTCGCACCCCAGGTTAGTGAATTTTACGCTATGATTCTTATCGCATATTTAAGAAATGCTTAATAAGTTGTGTTTTAACCCTTCTACATATAAAACATTCTCAAATAAAAGGGAGGTTAAAAAGTTAGACCGTACCTTGGCCAACAATCCTACAGTTGCTACCATCACCGAATGTGACTGAACCATCAGTCATGTCTTTAAGATTGGTGAACAAACCTTTGTCACCTGTCATGTGTCTAGAGCAACCACTGTCTAAGTACCACTTTGAATGGCTTGAAGCTTTGAAAGTGGTGTGGGCAACCAAGCAGGTAACCTTAGGAACCCATTTCATTATAGTCTTGGGTTTAGGAGTATAGTTGGTCTTCTTATTTTTGTAGTTGATATAAGACCGGCCCACTAAGTTAGATTTTAACAGCTCCTTAAGTAAATTAACAATTTTCTCAACTAAAGGATTACGATTATGATTTTATAGTTGATATGGTTGCTTTTAGGTTTTAAGGATTGAAAAGTTTTATCATTTTTAGAATAATTTTGAATTAGGCTTTTCCCTTTTGAGTTTGAAGACTCTCCTTTCACAAACTTAGGAGTAGTATTCTTATGTTTGGGAGGAATACTTTTGTCGTAGCCCAATCCAGATCGGTTGCCACATTTTTTGGATTCGGATAATAGTTTTTCTAACTTAGGATCACCTTGGGCATACTTCCATGTGTCCTTTAAATGCAAAAGTGAAGAGATTTCAAGTTTTAGCTTTTCGTTTTCAGATTTCAAGTTTTCAACTTGGGAGTTTTTGAAATCTCAGTCGCACTTAGTTTTTTCAAAACAATATGAAATGTGAGATTTTTCTAAAACAACAGAATCAAAATTTTCTTTGAGTTTTGAAAACTTTTCTTTCTGAAGTTTAAGTTTAACAACAATTTTACAACTCTCCTTGAAAAGGGCATTATAAGCATCTTAAAGATCTTCTTCATTTTCATGATCACTATTCAGATTTTCTTCACTAGTTGAATGATCATGATTTGAAAAAGTAAACTTAGATAGAGTCATAAGGGCTTTGACTTCATTACCCGACTCGAATTCAGAATCTTCTGATTCAGAAGAGGCTTAAGAGCCAGAAGATTCATCCCAAGTAGCCAACATACATTTCTTTTTTATGTTTGTCTTTTTTAGGACACTTGTTTGCTAGATGCCCATATTCATGGCAGTTGTAACATTGACTGTCTTTTAAAGATTTCTAGGTTTTAGATTTCGATCTTTTCTTTTCATTAGATTTTTGAAAATCAACCCTCTTTTTACTTTTGAAAATCTTATAAAACTTTTTAGCTAAAAGGGACATATCATCTTCAGAATTTTCTAAATCAGAATTACTATGTTCTTGAGAAATACATTTAAAAGATTTAAGGGCAATATATTTACCTTTAGGAGCTTTACTCATAGGTTTGTAAAGAAACAACTAATTCTTCTACCCTCATATTATCTGTATCACGAAGTTCCTAGATCGCGGTCACCTTTGAATTAAACCATTCAGGGAGTGAGCATAGTATCTTTGCACAGAGTTTACTTTCTAAGATTTTATCAGTGAGACCCCACATAGAGTTGACAATGTCATTCAATCTAATATAAAAGTCCATGAAAGTTTCACTTTCCTCCATACATATTTCCTCAAATTTGGTTGTGAGGATTTGGACTTTAGATTTCTTGACGATTATTGTTCCTCGTGTGTCATTTCTAAAATATCCTAAGTTTTCTTTGCAGTATCACAGGATATAATTCTCTTGAATTCATCCGGTGATAGTGCGCAAGTTATGGCATTTAAATCCTTTGCATTGGCACTACTCTCATTTTTCTGAAGAGTGGTCCAAGAAAAATAAGGTGTTACTTTCATAAATTTGAATCCATCGATACCGGTTACTTCAGTGGTAAGAGGGGTCCATTCAGTCACTGTGACTTGCCACACGCTCTCATCCATGGATTTTAAGAAAATCCTAATTCTGGCTTTCCAATAGGCATAATTTGAGCCATCAAATGGTGGAGGCCTAGTGACTAAAAGGCTATCAAAATTTGACATCTCAAATAGCTCAAATCGATTAGCTCAAGAAATAAATCTAAAAAAGATTAAAAGCGAGATATTAGGCTTTAATACCACTTGAGAAGGCCGAGCTATTAAGTCCTAGGGGGGATAAATAGGACTATGCCAAATTAAAAATTAACAGTGGAATTTAATCAAAATATAAATAATGATAGCAATAAATAATCTCACAATGTTGAAAATAAATACAATCTCAAATGTACGAGTATTGAGAGATTGATACAGATGTTGTTTTAAGGACAACCTTACACCAAAAACCAAAGGTTTATGTTAGGACAACCTGATTCCTAGAAAGGTCTGTGTATCAAAAACTCAAACTGATACAGAGGAATAAAGAATAAATAGCAAGCAATGAAATCTAAGCTATTACAACATTCTCACACTTACATAAAAGAAATTACAAATTCTCCACAAATGCAAAAAGGGAAATTACAACCATCCACAAAAAGAAATAAACGATCAAACTACAAGACCAGAAATTATAGTGGTTCACTTGTGTCTACACCAACTGTTTAGAAAAACAGCCACACAACTACTCCACTCCTAATATCCTCACACAATGGATATTAGCATTCACTATGAAAATAGGTTTTTCCAGGTTCACTTAAAATCCTCACAATTGTGTCTTTTAAGTGGGCTTACACAATTCAAAAAACCCCACACTCTTAGTTTTTTGGATCACCTTAGACAAACCAAAACAAAGAGATTTTTCTGGCACAATCTCAATGAAACTAAAGTAAAGAATTTACAAAAACTGTAAAATACCTAGATATTCTCTTTTTTATGTAGCCCGGAAGAACCAAATCAGAGTAGAAGTTCAACGTAAAATTTCAATGTCCACAATCACTTATGAAATGGTTAAAGGTTCTAAATTGATTTTAAATTAAATCAAGTTGGCCTAGCTCTATTTTATTTTTATTCCAAGAAAAGGCCAAGTCTCAATACCTTCTTCAAATATGATTGGAATAAAGAATACAAAATCAAATATAACAAAGCTAAATTAAGAGAATATTAAATGAGCACAATATAGCTTAAAAAGATGACTAACTTATCTCTTAGAGTGGCATATTGATTTAGCCTAAATTGAATATGAAACGCTAAAATTTGTGCTCTATTTATAGTTACAGAAAATCGCATTCTCGACTGGTCTTGAGGTCAGCACGATTGGTCGTAGGACCAACATATTTTTGAAATTTTAAACGCGATAGGATAAAGTCATTCCACGACTGGTCGTAGGCTCTGCTCGACCGGTCAAGTGACCTCCATGACTAGTCGAGTCCTGTCCACGACTGGTCGTGTGGAACTCGATTTAGTTGCTGGACTTTGAGTCAAGGCTGTAGGACTGGTCGAGCACAGGTCGAGCACTGTTCACATGACCGGTCGAGCAGTCGAGGCTTTAACAAAAATTCCAGAAAATCAGTAACAACCATAGGACTGGTTGAGCCAGTGCTAGGACTAGTTGAACAATGTCCAAGACTAGTCGAGAAATAGTCAATACACTTATAAAGCGATCCAATTTAAATTATGTATTCAAAATTACCTACCCTATGGTCAATCTAAGGTCATTCATACCTTATACATAATATATGAACATTGAAACTTCTTTTCCTTTTTGTTGAAAGTTCATCTTTGAAGTTTATGAAGTTTGAGATCTTTACACATGATGAAGCTTGATCTTGAGACCTTTTGAGGCTTCAACTTGAAGTATATTGAAACTTGAATTTGTAACCTTTGAACTTAAAACATCTTGAAACTTGAGCTTGAGGTTCAAAGTAAAGAACTTTGTCTAGTAAAGAACTTCGTCTTAACTTGAAGCTTGACCTTGAATTCACACTTGATGTTGTATTCGAACATGACCAAGTAAACTTACATTTCTTGAAGTAAAAATCTTTGTTCTTGAGAGATGCATTGTCTTGAATATGTAGATGTGCTACACAAGACATAGATTCAAAAAGGTTTTGGCACTACAAAATTTGACAATTATAATAGCTAGAAACCATAGCACTTACAGCACCATCTGTGTAGTGGATCCCACCTTGATTGTATTTATTTTATATCCACCATCCATCACAGCAGATGGATGTACCCTGATTGTATGAGGCCTGCCTTGATGAATGTGTTGTATTCACACTGTCTGTCCATTTTGTTGGATGTATGGCCCACCTTGATGCATGTGTTTTAGACATGCCGTCTATTGATGGCTGGCCCAATAGCCATTGCTGCTATACAGATGTCAGCAAGTTTTGTGGGTCCCATCTAGACCATGAACACCACCATGATGCATTTATTTCATCCACACCATCCAGATTGTGCTGGACGATGCTGGACAATGTTTGGACAGTGCTAATTTATATGTCCAATGTTTAGACAGTGCTGATTTTCATAGACAATGTTTGGCAATGCTGATCATCATTAGTGAGCCATGTGCCCCATAGAATGATAGTGTACAGCGATACACATGTTACACCTGTAACTATTGAAATGATTTTTGGTGTAACCCAAGCTCTCACTTGAGGCCCATTAGTGCGGCCCATCCATGAGGCCCATCTTGATGTATTTATGGCCCATTTGTTAAGGCCCACCTTCATGCAATTGAAGCCCATGTGATGAGGCCCATTGTGGTGTGTATTAGTCCGTGGGATGTGGCCCACTGTGATATATTTCCAGCCCATATGATGAGGCCCATTGTGATAGATACCCGACTTATGTGTTGGGACCCAATGTGATATATTTGAGGCCCATGGGATGTAGCCCATTGAGATTGTATATGGCCCATGTGATGCAGCCCATTGTGATGCATATAGGCCCATGTGATGCGGCCCGATGTGATGTAGACCCATGTGATGCGGCCCATTGTAATGTGTATGTGGCCCACCGTGATGCGACCCATTGTGATGTATATAGGCCCATGTAATGTGGCCCATTATAATGTGCATGTGGCCCACTGTGATGTGGCCCATTGTGATGTATATAGGTCCATGAGTGAGGCCCAATGTGATGTATTTATGGCCCATGTGTCGAGGCCTATTGTGATGTATATGCAGCCCATGAGTGAGGCCATGGGCCTACTATATGATTAGCCTTATGAGGGCCACTTCTTAGGAGCAATGTGGTTTAAATGTCCCCATTGATGGGCAATGATGGTTAAATGTCTACATTGTGACCTTCCCTTAGGCCTTGTTAGGCTTATTCTCGTCGGTGCCAATTATTGATGGTGATTATCGGTGCTAATTATCGAGGTCGATTCTGATTGTCGAGGCTAATTCGGATTGTCAAGGCTAATTATCGAGGCTGATTTCGATTGTCGAGGCTGATTCCAATTGTCAAGGCTTATTGTCGAGGCCAATTGTTGAGGCTGATTCTGATTGTTGAGGCCGATTCTGATTTTTGAGGCTAATTATCGAGGCTAATTTCGATTGTCAAGGCTGATTGTCAAGGTCGATTGACGAGGCCGATTTCAACTATGAGGCTGATTATCGATTCTAATTGTCAAGGAAGATTGTCAAGTCCGATTCTGATTGTCAAGGCTGATTCTGATTATCAAGGTCAATTCCGATTGTTGAGGCCAATTCCGATTGTCAAGACTGATTGTCAAGGCCGATTCCGATTGTCGAGGCCGATTATCAAGGCCGATTCCGATTGTCAAGACTGATTGACGAGGCTGATTCTGATTGTCGAGGCTAATTCTGATTATCAAGGCCGATTCCGTTTATCGAGGCTGATTCCAATTGTCGAGGTTGATTCCGATTATCATGGCTGATTTGGATGGTCGAGGCCGATTGTATAGGCGATTTTCGAGGCCGATTATCGAGGCTGATTATGGGTACCAGTTGTCGATACCGATTATAAGTATATGACAACATAACATCATGATACATGCCCATGCACATCATCTACATGTTTGTTATGATATGTGGTTAACTATTGCATATGTCATTGGGCAGGTTGTTATGAGACTCCTTGATAGGCGAAGATTGTCTCACATGAGTGCACAGTATGCGTAGGATTGATGCGTGACTGGATCGTATGACTCATGCATCTTGCATTGTGAGTTGTGATTGTTGTACGCCCTAGTGACATCAGGGCCGTAACCTCCACAGGCATGTCATGGATGGTCAGATAGGACACCAAAAATCTGCTACTAGCATCGGGGCACCGTAGATGTCCCTGGGTGAAAATTCCTAAACCTCTGAGGCCAGGAGACACCCCAACATTGAAACCGGGTGGATACATGAGCACCCGAGTGTCGAATACCAGTAAGTCGCATCTCCCACTGTGTGGTGGTTGGTTGGGAGGGGGTGTGGCCTTACCCACCCGAGGGTAGGGGGCATAGCTAGGCTGAGTTTGACAAGCTCATAAATGGGTCCGCTATCGACGTGCCAGGTAGATATTGGCTGACTAATGGCCAAGCAGTTAGTGAGGTCTCTTCCAATTGCATGGTTGCACGTCCAGTGAGTGATGATTACATGTAGAGTTTACTAGACCCCTATGATGATCCCAGAGATGTATAATATTGATATGTGGACTTATTGAGCGGGAGTTGTATACTCAGCATCTTACTCATTCATTCATTCATTCACTATCCACTCAGGCTGGTGGTGCGCAACTAATTTGATATGTGTACCTTCGCAATAGCCAGGATTTCGATTAGGTGTACGACTAATCTGAGGTCAGGAGTTTACCACATTGAGTCTATCTATCCCAATTTAGTTATGGGACTGGTCTGGATATCAGTCCTTTGTGATGAACCCCGTAGCCTGTGATTCTACGTACTATCATCCTGATTTCACACTCCAGTATGGTCATTCCATTTGCACCACATATTGCATTACATCCGCGGCACATGAAATTTTGGGTTACTATGTTTCTGCATTTATATGGCTTAGATACGGCTGACGATATTCATGAACTGATCAGAAATTATATATTACATTGCATCCTCGGCATCTGATATTTGGCTTTTTACGACTCCTCATTTACACAGTTGATCTGTATTGCGTACTCTGTTATTGTATGACTCATGGACTTGCCAGTATTTCTGATACTATATGATTATGACATTATATTGAATACTTGGCACTTACCTTGTGCACACATTTACACCACCCTCTAAGCTTTCTATAAGCTTATGCACGATAGATGCGTGCCGGTGATGTTAGGTTGCAACAGCATTGGGCTTGGAGCGTGCAGTGGTTTTCTGGAACTTTGATTTTTGATATATGTATTTCCCTTTCAACATTCTATTCAACTGTTTATATTAGTGGATATGTGATGATGATTTTGCCTTTGTGATTTGGGTAAACTTGTGGTTATGCTTATTACAAGTTAAATGTATAATGAAAAAAAAATCTTCCTTGTAGGATCCCAGGATCGGAATCTGGCATATGGATGCTGGGAGCTAAGAATGGGGGTACTACGGAGGCTGTCAGCACCAGATTCAGCAATCGGGAATTTTGTGAGCCTGCTTTCTGAGTTTGGGGCGTGACATATGTGTTACATCCCAATCGTCCATCTTTGATGTGGACCCCACCATGATATGTGTGTTCTATCTGCCTTGTCCATGCAGTGGACCCCACCATGATATATGTATTTTATCCCAACCATCCATTAGGACGGTGGGGATCTCAACTATATTGATATCAGCAAGTTATGTGGGTCTGAACATGAGGTATGTGTTGTATCCCAACCGTCCATCTGGATGGTGGGAACCATCCAGCCATATAGCTGCTAGGTTGACGTCAGCAAGTTTTGTGGGCCTGACCATGATGTATGCATTGACCCACACCATCCATCTTTGGACGGTGCAATGAGGAGCCAACCATGATGTATGGGTCTTATCCACACTATCCAGCACTCTGGACAATGGGACCCACCTCGATGTATGTGCTGTATATTCACGTCGTCCGTCCCTTGGACATGAGGCCCACCATGATGTATGGGTTATGTAAGCACAGTTCATCCATTTTCTGGATCATGGGCTTCCCCTTAGGCCCATGTGATGCAACCCACTATGACATGTATTAGGCCCACGTGATGTGGCCCATTGTGACGTATTTGAGGCCCAGGTGGTGAGACCCATTGTGATGTATTTGAGGCCCATGTTTGAGGTCCATTGTGATGTATATGCGGACTGTGTATGAGGCCCAATGTGATGTATGTGGGGCCCATTGTGATTGTATGAGGCCCGCCTTGATGTAAGTGTCATATATACGTCGTCTATCCATTTCAAGCCATGGGCCCCACCGCCTTATGCAGGCCCACCATGTATGAGTATTGTGAACATACGATCCATCCATTTCCTAGGTATTTAGAGGGCCGAGGGCCCCATTAGGATTCCAATTTCCAAATGGACTGCACCTCAGACAATGGTGGTTAAATGTCCACCGTTGTAGATTTCTCTAGGGCCCACTGTTAAGCCCATTTCCACCCTTAACTTAGTGGGCTAACCCAAACCGTTGGGCCCCCATTGATGTTTGATCTTTCCACCATGCCTTGTAGTAATTATCTTAACATCGAAATCCACCTTATGCACAGATTGGGCCCATGGAAAGGCCCGGTTCATTGCACGATTTAAGGTGAAGAAACCCACTTGTTGTACCTAGTTTCACCTTCCCTATTACCCTCGCCGTAGATGGAAGAATATGTAGTATTAGGTTTGTATTTCTACTACTTAAAGCCTATCTTAGTGGTTGGGCTAGATCCGTCGTCCCTCTGTGGACCCCACCATGTATTTAGGTCGATTATTGTTTATATCTAATAACCATGTTAGTGTACTTAGTCTAGTAAGACACGCTAAGAACATGCTTAGTATAACATCATAAAACATGCCATATGCATCATTTGTATGCCTGATATGAGGAATGATTGATCATCGCATATGCATTGGGCTGAGATGTTTATGGAACTCCCAGTGAGACGGAGTTGCCCCATATGATTGCGCAGTACGTGCAGGACTGATGCATGATTGGATGGTATGACTCATGCATCTCGTATCTTGTGTGACATGATCATTGTACGCCCTAACGACATCAGGGCTGTGGCCTTAATAGTCACATCGTGGATGGTCGGATTGGATATAAAAAATACTTGGTTCTGGCACTGTGGACACATAGGATGTCCCTGGGTAAACGTCCTAGAACCTTTTGGTACTAGGGGGTGCTCCAATGTCTAGACCGACTGGAAACATGAACGCATGAGTGTTGAATACCAGTAAGTGGCGTTTCCCACTATGTTGTGATCGGTTAGAAGGAGGTGTGGCCTTATCTGCCCGAGTGAGGGGATTGTAAGCTAGGCTGAGTTTGACTAGCTCAAAAATGGGTCCACTATCGATGAGCCAGGTAGGTATTGTGGTCTCTTCTACTCACTGGGCTGTGTGGCTTAGGAGGTGGCAGTCAGTGTGGATTGTACTAGACTCCGGTGATATCCTAAAGAGGAACTGTACTGATATATATACTTGATGAGGATTGGCATGTATGCTTTGCATCTTGCATATGACATTTGGTTATGTAAGCCTTGCATCACATAGCCTTGGTATGGCTGATAGCATTTATGGACTTGGCAGTATTTTCACTTACTCTGATATTATATACTTGGCACTTGCCTTGCACACACACTTACTCCACCCTCTAAGCTTTTCGTAAGCTTATGAACAATCATTGCATGCAGGTGGCGTTGGATTACGGCAGCGCTAAGGCATGAGAGCATGGCAGATTATTTTGGAGCTTTTTTTATCATCTTGTACTTCTCTTTGCACATTGTACTCAAAGTTTTTATTATAGTGGATATGTGGTGATGTTGTTTTGTGACTAGTTATGGTTGTGGTTATACTCCTTAAAAAAAATCAGACTGAAAATCCTCCTTGTAGGGTCCTAAGATCGGAACCTGGCATATGGGTGACGGGAGCTGAGATGGGGTACTACGGAGGATGTCGGTGCTGGATTTGGCGATTGAGAATTTTGTGAGCCTAGTACCTGAGGTTCACATCACATATCTGCTATAAACTTAGAATGAATAGATCCCGAGTCTGAATAACTTAGCGATTTTCTGATATAGACCCTTAATGTGTGTGCCTTCAAGAGTTCTCAAGGTTAATAGGCCCCTTATTCCTTCATGTAGGACATGCCGCCTAGGAGAGCGACCTGAGTGACTCCCACAGCCCCGATAGTGCCCGTGAGAGCAGATCAGCTTCAATAGATGTTACAAGCTATGACCACTATCCTTCAGGAGCAGGGCAGGCGTCCCATTGTTACGCCAGCCCAGGCAAAGCAGGAGCACGTGAACGCTCTTCTTCGAGACTTCTGACAGCTCGATCCCCTGCGCTTCCAGGGTGAGCAAGACCCGATATCAACCTAGAGGTGACACTTTGATGTGGAGAAGATATTCAACACCATTAGATGTATGAACCAGCAGTGGGTCCCATTAGCTGTATTTCTTTTCCAAGGCGAGGCTAAGCACTAGTGGGCATCAGTCGCCCGAACAGCAGGAGCTGATTTTAAGTGGACATGAGAGGATTTTGTTGACCGGTTCAACCAAAAGTTCTTCCCTGACCATGTCGAACAACAGCGCGCACTGGAGTTTAAGACTCGTGCAGGGGGACATGTCTGTATCTCAGTATGAGGCTCGATTCATTGCGCTATTGAGGTTCATGACATATCTGGTTGATGATGAGGGGCAGAAGGCCCGCTGTTTTGAGAACGCCTTACGCTCTGGCCTCAGGAACTGTGTTGTCGGACACATGCTTCCAACATTCGAGTAGGTAGTGTAGAGGGCCCAGATTTACAAGGTGAATTGGGCTGATTTGCATAGGGCTCGTGACCTCAGAGGAGACCAGAAGAGGAAGGTGCCCTTCGATAGTTACTAGTAGTAGCAGCATCATCCACAACAGCAATGCACAACCCACCTAGCATTTCGAGCACCAGCAGCACCTCCAACACCACCTATGAGACTGTTCCCAATTGCTTGTTTTAGATGTGATAGGACAGGACATCATAGGCACGAGTGTCTCCATCCATAGCAGCAACAGCAATAGTAACACCATCTTTTGAGACCTCCCCCGCAGCAATAAAGGTGGCAGATTAGGCCGCCTTAGCGGCAGCAGCAGCAGCGGAGACCTCAGAGGGGACATGGACCTCTCTAGTAGGCCCAGGGCATATTTTATACTGCTAAACAAGACCCTCGGTAATCGAGGGTACCCTCCCTGTTAATGCATGCATAACACATATATTGTTTGATTCTAGTGCATCTTATTCCTTTGTGGCTGAAGATTTCTGCCGATCAATTGGTTTGCCGTTAGAGTCTGCTCCTGAGGGTTTGTCAGTATCGATGCCCTTGGGGAAGACTGTAGTGTTGGGCTGATTTTACTCATCTTGCCTTGTTCTAGTTAGGGATATCTTTTTGTTTGTTGATCTATTTGCATTGTCGATGTCCGAGTTTAACATCATCCTGGGCATGGATTGTCTTGCCTAATATCACGCCATGTTGGACTGCTCTACGAGGACAATCACATTTTGTATACCTACCTTATCGTAATTTCAGTTTATAGTAGATCCTAGAGAAGAACAACTTTCCTACCTATTATCATGTGCTGTTAAGGAGTCAGTTGCTTTGAGTATCGACTAGCTGTCAGTCGTTTGTGGTTTCCCAATGTGTTTCAGGAGATTCCGGGATTACTGCCTCATTGGCACACCGAGTTCCAGATTGATCTCGTGCCTAGTACTATGCCTATTTCGAAGGCCCCGTATTGCATGATACCATTGGAGTTGTGGAACTGCAAAAGCATTTGAATGAGTTACGCGAGTTAGGATTTATCTGTCCTATCAATTCACCATGGGGAGCACCGGTACTCTTCATGAAGAAGGATGGCTCGTTGAGGCTTTGTGTTGATTACCCCAAGCTCAACAAGGTCACGATTAAGAACAAGTACCTGCTCCTATGGATTGATGATTTGTTCGATCAACTGTGGGAGGCGTAGTTCTTTTCGAAGATAGACTGTAATCCGGTTATCATCAGGTTTGGGTCTGAGAGGAGGACATTTCAAAAACAGCCTTCAGGACGCGTTATGGTCATTTTGAGTTCTAGGTCATGTCATTCGGATTGACCAATGCACCTGAAGTATTCATGTAGTTGATGAACGAGGTCTTTTATAACAGCCCATGCCCACACTGTATGATATTGTCCGCTCTAGGCACAACCCGCACAGTTTTATTCTTCAGGTTGCCCCCAAAAGGCCTCATACAGTATAGGGTGATAACTCCACATATAACCACCATTACTTCAGACAACTCTTGCGATGTGGGATAAGTTACACTACAGTCAACTACAACAGTAGCTCGCCCAGCACGGTAGCTTGCCCAGGTATCTAGCCCCGCCCACATCACGTCCGCCCACATTGAAGCAGTGACCGGGGCGTCACATTATCCCCCACCGAGTGCAGAGCCATCCTCAGCTCTGATACTATTTGTAACAGTTCATGCCCATACTGTATGATATTGTCCGCTCTAGGCACAGCCCACACGGTTTTGTTCTTAGGGTTGCCCCCAAAAGGCCTCATACAGTATAGAGTGACAACTCCACATATAACCACCATTACTTCAGACAACTCTTCCGATGTGGGACAAGTTACGCTATAGTCAACTGCAACAATAGCTCGCCCAGCATGGTAGCTTATCCAAGCATCCAGCCCCACCCACTTCGCGCCCGCCCACATTAAAGTAGTGACCGGGGCGTCACATCTTTCGTCCGTATCTCAATCTGTTTGTTGTGGTATTTATCGACGACATTATGATATATTCGAGGACCCATGAGGAGAATGAGAAGCATCTGGAGATTACCTTATAGACCCTCCGCGTACATCAGCTCTATGCGAAGCTGAAGAAGTGTGAGTTATGGTAGGATGAGGTGAAGTTCGTCGGGCACATAGTGACAAGGGAGGGTGTCACGGTAGATCCCTTGAAGATTAATGCCGTGCTTCAGTGGGGCCATTCCACGAACACGTCCGAGATCCACAGTTTCTTTGGTTTGATGGGCTACTACCCGCGTTTCATTGAGGGCTTCTCCCGTATTGCAGCCTCGTTGACTAGGTTAACTCAGAAGGGCATTGAGTTTATTTGGAGTGACGCATGTGAGCAGGAATTTGTAGAGCTGAAGGACCATCTGACGTTGGCACCTGTCCTCACTCTTCCCTCTAGGAGAGATGGATTCGTGGTTTTTACCAATGCCTCGCATATTAGTTTGGGTGCTGTCCTAATGTAGCATGGGAAACCTGTGGCCTTCGCGTCTCACTAGCTTAAGGTTCATGAGAAAAACTACCCCACGCATGATTTAGATTTGGATGTCGTTGTCTTTGCATTGAAGGTATGGAGGCACTATCTCTTTGAGGTTAAGTTCAAGCTCTTCTCTGACCACAAGAGCTTAAAGTATCTCTTCTCACAGACAGTTAAATATGAGGTAGAGGTGTTGGATGGAGCTGAAGGACTATGATTTTGATCTTCAGTACCACCCTGGCAAGGCGAACGTGGTGTCTGATGCTCTTAGCCTTTAGCCATGAGGCCTGGTGGCACATATGATGGTCCAGGAGTGTAGGATGCTCAAGGATATAGCAGAGTATGACTTTGAGTTTGGTCTGTAGTCTACTATCATTCAGCTATCGAGCTTATCGATTCAACCCTCTCTTGTTGTAAGGGTGATCGAGGCTCAGCAGACAGACGAGTCATTATAGGGTTACCTGAAAAGGCCAAGCTATATGTCCTAGAGGGGGGGTGAATAGGACAATGCCAAATAAAAACTTATAACAGCGGAATAATAAAGAAAATGATAGCCAAATTAAATAACAATGCAGGAAAGAAAAACAACCTCAAAATTCAGATCTTGAGAGGTTGATACAAACGTTATTCTAAGGACAACCTTACACCAAAAACAGAGTTTATGGTAGGACAACCTTATTTCTAGAAAGGTCTTTGTATCAAGTCTCAAATCGAAGAGGAATACAAAAATAAATATAAACTGAATTGAAATAACTTGTAATTAAAGATGTATTGTTCTAGGGACAGCTATACACCATAAAAATGGCAGGGCAACCTTGCTGGAACAACTTTCAAATGAAATTGAAAATCAAGCTTATAAAGGAATAGCAGAAAGTAAATTCTAAGCTATTACAACATTCTCACAAAGCTTAAAATAATTACAACATTCACCACCATACATACATCCCACAAAAAGAATAAAAAATTAGAAGAATAAAACAATCAACCACAACTCAAGGGATTATAGTGGTTCGCCTGTGTGTTCACCAACTGTTAAACAACAGCCACACAAAAAGCTACTCCACTCCTAATATCCTCACACAGGGAAATTAGCGTTCACTAAAAATAGGTTTTCCCGGTTCACCCAAAACCCTTACAATTGTGTCTTTGTATGTGGGCTTACACAATTAAAAAAACCCCACTTCGGAGTTTTCCTGGCTTTCCTCAGGATAACCAAAATAACAAGATTTTTTCGGCAAATCTTGAAAGAAACCAAAATCATAGAAAGGAATATACAATATGTAAAATACCTGAATATCTTCGTCGGTGTAGCAGCCCGGTAGAACCAAATCACAGTAGAGGATTGAATGTCCAAGTTCAATGTCCAGTACTCGATTACCATGGTTCTAATTCTAATAGATTTTAAATTAAACCAAATAGGGCTTGCCTTAATTGATTTTGATTCCAAAGAAAGGGAATAATAATTCCTCTTTTCAAATCGATTGGAATAGCAGAAACAAAATCAATTAAAATAAAGCTAAGGAAAGAAGAATATTAAATAAGCACACTTAACTTAGATGGAGCACGAATTATCTCTCGGAAGTTCGACGAAGATTGGCTTGAATACTTTAATTAAATCGATAATTTCTTGAGATTTGTGCACTATTTATAGGTGAGAAGATCGGGTCTTCGACTGTCTAGAGTGCTCTTCGACTAGTCGAAGCAACAATAGGATATTTGAAAAATCGGCGGGATATGCTCGACTGCTTCTACGATCGGTCGTAGCTCTCCTACGATCGGTCGTAGGTTTCTTCGACCGGTCATAGGTCCGCAAATCTTCACTGGACTTCGAGTCGAAGATTGTACGATCGTCGAAGATCGTCGACACTGTTCCTACAATCGGTGAACGATTCGTGACTAGTCGAAGGCTATGATTTTATCCTAATTTGTAACAAACTTACGATCGATCCAGGAATATCTTAGACTGGTCGAAGCAAGTCTAGGACTAGTCGAAGAAGGCCTAGGACTAGTCGAAGAACAGACCAATCACATGAAAAATAACATTCGACTTATGTATCCGAAATGACCTACTTCTAAGGTCAACCTATGGTCAAACAAACCTCAATCATGAAGTATGGACATTGAAGCATTAGGAACAAGTGACCTTGAAGTATCGAGCCTTGAAGTCTTGATGTAGTTGAACTCTTCATGTAACTCAATCTTGAAAGTGGCTTGAGTTTCAGCTTGAGTCTTGAGTTCAGCTTGAGTCTTGTCTTGTGAGCAGTTCTTTCATTCAAGATCTTGAGTCTTGTACTTGAGAGCTTTGCTTGTTGTGAGCTTAGCTTGTTTATGAATGTTGATCCTTGAGAGAGCTTCACTTATGCAAGTTATATAGAACAGAGTATAATAGTGATTTTGGCACTACAAATTTGACAACAAAGAGGGATAGAAACTATAGCACTTACAATCTCCCCCTTTGTCAAATTAGTGACAAAACACATAATCAAGATAAACAAGAGTAAAACAACTGGTTAATACCTGTAAATCAATATTCAACATTCAACATTCAACCAGTTTCAACATTCAACCATTATCATTCAACAAGATCAAACATATATTCAAGATCAAACATATATTCCCCTTGACACCCCACTCCCCCTGAGTAACATAACCAATGCTACTCCTCTCACAATCATATTAACAACAAACCATTCTCCCCCTTTTTGTCACAATATGACAAAGGAGAACTAAATAAAGGAAGTCATGAGAGTAAACATGAGGAGGGAATAGAGTATAGCAAAAGAGTCATAGAGATACTCAAGATAGCATCACATATATCCAGCATAAATATTACATCAAGAACAAATATCCAGCATAAAATCCAAGTCAAACTCAAGCAAACAAGTGCGAAGTAATAAAGTTATTACATACCAAAAGTCTCATAGAAACTAGTCAGAACTAGAACTTGAAGATGGAGCAGGAATAGAAGGATCAAGTTGGTGCATGCCTTTGTTCAAGCGCCTAAGATATTTGCGCATATACTTGAATTGCAAATCATGAGCAACAGACATGTTTTCCAACTTAACATTTATATCCTCAACGCTACCTTCTAATGCACTCAGACGTGCATCAACATCAGATGGTATAAAATCTGGATCATTAGCTGAGTCAGAATCCAGTTCCTCAAAAATGTCATGCATATTAATGTCAACACCAGCTTCTTCAGGACCACCATCACCACCACCACCTTGTTCAGGAAGCAGATCCAACTTCATCTTATTAATATTTGTATTGTTGAAGATCAGATGATGGATTGGTGCTTCATCAACAGGCATATCGACTAACATATGAGTAGCCAATACAGTCATAAAGTATGCAAATGGAATGTCACTATGACCAGGATGGAGTCAAAACTGAAGAATGAAATGACAGATTAAGGATAGCAAACAAATCTGAGTACCATTTGAGATAGCATGGATAACACGAACCATAAATGAAGTCAGGTCAGATTTATTACCCGAACGAGGATACAGATTAGACACAAAGATTCTATGGAGAATTCTGTATTTGGGTAACAAATACCTTGCGGGGAGCGCATTCCCTTTTTGAGTCCATTGAACATCCATATTGCACAAGTCTCTAGTGAGCATGCGTTTTTTAGCCATTGAGGGTTTATCAGTTAAATTATGAATTGGAATACCCTCATCATTCACAAGAATTTCCATAAGGGCAGATATTAAATGACGATCAACGTCAAATGGCCCTTCTCTAGTAGAAATTTGAAAAGTTAAATTATCCTGTGAAAATGCACTAATACATGAAAACATGGATTGGGCAATGGACCGGTATGCAGGCCCACCCCAATGCAATAAGTTAGTCCAACCTACAGCTTCAAGCATAAGAAGGATGTCAAATGGAGCAATGTGATTGACATCAACAGGATGTTCAACGATAACCTTACGAGATCTAATGTCCCTAACAAATGATGGATCATCATTGGGAACAAGAAGATGACGTTTAGAGATAGGGGTTGATCTGGAGGAAGAAGAAGGACCACGTGAAGTAGTTTTTCTTCCTCTAGAAGCCATTTGCAATAAGGAATTAAAGGAATAAAGAAGTTGCAAAGGATTGAGAAGTGGGTTTGCTCAAAACAGATTTTTCACAACCCAAACCCCAAATCTCAATGATTTTTAAGATAGAAAGCTTCAAGAGAGAGAAGAAAGCAATCTTGACACAAATATGCAAGAAAAACGGATTTGGAACACTAACCTTGAAGAACTTGAAGGATGGGTTCGACGAGTCGAAGTTCGGCTCCAAGGAGAAGAAAGAAGAAATGAGGAAGAAAGTGAAAAAAAATCCCCAATTTGAAGTGAAACCCGTGCTCCACGACTGGTCGTGGGTATCTACGACCGGTTGTAGTACGACTGGTCGTGTATACTCACGACTGGTCGTATAAACCCCAAAAATTCAATATACTTGCAAATTTTACAAAAATTGAAATACAATCTAGCAAATATATACAATATTATACAAGAAGGCATAAATTATCAATTTAAAATGCACATGCCAAGATCAAATTTCATCTTTTTGAACCTACTTTTATCAAGAGGTTTTGTGAAAATATCAGCACGTTGATCTTCAGTAGGAATATATTCTAGAGATATAACATTTTCTTCTACTAATTCCCTTATATAATGAAATCTAATGTCAATATGCTTAGTACGAGAATGCTGAATAGGATTTTTTAAAATATTTATCGCACTAGAATTATCACAATGTAATAACATAGAATCCAATTTAATTCCATAATCACTTAGCATTCGTTGCATCCAAACAAGCTGTGTACATGCATTACCAGCTGCAATATACTCAGCTTCAGCTGTTGAAAGTGATATAGAATTTTATTTCTTACTAAACCAGGAAACTAGACAATTTCCAATGAAAAAACAACCACCACTGGTTGATTTTCTATCATCTAGATTACCAGCCCAGTCAGCATCCGAGTACCCAGCTAATTGAACATTGGTTTCATGAGGATACCAGAGACCGAGATTTACAGTACTTGCGACATATCTAATAATTCGCTTGACAGCAATCAAGTGAGATTCTTTTGGATCAGATTGATATCTTGTGCAAATACCAACACTTAGAGAAATATCAGGTCTACTAGCAGTTAAATATAACAAACTACCAATCATACTCCGATAAAGTTTTGAGTCAACATTTTTACCATTAGAGTCTTTTGATAGTTTCAGGGTAGTACTCATAGGAGTATCAAAATTTTTGCCATTTTCAAATCCAAATCTCTTGATTAGGTTCAAGGCATACTTAGATTGAGAAATGAATATTCCTTCAGGTTGTTGCTTTACTTGCAATCCAAGGAAATAAGTCAATTCCCCAACCATGCTCATTTCAAACTGTGATTTCATCAAATCTGCAAACTCAGTAGTCAAGTCAGTACAAGTTGATCCATAAATGATATCATCAACATAAATCTGTACCATTAAGATATGATCATTATGTTTCTTAACAAATAGAGTTTTATCAACAGATCCCATTTGAAAATTATGAGTTAAAAGAAATTTTGTTAGTTTCTCATACCATGCCCTAGGTGCTTGTTTTAATCCATAAAGTGCCTTTTTAAGCCGATATACATGATCAATATTTTTGGAATCTTCAAAACCCATTGACTATTCAACATAGACTTCTTCATGTAAATCGCCATTTAGAAAAGCACTTTTCACATCCATCTAATAGATCTTTATCTTTCTAAAACATGCAATGGATATAAATAGTCTGATAGATTCAAGACGTGCTACTGGTGCAAAGGTTTCATCGAAATCAATCCCTTCAATTTGAGTATAACCTTGTACCACCAGTCTAGCCTTGTTTCTAATTATATTTCTACATTCATCAGACTTATTTTTGAAAATCCATTTTGTTCCAATGATGTGTTTATCTTTAGGTCTTGGTACGAGATACCAAACATCATTTCTTACGAATTGGTTGAGTTCATCTTGCATCGCAACAATCCAGTTCTCATCAGCAAGAGCTTCTTTTACGTTAGATGGTTCAATTTGGGATGTAAAACATACATAATTACATATATCCTCAAGTTGTCTACGGGTGCGAACACCGGTGAGAGGGTTTCCAAGAATTTGTGTGGTTGGATGATCTTTAACAGTCCTCAACTCAGAATCAATCTAATTCGATGAAGTATCGGGTTTATCAATGATTAGTACTTCATCATTATCTGAATTAGAGATTGGTGTGTTTAAGTGATCATCAATGACAACATTAATGGATTCTTGAATCACACCAGTCTTTTTATTCAGGACCCTATAAGCTCGACTGTTTAAAGAATATCCTAGAAAAATACCTTCATCACTCTTCGTATCGAACTTTCCCAAATTTTCACGATCACGTAAAATATAGCACTTGCTGCCAAAAACTCAAAAGTATTTAACAGTAGGCTTTTTATTGAACCACAATTCGTAAGCCATTTTATTATTATCTTTGCTAGTGTATACTCGGTTAATAATATAGCAAGCTGTGTTAACTGCTTCAGCCCAAAGATTTTAGAAAGCTTCATGCTATTCAACATGACATTAGCCATTTCTTGAAGCACCCTATTCTTTCTTTCTACAACTCCATTTTGTTGTGGAGTTTTGGGAGCAGAGAATTCATGTAATATTCCTTGGTCGGTACAAAACTTCTCAAAATTGCTATTCTCAAATTCAGATCCATGATCACTACGAATTTTACTGATTTGAGAAGATTTTTAAGTTTGAATCCTTTTGAGAACTTTTCTTACTTCTTCAAAGGTTTCAGATTTGTCCCTTAAGAAGACTACCCAAGTGAATCTGGTAAAGTCATCAACTATTACCAAGATATACTTTTTCCCACCATGACTTTCCGTTCTGGTAGGTCCTATCAGATCCATGTGGAGAAGTTCGAGTGGTCTTGATGTGGTATTTGAATTCACCTTTTTGTGTGAGTTCTTTATTTGTTTGCCTATCTGGCACTCACCACATATTTTATCTAATTTCTGAAGTTTGGGTAAACCTCTTACAAGTTCTCGTTTGCTCAATCGATATAAATTTCGATAATGTACATGTCCAAGACGTTTGTGCCATAAGTCAGTCTCGTCTGTATGGACCATGTAACATGTTTGATTAGATGAGCTGGATTCACTAATAATATAGCAATTTTCAGACGTTCTACGTCCAATTAATATTACAGAACCCTTATTATTTAATATCTCACAGCTTTGATTAGAAAACCGAACATTATGGTTATTATCACATATTTGTGATATACTAAGCAAGTTGTGCTTTAGGCCTTCAACGTATCAAACATTTTTAAACACCGGAAGATTAAAAAGTTGAACCGTACCTTGGCCTATTATCTTGCAGTTGCTACCATCACCAAATGTGACTAAACCATCAGTCATATCTTTCAGATCGGTGAATAAAGCTTTGTCACCTGTCATATGCCTGGAGCATCCACTGTCTAGGTACCACTTTGAATGACTTGTTGCTTTGAAAGCAGTGTGAGCAACCAAGCAGGTAACTTTAGGAACCCATTTCATAACTGTTTTGGGTTTAGGAACATAGTTGGTCTTCTTTTGTGTATATTTGTAGGAATGACCTATAGAGTTAGATTTTAAGAGCTCCTTGAGTAAATCAACTATCTTTTCAGCTAGTGGATTTCATTTCTGATTAAAGTTGACATGGCTACTTCTAGGTTTTTGAAAAGTTTTTGAATTTTTAGAAAAATCTTGATAAGTACTTTTCCCTTTTGAGTTTGAGGACACTCTTTTAACAAACATAGGAGGAGTATACTTTTGTTTAGGAGGTAGATTTTTATCATAGCCCAACCCGGATTGATCGCCACATTTTCTAGATCCGGATAAAAGTTTTTCTAACTTTGGATCACCTTGGGCATATTTCCATGTGTCCTTTAAACTCAGAAGAGAAGATACTTCAGTTTTAAGTTTCTCAATTTTAGATTTTAAATCAACAATTAGGGAGTTTTTGAATTCCAAATCGCATTTCAATTTTTCAAAACAATCTGAAATTTGTGATTTTTCTAAAACAAGCGATTCAAAACAATTTTTGAGTTTAGAAAACTTTTCTTTTTGAAGTTTAAGTTTGACAGCAATTTTACAACTTTCCTTATATAGGGCATTGTAAGCGTCTTGAAGATCATCTTCATTTTCACATTCACTATTCAGATTTTCTTCACTTGTAGAGTCATTATCAGAAAATGTGAATTTGGCTAGAGTCATAAGAGCTTTGACCTCATTGCCCGACTCAATTTCAGAATCTTCTGATTCAGAAGAACCTTCAGGATCAGATGATTCATCCCATGTAGCCAACATACCCTTCTTCCTGGGTTTGTCCCTTTTAGGACATTTATTTGCTAAGTGCCCATATTCTTGACAGTTGTAACGTTGACTATCTTTTAAAGATTTTTAAAATTTGGGTCTAAACTTCTTTTTGTCATTTGATTTTTGAAAATCAACCTTTTTCTTGCTTTTGAAAATTTTGTAAAATTTTTTAGCTAAAAAAGCCATATCATCTTCCGAATCAGAATTTTCTTCTGAATTACATTTAGAAGATTTTAGCGCGATAGATTTACCTTTAGGAGCTTTAAAGTTTAACTCGTAGGTTTGTAGAGAACCAACTAGTTCTTCAACCCTCATATTATCCGTATCACGAAGTTCCTGGATTGCGGTTACTTTAGAATTGAACCATTCAGGAAGTGAGCGTAGTATTTTTGCACACACTTTACTTTCTGGGATTTTATCGCCAAGACCCCACATTGAGTTTACAATGTCATTCAATCTAGTGTAGAAGTCCATAAACATTTCATTTTCCTCCATATGAATTTCTTCAAATCTGGTTATGAGGAGTTGGACTTTAGATTTTTTGACAATTGTAGTACCCTCGTGTGTCATTTCTAATATATCCCAAGCTTGCTTTGTAGTATCACAAGAAATGATTCTTTTGAACTCATCCGGTGATAGTGCGCAAGTAATTGCATTTAGTGCTTTAGCATTTGCACTACTCTTACTTTTCTGAAGGGTGGTCCATTGGTAATATGGTGTGGCTTTCATTGATTTTGAACCATCAACCCCAGTAACTTCCATGATAGGAGGATTCCATTCAGTCACTGTGGCTTGCCACACATTTTCATCCATTGATTTGAGGAAGATCCTCATTCTGGCTTTCTAATAAGCATAGTTGGAGCCATCAAAGGGTGGAGACCTAGTGACTGAAAGGCTATCAAAATTTGACATCTCAAATAGCTTAAATCGTTAGCTCAGGAATTAAATCCAAAAAATGAGCTATTAGGCTCTGATACCACTTGAAAAGGCCAAGCTATATGTCCTAGAGGGGGGGTGAATTGGACAATGCCAAATAAAAACTTATAACAGCGGAATAATAAAGAAAATGATAGCCAAATGAAATAACAATGCAGGAAAGAAAAACAACCTCAAAATTTAGATCTTGAGAGGTTGATACAAACGTTATTCTAAGGACAACCTTACACCAAAAACAGAGTTTATGGTAGGACAACCTTATTTCTAGAAAGGTCTTTGTATCAAGTCTCAAATCGAAGAGGAATACAAAAATAAATATAAACTGAATTGAAATAACTTGTAATTAAAGATGTATTGTTCTAGGGACAGCCATACACCATAAAAATGGCAGGGCAACCTTGATGGAACAACTTTCAAATGAAATTAAAAATCAAGCTTATAAAGGAATAGCAGAAAGTAAATTCTAAGCTATTACAACATTCTCACAAAGCTTAAAATAATTACAACATTCACCACCATACATACATCCCACAAAAAGAATAAAAAATTAGAAGAATAAAACAATCAACCACAACTCAAGGGATTATAGTGGTTCGCCTGTGTGTTCACCAACTGTTAAACAACAGCCACACAAAATGCTACTCCACTCCTAATATCCTCACACAGGGGATATTAGCGTTCACTAAAAATAGGTTTTCCCAGGTTCACCCAAAACCCTTACAATTGTGTCTTTGTATGTGGGCTTACACAATTAAAAAAACCCCACTTCTGAGTTTTCCTGGCTTTCCTCAGATAACCAAAATAACAAGATTTTTCTGGCAAATCTTGAAAGAAACCAAAATAATAGAAAGGAATTTACAATATGTAAAATACCTGAATATCTTCTTCGTTGTAGCAGCCCGGTAGAACCAAATCAAAGTAGATGATTGAATGTCCAAGTTCAATGTCCAGTACTCGATTACAATGGTTCTAATTCTAATAGATTTTAAATTAAACCAAATAGGGCTTGCCTTAATTGATTTTGATTCCAAAGAAAGGGAATAATAATTCCTCTTTTCAAATCAGATTGGAATAGCAGAAACAAAATCAATTAAAATAAAGCTAAGGAAAGAAGAATATTAAATAAGCACACTTAGCTTAGATGGAGCACAGAATTATCTCTCAGAAGTTCGACGAAGATTGGCTTGAATACTTTAATTAAATCGATAATTTCTTCTGAGATTTGTGCACTATTTATAGGTGAGAAGATCGGGTCTTCGACTGATCTAGAGTGCTCTTCGACTAGTCGAAGCAACAACAGATATTTGAAAAATCCGGCGGGATATGCTCTGACCGTTCTACGACTGGTCATAGCTCTCTTACGACTGGTCGTAGGTCACTTACGATTGGTCGTAGGTTTCCTTCGACTGGTCGTAGGTCCTGCAAATCTTCGCTGGACTTCGAGTCGAAGATTGTACGACTGGTCGAAGATCAGTCGACACTGTTCCTACGACTGGTCGAACAGATTCCAGGACTAGTCGAAGGCTAATAGTTTTTATCCGAAATTTGTAACAAACTTACGACTAGTCGAGGAATTTCTTAAACTGGTCGAAGCAAGTCTAGGACTAGTCGAAGAACAGACCAATCACATGAAAAATAACATTCGACTTATGTATCCGAAATGACCTACTTCTAAGGTCAACCTATGGTCAAACAAACCTCAATCATGAAGTATGGACATTGAAGCATTAGGAACAAGTGACCTTGAAGTATCAGTCTTGAAGTCTTGATGTAGTTGAACTCTTCATGTAACTCAATCTTGAAAGTGGCTTGAGTTTCAGCTTGAGTCTTGAGTTCAGCTTGAGTCTTGTCTTGTGAGCAGTTCTTTCATTCAAGATCTTGAGTCTTGTACTTGAGAGCTTTGCTTGTTGTGAGCTTAGCTTGTTTATGAATGTTGATCCTTGAGAGAGCTTCACTTATGCAAGTTATATATAACAGAGTATAATAGTGATTTTGGCACTACAAATTTGACAACAAAGTGGGATAGAAACTATAGCACTTACATTACCGAGTAGAGGGCGCATCCGAGGAACAGGCAGATTGGCAGATTGGTTCTAACGGTGGACTCCGTTTCAGAGGCCAATTGTGTGTCCCAAAAATTTTAGAGTTGTACAAAGATCTAATGACTGAGGCACACCAATCTAGGTTTATTATCCACTCAGGCTCCACAAAGATGTACCGCGACATGAGGAGGCAGTATTTTTAGGTAGGGATGAAGTGTCGGATTACCAGTTTTTTGGCCGAGTGTGACATGTGCCAGCATGTTAAGGCCGATCATCAGAGACCCTCAGGTCCATTGCAGTCATTGAGTGTCCCGTTACGGAAGTGGGAGCATGTATCCACCAATTTTTTCATGGGTTTACTAAGGACTCAGTGCGGTCATGACGCCATTTGAGTTGTTGTTGATCATTTGACGAAGTCGGTGCATTTTCTTGCTATTCGTGAGACTGGCCTTTAGACCGGCTCTCAAGGATATTCATCGAGGAGATTGTGAGACTGCATGGTGTTCTAGTTTTGATCGTTTCTGACCCAGACCTGAGGTTCACGCTCAGTTTTAGAGGAGCTTTCAGAGAGCAATGGGGTCTGTTTTGCAGCTCAGCACCACGTATCATCCGCAGACCGAGAGGGTCAACCAGATCTTTGAGGATATGCTTCAGGCCTACGTGATTGACTTCTTGGGTAACTGGGATGAGCACTTGCGGTTGGCTGAGTTCATGTACAACAACAACTATCAGGCGACCATCGGCATGGCTCCTTTCGAGGCACTATATGGCAGACCGTGCAGATTACCGAGTTATTGGACCAAGGTTGGAGAGCAGTGTCTCCTACGTCCCGAGCTTGTGCAGCAGACATCAGAGGCCATGATATCATTAGGTAGAGGATGCACATAGCTTAGAGCTGGCAAAAAAGTTTTACTGATCATTGGCATCGTCCCCTAGAGTTTATCATTGGGGACTATGTGTATCTCAAAGTCTCACCTATGAAGGATGTGGTTCATTTTGGAGCGAAGGCCAAGCTTGCCCCGAGATTCATAGGACCTTTTGAGATCAATGGGTGTGTTGGAGCTATGGCCTTTCGGCTTACCTTGCCATCTCAGTTGTCTGGCATCCACAGCGTTTTCCATGTATCTATGTTGTGGAAGTGTGGGTCCTGTTATTGATTGGCAGTCATTGGAAGTTTGTGAGGATGCTTCTTACATTGAGCAGTCAGTTCATATCATTGATCGGAAGGAGCAGGTCCTCTGGACCAAGGTCATCCCATTGGTGAAGGTGCAGTGGGGTCATCATAGCGTAAATGAGGCGTCGTGAGAGAGCAAGGCTGAGATTCGTGAGCGCTATCCTCATCTCTTCGATGTTTGATTGTATGTTGTATTATGTTTTGATTATATCTAATCCTATGATTTCTCTCTTTTTATGAGTTATGTTTAGTTACGATGATAGTGTAAATTTCAAGGAAGAAATTTTTATTAGGAGGGGAGAGCTATAAGGCCTGTATCCTAGACCGTATCATTCCTTAGACATTCGCGATCCTCCCTATCGAATTCCAGCAACCCGCGACCTATAATCGGCATTTGCGCATGACCCTAAGTCGTATCCCGTAGATCTGAGTCGACTTGACCCGAGACTTGTACCATTGCGACCGCACTGTCGCCGTGGTTCTAACGTTGTATCTTGCCCACTAACGCGATACCCGGGATAGGAATTGTGGGCCCGCGTTTAATTCAAGGAAATACCACGCGTTGCAAATCCTGATAGAATCTCTACAATCCATTACATCAATCAATCAATCACAAGTCATGTACACATCCCATTACAACTCATACCTTCTTTCTCCCCAAGACAAGAAACTCTCCCCAAAGTCAACCCTCATGTCACTCACACCCATCACTCACACCCATCACCCATCATGTGACGCCCCGTCATTGTTGTACATGTGGGCGGGCACACGTGGGTGGATGCAGATGTGGCCAGGGCCTAAAAGGGCCTGGGCGAGCTACCGGTGGTTGGTAAGTTACTGTGCTAGTAGGCTACTATGTACACAGTGGGGGTTAAACTTGTCCCACATCGGAAGAGTCGTAGGAAGTTGTGGTGGTTATATGTGGGGTTCACACCTTAAGGATACAATGTGTTTTGGGGCCAACCCCGAGAACAAAGCTGTGAGCCCTCTGGGCAAAGCAAACAATTTGTGTCCTTGGGTGGGGCCTTTCACATCACCTCTCTCTTACAGCCACCCTATCCCTCTCTCATTCTCTACCCATTCCCCAAGCAACCCAAAGAGAGTGGCCATCCAAGCATTCTAAGGAGAGAAAGAGCTTTGTGTATGGCCCACTTCCTACCCCCTCATCTCTCATCCTAGCCCTTCAATCTTCATCTTCCTCCATCAAAATTGAAGTCAAGGAGCTAAGGAAGCCATAGAACCAAGAAGAAGTGGAGCCGGTGGGTGATTTGTAGGTTAGATTTTATTTTTATGATGGGCCAAGTGGGGCCTACCAATTGATGATATGGATCTTACTTTGGACCCTAGGTGTGGCCGATGGCCCACCACGATTCATGTGTTCATCCCATGATAGGGTCATTCTCCATGGACCCCATCATGATGTTTATTTTCCTATTTTCCTAGTATGAAAGGTCATTTAGACCTTGTATTTTTAGTGGAGAAGGGATCTCCAACATTGATTTTGATTGGTGGGCCCGCATGTAATGGGGCCCACTTGATGTACATTTTGTAATGTATGGAAGGGAGGGCTCATAGTGGGGAGCCCTCCATCACACATCTCTCTCTCTCTTTCCTGATTGTATGGCCCACCTTGATATGATGTGCGTGTGGTGCATCCACACCATCTAGACTCAATGGTCAGATGGGTGAGAAGCTATTGGACGGCTGCTATCTAGACTGTCCAACAGCCTTGGATGAAGGGAGGCAACAAATATCAGCTTGATCCAGATCCTAGTGGCCCACCCATGTGGCGCCACCTTGATGCATGTATTCTATACTCACCATCTAAGCGAGCAGGGACCGTGGGGCCTGTTGTGACATGCGTGGTATCCACATCGTCCAATCATTGGACGTGGTTGTGGACCCCACCATGATGTATTATCTAGGCCATCCAGTGCCTGGACACTGCTGTTCATTTAAAAAAATATAATATATATATTATTATTATCATATGGTGGGCCCATGTGGGACCCACCTCTGTGATAGAGTATTGGCTGGTGTACGCTTACACCATCTACATTACTATTGTATTAATGTCAACATGCTCTGTGGGTCCCACCAGCAGTATAACTACTGGAATGACATCAGCAAAGTTCTGAGGGTCTGATCAGAGGTATGTATTACATCCCAACCATCCATCTTTGATGTGGACCCCACCGTGATATGTGGTTTCTATCTACACCGTCCATGCAGTGGACCCCACCATGATATATGTATTTTATCCCAACGGTTCATCTGGATGATGGGGACCTAAGTTGTATTGACGTCATCAAGTTATGCGCGTCTGAACATGAGGTATGTGTTGTATCACAACTGTCCATCTGGACGGTGGGAACCATCCAACCATATAGCTGTTGGGCTAACGTCAGCAAGTTTTGTGGACCCGACCATGATGTATGCATTGATCCACACCATCCATCTCTAGACGATGCAATGAGGGGCTAGCCATGATGTATGGCTCTTATCCACACCGTCCAACACTCTAGACAGTGGGACCCACCTCGATGTATGCGATGTATATTCATGTCGTCCGTCCCTTGGACGTGAGGCCCAACATGATGTATGTGTTATGTACACACCGTTCATCCATTTTTTGGATCATGGGCTACCCTTTAGGCCCATGTGATGTGTATTAGGCCCACGTGATGCGGCCCATTGTGACATATTTAAGGCCCAGATGATGAGGCCCATTATAATGTGTTTGAGACCCAGGTGGCGAGGCTAATTGTGATGTATTTGAGGCCCATTGTGATGTATATGCGGCCCGTGTATAAGGCCAATGTGATGTATGTGGGGCCCATTGTAATTATATGAGGCCCGCCATGATGTAAGTGTTATGTATACGCCATCTATCCATTTCAGGTCGTGGGCTCCACCGCCTTATGTAGGCCCACCATGTATGAGTAATGTAAACATGCGATCCACACATTTCCTAGGTATTTGGAGGGCCGAGGGCCCCGTTAGGATTCCGATTTCCAAATGAACCGCACCTTAGATAATGGTGGTTAAATGTCCACCGTTGTAGATTTCTCTATGGCCCACTGTTAAGCCCATTTCCACCCTTAACCTAGTGGGCTAACCCAAACCATTAGGCCCCTGCTTAAGTTAGTAATACCCATTGGCTAAACCAAACCGTTAGGCTCCCATTGATGATGGAGCTTTCCACCATGCCTTGTAGTAATTATCCTAACATCGAAATCCACCTTATGCACAAATCGGGCCCATGGAAAGGCCCGGTTCATTGCACGATTTAGGGTGAAGAAACCCATTTGTTGTACCTAGTTTCACCTTCCTTATTACCCTTGCCATAAATGGAAGAATACGTAGTATTAGGTTGGTATTTTCACTACTTAGAGCCTATCATAGTGGTTGGGCTAGATCCACTGTTCCTCTGTGGACCCCGCTATGTATTTAGGCTGATTATTGTTTATATTTGATAACCATGCTAGTATACTTAATCGATTAAAACACACTAAGAACATGCTTAGTATAACATCATAATGCATGCCCATATGCATCATTTGTATGCCTGATATGAGGAATGATTGATCATAGCATATGTCATTGGGCTGAGATGTTTATGGGACTCCCTGTGAGATGGAGTTGCCCCATATGATCGCGTGGTACACACAGGATTAATGTATGACTGGATGGTATGACTCATGCATCTCACATCTTGTGTGACATGATCATTGTACGCCCTAGCGACATCAAGGCTGTGCACTCCATAGGCACATCGTGGATGGCTAGAAATACTAGTTCTAGCACTGTGGGCACATAGGATGTCCTTAGGTGAAAGTCTCAGAACCTTTTAGTACCAAGGGATGCATCAACATTTAGATCGAGTGGAAACATGAGCGCACGAGTGCTGAATACTAGTAAGCTACATCTCCCACTATGTCGTGGTCGGTTGGAAGGAGGTGCGGCCTTATCTGCCTGAGTGAGGGGATTGTAAGCTAGGCTGAGTTTAACCAGCTCACAAATGGGTCCACTATCGACGAGTCGGGTAGGTATTGGCAGACTATTGGTCAACTGAATAGTGTGATCTCTTCCACTCACTGGGCTGTGCGACTAGGGAGGCGGCAGTTAGTGTAGAGTGTACTAGACCCCGGTGATATCCCAGAGGGGAAGTATACTGATATATGTACTTGATGAGGACTGACATGCATGCTTTACATCTTACATATGGCATTTGGCTATGTAAGCCTTGCATCGCATAGACTTGGTAGGGATGATAGCATTCATGGACTTGTCAGCATTTTCGCTTACTCTGATATTGTATACTTGGCACTTGCCTTGTGCACACACACCACCATCTAAGCTTTTCGTAAGCTTATGCACGAGCGTTGCATGTAGGTGGCATTGGATCACAGCTGCGCTGAGGTAGGAGCACGTGACAGATTATTTTGGAGCTTTTTGATCATCTTGTACTTCCCTTTCCGCATTATACTCAAAGTTTTCATTATAGTGGGTATGTGGTTATGTTGTTTTATGACTTGGTTATGCTTGTGGTTATGCTCCTTTACAAAAAAAATCAGACTGAAAATCCTCCTTGTAGGGTCTCAGGATCGGAACCCTACAAGGAGGATGCTGGGAGCTAAGAATGGGGTACTACGGAGGCTGTCAACACCAGATTCTGCGATCGAAAATTTTATGAGCCCGGTTTCCGAGTTTGGGGCGTGACAAACTGCACTGAGAAATGGCTACCACATGCGCGAGAATGACAAAAGGAGATGACACTATGATGTTCATTATCGGGGACACATCTCCTAATGATTTGATATGGGCAATATTTGAACAAGTGAGGATCGTCCCGGATGAACTTGCTTACCTCAGTTAAAAAGTTTTTTTTATATACCTTATGCAATCTAATGAATATGCATGATACCATAAAAAGGTAATTGGGAGACTTTGAAGAGTTGTTCATCAAGGAACATGTCATTAATGTGAGTTGTCTCCATGGAATATGATGAAACAAGCTAAGAGATATGGTGGGCCACTACGTTTTCTACTCCTTTCTTATCTCATATTTCTATGTCAAACTCTTGGAGAAGAAAGATCCATCTTAACAAACAGGGCTTAGCATCCTTCTTAGAAAGAAGGTACTTCGTATGATCAGTGAAAACAATGATCTTAGATCCTATCAAGTAGGACCTAAACTCGTCCAAAGCAAACACTATGGCTAGGAGTTCCTTCTCTGAAGTCGAATAGTTTACTTGGGCTTAGTTTAGAGTTCTAGTCGTGTAGTAGATAACATAAGGTCTCTTCTCTTTTCTTTAGCCTAACATCACCCAAATAACATAATTGTTTGCATCACACATATTCTCAAAAGGAAGACTCCAATTAGGTGGTTGCATGATGGGAGCACTATTCAGCATGCCCTTAAGCTTGGTAAAAGCTTTTTGGCATTCCTTGCTCCACTCAAAGGGAGTATCCTTTTGAAGAAGAGTGCATAAAAAATGAGAGATAAGACTAAAGTCCTTTATGAACCTTTTATAAACTTCGGCGTGTCCTAAGAAGGATCGCACCTCATGTATGCTCGTGGGTGGAGGTACGTTAGAGATTAAATCGATTTTGGCTTTTTCTACCTTAATTCCATTGGACAATATGATATGTCTAAGGACCATTCCCTTTTGAACCATGAAATGACATTTTTTCCAATTCAGCACAGGGTTCTTTTCTTCACATCTTTTCAGTACAAGTTTGAAATTGTTAAGGCATTCGATGAAAAATATGTCAAAAATAAAGAAATCGTCCATGAAAACCTCTAAGATTTGCCCCACCATATCAGAGAAAATACTCAACATGCATCGCTGAAATGTGGCGGGAGCATTACATAGTTCGAATGACATCCTTCGATATACAAAAGTGCCAAAAGGACATGTAAATGTGGTCTTCTCTTGGTCTTCAAGGGCTATCTTTATTTAGTTGTAGCCTGAATATCCAATGAGAAAATAGTAATAGGAATGACCGGCTAGCCTTTCCAACATTTGATTAACAAAGGGCAAAGGGAAGTGGTCTTTCCTTATGACGATATTCAATTTAGAGTAGTCGATGCATATTCTCCAACCAGTAGTGACTATAGTTGGTAAGAGTTCATTATTTGCATTAGCTACGATGGTGATCCCGGACTTCTTGGGTATCACCTGAGTTAGACTCACCCATTGGCTATCAGAAATAGGGTATATGATACGCACTTCTAACAACTTTAACACATCGGCTTTAACCACTTCTTTCATGTTTGGATTTAACCAACGTTTTGGTTTTACATTATCATCGAGGTGAATGCGATAAGTATAAATCAAAGGATTGATTCTCTTGAGGTTCGTAATTGTCCTCCCAAGGGCTCCTTTATGTTCCTTAAGAGTATAAATAAGTATACTCTCTTGTTCCTCATCCAGGTGGGAAGAAATCATTACCAAATATGTTTCATCTTGACCCAAATAAACATATTTAAGATCAACGGGTAATGGTTTTAGGTCAAGCTTCGCCATCTTGGCACTAGATGATAGAGGCTTTATCTCAGTTTGGGGCAATTTTTTAAATTTCGGCCGCCACCGGTTAGTTTCAAGTACTTGTGTAGCATTAAGCAAGGCATCCATCTCCCTAATCATATCATCATCTAAATTAGGGGAGTGGGCCAAGCATGTCTCTAGAGTGTCAGAGTATAGGTTAAAATTAAACTGACATATCTTCCACGAATGAGTCAATCATATTTATTTCATCGACATCATCAACATCCTCAAGTTGTTTGCGCATATTGAATATGTTCAACTCTAATGTCATGATCCCAAAAGTTAATTTTATGATCCCATTCCTATAATTAATGATGACATTTGATGTTCCTAGGAATGGTCAACCAACGATGACAGGAATTTGAGTGCTCACATCAATGACGGGCTAAGTATCCAAAATAATAAAATCTACTGGATAGTAGAATATATTGACTTGGACTAGCACGTCCTCTATCATTCCTCTTGGTATATGAACCGAACGATCAGTAAGTTAAAGTGTGGTCCTGGTGGATTTTAATTCCCCAAGGCCAAGTTGTTCGTAAACTGAGTATGGAATCAAATTCACACTTGCTCCTAAGTTAAGTAGTGCATGTTCTATTCGGTAATTCCCATTTAGATAAGAGATAGTTGGGCTACTAAGATCTTTATATTTCTGAGTCACATATTGCTTGAGGATAACAATCACTTTTTCTATTACAAAATTTTTCTTTTGATTGTTTTGTTGTTTCTTAGCCATACAGAGATCTTTCATAAACTTGCCATATGAAGGTATTTGTTTTATGGCATCTAATAGAGAAATATTAATCTTCACATGTTTAAGGACCTCTAAGATATCCTAAGTGTTTGACAGAGATTTTAGTGAAATTAGCCTTTGAGGGAACGGAGCAACCGACTTGTACTCTTTTATCAGTTCTTTCTCGTGCACAACATAGCTAGGTCAATCATTCCTCTCATATTCTTCCAAGTCCTTAGGCTTCTCATCCCTCTTCGGGATGTTTTTATCAATTATCTTACAACTTTTAAGAGTGGTGATAGACTTATCTTACTCCACATGATGGTTCAAAGAGCTTGGGTCACTCAATTCACATTATTGTTTTGGGTTAGGTAGAGGTTGGGTTGGAAGAGTTCCTTTCTCCCTAATAACTAGTTGTGACTCAATTCTTTGGATCGACGATGCAAACACTCCCAAGGATGTTTTGATATCCTAGAGTGCTTGTAACGTATTTTGATTGAATTGCTCTTGATTTTGAATGAATTTATGAACCGTATCCTCCCAGGGTCTTTTCTGATATACATGTTTGAGATGAGGGCACTGAACGGCCTTTGATAATTATTCACGACATTATATTACTTGTGTAATAACTCTTGGAACACAGGAATTGTAGGACAATCATGTGTCAAGTTATGTTACTAGCACAAATACCACAAACAATCTCAATAGTCTCATCGAGTTTGACCGTGTCTACTTTCTTTAGTTCCATGGCTTCAACCTTTCTTGTGAGATTAGCCACCATAACATTCACATCATCCTCCTCCATCAAGATGTACATTCCTCCCTTTTCTCTAGATTGAGTCAGTGTGGGATTAGTAAGCTTAGATGAGGTATCCCATGATTGCATGTTTTCAACAAGTACATTGAAATAATCCCACGCATCATCGGATCCTTATTCATAAATTCTCCATTGCACACCATCTTTATAAATTGGCACATGGGCGAAGTCACTCCATTATAGAAAAAGCTTACTACCCACCAAGTTTCATAGCCATGATGTGGATAGGAATTCAAAAGATCCTTTGAATCTCTCCCAACATTGAAAGAAGGTCTCTTCCTCTTTCTGAGGGAAATTCATGATCACCCACCTTAAGGTTTTTATCTTATGAACTAGGAAGAACCTTTTAAGGAACTTCTAGGTCATCTTATCCAATGTCCCGATAGATCTCGGTCTCAAGGGGTGTAGCAAAGACTTGGCTTTCTCCTTCAGAGAGAAAGGGAACAACTTTAATCTTAAAGTGTCTTCAAATACATTATGAAAGTATAGGGTTACTATAATCTCATCAAATTCTTTTAGGTGTAGATATGGACTTTCAGAATCAATTCTAGGAAACTTCAGGAATAGTTGAATCACTCCCAGCTTGAAATCTACGTTCCATGCATTCTGTGGGAACACCATGCAGGAAGGTGTACTCGCTCTTACTGGTTGTAAGAAATCCCGTAAAGTTCTAGGTGGAAGAGCATTATACACATCATTCTCATCTTATTGCTCTACAGTATGATGGTGAGGTTGATTGTCAGTCATATTTTCTGTTAACTCAGAGGATCTCAAGGTGTGTCTAATCTGACGATGGATAGGCAGACTTTCAACTAATCCTCATTCACTTAAAATACGTAAAGTGTTGTCATGTACTCACTTGGGCAAGAAACACTCTCAATCCCAAGTCTAAACTTGGAAAAAAAAATACTTGAGAAAAAGAAAATTACAAAAAAAAAAAAAGATTTCTGAATTACTACAGCAAGAAGAGTAGGAAGGATATTACCGAATTGATGACTCTAGGTTAGTTTCTATAAAACAGAAGAAATAGCTTAGTATCTAATAAAAAAAAACTAATTTAGAAACATAGAAAAGTTGAACCTAATCCTAACCTAATTCTAATACTAATGTATTTCAAGAAAAACACAAACGAAGTCCACAGCAACGACGCAAAAAAACTTGTTATGACAACCTCAAGTGTAGGGCTGCCATGTAATAATAACTCGGTGAGACTGAGGTCGTACCCACAGGGACTTGCTATTATGTAATTTGAAAAATGTGTTAGAAGTAAAACTATAATCTAAACTAACTACAAAAATCTAGTTTGAGGATTGATTGTGGAAGAACTTATCAGAAATAGAATATTAGAGTACCAAGGATCCACTTATAGATTCCTAAATGTTAATTTACTGGATTTAATTGGACTACACAACTGGAATCGAAGTCCTATCCTATTCAGCTGGATAATGGAGTAGTTAAATCATCACTCATATACTTCAAAACATATTTGAACTTTATTGAATTAGTTCCCTCACAAAGCATTAATGTATTGATCGAAGGAAATTCAAAGCATCTATCGTGCCCAGAGTCAATGATAAATCAATGGATTTTATAGACCAAACGATTGTAAAACATGTAAGAGAATATCAATAGTCTACCTAAGCATCTAAAGTGCATAGCGTCAACAACGGATCAATGTAAACTGAAAAAACTTCTTCATTTAAACCAAATATCAATGGATTATTCAACATGAAAACCAAATAATTTGAATCAAAGTAAAATAGACATTAAGAAGAACTACAATCTTCACCTCTTAGCTTTATCTAACAGATTAGCTAACCATAGACATGATTGAACTAAAACTTAAACAGAAAAAATAAAAACTAACTAGAACCGAATGATTGAAGAGGAGGGATGACTCCTTAAAGCACCATAACTCCTTGCTCTATCCTTCTGTCCTAATTCGTGTTTAGAAACTCCTAAAACATCCCTTTATATATTCTTGATTCGCATCGACTTCAAAACTGACTTGGTTTTATGCAGTTATTATAGCTTCAATGCTATATTCGATTATCATCTGAAATTACTGTAAGGACCGCTATAGTAAAGTAGGAATAGGTCAAAGTGTCTTAGAGGGGGGTGAATAGGACTTTTATAAAATTTTATGCCAATTGAAATCTTACTAACCTAATCTTGATCTAATATACAACCATCGAGATATACTCATTTCAACTTTAATGGCTTCCAAGCCAAATAAAGGATCCAATCACAAGACTGCTCAATATTTAAATAAGATATAACAATTAGTTTATGATGATGGATGAATTATGTGAAAGTGTGTGGGATGTGATTCTTATCAGTTCTAGATAATCATGTTATCATGCTTCATGTGAACATTCAAAGAAAACATAGTAAAAGAATATGCAAATAGTAATCCCAAACACAATCGTTTATAGTGGTTTGGCTATGTGCCTACTCCACTCCCGGCGGACGCACTCATCCCTTGAGTGTACCGGATTTTACTATCGGAGGTTTCAGATCAGGTTCACATCAAACCTTTACAACCTATACAAGGTTGACTCTAGGACCTACATAAGGTACCTAAACATGCATACATAAGAATAAACGTCCTACACAAAGTACCTAGGTTTTATACCATACACAAGAGCAAAGGATTCACACAAGGAACCTAGGTTTTATGCCCTACACAAAAGCAAATGATCCATACAAAGAACTTAGATTTTATACCCTACACAAGAGCAAATGATCCACACAAGGAACCTATGTTTAGACGACACAGGTCAAGGATCCACACAAGGACCCTAGGTTTAGACCACACAGGTCAAGGATCCACACAAGGATCCTAGTTTAGGCCACACAGGCCAAGGACCTATACAAAGGACCTAAGTTTATGCCTTACACAAGAGCAAAGGTCATACACTAAGAACCTAAACGTACTCTCCCGTCGGTGGCCTCCTATGAGGGCTTGTAAGGGTTGAGATGTACCTGTGACCCACTCCTACACAAGGAATGATTAACAGGGTCTCTGGACTCTAATGACTTATAGATAAGTAGATGAGCTCTGTTCTGTACGTTGATGAAGATGATCTCCCATGATGATGGAGATTCTTCAGCTCCCTTGATCCACAACACTTATGATGCTCCAATGTAAGGCGACGGGTTGGGTCAAGGTTATGTTGGAATCTACTCTAATGAATATTACTCATTTGAGAGACGGAGTAATTCCAAGTTCTTAAGCATTCAAGGGATCCCAACTTAATGATTTGTCATTAAGATGGTAGCTGGATGATCCTTGAATAAGGAAGTTCATTCACCAATCCACTCTATTGAATGTTAATGATGAGAGTGGATTGAAGGATGAACTCCTATGAGAAAAAGGGCTTAGGGTAGGTGATAGGCAATTACTCTCTCAAAGCTCTCTATCTTTTTCTCAATATAGTAACCAAGAACAAGCTCTCATTATAAAGGTAAAAAGCTCCAACAGAAATAAAACTGTCAATTTCTGACTGAGTTCAATGTCATTGAACCTAATTCGATATCATTGAACGTATACTTTCGATGTCATCGAATATCGGTTCGATGATACAAACTCAACTGTAAAACATTCCTGGAACTTTTTGATAAATCATCAAACTTGATTCGATATCATCGAGATTTAAACTTCGATGTCATTGAATCGTAGTTCGATTCCTTGATATTATATGTGACTTTACACAAGAGCTTGCTAGACAAATAAAAGGCTTACTACGATGTCATCGATTCTGATTCGATGTCATATAAATTCAAATTTTAATGTCATCGAATCCCAGTTCGATTCATCGATCTTTTCAGAAGATGTTCCTTGAAAGCTCACTGGACACTTTTTTGTCCTTATTTGATGTATTCGAGACTTCCTCGATGTCATCGAGGCTATCTCAATTCCACGAACATTCCATTGTTTTTCCTCTGAAGCTTGCTGGACATACACTTGTCCGAATTCGATATCATCGAACCTTTCTCAATAATATCAAAGTTTGAATTTCGATGTCATCAAGTTTCATTCGATTCCTCGAGCAATGTCAGAATATTTTCCAAGAAGATTTGCTGGATAATGCTCTAAGTCTTTCGATTTCATCGATTCTCCCTCAATGTAATCGATGATTGATGTTCGATGTCATCAAAAGAATGTTCGATTCATCGAATATTCTGTCCAAATATTTTATGGTTGATGGACATAAAAGGCCTCATTTCGATGTCATTGAAAATGAGTGTTCGATTTCATCGACCGAATCTTAATGTCATTAGACAAAGCAGAAAACATAGAAAATTTTTCTGTTTTGAGAATTAAGTTTTCAGACTTTTAACTCGTATGTTGTTATAAGGCTTTTTAAGGATTTATTTACCTAGGTGTTTTGGGACATGGGATGTGAGGCTTAATTTACCTGTGACGAGCTCAGAACACACATCCAATTGAGGTAATGGCTTGAACGATCTTCATATGGGGCTCACTTGACTCATTGACTCAACCCTCATGCTAATTAACAAACCAAGCCACTTTCATTATTGAGCTCCCATTGAAGAGTCCGGGTGAAATAAGGAAACTTTCCAACAATGAACTTTCAAATTTGTATATTTTCTCGATGTCATCGAACCTCGTTCGATGAGATCATACATTCACTTGATTGCATCGAAAAGTGCACAAAGATGTCTAGCAACAAAATTAAATTTTCTAAATTTTTGTGATGGGATCGAATGTAGATTCAATGACATCGACACTTACTTTGATGTCATCAGAAGTGTAATCGATGTCATTGAATGGTCAATTTCTCCACTTTCAATTTTTTACACTTTAACTCCTCAATTTTCTTCCTTCCTCACTTAGTTTCCATAGATCTTGGACTCTTAAATTCTTCAATCTCGACCTCCATAGATACAATCTTTCACTTGGTAATTCTTTGAGCATTAAATCCATGCTTTAATAATCCTTTTCTCATTATCTCTCAAAATCATCTCATAAGAGAAAATATGTGTAATTAGATCAATTAAGCATATCCATGTTTGTAAAACTGATGCGCGATAAGGGAGAAATATATAATATTTCACACTCAACAACAATCTTAAACATAAGCATTTATAGTGGTTCAGTTTCCTTATTCCACTCCCGGAAGAAGCACTCTCTCCTAGACTATACTGGAAGTCACTATTGAAGGTTTTAAATCAAGTTCACTTCTAACCTTTATAGCATACACAAGGTCTTAGTGTACACTTATGCCAGAGGCTCTCATAAAAGACTTGTTCACAACCCCAAGTGCAGGGTTGCAAAGTAGTAATAATTTCGGTAAGACTGAGGTCGAATCCACAGGGACTAATCTTGTGTGAATTCTAAAAGTAACTAAAAGTAGAACTAAAAGAAGATGTAAACCTAAATCTGAAAGTATAGAGAGAGTAATTGTGAATTATTTAACTAAAACTTGTAAATTCAAATATGGGAACTAGGGTTTCCAAGGATCCACTTGTAGCAATCATGGAGATCTAAGGACATAACTGGAATTGGAGTCTTATCCTATCCAGTTGGAAGATATCTCAATAAAACCAAATCTGAACTTCCCTTGACCTAATTCTCAACGGATGAGAGTTGTGAGAACTGGAAGTGGTTCCATCACAAAACCATGCCCAGGAGACGATGGCTCACAACAGGATATACCAATTCACAACCAACATAGGAGAATTGTGTAGATTAGAAGGAATTCCATCACCCAACCATGCCCAAGGGATGATGGTGAACAGTAAGATTTCTTAATTTCACAATCTCAATACATGAAAAGAACGTACTCAAAGCTATCGCAGATCTATTGTAATTTGAGTCACAATAAACCATTAAAAACTAAAAGTATTCCTTAAGAATCAAATTAGAATCAAAGAGAGTTCAACATAAACATGAATCAAATTAATAGAAAACATCCCATCACACTACAAGCTTCACCTCTTAGCCCTAGTTAAGAGGTTTAGCCAACTATAGACATAAATGGATCAAAAACCTTAGAAGAAAGCATGAAAAACTAAGGAAGAAAAAAAATAGTACTTGGCGACGGCTCTCCACCCTTGTGCTCCGCTCCTCTAAACCTTGGATTAATTAGATAGATCCCTAGCGATGCCCTGGGGACTCCTATTTATAGTTGTGTAACACCTCCTTTCACACCTCTTTGGAAAAATATGAAAATTGCCTCAAATTTACGCACTTCACATAACTTCACGCGATTCATTCGATAACATCGAATTGCCTTCGATGTAATCGAAGGTATCTTTTATATGTGCATTTTCCACGCTTTTGTAACTTCGTCCAGACTCTATAACCTTCCATGTCATCGAACTTACCTTCGATGTCATCGAAGAGGCCTTCAATTCCATCGAAGAGATCTTCGATGTTATCGAGCAGGTCTTCAATATCATCGGGAAGCCTTCTAGTAATTAAAAATGGTGCCCAATATGTCCAACGAGTTTCGTCGAAATTCTGCAAAAAATTCAATGTCATCAAGCAAGGCTTTGAGTCATAAAATAAGTTCTCGAGTCATCGAAAAATGTCTTTAATTTATCAAGCGACCAACTCGATTTTCCTTCATAAATTCGATGTAATCGACTTGTGTTTGATGTCATCGAATGTGTCCTCGATGTCATCGAATGGTGTTCGATGACATAGTCAATATGTATTTCACACTTATTCTTTCAGCTTTGTTCCTTCTTCACTTGGTTTTCTTGAATCTTGGGACCTTAAAATCTTCAATTTTTGTCTCCTAAGATCCATTCTTTAGTTCTTAAATTCACCTTACAACACAAACATGAGTAAAGTTGAAGATTTATATCGGCTTAAAAAGGTACTTTAAGATAAATCTTAATATAAATGGGTTTCAATATGCAATATTTTCCCTCAACACAATCCCCAACCAGCATTTTGCTAGTCCCGAGCAAAATATGCGTAAAATAAATCCCAATGCTTTATGTCAGAATCCTCTTTCAAAAAATAATCTTTTGTGCACTCAAGTATGAATGGGTAGAATTAAGATATGAAGGTGAGATTTTAAAAACTTAGAACCCAATCATATAAGTAACCAATCCAATAAGTTCTTTGTCCATTAAATGGAAGCATAATCTGTATATCAAGTTTTTCAATGAGCTCAGTGAAAGTGTAAGTGCTATAGTTTATATCCCTGTCTGTTGTCAAATTTGTGGTGCCAAAATCACTGTTATATATAACTTGCATAAGTGAAGCTCTCTCAAGGATCAACATTCATAAACAAGCCAAAGCTCACAACAAGCTAAGCTCACGAGTACAAGGATCAATCTTGAATGCAAGAACTGCTCACAAGACAAGACTCAAGCTGCAAGACTTCAAGAAGAGTTCAAGGCAGTTTGTAAAGAACTCAAGACACTTTCAAGATTGAGCTACATCAAGATTTCGACTACATCAAGACTTCAAGGCTCATACTTCAAGGTCACTAGTTCCTAATGTTTCAATGTCCTTACTTCATGGTTGAGGTTTGACTGACCATAAGTTGACCTTAGAAGTAGGTCATTTTGGATACATAAGTCGAATGTTTATTTTACATGAGTTTGGTCTATTCTTCGACTAGTCCTAGGCCTTCTTCGACTAGTACTAGAGTTGCTTCGACCAGTCTAAGAAATTCCTCGATCAGTCGTGAGTTTGTTACATATTTCGGATAAAATCTGTTAGGCTTCGACTAGTCCAGGAATCTATTCGACCAGTCGAAGGAACAGTGTCGACTGCATCTTCGACCTGTCGAAAATCTTTGACTCAATATACAGTGATGTTTTATAGGTTCTTCGACCGGTCGAAGGAAACCTACGACCAGTCGAAGGTAACCTACGACCAGTCGAAGGAGACCTTCGACCAATCGTAGAACGGTCAGAGCTTATCCCGCCAGATCTTTCAAATATCTGTTATTGCTTCGACTAGTCGAAGAGCTCCCTAGACCAGTCGAAGACGCGATCTACTCACCTATAAATAGTGCACGAATCTCAGAAGAAATCATCGAATTAATTAATCCATTCAAGCCAAGTGTGCTCCATCTAAGCTAAGTGTGCTTATTTAATATTCTCTTTCCTTAGCTTTATTTAATTGATTTTGTTTCTGCTATTCCAATCTAATTTGATAAGAGGAATTGTTATTCCCTTTCTTTGGAATCAAAATCAATTAAGGCAAGCCCTATTTGGTTTAATTTAAAATCTATTAGAATTAGAACCATTGTAATTGAGTACTGGACATTGAACTTGGATATTCAATCATCTACTCTGATTTGGTTCTACCGGGCTGCTACAACGAAGGAGATAATCAAGTATTTTACATTTAATTGTAAATTCCTTTCTGTTTTGGTTTCTTTCAAGATTTGCCAAAAAAATCTTGTTGTATTGGTTATCTGAGGAAAGCCAGGAAAACTCAGAAGTGGGGTTTTTTTAATTGTGTAAGCCCACAGACAAAGACACAATTGTAAAGGTTTTGGGTGAACCTAGGAAAACCTATTTTTAGTGAACGCTAATATCCCCTGTGTGAGGATATTAGGAGTGGAGTAGCATTTTGTGTGGCTGTTGTTTAACAGTTGGTGAACACACAGGCGAACCACTATAATCCCTTGTGTTGTGGTTGAATGATTTATACTTCTAATCTTTAATTATTCTTTTGTGGGATGTATGTGTGGTGGTGAATGTTGTAATCATTTAATTCAAGCATTGTGAGAATGTTGTAATAGTTTAGAATTTATTTTCTGTTATTCCTTTATCAGCTTGATATTCTATTTCTTTTAAAAATTGTTCCAGCAAGGTTGCCCTGCCATTTTTATGGTGTATGGCTGTCCCTAGAATAATACATTTGTGATTGCAATTTATTTCAATTCAGTTTGTATTTATTTTTGTATTCCTCTTCGGTTTGAGATTTGATACAAAGATCTTTCTAGAAATAAGGTTGTCCTACCATAAACTCTGGTTTTTGGTGTAAGGTTGTCCTTAGTACAACATTTGTATCAACCTCTCAAGATCTGAATTTTGAGGTTATTTTACTTTCCTGCATTGTGATTTACTTTGGCTATCATATTCTTTTTAATTCCGCTATTTTAAGTTTTATTTGGCATTGTCCTATTCACCCCCCCTCCTCTAGGACATATAGCTAGGCCTTTTCACAATATAATTCACACATGTATGATTTATCGAAAACATCGTAACTAAGATCATATGACAGCAATCAAATCAGATATAAATCATTGCTAACATTGTAAGCCTTGAAAACCATAACCTAAATGTTTATAGTCCGCACCTTTCATTGGAGTACTTGTTTCGAACTCGGTTCAAATCCTACATTCTCAAACACAAAACAATGGGTACCTAAATCATGAAATAGGTTAGCTATTTTGTCAATTACTCAATCCGGATTTCTAAATCAAGATTAAGGTTAGGATTTCTTACCCAAATCATAGTTGAAATAAATCGGTTAGCTATATATAAGACAATTCAGTGCATGGAGTTGCAGGAAAGAATCACTGCAGCAAACTCCAAGGATTTCCCCTCACTCCCTACTCTTTTCTCTTCCTTTCTCTCTTCTCTCTCCTAGGGTTAGAGAAAATTCATATGGGATAGGTATGGGGTGGTTTAAGGGCTTCATACAGGCCCATAACTGGTGCAAATGGCCCTAAGGCCATGGTATACCTGATTTACATCCAAAGGGCGACTATTTATGACGAATGAGGTTCATCTGGAGGTCCACTACTGACTTACAGTGCAGGGTAACTTCCCTGATGATGGATCTATGCCAGGATGTGGTTTCAACATAATTGGATAGGTCGATCGACCGTGAAGGACCTGTATCAGATCAACGGTCGTTGTCACTCGATCAGGGCCACAAGTATGCCAATATGTGCAGGGAAATTTTCCTGATCCATGGATAAAGTTCGGTAAAAAACTAACGGTCTAAAATTTTCAATTTTACGCACAAGCGAATGGCCCAATTTACTTAAGTTTCATTACATTTTCTAAAGATATTCACATTTCTCACACACTTTACTCAGGGCTCAAGTTGTGTGTTTCTGGACATTATTTGGGATCAATTTCCGCGATAGTTGTCAAGCCCAATAAGATGGTCATAATCCTATAGTTTTGTGGTCATCGGACTTTCGATGTGCGATGCAGGTCCGATACGAAGTTTCAATGTGCTCTTGAGAGCAACAGGCTTTTGGGATTTCTCCTAGGTTTTTAAGTAATGTTGAGTCAACGATTTTGATGGTTTTGGGACTTGCCGTTTGTATAAATAGTGGTTCAAATTAATCCACCAATTAATTCAGTTTAGTACTTAATTAATTTTTGTCTAATTTCTACATAATATGGTCCTTAGGGATTTCTGGCTGAGGTGGTACTTGGGTCTTTGTACGGATTTTTCCGAGACATTATAGTGGACCATGATGGGTAAAAATCTCCTAAGGTAGAAAATCATAGTCATCCCATAGATGTTTAGATTTTCCTAGTTTTACTATGGATTTTAGTGTTAACTCCCAAGAACAAAAAGATTCTGGATTATGGCACATGGGTCTCATCCCACAAATGATCTCAGAAACAAAATCATGGGCCCCTTATTCACTGTAATCCTAAGTGGTTTATGGGTTGACCCCCTTTTTATTATTCTTTTATTTTTTATAAATGGGTGTCGGACAAGGGCATGGGATGTTGAATGCTCACAACAAAGGCCATTGGTGGCTCAGCAAGCCCAGAGACATGATTAACCGCTCCAATAGTTGGGCTTAAGCACTTATAGCGGACCACTGTAGATTAGTGGCTTGGATCTTGCAAAAGCATGGGATCTCACTTACACAAGACTTTTAGCATGTCACTTCTTTTCACTTTTAAAAGAAGATTTCTTTGTACCTCTTGGGGTAGGCTTCCACTGCTGTGTAATTCTATCCAAACTAGAAGGGAGTAAATACAACACAAGAATTGAAGTAGGTGTCCTACTTATTCCTGAGCTATTGATAGGGAAGAGTGTAAATGTTATTGTGTAAATCAAGCACCTGTTGTATAGTCAAATTTTTTTGTGCCAAACCATTTAGTACTTGTATTTTGCTTTGAATTGAAGTGATTAGGCTCGTACATTTTTATGTTCTGTGGATCTTCATCGAACTTGCCTGCATCTTCAAGTTGAAGTGAAAAGTGTTAAAGTTTATGGTTTCAAGATCAAATTCAAGAACTAAAGTTCAAGTTTTAAAGTTCAACATTTGTACGTTAAAGACTCAAGAAATCAAGTGTGACTCAAGCTCAAGTTCAAGACATCAAACTCAAGCTTTAAGTATCACAAGATATCAAGTCTCTAAAGTCAATGATGTTTCAATTATTCTTACTCACAAATAGGTGTGGATAACCCTAGATTGACCTTAGATTGTGTCATATTCATTGCATATTTTTTGTGGGTCATTTTATATGTTTATAGGTCTTTTTCTCGACTAGTCTTAAACCTTGTTAGACTAGTCCAAGTACTAGCTCGACCAGTCTAAGAGTTTTCTTGACTAGTCCAAGGTTTGTTGCTATTTTTCAAAATTTTCTATTAGAGTCTCGACCAGTCTTAGAGACTACTCAACTAGTGGAGTGAACAGTGCTTGACTGGTCGTGTAGGCTCGAGTCAAAGTCCAGCAACATTTTTTGGTCCCACTCGGCCAGTCGAATGCATTGCTCGACTAGTCGAGCAGGCCACTCGACTAGTCAAGTAACGATCTTATCTTATCGCAGCAGAAATTTTGAAATTTTGTTGGTCTTTCGACCAGTTGAACCGACCCTTAGACCAGTCGACTTAATAGTATTTTAACCTATAAATAGAGCACGAATTTCAAAGTTTATTCATTCAAAAAAGTGAAATCAAGACACCACTCTGAGAGATAAGTTTGTAAATTTATTAAGCTAGCTCATTTTAGATTCTCTATAATTAGCTTTTGTAATTTGATTTTGAGATATTCATTCCAATCTTATATTAGGAAGGGATTTGAGTTTTTCCCTTTCTTGAGATCAAAATCAAATCAAGCTAGCCCAGGTTGATTTAGTTTAAAATCATTTAGAACTAGAAATTTTCATCTGTGAGACTGGACATTGAACATCTTTGTCTTCATCGGATTGGTTCTACCGGGCTTCTTCAAAGGAAAATTTCCAAATAAGTATTATTTACAATTCTATATCTTTTTAGTTTTTGAGGTTGTGCCAAAAAAATCTCTTTTTGGTTTATCTGAGGTGATCCAAAAAATCTCAATCTGTGGGGTTTTTGGAATCATGTAAGCCCAATCAAAGACACAATTGTGAAGGTTTTAAGGTAAACCTTGGAAAATCTTCTTTCATAATGAACGCTAATATCCTGAGGGAGTGGATATTATGAGTGGAGTAGTTGTGTGGTTGTTTTCTACCAGTTGGTGTACACACAAGCGAACCACTATAATTCTTGGAGTTGTGGTAGATGATTGAATGTGTTTGTGTGTGTGAATGTTGTAATTTATTTTAAGCATTTGTGGTGAATGGTGTAGTTTATTCTATGCACTTGTGGGAATGTTGTAATAACTTAGTTTATTTTATTTGCTATTTCTTTTGCCTCTTTACTGGTTTGGGTTTTTGGTGTTAGGTTGTCCTTAGAACTAAGTTTGTATCAACCTCTCAAGACTAGTGCATTTGAGGTTGTTATTTACTTGTGCTTCATTATTATTTATATTGTGCTATCTTTCTTTAAATTCTGCATTTATTTTTAAATTTGGCATAGTCCTATTCCCCCCCCCCCCCCCCCGCAGGACGTATAGATTGGCCTTTTCAAGTGGTATGAAAGCCTAATAGCTTTTATTATTATTATTAATATTATTCATTTCATAAGCTAATCAATCTGAGCTTATAAGATGTCAAATTTTGACAGCCTCTCAATCACTAGGCCTCCACCTTTTGATGGCTCCAATTATTCCTATTAGAAAGCCAGAATGAGGATCTTTTCAAGGTCCATAGATGAGAGCATATGGCAAGCCACAGTGACTAGATGGACCCCTCCTACCACTAAAGTTCTAGGCACTGATGGAACTAAATCTATGAAAGTTGCACCTTATTTTTCTTGGACCATACTTCAAACAAAATGAGAGTAGTGCCAATGCAAAGGCTTTAAATGCAATTACTTACTCTGTAAGGCCCATATCCTAGCCCGTACCGTTCCGTAGGCTTCCGCGGTCCTCCCGGTCGAATTTCGGTGACTCGCGTTCTGTTATCGGGGTTTGCGCGTAACCCTGAGTCATATCCCGTTATTCTGAGTCAACTTGACCTGAGACTTATACCAGTGCGACTGCGCCGTCGCTGCGGTTCTGATGCTACGTCTCGCGCACCGAGGCGATACCCAGGCAAGGAGATGTGGGGTCGCATTCAATTTAAGAAAAAATACCGCGCATTGCAAAACCCAAGAGAACATCACATCAAATCCTATCAATCCCATCAATCAAGTACTCATTACCTAACATGTCAAGTATAAACCCATCCCCAAGCAACCCCAAAGTCAACTCTCTCATCACTCACCCATCACTCACCCATTTCTCTCTCTCTTACAACCTCTCTCTCATATCTCTCTCTCTCATTTTCCTCCCAAGCAACCCACGTCCATGGCTCTCCATGAGAGAAGCCATGTGTGGCCCACCTTCCTACCACTCATCTCCACCATCAAAACCTCATCTCAACCGTTGGATAACGTTCTTTGGAGTTGTAGAACATGTTGATGGAAGAAGGACGGAGAGATCTTGAGGTGGGTGATTCTTTTATTTGATTTTGTGATTTGAGGGCCCGCTTGTAGTGGGACCCATTATGATGTATGCATGTATTGAGGGGCCCATAGTGGCGGGGCCCCTCCTCCATCCGTTTCTCTTTCTCTCTCTCTCTCTCCTATTTATTTATTTATTTATTTATTTTCCTTGTGGATGGTCCACCTTGATGGATGGTGCTGTGGACCCCACCTATAATGTATGTATTTTATCCACACCGTGGTCCATCCGGGGTCTGCCTTGCTGCTCACAACAAGACCCACATGATGTATATTTTGGGTCCACACCATCCAACAAAACTGGACAGTGAGACCCCCCCTTATGCATATGTTGAGTCCACGCCGTCCGTCTTGCCTGGACGCTGCATGGAAAACACTAATATCGGCTTGATATTCTGGTGGGTCCCACACATGTGGACCCACCTCATGTGTACGTTAAACCCAAGCCATCCCTCAGTTACACGTTCAGCAACATGTAGCTGCTGGACTGTCAGCTAGACCTGTGGATCCCACCAGATATGGGCTAGATCCACGGTCCAGTTGTTTGGACAGTAGAGCACTCTGAGTCCACTCGTGCATGTGGACCCCACGTATGGGAAGCCGATTAGGTGATGTATTGACGTCAGCAAGCTGGGTGGGGCCCACCAAATGATGTATGTGTCCGTTTATCACGACCGTGGGTGGTGGAGCCCACCTTGATGTACATAAATATACACCGTCCAATGCATGGAAGATGGTACCACCTGATACATGTGTTGTATCTTAACCGTCCATTCATCTGGACGAGATTGGCTGGTGCAAACCAGCTATTTTTGAGCAGTGACGTCACCAGCCTTGTGGACCCACGAAATGTTGGGTTTTACCCACACTGTCCATTCAGACAATGGATCCCTGCTGCAGCGTGCAGCGTGTGGGTTTGATCCACACCGCCTATCTGTGCGGCCCTCAAATGTATGTGTTGTACATACATGCTGCCAGCATGTGGAAGCCCACCGTGCTGTATGGGTTTTATTTACACCGTCCACTGCGTGGACCCCATCATGCTGTATGTATTTTATCCTGTCCGTCCACCATCAGGACGTGATCACCATGATGTGTGTGACACATCCCCACCGTCCACTGTTATGGACGGTGGGACTCACCAAACGCTGGACGTACCACCCCCTGTATTATATATTATATATGTATGTATATTATATATTATTATATAGTATAATATTATATTATGTGGGCCCCACGTGGGACCCACCTCACTTAAACTGAGGAGATTCAAATCTCTGGTGGGGCCACCTTAATGATTTATTGTATATCCCAGCCGTCCAGCAGGCCTGGACGGTGGATACCCACCTGTGATGTATGCGTTTTAATATCCACACCGTCCATGTATGGACGATGCAGACCACTGTGATATGTGTTACAGCACACTGTCCATCCATCTGGAGGACGTGGCCCACCCCTGTACGTGTGGGGTGGGGCCCACCTTGTTATATGTATTCTGTATCCGCACCGTCCAGGACTGGACGGTGCTGTGTGGAGCCCACCTTCATTTTCATCAGGCTGTCCATCTGCTGGTGTGGCATGCACCATGATATATGGGTTTTAATCCACCCCGTCCATAAATGGGCATGGGTCCCACTTGATGTAAGTGTTTTATCCACATCATCTGTGGACGACACCATGATGTAAGTGATGTATCCTCAACATCCAGTGCAAGGATGGTGGGATTTCACCATGATGTATGCATTTCTCCACCCTGTCCATTCATTGGATGTGGCCCCATCATGACAGCGTGTGGGGCCCACCTTGATTTAATGTATTGCATCCTCACTGTCCAATCCATGGACGGTGGGCTCAGATTGACTAGAGTACCTCACACCAGCTTGATAGCCGAGGTACTGATGCCAGCAAGTTCCGTGAGGCGCACTTGACTGATGTGGTGTATTCCACGCCACTCAGCTATTGTACATCCGTGATCGTCTTTTTTATGCCGATCACCATGATGAATGTATTGTATATCTATGCCGTCCATTGATGCGGCCCACTTGGTGTATTTGAGGCCCATATGATGAGGCCCGACTTGATGTACACAAGGCCCCTTATGATGTGTATTAGGCCCTTATTGTGTGGCTCATTGTGACGTATATTAGGCCCATGACGCGTGGCCCATTTGATGTATTCGAGACCCAGATACGTGGCCCATTTGATGCATATGAGACCCATGTGTAGGGTTCGTCTATCATGTATTCAAGGTCCATGGGTTGTGGCCCATTGTGATGTACTTGAGGCCCATGGGCGAGCCCGATGTGATGTATGTGTGGCCGTTACGTTGCGTATGAATCCCTTATGTGGGCCACTCCTTGGGAGCAATGTTGGTTAGATGTCCACATTGATAGGCAATGATGGTTAGATGTCCTCATTGTGACCTTACCTTAGGCCTTACTAAGCCCATTCTTACCGATTCTGATGACTGATTACTGATTTCGATTGACGTGACTGATTTTTCGATTCTGATTATCGATTGATTCCGATTGTCATGACTGATTGCCGATTCCGATTGGATTGACCGATTTGTCGATTCTGATCATCGATTGATTTCGATTGTCGTGACCGATTACCGATTCTGATTGATGTGAGAGATTTGCCGATTGACGTGACCGACTGCCAATTTCGATTGACGTGACTGATTTTTCGATTCTGATTATCGATTGATTCCAATTGTCATGACTGATTGCCGATTCCGATTGACGTGACTGATTGCCGATTATGATTATCAATCGATTTCAATTATCATGACCGATTAATGATCCCGATTGACGTGATCGATTTGCCGATTCTGATTATCGATTGATTTCGATTATCGTGACTGATTGTCGATTTTGATTGACGTGATCAATTTGCCGATTCTGATTATCGATTGATCCCGATTGACATGACCGATTTGCCGGTTCTAATTATCGATCAATTTTGATTATCGTGACCGATTGTCGTGACCGATTTGCCAATTTCAATTATCGATTGATCCCGATTGTCGTGACCGATTTGTCGATTCTGATTATCGATCGATCCTGATTATCATGACCGATTTGCAGATTCTGATTATCGATTGATCCGATTGTCATGACCGATTTGCCGACTTTGATTATCGATCGATCCCGATTGTCATGATTGATTTGCCGATTTTGATTATCAATTGACCCGATTGTCGTGACCGATTTGCCGATTCTGATTATTGATCGACCCGATTGTCGTGACCGATTTGCCAATTCTGATTATCGATCGACCCGATTGTCGTGACCGATTTGCCGCTTCTGATTATCGATCAATCCGATTGTCGTGACCGATTTACCGATTCTGATTATCGATCGATCCCAAATGTCGAGGCCAAGTATCGAAGCCGATTCCAATTGTTGAGGTCGATTGTATAGGCCGACTCCAATTGTTGAAGCCGATTCCGAGTGTCGATTCTGATTGTCGAGACCTATATGATGTATATCCGAACCGTAGTTGAGGCCTACTATGATGTATTCATGGCCTATGGGCAAGGCCCATTGTGGTGTATTCATGGCTTATGGGTAAGGCCGTTGTGATATGTATTAGGCCCATGATGTATGACGCATTTGATGTATTCATGACCCATGTGTAGGCTTACATGTCATATATTCGAAGCCCATGAGCAGGTGTAAGTGCTATAGTTTCTATCCCTCTTTGTTGTCAAATTTGTAGTGCCAAAATCACTATTATACTCTGTTATATATAACTTGCATAAGTAAAGCTCTCTCAAGGATCAACATTCATAAACAAGCTAAGCTCACAACAAGCAAAGCTCTCAAGTACAAGACTCAAGATCTTGAATGAAAGAACTGCTCACAAGACAAGACTGTGGAATGAAAGAACTGCTCACAAGACAAGACTCAAGCTGAACTCAAGACTCAAGCTGAAACTCAAGCCACTTTCAAGATTGAGTTACATGAAGAGTTCAACTACATCAAGACTTCAAGACTGATACTTCAAGGTCACTTGTTCCTAATGCTTCAATGTCCATACTTCATGATTGAGGTTTGTTTGACCAGAAGTTGACCTTAGAAGTAGGTCATTTCGGATACATAAGTCGAATGTTATTTTTCATGTGATTGGTCTGTTCTTCGACTAGTCCTAGGCTTTCTTCGACTAGTCCTAGACTTGCTTCGACCAGTCTAAGAAATTCCTCGACCAGTCGTAAGTTTGTTACAAATTCGGATAAAATCTGTTAGGCTTCACTAGTCCTGGACTGCTCGACCGATCGTAGGAATAGTGTCGATCGATCTTCGACTCGTACAACCTTCGACTCAAGTCCAGCGATGGTTTACAGGACTTACGACCAGCCGAAGGAAACCTACGACCATCGTAGGTGACCTACGACCAGTCGGAGACCTACGACCACTCGTAGAACGGTCGAGCATATCCCGCCGAATTTTTCAAATATCTTGTTGCTTCGACTAGTCAAAGAGCACTCTAGAATCGAAGACCCGATCTTCTCACCTATAAATAGTGCACGAATCTCGAAGAAATTATCGATTTAATTAAAGTATTCAAGCCAATCTTCGTCGAACTTCCGAGAGATAATTTGTGCTCCATCTAAGCTAAGTGTGCTTATTTAATATTCTCTTTCCTTAGCTTTATTTAATTGATTTTGTTTCTTATATTCCAATCGATTTGATAAAGAGGAATTAGTATTCCCTTTCTTTCGAATCAAAATCAATTAAGGCAAGCCCTAGTTGGTTTAATTTAAAATCTAGTAGAATTAGAACCATTGTAATCGAGTCCTGGACATTGAACTTGGACAGTCAATCATCTACTTTGATTTGGTTCTACCGTGCTGCTACAACTAAGTAGATATTCAGGTATTTTACATATTGTAAATTCCTTTCTATTATTTTGGTTTCTTTCAAGATTTGCCGAAAAAATCTTGTTATTTTGGTTATCTGAGGAGAGCAATGAAAACTCATAAGTGGGGTTATATTTTTAATTATTTAAGACCACATACAAAGAAACAATTGTAATGGTTTTGAGTGAACCGGGAAAACCTATTTTTAGTGAACGCTAATATCCCTGTGTGAGGATATTAGGAGTGGAGTAGCTTTTTGTGTGGCTGTTGTTAACAGTTGGTGAACACACAAGCGAACCACTATAATCCCTTGAGTTGTGGTTGATTGTTTTATTCTTCTAATTTTTTATTCTTTTTGTGGGATGTATGTATGGTGGTGAATGTTGTAATTATTTCAAGCTTTGTGAGAATGTTGTAATAGCTTAGAATTTACTTTCTGCTATTCCTTTTTAAGCTTGATTTTCAATTTCATTTGAAAGTTGTTCCAGTAAGGTTGCCCTGCCATTTTTATGGTGTATGGCTGTCCCTAGAACAATACATCTTTAATTACAAGTTATTTCAATTCAGTTTATATTTATTCCTCTTCGATTTGAGACTTGATACAAAGACCTTTCTAGAAATAAGGTTGTCCTACCATCAACTCTATTTTTGGTGTAAGGTTGTCCTTAGAATAACGTTTTTATCAACCTCTCAAGATCTGAATTTTGAGGTTGTTTTTCTTTCCTGCATTGTTATTTAATTTGGCTATCATTTTCTTTATTATTCCGCTGTTATAAGTTTTTATTTGGCATTGTCCTATTCACCCCCCCCCCCCCCTCTAGGACATATAGCTTGGCCTTTTCAAGTGGTATCAGAGCCTAATAGCTCCTTTTTAATTCTTGGATTTAATTCCTGAGCTAACGATTTAAGCTATTTAGATGTCAAATTTTGATAGCCTTTTAGTCACTAGGCCTCCACCCTTTGATGGCTCCAACTATGCTTATTGGAAAGCCAGAATGAGGATCTTCCTCAAATCAATGGATGAAAATGTGTGGCAAGCCACGGTGATTGAATGGAATCCTCCTATCATGGAAGTTACTGGGGTTGATGGTTCAAAATCAATGAAAACCACACCATATTACCAATGGACCACCCTTCAGAAAAGTGAGAGTAGTGCAAATGCTAAAGCACTAAATGCAATTATTTGCGCACTATCACCGGATGAGTTCAAAAGAATCATTTCCTGTGATACTGTAAAGCAAGCTTGGGATACATTAGAAATGACACAGAAGGGTACTACAATTGTCAAAAAATCTAAAGTCCAACTCCTCATAACCAGATTTGAAGAAATTCATATGGAGGAAAATGAAATGTTTATGGACTTCTACACTAGATTGAATGACATTGTAAACTCAATGTGGGGTCTTGGCGATAAAATCCCAGAAAGTAAAGTGTGTGCAAAAATACTATGCTCACTTCCTGAACAGTTCAATTCTAAAGTAACCGCAATCCAGGAACTTCGTGATACAGACAATATGAGGGTTGAAGAACTAGTTGGTTCTCTACAAACCTACGAGTTAAACTTTAAAGCTCCTAAAGGTAAATCTATCGCTATAAAATCTTCTAAATGTAATTCTGATTCAGAAGATGATATGGCTCTTTTAGCTAAAAAATTTTACAAAATTTTCAAAAGCAAGAAAAGGGTTGATTTTCAAAAATCAAATGACAAAAAGAAGTTTAGACCCAAATTTCGAAAATCTTTGAAAGATAGTCAATGTTACAACTATCAAGAATAAGGGCACTTAGCAAATAAATGTCCTAAAAGGGACAAACCCAAGAAGAAGGGTATGTTGGCTACATGGGATGAATCATCTGATCCTGAAGGTTCTTCTGAATCAGAAGATTCTGAAACTGAGTCGGGCAATGAGGTCAAAGCTCTTATGACTCTAGCCAAATTCACATTTTCAGATAATGACTCTATAAGTGAAGAAAATCTGAATAGTGAATGTGAAAATGAAGATGATCTTCAAGACGCTTACAATGCCCTATATAAGGAAAGTTGTAAAATTGCTGTCAAACTTAAACTTCAAAAAGAAAAGTTTTCTAAACTCAAAAATTGTTTTGAATCGCTTGTTTTAGAAAAATCACAAATTTCAGATTGTTTTGAAAAATCGAAATGCGATTTGGAATTCAAAAACTCCCTAATTGTTGATTTAAAATCTGAAATTGAGAAACTTAAAACTGAAGTATCTTCTCTTCTGAGTTTAAAGGACACATGGAAATATGCCCAAGGTGATCCAAAGTTAGAGAAACTTTTATCCGGATCAAGAAAATGTGGCGATCGATCCGGGTTGGGCTATGATAAAAATTTACCTCCTAAACAAAAGTATACTCCTCCTATGTTTGTTAAAGGAGAGTCCTCAAACTCAAAAGGGAAAAATACTAATCAAGATTTTTCTAGAAATTCAAAAACTTTTCAAAAACCTAGAAGTAGCCATGTCAACTTTAATCAGAAACGAAATCCACTAGCTGAAAAGATAGTTGATTTACTCAAGGAGCTCTTAAAATCTAACTCTACAGGTCATTCCTACAAATATACACAAAAGAAGACCAATTATGTTCCTAAACCCAAAACAGTTATGAAATGGGTTCCTAAAGTTACCTGCTTGGTTGCTCACACTGCTTTCAAAGCAACAAGTCATTCAAAGTGGTACCTAGACAGTGGATGCTCCAGGCATATGACAGGTGACAAAGCTTTATTCACCGATCTGAAAGATATGACTGATGGTTCAGTCACATTTGATGATGGTAGCAACTGCAAGATTATAGGCCAAGGTACGGTTCAACTTTTTAATCTTCCGGTGTTTAAAAATGTTTTATATGTTGAAGGCTTAAAACATAACTTGCTTAGTATATCACAAATATGTGATAATAACCATAATGTTCGGTTTTCTAATCAAAGCTGTGAGATAATAAACAATAAGGGTTCTGTAATATTAACTGGACGTAGAACGTCTGAAAATTACTATATTATTAGTGAATCTAGCTCATCTAATCAAACATGTTACATGGTCCATACAGACGAGATTGATTATGGCACAAACGTCTTGGACATGTACATTATCGAAATTTATATCGATTGACCAAACGAGAACTTGTAAGAGGTTTACCCAAACTTCAGAAATTAGATAAAATATGTGGTGAGTGCCAGATAGACAAACAAACAAAGAACTTACACAAAAAGGTGAATTCAAATACCACATCAAGACCACTCGAACTTCTCCACATGGACCTGATAGGACCTACCAGAACGGAAAGTCGTGGTGGTAAAAAGTACATCTTGGTAATAGTTGATGACTTTACCAGATTCACTTGGGTAGTCTTCTTAAGGGATAAGTCTGAAACCCTTGAAGAAGTAAGAAAAGTTCTCAAAAGGATTCAAACTGAAAAATCCTCTTAAATCAGTAAAATTCGTAGTGATCATGGATCTGAATTTGAGAATAGCAATTTTGAGAAGTTCTGTACCGACCAAGGAATATTACATGAATTCTCTGCTCCCAAAACTCCACAACAAAATGGAGTTGTAAAAAGAAAGAATAGGGTGCTTCAAGAAATGGCTAATGTCATGTTGAATAGCATGAAGCTCTCTAAAAATCTTTGGGCTGAAGCAGTTAACACAGCTTGCTATATTATTAATCGAGTATACACTAGCAAAGATAATAATAAATGGCTTACGAATTGTGGTTCAATAAAAAGCCTACTGTTAAATACTTTCGAGTTTTTGGCAGCAAGTGCTATATTTTACATGATCGTGAAAATTTGGGAAAGTTCGATACGAAGAGTGATGAAGGTATTTTTCTAGGATATTCTTTAAACAGTCGAGCTTATAGGTTCCTGAATAAAAGGACTGGTGTGATTCAAGAATCCATTAATGTTGTCATTGATGATCACTTAAACACACCAATCTCTAATTCAGATAATGATGAAGTACTAATCATTGATAAACCCGATACTTCATCGAATCAGACTGATTCTGAGTTAAGGACTGTTAAAGATCATCCAACCACACAAATTCTTGGAAACCCTCTCACCGGTGTTCGCACCTGTAGACAACTTGAGGATATATGTAATTATGTATGTTTTACATCCCAAATTGAACCATCTAACGTAAAAGAAGCTCTGGCTGATGAAAACTGAATTGTTGTGATGCAAGATGAACTCAACCAATTCGTAAGAAATGATGTTTGATATCTCGTACCAAGACCTAAAGATAAACACATCATTGGAACAAAATGGATTTTTAAAAATAAGTCTGATGAATGTAGAAATATAATTAGAAACATGGCTAGACTGGTGGTACAAGGTTATACTCAAATTGAAGGGATTGATTTCGATGAAACCTTTGCACCAGTAGCACGTCTTGAATCTATCAGACTATTTATATCCATTGCATGTTTTAGAAAGATAAAGATCTATCAGATGGATGTGAAAAGTACTTTTCTAAATGGCGATTTACATGAAGAAGTCTATGTTGAATAGTCAATGGGTTTTGAAGATTCCAAAAATACTGATCATGTATATCGGCTTAAAAGGCACTTTATGGATTAAAACAAGCACCTAGGGCATGGTATGAGAAACTAACAAAATTTCATATAACTAATAATAATAAAAAGGGATCTCTTCATAAAACTCTATTAGTTAAGAAACATAATGATCATATCTTATTGGTAAAGATTTATGGTGGTGATATCATTTATGGATCAACTTGTACTGACTTGACTACCGAGTTTGCAGATTTGATGAAATCACAGTTCGAAATGAGCATGGTTGGGGAATTGACTTATTTCCTTGGATTGCAAGTAAAGCAACAACCTGAAGGAATATTCATTTCTCAATCTAAGTATGCCTTGAATCTAATCAAGAGATTTGGATTTGAGAATGGCAAAATTTTCGATACTCCTATGAGTACTACCCTGAAACTATCAAAAGACTCTAATGGTAAAAATGTTGACTCAAAACTTTATCGGAGTATGATTGGTAGTTTGTTATATTTAACTGCTAGTAGACCTGATATTTCTCTAAGTGTTGGTATTTGCGCAAGATATCAATCTGATCCAAAAGAATCTCACTTGATTGCTGTCAAGCGAATTATTAGATATGTCGCAAGTACTGTAAATCTCGGTCTCTGGTATCCTCATGAAACCAATGTTCAATTAGCTGGGTACTCGGATGCTGACTGGGCTGGTAATCTAGATGATAGAAAATCAACCAGTGGTGGTTGTTTTTTCATTGGAAATTGTCTAGTTTCCTGGTTTAGTAAGAAATAAAATTTATATCACTTTCAACAGCTGAAGCTGAGTATATTACAGCTGGTAATGCATGTACACAGCTTGTTTGGATGCAACGAATGCTAAGTGATTATGGAATTAAACAGGATTCTATGTTATTACATTGTGATAATTCCAGTGCGATAAATATTTCAAAAACTTATAACAGCATTCTCGTACTAAGCATATTGACATTAGATTTCATTATATAAGAGAATTAGTAGAAGAAAATGTTATATCTCTAGAATATATTCCTACTGAAGATCAACGTGCTGATATTTTCACAAAACCTCTTGATAAAAGCAGGTTCAAAAAGATGAAATTTGATCTTGGCATGTACATTTTAAATTGATAATTTATGCCTTCTTGTATAGTATTGTTTATATTTGCTAGATTGTATTTCAATTTTTGTAAAATTTGCAAGTATATTGAATTTTTGGGGTTTATACGACCAGTCGTGAGTATACACGACCAGTCGTACTACGACCGGTCGTAGATACCCACGACCAGTCGTGGTGCACGGGTTTCACTTCAAATTGGGGATTTTTCACTTTCTTCCTCATTTCTTCTTTCTTCTCCTTAGAGCCGAACTTCGACTCGTCGAACCCATCCTTCAAGTTTTTCAAGGTTAGTGTTCCAAATCCGTTTTTTTTGCATATTTGTGTCAAGATTGCTTCATTTTCTCTCTTGAAGCTTTCTATCTTGAAAATCATTGAGATTTGGGGTTTGGGTTGTGAAAAATCTGTTTTAAGCAAACCCACTTCTCAATCCTTTGCAACTTCTTTATTCCTTTAATTCCTTGTTGCAAATGGCTTCTAGAGGAAGAAAAACTACTTCACGTGGTCCTTCTTCCTCCAGATCAACCCCTATCTCTAAACGTCATCTTCTTGTTCCCAATGATGATCCATCATTTGTTAGGGACATTAGATCTCGTAACGTTATCATTGAACATCCTGTTGATGTCAATCACATTGCTCCATTTGACATCCTTCCTATGCTTGAAGCTGTAGGTTGGACTAACTTATTGCATTGGGGTGGGCCTGCATACCGGTCCATTGCCCAATCCATGTTTTCATGTATTAGTGCATTTTCACAGGATAATTTAACTTTTCAAATTTCTACTAGAGAAGGGCTATTTGACGTTGATCGTCATTTAATTTCAGCCCTTATGGAAATTCCTGTGAATGATGAGGGTATTCCTATCCATAATTTAATCGATAAACCCTCAATGGCTGAAAAACGCATGCTCACTAGAGACTTGTGCAATATGGATGTTCAATGGACTCAAAAAGGGAATGTGCTCCCCGCAAGGTATTTGTTACCCAAATACAGAATTCTCCACAGAATCTTTGTGTCTAATCTGTATCCTCGTTCGGGTAATAAATCTGACCTGACTTCATTTATGGTTCGTGTTATCCATGCTATCTCAAATGGTACTCAGATTTGTTTGCCATCCTTAATCTGTCATTTCATTCTTCAGTTTCGACTCCATCCTGGTCATAGTGACATTCCATTTGCATACTTTATGACTGTATTGGCTACTCGTATGTTAGTCGATATGCCTGTTGATGAAGCACCAATCCATCATCTGATCTTCAACAATACAAATATTAATAAGATGAAGTTGGATCTGCTTCCTGAACAAGGTGGTGGTGGTGATGGTGGTCCTGAAGAAGCTGGTGTTGACATTAATATGGATGACATTTTTGAGGAACTGGATTCTGACTCAGCTAATGATCCAGATTTTGTACCATCTGATGTTGATGCACGTCTGAGTGCATTAGAGGGTAAAGTTGAGAATATAAATGTTAAGTTGGAAAACATGTCTGTTGCTCATGATTTGCAATTCAAGTACATGCGCAAATATCTTAGGCGCTTGAACAAAGGCATGCACCAACTTGATCCTTCTATTCCTGCTCCACCTTCAAGTTCTAGTTCTGACTAGTTTCTATGAGACTTTTTGGTATGTAATAACTTTATTACTTCGCACTTGTTTGCTTGAGTTTGAGTTGGATTTTATGCTGGATATTTGTTCTTGATGTAATATTTATGCTGGATATATGTGATGCTATCTTGAGTATCTCTATGACTCTTTTCCTATACTCTATTCCCTCCTTATGTTTACTCTCATGACTTCCTTTATTTAGTTCTCCTTTGTCATATTGTGACAAAAAGGGGGAGAATGGTTTGTTCTTAATGTGATTATGAGAGGAGTAGCATTGGTTATGTTACTCAGGGGGAGTGGGGTCAAGGGGAGTATATGTTTGATCTTGAGTAATGTTTGATCTTGTTGAATGAAACTGGTTGAAATTGGTTGAATGTTGAATATTGAATATTAATTTGCAGGTATTAACCAGTTGTTTTACTCTTGTTTATCTTGATTATGTGTTTTGTCACTAATTTGACAAAGGGGGAGATTGTAAGTGCTATAGTTTCTATCCCTCTTTGTTGTCAAATTTGTAGTGCCAAAATCACTATTATACTCTGTTATATATAACTTGCATAAGTAAAGCTCTCTCAAGGATCAACATTCATAAACAAGCTAAGCTCACAACAAGCAAAGCTCTCAAGTACAAGACTCAAGATCATGAATGAAAGAACTGCTCACAAGATAAGACTGTGGAATGAAAGAACTGCTCACAAGACAAGACTCAAGACTCAAGTTGAAAGTCAAACTCAAGCCACTTTCAAGATTGAGTTACATGAAGAGTTCAACTACATCAAGACTTCAAGACTGATACTTCAAGGTCACTTGTTCCTAATGCTTCAATGTCCATACTTCATGATTGAGGTTTGTTTGACCATAAGTTGACCTTAGAAGTAGGTCATTTCGGATACATAAGTCGAATGTTATTTTTCATGTGATTGGTCTGTTCTTCGACTAGTCCTAGGCTTTCTTCGACTAGTCCTAGACTTGCTTCGACCCGTCTAAGAAATCCTCGACCAATCGTAAGTTTGTTACAAATTCCGGATAAAATCATTAGCCTTCGACTAGTCCGAAAATCGACCAGTCGTAGGAACAGTGTCGACCGATCTTCGACCCGGACAACCTTCGACTCGAAGTCCAGAGATGGTTTACAGGACCTACGACTCGAAGGAAACCTACGACCGTCGTAGGAGAGCTACGACCGTCGTAGAACGGTCGAGCATATCCCGCTGAATTTTTCAAATATTCGTTGTTGCTTCGACTAGTCGAAGAGCACTCTAGACCATCGAAGACCCGATCTTCTCACCTATAAATAGTGCACGAATCTCGGAAGAAATTATCGATTTAATTAAAGTATTCAAGCCAATCTTCGTCGAACTTCGAGAGATAATTTGTGCTCCATCTAAGCTAAGTGTGCTTATTTAATATTATCTTTCATTAGATTTATATAATTGATTTTGATTCTTATATTCCAATCGATTTGATAAAGAGGAATTATTATTCCCTTTCTTTGGAATCAAAATCAATTAAGGCAAGCCCTATTTGGTTTAATTTAAAATCTATTAGAACTAGAACCATTGTAATCGAGTCCTGGACATTGAACTTGGACATTCAATCATCTTTTGATTTGGTTCTACCGGGCTGCTACAACGAAGGAGATATTCACGTATTTTACATATTGTAAATTCCTTTCTATTATTTTGGTTTCTTTCAAGATTTGCCAGAAAAATCTTGTTATTTTGGTTATCTGAGGAAAGCCAGGAAAACTCAGAAGTGGGGTTTCTTAATTGTGTAAGCCCACATACAAAGACACAATTGTAAGGGTTTTGGGTGAACCTGGGAAAACCTATTTTTAGTGAACGCTAATATCCCCTGTGTGAGGATATTAGGAGTGGAGTAGCATTTTGTGTGGCTGTTGTTTAATAGTTGGTGAACACACAGGCGAACCACTATAATCCCTTGAGTTGTGGTTGATTGTTTTATTCTTCTAATTTTTTATTCTTTTTGTGGGATGTATGTATGGTGGTGAATGTTGTAATTATTTCAAGCTTTGTGAGAATGTTGTAATAGCTTAGAATTTACTTTCTGCTATTCATTTATAAGCTTGATTTTCAATTTCATTTGAAAGTTGTTCCAGAAAGGTTGCCCTGCCATTTTTATGGTGTATGGTTGTCCCTAGAACAATACATCTTTAATTACAAGTTATTTCAATTCAGTTTATATTTATTTTTGTATTCCTCTTCGATTTGAGACTTGATACAAAGACCTTTCTAGAAATAAGGTTGTCCTACCATAAACTCTGTTTTTGGTGTAAGGTTGTCCTTAGAATAACGTTTGTATCAACCTCTCAAGATCTGAATTTTGAGGTTGTTTTTCTTTCCTGCATTGTTATTTAATTTGGCTATCATTTTCTTTATTATTCCGCTGTTATAAGTTTTTATTTGGCATGACACATGTATAGGACCCACATGTCATGTATTTGAAGCCCATGAGCAGGGCCCACCTGTTGTGTATATGTGGCCCTTGAGTAAGGCCCATGGTGTTGTATATTAGGTCCTTGTGTGAGGCCATGAGTCTACTATATATTAGGCTTTATGTGAGGCATTCCTTGAGGGCAATGCTGGTTAAATGTCCACATTATTGAGATCGATTGTCGATGCCGGTCATTGATACCGATTATGAGTATGTGACTGCATAGCATCATGATACATGCCCATACGCATCATCTGCATGTTTGTTATGAGATGTGGTTAACCATTGCATATTTCATTAGGCAGATTGTTATGAGATTCCCCGATAGGCGGAGGTTATCTCACATGAGCGCATGGTATGCGCAAGGTTGATACATGACTGGATTGTATGACTCATGCATCTTGCATTGTGTGCCCTAGCAACATCAGGGCTGTAGCCTCCACAAGCATATTGTGGATGCCCAGATGAGATACCGGAAATCTGTTCTACATGGGGTGCCATAGATATCCCTGGGTGAAAGTCCCTAAACCCTCTTGGTTCCAGAGGTTGCTCCAACGTATAGACCGAGTGGATGCATGAGCCTATGAGGGTCGTATACCGTCAGGTTGCGTCTCCTACTGTGTTGTGGTCGGTTGGAAGGGGGTACGGCCTTACCTGCCCGAGAGGAGGGGGCAATGCTAGCCTGAGTCTGACCAGCTCGAGGAATGGGTCCGCTATCGACGAGCCGGGCCCGATATTGGCAGGCGGATAGTGAGGTCTCTTCCACTCACCTTGTTGTGCGCGATGGGGCGGCAATCTGGTTTGGAGTGTAATAGCCCCGGTGATTTTCCAGAGAGGAACCGTACTGATATGTGGACTTATTGAGTAGGAGTTACACATTCATACATTCATTTTATTCACTATCCACTCGGGCTGGTGGTACGCAACTAATTGTTGTGTACCTTCGCATGGCCAGGATTTCGGTTGGGCGCGCGATTAACCTGAGATCAGGAGTCTACCACATTGGGTATAACTATCTAAATTCAGGTATGGGACTGGTTTAGATAGAAGTCCTTTGTGATAAGCCCCGTAGCTTGTGATACTACGTGCTATCATCTCGACTTCACATTTCAGCTTGGTCATTTCATTCGCATCGCATATTGCATTGCATCCTTAACACATAGTATTTGCCTTATTGTCTTCGCAGTGCATAGCTGATTTACATTGCTTCCTCAGTATATGATATTGGTCATTATATTTTTTGCATCGCATAGCCTGGATAAGGCTAATGGTATTTATGGGCTTATTAGCATGTTTTCGCATTATTCTGATATTGTATTATGGGCCTGTCAGTATTTCTGCTTACTCTGATTACTCTGATATTCCTTACTTGACACTTACCTTGTGCACACACTTTCACCACCCACTAAGCTTTCTATAAGCTTATGCATGATAGATGCGTGCATGTGGCGTTAGGTTGCAGCGGTATTGAGCGTGGAGCGTGCTGTAGACTTATGAAGCTTTGATTTTTAACCTATGTATTTCCCTTTCAGCACTGTATTCAACTGTTTTTATTAGTGGATATGTGATGATGATGCTACCTTTATGATTTGGGTATACTTGTGGTTATGCTTATTACAAGACAAATGTAAAAAAAAAAAATCCTCCTTGTAGGATGCCAGGATCGGAATATAGTGTATAGGCGCTGGGTGCCGAGAATGGGGTACTACGAAGGCTGTCGGCACCGAATTCGGTGATCGGGATTCTTGAGAGTCTGATCTCCGGGTTTGGGGCGTGACATGCTCACTATCACCAGATGAATTTAAATGAATTATATCTTATGATTTTGCAAAGCAAGCTTGAGACATTCTAGAAATAACACACGAGGGTACAACTATTATTAAGAAATCTAAACTTCAAATCCTCACCACTTGGTTTGAGGAAATACATATGGAAGAAAGTAAAACTTTCATGGACTTCTATATTAAGTTAAATGACATAGTCAACTCTATGTGGGGTCTTGGTGATAGTATCCTAGAAAGCAAAGTTTGTGCAAAGATACTATGCTCATTGCCTGAAAGGTTCAATTCAAAGGTCATTGCCATTCAGGAACTTCGTGATATAGATGATATGAGGGTTGAAGAGTTGGTTCTTTACAAACTTATGAGTTAAACTTTAAAGCTCCTAAAGGTAAGTCCATTGCCCTTAAGTCTTCTAAAAATACTTCCCATGAAAATGTTAGTAATTCTAATTTTGAAAACTCTGAAGATGATATGGCATTATTAGCCATGAAGTTTTATAAGATTTTCAAAAGTAGAAAGAGGGTAAATTTTCAAAAAGCTTCAAAAAAGAAAAGAACTAGATCTAAAAATTGGAAATCTGTTAAAGACACCCAATGTTTCAACTGCCATGAATACAGGCATCGGGCAAACAAATGTCCAAAGAGGGACAAATCTAAAAAGAAAGGCATGTTATCCACATGGGATGAATCGTCATGCTCTGAAGCCTCTTCTGAGTCAGATGATTCTGAACCTGAGTCTACTAATGAGGTCAAAGCCTTAATGACTCTAGCCAAATTCACTGTCTTAGATAGTTGTGATTCAACTAGTGAAGAAAATCTGAGAAGTGATCCTGAAAATGATGAAGATTTACAAGATGCCTATAATGCCCTATATAGGGAAAGTTGTAAGATTGCTATAAAATTAAATCTTCAAAAAGAAAAGTTTTTAAAATTAAAAGAAAATTTTGATAATCTAGTCTTAGAAAAATCACATTTTTTAGATTGTTTTGAAAAAGCTAAGTGTGATTTAGATTTCAAAACTTCTCAAATTGAAAACCTAAAATCTGAAAATGAAAAACTAAAACTAGAAGTCTCTTATCTCTTGAGTTTGAAGGATACTTGGAGGTATGCCTAGGGTGATCCTAAACTAGAAAGACTACTAACCGAACAAGGAAATGTGGTGATAGATCTGATCTGGGCTACGATAAAAATACACTTCCTAAAAGTAAGTCCACTCCTCCTAAGTTTGTTAAAGGGGAGTCCTCTAACTTAAAAGGGAAAAGTCTGAATCAAAATAGTTTTAAAAATTCTAAAACTTTTCAGGCTATGAAAACTAAAAGCAACCATATCAACTATAGAAATCAAAATCATAACCCCTTAGCTGAAAAAGTTGTGGATCTACTTAAGGAGCTTCTAAAATCTAACTCAATTGGTAGAATATATAACAACTACAAGTATAGAAAGACCAACTATACTCCAAAATCCAAAATAGTAATGCAATGAGTTCCTAAGGTTGCGTGTTTGGGTGTGCACACCACTTTCAAGGCATCTAGTCAATTAAAGTGGTACCTAGACAGTGGTTGCTCTAGACACATGACAGGTGATAAAGATCTGTTCACTAATCTTAAAGATATGGCTGATGTCCCGGTCACATTTGGTAATGGTAGCAACTGCAGGATTATTGACCAAGGTACAATTCAACTCTTTAATCTTCCTCCATTTGAGAATGTGTTGTTTGTAGAGAGCCTTAAGCATAATCTCTTAAGCATCTCTCAAATTTGTGATAACAAACATAATGTCAAATTCACTAACCAAGGGTGTGAGATTTCTAATGAGAATGGTTCTGTGAAATTAACTGGTCGCAGAACATCTGAGAACTGCTATATATTCAGTGATTCAACTTTATCTAAGTTATCGTGTTACATGGTCCAAACCGATGAGACCTAACTATGGCATAAATGTCTAGGACATGTACACTACCATAATCTTTATAGATTGAGCAAAAGTAATAAGAGGCCTACCCAAGTTAAAGAAATTGGATAAAATTTATGGCGAATGTCAGATTGGAAAATAATCTAGGAGTGCTCACAAGAAAGTGAACTCCAATGCCACATCCAAACCCCTTGAACTCCTCCATATGGATCTTGTTGGACCAACTAGAACGGAGAGTCGAGGTGGTAAGAAATATATATTGGTAATTGTAGATGACTTTACAGATATACCTGGGTATCTTTCATAAGAGAGAAATTTGAGACTCTTGATGAAGTGAAAATGATACTCAAGCATATCCAAACTGAGAAAGAATCACATGTCACCAAAATCCATAGTGATCATGGTTCCAAATTTGATAATAGCAGTTTTGAGAAGTTCTGTAGTGATCATGGAATATCGCATGAGTATTCTGTACCCAAGACACCTCAACCAAATGGGGTAGTTGAAAGGAAAAATAGAGTACTTCAAGAAATGGCCAATGTAATGTTAAATAGTATGAAACTTCCTAAAAATCTTTGAGCTGAAGCTGTGAACACAGCGTGTTATATCACTAACTGTGTTTATACGAGAAAGTCTAATAGTAAGACTACATATGAACTATGGTTCAATAAGAAGCCCACTGTTAAATAGTTTCAAGTTTTTGGCAGCAAGTGCTACATTCTATGTGACCGAGAAAATCTAGAAAAATTCAACAGTAAAAGTGACGAGGGTATTTTCCTAAGATATGTGCTAATTAGTCGAGCATATCGTGTTCTCAACAAGAGGACCGGTGTTATTCAAGAATCTATTAATGTGGTTATAGATGATCACTTGAATACACCTGTCTCAAGTTCATAAGATGATGAAGTCTCTTTATTTGATAAACCAGACTCTTTGTCTAGTCAAAATGACACTGAACTACGGTCGGTTAAAGAGCACCCAACTGATTAAATTCTTGAGAATCCTCTCACTAGTGTGCGCACTCGTAGACAATTAGAAAACATTTGTAATTATGTGTGCTTCACATCCTAGATTGAGCCGGCCAATGTAAAAGAAGCTCTTGCTGATGAAAACTAGATTGTAGCTATGCAAAATGAACTTAATCAATTCGTAAGGAATGATGTATGGTACTTAGTTCCTAAACCTAATAATAAACACATTATGAGAACTAAATAGATCTTTAAAAATAAGTCTGATGAACTTGGTAATATTATAAGAAACAAGGCTACTCTGGATGTACAAGGGTATACTTAGATAGAAAGCATCGATTATGATGAAACCTTTGCTCCAGTAGCTCGTCTTGAATCTATCAGACTGTTTATATCCATTGCTTGTTACAAAAAGTTCAAAATTTATCAAATTGATGTTAAGAGTGTATTCTTGAATGGTGATCTACATGAGGAAGTATATGTTGAACAACTTAAGGGTTTTGAAGACCCTAAACATACTGATAATGTTTATTGCCTGAAAAAAGCACTCTATGGATTGAAACAAGCTCCTAAGGCATGGTACGAGAAATTGACTAAGTTTTTACTGAGTCATAACTTTATAATGGGGAGTGTTGATAAGACACTTTTTGTTAAGAAACATAATGATCACATACTGATAATACAAATATATGTTAATGACATTATCTATAGATCTACCTATTCTGACATGACTGTCGATTTTGCAGATTTAATGAAGTCTAAATTTGAAATAAGTATGGTTGGAGAACTAAACTATTTCTTAGGTTTGCAAGTAAAACACGTTCTTGATGGGTTCTTTATCTCTCAAACCAAATACACTCTAAATTTGGTTAAAAAGTTTGGTTTTGAGAGTGGTACAAATTTCGATACTCCTATGAGTACGACTCTTAAACGCTCTAAGGATTCAACAGGTAAAAGTGTAGATCCTAAGTTGTATCGCAGTATGATGGGTAGTTTGTTATATTTAACTGCGAGCTGACCCGATATTGCATTCAGCGTAGGAATATGTGCTAGATATCAATCGGACCCTAAAGAGTCCCACCTGATTGATGTAAAGTGCATTTTGAGATATGTCACAAGTTCGGCCAAACTTGGTCTTTAGTATTCTCATGATACTAATGTTCAATTAGCCGGTTATTTAGATGCTAATTGGGCTAATAATATTGATGACCACAAGTCTACCAGCGGTGGATGTTTTTATGTCAGGAACTATCTAGTTTCATGGCATAGTAAGAAATAGAGTTTTGTATCACTTTTCACAGCTGAGGCTGAGTATATTACAGCAGGTAATGCATGTACCTAGCTTGTATGGATGAAGAGAATGTTAAGTGATTACGAATTTGTGTAAGATTCTATGGTATTGTATTATGACAATTCTAGCACAATTCACATTTCTAAAAATCCAATTCAACATTCATGAACTAAGCATATTGACATTAGATATCATTGTATCCGTGAATTAGCAGAAGATAAAATTATTTTTGTGGATTATATTCAGAATGAAAATCAAACTGCAGACATATTTACAAAATCGCTTGATAGAAACAGGTTTGTTAAGTTGAAATTAAATATGGGTATGTGCAATATGAATTAAATTACGTGTGGTTATTTGTAATATATTGCATATTTTTTATTTTATTTATTTTTACAAATTTTTAAATTTTAAAATATGAATTATGTAGAATTTTCGAGGTTCACGACCGGTCAAATATGTACTCGACCAGTCGAGCCTCTCGGGTTTGGGGCCTTTTATTGTGCAAAAAGTACTTTTTCTTCATTTGTTTCATCTTCCCCAACCAGCCCTACCACGACTGGTCGAACCTACCTTCGATTCCTTCATGGTTAGTGCATCTTTTTCAATTTCCTTATGGATTTAAGTTCTTTGCTCTTCTATTTCCTTGTTTTTGTAGTTTATTTCAAGGTTTATGGTGGTTTGTTGCATTTTCTAGTTAAAAATCTGATTTCCTTGAAACTCATCTTTTGTTTCTTACATTGCTTATATTCCTTATCTCTCTTGTGCAATGGATAGTAGAAATAAGAAGAGATCCTCTCGTGGTCCCTCTTTTTCTCGTTCCGCTTCAATCATGGTGCACCATCTTTGGTCACCTGAAGAAGATCCCGAGTATGCGCGAGATATTGGACTATGCAGCAACGTGATTATTGAACAGACGATCGACTCTGATCATTTGGCACCTTTCGGTACTGTTCCCATCCTTCACGCTATAGGTTGGGCTAACATTTTAAATTGGGGCTATCTGGCATACCATTTCTTAGCGCATGCCATGTTTGATTGCATTAGTGACTTCTCTACTGAGAATCCACCATTTACTATTACAACCAGAGAAGGTGCTATTAATGTGGACTGTCACTTAATTTCTAGATTGATGGATCTTCCAGTTAATGATGATAATATTCCTATCTCTACTCTAGTGGCAAGACCTTCTGAGTTTGAAAACCGGATGTTAACTAGAGTATTATGCAACATGGATGCTAATTGGAACTCAGGTGTGGCGCTCAGTTCCAAATATATGTTACCCAGATAAAGGATTCTCCATCGAATTTTCATTTTTAATGTCTATCCTAGGTCTGGTAACAAGACTGAGTTTACTTCTTTCATGGCTCACATCCTTCATTCTATTGTTACTAGTGTTCCTGTATGTCTTTCATATCTTATCTGTTACATCATTATTTAGTTTTGCCTCCATCCGGGTCATAGTGATATTCCCTTTGCCTATCTTATAATTGCACTAGGCACCCATAGTATTGTGGCTATGCCTATTGGAGAAGCTCTCATTAACCATCTTCCCTTCAAAAACTTGAACATAAATAAGATGAATCTGAGGTTGGCTCCTGGCCAAGTTGATGTGGGTACTGGAGGAGCTACTGAAGCAACTGAAGAGGAGGATGCTTTGCCTCCAAATGATGTTAACATGGATGACTTATTTGTTGAGATTGAAGAGTCAGACTCTATGGCTGGTCCTGACTTTCAACCTTCTGACTTTGATGTGCGTTTGGTATCCCTTGAGGAGAGGGTGGAGGATCTACATGTGTCCCAAGAAAATCAATTTAAGTACATGCGTAATTATTTTAGGCGCATTAACAAGGCATCAGATAGATCCTTCTATTCCTGCTCCTTCTGGATTTGATTAGTTTTTTTTATATGTATTAATACTTTCTACTCTTGGATTTTTGTTAGGATCATGTGTATTGGGATATTTCTTGGACATACTTTTACTTTTTAGTATATAGTCATAATATTGTGCTTTAAGTTAATATTTTGATTATCATAATGATATCTCTTATCTTATTTCATTTACTTCTCTTCTCTTTATACATCTTTCCTTTGTCTTATTATGACAAAAAAGGGGAGAAATTGTAGAGGTGTGTGATGATGATGTGAAATTTGGAGTGGTATGTATGGATTTTTTTACTGGTTCTGTTAATCACCTCTCCTCTCCTAGATTGAGGGGGAGTGATGAAATGAGAAGGATATGTCTCCATTGATCATTGGTGCATGATTCTTTATTGTGCATATATAACTGATGCATGATTCCTTATTAGTACATGACTGGTGCATGATTCTTTATTGAGCATGATTCCTTATTTGGTTTTGTCACAAATTTGATAAAGGGGGAGATTGTAAATGTTATTGTGTAAATCAAGCACACGTTGTATTGTCAAATTTTGTTGTGCCAAACCATTTAGTATTTATATCTTTCTTTGAGTTGAAGTGATCAGGTTCATACATTTTTATGTTTTGTGGATCATCATCGAACTTGCCTACATCTTCAAGTTGAAGTGAAGATTGTTAAAGTTCATGGTTTCAAGATCAAATTCAAGAACTCAAGTTCAAGTTTTGAAGTTCAACCTCTATACGCTAAAGACTCAAGAAATCAAGCATGACTCAAGCTCAAGTTCAAGACATCGAACTCAAGCTTCAAGTATCACAAGATATCAAGTCTCTAAAGAGAATGATGTTCCAATTATTCCTACTCACAAATAGGTTTGGATGACCCTAGATTGACCCTAGATTGTGTCATATTCATTGCGTATTCTTTGTGTGTTATTTCATAGGTTTATATGTCTTTTTCTCGACTAGTCGTAAACCTTGTTCGACTACTCTAACTACTGGCTTGACCAGTCTAAGAGTTTTCTCGACCAGTCGAAGGTTTGTTGCTATTTTTCAGAATTTTCTATTGGACTCTTGACTAGCCCTGGAGACTGCTCAACCAGTCGAGTGAATAGTGCTCGACCGGTTATGTAAGCTCGACTCAAAGTCTAGTAACATTTTTTGGTCTCACTCGACTCGACTAGTCGAGCAAGCCACTCAACCAATCGAGTAACGGTCTTATCTTATCGTGCCAGAAAATTTAAAATTTTGTTGGTCCTTCGACCAGTTGAACCCACCCTTAGACCAGTCGAATGAATAGCATTTTCACCTATAAATAGAGCACGAATTTTAAAGTTTATTCATTCAAAAAAATGAAATCAAGATACCACTTTGAGAGATAAGTTTGTGAATTTATTAAGTTATTCTATGCTCATTTTAGATTCTCTTTAATTAGCTTTTGTAATTTGATTTTGAGATCTTCATTCCAATCTTATATTAAGAAGGGATTTAAGTTTTCTCCTTTGTTGAGATCAAAATCAAATCAAGTTAACCCAGGTTGATTTAGTTAAAAATCATTTAAAACTAGAACCTTTTCATCTGTGAGACTGGACAATGAACATCTTTGTCTTCATCGGATCGGTTCCACCGGGCTTCTTCAAAGGAGAATTTCCAGATAAGTATTATTTACAATTCTATATCTTTTTAGTTTTTGAGGTTGTGCTAGAAAAATCTCTTTTTGGTTTGTCTGAGGTGATCAAGAAAATCTTAGAGTGTGGGTTTTTTGGAATCGTGTAAGCCCAAATTGTGAAGGTTTTAAGATAAACCTTGGAAAAGCTTTTTTCATAGTGAACGTTAATATCCCTAGGGAGTGGATATTAGGAGTGGAGTAGTTGTGTGGCTATTTTCTAACAGTTGGTGTACACACAAGCGAACCACTATAATTCTTGAAGTTATGGTGGATGATTGAATGTGGTTATGTGTGTGAATGTTGTAATTTATTTTAAGCATTTGTCGTGAATGGTGTAATTTATTTTATGCACTTGTGGGAATGCTTAATTGAGTTTATTTTATTTTCTATTTCCTTTTCCTTTTTATTGGTTTGGGTTTTTGGTGTTAGGTTGTCCTTAGAACTAAGTTTGTATCAACCTCTCAAGACTAGTGCATTTGAGGTTGTTATTTACTTGTGCCTCATTATTATTTATATTGTGTTATCTTTCTTTAAATCCCACATATATTTTTTAATTTGGCATAGTTCTATTCACCCCGCCCCCCTCTAAGACGTATAGCTTGGCCCTTTCAAAGAGGACGCCGAGCTATATATGGATATTCCATGATGTACCATAAATACCCCCTGTAATCACTGGTTGACTTCAGTTTCTTTTTGAATTGTGAGCTATCTATGGAAATTACCATTCGGCTATTTATGTGTATGTATATAATACACACACAGACATATTTGTGAGTGTGTTTTCTTTTTTCCTTTTTTCAAAATAGTAAAATAATAATAATCCCGAATGCCTCTTATTTGTTCTCATTTTTGGTAGTCATGATTTGTTCTTCGATGCTTTCTCTTTCTATTCTGATAAGATCCCATTCTGGTTCAAAACTTTGGTCATAGATGGTGGCGGCAGAAAGGCACATGGGGTAAATTACTGGACACTGACAGTGTCTTATGGCTTGACCGTAATGACCCTAACTGTAACGCCCTGAAATTCGGGGGTCGAGCATAACTCAGCTCCCGAGTTCCAAAACATCACTTATGCAACATATTTAATGATGGATGTATGTTGTCTGTATTAGTGCATAAAACATGGAATAGATTAAGCCAAAGCACAGATATAATTCAGGGATAAGTGAATAAAGCAAGCGGAAGACTTATAGAAATATATGTGTATAAGTGCAAATCCCTGAAGTACATACATAAACCAGGTCGTAATATAAGTGTTGTTATCAAAATTACAAGTAATAAATTACATCATTTAATTTCCCAAAAATAATCCCAAAATCCCACACATCAGAACAAGCTCACTAGAACCCGTCTAAAAACTGCATATAAGAGAAAGCAACCTCATCATCATCCATCTCCTGCTCTGCCTCAGAAGTCACCTCAACATCTGCAACATCAGAACCTAAGACATAGTCTGGTGGGTGTTTAACACCGCCTCAGAACGTGGGAGTGAGTAATCAACTCAGTGGAACAATAAGGCACTGGTTACATGTTATCAGTTCAATCAAGCAGTAATGATAAAGCAGAACAATTAAACAAGTCCTAAGTATTCTTGTTAATGCAAGGATGTATGCAAAATGATGCGTGCCCTCACGCGTACACCCTCAGCGTCTTCATCTTACGTTACACATGACATCACCTCAAAGTGCGCCACATCTACAAAGCACATGCAAATGCGGTGCATGAATATGATTACCAAGTTGTTATTAGTCCTTTTCATACAGCAGTATTGGGAAGCTAAAGTACCTTCCTCATATCACCATCCAAACAGTGATCCATTCTAGGGTTATCAGTCCTAGATATCTCATACGATCATATGGTTGTAGGTTGTTGCAAAGGGCTCGTCACCAATCAATGCACGCCTATCACACCTTTATTACCATAGTTCGGCTCGTCACCTCAATGCGGTATCGAGGTATGCTCGAGGTCACTACAAAGGGCTCGTCACCAATCAATGTAGGCTGACAGCGCGAATATAGTGTCCCATACCACCATAATCGGCTCACGAGTTTAGTTGCTCACTGGTCACTACGGGGAGGCTCGTCACCTTAGCGTAGGCCGACAGCTCGACCACGGTGTCCCATACCACCATGTCCGGCTCATGAGTCTTAGCGGATCAAGGTACCAAGGTTAATAGGATTTTATTGGTAAATTCGGTACCCTAGATTCAAGCAGTAGCGTCCATACATGGTGAACATACATCGGACAATCGGGTTACTTGACAAACTCGACTAGCACGAGTGCACGTTGAATTGAACGACATAAAGTGCGCAAGCACTCCGCGTGGCCAAACCACTGCCGACAACTCTAATACGACTCAGGTTCGTCTAATCACATCCTTTGTGGCGAAAGCGATCTCAGCCACAACCTTAAGGTAGATTACCGATTTCCTAGATTATTCATAGTCCCACACACATTACACTACAACAGATATTCGTATTGAATGTAGAACAGTGATGGAACAACAACTTAAATCATGAGGTACTCAAGCATTTGAAGAATATCAACTTAACATAAATGTAAGCATAAGAAATGCTTGAAATTAAATAACAAGGAATGTAACTTGCAAGAAGGAAATCATACACACTAGTGGGAGAGTTGAGAATCGCTTCTCAACGCCCATACTAGGTTGAAACATCACACTTTAGATCATTCAGGCATTTCTACAAACACTTAGAATACATAGTACAACATATATGACGTATGTTGAAATACACACATTTGGACAATTCCTTTTACCAAGGAGTTGTCACACATACATCCAGCATACATACATGACAAATAATCATGGCAAACACAAGTGCATATTTTATACGTATACGGTACTTTATACATACACATGGAATACACAAATCTCAACATAACACATGCATAACAAGAACGCAACATAAACATAACATTTGGCATGTGAAATCTCATCCATAACAAGAATAAATCATTAACTGGCACTGAAAGCCTTGAAAACCATAACCTATACACTTAAAGTCCGCACCTTAAGCCAAAATAAAACACCGAACTGATTTCAGACGAGTTGTCTTCGTCAATGACGATAGAATACCCTAAAACAAGAATAGAAATGAGATACAACAACACCAAGACTATTTTAAACTCTAACACAGATTAGGGTTGGGTTAACTTACCCAAAGACGAACTCAGAATCGTCAGAATAATGATTCAAAGTGAAGGTTCAAGGATGTAGAAGAACCGGAAAGAATCTAAGATGATTCACCAACTTCTCTCTCACTATCTCTCTCTTTTCCACTCTCTTTCCAAGCTAGGGTTAGAGAAAATTCGTATGGAAAAGAGAGCTAGTGTTTAAGGACCATAAATAGGCTTCAAATTGATGAAAATAACCCCAGTGACAAGGTATACTTAGGTTATAACCAAAGCAAGCCTCTCTCGATCCAACGAAGCACTTCTGGTGGGCCAAATACCACGAAAGGTCAGACTTAAGCTCACTGACCATGGATCTTGGTCAGGCTGAGTTTTCGAACCGACCGGCTCTTCAGATCAGCCGTGGCGGACCACACTCAATTCAACGGTCACAGAATCTCGATCAGGTCTACAAGCACAAGGACATGCCTGGGCCACCTTCCCTGATCAGAGGGTGAAATTTGGTCAGAATCCAACGGTCAGATAGCTTAAAATCATCGCGCAAGCGACACGACTCAAATTTCATAAAAACTTAATAAATATCCAACCATTCTCACACTCTTCACTCCGAACTCAATCAAATCGACCCAGAACATCACATGGACTTGATTTTCGAGGTGATGGTCAAGCCCAACATGGTGACCGCAACAGCCTAAAATCATCGCAATCGGACTTTCGACGCGTGGTCCAGGTCTGATCCAGAACTTCCAAAAATTCTCCAGAACAACTGGATTTAGCGATGGATCCTAGATTTCAGAGTAACATAGCGCTAACTAATCTATAAGTTTTGAGTTATGCAGATCGAATTTAAAGTGATTGATGCGAATTTAACAAGCAATCGAGTATAACGCTAATTACCCCAAAAAATAACTACTTAGGGAAAGATAAGTACAAAATTTTCTGGGTCATTACACTAACTATGACAGTGGAGAGGTACTTCCTATTCTCTTTCTCATTGTCGACTTGCTCTATTCTTAAGTACACCATTCACTGCTTCCCAAACAAATTTCAACTTGAAACATTAAAAATTTTCAACATTTTTACTCAAAACCGAGAAAACACTGATTAGTTTACCTAATCCCCCATCCCCAACTGAAAAATCTACATTTTCCTCAATGTAAAAAAATAAGCATGTAATGCAAAAGAGACAATGAAAAGAAAAGGGAAGTGATTGATAGGTAATACCTGAAGAAGGAATTCTAAGGCTTCTCTAATGATCTCAGTGTGAAGATGGGTTAGCATAAAACAAAACAAAACAAAGTATAAGAAAACTATTCTAAATAGCAAAAGCAAACTACCTTAGTCCTATGAAAGTAATAAACCTACCTATACCTCCATCAGACTAGGAGATCAATCCTGGTAAACATGATCAGTTAGAGGTATGAACATGTCCTCTGAATCAAATTTCTCAATAAACGGCTTTAATCAATGTCTATTTACTTTGAATTCATTGTCATTGTTTAGATTCTGAATCTCGACAGCCCCATGAGGATAGACATTAGTAATAGTGAAAGGGCTGGTCCAATGAGATCGGAGTTTACCCAGAAAAAGATGTAACCGAGAATTGTACAAGAGGACCTTTTGACCTGGTGTGAATGATTTCCGAAGAATGTACTGGTCATGAAAGACCATCATCCTGTCCTTGTAAATTCTCGAGTTCTCATAGGCATCATTCCATATCTCTTCAAGTTCATTCAACTGAATTTACGTAGCGAACTAGCGTTCTCCAAATTGAAGTTTAGATTTTTAATAGCCCAATAGGCCCTATGTTCCAACTCCACAGGCAAGTGACAAGCCTTCCCATAGATAAGCCTAAAGGGAGACATTCCAATAGGAGTCTTAAGTGCAGTACGGTAAGCCCATAAGGCATCGGTCAATCGGATTGACCAATCCTTCTGGTCAGGGTTAACTATTTTTTTCAAAATATGCATAATTTCTCCATTGGAAATCTCAGCTTGCCCACTTATTTGTGGGTGGTATGGAGTGCTCACTTTGTAGGAAATGTCATATTTCTTCATTAAGTTTACAAATGACCTATTATAAAAATGTGAACCTCCATCACTAATGATGGTTTGAGGCGTTCCGAACCGGGAAATGATGTTCTCTTTTAAGAATTTAATGACCATTTGATGATCATTGTTCCGGCATTGAATCGCTTCAACCCATTTAGTGACATAGTCTACGGTGAGCAAAATATATAAATTTCCAAAAAATTTGGGCAATGGTCCCATGAAATCGATGCCCCAGCAATCAAATGCTTCAATGATTAGAATGGGGTTTAAGGGCATCATATTTTAATGGGACAATGCTCCCAATTTCTAACAGTTCTCACAAGCTTTGCAAAACTCATGAGTGTCCTTAAACACAGTGGGCTAGTAAAAGCTGCACTGCAGAAATTTGGCCATGGTCTTTTTGGCAGAAAATTGACCACCACAGGTCTAAGAATGACAAAAGGAGATGAAACTTTGGTGTTCATTATCTGACACACATCTCCTTAAGATTTGGTCTGGGTAATATTTAAACAAATATAGATCATCTTAGAAGAATTTGCATACCTCGGTAAAGAATTTTTTCTTATCGTGCATAGTCCAATGTGTTGGCGTGAAACCTGTAGCAAGATAATTATCAATATCCGCAAACCAAGGTGAGTGGGAGACCTTGAATAATTCTTCGTTAGGGAACATGTCATTTATATGTGTCGTCTCAAGAGAATCAGAGAGATTAAGGTAGGAAAGATGGTCAGCCACTACGTTATCTACTCCCTTTTTATCTTTATTTCCAAATCAAATTCTTGGAGTAAGAGGATCCATCTTATCAGGCGTGGCTTAGCATCATTCTTAGAAAGAAGATACTTAAGTGTCGCATGATCTGTGTAAATGATGATCTTGGATCCGATCAAGTAGGACCAAAATTTGCCTAAAGTGATCACTACAGCTAAGAGTTCCTTTTCCGTAGTAGAGTAGTTCACTTGGGCAGGATTTAGAGTTTTACTTGCATAATGAATAACGTAAAGCTTCTTTTCTTTTCTTTGGCCTAATACCGCTCAAGAGCATAGTCAGACATGTCATACATAAGTTCAAAAGGAAGGCTCTAGTCAGGTGGTTGAATAATAAGTATAGTGTAAGACCCGTATCCTAACCCATACTGTTCCGTAAGCTTCCGTGGTCCTCCCGGTCGAATTTTGACAACCTGCGACGCGTAGACAGTAGTTGCGTGTGATCCTGAGTCATGTCCCATATATCAGAGTCGGCTCGACTTGAGACTTGTACCATTGCGACCGCACCGTCACCCAAGTTCCAACGCCACGTCTTATGCACCGATCCGATACCCTGGCAGGAAGATGGGGGTCGGCATTTATTTTGAAGAAATGCCGCGTGTTTGCAATTCCAAGAGAATCTCTACAACATGTCAAATCAATCTCATCAATCACCTCATGTCAAGTACAAAACAACCCATGCTTTCTTTCTCCACAAGTCAAGCAAACCCAAAGTCAACCAATCCATCACCTCTGTAATGACCTGAAAAATTTCGTGCTAAGACCCGAGTACTACCTCAATTTCTTTAGAAGTTAATTGTGGGTTACTTAGTGCTAAACTCGATTGCTTATGAAATTAGCATCAATCACTTTAAATTTGATCTGTATGACTCAAAACCTGTAGAATCATTAGCGCTATGTTACTCTGAAATCTGGGATTCAACACTAAATCCAGTTGCTCTCGGGAATATTTGGAATCTTTGGTTCAGACCTAGACCGCGTGTCGAAAGTCTGATAGCGATGATCTTAGGCAGTTATAGTCACCTTGTTGGGCTTGACCATCACCTTAGAAATCAAGTCCAGATGATGTCCTGGGTCGATTTATTTGAGTCCGGAGTAAAGAGTGTGAGAACGGTGAGAAATTAAATATGATTTTATGAAATCTGAGTCGTGTCGCTTGCGCGACGATTTTAAGCAATCTGACCGTTGGATTCTGACCCAATTTCACCCTCAGATCAGGGAAGATGACCCAGGCATGTCATAGTGCTTGTGGACCTGATCGAGTTTCGGTGACCGTTGAATTGTGATTGGTCCGCCACAGCTGATCTGTAAATTCGATCGGTACAAAAACTCAGTCTGACCTAGATCCATGGTCAGTGAGCTTAAGTTCGACCGCACGTGGAACAAAGACCACCGGAAGTGCTCCGTTGGATCGAGAGAGACCTGTTTTGGTTATAACCTAAGTATACCTTGGCCCTGGGGCTATTTTCATCAATGTTAGGCCTATATAAAGACCTTAAAACCCTCACTCTCTATTCTATACGAATTTCCTAAACCCTAGAAAAGAGAGAGAGAAGGAAAGAGAGAGAAAGTGAGAGTGAAGTTGGTGAATCATTTGAGATTCTTTCTTATTACTCTGCATCCTTAAACCGTCACTTCTGAATCGTTATTCCGGTGATTCTAAGTTCATTCTTGGGTAAGTTAATCAAACCCTAGTCTGTTTTAGAGCTTAGAATAGTCTATATGTTGATGTAGCTCATTTTTATTCATACCTTAGGTTATCTAGTCATCGTTGACGAAGACATATCGTCTGAATCAGTTCTGTGCATTCTTTCTGGTTTAAGGTGTGGAATATATTCGTATAGGTTATGGTTTTCAAGGCTTTCAATGTCAGATAATGGTTTATTATTGTTGTGGGTGTAATTTCGTATGCCAAATGCGATGTTTATATTGCGTTCCTGATATAAATGAGTTATGTTGAGATTTGTGTATTCTATGTAAATGTAGAAAGTATCGTATACGTATGAAATACAAACATGTATTTGCCATGATTAATTGTCATGTACTTGTACTAGTTGTATGTATGTCAACTCCTTGGTAAAAGGAATTGTCCAAATGTGTGTATCACCAACATACGTCATGTATGTTGGAATATGTAGTCTAAGTGTTTGTAGAAATGTCTGAATGGTCTAATGCGTAATATATTATCCTATTTACGGGCATTGAGAAGAGATTCTCAACTCTCCTATTAGGGTGTATGATTTCCTACATTCAATTTACATTCTTTGTTATTTAAGTTCTAGCACTACTTATGTTGAAATCCATGTTAAGTTGATATTCTTCAAATGCTCACATACTGTATGATTTGAATTATTGTTCCATTACTGTTCTAAATTGTTGATATGAATATCTGTTATAGTTGAATATGTTTGGGACTATGAAATAGTCCAGGAAATCGGTAACAGACCTTGAGTTCATGGCTGAGATTGTTTTCACCACGTAAGACATGTTTGACGAACCCGAGTCGTATTAGGGTTGTCGGCAATGGTTTGGCCACACGGAGTGTTTGCGCACTCTATGTCGTTCAACACAATGTGCGCTTGTGCTAGTCGAGTTCGTCAAGTAACCCGATTGTCCCGATGTATGTTTACCATGTATGGACGTTATTGTTTGAATCTAGGGTACCAAACTTACCGATGAAATCCCGTTAACCATTGTACCTTAATCCACTAAGACTCATGAGCCGGACATGGTGGTATGGGACACCGTGGGCGAGCTGTCGGCCTACGCTGGGGTGACGAGCCTTCCCGTAGTGACCAGTGAGCACACCAGACTCGTGAACCGATTATGGTGGTATGGGACACTATATTCGCATTGTCGGCTTACATTGATTGGTGACGAGCCCTTTGTAGTGACCTCGAGCATACCTTGATACTGCATTAAGGCGACGAGCCTTAGAGTAGTAATTAAGGTATGATAGGCATGCATTGATTGGTGACGAGCCCTTTGCAGTGACCTAGAACCATATGATCGTATGAGATTGCCTAGGACTAACGACCCTAGAATGGATTCCTGTTAGGGAATTGATATGAGGAAGGTACTTTAGCTTCCCAATCTTGCTGTATGAAAAGGACTAATAACAACTTGGTAATCATGTTCATACACCGCATTGCATGTGCGTAGGAGTTGTTGGCACTGCGGGAGGTTGACATGCGTAATGTAAGATGAAGACGCTGGGGGAGTGCAGGCGAGGGCATGCATCATTTATACATACATTCTTGCATTAACAAGAGTACTTTAGACGTGTTTAATTGTATTGCCTTATCATTACTGCTTGATTGATTTGATAACATGTTAACTTCTACTGTATAGTTCCACTAAGTTGATCACTCACTCCCACATTCTGGGACGGTGTTTCAACACCAACCAGACTCTGTCTTAGATGCAGATGATGATGCGACCCCTAAGGCAGAGCAGGAGTTTGAGGATAATGAGGACGCGTTTTCTATTATGCAGTTCTCAGGTGGGTTCATGTGAGCTGTATCCTGATCGACGGGGATTCTGGGTTTTCTTTTGGAGTAGATAATTTCTTTTTCATACTTGTATTTTGAAGATAAACACTTGTAATTATGACCTGGCAGAGCATACATATCACAGGGACTTACACATATACACATATATTTCTTTAAGTCTTCCGCTTGCATTTTTCACTTATCCCTGAATTATGTTTGCAGTTTGGCTTAATCTATTCTATGTTTTATGCACTCATACAGACAACATACATCCATCATTACATATGTAGCATAAGTGATGTTTTGGAACTCGGGAGCTGAGTTATGCTCGACCCCCGAATTTCAGGGCGCTACAACCTCACCCATCACTCACATCCATCACCCATCTCCCATCACTTATCTTTCAACCACCCTCTCTCTCTCTCTCTCTCTCTCTCTCTCTTTCTCTTCACAAAATCTAAGCACCAAAATGAGCTCACGTCCAATCTTCCCATGGAGAGAAAAGTGATTTTGTGTGGCCCACCTTCCCATCTCAAAAACTTCCATCCTAACCATTCATTTCTCATCTTCCACCATCAAAGAGGAACACAAGGGGAACGGCATTCCAACGGACCGAGAAGATCAAAGGTGGGTGCTCATTAGGTTAGATTTTTCATGTTTTGATGATGGGCCAAGTGAGGCCTACCAATTGATGGTATGGATCTCACTTTGGACCCTAGGTGTGGTCGATGACCCACCTTGGTGTTCATGATCATTCCATGATGGGGCCATTCTCCATGGACCCCATCATGATGTTTACTTTCCTTGCATGAAAAGAGGTCATCTAGACCATCCATTTTGAGTGGAGAAGGGATCTCCACCGTTGATCCTTGATTTGGTAGGCCCACATGTATTGGGACCCACTTGATGTATGTTTTAAATTATGCAAGGGAGGGCCCATAGTGTCGGGGTCCCTCCATCACACGTGTTCTGTCTCTCTCTCTCCCTCTCTCTCTCCCTCTCTCCTCTTTTTTCTTTCTATTGTATGCGATGATGTGGCCATGTGGCCCACTTGGATGGACCCCACCACGAAGCATGTATTGGATTCAAGTCATTGGTAGGTGAGGCCCACTTTATGTATGTGTATGTTCCACACCACCCAGCCATGTGATGGCCCACCTAAGCAGGGCCCACCCTAAATATATTTGCATGCCCAAAAATGTCCAGCGTCTGGACGTGAAGTGGGAAAACAAAAAAAAAATTAGCTTGGTTCTCAATCCTTGGAGAGGGTGGTCCATGTAGGCCCCACCTTGATGTGTGGGACTAATCCACATCGTCCATTCCATTTCCCAAATCATTTTAGGCGTTGAGCCAAAAGATGAAGCCGATCCAAGCTTCTGGCGAGCCATACCTTTCAAAACAGTGATTTTCACTGTTTAAATTCACTTAAATCTTTTTCTCATGCCAAGACATATCCCATATTAAACTCGTTTGGTCTGTCTCGAGCCATAGGATCCAATGGGTGGAGTGGATTTACCTAACGTGGACCCCACCTAAGAAATTCCTTGGAAAAACTAGCTTTTCAAAAAAAAATAAAATATAAGAGGGAGAGAGGCAGCAACTGCTGCCTTTGACTTGTCAGAGGGCGCCAGCAACGTCCTGCGCTGGACGGTCCCCAAACCTAAGCCCCACCATGATGTGTGTTATATATCCGCTCCGTCCATTCTGTGGGCCCTTAAGGTAGCGGTCTGCCCTCCAAATATCAGCCCCATTTAAAGCTCAGGTGGCCCACATCATAGGAAACAGTGGGATTGAACGACCACCTTTGAAACCCTTCTTGGGTCCACAAAAGTTTTGGATCAAGATGAAATTTATTTTCCCTTTTCACCCAGGTACGTGTGACCTTATGAACGGATTGGATGGCATATAAGCATTATGGTGGGCCCCAAATGGGACCCACAGTGATGTATGTGTTCTAGGCAGACCGTCCACTGCTATGGACAGTGGATCCCACCCAGATGTATGTGTTTTACCAATTTCGTCCAGCGACTGGATGGCCAGTGAGCCCCACCATGATTTATGTGTTTATCCACACCGTCCACACCTAGACGGTGGGACCCACCATGATGCATGTGTTGCATCCAAACCGTCAATCCATTTTGCAAGCTCATTTTTGGGCATGAGCTAAAGAATGAATCAAATCCATGGTTCATGTGAACCCCCTTCCATGATGCATGTGCTGCATCCAACCTGTCCATCCATTTTAAAAGCTCATTTTATGATATGAGCTAAAGAATGAGTCAAGTCCATAGTTCATGTGGAGCCCCACCATGATGCATGGGTTACATCCAAACCATCCACCATTTGGCAAGCTTGTATTACAGGCTTGAGACTAAAAATTAGACATATTTATGGTTCTAGTGGACCCCACCTTAGTATATGTATGGGGCCCATATTGATTTATTTGTGGCCGCATTGAGGCCCACCTTGGTATATGTATGAGGCCCTTTTTGAATTATTTGTGGCCGTCCGTTGAGGCCCACCTTGGTGTATATATAAGGCCCAAGTGATTAGGCTCATCTTGTCACATTTATAGCTGTTGTTGAGGCCCACCTTGATGTACTGTGTGGCCCATCCGTTAGGCCCACTTTGATGTATTTCATGGCCTAATCAAGAGGCCCACTTTGATATACATGTGACTCATCAGGATATATCTTTGACCCATGAGCGGGGCCCACCTGTTGTGTGTTTTGAGGCCTAGGTGCAGGGCCCACCTGTTATGTATTTGAGGCCTGTGGGTTGAGGCCCATTGTGCTGTATTTGGAGCCCATTGGGTTAAGGCCCGTTGTGATGTATTAGGGCCTATGAGTTGAGGCCCATTTGATGTATTTGAGGCCCATGGGTTGAGGCCCAATGGGATGTATACCAGGTCTATTGCATTGTGTGATTCCACCATGGTTTGTGTAATGAAATTTATGACGGGCCATGCCTTGGGAGCAAACGTTGGTTTGACATCCACATTGTAAGAATAATGCTGGTTAAATGTCCGCATTATAACTCCCCCCAAGGCCCATTGATAGGCCCATACTTGTTATGTGTTGGCTGTCTAGGCCCATTTGCATTGTAAGGATAGTTCATTACCTTACAACATGATTAGTATAATTCCATGACTTATGTCATATGCACCATATGTATGCTTGATATGAGTAGTGACTGATCATTGCATACGCCATTAGGCAGACTATTTACGGGACTCCTTATAAGACGGAGTGCCCACATCATTGCGCCATACGCGCAGGATTGCTGCATGACTAGATAGTGTGACTCATGCATATCGCATACATGTGACATGATCATTGTATGCCTTAGTGACATCAGGGTCGTGACCTCCACAGGTACATCGTGGATGGCCAGATAGGACACCGAAAATATTTGGTTCTAGCACTGTGGGCACTTAGGATGTCCTTGGGTGAAAATCCCAGAACCTCCGAGGCTAGGAGTAGCCCCAACGTCTAGACCGAGTGGAACATGAGCGCCCGAGTGCCGAATACCAGTAGGCCGCGTCTCCCACTCTGTCGTGGTCGGTTGGGAGGGAGTGTGGCCTTATCCGCCCAAGTAAGGGGGCTATAAGTTAGGCTGAGTATGACCAGCTCGTAAATGGGTCCGCTATCGACGAGCCGGGTAAGTATTGGCAGACTACTAGTCAGGCGGATAGTGAGGTCTATTCCGCTCACTGGGCTGTGCAGCTAGGGAGGAGGCAGTCAGAGTGGAGTGTAATAGACCCCGGTGATTTCCCTAGAGAGCAACAGTACTGATATGTGGACTTATTGAGCAGGAATTGCATATCCATCTATTCATTCATTCACTATCCACTCGAGCTGGTGGTGCATAACTATTTGTTACATGTACCATCGCATGGCTAGGATTTCGGTTAGGCGCGCGACTAACCTGAGATCAGGAGTTTACCACATTGTGTCTGACTATCCAAATTTAGGTATGGACTAGTTTGGATAGAAGTCTCTTGTGATGGACCCCATAACCTGTGATACTTTGTACTATCATCCCGACTTCACATTCTAGCATGGTCATTTCATTCTCACCGCATATTACATTGCATTTGCAGTACTTAGCATTTTGAGTTATTATGTTTTTGCACTTATATGGCCTAGATGAGATTGATGGTATTCGTGGCTCATCAGGATTTGCATATTGCATTGCATCCTCAGTATCTGTTATTATCTTATTATGTGTTACATCGCATAGCCTTGGTATGGCCGATAACACTCATGGACTTCCAGTATATTTCCGCTTACTATGATATCGTATGATTCATGATCTTGTCAGTATTTCCGCTTATTCTGATTATGTATGATTTATGGGTTTTATGGTATACTTGGCATTTATCTTGTGCACACACTTTCACCACCCTCTAAGCTTTTGTAAGCTTATGCACGATAGATGCGTGCAGGTGGCGTTAGGTTGCAGCAGCGTTGAGCTTGGAGTATGCAGCTGTCTTCTGGAGTTTTGAATTTCGACATATGTTTTTCCCTTTCAGCATTGTATTCAAATATTTATATTAGTGGATATGTGATGATGATGTTGCCTTTGTGATTTGGGTAAACTTGTGGTTATGCTTGATACAAAAAAAAATATCATACTAAAAATCCTCCTTGTAAGATCCCAGGATCGAAATCTGGTGCATGCGCGCTGGGAGCAGAGAATGGGGTACTACAGAGGCTGTTAGCACCGGATTCGGCGATCGAAAATTTTATAAGCCCAGTTTTTGAGTTTGGGGCATGACATACAGTGGTTAACATGCCCTTGAGCTTAGTAAAAGCTTGTTGGCATTACTCAGTCCACTCGTATGGTGCATCCTTTTGAAGTAAGTATATAGAGGACGAGAGAGATGAATAAATTCCTTTATGAATCTCCTATAAAAATCGGCATGTCCTAAGAAGGATCGCATGTCTCGTATGTCCTTGGGTGGAGGTAAGTTAGAGATAGGATCAATTTTAGCCTTATCTACCTCAATTCTCTTGGACGTGATGATATGTCCAAGGACAATTCCCTTACGAACCATGAAATGACACTTCTCCCAATTCAATACCAAATTCTTTTCCTCACATCGCTTCAACACACATTTAATATTTTTCAGACAATCACTGAAGGATGGACCAAAGATAGAGAAGTCGTTTATGAAGACCTCTAAATATTGCCCCACCATTTCAGAAAAAATACTAATCATGCATTGCTGAAAAGTGGCGTGGGCATTACACAGTCCGAATGGCATCCTTCGGTAAGCAAAGGTGCTAAAGGGACATGTGAATGTGGTCTTTTCCTGATCCTTAGGGGCTACCTCTATCTGATTGTAGCCCGAATATCCTTCAAGGAAATAGTAATAGGAATGACCAACTAGCCTTTTTAAAATTTGATCGATGAAGGGTAAAGGAAAGTGGTCCTTCTTTACGACGGTATTCAATTTCCTATAGTCAATTCATATTCTCCAATTGGTACTAACTCTTGTCGGCACGAGTTCATTATCGGCATTGGCTACGATGGTGATCCCGGTCGTCTTAGGAACTACCTGAGTTGGACTCACCCATTGGCTATCGAATATAGGGTATATGATACCCACATCCAATAGCTTAAGAACCTCATCCTTAACCCCTTCCTTCATGTTTGGATTTTATCTACATTGTGGTTACTGGGAGGTCTTCGCATTATCCTCTAGATAAATTTGGTGAGTACAAATCAAAGGATCAATTCCCCTGAGATCAGAAATCGACCATCCAAGGGATCCTTTGTGCTTAACGAGAGTAGAGATAAGCATATTCTCGTGTTCTTACTTAAGGCAGGAAGAAATCACCACTAGGTATATATCATCTTGACCTAAATAGACATATTTCAAATCAGAAGGCAAAGGTTTTAGCTCAAGCTTCAGTGCCTTGAGGTTAGGCGGTAGAGGCACTAAATCAGTTTGGGGCAATTCTTCAAATTGTGGCCTCTACTGGTTAACTTCAAGTACCGACACGGTATCCAGCATGGTCCCCATCTCTCTAATCATATCATCATCAAAATCATGGGAGTAGGTCAGGCACGTCTCTAGAGGGTCAGCGGATAAGGTCAGAAGAGTTCTATTTGAAATGGCCAAGTTATATGTCCTAGAGGGGGGGGGGGGGGTGAATAGGACAATGCCAAATTTAAACAATAAGAGCGGAATATAAGTGAATAAAAGATGGCACTATTAATAAATCACTATATTGAAATGTAAAACTGTAAGTGCTATAGTTTATAGTCATTTGTGTTGTCAAATTTGTGGTGCCAAAGACACTGTTATGAAGCTTGTATCTGTGAAGAACAATGCTCTACTCAAGATCAACTTAGGTTGACAAGCATTGTTCACAAGTCAAGAATCTCAAGAAGCTTCCAAGTTCAACCTCAAGATCTCAAGAAGCTTTCAAGTTCAATCTCAAGATCTTAAAAAGCTCTCAAGTTTAAACGACATCAAGACTTCAAGCTCCATTACTTTCAAAGGTCACTCGTCTCTAAAGTTTCAATGTCCTTACTTCACTATTGAGGTATGACTGACCTTAGGTTGACCTTTAGAGTAGGCCATTTTGGATACATAATTCATATGTTTTATATAAGTGAGTTTGGTCTGTTCTAAGACTAGTCCTGGACTTTGTTCGACTAGTCCTAGCACTGCTTCGACCTGTCTAAACATTTCCTGGATCAGTCGTAAGTTTGTTACAAAAATCAAAAATTTTCTGTTATGCTTCGACTAGTCCTGAGGACTGTTCGACCAGTTGTAGGAACAGTGTCGACTGCATCTTCGACCAGTCGTAGACCTATGACTAAAAGAACAGTGTTGAAATTCGGCCACCTACGACCAGTCGAAGGGATCCTACGACCAATCGAAGGAGACCTACGACCAGTCGAAGGAAACCTACGACCAGTCATGAAACTGTCAAATCTTATCGCGCCCAAATTTTCAAATATCTGTTGGTTCTACGACCAGTCGTAGAGGTCCTTAAACCAGTCAAAGACGTGATTTGCTCACCTATAAATAGAGCACGAATCTCAGAATAAAATAGGTAATTCAAGTTAATTTAATTCAGTCTTCTGAGAGATAAGTCGGTGCTCCATTTAAGCTAAGTGTGCATATTTAATATTCTCTTTCTTTAGCTTTGTTAATTGATTTTGTTTCTTACATTCCAATCTAATCTGAATAGAGGAATTGTTGTTTTCCTTTTTCTGGAATCAAAATCAATTAGACCTAGCCCTTTTGTTTTAATTTAAAATCTATTAGAACCTAGAACCATTATAAAGTGAGTATTGGACATTGAACTTTGATATTCAAATCTCTACTCCGACTTGGTTCTTCTGGGCTACTACAATGAAGGAGAAAATCAGGTATTTTACAATTTGTGTAATTTACATTGTTTGGTTTTATTTGAGGTTAAGTCAGAAAAATCTCAAAGTTGTTGGTTATTTGAGGAGAGCCAGAAAACTCAGAAGTGAGGGTTTTTGAATTGTGTAAGCCCTTTGAAAAAGACACAATTGTGAAGGTTTTAGGTGAACCTATGAAAACCTATTTGATAGTGAACGCTAATATCCCCTATGTGAGGATATTAAGAGTGGAGTAGCATTTTGTGTGGCTGTTGTTTAACAGTTGGTGAACACACAGGCGAACCACTATAATTCTGTGTTATGGATGTGTGATTTATATTTCCTATCTTTTATCATTCAGAATTGTGGAATGTATGTGTGGATGAGAATGTTGTAAATTTTACATTTCAAGCTCAGTGGGGAATGTTGTAATAATTTAGATTTACATTTCAGCATTATATTTTTGCTATCTCTTTATTACTCCACTCCTAATATCCTCACACAGGGGATATTAGCGTTCACTATCAAAATAGGTTTTCTGGGGTTCACCCAAAACCTTCACAATTGTGTCTTTTTAGAAAAGGGCTTACACAATTCAAAAACCCTCACTTCTGAGTTTTTTGGCTCTCCTCAGATAACCAACACAATAAGATTTTTTTGGCTTAATCTCAAATAAAACCAAAATGAAAATTTACATAAATGTAAAATACCTGGATTTCTCCTTTTATTGCAGCTTGGAAGAACCAATCGGAGTAGAAGATCGAATGTATAAGTTCAAAGTCCAATACTCACTTTAAAATGGTTCTCGGTTCTAATTGATTTTAAATTAAACCAGTTGGGCTAGCTATATTTGATTTTGATTCCAAGAAGAAGGAATATCACAATTCCTCTTTTCAATTAAGATTGGAATGTAAAAACAAAATCAAATTAATAAAGCTAACAAAAGAGAATATAAATTATGCACAAAGTAGCTTAAAATGAACACAAACTTATCTAACACAAACTTATCTCAGAGTGATCCCTTGATTTTAATTGAATTTAGTTATGAAACTCTGAAATTCGTGCTCTGTTTATGGCTGCAAAAACTCGGCTACGACTGGTCTTGAAGACACTACGACTGGTCGTAGGAGAAACAGATTTTTGAATTTTTGAGCGCGATCAGATAAAACCATTCTACGACTGGTCGTAGGCCCTCTACGACTGGTCGTAGGACTCAAAGTTTGGTTGATGTAGTTTGAGTCATAGAACCAGGACTGGTCGTAGGACAAGTCGACACTGTTCACACAACCGGTCGAACAGAGTCTAGGACTGGTCGTGGACGAACAGAAAATTCTAAAAAATTGCATCCAACTTAGGACTAGTCTTGGAATTTCTTGGACTGATCGAGGCAGTGCTAGGACTAGTCGAACAAGGTTCAGGACTAGTCTTGGAACAGTCCAATACTATGTAAAATGATTCAATTGAATTATGTATTCAAAATGACCTACCCTAAGGACAATCTAAGGTCAATCATACCTTGAAAGTGAGGTATGAACTTCGAGACTTCATATCTTCAGATGATAGATGACCTTTGAAGATTGTGAAGCTTGAGATCTTTGAACTTGATGTAGCACTGAACATGAGATCTTCTATAGCTTAAATAACAATTCATCTCGTGTTGTACACTGACTTGAGTCTTAAACAAGATCACTTCTACTGTTGTAGCTTGTACTTGCATTCTACAGTAGTAGCTTGTACTTGCATTTCTTGAAGTAGTTTGAAGTAGTTCTTCGTTCTTGACTTGAAGTAAAGTGCTTAGAGCGGTGATGCAATGTCTTGAACATTTATAACAATGAACTACGCAAGACATAGATTGAAATTTTGGTACTACAAAATTTGACAACCAAAGGAGCATAAAACCATAGCACTTACAATCTCCCCCTTTGTCAAATTTGTGACAAAACACTCAACAATAATATAACCAATATGAATACAAAAAAAAAATGCACAGGTTATAAAAGAAAAAAATTAGTTACAGCCTGGTTAAAGAATCATGTACCAGTTGTCATCACACATCAAGATGAAGTAGGCAGAACACCTCCTTACTTACTCTCCCTGAGTAGCACACATATATCCAAAAAAAATGCTACTCTACCACAGTCCATATTCCATCAACATATCAATTCATATGCAAAACCATATAAATTCTCCCCCTTTTTGTCACAATATGACAAAGGAAGAAGAAAAATGGAAAAGGATAATAACAGGAGTAATCAAGGAGTTAAGATATAAGCAAATTAAAGTCGGCATACCATGAACTAGTTTAAACAAAGTCAGTAAACCAAATAAAGTTTACAACCTAACAAAAGTAGACTTAAAGTTATTACAGACCAAAGAGTAAATCACTTAATTAGATTCTAAAGGAGTAGGTATGATAAGATCAAGTTGATGAAGGCCATTGTTTAAGTGCCTAAGATACTTACGCATATATTTAAATTGTAAATCATGGGTAACATTCATATTCTCTACCTTCTCCTCAAGTGCACGCAGACGCGCATCAAACTTAGATGGTTCATAATCAGGATCATTAGCAGAATAAGACTCAATTTCATCAAAAATATCATCCATGTTTATGTCATCAGGCAGAAGATCATTAGCTTCTTCTTCATTCCTAGCTCAGCTCCATCACCACCAACATCCACTTGGCTAGGAGCCAATTCCAATTTCATCTTGTTTATATTTGAGTTGTTAAAAATAAGATGATGGATGGGAGCCTCTCTAACAGGCATAGCAACCAATATATAAGAAGCTAAAACAGTCATAAGATAGGCAAATGGAATATCACTATGACCTGGATGGAGAAAAACTTAATGATGGAATGACATATTAAAGATGAAAGACAAACTTTAGTACCAGAGACGATAGAGTGCAAAACACGAACCATAAAGGAAGTCAGTTCTGTTTTATTACCAGAATGTGGATACAGATTTAAAGTAAAGATTCTGTGGAGGACTTTGTATCTGGGTAACAAGTACTTTGACGGGAGCGCATTCCCTTTATGAGTCCATTGCACATCCATATTACATAATGCTCTAGTGAGCATTCATTTTTCTGATTTTGAGGGTTTTTTAGTTAGAATATGAATAGGAATACCCTCATCATTAACAAACATTTTCATAAGGCCAAATTTTAGATGACGATCTATATCAAAAGGGCCTTCTCTAGCATCTATTTTAAATGTTAAATTCTTAGCAGAAAAATCAGAGATACATGCAAACATGGACTGAGCAATAGATTGGTATGCAGACCCACCCCAATGTAAGATGCTATCCCATCCTACAGATTGGAGGAGTGGAATGATACCAAAAGGAGCAATGTGGTTAAGATCAATAGCTCTTTCAACAATAACCTTGCGTAAATGCAAATCTCGTACATATGAGGGATCATTTTCGGGTGACCGAAGATGGCACCGAGTTATTGGAGTAGATCTAGAAGAAGATGGAAAACAGTTTGTTTTCTTTTTCCCTTTAGCATCCATTGGTAACAAGAAAATCAAAGAACTAAGGAGATGCAAAAGATGAGAAATGGGTTTTCTTAAAATCAGAAATTTGAGAAGAAAAGCCCAAATAACCCAACAAAGCTTAAAATCAAGCACTCTAATGATGAGATTGAAGCAGATGGATCATGAATCTACAAGCAAGACTGATAAAATGCACTAACCTTGATGAATCACACTGTAGGGTTGGACTAGTCATGCCACGACTTGTTGGAGAGCAAGATAGAAATGAGAAAGATGAAATTTTCTCCAAATAAAAGAGGACAACGCGCTCCACGACCGGTCTTCAGCTATCCTCGACCGATCGTACCAGGACTGGTCGAGTACACCCACGACTAGTCGAGTATCAATAAAAATCATTTTTCATAAAATTTTGAAATTTAACTAAATAAATTATCAAATATATATACACTATGATACATATATGCATGAATAATCAATTTTAAATGCACATACCAAGATCAAATTTTAATTTATTTGCTTTTGTCGAGCGGTTTTGTGAAAATGTCAGCAAGTTGAGTCTCGGTCGGAATGTATTCTAAAAAGATTATTTTTTCTTCCACTAATTCATGAATATAATGATACCTAATATCAATTTGCTTCGTACGTGAATGTTGGATTAGATTTTTTAAAATATTTATAGCACTGGAATTATCACAATATAGAACCATTACATCCTATGTAATTCCATAATCACTTAACATACGTTTCATCCAAACAAGCTGAGTACAAGCATTTCCAGCTATGATGTATTCAGCCTCAGCCGTAGAGAGTGATATAGAACTTTGCTTCTTGCTAAACCAAGAAACTTAACAATTTTTGATATAAAAACAACTACCACTGGTTGATTTCCTATTGTCGATATTTCCAGCCCAATCAGCATCAGTGTACCCTGCCAACTGAACACTAGTATCATATGGATACCAGAGACCCAAATTAACTGAACTTGTGACATATCACATAATCCGTTTAACAGCAGTCAACTGAGACTCTTTAGGATCAGACTGATATCTAGCGCAAATACCAACACTTAAAGCAATATCTGGTCTACTAGAAGTTAAATAAAGTAAACTGCCAATCATACTACGATATAACTTAGGATCAACATTTTTACCTGTAGAGTCCTTTGAGAGTCTTAAGGTTGTACTCATAGGAGTATCAAAATTTTTACCATTCTCAAATCCAAACTTTTTGATTAAGTTCAAAGCATATTTGGTTTGAGAAATAAAAATACTATTAGGTTGTTGTTTTACTTGCAACCCAAGGAAATAGTTCAATTCCCCAACCATGCTCATTTCGAACTTAGATTTCATTAAATCTGCAAACTCAACAGTCATGTTAAAACAGGTAGATCCATAAATAATATCATCAACGTAGATTTAAACCATTAAGATATTATCGTTATGTTTCTTAACAAACGAAGCTTTATTAACACTTCCCATTTGAAAGTTATGACTTAGTAAAAACTTAGTCAACTTTTCATACCATGCTCTGGGAGCTTGTTTTAAACCATAGAGAGCCTTTTTAGGCGATAGACATGATCAACACTCTTAGGGCCTTCAAAACCCGTTGGTTGTTCAACATACACTTCTTCATGCAGATCACCATTTAAGAAGGCACTCTTTATATCCATTTGATAAATTTTAAATTTTCTAAAACAAGCAATGGATATGAATAGTCTAATTGATTAAAGATGAGCAACTTGGGCAAAGGTTTCATCATAATCAATTCCTTCAATTTGAGTGTACCCTTGTACAACCAGCCTAGTCTTGTTTTGAATTATATTACCAAGTTCATCAGACTTATTTTTGAAAATCGACTTAGTACCAATAATATGTTTATCTTTAGGTCTAGGAACAAGGTACCAAACATCATTTCTCACAAATTGGTTAAGCTCTTCTTGCATCGCAACTATCCAATTTTCGTCAGTAAGAGCTTCTTTTACGTTAGCCGGTTCTATCTGGGATTGAAACATACGTAATTACATATGTCTTCAAGTTGTCTACGAGTGCGAATACCAGTGAGAGGGTTTCCAAAAATCTGAGTGGTTGGATGATCTTTAACAGTCCTCAATTCAGAATCAGTTTGATTTGATGAAGTATCTAGTTTATCAATTAAAAGAACTTCATCATTATATGAACTTAGGGCAGGTGTATTCAAGTGATCGTCTATGACCACATTTATAGATTCTTGAATAACACTGGTCCTTTTGTTTAGTACTCGATATGCATGACTGTTTAGAGAATATTCTAAAAAGATCCCTTCATCACTTTTAGTATCAAACTTTCCTAGATTTTCACGGTCACGTAGAATATAGCACTTGCTGCTAAAAACTCGAAAGTATTTGACAGTAGGCTTCTTATTGAACCACATTTCATAAGCCATTTTATTATTATATTTACTCAAATAAACTCGGTTAATAATATAGCATGCAGTATTTATAGCTTCAGCCCAAAGATTTCTAGGGAGCTTCATACTATTCAACATTACATTAGCCATTTCTTGAAGCACTCTATTTTTCCTTTCTATAATTCCATTTTGTTGAGGAGTTTTGGGCACAGAGAATTCATGTGATATTCCTTGATCACTATAGAATTTCTCAAAACTGCTATTCACAAATTCAGATCCATGATCACTACGGATCTTACAAACTTGAGAACATTTTTCTGTTTGAATCCGTTTGAGAACTCTTTTTATTTCATCAAGGGTTTCTAACTTATCTTTTAAGAAAGCTACCCAAGTGAATCTGGTCAAATCGTCCACCATTACTAAAATGTATTTTTTTCCACCTTGACTTTCCGTCCTGGTAGGTCCTATAAGATTCATATGGAGAAGCTCGAGTGGTCTTGATGTGGCATTGGAGTTCACCTTCTTGTAAGAGCTCCTTGATTGCTTGCCTATTTGGCTTTCGCCACATATTTTGTCTATCTTTTGTAATTTAGGTAGACCTCTTATTAGTTCTCTTTTGCTCAGTCTATATAAATTACGGTAGTGTACATGTCCAAGACGTTTATGCCACAAATCAGTCTCATCGGTATGGACCATGTAACATGTTTGACTAGATGAGCTGGATTCACTAACAATATAGCAGTTTTCAGAAGTTCTGCAACCAGTTAATATTACTAAACCCTTATTATTTAGAATTTCACAACCTTGGTTAGAAAATCTTACACTATGATTGTTATCGCATATTTGAGATATGCTTAATAAATTATGTTTTAACCCTTCAACGTATAAAATATTTTTAAACAAATGGAGGTTATAGAGTCGAACTGTACCTTGGCCAATAATCTTGCAATTGTTGTCATCGCCGAATGTGACTGAACCATCAGTCAGGTCTTTAAGGTCGGTGAATAAACCTTTATCACTAGTCATATGCCTTGAACATCCACTGTCTAGGTACCACTTTAAATGACTTGTAGCTTTGAAAAAAGTGTGGGCAACTGAGCAGGTAACCTTAGGAACCCATTTCATAACTGTTTTGGGTTTAGGAGTATAGTGGGTCTTCTTTTAATTGTAATTATTGTTAGAGTGACCCACTGAGTTAGATTTTAAGAGCTCCTTAAGAAGATCAACTATTTTCTCAGCTAAAGGGTTTCAGTTTTGATTTTTATAGTTGATATAGTTGTTTTTAGGTTTTTGAAAAGTTTTAGAATTTTTAAAAAAAATTTGATTACTTTTCCCTTTTGAGTTCGAAGTTTCTCCTCTCACAAACTTGGGAGGAGTGTTCTTCTGTTTAGGAGGAATATTCTTATCGTACCCCAAACCGGATCGGTCGCCACATTTTCTTGATCCGGAAAAAAGTTTTTCTAACTTTAGATCACCTTGGGCATATCCCCATGTATCCTTTAAACTCAAAAGAGAAGAGACTTTAAGTTTAAGTTTTTCATTTTCAAATTTCAGATTTTCAATCTGGGAGGTTTTGAATTCCAAATTGCATTTGTGTTTTTCAAAACAATCTGAAATATGGGATTTTTTTAAAATAAGAGACTCAAAATTTTCTTTAAGCTTTGAATATTTTTCTTTTTGAAGTTTAAGTTTCACAACAATTTTACAACTTTCCTTGTATAGGGCATTGTAAGCATCTTGAAGATCATCTTCCTTTTCACATTCACTGTTTAGATTTTCTTCACTTGTTGAATCATTATCTGAAAATGTGAATTTGGCTAGAGTTATAAGAGCTTTAACTTCACTGCCCGACTCGGTTTCAGAATCTTCTGAATCAGAAGAGGCTTCTGAATCAAAGGATTCATCCCAAGTAGCTAACATACTCTTCTTTTTGGGTTTGTCCTTTTTAGGACACTTGTTTGCTAAATGCACATATTCTTGGCAGTTGTAACATTGACTATCTTTTAAAGATTTCCAAGTCTTAGATTTAGATTTAGATCTTTTCTTATCATTTGCTTTTTAAAAATCAACCCTCTTTTTACTTTTGAAAATTTTGTAAAACTTTTTCGCTAAAAGGGCCATATCGTCTTTAGAATTTTCTAAATCAGAATTATTTTCTTGAGAAACATTTTTAGAGGACTTAAGGGCAATAGATTTTCCTTTAGGAGCTTTAAAATTTAACTCGTAGGTTTGTAAAGACCCAACTAATTCTTCTACCCTCATAGTATCCTATCACGGAGTTCCTGGATCGCAGTTACCTTAGAATTAAAGCGTTCAGGAAGTGAGCGTAATATTTTTGCACACACTTTACTTTCTAGGATTTTATCTCCAAGACCCCACGTAGAGTTCACAATGTCATTTAATCTAGTGTAGAAGTCCATAAACATTTCATTTTCTTCCATATGTATTTCCTCAAATTTGGTTGTGAGGATTTGGACTTTAAATTTCTTGACAATTGATATACCTTCATGTGTCATTTCTAAAATATCCCAAGCTTGCTTTGTAGAATCACAGGATATAATTCTTTTGAATTTATCCACTGATAGTGCGCAAGTGATTGCATTTAGTGCTTTCACATTTACACTACTCTCACTTTTCTGAAGTGTGGTCCATGAGAAGTAAGGTGTTACTCTCATTGATTTTGAACCATCGATCTCAGGTACTTCAGTGGTAGGAGGGGTCCATTCATTCACTGTGGCTAGCCACACACTTTCATCCATGGATTTAAGGAAGATCCTCATCTTGGCTTTCCAATAGGCATAATTGGTGCCATCAAAATGTCGAGGCCTAGTGACTGAAAAGCTATCAAAATTTGACATCTTATATATAGCTTAAATCCGTTAGCTCAAGAAATAAATCCAAATAACAAGAATTAAAATGAGCTATTAGGCTCTGATACCACTTGAAATGGCTAAGCTATATGTCCTAGAGGGGAGGGGGGGGGGGGGGTGAATAGGACAATGTCAAATTTAAACAATAACAGCGGAATATAAATGAATAAAAGATAACACTATTAATAAATCACTATATTGGAATGTAAAGCAACCTCAAAAAGAGAGATTGATATTAATGTTATTCTAAGGACAACCTTACACCATAAAAACCAAAGGTTTATGGTAGGACAACCTTATTTCTAGAACAAATTGAATATCAAAAACTCAAACAGAAAGGAAACAAATGAAATAGTAAGAAATAAATTCTAAACTATTACAACATTCCCCACAATGCTTGAAATGTAAATATTACAACATTCACATTCACATATACATCCCATAAATCTGAATGATCAAAGATAGAAAATATAAATCATACATCCACAAAACACAAAGAGTTATAGTGGTTCACCTGTGTGTACACCAACTGTTAAAAAATAGTCACACAGATTGCTACTCCACTCCTAATATCCTCACACAGGGGATATTAGCGTTCACTATCAAAATAGGTTTTCACGGGTTCACCCAAAACCTTCACAATTGTGTCTTTTTAGAAAAGGGCTTACACAATTCAAAAACCCTCACTTCTGAGTTTTCTGGCTCTCCTCAGATAACCAACACAATGAGATTTTTCTGGCTTAATCTCAAATAAAACTAAAATGAAAATTTACATAAATGTAAAATACCTAGATTTCTCCTTTTGTTGCAGCCCGGAAGAACCAATTGGAGTAGAAGATCGAATGTAGAAGTTCAAAGTCCAATACTCACTTTAAAATGGTTCTAGGTTCTAATTGATTTTAAATTAAACCAGTTGGGCTAGCTATATTTGATTTTGATTCCAAGAAGAAGGAATATCACAATTCCTCTTTTCAATTAAGATTGGAATGTAAAAACAAAATCAAATTAATAAAACTAACAAAAGAGAATATAAATTATTCACAAAGTAGCTTAAAATGAACACAAACTTATATAAGAGTGATCCCTTGATTTTACTTGAATTGAGTTATGAAACTCTGAAATTCGTATTTATAGTTGGGGAACACAAACTATTTATAGTTGCAGAAACGCGGCTACGACTGGTCATAGGAGAAACAGATTTTTGAATTTTTGAGCGCGATTGGATAAAACTATTCTACGACCGGTCGTAGGGTGTCTACAACTGGTCGTAGGCCCTCTACGACTGGTTGTAGCACACCCACAACTAGTCATTAGATTCAAAGATTGGTTGCTATAGTTTAAGTCATAAAACCAGGACTAGTCGTGGGACGAGTCGACACTATTCACACGACTGGTCGAACAGAGTCCAGGACTGGTCATGGACGAACATAAAATTTCAAAAAATTGCAACCAACTTAGGACTGGTCTTGAAATTTCTTAGACTGGTCGAGGCAGTGCTAGGACTAGTCAAACAAGGTTCAGGACTAGTCTTAGAACAGTCTAATACTATGTAAAATGATTCAATTGAATTATGTATTCAAAATGACTTACCCTAAGGACAATCTAAGGTTAATCATACCTTGAAAGTGAGGTACGAACATTGAGACTTCATATCTTCAGATGATAGATGACCTTTGAAGATTGTGAAGCTTGAGATCTTTGAACTTGATGTAGCACTGAACATGAGATCTTCTATAGCTTGAATAACAATTCATCTTGTGTTGTACACTGACTTGAGTCTTGAACAAGATCACTTCTACTATTATAGCTTGTACTTGCATTCTATTGTAGTTGCTTTTACTTGCATTTTTTGAAGTAGTTTGAAGTAGTTCTTTGTTCTTGACTTGAAGTAAAGTGCTTAGAGCGGTGATGCAATGTCTTGAACATTTATAACAATGAACTACGCAAGTCATAGATTCAGGTTTTGGCACCACAAAATTTGACAACCAAAGGAGTATAAAACCATAACACTTACACTATCTTCCACGAAAGATTCAATCAGGTTAATATCATAGGAACCGTCATCATCCTCTATCTATTTGCTCGTATTAACAAAGATATTCAACTCCAATGTCATATTTCCAAAAGACAAACTCATGACTCCATTCTTGCAATTAATAAATGCATTTGATATTGCAAGGAATGAACGACCAAGAATGACAAGAGTTTAAGTGCTCATGTCCACGATGGGTTAAGTATCCGGGATAATAAAATCTACTCGATAGTAGAATTTGTCAACGTGGACCAACACATCCTCAATTATCCCTCTCAGTACTCAAGCTGAGCGATCGACAAGTTGTAATGTAGTCCGGGTGGGTTTTAATTCACCTAAACACAGTTGTTCGTAGACCGAGTATGGGATTATATTTACACTCGCTCCAAAATTAAGAAGTGTGTGCTCAATGCGGTAATTCCCAATTACACAAGCAATGGTTGGGCTACCGGGATCTTTGTATTTTTGTAGCACATCTTGCTTTAGGATGACACTCACTTTTTTCAGTTAAAAAGATTTTCTTTTGAATATTTTGCCGTCTTTTGGTTGTACACAAGTCTTTCAAAAATTTGGCATATGAAGTTATTTATTTAACGACATCTAGTAGAGGAATATTGACCTTCACTTATTTTAGCACCTCTAGAATGTCCTGAGAATCAGAGAGAGGTTTTGATGTAATCAACTGTCGGGAGAATGGTGCAATCGGATTACCTTGAAGTTTCAGTTCTAATTCTTATGAAGCAGTGCTAGATCTATCATTGTTATCCTCTTCTAGGTCCTTAGGCTTTTCAGCCCTGACCAGAATGGTTTTGTCAATGGTCTTCCCACTCCTAAGAGTGGTGATAGATTTAGCTTGCTCCATCTGATTTGAAGAGCTTGGGTTGCTCACTTCATATTGCGGTTTTGGATTGGGAAGAAGTTGAGTTGGAAGGCTTCCCTTATTCCCAATCATATTCTTTCTTTCAAGCCCTTGTACGGCCTTTGTAGGTCTGGAAAGGCTTGTAGCATCCTTTGATTGAAAACCTCTTGATTTTGAAGATTTTTTTGAACTGGATCCTCTTGAAGATTGTAAGTGCTGTGATGTATGAAGCACCCTTAGTTGTCAAATTTCGATGAGACAAAACAGTTTAGAGTGTGACTTATTCATGTGATTGAAAGTTCACCTTCAAGTGAAACAAGATGGAAAGTTCACCTTCAAAATCGTCATATGAAGTTTGAAAGTGCAAGACATGAAGATAGTACTACAAGTTTGAGATCTACTTCTACTTCAAGTTCAAGATCAAGCTACAATTTCAAGTTCACTTCAAGTATAAGATATATTGAATGCTACTAAAGATTCTAGTAGTAATTTCAAGGTATATACTTTAATGTCTAATAATTTCAGATATAACTGACCCTGGAAAGACCATAGACTTAGGTCCTTTCATATGTTAATCATACACGGGTTTTTATACTTTGGTTAGGCTTAAATTCGACTGGTCCAAGCTTAAGTTCGACTAGTCCAGGCTCTGGTTCGACCAGTCTAAGAAATGCTTCGACCAGTCCAAGATTCAAACTCAAATTCAGAGTTTTTCTGGTAGTTCCTCGACCAGTCGAGCACTATGCTCGACCAGTCCTGGACACTTGCTCTACCAGTCGTGGCAGCCACTTGACCAGTCGAAGGTCGGTTTTATCCAATCGCGTTAAAAAATTTGAAATTTAGTTGATTCTTAGACCAGTCGAAGGAGACCTTAGACTAGTCGAAGGAACCATCTTTTAGCCTATAAATAGAGGTCTTTTCTTGTTCAAAATCTTTCTGAAAAGCCTTCACTTTAAGAGAGAAAAGTCTTCATCATTATCAAGCTATAATCCGGTAATTTTAGATCTTTTTATAGCTTATTTGTTTTTATAATTCCTTGATCTCTAATTTATGGATATGATATTTAAAAGGGAGTTTTCACTCTACGTTGTGAGATCTAAGCAATTCTAATTTAAAATCTGTTTAGAACCTAGAACCCCTAATTATGTTTATTGAACATTGAACATCTATACATCAAGCGAAGCAGTTCTACAAGCTACATTAAACAGCGTCTTCAGAAGAAGATAAGTACTCTTTGTTTTTTTTTTTTTTAGTTTTAGAGATATCCAGAAAATATTTGTATTGGTTTTGACTGAGATAAGGCAAAAAATCTCAGCGCAGGGTTTTGATTGTGATAGCCCATTTGAAAACACAACTGTATAAGTTTTAAGGTGAACCTGAGAAAACCTTGATTATTAGTGAGCGCTAATATCACGTGGGTTATGATTATTGGAGTGGAGTAGGTGTGGCTATTTGAGAACAGTTGGTGTATGTTCACAACACCAAGTGCAGGGCTGCGATGTAGTATTAATCTCGGTGAGACCGAGGTCGAATCCACAAGGACTAATCTTGTGTGTTTTCTGAGAGCAACTAGAACTAGAACTAGAAGAAGATGAAAACCTAAATTTGGAATAAGTGAGAGAATAATTGTGAAAAACTTAATGAAAAACTTGTGAAATTCAAAAGTGGGAAACTAGGGTTTCCAACGATCCACTTGTAGAGATCAGGGAGATCTATGCTTTATTCATGAACACAAGTGGAATCAAAGTCCCATCTTTATCCAATTAAAATATATTTTATTAGAAAAATCAAATCTAAACTTCCTTTGATCTAGTTCTCAACGGATGAGAGGTTTAAGAACTAGAAGTGATTCCATCGCTAAACCATGCCCATGAGACAAAGAAAACAACAGAATTTACTAATCCACAACCAATCTGAGAGAATTATGACAGTTGGTGAGGATTCCATGCAACCATGCCCAGGAGACAATGGTGAATAACAAGATTTCCTAAATTCATAATCTTAATTCATAAAAAGAACATACTCAAGGCTATCGCAGATCCATTGTAATTTAAGTCACAACAAATCATTAAAAACTGAAAGTATTTCTTATAATCACACTAGAATCAAAGAGAGTTCAATAATAGCATGAATCAAAGCCTGAAAAACATCCCATCATGCTACAAGCTTCACCTCTTAGCCCTAGATAAGAGGTTTAGCCAACCATAGATATGATTGAACTAGAATCTCTTAAGAAAAGCATAACAAAAACAACTAAGGAAAGGGAAGAAAAACTCTTGATGATGGCCTCTCCACACTTTTCCTCCCTTTCTTCCTGGTGCGATTGAAGTGGTAAGAAATGGGCGACCAAGAATGAAAAAAATTTGAGTGCTCATGTTACTGATGGGTTCCGTATCCAGGATGATAAAATGTACCAGGTAGTAGAATCTATCAACCTGGACCAAGACATCCTCAATTATCCCTCTCGGTACATGAACTTAGCGATCGATAAGCTTGTAAGTGCTATAGTTTTTATCCCTGTCTGTTGTCAAATTTGTGATGACAAAATCACTGTTATGTTATATATAACTTGCTTAAGTGAAGCTCTTTCAAAGATCAACATTCATGAACAAGCTAAGCTCACAACAAGCAAAGCTCACAAGTACAAGGATCAATCGTGAATAAAAGAACTGTTCACAAGACAAGACTCAAGCTGCAAGACTTCAAGAAGAGTTCAAGGCAGTTTGTACACTTTCAAGATTGAGCTACATCAAGGTTTGATCTACATCAAGACTTCAAGGCTCATACTTCAAGGTCTCAAGTTCCGAATGTTTCAATGTCCATACTTCATGGTTGAGGTTTGATTGACCATAGGTTGACCTTAGTAGTAGGTCATTTCGGATACATAAACTGAATGTTTATTTTACATGTGATTGGTCTGTTCTTCGACTAGTCCTAGGTCTTCTTCGACTAGTCCTAGACTTGCTTTGACCAGTCTAAGAAATTCCTCGACCAGTCATGAGTTTGTTACAAATTCCGGATAAAATCTGTTAGCCTTCGACTAGTCCAGGAATCTGTTCGACCAGTCGTAGGAACAGTGTCGACTGATCTTCGACCAGTCATACAATCTTTGACTCAAAGTCCAGCGAAGATTTTCTGGACCTACGACCAGTCGTAGGAGACCTACGATCAGTCGTAGAATGGTCAGAGCATATCCCGCCGGATTTTTCAAATATCTGTTGTTGCTTCGACTAGTCGAAGAGCACTCTAGACCAGTCGAAGACCCGATCTTCTCACTTATAAATAGTGCACGAATCTCAGAAGAAATCATCGATTTAATTAATCTATTCAAGCCAATCTTCGTCGAACTTCTGAGAGATAATTCTGTGCTCCATCTAAGCTAAGTGTGCTTATTTAATATTCTCTTTCCTTAGCTTTATTTAATTGATTTTGTTTCTGCTATTCCAATCTGATTTGATAAGAGGAATTATTATTCCCTTTCTTTGGAATGAAAATCAATTAAGGCAAGCCCTATTTGGTTTAATTTAAAATCTATTAGAATTAGAACCATTGTAATCGAGTACTGGACATTGAACTTGGACATTCAATCATCTACTTTGATTTGGTTTTACCGGGCTGCTACAACGAAGGAGATATTCAGGTATTTTACATATTGTAAATTCCTTTCTATTATTTTGGTTTCTTTCAAGATTTGCCAGAAAAATCTTGTTATATTGGTTATCTGAGGAAAGCCAGGAAAACTCAGAAGTGGGGTTTTTTTTTAATTGTGTAAGCCCACGGGCAAAGAAACAATTGTAAGGGTTTTGGGTGAACCTGGGAAAACCTATTTTTAGTGAACGCTAATATCCCCTGTGTGAGGATATTAAGAGTGGAGTAGCTTTTTGTGTGGCTGTTGTTTAACAGTTGGTGAACACACAAGCGAACCACTATAAACCCTTGTGTTTGATTGATTTATTCTTCTAATTTTTAATTATTCTTTTATGGGATGTATGTATGGTGGTGAATGTTGTAATTATTTAATTCAAGCTTCGTGAGAATGTTATAATAGCTTAGAATTTATTTTCTGCTATTCCTTTATTGCTTGATTTTCAATTTCATTTGAAAGTTGTTCCAGCAAGGTTGCCCATGCCATTTTTATGGTGTATGGTTGTCCCTAGAATAATACATTTTTAATTACAAGTTATTTCAATTCAGTTTATATTTATTATTGTATTCCTCTTCGGTTTGAGACTTGATACAAAGATCTTTCTAGAAATAAGGTTGTCCTACCATAAACACTGTTTTTAGTGTAAGGTTGTCCTTAGAACAACGTTTGTATCAACCTCTCAAGATTTGAATTTTGAGGTTATTTTAATTTACTGCATTGTGATTTACTTTGGCTATCATATTCATTTTAATTTTGCTGTTATAAGTTTTAATTTGGCACTGTCCTATTCACCCCCTCTAGGACATATAGCTTGGCCTTTTCAAGTGGTATCAGAGCCTAATAGCTCCTTTTTAATTCTTGGATTTAATTCCTGAGCTAACGATTTAAGCTATTTAAGATGTCAAATTTTGATAGCCTTTCAGTCACAAGGCCTCCACCCTTTGATGGCTCCAACTATGCTTATTGGAAAGCCAGAATGAGGATCTTCCTCAAATCAATGGATAAAAATGTGTGGCAAGCCACAGTGACTGAATGGAATCCTCCTATCATGGAAGTTACTGGGGTTGATGGTTCAAAATCAATGAAAGTAACACCATATTACCAATGGACCACTCTTCAGAAAAGTGAGAGTAGAGCAAATGCTAAAGCACTAAATGCAATTACTTGCGCACTATCACCGGATGAGTTCAAAAGAATCATTTCCTGTGATACTGCAAAGCAAGCTTGGGATATATTAGAAATGACACACGAGGGTACTACAATTGTCAAAAAATCTAAAGTCCAACTCCTCACAACCAGATTTGAAGAAATTCATATAGAGGAAAATGAAATGTTTATGGACTTTTACACTAGATTCAATGACATTGTAAGCTCAATGTGGGGTCTTGGCGATAAAATCTCAGAAAGTAAAGTGTGTGCAAAAATACTATGCTCACTTCCTGAACGGTTCAATTCTAAAGTAACCGCGATCCAGGAACTTCGTGATACGGATAATATGAGGGTAGAAGAACTAGTTGGTTCACTACAAACCTACGAGTTAAACTTTAAAGCTCCTAAAGGAAAATCTATCGCACTAAAATCTTCTAAATGTAATTCAGAAGAAAATTCTGATTCAGAAGATGATATGGCTCTTTTAGCTAAAAAATTTTACAAGATTTTTAAAAGCAAGAAAAGGGTTGATTTTCAAAAATCAAATGACAAAAAGAAGTTTAGACCCAAATTTCAAAAATCTTTGAAAGATAGTCAATGTTACAACTGTCAAGATTATGGGCACTTAGCAAATAAATGTCCTAAAAGGGACAAACCCAAGAAGAAGGGTATGTTGGCTACATGGGATGAATAATCTGATTCTGAAGGTTCTTCTGAATCAGAAGATTCTGAAACTGAGTCGGGCAATGACGTTAAAGCTCTTATGACTCTAACCAAATTCACATTTTCAGATAATGACTCTACAAGTGAAGAAAATCTGAATAGTGAATGTGAAAATGAAGATGATCTTCAAGACGCTTACAATGCCCTATATAAGGAAAGTTGTAAAATTGCTGTCAAACTTAAAATTCAAAAAGAAAAGTTTTCTAAACTCAAAAATTGTTTTGATTCACTTGTCTTAGAAAAATCACAAATTTCAGATTGTTTTGAAAAATCAAAATGTGATTTGGAATTCAAAAACTCACTAATTGTTGATTTAAAATCTGAAATTGAGAATCTTAAAACTGAAGTATCTTCTCTTCTGAGTGTAAAGGACACATGGAAATATGCCCAAGGTGATCCAAAGTTAGAGAAACTTTTATCTGGATCAAGAAAATGTGGCGATCAATCCGGGTTGGGCTATGATAAAAATTTTCCTCCTAAACAAAAGTATACTCCTCCTATGTTTGTTAAAGGAGAGTCCTCAAACTCAAAAGGGAAAAGTACTTATCAAGATTTTTCTAAAAATTCAAAAACTTTTTAAAAACCTAGAAACAGCCATGTCAACTTTAATCAGAAATGAAATCCACTAGCTGAAAAGATAGTTGATTTACTCAAGGAGCTCTTAAAATCTAACTCTATAGGTCATTCCTACAAATGTACACAAAAGAAGACCAACTATGTTCCTAAACCCAAAACAGTTATGAAATGGGTTCCTAAAGTCACCTGCTTGGTTGCTCACACTGCTTTCAAAGCAACAAGTCATTCAAAGTGGTACCTAGACAGTGGATGCTCCAGGCATATGACAGGTGACAAAGCTTTATTCACCGATCTGAAAGATATGACTGATGGTTCAATCACATTTGGTGATGGTAGCAACTGCAAGATTATAGGCCAAGGTACGGTTCAACTTTTTAATCTTCCTGTGTTTAAAAATGTTTTATACGTTGAAGGCCTAAAGCACAACTTGCTTAGTATATCACAAATATGTGATAATAACCATAATGTTCGGTTTTTTAATCAAAGCTGTGAAATACTAAACAATAAGGGTTCTGTAATATTAACTGGACATAGAACGTCTGAAAATTGCTATATTATTAGTGAATCCAGCTCATCTAATCAAACATGTTACATGGTCCATACAGACGAGACTGATTTATGGCACAAACGTCTTGGACATGTACATTATCGAAATTTATATCGATTGAGCAAACGAGAACTTGTAAGAGGTTTACCCAAACTTCAGAAATTAGATAAAATATGTGGTGAGTGCCAAATAGGCAAACAAACAAAGAACTCACACAAAAAGGTGAATTCAAATACCACATCAAGACCACTCGAACTTCTCCACATGGATCTGATAGGACATTCCAGAACGGAAAGTCGTGGTGGTAAAAAGTATATCCTGGTAATAGTTGATGACTTTACCAGATTCACTTGGGTAGTCTTCTTAAGGGATAAATCTGAAACCCTTGAAGAAGTAAGAAAAGTTCTCAAAAGGATTCAAACTGAAAAATCTTCTCAAATCAGTAAAATTCGTAGTGATCATAGATCTGAATTTGAGAATAGCAATTTTGAGAAGTTCTGTACCGACCAAGGAATATTACATGAATTCTCTGCTCCCAAAACTCCACAACAAAATGGAATTGTTGAAAGAAAGAATAGGGTGCTTCAAGAAATGGCTAATGTCATGTTTAATAGCATAAAGCTCTCTAAAAATCTTTAGGCTGAAGCAGTCAACACAGCTTGCTATATTATTAACCGAGTATACACTAGCAAAGATAATAATAAAACGGCTTATGAATTGTGGTTCAATAAAAAGCCTACTGTTAAATACTTTCGAGTTTTTGGCAGCAAGTGCTATATTTTACGTGATCGTGAAAATTTGGGAAAGTTCGATACGAAGAGTGATGAAGGTATTTTTCTAGGATATTCTTTAAACAGTCGAGCTTACAGGGTCCTGAACAAAAGGACTGGTGTGATTCAAGAATCCATTAATGTTGTCATTGATGATCACTTAAACACACCAATTTCTAATTCAGATAATGATGAAGTACTAATCATTGATAAACCCGATACTTCATCGAATCAGACTGATTCTGAGTTGAGGACTGTTAAAGATCATCCAACCACACAAATTCTTGAAAACCCTCTCACCGGTGTTCGCACCCGTAGACAACTTGAGGATATATGTAATTATATATGTTTTACATCCCAAATTGAACCATCAAACGTAAAAGAAGCAAGAAGCTCTTGCTGATGAGAACCGGATTGTTGCGATGCAAGATGAACTCAACCAATTCGTAAGAAATGATGTTTGGTATCTCGTACCAAGACCTAAAGATAAACACATCATTGGAACAAAATGGATTTTCAAAAATAAGTCTGACGAATGTGGAAATATAATTAGAAACAAGGCTAGACTGGTGGTACAAGGTTATACTCAAATTGAAGGGATTGATTTCGATGAAACCTTTGCACCAGTAGCACGTCTTGAATCTATCAGACTATTTATATCCATTGCATGTTTTAGAAAGATAAAGATCTATCAGATGGATGTGAAAAGTGCTTTTCTAAATGGCGATTTACATGAAGAAGTCTATGTTGAACAGCCAATGGGTTTTGAAGATTCCAAAAATACTGATCATGTATATCGGCTTAAAAAGGCACTTATGGATTAAAACAAGCACCTAGGGCATGGTATGAGAAACTAACGAAATTTCTTTTAAGTCATAATTTTCAAATGGGATCTGTTGATAAAACTCTGTTTGTTAAGAAACATAATGATCATATCTTAATGGTGCAGATTTATGTTGATGATATTATTTCTGGATCAACTTGTACTGACTTGACTACTGAGTTTGCAGATTTGATGAAATCACAGATCGAAATGAGCATGGTTGGGGAATTGACTTATTTTCTTGGATTGCAAGTAAAGCAACAACCGAAGGAATATTCATTTCTCAATCTAAGTATGCCTTGAATCTAATCAAGAGATTTGGATTTGAGAATGGCAAGAATTTCGATACTCCTATGAGTACTACCCTGAAACTATCAAAAGACTCTAATGGTAAAAATGTTGACTCAAAACTTTATCGGAGTATGATTGGTAGTTTGTTATATTTAACTGCTAGTAGACCTGATATTTCTCTAAGTGTTGGTATTTGCGCAAGATATCAATCTGATCCAAAAGAATCTCACTTGATTGCTGTCAAGCGAATTATTAGATATGTCGCAAGTACTGTAAATCTCGGTCTCTGGTATCCTCATGAAACCAATGTCCAATTAGCTAGGTACTCGGATGCTGACTGGGCTGGTAATCTAGATGATAGAAAATCAACTAGTGGTGGTTGTTTTTACATTGGAAATTGTCTAGTTTCCTGGTTTAGTAAGAAACAAAATTCTATATCACTTTCAACAGCTGAAGCTGAGTATATCGCAGCTGGTAATGCATGTACACAGCTTGTTTGGATGCAACGAATGCTAAGTGATTATGGAATTAAACAGGATTCTATGTTATTACATTGTGATAATTCCAGTGCGATAAATATTTCAAAAAATCCTATTCAGCATTCTCGTACTAAGCATATTGACATTAGATTTCATTATATAAGGGAATTAGTAGAAGAAAAAGTTATATCTCTAGAATATATTCCTACTGAAGATCAACGTGCTGACATTTTCACAGAACCTCTCGATAAAAGTAGGTTCGAAAAGATGAAATTTGATCTTGGCATGTGCATTTTAAATTGATTATTTATGCCTTCTTGTATTATAGTGTATATATTTGCTAGATTAAATTTCTTTTTTTTGTTTAAATTGTAAGAAATTTAAATTTTTGGGGTTTAAATGTAAAGTTAGAAAACATGTCTGTTGCTCATGATTTACAATTCAAGTACATGCGCAAATATCTTAGGCGCTTGAACAAAGGCATGCACCAACTTGATCCCTCTATTCCTCCTCCGTCATCAAGTTCTAGTTCTGACTAGTTTTTATGAGACTTCTGGTCTGTAATAACTTTATTACTTAGCACTTGTTTGCTTGAGTTTGAGTTGGATTTTATGCTGGATATTTGTTCTTTATGTAATATTTATGCTGGATATATGTGATGCTATCTTGAGTATCTCTATGACTCTTTTGCTATACTCTCTTACTTCCTCATGTTTCCTCTCATGACTTCCTTTATTTAGTTCTCCTTTGTCATATTGTGACAAAAAGGGGGAGAATGGTTTGTTCTTAATGTGATTGTGAGAGGAGTAGCATTGGTTATGTTTCTCAGGGGGAGTTAGGGGGAGTAATATTGAATATTGATTTGCAGGTATTAACAAGTTGTTTTACTTTTGTTTGGTTATGTGTTTTGTCACTAATTTGACAAAGGGGGAGATTGTAAGTGCTATAGTTTTTATCCCTGTCTGTTGTCAAATTTGTGATGACAAAATCACTATTATGTTATATACAACTTGGTTAAGTGAAGCTCTTTCAAAGATCAACATTCATGAACAAGCTAAGCTCACAACAAGCAAAGCTCACAAGTACAAGGATCAATCGTGAATGAAAGAACTGCTCACAAGACAAGACTCAAGCTGCAAGACTTCAAGAAGAGTTCAAGGCAATTTGTACACTTTCAAGATTGAGCTACATCAAGGTTTGATCTACATCAAGACTTCAAGGCTCATACTTCAAGGTCTCAAGTTCCGAATGTTTCAATGTCCATAGTTCATGGTTGAGGTTTGATTGACCATAGGTTGACCTTAGTAGCAGGTCATTTCGGATACATAAACCGAATGTTTATTTTACATGTGATTGGTCTGTTCTTCGACTAGTCCTAGGTCTGCTTCGACCAGTCTAAGAAATTCCTCGACCAGTCGTGAGTTTGTTACAAATTCCGGATAAAATCTGTTAGCCTTCGACTAGTCCAGGAATCTGTTCGACCAGTCGTAGGAACAGTGTCGACTGATCTTCGACCAGTCGTACAGTCTTCGACTCGAAGTCTAGCGAAGATTTTCTGGACCTACGACCAGTCGAAGGAAACCTACGACCAGTCGTAGGAGACCTACGACCAGTCATAGAACGGTCAGAGCATATCCCGCCGGATTTTTCAAATATCTGTTGTTGCTTCGACTAGTCGAAGAGCACTCTAGACCAGTCGAAGACCCGATCTTCTCACTTATAAATAGTGCACGAATCTCAGAAGAAATCATCGATTTAATTAATCTATTCAAGCCAATCTTCGTCGAACTTCTGAGAGATAATTCTGTGCTCCATCTAAGCTAAGTGTGCTTATTTAATATTCTCTTTCCTTAGCTTTATTTAATTGATTTTATTTCTGCTATTCCAATCTGATTTGATAAGAGGAATTATTATTCCCTTTCTTTGGAATGAAAATCAATTAAGGCAAGCCCTATTTGGTTTAATTTAAAATCTATTAGAATTAGAACCATTGTAATCGAGTATTGGACATTGAACTTGGACATTCAATCATCTACTTTGATTTGGTTCTACCGGGCTGCTACAACGAAGGAGATATTCAGGTATTTTACATATTGTAAATTTCTTTCTATTATTTTGGTTTCTTTCAAGATTTGCCAGAAAAATCTTGTTATATTGGTTATCTGAGGAAAGCCAGGAAAACTCAGAAGTGGGTTTTTTTTTAATTGTGTAAGCCCACGGACAAAGACACAATTGTACGGGTTTTGGGTGAACCTGGGAAAACCTATTTTTAGTGAACGCTAATATCCCCTGTGTGAGGATATTAAGAGTGGAGTAGCTTTTTGTGTGGCTGTTGTTTAACAGTTGGTGAACACACAGGCGAACCACTATAAACCCTTGTGTTTGATTGATTTATTCTTCTAATTTTTAATTATTCTTTTGTGGGATGTATGTATGGTGGTGAATGTTGTAATTATTTAATTCAAGCTTTGTGAGAATGTTGTAATAGCTTAGAATTTATTTTCTGCTATTCCTTTATCGCTTGATTTTCAATTTCATTTAAAAGTTGTTCCAGCAAGGTTGCCCTGCCATTTTTATGGTGTATGGCTGTCCCTAGAACAATACATTTTTAATTACAAGTTATTTCAATTTAGTTTATATTTATTATTGTATTCCTCTTCGGTTTGAGACTTGATACAAAGATCTTTCTAGAAATAAGGTTGTCCTACCATAAACTCTGTTTTTGGTGTAAGGTTGTCCTTAGAACAACATTTGTATCAACCTCTCAAGATCTGAATTTTGAGGTTATTTTAATTTACTGCATTGTGATTTACTTTGGCTATCATATTCATTTTAATTCCGCTGTTATAAGTTTTAATTTGGCATTGTCCTATTCACCCCTCCTCTAGGACATATAGCTTGGCCTTTTCAAAGTTGTAATGTGGTTAAGGTGGGTTTCAATTCACCCAAACATAACTGTTTCTAAACCGAGTAGGGAATCAGATTTATGCTTGCTCCTAAGTCAAGAAGTGCGTGCCCAATTAGATAGTTCTTAATTACACAAGGTATGGTTGGGCTACCAGGATCTTTGAATTTCTGTGGGACATCTTGCTTTAGGATGGTACTCACTTCCTCGGTTAAGAAGATTTTCTTTTGAATATTTTGCCGTCTTTTGGTCGTACACAAGTCTTTCAGAAATTTGGCATATGAAGGTATTTGTTTAACTGCATCCAATAGAGGAATATTGACCTTCACTTATTTCAACACCTCTAAAATGTCCTGAGAGTTAGAGAGAGGTTTTGGTGCAACCAACCGTTGGGGGAATGGGACAATTGACTTGCCTTGAAGTTCAGGTTCAAATTCTTGTGGATCAATGCTAGGTCTATCATTGTTGTCCTCTTTCAAGTCCTTACGCTTTTCAGTCCTAACCGGAATGGTTTTGTCAATGGTCTTCCACTCTTAAGAGTGGTGATAGATTTAGCCTTCTCCATTTGGTTTGATGAGCTCGGGTTGCTAACTTCATATTGTGGTTATGGATTGGGAAGAGGTTGAGCTGGAAGGCTCTCCTTATTCCCAATCGTATTCCTTGTGTCGAGCCCATGTATGGCTTTTATAAGGTCTTGAAAGGCTTGTAGCATCCCCTGATTGAAAAGCTCTTTCTTTTAAAGATGTTTTAGAACCGGATCCTCTTAAGGTTTCTCTTGATTTGGAATTTGGTTGAAGAAACCTTGAGGGGTAGTAGTTTATCCATTCCTCCAACTGAAGTTTGGATGATTTCTCCAACTAGGATTGTATGTATTGGAGGTAGGTCCATTGAAAGGTCTTTGGTAATTGTTCATGACATTGGATTGCTCATTCAACACCTCTTGAAAGGCAGCTATCATTGAACAATTTTTAGTTGTATGAACGTTGCAAGCACAAATACCGCAAATAGTTTCCTTAACCTTATCTTTCTTTAGTTCCATGACCTCAAAATTCCTTATGAGATTAGACACTTTATCATTGATATCATCATCCTCTTTCAGAAGGTATAATTCGCCCCTCTCCTTTGATTGAGTGGGCTTAGAAGTGGTGCTGGATTTTGGGTAAGTGTCCCATGATTGTGCATTTTTAACAAGTCTGTCCAAGTAGTCCCACACATAATTGAAATTTTTATTCATGAATTCCCCATTGCACATTGTCTCAACCAATTAGCGCATGGAAGATGTCAGTCCATCATAGAAAAGTGCGTAATGCGCCACGTCTCAAAACTGTGTTATGGGCATGAACTAACAAGATCCTTGAACCTCTCCTAACACTGGAAGAATGTTTCATCCTCCTTTTGGGCAAAGTTCATGATTGACTTTCTAAGGGTGTTCGTTTTATGATGTGGAAAAAATTTCTTTATGAACTCCCTTATCATATCATTCCATGTGCCAATAGATCTGGGACGTAGTGAATGCAACCATGCCTTAGCTTTCTCTTTCAAAGAAAGGGAAAGAGTTTTAGTCTGACCATGTCCTCAGACATGTTTGGAAAATATAAAGTGGTTATGATCTCATCAAACTCTTTCAGATGCAAATATGGACTTTCAGATTCAAGTCTAAGGAATTTTGGAAGGAGTTGGATCACCCCTGGTTTAATATCCATGTGTCCTGTATTTTCTGGAAAAACTATGCATGAGGGCATGCTCACCCCCGCCGGTTGTATATAATCTCGCAAAGTATGAGGTGGGTGTACTTGATGCACCTCATTTTCATCCTAGACTTCCTCAACCCGAGGTTGAGGTTGTCTTTCCGGTTGATTGACCGGTTGATTTGCAGCCATCACTTCAATTAACTCTGACGATCTCGAGTAGTGTCTAATCCTATGATGGATAGATAACCCCTCAACCAATCCTCCTTCACTCAAAAGACGTTAAGTGTTGTCACAGACCAACTTAGGCATAAACCACTCCCAACCCTCAATTTCATATTCTAACCTAAAAGTAAAAGAGCGAAAGGAAATAGAAATCTAAAAATAGAAAGAGAGAGGAAATTAGAAAGAAATTACCGAATTAGAAGTTCCTAAATTAAAATCCTGTAAAACAAAACAAAACAAGTCAGTTTTTAAAAAACAAAAAGTCTAAAATTAGAAAGTTTCTAAAAACTATTTAGGAAAGTAAACTAGTTTCTAAAAAAAAGGAAAGTTTCTAAAACAAGAATTAGAAAGTAAGTTAGTTTCTAAAAACATCCTAGAATTAGAAAGTTTCTAAAGACAGAAAACCAACCTTAATCCTAAAAATAGAAAAAGCCTAATCTTTGTAAAACTAGTTAATATTAGAAAAACGTAACCGTTAGTCCCCAGCAATGGCACCAAAAACTTGTTCACAACCCCAAGTGCAGGGCTGTGATGTAGTAATAATCTCGGTGAGACCGAGGTCGAATCCACAAGGACTAATCTCGTGTGTTTTCTAAGATCAACTAGAATTAGAATTAGAAGAAGATGAAAACCTAAATCTGGAATAAGTGAGAATAATTATGAAAAACTTGTGAGATTTAAAAGTGGGAAACTAGAGTTTTCAAGGATCCACTTGTAAAGATCAGGGAGATCTATGCTAAATTCACGAACACAACTGGAATCAGAGTCCCATCTTTATCCAACTGGAAGATATCTCATTAAAAAAATCAAATCTAAATTTCCCTTGATCTAGTTCTCAATGGATGAGAGGTACGAGAACTAGAAGTGATTCCATCATTAAAACATTCCCATGAGACAGAAAACAACAGAATTTACCAATCCACAACCAACCTAAGAGAATTGTGAGAGTTATGGAGGATTCCATCATCCAACCATGCCCAGGGGATGATGGTGAATAACAAGATTTCCTAAATTCATAATCTCAATTCATAGAAAGAACATACTCAAGGCAATCACAAATCCATTGTAATTTAAGTCACAACAAATTATTAAAAACTGAAAGTATTTCTTATAATCAAACTAGAATTGAAGAGAGTTCAATAATAGCATGAATCAAAGCAATAAAAACATCCCATTACGCTATAAACTTCACCTCTTAGCCCTAGCTAAGTGGTTTAGCCAACTATAGACATGATTGAACTAGAATCTCTTAAGAAAAGCATAACAAAAACAACTAAGGAAATGGAAGAAAAACTCTTGATGACGGCCTCTCCACGCTTTTGCTCCTTTTCTTCCTGGTGCATCCGGTAAGAAAAAGGACCGGCCAGTTATTGTCTTTCTCTCTCCTTCCCTCCCTGCTGGATAGCACCCCAATTTATATGGTGATGTTCCTCTCCAGATATTTCCAGCAGTTTCTCTCCGGGAGGTCATTTACACTTGTTTCGAACAAGAAACAAATGCATTCAATTTGGGAATCTCATTCACTTAATGATAAACAAAAGAAGATGAAGAAGATAATCACGTCATTTATTCATTCCAAGTTCTTTTACATCATTTTTTCTCTTTTGATTCCAAAATAGAATGTTTATGCATTGTAATATAAGATAAATATTTGGCGGCATTGTGCATAAGGGCATCATGCACTAAGACACTGTGCTAAAAGCGCTGTGCTGGAGGCCATCGTGTGTTGGAGGCCATTGCACACTAAACAGTGTTGTGCGCTGGGCCTGTTGTGCGCTTGGCAGCGTTGTGCGCTCTCTCTTGTTGTGCACCGATATCATTGTGTGCCGCACAACGCCTATTCTCCATAATGAGTGCGGACTCTACCTTTCTCTTCTTCCGAATTTTTTTCCTCTTTCGTGATTGGATGCTAATGACCCCCTTAGAGGGGTCATGGGGTATTTATATCCCTCTCATACGTATGAACATGCCACGTAGCCATTGTGCGGTATCCCTTGTGCGCTAATTCCCTCTGTGCGAACTCCATTGTGCGGACTCCACTATGCGAGTTCCTTTATGTGGACTCCACTATGCGAGTTCCTTTTTGCGGACTCCACTGTGCGAGTCGACTCCTTTCATCACACAATGCTTTTGAATGCACAACGATCATTTGCGCACAATGATCATTTGTGCATAATAATCATCTGCGCACAACGATCATTTGTGCACAATGATCATCTGTGCACAATGAATGCTTGCTGTCTTTCTTTCTCTCTTTTTATGCCTTTATGTACAAAATAAACAATGTAGGATCAATATTTCAATTATTCCAACCAATTTTGCTTTGCTTTTCTTCGTTGTATGCTTCATATAATTTTTTACGCACAACATTCTGATGCGCAATGAGTTGCGCACAACACTACGCACAGCGACTTCCACACAACGGGCTAGTGCTGATCTATAAATACAAGATCTACACTCTTCACCTTCGCTTCATTCTCCACCTGCCTCACCCTTTCGCACGTCGAGCCTTCCAGTTCACAACATTTCTCTGTGCACAACACTTCTCTGCACACAACAGAACTTAGCGCACAAGAACAAGTAGCGCACAACGACTTTCACACAACAATTTATGCACAACACCCTGCGCACAATGCAAACTTAATCTTTATTTAAATTTCACTTGCCCTTTTCTCATCAAGCTTTTACACTTCTCCTTCAATTTTTTAGAACTTAACAAACTTCTTTCCATGATTTTAACTTGTTTACTGATTCTTGTGTAAATTTTCAATGGCTAGCTTAAAAAGACCTCACACCTCCCCAAGTACTACTGGGCCCTCTGACTCGTAACCAGCTGAAACCCGTAGTAAAAAAAAAGACCCAGGTCTACTGAAGGTTGCTCTTCCTTCTTCAAAGAACCAACTCCCACCATTATTAACTTTGTTGATCACATCCAGCGCCTGTCTAACCACATTCGTACAGCTGTGCTAATGAATGAGATAGAGGGACCCCTTACTACAGGTTAGTAATCTGATTGGGATAACTGGTTGAAGTCCACAACCAATATTCACACAGACAACACTCGTCTTTCTGCCGCTAAAGCTTCTCCCCTTCCGCAATTTCGAAGAAAACAAGAGAAGAGTAAAGATGAAGCCTTTTAGGAAAAGATTCAGGAACACAACCAGAGGCGTTTCCAAAATGCATGGGACTCGATCAAGTCAAGTGCCAATGCGATCAAATTCCACAACCCTTAGAAAGACAGGACTATTACTATCCCTTTGCATCTCCAGTGCCACCGATCTATACTTCAAAGTGAACCGACCGACGATATGATACAAAACAAACTCCTGTATGTGTCAAATTGAGTGATCAAAGAGCCGCAACTCCTCGAAGGTTATCTCACGGAGAAAGGCTTAGTCCAAAAAACTGAGAAGATAACATACATGTGCTTCCTCACGCCATGTTACAACCCCCACGCCTTATTCCCCACTCATTTCTTTAAAACAATTCAACAGCATTTTCGAGATCGCGCTCCCTCTAGGTTAAAGAAGAATTTAGGACACAGGGTCTTTAGACTGATCGTCCATGTTACAGTGCATGGACCAAGGTGATCTTGAAGAAATATGAAGATATCCTTATTGCAACAAAGATATATCATGTTATAGAAGTCACCTTAGAGTTCTTTCAAAAGGACACGATGATTTATAAGGGCTTTCTGAAGTACTGGTCTTCCACTACGAATTCTTTCCACCTTCCGGTAGGGGAAGTAAGTATCACCTTGTGGGATCTATATAGGATGTCTAGCCTACCCATCTCTGGATCTTTCCTAGATGAATATGTTCCTATGAACAAGGAATTTACTTATGTTACTCCCAACAGAACGCCTAAGATTTCAGCATCAACAATCAAACACTTCTGTAAACTGTCTTGTTTCCCTGATGTCCATAAAATATCCCCTCTTCATTGGCTTGCACATTTTTCCTGATACTTATTGTAAGTGTTATAACATTTTTTCTTATCTTTCAGACGTCATTTGCTTATAAATAAATTATTAATCCATCTTTCTTCCCTCTCTTTTTTTAGGTTCCCTAACAGCCATTGTGCCAAATTGGAAGCCTATTGCAAATAGATAAAGGGCCCTTATTTGTGGCCACAGGAGCAATGGCGGAAGGCAGAAAAAAATATTCTCTAGCCCCTCCTATGTTATGCTCATTATATAGAGCTTTTGGTCATGCTGCGGCGCAGTGCTCAAGCCCAATAGTAAGGGTTTCATCTTCTTTCACTCTTTGACACTATTTCTCCAGCTGGCTCAACATTTATTTCCCCTAGACTTATGGTGATACAAAGAAGGCTTATGTCCATCCTAATCATCTACATCTCTAGCATTTCTTGAAGCAAAAGATGATAAAGAAGGGGTATGTCTGGATAGTGGATAAAATTTATAACACAGAATCCATTGACTTGTTCCCTTTCTATTTGGAATACCAAGATGAAGACAGAGATGTTGAGGACAACAATAACTTAAAACCCATTGAGAGAACCTTCTTTCTTTATATTCGTTCTTGCAGTCTTCCTCTGCGAGAAGGAGTAGAGTTTTGGAGAGAACCGTATTATCCGAGTCGATTTTGTAAGTGCTATGGTTTTATGCTCCTTTGGTTGTCAAATTTTGTGGTGCCAAAACCTCAATCTATGTCTTGTGTAGCTCATTGGTATATATGTTCAAGACATTGCATATAGGTTCAAGACATTGCATCACCTCCCTAAACACTTTACTCAAGTTAAGAACGAAGAACTACTTCAAACCATTTTAAGAAATACAAGTACAAGCTACAACAAAAGAAGTGATCTTGTTCAAAGACTCAAGTTAGTGTACAACTCAAGATGAAGTATAATTCAAGCTCTAGAAGATCTCAAGTTCAATACTACATCAAGTATAGAGATCTCAAGCTTCACAATCTTCAATTATCAACGATCATCTGAAGAAATGAAGTGTTAATGTCCATACTTCACATTTAAGGTATGAATGACCTTAGTTGACCTTAGGGTAGGTCATTTTGTATACATAATTCAAGTTAAATCTTTTTATATGTATTTGGTCTGTTCTAAGACTAGTCTTGGACCTTGTTCGACTAGTCCTAGAACTGGCTTGACCAGTCCAAGAAATTTTAGGACCTGTCCTAGGTTTGTTAGAATTTTTTAAAATTTTTTAGTTGAGCTATCACCAATCCTGGAGTCTGCTCAACCGGTCGTAGGAACAGTGACGACTCGATCCAGGACCAGTCATGCACTTATGACTCAATCTACAGCGACTAAACCTGGTGTCACACGACCAGTCGTAGGTTTGTCACGACTAGTCGTGGAGGGTTCATGACCAGTCATGAACAACCTAGGACTAGTCGAGGAATGGTTTTATCTGATCGCGCTTAAAATTTCAAAAATTCGTTTCTTCTAGGACCAGTAGTAGATGCGATTTCTGCAACTATAAATAGAACACGAATTTCAGAGTTTCACATCGAATTTAAGTAAAATCAAGGTTTCACTCTGAGATAAATTTGTGTTCATTTTAAGCTACATTGTGCATATTTAATATTCTCTTTTGTTAGCTTTTCTTATTTGATATTGTTTCTGCATTCCAATCTAATTTGAAAGAGGAATTGGGATATTCCACTTCTTAGAATCAAAATCAAATAGAGCTAGCCCAACTTGATTTAATTTAAAATCAATTAGAACTTAGAACCATTTCAAAGTGGGTATTGGACATTGAACTTCTTTATTCGAACTTCTATTCCGATTAGTTCTTCCGGGCTACAACAAAAGGAAGAAATCCAGGTATTTTACTTTATTATAAATTTCCTTCTTTTGGTTTTATTTGAGATTAAGCTAGAAAAATCTCAATTTGTTGGTTATCTAAGGAGAGCCAGAAAACTCAAAAAGTGGGGTTTTTTGAATTATGTAAGGCCATTTGAAAGACACAATTGTGAAGGTTTTAGGTGAACCTGAGAAACCTATTTTCATAGCGAACGCTAGTATCCCCTGTGTGAGGATATTAGGAGTGGAGTAGCAAGCTTTGTGGTTGTTGTTTAACAGTTGGTGTGCACACAGGCGAACCACTATAATTCTTTGTGTCTTGTGGTTTAAATGTTTGTTTAATTTCTATATCTTTTATCATTCAAGTTTGTGGGATGTATGTGTGGATGTGAATATTGTAATATTTACATTTCAAGCATTATGGGGAATGTTGTAATAGTTTAGAATTTATTATTTCTTGCTATTTCCTTTCAGTTTGAGTTTTTGATATTCAAATTGTTCTAGTAAGGTTGTCCTGCCATAAACTCTTGGTTTTTATGGTGCGAGGTTGTCCTTAGAATAACATTGGTATCAATCTCTTTATTTGAGGTTGCTTTACATTTCCGTATTGTGATTGGTTTATATAGTACTATCTTTACTTTATTCATTTATATTCTGTTGTTAAAGTTTTAATTTGGCATAGTCCTATTCACCCCCTCTCTAGGACATATAGCTAGGCCTTTTCAAGTGGTATCAAAGCCTAATAGCTCATTTTAATTGTTATATTTTTGGATTTAATTCCCGAGTTAATCGATATAAGCTATTTATAAGATGTCAAATTTTGATAGCCTTTCAGTCACTAGGCCTCCACCATTTGATGGCTCCAATTATGCCTATTGGAAAGCCAGGATGAGGATTTTCCTTAAATCCATGGATGAGAGCGTGTGGCAAGCCACAGTGATTGAATAGACCCCTCCTACCATTGAAGTAACTGGTATCGATGGATCCAAATCAATGAAAGTCTCACCTTATTTTTCTTAGACCACACTTCAGAAAAGTGAGAGTAGTGCCAATGCAAAAGCACTAAATGCAATCACTTACGCACTATCACTAGATGAATTCAAAAGAATTATATCCGGTGATACTGCAAAGCAAGCTTGGGATATTTTAGAGATGACACACAAGAGAACATCAATTGTCAAGAAATCTAAAGTCCAACTCCTCACAACCAAATTTGAGGAAATACATATGGAGGAAAATAAAATGTTCATGGACTTTTATACAAGATTAAAAAACATTGTGAACTCTATGTGGGGTCTTGGCGATAAAATCCCAGAAAGTAAAGTGTTGTCAAAGATACTACACTCACTACCTAAACGGTTCAACTCAAGGTTACCGCGATCCCGGAACTTCGTGATACGGACAATATGAGGGTAGAAGAACTAGTTAGGTCTTTACAAACCTATGAGTTAAATTTTAAAGCTCCTAAAGGTAAATCTATTGCCTTTAAATCTTCTAAATATATTTCTCAAGAAAATTCTGATTTTGAAAATTCTGAAGATGATATGGCCCTTTTAGCGAAAAAGTTTTACAAGATTTTCAAAAGTAAAAAGAGGGTTGACTTTCAAAAATCAAATGATAAGAAAAGATCTAAATCTAAATGTAAAACTTGGAAATCTCTAAATGATAGTCAATGTTACAACTGCCAAGAATATGGGCATTTAGCAAACAAGTATCCTAAAAAGGACAAACCTAAAAAGAAAGGAATGTTGGCTACTTGGGATGAATCTTTTGGCACTGAAGCCTCTTCTGAATCAAAAGATTCTGAAACTGAGTCGGGTAATGAAGTTAAAGCTCTTATGACTCTAACCAAGTTCACTTTTTCAGATCATGATGATTCTACTAGTGAAGAAAATTTGAATAGTGATCATGAAAATGAAGAAGATCTTCAATATGCTTATAATGCCCTATACAAGGAAAGTTGTAAGATTGCGGTAAAACTAAAGCTTCAAAAAGAAAGGTTTTCAAAACTTAAATAAAATTTTGATTCTCTTATTTTAGAAAAATCTCATACTTTAGATTGTTTTGAAAAATGCAAATGCGATTTAGAATTCAAAACCTCCTAGATTGAAAATCTGAAATCTGAAAATGAAAAACTTAAACTTGAAATCTCTTCACTTTTAAGTTTAAAGGATACATGGAAGTATGCCCAAGGTGATCCAAAATTAGAAAAAGTTTTGTCTCGATCAAGAAAATGTGGCGACCGATCCAGTTTGGGCTACGATAAAAGTGTTCCTCCTAAACAGAAGAATACTTCTCCTAAGTTTGTAAAAGGAGAATCCTCAAACTCAAAAGAGAAAAGTTCAAATCAAAATTTTTCTAAAAGTACTAAAACTTTTCAATCTTTCAAACCTAAAAGTAATCATATTAACTATGAAAATCAAACTCAAAACCCTTTGGGTGAAAAAATAGTTGATTTACTTAAGGAGCTCTTAAAATCTAACTCAGTGGGCCATTCTTACAACAACTACAAACATAAGAAGACCAACTATACTCCTAAACCCAAAACAGTTATGAAATGGGTTCCTAAGGTTACTTGCTTGGTTGCCCACATGACTTTTAAAGCTTCAAGCCATTCAAAGTGGTACCTAGACAATGGATGCTCCAAGCACATGATTGGTGACAAAAGTATGATCACCAATCTTAAAGACATGATTGATGGTTCAGTCACATTTGGTAATGGTAACAACTGTAAGATTATTGGCCAAGGTACGGTTCAACTTTCTAACCTTCCCTTATTTGAGAATGTTTTGTACATTGAAAGTTTAAGGCATAACTTGTTAAGCATTTCTCAAATATGCGATAAAAATCATAGTGTTAAATTTTCTAACCTGTGGTGTGAAATTTTAAACAAAAATGGTTCAGTAATATTAATTGGTCGTAGAACTTCTGAAAACTGCTATATCGTAAGTGATTCTAGCTCATCTAATCAACTATGTTACATGGTCCATACCGATGAGACCGAGTTATGGCATAAACGCCTTTGACATGTATACTACCACAATCTCTATAGATTGAGCAAAAGAGAACTAATAAGAGGTCTACCTAAACTACAAAAGGTAGACAAAATATGTGGCGAATGCCAGATTGGCAAGCAAACTAGGAGTGCTCACAAAAAGGTGAACTCCAATGCCACATCAAAATCACTCGAGCTTCTCCACATGGATCTTATAGGACCAACCAGGACGGAGAGTCGAGGTGGTAAAAAATATATACCGGTAGTCGTGGATGATTATACCAGATTCACTTGGGTAGCCTTCTTAAGAGATAAATCAGAAACCCTCGATGAAGTAAAAAGGATTCTCAAATGGATTCAAACTGAAAAAGGTTCTCAAGTCAGTAAAATCCACAGTGATCATGGATCTGAGTTCGAGAATAGTAGTTTTGAGAAATTCTATTGCGATCAGGGAATATCACATGAATTTTCTGCACCTAAAACACTACAATAAAATGGAATTGTTGAAAGAAAAAATAGAGTGCTTCAAGAAATGGAAAATGTAATGTTAAATAGTATGAAGCTCCCTAAAAATCTTTGGGCCGAAGCCGTTAATACTGCCTGTTATACAATTAACCGACTTTATACAAGTAAGTCAAATAATAAACTTGCTTATGAACTATGGTTCGATAAGAAGCCTACTGTCAAATACTTTCAAGTTTTTGGCAGCAAGTGCTATATTTTACGTGACCGTGAAAATCTAGGAAAGTTTGACACTAAAACTGATGAAGGGATCTTTTTAGAATATTCTTTGAACAGTCATGCATATCGAGTACTGAATAAGAGGACCGGTGTTATTCAAGAGTCCATTAATGTGGTCATTGATGATCACTTAATTACACCTTCCTCAAGTTCAGATAGTGATGAAGTTCTTTTAATTGACAAACTAGATACTTCATCAAATCAATCTAACTCTGATCTGAGGACTATTAAAGATCATCCAACCACTCAAATTCTTAGAAACCCTCTCATTGGTGTGCGCACTCGTAGACAACTAGAAGACATATGTAATTATGTGTGCTTCATATCCCAGATAGAACCGGTTAATGTTAAAGAAGCGCTTACTGACGAAAACTGTATAGTAGCAATGCAAGAAGAACTTAATCAAATTGTGAGAAATGATGTTTGGTATCTTGTTCCTAGACCTAAAGATAAACACATTATAGGAACTAAGTGGATTTTTAAAAATAAGTCTGATGAACTTGGTAATATAATTCGAAACAAGGCTAGACTAGTTGTACAAGGGTACACTCAAATTGAAGGTATTGATTATGATGAAACCTTTGCCCCAGTAGCTCGTCTTGAGTCAATCAGGCTATTCATATCTATTGCTTGTTTTAGAAAATTTAAAATTTATCAAATGGATGTGAAGAGTGCCTTCTTAAATGCTAATCTGCATGAAGAAGTGTATGTTGAACAACCAATACATTTTGAAGACCCTAAAAACACTGATCATGTCTATCGCCTTAAAAAGGCTCTCTATGGCTTAAAACAAGCTCCTAGGGCATGGTACGAGAAATTGACTAAGTTTTTACTAAGTCATGATTTTCAAATGGGAAGTGTAGACAAGACTCTTTTTGTTAAGAAACTTAATAATCACATCTTAATAGTGCAGATCTACGTTGATGATATTATTTATGGATCTACCTATTCTAACATGACTGTTGAGTTTGTAGTTTAATGAAATTTAAGTTTGAAATGAGCATGTTTAGGGAATTGAATTATTTACTAGGATTGCAAGTGAGACAACAATCTGATGGCATTTTTATTTCTCAAACCAAATTTGCTCTGAACTTAATCAAAAAGTTCGGATTTGAGAACGGTAAGAATTTTGATACTCCTATGAGTACAACTTTAAGACTCTCAAAGGACTCTACAGGTAAAAATATGGATCCTAAATTATATCGTAGTATGATTGGCAGTTTACTTTATTTAACTGCAAGTAGACATGATATTGCTTTAAGTGTTGGTATTTATGCTAGATATCGGTCTAATCCTAAAGAGTCACATTTAACTCCTGTTAAGAGGATTATGAGATATGTCGCAAGTACTTCTAATTGGGTCTCTGGTATCCATATGATACTAATGTTCAATTGGCTGGGTACTCAGATGCTGATTGGGTTGGCAATATCGATGATAGGAAATCAACCAGTGGTGGTTGTTTTTATATTAGAAAGTGTATGGTTTCTTGGTTTAGCGAGAGCAAAGTTCTATATCACTCTTAACTGCTGAGGCTGAATACATTGCAGCAGAAAATGCATGTACTCAGCTTGTTTGGATGAAACGTATGTTAAGCGATTATGGAATTGGACAGGATTCAATGGTTTTATACTGTGATAATTCAAGAGTAATAAATATTTCAAAAAATCTAATCCAACATTCACGTACCAAGCACATTGACATTAGGTTTCATTACATTCGTGATTTAGTGGAAGAAAAGCTGATATCTTTGGAATACATTCCAACCGAGACTCAACTTGCTGACATTTTCACTAAACCGCTCGACAAAAGTAGGTTTAATAAATTAAAATTTAATCTTGGTATGTGCATTCTAAATTGATTATTCATGCATATTTGTATCATAATGTATATATATATTTTTGATAATTTATTGATTTAAATTTTAAATTTTTATGAAAAAATGCATATTTTAGTTGGTACACGACCAGTCGAGAATGTACTTGACCAGTCGTGGCACGATCGGTTGAGGACATCCCACGATCAGTTGTGTAGTGCGCTGGACATTTTAAAAATTAGGAAAAACTTCATCTTCTTCATTTCATCTTTCCTCTTCACCTAGCCGACGCCTGATTAGTCGTACGCACCTTCCTAGATCTTCAAGGTTAGTGCGTCATTTGCATTTTTCTTATAGATTCTAGTCAATATTACTTCATTTTCACTCTTGGAGTAATTTATTTTGTGATTCATTGTGATTTTGGGGTTTTTCTTTGGAAAATTTTGATTTAGCAAAACCCCACTCCACATCTTTTGAAGCTCTTTGTTTCTTTGATTCTCCTATTGCAAATGGATGCTAGAGGGAAAAAGAAAACTTCCCATGGTCCATCTTCTAGATCAACTCCTATCACTCGACGTCATCTTCGGTCACCTGAAGATGATCCCTCATATGTGCAGAATTTGTGATTGCGCAATGTCATTGTTGAGCGACCTGTTGATCTTGACCACATTGCTCCTTTTGTTCTTCTTCCACTTCTTCAAGCTGTAGGTTGGGCTAACATCTTACATTGGGGTGGGCCTGCATACCAATCTGTTGCTCAATCCATGTTTGCATGCATTTCTGACTTTTCGACTGAGAATTTAACTTTTAAAATTGATGCTAGAGAAGTCCATTTGAAATAGACTGTCAGTTGATTTCAGGTCTAATGGACATACCGGTAAATGTCGAGGGTATTCCTATTCATATTCTAGTTGAGAAACCCTCAAAATCAGAAAAACGCATGCTCACTAGAGCACTATGTAATATGGATATGCAATGGACTCATAAAGGGAATGCGCTCCCCTCAAAGTACTTGTTACCCAGATACAGGGTTCTCCACAGAATCTTTATTTCAAATCTATATCTGCGTTCTGGTCATAAAACAGAACTTACTTCCTTTATGATTTAGGTTTTGCATTCTGTCATCACTGGTGTAAATGTCTGTCTGCCTTCTTTAATATGTCATTCCATCATTCAGTTTTGTCTCCATCCAGGTCATAGTGATATTCCATTTGCATATCTTATGACTGTGTTAGCTTCTCACATGCTTGTTGCTATGCCCGTTGGAGAGGCTCCTATTCATCATCTTATTTTAACAACTCTAATATAAACAAGATGAAACTGTAATTAGCTCCTGGCCAAGTGGATGTGGGTGGTGCTGGAGCTGAGGCTGTGGATGAAGAAGAGGCTGGCAATCTTCCTCCTAATGATATTAATATGGATGCTATTTTTGATGAAATTGAATTAGACTCTGGAAATGATCCTGACTATGAGCCATCTGATTTTGATGCTCGTCTTCGTGCTCTAGAGGAGAAGGTAGAGAATATGAATGTTGCCCATGATTTATAGTTTAAATATATACGCAAGTATCTTAGGCGCTTAAACAAGGGCCTTCATCAACTTGATCCTACCATACCTGCTCCTTCTTCAGGATCTGATTAAGTGCTTTACTCTTGGTCTGTAATAACTTTACTTCCACTTTTGTTTACTTGTGAACTTTGTTTGGTTAACTGAATTTTGTTTAAACTAGTTAATGGCTTATGGACTTTAATTTACTTATTTCTTGACTAGTTAATCTATTTATTACTCCTGTTTATTATCCTTTTCCATTTTTCTTCCTTTGTCATATTGTGATAAAAAGGGAGAGAATTTATTTGTTATAGCATATGGATTGATATATTGCTATTGATTATGGATAATATGGACTGAATATATGTGTGCTACTTACGGGGAGTAAGTAAGGAAGAATTTGTTCTAGTTAATGACAACTGGTTCATGATTCTTTAACCAGGCTGTAGCTGGTTCTCTTATATATGACTGGTGCGTGATTCCTTATTGAGCATGTAATGCTTCTCTTGTTTTAATTGGAGTGTGTTTTGTCACAAATTTGACAAAGGAGGAGATTGTAAGTGCTATGGTTTTATGCTCCTTTGGTTGTCAAATTTTGTGGTGCCAAAACCTCAATTTATGTCTTGTGTAGCTCATTGGTATATATGTTCATGACATTGCATATCAGTTCAAGACATTGTATCACCTCTCTAAACACTTTGCTTCAAGTCAAGAATGAAGAACTACTTCAAACCATTTCAAGAAATATAAGTACAAGCTACAACAAAAGAAGTGATCTTGTTCAAAGACTTAAGTTAGTGTATAACTCCAGAAGAAGTATAATTCAAGCTCTAGAAGATCTCAAGTTCAATACTACATCAAGTATAGAGATCTCAAGCTTCACAATCTTCAATTGTCAATGATCATATGAAGAAATGAAGTGTCAATGTCCATACTTCACATTTAAGGTATGAATGACCTTAGATTGACCTTAGGGTAGGTCATTTTATATACATAATTCAATTAAATCTTTTTATATGTATTTGGTCTATTCTAAGACTAGTCCTGAACCTTATTCAACTAGTCCTAGAAATGGCTCGACCAGTCTAAGAAATTCCAGGACCTATTCTAGGTTTGTTGCAATTTTTTAAAATTTTTTGGTTGAGCTACGACTAGTCTTGGAGTCTGCTCGACCGGTCATAGGAACAGTGACGACTCGATCCAGGACTAGTTGTGCACTTACGACTCAATCTACAACGACTAAACCTGGTGTCACATGACTAGTCGTGGGTTTGTCATCACCAGTCATGGAGGGTTCACGATCAGTCGTGAATAGCCTACGACCAGTCATGGAACAGTTTTATCTGATCGCACCTAAAATTTCAAAAAACTGTTTCTTCTAGGACCAGTCGCAGTGTCCTCAGGACCAGTCGTAGATACAATTTCTACAACTATAAATAGAACAGGAATTTTAGAGTTTCACATCGAATTCAAGTAAAATCAAGGCTTCACTCTGAGATAAGTTTGTGTTCATTTTAAGATACATTGTGCATATTTAATATTCTCTTTTGTTAGCTTTTCTTATTTGATTTTGTTTCTGCATTCCAATCTAATTTGAAAGAGGAATTGAGATATTCCACTTCTTAGAATCAAAATCAAATAGAGCTAGCCCAACTTGATTTAATTTAAAATCAATTAGAACTTAGAACCATTTCAAAGTGAGTATTGGACATTGAACTTCTATATTCAAACTTCTACTCTGATTGGTTCTTCCGGGCTACAACAAAAGGAGAAATCCAGGTATTTTACTTTATTGTAAATTTCCTTCTTTTGGTTTTATTTGAGATTAAGCCAGAAAAATGTCAATTTGTTGGTTATCTGAGGAGAGCCAGAAAACTCAGAAAGTGGGTTTTTTTTGAATTGTGTAAGTCCATTTGAAAGACACAATTGTGAAGGTTTTAGGTGAACTTGAGAAACCTATTTTTATAATGAACGCTAATATCCCCTGTGTGAGGATATTAGGAGTGGAGTAGCAAGTTGTGTGGTGTTGTTTAACTGTTGGAGCACACACAGGCGAACCACTATAATTCTTTGTCTTGTGGTTTAAATGTTTGTTTAATTTCTATATCTTTTATCGTTCAAGTTTGTGGGATGTATGTGTGGATGTGAGAATGTTGTAATATTTACATTTCAAGCATTGTGGGGAATGTTGTAATAGTTTAGAATTTATTTCTTGCTATTTGCTTTATTTCCTTTCAGTTTGAGTTTTTGATATTCAAATTGTTCCAGCAAGGTTGTCCTGTCATAAACCCTTGGTTTTTATGGTGTAAGGTTGTCCTTAGAATAACATTGGTATCAATCTCTCTATTTGAGGTTGCTTTACATTTTCGTATTGGATTGGTTTATAGTGTTATCTTTACTTTATTCATTTATATTCATCTATTAAAGTTTTAATTTGGCATAGTCCTATTCACCCCCTCTCTAGGACATATAACTAGGCCATTTCAGATTTGCCAGGCAATTTGGGTATGATCAAGTTATGCCCCAAGCAGGGGACGAAGTCAAGCGGACAATGAGAAGCTATGGAGTTGGCCCCTATAATTGTGCTTTAATATGAAAGTAGCTTTTAGCAAGAAATTTCAATTCTCGATTTCTTCTCCTAGGGTATAATCATCGAGTGACAGCTTCATATTCCTAGATGCGGTGGTGGACGCATCAGTACTACTTGGTGCGCAACTGTTTTCTAGTGGATCGTCCTATATGGGTTCCTCCACGACTGAGGAACTATAACCGGAGCAAGGGACCAGATATTTTAACGAGAAAGACCAGGCTGCTGTTCCGGGACAACTTCGTTTCAAAATTTAACATAAGTGGGGTTTCAACGGTTTGGGTTAGCCCACTAGGTTAAGGGTGGACATGGGCTTAACAATGGGCCCTAGGAAAGCTTACAACGGTGGACATTTAACCACCACTGTCCTAAGGTGCGGTCCATTTGGGATTGGAAGTCAGAAATTACTATGGGGCCCTCGGCCCTCTAATATCTAAAAAGACGGATGGGCCGTGTGTGTATCACATACATCATGGTGGGTCTCACATGTCGCAGTTGGGCCTCACATATACAATTGGCCTCACATGCATCACATTGAGCCTCATACACGGGCTGCGTATATATCACAATGGGCCTCATACATGGGCCGCATATACATCACAATGGGCCACATACATGAGCCACATGTACATCACAATGGGCCCCTCGCACGGGCCGAATATATATTACAATGGGCCACACAGTAGGTGGGCCCTGCACAGCCAGCAGGTGGGCCTGTATCTCCCCAATGGGCTTTACTAGATGAACATGGACATCATGGATGTACAACGTACACATCATGGTGGACGGTGTGTATACAACACATATTTCACGATGGTTTTCCACCATCCAGTTGTAGATAAATCACATGCATCACGGTGGTCCTATGTCCTAAGGTGGACGGCTTAGATATACAACACATCATCAGGTGGTCCCACGGCTTGAGGATGGACAGTTTGGATATAACACATACCTCATGAACAGACCCACAGAACTTGTTGACGCCAATATAGCAGCTATATAGCTGGTGCGACCCACAGAGCTTGTTGACATCAATACAATAGCTGAATCATGGTGCTCCCAATCGTCCAGATGGATGGTGGGATAAAATACATTAGCGTGGTGGGGTCCACTTCATGAACGGTGCTGATAGAACCCATATATCATGTGGGGTCCACATCAGAGATGGACGGACGGCATGGATGAAATCCATACATCAGGTGAATCACACCCAGATGGACAGACCATGTGGAAAAACACATATATCATGGTGGATTCCCACCATCCACGTGGCTCGACGGTGTGGATGAAACACTACATCAAGTGGGTCCTCGTCCAGCGACTGGACAGTGGATAAAATGCATGCATCTGGTGGGTCCACCGTCCTTAGCTGGACAGTGTGGACACCGCACATCATCAAGCAGGCCCCACACATCCAGCCATTGAACGTTGTGGCTATCACACATACATCAAGGTGGGTCCACACGTGTGGCCCACCAGTGTTGAATAAAGCTGATATTTGCATTTTTCCTTCATATGGGCCCGTCCAAACGAATAGCCGAGGTGGGCCGGCTGGATGCGGCAGCAAGGTGGGTCCCCAGTTTGGACAGCGAATGCGGTCCGCTAAGTGGACAGCATGGATAAATTACCAACATCATCGAGTGGGCCATCACACAAGGGAAGAGAGAGGGAGAAAAACCTGCGATGGAGGGCTCCACCACTATGAGCCCTCCCTTCCATGTATTACAAAATGTACATTAAGTGGGTCTTATTACATGTGGGACCACCAATCAAAATCAATGGTGGAGATCCATTCTCCACCAAAAATGCAAGGTCTAGATGACCTTTTCACAATAGGAAAATAAACATCATGATGGGGTTCACGAAGAATGGCCCCATTATGGGATGAACATATGAATCATGGTGGGCCATCGGCCACACTTAGGGTCCAAAGTGAGATCCATATCATCAATCGGTAGGCCCCACTTAGCCCATCATCAAAACATAAATTTAAGCCTATAAAACACCCACCAATGGTCTTCTTCTTTAGCTCTTTAGACTCCTTAGATCTAGGCTTTCCCTTTGATAGTGGATGATGAAGATTGAAGGGTTGGATTGTGAGATTTGAGGGTAGGAAGTGGGCCACACACTTGGGTTCTTTCTCCTTGGAATGCTTGGATGGCCACTCTCTTAGGGTTGCTTGGGGAATGGGTAGAGAATGAGAGAGAGAGAGGGTGGTTGCAAGACAGAGGTGATGGGTGAAGTGATGGGTGTGAGTGACATGAGAGTTGACTTTAGGGAGGGTTGCTTGTCTTGGGGAGAAAGAAAGCATGGGTTGTGATGTAATGTGTACTTGACTAGAACTTGATTGATTCATGTGATGAATGATAGAGATTCTCTCAGGATTTGCAATGCGCGGCATTTTTCTCGAAACGTATGTGGGCCCACAACTCCAGGCCTGGGTATCGCATCAACGCACAAGATGCAACGTTGGAACTGCGGCGACGTTGTGGTCGCAATGGTGCAAGTCTCGGGTCGAGTCAACTTAGATTTATGGGATGCAACTTAGGGTCGCGTGCAAACGCTGATTAAAGGTCGCGAGTCGTCAGAATTCGACGGGGAGGATCACGGGAGTCTAAGGAACGGTACGGACTAGGATACGGGCCTTACAATAACCATCATTATGAGTAGGGCGTTGACCCTCTCCAACCGTACAGATGATGCAAGTGATGTATAGATTGAAGACCTAGAGGACCATCTCCATATGGAATATTATACTGAATAAATAAGAAAATAGTTTCATGATTTAGTTTTATATTTCTGCTGCGAACTTTGATCATATAATAAACTCCCATTAAGAGGGCATTTGATAATTGGTTGAATTCATTTACTTTAATGGAATACAAAAAATATAGTTGATTTTACTCTCATGAATGATTATCTTCGTGAATGTGACTAGATGTGATCTAAATGAAATTTAAAAAAAAAAAAAAAAACAGGGTGTAATTCTGAAGCATCCAATTCATTCAATTATTAACACCCAATTTTCTCAAGTAAGAGTGTAAATTCTGACCGTGGAAATTCAGGATGTAACAATTGGTATCAAAGCCTGAGAATGAGATTAACTGGGCCTGAGGGCATGGACCATCATTAGCTTTATGCAGCTAGAATAGAATCATAAATTCGAAACTTATACTTAAAATTATTTCTCCGAAGTAGTTAAGAAATCAAGGAATTAGAAACCCATATTTAGGTTTCCCATTAAATGTGCTAGACGTGGAATTTAGAAACTATGAATCTAAGTATCCTCATAATAAATCCCCAAAATTATGAATAAACTTGTTATGAACTAAAAGTCATCCTTAAATAGAGTCACAATCAAGAAGAACAATTTTCCCTTATGGGAATAGAGACTTTTCTAATTATTCTAGTTTTTTTAACTATTCCAATGAAATTCTAACATGTTATGAAATCTCCACTAGTTGAAGAAAGAAGACACATCAGAAAATTTTGAAAATTTTCCAATATATCACTTAGGTCTCCATCAACGTTCCTATAAAATTTAATCTCAATTGAGTCTAAATAAAATTCCATAAAAGTCTGACAGTAGAAACACTTTGTAGAAATTGCTGCTGGACAACAAGATTTTATACAAGTCACAACGGTGAAACACCCCCCAACCCATGGAATCTTGACTTGTGAAGTTTTCTGGAGTGTCAATAATAAATCAAGGGCATAGGCTCTAAATTTTAAATAAATTGGACGTATCGATCAAAACTTAAAATTATGGGATTGACAGATTGTCAATATAAAATGATCTTTGGAATTTAAAACATTTCATATAATGTAACGACCTTGGAATTTTTGTGCTAATCTTTCCTTAAGTAGTTGTTTTTTTTGGGGTAATTAGCGCTATACTCGATTGCTTGTGAAATTCGCATCAATCGCTTTAAATTCGATCTGCATGACTCGAAACCTGTAGATTAGTTAGCGCTATGTTACTCTGAAATCTGGGATCCATCGCTAAATCCAGTTGTTCTGGGAAATTTTTGGAAGTTCTGGATCGGACCTGGACTGCGCGTCAAAAGTCCGATAGCGATGATCTTAGGCTGTTGCGGTCACCATGTTGGGCTTGACCACCACCTCGAAAATTAAGTCCATGTGATGTTTTGGGTCGATTTGATTGAGTCTGGAGTGGAGAGTGTGAGAACGGTTGGATATTTATTAAGCTTTTATGAAATCTGAGTCGTGTCGCTTGTGCGATGATTTTAAGCAATCTGACCATTGGATTCTGACCCAATTTCACCCTCTGATCAGGGAAGGTGGCCCAGGCATGTCCTTATGCTTGTGGACCTAATCGAGATTCTGTGACCGTTGAATTGAGTGTGGTCCGCCACGGCTAATCTGAAGAGCCGGTCGGTAGGAAAACTTAGCCTGACCTAGATCCATGGTCAGTGAGCTTAAGTCCGACCTTTCGTGGTTATAGGCCCACCATAAGTGCTTCGTTGGATCGAGAAAGGCTTACTTTGGTTATAACCTAAGTATACCTTGTCCCTAGGGTTATTTTCATCAAAGATAAGCCTATTTATAGTCCTTAAACCCTAGCTCTCTTTTCCATACGAATTTCTCTAACCCTAGCTTGGAGAGAGAGTGGAAAAGAGAGAGATAGTGAGAGAGAAGTTTGGTGAATCATCTTAGATTCTTTCCGGTTCTTCTACATCCTTGAACCTTCACTTTGAATCGTTATTCTGACGATTCTGAGTTCATCTTTGGGTAAGTTAACCTAACCCTAATCTGTGTTAGAGCTTAGATTAGTCTTGTTGTTGTTGTATCTCATTTCTATCCTTGTTTTAGGGTATTCTATCGCCGTTGACGAAGACAACTCGTCTAAATCAGTTCAGTGTTTCTTTTCTGGCTTAAGGTGCGGACTTTAAGTGTATAGGTTATGGTTTTCAAAGCTCTCAATCCCAGTTAATGATTTATTCTTGTTATGGATGAGATTTCACATGCCAAATGTTGTATTTATGTTGCGTTCCTGATATGCATGTGTTATATTGAGATTTGTGTATGCTATGTGTATGTATAAAGTACCGTATACGTATAAAATATGCACTTGTGTTTGCCATGATTATTTGTCATGTATGTATGCTAGATGCGTGTATGACAACTCCTTGGTAAAAGGAATTGTCTAAATGCTTATTTTTCAACATACGTTATATATGTTGTGTTATGTATTCTAAGTGTTTGTAAAAATGTCTGAATGATCTAAAGTGTAACTTATTACACTACTTGTGGGCGTTGAGAAGTGATTCTCAACTCTCTTATTGATGTGCATGTTTTCCCCCATGTCAGTTACATTCCTCGTCATTTAATTTCAAGTCTTGCTTATGCTTACATTTATGTTAAGTTGATATTCTTCAAATGCTTAAGTACCACATGAATGAAGTTGTTGTTCCATTATTGTTCTACATTTAATATGATTATCTGTTGTAGTGTACTGTATTTGGGACTATGTATTAGTCCAGGAAATCGGTAATCTGCCTTAAGGATTGTGGCTGAGATCGCTTTCGCCACAAAGGATGTAATTAGACGAACCCGAGCCGTATTAGAGTTGGCGGCAGTGGTTTGGCCACGCGGAGTGTTTGCGCACTCTATGTCATTCAACCCAACGTGCGCTCGTGCTAGTCGAGTTCATCAAGTAACCCGATTGTCCGATGTATGTTCACCATGTATGGACGCTACTGCTTGAATCTAGGGTACCGAACTTACCAATGAAATCCTATTAACCTTGGTACCTTGATCCGCTAAGACTCATGAGCCGGACATGGTGGTATGGGACACCATGGTCGAGCTGTCGGCCTACGCTGGGGTGACGAGCCTCCCCGTAGTGACCAGTGAGCAACTGAACTCGTGAGCCGATTATGGTCGTAGGGGACACTATATTCGTGCTGTCGGCCTACATTGATTGGTGACGAGCCCTTTGTAGTGACCTCGAGCATGCCTAGATACCGCATTGAGGTGACGAGCCTTGGTATAGTAATGAAGGTATGATAGGCGTGCATTGATTGGTGACGAGCCCTTTGCTACGACCTACAACCATATGATCGTATGAGAAGTCTAGGACTGACGACCCTAGAATGGATCACTGTTTGGATGGTGATATGAGGAAGGTACTTTAGCTTCCCAATCCTGCTGTATGAAAAGGACTAATAACAACTTGGTAATCATATCCATGCACCGCATTTGCATGTGCTTTGTAGATGTGGCGCACTTTGAGGTGGTGTCATGCATAACGTAAGATGAAGACGCTGAGGGTGTACGCGTGAGGGCACGCATCATTTTGCATACATCCTTGCATTAACAAGAGTACTTAGGATTTATTTAATTTTCTGCTTTATCATTACTGCTTGATTGAACTGATAACATATTAACCAGTGCCTTATTGTTCCACTGAGTTGATCACTCACTCCCACGTTCTGGGGCGTTGTTAAACACCCACCAGACTCTGTCTTAGGTTCTGATGTTGCAGATGTGGATGCAACTTCTGAGGCAGAGCGGGAGATGGATGATGATGAGGCTGCTTTCTCTTTTATGCAGTTTTCAGATGGGTTCTAGCGAGCTTATTCTAATGCGTGGGACTCTGGGATTATTTTTGGGAATTAAATGATGTAATTTTAGTACTTGTAATTTTGTTAAGTAACACTTTCATACGACCTGGTTTGTGTATGTAATTCAGGGATTCACACTTGTACACATATATTTCTATAAGTCTTCCGCTTGCTTTATTCACTTATCCCTGAATTATATCTGTGTTTTGGCTTAATCTATTCCATGTTTTATGCACTAATACAAACAACATACATCCATCATTAAATATGTTGCATAAGTGATGTTTTGGAACTCGAGAGCTGAGTTATGCTCGACCCTCGAATTTTAGGGCGTTACACGTTGGTATCAGAGCATGATCTGGATTAAACCGGACCTGGGTTATGGTCACACACCGCACGTTGTCACCACTTTAATGTATTTGGGTGCGGGTCTATCGTAGATTGTGTGTTTGTGCTCCGTAGCTTCTATCGGCGAAAGTTTACTGCAAACCTTCGCCGAGATCGAGTCTGTACTCCCTCCTGATCACACACAGCGACCCGAAACCTTTTTTCGATCATCTATTAATGATTTTAGATGGTTTATCACCTTGTTTTAACCCTTAAACCTTCAAGAAATCTTATTTTTAATCAAATTTCTGCCAGAATGGCCCGATAGGCGTCAAATCATGCAAGGGGCCGATCGGGGCATTTCCTATGGGGCCCAGGGGGGAACCACACATTTCTGACCTTGGGGGACCAGGAGGACCTCGTCCAAATGGCGAGGCATCGCCGGTCAATCCAGAGACCAGCGATGCCATCGCCGGTTCGGCGAGTGCTCGCCAATCAGCGGGCCAGGCGAGCCGGGCCGGTGCGGGCTGATGCTTCCTTGGCCTAAGGTGGCCCACCCCTCCACAGTTTTCTATTTGAAACCTTTTCTAAACCCTTTTCCCTTCACAAACATTCCTCCCAAGCTCTCCCTTTCTTGAAAACCCTCTCCATTCTTCTCCAAATCTCTTCCAAATCCTCTTCTTCTTCCATTTTCGTGCAAACCCCATCACCCCATCTCAAAACCGTTATTCCCATTGCTGATTTCTCTTTCTTTCCTTCTCATTTGAGCTCTTACATTCCTTTTTGGGCTCTCAAGTGTGTGGAAGCTTCACCATCTTCCTATTTCTCTCTTTCTCTCATTTCTCATGGCCCTTTTTGAGTTTCTCACGGTCATATTTTCCATTTCTACTCTTCTTTCTTTGATGGGGAAGAAGAGAGCACCCGTGGATGAAGCCGGGCCTAGCTGTCCAACCCGTGCACGGAGGCCGAGAGGTGTCGCCGCGAGCACGTCCACCACTCGTGAATTCTAGACCAAGCGGGACCTCGATCCTCGAGCTCCCATTGGTAGAACTTTGTTGGCGGAGCTGTCGCATGGAGTCTATGAAGATCGTAGAGTCCTTTTTGAGGCGCATGTTGATCCGCGGCTGTATGGTGAGTTTTTATTGTTGGAGTGCCTAGAAGGGACTGGTTGGTGTCCCTTGTTTGAAGGTGAGTATCGCGCGAATGCTAGCACTGTTCGAGCCTTTTATGCCAATATTCTTGATCCTTCGCTGGAGCCTCTGCAGTTCAAGATTCCTTGTGGTAGCGGTCGAGTCGGTATTGTCAATGTTGCTTTGATATCCCGACTCCTGAATGTGCCACTTGGTGAAGTGCATGCCAGCGAGAAGAATGTGAACAGTGTGCACGAGAGGGATCGTCGCACCCGATCCTTGTGTGGTCGTCTGGTCGAATGGTAACCTAATAAGAGTCTTTTAGCTACCTACATGACGGACGACTTCCGTTTGTTTCATCACATGTGTACGTTCAATGTATACCCAAGGTGGAGCAACCGCAGCGAGTGTATGCGCCTGATGGTGGATTTCCTGTATCAGGTGGGGCAAGAAGCGAAGTTGTGTGTGCCGATGTACGTCCTGCTCCAGATTATTCTCATCGCTCGTTCGAGTAAGAGGACCGAGTCGCTTCCCTTTAGCCGCCTCATTTGCAAGCTTGCACATGAGTTTGGCTATAGGCTTGGAGCAGAGAAGCCGGTTCCTGTTCGTCATATCAATCCGAGGACTCTTAAGCAGATGGAGATCGGTTCTGGTCGGCATGCCTCAGAAAGTGAGGATGAGTCTGAGAGCAATGGTGAAGAGAGTTATGCTGAAGGTGGAGCTGAGATTGAGGAAGAAACAGAGCAGGACGAGGAAGAGGATGAGGCACAGGATTCGAGTGATAGCTCTCCTCCTGTGGTGCCAGAGCAGAGCGCTAGAGCAGACTGCCAAAGATGCCCATCTCGCACGGCTTGAAGAAGGGCAGGCTGTTTTACGCCAGGATATTGTTGATCTTCGAGCCCTTGTTAGGCATAAGTTTAAGAAGGTGACTCGAACTCTGAAGTCTATCCTATGTTGCTTGCAGGATAAGGGTGCCTCGCCTCCATCTCCTGATTCCGACGAGTAGCTGTCATCGTGGCCATCCTTTACTTTATTTGTTGTTTTTCTTTCTGTGTGTAGCCGTTGTTAGCTTAGTAGTTGGAGTTGTTGTAGTTGTTTGTGGTTGTTGTAGTTGTTGTGGTTGTTTGAAGTGTTAGATGTTGTTGTTTACATACTTTCCTAGTCGTGATTCATGTATTGCTGCACTACTTGTATTGCGACGATTTTAATTAATGGAATGCATGGTGTTTGTCTTTGGAGTCGTGCTTTGTTGCTGTGTGGATGGATTATGTGACGTAGAATCTGACAGGTTGCATCCTCTGTTGAATGTAGGGATGCCTCTTAAGGGTTCGAAGTCTTCGGCCCGTCTCTCTTTGATTGAGTCGCTTGTTAGGGTTCCTCCCTTGAGCGATAGCCAATCAGATCCACAGGCGGGTCCATCTCATGCCGGTATTAGGTCGACACCTATGGCTCCTCCAGTCACACCCTCGGTTCCTGAGCCGAGCCGTGCACCTTCGTCTGCTTCGCCTACTGATAGGTTTGAGCAGATGATGCTGTTGATGCAGCAGCAGCAGATTCAGCAGCACCAGCAGCAGTTCCTCTCTTCCATGGCTGGCATCTTTGCTCAGTCAATGGGGGCGACTCCACCTGTTTCACCTACGCTTCCATCTAGGAGCGCCAGTGCCAGCGGCACTTTCGAGCGATTCCATCACTTGCGACCTCCTACGTTTGCGGGTTCTCATAGACCCGAGGAGGCCGAGTATTGGATCGACCGCATCTCTAAGATGCTGAGACCGTTGCACTGTTCAGAGGTCGAGCAGGTTGAGCTTGCCTCCTTCATGTTTGAGAAGGAGACCAGTCTATGGTGGGACAGTGTTCTTCGCACTGTCGAAGAGGATTTTGTGTGGTCGTGGCAGGCGTTTAAGGTGGCTTCCACGAGAAGTATTTCCCGGTTACGTACCGACATGAGAAGGAGAGTGAGTTCCTTCGCCTCCGCCAGGGAGGGTTGTCGGTGACGAAGTATGAGAACCGGTTTACTGAGTTGGGGCGGTATGTTCCTTTGATCCTGGGTGATCAGCCGATGAGGATGCGGCGTTTCTCTAAGGGATTGAGACCTGAGATCCGATCGAAGATTTGCTGTGGTGGCATTTCTTCTTATGCCGAGTTGGTGAGCATGTCCTTGCGAGCAGAGCAGGACGGGGATAGGTAGTCCTGCATGCGAGCACCGATGGTTCCTAGGCCGCGACCGGATTTCCAGGGTGCACCTTTCCTCGGCAAGATGCCGCGAGCAGATTCTCCTCCTAGGCGTTCAGCGCCGCCTGCTCAGCAGATGAGAGCTGATCTTCGATGTTCATATTGTGGGAAGATAGGGCATTTGGACCGTTTTTGCTTCTCCCGTATGTGAGCCAGTGGTTTTACTCCACCGCAGAAGATTAGCCGTCCGATGCCTCAGGTTATTTCTCCTCCACCTCTTCGATCAGCGCCAGCTCATCCATCCTTCAGACCTGCAGTTTTTAGCTTCAGGCCACCTCAGCGGCCCATGGTTCCTCCACCGAATCGTCAGCAGGAGGCTCGTGTTCATGCGCTTTCAGCTGAAGCGCCTATGTCTGACTTAGTGTCGAGGTCCTTCGAGGTGACAGCGCACATTGAAGGTATTTCCGTTTCTATGTTAGTGGATACAGGGTCCACTACTTCTCTTATATCTTATGCGGCAGTTAGGCGTTTGGGTTTGAGATCTGTTCATATGCAAGGAGTGACGCTTACTACCGCTACGGGGATTTCTCTGCTTTGGGCAAGCGTTGTTTGGATTGTTTGGTCGATCTGGGAAGTGGATCGATCCATTTTGATTTCTTAGTCGCACTGCTTTATCATTATGATGTTATTTTGGGTATGGATTGGCTCACGAGGATGCGAGCTGAGATCGATTGTGAAGCTAGATCAGTGACGATCCATGGACCTGAGGGCGAGACAATTACTTTCCCAGTTCAGGTCAGTTACCCTCTTCGTATTGATTATTATTCTTCTCTGTTGGAGAGTATGGCTGAATCGGCGTTAGTTAGTACGCCGGTAGTTTGGGAGTTTGAAGATGTGTTTGAGTCGATTCCTAGATTACCTCCTTAGCGTGAGATTGATTTTTCTATCGATCTTATGCCTAGTGCGGCGCCCATTTCTTTACCCACCTATCGTATGCCTCCGAGTGAAATGGAGGAGTTGAGGAAGCAGATAGATGGTTTGCTGGATTTGGATTTTATTCGGCCTAGTGTGTCTCCTTGGGGAGCACCTGTTCTATTTGTGAAGAAGAAGGATGGTTCCTTGCGATTGTGTGTTGATTATTGCAGGTTGAATTTAGTAACTGTGAAGAATAAGTACCCTTTGCCCAGGATTGATGATCTGTTTGATCAGTTGAAGGGGGCACGGTACTTTTCGAAGGTTGATCTGCAGTCAGGGTATCATCAGTTGCGCGTCAAGGATGGGGACGTGCAGAAGACCGCTTTCAGGACTAGCTTCGGTCATTATGAGTTCCTTGTGATGTCGTTCGGTCTGACGAACGCACCGGCCGTGTTCATGGATCTGATGAACAGGGTGTTTCGGCCATTCTTGTTTCGATTCGTCATTGTCTTTATCGATGACATCTTGATATATTCGGCGAGCCGGGCAGAACACGAGGAGCTCTTAAGAGCGGTTTTGGATACTCTGAGGAAGAATCAGCTCTTCGCGCAGTTCAAGAAGTGTGATTTCTGGAAAGAGGAAGTCAAGTTCCTGGGACATGTGGTGTCCAAGGAAGGGATAGCTGTCGATCTTGCCAAGGTAGCTGCAGTGCAGGACTGGAAGCAGCCTGGTTCAGTTACTGAGGTAAGGAGTTTTCTGGGTCTTGCAGGCTATTATCGATGCTTTATTCAGGACTTCTCGAAGATTGCCAGACCGTTGTCGCAGCTGACACGGAAGGATTTGAAGTTTGCTTGGAATGAGATGGCGGAGTTATCTTTTCAGGAGCTGAAGGACAAGTTGACGTCCGCCCCTGTGCTAGTATTGCCAGAGCAAGGGGTTAAGTATGTTATTTATACTGACACCTCTCACGTTGGCCTGGGTTGTGTCCTTATGCAAAAGGACAGGGTGATTGCTTATGCTTCGCGTCAGTTGAGGAAACACGAAGAGAATTATCCTACACACGACCTGGAGTTAGCGACTATCATATTCGTATTAAAGCTTTGGAGACATTACCTCTATGGTGAGGAGTTCGAGCTCTTTTGCGACTACAAGAGCCTTAAGTATATTTTCACGCAGCGTGACTTAAATATGAGGCAGCGCCGATGGATGGAAACATTGAAGGACTTCAAGTTCGATGTTTCTTACCATCCGGGCAAGGCGAACCTTGTGGCAGATGCGTTGAGTCGCAAGAAGGCTATTGAGTTTGTGGCTCCGCTGATGATAGCAGAGTGGGATATGTTGGAGTTCGTGCGTGATTTTGAGCAGAAGCTTACGGTGGTTGAGCCGTATGAGGTTATCGCGCACATTCGTGTACAGCCCCTTATCGACGAGAGGATCGTTGCAGCTCAGGCAGATGATGAGCTTTTGGTGAAGATGTGGAAGCGGTTGGTACAAATGAGAACTCCGACTGGAGTGTTAGTTCTGATAGGGGCCTACGTTTTCGTGGCCAGTTATGTGTTCCTAACATCCCTGACTTGAGACGGGAGGTTCTCGAGTTAGCCCATAGTTCTAAGCTTGCGATGCATCCAGGTAGCACGAAGATGTATCAGGATATGAAGAGGTCTTATTGGTGGGACATTATGAAGGTCCAGATTGCTGAATTTGTTTCTCGTTGTCTCACGTGCCAGCAGGTCAAGGCAGAGCATCGCCGACCTCCTGGATTGCTGCAGCCCATGCCCATAGCTGAATGGAAGTGGGACTTCATCTCTATGGATTTTATTTCTGGGTTGCCGAGAACGAGAAAGGGATATGATTCTATTTGGGTGATCATCGATCGATTAACGAAGTCGGCGCATTTCTTACCGATCAGAGTCACTAACTCTGCAGACGAGTTGGCTAGGTTGTATATCAAGGAGATAGCGCGTCTGCATGGAGTTCCCCTGGAGATTATGTCTGATTGAGACACTCGTTTTACATCTATCTTCTGGACTCATATCCAAGAAGTGATGGGTGTGAAACTGAAGTTCAGCACCGCGTTTCATCCGCAAACAGATGGGCAGACGGAGCGCGTGAATCAGATCCTGGAAGATATGTTGCGAGCTTGTGTTCTGGATTTCAAAGACAGTTGGGATGATTGTCTTCAGTATGCAGAGTTCGCGTATAATAATAGTTTCCAGGCGAGTGTCGGCATGGCTCCCTATGAGACGTTGTATGGTCGCCCGTGCAGAGCACCACATTGTTGGGCAGAAATTGGTGAGCGTAGTTTGCTTGGCCCAGAGTTGGTGCAGGTGACTTTAGAGAAGGTTGACATCATTCGACGTCGACTTCTGACAGCGCAGAGCAGGCATAAGAGTTATGCTGATACGAGGCATCGACCGCTTGAGTTTGAGGTTGGAGACCATGTGTTTCTGAAGGTCTCTCCTATGAAGGGAGTTCTGCGGTTCGGTAAGAAGGGGAAGCTGACGCCGAGATTTATTGGTCCATTTCAAGTTCTGGATCGAGTGGGAGCAGTAGTATACCGCCTTTCTTTACCCACACCTCTTGCGGGCATGCATAACGTATTTCATGTTTCTATGCTAAAGAAGTACGTTCCTTATCCTTCGCATATTATCAGTTGGGAGCAAGTGCAGTTGAGTGAGGATGCCACTTATGTACTGCGACTGACGCGTATTCTCGACAGGAAGGAGCAGGTATTGTGTAGGAAGGTTATCCCTCTTGTGAAGGTGCTATGGACGCATCATGATGTGGAAGAAGCTACTTGGGAATCTGAAGCTGAGGTCAGAAAGACCTACCCTCTGATCCTTGAGGAATTTATGAAGGAATGAATTTCGAAGACGAAATTTTCTTTAAGGGGGGTAGATTGTAACGACCTTGGAATTTTTGTGCTAATCTTTCCCTAAGTAGTTGTTTTTTTTTTGGGTAATTAGCGCTATACTCGATTGCTTGTGAAATTTGCATCAATCACTTTAAATTCGATCTGCATGACTCGAAACCTGTAGATTAGTTAGCGCTATGTTACTCTGAAATCTGGGATCCATCGCTTAATCCAGTTGTTCTGGAGAATTTTTAGAAGTTCTGGATCGGACCTGGACCGCGCATCGAAAGTCCGATAGCGATGATCTTAGGCTGTTGCGGTCACCATGTTGGACTTGACCACCACCTCGAAAATCAAGTCCATGTGATGTTCTGGGTCAATTTGATTGAGTCTAGAGTGGAGAGTGTGAGAACGGTTGGATATTTATTAAGCTTTTATGAAATCTGAATCGTGTCACTTGCGCGATGATTTTAAGCAATCTGACCGTTGGATTCTGACCCAATTTCACCCTCTGATCAGGGAAGGTGGCCCAGGCATGTCCTTGTGCTTGTGGACCTGATCGAGATTCTGTGACCGTTGAATTGAGTGTGGTCCGCCATGGCTGATCTGAAGAGCCGGTCGGTATGAAAACTTAGCCTGACCTAGATCCATGGTCAATGAGCTTAAGTCCGACCTTTCGTGGTAATAGGTCCACCAGAAGTGCTTCGTTGGATCGAGAAAGGCTTACTTTGGTTATAACCTAAGTATACCTTGTCCCTAGGGTTATTTTCATCAAAGATAGGCCTATTTATAGTCCTTAAACCCAAGCTCTCTTTTCCATACGAATTTCTCTAACCCTAGCTTGGAGAGAGAGTGGAAAAGAGAGAGATAGTGAGAGAGAAGTTTGGTGAATCATCTTAGATTCTTTCCGATTCTTCTACATCCTTGAACCTTCACTTTGAATCGTTATTCTGACGATTCTGAGTTCATCTTTGGGTAAGTTAACCTAACCCTAATTTGTATTAGAGCTTAGATTAGTCTTGTTGTTGTTGTATCTCATTTCTATCCTTGTTTTAGGGTATTTTATCGCCGTTGACGAAGACAACTCGTCTAAATCAGTTCGGTGTTTCTTTTCTGGCTTAAGGTGCGGACTTTAAGTGTATAGGTTATGGTTTTCAAGGCTTTCAATCCCAGTTAATGATTTATTCTTGTTATGGATGAGATTTCACATGCCAAATGTTGTATTTATGTTGCGTTCCTGATATGTATGTGTTATATTGAGATTTGTGTATGCTATGTGTATGTATAAAGTACCGTATACGTATAAAATATGCACTTGTGTTTGCCATGATTATTTGTCATGTATGTATGCTAGATGCGTGTATGAAAACTCCTTGGTAAAAGGAATTGTCTAAATGCTTGTTTTTCAACAAACGTCATGTATGTTGTGTTATGTATTCTAATTGTTTATAGAAATGTCTGAATGATCTAAAGTGTAACTTATTACACTACTTGTGGGCGTTGAGAAGTGATTCTCAACTCTCTTATTGATGTGCATGTTTTCCTCTATGTCAGTTACATTCCTCGTCATTTAATTTCAAGTCTTGCTTATGCTTACATTTATGTTAAGTTGATATTCTTCAAATGCTTCAGTACCACATGAATGAAGTTGTTGTTCCATTACTGTTCTACATTTAATATGATTATCTGTTGTAGTGTACTATATTTGGGACTATGTATTAGTCCAGGAAATCGGTAATCTGCCTTAAGGATTGTGGCTGAGATCGCTTTCACCACAAAGGATGTAATTAGACGAACCCGAGCCGTATTAGAGTTGGCGGCAGTGGTTTGGCCACGCGGAGTGTTTGCGCACTCTATGTCATTCAACCCAACGTGCACTCGTGCTAGTCGAGTTCATCAAGTAACCCGATTGTCCGATGTATGTTCACCATGTATGGACGCTATTGCTTGAATCTAGGGTACCGAACTTACCAATGAAATCCTATTAACCTTGGTACCTTGATCCGCTAAGACTCATGAGCTGTACATGATGGTATGGGACACCGTGGTCGAGCTGTCGGCCTACGCTGGGATGACGAGCCTCCCCGTAGTGACCAGTGAGCAACTAAACTCGTGAGCCGATTATGGTGGTATGGGACACTATATTTGTGCTGTCGGCCTACATTGATTGGTAACGAGCCCTTTGTAGTGACCTCGAGCATGCCTGGATACTGCATTGAGGTGACGAGCCTTGGTGTAGTAACGAAGGTATAATAGGCGTGCATTGATTGGTGATGAGCCCTTTGCTACGACCTACAACCATATGATCGTATGAGAAGTCTAGGACTGACGACCCTAGAATGGATCACTGTTTGGATGGTGATATGAGGAAGGTACTTTAGCTTCCCAATCCTGCTGTATGAAAAGGACTAATAACAACTTGGTAATCATATCCATGCACCGCATTTGCATGTGCTTTGTAGATGTGGCGCACTTTGAGGTGGTGTCATGCATAACGTAAGATGAAGACGTTGAGGGTGTACGCGTGAGGGCACGCATCATTTTGCATACATCCTTGCATTAACAAGAGTACTTAGGATTTATTTAATTTTCTGCTTTATCATTACTGCTTGATTGAACTGATAACATGTTAACCAGTGCCTTATTGTTTCACTGAGTTGATCACTCACTCCCACGTTCTGGGGCGGTGTTAAACACCCACCAGACTCTGTCTTAGGTTCTGATGTTGCAGATGTGGATGCGACTTCTAAGGCAGAGCAGGAGATGGATAATGATGAGGCTGCTTTCTCTTATATGCAGTTTTCAGATGGGTTCTAGCGAGCTTGTTCTGATGCGCGGGACTCTGGGATTATTTTTGGGAATTAAATGATGTAATTTTAATACTTGTAATTTTGTTAAGTAACACTTTCATACGACCTGGTTTGTGTATGTAATTCAGGGATTCACACTTGTACACATATATTTCTATAAGTCTTCCGCTTGCTTTATTCACTTATCCCTGAATTATATCTGTGTTTTGGCTTAATCTATTCCATGTTTTATGCACTAATACAGACAACATACATCCATCATTAAATATGTTGCATAAGTGATGTTTTGGAACTCGGGAGCTGAGTTATGCTCGACCCCCGAATTTCAAGGCGTTACATATAAAGGCTGACATGAAAACTTAGGTTTAATGGAAATGGATAATTTGGCCTATCCTTTATGAAACATATGATACATTTGTGGTAAAAAAAATTGAAAAATCTTATCGTATTTGAAAAATCGAGCTTAATAATCCTAGAAAAAGGGGGGGGGGGTGTGAATAGGACTATGCCAAATAAAAACTTAAAGTACTGAAATAATAAATAAATCAGAAATCTCAATAGCACTAGTATTGAAAATTTTATTCAAACTTAGTTCGTAGGACAACCTTCACCAAAAACAATGTTTTAGGCAGGACAACCTTATTTCATGAACGTTTGTAAGGATCACGACTTCAAACCAAGAAAGCGATGATAAAGTTATCTATTACAAACATTCACCACTAGTGCAGAAATAAAATTACAATCATTCACCACTAGTGTAGAAATAAAATTACAATCATTCACCATAGATATAAAAATTAAACATTCACCACAACACCAGGAGTTATAGTGGTTCGGGGTGTATACCAATTGTTCTCAAGCTGCCACACCTACTCCATTTCCAATAATCACAACCCACGTGATATTGGCTTTCACTAAAACCAATGTTTTCATAAGTTCGCCTTAAAACCTTATACGACTGTGATTTTAAAAGGGCTATCACAAACAAAAACCCCTTTCTGAGATTTTCTGGCTATCTCAAAGAAACCAAAATATAAAGATTAGATTATACTTATCTTCACCTTGAAGACATATCTCTTGATGTAGCTTATAGAACCGCTTCTCATGAAGTAGATTGTTCAATGTCCAATCATATAAATAAGGGTTCTAGGTTCTAGATAGATTTTAAATCGATTAAAAACAGAGGCTACTTGTTTGAATTCTTCTAGATCTCAAAGTAGAGTATCAACTCTCTTTATAAAGTAAAATTCATAAATAGGAGATTTAGGAATTAAAACAAAAAGCTATTAAAAAAATATTAATTAAAATACCATGTAATAGCTTCCCTATACTGGGGGCTTCTCTCTCTCTAGATGTAGGTTTTTCTCAGCTTTAATTGGTAATTTTGGATTGAGAGAAGGCCTCTATTTATAGTTATAAATGTTGTTGCTTCGACTTGTCTAAGGTTCTCTTCGACTGGTCTAAGATTAAACAAATTTTCAAAATTTGAACGCAATCAAATAAAATAGTTCTTTGACTGGTCGAAGGCCTTGCTCGACTAGTTGAGGGCCCTGTTCGACTAGTCGAGCATCAGCTTCGACTAGTCGAGGTTGCTAAAATTTTATTTCTGGACTTTGAGTCGACCAACCTTCAACTAGTCAAAGGCCTCTCTTTGACTGGTCAAGCAGTCTGCTCGACTAGTTAAGGAAGCAATGGAAAAAATCACTTATATATCTGCATTTTGAACTTAGACTAGTCAAAAATATCTTAGACTGGCCGAGCCACAACTTAGACTAGTTGAACTTAAGCTTAGACTAGTCGAAAATTAGTTTATATTAAGCATAAAAAACCATATATGATTATGTTTTGAAAGGACCTAAGCCTAAGGTCTTTTTAGGGTCAATTATACCTAAAAAGACTAACATGAAGTAGTTTGAACTTTTTGGAGCTTGATCTTCTAGTTGAATCTTCAACAGGGCTTGAAGATGAAGCTTGATCTTTTAATAGAATAGAAGTAGAATTTATCTTGAAGGTGAATGTTTCGACAAGAAACAAGTATTTGGATTGGAGGATTGTCTTATTCAATTATGATAGAGAGAAAATAGAAAGAGAACGATCATCATATTTATTCATACTGAGTTCATTTACATCCTTTGATTTCTCTTGATTCTAAGATAACATATTCAGAATACAAGAATTCAGAGAGTCTAAATGTTAAATATAGATATCAAATCCGGTAGCATTTCGACTTGTGATTTAATCATCTCATTAAGAGGAATGTTGTGCGGATCTGATCATCTGATCTCTCATTCTTGAGCTCGTGTTCCTATACAAAAGGAAGATTGAAGATTGCATTTCATCCAGCCATATCGGCAGCATCTCAGCTTTTAACTATTCACTCCCGCGCAACAACAGGGTGTTGTGCAGGCCTACACAACACCATGCTGTTGCGCGCCCTGCACAAAGACTCCTCTCTTCTTCCTCCCTTCTCCTCTTGATACCTTCATACTTCTTTTCTTCTCTGAAGCTCTGATCTTCTTCAGAATCTTCAATGTGTGAAAATGAGAGGGGGAGTGAGGTATTTATAGGCCTCCACACGTGTGAACCTTTGATCTTGTGCAATGGGGCCCACTTTCCATCAAATCTCAACCATCCATCTCGAGCTTCACAGAACAGTGTCATGCAGGTGCCCGTAACCACTATAGCGCTTTGCGCGGTCCCGTGCAACTAACATGGTTTGCGCGGGTTCGCACAAACACTATGAGTCATCTCATTTTCTTTACATTTTTTCTGTGCCTTCTTTTAATTTCCTCCTTTGATTCATCCTTGAATCTTCTTTTTTATACCTCAATAGATGCCCCCTTGATCCTTTGTTTATCCTTTCTAGGATAAAGAAGTAGGATGAACCTCCTTTTGCTATTTCTATCTAACTTCTATTTGCACGCACCCGTGCAATGGCCAATCGGGGCTGTATGCAAGTCTGATCCCTCTATAAATACTAGAACCAATCATTCTTTCTTCATTTCCTCCTTTCCTTGCTAAAATTCCGCATGTTTGAAGAACTTCCATGTAACTGCACGCCTTTGCGCGCATATCCCGCGCAACGGACATCTGTCTTTGTGAAGCCTTTTATACTTAACACGATAACGTGCGACAAGCTCTGTTTACGTGGTCCCACACAAACGATCCTTTGCCCAAAAAATCTCTAAGTATCAAGAATCCCATACTTTAATTTTTTCAAGAACCTCCCTTATCTACGTCTCGCTAAGAAACCCTTTCACTTTAATACCTATCTTCTTCTTTTACCATGGCTTGTACCAAAAGAACATTTCTCCTTATAAAATCGCCCACTGCACAACCTTCCCACCAAGAATTACCAAACCCATCATCTTCACACACTCCTGAACCTTCTCCATCCTCTTATCAATATCAGAGAAAGCGCATGAAGACCACCAGCAGGTGCCCTGCTTACATCAAAGAACCCATCCTTCCCACTTTCAATTTCACTAATCGGATTACTACATTGCCCTCTCCCATTCACAGGGTATTATCCATGGGCGAAGTTGAACGACCTCCCAGACATGGCCATGAGTTCGATTGGGAAGAATGGTTGAAATCAACGACCCACTTGCTTACCGTCAACCAAAAATTACCTGCTAGAGAAGAAACTCCTCCATCTAGATTAAAGAAACCTCACCGGAATAAGGCTAAAGAATTCCAAGAGAAAATGAAGGAACACAATAGGAAGAGACTTCAAAATTCTTGCGACATGGTCTGAGTTATTGAGGGTATCATGAAATTTGATAACCCACACTGGCAAGGCATGGTTATCATTCTGCTAAACCTCTATTTTCATCAATCCATTCTCAACTGCGAACCCTCTGATCAAATGAGCGAAGAAAAACTACTCTATACGGCGTCCTAGGTGTTAAAAGAGCTTCGCATTCTAGAAGGAACTCTGCTGGCAAAGAAACCTAGGCAACAAATTGGTGAAGTTCACCCAATGAGCTTCCTCACTCCTTCTCATGACCCCCATGCCTTATTTCCCACCCATTTCTACAAGATGGTTCAACAGCGCTTCAGAGACCGCGAATCGATCTAGGGCCAGGAAGAGTTCAGAACCAGGGGTCTTCTAACTTCCCGTGCTTATTGCTTGGACTGGGTAGAGGTGATCTTGGCAAAGCACTCCAAGACATTAATCAAGATCGACCTGTGCAACGCGATAGAAGTCACTTCTCAATACTTCTATAAGGAGACTCCCATTTTGAAGGGCTTCCTCAACTATTGGTGCCCTACAACCAATTCCTTTCATCTTTCCAGTAGGAGAGATGAGTATCACACTCTGGGACTTTCACTAGGTTGTCGGTCTTCCACTAACGGAGAAATTCTATGACGAATTTATCCCTACCAATGAAGAACTAGCATTCATTTCTTCGCCCGACCGAGGGGCTTTAATCTCTGAAACAACCACGGAACTCTTTAAAGAAACCTCCAAGTTCCCAAACATCCATAAGATCTCTCCCCTGCAATGGTTCGCACATTTCACTAGAGCCTTTCGGTAATTCCAGACCTACAAATCAACCATTTCCTTATTAGAATTACACTTCTTATATTTCTAACCATTTTTCATTTCTTCTGCAGATTCCATGGTTGTCATTCCCAAGAACTAATAGATCTTCACGAGAAGATAAAAGACCACGTGAAATATAGCCTTTTCAGAGAGCTCGTGACTTTCCTGGTCTACTGGCTGAGCATAGTAGTACTTCCCAGCTCAAAATGGGCAAATGCCATTCGCCCTACTATATTTGTTGTCGCTGGTGTTATGGCGGAAGGCCATAAACACTCCCTTGCTCCTCCAGTCTTATGTTCCATTTACAAGGCTCTCGGAGAGGTGGCGACTTATGTGAAATGTCCCGCTATTGGAGCCTCTTTCACATACACCCCATGGCACTATACTGGATGGATGGGCATCTACTTCCCCTAGACCTTTAAAGCCCCAGAGAAAGCATACATTCATCCCTCACATTTTCCCTTATGGTTCTTCCAGAAGAGAGTCATGACTAAAAGGTCATACGACTGGGTGGTCAACAAGATCTTTGCAATTGATATAATCGACTTCTTCTAATTTTGTCTCCACTGATACAAAGAAAACACTAACATGGTGGATACCAAGTCACTTTCCCCAGGAGAAAGAACATTCTATCTTTTTATTAGATCTTACAGCCTTCTGCTGAGAGAAGGGACAAAATTCTGGAGAGAACCTTACTACCCCAGCCTATTCGCCCATCAATTTGGCTTTGATCAAGACATCCCAGAGGATTATGGACTAGTAATAAGAAGAATGCACAGCTACGGTCTGGCCCATATAATTGGGTAATGGTATGGAAACAGTTGATGGATGGCCGCATTAGATCTACCTTCATGATTCCAGGTAGCAACCGTACGATCCGTGCTTCGTACGACTGGATGAGGTGGTGGGTTCACTAGTCATACCTGGTCAATGAGTGCTCATCGGTAACCTATCCAATTTAGATTTCTGCTCCCAAACTCAAAGGCTAAAAGTTGGAAGAAGGAGTTGGCTTCATACCGGAGAGAAGTCGTGCACCTTTCCCTGGTTAGCTTTGCAGAAGAATATCTTTAGAAGAATCAATATGCAAAAGAAAACCTATTAACACCTTGGAAGGGTGGATAGCTCATGGGATTGTTATAAAATTTGAAAAGGTTCCTTGAGATCATCTTAGCAGGGCTACCGATGATGCTGTGAGAATGCCTTCACCCATTCCAGAGGATACTGCTACGGCTCAAGACGATCCGGTTCCTTCTCCACAACCTGCTCATCCTACTCCATCTTCTCCCATGACTAGATATTACACACATTCTCAGACTTCGCCTTCTTGAAAAGGCCGAGCTTAAAGTCTTAGAGAGGGGGGGGGGGTGAATAGGATTATGCCAAATTAAAAAATAAATGTGAAATTACAAAGATAAACAAAGATAGATAGCACAATTATAAGTAACCTTAAATGCACAAGTATTGAGAGGTTGATACAAACTGAGTTCCAAGTTCAACCTTACACCAAAAACTAAGGTTTATGGTAGGACAACCTGATTTCTAGAATATTTGTTAGTATCAAAAACTCAAACTTAGAAGAAGGCAAAGAAAATAATCTAAATTATTACAACATTCACCACAAGTGCATAAAAGGAAATTACAACATTCGACACCACACATACATCACCATAAGCATCCACCAAACACCGAGAATTATAGTAGTTCGTATGTGTAGACCAACTGTTTGAAAAACAACCACACAACTACTCCACTCCCAATATCCTCTCCCACAGGATATTGGCTTTCACTATCAAATGAGGTTTTCTAAGGTTTACCTTAAAACCTTCACAATTTTGTTTTTAGGTAGGCTTACATAATTACAAAAAACCCCACACTCTAAGATTTTCTGGTTTATCTCAGATAAAACCAAAAATGAGATTTTCTTGGCTGAATCTCACAAACCACAAAAGATACACAAAATTAAATTGTACTTATCTGAAGATTCTCCTTCTAATGAAGCCCGGTAGAACCAATTCGATGTAGATAAAAATGTTTAATGTCTAGTCTCACAAATGAAAGGGTTCTAGGTCTAAATGATTTTTAGATTTAATCAACCTGGGATAGCTTGATTTGATTTTGATCTCAAAGAGGGTAAAATCACAATTCCCTTCTTTAATGAAATAGAGTTGAATGAAGAACACAAAATCAAATACAAAAAGCTATTTAAGAGAATCTAAAATGAACACAATATAGCTTAAGAAATGCAGGAACTTGTCTCTCAGAGTAATGGCTTGATTATGCTTGGAATGAATGAAAAACTCTTAGATTCGTCCTCTATTTATAGGTGAAAATACTATTCACTCGAATGGTTTAAGGGTCGGTTCGATTGGTCGAAGGACCAACCACATTTCAAAATTTCTTGCACGATAAGATAGGATCGTTACTCGACTGGTCGAGTGGGACCAAAAAACCTTGTTCGACTTTGAGTCGATCACTGCATGACTAGTCGAGCACTGTTCACTCGACTGGTCGAGCAGTCTCCACGACTAGTCGAGGGTCCAACAAAAAATTCAGAAAATTCACAACAAATCTTGGACTAGTCGTGATAGTACTTGGACTAGTCGAACAAAGACTAGGACTAGTTGAGGAAATGACCTATAAACTCATGTAATGACCTAAATAAAATATTCAATGAATATGACCTAACCTATGGTCAATCTATGATTTTCCATACCATGATTGTGAGTTTGAACCATCAAAACATCGATCGCTTCGGTTACTCATTCACTTGAAATACATGAAGCTTTGTAAGTGTTAGGGTTCCTAGCTCCTATAATTGTCAAATTTTGTAGTGCCAAAACCTCTCTTGGAATCTGTGTCTTGTGTAGCTCATCTACATAATGAAGTCTATGCATCTCTCAAGAACAAGGGTCTCTTGTTCAAGAACTTCAAAGGCAAGTGTACTAGTTCATGTTCATGTACAACATCAATAGTGAGTTTAAGCTTTCAAGATTCAAGAGTTCAAAGCTTCATACAAGTCAAGACAACGTTCCTAGATTTTGATACTCAAGTTCAAGCTTCAATGTTAGTTGATTTCAAGCTTCATCCTATGACAAGATCTCAAGCTTCGCGAACTTCATAGAATGACTATCAACTAATGAAAAAGAAGACTCAATGTTCAAACATCACTAACAAGGCATAAATGACCCTAGATTGACCTTAGGGTAGGTCATTTTGAATACATAATTTAACTTACTCATTTTATAAGTGAATAGACTATTTCTTGACTAGTCCTGGACTTTGTTCGACTAGTCCTAGCATTGGCTCGACCAATCCAAGAAATTCCACAACCAGTCTTAAGTTTGTTGCAAAATTTCAGAATTTTTATATTAAGCCTCGACCAGTCCAAGAGACTGCTCGACCAATCATGCGCCCATGACTTAAAGTCTAACGACTATTTTAGGTTCCACACAACCAGTCGTGGAGGTCCCTTGACTGGTCGTGAAGGTCCTATGACTAGTCGTGGAACAACTTTATCTTATCGCGATCAAAATTTCAAAAATCTGTTAATCCTACGACCAGTCATAAAGTCCACAGGACCAGTCATGAACATGATTTTTTCACTTATAAATAGAGCACGAATTTCAGAGTTTTTCATTCAGCTCAAGGTAAATCAATACGTCACTCTGAGAGATAAGTTAGTCATTTTTAAGCTATTGTGCTTATTTAATATTCTCCTATTTTAACTTTATTATATTTGATTTTGTATTCTATATTCAAATCATATTTGAAGAAGGGATTGAGATTGCCCTTTTCTTGGAATCAAAATCAAATAGAGCTAGCCCAACTTGATTTAATCTAAAATCAATTTAGAACCTAGAACCATTTCATAAGTGAGTTTGGACATTGAACTTCTATGTTGAAATTCTACTCCGACTTGGTTCTTTCGAGCTGCATCTAAAGGAGAATATCCAGGTATTTTACATTATTGTAAATTTCTGTATTTTGGTTTTATTGAGATTATGCCAAAAAAATCTCTCTGTTTGGTTTATCTGAGGTGATCCAGAAAACTCAGAGTGTGGGGTTTTTGAATTGTGTAAGCCCACTTGAAAGACACAATTGTGAGGGTTTTAGGTGAACCTGGAAAAACTTATTTTCATAGTGAATGCTAATATCCACTGTGTGAGGATATTAGGAGTGGAGTAGTTGTGTGGCTATTTTTTTAAATAGTTGGTGTACACACAAGCGAACCACTATAATTTCTGGTCTTATGGTTTGAATGTTTATTTCTTTTTGTAGATAATTGTAATTTCCCTTCTTGCATTATGGAGAATGTTGTAATTTCTTGTATGCAATTGTGGAGAACGTTGTAATATCTTAGATTTCCTTCCTTGCTATTTATTTCTTTATTCCTCTGTATCAGTTTGAGTTTTTAATACACAAACCATTCTAGTAAGGTTGTCCTGCCATAAACCCTTAGTTTTTATCGTGCAAGGTTATCCTTAGAACAATGTTTGTATCAACCTCTCAATACTCATTCTTTGGAGGTTGTCTTTAAATTCAGTATTGTGGGATTGTTTATTGCTATCTGTATTTAATTTATTTAAATTCTACTGTTATTTTTTATCTTGACATAGTCCTATTCACCCTCCCCCCTTTAGGACATATAGATCGGCCTTTTCAAGTGGTATCAGAGCCTAATAGCTCATTTTTATTGTTATTACTTTTTGGATTAATTTCCTGAGCTAATCGATCTGAGCTTTGTAAGATGTCAAATTTTGATAACCTATCAGTCACTAGGCCTCCACCATTTGATGGCTCCAATTATGCCTATTAGAAAGCCAGGATGAGAATTTTCTTAAAATCCATGGATGAGAGCGTGTGACAAGCCACAGTGACTGATTAGACCCCTCCTACAACTGAAGTAACTGGCATCGATGGATCCAAAACTATGAGAGTTACACCTTACTTCTCTTGGACCACACTTCAGAAAAGTGAGAGTAGTGCTAATGTAAAAGCACTAAATGCAATCACTTGCACACTATCACCGGATGAATTCAAAAGAATTATATCTTGTGATACTGCAAAGCAAGCTTGGGATATTTTAGAAATGACACATGAGGGAACAACAATTGTCAAGAAATTTAAAGTTTAAATCCTCACAACCAAATTTGAGGAAATACATATGGAGGAAAGTGAAACTTTCATGGACTTTTATACTAGATTAAATGACATTGTCAACTCTATGTGGGGTCTCGGTGATAAAATCCCAGAAAGTGAAGTCTGTGCAAAGATACTACGCTCACTACCTGAACGGTTCAATTCAAAGGTGACTGTGATCCAGGAACTTCGTGATATAAACAATATGAGGGTAAAAGAATTAGTTGGGGTCACTATAGACGTATGAGTTAACTTTTAAAGCTCCTAAAGGTAATCTATCGCCTTTATTTCTTCTAAATATTTTTCTCAAGAAAATAGTAGTAATTCTAATTTAAAAAAGTCTGAAGATGATATGGCCCTTTTAACTAAAAAGTTTTACAAAATTTTTAAAAGTAAAAAGAGGGTTGATTTTAAAAAATCTAATGATAAGAAAAGATCTAAATCTAAAACTTGGAAATTCTTAAAAGATAGCCAATGTTACGAATGCCATGAAGATGGGCATTTAACAAACAAGTGTCCTAGAAAGAACAAACATAAAAAGAAAGGTATGTTGGCTACTTGAGATAAATCTTCTAGCACTGAAGCCTCTTCTGCATTAGAAGATTCTGAAACCGAGTCGGGCAATGAAGTTAAGGCCCTTATGACTCTAGCCAAGTTCACTTTTTTCAGATAATGATGATTTAACTAGTGAAGAAAATATGAATAGTGATCATGAAAATGAAGAAAATCTTCAAGATGCTTACAATGCCCTATACAAGGAAAGTTATAAAATTATTGTAAAACTAAAACTTCATAAAGGAAGTTTTTAAAACTTAAAGAAAATTTTGATATTCTTCTTTTAGAAAAATTGCACATTTCAAATTGTTTTGAAAAATCTAAGTGTGATTTAGATTTCAAAACCTCCCTTATTGAAATTATAAAATATGAGAATGAAAAACTAAAACTTGAAGTCTCTTCTCTTTTGAGTTTGAAAGACACTTGGAGGTATGCCCAAGGTGATCCTAAGTTAGAAAAACTTTTATCTAGATCAAGAAAATGTAGCGACCGGTCCGGTTTGGGATACGACAAAAATATTCCTCCCAAATATAAGAATACTCCTCCTAAGTTTGTGAAAGGAGAATCTTCAACTTCAAAAGGGAAAAGTTTCAATCAAAACTTTCTTAAAAATGCTAAAGCTTTTCAATCCTTAAAACCTAAAAGCAACCATATAAACTATAAAAATCAGAATCGTAATCCTTTAGTTGAGAAAATTGTTAATTTACTTAAGGAGCTCTTAAAATCTAACTCAATGGGTCGGTCTTATATCAACTACAAACACAAGAAGACCAACTATACTCATAAACCCAAAACTCTAATGAAATGGGTTCTTAAGGTTACTTGCTTGGTTGTCCACACTGCTTTCAAAGCTTCAGGCCATTCAAAGTGGTACCTAGACAGTGGATGCTCCAGGCACATGACTGGTGATAAGGGTTTGTTCACCAATCTTAAAGACATGACTGATGGTTCAGTCACATTTGGTGATGGTAGCAACCGCAAGATTATTGGCTAAGGTACGGTTCAACTTTCTAACCTCCCTTTATTTGAGAATATTTTATATGTAGAAGGTTTAAAACATAACTTATTAAGCATTTCTCAAATATGCAATAAAAATCATAGTGTAAAATTTTCTAACCTAGGGTGTGAAATTTTAAATAAAAATGGTTCTGTAATATTAACTGGTCGCAGAACTTCTGAAAACTGCTATATTGTAAGTGATTCTAGCTTATCTAATTCATCGTGTTACATGGTCCATAACGATGAGACCGAATTATGACACAAATGCCTTGGACATGTACACTACCGCAACTTATATAGATTGATCAAAAGAGAGTTAGTAAGAGGCTTACCTAAAATATAGAAAATAGATAAAATATGTGGTGAATGCCAGATTAGCAAGAAAACTAGGAGCTCTCACAAAAAAGTGGACTCCAATGCCACATTTAAACCACTCGATCTCCTCCATATGGATCTTATTGGACCAACTAGAATGGAGAGTCGAGGTGGAAAAAAGTATATTCTAGTAATCGTTGATGACTTTACCAGATATACTTGGGTAGTCTTCTTAAGAGACAAATCAGAAACTCTCGATGAAGTTAAAACGGAACTTAGATGTATCCAAACTGAAAAAGAGACTCAAGTTTGTAAGATCCGTAGTGATCAGGGATCAGAATTTGAGAATAGTAGTTTTGAGAAGTTTTGTAGTGATCAGGGAATATCACATGAATTCTATGCGCCCAAAATAACACAACAAAATGGAAGTAGAAAGAAAAAATAAAGTGCTTCAAGAAATGGCTAATATAATGTTAAATAGTATGAAGCTTCCTAAAAATCTTTGAGCCGAAGCCGTAAATACTGTGTGTTATATAATTAACCATGTTTATATGAGAAAATCAAATAGTAAAATGGCTTATGAAATGTGGTTTGATAAGAAGCCTACTGTCAAATACTTTCGAGTTTTTGGCAGCAAGTGTTATACTTTATGTGACTAAGAAAATCTAGGAAAATTTGACACCAAAAGTGATGAAGGGGTATTTTTAGGGTATGCTCTGAATAGTCAAACATATCGAGTTCTTAATAAGAGGAGTGGTGTGATTCAAGAATCTATCAAATTTGACACCTGAATACACCTGTCTCGAGTTCAGATAATGATGAAGTACTTCTAATTGATGAACTAGATTCTTCATCAAGTCAAAATAATTCTGAACTGAGAACTGTTAAAGACCATCTAACTAATCAAATTCTTGAAAACCCTCTCACTAGTGTATGCACTCATAGATAACTTGAAAATATATGTAACTATGTGTGCTTTACATCTCAGATAGAGCCGACTAATGTAAAAGAAGCTCTTACTGACGAAAACTGGATAGTTGCGATATAAGAAGAGCTTAATCAATTTGATAGAAATGATGTTTGGTACTTAGTTCCTAGCCCTAAAGATAAACACATTATCATAACTAAATGGATTTTCAAAAATAAGTCTGATAAACTTGGTAATATAATTCGAAACCAGGCTAGATTGGTTGTGCAAGGGTACACTCAAATTGAAGTCATCAATTATGATGAAACCTTTGCCCCAGTAGCTCATCTTGAATCAATCAGACTATTTATATCCATTACTTTCTTTAAAAAAATTTAAATATATCAAATAGATGTAAAGAGTGCTTTTTTAAATGGCGATTTGCATGAAGAAGTGTATGTTGAAAACAAATGGGTTTTGATGACCCTAAGAATAGTGATCATGTCTATTGCCTAAAAAAGGCTCTCTACGATTTAAAACAAGCTCCCAGGGCATGGAAAAATTGACTAAGTTTTTGCTAAGTCATAATTTTCTAATGGGAAGTGTTGATAAGACTTTATTTGTAAAGAAACATAATGATCACATTTTAATAGTGCAAATATATGTTGATGATATTATTTATGGATCTACCTGTGCTAACATGACTGTTGAGTTTGCAGATCTTATGAAATCTAAGTTCGAAATGGGCATGGTTGGGGAATTGAATTATTTTCTAGGGTTGTAAGTTAAACAGCAACCTGCTGGTTTCTTTATTTCCCAAACCAAATATGCTCTGAACTTAGTTAAAAAGTTCAGATTTGAGAATGAGAAGAATTTTGATACTCCTATGAGTACGACCTTAAAACTTTCAAAGGACTCTACAGGCAAGAGAATTGCTCCTAAATTATATCGCAGTATGATAGGTAGTTTGCTGTATCTAACTGCAAGCCATCCTGATATTCATTTAGCGTAGGGATTTGTACTAGATATCAATCTGACCCTAAAGAGTCACATTTAACTACTATTAAGCGGATTATACAATATGTCGCAAGTTCTGCTAATCTGGGTCTTTGGTATCCACATGATACTAATGTTCAATTAGCTGGTTACAATGATGTTGATTGGGCTGGTAATGTTGATGATAGGAAATCAACCAATGGTGGATGTTTCTATGTTGGGAACTGTTTAGTTTCTTGGCAAAGTAAGAAACAAAGTTCCGTATCGCTCTCCACTGCTGAGGCTGAATACATTGCAGCAAGTAATGCATGTACTCAGCTTATATGGATGAAAAGAATGTTAAGCGATTACGGAATTGTATAGGATTCTATGGTTTTATATTGTGATAATTCTAGTGCAATTAACATATCTAAAAATCCAATCCAACATTCATGAACCAATCACATTGACATTAGATATCACTAAATTCATGAATTACTGGAAGAAAAGACAATTTCTTTGGAATACATTCCAATCGAGAATCAACTTGCTAACATTTTCACTAAACCGCTTGACAAAAGCAGGTTTAATAGAATAAAATTTGATCTTAGTAAGTGCAATTTGAATTGATTATTCATGCATGTATGTATCATAGTGTGTATATTTGTTATATTAATTGTTTAAATTTTAAAATTATGTGAAAAATGCACATTTTTGGTTATGCACGACCAGTCGAGTACATACTCGACCAGTCACAGCATGACCGGTCAAGCGTGTACTCAACCAGCCGTGTAGTGCATTTAGTGCTTTAATTTAGAGAAAAAACCTTTTTCTTCTTCATTTGTGCTTCTTCTCCAACAAGTCTAATCTCTACCGGTCGTACCCACCTTCCTAAATCTTCAAGGTTAGTGCGTTAATTCCATTTTCTTATAGATTCAAGTTCATATCACTTCATTTTCATACTTGGAGTGATTTATTTCTTGTTTCGTTGAGGTTTTTGGGGTTTTCTTCTCCAAAATCTAATTTTGAGAAAACCCACTCTACATCTTTTGCAACCTCTTGATTTCTTGTATTCTTAGTTGCAAATGGATGCTGGAGTCAAAAAGAAAAGCTCTCATGGTCCTTTAACATCGAGATCAACACCTATCACAAGGCACCACCTTTGGTCACCCGAAGATGATCCCTCCTATGTGCGGGATTTGAGGTTGCGCAATGTGATAGTTGAACGACCTGTGCATGTTGAACATATTGCTCTATTTGAGATCTTTCCTCTTCTTTAAGCTGTAAGATGGGATAACATTCTACATTGGGGTGGGCTGGCATACCGATCTATTGCGCAAGCTATGTTTGCATGTATTTCTGATTTCTCAACTAAAAATTTAACTTTTATTATAGCAACTAGAGAAGGCCCTTTTGCAGTAGACCACCATCTGATTTCTGGGCTAATGGACATACCTGTCAATGATGAAGGTATTCCAATTAGCACTCTAGTAGCTAAACCATCTGAATTAGAAAAACGTATGCTTACTAGAGCATTATGTAATATAGATGCACAATGGAGTCAAAATGGGAATGTGCTTATTTCAAAGTACTTGTTACCCAAATACAGGGTCCTTCACAGGATATTTATTTCAAATCTTTATCCTTGTTCTAGTAACGAAACTGAACTCACCTCTTTTATGGTTTGAATTTTGCATTCCATCATCTTTGGTACAAATGTATGTCTTCCTTCTTTAATCTATCATTCTATCATACAATTCCATCTCCATCCTGGACACAATAATATCCCATTTTTTGTATCTTATGACTGTTTTAACCACTCATATGTTAGTAACTATGCCTATTGGAGAAGCTCCCATTCAACACCTTATTTTCAACAACTCCAATATCAACAAAATGAATTTAAGGTTAGCTGAGGGCCAAGTCAGTGTGGGTGTTGGTGGAGTTGAAGCTGTGAATGAAGAAGAAGGCGATTTACCTCCCGATGATATTAACATGGACGATATCTTTAATGAGATCGAATCATATTCTGAGGCTGATCCTGATTATCAGCCTTCTAATTTTGCTGAGAGGTTAAATGCTCTTAAGGAACAGGTGGCTCAAATTCGTGTAACCCAGGATTCTCAATTTTCTTATATGCGTAAATATAAAAAATGTATTAATAAGGGTTTACATCAAATTGATCCATCTATTCCTGCTCCCTCTTCAGGATCTGATTAGTATTTTCTAATCTTGGTTTGTAATAACGTTAATGATACTTGGATTCATTTTGTCTTTTGAGATAGTACTTGAACTTGATTTAACATAGTTGTACTTGGTTGAATTTGGTTAATTATGGTTGAACTTGTCTTGCTTATGGATTTTATATGTTGATTCTCTTGATTCCTCAATACTCTTCTTAATCTTCCTTCTTTATCTACTTCCACTTCTATTACTTGATTCTTTCCTTTGTCATATTCTGACAAAAAGGGGGAGAATTTTGGTGGCATGCTTAATATATGGGCACTGTGGTATTGTAACACCCCGTACTTTTCAATACTCAGGTGTTACCATATAACCAAGATTTAGGATAAATGCAAACCTAGCTTAGTGAACATTCAAGTGCAACCTAGTTTAAATCTGATCGTTGAAGGTGATCTCTATCCACATATCAAACCACCGAGTGGTCAAATCAAATATATCATGAAGAAAGAAAATACTAAGTATATTATCTTATCTATTTATTATATTATAAATTTTACACAAACATAGATAGAAAGAAAATATAAATGTATTTCGATAATTTATCTATCATGAAGAATGTATGAAAATATATTGTAATGGAGTGATACGTATGTATCTAATGTATATAAAATATTATGAAAATAATATTATGTTAACTAAACATAATGAATGATAATTCTACAATATACAATTGAATTATAAATATGAGTGTAGTATTAAATATCTTTTATAAACATGTGAACAAAAATTATTAGATATTTTAATGAAATTGTATATTATTTAACAATGTGATTTCAAATATGATATTGTACCATTTTCAATTCATAAATGATGGGATAATGTATATTATGAATTTTATATTAATAAATAAGTGATAAATAACATGTATATAATGGTTTGTCAATATAATAAAAAAATTATATTTATATATATGTATGAGATTTTAAGTATTTTAATTACAAATAATATATAAAAGTAATGAAATATATATTAATATTAGTATTAGTTAGTAATAAATGATGAAAGCCTTACAAATGGTCCTTTAAGACCTTTTAACCATTGATGTCCAACTATAGAATCATCCGACCATTAGATTGATGAGATGTGACGCCCCGTCACTGTGGTCACATGTGGGCGAGCACACATGGGCGGGCGCACATGTGGGCGGGCCCCAAGATGGCTGGCAGGCTACTGTGTGGCTGGCAGGCTATTGTGCTGGCAAGCTACTGTGCACACAGTGAAGGTGAAACTTTGTCCCACATCGGAAGTGTCGTCTGAAGTTGTGGTGGTTATATGTGGAGTTGCCACCCTATACTGTATGAGGCCTTTTGGGAGAGTTCCCCAAGAACAAAACCGTGTGGGCTGTGCCCAGAGTGAACAATATCATACAGTGTGGGCGTGGGCTGTTACAAATGGTATCAGAGCCGAGGACGGCTCTGCCCTCAGTGGGGGATATTGTGACGCCCCGTCACTGTGGTCACATGTGGGCGGGCACACATGGGCGGGCGCACATGTGGGCGGGCCCCAAGATGGCTGGCAGGCTACTGTGTAGCTGGCAGGCTATTGTGCTGGCAAGCTACTGTGCACACAGTGAAGGTGAAACTTTGTCCCACATCGGAAGTGTCGTCTGAAGTTGTGGTGGTTATATGTGGAGTTGCCACCCTATACTGTATAAGGCCTTTTGGGGGAGTTCCCCAAGAATAAAACCGTGCGGGCTGTGCCCAGAGCGGAAAATATCATACAGTGTGGGCGTGGGCTGTTACACGAGAAACCACCGTTAGGACTACAAATCATGTTGTGGGCCCCACCTAGGCATTTCATCGGCTTGATCTTTGGTCGAGGACCATGAATGAGGCCTTCCAAGATGAATGGATGGTGTGGATTAGTCACAAACTTCATGGGGGACCCATACGGGGTGCGAGTGCACATAGTGCACCCGTACCCGCCACACACTAGGTGTGCCAGCTCGGTCAGTAGCCGTTGACCCAAAATTTCTATAAAAGGAGAGATCTCCCTCTCTCCCTTTGATTTTAGCAGCGGATGGACGTACGTCCTTTCTTTGATCAGCGACCCACCAACACAGTCCATCTAGACAATCTAAACTGTCCATCGTGTACATCCCTTAGCCCTGACCAAAACCCTGAAACCTGCACCTATTGGGTGCACCTATATACACACGAGAACCGACCCAAAACAATTCCTATAAACACAACCTTCTTTAAAATGGAAACTATTTTGGCAGGCCAACTTGGCAATCCACGTGCCCGTGCATCCTTCCTTCTCAACCGTCCCTTGGAGGGCTATCTCAGCCGTCCATTTTCTTATGGTTTTCCAAACAAAACCATATTCGGTTTCGATTTTTGCCCATCATTTTTGGAGGCTGTTTCGGCCAGAGAAGATCTGGGCCACTTGTTGTTGATCCAACGGTTCAAGAAGGATTAGGGCAAGCATAAAAGGGTGTGAGGATCGAGGAACAGTAGCTCACCCTCCATTTTTGCAGCCACAACCAAAAACCAGCTGTTTCCCTCCAACCTTCGAACCCACCAAGAAATCGTTGTTAGAGCTCCACTCCGACTATCCCTCGAGCTCCATTACACCCCTAGAAACTTTCCCATATTGTCAGATTAAAGGAAGAAGCTGAGGGAGAGAATCTGTCATTAACGGCGGAGCTTCTTCCTCGTTCAACCGGCACCAAACCGAGTCGATTCGGGTTGAATCTGGTGGTCCAGTTCCTCTTAGGCATCACAGCAAGAAGAAGAAAGGATCTGGAAGAAGAAAATGGAAGAAGGAAGAAAGGAGGGGGTGCGCAGCTACATCAGCCGAACCGAGCCAGCCCGACCCATTAGCGAGTTCGACTCGCTGGACCAAGATAGGTCCGAGCTAGGATGGGTCTGGTCAGTCCAGGTGTTTTCTGGTCATGAGAAAAAAGAAAGATGAAGAGAGGAGAAAAGGAACAGGAGGCCCCATGTGGTGGCTAACTTGCCACACTGGCTCAACTCGGGCCGAGTCGTCAACTCACTAGTATTGAGTTAGGTGAGCCCTGTCCAAGCCAAACATTACTGGAGTTCCAGCAAGGAGAAGAGAAAATAAAGGGAAAAGGGAAGGAGACAGGGAGAGGGAGAGAGAGGAAACAGAGAGAGAGAGAGATCAGTTGGGTGATGCAACTGCACCATGTTGGCTATGCAACCCGTGAGTTGCTGGCGAGTTCAGACTCGGTTCAGGCCTGTCTGAGTTCGTCAACTCGCTGGCCTGAGCTCTGGTGCATGCAGAACAGGTCTAAGAGTCCAGCAAGAGAAGAAAGTTGGAAGGAACGAGGAGAAAAGAAAGAAAGAGAGAGTAGGTGGAGGTTTGGCTGAGACGAGTCAACTCGGTTTCAAACTGAGTCAGTGAGGTGAGTAAGCTTTCTCTCCCAAAACAAATGGGTTGTTTTAGTATTATCATTTGTGTTCTTATAATCATTTCAATTATTAAAGGTAATTAGCCATTAGCAGGTTATTTATGATAATATTAGTTATTATAATCAAAACCCCAACTACTAGATATTAAATATTAGTGTTTATTTATTATTCCTAAATACTATCATCGATACTAGATCACACTACTTGGTGCCATCAAAATGGTCATTTTTATCATGATAACTAATATTATTTATGTTGTTAATGTTAATGGTAAATTTGTGATTAACATTGCGATCAATCGTTCATCAATTAATGTTAGAACCCTAAAACCCAAACCTATAATTGAATCCTAAGATGAATCCCTAAACTCTACATCTAAAACCCTAAAAATCTAGCCTAGACCTAAACTCTAGAATAAAATTTTAGACTAGGTCAATACTTTAAACGTAGATGGTGTGTTAGGTTTAGATCTATGTGTAGAATTTAATGACGGTATATTTAAATATAGACTTATGAACTATCATTATTAACATATTAGCTGATATAAATTATAACGATAATGCTAATAGTATTCTTGTAATTATTAAGATCTAATTTTAATTAATACACCAAGTAGAGTTCAAATCCTAGAATCTAAATTTAAGGTTAAACCCTAAGATGAAAATCTAAATTTTGCATTAAGAACCCTAAGGTAAATAATTCAAACCCTAGGCCATGATCTTAAACCTAGGTAGTGTGTAGAACTTGGATCTAATTATACAAGTTCATGATTTGTGATAAGATACGATTCTAAGGGTGCAATTACTTAGTGACACTAGAAGGTGATTTAAAGTATAAGGTGATGATTCTTCCCTTTGATCTTTCCATTTTCCCATTAGCTTAAGTTATAGTTTTTATTAAAATTTGTAATTGATATCTCCATTCTATAATCATATATGTTGACTGTTGGAATTGAATTGCTATATTACATGCTTAATGTTTATCCAGCATATTTATTTCCTTCCTGTGGACTATTTGTAGATTGCTTATGGAATTTAAATTAGTACATTAGTGGAAAACCCCTACCTATAAATGTACACCCATACTTGGGATGTAACTCGATTGATGGTGATTACAATGGACCTTTGGTCTAGTGGTTATTGAGTGATGATCTAGATGGATCATTGATGTGGGCCTACCATCCAGTGTTGTTGTGTCTATGTGGTTTTTAAGGATGGTCTTTTATCGCATGGTTTTAATTATTTACCCTATGTGGCCTATTTTGAAAATCGCCCTATGTGGCTCGTTTGATATCGCGTTATGTGGCTTTGTTCTGGTATTTTCCCTATATGGGTTCAATGTTTTATACCATGCAACCATGCGATGGTAAGCCCTATATACTGTAATATGATTAGCCACTAGTCGGCAGGTTTCCATTAAACATCCTAAGATGGTAGTCTCATGAGCTGGGGATGGTGGTATGAGACCTATGCCCGAGCTGTCGGCCTACGCTGGGCTCTGAGCTCCCCGTAGTGACCTTTGAGCTTATTAAACCTGCTGGTTGTAAATGGACTAATAATAACTTGGCTAATCATGCATACATGGCATATTTACGGTGACTAGGATCATTATGCCCATGCGATTACGCTGAATGTTGTGCTAATGACCAGTCATTCGATTTATGATGATGACTTGGATCTTCATACCCATTGGATTATGTTGAGTGTTGCGCTGATGACCAGTCACATTCTTGGGTGATGACCCCAATGCCCGTCCGAATGTTTTACCCGGGGCACCGACCGTCCGGATGTTTTACCCGGGTCGATGATTGCATTCATGCATCCATGCATCTAATAAGACTGCATTTACTCTGTTTTGGTTGTTTGAATGTTTTATACTATTTCTTACCTTAATGCAGTGGTATGTAATCTTGAGGGGAATTCACACTGAGTTGGCCACTCATCCATCAAATATACAACTGTAAAAGTAGTACAGGTGGCTTAAGTGATATGCATGTTCAGACTTGATGAGGAGCAGGGTACGATCACCAGGGATGCATGAATGTATTTGCCTGGAGTAGTTGCGTGATCTTGCGGCTTATATTCATATGCTTTCTGTTATTCTTCATGTATTGAATCATGTAAATCTTATACTTGTTTAAATTCTGAGACATTGGTTTGTATAAGTTCTTATAGGCAATCTCTTGTATACTTTAAATGTAATTACAATTTTCCTTTATGCTGATTTGTCCATTCTACGCTTATCTGTTAACTCTGATTAAAGGAAAATATTATATATTGGATTTGACCATCCTTTAAGGTTAACACTTGGATTTTTGGGAAACAGGTCATATACTTGGGTCCTGAAAACACAGGGCATTACAGGTATATTGCTATATATTGTATATTGGCATGTGGATTGTATATGGATTGTAGATTATGGATGAATTGATTGTGAAGGAATATTTTGTGAAGGGGAGTTGAGTAAGGGGGGGTATTGTTAGTGGAACTGATGCAAATTGATAACTGGTGTATGATTCTTTAACCAAGTTGTAACTGGTTTCTTTTGATAACTGGTGCATGATTCTTTAACCAAGTTATAACTAGTTTCTTTTAATATTTGGTGCATGATTCTTTGTGTGCATATTGTTTATGTTATATGGAGTGTGTTTTATCACAAATTTGACAAAGGGGGAGATTGTAAGTGCTATGGTTCCTAGCTCGTATAATTGTTAAATTTTCTAGTGCCAAAACCTCCTTTGGAATCTGTCTTGTGTAGCTTATCTACATAATGAAGTCTGTGCATCTCCCAAGAACAAGGGTCTTTTGTTCAAGAAATTCAAAAGCAAGTATACTAGTTCATGTTTATGTACAACATCAATAGTGAATTCAAGCTTTCAAGATTCAAGAGTTCAAAGCTTCGTACAAGTCAAGACAATGTTCCTAGACTTTGATACTCAAGTTCAAGCTTCAATGTTAGTCGATTTCAAGCTTCAAGAGTCTCAAGTTCAATCTTCATCCTATGACAAGATCTCAAGCTTCGCGAACTTCATAGAATGACTATCAACTGAAGAAAAAGAAGACTCAATGTTCATACATCACTAACAAGGCATAAATGACCCTAGATTGACCTTAGGGTAGGTCATTTTGAATACATAATTCAATTGACTCATTTTATAAGTGAATAGACTGTTTCTTAACTAGTCTTGGACTCTGTTTGACTAGTCCTAGCACTGGCTCGACCAGTCCAAGAAATTCCACAACCAGTCCTAAGTGTGTTGCAAATTTTCAGAATTTTTTTGTTAAGCCTCAACCAGTCCTAGAGACTGCTCGACTGGTTGTGTAAACAGTGCACGACTCGTGCTTGACCAGTCCTGCGCCCACGACTAAAAGTCCACCGACTATTTCAGGTTCCACATGACCAGTTGTGGATAGGTCACGACCAGTCGTGGAGGTCTCTCGATTGGTTGTGAAGGTCCTACAATCAGTCGTGGAATGACTTTATCATTCCGTGCTCAAAATTTCAAAAATCTGTTGGTCCTACGACTAATCGTAGTATCCACAGGACCAGTCGTAAACGTGATTTCTTCACTTATAAATACAGCACGAATTTTAGAGTTTTTCATTCAATTCGAGCTAAATTAATACGTCACTCTGAGAGATAAGTTAGTCATTTTTTTAAGTTATTGTGCTCATTTAATATTCTCTTATTTTAGCTTTATTATATTTGATTTTGTATTCTATATTCCAATCATATTTGAAGAAGGGATTGAGACTGCCCTTTCCTTGGAATCAAAATCAAATAGAGCTAGCCCAACTTGATTTAATCTAAAATCAATTTAGAACCTAGAATGTTTTCATAAGTGAGTTTGGACATTAAACTTCTACGTTAAAATTCTACTCCGACTTGGTTCTTCTAGGTTACATCTAAAGGAGAATATCCAGGTATTTTACATTATTGTAAATTTCTGTATTTTGGTTTTATTGAGATTGTGCCAAAAAAATCTCTCTGCTTGGTTTATATGAGGTTATCCAGAACACTCAGAGTGTGAGGTTTTTGAATTGTGTAAGCCCAATTCAAAGACATAATTGTGAGGGTTTTAGGTGAACCTAGAAAAACCTATTTTCATAGTGAACGCTAATATCCACTGTGTGAGGATATTAGGAGTGAAGTAGTTGTGTGGCTGTTTTTCTAAACAGTTGGTGTACACACAAGCGAACCACTATAATTTCTGGTCTTATGGTTTGAATGTTTATTTCTTTTTGTGGATGATTGTAATTTCCCTTTTTGCATTGTAGAGAAGTTGTAATTTCTTTTATGCAATTGTGGAGAATGTTGTAATAGCTTAGATTTCCTTCCTTGTTATTTATTTCTTTATTCCTCTGTATCAGTTTGAGTTTTTGATACACAAACCATTCTAGTAAGGTTGTCCTACCATAAACCCTTAGTTTTTATGGTGCAAGGTTGTCCTTAGAAAAACGTTTGTATCAACCTCTCAATACTTATTCTTTGGAGGTTGTCTTTAAATTCAGCATTGTGGGATTGTCTATTGCTATTTGTATTTAATTTATTTAAATTCCGTTGTTATTTTTTTTATTTAGCATAGTCTTACCCCCCCCCCCTAGGACACATAGCTTGGCCTTTTCAAGCTTGTGATCCAAATCTTGAACTTGAGCTTGAGCTAGGGCATGAGTTCTTCATTCTTTAAAGTAGTAACAATGATCTTTCAACTTGGACTTGAGCCTTAAACTTTTGTTCTTGCACTTATACTTGTAATCCCTGAACTTCAACAACGTTCTTCAACTTGAATATATAGAAAAGTTTGGCGATGACGAAGATGACTCACAATGCATGAAGTTGATCTATCCATCTCATCAAAACAAGATACATATTTTAAGTAGTTTGGCACAACAAAATTTGACAATTTTGGGTGCTAGATTTATAAGATAGCATTTACAATATCTCCCTTTATCAAATTTATAGCAAAACTAATTAAAGAATCATGCACCAGTCATGCTACAACAACTCCCCCTTAATCTAGGTAAGGTGATTTGTAGAAACTGTATTAATCAAATACATATCCCAAAAAATATACTTCCATATATTTACACTTCCATATTTTCTACCATCACACATCTCCCCAACAATCATCATATAGCATTAAATATATCCATTCTACATTCTCCCCATTTTTGTCACAATATGACAAAGGAAAGAAAAATAAATAGATGATTTAAGTAAGAAGATATGAGAAGAATATGAGATAAAAGAGTAAATAACATAAACATGTCTATAAATTAGCATCCAAATATCATCATTAAGCATACTAACATGTTCATAAAGTAGCAAAATAAAAACACATGTTCAAGAACTATCCAAGCACAAGAAAAGATAAGAGTTATTACAAACCCAACATTAACAATAAAATCTAGTCAGAACCAGAAGATGGAGTAAGAATAGATGGATCAATTTGATGTAGTCCCTTGTTAATGTGTCGAAGGTATTTACGCATATATTTGAATTGAGTCTCTTGGGACACATGCAAACCTTCCACCTTTTCCTTTAAGCATCTCAATCGCTCATCAAAATCATATGGCGGATAATCATAATCCGCCTTAGAGCCAGATTCTAATTCATCAAAAATATTATCCATAGTTACATCATCAGGAGGTAAAGCATCTTCCTCTCCAGCTTCTTCATCAGCTCCTCTTGCATCCCTATCAACTTGGCCAGGAGCCAACTTTAGATTTATCTTGTTAATGTTTGAAATGTGAAAGGGAAGATGGGATATAGGAGCTTCTCCAATAGGCATGACCACAAAACTATGTGTAGCTAAGACAGTTATTAGATAAGCAAAAGGAATATCACTATGGCCAGGATGAAGACGAAACTGAATTATAATGTAGCAAATAAGAGACGGAAGACACTGGAGTACCAGAAACAACTGAGTGAAGAATGCACACCATGAAAGAAGTTAACTCAGTATTGTTACCAGATCTTGGATATATGTTTGAAATAAAGATTCGATGAAGAATTCTGTATCCAGGTAACATATTTTTAGAACTGAGCACAATACCGAAATGCCATTCCGCATTTATGTTGCATAAATCTCTAGTTAACATACATTTTTCTGATTCAGATAATCTTGCAACCAATGTGGATATTGGAATTCCTTCATCATTAACTGGTATATCCATCAAGCTAGAAATCAAATGACGATCTACTGGAAATGAACCTTCTGTAAACATCACAGTGAAGGTGAAATTTTCAAAAAAAAAATCACTGATACATGCATACATGGCTTAAGCAATGGACCGATATGTCGATCCGCCCTAATTCAATATGTTAGCCCATCCAACAGCCACAAGGAGAGGAACGATATTGAAAGGACTCAAATGGTGACAGTCCGCTCAACAATGACATTGTAGAGACGAATATCCCACAGATATTCCAGGTCCTCTTCAGGTGGTCGAAGAGTACGCACCAAAATAGGTGTGGAATGGGAACAAGAAGGACCACGAGTGTTTCTCTTCTTATATCTTACCTTCCATTTCAAGATGTAAAAAAAGAATACAAGACAGGAATGGAGGGTTTTACACAAATCAGATTTTTTGCAAGATAACCAAAGAAACTACTAGAAACCATGAAATAAACTTCAAAATCAAGGAAATAGAAGTGCAAAGATCCTAAATTCAAAAGGAAAATGAAAAAGATGCACTAACTAAGTTGTAATCGAAGGTAGGTTAGACCAATTGTGGAAGGGTTGGTTGGAGAAGATGAGAAGAATGAAGAAAAATGATTTTTCCACTTTTTAAAACCCCAAACCCGAGTTACTTAACTGGTCGAGTACATACTTGACAGGTCGTCCCACGACTGGTCGAGTGTGTACTTGATTGGTCGTGCAACCTCAAAAAATTTCAATTTTCAGCAACTTTTGATTTATTTAAAAAAATGTACAAAAAAAAAACATACAATATAGTACAAACAAACACAATTAACTCAGATCACATTACACATACCAATATCCAATTTCAATTTAGCAAACCTGTTTCTGTCAAGTGGTTTTGTGAAAATGTTTGCAAGTAGATTTTCAATTTGAATATAATCTAACGAAATAATCTTATCTTCCACTAATTCACGAATATAATGATATCTAATGTCAATATTCTTAGTTGGTGAATGTTGGATTGGATTTTTAGAGATGTTAATTGTGTTAGAGTTATCGCAATACAGTACCATATAATCTTACGTAAATCCATAATTATTTAACATCTTCTTCATCCACACAAGTTGAGTGCACGCATTACCAACTGCAATATATCAGCCTCACCTGTGGATAGCGATAAAGAACTCTGTTTCTTACTATGCCATGAAACTAAGCGATTCCTGACATAAAAACATCCACCACTGGTAGACTTGCGATCATTAATATTACCAGCCCAATCAACATCTATATAATTGACTAATTGAACATTAGTATCTGTGGATACCAAAGGCCACAATTGGCCGAACGTGCGACATATCTCAAAATATGCTTGATAGCAATCAGGTGGGATTCTTTAGGATCAGATTGATACCTAGCACAACTACCTATGCTGAATGCCATATCAGGTTGGCTCACAGTTAAATATAATAAACTACCTATCATACTGCGATATAACTTGGGATCTACAGTTTTACCTATTGAATCCTTAGAGAGCTTAAGTGTCGTACTCATAGGAGTATCAAAGTTTTTACCGCTCTCAAATCTAAACTTTTTCACCAAGTTTAGAGCATACTTGGTTTGAGAAATAAAAATCCCATCAGCAAGCTGTTTCACTTGCAGATCTAGAAAGTAATTCAATTCTCCTACCATGCTCATTTCAAACTTGGACTTCATCAATTCTGCAAACTCAACGGACATGTTAGAATTAGTAGATCCATAGATAATGTCATCGACATATATCTGTACTATTAGAATGTGATCATTGTGTTTCTATACAAACAATGTCTTATCAACACTCCTCATTACAAAATTATGACTCAGTAAAAACTTAGTTAACTTTTTATACCATGCCTTGGGAGCTTTTTTAATCCCTAGAGTGCCTTTTCAGGTGATAAACATGATCAGTATGTTTAGGGTCTTTAAAACCCTTAGGCTAATCTACATATACTTCCTCATGCAGATCACCGTTCAAGAAAGCACTCTTGACATCCATTTGATAGATTTTGAAATTTTTGTAATAAACAATGGATATGAATAGTTTGATAGATTCAAGAGGAGCTACTGGGAAAAATGTTTCATCATAATCGATGCCTTCTATCTGAGTGTACCCTTGTACAACCAGTCTAGCCTTATTTCTTATAATGTTCCCTAATTCATCAGACTTATTTTTAAAGATCCACTTAGTTCTAATTATATGTTTATCATCAGGTCTATGAACTAAATGCCATATATCATTTCTTATAAATTGATTAAGTTCATCTTGCATAGCTACAATCCAGTTTTCAACAGTAAGTGCTTCTTTTACATTAACCGGCTCAATTTGGGAAGTGAAGCACACATAGTTACATATATTTTCTAATTGTCTATGAGTGTGCACACCAGTGAGAGGGTTCCCAAGTATTTGATCAGTTGGATTGTCTTTAACTGACCGTAGTTCAGTGTCATTTTGACTAGATGAAGAGTCTGGTTTATCAAATAAAGAGACTTCATCATCTTCTGAACTAGAGACAGGTGTATTTAGGTGATCATCTATAACCACATTAATGAATTCCTGAATTACATTGGTTCTCTTATTGAGAACACAATATGCTCAACTATTTAGTACATATCTTAGGAAAATACCCTCATCACTTTTAGTGTCGAATTTTTCCAAAATTTTCTAGTCACGTAGAATATAGCATTTGCTGTCGAAACCTCGAAAGTATTTGACTGTTGGCTTCTTATTGAACCACAGTTCATATGTAGTCTTATTATTTGATTTTCTAGTATATACATGGTTAATAATATAACAAGCAATGTTCACAGCTTTAACCCAAAGATTTTTAGGAAGTTTCATGCTATTTAACATAACATTTGCCATCTCTTGAAGCACACGATTTTTTTCTTTCAACAACCCCATTCTGTTAAGGTGTCTTAGGAGCAGAAAATTCATACAATATCCTGTGATTGCTACAGAACTCCTCAAAATTGCTATTATCAAATTTGGATCCATGATCACTTCGTATTTTAGTAACATGTGATTCCTTCTCAGTTTAGATACGCTTGAGTATCCTTTTCACTTCATCGAGAGTTTCAAATTTCTCTCATGAAAACTACCCATGTAAACCTGGTAAAGTCATCCACTATTACTAGAATATATTTCTTACCACCTCGACTCTCCGTTCTAGGAGGTCCAACGAGATCCATGTGGAGGAGTTCAAGCAGTTTGGATGTGACATTGGAGTTCACTTTCTTATGAGCACTCCTAGTTTATTTTTCAATTTGACATTTGCCACAAATTTTATCCATTTTCTTTAACTTGGGTAGACCTCTTATTACTTCAACTTTGCCCAGTCTATAATGATTACGGTAGTGTACATGTCCTAGGCGTTTATGCTATAGATCGGTCTCATTGGTTTGGATCATGTAACAAGATAACTTAGACGAGCCTGAATTATTGACTATATGTTAGTTCTCAGATGTTCTGCACCAGTCAATATCACAGAACCATTCTCATTAGAAATCTCACACCCTTGATTGGTGAATTTGATGTTATGTTTATTATCGCAGATTTGAGAAATGCTTGAGAGATTATGCTTAAGGCCCTCTACAAACAAAACATTCTCAAATGGAGGAAGATTAAAGAGTTGAACCGTACCTTGGCCAACAATTCTGCAATTGCTACCATCACCGAAAGTGACTGAACCATCAGTCATATCCTTGAGATTGGTGAACAAATCCTATCACCTGTCATGTGTCTAGAACAACCACTGTTTAGGTACCACTTTGATTGACTCAAAGCCTTAAAAGCAGTGTGGGCAACCAGACAAGCAACCTTAGGGACCCATTTCATTACTGTTTTGGGTTTTGGAGCATTGTTGGTTTTTCTATACTTGTAGTTGTTATATATTCTACCATTCGAGTTAGATTTTAGAAGCTCCTTGAGTAAATCTACAATTTTCTCAACTAAGGGGTTATAATTCTGATTTATATAATTGATATGGTTGCTTTTAGGTGTCATAGCTTGAAAAGTTTTAGGATTTTTAAAACTATTTTGATTTAGACTTTTGCCTTTTGAATTAGAGGACTCCCCTTTAACAAACTTAGGAGGAGTAGTCTTAAATTTAAGAGGCATATTTTTATCGTACTCCAGACCAGATCAATTACCACATTTCCTTGATCCGGTTAGCAATTTTTCTAGTTTAGGATCACCCTGGGCATACCTTCAAGTATCCTTCGAACTCAAGAGAGAAGAGACTTTTAATTTTAGTTTTTCATTTTCAGATTTTAGATTTTCAATTTAGAAGGTTTTGAAATCTAAATCACACTTAGCTTTTTCAAAACAATCAGAAAGATGTAAATTTTCTAAAACTAGATTATCAAAATCTTCTTTTAGTTTTAAAAACTTTTCCTTTTGAAGTTTTAGTTTTACAACTATCTTACAACTCTCCCTGTATAGGGCATTATAGGCATATTGTAAATCATCATCATTTTCAGGGTCGTTTGTCAGATTTTCACATAAGTTGAATTACAACTGTCTGAGGAAGTGACTCTGGCTAGAGTCATTAAGGCCTTGACCTCATTAGTAGACTTAGGTTCAGAATCATCTGACTCAGAAGAAGCTTCGGAACAAGACGATTCATCCCATGTAGCCAACATACATTTCTTTTTAGGTTTGTCCCTCTTTAGACATTTATTTGCCAGATGCCCATATTCATGGCAGTTGAAGCATTAGTTGTCTTTAATAGATTTCCAATCTTTATATCTACTCTTTTTCTTTTCATAAGGTCTTTGAAAATCTACTCTCTTTTTGCTTTTGAAAATTTTGTAAAACTTCTTGGCTAATAGTGCCATATCATCTTCAGAATTTTCACAATCAGAATTTTCAGCATTATCTTGAGAAATATTTTTAGAAGACTTAAGGGCTATGGACTTACTTTTAGGAGCCTTAAAATTTAACTTGTAGGTTCGTAAAGACCAACAAGTTCTTCAACCTGCATGTTATCTGTATCACAAAGTTCCTGAATGACAGTCACCTTAGAATTGAACCTATCAGGCAATGAGCACAGTATTTTTGCACAGACTTTACTTTCTGGGATGTTATCACCATGTCACGCCCCGAAATCCGGCACCTGGGTATATTCGACCCCGATTCCGTACCCGCAGGCATGACTTATGTTTTGTATGTTTACACTTCATAATCCACACGTATATTGACAAAATGATCTCACTCATAAAATATAACAATCCAAAATTTTTATAATCGAACATTTATTTAAAGAAGAATAACATGTCCATGTTCTGACTATTCAAGATTACCATCAAACACATGTCATCATAATGTTGTCTTACTAAATGTTCATTACACTAATTTAGAAAATGGTAAAAAATAAAAATAAATAAAAGAAAATCTCTTTAAGCTCCTCCATGTTATCCCGATCCTGAAATTTTAAAATCCCAATAGGGTAAGCTGTGAAGCCTAGTAAGTAATCTCAACACAGGTTTCAAAATAACCTCATATAACATGAATAAAAGTATTAAAAGATACAATACCTATTTAGGTAAAACAACAAATGGGGAGATTTAATAAACACAAAATTTCAATGTAAATTCAAAGAAATATGAATGCATGAAATCAACATATGCTATACTCCATGATAAAAGGTGTGGTTTATTCTTTTTAACACCAGGGCCAGTTTACACCGGTTGGCCAACACCCACGCTAATACAACACCTAGCCTGGCAATGGGAACCTCTTGCATGATATGCTCACCCATCCAAAGGGCACTTAGTGAGGGACCCATTTGTACGTTAGCTGGTCAGACTACTACCCTACCGAACCTGGCAGTGGGAACCTTTTGCAATCCTAACATGCTCACCCACTCAAAGGGTACGGTAGAGGTTCCAAAAGGTACCAATTGGGTTTCTGGGACTTTCAACCCAAGGGTCTTGATCGCCCCACCTATTTACGCTTTAGGGATTTTCAACCCAGAGGACTTAATCGCCCCACCTATTTTCTGGTGTTTCATAACTATTTTAATGATGCATGATTTTAATATTGCATTAATCAAGTATTTCAAAAATCTTCAATGGTTGCTATTCTTTGATCAATCCATAATACTTTGTGTATATAATTTATCAAACTAAAAATACAATTTTCAATCAATGTAAATTGTCCTTACGTGATTAAAGTTCTACAAAAAAATAAACATGTAATGTAATATATTAGATCTTGATTAAAGTTCTACATAAAGAAAAGAAATAATAATAATAAACATGCAACGTGCTTTATTACATCTAAGAATTTAGAAATTTATATATAAACTCAAGATTTTTGCAATAATTCTAACAACAAAGTTAAAATGTAAAAATAAAATTTTAATGTAAGATTAACAATAAGACAATATAAAACTCGAATTAAGGCATATTAAAATAATGACAACCGATGTAATAAAAAAGTTAAAAATTAAAGATCATTTTTAGGAAGCATGGTAAGTAGTTGCATTAAAAAAAAAACTAAGATGGCAAAGATTAATTATAAGTACAAAAGAACAAACAAATATATGTATATATATAATATATATAAGTTTTTCTTTTATATATAATTATCAAGTGAGAGATACTCACTTTTTTATAAAAAGAAAAAGTGTATATATATATATATTTCCTTTTTCTCTTTCCTCCTTTTCTTTCTTCATTTTTCTCTTTCCTCTCTCTCTCTCTCTCTCCTGCTTGGTAGTGAGATGTCACTTACGTCTCCCCTCTTTCTCTTTTATATTATAAGGTGGGTCCCACTTTATGTTAATGCATGGGAGGTTTCACACGTGATTTTTCATCTTCACGTGTTTTTTTTTTCTCTTTGCTGGACGAAACGCAAGTGAGTTATGGATTTCATATATATTGAAAATTATCCAAAGTTTGGTATGAACCGCATATTTGATATGAAATATGACCCCTCACGCTAAAACTAAACCGGTAAGGTTTTATGATTTTCGAAGTTGTATAATGTGTACCGTTGGTTCGATGATCGATTGAATAGATAAGACGATCTATGATAATAACAAAAATGATTGATGAGCGGTTGGATGATTTTGTAAATGAGAAGTGTATGGTCCACTAGGTTCCTTGACAGGAGACAAAGTTTGTGTACAGATGGTTTCATGGATGGTTTAAAGTATAAGAGTTTGTTGTGTGATGTACAGGGTGTAATAATATATATAAGTGTACACAGATTCTTTTAAAATATAAAATCGGAACTAACTTTCTAAGCCTAGATCACCATTGATTTGTGGGTCTAATTGTCTCGTAAGAGATATTTTCTCAAAATCGACCGATAAGAGCGTTGGGCATAACAAGATCTTCATGATGAACCATTAATGTTAGTTTTTAGATGGACCGCTTGAGAGTTATGATCCATATTTGCAATGGATGGTGACATAATGGATCTAAGTGTAGAAATTAAGGGATTTTGGTTTAAATTAGGTGAATAGGTCTTGGTATAAGTTCGGATATAAATGGGCATGTGCAAATATGGTTTTAAGAATAGTCTATGTGGATGGTGAAAAGGCCAAGCTATATGTCCTAGAGGGGGGGTGAATAGGACAATGCCAAATAAAAACTTATAACAGCGGAATAATAAAGAAAATGATAGCCAAATTAAATAATAATGCAGGAAAGAAAAACAACCTCAAAATTCAGATCTTGAGAGGTTGATACAAACGTTATTCTAAGGACAACCTTACACCAAAAACAGAGTTTATGGTAGGACAACCTTATTTCTAGAAAGGTCTTTGTATCAAGTCTCAAATCGAAGAGGAATACAAAAACAAATATGAACTGAATTGAAATAACTTGTAATTAAAGATGTATTGTTCTAGGGACAGCCATACACCATAAAAATGGCAGGGCAACCTTGTTGGAACAACTTTCAAATGAAATTGAAAATCAAGCTTATAAAGGAATAGCAGAAAGTAAATTCTAAGCTATTACAACATTCTCACAAAGCTTGAAATAATTACAACATTCACCACCATACATACATCCCACAAAAAGAATAAAAACAATTAAAAGAATAAATCAATCAACCACAACTCAAAGGATTTATAGTGGTTCGCTTGTGTGTTCACCAATTGTTATCCAACAGCCACACCACTCCTAATATCCTCACACAAGGGATATTAGCGTTCACTAAAGATAGGTTTTCCCAGGTTCACCCAAAACCCTTACAATTGTGTCTTTGTATGTGGGCTTACACAATTAAAAACCCCACTTCGAGTTTTCCTGGCTTTCCTCGGATAACCAATATAACAAGATTTTTCGCAAATCTTGAAAGAAACCAAAATAATAGAAAGGAATTTACAATATGTAAAATACCGAATATCTTCTTCGTTGTAGTAGCCGGTAGAACCAAATCAAAGTAGATGATTGAATGTCCAAGTTCAATGTCCAAGACTCGATTACAATGGTTCTAGATCTAATTGATTTTAAATTAAACCAAACAGGGCTTGCCTTAATTGATTTTGATTCCAAAGAAAGGGAATAACAATTCCTCTTTTCAAATCGATTGGAATAGCAGAAACAAAATCAATTAAAATAAAGCTAAGGAAAGAAGATATTAAATAAGCACACTTAGCTTGGATGGAGCACAAAATTATCTCTCGAAGTTCGACGAAGATTGGCGTGAATACTTTAATTAAATCGATGATTTCTTGAGATTCGTGCACTATTTATAGGTGAAAAGATCAGGTCTTCGAGTCTAGAGTGCTCTTCGACTAGTCGAAGCTCTAGAGATATTTGAAAGATTAGGCGGGATAAGCGCACGTTCTACGATCGTCGTAGCCCTCCTACGAGGTCGTAGGTCACCTACGTGGTCGTAGGTTTCCTTCGGCTGGTCGTAGGTCCTGAAAAGTTGGACTTTGAGTCGTAGATTCTACGACGGGTCGAAGATGCAGAAACACTTTTCCTACGATGGTCGAACAGATTCCGGGACTAGTCGAAGGCTAACAGATTTTATCCTAATTTGTAACAAACTTACGATCGATCCAGGAATTTCTTAGACTGGTCGAAGCAAGTCTAGGACTAGTCGAAGAAGCCCTAGGACTAGTCGAAGAACAGACCAATCACATGTAAAATAACATTCGACTTATGTATCCGAAATGACCTACTTCTAAGGTCATCCTATGGTCAAACAAACCTCAATCATGAAGTATGGACATTGAAATAAGAGACCATGAAGAATGAGCCTTGAAGTCTTGATGTAGACTAAACCTTGAAGTAGCTCAATCATGAAAGTGGCTTGAGTTTCAGCTTGAGTCTTGAGTTCAGCTTGACTTTCAACTTGAGTTCAGCTTGAGTCTTGCCTTGTACTTTCTTTTTCTTTTCAGCTTGAGTCTTGTGAGCAGTTCTTGCATTCAAGAGTCTTGTCTTGTGATCAGTTCTTTCATTCAAGATCTTGAGTCTTGTACTTGAGAGCTTTGCTTGATGTGAGCTTAGCTTGTTCATGTATGTTGATCCTTGAGAGAGCTTCACTTAAGCAGGTTATATATAACAGAGTATAATAGTGATTTTGGCACTACAAATTTGACAACACATAGGGATAGAAACTATAGCACTTACAATCTCCCCCTTTGTCAAATTAGTGACAAAACACATAACCAAACAAAAGTAAAACAACTGGTTAATACATGCAAATCAATAATCAACATTTAACATTCAACCAGTTTCAACATTCAACAAGAAACAAGATCAAACAAGATCAAACATATATTCTTCTTGACACCCCACTCCCCCTGAGTAACATAACCAATGCTACTCCTCTCACAATCACATTAACAACAAACCATTCTCCCCCTTTTTGTCACAATATGACAAAGGAGAACTAAATAAAGGAATGAGAGTAAACATGAGGAGGAAATAGAGAAATGAGAGTAAACATGAGGAGGAAATAGAGTATAGCAAAAGAGTCATAGAGATACTCAAGATAGCATCACAGATATCCAGCATAAATTTTACATGAAAAACAAATATCCAGCATAGAATCCAACTCAAACTCAATCAAACAAGAGCAAAGTAATAAAGTTATTACATACCAAAAGTCTCATAGAAACTAGTCAGAATTAGAACGTGAAGATGGAGCAGGAATAGAAGGATCAAGTTGGTGCATGCCTTTGTTTAAGCGCCTAAGATATTTGCGCATATACTTGAATTGCAAATCATGAGCAACAGACATGTTTTCCAACTTAACATTTATATCCTCAACTCTACCTTCTAATGCACTCAGACGTGCATCAACATCGGATGGTACAAAATCTGGATCATTAGCTGAGTCAGAATCCAGTTCCTCAAAAATATCATACACATATTTCTTGCAATTTAAACAAAAATTGGAATTCAATCTAGCAAATATATACAATATTATACAAGAAGGCATAAATTATCAATTTAAAATGCACATGCCAAGATCAAATTTCATCTTTTTGAACCTGCTTTTATCAAGAGGTTTTGTGAAAATGTCAGCTCGTTGAACTTCGTAGGAATATATTCTAGAGATATAACTTTTTCTTCTACTAATTCCCTTATATAATGAAATCTAATGTCAATATGCTTAGTACGAGAATGCTGAATAGGATTTTTTGAAATATTTATCGCACTGGAATTATCACAATGTAATAACATAGAATCCTGTTTAATTCCATAATCACTTAGCATTCTTTGCATCCAAACAAGCTGTGTACATGCATTACCAGCTGCAATATACTCAGCTTCAGCTGTTGAAAGTGATATAGAATTTTGTTTCTTACTAAACCAGGAAACATTTCCAATGAAAAACAACCACCACTGGTTGATTTTCTATCATCTAGATTACCAGCCCAGTCAGCATCCAAGTACCCAACTAATTGAACATTGGTTTCATGAGGATACCAGAGACCGAGATTTACAGTATTTGCGACATATCTAATAATTCGCTTGACAAAGAATCAAGTGAGATTCTTTTGGATCAGATTGATATCTTGCGCAAATACCAACACTTAGAGAAATATCAGGTCTACTAGCAGTTAGATATAACAAACTACCAATCATACTCCGATAAAGTTTTGAGTCAACATTTTTACCATTAGAGTCTTTTGATAGTTTCAGGGTAGTACTCATAGGAGTATCGAAATTCTTGCCATTCTCAAATCCAAATCTCTTGATTAGATTCAAGGCATACTTAGATTGAGAAATGAATATTCCTTCGATTGTTGCTTTACTTGCAATCCAAGGAAATAAGTCAATTCCCCAACCATGCTCATTTCAAACCGTGATTTCATCAAATCTGCAAACTCAGTAGTCAAGTTAGTACAAGTTGATCCATAAATGATATCATCAACATAAATCTGTACCATTAAGATATGATCATTTTGTTTTTTAACAAACAGAGTTTTATCAACTAGATCCCATTTGAAAATTATGAGTTAAAAGAAATTTCGTTAGTTTCTCATACCATGCCCTAGGTGCTTGTTTTAATCCATAAAGTGCCTTTTAAGCCGATACACATAATCAGTATTTTTGGAATCTTCAAATCCCATTGGCTATTCAACATAGACTTCTTCATGTAAATCGCCATTTAGAAAAGCACTTTTTACATCCATCTGATAGATCTTTATCTTTTTAAAACATGCAATGGATATAAATAGTCTGATAGATTCAAGACGTGCTACAGGTGCAAAGGTTTCATCGAAATCAATCCCTTCAATTTGAGTATAACCTTGTACCACCAGTCTAGCGTTGTTTCTAATTATATTTCCACCATTCATTAGACTTATTTTTGAAAATCCATTTTGTTCCAATGATGTGTTTATCTTTAGGTCTTGGTACGAGATACCAAACATCATTTCTTATGAATTGGTTGAGTTCATCTTGCATCGCAACAATCCGGTTTCTCATCAGTGAGCGCTTCTTTTACGTTAGATGGTTCAATTTGGGATGTAAAACATACATAATTACATATATCCTCAAGTTGTCTACGGTGCGAACACCGGTGAGAGGGTTTCCAAGAATTTGTGTGGTTGGATGATCTTTAACAGTCCTCAACTCAGAATCAGTTTGATTTGATGAAGTATCGGGTTTATCAATGATTAGTACTTCATCATTATCTCTGAATTAGAAGTTGGTGTGTTTAAATGATCATCAATGACAACATTGATGGATTCTTGAGTCACACCAGTCCTTTTGTTCAGACCCTATAAGCTCGATTGTTTAAAGAGTATCCTAGAAAAATACCTTCATCACTCTTCGTATCGAACTTTCCCAAATTTTCACGATCACGTAAAATATAGCACTTCCTGCCAAAAACTCGAAAGTATTTAACAGTAGGCTTTTTATTGAACCACAATTCGTAAGCCGTCTTATTATTATCTTTTTTGTGTAGACTCGGTTAATAATATAGCAAGCTGTGTTGACTGCTTCAGCCCAAAGATTTTTAGAGCTTCATGCTATTCAACATGACATTAGCCATTTCCTGAAGCACCCTATTCTTCCTTTCTACAATTCCATTTTGTTGTGGAGTTTTGGGAGCAGAGAATTCATGTAATATTCCTTGGTCGTTACAGAACTTCTCAAAATTGCTATTCTCAAATTCAGATCCATGATCACTACGAATCTTACTGATTTGAGAGGATTTTTCAGTTTGAATCCTTTTGAGAACTTTTCTTACTTCTTCAAGGGTTTGATTTATCCCTTAAGAAGACTACCCAAGTGAATCGGTAAAGTCATCAACTATTACCAAGATGTACTTTTTCCCACCTCGACTTTCGTTCGGTAGGTCCTATCGATCCATGTGGAGAAGTTCGAGTGGTCTTGATGTGGTATTTGAATTCACCTTTTTGTGTGAGTTCTTTGTTTGTTTGCCTATCTGGCACGCACCACATATTTTATCTAATTTATGAAGTTTGGGTAATCATCTTACAAGTTCTCGTTTGCTCAATCGATATAAATTTCGATAATGTACATGTCCAAGACGTTTGTGCCATAAATCGGTCTCGTCTGTATGGACCATGTAACATGTTTGATTAGATGAGCTGGATTCACTAATAATATAGCAATTTTCGGACGTTCTACGTCCAGTTAATATTACAGAAACCCTTATTATTTAATATCTCACAACTTTGATTAGAAAACCGAACATTATGGTTATTATCACATATTTGTGATATACTAAGCAAGTTATGCTTTAGGCCTTCAACATATAAAACATTTTTAAACACGGAAGATTAAAAAGTTGAACCGTACCTTGGCCTAAAATCTTGCATTGCTTCCATCACCAAATGTGACTGAACCATCAGTCATATCTTTCAGATCGGTGAATAAGGCTTTGTCACTGTCATATGCCTGGAGCATCCACTGCCTAGGTACCACTTTGAATGACTTGTTGCTTTGAAAGCAGTGTGAGCAACCAAGCAGGTGACTTTAGGAACCCATTTCATAACTGTTTTGGGTTTAGGAACATAGTTGGTCTTCTTTTGTGTATATTTGTAGGAATGACCTATAGAGTTAGATTTTAATAGCTCCTTGAGTAAATCAACTATCTTTTCAGCTAGTGGATTTCGATTCTGATTAAAGTTGACATGGCTGTTTCTAGGTTTTTGAAAAGTTTTTGAATTTTTAGAAAAATCTTGATAAGTACTTTTTCCTTTTGAGTTTGAGGACTCTCCTTTAACAAACATAGGAGGAGTATACTTTTGTTTAGGAGGTTGATTTTTATCATAGCCCAACCCGGATCGATCGCCACATTTTCTTGATCCGGATAACAATTTTTCTAACTTTAGATCACCTTGGGCATATTTCCATGTGTCCTTTAAACTCGAAGAGAGGAAACTTCAGTTTTAAGTTTCTCAATTTCAGATTTTAAATCAACAATTTGAGAGTTTTTAAATTCCAAATCGCATTTTGATTTTTCAAAATTATCAAATTTGTGATTTTTCTAAGACAAGCGATTCAAAACAATTTTTGAGTTTAGAAAACTTTTCTTTTTGAAGTTTAAGTTTGTAACAATTTTACAACTTTCCTTATATAGGGCATTGTAAGCATCTTGAAGATCATCTTCATTTTCACATTCACTATTGAGATTTTCTTCACTTGTAGAGTCATTATCTGAAAATGTGAATTTGGCTAGAGTCATAAGAGCTTTGACCTCATTGCCGGACTCGGTTTCAGAAATTCAGAAGAACCTTCAGAATCGGATGATTCATCCCATGTAGCCAACATACCCTTCTTCTTGGGTTTGTCCCTTTTAGGACATCTATTTGCTAAGTGCCCATATTCTAGACTTGTAACATTGACTATCTTTCAAAGATTTTCAAGATTTGGGTCTAAACTTCTTTTTGTCATTTGATTTTTGAAAATCAACTCTTTTCTTGCTTTTGAAAATTTTGTAAAATTTTTAGCTAAAAGAGCCATGTCATCTTCTGAATCAGATTTTCTTCTGAACTACATTTAGAAGATTTTAGAGCGAAAGATTTACCTTTAGGAGCTTTAAAGTTTAACTCGTAGGTTTGTAGAGAACCAACTAGTTCTTCAACCCTCATATTATCCGTATCACGAAGTTCTTGGATTGCGGTTACTTTAGAATTGAACCGTTCAGGGAAGTGAGCGTAGTATCTTTGCACACACTTTACTTTCCGGGATTTTATCGCCAAGACCCCACATTGAGTTTACAATGTCATTCAATCTAGTGTAAAAGTCCATAAACATCTCATTTTCCTCCATATGAATTTCTTCAAATCTGGTTGTGAGGAGTTGGACTTTAGATTTTTGACAATTGTAGTACCCTCGTGTGTCATTTCTAATGTATCCCAAGCTTGCTTTGCAGTATCACAAGAAATGATTCTTTTGAACTCATCCGGTGATAGTGCGCAAGTAATTGCATTTAGTGCTTTAGCATTTGCACTACTCTCACTTTTCGAAGGGTGGTCCATTGGTAATATGGTGTGGTTTTCATAGACTTTGAACCATCAACCCCGGTAACTTCCATGATAGGAGGATTCCATTCAGTCACTGTGGCTTGCCGCACATTTTCATCCATGGCTTTGAGGACGATCCGCATTCTGGCTTTCCAAGAAGCATAGTTGGTCTTCTTTTGTGTATACTTGTAGGAATGACCTATAGAGTTAGATTTTAATAATCATCGAAGAATTAAATCCAAGAATTAAAAGGAGCTATTAGGCTTTGATACCACTTGAAAAGGCCAAGCTATATGTCCTAGAGGGGGTGAATAGGACAATGCCAAATAAAAACTTATAACAGCGGAATAATAAAGAAAATGATAGCCAAATTAAATAATAATGCAAGAAAGAAAAACAACCTCAAAATTCAGATCTTGAGAGGTTGATACAAACGTTATTCTAAGGACAACCTTACACCAAAAACAGAGTTTATGGTAGGACAACCTTATTTCTAGAAAGGTCTTTGTATCAAGTCTCAAATCGAAGAGGAATACAAAAACAAATATGAACTGAATTGAAATAACTTGTAATTAAAGATGTATTGTTCTAGGGACAGCCATACACCATAAAAATGGCAGGGCAACCTTCTGGAACAACTTTCAAATGAAATTGAAAATCAAGCTTATAAAGGAATAGCATAAAGTAAATTCTAAGCTATTACAACATTCTCACAAAGCTTGAAATAATTACAACATTCACCACCATACATACATCCCACAAAAAGAATAAAAACAATTAAAAGAATAAATCAATCAACCACAACTCAAAGGATTTATAGTGGTTCGCTTGTGTGTTCACCAACTGTTATCCAACAGCCACACAAAAAGCTACTCCACTCCTAATATCCTCACACAAGGGATATTAGCGTTCACTAAAGATAGGTTTTCCCAGGTTCACCCAAAACCCTTACAATTGTGTCTTTGTATGTGGGCTTACACAATTAAAAACCCCCACTTCTGAGTTTTCCTGGCTTTCCTCAGATAACCAATATAACAAGATTTTTCTGCAAATCTTGAAAGAAACCAAAATAATAGAAAGGAATTTACAATATGTAAAATACGAATATCTTCTTCGTTGTAGTAGCCGGTAGAACCAAATCAAAGTAGATGATTGAATGTCCAAGTTCAATGTCCAAGACTCGATTACAATGGTTCTAGATCTAATTGATTTTAAATTAAACCAAACAGGGCTTGCCTTAATTGATTTTGATTCCAAAGAAAGGGAATAACAATTCCTCTTTTCAAATCGATTGGAATAGCATAAACAAAATCAATTAAAATAAAGCTAAGGAAAGAAGATATTAAATAAGCACACTTAGCTTGGATGGAGCACAAAATTATCTCTCGAAGTTCGACGAAGATTGGCGTGAATACTTTAATTAAATCGATGATTTCTTCCGAGATTCGTGCACTATTTATAGGTGAAAAGATCAGGTCTTCGATCGTCTAGAGTGCTCTTCGACTAGTCGAAGCTCTAACGATATTTGAAAGATTAGGCGGGATAAGCGCGACCGTTCTACGATCGTCGTAGCCCTCCTACGATCGTCGTAGGTCACCTACGATCGGTCGTAGGTTTCCTTCGACTGGTCGTAGGTCCCGCAAAGGTTCTCGACTTCGAGTCGTAGATTCTACGACGGGTCGAAGAAGTCGACACTATTCCTACGATCGGTCGAACATTCCATGACTAGTCGAAGGCTAACAGATTTTATCCGTAATTTGTAACAAACTTACGATCGATCCAGGAATTTCTTAGATCGGTCGAAGCAAGTCTAGGACTAGTCGAAGAAGCCCTAGGACTAGTCGAAGAAGACCAATCACATGTAAAATAACATTCGACTTATGTATCCGAAATGACCTACTTCTAAGGTCATCCTATGGTCAAACAAACCTCAATCATGAAGTATGGACATTGAAATAAGAGACCATGAAGAATGAGCCTTGAAGTCTTGATGTAGACTAAACCTTGAAGTAGCTCAATCATGAAAGTGGCTTGAGTTTCAGCTTGAGTCTTGAGTTCAGCTTGACTTTCAACTTGAGTTCAGCTTGAGTCTTGCCTTGTACTTTCTTTTTCTTTTCAGCTTGAGTCTTGTGAGCAGTTCTTGCATTCAAGAGTCTTGTCTTGTGATCAGTTCTTTCATTCAAGATCTTGAGTCTTGTACTTGAGAGCTTTGCTTGATGTGAGCTTAGCTTGTTCATGTATGTTGATCCTTGAGAGAGCTTCACTTAAGCAGGTTATATATAACAGAGTATAATAGTGATTTTGGCACTACAAATTTGACAACACATAGGGATAGAAACTATAGCACTTACAGATGGGCATTTACACTCTTAGATGTTTTAGATCGATGATGGACCTCGCATTTTGAAGATTTAACTTAAATGAACAAATTCCCAGTTAAGGGTTTTTAAGCGCTACGTAATGATGAATTCAATTTTGTAATTGGGTCACTGAACATGGGTGATTTCTACCGTCAGATTTTGATAAGTACCCACTGGATGAACATTTTTGGAAAATAAAATAGATGATTGGAATTCTTATATAGCCATTTACAAAATGTCCAGATGGTTAGTTTTTGAGAAAGGTCTGTACATGTGGGTATTTATCCTGGGATTACTTGGCGCCCAAATTGATCAAGTTGTAGTTGTTAGAATCTTAATTCATTGGTATGGTTTCTATAGAAAAATATAAGAATCATAATAGTCATGTCGAACTATTTGTTTGGGTCCCAAAAATGGGTGGATCTGATCATATGACATTTTGTTTGGTATGATAGAGATGTCCAAAAATCCTATAGATGGAATGTAATATATATCTAGTGATTTCAAGGTAAATGTACGGAGGGTTTTACGATCGGACAAAATATTTAAAAGATATATGTCGTTTTTAATATATACCATTTGAATTATAATTATGGTATTGGTCCTGTGATATGTATGATCACGTTTAATGAAATCTAACCTGATAATAATCTTAGTTATGAAAATTATATCATAATCTGAAAGTTAGGAATTTGGTTAAGTGGACTTATGCAATTGTGGCCCTTGATTTATAAAAAAAAATATTTAGAATTTAAGATTGAAAAAAATAAACAGGTGGTTAGGTTCCTTAAAATATGAATAAGTAAGTGTACGGATAATTTATCAATTGAATGAGTGGTCAAAAAGTTATAAGGGATATATGACAATGTGATGTAGGGTTCACCCAAGGAAAGTGTTATCCTATCATAGTTACTAGTATCAAGTTTTAATATTTATAGGAGAATTCTTTTAAAAAATGAACAACCCAATAAATAAATAAATAAATTATACCACTAAAATTTACTTGGGATATTACATACTACCCTCCTTAAAGGAATTTCGTCCCCGAAATTTTAATTACCTTCCTTAACGAAAAGAGGTGGGTACCTCTCTCGAACTTCTATCTTATGTTCTAGGAGTTTATTCTTCATTGTGGTGACTCCATTGGACCTTGACCAATGATATCACCTTTGGCAGTACTATTTGATCTTTCATATCTAGGATACGCAAAGGTCTCTCAACATATGACGAATCTTCTCGGATTTCTACTAACTGTTAATCTATCACATGAAATGCATCCTTCTGGTATTTTTGAAGCATAGATACGTGGAAAAAGTTGTGAATACTGGCGAGCTATGTGGGTAGTGCTAGTCTGTAGCCAACAAGTCCGATTCTCTCTAGGATATCGAACGATCCTATAAAATGTGGTTCTACTTTCCCTCAAAATTGCTAAGTATGCTACTTAAAATTTCTACAGTTAGTCATAGTCCCGATGACTCTGACCACTTCTTCCATGGTCGGCTTAGCACCAACCATTGGCACTAGTGTAGCTGATGTGGAAGTTGTAGGTCGCATTACCGATGTATCGATTTGGTATGGCAAATGTATCTATTTCAGGAGAGTTTCTTCTTGTTTTCTTAGACCTCATTGATTTACGAAGATGAGGGAAAGTTTTGAGTTATAAGTTCACTGCCACTAAGGGAAGTTTAAGCCTATGCCTAGTTCTCATAAGTTTCATTTTTTTTCTAACCCTAAGTCCCATTAGATTCTGAAACCTAATCTCTGATACCAATCTGTCACGCCCCGAAATCTGGCACCTGGGTATATTCGACCCCGATTCCGTACCCGCAAGCATGACTTATGTTTTGTATGTTTACACTTCATAATCCACACGTATATTGACAAAATGATCTCACTCATAAAATATAACAATCCAAAATTTTTATAATCGAACATTTATTTAAAGAAGAATAACATGTCCATGTTCTGACTATTCAAGATTACCATCAAACACATGTCATCATAATGTTGTCTTACTAAATGTTCATTACACTAATTTAGAAAATGGTAAAAAATAAAAATAAATAAAAGAAAATCGCTTTAAGCTCCTCCATGTGATCCCGATCCTGAAATTTTAAAATCCCAACAGTTTAAGCTACGAAGCATAGTGAGTAATCTAAACACATGTTTCAAAATAACCTCATATAACATGAATAAAAGTATTAAAAGATACAATACCTATTTAGGTAAAACAACAAATGAGGAGATTTAATAAACACAAAATTTCAATGTAAATTCAAAGAAATATGAATGCATGAAATCAACATATGCTATACTCCATGATAAAAGGTGTGGTTTATTCTTTTTAACACCAGGGCCAGTTTACACCGGTTGGCCAACACCCACGCTAATACAACACCTAGCCTGGCAATGGGAACCTCTTGCATGATATGCTCACCCATCCAAAGGGCACTTAGTGAGGGACCCATTTGTACGTTAGCTGGTCAGACTACTACCCTACCGAACCTGGCAGTGGGAACCTTTTGCAATCCTAACATGCTCACCCACTCAAAGGGTACGGTAGAGGTTCCAAAAGGTACCAATTGGGTTTCTGGGACTTTCAACCCAAGGGTTTTGATCGCCCCACCTATTTACGCTTTAGGGATTTTCAACCCAGAGGACTTAATCGCCCCACCTATTTTCTGGTGTTTCATAACTATTTTAATGATGCATGATTTTAATATTGCATTAATCAAGTATTTCAAAAATCTTCAATGGTTGCTATTCTTCGATCAATCCATAATACTTTGTGTATATAATTTATCAAACTAAAAATACAATTTTCAATCAATGTAAATTGTCCTTATGTGATTAAAGTTCTACAAAAAAAATAAACATGTAATGTAATATATTAGATCTTGATTAAAGTTCTACATAAAGAAAAGAAATAATAATAATAAACATGCAACGTGCTTTATTACATCTAAGAATTTAGAAATTTATATATAAACTCAAGATTTTTGCAATAATTCTAACAACACAGTTAAAATGTAAAAATAAAATTTTAATGTAAGATTAATAGTAAGACAATATAAAACTCGAATTAAGGCATATTAAAATAATGACAACCGATGTATTAAAAAAGTTAAAAATTAAAGATCATTTTTAGGAAGCATGGTAAGTAGTTGCATTAAAAAAAAACACTAAGATGGCAAAGATTAATTATAAGTACAAAAGAACAAACAAATATATGTATATATATAATATATATAAGTTTTTCTTTTATATATAATTATCAAGTGAGAGATACTCACTTTTTATAAAAAGAAAAAGTGTATATATATATATATTTCCTTTTTCTCTTTCCTCCTTTTCTTTCTTCATTTTTCTCTTTCCTCTCTCTCTCTCTCTCTCGCTTGGTAGTGAAATGTCACTTACGTCTCCCCTCTTCTCTTTTATATTATAAGGTGGGTCCCACTTTATGTTAATGCATGGGAGGTTTCACACGTGATTTTTCATCTTCACGTGTTTTTTTTTCTCTTTGCTGGACAAAACGCAAGTGAGTTATGGATTTCATATATATTGAAAATTATCCAAAGTTTGGTATGAACCGCATATTTGATATGAAATATGACCCTCACGCTAAAACTAAACCGGTAAGTTTTTATGATTTTCAAAGTTGTATAATGTGTACCGTTGGTTCGATGATCGATTGAATAGATAAGACGATCCATGATAATAACAAAAAATGAATGATGAGCGGTTGGATGATTTTGTAAATGAGAAGTGTATGGTCCACTAGGTTCCTTAACAGGAGACGAAGTTTGTGTACAGATGGTTTCATGGATGGTTTAAAGTATAAGAGTTTGTTGTGTGATGTACAGGGTGTAATAATATATATAAGTGTACACAGATTCTTTTAAAATATAAAATCGGAACTAACTTTCTAAGCCTAGATCACCATTGATTTGTGGGTCTAATTGTCTCGTAAGAGATATTTTCTCAGAACCGACCGATAAGAGCATTGGGCATAACAAGATCTTCATGATGAACCATTAATGTTAGTTTTTAGATGGACCGCTTGAGAGTTATGATCCATATTTGCAATGGATGGTGACATAATGGATCTAAGTGTAGAAATTAAGGGATTTTGGTTTAAATTAGGTGAATAGGTCTTGGTATAAGTTCGGATATAAATGGGCATGTGCAAATATGGTTTTAAGAATAGTCTATGTGGATGGGCATCTACACTCTTAGATGTTTTGGATCGATGATGGACCTCGCATTTTGAAGATTTAACTTAAATGAACAAATTCTCAGTTAAGGGTTTTTAAGCGCTACGTAATGATGAATTCAATTTTGTAATTGGGTCACTGAACATGGGTGATCTCTACCGTCAGATTTTGATAAGTACCCACTGGATGGACATTTTTGGAAAATAAAATAGATGATTGGAATTCTTATATAGCCATTTACAAATTGTCCAGATGGTTAGTTTTTGAGAAAGGTCTGTACATGTGGGTATTTATCCTGTGATTACTTGGCGCCCAAATTGATCAAGTTGTAGTTGTTAGAATCTTAATTCATTGGTATGGTTTCTATAGAAAAATATAAGAATCATAATAGTCATGTCGAACTATTTGTTTGGGTCCCAAAAATGGGTGGATCTGATCATATGACATTTTGTTTGGTATGATAGAGATGTCCAAAAATCCTATAGATGGAATGTAATATATATCTAGTGATTTTAAGGTAAATGTACGGAGGGTTTTACGATCCGACAAAATATTTAAAAGATATATGTCGTTTTTAATATATACCATTTGAATTATAATTATGGTATTGGTCCTGTGATATGTATGATCACGTTTAATGAAATCTAACCTGATAATAATCTTAGTTATGAAAATTATATCATAATCTGAAAGTTAGGAATTTGGTTAAGTGGACTTATGCAATTGTGGCCCTTGATTTATAAAAAAAAATATTTAGAATTTAAGATTGAAAAAAATAAACAGGTGGTTAGGTTCCTTAAAATATGAATAAGTAAGTGTACGGATAGTTTATCAATTGAATGAGTGGTCAAAAAGTTATAAGGGATATATGACAATGTGATGTAGGGTTCACCCAAGGAAAGTGTTATCCTATCATAGTTACTAGTATCAAGTTTTAATATTTATAGGAGAATTCTTTTAAAAAATGAACAACCCAATAAATAAATAAATAAATTATACCACCAAAATTTACTTGGGATATTACACACCAAGTCCCCACATAGAGTTGACTATGTCATTTAACTTAGTATAGAAGTCCATGAAAGTTTCACTTTCTTCCATACGTATTTCCTCAAACCTATTGGTGAGGATTTGAAATTTAAATTTCTTAACTATAGTCATACCCTCATGTGTCATTTCTAGAATATCCCAGGCTTGCTTTGTAGTATCACAAGATATAATTCTTTTGAATTCATCTGGTGATAGTGAGCAAGTGATTGCATTTAAAGACTTTACATTGGTACTACTCTCATTTTTCTGAAGAGTGGTTCATGAATAATAAGGTGTAACTACAACTGACTTAGTTCCATTAGTGCCTAGAACTTCAGATGTGGGTGGGTTCCATTTTGTCACTGTGGCTTGCCACACGCTCTTATCTATGGACCTCAAAAAGATCCTCATTCTCGCTTTCCAACATGCATAATTGGAGCCATCAAAAGGTGGAGGCCTAGTATTCGGTTAGCTCAGGAAACAAATCCAAATAATAAAGAGGAGCTATTAGGCTCTGATACCACTTGAAAAGGCCGAGCTTAAAGTCCTAAATGGGGGGAGGGAGGAGGGGTGAATAGGAATATGCCAAATTAAAAAATAAATGTGGAATTACAAAGATAAACAAAGATAGATAACACAATTATAAGCAACCTCAAATGCACAAGTATTGATAGGTTGATATAAACTGAGTTCTAAGGACAACCTTACACCAAAAACCAAGGTTTATGGTAGGACAACCTGATTTCTAGAACGTTTGTAAGTATTAAAAACTCAAACTTAGAAGGAGGCAAAGGAAATAAATTAAATTATTATAACATTCATCACAAGTGCATAAAAGAAAATTATAACATTCAGCACCACACAAACATCATCATAAGCATCCACCAAACACCGAGAATGTGGCTCGTGTGTGTACACCAACTGTTTAAAAAACAGCCACACAACTACTCCACTCCCAATATCCTCTCCTAAGGGATATTGGCTTTCACTATCAAATAAGGTTTTCTAAGGTTTACCTTAAAACCTTCACAATTATGTTCTTAGATAGGCTTATACAATTTTAAAAAATCCCACACTCTGAGATTTTTTGGTTTATCTTAGACAAAACCAAAAATGAGATTTTCCTGGCTGAATCTCACAAACTACAACAGATACACAAAATTAAATTGTACTTATTCGAAGATTCTCCTTCTGTTGAAGCCCGGTACAACCAATCCAATGTAGATGAAGATGTTCAATGTCCAATCTCACAAATGAAAAGGTTCAAGGTGTAAATGATTTTTAGATTAAATCAACTTGGGCTAGCTTGATTTGATTTTGATTTCAAAGAGGGTAAAATCACAATTCCTTTCTTTAATGAAATAAAGTTGAATGGAGATCACAAAATAAAATACAAAAAGTTATTTAAGAGAATCTAAAATGAACACCATATAGCTTAATAAATGCAAGAACTTATCTCTCAGAGTGATGGCTTGGTTATGCTTGGAATGAATGAAAAACTCTAAGATTCGTTCTCTATTTATATGTGAAAATATTGTTCACTTGACTGGTCTAAGGGTCGGTTTGACTGGTCGAAGGACCAACCACATTTCAAAATTTTTGGCGTGATAAGATAAGATCATTACTCGACTAATTGAGTGACTTGCTCGACTGGTTGAGTGGGACCAAAAAACCTTGCTGACTTTGAGTCGAGCACTGCACGACTGGTCGAGCACTGTTCACTCGACTGGATGAGGGTCCAATAGAAAATTTTAAAAATTCACAAAAAATCTTGGACTGGTTAAGCCAGTGCTTAAACTAGTCGAACAAATAATAGGACTAGTCAAGGAAATGACCTATAAACTTATGTAATGACCCAAATAAAATATGCAATGAATATAACCTAACCTATGGTTAATCTAGGGTCATCCATACCTTGTTTGTGAGTTTGAACCATCGAAACATTGATTGCTTCAGTAACTCATTCACTTGAAATACATGAAGCTTGTGTTGCAAATCTTAAATTGAGCTTGAGCTAGGGCTTGAGTTCTTGATTCTTTAAAGTAGTAACAATGAGCTTTCAACTTGAACTTGAACTTGTAATCTCTGAACTTCAACAATGTTCTTCAACTTAAATACGTAGAAAAGTTTAGTGATGACGAAAATGACTCACAATGCATCAAGTTGATCTATCCATATCATCAAAATGAGTTACAGATTCTAAGTAGTTTGGCACAACAAAATTTGACAATCTGGGTGCTTGATTTATAAGATAGTATTTACACTTCTAACCATCAAGAGGGAATCGTTCCTTCGACCTCTCCAACACCAGCCAATAAAAATCATCCATCAGAAAGCAGCAGAATTTCTCCTTTAAAAGTGAAACAAATAGCAACTGAGGAGATGAAAGAAGAATTGGAAAAGGATACTTCGTCTTCATCACCTAATGATAGTTCTTCTGCTGAATATGACATCGAGGAAGACAATGGAGAGACTGATAGAGACGATGATTTTGAAGAAGGAGAAGTTAATATTAACGATGATGAAAATGACAATGTTATCGAAGGTATCTCTACTGGCGAAGAGCATCCTTCAACAGTCCCTCAGAACGTTGAAGCCAAGGCTCAACCTGGTGCCTATATTCCTGCAGCAGTTCCAACAACAATAGAAGAGGAAGAGGAACCCTTAGATTGCGAGGAATATGGATACTCGCCAAGTAAGAAGTTTCCTATAATTTTCATTATTATTTAATCTTTACTTAAGAGTTATCATTTTTTATCATTATCATTATTTTCTTTGTTTTAGGTACTCATGCTAACAGTGATAGAACAAGCGATATTCCCACCAAAGACCTTCCTCCTGTTGCACAATCGGCCTCAACAAGAATTTCTTTAGCTCCCCTTGTCACACTAAGGGTCATAACCCATGAAATTATTTTTTTGACAAGACTAGTGGACCTAGCAACTCCTACAACCATCAACTCTAGCACTGAGGCTAGAGCCCCCTCATTCACTAATATGATGGGACCTGGTCCTTTTGTGAAAGAAACACATCCCCCCACCACTCATACTCTTGTAGAAGGTATATTCATCATCTTCTTTACTTGTACTTCTATATCCTTTACTTTCATAACTTTCACTACGCCAAAATCACGAATTTACAACGGATGAAATCCATCGTAAAACCAAACAAATGACGGATTTCATCCGTCGCTGTTTACTGGGTCATTTTTTTCTTGACGGATAAAATCCGTCGTTTAATCTGCGACGGATAAGGTCCGTCGTATAGTAGCGACAGTTAAGATCCGTTGAAAAAAAATAAAAAATCTGTCATAGAAATTTCAAAAAACCCACTCGAATTAGTCGTCATTAAAAATATTAGCGACGGATAAGGTCCGTCACAAAAAATAAAAAATCCGTCACAGAAATTTAAAAAACCCACTTGTATTAGTCGTCATTAAAAATATTAGCGACGAATAAGGTCCGTCGCTAATAATTAGAGTGACGGACCTCAAATCCGTCAGACCTTCCAACTTTCAGAAATTAGCAACGGATTTGGTTCGTCACTAAATATATGTAAATAAAAAGAAAATAATTTAAAAAATTTTGAATGTTACACCTAATAATCATTCAAAAAATAATTCACACAATTGTTTAATAAGAATCCTATTCACAAAATTGGTAACAACTCAATTCAATAGAAGAAATGGCCCGTAGAGCTAACCCAAACAACAATTCCCATAGTTTCAAGTTGGACGTGAGACATTGAATTGCAATATGGCATTCATAACCTTTAGATTGGTGCCTGAAAATAGACAGTTGAAATAAAAAATAGTAACAGTTCATATTAAATGGAAAAAATGCCAAAGATAGGATGAGTTCAGATCAATTACCTGCATACCAGGTCCAGGGGCCCAACTCATGCAAACTCAAGATCTAAGGACACAACATATCGTTGGGATGAACTGTAGAAATCCTTGGAAAAGGGAGGAAGAAAAAAGAAAAAGTGCCTGAAGACTGTTAAATAATAGCCACACCATGGAAGCAAAATTCATGTTTACCTCCACGTACCTATAGTTGTGTCAAAATTGCAACTTGAAAATCCAAATGAGAAACATAAAAAAGAATAGTAAGATTTGTGGACAGAAATAATAACAAATTACCAAGGATCATGGTATAGATAATGCATTGTAGCCTTGTAAGCTTCCTGCAATATGAACAAATACTCCTCATCTCTGAATAACAGATAGGCCTATAGTCAGTAAGAAAGCCCTTGAGAAAAATGAACAATGAATTTCTTGGAGTTGCATAGAGAAAAGAGAATATGTACCAGATGATAAACCATATCTCATATTATTTCTTTTATAACTCCAAAAGGGAAAAGGGAAAAGGTAAAAAGATCCATCAAGGCAACAGATAAGACATGGTTTTATGTTTTGATCAATATGTGAAATAACTATATTCATCAATATGGGCTTGAGAGCATAAATTGGATGCAAACAAATCCAAAAACATTGGCTCCTCATTGAGTTCTCTATATACAACAAAACTACACTATGCAATTGAAGATTATACATGCTGCAATGCCTACAATATTATGGGACCAAATAAGTAAAAAACCATATCAAGTTAACATAAAACAGAGGTTATGCCCACATGTATATGGATTCATGACCATCAACATGCAACTGCACATGCCAATATGGAACATGTGTATGAGACCCCAGCTTTCCATTAGATATGCCACACGTAAGAATCAGTCTCTTTGCTCCTCAAGTCTGGCGCAACATACAAAAGAAATGGAGGGTAACACAACTCATCTAGAACGACCATGGGCTTGATGCTTATAGTATTCCCTCACAAAAGAAGGCTCATAAGATACTACACATTAAGAAGTAAACCAGAATTTTATTTATCCGAAAGTGCTAACTGCTGAAATTTTGGAATACCTTCTCAACGAAAAAAACAGTAGACTAGCAAACAAATAAAATGAAATAACAATTCTAATTGCTTCATCTCTCTAATGTTCCGTACAACAGACCCAAACAAAGGAGAATTAAAATCCAAATAAAAGAAAAAAAGATCATACCTACTCTTAAGGCAGAGAAAATTCTATGCATCTCAAAATTTTCATTTCTGAATAGAAGAAGACCCAAAAGAAACCGCTTCTTTCAAATTGGAAGCATAAGAAGCAGTACCTTTGAGATTCTTAAGTATACCTTTCTCAAAAGACTCATCGTACTCATAGCCCTATCCCAACTATTTGGAGTTGGCAACTTGGTATCATGAATCATGTGTTGTCAACCATGATTAGGCACACAGTTGCAGTATGGGGATTTGCATGTGATTTGTTAGAAACGTCATTTCTTATAGAGAAACAAAGACAAAGGAAGAAAGAAACTGAAAACTGGAAAAGACTTTGATTGAGTCATCTTTAAGAATGTAGGATAACTTTCTATTGCCTTTTCTTTTTTATAATTGAAGGACTACCATTCAAATGATAGTGTAGATACAATATGCAAAGACCTTGATCCCAAATAATCTGAACGGCCCTAAATGACACATCTGAACTTCTCTAATGCTTTGATCGAGTCATCCAACCAACCAAAAATTCATTAAAGAATGACTTCACCAAAAGCAGTTCTGTTACTAGCTAGTGATCATTTACAAACCCTTGGCCACCATGGTCATGTTTCAGTCATATACGCTGGAAAAATAAAAGACAGTCCCCACCCAATCCTGTCCCAAAATAATAATGAACTAACAGCAACAAAATAGAAGTTCTGCACAAACATAAGCATCACACAACAAAAGGTCGCAAACTTCGGAGCTAGCAAGGACTTCCACAAGTAGTTGCTGACAACCATGTATTACTGAAATGCTCCCAAGTTCCCATCTCAATCTATTGACATACGGATGCACACCAAGTAAATATGTTCTTCTTTATGGTTTTACTATTGATGTCATGCTACTAGCAATTTTGCTTTTAATATTTTCTACCAACTGCGTGGCTAAATGTGGTTTATGCCTGTGGGATACACAATCTGGACAGTCTGTGTTGACAAGTGTAAGCTGTGTTCGGTGGATGTAAGACAACCACTTAACAATTGATGGCTTTTAGAGTAGCATAGACTAAAGAAGGCACCAAAAAGCACTCACTGGTCCAATGTCAATTATCTTTTTTTTCCCTGAAAGATAGTCCAATGTCGATTATCTATAGTAACAAGAAACAAAAACTAGCTTCATGATCGGCAATCCTCTGCACATAAAGATGCATTGAGATAGATGAACAAACCAAGATACTGCGCATGAATTATTCTTGCTTTCAGAAGATAAGGTCACCCAAACAACTGATAAACGGGGAGCTTGTTTCTTATCCATTACAACATTGCGACCTAGACTAAGAAGGTGGAGATTTAAAGCAATGTTTATAGACATATCATACATTGCAGGCACCATAAATCAATAATAACCTGAACCATTATAGGATTTGGCCCTGATGGAGATATATATACTGCTGGTCCAGCATTCAACACAGATTCAGCCTACAGTTTCCCAAACATTATATATATATATATATATATATATAGAGAGAGAGAGAGAGAGAGAGAGAGAGAGAGAGAGAGAACAGAGAGAAGTTGAATCAGTGAAACGGAGAAAGGTAAGAAATCATACAGGGGACTGCCTCATACGCAATGTCAGAATAGTACGACCAAGCTCTAAAAGAAGAGCTCCTAAATGTTGCATGGCCACTCCTACTTGCATTGCTTCTGCCTGAATTTGTCCCCGTGTCACTAGATCAGTAGTTCCCCCCTCTTTCAATGTGCCCTGCAATATTCTATAGAACTGCTGAAAGTTACGATTAAGCAAAACTAGATACAAAAAACTAGTTGGCAAAAGATTCAGAGTGTAAAATTGTGCATCATAAAAGTCAAAAAGTAATTTCCATGGAAAGAAAATGCCTTATTGTGCCCAGATTACATCAACGCATTGCCTATGGCTCTGAAGAAGAATGAATGGACTAGGCCTATAAATGCAACTTTATGATAATGACTCTCCGAAATTTTAGTTGTACACAAGATGAGAGCTTTAAAGGAAAACCACTAGAGCAAGATGCAAATCAACACCTTGGGATGGTGGGCCAGCCACATTGGCCTGATAATCACAAACACCCAGATGAGAATACAGTTGAACCTCGATGTAAACTGTTACTGCATAAACAAAGCATTACTCACAGCTATAGGTGTATTACTCGCCCCGCCACTAGTAGCCACATTTCCAACTCCAACAGAATTCAGAACTGCTCTAATAATCTATGAAAGAAAGCAATGCGAAAAATTAGCCTACAAAACTGGAAAATTGACAGTGATTCACTTATAACAAAACCGATGAACATACCAGCGTAAGGTCAGGTACAATGCCTTCACCTTGGTCCCCAGTATTGAAAGTTCCCAGAACCACACTGAAATTTGCCTATCCCTGTTACCGGGGGCACCAGGAGTTGAATCATTTCCTGCAAAATAAAACAAATGCTCCATATAGTAAACCTCCATATCAGTTCTAAAAGAATAATTCATGGTTGCAAATGCTTAAAACTGTAAGACTCTTACAACTAGGTTGTTTCCTATCATGATGAGTAAAAAAGAAAGTTAAGGGGCCATTCCATGGGCTTAGCAAACTCTAAAGGTGGAGTTATGTATAGAGGAAAAAAAAGAGAGGGCAACTTATACAAATAAAGCTTTAATTAAACCTGTGAAACAAGATTACGCAACTACCGCACTGCTTGAGGAGATCCATCCATAAAATACAAAGCACCAGATAGCCCAACACGGATATCCACTCGATTAAGTTCTAGTTTAGTCAAATTTAGAACCTACAAAATTTCACATAGTGAGCACAACCATGCAATTTATAGAAAAAACGAACTAATACAGACTACCGGTTACCATGAACTAAACAAATTGAAGCAGCAACAGCCCCAAAATATGTTTGACATTCAGATTCTGAAATACACCACATTTAGGCATGTAATCTTGAAATGATAATGTCGATTGCAATGAGCTGTATTCCCAAGCCATATGCCCATAGCCACATAGAGTCATCCTTAGATGATTAAGGTTGGTGTATCCTAGCCTGAAAATATGCAATTTCTCTAACCAGACTTTTTAACCTGTTGAGAAATCAAAATACAATCCACAGAGCCCAACTGCCTGTTCATAGCTGAAGAGGAACTGAATCTCTGGATATGAAAGTTCATTGTAATAATGAATACAGTAGAGCTTGTGTTAAACTCCATGCTACCCTCTCTAGATCTCTGCAACTTAAAATGCTCAAACTAGAAATTGGACCTTAAATAGGGGACGCTTAGATCTAATGCCAAAAAGAATTATGTATTTGGTTTCTGATAGAAACAAGGACATTCTATTTATAGTCAAACTGTCATGATTTCCCCCCGTCTCTCCATAGCCAGCCCCTGGCGGTGTTTCTGACTAGATCGGCTGTCTTGCAACTAAATGCAGTGTATGCCCATCTTCCAAATCTAATTATAGTCAAGAGACAACAGTGCGCACGAAAAGTAACAGAACATGGAAAGGATGGAAAGGATGGATGAATGCATCAACGCAAATTACATTATGGACATTAGAAACATTTGCTCCAAGCATACGATGCAAGGGATATCAGAAACCAAATTAGGATTTTCTTGAACAGATTTCAAAATAAAGAGAGATTTTAACTTATCATCACCATCGTAGCCTTGTTCCAGATTATTAGATGCACTACACTTGAATTGGAATATTTTAAATAATGTAAATTATTAAAAATTCCAAGTAACCAAGGATTGGTGCATGTATACAGTTATCAGATATTCTAACTAATAAGCATTATTATGTAAGTATTTAATTTCTAACAAGTGAAGACCCTACTACAGTCCAAACTCTAATCCACAAAATCAAAGCAGAACTACCCTCTGTTCAGCTACCACAACACAAATCATTCCTTGTTGAGCCATTTCATCAAACAGTTAGCATGGATGAAATATAAGAGGTATTACACAATGGGGTTTTTTAGTTTTTACGAGTGGGGTCATTATTCAGTGACCTAAAATGATGATATTATGGTCCATGCACCAAAAATCTGAATGGAAAAACAAAATCTGAGAGAGAGAGGGAAAGAGAGCTTCCAGAGAAAACCCAAATCTCAGCGAAGAACAGAGAAAACGAGGCCATTGGAGAAAAAAAGCGACATAAAGAGATAGAGAGAGGAAGAGATTGAACTTTTGGAGAGGAGCCTCGGATTCCTTTGATTTCAAGAGATCGAACCTGTGTGAATGGCAGATCTTCGGCGATTTAAGTTTTTAAAAAAAATGTTTAAAAAATTACAAAAGAAATCTGGAAAAGGAAATCATAATAGCAAGCTCATTCTTTGATTTATGGAGGAAGGCTCTTTTGACTCCTTGATGCTCTTGCTCCTGCTGAAAGGCTCGAGATTTGGACTATAGGTGTTACTTCTTTGTGCATTGCAGATCGTAAAAGCAGCTCTCGATCAAGAGATTTGGGAAGCTTCTAGAAGAAGTGATGAAGAAGATGAAGGAATAGGAAGAGATGTTATCATCTTTGCAGAGATAAAGAGAGCTGCAAGAAGAAGCAGAGAGAGAGAGAGAGACGGAGAGAGATGGAGAGAACTGGTTAGGGCCGGAGCCCTAACCAGATATCGCGGATGGAATGGGGGACGCAGATTAGATACTGAAGGTTGAGTAGCCGGACACGCTACTGAAGTGACGTCACCAAGTTCTGTGGACCCATTGTGATGTATGTGTTATATCCACAGTGTCCATCCATTTGTAGATATTATTTTAATATATGAGCCAAAGAATGAGGCAGATCCAAAGCTTTAGTGGACCACACCACAGAAAACAGCGGCAAAATTAATGCCCACCATTGAAACCTTCCTAAGGCCCACCATGGTGTTTTTATTTTTAAATCCAAACTGTTCAAAAGTTAAAAAAGACATTAAAGAAGGGAAAACACAAATATCAACCTGATCGAAAACTTGTGTGGCCTTTAGAAGTTTTTAACAGTGGCGTCACTCTCCCCACTGTTTTCTGTGGTGGGGTCTATTTGAGATTTGGATGTGACTCATTCTTTAGATCTTACCCTAAAATTATCTCTCCAAATGGATGGATGATGTGGATACAAAAAATACATCATGGTGCAGCCCACAGAACTTGGTGATGTCACTTTAGTACGTCAGTAGCTAATCCGCGTCTGGGAATGGGCTGGGTGACGTCAGCAAGTTCTGTGGGTCCCATCATAAGGTATGTGTTATATCCAAACCGTCCATCCATATGGCGAGCTCGTCTTAAGGCTTAAGACGAAAAATAAGACAGATTTAACTATCAAGTAGACCACACCATCAAAAGCAATGGGGGATTGAATGTCTACCATTGAAACCTTTTTGGGGGTCACAAAAGTTTTGGATCAATAAGAAATTTGTTTTTCCTCTTCATCCAGGTCTTTGTGACCTTATGGATAGATTGGATGGAAAATAAATGGTATGGTGGGCCCTATGATTTTTTTAACGGTGAAAATCATCACCCCTTCTGGTATTTATGTGTGGTCCATTTAATCTTTGGATATGATTCATTTTTTAGATAATTTTCTAAAATGATCTCAAAAAATGGATGAACGGTATGGGTTGATGCCAAATTTTCAGTAAATCCAAAGCTCAAGTGGACCATGCCACATGATACAATGTGTAATAATGATTTTCACCGTTAATACCTTCCTTGGGCCCACAATAATATTTATTTGCCATTCAACCTGTTCATAATATCAAAAAGATATGAATGAAGATAAAACACAAACATCAGCTTGATTCAAAACTTCTATGGCCTTCAAGAATTTTTCAATGGTAGAGGTTCAATTACATTATTTCCTGTGGTGTGGTCCACTTGAGCTTTGGATATGCTTCCTTTTTGTTCTTTAGACCTCGAATTATCTATTAACAAGGATGAACGAAGTGGATAAAATAAATAAATAATGGTGGACCCCACAGAGTTTACTTAGTATGCTAAGGGTAATGAGTAACTCACATAAATGTAGTGGAGGGGTTTCCATAAAATATTCATAATCGTATATCGAGTCTGCCTAAATGTGATTCATCTATCCAACCCACTCATTATGTGTGTCCCACTTGGATGAGGGGTCAGACTAAGTTTCAGACGCATCCAAAACTCATGTGGACCCCACCAAGTGCTTTTATATTTTTTAGGATTTTTTAGGATGTCTTCACATGGTTTTAGATGGTATGGCCCCCTTGAGTTTCATATACGGATGATTTTTGAGATATTTCATAACCTAAAGGGGACACATCAAATGCACGGTGTTGATGTTTGACACACATCATGGCGGGGCCCACAAAACTTACTAACATCAATTCTTAGGTTCTCACGAGGTCAATAAGTTAGGTCACAATTTTGACCAGAATATTTGGCCCATTTTATATGTCTGGTCCATTCACTCTATTTTACTGATCAATATCCTCAATTTGACTAGTTACTCACCCCGATGAGGCTATATATGAGAAAGATATTAGGCATACAAGATTGATCAACAATTTGAGTGAAATTTGATTTAAACATCTGAAGTTATTTACTCCTCAATCTGGACTAATTAGATTGTCCGAAAATGGTTAAAGGTTCAATTAGTGGATGTGCCTAATAATTTATTAAAAAATATATTTTTTTCCATAGATAAATATCAATTTCCATTTAAAAATAACATTTTTTTCAAAATGTGTATTTTTTTACTCTTAATTTTTATTTGAAAACTTTTAACAAAATATCATTTTTATTATAAAATATTTCAAAAATAAAAATAAAAATAAAAATTCTGAATTTTATTTTCAAAATCTCAAAAATTTTCTCAAATTTTAATTTTTTTTTCCAAAATATTCCAAAATGCTGATTTGTTTTCTTCAAAAGCATCATTTTGTTTTCAACTTTTCAATTTTCTTTTTCAAAATATTTTCATTTTTCAACATTGTGAAAATTTTCATATATTTTAAAATCTTTTTAATTTTCTTTTTCAGGATATTATTTTTTTCTCGAAATCAAATTATTATATTTTTTTCAAAATTATCAACTTTATTCAATATTCTTTTTTTTCTCCACAAAATAGATTTTTATTAAATCACGATTTTTATTTTTTTCAAAATCTAAATTTTTTCTCAAACATTATTAAAATTTTTAAACTTCTTAATATTCTTTTAATGTGATATTACAAATCATTTAAATATTACTCTTAAATTAAAAAAAGAAAAAAAAATCCACTCATTTGACATAAAAGTAAAATATATATATTTTTTTGGCATTCAATCAATTGTTAAAAAATAATCTTAGATACAAATATGTACAATTAAACCACTGAAATTCTATTAAAAAATAATTATTAGACTAAAAAAAACTTAATTTTCCACCATATTTAAAAAAATGATAAAAAAAAGTAATGTTTGAGGCAAGTCCTTTTACGACGGACCATGATCCGTCCCAAAAGCAACTGAAAAGCGTCGTCGTTTGGTATTTTGGGTGGGAATTTGCAACTGAACATATTTCGTCGCAAAATCAAAATTTGCAACGGATTTAGTCTATCACAAATTTACGACAAACCAAAATCCATCGTAAATAGGTCGTAAATCAAATTTTAGCGACGGATTTCGGTCCATCATGAAATTCCGCGACGTTTGGACTATGAATTTTCAAGAAAGACGGGCTTAGCGACGGACTTTTTTCCGTTAGTGATGAATTAAATCCGTCGTTAAACCAAGCAATTTTTGTGACAGATGAAATTTTTGTCCGTCGCAAAAATACGTCGCAAATTCGCAGTTTTGGTGCAGTGTTTTATCCTAATTTCCTTCTTTTATTATCTTACAGGAAATCCTCCTCTAAGTGGTATAGCCAGCTCTTGTTCAGTTGCCACTGTATCTAATTTGTTATCTTTTGAGAAAGTCCCCGCATATAAGTTGACCTTGATAAGAAACTCCATCTCAGCGTCTATTCACATGTTTAAAGATCCCGATCAATGGTCATGTAAGGCCCATATCATAGTCCGTATCATTTCGTAGGCTTCCGCGGTCCTCCCAATTAAATTCCAACAACCCTCAACCTATATCCGATGTTTACGCGCGATCCTAAGCCAAGTCCTGCATACCGAAGTCAGCTCGACTCGAAACTTGTACCCTAGCGACCGCGCCATTGCCGTGGTTCTAACACTGCAACTCACGCACTGATTCGATACCCGGCCTAGGAGATGTTGACCCATGTTCATTCCGAAGAAAACGTCACGCGTTGCGAATTCTGACAGAATCTCTACGACCCGTCAAATCAAATCAAGTACACCAATACCCCATGTCACCTCACCTTATCTCAAGTACAAGCACCTATTCTCTCTTTTTCCCAAGTCAACTCTCTCTCTCCCTACCCATTCCTCTTTTACACAATTTTCAACTAAACCCATACCTTTCCATCCCCATTCCTTACAACACCCATTCCACCAATATTTATCAATCCATCATTCCTCTCTCTCTCTCTCTCTCTCTCTCTCTCTCTCTCATTCTCTAAGCAATCTTCCAACTCCCAAGAGAGCTTCCAATGTCCAAACTCCCCAAGCTTCCCAAAGCCAAGTGTAGCCCACCATCTTATCTCTCATCTAAAGCATTCAGAGGGCATTGCTAGGTTGAGTTTGACCAGCCCATGAATGGGTCCGCTTTCGACGTGCCGAATAGGTATTGGCAGACTATTGGCCAGGCAAATAGTGAAGTTTCTTACGCTCGCTTGGACTGCGTGCCCGGGAAAGGGGCAGTGTCATTTGGAGTGTATTAAACCTTGGTGATTATCCAGAGTGAGAACTGTACTGAATTTAATGCTCTAGTGATGAGTTGCATTGATACGTGGACTCAGATGAGGAATGGCATGCTTGAGTTGCATCTCGCATCACATGTTATTGATATGGCCGATAGCATTCATATCTTGTACCACATAGTCTTGGTACGGTTGATTGCACTCATGTACTTATCAGCATGACTCCACATTATTCTGACATTGCAATCTGAGCACACTCGTATTGTGCACACACTTACACCGTCCTCTCAGCTTTTTATAAGCTTATGCAAGATTGATTCATGCAGGTGACACCAGGACACAGCCATAGCTTCGCCGCAGTAGGAGCATGCAGTCGAGCTTCAGGAGTTTCCGTTATTATTATCTTGTATTTTCTATTATACACATTGTACCTTAAAGTTTTTTATCATAGTAGATTTTGTGATGGTGTTCTTATGGTTATTGTTCATGGGTTATGCTTATGGTTATGCTTATTACAAATCAAAGTCATGTTTGAAATCCTTCTCGTAGAATCTCAGGATCAGAACCTGGTGTATGGGTGTCGGGAGCCAAAAATGGGGTACTATGGAGGCTGTCGGCGATGGATTCAGCGATCAGGAATTTTGTGAGCCCAATTTTCGAGTCTGGGGTGTGATAGAAGTTTGTATCAGAGCATAACTTAAGAATAACTGAGAACAACATCGCATATTTGATATATATTTATGACAATAAGGTTCTGAGTGTGTAACATTTCGATTTAGTCCCCTAAAGTGCGTGTATTCGAGAGATTCTCAAGGTTGATTGATATAATTGTTCTTTCCTATAGGACATACCGCTCAGGAGAGCGACCCGAGCAACTCTCGCTCCAACACCTGAGGCTCCCGCTTTATCACCTACAACTCCCGCTCCACCCCCAGAGGTCCCTGCTCCCCAGCCTGAGGATGTCGTTCCTCCACATGAGACTAGTGTGGATCCGACCGTACCTGTGAGTGCCTCCCAGTTATAGCAGATATTACAGGCTGTGATGGTTGTGCTTCAGGGACAGGGTAGGCACCCTGTTGTTTCATCAAACCAGGCAGAGCAGGAGTGCGTGAGCGCCCTTCTTCGAAAGTTCAGACAGCTCGATCCCCCGTGTTTCCAGGGCAAGTTAGATTTGACTACATCCGAAAGATGGCGCTCCAATGTGGAGAAGATTTTTGATATGATGGCATGTACGACACAACAACGGGTCCAGTTGGCAGTATTTCTTCTCCAGGGTGAGGCTGAGCACTGGTGGACCTCCATTACCCATGTTGTAGGGCCTGATTTCATTTGGACACGGGAGGATTTTATTGATCAATTCGAGAAGCAGTACTCCCCAACTACATTCATCGTCAGAGAGCGTTAGAGTTCGAGACTCTGGTGCAGGGGGATATGTCCATGGCGTAGTATGCTGCCCATTTTGTGGCGATATCAAGGTTCGTGCCGTATTTGGTTTATGATGAGGAGCGGAAGGCTCGCCATTTAGAGAACGACTTGCGTTATGGTCTTCGAGGCTTTGTTATTGGGAATAAGCTCCCGACCTTTTAGGCAGTAGTATGAAGGGCTCAGATTTATGAGATTGAGTGGGGTGACACATAAAGCGATCAAGATCAGAGGAGAGGTCGAAATAGGCAGCCCCCCTCCAGTAGCTACCATCAGCATCGATGGCCACAGAGGCACAAGATCCACCTATCTGTCAGAGCACCAGCAATACCACTGGCACCTCCAGCGCCACCCAAGCAGCCATTTACAGGGACTTGTTATGGACGTGGTGGGACAGGGCACTGCGTGTATGAGTGCCCCTGTAACGCCCTGAAATTCGGGGGTCGAGCATAACTCAGCTCCCGAGTTTCAAAACATCACTTATGCAACATATGCAATGATGGATGTATGTTGCTTGTATGAGTGCATAAAACATGGAATAGATTAAGCCAAACTGCAAACATAATTCAGGGATAAGTGAAAGTCGCAAGTGGAAGACTTAAAGAAATATATGTGTACATGTGCAGGTCCCTGTGATATGTATGCTCTGCCAGGTCATAATTACAAGTGTTTGTCTTCAAAATACAAGTATCAAAATGAAATTATCTATTACAAAAGAAAACCCAGAATCCCCATAGATCAGGACGTGGCTCACATGAACCCGCCTGAGAACTGCATAAAAGAAAACGCGTCCTCGTCGTCCTCGTACTCCTGCTCTGCCTCAGGGGTCGCATCATCATCTGCATCTAAGACAGAGTTTGGTTGGTGTTGAAACACCGTCCCAGAATGTGAGAGTGAGTGATCAACTCAGTGGAACTATCAGTAAAAGTTAACATGTTATTAAATCAATCAAGCAGTAATGATAAGGCAATATAATCAAATACATCCTAATTACTCTTGTTAATGCAAGGATGTATGTAGAAATGATGCATGCTCTCGCCTGCACTCCCTCAATGTCTTCATCTTACGGTACGCATGACAACCTCCCGCAGTGCCAACGACGCCAACGCACATGCAATGCGGTGCATGAATATGATTACCAAGTTATTATTAGTCCTTTTTATACAGCAGGATTGGGAAGCTAAGGTACCTTTCTCATATCAATTTCCACATAGTGATCCGTTCTAGGGTCGTCAGTCCTAGACACTCTCATATGATCATATGGTTCTAGGTCGCTGCAAAGGGCTCGTCACCAATCAATGCATGCCTATCATACCTTAGTTACTACGCTAAGGCTCGTCGCCTCAATGCAGTATCAAGGTATGCTCGAGGTCACTACAAAGGGCTCGTCACCAATCAATGTAGGCCGACAATACGAATATAGTGTCCCATACCACCATAATCGGCTCACAAGTCTGGTGTTCTCACTGGTCACTACGGGGAGGCTCGTCACCCCAGCGTAGGCTGACAGCTCGACCACGGTGTCCCACACCACTATGCCCGGCTCATGAGTCTTAGCGGATCAAGGTACAATGGTTAAAGGGATTGCATTGGTAAGTTTGGTACCCTAGATTCAAACAATAGCGTCCATACATGGTGCACATCTACCGGGACAATCGGGTTACTTGATGAGCTCGACTAGCGCGAGCGCACGTTGAGTTGAACGACATAGAGTGGCAAATACTCCGTGTGACCAAACCACTGCCGACAACCCCAATACGACTCGGGTTCGTCAAACACGTCCTATGTGGCGAAAACAACCTCGGCCACGAACTCAAGGTTTATTACCGATTCCCTAGACTATTTCATAGTCCCAAACACATTCAAGTATAACAGATATTCATACCAGCAATTTAGAACAGTAATAGATCAACAATTCTAATCATACAGTATATGAGCATTTGATGAATATCAACTTAACATGGATATACACATAAGTAGTGCCTGAATTTAAACAACAAGGAATGTAAATTGCATGAATGAAATCATTCACACCAACAAGATAGTTGAGAATCTCTTCTCAACACCCATAAAAAGTACCATATATAACACACTTGATCATTCAGACATTTCTACAAACACTTAGACTACATATTCCAACATACATGACATATGTTGGTGGTAACATACATTTGGACAATTCCTTTCCTCAAGGAGTTGCTACACATACAACTAACACAAATACACGATACTTAATCATGGCAAACACATGCTCGTATTTCAGACATATACGATACTTTCTACATACACATGGAATACACAAATCTCAATATAACTCATATATATCAGGAACACAATATAAACATCGCATTTGGCATGTGAAATTGCACCCACAACAAGAATAAACCATTAACCGACATTGAAAGCCTTGAAAACCATAACCTATACGAATATAGTCCGTACCTTAAACCAGAAAATGAGCAGCAGATCTGATTCAGACGATAAGTCTTTGTCAACGGCGACTAGAAAACCTAAGGCATGAATAAAATGAACTGCATCAACACTTAGACTATTCTAAGCTCCAAAACAGACTAGGGTTTGATTGACTTACTTAAGAATGAACTTAGAATCGCCAGAATAACGATTCAGAAGTGATGGTTTAGAGACGCAGAGTAACAGGGAAGAATCTCAAGATGATTCACCAACTTCTCTCTCACTTTCTCTCTCTTTTCCTCTCTCTCCTTTAGCTAGGGTTAGAAAATTCGTATGAAATTGAGAGTGAGGGTTTTAAGGTCTTTATATAGGCCTAAAATTGATGAACATAGCCCCAGGGCCAAGGTATACTTAAGTTATAACCAAATCGGGTCTATTTCGATCCAACGGAGCGCTTCTGGTGGTCCCTTTTTCACGTGCGGTTGGACTTAAGCTCACTGACCATGGATCTAGGTCAGGCTAAGTTTTTGTACCGATCGAATTTACAGATCAGCCGTGGCGGACCAATCTCAATTCAACGGTCACCGAAACTCGATTAGGTCCACAAGCACTATGACATGCCTAGGCCATCTTCCCTGATCCGAGGATAAATTTGGGTCAGAATCCAACAGTCAGATTGCTTAAAATCGTCGCCCAAGCGACACGACTCAGATTTCATAAATTTATATTTAATTACTCACCTTTCTCACACTCCTTTCTCTGGACTCAAGCAAATCGTCTCAGGACATCATCTGGTCTTGATTTTTGAGGTGATGGTCAAGCCCAACAAGGTGATCATAAATGTCTAAGATCATCGCTATCGGACTTTCGACGCGCGGTCTAGGTCCGATACAAAGTTTCCAAGTACTCTCAAGGGCAACTGGATTTAGCGTTGAATCCTAGATTTCAGGGTAACATAGCGCTAACGATTCTACAGGTTTTGAATCTTGCAGATCAAATTTAAAGTGATTTGCGCTAATTTTCACAAGAAATCAAGTTTAGCGCTAATTAACCCATAAATAACTTCTCAAGAATTTGAGGTAGTACTCGGGTCTTAGCACGAAATTTTCTGGGTCAATACAATCTACCCCCCTTAAAGAAAAATTTTGTTCCCGAAATTCGTACCTTCTCATACTTCTCAAGGATCTGAGGGTAGCTCTTTCTAACCTCAGCTTCAGTCTCCCAAGTGGCCTCTTCTTCACTGTGATGCGTCCACAGTACTTTCATAAGAGGGATGACCTTGCTACGCAACACTTACTCCTTGTCTAGGATACGCATCGGTCGCAGTACATATGTGGCATCCTCGCTCAACTGCACTTGCTCCCAACTGATAATATGCGAAGGATCAGGAACGTACTTCTTCAGCATAGAAACATGAGATACGTTATGCACGCCCGCAAGTGGTGTGGGCAAAGCAAGGCGGTATGATACCACTCCCACTTGATCCAGTATTTGAAATGGATCAATAAATCTCGGCGTGAGCTTCCCCTTCTTACCGAACCATAGGAGTCCCTTCATAGGGGAAACCTTAAGAAATACATAGTCTCCAACCTCAAACTCAAGCGGTCGCCGCCTCGTATCAGCGTAACTCTTTTGCTTGCTCTGGGCTGTTAGAAGTCGACGTCGAATAATGTCAACTTTCTCTGAAGTCACCAGAACCAACTCTGGGCCAATCAAACTACGCTCGCCAACTTCTGCCTAGCAATGCGGTGCTCTGCATGGGTGACCATACATTGCCTCGTAGGGAGCCATGCCGATACTCGCTTGGAAACTGTTATTATACGCGAACTCTGCATAAGGGAGACAGTCATCCCAACTGTCCTTGAAATCTAAAACACAAGCTCGCAACATGTCTTCCAGAATCTGATTCACACGTGCCGTCTGCTCGTATGTCTGCGGATGAAACGCAGTGCTGAACTTCAATTTCACACCCATCGCTTCCTGGATACGAGTCCAGAAGATAGATGTGAATCGCGTGTCTCTATCAGACAATCTCCAAGGGAACTCCGTGCAGACATACAATCTCCTTGATATACAGCATAGCCAACTTGTCTATAGAGTTCGTGACTCTGATCGGTAAGAAATGAGCTGACTTCGTCAATCGGTCGATGATCACCCAAATAGAGTCATGTCCCTTCCTTGTTCTCAGTAGCCCTGAAATAAATCCACAGAGATGAAGTCCCATTTCCATTCTGCTATGGGCATAGGTTGAAGCAGTCCAGGAGGTCGGCGATGCTCTGCCTTGACCTGCTGGCACGTGAGGTAACGAGATACGAACTCAGCAATGTGAACCTTCATGTTGTCCCACCAATAGGATCTTCTCATGTCTTGATACATCTTCGTGCTACCAGGATGCATCGCAAGCTTAGAATTATGAGCTGACTCGAGAACCTCCCATCTCAAGTCAGGAATGTCTAGGACACATAGCCGGCCACGATATCGTAGGCCCCCATCTGAACTAATACTCCACTCGGAGTACTCATCTGAACTAACCCGCTCTCTCATCTTCACCAAAAGCTCATCATCTGCCTGAGCTGCAATGATCCTCTCGTCAATGAGGGGCTGTACTCGAATGTGTGCGATAACCTCATACGGCTCTACCACCGTGAGTTTCTGCTCAAAGTCTCGCACAAACTCCATCATGTCCCATTCTACTATCATTAGCGGAGCCGCAAACTCTATAGCCTTCTTGCGACTCAACGCGTCTGCCACAAGGTTTGCTTTGCCCGGATGGTAAGAGACATCGAACTTAAAGTCCTTCAATGTTTCCGTCCATCGGCGTTGCCTTATATTCAAGTCACGCTTTGTGAAAATATACTTAAGGCTCTTGTGGTCGCAAAAGAGCTCGAACTCCTCTCCGTAGAGGTAATGTCTTCAGAGCTTGAGTGCGAAAATGACAGCTGCCAACTCCAGGTCGTGTGTAGGGTAATTCTCTTTGTGTTTCCTCAACTGTCTCGAGGCATATGCAATCACCCTGTCCTTCTATATAAGGACACAACCCAGACCAACGCGAGAGGCGTCAGTATATATCATATACTTAACCCCTTGCTTTGGCAATACTAGCATGGGGGTGGACGTCAACTTGTCCTTCAGCTCCTGAAAAGCTATTTCCGCCATCTCATTCCAAGCAAACTTCAAGTATTTCCGTGTTAACTGAGACAACGGTCTGGCTATCTTCGAGAAGTCTCGTATGAAACATCGATAATAGTCTGCTAGACCCAGAAAGCTTCTCACCTCAATAACCGAACAAGGCTGCTTCCAGTCCTGAACTGCAGCTACCTTAGCGAGGTCGACAGCTATCCCTTCCTTAGACACCACATGTCCTAGGAACTTGACTTCCTCCTTCCAGAAATCACATTTCTTGAACTGCACAAAAAGCTGATTCTTCCTGAGAGCATCTAGGACCGCTCTTAAGTGCTCCTCGTGCTCTTCCCGACTCGCAGAGTATATCAAAATGTCATCGATAAAGACAATGACGAATCGGAACAAAAATGGCCAAAACACCTTGTTCATCAGATCCATGAACACGGCCGGTGCGTTCGTAAGACCGAACGACATCACAAGGAACTCATAATGGCCGAAACTAGTCCTAAACGCGGTCTTTTCCACGTCCTCATCCTTGACGCGCAACTGATGATACCCTGACTGCAGATCAACCTTCGAAGAGTACCATGCCCCTTCAACTGATCAAATAGATCATCGATCCTAGGCAAAGGATACTTGTTCTTCACAGTCACCTGATTTAACCTGCGATAATCTATACATAATCGCAAGGAACCATCCTTCTTCTTGTCAAATAAGACAGGTGCTCCCCAGGGAGACATGCTAGGTCGAATAAAGCCCAAATTCAACAAGCCATTTATCTGCTTCCTCAATTCCTTCATTTCACTCAGAGGTATGCGATAGGTGGGCAATGAAATAGGTGTCGCACCAGGCATGAGATCGATAGTAAAATCAATCTCGCGCCGAGGGAGTAATCCAGGAATCGACTTGAATACATCTTCAAAATCCCGAACTACTGGCGTGCTTTCAAGCGCCAAACCAGCAATACTCTCCAACAGAGAAGTATAACAACCAAAACGGAAAGGGTAACTGACCTGAATAGGGAAAGTAAATGTCTCGCCCTCAGGTCCATAGACTGTCACCAGCCTAGCTTCACAATCAATCTCTGCTCGCATCTTCGTGAGCCAATCCATACCCAAAATGACATCGTAATGATATAGAGATGCGACAAACAGGTTAACTAGAATCGATCTGCTCCCTAGATCAATCAAACAACCCATACAAATCTTGGTAATATCAGAGGAGGTCCCTATAGCGGTAGTGAGCGTCACTCCCTTCATAGTAACAGTGCCCAAACTCAGGTGCTTAACTGCCGCATACGATATAATAGAGGTAGTGGACCCGGTATCCACCAACAAGGAAACGGGAATACTTTGGATGTGAGCTGTAACCTCAAAAGATCTCAGTGCTAAGTCAGCCCCAGGCGCTTCAACTGTAAGCGTGTGAACTCGAGCCTGCTACGGGCGATTCGGTGGTGGAACCATGGGCCGCTGAGGTGGCCTGAAACGAGGTACAGAAGGTCTGAAGGATGGGTGAGCTGGCACTGAATGAAGGGGTGGAGTTGATATGACCTGAGGCATCGGACGACTGATCCTTTGTGGCGAAGTAAATCCATTGTCCTGCATTCGCGTAAAACAATTACCATCCGAATGCCCAATCTTTCCACAGTACGAATAGTGTAAGTCAAAACGCATCTGCTGAGCCGGCAACGCAACACGTCTTGGAGGAGAATCTCCCACGGCCTCTTGCCGAGAAATAGTGTTCTCGGAAAGTCAGGTCGTGGTCTGGGAACCATAGGTGCTCGCATACGGGACGACCTGTCCCCGTCCTGCTCAGCTTGCAGGGACATGCTCACCAACTTAGCATAAGAAGATATGCTAGCACAACACATCTTCGATTGAATCTCAGGCCTCAACCCCTCAGAAAAATGCTGCATCCGCATCGACTGATCACCCAGAAGCAAAGGAGCATATCGACCCAGCTCAGTAAACCGGTTCTCATATTCTGTCACCGACATCCCTCTCTGACGGAGGCGAAGGAACTCACTCTCCTTCTCGTGTCGGTAAGTGACCGAGAAATACTTCTCGTGGAAGCATGCCTCAAAGGCCTGCCACGTCCACTCGAAATCCTCTGCAACTGTGCGGAGAACACTGTCCCACCATAAACTGGCCTCTTTCTCAAACATGAAGGAGGCAAGCTCGACCTACTCAGCCTCAGAACAGTGAAGCAGCCTTAGCATCTTAGAGATGTGGTCAATCCAATACTCAGCCTCCTCGGGTCTATGAGAACCCGCAAATGTGGGAGGTCATAAGTGTTGGAATCGCTCAAATGTGCTGCTAGCACTAGTGTTCCAGATGGGTGCATAGGTGAAGCAGGTGGAGTCGCCCCCATCGACTGAGCAAAGATGCCAGCCGTGGAAGACAAACTGCTGCTGCTGGTGCTGCTGCTGCTGGATCTGTTGCTGCTGCATTAACAACATCATCTGCTCAAGCCTATCAAGAGGCAGAGTGGACGAAGATGCATAAGGCGTCGATGCAGATGCACAGTTTGACTCAGGAACCGAAGGCGTGACTGGTGTAGCCATGGGTGGTATCACAGGAGTCGGCCCAGCAGCGGGGCCAGTAGCTGGCTGAGAGTCCGGCCCAGCACCAAAATGAGACGGGCCCGACTGTGGATCCGTCTGGCTATCGCCTAGGGGAAAATCCCGACAAGCGATTCGCCCAAGGAGAGACGGGCCGAAGTCTTCGAGCCCTTAGGAGGCATACCCTACATTCAACAGAGGATGCAACCAGTGAGATTCAACATCCACATAATCCACCCACATAGCATTTACATCACAACTCAAGGATAAATAATATGCATTTCATTTAACAAAATTGTCATAATACAAGAAGTGCAACATTACATGGATTGCGACAGAGAAAGCATGCGAGCTAATACATCTAAAGCTTCAAACAACAAACAACTTCTAACTACTATGCCTATAACGGCTACACACAATAACAAATAACAAAACAGAGTAAAGGACGGCTACATCTGCAACTACTCGTCAGAATCAGGAGATGGAGGAGGGGCACCCTTATCCTGCAGGCAACACAGGATGGACTTCAGAGTACGAGACATCTTCTTGAACTTATGCTTCACGAGGCCTCGAAGATCCATAATATCCTGGCGTAGGACAGCATGACCCATCTTAAGCCGAGCTATACGGGCATCCCTGGTGGCCTGATTTGTGCCCTGCTCTGGTGCCACAGGAGGAGAACTCTCACTCGTGTCCTGGGCCTCCACTTCTTTCTCGTCCTGCTCTTCTTCTTCTTCTATCTCAGCTCCACCTTCTTCATTACTCTCTTCCTCATCGCTCTCAGTCTCATCCTCACTTTCTTCAAGTAAGGCTTGTCGTCAATGAGGCCCAATGTCCATCTGATTAAGGGTTGTCTCATTAATGTAACGAACAGGTACTGGCTTTTCTGCCCCAAGCCTGTAACCAAACTCATGTGCAAGCTTACAAATGAGTCGGCCAAATGGGAGCGATTCGGTCCTCCCATTTGAACGAGCGATAAGGACAATCTGATGCAAGATATACATTGGCACACATAGCTTCTCTCCTTGCCCCACCTGATACAAGAAATCTACCATCAGGTACGTACACTCGCTGTGGTTGCTCCACCTTGGATAAACATTGAATGTGCACATGTGGTGAAGCAAGCGAAAGTCATCCATCATGTTGGTTGCTAAAAGGCTTCTGTTAGGCTGCCATTCGACTAGACGACCACACAGGAACCGCGTGCGGTGATCCTTCTCACGTGCACTATTCAGATTCTTCTCACTTGCATGAACCTCGCCAAGCGACACGTTCAGAAGTCAGGATATCAAAGCGATGTTGATTGTGACCTCCCGATCTCTTCCGCAAGGGATCTTGAACTACAAAGGCTCCAGTGAAGGTTCCCGAATGTGGGCATAAAAAGCTCGGACAGTACCCACATTGGTGTGGTATTCACCCTCAAATAGGGGACACCAACCGGCCCCTTCCAAGCGCTCCAATAAGAGAAATTCGCCAAATAGCTGCAGATCTACATGAGCTTCAAAAAGGACCCTACGGCCTTCATAAACTCCATAAGATAGCTCCGCCAACAAGGTTCTTCCGACGGGAGCTTGAGGATCGAGGTCCCGCTTTGTCTGAAACTCTCGAGTGGCGGTGGTGCTCGCAGCGGCACCTCTCGGCCTCCATGCACGGGTTGGGCGGCTAGGCCCGGCTTCATCAACGGGAGCTCTCTTCTTCCTCATGAAAGAGAGAATGGTGGAGATGAAAAATATGGTCGTAACAAGCTCGAATAGGGCCATGAAAAATGAGAGAAAAGAGGGAAATGAGAAGAATGGTGAGGCTTCCACGAATGTGAGGCTTAAAGGAAGGATTTGAGTGCTTAAATGGAAAGAAAGGAGAGGGAAAATAGCAATGGAGGTGGGTTTTGAGATGAGTAGAATGGGGATGCACGAAAATGAAAGAAGAAAGGGTTTGGGGAGGGATTTTTGTGGGGTTTTGAGAGAAACTTCAAGAAAAGGAAAGCATGGGAGGGTATTTTATGAAGGAAAGAGGGTTTAGAAGGGGTTTTAATCATGCAACCCTGGATGAGTGGGCCACACTAGCCCCCACATGCGTCGGCCTGAGCCGGCCCGCTGGGTGGCAGGGCTCGCCAAACCGGCGAGGTCATCGCTGTCTCTGGATAGTCTGGTGATGACTCACCATTTGGGCGAGGTCCTCCTGGCCCCCAAGCCACAAAATGATGTGGTCCCCCCTGGGTCCCCCTGGAATTGCCCCGATTAGGCCCTTAGTCCAATTTGACGCTTATCGGGTCACTATGTATAGAATCTGATACAGATTCAGGTTTACAGACATTTTAATGGCTGGGATGGGATGATACACCATCTAAACCCGTCAATGGACAGTTTAGAAGAGATTTGGAGTCGCTGTGTGTGATCAGGAGTGTACAGACTCGATCTCGGCGATCGTTTTCAGTAAACTTTCGCCGATAGGAGCAACGGGAAAACTTACACAAATTCTAGATTAATCTCGCACCCTCCTACACTAAGGTGGCGTTAGTATGCATTGTGTGACCATAACCCAGGTCCAGTTTAATCCAAATCATACTCTGATACCAACTGTAACGCCCTGAAATTCGGGGGTCGAGCATAACTCAACTCCCGAGTTTCAAAACATCACTTATGGAACATATGCAATAATGGATGTATTTGCCTGTATGAGTGCATAAAACATGGAATAGATTAAGCCAAACTGCAAACATAATTCAGGGATAAGTGAAAGTCGCAAGCGGAAGACTTAAAGAAATATATGTGTACATGTGCAAGTCCCTGTGATATGTATGCTCTGCCAGGTCATAATTACAAGTGTTTGTCTTCAAAATACAAGTATCAAAATGAAATTATCGATTACAAAAGAAAACCCAGAATCCCCATAGATCAGGACGCGACTCACATGAACCCGCATGAGAACTGCATAAAAGAAAATGCGTCCTCATCGTCCTCATACTCCTGCTCTGCCTCAGGGGTCGCATCATCATCTACATCTAAGACAGAGTCTGGTTGGTGTTGAAACACCGTCCCAGAATGTGGGAGTGAGTGATCAACTCAATGGAACTATACAGTAAAAGTTAACATGTTATCAAATCAATCAAGTAGTAATGATAAGGCAATACAATCAAATACATCCTAATTACTCTTGTTAATGCAAGGATGTATGTAGAAATGATGCATGCTCTCACCTGCACTCCCTCAACGTCTTCATCTTACAGTACGGATGACAACCTCCCACAGTGCCAACGACGCCAACGCACATGCAGTGCGGTGCATGAACATGATTACCAAGTTATTATTAGTCCTTTTCATACAGTAGGATTGGGAAGCTAAGGTACCTTAAAATTCGTATGAAATTAAGAGTGAGGGTTTTAAGGTCTTTATATAGGCCTAAAATTGATGAACATAGCCCCAGGGCCAAGGTATACTTAGGTTATAACCAAATCGGGTCTATTTCGATCCAACGAAGCGCTTCTGGTGGTCCCTTTTCCACGTGCGGTCGGACTTAAGCTCACTGACCATGGATCTAGGTCAGGCTGAGTTTTTGTACCGATCGGATTTACAGATTAGCTGTGGCGGACCAATCTCAATTCAACGGTCACCAAAACTCGATCAGGTCCATAAGCACTATGACATGCCTAGGCCATCTTCCCTGATCCAAGGGTAAATTTGGGTCAGAATCCAATGATCAGATTGCTTAAAATCATCGCCCAAGTGACACGACTCAGATTTCATAAATTTATATTTAATTTCTCACCTTTCTCACACTCCTTCCTCCATACTCAAGCAAATCGTCTCAGGACATCATCTGGTCTTGATTTTTGAGGTGATGGTCAAGCCCAACAAGGTGATTATAAATGTTTAAGATCATCGCTATCGGACTTTCGACGCGCAGTCCAGGTCCGATATAAAGTTTTCAAGTACTCCCGAGAGCAATTGAATTTAGCGTTGAATCCTAGATTTTAGGGTAACATAGCGCTAACGATTCTACAAGTTTTGAGTCTTGCAGATCAAATTTAAAGTGATTTGTGCTAATTTTCACAAGAAATCAAGTTTAGCACTAATTAACCCACAAATAACTTCTCAAGAATTTGAGGTAGTACTCAGGTCTTAACATGAAATTTTTTGGGTCATTACAGCCCCCACCCTCATTTGCAGTAGCCGAGAGGGCTCAATAGCCTTCAGCGCAATAGCGACCACAGCAGTAGCGACCGTAGCTACCTCAACCGCCGAGGCCCCAGAAGCAGCAAAGACAATAGTACAAGCGACCACAGAGGTAGCAGCAAGGGACAGACACCTCCCCAGCCAGCTCAAGCTAGGTTCTACTCGTCTCAACAGGATCCGCAGTCATACGGAGGAGTAATTGTAACGCCCTGAAATTCGGGGGTCGAGCATAACTCAGCTCCCGAGTTCCAAAACATCACTTATGCAACATATTTAATGATGGATGTATGTTGTCTGTATTAAGCCAAAACACAGATATAATTCAGGGATAAGTGAATAAAGCAAGCCGAAGACTTATAGAAATATATATATACAAGTGCAAATCCCTGAAGTACATACATAAACTAGGTCGTAATGTAAGTGTTGCTATCAAAATTACAAGTAATAAATTACATCATTTAATTTCCCAAAAATAATCCAAAAATCCCGCGCATCAGAACAAGCTCACTAGAACCCGTCTGAAAACTGCATATAAGAGAAAGCAGCCTCATCATCATCCATCTCCCACTCTGCCTCAGAAGTTGCCTCAACATCTGCAACATCAGAACCTAAGACAGAGTCTGGTGGGTGTTTAACACCGCCCCAGAACGTGGGAGTGAGTGATCAACTCAGTGGAATAATAAGGCATTGGTTAACATGTTATCAATTCAATAAAGCAGTAATGATAAAGCAGAACAATTAAACAAGTCCTAAGTACTCTTGTTAATGCAAGGATGTATGCAAAATGATGCGTGCCCTCACGCGTACACCCTCAGCGTCTTCATCTTATGTTATGCATGACACCACCTCAAAGTGCACCACATCTACAAAGCACATGCAAATGCAGTGCATGAATATGATTACCAAGTTGTTATTAGTCCTTTTCATATAGCAGGATTGGGAAGCTAAAGTACCTTCCTCATATCACCATCCAAACAGTGATCCATTCTAGGGTCGTCAGTCCTAGATATCTCATACGATTATATGGTTGTAGGTCGTTGCAAAGGGCTTGTCACCAATCAATGCACGCCTATCACACCTTTATTACCATAGTTCGGCTCGTCACCTCAATGCGGTATCGAGGTATGCTCGAGGTCACTACAAAGGGCTCGTCACCAATCAATGTAGGCCGACAGCGCGGATATAGTGTCCCATACCACCATAATCGGCTCACGAGTTTAGCTGCTCACTGGTCACTACGGGGAGGCTCGTCACCCCAGCGTAGGCCGATAGCTCGACCACGGTGTCCCATACCACCATGTCCGGCTCATGAGTCTTAGCGGATCAAGGTACCAAGGTTAATAGGATTTCATTGGTAAGTTCGGTACCCTAGATTCAAGCAGTAGCGTCCATACATGGTGAACATACATCGGACAATTGGGTTACTTGACGAACTCGACTAGCACGAGTGCACGTTGAATTGAACGACATAGAGTGCGCAAGCACTCCACGTGGCCAAACCACTGCCGACAACTCTAATACGACTCAGGTTCGTCTAATCACGTCCTTTGTGGCGAAAGCGATCTCAGCCACAACCTTAAGGCAGATTATCGATTTTCTGGACTAATGCATAGTCCCACACACATTACACTACAACAGATATTCGTATTGAATGTAGAACAGTGATGGAACAACAACTTAAATCATGAGGTACTCAAGCATTTGAAGAATATCAACTTAACATAAATGTAAGCTTAAGAAATGCTTGAAATTAAATAATAAGGAATGTAACTTGTAAGAAGGAAATCATACACACTAGTGGGAGAGTTGAGAATCGCTTCTCAATGCCCATACTAGGTTGAAACATCACACTTTAGATCATTAAGGCATTTCTACAAACACTTAGAATACATAGTACAACATATATGACATATGTTGAAATACACACATTTGGACAATTCCTTTTACCAAGGAGTTGTCACACATACATCTAGCATACATACATGACAAATAATCATGGCAAACACAAGTGCATATTTTATACGTATACGGTACTTTATACATACACATGGAATACACAAATCTCAACATAACACATGCATAACAGGAACGCAACATAAACATAACATTTGGCATGTGAAATCTCATCCATAACAAGAATAAATCATTAACTGACACTGAAATCCTTGAAAACCATAACCTATACACTTAAAGTCCGCACCTTAAGCCAGAAAAGAACACCGAACTGATTTCAAACGAGTTGTCTTCGTCAACGGCGATAGAATACCATAAAGCAAGAATAGAAATGAGATACAAGAACACCAAGACTATTCTAAGCTCTCACACAGATTAGGGTTAGGTTAACTTACCCAAAGATGAACTCAGAATCGTCAGAATAACGATTCAAAGTGAAGGTTCAAGGATGTAGAAGAACCGGAAAGAATCTAAGATGATTCACCAACTTCTCTCTCACTATCTCTCTCTTTTCCACTCTCTTTCCAAGCTAGGGTTAGAGAAAATTCGTATGGAAAAGAGAGCTAGGGTTTAAGGACTATAAATAGGCCTCAAATTGATGAAAATAACCCCAGGGACAAGGTATACTTAGGTTATAACCAAAGCAAGCCTCTCTCGATCCAACGAAGCACTCTGGTGGGCCAAATACCACGAAAGGTCGGGCTTAAGCTCACTGACCATGGATCTTGGTCAGGCTGAGTTTTCGTACCGACCGGCTCTTCAGATCAGCCGTGGCGGACCACACTCAATTCAACGGTCACAGAATCTCGATCAGGTCCACAAGCACAAGGACATGCCTGGGCCACCTTCCCTGATCAGAGGGTGAAATTGGGTCAGAATCCAATGGTCAGATAGCTTAAAATCATCGCGGAAGTGACACGACTCAGATTTCATAAAAACTTGATAAATATCCAACCGTTCTCACACTCTTCACTCCGAACTTAATCAAATCGACCCAGAACATCACATGGACTTGATTTTCGAGGTGTTGGTCAAGCCCAACATGGTGACCGCAACAGCCTAAGATCATCGCAATCGGACTTTCGACGCGCGGTCCAGGTCCGATCCAGAACTTCCAAAAATTTCCTAGAACAACTGGATTTAGCGATGGATCCCAGATTTCAGAGTAACATAGCGCTAACTAATCTACAAGTTTTGAGTCATGCAGATCGAATTTAAAGTGATTGATGCGAATTTCACAAGCAATTGAGTATAGCGCTAATTACTCCAAAAAATAACTACTTAGGGAAAGATAAGCACAAAATTTTTCGGGTTATTATAATTTACCCCCCTTAAAGAAAATTTCGTCCTTGAAATTCATACCTTCTCATAATCTTCAAGGATCTGAGGATAGCTCTTCCTGACCTCAGCTTCAGATTCCCAAGTAACCTCTTCCACACCATGATGCGTCCATAGCACCTTCACGAGAGGGATAACCTTGCTACGCAATACCTGCTCCTTCCTGTCGAGAATACACATCGGTTGCAGTACATAAGTGGCATCCTCATTCAACTGCACTTGCTCCCAACTGATAATATGTGAAGGATCAGGAACGTACTTCTTCAGCATAGAAACATGAAATACGTTATGCACGCCCGCAAGAGGTGTGGGCAAAGTAAGGCGGTATGCTACCGTTCTCACTCGATCCAGAACTTGAAATGGACCAATAAATCTCGGCGTCAGCTTCCCCTTCTTACCAAACCGCAGAACTCCCTTCATAGGAGAGACCTTCAGAAAAATATAGTCTCCAACCTCAAACTTAAGCGGTCGACGCCTCGTATCAGCATAACTCTTCTGCCTGCTCTGCGCTGTCAGAAGTCGACGTCGAATGATGTTAACTTTCTCTGAAGTCACCTGCACTAACTCTGGGCCAAGCAAACTACGCTCACCAATTTCTGCCCAACAATGTGGTTCTCTGCACGGGCGTCCATACAACGCCTCATAGGGAGCCATGCCGATACTCGCCTAGAAACTGTTATTATACGCGAACTCTGCATATTGAAGACAATCATCTCAACTGTCTTTGAAATCCAAAACACAAGCTCGCAACCTTTCAGGACCTGATTCACGCACTCCGTCTGCCCATCTGTTTGCGGATGAAACGCGGTGCTGAACTTTAGTTTCACACCCATCGCTTCCTGGATACGAGTCCAGAAGATAGAAGTGAAATGCGTGCCTCTATCAGACACAATCTCTAGGGGAACTCCATGCAGATGTACTATCTCCTTGATATACAACCTAGCCAACTCGTCTACAGAGTTAGTGACTCTGATCGGTAAGAAATGCGCCGACTTCATTAATCGGTCGACGATCACCCAAATAGAGTCATATCCCTTCCTCGTTCTCGGCAACCCAGAAATAAAATCCATAGAGATGAAGTCCCACTTCCATTCAGCTATGGGCATGGGCTGTAGCAACCCAGGAGGTCGGCGATGCTCTGCCTTGACCTGCTGGCACGTGAGACAATGAGAAACAAATTTAGCAATCTGGACCTTCATATTGTCCCACCAATAAGACCTCTTCATATCCTGATACATCTTCGTGCTACCTGGATGCATCGCAAGCTTAGAACTATGGGCTAACTCGAGAACCTCCCGTCTCAAGTCAGGGATGTCAGGAACACATAACCGGCCACGAAAACGTAGGCCCCCATCAGAACTAATACTCCAGTTGGAGTTCTCATTTGTACCAACCCGCTTCCTCATCTTCACCAAAAGCTCATTATTTGCCTGAGCTGCAACGATCCTCTCGTCGATAAGGGGCTGTACACGAATGTGCGCGATAACCTCATACGGCTCAACTACCGTAAGCTTCTGCTCAAAATCTTACACGAACTCTAACATATCCCACTCTGCTATCATCAGCGGAGCCGCAAACTTAATAGCCTTCTTGCGACTCAACGCATCTGCCACAAGGTTCGCCTTGCCCGGATGGTAAGAAACATCGAACTTAAAGTCCTTCAATGTTTCCATCCATCGGTGCTACCTCATATTCAAGTCACGCTACGTGAAAATATACTTAAGGCTCTTGTGGTCACAAAAGAGCTTGAACTCCTCACCATAGAGGTAATGTCTCCAAACCTTTAATGCGAATATGACAGCTGCTAATTCCAGGTCGTGCATAGGGTAATTCTCTTCGTGTTTCCTTAACTGACGCGAAGCATAAGCAATTACCCTGTCCTTCTGCATAAGGACACAACCCAGGCCAACGCGAGAGACGTTAGTATATATAATATACTTAACCCCTTGCTCTGCAATACTAGCACAGGGGTGGACGTCAACTTGTCCTTCAGTTCCTGAAAAGCTAACTCCACCTGCTCATTCCAAGCAAACTTCAAATCCTTCCGTGTTAACTGCGACAACGGTCTTGCAATCTTCGAGAAGGCTTGAATGAAGCGTCGATAATAGTCTGCAAGACCCAGAAAACTCCTTACCTCAGTAACTGAACCAGGCTGCTTCCAATCCTACCTTGGCAAGATCAACGGCTATCCCTTCCTTGGACACCACATGTCCCAGGAACTTGACTTCCTCTTTCCAGAAATCACACTTCTTGAACTGCGTGAAAAGCTGATTCTTCCTAAGAGTATCCAAAACTGCTCTTAAGTGCTCCTCGTGCTCTGCCCGACTCGCCGAATAAATCAAGATGTTATTGATAAAGACAATGACGAATCGGAACAAGAATGGCCGAAACACCCTGTTCATCAGATCTATGAACATGGCCGGTGCGTTCGTAAGACCGAACGACATCACAAGGAACTCATAATGACCGAAGCTAGTCCTGAAAGCGGTCTTCTGCATGTCCCCATCCTTGACGCGCAACTGATGATACCCTGATTGCAGATCAACCTTCGAAAAGTACCGTGCCCCCTTCAATTGATCAAACAGATCATCAATCCTAGGCAAAGGGTACTTATTCTTCACAGTTACCAAATTCAGCTTGCGATAATCAATACACAATCGCAAGGAACCATCCTTCTTCTTCACAAACAGAATAGGTGCTCCCCAAGGAGACACACTAGGCCGAATAAAACCCAAATCTAGCAAACCATCTATCTGCTTCCTCAACTCCTCCATTTCACTCGGAGGCATATGATAGGTGGGTAGAGAAATGGGCGCCACACCAGGCATGAGATCAATAGCAAAATCAATCTCACGCTGAGGAGGTAATCCAGGAATCGACTCAAACACATCTTCAAACTCCCGAACTACCGGTGTACTAACCAACGCCGATTCAGCCATACTCTCCAACAGAGAAGAATAATAATCAATATGAAGAGGGTAACTGACCTGAACTGGGAAAGTAACAGTCTCGCCCTTAGGTCCATGGATCGTCACTGATCTAGCTTCACAATCAATCTCAGCTCGCATCCTCGTGAGCCAATCCATACCCATAATAACATCATAATGATAAAGCGGTGCGACTAAGAAATCAACACGGATCGATCCACTTCCAAGATCGACCAAACAATCCATACAACGCTTGCCCAAAGCAGAGGAAATCCCCGTAGCGGTAGTAAGCGTCACTCCTTGCATAGGAACAGATCTCAAACCCAAACGCCTAACTGCCGCATAAGATATAAGAGAAGTAGTGGACCCTGTATCCACCAACATAGAAACGGGAATACCTTCAATGTGCGCTGTCACCTCGAAGGACCTCGGCACCAAGTCAGACATAGGCGCTTCAGCTGAGAGCGCATGAACTCGAGCCTGCTGTTGAGATTCAGCGGAGGAACCATGGGCCACTGAGGTGGCCTGAAGCTAGGAACTGCAGGTCTGAAGGATGGATGAGCTGGTGTTGATCGAAGAGGTGGAGGAGAAATCACCTGAGGCATCGGACGACTAATCCTCTGCGGTGGAGTAAAACCACTGGCCGCATCCGAGAGAAGCAAAAACGGTCTAAATGCCCTGCCTTCCCACAATAAGAACAGCGAACATCAGCTTTCATCTGCTGAGCGGGCGGCGCTGAACGCCTAGGAGGAGAATTTGCTCGCGGCCTCTTGCCGAGAAAAGGTGCACCTTGGAAATCCGGTCGCGGCCTAGGAACCATCAGTGCTCGCATGCGGGACGACCTATCCCCGTCCTACTCTGCTCGCAAGGACATGCTCACCAGCTCTGCATAAGAAGAAATGCTAGCATAGCAAATCTTCGATCGGATCTCAGGTCTCAATCCCTCAGAGAAACGCCGCATCCTCATCGGCTGATCGCCTAGGATCAAAGGAACATACCGACCCAGCTCAGTAAACCAGTTCTCATACTCCGTCATCGACAACCCTCCCTGGCGGAGGCGAAGGAACTCACTCTCCTTCTCATGTCGGTACGTAACCGGGAAATACTTCTCATGGAAGCGTGCCTCAAACGTCTGCCATGGCCACTCAAAACCTTCCTCGACAGTGCGAAGAACACTGTCCCACCACAGACTGGCCTCCTTCTCAAACATAAAGGAGGTAAGCTCAACCTGCTCAACCTCAGAGCAGTGCAGTGGTCTCAGCATCTTAGAGATGCGGTCGATCCAATACTCGGCCTCCTCAGGTCTATGAGAACCCGCAAACGTAGGAGGTCGTAAGCGCTGGAATCGCTCAAAAGTGCCGCTGGCACTGTCGCTCCCAGATGGAGGCATAGGTGAAACAGGTGGAGTCGCCCCCACTGACTGAGCAAAGATGCCAGCCATGGAAGAGAGGAACTCCTGCTGCTGTTGCTGCTGGTGGTGTGCTGCTACTGCTGCTGAATCTACTGCTGCTACATCAACAGCATCATCTGCTCAAACCTATCAGACGGCGAAGCAGACGGAGGTGCACGGCTCGGCTCAGGAACCGAGGGCGTGACTGGAGGAGCCATAGGTGTCGGCCCAACTCCGGCATGAGACGGACCCGCTTGTGGATCCGACTAGCTATCGCTCAAGGGAGGAACCCCAGTAAGCGACTCAATCAAGGAGATATGGGCCGAAGACTTCGAACCCTTAGGAGGCATCCCTATATTCAACAGAGGATGCAACCTGTCAGATTCTACGTCACATAATCCATCTATACAGCAAACATAGCACAACTCCAAAGAAAAACAACATGCGTTCCATTAAACAAAATCGTCGCAATACAAGTAGTGCAGCATTACATGAATCACGACTAGGAAAGCATGTGAACCACAACATCTAACACTTCAAGCAACAACAAACAACTACAAACAACTCCAACTACAAAGCCAACAATGGCTACACACAGAAAGAAAATAACAAACAAAGCAAAGGACGGCCACGACGACAGCTACTCGTCGGAATCAGGAGATGGAGGCGGAGCACCCTTATCCTGCAAGCAACACAGGATAGACTTTAGAGTTCGAGTCACCTTCTTAAACTTATGTTTAACAAGGCCTCGAAGATCAACAATATCCTGGCGTAAAACAGCCTGCCCTTCTTCAAGCCGTGCGAGACGGGCATCTCTGGCAGTCTGCTCTGCGCTCTGCTCTGGCGCCACAGGAGGAGAGCTATCACTCGTATCCTGTGCCTCATCCTCTTCCTCGTCCTGCTCTGTTTCTTCCTCAATCTCAGCACCACCTTCAGCATAACTCTCTTCATCATCGCTCTCTGCCTCATCCTCACTCTCTGAGGCATGACGACCAGAACCGATCTCCATCTGCTTAAGAGTCCTCAGATTGATATGACGAATAGGAACTAGCTTCTCAGCTCCAAGCCTATAGCTAAACTCATGTGCAAGCTTACAAATGAGGCAGCCAAATGGAAGCGACTCGGTCCTCCAACTCGAATGAGCGATGAGAATAATCTGGCGCAGGACGTACGTCGGCACACACAACTTCGCTTCTTGCCCCACCTGATACAGGAAATCCACCATCAGGCACGTACACTCACTGCGGTTGCTCCACCTTGGGTATACATTGAACGTACACATGTGATGAAGCAAACGGAAGTCGTCCGTCATGTAGGTAGCCAGAAGACTCTTATTAGGTTGCCATTCGACCAGACGACCACACAAGGATTGGGGCGACGATCCCTCTCGCGCACACTATTCACATTCTTCTCACTGGCATGCACTTCACCAAGTGGCACATTCAGGAGTCGGGATATCAAAGCAACATTGACAATACCCACTCAACAGCTACCATAATGAATCTTGAACTGCAGAGGCTCCAGTGAAGGATCACGAATATTGGCATAAAAGGCTCAAACAGTGCTAGCATTCGCGCGATACTCGCCCTCAAACAAGGGACACCAACCAGCCCCTTCTAGGCGTTCCAACAACAAAAACTCGTCATACAGCCTTAGATCAACATGAGCCTCAAAAAGGACTCTACGGCCTTCATAGACTCCATGTGACAACTCCGCCAACAAGGTCCTACAATAGGAGCTCGAGGATCGAGGTCCCGCTTGGTCTGGAATTCACGAGTGGCGGACGTGCTAGCGGTGACACCTCTCGGCCTCCGTGCATGGGTTGAGCGGCCAGGCCCGGCTTCATCCACGGGCGCTTTCTTCTTCCCCATCAAAGAAAGAAGGGAGGAAAATGAAAATATGGCTGTGATGAACTTAAAGAGGGCCATGAGAAATGAGAGAAAGAGAGAAATAGGAAGATGGTGAAGCTTCCACACACTTGTGAGCCCAAAAAGGAATGCAAGAGCTCAAATGAGAAGGAAAAGGAGTGAAATCAGCAATGAGGGTGAGGGTTTTGAGATGGGGTGATGGGGTTTGCACGAAAATGAAGAAAGAAGAAGATTTGAAGAAGATTGGAGATGGCTTTCAAGAAAGGGAGAGCTTGGGAGGGAAGATTGTGAAGGAAGTAGGGTAAAGGAAAGGTATTAAATAGAAAACTGTGGAGGGGTGGGCCACACTAGGCCTAAAATGGATTGGCCCGCGCCGGCCCGGCCTGCCTGGCCCGCTGATCGGCGAGCCCTCGCCGAACCGGCGATGGCATCGCCGGTCTCTGGACTGACCGGCGATGCCTCGCTGTTTGGGCGAGGTCCTCCTGGTCCCCCATGGTTAGAAAGATGTGGGTCCCCCCTGGGCCCCACAGGAAATGCCCCGATCGGCCCCTTGCATGATTTGACGCCTATCGGGCCATTTTGGCAGAAATCTGATTCAAATAAAGATTTCTTGAAGATTGAAGGGTTGAAAAGGGAAGATAGACCATCTAAACTCATTAATAGATGGTCTAGGAAAGGTTTCGAGTCGCTGTGTGTGATCAGGAGAGAGCACAGACTCGATCTCGGCGAACGTTTTCAGGAAACTTTCGCCGATAGAAGCTACGGAGCACAAATACAAAATCTACGATAAACGTGCACCCAAATACACTAAAGTCGTGACAGCGTGCGGTGTGAGACCATAACCCAGGTCCGGTTTAATCCAGATCATGCTCTGATACCAACTTGTAACGCCCTGAAATTCGGGGGTCGAGCATAACTCAGCTCCCGAGTTCCAAAACATCACTTATGCAACATATTTAATGATGGATGTATGTTGTCTGTATTAAGCCAAAGCATAGATATAATTCAGGGATAAGTGAATAAAGCATGCGGAAGACTTATAGAAATATATGTGTACAAGTGCAAATCCCTGAAGTACATACATAAACCAGGTCGTAATGTAAGTGTTGCTATCAAAATTACAAGTAATAAATTACATCATTTAATTTCTCAAAAATAATCCAAAAATCCCGTGCATCAGAACAAGCTCATTAGAACCCGTCTGAAAACAACATATAAGAGAAAGCAGCCTCATCATCATCCATCTCCCGCTCTGCCTCAGAAGTCGCCTCAACATCTGCAACATCAGAACCTAAGACAGAGCCTGGTGGGTGTTTAACACCGCCCCAGAACGTGGGAGTGAGTGATCAACTCTGTGGAACAATAAGGCACTGGTTAACATGTTATCAGTTCAATAAAGCAGTAATGATAAAGCAGAACAATTAAACAAGTCCTAAGTACTCTTGTTAATGCAAGGATGTATGTAAAATGATGCGTGCCCTCACGCGTACACCCTCAGCGTCTTCATCTTATGTTACGCATGACACCACCTCAAAGTGCGCCACATCTACAAAGCACATGCAAATGCGGTGCATGAATATGATTACCAAGTTATTATTAGTCCTTTTCATACAGCAGGATTGGGAAGCTAAAGTACCTTCCTCATATCACCATCCAAACGATGATCCATTCAAGGGTTGTCAGTCCTAGATATCTCATACGATCATATGGTTGTAGGTCGTTGCAAAGGGCTCGTCACCAATCAATGCACGCCTATCACACCTTTATTACCACAATTCGGCTCGTCACCTCAATGCCGTATCGAGGTATGCTCGAGGTCACTACAAAGGGCTCGTCACCAATCAATGTAGGCTGACAGCGCGAATATAGTGTCCCATACCACCATAATCGGCTCACGAGTTTAGCTGCTCACTGGTCACTACGGGGAGGCTCGTCACCCCAGCGTAGGCCGATAGCTCGACCATGGTGTCCCATACCACCATGTCCGGCTCATGAGTCTTAGCGAATCAAGGTACCAAGGTTAATAGGATTTCATTGGTAAGTTCGGTACCCTAGATTCAAGCAGTAGCGTCCATACATGGTGAACATACATCGGACAATCGGGTTACTTGACGAACTCGACTAGCACGAGCGCACGTTGAATTGAACGACATAGAGTGCGCAAGCACTCCGCGTGGCCAAACCACTGCCGACAACTCTAATACGACTCAGGTTCGTCTAATCACGTCCTTTGTGGCGAAAGCGATCTCAGCCACAACCTTAAGGTAGATTACTGATTTCCTGGACTAATGCATAGTCCCACACACATTACACTACAACAGATATTCGTATTGAATGTAGAACAGTGATGGAACAACAACTTAAATCATGAGGTACTCAAGCATTTGAAGAATATCAACTTAACATAAATGTAAGCATAAGAAATGCTTGAAATTAAATAACAAGGAATGTAACTTGTAAGAAGGAAATCATACACACTAGTGGGAGAGTTGAGAATCGCTTCTCAATGCCCATACTAGGTTGAAACATCACACTTTAGATCATTCAGGCATTTCTACAAACACTTAGAATACATAGTACAACATATATGACATATGTTGAAATACACACATTTGGACAATTCCTTTTACCAAGGAGTTGTCACACATACATCTAGCATACATACATGACAAATAATCATGGCAAACACAAGTGCATATTTTATACGTATATGGTACTTTATACATACACATGGAATACACAAATCTCAACATAACACATGCATAACAGGAACGCAACATAAACATAACATTTGGCATGTGAAATCTCATCCATAACAAGAATAAATCATTAACTGGCACTGAAAGCCTTGAAAACCATAACCTATACACTTAAAGTCCGCACCTTAAGCCAGAAAAGAACACCGAACTGATTTCAGACGAGTTGTCTTCGTCAATGGCGATAGAATACATAAAGCAAAAATAGAAATGAGATACAACAACACCAAGACTATTCTAAGCTCTAACACAGATTAGGGTTAGGTTAACTTACCCAAAGATGAACTCAGAATCGTTAGAATAACGATTCAAAGTGAAGGTTCAAGGATGTAGAAGAACCGGAAAGAATCTAAGATGATTCACCAACTTCTCTCTCACTATCTCTCTCTTTTCCACTCTCTTTCCAAGCTAGGGTTAGAGAAAATTCGTATGGAAAAGAGAGCTAGGGTTTAAGGACTATAAATAAGCCTCAAATTGATGAAAATAACTCCAGGGACAAGGTATACTTAGGTTATAACCAAAGCAAGCCTCTCTCGATCCAACGAAGCACTTCTGGTGGGCCAAATACCACGAAAGGTCGGACTTAAGCTCACTGACCATGGATCTAGGTCAGGCTGAGTTTTCGTACCGACCGGCTCTTCAGATCAGCCGTGGCGGACCACACTCAATTCAACGGTCACAGAATCTCGATCAGGTCCACAAGCACAAGGACATGCCTGGGCCACCTTTCCTGATCAGAGGGTGAAATTGGGTCAGAATCCAACGGTCAGATATCTTAAAATTATCGCGCAAGCGACACGACTCAGATTTCATAAAAACTTAATAAATATCCAACCGTTCTCACACTCTTCACTCCGAACTCAATCAAATCGACCCAGAACATCACATGGACTTGATTTTCATGGTGATGGTCAAGCCCAACATGGTGACTGCAACAGCCTAAGATCATCACAATCGGACTTTCGACGCACGGTCCAGGTCCGATCCAGAACTTTTAAAAATTTCCCAGAACAACTGAATTTAGCGATGGATCCCAGATTTCAGAGTAACATAGCGCTAACTAATCTACAAGTTTTGAGTCATGCAGATCAAATTTAAAGTGATTGATGCGAATTTCACAAGCAATCGAGTATAGCGCTAATTAGCCCAAAAAATAACTACTTAGGGAAAGATAAGCAAAATTTTTTTCAGGTCATTACAGTAGTTGAGGGTATACTTCCAGTCTCTGTATACATCGCCTGAGTATTATTTGATTCTGGTGCTTCTCACTCATTCATATCTGAGAATTTTTACCAATTATCTAGATTACGGATAGAGTCTGCTAGTGAGGGGTTGACCGTATTGACGCCCTTTGGGAAGACTATAATGTTGGGTTGTTTCTGTTTGTCTTACCCTGTTCTGGTTGGTGATATCTTTTTGTCCGTCGATTTATTTATACTGGCGATGTTAGATTTTACCGTCATCTTGGGCATGGATTGGCTTACCGAGTATCATGTTATCTTTGACTGTTCTGCGAGGACAATCACATTCTGCGTACTAGGCTTACTGCAGTTCCAGTTCGTTATCGAGCCCCGAGGAGAGTCGTTGTCTTATCTCATATCCTACGCAGTTGAGGACCCGTTGCCTTGCGTATCGATTAGTTATCTGTGGTCTGAAATTTTCCTCATGTGTTTCAGGAGATTCTGAGATTGTCATTGCATTACCATATTAAGTTCTAGATCGATCTTGTGCACGCTACCGCACCTATTTCGAAGGCCCCGTATCGTATGGCACCGATGGAGTTGAGGGAGCTGCAGCGACAGTTGGACGAGTTGTGTGAGTTGGGATTCATTCGTCTGAGCAGTTCACCTTGAGGAGTGCTGGTACTCTTCGTCAGGAAGAAGGATGGCTCGTTAAGGCTCTGTGTAGATTATCGTAATCTCAACCGGGTCACGATCAAGAACAAGTATCCTCTTCCAAGGATAGATGATTTGTTTGATTAGCTACAGGGTACACAATTCTTTTCAAAGATTGACCAACGTTCCGGTTATCATCAGATTTGGGTCTGAGAGGAGGGCATCTCGAAGATGACTTTCAGGACACGTTATAGTCATTTTGAGTTTCAGGTCATGTCCTTCGGACTGACCAATGTGCCCGCGGTATTCATGCAGTTGATGAATGAGGTCTTTCCTCTATATCTTGATCAATTTGTTGTAGTATTCATTGATAACATTCTGATCTATTCGAGGACTCGTGAAGAGTATGTGCAGCATTTGGAGATTGCATTGCAGACCGTCCGTGCCTACCAGTTATATGCGAAGTTGTAGAAGTGCGAGTTCTGACAGGAGGAGGTGAAGTTCCTCAGTCACGTGGTGATGAGGGAGGGTGTTGCAGTGGACCCCTCGAAGGTTGAGGCAGTGTGTCGTTGGGGCCAGCCCACGATTGTGTCTAAGATCCGTAGTTTCCTTGGTTTGGCGGGCTACTATCGGCGTTTCATTAAGGGCTTCTCCTGTATTGCAGCCCCATTGACCAAGTTAACTCGGAAGGGTGCAGATTTTGTTTGGACTGATGCATGTGAAGAGGCATTCGTGGAGCTGAAGGACCGTCGGACATCTGCTCCTATCCTCACTCTTCCCTCTAGGAGTGATGGATTTGTTGTATTTACCAATGCCTTACATATTGGTTTGAGTGTTGTCCTGATGCAGCATGGGAGGCTAGTGGCCTTCGCATCTCACCATCTCAAGATCCATGAGCTGAACTACTTCACGTATGATTTTGAGCTGCAGCAGTCATCTTCCCACTGAAGGTGTGGAGACATTATCTCTATGGGGTCAGGTTCGAGCTCTTCTCTGACTACAAGAGCTTGAAGTATCTATTCTCTCAGTCTGAGCTGAACATGAGGTAGAGATGCTGGATGGAGCTCCTGAAGGACTATGATTTCGATCTATAGTACCACCCAGGCAAGGCAAACGTGGTGGCAGATGCCCTCAGCCGTCAACCACGGGGCCTAGTGGCACACATGATGATTCAGGAGTGGAGGATGCTCGAGGATATAGCAGAGTACGACTTCAAGTTTAGTCTACAGTCTTCTATCGTTCAGCTCTCGAGCCTGTCGATTCAACCCTCTCTTGTCGCAAGGGTGATCGAGGCTCAGTAGACAGATGAGTCATTACAGGATTACCGAGCAGAGGCAGCATCTGAGAGTCAGATAGATTGGCAGATTGGTTCTGATGGTTGACTTCACTTCAGAGGTCGATTATGTGTCCTGGATATTCTTGAGTTGCGCAGATATCTTATGACTGAGGCATATCGATCATGGTTTTCTATCCACCCTGATTCGACGAAGATGTACCGTGACATGAGGAGACGGTATTTTTGCGTAAGAATGAAGTGGCAGATCGCCAATTTTGTGGCCGAGTGTGATACATGCCAATGTGTTAAGGTAGATCATCAGATACCCCCTGGTCCATTGCAGTCGTTGAGTATCACGATGTGAAAGTGGGAGCACATATATACCAATTTTATCATGGGTTTGTCGAGGACTTAGCACGGTCATGACACCATCTGGGTTGTCGTGGACCATCTGACGAAGTCGGTACATTTTCTTACAATTCATGAGACTTGGTATAACACCCGATCCATCCTATAAGTACGACCGACTGATTAATAGGTGAGACTCACCTTCCAAAATAAAACTCGATAATACCTACATGCACAATTTAAATACTCAAAAGAACCCCTTGTAGTGCACCCCTCATAATCCGACCATAAATAACTGAAACCAATACCATAATGACCACCCAGACTATTCTCTATGCCTATGTGCACGATGATCGATGCTTTTGGCCAGACCTAGATCGGTCATGCATAGTACACACCCAACTCATTGAAACCCCAAGACTTCAAAACCTATTCTATATCGACCGGCACATCTCCGCATCACAGAGGTACCACTCATGCATTTGTGCGACACTCCATTAGTGAGATACGCCACGAAGAATTGTCAGTGTCTCATGTGCGCAAGGCCCTCTATAACATGTGCAAAACACATGCTCCCACACATGTACCATACCACACATGGGTGAGAAAATCTCTACCCATGTGTGTGATGTCACACACCCACACCCCTCCCTCTCTCATGTACACCCCAAAGTGAACTCTTCTCCATACGTTCTCTCATGTATCACATCATCACACCATGCTATCCCATGCCCCTTTAATCCACATTAATTCTTAATCATGCACAAATTCCTATAATCTTAGCCTAAGCTAAGATTAATCACATTAGATTAATCTAACCATAATCTTATCCATTTCTCTACATAAACCCCTTTCTATAACAAGAGAGAGAGAGAAGTGATCTTGGTGGGCCATCAATCCCAACCTTTCCATTCATCTCAACCATCCATTCCATCAATCACATCCCTTCCATTCATCTCAATCGTCCATTCCATCAATTTCATCCCTTTCATCCATCTCAACCATCCATTTAATCCATCAAGGTAAGTATACCCTCCTCACTTAAACTTATTCTATTTTTTTGTTTATGTATAGTGGAAATGATGATGATGGTCTAAATAATTGTAATGATGCTGATGATGTGATTAATGGTGTGGATGCATAGAAAAAAAATTATAAAATTAAATTGTTAAGGAATTCATGTGGGACCCACTGACAGTGGGCCCCACCAAAATGTTTCTATGCCGTCCAAACTATCTATGTATGGGGCCAAACTCACACACACATCCCTCACACACCACACAAAAATTTAGAAAAAAATAAAAATAAATAGATAAATAACTAAACAAATTATATATATATATATGGGAGAAGTGGACGCTGACAGCGTCCATGAGATGCTACAGGGAGGAGCGTGTTGACAGCGTCCAGGAGACGCCGAAGGAAGCAGCGTCCAAACTGCTTTAATAAGAAGAAGGGGGTTGTGGGAAAATACACACCCAACATGACTCGTATGTCTGATCCGCACCGTCCATCTTATTTTTCACATCATTTTAGGCGTTGAGTTAGAAAATTAAGCCAATCCGAATCGCTGGCGAGCCACATTATAGAAAACAGTGATAATTACGGTTAAAGTTTGTTAGGGCCCACTGTAATGTTTCTGCACTCCAAAAATATTGAATATTAGACTTATTGGACCCGTCTCGAGCTAGAGGACCCAGTAGATGGGTTGGATCATCCTGATGTAGGCCCCACCACTAAAAAACCTCAAAAATAAAAAAACAAAGAAAAACAACAACAATACACCAGACACTGCTGCTGTCAGCGTCCTCCGGATGCTGCAGCCAGCAGCGTCATGCCGCTGGACGTTGGAGGAGGGGTGGGTCCCACCACTGGTCCCACCTTGATGTATGTCGACTATTTACACCGTCCATTTGATGTGCCTCCTTTAAAAATTGGGTCATCCCAAAAATCAGCCGATAATGGAAATCAAGTGGCCCACACCATCTAAAATTAGGTGAAGACATGTTAAAATATATAAAAGCACTCGTTGGGCCCCACCTGATATTTGGATGCATCTAAAACTTGGACCGAACTGTTAATCAAGTGGGACACACATAATGGATGGACTGGATTCGTGAACCACACCTTGGTGGGCCCAACAAATGAATAAGAATATTTTAATGAAGGGTGACCCCCCTCGTAGTTTGCATATGGTGTGCCTGACACAAGTCACTGGTGGACTTGATTTTTAAAACCTAGGCCCACCATGTAACGGTGCATCTAACTGATGGGGCAGATGTTCGTCACGCATCACGCTAGGTCCACACAGTTGGGGAAGGTGTTAAACACGCATCATGATGGACCCACATAGCTGGATGATGTTGGGCCCACAACAGCTCGACCTCATGGGAAGTCCCCATGTGCTGGACCACTTAGAACCTTTTCCTATATATATATAATTGTTAGCCGGTCGGTACACCTCACTATTATTCCACACTTCACTGTTAGCCAACCCCACTAGGGATCCATACCAAGACCTAAGTGTTGAAATGAGGTATCTTTCACTTAGTTTACCACCTGAGCTATGGATCAGGTTGTATATACATAATACATATATGGTGAAACTAAATTTTCGGCCTCTCAATAACTATATGTTCTCCTCATCAAAGACCAATCCAAAGCCCATATAAGCCCACTATAAATACTTCATGGTGTATTGGACTTAAAGTCACCATATATGACAAGAATTTGTGGCCCAATTTCATAATTATCTTAAATAGTCATACTAGGCATGTAAATCATCCAATACAATGCAATGATCAAATCGTGGAGTATGCAATTCGATTGTTAGTAGGATATTCATACATAAGAAGGGATGTTAATTTATAAAAATGAGTCATAACTAAAATTACGATCAAGTACTATAGTTTAACAATTACAAGGGCTACAATTCGACTAGTCATTATTAAAACAAGAAGAGAAGATTTTGTAGTCAAAAGTACCAAGCTACGAGGCTACAAGTTGACAGCATCATGTAGGAATTGGTTACCCACGTACGCAACTCTTTAATAATCTTGCACCTCGCATATCGGTATATATTGAGTTCTAGTTATCTTTGAGTCACTTGTCATTATCATCACTATGCATTTCATGGCATGATATATAATGAGAAATAGCAACTAAATTCTTTACAACATCACGGATTGACCATATTACGGTAAGGATGATGATATTGAATCATGGACACCAGAAATATGAAAATAGTAGGGGATGATGTGCCCCTTGGGTTGAGAGACCCTAAACCCCAATGGTATCTTAGGATGCCTCACTGTTGGGTCGAGTGGATACATGAGCCATGGATTTGACTCCCACTGACGAAGCCAGGGTGAGAAGGGGTATGTCCGACCCGCCTTAGGGCTGAGGTGGCAAACGGGGACTGGTTTGACCCGCTGGCGAGGAGAAGAGCGAACGAGGTCCGCTACTAGTGTACACAATGTTGGTTGTAACCCCATTGGTGGGTAGTGAGGTCGATTGCTAGTGTCTGACGCATGGGCATCGACCCCGGTGGATCCTAAGTTCCAACAATATATTGATCATAGTTGATATGATGATGTTCAGGAGTAGTGTGGTCAAGTCTGTGGTGAGAGGACTATTGGCAGGTGTTTCTACAGTTAGCATACAGTTATGTTATGCATTTCACAGATGATCATTCTCCATCATTCATTAAGACATCGCTTTTCACCGTTTATTACTTTCGGTAGTTCTTTCATTATATCTTTTATGTTAGCTTATTTTGCGTACTTATTATGTGGACTTAGCATTTGTCAATTATATCTTTTATGTTAACCTATCTTGCATACTTACCATGAAGGCTTTGTACTTGTTGAGTTATAAGACCTACTTGTCTTTTAACCACTCATGTAAAGGATCTAAAGAAGAAAAACAAGTAGCGACTACGAGTTAGGTGCCACATCAAGGGAACTGATTTGACTTTTAAAAATTTTGAATTGTACATGATGAATATATGTATCGTGTAGACAGATGTTGTACTTTTAGAATTTTGTAGTACCCAGTTTACTTGTATGCAGATGTTACTTATCTTATCTCTGATGTTTCTTTTGTGAAGAATGAATGGTGAGATTTATCCTTTACATTACCCCGCCGGACGTCGAGATTAGGGCTTACTGTGTGAGCATTGGGTACCAATCCCAGAGTTCGGCTTGTCGCGTGCTAGATCCAATAGATATAGTGGTATTCTAAGACTATTGGGTCTGGTCTGTGACAAAGTTGGTATCAAAGCATGAGATAAGGGATTATCTGTGGACAAGTAACTATTCAGGAGAAAGTTAGAGTTCTAAAACTTGAAAACCGACTCAACAACTTAGAAACACTAGGTTTCCCTTTAAGGAACTTAGAAAAAGTTACTTATATAAGAGGTTAGGAAGATACACTCTTTGTTATTTGACTTTAAGAGACTATTTTGGGCTGTAACTAACTGAGGCGTCCATTTTCTATTGTAGATCATGGCACTTAAGAAGGCCACTAAAACGAAAACAACAATAGAGCACGAGCCATCCGAGGATAACCAGGCCAAGGCACCAAATACTCCTCAGGATGCCACTTTGATTCAGGAAATCCTTCATTCCATGGCATCTCTGATGGAACGTCAGGAGAGGAGGTCTATAGAGGCATCTTCCGTATCAGAGCAGTCAGCTTTGATTTAAGAATTCTAGGCTTTGTAACCCCCTCGATTTAAAGGGCAACTAGATCCGCTTGAGGCTGACCGATGGAGGACCCAGCTTATCAAGATTATAGATGTGATGGGTTGTCCTGATTCCCAGACAGTGTCGCTTGCTACCTTCACACTAGAGGGAGAAGCAGACTTATGGTGGCAGTTAGTTAAGAAGGAAGCTGGGTCGAGTATATTATGCAGTTGGAGCATGTTCAGCGACAAGTTCGATAAAAAAATATTTTCCTGATAGTATTTGAGAAAAGATGGTGTCAGAATTTATATCTCTTGAGCAAGGAACTTTATCTGTGGCCCAATACGAGGCCAGATTCGTTAAGCTATTCCGTTTCGCATCAAATCTAATTTCAACTCCCAGTATGAAAGCTTGTAAATTTGAGAAGGGACTTCGTCCTGGCTTGAGGAGTAGGGTAGTACCTTTGCGACTCCCTATGTTTGAAGAAGTGACGGACCGAGCTAAGATCATAGAAGTAAATTTTGAAGAGATGAGCAAGACTTGTGAGCAGCCACTTCGGAGATAGGATAATAGAAACAAGAGGAAGGGAGGCCCAACTCAGCAATTTCATCCATCAAAAAGGCTTGTTAGGCAAGGACCGGCCATTCGGGAACCACAGCGAGATTCGCAGTGATTAGTATTTCAAGGGACATGTTTTAGGTGCGGTGGAGTAGGCCATCAGGTCAGGTCTTGCCCCAATCCGCCAGATGTCTCTGTAAAGCGGAAGGATAGGTCTTCTTACAAACAACAGCCTCATGGTCACCCCCAGCAGAGACCTTTTCTACAATACCATCCTCAACAACAAACTCAACAGTATCAGCCTCAACAATACCAGCAGCAGCAGTCACCTCAAGGTCGAGACCACTCTCAGTAGTACCAGAGACCGCCCCAGAAATAACAGGCAAGATTTGCAGCGACTGCCCAACCTCGTGTATATGCTATTCAGCAGACTGATCCTCAACCATCAGCAACGATACTCGAGGGTATGACTACTCTCTACTCATCATTTGGACACACCTTATTCGACTCAGGCACATCCCATTCATTCATATCATCATCACTCGTAAATACGTTGGGGTTAGAGCCAGAAAGGGTAGTAGAAGAGTTATCAGTAACCACACCATTAGGTGAGCATTCTAACCTAAGCCTTATCTGCAAGGATTGCCCAGTGATGATTGGAGATCACATCTTGCCCACCAATTTATTTTTTATAAAGATGTCGAAGCTGGATGTTATTTTGGGTATGGATTGGATGGCCGCATATCATGTAACATTAGATTGTTTCGAAAGGACAATCACCTTCTCTATAATCGGCCAGCCATAATTCTAGTTTAGGATTCTGCTAGTAGAGTAAATAGGGACATCCTTGGCCTTCCTAGTAGAAGAAGAAAGGACCCTATGGATCGAGGAGATTCCAATCGTATGCGAATATCTCGATGTCTTTCAAGACATCCCGAGCTTACCTCCTCAAAGGGCAGTGGAGTTCTGTATTGACTTGATGCCAAGTACTGCACCCATTTTAAAGGCGCCATATCACATAACACCCATGGAGTTGGAAGAATTGAAGAAGCAGTTGGAGGAACTTCAGGCTTTGGGCTTTATTCGACCAAGTAGTTCTCCTTGGGGAGCGCCGGTCCTATTCGTCAAGAAGAAGGACAAGTCGTTGAGACTTTGTGTGGATTTCAAGGAGCTAAATAAAGTGACCATCAAGAATAAGTATCCATTACCAAGGATTGACGATCTATTCGATCAGCTTAGGGAGGCGCAGTTCTTCTCGAAGATCGACCTACGTTCTGGATACCATCAAGTTCGAGTTCGAGAGGAGGACATCCCTAAGACGGCTTTTCGCACCAGATATGGCCACTTCGAGTTCCTAGTCATGTCTTTCGGACTGACGAACGCCTCGGCTGTATTTATGCAATTGATGAATGAGGTATTTTGCCCTTATCTCGACCAGTTTGTGGTAGTATTCATAGACAATATTCTGATTTATTCGCGTACCCAGGAGGAGCATGAGCATCATCTACACACTGCTCTGCAGATGCTTCGTAATCATCAGTTATATGCCAAATTGGAGAAGTGTGAATTTTGGCAGGAAGAAGTGAAGTTTCTTGGCCACGTCATTACTAGAGAAGGAGTGGTTATAGATCCGACTAAAGTCGAGGCCGTGCTTAAGTGGCAGCAACCCACTAATATCACAGAAATTCAAAGTTTTCTGAGTCTAGCGGGATACTACAGACGGTTTATTCGAGGGTTTTCTCGTATAACGACACCTCTGACGCGACTGACTCGTAAAGGAACACCTTTTGACTGGAGTGAAGCCTGCGAGAAGGCATTTATGGAGTTGAAAGATAAGTTAACAACGACACCAGTTCTCACCTTGCCATCTAGAAAAGAAGGGTTCGTAGTATACACAGATGCCTCACGGGTTGGATTGGGTTGTGTGTTGATGCAGCATGATAAAGTTATAGCATATGCTTCTCGACAATTGAAGACCTATGAGAAGAATTACCCCACGTATGACTTAGAGTTGGCCGCGGTAGTGTTTGCAGTAAAGATATGGCGGCATTATCTATGCGGGGTCAGATTTCAACTGTTCACGGACCACAAGAGCCTTAAATATTTATTCTCTTAGATGGAGCTTAATCTGCAGTAGAGAAGGTGGTTAGAGTTGTTAAAGGATTATGATTTTTCTCTTCAATACCACCCAGGTAAGGCCAATGTTGTAACTGATGCCCTCAGTCGCCAGCCACGAGGAATTATTTCTCACCTTATGGTTCAACAGTGGAAAATGTTGGAAGAAATAAGGGACTTTGATTTTGAGTGGAACTTACAGTCAGCTACTATGCATTTTGCAAGCTTATCCATTCAACCATCACTTATATCTCGAGTCATTGAGGCACAACAGGCTGACCCAGCGATCATTAATCGTCGTAAGGAAATGACTGATGAAGGTTTGTCCAAATGGCAAGTCGGTGTAGATGGTGGGCTTCGCTATAAAGGGCGATTGCATGTGCCGGAAGATGTGGAGCTTAGGCAAGAAATATTGACCGACGCACACCGGTCCAAATTCACGATCCACCCAGGCAGTACAAAGATGTACCACGATGTTAAGAGACAATATTGGTGGCAAGGGATGAAACGTCACATTACTGAATTTGTCACACAATGCGACACATGTAAAAGGGTCAAAGCAGAGCATCAACGACCCTCTGGTACCTTGCAACAACTAGAGATTCCTCAGTGGAAGTGGGAGCACATTACAATGGATTTTATTATGAGGTTATCGTGGATTCATCAAGGTCATGATGCCAATGGGTCATGGTTGATCGATTGATGAAGCCAGCGTATTTCCTACCTATACGTGCTACCTACTCCATGGACCGACTTGCTCAGTTATTTGTTAGTGAGATCGTCAGGCTGCATGGAGTGCCGGCATCAATAGTATCCGACTGTGACCCGAGGTTCACGTCGTAATTTTGGAAGAGCTTTCAGTGAGCCTTGGGTGTGACTCTGAAGTACAGCACCGCCTACCACCCCCAAACAAATGGGCAGACTAAGAGAGTCAATCAGATTTTGGAGGATATGCTTAGAGCGTGTGTGCTGGATTTCCAGGGTAGCTGGGATACTCATTTACTGTTGGCCGAATTTGCATATAATAATAGTTATCAAGCAAACATCAGCATGCCATATGAGGCTTTGTATGGCCGACCTTGTAGGTCACCTAGTTGTTGGATGGAAGTTGGAGAGTGGAGTTTGCTCGGGCCTGAAATCGTTCAGCAAACCGTGGAAAAGATAGAGCTTATCAGAAAGAGTATGCGCACCGCTCAAAGCCGACAAAAGAGTTATGTTGATTTTCGGCATAGGGAATTGGAATTTACTGTCGGAGATTTTGTCTATAAGTATGACCGATTGGTTAGTAGGTGAGACTCACCTTCTGAAATAAAACTCGATAATACCTACATGCACAATTTAAATACTCAAAAGAACCCCTTATAGTGCATCCCTCATAATGCGACCATAAATAACTGAAACCGATACCATGATGACCACCCTGACCATTCTCTATGCCAATTTGCACGATGATCGATGCTTTTGGTCAGACCTAGATCGGCCGTGCATAGTACACACCCGACTGACCGAAACCCCAAGACTTCGAAACCTATTCCATATCGACTGCCACATTGCCGCGATCACGGAGGTACCACCTGTGCATCTATGCGATGCTCCGTTAGTGAGATACGCCGTGAAGAATCGTCAGTGTCTCATGTGCGCAAGACGCTATATAACATGTGCACAACACATGCTCCCACACATGTACCATACCACACATGGGTGAGAGAATCTCTGCCCATGTGTGTGATGTCACACACCCATACCCCTCCCTCTCTCATGTACACCCCAAAGTGAACTCTTCTCCATACCTTCTCTCATGCATGATATCATCACACCATGCTATCCCATGCCCCTTTAATCCACATTAATTCTTAATCATGTACAAATTCCTATAATCTTAGCCTAAGCTAAGATTAATCACATTAGATTAATCTAACCATAATCTTATCCATTTCTCTACATAAACCCCTCCACCTCATGACATTTCCACCATTTTTTTCTACAACAAGAGAGAGAGAGAGAGAAGTGATCTTGGTGGGCCATCAATCCCATCCTTTCCATTCATCTCAACCACCCATTCCATCAATCCCATCCCTTTCATTCATCTCAACCGTCCATTCCATCAATTTCATCCCTTTCATCCATCTCAACCATTCATTTAATCCATCGAGGTAAGTACACCCTCCTCACTTAACCTTATTCTATTTTTTTGTTTATGTATAGTGGAAATGATGATGATGATCTAAATAATTGTAATGATGCTGATGATGTGATTAATGGTGTGGATGCATAGAAAAAAAATTACAAAATCAAATTGTTAAGGAATTCATGTGGGACCCACTGATAGTGGGCCCCACCAAAATGTTTCTATGCCATCCAAACTATCCACGTATGGGGCCAAACTCACACACACATCCCTTGCACACCACACAAAAATTTAGAAATAAAAATAAAAATAAATAAATAGATAAATAACTAAACTAATTATATATATATATATATATATATATATATATATATATGTGGGAGAAGTGGACGCTGACAGCATCCATGAGATGCTGCAGGGAGGAGCGTGCTCATAGCATCTAGGAGATGCTGAAGGAAGCAGCGTCCAAACTGCTTTAATATGAAGAAGGCGACTGTGGGCAAAAACACACCCAACATGACTCGTGTGTTTGATCCGCACTGTCTATCTTATTTTGCACATCATTTTAGGCCTTGAGTTAGAAAATTAAGCCAATCCGAATCGCTGGCGAGCCACATTATGGAAAACAGTGATAATTACAGTTAAAGTTTGTTAGGGCCCACTGTAATGTTTCTGCACTCCAAAAATATTGAATATTAGACTTATTGGACCCGTCTCGAGCCAGAGGACCCAGTAGATGGGTTAGATCATCCTGATGTAGGCCCCACCACTGAAAAACCTCAAAAAAATAAAAAATAAAAAAACAACAACAATACACCAGACGCTGCTGCTGTCAGCGTCCTTTGGATGCTGTAGCCAGCAGCGTCCTGCCGGTGGACGTTGGAGGAAGAGTGGGTCCCATCACTAGTCCCACCTTGATGTATGTCGACTATTTACACCATCCATTTGATGAGCCTCCTTTAAAAATTGGGTCATCCCAAAAATCAGCCGTTAATGGAAATCAGGTGGCCCACACCATCTAAAATTAGGTGAAGACATGTTAAAATATATAAAAGCACTCGTTGGGCCCCACCTGAAATTTGGATGCATCTGAAACTTGGACCGAACTGTTAATCAAGTGGGACACACATAATGGATGGACTGGATTCATGAACCACACTTTGGTGGGCCTAATAAATGATTAAGAATGTTTTAATGAAGGGTGACCCCCCTCGTAGTTTGCATATGGTGTGCCTGACACAAGTCACTGGTGGACTTGATTTTTATAACCTAGGCCCACCATCTAACGGTGCATCTAACTGATGGGGCAAATGTTCGACACACATCACGCTGCGTCCACACAGTTGGGGCAGGCGTTACACACGCATCATGATGGACCCACACAACTGGATCATGTTGGGCCCACAATAGCTCGACCTCATGGGAAGTCCCCATGTGCTAGACCACTTAGAACCTTTTCCTATATATATATATATTATTGTTAGCTGGTCAGTACACCTCACTATTATTCCACACTTCACTATTAGCCAGCCCCACTAGGGATCCATACAAAGACCTAAGTGTTGAAATGATGTATCTTTCACTCAGTTTACCACCTGAGCTATGGATCAGGGTGTATATACATAATACATATATGGTGAAACTAAATTTTCTGCCTCTCAATAACTATATGTTCTCCTCATCAAAGCCAAATCCAAAGCCCATATAAGCCCACTATAAATACTTCGTTGTGTATTGGACTTAAAGTCACCATATATGACAAGAATTTGTGGCCCAATTTCATAATTATCTTAAATAGTCATACTAGGCATGTAAATCATCCAATACAATGCAATGATCAAATCATGGAGTATGCAATTCGATTGTTAGTAGGATATTCATACATAAGAAGGGATGTTAATTTATAAAAATGAGTCATAACTAAAATTACGATCAAGTACCATAGTTTAAAAATTACAAGGACTACAATTCGACTAGTCATTTTTAAAACAAGAACAGAAATGCATTTTGTAGTCGAAAGTACCAAGCTACGAGGCCACAAGTTGACAGCATCATGTAGGAATTGGTTACCCAGGTACACAGCTCTTTAATAATCTTGCACCCCGCATATTGGTATATATTGAGTTCTAGTTATCTTTGAGTCACTTGTCATTATCATCACTATGCATTTCATAGCATGATATATGATGAGAAATAGCAACTAAATTCTTTACAACATCATGGATTGACCGTATTATGCTAAGGATGATGATATTGAATCATGGACACCGGAAATATGAAAATAGTAGGGGATGATGTGCCCCTTGGGTTGAGAGACCCTAAACCCCAATGGTACCTTGGGATGCCTCACCGTTGGGCCGGGTGGATACATGAACCATGGATTTGACTCCCACTGACGAGGCCAGGGTGAGAAGGGGTATGTCCGACCCGCCTTAGGGCTGAGGTGGCAAACGGGGACCGGTTTGACCCGCCGGCGAGGAGAAGAGCGAATGAGGTCCGCTACTAGTGTACACAATGTTGGTTGTAACCCCATTGGTGGATAGTGAGGTCGATTGCTAGTGTCTGGCGCATGGGCATCGACCCCGGTGGATCATAAGTTCCAATAATATATTGATCATAGTCGATATGATGATGTTCAGGAGTAGTGCGGTCAAGTCCGTGGTGAGAGGACTATTGGTAGGTGTTTCTACAGTTAGCATACAATTATGTTATGCATTTCACAGATGATCATGCTCCATCATTCATTAAGACATCGCTTTTCATAGTTTATTACTTTCGGTAGTTCTTTCATTATATCTTTTATGTTAACTTATTTTGCGTACTTATCATGTGGACTTTGCATTTGTCAATTATATCTTTTATGTTAACCTATCTTGCGTACTTACCATGAAGGCTTTGTACTTGTTAAGTTATAAGACTTACTTGTTTTTTAACCACTCAGGTAAAGGATCTAAAGAAGAAAAACAAGTAGTGACTACGAGTTAGGTGCCACGTCAAGGGAATTGATTTGACTTTTAAAAATTTTGAATTGTACATGATGAATATATGTATCGCGTAGACAGATGTTGTACTTTTGGAATTTTGTACTACCTAGTTTACTTGTATGCAGATGTTACTTATCTTATCTCTGATGTTTCTTTTGTGAAGAATGAATGGTGAGATTTATCCTTTACATTACCCTGCCGGACGCCGAGATTGGGGCTTAGTGTGTGAGCATCGGGTACCAATCCCGGAGTTCGGCTTATCGCGTGCTAGATCCAATAGATATAGCGGTATTCTAAGACTATTGGGTCTGGGCAGTGACACTTGGCATTCGGACCGGCTTGCCTAGATGTTTATTGATGAGATCGTGAGACTGCACGGTGTTCCAGTCTTGATTGTTTCCGACCAAGACCTGAAGTTCACGTCTCAGTTTTAGGGAAGCTTTCAGAGGGCGATGGGGTTTGCCTTACGATTCAACACTGAGTATCATCCGCAGATCGATGCGCAGACTGAAAGTGTCAACCAGGTCATTGAGGATATGCTCAAAGCTTATGCGATCGACTTCTCGGGTAGCTGGGATGACATCTATAATTGGCTAAGTTTACATACAACAATAGTTATTAGGCGACCATTAGCTTAGCTCCTTTTGAGGCATTGTATGGCAGATCATGCAGATCTCTGAGTTGTTGGACCGAGGTCAGTAAGCGCCGTGCCTTAGGTCTTGAGCTCGTGCAGCAGATGTCAGAGGCTATCGATATCATCAGGCAGAGGATGTGCATAACTCAGAGCTGGCAGAAGAGTTTTGCTGATCGTCGCCGTCATCCCTTGAAGTTCGCTGTTGGGGACAGAGTGTATCTCAAGGTCTTGCCTATGAAGGGCGTAGTTCGATTTGGAGCGAAGGGCAAGCTTGCCCCGAGATTCGTAGGACCTTTCGAATTACTGGGCGTGTTAGCGCCGTGGCCTATCGGCTTGCCTTGCCATCTCAGTTGTCAGGCTTCCACAATATTTTCCATGTATCTATGCTGAGGAAGTGTGGGTCAGACATAGTTCTTGTTATTGATTGGCAGCCGTTGGAGGTTTGCGAGGATGCTTCTTACATTGAGCAGCCAGTTCATATCCTTGATCGGAAGGAGCAGGTCCTCCAGACCAAGGTCATTCCCTTGGTGAAGGTTCAGTGGGGTCATAATTCTATTGATGAGGCGTCTTGGGAGCGCAAGGCCGAGATTCGAGAGCACTATCCCCATCTCTTTGATGATTGATTATATGTTATATCTTGTATATTGTCTTCGATTTTATATGATGATGCTTTATTTCCTCTTCTATTATGGGTTATGTTTACTTGCAATGATAGTGTAAATTTCAAGGATGAAATTTTTTATTTGGAGTGGAGAGTTGTAAGGCCCGTATCATAGTTTGTACCATTCTGTAGGCTTCCTCGGTCCTCTGGTCGAATTCTAGTAACCCTTGACCTATATCTGACCAAATCCTGCGTACCGAAGTCGGCTTGACTCGAAACTTGTACCCTAGCAACCACGCCATCGTCGCGGTTCCATTGCAGCAACTCACGCACTGATTCGATACCCGGGCCAGGAGATGTGGGCCCGCGTTCATTCTGAAGAAAACACCGCACGTTGCGAATTCTGAGAGAATCTCTATGACCCATTACATCAAATCAATTCAAGTAGACCACCCATACCCCATTCCACCTCACCCTATCCCAAGTACAAGCACCCATTCCCTCTTTTCTCCAAGTCAACTCTCTCTCTCCCTACCTATTCCTCTTTTACACAATTTTCAACTAAACACATACCTTCCCATACCCATTCCTTAAAACACCCATTCCACCATTCTTTATAAATCCATCATTCCTCTCTCTCTCTCTCTCTCTCTCATTCTCTAAGCAATCTTCTAACTCCCAAGAGAGCTTCCAACGTCCAAAGTCCCCAAGCTTTCCAAAGCCATGTGTGGCCCACCCTCTCATCTCCCATCTCAATCATTCATTCTTCACCAACCTCCATCAAAATTAAAGGCACGGAGCATACAAGTCCAAGGAGCTAAAGAAGAAGGCCGATGGGTGGGTGATCCACTGTTGATTTCAAATTTTAGGGCCCACTTGATGTGGGACCCATTGATGCATGCATTGTATTGAGATGGTCCATTAGTGGCGAGGTCCCTCTCCTTCACGTCTCTTTCTCTCTCTCTCTCTTGTATGTTGTAGAGGTGTGTGGCCCATCATGAAATATGTGGTACATCCATGCCGTCCATGCACCGGATCCACCTTATTGGACTGTCCAATTGGTGAGATTGCTGCTTGTCCGTCTGGACAGACCAGGATGAATGAAAAACACAAATATCAATTGGATCTAGAACGGGTGGGCCACACCACGTGGACCCACCTTGATGTTATGGCCCCCACACCATCCAAATCACTGTCCAGATCCCTGGATGGTGTACCGTTTAGATGCAAGTATCTGCCTAGCGTCGGGCAATCTAGACGCTAGACTATTTTGTTTAAAAAAATATATATAATAACAATAATATATATACATGTATATATATATGTATGTATATATAATATAAAATGTAAAGTATATATAAACATATAATAGTTATATATTATATTATATTGGGTGACGGTGGGGTGGCCCATCTATGTGGGACCCACCCTAACATATGTGTTATGTATCCATCCGTCCTACCAATCAATCCAGACGTCCAGTGGTCTAGACATGGGGACCACGGTGATGCAAGGGTCTCGTCCACACCGTCCAGCATGCTGGATGGGTGGGACCCACCTTTTATCAAAAGCAGGTTAGCTGTCCTACCACGTAACAGTCGTATAGCTGCTGTCTTGACGACACCTGTTGAGGTGGACCCCACATGCGGTATGTGTTTCATCCAACCGTCCATCCATCTGACGTGATGGGCCACATATGTGGACCCCACTAATGTACATGTTACATCTGAACCGTCCATCCTTTTGGCTAACTCGCCTCAAGGCTTGAGACTAAAAAATAAGACAGATCCAGTTATCAGGTGAACCACACTACAGAAAACAGTGGATCGAACACCCACCATTGAAACCCCTTTTGGTATTACAGAAGTTTTGAACTAATATGATATTTGTTTTTCCTCTACATCCAGGTCTTTGTGACCTTATGAACAGTCTGGATGGAAAATACATACTATGGTGGGGCCCACTGCAATTCAATAGTGGAAATCATTATCACACTGCCATTTGTGGTAAGGTCCAAATGATCCTTGGGATATGATTCATTTAATGATAATGCTCTAAAATGATCTCTAGCTGTAGATGAATGGTGTGGTTGGTTTGGGCCCATTCGACTTAGCCCATTGAGTCGGCCCATTTGAATTGGCTCATTTGATTCGGCCCATTTGAATTGGCCCATTTGACTCGGCCCATTTGATTCGGCCTATTGATTAGGCCCATTTGAATCGACCCATTTAATTCAGCCCATTTGAATCGGCCCATTTGACTCGGCCCATTTGAATCAGCCCATTTGATTTGGCCCATTTGAATCAGCCCATCTGACTCGGCCCATTTGACTCGGCCCATTTGAATCGGCCCATTTGAATCAGTCCATTTGATTTGGCCCATTTGAATCAGCTCATCTGACTCGGCCCATTTGACTCAGCCCATTTGAATCGGCCCATTTGATTTAACCCATTTGATACGGCCCGATGTTATATATATATTAGCCCATGAGTGAAGCCCAATGTGATGCATATATGCCTTATAAGCGAGGCCCATGATGATGTATATTAGGCCCTTGTATGAGGCCAGGGGCCCATTATATGATTGGCCCTATAAGCGTCATTCCTTGGGAGCAATGTTGGTTAAAGGTCCACATTGATGGGTAATGATGGTTGGACGTCCACATTGTGACCTTCCCTTAGGCTTTATTAGGCCCTTTCTCATCATTCTTTAGTGGGTTAATCCAAATGCTTGGGCCCCATTGATTTTAATTGATCCATCATTGGCCGTCCATTTATGGACCCTACCTTGCGTCGAGGTTGATTATCGATTCTCGATACCAGCTACCATTGTCGATTATGAGTTTGTGACAGCATAGCATCATGATACATGCCCATATGCATCATCTGCATGTTTGTTATGAGATGTGATTGGCCATTGCATATGTCATAGTGCAGGTGGTTTATGGGAATCCCTAATAGGCAGAGTTATCCCACATGAGCGCACGGTATGAGTGGGATTAATGCATGATTGGACTGCGTAACTCATGCACTTTGCATTTGTGTGATTTTGATTACTGTACGCCCTAGCGACATGAGGGCTGTGGCCTCCACAAGCACATCGTGGATGGCAGGATCGGACACCAGAAATATTTTACTAGCATCAGGGCGCCATAGATGTCCCTAGGTAAAAATTCCTAAACCCGATGGTACCAAAAGATGACTCCAACGTCAAGAACGAATGGATATATGGGCGCACGAAGGCCGAATACCAGGAGGCCACGTCTCCCACCATGTCGCGGTTGGTTGGAAAGGAGTGTGGCCTTACCCACCCAAGGGTAGGGGGCATTGCTAGGCTGAGTTTGACCAGCTCGTGAATGGGTCGGCTATCGACGTGCCGGATAGGTATTGGCAGACTATTGGCCAGGCGGATAGTGAAGTTTCTTATGCTCATTTGGACTGTGCGCCTGGGAAAGGGGCAGTGTCATTTGGAGTGTATTAAACCCTGGTGATTATTCAGAGTGAGAACTGTACTAATATTTGATGCTCTATTGATGAGTTGCATTAATATGTGGACTCGGATGAGGATTGGCATGCTTGAGTTGCATCTCGCATCGCATGGTCTTGATATGGCCAATAACATTCCTATCTTGCACTGCATAGCCTTATTACGACTGATTGCATTCATGTACTTATCAGCATGACTCCATATTATTCTGACATCGCAGTCTGAGCACGCTCGTATTATGCACACACTTACACCACCCTTTAATCTTTCTATAAGCTTATGCACGATTGATGCATGCAGGTGACACCAGGACGCAGCTGTAACTTCCTATATGACATTTTTTTATAGGCGAAACTAAATTTCAGTTTTAGTTAAATTGCCACGCAGTTTAAGCTCTTGAGTAGTGGAGTAATCACAGTTTCTTAGACTCATGTTGGAATCGGGTCTTACATGAATGGTCGCTATAACTCTCATAAGTTCGCTAGACTTATCGCGGCTGGGGAGTTTACAAACTGCGATCCATTAGAGGGGCCTAGTGAAGCTACTGGGGTTGTGAACTCGGTGGGATTTACGCATAGGGTTGGCCGTAGTAACTCTCTAGAGTTCACGAGGCGCACAAGGCTACCTTAGGGTACCAAATCCAAGGCCGCCAATCCATCAATGAGAGGATATTTTGTTTTAGAGACCCTATCCTCATGAGTTACTATGGAAATCAAGCCAGGAATCTGGGGGGTCTTACACATGGTTGACCTATCTATGGACAATAGCCAAAGAGCACACACTGCAACCCACTTTTTCTTCATCTACAAGGTTGGACCCATTCATGGGAGGCCATTTCCACCTTCCCTGTGATGCTATCAAAAGCTATACAGACGATATTAGTCTCACGCGTGACTGGCCGTTGTAGACTTTTTGGTCACTCGGGGCTTTTAGTCACTGGGTCCATTTGCTGCCCGCATGAGTATGTATGTGATGGCCTATATGGGCTTTTTAGGGCCACTGGCTTCTCATTACTTCCCGAATAATATATATATAAATATATATATATATAGTCGATGATGGTAGGTCTTATGCGTAGTTGGCTGTATAGGCTTGGCTAGGCTGCCTTAAATGATAAGTTGTCATCGTTTTCGTAAAAATTATATGTGGTTGGCCATATAGGCTTATTCCACTGCTAGGAATGGTGAATTAATAATTGATTCATTGCCACCGCTGATAATGTTTTGACAACATTCATGTTCTGTTTAAAATAGTGTATCGGCTTGGCGATGATGACAATTTCGATAAGGTGACTTTTGTATAAGCGATTAATGACGACAACAATAGTTGCTAATTTTAGCGATAATCATCGACACTTGGCAATAGTTGATGATAATATCATTTGACGATAATCATTGACTCTTAGTCTTGATATGCTTGAGAATTTGCCCTTTATTCATTCATATGAAGAAGAATACATGGCTTTGCCTTTTGAGGCTATTTCATTATTTCACTTATTCTTGCCCCCTTTTAATATAAAGAAGCAATATTCTGATAATCTTCTGGATCGAAACTGCCTCTATCTTCAAGGATGATATTTTTTGATGAAGCGAGCATTGACCGGTATGCTAATACCTCATCTATCTTAATCCACCACTCTGTACGCCCCATTGGAGTATGCTTTGATTATGATGTATGGCTCATCCCATTTAGGGTCGAACTCCCCTCCTGTTTTGCGGGTGACCACTATCAACCTCTTTAACATCAACACCATGTCACCTTTCTTGAAAAAGTGATGCTTGACCTTTTTGTCAAAGGTGGCAGAGATTCTTGCTTGATATAATTGCAATCACTGCTGAGCTGCCAGTCATTTTTTATCAATCAAATCCAATTCTGCTAGCCTTATTCTTGTATTTTCATCATCTGTAATTAACTGATGCATTGCTATTTTGAGTGACACAACTTGTATTTCAATCGGGACGGCATAGCTTTCATTGTCATTTGGGGCGTAGTCCTGTAAGCCCACAAGGCTTATTGTAACTTTTCATCCCAATCGCGCTTATTTCTAGTCACCGTTTTCTTTAGTATTTTTACAATCATTTTGTTGAATACGTCTACCAGTCCATTGGCCGGCGAATAGTAAGGTGTCGAGAATGAGTGGTGAATACTGAATTTCTGACATAATTTTTCCATACCCCTATTCTTGAAAGGAGTACCATTATTGGTGATGATTCTTTTCGGGATACCGTGACGATATATTATTGCATGTCGGATGAAATTGACAACATCCTTTTCTTTGACATTACGCAATGCAATCGCTTCCATCCATTTTAAAAAGTAATTTGTTGCCACCAATATATATTGCTTTCATTTGGATGAGGGCGGATTTATAGGACTAATAACATCGATTCCATAGAAAGCAAAAGGCCAAGAAGCGACTATCTGATAAAGATCTTCGGGGGGTATATGTATGACATCCCCATGGATCTGACATTCATGGCATTATTTCGCATACTCTATAGCATCATTGAACATTGTGGGCCAATAATACCCATTCAATGCACCCGATGGAATAGATTTCGGCCAACTTGATGTGCTCCGCATTCTCCGAAATGAGCTTCTCGCAACATTTGACTTGCTTCTTATCTATCTAGACAACATTTCATTGTAAGACCTTCTATATAATACTTCACTACACATAATGAATTTTTTCGATCACTGCTTGATTTGCTGTCATTGCGCTGAATCTTCTGGTAAAATATCATACTTGAGGTGAGGTACAAAAGGTTGGCGCCAATCGTCTATTGTCACCTCCAGACACGATATAGTGAGTGCTTCAACAACTTCATCGATAATCTCTGATGATGGCAAGAACCTTCTTTCTTTTATTGTTACCCAAAGAGGACTCCAATTCGAATAGGATAAAGCTGTTGCCAGGCTAGCTAAAGTGTCTGCCCTTGCATTTTCACATCGCGGAACATGCTTGATTTCGATGTGATAAAATTTCTCTAGCAATTGTTGTGCTTTCTGACAATACGGCAAGAGTTCTTATTTCCTTATTTTGAACTCTATTGTCAGTTGATTTATGATTAGCTTGGAGTCCCTGAAAATCTACAATGCTTTTATTTTCATCTCTTGTGCTATCTCCATTTCGATGTTAAGAGCTTTATATTCAGCTTCATTATTTGTTCATGCAGTACCTAATGTGAAAGAGTAAGGCAATAAGTCACCCTAAGGAGTAATGAATATCACTCCAGCACTTGCTCCTGATGTTCGAGAAGAACCATCAAAGTACATCTGTCATGGATTTGACGATTCAATCATCATGACTTATTCATTAGGAAAGTCATCGCTAATAACTTCACTATCTGACACAGGATGAGCTGCTAAGAAATCTGTCACTCTTGCCCTTTCACTACTTTTGTCGGCTCGTATGTAATTGTATATTCTGAAAGCAACAACATCCATTTGGCTAATCTTCCTGACAACATCGACTTTGTTATTAAGAATTTTATGGGATCTGCTCGTAATATTAAAATTATATCTTGATAAAGGCAATAGCGTCGTAATTTCTGCACTGCGAATATTAATGCCAAGCACACTATCTCAATCGATAAATAATTGCATTCCACACCTATCAGAGTTCGACTCAAATAATAAAGCCCAATTTCTTTGTTGTGTTCATTCACTTGTGCTAGTAGAGCCCGTAATGAATTCTCAGCTACAGATATGTATAGAATGAGTGGTTTACCCTTTATAGGAGCTACTAATACTAGAGGTTGTTTCAACAATTCTTTGATGGAATCAAACGCATTCTGACAGGATTTATCCCAAAAGAATTTTGTCCCTTTCTTCATCTAATGAGAAAATGGCTGACATCTCCCAACCAAGTTTGAAATAAAACAGCAAATGTATGCCAATTTTCCTTACAAGCTTTTTAATTCTTTCAATATTTTAGGAGACGGCATATCTTGGATGGCTTTAACCTTCCTCGGATCGATCTCAATCCCCCTGTGCCAAATGACGAAGCCAAGGAATTTTCCTGATGATACTCCAAAGGCGCATTTAGCCGAATTCATCTTCAACTATTTCTTTCTTAGCCAACGAAAAACTAAAGCTAGATGTTCACGATGTTCTTCATGATCATCCGATCGAACTACCAGATCATTTACATAACATTCGACATGTTTATGCATCATGACTTAAAAGATATTCTGCATCACTTTTGATACATAGCGTTGGCATTCTTGAGACCGAACGACATAACTTTATAGCAATAAATTCCCAGTGAGGTTCTGAATGTCGCGGTTTCTTCGTCCTCAGGGGCCATCCTTATTTGATTATAGCCAGCATAACCATCCACGAAGGACGTAACAGCATACTTCGTGGTACTATCGATTAACAATTTAGTTATTGGCAACGGGAAATCGTCTTTTGGGTAAGCCTCATTTAGATCCCTGAAATCAACACATACCTTGATCTGTCCATTTTTCTTCTTTACCGGGATGACGTTCAATATCCATTAAGGGTATTTGACCTCTATGATGAACCCGAATTTTATCAGTTTATTTATTTTTTCTTCCATTAGAGAAATTAGGTCCGGATGGAATCGCCTTTGTGCTTGTTTGATCGACTTCTTGTCTTTAGAAATATTCAGCCGATGCATTGCTACTGATGGTTTTAGGCCCGACATTTCTGCATATGTCTAAGCGAATACATCCTTGTTCTCTTTCAAAAGTTTGATATATTAATAGACTTCTTTTTCGAGGAGGCTGGCGCTTATGAATGTATTTCGTGTCTCTACTTTCGTTCGCATATTTATTTCTCGCAAACTGTCAATTGTTAGTTGCCTCCCATCTTCCATCTGCTTCAAAGCTGTTTCAGGTTGCTTTACTATCTCAGAATTCGTTTCTTTTACCAAGTCAACTGTAATCATGTTTACAGACGATTCTACCCCCAATACCCGGAATTTCTCTCGCCTTTTCTCATTAACTCCAATCAGTATTTGGACTCCTTTCCCATAATTTAAGCTAGTTGACTCTTCGTAATCAAAACTCATGTTCTTCATGATCCTTCCACTTGCCGGACTGTATCTCTGAAGATCTTCAGATGATAGTTTCCTTTCACTTATGCTATTACTGGCCTTTTCTTCTATCTTTGTTTGATGGTGCCTAATTCAATTGGTTCGGGGTATTTTGCGCTAGCTTTGACATGGAACCTCTTTGGGATGGATGGAAATGGCTTGTTCCTTTCGGCATACGACAGTGGCATTATATAGTTTGACTGTAGAACTTCCAGCTGTTCAGGTGACAGTAACGTCAGTGAAGGCTGTCCCTATTGTCTCAAGTGTTTCGGTACGAAATAAAATTTCTTTTTTGCATTCGCTATCCCAGACTACTCTGCCTTTGTAACTTATTTTCCTTTCATCTCCGTATTAGTATTTCTCAGGGCTTTATTTTCATCATTCTCTTTTCCTTCCATTTCAACGAATCCATCATAGTAACTAGCATCACGAAGAATGCTTCGACTTCTGTATACGGATTTGCATCAGACATTACTTTATACTGTATTCCGTCCTTGCAATACTTGAAGCACTGATGAAGGGTGGATGGTATAATGCCATACTGATGCATCCATGGTCTTCCTAAGAGGAGGTTATATGTTGTCATTGCATTGATAACATGGCAGACAATATCTGTATTTAACTCTCATATTTCCAGTGTTACCGTAATTTTACCAAGTGCACATTGCCCATCTTGGTTAAAGCCCTTTATCATCATTCCACCAATGCGTAAATTAGAGCAACGATATCCTAATTCATTCAGCATTGTTAACGGTAAAAAATTTACCATGGACCCTTTATCCAACATTATTTGCTTGACCTATTTATCGTGAATATGACCTACGAGCATCAACGGTCTATTATGCTTTGTATCGCAGGTTAAATCGTGGTCAGAGAAGGAAACTACTGGCATGTAATCCTCCTGCTCCTTTCGTTGTACATTTTCCATTTCTATAAGTAACGCTTCTCTGACATCATGGTCAGACAGGGCCTAAATCAGGCTTTGCTAGAAATCTTCTGATAATCTTAATGCACCATAAATGTTGAGTCGAGCCGGTATACCTTTCAAATAACTTATCATATCGTAAGTCACTTTCACTATTTCCTTCTTTTCTTCTTTCCTATCACTGTCATTGTCAGAATAATTCTTGGTTACTTCTACCCTTGTCGCTTCAATTCTCTGCTTCGATGGACTTGTTACCCTTTTTCATGTTCATAACGTAATTACTGTGGCCTTTTCGATCAATCTACGATGCTCTCCCCCTGCTCTTCCATGAGTGCCTTCTCGTGTTGTTGGTACGTTCAGTGCTGCTTTTCCATCTCTTTCCTTTTCTTTTCCAATTATTATCTCGCCCCTGTTTATCATTCTTTGTATTATGCATTTTAGCGTGAAGCAATTTTCTGTTGGATGTTGTATCAGACGATGATAGCGACAAAAGTCTTTTTCTCTTATTTTTAAAGCTTCTTCTGGATGTTTGGATGGAGGTAATTCTATCATACCAGCTTTCAATAACTGATTCATCATGGGGACCACGTCTTCTTTTTTGAATGCAAACCCCTCGTGAGAATTTAGTGACATGGGTCTTTTATCACTGAACCTGCCTTTGAGACGGCTTGATTCTTCTTTCCTTTCTGTCCTTTTTCCTTTTAATTCCCTTGTGTCACTGTTTTTCTTCTCATGATCAACCATGTTTCTGTTTAGCCTATTGAAACCTCTTATGGTTGTTACCTAGTGAAATGCTGGCATCTTCCTGGTCATCAACTCCAAAGCATGAGCTTTTGTAGCCAAATCATGGAAAGTTTTTATATCAACACTGGTGAGACCAAATGTGATTCCCGTCTCCATGGATTCAAGCACATCTTCACTTGTTCTTTTTCTTCCGGTAATTTTCTACAAGAAGCTCCTAATGTCTTCCACTTGTCTATGAATTTCTCTATAGGCTCCCCTTCTCTCTATCATATTAAAGCTAATTTTGTAATGCTAACGTCATGCTCTGATGAAAAGAAGTTTGACATGAAGGCATCTTGCATCTATTCCCAAGTCTGCATTGATCTTGGTGCTAAGTTGGAGTACCATCGAAATGCCTTACCTGTCAGAGAAGACCTGAACAACTGAAGGAAATATTCCTGCACTGTAGAGAAGTTTCCCATGCTGGTGATGAAATACATTAGATGTTCTTCCGGCAATCTGTCTTCGTTAAACTTCTAAAAATCAGGATGCTTGAAATTAGCTGGAAAAGGAACATCTTCTACCTCTCTCAGATATGGCATTCGATATCTGAATCGGCCAACATTCTCGCGTTCTCTTTTTATTTTGACGGCCTCTTCAATTACCTGTCGTACTTCCTCTTGAGTTATTGCTCTTGCTATAGGAGCGGACCTGAGTGATCTTATCCTTGGTGGCTGGGAGCCTTCAGGCTGCTGATCTCGTTCATTCATGGTACCCATCATTGGGGGATCCATCATATGAGCTACACTGTGTGTGAGAGTTGCTAAGGCTTCCCGAAGATTTTTGCATTCTTTTGTCAGCGTTCTCTGTGCTTCTTCCATGTTGGCGATGCGATCTTTTGTGGTCGGCTGCAGACGTTGATTGGTTCTTGCCATGCATACAACAGCTTTTGCATTGTCCAAAGAAGTCGTTGTAGGGGGAGAGTATCTAGGAGTGATGGGGCTTATTGAAAGAGAGGCTCCACTTGGACTTTCCATACTCCCACAGAATTTGGCCGATTGAGATGTTTCTTATTGAGGCGTATTTCGAGGTAAAACAAAGACTGTATTGTTCATTGGTGATTTACCCTTCTCTTTTCTGGTCCACCAGGCCTTTGCAATAGGCAGTGCTAGGAAATCTTGTGATGTTAGAGAGGGAAAAGATCTCACTGGGTACAGAGCTAGAGGGGTAAGTTTAAGATTATTTCTAGATGTATTTCGTGTCACTGGTCCCCTGACTCTACTTGGCAATGCTTTTGCCCTGACAATTGCTACATTTCAAGCTCTCATTCTTCAAGACAATACAACAACCCAGTCATTATCCTTTTCTTGTGTTAGTGGCGAAGCAGATATGACTCAGACCATAACTCGCGGCTTATCATTTTTGCTTGCAGGAGATTGGGCTTCATGACCTGTAAGCTGATTCATTGCATATTTCACCACAAACCCGGTTGTAGTGAAAGAGAAATTCACGTTCTTTGTTAGGTTTGCCATCGATTGTAACTCGCAGTTTTATCTTCTTACCTTCAGGCAAAATATAAAATTACAATTAGTATCCGAATGATAAAACATTCTATCTTAGAGATGAAGGGGAGGATGTTCCCATTGAGAGTTGCCATTTTCACGTCGAAAAGATGCCAAATTATGACAAAAGTTCCCGTACCCTTCTCAATGTTAATCTTAAATAAGACAAAATTCACCAGTAGAGTCGTCATTTTGTTTCGACAAGAAATAAATGTATTTGTTTTGAAGGATTGTCATATTCAATTATGACAGAGAGAAAATAGAAAGAGAACCATCATCATATTTATTCATACTGAGTTCATTTACATCCTTTTATTTTCTTTGATTCCAAGATAAGCATATTCAGAATATAAGAATTGAGAGAGTCTAAATGTCGAATCTGGATATCAAATCTGGCCGCATTTCGGCTTATGATTTGATCATCTCATTGAGAGGAATGTTATGTGGATTTGATCATCTGATCTCTCTTTCTTTAGCTCATGTTCTTATATAAAAGGAAGATTAAAGATTGCATTTCATCTAGCCATTTTGGAAGCATTCCGGCTTTTGAGTATTCACTCTTGCGCAACAACAGGGTGTTGTGCAGGCCTACACAAAGTCTCATCTCTCTTCTTCCTCCCTTCTCCTCTTGATACCTTCAAACTTCTTTTCTTCTCTAGAGTTCTGATCTTCTTCAAAATCTTCAATGTGTGCAAATGAGAGGGGAAGTGGGGTATTTATAGGCCTCCACACGTGTGAACCTTCGATCTTTGTGCCATGGGGCCCACCTTCCATCAAATCTCAACCATCCATCTGGAGCTGCCCAGAATAGTGTCACGCAGGTACGTGCAACCACTACAACCCTTTGTGCGGTCCTGCGCAACCAACATGGTTGGCACAGGTTCGCACAATCACTATGAGTCCTCTCATTTTCTTTACATTTTTTTATATGTCTTCTTTTAATTTCCCCCCTTTGATTCATCCTTGAATCCTCTTTTTTATGTGTCAACAGTGAACTTTCCGTCTTGATCTATTTCTTGACTTGAACTTCAGAAGGTCTTGATCTTCGTAAAAAGCATGTCTTGAAGTCATGTCATGAACTTTCCATCTTGATCACTTGAAGTTACCTTTTGAACTTTTCATCTTGATTCACATTATGTGAACCACATCATAAGCTGTTTTGTCTCTTCAAAATTTGACAAACAAGAGTGTGCTTTATACATTATAGCACTTACAATCTCCCTTTTTGGCAAATTCATGACAAAACACTTTACATAACAACATCCATATAGACAGCTTGATTTTCAAGTTGTATAAGATGCAGCTCTATTGAATTTGCAAAATTTTAACTCCCCCTCAATGTGAGAGTATCCCTATGTTATGAAAAATAATACAATTCTAATACAAAACTCCCAACAACCATTCATATATCAACATTCAATAAAATATATAAATTCATTGATTCTACTTATCAAATTAGAAATCTCTCCCTCTTTTTGTCACAAAATGACAAAGGGAAGAATACTCATGTGATAAACCACAACAAAAATAGTAGATCAATACGAGGAAAATGCATAGAGAATGGCAATTAAGAGTTAACATAAAGTCATCAACAAGGATTTAAATAGGAGTTTGAGAGAGTTATCAACCAACACAAATAGTATAAAGTTATACAACCCAAGCATAAAATAAAATAACATTAACCTAATTGGATCCAAAAGAAGAGGATGGAGGAGGTATAGATGAGTCGATTTGGTGAAATCTTCTAGTAATGTGATGAAAGTATTTTCACATATATTTCATAGAAGACTTATGACTTTCAACTAGATTGTCCTATGATACCTTCAACTCAACCACCTTCTCTTTCAAAGACTTGAGATCATCAACCTGAGATGGTGGATAGTCAAGATCAACTTTATCATCCGATTTCAGCTCTACAAAGATATCATCCATAGATGTGTCCTCAGGTGATGGTGCGTTTGCCTCTTCTTCTTTATCCTCATCTCTCTAGCTGGGAAGGTATGCCAGGATCATCTTATTAATATTCATATTATCAAATGGGAGGGCAGACTCGGGCACCTCGGTCGATGGAATGACAACGTTGCAATGTATAGCAAGAGTTGTCATGAGATATGCAAAAGGTATGGAACCATGACCCGGATGAATAGGAAATTGGATAATCAAGTAGCATATCAATGAGGGAAGACATATAGGAATGCTAGAAGCAACGGCATGAAGGACATGAGTCATAAAGGGAGTAAGTTCAGACTTATTTTCAAAACAAGGATAAACATTCGATGTAAAAATATGATGAAGTACACTAAATCTTGGAATCATCTAGGTGGTACGGAGGGCATTACAAAAACTCCAATTAGCATTAAATCTACATAACTTGAGAGTAATTTCCCTTCACTCAGATTCATTCATTCTATCAGTAAGGGATGCAATGGGTATGCCTTCATCATTCACATTCACATCAAGCAATCCTGAGATCAGGTGCCTATCAATTGGAACTGTACCTTCTCTAAAATTAATAGAGATTGTCAGGTTATCAAGAGACAGCACCCCTATTGATACATACATCCCTTGAATTATGGAGCGGTATGTCATTCTGCCCCAACCTACAATGTTATCCTAATTAATGGCGGAAAGAATAGGCAAGAGTTTGAAGGGAGAAATGTGATCAATATTCACAATCCTTTCTATAATAATATCTCTAGAGTGGAGATCCCTTACATGATACGAATCTTCTTAGGGAGCTCTCAGGGTTCTCACCCTAATTGGAGTCGTCCAAGAGGAGGAGTCACTAGGGCCCTTTCATGTAGTCTTCCTCTTAGACCGATGCTCCGTGTAGAGTTTGCAGAAGAAGATATTAAATATGAGCTTGGCTTAAATAAAATTTTTGCATAAAAACCCTCTAAGAAAATGATGTAAATCTCAAATCAATCACAAAATGAAGAATAACTAGCAAGAAGGAACCCAAATCTAGAAAGAAATTGAAAATAAACCACTTACAAACACTCTATAGAGATGGGTTCGGCGAGTCGAGCCAAGGCTAGAAAAAGAGATTTTCCCTATTTTAAGAGGCCTCGCGCACTTCGACCTGTCGAGTATGATCCTTGACCCATCGAAGGTCGATTGGTCGAGGACGTGCTCGACCGGTTGTGCAGCTAAAAAATTTTATATGTTTTTTATTTTTTATTTTGAAATTATGTGTTTTGCATTTTTTTAAATTATAAAAATACAAATAATAAAAATGCATAAACAACATAATTTAATTAGTTAAAAGTACACAGACCAATATCATGTTTTAATTTGAAATATCTATTCCTGTCAAGCGGTTTGGTCATAATGTCCGTAAGCTACTTTTTCATCTGAATGTATTCTAATGAAATACGCTTGTCCTCAACTAATTCTCGAATGTAATGATATCGAATGTTGATATGTTTTGTATGAGTATGTTGAATAGGACTATTTGAAATATTAATAGCACTTGAGTTATCACAATATTGTATCATTGTATCTTACGCAATCCCATAATCAGCTAACATCCTTTTCATATAGATTAACTGGGTGCTAGCATTACTAGCTGCAATATATTCAGCTTTAGTAGTTGAGAGAGATATAGAATTTTGTTTCTTGTTGAGTCAGGAAACTAAACAATTCCCCACATAGAAACATCCACCACTGGTAGATTTTATCGTCGATGTTTCTTGCCCAGTCAGCATCGATATATCTGGCAAGTTGTACATTTGCATCATGCAGATACCATAGACAGAAATTAGTTGTACTTGCGATATATCGAATTATCCATTTAACAACAATTAGATGATATTCCTTAGGGTCAGACTAATATTTAGCACATATTCCAATGCTAAAAGCAATATCAGGTGTACTAGCAGTTAAGTATAGAAGACTACCAATCATACTTCTATATTAATGAGAGTCTATACTTTTACCTGTTTCATCCTTAGAAAGCTTGAGAGTTGTACTCATAAGAGTATCAAACTTCTTTTCATTCTCAAACCCAAATTTCTTTACTGAACTCAAAGCATATTTGGTTTGAGAGATGAATATTCCATCTTCCTGTTGTTTTACTTGTAATTTAAGAAAGTAATTTAATTCTCCAACCATACTCATTTCAAACTTAGATTTCATCAGTTCTATAAACTCAATAGACAAGTTAGAGCATGTAGATTTGTAAATAATATCATCAACATAGATCTGTACAATCAATATATGTTCATTATATCTTTTGACAAATAAAGTTTTATCAACACTTCTCATGATAAAGTTGTGACTAAGAAAAAATTTTGTCAACTTTTTGTACCATACCCTGGGAGCTTATTTTAATCCACAAAGTGCCTTTTTATGACGATATACATGCTCTAAGAGTTTAGTGTCCTCAAAACCCTTAGGTCGTTCAACATATACCTCTTCACGTAAATCACTGTTTAGAAACGCACTTTTAACATCCATTTGATATATCTTGATTTTTTTATAGCAAGCAATTGAAATAAGTAAACTAATGGATTCAAGGCATGCAACTAGTGTAAAGGTTTCATCGTAGTCAATTCCTTCTATCTGAGTGTATCCTTGTACAACTAGTTAAGCCTTGTTTCCAATGATATTTCCCATTTCATCAGATTCGTTCTTAAAAATCCATTTGGTTTCGATTATATATTTATCAGAAGGTCTGGGAACCAAATACCAAATATCATTTCTAATGAATTGATTTAGCTCTTCTTGCATAGCCAAAATCCAACTTTTATTAGCAAGTGCTTTATTTACATTTGTCGGTTCAATTTGGGAAGTGAAGCAGACGTAATTACAAATGTTTTCTAATTGTTTTCTTATCTGAACACCAGTACGAGGGTTACCTAATATCTGATCATTTGGATGGTCTTTGACTGATCTTAATTTAGAATTATCTGATTTAGATGAAGAGTTAGGTTTGTCGATAATGTTGACTTCATCATCATCTTGACTTGGTGTGGGTGTGATCAGGTGATCGTCAATTACAACGTTAATAGATTTTTGAATCATTCCTGTTGTTTTATTAAGAACATGATATGCTTGACTATTCAGAGCATAACCCAAGAATATTCCCTCATCACTCTTTGCTTCGAACTTTCTCAAAATTTTCTAGTCACATAAAATGTAATATTTACTTCGAAAAGTTTGAAAGTATTTAACAGTTGGCTTCTTAATAAACCATATCTCATGGGCTGTTTTATCTTTTTCTTCTCTAACATACACACGATTTATAATGTAGCAAGTAGTATTAACAACTTCAGCCCATAAGTTTTTCGATAAATTCATGCTATTTAGCATTACATTGGCCATTTCTTGTAACACTCTGTTCTTTCTTTCAACAACTCCATTCTGTTGAGGTGTTTTAGGAGCTGAGAACTCATGTGATATACCATAGTCTGTACAATATTTCTCAAAACTCCTATTTTTAAACTCAGTACCATGATCACTTCTGATCTTAATCACATACACGTCTTTTTCAATCTAAATTCATTTTAGAATTCTTCTAACTTCATCAAGAGTCGGATTTTTCTCTCAAGAAGGCTACCCAAGTATATCTGGTAAAATCATCTACAATAACTAAAAAATACTTCTTTCCACTTCTACTCTCCATTCTCATTGGTCCTACCGAATCCATATGGAGTAGTTCAAGAGGTTTGGATGTGGCTAAAGAGTTGACTTTCTTGTGACTACTCCTGATTTGCTTGCCAATCTGACATGCGCCACAAATCTTTTCTACCTTTTTTAATTTGGGTAAGCCACAAATATGATCTCTCTTTCTCAAGCTATAAAGATCTCTAAAGTTGACATGTCCAAGACGTTTATGCCATAGTTCTATTTTGTCTGTTTGGACCATGTAACATGAAAAATTAGAAGAGCATGAGTCATTAATAATGTAGCAAATCTCAAAAGTCCAACGACCATTTAATATCACACTTCTCTTCTCATTTGATATCTCACATCCGTGATTTGTAAATTTCACGATATGTTTGCTATCGCAGATTTGAGATATACATAAGAGGTTATGTTTTAGACCTTTAAAATAGAGTACATTCTCAAACGGATGGAGATTAGAGAGTTGAACAGTACCTTGGCCTATGATTTTGCAGTTGCTTCCATCACCAAAAGTAACTGAGCTGTCGTTTACTTCTCTGAAGTTGTTGAATATTGCTTTGTCACCTGTCATATGTCTTGAACATCCACTGTCCAGGTACCATTTTGAATGGCTAGTGGCTTTGAAGGCTGTGTGGGCAACAAGGCATGTAACCTTTGGAACCCATTTCAATATGGTTCTAGGTTTGGGAGTTTCATTGGATTTTCTCCATTTTTTGGAGTTGGAATTACTCCACTGCCTATTAACTCCGATTCCATTTGAGTTAGATTTAAGAAAATCTTTGAGTAAGTCTACTATTTTTCTAGCAAAAGGAGTTTTATTAAATCTTTGATTTCTATAGCTAATAGTATTAGAATCAATTTTAAAAACTTGAAAAGATTTTAGATTTTTAAAATTATTTCGACCAAAATTTCTCAAGTTCTTATCTTTAGAGTTTGAGGATTCTCCTCTTACAAATATAGGAGAAATTCTTCTTTTTTTGAGAGTTATCTTTGATATAACCCAGACATGATTTATCACCACATTTTCTGGATGATGATAATAATTTTTCTAGTTTTGGGTCTTCGCAGGTATATCTCCAAGTATCCTTAGAACTCAAAAGGGAAGAAACTTCAAGTTTTAGATTCTCATTTTCAGTTCTGAGTTTTTCTAACTCTGAAGTTTTAAAATTTAAGCCTAGTTTTGCTTTTTCAAAATAATCTGAAAGATGAGATTTTTCTAAAATATTATTTTCAAGTTCTTCTTTTAACTTAAGATATTTTTCTCTTTGAATTTTTAGTTTGACAACAATTTTGCAACTTTCACTATATAAGGCATTGTAGGCGTCTTGAAGATCATCCTCATTCTCATTTTCAGGGTCACTCCTGAGATTATCATAATCAGATAAGTTACAACTATATGAGGAGGTGACTCTGTCTATAGTCATCAGGGCTTTCGCTTCATTTGAATTTTCTTACTCTAATTCATCTGACTCAGTAGAGCTTTAAGAGCCGGATGATTCATCCCAAGTAGCTATCATGCTCTTTCTTTTTGATATATCCCTTGTTTCGAATAAGAAACAAATGCATTCGATTTGGGATATTATCTTATTCAAATATAACAGAGACAGTTTATTAAGAACGATCATCATATTATTAATACTGAATTCATTTACATCCTCAGATATCCCTTGATTCTAAGATAGATTATTTAGAATACAGAAATTGACAAAGTTCCAAGTCCAAGCCGGATGTCAAATTCGACAGCACTTCGACTCTGTTTCAGTCATCTCCATAGGAGGAATGTCGTGTTGATTAACTCCTTCCTTTTTTGAGCTTAACTCCTTAGAGCAATAAAAGTCAAACTAGATAAATTGGAAGATTTTAACAACATCTCGACCCCTTTTAGAACTGGTCACATAGTGACCTGGTTGCGCGACCCATGCAATTGGTTTGCCAGTTGCGCGGTCCGTGCAACCAATTAGCATGTTACGCAGCTCACGCAACTCCTCTCCTTTGCTCCTCACCTTCAATCTTCTTTCAGGGATCTGCACCTCTTTCAGAATTCTTCTCTCTCTCAAATGAGAGGGGGAGAGGGGTATTTATACACCTTCACATGTGCCAACCCTCAATCTTCATGCCATGGGGCCCACTTTGCTCAGATCTGACCATTCATCCTGATCACCCTTTGCTCCTGATTACGCGACCCGCGTAATAATAATATTGTTTGTGCTATCCACGCAACGTGCAACCAGTAGCACGGTCCATGGAATAATGAAATCTGTTGCTTACATTTTTTTAGGCTATTTACGTTACCCGCGCAACTACTTCAATTGGTTGCGTGGTCTGCGCAACCACTACTTGTTGTGCGACCCATGCAATCTACCAAATAAAGCACTTAGTTCTTCCTCCTTTCTTTATTCAATGTTTGATTTCTGAATTTCAATCTTCCTTCAAGATTTTTATGCTGCAACAGATGCCCCCTTGATCCGTTCTTTGCTCCCCTGGATCAAAGAATCAGGATCAATCTTCTAAAACAAATCCTGCATTCATTCAGGTCATTGTGCGACCCGCGTAACCAACACCCGAGTTTGATACTCGACCCAAACTTCTCTAAATAGCTAGTCGGACTTCATTTCTTCACTTTCTCATTTTGTTGTTAGACTCTGTTTCTCTAGTTTTTTCCTCCGCGTAACTTTTTCCGTTCATGCAAGTATTTTGTCCATCGCGCTACCCACGCAACCTCGAACCCGTTGCGCGACCTGCGTAACCGTTGCCTTTGGGTAACTTCCCAAACTTAGCCAAATTTCTCGATTTCTCTAACATGGCCCGCATCAAAAGAACTTTCATTGTTGTCAATCCTCCCTCCGATCAACCTTATCATTAGAATTGCCAAACCCTGAACCCTTTCAAACCACGACATCTCAAGTAACAGAATCGCCATCATCTCTAGCTCAACCCCTGCGTAAGCGTTTCAAAATGACTGCTAAGTGCCCCACTCACATAAAAGAACTAATACTCCCCACCTTTGACTTCACCAAACGCATCGAGACACTTCCCTTCCCCATTTATAGAGCGATTGCGATGGGTGATCTTAAAATACCCCTAAAACACAGTCGTGAATACGACTGGGAAGACTGTTTGAAGACAACGGAACATCACCAGACAATCAGCCAAAAGCCGCTTGTTAGAGAAGATACTCCGCCCTCCTCTAGACCAAAGAAGACTCGCAGAAATAAGGCTCAGGAGTTTCAAGAGAAGATCAAAGAACATAATAGGAAGAAACTCCATAATACCTGGGAATCGATCCGTGCTGTTCAGGGTGTCATAAAATTTGATAACCCCTATAAGTAGGGCTTCATAGTAATTCCAATCAGTATCCACCACCATCACTCCATGCTGATTTGCGAGCCTAAAGATCATCTAACTGCAGAGAGATTGGCCTAGATAGAGTCTTTGTCGTTCAGGGAACTAAGACTATTAGAAGGTATTCTGCAGCCACCGAAACCAAGATAGCAAATTGGCGACATCCATTCCATGATTTTCCTCATCCCTTCCTATGACCTTCATAGTCTATATCCAACCTGTTTTTATAAAATGCTCAAGCAACGTTTCAGCCATTGCCACCTCATCTAGAGCTCGGAGGAATTCAGAACAAAAGGTCTTTTAACTCCTCCAATTACTATTCTGAATGGGCTACCGCAGTTTTGGCGAAACATGCTGGGACTTTGTCGAAGATTAACATTTTCACCACAATTGAAGCAACGTTGTATCCCTTTTACAAGGAATCTTCTATTTTGAAGGCTTTCCTTAATTACTAGTGCCCTTCCACCAATTCTTTCCATCTCCCTGAAGGCGAAATGAGTGTCAAGCTTTAGGATATTCACAGGATTACCAGTTTGCCGATAATCGGAAAATTCTTTGACGAATTTGTCCCTACCAATGAGGAACTTACCTTCGTCTCTTCACTTGACCGCATCCCTTCTATCTCAGAATCAACCACCGAACTTTTCAGGGAAATGTCAAAATTTCTGAACATCCATAAGATTCATCCTATGCAATGGCTGGCTCACTTCGGCAAAGCTCTTAAGTAATTTCCTTCCTCTCTAATTTACTCCTTTATTACACCTTGATATATAATCTCAATTTCATTTACTAATTATTTTCCCTTTTTTAAGGTTTAATGGCAATCACTCATGAGAGATTGAACGTCTTCAGAAGGGTATAAAAGATCGTGCTAAGTATTCTTTTTATGAGGAGCTCGCAGCATTCATTGCTTATTGGCTAAGCATGATGGTCTTCCTAAGCTCTAAATCAGCAGATGTCATTTGCCCTTCATTTTTTATCGTAACGGGTGCTATGGTTGAGGGAGTCAAGTATTCTCTTGCTCCTCCCATTCTTTGCTCGATTTATAGAGGCTTTGGAGAAATTGCATGCCACGTAAAAATGCCTTCTGTCGGCTCCACTTTAACTTATATGCCGTGGCATTACTTTCTTGGTTGGCTTGGTGTTTACTTCCCCTGGATTTTCGAAGTACCGGAAAAGGCTTACGTCCACCCTTCCCAAGTCCCTCTCTACTTTTTTCAAAAGAGATCCATGGCAAAGATATCTTACGACTGGGCAAAAGATACCATTCCCTCTGATGCCAAGATAAACTACTTCCATTTTAGCCTACCTCGTTACATTGTAGATACGGAGAAATCTGACACGGAATCGTTCTCTTCAGCAGAAAGGGGATTTTTTCTATCAATTAGATCATGCAGTCTCCTACTAAGGGAAGGGACCAAGTTCTGGCGAGAACCGTATTATCCTAGCCATTTTGCCCATCAATTCGGCTTTGATCAGGCATTGCCAGAAGATTGTGGGCTGGTTACTGGAAGAATGCGGAGCTACGACACTAGCCCATTCAATTGGGTGATGGTTTGGAAGCAATTATTGGGCCAAGATAATTCATCCTTCATTATTCCAAGCTGCGATCGCACTCCTAGGGCACATATAACCATATGAGATGGTGAGCGCACCAATCATACTTTGTTAGAAAAGGTCTACCAGTGACTGGGCCCCTATGGTTTCCTCCTCCTGGGCTCAAGGGTCGCATCATTGAAGCGGGAGTCGGTCTCATTGTAGGGACTAGTCATACTCCTTCTGTTGGTCATAACCACGTCAAGATATCCGTGGACGAACCCATTCACGAGGTGAAGCCTGATAACACTCTCGAAGGATGGATAACATATGGTGATACTCGTGAATTTGAACAAATTCCTCTCCATCATCCATGAAGAGAAGAAATTATAGGTGACACTTCCCTTCAGCCATAAAATATCGCCGATCCTCAAGATCAACCATCTTCTTCTACTCATATTTAGCAATAGATGAATTCTTCTCTAGTCTCTAAGACTGTTCATTTGCAACAGAAGCCAACTTCTTCTCTTGTTTCTAGGACTATTCACCCTTAGCAATAGCCAACTTCTTCTCCGATGACAAGGTCTCGAATACGCGCCCAAGCTTCTCCCCACAAAGGGACCATTGCTATTGCTTCTCCAGTTTTGGCTACCGTAGATACTCAACTGGAGACTCACCAGTCTCTTCCTTCCAAAGGAAAACAAGTTGTTGTTGAAGAGTCCAGTGAAGGGGATTCGGACGGTGAAAACTCAACTTCTTCATATGGATGGACTATTTCTGATGAAAGCGAGACAAAGGGAGAAAATCAAGATGATGATTACGAGGGAGAAATCGATATCAACGCTGAAGATGATATAATCGCAGAAGATGCTCTTGCTAACGAGGGACATATCCTCCCTACCTTTAAGGTTGTACCTGCAAAAGCTTCACCTATTGCAGGGGAAGAAGAAGAAGAACCCTTAGACTATGGGGAATACGGCTATTCGCCATGTAAGAAAATCTTATTGTTGTTGTTTACTCTTATTTTTTTCTCCTTTCTTGTCTTACACTTTCTATTTAAGATGGTCATGCTACTAACACGGAGGCAGATAATACTTCTCCTCTGGATTTACCCCCCGTTGTGCCAATAGCCTCACCGAGATTCTCCATACCTCTGCGAGCGGTGGCACACTAAATTGCTTTCTCAGTGGAGCCAACTGATTTACCAGCTCCAACCACTAGAGATTCGAGTACAGAGGCCAGAGCGCCTTCTTTCACTGACATGTTAGAGGCTGGTTCTTCTATGGTTCAGGAGATTCCTCCTCCCATTAGTCATACTTCTGCGGTAGGTATATATATATATATATATATATATATATATATATATATATATATATACTGGTTGCCTTACCAAGAACGGTATATCTTATAACTTTTTATCACTATTTCTGAATTCTTTCCTTCTTTATACTATAGGAGCCCCTCGCAGTGGAGCGGTAAGTTCTGAGTCCGTGGCCACTGTATCCGAATTGTCGTCCTTCACGAAGGTCCCCACCCATAAGATGCTTTTGATAAAGAATTCTTTGTCAATGATAATTCACATCTTTAAAGACCCTGAACAATTGCCAGATCTGGACATTGTTATCGAAATTCTAGAAAGTTCTGTAAGAATGGCGAAGATCAACATCTCCAGTTTGCGTGATTCTCTTCTCAAGTTCCATGATTCAATAATCTCTTTGGCCTCAGTGGAGAATGTTACAATTGCTCCTGAAATCTTAGAATATGGAAAGCAGCTGACTCTGTCAAAAGAAAAGGCTTCTCTTATTGCTTCTGCTATTTCTGAATTCGATCAGGAACAATTAGTTCTTCAAGAACAACTAAAGATTTATACTGATGACAGAGTGGTTATTCGAGACCACATCGCCACTCTAAAAGAGGTGATCTCGTAGCTAAAGTTGAAGGATCATGAGAAGGAATCATCCATAAAGGAGTTTGAAGAAAGGATACAAGTCAATATTCAATTTGCTAATGCTGAGAAGTCCGAACTGCTCAAGAGCAAAGAGATGATTGTATTATTAGAAGATAAATTGGCTGGTATTCCTGATCAAGCAAAGATCTCGAGGAAAAGTCAAAACATACTGTAGCTTAAATGCAATTAAAGGATGACTTGCAAAAATATATGGGGATAGTAGGAATTGCAGAGGAACTTTAAGCATGTAATTTCTTTTGTGTATGTGCTTTTTTGAACAAGTAATTTCTTTTAACTCTGAATATATGAATTCATGATAATATTTTGTGATATTTTATTCTTCTATGCATTTCTTCATTATAGATCATTTCAGACATATTTATCTGCACAGTAATCTTGATATAATATTTAGCGAGGAACTAATTATAAAACACCAACATTTTATGCTTGTTAGTGCGGGATTTGCTATATGATTTATTTTTTTATTATTATTGGTGGTGCTAAGTTTCAATACAGTCAGTTACACATAGTTTAAGCTCTTGAGTAGTGAAGCTCATGCAGTTTTTTTAGACTCTTGAGTAGTGGAGTCGGGTCTCACATGATGGTCTCTGTAACTCTTAGGAGTTCACTGGACTTCTCACAGCCTGGTGAGTTCACAAACCGTAATCCATCTGAGGGGCCCAGTGAAGCTATCGGGGCCGTGAACTCGGTTGGAATTACGCACAGGGTTGGCCGCAGTAACTCTCTAGAGTTCACGGGGTCACAAGGCGACCTTTGGGGTACCAAATCTAGGGCCGCCAGTCCATCAATGAGTAGGTTTAAGCCCTTCCTCATGAGTTAGTACTGAAATCAAGCTAAAATCTTAGGGGTCTTATGCATGGTTGACCTATCTACGGACATGGCCAAAGAGCTCACACTGCGACCCGCTTTTCCTTCGTCTACAAGGTCGAGCCCATTCATGGGAGGGCATTTTCCTCTGTTCCTCGTGACACTACTCGAAAGCTATACAGATGGCATTGATCTTACATGTGACTGTCCGTTGAGGACTTTTTGGTCTTTTAGACTTTTAGTCACTGGCTCCATCAGCTGCCTGCATGGGTATGCATATGATGGTCTTCACGGGCTTTTTAGGGCCACTGGCTTCTTATTGCTGCCCGAATGGTGAAAATGATAGGCCTTAAGCGTAGTTGGTCATTTTAGGGCTTGGCCAGGCTGCCTTAAAATGCCTTAGAAGACAATAGTAGATGTTATCATCGTTGCTGCGAGAATAATAGATATCTCTGATTGAGATTGATACATCACCACTTCTACTAATATCTTCAACTGTATCTGTCTGTGTTGTTCATAATATATCAGCTTATGTTGTTCATAATATATTAGCTTAGTGACAATACCAATTTCAATCAAATTTTACAGAGCTCGCTTGATGATGATGATGTTCACTTTCTTTTCACAATACTTGTTGATACATAGCCTTGATATCCTTGCAAATTTCTTCTTTATTCATTTGTCTAATTGTACATAGCCGTGGTCTTGTTTATTCTTGTCCCCTTTTAATATAAAATCATTATTCTAATAATATTCTGGATCAAAATCAGTAGCATCTTCAAGGATGATATCTTTTGATGAAGCGAGCATTGACCGGTATACTGATACCTTGTCATCTTGATCCACGACTCTGTATGCTCCATTGGAGTACACTTCTTTTATTATGTGTGGCCCGTCCCATTTAGGCTCAAATTTGCCCCCTGTTCGGCAGGTGACCACTATAGATCTTTTCAACATCAGCACCATATCCCCTTTTTTAAAAGAGCGATATTTAACTCATTTATCAAAGGCAACTAATATTTTTGCCTGATACTATTGCAATCACTGTTGGTTTGCCAAGCATTTCTCATCAAGCAAATCTAGCTCTTTCAGCCTTATTTTTGTATTTTCATCATCTGTAATAGACTGATGTATAGCCACTCTGAGTGATGCTACTTGTATTTTAATCGAGATTACTGCTTCTACACCATTGACTAGCGAATACGGTGTCGCTCCTGTTGCTGTCTGATGGGTAGTTCTGTATGCTCATAAAGCTTCTTGTAACCTTTTATCCCAATCACGCTTGTTTCTTGTCACCGTCTTTTTCAGTATCTTGATGATCATTTTATTAAACGCCTACTTTAAAGTGATTTCAGGATGTTCAATTGTCTTGTGATCCTCTTCCGATGACTGCGCGGTTGTAACCATGTTCACTGATGACCCTGCCCCCAATCCTTGAAATTTTCTTCGCTTTTCCTGACCGACCCTGATAGGAATTTGAATTCCTCTCCCATGATTCAGGCCGGTGGGTTCTTCGTAATTAAAACCCATGTTTCTCATGATCTTCTTGCTTGTCGAACAATATTTTTTGAGATCTTGTGGCATCAGCCTACCACGGTACACATTATTCTCGGTCTCTTCTCCTGCCTTTGCTTCTACTACGGTGTAAAATTCTATTGGTTCCAGGTGTTTTGCGCTAGCCTTGACCTGAAATCTTCCTAGGGTGACCGAAAATAGCTTGTTTCTTTCAACATACGGCAGTGGCACTGTATGATTGGACTGTAAAATTTTCAACTACTTGGGTGACAACAAGGTTAGTGGCGGCTGTCCTGGTTGTCTCAGATGCTTTGGCACAAAATAGAATTTCTTCTTAGCTTCGGCGGTCTTGGACGATTCTACCTTCTCGTTTTCTTCTTTTATCATATTTACTTGAATGTCCTTTAGGACTTTGCTTTCATCGTTCTTTCTTTCTTCTTTAGCGAACCCTTTATAGTAACTGGCGTTCGCAAAGAAGGACTTGGCCTCTGTATATGGCTTTACATCGGCCATTACTTTATATTGTATCCCATCTTTACAGTATTTGAAATATTAATGCAGAGTAGAGGGTACAATGCTGTACTAATGGATCCATGGCCTTCCTAGGAGAAGATTGTATGTCGTCATTGCGTTTATAACATGCCACATGACATCAGTTGTCGAGTGCACGTTGCCCATCTTAATTAAAGCCTTGTACCATCATTCTATTGGGGCGTAGATCTGAACGACAATAACCCAGCTTACTCAACATCGAGAGTGGCAAGAGGTTTACTGCCAACCCATTATCTATCATAATTCGCTTGACCTTCTTCCCATGGATATAGCCTTCTATCATTAGTGGCCCGTTATGCTCTACCTCACAGATCAAATCATCATCGGAGAAGGAAATGACTGGTAAGCAATTTTCTTGCTCATCATGCTCTTCACGTCTCATCTATGCCAGTAAGGTTTCTCTGACATTATGATTAGATAATGCTTAGACCAAGCTCTGCTGAAATTCCTCTAATAACTTAAGTGCATCGTAGATGCTTAACCGCGCCAGTACGCCCTTCAAATGACTTACTACATCATAAGTTACCTTTGCCGCCTCACTCTTCTTTTCTTTCCTGTCATCATCGCTCTACCTTTCAACGACTTCTTTTCTTGTAATCTCTACCTTCTGCTTCATAGGGCTTGTCATCTTCTTTCCTGATCGCAATGTAATCACTACTACTTTCTTTGTCATCCTTCGGTCTTCTTTCTCTTTTATTTCTCGGGCCTTTTCTCAGATTGTGAGCATATTCACCGTCGCCATCGTACTCCTTTCTTTTTCTTTACCAATAAATATTTTTCCCCTGTCTATCATTCGCTACATTATACATTTCAATGTATAACAATTCTCCGTTGGATGCCCCACCAGATGATGATAACGACAAAAATCTCTCTCTGGTTCTTGTCACATCTTCAGGATGTTTAGGTTCTAATAACTCTATCATGTCAGTTTTTAGCAGTTGGTTCATCATAGGAACAACATCCTCCCTGTCGAACGCTCGTGAAAATTGAGCATCCTAGGCCTTTTTCCTCTATATCTATTTCTTAGCTAATTCCGTTCTACTTTTCATTCCAGCCTCTTTTCACTGGAGTCCTTTGTATCTTTGCTTCTCTTGTCATGATCGACGGTGTTTACGGACATCCTGCTAGGTGCTCTCCTAGCCGTCTCATGGTGAAATGCTGGCATCTTACGAGTCATCAATTTCAAAGCATGAGCCTTAGTGACCAGGTCACGGAAAGTCCTGATGTCAGCGCTGGTGAGTTTTCCATAGAGTTCAAGCACATCTTGACCTGTTCCCTTTCTTCTGGCAACTGCCTACCTGAGGCTCCCTATGTCTTCCATCTATCCATAAACTTCTCTACCGGTTCTCCTTCTCTCTGCCGTACGAAAGCTAATTCTGTAATACTAACATCACGCTCCGAAGAGAAGAAGTTTGACATAAAAGCATCTTGCATTTGTTCCCAAGTACGTATTAACCCTGGGGCCAAGCTGGAATATGATTGGAATGCTTTATGTGTTAGTAATGACCTGAACAATTGCAGGCAATACTGCAGTATTGTAGAAAAATTCCCCATGCTAGTAATGAAGTGCATTAAGTGCTCCTCTGGTGATCCTTCCCCATTAAATTTTTGAAAATCTAGGTGCTTGAAGTTGGCTGGAAATGGGATATCTTCTACCTCTCTTAAATACGGCATTTGGTATCTGAAACGGCCAGTATTTTCACGTTTTCTTTCTACTTTGACAGCCTCTTCCACAACTTGTCTCACTTTATCTTGTGTTATGGTTCTCGCAGTTGGGACAGAACCTCGTGATCCTGCCCCCTATGGTTGAAAGCCTTTGGGCTAGTTTTCTTGTTCGTTCATCATGCCCATTATTGGTGGAGCCGCTATCTGAGCTACATTGTGTGCAAGGGTCAATAAAGCCTCTATGAGATTTCTGCATTCTTCCATTAGTGTTCTTTGCACTTCTGCCATTGCGTTCATACGATCTTCTGTAGTCGGCATATCTTCTTGATTTATCCCGGCCATATGTATTGTAGCTTCTCCACTCTTTGGTGAAGTCGTAGTTGGAGTGGGACGGGAATATGTTGATGTAATAGGACTTACAAAGAGAGGATATGATGGAGTTTCATTCGACTTCGCCATGCTTCCGGTGCCATTGATCGATTGGGGAGATACGGACATTGGTGATCCTATCTAGGGTGATACGGACATTGGTGAACTTGCCATTAACGCTTTACCTTTCTGTTCTCTCGTCTATTTGTCCCTTGCGGCGACCAAAGCCGGGAAGTCGCGCGATGCTAACTGTGGAACTACTCGCTCGGGATATATCATAGGAGGAGCGAGTTCAGGATTTTTTTGGCTGCATTACACATTATCGGCCCTCTAACTCTTGGTGAAGGCAGATTCATTCTAGGGCTTCTTACATTTCGTGCTCTCGTCCTATGAGACATTACAACAGTCTAGCCCTTATCGCCTTCCAATGGTTGAGGCGAGGCAGATACGACCCTAGCTGTCACTCGAGTCAGGTTGTTTTAGCTTGTAGGAAATCGAGTTATGCACTCTGGGGTTTGGTTCGGTGTTTATTCTATAACGAACCCGGTTGGAGTGAAACGAAAGCTCACTTTTCTTACAAAAGTTGCCATTGGTTGTAATTTGTAGTTGGATTCAAAAACCTTTAGGCATGAAACATAACTATAGTTAGTATTTGAAGAATCGAATAATCTATCTTAGAGATGAAGGGGAAGATGTTCCCACTGAGAGTCACCATTTTGGCATCTATATAGACGCCAAACTATGATAAAAGTTCCATAACTATCTCAATGTTAATGTTTAAATAAGATAAAACTATTCCCCAGCAGAGTCGCCATTTTATTTCGAATAAGAAACAAATGCATTCGATTTGGGATATTATCTTATTCAAATATAACAGAGACAGAGTTCATTAAGAACGATCATCATATTATTAATACTGAGTTCATTTACATCCTCAGATATCCCTTGATTCTAAGATAGATTATTTAGAATACAGAAATTGACAAAGTTCCAATGTCCAAGCCGGATGTCAAATTCGATAGCACTTTGACTCTGTTTTAGTCATCTCCATAGGAGGAATGTCATGTTGATTAACTCCTTCATTTTTTGAGCTTAACTCCTTGGAGCAATAAAAGTCGAACTAGATGAACTGGAAGATTTCGGCAGCATCCAGACTCCTTTTAGAACTAGTCACATGGTGACCTGGTTACGTGACCCGTGCAACCGGTTTGCTAGTTGCGCGGTCCGCGCAACAAATTAGCAGCAACTCCTCCTCTCCTTTGCTCCTCACCTTCAATCTTCTTTCAGGGCTCTTCTCCTCTTCCAGAATTCTTCTCTCTCTCAAATGAGAGGGGGAGAGGGGTATTTATAGGCCTCCACACGTGCCAACCCTCGATCTTCATGCCATGAGGCCCACTTTGTATCAAATCTGACTATTCATCCTGATCGCCCTCTGCTCTTAATTACACGACCCGCGTAACAGTAATATTATTTGCGTTGTCCGCGTAACGTGCAACTAGTAGTGCAATCAGCGAAATGATGAAATCTGTTGCTTACATTTTTAGGTTATTTGCATTACGCGCGCAACTACTTCAATTGGTTGGGCGGTCCACGCAACCACTTGTTGCGCAACTCGAACAATCTGCCAAACAAAGCACTTAGTTCTTCATCCTTTCTTCGTTCAATGTTTGATTTCTGAATTTCAATCTTCCTTCATGATTTTTATGCTCCAAAATGCCTTTTAGGAAATTTATTTGCCAAATGTCCATATTCATGGCAGTTGAAACATTTGCTGTCTTTTACAGATTTTCAAGATTTAGATTTTCCTTTTATTTTTTCAGATGATTTTTGAGAATCAGATCTTTTTATGTTTTTAAAAATTTTATAGAATTTCTTAGCAAGTAAAGTCATATCATCTTCTGTATCTTCATCATTATAATTATATAGTTATCTTTTGAAGTAGATTTAAATGACTTAAAAGTAATGAACTTACCTTTAGGAGCTTTAAAATTTAACTCATACGTTTGGAGACAACCAATCGACTCCTTAACCCTCATCTAATCAGTATCTGTTAATTCCTGAATGGAAGTTACTTTGGAATTGAATCTCTCATGAAGAGATCGTAGTATTTTAACACAGACCTTGCTTTCTAGGACTCCATCTCTTAGACCCCACATGGAATTTACTATATTATTTAGTTTTGTATAAAAGTCCATGAAAGTTTCATTTTCTTCTATACGTATTTCTTCAAATTTAGTAGTGAGGATTTGAACTTTAGATTTCTTGACTATAGAAGTTCCTTCATGTGTCATCTCAAGAATATCCCAGTCTTGTTTGCCTATATCACATGAAATAATTCTCTTGAATTCATTAGGTGATAGAGCACAAGTTATGGCATTTAAGGCCTTTACATTTGCACTGCTTTCGCTTTTCTGAGGTGTAGTTCAAAAATAGAATACAGTTTCTTTCATGGATTTAATTCCATTACTGCTTAGAATTTCAGACATAGGAAGTTTCCATTTGGTTACAGTGGCTTACCACACGCTTTTATCTAAGGATTTTAGAAAATTTCTCATTCTGGCTTTCCAGTATGCATAGTTAGAGCCATTAAAAGGTGGTAGCCTAGTAATAGACAAACTATCAAAATTTAACATAATGAAAGCTCTAGATCTTTAAGCTCAAGGAACTTAATCCAAAAATATTAACAACTTAGCTCTGATACCAAATAAAAACTTAAAGTATTGAAATAATAAATAAATCAGAATAAATCAGAAATCTCAATAGCACTAGTATTGAAAAATTGATTCAAGCTTAGTTCGTAGGACAACCTTCACAAAAAATAATATTTTAAGTAGGACAATCTTATTTCACGAATGTTTGTAAGGATTAAGACTTCAAACCAAGTAAGAGATTCTAAAGCTATCTATTACAAACGTTCACCACTAGTACAGAAATAAAATTACAATCATTCACCACTAGTGTAGAAATAAAATTACAATCATTCACCACAAATACAAAAATTAAACATTTACCACAACACTAGGAGCTATAGTGGTTCGGTGTGTACACCAACTGTTGTCAAACAGCCACACCTACCCCACTCCCAATAATCACAATCCACATGATATTAGCTTTCACAAAAAATAAGATTTTCATAGGTTCACCTTAAAACCTTATATAGTTGTGATTTTAGAAGGGCTATCACGAACAAAAACCCCTTTCTGAGATTTTTTAGCTATCTCAGACAAACCAACAAGTGAGATTTTTTGGCTATCTCAAAGAAAACAAAATACAAAGATAGATTATACTTATCTTTACCTTGAAGACGTATCTCTTGATGTAGCCTGTAGAACCACTTCTCTTAAAGTAAATTGTTCAATGTCCAGTCACAAAAACAAGGGTTCTAGGTTCGAGATAGATTTTAAATCAATTTAAACTAGAGGCTACTTGTTTGCATTCCTCTAGATCTCAAAGTCGAGTATCAACTCTCTTTATAAAGTAAGATTAATAAAAAGGAGATTTAGGAATTAAAATAAAAAGTTATTAAAAAATATTAATTAAAATACTATGCAATAGCTTCACTATAATGGGGGCTTCTCTCTCTCTCTAGATCTAGGCTTCTCTTAGCTTTAATTGGTAATTTCGGATTGAGAGAAGGCCTCTATTTATGTTAGAAATGTTGTTGCTTCGACTCGTCGAAGGTTCTCTTCGACTCATCTAAGATTAAACAACTTTTCAAATTTTGAGCGTGATTAAATAAAACAGTTCTTCGACTGGTCGAGGGCCCTGTTTGAATGGTTGAGCATGGGTTTCGACTGGTTGAGGGTGCTAAAATTTAGTTGCTAGACTTCGAGTCGAGCAACCCTCGACTGGTTGAAGGCCTCTCTTCGACTGTTCAAGCAGTCTTCTTGACTGGTCGAGGAAGCAACAGAAAAATCCACTTTTATGCATTTTGAACTTAGACTAGTCGAAAATATCTTAGACTAGTCGAGACACAACTTAGACTAATCGAACATAAGCCTAGACTAGTCGAAGATTAGTCTATATTAAGCATAAAAACCCATATATGATTATGTTTTGAAAGGACCTAATCCTAAGGTCTTTCTAGGGTCAATTATATCTGGAAAGACTGACATGAAGTAGTTTGAACTTTTTGGAGCTTGATCTTCTAGTTGAGTCTTCGATAGGGCTTTAAGATGAAGCTTGATCTTTTACTAGAATTGAAGTAGAATTTATCTTGAAGATGAACTTTCCGTCTTGATCTACTTCTTAACTTAAACTTCAGGAAGGTCTTGATCTTAGTATAAAGCATGTCTTGAAGTCATGTCATGAACTTTTCATCTTGATCATTTGAAGTTTCTTCTTGAACTTTCCATCTTGATTAACATTATGTGAACCACATCATAAGCTATTTTGTCTCATCAAAATTTAACAAACAAGAGTGTGCTTTATACATTAGAACACTTACAGTATTCCCTAAGGATTTAGAATGATCGAGGCCATAGATTTACGAACCAAATTCAAACAAGGCACAAGCAGGTTTAATCCAAATACCAAATCTCAGAGTTGAGATTTTCATTTAAGGGGGGTACATTATAGCGTCCCGAATTTAGGTAGCCAATTAAATGCATGCCTATATATATGTATACATATATATATATATATATATATATATATATATATATATATATATATATATATATATATATATCTCATAAAGAATACAATGAAAACTGAAACACAATGAATCGATATAAATGGTAGAAGTAATTAAATTTTAGGGATGAAATTTTATTTAAGGGGAGTAGATTGTAACACCCAAACTTTTCAATACCCGAGTATTGAAAGTTCTTTAGTGTTACCATAAATTTTAACTTAATATGTACATGTGTACGATACAAATCTGACTATCCTAACCTTACATCTATTCTCCAACGTGAATCTAACCGTTGGGAATGATCATCATCCATGGATCAAGTCATCTGACCATTGATTTTAAGGTAGGACCATCATATACCTAAGTATCCCGCCTGTTCATCATAACCAACTGCTTAGTCAAATATGCACTACTAGGTAGAGACATCTTACCGTCCACTTTGATTTTGGACCACCCAATCATAGTAAACTAACTACTCGATCTCTACATCCGTTCATACACTCATCAAGTTGAGATTCTAATATGTTCATAGTTGATGAACAAGATGAACGGATCAGATCTCAACTTAATGAGTATATGAGCGGATGTAGAGATCGAGTAGTTAGTTTACTATGATCGGGTGGTCCAAAATCAAAGTGAACAGTCAGATGTCTCTACCTGGGAGTGCATATTTGACTAAGCGGTTGGTTATGATGAATATACGAGGATACTTAGGTATATGATAGTCCTGCCTTAAAATCAATGGTCAGATAACTTGATCCATGGACGACGATTGTTCCTAACAGTCAGATTCATGTTGGAGAATAGATGCAAGGTTAGGATAGTCAGATTGGTATCGTACACATGTACATAATAAGTTAAATTTTATGGTAACACTCGAGAACTTTCAATGCTCGGGTATTAAAAAGTTCAGGGTGTTACAATCTACCCCCGCTTAAATAAAATTGTCCCCAAAATTTAATTACTTCTACCATTTATATTGATTCATTATGTTTAAGTTTTCACTGTATTCTTCATGGGATAGATATATATGTCTAGGCATGCATTTAATTGGCTACCTAAAGTCGAGACGCTACAAGGGGACCAGTAGCAAAGAACACGGCTAGAAGAAACACCACGCTTGCCTCACCTGCATTGTGTCCAGAGAAATATCATTTTTCTTTAACATCACAAGACTTTTCGGCTTTGCCCCCCTTAAATGTCTGTCGAACTAGGAAAGAAAAGTGGAAGTCACCTGTAGAAGACGTATCATCCCCTACATCTCCACAAACAATGTCTCCATAAGCCATATTACAATCGGCCAAATCATGCAACAGTATTAAAGAGTTCAGTGAGAGTCCCATCTCGTCAAGTCCTTCCACGCCGATGTACTCTTATCCCACTTCCATAGCAACTTTATCAGGAAGTGGAGAAGCTGCCGTATGTTTGGTAGGATCAACTCAAAATCCATTGCCAACTACTAAAGAGCGTATGGTCGAGATGACACAGACATAAAGAACTTTGATGGAAGAATGCCGGAACCTCCAAGAAGCATTAGCCACCCTCACTCATGATATGGCTCAAATCCTGGCCCCTCCCATGATGGTCGCTATGAACGAACATGACTAACAGCCTAAAGGCTCACAACCACCATGGGCAGGATCACATGGATCCACTCCCGCGGAAAGAGTAATAACACGAGATGAAATGCGGGAAGTAGTAACAGAGGTAGTCAGAACTGAAAAAGAACGCAAACACATGGGAAGATTCTGATACAGAATGCCATATTCCAAAGAAACGGAGGACGTAACTTTCCCGCCATTTTCAAGCATCCAGAAATTCAGAAGTTCATTAGAGATGGATCTCAAGAAGAACACCTCATGCATTTCATCACTATTATGGGTAACTTTTCTACTCTCAATATTGTTTACGGTTATTTGGTTCTTCTGTGACAAGTAAGGCATTTCAATGGTATTCAAGTCTGGCTCTGGAATTCATAAGAACCTGGGAACAAATGCAAAATGCATTCATGTTGAAAGAAAAGGATGGTGAGCACAAAGCACTGGTAATCTTTTGAAAAAAGGAATGGCATGATAAGACAAACAATATTCTGGTCATATACCTTCATGAACCTTCATTTTCCATTGAAATAAGAATGAAAAGTGATCAATGAATGAAGAAATCAGAGAAAGATATGATTTTCATATACTTTTTTTTCGGCAAGCAGCTGTGCAAGAATCTTGATCTAAAGAAGGTAATTGTCAATTTCGTGAGATAATAATTGTTAATATCAATTTTTACAGGCCAAAGATGAGGCAAGAATCATTGTTACGCTATTATATATTGATGCTCAAACCCGGGATCATTATTATTATTATTATTTTATTACCATGAGTGATGAAAGTAGCCCTAAAAAAACAAAATAAAAGAGAGAGCCATAGCAAAACGATTTCTAAGCCATATCTGGTTATCTGCAAGATTTATGAATTGACTATTACATCCATCACATCAACAATTATCATATTTATAATGCCAATCAAGACATGAAGAGAGCCGATATATATATTCTTCAAGAAAGATGATATAAGACATTTTGTTGAAAAGTCATCTACAAGACCAAGGTCAAATTCAAAGTCTGAATGAAATAATCAATGTATCACCAACGAAGGACATATCGATAAGACTTACAAGGTTATGGATCACAACGAAGCATTAGGATGCCTGTAGACGTCCTATTAAAGTTATTGTTCTCGAAAGATAAGTGACAGAATCATGACAAAAGAATTATCGCCTTATACATATTACAAAACATTGCCAATTATTGTGATATCATTGCTCATCATCATCGTCAATAAAATATTTTTTCAAGAAAAGAAATATCTGACGTTTTACGATTCATGTGGGCTTACAAAATTACTCGTCATACTACGGCAAAAGCTACACTGTATTCATATGGTGTCGAAGCCATCCTTTTTCTCTAAACTCAAGTCACGCCACTCATGATGGTAGTATATGAATCCATTACAAATAATGAAAGCACTAAAACGGATTAGATATGTTTGATGAAAAATGACTAGAAGCTCAACAACAATTAGAATTATATCGGACAAGAATTTTCGTTGCCTTTGATAAAAAAAAAGTCAAGCATCTCTCCTTTAAGAAAGGTGATATAGTACTAATGTTAAAAGGACCTATAGTGGTCGCTCGCAGAACAGGGGGCAAGTTCAATCTCAAATGGGGCAGTCCGTACATAATAACTGAAGTTTACTCAAATGGAGACTGTCGAGTTGTAAATCAGAACGAACAAGGCATCGGTATACCCATCAATGTTTGTTTTATTAAAATATATCATCCTTGAAGATCGCTATGGTTTTGATTACGAAGATTATCAGAATAATCTATCCCAATCAAAAGGGGGCAAGACAAGTAGAATGATGAAAAAGCCTCAAAAGGCAACATCATATATTCTTCTCCACATGAATAAAAGGCAAAGAAAATTCTCATGTATATCAAAGTTATCTGCGTCAAATTTAGCGGCTAACTATCGCCAAGTACCAATTATTACTGGCAACGATTATTACAATCGCCGAATATCGCCAATTATCACTATCGCCATTAAATCAATACTATCGTTGATCACTGAATATTATCGCAAAAGTTATTATCACCAAATTGATATTATCGCCAAGCTGATGAAGTACTTTAAAATGCAAATACTATTAGAATACTATTAACGATGGTGATTTATCACCTACGGCAGCGGAACGGGCATATACGGCCAATCATGCATAAGACATATCATATCGGCAATTTAACAAATATTATGCGGGCAACAGTGGAAAGCCAGTGGCCCTAAAAAGTCCGTAAAGGCAATCGCATGCTTAGACCCATGTGGGCGATGGGGTGTGCCTATATGGCCAACACCCATGTGAGACCAATGCCATCTGTATAGCTTTTGATAGCGCCACGGGGGATGGTGAGAGAAAATTCCCTCCCGTGAATGGGTTAGACCTTGTAAGCGAAGAAAAAGTGGGTTGTAGTGTGTGCTCTTTGGCTCATTAATAGATAGGCTAACCATACATAAGACCCTCCCCCCCCGATATTTGGCTTGATTTCAGTATAAACTCATGGGGATAGGTCTCTAAAAGAGCTACGCCCTCATCGATGGACTGGCAACCTTGGATCTGGTACCCCTTAAGGTAACCTTGTGAGCCCCATAAACTCTAGAGAGTTACCGTAGCCAACCTTGTGCGTAAAACCTACCGAGTTCACTACCCCAGTAGCTTCACTAGGTCCCTCTGATGGATCGCGGTTTGTAAACTCCCTGGCTGTGGTGGCTTAGCGAACTCATAAGAGTTACAGAGGCCATTCACGTAAGACCCCCGACTCCAACTACTTAAGAGTCTGAAAAACTGTGGTTGCTCTAACTACTCAAGAGCTTAAAATGTGTGTGGCGCCTTTAGAACTAGTTGAACTATAAATTAGTTTCACCCATCAGACGAATACCACATAGATGACACTAATAATAAGATGTGTTACTATTTCATGAAATTATGAATTGCATAATGTAATCGCAAGTGATTAGTTAATGAATCAAAATATGACATATGTATGTATTAATTCAACATATTTCTAAAGCATTCTTAATGGGGAGTATGTTACATTTTCCAATTGATGGTTAATGATAAAATGAACAATGAAAGTTCTAAACAGGTAATGGGAAAATTACTGTAAATTCCTACAGAATGATATTTAGAAACATAAAATGTCATATTTCCATTTGAACGTTTCAAAACAAATATTTGCAGTTACAAGATCTACTTAAATCAAATTCAAATTACAACTATATCAAACTTATGTTCAAAATACTTGCCACTTCCTACTCAAAAGAAAGAATAATGAATGATTTGTCTTCTTCACGAGTTAATCTTCCGAGATCAATTATGGGTCTTCAATTATAACTCATTTACCATTTGAAGAGGACGATGGTGTCTTTCTATCACTTTCTCTCCTGATGTTGAAGGAATAATATCTCATAAAATTTGCAAAGGCAGAGGAGGGTGAAAATGCGAAGGACTATCATTCTGTTCTGGATGAGTTGATGACTTAGATGCATTTGTCAAGTTTTGTAAAGGAATGTCAAATGTTAACCATCCCTCAAGGGTTTCAGCAGTTTTTGCTTCATAAATAAGGTTTTCTGAAGAAATCTTTATGCAAAGTTGGCCTGGAAAGGAGGCATGATTTGTCTCTGCAACATAACCTATGTCTTGGTCTACTAATAATTTCTCACATGCGGTGGAAGAATCCATAAAGAATCATATGACATAATCTACTGGATGATAATTGCACACTAAGAAATATTAATGGGCCCACCAGCGCATCCAGTAATAAGAAGTATGAACTGGATAGTTATAACTAGGAATTATGAAGTGTGATCCAGTGTGTATGTTCAAAAGTTGCCTCCATATTAAGGCCCAGTTATATGGTCTAATACCATAACGCGTCATTGTCCTTGTAACAATATCACAAGTCTCTGGCATCATTTGATCAAAACCAAATTGACGGGCAAATCTGCTTGGATAATATGTTTCTTACCAAAATCTACTATCATTTCTTAATGGAAGAGTACTGGACCTGATGGAAACAAGGAATGAATGTTCGCAGGAAGAGATAGAATCATCATCAATAATTTTTATATCCTCTAGAGAGGTAGTGAGCGAAAACTGATAGAAGTTGATAGGATCACTATTGTCTATTTTCTTGGTGACCTAACCATTTGATTCCTTAATCATTTGCCTTAGTTGACAATGCTGGAGTTGGAGCCGATGAGGATTTGAATAAGCTCTTTCTGAATCAGCAAAGGTCTAAGGAAAATATACTCCTAACCAGCCTATAAAGAAATGCCAAGGAGCACAGATTAAAAAAGGCTCAAAGGTAGAACCATCAGAGTCGAAAATGGCATCTCTAAAGGTAGAATATAATGAACAAAGGACCGGAAGAGCTAATGAATATTTCTAACCTTCTACCATTGCACTTGCAACCATGAAGAAAGCTGGCCTGATGATTTATGTTTGTGCTAAACTAGGAAATATCACCAAGCTTAGTCAATAAGCTAAGAAAGTAGCCAATTCATAGGAGGAACTATATTCAGCAATACCCTAGATATTCTCACGAATAATTTTGAGGTCTTGATTATTCTGACCCGCAAAGCTATTAAGACAATGATACGATTATCAAACAGGTGTTACAAATACGTATAAGATGAAGATTCTGATAGAAAAAGAAATGAAAGAAATATACAGTAAGTTTTGGGAGAAATGAGCCAACCAATCACGAGAATAAATTTCAGTAGGTTGTGGGAAATTAGCCATCTCCTTGAAGAGTTCAAGGGAAGTTTTTGAAACCTCGGATCTATTATTTCCTACAGAGATAAGAGAAAATTCTTCATTCGAAGGCACATATTCATCAAAAATATTGCCCATGATAGAAAGACCTACTATATAAAGGAGATCTCACAAGGTGATGTTGACCTCACATAAAGGAAGGTGGAATAAATTGGTAATTGGACATCAATGATCAAGAAAACCTTTAAAAGTAGTTGCATCTCCCTAGAAATGTTCTGACGTACCTATAATTACATCAAAAAGATCAATTTACTTCAGGATGTTGGCATGTTTTCGGGCAATAACTTGAGCCCAAACACTAACTATAAAAATCCCATGGTGATGAAAGACCCATCACTAGGAATCCCTCTATATTCCAAGGTGATCCTTTGGTGAAGAAATGTTGTTGAGCAGTTTCAAAGTAGTGAGTGGGAAAGAGTTGTTGAGGATCATGACATGGGCGTAAGAATCGTATCTAGCCTTTTAATGGGATCTGTTTTTGTCTAGACATCCTTCTAAAAGTCGTGATTCCGTCATAATCCAGTTGTCTGCAAAAACAAGGTTATTTCGAACCATTTGATTAGTTAGTTTGCTATGAACAATTGATCAATGACATCACATATTTATAAGGATGATGACCATTTTATTCTCAAAATGACTATAAAATTCAAGGGTTTCCTCATGAATTTCTACAAAATCCCAAGAGTTTTGGGTAACTTGTCTGGCTTCTGAGTGTGGGATGCATGGTTCTTCTTTCTTGAAGACCTGGCACATCGGTAGAAGCTCCCGATTTTTTCATAAATTTATATGTGGATCGAAGATTATCAGACATATTTTCCCTCTTATTTCTAGTTATATCAAGAGGATAAATGAAAGGATGTCAGGGATATTAAGCTATTTCAGAAAAATCTTGGCTAAAAGCAAATCGTCGCACACAAAGAAGATCCGTTGTACAAAATTGTTGAATAAAAGTGTCACGAAATGAGGAAAAAGTCCCAAGATTTAGAAAATTCAGGACTTCAAAAATTCCATGAATAAAATTTCTGCGTGCAAAGGAAGTTCGTTGCATGGGGGAGTGCAAAAGAAAAAGGGGGTTGTGCAGGGAGAAGTGCAATACACAAGGAAAAATTTGTTGTGTAGTAGTAGCGCATAAATCAAGTTCGTTGCGTGGGGAGGATCATTTTAGAGAGAGCTTGAACAAGAACTTGAGAAATGAAGAATTAAAGTCTAAGTCTGGTCTTTATAGAAGGGTGCAGCCGACAAGTTCTGCGCAGAACCCAATTAAGTGTCGTGCGGGCCCGCGCAACGACATGAAGACATGAGTAAAAGATTGGCGATTGATCCTATTTCTTTGTTCCAAGGAGAAAGAACAAACAGATGATAATGAATAAAAATCTATGAAGAAAATCAAGTTGAGAGAGAAGATGTTGTTGAAATACTTGTGTTGTGCATGACCATTGTAAATGCTTTCTTATCTAGTTCATAGGTTTGTCTATCAAATTTTGTAGTGCCAAAACCTCTTGGAATCTGTATATTGTTTAGCGGTTATTATAAGATCAACTTCATGTTATCCTTTTCAATCTTGTCTACATTCAAGTACAAGATCAAGATGTTCAAGTACAACATCAAGAGGTTCAAGAACAAGAAGTTCAAGTACTAGATCAAGTCTTCAAGCTTCAAATACTTCAAGAGAATGATATGTGATGAATCAATCTCACAAGTAAGGTTTATTTGATCCTAGATTGACCTTAGGTTAGGTCATACAATTTGCACTTATATCATAAGTCATTTGATAATTTTATAGGTCATTTTTCGACCAGTCCTATCATGGTTCGACTAGTCTAGACACTAGCTCGACCAGTCTAAGAATTTTCTCAATCAGTATAAAGTTATTGTGGATTTTTTAAAATTTTCTGTTGAACCCTCGACCAGTCCTAGAGACTGCTTGACCAGTCGAGTGAACAGTGCTCGACTCAAAGTCCAGCAACATTTCTAGATCCCACTCGACCAGTCGAGCAAGCCACTCGACTAATCGAGTAGCGATCTTATCTTATCGCGCCAGAAATTCTGAAATACTATTGGTCCTTTGACCAATCGAGCTGACCACTAGGCCAATCGAGTGAACGGTATTTTTGTATATAAATTGAGGACAATTTTTAGAGTTTTTCAATTCATTCAAATATATTCAAGTCATAACTTTGAGAAACTTGTCCCCACACTCAAGAAGTTAATTGGTTATATTTAAGATTCTCTTAATAGCTTTATTACATTTGATTTTGTGATCTCTATTCAATTCTATTTCTTTTGAAAAGGGAATATTGATTTTACCCTTTTTGAGATCAAAGTCAAATCAAGCTAGCCCAGGTTGATTTAATTTAAAAATCATTTAGACCTAAGAATCCTTTCATATATGAGATTGGGCATTGAGTGTCTACATCGAATTGGTTCCATCGGGCTTCATCAAAAGAAGAATCTTTAGATAAGTACACTTCAATTTTCTGTATTTGTTTTGTAAGATTGCTAAAAAATCTTTCATTTTTGGTTTTGACTGAGATAGCCAGAAAATCTCAGTGAGTGGAGTTTTTAATTGTGGTAGCCCTTTGAAAACACAATTGTGAAGGCTTTGGGTGAACCTTGGAAAACTTATTTCATAGTGAAAGCCAATATCCTATGGGTGAGGATATTGGGAGTGGAGTAGTTGTGTAGCCAATATCCCATGGGCCTAATAGTATCCGCTTGATTAGGATTAGGGAATATCACTAAACTTAACCAATAAGCAAGAAAGGTAGCTAATTGACAGGAGGGACTGTATTCCGTGAAATGTTCTGTTTTCTTATGGATGTCCTTGAGTTCTGAATGGTTGTGGCCTGTAAAGCTATCAATATGTGAATGTAATACTTCAGTAAAATTATTTAAGAATGGGATTACGAAAATAAAAGATAAGAGGGAAGAAGTATACCACAATCTTTGAGAAAAATGAGCCAACCATTCAAGAGAAGTGATACGATCAGGATGAGGGAAGACGGCTAGTGCACTAAAAAGTTCAAGGGTAGTTTTAGAAATTTTGGATATACCTCCTTTCGTAGATGCAAGAGCAAACTCTTCATTAGAGGGTATATACGCATCAAAGATATCACCCATAATGGGAAGGCCTACTATACAAATTAGATCCCATAAAGTAATGCTCATTTAGCCTAAGGGAAGATGAAATGAGTTGGTGATTGGAGACTAATGATCAAGAAAGCATTTGAGGATAGTAGCATCCATGCGAAAGTGTTCTGATGTGGCTATGATTGCGTTAGAAAGCGTAATCTGCTCCAGAGTAGCGGTGTGTTTCTGGACGACAGCACGAGCCAGGGCACTGTAAAAATCATGAATAGACAGCAGGCCTCTGACTGTGAATTTCCCTATACTCTAAGGCAATTTCTCAAGAAAGAAGAGTTGTTGAGCTGTTTCGAAGTAGTGGGAAGGGGAAGGTTGCTAAGGATTACAGTGCGGACACAAAAATCTCATCTTGTGAATTCTACCTACTCTTTAAGGAGCCCATTTTCTCCCAAATATCCTGTCAAAATCCTTAGCTCTCTCGTGACCTAGTCATTGGCTAATACAAAGATATTTTGTCGGTCAAAGGGGTTGCTGTGTAAAATCGACCAGTGATGCCGTAAATTGATAGGGATAATGGTTTGATTACTAGTGAAAGGGTTATGGAGATCCAAAGTTTCTTCATTTATTTCCACGTCTCCAAGAATGAAGAAGAGGTTGCCTCAACCTAGAAGAGGATAGAGGATTCTTTCTTTTAGAAGAGGAAGCTAAAGAACGGGCCATGGAGGAAAGAAGTTTCAAGTCTTGAAAGTGCTTGAAAAAAGAAATTCAAAAAGCTGAAAGATTTTCTAAGTCCTGGTTATGTGGACTCGCGCAATCAAAGTTGATTGTGCGGGTCATCGCAAAGGCCAGAAGACTTTGCGAGAACAGGGATCTGTTGTGCGGGTTTGCACAAGCAAAGTTCGTTGTGCGAAAAAATCGTAAAGGAATAGAGGTTCACTATAATGCAAACGTGTGGAAAGTGACTGAAGAATTGGGGTATTTATAGGAAGTACGGCTGAGTATGGTACGTGGGTTTTAGTTGCGTGGACTCGCACGAAACTCTGCTAAAAGTGCAAAATTAATCCTTCCCTTTGATTTTTCTTGGAGAAACAAAGAAAGGATCAAGGGGGCATCTGTTGAGGTATAAAACATTGAGAATCTTTAGAAAGAATGAAGAAAAGGAGATTGAAAAGTAAGAAGTGGAAGGAAATGAAAGATTAAGAAGGACAAATGTTTTTTAGGTCAATTGTGTGGGTCCGTACAATCAATATTAGTTGCACGGGTCTGTGTAATAAAAATGACAGTTGCGCGGGTTCGCACAACTGATATCAGAATATGATTCCCATGCATGGTCTAGATTGACGAAAGGTGGGTCCCATAGCACCAAAATCGAGGTGCCACACATGCGAGGGCTTATAAATACCCCTTCCCCTCCTTCATTTGGATTGATTGAAGATTTTGGAGAGGAACCAGAGCAAGGAGGGAGACTAAAGGTGAGAAAGAGAAGATTCTAGTGGTTTGCGCCGACCCGTGCAAACTATATAGGTTACGCGGGTCGCGCAACTAGACTGCCCTACAGTCTGTGAAGTCAAGGAGCCGACATAATGCTGAAATGACCAAGTCTCCAGATTTCTTTTGTTCAAGCTTCAAGGGGAGAAATCAGTAGAAGAGATATTCGAGTCATATTCCTCTTAAACAGATGACCAAATTATAAGACGAAATGTTGCCGGATTTGATATCTGACTTTGATATTTGAACTTGTGTCAATTTCTATATTTTGAATAATCTATTTTAGAATCAAGGGATGGTTAAGGATGTAAATGAACTCAATGATAATAAAATATGATGATTGTTCATAATACTCTCTCTGTTATGCTTGAATAAGATAATATCCTAAATCAAATGCATTTGTTTCTTGTTCGAAACAAGCCCATTTAACCGTGGTACCAAGATCCACTTACACTCATGAGCCGGACATGGTGGTGTATGGGACACCATGATCGAGTTGTCGGCTTATGCTGGGGTGACGAGCCTCCCCATAGTGACTAGTGAGCAACCCAAACTCGTGAGCCGAATATGGTGGTGTATGGGACACCGTATTTGAGATGTCGGCCTACATTCAGGTGATGAGCCTCTCGTAGTGACCTCGAGTATAAATTAGGCCTACGCTGAGGTGACGAGCCTCCCCGTAGCGACCTCAAGTGTAAACTCTTGAACTTGCCTATCCACTGTTTTCATAAGGGATGATGCCCTAAAACTTGCCTATCGTATGTGATTTACTAGGATTGATGACCCTATATGGATCCTTGCTTGGGTAAACGATAAAAAGAGAGGTACCTTAGCTTCCCGAATCTACTGAATGAATAAGCCTAATAAATTACATGGCAAACACGACCATGCACTGCATTGCATGTGCTTTGGCGAGGAAGCGCACTTTTAGGGAGTTTGTCATACATGATCATTAGATGAAGTCGCTGAGGGAGTGCAGGCGAGGGCATGCATTATTACAGCATACCATCCTTGCATTAATAAGAGTGTTTAGGATATGATTGTTGTACTGCTTGATTGAATTGATAACATGTTAACCTTTGCCTTATAGTACCACTGAGTTGATCACTCACTCCCACTCTAGGACGGCGTTTTAAAACACCAACCAGACTCTGATTTAGATGCATGTTACAATGAGGCTTACGTGATGGAGCCAGACTTCTTTGACGAGGAGTTCTCCTATGTTTAACTCTCAGGTGGGTCTGTGTAGACCTAGAGCTGCGTTGTCGGGATTACAGGGATATTAGATTAGTGGAACATTCACATTTTATCATTTTGTATAATTTGAAACAAATTATGTATATATTCAGCTTGGTAGCATGTTCATACTCTAGAGGTTATGAAACACGTATATACTTTATATATATAGTTTAGTCTTTCGCTTGCTTATTTACATTAACTCTAGAGTATGATATGTTGATCTAGTGTAATCCCAATCATGTTTAATGCACTAATATGGACAACATTTAAACATCATTATCTATGTTACATAAGTGGTGCATTGGAACTCGAGAGTTGAGCTTCGCTCAACCCCCGATTTTTGGGGCGTTATAAAGGGATTCCTATTTATAGTTGTGCATCCCCCTCTTACACACTGACTTGAAATTTTCAAAAACTGCTTACGAAAGGCCTCAATTTACGTAATCCACGTTGGCCCTACGCAACAACTCTACGCGATTTTGGTAGCATCGAAGTTGGATACGGTAGCACCAAAGTCGTATCTGAAATTTTTCGCATATGAAATTATATGTACAGAGTGCTTAAGTAGCAAATTGTGCTACTGAAGTTACTACCGAAATTGACTTTGGTGGTACCAAATAACGCTTAGGTAGAACCAAATTAAGCTATTTTCTTGCTGGTCTGTTTTGTGCATTTTAGGTATCTACCGAAGTTGGCTTAAGTAGCACCGAAATTGGTTATTTTCTGTTGTTTTACTTGTGCTCTTGCCAATCTTTTCTCCATACTTTGTACTTAGTTTCCTTGGATCTTTGGCATGAGAATTCTCCGTTCTTGGTCTCCTAAGATCCATCCTTTGCCTTGGTGATTCTTGAGCATTAAATCCATGCTTTTAGCATCTTTTTCAATCCAACCTCTTAAATTCACCTTGCACACAAACATGATTAAAATAAAACATTAAGCATTATCATGTTCATAAAACAAAGTAATTAATGGGGGATTAATATGCAATATTTGACCCTCAACATAATCCCCAACCAGCATTTTGCTAGTCTCGAGTAAAGTATGTGAAAAAAGTATTTTGAAAACCATTGTACAATTTCCATAAGCTTAAGACGTTTCAAAAACAATCTAGATAATAGAGTTTCAAAATACATCAATGTTGAGCACCATTCTCTCCTAAACTCTAGCACTTGGCAACTTCATAATCAAGTTCAAGAAGAAGCATTAATCCTCTAATTAGAACCATTCCAAACATTAAGTTCCATAGGTACATAATGAAGTCTAGACTTATCACAATCAAAGATTCAATTCTTCATTTTCATGATAACATTGATAATCAAAAGAGCATTCAGGACAACCAAAACCTAAAACAAAACTTTCCTAAAAGTTCATCTTTTAATTCCCCTTTTATTCCTCCAGCTTTTGATTTTTCCATTGATAGCTTTCATGCTATGTCAACCTTTTTAAAGATCTTTAATAGATGGCCTTTTCGAAGACAACATTTATTATTATTATTATTATTATTTAACGTGATGGATAAATTCCCCAGGTTGGTTCCTTTCATGCTAAATAATCACTGAGTTAATAATTTAATGTTGACTGAAACTTTAATTTGAAAGCTAGATGTGACATATGACATCATGACTCGATCAACATTTAAAACTCCTAATCATGGATTAATAATTCAAATTCACTTTGAAATATCCAAATAATTGAATTCAAGAGACATAAATCATCAACATTAAGTATCTTAAACTTAAAAAAAAATTATCTTTTTTTTTTTTTCAATTTTTTCGTAATTTTTACTCAATGACTAAGAAAACAACTGATTAATTTACCTAATCTCCCATCCCCAACCTAAAATCTACATTGTCCTTAATGTAAAAGAAATAAGCATGTAATGCAAAAGATGCAATGAAAAGATAAGGGAAGTGATTGGAATATAGTACCTGAAGAAGGAATTTTAAGGCTTTTCCAGTGATCTCAGTGTGAAAAATGGGTTAGCACAAAAGACTCAAATAGACGATAAGCAAGCTATCCTAAAATAGCGAAAAATAAACTATCCTAAAACAGTAGAAAATAATAAACCTAACTACACCTCCGTTAGACTAGGAGGTCAATCTTGGTAAACAGGATCATTCAGAAGCATGAACAATCAAAATTTTCAATAAATGGCTTTAAACAATGTCCATTGCCATTGTTTGGATTCCAAATCTCGACGACCCCATGAGGATAGACATTAGTAATAGTGAAAGGACCGGTCGTTGACCGGTCCAACGAGATCGAAGTTTTCCCGGAAAGAGATATAACCAAGAATTCTACTAAAGGATCCTCTGACCTAGTGTGAATAATTTTTTGAGAATGTGTTGGTCATGAAACACTTTCATTCTATTCTTATAAATTCTTAAATTCTCGTATGCGTCGTTCCGGATCTCTTCAAGTTCATTCAACTAAAGTTTGTGTAACGAGCCAACAATGTCCAAATTAAAATCTAATTTTTAATAGCCCAATAGGCTTTATGTTCCAGCTCCATAGGTAAGTGGCAAGCTTTCCCATAGATGAGTCTAAAGGGAGACATTCCAATGCGAGTCTTAAATGCAGCACGGTAAGCCCATAAGGCATAGGCCAATCAGATTGACCAATCCTTACGGTCAGGGTTAACCGCTTTCTCCAGAATATGTTTAATTTCTCTATTGAAAATCTCAACTTACCCACTTATTTTGTGGGTGGTATAGAGTGCTTACTTTATAGGAGATGCCATATTTCTTCATTAAGTTTGCAAATGACCTGTTATAGAAATGTGAGCGTCCATCACTAATGATGGCCCGAGGCGTTCCGAACCAGGAAATGATATTCTCCTTTAAAAGTGTAATAACCATCTAATGGTCATTATTCCAGCATGGGATCGCTTTGATCCATTTAGTGACACAGTCTACGACTAGCAAAATATACAAATTTTCAAAAGATTGCAGGAATGGTCCCATGAAATCAATGCGCCCCAGCAATCAAATGCTTTAATGATCAGAATGGGGTTTAAGGGCATCATATTTCGACGGGACAATGCTTCTAATTTCTGAAAATGCTCACAAGCTTTGCAAAACTCATGAGTGTCCTTGAATATAGTGGGCCAGTAAAAGCGGCACTGTAGAATTTTAGCCTTGGTCTTTTTAGCAAAAAAGTGATCACCACTGGCTTGAGTGTGACAGAAGGAGATGACACTTTGGTGTTCATTGTCTAGCACACAATGAAAAAGGTGAGCTTAACAGTCTTAGGAGGGGGGGGGGGGGGGGGGGGGAGTGAATAGGACTATGCCAAATAAAAAATTAACTTACTAAAATAATAAATAAATAAATAATCTTAGTAGCACTAGTATTGAAAATTTGATTCAAACTTAGTTTGTAGGACAACCTTCACCAAAAACAAAGTTTTAGGTAGGACAACCTTATTTCATGAACGTTTGTAAGGATCAAGATCTCAAACGAAGCAAGAGATAATAAAGATATCTATTACAAACATTCACCACATTTGCATAAATGAAATTACAACCATTCTCCACATGCAAAAAGTAAACATTCACCACAACACTAAGAATTTTAGTGGTTCGGTGTATACACTAAATGTTCTCAAGTAGGCACACTTACTCCACTCTCAATAATCACAATCCATGTGATATTGGCTTTAACTAATAATAAGGTTTTCACAGGGTCACCTTAAAACCTGATACAGTTGTGATTTTAAAGGGCTATCACAAATAAAAACTCCTTACTAAGTTTTTTTGGCTATCTCAGAAAAACTAACAAATGAGATTTTCTGGCTATCTCATAAAAAACCAAATACAAAAAGTAAAATGATACTTATCTTTCTCCAAAGATAAAGTTGTAGCCGTAGATCGCTTTTCTTAAATGATGAATGTTCGATGATCAGTCCAATAGAAAAGGTCCAGGGTTCTAATTGATTTTAATTAGTTTTAAACCAAAAGGTTACTTACATTAATTTCCTCAAATCTCAATAAGAGTAAACACTCTTTTTGGTAAATTAGAATGATAGAGTTTTGAGATAAAGGAATTAATGAAAAAGCTATAAAATAAAATTATAAATAGCGCTTGATAGCTTGACAATAAATGAAGCTTCTCTCTCTATCTCTTAAATTAGGGTTTTGATAGGCTTAAGTTGTATTTTTAGATTGAGAAAGGACCTCAATTTATAGTCACAAAATTTGTTCCTTAGATTGGTCGAAGCACCAGATTCAGTTACAACAAAATTTCAAAATTAAGCTTGATAAGTTCTCACAGATCTTCGACTGGTCGAGCAAGCTGAATTTAAATAGATTATAGTTGTTGGACTTTAAGTCAAGGAACCTTCGACTGGTTCAAGGGGGTCCTTCGACTGGTTGAGGACTCCACTCGACTGGTCAAAGATGTAACAAAAGTTCAGTTGTTCCTTGGACTAGTTGAGGAATATCTTAGACTGGTCGAAGCATAAGTTGGACAAGTCAAAATTCAGTCAATTATAAGTATAAAAACCAAATTAAATATGTATTGAAAGCCCCTAAACCTAAGGTCTTTCTAGGGTTTAAATTACCTGTATGGACTAAACTTCGTAGAAACTTAAAATTATCAAAGGAGCTTGATCTTCTACTTAGAAGATTCATCAGTAGGAGTTGAACTTGCACTTGGAACTTGATCTTCTACTAGCATTTTTAGTAGAACTTAAACTTAAACCTAAAGCTTGATCTTGCACTTGGAGCTTGATCTGTTACTAGCAATTTTAGTAGAATTTGATCTTGAAGGTGAACTTTTCATCTTGATCCACGTGACTTGAACTTTAGCTTGACTTCAACTTGAACATAAGTTAAAGTTCAACTTGAAGAACACTATGCTAAGTTGTTTTGCCAAGACAAAATTTGACAAACCAAGTGTAACATGTGCATTAAACATAATTGCACTTACAATCTCCTCCTTTGTCAAATTCATGACGAAACACTTAGAGATACATGAATCTGAGTATAGCCCTGTATTCTTGAACTCATGATGTAATTGAAGAGAGAAAAAAAATACTACTCCCCCTTAGGCTGTGCTTTCCCTGTTTTCTGTTTTAAAACATACAATATTCCAAGCAAAGCATTCCTAGCATTTATAATTTCTATCATATTCATGCATTCATTCAAATCTTCTCCCCCCTTTTAACACAAGTTGACAAAGAAAGAAGGATGTTAACATGTAAATATATACAAGAAATAAAGCATTAAGCCATCAAGTCATCGAGTCATCGATAATATAAAGGAAAGATCATCCAAACAAAGTAAAAGTAGTAAGTCATCAAGCAAAACAAGTATAAAGTTATACAGCCCCACAGACATAAATAAGAAATTAAATCAACTCAGTTAGATCTTGAGGAGGAAGGAGTAAGCATGAAAGGATCCATTTGATGTAAACTATTCATAATATGGTAGAAGTACTTCTTCATGTACTTCATAGAGGCTTTTTGAGTTTATGCCAGGTTATCCTGTAAAACCTATAATACTGTGACCTTCTCTTCCAGAGATTGAAGGCGGTCATCAACCTATGAAGGTTAAAAATTCGGATCATCTGGATCATCTAACTCATCAAGTTCAGCAAAAATATAATCCATAGACGTGCCTTCTGGTGGTGCAGGTGCTTCCTCTTCTTCCTCATCTCACTGGTCTGGAAGATATTTCAGATTCATCTTATGAATATTAGCGTTATTGAATGGTAATGCCGTAAGACTCGACCCGAGTTCATTTGTGTGCATGTGTACATGTGAGTATGCATTTCGTTCATCTTGGTCCTGAGGTCCAACCGGTCTAATTTTGGTGACCCGCGACTTTCGATTAGCATTTGTGGTCATCTGTAAGTCCGGTCATGTAGACCTAACTCGGATCAAGCCGAAACTTATGCCATCTTGTTCGCATCATCGTTGCGGTTCCGATGACACGTCTTGTGCATCCATCTGATGTGTAGATAATAAGTTGTGTGCATTTCATTTTCCAGCCCTTGATCATGATCATGTGCCCACCCCAAGGTGGTGTGCATGAATTTCTAGGTGGTCCCATCTTTTGGCACAAGTTACAACACACACACTACCCAATAGCACCTAAAACCCCATCTTCTACACCACCCATCCACCGAACACTACCCATCTCTAGCAAAACCATCATCACACTCTCTATTCGAAAAAGCCATCATGGCCTTTTTTCTTCCCTAGGTCTTATAACCCATCATCTTTTTACAGTCCCATCATTTCTTCTCTACAACCTCTCTCTATCTCTCTTTCCCTTTCATTTCTTCCTTCTCATTTCCTTCTCCCTAGCAAGAGAGAGCTTAGACGTCTCCTACCAAGCCCCATTTTCCAGCCACTTCTCCCCTTATTCCCCCCCCCCCCCCCCCATCCATCCATTGAAAACTCATCTCACCCATCAATCCCCCTTCCTTGAAGCTAGAAAAGCTAGAAGATATAGATTTTGTGTAGAATCCAAGGTGGGTGCTTTCTTCATCAAGTAGATCCTTCCTCTTCTTCACACAGCTTTTATTCCTCATGTAGTCTCTTTTATCCCTCTCATTTAGATGTCTAGGACCCAACAATTAATGGTGGAGATCCTACACAATCGTCTAGATGTGGCCATGAGGCTCACATTGTACATGCATGTCCATGCATGGGATTCTTCCCTTGGTGGATCCCTTGTTTGGGAATTTACCATATTTCTGTAGGTATGATGGGTCATCTAGAACCTTGCTTGTGGCTGGGATGGCATGCCAGCCATTCATCTCAAAGATCTAAGCCATGCATCATAAGATCTATGTTGTACAATGTGTTTATATTGTTGTTTGTGGTTGTGATTGTGTGAGGACGATTCAATAATGACGGAGCCCTCCCCTGATGGCCGGGTGCTCTTCCTTCTCTTTCCTTCTCTTGTAATCTAATGACATTATGTGTGGTCCACTTAGTAGACCTGGATTGCCCAGAAAAGCCCAGTAAAGAAGGAACATCTATACTCAACCTACACCATGGTTTGGATGCCCCTTTTTGTCACCTTAAATGTTCATGCAAGGGTGGGAATTTGGGGGTTTGTTTTGGATAATTGCGGGGCCCACTAGGGTGGGCCATGACACCCAATTTATGGGCCAATCCCATCCTTAATAGTCCCATACATTTATTTTATTCCATGCATGTATTGCTATCCAGAAATTTCTAGGCAGATTTTTGTTAAACCTTAGGCTTGAAATTAGGACTGATTGGGGGTCTTCCCATACCCATTAAATATGTTTTTATAAAATTTAGGGATCTCATATATGTCTCCCAAATTTCAGCCCCATCTGACCTCGATTAAGATCCCAAATGTTTGGCCCGACAGAGGTTGTTAGTCTGTAATTTCTACACTGTTCCAGCAACATATTAGTGTGGAATTCCTTAGATATGAAATAATCTTTCCACTGGTGGGCCACATCTGTGGACCCCAATTTATATTACACATATGAGAGGACACAAAAAATATTTTTCCCAAATTTTAGAGGCCACTAATCCACCCCATTGGAAGCTCAGATCAGGGTCTAAAAAAAATCTGCACTAAACAGATTTTCTCGATAGTCTGTCTTCTTTAAATTAAATAAAATACTTATGCTATTCCAAAAATTCTAAAATTTTACAGAGGGGTTTTTCACCCATGGTAAGACCCACCTACCAAGATTTGGGGGTAAAAGACCCCTGTGCACACCGTGGCAAGGGCTGGATCGGCCCATTAGGCTAGGGCATCCAGCCATGGTTGGCCGTCCACCCCTCCTTGTGGGCCGACCATTGGTGTATTTGTTAACTCCACCATCTATCCATTTATGATCCATGTGGATCAGGGACATCTCCCTCAGTGGCATCCATTTTTAGGACCAATTTGATGAGTTTTGGACCAATTGGCTAGGCCCATAGGTCTGTCTACCCTTGGGACACCCAAGCCCATTGGACCACTGCTGGACTTTCGTTCAAGCAACATGGTCCACCTGTTTTATATGTGTAATCCAGTCCTCCCACCTAGTGGGACCCACTGAGTTATATGTGGGCCACCAGGGATCATATACCTAATTTATATTATTTATTGTTGGGCTCCAGCAGGTCCAGAAATAGGTGGGGTGGAAATTCAGCAATGAGCCCAAACTGGATGCCCCTAATAGCTTGTTTTGGGGCAGCATGGCCCACCAGATTAAGGATAGATTATGCACATAAGATTGCCATCTCTGAAATGTCTTTGGGCTTTATTCATGTTTACTTGGAGGCCCACCTCAATTGGATTTTATTTTAGATCTATGTTCATAGTTTTGGTTGGACTTTGTAGACCTGTTTATCTTAGAATCTTCTAGTTAGGACCCTTGACCTTTGGGTCTGTATCTCACTACTTATTGTGATGGGTTTGTGGGCCAAAATGTGCAAGTAGTTGGACCCTTAGTTGCCCACCAAAATAACCTTGTACTTGGGTTAAGTTTTGAGGTCCAACTCACTTGGATAAAGCATAAAAGTTACCCACATGGTTGGATTACCGGGCTGCTCATTAGGCCCATGACAATATGTGGGTTTATGACCTTTATGGTTGGGCTCAAACCTTGCTTAAGGGCTCACCATATTTCCTATGTGTTAGGCTTGTATGATTGCCCACTAGGCTCATGATTGGTTTAGGCCTTGGGCCTTGATTTGTATTTGGTTAGAGGCGGGCTGCCTTTTGGGAACCAGTTGAGGTTGGATGTCCTCCTAGGTGATCCAAAGGTAGGCCCATGGGTTCCTTTATGGATGATTAAAGGCCCACCATCGATCATACGCCATTTATTTGAGGCTCAATATTAATGTACGTAGAGCATCCCTTAACGTATGTTTGGTCCAGGTCGTCTAAGCCTTGGATCACCTGATCATGGGGGCACTCTCTGTCTTGGGCTGCTGCTGGACTCGCAATCCAGTAGCAGGCCCACCTGATCTTTTTATGTTGTATATACACCCTCCATATGGTGGGGGCCTCCTTTAAGTATTGTTGGCCTTCATGAGATTATTCCCATATAGCTGACTAATTCTGGGCTTTAACGGGCCCAGGAAGTTGAGTGGGCCGAAAGTTTATCAAGGGGCCTTAAATGTACATTGTTATGGCTGAAACTTTATTGGATGTGGGGCATACCATAATGAGAACTTGTGTACATGTTCCATGCTTATATTTTTATAATCTTTAGGCTTAATTAGTGCATTCTTTTGGGTCGCCTTTAGTGATTATATGAGGACCACATCTTAGATCAGTTTTTTGGGACATCTAGTGGGGCCAAAGTGGGATACAATGTCCTAGCTTGGCCCAGCCATATATTGGGCCGACTTCCACCATTTTGATGGACTTGTGGGCTGAGATGAGGATGGTATTGGGCCCTTGGTTCCTCACTTAAATTGTTAATTATTGGGCTGATGTAGTGGGGCCCATTTCATCCAAACTTAAACTTATTTTTGGGCCATACATTGTGTATGCAAGTTGCCCGCCAAGTCCAACTTAATGTATGGAATTCTATGGCCTTTGGGAATTGGGCCTTGGGCCTTAATTCCCCTCTTTGGGCCCATATTGTTGAAGGTAGCATTTGACCCTTTTTCTTATGGCCCATTATGAGGGATATATGTATGTGGCCACTTATTTTTATCTTGATTATGGGCCTTGGGCCTTCTATCCATATAGTTCATGGTTGATATGCCTTTTAGGGAATGGTTGTTAAATGTCCCCATTATAGACCCCTCTAGGCCCGGTAGTATCTAAGTGTGATTGGATGCCCATCATAGACTCTTGTTAGGGCCATTTCTATATTATTTAGTCCTGTTGCTTATATGCTTAGTCTCGTGGACCACCCCAGGTAAATGGGCCTCTACTAGAGGTTAGTTCCTTATAGATAGTGTCTAAATACCTAGTCTTGGTCCCTTCTTGATATGCCTTAGATATTGTCTATACCGCATTGTATATCGCCGCATAGCGCTTCTAGATTCATCTTCATGGCCTATGTACGTCATTGTATGCTTGGTTGGTACTGTGTGTGTATGGTTACGATTATGCCATTGGGCATTGCATGCTACCTTCTTCGAGGGACGTAGTATTCCCTCTTGAGCACATTGAATGCTTTGAATTGATGCCTAATTGATTGTGTGATTCATGCATCTGGCATTGCATAGCATGTGGATATTCGCCCTTTCTTCATTAGGGCTATTGCCTTCATAGGTATATCGTACATGGCCATGATTGGACATAAAAAATGTTACCTGAGCATATGGGGTGCATAGGATGCCCTTGGGGTAAAAACTCTAAAACTTCCATGGTACCAAGGATTTGCCCCAACGCCATGACTGGGTGAAACCATGAGCTCACGAGGGCCTTACACCGTTAGGACGTGACCCCCACTGCAGTGTAGTCGGTTAGGATGGGGTGTGGCCTTACCCACCTGAGAGAAGAGGGCAATAGTTAGGCTGAGTTTGACCAGTTCGTGAATGGGTCCACTACTGTCGAGCCTTGCTGGTGATTGGCTGACCACGGGCGGGTAGTGAGGTCTCTTACTCTTATTTGATTGTGCGGGTCTGGAGAGCAGTAGTCATCCTGCAGTGTACTTGACTCCAGTAGATCTCTTATGATGAACAATACTGATACATGTATTAGATATGACGATAGACATCACTTTGCATTGCATTTGCATCGGTCGTATAAGCCTTATGTTGATCCCCTTGGCATGATGCCTATTACTCATTGCATTAAATAACCTTGGTATGGCTTCCTGCATTATTGTACTTCCTTGGTATAGCTTCTCGCATTCATGGCAGCCTTGGTGAGGCTAGTGATATTGGCATTGATCATGTTTCCCTTCTGTATCCCTTGTTATTCTTCTGTGCACCATTATCACACACTTTCACCACCCTATAAGCTTTCTATAAGCTTATGCACGATTGATGCGTGCAGGAGATCCTACGTCGGCGTCATAGCAGCTGAGCTTGGATAGGAGTTGAGCCGAGGACCTAGTGTTGCTGATCTTCCTTCCTTCTTCTCTTATCATCAGATGTATTTCCTTTCAGCTATGTACTTGAAAAGCTCATATTTATATGGATTTTGTGATGTGTGCCTTTGTTATTTCTCGGATATACTTATTGTGATCTTTGGTATGCTCATATTGGAATGGATATACAGTTATGAAAATCCTCCTTGTAGGATCCTAGGATCAGAACTTGCCTCATGAACCGAGAATGGGGTACTATGGAGGCTGTTGTGGCCAGAACCGGCTATCGGGTTCCTTATGAGTCCGGTTACTAAATCTCGGGCATAACAAGAATTGGTATCAGAGCATAGCAAGTAACTTTGGGATAACATGGGATAACATTGCACATCTGCTGTGAGCTTAGAACAAGTGGTGTCCCGAGAGCCTACCTTTTGCTTGAGCCTGTAATATTCTGGCCTTATGCATCATCGCTCTTGTTCTTGTGAAGATGATGCCGCCTAGGCGTGGCCCCCATGGTCGTGGTGCCAGTGGATGTGGTTCTCATTTCGCTCCAATGACCCGAGCGACTTTTGCTCCATCTTCTGAGATTCTTTTTCCTCTTTTTGAGCCTGTCAGACCTATTCTTAAGGCTCCCACCACACTTGTGCCTTCGCCAGAGGCCAGTGCTGCCCCCGCTTATCTGTCGATTCCTGTAGGAGCCAAGCATCCCTAGCCATTGATCTAAATTGTCACTGATGTTCTTCAGACCCGTCAACCTGTTCTTAAGATGCCCGGACAGGTGAAACAGGAGCGTACGAGCCCCCTTTTATAAGATTCGACTCTGCAGCGAGCCCCGATGACGGTATTTTTACTTCAAAGAGAAGGTTGAAAGATGAATGTGCATTCTAGTAGCTACTATCGCCGTCAGCATTGTTGACGTATGAGACGTTCAGGGTTTCGACTACCAGCCACATAGCCAGTGCCATCTTCTTCCTAGTTAGCTTCCTCATCGGCGTAGCCAGCAGCTCCTTCCAGATCATTTTCTGGTATTTGTTGTGGATGTAAGTAAACAGGGCATCGGAGGCACGAGTACCCCCTTCCTTTTCAGCAACGATAGTGGCTTCCGCCACCGAGACCCTGACAGTAGCTAAGAAGAAGTATAGACCGTCGCAGCAACAACAACAGCAGTAGAGACTGCTGATGGGACATGCACCTCCTTGACCAGCTCAAGCTTGACTTATTTTGCACAACTCAGCAGAACCCTTAGTTATCGTTGAGGGTATTCTCCCTATCTCTGTGTGTAAGTCTTGTATTCTAGTGCATTGCACCTTTTTGTATCCAAGGGCTTTTGTTCGATCGATTGCTATTAGAGTCTGCCGTAAGGGATTGTCATTATCAACAATTTTTGGGAAGACCGTTGTGTTAGAACGATGTTGTTTATCGTGTTTCGTCTTGGTTGGTGAGATGTTCCAACTCGCTGATTTGTTTGTATTGCCGATGTTGAGTGTGTTGGCTTGTTTTGTTGTTAAGGCAGTATTTTTAGTTGCTAGCTTTGTGACTAAGTGTGACACTTGTCAGCATGTTAAGGCCGATCACCAGAGACCCCCTTGGTCCCTTGCAACCGTTGACCGTTCCAGTGTGGAAGTAGGAGCATGTATCGACAGATATCATCATAGGTTTGTCGAGGACTCAGTGCAGTCACGATACCATCTAGGTTGTCATCGATCGTCTGACGAAGTCGGCACATTTCATTCTGATGCGTGCTTCTTGGACTATGGATTGGCTTGCGAAGCTATTCATTAAGGAGATAGTGAGACTGCACGTCATTCTAGTTTCGATCGTTTCTGATCAAGACTTCAGATTTACATCTTAATTTTAGAGGAGTTTTCAACAGGCGATGGGGACCACTTTACATCTCAGCATCGCTTATCATCCGCAGATGGATGGGCAAACCAAAAGGGGTCAATCAGATCCTCAAGGATATGCTCAGAGCTTGTGTGATTAACTTTGTGGGCAATTGGGATGAGCATTTACGCCTCACCGAGTTCACATACAACAATAGCTATCAAGTGACTATCGACATGGCTCCTTTTGAGGCACTCTATGGTAGACCGTGCAGATCTCCTAGCTATTGGACCGAGGTTAAAGAGTGTCATCTCTTAGGTTCCAAGCTTGTGCAATAGACGTCGGAGGTTATTGATGTTATCAGGCAGAGGATACGCATAGCTCAGAGCCGGCAGAAGAGTTTTGCTAATTGTCGGCGTCGACCCCACGAGTTTGCAGTTGGGGATATGATATATCTCAAGGTCTCGTCTATGAAAGGCGTGGCTCGATTTGGTGTGAAGGGCAAGCTTGCCCCAAGATTTATTGGACCTTTTAAGATTGCTGAGCTCGTGGGCGTTGTGGCCTATAGGCTTGCCTTACCTCTTAAGTTGTTCGCAATCCGTGATGTGTTCCATGTTTCTATGTTGTGGAAGTGTGGGTCAGACACCATTTCTATGATTGATTGACAGCCACTCAAGGTCCGTGAGGACGCTTCTTACATTGAGCACCCGATTCATATTCTTGATCGAAAGGAGCAGGTTCTCGCGACAAAGGTCATTCCCTTAGTGAAGGTGTAGTGGGGTCATCATTCGGATGCCGAGGAGTCTTGGGAACGTGAGGCCGAGATTAGAGAGCGCTATCCCCATTTGTTTGATGATTGATATATGATTGTTTGTATTGCCTTCCTTATATGATTATTGCTATATGATGGTGGTGTTTTACCTTTCATTTTGTCCTAGATTGGTCAATTTCGAGGACAAAATTTTTTATTGGTGGGGAGGATTGTAAGACCCGACCCAAGTTCATATGTGTGCATGTGTGCGTGTGAGTATGCATTTCATTCATCTTGGTCCCGCGGTCCAACCGGTCGAATTTGGCTACCTGTGACTTTCGGTTAGCATTTGTAGTCATCCTTAAGTCCGATCATGTAGACCCGACTTGGATCAAGCCAAAACTTATGCCATCTTGTTCGCATCGTCATTGCAGTTCCGATGACGTGTCTTGTGCATCCATCCGATGTGTAGATCATAAGTTTTGTACATTTCATTTTCTAACCCATGATCATGATCATGTGGCCCACCTAGAGGTGGTGTGCATGAATTTCTAGGTGGTCCCATATTTTGGCACTAGTTATAACACACACACACACACTACCCAACACCACCCAAAACCCTATCTTCTACACCACCCATCCACCTAACACTACCCATCTCTAGCAAAACCATCATCACACTCTCTATCCGAAAAAGCCATCATAACCTTTTTTTCTTCCCTGGGTCTTACAACCCATCATCTTCTTACAATCCCATCATTTCTTCTCTACAACCTCTCTCTCTCTCTCTCTCTCTCTCTCTCTCTCTCTTTCCCTCTCATTCCTTCCTTCTCATTTCCTTCTCCCTAGCAAGAGAGAGCTTGGACGTCTCCTACCAAGCCCCATTTTTCAGCCACTTCTCCCCTTATTTCCTCCCCATCCATCCATTGAAAAGTCATCTCACCCATCAATCCCCCTTCCTTGAAGCTAAAGGAGCTAGAAGATATAGTTTTTATGGAGAATCCAAGGTGGGTACTTTCTTCATCAAGTAGATCCTTCCTCTTTTTCATGTAGCTTTTCCTCCTCATGTAGTCTCTTTCATCTCTCTCATTTGGATGTGTAGGACCCACCAATTAAGAGATCCTGCACAATCCACATTGTACATGCATGTCCATGCATGGGATTCTTCCCTTGGTGGACCCCTGGCATGGGGATTTCCTCCATTTCTCTAGGTATGAGGGGTCATCTAGACCCTTGCATGTGCTTGGGATGGCATCCCAACCATTCATCTCAAAGATCCAGGCCATGCATCACAAGATCTATGTTTACAATGTGTTTATATTGTTGTTTGTGGTTGTGATTGTGTGGGGACGGCTCAATAATGGCGGAGCCCTCCTTTGATGGTCAGATGCTCTTCCTTCTCTTTCCTTCTCTTGTAATCTGATGACATTATGTGTGGTCGACTTAGTGCACCTGGATTGCCCAGAAAAGCCCAGTAATGAAGGGACATCTATACTCAACCTACAACATGGTTTGGATGCCCCTTTTTGCCACCTTAAATGTTCATGCAAGAGTGGAAATTTAGGGGTTTGTTCTGGACAATTGTGGGGCCCACTAAGGTGGGCCATGGCACCCAATTTATGGGCCAATCCCTTCCTTAATAGGCCGATACATTTATTTTATTCTATGCATGTATTGCTGTCCAAAAATTTTTGGGTAGATTTTTGTTGCACTTTGGGCTTGAAATTGGGACTAATTGGGGGTCTTCCCATACCCATCAAATATATTTTTATGAAATTTGGGGATCGCATATAGATGTCCCCTAAATTTCAGCCCCATCCGACCTTGATTGAGGTCCCAAAGGTGTGGCCCAACAGAGGTGGTTAGTCCGTAATTTCTGCATTGTTCCAGCAACATATTAGTGTAGAATTCCTTAGATATAAAATAATTTTTCCACTAGTGGGCCACATTTGTGGACCCCAATTTTTAGTACACATATTAGGAGACACAAAAACTATTTTTCTCTAATTTTTAGGGGCCATTAATCGACCCTATTGGAAGCTCAGATCAGGATCTATCAAAAATCTGCACTAAGTAGATTTTCTGCATAGTCTATTTTCTTTAAATTAAATAAAATACTTATGTTATTCATAAAATTCTGAAATTTTACAGAGAGGTGGAACACTCATGGTATGACCCACCTACGAAGTTTCGGGGCTAACGGACTGCCATTGATGTATTTGTTAACCCCACCATCCATCCATTTATGGTCCACGTGGATCATGGCCATCTCCCTCAGTGGCATCCATGTTTGGACCCATTTGGATGAGTTTTGGACTAATTGGCTAAGCCCATAGGTCCGTCTACCCTTGGGACGCCCAGACCCATTCGACCACTGCTGGACTTTAGGCGCCAGCAGGCCCAGAAATAGGTGGGCTAGGAATTTAGTAATAGGCCCAAACTGTCTGCCCCTAATAGCCTATTTTGGGGCATCATGGCCCAACAGATTAAGGATGGATTATGCACATAAGATTGCCATTCTCTGAAATGTCTTTGGGCTTCATTCAAGTTTACTTGGAGGCCCACCTCAATTGGATTTTAGTTTGGATCTATGTTCATAGTTTTGGCTGGACTTTGTAGGCCCATTTATCATAGAACCTTCTAGTTAGGCCCCTTGACCTATGAGCCTGTATCTCACTACTTATTATGATGAGTTTGTGGGCCAAAATGTGCAAGTAGTCAAGCCCTTAGTTTCCCACTAAAATAACCTTGTACTTGTGCCAAGTTGTGTGCCCAACTCACTTGGATAAAGCATAGAAATTGCCCACATGGTTGGATTACCGGGCTACCAATTAGGCCCACCACAATATATGGGTTTATGACCTTTGTGGTTGGGCCTAAACCTTGCTTGAGGGCCCACCTTCTTGCCTATGTGTTGGGCTTTGTATGATTGCTCACTAGGCTCATGATTGGTTTAGGCTTTGGGCCTTGATTTGTATTTGGTTAGAGGCGAGCTACCTTTTGGGAACCAGTTGAGGTTGGATGTCCTCCTAGGTGTTCCTAAGGTAGGCCCATGGGTTCCTATATGGATGGTTAAAGGCCCACCAAAGTCCAAGGCCATTTATTTGAGGCTCAATATAATGTATGTGGAGCATCCCTTAACGTATGTTCAGTCCAGGCCATCCAAGCCTTGGATCACCCAATCATGGGGACACTCTCTGTCTTAGGCTGCTGCTGGACTCGCAATGGAGTAGCGGGCCCACCTGATATTTTTATGATGTATACACACCCTCCATCTGGTGGGGGCTCCCTCTAAGTATTGTTGGCCTTCATGAGATTATTCCCATATAGTTGACTAATTTATGGGCTTTAATAGGCCTAGGAAGTTAAGTGGGCCAAAAGTTTATCAAGGGGCTTTAAATGTACATTGTTATGGCAGAAACTTTATTGGATGTGAGGCCTATCATAATGAGAACTTGTGTACATGTTGCATGCTTATATTTTTATATCTTTGGGCTTAATTAGTGCATTCTTTTAGGTCACCTTTAGTGATTATATGAGGACCACATCTTAGATCAGATTTTTGGAAAATCCAGTGGGCCCGAAGTGGGTTGGAATGTCCCAGCTTGGCCTAGTCTTATATTAGGCTGACTTTCACCATTTTGATGGACTTATGGGCTGAGATAAGGATGGTATTAAGCCCTTAGTTGCCCGCTTAAATTACTAGTTATTGGGCTAGTGTAGTGGGGCCCATTTCATCCAAATTTAAACTTATTTTTGGGCGATACATTGTGTATGCAGGCTGCCTGCTAAGTCCAACTTAATGTATGGAATTCTATGGCATTTGGGAATTAGGCCTTGGGCCTTAATTCCCCTCTTTGGGCCTATGTTGTTGAAGGTAGCATTAGACACTTTTTCTTATGGCCCATTATGAGGGATATATGTATGTGGCCACTTATTTTTATCTTGATTGTGGGCCTTGAGCCTTCTATCTATATAGTTCATGGTTGATATGCCTTTTGGAAAATGGTGGTTAAATGTCCCCATTATGGACCCCTCTAGGCCCGGTAGTATCTAAGTGTGATTGGATGCCCATCATAGACCCTTGTTAGGGCCATTTTTGTATTATTTAGTCCTGTAGCTTATATGCTTAGTCTCGTGGACTACCGCAGGTAAATGGGCCTCCACTGGAGGTTAGTTCCTTATGGATATTGTCTAAATACCTAGTCTTGGTCCCTTCTTGAATATGAGGAGTGTACCGCATTGTATATCACCGCATAACGCATCTAGATTCATCTTCATGGCGCATGTACATCATTGTATGCTTGGTTAGTACTCTGTGTGTACGGTTATGGTTATGCCATTGGGCATCGCATGTTACCTTCTTCGAGGGACGTAGTAACCCCTCTTGAGCACGTTGGATGCTTGGAATTGATGCCTGATTGATTGTGTGATTCTGCATCTGGCATTATATAGCATGTAGATATTCGCCCTTGCTTCATCAGGGTCGTAGCCTCCATAGGTATATCGTGGATGGTCATGATTGGACACTGAAAATGTTACCTGAGCATATGGGGTGCATAGGATGCCCTTGGATGAAAACTCTAAAACTTCCATGGTACCAAGGATCTGCCCCAGTGCTGTGACTAGGTGGAACCATGAACACACGAGGGCCTTACACCGTTAGTTCGCGACTTCCACTATCGTGTAGTCAGTTGGGATGGGGTGTGGCCTTACCTACCTAAGACAAGAGTGCAATAGTTAGGCTGAGTTTGACCACCTCGTGAATCGGTCCATTACTATCGAGCCTTGCTAGTGATTGGCTAACCACGGGTGGGTAGTGAGGTCTCTTATACTTGTTTGACTGTGTGGGTCTGGAGAGCGGCAGTCATCCTGCAGTGTACTTGACCTCTGTGGATCCCTTATGATGAACAGTACTGATACGTGGATTAGATATGAGGACAGGTATCACTTCGCATTGCATTTGCATCAGTCGTATAAGCCTTATATTGAATCGCCTTGGCATGGCGCCCAGTACTCATTGCATTATATAGCCTTAGTATGGCTTCCTGCATTATTGTACTTCCTTGGTATAGCTTCTTGCGTTCATGGTAGCCTTGGTAAGGCTAGTGATATTGGCATTGATCATGTTCCCCTTTTGCATCCCCTGTTATTCTTCTGTGCACCATTGTCACAAACTTTCACCACCCTATAAGCTTTCTATAAGCTTATGCACGATTGATGTATGCAGGAGATCCTACGTCAGCGCATAGCAACTGAGCTTGGATAGGAGTTGAGCCAAGGACCTAATGTTACTGATCTTCCTTCCTTCTTCTCTTGTCATCAGATGTATTTCCTTTCAGCTATGTACTTGAAAAGCTCAAATTTATAGTGGATTTTGTGATGTGTGCCTTTGTTATTTCTCGAATATACTTGTTGTGATCTTGGGTATGCTCGTATTTGAATGGATATATGGTTATGAAAATCCTCTTTGTAGCATCCCAGGATCAGAACCTGCCTCAGGAGCCGAGAATGGGGTACTACGGAGGCTGTTGTGGCCAGAACCGACTATCGGGTTCCTTTTGAGTCCAGTTACCAAAATTGGGCATGACAAATACTGACTGGGTGCCTCAGACGTAGAAATGGGAACATTACTATGTAAGGTAATATATGTCATAAGATACGCAAAGGGAATAGAACCATGATCAGGATGAAGATGAAACTGTATTATGATGTAGCAAATCAGAGAAGGCAGACACACTTGTACCCTAGAAACAACAAAGTGTAAAATATTAGCCATAAGGGAGTAAGTTCTGACTTAATCCCTGATCGACGATACACATTGGATGTGAAGATATGGTGAAGAACTTGAAATCGAGGCAACATTTGATTAGCACGCAAAGCATTACTCGAATGCCATTCCGCATTAAATCGACACAGATTATGTGTGACCGTTAGCCGTTCTGTATGGGACATTCAATCAGTTAGATTGTCAAGAGGAATTCCATCCTCTACAATAGCAATCTCAGTTAAGGTTGAGATCAGATAGCGGTCTATAGTGAAGTTCCCTTCCAATTTAATTGTAAATGTAAGAGTTTCTTTAGACACTTTCCAAATTGATTCATACATGTATTGCCCAATGGAATGGTAAGCTTTGCCGGCCCAAGCCAAAATGCCTTCCCAACCAACATTAGAAAGCAAAGGAATAAGATTGAATGGAGCATTGTGAGCAACATTTACACTGCACTCAATAATAATGTCTCTTGAGCCAAAATCCTCAAATTGGTTCATGTTTTCTTCAAAACCCCTTAGGGTTCTCACATTGGAAGAAGTCAACCTAGATGAGGAACTACCACAATTTTTTCATGTAGTTGCACTTTTAGTATGATGCTTCATATAATATTTGCTCAAGAAATAACTAATGAGAGATGTGAGCTTGAGGATATAGCAGATTTTTCACAAATCTCACACCAAAAAGGGTTTGGAATCAACAATAAACCCTAAATGATAGATTAGCTAGCAAGGAGTACTCAAATCTTGAAAGAAATAGGAAAACAATCACTTACAAGCAAGGTTTGGAGATGGGTTTAATTAGTGGGCCACCGACGAGTCGAAGAAGAAGATGAAAATGAAGAAAAAAAGTGATTTTTCACTTTTAAGAAGTGAAATCCCATGGTCCTCGACCGGTCCAGCAGCATAATGACCCGTCGAGGGTTCGACTGGTCGAGTACGTGCACGACCCGTCGAAGAACCCGGTTTTTTAAAATTATCAGTATTATATGCATTTAATTAACTAATTATAAATAAGAAATAAACAAATGCATAAATACTTAATTAATAACACACAAACCAATATCATTCTTCAAATTTAAAAATCTATTCATGTCGGGTGGTTTGGTTAAAATGTTAACAAGTTGCCTTTTAGTTTGAATATATTCAAGCACAACACTCTTATCTTTAACAAGTTCTCGAATATAATGGTATCTAATATTAATATGTTTTGTACGAGAATGTTGGATTGAATTTTTTGAAATGTTAATTGCACTTGAATTATCGCAATACAATGTCATTGTATCCTGCGCATTGCCATAATCGGCTAACATTCTTTTTATCCAAATGAGTTGAGTGTAGGCGTTACTGGCTACTATATATTCAGCTTCAGCAGTAGAGAGTGATACATAGTTTTGTTTCTTACTGAGCCATGAAACTAAACAGTTCCCTACATAGAAACATCCACCGCTGGTAGATTTTCTATTGTCAATATTTTCAGCCTAGTCTGCATCAATATATCCGTCAATTTGGATGAATGTATCATGTGGATACCAAAGTCCTAAATTAGCTGAACTTGTGACATATCTGATTATTCTCTTAATAATAATTAGGTGAGATTCTTTAGGATTAGATTGATAACAGGCATGAATTCCAACACTAAATGCATTATCAGGTCTAATAGTAGTTAAGTATAAGAGACTACCAACAATACTTTGATATAGGTGAGAGTCTACCCTTTTACTTGATTCATCTTTTGAGAGTTTAAGAGTTGTACTCATTGAAGTATTAAACTTCTTTCCATTCTCAAATCCAAATCTTTTTACAAGATTTAAAGCGTATTTGGTTTGTGAGATGAATATACCATTTTCATGTTGCTTAACTTGTAATCCAAGAAAATAGATAAGTTCACCAACCATACTCATTTCAAACTTGAATTTCATCAGATCTGCAAACTCAATGGATAAGTTAGAGCATGTAGATCCATAAATGATATCATCAACATAGATCTGTACTATCAGTATATGATCATTATATTTTTTGACAAATAAGGTTTTATCAACACCACCCGTATTGAAGTTATGACTAAGTAAAAATTTAGTCAATTTTTCATACCATGCTCTAGGAGCTTATTTCAAACCATAAAGAGTCTTCTTAGGACGATATACATGATTTGGAGATTTGGGGTCCTCAAAATCCTTAGGTTGTTTAACATAGACCTCCTCATGTAAATTAACATTTAAAAATGCACTTTTAACATCCATTTGATATATTTTGAATTTCATATAACATGCAATCGAAATAAATAATCTTATGGATTCAAGGCGAGCAACTGGTGCAAAGGTTTCATCATAATCAATACCTTCTATTTACGTATACCCTTGTACAACCAATCGAGCCTTATTTCTGATAATATTACCTAATTCATCAGTTTTATTCTTAAAAATCTATTTGGTTCCAATTATACGTTTATCAAAAGGTCTAAGAACCAAGTACCAAACATCATTTATGACGAATTGATTTAACTCTTCTTGCATAGCCAATATCCAACTTTCATCAATAAGTGCTTCATTTATATTAGCTGGTTCAATTTGGAAAGTGAAACAGATGTAATTACACATATTTTCTAATTGTTTTCTAGTCTGTACACCAGTGCTAGAGTTACCAAGTATTAGATTAGTTGGATGGTCTTTGACTAATCTTAGTTCAGTATCAACTGATTTTAATGAAAAGTCAAGTTTATCGATAATGTTAACTTCATCATCATCTTGATTTAGTGTGGGTGTGATCGGGTGATCGTCAATTACAACATTAATAGATTCTCGAATCACTCCTATTCTTTTGTTAAGAACATGATATTCTCGACTATTTAAAGCATAACCCAAGAATATTCCTTCATCACTCTTGGCTTCAAACTTTTTCAAAATTTCTTGGTCATGTAAACTGAAACATTTACTTCCAAAAGTTCGAAAGTATTTGACTATTGGCTTCTTATTCAACCTTAACTCATAGGTTGTTTTATCTTTTTCTTTTATAACATATACATGATTTAAAATGTAGCACGCAGTATTACTGGGTTCAGCCCCTAATTTTTTTGGTAAGTTCATGCTATTTAACATAACATTTGTCATTTCCTGTAACACCCTGTTCTTTCTTTCAACAGCCACATTCTGTTGAGGTGTTTTAGGAGTAAAGAACTCATGTGATATACCATGGTCTATACAATACTTCTCAAAATTGCTATTTTCAAACTCAGTACCATGATCACTTTTGATTCTGATCATATGTACTTCTTTTTTAATCTGAATTCATTTTAGAATTCTTTTGACGTCATCGAGAGTCTCAGATTTTTGTCTCAAGAAAGCTACCCATGTATATTTGGTAAAATCATCAACAATAACCATAAAATATTTCTTTCCACCTCTACTCTCCGTTCTTGTTGGTCCAACCAAATCCATATGGGAGGTTTGGTTGTGACTAATGAGTTTACTTTTTTGTGACTACTCCTGATTTGCTTGCTAATCTGACATGCACCCCAAATCTTTTCTATCCTTTTCAATTTGGGTAAGCCTCGAATATGATCTCTTTTGCTCAATCTATAAAGATTTTTAAAGTTAACATGTCCAAGATGTTTATGCCATAGTTCTATTTCGTCTGTCTGGACCATGTAACATGAAAAAGAAGAGCATGAGTCATTAATGATATAACAATTCTCAGAAGTGCTACGACCATTTAATATCATACTTCTCTTCTCATTTGTAATTTCACATCCATGATTTGTAAATTTTACACTATGTTTGTTATTGCAGTTTTGAGAAATACTTAGGAGGTTATGCTTAAGACCTTCAACATATAAAGCATTCTCAAATGGAGGAAGATTAGAGAGTTGAACAGTACCTTGGCCTATGATTCTACAGTTGCTTCCATCACCAAAAGTAACTGATCCGTCGTTTACTTTCTTGAAGTTGGTGAATAGTTCTTTGTTACCTGTCATATATCTTGAACATACATTATCCAGGTACCATTTTGAATGGCTAGCAGCTTTGAAGGCTATGTGGGCAACAAGACATGTAACCTTTGGAACCCATTTCATTATGGTTCTAGGTTTAAGAGTTCCATTAGTTTTTATCTATATTTGGGAATTGAAATTTCTCTACTTTTTATTAACTCCGATTCCATCTGAGTTGGATTTTAGAAGCGCTTTGAATAAGTCCACTATTTTTTTCAGCTAAAGGAGGTTTGTTATATCTTTGATTTCTATAGCTGATGGCATTAGAATTAATCTTAGAAACTTGAAAAGATTTTGGATTTTTGAAATCATTCCGACCATAATTTCTCAAATTCTTACCTTTTGAGTTTGAGGATTCTCATTTTACAAATATAGGAAATGGGTTCTTGTTATTCTGAGAATTATCTTTAATATAGCCCAGACCTTATTTGTCACCGCATTTTCTAAATGAGGTTAATAGTTTTTCCAGTTTTGGGTCTCCGTGGGCGTATCTCCAAGTATCTTTAAAACTCATAAGGGAAGAAACTTTGAGTTTTAGATTCTCATTTTCAATTTTGAGTTTTTCTAACTTTGAGGTTTTGAAATTCAAGTCTAGTATTTTTTTCAAAATAATTTGAAAGATAAGATTTTTCTAAAACATTATTTTCAAGTTTTTCTTTTTAACTTCAGATTTATTTTTATTTTTTTTTGAATTTTCAATTTAACTGCAATTTTGAAACTTTCCCTATATAGGGCATTGTAGGTGTTTTAAAGATAATCTTCGTTCTCATTTTCAGGGTCACTCCTAAGATTTTCATAATCAGATGAGTTCTAGCTATATGAAGAGGTGACTCTGGCTATAGTCATTAGGGCTTTTACATCATTTGCATTTTCTTACTCTGATTCATCAAACTCATAAGAACTTTCAGATCCGGATGATTCATCCCAAGTAGCAAACATACCCTTTCTTTTTGACTTATCCTTTTTGAACATTTATTCGTCAAGTGCCCATATTCATGGCAGTTGAAACATTGACTATCCTTTATAGATTTCCAAGATTTAGTTTTTCCTTTTCTTTTGTCAGATGGTTTTTAAAAATCTGATCTTTTCTTGTTTTTAAAAATTCTATAAAATTTCTTAGCAAGTAAAGCCATATAATCTTTGTAGCTTCAACATTAGAATTAACATAATTTTCTTTTGAAACAGATTTAGGCGATTTAAAAGCAATGGACTTACCTTTAGGAGCTTTAAAATTTAATTCATACGTTTGAAGAGAACCAACTAACTCCTCAACCTTCATTTGATCTATGTCTCTTAATTCCTGAATGGCGGTTACTTTAAAATTGAATCTCTCAAGAAGAGATTGCAGTATTTTTGCATAGATCTTGCTTTCTATGATTCCATCTCCTAGACCTCACATGGAATTTAGTATATCATTTAGTTTCATATAGAAGTCCATGAAAGGTTCATTTTCTTCTATACGAATTTCCTCAAATCTAGTAGTGAGGATTTGAACTTTTGATTTCTTGACTATAGAAGTTCCTTCATGTGTCATTGCAAGAATATCCCAGGCTTGTTTGGTTGTATTATATGAAATAATTCTCTTGAATTCATCAGCTCATAGAATACAAGTTATAACATTTAAGGCCTTAACATTTGCACTGCTTTCACTTTTCTAAGGTGTAATCCATAAATAGAAAGCAGTTTCTTTTACAGATTTAGTTTTATCACTGCCTAGAACTTCAGATATAGGTGGTTTTCATTTGGTTACAGTGGCTTGTCACACGCTTTCATCTAAGGATTTTAAAAAAATCCTCATTCTGGCTTTCGAATATGCATAGTTAGAGTCATTAAAAGGTGGTGGCCTGGTAATAGACAAGCTATCGAATTTTAACATAATGAAAGGTCTAGATCTTTAACTCAGGAAATAAATCCAAAAAAGAGAAACTTAGCTCTGATACCACTTGAAAAGGGCGAGCTTACAGTCTTAGAGGGGGAAGGGGGGGAGGGTTGAATATGACTATGCTAAATTAAAATTAACTTACTGAAATAATAAATAAATCAGAAATCTCAATAGCACTAGTATTAAAAAATTAATTCAAACTTAGTTCGTAGGACAACCTTCACCAAAAACAAAGTTTCAGGAAGGACAACCTTATTTCATGAACATTTGTAAGGATGAAGATCTCAAACCAAGCAAGAGATAATAAACATATCTAGTACAAACATTCATCACATTTGCAGTTCTTAAACAGACACACCTACTTCACTCCCAATAATCACAATCCACGTGATATTGACATTCACTAAAAACAAGGTTTTCACAGAGTCACCTTAAAACCTAATACAGTTATGATTTTAAAGGGCTATCACAACAAAAACCCTTCACTGAGATTTTCTGTCTATCTTAGAAAAACCAACAAATGAGATTTTCTTACTATCTCATAAAAAACCAAACACAGAAAGTAAAATGATACTTATCTTTCACCAAAGATGAAGTTGTAGCCGTAGATCGCTTTTCTTGAATGACGAATGTTTAATGTTCAATCCATTAAAAAAGGTCCAGGGTTCTAATTGATTTTAATTAGTTTTAAACCCAAAGTCTACTTGCAATAATTCCCTCAAATCTCAATAAGATTAAACACTCTTTTTGATAAATCAGAATGACAGAGTTTTGAGATACAGAAATTAATAAAAAAGCTATAAAATAAAATTATAAATACCGCTTGATAGCTTAATAATAAATGAAGCTTCTCTCTCTCTTAAATTAGGGCTTTGATAGGCTTAAGTTGTATTTTTAAATTGAGAAAGGACCTCAATTTATAGTCACAAAATTTGTTCCTTCGTCTGGTCGAAGCACCAGATTCAGTTCCAACAAATTTTCAAAATTGAACGGGATAAGTTCCAACAAACGAAGAGCCTGTTCGACTAGTCGAGCAAGCTGAATCTGAATAGATTATAGTTGTTGGACTTTGAGTCAAGGAACCTTCGATTGGTTGAGGACTCTACTCGACTGATCGAAGTTGTAATAGAAATTTTGTTATACTTCAGCTGTTCCTTGGAATAGTCGAGGAATATCTTAAACTGGTCGAAGCAGAAGTTAGACAAGTCAAAATTTAGTCAATTATAAGTATGAAAATCTAAATTATAAATGTTTTGAAAGCCCATATGTCAGGCCTGTATCCTAGTACCATTCCATTTCTTACAATCCTACAATCCACCCTATCGAATTTCGGCGACCCGTGACCTATAAATAGTGTTTGCGAGTGACCCCAAGTTATGTCATATGAACCCGACCCGATTCAACCCAAGACCTATGCCATTACGACTGCGCCATCACCGTTGTTCCAACACCGAGTCTCATACGCCAATGCGACGCTTAGATTGAGAGTTATGGCCCACGCATCATCATGGTCGTGGACTGTACGTTGTACAGCCATAGTATTCCAGATATTGATTATTCCTAGGAATCATCATTTGGATGATGTCACCTTAGGCTACCAGCCTGGGGGTGACATCACCCTACTTAGCAAGCATGTCTTGTAACGATGTCAAGCATGCCAACCCCTTCCCAAGAGCAATCATTTCCCTAGCTAGCTAGCTTCTCTCTCTCTCTTATCTCTCTCCCTCCCTCTTTCTTACTCATTTCTCCCTTACTAGAGAGCCCCAAACGTCCTAAGAAACCTCTATTTCTAGCACATTGTAAGCTCTAGCCTCCCTAATCCAGCCCTTAAGAACCTATCACCACCATTAAATCCCTTCCTTTGAAGCATCAAAACCTAAGGGTGGAAGAAGAAGAAGGAGATTTGTGGTAGGTGCCATTCCTAGGAGTAGATCTTTTGTTTTCTTCCTTAGATCTTTGATTTTTCTTACATAGGAGCATTTAGGACCCACCAATCAATGGTGGAGATCCTACTTGACCCCTTAGGTGTGGCCAATGGCCCACCCTTGTTGCATGCATAAGCCATGATGGGGCCATTCTCTATGGACCCCATCATGATGTTTTGTTTAAATCCATAGCTTTGATTGGTCATCTAGCCCCTGATTTCATGGTGGGGATGGCATCCCCACCTCAGATTTTTAGATGTAGGGTCCATGCATGCATGGAACCCATTTATGTATGGTTTGATTTGTTTAGAGGGGCTCATAGTGACGGAGCCCCCTCCCATGGCCGTGGATCTCTCTCTTTCTCTCTTCCCTTCCCCCTCTTCTCCTCTCTCTTTTTCCTTGATGGTGTGGCCCACTTAGAGTGGCCAGGATGCCTAGACCATTCAGCAAGGTGGGATGGTCTTGCTGTCCATTTTTTGGACATTGGACGGCCCACCTTGCTCCCCATTTTGACATGCAAGGTGAAATGCAACTAGTAGTCTGGTCTGGGGTCTATGTGGCCCACTAAGGTAGGCCATATTATGATATATGTGACAAATATCAATCTTCTAGCAAGCTTTATGGGCTAGAATGTACATCAACATGCTGTTGTCCAGAAATTTTTAAGCCCATTTGTTGTCCGCTTGAATGGAAGTTTCGCCATGTTTATCAGCTTATTTTTCCATTATTGTGGAGTGGTCCATAGAGGTGTGGACCCCACCTTGATGTACAATGAAGAACACACCATCCACTCTTGTTGGAAGTCCTATGGAGTAGGCTCAGCAGGCCTGGACCGTCCAGATTTCTGGACCGTCCAGTAGCCCTGCTTAAAGGGAAAACAAAAATATAAGCTAGGTTCTTAGACTAGTGGGCCACCCATGTGGACCTCACCTTATTATACACTTAAGGTTGCATATCGTCCACCCATTTTCCCTTAATTAGGCAGGCCCGGGCCCACTCTAAAGGAAGAATCCAACAGGGGTGATGAGGGTCGAATATTACATATCAGACCCCAATTATTACCTGATTTTACGTATATGATAATGCTCAACGGAGTATTTTAATTATATTTTTGTTGCAGGATGAAATCAGGAGCGTTGATGGAAAAAGAGTACTACAAACATGAATTTGACACTCCGAAGTCACCAGAGCAAGGGACGCACTCCAGAGAACTAAGACTGAAGAATTTACATGCCAGGGATTCGAGGAAATCAAGCCATTCACATTAAAGAGGCCTGAAATTGGTGCAGAGTGCAAGATCACATGGTTCCCGCCATCCAATTGGCTCGAAACTCCATATATGGCCTGGAGGCTATAAATAAACCATACATATTAAATTTCAACCATTGGATATCTCGAGAAGTGGGCCAACGGACAGATCAGCCCATTAATCTTCAATTTTAGGCCCACCTACAATCTGGATATACTTCAAAATTGACCCAGACGGTTTAAATAAGGTGAGAAACAAGATGGATGGATTGAATTTCTCTAAAGAATCACAGTGGACCCCATATGTATAACATGTGTACATAGTGCACATGTGCACTGCCCGGGCACTGAACGGACCTAAGTCGGACAGCGCTGCTAACCCGACTTCCTTTTCCAAAAACGGCAGTTGCCGTTTTTGGCGTGTGTAACGGACGGAAAGTCCATTTTTACGGACCGCTTTGGGCCCACCGGTAGCATGTTCGTCTGATCCAAGCCGTTCATCGTGTAGAAGGGTTCAAGAGCTATAAAACCATGTTTACAGTTTGTGCCCATACGTGCACACGTGTGAGATACAGAGGCCACAAGTGGACTGTCCTGTGACGTTCAAAATTGATTTTATTGTAATTTCTTCTATGGGTCGCGTCAATGGATGTTCAAAACCATCCATATCTGACGAAAATTTCATCGTGCATCCAATGGATGGGGTGGATTTCCCTGAAAACGCTTATGTGGGGCCCACCGAGCATCACAGTGCCAGATGTGAGAAGGCTTACGCACGTCCGCGAAAAGCCGACTTCTGGGCGGTTGTGGCCCACCATCTTCGATCAGATGGAAGATCTGATCCGTCCATCATATAGAACAGCCAAAAACGTCCCAGGAGACGTTGATTTTACGGAAAAATGCAAAGAATGAGGGACTTATGCAGGTACAGAAGTTTGCTGCAAAAAGAGCTTTCGCTGCGCATACGACAGCTTTCCAAACCCGATTTTCTCCATTCCAGCCACTCCAACAGCTATAAGAAAGGATGCAAAACATAGAGAAGAAGAGAGGAGAGCCAAGGAACAGATCCAGAGAAGAGAAAGAGAAGAAAAGAGAAGAAAAGAGAAGAAGAGGGAGAGAGATGTTTTCCTTGTATCAATTTTATTTTTCTTTCTTTTTATTTGAATTCATAGATTGCTAATCTTCTAGCTAGGGCTGAGATGAAGCCCCTAATTTGAATAACCCTTGTTATGTGTTGATTTCATGTTGATTTAATTGATTTGTTTCTTTCTCTGGTGTACTTGACTGGAATTTCCGTACTTCTCCATGCTATGAGTTTAACCAAAATCTAGTTATGGATATTGTTTGGAATATTATTCTAGGCACTTGTGTCTGACCATGAACAGGTACCTATAGAAGAAGAAACAGGAATCTACATCTCTCCATGCCTGACCATGGATGGAAAGATGTGATCCATATGCTTTAAGGAATTATACATTCTGTGTGCCCGACCAAGGACATAGAGTGCACTTTATTTATTTTTGATATCAATCTGAATTAGGGAGAATCAATAGGTAAAACAAGGTTTATGATAATTAGAGGTGGATTCGAAAGTCCTAGTCTTCTCTTTGATTGAATTTTCCTTATTGCTCTTGGTTAATTTTCCATTGATTTTTATTTAGTTTATTCAATTACTATCTCAAATATTTGTTGGATTAGTTAAGAAGAGTCTTAAATTTTGAATTGTGACAACCAGTCCTCATGGGAACGATCTCGTAATACGTACCATATTTACATCTGATTCGTATACTTGAGAGTTTAAAATCATTTAAATCAAGTTGGTTTAAATAAAACATCAAGGGGCAACAACATTCTTTTTTAACAGCTTCCTGTCCAGAATTTGTCTATCCTTGATGCATATATTTTGTCTTCCCCATCCATTTCTATTGTTGCCCACCTATTTGAGACCCACTTCAGGTGCTTGTGAAGCATCCAGACTGTCCATTTTTAGGACACCACAGCTAGGCCAGCAACCCACCTGCTGGACATCCCACTGTTCTAACATCCAGCATGAGGGCTGACCGTCCACCCTCATCACCTTGATGATGTGCTATATTCATGTTGTCCTCCATTGTGTGGCCCACCCCTAGTGGGACGTCCCCAGCTGGGGCCCACTTTAATTGCATTTTGGGTTAGTCGTCCAGGCCCCTTGGGATGTCCAAGCAGGTTGGGTGTTGCTGGACTTACAGTCTAGCAGCAGACCCACCTTGATTTATGTGTTGTATCCTTGACTTCCATTTGGTGGGGCCCAATGTAATGTTTAAGGGCCACCATAAAGTATTTGTTTTACTTAGATAACCTATCTGTTCGACCCCAGTATGCCCTAGAAGTTGGGCTGGGCTAGATGTCCAGCAAGGGCCTAAAGTTGTTGCATATAGATGAATATTTTGGAGTAGTGAGGCCCACCAGATTGGGGGTGTTATGTATACACACCATCCAGGTATTTTTCTGAAATTACGGGCCCCATTCATGCCTTGTACGGTCCACTAACCATCTAATTGAGTAAATACCAACCTGTTCAGATTTTGGATGTCTACGCTCGCCCAGATGGGCTGGACGTCAAGCCTTAGTGCCTTTCTAAATACAAGTGTTGCCCACCCATTGTGCTGGGCCTTGTGGGCTGGATGTAAGCCCACTATGGTGTATGTGATTGCATCTTTATAGCCCATCCAATCTACCAAATTTTGGGCTGAACTATAAGGTCCATAATGGTGAATGTTGAATGTTCCTTGGCTATTTATTTTGGGACATGTGGGTAGCCCCATGAGGCCCCACACGATGCATGTGTTGCATGGCCATTGTATCTTTGGGTTATGGGCTGTCCCAAGTAAGCCCATCTTAATGTATGTGGACCATAGGCCATTTCTTGAGGCCCACCATGATGGTGTAATGATTTGTATGTTGCTCATTCTCTTTCGTAGATAGTATACTGGCCATCGGCCCTGTTATAAGTTAGATTTCATGCGGGCCATACTCTAGGGGACAATGGTGGTTAAATGTCCACATTGTGAACCTCCTTAGGGCCCATTGTTAGGCCTATTCTCATAAATTTGGGCTCCATAGTGTTACCCATCTAGCTTTAGTGGGCTAACCCAAACTGTTGGGCCCTCATTATGGATTATGCTTCCACCATGCCTTGTAGAGCCCACCTTGTGCTTATTGGGCCCTTAGGAAGCCCGGATTGCTACATGATGGAACGGACGAGGAAGCCCACTCCTTGTTCTTAGGCCTATTCTTGATATGAGTAGGCAACCTAGGCCCATTTTTTATATGAGTAGGCCATCTAGGCCCATCCTCGATATGAGGAGAGTACATCATCACCGTAGATGGAAGGATCAGTGGTATTAAATTTTGTATATCCACTATTGAGGACCGATCTTCATGTTATGGATTAGATCTATTGTCTTTCTATGGACCCCGCCTTATATAGAGGCTGATTATCGATTACGACTATGTTAGCATATGCACTGAGTATGTGTTAGTATAACATTATGGTACATGCTCATGCACATCATTTGTATTCTTTTCATGATGAGTGATTGATGATAGCATATGCCATTGGGCAGATTGATTATGGGACTCCCTAAGAGACGGAGTTGCTCCATGTGAGTGCACAGTGTGCGCGGGATTGATGCATGATTGGATAGTATGACTCATGCATCTCACATTGTGTGATATGATCATTATATGCCCTAGTGATATCAGGGCTGTGTCCTCTAAAGGCATAACGTGGATGGCAGGATTGGATACCAAAAATACTTGTTGCTAGCATTGAGGTGTTATAGATGTCCCTGGGTGAAAGTCCCTAAACCCTTATGGTACCAAGAGGATACTCCAACGTCGAGACCAAGTGGATGCATGAGCGCACGAGTGTTGAATACTATTAGGCTGCGTCTCCTACTGTGTTGTGGTTAGTTGGAAGGGGGTGTGGCCTTACCCGCCCGAGGGTAGGAGGCAAGGCTAGGCTGAGTCTGACCAGCTCGTAAATGGGTCTGCTATCGATGTGTCCGATAGATATTGGCTGACTATTGGCCAAGCAGATAGTGAGGTCTCTTCCACTTACATGGTTGATCATCTAGTCGAGGCAGCAATCTGGTGTAGAGTGTCCTAAACCCCAGTGATATTCTAGAGATGAGCTGTATTGTTCTTTGGATTCAGTTGGTATGCTTGAGTTGCATCTTGCATATGACATTAGCCATGTAGGCCTTGCATCGCAAAGCCTTGGTGTAACACCCCGAAAATTGGGGGTCGAGCAAAGCTCAACTCCCGAGTTCCAATGCATCACTTATGTAACATAGATAATGATGTTTAAATGTTGTCCATGTTAGTTCATTAAAAATGAGTGGGATTATCTTAAAATAACATATCACACTCTAGGTGCAATTGAGTTAAGGAACCGAAAGACTTGAGTACTTAAATTATAACATAAGTGTTTCACCATTCGGAGTATGAATCTGTTCCAGGGTGAATATATACATGTGTTTGTTCCAAAATTTATAAAATATCAAAATGCAACTGTCCATCTAATCCATGTAACCCTGTAATCTCATCGAATCAGAACAAGGTCTACAGAGACCCACCTGATAGCTAAACGTAGGAGAACTCCTCCTCGTTGAAGAAGTCCAGCTCCGACACAAAAGCCTCGACATATCCTGCATCTAAATTAGAGTTTGGTTGGTGTTTTAAAACATCGTCCCAGAGTGGGAGTGAGTGATAAACTCAGTGGTACTATAAGGTAAAGGTTAACATGTTATCAATTCAGTTAAGCAGTAATGATAAAGCAGTACAACAGTCATGTCCTAAATACTCTTGTTAATGCAGGAATGGTATGCTGTAATGATGCATGCCCTCGCCTGCACTCCCTTAATGACTTCATCTTACGGTCGTGCATGGTAAACTCCCTAAATGTGTGCTTCCTCGCCAAAGCACATGCAATGCGGTACATGATCGTGTTAACCAGGTAATTTATTAGGCTTATTCATATAGCAAATTCGGGAAGCTAAGGTACCTCCCTTTATATCACTTACCCAAACAATGATCGATCTAGGGTCGTTAATCCTAGTTAATCACATACGATAGGCAAGTTATAGGGCATCACCCCTGATGAAAAATAGTGGATAGGTAAGTTCACGAGTTTACACTCGAGGTCACTATGGAGAGGCTCGTCACTGTCAACGTAGGCCCATTTTATACTCGATGTCACTATGGGAAGGCTCATCACCTGATCGTAGGTCGATAGCTCGAATATAGTGTCTATACCACCATATTCGGCTCACGAGTTTGGGTTGTTCACTGGTCACTATGGAGAGGCTCGTCACCATAGCGTAGGCCGACAGCTCGACTACGGTGTCCCATACTACCATACCTGGCTCATGAGTCTTAGCGGATCTTGGTACCATAGTTAAATGGGCTTTACATTGGTAAGTGGTATCTTAGATTCAAGCAGTGGCATCCATACATGGTAAACACACAATAGGCCAATCAGGTTAATTGACATATGCGATTGGTACGATCGAATTGATCGACATGGAGCACATAAGCACTCCACATGGGTTAACCACTATCGACAATCACCGTATGGCTCGGATTCATCGAACATATCTAACGTGGCGAAACTAGTTCGACCACTCAATCTGGAACCATTACCGATTGCCTGGACTGCGTAATAGTCCCAATCGTACTCAGATGCAATAGGTAGTCACATATGTTAATCATAACAGAATTTAACAAACAATTTAATCATAATTCCCATTTGAGCATTTTATCGAACATATTGAACATGTAGTTATACATATGCATTTCAACCATAAATCACGTAGTTGCAATTTACATTACATGAAAGAAACTATAACTGTGGACAAGGTAGCTAAGAATCTTATCTCAACGCCCTTGTTGGAAGTAATGTATCAAACACTTTCTCATTCAGACATTTTATCAACCACTTAGACTACATAATACTATATACATAAACTAAATTAGTTATAGCATATATTATGGCAAATCCTTTCACAAAGGAGTTGTCATCCACACAATAAACATGTATCTTAGATTAATAGTCCTAGCAAGCATAAATCATAATTTCACTTTCATTCAAACATTTCAACAAACACATGGAATGCATTATATATTCACATAGTTCACACACAAGTACAGTTTATCGAATACATCGTAACTAAGATCATATCGTAGCAATCAAGTCAAACATAAATCATTGTTATCATTGAAAGCCTTGAAAACCATAACCTAAATATTTATAGTCCGCACCTTTCATTTGTTTGCCCGTCACGAATTCAGTTTGCACGCCGCGCTTCAGTCTACAGCACAACGGTTACCTAAATTATGAAATAAGTTAGCTATTTGGTTGTTTCCTCTATTTGAATCCGTAAAAAGAGATTAGGGTTAGGATTTCTTACACAAATTGTATTTGGAATCGACGGCGTAGTGAACAGGAGAGATGATTCAACCCGTGGGGTGGTGGGAGTGAATCTTAGCAAGGACCCACAGATCTCTCTCTCTCTCTCTCTCTCTCTCTCTCTCTCTCTTCTCCTCACTCTTTTCTCCTCTTTTCTCTCCTCTCTCCTAGGGTTAAAGAATTCGTATGGAATGAGAGAAGGGTGGTTTAAGGGCATTAAGTAGGCCAAGAACTGATGTCAATGGCCCCAGGGCCATGATATACTTAGGTTATAGCCAAAGGGTGTCTGTTTCGAGCAAACAGGAACATTTGGAGGCACATTTCTCACTCAAGTCATGGAGTAAATTTTCTGACCATAGATCTAAGCCAAGTTAAGGTTTCGGTCTGATCAGATTTGTAGATCGACCGTGGAGGACCTGTTTTAGTTCAACGGTCATCGTCACTCAATCAGGGCCACAAGTATACTGACAAGTGCAGGGAAATTTTTCTGATCCAATGGTATAGTTTGCTCAGAATCTGACAGTCCGAAGTCTTCAATTTTGCCCGTAAGAGAATGGTCCAATTCACTTAAGTTCGAGTTCATTTCCTAAGGATATTCGCGTTTCTCACCCTCTTTGCTCTGGGCTCAAGTTGTGCGTTTCTGGATACTATTTGGGTTCGATTCCCGCGATGCTTGTTAAGCCCAGTATTGTGGTCATAACCTTATAGTTTCGTGGTAATTAGACTTTCGACGCGCAGTCCAGGTCCGATACGGAGTTTCAATGTGCTCTTGAGAGCAACTGGGTTTTGAGATTACTCTTACGTCTTTAGCTAATGTTGAGTTAGCGATTCTAATGGTTTTGGGTCTTGCAGTTCGTATAGATAGTAGTTCAAGATAATTCATCGATTGATTTAGCTTAGTACTTAACTAATTTTTGTCTAATTTCTAAAGGATTCGGTCATTAAGGATTTCTGCTTGAGGTGGTACTCAGGTCTTTATACGGATTTTTTCGAGACGTTTCAATCTACCCCCCTTAAAGAAAAATTTTATCCTCAAAATTAGTACATTTTCATACTCCTCAAGAATCTGAGGGTAGTTCTTACGGACTTCGGCTTCCATTACTCAGGTCACCTCTTCCTTAGTGTAGTGTGTCCATAATACTTTCACAAGCAGGATAACTTTGCTGCGTAGCACCTGTTCCTTCCTATCTAGAACACGTTTTGCCCGTAGTACATAGGTAACATCTTCACTCAACTGCACTTGATCCCACTTGATAATGTGAGTAGGATCAGGAATGTATTTCTTCAGCATCGATACATGAAATACGTTGTGCACGCCTACGAGTGGTGTGGGCAAGACGAGGTGGTATGCTACCACACCCACTCGGTCTAGAATTTGGAATGGGCTAATGAATCACGGCGTAAGCTTCCCTTTCTTACCATAATGAAGAACTCCCTTCATTGGGAAAATCTTAACAAATACATGGTCCCCAACCTCGAATTCCAACTGCCGCCATCGCGTATCGGCGTAACTCTTCTGTCTGCTCTGTGCTGCAAGAAGTCGACACCTGATGATGTCAATCTTCTCCGAGGTCGCCTGTACTAAATCTGGGTCAATCTTGCCAACTTCTGCCCAACAATGCAGTGCTCGACACAGACGCCCATACAATGCTTCGTAGGGAGCCATGCCAATGCTCGCTTGGAAGTTGTTGTTATAAGCAATCTCTGCATAGGGAAGGCAGTCATCCCAACTGTCTTTGAAATTGAGCACACATGCCCACAACATGTCTTCTAACAACTAATTTACCCATTCTGTCTGCCCATAGGTCTGCGGGTGGAATGCGGTACTGAACTTCAGTTTTACCCCCATTACTTCCTGGATTCGAGTCCAGAAGATAAACATAAATCATGTGTCTCGATTTGACACAATATCCATAGGCACTCCATGTAGACGTACTATCTCCTTGATGTACAGCTTGGCCAAATCATCTGCTGAGTTTGAAACTCTAATATGGAGAAAATGAGCCGATTTCGTCAATCGGTCCACAATCACCCAAATGGAGTCTTGTCCCTGCCTCGTCTTCGACAACCTGAAAATGAAATCCATAGATATGAAGTCCCACTTCCATTCAGCTATGGGCATGGGCTGAAGCAATCCAGGAGGTCGGCGATGCTCGGCCTTGACCTGCTAGCACGTGAGACAACGAGATACAAAATCTGCTATGCGAGCCTTCATGTTGTCCCACTAGTACAAATGCTTTATATCTCGTACATATTTGTACTACCAGGATGCATCGCCATCTTCAAATTGTGAGCAGCTTCGAGAACTTCCTTTCTCAAGTCATGAAGATTCGGGACGCATAGGCAGCCACGATAACGTAAACCCCCATCTGAACCAACTCTCCATTCAGAGTCTTTATCGTCAGTTGCCTGCTCTCTCATTTTCACCAACAGTTCGTCCTCTTTCTGAGCCACACTAATTCGGTCATCAACAAGTGGCTGCACCCAGATGTGTGTGACGCTTTCAAATGGCTCCTCAATTGTAAGATTTTGTTCAAAGTCTCACACAAACTTGACCATATTTCATTCCTGTATCATCAGCGGAGCTGCAATTGCTATCATCTTCTTGTGGTTCAATGCGCCTGCCACAAGGTTAGCCTTACCAGGATGGTAGGAGACCTCAAACTTAAAGTCTTTCAAGGTTACCATCCATCACTGCTACGTCATATTCAGGTCCCTCTATGTGAATATATACTTGAGGCTCTTATGGTCGCAAAAGAGCTCAAACTCCTCTCTATAAGGTAATGTCTTCAGAGCTTTAATGCGAAGATAATTGCTGTCAATTCCAGGTCGTACGTAGGGTAATTTTCTATGTGATTCCTCAACTGTCGCGAGGCATAGGTGATCACTCTGTCCTTCTGCATAAGAACACAACTCAAACCCATACGAAACGTGTCAGTATATATCATCTATTTGACCCCTTGCTCTGGCAATACTAGCATGGGTGCAGAAGTCAACTTGTCCTTCAATTCCTGAAAGGCTGCTTCGGCCTTCTCATTCCAGGCAAACCTAAGATCCTTTTGAGTAAGCTGAGGCAACGGTCTGGCTATCTTGGAGAAGTCTTTAATGAATCGGCGATAGTAGCCAGCAAGTCCCAGAAAACTCCTCACTTCTGTAACCGAACCGGGCTACTCCCGGTCCTGAACTGCAGCCACCTTGGGAAGGTCCACAGCGATACCTTCCTTGGGCACAACATGTCCCAGGAACTTGACTTCTTTCTTCTAGAAGTCACATTTCTTATACTAACCAAATAACTGGTTCTTCTTAGAGTATCAAAGATTGCTCGCAGGTGCTCTTCGTGATCCTTTCGGCTCTTAGAGCATATCAAAATGTCATCTATAAATACGATGACGAACCTATACAAGTACGGTGGAAACACCCATTTCATGAGGTCCATGAACACTGTTGGTGCATTTGTGAGTCCAAACGACATCACAAGGAATTCATAGTGCCCAAAACTAGTTCTGAATGCCATCTTTTACACGTCTTCATCCCTGACACACAACTGATGGTATCCAGAATGTAAGTCAATCTTCGAGAAATACTGTGCTCCTTTCAACTGGTCAAACAGATCGTTTATCCTAGGCAAAGGATACTTGTTCTTGACTGTCACTTGGTTCAACCTGCGATAATCAATACACAATCGCAGTGATCCATCCTTCTTCTTCACAAACAACACAGGTACTCCCCAAGGAGATATACTCGGTCGTATGAAACATGAATCCAACAAATCATCAATCTATCTCCTCAATTCCTCCATTTCACATGGAGGCATTCGATATTTGGGTAAGGAAATGAGTGTCGCACCAGGCACAAGGTCGATAGTAAAGTCGATCTCGCACCAAGGAGGTAATCCATTGATTATCTTAAACATTTCCCAGAAGTCTTGGAGCACAGCATAACAAAGAACCCAGAAGGGGCAACTGACCTGAATAGTGAAAGTGAAGATCATGTTATCGGGCCCGTGTGCCATCACCAGTCGGGTCTCACAGTCGATCTCGGCCTTCATTTCAATAAGCCAATCTGTGCCAAGGATGACGTCGTAATGGTATATCGTGGTGACGATCATGTCAACAGACACCACCCTAGTTCCTAAGTCTATCAAGCAACCCTTACAAAGCTTAGTGGCATTTATGAAGGTTCCTTTTGTCGTAATGACTCTCACCCCAACCATAGTGGTAGTATTAAACCCTAAATGCTTGATCGTATAATATGATATCATCGAAATAGTGGACCCGATGTCCACCAACAGAAAAACTGGTATACCTTAGATGTATGTAGTGACTTCGAAGGCTAAAGGCACTGTAGATGCTGACCTAAATGCTTCAGCTGCAAGCGCATGCACACACGCTTGTTGAGGATGATTTGGCTGTGCTGTTATAGGTCGTTAAGGTGGCCTACTTCAAGGTACATTTAGTCTGTAAGAAGGCTGTGCTGGAGGTGCTGATCATAGAGGTGGATCTGAAATGGCTTGTGATAACTGACAGTTGATCTTCTGAGGTGGCGTAAAGCCGTCATCCCTCATCTTAGTAAAGTAATAAGTGTCCGTATGGCCCAACCTCTTACAATAGGTGCACCATAGATTAGATCGTCTCTGCTGGGTCGGTGGAGCAGTAAGCCTATGAGGTGAATCTGCACGTGGCCTCTTGCCGAGAATGGTCGGTTCGGCAATTCAGGTCAGGGCCTCGGGCCCATGGGCACACATGTACAGGACAGCCTATCCCCATCCTGCTCAGCTCGCAGGGACATATTCACTAGCTTGACATAGTTGAGAATGCTAGCACAACACATCTTCATACGAATTTCAGGCCGTAAACCCTTAGAGAATCGCCGCATCTTCATCGGCTCGTCTGCTAGTATCAAAGGAGCATATCTGGCTAGCTCCATGAAGTGGTTCTCATACTCTACCACAGTTATCTCTCCCTATTGGAGGCGAAGAAACTCACCCTCCTTTTCATTGCAATATGTGAGGGGGAAGTACTTCTCATGGAAGCAGGTCTCAAACGTGTCCCACGTCCATACGTATCCAGGGGCAACTGTTCATAGGATGTTGTCCCACTAAAGATTGACCTCCTTCTTGAACATGTAGGTAACCAACTCTACTTACTCTGCCTCAGTGCAGTGCAGCGGCTTTAGCATCTTAGAGATGCGGTCGAGCCACTATTTGGCCTCCTTGGGCCTATGAATGCCTGTGAAGGTGGGAGGTTGGAAACGCTGAAAGCGTTCAAATAAACCGCAAGCATTCATATTCCCAACAGGCAGCACAGGTGGTGCAAGTGGGACCATATTCATGTTCTGGGCAAGGCCCCCCGCAATCATGGTCCAAACTTGCTGCTGCTGTTGCATTAAGAGCATCATTTACTCTAACCTATCAGGAGGAGGAGCTGCTTGAGGCATGCATGGCGTCGAGGTAGATGCACAGTTTTATTCTGGAATCTGTGGTGCACTAAGTGTTGGCCCATTTGTGGGGCCAGTGGTCGGTTGAGAATCCAACATGGTGTCACTATCAGGGCCCAAAGTAGGGTCCGCATAGATACCGTTCAGGGGAGGTGCCCCGTCAAACGATCTGCCAAGTACGAGACATGCAGTGCTCCGAGTGCTCTCAGGTGGCATTCCCTATATACAACATAGGGTGCAACTGTGTAAGATTTAGCATAATAACACACACTTATCCAAACATCATTTACATTCCAAATCAAAAGAAACTTCATGCATTTCATTTCACCAAAATCGTCATAATACATGAGATGTAGTCTTACATGGATCATGATAGAAGATGCATGTGAGCTATTCTATCACAAGTTTTAGAACTAACTACTAATATTCAACTAAGCCAATAAGGACTATTACAAAAGAGAACTAGAAACAAAGAAAACTAAAAGATGACTGCATCGTATGAGTAGTCGTCCAAATCTGGTGATGGTGGAGGAGCACCCTTGTCCTGCTTACAGCACAGGAGAGCCTTAAAGGTGTGAGACACCTTCTTAAATTTCTATTTCACATAAGCCTGATTCTCTTCAAGCTTCTGCTTCAGTTCGGCCTGGGTCTCCTTGACCTCTTATCTCAGGGCGGCCTAGTTCTCTTCAATCTAAGCCAGGCAGGCTTCCACGGCAACCTGATCATAGCGATGCCCATGTGTAGCAGTAGGAGGTCCCTCATCAGAATCTTGGGCCTCCTCCTCTTCTTCCTCACTTCCTTCTTCTGTCTCATTTCCTTCCTCTTCTTCATTGCTTTCTTCCTCTATTTCATTACTATCTTCCTCTTCACTTTTTATCTCACCCCCATACTCATCGAGTCGAGCTTGACATTATTGAGGGTCAATTCCCATGTTGTTAAGCGTAGTGTCATTAATGAAGTGGATCAGCGTAAGCCCATCCATGTTAAGTCTATAGCCGAACTCTTGAGCAACCTTGCATATAAGTCGGCCGAATGGGAGTGAAACATCTCTCCTAACAGAGCATATGGTCTGCATTATCTGTAGTAGGGTGAACGTAGGCAGACACAGCTTGTCTCCCTGCCCAGCTCTATACAGGAAGTCCACCATCAAACGAGTGCATTCGGTACGGTTACCCCACATAGGATACACATTATATATGAATATGTGGTGGAGCAGGTGGAAATCATCTGTCAATTTGGTCGATGGGAGGCAATTACCTCGCTTCCAGTGAACCATTCGCCACAAAGAAACCGCGTACGATGATCTCTTTCTTGCATACTCTTGAGATGGGATTCATTAGCATGCACTTCAACACGTGAAATTCCCATAATTTGAGTCATCACATCCACATTGAATATTACTTCCCGTCTTCCTACGGGAATAGTGAATTGTAAAGGCTCCAGTAATAGATCTTGAATGTGGGCATAGAAGGCTCGGACAGTGCTCTCGCAAGTATGAGACTTGCCTTTAAATATGGGACCCCACCCGGAGTCCAACAAGAGGTCCATTACCGAATATAACCCAAATAACCTTTCATCCACATGTGCTTCAAACACAACCTTATAGCCATGAAACTTACTGTGTCCAATATCCGCTAGTAAAACTCTTTCGAGTGGAATCTGGGGATCGAGATCCTGCTTCATCTGTTGCTCTCGTGCGGCGCTTGTACTTGCTTCTGTGCCCTCTTTATTCCTTAGACGGGTTGGGCGGCTAGGACCGGCTTCATCTGTGGATGCTCTTCTCTTTCCTATAAGAGAAAGGAGTGTGAAAAGAGAAAAGATGGCATCCACTAGCTCAAAAAGAGATATGAAAGTGAAGAAAGCTTGATGAAGGAGATGGGTTGGTGGGTTTGGGCCCCCTCGTCCATTTGAGGTGGTTTCGGGTCCCAACGAGTGCATATTCACGCTTTCTAGGTCAATTGAGGGTGGGATGCGCTGAATTATCATCCAAACTTGTCGATTAATGGTCTAGAAGGGAATTGAGATCATTTTACATCATCACAGATGCATATGGGTCACATTTCAAGGGTTAGTTTCGCCCGTCGGTGAAACTTGCGATCCTGTGATCATTTCTATGTTTTATCGCCCCCACTTAAGTCAAAGTATGTCAGTATGCATCGTGTTACTATAACTCAAGGCCAGTTTAATCTAAATAATGCTTTGATACCAACTTGTAACGCCCAAAAAATTGGGGGTCGAGTAAAGCTTAACTCCTGAGTTCTAATGCATCACCTGTGCAACATAGATAATGATGTTTAAATGTTGGCCATGTCAATGCATTAAACATGAGTGGGATTATCCTAAAATAACATATCATACTCCAGGTGCAATTGAGTTAAGCAACTAGAAGACTTGAGTACTTAAATTATAACATAAAATTGTTTCACCATCCGTAGTATGAATCTATTCCAAGCTGAATATATATATGTGTTTGTTCCAAATTTTATATAATATTAAAATGCAACTGTCCATCTAATCCATGTAACCCAGTAATCCCGTCAAATTAGAACAAGGTCTACAGAGACCTGCCTGATAGCTGAACGTAGAAGAATTCCTCCTCGTCGAAGAAGTCCGGCTCCGACATGAAAGCCTCGGCATATCCTGCATCATAATCAGAGTCTGGCTGGTGTTTTAAAACACCATCTTAGAGTGGGAATGAGTGATAAACTTAGTGGTACTATAAGGCAAAGGTTCACACGTTATTAATTCAGTGAAGTAGTAATGATAAAGCAGTACAACAGTCATGTCCTAAATACTCTTGTTAATGCAAAAATGGTATGCTATAATGATGCATGCCCTCTCCTGCACTCCTTCATTGACTTCATCTCACGGTCGCGCATGGCAAACTCCCTAAACGTGCGCTTCCACGCCAAAGCACATGCAATGCGGTGCATGATCGTGTTAGCCAGGTAATTTATTAGGCTTATTCATACAGTAAATTCAGGAAGCTAAGGTACCTCCCTTTATATCACTTACCCGAACAATGATCCATCTAGGGTCGTCAATCCTAGTTAATCACATACGATAGGCAAGTTGTAGGGCATCACCTTGATGAAAAACAGTGGATGGGTAAGTTCACGAGTTTACACTCGAGGTCACTACAAAGAGGCTCGTCACCATCAACGTAGGCCCATTTTATACTCGAGGTCACTACGAGAAGGCTCGTCACCTCATCGTAGACCGACAGTTCGAATACAATGTCCCATATCACCATATTCAGCTCACAAGTTTGGGTTGCTCACTGGTCACTACGGGGAGGTACGTCACCCCAACATAGGTCGACAGCTCGACATAGTGTCCCATACCACCATTCCCGGCTCATGAGTCTTAGTGGATCCTTGTACCATGGTTAAACGGGCTTTATATTGGTGAGTGGTACCTTAGATTCAAGTAGTGGCATCCATACATGGTAAACACACAATAAGCCAATCGAGTTATTAACATGTGCGATTGGTATGAGTGCATGTTGAATTGATCGACATGGAGCGCATAAGCACTCCACGTGGCTTAACCACTCTCGACAATCACCGTATGGCTCGGATTCATCGAACATATCTAATGTGGCGAAACTAGTTCGACCACTCAATCTGGAATCGTTACCGATTGCTTCGACTGCGTAGTAGTCCTAATCATACTCAGATGTAATAGGTAGTCACATATGTTAATCATAATAGCATTTAACGAACAATTTAAGCATAATTCCCATTTGAGCATTTTATCGAACATATTGAACATATAGTTATACATATGCATTTCGACCATAAATCACATAGTTATGGACAAGGTAGTTGAGACTCTTATCTCAACACCCTTGTTGGAAGCAATTTATCAAACACTTTCTCATTCAGACATTTTATCAACCACTTAGACTACACAATACTACATACATTAACTAAATTAGTTATAGCATATATTATGGCAAATCCTTCCACAAAGGAGTTGTCATCCACACAACAAACATGTATCCTAGATTAATAGTCCTAGGAAGCATAAATCATAATTTCACTTTCATTCAAACATTTCAACAAACACATGGAATGCATTATATATTCACATAGTTCACACACAAGTATAGTTTATCGAATACATCATAACTAAGATCATATGGTAGCAATCAAGTCAAACATAAATCATTGCTATCATTGAAAGCCTTGAAAACTATAACCTAAACATTTATAGTCCGCACCTTGCATCGGTTTGCTTGTCACATACTCAGTTTGTACACCCCGCTACTGTCTACAGCACAACGGCTACCTAAATCACGAAATAGGTTAGCTATTTCATCGTTTCCTCTATTTGAATCCCCAAAATGAGATTAGGGTTAGGATCTCTTACCTAAATCATATTTGGAATCGATGGCGTAGCGAAACAGGAGAGATGATTCAGCCCGTGGGGTGGTGGGGTGAATCCTAGCAACGACCCACATATCTCTTTCTCTCTCTTTTCCTCACTCTTTTCTCCTCTTTTCTCTCTTCTCTCTCCTAAGGTTAGATAATTCGCATGGAATGAGAGGGGTGGTTTAAGGGCATTATATAGGCCCAGAACTGATGTCAATGGCCCCAAGGCCATGATATACTTAGGTTATAGCCAAAAGGTGTCTGTTTTGGGAAAATAGGACTCATTCGAAGGCCCATTTCTCACCCAAGTCATGGAGTAAATTCCATAACCATAGATCTAAGCCAGGTTAATGTTTCTCTCTGATCGAATTTGTAGATCCACCTAGAGGACCTGTTTCAGTTCAGCGATCATTGTCACTCGATCAGGGCCACAAGTATACTGACAAGTGCAGGAAAATTTTCCCGATCCAAGGGTATAGTTTGGTCAGAATCTGACGGTCCAAAGTATTCAATTTCACCCGTAAGTGAATGGTCCAATTCACTTAAGTTCGAGTTCATTTCCTAAGGATATTTGCGTTTCTCACCCTCATTGCTCAGGGCTCAAGTTGTACGTTTCTGGATACTATTTGGGTTTGATTCCCGCGATGCTTGTCAAGCCCAATATGGTGGTCATAACCTTATAGTGTTACGATAATCAGACTTTTAGTGTGCGGTCCAGGTCCGATACGAAGTTTCAATGTGCTCCCGATAGCAACTGGGTTTTGAGATTACTCATAGGTCTTTAGGTAATGTTGAGTTAGCGATTCTAATGGTTTTGGGTCTTGCAGTTCATATAGATAGTGGTCAAGATAATTCACCGATTAATTTAGCTTAGTACTTAACTAATTTTCATCTAATTTCTAAAGGATTCAGTCATTAAGGATTTCTGCCTGAGGTGGTACTCAAGTCTTTGTACGAATTTTTCCGAGACATTACACTTGGTACAACTGATAGCATTCATGGACTTGCCAGCAATGTTCTGCATACTCTGACATTTCATACTTGGCATATACCTTATGCACATACTTACACCACCCTCTCAGCTTCCTGTAAGGTTATGCACGACTGTTGCAACAGGTGACGCTATGACACAGCAACACTGAGGCAGGAGCTTGTGGCTGAGCTTCTGGAGTTGTTGGTGAACTTTCCATCATATTTCACTTGAAGGTGAACTTTCCATCATATGAACAAGTCACACTCTAAATTGATTTCTCCCACCGAAATTTGACAACAAAGGGTGCTTAATACATCATAGCCCTTAAAATGCATGAGATTATAAACTAGTTGAAAATGCACAATCATGGGATACCTCCTCAAGAAATACCACTTCTAAGACTACTAATCAAAGGAAAGGGGAGGTATTTATGACTTTGTATCGTCTCAGAAAAATCCGTACAAAGGCCCAAGTACCACCTCAGGCAAAATCCCTAAGGACAGTATTCTGTAGAAATTAGACAAAAGTTAATTAAGTACTAAACTAAATCAATCAGTGGATTAGCTTGAACCACTATCTATACAAATGGCAAGACCCAAACCCATTAAAATCACTAACTCAACGGTACTTAAAAACCTAGGAGAAATCCCAAAAGCCAGTTACTCTCGGGAGCACATTGAAACTCTGAATCGGACCTGAACCGCACATCAAAAGTCCGATGATCGCGAAACTATATAGTTATGACCGCCTTATTGGGCTTGACAACCATCACGGGGAATCGAGCCCAGATGGTGTCCAGAAACACACAACTTGAGCTTGAGAAAAGTGTGTGAGAAACACAAATATCCTTAGAAAAAGTATTGAAACTTAAGTGAATTGGACCATTGGCTTGCGGGCAAAATTAAAGACTTCAGACCATCAGATTCTGACCGAACTTCACCTATGGATCAGGGAAATTTTCCTCTACATATCTGTATACTTGTGGCCTTGATCAAGTGACAACAATCGTTAATCTGATTCAGGTCTGTCATGGTTGATCGGCCTATCCAAATGCACTGAAATCGCATCCTGGCCTAGATCCATTATTAGGAAATTTACTCTGTAACATAGACAGGTAATGGACCCCCAGATGAGCCCCATTCGTCAGAAACAGTCGCCCTTTGGCTATAACCTAAGTATACCATGGCCCTGGGGCCATTTACACCAGTTCTGGGCCTATATAATGCCCTTAAACCGCCCCATTTCTACTCCATACGAATTTGTCTAACCCTAGGAGAGAGAAGAGAGAAATGAAGAGAAAAGAGTGAAAAGAAGAGAGAGATAGGGAGATCGTTGCTGGGATTCACTCCAACTACTCCACGAGCTAAATCACCTCTCCCGTTTCGCTACACCATTGTTTTCAACTACGATTTGAGTAAGAAATCCTAACCCTAATCTTGTTGTAGAAATCCAGGTTGGTAGTTTATCAACCTAGCTAACTTATTACTTCGTGTAGGTGTTTGTCATCTCGTTTTCAGAAACGTCCAGTCTGAACAGGGTTTGAATCAAGTATTCCGACAAAAGGTGCGGACTATAAATATTTAGGTTATGATTTTCAAGGCTTTCAATATCAGCTAATGATTTATGTCTAACTTGATTGCTGCCATATGATCTTAGTTACGACGTTTTCGATAATTTATACATGTGTGAACTATGTTGAATATAAGATGCATTCCATGTGTTTGTTGAAATGTTTGAATGAGTGTGAAATCCTGATTGTGCTTGTCATGATTTCTAATCTAAGATCCATGTATGTTATATGCTTTATAACCGATGTTGTGTAATGAATTATTATGGTTCATGTTTTATCTAATCTAGTCTATGTAATTAGTTATGTGTAGTCTAAGTGCTTGATAAAATGTTTAAATGAGAAATTGTTGATGAAATGTATTAAATAAGGGTATTAAGATGAAATTCTCAATTACCTTATCCATATGTATAGTTCCTTCACAAAATTTTAATTTCAACTACACAATTTATGAATGAAATGCAATGTTTGGTAACATGTTCAATATGCTTGATGAAATGCTCAAATGAGATATTGATTTGAATTATTTGTTAAATGCTGATATGACTTTCATATGAATTTACATGTTACATCTGAGTAAGATTGGGACTGCAACGTAGTCCAGGCAATCGGTAATGATTTTTATTAAGTGGCCGAATTCATCTCGTCACATTTGATACGTTCGGTGAATCTGGGTCGTACGATGATTATCGACAGTGGTTAGGCCATGGGGAATGCTTACACGCTCCATGTCAATTAATTCAGCATGTGCCCATACCAATCGAACTTTTCTAACAAACCATTGGCCTATTATGTGTTTACCATGTATGGACATCACTACTTGAATCTAAGGTACCACTTACCAATGTAAAGGCCCGTTTCAACCATAGTACTATGATCCGATAAGACTCATGAGTCGGGCATGGTGGTATGGGACACCGTGGTCGAGCTGTCGGCTTACGCTGGGGTGACGAGCCTCCTTGTAGTGACCAGTGAGCAACCCAAACTCGTGAGCCGAATATGGTGGTATGGGACACTGTATTCGAGCTGTCGGCATACGCTGAGGTGACGAGCCTCCCCGTAGTGACCTCAAGTATAAACTCTTGAATTTTCTTTCCACTGCTTCCATTAGGGGTGATGCCCTACAACTTACCTATCGTATGTGATTAACTAGGATTGATGACCCTAGATGGATCCCCGTTTGGGTTAATGATGTAAAGGGAGGTACCTTAGTTTCCCAAATCTGTTGTATGAATAAACCTAATTAAGTACTCAGCTAACACGACCATGCACTGCATTGCATGTGCTTTGGAGAGGAAGTGCACGTTTAGGGAGTTTGCCATGCGTGAATGGTTGATAAAATCGCTTGAGGGAGCTTTGTGTGAGGGCATGCATCATTACTGCACACCATCCCTGCATTAACAAGAGTAACTAGGAAGTGAATGTTGTATTGCTTTATTATTACTGCTTGATTGAATTAATGACATGTTAACCTTTGCCTTATAGTACCACTGAGTTGATCACTCACTCCCACTCTGGGACGGTGTTTTAAAACACCAACCAGACTCTATAATAGATGCAGGTGATGAGGATGTATATGCAACGGAGTTGGACTTCGTAGATGAGGAGGAAGAGTTCTCCTATGTTCAGCTCTCTAGAAGGTCTATATAGACCTCGTGCTGCTTCGATGGGATTACAGGGATACACGGATTAGCTGGATACTCCACATTTTGACATTTTGTTTAGTTTGAACCAATACATGTATAAATTTTAGCCCGGTTATATGATCATACTCCAGAGGTTGTTAAACCCTTGCTTGTTCATATATATATTTCAGTCTTCTATTTGCTTGAGTAAATTATATCTGGAGTATGATATGCTGTTTTAGTATAATCCCCCCATGTTTAATGCACTAATATGGACAACATTTAAACATCATTATTTATATTGCATAAGTGATGTATTGGATCTCGGGAGTTGAGCTTTGCTCGGCCCTCGAAATCCAGGGCGCTATAGTCTTAAAAGAGGAACATGATGTAAATGCAAGAATAGCCAAGCTCACAAGAAAATTCAAGGCCATGGAAGTTAAGAAGGCAAAACTCGAAAAGGCTATGGAAGTTATTTATGGTATTTGTGCTTGCAACATACATACAACTGAGAATTGCTCAATAATTCCTGCTTTTCAAGAGATATTGAATGAGCAATTAAATGTCGTAAACAACTACTAAAGACCTTTCAGTGAACCCACCTTAAACACATATAACTCAAGTTGGAAGAACCATCCAAATTTCAATTATATGAATGAACAAACTGCTACTCCTCAAGGGACCCTTAACCAATTTCTGAATCAAAGGAAACCTCAAGAGGATCCGGTTTAAAACATATTCAAAATCAAGAGCTTTCTAACCAAGGGTATGCTATAAGATTTTTAAGACCTTATAAAAGTCATACAAGGGCTTGAGACAAAAAATTCAATTGGATAGAAAGAGATCCTTTTGTCCTAACCCCTCCCCAACCTAAAACAGCAATATGAAATAAGTGACCCAAGCTCTTCAAATCAGATGGAGCAGGCTAAGCATATCACCACTCTTAGGAGTGGGAAGATTATTCACAAAACTATTCCGACAAGGGTTAAAAAGCCTAAGGACCCAGAAGAAGCTGAGAATAATAAACCTATCAATGCTCCACAGGGGTTAGAACTGGAACCTCAAAGTAAGTAGATTGCGTCATTCCCTCAATGGTTGATTACACCAAAACCTCTATCTAATTCTTGGCATATTCTAAGGTGCTTAAACAAGTGAAGGTCAATATTCCTCTACTAGATGCCATTAAACAAATCCCTTCATATGCCAAATTTCTAAATGATCTATGCACTACCAAAAGATGACAAAATATTCAAAAGAAAAATTTTCTAATAGAAAAAGTGAGTGTCATCCTTAAGCAAGATGTGCCACAAAAATATAAAGATCCTGGTATCCCAACTATCACCTGTATAATTGAGAATCACCAGATTAAGCATGCACCTCATGACTTGGGAGTGAGTGTAAATCTGATCCCTTACTCGGTTTACGAATAATTGGGTCTAGGTGAATTAAAACCCACCCAGACCACATTGCAACTTGCCGATCACTTAGTTCGTGTACCGAGAGGGATGATTGAGGATGTGTTGGTCTAGGTTGATAAATTCTACTATCCAATAGACTTTATTATCTTAGATACTTAACCTATTGTAGATATGAGCACTCAAATTGCCATCTTTCTTAGTCGTCTATTCCTTGCTACATCAAATGTGATCCTTAATTGTATAAATGGAATCATGAATTTATCTTTTAGAAATATGACATTGGAGCTCAATATCTTTTTCAATATGAGCAAACAATCAGAGGATGTCAATAATATCCATGACATTAACTTGATAGATTCTTTCATGGAAGATAGAGCACTTTTGACTCTATACTCTGACCCTCTAGAGACATACTTAACCCACTCCCCTGATTTAGATGATGACATAATTAGGAAGATGGATGTCATGTTTGATGTTGCGCTGGTACTTGAAGTTAACCGATGGTGGCCATATTTTGAGAAATTGCTCGAAACCGATGTAGTGCCTCTACCATCTATCCTCAAAGCACCAAAGCTTGACCTAAAACCTTTGCCCGTTCATCTTAAATATGTCTAGTTAGGTCAAAATGAGACATACCTGGTGGTGATTTCTGCCCACCTTGAGAAAGAACAAGAGAATATGCTTATTTATACTCTCATTGAGCATAAAGGAGCCCTTGGATAGTTGATATCGGATCTCAAGGGAATTGATCCTTTGATTTACACTCACTGCATTCATCTTGAGGATAATGCAAAAACCTCTCGACAACTACAACATCGATTAAATCTAAACATGAAGGAAGTGGTTAAGGCTGAGGTACTTGAGTTGTTGGATGCGGGTATCACATACCCTATATATAACAAGCAATGGGTGAGTCTAACTCAAGTAGTTCCTAAGAAGTTTAGATCACCATCGTAACCAATGCTGACAATGAACTCATGCCAACTAGAGTCACTACTAGTTGGAGAATATGCATTTACTACAGGAAGTTGAATACCGTCACAAGGAAGGACCACTTTCATTTGCCCTTCATTGATCAAATTTTGGAAAGGCTAGCGAGTCATTCTTCCTACTGCTTCCTTGACGGGTATTCGAGCTACAATCAGATAGAGATAGCTTTTGAAGATCAAGAGAAGACAACATTCACATGTCCCTTTAGCACATTTGCTTACTGAAGGATGTCATTCGGACTATGTAACGCCCCCACCACATTTCAGCGATGCATGTTGAGCATATTTTTTGACATAGTGGGAAAATATTTAGAGGTCCTCATAGACAACTTATCTATCTTTGGTCCATCCTTCAGAGAGTGTTTACAAAATTTTAAAAATGTGCTTAAGCGATGTCAAGAAAAGAATTTGGTTTTAAATTGGGAAAAATGTCATTTCATGGTTCCCAAGGGAATAATGTTTGGACATATAATATCATCCAAGGGAATTAAGGTAGACAAGGCTAAAATTGACCTTATCCATAACCTACCTCCACCTAAGATACTTATTTGATCTAATAAGTACCTTGTGTCATAATTGAGAAATTTTATGGCTTGAATCTTTAATATTATTTTATTTATCACCTATGTCTACTATTTAGCCAAAATATTGTCACCTATTGTCGCTAAGAAACTAAAAGAAACCTCAAAAATGGAAGAAAGGGGGAAAAGTGTGGAAGAAGCATATGTAGAAATAGAAACAACTTTCGAAACGAAGGAGACTAAACAGGAACAAGAGGCAGAGCATACATGATGTGCAATCCTTCTTAGGACAAGCCGAATTCTATAGAAAATTTATAAAAGACTTTAGCCATCTCTCTCGCCCTTTATGCAATCTACTTTAAAAGGATGCACCATATGAGTGGACTGAGCAATGCTAGGAAGGTTTCACTAAGCTCAAGGCTATGTTGACTACCACAACTATCATGCAGCCACCCGATTGGAGCATTGAAAAGGGCCGAGCTAAGAGTCCTAGAGGGAGGGGGGTGAATAGGACTATGCTAAATTAAAAATTTCAATGTGGAATTAAACAAATATAAATAAAGATAACACTTAAACAATCCCACAAAGCAGAAATGAATAACAACCTCAAATGTATAAATATTGATAGGTTAATACAGATGTTGTTTTAAGGACAACTTTACACCAAAAACCAATGGCTTATGGTAGGACAACCTAATTTCTAGAACGGTCTGTGTATCAAAAACTCAAACCGATATAGAGGAATAAAGAATAAGAATAGCAAAGAAAATTACTAAGCAATTATAACATTCCAATACTTGCAAAAAAGAGATTATAACATTCTCCACAAATGCTTAAAAGGAAATTACAACATTCACACAGTGCCACAATCAACTATCCACCACAAGACCAGAAATTATAGTGGTTCGATTGTGTGTACACCAACTGTTTAGAAAAATAGCCACACAACTACTCCACTCCCAATATCCTTACACAGTGGATATTGGCGTTCACTATGCAATAGGTTTTTTGAGGTTCACCTAAAACCTTCATAATTGTGTCTTTCAAGTCGGCTTACACAATTCAAAAATCCCACACTCTGAGTTTTCTGGATCTCCCCAGACAAACCAAAAAAGAAAGAGAGATTTTTCTGGCACAACCTCAAAAACCAAAAAGGAATTTACAAGAATTGTAAAATAGTTATCTAGATATTCTCCTTTGATGAATCCTGTTAGAACCAATTCGGAGTAGAAGTTCAACGTAGATGTTCAATGTCCACAATCACTTATGAAAAAGTTCTAGGTTCTAAATGACTTTTAGATTAAATCACTTTGGGCTAGCTTGATTTGATTTTGATTCTAAGAAAGGAGAAAAACTTAAATCCCTTCTTTAAATAAGATTGGAATGTAGAATCTCAAAATCAAATGTAAAAAACTAAATTAAAGAGAATATTAAATGAGCACTAAATAGTTTAAGAATATCACAAACTTATCTCTCAGAGTGGTGTCTTAGTTTTACTTGAATTGAATGAAAAACTTTGAAAATCATGCTCTATTTATAAGTGCAGAAACTGCTCACTCGACTGGCCTAGAGGTCAGCTCGACTGGTCGAAGGACCAACAAACTTTTAAAATTTTGAGCACGATAAGATAAGGCCATTCCACGACTAGTCGAGTGGCTTGCTCGACTGGTTATATGGCTTGTATGACTGGTCGATCCCTGCTCTCGACTGGTCATGTGGGACCCATTTTGGTAGCTGGAATTTGAGTCGAGCACTGTTCACTCGACTGGTCGAGCGGTCTCTCTAGGATTGGTCAAGGATCCAACAAAAATTTTAAAAATTAGTAACAAACCTTAGACAGGTCGAGGAAATTCTTGGACTGGTCGAATGAGTACTAGGACTAGTCGAACATAGGCTAAGACTAGTCAAGAAACAGTCTATAAAACTATATAGTGACCCAATTTAAGTATGCAATCAATATGACCTAACCTATGGTCAATTTAGGGTCAATCATACCTTATAAGCGATATTTAAACATTGATTCATCATTCGCTTTGGTTGATAGTTGATCTTGAAGTACATGAAGCTTGATATCTTGACTTACTTTGAATCTTGAACTTGAAGTACTTTAAAACTTGAACTTGAAGTACTTTGACTTATATTTCACCTTGAGCTTTGAGTTCCAAAGTATAGCACTTTGTCTTGACATAGATGAAGCTTTGAAATCTAGAACTATCAGTTGATGTTGTTCTTGAACTTGTATATCTCTTATACTTTTGATGCTTGAATCTTGAATTGGAACATCTTAAACTTGTACTTGAATTGCATGATCTTGACTAAAAAGATAAACTAAACAAGATACAAATTCTAAGAGGTTTTGGCACTACAAAATTTATCAATCATGAGAGCTAGAAAACATAGCGTTACAATCTTCCCCTTTGTCAAATTTGTGACAAAACACACTTCATTAAAATAAGATAAGCATAATATTGTAATGACCCAGAAAATTTTGTGCCAAGACTCGAGTACTACCTCTATTTTCCTTAGAAGCTATTTGTGGGTTAATTAGCACTAAACTCGATTGCTTGTGAAATTAGCATCAATCACTTTAAATTTGATCTGCATGACTTAAAACCTGTAGAATAGTTAGCGCTATGTTACTCTGAAATATGGGATTCAACGCTAAATCCAGTTACTCTTGGAAATTTTTAGAACCTTTGGATCGGACCTCGACCGCGCATCGAAAGTCCGATAGCGATGATCTTAGACATTTATGGTCACCATGTTGGACTTGACCATCACCTCAAAAATCAAGTCCAGATGATGTCCTGGGTCAATTTGATTGAGTCCGGAGTGAAGAGTGTGAGAACGGTGAGAAATTAAATATGATTTTATGAAATCTGAGTCGTGTCGCTTGCACGACGATTTTAAGTAATCTGACCGTTGGATTTTGACCCAATTTCACCCTCGGATCAGGGAAGAAGGCCCAGGCATGTCATAATGCTTGTGGACCTGATTGAGTTTCGGTGACCGTTGAATTGAGTTGGTCCGTCACGGTTGATTTGTAAATCCAATCGGTATGAAAACTCAGCCTGACCTAGATCCATGGTCAGTGAGCTTAAGTCCGACCACACGTGGAAAAAGGACCACTAGAAGTGTTCCGTTGGATCGAGAGAGGCCTGATTTGGTTATAACCTAAGTATACCTTGGCCCTAGGGCTATTTTCATCAATGTTAGGCCTGTATAAAGACCTTAAAACCCTCACTCTCTTTTCTATACGAATTTCCTAACCCTAGCTAAGAAAGAGAGAGGAAAGGAGAGAGAAAGTGAGACAGAAGTTGGTGAATCATCTTCAGATTCTTTCCTAATACTCTACATCCTTAAACCATCACTTTTGAATCGTTATTCCGGCGATTCTAAGTGCCTTCTTAGGTAAGTTCATCTCACCCTAATTTGTTTTAGAGCTTAGAAGAGTCTATGTGTTGATGTAGCTCATTTCTATTCTTGCCTTAGGTTATCTTGTCACTGTTGACGAAGACATATCGTCTGAATCAGTTCGGTGTGCTTTTTCTGGTTTAAGGTGCGGACTATATTCGTATAGGTTATGGTTTTCAAGGCTTTCAATGCCAGTTAATTGTTTATTCATGTTATGGATGAAATTTCACATGCCAAATTCTATGTTTATTTTGTGTTCCTGATATGCATGTGTTATATTGAGATTTGTGTATTCTATGTATATGTAGGAAGTACCGTGTACATATAAAATATGAACATGTGTTTGCCATGATTATTTGTCGTGTACTTGTGCTAATTGTATGTGTGTCAACTCCTTGGCAAAAGGAATTGTCCAAATGCGTGTATTTCAACATGCGTCATGTATGTTGAACTATGTATTCTAAGTGTTTGTAGAAATGTCTGTATGGTCTAAAGGGTAGCATACTATCCTATTTGCGGGCGTTGAGAAGCGATCCTCAACTCTCCTATTGGTGTGTATGATTTCCCACATGCAAGTCACATTCCTTGTTGTTTAGCTTCAAGTATTACTTATGTTTCAATCCATGCTAAGTTGATATTCTGCAAATGCTCACATACTACATAATTTGAATTGTTGTTCCATTACTATTCTAAATTGTTGATATGAATATAATGCAAAAGTAATTGCATTCAAAGCCTTTGCATTGTCACTACTCTCACTTTTCTAAAGAGCGGTCCAAGAAAAGTAAGGTACAATTTTAACAGTTTTAGATCCATTGGAACTAGTTACTGAAAAAGCTTAGCTATATGTCCTAGAGGGGGGGGGGGGGGGGGGGGGGGGGGGCAAATAAAACTTATAACAGCGGAATTAAAAAGAATATGATAGCCAAAATAAATCACAATGCAAGAAAGTAAAATAACCTCAAAATTCAGATCTTGAGAGGTTGATACAAATGTTGTTCTAAGGACAACCTTACACCAAAAACCAGAGTTTATGGTAGGACAACCTTATTTCTAGAAAGATCTTTGTATCAAATCTCAAATCGAAGAGGAATACAGAAATAAATACAAACTGAATTAAAATAAATTGTAATCACAAATGTATTGTTCTAGGGACAGCCATACACCATAAAAATGGCAGGGCAACCTTGCTGGAACAACTTTTAAAAGAAATTGAATATCAAGCCGATAAAGGAATAGCAGAAAATAAATTCCATACTATTACAAAATTCTCACAATGCTTGAATTAAATGATTACAACATTCACCACCATACATACATCCCACAAAAGAATAATTAAAGATCAGAAGAATAAATCATTCAACCACAACACAAGGGATTATAGTGGTTCGCCTGTGTGTTCACCAACTGTTAAACAACAGCCACACAAAATGCTACTCCACTCCTAATATCCTCACACAGGGGATATTAGCGTTCACTAACAAAATAGGTTTTCCCAGGTTCACCCAAAACCTTTACAATTGTGTCTTTGTCTGTGGGCTTACACAATTAAAAAAACCCCACTTCTGAGTTTTCCTGGCTCTCCTCAGATAACCAATACAACAAGATTTTTTTGGCAAATCTTGAAAGAAACCAAAACAGAAAGGAATTTACAATTAAATGTAAAATACCTGATTATCTCCTTTGTTGTAGCAGGAACTAAGTCGAGTAGATGATTGAATGTCCAAGTTCAATGTCCAGTACTCAATTACAATGGTTCTAATTCTAATAAATTTTAAATTAAACTAAATAGGGCTTGCCTTAATTGATTTTGATTCCAAAGAAAGGAAATAACAATTCCTCTTATCAAATTAGATTGGAATAGCAGAAACAAAATCAATTAAATAAAGCTAAGGAAAGAGAATATTAAATAAGCACACTTAGCATAGATGGAGCACAGAATTATCTCTCAGAAGTTCGATGAAGATTGGCTTGAATGGATTAATTAATTCGATAATTTCTTCTGAGATTCGTGCACTATTTATAGGTGAGCAAATCGCGTCTTCAACTGGTCTAGGGAGCTCTTCGACTAGTCGAAGCAATAACAGATATTTGAAAGATCCGGTGGGATAAGCTCGACCGTTCTACGATCGTCGAAGGTCTCCTTCGATCGTCGTAGTCACCTACGACGTCGTAGGTTTCCTTCGACCGGTCGAAAAACTGAAACACATCGCTGGATTTTGAGTCAAAGATTTTCGATAGGTCGAAGATGCAGTTCAAAATTGTTCTTCGACTGGTCGAACAGATTCTGGACTAGTCGAAGCCTAATGATTTTATCCGAAATTTGTAACAAACTCACGATTGATCGAGGAATTTCTTAGATTGGTCGAAGCAACTCTAGGACTAGTTGAAGAAGGCCTAGGACTAGTCGAAGAACAGACCAAACTCATGTAAAATAAACATTCGACTTATGTATCCAAAATGACCTACTTCTAAGGTCAACCTAAGGTCAGTCAAACCTCAACCATGAAGTAAGGACATTGAAACATTAGGAATTAGTGACCTTGAAGTATGAGCCTTGAAGTCTTGATGTAGTTGAAATCTTGATGTAGCTCAATCTTGAAAGTGTCTTGAGTTCTTTACAAACTGCCTTGAACTCTTCTTGAAGTCTTGCAGCTTGAGTCTTGTCTTGTGAGCAGTTCTTTCATTCAAGATTGATCCTTGTACTTGTGAGCTTTGCTTGTTGTGAGCTTAGCTTGTTTATGAATGATGATCCTTAAGAGAGCTTCACTTATGCAAGTTATATATAACAGTGATTTTGGCACCACAAATTTGACAATAGACAGGGATATATATAAACTATAGCACTTACAATCTCCCCCTTTGTCAAATTAGTGACAAAAAACATAACCAAGATAAACATAAAGTAAAACAACTGGTTAAAGAGTTATGAACCAGGTCATATAAACTAGTTTACCTGCAAATCAATATTCAATATTCAATATTCAACATTCAACCAGTTTCATTCAATCAACATTCAACATTCAAACATACTCCCCCTGAGTAACATAACTAATGCTTCTCCTCTCACAATCACATCGTTTAAGAACAAACCATTCTCCCCCTTTTTTATCACAATATGACAAAGGAAACAACAATAAAGGAGAACTAAATAAAGGGATATATGAGAGTAAACATGAGGAGTTATGAGAGTATAGCAAAACAGTGATAGACATACTCAGCATAGCTTTACATAGAATAAATATCCAGCATAAAACATAAATAGTATCCAACTCAAAATCAATCAACCAAGTGCTAAGTTATAAAGTTATTACAGACCAGAAGTCTCATATAAACTAGTCAGAACCAGAACCAGATGACGGAGCAGGAATAGAGGGATCAAGTTGGTGCATGCCTATGTTCAATCGCCTAAGATATTTGCGCATGTACTTGAATTGTAAATCATGAGCAACAGACATGTTTTCCAACTTTACATTTATATTCTCAACTTTATCCTCTAATGCACTCAGACGTGCATCAACATCAGATGGTTCAAAATCTGGATCATTTGTTGAGTTAGAATCCAGTTCCTCAAAAATGTCATCCATATTAATGTCATCAGCAGCTTCTTTATGACCACCACCACCACCACCACCTTGTTCAGGAAGTAGATCCAGCTTCATCTTATTGATATTAGTATTGTTGAAAATCAGATGATGGATTGGTGCCTCATCAACCGGTATATCGACTAACATATGTGTAGCCAATACAGTCATTAAATAGGCAAAAGGAATGTCACTATGACCAGGATGGAGTCTAAACTAAAGAATGAAATGACAGATTAAGGATGGTAAACAAATCTGAGTACCATTGGAAATAACATGGATAACACGAACCATAAATGAAGTCAAGTCAGATTTATTACCCGAACGAGGATACAGATTAAACACAAAGATTTTGTGGAGAATTCTGTATTTGGGTAACAAATACCTTGCGGGAAGCGCATTCCCTTTTTGTGTCCATTGAACATCCATGTTGCACAAGTCTCTAGTGAGCAAGCATTTTTTAGACATTGAGGGTTTATCAGTTAAGTTATGGATAGGAATACCCTCATCATTCACAGGAATGTCCATAAGCGCTGAAATTAAATGACGATCAACGTCAAAAGGCCCTTGTCTAGTAGATATTTTAAAAGTTAAATTATCCTGTGAGAAAGCACTAATACATGTAAACATGGATTAGGCAATGGACCGGTATGCAGGCCCACCCCAATGTAATAAGTTAACCCAACCTACAGCTTTAAGCATAGGAAGGATGTCAAAAGGTGCAATATGATTAACATCAACAGGATGTTCAACAATAACATTACGTAATCTAATGTCCCTAACATATGATGGATCATCATTGGGAATAAGAAGATGACGTTTAGAGATAACGGTCGATCTGGAGGAAGAAGAAGGACCACGGGAAGTAGTTTTTCTACCTCTAGAAGCCATTTGCAACAAGGATATCAAGGAATTAAGAAGTTACAAAGGATTGAGAAGTGGGTTTACTCAAAACAGATTTTTCAAAATCCAAACCCCAAATCTCAATGAAATCCAAAATACAAAGCTTAAAGCTTGAAAAGAAAACAATCTAGACACAAATCTGCAAGAAAAACGTGATTTGGAAAACTAACCTTGAAGAACAAGAAAGATGGGTTCGACAAGTCGAAGCACGGCTCCTTAGAGAAGAAAACCGAAATGAGGAAGAGAAAAAATCCCCAAATTTAAGTCATTCCCGAGTTCTACGACTGGTCGTGGGTATCTACGACCGGTCGTAGGACGATGGTCATGTATACTCACGACTGGTCGAAGAATGCCCAAAAATTCATATTTCTTACAAATTATACAAAAATTTGAATTCAATCTAGCAAATATATACACTATAATACAAGTAGGCATAAATAATCAATTTAAAATGCACATGCCAAGATCAAATTTCATCTTTTTGAACCTACTTTTATCGAGAGGTTTTGTGAAAATATTAGCACGTTGATCTTCAGTAGGAATATATTCTAGAGATATAACTTTTTCTTCTACTAATTCCCTTATATAATGAAATCTAATGTCAATGTGCTTAGTACGAGAATGCTGAATAGGATTTTTTGAAATATTTATCGCACTGAAATTATCACAATGTAATAACATAGAATCCTGTTTAATTCCATAATCACTTAGCATTCGTTACATCCAAACAAGCTGTGTACATGCATTACCAACTGTGATATACTCAGCTTCAGCCGTTGAAAGTGATATAGAATTTTGTTTCTTACTAAACCAGGAAACTAGACAATTTCCAATGTAAAAACAACCACCACTGGTTGATTTTCTATCATCTAGATTACCAGCCCAGTCAGCATCCGAGTACCCAGCTAATTGGACACTAGTCTCATGAGGATACCAGAGACTGAGATTTACAGTACTTGCGACATATCTAATAATTCGCTTGACAGCAATCAAGTGAGATTCTTTTGGATCAGATTGATATCTTGCGCAAATACCAACACTTAGAGAAATATCAGGTCTACTAGCAGTTAAATATAACAAACTACCAATCATACTCCGATAAAGTTTTGAGTCAACATTTTTACCATTAGAGTCTTTTGAGAGTTTCAGGGTAGTACTCATAGGAGTATCGAAATTCTTACTATTCTCAAATCCAAATCTCTTGATTAGATTCAAAGCATACTTAGATTGAGAAATGAATATTCCTTTAGGTTGTTGCTTTACTTGCGATCCAAGGAAATAAGTCAATTCCCCAACCATGCTCATTTCAAACTGTGATTTCATCAAATCTGCAAACTCAGTAGTCAAGTCAGTACAAGTTGATCCATAAATGATATCATCAACATAAATCTGCACCATTAAGATATGATCATTATGTTTTTTAACAAATAGAGTTTTATCAACAGATCCCATTTGAAAATTATGATTTAAAAGAAATTTCGTTAGTTTCTCATACCATGCCCTAGGTGCTTGTTTTAATCCATAAAGTGCCTTTTTAAGCCGTATACATAATCAGTATTTTTGGAATCTTCAAAACCCATTGGTTGTTCAACATAGACTTCTTCATGTAAATCGCCATTTAGAAAAGCACTTTTCACATCTATCTGATAGATCTTTATCTTTCTAAAACATGCAATGGATATAAATATCCCGTGAGGCACCTTTTATCTGGTGCAAAAGTTTCATCGAAATCAATCCCTTCAATTTGAGTATAACCTTGTACCACTAGTCTAGCCTTGTTTCTAATTATATTTCCACACTTGTCAGACTTATTTTTGAAAATCCATTTTATTCCAATGATGTGTTTATCTTTAGGTCTTGGTACGAGATACCAAACATCATTTCTTACGAATTGGTTGAGTTCTTCTTGCATCGCAACAATCTAGTTCTCATCAGCAAGAGCTTCTTTTACGTTAGATGGTTCTATTTGGGATGTAAAACATACATAATTACATATATCCTCAAGTTGTCTACGGGTGAGAACACCGGTGAGAGGATTTCCAAGAATTTGTGTGGTTGGATGATCTTTAACAGTCCTCAACTCAGAATCAGTCTGATTCGATGAAGTATCAGGTTTATCAATGATTAGTACTTCATCATTATCTGAATTAGAAATTGGCATGTTTAAGTGATCATCAATGACAACATTAATGGATTCTTGAATCACACCAGTCCTTTTGTTCAGAACCCTATAAGCTCGACTGTTTAAGGAATATCCTAGAAAAATACCTTCATCACTCTTCGTATCAAATTTTTCTAAATTTTCACGATCACGTAAAATATAGCACTTGCTGCCAAAAACTCGAAAGTATTTAACAGTAGGCTTTTTATTGAACCACAATTCGTAAGCCGTTTTATTATTATCTTTGTTAGTGTAGACTCGGTTAATAATATAGCAAGCTGTGTTGACTGCTTCAGCCCAAAGATTTTTAGAGAGCTTCATGCTATTCAACATGACATTAGCCATTTCTTGAAGCATCCTATTCTTTCTTTCTACAATTCCATTTTGTTGTGGAGTTTTGGGATAGAGAATTCATGTAATATTCCTTGGTCGGTACAGAACTTCTCAAAATTGCTATTCTCAAATTCAAATCCATGATCACTACGAATTTTACTGATTTGAGAAGATTTTTCAGTTTGAATCCTTTTGAAAACTTTTCTTACTTCTTCAAGGGTTTCACATTTATCCCTTAAGAAGACTACCCAAGTGAAAAGTCATCAACTATTACCAGGATATACTTTTTCCCACCATGACTTTCTGCTCTGGTAGGTCCTATCAGATCCATGTGGAGAAGTTCGAGTGGTCTTGATGTGGTATTTGAATTCACCTTTTTGTGTGAGTTCTTTGTTTGTTTGCCTATCTGGCACTCACCACATATTTTATCTAATTTCTGAAGTTTGGGTAAACCTCTTATAAGTTCTCGTTTGCTCAATCTATATAAATTTCAATAATGTACATGTCCAAGACGTTTGTGCCATAAATCAGTCTCGTCTGTATGGACCATGTAACATGTTTGATTAGATGAGCTGGATTCGCTAATAATATAGCAATTTTCAGACGTTCTACGTCCAGTTAATATTACAGAACCCTTATTGTTTAATATCTCACAGCTTTGATTAGAAAATCGACCACTATGGTTATTATCACATATTTGAGATATACTAAGCAAGTTATGTTTTAAGCCTTCAACATATAAAACATTTTTAAACACAGGAAGATTAAAAAGTTGAACCGTACCTTGGCCTATAATCTTGCAGTTGCTACCATCACCAAATGTGACTGAACCATCAGTCATATCTTTCAGATCCGTGAATAAAGCTTTGTCACCTGTCATATGCCTGGAGCATCCACTGTCTAGGTACCACTTTGAATGACTTGTTGCTTTGAAAGTAGTGTGAGCAACCAAGCAGGTAACTTTAGGAACCCATTTCATAACTATTTTGGGTTTAGGAACATAGTTGGTCTTCTTTTATGTATATTTATAGGAATGACCTATAGAGTTAGATTTTAAGAGCTCCTTGAGTAAATCAACTATCTTTTCAGCTGGTGGATTTCGTTTCTGATTAAAGTTGACATGGCTACTTCTAGGTTTTTGAAAAGTTTTTGAATTTCTAGAAAAATCTTGATAAGTACTTTTCCCTTTTGAGTTTGAGGACTCTCCTTTAACAAACATAGGAGGAGTATACTTTTGTTTAGGAGGTAGATTTTTATCATAGCCCAACCCGGATAGATCGCCACATTTTCTTGATCCGGATAAAAGTTTCTCTAACTTTGGATCACCTTGGGCATATTTCCAGGTGTCCTTTAGACTCAGAAGAGAAGATACTTCAGTTTTAAGTTTCTCAATTTCAGATTTTAAATCAATAATTAGGGAGTTTTTGAATTCCAAATCGCATTTTGATTTTTCAAAATAATCTGAAATTTGTGATTTTTCTAAGTTAAGTGATTCAAAACATTTTTTGAGTTTAGAAAACTTTTCTTTTTGAAGTTTAAGTTTGACAGCAATTTTACAACTTTCCTTATATAGGGCATTGTAAGCGCTTGAAGATCATCTTCATTTTCACATTCACTACTCAGATTTTCTTCACTTGTTGAGTCATTATCTGAAAATGTGAATTTGGCTAGAGTCATAAGAGCTTTAACCTCATCGCCTGACTCAGTTTCAGAATCTTCTGATTCAGAAGAATCTTCAGAATCAGATGATTCATCCCATGTAGCCAACATACCCTTCTTCTTGGGTTTGTCCCTTTTAGGACATCTATTTGCTAAGTGCCCATATTCTTGACAGTTGTAACATTGACTATCTTTCAATGATTTTCGAGATTTGGGTCTAAACTTCTTTTTATCATTTGATTTTTGAAAATCAACCCTTTTCTTGCTTTTGAAAATCTTGTAAAATTTCTTAGCTAAAAGAGCCATATCATCTTCTGAATCAGAATTTTTTTCTGAATTACATTTAGAAGATTTTAGTGCGATAGATTTACCTTTAGGAGCTTTAAAGTTTAACCCGTAGGTTTGTAGTGAACCAAATAGTTCTTCTACCCTCATATTATCCATATCACGAAGTTCCTGGATCGCAGTTACTTTATAATTGAACCGTTCAGGAAGTGAGCGTAATATTTTTGCACACACTTTACTTTCTGGGATTTTATCGCCAAGACCCCACATTGAGTTTACAATGTCATTCAATCTAGTATAAAAGTCCATAAACATTTCATTTTCCTCCATATGAATTTCTTCAAATCTGGTTGTGAGGAGTTGGACTTTAGATTTTTTGACAATTGTAGTACCCTCATGTGTCATTTCTAATATATCCCAAGCTTGCTTTGCAGTATCATAGGAAATGATTCTTTTGAACTCATCCGGTGATAGTGCGCAAGTAATTGCATTTAGTGCTTTAGCATTTGCACTACTCTCACTTTTCTGAAGAGTTGTCCATTGGTAATATGGTGTGACTTTCATGGATTTTGAACCATCAACCCCAGTAACTTCCATGATAGGAGGATTCCATTCAGTCACTGTGGCTTGCCACACATTTTCATCCATTGATTTGAGGAAGATCCCCTGCCTTTCCAATAGGCATAGTTGGAGCCATCAAAGGGTGGAGGCCTTGGTGAAAGGCTATCAAAATTTGACATCTTAAATAGCTTAAATCGTTAGCTCGGGAATTAAATCCAAGAATTAAAAAAGAGCTATTAGGCTCTGATACCACTTGAAAAGGCCTAGCTATATGTCCTAAGAGGGGGGTGAATAGGACAATGCCAAATAAAACTTATAACAGCAGAATTAAAAAAGAATATGATAGCCAAAATAAATCACAATGCAAGAAAGTAAAATAACCTCAAAATTCAGATCTTGAGAGGTTGATACAAATGTTGTTCTAAGGACAACCTTACACCAAAAACCGAGTTTATGGTAGGACAACCTTATTTCTAGAAAGATCTTTGTATCAAATCTCAAATCGAAGAGGAATAAAGAAAATATAAACAGAATTAAAATAAATTGTAATCACAAATGTATTGTTCTAGGGACAGCCATACACCATAAAAATGGGAGGGCAACCTTGCTGGAACAACTTTTAAAGGATTGAATATCAAGCTGATAAAGGAATAGCAGAAAATAAATTCTATACTATTACAAAATTCTCACAATGCTTGAATTAAATGATTACAACATTCACCACCGTACATACATCCCACAAAAGAATAATTAAAGATCGGAAGCATAAATCATTCAACCACAACACAAGGGATTATAGTGGTTCGCCGTGTGTTCACCAACTGTTAATATACAAGAGCCACACAAAATGCTACTCCACTCCTAATATCCTCACACAGGGGATATTAGCGTTCACTAACAAAATAGGTTTTCCCGGTTCACCCAAAACCTTTACAATTGTGTCTTTGTCGTGGGCTTACACAATTAAAAACCCCACTTCTGAGTTTTCCTGGCTCTCCTCAGATAACCAATACAACAAGATTTTTTTGGCAAATCTTGAAAGAAACCAAAACAGAAAGGAATTTACAATTAAATGTAAAATACCTGATTATCTCCTTTGTTGTAGCAGCCCGATAGAACCAAATCAGAGTAGATGATTGAATGTCCAAGTTCAATGTCCAGTACTCAATTACAATGGTTCTAATTCTAATAAATTTTAAATTAAACTAAATAGGGCTTGCCTTAATTGATTTTGATTCCAAAGAAAGGAAATAACAATTCCTCTTATCAAATTAGATTGGAATAGCAGAAACAAAATCAATTAAATAAAGCTAAGGAAAGAGAATATTAAATAAGCACACTTAGCATAGATGGAGCACAGAATTATCTCTCAGAAGTTCGATGAAGATTGGCTTGAATGGATTAATTAATTCAATAATTTCTTCTGAGATTCGTGCACTATTTATAGGTGAGCAAATCGCGTCTTCAACTGGTCTAGGGAGCTCTTCGACTAGTCGAAGCAATAACAGATATTTGAAAGATCCGGTGGGATAAGCTCTGACCGTTCTACGACTGGTCGAAGGTCTCCTTCGACTGGTCGTAGGTCACCTACGACTGGTCGTAGGTTTCCTTCGACTGGTCGAAGAACCTGAAACACATCGCTGGATTTTGAGTCGAAGATTTTCGATAGGTCGAAGATGCAGTTGACATTGTTCCTTCGACTGGTCGAACAGATTCCTGGACTAGTCGAAGCCTAACAGATTTTATCCGAAATTTGTAACAAACTCACGACTGATCGAGGAATTTCTTAGATTGGTCGAAGCAACTCTAGGACTAGTTGAAGAAGGCCTAGGACTAGTCGAAGAACAGACCAAACTCATGTAAAATAAACATTCGACTTATGTATCCAAAATGACCTACTTCTAAGGTCAACCTAAGGTCAGTCAAACCTCAACCATGAAGTAAGGACATTGAAACATTAGGAATTAGTGACCTTGAAGTATGAGCCTTGAAGTCTTGATGTAGTTGAAATCTTGATGTAGCTCAATCTTGAAAGTGTCTTGAGTTCTTTACAAACTGCCTTGAACTCTTCTTGAAGTCTTGCAGCTTGAGTCTTGTCTTGTGAGCAGTTCTTTCATTCAAGATTGATCCTTGTACTTGTGAGCTTTGCTTGTTGTGAGCTTAGCTTGTTTATGAATGATGATCCTTAAGAGAGCTTCACTTATGCAAGTTATATATAACAGTGATTTTGGCACCACAAATTTGACAATAGACAGGGATATATATAAACTATAGCACTTACAATCTCCCCCTTTGTCAAATTAGTGACAAAAAACATAACCAAGATAAACATAAAGTAAAACAACTGGTTAAAGAGTTATGAACCAGGTCATATAAACTAGTTTACCTGCAAATCAATATTCAATATTCAATGAGCTTTGAATTGAGTTGGTCCGTCACGGTTGATTTGTAAATCCAATCGGTATGAAAACTCAGCCTGACCTAGATCCATGGTCAGTGAGCTTAAGTCCGACCACACGTGGAAAAAGGACCACTAGAAGTGTTCCGTTGGATCGAGAGAGGCCTGATTTGGTTATAACCTAAGTATACCTTGGCCCTAGGGCTATTTTCATCAATGTTAGGCCTGTATAAAGACCTTAAAACCCTCACTCTCTTTTCTATACGAATTTCCTAACCCTAGCTAAGAAAGAGAGAGGAAAGGAGAGAGAAAGTGAGACAGAAGTTGGTGAATCATCTTCAGATTCTTTCCTAATACTCTACATCCTTAAACCATCACTTTTGAATCGTTATTCCGGCGATTCTAAGTGCCTTCTTAGGTAAGTTCATCTCACCCTAATTTGTTTTAGAGCTTAGAAGAGTCTATGTGTTGATGTAGCTCATTTCTATTCTTGCCTTAGGTTATCTTGTCACTGTTGACGAAGACATATCGTCTGAATCGGTGCGTTCCTTCTGGTTTAAGGTGCGGACTATATTCGTATAGGTTATGGTTTTCAAGGCTTTCAATGCCAGTTAATTGTTTATTCATGTTATGGATGAAATTTCACATGCCAAATTCTATGTTTATTTTGCGTTCCTGATATGCATGTGTTATATTGAGATTTGTGTATTCTATGTATATGTAGGAAGTACCGTGTACATATAAAATATGAACATGTATTTGCCATGATTATTTGTCGTGTACTTGTGCTAATTGTATGTGTGTCAACTCCTTGGCAAAAGGAATTGTCCAAATGCGTGTATTTCAACATGCGTCATGTATGTTGAACTATGTATTCTAAGTGTTTGTAGAAATGTCTGTATGGTCTAAAGGGTAGCATACTATCCTATTTGCGGGCGTTGAGAAGCGATCCTCAACTCTCCTATTGGTGTGTATGATTTCCCACATGCAAGTCACATTCCTTGTTGTTTAGCTTCAAGTATTACTTATGTTTCAATCCATGCTAAGTTGATATTCTGCAAATGCTCACATACTACATAATTTGAATTGTTGTTCCATTACTATTCTAAATTGTTGATATGAATATAATGCAAAAGTAATTGCATTCAAAGCCTTTGCATTGTCACTACTCTCACTTTTCTAAAGAGCGGTCCAAGAAAAGTAAGGTACAATTTTAACAGTTTTAGATCCATTGGAACTAGTTACTGAAAAAGCTTAGCTATATGTCCTAGAGGGGGGTGAATAGGACAATGCGAAATAAAACTTATAACAGCGGAATTAAAAAGAATATGATAGCCAAAATAAATCACAATGCAAGAAAGTAAAATAACCTCAAAATTCAGATCTTGAGAGGTTGATACAAATGTTGTTCTAAGGACAACCTTACACCAAAAACCAGAGTTTATGGTAGGACAACCTTATTTCTAGAAAGATCTTTGTATCAAATCTCAAATCGAAGAGGAATACAGAAATAAATACAAACTGAATTAAAATAAATTGTAATCACAAATGTATTGTTCTAGGGACAGCCATACACCATAAAAATGGCAGGGCAACCTTGCTGGAACAACTTTTAAAAGAAATTGAATATCAAGCCGATAAAGGAATAGCAGAAAATAAATTCCATACTATTACAAAATTCTCACAATGCTTGAATTAAATGATTACAACATTCACCACCATACATACATCCCACAAAAGAATAATTAAAGATCAGAAGAATAAATCATTCAACCACAACACAAGGGATTATAGTGGTTCGCCTGTGTGTTCACCAACTGATAAACAACAGCCACACAAAATGCTACTCCACTCCTAATATCCTCACACAGGGGATATTAGCGTTCACTAACAAAATAGGTTTTCCCAGGTTCACCCAAAACCTTTACAATTGTGTCTTTGTCTGTGGGCTTACACAATTAAAAAAACCCCACTTCTGAGTTTTCCTGGCTCTCCTCAGATAACCAATACAACAAGATTTTTTTGGCAAATCTTGAAAGAAACCAAAACAGAAAGGAATTTACAATTAAATGTAAAATACCTGATTATCTCCTTTGTTGTAGCAGCCCGATAGAACCAAATCAGAGTAGATGATTGAATGTCCAAGTTCAATGTCCAGTACTCAATTACAATGGTTCTAATTCTAATAGATTTTAAATTAAACCAAAGAGGGCTTACCTTAATGGATTTTGATTCCAAAGAAAGGGAATAACAATTCCTCTTATCAAATTAGATTGGAATAGCAGAAACAAAATCAATTAAATAAAGCTAAGGAAAGAGAATATTAAATAAGCACACTTAGCTTAGATGGAGCACAGAATTCTCTCTTAGAAGTTCGATGAAGATTGGCTTGAATGGATTAATTAATTCGATAAGCCATTTGCAAACTTAATGAAGAAATATGGCATCTCTCATAAAATGAGTACTCCATACCACCGACAGACTAGCGAGCAAGTTGAGATTTTCAATAGGGAAATTAAATAAATTCTGAAAAAAATGATTAATCCTGACCATAAGGAGTGGTAATCCACTTAATCGATGCTTTATAGGATTACCATATAGCTTATAAGATTCCCATTAGAATGTCTCCCTTTAAACTCGTCTATGGGAAAGTTTTCCACTTTCCTGTGGAGTTGGAGCATAGAGCCTACTGGGCTATTGTAACGACCTTGGAATTTTTGTGCTAATCTTTCCTTAAGTAGTTGTTTTGGGGTAATTAGCGCTTTACTCGATTGCTTGTGAAATTCGCATCAATCACTTTAAATTGTATCTGCATGGCTCTAAACGTGTAGATTAGTGAGCGCTACGTTACTCTGAAATCTGGGATCCATCGCTAAATCCAGTTGTTCTGAGGAATTTTTGGAAGATCTGGATCGGACCTAGACCGCGCGTCGAAAGTCCGATGGCGATGATCTTAGGCTGTTGTGGTCACTGAGTTGGGCTTGGTCTTCACCTCAAAAATCAAGTCGATCTGATGTTCTGGGTCGATTTGGTTGAGCTCGGAGTGAAGAGTGTGAGAACGGTTGGGAACCACATCATTTGGACCGAGGACCAGGAGGACCTCGCCAAATCGGCGAGGCATCGCCGATATGTCCAGAGACCGGCGATGCCATCGTCGGTTCGGCGAGGGATCGCCGGTCGGCGGGCCAGGCGGGCCGGGCCGACACGGGCCGATCGTCCCTAGGCTCAATGTGGCCCACCCCTCCACGGTTTTCATTTTAAAACCCTTCCTTTCATCTATTTCCTTCACAAAACCCACCTCCAAGCTTTCCTTTTCTTCCAAAACCTCTCCAAACTCTCTCAAATCTCTCCCAAATCTTCATCTTTCTCCCATTTTCGTGCAAACCCATCACTCCATTCTCAAATCTTCCATTCCATTGCTGATTTCTCCATCTTTCCCTCTCATTTGAGCCCTTTCATTCCCTTTTTGGCTCATAGTTGTGTGGAAGCTTCACCATCTTCCTATTTCTCTCTTTCTCTCATTTCTCATGGCCCTCTTTGAGATTGTGACGGCCATCTTTTCCATTTCTTCCCTTCTTTCCTTGATGGGGAAGAAGAGAGCGCCCGTGGATGAAGCCGGGCCGAGCCGCCCAACCCGTGCACGGAGGCCGAGAGGTGCCGCCGCTAGCACGTCCGCCACGCGCGAGTTCCAGACGAAGCGGGACCTCGATCCTCGAGCTCCTGTCAGTAGGACCTTGTTGGCGGAATTGTCGCATGGAGTCTATGAGGGGCGTAGAGTCCTTTTTGAGGTTCATGTTGACCCGCGGCTCTTTGGAGAGTTCTTTTTGTTGGAGCGCCTAGAAGGGGCCGGTTGGGGTCCCTTGTTCGAAGGCGAGTATCGCGCGAATGCTAGCACTGTTCGGGCCTTCTATGCCAACATTCTGGAGCCTTCGCTGGATCCTCTGCAGTTCAAGATTCCCTGTGGTAGCGGTCGAGTTGGAATTGTCAATGTTGCTTTGATATCCCGACTCTTGAAGGTGCCACTTGGGGAAGTGCATGCCAGCGAGAAGAATGTGGACAGTGTGCGCGAGAGGGATCGTCGCACCCGATCCTTGTGTGGTCGTCTGGTTGAATGGCAGCCGAATAGGAGTCTTCTGGCTTCTTTCATGACGGACGACTTCCGTTTTCTTCACCACATCTTTACGTTCAATGTGTATGCCAGGTGGAGCAATCGCAGCGAGTGTACGCGCCTGATGGTAGATTTTCTATATCAGGTGGGGCAGGATGCGAAGTTGTGTGTGCCGACGTACGTCCTGCGTCAGATTATTCTCATCGCTCGTTCGAGTAGACGGACCGAGTCTCTTCCCTTTGGCCGCCTCATTTGCAAGATCGCACATGAGTTTGGCTATAGGCTTGGAGCTGAGAAGCCGGTCCCTGTTCGCCATATCAACTTGAGGACCCTTAAGCTGATGGAGGTTGGTTCTGGTCGGCTTGCCTCTGAGGGTGAGGCCGGGTCTGAGAGTGGTGATGATGAGAGTTATGCTGAAGGCGGTGCGGAGTCTGAGGAAGAAGCAGAGCAAGACGAGGAAGAGATTGAGGCACAGGATTCGAGTGATCGCTCTCCTCCTGTGGTGCCAGAGCAGGGCGCAGAGCAGGTTGCCAGAGATGCCCGTCTTACACGGCTTGAAGAAGGGCAAGCTGCTTTACGCCAGGAGATGGTTGATCTTCGAGGCTTGGTTAAGCACAAGTTTAAGAAGATGTCCCGGACTTTGAAGTCTATCCTGTGTTGCTTGCAGGATAAGGGTGCTCCGCCTCCATCTCCTGACTCCGACGAGTAGCATCGTCGTGGTCGTCTTTGCTTTGTTTGTGTTTTTTCTTTCCGTGTGTAGCCGTTGTTGGCTTGTAGTTGGAGTTGTTGTAGTGTTGTAGCTGTTGTGGTTGTAGTTGTTGTGGTCGTTTGAAGTGTTAGATGTTGTTGTTTTCATGCTTTCCTAGTCGTGATTCATGTATTGCTGCACTACTTGTATTGCGACGATTTTGGTTAATGGAACGCATGTTGTTTGTCTTTGGAGTTGTGCTGTGATTGATCATGGAAGTGGATCGATCCGTGTTGATTTGCTAGTCGCACCGCTTTATCACTACGATGTTATTATGGGTATGGATTGGCTCACGAGGATGCGAGCTGAGATTGATTGTGAAGCGAGATCAGTGACGATCCATGGACCTGAGGGCGAGACTGTTACTTTCCCAGTTCAGGTCAGTTACCCTCTTCGTATTGATTTTTATTCTTCTCTGTTGGAGAGTTCGGCCGAGTCGGCGTTGGTTAGTACGCCGGTAGTTCAGGAGTTTGAAGATGTGTTTGAGTCGATTCCTGGATTACCTCCTCAGCGTGAGATTGATTTTGCTATCGATCTTATGCCTGGTGCGGCGCCCATTTCTTGACCCACCTATCGGATGCCTCCGAGTGAAATGGAGGAGTTGAGGAAGCAGATAGATGGTTTGCTAGAATTGGGTTTTATTCGGCCCAGTGTGTCTCCTTGGGGAGCGCCTGTTTTGTTTGTGAAGAAGAAGGATGGTTCCTTGCGATTGTGTATTGATTATCACAGGTTGAATCTGGTAACTGTGAAGAATAAGTACCCCTTGCCCAGGATTGATGGTCTGTTTGATCAGTTGAAGGGGGCACGATACTTCTCGAAGGTTGATCTGCAGTCAGGGTATCATCAGTTGCGCGTCAAGGATGGAGACGTGCAGAAGACCGCTTTTAGGACCAGCTTCGGTCATTATGAGTTCCTTGTGATGTCGTTCGGTCTGACGAACGCACCGGCCGTATTCATGGATTTGATGAACAGGGTATTTCGGCCATTCCTGTTTCGATTCGTCATTGTATTTATTGATGACATCTTGATTTATTCGGCGAGCCGGGCAGAGCACGAGGAGCACTTAAGAGCGGTTTTGGGTACTCTTAGGGAGCATCAGCTTTTCGCACAGTTCAAGAAGTGTGATTTCTGGAAAGAGGAAGTCAAGTTCCTGGGACATGTGGTGTCCAAGGAAGGTATAGCCGTCGACCTTGCCAAGGTAGCTGCAGTGCAGGACTGGAAGCAGCCTGGTTCAGTTACTGAGGTGAGGAGTTTCCTTGGCCTTGCAGGATATTATCGACGCTTTATTTAGGACTTCTCGAAGATTGCCAGACCGTTGTTGCAGCTGACATAGAAGGATTTGAAGTTTGCTTGGAGTGAGCAGGCGGAGTTAGCTTTTCAGAAGCTGAAGGACAAGTTGACGTCCGCCCCTGTGCTAGTATTGCCAGAGCAAGGGGTTAAGTATATTATCTATACTGACGCCTCTCGCGTTGGCCTGGGTTGTGTCCTTATGCGGAAGGACAGGGGTGATTGCTTATGCTTCGCGTCGATTAAGGAAACACGAAGAGAATTACCCTACGCACGACATGGATAGCGGCTGTCATCTTCGCATTAAAGCTTTGGAGACATTACCTCTATGGTGAGGAGTTCGAGCTCTTTTGCGACCACAAGAGCCTTAAGTATATTTTCACGCACGTGACTTGAATATGCAGCGCAGATGGATGGAAACATTGAAGGACTTCAAGTTCGATGTTTCTTACCATCCTGGTAAGGCGAACCTTGTGGCGGATGCGTTGAGTCACAAGAAGGCTTTGGAGTTTGCGGCTCCGCTAATGATAGCAGTGGGAGATGTTGGAGTTCGTGCGCGATTTTGAGCGAAGCTTACGGTGGTTGAGCCGTATGAGGTTATCGCACACATTCGTGTACGGCCGTTATCGACGAGAGGATCGTTGCGGCTCAGGGAGATGATGAGCTTTTGGTGAAGATGAGGCGGCGGGTTGGTACAGATGAGAACTCCGATGGAGTGTTAGTTCCGATGGGGGCCTACGTTTTCGTGGCGGTTATGTGTTCCCGACATCCCTGACTTGAGGCGTGAGGTTCTCGAGTTAGCCCATAGTTCTAAGCTTGCGATGCATCCAGTAGCACGAAGATGTATCAGGATATGAGGAGATCATATTGGTGGGACAATATGAAGGTCCAGATTGCTGAATTTGTTTCTCGTTGTCTCACGTGCCAGCAGGTCAAGGGAGAGCATCGCCGACCCCCTGGGTTGTTGCAGCCCATGCCCATAGCTGAATGGAAGTGGGATTTTATCTCTATGGATTTTATTTCTGGGTTGCCGAGGACGAGAAAGGGATTTGATTCTATTTGGGTGATCGTCGATCGATTAACGAAGTCGGCGCATTTCTTACCGATCAGAGTCACTTATTCTGCAGACGAGTTGGCTAGGTTGCATATCAAGGAGATAGTGCGTCTACATGGAGTTCCCCTGGAGATTGTGTCTGATAGAGACACGCGTTTTACATCTATCTTATGGACTCGTATCCAGGAAGCAATGGGTGTGGCGAAGTTCACCGCGTTTCATCCGCATAAGCAGATGGGCGAGACGAGCACGTGAATCAAGTCACTGGAGGATATGTTGCGAGCTTGTGTTTTGGATTTCAAAGCCAGTTGGGATGATGTCTTCAGTATGCAGAGTTCGCGTAAATAATAGTTTCGGGAGTATCGGCATGGCTCCCTTCGAGGCGTTGTATGGTCGCCGTGCGAGCACCACATTGTTGGGCGGAAATTGGTGAGCGTAGTTTGCTTGGCCCGAAGTTGGTGCAGGTGACTTGAGAGAAGGTTGACATCATTCGACGTCGACTTCTAGCAGCACAGAGCAGAAAGAAGTGTCTGTACGAGGCGTCGACCGCTTGAGTTCGTAGTGGGAGATCATGTTTTTACGAAGGTCTCTCCTATGAAGGGAGTTACTGCGGTTAGGTAAGAAGGGGAAGGCGCCGAGATTTATTAGTCCATTTCAAGTTACGGATCGAGTGGGAGCGGTAGCATACCGCCTTGCTTTGCCCACACCTCTTGCGGGCGTGCATAACGTATTTCACGTTTCTATGCTGAAGAAGTACGTTCCTGATCCTTCGCATATTATCAGTTGGGAGCAAGTGCAGTTAAGTGAGGATGCCACTTATGTACTGCAACCGACGCGTATTCTGGATAGAAAGGAGCAGGTGCTGCGTAGCAAGGTTATCCCTCTCGTGAAGGTGCTATGGACGCATCATGGCGTAGAAGAGGCTACTTGGGAATCTGAAGCTGAGGTCAGGAAGACCTACCCTCTGATCCTCGAGGATTATATGAAGGTATGAATTTCGAGGACGAAATTTTCTTTAAGGGGGGTAGATTGTAACGACCTTGGAATTTTTGTGCTAATCTTTCCTTAAGTAGTTGTTTTGGGGTAATTAGCGCTTTACTCGATTGCTTGTGAAATTCGCATCAATCACTTTAAATTGTATCTGCATGGCTCTAAACGTGTAGATTAGTGAGCGCTACGTTACTCTGAAATCTGGGATCCATCGCTAAATCCAGTTGTTCTGAGGAATTTTTGGAAGATCTGGATCGGACCTAGACCGCGCGTCGAAAGTCCGATGGCGATGATCTTAGGCTGTTGCGGTCACCGAGTTGGGCTTGATCTTCACCTCGAAAATCAAGTCGATCTGATGTTCTGGGTCGATTTGGTTGAGCTCGGAGTGAAGAGTGTGAGAACGGTTGGAATTTATTAAGCTTTTATTGAAATCTGAGTCGTGTCGCTTGCGCGACGATTTTAAGCTATCCGACCGTTGGATTCGACCCAATTTCACCCTCGATCGGGATGGTTGGCCCAGGCATATCCTAGTGCTTGTGGACTGATCGAGATTCCGTGACCGTTGAATTGAGTGTGGTCCGCCACGGTGATCTGAAGAGCCGGTCGGCACGAAACTCAGGCTGACCTAGATCCATGGTCAGTGAGCTTAAGTCCGACCTTTCGTGGTTATAGGCCCACCAGAAGTGCTTCGTTGGATAGAGAAAGGCGTACTTTGGTTATAACCTAAGTATACCTTGACCCTGGGGTTATTTCCATCATTTTAAGGCCTATATATAGTCCTTAAACCCTAGCTCTCATTTCCATACGAATTTTCTCTAACCCTAGCTTGGAAAGAGAGTGGAAAAGAGAGAGTTAGTGAGAGAGATTGGTTGGTGAATCACCTTGATTCTTCCTTGTTCTTCTTCACCTTTGAATCTTCACTTTGAATCGTTCCTTTGGCGATTCTAAGTTCTTTTGGGGTAAGTTAACCTAACCCTAACCTGTGTTAGAGCTTAGATTAGACTTGGTGTTGTTGTATCTCATTTCTATCCTTATTTTAGGGTATTCTTGCGCCGTTGACGAAGACAACTCGTCTAAATCAGTTCGGCGGTTCTTTCTTTGCTTAAGGTGCGGACTTTAAGTGTATAGGTTATGGTTTTCAAGGCTTTCAATCCCAGTTAGTGATTTATTCTTGTTATGGATGAGATTTCACATGTCAAATGTTATGTTTACATTGCTTTCCTGATATGCATGTGCTATATTGAGATTTGTGTATTCTAAGTGTATTTATAAAGTACCGTATACGTATAAAATACGCACTTGTGCTTGCCATGATTATTGGTCATGTATGTATGCTAGATGCATGTATGACAACTCCTTGGTAAAGGGAATTGTCTAAGTGCATGTATTCCAACATACGTCATGTATGTTATTCCTTGTATGCTAAGTGTTTGTAGAAATGCATGAATGACCTAAGTGTAACTGATTACACTAAATGCAGGCATTGAGAAGTGGTTCTCAATACTTCTATGGATGCGCATGATTTCCTTTATGCATTTACATTCCAAGTTATTTAAATTCAAGCATTCCTATGCTTACATTTATGTTAAGTTGATATTCTTCAGATGTGTATGCACCATGATTTGAGTGGTTGTTCCATTACTGTTTTACATTCCATATAAATATCTGTAGTAGTGTAGGATATTTGGGACTATGCCCTAGTCCAGGAGATCGGTAATTGACCCTATATTCGTGGTTGAGATTGCTTTCACCACGTAGGACGTATTAGACGAACCCGAGCCGTATTAGAGTTGGCGGCAGTGGTTTGGCCACGCGGAGTGTTTGCGCACTCCATGTCGTTCAATTCAACGTGCGCTCGTGCTAGTCGAGTTCGTCAAATAACCCGATTGTCCAGTGTATGTTAACCATGTATGGACGCTACTGCTTGAATCTAGGGTACCGAACTTACCAGTGAAATCCTAATAACCATGGTACCTGATCCGCTAAGACTCATGAGCAGGACATGGTGGTATGGGACACCGTGGTCGAGCTGTCGGCCTACGCTGGGGTGACGAGCCTCCCCGTAGTGACCAGTGAGCAACTTAACTCGTGAGCCGATTATGGTGGTATGGGACACTATATTCGTGCTGTCGGCCTACATTGATTGGTGACGAGCCCTTTGTAGTGACCTCGAGCATACCTGGATACCGCAAGGAGGTGACGAGCCGATCTGTGGTAGTAAAGGCATGAAAGGCGTGCATTGATTGGTGACGAGCCCTTTGCTACGACCTCAAACATATTGTCGTATGAGATGTCTAGGATTGACGACCCTAGTATGGATCATTGTTTGGATGGTGACATGAGGAAGGTATCTTAGCTTCCCAATCCTGTTGTGTGAAATGGACTAATAACAACTTGGTAATCATAACCATGCACCGCATTTGCATGTGCTTTGTAGATGTGGCGCACTTTGAGGCGATGTCATGCGTAACGTAAGATGAAGACGCTGAGGGTGTACGTGTGAGGGCACGCATCATATTGCATTCATACCTGCATTAACAAGAGTACTTAGGATTTATTTAATTGTCCTGCTTTATCATTACTGTTTGATTGAACTGATAACATGTTAACCAGTGCCTTATTGTTCCACTGAGTTGATCACTCACTCCCACGTTTCTGGGGCGGTGTTACACACCCACCAGACTCTGTCTTAGGCCCTGATGTTGTAGATGTGGATGCGACGTCTGAGGCAGAGCGGGAGCTGGATGACGACGAGGCTGCCTTCTCCTATATGCAGTTTTCAGACAGGTTCTAGCGAGCCTCGGTCTGTTGCGCGGGATCTATGGGATTACTATTTTGGGAACTGAAATGATGTAACTTGTACTTATAATTTTGATAAATAACACTTTTACACGATCTGATTGTATATGTAATTCAGGGACTTACACTTGTACACATATTTTACTATAAGTCTTCCGCTTGCTTTATTCACTTATCCCTGAATCATATCTGCGTTTTGGCTTAATCTATCCCATGTTTATGTGCTAATACAGTCAACATACATCATTCATTAATTATGTTGCATAAGTGATGTTTTGGAACTCGGGAGCTGAGTTATGCTCGACCCCCGAATTTCAGGGCGTTACAGCTATCAAAAATCTAAACTTTAATTTGGACAATGCTGGCTCGCTGTGCAAGGTTCAATTGAATGAACTCGAAGAAATCCAAAACGACGCTTATGAGAACTCGAGAATTTACAAGGACAAGATGAAGGTATTCCTTGACGGGAACATCCTTCAAAAATCATTCATAACTGGTCAAAAAGTTCTTCTATACAATTCTCATTTACATCTTTTTTCAAGTAAAGTTCACTTTCATTAGACCCACCCTTTCACTATTACTAAGGTCTATCCTCATGGAGCCATCGAGATAAAGAATCCAATGAATGGCAATGTTTTCAAAATGAACGAACAACGTCTAAAGCCATTTGTTGAGACGTTTAATTCAGAGGATATCTCTATACTTCTGATTGATCCTATGTATCAGGATTGACCTCGTAGTTTGATGGAGGTGTAGTTAGGTTTATTGCTTTCATAGAATTTAGGATTAGGATAATTTGATTTAAGTTTATTTAGTCTTCATGCTGACCCATCTTCACATTGAGAACTTTGGAAAAGCTTCAATTCTTCTTCTTTAGGTATTATCTTCCTAACACTTCCCATTTCTTTTCATTGTCTCATGTGCATTACATGGTCATATCTTTTACATTGAGGACAACGTAAATTTTAGGTTAGGGGATGTGGATTAGGTAAACTAATCAGTATTTTCTTACTCTTTAAGCAAAACTTTTAAAAATTTTCAATTTTTCAAATAAAAAATCTGTTTGGAAAACAAAAGTTTATGTACTTAAGAATGTTTTGAGTATGATGATAAGATGGAGATTGAATTTTGAGTTGTTGGAGTTTGATCAATCGAGTAAACTATCACTTAAGTTCTTTCACTTAATTGATTAAGAAGAAGTTTGAATATCATGTTAATCTAAGTCACAAGTCACATTCAAATTGCTTTCTGTGAATTTACTAGAATTGCTAATTATTAGTATGTGTATCATTGATAGATATTGAGAATTAAGTCTGGAGAATTTTATCCCCCTTAAAAGATGAAAAGAACCAGTTAAAAAATATTGAGATCGACAAAAAGGTCATGAATAATGAAAAGACTGGAAAAGAATGAAAAGATCGAAAAGAATAAATAAATAAAAATGACCATCGATATAAATTCAAAAACTGAAAAAAGAAGAAAAATGTGATAAATTTAGAATCAACACTTGATTATTCAAGTAATCCTGAGGTGATAAGCATGGCTAACATTATGAAATAATAGTATTTTTATGGAAAGTAAGTTGAAATTCACTAAGCACATTGAGAAAACTTGATATATGAACTCATGCTTTTAAATGATTGATGAAGAACGTACTTGATTGATTGCTCGTGTGATTCGGCTTTAGGTTTTCAATTTGTCACTCTCACCTCTTTGGATTATACTCATTCATACTTGTTTACAGAAAAGATTGTTTTTTGAAAGAGGATTGCAATTTGAGAATTGAAGATTATGTCATGCATGTTTTTCTTGGGACTAGTAAAATGCTGGTTCGGGGGTGTGTTAAGACTCAAATATTACATATTTAACCCTTCAACTACATTAGTTTTCCTGGCATTTAATTGATAATTTGATTTAATTATATATATTTTTATCACGTGAGGTGATTCGAAAGCTTATGATAAATATGCGCTTAAAAGAATGGATTTGGAGCTCAAAAGAAGATAATGACGAATGGGAGATTTGGAAGTCATTAATGAAGAATTCACATGTCAAAGATCCATGAAAATCTAGTGAGGAATAAAGAGAATCGAATATTTGAAGTAAAGAAAAGGAATCTTGAAAATTATCCTGAAAAAAGATAATCTGAAATTCTGGGGCCAAAAAAATATAGTCCTAAAAAGGTCTCAGAATAGACTTTGATGACATCGAAGGTGTTATCGAATGTGCAATCAAAGTTGCAATTGAAGCCAGTTCAATGACATCGATAAATTCAAAAATTTCAGGTTAAACTATTGGACAGTTCTGGACGATTCTCAATGGCATCGAATGCGTCATCGAAGGTTACACAGATTTTAAGCGGAGTGTGTTGAGGGTCAAATATTGCATATTGAACCCCATTTATATTTTATGAACATGATACTGCTTAATGTCCTCTTTTACTCATGTGTTGTGTTACAAGGTGAATATGAGAGCTTGGATTGGAAAAGGTGCCAAAAGCATGGATTTGATGCTCAAAGATCCCCAAAGCAAAGAGTCGATCTTATGAGACAAAGATTGAAGGTTTCAAGGTCCCAAGATTCAAGAAAACCAAGTAGAAAAGGAACGAAGCTGAAAGAACAAGTGCAGAATATACATTGACTGTGTCATCGATCACAGTTCCATGACATGGAGGACTCATTCGATGACATCAAACACAGGTCAATGACATCGAATTTATGAAGGAAAATTGAGTTGGTCGCCAGACAAATTGAATACATTTTTCGATGACTCGAGAATTTGTTCAATGACTCGAAGATTTGCTTAATGACATCAAAGACCTACTCGATGACATCGAATTTTCTGTAGAATTTCGGCAAAACTCGCTGGACATATTAGGTACCATTTTCAATTACTCAAAGCACTCCTTGATGGCATCGAAGATCTACTCGATGACATCAAAGACCTGCTTGATGACATCAAATTTATTGAACAAATTGGAATAACTCTCTGGACTGTTTTGGATACATTATCAATTCCTCGAACAATGTTCGATAACATTGAAGGCCTCTTCGATGACATCAAAGGTAGGTTTGATGACATAGAAAGTCTCAGAGTCCGGATGAAGCTACAAAAGTGTGAAAAAAGCATGTATAAAAGATATCTTCGATGACATCGAAGCCTGTTCGATGTCATTGAACGAATCACGTGAAGTTACGCAGAGTTACACAGAGTCCGTAAATTTGACGCAGTTTCTGAATTTTCTCAAAGAGGTGCGAAAGGAGGTGTTGCACAACTATAAATAGGAGTCCCCAGGGCATCCCTGGGCATAATCTAGGGTTTGAGGAGTTAAACAAAAGCAAGGAGAGCCGTCGCCAAGCGTTCTTCTTCTTTCTTCCTTAGTTTTTCATGCTTTCTTTTAGGGTTTTAGTTCCAATCATGTCTATGGTTGGCTAAACCTCTTAGCTTGGGCTAAGAGGTGAAGCTTGTAGTGTGATGAGATGTTTTCTATTACTTTGATTCAAGTTTATGTTGAACTCTCTTTGATTCTAGTTTGATATTTAAGAAATACTTTCAGTTTTTAATGGTTTGTTGTGACTCAAATTATAATAGATCTACGATAGCTTTGAGTATGTTCTTTTCATATATTGATATTATGAAATTAGGAAATCTTGTTATTCACTATCATCCCTTGGGCATGGTTAGATGATGGAATCCGTTCTAATCTTCATGATTCTTTTATGTTTGGTTATGAGATTGGTATATCTTATTGTGAGTCATTGTCTACTGGGCATGATTTTGTGATGGAATCACTTCCAGTTCTCACACCTCTCATCCATTGAGATTAGATCAAAGGAAGTTCAAATTTGGTTTTACTGAGACATCTTCCAATTAGATAAGATAGGAGTCTGATTCCAGTTGTGTCCTTGAATCAAGCATAGATCTCCCTGATTGCTACAAGTGAATCCTTGAAAACCCTAGTTCTCACCTTTGAATTTATAAGTTTTAGTTAAATAATTCACAATTACTCTCTCAATACTTCAGAATTAGCTTTACATCTTCTTCTAGTTCTACTTATAGTTGCTTTCAGAATACACACGAGATTAGTCCCTGTGGATTCAACCTCTGTCTTACCGAGATTATTACTACATCGCGACCTTACACTTGGGGTTGTGGACAAGCTTTTGGCACCGTTGAAGGGGATTAACGTTTGTGTTTTTCTGAGATTAGCTAGTCTTGGAATTAGGTTAAGATTAAGATTTTTCAACTTTCTATTTTTAGGTTAGGGTTTTTTTTCTGAATTATTTTATAAACTAACTTAGCTTTCTATTTTTTTAGGTTTAAAAACTTTCCTTTTCTGTTTTTAGAAACTACTTTCTAATTCAAGGATAAAAACTTTCCTAATTTATTTTTAGAAACTAACTTTTTCTTTTTTCTTTTTTTAGAAACTAGGTTGCTTTCCTTATTTTCTTTTTAAAAACTAACTCACTTTCCTTTTTCCTTTTGCAGGATCCTAACATAGAACTTTCTAATTTGGTATCTTCTTTTTAATTCTCTCTCTCTTTCTATTTCCTTCTCTTTCTTTTTAGGTTTAGGTTATATTCTGAAATTGAGGGCTGAGAGTGTTTCATGCCCAAGTGGGTCCGTGACAACACTCGACGTGCACCACTCAAGATGAGGGGCTGAGAGTGTTTCTTTTTTCTTGAGTGAAGGAGGATTAGTTGAGGGGTTATCTATACATCACAGGATTAGACACCACTCAAGATCCTCAGAGTTAATTGAGGTTATGGTTGCAAATCAACCAGTGAATCAGTCGCAACCTCAAGTCACGAAAGTCCAAGATGAGAATAAGGTGCACCATGCACCCTACCTCCTACTTTACGAGACTACTTACAACTGGCAGGGGTGAGCACGCCCTCATGTATGGTTTTTCCAGGAAACACAGGAAACATGGATATCAAGACTGGAGTGATCCAACTCCTTTCAAAGTTCTTTAGACTTGAATCAGAAAGTCCATACCTACACTTGCAAGAATTTGATGATGTTATGGCCACTTTATACTTTCCTAATGTGTCTAAGGACACGGTCAGGCTAATACTCTTTCCTTTCTCCTTAAAAGAAAAAGGTAAGACGTGGTTGCACTCACTACATCTGTGATCTATTGGCATATGGAATGACATGATGAAGGAGTTCATAAAAAAATTCTTTCCATACCATAAGACGAACACCATCAGGAAGTCGATCATAAACTTCGCCCAAAAGGAAGATGAAACATTCTTCCAATGTTGGGAGTAGTTCAAGGATCTCATCAATTCATGCCCACAACACAGTTTTCAAACGTGGCGCATAACAACTTTCTTCCATGATGGACTAACATCTTCCATGCTTCATTTTATTGATATGATATGTAAGACCCCGTCCATTCTGTACCATTTTCTATGTCTATGTGCACGATGATCGATGTCCTTGGCGAGACTTAAACTAGCCGTGCATAGTGCACACCCGACTGACCAGAACCCCAAGGCCTCGAAACTTATTTCATATCGACCACCCCATCGCCACGATCGCAGAGGTACCACCCGTGCATCTATATGACGCTCCATTAGTGAGATATGCCATGAAGAATCATTGGTGTATCATGTGCTCATGGTGCCATATATTCCATTCCACATATGTGCACAACATATGTTACGCACATATGCACCATGCCACACATGGGTGAGAGAATCTCTACCCATATGTGTGATGTCACACACCCATACCAGCTCTCTCATGTGTATCCAAAGTCAACCCTTCTCTATACAACATCTTATGCATGATGTCATCATGCCATGCCACCCCATGTCTCATTTAATCCACCATTAAATCCTAATCATACATTACTTGCCATAATCCTTGCTTAAGCTAATCATAACCACATTAATCTAACCTAACCATAATTTTAGCAAATTCTCTACAAATACCCCCTTCAATCCTCAACATTTTCACCATTTTCCTACCATGAGAGAGAGAGAGAGAGGAGTGGTCTTAGTGGGCCATCAATCCCATCCCTCTCATCCATCTCAACCATCCATCTAGTCCATCAAGGTGAGTACACTCCCTCACATTTCTCTTCTCTTGTTTCCTTGATTTCTTTCCCATGTAGTGTAGGTGTAAGGACCCACAAAAGAATGGACCCCCAGGTGAAGATGATGAGCCATCCAATGGTGTAGATGGCTTAAGAACATAAATAAAAACAAAATTTAGAAGTTGTGTGGGAACATTGATCATGGCCCCACCAAGATGTTGGTCTGCCATCCAATCTGTTCATAAGGTCACAAAGACCTAGATGGGAGATCACACAAATGTCAGCCTACTTAGAATGGGTGGGCCCCACCGTGGGCCCATTATAATGTTTGTATGCCACCCAAACCATCAAAGTATGGCCCATTGGGCTGTCCAAACTCACACACACACCCATGCACACACATGCACATACATTCAAAAATAATAATAAGAAAATAAAGGGTGGACGCTATTACTGCCAGCGGCGTCCCTACTGCTTGAAAGAAATGGGAGGAGTTGTTGGACCACAACACATAACCCCCCCCCCCCCCCCCCCAACCCCATGATGTATGTATTTGATCCACACCATCTATCCGATTTCCCAGGTCATTTTAGGCCTTGAGCAAAAAAATGAAGCAAATCTAAATCTCTGGTGGGCCACACCATTAAAATCATTTTAATAGTGATATTTACTATCAAAACTGTTAGGGCCCGCTGTGATGTTTCTGTACGCCTAAACATACTGAATATTGGGCTCATTGGACCCATCACGAGTCAAAGAACCCGACAGACAATGTGGATCATCCTAATGTGGGCCCCACCTATGAAAAACCATCAAAATATTAAAAAGCAAAGTAAAGGGCTGACACCCTTTGCTGTTAGTGTCCAGAGGACACTACAGCAAGCAGCATCTTGCTGCTTGAAATAGGCAAGGACAGTGGGCCCCACCGCGATGTATGTCGAACATCATGCATTTGATGGGTCCCCTTTAAATAATGGGTTCCCCAAAAAATCAGCCATACACGAAACTCAGGTGGTCCACACCATCTAAAATCATGCGGAGATATGGCTAAAATATATAAAAACACTTACTGGGGTCCACCTGAAATTTGGATGCATCTGAAACTTAGAATGACCCCTCAACCAAGTGGGACACACATAATGGATGGACTGGATCTCTCAAGTGGCCCACCTTGATGAGAAATTTTTTAAAAAATAATAAATAAATAGAAAAGAAAGGAGTATGGAGGAGGTGACGTCCTCCCTAGACGTTGTACGTCCAGAGAGGGAGGACCCTGTCCACTTGTGGGGTAAAGTTTTGTGGGGCCGATCATGGCCACACCATGATGTATGTGCTAAATCCACACTGTTCGTCCATCTTACCAGCCCCATCCATTACATGGTATAAAAAATCAGGCCCATTAGAAGCTCATGCAGGCCCTACCACTTGGATAGTGGGAATTGAACTCAAATGTCAAGATTTTTCTAGGGCCCACCTTGGTGATAAAAAGTATATCTGGGCCATTCATCCACTCATTCAGACCATTTTAAGTTATGATTAAAAGAATGAGGCAGATCCACGCATTAGGTGGGCCACACCATAAGAAATAGTGGAGATTGATCCCTACCGTTGACTCCCCTTCCTAAGTCCACAGTAATGTTTATTTGCCATAGTTCTTGTGATGGCCAAGACTTATAAAAATTATTATTAAAGAGAGAGAGAGAGAGAGAGAGAGAGAGAGAATGCTAAGGGTTGCGCCACCATGATGTATGTCATATCCACACCGTTAATCTGGTGGGTCCCATATCTGGGATTGCCATGATGTATGGATTTCATTTACCTCTATCTGGCAAGTCATTCTAATCTCAGGTAAGATCCACCATCATGAGATCATGTTTAGAACAACATAAGAGTATAAGTATGAAAACTGATTTTGCAAATAGGAAAATTCTCTAAGTTTTCATCTTTCTTCGATGTATCGGGATTACATCGATGATATCGAACAAATGTTTTCAATAACATCGATACAACCTCAATAACATCGAATTGGGGTTTTTTATGTCCAGTAACCAAAATGATATTTGGATAATATTCCCGATGAATCGACTGAGCTTTGATGACATCAGAATTCAAATTCCGATGACATCGAGTAAGGGTCGATATCATCGAATATATGTTAGTTCGTGTCCAGCAAGCTTCAAAGGTAAATCGGGAGTTTCATTAATAACTTGAATCGAGCCTCAATGACATCGGAATACAAATCCCAATGACATTGAGGGAGATTCGATATCATCGGATTTAGACAAAACATGACCAGTAAGTTTGATAGGCAAATCATTTGGATATGATTGAAGAATCGAGCTACCCTCGATAACTTTAAAATTTAAATATTGATCATATCGAAACTATGTCGATGACATTGATTTCGGACAAAGGAATGTCCAGCAATCTCTTAAGGAAAATCTTCTAAAAAGATCGATGCCTCGAACTAGGGTTCGATATTATCGGCATTTGAAATCCGATAATATCAAAGTAGGCTTGATGACATCGTATCCAACCTGTTAATGTCCAACAAGCTTTCTTAAAATATTCATTGAAAAGATCGATGTATCGAAACCATTGTCGATGATATTGAGATTCAAAATTCGATAACATTGATGAATGTTCGATGTCATCGATCTTCAGTAAAAAAGGTCTAGGTATATACTTCAGTTGAGTTCATATAGTCGAACCTTGATATGATGCAATCGAAAGTATACGTTTGATGAAATCGAAGCAGGTCCGATGATATCGAACTCGTGAGAAACTGACACCTTTATTACTGTTGGTTCTTTTTGCCTATTTAAGGGAAGCTTGCCCTTAGTTGCTAGATAGAGAAAAAGAGAGTGCTTTGAGAGAGTAATTGCATATCACCTACCCTAATCCCTTTTTTTCATAGAGAGTTCATTCCTCAATCCACCCTCATCATTGATATTCAATAGAGTGGATTGGTGAATGAACTTCCTCTTTCAAGGATCTTCCAACTACCACCTTAATGGCAAATCATTAAGTTGGGATCCCTTGAATGCTTAACCAACTTGGAATCTATCCATCACTTTAATAGGTAATATCTATTAGAGTAGATTCCAAGATAACCTTGACCCTACTCGTCACCTTTATTGGAACATCATCGAGTGTTACGGATCAAGGGAGCTGAAGAATCTTCATCATCAAGGAGGAGATCTTCATTAATGTGCTTAATAGGCCTCACCTACTTATCTGTAAGTCATTAGAGTCCAGATACCCTGTTGATCATTCCTTGTGTTGGTTTGGGTCACAGGTGCTTCTCACCCCTTTCAAGTCCTTATAAGAGTCCTCCGACGGGAGAGTACATGTGGTTGTTGTGTGTTGACCCTTGCTCTTGTGTAGGGCATAAACTCTAGGTTCCTTATGTAGATCCTTGGCCTATATGGCTTAAAACTTAGGTTCCTTGTTTGGATCCTTAGCCTGTGTGGCCTAAAACTTAGGTTCCTTGTGTGGATCCTTGGCATGTGTGGCCTAAAACCCTAGGTTCCTTGTGTGGATCCTTTGCTCTTGTGTAGGGCATAAAAGTGTGCCTTTGTGTAGGCATGTTTAGGTACCTAGTGTAGGTCCTAGAGTCAACCTTGTGTAGGTTGTAAAGGTTAGAGGTGAACCTGATTTAAAACCTCTGTTAGTGAAATCTGGTACACTCAAGGGTTGAGTGCATCTATGGGGAGTGGAGTAAGCACATAGCCGAACCATTATAAATGATTGTGCTCAGGATTATTATTTGCATATTGCTCTATTGTGTTTACTTTGAATGTTCTCATAAACCATATTAACATAATTATTTAGAGCTGATAAAAATCACATCCCATGCACAGTCACATTGTTCATCCATCATAGACTAAGTTTATATATTGGTTAAATATTGAATAGTCTTATGATTGGATCCCCTATTTGGCTTGGAAACCATTAGAGTTAAGTTAAAGATATCTTGTTAAGTTCCATATTATATCAAGATTAGGTTAATGGGATTTTAAATTGTCATAAAATTTTATAAAGTCGTATTCACCCCCCTCTAGGACACTTTGACCTATTCCTACTTCTACTAGAGCGGTCATTACTACAATTTCATGAGTATGGCCACCTAATCATGTACAAAGTGATGTATATATAGCCATCTAATCATACATTGTGAAATACACATAAGGCCACTTAACCATATGAAATTAAGTGGCATTGGTAGCCATTCAACAACATGGGTTTGTGCTTATCGACATAGACACCGCCACCTGAATCATGTATGACCAAGTTGTACTTTAGACCGAGTGTGATGTAGGGTTATGTTACCCAAACTAATGCTATCAAGGTCCTGGATTCCATGCGATGTGATCTCTAAACCATAAATGGTATGATGAAATGTAGCCCTTGACTCTTAACGATGTGACACCAAATATGAGTCATTAATTATGTGACGTGTGAAGTGGTTGTAGTATAAGACTTAGTGTCACGTAGTGTAGCCATGAATGGTGGGTACGATTGTGATTGTTCAACTATGTTTGGATATTTTGAGATATGCATGGATACTAGATCATGATAGTAATCATATACATACTAAACTATGTGAAATTGTGATACTTAATGCCTGACCATGTGAATGTTTAGTAAAGCAGTTACCCCATTATGTGAGCTATGATGTAATGAAGTACGTAACCATCTAACCTTAAGTCCTTTATTATGACAAGTATAGGGACAATTGTGTGGCCTCTCAACCATATGGACTTCTGATAATGGAGTGGCCATAAGACCACGTGGGAATATGAGAATTATATGGTTACTCAGACTTGTGAACTATGCCAATAGTGTAACCTCTTGGGTATGTGAACTTAGGACGTGTGTCAGATTGATTGTTGAACACATCTTATTAATAGTTTTGGGCTTAATTTGTGGACTCCACTAATATGTTCACAATGGCATTAGAGTGGTGGGCCTATTAGCCTTAAAGCCCACCCTGAGTGGACGCCTTGTGGGTCCATTAGCGGTAAACTTACCGGGCCCATAGGTTACTTCCTCTTACTAAGAATGTAAGACTCTATGAGAAGTGCATATTGGGCCTATGTTTGGGCTTCTTGGTAAGTGCATGAGACTCCTTGTGATGTATGTATGCCAAGTCCCATTTAGACCTTGTGAATGAGTTATGATTGAGTCCTCGAATGAACCATTTGTGGTAATCAAATGGACCACCCAACAAGCCAGAAGAATAGATGTAGCAACTCACTAACCAGCCCATTCAAGTGTGGCAATGAACTGGGCCTTAGTCCACTTGAAATAATAGCTAGACATGTTGAGGTGTTGGATTGAAATCTAATTATGCATAAGGTGATGGCACACATGTGGTGATTGTGTAATGTGATACTTGTGATGATGATGATGTGTGTACGATTAGATATGATGATTGTATTGTATGGTAGTGCTAATTTATGTTCATATGCTTGAATGGTGTTCAATTGGATGTAAGGATTAAGTGGACCATCGTATGTATTACCTCGACTCATAGATAGTGCACCTAGCGCCGTATAATGACATGACACTTATGCACCCACTTCCTACGGAATGATGAGGTGAACCACTTAACTCTTAACCGTGAATGAGTATGTTGGTGATGTGAACTACCTTTTGAATAACTATGGATCTTTACATGTGGAATTGAGACATGTTAGGTATGTGTGCATCACTTGCATGTGTTTGATATACAACTTGTTCTGGTGCCACTGTATGAGGTTTCGGCCATGTGATTGGTGCCGAGTAATGGATTAATCCTAGTTGTGCTGTTGTATGGTTGGTGTATACTTGTGACGTGGAAGTGTGGACACTTGCATAGCCCCACGATCATGAGAGAGAGAGTGGACATTATACCACTATTTTTTCATGTTGGTACTGTGATAATTTTTTTACTGGTCTTATAATATTTGTCCATATTGCATCTGTACGCACATATACATGTACATACATCATGGATGAGGAGTGCATGGTGTGCATAGTTTAATCATGTGGAGATCATATGCATGTGGTAGAGGATGTTGGTGCAGGGTGCACATGATGGAGTATGTGGTAAAGGATGTTGGTGCAGGGTGCACATGATGGAGTATGTGCGGATGTTATCTGGTCTGAGAGACCACGGGCTTAGTCCCTAGGTTGAAGTCCCTAAGCAAATATATCGAGCACGGTCCCTGGGTTGAAGTCCCTAAAGCTTACTTGATGCTACATTGTAATTTATGTTTATGCCGATGCTGATATTACAGGTATATCCTTTCCACAATGAGCGTGGATTGCAAATCGGATGTGGTTGACAGAGGAGCCTGATTGGTATTAGGGTTGCCTCGTATGCATATGTGGCTCACGTGTATAGCATTGCTTGGGTGCAATTGTACTGCATAACGTGCTTGTGGATTATCATTGCATTTTGCATAGCATCCTCATGAGATGGATTAAACACCAAAGCAACATTGTGGTTATATTGATGAGACCACCATAGTGGCATAGTGGTTGGTATTTGTGGACACTGGAAATTTGGGTTTCTTATACTAGGTCCCAGACCCCTGGGTGAAACTCCCTAAACCTCGAGTGGTACCCTCGAGCGTCATCGTCAAGACCGGGCGGATGTCATGGGTCACCTGGTGCCGAAGACCATACTAGGCCCAACTCCCGTCAACGTGGTTGGGTGAGAAGAGGTTCGATTACGCTTAGCTGAAGAGTTGGAGCGAATGTAGTTGGGTTTGACCGGCCCTTAAAATGGGTTTGTTACCGGCATGCTGGGTGGGTATTGTCATGACTATAGGCCCCCCACTGATAAGGCGGGTATGCGAGGCATCTATTCAACAAGTTTTAGACTAGCTCTAGATACTAGGCCCCGGTGATTCCAAATGATGATAATTATATTATGATGTGGACTTTTAGAGGAGTACTTGCATGCCTACATACACCTGGCATACTTTTGTGTATCATCTCTTACACTGTTCATGCCCTCTTGACTTTATGTAGCATTACTTGGTCAACATGCTTCGGTTTCTATACTCTGATATTTTGGTTGTTACTTCATGCTTGTACACTGCGCACACATGAGTGTACTCACTAGGCTTTTTACCTAAGCTTCCTATTTCCCATTTTTTTCTAGGGCAAGAGTAAATTGGAGGACATAACTTTCTCGATGCATTGTATCTATTTTGTGATTTGGTAATATTGACGTTGTGTACCTTTTGGAAAAGCATTGTATTTGTAACCATTAGGATTTATAATGGAGACTGTTGCTTAATATTGTGATTACGGATCATCATGCTTAGGTATTGGTATTATAAAAAGAAAAAAAAATCACTTAAAAAATTCAGTAAAAAATCTTCCTTGTGGTGCGCTGAACTCGGGACTTGGTGTATGGAAATCAAGTGCTAAATTCGGAGCATTAGGGAAGCTGTCTGTCCCTGGATTTAGGGCGTGACATGTTGTGCAATGGGGAGTTCATGAACAAAAAGTTCGATAAGGTGTGGGATTATTTTGATAGACTCACTGAAACCGCACAATCATGGGACATCTCCCCAAATTCTAGCACCACATCTAAGCTTACTCAAGTAAGGGAGAGAGGTGGGATATACTTACTGAAAGAGGATGATGATATGAATGATAAAGTGGCCAGTCTCGAAAGGAAGGTCGAGGCCATGAAACTTAAGAAGGATAAGGCTAAGGAAGTTGTTTGCAGTTTCTGTGCTTGCAACATACATACAACTGAAAATTGCCCAACGATACCTGCTTTTTAAGAGGCACTGAAATGGTAATAGAATGTCGTGAACAACTACCAAAGTCCCTTCAGTGGAACCATCTCTAACACATACAATCCGAGTTAGAGAAATCATCCGAACTTTAGTTGGAGGAATGGACAAACTATTACTCCTTAAGGAATCCCTAACCGATTCTTGAATCAAGGGAAACCTCAAGAGGATCCAGTCTGGAAACATATTTAAAACTAAGAACATATCAATTAGAGTATATTACAAACCCTTAAAGACCTTTCAAAGGCCATATAAGGGCGTGAGACAAAAAATTCAATTGGGGAAAAAGAGATTTTTCCAGCCCAACCTTTCCCTAATCCTAAACCGTAATACGAAATAAGTGATCCAAGCTCTTCAAATCAAATGGAGCAAGCTAAGTCTATCACCACTCTTAGGAGTGGAAAGATAATTGACAAATTTATTTCGGTAAGGGCTGAAAAGTCTAAGGACCCGAAAGTAGATGAAACTAATAAACCTAACAACACTCCACAAGAGTTAGAACTGGAACTCCAAAGCAAGCCAATTGCACCATTCCCCTAACGGTTGATTGCACCAAAACTTGTCTTTAACTCTTAGGTCATTGTAGAGGTGTTGAAACAAGTGAAGGTCAATATTCCTTTACTGGATATAGTTAAACAAATACCTTCATATGCCAAATTTCTGAAAGACTTGTGCACAACTAAGGGACGATAAAGTATCAAAAAGAAAATTTTTCTGACAAAAAAAGTGAGTGCCATCCTAAAGCAACATGTGCCACAGAAATTCAAAGATCCTAGTAGCCGAACAATTGCTTGTGTAGTTGGGAATTATCGCATTGAGCACGCACTTCTTACTTAGGAGTGAGCGTAAATCTGATTCCTTACTCGATCTACAAACAACTAGGTTTCGATGAATTAAAACCCACCCGAACCACATTACAACTTATGACCGCTCCGTTCATGTACCAAGTGGGGTAATTGAGGATGTGTTGGTCCAGGTTGATAAATTCTACTACCTGGTAGATTTTATCGTCCTGGATACTCAACCCATCATGGACATGAGCACTCAGATTCCTATCCTTTTTGGTCATCCATTCCTTGCCACATCAAATGCAATCATTAATTGCAGGAATGGAGTCATGAGTTTGTCTTTTGGAAATATGACATTGGAGTTGAATATCTTTTTTGATACGGGCAAACATGTAGAGGACGATGACGATTCCCATGACATTAACATAATTGACTCTTTCGTGGAAGATAAAACACTTTTGACCTTATCTTATGATCCTCTATAGGCATGCCTGGCCCACTCCCATGATTTAGATGATGATAAGATTAGGGAGACGGGGGCCATGTTTAATACTGTTCGGGTACTTGAAGTTAATCGTTGGAGTCCATAATTTGAAGAATTGCCCCAAATTGATGTAGTGCCTCTACCGTCTAGCCTCAAGGCACCAAAGCTTGACCTAAAACCTTTGCCCTCTGATTTGAAATATGTCTATTTAGGTCAAGATGATACATATTCGGTGGTGATTTCTTCCCACCTTGAGCAAGAATAAGAGAGAATGCTCATATCTACTCTCATTGAGCATAAGGGAGCCCTTGGATGGTCGATTGCGGACCTCAAGGGAATTGACCCTTCAATTTGTACTCACCACATTTATCTAGAGGGTAATGCGAAGACCTCTCAGCAACCACAACGTGGATTAAATCCAAACATGAGGGAAGTGGTTAAGGCTGAGGTTCTTAAGCTATTAGATGTGTGTATCATATACCCCATATTCGATAGTCAATAGGTGAGTCCAACTCAGGTAATTCCTAAGAAGTCTAGAATCACCATGGTAGCCAATGTTGACAGTGAACTCGTGCAACTAGAGTCACTACTGGTTAGAGAATGTGCATTAACTATAGGAAGTTGAATACCATCACGAGAAAGGATCACTTTACTTTACCCTTCATCGATTAAATTTTGGAAAGGCTAATTGGTCATTCATATTACTATTTCCTTGATGGATATTCGGGCTACAATCAGATCAAGATAGCCCTTAAAGATCAGGAAAAGACCACGTTCACGTCCTTTTGGCACCTTTGCTTACTCAAGGATGCCATTTGGACTATGTAATGCCCCCACCACCTTTTAGCGATGTATGTTAAGTATTTTTCTGATATGGTAGGGCAATATTTAGAGGTCTTCATGGATGATTTCTCAGTTTTTGGTCCATCCTTCAATGAATGCTTGGAAATTTTGAAAAATGTACTGAAGCAATGTGAGGAAAATAATTTGGTACTGAATTGGGAGAAGTTTCATTTCATGGTTCGTAAGGGATTGTCCTTGGACATATCATCTGGTCCAAGGAAATTGAGGTAGATAAGGCTAAGATTGATTTTATCTTTAACTTACCTCCACCCAAGAACATACGAGACGTGTAATCCTTTTTAGTATACGCTGGATTTTATAAAAGATTCATAAAGGACTTTAGTCAGCTTTCTCGCCCTTTATGCAATTTACTTCAAAAGGATGCACTATATGAGTGGACTGAGCAATGTCAGGAAGCTTTTACTAAGCTCAAGGGTATGTTAACCACTACACCTATCTTGCAACAATGGATTGGAGCCTTCCTTTTGAACTTATGTGCGACGCGTCTAACTATGCTCTTGGGGTGGTTTTAAGCCAAAGAAAAGAAAATAAGCCCTATGTTATTCATTACACAAGTAGAACTCTAAATGCTGCCCAAGTGAACTAATCTATTTTGAAAAAGGAACTCTTAGTCGTGGTATTTGTTTTGGAAAATTTTAAGTCCTACTTAATCGGACCTAAGATCATCATTTACACAGATCATGCGGTGCTCAAGTATCTTCTTTCTAAGAATGACGCTAAGCCCCACTTAATAAGATCGATCCTCCTACTCTAAGAATTTGATTTGAAAATAAAAGATAAAAAGGGAGTAGAGAATGTAGTGGCTGACCATCTTTTCCATCTTGATCTCTCTAATTTTCTTGAGATGACACATATAAATGACATGTTCCCTGATGAAAAATTGTTTAAATTTGCCCACTCACCTTGGTTTGCGAATATTGCTAATTATCTTGCTACAAGTTTCAACACGAGGTAAGAAGAAATTCTTTATCGAGGTATACAAATTCTTCTGGGATTATCCATATTTGTTTAAATATTGCCTAGACCAAATCTTAAGGAGATGTGTACTAGACAATGAACACCAAAGTGTCACCTCCTTCTGTCATTCTCAGGCATATGGTGATCACTTTTCTGCTAAAAAGACCACGATCAAAATTCTACGGTACGGCTTTTACTGGCCCACTATGTTCAAGGATACTCATGAGTTTTGCAAAGCTTGTGAGTGTTGTTAAAAATTGGGAGCATTGTCCCATCGAAACATGATGCCCTTGAACCCCATTCTGATCATTGAAGCATTTGATTTCTAGGGCATCGATTTTATGAGACCATTCCCCCAATCTTTTGGGAATTTATATATTTTGCTCACTGTAAACTATGTCACTAAATAGGTTGAAGCGATTCCATGCCAGAACAATGATCATCAAATGGTCATTAAATTCTTAAAAGAGAATATCATTTCCCTGTTCGGAACACCTCGAGCCATCATTAGTGATGGAGGTTCACATTTTTATAATAGGCCATTTGCGAACTTAATGAAGAAATATGGCATCTCCCGCAAGGTGAGCACTCCATACCACCAACAAATACGTGGGCAAGCTGAGATTTTCAAAAGAGAAATTAAACACATCTTGGAAAAGACGGTTAACCATGACCGTAAGGATTGGTCAATCCAATTGACCAATGCCTTATGAGCTTACCGTACTGCATTCAAAACCCCTATTTGAATGTCTCCCTTTATACTTGTCTATGGGAAGGCTTGCCACTTGCATGTGGAGTGGGAACATAGAGCCTACTAGGCTATTTAAAATCTGAACTTTAATTTAAACAACGCTGGCTCACTACGTAAACTTTGGTTGAATGAACTTGAAGAAATCTAAAATAATACGTATGAGAACTCGAGAATTTACAAGGACAGGATGAAGGTGTTTCATGACCAACACATCCTTCGAAAATCATTCACACCAAGTCAGAAAGTCCTCTTGTACAATTCTCGGTTGCATCTCTTTTCATGAAAACTCTGATCTCGTTGAACATGCCCTTTCACTATTACTAATGTTTATCCTCATGGGGCTGTCGAGATAAAGAATTTAAACAATGGCAATAAATTCGAAGTTAATGAACATTGATTAAAGCCATTTGTCAAGAAATTTGATTCAGAGAACATGTCCGTACCTTTGACTAATCCTGTGTACTAGGATTCATCTCCTAATTTGATGCAGGTATAGGTAGGTTTATCGCTTTCATAGGACTAGGGTAGTTTGCTTACGCTATTTTAGGATAGTTTACATATACTTTGTTGAGTTTTATTTGGTGCTAACCTATCTTCACACCAAGATCATTGGAAAAGCCTCAAAATTCCTTCTTTAGGTATTACCTTTCCATCACTGCCCTTTTCTTTTCATTACCTCTTTTACATTGCATGTTTATTCTTTTACATCGAGGACAATGTAGATTTTTCATTTGGGGATGGGGGATTAGGTAACCTAATTAGTGCTTTCTCAGTTTTGAGCAAAATATTTGAAAATTTTCAATGTTTCAAGTAGAAATCTATTTGGGAAGCGATGAACTATGTACTTAAGAATGCTTTGAGTATGATAAGATAGAGATTGAATTTTGGATTACTGGAGTCTAATCATCTAAGTAACTTATCACCTAAGTGCTTGCACTCAATTAATTAAGAGGTAGTTTGAATATCATGTTAATCTAAATCACAAAACACATTCAATTTGTTTTCTGTAAGGCATGCTAGAAGTTTGAATTGTTAATATGTCAATCATTAATAGATGGTGAGAATGGAGTCTAGAGAATTTTATCCACCTTAAAAGAAGAAAAGAACCAGTTAAAAACAAGAGATCGATAAAGAGGTCATGAAAAAGAATGCAAAATTTTTTTAAAATGAATAAAAAATTTTCGTCGACATAAAATCAAAAAGTGGAAAAAGAAGGAAAAGGGGATAAGTTTGAAATTAGTACTTGGCTTTCAAACAGATCTTGAAGTGATGAGCGTAACTAACATGATAAGTTGATAGTATTCATGTGGGAAGTAAATTGACTTTCACTGAGCACATAGAAAAACTTGATATACAAATTATGTTTCGATTTAATAGACAAATAACTTATTTGATTGGTTGCTTATGTGATTGGGTTCTAGGTTTTCAAAATCTCACTTTCGTACCTTAATTCTACTCATTCATCCTTGAGTACACAAAAGATTATTTCCTGAAAAAGATTTCTGACATTAAGCATTGAGATTTATTTTACTACTTTGCTCGGGACTAGCAAAATGCTAGTTGAGAATTGTGTTGAGGGTCAAATATTGCATATTGAACCTCATTTATATATTGGTTTTATGAACATGATACTGCTTAATGTCCTATTTTACTCATGTTTATGTTGCAAGGTGAATATGACAGCTTGGATTGAAAAAGGTGTTAAAAGCATGGATTTAACGCTCAAAGATCACCAAGGGAAAGAGTTGATCTTAGGAGACAAAGATTGAAGGAGGTTTCAAGGTCTAAATATTCAAAAAAACTAAGTGGAGAAGGAACGAAGCCGAAAGAACAAGTGCATAATACACATTGACTATGTCATCGAGCACCATTCGATGACATCAAGGACACATTCGATGAAATCGAACACAGGTCAATGACATCGAAATTATGAAGGAAAATTGAGTTGGTCGCCGGACAAATTGAAGATGTTTTTCGATGACTTGAGAATTTGTTTGATGACTTGAAGATTTGCTTGATGACATTGAAGACCTGCTTAATGACATCGAATTTTCTATGGAATTTCGGTAAAACTTGCTAGAAAGATTGGGCACCATTTTTTATTACTCGAAGCACTCCTCGATGGCATTGAAGATCTGCTCGATGACATCAAAGACCTGCTCAATGACATTGAATTTATTAAAGAAATTGGAATAACTCTCTGGACTGTTTTGGACACATTATCGATTCCTCGAACAATGCTCGATGACATTAAAGGCCTCTTCGATGACATCGAAGGTAGGTTTGATGACATAGAAGGTCGCAGAGTTCAAATGAAGCTACAAAAGCGTGGAAAAAGCACATATAAAAGACATCTTCGATGACATCGAAGCCTGTTCGATGTCATCAAATGAATCGTGTGAAGTTGCGCAGTTACGTGGAGTGAGTAAATTTGAGGCAGTTTCTTAATTTTTTTCAAAGAGGTACGAAAGGTGTTGTACAACTATAAATAAGAGTCCCCAGGGCATCTTTGGGCATAATCTAGGGTTTGAGGAGTGGAGCAAAAGCGTGGAGAGCCATCGCCAAGTGTTCTTCTTCTTTCGTGCTTAGTTTTTCATGCTTTCTTTTAGGGTTTTAGTTCCAATCATATTTATGGTTGGCTAAACCTCTTAGCTAAGGCTAAGAGGTGAAGCTTGTAGCATGATGAGATGTTTTCTATTGCTTTAATTCATGTTTATGTTGAACTCTCTTTGATTCTAGTTTGATATTTAAGAAATAGTTTCGGTTTTTAATGGTTTATTGTGACTTAAATTACAATAGATCTACAATAACTTTGAGTATGTTCTTTTCATGTATTGAGATTATGAAATTAGGAAATCTTATTGTTCACGATTCTTTTATGTTTGGTTATGAGATTGGTATATCCTATTGTGAGACATTGTCTCCTGGGCATAGTTTTGTGATGGAATCACTTCCAGTTCTCACACCTCTCATCCATTAAGAATTAGGTTAAAGGAAGTTCAGATTTGGTTTTACTGAGATATCTTCCAATTGGATAAGAAGGGACTCTAATTCCAGTTGTGTCCTTGAATCAAGCGTAGATCTCCCTGATTGATACAAGTGGATCCTTGGAAATCCTAGTTCCCACCTTTGAATTTACAAGTTTAAGTTAAATAATTCACAATTACTCTCTCAATCACTTTAGAATTAGTTTTATATCTTCTTTTAGTTCTACTTGTTGTTGCTTTCAGAATACACATAGAGGTTAGTCCCTGTGGATTCGACCTCGGTCTTACCGAGATTATTACTACATCACGACCCTACACTTGGGGTTGTGAACAGAGTGCATAAATTTGAGGCGGTTTGCGGATTTTTCCAACTTGATGCGAAAGTTGTAGTTCCACAAATATAAATAGGAGTCCTTGGGATGTTCCAAAGCATCTTTTAGGGTTTGGAAAGGGAGAGGTGGCCTAGGTGGAGCACCGACAACGTTCTTCTACTCCAATTTCTTCATGGGTTCTAGTAGATTTTCCTGTTTTTCTTATATTTTTGAGTTAGCTATGACTAGCTAAGCTATTAGATAGGGCTAAGAGGTGAAACTTGTAGCGTGTTGAGATGTTTATCTTGCTTTGATTATTGTTTATGTTGAACGTCATGGATTTATAGTTTGATATTAAAGGAATATTTTCATTTTTCTATGATTTATTGTGAATCAAATTACAATAGATGTTGTGATAGCTTTGGATATCTTCTTTTCCTACTTTGAGGTTGTGAGATTGGTAAATCCTATTGTTCACCATCGTCTCCTGGGCATGATAGGATGATGTAATCCCTTCTAATCATCATAATACTCCTTCATGTGTGGCGAGGTCAATAAAAAGTTCAGATTTGTTTTAATTGCTTCATCTTCTAATTGGATAGGATAAAACTCAAATTCCAATTGTGTCTCTTGAATTGAAGTAAGGTAGCATCTTGATAGCTACAAGTGGATCCTTGACACCCTAGTTTCCCTTTGATATTTGATACTTTATTCACAATTAATCTGAATTATTCCAGATTTACATTTAGATCATCTTCTATTTCAAGTTTAGTTATTTTCAGAATACATACAAGTTTAGTCCCTGTGGATTCAACCTTGGTCTCACCGAGTTATTACTACATCACGACCCTACACTTGGGGTTGTTGGTCGCGACCCACTAACTCGTTGGGCTTGGGTCATTGGCTGGGTGCTGGTAGTGAAGAGATTAAAGGAGAGAGTAAAGGAGAAAAGAAAGAAAAAGTGAGGGAGAGAGATGAGGTGTAGTACAGCTGCACTCTCGTCCAAGTGCAAGTCGGGGGCTGCCGGACCGCACCCACTCGCTGTGCTAACTCGACTCAGTTTAACGTCGAGTTAGGTGAGTGGTTGGGCGAGCTTGGGTGTGATTTGGACATGAGGAAGGGGAAGAAGAAGAAAAGAAGCAGGAACAAGGAAGAAAGAAAGAGAAAATGAGAAGGAGAGAGTTTGAGAGTTAGTCAACTCACTGCCTTTATGGCTGCTAAGTTTGAGTTTGAGTTCGAGTTCGAGTTGGGCTTGGACTTGGTTCAGGTTTTTCCCGGAGTCCCAGCAAAAGAAAGAAAGGAGATAGGAATGAGAGAGAGAGAGAAGGAGAGGGAGGGAAGAAGGAGGAAGCAGGAAAGAGAGTTAGGTCGGTGGCTGCTTCACCAACCCGACACCATCGAGTCCATCGTGACTTAGACACTAGTTGGTCTAGGAGACGCTGCCGAGTTTTAGGTCCCTCTTAGTAGAGGGAGTGTGGAAGAAGAAGAAATGAAAGAAGAGGAAGATGGAGGAACAAGCTTACACAGAGTTAGACCCAGTCAACTCGAACTCAGTTGACTCGATGAGTCTACACCAAGTTTGTGTCGAGTTGCTGAGATAAACTAGCAAGTTAAGGTAAATCAAAATCTTATTTGCATTCATTTGTTATTGAGTTAACTCAACGAGTTTTCATTTATTACATTGATCGTAGGAGCAAGTACTAACATTTCCCTTGATGTTTTGATTGGGTTATGGTCGCATATTTATCAATTATATTTGACTCTATCAAGTTGCATTTGTGTTATTTAACGGGCCACATACAATTAGATTGCTTGATCAAGGTGAGGACTCACCGTTTGAGCTTCCTACTTAAATTTATCAATATATTCATAGATGATGCTTTCATTTTTCTCATTGAGTTACTTACCTCACTATTAAATATGTTAAATTGTTGCATGATTATTTCCTATGTTAGATGATAAACATCTCTCTTTAATTATGGTAAGCATAAAAAATTGATGATAACATGATATATTTAGTTGTACATCTATTAATTAACTATATGTTTGCTACTTACGACTAAGTGATGGAATGAATGGAACCTTTCATGGACTTTCCATCTTATGGTCCATATTTAACTTACATAGCTTGGATCACACATTGTCTTTCATGGCTCGAACCACATATTTTCCCTTCGTCACTTTAATGGAACATCGGCACCCCTTTTTTATGGCTTGTTGCTTATATTCGCATATCTTGTTGATTTTTGGGTCATTATGCGGAGTTCGATATGATTTTCGAGTAAAGTTGAAGTTCGCTTGTCGATTTTCTAGCCATCTTACAAAGTTCATACGATTTCCGAATAACGCTAGAGTTCCTATGTTGATTCTCTCTTCATCTTGCAATGTTCAGTCATATAGTGATTTTCGAGTGGAGTTAAAGTTCGCTTATCAATTTTCTAACCATCTTGCAGTGTTCACATACGATATGATTTCTAGGTGAAGTTTGTATGTTGGTTTTCTAGCCATTTTATGGTGTTCAGTTGTACTGTGAGTTCCAGGTGGAGTTGAAGTTCGCTTATCGATTTTTTAGCCAACTTGCGGTGTTCATATATGATATGAACTCTGGTAGGTCTAGAGTTTGTATGTTGATTTTCTCTTCATCTTGCAGAGTTCATTCATACCATGATTTTCAGATGGAACTAAAGTTCGCTTATCGATTTTATAGCCATCTTGCGGAATTCACGTACGATATGATTTATGGGTTAAGTAGATGTTTGTATATTGACTCTCCCGTCATTTTGTGGAGTTTAATCATATCATGATTTCTAGTTGAAGCTAAAACTCACTTATCAATTTTCTAGCCATCTTGCGGAGTTCACATGCGATATGATTTCCAAGTGAAGTAGTAGTTTAAAGGTTAATTTTCTATTCATCTTGTGGAGTTCACTTGTATTGTGATTTCTAGATGGAGCGGAAGTTCGCTTGTCGATTTTCTAGCCATCTTGCGGAGTTTACGTACAATGTGATTTCTAAGTGCAATAAAAAGTTGTATGATTAATTATTTGACTATCTGGACACATTCACTTGCATTGCGATTGCTATTATATTGTCTTAATATTGAAATTATGTTGATCGGCTTAATTTTTTAGTATATAATCATGATTATGAATTGCTCTGTTTAATATATCCATTCTCATGACTCACGATCTATCCTGGATTATGAATTATGAGTGTGTAATGTCACGCCCCAAAACTCGGGAACCGGGCTCACAAAATTCCTGACCGCTGGATCCAGTGCCGACAGCCCCCGTAGTACCCCATTCTCGGCTCTTACCTCCCATGCACTAAATTCTGATTCTAGGATCCTACAAGCAGGATTTTCAGGGTGAAATTTTTTTGTAAAGGAGAATAATCACAAGTGTACCCAAGTCACAAAACATCATCATCACATATCCACTAATATAATCTTTAAGTACAGTGTTGAAAGGGAAATACATCATATAACAAAATTACAAAAGATCGAGCACATGCTCCTGCCTCAATGCTATTGCGGTCTAGCATAACTTGCACATAACGAACATGTATAAGCTTGCTAAGAAGCTTAGAGAGTGTGTGCGTGTGTGTATAATGCATGTGCCTATTAGAGTAAGCGGAAATGATGGAAGGCTAAACTGACAAGTCCATAAACGATGTTAGCCATACCAAGGTTATGTAATGCAAGGCCTACATGGCCAAATGTCATATGCTAGAGATGCAACGTAAGTAGTCCAATCCTCAACTAGTCCATGTATCAATACGGTTCATCACTAGAAACATCACTGAGGTCTAGTACACTCCAACACTGGCTGTCGCCCTATCGCGCGCATGACCAAGTGAGTGGAAGAGACATCACTATCCGCCTTATCAGTAGTATGCCAATGCCCACCTGGCTCATCGATAGCGGACCCATTTACAAGTTGGTCAAACTCAAACTAGCTTATAGCCCCCTACCCTCGGGCGGATAAGGTCACACCCCTTTTCAACAGATCATGGCACCATAGGAGACATGGCCTATTGGTATTCGGCACTGGGGCACTCATGTTATCCACTCGGTTTTGATGCTAAAGCATTCTACTGGTACCACAAGGGTTTAGGGACTTTCACCCAAGGACATCAATAATGCCTAATGCTAGAACAGATATTTTCAGTATCCAAATCTGACCATCCACAATATGCCTGTGGAGGTCATAACCCCGATGTCACTAGGTCGTAAAGTGATTAAGAAATACAAGATGCGAAATGCATGAATCATACCATCCAAGTCATGTATCAAACTTCTGCGTACCACGCGATCATGCGGGGCAATCCTATCTCATATAGAGTCCCCTAAGTTTCTCAACCCAATGGCATATGCTATGATCAATCACCACCCATAACATGTATACAAATGATGCATATGGGCATATATTTGGGCATGATGTCATTACACTAAGCATGTTCTTAGTGTGTCCTACCAGGCTAAGTACACTACCATGTTATCAGACATATCAGATAATAATTGGCGTTAATCGGTACATCATATATAGAGAGTGGGAACTGAATGACATGCCCCACTAGAAATATAGAAGTCTGTGTGGTATGACCCACATTAGACTAACATCAGCTCCTTATGTAGCCTGTAAGGCATGAATAGAATATATATATATAACAAGGCGAGGTCCACTGGGAGTGACCCGGATGGACATCCATATGTACAACACATGTGTCACTAGGCTACCAATCCATTTAGGCACATGGCCCATTAATTATGTCCCAAAATAATCAGATTATCAATGACATCACTGTAATTACTTTCATAGAATGATCTACACCGTCTGATCATGACTAATGTAAATCAACGGTAACAGATCATTAGTTAGTTACTAGGGTGTGATCCTATGCTCATGGCCCACTGAGTCTCGGGATTTCATCAGTTCAAGCAAAGTATATGCTTAAATGGATTTAATAAAATCATAGTTTCAACATCACATCAAGTAATTTAAGGATTTGAATCCAAGATGCCAAACATAACCAAAGACCTAAGGGATCTCGATTCCAGGGATTCCCAAGTCTAAAAGATCCCAGAACTAGGGATTCCCAAGTCCAAGGGATCCTAAAACCAAGAAATCTCAAGTCCAAGAGGTTTTTACTACCACATTACCCTATGGTATGGCCCACCTGAGATCTGGATCGACCTAAGTTTTGGGCCCATGGCCTAACCTGATTCAACAAGACGGATGAACGGAGTGGATAAGATACATACATCATGTAGGGTCCCACGTGTGGGGGTACCCCAATGAGGCTTTTGCCCCCACGTCACTGGGAAAAACCACCCAGTAACACCTTTCTATGGTTTTTTTATATACACTATCAATGTGGGTCTCACATGGATCTTCTACTTCATTCACCGCATAGTCCATCTCAAGCAGGTTAAATGAGCTCTAATTTAGGTTGATTTGGATGAATAGGGACTCCACAATGGGCCTTGGAAGATTTCAACAACAGTGGTTCGTTTCCCTCATTGCGGCCCACTTGAGACCCAAATCTTTCTCATCTCTCAGCCCATGGCCTAAAATGATCTTAAGAAGTTGGTGGATAGTGTGTATTCAATATAAAGATCAGAATGGGGTCCCACTTATGAAACCCAAAATTAGCCAGGAATGGGTTACTGTCCACATGCATGGCATTTATAGATTTATTATTATTATTATTATTATATTTTTTGTATGTTTTGCACACACTATTAAGGTGGGCCCCAAGTGGATAATCTAATCTATTCACCGTCTTGCCCACCTCGAATGAGTTCAAATAGACTCTGACTAGGACTGGTTTAGATGATCAGGGACTCCAAAGCGGGCCCTAGAAGGTTTCAATAGATGGGCATTAATACCCTTAGTATGGCCCACTCGAGACTCAGATTTGCCTCAAATTTTGGCACATGGCCTAAAATTATATGGAGAAGATGGTGGATGGAGTGGATTAAACCAATTCATCATGTTGAGGTCCACATGTGGGGCACAATGACACTTTTTGTTGTTTTTCTTTCTTCCTTTGTTATTATTATTATTTTTTGCCATGTGGGGTCCATTAGTGGATAATCCATTCCCTCCATTATATTGACCAGCTCTTTATGGACAAAAGGAGTCCAATGATGGGTAGGTCCACCACCTACACACACAATGGTCTGCCTAAGAAAGTTCCAATAGTGGGACTTTGTTTCCCTTGGTGCGGTCCACTAGGAACTCGGACCTATCTCATTTTTTGTATCACAGGCTAAAATGACATGGAGAAGGTGGTGGACGGCATGGATTAAACAAATACATCAAGGTATGGTCCATGGTTGGATGACCCCACCCCACGTCTGCATGGTTGACATGAGGGGTTGCTCTCACTCCCACCATTGGTTGCGGTGTGGTCCACCTGATGGTTGGATCGGCTAGTTTTTTGGGCTCCATGGCTAAAATGAGCCAGCAGATGGATGGATGGTGTGGATCTAAGAAATAGATCAATATGGGTCCCACGAGTGAAAACTCACTCCAAACCTCCCATGCAAAGTAAGAAATGATGTGGGTAACCCAACTCCTCTAGTATTCGTGGTATGGCCCACTTGAGATTCAGATTAGCTTCATTTTTGAACTCAACACCTAAAATGAAAAGGGGAATCAGATGGATGGTGTGGATAATTTATATATACATCATGATGGGCCCACGAAGGAAGCCCACATGTGGCTTTGGAAGGTGAATGGTGCTAGAGACAAAAACATGTCTCTGGACATTGTTGTGTCCACCCAAGACAGTGTTACTACCCCTCTTCCTCTCTTGTGTTTTAAGGATGAGTTAGGGCCCACCTAGAAAATCCACTCCATCCATTTGAATGGCTAACTCATGGTGGGGCCAAGAAGCTTTGGATCATATCAATTTTTGGTGCATTTTTACCATCCAAGTGTGCTTACACAATCAAGTAGTTTAAATAAAAATTAAACATCATGGTGGGCCACACAAGGTGGTCCACAATATGATAGTGTGCAAGACATGCTCTTCAATGGTGTGTCCCACTTGTGGGTCCCACAACTCTATGAGAATAAGAATATAAAGGGAAATGAAGGGAAATAGATCTGGCCATTTGTTCACAACCTCAAGTGTAGGGTCGTGATGTAGTAATAATCTCGGTGAGAGTGAGGTCGAATCCACAGGGACTGACTTGTGTATCTTCTGAAAGTAACTAGAACTAGAACTAGAAGAAGATGTAAATCTAAATTTGAATTAATTAAGAGAGTAATTGTGATTAAAGTGATTAAAACTAACAAATTCAAGGTGGTAACTAGGGTTTTCAAGGATCCACTTGTATAGATCAGGGAGATCTATGCTTGATTCAAGGACATAATTGGAATTAGAGTCCCATCTTATCCAATTGGAAGATATCTTAGTAAAACCAAATCTGAACTTCCTTTGACCTAATTCTTAATGGATGAGAGGTGTGAGAACTGGAAGTGATTCCATTACAAAACCATGTCTAGGAGACAAGGCACACAACAAGATTTACCAATCCCACAACTAATCATAAGAGAATTGGGAATATTAAGCAGGATTCCATCACCTAACCATGCCCATGGGACGATGGTGAACAATAGGATTGCCTAATTTCACAATCTCAATACATGAAAAGAACATACTCAAAGCTATCGCAGATCCATTGTAATTTGAGTCACAACAAACCACTAAAAACTGAAAGTATTTCTTAAATATCAAACTAGAATCAAAGCGAGTTCAACTTAAACATGAATCAAAGTAATAGAAAACATCCCATCACACTACAAGCTTCACCTCTTAGACCTAACTAAGAGGTTTAGCCAACCATAGACATGATTGAACTAAAATCTCTTAAGAAAAGCAGAAAAACAACTAAGGAAAAGGAAGAAAAACTCTTAGTGATGGCTTCTCACGCTTTTACTCCACTCCTTAAACCTTAGAAGATGCCTAGGAACATCCTAGGGAGTCCTATTTATAGTTGTGGAACTCCAACTTTCGCACCTAGTTGGAAAACTCTAAAAACTGCCTCAAATTTACATAGTTTTTCAAAAGAGACTTCACTCTGCACAATTTCACAGAATGACCCAAAGTTTCAGAATATGCTTCTACAGGACACTTTCAAGAATATGTTTATTTTCAGGATAATTTCAGGATTCCTTTTCTTCACTTCAAATATTTGATTCTCTTCATTCCTCACTTGGTTTTCTTGGATCTTTAACATGTGAATTCTTCAGTCTTAGTCTCCTAAGATCCATCCCTTGCCTTAGTGATTCTTGAGCATCAAATCCATGCTTTTAGCACCTTTGTCAATCCAAGCTCTTAAATTCACCTTGCAACACAAACATGAGTAAAATAGAATATTAAGTATTATCATGTTCATAAAACTAAGATATAAATGGGGGATAATACACAATATTTGACCCTCAACATAATCCCCAACTAGCATTTTATTAGTCCTGAGCAAAGTATACATGAAATAAATCTCAATGCTTAATGTTTAAAACCTTTCTAGGAAAACAATCTTTTGTAGACTCAAGTATGAATGGGTAGAATTAAGATACGAAAGTGGGGTTTTAAAAACTTAGAGTCGAACCACATAAGCAACCAATCAAGTAAATTCTTTGTCAGTTAAATCAAGCATAATTTGCATATCAAGTTTTTCAATGTGCTTAGTGAAAGTCAACTTACTTCTTGTACGAATACTATTAGTTCATCATGTTAGCCATACTCTTCACTTCAAGATTAGTTTGAAACTCAAGTACTAATTCTGAACTTATCTCCTTTTCCTTCTTTTTTCAATCTTTAATTTTATATCGACGGTCAATTTTTTATTCATTCTTTTTATTTTTGCATTCTTTTTCATATTTTTTATTCTTTTTATTTTTTTTTCATGACCTCTTAATCGATCTCTTGTTTTTTTTAACTGGTTCTTTTCTTCTTTTAAGGTGGATAGAATTCTATAGACTCGATTCTCACCATCTATCACTGATTCACAGACTAACAATTAGAACTTCTAGCATATCTTACAAAAGACAAATTGAATGTGTCTTGTGATTTAGATTAACATGATATTCAAACTATCTCTTAATCAATTGAGCATAAGAACTTAGGTGATAAATTACTTAGTTGATCAAACTCCAATAATCCAAAATTCAATCTCTATTTTTATCATACCCAACACATTCTTAAGTACATAATTCATCGCTTTCCAAATAGATTTCAACTTGAATTGAAACATTGAAAATTTTCAAAAATTTTGCTCAAAACTAAGAACACACTGATTAGTTCACCTAATCCCCCATCTCTAGCCGAAAAATCTACATTGTCCTTAATGTAGAAGAAATAAGCATGTAATGTAAAAGAGCCAATGAAAAGAGAAGGGAAGTGATGGAAGTAATATCTGAAGAAGTAATTTTGAGGCTTTTCAAATAGTCTCAGTGTGAAAATGGGTTAGCACAAGAATTAAACCAACAGAAATCAAACTATTCTAAATAGTGGAAAGCAAACTATCCTAAACAGCGAAAGCAAACTATCCTAATCTTAAATCATATGAAAGTAAATAAATCTACCTATACCTCCGTTAGACTAGGAGGTCAATCCTAGTAAACAAGGTTAATCAGAGGCATTGACATGTACTCTGAATCAAGTTTTTCAACAAATGGCTTTAAATGGTGTCCATTTACTTTGAATTCATTATCATTATTTGGATTCTGAATCTCGACATCCCCATGAGGATAAACATTAGTAATAGTGAAAGGACTAGTCCAACGAGATCGGAGTTTACCCATAAAAAGGTGTAATTGAGAATTATACAAAAGGACTTTCTGACCTAATGTGAATGATTTTTGAAGAATGTGTTGGTCATAAAACACCTTCATCTTGTCCTTGTAAATTCTCGAGTTCTCATATGCATCATTCTGGATTTCTTCCAGTTCATTCAACTGAAGTTTGCGTAGTGAGTTAGCTTGTCTAAATTGAAGTTCAAAATTTTTAATCGCCCGATAGGCCCTATGTTCTAACTCCGCAGGCAAGTGACAAGCCTTCCCATAGACAAGTCTAAAGGGAGACATTCCAATAGGAGCCTTAAATGCTGTACGGTAAGCCCATAAAGCATCAGTCAATCGGATTGACCAGTCTTTATGGTTAGAGTAAACCATTTTTTTCCAAAATATGTTTAATTTTTCAATTGAAAATTTCAGCTTGCCCACTTGTTTGTGAGTGGTATGGAGTGCTCACTTTGTGGGAGATGTCATATTTCTTTATTAAGTTCGCAAATGGCCTGTTACAGAAATGTAAACCTTCATCACTAATGATGGCTCTAGGCGTTCCGAACTGAGAAAGGATGTTCTCTTTTAAGAATTTAATGACCGTCTGATGATCAATTTTCTGGCACAAGATGCTTCGACCCATTTAGTGACATAGTTTACTGTGAGCAATATATATATATATATATATATATATATATATATATATATATATATATCTAAAAGATTGGGGAAATGGTCCCATAAAATCGATGCCCCAATAATCAAATGCTTTAATGATCATAATGGGGTTTAAGGGCATCATATTTCGACAAGACAATGCTCCCAATTTCTGACAATGCTCACAAGCTTTGCAAAACTCATTAGTATCCTTCAATATACTAGGCTAGTAAAAGCTGTTGTAAGCCTCGTATCCTAGACCATACCATTCCGTAGACTTTCGCGGTCTTTCTGATCAAATTCCGGTAACCTTCGACCATTAACCAGCATTTGCTCGTGACCCTGCGTCGCACGCCGTCAACCCGAGTCGACTCAACCTAAAATTCATACCATTGCGATCGCACCGTCGCCGTGGTTCTGATGTCCTGTCTCGCGTGCCGATCCGATACTCTGGCCAGGAGATGTAGGCCAGCGTTCGGTGCGAGGAAAATGCCGCGCGTGCGAATTTTGAGAGAATCTCTACGACTTGTCACCTCAATAAATCAATCACTCAATCCCATCATGTTAAGTACATGTCAAGTACACATCACCTCTCACCCTTCCCCAAGCAACCCCTAAAGTCAAAAGTTTCTTACACACCCCATACCCCTCTTACATAAAATACCTCAAAAGTCAATAAAGGCTCTTACACACTCATCCCTCTCTCTCCCATCCATCACTCTCTCACATCCCTCTCTCTCTTTATAACACTCCCTCTCTCATTCCTCAAATTACTTTTCCAAGCAACAAAAACATATCCCACGTATGAGCTTTCCAAGCGCTCATAGAGAAACTCTAGTGTGGTCCACTTCCTCCCCTCTCATCTCCCATCTCAACCATCAAAACTCCATCTCCTCCATTAAGATCGAAGCTAAGGAGCAAAGGAAGTCAAGGGAACAAGAAGAAGGCGGTGGGTGATCTTAGATTTTGTATTTCATTCATTTGTTTAATTTTAGGGTCCATATATGTGGGACCCACCTTGATGTATGTTTTATATCAAAGAGGGGCCCATAGTGGCGGGACCCCTCCATCACCTCCATCTTCGTCGATGTCTCTCTCTCTCTCTATGATTATGGCCCACCTATAATGAGTATATATCATCCATGCCATCTACCGGTGGACCCCATCCATGTGGGACACACCATGATGTTTGTATGCCATCCCAACCGTCCATAGGGGGCCCACCTTGAGGTGGCTAATAGTGGGGGGTGGCTGCCAGTGAAGTGTGATCCAACATTGGCCCACCCAGCTCCATAGCTCAGGTGGTAGATCGAATGAAAGATGCCTCATTTCAACACTGGAGGTCTTGGTATCGATCCCTGTGGTGGTGGCTAACAGGGAGTGTGTACTGACATGGGTGTGGACCGACGGTGGGGTCCATGGGACCCACCCATGTCATCCATCCCTTTTGGTGGGCCACACCATACTGTATGTGTTTTATCCAAACCATCCATCACCCCTGGACGGTGGGGCCCACGTCCGTGTGAGCCCTTCTTGGTGCGTGTACACGCCTAGATCCATAGCTTAACTGATAGACGGAGTGAAAGATACCTCATTCAACACTAAGGTCTTGGTACAGTTCCCTAGTGGAGGTGGCTAGCAGAGAAGTGTGATTGGACGGTGGGGTCCATGGGACCCACCCACACCATCCATCCACTCAATTGCGCCACACCCTGTTGCATGTGTTGAATTCATGCCATCCATCCATATAAGATGGCCCCACCATGATGCATGTACCACCTTCCAAGGACAGTAGGACCCACCTCACGTGTGGGCAACCCGTAAGGTATGTTGCTATCCAGGCCTTCTAAGGCCTGGACATTAAGTAAATATCATATATTATATTATATTATATATATATATATTATTATATTATATTATATATATGATATATTATATTATAATATATATATATTATATATCATATATGATATTGTGGTGGGCCCTACGTGGGACCCACCTCTGTTTAGTTGCAAAAAAAAAGAAAAGAAAAAGTAAAAGATCCACATGCTGCTCTCTCTCTATCTCTCTCTCTTTCTCTTTCCCTCTCTCTATGTCAGCAGCTAGTTTCATGGGTCCCATCTGTTTCACCCACACCGTCTATCTATGGGACCCACCATGGTGCATGTGTTGTATCCAAACCATCCAACCATCGGTGAGATCATTTTAGGACATGGGGTAAATGAGTGAGATCCAAAGTTCAAGTAGATCCCACCAATTGTAATAAATAGTGGGGTATAGTGACATCCACCATTTAAAAACTTCTTAGGGGTCACGGTGGTTCCCACTCAAGTTAATATTCATTTTTCACTTCATCTATCCCTATGTTAACTTATGAATATGTTGGATCTCAAATATACATAAGGTTAGGCCCAATTTGATATAAATGAGGCCCATCGGTGCGGCCTATTTGATATACATGAAGCTCGTCGGTGTGGCCCATATAGTGTGGCCCATGTGATGTGGTCCGCTTGACATAAGAGGCCCATTGAGATGTATTTGAGGCCCTGGTGCGAGGCCCACCTGTTGTGTGTATTTGAGGCCCGATGTGATGTATGTTGGCCTGTATGACGAGGCCTATGTGACGTAAATGAGGCCCATCATGATTGTACGTGAGGCCATGGGCCCACTACATGTTTAGCCGTACGTAGGCCACCCCTTGGGAGCAATGTTGGTTTGAAGTCCACATTAGTGGGCAATGATGGTTAGATGTCCTCATTGTGACCTTCCCTTAGGCCTTGTTAGGCCCATTCTCTTCATGGGTTACCCAAATAAGAGGGCTCCATTCGCCGTAGACGGATGACTCCGTACCATCAAATTTGATATAACCACGGTCGGGTGTCGATCCTTGTACTATCGAATTTAATATAACCACGGTACGCGCATGATTGCTGTATGACTGGATTGTGTGATTCATACATCTTGTATTGTGTGACATGTATATTGTATACCCTAACGACATTAGGGTCATAGCCGTCACAGGCATATCGTGGTTGCTAAGATGGGATACCAAAAATCTTGTTTTACATGGGGTGCTATAGATATCCCTGAGTGAAAGTTCCTAAACCCTTATGGTACCAAGAGGTTGCTCCAACGTCTAGACCGATTGGGTGCACGAGCACCAAGTGCCGATTACCAGACGATCGCGCTTTCCACCATGTAATGGTCGGTTAGAAGGGGGTGCGGCCTTACCTGCCTGAGAGGAGGGGGCAAAGCTAGGCTGAGTTTGACCAGCTCGAGGAATGAGTCCGTTATTGACAAGCCGAGCCTAATATTGGCAGGCGAATAGGGAGGTCTCTTCCACTCACCTTATTGCGCGCGATGGGGCGGCAATCTGGTTCGGAGTGTACTAGACCCCGGTCATATTCCTGAGTTGAGCTGTATTGATATGTGGACTTAGATAAGGATTCACATGCTTGAGTTGCATTTCTTACCGTATGGCCTTGGTACGGCCGACATCATTCATGCCGTGCATCGCATAGCCTTGGTACGTGTGAGACCTGACCCGAGTTCGCATATGTGCATGCATGTGTGTGAGTATATATTTCGTTCATTTTGGTCACGCAGTCCTACCGGTCGAATTTCGGTGACCTGCGACCTTCGGATAGTGTTTGTAGTTACCCTTGAGTTCGGTGATGTAAACCCGACTCGGATCGAGTTAAGACCTATGTCATTGTGATCGCATCGTCGTCGCGGTTCCAACGACGCGTCTTGTGTGTCCATCCGATGTGTAGATCATAAGTTGTGTGCATCTCATTTGTAGCCTTTGAGCATGATCATGTGGCCCACCTAGTGTGGAGGGCACATTTTTCAAGGTGGCCACCCTATTTGGTACAAATTCCAACACACACTACCTAAACCCCCCATATCCTACACCACCCACCACCAACACACTACCCATCCCTACTCTAGCCTAGCAACATAGTTTATATCACCATAGGTTATGATGATTTTTCTCTTATCTAGGAGAGAGAGTGATGATTACTTTCCCTGTCTCTCTTTTCTACCAAATTTCCATACTCTCCCTCTCATTTCTCTTTATTTTCTTCTCTCTTTCTTTCTCTCTTACAAACAATTCAGCCCCATTTTCCCTCTTCTCCAGCCCCTTCTCCCTCAAATCCTCTCCCATCTAACCTTCAACAATCCATCTCACCCATTGAAACATGTCCCTTGGAGCATGAAGAGAAGATTGATGTAACTTTGGAGTGGGATCTATTAAGGTAGGTGATTAGAATTTCTGATCTTTTTTTCTACTATTTGATCTTATTTTTCTTCCTAGATGGATCATATGGGACCCACCCATCCATGGTGGGGATCCCATTTGATCCCATGGATGTGGCCCTTTGGCCCATCCTACATGCATGTCATGACCCATGATGGGGCCATTCTCCATGGACCCCATCATGATGTATTTAATGATCCACTCCATCTTAAGGTCATCTAGACCCTAAGGATCATGTTGGGATGGCATCCCAACCTTCCATAGCAATTATAGATCATGCATGTAGTGATTTTGTGTTGCATGTACAATCAATGTAGTTGTATGGGTATGATTCATTCTTGGGAGGGCCCATTAGTGGCGGGGCCCTACCCCATGGTCAGATTATGTTTCTTCTCCATCTTTTCTTTCCTGTCTTTACAGAAAATCTGATGTATGTGTGGCCCACTTGATGTGCCATGCAATTAGGCCCAAGTGGTTAGATGTCAAGGCCCACCTTGTTGCCTCATATTCTTGTCATGTTTTGGACAGCCTTTGGGCTTGATATTATGGGTGATCTTGGAAGGGGCTTGGATCTGAGAGTTGTGTGACCCATCTAGGTGGACCCCACCCTAAGGAAATGGTGATTTATTTCCCTTTTAATTATCTTTTGGGGTGGTTTGGACAGCAACATGTTGTTGTCCAAATCTGTCTGGACAGATTTTTGGGTCATCTTGAGGCCAGATGTTTGGGCATTTAGAGGGGTGTTTGGTCCCATGTAATATATGTTTCTTGAAGGTGTGGACCCCACCTACAATTATGCCAAATTTTAGCCCCAAATGACTCCATTTGGTTATCCAAAAGGGTAGGCCAAGAGGGGTGGTCAGCCTGATTTTCTGCTATGCAGTCCAGCAATGTAGACTGTTGTAAACTGAAATTCATAAATTATTTTGATGATGGTGGGCCACATTTTTGGATTCTCTCTTATTTTATACATGATGAGAGACCTTGGTCCTCAATTTCCAGAATTTTGGAGGCCCATGACCCACCCATTGGAATGGCCTAAATTCAGCACAGTCATATTCCAGCAATACTCCACCCTGTACAGATTGTATCCTTCAAATTAATTAAAATACTTTTGGGTATCTTACAATTATGAAAATTTATAGAGAGGTGCTTCACCTATTTTTCAATCCACCCACAAAATTTTAGGGCCAATGGACACCTGTATACACCATGGTGGTGGCTAGACCGGCCCATTACAATATGGTGTCCAGATCAGTCCGATTTTCTGGATAATCTATTTCATTTAAATAAATTAAAATATTTTTAAGTATCCAAAAATTCTAAACTTTTTTAGGGGTATGACCCACCTATTTATGTGTCACTCTGAAAAATTTCAAGCCCAACGGACATTCGAGCTGACTGTGGTACGGCCTATAAATTTGGGTCAGTTTCGGCCAAATACCCAGGCCCATATGGGACGCCCCATGTGGGCTACCTGCTGGACTTTGGTCTAGCATGTGGCCCACCTACTCTCTTGTATCGTATGATATAACCCTATGTGGTGGGGCCCTCTAACTTGATAGCTGAACCACTTGGGCTGATGTCCTAATCAAATGAAACAATTACTGGACTCCAATAGGCCCATAAACTTATTGGGTTAAAAATCCAACAAATTTTTATAATTATGCTTGGCCTTTAGGCTGAAATTTTGAGGAGTGAGGCCCACCACATTTTGAAGATCTTAGAGGGAATAATTTATACCTTTGGTTCCTTAAATGTTGGGCTTAATAAATGCACTTTTGAGGCCCACCACAGTTAAATTTAATCGGGTCCATGAATGTAGCTAGTTGTTGAACTCTTTAGGCCCAATTGGGCTGGAACTTTCCAGATAGGCCTATTGAACTCTTGGGCCATTTTTACCATACTATTGTGTTGGGTTAGTGGGGCGGATTACACAAGTAGATGGGCCCTTGGTTGCCCACCAAATCAACTTTAATACTTGGGCCGGGTTGTAGGCCCAACTTACTTGACTAAGAGCATGACATTTGCCCATGTGGTTTGAGCAATGGGCTACCCACTAGGCCACCACAATATATGGGATTAGTGGCCTTTATGTTGGGCCCTAACCTTTCCCCTATGGGCCCATAGTGGTATATATGGGTTGGGCAATGTGTGTTTCCTTTGGACCCATGTTTTGGATAGGCCTTGGGCCGCCTTTCTGAAGCCCAACATGAGTGTTTGTGGTATGATTATGGCTGTCGTTTCTTATTTCTGATATTGCGTGGGCCTTGGGCCTTGATCCATGATCAATTAGAGATGGGCTACCTCTTGGGGACCAATTGTGGTTGGATGTCCACATTGGTGGCCCTAAGGTAGGCCCATGGGCTTTTATGGGTGGTTAAAGGTCCACCATAGACCCTTGCTAGGCCCGTTTCATCTATTTAGGCCCATATCATTGTTCTCCTTACTCTCGTGGGCTACCTCAGGTATATGGGCCCCCACTAGAGGTTGTATTCCTTATGAGGAATTGGTTAAGTACCTAGACCCTTCATGGTTAGGTAGAGAGTTCATCTTCACCTCATTGGTACCCCTATTTATCTTCATGGACCACTCCCATACGCATCATATGCATGCTTGGTTAAGGTATGATTGGCCATGGTTGTGCCATTGTGTAGGACATGTTGGTATCTCCTCGAAAGATGGATGCTTGGGATTGATGCATGGGTGATTGTGTGATTCATGCACCTAGCATTGCCTAGCTTATGGATAACTGCCCTTACTTCATCAGGGCCTTACCTCCACAAGGGTATTCGTGGATGGCCATATGTGTGGACATCGAAAATATTAGTTGAGCATACTGGGTGCATAGGATGCCCATGGGTGAAATTCTCAAAACTTCCATGGTACCAAGGATCTGCTCCAACACTGTGACCGGGTGGAATACATGAGCGCACGAGGGCCTTATACCGTTAGGCAGCGACTCCCACTGTCATATAGTCGGTTGGATAGGGGTGTGGCCTTACCTGCCTGGTGTGAGGAGGCATTGCTAGGCTGAGTCCGACCAGCTCGTAAATGGGTTCGCTACCCTCAGGCTTTGTTAGTGATTGGTTGTCCACAGGCGGGTAATGAGGTCTCTTACGCTCGTTTGACTGTGCAGGGTCTACAGAGCGGCAGTCATTCAACAGTGTAATGGACCCCGGTGATTTCCTTATGATTGGAAATGTACTTGACTTATGGTTTGGATATGAGCACTGACATTATTTGCATCGCATTAGCATTGGCTGTACAACCCCCCTTCATGCATTGCCTTGGTATGGCACCCATTACTCATTGCATCGCGTTCATGGTAAGCCTTGGTAAGGCTAGTGATATGCTCATTGATCATTCTTCTCTCCTTATACCTCCTACTATTCTTCTGTGCACCATCGTCACACACTTACACCATCCTCTAAGCTTCTATAAGCTTATGCACGACTGATGCATGCAGGAAACTCTAGGTAGGCGTCGTAGTAGCAGAGTGTGGAGTAGAGTTGAGCAGTGAGGACTCCAGTGTTTCTGATTTCTCTCTCTTTTCCTTTTATTCTCATGTATGTCCTTTTGGACCTTATGGATGATGTAAAAGTTTAAATTTATAGCGGATTTTACGATGTGTGCCTTTGTTATTCTCAGATATACTTACTGTGATCTTGGGTATGCTCGTATTGAAAATGATTATACTGTTATGAAAATCCTCCTTGTAGGATCCCAGGATCGGAACCTACCTTAGGAGCCGAGAATGGGGTATTATGGAGGCTGTTGCGGCCAGAACCGCCCATTGAGTTCCTTGTGAGTCCGGTTACCGAGTCTAGGGCATGACAGTATGACTAACGGTATTCATGGATTCACCAGCATGTTCTGCATTACTCTAATACTACAAAACTATATTACTACCTTGCGCACACACTTTCACCACTCTCTAAGCTTTCTATAAGCTTATATACGACCGTTGCGTGCAGGTGATGTTGGACCGCAGCAGCGCTGAGGCAGGAACGCATAGAAGATCATCTTGGAGCTTCTTGTCCATTATCATTTTATTTTCCTTTATGCTCATTGTACTTGTAAAGTTTTTGATCATAGTGGAAACGTGATGGAGTTTTTGGTTGTTATTTATGGGTTATGCCTTTGGTTATGCTTATTATGAATCAAACTGATATTGAAAATCCTCCTCGTAGCATCCCAAGATCGGAACCTGGCGAATGGGCGTTGAGAGCCGAGAATGGGGTACTACGGAGGCCGTCGGCGCTGGATTCAGCGATTGAAAATTTTATGAGCTCGGTTTCTGAGTTTAGGGTGTGACAGCTGCACTGCAAAATTTTGGCCTTGGTCTTTTTAGCAAAAAAGTGACTACCACAGGCCTGAGAATGACAGAAGGAGATGAAACTTTAGTGTTCATTATCTAGCACACATCTCCTTAAGATTTGGTCTGGGAAATATTTGAATAAATACGGATCATCCTAGAAGAATTTGCATACCTTGACAAAGAATTTCTTTTTATCTTGCGCAGTCCAATGTGTCGGCGTGAAACCTGTGACAAGATAATTAGTAATATTCGTGACCCAAAGTGATTGAGAGACTTTAAACAATTGTTCATCAGGGAACATGTCATTTATATGTGTCGTCTTAAGGAAATCAAAGAGATCAAGGTGGGAAAGGTGGTCAGCCACTGCATTTGCTACTTTTTATCTTTTATTTTTAAATCAAATTCTTGGAGTAGAAGGATCCATCTTATCAAGCGGGGCTTAGCATCATTCTTAGAAAGAAGATACTTGAATGCTGCATGATCCGTGTAGATGATGATCTTGGATCTAATTAGGTAGGACCTAAATTTGTCCAAAGCGATTATTATGGCTAAGAGTTCCTTTTCCATAGTAGTGTAATTCACTTGGGAAGGATTTAAGGTTCTACTTGCATAATGTATAATGTGGGGCCTCTTATCTTTTCTCTAACCTAATACCGCCCCAAGAGCATAGTGGGATGCATCGCTCATAAGTTCCAAAGGGATGTTCCAATCGGGTGGCTACATGATAGGTGCGGTGGTTAACATGCCCTTGAGCTTAGAAAAAGCTTCCTGGCATTGATCAGTCTACTCGTATGGTACATCCTTTTGAAGTAGATTACATAAAGGATGAGAGAGGTGACTAAAATCCTTTATGAATCTTCTGTAAAATCTAACATGTCTCAAGAAGTATCGCACGTCACGTATGTTTTTGGTGGAGGTAAGTTAGAGATAAGATCAATATTAGCCTTATCTACCTTAATTCCTTTGGAAGAGATGATATGTCCCAAGACAATTCCCTTATGAACCATGAAGTGGCACTTCTCCCAATTAAGTACCAAATTCTTTTCCTCACATTGCTTCAACACATTTTTAAAAATTTTCAAACATTCACTAAAAGATGGACCAAAGACTGAGAAGTTATCCATGATGACCTCCAAATATTACCCCACCATATCAAAAAAAATACTCAACATATATCGTTGAAAAGTGGCGGGAGCATTACATAGTCTGAATGGCATCCTTCGGTAAGCAAAGGTGCCGTAAGGACATGTAAATGATGTCTTTTCCTGATCTTCAAGGGCTATCTCAATTTGATTGTAGCCCAAATATCCATCAAGGAAACAGTAATAGGAATGACTAGCTAGCCTTTTTAAAATTTAATCAATGAAGGGCAAAGGAAAGTGGTCTTTCCTCGTGACGGTATTCAACTTCCTGTAGTCAATGCACATTCTCTAACCGGTAGTGATCCTAATTGTCACGAGTTTATTGTCGGCATTGGCTACAATGGTGATTCTTGACTTTTTAGGAGCCACCTGAGTTGACTCAGCCATTGACTATCGGATATTGGGTATATGATGCCCACATCTAATAGCTTAAGAACCTTGGCCTTAACCACTTCGTATTTGGATTTAGTCTACGTTGTGGTTCTCGGGAGGTCTTCGCATTATTCTCTAGATAAATGCGATGAGTATAAATCAAAAGGTCAATTCCCTTGAGGTCTGTAATTGACCATCCAATGGCTCCTTTATGCTCAATGAGAGTAGAGATAAGCATACTCTCATGTTCTTGCTCCAGGTGGGAAGAAATCATCACCAAGTATGTCTCATCTTGACCTAAATAGACATATTTCAAATAAGAGGGAAAAGGTTTTAGGTCAAACTTCAGTGCCTTGAGGTTAGACGGTAGAGGCACTACATTAGTTTGGGGCAATTCTTCAAATTGTGGCCTCTACCGGTTAACTTCAAGTACCGGCACAGTATCAAGCATGACACCCATCTCCCTAATCATATCATCATGTAAATCATGGCAGTGGGCTAAGCACGTCTCTAGAGGGTCAGAGAATAAGGTCATCAGAGTTATATCTTCTACGAAAGAATCAATCAAGTTAACATTGTGGGCATCGTCATCATCCTCTGCCTGTTTGCTCATATTGAAACAGATATTGAGCTCCAATGTTATATTCCCAAAAGATATATTCATGACTCTATTCCTACAATTGATGATTGCATTTGATGTGGCAAGGAATGGGTGACCAAGGATGATGGAAATTTGAGTGCTCATGTCCACGATGGGTTGAGTATCCAGGACGATAAAATCTACTGGGTAGTAGAATTTGTCAACCCGGACCAACACATCCTCGATTATCCCTCTCGGTACACGAACTGAGCTATCGGCAAGTTGTAATGTAGTCTGAGTGAGTTTTAATTCACCTAGACCCAGTTGTTTGTAGACCAAGTAAGGGATCAAATTTACACTTGCTCCTAAGTCAAGAAGTGCATGCTCAATCCAGTAATTCCTAATTACGTAATCAATGGTTGGGATACCGGGATCTTTGTATTTCTGTAACACATCTTAGTTTAGGATGGCACTCACTTTCTCTATCAAAAATATTTTCTTTTGGATACTTTGTCATCTTTTGGTCGTACATAAGTCTTTCAGAAGTTTGGCATATGAATGTATTTATTTTACGGCATCTAGTAGAGGAATGTTGACCTTTACTTGTTTCAGCACCTGTAGGATGTCCTGAGAGTTAGAAAGAGGTTTTGGTGCAATCAACTGTTGGGGGAATGGAGCAACTGGTTTGCTTTGAAGTTTCGATTCTACCTCATGTGGAGCATCGCTTGGTCTATCATTCTCATTTATATTCGGGTCCTTAGACTTTTCAACCCTTACCAGAATAGATTTGTCAATTATCTTCCCACTCCTAAGAGTGGTGATAGACGTAGCTTGCTCCATTGAATTTGAAGAGCTTGGTTCACTAACTTTGTATTGCGTTTTAGGATTGGGGATAGGTTGTGCTGGAAGCATCCCTTTCTCCATAATCGTAACGCGTGAGTCTATCTTTTATATAGCCTTTGTGAGTTCTTATAAGGCTTGAAGAGTACTTTACTGGATGAGCTCTTGAGGATTTTGAACCAATTCCTCTTGAGGTTTCCCTTGATTAAAGAATTAATTAGGGGTTCCTTAAGGTGTAACATATTGTCCGTTCCTCCAATTGAAACTCGGATGATTTCTCTAGCTAGAGTTGTAAGTGTTAGAAGTGAGTCCCTTGAAAAGCCTTTGGTAGTTGTTTACGGTATTTGATTACTCATTCAACATTTCTTGAAATGCAGGTATTGTTGGGCAATTTTCAATTGTATGAATGTTACATGCACAAATACCACAGACAACTTCCTTATCCCTATCCTTCCTAAGTTCAATGGCCTCGAGTTTTCTTATGAGACTAGCCACTTTAACTTTGATATCATCTTCCTCTTTCAAAAGATATATTCCACCTCTCTCCTTTGATTGATTAGGCTTAGACGTGATGCTCGTTCTTGGGGGAAATGTCCCATGATTGTGCGGTTTCAGCAAGTTTATCAAAGTAATCACACACTTCATCAACATCTTTGTTTAGGAATTCCCCATTGCACATTGTCTCAACAAATTGGCACATGGAAGATGTCAGTCCTTCATGGAAGAAATTTGTTATGCGCCACATTTCAAAACCATGTTGTGGGCATGAATTGACAAGATCCTTGAATCGCTCCCAACATTGGAAGAATGTTTCATCTTCCCTTTGGGCAAAGTTCATGATCGACTTTCTGATGGTGTTCGTTTTATGATATGGGAAGAATTTCTTTATGAACACCCTTGTCATGTCATTCCATCTGCCAATAGATCGTGGACGTAGTGAATGTAACCATGTCTTAGCCTTTTCTTTCAGGGAGAAAGGGAAGAGTTTCAACCGAATTGTGTCCTCAGACACATTAGGAAAGTATAAAGTGGCGATGATCTCATCAAACTCTTTTAAGTGTAAATATGGATTTTCAGATTCAAGCCCAAGGAACTTTGGAAGGAGTTGCATCACTCCTGGTTTAATGTCTATGTTTCCTATATTTTCTGAAAAAACCCATACAGGAAGGGGTGTCACCCCTGCAGGTTGTAAATAGTCTCGTAAAGTACAAGGAGGGAGTGCTTGATGCACCTCGTTCTCATCCTGGATTTCCTCCACCCAAGGTTAGGGTGGATTTGGAGGTTGATTGGTCAGTTGATTTGAAGCCATAACTTTGGTCAACTTTGTGGATGTCACGCCCCAAACTTGGTAACCGAACTCATAAGGAACCCAATGGCCGGTTCTAGCCGCAATAGCCTTCGTAGTACCCCATTCTTGGCTCCTGAGACAGGTTTCGATCCTCGAATCCTACAAGGAGGATTTTAACAGCAGTATAATCATTCCAATACGAGCATACCCAAGATCACAGCAAGTACATATGAGAATAACAAAGGGCACACATCACAAAATCCACTAAGAATTTGAACTTTTACAAGTTTACATCAGGTTCAAGAGAACATACATAAGGTAATAAGAAAGAGAGAGAAATCAATAACACTAGAGTCCTCACTGCTCAACTCAACTCCACATTCTGCGGACGACGCCTGCCTAGAATCTCCTGCATGCATCAATCGTGCATAAGCTCATAGAAGCTTAGAGGGTGGTGTAAGTGTGTGACAATGGTGCACAGAAGAATAGTAGGAGATGCAAGAAGGGAAACATGCTCAATGAGAATATCACTAGCCTTACCAAGGCTTATCATGAATACAATGCGATGAGTATTGGACGTCATACTAAGGCAATGCATGAAGGGGCTTACACAGCCAATGTTAATGCGATGCAAGTAATGCCAGTGCCCATATCCAAACCATATGTCGAGTACATTTCCAATCCTAAGGAAATTACCAAGGTCCATTACACTGCTGAATGACTGCCGCTCTACTGTAATGACCTGAAAAATTTTGTGCCAAGACCCGAGTACTACCTCTATTTTCCTTAGAAGTTATTTGTGGATTACTTAGCGCTAAACTCGATTGCTTGTGAAATTAGCATCAATCACTTTAAATTTGATCTGCATGACTCAAAACCTGTAGAATCATTAACGCTATGTTACTCTGAAATCTGGGATTCAATGCTAAATCCAGTTGCTCTTGGAAATTTTTAGAAGTATTGGATCGGACCTGGACCGCGCGTCGGAAGTCCGATAGTGATGATCTTAGGTAGTTATGGTCACTATGTTGGACTTAGCCATCACCTCAAAAATCAAGTCCAGATGATATTCTGGGTCGATTTGATTGAGTCCGGAGTGAAGAGTGTGAGAATGGTGAGATATTAAATATGATTTTATGAAATCTGAGTCGTGTCACTTGCGCAACAATTTTAAGCAATCTGACCGTTGGATTCTGACCCAAATTCACCCTCTGATCAGGGAAGGTGGCCCAGGCATGTCATAGTGCTTGTGGACCTGATCGAGTTTCGGTGACCATTGAATTGAGTGTGGTCCGCCACGGCTGATCTATAAAGCCGATCGGTACGAAAACTCAGTCTGACCTAGATCCATGGTCAGTGAACTTAACTCCAACCGCACGTGGGAAAAGGACCACCGGAAGTGTTCTGTTGGATCGAGAGGGGCCTGTTTTGGTTATAACCTAAGTATACCTTGGCCCTGGGGTTATTTTCATCAATGTTAGGCCTATATATAGACCTTAAAACCCTCATTCTCTTTTCTATACGAATTTCCTAACCCTAGCTAAGAAAGAGAGAGGAAAAGAGAGAGAAAGTGAGAGAGAAGTTGGTGAATAATCTTCAGATTCTTTCCTGTTACTCTACATCCTTAAACCACCACTTTTGAATCGTTATTCCGACGATTCTAAGTTCATCCTTGGGTAAGTTAACCTAACCCTAATCTGTGTTAGAGCTTAAAATAGTTTATGTGTTGTTGTAGCTCATTTCTATTCTTGCCTTAGGTTATCTTGTCGCCGTTGACGAAGACATATCGTCTGAATCAGTTCGGTGCTCTATTTCTGGTTTAAGGTGCAGACTTTAATTGTATAGGTTATGATTTTCAAGGCTTTCAATGCCAGTTAATGGTTTATTCTTGCCAAATGCTATGTTTATTTTGCGTTCCTGATATGTATGTGATATATTGAGATTTGTGTATTCTATGTATATGTAGGAAGTACCGTATATGTATAAAATATGAGCATGTGTTTGCCATGATTATTTGTCATGTAATTGTGCTAATTGTATGTGTGACAACTCCTTGGCAAAAGGAATTGTTCAAATGTGTGTATTCCAACATACGTCATGTATGTTGACCTAAGTGTTTGAAGAAATGTCTAAATGGTCTAAAGGGTGATATATTAACCTAATTGCGGGCGTTGAGAAGCGATTCTCAACACTCCTATTGATGTGTATGATTTACCACATGCAAGTCATATTTCTTGTTGTTTAATTTCAAGTATTACTTATGTGAAAATCCATGTTAAGTTAATACTCTTCAAATGCTCACATACCACATGATTTGAGTTGTTGTTCCATTATTATTCTAAATTGTCGATATGAACATCTGTTATAATGGAATATGTTTGGGACTATGAATTAGTCCAGGAAATCGGTAATCGGCCTTGAGTTCGTGGCTGAGGTTGCTTTTGCCACGAAGGACGTGATTTAACGAACCCGAGTCATATTAGAGTTGTCGGTAGTGGTTTGGCCACATGGAGTGTTTGCGCACTCTATATCGTTCAACCCAATGTGCGCTCGTGCTAGTCGAGTTCGTTAAGTAACCCGATTGTCTAATGTATGTTCACCATGTATGGACACTATTGTATGAATCTATGGTACCAAACTTACCGATGAAATCCTGTTAACCATGGTACCTTGATCCGCTAAGACAAATGAGCAGGATATGGTGGTATGGGACACCGTGGTCGAGCTGTCGGCCTACGCTGGGGTGACGAGCCTCCCCGTAGTGACCAGTTAGCAACCAAACTCGTGAGCCGATTATGGTGGTATGAGACACTATATTCGTGCTGTCAGCCTGCATTGATTGGTGATGAGCCCTTTGTAGTGACCTCGAGCATACTTGGATACCGCATTGAGGTGACAAGCCTTATTGTAGTAACAAAGGTATGATAGGCATGCATTGATTGGTGATGAGCCCTTTGCAACGACCTAAAACCATATGATCGTATGAGATGATCTAGGACTGACGACCCTAGAATGGATCACTGTTTAGAAATTTATATGAGGAAGGCACCTTAGCTTCCCAATCCTACTGTATGAAAAGGACTAATAACAACTTGGTAATCATGTTCATGCATCGCATTGCATGTGCCTGGAAGAGGTGGAGCACTTGAGGTGATGTCATGCGTAACGTAATATGAAGACGCTGAGGGTGTACTGGCGAGGGCACGCATCATTCTATATACATCCTTGCACTAACAAGAGTACTTAGGATATGTTTGATTGTTCTGCTTTATCATTACTGCTTGATTGAATTGATTACATCTTAACCTTTGCTTTATTGTTCCACTGAGTTGATCACTCACTCCCACATTCTGGGACGGTGTTTAAACACCCACCAGACTCTGTCTTAGATGCAGATATTGATGGGACCCCTGAGGCAGAGCAGGAGTTCGAGGATGATGAGGCTACATTTTCTTTCATGCAGTTTTCAGGCGGGTTCTTGTGAGCCATGTCTTGATGCGCGGGAATTCTGGGTTTCTTTTGGAATTGATAATGTCTTTTAATGCTTGTATTTTGATAACAACACTTGTAAATATGACCTGGTATGTATATGTATTTCAGGGACTTGCACATGTACACATATGTTCTTTTAAGTCTTCCGCTTGCGTCTTTCACTTATCCCTGAATTATGTTTACAGTTTGGCTTAATCTATTCCATGGTTTATGTACTCATACAGACAACAAACATCCATCATTAAATATGTTGCATAAGTGATGTTTTGAAATTCGGGAGCTGAGTTATGCTCAACCCCTAAATTTCAGGGCGTTACAAGTTGGTATCAAAGCATGAATTGGATTAAACTGGTCCTGGGTTATGGTCACACACCGCACGCTGTCGCCACCTTAGTGTATTTGGGTGCGTGTTGATTGTAGAATTTATGTTTGTGTCCTGTTGCTTCTATCGGCGAAAGTTTACTGAAAATGATCGCCGAGATCGAGTCTGTCCGCACTCCTGATCACACACAGTGACCCAAAATCTCTTCTAGACCATCCCCGGACGAGTCTAGATGGTTTATCTTCTCATCTCAACCCTTCAATTGTCAGTAAATATGTGTTTGTATCAGATTTTAACTCGAATGGCCTGATAGGCGTCGAATCGGACAAAGGGGCCGATCGGGGCATTTCCAGGGGAACCCAGGGGAGACCCACATCATTTTTAAGCTTAGGGACCAGGAGGACCTCTCCCAAACGGCGAGTCATCGCTGGACTGTCCAGAGAGCGGCGATGACCTCGCCGGTTCAACGAGCCCTCGCCGCCCAGAGGGCTAGGCTAACACATGTGAGGCCTAGTGTGGCCCACCCCTCCATGGTTGCTCGGTTAAAACACTTCCTAAACCCTACTTCCTTCACAAAACACCCTCCCAAGCTCTCCTTTTCTTCAAGTTTCTCTCAAAACTCCACCAAATCTCTCCCCAATCTTCTTCTTCTTCCATTTTTCGTGCACACCCAACCAACCCATCTCAAACCCTCATCCCCATTGCTGATTTCACTCTCTTTTCTTCTCATTTGAGCTCTCAAATCCTCCTTTGAGATCTCAAGTGTGTGGAAGCTTCACCATTCTTCCTATTTCTCTCTTTCTCTCATTTTCCATGGCCCTCTTTGAGTTTATCACGACCATATTTTCCATCTTCAACCTTCTTTCTTTGATGGGAAAGAAGAGAGCGCCCGTGGATGAAGTCGGGCCTAGCCGCCCAACTTGTGCATGGAGGCCGAGAGGTGCCGCCTCGAGCACGACCGCCACCCGTGAGTTTCAGACCAAGCGGGACCTTGATCCTCGAGCTCCCATTGGAAGAACCTTGTTGGCGGAGCTATCTCATGGAGTCTATGAAGGCCATAGGGTCCTTTTTTGAGGCTCATGTAGATCCGTGGCTATTTGGTGAGTTTCTTTTGTTGGAGTGCCTGGAAGGGGTTGGTTGGTGTCCCTTGTTTGAGGGCGAATATCGCGCCAATGCAAGCACTATTTGAGCTTTCTATGCCAACATTCGTGATCCTTCGCTAGAGCCTCAGCAATTCAAGATTCCTTATGGTAGTGGTCGGGAGGCCACGATCAACGTCGCTTTGATATCCCGACTCCTGAATGTGCCACTTGGTGAGGTACATGCCAGTGAGAAGAATTTGAGTAGTATGCGCGAGAGGGATCATCACACCCGGCTCTTGTGTGGTCGTTTGGTCGAATGGCAGCCTAATAGAAGCTTTCTAGCTACCAACATCATGGACGATTTTCACTTGCTTCACCACATGTGTACGTTCAATGTATATCCAAGGTGGAGCAACCGTAGCGAGTGTACGCGCCTGATAGTAGATTTTCTGTATCAGGTGGGGCAAGGAGTGAAGCTATGTGTGCCAACGTACATTTTGCGTCAGATTATCCTCATTGCTCGTTCGAACAGGAGGACCGAATCGCTCCCATTTGGCTGACTTATCTGTAAGCTTGCACATGAGTTTGGCTATAGGCTTGGGGTAAAAAAGTTGGTACCTGTTCGATACATTAATGAGATGACCCTAAATCAGATGGAAATTGGGCCTCGTCGACGACAAGCCTTAGAGAGTGAGGATGAGACAGAGAGCGACGAGGAAGAGAGTTATGCCGAGGGTGGAGTTAAGATTGAAGAAGAAACAGAGCAGGACGAGGAAGAGGTAGAGGCACAGGATACGAGTGAGAGTTCTCCTGTAGAACCAGAGCAGAGCACGAATCAGGCTGCCAGGGATGCCCGTATCGCTCGGCTTGAGGAAGGGCAGGCTGTTCTACACTAGGATATCATGGATCTTTGAGGCCTTGTGAAGCATAAGTTCAAGAAGGTGACTCGAACTCTGAAGTCTATCCTGTGTTGCTTGCAGGATAAGGGTGCCCCACCTCCATCTCCTGATTTCGATAAGTAGATGCAGTTGTAGTCATCCTTTGCTTTGTTTTGTTGTTTGCTTTTATGTATAGCCGTTGTTGGCTTTAGTAGTTGAAAGTTATCTGTTGTTGTTTGAAGTTTTAGATGTTTAGTTCACATGTTTTCCCTGTTGTGATTCATGTAATGCTGCACTACTTGTATTGCGACAAATTTTGTTAAATGGAATGCATGTTGTTTATCGTTAAAGTTGTGCTGTGAATGTTGTGTGGGTGGATTATGTGGATGTTGAATCTTACAGGTTGCATCCTCTGTTGAATATAGGGTATGCCTCCTAAGGGTTCGAAGACTTCGGCCCGTCTCTCTTTGATCGAGTCGCTTGTCGGGGTTCCTCCCCTGAGCGATAGCCAGACGGATCCACAGTCAGGCCCATCTCATTCTGGTGTTGGGCCGACACCTGTGATTCCACCTATGGCTCCTCCAGTCATGCCTTCAGTTCCTGAGCCAAACCGTGCATCTTCGTCTGCTCCGCCTTCTGATAGGTTTGAGCAGATGATGATGTTGATGCAGCAACAACAGATTCAGCAGCAGCAGCAGCACCACCACCACCAGCAGCAGCAGCAGCAGTTTTTATCTTTCATGACTGGCATCTTTGCTCAGTCAGTGGGGGCGACTCCACCTGCTTCGCTTATGCACCCATCTGGGAGCGCTAGTGTGAGCGGCACATTTGAGGGATTCCAGCGCTTACGACCTCCCACATTTGTGGTTTCTCATAAACCCGAGGAGGCCGAGTACTGGATTGATCGCATCTCTAAGATGCTGAGACCGCTGCACTATTCTGAGGTTGAGCAGGTCGAGCTTGCCTCCTTCATGTTTGAGAAGGAGGCCAGTTTATGGTGGGACAGTGTTCTTCGCACTGTTGAGGAAGGATATGAGTAGTCGTGGCAAGCGTTTGAGGCACGCTTCCACGAGAAGTATTTTCCGGTTACGTACCGACACGAGAAGGAGAGTGAGTTCCTTCGCCTTCGCCAGGGAGGGATGTCGGTGGCGGAATATGAGAACCGGTTCACTGAGCTAGGTCGCTATGCTCCCTTGATTCTGAGCGATCAGCTGATGAAGATGCGGCGCTTTTTTGAGGGATTGAGGCCTGAGATCCAATCGAAGATGTGTTGTGCTAGCATATCTTCCTATGCGGAGTTGGTGAGCATGTCCTTCCGAGCTGAGAAGGATGGGGACAGGTCATCCCATATGCGTGCACCTATGGTTCCTAGGCCACGACCTGACTTCCAGAGTGCACCATTTCTCGGCAAGAGGCCGCGAGCAGATTCTCCTCCGAGGCGTTCAGCGCCGCCCGCTCAGCAGGTGCGAGCTAATCTTCGCTGTTTGTACTGTGGGAAGATGGGGCATTTGGATCATTATTGCTTTTCGCGTATGCGGGACAGTGGTTTTACTCCACCGCAGAGGATCAGCCGTCCGATGCCTCAGGTTATTTCACCTCCACCTCTTCGTTCAGCGCCAGCTCATCCATCCTTCAAACCTTCTGTACCTAGCTTCAGGCCACCTTAGTGGCCCATGGTTCCTCCGCCGAATCGTCAGCAGCAGGCTCATGTTCATGTGCTCTCAGCTGAAGCGCCTATGTCTGACTTGGTGCCGAGATCCTTTGAGGTTACAGCTCATATTGAAGGTATTCCCGTTTCTATGTTGGTGGATATAGGGTCCATTACTTCTCTTATATCGTATGCGGCAGTTAGGCGTCTGAGCTTGGGCACTGTTTCTATAAAAGGAGTGACGCTCACTACCGCTACAGGGATCTCCTCTGCTATGAATAAGTATTGTTTAGATTGTTTGATTGATCTTGGAAGTGGATCGATTCTTGATGATCTTTTTGTCGCACCTCTTTTCCATTACGATGTTATTATGGGTATGGATTGGCTCACAAGGATGCGAGCAGAGATTGATAGTGAAGCAAGGTCAGTGACAATCCATGGACCTGAGAGCGAGACAGTTACTTTCCTAGTTCAGGTCAGTCACCCTTTTCGTCTTGATTATTATACTTCTCTGTTGGAGAGTATGGCTGGATCGGCGTTTGAAAGCATGCTTGTAGTCTGGGAGTTTGAAGATGTGTTTGAGTCGATTCCTGGATTATCCCCTCAGTGTGAGATTGATTTTACTATCGATCTCATGCCTGGTGCGGCACCCATTTCTTTGCCCACCTATCGTATGCCTCCGAGTGAAATAGAGGAATTGAGGAAGCAGATAGATGGTTTGTTGAATTTGGGCTTTATTCAGCCTAGTGTGTCTCCTTGGGGAGCACCTGTTCTGTTTGTGAAGAAGAAAGATCGTTCCTTGTGATTATGTATTGATTATCGCAGGTTGAATCTAGTAATTGTGAAGAATAAGTATCCTTTTCCTAGGATTAATGATCTGTTTGATTAGTTGAAGGGGGCACGGTACTTTTTGAAGGTTGATCTGCAGTCAGGGTATCACTAGTTGCACATCAAGAATGAGGAAGTGCAAAAGACCGCCTTTAGGACTAGCTTTGGCCACTATGAGTTCCTTGTGATGTCGTTCGGTCTTACGAACGCACCGGCTATGTTCATAGATCTGATGAAACAGGGTGTTTCGGTCATTCTTGTTCCGATTCGTCATTGTCTTTATCGATGACATCTTGATATATTCTGCGAGTCGGGAAGAGCAAGAGAAGCACTTAAGAACGGTCTTGGATACTCTTAGGAAGAATCAACTTTTTGCGCAGTTCAAGAAATGCGATTTCTGGAAAGAGGAAGTCAAGTTCATGGGACATGTGGTGTCCAAGGAAGGGATAGCTGTCGATCTTGCTAAGGTAGCTGCAGTTCAGGACTGGAAGCATCCTGGTTCAGTTATTGAGGTAAGAAGCTTTCTGGGTCTAGTAGGCTATTATTGACGCTTCATACGAGACTTCTCGAAGATTGCCAGACCATTGTCTCAGTTGACATGGAAAGATTTGAAGTTTGCTTGAAATGAGAGGGCAGAGATAGCTTTTCAAGAGCTGAAGGACAAGTTGACATCTGCCCCTGTGCTAATATTGCCAGAGTAAGGGGTTAAGTATACGATATATACTGACACCTCTCGCATTGGTCTGGGTTGTGTCCTTATGCAGAAGGACAGGGTGATTGCTTATGCTTTGAGACAGTTGAGGAAACACGAAGAGAATTACCTTACACACGACCTGGAGTTGACAGCTATCATTTTCGCATTAAAGCTCTGGAGACATTACCTCTATGGAGAGGAGTTCGGGCTCTTTTGCGACCACAAGAGCCTTAAGTATATTTTCACGTAGCGTGATTTGAATATGAGGCAGCGCCGATGGATGGAAACATTGAAAGACTTTAAGTTAGATGTTTCTTACCATCCGGGCAAGGCGAACCTTGTGGCAGACGCATTGAGTCGCAAGAAGGCTATAGGTTTGCGGCTCCGCTAATGATAGCAGAATGGGACATGTTGGAGTTTGTGCAAGACTTTGAGTAGAAACTTACGGTGGAAGAGCTGTATGAGGTTATCGCACACATTCGTGTACAACCCCTCATTGACGAGAAGATCGTTGCAGCTCAGGCAGATGATGAGCTTTTGGCGAAGATGAGAAAGCGGGTTAGTATAGATGAGAACTCCGAGTGGAGTGTTAGTTCTGATGGGGGCCTATGATTTCGTGGCCGGTTATGTGTCCGAGACATTCCTGACTTGAGATGGGAGGTTCTCGAGTTAGACCATAGTTCTAAGCTTGCGATGCATCCAGATAGCACGAAGATGTATCAAGATATGAGAAGATCTTATTGGTGGGACAACATGAAGGTTCATATTGCTGAATTTGTATCTAGTTATCTCATGTGCCAGCAGGTCAAGGCAGAGCATCGCCGACCTCCTGGGCTGCTTCAGCCCATGCCCATAGCAGAATGGAAGTGGGACTTCATCTCTATGAATTTTATTTCAAGGTTGCCGAGAACGAGGAAGGTACATGACTCTATCTGGGTGATCGTTGACCGATTGACGAAGTCGGCTCACTTCTTACCAATTAGAGTCATAAACTCTTCAGACGGGTTGGCTAGGTTGTACATCAAAGAGATTGTACATCTGCATGGAGTTCCCTTGAAGATTGTGTCTGATAGAGACGCGTTTCACTTCTATCTTTTGGACTCGTATCCAAGAAGCGATGGGTGTGAAATTGAAGTTTAGCACCGCGTTTCATCTGTAGACAGATGGGCAGACGGAACGTGTGAATCAAATTATAGAAGACATGTTGCGAGCTTGTGTTTTGGATTTCAAGGACAGTTGGGATGATTGTCTCCCTTATGCAGAGTTCGCGTATAATAACTTTCCAGTTGAGTATTGGCATGGCTCCCTACGAGGCATTATATGGTCGCCCGTGCAGAGCACCGCATTGCTAGGCAGAAGTTGGCGAGCATAGTTTGATTGGCCCGGAATTGGTGCAGGCGACTTCAAAGAAAGTTGATACTATTCGACGTCGACTTCTGACAGCTCAGAGCAGGCAGAAGAGTTACGCTGATACGAGGCGGCGACCGCTTGAGTTTGAAGTTGGAGACCATGTGTTTCTTAAGGTTTCTCCTATGAAGGGAGTTCTGCGGTTCGGTAAGAAGGGAAAGCTCACGCCGAGATTTGTTGGTCCATTTCAAATTCTGGATCGAGTGGGAGCGGTAGCATACCGCCTTGCTTTGCCCACACCACTTGTGGGCGTGCATAACGTATTTCATGTTTCTATGCTGAAGAAGTACGTTCCTGATCCTTCGTATATTATCAATTAGGAGCAGGTGCAGTTGAGCGGGGATGCCACATATGTACTGCGACCGACGCGTATCTTAGACAGGAAGGAGCAGGTATTGCGTAGCAAGGTCATCCCTCTTGTGAAAGTTCTATGGACGCATCATAGTGAAGAAGAGGCTACTTGGGAAATCGAAGCTGAGGTCAGAAAGAGCTACCCTCAGATCCTTGAGGAATATGAGAAGGTACGAATTTCGAGGATGAAATTTTCTTTAAGGGGGGTAGATTGTAATGACCCGAAAAATTTTATGCCAAGACCCGAGTACTACCTCTATTTTCCTTAGAAGTTATTTGTGGGTTACTTAGCGCTAAACTCGATTGCTTGTGAAATTAGCATCAATCACTTTAAATTTGATCTGCATGACTCAAAACCTGTAGAATCATTAACGCTATATTACTCTGAAATCTGGGATTCAACACTAAACTAGTTACTCTTGGAAATTTTCAAAAGTTTTGGATCGGACCTGGACCGCGCGTCGGAAGTTCGATAGCGATGATCTTAGGCAGTTATGGTCATTATTTTGGACTTAGCCATCACCTCAAAAATCAAGTCCAGATGATGTTCTGGGTCGATTTGATTGAGTCCGAAGTGAAGAGTGTGAGAACGGTGAGATATTAAATATGATTTTATGAAATCTGAGTCGTGTCGCTTGAGCAACAATTTTAAGCAATCTGACCGGTGGATTTTGACCCAAATTCACCCTTTAATCAGGGAAGGTGGCCCAGGCAAGTCATAGTGCTTATGGACCTGATTGAGTTTCGGTGACCGTTGAATTGAGTGTGGTCCGCCACGGCTGATCTGTAAAGCCGATCGGTACGAAAACTCAGTCTGACCTAGATCCATGGTCAGTGAGCTTAAGTCCGACCGGACGTGGGAAAAGGACCACCGGAAGTGTTCCGTTGGATCGAGAGGGGCCTGTTTGGGGTTATTTTCATTAATGTTAGGCCTATATATAGACCTTGAAACCCTCATTCTCTTTTCCATACGAATTTCCTAACCCTAGCTAAGAAGAGAGAGGAAAAGAGAGAGAAAGTGAGAGAGAAGTTGGTGAATAATCTTCAGATTCTTTCCTGTTACTCTACATCCTTAAACCACCACTTTTGAATCATTATTCCGGCGATTCTAAGTTCATCCTTAGGTAAGTTAACCTAACCCTAATTTGTTTTAGAGCTTAGAATAGTTTATGTGTTGTTGTAGCTCATTTCTATTCTTGCCTTAGGTTATCTTGTCGCCATTGACGAAGACATATCGTCTGAATCAGTTCGGTGCTCTATTTCTGGTTTAAGGTGCGGACTTTAATCGTATAGGTTATGGTTTTCAAGGCTTTCAATGCCAGTTAATGGTTTATTCTTGTTATGGATGAGGTTTCACATGCCAAATGCTATGTTTATTTTGCGTTCTTGATATGCATGTGATATATTGAGATTTGTGTATTCTATGTATATGTAGGAAGTACCGTATACGTATAAAATATGAGCATGTGTCTGCCATGATTATTTATGTGTAATTGTGCTAATTGTATGTGTGACAACTCCTTGGCAAAAGGAATTGTTCAAATGGACGCTATTGTATGAATCTAGGGTACCAAACTTACCGATGAAATCCTGTTAACCATGGTACCTTGATCCGCTAAGACTCATGAGCCGGACATGGTGGTATTGTATACCGTGGTCGAGCTGTCGGCCTACGCTGGGGTGACAGCCTCCCCGTAGTGACCAGTGAGCAACCAAACTCGTGAGCCGATTATGGTGGTATGGGACACTATATTCGTGCTGTCGGCCTGCATTGATTGGTGACGAGCCCTTTGTAGTGACCTCGAGCATACCTGGATACCGCATTGAGGTGACAAGCCTTATTGTAGTAACGAAGGTATGATAGGCATGCATTGATTGGTGACGAGCCCTTTCCAGCGACCTAAAACCATATGATCGTATGAGATGATCTAGGACTGACGACCCTAGAATGGATCACCGTTTGGAAATTGATATGAGGAAGGTACCTTAGCTTCTCAATCCTGCTGTATGAAAAGGACTAATAACAACTTGGTAATCATGTTCATGCACCGTATTGCATGTGCCTGGAAGAGGTGGAGCACTTGAGGTGATGTCATGCGTAACGTAAGATGAAGACGCTGAGGGTGAACCGGCGAGGGCACGCATCATTCTACATACATCCTTGCACTAACAAGAGTACTTAGGACATGTTTGATTGTTCTGCTTTATCATTACTGCTTGATTGAATTGATAACATGTTAACCTTTGCTTTATTGTTCCATTGAGTTGATCACTCACTCCCACGTTCTGAGACGGTGTTTAAACACCCACTAGACTCTGTCTTAGATGCAGATATTGATGCGACCCTTGAGGCAGAGCAGGAGTTCGAGGATGATGAGGCTGCATTTTCTTTCATGCAGTTTTCAGGCGGGTTCTTGTGAGCCATGTCTTGATGCGCGGGAATTCTGGGTTTCTTTTGGAATAGATAATGTCTTTTAATGCTTGTATTTTGATAACAACACTTGTAAATATGACCTGGTATGTATATGTATTTCAGGGACTTGCACATGTACACATATGTTCTTTTAAGTCTTTCGCTTACATCTTTCACTTATCCCTGAATTATGTTTACAGTTTGGCTTAATCTATTTCATGGTTTATGTACTCATACAGACAACATACATCCATCATTAAATATGTTGCATAAGTGATGTTTTGAAACTCGGGAGCTGAGTTATGCTCGACCCCCGAATTTCAGGGCGTTACATCTATAGACCCCGCACAATCAAATGAGCGTAAGTGACCTCACTACCCACCTGTGGACAACCTATCACCAACAAGGCCCTAAGGTAGCAGACCCATTTACGAGCTGGTCAGACTCAGCCTAGCAATGCTTCCTCACACCAGGCAGGTAAGGCCACACCCCTATCCAACCAACTACATGACAGTGGGAGTCGCGGCCTAACGGTATAAGGCTCTCGTGTGCTAATAGTTTCCACTCGGTCACGGCGTTGGAGCAGATCCTTGGTACCATGGAAGTTTTGAAAATTTTATCCAAGGGCATCCTATGCACCCAGTATGCTCAAGTAATATTTCTGGTGTCCACTCATATGGCCATCCACGAATATCCCTGTGGAGGCGAGGCCCTGATGAAGCAAGGGTGGTATCATCATAAAATGTGATGCCAATGCATGAGTCACACATATAGATCATGCACAAGGGGAGAAACTCCATCCCTTTATGACCACCATGAAATGTAATTAATTCACACAAATGATGCGTATGGGTCATGTAAGTGTGCTACCTGTAGAATCTAAAATCCTTCGTCCTAAGAGGGATAAGGTCTAGGCACATAAATAGGTGTTTTAAGGAGAAGAGAAATCCTCTAGTGGGGGCCCAGTACTTTGGGAAGGCCCATAAGCTAAGAGAATTATGATCCTAAGGAGGAACGGTCCTAGCCAGGCCCAAGGTGGGCCTTCAACCACCTATTAGGGCCCTTATAGGTTTACCTTAGGGCCACTAAGGAGGACATTCAACCTCAACTAAGTCCCAAAAGGTAGCCCACTACGTATGTAAGGAAAAGTCCAAGGTCCAATCATCCGTGGCATAGTGGGCCATACATTAAGCCCAATATATAGGCAACCTGGTGGGCCCTTAAGCAAGGTTAGGGCCCAACCATAAGGGTCATGGGTTTACTCATTGTGGTGAGCCTAATGGCAGCCCATTATCCTAACATATGGGAAATCTTTATATTTTTAACACAAGTAAGTTGAGCCTCACATCTTGCCCCAAGTATGGATTTATTATAGTGGGTAAACAAGGGCCCAACTACTTGAGTGTTTGGCCCATAAGACCCATCACAATGGCATGGTAAATATAAGACCCAAGGGTTCAATGGGCCTATCAAAAGTTCTAACCCAACCAAGGCTATAAAGCTCATACTTAACTAACAGACTAGCCCAAGAAGAATCCAATTGGGATGGGCCTTTAATCATGCCCTAATTAAGCCCAAAGAAATAAAATTAAATTAAGATGGTAAGATAGCTGTCTTAACTCCTCAAATCTAGTGGGCCATATTGCCCCAAAAGAACATTTATAGGCAACAATTATTGGGCAAAATGCCAAATTCCAGCCCACCCAAATTCTGGGTTGGTTGGAGTTCAATCATAGAAGTATTTCTTAGTATATTTAATCTCTGATGGCCCACACACATCACTGTGGGCCCCACCAGATGAGAGAGGATATGCAACACATATATCAAATTGGCCTGGCCGTTGGAATGCAAGCCTAGCAGTAGCCTAAGGCAGGGATGTCCCATGTGTAGGCAGCCCTATGGGCCTGGGGTATCTGGCCTAAAAATTCACCCAATGGGCCCCAATTGAATACCAACAAAAAGGAGGATGATCAATCCCCTAAGGACCCCACATAGATAGGTGGTGGGATATGCGACACATCAAGGTGGGCCCACGAAGCAGGCTGGACGCCCTAGCCTGGGCATCCCTGCCTAATGGGCCACTCCTGGCCGCACCACAGTCAGCTTAAATTTCCGTTGGGTCTAAAATTTTTCAAGGTGATACTTCCGTATATAGGACACACCTCTAAAATATTTCAGAATTTTTGGATATTCCTAAGTATTTTAATTAATTTAAACAAAACAGTCTGTCTAGAAAATCAGACAGACCTGGATGTTCCAACATGGTGGGCTAGTCCGGCCCTTGACACGGTGTGCACAGGGGTCCATTGGCCCTAAAATTTGGTAAGTGGGTCCTAAAATGAGTGGGCTAGCTCTCTGTAAATTTTCATAATTTTTAGACACCTAAAAGTATTTTAATACATTTCAGAATTCCAACTTGTCCAGGGTGGATTGTTGCTGGAATTGTATCTGTCCCTATGTTTGGGACCACATTGGGTGGGCCTGGACCCACCCAAACCCTTGGAAAATTGAGGGAAAAGGTGGCCCTACATCTTTAAAATAAGTGGGGTCCACTGGAGTGGCCCACTTCTTCCAAAAAGTCAGGTGAATATAGTGTTTTCCTCCATACTGTATTGTTGAGCTGTTCAGAAATTTCTGGGCAGTTAGCCATCTTTGGCCCAACCCATAGGCCTCAATCATGGGAGATAGGGTGTGGTCCCCATACCACATCAAAGTGGGGTCCACACACTACAAAACACCTAAATAAATTTGGGATAAAAATCCTGCAAATAGGTCTAAACAGTAACTCAAAATACATGTTCCAACCGGGCCTGAAATCTGGACAGCAACATAGGCTGTCCATATTTCAGCCCATGTAAATAAATCAAGGGGTCCATAGCCCTGTTTCCTCATGTGAGGTCTACCTTGATAGGTTCACAAAATTTCAAACCCATCAGAGCTCTCAAGCCTCTATAAAAATCCATTTTAGAGTCCATCCAAACCATGCATGTATGATTGGGCCTGGATGTCCAATCAAGGTGGGCTTAGACGTCTCATCTTACTGGGGGCCTGGGATGTTGCTGACCTACTTTGGTGGGCCACATATTATCAGAAAATATACAGAATTAGATAAGGGAAAGGAGGGAGAGAAGGAGCAAGATCGGCCATAGGTGGGAGGTCCCGCCACTAATGGGCCACCCACACACATATCCACACCATCACTATATCATACACTTACATGCAAGCCAAGATACATCAAAATAAGTTGCTGGATGGTAGGAATCCCTTCCCTACATGCATGTAAAGGCCTAGGTGGCCCATGTGATGCAAGGATTAAGAGGAAATCATCATAGTGTGTCCATGGAAAATGACCCACCATGGAATGGATTGTGAAGGATCTAGGCCCTTGGCCTTCATCCTAGGAACCATATAGGGTCTCCACCATGGATTGGTGGGCCCTACATGCTCCCATGTACGTAAAAAAATGAAGGGAAGAAAGGAAAGAAGAAGAAAGAGAGATGAAGCCAAGAAGAGCACCCACCTTAACGGATCCCACTCCAAAGTTACATCAATCTACTCTTCATTCTCCAAGGGACATGTTTCAATGGGTGAGATGGATTGTTGAAGGTTAGATGGGAGGGGATTTGAGGGAGAAGGGTCTGGAGAAGAGAGGAAGATGGAAGGGAGGTTGCTGGAAATTCTAGTAATGGAGGAAAATGAGGGGGGGGGGGGGGAGGAGATTACAATATTTAGGCCTTTAGACTAGGCTTGGGTGGTGTTTGTTGAGATGGGTGGTGTTTCCATAGCATTTGTGTGGTGTGTGTGTAGTGTGCATGGGGACTTGTGCCATGGGTGATGGTGGTCCACCTGCATTCCACCTAAGTGGGCCACATGATCAATGGTCATATAATGAAATGTACACAACTTTTGATCTACATATCGGATTTATGCATGAGACACAGCATTGGAATCGTGGTGACAATGCAGTCGCAATGACATAGGTCTTGGGTCAATCCGAGTTGGGTCTACATGATCGAACTCAAGGATGACTGTAAACACTATTTAAGGGTCGCAGGTTGCCGGAATTCGACCGGTAGGACCGCGGGACCAAAATGGATAGTGCATACTCACACACACACATGCACACATGCGAACTCGAGTCGGGTCTCACACTTGAGTGGTGTCTAATCCTGTGATGGGTAGATAACCCCTCAACTAATCCGCTTTCACGTAAGAGACGTCGAGTGTTGTCACGGACCTACTTGGGCATGAAACACTCTCAGCTCTCAATTTCAGAATCTAACTTAAACCTAAAAAAGAAAAAGGGAAATAGAAATCTAGAAATAGAAAGAGAGAGAATTAGAAGGACGTTACCAAATTAGAAGTTTCTAAGTTAGGATCCTGCAAACGAAAAAGGAAAGTGAATTAGTTTCTAAAAAGAGAAATAGAAAGTTTCTAAAAATAGAAAGTAACTTAGTTTCTAAAAAAGAAAAAAAGAAAGTAAACTAGTTTCTAAAAAAGAAATAAGAAAGTTTCTAAAAGTAGAAATAGAAAGATAAGTTAGTGTCCAAAACTTAAAAAAGAAAGTTTCTAAAAAAAACGTTGTTTCTAAAAACGAAAAAGGAAAGTTTCTAAAAAGAAATTATGAAAGTTTCTAAAAAAAATTTAGTAAAGTTTCTAAAAAAGCAACCTAGTTTCTAAAAATGAAATAGGAAAGTTTCTAAAAAAAAAAAAAAAAAAAAAAAACCTAGTTTCTAAAAATGAAAAAGGAAAGTTTCTAAAAACAAATTAGGAAAGTTTTTTAAAAAAGTAACCTAGTTTCTGAAAACGAAATAGGAAAGTTTCTTAAAATTATTATTATTATTTTTTTTTTAAAGGAAAGTTTCTAAAAGCAAATTAAGAAAGTTTCTAAAAAAAGCAATCAAGTTTCTAAAAACAAATTAGGAAAGTTTCTAAAAATAAATTAGGAAAGTTTCTATATATATATATATATATATATATATATATATATATATATAAGCAACCTAGTTTCTAAAATCGAAAAACGAAAGGAAATTACTTTCTAAAAATATATTAAGAAAGTTTCTATCCTAGAATTAGAAAATAAATTAGTTTTTAAAAATAGAAAAAGAAAGTTTATAAACCTAGAAATAGAAAGCTAAGTTAATTTCTAAAATAATTCAGAAAAAACCTAACCTAAAAATAGAAAGTAGAAAAACCCTAATCTTAAACTAATTCCAAAACAAATTAATCTTAGAAAAACGCAACCGTTAGTCCCCGACAACGGCACCAAAAACTTGTTCACAACCCCAAGTGTAGGGTCGCGATATAGTAATAATCTCGGTGAGACCTAGGTCGAATCCATAGGGACTAACTTGCGTGTCTTCTGAAAGTAACTAGAACTAAAACTAAAAGAACATGTAAATCTAAATCTGAAATAATTTAGAGAGTAATTGTGATTAAAGTGATTAAAACTAACAAATTCAAATGTGGTAACTAGGGTTTCTAAGGATCCACTTGTAGTGATCAGGGAGATCTATGCTTAATTCAAGGACACAACTGGAATCAGAGTCTCATCTTATCTAGTTGGAAGATATCTCAATAAAACCAAATCTGAACTTCCTTTGACGTAATTCTCAATGGATGAGAGGTGTGAGAACTGGAAGTGATTCTATTTTAAAACCAAGCGCAGAAGACAAGGCACATAATAGGATTTACCAATCCCACAACCAATCATAAGAGAATTGGGAAGTTTAGGCAGGATTCCATCACCCAACCATGCCCATGGGATGATGGTGAATAATAGGATTGCCTAATTTCACAATCTCAATGCATGAAAAGAACATACTCAAAGCTATAATAGATCTATTGTAATTTGAGTCACAATAAACCATTAAAAACTGAAAGTATTTCTTAAATATTAAACTAAAATCAAAGATAGTTCAACTTAAACATGAATCAAAGTAATAGAAAATATCCCATTATGCTACAAGCTTCACCTCTTACCCCTAACTAAGAGGTTTAGCCAACCATAGACAACTAAGGAAAATGAAGAAAAACTCTTGGCGATGACTTCTCTGAGATTTTGCTTTACTCCTTAAATCCTAGAAGATGCCTAGGAACATCCTAGGGAGTCCTATTTATAGTTGTGGAACTCCAACTTTTGCACCTAGTTGGAAAACTCGAGAAACATTCTGAATTGGGTCAAGTAGTTTTCTTCTTCAGTCTACCTTCCATTGCAAGAATAAATAAGAAAATGCAAGGAAGGATTTAAGGATTTTAAACTCAATAGATTTTTAGGAAGAAAACCCAACAAACCATAATAAAACTTGAAATAAATGCAAGATTCAAGCAAGATGAGACCAAAAGAGCCTAAATCCAAAAGAAAATCGAAAATGGACCACTTACAAGAATCAAAGGTGGGTTCGACGGGTTGGAGAAGGGGCTTGAGAAGAAGAAGAAGATTTTGAAGAAAAAGTGCTTTTTCACCATAAAAAAGGGTTTAGCTCGCGCACCACGACTAGTCGAGTATGTGCTCGACCAGTCGTGAGAGCACAAAAATGCATATATATTTTATTTTTCTCAAATTTTAAAATGAAATAAAATCACACAAAAATACACAATAGTACAAGCATGTAATCATAAACATTTCAAGAAGAATTACACATACCAATATCCAATTTTAATTTGGAAAACCTGTTTCTATCAAGTGGTTTGGTGAATATGTGTCACGGCCCAAACTCGAAAACCGGGCTCACAAAATTCTCGATCGCTGAATCCGTTGCTAACAGCCTCCATAGTACCCCATTCTCGGCTCCTGGCACCCATACACCAGGTTATGATCCTGGGATCCTACAATGAGGATTTTAAACATGATTTGATTCGTAATGAGCATAACCATAAGCATAACCCACAAATAATAACCACAAGAACACCATCACACAATCAACTATAATAAAAAACTTTGAGTATAATGCGTATGAAGGGAAATACAAGATAGTGATAATAACAGAAACTCCTGAAGCTCAACTGTATGCTCCAACTGCGACGAGACTATGGCTGCGTCCCAGCGTCACCTGTGCACATCAATCATGCATAAGCTTATAGAAAGCTTAGAGGGTGGTGTAAGTGTGTGTAGTATGAAGTTCTTAGAATGTAATGCCAGAGTAATGTGAAATCATGCTGATAAGTACATGAATGCAATCAATCATACCAAGGCTATGTGGTGCAAGATATGAATGTTATCGGCCATATCGAGACCATGCGATGCGAGATGCAACTCAAGCATGACATCCTCATCCAAATCCTCATATAGCTCATCAAATATCAGTACAGTTTTTATTTTGGATAATCACCGGGGTCTAGTACACTCTACACCAGCTTGTCGTCCCTATCCGAATGTACAACTGGGAGAGTGGAAGAGACTTCACTATCCGTCTGCCAATATCGGGCCCGGCTCGTCGATAGCGGACTCATTCCTCAAGCAGGTCAAACTCAACCTAGAAATTGTCCCCTCATTCAGGCAGATAAGGTCACACTCCTTTCCAACAGACAGATGCGGCCTACTGGTATATGGCCCTCGTGCGCTCATGTATCCACTCGGTCTCGACGTTGGAGTCATCCTCTGGTACCATCGGGTTTAGAGATTTTCACCTAGGGACATCTATGATACCTTGATGTTGGAAATAGTATTCTGGTGTCTGAGGAAGCCACAACCCCGATGTCGTTAGGGCATGCAGTAATCATGTCATACAAATGTGAAGTGCATGAATCACACTACCAGTCATGCAGCAAATCTTGCACGTTCGTGCGCACATGTAGGGCAACTCCGCTTATCAGGGAGCCCATAAACAATCTGCCCAAAGGAATATGCTATGATTAGTCACTCCTCATACCAAGCATACATATGATGCATTTGAGCATGAATTGTCACACCCCAAATTCAGAAACAGATAGCTTCCATGATGCCCTGAATTTGGCACTCGACTTCCATACACCAAGTCCCGAGTTCGACGCACCACAAGGAAGATTTCTGATTGAATTTTTTTTATCGTATATACATATAATAGTACCTAAGCATGAAGATCCATGATCAAAATACCAATTAACACTCTCCATTATAAATCCTGATGGTTACAAGTACAATGCTTTCCAAAAGGTACACGACGTCAACATTACCAAATTGAAAAATAGATACAATGCATCGAGAAAGCTAAGTCTTCCAAGCTCCTCCTGTCCTGAAAAAATGGGAAATAGGAAGCTTAGGCAAAAAGCCTAGTGAGTACACACGTGTGTGCAGTGTCCTACATGCAACAAAGACAAATATGCCACAAGGAAATCATGTATGGTGAAAAGAGTGTAGCACGTAAAGTAAGATGCCAATGCCAATGTAATACATATGCATCATAGTAATACTCTGAGTCAATACCACTAGCATCACCAAGTCATATTTTCATTTCTCCCATACTATAGCCATAACCATATTACACGCATCCGTAAACACATCATCATCATATTGTAATACCATATCATAACTGTATATCTTGGAAAGCACTGTGGTCGATACCATACACCAAACACTAGTAACCGACCTCGCATACCTGCCCGGTGGTGGACTTCCACCGACTGTATATTATGGGAAACACCGTGGTCGATACTCATGCACCAGACACCAGTAATCGACCTCGCATACCCGCCCTGCAGTGGACTTCCACCCGGCATGCCAATAGCGGACTTCATTCGCGCTTCTCCTTGACGGCGAGTCAAACCGGTCCCTATTTGCACATCAGCCCTTAAGCAGGTTGGACCCACCTCTTCTCAACCCGACCTCATCAGTGGGAGTCGAATCCATGACCCATGTATCCACTCGGCCCAATGGTGAGGCAACCCTAGCTAGCATAGGGGTTTAGGGACTTTCAACCCAAGGGGCACATCATCCCCTACTACTTCCACACTTCCGGTGTCCCGTTCATTTTCAGGAATAACCCGAGTCATCATCATAAATGTACATTTCATCGTCAAGATCCAACTCATGTTATACGGTACGACTGTGGTATTTTGATTATCATGTATGTCATGATTATACATGAATTCAAGCAACCATGAGAAGGCATACGTTCAAGTGCATGTGGTATGCATATAATTTCTTAAGTTTAGGGTCTGCTTAACCTTTAAGGAAAAAATGATGTATAATCATCATATGCCACTATTAACTATATCAATCCATGATCATGTGACTAAACTGAAGAGGACATGTCTTACACATGAACAAATGTATTGAAGTACACTTGCACATACCATCATTCCATAGTACATGAATATGATCAATATCAACATGGTTAAGTAGATGAATTTAGCATGGTAGGGAGTGGAACAACATTAATCAAGTATTAAATCACATGCTTCTATTAACCACAATCACTGATGTCACTAATATCATCCATAACTATCATAATTACAAGCATTGATTGTAATAAGAGTTACATCATATCCTTCGCAAGATAGATATTCCATTAGTGGCTTTGGCTTGATATGATTTTCTTCAATTGGGACCACATGGTTATACCCTAACTGGGCCTTATGGTTTATGAGTAGTGGTGACGCAAAGTACATGCACCAAGTGGTTATGAGATGAAAGGCTTAGACATAACATATAATAAATGAGCTATAGGATGAATGGTGCTGGCAAAACTCATATAATGTAGTGGACTTCACCTTCACGTGGGTTGTTAGTAGATTGGATTTATAAATAATTATCATAATAATTTTACAATGGTTTGGAAGGCACAGGTAAACTTCATAAGATATAGTGATCCCTAAGTAGAACGACTTGGTATATAATATACACATAAGAGTTAGTCACGGTTGGGTAATGTGGGTTTGTCTCATAAAACGTAGTGGGTCGGTCCTACTTCCAAGTGGTCATGCAAGCAGATTGGTAAACACACAAACGTTATGGTGGGTCCCAACAAGTAGATAGTATAGGTAACTCACACTCATTAAGGTAGTACACGAAAGAACAGTTCAGATGTACATGGCACATGACAACGAGCTTCATGATCGAATTGTTTAGTTGGTAAAACAATTGAACAGTGCCAATAAAATATGTACATTGAGTGGGTTCACATGTGTTCGAAAGTTATATGTTTGATTTACGCTATTTCATGTTGTCTGACTTATTTAGGAATTAGATCTTGGTTATTTTGGAATCGTATTCTAGAATTAGTTAGCCTAATGGATAAATGGTGAAATATGCAATACTCACATCAAGGTATGGTACATAATCAATCTGACACACGCCCTAAGTTCACATATAGAAGAGGTTACACCATCAGCATAGTCCATGAGTCTGAGTAATCACAAAATTCTCATATGCCCACATGGTCTTATGGCCACTCCATTATCAGAAGTCTTTATGGTTGAGTGGCCATACAAATGTTACTCTACTTGTCATAATAAGGGACTTAAGGTGAGATAGTTACTTATTATTATTATTATTATTATTATTATTATTATTATTATTATACCATATTTTGCATAATGGGGCAACCACTTTACTAAATTTTTATGTCAGGTGGCCAGTACCACAATTACACATAATTTATCAGTCACCAAAGCACCACTTGATCATATAGGTGGGCCACACATTCCCCACATACCCACATGATTCACGGCTATTCACGTCATGCATGATTACAAGATTTATAAGCTACATATTCAGCACAATTTTGTCAAATATAGTTATCATTTATCCCGTCAGTGATCATGTGGTTAAGGGCCACAACAATCATAAATCTACCAAGATAAGTAGTCACACAATTGCCCCAATTTTCATATAGTAAGATGGCTATAGAAATCAAGAACTCAAATGTGATGGTCCACACAAATTCCGCCAAGCCACACTACTAGTTGGGCCACCCAAGATCCCAAATTCCTATAGTGTAGTGATCCACATGATTCCTACCAACTGACGGACTAAATGAGGAATAACTATTACAATGGGCACCATGAAAACAACATAGATTACAGTAAATATATAGGCAGCCCCACACTTTAAAATGATCTAATCAAAATAGATGAATGGCTGGTAAAACATGTATCTTAGGTGGTCCATGATCAGTTAAAAAGAAAGATGGATAGATTTCTCACAAACATTGTTGCAGCTCTAGGAAATATTTAACTGTGGATAGTGATCAATATTGCTCCCATGGCATGAGATCGATCTGACTAGTATATAGGACCATACCTTAAAATGATAAGGATAAACCAATGAATGGCATGGATCTATATCATACTACAAGGTAGAGTCCATGGTCAAGGAAGCATCCCCGCATATAAGGGGCACACTAGAGCCTACGAATTTCCAATGGTTGTTACCACTGTTTCTACTTACAGCGTGGCCTACCTAAAATTGAGTTCTACTTCATTTTGTGTCCACGAACAGGACATGGGCTCACTTCCCAAGTGACTGGAAAATATAGGTAGTGTGGGTATACAACACATGCACCTAGGTGGGCTTCACATGCATCTCATTATGTCCAGGAAAGTTTTCATTGGTAAGCATGCAATTCCCTTTCCTTATTATTATTATTATTATTATTATATTTTGTATAATTGTAGGTCCCATTGACATGGGGGGTCCACCCCACGAACAGTTTGTACAACAAACAACATCATAGTTGATATCACCCACTAGATGAATCACATGGATGTAAGGTACATATGTTGGGTGAGGCTTATAACACATGGATGGTCTAAATGATGGATGACTTGGATATAAAATACATGTAATGAGTTGGCTCCATGGTCTAATGACCGACCCAACTTGGTGGCAGTTACACATCACGGTAGAACACAAAGGATTTAATAGTAGGGATTTTTAATTCCCACTGTTTCTTATAGTGTGGTCCACCTAAGGCGCAGATCTGCCTCATTCTTTTACTTATGACTTAAAATGGTCTGAAGGAGTGGATGAATGGCCCAGATATACCTTTTATCACCAAGGTGGGCCACAGAAAAATATAAGTATTTTGAGTACAATTCCCACTGTTCGAGTGGCATGGCCTACATGAACTTTTAATCGGCCTATTTTTTGGGACCATGCAATAAATGGGGCAAGTAAGATGGATGAATGGTGTGGATTTAGCACATACATCATGGTGTGACCATGATCAGCCCCACAAAACCTCCTCCATGCACTTTTCTTTTATGTTATTTTATTATTAAATTTTGTATATTTCTCATCAAGGTGGGTTACTTGAGAGATCCCGTCCATCTATTGTGTGTGTCAGACTTGGGGGGGGGGGGGGGGGGTTTGGGCAATCCAAGTCTCAGATGCATCCAAATTTTAGGTGGGCCCCAATGAGTGCTCTTATATGTTTTAACATGTCTTCACGTGATTTTAGATGGTGTGGGCCACCTGAGTTCTGTGTACGGCTGATTTTTGGGGCTATCCCATTTTTAAAGGGGACTCATCAAAAGCACGATGTAGATGCTCGACAAGCATCAAGGTGGGGTCTATGGGGGGGCTCATTTCCCTTCCCGTTACAAGCTCCAGCGTCATCTGAACGCTGGACGTCAACAATGGGTTGATGCCCTTTGCTATACATTTTTTTTTTATTTCAATAGTTTTTCATAGGTGGCACCGACATCACAACGATCCACTTTGCCTACTAGGTTCCCTGATTCGTAATGGGCCTAATGAGTCCAATATTTGATTTTTTTTTTTTACGTACAGGAATGTTATAGCGGGCCTTAATAGTTTATTACTATTAAAATAATCCTTTTGATGGTGTGGCCTACCAAAGATTTGGATTGGCTTCATTTGTCCGTTCAATGCCTAAAATGAGCTGGGGAATCAGATGGACGACATGGATTAAAGATATACATCATGGGTGGGGCCCGTTGTGGACCCACAGCCCAGCCCCTTTTATTCAAAAGCAGCCGGACGCTGCTTGCTGCAGCGTCCAGCGTGCATTCTCTTTTCTTCCCTTTTTTGTTGTTGTTTTTATTTATTTATTTATTAATTTATTGTAAATGTGGTGTGTGTCACATGTGTGTATGTGTGAGTATGTGGCCAGCCCAATGGGCCACACTTTGGACAGCTTGGATGGCCTACAAAATTTTGGTGGGACCCACTATCAATGGGTCCCACATAAAGCCTATAACAATTGAAGTGTTGTATATTTTCTCTCATACATCCACACCATTATTCACATCATTATCATAATAACATCACCACTATTAACCATCTTTTTACATGTATTCTCCTGTACATCCACACCATTAATCACATCATTATGATCAACATTATCTCCACCATACAAAAATAAAACAAAAACAAAAACAAAATAAGAATGAGTAGGGTGGGTGTACTCAACTTAATGAATTACATGGATTGTTGAGATGGATGCAAGGGATGGAATTGATGGTTGAGATGGATGGAAGGGATGGGATTGATGGAGTTGATGACCCACCAAGATCACTCTTCTCTCTCTCTATGAAAATGGTGAAATGCTAAGGGATAGAGGTGTATTTATAAAGAAATGGATAAATTTTTGGTTAAGTGAGGCTAATGTGATTAATATTAGCTTTGGCTAGGATTATGGTAATTAATTCATGCTTTGTAATTAATGTTGGATTAAAGGAGCATGGGATGGCATGGTGTGATGATGTCATGCATAGTGTATGGTATGGAGAAAGGTTGACTTTTCATGCACATGAGAGAGGAGAGGTATGGGTGTGTGACATCACACACATGGGTAGAGATTCTCTCACCCATGTGTGGCATGTGCATGTGTGCATGGCATGTGTTGTGCACATGTGTGGAATGAGATTCATGGCGCCATGTGCACATGATACACTAATTATTCTTCACGGCGTATCTCACTAACGGAGTATTATACCAACGCATGGGTAGTACCTCCACGATCGCGGCGACGGGGCGGTCGATATGAGATAGGTTTCAAGGTCTTCAGGTTCCGGTCAGTCAGGTATGTACTATGAATAGCCAATCTAGGTCTAGCTAAGGGCATCGATCATCATGCACATATGCATGGAAACTGTACGGAATTGATGAGGTCTTTACAATCTACCCTCCTTCCATACACTAAGTCCTGAGTTCGGCGCACCACAAGGAAGATTTCTGATTGAATTTTTTTTATCGTATATACATATAATAGTACCTGAGCATGAAGATCCATGATCAAAATACCAATCAACACTCTCCATTATAAATCCTGATGGTTACAAGTACAATGCTTTCCAAAAGGTACACGACGTCAACATTGCCAAATCGAAAAATAGATACAATGCATCGAGAAAGCTAAGTCTTCCAAGCTACTCTTGCCCTGAAAAAATGGGAAATAAGAAGCTTAGGCAAAAAGCCTAGTAAGTACACACGTGTGTGCAGTGTGTCCTACATGCAAGTAAGAAAAATATGCCACAAGGAAATCATGTATGGTGAAAAGTGTGTAGGACATAAGGTAAGATGTCAATGCTAATACAATGCATATGCATCATAGTAATACTCCGAGTCAATACTACAAGCATCACCAAGTCATATTTTCATTTCTCCCATACTATAGCCATAACCATATTACACGCATCCGTAAACACATCATCATCATATTGTCATACCAAATTATAACTGTATATCTCGGGAAGCACTGTGGTCGATACCATGCACCAGACACTAGTAACCGACCTCGCATACCCGCCCTATGGTGGACTTCCACCAACTATATATTATGGGAAACACCGTGGTCAATACTCATGCATCAGACATGGTACGTATTACGAGATCATTCCCACGAGGACTGGTTGTCACAATTCAAAATTTAAGACTCTTCTTAACTAATCCAACAAATATTTGAGATAGTAATTGAATAAACTAAATAAAAATCAATGGAAAAATAACCAAGAGCAATAAGAAAAATTCAATCAAAGAGAAGACTAGGACTTTCGAATCCACCTCTAATTATCATAAACCTTGTTTTACCTGTTGATTCTCCCTAATTCAGATTGATATCAAAAATAAATAAAGCGCACTCTATGTCCTTGGTCGAGCAGACAGAATGTATAATTCCTTAAAGCATATGGATCACATCTTTCCATCCATGGTCAGGCATGGAGAGATGTAGATTCCTGTTTCTTCCTCTATAGGAACCTGTTCATGGTCAGACACAAGCGCCTAGAATAATATTCCAAACAATATCCATAACTAGATTTTGGTTAAACTCATAGCATGGAGAAGTACGAAAATTCCAGTCAAGTACACCAGAGAAAGAAAAAAATCAATTAAATCAACATGAAATCAACACATAACAAGGGTTATTCAAATTATGGGCTTCATCTCAGCCTTAGCTAGAAGATTAGCAATCCATGAATTCAAATAAAAAGAAAGAAAAATAAAATTGATACAAGGAAAACATCTCTCTCTCTCTCTCTTCTTCTCTTTTCTTCTCTTTTCTTCTCTTTCTCTTCTCTTTCTCTTCTCTGGATCTGTTCCCTGGCTCTCCTTTCTTCTTCTCTACGTTTTGTATCCTTTCTTATAGCTGCTGGAGTGGCTGGAATGGAGAAAATCGGGTTTAGAAGCTGTCGTATGCGCAGCGAAAGCCCTTTTCGCAGCAAACTTCTGTACCTGCATAAGTCCCTCATTCTTTGCATTTTTTCCATAAAATCAACGTCTCCTGGGACGTTTTTGGCTGTTCTATATGATGGACGGATCAGATCTTCCATCTGATCGAAGATGGTGGGCCACAACCACCCAGAAGTCGGCTTTTATGGACGTGCGTAAGCCTTCGCACGTCCTGCACTGTGATGCTCGGTGGGCCCCACATAAGCATTTTCGGGGAAATCCACCCCGTCCATTGGATGCACGACGAAATTTCGGTCAGATATGGATGGTTTTGAACATCCATTGACGCGACCCATAGAAGAAATTACAATAAAATCAATTTTGAACGTCACAGGACAGTCCACTTGTGGCCTCTGTATCTCACACGTGTGCACATATGGGCACAAACTGTAAACATGGTTTTGTAGCTCTTGAACCCGTCTACACGATGAACGGCTTGGATCAGACAAACGTGCTACCGGTGGGGCCCACAGCGGTCCGTAAAAACGGACTTTTCGTCCGTTACACGCGCCAGAAACGGCAACTGCCGTTTTTGAAAAAGGAAGTCGGGTCAGCAGCGCTGACCGACTTAGGTCCGTTCGGTGCCCGGGCAGTGCACATGTGCACTATGTACACACGTTATACATATGGGGTCCACTGTGATTCTTTAAAGAAATCCAATCCATCCATCTTGTTTCTCACCATATTTAAACCGTCTGGGTCAATTTTGAAGTATATCCATATTGTAGGTGGGCCTAAAATTGAAGATTAATGGGCTGATTTGTCCGTTGGCCCACTTCTCTAGATATCCAATGGTTGAAATTTAATATGTACGATTTATATATAGCCTCCAGGCCATATATGGAGTTTCGAGCCAATTGGATGGCGGGAACCATGTGATCTTGCACTCTGTACCAATTTCGGGCCTCTTTAATGTGAATGGCTTGATTTCCTCGGATCCCTGGCATGTAAATTCTTCAGTCTTAGTTCTCTGGAGTGCGTCCCTTGCTTTGGTGACTTCGGAGTGTCAAATTCATGCTTGTAGTACTCTTTTTCCATCAACGCTCCTGATTTCATCCTGCAACAAAAATATAATTAAAATACTCCGTTGAGCATTATCATATACGTAAAATCAGGTAATAATTGGGGTCTGATATGTAATATTCGACCCTCATCACAACCCCCAACCAGCATTTTGCTAGTCCCGAGCAAAACATGTGAAAAATAATTTTAGAAATACTTGACAATTCCTGTGAACCCGAGTGACTTGTGAACAGATCGTCGAGGCGCGAGAATTCTAAGATTCATGAATGGTGCACAGAATTTTTCTTTCTAGAATCAAGCTCACGGTAAACTTCCTAATCAATTTCAAAATATTAATCCATTAATTAGAATATTCTAAACATTGAGTTCCATGAGTGTATAGTGTAATCTCGGCTTATTATCATTAAGAGATCCAGTTGTCAATTTCATGATATCATTAGTAATTAACAACGGAATGCATGGCAACAGAAACCAACACTTGCCTGATAGGTTAACTTTTCATTCTACTAGCCTTTGCTTTTCTTTATGAATAGTAACGCTAAAGCGGGGAATCAAGTCCTCACCTATAGGGAGCAAACCTATGGCGAAAACTTGTCGCCTAACTTTTTCAAATGACAACCATAGGGAATCAAATCTACACCTATAGGGAGCAAACCTATGGTGAAGATTATATGACTTACGCTTTTTCTCAATTCTTAGTTATAGACCGAAGCTAAAAATTTCAGGCTAGTTCCTTTCATGCTTAGTGATTACTAAGAAACGGAACCTTAATGTGCAACCGAGATGTGATATGTGAGATCATGACTCAATCAATGTTTAAAAGTTCTAATCATGGGTTAACAATTTAAACTTAACTATGAAATCTAACGGATGGCTGAATCCAAGAGTTATAAATTACCGACATTCTATACCTCGCAATGTTAAAATCACCCTTATCCTTCACAATCACTTCAGATGCATAAGAAATTCCAGAAAATTTTAAAAATTTTCACAATTTGTGCTCAAGACCAAGAAAATACTGATGAGGTAATCTGATCGCAGGTAATCTAATCGCCCACCCCCAACCTAAAATCTACATTGTCCTCAATGTAAAAGAAATAAGCATGAAATGCATATGGGACAACGAAAATAAAAGAGGAGTGATGGACAAATAGTACATGTATGAAAGAATCTAGAGGCTTTCCAAAAAAAAATATCCATGTAAGAGCAAGCCAGCATAAGAGAGAAATCAACAAAAGCAACATGATAAAAACGCAAAAAGAAAATCCTATCTATACCACTTTCGCAGGTGCTCTCAATTGCATTTAGCGTATGCAACAAGCCTTTAAACCCCTAGGTTACCCCTAGTGGATGAGTTGTAGTCTCGTGAGGGTTTGCAGCAATGCTACCCACAAACATTGAACTCATGAATGAGAAAAGTGAAATGGAATGAAAAACTGGGTTGCCTCCCAGAAGCGCTAAGTTTAACGTCTTCAGCCAGACAAGAGTGGACCATGAACTAATCAATCTTAATAACCTGGGTCCACCAAATAAATTTCCTCCACATCTTTGTTCACTAAATCATCTAAATATGGTTTCAGCCATTGACCATTTACTTTGAAGATATTCCCGTCTGTTAGATTTTGAATCTCAACTGCTCCATGAGGAAATACTTTTACGACTCGATAAGGACCATACCACCGCGAACGTAGTTTTCCAGGAAAGAGGCGTAACCTGGAATTGTACAATAATACTTTCTGGTTCGGTTCAAATGTCTTGCGAAGAATCGACTTGTCATGGAAGATTTTGTCTTCTCTTTATAAATTTTTGCATTCTCATATGCCTCATTTCGAATTTCCTCTAACTCATTGAGTTGAAGTTTACGGTGTGATCCGGCCTTGTGCAAATCAAAATTAAAAGTTTTAATGACCCAATAAGCATGATGTTCTAATTCCACAGGTAAGTGACAGGCTTTCCCAAATACAAGCCTGTACAGAGACATTCCAATCGGAGTTTTGAAAGCCGTACGATATGCCCAAAGAGCATCATTCAACCGTTGCGACCAATCCTTACGATCGGGGTGAACCGTTTTCTCTAAAATTTGTTTAATCTCCTGATTTGACACCTCAACTTGACCACTTGTTTGTGGATGATATGGCGTTGCAACTTTATGAGTGATGGAATATTTCTTCATTAAAGATTCAAACGGTTTATTGCAAAAATGAGTACCCCCATCACTTATAATAGCTCGAGGAGTGCCAAAACGAGAAAAGATATTCTCTTTTAAGAAATGGACCACAACTTTGTGATCATTCGTTTTATATGGCACTGCTTCAATCCACTTAGAGACATAATCGATGGCCACAAGGATATACACATAACCGAATGACGGGGGAAATGGGCCCATGAAGTCAATACCCCAAACATCAAATATTTCAACAATGAGAATATTGGTAAGTGGCATCATGTTCCTGTGGGAAATATTACCCGTACGTTGGCATCTATCACATGTTGAGCAAAAGACATGGGTGTCGCGAAACAGTGTAGGCCAATAAAATCCACTTTGTAAGACTTTCGCAACTATTTTCTTTGAACCAAAATGACCACCACAGGCATGATCATGACAAAAGGAGATTATACTATGAAACTCACTCTCAGGCACACATCTCCTAATAATCTGATCAGGACAAATTTTGAATAAGTATGGGTCATCCCAAAAGAAATGTTTAACCTTAGCAAGAAATTTGGATTTATCTTGTTTAGTCCAATGAGAAGGAAGTTGACCTGTAACAAGATAGTTTACAATGTCCGCGTACCAAGGTAATTGAGAAATAGTTAGAAGTTGTTCATCAGGGAAAGACTCATTCACTGGCAAAGGATCCACTGTGGACTCTAAGACAAGTCTAGACAAATGGTCGGCTACCACATTTTCGGAACCCTTTTTATCCCGAATTTCAATATCGAATTCTTGTAGCAAGAGAATCCACCGAATCAATCGAGGTTTAACGTCTTTTTTAGAGAGAAGATATTTCAATGCTGCATGATCTGAGAACACTATAACCTTTGACCCTATGAGATACGACCTGAATTTGTCTAGAGCAAATACCACTGCCAACAATTCTTTTTCAGTGGTAGAGTAGTTGAGCTGTGCATCATTTAGAGTCCTACTAGCATAATAAATGACATGAGGCATTTTGTTCAATCTCTGTCCTAGGACGGCTCCAACAGCATAATCCGAAGCATCACACATAAGCTCAAAAGGTAAACTCCAATTAGGTGGTTGGATGATTGGAGCAGAAGTCAGTAAATGCTTCAACTTATCAAAAGCTTTCCGACACTCATCATTAAGGACAAAAGCAACATCTTTAGTTAGTAAATTGCATAAGGGTCGAGAAATTTTGCTAAAATCCTTAATGAATCTCCTGTAGAATCCCGCATGCCCTAAAATTGATCTAATCTCCTTAACCGTTCTGGGTGGAGGAAGACTAAAAATTAAATCAATCTTGGCTTTATCAACTTCAATGCCTTTACTTGAAATAACATGCCCGAGTACAATCCCTTTTTGAACCATAAAATGACACTTTTCCCAATTCAATACCAGGTTCATTTTTTCACATCTTTCCAAGACAAGAGATAGATGGTATAAACATTCATCAAATGAAGAGCTGAAAATTGAAAAATCATCCATGAAAATCTCAAGAAAACGCTCAACCATGTCTGAAAAAATACTCATCATGCATCGTTGGAAGGTCGCAGGCGCATTACACAATCCAAATGGCATACGCCGATAGGCATATGTGCTAAAAGGACATGTAAATGTGGTTTTCTCTTGATCATCGGGAGCAATGGGAATCTGATTATACCCGGAATAACCATCTAGGAAACAATAATAGCTATGCCCTGCCAATCTCTCAAGCATCTGGTCTATGAAAGGAAGAGGAAAGTGATCCTTCCTTGTGACCAGGTTCAGTTTACGGTAATCAATACAAACTCGCCAACCCGTAGTCATGCGCGTTGGTACTAACTCATTATCCTCATTCTTTTTCACCGTAATCCCAGACTTTTTAGAAACAACTTGAACTGGACTGACCCATGTGCTATCTGAAATGGGGTAAATGATACCAACATCTAACAATTTTAGCACCTCAGCCCGAACGACCTCTTTCATGTTAGGGTTAAGCCTCCTTTGCATTTCACGCGATGTTTTCGCATTCTCTTCAAGATGAATACGATGCATACACACCGAGGGGCTTATTCTCTTTATGTCCGCTATTGTCCACCCAATAGCTGCCTTATGTTCTCCAAGAACATTAAGCAACTTACCCTCCTATTCTTTATTAAGGTCAGCAGCTATGATGACAGGCAGGGTTTTAGAAGGTCTTAAAAATGCATACTTGAGAGTTTCAGGTAATTGTTTAAGATCGACTTCGGGTGGTTTCTCGATAGACGGGACCAGTTTAGACTCAGAAGGTGGAAGAGGTTCCACTCTAGCTTTCCATTTTGTTGTATTCATTTCTGGATTAGAGTCAAGCAATGCATTGACTTCCTGGATGGAACTTTCTATGTCAAAATCTCTTCCAAAATGTGCTAAACAAGTCTCAAGAGCATCTTCGGAAGTTTCAAGGAAAGAGTCATGCACTAGACTCTTAACAATGTTCACTTCAAATATATCATCCGAGTCTGACATTTGTTGTCCAGCATTAAAAACGTTGAGCTTGATCTTCATGTTATCAAAGGACAACTTCATAACTCCATTCCTGCAATTTATGATTGCATTGGATGTGGTCAAGAATGGACGTCCTAAGATAACCGGGATTTGACTTGTAGGATTCTGGAGAGGCTGAGTATCTAGAACGATGAAATCCACTGAAAAATAAAACTTGTCAACCTGGATTAGCACATCCTCAATAACACCACGGGGCACCTTGACAGATCTATCAGCTAGTTGGAGTGTTATTTTAGTTGGTTTCAACTCACCAAGTCCTAGCTGCTCATAGACCGAATATGGTAACAAATTAACACTGGCCCCTAAATCAAGCAACTCTTTCTGAACCTTATGCTCTCCTATGACACAAGAAATGGTAGGAGCTCCTGGTTCCCTAAATTTAGGAGGGGTGTTGTGTTGAATCATAGAGCTGAGTTGCTCCGCAAGGAAGACCTTCTTATGAACATTCATCTTACGCTTTTGAGTGCATAAATCTTTAAGAAACTTAGCGTAAGCAGGAACTTGCTTGATAGCATCAAGCAACGGGATGTTGATTTGCACTTGCTTAAACATGTCCAATATCTCATTAAAGTTGTTTCCTTTCTTAACCGGTGCCAGACATTGAGGAAAAGGTGCTTTAGGCACACAAGACGGCACATGAGTGGTTCCTGGAGAGTCAGAGTGTTGTTGGACTTTGGATGCACTAGTATGTCTTTCCATTTCATTTTGATCTTCCGTATTGGACTTTGATTCTTCCCTAAGCATCTCTACTTTATTCTCGATCTGTTTACCGGACCTAAGGGTAATGATTGATTTGCCTTGCTCATGATATTGTTCTTGGTTTGAATTAGAGCCAATCTCATACTGTCCTTTTGGATTTACCACAGGTTGACTAGGGAACTTGCCCTTCTCTCTCTCACTCAATGTGACAGCAAGTTGACCCAGCTGTACTTCTAGCTTAGCAATGGATTGCGCATTTGCATGTAAACTCTGCTGGTTAGCTAGTAAAGTATGTTGGGTGTCTTTTTGAAATTGAAGTGAACTCTGCATAAAAAGATTGAGTGTATCCTCAAGAGATGGTTTCCTAGATTGTGGAGGCACTTGTTGATATTGTGAGAACTGCTGAGGTTGTTGACTGCCAACTTGGGAGTAAGGTTGCATAGGAGGGTTTTCAGATGGTCCTCCTTGTTGTGGTCCTTTTGCCTAAGAAAAATTTGGATGCCTAGCCCACCCTGGATTGTAGGTGTTTGAGTAAGGATCATTCTCAGTTCTCTTAAAGGTGTTCATAGCATGTACTTGTTCAGAGAGAAATTCTGGAAATACTAAACTAGATGGACAAGATTGCGTAGGATGGGCGAGACTAGAACATATGGCACATGACTCGACTTGAGTTGTTTGTGGAGGTCCATTGTTTAACATTAAAGCATCCACTTTCTTTGTCAGGCTATCAATTTTGGCATAAAGATCTAGCGTGACTCCTACCTCATATATACCCCCTTTCTTCAGTGGTTGAAGACTTCTTTCACCTCTATTTGAATAGTCCCATTGCTGGGAGTTTTCACACAAGGTTTCAAAGAAATTCCAAGCTTCGACATCACTTTTGGTCATGAATGACCCTCCACTGGTGGCATCAACCATGCGGTGGTTTTGGGGTGTCAGACCATCATAGAAGTATTGAACCTGTTGCCACTTTTCAAAACCATGGTGTGGACATTTAAGAAGTAAATCCTTCCATCTTTCCCAACATTCATGAAAGTGCTCACCCTCTTTTTGTGTGAAATTTGTAATTTCTCTACAGAGAGCATTAGTTTTGTGAACCGGGAAGAACTTGTTTAAGAACTTCTTAGACAGTTGGTCCCATGTAGTGATAGACCCAACTCCTAGAGAATTCAACCATGCTTTCGCCTTATCCTTCAAAGAGAAAGGAAAAAGGCGCAAACGGATCGAATCGTCTGAAAAGTTTTGGAACTTAAAGGTGGAGCAAATGTCTAAGAATTCTTTCACATGATGATATGGATCCTCCTTATCTGAACCATAAAAGGAGGGCAACAATTGTATGACCCCAGGTTTAAGTTCAAAGTGTGCTGCCGTGGTGGCAGGCAACACTATACATGAAGGCGCATTGAATTGGACAGGAGCTGAATAATCTCTAAGAGCTTTAGTTCCATTCTCTTCCGCCATTTCAAATAGGATGTTTCTAAATCTTCTCCGAAAGGTTCTTTCTATTTCAGGATCAAAAGGTGCTAGTTCTATGTTCAGAGACCTACGTCCTAGCATAAACTATGTTATTAATATAAGATAGAAAACTAAACTAAGATGCAACCTAAGATGAATAAAACTAAAGGAAAAAGTTATGAATTCCTAAAAACAAGAGAAAACTATGTAAACGAGAATTGGAAGGAAGAACCCGGGAAAAGGAGATGATGAATGTCTGAAGATTTGAGAGCTCCTCCTTTTGAAGACAATGTTATTTAGCAGCTTCCTTCCTCAATTCCTGTAAACAAAAAGAAAACAAAAATAAATTAAATTTCCTAAAATAATGCTAGAAAAAATCCTAAGCAACGGTTAATTTCTAAAAAAAGAAAGTTTCTAATCTTAGAAATAAAAGCTAAGTTAGTTTCTAAAAAGGAAAAAATAAATAAATTTCTAAAACTAGAAAATAGAAAGTTACTTGAAAGAAGAATCAAAATCTAAAATTAGAAAATAGGAAATTTCTAAAAAAAAGAAAGCCTAGAAATAGAAAATTTCTAAAGAATAAAACCCTAATTCTAAAAATAGAAATTAAAAAAAAAAAAAATTTGGAAAGAGATCACCAAATTAGTAGTTTATGTCAGGTCCCTACAAAATAGGAAATAGGTTAGTTTCTAAAAAAATTTAACCTAAAGTTAGTAAAAAAAAAAAAAAAACCTAAGACTATGAATTATGATAAGAGAGAATCCTAAATCCAATTGGACCGAAATAGTGCCCGGCAACGGCGCCAAAAACTTGATGTTTTATTTAAACCAACCTGATTTAAATGATTTTAAACTCGCAAGTATACGAATCAAATGTAAATATGGTACGTATTACGAGATCGTTCCCACGAGGACTAGTTGTCACAATTCAAAATTTAAGACTCTTCTTAACTAATCCAACAAATATTTGAGATAGTAATTGAATAAACTAAATAAAAATCAATGGAAAAATAACTAAGAGCAATAAGGAAAATTCAATCAAAGAGAAGACTAGGACTTTCGAATCCACCTCTAATTATCATAAACCTTGTTTTGCCTGTTGATTCTCCCTAATTCAGATTGATATCAAAAATAAATAAAGCGCACTCTATGTCCTTGGTCGGGCACACAGAATGTATAATTCCTTAAAGCATATGGATCACATCTTTCCATCCATGGTCAGGCATGGAGAGATGTAGATTCCTGTTTCTTCCTCTATAGGAACCTGTTCATGGTCAGACACAAGCGCCTAGAATAATATTCCAAACAATATCCATAACTAGATTTTGGTTAAACTCATAGCATGGAGAAGTACGAAAATTCCAGTCAAGTACACCAGAGAAAGAAACAAATCAATTAAATCAACATGAAATCAACACATAACAAGGGTTATTCAAATTAGGGGCTTCATCTCAGCCCTAGCTAGAAGATTAGCAATCCATGAATTCAAATAAAAAGAAAGAAAAATAAAATTGATACAAGGAAAACATCTCTCTCTCTCTTCTTCTCTTTTCTTCTCTTTCTCTTCTCTTTCTCTTCTCTGGATCTATTCCCTGGCTCTCCTCTCTTCTTCTCTACGTTTTGCATCCTTTCTTATAGCTGCTGGAGTGGCTGGAATGGAGAAAATCGGGTTTGGAAAGCTGTCGTATGCGCAGCGAAAGCCCTTTTCGCAGCAAACTTCTGTACCTGCATAAGTCCCTCATTCTTTACATTTTTTCCATAAAATCAACGTCTCCTGGGATGTTTTTGGCTGTTCTATATGATGGACGGATCAGATCTTCCATCTGATCGAAGATGGTGGGCCACAACCGCCCGGAAGTCAGCTTTTCGCGGACGTGTGTAAGCCTTCGCACGTCCGGCACTGTGATGCTCGGTGAGCCCCACATAAGCATTTTCGGGGAAATCCACCCCGTCCATTGGATGCATGACGAAATTTCGGTCAGATATAGATGGTTTTGAACATCCATTGACGCGACTCATAGAAGAAATTACAATAAAATCAATTTTGAACGTCACAGGATAGTCCACTTGTGGCCTCTGTATCTCACACGTGTGCACGTATGGGCACAAACTGTAAACATGGTTTTGTAGCTCTTGAACCCGTCTACACGATGAACGACTTGGATCAGACGAACGTGCTACCGGTGGGGCCCACAGCGGTCCATAAAATGGACTTTTCGTCCGTTACACGTGCCAGAAACGGCAACTGCCGTTTTTGAAAAAGGAAGTTGGGTCAGCAGCGCTGACCGACTTAGGTCCGTTTGGTGCCCGGGCAGTGCACATGTGCACTATGTACACAAGTTATACATATGGGGTCCACTGTGATTCTTTAGAGAAATCCAATCCATCCATCCTGTTTCTCACCATATTTAAACCGTCTAGGTCAATTTTGAAGTATATCCAGATTGTAGGTGTGCCTAAAATTGAAGATTAATGAGCTGATCTGTCCGTTGGCCCACTTCTCGAGATATCCAATGGTTGAAATTTAATATGTACGGTTTATATATAGCCTCCAGGCTATATATGGAGTTTCGAGCCAATTGGATGGCGGGAACCATGTGATCTTGCACTCTGCACCAATTTCGGGCCTCTTTAATGTGAATGACTTGATTTCCTCGGATCCCTGGCATGTAAATTTTTCAGTCTTAGTTCTCTGGAGTGAGTCCCTTGCTCTGGTGACTTCAGAGTGTCAAATTCATGCTTGTAGTACTCTTTTTCCATCAACGCTCCTGATTTCATCCTGCAACAAATATATAATTAAAATACTCCATTGAGCATTATCATATACGTAAAATCAGGTAATAATTGGGGTCTGATATGTAATATTTGACCCTCATCAAGACACTAGTAATCGACCTCGCATACCCGACTTGCGGTGGACTTCCACCCGGCATGCCAGTAGTGGACTTCATTCGCGCTTCTCCTCACCAGCGAGTTACACCGGTCCCTCTTTGTACCTCATCCCTTAAGCAGGTTGGAGCCACCTCTTCTCAACTCGACCTCGTCAGTTGGAGTTAAATCCATGACCCATGTATCCACTCGGCCCGACAGTGAGGCAACCCTAGCTATCATAGGGGTTTAAGGACTTTCAACCCAAGAGGCACATCATCCCCTACTATTAACATACTTCCAGTGTCCCGTTCAATTTCAGGGATAACCCAAGTCATCATTATAAATGTACATTTCATCGTCAAGATCCAACACATGTTATACGGCACGACTGTGGTATTTCGATCATCATGTATGTCATTATTATACATGAATTCAACCAACCATGATAAGGCATACGTTCAAGTGCATGTGGTATGCATATAATGTCATGAGTTTAGGGTCTACTTAACCTTTAAGGCAAAAATGACGTGTAATCACCATATGCCACTATCAACTATATCAATCCATAATCATGTGACTAAACTAAAGAGGACATGTCTTACACATGAACAAATGTATTAAAGTACACTTGCACATACCATCATTCCATAGTACATGAGTATGATCAATATCAACATGGTTAAGTAGATGAATTTAGTATGCTAGGGAGTGGAACAACATTAATCAAGTATTAAATCACATGCTTCTATTAACCACAATCACTGACGTCACTAATATTATCCATAACTATCATAATTACGAGCATTAATTGTAATAAGAGTTACACCATATCCTTCGCAAGATAGATATTCCATTAGTGGCTTTGGCTCGATATGATTTTCTTCTATTGGGACCACATGGTTATACCCTAACTGGGCCTTATGATTAATGAGTGGTGGTGTTGAAAAGTACATGCACCAAGTGGTTATGAGATGAAAGGCTTAGACATAACATATAATAAATGAGCCATAGGATGAATGGTGCTGGCGAAACTCATATAATGTAGTGGACTTCACCTTCACGTGGGTTGTTACTAGATTGGATTTATAAATAATTATCGTAATAATTTTACAATGGTTTGGAAGGCACAGGTAAACTTCATAAGATATAGTGAGCCCTAAGTAGAACGACTTGGTATATAATATACACATAAGAGTTAGTCACAGTTGGATAGTGCGGGTTTGTCTCATATAACGTAGTGGGTCCTACTTCCAAGTGGTCATGCAAGCAGATTGGTACACACACAAACGTTACGGTGGGTCCCAACAAGTAAATAGTATTGGTAACTCACACTCATTAAGGTAGTACACGAAAGAACAGTTCAAATGTACAAGGCACACGACAGCAGGCTTCATGATCGAATTGTTTGGTTGGTAAAACAATTGAATAGTGTGGATAAAATATGTACATTAAGTGGGTTCACAAGTGTTCGAAAGTTATAGTTCAATTAACACTATTTCATGTCGTCTGACTTATTTAGGAATTGGATCTAGGTTATTTTGGAATCGTATTCTAGAATTAGCTAGCCTAATGGATAAATGGTGAAATATGCAATACTCACATCAAAGTATGGTACATAATCAATCTGACACACGCCCTAAGTTCACATACAGAAGAGGTTATACCATCAGCATAGTCCATGAGTCTGAGTAATCACAAAATTCTCATATGCCCACATGGTCTTATGACTACTCCATTATCAGAAGTCTGTATGGTTGAGTGGCCACACAAATGTTACTCTACTTGTCATAATAAGGGACTTAAGGTGAGATAGTTACTTATTATTATTATTATTATTATTATACCATATTTCGCATAATGGGCCAACCACTTTACTAAATTTTTATGTAGTCAGGCGGGCAGTACCACAATTTCACATAATTTATCAGTCACCAAAGCACCACTTGATCATATGGTTGGGCCACACATTGCCCACATACCCACATGATTCACGGCTATCCATGTCATTCATGATTACAAGATTTATGAGCTACATATTCAGCACCATTTTGTCAAATCTAGTTATCATTGATCCCGTCAGTGATCATGTGGTTAAGGGCCACAACAATCATAAATCTACCAAGACAAGTAGTCACACAATTGCCCCAATTTTCATATAGTTAGGTGGCTATAAAAATCAAGCACTCACATGTGGTGGTCCACACAACTTCCACCAATCCACACTACTAGTTGGGCCACCCAAGATCCCAAATTCCTATAGTGTAGTGATCCACATGATTCCTACCAACTGATGGACTAAATGAGGAATAACTATTACAATGGGCACCATGAAAACAACTTAGATTGCAGTAAATATATGGCAGCCCCACACTCTAAAATGATCTAATCAAAATAGATGAATGGCTGGTAAAACATGTATATTTGGTGGTCCATGATCGGTTAAAAAGAATAGATGGATAGATTTCTCACAAACATTGTTGCAGCTTTAGAAAATATTTAACGGTGGACAAGTGATTCAATATTGCTCCCGTGGCATGAGATTTGGATCTGACTAGTCTATGGGACCATACCCTAAAATGATAAGGATAAACTGATGAATGGCATGGATCTATATCATACTACAAGGTAGAGCCCATGGTCAAGGAAGCATCCTAGCATATAAGGGGCACACTAGAGCCTAAGAATTTTCAATGGTAGTTACCACTGTTTCTACTTACAGCATGGCCTACCTAAAATTGAGTTCTACTTCATTTTGTGTCCACGTGCAAGAGGTGGGCCCACTTCCCAAGTGACTGGAAAATACAACACATGCACCTAGGTGGGCTTCACATGCATCACATTATGTCCAGGGAAGTTTTCATTGGTAAGCATGCAATTCCCTTTCCTTATTATTATTATTATTATATTTTATATAATTGTGGGTCCCATTGACATGGGGGGTCCACCCCACGAACAGTTTGCACAACAAACAACATCATAGTTGATACCACCCACCAGATGAATGACATGGATATAAGGTACATATGTCGGGTGAGGCTCATAACACATGGATGGTCTAAATGATGGATGACTTGGATATAAAATACATGTAATGAGTTGGCTCCACGGTTTAATGACCGACCCAACTTTGGTGGCAGTTACACATCACGGTAGAACTCAAAGTATTTAATAGGTGGGATTTTTAATTCCCACTGTTTCTTATAGTGTGGTCCACCTAAGGCGCGGATCTGCCTCATTCTTTTACTTATGACTTAAAATGGTTTGAAGGAGTGGATGAATGGCCCAGATATACCTTTTATCACTAAGGTGGGCCACAGAAAGATCTAAGTATTTTGAGTACAATTCCCACTGTCCGAGTGACATGGCCTACATGAACTTTTAATCGGCCTGCTTTTTGTGACCATGCAATAAATGGGGCAAGTAAGATGGATGAATGGTGTGGATTTAGCACATACATCATGGTGTGACCACGATCAACCCCACAAAACCTCCTCCACGCACTTTTCTTTTATGTTATTTTATTTTATTATTAATTTTTGTATATTTCTCATCAAGGTGGGTCACTTGAGAGATCTAGGGGGGAGTGGTCTGTCTAAGTCTCAGATCCATCCAAATTTTAGGTGGGCCCCAATGAGTGCTCTTATATGTTTTAACATGTCTTCACAGGATTTTAGATGGTGTGGGCCACCTGAGTTCCGTGTATGGCTGATTTTTGGGGTTATCCCATTTTTAAAGGGGACTCATCAAATGCACGGTGTAGATGCTCGACAAGCATCAAGGTGGGGCTTCTGGTGGGGCTCATTTCCCTGCCCGTTACAAGCTCCAATGTCCTCTGGATGCTGGACGTCAACAATGGGTTGATACCCTTTGCTATACATTTTTTTTTTTGTTTTGTTTTTCTGTTTTTCAATAGTTTTTCATAGGTGGCGCCGACATCACGACGATCCACTCCACCTACTAGGTTCCCTGATTCGTGACGGGCCTAATGAGTCCAATATTTGATTTTTTTTACGTACAGGAATGTTACAGCGGGCCTTAATAGTTTATTACTATTAAAATAATCCTTTTGATGGTGTGGCCTACCAAAGATTTGGATTGGCTTCATTTATCGGCTCAATGCCTAAAATGAGCTGGGGAATCAGATGGACGGCATGGATTAAAGATATACATCATGGGCGGGGCCCGTTGTGGACCCACAGCCCAGCCCCTTTTATTCAAAAGCAGCCGGACGCTGCTTGCTGCAGCGTCCAACGTCCATTCTCTTTTCTTCCCTTTTTTTGTTGTTGTTTTTATTTATTTATTTATTGTAAATGTGGTGTGTGTCACATGTGTGTATGTGTGAGTATGTGGCTAGCCCAATGGGCCCCACTTTGGACAGTTTGGATGGCCTACAAAATTCTGGTGGGACCCATTATCAATGGGTCCCACATAAAGCCTATAACAATTGAAGTGTTGTATATTTTCTCTCATACATCCACACCATTATTCACATCATTATCATAATAGCATCACCACTATTAACCATCTTTTTACATGTATTCTCCTGTACATCCAAACCATTAATCACATCATTATGATCAACATTATCTCCACCATACAAAAACAAAATAAGAATGAGTAGGGTGGGTGTACTCAACTTAATGAATTACATGGATTGTTGAGATGGATGCAAGGGATGGAATTGATGGTTGAGATGGATGGAAGGGATGGGATTGATGGAGTTGATGGCCCACCAAGATCACTCTTCTCTCTCTCTCTCTATGAAAATGGTGAAATGCTAAGGGATAGAGGTGTATTTATAAAGAAATGGATAAATTTTTGGTTAAGTTAGGCTAATGTGGTTAATGTTAGCTTAGGCTAGGATTATGGTAATTAATTCATGCTTTGTAATTAATGTTGGATTAAAGGAGCATGGGATGGCATGGTGTGATGATGTCATGCATAGTGTATGGTATGGAGAAAGGTTGACTTTTCATGCACATGAGAGAGGAGAGGTATGGGTGTGTGACATCACACACATGGGTAGAGATTCTCTCACCCATGTGTGGCATGTGCATGTGTGCATGGCATGTATTGTGCACATGTGTGGAATGAGTTTCATGGCGCTATGCGCACATGATACACTTATTATTCTTCATGGCGTATCTCACTAACGGAGTATCACACCGACGCACGGGTGGTACCTCCACGATCGCGGCGACGGGGCGGTCGATATGAGATTGGTTTCGAGGTCTTGGGATTTCGGTCAGTCAAGTATGTGCTGTGAACGGCCAATCTGGGTCTAGCTAAGGGCATCGATCATCATGCACATGTGCATGAAAATGGTACGGAATGGATGAGGTCTTTATATGAATCATGGAATTATACTAAACATGTTATATGGCGATGGACTCTGTTCATAACGAAGATGGGCCTAGACGGCATACACACTACAAGTATGGGCTTATCAATGGGTCCTAGGGAAAGTGACAATGTGGACATTTAACCATCATTAATCTTACAATGTGGACGTCAAACCATCATTGCTCCCAAGGCCTGGCCCGTCATAAACATCATTACATAAACCATGGGGAATCACACATTGCAAAGGACCTTATATATATATATATATATATATATATATCCCATTAGGCCTCGACCCATGGGCCTCAAATACATCAAATGGGCCGCATCACGTGGGCCTCATATATATCAAGGTGGGCCTCAACAATGGGCCTCATATATCACATCGGGCCTAGTCAAATGGGCCGAATCAAATGGGCCAAACCTAACTAATCTATTTTTAGAAAATCAACATAGAGTATATAAAAGTGAATCATATTAAAAGATCAACTAGACCATACCATATCAATCGTAGTGATAATGATTTCCGCAGTTAAATTCCAATGGCCCCATCATAGGGTTTGTTTCCCATCCAGCCTTTTCATAAGGTCACAAAGACTTGGATTTAGAGGAAAAACAAATATCATATTGGTCCAAACTTGGTAGCCCAGGGGTTTTAATGACGAACATTCAAACCCACTGTTTTCTATAATATGGTCCACCTGATCCTAGATTTGACTTATTATTTTTAGTCTCAATCCTTAAAGTTATCTTTCAAAATGGTTGGATGGTTGGGATGCAACACATGCATCATGTTGGGTCCCATAGGGATGGACAACATAAATAAAGCACGTACCTCAAGGTGGGGGCCACACTGATGGAATGTGTGGATTACATTCATTAGTGGGTCCCACATGGGGCCCACCATAATGTTTATATGCCATCCAATCTATTGATAAGGTCACGCAGACCCAGATGAAGAGGGAAAACAATTTTCATAATGATCCAAAACTTCTGTGACAACCCAAAGGGGTTTCAATGGCAGACGTTTAATCCCACTATTTCTTGTGATGTGGGCCACTTGAGTTATGTACACGGCTGATTTTTGGGGCAGCCCGCTACCCTGATGGGGGCTCACGAAATGCAAGGTGTTAATGTTCCACACACATCACGGTGGGTGCCACGGCTAGGACCCACGTCCCAGCCTTCCAGCGTCATACGCACCAGGGCGTTTCTAGCGTCCTCTGGCAGTCAGCAACAGCAGTGCCTGCTGCTGCCTTATTTTTTTTATTTATTTTTTTATCTTCTTGAGGATTTTCCTAGGTGGGGCCCGCATCAGGGAAATCCAATCCAGCCATTGGTTTTTGTGGCTCGATACAGTCTAAATGAGCCTAATATTTGATGTGTTTTGGTGTGAAGAAACATCAAGGTGGATTTTAACGGTAAAACCACTATTTCCTATGGTATGGCTCGCCCGATAATCGGATTGGCCTCATATTTTGGCTCAACGTATAAAATGAGCTAGGAAATAGGATGGATGGCGTGGATTTAATCCATACATCATGGTGGGGCCTACATGAGTAGTCCACACATCACTGTTAACCACACACCACGCCAGTTCACACCTCACTATTACCCACACACACCACGTCAGTTCACACTTCACTATGGAGTCACGTCCACCGTCCTTGGACGCTGGACAATGTGGATACAACACAGGCACCATGGTGGGTCCCACATGTATGTGGCCCACCTGATGGGTCTAATATTTGTGTTTTCTCATCATCCAAGCCCACTGGATGGGTTGGATAAAACAGATGGATGGTGTCGATAAAATACATCCATCATGGTGGGTCTATGATCGGTGTGGATCTAACGGGCCACCCCCATTACAAAAGAGAGAGAGAGAGAGAGAGAGATCGGTGAGAAGGGGAGGGACCCCGCCACTACGGGCACTCCCTAAATATAAAGCATACATCAAGATGGGTCCCACCATATGTGGGCCCTCAAATAATAAAATTGATGGTTAGATCACCCACCTATTGGCCTTCTTCTTGCTCCCTTAGCCTCCTTAGATCATATGCTCAACTTTTGACGGTGGATGATGGAGTTTTAATGGTGGGGATGAGAGATGACAGGGTGGGCCACACTTGTTGTTTTAGGAGAGCTTGGGAAAGCTTGGACGTGGGGTGTTGCTTGGGAGGTTTAAGAAATGAGAGAGAGAGAGAGAGAGAGAGAGGGGGGGGGCATGGGATGATATGGATGGGTGTTATAAGGAAGGGAATGGGAAGGTGAGGTCTTGTTTGAAACTTTTGTAAAAGAGGGATGGGTAGGAGAGAGAGAGTTGACTTTGTGGAGAAAGAGGGATGGGTTGTTATACTTGAGGTATGGTGTGTACTTAACTTGATTGATTGATTGATTGATGGGACATATTGTAGAGATTCTCTCGAAATTCGCAACGTGTGGCGTTTCTTCAAAATGAATGCAGGCCCACATCTCCTGGCCCGGGCATCGGTTTGGTGTGCGAATCGCAGCGTTGGAACCACGGCGACGGCGCAGTCGCTAGGGTACAAGATTCGGGTCGATCCGACTTTAATATGAAGGACTCGGCTTAGGATCACATGCAAACGTCAGATACAGGTCAAGGGTTGCCAGAATTCGACTGGGAGGACCGCAGAAGCCTACAGAATGGTACGGACTAGGATACGAGTCTTACAATATGTCAGTAAATTGGTTTCCAGTCTACACATAGTCTAAACAAATAATTTTCTCTTCCACTAATTTCCAAATATAGTGATACCTAATGTCAATATATTTGGTACGGGAATGCTGGATGGGATTCTTAGAGATATTGAATACGCTAGAGTTATCGCAATGTAGAATCAATATATCATGCGCAATTCCGTAATCATTCAACATTCTTTTCATCCACATAAGCTGAGTACAAGCATTTTCAGCTACTATATATTCAGCCTTAATTATGGATAGAGATATGGAACTTTGTTTCTTGTTATGCCAAGAAACCAAATAGTTCCCAACATAAAAGTAACCACCGCTAGTGGATTTTTGATCGTCTACATTTCTAGCCTAATCAACATCCGAGTATCTAGCTAATTGAACATTAGTATCAGCTAGATACCATAGACTTAAATTAACTATACTTGTGACATCCCTAATAATCCTGTTGACAGCAATCAGGTGGGATTCCTTAGGTTCAGATCGATATCTAGCACAAATTCCTACGCTAAATGCAATATCAGGTCAACTCGTAGTTAAATATAACAGACTACCAATCATACTGCGGTACAACCTAGGATCTACGCTCTTACCTATTACATCTTTAGATAGCTTAAGAGTTGTACTCATAGGGGTATCAAAATGCTTACCACTTTCAAAACCAAACATCTTAACCAAGTTTCGAGCATACTTGGTTTGAGAAATGAAAATACCGTCTTTAAGTTGTTTTACTTGCAAACCTAAGAAGTATTTTAGTTCTCCAACCATGCTCATTTCGAACTTGGATTTCATCAACTCTGCAAACTCAGTAGACAGGTTAGAACATTTAGAACCATAGATAATATCATCAACATATTTCTGCACTATAAGTTTGTGATCATTGTGTTTCTTAACAAATAATGTTTTATCAACACTCCCCATCACAAAGTTATGACTTAATAAAAACTTAGTCAATTTCTCGTACCATATCCTGGGAGCTTTTTTTAAACCATGGAGTGCCTTTTTCTGGTGATACACATGATCAGTGTGTTTAGGGTCTTCAACACCCTTTAGTTGTTCTACATAAACTTCCTCACGTAGATCCTGTTCAAGAAAGCACTCTTGATATCCATTTGATAAATTTTAAAAATTTTGAAACAAGTAATGAATATGAATAATCTGATGGATTCAAGATGAGCTATTGTAGCAAAGATTTCATCATAATCGATCCCTTCTATCTCTGTGTACCCTTGTACAACCAGTCTAGCCTTGTTTCTTATAATATTCCCTAACTCATCAGAATTATTTTTAAAGATCTACTTGGTTCCAATGATATGTTTATCAGTAGGTCTAGGAACCAAATGCCACACATCATTTCAAATGAATTGATTCAGTTCATCCTGCATGGTTACAATCCAGTTTTCATCAACAAGAGCCTCTTTTACATTAGCCATCTCAATTTGGGAAGTAAACCATATATAATTGCATATGTTTTTCAATTATTTTCATGTACGCACACTAGTGAAAGGGTTACCTAGTATTTAATCAGTGGGATGGTCTTTAATTGATTGAAGTTCAGTGTTGACTTGACTAGATGAAGAGAAAGGTTTATCTATAAAATTGACTTCATCATCTTCTAAACTTAGAGGTGGTGTATTCAGGTAATCATCAATAACGACAATGATGGATTCCTGAATGACATCAGTCCTCTTGTTGAGAACATGATACACTCCACTGTTTAGAGCATACCCTAGGAAGATCCCTAAGTCACTTTTAGTGTCAAACTTCCCTAAATTTTTGTGGTCACGCAAAATATAGCACTTACTGCCAAGAACTCAAAAGTATTTAAATGTGGACTTTTTATTAAACCACAGTTCATATGCTATTTTATCTTTTGATTTTCTGATGTAAACATGATTAATTATATAACATGCAGTGTTCACAGCTTCAACACAAAGATTTTTAGGTAACTTCATTCTATTTAACATAACATTGGTCATTTTTTGAAGCACACAGTTTTTCCTTTCAACAACCCCATTTTGTTGAGGTGTCTTAGGTGCAGAAAATTCATGCAATATCCCGTGATCGCTACAAAACTTCTCAAAATTGCTATTCTCAAATTCCGATCCATGATCACTTCAGATTTTGGAGATATTCATTTCTTTTTTAGTTTCGATATGCTTAAGTATCTTTTTCACTTCATCGAGAGTTTCAGACTTCTCTCTCATGAAGGCTACCCATGTATATCTGGTAAAATCATCCACAATTACCAGAAAATATTTCTTTTCACCTCGACTCTCCGTTTGTTGTAGGTCCAATGAGATCCATGTGGAGGAATTCAAAGGGTTTCGATGTGGCAATGGAGTTCACTCTCTTGTGACTACTTCTTGTCTGTTTCCCGATTTGACATTCACCACAAATATTATCCATTTTTTTTCAAATTGGGTAGACCTCTTACTAGATCGACCTTGCTTGGTCTATATAGATTTCAGTAGTGTACGTGTCCAAGGCATTTATGCCATAATTTGGTCTCATTGGATTGGACCATGTAACACGATAATTTAGATGAGCTAATGTTACTTACAATATAGCAATTTTCAGATGTTCTATGACCATTCAATATTACACAACCTTTCTCACTAGAAATCTCACAACCTTGATTAGTGAATTTCACACTATGTTTATTATCGTAGATTTGTGAAATACGTAGGAGATTGTGCTTAAGGCCTTCTACGAATAAAACATTCTCGAAAGGAGAAAGGTTGAAAATTCGAACTGTACCTTGGCCAATTATTCTGCAGTTGCTCCCATCACTAAATGTGAATGACCCGTTAGTCATTTCTTTGCAGTTGGTGACCAAATCTCTGTCACCTGTCATGTGTCTTGAGCAACCACTATCTAGGTACCACTTTGATTGACTCGAGGCCTTGAAAGCGATGTGGGCAACCAGACAAGTAACCTTTGGAACCTATTTCATCACCATTTTGGGTTTTGGAGCACTGTTGATTTTTCTACGCTTGTAGTTATTATTAATTCTACCATTCAAGTTAGATTTTAGAAGCTCCTTAAGTAAATCAATAATCTTCTTAACTAAGGGATTATAATTCTGATTTCTAAGATTGATATGGTTGATATTAGGTTTGGTAGTTTGAAAAGTTTTAGGATTTTTAAAACCATTTTGTTTCAAGCTTTTCCTTTTTGAGTTGGAGGACTCTCCTTTAACAAACTTAGGAGTAGTAATCTAACTTTTTAGAGGTATGTTTTTATCATAGACCAGACCCAATATATCTCCACATTTTCTTGATCTGGTTAGTAATTTTTCAAGTTCAGGGTCTCCCTAGGCATACCTCCAAGTATCCTTTGAACTTCAGAGAGAAGAGACTTCCATTTTTAGTTTCTCATTTTTTTTTTGATTTTAGATTTTCAAGTTGAGATATTTTGAAATCTAAATCACATTTAGTTTTTTCAAAACAATCAGAAATATGTGATTTTTCTAAAACTAAGTTTTCAAAATCCTCTTTTAACTTTAAAAACTTTTCTTTTTGAAGTTTAAGTTTGACAGCAGTCTTACAACTTTCCCTGTATAGGGCATTGTAGGCATCCTGAAGATCATCTTCATTTTCAGGGTCTCTCCTCAGATCTTCATATTCAGATGTATCACAACTATCTGTGGAGGTGACTCTGGCTAGATTCATTAGGGCCTCGTCTTCACTTGAAGATTCAAGTTGTGAATAATCTGACTCAGAAGTAGCTTCAGAGGAGGACGATTCATCTTATGTGGCCAACATGCCTTTTTTCTTTGCCTTGTCCTTTTTAGTGCACTTATTTGCCAAATGCTCATATTCATGGTAGTTGAAGCATTGACTGTCTTTTAGTGATTTCCAATTTTTAGATCTACTCTTTTTATTTTCATATTTTTTTTGAAAATCAACTCTCTTTTTACTTTTGAAAATCTTATAAAACTTCTTAGATAATAAGGTCATATCATCCTTTGAGTTTTCACAATCAGAATTATTACTATTATCATGAGAAATACATTTAGATGATTTAAGGGCTATTGACTTACCTTTAGGAGCCTTGAAATTCAACTCGTAGGTTTGTAGAGAACCAACAAGCTCTTCCACCCTCATATTATCCATGTCTCAAAGTTTATGAATGGTTGTCACCATAGAATTGAACCTCTTAGGAAGTGAGCACAGTATCTTTGCACAAAATTTACTTTTTGGGATGTTATCTCCAAGACCCCACATAGAGTTGACTATGTTATTTACTTTAGTATAGAGTCCATGAATGATTCACTTTCTTCCATAGGTATTTCCTCAAACCTAGTAGTGAGGATTTGAAGTTTAGACTTTTTTACAATAGTCGTACCCTCATGTGTCATTTCTAAGATATCCTAGGCTTGTTTTGTAGTATCACAAGATATAATTCTTTTAAACTCATCTGGTGATAGTGCACAAGTGATTGAATTTAAAGCTTTGGCATTGACATTACACTTATTTTTTCTGAAGAGTGGTCCACATATAATTAGGTGTTTCTTTCACAGTCTTAGTTCCATCGGAGCCTAGAACTTCAGACGTAGGTGGGTTCCATCTAGTCAATGTGGCTTGCCACACACTCTCATCTATGGACCTCAAAAAAATTCTCATCTGGTCTTTCCAATAAGCATAATTAGAGCCATCAAATGGTGGTGGCCTAGTAATGAAAGGCTATCAAAATTTGACATATTAGAAGCTCGAGATCGCTTAGCTCAGAAAATTAATCCAATGGAATGAGCTATTAAGCTCTGATACCACTTGAAAAGGGCGAACTTTAAGTCCTAGATGGATGGGGGGGGGGGGGGGGGTGAATAGGACTATGCCAAATAAAAAATAAATGCGGAAAGTAAAAGTAGATAGCATAAATAAATAATAAGATAGCACAAGTAAATTGGAACCTCAAATGTACTGGTCTTGAGAGGTTAATACAAACTTGGTTCTAAGAACAACCTAACACAAAAAACCAAAGGCTTATGGCATGACAACCTTACTAGAACGTTGGTAAGTATTAAAAACTCAAACCAATAAAGAGGTAAAGGAAATAAACTAAGTTATTACAACATTCACCACAAATGCATAAAGTAAATTACAACATTCACCACAACACGTGTACCACTTCATCATCATCCAAACTCCAAGAATTAGAGTGGTTCGTATGTGTACGCCAACTATTCGCACACAGCCACCCAACACTCCACTCCCAATATCCACACCCAAAGGATACTGGCATTCATTATAAAATAAGGTTTTCCAAGGTTCACCTTAAAACCTTCACAATTGTGTTTTTCAAAAGGCCTTACATAATCATAAAAACCCTACTCTGAGATTTTCTTGGCTGATCTCAGACAAAACCAAAAGATGGGATTTTCCAGGCTGAATCACACAAACTGAAAATACAGAAAATAGAAATAATACTCATCTAAAGATTCTTCTTCAATGTAGCCTGGTAGAACCGATTCCTTATAGATGTAGATGATCAATGTTTAATCTCACAAGAGGAAGGGTTCTAGGTCTAGATGAATTTTAAATTAAATCAACCTAAGGCTAACATGAATTTGATTTTAGATCTCAAAGGGTAAATGTAACGCCCCGGTTTTCAGGACCCGAGTATTGACCCGTGTCCCAAAAACCCGAGTGTTAGCTTTAAAGGATGGTCAAATTCGAGAGTATATTTTTTTTCCTTCATCAGAGTAAGCAAATGAGTGTAGTATGGACAAATTGACATAAGGGAAAATTTCATTATCATTCAAATTTATAAGAAGCTGCCCATAATGACTTATACAAACCAATGTCTCCAAAATTAATAAATACAAGAATTACATGATCTAATACATGAGAAATAATAGAAAGCATATAAATATAAGCCTCAAGATCACACAGCTCCTCCAAGCATACAGTCAAGCATTCCTGGTGATCGTACCCTGCTTCTTATCAAGTCTGAACATGTATATCACTTAAGCCATAGTACGGTTTTATATTTGATGGATGAGTGGCAAACTCAGTGTGAATTCCCCTCAAGATTACACACCGCCGCATTAGGTAATAAATAGTATAAAACATCTAGATAACCAAAACAGAGTAAATGCAGTCTTATTAGGTGCATGGATGCATAAATGCAATCATCGACCCGGGTAAATCATCCGGACGGTCGGTGCCCCAGGAAAAACATTCAGACAGGCAATGGGGTCGTCACCCAAAGATGTGAGTGGTCATTAGCACAACATGCAGTGTAATCGTATGGGCATGAGTGATCCAAGTCATCATCATAAATCAATCGGCTGGTCATTAGCGTAACTCGCAGCGTAATTGTATGGGCATAATGATCCAAGCCGTCATAGTATGCTATGCATGCATGATTTGCCAGCCCATTATTAGTCCAATTGCAATCAGCCATTTTAGAATAAGTTCACGGTCACTACGGGGAGCGCAGGGCCCAGCGTAGGCCGACAGCTCTGGCATAGTGTCCCATTACCACCATCCCCGGCTCATGAGGCTACCATCTTAGGATGTTTAATAAAAACCCATCAACTAGTGGCCAATCATATTATAGTATATGAGGCTTACCATCACGTAGTTGCACGGTATAAAACATCGAACCCATATAGGGAAAATACTAGAACAAAGCCACATAGGGCGATATCAAACAAGCCACATAGGGCAACTATCAAACAAGCCACATAGGGTAATTATCAAAATAGGCCTCATAGGGCGAGTATCAAAACCATGCGATAAAAGACCATCCTTGAAAACTATTGGACACAACAACCTTGGATGGTAGGCCCACATTAATGATCCCTTTAGACCACCACACAATAACCACTAAGTCGAAGGTCCATTTTAATCGCAACCAGTTGGGTTACATCCTAAGTATGGGTGTACATTTATAGGTGGGGGTTTCCCACTAATGTACCAGCTTAAAGTCCATAAGCAATACACAAATAATCCACAAGCATGAACAAATATACAGGATGAACATTAAGCAGGCAATATAGCAATTCAATTTCCACCAGCTAACACATGTGATTATAAGAGAGAGATATCAATTATAATTTTTAATAAAAACTATAACTTAAGCTAATGAGAAGATGGAAAGCTCAAGGGGAAGAATCATCACCTTATAATTTGTATCGCCTACCAGTGTTGCTAGCGAGTGCTTGTTTCCTTAAAATCAAACCCTATCATGAATTATAAAGTTATACAGTTAGGTCCAAGCTTACATGTTAATTAGGGTTAGGGTTTTAACCTAGGGTTTGGATCGCTTAGGTTTAGGGTTTAGGCTAGATTTTTAGGTTTTGTTTATAGGATTTGAACTCTTATCTTGTATGGTCATGGATGATATTATCAAAGGGAATAATAAGTGAATAAGATTAATCAAATAAATTGGTTATTAATTTAAGAATATTAACCATGGCTACTATTATATTAAATTACCTAACAATAACCCATGGTGGATCATATTGCTAATAATTCCAAAACAAATAGTAATATTGACAATATCCTTAACATTTAGCCAATGTGGCACTAATAGTCATCTTGATGAAAATAAATAGCGTGCTCTAGAGTTAATAATAATATTTTAAGAATGACAAGGTAAAATATTAACATTTTAATAATGAAGATTTTTATATGAATCAACTATTACCCATATGAATAATCTTCCAATGGTGAATCATATCTAATTTTAATATTTTAAAAAAATGGTAATAACAATAGCAATGATAATTAAAATAATTTAAATCTGGACAGAAAGATGTGGGCTCGCCTAGTCGACTCAGTTTGAGTCGAGTTGACTCGGCTCAACAAGCACTCTTCTCCCTTTCGTTCTTTCTTTCTTCCTTTCCTTCCTTTCTTTTCTTTCTTTCCTTCTTTTCCCTGACCTGTTTTTACGACTAGACAGGGTTTGGGTTTTCCCAAGGGCATGATTCAAACTGAGTTAGCTCGACTCGGTGCAACTTAAATGCGCAGTAGCCCCAACTCTCTCCTTCTTCTCTTTCTTCCTCTTCTTTCTTTGCTGAAATCTTAGCATGGCCTGAACCGACAGTAGCCTACAGTGTTTAGGCTCGACTCAGATGTGGTCCAGATCCAACGGAATCGGATCTGACTCGGTCCATGGCTCGTTCGAGTTAGTGCGGCTGTGCACCCCTCCTCACTCTCTTATTTCTCTGTCTTTCCTTTCTTTCTGCTTCTCTTCTTCCCTTTCTCCTCCAGGGATGTCCAGCAATGAACTAGACCGTTGTCTCAACTCAGTCGAGCCGAGTCGAGTAGGCAGCAGGGAAACTTGCCCTGCTTCTATTCCTCATTTTCTCTCTTTCCTCTCACCCATCCCTGTTTCTTCCTTCTTCTTTTCTTCTCTTTCTTGCTACTGGAAATGCCCATCAAGGAACGCCAGCCTGGCCTGACTTAGGCTCGGCCCGGACTTGGCTCAGTTCGAGTTGCAGGCGAACGGGGAAGAAGGCTCAGCCGTTAATGGCGGACTCTCCCTCTCTGCTCCTACCTCCAATCCAACCCTTCAGGACGGTCCGTTCGGGCCCTATGAAACTTATAGGTGAGCTTTTTCAAAGGTTGGAGGTGATAAGGTCGGTGGGTTCGGGTTTGGGAGGTTGCGGCCGATTTTTCCTTGGACAGTTGCAAGAATGGAGAGCGAGCTCCTGTTGCTCGATTCTAACGCCCTTATAACGAGCCCTAGATCTCCCTATGGCCATCGGATTCGAATGAAGGGCTGGGATGTAATCCTGCTACTGGTATTCTGAAAAACTGTTGGCGGAAGGGAGGTTTTTGGCTTTGGTTTTCCACAAGAAACCCTAGCTCACGTGAAATCAACGGACGGCTGGGATCCGTCTGAGAATGGAGGGCTAAGATGGCGCAAGAGCAGCTCGTGCGGATCGCCCTACTGGCTTGCAAACAGGTTTGCTCTTTTGGAAATAAGGTGTTTGTAGGACCGGGTAGCATCGAGAATTGTGTGCATACAAACGAGTTCCAAGGTGCGAATTTAGGTGGGATTTGGTCAGAGGGATCGTATAAACCAGATGGACGGTTCAGATCATGAAGATGGGTCCCATAGGTGGGCTACCATTGAAACAAACGGACGTCAGCCCGTTCGCTGGCAGAGAAACAGGAGAGAGAGGGAGATTTTCCCATTTGCGGGAAAAAGAGGTCAGCACCCAGTTTGACCGTGCTGAAGGCTCAGTGTGTGTCCTGCACGCGGGCTGAGGTGCACATGCACCTCAGTGTGGCATCCGTCGCGATGTTTATGAGAGATCCACTCCGTCCATGGTCCTCTGTGGGCCCATTTGGGCCATCTGACCGGAGTTGAGGTTAATGCAAGCTTAGGTGGGCCATACGAACTAGTTTCTAGTCCTAATGGTGGATTTCCATTGATCTACTGGTCAGATCATTCCAAATTTGAACGTCAACGGTTAAAATAGTTCAAGGGTCCGTTTAAGGATTTCCTCCTGCATTATTAACTAATACTAATATCAATATGGATTTACATGTAATTAACATAATTAAAACTCATACAGAGATATAAATATAATTTCTAATATTAACATGCTACTAATCACATATTTATTAATATATAATCCTCAATATACAATATCAGATTACACATATGTATGGATTGAAAATTGTATAATATCTCTTTTAAAATCACCTTGTTAAATAATACATCATCTTATAAAATATCTCATAATTTTTGTACAAATATTTAATACTAAGTTGATATTTATAATTTGATTATACATTGTAAAATTACCATCCATCATACTTAGTTAATATAATATTATTTCCATAATATTTTATGTACATTAAATATATAGGTGCAGGCTATTTTTCAACGGTCAGATTTAAATTAACTAGGATGAACATAAGTGTTTACTTAGGCCTGGCTTGTATTTATGCTAAGCTTGGTTATATGGTAACACCCGAGTACTGGAAAGTACGGGGTGTTACAATCTACCCCCCTTAAAGAGAATTTCGTCCCCAAAATTCAGTGCTTCTATTATTATTATGGACGATGATAATATCCATTATTTTCCTACACATACAAATGTATGCCACTAGGCGCCCAAAACTGAGGTCGTTACAATCTACCCCCTTTAAAGAAGAATCTCGTCCCCGAGATTCTGATGGTACTCTTTCCAATTTTTAATGGTACAAGTAGCAGGGTTATCCTATCGTTTGTCAACATTTAAAATTTCCTATAGTATCTACAAAGATTACAAGTTCATTTAGGTGGCCACTAATAATATTTTACATCTTTCTCTTTATTTTCTCTTTCTTTTAATGATGGTTTCACTACTGACTAAAGTACATTGCAATTTTCTACTTTCACGCTCGAGCCAACACGAATAGATGGTTGTATTAGGTTTGAGCCTGATACATTAGTCGTCTGCCTGTAGGACAGAGGATTTTGGTATCAATTCACAATCCTGTTAAATCTCGATCTTCTACCTGATCAGGGCATTGAGATCATCAAGATTTGCTAGGACTTAGAATCTGAGTCAAACATGTAAACTTGGTATAAATATATTTCCATCCATTCGTAATCCTGATTATCTGAGACTCATGGGAAATATCATGTAATTTTCTTCCTCCATAACGGATAAGACCATGTGGCCCATTACGCTTCCAATGCGCACTCTGATTCCTAAATTTACTAACCAAAAATTTTATGATTAAAATTTCTACATGGAGTTTGAGTTTGAAATTTCTAAACTCATTTAGGATTTCAAATCTAATTCTAATATTCGCATACTATGGTTAAAAACTTAGCCGAAATTGTATAACTTCATCTCTAGTTAATTCTTTCGTGCTGAAATTTGTGGAAAATGTTACTTCTAAGTAAAAGATGTATTGAGAGATTTAAACGACAATTGCTACCCTAATTTCCTTACATTTTAGGAAGTGCTCATGTTCAACCTAGCGTACAATGTGGTGGATAAGGAATTTCCTACGAAGCCCAAATTCAAACCATTTGATTGATTACTAAGATGACGTTATCCCTAACCATGAAATCTTAAGAATTTTCATATCCTGAAGTTCTAGCAAATCTTCATTTGGAAGTTAAGTATAAAAATGTTCTGGTTTGGTCCTTTTATACCTCATAGTGGGCATTTGTACATCCACAATACTTAAGTTTAGTTTCTAATTTCAAATGACTAAACCTAAAATCTCTCAAGGGAACCTACACTCATTTCTAAGTCCTATAGTTACCAAAACAATCTTCTAGGGAGCTTAACATTTTGAAGTATCTATATTCTCAAAACTATAATTTTTTGCAGGGATCTTTCCATAAGTTCAATAACTAAATGTTCTAAGGGTCCTAAGTTCATTTCTATATTCTCCAGTCATTCAAACAACTTTTCTAGGAGCCTAAAATTTTGAATTACTATGTTCTCAATTCCTCCTAATTTCAAATGGCTAACTTAATAGTTTCTAAGGATCTCTACATGAGTTTGAAGTCCAAAGGTCTAGTCCTAAAAATTTCAAGGGTCTAAAGTTTAAAGTACCTATGTTCTCAAGTTGTCCTCCTACAATATTTAGGTTTAGTTCCAAGTTTAAGCAACTACTCTGATATTCTATAATGGGGAACTAAGCTTTGTCTCTAAGTTCAAATAGCTAACCTAGAATGTTAAAGGGACTTAGGTCCAGTCTAAATTTCTAAGATTTCCAACAACTTTCTTAGGGGACCTAAAACATTGAATATCTATATTTTTAAAGGAACCTTAAATCATTTCTAAGTTCTATGATCATCCAAAACAATCATCTAGGGGCCTAAAATTTTGAGTCCCTATATCCTTAATTTATCCTAGCTATAGGGGAGATTCATATAAGTTCAAATGGTTATTCTAATAATTTCTAAAGGGACCTAAGTTTAATTCTAAGTTCAAATAGTAGTTTTGGTGGTTTACATGGGAACCAAGTTTGTGATTTTTATTTTTATTTTTGTTCTAAGTTCCAATGTCTAAACATAAAATCTTCAAGGGGACCTAAGTTTAGGTCTCTACATTCCCAATCATCCTTCTAAGACTAAGGGAAATTTTCCTAAGTTCAAATTTCTAGTTTCAATTATTCTAACATGAGACATTTAAAGTTTGTATAAGGACATTTTCCAAGGCCAAGTTTGTCCAAACTATGCTCTGATACCAACTTGTAATGCCCCGGTTTTCAGGACCCGAGTATATGACCCGTGTCCCAAAAATCCGAGTGATAACTTTGAAGGATGGTCAAATTCGAGTGTACATTTTTTTTCCTTCATCAGAGTAAGCAAATGAGCATAGTGTGGACAAATCGACATAAAGGAAAATTTCATTATCATTCAAATTTACAAGAAGCTGCCCATAATGACTTATACAAATCAATGTCTCCAAAATTAACAAATACAAGAATTACATGATCTAATACATGAGAAATAATAGAAAGCATATAAATATAAGCCTCAAGATCACACAGCTCCTCCAAGCATACAGTCAACCATTCCTGGTGATCGTACCCTGCTTCTTATCAAGTCTGAACATGCATATCACTTAAGCCACCTGTACTACCTGTATGGTTTTATATTTGATGGATGAGTAGCCAACTCAGTGTGAATTCCCCTCAAGATTACACACCGCCGCATTAAGTAAGAAATAGTATAAAACATCTAGACAACCAAAACAGAGTAAATGCAGTCTTATTATGTGCATGGATGCATGAATGCAATCATCGACCCAGGTAAATCATCTGGACGGTCGGTGCCCCAGGAAAAACATCCAGACAGGCAATGGGGTCGTTACCCAAAGATGTGAGTGGTCATCAGCGCAACACGCAACGTAATCGTATGGGCATGAGTGATCCAAGTCATATAAATCAATCGGCTGGTCATTACCGCAACTCGGACCGTAATCGTATGGGCATAATGATCCAAGCCGTCATAGTATGCTATGCGTGCATGATTTTCCAGCCCATTATTAGTCCAATTGCAATCAGCCATTTTAAAATAAGCTCACAATCACTACGGGGAGCGCAGGGCCCAGCGTAGGCCGACAACTCGGGCATAGTGTCCCATTACCACTATCCCCAGCTCATGAGGCTACCATCTTAGGATATTTAATAAAAACCCATCGACTAGTGGCCAATCATATTATAGTATATGAGGCTTACCACCGCATGGTTACACGGTATAAAACATCGAACCCATATAGGGAAAATACCGGAACATAGCCACATAGGGTGATATCAAACAAGCCACATAGGGCAACTATCAAACAAGCCACATAGGGCAATTATCAAAATAGGCCTCATAGGGCGAGTATCAAAACCATGCGATAAAAGACCATCCTTGAAAACTATTGGACACAACAACCCGGGATGGTCCATTTAGACCACCACTCAATAACCACTAAGTCGAAGGTCCATTTTAATTACAACCAGTCGGGTTACATCCTAAGTATGGGTGTACATTTATGGGTGGGGGTTTCCCACTAATGTACCAATTTAAAGTCCATAAACAATACACAAATAATCCACAAGCATGAACAAATATACAGGATGAACATTAAGCAGGCAATATAGCAATTCAATTTCCACCAACTAATACATGTGATTATAAGAGAGAGATATCAATTATAATTTTTAATAAAAACTATAACTTAAGCTAATGAGAAGATGGAAGGCTCAAGGGGAAGAATCATCACCTTATAATTTGCATCGCCTACCAGTGTTGCTAGCGAGTGCGTGTTTCCTTAAAATCAAACCCTATCATGAATTATAAAGTTATACAGTTAGGTCCAAGCTTACATGTTAATTAGGGTTAGGGTTTTAACCTAGGGTTTGGATCGCTTAGGTTTAGGGTTTAGGCTAGATTTTTAGGTTTTGTTTATAGGATTTGAACTCTTATCTTGTATGGTCATGGATGATATTATCAAAGGGAATAATAAGTGAATAAGATTAATCAAATAAATTGGTTATTAATTTAAGAATATTAACCATGGCTACTATTATATTAAATTACCTAACAATAACCCACAGTGGATCATATTGCTAATAATTCCAAAACAAATAGTAATATTGACAATATCCTTAACATTTAGCCAATGTGGCACTAATAGTCATCCTGATGAAAATAAATTGCATGCTCTAGATTTAATAATAATATTTTAAGAATGACAAGGTAAAATATTAACATTTCAATAATGAAGATTTTTATATGAATCAACTATTACCCATATGAATAATCTTCTAATGGTGAATCGTATCTAATTTTAATATTTAAAACAATTGGTAATAACAATAGCAATGATAATTAAAATAATTTAAATCTGGACAGAAAGATGTGGGCTCACCTTGTCGACTCAGTTCGAGTCGAGTTGACTCGGCTCAACAAGCACTCTTCTCCCTTTCGTTCTTTCTTTCTTCCTTTCCTTCCTTTCTTTTCTTTCTTTCCTTCTTTTCCCTGACCTATTTTTACGACCAGACAGGGTTTGGGTTTTCCAAGGGCATGATTCAAACCGAGTGAGCTCGACTCGGTGCAACTTGAATGCGCAGCAGCCCCAACTCTCTCCTTCTTCTCTTTCTTCCTCTTCTTTCTTTTTTAAAATCTCAGCATGGCCTGAACCGATAGCAGCCTACAGTGTTTAGGCTCGACTCAGATGTGGCCCAGATCCAACGGACTCGGATCTGACTCGGTCCATGGCTCATTCTAGTTGGTGCGGCTGTGCACCCCTCCTCACTCTCTTATTTCTCTATCTTTCCTTTCTTTCTACTTCTCTTCTTCCCTTTCTCCTCCAGGGATGTCCAACAATGAACTGGACCGTTGTCTCAACTCAGTCGAGCCGAGTCGAGTAGGCAGCGGTGAAACTCGCCCTGCTTCTCTTCCTCATTTTCTCTCTTTCCTCTCACCCATCCATGTTTCTTCCTTCTTCTTTTCTTCTCTTTCCTGCTACTGGAAATGCCCATCAAGGAACGCCAGCCTGGCCTGACTCAGGCTCGTCCCGGACTTGGCTTAGTTCGAGCTGCAGGCGAACGGGGAAGAAGGCTCAGCCGTTAATGGCAGACTCTCCCTCTCTGCTCCTACCTCCAATCCGACCCTTCAGGACGGTCCGTTCGGGCCCTATGAAGCTTATAGGTGAGCTTTTTCAAAGGTTGGAGGTGATAAGGTCGGTGGGTTCGGGTTTGGGAGGTTGCGGCCGATTTTTCCTTGGATAGTTGCAAGAATGGAGGGCGAGCTCCTGTTGCTCGATTCTAACGCCCTTATAATGAGCCCTAGATCTCCCTATGGCCATCGGATTCGAATGAAGGGCTGGGATGTAATCCTGCTACCTGTATTCTGAAAAACTGTTGGCGGAAGGGAGGTTTTTGGCTTTGGTTTTCCGCAAGAAACCCTAGCTCACGTGAAATCAATGGATGGCTGGGATCCATCTGAGAATGGATGGCTAAGATGGCGTAAGAGCAGCTCGCGCGGATCGCCCTGCTGGCGTGCAGACAGGTTTCCTCTTTTGGAAATAAGGTGTTTGTAGGACCAGGTGGCATCGAGAATTGTGTGCATACAAACGAGTTCCAAGGTGCGAGTTTAGGTGGGATTTGGTTAGAGGGATCGTATAAACCGGATGGATGGTTCAGATCATGAAGATGGGTCCCACAGGTGGGCCACCATTGAAACAAATGGACGTCAGCCCGTTTGCTGGCAGAGAAACAGGAGAGAGAGGGAGATTTTCCCATTTGCAGGAAAATGCGGTCAGCACCCAGTTTGATCGTGCTAAAGGTTCAGTGTGCATCCTGCACGCGGGCTGAGGTGCACATGCACCTCAGTGTGGGGTCCTTCGCGATGTTTATGAGAGATCCACTCCGTTCATGGTCCTTTGTGGGCCCATTTGGGCCATCTGACCGTAGTTGAGGTTAATGCAAGCTTAGGTGGGCCATACGAACTAGTTTCTAGTCCTAATTGTGGATTTCCGTTGATCTACTGGTCGGATCATTCCAAAATTGAACGTCAACGGTTAAAAGAGTTCAAGGGTCCATTTAAGGCTTTCCTCCTACATTATTAACTAATACTAATATCAATATGGATTTACATGTAATTAACATAATTAAAACTCATACATAGATATACATATAATTTCTAATATTAACATGCTACTAATCACATATTTATTAATATATAATCCTCATTATACAATATCAAATTACACATATGTATGGATTGAAAATTATACAATATCTCTTTTAAAATCACCTTGTTAAATAATACATCATCTTATAAAATATCTCATAATTTTTGTACAAAATATTTAATACTAAGTTGATATTTATAATTTAATTATACATTGTAAAATTACCATCCATCATGCTTAGTTAATATAATATTATTTCCATAATATTTTATGTACATTAAATATATAGGTGAAGGCTGTTTTTCAACGGTCAGATTTAAATTAACTAGGATGAACATAAGTGTTTACTTAGGCCTGGCTTGTATTTATGCTAAGCTTAGTTATATGGTAACACCCGAGTACTGGAAAGTACGGGGTGTTACAGTAAAGCAGAGTTCCCTTTTAATAGAATAGATTTGAATAAGGAGATCAATAAAATTAAATAGAAAAGCTATAAAAGAATCTAAAATTACTAACCAATAGCTTCAGAATGGTGGGGACTTCTCTCTTAGAGCGATTGCTTGATTTTGAATGGAATGAATTGAAATCTCTAAGAAATGTCCACAATTTATAGGCTACAAAACGGTTCCCTCGATTGGTCCTGGGTTCGGCTCGACTGGTCCTAGTTGAAAAATATTTTAAATTTTTTGGCGTGATCAGATAAAACAGACCCTTGACCGGTCAAGTGGCTAGCTCGACTGGTTGAGTGAATAAAAATTGCGTTGTTGGAGTTCAGTCGAGTCACACTTGACTAGTCGAACCAGTCTCCATGGTCAGTTGAGTAGGGTACTCGACTGGTCGAGGACCTAACAGAAAATTTTAAAAATTTGAATTTAAATCTGGACTGGTCGAGAAAAACCTTGGACTAGTCGAGCCAGTATATGGACTAGTCGAACCAAGACTAGGACTAGTCGAAGTAAAGCCTCAATTAAGTACAATGACCCAAATTAAATATGCAATGTTAATGACCTAAACCTAAGATCTTTCTAGGGTCATGTATACCTTAAATGTGAGTATTAAAATTGAACCATTGGTTGCTTTAGTAGATATGACACTTTGAAGCACATGAAGCTTGACCTTGAAATCTTGAACTTGTCTCGAACTTGTGTCTTGAGACTTGAGCAAAAGTACTTGAGCTTGTTCTTGTGACTTGAGCTTGAAGAAGTCTACTTGATCTTGAATTAGAGACTTGATCTTGAGCTTTAACATAAGTTTGAACTTTAAGCTTGAGGAATGAAGTAATGATGCACTTGAGCTTGAGTACCTTGACTTGATGAACTCCAACTTGTTATTATAGTTGAACATGCAAACTTGTAGCACATAACATCGATGAAGATAACACCACGCTCATCTTCGAATGAAGGTGAACTTTCCGTCAGTTTGAACTTGAAGGTGAACTTTCCATTTATTAAAACAAGTCAACAATACTGAAGTGTTTTGTCATAACAAAATTTGACAACTCAGGGGGCTAGATTTACAACTTAGCACTTACAAGATCCCACTTGTAGATGCAGTCGTGTATGTAGACAAATGTCATCGTAAGAAGGCTATGTGCAACCATCTTTCCGAAAATGAAAATCCAATGCCTCACTGGCGATCTGAGTGAAGGTTCCCGTCCACCATCTCAGTCATTGGAACAAATCCATCCTAACCATTCATTCTCCTCATGGTTATTAAGAATCAAATATTGGATATCTAACTCTTCAATTATATTAGTTTTCCTGGCATTTAATTGATAATTTTATTTAACTATAAATATTTTTATCATGCGAGGTGATTTAGAAGCTCATGATAAATATGCGCTTAAAAGGATGGATTTAGAGCTCAAAAGAAGATAATGAAGAATAAGAGATTTAGAAGTCATTAATGAAGAATTCACATGCCAAAGATCCAAAGAAATAAAGTGAGGAATGAAGAGAATCAAAGGTTTGAAGTGAAGAAAAGGAATCCTGAAAATTGGCCTGAAAAAATATATTTTGGAATTTTGAGTTTAAAACAGAAAAGTCCTGAAATAGGCTTCGGTCTGACTGAAATTGGGCAAAACAGTCCAATGAGAAGCAGAACTTTTAGCCTTAATTCGATCTGACCAAAACCACTTCGATCCGACCAAAGTCGAATAGAATTGTCTAGCGAGAAACTGTGATTTTTAGCCTTAATTCAGTCCGACCGAAGCATAACTTTTTGCATAAATTTAAGGTGATTTCAAAGTCAGTACAAAAGTTAGAGTTCCACAACTATAAATAGGAGTCCTTAGGACATTCCAAAGTATCTTCCAGGGTTTGGAAAGGGGGAGAAGGCCTAGGTGGAGCGTCAACAACATTCTTCCACTTCGATTTATTCATGGTTTTAATAGATCCTTCTAGTTTTTCTTTTAGGATGTTAGTCTTCTGAGGCTAATCTCCTAGCTAAGGCCAAGGGATGAAACCTATAGTTTATTCTGATGTTTATCTTACTTTGATTCAAGTTTATGTTAAACTTGATTGATTTCTAATTTGATTTAAGGAATATTTTCAGTTTTCTATGGTTTATTGTGACTCAAATTATAATAGATGCTATGAGAACTTTGAATATCTTCTTACTCATTCTAAATTGTGTAATGTGTTTAAGTCGTTGTTCACCATCATCTCCTAGGCATGGTAGATGATTGAATTCCCTGCCATCATTGCAATTAGAAGGATATTTGGGAACTAATCCAATGAAAGTTCAGATTCTGTTTTAACCGCTCCATCATCTGATTGGATAAGATAGGACTCTGATTCCAATCAAGATATCATTGAATCACGTATATTGAATATTGAGATTGCTATAGGTGAATTCCTAGATCCTTAGTCTTTTATTTTTATTAATTAAAACCTCTTTCTAAATTGCTGGATTAAAAACCCAGACCAACCAAGTTAGACTTATATTAGTTCTAAATCGTGTTCCCCATTCCTTGTGGATTCGACCTTATTCTCACCGAGTTATTACTACATCACAACCCTATGCTTAGGGTTGTGAATAGTGGTTTAGGGTTTCCTTCATACTAGGGAGAAAATAATGCCTAGTCTTGTTATGCCAGCTGCCTACAACCATCTCCCAGCAACGAAAACAAATCACGGACATCCAATCTGAGGGTCCTGAACGGGTTCGGACGATGCTATAAGAATAGTAGGATTTTATTCTCTCTTCATCTTGTGTGTTCAGTCGTATGTTGATTTTTGAGTGGAGCTGAAGTTTACTTATCGATTTTCTAGCAATCTTGTAGTGTTCACATATGATATGATTTCCGGGTGAAGTAGAGGTTTGTATGTTGATTTTCTAGCCATCTTACGGTGTTCAATCGTACTATAATTTTTAGGTGGAGTGGAAGTTCTCTTATCAATTTTCTGGCCATATTGGGGTGTTCATGTATGATATGATTTCTGAGTGGTTTAGAGTTTGTATATTGATTTTCTCTTCATCTTACGGAGTTCAATCGTACCATGATTTTCGAGTGGAGCGGAAATTCACTTATCGATTTTCTAGCCATCTTGCAGAGTTCACCTACGATATGATTTCTGGGTGAAGTAGATGTTTATATGTTGATTCTCCCTTCATCTTGCAGAGTTCAGTCTACAATATTTTTTGGGTGGAGCTAAAGTTCGTTTATCAATTTTCTAGCCATCTTGTGGAGTTCATGTACGATATGATTTCCTAGTGAAGTAGAGGTTTAAATGTTGATTTTCTATTCATCTTACGGAGTTCACTTGTATTATGATTTCCGGGTTGAGCAGAAGTTCACTTATCCATTTTCTAGCCATCTTGCAGAGGTCACATACAATGTGATTTCCGGATGTAAGAGAAAGTTATATGATTGATTATTTGACTATCTAGACACATTCAGTTGTATTGTGATTACTATTATATTGTCTTAATGTTGAAATTATATTACTCGGGTTAATTTTTTAGTATATTGTTCACAACCCAAGTGTAGGGTCCCTATGTAGTAATAATCTCGGTGAGACCGAGATCGAATCCATAGGGACTAATCTTGTACGTTTCTAAAAGTAATTAGAACTAGAGCTAGAAGAAGATCTAAATTAAATATCTGAAATAAAGGGAGTAATTGTGAATATTGTAGATTGAAACTTGTGAATTTAAAGGTGGGAACTAGGGTGCCAAGGATCCACTTATAGTTATCAAGATGCTTCCAAACTTGATTTAAAAGACACAACTGGAATCAGAGTCCTATCTTATCTAGTTTGAAGAAGAGATAATCAAATCTCTAAACTTCCATTAAATTAGTGTTAAGAGATGAGAATTGTGAAGATTTTAAAGGGATTCCGTCACCCAATCATGCCTAGGAGACTATGGCAAACAACAGGATTTACCAATCCCATAATCTCAAATAAGAAAAGAAGATATTCAAAGCTATCGTAGTGTCTATTGTAATTTGAGTCACGACAAACCATAGAAAACTAAAAATATTCCTTAAAATCAACTAGAAATCAATGAAATTCAATATAAACATGAATCAAAACAAAGTAAACATCCCAATCACACTACAAGCTTCACCTCTTAGCCCTAGCTAAGAGGTTTAGTTAACTATAGACATGATTAAACAAAAATCTCTTAAGGAATGCATAAAAACAAACTAAGGAAGAAGAAGAAAACTCTTAGCGGTGGCTCTCCACCCTTTTGCTCCACTTCTTAAACCCTAGAAGATGCTTTGGAGCATCCTAGGAACTCCTATTTATAGTTAGGGAACTCCAACTTTTGCACCGAGGTGGAAAAGTCCATAAATCGCATCAAATTTACATAGTCCACGTAAAATCTGCGTAATCTCTGACTAGTTAAACTAAAGCTCGAGCTAGTCGAAGGACAAGTTTGACCAGTTAAGTGTAATCTTCGACTTGTCGAATTTTGCATGAATTTAAAAGATAATGTTGCTAGAGTTCGAGCGGAATTTTCTCGGGCTAGTCGAATTTCACTTAAATTTTTAGGATTCCTTTTCTTCACTTCAAGTCTTCGATTCTCTTCATTCCTCAATTAGTTTCCTAGGATCTTTGGCATGTGAATTCTTTAATCTTGCTCTCGTTAGATCCATCCCTTGCCTTGGTGATTCTTGAGTATTAAATTCATGTTTTTAATATTCTTTTCAATCCAAACTCTCAGATTCACCTTCCAACACAAACATGTATAAACTATACCATTAATGTCACGCCCCAGACTCGGTATCCGGACTCACAAGGAACCCGATGGCCGGTTCTGGCCGCAACAGCCTCCGTAGTACCCCATTCTCGGCTCCTGAGGTAGGTTCCGATCCTGGGATCCTACAAGGAGGATTTTCATAACAATATAATCACTTCCAATGCGAGCATACTCAAGATCACAGCAAGTACATCTGAGAATAACAAAGGCACACATCACAAAATCCACTAAAAATTTGAACTTTTACAATCATCCAAAAGGTCCAAAAGGACATACATGAGAATAAAAGGAAAAGAGAGAGAAATCAGCAACACTGGAGTCCTCACTGCTCAACTCTACTCCACGCTCTGCTGCTACGGCGCCTACTTAGAGTCTCCTTCACGCATCAATCGTGTATAAGCTTATAGAAGCTTAGAGGGTGGTGTAAGTGTGTGACAATGGTGCACAGAAGAATAGTAGGAGGTATAAGGAGAGAAGCATAATCAATGAACATATCACTAGTCTTACCAAGGCTTACCATGAATGCGATGCAATAAGTAATGAGTGTCATACCAAGGCAATGTATGAAAGGGGGGCTAGCCAATGCTAATGCGATGTAAGTGATGTCAATGCTCATAACCATAAGTCAAGTACATTTTCAATCATAGGAAAATCACCGGGGTCCATTACACTGCTGAATGACTGCCGCTCTGCAGACCCTGCACAGTCAAACGAGCGTAAGAGACCTCACTACCCGCCTGTGGACAACTAATCACCAACAAGGCCTGAAGGTAGCGGACCCATTTACGAGCTGGTCAGACTCAGCCTAGCAATGCCTCCTCACACCAGGCAGGTAAGGCCACACCCCTATCCAACCGACTACATGACAGTGGGAGTCACGGCCTAACGGTATAAGACCCTCGTGCACTCATAGTTTTCACTCGGTCACGACGTTGGAGCAGATCCTTGGTACCATAGAAGTTTTGGGAATCTCACCCATGGGCATCCTATGCACCCGGTATGCTCAAGTAATGTTTCCAATGTCCACACATGCGACCATCCACAAAGGTCCCTATGGAGGCAAGGCCCTGATGAAGCAAGGGTGGTATCATCATGAAATGCGATGCCAATGCATGAGTCGCACATACAGATCATGCACAAGTTTCAGGCACTCAATGTGCATAAGGGGAGAAACTTCATCCCTCGGTGACCACCATTCAATGCAATCAATTCATACAGATGATGCATATGGGTCGCAACGATGTAAGTGTGCTACCTGTGGAATATGGAATCGTCCGTCCTAAGGAGGGTCAAGATCTAGGCACACAGACAGGTATTCTAAGAAGAAAAGAAGTCCTCTAGTGGGAGCCCAGTACTTTAGGATGACCCACAAACTAAGAGAGTCAAAATCCTAAGGAGGAACGGTCCTAGCCAGGCCCAAGGTGGGCCTTTAACCACCTATAAGGGCCTCTATGGGCCTACCTTAGGGCCAAGGAGGACATCCAACCTCAACTGGGTCCCAAAAGGTAGCCTGCTACGTATGCAAAGAAAGGTCCAAGGCACAATCAATTTATGGCCTAGTGGGCCATACACTAAGCCCAAAAATAAAGGCAACCTAGTGGACCCTTAAGCAAGGTTAGGGCCCAACCATAAGGGTCATAGGTTCATTCATTGTAGTAGGCCTAATGGGCAGCCCATTATCCCAACATATGGGAAATTCTTAAATTTTTAACACATGTAAGTTGGGCCTCACATCTCGGCCCAAGTATGAATTTATTATAGTGGGCAAACAAGGGCCCAACTACTTGAGTATTTGGCCCATAAGGCCCATCACAATGACATGGTAAATATAGGACCCAAGGGTTCAATGGGCCTATCAAAAGTTCTAGCCCAACCAAGGCTATAAGGCCCTTACTTGACTAAGAGACTAGCCCAAGAAGAATCCTATTTGGGATGGGCCTTTAATCATACACTAATTAAGCCCAAAAAATAAAAATTAAGATGATAAGATACTGACATAAATCCTCCTCAAATCTAGTGAGCCATATTGCCCCAAAGAACATCTATAGGCAACAATTATTGGGCTCAATGCCAAATTCCAGCCCACCCAAATTTCTGGGTTGATTGGAGTTCAGTATTAGAAGTATTTCTTAGTATAATTAATTCTGGATGGCTCACACACATCACTGTGGGCCCCACCAGATGAGAGAGGATATACAATACATATATGAAATGGGCCAGACTGTTAGAATGCAAGAGCAGTAGCCTAAGGCAAGGATGTCCCATGTGTAGGCAGTCCTATGGGCCTGGGGTATATGGCCCAAAAATCCACCTAATGTGTTCTAATTGAATAAAAAGGGGGCAAGTATGATCAATCCCTAAGGACCCTACATGGATGGGTGGTGGGACATTCAACACATCGAGGTGGGCCCACGAAGCAGGCTAGATGCCCCAGCCTGGGCGTCCTTGCCTAGCAGACCACTTCCAGCCACACCACGGGCAACTCAAATGTATTTTGGATCTGAAATTTTACAGAGTGATACTTCCATAGGTGACCTACACCCCCACAAAATTTCAAGATTTTTGGACACTTGGAAATATTTTAATTTATTTAAATAAAATAGACTGTCCAGAAAATCGGACTGACCTGGACGTCCCAACGTGGTGGGCCAGTCCGGCCCTTGCCACGGTGTACACAGAGGTCCGTTGGCCCTGAAATTTGGTAAGTGGGTCCTAGAATGGGTGGAACATATCTCCATAAAATTTCAGAATTTTTAGACATATATAAAGGTTTTAATTTATTTAAAGAAATCAATCTGTCCTAAAAATCGGACTGATCTGGACACTGTATTGTAATGGGCCAGTCCAGCCACCACCATGGTGTGTACAGGTGTCCATTGGCCCCAAAATTTTGTAGGTGGGTCCTACCATAAGTGAACCACCTCTCTGTAAAATTTTATGATTTTTGGATACTCATAAATATTTTAATTAAATTAAGAATTTCAATCTGTCCAGGAAGGGATGTTGCTGTCCATGCATTGTTTACCCAATAAGGTGGGCCCAACCTTCATCCAAGAGGGGAAAAATGGAGGTTTAGTATTTTCTTCATAAAATAAGGTAAGGTGGGGTCCATAAAAGTGGCCCATCCTTCAGAGAAACCAAGCTCAAGTGTATGTTTTCCCTCCATACATGTGGGTTGGACAGCCCAACAAGGTGGACCGCCCACCCCTATGGGCCTCCTTTTCGGTACCATATCATGGACCATCTGAGGTATGACCCATCACACCTCATGGTGGGGTCCACACCTTCTCATTACACTCCATACTTATAAAGAAAATGATGACAATCATGATCCAAAAATCCATGCCAAAGATTGAACATGACAATCCATGCAACAGTCCAAGTTTTTGGACAGCAATACATGGCTGGACACATCAGCCTATATCTCAATAATCTCAGCCATAAAAAGGGTGTGTGGCCTTCCTCAGTGGGCCCCACATAAGTCCAAATCACATACTAGAACTAGGACACTTGCATGCATTTGATTAAGGTGTCCGATGATCATGGAGTTAGGTGATAAGAGCATCCCACCTTGCTGGATTTTTATTTTTATTTATTTTGGGACATCCAAGGCCCACTATAAATGGGCCACACACACACTATCATCCATACATCAGAGAAAAGAGAAGAAGGAAATAGAGTAATCCGGCCATGGGGGTAGGGCCCCGCCACTAGTGGGCCCTCCCAAGAGTGAATCATACCCATACAACTACATTGATTTTACATGCAACAAAAAATCACTACATGCATGATATATAATTGTTATGGATGGTTGGGATGCCATCCCAACATGATCCTTAGGGTCTAGATGACCTTAAGATGGAGTGGATTATAAAATACATCATGATGGGGTCCATGGAGAATGGCCCCATCATGGATCATGACATGCATGTAGGATGGGCCAAAGGGCCACATCCATGGGATCAAATGGGATCCCCACCATGGATTGGTGGGTCCCATATGATCCATCTAGAAAGAAAAAGATCAAAGGTTAGAAAATAAGATCAACAATTATAATCACCCACCTTGAATCTTCAAGCTACCACCAACACTAGGTACTCCAAGCTCCAAGCTTAAAGGTTCAATGGTCAAGATGAGTTTGTGATGGCTAGATGGAGGAAGAAAGGAAGGGAAAGTTGCTGGAAATTGGGAGAGGGAGGGCTGAAAATTCTTCCATGAAAGAGGAAAATGAGAGAATGAAGGAGGAGAGAGAGAAAGGAAAGGTTGTAGGGGAGTCATCATTACTCTCCCTCCTTGGTTAGAGAAAGAAATCATAACCTATGGTGATACAAACAATGCTTGCTAGGGTAGGTTAGGTGTGGGTAGTGTTTAGGATGGGTAGTGTTTATTCCATGGGAATTGTAGTGTGTGTGGGTGGTGTGCATGGGAACTTGTGCCTGAGAGTGGTCCATATGCTTTTGTACAAAAAGTGGGCCACATGATGAAATGCTCACAACTTTTGATCTATAAGTCGGATGAATGCACAAGACGCGTCGTTGGAATCGCAACGACGATGCGGTCACAATGGTATAGGTCTCAACTCGATCCGAGTCGGGTCTTCATGAAATGGCTCACGGAATACCGCAAACACTATACAAGGGTCACGGGTCGCCGGGATTAGACCGGTAGGACCGCGGGATCAAGATGGACGGAATGCATACTCACACACACACATGCACACATGCGAACTCGCGTAGGGTCTCACAACCCTCCCCACCAACAAAGAAATTTCGTCCTCGAAATTAAACAATCTTAGAAAAAATAAAAGACAAAACACCACCATCATATAGCAATCATCATATAAGGAAGGCAATACAAACAATCATATATCAATCAATCATCAAACAAATGGGGATAACGCTCTCTAATCTCGGCCTCACGTTCCCAAGACGCCTCGGCCTCTGAATGATGACCCCATTGCACCTTCACTAAGGGAATGACCTTGGTCCTGAGGACCTGCTCCTTCCGATCAAGGATACGAATCGGCTGCTCAATATAAGAAGCATCCTCACGGACCTCAAGTGGCTGTCAATGAATCACAGGAATAGTGTCCGACCCACATCTCCGCAACATAGAAACATGAAACACGTCGTGGATTGCAGACAACTCAGAGGTAAGGCAAGCCTATAGGGCACAGCGCCCATGTGCTCGGTAATCTCAAAAGGTCCGATGAATCTCGGGGCAAGCTTGCCCTTCACACCAAAGCGAACCACGCCCTTCATAGGCGAGACCTTGAGATACACCATGTCCCCGATTGCGAACTCGAGGGGTCGACGCCGACGATCAGCATAACTCTTCTACCGGTTCTAACCTCTACCTGATAACATCAATAACCTCTGACGTCTGCAGCACAAGCTTGGGACCTAAGAGACGACACTCTCCAACCTCGGTCCAACAACTAGGAGATCTGCACGGTCTGCCATAAAGTGCCTCAAAAGGAGTCATGCCGATAGTTACCTGATAACTGTTGTTGTACGCGAACTCGGCGAGGCACATATGATCATCCCAACTGCCCGTAAAGTCGATCACACAAGCCCTGAGTATATCCTCAAGGATCTGGTTGACCCTTTCGGTCTACCCATCCGACTGTGGATGATATGCAGTGCTGAGATGCAAAGTGACCCCCAATGCCTGTTAAAAACTCCTCCAAAACTGAGACGTAAATCTAGAGTCTCGGTCTGAAACAATTGAAACGGGATGACGTGCAGTCTCACTATCTCCTCAACGAATATCCTTACTAACCGGTCCATAGACCAGGAAGCACGTACTGGAATGAAATGAGCCGATTTCGTCAGACGATCGACGATAACCCGGATGGTATCGTGACCGCGCTGAGTCCTCAGCAAACCTGCGATGAAGTCCATCGATACATGCTCCCACTTCCACTCTGTAACGCTTAACGACTGCAAGGGACCAGGGGGTCTCTGATGATCGGCCTTGACACGTTGGCATGTGTCACACTCGGCCACAAAACTCACAATCTGGCGCTTCATCCCCTGCTAGAAGTACTGCCTCCTCATATCACGATACATCTTCGTGGAGCCTTGGTGATAGTAAGTCTCGATCGGTGTGCCTCGGTCATCAGATCCCGACGCAACTCTAGAACGTCCGAGACACACAATCGGCCTCTGAAGCATAATCCACCATCGGAACCAATCGGATCGATGCTCCACGGATGTGGCTCGCTCGATACTCTAAGTGACTCGTCCGTCTGCCGAGCCTCGATCACCCTAGCCACTAAAGAATCGACAAGCTCAAAAGTTGAACAATGGAAGACTGTAGACCGAACTCAAAGTCATACTCTGAAACATCCTCGAGCATCTACTTCTGACGAACCATCATATGTGCCACCAGGCTTCATGGATGACTGCTGAGCGTGTCCGTCATCACGTTCACCTTGCCCGGGTGGTACTGAAGTCAAAATCATAGTCCTTCAACAACTCCATCCATCGCCTCTGACGCAGGTTCAACTCGGACTGCGAAAATAGGTACTTCAAGCTCTTATGGCCTAAGAAGAGCTGGCATCTGACCCCATATAGTAATGCCTCCACACCTTCAGTGCGAAGACGACTACTACGAGCTCCAAATCATGGGTGGGGTAGTTCAGCTCATGGACCTTGAGCTGGCGCAAGGCATACGCTACTGGCTTCCCGTGCTACATCAGTACAGCACCCAAGCCAACTCTAAAGGCGTCGGGAAAAACAACAAAACCCTCACTCCCATCAGGAAGAGTTAGAATAGGAGCGGACGTGAGGCGGTCCTTCAACTCCGTAAATGCCTTCTCGTAGACATCACTCCAGACGAACTCGACGCACTTTCACGTCAACTGGGTCAGCAGTGCTGCATTATGGGAGAAACCTTCGATAAATCGTTAATAATATCCCGCTAGACCAAGGAAGCTGCGAATCTCAGACGCTTTTGTGGGCTAGCCCCAGTGACGCACTGCATCAACCTTTGAAGGGTCTACAATGACACCCTCCCTCGTCACCACGTGACCGAGGAACTTCATCTCCTCCTGCCAAAACTCACACTTCTCCAGCTTCGCATACAGCTGGTGGGCACGGAGGGTCTCAAGCACAATCCGCAGGTGCTCAGCATGGTCTTCTCGAGTCCTCGAATATACAAGAATATCATCAATGAATACCACCACGAATTGATCAAGGAACGGTCGAAAAACCTCATTCATCAGCTGCATGAAGATAGCGGGCGCATTGGTCAGTCCAAATGACATGACCAGGAACTCGAAGTGACCATAACGTGTCCGGAAAGCCGTCTTCGGAATGTCCTCCTCTCGGACCCGAATCTGATGGTAACCAGAACGCAAGTCTATCTTAGAAAAATACTGTGCACCCTGCAACTGATCGAACAAGTCATCAATACGGGGAAGCGGGTATCGGTTCTTAATGGTGACTCTATTGAGCTCACGATAATCTACACAGAGTCGCAACGAACCATCCTTCTTCTTCACAAACAATACCGGGCTCCCCAAGGTGCTCGGACGAATGAAACCTAACTCCCGGAGCTCATCCAACCGCTCCTAGGTCCCTCAACTCCAATGGTGCCATCCACCTGCCAATGTGGAGGTAAGCCTGAGATCTCCTGAAACACATCCGAGTACTTATAAACAACTGGCAGCTGCTCAATACTCTCTGCTACAGAATCCTCAACCACTGAAGCCAAGAAACTAGAAAACAGCTCCCCTCTGGGCTCGACGACGAACTGGAATACTGACAAACCTGGAATCTGAAACGTAACTGTCCTCGCAGCATAGTGTAAGATGGCACCATACTCTTCAAGCCAGTCCATACCCAAAATAACATCAAAACTCGACATCGGCATCCCGAACAGATCGGCAGGAAGGAATATCTCGCCTACTAACACCGGGCAAGAAGGACAGAGGTCAACATAATAGACTTCCCCATGGGAGTCGAAACAGTCAAAGCCTCAGGACTCTGATGGAAAACCGGTCAATCGACAAAACTGCTCATTCATAAAAGAATGGGAGGCACTTAATCAAATAAAACATGAGCAATGCAGAAGAAACAAGAAGAATACCTCGACTACTCCCGGCGATGATGCGTCTGGCCACGCTAAATGAAGCGGCCCGGGGTAGGGGAAGCAACCAAGCCGAGGGTCCTGATCCCTCTGGCGCGATACATCGACCCGGGGACCGACATGCGGATATCCCTCTCGTGCGCGCTGCCGTTGTCTCTGCTGCTTGCGGCTGCCGCCGAGGAGGTCTCGCTGGGCCTCGCGCCGAGGAGGAGCCCTAGGAGCGGCGGGTGGAAGCGCCGCTCTGCTGCCGAGGAGGACGAGGAGGAGGCAACGCGGTGGCCTCTGCCGAATGGGGAGAGGGCACTCACGCCTCCGATGCCCGACTGTCCACAGTCGAAGCATACACCAGAAAGGGGATGATTAAAAGTGAATGATGATGAAGAAGTACTAAGATATGATCAAGTAAGAGGGGCTCCTGCTGACAGTGCTGCCTAGAACTACAGACTGGAGCTCTCCTCTTCCGATCTCCACTGAAACTCTGCTCTCTCGACTTCTGGGTCATAGCTCAGTCCTCCTCATAAACTAGTGCTTGATGAACGACTTTGTCAAACGTCTCTAAATAATGCCTTACTACACGGCTGCGAAGGGAAGGATGCAGGCCAGTCATAAAATGATGGGCCCTCATCTTCTCATCATTGGTGAGATGAAGAGTAAATCTAGACAAGGCTAAGAAATGGGCCTCATACTGAGATACAGACAAATCACCCTACACTAGGGTCTCAAACTCGATCACCCACTCGATCTGAACGTGCTGAGGGAAGAACTTCTAGTCGAACCGGACCACAAACTCCTCCCATGTCCAAATGAACTGAGGCCCGACCATCCTGGATACGGATGACCACCAATGACGGGCCTCACCTTGAAGAAGATAGGTCGCAAAGGATACTCTCTGATACACACGATACTGTATAGTATCAAAAATCCTCGTAACCTCAGTGCACCAAGCCTCAGCTGCAGAAGGGTCAGGATCACTGTTAAACCTCGGGTGATCATGCTATCGGAACTCTCGAGCTATCGCGCTCGCACATGGCAAGTCAAACTGCCCAGAAACCTCGGCGGTAGCAGGCTGACGGGTCTGCAATGCAGTAGCTACAAGCTACATCAACCGCTGGAAATGCTCGGCTCCTATATGTACTGTTGAAAAAGTAAGGGTGAAACTCACCTCGGGCGAACGTACAGGTGTGGCCGACGGGGTAGGAGCCTCCGTAACTGGAACAACTAAGGGGAATAGGTGGGGGAACCGGAGCAACTGGAGGTATGGGCGCTACGGGCTCAACTGGAGGAACAGGCCGGATCGGGACCTCAGGAATCGGATCCTCAACAACGGGAGCCGGATGTGCTCGAGTAGAAGGGGTAACTCGGGCACCTCGTCCACGTGCACCACGACCACGGGTGCCACGACCACGGGAGCCACGTCCACGCGGCATCGTCTACAAAATAATGACGACTCAAGGAATCAAGACAATTACAGGCTCAATACGGAGCGAAATGAAGGATCTCGGGACACTACTTGTCCCATGTTCTTAGCAGACCTGCGATGTCATCCTTAGTCTTTCCAGAATTACCTGCTATGCTCTGATACCAACTCCTGTCACGCCCCAGACTCGGACTCACAAGGAACCCGATGGCGGTTCTGACGACCTCCGTAGTACCCCATTCTCGGCTCCCGAGGTAGGTTCCGATCCTGGGATCCTACAAGGAGGATTTTCATAACAATATAATCACTTCCAATGCGAGCATACCCAAGATCACAGCAAGTACATCTGAGAATAACAAAGGCACACATCACAAAATCCACTAAAAATTTGAACTTTTACAATCATCCAAAAGGTCCAAAAGGACATACATGAGAATAAAAGGAAAAGAGAGAGAAATCAGCAACACTGGAGTCCTCACTGCTCAACTCTACTCCATGCTCTGCTCCTACGGCGCCTACCTAGAGTCTCCTGCACGTATCAATCGTGCATAAGCTGATAGAAGCTTAGAGGGTGGTGTAAGTGTGTGACAGTGGTGCACAGAAGAATAGTAGGAGGTATAAGGAGAGAAGCATAATCAATGAACATATCACTAGTCTTACCAAGGCTTACCATGAATGCGATGCAATAAGTAATGAGTGTCATACCAAGGCAATGTATGAAAGGGGGGCTTGTACAGCCAATGCTAATGCGATGTCAGTGCTCATATCCAAACCATAAGTCAAGTACATTTTCAATCATAAGGAAATCAGCGGGGTCCATTACACTGCTCTCTGCAGACCCCGCACAGACAAACGAGCGTAAGAGACCTCACTACCCGCCTGTGGACAACCAATCACCAACAAGGCCTGAAGGTAGCGGACCCATTTACGAGCTGGTCGAACTCAGCCTAGCAATGCCTCCTCACACCAGGCAAGGCCACACCCCTATCCAACCGACTACACGACCGTGGGAGTCGCGGCCTAACGGTATAAGGCCCTCGTGCGCTCATGTATTCCACCCGGTCACGGCGTTGGAGCAGATCCTTGGTACCATGGAAGTTTTGGGAATCTCACCCATGGGCATCCTACGCACCCAGTATGCTCAAGTAATATTTTCGGTGTCCACACATGCGGCCATCCACAAATGTCCCTGTGGAGGCAAGGCCCTGATGAAGCAAGGGCGGTATCCTCATGAAATGCAATGCCAATGCATGAGTCGCACACACAAATCATGCACAAGTTTCAGGCACTCAATATGCACAAGGAGAGAAACTCCATCCCTGAATGACCACTATACAATGCAATTAATTCATACAGATGATGCATATGGGTTGCAATGATGTAAGTGTGCTACCTGAGGAATATGAAATCGTCTGTCCCAAGGAGGGTTAAGATCTAGGCACATCGACAGGTATTCTAAGAAGAAGAGAAGTCCTCTAGTGGGAGCCCAGGACTGTGGGATGACCCACAAACTAAGAGAGTCAAAATCCTAAGGAGGAACAGTCCTAGCCAGGCCCAAGGTGGGCCTTTAACCACCTATAAGGGCCTCTATGGGCCTACCTTAGGGCCACCAAGGAGGACATCCAACCTCAACTGGGTCCCAAAAGGTAGCCTACTATATATGTAAAGAAAGGTCCAAGGCACAATCAACCCATGGCCTAGTGGGCCATACACTAAGCCCAAAAACAAAGGCAACCTAGTGGGCCCTTAAGCAAGGTTAGGGCCCAACCATAAGGGTCATAGGTTCATTCATTGTAGTAGGCCTAATGGGCAGCCCATTATCCCAACATATGGGAAATTCTTAAATTTTTAACACATGTAAGTTGGGCCTCACATCTCGGCCCAAGTATGAATTTATTATAGTGGGCAAACAAGGGCCCAACTACTTGAGTATTTGGCCCATAAGGCCCATCACAATGACATGGTAAATATAGGACCCAAGGGTTCAATGGGCCTATCAAAAGTTCTAGCCCAACCAAGGCTATAAGGCCCTTACTTGACTAAGAGACTAGCCCAAGAAGAATCCTATTTGGGATGGGCCTTTAATCATACACTAATTAAGCCCAAAAAATAAAAATTAAGATGATAAGATACTGACATAAATCCTCCTCAAATCTAGTGAGCCATATTGCCCCAAAGAACATCTATAGGCAACAATTATTGGGCTCAATGCCAAATTCCAGCCCACCCAAATTTCTGGGTTGATTGGAGTTCAGTATTAGAAGTATTTCTTAGTATAATTAATTCTGGATGGCTCACACACATCACTGTGGGCCCCACCAGATGAGAGAGGATATACAATACATATATGAAATGGGCCAGACTGTTAGAATGCAAGCCCAGCTGTAGCCTAAGGCAGGGATGTCCCATGTGTAGACAGTCCTATGGGCCTGGGGTATATGGCCCAAAAATCCACCTAATGTGTTCTAATTGAATAAAAAGGGGGCAAGTATGATCAATCCCCTAAGGACCCTACATGGATGGGTGGTGGGACATTCAACACATCGAGGTGGGCCCACGAAGCAGGCTAGATGCCCCAGCCTGGGCGTCCTTGCCTAGCAGACCACTTCCAGCCACACCACGGGCAACTCAAATGTATTTTGGATCTGAAATTTTACAGAGTGATACTTCCATAGGTGACCTACACCCCCACAAAATTTCAAGATTTTTGGACACTTGGAAATATTTTAATTTATTTAAATAAAATAGACTGTCCAGAAAATCGGACTGACCTGGACGTCCCAACGTGGTGGGCCAGTCCGGCCCTTGCCACGGTGTACACAGAGGTCCGTTGGCCCTGAAATTTGGTAAGTGGGTCCTAGAATGGGTGGAACATATCTCCATAAAATTTCAGAATTTTTAGACATATATAAAGGTTTTAATTTATTTAAAGAAATCAATCTGTCCTAAAAATCGGACTGATCTGGACACTGTATTGTAATGGGCCAGTCCAGCCACCACCATGGTGTGTACAGGTGTCCATTGGCCCCAAAATTTTGTAGGTGGGTCCTACCATAAGTGAACCACCTCTCTGTAAAATTTTATGATTTTTGGATACTCATAAATATTTTAATTAAATTAAGAATTTCAATCTGTCCAGGAAGGGATGTTGCTGTCCATGCATTGTTTACCCAATAAGGTGGGCCCAACCTTCATCCAAGAGGGGAAAAATGGAGGTTTAGTATTTTCTTCATAAAATAAGGTAAGGTGGGGTCCATAAAAGTGGCCCATCCTTCAGAGAAACCAAGCTCAAGTGTATGTTTTCCCTCCATACATGTGGGTTGGACAGCCCAACAAGGTGGACCGCCCACCCCTATGGGCCTCCTTTTTGGGTACCATATCATGGACCATCTGAGGTATGACCCATCACACCTCATGGTGGGGTCCACACCTTCTCATTATACTCCATACTTATAAAGAAAATGATGACAATCATGATCCAAAAATCCATGCCAAAGATTGAACATGACAATCCATGCAACAGTCCAAGTTTTTGGACAGCAATACATGGCTGGACACATCAGCCTATATCTCAATAATCTCAGCCATAAAAAGGGTGTGGCCTTCCTCAGTGGGCCCCACATAAGTCCAAATCACATACTAGAACTAGGACACTTGCATGCATTTGATTAAGGTGTCCGATGATCATGGAGTTAGGTGATAAGAGCATCCCACCTTGCTGGATTTTTATTTTTATTTATTTTGGGACATCCAAGGCCCACTATAAATGGGCCACACACACACTATCATCCATACATCAGAGAAAAGAGAAGAAGGAAATAGAGTAATCCGGCCATGGGGGTAGGGCCCCGCCACTAGTGGGCCCTCCCAAGAGTGAATCATACCCATACAACTACATTGATTTTACATGCAACAAAAAATCACTACATGCATGATATATAATTGTTATGGATGGTTGGGATGCCATCCCAACATGATCCTTAGGGTCTAGATGACCTTAAGATGGAGTGGATTATAAAATACATCATGATGGGGTCCATGGAGAATGGCCCCATCATGGATCATGACATGCATGTAGGATGGGCCAAAGGGCCACATCCATGGGATCAAATGGGATCCCCACCATGGATTGGTGGGTCCCATATGATCCATCTAGAAAGAACAAAGATCAAAGGTTAGAAAATAAGATCAACAATTATAATCACCCACCTTGAATCTTCAAGCTACCACCAACACTAGGTACTCCAAGCTCCAAGCTTAAAGGTTCAATGGTCAAGATGAGTTTGTGATGGCTAGATGGAGGAAGAAAGGAAGGGAAAGTTGCTGGAAATTGGGAGAGGGAGGGCTGAAAATTCTTCCATGAAAGAGGAAAATGAGAGAATGAAGGAGGAGAGAGAGAAAGGAAAGGTTGTAGGGGAGTCATCATTACTCTCCCTCCTTGGTTAGAGAAAGAAATCATAACCTATGGTGATACAAACAATGCTTGCTAGGGTAGGTTAGGTGTGGGTAGTGTTTAGGATGGGTAGTGTTTATTCCATGGGAATTGTAGTGTGTGTGGGTGGTGTGCATGGGAACTTGTGCCTGAGAGTGGTCCATATGCTTTTGTACAAAAAGTGGGCCACATGATGAAATGCTCACAACTTTTGATCTATAAGTCGGATGAATGCACAAGACGCGTCGTTGGAATCGCAACGACGATGCGGTCACAATGGTATAGGTCTCAACTCGATCCGAGTCGGGTCTTCATGACTGGGCTCACGGATGACCGCAAACACTATCCAAGGGTCACGGGTCGCCGGGATTCGACCGGTAGGACCGCGGGATCAAGATGGACGGAATGCATACTCACACACACACATGCACACATGCGAACTCGGGTCGGGTCTCACAATTAAGCATTATTATGTTCATAAAACCAAGGTATAAATAGGAGAGAATATGCAATATTTGACACTCAACATATATGATCATGATTATTAATTGGGATGTTTAATATATCCATTCTCATGACTTATGATCTATCCTGGATTATGAATGATGAGTATGTAATCTTAGATGACACTCCTCACTACGATAGCCATTAACAATATCAAACCATAATAGTTAATACACGTGTAGAGCGAGTCGATGTTGATCACTGGATTGTTAGAGAATATTGGGTAGCTGAGGAGCTAGACGGGGTCCTTGTGACCCATATTGAGCTCCATCATTAGATGATAGATTTCTATTTTTGTTTGATGAACTTTATTATTTGAGATTATGTCCTGTATGGGTGCTACATTGGATTTTTATCATGGATAGAATGCTTCTATACAATGCATGGTTTACTCCTTCAACATTTGCTACTAACTCTGATATTTGATAAGATGGTTTAAATTTGGATTGAATTTAAAAGGTTAACACTCTGTTTTTTTGGAAAACGAGTAGTATATTCGGGTTTTGAAAATCGGGGCATTATAGGGTAAGATTACTAAAAAATATTTTCTTGGTTTTTGAGTAAAAAATTTTCAAAAATATTTAATTTTTAAAATTAAAAACTATATTTGAATATTGATATTTTATGTATATGAATATATTTAAGTATAAATCGAGAAGATATAAAGTAAAATTTGAAAGTCTAGAGTTTAGTTGATTAGTATATTTTTTAATAAAGTTCTTTTTAATGAATTAATTAATAAAAAAAATCTAAACATCAATTGAGCCTAGTTCACAAGTCACATCTAACTCATATTCTTTATAAAAAAAAGTTTTACTTGAACTCTTAATGTTTAACATGACACTACAAGAAAACTCACTTCTACCGACAAATTTTTTCATCGCTAAATCCACATTTTTCATAGGTAAAAGGTTTTAACGATGAAAATTTTCGTCGGTAAATTCATTGGTAAAAGACCAAAGGTAAAGACTTTTACCAACGAAAAAAAAATTTGTCGGCAAAGGTAAGACTTTTACTGGTGAATTTTTTCATCGGTAAAAAACTTTTAGCGACGATTTTTTTCGTAGGTAAAAATATTTACAAAACTTTTACCAACGAATTGTTTCATCAGTAAAAAATAAGTCAAAAACTTTTACCAATGAATTTTTTGGTAGGTAAAAATATTTACAAAACTTTTACCGACGAATATTTTCTTCGGTAAAAAGTTAGTAAAATATCTTTACCGACGATTTATTTCATAAGTAAAGATATTTCATGATACTTTTACCTACGAAAATTATCGTAGGTAAAAATATTTACAGAACATTTACTGACGATGTTTTTTGTAGGTAAAAATATTTACAAAACTTGTACCGACGATTTTTTTCATAGGTAAAAATATTTACAAAACTTTTCCCTACAAAAATTTTCGTAGGTAAAAACGTGGATGAGACTTTTGCCTACGAAATATTTCGTAGGTAAAAGTCTCTTAAAATTCCTCATATACACCTTTCACAATATATATTTCATCATATTCTTCCTAGTATACACTTGTTATATAATATATTTCATCATATTCACGTGATAAAATGTTGTACATGAGTAGACACCACAAAATAAACAATCCCGTGGAAAAAAATAAATGAAAAGAGAGAGAACATATGAGAGGTGATCCTTATCTCCTTTGATAGATTCAAGCTGCATGTGCCCTACCCAACCTATAAGGAGAAGTTATATGCATCTTGGAACAATGTTGGTGACAAATCCACCTTCTCTATTAATATTATCATATTGTGCTAGGACATGACTCTAAAAATGAGATAAATTCAAATATCAAATAATCTATGCTATAAGAGATAGTGGAAATAGAAATAGATGCGTTGTGATGCTTGAGTTCGAGTATGCTTGCCAACAAAGCAAGATTTTCTTGTTTATTACCATGTGATTGGGCTACATTATTACATCAATCGGGTTCGGGTTTAGGTTTGGGTTTTCAAGTTTAGGTTTAGGTTTAGGTTAGGGAGTTGAGATTAGGATTAGGCGTAGGTTTAGGTTTAGTGATTTGAGAATACATTTAGGTTTTAGGTTTAGGTTTATGTTTAGGTTTTAGGTTATAGGTTTAGGTTATAGGTTTAGGTTAAGGTTAGGTTATAGGTTATAAGTTTAGGTTATAGGTTATAGTTAAGGTTTAGGTTTTGGTTTAGGTTTAGGTTATAAGTTTAGGTTTAGGTTTAGGTTAAGGTTTAGGTTATAGGTTATAGGTTATAGGTTATAGGTTATAGCTTTTGGAAATTGAGAATAAGTTAAGGTTTAGGTTTAGGAAATCGGGTTAGGGTTCGGGATCGGGTTTAGGTTTGGGTTTTCAAGTTTAGGTCTAAGTTTAGGTTAGGGAGTTGAGATTAGGATTAAGTGAAGGTTTAGGTTTAGGGATTTGAGAATACATTTAGGTTTTAGGTTTAGGTTATAGGTTTAGGTTTAGGTTATAAGTGTAGGTTATAGGTTTATGTTTAGGTTAGGTTATAGGTTAAGGTTTAGGTAATTGAGTTTAGGTTATAGGTTATAGGTTTAGGTTATAAGTTATACGTTATAGGTTAAGGTTTAGGTTTAGGTTATAGGTTTAGGTTTAGGTTAAGGTTTAGGTTTAGGTTATAGATTTTGGGATTTGAGAATAGGTTTAGGTTAATGTTGTAGGTTATAAGTTTATGTTAATGTTGTAGGTTATAGGTTTAGGTTTACGTTTAGGGATTTGAGAATACATTTACTTTTTAGGTTTAGGTTTGGGGATTTGAGAATGCATTTACGTTTTAGGTTTAGGTTTAGGTTTTACATTTAGGTTAAGGTTACAGGTTTAGGTTTAGGTTATAAGTATAGGTTATAGGTTTATGTTTAGGTTAGGTTATAGGTTAAGGTTTAGGGAATTGAGTTTAGGTTATAGGTTTTGGGATTTGAGAATAGGTTTAGGTTACAAGTATAGGTTTAGGTTAATGTTGTAGGTTATAGGTTTAGGTTAAAAGTTTATGTTAATGTTGTAGGTTACAGGTTTAGGTTAAGGTTACAGGTTTAGGTTATAGGTTTAGGTTTAGATTATAAGTGTAGGTTATAGGATTAAGTTTAGGTTAGGTTATAGGTTAAGGTTACAGGTTTAGGTTATAGGTTTAGGTTTAGATTATAAGTGTAGGTTATAGGTTTAAGTTTAGGTTAGGTTATAGGTTAAGGTTTAGTGAATTGAGAATAGGTTAAGGTTTATTTTTAGGAAATCGGGTTCGGGTTCGGGTTTAGGTTTAGGTTTTCAAGTTTAGGATTACTTTAAGGAGTTGAGATTAGGATTAGGTGTAAGTTTAGGTTTAGGGATTTGAGAATATATTTAGGTTTTAGGTTTAGTTATAGGTTTTAGGTTTAGGTTAAAGTTATAGGTTTAGGTTTAGGTTCTAGGTTATAGCTTTAGGGAATTGAGAATAGGTTAATGTTTAGGTTTAGGAAATTGGGTTCGGCTTCAAGATCGGGTTTAGGTTTGGGTTTTCAAGTTTAAGTTTAGGTTAAGGAGTTGAGATTAGTATTAGGTGTAGGTTTAGGTTTAGGGATTTGAGAATACATTTAGGTTTTAGGTTTAGGTTTAGGTTTTAGGTTATAGGTTTAAGTTTAGGTTATAAGTGCAGGTTATAGGTTTAGGTTTAGGTTAGGTTATAGGTTAAGGTTTAGGGAATTGAATTTAGGTTATAGGTTTAGGTTTAGGAAATTAGGTTCGGGTTCGGGTTCGGGTTCGGGTTTAGGTTAAGGAGTTGAGATTAGGATTAGGTGTAGGTTTAGGTTTAGGGATTTGAGAATACATTTAGGTTTTAGGTTTAGGTTTAGGTTTTAGTTTATAGGTTTAGGTTATAGGTTTAGGTTTATGTTATAAGTGGAGGCTATAGGTTTAGGTTTAGGGTTAGGGTAGGTTATAGGTTAAGGTTTAGGGAATTGAGTTTAGGTTATAGGTTTAGGTTTAGAAAATCGGGTTTGGGTTTGGGATCGGGTTTAGGTTTGGCTTTTAAAGTTTAGGTTTAGGTTTAGGTTAGGGAGTTGAGATTAGGATTAGGTGTAGGTTTAGGCTTAGGGATTTGAGAATACATTTAGGTTTTAGGTTTAGGTTTAGGTTATAGGTTTAGGTTTAGGTTAGTTTATAGGTTAAGGTTTAGGGAATTGAGTTTAGGTTATAGGTTATAGGTTTAGGTTATAGGTTATACGCTATAGGTTAAGGTTTAGGCTATAGGTTTAGGTTAAGGTTATAGGTTTAGGTTTAGGTTAAGGTTTAGGTTTAGGCTATAAGTTATGGCATTTGAGAATAGGTTTAGGTTTAGGTTATAAGTGTAGGTTATAGGTTTAGGTTTAGGTTAGTTTATAGGTTAATGTTTAGGGAATTGAGTTTAGGTTATAGGTTATAGGTTTAGGTTATAGGTTATACGTTATAGGTTAAGGTTTAGGTTAAGGTTAAGGTTTAGGCTATAGGTTTAGGTTAAGGTTATAGGTTTAGGTTTAGGTTAAGGTTTAGGTTTAGGATATAGGTTTTGGGATTTGAGAATAGGTTTAGGTTTAGGTTATAAGTGTAGGTTATGGGTTTAGGTTTAGGTTAGGTTATAAGTTAAGGTTTAGGGAATTGAGTTTAGGTTATAGGTTATAGGTTTAGGTTACAAGTTATACGTTATAGGTTAAGGTTTAGGTTATATGTTAAGGTTTATGTTTAGGTTATAAGTTTAGGTTTCGGTTAAGGTTTAGGTTTAGGGTATAGATTTTGGAATTTGTGAATAGGTTTAGGTTATAATTATAGGTTTAGGTTAATGTTATAGGTTATAAATTTATGTTAATGTTGTAGGTTATAGGTTTAGGTTTATGTTTAGGGATTTGAGAATATATTTACATTTTAGGTTTAGGTTTAGGGATTTGAGAATGCATTTACGTTTTAGGTTTAGGTTTAGGTTTTACGTTTAGGTTAAGGTTACAGGTTTAAGTTTAGGTTATAAGAGTAGGTTATAGGTTTAGGTTTAGGTTAGGTTATAGGTTACGGTTTAGGGAATTGAGTTTAGGTTATAGGTTTAATTTTAGGTTATACATTTTGGGATTTGAGAATAGGTTTAGCTTAGAAGTATATGTTTAGGTTAATGTTGTAGGTTATAGGTTTAGGTTATTAGTTTACGTTAATGTTGTAGTTTAGGTTTAGGTTTAGGTTTAGGGATTTGAGAATACATTTAGGTTTTAGGTTTAGGTTTAGGTTTTACGTATAGGTTAAGGTTACAGGTTTAGGTTATAGGTTTAGGTTTAGGTTATAAGTATAGGTTATAGATTTAGGTTTAGGTTAAGTTATATGTTAAGGTTTAGTGAATTGAGAATAGGTTAAGGTTTATTTTTAGAAAATCGGGTTCGGGTTTCGGTTCGGGTTTAGGTTCGGGTTTTCAAGTTTAGGATTATGTTAAGGACTTGAGATTAGGATTAGGTGTAAGTTTAGGTTTAGGGATTTGAGAATACATTTAGGTTTTAGGTTTAGGTTTAGGTTATAGGTTTAGGTTTAGGTTATAGGTTTAGGTTATAGGTTTAGGTTTAGGTTATAGGTTATAGCTTTAGGGAATTGAGAATAGGTTAATGTTTAGGTTTAGGAAATCGGGTTCGGGTTCGGGATCGGGTTTAGGTTTGGGTTTTCAAGTTTAGGTTTAGGTTAAGGAGTTGAGATTAGGATTAGGTGTAGGTTTTAGGTTTAGGGATTTGAGAATACATTTAGGTTTTAGGTTTAGGTTTAGGTTTTAGGTTATAGGTTTAGGTTATAGGTTTAGCTTTTAGGTTATATGTTTAGGTTATAGGTGTAGGTTGTAGGTTTAGGTTTAGGTTAGGTTATAGGTTAAGGTTTAGGGAATTGAGTTTAGGTTATAGGTTTAGGTTTAGGAAATTAATTTCGGGTTCGGGTTCGGGTTATTGTTAAGGAGTTGAGATTAGGATTAGGTGTAGATTTAGGTTGTGGGATTTGAGAATACATTTAGCTTTTAGGTTTAGGTTTAGGTTTTAGTTTATAGGTTTAGGTTATAGGTTTAGGTTTATGTTATATGTGTAGGCTATAGGTTTAGGTTAAGGTTAGGTTATAGGTTAAGGTTAGGTTATAGGTTAAGGTTTAGGGAATTGAGTTTAGGTTATAGGTTTAGGTTTAGGAAATCGGGTTCGGGTTCAGGATCGGGTTTTCAAGTTTAGGTTTAGGTTTAGGTTAGGGAGTTAAGATTAGGATTAGGTGTAGGTTTAGGTTTAGGGATTTGAGAATACATTTAGGTTTTAGGTTTAGGTTTAGGTTTTAAGTTAAGGTTTAGGTTATAGGTTTAGGTTAAGGTTATAGGTTTAGGTTTAGGTTAAGGTTTAGGTTTAGGCTATAGGTTTTGGGTTTTGAGAATAGGTTTAGGTTTAGGTTATAAGTGTAGGTTATAGGTTTAGGTTTAGGTTAGTTTATAGGTTAATGTTTAGGGAATTGAGTTTAGGCTATAGGTTATAGGTTTAGGTTATAGGTTATACGTTATAAGTTAAGGTTTAGGTTAAGGTTAAGGTTTAGGCTATAGGTTTAGGTTAAGGTTATAGGTTTAGGTTTATGTTAAAGTTTAGGTTTAGGATATAGGTTTTGGGATTTGAGAATAGGTTTAGGTTTAGGTTATAAGTGTAGGTTATAGATTTAGGTTTAGGTTAGTTTATAGGTTAAGGTTTAGGGAATTGAGTTTAGGTTATAGGTTAGAGGTATATGTTATGGGTTAAGGTTTAGGTTAAGGTTAAGGTTTTGGCTATAGGTTTAGGTTATGGTTATAGGTTTAGGTTTAGGTTTAGGCTATATGTTTTAGGATTTGAGAATAGGTTTAGGTTTAGGTTATAAGTGTAGTTTATAGGTTTAGGTTTAGGTTAGTTTATAGGTTAATGTTTTGGGAATTGAGTTTAGGTTATAGGTTATAGGTTTTGCTTATAGGTTATACGTTATAGGTTAAGGTTATAGGTTTTGGTTTAGGTTAAGGTTTAGGTTTAGGATATAGGTTTTGGGATTTGAGAATAGGTTTAGGTTTACGTTATAAGTGTAGGTTATAGGTTTATGTTTAGGTTAGTTTATAGGTTAAGGTTTAGGGAATTGAGTTTAGGTTATAGGTTAGAGGTATATGTTATGAGTTAAGGTTTAGGTTAAGGTTAAGGTTTTGGCTATAGGTTTAGGTTATGGTTATAGGTTTAGGTTTAGGTTAAGGTTTAGGTTTAGGCTATAGGTTTTGGGATTTGAGAATAGGTTTAGGTTTAGGTTAGGTTAAGGTTTAGGTTTTGCGGTAGATCCAAAGCTCAAGTAGACCTCAAAACGAATTGGGGCCACAAAAGTTCTTGATAAAGCTGATATTTGTCTTATTCCTTCTTCGGGTCTAGGTATGTGTGAACTTACTAACAGGTTGGATCTCAAATAACCACCATGGTGGGTCCCAGGAAGGAATCAATGGTCGGGGGAACTGTCTTCACCATGATGTTTAGTTTTAGGTATTAATTTTAGGTGTAGGTTTAGGTTTTGGGTTATACTAGGGTCTGCTCCAACAATTTCGAGCTAATACATAAACACTGCCTGTGCAAATGGCCAGGCCACTCCAATGTTGTCCATAGGAAATGGACAGTTTCATTATGGTCATAACAACGGTTCCCACCTTCCAGGGACCCCCGCTCAACTTCCGAATAGTTTCAACACACATCCAGGTCTGCTCCATCAATTTTGAACAAATACATAAACACGGCCTGTCCAATTGGCTAGGCCACTCCAATGCTGTCCATATGAAATTGGCAGCTTCATCAAGGTCATAACAGCGGTTCCCACCTTCCTGGTACCCTCGTTCAACATCTGGATAACTCCGATGCACATCTGGGTCTACTCCATCAATTTCGAGCTAATACATTTAAAAACAACATAAAAGGTAAGTAAAGCAAAAAACATCCATATAAAGATATTGAGGGAAATTACTAGTGTATCTATATTTCTTCTATGAACTAGGTTGATTTTGACTTGATTATGACTAAGATGTTGATATTACATTATATGTGATGAGGGTTGCATTACTAGTGTATCTATATTCCTTCAAAGCGATCACTTGGACGGTTATGGATTACCAAATGGCAAGCCAACACATGTACAATTTGTTGGTCCTAGTAAAATCAGTTGACTGAACATTGTGTATTTCCTCAATTCAAAATGGTGTCCATTAAAAGAAATTCTTAGAAGAAACTCACAGTTTAGTGGGCTTAGAACTTCTTTTCTCCTACCTTCCAATTTCTCCTTCATATCAGAAAGAGACTCGAACTGAGGAGCATACGAAACCTGCAGTTGATTCCCAAGGAAAACAAACTCATCTAGTTTCCTCTTTACAAACTTGTAAAAATTAGGCCACATATTCAAATATACCATGCTGTGGCCCTACATTTATAACTTTTATACCCTTAGTTCTTCAAGTGAAGCTAAAAGAACCTTTTTAGCTTCAGTTTTCTCCAAAACTCGAGAGGTATTGTTTAGAATTGCTCAGGTCCAAAACTACTCACAAAAAGAGTTACCGGGATCTTGAGACCAAATGCATATGATATAAAGTATGAAGAGACCACCATTAACATTACATGATATATGATCTTACACTCCTAAACACAAACAACTCTCAAATAGTTTTAGGTTACATGATCAAGAAATTGAAAAGAGCATAAAAACCATAGACAATGTAAATTATTTAAGATCCAGAGTGTACCACATAACAGAGGTACAACTGATCCATTCCATAAGACTCTAATTACTGAAAATCTGTGGAATTTGAATAAGAGGAACAATTCATTTCCAACACCAACCATTCATCCAAACTCCAGGAACAAACTAGGTACATAAAATTTGTCATTCAGATATGTCAGGTTCACTTTCACTTCAGTAATGTAACTTACCTTGAATTTATAAAGCGAAAGTATGAGTATGTATTTGGTCAGCATTCAGTTCACTTCGGCTATTTCGTAGAGCTAAAAATTAGGGAACCAAGTTTTACAAGATCTTATCTATAATAAAGTCAAAAACAGGAAATTGCAGGTAAGGGTAACATACCAACAAATGATTGGGACTGTACAGTCACTGTAATTTTGTTCTATGACCCATTCATGATTGTCCCAGATCGAAAGAATGGTTCAGATCATCATGTAAATTTAATCCTCCCACATTGACTAGATCTCCTCAGTCAACATTATCAAGCTTATTTCACCACTTTCACTAAAACTGAACAATCTCGAGCAGAATTTCCATCCTCCATGCAAAAAAACAAGATGCAAATCTAACATACAATCTCATGGTGTTAAATTCAACTTAATATCATGTAGAACCAACTACAATGATAGCCACATAGCCAAATATTAAAATGAATATATCAACATAAGGGAAAAAAATTCCAAGATATGGAAACCTATGGGGAAAAGATCAATGTACCATATCCATTCTTAGGAAGTCAAGTAATGCATGGTTTTAGATCAATGTACTTGCATGGCAAACCATGATATTATTTATCTCCACATCCATATTCTCACGCAGTCGAATGATGTTGCTTTTAGATCAACATATCTGAGAACAATGACATCATCCCCCTAATGAGTAAGAAAAAGATTTAGAAGGAAAGGAGTTCCTAGAAAAGATGATACAGGGACAAGTAAATAGAGGATTCATGATTTGATGTTGAACTCAACAGGTGGCACTTTGGTAGTTGCATCTATTTTATTATGAAGCAACACCCCCTTTATTAGCCAAGTACATTCTTTCAGTAATTCACAATATCTTACCAACTACCAGAAGTAACCCCTAGATCAATTCATGACAATAAAATATGAGTTGGTAACAACTAATGTCTGCATTTAGATGTATTTTGAAATGCAATTGAAGATAGATATTGGCTAGCCATACAAAGATTGCCAGCCATGTCAAAGAGTATGCCAAAATTTTAGAGCCAGGAGGCCTGATCTCATTTGAATAAATAAAAGCCTATCCTTAAAATAAAAAAATTGACACCTGATCTTATTGATAATACTACCTGCAAAAGTAATCAAGCAGCTTGTATATAGTTCATCAAAGTACACTAAACGTTCCAAATCTAATGCAGAGAAAAGTCAATGAGGAAAAGTAGCATGAACTCGATCAATAAATGGAAACAAAACTCTTTTAAACCTTGACACGCAATACTGAGAACTTGAGTAAGTTAACTTGGTTATGACATTGACCAAGCATCACTGATTTATTAGAAACTATCAAGACACCTTTGATAGGTACAGGGTACTAGTAGTGGTACTTCTAGGACACTGCCAACACCATAAACGAAATTAAATGTTTTGGTACTCATTAATTTTCAAAAGGAAAAAAAAACAATAATAAAAAAAAAAATCTTCATTGGCTCCATATCTCGTCATGATAATCAGAAAGAGTACTAAGCTCATATTGGTGTGTACTTAAAACCTCAGATTAGATTTCAGTTTTCCTTCCTTTATTGTTAGAAATTTATATTTTGGTTCACTTAATCATGTGGCTATGAGCCTTTGATACAAATAGGCCCCAACATCACATCTCATATCAAACGATGGGACCCAAGCTCCGAACAGATGAGAAAAGATGGTTTAAGACTTCCAGATACGTGTATAATCTGACCCACATCATCCAATCGTTGGATTGGTCCCAACCTATTTAACCAGGTTAGTTAGCCTGATATGAGGCTTGATCGATTGTGGACCCCAAATACATGGACTGTCCATGTGAGCACTAAGCACATGTGCCTTATTCACATGTGTGCACCGTACACATCTATACATGGATCGTTTAGAATAAATAGCAAAGTCAATTTCCTACTTCCATGCAAATTAGTTCATTTCCTGTAAGCATCTCCCAAGCAGACAATATTCCTTCAGAAATAAAAGATAATACCATTTCATTATGCAATTGCTGAGAGTACCTGTAAGCATCTCGTCACACCGTAAGTCAATCTGTCTATAAAGATCCACTCTATGACTTGAAAGAAAAAAAATAAATGAAATCATAGTTAAGATCTTTGGAAAGGTTCTTCCCAAGACCGCTAGTACCATATGTGTCTTCATAAGAGGGATCTAGTTTTCTTGTATCCAACTATCCTCTAAAAGAATCATATGGCACAGTGAAAGCAGATAGAGGTGATCGATCCAGTGGACTGACATGCAAAAGAAAGATAAAAGAAGAAGCATCAGATAAGGTCATATATTAACACAAGCATAGAATTTTTTAGAAATAAGGCCTCAATTATCCACCCTCTCCATCATATTAGAAATTCTAGCAATCAAAGTAAAAGCATAGATTTTTTTTAATTAGAACAATTTTTAAAAAAAATCATTTTTGAAACAAAAACCTAAATCTACTGATAGTAAGAGATAGAAATCAGAAATTTCAAGATTAAGCTCAAAAGGAACGAATTTTTCAAGAAAAAAAAAGGCCATAAGGAAACAGAGCTGAAAAGAAAGATAAGAGATGGAGATCACCTCTTTTTAGCGGCCACAGATCTATGAATGGCCGAATCTGCAAACCCCTATCCAATTTTTGATTCCCATCCCCAATCTGCAAACCCCGTTCTGGCAAACCCCACAGCAGCCTCGACAACCCAAATCACAGCAGCTTCCTACTCCATCTCCGGCCCACCACTGTGAACCCAACTAACCCTAGCCTAGACAGACCCCCGTCCACCAGTCTTAGATCCAATCATGCACCAAGAACCCCATTGTTGCCACCCCAAACTCTGGCAAAATCCCAATCAGGCACACCAGTCCCGATCGCACACCACCTGACACGATCTTGTCCAAAACCCATCATCTTCCCTAGCCACATTCTCTCGAATGAAAGGAGAGAGAGAGAGAGAGAGAGAGAGAGAGAGAGAGAGGTGGAAAGAGGGGGTAGCCGAGAGAGAGAGAGAGAGAGAGAGAGAGAGAGAGAGAGGTGGCAAGAGGGGGTAGCCGAGAGAGAGAGAGGGAAACCTTCCCACGAGTAAGAAGGGGTAGCTGAGAGAGGGAAAAGGTTCTGTACGGTCAAGCTCATGGGGACTTCCCACGAAGTCAAGCTGTGTGGGCCCCACTGTGATGCGTGTCGACCATCAACACCGTGCATTTGATGGGCCACCTTTAAATTATGGGATATCCCAAAAATCAGCTGTATACAGAACTTAGGTGGGCCATACCATCTAAAATTAGTGAAGAAATGCCTAAAACATATAAAATCACTTGGTGGGGCCCACCTGAAATTTTGATGCATATGAAACTTGGTCTGACTCCTCATCCAAGTGGGACACACATAATGGATGGGTTGGATTTGTGAACCACATCTCGGTGGTCCCAACAAATGATTATGAATATTTTAATGGAGGGTAACTCCTCTCAACTTCTGTATGTGGTGTGGCCCAAAAAAGTCACGAATTGACTTGATTTTTAAGCCCCAGGCCCACCATGGAATGGTGCATCTGACTGATTGGGTAGATGTTCGACACCCATCATGGTGGGGCCCACATAGCTCGACCGTATGAGAAATTCCCATGAGCTCGACCGTATAGAACCTTTTCTCATATATATATATATAATTATTATATATCCATCATTAAAATCCTCCTAAGGCCCACTGTACTGTTTATTTGACATCCAATATGTTGATTAGGTCATATAGGGCTAGATGAAGGGGAAAAACAAAAATCAGTTTGATCCAAAACTTTTATGGCCCCAAAATGTTTTTTAATGGTTGACGCTCATTCAACACTATTTCCTGGAATGTGGTCCACTTAAGATTTGGATATATCTCATTTTTGGTCTCATACCGTAAGATGATCTTTAAAAATAGATAGACAACATGGATTAAACACATACATCATGGTAGGGCTCACAGAGCACCAACCATTAGCCATTGGATGGTGTTAGGGGGAGTAGCCAATCCGTTCCCCTTATTTGTGGTGTGGTCCATTTAATCTTTGGATATGATTCATTTTTTGGATAATTCTCTAAAATTATCCGAAAAAGGGATGAACGGTGTGGGTTGATCCCAAATTTTAGGTAAATCCAAAACTCAAGTGTACCATGCCACGCGAAACACCGTGGAATAATGATTTCCACTGTTGATACCTTCCTTGGGCCCACAATAATGTTTATTTGACATCCAACATGTTCATAATATCAAAAAGATATAAATGAAGAGAAAACACAAACATTAGCTTGATCTAAAACTTCTATGAATGCTATTTTTAATGGTGGACGTTCAGTCCCTACTTTGTAGTCCACTTAAGCTTTAGACCCACCCCATTTTTTGGTTAATATCTTAAAATGATCCGAGAAAAGCGTTGAATGGTATGGAGAAAGTCAATCCATGACTTAGGTGGGCCAAGAGCATAAAAATAAAGTCAATCCATGACTTGGGTGGGCCACACCACATAATATAATGGAGAGGGGTTTCCTTAAAACATTCATAATCATTTATTGGATTTGCCTAAATGTGATTCACACATCCAACCCATTCATTATGTGTGTCCCACTTGGATGAGGGGTCAGACCAATTTTCTGCTGCATCCAAAACTCATGTGGGTCCCACCAAGTGCTTTTATATTTTTTAGGATGTCTTCACATAGTTTTAGATGGTATGGCCCACTTGAGTTTCGTATACAGATGATTCACATGACCCATTTTACATGTATGGTCCATTCACTCTATTTTACTGATCAATACCCTCAATTTGACTAGTTACTCGCCTCAATCAGGCTACATATGGGAAAAGATATTGGGCATATCAAGATTGTTCAACAATTTCAATGAAATTTGATTTAAACATCTGAAGTTATTTACTCTTCAATTTGAACCGATTAGATTGTCCAAAAATGGTTAAATGTTGTTCATAATATCAAAAATATATGAATGAATAGAAAACACAAACATCAACTTGATCCAAAACTTCTATGGCCTCTAAGAAATTTTAAATGGTAGAGGTTCAATCACATTATTTCCTATGGTGTGGTCCACTTCAGCTTTGGATATGATTCCTTTTTGTTCTTTAGACCTCAAGTTATCTGTTAACATGGATGAATGGAGTGGATAAAATAAATAAATAACGGTGGACCCCACAGAGTTTACTCTGGTAAGGGTAACGAATAACTCACCTAAACATAGTGGAGAAGGGTTTCCTTAAAACATTCATAATCATATATTGAGCCTACCTAAATGTGATTCATATATCCAACCCACTCATTATGTGTGTCCAACTTGGATAAGGGGTCAGACCAAGTTTCAACCGCATCCAAAACTCATGTCGGCCCCACCAAGTACTTTTATATTTTTTAAGATGTCTTCACATAGTTTCTTCACACACTGCCAGAGGATGCTGTTGGAGATGAAATGAAATGAAAGAAAAGAGAGATGGTTTATGGTATTTAATGAGATAGAATATTTTAATCTCTTGATTCATCATTTAGTTCTTACTTTTAATCTCAGTCGTTTAATCAATGGCCTGAAAAGATATCGATTGCCTTATTTCTAATTAGTTGCATGAAAAAAAAGTACAGTTTTGGGACAATCCTAACTATCTAATTAATGGGTTGAATCTCCATTTTTACTGATATCCACGCTGTCCATTCATTTTTATAGATCACTTTAGCGGTTAATCTAAAAAATGAGGCAAATCTAAATCTCCGGTGGACCACACCACGGGAAAATAGTAGTGATTGAATCTTCACCATTAAAACCCTCTTAGGGCCCACTTAATGTTTATTTAATATCCACGCCGTCCATTTATTTTTACAGATCACTTTAGGAGTTGTTCCTAAAAATGAGGCAGATCTAAATATCAGGTGGACCACACCATGCGAAAATAGTAGTGATTGAATCTCCACCATTAAAACCCTCTCAGGGTCCACTGTAATGTTTATTTGACATCCTTTAGTCATACAGACCTGGATGAAGGCAAATTACCAAAAAAAAAAAAAACACAAATATCACCTTGATTAAAATTTTTGTGGTCCCAATAAGTTTTTAATGATGAGCGTTCAATCAACTCTGTATGTGGTCCACTTGAGATTTAAATCTACCTCATTTTTTGGACAAATACCGTTAATCATATGGAAAAATAGATGGAAAGTTTTTTAATTGAAAAACATAACACTTTTACCGACGACAATTTTCGTCAATAAAACCATTATTCCCGACGGTTTTAGTTCATCGGTAAAACTCAGGGTGAAAATCTCTAAGTTAAAAACATAACACTTTTACCGACGAAAATTTTCATCGGTAAAACCATTATTCTTGATGATTTTAGTTCGTTGGTAAAACCATAACACTTTTACCTACGAAAATTTTCTTCGTTAAAAGTCTTACCGCGAAAATTTCAAAATAGCACCAAAAGTTTCTTAAAAAATTAAAATACTTTTACCGACGAAAATTTTGGTTGGTAAAACCATTATTCCCGATGGTTTTAGTTCGTCGGTTTAACTCAGGGCGAAAATCTCTAAGTTAAAAACATAACACTTTTACCGACAAAAATTTTGATCTGTAAAGCCATTATTCTCGATGGTTTTAGTTCATCGATAAAACCATAACACTTTTACCGACGAACATTTTAATCAGTAAAAGTCTTACCGCGAAATTTTCAAAATAGCACTAAAACTTTCTATCTTAAAAATAAAATAATTTACCGACGAAAATTTTCGTTGGTAAAACCATTATTCCCGTCGGTTTTAGTTCGTCGGTAAAACTTAGGGCAGAAATTTGTAAGTTCAAAACATAACACTTTTACCGAAAAAAATTTCATCGCTAAAACCATTATTCCTGACAATTTTAATTCATTAGTAAAACCATAACACTTTTACCGATGAACATTTTCATCGGTAAAAGTCTTACCGCAAAATTTTCAAAAGTGCCAAAATTTTCGATCTTAAAAATTAAAATACTTTTACCGACGAAAATTTTCGTCGGTAAAACCATTATTCACGATGGTTTTAGTTCATTGGTAAAACTCAAGGTGGAAATTTCTAAGTTAAAAACATAACACTTTTACCGATGAAAATTTTCGTCAGTAAAGCCATTATTCCCGACGGTTTTAGTTCGTTGGTAAAACTCAGGGCGAAAATTTGTAAGTTCACTTTTACTGACGAAAATTTTCGTTGGTAAAACTATTATTCCCGATGGTTTTAGTTCGTCGGTAAAACTCAGGCAAATTTTTCTAAGTTAACTTTTACTAACGAAACTTTTCGTCGGTAAAACCATTATTCCCGACGGTTTTAGTTCATCGGTAAAACTCAGGGCGAAAATTTCTAAGTTAAAAACATAACACTTTTATCAATGAAAATTTTCGTTGGTAAAACCATTATTCCCGATGGTTTTAGTTCGTCAGTAAAACTTAGGGAGAAAATTTCTAAGTTAAAAACATGACACTTTTACCAACGAAAATTTTCATCGGTAAAACTATTATTCCCGACGGTTTTAGTTCGTCGGTAAAACTCAGGGCGAAAATTTCTAAGTTAAAACATAACACTTTTACTGATGAAAATTTTTGTTGGTAAAAGTGGTTTTGTGCTTTTTACCGATGAAAATGTTCGTCGGTAAAAGTCTTACTGTGAAATTTTCAAAATAGCGTGAGAATTTTCTATCCTAAAAATTAAAATCTTTTACCAACGAAAATTTTCGTGGGCAAAAATAGTATTACCGACAAAAATAAATTTTGTCGATAAAAGTGCAGTTTTACCCAAGAAAAAAATTTCGTCGATAAAAACGTACTTTTACCGACGAAATTTTTTTCGTCGGTAAAAGTCGGTTTTCTTGTAGTGTGATAGTTATTTAAAAGTGTAAGGAAGTAAGTTTAGAGATCCTCATCTACCTTGATATAAAAAGAAGAAAAGAACCAACTAATAAATAGTTGGAATGAAAAAGGGCTACCTATTGCATATATTTAATTATATATATATATATAAAGAAAGAATAAGCGATAGTGTGAAAGCCATCAATGAAAAATCAAAAAGCTGGAAAAATAAGTTAAAATAAGATGGGCTTGAAATCAGTAACTTGTGTTGATCTATCCACTTTGAGGTAATCATCATAGTTAGCGTTATGGAGAAAATTTTAACTCTTAATGGACATAAGTTAGAAATTCACTGACCACACTAGGAACTTAATGTTTAGAGGCATTCTATTAATTAATTAATGAAAGGGAACTTAATTTAATGGTTTACTAGTGATATTAGGTTCTAGACCGACATATTTCATCCTTGTATCTTTGAATTATACTTACATATGTATAGAGTTGCATAAAATATTATTTTTTTAGAAAGGTTAGAAATTTGAATTTTTTTAGATTAGTTTTTTGCATGTTTTTGTTAGGACTAGAAAATTTTTGGTTAGTGGTGTGTTAAGTGTGAAATATTGTATATTTCCTCTTTATTATGCATTCGTTTTATAAGCATAGATGCGCTTAATAGATCCAATTACGTATGTTTTTCTATGCGAAGTAATTTGGAGAGCTAAGATGAAAAGAATGATTGAGGAAAAGATTTAATGCTTGAAGAATGACCAATTAAAGATTTAGAGATTTTAAAGTGTTTAATGAAGATTTCAATTGTTAAAGATCCAAGAAAATGAAGTGTAAAGGAGAGAAAAGATTGGTTGAATCATAAAGTGCAATAACAGAAATAACAAACTGTTCGGTCCCACCTAAGGATGGTTCGATCCGGCTGAATATACACAAAACTATCCAACAACAAAACTATGATTTTCAGACATAATTTAACTCAACATTCGATGTAATTGAAGACATATTCGGTTCGACCTAAGGAAAACAGAGACTTCAGATAAATTTTGTGCGACCGAAGGCCACAGTTGGCTGCAGCTGAAGCGTAATATAAGTGTGAAAATTAATGTTGGTGTGAACTTTTTCTATTTAAAAGAATGATTATAACTTTCCTATAGATAAATTAGGGTAGAAGGGATAGAGCAAGGAGTTGTGGAGCTTTTCCGGAATCCTCCAATCCTTCATTTCTATTCAATTTTTATATTTTTCTTTTTGAATTTTATCTTAATCATGTCTTTGATTGGCTAATCTTTTAGTTAGGGCTAAAATGTAATGCCTCAAATGTAACCCTCTGGCCTATCCTTATCCATAGACTAACCTACTCGATTGGCTAAGGATAAGAATAAGTGCCAATACTATTATAAAATAGATCACAAACTAATAGGAGCATTGGCAATTAGATTCAAAGAAATTTGGTCGCCAAAGTGGAGAGGACCTAAAATTTAAACCCCGTAATTTAAACACGACCCACATAAGTGACTGATCAAGACTCACCTTAGTACTCAAGACCCTAAGTACATTAGTAAATCAAATGGATGGAAAGGATTAATCAACAAACTCTTGGAAATCCGACCAATAGAGAACACATGAACACCGGATCAGACACGTCTGCGGAGTACCAAAACAATTTACCAGTCAAACAACCCTTAACCTGACGAATTGGAAAAGAACTCCATCTACCTCATGTTCCCTCTTATGGCGTGTTTCAAATGAAAACTCAAAGAATCCGTGGTGGGTCACCATACAGGGACCGTTAGAAAATCTAAACCATCCATCAGATTTCAAGACAAAATTTGAAGGTAGTGGGCCACGCACGGAGAGGGATCAAGCACCACACAGCTTCCAGCTAACTCTACAAGACAGGATCTGTAAGGCCTGTATCCTAGTCTGTACCGTTCCTTAGACATCCGCGATCCTCCTCGTCGAATTTTGGCAACCCGTGACCTGTAATCGGCATTTTCACACGACCCTGAGTTGTTTCCCATAAATCTGAGTCGACTCGACCCGAGACTTGTACCATTGCAACTGCATCTTCATCATGGTTCCAATACCACATCTTGTGCACCAATGCTATACCAAGGTCAGGAGATGTGGGCCCGCATTTATCTCGATGAAACGCTGCGCATTTGCAATCCTAAGAGAATCTCCACAACCCATCCCATTAATCAATGAAGTCAAGTACACATCACATCTCTAACCCATGCTTTCTTTCTCCCTAAGCTACCTGCCCCAAGTTAACCCTCATGTCACTCACACCTATCACTCACATCCATCACCCACTCATTACCTCTCTTACAACCACCCTCTCTCTCTCTTTCTCTACTCACTTTCCTAAGCAACAAGAGAGGTGGACATCCAAGCATTTCCAAGCTCCAAGAGAGCCAAGTGTGGCCCACTTCCTACCCCTCTCATCTCCCATCTCAACCCTCCAACCTTCATCAACCTCCATCAAAGAGAGAGCCAAGGAGTTTGGCATTCCATCGGACCAAGAAGATTGAACGGTGGGTGTTCTTATAGGTTTAGATTTTATTTTTGATGATGGGCCAAGTGGGGCCTACCGATTGATGGTATGGATCTCACCTTGGACCCTAGGTGTGGCCGATGGCCCACCATGATTCATATATCCATCCCATGATGGGGTCATTCTTGATGGACCCCATCATGATGTTTATTTCTTTGTATGAAAAAGGTCATCTAGACCTAGCATTTTGGTAGAGATGGGATCTCCACCATTCATTTTGATTGGTGGGCTCACATGTAATGGGACCCACTTGATGTATGTTGTAATGCATGGAAGGGAGGGCCCATAGTGTTAGGGTCCCTCCATCACTCGTTCTCTCTCTCTCTCTCTCGCTCTTTTATGATGGAGTGTGGCCCACCTGATCTGGTCCGTCCATGTGTTGGACCCCACCTTGCTACCTGTCCATTGGGACAGGCCTAAATGTAGGAAAAACACAAATATCAGTTTGGTCCAAACTCTGGTGGGCCACCACGTGGACTCACCTTGATGTATCTGTTATGACAACACCGTCCAAAGGCAAGGATGGTGGGGCCAGATGACACATGTGTGCCGTCTATACCGTCCAGCATGGGAAGGTGCTAGACACATCGACCAGCCCAACTGGGACCGGCCGTGATATTTGTGTTGTATATCTATGTTGTCCACACAAGTGGACCCTACCTTGATGTATTTATCTGATCCACATCATCCACCCTATCTCCTAGCTCATTTTAGGCGTTGAATTGAAAAATCAAGCTAATCTCAATCTCTAGTGGGCCACATCATAGAAAACAGAGATATGTAGTGTTAAAATCTATTAGGGCCCACTGCGATGTTTTTATACGTCAAAACATATCGAATATTGGGCTTATTGGATCCATCACAAGCCATGGAATCTGACAAACTAAGTGGATCGTCCTAATGTGGGCCCCACCTATGAAAAGCTACACATAAAAAAATAGGTGATGCTACTGCTGCTAACATCCAGAGGACGCTGCAGCAAGCAGCATCCTGCTGCTTGTAAAATGGGTAGAGACTATCGGCCCCACCACAGGCCCTACCATGATGTATGTTGCACATCAACATCGTGCATTTGACGGGTCCCCTTTAGGAATTGGGATCCCCAAAAAATTAGCCGTTCTCGGAACTCAGGTGGTCCACACTACATGAAGCAGTGAGGGGGATTGAACGTCTACCATTGAAACCCTTTTTGGGTCACAGAAGTTTCGGATAATCGTGAAATTTGATTTTCCTCTTAATTTATGTCTTTATCACCTTATCAACAGATGGGATGGAAAATAAACGTTATGGTGGGACCCACGTGGGACCTACCTGTGAAGAGGTTGGCTGGTGTATGCATACACCAGCTATATAGCTATTGTATTAACGTCCCAAGTTCTGTGGGTCCCACATATGATATATGTGTTATCCACACTGTCCATATGCTGGACGGGTGGGGCCCACCTTGATGTGTATATTGCATCCACACTATCCAGCTGTCTGGACGGTGGAAGCCACCATGATGTATGTGTTTTAGCCATGCCGTCTAGCGGCTATGGGTCCCACATGAGGTATGTTTCAACCGTCCATCTGTTAGACAAGCTCATCTTAAGGCTTGAGATTAAAAAAATGAGGCAGGTCTATTAGACGGACCACACTGCAAATATCAGTGGGGGGTTAAACGTCTACCATTGAAATCCTTTTGGTACCATAGAAGTTCTGGATCAATATGATATTTGTTTTTCCTCTTGATTCAGGTCTTTATGGCCATATGAACAGAGTGGATGGAAAATAAACGTTATGGTGGGTTCTGGTAATTTTAAGGGTGGAAATCATTATCTCCACTGCTATTTGTGATATGGTCCAGATGATATTTCGATCATTATCTGCTACTGTATATGGTGCAGCCCATGTCTTGCAGCCAATCTTGATGTATATGAGGCCCATAGATGTGGCCCATTGTGATGTATTTGAGGCCCATAGATGTGTCATATTGTGATGTATTTGAGGCCCATGAATGTGGCCCATTATGATGTATATACGGCTCATGGAATGTGGCCCATTATGATTTATATACAGCCCATGGGATGTAGCCCATTATGATGTACATGAGGCCGATGTGTGAGGCTCAAATGTAATGTATGTGAGGCCCACGAGTGAGGCCCAATATGATGTATATTAGGCCCTTAAGTGAGGTCATGGGCCCTACTATACGTTTGGCTCTATGTGGGCCATTCCTTGGGAGCAATGTTGGTTAGATGTTCACACTGATGGGCAATGATGGTTAAATGTCCACATTGTGACCTTCCCTTAGCCTTTGTTAGGCATGTTCTCATCCTTCTCTAAGTGGGTTGACCCTAATCATTGGGCGGCATTGATGTTTGCATGATCCACCTATTCGTATTGGGCTAACCCAAATGAGTTGGGGCCTCATTATTTGCTAGTAGAATTATGTTAATCCTGGAGTCCATCTAGGACTTAATTGGGCCCCCTAGGGCATCTAGTGGGCCATATGATAGTATGGTGAAGGAAGCCTGTTCCGGATCCTTAGGTTTATAGGTAGGCTACCTATGCCCAACCTTGATATGAGGAGAATTCATCCTCACCGTAGACGGAGGGATCAATGCTATTAGATTTGGCATGTCCACATTCGAGGACTGACCCTCATGTTATAAGATCTCTTGTCCTTCCATGGACCCCACCTTGTGTATAAGCTGATTATCGATGCCGACTATGAGTATGCAATAGTATACCTTCATGATACATGGCCATACGCATCATCTGCATGCTTTTTATGAGTTGTGGTTGATCATTGCATATGTCATTGGGCAGATTGTTTATTGGGACTCCCTGATAGGCAGAGTTCTCCCACATGAGTGCATGGTATGCGTAAGATTGATGCATGACTGGATTGTGTAACTCATGTATCTTGTATTGTGTGTTATGATTGTTGTACATCATAGCGACATTAGGGCTGTAGCCTCTGTAGGTTTAGCGCGGATGGAAGGATTGGATACCAGAAATCTTTTCTCTACATGGGGTGCTATAGATGCCCTTTAGTGAAATTCCCTAAACCCTTATGTTAACAGGAGGTCGCTCCAACGTCTAGACCGAGTGGATGCATGAGTACTAAATGCCGAATACCAAGAGGCCGCAATTTTCATTGTGTCGTGGTCGGTTGGAAGGGAGTGTGGCCTTACCCACCTAAGAGGAGGGGGCAAAGGTAGGCTGAATTTGACTAACTGGAGGAATGGGTCCACTATCGACGATCCGAGCCCGATATTGGCAGGCGAATAGTGAGGTCTCTTCCACTCACCTTGTTGTGCGCAATGTGGCGGCAATCTGGTTTGGAGTGTACTAGACCCTAGTGATTATCCAAAGAGAATTGTACTAATATATGATGCTCCAAAGATGAGCTGGATTGATATGTGGATTGGTATGCTTAAGCTGCATCTTGCACATGACATTGGCTTTGTAGGCCTTGCATTGCATCGCATGACCTTGGTGTGGCCGACAGCATTCATGCCTTGTATCGCATGGCCTTAGTGTGGCCGACAACATTCTTGCCTTGCATCGCATAGCCTTAATACGACTGATAGTATTCCTGGACTTGCCAACATATTCCGCATTACTCTGATATTACATACTTGCATTGTTACCTTGCGCACACACTTTCACCACCCTCTAAGCTTTCTATAAGCTTAAGCACGATTGATGCATGTAGGTGATTCTAGATCATAGTTGAGCAGGAGCAAGAGTGTTCCATAGAGCTTTTGGAGTTTCTATCATTATTATCTTTGTATTTCCCTTTATGCGCATTGTACTTAAAGTTTTGACTATAGTGGATATGTGGTAAAGTTTCTAGTTGTTATTGTTTGTGGGTTATGCTTATGGTGATGCTTCTTGTGAGATAAATGTACGTTAAAAATCCTCCTTGTAGGATCCTAGGATCGGAATCTGGCATATGGGTGCTAGGAGCTAAGAATGGGGTACTACGGATGCTGTCGGTGCTGGATTCGGTGATCGAAAATTTTGTGAGCACGGTTTTGGAGTTTGGGGCGTGACAAGATCATATGGCCAACCCATTAAAATAGGAAGATGTCCAGTTCCAAACACAAGGAATCCGTCCGTCCTTCTCTTTAGATCCATCTCAAGCAAAGAAAGAAAGATTGTAAAGGAAACCACATCTCTAATCGCACCGGCCTTTATGCCACACCGCGCTGTGCGAAAGGTGCCTTTCCCATTCGCAAAGGACATTACGATCTCACACCTACTATGGATCTGACGGGCTAGGGAGCATCCCACAGCCAATTTGACTCACATGTTGAAAACAAGAAGGAAAAATGGAGAGGATCCGATCGGCCATAAAAGTGGAATCAACTTCTCAACTGAGAACCACCCGATCATGGGTCCAAGATGATCCGTTGATGGGCCATCAAACATATCGTAACCAGATAAATTGGAAAGGAAAAAGATTCAAAAAGAAAGCAAGATCTGTCATTCCACTCTATGCAACTAGAGTTACACAAGAAGCTTCTAGATTCAATCAATGTAAGGAAATTCAGATTCAGACTTGTTATAAAAACTCATGTCCGTTCCACCATAAAGAAAAACAAGAAAGAAAGCAAGAAAGAAAAAAGAGAGAGAAATAAGTTGCAGGAGAGAAGAAAGAAGAGAATTCATTGTTCGATTTCAAGAGAGAGAGAGAGAGGGAGATAGGTGTAGGAGCGAGAAGAGGGACCAAGATAAGCCTATACGACTAGGTGAGGACTACCATAGGCTCTACATGACCAGGTGAATTCATGTATGTCTAAAATTGGTACAAATAGCTACCTTAAAGAAATTCAACATAACCCAGATGAAATTGTATTTTTCTCATTACTGAACTTAATTGATATTCAACTTAACCTAGGTGAACTAGAATAGGATCTGACCATAAAGAAAGTCCCAGAATATCGGCAAACTAAAGGTGAGAATCCTTCCTTTGAAATTTGCAATATGATTGATTATGCCTCTTTTATTTATTTCTAAGGTATTTTACTATTCATAATGTTTCATGAATCATCACCATAGAAATTCACATAATCTTATTTTCCTGCATGCAAGTATCATGTTGGACATCCCATCTCTGGTAATCATTATAAATTCACGCATGTAATGCATTACGGGTAACGGCCCTCTTGGTTGGCACGTAATTCCGTGGGTTGGTTGGCATGGTGCACAATCGATGTAAGTAAAACGCCATACATGTTACTGTTTCAAACAAGAAAAAATGCATTTCATTTTGGGAGATTATGTCATTCAAACATAGCAGAGAGAGTGTATCAAGAACAATCATTGTATTATTAATATCGAGTTCATTTACATCCTCTGATATCCCTTGATTCCAATATAGATTATTTAGAATACAACAAATTGATAGAATTTAAATAATTGATCGGAATATCAAATCTGGGAGCATTTCGTCTGCTATTTCGGTCATCTCTTTAAGAGGAATATTGTGTAGATTCGATCATCTGATCTCCCTTTTGATGCTTGTACAGAAGGAAAATTGGAGCTTGAACAATTTGGACAACATCTCGTCCCCTTTATCATTACTGTCTATATGACAGTTTGGTTGCGTGGACCTGCACATTCAATATGGCTTGCGCAGCCCCGTGCAAACCCTATCTTCCTTCCACTTCCTACCTTCAGTCTTCTCTCGTGCTCTGTTCTTCTTTCCAAAATCTTCAAATTACCCAAAAATGAGATGGAGATGGGGTATATATAGCCCTTCACATGTGGGAACCCTTGATCTATGTGCCATGAGCCCCACTTTCCACAAGATTCCTTAACTTAGAACAACCCTTCTGAAATACTTAGCACGAACCCGCACAACGAATATCATTGTTTGTGCAGTCCTGCGCAACCAATATGGGATGCGCCAACCCTTCTGAAATCCTTAGCACAAACCCATGCAATGAATATGGGTTGAGTAGTCCTGCGCAACCGATATGGCTTGCGTGGCCCAGCACAACTACTACAATCTCTATATTCTTTTTTCTTCTTTTTTTTTTGCATCTCCTTGTCTTTTGATTTTCTATATCTTCATTCATCATTTTCTATGCCTCAACAGATGCCCCCTTGATCCTTTCTTTGATCTTAAAGAACAGAGAATTAGGATCAATTTTTGTTCTTTCCCTGAAGCCATTTGTACGGACCCGTGCAACCACCCGTGTACCGTACTCGGCTAAGTCATCCTATAAATACCCTAACACCCCCTTCATTTTCACCTTTCATTTTCCACAGCGAAGCTCTACTGATTTTTTGTCTCCTCACACAACTGTTTTTACTTGCGCCACCCCGCGCAACAAAAATTCTGTTCGCACAAGCCTTTGCAGTGTTGCGCTGCTCCATACAACTGACTTTGTTTGTGCAACTTCGCGCAACAGCCTTTCTGGAAACTTAGAAATTTTTTGACTTTTTAGAATTTTTTAGGACTTGAAACATTTCAAAGAAAACCCCAACTTTTTTCATCATGGCCCGTATCAAGCGGACCTTTCGCCTTGTCGAACCCTCTACTGCATAACCATCTCATCAGGAACTACCAAATCCTCCATCTCCTCAAGCCACTGAACCATCCCCACCTTCTGACTAACCCTCCTACAAACGTATGAAAACCACTTCTCAATAGCCTACCTTTATTAAGGAGCCTGTGCTCCTGACTTTTGACTTTTTCGTTCGTATCTCCTCCTTACCATCTCCCATTCACCGAGCAATTTCAATGGGGGATATGGAACGACCCCCGAGACACGATCGCGATTACGACTGGGAGTAATGGTTAAAGACGATGACAAATTTACCAATAATAAGTCAAAATCCACTACCACAAGAAGATACCCCCTGTCATCCAAGTCAAAGAAAGTTCACCACAACAAGGCCAAAGAATTCCAAGAAAAGATCGAGGAGCATAAGAAGAAGAAACTTCAGAATTCTTGGGAGTCAATTCGATTAATTCAGGGGATAATGAAATTTGAAAATCCCCATAGGTAGGGTATGTTGGTAATTGCGCTGAATATTCACCGTCATGAATCTATTCTTAATTGCGAGACGACAGACCAAATGGATGGAGTGAAATTAGCTTATACTGAGTCTTGGTCGTCAAGGGAACCGAGGATTCTTAAAGGTATCCTATCGTCAAAGAAGCCGCGACAACAAGCTGGCGATATTCACCCGATGATCTTCCTCACCCCTTCACACAATCCGCACTCCTTGTTCCTGACCCATTTTTATGAAACACTACAACAACATTTCAGAGAACGTGCCATACGCGCATCTCTATGGACTTCGGAAGAGTTCAGGACAAGGGGTCTTTTGACATCTCGCGATCATTATCATGAATGGGCAATGGTGATTCTAGCTAAGCATGCGAAGATTCTGATCAAAATCAATCTTTATAATGCGATAGAAGCCACCTCACAACACTTTTACAAGGAACCTACAGTCTTGAAAGGTTTCCTTAATTACTGGTGTCTTACCACCAACTCTTTCCATCTTTTGTCGAGTGAGATGAGTATCACCCTATGGGACCTATACTGCATCACCGGTCTACCGATAACCAGGGAATTCTATGATGAGTTCGTGCCAACGAATGAAGAACTGGCCTACATTTCATCCCTAGATTGTGTGCCTTCAATCTCGGAGACTAACATCGAACTCTTCAAGGAGATGGCCAAGTTTCTAAAAATTCACAAGATTTCATCTACACAATGGCTCGCACATTTCATTAGAACCCTTCGGTAACTTCCCATCTTTACAAACTTCTCACCCTTATTGCATCTTAATTTAAGGATTCTCATGCTTTATTATTATTATTATTTTAAAAGGTTCAATGGTTGTCACTCGCGAGAACTGACAACCCTTCGGAATATGATAAAACGCCCTTAGTATAGTCGCGATGGAGAACTTGCGGCATTTCTGGCATATTGGTTGAGCATAGTGGTTCTTTCTAGTTCAAAGTGGGTAGATGTTATTCGCCCCACCATATTCATTGTTGCTAGTGCAATGGCGGAAGGGCTCAAGTTTTCTCTTGCTCCTTCAGTTCTATGTTTGATTTACAGGGCTCTTAGGGAAATTGCCTCGCATGTCAAAAGCCCCGCCATTGGTTCTTCCTCTTCTTACACTCTGTGGCATTACATCACCGGCTCACTTAGTGTATATTTCACATGGACCTTTGAAGCTTCGGAGAAGGCCTATATCCATCCCTCTCATATTCCACTTTGGTTCTTTCAAAGGAGAATGATGGCGAAGAGATCAAATGAATGGGTTGTTGACGTAATTTTTTCCGATGATAATATCAAATACTTTCATTTTTTCATATATTGTTATATAGAGGATACCAATAAAATAGAAACTGGATCACTTACTTTAGGGGAAAGGGCCTTTTTTTTTGTCAATCCGATCCTGCAGTCTTCTGCTAAGAGAGGGGGTATTTGGAGGGAGCCATACTACCTAAGCCATTTTGCTCGTCAATTTGGTTTTGACCAAACTATTCTAGAAGATTGTGGTTTGGTGACCAGAAGAATGCGGATTTACGGGACTGGCCCTTATAATTGGGCGATGGTATGGAAACAACTTCTAGGTTGCCGAGTCAGATCTTCTTTTATCATCCTGAGCTACAATCACATTCCTTGTGCTTCTTATAGCCATATGAGATGGTGTGCTCATCGATCATACTTAGTTAATAGATGCTTGCCTGTAAATGAACCCACTTGGATTCCACCTCTAAGACTTAGAGGTCGTAAAATTGAAGGAGGGATAGGTTTTGTTCCAGAGAAAAGTCATGCCCCCTTTCCAGGTCATCTTTGCATCAAGATTTCTATAGAAGATCCCATTCGTGAATGGAAACCTGATAATACTTTGGAATGATGGATCGCTTATGGAGTCATTAGGGATTTTGAAAAAGTTCCCCAGAATCGTTCTGAGAGAATAACCAAGGAAGTGACAAGCTTCTCCCACAGCACAAGAGAATGTTACTGAACCTCAAAATCAACCAGCTCCTTCTCCTGTCCCTAAAACCATTCATCCTAGTCCATCCTTGCCAATGACATGATCTCGGTCGTGCTCTCAAGCTTCCCCCCCTTCACCCCCAGTTAATAAAGATTCTCAACCTAAGAGTAGCAGAATTCCATCTTCGAAGGGGAAAGAAATTATGATTAAAGAGGTAAAAGAATGAGAATTAGAAGAAGAGAGTTCCCAGACTTCTTCATCTGAAGGTACTGCTTCCGCTAAATATGATACAGCCAGTGAAGATGAAGATGACGATTATGAAGATGGCAATGTTGACATTGATGGTGAGGAGGATGTTAACACAGAAGGTGGTCCAACTGGTGAAGAACATCCTTTATCAACTTTTAAAGTTCAAGAGAATATTAACGTCCTGGCGAGGACTTCAGTTGTCAGAGAAGAGGAAGAGGAGGAGCCTCTAGATTATGGAGAATACGGATATTCGCCAAGTAAGGAGCTTTTACGGTCTCATATATACATACACATATACTTTGCGATAATTATTTCATTGTTGTTATAATATATATGCGTTCCTATTTCAGCTCCTCGCGTTGTGGCTACTGGGACAGATAATATTTCTACTGCTGATCTTCCCTCTACTACAACAGTAGCCTCACCAAGGGTTTCTTTGACTCCTTTAGTGGCGCCAGCAGTGGTGGCTCGTGAAATGATTTTTCCAGAGGAACCAGTTGATTTACCTACACCGACAACTATAAATTCGAGTACTGAAGCCGGAGTTACTTCTTTTGCTAAAACAATAGGGTCTATCCCTTCTTTTGTCACGAAGATGCAATTTCCTAATGTTCAGGTTCCGGAGGAAGGTATAGTCTCTCTTTTCTTCATTTATATCCTCACGTTGATTGCTTTTGTGTTTCTTGTTAGGACCGCTTTCTTTTATTACATAACAAGAAATCTTCGTCAAAGTGGCACAACTAGTTCCTGCTCCATGGCAATAGTATAAAACATACCATCTTTCAAGAAAATTCTTACATACAAGCTATCACTGATGAGGAATTCCATGTCTACAGCGGTTAAAATGTTTAAAGATCCTGAGCAATGGTCGGATCTAAATGTTGTTGTAGACGTTTTAGATGGTGCTGCGAGAATATCCAAGATCAGTATTTCTCCTGTAGGCGATACTCTCCTAAGATTTCATAATTCCATAATTGCTCTAAAGTTGGCTGAGACCATGGTTATTCCGCTGAAAATCTTAGAATATGGAAGACATTTGACATCTTCCAAGGAGAAAGTCTGTCTTATTGCATCTACTATTTCCCAATATGAATAGGAACAATTATTTCTCTGGAAGCAATTGTCGATCATTGCTGACAATAGGATTACTATTTAGAATCGCATTGCTTTTCTGAAACAAGAAATTTCTCAGTTGGAAGCGCAGGACTTGGAAGCAGAGTTGCATATGAAGAATATTTAAGAGAAGATAGGATCTAGTCTGCATTCTGTCAATGTTGAGTAATCGGAATTAGCTAGGAGTGAAGAATTAGTAGCCTCTTTAAAGAGAAAGTTGGTCGATTTCCCAGATCATGCCAAAGTTATTTTTGAAGCTAAATCAGAACATATTGCCACTTAAACCTTTCTCAAGTAAAACCTATGAAGATATCTAGTAGCATTAGGCATGGCCGAAGAGTTGTGAAGACTTTGTTTTATCTTCTTTTTATCATATGTACTCTTTTGAGTTGCAAAATATATGGATGTATCATGATTTTTTTTTTAATTTTTTTTAAGATGTGCTTTTTTTTTTGTTCTTTTTCGATTTCATGTAATTTCTTATGATTTTTGACATATGTTTAATGAAGATACCATGATATGTTGATAGATCTCATTGTTTACAACTTTTTGAATCATAGTTCATGCTAAGCATTCTTATTGATGCAATCGTCCAGTATACTTTTGAAGTAGCATTAAAAATAAAATAAACATAAAATAAAATAAAATAAAATAATAGTTCACTATGCTTGTTAGTATGGGCTTCCTGTATGATTCTGTTTTGATTGGTGAAGCTAAATTTCAATTTAGTTAAATAGCCACACACACAGTTTAAGCTCTTGAGTTTATTGGAGTAGCGTAATTTTTTAGACTCATATGCTTATTGGAGTCGGGTCTTACATGATGGTCTTTGTAACTCTCTAGAGTTCGCTGGACTTCTCATAGCCTCTATTGAGTTCACAAACCACGATCCATCAGAGGGGCCCAGTGAAGCTACTGGGGCTGTGAACTGGGTTGGATTTACGCACAAGGTTGGCCGCGGTAACTCTTTAGAGTTCGTGAGGCTCGTAAGATATCTTTAGGGTACCAAATCTAAGGTCGACAGTCCATCAATGAGTAAGTTTAAGTCCTTCTTCATGAGTTAGTTCTGAAATCAAGCTAGAGATCTAGGGGTCTTACGCATGGTTGGCCTATCTATGGACATGGCCAAAGAGCTCACACTGCGGCCCACGTTTCTTCATCTGCATGGTCAGAACCATTCATAGGAGGGCAGTTTCATCCGTTCCCCATTACGCTGTCAAAAAGCTATACAAACGGCATTGGTGTTATGCGTAACTGCCCATTTTTTAAAGACTTTTTTTAGCCTTTTACGGCTTTTAGTTATTGGCCTCGTCCGCTGCCCACATGGGTATGCATATGATGACCTTCACGGGCTTTTTAGGGCCACTGACTTTTCACTGTTGCTCGAATGACAATTTTGATAGTTCTCATGCGTAGTTGGCTATTTTTAGGGCTTGGCTAGGCTGCCTTAAAAGATAATAATAGGTAGCCATCATTCTCATTGTTGTCGTGAAAATGATAGATATCTCTGATTGAGATTGATACATCACCTCTTTTGCCAATATCTTCAACGATATTCATATGTGTTGTTCATAGAATATTAGCTTGGCAATGATACCAATTTTAGCAAAATTCTATAAAGCTTGCATGATGATGATAACGATGGTCACTTTCCTTTTGTAACATTCGTTGATATGTAATTTTGGTGCGCTCGTAAATTTCTTCTCTATTCATTCATCTGACAATACATGGCCATGGCCTTGCTTATTCTTGCCCCCTTTTGATGCAATCGTATTATCCTAATAATATGTTGGATCAAAATCAGATGTTTCTTCAAGGACGATATCTTTTGATAAAGCGAGCATTGACCGGTATACTTATACCTCATCCTTCTTGATCCACAACTCTGTATGCCCCATTGGAATATACTTCTTTTATTATGTACGACCCATCCCATTTGGGTTGGAATTTGCCCCCTGTCTTGTGGGTGACTACTATCGGCCTTTTCAACATTAGCACCATATCCCCTTTTTGAAAAAGCGATACTTGACTCGTTTATTAAAGGCAATTGATATCCTCGCCTGATACGCTTGCAATCGCTATTGGGCTGCCAGGCATTTTTCACCGAGTAAGTCCAGTTCTTCCAGCCTTACTTTTGCATTTTCATCATCTATAATTGACTGATGTATTGCCACTCTGAGTGATGCAACTTGTGTTTCAATCGGGATGACCACCTCTACACCATAAATTAGTGAATATGGTGTTGCTCTGGTTGTTGTCCGGTGGGTGGTTCTGTAAGCCCATAATACCTCTTGCAACTTTTCATCTCAGTCACGCTTATTTCCTATCACCGTCTTCTTCAGTATTTTCACTATTCTTTTATTGAATGCCTCTGCTAATCCATTGGTCAGTGGATAGTAAGGTGTTGAAAATGAATGGTGAATACTGAATTTCTGATACAACTTTTCCATTCCCCTGTTTTTGAAAGGAGTACCATTATTAGTGACAATTTTCTTTGGAATACCATGGTGGTATATGATTGCATGCCAAATGAAATTGACCACTTCTTTCTCCTTGACAGTGCTCAATGCAATTGCTTCTATCCATTTGGAAAAGTAATCTGTTGCTGCTAGAATATACTGTTTTCCTTTGGATGAAGGTGGATTTATGGGGCCAATAACATCAAGTCCCCAAGCAGAAAAGGGTCAGGAGGTGACCGACTGGTGCAGGTCTTCTGGAGTAATGTGTATAATATCTCTGTGAATCTAACATTCGTGACACCGCTTTGCATAATCTATCGTATCTTTGAATATAGTAAGCCAATAGTACCCCATTCAATGTATCCAATGAAATAAGTTTCGGCTAGCTTGATGTGCCCCACATTCTCCAGAGTGTGCTTCTCGCAACATTCACCTGCTTCTTGTTTATCTAGGTAGCGTAACACCATCCCATTGTAAGGTTTTATATACAGTAATTTGCTACATATAATGAATCTTCCTGATCTTTGTCTGATTTGTTGTATCTGCGCTGGGTCTTCTGGCAAGATATTGTATTTGAGGTAATCTACAAAAAGCTGATGCCAATCATCTGTTGTCACCTCCAAACACGATATGGGAAGTGCCTCAACAATTTCATTAATGACCTCTGAAGAGGGCAAAAATCTTCTTTCTTCTATAGTCACTTGGAGGGGACTTCGATTTGGACAAGACAGAGCTGCTGCTAGGTTAGCCAAAGCATCTGCTTTCGCATTTTCATCCCGCGGCACATGCTTGATTTCTAAATTGCAGAACTAGTCCAATAACTGCTGTGCTTTCCGACAATATGGCAAGAGCTCTTGCTTTCTTATTTCAAATTCAGTCGTCAATTGATTTATGATCAATTTAGAATTCCTGAAGATTTGCAGCATTCTTATCTTCATTTAGTGAGTAATCTTCATTCCGATGATGCGAGCTTTATACTCGGCTTCATTATTTGTACACGCAGCACCTAATGTGAAAGAGTAAGGTAACAAGTCACCTTGAGGAGTAATGAATATTACTCCAACCCCTGCCCCTCGATGCTCGAGAAGCGCCATCGAAATAAATCTGTCATGGGCTTTGCGTCTCGGCCAACATAACCTGTTCATCGGGAAAATCATCACTAACAGTCCCGTTCTCTATTACAGGATGCACTGCTAGGAAATCTACCACTACCTGGCCCTTTACTTCTTTTGCTAGCTCATATGTGATTGTATATTCTGAAAGTAACAACATTCATTTGGCCAATCTTCCAAATAGTATTGGTCTTGTCATTAAAAACTTTATCGGATCTGCTCTTAAGATTAAAGTTATGTCATGAGAGAGACAATAATGCCTCAACTTCTGCACTGCAAATATCAGTGCCAAACATTCTTTTTTAATCATGGAATAATCGCATTCTGCGCCCATCAGAGTTCTGTTCGGATAATAACGAGTGATCTCTTTCCCAGATTCATTCACCTGTGCCAATAAGGCTCCCAACGAATTCTTAACTACAGATATGTATAAAATGAGCGGCTTTCCTTTTATAGAGGCTGTCAATGCTGGCGGTTGTTTCAACAATTCCTTTATTGAGTCGAACGCATTCTGACAGGCTTTGTCCCATACAAACTCTGTTCCTTTCTTCATTAAATGAGAAAACAGCTGATATCTTCCTGCTGAATTTGAAATGAAATGGAGAATCTATGCCAGCTTTCCTTTGTAAATTTTTTAATTCTTTCAATGTCTTTGGAGGTGGCATATCTTAAATAGCTTTAACTTTCCCTGGATCGATCTTTATGCCTTTATGCCTGATAACAAAACTGAGGAATTTTCCTGATAACACCCCAAAAGCACATTTAGCTCGATTCATTTTTAGCTGCTTCTTTCTGAGTCGACGGAAGACTGATTCTAGGTGTTCACAATGTTCCTGATGATTACCTGACCTAACCACCAAATTGTCCACATAACACTCAACCTACTCGTGCATCATATCTTGAAAGATATTCTGCATTGCCCTCTGGTACATTGCTCCGGCATTATTAAGACCAAATGAAATGACTTTATAACAGTAAATTCCCTGCAAAGTTTTCTAAATGTTGTTGCTTCTTCATCTTCAGGTGCCATTTTAATTTGATTATAACCTGCATAACCATACATGAAGGACATGATAGCGTACTAAGTCGTACTATCAATCAGTAATTCGGTTATCGGGAGAGGAAAATCATCTTTCGGGCAAGCTTCATTCAAATCTTTGAAATCAATGCACACCCTAATTTGTCTGTTTTTCTTTTTTACTGGGACAATATTCGATATCCTCTTGGGATATTTGACCTCCCTGATAAACCTGACTTTTATCAGCTTATTTACTTCTTCTTCTATCAAAGGAATCAAATCTGGGTGAAATCGCCTTTGTGCTTGTTTAATTGGCCTTTTCTCTTTGGAAATATTTAACCGGTGCATTGCTATTGATGGTTCCAAACCCAGCATCTCTGCGTGTATCCAAGCGAAGACGTCTCTATTCTCTTTGAGAAGTTCAACATATTTCTCGGCCTCTTGCTCATGAAGACTGGTGCTGATGAATGTATTCCTCGGTTCTTCTTCTATAACCAAAATTATTTTTCGCAAATTGTCTATCGTTGACTGCATGCCGTCTTCCATTTTCTTTGGGGCCATTTCAGGATGCTCGACTACTTTAGGATCTATCTTAGATAATTATTCAACTGTAACCATGTTCATTGATGATTCTGCCCCCAACCCTTGAAATTTTACTTGTTTCTTCTGATTAACTCCGATAGGTATCTGGATTCCTTTTCCATGATTTAAACCTGTTGGTTCCTCATCATCAAAACCCATCCTTTTCATCATTCTTCTGCTTGTCGGACTGTATTTCTTGAGATCATGAACATCAGCTTTACATGACATACATTATTCTCAGCTCTTTCTTCTATCTTTACTTCCGAAGAGGCGTAAAATTCAATTGGCTCCAGATATTTTGCACTGGCTTCAACATGAAACTTTTTCGAAACAGCTGAGAATGGCTTGTTTCTTTCAGCATATGGTAATGGTACTGTTTAATTTGACAGCAGGATTTTCAACTGTTGAGACGACAGTTATGTCAATGGCGGCTGTCCCGGCTGTCTTAGATGTTTCGGTACAAAATAAAATTTCTTCTTTGTTTCTGAAATTCCAGATAGCCTTGTCTTTTCGGATTCCCCTTTCATCGTTTTTGCGTGACTATCTTTCAAGGCTTTATTCTCATCATTCTTTCCCTCTTTTCCTCTGGCGAATCCATCATAATAACTAACATCTGTGAAGAAAGCTTCAGCCTCTGTATACGGTCTTGCATCGGCAATTACATTGTGCTGTACTCCATCTTTATAGTATTTGAAACGCTGGTGTAAGGTAGAGGAGATAATTCCATATTAATGCATCCATGGCCTTCCTAAGACAAGATTATAGGTTGTCATTACATTGATGACATCACAGACAACATTAGTAACCAATTCTCCTATTTCCAAGGTTACTACAATTTTACCAAGTGCGCGCTGCCCATCTTGATTGAAGCCTTGAATCATCATTCCACTAGGACGCAAATCAGAATGACGATGCCCCAATTTGTTCAACATCATCAGCGGTAATAGATTCACCATAAACCTATTGTCAAGCATAATCCATTTTACCTCCTTGCCGTAAATATGGCCCACTATCACCAGTGGTCTATTACGCCCTGTGTCGCAGGTCAGATCATCATCAGAGAAGGAAACTATTTCCAACATCAGTAACCAATTCTCCTATTTACAAGGTTACTATAATTTTACCAAGTGTGCGCTGCCCATCTTGATTGAAGCCTTGTATCATCATTCAACTAGGATGCAAACCAGAATGATGATACCCCAATTTGTTCAACATCATCAGCAGTAGCAGATTCACCACAGACCCATTGTCAAGCATAATCCATTTTACCTCCTTGCAGTAAATATGACCCACTGTAACCAATGGTCTATTATGCCCTGTGTTGTAAGTCAGATCATCATCAGAGAAGGAAACTACTGGCATACAATCCTATTATTTTCTGCACTCTTCATTTTCCATCTCAATGATCAATGTTTCTCTGACATCGTGATCGGATAGTACTTGAATCAGATTTTGTCAAAAATCTTCTGACATCTTTAACACTTCATAAATGCTTAACTGGGTTGGTATACCTTTTAAATGACTTATTACATCGTAAGTCACTTTCATTGCCTCATTCTTCTCTTCTCTTTTGTCATCATCGCGCTTATCTTCAATGACTTCTTTTCTTGTGGCATCAACTTTCTGTCTCGGAGGACTTGCCATTCTTCTCCCCGACTGTAATGTGACCACTGCAGCCTTACCTGTCAATTCATGCTTGTCTTTCTCTGTTCTTTGATAATTATTTCCTTGGGCTGTCACTACATTTACTGTAGCCTTTGCATTTCTTTCTTTTTCTTTCTCGATCACTATTTCCCCTCTATTTATCATCCTTTGTATTATTGATTTTATTCTATAACAATTTTCCATCGGGTAACCCACCGAACGATGATATCAGCAAAAATCCTTTTCCCTTATTCTTGCTGCGTCTTCAGGGCATTTGGATGGAGGCAACTCTATTGTTCTGGCTTTTAGCAGCGGTTCACCATAAGAACCACATCTTCTTTATCGAACACAAATCCATCATGGGAGCTAAGCAACCTGAATTTCTTTGCATCAAATCTTAATTCGAATCTATTTTTAGGACAACTCGATTCTTCTTTTCACCCCATCCTTTTCTCTCCTGTCTATCTCTTTCTCTTATACTTTAGCTCCTTTTCTCTTGCTCTACTATATTCGTGATCATTCTGCTGGGTCCCCTCCTCGCGGCCTCCTGATTGAATGCTGGCATTTTCTGAGTCATCAATTCTAAATCATGGTCTTTAGTTGCTAAATCATGAAAAATCTTGATATCTACGCTGGTGAGCCCAAACGCGAATCCTGTCTCCATGGAGTTCAGACACATCTTGACCTATTCTTTTTCTTTTGAAAATTGTCTGTAGGAGGCCCCCAACATCTTCCACCTGTCTATGAATTTTTCTACAGGCTCTCATTCTCTCTGCTGTACTAAAGCTAATTCTGTAATACTGACATCATGATCAGACGAAAAGAAATTTGACATGAAAGCATCCTGTATTTGCTCCCAGGTGCGCATTGATCCTGGAGCCAAATTGAAATACCAACAGAACGCTTTATGTGTCAAGGATCAGTCGAACAATCAGAGGCAATATTGGGTTACTGTGGAGAAATTCCCCATACTGGTGATGAAGTGCATCAAATGCTCTTCTGACGATCCATCTCCGTTAAATTTCTGAAAATCTGACTATTTAAAATTTATAGGGAAAGGAACGTCTTCTACCTCTCTCGGGTAGGGTGTCCGGTATCTGAACCTATTGACATTTTCACATTCTCTCTTTGTTCTGATAGCTTCTTCCACAACTTGCCATACCTCTTCTTGCGTTATCGCATTTGCTAAAGGAGCAGACCCGAGTGATCCTGGTCATGGGGGTTGCGAGCCTTTGGGCCGTTGTTCTTGTCCATTCATATTGCCCATCATTGAAGGTGCTGTTATCTAAGCCACATTATGTGCGAGGGTTGCCAAAGCTTCCTGGAGATTTTTACATTCTTTCATCAGTGTTCTTTGCACTTGTGCCATTCAGTCATATGATCCTCAGCAATCGACAGAGGTCCCTGACTTTTCTCAGTCATATATATGGCTGCTTCTCTACTTTCGGATGAAGCTATAGTTGGGGTAGAATATGAATATATTGAGGTGATGGTACTTATGGAAAGAGGGGTTTCACTAGACTTCCCGCTACTTCCATAGTAATCGGGAGATCTGAGTGATACTAAAGTTAGTGAGCCTATAAGCAGCATTTTACCTTTCTGCTCTCTTATCAGTCGAGCTTCTACAATACAGAAAGCTGGAAAATCTTATGTTATGAGGGGAGGAGCGGACTTCGCTGGATATAATGTGGGAGGAGCTAGTTCAGGATTTTTCTTAGCTGCATTTCGCGTTACCGGTCCCTGATTCTTCATATAGGTGAGTTTATTGTATTTCGAGCTCATGTCTTTCTACATGTGACAACAGTCCAATCTTGATCATCATTCTGTGCCGTAGGCGAAGCAGATATGACCCCAACCATTGCCGAAGGTTTATCATCTTTTCTTATAGGAGATTGATCTCTGCTATCCAACAACGTACTTGCTGCGTATTTTGCCACGAATCCAGTTGTAGTGAAGTAAAAGTTCACTTTCTTCATTAACCTTGCCATTGATTATGAATTGTAGTCTTATCATCTTCTTACCTTCAAGATAAAACATGAAGCTTTAATTAGTATTTGAATGATCTGACATTCTATCTGAGAGATGAAGGGGAGGACCACATGGTTGTACCCTAACTGGGCCTTACGGTTAATGAGTGGTGGTGACGCAAAGTACGTGCACCAAATGGTTATGAGATGAAAGGCATAAATACAACATATAGTAAATGAGCCACAGGATGGATGGTGCTCGTGAAACTCATATAATGTAAAGGACTTCACCTTCAAGTGAGCTGTTAGTAGGTTGGATTTGCAAATAATTATCATAGTAGTTCTACAATGGTTTGGAAGGCATAGGTAAACCTCATAAGATACAGTGAGCCCTAAGTTGAAAAACTTGGCTATATAATATACACATAAGAGTTAGTCACGGATGGATGATGTGGGTTTGTCTCATACAATGTAGTGGGTCCTACTTCCAAGTGATACTCTAAGTAGATAGGTCCACACACAAACATTATGGTGGGTCCCCAACAAGTAGATAGTATAGGTAAGTCACATACATTAATGTAGTACAAGGAAGAACAATTCAGATGTATAAGGCACACATCAGTGGGCTCCATGATCGAACTGTTTGGTTGGCAAAACAATTGAACAGTGCGAATAAAATACATACGTTGAGTGGGTTCACAAGTGTTCAAAAGTTATATGTTCAATTGACATTATTTCATATCGTTTAACTTATTTAGGAATTAGATCTAGGTCATTTTGAAATCATGTTCTATAATTTGCTAGCCTAAATGGTGAAATATGCAATACTTACATCAAGGTAGGGTCCATAATCAATCTAACACATGTCCTAAGTTCACATACCGAAGAGGTTACACCATCAGCATAGTCCACGAGTTTGAGTAATCATACAATTCTCATATGCCCACATGATCTTATGGACACTCCATTATTAGAAGTCCATATGGTTGAGTGACCACATAAATGTCACTCTACTTGCCATAATAAAGGATTTAAGGTCACATAGTTACTTACTTTTACTACACCATAACTCATACATTTATGGGCAACCACTTTATTAAGCTCCCACATAGTCAGGTTGTTGATGTCATAATTTCACTTGGTTGAGTGGACATACAATTAGTATCATAGTCTAGTGACCGCATCTCAAAGCATCCAAGGCACAATCACAAGCATACCCACCATACCTGGTTATACTACATTACACTAACTCTTAAACTATGATCGCCCTATATTTTATACGGAGAATGACTTAGATTTGGTGTCACATGATCAAGAGGCCAAGAGCTATCTTCCATCACATCAGATATAGTTTAGTAGTCCCTGCATCTACCTCACTTATGAGTATAATGTAAGGGTTGTATTTATGTCACATGACACCGAATTGAGGGCTACTCCATTATCAAGTTGTATAATCCAACTTATATCATAAGTCTCATGACTAAGAAAATCTGCATGTACAACCCAATTCTTCATGGTTTAGGTGACTATGGCTATGCCCATAAGCATGTGGTCATGTCATTGGGTGGTCACCAATGCCACCTGACTTCATGTAATTGGTTGGCCTTGTGTGCATTTCGCAATCATATGGTTAGACGACTACATATACTCCATAATTGCATATGATTAGGTGACCATACATACATCACATGCCCACATGATTAAGGGGCTAAACACGTATATCACATCTTCACACCACTAGAATCTATATATTTGTTATAATTGAACTTGTTAATGGGTTTAAACACATGTCATATGTTCCTACTACTTAGGGCCACACTCTAATCAAAGTGCCAAGTGGTGAAGGGTTGTGCACTGGTTATATAATTAGGTAATCTAGGGCAGCAACATAATACAACCTATATCACATGTCAAGTGGTGAAGGGTTATACACACAACACAATTTCACATGATTCAAGATAGCATACATTCAACACATGGAGATCACAAACTCTTGCCAAAGAGGGCCAATGGTTAGCTCAAAGTAGGATATCACTGATGGGCCCACATGGCATTCACTCAAAAATGGGCTTTAACATTCTTGGGCCCACACATCAATGGAATTTACAATGGGTTCTATGTGGTGGAGCTCATGGGGCTTTCCCATGAGGTTAAGTTGTGTATGACCCACCTAAAGTTAGGATCCGCTCCAACAATCCGGTGAAGTTGATGGATGGTATGGATATGCATTGCATCATTAACCTCGGCCTAGGAAAATTTTAGTGATAAGAGTTTGTTCCTTACTGTTTAAGGTGGTACGGTCTAGGTGGACTTTGGATCGGCCTGATTTTTGAAACCATACCATGCAATGGGCTGGTCAAGGATGATGTACGGACTCAATAAATTAGATGCATCGTGGTAGAGCCACAGGGAGTCTTTAATGGTAAATGTTCAGTTTCTACTGTTCGTGTGGTGCAACCTACCTAAAATTTGGATCAACTTTATTTTTGGGCTCATATACTAAAATGGTCTATCAGAAACAATGTACGGTGCAGATCTGATGTAGACATTACGTGGGCCTCTTGGCTTAAAATCAAGTCAATCTATAGCTTGTGTGGGCCACACCACACGTAAAAGTTGAGAGGGTTACCCTCCATTAAAACATTCATAATCATTTGTTGGGCCATCGGGACGTGGTTCACAAATCCAGTCCATCCATTATGTGTGTCCCACTTGGTTGAGGGTTCAGTCCAAGTTTCAGATGCATTCAAATTTCAGGTCAACTTAGCAAGTGATTTTATCTGCTTAAGCTTTGAGTTGTACGAATGGTTCAAGGAGATCAAAATTACATGGGTCCCCCAAAGTGATGTATTTATTATACCTATACCGTTCATCTATTTTTAGAGATCATTTTAGAACATAATCAAAAAATGAATCATATCTAAAGATTATTTGGACCTCACCTCAAATAGCAGTGAAGATAATGATTTCACCGTTAAACCATTCATAGGGCCCACCATAACGTTTATTTTCCATCCAATCTATTCAGAAGGTCACAAAGACCTGGATTAAGAGGAAAAAACAAATTTCATATTGGTCCAAAACTTCTATGACCCAACAAGGGCGTCAATGGCAGACGTTCAATCCCCCACTATTTTTTTGTAGTGTGGACCACTTGATAGTTAGATCTGTCTTAGTTTTCTTCTCAAGCCTTAAGACGACTTGCCAAATGGATGGACGATTCGGATATAAGGCATACCTCATGATCAAACCCACAAAACTTATTGAATCATCGGGTCTTCACATGATTTTAGATGGTGTGGGCCACCTAAGTTCCGTGTACGACTGATTTTTGGGGTGACCCATTCTTTAAAGGGGACTCATCAAATGCACAGTGTAGATGTTCGAAATACATCATGGTGGGACCTGTGGTGGGGCCCAACGTCCCTGCTTGTTAGGCCGTTGGGACACTGCTTGCTGCAGCGTCTAGAGACGCTGGCAACAACAGCGTCACCCCCTTCTTATTTTTTTATTTTAATTAATTTTTTTTTTCCTATGGTATTTCATAGGTGGGGCCCATATCATGATGATCCACTCCATCTATTGGATTGTACGGCCTGGGACGGATATAACAAACCCAATATTCAGCATTTTTTAACGTACAGAAACATCACAGCAGGCCCTAACAGTTTATCACTATTAAAATAACCTTTTTGATGGTGTGGCCTATTAGAGATTTGAATTAGCTTCATTTTCCGGCTCAATGCCTAAAATTAGCTGGGAAATTAAATGGACAGTGTGGATGCAACAGATATACTATGGCGATGCCAAGGTGGGCCCACAGCCCATTTGGGCAAAAGAGATGGGGAGGGAGTTAATGTCCCTTCTCTAAATGTACGTCCAAAGAGGACATAATCTACAATTTCTTCATTAGATATATATATATATATATATATATATCTATATTTATATATTTGTTTTATTTATTTTTCTAATTTATTTTATTTATTATTATTTTTTTAACAAATAACAAGGTGGGTTCCCATGGCTCCAACGATGGTGTCATTGTCCCTAATGTTTTTAAAAGTGCGGTCCACCTGAGCCTTGGATTGGCTTGGTTTACAGTGTATGTCACCTAAAATGATCAGGGAAAATGGATAGACGACTTGGATCTAACACATACATCATGGTTAGGTCATGGTGGCCCCAAAATTCCTTGGCCAAAAAGAGTGCTTAGGTTATCCTTCTCTGGACGCAGTGTTCATGGAGGACACCATTCCATTCAATTTATTCTCTTGAGTGTGTGAGGGTGTACGTGAGTTTGACCAACCAAGTGGCCATATTTAGACATTTGGATTATGCCTAAACATCAATGGACCTTGGTCCTGAATAAGCTGGTATTTATGTTTTCTCTTCATCCATATCCTTGTGTCTGTATACCCATGTATATGGTTAGTAAACATAAAGGTGGGCCCACGGCTAGTGGGTCCCACACAAGGTTTAGATCAAGCTAATATTTTGCATTCTTCCTTCACTCACATGTATGGAACCTTTGTGAATGGATTGGATGGCATACATCATCACAATGGGACCCACTAACATAGGGTTTTATAGCTACAATATAAGAATGAGAACAAGGAAACAAAGAGGAGGAAGGGTGAGGGGGTGTACTCACCTTGCTGGATTAAATGGATGGTTGAGATGGATGGAAGGGATGAAATTGATGGAGTTGATGGCCCACCAAGATCACTCCTCTCTCTCTCTCTCTCCTTGTGTAGAAAAATGGTGAAATGGACTATTTGTAGACAAATTGTTAAAATGTGGTTAGATTCAATTAATGTGATCTTGGTTACTTAGACTAGGATTATGAAAATTAATTCATGATTTGTAATTAATGGTAGATTAAAGGAGCATGGTATAGCATGGTGATGATGTCATACATAGGGTATGGAATGGAGAGAAGTTGACTTTGGAGAGCACATGAGAGAGGGGAGGCATGGGTGTGTACTATGAACGGTCAATCCAGGTCTAGATAAGGGCATCGATCATCATGCACATATAATAGAAAATGGTACAGAATAGATGGAGTTTCACAGTTGGAGTTCCCCAACTATAATTAGAAGTTCCTAGGATGTTCCTAGGCATCTTATAAGGTTTAAGGAGTGGAGCAAAAGCCCTAAACCATAAGTCTGAATGGCATCCTTCGGTAAGCAAAGGTGGAAAAAGGACATATGATCATTGTCTTCCCTTAATCTTCAAGGGTTATCTCTATCTGATTGTAGCCCGAATATCCATCAAGGAAGCAATAATAAGAGTGACCAACTAGCCTTTTTAAGATTTAATCAATGAAGGGCAAAGGAAAGTGGTCCTTCCGCATGACAGTATTTAACTTCCTGTAGTCAATGCACATTCTCTAACTAGTAGTAACTCTAGTTGGCACGAGTTCATTGTTGGCATTGGATACGATGGTGATTCCAAGCTTCTTAGTAACCACCTAAGTTGGACTCACCCATTGGCTATCGGATAAGGTGTATATGATGCCCACGTCCAACAATTTAAGTACATCAGCCTTAACCACTTCCTTCATATTTGTATTATTTAATCTATGTTGTGGTTGCCGGGAGGTCTTCACATTATCCTCAAGATGAATGTGGTGAGTAAAAATTAAAGGGTCAATTCCCTTAAGGTCTTCAATTGACCATCTAAGGGCTCCTTTGTGCTAAATGAGAGTAGAAATAAACATACTCTCCTATTCTTGCTTAAGGTGGGAAGAAATCACCACCAGGTATGTCTCATCTTAACCTAAATAGACATATTTGAGATTAGTGGGCAAAGGTTTTAGGTCAAGCTTCGGTGCTTTAAGGCTAGACGGTAAAAGGCACTACATCAGTTTGGGATAATTCTTCAAATTGTGGCCTCCACCGGTTAACTTCAAGTACTGATGTAGCATCAAGCATGACATCCATCTCCCTAATTGTGTCATTATCCAAATTAAGGTGGTGTGTCAAGCATGTCTCTAGAGTGTCGAAGGATAAGGTCATCAGATCTCTATCTTCCATGAACGAGTCTATCATATTAATGTCGTGGGCTCGTCATCATCCTCTTCTTGTCTTCTCATGTTGAAAAAGATATCAAGCTCCAACGTCGTATTTTCAAAAGAAAAATTCATGACCCCATTCCTACAATTGATGATAGCATTGGATGTAGCAAGGAATGGGAGGCCAAGTATGATAGGGATTTGAGTGCTCATATCTGTGATGGGCTGAGTAACTGGGATGATAAATCTATTGGATAGTAGAATTTATCAACTTGGACCAACACATCCTTAATTATCCCCCTCGGTACATGAACTGAGCGATCAATAAGTTGTAATTTGGTCTGAGTGGGTTTTAATTCACCTAGACCTAGTTGTTCATAAACCGAGTGAGGGATCAGATTTACGCTCGCTCCCAAGTCAAGAAGTGCATTCTCAATTTGGTGATTCCCAATTATACAAGTGATAGTTGGGCTACTGAGATCGTTATATTTTTGTGGCACGCTTTGCTTGAGGATGGCACTCACTTTCTCAGTCAGGAAAATTTTCTTTTTGATACTTTGTCGCCTCTTGGTTTTGCAAAGGTCTTTCAAAAATTTGGCATATGAAGGAATTTGTTTCACAACATCCAAAAGAGGGATGTTGACCTTCACTTGTTTCGACACCTCTAGAATATCCTGTGAGTTAGCTAGAGGTTTTGGTGCAATCAACCATTGGGGGAATGGAGCAATCAACTTGCTCAAGGTTCTAGTTCTAACCCATGTGAGGCAATGATAGGTCTATCACCATGTCTTCCTCCAGGTCCTTAGACTTTTCAGCCCTTACCGAAATATATTTGTCAATTGTCTTTCTGCTCCTAAAAATAGTGATAGACTTGGCTTGCCCCATCTGATTCGAAGAGCTTAGGTTACTAATTTTACATTGCGGTTTTGGATTGGGGAGAGGTTGGGCTGGAAGCATCCGTTTCTCCCCACTCGCTAAGTGTGTCTAATCCTTGAATGGATTTGTTAAGGTAATGGAAAGCCTGTAATTTGTTTTGATCGAAAAGCTCCTGATTTTGAATGTGTTTTAAAACTGGATCCTCATGAGGCTTCTTTTGATTTAAAAGTTTGAGATAGAGCCGCTTAAGGGTTAGCTGTTTGTCCATTCCTCCAACTGAAATTGGGATGGTTCCTCCAACTGGGATTGTATGTGTTTGAAGTGGGTCCACTGAAAGGTCTTTGGTAATTATTCACGACATTTGATTGCTCATTCAATACCTCTTGAAAAGCAGGTATGGTTGGACAATTTTCATACATTACAAGCACAAATACCTCAAACAATTTCCTTAGCCTTATCCTTCTTAAGTTTCATGGCCTCCATTTTTCTTGTGAGGTTAACCACTTTAGCATTTATGTCATCTTCCTCTTTCAATATTTATATATATTCTGCCCCTCTCCTTTGATTGAGTAGGCGTAGAAGTGGTGCTAGGTCTTTAGGAGATGTCCCATGATTGTGCATTTTTAGCAAATTTGTCAAAGTAATCCCACACATCATCGACATCTTTGTTCATGAATTTCCCATTACACATTATCTCGACCAATTGGTGCATGGAAGATGATAGTCCATCATAGAAGAAATTTGTTATATGCCACATTTTGAAGCCATGTTGTGGGCATAAACTGACAAGATCCTTGAACTAATCCCAACATTGGAAGAATGCCTCATCTTCCTTTTGGGAGAAGTTCATGATCGACTTTCTGATGGTGTTCATCTTATGGTATGAGAATAATTTCTTCATGAACTCCCTTGTCATGTCATTTTATCTGTCAATGGATCGTGGATGTAGTGAATGTAACTATGTCTTCGCCTTTTCTTTTAAGGAGAAAGGAAAGAGTTTTAGCCTAATCGTGTCCTCAGACACATTAGGAAAATATAAAGTGGCTATTATCTCATCAAACTCTTTCAAGTGTAGATATGGACTTTTAGATTCAAGTTCATGAAACTTTAGAAGGAGTTGGATTACTCCTGGCTTAATATCCATATTTTCTATATTTTCTGGAAAAATCTTACAAGAAGGTGCGTCCCCCTGTCCCCCCCCCCCCCGGTTGTAAGAAATCTCATAAGGTATGGGAGTGCATTGTGCACCTCATTCTCATCCTGAATTTTCTCAACTAGAGGTTGAGGTTGATTAGTAGCTATTACTTCTATTGACTCTGAGGATCTCAAGTAGTGTTTAGTCCTATGACAGATGGGCAACCCTTCGACTAATCCTCCTTCACTTAAAAGACGTAGAGTGTAATCACGGACCCACTTGGGCATGAAACACTCCCAACTTTCAAGTACAAATTTTAACCTAAAATCTTAGAATTGAAACTACAACAAATAAGAAGTAAGAGAGAGAGAGTTAGAATGAAGTTACCAGATAGAAGATATTAGGTTAGGATCCTACAAAACAAAGAGCAAAGTTAGTTTCTAAAAACAAAGAAAAAAAAAATTCCTAACCTAAGAATAAAATAGAAAGTTAATCTTAATCTTAACCTAATTCTAAAACTAATTAAATTCAGAAAGCACAACCATAGTCCCCAACAACGATGCCAAAAACTTGTTCACAAACCCAAGTGTAGGGTCGCGATGTAGTAATAATCTCGGTAAGACCGAGGTCAAATCCACAGGGACTAATCTCGTACGTTTCTGAAAGTAACTAGAACTAGAACTAGGAGAAGATGTAAATCTAAAACTGAATAATTAGAAAGAGTAATTATGAATGATGTAATTGAAACTTGTGAATTTAAAGGTGGGAACTAGGGTGTCAAGGATCCACTTATAGCAATTAAGATGTTACCTTACTTGTTTCAAGTAACACAACTGGAATTGGAGTCCTATCCTATCCAATTGGAAAATGTAGCAATTAAATCAAATCTGAACTTTCATTGACCTAATTCTTAATGGATGAGGATTGGAAGGGATTTCATCACCCTACCATGCCTAGGAGACGATGGTGAACAATAAGATTTACCAATCTCATAATCTCAAAATAGGAAAAGAAGATATTCAAAGCTACCGCGGCGTCTATTGTAATTTAAGTCATAACAAACTATAAAAAACTGAAAATAGTCTTTAAAATCAAACTAGAAATCAATGAAGTTCAACATAAATAAGAATCAAAGCATGAGAAACACCCTAATCATGCTACAAGCTTCACCTCTTAACCCTAGCTAAGAGGTTTAGTTAACCATAGACATGATTAAACAAAAATCTCTTAAGGAAAGCATAAAAACAAACTAAGGAAGAAGAAGAAAACTCTTGGCGATGGCTCTTCACCCTTTTGCTTCACTCCTTAAACCCTAGAAGATTCTTTGGATCATCTTAGGAACTCCTATTTATAGTTGGGGAACTCCAACTTTCGCACTGAGTTAGAAAAGTCCAGAAAGCGCCTCAAATTTATGCAGTCTACACAAAATCTGTGTAACTTTCGACTAGTCGACAGCAATCTTCAATTGGTCGAAGGTCACTTTGATTAGTCGAGTGGAATCTTTGATTAGTTGAAGGTCATGCGAATTTGAAAGATAATGTTGCTGGAGTTCAAGCCGAAGTTCTTAGGTTGGTCGAAGCAGAACTTGGGCTAGTCAAGGCAGAGCTTGGGCTAGTTGAGGCAGGGCTTGGGTTAGTCGAGCCAGAGCTTGGGCTAGTTGAGCTTTATACATATTCCTTTTCTTCACTTCAATTCTTCAATTCTCTTCATTCCTCACTTGATTTCCTAGGATCTTTGGCGTGTGAATCTTTCAATCTTGGCCTCCTAAGATCCATCTTTTGCCTTAGTGATTCTTGTGCATTAAATCCATGCTTTTAATGTTCTTTACATTCCAAGCTCTCAGATTCACCTTGCAACACAAATAGGTATAAAATATACTTTTAAACATCATCATGTTCATAAAATCAAGATATAAATAAGGGAGAATATGTAATATTCGTCACTCAACAGAAGCTAAGGCACAAGTTGACCTCGCTTTGAAATTTGGATGTTGAAGAATTTAGGAAGCCACATATAAGTTTCCCATTAACCTACTAGACATGAAACTTAGGAGCCACAAACCTAGACACCCCTGGATTAAAGTCCCGAAGTCCTAAAAGGAACTACCCTGAAACTAAGATTTTAAGAGTTCATGACTGTCTGGAGAATTTATACTTACCACACTAGAAATTTCCCCAAAGCACTAACATCACTCTAACCAAACATCCATATCTGCAGAAGGTATGGCCCCCAAGAGAAAGACTATCTAAGCACCACCAGAACACACGACCGAGAATGGGATCCATCAGGAAACCACACTCCCAGGACCACCCCTAGGATTAGCACCTCCTGATATCAGGCTTGGGCACCATTCTACTCCATTCTAGGATGAATGGGAGCATTCATGTAGAAGAACCAACAAACCATGGATAATCTACAACAACAGGTTCACAATGTCGTCCCAAGGGTCGCCTCACCGCCCGGATCACCCGCTCGCACCGCCCCACCGGCTCCACCACATTCAGAATATTATGATGAGTTTGTTTGGCTAGGAAGATTCCTAAAGCTACGACCCCCAGAATTCTCAGGCACTCTAAATCCAGTGGTGGCAGAACACTGGGAAAAGCATATTAAGAGGACGTTGAAGACTATGGGATGCCTGGAACATTTAAAGGTCTCCCTAGTCACTTTTAAGTTTGAGGGAGAGGCTGTCATCTGGTGGGAAGCAACGGAAAGGACTGTGTCTGAGAATCACACTTGGACCTGGGAAGAATTCCAAAGGAAATTCATTGAAAAATTCTTCTTGAAGTCGTATCGAGATGAACAAATTTCTAAATTCTTAAAATTCACCTAAGGCATAATGAGCGTCGCACAATATGAGGCCCAATTTATGGAATTATCGTGATATGTGCCTAAATTAGTTGAAAACGAGGACTTCGAAATCAAACGATTCAAGGATGAACTCAGACCCTCAATCCACTCTAAGATATGCTGCCTGGATTTAACAAGTTACACTAACACTGTTAACAAAGCCACTTGATCTAAAAGCGATGATGATCGCAGGACGCAGGCTAGCTATAGCTCGAAGCAGGAAAGAGGTTTACAACCAAACTGACTATGACATAGATAATAAATAAAAGGCCAAGGACCACCCCACAACAGAATATCACCCCCAAAGAGAAGAAACAGAGGGACGGCCCCCCTGGTTGTGGTTACTGTAAGAAAATGGGCCACGACACAGGATTGCTATAACAAGATGAAAGACAAAGGCGGCCCCAACCCGACTCAAGTGCGTCAAAACACCATGTCCAGCCGCCTCTTCGCCGTAACATCACTCGGAGACCCCGAGACTACTCCTAGCCTAATAAAAGGTATGACTTTCATTAAGGGTACCACAATCATACTTTTATTCGACTGTGGGGCTACCTTATCACTTATATCAACTATCATAGTAGAGCGTTTGGGTTTAGAATTGAAACATATGAAGGGATTCATCACTATGGCCTCACCCCTAAGGAAGATAGGAATATTACAAAAATTGTCTCATCACCGTAGCAAACATCAAAATCTCTGCCAATTTAGTTAAGATGAATATGAAAGGGTTTGATGTGACCTCGGGATGAACTAGCTCGATGAAGCAAGAGCAGTTATAGAAAGTAAAACTAGAAGAGTCACATTCACACTACTTAGACGGGCCCCCACTATGGTACAAGGTACAAAGAAAAGGGAAGCACTGGAATGAGTAATGGCTTTTGAGGAGACCTCCACAAAACACATTCCTATAGTCAAGGAGTTCCCTGAAGTGTTCCAAGATATACCAGGCTTACCACCCAAAAGAGAAGTAGATTTTGGTATTGATCTTGTACCAGGAACCACCCTCATCGCATTGCCCGCCTTTCTTATGGCACCAATTTAGATGGTAGAACTCAAGAAATAAATAAAATAGCTCCTGGACTAGGGATTCATATGACTAAGCGTGTCCCCCTGGGGTGCCTCAGTTTTGTTCGTAAAAAAGGACATATCTTTACGATTATGTATCGACTATTGCCGCCTAAATTAGGTGACGATAAAGAACAAATATCACATTCCCCTCATAGACGACCTCTTTGATCAACTTAAGGGAGCCCGTTTCTTTTCAAAGATCGACTTGACGTCCGGATATCACCAGTTGAGGATCAAAGATGAGGATATTTACAAGACCGCATTTAGGACCAGGTACGGGCACTATGAATTCTTAGTAATGCCCTTTGGCCTCATGAATGCACCAGATGTCTTCATGGACCTCATGAACTGTGTATTTTGACGGTACTTAGATCAATTTATCATAGTCTTCATCGATGACATCCTAATATATTCCTGAAGTGAAGAGGAACATGAAGCGCACCTACAAGTAGTACTAGAATCCTTAAGGAAGACTCAATTGTACGCCGAATTCTCGAAATATGAGTTTTGAAAAGAGGAGGTTAAATTCCTAGGACACTTCATGAATCGCCAAGGTATAGTGTTGAGGGTCAAATATTGCATATTATCCCCCATTTATTTCTTGGTTTTGTGAATATGATAATGCTTAATGTCCTATTTTACTCATGTGTTGTGTTGCAAGGTGAATTTAAGAGCTTGAATTGGAAAAGATGCTAAAAGCATGGATTTGATGCTCAAAAGTCACTAAGGCAAAGAATGGATCTTAAGAGACAAAGATTGAAGATTTCAAGGTCCCAAGATTCAAGAAAACCAAGTGGAGAAGAAATGAAGTCGAAAGAACAAGTGCAAATCTCACATTGATTGTGTCATCGACCACTGTTCGATGACATTGAAGCTACCATTTGATGACATCAAACATGGGTCAATGACATCGAATTTATGGATGAAAAGTGAGTTAGTTGATAGAAAAATTAAAGACATTTATCGATGACTCGATGACTTGTTCGATAACTCGATGATCTGTTCGATGACATCGAATTTTCTGTGGATTTTTGGCAAAACTCGCTGGACACATTGGGCATCATTTTTTATTACTTGAAGTACTCCTCGATGATATCAAAGACCTATTTGATGACATCAAAGGCATCTTCGATGACATTGAATTTATTAAAGAAATTAAGATAACTCGCTGGACTGTTTTGGACACATTATCGATTCCTCGAACAATTCTCGATGACATCGAAGGCCTCTTTGATGACATCGAAGGTAGGTTCGATGACATAGAAGGTTACCGAGTCCGGATAAGTTTACAACAACATAGAAAAAGAACATATAAAAGGTACCTCCGATGACATCGAAGACTATTCGATGTCATCGATTGAATCGCGCGGAGTTATGTAGAGTTACGCGGAGTGCGTAAATTTGAGGCAGTTTCTGGATTTTTCCAAGTCGGTACAAAAGGGGGTGTTGCACAACTATAAATAGGAGTCCCCAGGGTACTCCTAGGCATCATCTAGGGTTTGGAGGAGTAAAGCACAAGGGTGGAGAGCCGTCACCAAGCATTTTTCTTCCTTTCTTCCTTAGTATTTTATGTTTTCTTCTAGGATTTTAGATCCAATCATGTCTATGGTTAGCTAAACCTCTTACCTAGAGCTAAGAGGTGAAACTTGTATCGTGATGGGATGTTTCTCTTGCTTTGATTCATGTTTAAGTTGAACTTACTTTAATTCTAGTTTGATAATGAAGGAATACTTTCAGTTTTAATTGGTTTGTTGTGACTTAAATTACAATAAATTTGCAATAGCTTTGAGTATCTTCTTTTCCTGATTTTTGAGATTATGGGATTGGTAAATTCTGTTGTTTGCCATCATCTCATGGGCATAGTTTAGTGATGGAATCCCTGCCAATTTCATAATTCTCCTTCATTGAGAATTAGGTCGAAGGAATTCAGATTGACTTAATTATAATATCTTCCAATTGGATAGGATATGACTCCAATTCCAATTGTGTTATTTGAATTAAGCAAGAGGATTCCCTGATCACTATAAGTGGATCCTTGGAAACCCTAGTTCCCACCTTTAAATTACAAGTTTTAGTTAAATAATTCACAAATTACTCTCTCTACAATTCTAGGTTTAGTTTTACATCTTCTCCTAGTTCTACTTCTAGTTAATTTCATAAATGTACAAGATCAGTCCCTGTGGATTCGACCTTGGTCTTACCGAGATTATTACTACATCGTGAACCTACACTTGGGGTTATGAACATATAGCGGTAGACCTAGCTAAATTCGAAGCCATACTTCAGTGAGTCAGACCCGAAACGGTCACCGAAATCAAAAGCTTTCTTGGACTGGTACGATACTATCGTCGCTTTATCAAGGAATTCTCTAAAATTGCCCATCCCTTAACCAGCCTAACTAAGAATAACGCACGCTTCTAATGGGATGAAAAAACTAATGAAGCCTTTTAAGAACTTAAGAGGAGACTAACCTCTTCCCCCATGCTCACACTCCCCGAAGAAGGAGTCGAATTAATGGTTTACAAAGATGCTTCACACTAGGGACTGGGGGTGTACTCATGCAGAATAATAGGGTGATAGCATATGCCTCCTGACACTTGAAGGTACATGAACAGAACTTGGTAGTTGTAGTATTCACTCTGAAAATGTGGAGGCACTACTTGTATGGTGAAAAATTCAAGCTTAACAAAGATCATAAGAGCCTCAAATACTTGTTCGACCAGAAGGACCTGAACATGCACCAGCGTCAATGGATGAAGACCCTCAAGGATTATAAATTCGAGATACAATTGTTGAGACTCAAATATTGCATATTTTCCCCCATTTATATCTTAGTTTTATGAACATAATACTACTTAATGTTATGTTTTATGCATGTTTGTGTTGCATGGTGAATCTGAGAGCTTAGATTGAAAAGAATACTAAAAGCATAGATTTAATGCTCAAGAATCATGGAGGCAAAGGAAGGATCTTAGGAGACCAAGAACAGAGAATTCTCATGCTAAAGATCTAAGGAAACCGAGTACAAAGGATGGAGAAAAAATTGGCAAAAGCACAAGTTAAACAACAGAAAGATAGGAAGGAAACCGAGTACAAAGGATGGAAAAAAAATTGGCAAAAGCACAAGTTAAACAACAGAAAGATAGGACATTTTGGTGCCACCTAAAATGCACAAAACAGTCCAGTAAGAAAACAACTTAATTCGATGTCACATAAGTTTAATTTGGTGTCACTGAAGTCAATTTCGGTAGTAAATTTGGTAGCAAAATTTGCCGCCTAATTACTGTGCACATATAATTTCTGATGCGATAAAATGCAGATTTCAGTGCCACCGAAGCAAATTCTATGCCATCGAAATCGCGCAGAATGTACCGCGGTGTCTACGCGGATTGCGTAAATAGTGTTTATTTTTTTAAGTAACCAAGCTAGGCTATGAATAGAGGTTTTCGACAGACTTTTAAAGCATACCTAGGGTTTTTTGAAGCAGATCTAGGGTTTTTGGAGAGCTTTCTATTTTTTTTTAGAAAAGTTTTAAGTTTCATAGTTTTAGTTTCAGTTTTTCTTTACAAGTTTTTTTTAAATCTTTATTTATTTATGTACTTACTTTTTATTTTCTTTGTTTTAATTATGTCTTTCTAGTTCTCTCTAGCCCAAGCTAGAAGGGAAACACATGGGTTTAATGATTCATAAGTTATGATTGATTGATTTATTTTTAATGATGAGATGAATGGTGTATGCATGTGATCAATTATCTAGGTTTAGGTTTTTAATTCTCATGTGAGATCCATATGTTTCTATCATGTGAGATCCATATTGATGGATAAGCTTAACCAAGATCATTAGATTTCCTAGATGGGAGATATTTTCGACCTGTTACATTGTTTGATTCATTATCTCATGGATATTGAATGCCTACAATCATTGGCACTTGAGAATATATGTTAATGGTGCAAATCCATGATTCTCTAACCTCTCATGTTATTTATTAAAAAGATTTGAACTTTTTTATTTTCAGATTAGGCCAACCATAGTGCTTGGATCCCAATTGTGTTATCAAAATTGTCATGATTTATGGGTTATTAACCTATGCGTGGAACTTTGAAGCTTGGGTGTTGTTTTTAATTTAATTCAATTCCATTTAAAAACAAAACCCTAAAAATCATTGTATTAATTAATTAGAAATCTTATAGGTCAGTTTCCCTTAGTTAATTTTGCATTTGATTTATCATTCTCCTAAACTATCGCCCTACGGGATCGACCTTGTATTCATAGGATACTACTTATGAACCTTTGCACTTTGAGGCAAGCCAACAAGTTTTTGGTGCCATTGATGGGGAGACGGTAAGAGATTGGATCTGTGTAAGATAGCTAAGGTAAGTTCTTTTCTAAAACCTCTAAAATTTCTGTAGATTTTTTAAATATTTGTTTTACTTTGAAAGTAAATTTAGTTGGATCTTCCAAGTACTAACTGTGACATAAGGTTACTCTTGCTTGGGATTTTATTACTCAAGTGCTATGTGTCAGGCCCGTATCCTAGTCCGTACAATTCCGCCGACTCTTGCGATCCTCTCCATCAAATTTTGGTAACCTATGACCTGTAGACAACATTTGCGCGTGACCCTGGGTCGCATCCTGAAGATCTGAGATGACTCGACCCAAGACTTGTACCATTGTGACTGCACCGTCGCTACGGTTCCAATGCTACGTCTTGCGCACAGATGCGATACCCAGGCCAGGAGTTGTGGGCCTGCGTTTATCTCGAAGAAAGATCGCACATTGCAAATCCCAAGAGAATCTCTATCATCTATCACATCAATTAATCAAGTGCTAGTTAAGTACACATCCCATCACAACCCATGCTTTCTTTCTCCCCAAGATAAGCAACCCTCCCCAAAGTCAACCCTCCTGTCACTCACACCCATCACCTCTCTCCTACAACCACCCTCTCTCTCTCTTTCTCTACTCATTTTCCTAAGCAACCAAGAGAGGTGTCCGTCTAAGGAGAGAAGAGCTAAGGAGAACCTAACATCAAGACCCACCTTCCTACCATCAAATCTCACCATCCAACCCTTCAATCTTCATCATCCTCCATCAAAGTTGAAGCCAAGGAGCTTAGCATTCCAAAGAGCCTAGAAGATTAGCAATTAATGGGTATTTCTCTAAGATCAAATTTGTATTTTGATGATGGGCCAAGTGGTGTTGAAGATCAAATATTGCATATTACATCCTAATTATTACTTAGTTTTATGACCATGACAATGCTTAATGTTCTATCTTAATCATGTTTGTGTTGCAAGGTGAATTTAAGAGCTTGGATTGAAAAGGATGTTAAAAGCATGGATTTAACGCTTAAGAATCACCAAAGCCAAGAATGGATCTGATGAAACTAAGAATGAAGAATGCACAAACCAAATATCTAAGAAAATTAAGTCAAGAATGAAGAGAATTGAAGTTTTGAAGTAAATTTGCGTCATCCTCGACCAGTCCTTGCTCCTCCTCAACTAGTCCTGCCTACCTGGCTTAGGCTCGACCAGTCCTAGACTCTGCTCGACCAGTCGAGGCTCGACCGGTCGAAGGTGTCTCAACTCGAACTCCAGTGACTAAATACTCAAAAATTCTGTCATCCTTAACCAGTCGAAGGAAACCCTTGACCAGTCGAAGGTGACCCTCGACCAGTAGACAGATGTCCTTGACCAATCCTACGTTACATAGACAACACACAAAGTGTAGAAATTTGAAGCAGTTTCTGGAATTTTCCAACTCAGTGTGAAAGTCTAAGGCCTAAAACTATAAATAGGGGTCCCTAGGGCATCCCTAAGCATCTTCTAGGGTTTGAGGAGTGGAGTAAAAGGGTGGAGCCACGGTTCAGGAGTTCTTCTACTTTCTTTTTAGTTGGTCTTTTTGTTTTGTTTAAGAGTTTTTAGTTCAATCATGTCTATGGTTGGCTAAACCTCTTAGCTAAGGCTAAGAGGTGAAGCTTGTAGCATGATGGGATGTTTCTATTGCTTTAATTCATGATTATATTGAACTCTCTTTGATTCTAGTTTGATTATAAGGAATGCTTTTAGTTTTTAATGGTTTGTTGTGACTCAAATTAAAATAGATCTGCGATAGCTTGAGATATCTTCTTTTCCTAAATTGAGATTGTGAAATTAGGAAATCCTGTTGTTCACCATCATCCCATGGGTATGGTAAGGTGATGGAATCCTCCCTAACTTTCACAATTCTTTTATGATTGGTTGTGGGTTTGGTAAATTATTGTTGTTTGGCTTGTCTCCTGGGCATGGTTAGGTGACGGAATCACTTCCAAAACCTCACCACTCTCATCCATTAATGATTAGATCTTTGAGAAGTTTAGAGATCTGACAAATCTCTTCTTACCAACTAGATAAGATAGGACTCTGATTCCAGTTGTGTCCTTGAATCATGCAAGGTAGCTTCCCAATTGTTACAAGTGGATCCTTGGCACCCTAGTTCCTACCTTTAAAGTTACTAGTTTTAATTACTTTAATCACAATTATTCTCTCAAATATTTTAGACTTAGGTTTTCATCTTCTTCTAGTTATAGTTCTAGTTACTTTCAGAAGACACACAAGTTCAGTCCCTGTGGATTCGACCTCGGTCTCACCGAGATTATTACTACATTGTGACCCTACACTTGGGGTTGTGAACAAGTTTTTAGCGTCGTTGTCGGGGACTCGGTTGCGTTTTTTAAAGATTAGCTAGTTTTGGAATTAGTTTAAGATTATGGTTTTTCTATTTTCTAATTTTAGGATTAGTTTTTTTTGTTGTTTTTAAAAACTCACTTTCTCTCTTTTTAGAAACTTTCTATTTTCTATTTTTAGGAATTTTCCTGATTTGTTTTAGAAACTAATTCCTTTCTTTTTTATTTTTTGTAAGAGTCTAACATAGAACTTTCTAATTTGGTAACCTCTTTCTAATCTCTTTCTTTCTATTTCAAGATTAGGGTTTGTTCTCCAGGTTTGAAACTTTCTAATTCTAGAATTTTATTTTCAGGATTTTTTCTGTATTTTTTAGAAACTAACATTCTTTTCTATTTTGTAAGATCTAACATAAAACTCTCTAATCCGGTAACGTCTTTCTAACTTCTTCCCTCTACTTGCATTCTATATTGCTGTAGGATTTTTCTTTTTTAGGCGTAGATACAGAGTTAGGCTTTCACCATGCAAGAGTGGGAACGTCAGTATGCAGAGATAGCTAAGAGATATTGGGGAGGGATATAATGATAGAAATCAAACCGTCACAAAATTTTTCTGAAACCATCATTGAGAACTAACCGGAATATAATGCTCCACTGGTTAACAAGTCCTTACGTGATCATATGTGGGAGAATAATTACACTCCATGGATTAAGAAAACAGTATGTGAATGTTGGAGTTATCAGAATTATTGGAGTGAAAAGTATTATCAACCATCAGATAGGAAGAAAATAATGAGAGACTATATTCTGGGGTGATAATATGTATCAACAACCATCAAATTCTCTCACATATGATCCCTATGACTATAATCAGTGGAAACAGCAACGTTGGGAAGATGAACCAACAATGCATCATAATGATAATTCTCTTGGGTCCTCTACCTTTTAGATCCAACAAGAAACAATCTAAGAGAATTCAATTCAAAATTTCTTACAAAATCTAGAGCTCAGCCAGCAAAATACACTCCAAAGACTGCGAGAACTTAGAAAAGATATTCAACAGTGGAGTTCATGTGATGCGATTATGGAGAACTCTGAATTTTGGAATGAGGAGTTGGATTATATTAATGAGCATACGGTTTAATTTCCCGAAGAGTTGATGTCAATGACGGTCAAAAGGAATGATGGAGAGATATGGGTGTCTTTCAAATTAATGACATTGATACACTTCACTCACAAGACACACTCGACTTTAATGAAGAGAAAGAGGCTAATTTATTCGAGCCTTAACTCAACCTAGAAAAATAATGTGAGGTAAGTGCTCTCATCCCACTTGTGAATTACACTGAATTGGATGATGATAAGTATTGGGATGAGATTCAAGAAAACACAGCCCAAGATTTACTGGAATCAACTTCAATTATGGTCCATGAAGGTGATCACGAGGAACAAGAATTTCTACTCCACCCATATGACGGAAAGTGTCCTAGTTTGTCAATTAGTGTGAGTGTTGAGTCAATAAGACAAAGGAGCCCCATAGGAAGATTGTTCAAGCGTCTACCTCAACAGGATGTGTTCTCGAACTTGCTAAAGGTAAACCTCAGCTCACATCCCATGTCTCAAAACACCAGGTATATAAAACCCTTAAAATTAAATAGAACATCCTAGGGTTTTAGGTGAGAAAACTAATTTACAAAATCAGGAAAATCTTTAAGTTTTCTACCTTTGTCGTTCAATGAAATTGAACCTTGTTATCGATGTCCTCGAAACTCACTCGATAATATTGAATTAAGGACTTCTGATGTCCAGCAACCACAAAGAACTCTGGACTGAATTATCAAGGAATTGATGGACTGTTCGATGTCATCGAATTTTGAATCTTGAGTCCATCGAGACATCTCGATAAAATCGACATCTGGTCAGTTGTGTCCAATATACTGCTATGGAAAATCATGTGATTCTTGATATATTGAAGAGATCCGCGATATCTTCAACATTTATTTCTCAATGATATCGATAGACCTTCGATGATATCAGATTGGGACACTAAACTACCCAACAAGTTTTCGGGTAAAATATTTCACGTATCGAGGATCACTTGATAAAATCGATATTCAAATATCAATCATATCGAGACGAGGTCGATGTCATCGAAATACGACATAAATTGTCTAGCGAGCTTATAGGAAAATTTCTTAAAATTATCGATGAATTGACACCATCATCGATACCATCGATATTCAAATTCCGATAATATCGAAGGATCCTTGATCATATCATACACCTGATAAGTTTCAAAGGTATCCGCTCTCTCATTTTCAAATGTCAAGGAATTGATCCTCGTTTCGATGAAATCGGAGTTCAAAATCCGATGACATCGAAGCATGCTCAATCCCCTTGACCAGTTGGCAAAAAGGTTCAAAAGTGTTTGACAGTTTGAGTTCGTATCATCGAGCGGCCATTCGATGCTATCGAGAGTATATGCTCGATGATATCGAATCTGGCTCGATGATATTGAACTCAGTAAAAAATATGACTATTTTATATCCGTTGAAACTTTTTGCCTATTTAATGAGAGGTCGCCTTTGGTTGTTGGGAGAGAAAAAAAAGAGTGCTTTTAAGTGTTTAAACCCAGATCATATACCCTAAACCTTTCCTCTTATGGGAGTTCATCCTCCAATCCACCCTCATCATTGATATTCAATAGAGTGGATTAGGGAATGAACTTCCACATTCAAGGATCCTACAGCTACCACCTTAATGGCAAATCATTAAGCTGGAATACCTTGAATGCATAGATGATTGGAATTGCTCTGTCTCCTTTATAGAAAAACATTTAATTGAGTAGAATTCCATCATAACCTTGACCCAACCCGTTTCTTTACATTGGAACATCATCTGAGTTGCAGTTTAAGGAAGCTGAAGATTCTTCATCATCAAAGGAGGAGATCTTCATCAACATGCTTAATGGGGCTCATCTACTTATCTATAAGTCATTAGAGTCTAGAGAACCCTTGTGATCATTCCTTTTGTAGGATTGGGTCTAAGGTGCTTCTCACCCCTTTTAAGTCCTCATAGGAGGCCTCCGATGAGAGTATACATGGGGGTGCTTTGTGTTGACCCTTTCTCTGTGGAGAGCATAAACTGTTAGGTCCTTGTGTAAGTCTTTGACCTATGTGGTCTAAAAACTGAGTGTTGTGTATTGACCCTTGCTCATGGGAGCATAAACTGGTAGGTTCCTTGTGTGGATCCTTGGCCTGTGTGGCCTAAAAGTTGGGTGTTGTGTGTTGACCCTTGCTCCTGTGTGGGGCATAAACTTGTGTCATGTAGACACATTTGGGTCAGCCTAGTGTAGGTTGTACTAGTTTGAGGTGAACCTGATTTGAAACCTCCGTTAGTGAGATCTGGTACACTCAAAGGGTTGCGTGTGTCCGCTGGAAGTGGAGTAGACACGTAGTCGAACCACTATAAAAATGACTATGTTTGAGATTGCCATTTACTTCTACTGTTATATGATTTCTCTGATTATTTTCATATTACATATGAACATGTTTTTCTGGAACTAAGTAAAATCACACCACACACACAGTCACATCCATCATGAACTATGTTATGCATCTTGTTTATCTTTTAGATAGTTTTGTGATTGGATCCTCTATTTGGCTTGGAAGCCATTAGAGTTATTTTAAAGAAATCCTGATACTTGCATATTTATTCAGGATAGGGTTGATAAGTTTTAAAATATCATAAAATACTAAAAAGTCCTATTCACCCCCTCTAGGACATCTTGGCATATTCCCACTTCAACTAAAGCGATCATTACCACAGTTTCAATTGATATCAGAGTGGGTCTCTCTTAAGGGCTTCACCGCTTAGAGAGTGATCTTAACTAAAGTTGGTAATATGGCTAAAGGAGAGGGCTCATCGGTAACTAGACCTCCAGTATTTGATGGATCAAATTATGCATACTAGAAGGCTAGAATGCATTACTTTATGAGATCTTTGGATCATGATGTTTGGGATATTGTTGAAAGAGGATATATGCCACCAACCGAAGAAATAATACTTGAAAATGACACAACTATCACTAAACCAAAATCTAAAGAAATGTGGACAACATTCGATAAAGAAAAACAAACCTCTAAAGCTACAGCAATGAATACTATCTACTGTGTTGTGTCCTAAGAAGTCTTCAATCAAATCAATATGTGTGGAACAGCTAAAGAAGCATATGACTTATTGGAAACAACCCACGAGGGAACTAGCACGGTGAAAAGATCTAAACTACAGCTCCTAACATCATAATTTAAAAGTCTTAGAATGGAAGAGCATGAGACCTTCATGGAGTTTTTCACAAAACTGAATATCATTTGTAACTCCATGGGTGGATTAGGAGAAAAGGTTCTGGTCCCAAAAATCTATAGGAAAATATTGAGATCATTACTGGAACAATTCAATTCAAAAGTCACAACTATTGAAGAGTGTAGAAATATGGATGAGATGAAATTAGAAGAACTTGTACGTTCCCTACAAACATTTGAACTACGATTCAAACAAACTCCTAAACCCAAAAATATTGTCCTCAAAACTTCAAAGAACACTACAAATGAGGAAGATGAAAGTGAAAGCGAGAATGAAGATGAGGAAGTGTCTTTGTTGGCTCAATGGTTCAGAAAATTCTTCCATAAAAATCGTGGCTAACCATTTAAAAGAAGACAGTTGGACAATAAACATTTTACAGGTAAATCTAGTAAAAAGACCAAAGAACCTCAATGCTATACCTGTCGAAAGTTTGGACATCTGTCCACTGAATGCCCAAATAGGAAAACCAAAGGAAAAGCAATGACAACCACGTGGGATGATACTGAAGAGTCAAATTCTGAAAGTAGTGACTCAAAGAATGATGGAGACCGAAAATCCCTGAAAATTCTTATGGTCTTTACAGCCTCCATCATTCCCATAGAAACTGAGAAAATCGAAGAACCTCGAGCCACTGAATCATTTCCATCTGATAATGAGGAAACAAAGAAAGAAGAAGAAGAAAAGGATAAACTACATGATGCATATCATCAACTTTATATACATAACATCAATATCCTTAAAAGACTTGGTATAAATGAAAACAAAATAAATTACTGCAAAAAGATCTAGACAAAACATTGAAAATGAATATGCACTTGATAAATGATCTATAGCAATACCACTCTGAAAATGATAAGTTAGAAAGGATCAATCTGCCTCTAAAATCTGAATCATCAAAACTTACTAAGTAGATTGATCTATTGGAAGAAGAAATTGAGCACTTAGGTTTGATGTAGAACAATCCAGGAAGTCAGTTGAACTAAGTTACAAATTCTCCTAAGTAGTGAAAAATTAGAAAAACTCTTAGGGATGGGAAGACTTGGAAAAGACAAGAGTGGTTTAAGATATGACAAGTTCAAAACAAAATCTGGAAATGTAGCATCAATGTTTGAAAAATCAGCTGCATCAGGAAGCAAAACAAAAACAACTCCTGTCTGTCATTTATGTGGAGATTCTGGCCATTATAAATTTGAATGGATGTCTCATAGGAGGACTTAACTCAATTATAGTCAAAATCATAGTGGTAAATACAGACCTACCAGAAGAATAATGGAAAATGTCAAGAGTCCACCTAGGAATATGGCTAGAAGTAATACACATCCATCACCACCCAGAATGAAGGAGTTATTAAATCAAGTGGCTGAATTAAATAAAAAAAACTAATGAATTGGTGAAACAAGGAAACATGATTCATTTACACAACTTGATTAATGAAGCAAAAACTACCATAGTAAGAATTCCTGTCACAAAATGGGTAGTGAAAGAGAAGAATAATTACCTTGTTACTCACTCAAATCATATAACAGGCAATGATGCTAAGTGCTATCTCGATAGCGGGTGCTCTAGACATGTCACAGGTGACGAATCTCTCCTCACAAATTATTCAAATCTTGATGATGGGATAGTCACTTATGGAGATGGAAGCACTGCTAAGGTAATAGGATGTGGAACCATAAAAGGAATGGAACTGCTAAAAAATGAGAATGCTTCTTGCATAAAAGGATTGACTCATAATATTTTAAGCAACTCTCAAATATGTGACAATAAACATGTGGTTACCTTTGACAAACAAAAGTACAAGATTCTGGATCTATCAAGAAAACAATTATGGAAGGTCTTCGCACTAGTGATCACTGTTACGTCATCAATGGCATTGGAAACTTTGATCCATATGCTTAGCAACAATTGAGCATGAAAAACATATCCAAGTTATGCATCTAGATCTGGATGGCTATTGAAATGATGTAATTTTGATGATTCTCATGATATATCTGAGGTCTCTACACCTCAATTTTTTTTTGTGTATAAACATTCTAATATTTATAATTTTGGATGGTACAACTTTTGTACAAAATTTGATGTGTATACTGAAGCTGACATGAAAATATTTGAAGATATACATATATCGAAGGTTATCGAAAATTGGAGATAACTTGTCCCATCTTTTCTCTCGATAAGTGAATCGAACAAATCGTCAATATCATTGGAACATAATCGATCCCATTGACGATCTCTCGAGAATCTGAAACATCGGGTCAATTAGTCTACCCTTAAACTCATCATCGATAACATCGATTAGGGTATATCGTTATCATCGAAACCATGTTCGATGATATCGAAGTTTACCGCTCAATAAAAGTCGGGCAAGCGGGAAAAGGGTTTCACTTGTCTTCCTTCTCCATCTCATTTTGGCATTTCATCTTCCAGAGCATTTTTCCTTATCTTGGCTAGTTGTCTATATCTAGAATCCAAGTCTCCTTTCATTCAAAGCAGCAATGTCTAAAGACAAGGGTCTGGTTCTCCTACAAAGTGACTCAACTGAGCACAAGAAAGGTAAGAAAAATGCAACTGTTGCATCTTCATTTTCAGACTTAGAAATCGTGGCAGAACGAACTATTCATAGTAAGTGCGTTGAACCCTTTGGGATCATCAATCTCTTGGAAATGATTGGGTGGGGCAATATCGTGAATTTTGGAGAGGAATTCAGTATGATCTTGTAAATCAATTTTTGAACTTAATCTACAACGTTGAGAATAATCCCCCACTCATTTCAGTCACTGTCATGAATAAGATTGAGCACATCACTCTCGGACTGATAAGTCACCTGGTAGGGGTAGAAGTCACTGTGATACCTGTAACTGAATGGAATATGAACAGTCTTGGAGTATGGGGAGAAGTTACTCGAGCATTATGTAACAGTTCTACAATACCCAAAAATGCGAAGAACGTTCTTCATGTTAAGCACCTCAATCCCGTCTATAAAATACTTCATAGCATCTTCAGCACAAAATGTCTACCCATGTGAAGTTTCTGGAAACAAGCTTTCTTCATACATTCTTAATATCCTGTATGATGTTCATGAAGGTATTCAAGTGTGTCTACCAACTCTTCTTCTGCAACAGTTAATTCGTGTGACTACAGAGGAGTACACCACTACCCTTCCGTTCACGTGTCTTATGTCCAAGCTTTCCAGACAGATTGGGTTGCCTCCTGCAAATGATTCCACGCACCCTTGTGCCTGGTTCAACTACAAAGACAATTGCAATTTGAATATCATTGACAACATGTTTCATGGGTGTCCAACTAATCAAACCTCAGGGAAGGGAAAGCCTGTGCATAGCCCTAACTCCGTCAATATCGTTAAGGCTTTCACAGAAGAAGATATTGCACAACATCTTTTAGATGGACAATCTCACATGATGAAACGACTTGACAACTCTGAAGCCTGTCTTTCAGAAATTAAGCACATGATGATGGCTTTGCAACATACTACAGAACAAATTCTGGATTCCCTACCTTAGCACTAAACACACCCAAGCTTTCATAATCTGTAGTGCTTCTCCTTCCTCATCATATACCTAGATTATCCATGGTGTGCTTAGGGCATAAATATCTTTTTGGATGGCCTAAGTATGTGTGTGTGTGTGTGTGTGTGTGTGTGATAAACTTCTGACTTGGATAAATTGGTATTTTGTGATTGAAACATTTTAGGGTTATTCATCCACTGGAAGTGGAAAATACCTCATTTTGCTATGCTCATGTTTAGGCCAGACTAGTTTTTGTTATGTTGAATTGGATGTTGCAAGACTGCCAAGTTTGGGCAGTTCTTCTTTTAGATTTTTTTAAGGCTGTTTGATGATTCTTATATATATTTACTACCATTTCTCTCTGCTTTCAATTATGCGGTTATATCTGTGAAATGCATATCCCTTATGATTATATTCTTCTGCATATTCCTTATCACTTAAGAATCGACTTTGTAAGTTATGTCTATAATGCAATTGTTAGTTCAATTCATAGCTCTCCCTTGACCTGGTCTGCATAAGTGTTTTCTATAAGAGATGTCATTATCTGTCTTACATCTATCTCTTCTGATTATGCATTTTGAGATACTATCTGGGTCATTGGTTCTCCCATATCTCTATCCTTCAACTTTAGTCAACATATATTACTATATTACCCTTTGCCAATGACTGACAAAAAGGGGGAGAACAAATCCCACCACGAAGGAAAATTGTGTGTATCTATTTGTTAATGGTGGTACAGGTGTTAGGGGGAGCAGCTACCACTGAATGATACAATCGTGTGTGTGTGTGTGTGTGAACTCACTAGCTTTGTAAAATTGTGTAAAGTTTATGTACACACAATTTAGGGTGTTAGTCTAGAAGTTATTCTACGTCTTGAAGGTGTTTTGTCACGTAATTGATAAAGGGGGAGATTGAAAGTGCCCTGGTTTATCAATTAGCGTGAGTATTGAGTCACCAAGATAAAGGAGCCCCATAGGAAGATTGTTCAAGCGTTTGCATCAACAGGATGTGTGCCCGAACTCGCCAAAGGTAAACCTCAGCCTCACATCCCATGTCCCAAAACACCAAGTATATAAAACCCACAAAATTGGATAGAACATCCTAGGGTTTTAGATGAGAAAACTAATTTGCAAAATTAGGAAAATCTTTAAGTTTTCTACTTTTTTCGACTTATCGACACGTGATTCGATGAAATTGAACCCCGTTAACAATGTCCTCAAAACTCACTCTATAATATCGAATTGAGGACTTCTGATGTCCAGCAACTACAAAGAACTCTTGAATGAATTATCGAGGAATCGATGGACTGTTCGATATCATCGAATTTTGAATCTCGAGTCCATCGAGACATCTCGATAAAATTGACATCTAGTCAGTTGTTACAATATACTGTTATGGAAAATCATGTGATTCTCGATATATCAAAGTGAGCCTCGATATCCTCGAAATTCAAATCTCGATGATATCGATAGACCTTCGTTGATATCAGATTGGGACACTAAACTACCCAACAAGTTTTCAAGTAAAATATTTCACATATTGAGGATCCCCGAATAAAATCAATATTCAAATATTGATCATTTCGAGACGGGGTCGATGTCATTGAAATAGGACACAAACTATCCAGCAAACTTATAAGAAAATTCCTTGAAATTATCAATGAATTGACACCACCATCGATACCAGTGATATTCAAATTCTGATGATATCGAAGGATCCTCGATCGTATCATATACCTGATAAGTTTCAAAGGCATCTACTCTCTCATTTTCAAATGTCGAGGAATCGATCCTCGTTTCAATGAAATCAGAGTTTGAAATCCGATGACGTCGAAGCATGTTCGATTCCCTCGACCAGTTGGCAAAAAGGTTCAAAACCGTTTGACAGTTTGAGTTCGTATCATCGAGCGGCCATTCGATGCTATCGAGAGTATACGCTTGATGATATCGAACTTTGTCAAAAATATGATTGTTTTATATACATTGGAACTTTTTGCATATTTAATGAGAGCTTGCCTTTAGTTGTTTGGAAAGGAAAAAACAGTACTTTTAAGCGTTTAAACACAGATCATATACCCTAAGCCTTTTCTCTCATGGGAGTTCATCCTCTAATCCACCCTTATCACTGATATTCAATAGAGTGGATTGGGGAATGAACTTCCGCATTCATGGATCCTACAGCTACCACCTTAATGGCAAATTATTAAGCTGAGATACCTTGAATGCATGGATGATTGGAATTACTCTGTCTCCTTTATAGGAAAACATTTAATAGAGTAGGATTCCATCATAACCTTGACAAAACTTGTTTCTTTACATTGGAACATCATAAGTTGCGGTTTAAGAAAGCTGAAGATTCTTCATCATCAAAGGAGGAGATCTTCATCAACGTGCTTAATGGGGCTTATCTACTTAACTGTAAGTCATTAGAGTCCAGAGAACCCTTGTGATCATTCCTTTTGTAGGATTGGGTCTAAGGTGCTTCTCACCCCTTTTAAGTCCTCATAAGAAGCCTCTGATGGGAGTATACATGGGGGTGCTTTGTGTTGACCCTTGCTCTGTTGAGAGCATAAATTGTTACGTCCTTGTGTAGGTTTTTGACTTGTGTGGTCTAAAACCAAGGTGTTGTGAGTTGACTCTTGCTCATGGGAGGATAAACTAGTAGGTTTCTTATGTGGATCCTTGGCCTGTGTGGCCTAAAAGTTGGGTGTTGTGTGTTAACCCTTGCTCTTGTATGGGGTATAAACTTGTTGAAAGTGCCCTGGTTTGTTAACTAGCTTAATTGTTGAGTCAGCTAGACAAAGGAGCCCCATAGGAAGATTGATCAAGCGTCTGCCTCAATTAGATGTGTGCTAGAACTCGCCATAGGTAAATCTTAGCCTCACATTTCATGTCCCAAAACACTAGGTAATTAAAACCCTTAAATTTTGAATAGAACAGCTAAAATATTTTTGGTTAGAAAACTTTTTCAAACTTCAGGAAAATCTTTAAGTTTTCTACCTTTGTCGACTTATCGACAAGTGGTTGGATGAAATCGAACCCTGTTGTTGATGTCCTCGAAGTTAACTCAATATTATCGAAATGAGGACTTAAGATGTCCAGCAACCATAAAGACATCTAGACTAAATTATCGATGGATCGATGGACACATCGATATCATCGAAGTTTGAATCTCGAATCCATCGAGCCGACTCGATTAAATTGACATTTGGTCTGTTGTGTCCAAAGTTCTGCTAAAGGAAATCATGTAATCCTCGATATATCGAAGAGCTCCTCAATATCCTCGGAATTCAAATTTCAATGATGAAAGCCCTTCGATGATATCGATTTGGGACACAAATCTATCCAGCAAGTTTTTTAGGTTATTTTTTCTCGGAACGAGGGTCACTCAATAAAATTGATATTCAAATATCGATCATATCGAGGCATGATCGATATCATTGAAAGTGGATAAAAACTCAGCAAGCTTATCGGAAAATTCCTTGAAATTATCGAAGAATCGACACTGGCCTCGATATCATCGATTTTCAAATTCCGATGATATTGAGTGATGCTCGATCATATCATATACCTAAAATATTTCAAAGGCTAGTGCTCTCACATTTTCAAATGTAGACGAATCGAAACTCGTGTCGATGGAATCGGAGTTCGAAATTCGATGACATCGACGCTCGTTCGATTTCCACGACCAGTTGGCAAAGGGTTTTAAAAAGCATTTGACAGTTGAGTTTATGTCATCAAGTGGCCAATCGATGTTATCGAGAGTATACGCTCGATGATATCGCCCCTGCTCGATGATATCAAACTCTGTAAACAATGTGACCGTTTTCTATCCATTGGAACCTTTTGCCAATTTAATGAGAGCTTGCCCTTGGTTGTTGGTCGAGAAATAGAGAGTGCTTTTATGTCTTTAACCCCAGATCATATACCCTAAGCCTTTTCTCTCATGCAAGTTCATCCTCCAATCAACGCTCATCATTGACATTCAATAGAGTGGATTGGGGAATGAACTTCTACATTTAAGGATCCTGCAGCTACTACCTTAATGGAAAATCATTAAGTTGGGATGCCTTGAATGCATAGATGATTGGAATCGCTTTATCTCCCTTACAGGAAAATATTTAATAGAGTAGGATTCCATCATAACCTTGACCCAACCCATTGCCATGTTGGTGCATCTTCTGAGTTGCAGTTCAAGGGAGCTAAAGATTCTTCATCATCAAAGGAGGAGATCTTCATCAACATGCTGAATGAGGCTCATGTACTTATCTGTAAGTCATTAGAGTCCAGAGGACCCTTGTGATCATTCCTTTTGTAGGATTGGGTCTAAGGTGTTTCTCACCCCTTGCAAGTCCTCATAGGAGGCCTTCAGCGGGAGTGTACGTGGGGTTACTTTGTGTTGACCCTTGCTCTGTGGAGAGCATAAACTCTTAGGTCCTTGTGTAGGTCCTTGACCTATGTGGTCTAAAAGTTGGGTGTTGTGTGTTGACCCTTGCTCATGGGAGCATAAAGTGTATCGTGTAGACACGTTGTGTCAACCTAAGTGTAGGTTGTACTGGTTAGAGGTGAACCTGATTTAAAACCTCCGGTTTGAGGTGAACCTGTTGTGAAACCTCCTTTAGTGAGAACTGGTACACTCAAGGGTTGAGTGCGCCCGCCGGAAGTAGAGTAGACAAGTAGTCGAATCACTATAAAAATGACTGTGTTTGAGATTGCTATTGTCTTCTATTGTTCGTGTGATTTCCTTAAATGCATTCATACCTAATTCTCTGAGATCACACCTCACACACACACAGTCACATCTATCATAACTGATTTGCATCTTGTTTATCTCTTAATTAGTTTATGAATGGATCCTTTATTAGGCTTGGAAGCCATTAGAGTTACTCTGAAGAAATCCTGATATATGCATATTTTCTCAGGATAAGATTGATAAGATTTTAAATTATCATAAAATATTAAAAAGTCCTATTCACCCCCCTCTAGGACATATTGGCATATTCCCACTTTAACTAAAGCGGTCATTACCGCAATTTCAATTTGGTATCACAGCAAGTCTCTCTTAAGGGCTTCACCGCCTAGAGAGTGATCTTAACTAAAGTTGGTAATATGGCCAAAGGAGAGGGCTCATCAGTCACTAGACCTCCAGTATTTGATGGATCAAATTATGTATAGTAGAAGGCTAGAATGCATTACTTTCTGAGATCTTTGATCATGATGTTTGGGATATTGTTAAAAGAGGATATGTGCCACCAAGCGAATAAATAGTACTTGAAATTGGCACAGCTATCACCAAACCAAAATCCAAAGAGATGTGGACAACATTCGATAAAGATAAACAAACGTCTGAAGCTAAAGCTATGAATGTTATCTACTGTGTTGTGTCTCAAGAAGTCTTCAATCAAATCAGTATGTGTGGAATAGCCAAAGAAGCATGGGATTTGTTGGAAATAACCCATGAAGGAACAAGCACTATGAAGAGATCCAAGCTGCAACTTCTGACATCACAGTTTGAAAGTCTCAGAATGGACGAGCATGAGACCTTCATGATGTTTTTCATAAAACTGAACATCATCTGCAACTCCATGGGTGGATTAGGTGAGAAAGTTCCAATCCCAAAAATTTGTAGGAAAATACTAAGATCATTACTGGAACGGTTTAATCCTAAAGTAACAACCATTAAAGAATGTAGAAACATAGATGAAATGAAAGTAGAAGAACCAGTAGGTTCCCTATACACATTTGAACTACACTTCAAACAAACTCCCAAATCCAAAACTATTGTCCTCAAAAATTTAAAGAATACAACAAATGAGGACATTGAAAGTGAAAGAGAAAACAAAGATAAGGAAGTGGCCTTGTTGGCACAACGGCTCAGACAGTTCATTCAGAAAAATCGTGGTCGTCCATTTAAAGGAAGACAGGTGGACAACAAACATTTCACAGGTAAATTAGGTAAAAAGTCCAAGGAACCACAATGTTATAATTGTCAAAAGTTTGGACTCTTATTGTAACACATCAGAAAAATTCGTACAAAGACCCGAGTACCACCTTAGACAGAAATCCTTAATGACTAAATCCTTTAGAAATTAGATGAAAATTAATTAAGTACTAAACTAATTAATCAGTGAATTATCTTGAATCACTATCTATACGAACTGCAACACCCAAAACCATTAGAATCACTAACTCAACATTATTTAGAACCTCGGAGAAATCCCAAAACCCATTTGCTCTCGGGAGCACATTGAAACTCCGTGTCGGACCTCAACCGCGCATCGAAAGTCCGATTACTGTGAAACTATAAGGTTATGATTGCCTTATTGGGCTTGACAAGCATCGCAGGAATCGAGCTCAAATAGTATCCAAAAATGCACAACTTGAGCCCTGCGCAAAGTGTGTGAGAAATGCGAATATCTTTAGAAAATGAACTCAAACTTAAGTCAATTGGACCATTCTCTTGCAGGTGAATTTGAAGACTTCGGACTGTCAGATTCTGACCAAACTATACCCTTGGATTAGGGAAATTTTCCTACACATGTCGGTATACATGTGGCCCTGATCGAGTGACGATGACCATTGAACTGATACAGGTCCTCCACGGTCGATCCACATATCCGATTGGACCGAAATCATAACCTAGCTTAAATCCATTGTTAGGGAACTTGCTCTATGACATAGACAGGTAATGAACCTCCAGATGAACTCTGTTTGCCCGAAACAGATGCCTTTTGGCTATAACTTAAGTATACCATGGCCCTGAGGGCCATTGACATCACTTCTGAGCCTATATAAGGCCCTTAAACCACCTCACCCCTCTCTCATACAAATTTCTCCAAACCTTAGGAGAGAGAAGAGAGAAAAGAAGAGAAAAGAGAGAGGAGAAGAGAGGGAGCTTGGGAGATCGAGGTGGTGTTTCTCTCTTATGACTACACGCACTAGATCGTCTTTACATCTAGCTACACGAGCCATTCCAACTCCGATTTGGGTAAGAAATCCTAACCCTAATCTCATCTTAGGAATCCAAATAGAGGAATCGATGAAATAGCTAACCTATTTCATGATTTAGGTAGCCGTTGTGCTATAGACGGGGATGTAGTGTACGAACCGAGTTCGTAACAGGCGTACCGACGAAAGGTGCGGACTATAAACGTTTAGGTTATGGTTTTCAAGGCTTTCAATGTTAGCAATGATTTATGTCTGACTTGATTGGTGCCATATGATCTTAGTTATGATGTATTTGATAAATTATACATATGTGTGCACTATGTGAATATAAAATGCATTCTATGTTTTTGTTGAAATGTTTGAATGAAAGTGAAATCATGATTTATGCTGGCCATGACTATTAATCTAAAATACATGTGTGTTGTGTGTATGACAACTCCCTTTACGAAAGGATTTGTCATAATATATGCTATAACTAATTTAGTTGTGTATATAGTATTATGTAGTCTAAGTGTTTGATAAAATGTTTGAATGAGTAAATGTTCGATAAATTGTAATTATTAAGGGTGCTGAGATGGGATTCTCAACTACCTTATCTATACGTATAATTCCTTCATGTAACCTTAATTTCAAATACGTGATTTATGTATAAAATGCCTAGGTATGATAACATGTTCTATGTGTTTGATAAAAATACTTAAATGATTATTGTATTTGAATTATTTGTTAAATGCTGTTATGATTATCACATGTGTCTACTTATTATATTTGAGTATGATTGAGACTACTACGTAGTCCAGGCAATTGGTAACGGCTCCCGATGGAGTGACCAAACTAGTTTCGCCACATTAGATACGTTCGATGAATCCGAGTCATACGGTGATTGTCAATAATGGTTAGGCCATGTGGAGTGCTTATGCGCTCCATGTCAATTAATTCAACATGCGCTCATACCAATCACACATGTCAAATAACTCGATTGACCCATTGTGTGTTTACAATGTATGGACGCTACTACTTGAATCTAAGGTACCACTTACCAATGTAAAGCCCGTTTCAACCATGGTACTAAGATCCGCTAAGACTCATGAGCCAGACATGGTGGTGTATAGGACACCCTGGTCAAGCTATTGGCCTATGCTGGGGTGACGAACTTCCCCATAGTGACCAGTGAGCAACCCAAACTTGTGAGCTGAATATGGTGGTGTATGGGACACCGTATTCGAGCTGTCAGCCTATGTTCAGGTGACGAGCCTCCCGTAGTGACCTCGAGTATAAATTAGGCCTACGCTGAGGTGACGAGCCTCTCCATAGTGACCTCGAGTGTGAACTCGTGAACTTACCTATCCATTGCTTTTCATTAGGGTTGATACCCTACAACTTGCCTACCGTATGTGATTAACTAGGATTGATGACCCTAGATGGATCCTTGTTTAGGGTAAATGATATAAAGGGAGGTACCTTAGCTTCTCGAACCTGTTGTATGGATAAGCCTAATAAATTACTTGGCTAACACATTCATGCACCGCATTACATGTGCTTTGGTAAGGAAGCACACGTTTAAGGAGTTTTTCATGCGCGATTGTGAGATGATGTCGCTGAGGGAGTGCAGGCAAGGGCATGCATCATTACAGCATACCATCCTTGCATTAACAAGAGTACTTAGGATATGATTATTGTATTGCTTTAATCATTACTACTTAACTGAATTGATAACATGTTAACCTTTACCTTATAGTACTACTGAGTTGACCACTCACTCCCACTCTGGGATGGTATTTTAAAACACCAACTAGACTCTAATTTAAATGCAGGTTGTGAAGGGGCTTACGTGATGGAGCCAGACTTCTTTGACGAGGAGTTCTCCTATGTTCAGCACTCAGGCGGGTCCGTGTAGACCTAGAGCTGCATCATCGAGATTACAGGGTTACTGGATTAGTTGAACATTTACATTTTGATATTTTGTACATTTTGAAATAAACATGTGTATATATTCAGCCTGATAGCACGTTCATACTCTGGAGGTTATGAAATAGATATCTATTTTATATATCTATCCCAGTCTTCCGCTTGCTTAATTATCTTAATTCTGGAGTATGATATGCTGTTGTAGTGTAATCCCACTCACGTTTAAGGCACTAATATGGTCAACATTCAAACATCATTATATATGTTGCATAAGTGATGCGTTGGAACTCGGGAGTTGAGCTTTGCTCGACACCTGATTTTTGGGGTGTTACACCTATCCACCAAATGCCCGAATAGGAAAACCAAAGAAAAAGTGATGGCAGCCACATGGGATGATATGGAAGAGTCAAACTCAGAATGTAGTGACTTAGAGAGTGATGGAGATCAGAAATCTCTGAAAATTCTTATGGTCTCTACTGCCTCAACTACTCCCATCGAAACTGAGAATAATGAAGAACTGCATGCCATTAAATCATTTCCATCAGATAATGAGGAAATTGAGAAGGAAGAAGAAGAACAAGATAAACTACAGGATGCTTACAATCAATTCTACATTCATAGCATCAATATCCTTAAAAGACTTGGATTAACTGAAATTAAAAATGAATTGCTACAAAAAGACTTGGATAAAACATTAGAAATCAATACACACCTAAATAATGATTTATAGCAATATCACTCAGATAATGATAAACTAGAAAGAATCAATATCTTCCTTAAATCCGAGTTTGAAAAACTAAACAAATAGGTTAAGCTATTAAAAGATAAAAACATGCTCCTTCAAAATGAAAATCACATACTCCTGTTTGATTTAGAAGAATCCAGAAAATTTGTTAAGTTAAACTATAAGTTTTCCTAGAGTGGTGAGAAATTAGAAAAACTCTTAGGTATGGGAAGACCTAGAAAGGTATGGTCAGAAATTAATGATTTATAGCAATATCACTCAGATAATGATAGACTAGAAAGAATCAATATCTTCCTTAAATCCGAGTCTGAAAAACTAAACAAATAGTTTGAGCTATTAAAAGATAAAAGCATGCTCCTTCAAAATGAAAATCACACACTCCTGTTTGATTTAGAAGAATCCAGAAAATTTGCTAAGTTAAACTATAAGTTTTCCTAGAGTGGTGAGAAATTAGAAAAACTCTTAGGTATGGGAAGACCCAAAAAGGACAAGAGTGGCTTAAGATATGATAATTTTAAAACAAAAACTGGAAATGTAGCACCAATGGCGGAAAAATCTGCTGCTTCAGGAAGTAAAACAAGAACTACTCCAGTTTGTCATTTATGTGGAAATTCGGGTCATTATATGTTTGAATGCTTGTCACCTAGGAGGACACAACATAATTCTGGTCAAAATCATTTAGAAAATTCAAACCAACCAAAAAAATACAAGATGTCAAGAGTCCACCTAGGAATATGGATAGAAGAAATACATATCCATCACCACCTAGAATGACTAACAGAATGAAGGAGTTATTGAATCAAGTGGCTGAATTAAACAAGAAAACTAATGAATTCGTAAGACAAGGAAACATGATTCAGTTACATAACTTGATTAAAGAAACTAAAACTATCACAGTTAAAAATCCTGTCACAAAATGAGTAGTGAAAGAAAAGAAAAATTGTCTTGTTACTCACTCAAATCATATAATAGGCAATGATACTAAGTGGTACTTGGATAGCGGATGCTCAAGACATGTCACAGGTGACAAATCCCTTCTCTCAAATTATTCAGATCTTAATGATGGGATAGTCACCTATGGAGACGGAAGCACCGCTAAGGTAATTAGACAGGGAAATATCAAAGGAATAAATTCGCTCAGAAATGATAATGCCTTTTGCATAAAAGGATTGACACATAATCTCCTGAGCATTTCTCAAATATGTGACAATGATCATGTGGTTACATTCAACAAACAGGAATGCAAAATCCTAAACCTATCAGGTAAATTAGTGATGAAGGGTTGTCGTACAAATAACCATTGCTATGCCATTAAGAGCAAAGGAAGGGCTGATCCATATGCTTAGAGACATTTGAGCATGGAAAAACATGTCCAGGTCATGCATTTAGATTTGGATAGTTGTTGAAAATATGCAATTTTGATGAACTTTTAACGATACATCTAAGGTTCCTCAACTCAATCTTTTTGTATATAAACATCCTGATATTTATAATTTTTGGGTTGTAGAATGCTTGTACAAAATTTTGCTACGTATACTGGTTGATTCAAGATATACTATATTATACATGAAAGTTTATTAAAATGCTGAAAAATGAAAAATATACACCTTCAACATGTGTGTCGATAAATCATGTGGACTCTCGATTAAATCGACCAAGCATCGATATCATCGACGCCTCTTTGGAATGAGAAGAGTCACATGATTGAGAGTGTTATCGAAGACATCCTCGATAACATCGAATGAGGTTCATAGATATTATCGAAACAATGTTCGATGATTTTGAAGTGTGCTGCCCGATAAAAGGCGCTCGTGCGGGAAAAATTCATTTTTGATTCCCTGCTCAATTTTTCTAGGTTCTTCTTCCATGGCTCTCATCGTTTGTCAACCAAATGCCATGTAAAGTGTCTTAAATCAGTTAATCTCTAACACATACTCTTGATTCGTCAAAGTATACTGTGTTGTGTTAAGGTCTTTCTAGTTGGAAATTTTGGGTTGGTTCTCAAGGTCCTCATATTCTTCCTTTCTTTGACACTTCCTTCCAAGTTGTTCTAATGAGCAAGGAGAAAGGAAAGTCTCTAGCCATCGGTGAGTCATCTCGGCCTATCAGAAAGAAAGTCGTGGCTTCAAGAGAAAGGGGAAGGGTTCAGTCTCAATGATCCCATGCACATCCAAGGAGCTCCTCTACTCGGCAGTCGTCTCGTAGAGAAGCTCCGGCTGAAGCACCAGCACCACCACATACTACTATGGGTCCTCCTCCATACATACTTAAAAAATACTCAGGGAGGCGCTTGGTGTATGAGCGTAGGGTCAGCAGGGAATGCATAAAATCCTACAATATCGAAGCTCTGTTAGAGGCAATCGACTGGCTACCTCTTCTTGATTTCGGGGGAGTATGTCATATTGAGCGGACCTATCGCTTCTTTGCATAATGTCATTCTCCAACACTAGAACCACCATCCTTTACTGTCATAGTTGGAGATGATAGTGTTGAGATTACTGTAGAATCCATCGCTAGCATTCTTGATTTAACTTTGTCTCCAGTTGGATTGTCTGACCTTAATCTTGAAAATCCTATCATTTTGTTTACAATTACGAAATTCCTATGTCAGGGTCTAGATATCCCATGGGATCGAGGGAATGCCTAAAAAGCAAAATATATGCACCCTCGATACTGTATCTTGCATGGGATATTCTACTCAAATGCTTATCCTCGTGAACCCAATCGCGCTGATCTCACCAGGTTCATGAACATGATTATGTACTGTGTTGCCACCGGAGTCAAACTTTGTCTGCCTACCTGGATCCTTCACCAAATAGCAAGTGTCATCCACCAGTCTAGAGAAGTATATTTTCCCTTTCCTCACATCATTCATGTAATTTGTGATACAATTGGTATTCCTCAAACAAACGATCCTGCACGTCCTCTCCAACACTTTAACAAGGTCAATATACAAAAATTGGACCGTAAATTTCACGACTATGTGGAAGAGGAATCTAAGGAGGCTATTCATGAAGTGAAGGTGGAGAAATGGGAGAAGGCACAACACTAACTCGTGAAGATCTTGTGGAGCCATAGCCTACTCCAAATCCGAGTGGTTCGGCTCCGACCCAACGCATCAAGTTTCACCAAGATCGGGTTGGTGTGATGCAGTGGAGATTGGCTCGAATAGAAGACAATCTAGGGGGACATGATGCGAGGTTCTCAGCCTTAGAGAGGATGATGTCTAGTGTACAACAGTCAGTGGATTTGATCACTTGCTGTCACAACGATACAACACCATCTTCCTTCGATCCTCCGCCATAATGCTATCATCTGGGTGCTGTCACATATACCTATTCTCATCTCCGCGTATGGGCATTAGTATCTTTTTGAATGCCCTATGCTCATATGAGTGTATGTGATAGATTACTAACTTGCAGAGTCTGACAAGTTTTTTTTTTGGCTTTGTTTGGGATATCCTCTGAGCAAGGAACATACTTCCTTTTATGCCCATGGATGGGCTAAATACTTGTGGATGTTTTGGGTTGCCCATGGATGGGCCATTTTTTTTTTTGGATGTTATACTACTGCCAACCTTGGGCAATACATATTTTGGATATTTGTTGTGATTGTGGCTGATTCTAATTCATATTTACTGCCATGCTTATTTGGTATGCTTACTAGTCTACTTTGAATGATGTTATCAACTGTAAATCTTATCCCCTGTTTTATATGGTTTATATCGACTATGGTTTGTGATGCTTAATCTTTATTCTCATACTATTAGTCATCGCAGTTTTCTTTGAACTGATATGCTTCTAAGGGATGTTCTTTTATATCTATTCTGCTTATCCTCCCTGACTTTTGGTTCTCCCATATGCTTCAACTTCAGTCAATATCCACTGTTATGTTATCCTTTGCCAATGACTGACAAGAAGGAGGAGAACAAATCCACACCCCTGGACAAAATTGTGTGTATCTATTTATGAATGGTGTTACAGGTGTTAGGGGGAGCAGCTAAAAGAAGACCGGGGGGAGATTGCTATTAGGGGGAGTAGTTATTGAATGTGTGTATGTGCAAACTAGATAACTTTGTAAAATTGTGTAAAATTCATATACACACAACTTAGGGTATTTGTCTAGAAGTTGTTCTAGGGTATTTTGGTGTTTTGTCACATAATTGACAAAGGGGCAGATTAAAAGTGCTTGGTTTGTCAATTAGCATGATCGTTGAGTCAGCTAGACAAAGGAGCCCCATAGGAAGATTGATCAAGCATCTGCCTCAATTGGGTGTGTACCAGAACTCGCCACAGGTAAATCTTAGCCACACATCCCATGTCCCAAAACACCAGGCAATTAAAACCTTAAAATTTAAACAGAACACCTAATATATTTTTGGTTAGAAAATTTTTTCAAACTTCAGGAAGATCTTTAAGTTTTCTACCTTTGTCGATTTATCGATAAGTGGTTCGATGAAATCGAACAAACCCTATAGTCGATGTTCTCGAAGCTCACTTGATATTATCGAAATGAGGACTTAAGATGTCTAACAACCACAAAGATATTTGGATTGAATTATCGATGGATCGATGGACGCATCAATATCATCGAAGTTTGAATCTCGAGTCCATAAAGCTGATTCGATAAAATCAACATTTGGTCTCTTGTGTCCAAAGTTCTGCTAAAGTAAATCATGTAATCCTCGATATATCGAAGAGCTCCTCGATATCCTCAAAATTCAAATTTTGATATATCGGAAGCCCTTTGATGATATCAGTCTAGGACACAAATCTATCCAATAAGTTTTTCAGGTTATTTTTTCTCAAATCGAGGGTCACTCGATAAAATCGATATTCAAATATCGATCATATCGAGGCATGGTCGATATCATCATAAGTGAAAAAAAACTGTCCAGTAAGCTTATAGGAAAATTCCTTGAAATTATCGATAAATCGACACTGGCCTCGATATCATCGATTTTTAAATTCTAATGATATCGAGTGATGCTCGATCATATCATATACCTGAAATATATTTGAAGGCAAGTGATCTCACTTTCAAATGTCGATGAATCAAACCTCATGTCAATGAAATCGGAGTTCAAAATCTGATGACATCGACACCCGTTCGATTTCCTTGACCAGTTGGCAAAAGGTTTTCAAAGCGTTTGACAATTGAGTTCGTGTCATCGAGCGGCCAGTCGATGCTATCGAGAGTATATGCTCGATGATATTGACCCTGCTCGATGATATCGAACTCTGTAAAAAATGTGACCATTTTATATCCGTTGGAACCTTTTGCCCATTTAATGAGAGCTTACCCTTGGTTGTTGGTGGAGAAAATAGAGAGTACTTTTGCGTCTTTAACCCTAGATCATACACCCTAAGCCTTTTCTCTCATGGAAGTTCATCCTCTAATCCACCCTCATCATTGACATTCAATAGAGTGATTGGGGAAAGAACTTTCACATTCAAGGATCCTTCAGCTACTACCTTAATGGCAAATCATTAAGCAAGGATGCCTTAAATGCATAGATGATTGGAATCGCTCTGTCTCCCTTATAGGAAAACATTTAATAGAGTAGGATTCCATTATAACCTTGACCCAACCCATCGCCATGTATTGGTACATCTTCTGAGTTGCGGTTCAAGGGAGCTAAAGATTCTTTATCATCAAAGGAGGAGATCTTCATCAATGTGTTAATGGGGCTCATCTACTTATCTGTAAGTCATTAGAGTTCAGAGGAACCTTGTGATCATTTCTTTTGTAGGATTGGGTCTAAGGTGTTTCTCACCCACCCCTTGTAAGTCCTCATAAGAGGCCTCCAGCGGGCATATACATGGGGGTGCTTTGTATTAACCCTTGCTCTTTGGAGAGCATAAACTCTTAGGTCCTTGTGTAGGTCCTTGACTTGTGTGGTCTAAAAGTCAGGTGCCGTGTTTTGACCCTTACTCATAGGAGCATAAAGTGTGTCGTGTAAACACGTTGTGTCAGCCTTAGTGTAAGATGTACTGGTTAGAAGTGAACCTGATTTAAAACCTCCAGTTTGAGGTGAACCTGTTGTGAAACCTCCTTTAGTGAGATCCAGTACACTCAAGGGTTGAGTGCTTCTGCTGGAAGTAGAGTAGACAAGTAGTCAAACCACTGTAAAAATGACTGTGTTTGAGATTGCTATTGTCTTCTTTTGTTTGTGTGATTTCCTTAAATGCGTTCATACCTGATTATCTGAGATCACACCTCACACACACAGTCACATCCATCATAAATGATTTGCATCTTGTTTATCTCTCAATTAGTTTTATGAATGGATCCTCTATTAGGCTTGGAAGCCATTAGAGTTACTTTGAAGAAATCCTGATACATGCATATTTTCTCAGGATAATATTGATAGGATTTTAAATTATCATAAAATATTAAAAAGTCTTATTCACCCCCTCTAGGACATATTGGCATATTCCCACTTCAACTAAAGTGGTCATTACCACAATTTCACTTGTGTCATGTAGACACGTTAGAGTCAGCCTAGTGTAGGTTGTACTAGTTTGAGGTGAACCTAAATTGAAACCTCTGTTAGTGAGATCCGTTACACTCAAAGTGTTGAGTGTGTCCGCCGAAAGTGGAGTAGACACATAGTCGAACCACTATAAAAATGACTGTGTTTGAGATTGCCATTTACTTCTACTATTTATGCGATTTCTCTAATTGTTTTCATATTACATATGCACATGTTTTTCTAGAACTAAGTAGAATCACACCTCACACACAGTCACATCCATCATGAACTATGTTATGCATCTTGTTTATCTTTTAGTTAGTTTTGTGATTAGATCCTCTATTTGGCATGGAAGCCATTAGAGTTATTTTGAAGAAATCCTGATACTTGCATATTAATTCAAGATAGGGTTGATTGGTTTTAAAATATTATAAAATACTAAAAAGTCCTATACACCCCCCTCTAGGACATCTTAGCATATTCCCACTTTAACTAAAGCGGTCATTACCTCAATTTCAATGACATGTTTGATTTGAATGTGGAGGAAGAGTCTCTTCCAGGTGAATCACAGGACTTTTTTAGGGCATGATCGGTCCACTCCCCTGATTTAGATTATAATATGATTAAGGAGATGGATGAGTCGCCCGATATGACTCTAGAATTTGAAACCATCTAGTTGAGGCCACCATCTGGGTTGTACACTTTTGGCAATTCAATGCCTTTACTGAGAAGCTTCAATAAACAGAGTCTTCATGCTTCGCCTGTTGATTTTCAATCTATCTGTAAAGGGCAAGAGCTAGAAAGCATACATCCATCTACTTTCAGAGACGATGGAATCATTGGGCAGATCATCACAAACTTTAATATGGAAAATGAGTCACTCTCAGCTGAATTTCCCAACTCTTTGGATGAATGCTTGGCACACTTTACAAATTTAAATGATCCCATGAAACAAGACATAGTGAATGCCTTGCAAGACAATACATTGGTATTTGTTCTTGACCGAGAGAACCCTTATTCTAAAGCCCCTCCTTCCCCAGATACTAAATGTTTACCATTGAAGGAGGAGGAGCTAAAAATTGAACCGAAGTCTAGAACTTCGGAATGTGTAAAGACCACATCATCTGTTAAGATTTTTTTAAATTTTATCTACTTGTAGTCTTTGATGCACCATGTTATACTAACATTGAAACTTTTTCTGTCACAGGTGAATCATATATACTTTGGATACCTCAAGCGATTCAACGACAAATTTTTAATGAGGTCCATAAATTTCTCTAGAAATTCATGCTCCAGGGCATCCAAGCCTATTACAAAAAAGGCTTTTGGATGATCTTGTTGAGAAACCTATTGAGAAATTTATCAAGATATTGGCCAGAGGAGGAACTTATGGCATGACTGAGTAGCTTTTTCCTTGTTTTCCTAGTTTAGGATTAGTTTATTGCTTCCATGTTATGTCTAGGATAGTTGGCTTTATGTTTTTTAAGATAGTTTACTTCCCGTTTTGTTAGAATAGTTTGCTTTTTGTTGGTTTAACTCGTGTGCTAACCCACCTTCGTGCTAAGATCCTTTGGAAAAAGCTTCAAAATTCCTTCATCAGGTACTATCTTTCCATCACTTCTCCTTTAATTACGTTGTCTCTTTTACAAATCATGCTTATTTCTTTTATATTGAGGACAATGTAGATTTTAGGTTGGGGGTGAGAGATTAGGTAAACTAATCAGTGTTTTCTTAGTCTTTGAGCAAAAATTGTGAAAATATTTGTGAAAAATTTTCTGAAAATTTTATAAATTCGAGTGATTTTAAAAGTTCATCCATGATTTAGAAGTATAAGATACTTAATGTTGGTGATTTATGAATCTTGGGTTTAGTTACTTGTTAGATTTCATAGTTAAGTTTGAATTATTAATCCATGATTAGAAGTTTTAAACATTAATTGAGTCATGATTTCACATGTCACATTTAGCTTACACATTAAGGTGTCAATTTGATATTGAATTGTTAACTTAGTAATTATTAAGCATAGAAGGAACCAACCAGGGGAATTTGTCTATCATGTTCAAATTGAAGAGAGAGAGGAGAGAGAGAGAGAGAGAGAGAGAGAGAGAGAGAGAGAACACCCAACTAAAAAATAGTTGTCGTAAAAAAGAGCTACCTATTGAAGATCATTGAAAAGATTAAACATAGCATGAAAGCCATCGATGAAAAAATCAATAGCTGGAAGAATAAAACGCTAAACTGTAAGGCAAGTTTTCGTTTAAGTTATGGTTATCCTGAATGCTTCTTTGATTATCAATGTTATCATGAAAATAAAGAATTGAACCTTTGATTGTGATAAGTTTAGGTTTCACTATCCACCCATGGAATTGCTCTAATTGGAGGATTAATACCTTGAACTTGATTATGAAAATTACCAAGTGCTAGTGAGTAGGAGAAAGTAATGCTCAACATTGTTGTATTTTAGAATTATATTATCTAGATTATTTTTAAAAATCACTTGGGTTTATAAAAATTATCTTGTGTTCTTGAAATATTTTTACGCATACTTTGCTCGGGACTAGCAAAATGCTGGTTGGGGATTGCAAAAACTTGTTCACAACCCCAAGTGTAGGGTCGCGATGTAGTAATAATCTCGGTGAGACCGAGGTCGAATCCACAAAGACTGAACATGTGTGTCTTCTGAAAGTAACTAGAACTAGAACTAAAAGAAGATGAAAACCTAAATCTGGAATATTTGAGAGAATAATTGTGATTAAAGTAATTAACCCTAGTGAATTTAAATGTAGAAACTAGGGTGCCAAGGATCCACTTATAGCAATTAGGAATCTATCTTGCATGATTCAAGGACACAACTGGAATCAGAGTCCTATCTTATCCAGTTGGTAAGAAGAGATTTGTTAGATCTCTGAACTTCTCATGGATCTAATCATCAATGGATGAGAGTGGTGAGGTTTTCGAAGTGATTTCGTCAGCTAACCATGCCCAGGAAACAAGGCAAACAACAGTAATTTAACAAACCCATAACCAATCATAAGAGAATTGTGAAAGTTAGGGTGGATTCCATCACCCTACCATGCCCATAGGACGATGGTGAATAACAGGATTTTCTAATTTTACAATATCAATTCAGGAAAAGAAGATATCTCAAGCTATCGCAGATCTATTATAATTAGAGTCACAACAAACCATTAAAAACTAAAAGTATTCCTTATAATCAAACTAAAATCAAAGACAGTTCAATATAATCATGAATTAAGGTAATAGAAACATCCCATCACGCTACAAGCTTCACCTCTTAGCCTTAGCTAGGAGGTTTAGCCAACCATAGACATGATTGAACTAAAAACTCTTAAACAAAACAAAAAGACCAACTAAAGAACAAGAAGAAGAACTCCTGGACGACAGCTCCACCCTTTTGTTCCACTCCTCAAACCCTAGAAGAAGCTTAGGGATGCCCTAGGGACCCCTATTTATACATTTAGGCCTTAGACTTTCGCACCGAGTTGGAATTTTTCGAAAACCGCTTCGAATTTCTGCACTTCATGTGTTGGCTACGTAACCCAGGACTGGTCGAGGACATCCCTCGACTGGTCGAGGGTCACCTTCGACCGATTGAGGGTTTCCTTCGACTGGTCGAGGATGATAGGATTTTTGAGTATTTAGTCATTGGAGTTCGAGTTGAGACACCTTCGACCGATCTAGCAGAGTCCAGGACTGATTGAGCATACGCAAGACTAGTTGAGCCAAAGCCATGTAGCCAGGACTAGTTGAACAGGAGCCAGTAATAGTCGAGGATGACACAAATTCACTTCAAAAATTCAATTCTCTTCATTTTTGACTTAATTTTCTTGGATCTTTGGTGTGTATATTCTTCATTCTTGGTTTTATCAGATCCATTCTTGGCTTTGGTGATTCTTGAGCATTAAATCCATGCTTTTAACATCCTTTTCAATCCAAGCTCTTAAATTCACCTTGAAACACAAGCATGATTAAAATAAAACATTAAGCATTATCATGTTCATAAAACCAAGTAATAATTAGGGTCTAATATGCAATATTAGATTCTCAACAAGTGGGGCCTACCAGTTGATGGTATCGCTTTGGACCCTAGGTGTGGCCAATGGACCACGATGACTCGTATGTTCATCCCATGATGGGTCCATTCTCCCATGATGGGGTCATCTAGACCTTGCATTGTTGGTGGAAAAAGATCTCCACCATTGAATTTTATTGGTGGGCCCACATGTATTGGGACCCACCTGATGTATGTTTTGTAATGCATGAAAGGGAGGGCTCATAGTGGTGGAGCCCGCCATCGCACGTCTACCCTTCTCTCTCTCTCTCTCTCTCTCTCTCTCTCTCTCTCTCTCTCTCTCTCTCTCTCTCTCTCTCCTTTTCCTTGTTGTGGACCCCACTGTGATGTGCGGGTTTTATTTCCACCATCCATATGATGGGGTCAATCCATCCGTGGGCCTAAGGACTGACCAGGCCCAACGAACAAGCTGCTGTCCAGCAGGCCTGAACACTGGCAAAAATAAAATAAAATAAAAATAAAAATATATGTTACATATATAACTGGTGGGCCACACGTGGGACCCACCTGATGTGGAAGCTAATTGGCTGCTGTACCTTACAGCTACTGTATTGATGTTAGCAAGTTCTGTGGGTCCCACCTGCTTTCTAGTTGCTGTATTGACATCAGCAAGTTCTGTGGGTCCCAACCAGCTATCTACCTATTGTATTTACGTCAGCAAGTTCTATGGGCCTGATCTCGAGGTATGTGTTACGTCCAAACCATCTATCTCTGTGGCCTACGTGATGTATGAGTTTTATCTTCATCGTCCATCTGGATGTGGGGCCCCTGATGTACATGTTTCATTCGCACCGTCCATCCAGGCCTGGCCCTGGAATGAGGCAGATTCAATCTCTAGTGGGTCATGCACGTGGGACCCATCTTGATGATGGTCATCCGGACCGTCCAGCAGCAGTTGCTGCTGGACTGTATGAAAGGGAAACACATATCAACTTGATACAGCTAGTGGGCCACACGTGTCGACCCACCAGATGTATGTATTTTCACCCACGCTGTCCACCTGTTTCATCCACGTCGTCTATCTGTTTCACCCGCTCTGTCCATTTGGACATGGGAATCCCACCGTGATGTATATAATCCACACCGTCTAGCCCAACCGGGCCAGCAGCCCAGCAGGCCCACTTTGATGTAATAAGGCCCACTTGTTGTATTTAGGCCCAACTGCTGAATGCAGGACCCATTGTGGCCGTGTGTGAGGCCCATGAGATAATGCCCATTACGATGTATATAAGCCCATGAGATGCGACCCATTGTGATGTATATAAACCCATGTGATGAGGCCCATTGTGATGTATATGGGGCCCGTGTGTGAGGCCCATTGAGATGTGTTAGGCCTATATGCAAGGCCCATTGTGATTATATGAGGCCCACCATGATGCATGTGTATATACACACCGTTTATCCATTCTTAGGCCATGGGCCCCACCACCTTATGCAGGCCCGCCATGTATGAGTGATGGGCACGCGCTGTCCATCCATTTCCTAGATAATTAGAGGGCTAAGAGCCCCATTATGATTCCGATTTTCTATCCCAAATGGACCGCATGTAACGCCCTGAAATTCGGGGGTCGAGCATAACTCAGCTCCCGAGTTCCAAAACATCACTTATGCAACATATGTGATGATGGATGATGTTGTCTGTATGAGTGCATAAAACATGAAATAGATTAAGCCAAACTGCAAACATAAACCAGGGATAAGTGAAAAACGCAAGCGGAAGACTTAAAGAAATATATGTGTACATGTGTAAGTACCTGTGGTATGTATGCTTTGCCAGGTCATAATATAAGTGTTTCTCTTCAAAATACAAGTATCAAAATGAAGTTATCAATCTCAAAAGAAAACCCAAAATCCCCATCGATCAGGACATGCCTCACATGAACCCGCGTGAGAACTGCATAATAGAAAACGTGTCCTCATCATCCTCGAACTCTTGCTCTGCCTCAGGGGTCGCGTCATCATCTGCATCTAAGACAGATTCTGGTTGGTGTTGAAACACCGTCCCAGAATGTGGGAGTGAGTGATCAACTCAGTGGAACTATACAGTAAAAGTTAACATGATATCAAATCAATCAAGCTGTAATGATAAGGAAATACAATTAAACAAGTCTAAAGTACTCTTGTTAATGCAAGGATGTATGTATAAATGATGCATGCCCTCGCCTGCACTCCCTCAGCATCTTCATCTTACGTTACGCAGGACAACCTCTCGCAGTGCCAACGACTTCTATGCACATGCAATGCGGTGCATGAACATGATTATCAAGTTGTTATTAGTCATTTTCATACAGAAGGATTGGGAAGCTAAGGTACCTTCCTCATATCAATTTTCACACAGTGATCCATTCTAGGGTCGTCAGTCCTAGGCAATCTCATACGTTCATATGGTTCTAGGTCACTGCAAAGGGCTCGTCACCAATCAATGCACGCCTACCATACCTTAGTTACTACTCTAAGGCTCGTCGCTTTACTGCAGTATCAAGGTATGCTCGAGGTCACTACAAAGGGCTCGTCACCAATCAATGTAGGCCGACAGCGCGAATATAATGTCCCATACCACCATAATCGGCTCACGAGTCTGGTGTGCTCACTAGTCACTACGGGGAGGCTCGTCACCCCAGCGTAGGCCGAAAGCTCGACCACGGTGTCCCATACCACCATGTCTAGCTCATGAGTCTTAGCGGATCAAGGTACAACGGTTAACGGGATTACATCGGAAAGTTTGGTACCCTAGATTTAAACAATAACGTCCATACATGGTGAACATACTTCGAACAATCGGGTTACTTGACAGACTTGACTAGCATGAGCAGATGTTGGGTTGAACGACATAGAGTGCGCAAATACTCCGTGTGGCCAAACCACTACCGACAACTCTAATACGGATCGGGTTCGTCAAACACGTCCTTCGTGGCGAAAGCAATCTCAGCCACGAACTCAAGGCCAATTACCGATTTCCTGGACTATTCCATAGTCCTAAACATATTCCATTACAACAGATATTCATATCAACACTTTAGAACAGTAATGGAACAATAATCCAAATCATACAGTATGTGAGCATTTGAAGAATATCAACTTAACATGGATTTCAACATAAGTAGTGCTTGTACTTAAAGAACAAAGAATGTAAATTGAATGTAGGAACTCATACACGCCAATATGAGAGCTGAGAATCTCTTCTCAATGCCCGTACATAGGATAATATACTACACTTAATCATTCAGACATTTCTACAAACACTTAGACTACATATTCCAACATATATGACGTATGTTGGTGAGAACACACATTTTGACAATTCCTTTTGCTAAGGAGTTGACACACATACAACTAGCATAAGTACACGACAAATAATCATGGCAAACACATGTTCGTATTATATATGTATACGATACTTTCTACATACACAGAATACACAAATCTCAACATAACTCATATATATAAGGAACGAAATATAAACATCGCATTTGACATGTGAAATTACACCCACAACAATAATAAATCATTATCTGACATTGAAAGCCTTGAAAACCATAACCTATACGAATATAGTCCGCACCTTAAACCAGAAAAAGCACACCGAACTGATTCAGACGATTTGTCTTCGTCAACGGCGACTAGATAACTTAAGGCAAGAATAGAAATGAGCTACAGCAACACAGACTATTCTAAGCTCCAAAAAAGATTAGGATTTGATTAACTTACCCAAGAATGAACTTAGAATCACTGGAATAACGATTCAGAAGTGATAGTTTAAGGATGCAGGGAAACAAGAAAGAATCTCCAAGGATTCACCAACTTCTCTCTCACTTTCTCTCTCTCTCTCTCTTAGCTAGGGTTTAGGAAATTCGTATGGAATAGAGAGTGAGGGTTTTAAGGTCTTTATATAGGCCTAACATTGATGAAAATAGCCCTAGGGCCAAGGTATACTTAGGTTATAACCAAATCAGGCCTCTCTCGATCCAACGGAGCACTTTCAGTGGTCCTTTTTCTACGTGCGGTCGGACTTAAGCTCACTGACCATGGATCTAGGTCAGACTGAGTTTTCGTACCGATCGGATCTACAGATCAGCCGTGGCGGACGAATTTCAATTCAACGGTCACCGAAACTCGATCAGGTCCACAAGCACTATGACATGCTTGAGCCATCTTCCCTGATCCGAGGGTGAAATTGGGTCAGAATCCAACGGACAGATTGCTTAAAATCATCGCGCAAGCGACACGACTCAGATTTCATAAAATCATATTTAATTTCTCACCGTTCTCACACTCTTTACTCCGGACTCAAATAAATCGACCTAGAACATCATCTGAACTTGATTTTTGAGGTGATGGTCAAGCCCAACAAGGTGACCATAACTGTCTAAGATCATTACTATCGGACTTTCGACGCACGGTCCAGGTCCGATCCAAAGCTTCCAAAAATTCCCGAGAGCAACTGGATTTAGCATTGAATCCCAGATTTCAGAGTAACATAGCGCTAATGATTTAACAGGTTTTGAGTCCGGCAGATCAAATTTAAAGTGATTGATGCTAATTTCACAGGCAATCGAGGTTAGCGCTAATTAACCCACAAATAACTTCTCAAGCATTTGAGGTAGTACTCGGGTCTTAGCACGAAAATTTTCGGGTCATTACAATCAACCCCCCTTGAAGAAAAATTTTATCCTTGAAATTCATACCTTCTCATACTCCTCAAGGATCTGAGGGTAGCTCTTTCTGACCTCAGCTTCAATCTCCCAAGTAGCCTCTTCTTCACTATGATGCGTCCATAGTACTTTCACAAGAGGGATGACCTTGCTATGCAATACTTGCTCCTTCCTATCTAGGATACGTGTCGGTCGCAGTACATACGTGGCATCCTCGCTCAACTGCACCTGCTCCCAACTGATAATATGCGAAGGATCAGGAACGTACTTCTTCAGCATAGAAACATGAAATACGTTATGTATGCCCGCAAGTGGTGTGGGCAAAGCAAGGCGGTATGCTACCACTCTCACTCGATCCAGAATTTGAAATGGAGAAATAAATCTCGGCGTGAGCTTTCCCTTCTTACCAAACCGCAGAACTCCCTTCATAGGGGAAACCTTAAGAAATACATGGTCTCCAACCTCAAACTCAAGCGGTCGCCGCCTCGTGTCAGTGTAACTCTTCTGCCTGCTCTGGACTGTCAGAAGTCGACATCAAATAATGTCAACTTTCTCTAAAGTCACCTACACCAACTCTGGGCCAATCAAACTACGCTCGCCAACTTCTACCCAGCAATGTGGTGCTCTGCATGGGCGACCATACAACGCCTCATAGGGAGCCATGCCGATACTCGCCTGGAAACTGTTATTATACATGAACTCTGCATAAGGGAGACAATCATCCCAACTGTCCTTGAAATCCAAAACACAAGCTCGCAACATGTCTTCCAGAACCTGATTCACACGTTCCGTCTGCCCATCTGTCTGCGGATGAAATGCGGTGCTAAACTTCAATTTCACACCCATCGCTTCCTGGATACGAGTCCAGAAGATAGATGTGAATCGCGTGTCTCTGTCAGACACAATCTCCAAGGGAACTCCGTGTAGACGTACAATCTCCTTGATGTATAACCTAGCCAACTCGTCTGCAAAGTTTGTGACTCTGATCGGTAAGAAATGAGCCGACTTCGTCAATCGGTCGACGATCACCCAAATAGAGTCATGTCCCTTCCTCATTTTCGGTAGCCCTGAAATAAAATCCATAGAGATGAAGTCCCACTTCCATTCTGCTATGGGCATGGACTGAAGTAGTCCAGGAGGTCGGCGATGCTCTGCCTTGACCTGCTGGCACATGAGACAATAAGATACAAACTCAGCGATGTGAACCTTCATGTTGTCCTACCAATAGGATCTTCTCATATCTTGATACATCTCCGTGCTACCTGCATGCATCGCAAGCTTAGAATTATGGGCTGACTCGAGAACCTCCCGTCTCAAGTCAAGAATGTCTGGGACACATAACTAGCTACGAAATCGTAGGCCCCCATCTAAACCAACACTCCACTCGGAGTCCTCATTAGTACCAACCCGCTCTTTCATCTTCACCAAAAGCTCATCATCTGCCTAAGCTGCAACGATCCTCTCGTCAATGAGGGGCTGTACTCGCATGTACGTTATAACCTCATACGGCTCTTCCACCGTAAGTTTCTGCTCAAAGTCTCACACAAACTCCAACATGTCCCATTCTGCTATCATTAGCGGAGCCGCAAACTCTATAGCCTTCTTACGATTCAACGCGTCTGCTACAAGGTTCGCCTTGCCCGGATGGTAAGAGACATCAAGCTTAAAGTCTTTTAATGTTTCCATCCATCGGCGTTGCCTCATATTCAAGTCACGCTGCGTGAAAATATACTTAAGGCTCTTGTGGTCGCAAAAGAGCTCGAACTCCTCTCCATAGATGTAATGTCTCCAGAGCTTTAATGCGAAAATGACAGCTGCTAACTCCAGGTCATGTGTAGGGTAATTCTTTTCATGTTTCCTCAACTGTCTCGAGGCATATGCAATCACCCTGTCCTTCTGCATAAGGACACAACCCAGACCAACGCGAGAGGCATCAGTATATATCGTATACTTAACCCCTTGCTCTGGCAATACTAGCACAGGGGCGGACGTCAACTTGTCCTTTAGCTCCTGAAAAGCTATCTCTACCTTCTCATTCCAAGCAAACTTCAAGTCTTTCCGTGTCAACTGAGACAACGATCTGGCTATCTTCGAGAAGTCGCATATAAAACGTCGATAATAGCCTGTTAGACCCAGAAAGCTTCTCACCTCAGTAACTGAACTAGGCTGCTTCCAGTCCTGAACTGTGGCTACTTTAGCGAGATTGACAGCTATTCCTTCCTTGGACACTACATGTCCTAGGAACTTGACTTCCTCCTTCCAGAAATCACATTTCTTGAACTGCGCAAAAAGCTGATTCTTCCTGAGAGTATCCAAAACTGCCTTTAAGTGCTCCTCGTGCTCTTCCCGACTCGCAAAGTATATCAAAATGTCATCAATAAAGATAATGACGAATCGGAACAAGAATGGCCGAAACACCCTATTCATCAGATCCATGAACACGGCCGGTGCGTTTGTAAGACCGAACGACATCACAAGGAACTCATAATGGCCAAAGCTAGTCCTGAAAGCGGTCTTCTACACGTCCTCATGCTTGACGCGCAACTGGTGATACCCTGACTGCAGATCAACCTTCGAAAAATATCGTGCCCCCTTCAACTGATCAAATAGATCATCGATCCTAGGCAAAGGGTACTTGTTCTTCACAGTCACCTGATTCAACCCGCGATAATCAATACATAATCGCAAGGAACCATTCTTCTTCTTCACAAACAGAACAGGTGCTCCCCAAGGAGACACACTAGGCCGGATAAAACCCAAATTCAACAAGCCATCTATCTGCTTCCTCAATTCCTCCATTTCACTCGGAGGCATACGATAGGTGGGCAATGAAATAGGTGCCGCACCAGGCATGAGATCGATAGTAAAATCAATCTCGCGCTGAGGGGGTAATCCAGGAATCGACTCGAACACATCTTCAAAATCCCGAACTATATGCATACTTTCAAACACCGAACCAGCAATACTCTCCAACAGAGAAGTATAATAACCAAGAAGAAAAGGGTAACTGACCTGAACTGGGAAAGTAGCTGTCTCGCCCTCAGGTCCATGGATTGTCACCAACCTAGCTTGACAATCAATCTCTGCTCGCATCTTCGTGAGCCAATCCATACCCAAAATAACATCGTAATGGTATAGAGGTGCGACAAAAAGGTCAACAAGAATCGATCTGCTCCCTAGATCAATCAAACAACCCATACACATCTACATCACAACTCAAGGAAAAACAACATGCATTTCATTTAACAAAATTGTCGCAATACAAGAAGTGCAACATTACATGGATCGCGACAGAGAAAGCATGCGAGCTAAAACATCTAAAGCTTCAAACAACAAACATCTTCCAACTACTATGCCGACAATGGCTACATATAAAAGCAAACAACAAACAGAGCAATGGACGACGACAACTGTAACTACTCGTTAGAATCAGGAAATGGAGGTGGGGCACCCTTATCCTGCAGACAACACAGGATAGACTTCAGAGTTCGAGACATCTTCTTGAACTTATGCTTCACGAGGCCTCGAAGATCCATAATATCCTGGCGCAGGACAGCCTGACCCTCCTCAAGCCGAGCTATACGAGCATCTCTTGCGGCCTGATCTACACCCTGCTCTGGTGCCACAGGAGGAGAACTCTCACTCGTGTCCTGGGCCTCCACTTCTTCCTCGTCCTGCTCTTCTTCTTCTTCAATCTCAGCTCCACCCTCGCCATAACTCTCTTCCTCATCGCTCTCGATCTCATCCTCACTTTCTAAGGCTTGTCGTCGATGAGGCCCAATGTCCATCTGATTAAGGGTCATCTCATTAATGTAACAAACAGGTACCGGCTTTTTCGTCCCAAGCCTGAAGCCAAACTCATGTGCAAGTTTACAAATGAGGCGGCCAAATGGGTGCGATTCGGTTCTCCTATTCGAACGAGCGATAAGGACAATCTGACGTAAGATGTATATTGGCACACAAAGCTTCTCTCCTTGCCCCACCTGATATAGAAAATTTACCATTAGGCATATACACTCGCTGCGTTTGCTCCACCTTGGATAAACATTGAATGTGCACATGTGGTGAAGCAAGTGAAAGTTGTCCATCATGTTGGTAGCTAGAAGGCTTCTATTAGGCTGCCATTCGACCAGACGACCACACAGGAACTGCATGCGGCGATCCCTCTTGCACGCACTACTCAGATTCTTCTCACTGGCATGCACCTCACCAAGCGGCACATTCAAGAGTCGGGATATCAAAGCGACGTTGACCGTGGCCTCCCGATCTCTCCCGCAAGGGATCTTGAACTGCAAAGGCTCCAACGAAGGTTCCTGAATGAGGGCATAAAAAGTTTGGACAGTGCTCGCATTGGCGTGATATTTGCCCTCAAACAAGGGATACCTACCGGCCCCTTCCAAGTGGTCCAATAAGAGAAACTCGTCAAATAGCCACAGATCTACATGAGCTTCAAAAAGGACCCTACACCCTTCATAAACTCCATGAGATAGCTCCACCAACAAAGTTCTTCCAAAGGGAGCTTAAGGATCGAGGTCCCGCTTGGTTTGAAACTCTCGCGTGGCGGCCGTGCTCACAGCGACACCTCTCGGCTTCCGTGCACAGGTTGGGCGGCTAAGCCCAGCTTCATCAATGGGCGCTCTCTTCTTCCCCATCAAAGAGAGAATGGTGGAGATGGAAAATATGGCCGTAACAAACTCAAATAATGCCATGGAAAATGAGAGAGAAGGGAGAAATGGGAAGAATGGTGAGGCTTCCACACACTTGAGATCCCAAAGAAGGATTTGAGAGCTCCAATGAGAGGGAAAAGGAGTGAAAACAACAATGAAGATGGGGTTTTGAGATGGTAGGATGGGGATGCATGAAAATGAAGAAAGGAAAGGGTTTGGAGAGGGGTTTTTGTGAGGTTTTGAGAGAGATTTGAAGAAAAGGAAAGCTTAAAGGGTGGGTTTGTGAAGGAAAGGGGCTTTAGAAGGTGTTAAAATCATGCAACCCATGTCCAGATGGATGGTGCGGGTGAAACAGATAGATGGCGTGGATGAAACAGATGGACGGCGTGGGTGAAAATATATACATCTGGTGGGTCTACACGTGTGGCCCATCAGTTGTATCAAGCTAATATGTGTTTCCCTTTCATACAGTCTAGCAGTAACTATTGGTGGACGTCCCATGGCTGGACGGTCTGGATGACCATCATCAAGGTGGGTCCCACGTGCGTGGCCCATCAGAGATTGAATCTGCCTCAATCCGGGGCCAGGCCTGGATGGACGGTGTGGATGAAACATGTACATTAAGGGCCCCACATCCAGATGGATGGTGCAGATAAAACCCATACATCACGTGGGCCACAGAGATAGATGGTTTGGACGTAACACAGACCTCACAATCAGGCCCACAGAACTTACTAACGTCAATACAGCAGGTAGATAGTTGGTGGGACCCACAGAACTTGTTGACGTCAATACATCAGCTATATTGCATCCACCGTCAGTCCAACACGTCCGGGAGATCTGGATGTAATATATCATATTATAAAATATTATATATGTAATATATATATATATATATATATATATATGTAATATATATATATATATATATATTATTTGCTAGTGTCGAGGCCTCAACGTCCAGGCCTGTTGGACAGCAGCCTATTCGTTGGGCCTGGTCGGTCCTTAGGCCCACAACTAGGGTGACCCACTATATGGACGGTGGAGATAAAATCCGTACATCAGAGTGGGGTCCACGACAGGGAAAAGGGGAGAGAGAGAGAGAGAGGTAGACGTGCGATGTAGGGCTCTGTCACTATAAACCCTCCCTTCCATACATTAAAAAACATACATCAAGTGGGTCTTAATACATGTGGGCCCATCAATAAAAATCAACTGTGGAGATTCTTTTTCCACCAACAATGCAAGGTCTAAATAACCTTCTCTTAATGGGAAAAATAAACATCATGATTACATGGAGAATGGCCCCATCATGGGATAAACATATGAGTCATGGTGGGCCATTAGCCACACCTAGGGTCCAACGTGATATCCATACCATCAATCGGTAGGCCCCACTTGGCCCATCATCAAAATACAAATCTAATCCTACAAAAACACCCACCGATTGCTAATCTTTTAGGCTCCTTGGAATGCTAAGCTTATTGGCTTCAACTTTAATGGAGGATGATGAAGATTGAAGGGTTGGATGGTGAGATTTGGTGGTAGGAAGGTGGGCCTTAATCTTAGGTTCTCCTTAGCTCTTGTCACGGTCACCTCTCTTGGTTTCTTGGGAAAATAAGTAGAGAAAGAAAGAGAGAGGGTGGTTATAATAGAGAGGTGATGAGTGTGAGTGACATAGGGGTTGACTTTGGGGAGGGTTGCTTATCTTGGAGAGAAAGAAAGCATGGGTTGTAATGACATGTGTACTTGACTAGCACTTGATTGATTGATGTGATGGATGGGAGAGATTCTCTCGAAATTCATAATACGTGGCATTTCTTTGAGATAAACACAAATCCATAACTCTTGGCATGGATATCGCATTGGTGCGTAAGATGAGGTGTTGGAGCCGCGACGATGGTGCAGTCACAATGGTACAAGTCTCGGGTCAAGTCATCTCAGATCTTTGGGATGTGACTCAGGGTCATGGGTAAATGTTATCTACAGGTCGCGGGTTGCCAAAATTCGACGGGGTGGATCACAAGAGTCAGCAGAATGGTATGTACATGAATACGGGCCCTACAGCTGTCCCCTCCTAATAAAAATTTTATCCTTGAAATTTACACGATCATCACACCTAAACATAACTCATAAAAGAATAGAAACCATGACATCATATATAATTAGAGATAACATATAAGATACAACATATAATCAATCATCGAAAAGATGGGGAAAGTGCTCGTAAATCTCAGCCTCACACTCTCAAGACGCCTCGTTTACGCTATGATGACCCCCTACACCTTCACCAGGGGAATGACCTTGGTCCGGAGGACCTGATCCTTCCGATCAAGGATACGAACTGGTTGCTCAATGTAAGAAGCATCCTCACGAACCTCCAACGGCTACCAATTAATAATAGGAACGATACCTGACCCACACTTCCTCAACATAGATACATGGAAAACGTTGTGGACACTAGATAACTGAGATGTCAAGGTAAGCCGATAGGCCATGGCGCCAATGCGCCTAATGACCTGGAAAGGTCTAATGAATCTCGAGGCAAACTTGCCTTTCACTCCAAAATGAACCACACCCTTCATGGGTGAGACCTTGAGATACACATGGTCCCCAATGACAAACTCCAAGGGACGATGCTGACGATTAGCAAAACTCTTCTGCTAGCTCTGAGCTGTGCGCATCTTTGCCTGATGATATCGATAGCCTCTGATGTCTGCTGCACAAACTCGGGACCTAAGAGATGTTGCTCTCCAACCTCAGTCCAACAACTCAGTGATCTACACGATCTATCATATAATGCCTAAAAAGGAGTCATGCCAATGGTCGCCTGATAGCTGTTGTTATACCCATACTTAGCCAATCGTAGGTGCTCATCCCAGCTACCCGAGAAGTCAATCACGCAGGCCCGAAACATATCCTCAAGGATCTGGTTGACCCTCTTGGTCTGCCCATCGGCCTACGGATGATACGTGGTGCTAAGTTGGAAAATAGACCCCATCACTTTCTGAAAACTCCTCTAAAACCGAGACGTGAACCTTAGGTCTCGGTTAAAAACGATCGAAACTTAAACACCATGCAGTCTCACAATCTCCTTGATGAATAACCTATCAAACTAATCCAAAGGCTATGTTGCACGAATCATAAGAAAATGTGTTAACTTCGTCAGTCAATCAACGACAACCCAGATGACATCATGACCGCGTTGAGTCCTTGACAAACCCATGATAAAATCGATGGATATGTGCTCCCATTTTCACAATGGGATGCTCAACGGCTGCAATGGACCTGTGGGTCTCTAGTGATCGGCCTTAACACGCTGGCACGTGTCACACTCGGCTGGTGCTTCATCCCTGCCTAAAAATACTGCCTCCTCATGTCGCAGTACATATTCGTGGATCCCGGTTGGATAGAAAATCTCGATCCGTGTGCCTCAGTCATCAGGTCTCTACGCAACTCTAAAACATATGGAAAACACAATCGGCCTCTGAAATGAAGTCCACCATTAAAACCAATCTGCCAATCTAACTGCTCCTCAGATATAGCCTTTGCTCGGTAACCCTGTAACGACTCGTCTGTCTACTGAGCCTGATCACCCTTGCCACAAGAGAGGGTTGAATTGATAGGCTTGATAGCTAAATAATGGTAGACCGCAGACTAAAGTCGAAGTCGTACTTTGATATATCCTCGAGCATCCTCCACTCCTGGACCATCATATGTGCCACCAGGCCCCGTGGCTGACAGCCGAGAGCATCTGCCACCATGTTCTCCTTGTTAGGGTGATACTGAAGATTGAAATAGTAGTCCTTCAGGAGCTCCATCCAGCGTCTCTGCCTCATATTCAACTCTGACTGTGAGAAGAGATACTTCAAGCTCTTGTGGTCAAAGAAGAGCTCGAACCTAACCCCATAATGATAGTGCCTTCACACCTTCAGTGTCAAGACAATGACATCCAACTCTAAATCATGTGTGGGGTAGTTCTGCTCATAGACCTTGAGCTGGCGAGACGCGAAGGCCACCGGTTTCCCATGCTGCATCAGGACAGCACCCAAACTAATATGCGAGGCATTGGTAAAAACCATGAATCCATCACTCCCAGAGGGAAGAGTGAGGACAAGTGTGGACATTAAATGGCCCTTCAGCTCTATGAATGCTTGTTCACATGCATTGCTCCAAATGAACTTAGTGCCCTTCCGGTCAACCTGGTCAACAGTGCTGCGATACGGGAGAATCCCTCAATAAAGCATCGATAATAGCCCGCTAAACTAAGAAAACTATGGATCACAGATGCGTTCGTGGGCTGGCCCCACTGACGCACTACATCTATCTTCGAGAGATCCACTGCGATGCCCTCCCTCATCACCACATGACCGAAGAACTTCACCTCCTCCTCTAGAACTCGTACTTCTCCAGCTTCGTATAGAGCTGATGTGCACAGAGGGTCTACAAGGTAATCTCTAGATGCTGCTCATGCTCCTTACAGGTCCTCGAATATATCAGAATGTCATCGATGAATACCACAACAAACTAATCGAGATATAGACGGAAGACCTCGTTCATCAACTGCATTGGTCAGTCCGAAGGACATGACCTGGAACTTAAAATGACCATAGCCCGTCTTGAATGCTGTCTTCGGGATGTCCTCCTCTCAGACTCGAATCTAATGATAGCCGGACCACGGGTCAATCTTTAAAAAGGACTATGCACCCTGCAATTGATCAAATAAATCATTTATCCTTGGGAGCGAGTACTTATTCTTAATCGTGACCTCATTAAGATCGAGGTAATCCACACAAAGCCTCAACCAGCCATCTTTCTTCTTCATGAAGAGTACTAGCGCTCCATGCGGTGAACTACTCGGATGGATAAATCCTAACTCGTTCAACTTGTCCAACTGCTTCTAAAGCTCTCACAATTCCAATGGTGCCATACGATACAAGGCTTTCGAAATAGGCATGGTACCGGGCACGAGGTCAATCTAAAACTCGGTGTGCCGGTGAGGCGGTAATCTTAGAATCTCCTAGAACACATTGAGAAAACCACAAACAGCCAACAGCTGGTCGATACTCAAAGTAACTAACTCCTCAATGGCACACGACAACAAGAAGGAAAACTGCTCTCCTCTGGGCTCGGCTACAAACTGGAACTGTGGCATGCCGGGTATAGAAAACGTGACTGTCCCCACGGAGTAGTCTAATATGGCATAGTACTCGGTGAGCTAATCCATGCCTAGGATACGTAGAAGTTGAACATCGGCAACACGAACAGGTCAGCTGGCAAAAATATATCCCCAACCAGAATGGGGCAAGACGAGTAGAATCAGCCCAACCCTACAGTCTTCCCCAAGGGCGTCGATACCGACAAACCCTCAGAGCAGACTCTAATAGTAAATCGGTCGATCGGCAGAAATCCTCGGCCATAAAGGAATGCGATGCACCAGAATCAAACAATACATGTGCTATGCATGCAGAAACAGGGAGGGTACCCTCAACGACCCCTCCTGATGACTGAGGGTCCTACTGGCGGCATAAAATCTAGCATTTTTGCTTACTCTAATATTGTATGTTTGGTTCACGCATTTACACACACATGCACACACCCTCTAAGCTTTTCGTAAGCTTATGTACGACCGCTGCATGCAGGTGACGTTGGATCGTAACAGCACTGAGGCAGGAGCATGTGACAAATTTTTTGGAGCTTTTTGACTATCCTTGTATTTCCCTTTCCACATTGTACTCAAATGTTTCATTATAGTGGATATGTGATGATTTTGTTTTGTGACTTGGTTATGCTTGTAGTTATCTCCTTTACAAAAAAAAATTATACTGAAAATCCTCCTTGTAGGGTCGTAGGATCGGAACCTGGCATATAAGTGCTGGGAGCCGAGAATGAGGTACTATAGAGGTTATTGGTGCCAGATTCGGTGATTGGGAATTCTGTGAGCCCATTTTTCTAGTTTGAGGGGTGACAAAAGAGACTTCTATATGTTTAGTGGGGCGTAATGTTCAGCCCCTACTCTTGTAAGTAACATACCGGTTAAGGCCGATCATCGCATGTTATACCTGATAATCATGCTAGTGTACTTAGTCTAGTAGGACATACTAAGAACATTCTTAGTATTGCATCATGATACATGCCCATAGGCATCATTTGTATGCCTGTTATGAGGAATGATTGATCATAGCATATGTCATTAGGCTGAGACATTTATGGGACTCCTTGTAAGGAATGCCCCACATGATCGAGCGGTACACGTAGGACTGATGCATGAATAGATGGTATGATTCATGTATCTTGCATTTATGTGACATGACTAATATACGCCCTAGCGACATCAGGATCGTGGCCTCCACAGGCACATCGTGGATGGCTGGATTGGATAATGAAAATACTTGGTTCTAGCACTGTGAAAACATTGGATGTCCTTAGGTGAGAGTCTCAAAACCCTTTTAGTACCAAAAGATTCTCTAATGTCTAGACCGAGTGGATACATGAGCGCACGAGTGCCAAATACCAGTAGGTCGCGTCTTCCACTGTGTCGTGGTCAATTGGAATAGGGTGTGGCCTTATCCGCCCGAGTGAGGGAGTTATAAGCTAGGCTGAGTTTCACTAGCTCATAAATTAGTCTGCTATCAATGAGCTAGGTAGGTATTGGTAGATTACTGGTCAGGTGCATAGTGTGGTCTCTTCCACTCACTAGGCAGTGCTGCTAAGGAGGTGGCAGTCAACATGGAGTGTACTAGACCCCAGTGATATCCTAGAGGGGAACTGTACTAATATATGTACTTAATGAGGACTGGCATGCATGTTTTACATCTTGCAAATGACATTTGGCTATGTAGGCCTTGCATCGCATGGCCTTGGTATGGCTGATAGCATTTATGGACTGGCTAGCATTTCCGCTTACTTTAATATTTTATGCTTGGTTCACTCATTTGCGCACACATGCACACACACTCAATGCTTTTCGTAAGCTTATGCATGACCATTGCATGCAGGTGACGTTGGATCACAGTAGCGCTGAGGCAAGAGCGTGTGGCAGATTATTTTGGAGCTTTTTGACAATCCTTGTATTTCCCTCTCCTCATTGTACTCAAATGTTTCATTATAGTGGATATGTGGTGATGTTGTTTTGTGACTTGGTTATGCTTGTGGTTATGCTCCTTTATAAAAAAAATTATACTGAAAATCTTCCTTGTACAGTCCCATGATCGAAACCCAGCATATGGGTGTCAGAAGCCGAGAATGGGGTATTATGGAGGCTGTCGGAGGTGGAGAATGGGGTACTATGGAGGCTGTCGGTGCCGGATTTGGCAATCGAGAATTCTATGAGCCCGATTTTTGAGTTTGGGGTGTGACAGAAGAGTCTTCTATATGTCTAGTAGGGTGTAATGTTCAGCCCCTACTCTTGTAAGTAAGAGATCGGTTAAGGCCGATCATCGCATGCTATATCTGATAATCAGGCTATTGTACTTAGTCTAGTAGGACACACTAAGAACATGCTTAATATTACATCATGATACATGCCTACACGCATCATTTGTATGCCTATTATGAGGAATGATTGATCATAGCATATGCCATTGGGCTGAGACATTTATGGGACTCCTTGTGAGACGGAGTGCCCCACATGATCGTGCGGTACACGTAAGACTGATACATTACCAGATGGTATGATTCATGCATCTTATAATTATGTGACACGACTACTGTATGTCCCAGCGACATTAGGGTCATGGCTTCCACAGGCACATTATGGATGTAAGGCCTGTATCCTAGTCCGTACCATTTTGTAGACTTCCTCGATCCTCCTCGTCGAATTTCAGCAACCTGCGACCTATAATCGGCATTTACGCGCGACCCTAAGGCGTATCCGATAGATCTTATTTGACTCGACTCAAGACTTGTACTATTGCGACTGAAACCATCACCGATGTTCCAACGTCGCGTCTTGCGCACCTATGCGATACCTAGGCCAAGAGTTGTGGGCCTGCGTTTATTTCAAGAAAACACCACACGGTGCAAATCCCGAGAAGAGAATCTTTACAATCTATCAAATCAATCTCATCAATCAATTAAGTACAACACCCATCCCTCTCTTACCAGCAAGGCATGGCAACCCATACCTCTCTCATCCAAAGTCAATTCTCTCTCTCCACTCACGCCTTCCTTACACCCATCATCATCCCTCTCTCCCATCCATCACTCTCTCTCTCTCTCATTTCTCTCTTCACTCCCAAGCAACCAAGGGAGCAACCGCCCAAGCCTTCCAAGGAGAGAAAGAACCTCAATCCACTCCCTACCACTCAATCTCCCATCCTAGCCATCCAACCTTCATCATCCTCCATCAAAATCAAAGCCAAGGAGCTAAGGAAGCCAACGGACCAAGAAGGAGTGATATAGGTAGGTGTTCATGGCGCTAGATCTTGATTGTAATTTAGGGTCCACATACTTTTTAGGACCCATCTTGATGTATGCATTGTAATCCTAGGAGTGTTCATAGGGGCGAAGCCCTCCATCACACGGTTTCTCTCTCTCTCTCTCTCTCTCTCCCTCCTTTCTCACTCCTTTTATGTGATGGCCCACCTTGATGTATGATCCACGCTGTGCATTTTTGTAACGTCTCAGAAAAATCTGTACAAAGACCCGAGTACCACCTCAGGCAGAAATCACTAAGGATCGAATCCTTTAGAAATTAGACGAAAATTAATTAAGTACTAAACTAAATTAATTAGTAGATTAGCTTGAACTACTTTCTATACGAACTGCAAGATCCAAAACTAGTAGAATCGTTAACTCTACATTACCTAAAAACCTAGGATCAATCTCAAAACCCAATTGCTCTCGGGAGCACATTGAAACTCTGTATCAGACCTGGATTGCGTGTCAAAAGTTTGATTACTGCAAAACTATACGGTTATGACCGCCTTACTGGGCTTGATTACCATCTCGGGAATCAAGTCCAAATAGTATCCAAAACGTACAACTTGAGCCCGGAGTGAAATGTGTGTGAAACGCGAATATCTTTAGAAAATAGACTCAAACTTAAGTGAATTGGGTCGTTCGCTTATATGCCAAGTTTAAGGTTTCAGACCATCAGATTCTGACCTAACTACACCCTTGGATAAGGTAAATTCCCTACACATGTCAGTGTACTGGTGGCCCTGATCAAGGGACGATGGCCGTTGAACCAAAACTGGTCCTCCGCAGTTGATCTACAAACTCAATCGGATCGAAACTTTAACCTGACATAGATCCATTGTCAGGGAACTTTCTTCAAACTGTAGGTGAGCAATGGACCTCCAGATGAGTTCCATTGGCTCGAAACAGACGACTTTTGGCTATAACCTAAGTATACCATGGCCCTAGGGCCATTGACATCAGTTCTGGGCCTTTATAAGGGCCTTAATCCACCCCTCTCTCATTCCATACGAATTTCCAAACCCTAAGAGTGAGGAGAAGAGCGAGAGAGTGAGAGATAGTTATTGGGATTCGTTCCCGCCGCTCCATGTGCCAAATCATCCTGCCTGCATCACTATACCAGCGATTTTGATTCCATTTTTGGGTAACAAATCCTAACCCTAATCTGTTTTAGGTATCCAAGAAGAATCGATGAAATAGCTAACTTATTTCGTGATTCAGGTAGCTGTTGTATCGTAGACGAAGGCATAATGTTCAAACTGAGTTCGATACGAGTTTACCGACGAAAGGTGCAGACTATAAACATTTAGGTTATGGTTTTCAAGGCTTTCAATGTCAGTTAATGATTTATGACTCATTTGATTGTTATCTCATATACTTAGATGCAATGTTTTTTGCGTATATATGAACTATGTTGAAAATAATGCATTCCATGCGTTTGTTTAAATGTTTCTATGAATATGAAATTATGATTTGTGCTTGCCATGATTGTTGTTTGGGAATACATGATTGTCGTACGTGTGGCAACTCCCTTGTGAAAGGATTTGTTATAATATATGTTTTAACTAATTTATTACATGTATGTGATATGTGTAGTCTAAGTGTTTGATAAAATGCCTGAATGAGAAAATGCTTGTTGAAATGTATTTAATGAGGGTGTTGAGATAGGATTCTCAATTCCCTTATTTATAGTTACAGTTTCCTTTATGTAACCTATCTTACTAGTACGTGATTTATGGATGAAATGCCTATGTATAATAAGATGTGAACTATGTGTTTGTTGAAATGCTCAAGTACGATTTATATTTAGATTAGTTGTCACATGATGTCTTTAACTATCACATGTGAATAAAATTGTTTTGGAGAGTGATTGGGGCTATGATGTAGTCCAAGCAATCGGTAACGACTTCCGAACGAGTGGCTGAATCAGTTTAGCCACAACGGACACGTTCAATGAATTTGAGTCGTACGGTGATTATCGACAGTGGTTAGGCTACAAGGAGTGCGTATGCGCTCCATGTCAATTAATTCAATGTGCACTCATACCAGTCGAGCTTGTACTATAACCCGATTGGCCTAATGTATGTTTACCATGTATGGACGCTACTGCTTGAATCTAAGGTACCAACTTAGCAGTGAAAATCACGTTTAACCTTGGTGCCAAAATCTTCCAAGACTCATGAGCTAGGCATGGTGGTATGGGACACCGTGGTCGAGCTGTCGGCCTACGCTGGGGTGACGAGCCTCCCCGTAGTGACCAGTGAGCAACCCAAACTCGTGAGCCGAATACGGTGGTATGGGACACTATATTCAAGTTGTCGGCCTACGCTAAGGTGACGAGCCTTTCCTGTAGTGACCTCAAGTATAAAATAGGCCTACGATCAGGTGATGAGCCTCTCGTAGTGACCTCGAGTACGATTTAAGCCTACGCTGAGGTGACGAGCCTCCTGTAGCAACCTATAGTGTAAACTCATGAACTTCTCTATCGTATGTGATTAACTAGGATTGACGACCCTAAATGGATCATTGTTTGGGTCAATGATATAAAGGGAGGTACCTTAGCTTTTCAAACCTACTGTATGAATAAGTTTAATTAAGAACTTGGCTAATCATGCGCATGCACCGCATTGCATGTGCCTTTGGCGTTGGAGTTGAGCATAGCGGGAGTGTTGCATGCGCGACCGTGAGATGATGTTATAGAGGGAGTGCCGGCAAGGGCATACGTCATTATCACATCCCATCCTTGCATTAACAAGAGTAATTAGGGCATGATTATTGTATTGCTTTATCATTACTGCTTGATTGAATTGATAACATGTTAACCTTTACCTTATAGCTCCACTAAGTTGATCACTCACTCCCACTCTGGGATGGTGTTTTAAAACACCAACTAGACTCTGTTGTAGTTTCAGATGATGATGAGGCTTACCAGATGGAGCCTGCCTTCTATGACGACGAGGAGGAGTTCTCCTACATGCAACTCTCTAGCGGCTCTATGTAGACCTGGAGTTACGTCGACGGGGCTACATGGTTACGGACTAGTTGAACACTACACCTTGTCATTTTGTAAATTTTAGAATTATACATGTAATTATTTAACCTAATGACGTTCATACTCTGGGGACTTACGATCACTTATATGCTTTATATATTTATCACAGTCTTTCGCTTGCGAAATCTAATTGTCTCTAGAGTATGATATGCTAATTTGGTATAATCCCATTCATGTTTAATGCACTAATATGGACAATATTTAATCATCATTATCTATATTGCATAAGTGATGGTTGGAACTCGGGAGTTGAGCTTCTGCTCGACCCCTGATTTTCAGGGGTTACAATTTTGTGGGCCACACCGCTACCCAATCGGGGCCTACCTCGTTGCCATGGCTGGGGTCCATTCTAGCTATCCATTCAGACTAGCCTGGAGTGAAGGAAAACACAAATATCAGTTTGATTCAAATCCGGTGGGCCACACTGACGTGGACCCCACCTGGATGTATGTAATGTATATTTGGACCATCCATTAGTGGGGCACTGCTGGACCGTTTGTCCAGCAGGTGTAGACCCATTTGATGGGTTGTATCCACACCGTCCATCCGTCTTGCCATCCCGATGGTGGGCTTGGACGAGGTAAAACAAATATCAGCTTGGTCTAGCATGTGTGGCCTACCCACATGGGACCCATATGTGATGCATGTGTCTTGCATCTGGTCGTCCGTCCAGGCTTGGACACTGGACGCTGAAGCCCCCATTTTTTTAATATATATATTATGGTGGGCCCCACGTGGGACCCATTTGATGTTCAAAGCAGATTGGCTGGTGTATCCCATATCAGTTATATAGCAAACTGATTGATGTCAGTAAGGGGGCCTGATCATGAGAGATGTGTTATATCCTAACCGTTCATCTGTTATGTGCTGACGTCAACAATTTATGTGGGTTAGATCACTAGGTATGTGTTATATCTACACCATCCACCAAGCTGGATGGTGGGACCCACGTACACATGTGGAGTCCAGCACCGTCCAGTAGGGACGATGGGACCTCACCGTGATGCATGTGTCTTATATCCACACCGTCTAGTGGTCTGGATAGTGGGGATCACCACGATGTATATGTTTTATACCCACTCCGTTCATCTGTTTCATCAATGTCGTCCATCTGTTTTCTATGGTGTAGGATACACAATGATGGATGGGTCTTATCCACACCATCCGTTGCTGGATGGGTGGGGCCTTACCTTGATATATGTATTCTATAGTCACGTTGTCCATCTGCTACTGTATTAAGCCGACCGTGATGTATGTGGCTAACATCCACATTGTCCATCCATTTTGGGTCGTGTGGGCCCCTACCTTGATGATGTGTTGTATACCATGCCTTCCATATGTGTGTGGTCCACCTCAATATATGTATTATATATATATATATGTTGTCCGTCCGTGGCCCACCGTGATATATGTGTTAAATCCACACCGTGCATCCGTGAGGCCATATGATGTATTCACACCATCCACATGGGACGTGGGCCTCATGTGATGTATATGTTTAATCCAAATGGCCTAATCTGATGTGTATATAGGCCCATTTAGCAAGGCCCGATGTGATGTAATGACACCCATTGTGATGTATTTAGGGCCCAGGTGTGAGGCCCATTGTGACATATATTAGGCCCATGTGAGAGGCCTATTGTGATGTATATTAGGCCCGTGTGAGTGGCCATTGTGATGTGCACTAGGCCCATGTGAGAGCCCCATTGAGATTGTATATGAAGCCCATGCGATGCAGCCCACTTGATGTATATGAGGCCCATGCGATGCGGCCCACTTGATGTATATGAGGCCCATGAGATGCGGTCTATTGCGATGCATAAGGCCCATGTAATATGGCCCATTGTGATGTATATTAGTCTCTTCTGAGAGGCCCATTATGTAGTATGTGAGGCCCTTATGTGAGGCCATGGGCCCCACTATATATTTGGCCCCATGGGGCCACTCATTGGGAGCAATGTTGGTTGAATGTCCACATTGATAGGCAATGATGGTTAAATGTCCACATTGTGACCTTCCTTTAGGCCTCGTTAGGCCTATTCTTGATATGAGTAGGCTATCTAAGCCCATCCTTGATATGAGGAGAGTACATCATCATCATATAACATGCTTAGTATAGCTCCACGATCCAAGCCCATCTGCATCATATGTATGCTTGATATAAGGAGTGATTGATCATAGCACAAGCCATTGAGCATGTTTTGACAAGAAACAAATGCATTTGATTCGGGGAATTCAATACTAATAAAGAAATAATGAGAGAACAATGATCACAAAGTTTTCATTCTTAGTTCATTTACATCCTTGCATATCCCTTGATTCTGAGATAGATTACAATGATAAAGCACAATGAATGGAAGAGAAGGTAGTTTAATAGCAATTTTAGCATCATTTTAATGCTTTTGATGCTCATCGCAAAGGCAAACGCGTTATGAGAACTCAAAGCCTTTAATTCTGAGTTGTGCAGGTGCATAATTGAGAAAACACTTGTGGATCACATGATGCTCCATCAGAAGGGTTGTGCACTCTCATCTATTGTGCACCCAGCAATTGAGGAATTTCTATCTCTTCTATGGGCTCCTTGAGATTCTTTAACTCCTATTTTCTCTCACTTCTCCTTCTTGCTTCTCTCTCTCACTGCCCTTTCCAAATGGAGGTAGGAGAGAGGTATTTATAGACATTCAACAGGTGTGGAGGTCATCTATCCAAAGATGGAAGTACATAAATTTAGATAGAGAATGTGGAATGCACAAGGCTTGTATTAGAACAAAAGCCATGCTTTAGGACAAGTTTCCATAAGGAGTAGCGCATGGAACTTCTATTAAGACAAGAAAAGCCTTGTCTTCAGGACATATTTCCATGAGAAGTGGTATGAGAGGCTTGTATTTGGACATGCTCCCTCTTTAGAACTTTCATCAAGATATGAAAAGCCGTGTCTTAAGACAAGAGAGAGAGAGAGAGAGAGAGAGAAGTGGCGCATGGAGCTTCTATTAAGATAAGAAAAGCCTTGTCTCAGGACAAGCCTCCAACGCATGGTGCGAGCTTCAGGACAAACTCCACATGAAATGGTGCATGGGATTTCTTTGCAAGAATGGTTGCGCGGACTCGCATAAAGGATTTTTGTAGAATTGGTTACATGGGTTTGCGCAAAGGCTTCTTTGCAGGAATGGTTGTGCGGGTTCGCGTAAAAGGATTTCTTTGCAGAAATGGTTGCGTGGACTGGCGTAAAAGCTTCTTTCAAGATAGACTTCAACACTTAGTGGCGCATGAAGTTTCCTCTTGGATAATGCTCCACACCAAGTGGTGCAAACCCCTTCTCCCTATCCTTTCCATTGCACGGGGTCGCGCGAACCTCTCTCTCTTGTCTTCCTTCCTTCTTGTCCTCCTTCCTTCTGTCTTCCAATTTCTTATCTTCCAACCAACAACAACTCAAATGTGGCATGGGGAGGGGTATTTATAGGCATTCCTCTCTTACATAGTGGTGATCACCACCACTTCTTTCTTCATACAACTTCCACCCTCCTTCCTTACATAGTGGTGTTCAACCATTTTTCCTTAAATAGTGGTGTATAACCACTTCTTCATTAAAATGACACCCATGCACCCCTTTTTACCAAAATACCCTCTTCATTTCTTTTTACCAAAATGCCCACAGTCACTACTTTTGACCAAAATATCCACAGTCACTGCTTTTTACCAAAATACCCTCACTCATTGCTTTTCCCCAAAAAATCCCTAGTCACTACTTTTTACCAAAATACTCCCTGCCACTGAATTTTACCAAAATACCCCCAGTCACTTTTTTTTACCAAAATAAGGAGTGCACAACCCTAGGAAGGATCTGCACCATCGAATTCTCTAACCAATGCAATGAACATGCAATGAAATATTTTTTTGTGCCTCAACATATGCCCCCTCAATCCTTCTTTGATTGATTCCTGAAATGAAATGGAGGATCGATCTTCCTCCGACCGAAGAACTGAATGAACTACAACTGAAGGATGACTGGATGATCATGCTTGCATGAAAGACTAAATGATCATACTTAACCAAAAGACTGATCACGCTCAAATAAAAGACTCAAATGATCGCGCTCGAACCGAAGACTCGAATGATCGCGCTCGAACGAAAAACTCGAATGATCATGCTTGAACAGAAGATTTGAATGATCACGCTCAAACGGAAGACTTAAATGCCCCCTACCAACAGCGTCGAGCAGATGCTTCACTAGAGAGGATAAAATTCTCTTTTCATTGAAACTTGCCAATATAACGATTGTAGTGACTTCATCTTTGAGTAACTTGACCAGAGAACTATCTTTCAACACTGGTGCTACTGCAATGGTCTCTTTAATCAACTCCGGTAACTCTTTCTTTGAACTCTATGTCTAGGGAGTTGTTCTTTAATGCTGCTCCTATTGCAACAACTTCTTCGATTGTCTCCTTTATTCATGTTCTGCATAACCCAAGCTTTTGAATGATAGTCTTTCCTGCCAAATTAATCAAAATTAGTATCTCAAGACATTATAATTTTAGCTTCATGAAGCATTGATAATTTTTTAAAATATATTGAAAGCTTTTTCTCTTTTTAGGCCGATTTGATATTCGCAATATGATAATGATTTAATCATTTCATCTTTGTGCTTGTTAGTGTGCTTCGCTTTTGTTGCATTATTTGCTCATTATATCATGCTTTTGGAGATGTCATCTCCAGCTCCAAGGTTCAACTGCTGAGTCTTTTCTAGTTTGTGCTCCTTAGCATTTCTTTATAGACTTTTCCTTGGATTTTTGCTAATTCTGAAAAATAAATAAGACTTCTTTCAATTTTCATTTAATAACTTTCTGAAAATATAGAAGTTACTGATGATGATTTCATTTGTTCCTTGTCTTCATCAGAACCAATACTTGGAGTTTTGTGATATCATCATTCATAATTCTCGGCATATGAATTCCTTTGCCATGCATAAGAGAATATAAAAAGACCAAGGCATTAATTATTTTGAAGACATAGATCCTGCCCCCTTTCTAGATCAACTTCGCATAAAGATTTCTTCAGAAGATAATACTTCTAAAGTGAAGCCTGCTGATACCCTTGAAGGATGGATAATCTTTGTTACTCCTTTTAAATAATCCAAAGAATATATATGAATCTTTAAATTGTCCGGGAGAGAATGATGATTCTTCACTAGTTTATCCTCTACCGCCTTTGAGAATCTTGTGCAATAATATTTCTCTATCATCAAGAAGGCAAGAGAAAAAAAAAGACCTCATGGCTCTTGTCAATATATTAATTGATCTTAAAGATTTGAAATTTTGAGTAAATAATTGTTAATATTTTGAAGGCATTTGTTGTCGCTGTAATTTGAACCTGATTCAAGATAAACACATTTTTGCATGTTTTTTACTCAATATTTAAAATTTTCATCAGGCAAATGCATATTTGAGCATATCTAAAGTAAAATATATATCTGCAGCATTTTAAAGCCTACACATAGTTTATGCTTTTTTAGTAGTGGAGCTGGTGTACTTTTGACTAACCATACTTTGACTGGACAAGACTGAACTGAACTGGACTAAACTGGACTTAATTGGACATAACTTGACTAGACAAGACTTGACTGGACAAGACTTGGGTTCAAAGAACAATTATAGTTTACTGTCGATTTCGAGCTGGGCTTAAAGAACAATTATAGTTTACCACAAATTTCAGGCTAGGCTCAAAGAGCAATTATAGTTTACCGCCGATTTTGGGCTCTTTAAGTCGTTGAAGCTTTATATGTAGACCTGCTCAAGCATTCGCTATTGTCATATATAAATGATGCTGATAGGTCTCATGCATAGTTGGCCGCATAGGGCTTGGCTAGGATGCTTTAAATGATAAGCTACCATCGTCGTCGTTAACTTTATATGTGGTTAGCCATATAGCTTTATTCCACTATCAAAAATGGTGAATCAATAATTGACATTTCACCGCTACTAATAATATTCAAAAAACACTCATATTATGTTTAAGATGGTGTATCAGCTTGGCGATTGGCAATGATAGCAATTTCGATAAGATAATCTTATATGGGCGATTGATGATGACAGCAATAGTTGCTAATTTTGGCGATAACCATCGATACTTGACAAATTTGACAAAAATCATCGGCATATGGTGATATAATTATTGGCGTTCGAACAGCAATCATCGATGTTATGCTCAATCTTAATATGCCTGATATGCTTGAGAAGCTTTGCTTGAAAATTTGCGCCCTTTTTATTCATTCACATAAAAAGGAATACATGAATTTATCTTTTGTAGTCATTTCATCTTTCTACTTGTCATGCCCCATTTTGATTAAGAAGTATTATTCTGATAATCTTCGTAATCCAAATCACAATGTCGCGATCTTTAACAAGTATGTTGATGCCACATCACCTCATACCGATCATCCGAAATTAGTATTGCCCCCAGTCTTGAACTAATCAGGCGTGTGTACTCTTATTTCTTTTTGCACATAAGCATGATGAACCATTGAGAGATTATCAATGTTTCGGAATTGCCATTCTCTTGCTATTATATTCTTCCATCACAATTTCTCCCCTATTGATCATCTTTTGTAGCTTTTTCCGGAGGGCATTACAATTTTCTATATGATGTCCAAATGTGCAGTGATAATGACAATAATCCATTCCTCTTGTATTCTCAATTTTTTGAGAAGTCTTAGCTGAGGTAATTCAATACTCTTCATAGTCAACAATTGTTTCAGCATAGGAAGTATGTCTTTTCTTGTGAACGAATACTTCATATGGTCTTTATTTTGCCTGGACCTTTTATATATCATTGTAACCACACGACCATTTCCATCTTCCTCATCGTTATCTCCTTCACCATCCTAATAATCTTCTTCATTTTCTTCTTTCCAAGTGATGTAAGCTGATGTTGGTTTAAAAGCAGATGCTCTTCCAATCATCATTTCAAGGGCATAAGCCTTCGTAGCAAGATCACGAAAGGTTTTCCAATATTTACTAATCAGGTTGCCTGCTAGTTCTGGTTTCATACCTTCTAAATATAGTTTTATTTGTTCTGATTCCTACAAGGGATGTCAACATGATGCCCCCAAGTCCTTCCATCGACTCATGAATTTTTTGACTGATTCATTCTCTTCTTGGCAAATAGAGGCCAATTCAGCCAAAATAACTTCTCCATTAGAAGAGAAAAAGTTTGACATAAAAGCATCCTACATCTGTTCCCAAGAATGAATAGATCCTAGGATTAAACCTAAATACCATCTGAAAGCTCTTCCTATCAGAGAAGATCTGAATAATCGCAGACAATATTGAGGAACTCTAGAAAAATTTCCCATCTTTATTATGAAATGCATCATATGCTCTTTTGGTGATCCGTTCCCATTAAATTTCTGAAAGTCTGGATGTTTAAAATTGGCAAGAAATGGCATTTCTTCTATTTCACGAGGATATGACGTCTGATATTGAAGTTTTTTATTCTGACCTCGCTTCTTCTCTGGATGAATGGTTTCGATGACCATCTGTCAGATTTCTTCATATGTTATATTCTAAGTAATATTAGGCGTCGGTTCTTGAAATCTAACTACTCATGGTTGTGGCCTTTCTACTTATGGTTTAATGTTGTTCATAGTAGTCACTATTGGAAAATTAAAGACTCCATCTATGTGCTTATTTGGTGAAGGTTAGTTAGGCTGATTGATGTCTGCCGATAAAACTTCTATTTTCTTAGTCTCCTATTGTCTTGATATTGAAGGAGGAAGTGAGTGTCATGCTGTTGATGCTATTGAAGAAGATGAACTATTGTTTGGTTTGAAACTAGCATATTGTCACTTTGAAGGACTAGTTGACTTAAATCGCGACATTCTTAATACATGAGTTTGCTTGAAATCTTTTGCAGGAGGTGTTGTGAGAGAACATTCGCTAATCGCGATGGCTTTCCCTTTATTTTGCTGAATTCATAATGATTCTGTGGAAGATGTCTTTATACTTATAGTTAACGGTACCGAAAGACCTTTTGGAGTAAAAGGCCTTTCTATCTTTCTCGAATGAGATAATTGTATGACCGAGGCAGGACTATGTCTCACGACACTTCGCATAATCAACCCTATACTTGGTGAGATGATGCTTCTTAGGGAAGTAGATCAAACTTTTCATCTTTTGGATGTTACTATCCTTCATCCTCCTTCATCTTGTCGAGTTACTGGTGAAATAGAGATCATTCCATCCATTATATGAAATTCCCTACTCTTGAACACAACAGATTTTTCTTTCTTTTGGTGCTTTCTTCTTACCTTTAGACAAAATTACAAAATTACAATTAGTATCCAAGTGACAAAACATTCTATCTTAGAGATGAAGGGGAGGATGTTCCCGTTGAGAGTCACTATTTTGGCATTTATACAATGCTAAAAAGTGATAAAAGTTCTCTAAATATTTTTTAAGTTATCATTGAAAAGAGTCCCCAGTAGAGTTGCCATTTTGTTTTAACAAGTAATGAATGCGTTTAATTTGGAAAATTCAATGATAACAAAGAAATAATGAGAGAACAATGATCACAAAGTTTTCATTTGAGTTCATTTACATCCTCGCATATCCCTTGATTCTGAGATAGATTACAATGAATAAGCACAATGAATGGAAGAGAAGGTAGTTTAATAGTAATTTTAGCAGCATTTCGACACTTTTGATGCTCATCGCAAAGGCAAATGGGTTATGCGAACTCAAAGCCTTTGATTCTGAGTTGTACGGATGCACAATTGAGAAAATGCTTATGGGCCACATGATGCTCCATCGGAAGGGTTATGCACTCTCATCTGTTGTGCACCCAACAATTGAGGAATTTCTATCTCTTCTATGGGCTCCTTGAGATTCTCTAACTTCTATCTTCTCTCACTTCTCCTTCTTGCCTCTCTCATTGCCCTTTCCAAATGAAGGTAGGAGAGAGGTATTTATAGACATTCAACAGGTGTGGAGGTCATCTGTCCGAAGATGTAAGTGAACAAGTTTAGATAAGGAATGTATAATGCACAAGGCTTGTATTAGAACAAAAGTCATGCTTTAGGACAAGTTTCCACAAGGAGTGGTGCATGGAACTTCTGTTACGATAAGAAAAGCCTTGTCTTCAGGACATATTTCCATGAGAAGTGGTATGAGAGGCTTGTATTTGGACATGCTCCCTCTTTAGAACTTCCATTAAGACAAGAAAAGCCTTATCTTAAGACAAGAGAGAGAGAGAAGTGGCGCATGGAGCTTCTATTAAGACAAGAAAAGCCTTATCTTAGGACAAGCCTCCAATGCATGGAGTAGGTGTCATGACAAACTCCACATGGAATGGCGCATAGGATTTCTTTGCAAGAATGGTTGCGCAGACTCGTGCAAAGGATTTTTGCAGAATTGGTTGCGCGGGTTCATGCAAAGGCTTCTTTACAGGAATGGTTGTGTGGGTTCGCACAAAGGGATTTCTTTGCAGAAATGGTTGCGCGAACTCACGCAAAGGCTTCTTTCAAGACAAACTTCCACACTTAGTGGCGCATGGAGTTTCCTCTTGGACAATGCTCCACACCAAGTGGCGCAAACTCCTTCTCCCTCTCTTTTCCATTGCGCGGGGTCGCGTAAACCCTTTCCATTACGTGGGGTCGCGTAAACCTCGCTCTCTTGTCTTCCTTCTGTCTTCCAACTTCTTGTCTTCCAACCAACAACAACTCAAATGTGGCATGGGGAGGGGTATTTATAGGCATCCCTCTCTTACATAGTGGTGATCACCATCACTTCTTTCTTCATACAACTTCCACCCTCCTTCCTTACATAGTGGTGTTCAACCATTTTTCCTTAAATAGTGGTTTACAACCACTTCTTCATTAAAATGACACCCATGCACCCCTTTTTACCAAAATAGCCTCTTCATTTCTTTTTACTAAAATTACCCCAGTCACTGCTTTTTACCAAAATAAGGAGTGCACAACCCTGGGAAGGATCTGCACCAACGAATTCTTTCACTAATGCAGTGGACATGCAATGGAATTTTTTTTTATACCTCAACAGGGAGGATTATTATGGGACTCCTTGAGAGATGGAGTTACCCCACATGAGCGCGTGGTATGCACAGGTTTGATGCATGAATGGATGGTATGACTCATACATCTCGCATTTTGGGATATGACTACTGTACACCCTAGCGATATGAGGCTCGTAGCCTCCACAGGCATATTGTGGATGGTCAGATGAGAGACCAAAAATATTTTTCTACATGGGGTGTTATAAATGTCCCTGGGTAAAAGTCCCTAAACCTCCGTGGCCAGAAGATGCTCCAACATCTAAACCGAGTGGATACATGAGCGCATGAGTGTTGAATACCAGTAAGCCATGTCTCCCATTATGTCGTGATCGGTTGGAAGGGGGTGTGGCCTTACCCGCCTGAGGGTAGGGGGCATAGTTAGGCTGAGTTTGACCAACTCATAAATGGGTCTACTATCGACTTATCAGGTAGATATTGGCTGACTAATGGTCAGGTGGATAATGAGGTCTCTTCCACTTGCATGGTTGCGCGTCTAGTGGGCGGCGATCTATGTAAAGTGTACTAGACCTCGATGATGATCCCAGAGATGTACGGTAAGTTGTATACCCATCATTTCACTCATCCATTCATTCATTCACTATCCACTTGGGCTGGTGGTGTGTAACTATTTATTATGTATACCTTCGAATGGCCAGGATTTCTGTTGGGGCGCGCGATCAACCCGAGATTAGGAGTCTACCACATTAAGTCTAGCTATCCAAATTTAGGTATGGGACTGGTTTGGATAGAAGTCCCTTGTGATGGACCCTATAGCTTGCAATACTACGTACTATCATCCCGACTTGACACTCCAGCTTGGTCATTTCATTCACACTGCATATTGTATTGCATCCTTAGTGTATAGCATTTGGTTTACCATACTTCCATATTACATAGCTTGAATGAGGCTAACGGTATTCGTGGACTCATCGGGATTTGCATATTGCATTTTATCCTCAGTAAATGATATTTGGCTTACTATGTGTCCTCATTTCATAGCTGATCTACATTGCTTCCTCATTATATGATATTGGTTTATTATGTTTTTGTATCGCATAGGTTGGATAAGGTTGATGGTATTTATGGACTTACCAGCATGTTTCCCCATTGCTCTGATATTGCAGACTTGGCACTTACCTTGCGTACATACTTACACCACCCTCTAAGCTTTCTATAAGCTTATGCATGATAGATGCGTGCAGGTAGCGTTAGGTCGCAGCAACGTTGAGCATTGAGTATGCAACTGTCTTATGGATGTTTGATTTTCGATATATGTATTTCCCTTCCAGCAATGTATTTAACTGTTTATATTAGTGGATATGTGATGATGATTTTACCTTGGTAATTTGGGTGAACTTGTGGTTATGCTTCTTATGAGATAAATGTATATTGAAAAATCCTCCTTGTAGGATTCCAGGATCGGAATCTAGCGTATTGGCACTAGGAGCCGAGAATGGGGTACTACAGAAGTTGTCGGTACCGGATTCAGCGATCGGGAAGCTATGAGCCCGGTTTCTGAGTTTAGGGCGTGACATAAGTTGGTATCAGAGCATAACTTGAGAATACCTAAGGATAACATCACATATCTACTAATAACTACCCTTCACTTTATTATTGTTGAGAACTTAGAATGATTAGATCCCCGAGTTTAAATAACTTAGAAACCTTCTGATATAGCTCCCTACCGTTGAGATTGTGAGGCTTCATAGTATTCTAGTCTCGATCATTTCTGACCAGGATCCGAGGATCATTGGGGTCATCATAATGCAGATGAGGCATTTTGGGAGCAAGAGCCTGAGATTCACAAGCTCTATTCGACTGTATTTTATTTTTGATATATATAATGCTATAATTTCTCCTCCCTTCACTTATGAGTTAAGTCTAGTTGCATGTTAGTGAAAATTTTGAGGAGAAAATTTTTATTAGGAGGGGAGAGCTCCATACTGTTTCCTAGACTCTCATAATCCTCCCTATTGAATTCTAGCAACCCGCGACCTATAATCAGCGTTTGCGCATGACCCTAAGTAGTATCCTACAGATCTGAGTCGACTTAACCCTGAGACTTGTACCATTACTACTGCACTGTCACCGCGGTTCCAAGGTCGCGTCTTGCGCACCTATGTGATACCCAGGCTAGGAGTTGTGGGCCCGTATTTATTTCGAGAAAACGCCACGTGTTGTAAATCCCGAGAAGAGAATCTTTACAATCTATCAAATCAATCCCATCAATTAATCAAGTGCAATACCCATCCCTCTCTTACTAACAAGGCATGGAAACCCATACCTCTCTCATCCAAAGTTGACTCTCTCTCTCTCTCCACCCATCCCTTCCTTACACCCATCACCATCCCTCTCTCCCATCCATCACTCTCTCTCTCTCATTTCGCTCTTCACTTCCAAGCAACCAAGGGAACAACCATCCAAGCCTTCTAAGGAGAGAAAGAACACTACCAAAAAAAGGGGCAAAGGATTCATACCATGTTACTTTTTTGCTACGGATATAAACCTTAGCTATGGTTGCTACAATTTTATCCATAGCTAAAAAGTTGATACACTATTAATAATTAATAGTGTTGAAAGGGGCTCTATGAGGCCTAAAAAAACTATATGTTCTATCTAAGCCATCTGTATATATGTAAATATTACTTCAGAGGATGAAAAAAAATAGTTAGATTGAAGCCTCAAGTGGACCACACGGTAGGAAACATTGATATTAAATTACAGTTACTTCTTATGGTGTGGTCCACTTGGGCCTTCAATATACCTAAAATTTAGTGTCTTAAAGTAAAATAATTTATTAAAATTATGGATCAGAATGGATTAACGAAATACATCATGGTGGGCCCCACGAAGCCCCTGATCGGACCGTCTACATCCGTCCTTCAGAAGACACCCAAATTTGGGCACGCGCTCAAAACAGAGCCGCACCCAAACACAGGTATTTCACGGTCTCTCTCTCTCTCTCTATCTCTCTCTCTCTCTCTCTGTTCCCTAATCAGAGCTTTCCCTAAGCTCTTCTTTCCCTAATCTTCTCTCTCCCTCCTGATCTCTGCTCCATTTCTCTCATTCTCCTCCCTCTCTCTCCAATGCATCAACTGTGAATGCCCTACGAGGTGGGTTTTTTCAAAGGGGGTTCGTGATCCCGAACCGGTTCCTCAACCTCCCAATTTTTGTCTCCCTCCTAAAGAAAGTGGAAGAGGAGTTTGGATTCCAGACGTGCGGTGGCCTGGTTTTGCCCTGCGAGGTGGGTTTTTTCAAAGGGGTTTTGAAGATTCTCAAGAAGGACGAGCAGAGATTCCATGGAGTAGAACTGGAAGAGGTTTTAAAGACTTTTTTTGAGGCTAGTTTTGATCCTTGCAAGGAAATGATGGGATCTTGCCATGGCTTCACGCCCCTGTTGCAAAAGACTAGGGTTTGATGATTTTGGATGGATTTTTGCTATTTTTTTAGGTCCTTAGGTTTTTTTCCTTTTTAGAAAAAAGGAGGGGTCTTTTTGTAAAGAAAAAAAGTGGGTCTTTTAGATGCAATGCGAGGGGGTTTAGGATTTTTCCTTCCCTTCTTTTTTCCATCCATAAAGCCAGTGTTTAGGGGTTTCAATGAGATGTTTATTAGCTTTTCTAAATTTTTTTTAAAAAAAAATCATCCCATTTTCAAAAGCACTAGCATTTTCTCTCTCACAATCTCAATGCATTTGGAAAGGTGAGTGATTTCTCCTTTTCTTTTTTATTAATTTCCTTATGTTTTGTAGATCTTCTCTGATTCTCAACCAAAGATCCTAATTATCAGTGAAGAAATGGGATTTTGATTTTGGAATTTATTGCCTCATTTGTTGCATTTCTGACATTTTTGCTCTCATTTCTCCATTTAGGGTTTTGTTTATGTGGTTAAAACTTTTTGATAAAATGCCTTAAAAAGGATGGCACGTGCACAATGGCTATGTATATGCATGTGGATTGTTGCATTTTCTTTCCTGTACCTTCTTAACTCATCCGCCCTTAACCCTATTTTGAGATTTTCTCCTTTGCAAGCACTCACTGAGTGTTTCTGGGTTAGTCTATGACATATGGACTCATGTATGCATCATGTTATCCATAAATCAGGCTTACCGCCTTCGAATATGTAATTAACTTGAGAAGTTTGGAAACTGATTTAAGATATTTTAATTGCATCAAGCAAATGTTAGTGGCATTTCAGCATCTAGGATCATTAGATTGGTGTGGTTCTTTGCGCATGGCCAAACTGATGAACGGTCTAGATCCCATAAATGTGAGTGCTTGTTAACTAACTTAGACATTGGTGTTTATAGCACTGGTCACACACATCAATGCCGGTACGCATGGGACACATGAGCCATGTATCGGGTGGAACCAACAGTGTATTTCATTTCAAGCTGGTTAATTGTCATGTAGACCATACATTTTCTGTTAAATAAAATGAAATTACTAAAATTGCTGATTTTATAAATGTGTTGCAGGTAAAGAAGGGCCTACATAAGCCCATGAGCAGGGGCTCTAAATATAGAGGCAGCTGGCTATGAGGCTAGGGCTGGGCTTGCAGCTGAGCCTGAGGATGCAAATGAGGCTGGGGCTTGTAGCCTGGCTACACGTGATTCAGATATGCTTTCTTTCCTTTATATTATGATTTAGATGTGTATAGATATTCTATGACTTTTTGCAATCCACGCATTTGAATCATCATGTATGCTTATGATTTTAATGCACCAAAAACCACCCATGCAATCTCAGCCTTGCAAATGCGTCAGCATATCAAGCTCATGGACTTGACATGGATATGTTTGATGTCGCCTAGGTGCGGAACCAGTTGTGTGATAAAATCCCAAAACACCTTAAAACAACTTCTATACTGACACCCTAAATTGTGTGTACATGAACTTTACACAATTGTACAATGCTATCTAGTTCATATACACAAACATTTAGAAGTTGCTCCCCCTAACAACAAGACTCCCTTTTCTCCTTGTAGCTGCTCCCCCTAACACCTGTATCACAATTCAAGTAGATATACAATTTTCTTGCAGGGTGTTGGAATTGGGAATTGTTCTCCCCCTTTTTATCAGTCATTGACAAAGAGAAATGTAGCAGTTGATATTGACTGAAGTTTAAGCAACTTGGAGAACCATTATTCAGAGGGATATGCATATAACAGATAGATGTAAAATGATCAAATCAGTTTAATCAGACATCATTTTCAGAAGCTAAGGATGCATAGCAGACAAAAGAGAGTAGTGATATAAGCAGATAGAACAATAAAAAAAATCACATGCATTCCATATATCAGAAACTAGATAAAACCAGGGGATCTTAACACATAATCATGGCAGTAAGAATGTGAATTATACCTAGCCATTTTAAAAATTATCCAAAACATATCTATACTGCCCAAGATTGGCAGTAGATTAATAGTTATCCCAACACAACCAAGCCCATTTATGGGCACCCAAACACTAATCATCAGTATTTAGCCCAACCATGGGCATATATAACACCAAAAAAAAAACGTTAGACTATACAGATTAGTGAGTTATCACATACACCCATGAGAGCATAGAACATCCAAAAAGATACCAATGTTCATACGCAGAAATAAGAGTGAGGTGTATGTGATAGCGTTCAAAGACCAACACTATGGAGCAGAGGAGGATGACATCGTGCCGTATCGATGCCAAGTCATGAGATCAACCAATTGTTGTACAGTCTGCTGCACTCCGTGGACCAGCAGTTCCAAGATGGTAAGCCGCTCATTCATCGATTCCCTGAACTAGGAGACATCTTGCTGAATCGCTCCAATCCGATCCTGATGGAGCTTAAATCGTTTAGCATGCCCGGGAGTTGATGTTGACAGTGCTTGATGGGGTCCAGGAGCTTCATCTCTAGCCTCCTCAGCTCCTTCACTGGGAGCATCACCTTCACCTCCTGCTTCTTCTTCTTGAATGCCTTCCTATGGATCCTCGAGATACTTGTGGAACTTCAAGTCCATTTTCTGAATGTTGTTTTTGTTGAAGACTTGGAGAGGAAGTTCCGGATCACTGGTTGTTGGGAAGCCGATGGCATTGCATATCATGTTTATGATTTAGGGACAGGGCAAGTGAAGATCGCTAGATGTATAAACGGCGTAGACCAACTGATGTACAATCAGAGTCGGGAGGCAGATTTTTATCCTGTTGGCTATTGAATACACTATCATGGTCATGAAACCTGTGAGATCGGACCAGTTGGTACTTCTAGGATAGATGTTTGTGGCAAAGATACCGTGCAAAACTCAAAATTGTGGTTCCATGTACCTAGCTTTCAATGCATTTCCTTGATACCAAGGAATGTCTCTACCATGACAGAGATATTTAGTAACCATAGACCAAATTTTAACATTTTCGAGGTCCATTTCAAGAAGACCATCGGGTGACATTTCCAGCCCTAGGATGTTTGCAATTGTAGCAGGAGTGATTAAGACATCATCACCATCAAGAGAGACCATGATTGAAGGAGGATCAGACACGGGTGAGTGACAAGTGGTGAGAAAGTTACGCGTGCGTTCAAGATGGCACGGCCCACTGATGTCTAGAACGGGCAACCAATCGATTACAACAAACAGGGATTCCAGATTGTATGGTTTTAAACAATCCCTGTCTACCTTCCTCTCGTGAATGAGCTTCTTACCTGTGTGTTTTGCTGGATGTGGAATTAATCTAGCCAGAGGAGGTGCTGGTGTTTCGGACTGGGACCCACCACATGAAGTTTGTCGTGACCTTTGACGAGTGGGGGTCCCTCGTTCGGGAGCTCTTGCCTTCTCTTTTGAAATAAGGGTCTTTTGTCGAGTGATTCTAGAGGACTCCCCAGGACCAGACACCGTTTCTTTGTCCTTACCCATAAAGACGGATTTGGGAAGAACGGACAAAATTCCTCTTTTAAAGAAACAGAAAATACCCGACCAAAAAGCAAGATAGAATCTTGAATGGAAGGAATGGAAGGATAATACCAGTTTTTGAGGAGTTTCCGGGACCCACCGATGTACTTCCGGCTGAGGGGATGAGCAAAAAAAAAACAAAAATGCCTTTTTAAAAAGGGAATGAAGTTTTTCTTCTTTTTTTTTTCTTTTGCTCGACCGCCGTTTATCAGGCGGTAGTCTTCGATATCATCGATCGGTGTTTTGATGATATTGATGTAACTCCCCCGATGTTTATCGTGACCATCTTCGATATCATTATCGATCATATGGCTCTTCACATTCCAAAGAGGCATTGATGATATCGACCATTTATCGATTAATCGAGAATGACTTATCGATAGATATATCGAAGGTGAATGTTTTTAACTTTCAGCATTTAGAGAACCTTTCATGTATACTTTTAGTATATTAATGTATCAACAATATACACAACAAAATTTTATATAAGCATTGTGCAAATCAAAACTATAAACATTAGACTATTTATATACAAAAAGATTGAGTTGAGGAACCTCAGATATATCATTAAGAGCTCAACAAATTTGCATCCTTTTAGCAAAAATATCCAGATCTCGATGCATGACCTGGACTCACTACGTGAAAAATGGAAAAAAAAAAAGATGAATTTTGAGACAGTTGTGGACCATCTGCAAAATTCCTTGGTTTAAAGACGGTTTAGAGACGGCCATAAACCATCTCTAAAATTTTAGATGGCTCTTAACTGTCCTTAATATGAAGGAAAATTGTCTCTTCATTTAAGATGGTTAGAATCCATCATTAACTATAGAGAAAAGACGGCTATCGACCGTCTGGAATAAAAGACGATCTTTAACCGTCTTATATGCGATCATTTGAGACAGTCAAAGACCATCCGCATTAGAGACGGCCATTGGCCATCTTTTACGAGTAATCTGAGACTGTCAAGGACCATCTGCATTAGAGACGGTCCTTAGCTGTCTTATAGGCAGTCATCGGAGACAGTTAAGGACCGTCTACATTAGAGTCGATCATTGGCCGTCTTTTACTGAAAATCTGAGACTGTCAAAGACCGTCTATATTAGAGATGGTCCTTAACAATCTTATAGCGGTCATTTGAGACTGTCAAAGACCATCTTTATTATAAACGGTCCTTAACAATCTTATAGCGGTCATTTGAGACTGTCAAAGACCGTCTGCATTAGAGTAGGTCATTATCCATCTTATAGCGGTCATTTGAGACTGTCAAAGACTGTCCTCTAATGCTTGTAGGTTAAAAATTAAGAAGTTCAAAAAAATTATGAATTTCGAAAAAAAAAAATAGTTGAGAAGCTTAGAAAAATAATTAACAATGTTTAAGAAAAATTTAGATTTTGAAAAAAAAAAAACTGTGATTTTATAAAAATGTAGATATTGAAAAAAAAATTAAGAACTTTGAATAATGTTGATAATTTTGAAAAAAAAAAGATTTCGATAAAAAAATGATATTTTGAAAAAGGAAATTTTAAAAATTGAACAAAATTGTGAAAAAAATGACAAATTGTAAAAAAATATATATTTTAAAAAAGAAAACTAGATTTTGTATTTTGACAAGAAAAATTGAAAAGTTATATAACAAAAGTGAGATAAAAAAATGATATTTTAAAAAAGAAAATTTAAAAAATTAAACAAAATTGTGAAAATAATGACAAATTGTAAAAAAATATATTTTTTAAAAAAGAAAACTAGATTTTGTATTTTGACAAGAAAAATTGAAAAGTTAGATAACAAAAGTGAGATTTTGATGATGTGTTGTATATCCTTGTCGCCCCTACATTTCTCCAACCCATTTTTGGGTCGGGTATAAAAAATTGTGTAGATTTAAATCTTAAGTGGACCACACCATGGGAAAGAATGATAATATAGTACCTCGCCATTAAAAATTATAAAGAGCCCATTGTAAGGTTTTAGTAATGTTTATTTGCAATCCAACTTGTTGATAGTGTAAAGAAGATCTAGATGAAGGTAAACTACAACGATCAAATTGATCCAAAACTTTTGTTGCCTTCAAAAGGTTTTTAATAGTTATTCATCATTGTTTCGATTGGTATGGCCCACCTGAGATTATTGAGTTCTTATGATTTGAAATCACATCCTAAAATATGATGGAAAAATATATGGACGGTGTCGATATACATAAAATATATCAAGGTGGGCCCTACACGATTAGAGTAACACCCATGAAGGAGTTACCTAAATAGTGAAATGGTACTATAAAGTCACCCCATGAGAACTTCCCATGAGATTAATCTGTGTGCGCCCCACCATGATGTGTGTAGAACATCAACACCATGCATTTGATGTGTCCCCTTTAAGTCCAAAAATCAGTCATATACGAAACTCAGGTGGGCCATAGCATCTAAAACTATGTGAAGACATCCCTAAAACATATAAAAGCATTTGGTGAGGCCCACATGAGTTTTGGATGTGTATGAAACTTGGTCTGACTCCTCATCCAAGTGGGACACACATAATGAATGGGTTGGATCTATGAACCACATCTAGGTGGGCCCAATAAATGAGTTTTAAATGTTTTAATGGGAGGGTAACCCTCTCAACTATAGCATGTGATGTGGCCCACCCAAGTCATGGATTGACTTTATTTTTAAGCTCGTGGCCCACCATGGAATGGTCCATCTGACTGATGGGGCAAATCCAAAGTTCAAGTGGACCCACCATAGAAAAGAGTGGAATAGTGACACCCACTATTGAAACCTTCTTAGGGCCTGTCACGATGTTTATTTGAGATCCAACCTGTTTATAAGTTAATACAGACAAGGAATAAGGGAAAACATATATATTAGCTTGGTTGAAAACTTCTACAACTCGAAGTAAGGTTTTAACGGTAGGCATTCAATCCCCACTATTTTTTGTGATGGGGTCCACTCAAACTTTGAATCTGCCTCATACTTTGGCTCAATCACAAGAAGTTTTTAATGTTGGATATATATTTAATCAACACCATCTCATGTGGTGTGGTCCAAATACTTGGATGAATAGGAAAAACAAATTTCATACTTTATTTTTAAACCCATGGCCACAATGGAATGGTGCATCTGACTGATGGGGCAGATCCAAAGTTCAAGTGGACCCCACAATAAAAAAGAGTGGGATAGTGACACCCACTGTTGAAACCTTCTCAAGCCTGACCATGATGTTTATCTGAGTTCCAACCTGTTTATAAGTTAATATAGACATGGAATAAGGGAAAACATGAATATTAGCTTGATCAAAAACTTCTACGGCCTAAAGAAGTTTTTAATGGTAGGCGTTCAATCCCAATTGTTTTATGTGGTGGGGTTCACTCAAACTTTAGATCTGCCTCGTAGTTTGGCTCATACTCATATGGTAAAATGGATGGATGGTGCGGATAAACCACATACATTCACCTGGGTTATTGTGGGGACCACCTTGATGCATGTATTACGCATTTATGCCATCCATTAGTATTTTCAAATCATTATTGGGGAAAGCCACATTTTTAATGGTGGACATCCAATCACTATTCTTTTCGCATTGTGTGGTCCACCCAAGCTTTAGTTCACACTCATTTTTTTAGATCGATGATAAACTTATGTTGAGAAATGGATGGATGGCATGGATGAAACAAATCCATCATGGTGGGATCCTCTTGAGCATTCGATCTACATGCTTTTTGGTATGATCTCGTAAAACTAACTTTCAAAATAAATGTACGGAGTGGATAAATCAAATACACCACGATGGGCCCAAAGAGCCCCTGATATGACCGTCCATCTCTGCCTATGCGGGAAATGGATTGGCTACTCCCCCTGACACCAGCCACTGGCTAGTGGTAGGGCTGGGCATCAGACCGAGTCGGATTGGATTGGGTCCAACTCGACTCGGTCTGGTTTCTACATGGTTTGACCCGAACTCGATCCGATTCGGGACCGTGTTCAGGTCATCTGACTCGATCCAACCCGATTTAGTGATAATCTGACCAGAACTGAGTCCGACTCGGTCAGAAAAATGATTTGGGTTGGGTACCCTTCAAATCGGAGGAGAGAAGTGGCCGGTGGTGGAGGTATGTGTTATATCCAAACCGTCCATCCATTTGGGGATCTTGTCTTAAGGCTTGAGCCGAAAAATAAGACAGATCTAAAGATCAATTAGACCACACTACAAAAAACAGTGGGGGATTGATCATTTACCATTGAAACTCTTTTCAGATCAAAGAAGTTTCAGATAAATTTGAAATTTGTTTTTCAACTTTATCTATGTATTTTTAAAATTATTAATGGATTAGATTGAAAATAAACATTATGGTGGGGCCATGTAACTTTGATCATATTTGAGCCGTTCGTACAACTTGGAGCTCGAGGTGTGTACGCGCTCGTCTTTGCACGACACGTATGTTCAACAGGCTGTAACCCCTTACGTGTGGTCGCGGGAAACGGATTAGTTGGTTTACTCCCCATGTCACAAGCTAATGGCTGGTGGTCAGTGCTATGTGGGCCCCAACATAATGTATGTGTTTAATTCAATCTTTCCATCTATTTTTACAGATCATTTTACGATATGAGTCCAAAAATGAGGTATATCCAAATCTCATGTGGACCACATTACAGGAAACAGTGTTGAATGAGGGTCGACCGTTAAAAACATTTGGGGCCAATAAAAGTTTTGGATCAAGATGATCTTTGTTTTTTCAATTCATCTGGGACCGTATGACATAATCAATAGATTGGATGTCAAATAAACAGTATAGTGGGCCTTACGAGGATTTTAATGGTGGATATCCAATCTCTATTGTTTTCATGTGGTGTGGTCCACTTGATATTTATATTCCTCCAATTTTTTGGACCAAGCCATGATATTGTCGTTAAAAATGGATGAACAGAATGGATGAAAAGCATACATCATGGTGGGGCCCATAGAGCACCAACCACCAGCCGTGTGGGACGTGGATTAGCTACTAAAAGGTTTAGTAGCTAGACTCCCCGCCGAAGTGATGTGACCAAGTTTTGTGAAGTGACATGACCAAGTTCTGTGGGAACCACCATAATATATGTGTTGTATCTGCACTGTCCATTCATTTGAAGATATCAATTTAGGGTAGGAGCAAAAGAATTAGTCAGATCCAAAGCTCAAATGGACCCCACCACAGAAAAAAGTGGAGAGAGTGACGCCCACCATTAAAATTTTTTGAGGCCCACAAAAGTTTCTGATCAAACTGAAATTTGTCTTTTCACTTCTTTCATGTCTGTCTTAACTTGTGAACACATTGGATCTCAGTTAAACATCATAGTGGACCTTAGGAAGGTTTCAACGGTAGAGTCACTCTTCCCACTGTTTTCTGTGGTGGGGTTCATTCCAAATCTAAATCTTATTCATTCTTTGTCTCATTGCCTAACATGATCTCTACAAATTGATGGACGGTATGGATACAACACATACATCATGGTGGGTCCCACATAACCTGGTGGCGTGACTTCAGTAAGAGTCTTCGTGGCTACTCAACCTATGTAACTTTTCAATTTTCATTTATATTGCGTGTGATGTAAGAAACCCGCTTGAGCTTATCCAGGCAGGCAACACGGCTGTACAGTTGCCCAGCTCTAAGCATGAATGCAAGTGGGCCCACCGTGAATGCATGTGGTTGATCCACATCGTCCATTCGTTTTTCCAGATCATTTTAAGGGTTAAACCCAGAATCCATACCATCCAAATCCCAAGTGGACCACATTATAGTAAATTGTGTTGAATGAGGGTCGACCATTAAAAACATTTGGGAGGCCACAAAAGTTTTGGATCAACCTGATCTATATTTTTTCTCTTCATCTGGGATTGTATAACCTAATCAACAGATTGGATGTCAAATAAACAGTATAGTGGGCCTTAGGAGGATTTTAATGGTGGATATCCAATCACTATTGTTTTCATGTGGTGAGGTCCACCTGAGATTTATATCCATCTCATTTTTGGTATAAAGCCATAAAATGATCTTTAAAAATGGATGAACAGAATGGATGAAATACATACATCATGGTGGGGCCCACAGAGCACCGACCACCAGCCACGGAGCTGGTGGCAAGGGGAGTAGCCAATCCGTTTCCGCCTCTGCATGGGGTATTACCCAATCCACGCTCATTCTTTAATAGCCCAGGAGAATGAAAATTTCTCTCTATTTTCACCGTGCCCATTTCTCCTAAAACCCCCTCCCAAAACTAAATCTCTCTCTCTCTATCTTATTCTTCTCATCTTTGGCAGCGGAACCGCCATCATCACAAGACAGGGCAGCGCCCATCTCCATAAGATCAGAGAAGACAACCGGTCAGAAGGGTATTGGTGACAGGGGCTGATTGTGGTGGAGATCGAAAGAGGCAAGGTTGAAGAAGATCACCAAGTCAAAGCAGATGAAGCTCCATAAGGTTGTGCTAGATGAGATCTTCGCAAAGAAGAAGAATTAGGTCAGATTGAATTACAAGAATTTTGTTTTGTTTTATTTCTTTTATTGATGGTTTTATTACGAGATCAATGGATTTGGGAATTAGTGTTTTGATCTTACGAGTTGCTGTTATCAGTATGGAATTTATGGATTTGGAAAATAGTTTAAAAAAAAAAAATTTATAAACACCCTTTTCAGATTTTTGGTGCATAGACCATCATTTTAGGTCACCGAACAATGGCTCCACTAGTAAAAACTAAAAATCCCATTGTGTAATACATCCTATATTTCATGCACACAAACTGTTTGATGAAATGGCTCAACAAGGAGTTTTTGTGTATTGTGTTTTACTTGCACCCAATTTCTCCTTTTCTTTTTATTTACTTATTTAATTTTGGTGCATATTTTAGATTGACAGGTGAATGGTTAACCTTGCTTGACAAATCAAGAAACTTAGGTTGATGAACTTCTCTTCGATTCCAAGTTTATTGTCAATTCTCAGACAGTTGGCTTAGTAGCTTGTAGATTAAAATTTTTATGGCTCATATTACACTGATGGCATTGATCTTTTAATGCATTATGCTTTGGCTTCTTAAAATTTGAAGTTTGAGTACTATTCTTTTCAGAGATTCTCAAACTATTCATCATAGTTTTTCATAATTATCATGGAATCCAAAAAATGACACTGATGGACTAGAACAGTAATAAAAGTAAATTGGTGTTGCTAGGAGAACTGATTAATTAGATGGGGATTGGGTAGTATGAGAAACAGATGGTAGTACTTATAACCTATAACCTAAACCTATAGCCTAAACCTACACTTATAACCTAAACCTAAACCTATAGCCTAAACCCAAACGTAAACCTGATCTCGAACCCGAACCCGATTTCCTAAACCTGTGGTGGTGGGGCCGCTTTTGTATTCATGAACTGCTATCTAGTTTTCTTGCATTTGACTGTGTTGGGCGCACATGTGCACTAGGCATATGGGGGATGTGTGCATGTGCGCTCCACCTTCTTCTTCGTCTTTTTTTTTTTTTGCATTGATTCAGGTAGGGGTGCCGTCACTTGTGTGCTTTCGAAATAAGGTTGATGCTGTTGATGATCCAGATCTACTGAAACTTGTAGAGATGGAACTTCGTGGTATGTGATATGACCATTGTCATTCATTAATTTATTTATTAATGTTTTGGTTGTGAGGCATCCTATTATGCTTGTTTGAGAGAAACTGCTTTGTTTGTTAAACAGCAGTAGCTACTTGTAATATATGATTTTGTTGATGGTTATTGTCACATATTTGAAGATCTGCTGTATTGTATTTATATGTGGTGTCCTCAGGTCTTACATGAACTAATTGATGACTTTAATTAGACATGCCAAATTTGGATGATTAATGATTAATATACTATCATATCAACCGTTTCTCAAAGCACTTACATCCATCAGTAGCTATCTATCATCCTTAGCTTTTGAGCCCTTCCAGTGGAGTTGCAATTGGTTTTGTTTCACAATAAACCAAACTTTACAACTAAGCTACCAATGAGCTTCTTTCAAAGGATCAAAATCGATAGCATTCTTACCTAAAAAGTATTGAAGGTCTTTAAAGTCCTTTATCTTAAAATTTTGAGAGAGATTTTTCAAAATTTTCACATATCCTACAACACCACTTGTGATGATCAAATTATCTATGTGACAACACAAAGTTTCATTTATATATTTCTTCACAAAAGTGCATGTATTAGTAAAAGGGAAAATAAAATCACTTGAAGAAAGTATTCTCTAACCTTTGTAACCAAGCTTTATATGCTTGTTTTAGATTATGGAGTGCCTTTTTTGGTTTGCATGCATGCCTCAACTTCATATGATCATAAAATTCCTTAAGTTGATCAATATATATGATGAAACCCTACTCTCTCACAGCAATGTGAGAATAACAGCACTCCAGATATGCATATCCTTTATCTTTCTTGTATGTAGTTACATGTCAAATTTCTTCGTTCTTTGATTCATTACACTCAATTCAGGTATGGTTTGCACTAATTCAAGAGACTATACATTAGGCATTCAATATATAAGACTGGAGTGAGACTGATTAGGCATTTAAATGTGTTGTAGGATGTTGTTTGAATTGCTTGTCCTAATAGGTGCACAAGTAGGGATGGATTAGACTTCTATCTTGAGAAAACACCATGATTTCAGGTAGTTATTATTGTAATGGAAAGTTAAAAAATTAAAAGAGAGAGAAATAATGAATTCATGAAAAGAAATGTTCTTTATCATTAGGGTTGCTTTCGCCGGGTTTGATGTAGAAATCGTCACCAACTTCACAGAAAGACAAATAGCATCAGTGGTCACAGATTGTAACCTGGATTTAAACAAGGTTCGAGGTGCTCTTAACAATGCTAACAGAATCCTCCAGGTCAGATTGTTGATTGGACCTGATTTATTTAAATGATCTTGATAATCCATTTTATTTAAATGAGCAGACCCGGATGTGCGTCGGAGCTATCCGGATGATGAGTGGGGGTCCCTAGAAGGTGGGAACCACTGTTATGACCATGAAGAAGCTATCCATTTCCTATGGACAGCATTGGAGAGGCCTGGTCATTTGGACAGGCCGTGTTTATATCTGTATTTGCTCGAAATTGATGGAGTAAACCCGGATGTGCGTCGGAGCTATCCGGATGTTGAGTGGGGGTCCCTGGAAGGTGGGAACCGCTGTTATGACCATGATGAAGCTGTCCATTTCCTATGGACAGCATTGGAGTGGCCTGGCCATTTGGACAGGCTATGTTTATATCTATATTTGCAGGGACCACACCCTTAACCTATAACCTAAACCTATTCTCAAATCCCAAAACCTATAACTACAACCTAACCTAAACCTATAACCTATAACCTAAACCTATAACCTAAATTCAATTCCTTAAACTTTAACCTACAACCTAACCTAAACCTATACTTATAACCTAAACCTATTCTCAAATCCCAAAACCTATAACCTTAACCTAAACCTAAACCTTAACCTAAACCTATAACATATAACCTGAACCTATAACCTAAACTCAATTCCCTAAACCCTAACCTATAACCTAACCTAAACCTATACTTATAACCTAAACTTATTCTCAAATCTCAAAACCAATAACTATAACCTAAACCTTAACTAAAAACCTATAACCTATAACCTAAACTCTATTCCCTAAACCTTAACCTACACCCTAACCTAAACCTATACTTATAACCTAAACCTATTCTCAAATCCCAAAACCTATAACTATAACCTAAACCTTAACCAAAAACCTATAACCTATAACCTAAACCCATTCTCAAATCCCAAAACCTATAACTATAACCTAAACCTTAACCAAAAATCCCAAAACCTATAACCTAAACCTAAACCTAAACCTATAACCTATACTTATAACCTAAACTTATAACCTATAACCTAAACCTATAACCTAACCTAAACCTAAACCTATAACCTACACTTACAACCTAAACCTAAACCTATAACCTAAACCTAAACCTATAACCTAAATGTATTCTCAAATCCCTAAACCTAAACCTACACCTAATCCTAATCTCAACTCCTTAACCTAAACCTAAAACTAAACTTAAAAACCCAAACCTAAACCCAAACCCGAACCCGATTTCCTAAACCTAAACCTAAACCTATAACCTAACCTAAAAATAAACCCATAACCTACACGTATAACCTAAACCTATAACCTTAACCTAAACTTAAAACCTAACCTAAACCTTAACCTGTAACTTATAACCTAAACCTAAACTTCTATAACCTAAACCTAAACCTTAACCAAGAACCTAAACTTATAACCATAACCTAAACCTATTCTCAAATCCCAACACATATACTTATAACCTAAACCTAAACCTTAACCTATAACCTAAACCTATACTTATAACCTTAACCTAACTTATAACCTTAACCTACAACCTAAAACTATATTTATAACCTAAACCTATACTTATAAACTTAACCTAAACTTGTAACCTTAGCCTAAACCTATTCTCAAATCCTAAAACCTATACTTATGATCTAAACCTAAACCTTAACCTATAACCTAAACCTATACTTATAACCTTAACCTAAACTTATAACCTCAACCTATAACCTAAACCTATTCTTGTAACCTAAACCTATACTTATAACCTTAACCTAAACTTCTAACCTTAACCTAAACCTATTCTCAAATCCCAAAACCTATAACCTAACCTTAAAACTTAACCTATAACCTAACCCTAAAACTTAACCTATAACCTAACCTATAACCTATAACATATACCTATAACCTATAACCTAAACTCAATTCCCTAAACCTTAACATATAACCTATAACCTATAACCTATAACCTAAACTCAATTCCCTAAACCTTAACCTATAACCTATAACCTAAATGCAATTCCCTAAACCTTAACCCATAACCTAACATAAACCTAAACCTATAACCTACACTTATAACCTAACTATAATCTAAACCTAAAACCTAAGCCTAAAACCCAAACGTAAACTCGATCCCGAACCCAAACCCGATTTCCTAAACCTAAACCTTAACGTATTCTCAAATTCCTAAACCAAAACCTACACCTAATCCTAATCTCAACTCCCTAACCTAAACCTAAACCTAAACCTAAACCTAAACTTGAAAACCCAAACCTAAACCTGATCCCGAACTCGAACCTGATTTCCTGAACCTATTCTCAAATCCCAAAACCTATAACCTAAACCTAAACCTTAACCTAAACCTAAACCTATAACCTAAACCTAAACCTTAACCTATAACATATAACCTATAACCTAAACCTATAACCTATAACCTAAACTCAATTCCCTAAACCTTAACCTATAACCTAACATAAACCTAAACTTATAACCTAAACCTATAACCTAAACCTGTAACCTAAAGCTAAACCTACAACCTAAACCTATAACCTAAACCTAAACCTAAAACCTAAATGTATTCTCAAATCCCTAAACCTAAACCTACACCTAATCCTAATCTCAACTCCTTAACCTAAACTTAAACCTAAACTTGAAAACCCAAACCTAAACCTGATCCCAAACCCGAATCTGATTTCCTAAACCTAAACCTTAACATTTTCTCAATTCCTGAAAGCTATAACCTATAACCTAAACCTAAACCCATAACCTAAACCTAAACCTTAACTTAAACCTAAACCTATAACCTTAAGCTAAACCAAAACCTATAACCTAAACCTTTAACCTATAACCTATAACCTAAACTTATAACCTATAACTTAAACCTAAACCTAAACCTAAACCTAACCTTAACCTATTATTGTTTCTATATTTTTTTAAACTCTCTTTTAATTCATTGCTTAGTTTCAATAAGATTGTACATAATCTGTTGTAACAGAAAAGAAAAGGGCTTAGTTTTTGAGTTCTTTTAAGCTTCCGTATCATCCATGCATAGCATTGTAAACCTTTACTAAACTGTAACTCTAATTGGAACTTTATGTGTAATCTGATTAAGTGCATTAACATCTAATACTATCCTATTCCTTTACAGGATAACATTGCCGTATTTATGGGCCCTTATGCTGCGATTCTTGTTCTCATCATCATTGGACTCTCATGCATGGGAATCAAGGATGTATCCCCTTAACACATGCCCATTTTTACAAAGCTTTAATTTTTGTTGTTGTTTCTATTAACTTGAATTGAAACTCTTTTTTTTTTGCATTATTTGCTTGCATTAGTTTTATTTTAATGATCAGTTTTATTTTAAAAAAGTGTGCCCACTTTTTTGGAAAAAAAAAAAGCAAATGAAGTTTTTGCAATTCTTCATTATTCTGAACTATAATGTTTTGTTGTTTAAATATTTTTAATCAGATGAAAGACATAAAGAAAATTGTTGCTAATTTTTTTCTTTTTTTATTTATTTTTAATGCAAGAAATTTTCTGACGGCTTTAAGCCGTCCATATTTTTCTAAATATTCAAATCTGAGACGGTCCATAACCGTCCTTTTAAGGTTCATCAGAGACTACTCATAACTGTCCTTTTTAAGGATGGTCGATGACCATCCTTTTAAGGTTCATTAAAGACTGCTCATAACAGTTCTTTTTAAGGATGGTCCTGGACCGTCCTTTTAAGATTCATCAGAGACCTTATAAAGTCTATATTTATTGACGGTCGATGACCGTCCTTCTTTACAGATGGTCCATAACCGTCCTTTAAATGTCCATAGAAATGACGGTTCATGACCATCCTTTAAGTAATACGACACCCCAAAATAGGACGGCCCTTGCAACGGTCCAAAACCGTCCTTTATTGTCTTTTGAGACGGTTTTCAACCGTCCTTTTTTCCCAGTTTTGGCATAGTGACTTGTCTTTTCATGCTTTAATATTTCAGGGTATATGAATAGAGTGAGTTATCAAGCAATTTAGCTTTTCTTTCACTATCCATTGTGGGAGATTTAGTTTTCATGTTTATCTTACCCACTTGATCCCCTGACTTCTTCATTCTGTCATTCATTCTAGGTGGTGATGGATGAGTATTTCTCCTAGGTGGACTTTTGACATTCTGTATTTCTCTGGTTGGTTTGAATTTATCAATATGATTTTGACCAAAGTTATGTGGAGTCCTTCTAGGTGTCAAGCATTCAAACTTATAATGACCCGAATCACCACATAAATGACAAACTAGAGTAGTTCTCATATTACTACCTGAAGCAGCTGATTTTTCAGTTATTGGTGCTGCATTTTTAGTTTTTATTTTAGTTTTATCATACCCTAGGCCACTCTTGTTTTTTCCTCATCTTCCCATCCCTAATAAATTTTCTAGCTTTTCACCACTCTGGGAAAATTTATAGTTTATTTCAGCAAATTTTTTGAATTTCTCTAAGTCAAAATGAAGTGTGTGATTCTCATTCTGGAGATGCTCATTTTCATCTTCTAACAAATCAACTTGTTTAGTAAGCTTTGATGATTCCGTTTTTATGGATAGATTGATTCTTTCCAACTTATCATTATCTGAATGATATTATTGTAAGTCATTGATTAGATGTGTATTAATTTCCAAGGTTTTGTCCATATCTCTTTGAAGCAATTCTCTTTTGTTTTTAGACATTCCAAGTCTTTTAAGGATGTGGATGCTATGAATATAGAGTTGATTGTAAGCATCTTATAGTTTATCCTATTTCTCTTCTTCCTCTTCAGATTCCTCATTATCAGATGGAAATGATTCAGTGGCTTAGTTCTCGTTCTCAGTTTCAATGGTAATGATTGGAATAGTGGAGACCATAAGGATTTTTAAGGATTTCTGGTCTCTATCGCTCTTTGAGTCACTAGATTCTGAGTTTGACTCTTCTGTATCATCCCATGTGGCAGCCATTGCCTTGCCCTTAGTTTTTCTGTTTGAGCATTCAGTAGACAGATGTCCAAACTTCTGACAGGCGTAACATTATGGTTCTTTGGTCTTTTTACCAAATTTACCTGCAGAAGGTCTGTTGTCTATCTTTCTTCCTTTAAATGGATGGCCACAATTTTTCTGAAAGAACTTTCTGAAACATTGAGCCAATAAAGCCACATCCTCATCTTCATCTTCTCTTTCACTTTCAATGTCCTCATGTGTTGTTTTCTTTAAAGTTTTGAGGATAGTATTTTTAGATTTGGGTTTGTTTGAAGTGTAGTTCAAATGTTTGTAAGGAACCTACCAGTTCTTCTACTTTTATTTCGTCTATGTTCCTACATTCTTCAATGGTTGTTACTTTAGGATTGAATCGTTCCGGTAGGGATCTTAGAATTTTCCTACAGATTTTTGGTACCGGAACTTTCTCTCCTAATCCACCCATGGAGTTGCAAATGATATTCAACTTTGTGAAAAACTCCATGAAGGTCTCATGCTCTTCCATTCTGAGACCTTCGAACTGTGATGTCAAGAGTTGCAGTTTAGATCTCTTCACAGAGCTTGTTCCTTCATGGGTTGTTTCCAACAAATCCCATGCTTCTTTGGCTGTCCCACACATACTGATCTGATTGAAAATATCTTGGGACACATCACAGTAGATAACATTCATAGCTTTAGCTTCAGATGTTTATTTTTCTTTGTCGAATATTGTCCACATTTCTTTAGATTTTGGTTTGGTGATAGCTGTGTCATTTTCAAGTATTACTTGTTCCGTAGGTGGCACATATCCTCTTTCAACAATATCCCAAACGTCATGATCTAAGGATCTCAGAAAGTAGTGCATCCTAGCCTTCCAGTATGCATAATTTGATCCATCAAATACTGGAGGCCTAGTGACCGATGAGCCCTCTCCTTTGGCCACATTCCCAATTTCAGTTAAGATCACTCTCTAGGTGTTCAAGCCCTTAAAGAGAGACCCGCTCTGATACCATTTGAAATTGTGGTAATGACCACTTTAGTTGAAGTAGGAATATGCCAATCTGTTTTAGAGGGGGGTGAATAGGACTTTTTAATAATTTTATATCAATTCAAAAACCTATCACTCTAATCCTAACAACAAGCATACATTTAAGATTACTCAAGAGTAACTCTACTGGCTTCCAAGCCCTGTAGAGGATCCAATCACAACCTATTTGAGAGATGAACAATATGCAAACTAGATTATGATGGATATGACTGTGGTGTATGTGAGATGTGATCTCAGATAATCAAATATGAAGATATTAAAGGAAATCACATAAAATATAAGTCAATAGCAATCTCAAACACAATCATTTTTATAGTGGTTCGACTACTTGTCTACTCCACTCCTGGTAACCGCACTCAACCCGAGTGTACTGGATTTCACTAAGGAGGTTTCACACAATTCACCCCAAACCCAAGGTTTTTCAATCAAGTTCACATTTAACCTTTACAACCTACACCTAGGCTGACTGTTTATACTCTCACGAGCAAAGGTCAACACATAGCACCTATTTTTAGGCACACGGACCAAGGATCTTCCATAAGACCCTAACTATTTATGCTCTCACGAGCAAGGGTCAACACAACGCACCCACTTTTAGGCACACTGGTTAAGGATCTTCCATAAGACCCTAACTGTTTATGCTCTCCACAGAGCAAGGGTCAACACAATGCACCCACCACATACACTCTCGCCAAAGGCCTCCTAGAGGACTTGCAAGGGGTAAGAAACACCTTAGAGCCAATCCTACAAAGGAGTGATCACAAGGGTCCTCTGGACTTTGATAACTTATAGATAAGTAGATGAGTCTCTTTTAGCTCATTGACGAAGATCTCCTCCTTTGTTGATGAAGAGTCTTCTACTTCCTTAAACCGTAACTCAGAAGATGTACCAATGCATGGCGATGAGTTAGGTCAAGGCTATAATGGAATCCTACTCTTCTAAATGTTTTCCTATAAGGAAGATAGAGCGATTCTAACCATCTATGCATTCAAGGCATCTCAGCTTAATGATTTGTCATTACGGAGGTAGCTGGAGGATCCTTGAATGCGAAAGTTCATTCCCCAATCCACTTTATTGAATATCAATGATGAAAGTGGATTGGAGGGTGAACTCCCATGAGAGAAAGGGATTTGGGTATATAATCTAAGGTTAAACACTCAAAAGCACTCTACCAGCAACTAAAGACAAGCTCTCTATATATAGGCAAAAAGTTTCAACGGATATAAAACGGTCACATTTATGACAGAGTTAGATATCATCGAGCAGGGTTGATATCATCGAGCATATACTCTCGATTGCATCGACTGGCCTCTCGATGACATGAACTCAATGTCATACGCTTTTAAAACCTTTTGCCAGCTGGTCGAGGAAATCAAGATAGGTGTCGATATCATCAGATTTTGAACTCCGATAGTATCAATACGAGGTTCGATTCCTCGATAATTGAAAATGAGAGAGACTTGCTTTGATATTTTCAGGTCAACAGATATGATCGAGGTACACTCGATATCATCGAAATTTGAATGTCGATGATATCGGTAGTTTGGTCGATGTATCGATAAATTTAAAGGATTTTTTAGTCAAACTTGTTGGATAGTTTATGTCCATTCTCGATGCAATCGACTCAGCCTCGATATCATTAATATTTGAATATCGAATCTATCGAGTGCCCCTCGATCAAAGATAAATTAGCTTGAAATATTGCTGTGGAAAACTGTGAGTCCAAGAATGACATCATTGAAAGCCTTCCGATATCATCGAGATTTAAATTCCGATGATTTCGAGGAATACTTCGATATATCAATAATCATATGATTTTTCTTAGAAAAAAATAGGGACACATATGCTCTACTGTCGATTTTATCAAGTCAACTTTGATAAACTCGAGATTCGAATATCGATGATATCAATAGGTATATCAATACATCGATAATTCTGTCCAGATGAGTATGTGGTTGCTGGACATATTTTGTCCTCATTTCAATGATATCGTTTAGTCATCGAGGATATCGACAGCGCATGTCAATAATATCGATAAAATTGACAGAGCTAGAAAACTTAGATATTTTCTAAATTTTGAAAATGTTTTCTAACTCAAAACCCTATAATGTTCTAATTTGTTTTAAGGGTTTTATATACCTGGTGTTTTGGGACATGGGATGTGAGGCTTAGATTTACTTGTGGCGAGTACGAGCACACATCCAGTTGAGGCAGATAGCTGATTAATCTTCCTATGGAGGTTTTCTGTCAAGTTAACTCAACACTCACGATAATTGAAAAACCAAGGCACTTTATTTTAGCCGTAGCCTTTGTTTTGAAAACCGTAGCTATTACTTACTTCAGCATATTGCTACAGATTTCATTCAACTTTTAGCTACTGATATTATCCGTAGCTGTAGCTACATTTCGCTACAGAAATTATAGCTACTGCTTTTTTTTCGTAGCTACTTGTATCTATTGCTATGGATGTAATCTGTAGCCGTAGGTATATTTCACTACAGAAATTATAGCTACAGCCTTTATCCGTAGCTAGTGATATCTATTGCTACAGATTTAATCTGTAGGCGTAGGTACATTTCACTATAGAAATTATAACTAGGCTTTTATTCGTAGATATTAATCTCTATTGCTACGGATATAATCCGTAGCAATAGGTTTTTGGACCTTTAGCTACCTCACCAATAGCGAAGGACGTGCTATGGACTAGATCCATAGCAAAAGGTATTTAGCTATGGTTTTTGGCTGTAGCCTTTGCTTGTTTTTCTTGTAGTGGAACCTCAAGTGTGGCCCACTCCCTACCACCCAATCTCCCATCCTAGCCATCCAACCTTCATCATCCTCCATCAAAATCAAAGCCAAGGAGTTAAGGAAGCCAGGGGACCAAGAAGGAGTGATATAGGTGGGTGCTCATGGCGCTAGATCTTGATTGTAATTTAGGGTCCACACGATTTTTTTGGACCCATCTTGATGTATGTATTATAATCCTCGGAGGGCTCATAGTGGTCGAGCCCTCCATCACATGGTTTCTCTCTCTCTCTCTCTCTCTCTCTCTCTCTCTCTCTCTCTCTCTCTCTCTCTCCTTCTTTCTCTCTCCTTTTGTGTGATGGGCCACCTTGATGTATGATCCACGCTATCCATTTTGTGGGCCACATTGTTGCCCAAGCAAGGCCTACCTCGTTGCCATGGCTGGGGCCCATTCTAGCTGTCCATTAGGACTGGCCTAGACCAAAGGAAAATACAAATATCAGTTTGATTCAAACCGGGTGGGCCACAGTGACTTGGGCCCCACCTGGATGTATGTAATGTATTTTTGGACTTTCCATCAGTGGGGCACTACTGGACCGTTTGTCTAGCAGGTGCAGACCCATCTGATGGGTTGTATCCACACCGCCCATCCGTCTTTTCATCCCGATGGTGGGCCTGGATGAGGAAAAACAAATATCAGCTATTTTTGGCACGTGTGGCCCACCCACATGGGACCTATATGTGATGCCTGTATCTTGCATCCAGGCCGTCCGTCCAGGCTTGGACGCTAGATGGTGGAGCCCACTTTATATAAATAAATATATATATTATAGTATAATATAATAATATTATTATATTATATTATGGTGGGCCCCACGTAGGACCCACCTGATGTGCAAAGCATATAGGCAAGTGTATCCCATATCAGCTATATAGGTGACTGTATTGTCATTAGTAAGGGGACCTAATCATGAGGGATGTGTTATATCCTAACCGTTCATCCGGTATGTGCTGACGTCAACAAGTTCTATGGGTTAGATCACTAGGTAAGTGTAATATCTACATAGTCCACCAAGCTGGACGGTGGGACCCACATACACGTGTGGAGTCCAGCACCGTCTAACAGGGATGGTGGGACCCCACCGTGATGCATGTGTCTTATATCCACACCGTCCAGTGGTCAGACGGTGGGGATCACTGCGATGTATATGTTTTATACCCACGCTGTTCATCTATTTCATCAACGCCGTCCATCTATTTTCTGTGGTGTGGGGCGCACAATGATGTATGGGTCTTATCCGCACCATCCGTTGCTCAACGGGTGTGGCCTTACCCTAATATATGAATTCTATAGTCACGTCATCCATCTGCTGCTGTATGGAGCCGACCGTGATGTATGTGGCTTACATCCATGCTTTTTGTCCATTTTGGGCTGTGTGGGCCCCTACCTTGATGATGTGTTGTATATTACTCCTTCCATCTATGTGTGGTCCACCTCGATATATGTATTTTATATATATGTTGTCCGTCCATGGCCCACCATGATATATGTGTTAAATCCACACTGTGCGTCTGTAAGGCCATATAATGTATTCACACCGTGCATATGGGACGTGGGACTCACGTGATGTATATGTTTGATCCAAACGGCCCAATCTGATGTGTATATAGGCCCATTTGGCAAGGTCTGATGTGATGTAATGAGGCCCATTGTGATGTATTTGAGGCCCAAGCGTGTGAGGCCCATTGTGACGTATATTAGGCCCATGTGAGAGGCCCATTATGATGCATATTAGGCCCGTTCGAGCGGCCATTGTGATGTGCACTAGGCCCGTGTGAGAGGCCAATTGAGATTGTATATAAGGCCCATGCGATGCGGCCCAATGATGTATATGAGGCCCATGCGATGCTGGCCACGTGATGTATATGAGGCGCATGCGATGCGGCCCACTTGATGTATATGAGGCCCATGAGATGCAGCCTATTGTGATGTGTAAGGCCCATGTAATATGGCCCATTGTGATGTATATTGGGCTCTTATGAGAGGCCCATTATGTAGTATGGGAGGCCCTTACGTGAGGCCATGGGCCCCACTATATGTTTGGCCCCATAAGGTCCACTCCTTAAGAGCAATGTTGGTTGAATGTCAATATTGATGGGCAATGATGGTTAAATATCCACATTGTGACCTTCCCTTGGGCCTTGTTAGGCCTATTCTTGATATGAGTAGGCCGTCTAGGCCCATCCTTGGTATGAGGAGAGTCCACGATCCAAGCCCATGCACATCATTTATATGCTTGATATGAGGAGTGATTGATCTAGCACATGCCATTGGGCAGATTATTATGGGACTCCCTAAGAGACGGAGTTACCCCACATGAGCGTGCGGTACGTGCAGGTTTGATGCATTACTAGATGGAATGACTTATGTATCTCGTAATTTTAGGATATGACTACTGTACACCCTATCGATATCACGGTCGTAGCTTTCACAAGAATATAGTGGATGACAAGATGGGACACTGAAATTTTTTTCTACATAGGGTGTTATAGATGTCCCTGGGTGAAAGTCCTTAAACCTCCATGGCCAGGAGGCGCTCCAACATCTAGACTAAGTGGATACATGAGCACTTGAGTGCTGAATACCAGTAGGCCACATCTCCCACTATGTCGTGGTCGGTTGGAAGGGGGTGTGGCCTTACCCGCCCGAGGGATGGGGGTATAGCTGAGTTTGAGTAGCTCATAAATGGATCTGTTATCGATGTGCTGGGTAGATATTGGCTTACTACTGGCCAGGAGAATAGTGAGGTCTCTTCCACTTGTATGGTTGCGCGTCCAGTGGGCGGCGATCTGTGTAGAGTTTAGTAGACCTTGGTGATGATCCCAAAGATGTACGATACTGATATGTGGACTTATTGAGTAAGAGTTGTATACTCATCATTTTACTCATCCATTCATTCATTCACTATCCACTTAAGCTATTGGTGCGTAACTAATTGTTATGTGTACCTTCATAATGGCCAAGATTTCAGTTAGGGCACGTGACCAACCTGAGATCATGAGTCTACTACATTGAGCCTGGCTATCCAAATTTAGGTATGGGACTGGTTTAGATAGAAGTCACTTGTGATGGACCCCATAGCCTGCGATAGTACGTACTATCATCCTGACTTGATGCTCCCTCTTGGTCATTTTATTTGCACTGCATATTGCATTGCATCCTCAACACATAGCATTTGGTTTACTATGCTTCCATATCGCATAGCTTGAATGAGGCTAACGGTATTCGTGGACTCATCAATATTTGCATATTGCATTGTATCCTCAGTATTATGATATTTGGCTTATTATGTCTCCGCATTATATAGTTGATCTACATTGCTTCCTCAGTATATGATATTCGCTTATTATATTTTTGCATCGCATAGCTTGGATAAGGCTGATGGTATTTATGGACTTACCAGCATGTTTTCACATTGCTCTGATATTACATACTTGGCACTTACCTTACGCACACACTTACACCACCCTCTAAGCTTTCTTTAAGCTTATGCACGATAGATGCGTATAACTGGCGTTAGGTCGTAGCAGCGTTGAGCTTAGAGCGTGCAGCTGTCTTCTGGAGCTTTGATTTTTGATATATATATTTCTCTTTCAGCACTGTATTTAACTGTTTATATTAGTGGATATGTGATGATGATGTTGCCTTTGTAATTTGGGTAAACTTGTGGTTATTCTTCTTATGAGATAAATGTACATTGAAAAATCCTCCTTATATGATCCCAGGATCAGAATTTGGCATATGAGTGTTGACAGCTGAGAATGGGGTACTACAGAGGATGTCGGCAGCAAATTCGGCAATCGAAAATTCTTTGTGATCGGTTTTCAAGTTTGGGGCATGACAGTGGATGGCCGGATTGGATATAAAAAATACTTGGTTCTATCACTGTGGGCACATAGGATGTCCTTGGGTAAGAGTCTCAGAACCCTTTTAGTACCAGGAGATGCTCCAACGTTTAGACCGAGTGGATACATGAGCGCACAAGTGCCGAATTCCAGTAGGCCCCGTCTCCCACTATGTCGTGGTCAGTTGGAAGGGGGTGTGGCCTTATCCGCCCAAGAGAGGGCGTTATAAGCTAGGCTGAGTTTGACCAGCTCACAAATGGGTTCGCTTTGATAAGCTAAGTAGGTATTGACAGACTACTTGTCAGGCAAATAGTGTGGTCTCTTTCACTCGCTAGGTTGTATAGCTAAGGAGGCGGCAGTCAGTGTGGAATGTACTAGACCCCTGTGATATCCTAGAGGGGAACTGTACTGATATATGTACTTGATGAGGACTGGCATGCATGCTTTGCATCTTGCATATGACATTTGAATATGTAAGCCTTGCATCGCATGGCCTTAGTATGGCTGATAATATTCATGGACTGGCCAACATTTTCACTTACTCTGATATTATATGCTTGGTTCACACATTTGCACACACATGCACACACCTTCTAAGTTTTTCGTAAGCTTATGTATGACCGTTGCGTGCAGGTGACGTTGAATCGCAACAGCGCTGAGGTAGGAGCATGTGGCATATTATTTTGGAGCTTTTTTTTTACTATCCTTGTATTTCCCTTTCCGCATTGTACTCAAATGTTTCATTATAGTGGATATGTGGTGATGTTGTTTTGTGACTTCATTGTGCTTGTGGTTATGCTCCTTTATAATAAAAAATATATATATATACACTAAAAATCCTCCTTGTACAGTCCCAGGATCAGAACCCGGCATATGGGTGCTGGGAACCAAGAATGGGGTACTACGGAGGCTGTCGGTGTTGGATTCAACAATTAGAAATTCCGTGAGCACGGTTTCCAAGTTTGGGGTGTGACAAAAGAGACTTCTATATGTCTAGTGGGGCATAATGTTCATCCCCTACTCTTGTAAGTAACATACCGGTTAAAGCCGATCATCGCATGATATATCTGATAATCATGCTAGTGTACTTAGTCTAGTAGGACACACTGAGAACATGCTTAGTATTGCATCATGATACATGCCCATACGCATTATTTGTATGCTTGTTATGAGGAATGATTGATCATAGCATATGTCATTGGGTTGAGATGTCACGCCCCAAACTCGAAAACTGGGCTCAAAAAATTCATGATCGCCAAATTCAGTGCCGACAACCTCCATAATACCCCATTTTCGGCTCCCAGCGCCCATACACCAAATTCTGATCCTAGGATCCTACAGGGAGGATTTTTCAACATACATTTATCACATAAGAAGCATAACTACAAGTTTACCCAAATCACAACGACAACATCATCATCACATATCCACTAATATAAACAATTAAATACAATGCTGAAAGGAAAATACATATATCGAAAATCAAAGCTCTAAAAGACTGCTGCATGCTCCAAGCTCAAGGCTGCTGTAACATAACATCACATGCACGCATCTATCGTGCATAAGCTTATAGAAAGCTTAAAGGGTGATGTAAGTGTGTGCGATGCACGTGCCATGCATATAGATATTAGAGTAAGCAGAAATACTGGCAACACATAAATCGTACAATATCAGAGTAATGCAGAAACATGCTAGTAAGTCCATAAATACCATCAACCTTATCCAGGCTATGCGATGCAAAAACATAATAAGCCAATATCATATACTAAGGATGCAATGCAATATACAAATCCCGACGAGTCCACAAATGCCGTCAACCTCCCAAGGGCAATATAAAGGACCACAGGGGAAGCTATAGGACGAATAAAGGATAGAGGGGTAGGAGAAGCGACTTCCCGACAGCACCAACCTCAAGATTATCCTTCTTAGGCTCACTCTCCTTGGGTTCTTCCTTTACAGGAATAGGCAACTCAGGCTCTTCCATCATGTCTCCTTTGTAAGGATGAAGTGGATTCTGATAGGAGATTCTTGACTCTATGGTGTGAATTAGTTTGTTCACTTCAGAAGGCCGTCGATTTCCTCCGGTGTGTTGTGGGTTGACGTATCCGTGATGCGGTTGATCCACAGTACATCACCTTTTCAGGCGTGACGTGGGTGGTTCAAGTGATGCATCAGGCTGTGTTATGCAGTCCGTGTGTCTTAGAACTCCACTTCATGTTGGGAATATCAGAATGGTTAGAGAGGACATTATTGGGTGTGACGTCCAGAACTTGGGATTTCCCTGAATTTTCGTGCGATAAGAATGTTTCAGGTGTCTCTACTCTGGACCTATCAGTGTCATTTAGACTATAACACCTACAATGAGAGGTTCTCGGTAACAATAATCCAAATACATACAGCAGGAGAAACGACATTGAATAGAGCCTTGTCCTTTGACGGTCAGTCTCTATCCTTTTTTGGGATTTCCTAATGTGCCTACCAGTCTAAATGTACCTTAGTATCCCTCCAGCATACTAACTAGAGAACAACATCGGTTTTACTCTAAAGGGGGACACATATGGTAGTATACTTTTACTAGTTGTCGGGATACAACAAATAAAAAATTTCAAATTTTTTTGTTGACTGGCGCGTGAACTATCTACGCGGGCGGGCATATGCACTTACGCGCTGGCGTACATGCATGCGTACTATCTACGCGCGCGCACACGCGCGTGTATAATTGGGAAGCGCCTTCAGCGGATTGAGGGAATTATTACCATTGGTTAGGCGCCAGCCATAAACGAAGTAAAGGCATTATCATCGGATGAAAGGCCTCTTTATTATCTATATTCTTTCTCGACCGTTCCTGCAGATGTCACAACTTCTTAGGTATATAAAAAAAGTCAAGCCAAGGGTATTGTGCTATCTTTCGATAGCACATTTCAGATCACAGGATACAGCTGAAAAAATGCTAGGAGCTAGTGCCAGTCTAGCTGCTCTAACAAACCAACAAGCTAGTGGCATTAGCGCCTAGGGGATGATCAAGATCAGAGTCAGAGGAAGGCGAGAAGACAATTATGTTCCTCCTGACTGAACAATTTCTACCCCATCCATTTCAATACCATCTTTTTAAAGTGAGGAATATTCATCATTTCATGCCTCCCCGCACCTTTCCCTGATAACCCTACCTATAATTATAAGTAGGGGTAGGCAAAACTCTTCCTTTTTCGAATCTTCTGGGTAGAACAATATGCTAGGTGGTTAAGGAATTCCTTCCTCCGTAGTACCATCTTTTAGGCCATATAAATGTAGAAATGTAGCAACCCAGAATACCATATGCCACAGATGTATTGCAATATGCGGTGCGAATGAAATGACTAAGCCGGAGTGTGAAGTCGGGATGATAGTACGTAGTATCGCAGGCTACGAAGTCCATCACAAAGGACTTCTATCCAAACCAGTCTTATACCTAAATTTGGATAGATAGACTTAATATGGTAAGCTCTTGACCTCAGGTTGGTCGCGCACCCTAATTGAAATCCTTCCCATTGCGAAGGTACATATATCAATTAGTTGCGCACCACCAGCCCAAGTGGATAGTGAATGAATGAATGAATGAGTAAAATGCTGAGTAAGTAACTCCTGCTTAATAAGTCCACATATCAGTACTATACATCTCTGGGATCATCACCGGGGTCTAGTACACTCTACATGTAATCGCCCCCCACTGGATGGGTAACCATGCAAGTGGAATAGACCTCACTATCTGCCTAACCAGTAGTCAGCCAATATCTACCCGACATGTCGATAGCGAACCCATTTATAAGTTGGTCATACTCAGCCTAGCTATGCCCCCTACCCTCGGGCGAGTAAGGCCACACCCCTTTCCAACCAACCACGACACAGTGAGAGACATGGCCTACTGGTATTTGTCACTTGGGTGCTCATGTATCCACTCAGTCTAGACATTGGAGCATCCTCTGGTACCTAGAGGGTTTAGGTATTTTTACCCAGGGACATCTACGGCGCCGCGATGCTAGTAACAGATTTTTGGTGTCCCATTTGGCCATCCACGATATGCCTGTGGAGGTTACGTCTCTAATGTCATTAGGGTGTACAGTAATCACAACACATAATGCAAGATGCATGAGTCATACAATCTAGTCATGCATTAATCCTACACATACCATGCGCTTATGTGAGTCAATCTCCGCCTATCAGGGAGTCTCATAACAACCTGCCCAATGACATATCCAATGATCAACCACATCTCATAACAAACATGCAGATGATGTGTATGGACATTATCATGATGCTATGTTATTACATACTCATAATCAGTATTGATAACTGGTATCGATAATCGGTATCGATAATCGGCCTCGATAATCAGCATCGATAATCGGCCTAATAAAGGGCCTAAGGGAAGGTCATAATGTGGACATTTAACCATCATTGCCCATCAATGTAGACATTTAACCAACATTGCTCCCAAGGAGTGGCCTGCATAAAGCCAGACGTATAGTGGGCCCATGGCCTCACTTAAGGGCCTAATATATATCACCATGGGCCTCACTCAAGGGCCTAACACATATCACTATGGGCCTCGGCACATGGGCCATAAATACATCACATCGGGCCTCACTCATGGGCCGCATATACATCACAATGGGCCTCGGCACATGGGCCATAAATACATCACATTGGGCCTCACTCATGGGCCGTATATACATCACAATGGGCCTCGGCACATGGGCCATAAATATATCACATCGGGCCTCACTCATGGGCCGCATATACATCACAATGGGCCTCGACACATGGGCCAAAAATATATCACAATGGGCCCCATACACAGGCCGCATCACATGGGCCGCGCCATCTACACGATTCATCTATTTTTAGAGATCATTTAAGAGCATTTCCCGCAAGAATTGAATCATATTGAAAGATCATTTGGACCATACCACAAATAGCATGGAGATAATGATTTCCACCCTTTAAAATTCCCAGGGCCCACCATAACATTATTTTCCATCCAATCTATTCATACGGTCACAAAGACCTGAATTAAGAGGAAAAACAATATCATATTGATCCAGAACTTCTATGCTCCCAAAAGGGTGCAATGGTGGACGTTCATTCCTCCACTGTTTGCGATGTGGTCTACCTAATAGATGGTTTGGATATTACAACTTATACGACAAGGTGGGTCCCACCTGATCAGACCTTGCTGTTGTCCAAACAAGTGTATGGTTTGGATGTAACACATACATATATCAGACCCATAAAGCTTGCTGATGTGTACAATAGCTAGGAGGGTTGCTGGCCCACTGTCCAGAAGCAAATGGATGGATAGGATATAACGCATGCCCATGATTAGTCCACAGATTGGATGGTTGGCGTGGATGAAACCCATACAATTAGTGGGTCCCACGAAACTTGATGACGTCATTACATCAGCTAAATAGCTAGTTAATCCCCATCGTCCAATGGACGGTTGGGATATAACACTTATATGAGAGAGGTTCCCACCATCCAGATGGATGGTGGGATGAAATACATTCCATGGTGGGACCCTTAGAGCTTGGTGACGTCATGACAGTAGCCATGTTGCAGCTGGGGTGGATGGACGGTATAGATAAAACACTTGCCTTATGATCTAGTCCCATCGTCCAGCAATCTGGATGGTGGAGGTAAAACACATAGATCATGGTGTGGTCCACTACACGGATGGTGCAGATGGAACCCATGCATCACACCTGGCCCCACAGTAGAGATGAACGGTTTAGGTCAACATATGTGTCCAGGTGGGGTCCACCTCAGTGTGGCTCACCTAGTTAGGAATCAAACTGATATTTGTTGATTTCCACTCGCACAGTCCAACAGCAGAGGTTGCTAGACGTCAGATGGTTAGATGGTATAGATGTGATACATCTATCCAGGTGGGGTCTACGTACACGTGGCTCCAACCACATATATATCAAGGTGGCCCATGGATGAATGGCTGGATGCAATGCAGACATCAGGTGGGTCCACACGCATGGCCCACCTGTTGTAGATAGAGCAGGTATTTGTGTTTCCTCTTCGTCCAGGGGCGCTAGAGGCTAAACGGTACCAGTCCCAATGGCTAGGCCCAATCCAATAGGGCTCACTGATGGACGGCCTAGCCTGGTAAAGTACTGACATTAAGGTGGGCCATCATACCAAAAGGGGAGAGAGAGAGAGAGAGACGTGAGAAGGGGAGGGAACCCGCCACTATGGACCCTCCCTTTACAATGCATACATCAAGTGGGTCCCACCACAAGTGGGCCCACAAATAGAAATCCATGGTGGAAATCCCAAGATCACCCACCTATTGGCCTCCTTCTTTAGCTCCTTAGACTCCTAGGCTCCTTAGCTTGCTCTTTGATGGCGGATGATGAAGTTTGGAGTGTGGAGATGGGAGATAGGGTGGTAGGAAGTGGGCTACACTATAGCTTCTTCATGGGAAGCTTGGACGTTTGGCTCTCTCTCACTCTTAGGTTGCTTCAGAAAAAAATGGTTTGAGAAAGAGAGAGAGAGAGGTGATGTAAGAGTGAGAGGGATGGGTGTGATGGGTGAGTGATGGGTGTACTTGACTAGGTATGGGTTGCTTTGACTTTGGGTGAGAGAGGGATGCATGTTGTACTTGATTAATTGATGGGATTGATTTAACATTAGGTAGAGATTCTCTTGCATGACATTTTCCTTAAAATAAACATAGGCCCACATCTCCTAGCCCAGGTATCGTATCGGTGCACGAGACGCGTCATTAGAACCACGGCGATGGTGCGGTCGCTAGGATACAAGTTCCGAGTCAAGCCAACTCAGATCTTTGGGATGCGACCTAGGGTCATGCACAAATGTCAATTAAAGGTTGCAGTTTGTCATAATTCGACCGAGAGGACCGCAGGAGTCTACGAAATAGTACAGACTAGGATACGGGTCTCACATGAGACATTTATGGGACTCCTTGTGAAACGAAATGCCCCACATGATCGCGTAGTGCGCGAAGGATTGATGCATGACTAGATGGTATGATTCAGGCATCTCACATTTGTGTGACACGACTACTATACGCCCTAGCGACATCAAGGTCGTGGCCTCCACAGGCACATCGTGGATGGCCAGATTGAATATCGAAAATACTAGTTCTAGCACTGTGGGCAGATACGATGTCTTTGGGTGAGTGTAACGTCCCGAATTTTTGCCAACTTGGAGTTAGACGTCCTTAGGCAATGGGTCGATCATAACACCTTATTGACTTCTCAGAAGTCAAATCCTAAAGCCTCAAATCCCCTTTCAAACCATTTCCTTCAAAATCTCACCTTTTACTACCTTATTCTTCAAAATTTTCTAAGTAGTTTCATATTAGATATAAATCCTAAAGTTTAAATAATGAAGAAAAATACTAAAACTAAAATTTACTATAAATAGTGAATATATAAATACAATGGGATTTTTACCATTAACCTTTTGGAATCTCATGAAATAAGTAGGTTATTTGGATAGAGCAGCTTCTCTTACCCCAAAATCATATATTGCACATCAAATAACTCATTTCAGGTTACAAAATACACTTATTTCAAATATCAGGTGGCAAAACCACTACCGAACAGCACAGCCGACCGCGGCGCCATCGCGCCGACCGCGGCGGTGCACCAAAATTTGGTGGATCCTTGCCGCAATTTTTTACACTTTTCGACTGACTTCAAAAAGTCATATCTCCCTCAATATAATCCAATTTAGGTGATTCAAAAGCCAGATTGAAGCTCGATAAATCTAGTTTCATATAAAAATAAGTAAAAAATATAATAAAATTTTTAATATAGTTGAATCTAGGTTGATGTGATAACTGATTAAAATTATTAGTTCGGACAACTGCTACTTCTAGAATTTTTAGAATTTTTTCACAACACGAAATCAAGTGAAATTTGGTAGAGATAGATTAGACTTGATGATGAACTACTAAAAAAATAATTAAAATAATATACTAATTAAAAGTGCCAAAAAAGAGCATAGAACTACCCTAGGACCTTATTCTGTCGTAATTAGGGCAGAATTTAGTTAAGTGCTAAAGTAAACAATCGATGGATTTGGTTTGAACCACTTTCTATACAAACTACAAGACCCAAAACCTTAAAATCACTAACTCAATATTACTTAAAAACCTAGGACAAATCTCAAAACCCAGTTGCTCTTGGGAGCACATTGAAACTCCGTATCAGACCTGGACCGCGCGTCGAAAGTTCGATTACCACGAAACTATAAGGTTATGACCATGTTATTGGGCTTGACAACCATTGTGGGAATCGAGCCCAAATAATATCTAGAACCGCACAACTTGAGCCCTGAGCGAAGTGTTTGAGAAATGAGAATATCTTTAGAAAATGAACCATAACTTAAGTGAATTGGACCATTCGCTTATGGGTGAAATTGAAGACTTTAGACCATCAAATTCTGACCAAACTTCACCCTTGGATCAGGAAATTTTCCTGCACATACTGGTATACTTGTGGCCCCGATCGAGTGATGATGACCATTGAACTGATACGGATCATCCACGGTTGATCCACTAATCCGATTGGACTAAAATCGTAACTTGACTTAGATCCACCATCAGGGAACTTACTCCAAGCCGTATGCGAGCAATGGAACCCAGATGAGCTCCATTTGCCCGAAATGGACACCCTTTGGCTATAACCTAAGTATATCATGGCCCTAGGGCCATTTACATCGCTTTTGAGCCTATATATGACCCTTAAACCCACCTCTCTCTCTACCATACGAAATTCTCCAAACCCTAGGTGAGAGAAGAGAGAAAAGAGGAGGAAAGAGTGAGGAGAAGAGAGAGAGAGATAGGGACATCGTTGCTGCAATGCACTCCCACGACTCCATACACCGAATCGCCACCCCACCATCGCTACACGAGCCGTTCCAACTTCGATTTGGGTAAGAAATCCTAACCCTAATCTTGTTTTAAGAATCCAAATAGAGGAATCGATGAAATAGCTAACCCATTTCACGATTTAGGTGTCATTGTTCTTTATACGGGAATGTAGGATTTGAACCGAGTTCGAAACGAGTTATCCGACGAAAGGTGCGGACTATAAACATTTAGGTTATGGTTTTCAAGGCTTTCAATGCCAGTTAATGATTTATGTCTGAGTTGTTTGCCACCATATGATCTTAGTTACGATGTATTCGATAAATAATAATGTGTGTGAACTATGTGAATATATAACGCATTCCATGTGTTTGTTGAAATGTTTGAATCAAATTACTATCATGATTTGTGCTTGCCATGACTATTAACCTAGAATATATGATTGTTGTATGTATGATAACTCCTTTATGAAAGGACTTGCCATAATATATGCTATAACTAATTTAGTTCATATATCTAGTAATGTATAGTCTAAGTGTTTGATAAAATGTCAGAATGAGAAATTGTCCGATGAATTGTATTTATTAAGGGCGTTGAGATAGGATTTTCAACTACCTTATCTAGATGTATAATTTCCTTCATGAAGTCTTAATTTCAACTACGTGATTTATGTATAAAATACATATGTATAATAACATGCTCTATGTGTTTGATAAAATGTCTGAATGAGATATTGTTTGATGAATTGTATTTAATAAGGGTGTTGAGACAGAATTCCTAATTACCTTATCTATATGTATAATTTCCTTCATGTAATCTTAATTTCAACTATGCAATTTATGGATGAATTGAAATGTTCGGTAGTATGTTCAATATGTTGATAAAATGCTCAAATGAGCGTTGTACTTAGGTTGTTTGTTAAATGCCTATATGATTATCACATGTCACCACATGCTGCATTTGAGTATGATTGGGACTACTACGTAGTCCAGGCAATCGGTAATAATTCCTGCATTTGAGTATGATTGGGACTACTATGTAGTCCAGGCAATCGGTAACAATTCCTGTTTAGTCCAGGCGTTTGGTGAATCCAAGTCGTACGATGATTGTCAACAGTGGTTAGGCCACATGGAGTGCTTATGCGCTCCATGTGGATTAATTCAGCGTACGTTCGTACTAATCAAACTTGTCTAATAAACCGATTGGCCTATTATGTGTTTACCATGTATGGATACTACTGCTTGAATCTAAGGTACCACTTACCAATGTAAAGCCCTTTCAACCATGGTACCATGATCTGTTAAGAATCATGAGCTGGGCATGGTGATATGGGACACCATGGTCGAGCTGTTGGCCTATACCGGGGTGACAAGCCTCCCCGTAGTGACCTGTAAGCAACCTAAACTCATGAGCTGAATTTGGTGGTATGAGACACTGTATTCCAGTTGTTGGCCTACACCGGCGCAGCCTGGCTGTGGTCCCAGCGTGGGTTGGGGTGTACCATTTGATCCGGACCCCCTTCGAAAATAGCGCTCTAGTTGGTAGGGTATTGGTGGAGTGACCTTAAGTATAATCAATTGAACTTGCTTATCCACTACTTTCATTAGGGGTGATGCCCTATAACTTGCCTATTGTATGTGATTAACTAGGATTGACGACCCTAGATGGATCCCCGTTGGGTTAATGATATAAAGGGAGGTCCTTAGCTTCTTGAATCTGTTATATGAATAAACTTAACTAAATACTCAGCTAACACGACCATGCATCGCATTGCATCTAACACCCAGTTGCAGCCTAGCTATGGTCCTAGCGTGGGTTGGGGTGAGCCGTCTGATCCGGACCCCCTTCGAAAATAATGCTCTAGTTGGTAGGGTGGTAGGTGGGGTTATTTAGGATTTGCTTTGGTGTTGAAGTTGCACTTTGTGAGGAAGTGTTGTCATGTGTGAACTTGGTTGTCGAAGTCGCTTGAGGGAGTTTTGTACGAGGGCGTGCATCATTACAGCATACCATTCCCGCATTAATAAGAGTACTTAGGAAATGATTGTTGTATCACTTTATCATTACTGTTTGACTGAATTGATAACATGTTAACCTTTGCTTTATAGTTCCACTAAATTAGCTACTCATTCCCACCTAGGATGGTATTTTAAAACATCAACCAGACTGTGTTGTAGATGCAGGTAATGGCAGAGTCTATGCAGCTGAAATGGACTTCATGGATGAGGAGGAGGAATTCTCTTATGTTCAGCTATCAGGCGGGTCTTCGTAGACCTTGTTCTGATTTGATGGGATTATAGGGTTGCATGGATTAGTTGGACAGTTACATCATGATATTTGTAAATTTTGAAACAATACATGTATATATTCAGCCTGGAATCATACTCATACTCTTGGGATTGAGAAACACTTACATACTGTATATACCTATCTCAGTCTTCCGCTCGCTTAATTTGATTATCTCTGGAGTATGATATGTTGTTTTAGTGTAATCATACTCATGTTTAATGCGCTAATATGGACAACATTTAAACATTATTATCTATGTTGCATAAGTGATGCGTTGGAACTCGGGGGTTGAGCTTTGCTCGACCCCCGATTTTCAGGGCATTACAGTGAGAGTCCAGAACCCTTTTAGTACCAAGAGATGCTCCAATGTCTAGACCAAGTGGATACATGAGCACACGAGTACCTAATACCAGTAGGCTGTGTCTCACACTGTGTCGTGGTTGGCTGGATGGGGGTGTGGTCTTATCCGCTCGAGTGAGGGGGTTCTCGAAAATGGGTCCGCTATTGACGAGCCAGGTTGGTATTGGCAGACTACTAATCAAGCGAATAGTATGGTCTTTTCCACTCACTGGGTTTGTGGCTAAGGAGGCGGCAGTCAGTGTGGAGTACACTAGACCCTAGTGATATCCCAGAGGGGAACTGTACTAATATATGTACTATATGTACTTGATGAGGACTAGCATGCATGTTTTACAACTTGCATATGACAGGCCTTGCATTGCATGGCCTTGGTATGGCTGATAGCATTCATGGACTGGCTAGCATTTTCGCTTACTCTGATATTTTATTCTTGGTTCACACATTTGCACACATACGCACACACCCTCTAAGCTTTTTGTAAGCTTATGCATGACCGTTGCGTGCAGGTGACGTTAAATAGCAGCAGTGCTGAGGCAGGAGCGTGTGACAGATTATTTTGGAGCTTTTTGACTATCCTTCTATTTTCCTTTCCGCATTGTACTCAAATGTTTCATTATAGTGGATATGTGGTGATGTTGTTTTGTGACTTGGTTATGCTTGCGGTTATGCTCCATTACAAAAAAAAAGCATATTGAAAATCCTCCTTGAAGGGTCCCAGGATCGGAATCCGGCATATGGGTGTCGGGAGCCGAGAATGGGGTAATACGGAGGCTGTCGGTGCCCGATTCAGCGATCGAGAATTCTGTGAGCCCTATTTCTGAGTTTGGGGCATGCATTATGGTTGTCTTACAGTTGCTGTTTGATCACAAAGATCATCCGTTGAATCTATTTTCCATATTAGCATAGTTTAATTTCTGCATTAGTTTTATTTTCTTTTTATTTATTTTGCTTTGTGGTTTGAACCCTTATGGTTGGCTATATCATTTGGGTTATTGGATAAGTTTAATTTTTACTCTAAGTATCATACTTGCTATTTGAATTTGTGGTTTTTGTTGTGTGGTGTAGATCGTTTATGTCTCGTTGGAGTAGAGATCAAAACAATCAACTCTCCTCTGAAGGTGGACTAGTCCCAGGCCTTGATCATTTATTTAGGAAAGGCAGGCAACACCACTTGGATTCCATGACAGACCTAGTTGATAATACAAATCCAAATCTGTCAGATCCAACTCTAATACAAAACAGAGAAAATCAACGCAATCCTCCTCTTGAGGATGAGAATGAAGTTCATAGGAATGTGTTAAACCAACCACGGACTTTATGTGAACATCTACACCCTAAGAGATCAACTTTACCATCTTGCATTATGTTCCCTGCTCACACAGGGAACATTGATTTTAAACCAGGTGTGATTCAACTGATTCCTAAATTTCATGGCTTGGATTCTGAAAGCCCCTACTTGCACCTCAAGGACTTTGAGGAAGTGATTGCAACATTACAAGTAAATAATGGAAATAGGGGGATGCACTCAAACTTAGGTTATTATCATTTTCTCTAAAGGATTGGGCCAAAGCATAGTTCAACTCTCTAAGAACTCATACCATCACTACATGGCAAGCTTTAAGTAGAGAGTTTTTGAAAAAATTCTTTCCTGAACACAAAACAAATGCACTGAAATAGGAAATCATGTTGTTCTCCTAAAAGGAGAATGAACTATTTTTCCTAGCTTGGGAGCGTTTCAAAGACCTTCTACTCACTTGCCCACATTATGGTTATGAACCATGGCACTTGATTGATGCGTTCCGAAAGGGGCTCACCGTGGATAACCGTCAGTTCATAGAGATGATGTGTGGTGGAACCTTTCTTGACAAAGATCATAATAAGGCTTGGGATTTTCTAGACATGTTAGTAGAGAATACTCAGACATGAGATGTCTCTATTAAACTGAACTAAACTAGACCCATTCCTGGAGAGAAAGCGGGGATGTATGTCCTAAAAGAGGAAGACGACCTTAATGCAAAATCATTGTATTGGCTAAAAAGGTCGAAGTCTTGGAAATTAGGAAGGTTGATGTAATTAAAGCAAACACCTCCTTAGGTAGCTTTTTAAGCATTTCTAGTGGTGCCGACCATGACACAAAGGATTGTCCAACAAGCCTAGTTGTACAAGATATCATGCATGAGCATGGGCAAGCAAATGCTATAAATAACTACCAAAGGCCAGTTGTGCAACCAATGGGAAACACATACAATCCAAATTGGCGTAACCATTCTAATCTTAGCTGAAGGAGTGGACCACAAATTAATGCGTCTAATGCACCTCAAGAGCCTCCACAAAACAACTTCTTTGGGGCACGTAATAATGCACCATATGTGCCCCTACCAAAGCGATCATATGTGGAGGATGCATTAACCGCATTCATTAACTCTCAAGCTCAAATGAATCAATCACTAATCCAATCAAATCAGAAATTAAAGACGGTCGTGGCTAGGATTGAGACTCCACTAAAGGCTAGGGAAAAAGGCACACTTCCTTCTTAACCAGTGTCAAACCCTAAAAATATACATTTCATTGGAGACACAAATCCAAGTGAGCTACATCATGAACAAGCTAAGGCCATCATTACCTTGAGAAGTGGAAAACAGGTCGATAAGAAGATAATACAACTGGTAGAAATACAGGAGGATGACCCACCTTCTCAAAAGAATGATGAACCGACTATGGTTCAAGAGACGCAACAATAAAAGGATAAAGAGACTAAGTCACATGAGCCTCCAGTTCCATTCCTATCTAGACTTCGGAACCTGACTGTGCCGATGAAATATCAAGAGGTGTTGGATGTGCTCTAAAAGGTGATTGTCAATATTTCTTTACTTGATGCCATTAGAGAAATTCCATCATATGTTAAATATCTTAAGGACTTGTGCACTGTGAAGAGGAAATTAAATGTGCACAAGAAGGCCTTCCTCACTAAGAAAGTGAGTGCGATCATTCATAAAAGGGTCGTACCCAAATACAAAGACACGGGAAGTCCCACTATTCCCTGTATTATTGAGAATTTTCAAATTGAGCATGCTTTACTAGATTTGGGTGCAAGTGTCAACCTAGTACCTTATTCGATTTACTAACAAATGGGGTTAGGTGAGCTTAAACCAATCAAGATTACACTCTAACTTGCTGACCACTCCATTAAGGTACCAAAGGGAATTATATAGAACATGAGTCCAAGTAGAGAAATTATACATCCCCGTTGATTTTATTGTACTAAACACTGAACCTTGTGTAAATGCTAGCGCTTAAGTTTCCCATTATTTTAGGTCGCCCATTCCTAGCAACTTCAAATGCAATCATCAATTGTATGAATGGAAGGATGAAGTTGTCTTTTGGTAACATGACCTTAGAGCTCAATAATTTCAATCTATGTAAGTAACCCATAAACAATAATGAGATCCATGAGCTGAATTTTAAGGACTGCTTGAGCTGAATTTTATGGACTGCTTGATAGAGAAAGAGGAATTGGAACCTAGCCTACCTTAGGAATTGGTTGAAGTTTTTTGGGACTTAGAAAATTCTTATTTAGAAAGAGTGCTTGCTGAAATTTGTAATGATAATGAGTATGTATCGATGGAGAACGCGCACTCAAATCCTGTCTGTCAAGGATTTGTAACCTCTGCCATCACCAACCAATGCTCTAAAGCTTGATCTAAAACCACTATCAAATGAGCTTAAGTGTGTATACTTGGGTGAAAATGAAACTTACCTTGTGGTGATCTCTTCATTTTTAGACAAGGATCAAGAGATTAAATTGTTGAATGTTCTAAATGACCACAAAGGAGCCTTGGGCTGGACCATTTCTGACATTAAGGGTATAAGCCCTTCCATATGCACCCATCAGATCCACCTCTATGAGGACACCAAACCAATTAGACAACCTCAAAGGTGTCTCAATCCAAACATGATGAAAGTTGTAAAAAAATGAGGTGATCAAATTGTTGGATGTGGGAATCATCTACCCAATATCTGATAGTGTTTGGGTGAGTCCAACCCAATTAATTCTAAAGAAATTCATAACAACTATTGTGAAAAATTCTAATAATGAACTCATACCAACATGTGTCATCACAGGTTGGCGTGCTTGTATTGACTATAAAAAATTGAATATGGTCACAAAGAAGGACCATTTCCCTCTACCATTCATTGATCAAGTTTTAAAGAGGGTAGCAGGTCACTACTTCTATTGCTTCCTTTATGGATATTTCAGATATAACCAAATAGAGATAGCCTTGGAAGACTAAGAGAAAACCACGTTCACTTGTCCATTTGGCACGTTTGCTTTCAAACGGATGCCATTTGGATTATGTAACACCCCAGTAACTTTCCAACAGTGTATGATAAGTATTTTTTCAAATATGGTTGGGAAGTTTCTTAAGGTTTTCATGGATGACTTCTCTATATTTGCGAGTAGTTTTGAGGAATGCCTCAACAATTTATCTCTTGTCTTATCTAGGTATGAAGAGAAGCACCTTGTCTTAAATTAGGAGAAGTGTCATTTCATGGTTCAAAAGGGAATTGTTTTGGGCTATGTTATCTCCAAAAGTGGAATCAAAGTAGATCGCTCAAAACTCGACATTATTGCTAATCTACCTATTCCTTGAACTGTTAGAGATATTAGATCACTTCTAGGGTACGACAGTTTCTATAGAAGATTTATCAAGGACTTTAGTGTCATTACTAGACCCTTAACTAATCTTCTTCAAAAGGATGTCTCATTTAAGTGGACAGATGAGTGTGCAAGTGCCTTTAATAAAACTAAACCATCCCTTACCACTGCACCTATCACACGTCCACTAGATTGGACACTTCCTTTTGAACTAATGTGCAATGCAAGTGATTATGCCATAGGGACTGTTTTGGGCCAAAGGAAAGATAAATGGCCCTACGTTATTCACTATGCGAGTAATACTCTAAACTCGGCCCAAGTGAACTACTCAACAACTGAAGAGGAGTTACTTACAGTAGTTTTTTCTTTGGATAAGTTTAAGTCCTACTTGCTGGGATCCAAAGTGGTCATTTTCACAGACCACTCGACTTTAAAATATTTACTATCTAAGAAGGATACAAAGTCGAGACTTTTGAGATGGATCCTCCTACTCCAGGAATTTGACTGAGAGATAAAAGATAAGAAAGGAGTAGAGAACGTAGTGGCTGATCACCTTTCTAAATTGGTGTTAAATGATTCCACTGAGGAGATGCATATCCAAGACACTTTCCTTGATCAACAATTATTTGCAATGTCCAAATTGCCTTGGTATGCAGATATAGTGAACTATCTTGTAACAAGCAAAATGTCATATCATTAGAAGTCACAAGATATGAAGTGTTTTGAAACTGAGGTTAGGAACTTCTTCTGGGATGACCCGTATTTATATAAATATGAGAATGATCAAATTTTTAGATGTTGTGTCCCAGAGAATGAAGTTCAAAGTATTATTTCCTTTTGCCACATGGAAGCATGTGGTGGCCATTTTTCTGCTACGAAAACCACTATAAAAATCTTACAGTGTGGGTTCTATGACCCACCATGTTTAAAGACACCCACGCTTTCTGTGTTGCATGTGATAGATGTCAAAGATTGGGAAGAGTGTCCCGGCGCAACATGATGCCTTTATCTACTATTTTACCATTGGAGATTTTTTATTATTGGGGTATTGATTTTATGGGCCCATTTCCATCTTCTTTTGGATTTCTTTATATATTAGTTGGTGTGGACTATGTTTCTAAGTGGATTGAGGTGGTTCCAACTAGGATAAATGACAACAAAGTGGTCATATGATACCTTAAGAAAAATATTTTTTCTAGATTTAGAACTCCAAAGGCCATCATTAGTGATGGTGGGTCTGACTTTTGCAATAGGCATTTGAGGTTTTGATGAAGAAATATGGAATCAAGCATAAAGTGAGAACCTCATACCACCCACAAAAGAGTGGGCAAGCTGAGATTTCTAATTGAGAAATTAAACACATTTCAAAGAAAACTAAAAGGCCAGATAGGAAGGATTGGTCCCTCAGACTATCCGATGCTTTATGGGCTTATAGGTGTTGAGGGTCAAATATTGTATATTATCCCCCATTTATTACTTGGTTTTATGAATATGATAATGCTTAATGTTCTATTTTAATCATGTTTGTGTTGCAAGGCGAATTTAAGAGCTTAAATTGAAAAGGATGTTAAAAGCACAGGCTTATTGCTCAAGAATCACCAAGGCAAAGGAGGGATCTTAGGAGACCAAGAACAAAGAATTCTCATGCCAAAGATCTAAGGAAACTAAGTACGAAGAATGGAGAAAAGATTGGCAAGAGCACAAGTAAAACAGCAGAAAAATAACCAATTTCGGTACTACTTAAGCTAACTTCGGTAGCTACCTAAAGTACATAAAATAGTCCAGGAAGAAAACAACTTAATTTGGTGCTACCTAAGCTTAATTCGATACCACCGAAGCTAATTTCGATAGCTACCTAAGCAATTTTGGTAGCTACCTAAGCACTCTGCACATACAATTTTATATGTGATAAATTTCAGATATGAGTTCGGTGTTACCGAAGCCAACTTCGGTGTAACTGAAATCGCGCAGAGTTGTTGCATAGGGCTAACACGGATTGCATAAATTGAGGCCTTTCGTAAGCGATTTTTAGAAATTTCAAGTTGGTGCATAAGAGGGGGATGCACAACTATAAATAGGAGTCCCTAGGACATTCCTAGGCATGTTCTACGGTTTGAGGAGTAGAGCAAAAAGGTGGAGCCGCCTCTCGAGAGTTTTTCTTCTTCTTCCTTAGTTGGTCTTTTATTTTGTTTAAGAGTTCTTAGTTTAATCATGTTTATGGTTGGCTAAACCTCTTAACTAGGGCTAAGAGGTGAAGCTTGTAGCGTGATTGAGAGGTTTGCTTTTTTTTTTTATTCATGTTTTATTGAACTCTCTTGGATTCTAGTTTGATTATAAGGAATATTTTTAGTTTTTAATGGTTTGTTGTGACAAATTACAATAGATCTGCAATAGCTTTGAATATCTTCTTTTCCTGATTTAAGATTGTGAAATTAGCAAGTTCCGTTGTTCACCATCGGCCTTTGGGCATTGTAGGATGATGAAATCCTTCCTAACCTTCACAATTCTCTTATGATTGGTTGTGGGATTGGTAAATCCTGTTGTTTTCCTTGTCTCTTGGGCATGGTTAGGTGATGGAATCACTTCCAAATCCTCACAATGCTCATCCATTGATGATTAGATCCATAAGAAGTTCAGAGATATGATAAATCTCTTCTTACCAAATGGATAAGACAGGACTCTGATTCCAACTGTGTCCTTGAATCAAACAAGGTAGCATCCTGAGATCCTACAAGTAAATCCTTTGCACCCTAGTTACCACCTTTAAATTTATAAGTTTTAATTACCTTATTCAAAATCACCTTCTCAAATATTTCATATTTAGGTTTACATCTTCTTCTAGTTCTAGTTCAAGTTACTTTCAAAATACACACGAGATTAGTCCTTGTAGATTCGACCTCGGTCTCACCGAGTTATTACTACATCACGACCCTACACTTGGGGTTGTGAACAAGTTTTTGGCGTGGTTTCCCGGCATTAACGGTTGTGTTTTTCTGAGATTAACTAGTTTTGAAATTAGTTTAAGATTAGGGTTTTTCTACTTTCTATTTTTAGGTTAGGGTTTTTTTTAGAATTATTTTAGAAACTAACTTAGCTTTCTATTTCTAAGTTTAGAAGCTTTCATGTTCTATTTTTAGAAACTAATTTTTTATTTTTTAGAAACTTTCCTAATCTATTTTTTAGAAACTAATTTCCTTTCCTTTTTCTGTTTTAGAAACTAACTTTTTATTTTTAGAAACTTTCCTTTTTCTTTTTTAGATTCTTAGTTTTTCTTTCTATTTTTTTTTTTTAAAGAAACTAATTCACTTTCCTTTTTCTATTTTGCAGGACCTTAATTTAGAAACTTCTAATTTGGTAACCTCTTTCTAATTCTCTCCCTTTCTTTTCTAGATTTCTTATTTGTCTTAGGTTTCTTTCTTTTTAGGATTAGGTTAGATTTTTCTTATTTTCTAAAATTTTCTAATCTAAGGGTTTTAGAACTTTCTAATTTTAAAATTTTTTTCTTAGGATTTGCCTGTATTTTTTTTTAGGAAACTAACATTGTTTTCTGTTTTGTAGGATCCTAACATAAAACTCTCTAATCTAGTAACTTCCTTCTAACTTCTTCTCTGCTTACTTTCCATATTGGTGTAGGATTTTTCTTTTATTCTATTTTAGGATTAGATTCAGAGTTAGGGTTTCACCATGAAAGAGTGGGAATGTCAATATGCTGAGATAACTAAGAGATATTGTGAAGGGATGTATGATGATTATGATAGGAAACAACCTATGTCTTAAATTTTTTCTGAAAATATCATCGAGAACCAACCAGAATATGATGTGTTTTGGTGATTATAAGCGAGAGAATAATTGCACTCCATGGATTAAGAAAATAGTATGCAATTATTAGGGTCATTGTGATTATTGGAATGAGGATAATTATCAACCATCCAGCAAGAAGAGAACTATGCATGAATGTATTATGGCTAATAACATGTATCAACAACCACCAAACTCTCCCACCTATGACCTGTATGATTATGAATAGTGGAAACAAAGATATTTAGAAGACGAAACAGCAACACATAGTGACAATTCTCTTGGATCCCTTACCTTTGAAATCCAACCAGAAACGATCCAAGAGGATTCACTTCAGAATTACACGGACTATCTTACAGATATTATAAAAACATTAGAAGCAATTGATTTGCACATTAATAAGATAGTGGAGGCTCGTTCGTCCCATCCACAACCTAATTCAGAAACACAATGCGAAGAAAGTGATCCTAACTCTCTTGTGAAGAAGTTTGAAATTTGGAATGAGGAGTTGGATTTCGTTAATGAGCACACGGTTCAATTTTATGAAGAGTCGATCTTGATGACTGTCCAAAGGAATGACAAAGAGACAGTTAGTTTTCCAATATAATGATATTGACATACCTGGTTTCAATGATGATGAGGAGGTTAGTTTATTCGAACCTCAACCCAATCTAGGAATAGAATGTGAGAAAATTGATCCCATTCCACGTGTGTACTGTACTGAATTAGAAGATGATAAGTATTGGGATGACAGTCATGAATGTACAACTTAAATCCCCCTGGATTCAATATCAAGTTTGGCCCATATTAATGATCAAGAGATTTAGGAAGTTATCATCCATAGTGATCTTCTCCACCCATTTGACATGTCTAAAAAGGCTGAGCTAAGAGTCCTAGAGGGTAGGACTATGCCAAATTATAATTTAAATGCGGAATTAGAAAGAAATAAATAAAAATAGCACTTATCAATCCCTTAAGTAGAAATAAATAACAACCTCAAATGCAAAAGTATTGAGAGGTTGATAAAGATGTTGTTCTAAGGATAACCTTACAACAAAAACCAATGGCTTATGGTAAGACAACTTGATTTCTAGAACGGTCTGTGTATCAAAATCTCAAACCAATGCAGAGGGAAATAAAAATAGCAAAGAAAATAAACTAAGCTATTACAACATTCCCATAATTACATAAAATAGATTACAACATTCTCCACAAAGGCTTAAAGAGAATTTACAACATTCACACCAAGCCAAAATCAACCAACCACCACTACACCAGATATTATAGTGGTTCCCTTGTATGTACACCAACTGTTACAAAAATAGCCACACAACTACTCCACTCCCAATACCCTCTCCCTCGGGATATTGGCTTTCATTATGAAATAGGTTTTTTAAGGTTCACCTAAAACCTTCACAATTGTCTTTCAAGTGGGCTTGCACATTTTAAAAACCCCACACTCTAAGATTTTCTGGATCACCTCATACAAACTAAAAAGAGATTTTTCCTGGCACAACCTCAAAAACCAAAAAGAGATTTACAAAAATGTAAATATACTTATCTGGATATTCTCCTTCGATGAAGCCCGGTGGAACCAATTCGAAGTAGATGTTCAATGTAGATGTTCAATGTCCAAACTCACTTATGAAAGGGTTCTAAATGATTTTTAGATTAAATCATCTTGGGCTAGCTTGATTTGATTTTGATATCAAGAAAGGGGAAAAACTTAAATCCCTTCTTCAAATAAGATTGGAATAGAGAACTCAAAATCAAATACAAAAGAGCTAATCAAAAGAGAATATTAAACGGACACAATATAGCTTAGGAATATCATAAACTTATCTCTCAGAGTGGTGTCTTGATTTTGCTTGAATGACTTACCAAACTCTGAAAATCGTGCTCTATTTATAGGTGAAAAAACTGGTCACTCGAATGGCCCAGAGGTTAGCTCGACTGGTTGAAGGACCAATAAGAATTCAAAATTTCGGGCACGATAAGATAAGATTGATCCACAAGTGGTCGAGTGGCTAGCTCGACTGGTCGAACCCTGTACTCGACTGGTCGAGTGGGACTCAAAAAGGTTAATGGACTTTGAGTCGGTCGAGCACTGTTCACTCGAATGGTTAAGCAGTCTCCAGGACTGGTCGAGGGTCCAACAGAAATTTTGAAAATCCATAACAAACCTTGGACTGGTCGAGAAAATTCTTAGACTGGTCAAGCCAGTACTTGGACTAGTCGAACATAAGTTAGGACTAGTCGAGAAAAGGTCTATAAAATTATATAATGACCCAAATTAAGAATGCAAACAATATGACCTAACCTATGGTCAATCTAGGGTCATTCATACCTTGTAGGTGAAAATTGAACATTAAAACATCGTTCGCTTCGGTTGATAGTTATCTTGAAGTATTTAAAGCTTGTCATTGTATATTCACAGATGAGCTTGAAGTAGTGACCTTGTGACTTTGAGTTTCAACTTGAGAAGATTACTTGAGCTTGAATTCTTTAAGTAAAGCACATTGTCTTGATATAGTTGAAACTTGAAAACTTGATCTAGCACTTGATGTTGTACTTAAATCTCTTATTCTTGTACTTAAAGTTCTTGATGTAGAGTCTCTTGATCTTGTACTGGAATGTTGGTAAGGATGATATAAAGTTGAACTACACAAGATACACATTTCAAGAGGTTTTAGCACTACAAAATTTGACAAATCTAGGAGCTAGATAAGATAGCATTCACAATGTCCGATTTAAATGTGGAGGATGAACCACTTTCAACCAACCCTTCTAACTTTTGTAGGGCATGTTTTGACCACTACCCTGAATTGAATGATGATATGATTTGGGAGATAGACGAGTTGCTCGATATGACTTTGTGTAGACACCCCACCCAGGCTAACAACTTGATAAGGCATGAATCATCCTTAGGAACTGAACCTAAAGCCCATGTCCTACCCCAAACCTCAGTCAAACCTAAAAAGCCTAAAAAGTGCAAAAATCCCAAAAAAGGCCAAAAGCCCAAAAATCCCAAAAGCCTGAAAAATCCAAAAGCCCAAAAACCCAGAAGCCTACAAGTTGGAGTTCAAAGTCAAAGGGAGCTGAGCGGTAGTCGGACTACCGCTTGTGGTAATCCGATTACTGCCGTCTCTTAAAAAATGTGCCCTTTGAGCACACAACTATTCCCCCTATCAAAGTCAACTCTTCCATGCAATGGACCCTGAAACCCACCTTATTTACCATCATACCAAGCTCAAAAGCCTATAAGAAAAGGCCATGTGGCATTACCCTTCTCTCAACCAATCACAAGCTACCACATCATCATTCACCCTCCAAGGTCCTTAGAATTACCAAAATGTCATCCCAAAAGGCTATAAATAGCCTTCACCTCTCCTCATTTCAAGAGGAGGAGAAGAGGAAGAACTCATTACCAAGAATTATGAACCAAGAGGAGAGTGAGAGTGAGAGAGAGTGTTCACAACCCCAAGTGTACGGTCGCGATGTAGGAATAATCTCAGTGAGACCGAGGTCGAATCCACACGGACTAATCTCGTGTGTATTATAAAAGCAACTGGAAGAAGAAGTAGGAGAAGATGAAAACCTAAATCTGAAAGTATAGAGAGTAATTGTGAGAGATTTAATGAAAATTTTAAGAAATTCAAAGGTGGGAAACTAGGGTTTTCGAGGATCCACTTGTAGAGATCAAGGAGATCTATGCGTTATTCAAGAACATAACTGGAATTAGAGTCCCATCTTATCCAATTAGAAGATATCTTTGTAAAATCAAATCTGAACTTCCTTTGACCTAATTCTCAATGGATGAGAGGTGTGAGAATAGGAAGTGATTCCATCACAAAACCATGCCTAAGAGATAAGGCAAACAACAAGATTTACCAATCCCATAACCAATCTGGGAGAATTATGAAAGTTAGGAAGAATTCCATCACCCAACCATGCCCATGGGACAATGGTGAATAACAGGATTTCCTAATTTCACAATCTCAATACATGAAAAGAACATACTCAAAGCTATCGCAGATTCATTGTAATTTGAGTAACAACAAACCATTAAAAACTGAAAGTATTCCTTATAATCAAACTAGAATCAAAGAGAGTTCAATATAAACATGAATCATAGAAATAGAAACATCCCATCACGCTACAAGCTTCACCTCTTGGCCCTAACTAAGAGGTTTAGCCAACCATAGACATGATTAAACTAGAATCTCTTAAGAAAAGCATAAAAATAATTAAGGAAAAGGAAAGAAAACTCTTGGTGCAGGCTTCTCCACACTTTTTCTCCATTCCCTAAACCCTAGATGATGCATACGGATGCCCTAGGGACCCCTATTTATAGTTTTAGGCCTTAAACTTTCGCACCGAGTGGAAATTTCTGAAAACTGTCTCAAATTTACTCAATCCATGCAAAAATTACATAACCATCAACTGGTTGTGGGACGTCCTCGACTGGTCGAGGGTCTCCTTTGAATGGTTGAGTAATACGAAGATTTAGAAGTTTTACATGGTAGAGTTCGAGTCGAGGCACCTTCGATCGATTGAGCAGAGTCAAGGACGGGTCATGCGTACCCAGGACTGGTCAAGCCGGAGCCAGGACTAGTTGAGAATCACCGAATTTCACTTCAAAACTTTGATTTTCTTCATTCTTGACTTGGTTTTCTTAGATCTTCAGTATGTGCACTCTTCATTCTTGGTCTTATAAGATCCATTCATGTCTTTGCTGATTTGTGAGCGTTAAATTCATGCTTTTAACACCCTTTTCAATCCAAAATCTTAAATTCACCTTGCAAGAAAAGCATGATTAAAATAGAACATTAAGCATTATCATGTTCATAAAATCAAGTAATAGATTGGGTTCAATATGCAATATTTGACCCTCAACACAATCCCCAACCAACATTTTGCTAGTCTCGAGCAAAGTATGCAAAAAATGAACCTTAATGCGCAATGTTCAAACCTTTATCAGAAAACAATCTTTTGTATAATCAAGTATGAATGAGTAGTCGCAAGATGAGAAATTGAGATTTTGAAAACCTAGAGTTGAATCACATAAGCAATCAATCAAATAACTCCTTTATCCATGAGGTTAGAGCATAGTTCGCATATCAAGTTTTTTTTTCAAAGTGCTTAATGAAATACTATTTTTCATAATGTTGGTCATGGTCATCATTGAACACCCAATTACTGATTCCGAACTTATCCCCTTTTCCTTCTTTTTCCAATTTTTTATTTTATATTGACAGTCATTTGTATTGATTCCTCTTCTTTAGACATTACATTCTTTTTAAAGACACTTTTCATTCCCCTCAAAGATATTATCATTCTTCATTCTTTATGACCTCTTTGTCGATCTCCTATTTTTTTTACTGGTTATTTTTTCTTCTTTTAAGGTGGATAAAATTCTCCATACTCAGTTCTTAATATCTTTCAATGATCACCATATTAACAATCAAAAAATCTAATACTATTTATCGAAAATAATTTGAATAACATAATATTCAAACTTCCACTCAACCAATAGAGTGTAAGAACCATAAGTAGTAGGTTACTTCGTTGCTACAACTCTAACAATTTAAAATTTGATTTCTATCCTATCATCAAACTCAAAACAGTCTTAAATACACAACTTATCGCTTTCCAAGCAGATAAACATTGAAATTTTTTCAACAATTTTACAAATTTTACTCAAAGCTAAGAAAACACTAATTAGTGTACCTAATCTCTAATCCCCAACCTAAAATCTACATTGTCCTCAATGTAAAAGAAATAAGCATGATTTACAAAAGAGACAACATAATTGAAAGAGAAGTGATGGAAAGATAGTACCTGATGAAGAAATTTTGAGGCTTTTTCCAAATGATATCAGCGTGAAGGTGGGTTACTATAAGAATTAAACAACCGAAAAGTAAACTATCCTAAACAAACGAAAAACAAACTATCCTAAAACAATGGAAGCACACTATCTTAAAACAATGGAAGTAAACTTTCCTAAAATGGCAGAAAGTAATAAACCTAACTTGTCAAACTAGGAGATCAATCCTGATAAACAGGATCATTCAGAGGTATAGACATGTCCTCTGAATCAAATTTCTCAACAAATGGCTTTAATCAATGTCTATTTACTTTAAAATCATTGTCATCATTTGGATTCCAAATCTCGACAGCCCTATGAGGATAAACATTGGTAACAGCGAAAGGACCGGTCTAACGAGATCGAAGCTTGCCCGGAAAGAGATGTAGCCGAGAATTATACAAGAGGACTTTCTGACCTAGCGTGAATGATTTTCGAAGAATGTGTTGGTTCTGAAACACCTTCATTATGTCCTTGTAAATTCTTGAGTTCTCATTTGTATCATTCCGGATTTCTTTGAGTTCATTCAATTAAAGTTTGCATAGGGAGCCAGCGCTGTCTAGATTGAAATTTAAATTTTTAATCACCCAGTAGGCTCTATGTTACAACTTCATAGGCAAGTGACAAGCTTTCCCATAAACAAGTCTAAAGGAAGACGTTCCAATAGGGGTTTTTAATGTAGTACGATAAGCCCATAAAGCATCGGTCAATCGAATTGACTAATCCTTACGGTCAGGGTTAACGGTTTTCTTCAAGATGTGTTTAATTTTTCTATTGAAAATCTCAGCATGCCCACTTGTCTGTGGGTGGTATGAAGTACTCACCTTGTGAGAAATGTCATATTTCTTCATTAAGTTCGCGAATGGCCTATTACAAAAATGTGAGCCCCCATCACTAATGATGGCTCGAGGCGTTCCAAACCGGAAAAGGACATTCTCTTTTAAAAACTTAATGACCGTTTGATGGTCATTGTTCTGGCACGGATTCGCTTCTACCCATTTAGTGACATAGTCTACTGCTAGCAAAATGTATATATTCCTAAAGGATTGAGGGAATGGCCCCATGAAATCGATGCCCCAGCAATCAAATACTTCCATGATGAGAATGGGGTTTAAAGGCATCATATTTCGACGAGACAATGCTCTTAATTTCTGACAATGCTCACAAGCTTTGTAAAACTTATGAGTGTCCCTGAACATAGTGGGCTTGTAAAAGGCACACTGTCAAATCTTAGCCGTGGTCTTTTTAGTAGAAAAGTGACCACCACAAGCCTGAGAGTGACAGAAGGAGATAACACTTTAGTGTTCATTGTCTGGCACACATCTCCTTAATATTTAGTCTGGGTAATATTTAAACAAATACAAATTATCCTAAAAGAACTTACGAACCTTAGCAGAGAATTTTTTTGTTATCTTGCGCAGTCTAATGTGTCAGCGTGAAACCTGTGACAAGATAATAGACAATATCAACAAACTAAGGTGAATGGGAGACTTTGAACAATTGTTCGTCAAGGAACATGTCATTTATATGTGTCGTCTTAAGGGAATCAGAAAGATCAAGGTGGTAAAGATGGTCAACCACTACATTTTCTACTCCCTTTTTATTTTTTATTTCCAAATCAAATTCTTGGAGTAGGAGGATACATCTTATCAGGCGGGGCTTAGCATCATTCTTAGAAAGAAGATACTGGAGTGCCGCATAATTTGTTTAGATGACAATCTTGGATCCAATCAAGTAGGACCTAAATTTGTCTAAAGCGAATACTATGGTTAAGAGTTCCTTTTCCATAGTAGAGTAATTCACTTGGGTAGGATTTAGAGTTCTACTTGCATAATGAATAACATAGCACTTCTTTTCTTTTCTCTGGCCTAAAATCACTCCAAGAGCATAGTCAGATGTATCGCACATAAGTTCGAAAGGAAGGCTCCAGTTGGGTGGCTGCATGATAGGTGCAGTGGTTAACTTGCCCTTGAGCTTAGTAAAAGCTTCCTGACATTGCTCAACCTACTCATATGGTGCATCTTTTTGAAGTAGATTACATAGAGGACAAGAGAGATGACTAAAGTCCTTTATAAACCTCCTGTAAAAATCAGCGTTTCCTAAGAAGGATCGTGCGTCTCGTATGTTCTTAGGTGGAGGTAAGGTAGAGATAAGATCAATTTTAGCCTTATCTACCTCAATTCCCTTATACAAGATGATATGTCCAAGGACAATTCCCTTACGAACCATGAAATGACACTTCTCCCAATTCAGTACCAAGTTCTTTTCGTCACATCTTTTCACCACACATTTAAGATTTTTTAAGCAATCGCTAAAAGATGGACCAAAGACAGAGAAGTCATCCATGAAGACCTCTAGATATTGCCCCATCATGTGAGAAAAAATACTCATCATGCACCGCTGAAAAGTGGTGGGGGCATTACACAGTCCAAATAGCATCCTTCAGTAAACAAAGGTGCCAAAAGGACATGTGAACGTGGTCTTTTCCTGATCTTCATGGGCTATCTCTATCTAGTTGTAGCCCGAATAACCATCGAGGAAGCAATAGTAAGAGTGACCAGCTAGCCTTTCTAAGATTTAATCGATGAAGGTTAAAGGGAGGTGGTCCTTCCTCGTGACGGTATTCAACTTCCTATGGTCAATGCATGTTCTCCAACTAGTAGTGATTCTAGTTGGCAATAGTTCATTATTGGCATTGTTTACGATGGTGATTCTGGACTTCTTAGGAATCACCTGAGTTAGACTCACCCATTGGCTATCGGATATAGGGTATATGATATGCACATCTAATAGTTTAAGAACCTCGGCCCTAACCACTTCCTTCATGTTTGGATTTAGTCTACGTTGTGGTTGTCAAGAGGTCTTCGTATTATCATCTAGATAAATACGGTGAGTATAAATGAAAGGGTCAATTCCCTTGAGGTCGGCAATCAACCATCCAAGGGATCTCTTATGCTCAATGAGAGTAGAGATGAGCATACTCTCCTGTTCTTACTCAAGGTGGGAAGAAATTACTACCGGTTATGTCTCATCTTAACCTAAATAGACATATTTCAAATCAGAGGGTAAAGGTTTTAGGTCAAGCTTCGGTGCCTTGTGGGTAGATGGTAGAGGCATTACATCAGTTTGGGAAAATTCTTCAAATTGTGGCCTCCACTGGTTAACTTCAAGAACCGACACATTATCAAGCATTGTACCCATCTCCTTAGTCATATCATCATCTAAATCATGGGAGTGGGCCAAACACGTCTCTAGAGGGTCAGAGGATAAGGTCATCAAAGTTCTATCCTCCAAGAAAGAATCAATCAAGTTAACATGTAGGCATCATCATCATCTTCTACCTGTTTTCCCTTATTGAAAAAATAATAATATTTAATTCCAATGTCATATTTTCAAAAGACAAATTCATGACTCCATTCCTACAATTAATGATTGCATTTGATGTGACAAGGAATGGATGACCAAGAATGATGAGAATTTGAGTGTTCATGTCCACGATGGGTTGAGTATTCAAAACGATAAAATCTTCCAGGTAGTAAAATCCGTCAACTTGCACCAACACATCCTTAATTATCCCTCTCGGTACACGAACTGAACGATCGACGAGTTGTGATGTGGTCTGGGTGGGTTTTAATTCACCTAGACCTAGTTGCTCGTAGACTGAGTATGGGATTAGATTTATGCTTGCTCCTAAGTTAAGAAGTGCATGCTTAATGCCGTAATTTTCAATTACACAAGCGACGGTTGGGCTACCAAGATCTTTGTACTTTTATGGCACATCTTATGTTAGGATGACACTCACTTTTTCTGTTGGAATTTTTTTTAATACTTTGCCACCTCTTAGTCGTGCATAGGTCTTTCAAAAATTTAGCATATGAAGGAATTTATTTTACAGCATCAAGTAGAGGAATACAAACCTTCACTTGTTTCAACACCTTTAAAATGCCCTGAGAGTTAAAGAGAGGTTTTGGTGTAATCAACCATTGGGGGAATGGTGCAATCGGTTTGCCTTGAAGTTTCGGTTCTAATTCTTGTGGAGCAATGCTTGGTCTATCAACATTGTCCTCTTTCAGGTCCTTAGGATTTTCAGCCCTAACCGGAATAGTTTTTTCAATGGTCTTCCCACTCCTAAGAGTGGTGATAGATTTAGCTTGCTCTATCTAATTTGAAGAGCTTGGATCACTTATTTCATATTGTGATTTGGGATTGGGGAGAGGTTAAGCATGAAGCATCCCCCTCTATATAACCATAACATGTGAATCCATCTTTTGCTTATATTTTGTAAGTTCTCGTATTGCTTGAGTAAGCTCTTGAGTTTGTGTGAAATTTTGAACCAGTTCTTCTTGAGGTTTCACTTGATTTGGAATTTGATTAAAGAAACATTGAGGAGTAGCAGTTTGTCCATTCCTCCAACTGAAGTTTGGATGATTTCTCTAACGAGGATTGTATGTATTGGAGGTAGGTCCATTGAAGTTCTTTGGTAATTATTCATGGCATTGGATTGTTCATCCAACACCTCTTGAAAAGTAGGTATTATTGGACAATTTTCAGTTGTGTGAACGTTGCAAGCACAAATACAGCAAACCGTTTCCTTAACCTTATCCTTCTTTAGTTCTATGGCCTCAAATTTCCTTATGAGATTAGACACTTTAGCATTGATATCATCATCCTCTTTTAGAAGGTATAATCCGCCCCTCTCCTTTGATTGAGTGGGCCTATAAGTGGTGCTTAATTTTGGTAAGTGTCTCACACATTATCGACATTTTTATTCATGAATTCCTCGTTGCACATTATCTCAACCAATTGGCGCATGGAAGATGTCAATCCATCATAGAAAAAGTATGTAATGCGCCACATTTCGAAACCATGTTATGGGCATGAACTGACAAGATCCTTGAACCGCTCCCAACATTACAAGAATGTTTCATCCTCCTTTTGGGCAAAGTTCATGATTGACTTTCTAAGGGTGTTTGTTTTATAATGTGAAAAAAAATTCTTCATGAACTCCTTTATCATATCATTCCATGTGTCAATAGATCTGGGACATAGTGAATGCAACCATGTCTTAGCTTTCTCTTTCAAAGAAAAGGGAAAGAGTTTCAGTCTGACCGTGTCCTCAGACATGTTTGGAAAATATAAAGTGGTCATGATCTCATCAAACTCTTTCAAGTGCAAATATGGACTTTCAGATTCAAGTCCATGAAATTTTGGAAGGAGTTGGATCACCCCTGACTTAATTCCATATGTTCTGTATTTTCTTGAAAAACCATGCATGAGGGTGTGCTCACCCCTACCGGTTGTAAATAATCTCGCAAAGTACGATGCGGGGTTGCTTGATGCACCTCATTCTCATCCTGGACTTCCTCAACCCGAGGTTGAGGTTGTCTTCCCGGTTGATTAACCGATTGATTTGCAGCCATCACTTTAATGGACTCTAAGGATCTCGAGTGGTGTCTAATCCTGTGATGGATAGATAACCCCTCAACCAATCCTCCTTCACTCAAAAGACGTCGAGTGTTGTCACGGACCCACTTAGGCATGAAACACTCTCAGCCCTCAATTCAGATTCTAACCTAAACCTAAAAGAGAGAAAGGAATTTTAGAAATAGAAAGAGAGAGGGAATTAGAAAGAAGTTACCAAATTAGAAGTTCTTAAATTAAGATCCTGTAAAACAAAACAAAACAAGTCAATTTCTAAAAACAGAAATTCTAAAATTAAAAATTTTCTAAAAAATAAAAATAGAAAGATGAATTAGTTTCTAAAAATGAAAGTTTCTAAAATCAGAAATTAGAAGTTTCTAAAAAGAGGAAAAAATTAGATTCTAAAATCAAATTAGGCAAGTTTCTAAACCTAGAATTAGAAAGTTTCTAAAAAAAATCGTAGAATTAGAAAGTTTCTAAAAATAGAAAACAAACCCTAATCTTAAAAATAATAAAACCTTATTCTTAACCTAATTTTAAAACTAGCTAATCTTAGAAAAATGCAACCATTAATCCCCGGCAATGGCGCCAAAAACTTGTTCACAACCCCAAGTGTAGGGTCGTGATGTAGTAATAATCTTGGTGAGACCGAGGTCGAATCCACAGGGACTAATCTCGTGTGTATTCTGAAAGCAACTAGAAGAAGAACTAGGAGAAGATGAAAACCTAAATCTGGAAGCATAGAGAATAATTGTGAGAGATTTAATGAAAAAATTAAGAAATTCGAAGGTAGGAAACTAGGGTTTCTGAGGATCCACTTGTAGAGATCAGGGAGATCTATGCTTGATTCAAGGACACAACTAGAATCAGAGTCCCATCATATCCAATTGGAAGACATCTCAGTAAAATCAAATCTAAACTTCTTTTGACCTAATTATTAATGAATGAGAGGTGTGAGAACTAAAAGTGATTCCATCACAAAACCATGCCTAGGAGACAAGGCAAACAACAGGATTTACCAATCCCATAACCAATCTGGGAGAATTGTGAAAGTTAGGGAGGATTCCATCACCCAACCATGCCCATGGGACGATGATGAATAACATGATTTCCTAATTTCATGATCTCAATACATGAAAAGAACATACTCGACGCTATCACAAATTCATTGTAATTTAAGTCACAACAAACCATTAAAAACTGATAGTATTCCTTGAAATCAAACTAGAATCAAAGAGAGTTCAATATAAACATGAATTAAAGTAATAAAAACATCTCATCACGCTACAAGCTTCACCTCTTAGCCCTAACTACGAGGTTCAGCCAACCATAGACATGATTGAACTAGAATCTATTAAGAAAAGCATAAAAACAACTAAGAAAAAGGAAGGAAAACTCTTGTCGACGGCTTCACCATGCTTTTTCTCCACTCCCTAAACCCTAAATGATGCCTACTGATGCCCTAAGGACCCCTATTTGTAGTTTTAAGCCTTAGACTTTTGCACCGAGTAGAAATTTCTGGAAACCGTCTCAAATTTACGCAGTCCGCACAAAAATTTTGTAACCCTCAACTGGTCGTAGGACGTCCTCGACCGGTCGTAGGCCATCCTCGACCAGTCGAGGGTCTCCTTCAGCTGGTCAGGCAATATGAAGATTTAAAAGTTTTACACATTGGAGTTTGATTCGAGGCACCTTCGACCGGTCGAGCTTCGATCAGTTGAGCAGAGTCCAGGACGGGTCGTGCGTAGCCAGGACTGGTCGATCCGGAGCCAGGACTAGTCAAGAATCACCAAATTTCACTTCAAAACTTCAATTTTCTTCATTCTTGGCTTAGTTTTCTTGGATCTTCAGTATGTGCATTCTTCATTCCAGGTCTTGTAAGATCTATTTTTGTCTTTAGTGTTTCGTGAGTGTTAAATCCATGCTTTTAACATCATTTTCAATCCAAGCTCTTAATTCACCTTGCATGATTAAAATAGAACATTAAGCATTGTCATGTTCATAAAACTAAGTAATAGATGGGGTCCAATATGCAATATTTGACCCTCAACACAATCCCCAACCAGCATTTTGCAAGTCCCGAGCAAAGTATGCAAAAAATGAACCTTAATGCGCAATGTTCAAACCTTTTTCAGAAAAAAAAACTTTTGTGTAATCAAGTATGAATGAGTAGACTCAAGATGAGAAATTGAGATTTTGAAGACCTAGAGTTAAATCACATAAGCAATCAATCAAATAAGTCCTTTATCCATTAGGTCAGAGCATAGTTCGCATATCAAGTTTTTTTTTTTTTCAAAGTGCTCAGTGAAAATACTATCTTTTCGTAATGTTAGCCATGGTCATCACTTCAAGATTGGTTGAACACCCAAGTACTGATTCCGAACTTATCCCCTTTTCCTTCTTTTTCCAGTTTTTTATTTTATATTGACGATCATTTGTATTTATTCCTCTTCCTTAGACATTACATCCTTTTCGAAGACAGTTTTCATTCCCCTCAAAGATGTTGTCATTCTTCATTTTTTATGACCTCTTTGTTGATGTCCTTTTTTTTTACTGGTTCTTTTTCTTCTTTTAAGGTGGATAAAAAAAAATCTTCTTTTTCTTCATCCTTTTCTAAGACATTTTTCATTCCCCTCAAAGATGTTGTCATTCTTCATTCTTTATGACCTCTTTGTCGATCGCCTTTTTTTTACTAGTTCTTTTTCTTCTTTTAAGGTGGATAAAATTCTCCAGACTCGGTTCTCAATATCTTTCAATGATCACCATATTAATAATCAGAAAATCTAAACCATAAGTGATAGGTTACTCAGTTACTCCAACTCTAACAATTCAAAATTTGATTTCTATCCTATTATCATACTCAAAACAGTCTTAAATACACAACTTATCACTTTCTAAACAGATAAACATTGAAAATTTTTCAAAAAATTTACAAATTTTGCTCAAAACTGAGAAAACACTAATTAGTGTACCTAATCTCTCATCCCCAACCTCAAATCTACATTGTCCTCAATGTAAAAGAAATAATCATGATTTGCAAAAGAGACAACGTAATTGAAGGAGAAGTGATGGAAAGATAGTACCTGATGAAGAAATTTTGAGGGGTTTTTTCCAAATGATCTCAACGTGAAGGTGGGTTAGCATAAGAATTAAACAACTGAAAAGCAAACTATCCTAAACAAACAAAAAATAAACTATCCTAAAACAGCGGAAGCAAACTATCCTAAAATAGTGAAAGCAAACTATCCTCGAATAGCAGAAAGCAATAAACCTAACTATACCTCCCTCAGACTAGGAGATCAACCCTGATAAATAGGATCATTCAGAGGTATAGACATGTCCTCTGAATCAAATTTCTCAACAAATGGCTTTAATCGATGTCCATTTACTTTAAAATCATTTTCATTATTTGGATTCTGAATCTCGACAGCCCCATGAGGATAAAATTGGTAATAGTGAAAGGGCCAGTCCAACGAGATCGGAGCTTACCCAGAAAGAGATGTAACCGAGAATTATATAGGAGGAATTTCTGACTTGGTGTGAATGATTTTTGAAGAATGTGTTGGTCGTGAAAGACCTTCATTTTGTCCTTGTAAATTCTCAAGTTCTCGTATGCATCATTCCGAATTTCTTCGAGTTCATTCAATTGAAGTTTGCGTAGTGAGCTAGCATTGTCCAAATTGAAATTTAGAATTTTAATCACCCAGTAGGCTCTATGTTTAAACTCCATAGGCAAGTGGCAAGCTTTCCCATAGACAAGTCTAAAGGGAGACATTCCAATAGGAGTTTTAAATGTAGTACGGTAAGCCCATAAAGCATCGGTCAATCGGATTGACCAATCCTTATAGTCAGGGTTAACCGTTTTCTCCAAGATGTGTTTAATTTCCTTATTGGAAATCTTAGCTTGCCCACTTATCTATGGGTGGTATGGAGTACTCATGTAATGTCTCGAAAAAATCCATACAAAGACCCGAGTACCACCTCAGGCAAAAATCCTTAAAGACCGTATACTATGGAAATTGGATGAAAATCAATTAAGTACTAAACTAAATTAATCAGTGAATTAGTTTGAATCACTATCTACACAAACTACAAGACCCAAAACCATTAAAATTGCTAGCTCGACATTATTTGAAAACTTCGTGGAAATCCTAAAACCCAGTTGCTCTTGGGAGCGCATTAAACTCCATATCGGACCTGGACTGCACGTCGAAAGTTTGATGACTGCAAAACTATAGGGCTACAATCGACTTATTGGGCTTGACAACCATTGTGAGAATCGAGCCCAAATAGTATCCAGAAACACAAACGCATAACTTGAGTCTTGAGCGAAGTTGTGAGAAATGTGAATATCTTTAGAAAATGAACCCAAGCTTAAGTGAATTGGACCATTTACTTGCGGGCAAAATTGAAGACTTCAAACCTCAGTTTCTAACCCAACTACACCCATATATCAGGGAAATTTCCCTACACCTACTGGTATACTTGTGGCCCTGCTCGAGGGACGACGACCGTTGATCTGATACGGATCCTTCCTGGCCAATCAGTTTGTCAGATCACACCATAAACACAGTCCTAGCATAAATCCATTGTCAGGAAACTTACACCATGACGTGAGTAAGAAATGGACCTTCCTAAGGGCCCTGTTTGTCAAAAATAAGCACCCTTTGACTATAAACTAAGTATACCGTGGCCCTGGGGCTATTGACATCACTTTTGGGCCTATATAAGGATCTTAAACCCCCCCTCTCTCATTCCATGTGAATTTCTCTAACCCTAGTAGAGAGAAGAGAGAAAAGAAGAGAAAAGAGTAAGGAGAGAAGGGAGATTCCTAGAGATCATTGCCAGGATCTTTAACCATGACTCCACACGCCGTTTCGCCTCCCCACCATCGCTACACGAACCCTTCTAACTATGACTTGGGTAAGGAATCCTAACCCTAATTGTCCTTTGAAATCCAGGTAGAGTAATTAGTGAAATAGCTTACCTATTTCATGATTTAGGTACCCATGTTCCGTTTATGGTAACGTAAGATTCGAACCACGTTCGAATCAAGTATTCTGACGAAAGGTGTGGATTATAAACATTTAGGTTATGGTTTTCAACGCTTTCAATATCAGTAATGATTTATGTCTAACTTGATTGCTGCCATATGATCCTAGTTACGATGTATTAGAAAAATTATGCATGTGTGTGAACTGTGTTAATATATAATGCATTCCATGTGTTTGTCAAAATGTTTGAATGAAATTACAATTATGATTCATGCTTGACATGACTATTAATCTAGAATACATGTTTGTTGTATGTATGACAGCTCCTTTGTGAAAGGATTTGCCATAATATATGCCATAACTAATTTAGTTCATGTATGTGGTAATGTGTAGTCTAAGTGTTTAATAAAATGTCTGAATGATAAATTGTTTGATGAATCACTTTTAATAAGGGTGCTGAGATAGGATTCTCAACTACCTTATCCATATTTATAGTTTCCTTTATGTAATGTAAATTCCTACTATGTGATTTATGGATAAAATGCATATGTATAATAACAGGTTCAATGTGTTTAATAAAATGCTCAAATGAGAATTATGTTTGAATTATTGTTAAATGCTATTATGATTAACATATGTGACTACCTATTGCATTTGAGCATGATTGGGACTACTATGTAGTTCAGGCAATCGGTAACGGTTCCCGATTGAGTAGCCGAACTAATTTTACCACATTAGATACGTTCGATGAATCTGAGTCATACGGTGATTGTCGATAGTGGTTAGGCCATATGGAGTGCTTACTCGTTCCATGTCGAATAATTCAATGTGCGCTCGTACCAATCGAACTTGTCAAATAACTCGATTGACCTATTGTGTGTTTACTATGTATAGACGCTACTGCTTGAATCTAAGGTACCGCTTACCAATGTAAAGCCCGTTTCAACCATGGTACCAAGATCTGCTAAGACTTATGAGCTAGCATGGTGGTGTATGGGACACCATGTTTAAGCTGTCGGCCTACGCTGGGGTGACAAGCCTCCCCGTAGTGTCCAGTAAGCAACCCAAACTTGTGAGCCGAATAGGGTGGTACATGGGACATCGTATTCGAGCTGTTGGTGTACGTTCAAGTGACGAGCCTCCCGTAATGACCTCGAGTATAAACACTTGAATTTACCTATCCACTATTTTCATTAGGGGTGATGCCCTACAACTTGCCTATCGTATGTGATTAACTAGGACTAACGACCCTAGATGGATCCCCGTCTGGATTAATGATATAAAGGTTAATGAATCTGCTATATGAATAAGCTTAATCAATTACTTGGCTAACACAACCATGCATCGTATTGCATGTGCCTTTGTGAGGAAGTGCACATTTAGGGAGTTTGCCATGAGCGATCATTAGATGAAGTCACTGAGGGAGTGCAGGCGAGGGCATGCATCATTACTGCATATCATTCTTGCATTAACAAGAGTAATTAGGAAGTGATTGTTGTATTACTTTATCATTACTGCCTGGTTGAATTGATAACATGTTAACCGTTGCCTTATAGTACCACTAAGTTGATCACTCACTCCCACTCTAGGATGGTGTTTTAAAACACTAACTAGACTCTGATTTAAATGCAGGTTATGGCAAGGCTTACACGACGGAACCAGATTTCATAGACGAGAAGGAGGAGTTCTCCTAGGTCTGTGTAGACCTACAGTTGCATCGTCGGAATTACAGGGATACATGGATTAGTTGGACACTTTATGTTTTTGTCATTTTGTAAACTTTGGAAACAATACATGTAAACATTCAGCCCAGTTACGTACTTATACTCTAAAGGTTGTAAATCACTTGTTCAAATATGCATGTTACAGTCTTCCGCTTGCTTAAATCAAATTACCTCTAGAGTATGATATGTTGTTTTAGTGTAATCTCACTCATGTTTAATGCACTAATATGGATAACATTTAAACATCATCATCTATGTTGCATAAGTGATGCGTTGGATCTCGGGAGCTGAGCCTTTCTTGAACCCTGATTTTCGGGGCATTACAAGTTGGTATCAGAGCATGATTTGGATTAAAAAGGACCTAGGTTATGATAACATAATGCACTTTGACGCACTTTGACTTAGGAAGGGACGATAAAATGTAAAAATGATCGTGGGATCCCAATTCTCGCCAACAGGCGAGATTGACCGTTGTAAAGTAGCCCGTACGCGTCTAAGACCATGTGAAATGATCTCAGTCCATTTTTAGACCATCAATCGACAGGTTTGAACGATAATTCGGTGAATCCTGAAGTTGAAATAAATCAAAAAGTGTGAATATGCGCGAGTTAGACCTAGAAAATAACTCACACGGCTGTAGGGGCCCTAAACTCAAATTTCGGTGGGACCTAGGGGGTCCCCCACACCTATTTAACACCTTAGGAGAGGTGGCCACCGCCCCAGGGTGGAGCCACCGCTGAAAGTCCAGGGGGACCGTGGCGGCACCGCCCACCTTCACAGCAGGCACACGACGGCACCACCCAGTCGGTGGCGCACCGCCATCCGACCGGTCAAGTGGGCCTGTCCCACGTGTGGGTCCCCTCTATTTTACCCCTAACCCCCTTTACACCCTCATTTCATATTTTCTAACCCTCCAAATACTCCCAAACCCTCCAAAACTTTCATTCCCTCTCAAATCCCTTCTTCCATACATTCAAAACCTTCAAATCTTCTATCCTATTCAACTTTACCTCACTATCCCTCATCTTCATCCCTCCACCTCCCCTATTTCCATCTATTTGAGCACAAAGACCCTCTTTTGTGTCTCATAATCTTCAAATCCCATAAACCAATCTCACCTTCCAAGTGTCTTCGCTTCCATGGCTCTTTTTGAGCTAGTTACCACTATTTTCTCCATCTCTGCACTTCTTTCTCTCATGGGAAAGAAAAGAGCAGCCCCAGATGAGGCCAAGCCGAGTTGACCACGCCGCGCTACGAAGAAGGCGGGCACCGAAGCTAGTACGAGTACCGAGCAAGAACGAAGATCCAAGCGGGACCTCGATCCTCAAATCCCGTTGGAAAGATTGCTACTGGCGGGCGCCAATCTCGGAAGGTTCCGTAACCACAAGGTGGTGTTCGAAGCACATGTCGATGAGAGAATGTTTGGACTATATCCATCCATCGACTTTCTCCTGAAAAATGGGTGGGGTCCCATATTCAAGGGAAACACTCATGTAAGTGAAGGCGTAGTGCGAGCCTTCTACGCCCACATTCGGAACCCACTACTGGAGCCTCTGCAGTTTTCTATCCCCTTGGGAAGGGAGGAGGCCATAGTAGATTTGGACATGATAGCCCGTATTATGGGGGTAGAACGTCGAGTAGTACATGCAAGTGAGAAGAATGTCTCTAGTGAGCGAGAAAGGAATCGCCGCACATGCTTCCTATGTGGCCGACTTGTGCGGTGGAGGCGAGGAAATAGCCTTGCAGTGACTAAGATGATAAATGACTTCCGCCTGCTTCACCACATATGCACGTGCAATGTGTATCATAAGTGGAGTAATTGCACGAAATGTACTCGACTCATGGTAGACTTTCTGCACAGAGTTAGACAAGGGGATAAGGTATGCCTGCCTACTTTTGTTTTGTCTCAGATTATCAGCACTGCACGGTCTACTAGAGAAGATTCCTCACTACCCTTTGGCCGACTTATTTGTAAGAACGCCCGAAACTTTGGCTTCAAACTCCATATAGAGAATATCGCCCCAATCCACATAATCAGTGAGAACATGCTCAACAACATGGGCATTGGCCCTAGGTAATGCCGAGCCTAACTTGATAAGGATAGAGACGAAATAGAAGAAGAAAGCGAAGAGGAAGATGAAGAGGGTGGTGATGAAGGAAGTGGTGATGAAGAAGGCAGTGAGGAAGAAGAGGGTGATGAAGGAGAGGAGGCCCATGACTCAGATAGGGGACCTCCTACTACAGATGAAGACCGCCATGATCGGGCCACCCTGGAAGCCTGCATGGCCAGGATTGAGGAGAATCAAGCCTATCTGAAATGAAAATTTAAGAAGATGTCCCGCACTTTGAAGACCCTCCTGTGTTGTATACAGGATAAGGGTGCGCCTCCACCCTTACCAGAGTTAGACGACTAGTCATATGTTATAGTTGACTTTGGGTTTTCCTTATTTCTTGTTTTTCTTTGTAAAAGCCTTGGTAGGCTTAGTTGGATGTTGGTGTGCTTAGTGTTTAAAGGCTTTTGTTAGATTAGCTCTCATGCATCTTCTGTCATGATTCATGTAATACTACATCTCATGTATTGTGACAATTTTTGGTTAAATGAATTGCATGAGGCTTCTTTTGAATCGAAATGAGTAGAATGATTTGGGAAATTTTTGAGTATTGTTATGCTAAATCTTATATATGTTGCACCCTATGTTATATATAGGGAATGCCTCCTAAAAACACTCGGAATATAGCACGTCTCGCACTTAGCGTATCAATTGACGGGGCACCTCCCCTGAGTGATAGCCATACGGACCTTAGTTTGGGCTCAGATAGGGACACAATGCCGGAGTCACAGTTGGCCACTGGTGTAACGCCCCGAACATTTCAATACTCAAGTATTGAAAGTCCTCAAGCGTTACCTAGAAATTAACTGATGTGTACACGTGTACGATACCAATCCAATTATCCTAACCTTACATCCTTACCCTGACACAAATCTTACCGTTGGGAATTACATCCATTCAATAAATTCAACCATTTGACCATTGATTTTAAGGCAAAACTATCCATCACGTGATTTGACGTAAGTGCCTTCCCATGAATGACACGACGAATAACCCCCTATCCGTAATGATTTAAATATACATTCTTTTATAAGAATTTCTTAGAAACATGCCTAGAACCATGTGGAGCTATTGGATTGCCCAAAACTCACCGATCAACAGTAATAATGAAAATGCCATTAGCTTAGACTACTGGATTCTAGATCACATGGTTCCCACTATCCATTTAATGTGAGAATTTATACCATTCCTATAAATCCTAAATTAACCATACACGTCAAATTCCATCCCTTAAATCATAGTAAACTAGCTACTTGACCTTTACATCCGTTCGCACACTTATTAGATCAAGATTTTGATCCGTTCATCTTGTTCATTACCTATGAATATGCTTAACCCACCATCAAAATGACGATCTGAGACACTTACACATGTGAACAAGATACTTTAATATGACGATACACATGCTTTACCCGTAATCACTCCAGAAACCCACGTTATGTCCATCCATTTATTAAACTGACAATATATTCACCTACACACATGGATAGGTTCTAACCATCAAGTCCCCTTATTTTTAGTAAGTCATTTGACCATCCATCATATTTGGATCCGCCAAATGGGCCACCCAAATGTTAGGATGAATCGGTCATTTTGAAGATCTTAGAACAAAAGTCCAAACTACCGGATAATACTACAACTAGACATATATAAATCTCACATTAAAACCCCGGAGTAGGATAGTCCATTGAAGTGGTATCTTAGTCGTTCGTAAGCGATCAAGTCCCAACTCGGGCATTAGAAAGAGCACAAAAAATAACAAACGTTGGTGAAATTTCATCCCTTTTGCACGGTGCAGCTAGGAGATAGGGACTTCGGAAGTTGTAATAAGGAAGAAGGGCATAACTGTAATTATAATACCAAAACTTGTATATCCAGTGAGGTTTTCACGGTAAGCATCACCTACACATTGACTAGTGGTGTGGCCCACATAAGGATCGGATGTACTTCATATTTTGGGTTATGGCCTAACATCTCTCCACAAAACAAATGAACGGAGTGGATCTTTTGAAAAATCATCAGAATGGACCCCACCTAATGCCTCGGCAAAAATCTAAAGGAAACAGATTCCTTACTGAGTAACCTAGGTTACGTATGTTTCATGTACGTTCAAACCACAGGAAGGCATCATCTTACCAAATGTGTCGTGGCCCTTCCACGGCTCAGATCTATTTCATAGATTGGGCCCGTAGCACAACAAAATCAACTTAAGCTAATGGACGGAGTGGATCGCCCAAGAGACATCACAAGTGGACCCCACCTTCCTCAGACATTCCCTAAACTAAGAACCCCACGTACAAGGTGCGTGTGCACAGATCACACGCACCTGCAAGATATAGAAATTGTAAGTCGGTCAACACAAGGCTGACCCGTGTGTTTCACGAAGAGAGAGAGAGAGAGAGAGAGAGAGAGAGAGAGAGAGAGAGTCCTCTCTCCAGCGGGCGTTCCTCTGCGAAATCCTCAAACAGGGACTCACGGATGGTTCGGGTGGGCCATCATCTCGACCTAAATGTCAGATCTAAACTGTCGGTTAGATTCCAAAGGGTCGTTTTATTAGGACCTAGAAGAAAATGTTATGAAGAAGCACCGAGAGTTGTTTCCACACCTTCGAACGTAAGTTAAACAGCAACAAGGAAGAACCCGCGGGCCACCTCACAGTCCATCCAAACCATGACCACCTGGGCCAACATTCAAAATGGGACTTAATGAATGGAGTGGATTTATAAGAAACCGGAGAAAGTGGGCCCACAGATACCACCGCAATCGGCATTACGCAGAGTGCGGGCGTCCGATCGATCCGGACGGCCCGGTCTGATAAACGGCTAAAGAAGAGATCCTATGATTAATCCAGACCGTTCGGACTCCAGAAAGGAGGTCTCGACCACTTCCATGTGGTCAGATTGATTGGATGGGATGGTCTCTCCCTCCAAACTCAGACCAAACGTAACCACCTACGCGTTTTCACTATGCAGGAAGAGAGAAGTGCGAAACCGAGCAGCGAAAGGCTGCGCAGGGAGACTCTGGAAGCTTCACTCCACACCATAAAAAGAGCCCCGCCTAGCAACTGCATGACACAACAACAGAGAGAGAGAGAGAGAGAGAGAGAGAGAAACGGAGAGGGACCGATCGCCTCACGCTCCACGGCAACATGAAAGGGGACTCCGATTTTTCCGCCATGTCCCGATCTTTCCAATAAGATTCTGACTCCCAAATAGGTGGTAGGGAGTCCATGCAATTCTTTCCTTCTTCCTCCTTTCACTCTTCCTCCCCCAATTTCTCGTATTCAAATAAAAGAATGCAGGAATGCATTAACCAGCCAAACTGAGTCAACTCGGTAAAACACGTCAACTCAGTGAAACTGTCATGTTAGATGGCACGACTAAAACAAGAACATAACACAGAAATTCCTTTAATCTAGGAATCTAATTTAATTTTGAACAGGACTATTAGGACAAGATCTAAAACTTCAAGAGTAAACCAACATTTAAGTTGGGATTAGGCGAACAGACAACCTAAGGTGAGGGTTTTATCCTTAAAGCTTATAGTACTTTAAGTTGATTTATTTATTATGCCCTTTACTTGTATTCCTGTTATTTCATCTGGTCTCTTTCATGGCTTTTACGAAATGAACTATCTTGCCTCTCATGTTTATATTTCTGGGAATTATCCTATCAATTGATTCAATTATTATCATTACAATTATTGGCCTTGCGGGGATTATGGCATCATGTCAATTACAAGGGATTTCTCTGAATTTATCTGAGGCCATGGATGCAAGCCTTGCCCCTGCCCGTCTCTTTATTTGAGTTGGCTCTGCCACTCGTCTCTTATTTGAGTTGGCCCTGCCACTCATCTTTATAGTGAGTTAGCCATTGCCACTCTCCTTATTTTGAGTTGACTATTGTCACTCTTATCTTATTATGTTGGCCATTACCACTTTTGTTGAGTTGACCATTGTCACTCTTCTTCTTATTATGTTGGCCTCGCGCCGTTTATCTTTAAAGGCATCGGCATGTGTCTTGTTATTCCAAAACTTCCATGATTCAGTTTATGTTATTCATGATTCAGATTATATTCTTCATGATTCAGTTTATATCCTTTATGATTGAGTTTACATTCTCTATAAGTGCAAGTGATGTGTTAAGAGGTATCACAACTAGTGAATCGATTATCTTATCATGGACATAATGCGTTACGGGTAGCGGCCCTCTTAGTTGGCACATAATTTTGTGGGTTGGTTGGCGTGGTGCACAATTGATGTATGTAAATTGGCATATGTGTTACATTAACTTTTTGGGATTGGATGTCACAAATAGTTGCTCCATGAACACATCATGTTACGTAAATCCCCCAACCGCGTGTTGTGTTGCCTTGAGATGTTTGTGTAAATCCACGATAGCATTGGCCATGCCGGCGAATATCCGTAGTTATGGGATACGGGTCGAGCCGGGTTTCATATGAATTATATTCCACATTGTGGTGATTACCACGTATGATGAGCCGCACACACTATGTTAGGCATGCATCTCATGTAGGTTGGTTGCGCATACTGATATCTCATGTAATAGTGGAGTACGAGACATATCAGTACCCTTACTTTACTTTTATGAATCTCTTGAACTACTATTAATTTTAAAGGATAACCATCACTATGAGTAGGCATTGACCCTCTCCCAACCGTACAGTTGATGTAGGCGACATGCAAATTGAAGACTTAGAGGACTACTTCCCTATACAAGATTATCTCGAAAGACTAAAAAGATAGTTTTACTATTTAGTTTTATACTTCCATAGTGAACTGTAATGTTGTAATAAACCTCCCATTATGTGGCCATTTAATTATTCTTTTACTCTGATGAAATATAATCAATACAGTTGATTTTACTCTTATAAATGTTACCTTCATGAATGTATTTGGATGTGACCCAAATGAGAAAAAAATAAGGTGCGATTTTTTAAAGCATCTAATTTATACATCATTAACACTCGATTTCCTCAGGCACGAGTACAAACTCTGGCCGTGAAAATTCAGGATGTTACAACTGGCCCCACCAATGGGCCAACACCTTCTGCACCACCAGTTCTGGAACAGAACCGTGGGTCTACATTGACGCCACAGATACCTCAGTCGGCTCCTCCTGATAGGTTGGAGCAGATGATATTTTTAATGCAGCAGCAACAACAGTTTTTGGCCAGTATTGCGGGGGCCTTTGCCTAGAACATGAATATGGTCCCGCCTGCACCACTTATGCAACCTGCTAGAAATATGAATACCAGCGGCCTTTTTAAGTGCTTCCAGCGTTTCCATCCTCCTACCTTCGTAGGCACTCACAAGCCCGAGGAAGCCAAATACTAGATAGATCGCATCTCTAAGATGTTGAAGCTGCTGCACTGCACTAACGCAGAGTAAGTTGAGCTAATCACGTATATGTTCGAGAAGGAGGCTAGTCTATGGTGGGATAGCATCCTATGAACAGTTCCCGTGGGACATGTGTCGATGTGGGACGCATTTGAGGCTTACTTTCATAGGAAGTACTTCCCCCTCAATTATCGTAATGAAAAGGAGGGTGAGTTTCTCTACCTTCAACAGGGAGGAATGACCATGGCTGAGTACGAGAACCGCTTCACGGAGCTAGCCAGATATGCTCCTTTGATCCTAGCCGATGAGCCAATGAGAATGCTGCAATTTTCTGAGGGTCTACGACCCGATATCCGTACCAAGATTTGTTGCGCTAGCATTCCCAATTATACTGAGCTAGTGAACATGTCCCTATGAACCAATCAAGATGGAGACAAATTGTCTCATACACGCATGCCCATGGGCCCGAGGCCTCGACCTGATTTGTCGAACCGACCGTTCCTCGACAAGAGGCCACATGCAGATTCGCCTTGCAGGCTTATAACTCCTTCGACCCAGCCGAGGCGATCAGATCTGTGGTGAACCTGCTATAAGAAGATGGGCCATACAAACACCTATTGTTTTACTAAGATGAGGGACAATGGTTTCATGTCACCTCAGAAGATTAGCCGTCAGCGACTGCAAGCTATATCGGCTCCACCTCTACAATCGACGCCACTAGCACAACCGTTTTACCGACCACCTGTACCTCGAAATAGGCCGCCTCAATGACTTATGGCAGCGTAACCAAATCATCCTCAACAGGCACATGTACACGCACTAGTAGCTGGTGCATCTGAGACAGCAAATGTAGTGCCCTTAGCCTTTAAAGTCACTACCCACATTCAAGGTACACCTGTATTTCTATTAGTGGATTCTAGATCCATTATTTTGATACTATTGTGCTCTACAGTCAAACGATTAGGGTTGAACACTACCCCTATGGTTGGGGTGAGAGTCCTTATTGCGACAAGGACTTTCTCTGACGCTATTAAGTTTTGTAAAGATTCCCCGATAGACTTAGGAAGCAGAACGGTACGCACTGACCTGATTGTCACCTCACTGCATCATTACGATGTCATCCTCGACATGGATTGGCTCACCGAAATGAAGGCAGAGACCGATTGCGATACCAGATTGGTGATGGCCCGTGTACCTGAGGGCACGACCTTTACTTTCCCGGTGCAGGTCAGTTGGCCCTACCGTATAAGTTGTTACGCTTCCGTATTAGAGAATGTTGATGGTCTGACACTTGGGGACACGCCTGTAGTCCAAGATTTCATGGACGTGTTCAGAACAATACCTGGACTACCTCCTCGACACGAGATCGACTTTACTATCGACCTTGTGCCTAGTGCGACACCCATTTCCTTACCAACATACCGCATGCCTCCTTGTGAAATGGAAGAATTGAGGAGACAGATAGATGATCTACTGGAATTAGGTTTTATACGGCCTAATGTATCCCCTTGGGGAGCACTTGTATTGTTTGTAAAGAAGAAAGACGGATCGCTTTGGTTATGTATTGACTATCGCAGATTGAATCATGTCACGGTCAAGAATAAGTATCCTCTGCCCAAGATAGATGACTTGTTTCACCAGTAGAAAGGGACACAGTATTTCTCAAAAATTGACCTGCAGTCAGCGTATCATCAGTTGCGTGTCAGGGATGAAGACGTGTAGAAAACAGTATTCAGAACCAGTTTTGGGCACTATGAATTCCTTGTGATGTCGTTTGGACTTACAAATGCACCGGCCTTGTTCATGAACCTCATGAACTGGGTGTTTCGGCCATATCTGTACCGGTTCATCATCGTATTTATAGATGGCATCTTGATATACTCGAAGAGCCGAAAGGATCACGAAAAGCACCTACGAGCAATTTTTGATACTCTTAGGAAGAATCAGTTGTTTGCTCAGTACAGGAAATGTGACTTCTGGAAGGAAGAGGTCAAGTTTCTGGGACACGTAGTGTCCAGGGAAGGTATCTCCATGGACCTTGCCAAGGTGGCCGCGGTTCAGGACTGGGAGCAACATGGTTTGGTTATAGAAGTGAGGAGTTTCCTTAGACTTGCTGGCTACTATCGCCGCTTCATTAAAGATTTTTTCAAGATATCCAGACCATTAACGCAACTCATCTAAAAGGATCTTAAGTTTGCCTGGAACGAGAAAGCAGAAGCAGCCTTTCAGAAATTGAAGGACAAGCTGACGTCCACACCCATGCTAGTATTGCCAGAGCAAGGGGTTAGATAGACTATATACACCGACATGTCTTGTGTTGGTTTGGGATGTGTGCTCATGCAGAAGGATAGGGTGATCGCCTATACCTCGCGACAGTTGAGGAAACACGGGGAAAACTACCCCATGCACAACCTAGAATTAGCGGCGGTCATTTTTGTATTAAAGCTCTGGAGACATTACCTCTATGAAGAGGAGTTCAAGCTCTTTTGCGACCACAAGAGCCTTAAGTACATTTTCACGCAGAGAGACCTGAATATGAGGTAACGATGTTGGATGGAAACCTTGAAAGACTTCAAGTTCAAGGTTTTCTACCATCCTGGCAAGGCAAACATTGTGGCAAACGCGTTGAGCTCCAAGAAGACAATAGAATTTGTAGCTCCGCTGATGATAGAAGAATGGAATATGGTTGAGTTTGTGCGAGACTTCGAACAGAAGCTTACAGTAGAGGAGTCGTTCGAGAGTGTCGCACACATCCACGTACAGCCACTTATTGATGACCGAATCATTGTGGCTCAGAAGGAAGATGAACTGTTAGTGAAAATGAGAAAACGAGTGGGTGAGAGTGAAGACTCCGAATGGAGGGTTGGCTTAGATGGAGGTTTGAGATATCACGGACGCCTATGCATCCCGAATCTCCATGACTTAAGAACGGAAGTCCTGGACACCACTCACAATTCAAAGATGGGAATGCATCTAGGTAGTACAAAGATATATAGAGACATGAAGCGTTCGTACTGGTGGGACAACATAAAGGCTCACATAAAAGATTATGTATCCTGTTGTCTCACATACCAGCAGGTCAAGGCCGAGCATCGCCGACCTCCTGGTTTACTTCAGCCCATGCCTATAGTTGAATGGAAATGGGACTTCATATCTATGGATTTCATTTCTGGGTTACTGAAGATGAGGAAGGGACATGACTCCATTTGGGTGATTGTGGACCGATTGACAAAATCGGCTCATTTCCTCCCGATTAGAGTTTCAAACTCAATAGATGATTTAACTAAGCTATACGTCAAGGAGATTGTACGGTTGCATGGAGTGCCTATGGAGATTATGTCAGACCGAGACACGCGATTCACGTCCATTTTCTGGACTCGAATGCAGGAAGCAATGGGAGTGAAACTGAAGTTCAGTACCGCGTTCCACCCACAGTCTGATGGCAGACGGAACGGGTAAATCAGATATTAGAAGATATGTTGCGGGCGTGTGTGCTTGATTTCAAGGATAGTTGGGAGATCGTCTTCCCTATACAATGCTTCAAAGACCCGAGTACCACCTCAGGCAGAAATCCTTAAAGACCTTATACTGTGGAAATTAGACGAAAATCAATTAAGTACTAAACTAAATTAATCGGTGGATTAGCTTGAACCACTATTTATACAAACTGCAAGACCCAAAAACATTAAAATCGCTAGCTCAACATTACTTGAAAACTTCAGGGAAATCCCAAAACTCATTTGTTCTTGGGAGCACATTGAAACTCCGTATAGGACCTGGACTGCACGTCGAAAGTCAGATGACCATGAAACTATAGGGTTATGATCGACTTATTGGGCTTAACAACCACTGTGGGAATCGAGCCCAAACAGTATTTAGAAACGCATAACTTGAGCCTTGAGGGAAGTTTGTAAGAAACACGAATATCTTTAAAAAATAAACCCAAACTTAAGTGAATTGGACCGTTCGCTTGCGAGTGAAATTGAAGACTTCAAATCATCAGTTTCTGACCCAACTACACCCATGGATCATGAAAATTTCCCTGCACCTACTGGCATACTTATGGCCCTGAACGAGGGACGATGACCGTTGATTTGATACGGGTCCTTCCCGGCCAATCAGTTTGTCAGATCGCACCATAAACACAGTCCTAGCATAGATCTATTGTCAGGGAACTTACTCCATGACGTGGGTAAGAAATGGACCTTCTTAAGGGTCCTGTTTGTAAAAAAAACAGGCATCCTTTGGCTATAACCTAAGTATACCGTGGCCCTTGGGCCATTGACATCACTTCTGAGCCTATATAAGGACCTTAAACTCCCCCTCTCTTATTCCATACGAATTTTTCTAACCCTAGGAGAGAGAAGAGAGAAAAGAAGAGAAAAGAGTAAGGAGAGAAGGGAGATTCCTGGAGATCGTTGCTAGGATCTTTACCCACGACTCTGCACGCCGTTTCGCCTCCCCACCATTGCTACACGAACCTTTCTAACTATGACTTGGGTAAGGAATCCTAACCCTAATCGTGCTTTAGAAATCCAGATAGAGTGATAAGTGAAATAACTAACCTATTTCATGATTTTGGTACCCGTGTTCTATTTATGGCAACGTAGGATTCGAATCGCGTCCAAATCAAGCATTCTGACGAAAGGTGCGGACTGTAAATGCTTAGGTTATAGTTTTCAAGGCTTTTAATGTCAGTAATAATTTATGTTTGACTTAATTGCTACCATATGATCCTAGTTCGATGTATTAGATAAATTATGCATGTGTGTGAACTAGGTGAATATATAATGCATTCCATGTGTTTGTTGAAATGTTTGAATGAAATTGCAATTATGATTCATGCTTGCCATGACTATTAATCTAGAATACATGTTTGTTGTATGTATGACAACTCCTTTGTGAAAGGATTTGCCATAATATATACTATAACTAATTTAGTTCATGTAAGTGGCAATGTGTAGTCTGAGTGTTTGATAAAATATCTGAATGAGAAATTGTTTGATGAATCCCTTTTAATAAGGGTGTTGAGATTGGATTCTCAACTACCATATCCATATTTATAGTTTCCTTCATGTAATGTAAATTGCTACTATGTGATTTATGGATAAAATGCATATGTATAATAATAGGTTCAATGTGTTTAATAAAATGTTCAAATGAGAATTATGTTTGAATTGTTGTTAAATGCTGTTATGATTAACATACATGACTACCTATTGCATTTGAGCATGATTGGGACTACTACGTAGTCCAGGCAATCGGTAACGGTTCCCGATTGAGTGGCCGAACTAGTTTCACCACATTGGATACAATCGATGAATCCGAGCCGTACGGTGATTGTTGACGGTGGTTAGGCTACATGGAGTGCTTATGCGCTCCATGTCGAGTAATTCAGTGTGTGCTCGTACCAATTGAACTTGTCAAATAACCCGATTGGCCTAATGTGTGTTTACCATATATGGACGTTACTGCTTGAATCTAAGGTACCGCTTACCAATGTAAAGCCGATTTCAACCATGGTACCAAGATCTGCTAAGACTTATGAGTCAGGTATAGTGGTGTATGGGACACCATGGTCGAGCTGTCGACCTACACTAGGGTGATGAGCCTCCCCATAGTGTCCAGCGAGCAACCCAAACTGGTGAGCCAAATAGGGTTGTGTATGGGACACCGTATTCGAGCTGACGGCCTACGTTCAGGTGACGAGCCTCCCGTAGTGACCTCGAGTATAAACACTTGAATTTACCTATCCACTATTTTTATTAGGGGTGATGCCCTACAACTTGTCTATCGTATGTGATTAAGTAGGACTGATAACCCTACATGGATCCCCGTCTGGGTTAATGATATAAAGGGAGGTACCTTAGCTTCCCGAATTTGCTGTATGAATAAGCCTAATCAATTACTTGGCTAACCCGACCATGCACCGCATTGCATGTGCTTTGGCGAGGAAGCGCACGTTTAGGGAGTTTGTCATGCGTGATCATTAGATGAAGTCATTGAGGGAGTACAGGCGAAGGCATGTATTATTACTGCATATCATTCTTGCATTAACAAGAGTAATTAAGAAGTGATTGTTGTATTGCTTTATCATTATTGCTTGGTTGAATTGATAACATGTTAACATTTACCTTATAGTACCACTGAGTTGATCACTCACTCCCACTCTGGGACAGTGTTTTAAAACACCAACTAGACTTTGATTTATATGCAGGTTATGGCGAGGCTTACACGATGGAGCCAGATTTCATAGACGAGGAGGAGTCCTCCTACATGCAACTCTCAGGCAGGTCTGTGTAGACCTAGAGTTGCGTCACCAGGATTACAGGGATACATGAATTAGTTGGACACTTTATGGTTTTGCCATTTTGTAAACTTTGGAAACAATACATGTAAACATTCAACCCAGTTATGTACTTATACTCTGGAGGTTGTAAATCACTTACTTGTTCAAATATGCATGTTACAGTCTTTCGCTTGCTTAAATCAAATTACCTCTAGAGTATGATATGTTGTTTTAGTGTAATCCCACTCATGTTTAATGCACTAATATGGACAACATTTAAACATTATTATCTATGTTGCATAAGTGATGCGTTGGATCTTGGGAGTTGAGCCTTTCTCGACCCCCAATTTTTGGGGCGTTACAACTCACATTGTGAGAAACGCCATATTTCTTCATTAAGTTTGCAAATGGCCTATTACAAAAATATGAGCCCCCATCATAATAATGGGTCGAGGCGTTCCAAAATAGGAAAGGATGTTCTCTTTTAAAAACTTAATAACTGTTTGATGGTCATTGTTCTAGCATGGAATCACTTCGACCCATTTAGTGACATAGTCTACTGCTAGCAAAATGTATAAATTCCCAAAGGATTGGGGGAATGGTCCTATGAAATCGATGCCCCAATAATCAAATGCTTCTATGATAAGAATGAGGTCTAAAGGCATCATATTTTGACAGTACAATACTCCCAATTTCTGACAAAGTTCACAAGCTTTGCAAAACTCATGAGTGTCCCTGACACATAGTGGGCCAATAAAAGCCACACTGTAGAATCTTAGTCGTGGTCTTTTTAGCAGAAAAGTGACCACCACAGGCCTTAGAGTGACAGAAGAAAATGACACTTTGGTGTTCATTGTCTGGCACACATCTTCATAAGATTTGGTGTAGGCAATATCTAAACAAATACGGATCATCCCAGAACAACTTACGAACCACGGCAAAGAATTTTTTTCTTATCTTGCGCAGTCCAATGTGTCAGCATGAAACCTGTGGTAAGATAATTAGCAATATCAACAAACTAAGGTGAATGGGAGACTTTGAACAATTGTTCGTCAGGGAACATGTCATATATGTGTCGTCTCAAGGGAATTAGAGGGATCAAGGCGGGAAAGATGGTTAGCCACTATGTTTTCTACTCTCCTTTTACCTTTTATTTCCAAATCAAATTCTTGGAGTAGGAGGATCCATTTATCAGGCGAGGCTTAGCATCATTTTTAGAAAGAAGATACTTGAGTACCGCATGATCTGTGTAGATGACGATCTTGGATCCAATCAAGTAGGACCTAAATTTGTCCAAAGAGAATACTACAGCTAAGAGTTCCTTTTTCCTAGTAGAGTAGTGTAACGTCTCGAAAAAATCCGTACAAAGACCCGAGTACCATCTCAAGCAGAAATCACTAAGGATCAAATCCTTCATAAATTAGACAAAAATTAATTAAGTACTAAACTGAATTAATTAGTAGATTAGCTTGAACTTCTTTCTATACGAACTGCAAGACCCAAAACTAGTAGAATCGCTAACTCTACCTTACCTAAAAACCTAGGAGAAATCTCAAAACCCAGTTTCTCTTGGGAGCACACTAAAACTCCATATCGGACCTAGATCGCGTGTTGAAAGTCCGATTACTGCGAAACTATACGATTATAACCCCTTACTGGGCTTGACAACTATCTCAGAAATCAAGTCCAAATAATATCCAGAAACGCACAACTTAAGCCCGGAGCGAAGTGTGTAAGAAACGCGAATATCTTTTAAAAATGAACTCAAACTTAAGTGATTTAAGCCGTTCACTTGCAGGTCAAATTTAAGGTTTCAGACCGTCAGATTCTGAGCTAACTATGCCCGCGGATCAGGAAAATTTCCTTACACATGTTAGTGCACTTGTGGCCCTAATTGAGAGACGATGACCGTTGAACTAAAACTAGTCCTTCGCGGTCAATCTACAAATCTGATTGGATCGAAAACTCAGCCTAACATAAATCCATTGTCAGGAAACTTTTACCGGACTGTATGCAGGAAATGGAGCTCCAGATGAGCTCCGTTGGCCCGAAACAGCCACTCTTTGGCTATAACCTAAGTATACCATGGCCCTGGGGCCATTGACATCAGTTTTGGGCCTATATAAGGGCCTTAACCTACCCCTCTCTCATTCCATACGAATTCCCTAAACCTTAGGAGAGAGAAGAGAGAAAAGTGAAGGAAAGAGTGAGGAGAAGTGAGAGAAAGTGAGGGATAGTTGCTGGGATTCGACCCCATCGCTCCATGTGCCAAATCATCTTACCCGTATCGCTATACCGGCAATTTTGACTCTGTTCTTGGGTAAGAAATCCTAACCCTAATATGTGTTAGGTATCCAAATAGAGTAAAAGGTGAAATAGCTAACCTAATTCGTGCTATAAGTTGCCTTTGTGTCGTAGACAAAGATATAGTGTTCAAACTGAGTACGATACGACTTTACTGATGAAAGGTGCGGGCTATAAACATTTAGGTTATGGTTTTCAAGGCTTTCAATGTCAGTTAATGATTTATGACTGACTTGATTGTTATTACATATGCTTAGATGTGATGTTTTCCGCGTATTACATATATATATGAACTATGTTGAAATTAATGCATTTCATGTGTTTGTTGAAATGTTTGTATGAATATGGAAATATGATTTGTGCTTGACATGATTATTGTTTGGGAATACATGATTGATGTACGTGTGGCAACTCTCTTATGAAAGGACTTGCTATAATATACGTTATAACTAATTTATTACATGTATGTTGATATGTGTAGTCTAAGTGTTTGACAAAATGCCCAAATGAGAAAATGCTTGTTGAAATGTATTTAATGAAGGTGTTGAGATAAGATTCTCAATTACCTTATCTATAGCTATAGTTTCCTTCATGTAACCTAACTTATTACACGTGATTTATGGATGAAATGCCTATGTATAATAACATGTGAACTATGTGTTTGTTGAAATGTGCAAATAAGATTTATGTTTAATTTGGTTGCCACATGCTGATTGGACTATCACATTTGGATGCCTATTATGTTTTATTATGATTGGGACTAGTACGTAGTCCAGGCAATCGGTAACGGCTTACGATTAGTGGCCGAACTAGTTTCGCCACGACAGATACATTCGATGAATCCGAGTCGTACGCTTATTATTGATAGTGGTTAGGCCATGAGGAGTGCATATGCGCTCCATGTCAATTAATTCAATGTGCGCTCATACCAGTCGAGCTTGTCAAGTAACCCGATTGGCCTAATGTATGTTCACCATGTATGGACGCTACTGTTTGAATTTAAGATACCACTTACCATTGAAAAACCTGTTTAACCTTGGTACCATGATCTGCTAAGACTCATGAGCCGGGCATGGTAGTGTATAGGACATCGTGGTCGAGCCGTCGGCCTACACTGGGGTGACGAGCCTCCCCGTAGTGACTAGTGAGCAACCCAAACGCATGAGTTAAATATGGTGGTGTATGGGACACAGTATTTGAGCTGTCGGCCTATGCTAAGGTGACAAGCCTTCCCATAGTGACCTTAAGTATAAAATAGGCCTATGATCAGGTGACAAACCTCTCGTACTGACCTCGAGTGTGAATTAAGCCTATGCCTAGGTGATGAGCCTCCCATGGCGACCTATAGTGTAAACTCATGAACTTTCCTATCGTATGTGATTAACTAGGATTGACGACCCTAGATGGATCATTGTTTAGATAAATGATATAAAGGGAGGTACCTTAGCTTCCCAAACCTTTTGTATGAATAGGTGTAATTAAGAACTTGGCTAATCATGCACATGCAAGGCATTGCATGTGCCTTTGGCGTTGGAGTTGAGCACAGTGGGAGTGTCACATGCACGACCATGAGATGATGTCACAGAGGGAGTGTAGGCGAGGGCATACATCATTATTACATCCCATCCTTGCATTAATCAGAGTACTTAGGAATGCTTGTTATATTGCTTAATCATTACTACTTGACTGAATTGATAACATGTTAACCTTTGCCTTAAAACTCCACTGAGTTGATCACTCACTCCCACTCTAGGATGGTGTTTTAAAACACTAACCAGACTCTATTGTAGTTTCAGGTGATGTCAAGGCTTATGAGATGGAGCTTGACTTCTATGACGACGAGGAGTTCTCCTATCTGCAACTCTCTAGTGGGTCTATATAGATATGGAGTTGCATCACCGGGGCTACAGGGATATGGATTAGATGACATTACACTTTATCATTTTGTATATTTTAGAACTAAACATGTAATTATTTAACCTGGTAACATGTTCACACTCTTGAGACTTACAACAACTTATATGTTTTATATATTTATCACAGTCTTCCGCTTGCGTAATCCAATTATCTTTAGAGTATGATATGCTGATCTAGGGTAATCCCATTCATGTTTAATGCACAAATATAGACAACATTTAATCATCATTATCTATGTTGCATAAGTGATGCGTTGGAACTCGGAGCTGAGCTTCTGCTCGACCCCTGATTTTCATGACGTTATAAGTTGGTATCAAAGCATGATTTGGATTAAACTGGACCTAAGTTATGGTCATATGATGCACACTGATGTACTTTGACTTAGGAGGGAACATTAAAATGTAGAAACAGTCGTGGGATTCCCAATTTTGCTGACAAGTGAAACTAACCGTTGAAATCAGACCTGTAGGCATCTGTGATCATGCAAGATGGCCCCAATCCTTTTGCAGACCATCAATCGATGGGTTTAAACCATAATTTGATGTATTTCATACTCAAATAACCCAAAGAGCATGAATATACGCAAGATGGAACCCAAAACCACACCAAACGGACTCAAGGGCCCAAACGACCCAAATCGGGGGGACCAAAGTGGTCCCCACACACATACGACACCCCGAGGGGGGGGGATAGCATCGCCCCTAGGGTGAGTCATCGCCCACATGTCCAGTGGACGATGATGGCATCTCCCCAACCGCAAGCCCTCGCGGTCCACGAACAGCGGGCCGACCGGGCTGTAGCGGGCCGGTTGGGCTGACCCTTGTGCACACCTGTGGGGCCCATGAAATCATGTGGGGACCCCCTATTTCTCCCCATTTTCTTCCTTTCCTTCATTTTCACCCCTCCAAGCTTTCCAAACTTCTAAAACTTTCATTTTTCTCTCTCAAATCCTCCCTCCATTCTCATACTATATTCTTCTTCTTCAATACATACCCATTCTCTATCATATCCCTCAAACCCATCTCCTATCTCCTTCACTTCTTTCCATTTGAGCACACAAACCTTACTTTATGTCTCAAAAACCTTAAGGGCCAACAACCCAACCTATTCCCTCCATTTTATTTCACTCTCATGGCTCTCTTTGAGTTTGTGGCGGCCATATTTTCACTTTCCACACTTCTTTCTCTCATGAAAAAGAAGAGGGCTCCCACGGATGAAGCTGGGCTTAACCTCCCTACCCGTTCAATGGCAGAAAGGCGGCGAGGCTAGCACAAACATTAATTGGGAGCTAAGGACGAAGTGGGATCTCGATCCCCAGCTTCCTCTCAAAAGAGCTTTAATGGCGGATATGACACATGGAAGGTTTCAAGGCCGTAAGGTTCTCTTTGAAGCAAACATGGACGAGAAACTATTTGGGCTTTATCCAGCGATGGATCTCCTATTGGACGCCGGTTGGGGTCCCGTATTTGAGGGCAAGTCTCGTGCGAATGACATCACTGTCCCACCCTTCTACGCCCATATACGATAGCCACTGCTAGAGCCTCTATAGTTCTCTATCCCCGTGGGAAGGCGGGAAGTCATTGTCAATATGGACCTGATAGCCCGGATTATGGGGATGCTGTGTGGAGAGGTTCATGCTAGCGAATCTCAGGAGCGTGTATGAAAGAGATTGACATACACGATTACTTTGTGGCCGACTGGTCCATTGGAATCGAAGCAACTGCCTCTCAGCGACCAAGATGACCCACGACTTCCACCTACTCCACCACATCTTCACACATAATGTGTATCCTAGGTGGAGCAATTGCAACGAATGCACGCGTCTGATGGTAGACTTCCTATACTGAGCTGGGCAAGGAGACAAGTTGTGCCTGCCTACGCATGTACTACTACAGATAGTTCAGACCGCACGCTCTCCTAGGACAGACATTTCACTCCCATTCAGCCGACTTATATGCAAGCTTGTTCATGAATTCGGCTACAGACTTGGCTTAGAAAGGCTCGCGTCGATCCATTTCATCAACGATACTACTCTCAACAGCATGAATATTGGGCCACGACAATGTCAAGCTCGACTCGATGAGAGTGAGGATGAGACAGGAAGTGAAGAGGAAGAGAGTGATAAAAAAGGCGGAGATGAGATAGAGGAAGAGAGTGAAGAAGAAGAAGAAGAGCAGGAAGAGGAAGAGAAGAGGCCCAAGACACTGACGAGGGCTCTCCACCTGCTACGCATGAGCACCATCGTGATTGGGCTGTTATAGAAGCCCGCTTGCTCAGATTGAGGAGGGCCAGGTCACCCAGTGACATGAGGTCAGTGAGACCCAGGCTAAGCTTGAAGAGTGTCAGGCCTCCATGAAACAGAAATTCAAGAAGGTGTCTCACACCTTGAAGGTTATCTTGTGTTGCCTACAGGATAAGGGTGCTCCTCCTCCATCACCAGATTCTGACGACTAGTCCTATGTTGTAGTTGTCTTTGGATTTTCTTTGCTTTCCTGTTTCCTATGTTATAGCCTTGATAGGCTTAGTAGTAGAGTAAGTTTGATGGTGTGTTTGGTGTTTAAGCTTTGATTAGGTTAGCTCACATGCGTTTCCTGTCATGATTCATGTAAACCTATATCTCATGTATTGTGACAATTTTGGTTAAATGAAATGCATGTAGCTCCTTTTGTTATGAAATGTGTAGAATGCTTGAGAAATTGACTATTATTATGCAAAATCTTACACGTGTTATATCCTATGTTGTATATAGGAAATGCCACCTAAGGCCACATGGAGTATGACACGTCTTACATTTGGTGACTCGATTGACGGGGCACCTCCCCATAGCGATAGCCATACGGACCCCAGTTTGGGCCCGGATTGCGAGACTATGCCGGATTCTTAGCCGGCCACTAGCACCACAAATGGGCCAACACCTTTTGCACCACCGGTTCTGGAGCAGAACCGTACATCCTCGCTGACGCCCCACATGCATCAAGCTCCTACTCATGATAAGCTAGAGAAAATGATGCTCCTTATGCAGCAGCAACAGCAAATTTGGACCACTATTGTTAGGGCCCTTGCCCAGAACATGAGCGTGGTTCCACCTGCACCACCTGTGCACCCTGCTGGAAACGTGGGTGCTAGTGGCTTATTTAAGTGATTTCAGTGCATCCAAACTCCTACATTTGCGGGTACTCACAGACCTGAGGAGGCCAAGTATTAGCTCGACCGCATCTCTAAGATGTTGAAGCCATTGCACTGCACTGAGGCAGAGCAGGTCGAGTTGGTCACCTACTTGTTCGAGAAGGAGGCCAGTCTCTAGTGGGATAGTGTCCTTAGGACCATTGCTCTTAGTTACGTGTGGTCGTGGGAGGCTTTTGAGATGTGCTTCCACGGGGAGTATTTCCCTCTCACCTACCGTAACGAGAAGGAGGTAGAGTTTCTTCGCCTCCGGCAGGGAGGAATGACAGTAGCAAAGTACGAGAATAGGTTTTTGAAGCTGGCCAAATATGCTCCTTTGATCCTAGTAAATAAGTCGATGAAGATGCGGTGATTTTCTAAGGGTTTGTGGCCTGAGATCCACTCAAAAATGTGTGGTGCTAACATTAATAATTATGCTGAGCTAGTGAGAATGTCCCTGTAAGCTGAGCAAGATGGGGATAAATTATCTTGTATACGTGTGCCCATGGTTCCTAGTCCTCGACTAGACTTGTCGAGCCGACCGTTCCTCGGCAAGAGGCCCCAAACAGATTCTCCTCCTCGACTTACGGCTCCACCGACATAGCCGAGACGACCTGATATATGGTGCACCTACTGTAAGAGGTTGGGCCATGCAGATACCTATTGTTTCATCAGGATGGGGGACAACGACTTTATGCCTCCTTAGAAGATCAACTGGCAGATGCCACCAGCTATCTCAGCTCCACCTCTACGTTTTGTACTACCTGCACAGCCTTCGTATAGGCCACCTGCACCTTGATCTAGGCCACCTCAACGCCCTATGGTATTGCAGTCGAACTGTTCTCAACAGGCTCATGTGCACTCACTTGCAGCTGAGGCGTCCGAGATAGTAGTTATAACACCGATGGCTTTCAAAGTCACGACACATATTCAAGGTATACCAGTCTTTTTATTAGTGGACACCGGGTCCACTATCTCTATCATATCATGTATGGAGGTCAAGCAACTAGTGTTGGAAACAACTCCTACGAAGGGGGTGAGAATCCATACAACTACAGGGACCTTTTCAGACATTACCAAGATTTATAAGGATTGCACGATAGACTTAGGAAGCAGGACGGTACTCGTTGACCTGATCATTGCCCCACTATACCATTACGACATTATCTTCAGTATGGATTGGCTCATTGAGATGAAGGCAGAGATTGATTGTGATACCAGAATGGTGACAGCCCGTGCACCTAAGGGCACGGACTTTACTTTTCCAATTCAAGTCAGTTTGCCCTGCCGCATGAGTTGTTACGCTTCCTTACTGGAGAATGTTGATGGTCCGACACTAGGGAACACACCTTTAGTCTGAGATTTCACGTATGTGTTCAGGATGATACCTTGATTACCTCCTCAGCGTGAGATCAATTTTACCATCGACCTTGTGCCTGGCGTGACACCCATTTCCTTATCGACGTATCGCATGCCTCCATGTGAGATGGAGGAACTGAGTAGACAGATTGATGATCTGTTGGATGTAGGCTTCATACGACTAAGTGTATCTTCTTGGGGAGTGCCTGTGTTGTTTGTAAAGAAGGAAGATGAATCACTACGATTGTGTATTGATTATCGCAGGATGAACCAAGTGACAGTGAAGAACAAATATCCTTTGCCCAGGATAGATGACCTGTTCGACCAGTTGAAAGGGGAACAATATTTTTTTAAAGATCGACTTACAGTCGGGGTATCACCAGTTGCATGTCAAGGATGAGGACATGTAGAAGATAGTGTTCAGAACCAGCTTTGGGCACTACGAGTTCCTTGTGATGTCATTTGGACTCACAAACGCACCCACCATGTTCATAGACCTGATGAACCCGGTGTTTCAGCTGTATCTATTCTGATTTATCATCGTATTTATAGATGACATCCTGATATATTATAAGAGTCGGAAGAAGCACGTGGAACACCTGCGAACAGTCTTTGATACTCTTAGGAATAACCAGTTGTATGCCCAGTACAAGAAGTGCGAGAAGAGGTCAAGTTCCGGGGACATGTGGTGTCTAAGGAAGGAATAGTTGTGGACCTTGCTAAGGTGATCGTAGTTCAGGACTGGGAGCAGCCCGGTTCGGTTACTGAAGTGAGGAGTTTCCTCGGCCTGACAGGTTACTATCATCGATTCATTAGGGACTTTTCTAAGATAGCCAAACCATTGTCTCAGCTAACTCAGAAGGACCGTAAGTTTGCCTATAATGAGAAGGCAGACATAGCCTTTCAGGAACTAAAAGACAAGTTGACATCCGCCCCTGTGCTAGTATAGCCAGAGCAAGGGGTCAAGTATATGATATATACCGACACATCTCGTGCTGGTTTGGGTTGTGTTTTGATGCAGAAGGATAGGGTTATTACCTATGCATCGCGACAGTTGAGGAAATACGAGGAAAACTACTCTACACACGACCTAGAGTTGGCAGTCGTTTTCTTTGCATTGAAGCTCTGGAGACATTACCTCTATGGAGAGGAGTTCGAGCTCTTTTCCAACCACAAGAGCTTTAAGTACATATTCACGCAGAGGGACCTGAATATGAGGCAATGACGATGGATGGAAACTTTGAAAGACTTCAAGTTTAAGGTCTCCTACCATACTGGCAAGGCCAACCTTGTGGCGGACGCGTTGAACCGCAAGAAGACTATAGCATTTGCGGCTCCACTGATGATAGAGGAGTGGAATATGGTAGAATTTGTGTGAGACTTTGAGCAGAAGCTTACAGTAGAGGAGCCGTTCGAGAGTGTCGCATGCAATCGAGTACAACCACTCATCGATGACTGAATCATAGTGGCCCAGGGGGAGGATGAATGGTTGGTGAAGATGAGGAAACGAGCCAATGGCGATGAAGAGTTAGAATGGAGAGTTGGTTCGGATGGGGGTTTATGTTATTATGGCTGCCTATGCATCCCAAGTCTTCATGACTTGAGAAAGGAAGTTCTCGAAGTTGCTCACAATTCAAGGATGGCGATTCATCCTGGTAGTACGAAGATTTATCGAGATATGAAGGCTCATACTGGTGGGACAACATGAAGGCCACATCGCAGACTATGTATCCTGTTGTCTCACATGCCAGCGGGTCAAGGCCGAACATCGACGACCTCTTGAACTACTTCAGCCCATGCCCATAGCGGAATGGAAATGGGATTTCATTTCTATGAATTTCATTTTAGGGTTACTGAAGACGAGGAAGGGACATGACTCTATTTCGGTGATCGTGGACCGGTTGACGAAATCGGCTCATTTTCTCCCTATTAGAGTCTCAAACTCAGCAGACGATTTGGCCAGGCTATACATTAAGGAGATAGTGCGTCTGCATGGAGTGTCTATGGAGATCGTGTCAAACCAAGACATGCGATTTACATCGATTTACATCTATCTTCTGGACTCATATCCAGGAAGCAATGGGTGTGAAACTGAAGTTCAGTACCACATTCTACCCATAGACGGATGGGCAGATGGAACGAGTGAATCAGGTGTTGGAAGATATGCTGTGAGCTTGTGTGCTTGATTTCAAGGACAGTTGAGATGATTGTCTTCCTTATGCTGAGTTCGCTTATAACAACAGCTTTCAGGCGAGTATTGGCATGGCCCCCTACGAAGTATTGTATGGGCGTCCATGTAGAGCACCACATTGCTGGGCAGAGGTGGGCGAGAAGAGTTTGATTGGCCCAGAGTTAGTGTAGGTGACATCAGAAAGGATTGACATTATCAGGCGTCAACTCTTGGCAGCACAGAACAGACAGAAAAGTTACTCGATACGAGGCGGCGACTACTAGAGTTTGAGGTTAGGGACCACGTATTCCTGAAGGTTTCTCCACTGAAGGGAGTCCTCCGGTTTGGAAAGAAAAGGAAGCCCACGCCGAGATTCATAGGCCCATTCCAGATACTAGATCGAGTGGGTGTGGTAGCATACCGCCTTGCTTTACCCACACCACTCGTCGGTGTGCACAACGTATTTCACGTATCGATGTTAAAGAAATACGTTCCTGATCCTTCCCATATTATCAAATGAGAGCAGGTATAGTTAAGTGAGATGCTACTTATGTACTGCGATCGACGCATATCTTAGATAGGAAGGAATATGTGCTGCATAGTAAGGTTATCCCGCTTGTGAAGGTGCTATGGACACATCACACTGAGGAAGAGGCTAATTGCGAAACAGAAACCGAGGTATGCAAGAACTACCCTCAGATTCTTAAGGAGTACGAAAATGTACTAATTTTGAGGATGAAATTTTTCTTTAAGGGGGGTAGATTATAACGTCTCAGAAAAATCCGTACAAAGACCTGAGTACCACCTCAGGCAGAAATCACTAAGGATCAAAACCTTTAAAAATTAGATGAAAATTAATTAAGTACTAAACTGAATTAATTATTAGATTAGCTTGAATTACTTTCTATACGAACTACAAGACCCAAAACTAGTAGAATCGTTAACTCTACATTACCTAAAAACCTAGGAGAAATCTCAAAACCCAGTTGCTCTCAGGAGCACACTGAAACTCCGTATCGGACCTAGACCATGCGTCGAAAGTCTGATTACTGTGAAACTATACGATTATGACCACCTTACTGGGCCTGACAATCATCTCGGAAATCAAGTCCAAAATAGTATCCAGAAATGCACAACTTGAGCTCGGAGCGAAGTATGTGAGAAACGCGAATATCTTTAGAAAATGAACTCAAACTTAAGTGATTTGGACCGTTCACTTATAGGCCAAATTTAAGGTTTCAGACTGTTATATTTTGACCTAACTACACCCTCGGATTAGAAAAATTCCCCTACACATGTCAGTGCGCTTGTGGCCCTGATCGAGAGATGATGACCGTTGAACTAAAATTGGTCCTCCGCGGTCGATCTACCAACTCGATCGGATCAAAAACTTAACCTGACATAGATCCATTCTCAGGGAACTTTCACCAGACCGTATGCAGGAAATGGAGCTCCAGATGAGCTCCGTTGGACCAAAACAGCCACTCTGGCTATAACCTAAGTACACCATGGCCGTGGGGCCATTGAAATTAGTTTTGGGCCTATATAAGGCCCTAACCCACCCCTCTCTCATTCCATACAAATTCTCTAAACCCTAGGAGAGAGAAGAGAGAAAAGAGAAGGAAAGAGTGAGGAGAGTGAGAGAAAGTGAGGGATAGTTGTCAGGATTCAACCCCATCGCTCCACATGCCGAATCATCCTACCTGTATAGCTATACCGGCAATTTTGACTCTATTCTTGGGTAAGAAATCCTAATCCTAATCTGTGTTAGGTATCCAAATAGAGTAAATGGTAAAATAGCTAACCTATTTCGTGCTATACGTTGTTGTTGTGTCGTAGACAAAGATGTAATGTTCAAACTGAGTACGATACGAGTTTACCAATGAAAGGTGCGGACTATAAACATCTAGGTTCTGGTTTTCAAGGCTTTCAATGTCAGTTAATGATTTATGACTGACCTGATTGCTATTACATATGCTTAGATGCGATGTTTTTCACGTATTACATATATATATGAACTATGTTGAAATTAATGCATTCCATGTGTTTGTTGAAATGTTTATATGAATATGGAAATATGATTTGTGCTTGACATGATTATTGTTTGGGAATACATGATTTTTGTACATGTGGCAACTCTCTTGTGAAAGGACTTGCTATAATATACGTTATAACTAATTTATTACATGCATGTTGATATGTATAGTCTAAGTGTTTGACAAAATGCCTGAATGAGAAAATGTTTGTTCAAATGTATTTAATGAGGGCGTTGAGATAGGATTCTCAATTACCTTATTTATAGCTACAGTTTCCTTCATGTAACCTAACTTACTACTACATGATTTATGGATGAAATGCCTATGTATAATAACATGTGCACTATACGTTTGTTGAAATGCTCAAATGAGATTTATGTTTAATTTGGTTGTCACATGCTAATTGGACTATCACATTTGAATGCCTATTGTGTTTGAGTATGATTGGGACTAGTACATACTCCAAGCAATCGGTAATGGCTCACATGCTGATTATCGATAGTGGTTAGGCCACGAGGAGTGCGTATGCGCTCCATGTCGATTAATTCAATGTGTGATCGTACCAGTCGAGCTTGTCAAGTAACCCGATTGGCCTAATGTATGTTCACCATGTATAGACGCTATTGTTTGAATCTAAGGTACCACTTTCCATTGAAAAACTCATTTAACCTTGGTACCACGATCCGCTAAGACTCATGAGCTAGGCATGGTGGTATATGGGACACCATGGTTGAGCTGTCGGCCTACGCTAGGGTGACGAGCTTCCCCATAGTGACCAGTGAGCAACCTAAACTCATGAGCCGAATATGGTGTATGAGACACCGTATTCGAGTAGTCGGCCTACGTTAAGGTGACGAGCCTTTCCGTAGTGACCTTGAGTATAAAATAGGCATACGATCAGGTGACGAGCCTCTCGTAGTGACCTCGAGTGTGAATTAAGCCTACGCTGAGGTGACGAGCCTCCCATAGCGACCTATAGTGTAAACTCGCGAACTTGCCTATCGTATGTGATTAACTAGGATTGACGACCCTAGATGGATCATTGTTTGGGTAAATAATATAAAGGGAGGTACCTTAGCTTTCCAAACTTGTTATATGAATAGGTCTAATTAAGAACTTGGCTAATCATGCACATGCACCGCATTGCATGTGCCTTTGGCGTTAGAGTTGAGCACAGCGGGAGTGTTGCATGTGCGACCGTGAGATGATGTCACAATGGGAGTGTAGGAGGGGGCATACATCATTATTGCATCTCATCCTTGCATTAACCAGAGTACTTAGGAATGCTTGTTGTATTGCTTTATCATTACTGTTTGACTGAATTGATAACATGTTAACCTTTACCTTATAGCTCCACTGAGTTGATCACTCACTCCCACTCTGGGACGGTGTTTTGAAACACCAACCAGACTCTGTTATAGTTTTAGGTAATGTCGAGGCTTATGAGGCAGAGCTTGACTTCTATGACGACGAGAAGGAGTTCTCCTATCTGCAACTCTCTGGTAGGTCTATATAGATCTGAAATTGCATCACTAGGGCTACAGAGATATGGATTAGATGACATTACACTATATCATTTTGTATATTTTGGAACTAAACATGTAATTATTTAACCTGGTAACATGTTCACACTCTTGAGACTTACAACAACTTACATGTTTTATATATCTATCACAGTCTTCCGCTTGTGTAATCCAATTGTCTTTGGAGTAAGATATGCTGATCTAGGGTAATCCCATTCATGTTTAATGCAAAAATATGGACAATATTTAATCATCATTATCTATGTTGTATAAGTGATGTGTTGGAACTCAGAGCCAAGTTCTGCTCGACCCCCGATTTTCAGGGCGTTACAAGTTGTTCACTTGGGCAAGATTTAGAGTTCTACTTGCATAATGAATAACATAGGGCTTCTTTTCTTTTCTCTTACCTAAAACTACCCTAAGAGCATAGTCAGACGCATCACACATAAGTTCGAAAGGAGGGCTCCAGTTGGGTGGTTGCATGATAGGTGCAGTGGTTAACATGCCCTTGAACTTAGTAAAAGCTTCTTGACATTGTTCAGTCCACTTATATGGTGCATCATTTTGAAGTAGATTACATAGAGGACGAAAGATATGACTAAAGTTATTTATGAATCTCTTGTAAAAACCGGCATGTCCTAGGAAGGATCGCACGTCTCGTATATCTACCTCGATTCCTTTGGACGATATGATATGTCCAAGGACAATTCCCTTACAAACCATGAAATGACACTTCTCCCAATTCAGTACCAAGTTCTTTTCCTCACATCTTTTCAGCACTCATTTAAGATTTTCTAAGCAATCACTACAAGATGGACCAAAGATAGAGAATTCATCCATAAGACCTCTAGATATTGCCTCACCATTCCAGAAAAATACTCATCATGCATTGTTGAAAAGTGGTTAGGGCGTTACACAGTCAAAATGGCATCCTTCAGTAAGAAAAGGTGCCAAAAGGACATGTGAACATGGTCTTTTCCTAATCTTCATGGGCTATCTCTATTTGGTTGTAGTTTAAATAATCATCGAGGAAGCAATAGTAAGAGTGACTAGCTAGCCTTTCCAAGATTTGGTCGATGATGGGCAAAGGGAAGTGGTCCTTCCCCATGACGGTATTCAACTTCCTATAGTTAATGCACATTCTCCAACCAGTAGTGATTCTAGTTAGCACGAGTTCATTTTTGGCATTGGTTACGACGGTGATTCCGGAATTCTTGGGAACCACCTGAGTTAGACTCACCCATTGGCTATCAGATATAGGGTATATGATACCCACCTTTAATAGTTTAAGAACCTTAGCCTTAACCACTTCCTTTATTTTAGGATTTAATCTACGTTGTGGTTTCCGAAAGTTCTTCGCATTATCATCTAGATAAATGTGGTTAGTACAAATCGAAGGGTCAATTCCCTTGAGGTCCGCAATCAACCATCCAAGGGCTCCATTGTGCTCAATGAGAGTAGAGATGAGCAAACTCTCCTGTTTTTACTTAAGGTGGGGAGAAATCACCACTGAGTATGTCTCATCTTAACCTAAATAGACATATTTCAAATTAGAGGGCAAAGGTTTTAGGTCAAGCTTTGTTGCCTTGAGGGTAGACGGTAGATGCATTACATCAGTTTAGGACAATTCTTCAAATTGTGGCCTCCACTGGTTAACTTCAAGTACCGGCACAATATCAAGCATTGCACCCGTCTCCTTAATCATATCATCATCTAAATCATAAGAGTGGGCCAAGCATGTCTCTAGAGGGTCAGAGGATAAGGTCATTAAAGTTATATCCACCATGAAAGAATCAATCAAGTTAACATCATGGGCATCATCATCATCTTCTACCTATTTTCCCATATTGAAAAAAATATTTAACTCTATTTTGACAAGATACAAATGCATTCGATTTGGGACATTTATCTTATTCAATCATAGCAGTAAAAGAGTATGAAGAAACAATCATCGTTTTATTGATATATTAAGTTCATTTACATCCTCTAATCCCTTGATTCTAAGTTAGAATACTTAGAATGCAAAAGTTACAAGAGTTTGAGTATTGAATCTGGATCTGGATATCAAATCTGGCAGCATTTCGGCTTGCGATTCGATTATCTCGTCAAGAGGCATCTCATCGAGAGGAACATAATGATCTCATGTCTTTCTTCCAAAGAAAATCTTGGAACTGAGAAAAGATAAAAATTTTGACAGCATTTCAGTTCCTTGATGATACTCGTGTAACCAATATGGTTTGCGCAAGACCGCGCAACTGATATGGTTTGCACGGACCGGTACAAATAACTTCCCTTCTGCCTTCCCTTGAATACCCTTGAATACCTTCAAAATCTCTTCTTCTTTGGAGCTCTGGTCTTCTTTGGAATTCCTAATCCTTATAATGAGAAGTGGAGTGGGGTATTTATAGGCCTCCACACGTGCGAACTCTTGAAACTCGTGCCATGGGTCCACCTTTCGTCGAATTTCAACCATCCATGTCAGCACACCCATATTTTCATCTGCGTCAGCCCGCGCAACATCCTTTATCATTTGCACGGGATCACATAATACTAACATGTTACGCGGTCCAGCGCTAAGGCCTTGATCTTGCAACTTGATATTGTAAGAAAAAGGATCTTGCGCAGACCCACGCAACTACTACCCTTTGCACAAGTTAGTGCAATACCACCAATCTTTACTTCATTCTTTTCCCTCTATTTTTACAACTTCCATCTTCTCTCTGATTCAATCTTAGCCCTTTATTTTGTGCCTTAATAGATGTCCCCTTGATCCTTTTTGTTCATCATCCATTTGATGAAGAAACGGGATTAAAAAATCCTATTAATAACTCCTTTTGTTGCAGGACCGCGCAAAGCCCCTTTAATCGAGTTCAGCTCGTCGGGTCCCGCTCTCTATAAATACCAAGCCTGCTCTCATTTCTTCACTTTTTGATTTTTATGCGGAAGCTCTACTGGTCCAACAAATCCCCATGCAATAGGCTTTCTGTTCATGTATGGACATCTCACTTTGCGTTGCGCCGTGCAATCACAGTCGTTTGCACGATATCGTACAAACACCTTGTACTTAGAAAAAATTTCTCCAAATCACTGAATACTTGAAACCTTTCAACTTCTTTTTCCTTCATTGTTTTTATCATCTTCAAGCTACTGTGGCCCGTATCAAAAGAACCTATCCTCTAATTGAACCTCCTACTGCGCAACCTTCTCACCAGGATTTGCAAACCCTTCATCTGCTCATGCCACTGAACCATCACCATCTCCTGATCAACCTCCAAGCAAGCGCTTCAAGACTACCAGGAAGCATCCCGCTTGCATAAAGGAACCCATACTTCCTACTTTCGATTTCTCAAACTGGATCTCTTAACTACCCTCCCCCTTCCATAGGGGTATTTCTTTGGGTGAGATTGAACGGTACCGAAACACGGTCGTGACTTAAACTGGGAAGAGTGGCTGAAATCACAACTCATTTGCCTACAATGAGTCAGAAACCTCTTACCAGAGAAGACACTCCCCCCCCCCTCTAGATCGAAGAAGCATTGTCGCAACAAGGCTAAGGAGTTTCAGGAAAAAATTAAAGAGAACAACAAGAAGAAACTTCAGAACTCCTGGGAAGGAGTCCAAGCCATTAAGGGTATCATGAAATTTGATAACCCTCATAGACAGGGTATGATGATAATCCCTCTAAACCTTCACCGCCACTAGTCCATTCTGAATTGCAAGCCTTCAGACCAAATTGATGGGGAAAAATTGGCTTACACAGAATCCTGGTCATTAAGGGAACCAAGAATCTTAGAAGGGGTCTTGCTAGCGAAGAAGCCGAGATAGAAAATTGGCAACATCCACCCAATGATCTTCCTTACTCCCTCTCATAATCCTCACACCCTATTTCTGACCCATTTCTACGAAACACTCCAGCAGCGTTTCAAGGATCATGAATCTCTTTGGGGTAGCGAAGAATTCAGAACCAGAGGCCTCTTAACATCTCGTGAATACTACTCTGACTGGGCGACAACAATTTTGGTCAAGCATTCTAAAGTGTTGATCAAGATTGACCTATATAATGCAATAGAGGTCACCTCTCAGCATTTCTACCTGGAGACTTCCGTTTTGAAAGGTTTCCTTAATCATTGGTGTCCCACAACCAACTCCTTCCATCTTCCAGTTGGTGAGATGAGCATTAGCCTCTATGATCTTCATCAAATTACTAGTCTTCCACTGACAAGAAAATTTTACGACGAATTCGTACCCACGAACGCAGAATTGGCGTTCATCTCTTCACGCGGCCGAGTGGCCTCAATTTCAGAAACAACCATAGAACTCTTTAAGGAGATGTCTAAGTTTTCCAATATTCATAAGATCTCACCACTATAATGGCTTGCCCATTTTCACTAGGGCCCTTCGGTAATCTTCTTCTGCATAAACCAGTTGTTTCCATTGCATATTTATTTCCATACTTCTCACTATATGTTCTCTTTCTCTTCCTTTTCTTAGATTCAGCAATTGCCATTCACAAGAATTGACAAATCTCCACGAGAAGATAATAGAACGTCCAGAATATAGCCTTGATGGAGAGCTTACAGATTTCCTTGTTTACTGGTTAAGCATGGTGGTTCTTCTAAGTTCAAAATGGGCAGATGTCATTCGCCCTACAATTTTTATCGTTACTGGTGCCATGGCGGAAGGCAACAAAAATTTTCTTGCCCCTCCAGTTTTGTGCTCGATTTATAGGGCTCTCGGAGAGATAGCGTTTCATATAAAGAGTCCCACCGTCGATGCTTCTTCTATCTATACTCCTTGGCACTATATCATAGGCTGGCTAGGTGTCTACTTTCTGTGGACTTTTGATGCTTTGGAGAAGGCGTACATTCACCCTTCACATCTCGCACAATGGTTCTTTCAAAAGAGGACTATGGCTAGAAGATCATATGACTGGGTTGTTAACACCATCTCGAACACTAATAAAATTGATTTCCTCTAGTTTTGCCTGTATCGCTACATAGAGGATACAGATAAGGTAGACACCAGATCGCTTACTTCAGGAGAGAGAGCATTTTTCCTTTCGATTCGATCCTGCAGCCTCTCATTAAGAGAGGGAGTAGAGTTTAGAGGGAGCCTTATTATCCAAGCCAGTTTGCTCGCCAGTTTGGTTTTGATCAAGCCATGCCAGAAGATTGCGGATTAGTAACAAGGAGAATGTGCAGCTACAGAACTGGCCCATATAACTGCACGATGATATTGAAGCAACTACTGGGCAGTCGAGTCAAATCTACTTTTATAATTTTGGGTAGTAATAACATCACTCACACTTCATATGGTCACATGAGGTGGTGGGTGCATCAATCATATCTTGTTAATAAATGCTTACCTGTTACTAAGCCAATCTGGATTTCACCACCAAAGCTTAAAGGTCGTAAACTTGAAGAAGGAATAGGCTTTATGCTAGAGACAAGCCATGCCCCCTTTCCTGGTCACCTCTGCAGGAAGATATCTGTGGATGACCTGATTTACGAGCAAAAATCCGTCAATACCCTAGAAGGATGGATAGCTTATGGAGTTGTTATAGACTTCAAAAAAGTCCCACGGGATCATTCTGAGAGAGTAGTTGAAGAGGTGGCAGAAATTCCTTCTCCTACTCAAGAGAATGTTGTTGCATCCCAATATAATCCAGTTCTTACTCCTTCTCCTCAACCTGTTCATCATAGTCCATCTTCTCCGATGACGAGGTCTCGAAATCGTTCTCAGGCTTCTCCTCCTTCTCCTCAAGAAGGAACAATTGCCTCGGCCTCTTCAATCCCAATTGATAAAGACCTTAGACCATGAAGCAGTAAGATTTCCCCTTCTAAAGGGAAACATGTCATAATTGAAGAAATAGAGGAAGAAAGCTCAGCCACGTCGTTTGAAGATACTACTTCTATTGAATATTACACTAAAGAAGATGATGAAGAAGCTGATGATGATGATGATGATGATTTTGAAGGAGGAGGAGTTAATATCGAGGATGAGGATAATGCTGATGTTGTTATGGAAGGTGTTCCTACTGATGAAGAACATCCCTCATCAATTCCTCAAAATGTCAAAACTGAAGGTCCTTCTACTGCTGATGTTCCTACAAAAATTCCAACAATAGAAGAGGAAGATGAGGAACCTTTGGATTATGGTGAATATGGATATTCACCAGGTAAAATTTTCCTGCAATTTTGTCATTTAATCTTCCGCTTGTTATTACTACTTTATCATTATTGTTATATATATATATATATATATATATATATATATATATATATATATATATAGGTATTCATGATTCTGATGGCAGAACAGGCAATACTCCTTCTGAAGATTTTCCACCTGAAGCACCATCGGCTCCGACGAGAATTTCTTTGGCTCCCCTTGTAGCACCAAAAGTAGTAGCTTACGAGATCATTTTTCCAGTGAAACCTACTGACTTACCAACTCCAACAACTATTGATTCAAGTACCGAAGCTAAAGCCCCTTCCTTTGCAGATATTCTCACACCCTAAACTTAGAAACCGGTCTCACAAAATTCCCGATCGCTGAATCCAATGCCAACAGCCTCCGTAGTACCCCATTCTCAGCTCCTAGCGTCCATACACCAGATTCCGATCCTGGGATCCTACAAGGAAGATTTTCCAATGTACATTTAACTCGTAATAAGCATAACCACAAGTATACCCAAATCACAAAGGCAACATCATCATCACATATCCACTAATATAAACTTTAAATACAATTCTGAAAGGGAAATACATTTGTTAAAATAAAATCAAAGCTCTAGAAGACAGTTGCACGCTCTAAGCTCAACGCCAAAAATGAGCTGGGAAATTAGATGGATGGTGCAATATACACTACATATATTAAGGTGGGGTCCACGCCCCCATGTCAAATAGATGGACAGCTGGATATATATAACACCCGCGTCAAGGGGGCCCACCGTCCCTAGTAGATGGACAGCGTGGATATACCACGCATGCATTTCGATGGATCCCATGGAGGGACGGTGTGTGTACAACACATACATATAAGGCGGGCCATACAATGCAATGGGGCCCACAGCCCAAAAATAGTTTAACGGTGTGGGTATGATACACACATCATGGTGGGGCCTGGGACTTAAAATCAAGTCAACCTGTAACTTGTGTGGGCCACACCGTACACATAGATAAGAGGTTACCCTCCATTAAAGCACTCATAATCATTTGTTGGGCCCACCAAGCTGTGGTTCACAAATCCAACCCATCCATTATGTGTGTCCCACTTGGTTAAAGGGTCAGACCAAGTTTCAGGAATATCCAGATCTCAGATGGACCTCATCAAGTGCTTTTATATGGCTTAGCATGTCTTCATAAGATTGAAGATGGTGTGGGCCACCTGAGTTCTGTTTAGGGCTGATTTTTGGAGGCACTTCATATATAAAGGGGACCCATCAAATGGGCAGTATTGATTTTCAACACACATCATGGTGGGACCTATGGTGAGGCCCACTGATTTGCCCATCCCAAGCAGCAGGACGCTGACAACAATAGCGTCCAGAGTAACCCCCTTTTTTTGTTTTCTTAAAAATTTCATAGGTTAGGCCCACATCGAGACAATCCAGTCCGTCCGCTAGGTTCCCTTACTCGTGATGGGTCTAATAAGCCCAATATTCAACATATTTTAACGTATAGAAACATCGCAGTGGGCCCTAACAGATTTTAACCATAAATATCACTGTTTTCTACAACATGGCCCACCAGAGATTTGGATTGGCTCCATTTTTTGGCTCAACACCTAAAATGAGCAGGAAAATTAGATGGACGGTGTGGATTAGATACATATATCAAGGTGAGGTCCATGTCCAGTGGACTGGACGGCGTCGGTAAAACACTCACATCAAAGTGGGGTCCTAGTCCACAACGGGACGACGTGGATATAACACGGATACATCAGGTGGGTACCACCATCCTTTACTGGATGGTGTGGATGCCAAACATCATCAGGGCAGGCCCCACATAGACCGGATAGCCTGACTTTTTGGTATGTGTGGGTCTCATGGATAGTGTGTATAAAACACATACAACACAACAGCCCACAAGGCATGATAACCCAATACAATAGTTATATAGCTGGTTGAGGTATACTAGCCAAGCCACTCCTAAGCAAGATCGGGATAGGGCTGATATTTGAATTTTCTCTTCATCTGGCCCTGTCCAGACGGATGGGGAGCAATCCCGTCCACTGGACAATCCAGCAAGGTGGGCCTAATGCATGGACGACAAGGATATTATACATACTTCATGGTAAGGTCAATTCGGGTGGACCACACGACTTCATCATCACCACAAGAAAAATGAGAGAGAGAGAGAGAGACGAGATGGAGGGACCCCACAACTATGGGCCCCTCATTATAATGCATAGATCAAGATGGGTCCCACCATAAGTGGGCCCTTAAATGACCAAAATCAAAACATAAAATCACCCACCTTTGATCTTTTCGGACTTCTTCTTCCATCAACGCATCCTAGAGCTCTAAGGGATACATTTCAACGGTGGAGATGGTCTTTGCATGGTGGGATTGAGTGGTAGGGAGGTGAGCCACACTAGCTTCTCCTCTCTCCCATGGAAATGTTGGACATGGGTTGCTTGGATAATGAGGGAGAGAAATGAGAGTGAGAGGGTTGTAAGAGAGAGAGTGATGGGTGAGTGATGGGGAATGATGGGTGGAGAGAGAGAGAGAGAGTTGACTTTGGGGATGGGTAGTTGTACTTAGGGATGGGTGTGAGTGATGGGAGTGATGTGTACTTGATTGAATTATTGATGGGATAAATGTGATGGGTTCTCCTGGGATTTGCAACGCGTGGCGTTTTTCTCAAACCGAATGTGGGCCCACGTCTCCTAGCCTAGGTATCGCCTCAACGTGCGATATTGTCATCAGAACCGCGGCGACGGCGTAGTCGCAAGGATATAAGTCTTAAATCAAGCCGATTCTGGAATACAGGATATGACTTAGGGTCGCACGCAAATGTTGTTTACGTGTTGTGGGTCACCGAAATTCGACCACAAGGACCGCAGAAGCCTATGAAATAGTACAGGCTAGGATACGGGTCTTACAGCTCTCCCCTCCTAATAAAAATTTCATCCTTGAAATTTACAGAACAGATAAGGGAAGAGGAAGCATCATCATATATATGTCAAGGCAGAATCAGTTTACATAAGGATGCGGATAGCGCTCTCTAATCTTAACCTTGCGCTCCCATGACACCTCATCAACACTATGTTGACCTCTACTGAACCTCAGACCCTGGATCAGAAACAATCGAAACTAAGATACCTTGCAGCCTCACCATCTCACTAATGACTAATCTAACAAGATGGTCCTAATGCCTAGTTTCGTGAATCGTTAGTGACTCCTCCTGACGACTGAGGGTCCTGCTGAGCTGTATAAAACCTGCCCTAGGCCTGCTGGGGAGGTTTATGTCCCCCCAAAGAGGTCGTTGCTACTGAAAATGGGGGCACTCATGCTTACAATGCCCCATCTCACCACATTTGAAGCAAACGCCCATAAAAAGTCTCTTTAATGGTGCTGAAGGTGCTACTGGCTCTCAAACGGATGGACGGTTCCTGTGCCTCTACGGTCGTCGACGCTGCTGCTGTTGGAAACAACCAGAGGGGATCTTCCTCTTCTTGTCTCTTCTATGGTCACAGACTCTCTGCGAATTGTTCCATTCTGCCTCATAAATTTGGGCCCTCTGGACTACCTGCTCAAAGGTCGGGAGCATGTATTCAACGACATGGCTCTTGAGGCCAAAACGTAAGCTGTTCTCAAAACAGCGGGCATGTCGCTCCTCATCATCAACCAAATACGGCGCAAACCTCGATAGCGCCATGAAATGAGCCACATACTATGCCACAGACATGTCTCCCTGTTCAAGGTCTTGAACTCTAACGCTCGCTGCCGACGAATGTGGTCGAGGAAGTACTATTGGTCGAATCGGTCTATGAAATCCTCCCATATCCAGTTGAAATCAGGCTCTACAACATGGGTTACAGATGTCCACCAGTTCCCGACCTCACACTAGATAAGAAATACGGTTAACCGGATCTGCTGCTGGGTCGTACATCCCATTGTATCAAAAATCTTCTCCACCTCGGAGTGCCATCTCTCGGCTGTTGTCGGGTCTGGCTCGCCCTGAAAATGCGGAAGATCGAACTGTTGAAACTCTCAAAGAAGGGCGCTCGCGTGCTCCTGCTTTGCCTAGGCTGGTGAAACAACGGAGTGTCTGCCCTGCCCTTGAAGGGAGGTCGTCACAGCCTATAACATCTGCTGTAACTGGAAGGCACTCAAGGGTATGGTCGGATCCGTACCGGCCTTGGGTAGAGGAGTGGCATCCTCAGGATGGGGAGCAGGGGTCTCTGGTGGTGGAGCAAAAGTTGCTCGAATCGCTCTCCTGGGCGGCATGTCCTATAGGGAAGAACAAAGGCGCCTATCAAACTTGAGAACTCTCGAAGGCACACACGTTAAGGCTCAATAACAGAAGATCGCTAAGTTATTCGAACTTAGGACCTAATCATTCTAAGTTCTCAACAATCATAAAGTGTAGGGTAGCTATCAGCAGATATGTGATGTTATCCTCAGGTATTCTCAAGTTATGCTCTGATACCAACTTCTATCATGCCCCAAACTTGGGAACCGGGCTCACAAAATTCTCAATCGCCAAATCCAGTGCCGACAGCCTCCGTAATACCCCATTCTCAGCTCCTAGCATCCATACGCCAGATTCTAATCCTATGATCCTACAAGGAGGATTTTTCAATAGAAATTTAACTCGTAATAAGCATAACCACAAGTATACCCAAATCACAAAGGCAACATCATCATCACATATCCACTAATATAAACTTTGAATACAATGCTGAAAGGAAAATATATTTGTTAAAATAAAATCAAAGCTCCAGAAGACAGCTGCACGCTCCAAGCTCAACGCCTGAAATGAGTTGGGAAATTAGATGGACGGTGCAATATACAATACATAGATGGGGTCCATGCCCCATGTCAAACAGATGGACGGCTAGATACATATAACACCCGCGTCAAGGGGGCCCACTGTCCTTAGTAGATAGATAGCGTGGATATACCATGCATGCATTTCGGTGGGTCCCATGGAGGGACGGTGTGTACAACACATACATATAAGGCGGGCCATACAATGTAATGGGGCCCACGGCCCAAAAATAGTTTAATGGTGTGGGTATGATACACACATCATGGTCGGACCTAGGACTTAAAATCAAGTCAACCTGTGGCTTGTGTGGGCCACACCGTACACACAGATAAGAGGTTACCCTCCATTAAAGCGCTCATAATCATTTGTTGGGCCCACCAAGCTATGGTTCATAAATCCAACCCATCCATTATGTGTGTCCCACTTAGTTAAAGGTTCAGACCAAGTTTCAAGTACATCCAGATCTCAGATGGACCCTAGCAAGTGCTTTTATATGGTTTAGCATGTCTTCACAAGCTTGTAGATGGTGTGGGCCACCTGAGTTCTGTTTACGGCTGATTTTTGGAGGCACCCCATATATAAAGGGGACCCATCAAATGGGTGATATTAATTTTCAACGCGCATCATGGTGAGACCTATGGTGGGGCCCACTGATCTGCCCATCCCAAGTAGCAGGATGTTGCTTTCTGCAGTGTCCTCTGGACGCTGATAGCAACAGCGTCCAGAGTGACCCCTTTTTTTATTTTGTTAAAAAAATTCATAGGTGGGGCCAACATTGGGACAATCTAGTCTGTCCCCTGGGTTCTCCTACTCGTGATGGGTTTAATAAGCCCAATATTCAACATATTTGATGTATAAAAACATCGTAGTGGGCCCTAACAGATTTTAACCATAAATATCACTATTTTTTACAACATGGCCTGCCAGAGATTTGGATTAGCTCCATTTTTCAGCTCAATGCCTAAAATGAGCTGGAAAATTAGATGGACGGTGTGAATTAGATACATTTATCAAGGTCGGGTCCACATCCAGTGGACTGGACAGTGTGGGTAAAAAAATCATGTCAAGGTGGGGTCCTAGTCCACTACGGGATGACGTGGATATAACATGGATACATCAGGTGGGTCCCACCGTCCTTTGCTGGACGGTGTGGACGCCAAACATCATCAAGGTAGGCCCCACATAGACTAGACGGCCTAGATTTTTAGTATGTGTGGGTCCCACGGATGGTGTGTATAAAACACATACATCACAGCAGCCCACAAGGCACACTGACCCAATACAGCAGCTATATAGCTAGTTGAGGTATACCAGCCAATCCACTCCCAGGCAAGCTCGGGATAGGGCTTATATTTGAATTTTCTCTTCATCTGGGCCTGTCCAGATGGATGGGGAGCAATCCCGTCCGCTGGACAGTCTAACAAGGTGGGCCTAATGCATGGACGGCAAGGATATTATACATACTTCATGGTAGGGTCCATTTGGGTGGACCACACAACTTCATAATCACCATAAGAAAAATGAAAGAGAGAGAGAGAGAGACGAGATTGAGGGACGCTGCCACTATGGGCCCCTCATTACAATGCATAGATCAAGATAGGTCTCATCATAAGTGGGCCCTTAAATCACCAAAATCAAAACATAAAATCACCCACCTTTGATCTTTTCAAACTTCTTCTTCCATCAACGCATCCTAGAGCTCCAAGGGAAGCATTTCAACGGTGGAGATGGTCTTTTCATGGTGGGATTGAGTGGTAGGGACGTGGACAACACTAGCTTCTCCTCTCTCCCATGGAAATGTTGGATGTGGGTTGCTTAGAGAATGAGGGAGAGAGATGAGAGAGAGAGGGTTGTAAGAGAGAGAGTGATGGGTGAGTGATGGGGAGTGATGGGTGTAGAGAGAGAGAGAGAGAAAATTGACTTTAGAGATAGGTAGTTGTACTTAGGGATGGGTGTGAGTGATGGGAGTGATGTGTACTTGATTGAATGATTGATGGGATTGATGTGATGGGTTCTCTTAGGATTTGCAACTCGCGGCATTTTCCTCGAACTGAATGCGAGCCGACATCTCCTGACCCGGGTATCGCCTCAGCGCGCGAGACATATCATCGGAACCGCGACGATGGCGCAGTCGTAAGGATACAAGTCTCGGGTCGAGCCGACTCTGGAATACAGGATATGACTCAGGGTTGCACGTAAATGTTGTCTACGCGTTGTGGGTCACTGGAATTCAACTGGGAGGACCGCGGAAGCCTACGGAATAGTACAGGCTAAGATACGGGTCTTACAGATATTAGGGGACCCGGTCCTTCCTCCATCAAAGAAACACAATATCCTGCGAATCAAATTCTTGTAAAAGGTATAATCCATTTCCTTCTTCATTTTGTGATTCTTTGTTATTTGCTCTCATAGCTTTAAAGATCCCAATCAATGGTCGGATCTAAACATTGCTATAGAGGTCTTGGATAGTGCCGCAAGGATGGCCAAACTTAATGTTTCTCCTTTATGTGATTCTCTCTTAAGATTTCATGATTCGGTTATCGCGCTAAAATCAACAGAAAGCATAGTTGTTGCCCCTGAGATTCTAAAACATGGAAGACAACTGACATCTTCCAAGGAGAAAGCTTCCCAAATTACTTCTGTCATTTCCAAATATGATCAAGAATAGTTATCCCTCCAAGATCAACTGAAAGCTTCTACTGATAATATAACAAATATTCAGATTCAAATTGCTCTTCTAAATAAGGAAATTCAACAGGAGGAGTTAAATATAAAGAATATTCAGGAGAAGATGCAGGCAAATATTCGTTATGCAGATGCCGAACAATCTGAGTTGATTAAAAACGAAGAACTGATTGCCTCTTCAGAGATGAAATTAGTCGGTGCTCCTGATCATGCAAAATTTATGTTTGAGGCTAAAACAAAACACGTTGCAGCTCAGGTTCAACTCACACGAGATTTGGAAAAATATTCAGCAGCACTAGGCATGGCAGACTTTGTTCTATTTTCTTTTATGATCAAATATAATTTTCTTTTGAAATGCAAGATATATAAATGCATCTCAATGTTTTTGAATACTAATTTCTCTTGAGAGTTTTCTCTTCTTCTCTTCTCTTCTTTTTTTTTTATCATGCTTGTTAGTACGGGATTTCCTATATGACTTTATTTTAATAGGCAGAACTAGATTTTTGTTTAGTCAGATAGCCATGCAGTTTAAGCTCTTGAGTAGTGGAGCAACACAGTTTTTTAGACTCATAAGTAGTTAGAGTCGGGTCTCCCGTGAATGGTCTCTATAACTCTCAAGAGTTCACTAGACTTATCACAGCTGGATAGTTCACAAACTGTAATCTATCAGAGGGGCCCAGTGAAGCTAACAGGGTCGTGAACTCGATGGGATTTATGCACGAGGTTGGCCGCAGTAACTCTCTAGAGTTCACGGGGCACGCAAAGCTACCTTATGGTACCAAATCCAAGGTCGCTAGTCCATCAATGAGGGGGTATTTTATAGTAACCCTATCCTTATGAGTTACTACTAAAATAAAGCTAGGAATTTGGGGGTCTTATGCATGGTTGACCTATCTATGGACAATGGCCAAATAGCGTACATTGCAGCCCACTTTTTCTTCGTCTGCAAGGTTGGACCCATTCACGGAAGGGCACTTTCTTCCTTTCCCCGTGAAACTGTCGGAAGCTATACAAACGGCATTGGTCTCACGCGTGACTGGCCGTTGTGGACTTTTTGGCTGCTTAGGGCTTTTAGTTGCTATCTTCATCCGCTGCCCGCATGGGTATGCATGTGATGGCTTATATGGGCTTTTTAGGGCCACTAGCTTCTCACTGTTGCCCAAATAATATATGTATATTGGCGAAAATGGTAGGCCTTATGCGTAGCTGGTCATATACACTTTGCTAAGTTGCCTTATATAATAAATCGCTATCGCTGTCGTGAATTTTATATGTGGTTAACCATATAGGTTTATTCCACTGTCATGAATAATGAACCAATTATTGATATATCGCCACTGCTGATGAAGTTTTGACAACGTCCATATTGTATTTAAAATAGCGTATCAGTTTGACGATAATAGCAATTCTGATAAGACTTGTTTAACAGTGACAATGATAGTTGGTAATTGATGATAACCATCGGCACTTGGTGATGGTTGACGATAATATCATTTAACGATAATTATCAATGCTTAGTCTTGATATGCTTGATAGGCTTGAGAATTCCCCCTTTATTCATATATAAATGAAAGAATACAAGGCTTTGCCTTTTGAGGTTGTTTCATCATTTCACTTCATAATTGCCCAATTTTGATATAGAAGCATTATTCTGATAATCTTCTAGATCAAAATCTTTTCTACTATTAGGGATGATATTTTTTGTGGAAATGAGCATTGACTGATATACTGATGCCTCGTCCATCTTGATCTATAACTCTGTATGCCCCATTAGAATATACTTCTATTATGATGTATGGCCCATCCCATTTAAGGTCGAACTTGCCCCTGGTCTTGCGGGTGACTGCTATTGGCCTTTTCAACATCAAAACTAGATCACCTTTCTTGAAAGAGTGATGCTTGACCTTCTTATCGAATGCCATGGAAATCCTTTCTTAATATAATTGTAATCGTTGTTGAGATGCTAGCTGCTTTTCATCGAGCAAATCTAATTCTGCTAACCTTATTCTTGCATTCTCATCATTTTTAATTGACTGATGCACTACTACTCTAAGTGATGCGACTTGTATTTCAATCGAAATGACAGCCTCTACACCGTAAACTAGTGAATATGGCGTGGCCCTCATCGTCGTCCAATGAGTATTCCTATAAGCCCACAAAGCCTCTTGGAGCTTCTCATCCCAATCACGCTTATTTCTTGTCACCGTCTTCTTCAGTATTTTCACAACCTTCTTATTGAATGCCTCTCATAATCCATTGGCCGGTGGATAGTAAGGTGTCGAAAATGAGTGATGAATATTGAACTTTAAACATAGCTTCTCCATACCCCTATTCTTGAAAGGAGTGCCATTATCTGTGATTATTCTTTTCGGGATACCATGGCGATATATTATCACATGTCGGATGAAATCGACAACATCCTTCTCTTTGACATTACGTAATGCAATCGCCTCTGTCCACTTGGAGAAATAATCTGTCGTTGCCAGCTTATATTATTTTCCTTTAGCCGAAGTCGGATTTATGGGACCGATGACATCAAGTCCCCAAGCAGGAAAAGGCCAGGAGGCTACTGATTAATGAAGGTCTTTAGGAAGCACATGTATGACATCTCCATAAATCTGACACTTGTGGCATCACTTCACATAATCTATAGCATCTTTGAACATTGTCGGCCAATAGTACCCCATTCAATGCACTCGATGGAATAAATTTCGGCCAGCTTGATGTGCCCTGCACTCTCCGGAGTGAGCTTCTTATAATATTTGACTTGCTTCATGTTTGTTCAGACAACGTAAAAGCATTTCATTGTAAGATCTTCTGGATAATACTTCACTACACATAATGAATCTGCTCAATCTCTGCTTGATTTGCTACCTTTGTGCTGGGTCTTCTGGCAGAATATCGTACTTCAGGTAATCTACAAAAGGTTGACACCAATTGTCTATCATCACCTCCAAACATGATATAGGGAGAGCTTCAACAACTTCATTAATAATTTTTGAAGATGGCAAGAATCTTCTTTCTTCTATTGTTACCTAAAGAGTACTTAGATTCAGACAGGATAAAGCAGCTGCCAAGCTAGTTAAAGCATTTGCCCTTGCATTTTCACATCGCGGCACATGCTTGATTTCAACATGATAAAATTGCTCCAGCAATTGCTGTACTTTCTGACAATATGGCAAGAGTTCTTGCTTCCTTATTTCAAACTCTTTTATTAATTGATTGATTATCAACTTGGAATCTCTAAAGATCTGCAGCGTCTTTATCTTCATCTCTTGTGCTATCTCCATTCCGATAATAAGAGCTTTGTATTTAGCTTCATTATTTGTGCATGATGCTCTCAATGTGAAAGAATAGGGTAACAAGTCACCCTGAGGAGTAATGAATATCACTCCAGCACCTGCTCCTGACGTTCAAGAAGCACCATCAAAGTACATCTGCCATGGGTTTGACGATTCAGCCATCATTTCCTGTTCATCGAGAAACTCATCATTAACAACCTCACTGTCTGCCATGAGATGATCTGCCAAGAAATCTGCCACTGCTTGTTTCACGCCCCAAACTTGGAAACCGGGCTCACAAAATTCCCTATCGCCTAATCCGGTGCCGACAGCCTCCGTAGTACTCCATTCTCAGCTTCCAGTACTCATACACCAGATTTCCAATCCTGGGATCCGACAAGGAGGATTTTCAACATACATTTGTTTCATAACAAGCATAACCACAATTTTACCAAATCACAAACACAACATCATCATCACATATCCACTAATATAAACAGTTTAATATAGTGCTGAAAGGGAAACATATATATATATATATATCGAAAATCAAAACTCCATAAGACTGTTGCATGGTCTAACTCAACGCTGCTATGACCTATCGCCACTTGTACGCATCTATCGTGCATAAGCTTATAGAAAGCTTAGAGGGTAGTGTAAGTGTGTGCGTAAGGTAAGTGCCAAGTATGCCATATCAGAGCAATGTGGAAACATGCCAGTAAGTCCATAAATACCATCAGCCTTATCCAGGCTATGAGATGCAAAAACATAATCAGCCAATATCATATGCTGAGTAAGCAATTAGATCAGCTATGTAATGCGAAGACATAGCGAGCCAAATATCATATACTGAGGATACAATGCAATATGCAAATCCTGACGAGTCCAAGAATGTCGTTAGCCGTATGTAGGCCATATAAATGTTGAAACATAAAAACCCAAAATGCCATATGCCGTGGATGTAATGCGAAATGACCAAGCTGGAGTGTGAAGTCGGGATGATAGTACGTAGTATCGCAGGCTATGGGGTCCATCACAAGGGACTTCTATCTAAACCAATCCCATACCTAAATTCGGATAGTCAGACTTAATGTGGTAGACTCCTGATCTTAGGTTAGCCGCGCACCCCAACCGAAATCCTGGCCATTGCGAAGGTACATAATAATAGTTGCACACCACCAGCCCGAGTGGATAGTGAATGAATGAATGAATGAGTAAAATGCTGAGTATGCAACTCCTGCTCAATAAGTCCATAAATCAGTACCGTACATCTCTGGGATCATCACCGGGGTCTATTACACTCTATGCCAGCTTATCGCCCTTATCCGAGTGTACAACTGGGTAAGTGAAAGAGACCTCTCTAGACGCCTGCCAATTTCAGGCCCGGCTCGTCGATAGCAGACCCATTCCTCAAGCTGGTCAAACTCAATCTAGATATTGCCCCCTCACTCAGGCGGGTAAGGTCACAACCCCTCTCAACCAACCACGACACGGTGGAAGACAAGGCCTACTGGTATACGGCTCTCACGCGCTCATATATATCCACTCGATCTACACGTTAGGGCATCCCCTGGCCTCAGGGGTTTAGGGATTTTCACCCAAGGACATCTATGGCGCCCGTATGCCAGAACCAAACATTTTTGGTGTCCCATTTGGCCATATATAACATGCTTGTGGAGGCCACGACCCTGATATCGATAGGGCGTATAGTGGTCATATCACAAAATACGAGATGCATGAGTTACACAATTCAGTCATACATCAATCCTGCGCATACCATGCGCTCATGTGGGACAACTCCGCCTATCAGGGAGTCCCGTAACAACCTGCCCAATGGTATATATAATGGTCAACCATGTCTCATATCAAGGATGCAAATGATGTGTATGGGCATGTGTCATGATGCTATACTACCACGTACTTATAATCGGTATCGATATTCAACCTAACAAAGGGCCTAAGGGAAGGTCCTAATGTGGACATTTAACCATCATTGCCCACTAATGTGGACATTTAACCAACATTTGCTCCTAAAGAGTGGCCAACATAGAGCCTAACGTATAGTGGGCCCATGGCCTCACACAAGGGCCCCATACACAACATAATGGGCCTCACATAACGGACCTAATATACATCACGATGGGCTCATTCATAGGCCATATAAACATCACATCGGACCTGATATCTGGGCCTCAAATACATCACAATGGGCCTCATACCTGGACCACAAATACATCATAATGGGCCGCATCTCATGAGCCTCTTACATCGCAATGGGCCGCTCACACAAGCCTAATATACATCACATCGGGCCTTGCCAAATAGGCCACAAATACATCACATGGGCCTCATCAAATGGGCCTCATATATATCATATTGGGCCTCACCAAGTAGTCACAAATACCTCACATGGGCATCATCAAATGGGCCTCATATACATCATATTGGGCCGCATCACATGGGTCGTTAATACATACATCACGACGAGTCCCACACTTACACACATACACAGTGGGCTATACACACAATAGATGGGCCTCACATACTATAGTGGGCTTCACACACAACAGGTGGGCCTCACACACACATAGTGGGCCTCATATATATATCAAAATGGGCCTGCCAGTGGCCTGGATTTTGTTCATACAAAACATACATCAAAGGTGGGACCCACCATCCCAACATTAGATGGTGTGGATAATAAATGCATTAGAGGTGGGTCCCACCGTCCAGCCATCTAAACGATGTGGATAAGACCCATACATTAGTAGTGGGGTTCATACGTCCTAAAACAAACGGTATGGATATAATGCATACATCAATGTGGGACCCACAAACTTATTAACTTCAATACAGTAGCTATATTGCTATGAGCGGTACCAACCAATTAGCTCCTAAGTGGGTCCACACGTGTGGGACCCACCAGCTTTGGATGGACAGTGTTGATAAAACACATACACGAGGTGGAGCCACGTGGTGGCCCACTGATCCACCAGCTTTGGATGGACAGTGTTGATAAAACACAGTCATCATGATGCCCCAGTAGCACCGTCCAGAGATGGATGGTGTGATACGTAATACATGCATCAAGGTTGCCCCACCCAGCAGGATGTCCATGCAGATGGACAGTTGGAATATAACACATACATCACGAGGGCCCCCACAAATGGACGACGTGGATGTACAACACATCATCCAGGTGGGCCACGTGGAGGGTGTAGATATAACAAATACATTACTGTGGTCCCCACAGAATCTGCTGACATAATACAGGTGGGACCCACAGAACTTGCTGAAGTCAATAAAGCAACTATATAGCCGCTGTAAGGTACTCCAGCCAGTCCTCTATCTCATCAGGTGGGTTCCACGTGGGGCCTACCACATATGATATATATATATATAGTAAATGGTGATGCTGCAACGTCCAAGCCCTGGACGGCCTAGATATGAAACGCGCACATCACGTGTGACTATCACGGATGGATGGCGTGGATTCACACGTACATCATGGTGTTGTTGATCTGCACCATTGCAGATGGACGGCTGGAAGAACACATACATCATGGTGGTCCTAACAGATGGATGGCATGGATGACAAATACTTCAGAGGTGGGTCCCACGTGTGTGGCACACCAGAGATTTGATTCTGCTTCATTTTTATCTATGGTGTGTGTGTAAAACACATGCACCAGGGTGGTGAGATCAACGACCCCAAACGGACGAACGGCCTGTATTCAACACCTATTGACGATGAGGCCCAAAGAATTCGTTGGCGTCAATAGTAGCGTCCAGCTACTGGACTGCTGGGCTGCTGGCCCAACGTCCAGCAGATGGACGGCTGAGATGCCTCCACTAAGGTGGGTCCACACGTTAGGACCCACCAGCTTTGGAAAGTTGATATTTGTGTTTTCTCTTCAAACAAGGCCCGCCTAATAGGGCAGAAAAGTGGACAACGAGGTGGCTGTCATTGATGAATGGTGTGGATCTAATCCATTCATCAAGATGGGACGCAATAAATAAAATATATATATATAGAGAGAGATAGATGAGCGATGGAGAGGCCCCGCCACTATGGGCTCCATTAACACATGCATCAATACATACATCAATATGGGTCCTAAATTATGTGGGCCTTAAATCAAAATCACCATTTCGTGCTATGAACACCCACCGATTGCAAATCTTCTTGGTCCCTTGGAATCCTTGATTCCTAAGCTCTCCCTTTGATGGAGGATGATGAGGATTGAAGGGTGGAGATGGGTGATTAAGGGGTAGAAAGTGGGCCACACACAAAGCTCTCCTTAGAGCTTGGACGATCTCTCCTCATTTGGTTGCTTGGAAAATGGATGGAGAATGAGAGAGAGAGAGAGAGAGAGGGATGGGTTTGATGGTTGTGAGTGATGGGTGTACTTGGGAGGTATGGTTGTGTTAACTTTTGGGTGAGAGAGACATGAGTGTTGTACTTGATTGATTGATAGGTTGTAGAGATTCTCTTCTTAGGATTTGCAACACACGACATTTTCTCGAAATAAACGCGGCCCCATAACTCTTGGTCCGGGTATTGCATCGGCACACGAGACGCGGCGTTGGAACCACGGTGTTGGCGTGGTCGCAAGGGTATAAGTTTCGAGTCGAGTCGACTCATATATACAGGATGAGACTCATGGTTGTGCGCAAATGCCGATTACAGGTCGCAGGTCACCAGAATTCGACGGGGAGGATCAGGGAAGTCTAAAGAACGGTACGGTCTAGGATACGGGCCTTACAGCTCTCCCCTTCTAATAAAAATTTCATCCTCGAAATTTAAACTACAACACAACCAATATAGAACTCACAAGAGAGGGAAATCCTATCACTATAGATATAATCAGAACACAGCATACCAATATAATCAAACACCTAAAAGATGGGAATAACGCCCATGAATCTCAGCTTCTTGCTCCCAAGATGCCTCATCAGCACTATGATGATCCCACTGATCCTCGGATCCCGATAAAAAATGATCGAGGATGGAATACTATGTAGCCTCACAATCTCAACGGTAGGGACCAATATCAGAAAGTTTCTAAGTTATTCGAACTCAGGGACGTAATCATTCTAAGTTATCATCAATCATAGAGTGTAAGGTAGCTATCAGTAGATATGTGATGTTATCCTCAGGTATTCCCAACTTATGCTCTGATACCAACTTCTGGCAATCTATAAATTGTATAATATCAGAGTAATGCAGAAATACATGTTGTCACACCCCAAACTTGGAAACCGGGCTCACAAAATTTTCGATTGCCGAATCCGGTGCTAACAGCCTCCATAGTACCCCATTCTCAGCTTTTAGCGCCCATGTCGTGCCCCAAACCCAGAAACCAGGCTCACAAAATTTTCGATCGCCGAATCTGGTACCGACAGCCTCCATAATACCGCATTTTCGGATCCTAGTGCGCGTGCGCCAGATTCCGATCTGGGATCCTACAAGGAGGATTTTCCAACATACATTTAACTCGTAATAAGCATAACCATAAGTTTACCCAAATCACAAAGGCAACATCATCTTCATATATCCACTAATATAAATATTTAAACACAATGCTGAAAGAGAAATATATATATATATCAAAATCAAAGCTCCAGAGGACAGCTGCACACTCCAAGCTCAACGCTGTTGCAACCTAACGCCACCTGCAAGCATCTATCATGCATAAGCTTATAGAAAGCTTAGAGGGTGGTGAAAGTATGTGTGCTAGATAAGTGCCAAGCACACAAATACAACGCCATAATCATACAATGTCAGAAATACTGGCAAGATCATGAATCATACGATATCAGAGTAATGGGAAACATACTGGTATACAATATTAGAGTACGGAATGCAGATCATAATGATCCAAATATCAGATGCCAAGTATGTAATACAATATGCAAATCTTAATGAGCAACAAATACCATCAACCTTATCTAAGCCATATAAATGTAGAAACATAGTAATCCCAAAATGCTAAATATTGCTAATGTAATGCAATATGCGGTGCGAATGAAATGACTAAGCTGGAGTGAAGTCGAGATGATAGTACGTAGTATCACAGGCTATGGGGTCTATCACAAGGGACTTCTATCCAAACCAGTCTCATACCTAAATTTGGATAGCCAGACTCAATGTGGTAAACCCCTGACCTCAGGTTAGTCACGCGCCCCAACTGAAATCCTTGCCATTGCGAAGGTACATAATGATTAGTTGCACACTACCAGCCCGAGTGGATAGTGAATGAATGAGTATGCAACTCCTGCTTAACAAGTCCATGTATCAGTACTGTATATCTCTAGGATCATCACCGAAGTCTAGTACACTCTAAGCTGGCTACCGCCCCGGCCGGCCACGCAGCCCAGCGAGTGGAAAAGACCTCACTACTCGCCTGCTAGTAGTATATCAATACCCACCCGGCTCGTCAATTGCGGACCCATTTGGGAGCTGGGCAAACTCAGCCTAGCTTATAGCCCCCTCACTCAGGCGAATAAGGCCACACCCCCTCCCAACCGACCACAACACAGTGGGAAACACGGCCTACTGGTATTCGGCACTCGGGTGCTCATGTATCCACTCAATCTAGACGTTGGGGTGTCTCCTAGCCATAGAGGTTTAGGGACTTTCACCCACGGACATCCAAAGTACCAGATGCTCGAACTAAACATTTTCGGTGTCCCATCTAGCCATCCACGACATGCCTGTAGAGGCTACGACCCTGATGTCGCTAGGGCGTACAGTAATCATAACACACAATGCAAGATGCATGAGTCATACAATCCTATCATACATCAATCCTGCGCATATCGTGCACTCATGTGAGATAACCTCTGCCTATTAGGGAGTCTCAAAACAACCTGCCCAATGACATATGCAATGGTCAACCATATCTTATAACAAACATGCAAATGATATATATGTGCATGTATCATGATGCTATGCTGTCACATACTCATAATCGGCCTCGACAATCGGAATTAGCTTCGATAATCGAAATCAGCCTCAACAATCAGAATTGGCCTCGATAATCGGAATCAACCTCGATAATCGGCATCGACAATTAGAATTGGCCTCGACAATCGAAATCAGCTCGATAATCGAAATCAGCCTCAATAATCGAAATTGGCCTCGATAATCGAAATCAACCTCAATAATCAGCCTCAACAATCAGAATCGGCCTTAGCAATCGGAATCGGCTTTGATAATCAGAATCGGCCTCGATAATCGGAATCGGTGAGAATGGGCCTAACAAAGCCTAAGGGAAGGTCATAATGTGGTCATTTAATCATCATTGCCCATCAATGTGGATATTTAACCAACATTGCTCCCAAGGAGTGGCCCACATAGGGCCGAACATACAGAGGGTCCACGGCCTCACACAAGGGCCTAATATACATCATTATGGGGCCTCACTCAAGGGCCTCAAATACATCAAATAGGCCGAATCAAATGGGCTTAATCAAATGGGTCGAATCATATGGGCCGAGTCAAATGAGTCATATCAAATGTGCTAAATCAAATGGGTCGAATCATATGGGCTGAGTTAAATGGGCCATATCAAATGGGTCAAATTAAATGGGTCGAATCATATGGGCCGAGGCAAATGGGCCGAATCAAATGGATTGAATCATATGGGCCGAGTCAAATGGGCTATATCAAATGGTCCTAATACACGTCACGGTGGGCCGCATCACATAGGTTTAATACGCATCATGATTGGCCGCAACCCATGGTCCTTAAATACAACAGGTGGGCCCTGCTCATAGGCCTCAAATACATAACATGTAGACCCTACACATGGGTCTCGTATACATCAAGTGGGCTGCATCAATGGGCCACACTAATGGGCCTCATACACATCAAGTGGGCCGCATCAATGGGCCTTATACACATCACAATGAGCCTCATATCTGGGCTTCTAATATATCATAATGGGCCGCATCAATGGGTGCACAAATGAGCCTCATATACACGATAGGTGGGCCCTGCACATGGGCCTCAAGTACACAGCATGTGGACCCTGCATAAGGGTCTCATATACATCAAGTGGGCCCTACACATGGACCTCAAGTGGACTTGGACCACACCAAAATCATTTCAATAGTTATAGGTGTAACATGTGTATCACTGTACACTATCATTCCATGGGGCACATGGCCCACTAATGATGATCAGCACTGTCCAAACATTGACCATGTAAATCAGCACTAACCAAACATTGCCTATGTAGATCAGCACCATCCAAACACTTCCCATGTAAACCAGCACCATCCAAACATTATCTATGTAGATCAGCACCATCCAAACACTTCTCATGTAAACCAGAACCATCCAAACATTGTCTATGTAGATCAGCACCATCCAAACACTGTCCAGTACTGTCCAGCATCATCTGGATGGTATGGATGGAATAAATACATCATGATGGGGTCCCACAGAACCGGCTGATGTCAAAACAGGTGGGCCTCAAATATACATCACAGGTGGGCCTTGCACATGCAACAGTGGGCTTACAGCTAGCAAAAATGGACAGACGATGTGGTTATAAAATACATAAATTGAGGTGGTCCCCACCGTCCAGACCACTGGACAATGTGGATATAAAACACATATATCATGGCTGGCCCCACACACATGGCAGGCAGGTGTCATACATATATCACTGCGGGCCCCACCGTCTAAGGATCTGGACGGTGGATACAACACATGCATAAGGCGGGGTCCACGTCCCATGGACGGACGGGATAGGTAAAACACATATATCACGTGGGCCCAAAGAACTGCTGACGTCCATCCAGCAGCCGATAGGAGGTGGGGTCCACATAGATGGACGGTCTAGATCAAGACATACATCAAGGTGGTCCATAGCACCGTCCAAATCTGTCCATCACCGTCCAGAGGTCTAGACGGTGTGGATGGAAGTACATACATCATGGTCAGGCCCCACGGAATTGTTGATGTGTAGTACAGCAGTTATGGCTGTTGGGCCCACCTGAGATTTAGATCTATCTCATCCACTCTGCAATGCCATCAGATGGATGATGTGGAGTTTACACATCATCAAGGTGGGTCCCATAGAACCTATTGACGATACAGCAGCTACTGCTGGTCTGAAGTACTCTAACCAAATTGCTTCCCATGGTGGGTCCCACGTACATCAGGGCCCACCGTAACATTATATTAAAAAAATAAAATATTTTATATGCATCCAGCGTCCAGGTGTACTGGACGGACTACCTGGATGTAAGGTACATACATTAGGTGGATCACACCGTCCAGGAGGTTGGATGGTGTGGATAAATCACATGCATCATGGTGGTACCACGAGGGTGGGCCACACGTGTTAAATCAAGCCACTATTCATGTTTTCACTTCATCCAGTCCAGTAGACTGTACTGCTGGATGGTCTGGATCTCACATAAATATTAATACAAGGTTGGCCCCACACGGTTTGGATAATACACATACGTCAGGTGGGCCACGTCCAGATAGCTGGACTGTCTGGATACAACACATACATGGGCCCCACATCCATGTAATGGATGACATGGATATACATCACTGTGGGTTCAACACCGTCCACAGACTGCGTGACGGTGTGGATAAATCACACGCATCTGGTAGGTCCCACACTCAGCGCTGTCCACGAGGTGGACCATTTGCATAAGGAAAGAGAGAGAGAGAGAGAGAGAGAGAGAGAGTAGTGGAGGGACCCCGCCACTATGGGTCCCTCAATGATACAAATCGTACATCAAAATGGGTCCCACCATATGTGGACCCTCAAATCACAAAATCATACAATAAAATCACCCACCTTTGATCATGGACTTCTCCTTCCATCAACACATTCTAGAGCTCCAAAGAATGTGATCCAATGGTTGAGATGAGGCTTGGAGGGTGGAGATGTGAGGTAAGAAGGTGGGCCACATTAGGCTCTCATATCCTTGGAAGCCATGGACATCCACTCTCCCTTGGTTGCTTAGGAGATGGAGTTTGAAATTAGAGAAAGAGAGAGTGGAGTGATGGAGAAAAGGGATGGATGAAATGGTTGTTGTAAGGGATGGGAATGGGAAGGCATGGGTTGAGTTAAAATTTGTGTAAAGGAGGTATGGGTGGGGAGAGAGAGAGTTGACTTGTGAGGGGGGTGAGGTGGCATGGGGTATGGTTGATGTACTTGAGATAGGGTGTGTACTTGATTGACTAATTGATGGAACATGTTATAGAGATTCTCTCAGAATTCACAACGCGCGGCGTTTCTTCGGAATGAACATGAGCCCACATCTTTTGGCCCAGGTATCACCTCGACGTGCAAGACGCGGCGACGGCACCGTCGTAAGGGTACAAGTTTCGATTTGAGCTAACTCTAAAATACTGGATATGACTAAGGGTCGTGCTTAACTGCCAATTACAGATCGCGAGTCACCGAAATTCGACCGGGATGACCGCGGAAGCACAAGGAGCAATACAGGCTAGGATACGGGACTTACAGCCCATTTGTCAGATTTTCGATCCTGGGATCCTACAAGGAGGATTTTTAACATACATTTGTTTTATAACAAGCAACCCACAAGTTTACCAAATTACATAGACAACATCATCATCACATATCTACTAATATAAGCAATTGAACACAGTGTTGAAAGGGAAACATATATATATCAAAAATCAAAACTCCATAAGATCGCTACACGGTCTAAGCTCAACGCTGCTACGACCTATCGCCACCTGCACACATCTATCATGTATAAACTTATAGAAAGCTTAGAGGGTGGTGTAAGTGTATGCGCAAGGTAAGTGTCAAGTAAGCAATATCAAAGTAATGTGGAAACATGCCTATAAGTCCATAAATACCATCAACCTTATCCAGGCTATGCGATGTAAAAACGTAATCAACCAATATCATATGTTGAGTAAGCAATGTAGATCAGCTATACAATGTGGAGACATAGTGAGCCAAATATCATATACTGATGATACAATGCAATATACAAATCCTGACGAGTCCAAGAATGCCGTCAGTCGTATCTACGCCATATAAATGGAGAAACATAACAACCCAAAATGCCATATGTTGTGGATATAATGCAATATGTGTATGCGAATGAAATGACCAAGCAGGAGTGTGAAGTCAGGATAATAATACATAGTATCACGGGCTATGGGGTCCATCATAAGGGACTTCTATCCAAACCAGTCTCATACCTAAATTTAGATCATCAGACTCAATGTGGTAAACTCCTGATCTCAGGTTAGTCACGTATCCCAACTAAAATCCTAGCCATTGCGAAGGTACACAATAATTAGTTACGCACTACCAGCCCGAGTGGATAGTGAATGAATAAATGAATGAATAAAATGTTGAGTATGTAACTCCTGCTCAATAAGTCCATAAATCAGTACCGTACGTCTCTGGGATCATCACCGGAGTCTATTACACTCTACACCAGCTTGCCACCCCTATTCGAGTGCACAACTGAGTAAGTAGAAGAGACCTCACTATCCGCCTGCCAATTTTGAGCCTGGGTCGTCGATAGTAGACCCATTCCTTTGCTGGTCAAACTCAATCTAAATATTGCCCCCTCACTCAGGCGGGTAAGGTCACACCCCCTCCCAACTGACCATGATACAGTGAGAGACACGGCCTACTGGTATACGGCCCTTATGCACTCATATATATCCACTCAGTCTATACGTTGGGCCGTCCCCTGGCCTCAGGGGCTTAGGGATTTTCACCAAGGGACATCCATGGGGCCCGTATGCTAGAACCAAACATTTCTAGTGTCTCATCTGGCCATCTACGACTTGCCTATGGAGGCCATGACCCTGATGTCACTAGGTCGTTTGGTGGTCATATCATAAAATGTGAGATGCATGAGTTACACAATCTAGTCATACATCAATCATGCGCATACCCTACACTCATGTGGGACAACTCTGCCTATCAGGGAGTCCCTTAACAACCTGCCCAATGGTATATGTAATGGTCAACCATGTCTCATATCAAACATGACGATGATGCATATGGGCAAGTGTCATGATGCTATACTATCATGTACTTATAATCGGTATTGATATTCAGCCTAAGAAAGGGCCTAAGGGAAGGTCATAATGTGGACATTTAACTAACATTGTCCATCAATGTGGACATTTAACCAACATTGCTCCCAAGGAGTGGCCCACATAGAGCCTAACATATAACGGGCCCATGGCCTCACACAAGGGTCCCATACACCACATAATGGGCCTCACACAAAGGGCCTAATATACATCGCAATGGGCCTCATTCATAGGCCATATAAACATCATATTGGGCCTGATATCTGGGCCGCAAATACATCACAATGGGCCCCATACCTAGAACACAAATTCATCATAATAGGCCGTATCTCATGAGCCTCTTACATCGCAATGGGCCACTCACACAGGCCTAATATACATAACATCGGGCCTTGCCAAATAGGCCAAAATAATCACATGGGCCTCATCAAATGAGCATCATATACATCATATTGGGCCTTGTGAAATAGGCCACGAATCCTCACATGGGCCTCATCAAATGGGCCTCATATACATCATATTGGGCCGCATCACATGGGTTGTTAATACATACTTCACGACGTCCCACACTTACACACTTACACAATGGGCTTTACACACAACAGATGGGCCTCACATACTATAGTGGGCTTCAACACAACAGGTTGGCCTCACACACACATAGAGGACCTCATATATATATATATATATATATATATATATATCGAAATGGGCTTGCCAGCAACTTGGACTGTGTTCATACAAAACATACATCAAAGGTGGGACCCACCGTCCCAACATTGGACCATCCCAACATTGGACGGTGTGGATAACAAATGCATCAGAGGTGGGTCCCACCGTCCAGCCATCTGGATGGTGTGGATAAGACACATACATCAGTGGTGGGGTCCATACGTTCCAAAACAAACGGTATGGATATAATGCATACATCAATGCGGGACCCATAGAGCTTACTAACTTCAATACAACAGCTATCACTACAAGAAAAACAGCAAAGGCTACGGACAAAAACAATAGCTAAAGGCTTTTTGCTACGGATATAGTCCGTAGCATGTCCGTAGCTATTTGTGGTGTAGCTAAAGGTCCAAAAACCAATAGCTACGGATTTAATCCGTAGCGATAGAGATCAGTCGCTACAGACAAAAGCCGTAGCGATAATTTCTGTAGCGAATTGTAGTTACTCCTACAGATTAAATCCGCAGCAATAAATATCAATAGCTACAGATAAAGAGCGTAGCTATAATATCTGTAGTGAAATACACCTACGACTACAGATTACATCAGTAGCAGTAGATAGTAATAGCTACGATTTTCAGAACAATAGCTACGGCTAAAATCCGTAGCTATTTTTTGAAATTATAATAATGGTGCCTATTTCCATTGCAAGAACCTACTATTTCCATCTAAGCTTAATGCTGATAGAAATAGTACATAAAATGCAATTAGGAAAAAAAATGATGCATTTATTACAAATAGCAATCAAATCATACAATGCATCCCACATTCACATTTTTAAATAAACAATACTTCACTTTGCTCAACCTATCATAAGAATTACAAAAAAGGAACCTGTTCGAACTTTAGCTTCGACTCCCTCTCCAAATACTTCCTACGAAGTTCTTCCATATCTCACTGCATTTGAGTAACTTTTTCCCTTTCAATTAAGATGGCTTGTTGCAGGTTTTGTTTACTTTTCTGCTTAGTACTTTCAAGTTCCACATCCAAATCTTTCACCTGGGTAGGCATGTTACCATTTACAAGAGTTATAAACACAACAATAACCAAGAAAAGGGTTTAAATGACATGGCAAGGAGTCCTGGAATCCAATGGATAACATATGTAAAGTTTTAATTAATTACAAGGGAAGCTAACCGAAAAAGAAAAAGAAAAGAAAAATATAACTTAAGCAGTCATCCAATAAATTAAAAAAACACAGTAGTCTAATCTAGATAAAGCAATCCAAGAGATACTGAATCAATGAAAAAAGAAATCCAAACTCACTTGCCTCTTAGATTCCATAAATGTATGGCCCATGACTTTTGTGATTAGACTGTTGACCAAAAGAGTGGACTACTGTGATCTTCCATTCTGGTAGCATTTATATGCGTCAACCATCAACAAAGAGCACATCATATTGATGGTCCAAATAGGCTTACATGTATGAATAATGCGCCCTGCCTAACGAACCGAAAGGATCTGGCACATGTACACAAAGAAGGTGCCACAAGAATGCACAAGAGAGAGAGAGAGCTGCAATGTGGCCGAGTCACCAAAATAACCAGGCCTAGTCACTAAAATACCAGGGCAAGTTGTGTAACGTGCTATACCTCAGCCCTGGATATTCAAGTAGAAAACCAAATGACAGTTGAGTTCTATTGACATGAGCCAAGTAATACCAAGTCAATGCAAATGAAAGTTAAGTCAAAATATGGCTGTTCTAAGTTGATTTGGGTGAGTCCCAAGTCAACCAGCTGAGTTCGCAACAATGAGTCAAAACCATATAAAATGCAATCCTACAAAAATCAGAATGCCAACAAAGAATTGAAAGAGTGATTTTGTAGATGTCTGAAGCTAATGAGAAAATGAGAAATGAACTTGCCTGTGTGAACGTTGTTGCATCTGCAATGACAAATGGCACATTCACAAAGTGAGCCAATGTTTTTGCAAGCAATGTCTTCCATGTCCTTACAATTAATATTACAGTATGTAAGCAAGATCATGAACCTCAGTCCACGTGAAGGTAAAAATCCATAGATCCTTAAGGCAAGCACCAAGAATAATGTGATAGATAAATGAATTAACAGACAACCAACACTTCCATGCCTTTATAAAGCAGAGGCCATACCTGAGCCAGTTGGACCCATCAACAATACATTGCGTTTCTCTAGCTCCTCCGTATCATCATCCCTCGTACAATGCAAAACAGTAATTAAAAAATAGAATTTGAGAGAGAGAGAGAGAGAGAGAGGAATCGGGACTAAACAGCAAGAAAATAAACACGAGTAGCTTTCCAATTCCCAAAATGGAATTGGAGAACAAGTGTATGCAAATCAATCAAGCTGGGTTTAAATATTAGCTTCCAAACAACTTTTTTTGTGTAATTTTATTTTATTATTTTTTTCAACTAGTTCACATTTAGATGCGTCTAGCAGATACATTGTTCATGGAGTAAAATAAAAACCAGTCAATCAAAAGGTAAATATTATGTTCCATATTCTAATGTAAAATCAAGCTACCTAGATGCAACCATTGCTTGAAATGAGTGTCCTTACTCCTTACGGAAGAATAAGCAGAAAGATCTTATAATCTGAAATGCATATGCATAAATAAGCTGCATCAAGCTTCTAACTGAATAACAATGAATCAGATTCCAATAGGACAAATGCAACCATGACCCAGTCGATCTATCCAAATGATGTAGCAATCGGACGGATCCACGACCAAAAACATGTGTAAACAACCTCAAGCCTTTTTTGAAGCACGGCCCAACAAGAATTTGGTCGGCCCGACTCCTTTTCAGTGACTCCAAATCAATTACTTTAGCCACTAAGTCCACATGCCACAAGGGATGCCCGAGCCATCCATCGGTTGGTCATACAACTTAAATGACCTGGCTAAGAAACAAGCTGGTCCACTCACATGTTGAATGTGGACCTAGGCAACTTCTCTTTTAAACCATGCAATGTTTTTGTACATGTAGCTGAGCCCATGTCATCCATGCATTGGCCTCACCTGATGTACAATTCTTTATCTGCAGTGGCCTCTTGCCAATACATATAGAACAAATCATAACTGTTTCTGTGGAAAATTTTGTGCCATCAAAGCAGAACTGTTTTGATTTTGGCATATCATTGCCTCTTTATGGAACTTCATATTAAAATTCTACGGGATTTTGATTGCTTGCATGTTTTATGTATCAATTTGGATAAAGGGGCTGACTTATTGATTGTGTTTTCATCTAGTCATACAAGGCCAGGTTCTCTCAGAACTTGTGTTTACGAAGGTGCAAGAAAAATCAATGATTAGCCTCCCTGACTGGTATGACTTTATCTTTGTGATTTATATCAAGTTGCATTCACTAATGGGAAATGGAGAATGCTGAACTATTTTTTATTCAATGATTCTCAATCTACTAAACTAGCAAACCAATGAAAAATAGTGAGGGTCCTACCTCCAAGATGGGTCTCCATTTGTGGTTAGAACCTCAAAAATCCCCTTATCAATTGTCAAGATACTGACATCAAATGTCCCACCACCAAGGTCGAACATAAGGATGTTTTTCTCCCCACCTTTCTTCTCCAAACCATAAGCAATGGCTGCAGCTATTGGTTCATTGACTATCCTGGCTACATTCATTCCAGCAATAACACCAGCATCCTTGGTAGCCTATCTTTGAGCATTGTTAAAATATGGTGGAGAGCACATAAGGAAAATCAAATGAGTGGATGTTCAAGATCATAAGAGTAAATCACATAGATAATCACATATATCATAAGAGTCAAACTCAAAATAGAGTTTATATGACCAATGTTCCGAAAAAATATTTAATAGTTAGATTAAAAATCAGATCGTAAATCATAAGAAACTATCATTGTTTGACAATAAGGGATGATGACTAGTCCTGATTTGCGACCTTTATAAATGAGAAAGCTGAAACTTCAACCAACCATTTTGACGAAACCTGTAACTGAGCAAGTGCTGAAAACTGGAGACTATAAATAGACAGACTATCAAACGATACAGGTATGTATCGTTCTAAAGTAGCAATGGTGAAAAGACATGCTTACCTGTGAAGAAACAAGAGCCTAAACTGCCACATCCATTGGCTAACCAGTTCTGCAATAGGAGACAACAGAAGTTAGTTACAAACTCACATTGTTCAAATGTGAGATATGACCCCAACACCAATCACAATAAGAAATTTCAAAAATGGCATAGCTACGAAAATAAAAAGATGGTAGCAATACACGTGGCCCATCTTGTTGAGTGGATAGGATGCCCCAAGATACTATTGCATTGTGAAAAAAAAAAACCCTAAATGAAACTATTGCATTGGATTATGCAATTGGAATAAAAAACCCAAAAATCCAAAACAAACCCATATCAATTCCCTATTATGGGGCTTTTTACCCATAAAATCCTGTGCAACAAGCGCAAGTGTCACCCATTGATAGTTCATCCACTGTACGGTCGGAGATAAGAGAAACCCACCGACCAGAGACGAGAAAGACAGTCGTCCCTATAAAGTTAGGTCCAACAACAGCTTGATGACATTGAGGTGGAAACAGCCTTTGCACGTGTTTGGATTCTACGATAGAAGATGCAACAGACAAAAGCGTCTCAATCAGATATATCTATTATGAAATAACTTAAATAATACCATTCTAAACTAACTTTGGAAAGAAACACCACAGTAAGAAATGTTGTATGAGAAGTAACCATGTTAGACACCTTTTAGACATTAAAAGAGTGTATAAGATCACATGGGCACAGTGTTCGTAGTAGACTACTGAAACAAAAAGCAAATTGGCAAGTATCCAGCCATGAAAAATAGAAGTAAGAAAAACTTAGCAATTGAAAAACTAAGGCTCCAATGAATCAAAACAGTAGCTTTTCTTTCCAATGTCCAATAATCCTCTACCAATCCCTAATCTAAGTGTCAAAACCATGAAACTGTCTCCTTTAAGAAAGAAAATATTTCAAAAATGAGATAAAACTCATTTTTAGGTGTCTGACAAACAGAGACTTATGTAATTCTCCAGACATTCCATAGAATCCATACATAAAACCAAGGAGTTCCAATCCTTCAAAAGGCTGGAGTGCCTGAGTCAGATACTCGGATGCTCAGGTAACATTTCAAATTTATCCTTATATGGACTTTGAATGGAGATAGGAGAGTGAAGACTATAGGTAGTCCGAGCAGGTATCTACAATCACACACATCCCATGTGAGATTGTTCTTATTTCAAACAACCTTCTAGAATTAGAGGGGGCTACAAAAGAGCTATATAACCCACAAGAGAATGTAAGATAAGTGACTGAATAAAAAAAAGTTACATCCTGAAATGAAATAGACTGTTGGTTCGACCTGATACATGTCTCGGGTGTCCCATGCGTACCAACATTGATGTGTGTGACCTGGTGCTATAAACATCAATGTCTAAGTTAGTTAACAAGCACTCACATTTATGGGATCTGGACCGTTTATCTGTTTGGCCACACACAAAGAACCACACCAATCTAATGATCCTAGATTGACCTAATTAAAGTTCCATGAAGATTTTGGATGAGATATGAATAATGTTTAAACTCCAGTATTGAGTGCGTTTGTTGTATGACAGCAAAACCATTTGAAAATTTTGATAGCCACTCGACCTTAATCGAGTTATTTGGATTTGGAGAAAAACGAAAAGAAAACAAAATGGCTAAGCTAGTTTTTCCCAATATTCGTGTTACTCATCATATTACAAGTTTTTTTTTTTTTCTAAAAAAAAAAAACCCACTTATTTTCCTTACCCAAGAAAATGTGAGGATATCTGCAGTTTCATGATGACCTGTTAATCTTCTTTCATTGCCCTCTCCATATACAGAAATGTGTTCCTTGTGTCGCAGGCCCAGCTTCTCAATGGCTTTCTTGATCACATTAATTCCTCCATCTCTCATCGACTTGGTGCTAACAGACAAAAAATAATAATAATAAATAAGAGAGAGAGAGAGAGGGGAGAGAAGAAGATTGGATGGATGGGTTAAGAGAACTTTCTGCTAGTTCTGTGAAAAGATGAATGGATGGGCAACATTCTCATGCTCAGCGGGCCATTATCTAATCTAGATAGTGAGGATAGGAGTTTTTGCCAAAACTCACATATAGTTTGTGTGAGCACCAACACCATTCAAATCACCCTGATTTTCATCAAACCAATCAATTAAAGAATATATAAACAGAAAGAGATGCATAAATGACCAATTTCAGCTGACCAATTTCAGCTGCTGGAGCCTACTATAAAAATCATCAAAATGGATAGTTGGACCTAGCATGATAAAACAAAGGAGAAGGGTATCCTCAAAGTAAAGTTAGAAAATTATCATTACATCCGCATATGAATTCATAAGTAGTGATCCTATAAAGAATCAGTATCAAGAATCATGAGTAAGCCTATTTAAAAAAAAAAAAAAAATCCTTGTCATAGAATCATGAGACAGTGTCATTGTTCGAAATATTAAAAAAATTGGGGCCTAACTCAAACTTGATGATGGCCTGAGTTGTCCTCAATCCAAGTCGACCCAAAACTCAGTTGAGAACTTCTATAAGAAAAATCAGCAGAAGAAGATTCCGCTAAAATGAAGTTTCTCAAATTTAATCAACTGTTTGACAGGCCTTTCAATACCTAATTATGATTTTTTTTCCTGGGTTTGTGAAAAACCAAGTTACCCCATGACCTGATGCTTAATTGAGTTGGCTTGACTTAGCAATTTCTAGACACTATTTGTTAAGTAGTTCTTTTTCCTTTTTCGAAATATAATAAAAGTATAAACACGAAAACACATGAAGGGTATGGAAGCATAAGATGGAATTTCTTTAAAACAGAAAACAAAGATTACAACAAAGGGAGTCCATCATCAACAACGATTGGTGATGAAAAATGTCCACTTAATAACAATCCCCTTCAGTGTTTGTTTGTAGTCCATCTAAACTTTTTAGTTCCTCCATATCAACCCACCAAGCCTTATCACAATCAGCTAACCCCAATTGAGCCTAAAAATGCACAGCAAGTTCTACACTGGCCTGAAAAGTTTTTTTTTTTTTTTTTTTGAAAAGTGAAATTTTATTAAGCAAAAAGAAAACAGAACAAGGATGTAAGCAAGAGTGAACTACTTAGTCCAACCTCAGAAATAATGATGATAATAAGTTCAAGGCATGTTTGGATGCTCAAGTGAGCTGAACTACTTAAAATCCAATATAGAGGAAAAAATAATAATTTAATTCACAATGACTCAATGAGGAATTTAATTCATATAGAGGGAAAATAACTTATTTCAATTCCAGGTGCTTAGTATTGGAAAACAAATGACTCAGTTTCAGTTTGTGGAAGTCACTTCTTATGAATGGAGTGGAGCTAACTGCACATTGGTCGTTTCCACTTGAATGAATAAAATATCAAACCACTATCATTCTCTGCAACTGAGCATCTGAATGCACCCTCAGGTAATGCTGATTTCTTGCTATAAATCTTTCAAATACCTTGGGAGAGTAAGAAGCAATGAAACTCAAAATGGTCACAGGCAGATATCAATGGATCAATCCCATCTTCACTGCTAAATTATCAATGGATCTAAAACACCATGTAAATATATTCTCAAAAGCCAGGTTTGCTGATTACAATACACTAATATAAGGCATCTCGTCTTCATGCCATCAGATGTGCCAACATGATACACAGGTTTGAGATCCAAGCCATCCACTAGGCAAGTCATATCATGTAAATAAACTAGCCAACAAATCAAGTTGATCCAGTCATCAGGTGGGCCCCTAACAGCGAAACAGATGGATTGCTCCCAACTTTCTTAAGCCATCAGATTATTTCTAAAAGCATGGCTGATGTTAGAAGGACCCAACTACAGACATCTACAAAAAGAGAAAAGTAGAAGACCCAAATTAGAACATGTGGTGGCATGAAATTGCAATGGCTGGTACTCATGTCGGAATAGCAAACGTCCCCATGGGTGTGTGCTCATGAACAGCAGATAAATTTCCAAAAATTTACAGGAAAATCACATCATTGCCGATAAGCAACAGTTCTAGGTCTAGAAACCAAAATAAGAAGCAAATAGAGAATTTTAACGAAGAGAATGAAACCAAAACCAGAAAAGGAATAGAAGAAACTAACCCAGCTAGCATCTCCAAGTCTTTTTTTTCTTCTTTTTTTTTTAGAAAATCCGTCCGATCTAATCAGATTTAAATGCGGCCCACCAGATCGAACAGATCCAAATGCGGCCCCTCATCTTCTCTGTCTCTCATCTCCAGTGACCACATTTGCAGCCCGTGATTGCCGAACCCATCTATGCAGACATCATCGTGATCCATCTCCGTCCCTCTACAATGGAAAGAGAGAGGAGAGGAGTTTCACAGGCGTGTGTGTTCTTCACGGCTGATGCATTGGAGAGAGAGAGGGAGGAGAATGAGAGAGATGGAGCAGAGATCGGGAGGGAGAGAGAGGCCTAGGGAAGGAAGAGATTAGGGAACGGGGAGAGAGAGATAAAGGGAGGGAGATAACCCTTTTCTGGGCGCGGCTCTATTTTCAGTGCGTGCCAAATTTGGGCGTCGTCTCACGAACGGACCGTGGACGATCCTGACAGGGGCTCCGTGGGGCCACCATGATATATTTGGTATATTCATTCGGACCAATAATTTTATTAAATTATTTTAGTTTATAATATCAAGATTGAAGGCCTAAGTGGACCAAACCATAATAAACAAATGTGATTTAATATCCATGTTTCATACCGTGTGGTCCACTTCAGCCTTCGATCTAGCTGATTTTTGATTTCATGCTCTAAAGTAATATTTTCAAATATATGAATAGCTTAGATAGAACATATATATATTTTTTAGGCCCCATAGAGCCCCTTACAACACCATTAATTATTAATGGTGTGTTAACTTTTTAGTTAGGGATGAAAACCATAATAACTGTAACTAAGGTTTATATCCGTATCAAAGGAGTAACGTGGTCTGCATCCTTTGCCCTATTTTTGGTAGTGTATATTGCTGTGAGCGGTACCAGCCAATCAACTCCCAGGTGGGTCTACACGTGTGGGACCACCAGCTTTGGATGGACGGTGTTGATAAAACACATACACCAGGTGGAGCCACGTGGTGGCCCACTGATCCACTAGCTTTGGATGGACGGTGTTGATAAAACACATACATCATGGTGCCCTAGCAGCATCGTCCAGAGATGGACGTTGTGATACAAAATACATGCATCAAGGTGGCCCCACCCAGCAGGACGTCCATGCAGATGGACAGTTGGAATATAACACATACATCACGAGGGGCCCCACAAATGGACAACGTGGATGTACAACACATCATCTAGGTGGGCCACGTGGAGGGGGTAGATATAACAAATACATTACTGTGATTCCCTGAAAAGGCCGAGCCAAAAGTCCTAGAGGGGGGGTGAATAGGACTATGCCAAATTAAAAATCAAATGCGAAATTTAAACAAATATAAATAATGATAGCAATTAAACAATCCCACAATGCAGAAATGAATAATAACCTCAAGTGTACAAGTATTGAGAGGTTGATACAGATGTTGTTCTAAGGACAACCTTACACCAAAAGTCAATGGCTTATAGTTGGACAACTTGATTCCTAGAACGGTCTGTATATCAAAATCTCAAACCGATACAGAGGAATAAAGAATAAAATAGCAAAGAAAGAAACTAAGCTATTACAACATTCCCACACTTGCATAAAAAGAATTACAACATTCTCCATAAATGCATAAAGGGAAATTACAACATCCACATAATGCCACAATCAAATAATCACCACAAGACCAGAAGTTATAGTGGTTCGCTTGTGTGTACACCAACTGTTTAGAAAAACAGCCACACAACTACTTCACTCCTAATATCCTCACACAGTGGATATTAGCATTCACTATGAAATAGGTTTTTCAAGGTTCACCTAAAATCCTCACAATTGTGTCTTTCAAGTGGGCTTACACAATTCAAAAACCCCACACTCTAAGTTTTCTGAATCACCTTAGACAAACCAAAAGAAAGAGAATTTTCTGGCACAATCCCAAATACACCAAAAGAATAATTGATTTACAAAACTGTAAAATACTTATATGGATATTCTCCTTTGTTGCAGCTCAATAGAACTAATTCAGAGTAGAAGTTCAACGTAGATGTTCAATGTTCACACTCACTTATGAAAAGGTTCTAAGTTCTAAATTGATTTTAGATTAAATCACCTTGGGCTAGCTTCATTTGATTTTGATTTCAAGAAATAGGAAAACATCAATCCCTTTTTCAAATAAAATTGGAATGTAGAATACAAAATCAAATGCAAAAAAAGCTAATTAAAGAGAATATAACATGAGTACTAAATAGCTTAAGAATATCACTAACTTATCTCTCAGAGCGGTGTCTTTATTTTGCTTGAATTGGATATCAAACTTTGAAAATCATGCTCTATTTATAAGTGCAGAAATCGTTCATTCGACTGGCCCAGGGGACAGCTCGACTGGTCGAAGGACCAAGAAACTTTGGAAATTTTGGGCGCGATAAGATTAGGTCATTCCATGACTGGTCGAAGGGCCTGATCGATCGGTCGAGTGGCCTCCACGACCGATTGAGTCTTGTCCACGACTGGTCGTGTGGGACTCATTTTAGTTGCTGGACTTTGAGTTGAGCCTGCTGGACTGGTCGAGCACTGTTCACTCGACTGGTCGAGCAGTATCCAGGACTGGTCGGGGCAATAACAAAAAATCCTGAAAATTAGTAACAAACTTAGGACTGGTCGAGGATTTCTTAGACTGGTCGAGCCAGTACTAGGACTAGTCAAACATTGTCTAAGACTAGTCGAAAAACAGTCTATGCATTTATAAAGTGACCCAATTAAATTATGTATACAAAATGACCTATCCTATGGTCAATCTAGGATCATTCATACCTTATATGTGATATATGAACATTGAATCTTCTCTTTTTGCTTCAATTGATAGTTGTTCTTTAAAGTTCATGAAGCTTGATATCTTGACATATGATGAAGCTTGAACTTGAGACTTTTTGAAGCTTGAATTTGAAATACATTGAAGCTTGAGCTTGAGGTACTTGAGTTGTACTTCACCTTTAGCTTTGAGTATCAAAGTAAAGACTATTATTTTGCCTTAGATGAAGCTTTGAAACCTTGAACTTTGAAGCTTGAAGGAGTGAACTATCCCATGGTATTATACTTGAGCATGTATATCTCTTGATCTTGCATTTGAAGTTCTTAAGGTAAAGACATTTGCTCTTGTACATGAAATGCACAGTCTTGAATATTTAGATGCGCTACATAAGACACAGATTTCAAGAGGTTTTGGTACTACAAAATTTGACAATCATAGGAGCTAGAAAACATAGCACTTACAATCTCCCCCTTTGTCAAATTTATGACAAAACACACTTCATTAAAATAAGATAAGCATAACATGCACAATAAAGAATCATGCACCATATATGCACAATAAAGAATTATGCACCGGTTACAACAACTAGATTAAACCAATAACCATCAGCATCAATACTCCAAATCAATACTCTCCCCCTTACTTACTCCCCCTTACTATAACACAAAAATGTGAAAAGAAATAAATGGTTACTCCACAATTCCACATTTCACAAGCATGATAAAATTCTCCTCCTTTTTGTCACAACATGACAAAGGAAGGAACCAATAAAAGAGAATGGAAGTAAATAAATAAGGAAATAAAATACAAGAGTAATGAAAAAAAAGTTCATATAAGATCAAGATTACCAAGTAATTATAACCATAAGAAAGCATGTTCAAGCATGTCCAAGCCCATAAAACAAAAGAAATTCAAGTATTTTAAAAGTTATTACAAACCACATATTCAAATACTAATCTGAACCCGATGAAGGAGCAGGTATGGTATGATCAATTTGATGAAGTCTCCTATTAATGCGCTTCAGATACTTGTGCATATATTTAAATTGCAAGTCATGGGATACATTCATATTTTCAACCTTCTCCTCTAGAGAGCGAAAACGCGCATCAAAGTCAGATGGCTGATAATCGGATCATCTGCTGAATCGGATTCGATTTCGTCAAAAATATCATCCATATTGATGTCATCTGGAGGTAAATCACCCTCCTCTTCATTTATGGCATCAGCTCCACCAACACCCACATAAACTTGGCCTGGGGCCAACTTTAAATTCATCTTATTAATATTGGAGTTGTTGAAGGGTAAGTGGTGAATGGGAGCTTCTCCAACAGGCATAACCACTAAACTATGGGTGGCCAACACAGTCATAAGATAAGCGAAGGGAATGTCACTATGTCCAGGATAGAGACGGAATTGAATGATGCAATGACAAATTAGAGAAGGAAGACATACAGAGGTTCCAGAAATGATGGAATGAAGAATACGTACCATGAACGTAGTAGGTTCGGTTTTGTTACCAGACCGAGGATAAACATTTGAAATGAAAATCTTGTAAAGGATTCTTTATTTGGGTAACAAAAACTTGGAGGCAAGCACCAACAGTATTCTATTCCACATATATATTACATAAATCTCTAGTAAGCATTCACTTCTCAGATTCAGATGGTTTTGCCACTAGAGTGCTAATGGGAATACCTTTGTCATTAACAGGTATATCCATTAAATCAGAGATAAGATGATGGTCCATACCAATTGGACCTTCTCTAGTCGCAATAGTAAATGTCAGATTTTCAGTAGAAAAATCAGTAATGTAAGCATACATAGCCTGCGCAATGGAGCGGTATGCCCGCCCACCCCAATGTAGTATGTTATCCCATCCTACAGACTAAAGGAGAGGAAAGATATCAAACGGAGCCAAATGATCAACATTAACGGGCCGCTCTACTATAACATTATGCAACTGAATATATCACACATAAGCGGGATCATCTTCGGGCAACCGAAGGTGGCGCACTGTGATAGAAGTCGACCTAAAAGTATAGGGACCATGAGATCCTTTCTTTCTGGTTCTACCTTCCATTTGCAATAATAAAAGCAAGGAACAAAGAGATTGTAAAAGAGGTAGAGTGGGTTTCCAATAGATTAGATTTTTAAGAAGAAAACCCTAAAAACTACTATAAATCAAGAAATAAACCATACAAATGATGAAAAGGGAGTGCAAATGACTTGAATCTACAAGAAAAATGAAAATAATGGACTAACCTTGAAGAAATAGAAGATGGGTTCGATCGATTGACCTTGGGCTCGTTGGAGAAGACAACCCAAATGAGGAAAAAGTGATTGTTCCCCCAAATAAAGCACCAAACCCGCGGTTCATGGATGGTCGAGTACATGCTCGATCGGTCGTGCCACGACTGGTCGAGTATGTACTCGACTGGTCATGCACAGCCCAAAATGTGCAATATTACACAAAATTTGAAATTTAAACAGTTAAAATAACAAATATATACAGTATGATATAGAAATACATGAATTAATAATTCATATTGCACATACCAAGATCAAATTTTAATTTAGCAAACCTGCTTTTGTCGAGCGATTTTATGAATATGTTAGCTAGTTGATTCTCGTCAGAATATAATCCAAGGAAATTGTCTTGTCTTCCACTAATTCATGAATATAGTGATATCTAATGTCAATATGCTTGGTTCGTGAATGTTGGATTGGATTTTTAGAGATATTAATTGCGCTTGAATTATCACAATATAAAACCATAGTATCTTACGCAATTCTGTAATCGCTTAACATTCTTTTCATCCACACAAGCTGAGTACATGCATTACTTGCTACAATGTATTCAGCCTTAGTAGTTGAGGGTGATATGAAACTTTGTTTCTTACTTTGCCAAGAAACTAAACAGTTCCCTACATAAAAACAACCACCACTGGTTAATTTTCAGTCATCAATGTTACCAGCCTAATCAGCATCGGTGTAACCATCTAATTGCACACTAGTATCATGTGGATACTAGAGACCAAGATTTGCTGAACTAGCGACATATCGCATAATTTGCTTAACAACAATTAAATGTAGCTCTTTAGGGTCAGATTGATATCTAGCCCATATTCCTACGCTAAATGCAATATTAGGTCGACTCGCAGTTAAATAAAGCAAACTTCCTATCATACTATGATATAGTTTAGGATCCACACTCTTACCTGTAAAATCCTTTGAGAGTTTTGAAGTACTACTCATAGGAGTATCAAAACTTTTCCCACTCTCAAATCTAAACTTTTTAACTAAGTTCCGAGCATATTTAGTTTGAGAGATAAAGAAACCATCAGGTAGTTATTTTACTTGCAACCCTACAAAATAATTCAATTCTCCAACCATGCTCATTTCGAACTTAGACTTCATAAGATCTGCAAACTCAACAGTTATGTTAGCACAGGTAGATCTATAGATAATATCATTAACATAAATTTGCACTATTAAAATGTGATCATTATGTTTCTTTATAAATAATGTCTTATTAACACTTCCTATTATAAAGTTATGACTTAGTAGAAACTTAGTCAACTTTTCGTACCATGCCCTGGGAGCTTTTTTCAAACGGTAAAGTGTCTTTTTTAGGGGGTAGACATGATCAGCATTCTTAGGGTCTTCAAAACCTATTGGTTATTCAACATACACTTCTTCATGCAAATCACCATTTAAGAAAGCACTCTTTACATTCATTTGGTATATTTTGAACTTTCTAAAACATGCAATGAATATAAATAGTCTGATTGATTCAAGATGAGCTACTAGGGTAAAGGTTTCATCATAATCGATAATTTTAGTGTACCCTTGGACAACCAGCCTTGCCTTGTTTCTAATAATATTACCAAGTTCATCAGACTTATTTTTAAAAATCCATTTTGTTCCGATAATATGTTTATCTTTTGGTCTTGGAACTAAGTACCAAACATCATTCCTAACAAATTGATTGAGCTCTTCTTAAACCTTAACAATCCAGTTTTCGTCAGAAAGAGCTTCTTTTACGATAGCCGATTCTATCTGAGATGTAAAGCACATGTAATTACACTTATCTTCTAGTTGTTTACCAGTGCGCACACCAGTGAGAGGGTTTTCAAGAATCTGATTAGTTGGATGGTCTTTAATAGTCATCAGTTCAGAGTTATTTTGACTTGATGAAGTATCTGGTTTATCAATTAGAAGAACTTCATCATTTTCTGAACTTGAGACAGGTGTATTCAAGTGATCGTCAATAACCACATTAATGGACTCTTGGATTACACCGGTCCTCTTATTAAGAACCCGATACGCTCAACTATTCAAAGCATACCCTAAAAATATCCCTTCATCACTTTTGGTGTCAAACTTACCCAGATTTTCTTGGTCACATAAAATGTAGCACTTGTTGCCAAAAACTCGAAAGTATTTGACTGTAGGCTTCTTATCAAACCAGAATTCATAAGCCATTTTACCATTTGATTTTCTAGTATAAACGTGGTTAATTATATAACAAGCAGTATTTACGGCTTCGGCCCAAAGATTTTTAGGGAGCTTCATACTATTTAGCATTACATTTGTCATTTCTTGAAGCACTATTTTTTCTTTCTACTATACCATTTTGTTGTGGTGTTTTGGGAGTAGAGAATTCATGTGATATTCCTTGATCACTATAAAATTTCTTAAAACTGCTATTCTCAAATTCTGATCCATGATCACTACAGATCTTACAGACTTGAGATCAATTTTTCCTTTGGATATGTTTAAGTACCCCTTTTACTTCATCGAGAGTTTCTGATTTGTCCCTTAAGAAGACTGCCCATGTATATCTAGTAAAGTCATCAACGATTACTAAAACGTACTTCTTGCCACCTTGACTCTCCGTTCTAGTTGGTCCAATGAGATCCATGTGGAGGAGTTCGAGTGGTTTAGAAGTAGCATTGGAGTTCACCTTTTTGTGAGTACTCCTAGTTTGTTTACCAATCTGGCATTCGTCACATATTTTGTCTATTTTCTGTAATTTTGGTAGACCTCTTATCAACACTCTTTTGCTCAATCTATACAAGCTACAGTAGTGTACATGTCGGAGGCGTTTATGCCATAATTCAGTCTCATCGGTATGGACCATGTAACACAATAAATTAAATGAGCTTAAATCACTTATAATGTAGCAGTTTTCAGAAGTTCTGCGACTAGTTAATATTACAAAACCATTTTTATTTAGGATTTCACAACCTTGGTTAGTAAATTTTACACTATGATTATTGTCGCATATTTGAGAGATGCTTAATAAATTGTGTTTTAATCCTTCTACATATAAAATATTCTTAAATAGAGGGAGGTTAAATAGTTGAACCGTACCTTGGCCAATAATTTTGCAGTTACTACCATCACCAAATGTGACTGAACCATCAGTCATGTCTTTAAGATTTGTGAACAGACCCTTGTCGCTTGTCACATGTTTGGAGCAACCACTATCTAGGTACCACTTTGAATGGCTCGAAGCTTTGAAAGCGGTGTGGGCAACCAAGCAAGTAACCTTAGGGACCCATTTCATTACAGTCTTGGGTTTAGGAGTATAGTTGGTCTTCTTATGTTTGTAGTTGTTATAAGACTGACCTGTTAAGTTAGATTTTAAGAGCTCTTTAAGTAAGTCAACAATTTTCTCAGCTAAAGAATTACGATTCTAATTTTTATAGTTGATATGATTGCTTTTAGGTTTTAAGGTTTGAAAAGTCTTAGCATTTTCAGAATAGTTTTGATTCAGACTTTTTCCTTTTGAGTTTGAAGACTCCCCTTTCACAAATTTAGGTGGAGTATTCTTATATTTGGGAGAAATACTTTTGTCGTAACCCAATCCAGATCGATCGCCACATTTTCTAGATCCAAATAAGAGTTTTTCTAACTTAGGATCACCTTGGGCATACCTCCATGTGTCTTTTAAACTCAAAAGTAAAGAGACTTCAATTTTTAGCTTTTCATTTTCAGATTTTAAGTTTTCAACTAGGGAGGTTTTGAAATCTAAGTTGCACTTAGTTTTTTCAAAACATTCTGAAATATGAGATTTTTCTAAAACAATATTATCAAAATTTTCTTTAAGTTTTGAAAACTTTTCCTTGTGAAGTTTTATTTTTACAACAATTTTGCAACTTTCCTTGTATAGGGCATTTTAAGCATCTTTAAGATCTTCTTCATTTTCATGATCACCATTCATATTTTCTTCACTAGTTGAATCATCATTATTTGAAAAAGTGAACTTGGCTAGAGTCATAAGGGCTTTAACTTCATTACCCGACTCGGTTTCAGAATCTTCTAACTCAGAAGAGGCTTCAGAACAGGAAGATTCATCCCAAGTAGCCAACATACCTTTCCTTTTAGGTTTATCCTTTTTAGGACACTTGTGTGTTAAATGCCCATATTCATGGCAGTTGTAACATTGACTATCTTTTAAAGATTTTCAGGTTTTAGATTTAGATTTTCTCTTTTCATTAGTTTTTACAAATCAACTCTCTTTTTACTTTTGAAAAACTTTTTAGCTAAAAGGGCCATATCATCTTCAGAATTTTCTAAATTAGAATTACTATTTTCTTGAGAAATACATTTAGAAGATTTAAGGGCGATGGATTTACCTTTAGGAGCTTTAAAGTTTAACTCATAGATTTGTAATGAGCCAACTAATTCTTCTACTCTCATATTATCCGTATTACGAAGTTCCTAGATCGCAGTCACTTTTGAATTGAACCGTTCAGGCAGTGAGCGTAGTGTCTTTGTACATACTTTACTTTCTGGGATTCTATCACCGAGACCCCACATAGAGTTGACAATGTCATTCAATCTTGTATAGAAGTCCATGAAAGTTTCACTTTCTTCCATATGTATTGCCTCAAATTTGGTTATGAGGATTTGGACTTTAGATTTCTTGACAATTATTGTTCCCTCGTGTGTCATTTCTAAAATATCTCAGGCTTGTTTTGCAGTATCACAGGATATAATTCTCTTGAATTCATCCGGTGATAGTTGATAGTTGTTCTTTGAAGTTCACAAAGCTTGATATCTTGACATATGATGAAGCTTGAACTTGAGACTTTTTGAAGCTTGAATTTGAAATACATTGAAGCTTGAGCTTAAGGTACTTGAGTTGTACTTCACCTTGAGCTTTAAGTACCAAAGTAAAGACTATTGTCTTGCCTTAGATGAAGCTTTGAAACCTTGAACTTTGAAGCTCGAAAGAGTGAACTATCCCATGGTATTATACTTGAGCATGTATATCTCTTGATATTGCATTTGAAGTTCTTGAGGTAAAGACCTTTGTTCTTGTACATGAGATGCACAGTCTTGAATATGTAGATGCGCTACACAAGACACAGATTCCAAGAGGTTTTGGCACTACAAAATTTGACAATCATAAGAGCTAGAAAACATAGCACTTACATTCCCGCGGAATTTGCTGACATAATACAGGTGGGACCCACAGAACTTGTTGAAGTCAATACTGCAACTATATAGCCACTGTAAGGTACTCCAGCCAGTCCTCTATCTCATCAGGAGGGTCCCACATGGGGCCCACCACATATGATATATATATATATATAGTAAATGGTGATGTTGCAACATCTAGGCCCTGGACGGCCTGGATATGAAACACGTACATCACGTGTGGCTTTCATGGATGGACGATGAGGATTCACATGTACATCATGGTGTTGTTATTCTACACCATTGCAAATGGACGGTTGGAAGAACACATACATCATGGTGGTCTTGACAGATGGATGGCGTGGATGACAAATACATCAGAGGTGGGTCCCACGTGCGTGGCCCACCAGAGATTTGAATCTGCTTCATTTTTATCTACAGTATGTATAAAACACATGCACCAGGGTGGTGGGATCCATGTCCCCAAACGGACGAACGGCCTAGATTCAACACCTGTTGATGGTGGGGCCCACAGAATTTGGTGGCGTCAACAGTAACGTCCAGTTGCTAGACTGCTGGGCTGCTAGCCCAACGTCCAGCAGATGGACGGCTAAGATGCCTCCACTTAGGTGGGTCCACACGTGTGGGACCCACCAGCTTTGGAAAGTTGATATTTGTGTTTTCTCTTCAAATAAGGCCCGCCCAATAGGGCAACAAAGTGGAAGCGAGGTGGCTGCCATTGATGAATGGTGTGGATCTAATCCATTCATCAAGATGTGCCGCAATAAATAAATAAAAATATAGAGAGAGACAGAGACGAGCGATAGAGGGGCCTTGCCATTATGGGCTCCTCTAACACATGCATCAATATGGGTCTCAAATCATGTGGGCCTTAAATCAAAATCACCATTTCATGCTATGAACACCCACCAATTACAAATCTTCTTAGTCCCTTGGAATCCTTGGCTCCTAAGCTCTCCCTTTGATGGACAATGATGAGGATTGAAGGGTAGAGATGGGTGATTAAGGGATAGAAAGTGGGCCACACACGAAGCTCTCCTTAGAGCTTGGAAAATCTCTCCTCATTTGGTTGCTTGGAAAATGGATGGAGAATGAGAGAGAGGGGGGGGGGGGGGGGGGATGTAAAGAGAGAGGGATGGGTGAGTGATGGGTGTACTTGGGAGGTATAGTTGTGTTGACTTTGGGGTGAGAGAGATATAGGTGTTGTACTTGATTGATTGATGAGATTGATTTGATAGGCCGTAGAGCTTCTCTTCTTAGGATTTGCAATGTGCGGCATTTTCCCGACATAACCGTGGGCCCATAACTCCTGTCTCGAGTATCGCATCGACGCGCCAGACACGACGTTAGAACCACGGCGATGACGCAGTTGTAAGGGTACAAGTTTTGAGTTGAGTCGACTCAGACATACGGGATGTGACTCGGGGTGTGTGCAAATGTCGATTGTAAATTTCGGGTCACCAAAATTCGACGGGGAGGATTGCAGAAGTCTAAGGAATGATATGGTCTAGTATATGGGCTTGACAGCTTGCCCCTTGACTACTTTTACTGGCTCATACATAATTGTATACTCTGATAGTAACAACATCCATTTAGCCAATCTTCCTAATAACATCAGCCTTGTCATCAAGAATTTTATAGAATCCACCCGGGAAATTGAGATTATATCATAGGAAAGGCAGTAATGTCTCAGTTTCTGACTACAAATATCAGCGCCAAGCATACTTTCTCAATCGGAGAATAATTGCATTCTGCACCTATCAGAGTTTGACTCAGATAATAATGCGCTATCTCTTTCCTGTGTTCATTCACCTGTGCTAACAAAGCCCCCAACAAATTTTCAGCTACAGATATGTATAGAATGAGCAGTTTTCCTTTTCAGGAGCTGCCAACACTGAAGGTTGTTTTAACAATTCCTTGATTGAATCGAACGCATTCTGGTAGGACTTGTCCCATACAAACTCTGCTCCCTTCTTCATCAAATGAGAAAACAACTGGCATCTTCCTGCTAAATTTGAAATAAAATAGCGAATGTACACCAATTTACCTTGCAGACTTTTCAATTCTTTTAACCTTTTAGGAAGCGCATATCTTAGATGGCCTTAACTTTTCCTGGATCGATTTCAATCCCTTTATGCCTAACGGCGAAGCTGAGAAATTTTCCTAACAATACCCTGAAGGCACATTTAGCCGGATTCATCTTCAGATGTTTCTTTCGGAGTCGACAGAAGACTAAAGCCAGATGCTCATGATGTTCTTGATGGCTGCACAATCGAACAACCAAATCATTAACATAACATTCAACATGCTTATACATCATATCTTGAAAAATATTCTGCATCGCCCTTTGATACATTACTCCGGCATTCTTAAGGCTGAATGGCATAACTTTATAGCAATAGATTCCCAATAAAGTTCTGAATGATGTTGCTTCTTCATCTTCTGGAGCCATTCTTATTTAGTTATAACTGGCATAGTCATCCATGAAGGTCATGAAGGCATATTTCGTCGTACTGTCAATTAATAGCTCGGTTATCGGCAATGGAAAATCGTCTTTCGGGCACACTTCGTTCAAATCTCTGAAATCAACACATACTCTGATTTGCCCATTTTTCTTTTTCACCGAGACAATATTGGATATACATTTAGGATATTTAACTTATGAACCCGACCTTTATCAATTTACTTATCTCTTCTTCTATCAAGGGGGCCAGGTTCGGATGAAATCGCCTCTGCGCTTACTTAATTGGTTTTTTATCTTTGAAAATGTTCAGTCGGTGCATTGCTACTAACGGTTCTAGGCCTAAAATTTCTACATATGTTCGCGTGAAGATATCCTTGTTCTCTTTCAAGAGTTGGATGTATTTGTTGGCTTCTTGCTCAAGGAGATTGGTGTTTATGAACGTATTCCATGGCTCTTCTTCCATGCCAGATTTATTTCTCGTAAACTATCAATTGTGGGTTGCCCCCTGTCTTCCATATACTTAAGAGCTGTCTCAGGATGTTTGATCAGTTCGAGTTTTGTTTCTTTTACCTGATCGACTGCAACCATATATACTGAAGACTCTGCCCCCAGTCCTCGAAACTTTTCTCATTTGAATTCCTTTCCCATAAATTAAACCAATTGGCTCATCATAATCGAACCCCATACTTTTCATGATTTTCTTGGTAGCTGGGCTATAACTTTCCAGATCTCCGGATGTTAATTTGTTATGGCATGCATCATCATCGACTCTTTCTTATATCATCATTTCCAAAGGGGCATAAAATTCGATCGTTTCTAGGTATTTCTCACTAGATTTAACCTGAAATCTTTTCAGAATGTCTGGAAATGGCTTACTCCTTTCGGCATGTGGCCTTGGCACCATATATTTTGACTATAAGAGCTCTAGTTTTTCAGGTGATAACAACATTAACGACGGCTGCCCCGGCTGTCTTAGGTGCTTAGGTACAAAGTAAAATTTCTTCCTTGTACTCGCCATCTCAGACGATTCTGTCATTGCAATTTCTTTTCTTACCATCTACATATGATAATTATCCAGGGCCTTGTTTTCATCATTTTCTCTTTCTTCTTTAGTAGCAAATTCATCATAGTAGCTAGCATCGGCGAAGAAGGCATCGGCTTCTGTATACGGTCTTTCATCGGCCATTACCTTATATTGTATCCCATCTTTACAGTATTTAAAACATTGATGTTGGGTGGAAGGAATAATTCTGTACTAATGCATCCACGGTCTTCCCAAAAGGAGGTTATACGTCGTTACTGCATTAATGACATGGCAGAAAACATTCGTAGTTAACTCTCCTATTTCCAACGTCACTGTAATTTTGCTGAGCGCATGCTGCCCATCTTGATTAAAGCCCTGTATCATCATTCCACTAAGGCGTAGGTTAGAGCGACAGTATCCCGACTTATTCAACATTGTTAATGGTATCAGGTTCACATGGACCCATTATCTAGCATTATTCGCTTGACTTGTTTACCGTGAATATGGCCCACAATCATTAACGGTCTGTTGTGTCCTTTATCACAAATCAAATCATCATCAGAGAAGGAGATCACTGGCATGCAATCTTTTTGCTCTTCAGGCTCCTTTTTTGTCATTTCTATGAGCAATGCTTCCCTAACACTGCTGTCGAATAAGGCTTGGATCAGCCTTTACCTGGAGTCCTTTGACAATCTTAATGCATCGTAGACACTTAACCAAGCTGGTATGCCCTTCAAATGACTCGCAACATCATATGTTACTTTCTCTACTTCATTCTTCTCTTCCTTTTCATTGTTGCAAAGATGATTCTGGACAGCTTCTACCTTGGCTGGTTTAGCTTTCAGTTTAGAGGGACTTGTCACCCGCTTTCCTGACCGGAGGGTGATTACTGCGGCTTTGCCTATATTTTTATGGTGTTCTTTCCTTACTCTTTCATGAGTATCTTCCCGGATAGTTAGCACATTCATTGTTGCCTTTACATCTCTTTCTTTTTCTTTCCCGACTATTATCTCACCTCTGTTTATCATTCTTTGTATTATGCATTTTAATGTGAAACAATTTTCTGTCATGTGCGTTATCAAACAATGATAACGACAGAAGTCTCTTTCTCTTGTTCTTGTTGTATCTTCGAGGCACTTAAATGGAGGCAACTCTATCGTACCAGCTTTCAACAATTGATTCAAATTAGGAACTGCATCTTCCTTTTCAAATGTGAACCCTTCATGAGAATTAAGTGACTTGGGCCTCTTATCATTGAATCTGCCTCTAGGACGATTTGATTCTTCTCTCCGCTCAGTTTTCTTTCCCCTCATTTCTCTTGTATCTTAACCTCTCTTTTCATGATCGACAGCAGTTGTAGCTAGCCTGTTGGACCCTCTTCTAGCTATTTCATAATGAAACGCTAGTATTTTCCTGGTCATCAATTCCAGGACATGAGCTTTTGTCACTAAATCGTGGAAGGTCTTGATATCAGCGCTAGTGAGGCTAAACGAGATTCTCGTCTCCATAGAATTCAAGCACATCTTTACCTACTCTTTCTCTTCCGCTAACTGTCTACAAGAAGCTCTCAATGTCTTCCATTTGTCTATGAACTTCTCTATTAGTTCCCCTTCTCTCTACCGCACTGATGATAACTCCGTAATACTGACGTCATGTTCTAATGAGAAGAAATTTGACATGAAAGCATTCTGCATTTGTTCCCAAGTCTGCATCTATCTCGGTGCCAAACTAGAATATCATCGAAATGTCTTACCCATCAAGGAAGAGTCGAACAACGTAAGGTAGTATTGCAGTACTGTGGAGAAGTTTTCCATACTAGTGATGAAATGCATCAGATGCTCTTCTGGCGATCCGTCCTCATTAAATTTTTGAAAATTTAGTTGCTTGAAGTTAGCTGGAAAAGGGACATCTTCTACCTCTCTCAGATATGGCATTCGATATCTGAATTGGCCAACATTCTCGTGTTCTCTTTCTGTTCTGATAGCTTCTTTGACAACTTATCGCACTTCCTCTAGAGTTATCACTCTTGCTATGGGAGCAGATCCAAGCGATCCTGTTCTCGATGGCTGAGAACCTCGGGTTGTCTTGTCTGTTCATGTTACCCATCATTAGAGGAGCTGTTATTTGTGCCATGTTATGTGCGAGAGTTCCGAAAGCTTCCCATAGTTTCCTACATTCTTCCATTAACATTCTTTGTGTTTGTACCATTTTAGCTATACGGTCCTCTATTGTCGGTGGTTGTCCTTGACTTTTTCCAGCCATGCATACGGCGGCTTCTCCATTTCCCAATGAAGCTGTAGCCGAGGTAGAATAAGAATATGTCGATGCAATGGGACTTACAAAAGGGGGAGTGTCATTGGTCTTTTCTGTACGTCCACAGCTGCTGATGGATTGGAGCGATACAGGAGTTAATGAATTCGTGTGTAGTGCCTTACCCTTTTATTCCTTTGTTCATTGAGCTTTTTTAGCAGGTAGAGCCGAGAAATCATGCGATGTCAATAAAGGAACAATTCTCCAAGGATATATCGCAGGAGAAGCAAGTTCAGGGTTCTTTCTAGCAGCATTTTGCGTCACCAAACCCCTGATTCTTTATGCAGATGAATTCATTCTAGTTGTTGCTGCATTTCGGGCCCTGGTTCTTCAGGATGTCACAACAACCCAATCTCTGTCACTCTCTTGTACTGAAGGTGAAGTAGATATAACTCCAGCCATCACTTGGGATTTGCCAGTCATGTTTGCGAGAGATCGGACCTTATTGTCTAAAAGCTAGTTCATAGCGTATTCGACTGTGAATCTAGTCGCGGTAAAATAGAAATTGACTTTCCTTATTGAGTTGGCCATTGAAAGTAACTTGTAATGATATCTTCTTACCTTCAAATAAAATGCAAAATTACAATTAGTATCTGGATAATAAGGTATTCTATCTTAGAGATGAAGGGGAGGACGTTCCCATTGAGAGTCACCATTTTGGCGTCAGAAAGACACCAAACTATGATGAAAGTTCCTGTTGCTCCCTCAATGTTAATATTAAATAAGATAAAGAATTCTCCAGCAGAGTCGCCATTTTGTTTCAACAAGAAACAAATACATTCGATTTGGGACATTTATCTTATTCAATCATAACAGTGAAAGAGTGTGAGGAAACAATCATTATTTTATTGATATATTAAGTTCATTTACAACCTTTGATCCCTTGATTCTAAGTTAGAATACTTAGAATGCAAAAAGTTACAAGAGTTTGAGTATTGAATCTGGATCTGGATATCAAATCCGGTAGCATTTCGGCTTGCAATTCGATCATCTCGTCAAGAGGCATCTCATCGAGAGGAACAAAATGATCACATGTCTTTCTTCCGAAGAAAATCTTAGAACTGAGAAAAGATAATAATTTTGATAGCATTTCAATTCTTGTGATATCCTCGCAACCGATATGGTATGCGCGGACCTGCACAACTGACTTCCTTTCTGCCTTTCCTTGAATACCCTTAAATACCTTCAAAATCTCTTCTTCTTCGGAGCTCTGGTCTTTTTTACAATTCTTGATCCTCATAATGAGAAGGGGAGTGGGGTATTTATAGGCCTCCACACGTGCGAACTCTTGAAACTCATGCAATGGGCCCACCTTTTGTCGAATTTCAACCATCCACGTCAGCACACCCATAGTTTCATCTACGCCTGCCCACGCAATATCCTGCATCATTTACACGGGATTGCGTAATACTAACATGTTGCATGGTCCGCGCTAAGGCCTTGATCTTGCAACTTGATATTGTAAGAAAAAGGATCTTGCGCAGACCAGCGCAACTACTACCCTTTGTCTGGGTCAGCCTAATACCACCAATCTTTACTTTCTTTCATTCTTTTCCCTCTATTTTCATAACTTCCATCTTCTCTCTAATTCAATCTTGACCCTTTATTTTGTGCCTCAACAAACTCCAATGTCATATTTCTAAAAAACAAACTTATAACTCCATTCATGCAATTAATGATTGCATTTGATGTGGCAAGGAATGGATGACCAAGAATGATGGAAATTTGAGTGCTCATGTTCATGATGGGTTGAGTATCCAAGATGACAAAATCTACCAGGTAGTAGAATCTGTCAACTTGGACCAACACATCCTCAATTATCCCTCTTAGTACACGAACTGAGCGATCGGCAAGTTGTAATGTGGTCTGGGTGGGTTTTAATTCACCTAGACCCAGTTGCTCATAGACCGAGTATGGGATTAGATTTACGCTTGCTCCTAAGTCAAGAAGTGCATGCTCAATGTAGTAATTCCTAATTACACAAAAGATGGTTGGGCTACCGGGATCTTTATACTTTTGTGGCACATCTTGCTTTAGGATGACACTCACTTCTTCCGTCAAAAAAATTTTCTTTTTTATACTTTACCGCCTCTTAGTCATGCATAGGTCTTTCAAAAATTTAACATATGAAGGAATTTGTTTTACAGCATCAAGTAGAGGAATATTAACCTTCACTTGTTTCAACACCTCTAGAATGCCCTGAGAGTTAGAGAGAGGTTTTGGTGCAATCAATAGTTAGGAGAATGGTGCAATCGGTTTGCCTTGAAGCTTGGTCTATCATCATTGTCCTCTTCTGGCTCCTTAGGCTTTTTTGCCCTAACCAAAATAGTTTTGTCAATGGTCTTCCCACTCCTAAGAGTGGTGATAGATTTAGCTTACTCCATTTGATTTAAAGAGCTTGAATCACTTATTTCATATTACGATTTGGGATTGGGGAGAGGTTGAGCAGGAAGCATCCCCCTTTCTATAATCGTAACATGTGAATCCATCTTTTGCATATATTTTGTAAGTTCTCCTATTACTTGAGTAAGCTCTTGAGTTTGTGTGGAATTTTGAACCGGTTCTTCTTGAGGTTTCACTTGATTTGGAATTTGATTAAAGAAACCTTGAGGAGTAGCAATTTGTCCATTCCTCCAACTGAAGTTTGGATGATTTCTCCAAATAGGATTCTATGTATTGGAGGGAGGTCCATTGAAAGGTCTTTGGTAATTATTCACGGCATTGGATTGCTCATTTAACACCTCTTGAAAAATATGTATTGTTGGACAATTTTCAATTATGTGAACATTTCAAGCACGAATACCACAAACCGTTTCCTTAACCTTATCCTTCTTTAGTTCTATGGCCTTAAATTTCCTTATAAGATTAGTCACTTTAGCATTGATATCATCATCCTCTTTTGGAAGGTATAATCCACCCCTCTCCTTTGATTGAGTGGGCCTAGAAGTGGTGTTTGATTTTGGATAAGTGTCCCACACATCATCAACATTTTTATTCATGAATTTCCCATTACACATTGTCTCAACCAATTGACGCATGGAAGATGTCAGTCTATCATAGAAAAAGTGTGTAATGCACCATGTTTCAAAACTGTGTTGTGGGCATGAACTGACAAGATCCTTGAACCACTCCCAACATTGGAAGAATGTTTCATCCTCCATTTGGGCAAAGTTCGTGATTGATTTTCTAAGGGTGTTTGTTTTATGATGTGGAAAAATTTCTTTATGAACTCCCTTATCATATTATTCCATCTGCCAATAGATCTGGGACATAGTGAATGCAACCACGTCTTAGCTTTCTCTTTCAAAGAAAAGGGAAAGAGTTTCAGTCTGACTGTGTCCTCAGACACGTTTGGAAAATATAAAGTGGCTATGATCTTATCAAATTCTTTCAAGTGCAAATATGGACTTTCATATTCAAGTCCATGGAATTTTAGAAGAAGTCCGATCACCCCTGGCTTAATATCCATATGTCTCATATTTTCTGAAAAAATCATGCATGAGGGTGTGCTCAACCCCACCGGTTGTAAATAGTCTCACAAAGTATGAGGTGGGGTGCTTGATGCACCTCATTCTCATCCTGGACTTCCTCAACCTGAGGTTGAGGTTGTCTTCCTGATTGATTACCGGTTGATTTGTAGCCATCACTTCAATTAACTCTGAGGATCTCGAGTGGTGTCTAATCCTATGATGGATAGATAACCACTCAACCAATCCCCCTTCACTCAAAAGACGTTGAGTGTTGTCACGGACCCACTTGGGCATGAAACACTCTCAACGCTCAATTCAGATTCTAACCTAAAACCTAAAAGAGAGAAATAAATTCTAGAAATAGAAAGAGAGAGGGAATTAGAAAGAAGTTCCTAAATTAAGATCCTGTAAAACAAAACAAAACAAGTCAGTTTCTAAAAACAGAAATTCTAAAATTAGAAAGTTTCTAAAAAAACAAAAATAGAAAGATGAATTAGTTTCTAAAAATGAAAGTTTCTAAAGTCAAAAATTAGAAAGTTTTTAAAAAAGAGGAAAAATTTAGATTCTAAAATCAAATTAGGCAAGTTTCTAAACCTAGAATTATAAAGTAAGTTAGTTTCTAAAAAAAAAATCCTAGAATTAGAAAGTTTTTAAAAATAGAAAACAAACCCTAATCCTAAAAATAGAAAAACCCTAATCTTCACCTAATTCTAAAACTAGCTAATCTTAGAAAAACACAACCGTTAATCCCCAACAACAGCACCAAAAACTTGTTCACAACCCCAAGTGTAGGGTCACGATATAGTAATAATCTCAGTGAGACCGAGGTTGAATCCACAAGGACTAACCTCGTGTGTATTCTGAAAGCAACTAGAACAAGAACTAGGAGAAGATGAAAACCTAAATCTGGAAGTATAGAGAGTAATTGTGAGAGACTTAATGAAAAACTTAAGAAATTCAAAGGTGGGAAACTAGGGTTTCTGAGGATCCACTTGTAGAGATCATGGAGATCTATGCTTGATTCAAGGACACAACTGGAATCAGAGTCCCATCTTATCCAATTGGAAGATATCTTAGTAAAATCAAATCTAAACTTCCTTTGACCTAATTATCAATGGATGAGAGTAGTGAGAACTAGAAGTGATTCCATCACAAAACAATACCTAGGAGACAAGGGAAACAATATGATTTACCAATCCCATAACCAATCTGGGAGAATTATGAAAGTTAAGGAGGATTCCATCACCCAACCATGCCCATGGGATGATGGTGAATAACAGGATTTCCTAATTTTACAATCTCAATACATGAAAAGAACATACTCAAAGCTATCACAAATTCATTGTAATTTGAGTCACAATAAACCATTAAAAACTGAAAGCATTCCTTATAATCAAACTAGAATAAAAGAGAGTTCAATATAAGCATGAATCAAAGTAATAAAAACATCCCATCACTCTACAAGCTTCACCTCTTAGCCCTAGCTAAGAGGTTTAGCCAACCATAGACATGATTGAACTAGAATCTCTTAAGAAAAGCATAAAAACAACTAAGGAAAAGGAAGGAAAACTCTTGGCAACAGCTTCTCAATGCTTTTGCTCCACTCCCCAAACCCTAGATGATGCCTAAGGATGCTCTAGGGACCCCTATTTATAGTTTTAGGCCTTAGCCTTTCGCACCAAGTGAAATTTTTTGGAAACCGTGTCAAATTTACGAAGTTCGTGCAAAAATTGCGTAACCCTCGACTGGTCATGAGCCGTCCTCAACCGGTCGAGGGTCTCCTTCGACTAGTCGTGCAATACGAAGATTTAGAAGTTTTACGCGCTGGAGTTCGAGTCGAGGCACCTTCGACCAGTCGAGCTTCGACCGGTCGAGAAGAGTCCAGGACGGGTCGTACATAGCCAGGATTGGTCAAGTCGGAGCCAGGACTAGTCGAGAATCACCAAATTTCACTTCAAAACTTCAATTTTCTTCATTCTTGACTTAGTTTTGTTGGATCTTCAGTATGTGCATTCTTCATTCTTGGTCTTATAAGATCCATTCTTGTCTTTGGTGATTCGTGAGTGTTAAATCCATGCTTTGAACATCCTTTTCAATCCAAGCTCTTAAATTCACCTTACAACACAAACATGATTAAAATAGAAAATTAAGCATTATCATGTTCATAAAATTAAGTATTAAATGGGGTCTAATATGCAATATTTGACCCTCAATAGAGATTAAGTGAGTGAGAGTGAGAGGGAGCGCTTGAGTTCTCAAGCTCCCATCTTTCTAGCCCCCCTCTAGCCTCCTTTAGCCATCTCTTAGCCTTACAATCCTACTTGAGTCAATCATTCCCAACCATAGTGCATCCAAACATCCAAGTCATTTCAAGTATAAGCCAAAGATCATACAATCATCATTAACATTCATGCCCCTTATTAGATCATTACTTCCTCTCTCAACCCCCCTGCTCCTCTAGACTGTCATTGAATGTATGCTCTGTGACCTGCCAGAACTTTAGATCCTGTCACATTAGAAAATCATGGTAGCTTAGTCCATATTCCATCATCATCATCATCATCTATTTAAAACTCCTCTAGACATTCTTAGGACGTATGTTATGTGCCATGCTGAATTTTCGAACCTTGCCACATCAGAAATTCGAGTCTGACTAGTCCTATCTAATCTTATCATTTCATCCCTTAAGAATACTTTACCACACAAAGTATAGACCGTACATCCGTACGAGCAAAGAAGGTACCTAACACCTTCCCTCTTAGTAATCAAGGTCCCTTACTCTCAAACCACAAATCAGGAGTTAATTTAAAGCAAGAGAGTCTTCAAATTCTCTAGCTTTATGTATTTTGTAGGTTCTAGCCAACTGCGGGATTTTGAGTTAAGTGGCTAGTGGTGACTCCAAGTCTATTGCATCATCAATCCAAATCAACCAAATCACCCCCATTCAAGAAAAATAAATAACAAAATCAGCGTGGGTGCCAATTTTTAGCGTTCACAGAATGAAAACTCCACTAGGGAATTGCTAGAGCACACTAACTGTGACCCGACTCAAGAACATGTGGTACTCCAATCTTAAGGGATATTCCTTAAACATTCACATCCATAAAACAAAAAGAAAATCAATCTTTGGCTTGCACTTGCTTAAGCATCAACGCCGGTTATGACTACCCGATCTCATGTAGTAATGGCTAGCCAAGAAGCAGAGCCAGCCTTGCTAGCTCCCGAGTACTGGCACAAATACCAGCACTAGCACCTCCAGTGAATCCACAGACTTGCCAACTATTGCAACTATGAACGAGATGGCTCAAAATTTGAAGGTAATGCAGGAACTACTACTTCACCTAGTACCAGGAATCATACCAAGCATACAGGCACCATAGCCTAGTGCTCAAAACAGTTCAATCCCACAACTTCCTCTTGCCTTCTCCCTCCCTCTAATAGCAAATCCAATTTTATCTTTCCCTATTGAATTAGCACAGGATCATCAGCATCCCTCCACAAACAGGAACAATCTTCCTGCACATATTCTAGCATATCTTCCAGTACATTTTTCAGCACATCTCCCCAGAAATGGGAATCCCAATTAGATTACAGTATAAGCTCCCTCTAAAAGGAGTCACAAGCAAGCATTGGTAGATGCCCATGAAGGGGGCTAATTTTGAGTCCAACATTGTAAGTGCTATGGTTTTATGCTCCTTTGGTTGTCAAATTTTGTGGTGCCAAAACATCAATCTATGTCTTGTGTAATTTATGTCTTGTGTAGTTCATTGGTATAATGATCAAGACATTGCATCACCTCTATAAACACGTTGCTTCAAGTCAAGAACGAAGATTTACTTCAAACCATTTTAAGAAATGCATGTACAAGCTACAACAAAAGAAGTGATCTTGTTCAAAGGCTCAAGTTCGTGTACAACTCGAAATGAAGTGTAAGTCAAGCTCTAGAAGATCTCAAGTTCAATACTACATTAAGTATAAAGATCCCAAGTTTTACAATCTTCAAAGGTCAACTATCTTATGAAGATTCAATGTCCATTCTTCACATTTAAGGTATGAATGACCTTAGATTGACCTTAGGGTAGGTCATTTTGTATACATAATTCAAATTGAATCTTTTTATAAGTGTTTGGACTGTTTTAAGACTAGTCCTGGACCCTGTTCGACTAGTCCTAGCAATGGCTTGACCAATCCAAGAAATTTCAAGACCAGTCTTGAGTTGTTGCAATTTTTTAGAATTTTTTGATTGAGCTACGACCAGTCCTGGAGTCTTCTCGACTAGTCGTGTGAACAGTGCATGACTCATCCTACGACCAGTCCTGGTTCTACGACTAAAACTCCAACAACCATTCCTGGTTTCTCATGACCAGTCGTGGGTATGTCACGACCAGTCGTGGACACCCTACGACCAGTCGTGGAACGGTCTGATCCGATTACACTCAAAATTTCAAAAATCCATTTCTTCTACGACCAGTCGTACTGTCCTGAGGACCAGTCGTAGATGAGTTTCTGCAACTATAAATAGACGACGAATTTCAGAGTTTCATAACTCAATTCAAGTAAAATCAAGGCATCACTCTGAGATAAGTTTGTGATCATTTTAAGCTAATTTGTGCATATTTAATATTCTCTTTTATTAGCTTTATTGATTTTATTTTATTTCTATATTCCAATCTGAATTGAAAAGAGGAATTGTGATATTCCTTCTTCTTGGAATCAAAATCAAATATATCTAGCCCAACTGGTTTAATTTAAAATTAATCTAGAACCTAGAACCATTTCTTAAGTGAGTATTGGACATTGAACTTCTATTCGAACTTCTACTCCGATTTGGTTCTTCCAGGCTACAACAAAAGGAGAAATCTAGGTGTTTTACTTTATTGTAAATTTCATTCTTTTGGTTTTATTTGAGATTAAGCCAGAAAAATCTCAATCTGTTGGTTATCTGAGGAGAGCCAGAAAACTCAGAAGTTGGGTTTTTTGAATTGTGTAAGCCCATTTGAAAGACACAATTGTGAAGGTTTTAGGTGAACCTAAGAAACCTATTTTTATAGTGAACGCTGATATCCGCTGAGTGAGGATATTAGGAGTGGAGTAGCAAGCTGTGTGGCTGTTGTTTAACAATTGGTGAACACACATGCGAACCACTATAACTCTTTGTGTTTTGTGGATGTGTGATTTATTTTCTATCTTTTATCATTTAAAGTTCGTGAGATGTATGTGTGGATGTGAATGTTGTAATAGTTACATTTTAAGCATTGTGGGGAATGTTGTAATAGTTTAATATTTCTATTCCTTTCTATTTATTTATTCCTCTTCAGTTTGAGTTTTGGATACAAAGAACTTTTTAGAAATAAGGTTGTCTTGCCATAAACCCTAGGTTTTTGTGGTGTAAGGTTGTCCTTAGAACAACATTTGTATCAATCTCTCAATACTTGATTATTGAGGCTGCTTTTCATTTCTGCATTGTGAATTAATTTCCTTTATTTGGCTATCATATTCTTTTATTCCGCTGTTAAAGCTTAAATTTGGCATAGTCTTATTCAACCCCCCCCCCCCTCCCTCTCTAGGATATATAACTTGGCCTTTTCAAGTGGTATCAGAGCCTAATAACTCGTTTTAATTCTTGTTATCTGGATTTATTTCCTGAGCTAATCGTTTATAAGATGTCAAATTTTGATAGTCTTTTAGTCACTAGGCCTCCACCTTTTGATGGCACCAATTATGCTTATTGGAAAGCCAGAATGAGGATATTCCTAAAATCCATGGATGAAAATGTGTCGCTAGCCACAGTGACTGAATGGACCCCTCCTACCATTGAAGTAACTGGTATCGATGGATCAAAATCAATGAGAGTAACACCTTATTTTTCATGGACCAATCTTCAAAAAAGTGAGAGTAATGCAAATGCAAATACACTAAATGCAATCACTTGCGCACTATCTGTCACGCCCCAAACGCAGAAACCGGGCTCATAAAATTCCCGATCGCCGAATCCGGCGCCGACAGCCTTCGTAGAACCCCATTCTCGGCTCCCAATGCCCATTCGATAGGTTCCGATCCTGGGATGCTACAAGGAGGATTTTCAACATCAGTTTGATTCGTAAGAAGCATAACCAAAGGCATAACCCACAAACAACAACCAAAAACTCCATCATATTTCCACTATAATAAAAAACTTTACAAGTACAATGAGCACAAGGGAAATACAATGAAGATGAACAAAACTCCAAAATGATCTGCCACGCGTCCAAGCCTCAGCGCTGCTGCGATCCAACGTCACCTACACACAACGGTCGTGCATAAGCTTATAGAAAGCTTAGAGGGTGGTGAAAGTGTATGCTCAAGGTGGTAATGCAACTATGCAGTATCAGAGTAATGCGGAACATGCTGATGAATGCCAAGAATACTATTAGCCGTACTAAGGCCATGTGGTGCAAAGAATGATGTCGGCCATACCAAGGCCATGCAATGCGAAATGCAACTCAAGCATACAAATCCTCATCTAAGTCCACATATCGATACAGCTGAAAATCTGGAATATCACCGGGGTCTAGTACACTCCAAGCCAGATTGCCGCCTCATCGCGCGCAATAAGGTGAGTGGAAAAGACCTCACTATCCGCCTGCCAATATCGGGCTCAGCTCGTCAATAGCGGACGCATTCCTCGAGCTGGTCAGACTCAGCCTAGCATTGCCCCCTACTCTTGGGCAGGTAAGGCCGCACCCCCTTCCAACCGACCACGACACAGTGGAAAGCGCAACCGTCTGGTAATCGGCACTCGGCGCTCATGCAACCACTCGGTCTAGACGTTGGAGCAACCTCTTGGTACCATAAGGGTTTAGGGACTTTCACTCAGGGATATCTATCGCACCCCATGTAGAACAGTATTTCCGGTATCCAATCCTGCCAACCACGATACGTCTGTGAAGGCTACGGTCCTAATGTCGTTAGGGCGTACAGTAACCATATCACACAATGCGAATGCATGAATCAAACTATCCAGTCATACAGCAATCCTGCGCGTATCGTGCACTCATGTAGGGCAACACCCCCTGTACGAGAGCCTCTAAACAATCTGCCCGAAGGCATATTGCTATGATCGGTCATTTCTCATATTAAGCATACATATGATGCATATGATCATGAATCATGGAACTAAACATGTTATATGGGATGGATGATGTTCATAACGAAGATGGGCCTAGACGGCCTAAGACTACACATAACACGTACGAGCCTAACAATGGGCCCTAGGAAAAGTCATAATGCGGACATTTAACCAACACTATACTTGCAATGTGGACGTCAAACCATCATTGCTCCCAAGGCATAGCCCAACGTAAACATCATTACATAACCCAAGTTGGGATCGTACATTACAATGGACCTTAGGTACATCCCATTGGGCCTTAAATACGTCAAATGGGCCATATCATATGGGCCTTATATTCATCAAGTAGGCCACATCATTGGGCCGCACCAATGGGCCTTATGTGCATTGCAATGGACCATGACCCATGGGCCTTAGAATGCATCAAATGGGCCTAATCTTATGGGCCTTATGTGTATCAAATGGGCCTCACCAATTGGGCCCCATATGTATATCAAATGGGCCTCAACCCATATGTCCTAATACATCTTAATGGGCCTTAACCCATGGGCCCCTAATACCTCAAATGGGCCTCGACCCATGGGCCTTACATACATAACAAAGTGGGCCTCAACCATCAATAAATTATATATAATATAATATATATAATATATATATATCAAAGTGGGCCTCAACCATCAATAAATTATATATAATATAATATATATAATATATATATACAATACATACAATATTATATAATATTATATATATGTACATATATATAGATATATATAAATATATACATGTAAGTGCTACAGTTTATATCCCTGTCTGTTGTCAAATTTAAGGTGCCAAAATCACTGTTATATATAACTTGCATAAGTGAACCTCTCTCAAGGATCAACATTCATGAACAAGCTAAGCTTACAACAAGCAAAGCTCACAAGTTCAAGGATCAATCTTGAATGCAAGAACTGCTCAAAAGACAAGACTCAAGCTGCAAGACTTCAAGAAGAGTACAAGGCAGTTTGTAAAGAACTCAAGACACTTTTAAGATTGAGCTACATCAAGATTTCAAGATTGAGCTACATCAAGATTTCAAGATTGAACTACATCAAGACTTCAAGGCTCATACTTCAAGGTCACTAGTTCCTAATGTTTCAATGTCCTTACTTCATGGTTGAGGTTTGACTGACCTTAGGTTGACCTTAGAAGTAGGTCACTTTGGATACATAAGTCGAATGTTTATTCTACATGAGTTTGGTCTGTTCTTCGACTAGTCCTAGGCCTTCTTTGACTAGTCCTAGAGTTGCTTCGACCAGTCTAAGAAATTCCTCGATCAGTCGTGAGTTTGTTACAAATTTTCGGATAAAATCTGTTAGGCTTCGACTAGTCCAGGAAACTGTTCGACCAGTCGAAGGAACAATGTCGACTGCATCTTCGACCAGTCGAAAATCTTCGACTCAAAATCCAGCGATGTTTTTCAGGTTCTTCGACCAATCGAAGGTGACCTACGACCAGTCGAAGAATGGTCAAAGCTTATCGCGCCTGATTTTTCAAATATCTGTTATTGCTTCGACTACTCGAAGAGCTCCCTAGACCAGTCGAAGACGCGATCTGCTCACCTATAAATAGTGCACGAATCTCAGAAGAAATCATCGAATTAATTAATCCATTCAAGCCAATCTTCGTCGAACTTCTAAGAGATAATTCTGTGCTCCATCTAAGCTAAGTGTGCTTATTTAATATTCTCCTTCCTTAGCTTTATTTAATTGATTTTATTTCTGCTATTCCAATCTAATTTGATAAGAGGAATTGTTATTCCCTTTCTTTGGAATCAAAATCAATTAAGGCAAGCCCTATTTGGTTTGATTTAAAATCTATTAGAATTAGAACCATTGTAATTGAGTACTGGACATTGAACTTAGACATTCAATCATCTACTCGACTTAGTTCTAACGGGCTGCTACAACGAAGGAGATAATCAGGTATTTTACATTTAATTGTAAATTCCTTTTTGTTTTGGTTTCTTTCAAGATTTGCCAGAAAAATCTTGTTGTATTGGTTATCTGAGGAGAGCCAGGAAAACTCAGAAGTGGGGTTTTTTTAATTGTGTAAGCCCACAGATAAAGACACAATTGTAAAGGTTTTGGGTGAACCTGGGAAAACCTATTTTGTTAGTGAACGCTAATATCCCCTGTGTGAGGATATTAGGAGTGGAGTAGCATTTTGTGTGGCTGTTGTTTAACAGTTGGTGAACACACAGGCGAACCACTATAATCCCTTGTGTTGTGGTTGAATGATTTATACTTCTGATCTTTAATTATTCTTTTGTGGGATGTATGTATGGTGGTGAATGTTGTAATCATTTAATTCAAGCATTGTGAGAATTTTGTAATAGTTTAGAATTTATTTTCTGCTATTCCTTTATCAGCTTGATATTCAATTTCCTTTAAAAGTTGTTCCAGCAAGGTTGCCCTGCCATTTTTATGGTGTATGGGTGTCCCTAGAACAATACATTTGTGATTACAATTTATTTCAATTCAGTTTGTATTTATTTCTGTATTCCTCTTTGGTTTGAGATTTGATACAAAGAACTTTCTAGAAATAAGGTTGTCCTACCATAAACTCTGGTTTTTGGTGTAAGGTTATCCTTAGAACAACATTTGTATCAACCTCTCAAGATCTGAATTTTGAGGTTATTTTACTTTCTTGCATTGTGATTTATTTTGGCTATCATATTCTTTTTAATTCCGCTGTTATAAGTTTTATTTGGCATTGTCCTATTCACCCCCCCTCTAGGACATATAGCTAGGCCTTTTCAATACACACACACGCATACACCCACACACGCACGCATAAGAACCCACCCACTATCCCTGGACGGTGGGGATAAATTACAAACATCACAGTGGGCTCCACCGTCCGCCTGGACGATGGCAATAAAACACATGTACCACTGTGGCTCCATGTGGGGCCCACCATAATGTTTACGCTCTATCCAACCCGTTGATAAGGCCACGTGGGCCTAGATGAGGGGTGAAAACAAATTTCACCCTGATCCAAAACTTCTGTGGACCCAAAAAGGGTTTCAAAGGTAGAGGTTCAATCCCACTGTTTCCTACGGTGTGGGCCACCTGAGTCTTGGATCAGGCTAATTTTTGGAGTGGGCCCACGTCAGGGAGTGGCCCACCCTATGAACGGATTAGATGGCAGATAAACATCAAGGTGGGGCCCACGGCTACAGCCATGGGTGGCTGCCCGACCGCCCGTCCGCCCGGTTGCTAGTGCGCAGGCAGCGCCTGCTGCTCTCTGACACAGCAGCAGCAGCTGCTGTGTTGCTAATATTTTTTTTTTTTTTAGTTTTTCCCTGGTTTTCACAGGTGGGGTCTACATCTAGACAATCCACTTCGTCCAACGGCCCTACATGGCTCCAGACAAGCAAAACAAGCCCAATATTGGGCATATTTCGACGTATAAAAGGGTTAGGGAAGGTTTCAATGGTGCAAACCACCATTTGCTACGGTATGGCCCACCAGGACCTCGGGTTGACACCATATTTTGGTTCAACGCCTAACCTGAGGTTTGGAATGGAATGGACGGCGTGGATTGAAGACATACATCAAGGTGGGGCCTACATGAGTGGGCCTCCCCCATTGGCTTGGGAATAAGCTGATATTTGCATTTTTCCTTTTTTGTCCAGCGTCTAAAGACGCTGGACGGTTGGTCTGACACAAACAGTGAGGTGGGCCCTGCTTAGGTGGGCCACCAAATGGGATATGGTGTGGGTGCAATACACATAAAGTGGGCGCCACTTGCAAATGGTTTGGATAACATACTAACTTCATGATGGGGTCCATTCAAGTGGGCCACACAATCTCATTATCATCATAAAAAAATTAAAATAAAAGGGAGAGAGATAGAGAGTGAGACCCGCATGACGGAAGGACCCCGGCACTATGGGCCTTCCCTTGCACTAAATCATACATCAAGTGGGTCCCATTACATGTGGGCTCATTAAAATTAAATCCAACGGTGGAGACCCCTTCTCCACTAAATTAAACGGTCTAGATGACCCTAAATATGCAAGAAAATAAACATCATGATGGGGTCCATGGAGAATGGCCCCATCATGGAATGATCATGATGATCCAAGTGGGCCATCGGCCACATCTTAGGGTCCAAAGTGAGATCCAAACCATTGATCGGTTGGCCTCACTTGGCCCATCTTAGAAACAATAAAAACTACCCTATCAAAGCACCGACCGCTTGATCTTCTTGCTCCCATGGCTTCCTTAGCTCCTTGTGCTTCTCTTTGATGGAGGAAGATGAGAAATGGATGGTTGAGATGAGAGATGAAGGGGTAGGAAAGTGGGCCACCTTTGATGCTTGGGAAGCTTGGAGAGGTTCATACGTATGAAATTTTTTGCTTAGGGAGTTTGAAAATGAGGAAGAGACTTGTAAAAGGAGAGAGAGAGAGGGAGTGATGGGTGATGGAGTGATGGATGTGGTGGTGATGGGTGTAAGAGGCTCCTTTTTTACTTTTCTGGCAAAAGTTGTAAGAGAGGGTATGGGTTGTAAGAAACTTTTTTGACTTTTGGGGCTTGCTTGGGAAAGGGTGAAAGGTGATGTGTACTTGACATGATGGGATTGATGGGTTGATTGATTGATGTGACACCTTGTAGAGATTCCTTCAGAATTCACATGCTCGGCGTTTTCCTCGCACCGAACGCTGGCCCACATCTCCCGACCAGGGTATCGCCTCGACGCGCGAGTCGCGGCATCGGAACCGCGGCGACGACGCGGTCGCTAAGGTACAAGTCCTTGGTTGAGTTGACTCGGGTTGACGGCATGAGAATCAAGGTCGCACGTAAATACCGGTTAAGGGTCGACGGTTGCCGAACTTCGACCGGGAAGACCGCGGAAGCCTATGGAACGGTACGGTCTAGGATACAGGGCTTACAGCTCTCCCCTCCTAATAAAAATTTCATCCTCAAAATTTACATAATCATCGCAACTAAGCAGAATTCACAAGGAAGAAGAAACATACTCATCATCATATAACATCAGAGATAACATACAAAATACAACACATGATCAATCATAAAAAAGATGGGGATAACGCTCTCGAATCTCAGCCTCCCGCTCCCAAGAAGCCTCCTCAACAGAATGGTGACCCCATTGAACCTTTACCAACGGAATGACCTTGGTCCGGAGGACCTGCTCCTTCCGATTAAGGATACGGACTGGCTGCTCAATATAGGAAGCGTCCTCACGAACCTCTAACGGCTGCCAATCGATAACAGGAACGATGTCTGACCCACACTTCCTCAACATGGAGACATGAAAAATGTTGTGGAAGCCAGACAACTGAGATGGTAAGGCAAGCCGATAGGCCACGGCGCCAACGCGCCCAGTGATCTCAAAAGGTCTTATAAATCTCGGGGCAAGCTTGCCCTTCGCTCCAAATCGCACTACACCCTTCATGGGCGAGACCTTGAGATACACATGGTCCCCTACATCAAACTCCAAGGGACGACGCCGACAGTTAGCAAAACTCTTCTGCCGATTCTGAGCTGTGCGCATCCTCTGCCTGATGATATTAATAGCCTCTGACGTCTCCTGCACAAGCTCGGGACCTAGGAGACGACGCTCTCCAACCTCAGTCCAACAACTCGGTGGTCTGCATGGTCTGCCATATAGTGCCTCAAAAGGAGCCATGTCGATGGTTGCCTGATAGCTATTATTGTATGCGAACTCAGCCAATCGCAGATGCTCATCCCAATTACCCCCGAAATCAATCGCGCAGGCCCGAAGCATATCCTCAAGGATCTGATTGACCCTCTCGGTCTAGCCATCGGTCTGCGGATGGTATGCGGTGCTAAGCTGCAAATCAGAACCCATCGCTCTCTAGAAGCTCCCCCAAAATTGAGACGTGAACCTCGAGTCTCGGTCAGAAATGATCGAGACTAGAATGTCATGCAGTCTCACAATATCCTCGATGAATAATCTCGCAAGCCGGTCCAAAGGCCAAGTCGCACGGATCGCAATAAAATGTGCCGACTTCGTCAGACGATCAACGACAACCCAGATGGCATCATGACCGCGCTGAGTCCTCGGCAAACCCACAATGAAATCTGTCGACACGTGCTCCCACTTCCACATCGGGACACTCAACGGCTGCAATAGACCAGGTGGTCTCTGATGATCGGCCTTAACACGTTGGCACGTGTCACACTCAGCCACAAAGCTGGTGATTTGGCGCTTCATCCTCGCCCAAAAATACTGTCGCCTCATGTCACGGTACATGTTCGTAGAGCCAGGATGGATAGAAAACCGCGATCGATGTGCCTCGGTCATAAGATCTCTACGTAACTCAGGAATATCCGGGACACATAATCGGCCTCTGAAGCGAAGTCCACCGTCTGAACCAATCTGCCTGACTCTCAGATACTGCCTCTGCTCGGTAATTCTGTAACGACTCGTCTGCCTGCTGAGCCTCCCGAACTAAGGACTTAAATCATTCATAACAGACATATAATGTTGTTCTTAGTTATTCCCGAGTTATGCTCTGATACCAACTTCTATCACGCCCCAAACGTAAAAACCGGGCTCATAAAATTCCCGATCTCCGAATCCGGTACCGACAGCCTCCGTAGAACCCCATTCTCGGCTCCCAGCGCCCATTCACCAGGTTCCGATCCTAAGATGCTACAAGGAGGATTTTCAACATCAGTTTGATTCGTAAGAAGCATAACCAAAGGCATAACCCACAAACAACAACCAAAAACTCCATCACATTTCCGCTATAATCAAAAACTTTACAAGTACAATGAGCATAAGAGAAATATAATGAAGATGAACAAAACTCCAAAATGATCTGCCACGCGTCCAAGCCTCAGCGCTGCTACGATCCAACGTCACCTGCACGCAACGGTCGTGCATAAGCTTATAGAAAGCTTAGAGGGTGGTGAAAGTGTATGCTCAAGGTGGTAATGCAGCTATGCAGTATCAGAGTAATGCGGAACATGCTGATGAATGCCAAGAATACTATTAGCCGTACTAAGGCCATGTGGTGCAAAGAATGATGTCGGCCATACCAAGGCCATGCAATGCGAAATGCAACTCAAGCATACAAATCCTCATCTAAGTCCACATATCGATACAGCTGAAAATCTGGAATATCACCGGGGTCTAGTACACTCCAAGCCAGATTGCCGCCTCATCGCGCGCAATAAGGTGAGTGGAAAAGACCTCACTATCCGCCTGCCAATATCGGGCTCAACACCCATTCCTCGAGCTGGTCAGACTCAGCCTAGCATTGCCCCCTACTCTTGGGCAGGTAAGGCCGCACCCCCTTCCAACCGACCACGACACAGTGGAAAGCGTAACCGTCTGGTAATCGGCACTCGGCGCTCATGCAACCACTCGGTCTAGACATTGGAGCAACCTCTTGGTACCATAAGGGTTTAGGGACTTTCACTCAGGGATATCTATCGCACCCCATGTAGAACAGTATTTCTGGTATCCAATCCTGCCAACCACAATACGTCTGTGGAGGCTACGGCCCTAATGTCGCTAGGGCGTACAGTAACCATATCACACAATGCGAATGCATGAATCACACTATCCAGTCATACAGCAATCCTGCGCGTATTGTGCGCTGATGTAGGGCAACACCCCCTGTACGGGAGCCTCTAAACAATCTGCCTGAAGGCATATGCTATGATCGGTCATTTCTCATATCAAGCATACATATGATGCATATGATCATGAATCATGGAACTAAACATGTTATATGGGATGGATGATGTTCATAACGAAGATGGGCCTAGATGGCCTAAGACTACACATAACACGTACGAGCCTAACAATGGGCTCTACAGAAAGTCATAATACGGACATTTAACCAACACTATACTTGCAATGTGGACGTCAAACCATCATTGCTCCCAAGGTATAGCCCAACGTAAACATCATTACATAACCCAAGTTGGGATCGTACATTGTAATGGACCTTAGGTACATCCCATTGGGCCTTAAATACGTCAAATGGGCCATATCATATGGGCCTTATATTCATCAAGTGGGCCACATCATTGGGCCGCACCAATGGGCCTTATGTGCATTGCAATGGACCATGACCCGTGGGCCTTAGAATGCATCAAATGGGCCTAATCTTATGGGCCTTATGTGTATCAAATGGGCCTCACCAATTGGGCCCCATATGTACATCAAATGGGCCTCAACCCATAGGTCCTAATACATCTTAATGGGCCTTAACCCATGGGCCCCTAATACCTTAAATGGGCCTCGACCCATGGGCCTTACATACATAACAAAGTGGGCCTCAACCATGGGCCACAAGTAAACTGAGATGGGCCTTACATATATATATCAAAGTGGGCCTCAACCATCAATAAATTATATATAATATAATATATATAATATATATATACAATACATATAATATTATATAATATTATATATATTTACATATATATATATATACACACACACATGCACACACCCACACACGCACGCATAAGAACCCACCCACCGTCCTTGGACGGTGGGGATAAATTACAAACATCACAGTGGGCTCCACCGTCCGCCTGAACAGTGGCAATAAAACACATGTACCACTGTGGCTCCATGTGGGGCCCACCATAATGTTTACACTCTATCCAACCCGTTGATACGGCCACGTGGGCCTAGATGAGGGGTGAAAACAAATTTCACCCTGATCCAAAACTTCTGTGGACCCAAAAAGGGTTTCAAAGGTAGAGGTTCAATCCCACTGTTTCCTATGGTGTGGGCCACCTGAGTCTTAGATCAGGCTGATTTTTGGAGTGGGCCCACGTCAGGGAGTGGCCCACCCTATGAATGGATTAGATGGCAGATAAACATCCACCCAAACGCTGGTGCGCAGGCAGGGCCTGCTGCTCTCTGACACAGCAGTAGCAGCTGCTGTGTTGCTAATATATATATATATATATATATATATATATATATATATTTAATTTTTCCCTAGTTTTCACAGGTGGGGTTCACATCTAGATAATCCACTCCGTCCAACGGCCCTCTATGGCTCCAGACAAGCAAAACAAGCCCAATATTGGGCATATTTCAACGTATAAAAGGGTTAGGGAAGGTTTCAATGGTGCAAACCACCATTTGCTACGGTATGGCCCGCCAGGACCTCGGGTTGACACCATATTTTGGTTCAACGCCTAACCTGAGGTTTGGAACGGAATGAACGGCGTGGATTGAAGACATACATCAAGGTGGGGCCTACATGAGTGGGCCTCCCCCATTGGCTTGGGAACAAGCTAGTATTTGCATTTTTTCTTTTTTGTCCAGCGTCCAGAGACGCTGGACGGTTGGTCTGGCACAAACAGTGAGGTGGGCCCTACTTAGGTGGGCCACCAAATGGGATATGGTGTGGGTGCAATACACACAAAGTGGGCCCCACTTGTAAATGGTTTGGATAACATACTAACTTCATGGTGGGGTCCATTCAAGTGGGCCACACAATCTCATTATCATCACCAAAAAATTAAAATAGAAGGGAGAGAAATAGAGAGTGAGACCCGCGTGATGGAGGGACCCAGGCACTATGGGCCCTCCCTTGCACTAAATCATACATCAAGTGGGTCCCATTACATGTGGGCCCATTAAAATTAAATCCAACGGTGGAGACCCCTTCTCCACTAAATTAGACGATCTAGATGACCTTAAATATGCAAGAAAATAAACATCATGATGGGGTCCATGGAGAATGGCCCCATCATGGAATGATCATGATGATCCAAGTGGGCCATCAGCCACATCTTAGGGTCTAAAGTGAGATCCAAACCATTGATCGGTTGGCCTCACTTGGCCCATCTTAAAAACATCAAAAACTACCCTATCAAAGTACCCACCGCTTGATCTTCTTACTCCCTTAGCTTCCTTAGCTCCTTGTGCTTCTCTTTGATGGAGGAAGATGAGAAATGGATGGTTGAGATGAGAGATGAAGGGGTAGGAAAGTGGGCCACCTTTGATGCTTAGGAAGCTTGGAGAGGTTCATACGTATGGAATTTTTTGCTTAGGGAGTTTGAAAATGAGGAAGAGACTTGTAAAAGGAGAGAGAGAGAGGGAGTGATGGGTGATGGAGTGATGGATGTGGTGGTGATGGGTGTAAGAGGCTCCTTTTTTACTTTTCTGGCAAAAGTTGTAAGAGAGGGTATGGGTTGTAAGAAACTTTTTTGACTTTTGGGGCTTGCTTGGGAAAGGGTGAAAGGTGATGTGTACTTGACATGATGGGATTGATGGGTTGATTGATTGATGTGATACCTTGTAGAGATTCCCTCGGAATTCGCACGCGTGGGGTTTTCCTCGCACCGAACGCTGGCCCACATCTCCCGACCAAGGTATCGCCTCGACGCGCGAGTCGCGGCATCGGAACCGCGGCGATGATGCGGTTGCTAAGGTACAAGTCCTGGGTTGAGTTGACTCGGGTTGACGGCATGAAAATTAGGGTCGCGCGCAAATACCGGTTAAGGGTCGAAGGTTGCCAAACTTCGACCGGGAAGACCGCGGAAGCCTATGGAACGGTACGGTCTAGGATACGGGGCTTATACTATCATCAGATGAATTTAAAAGAATTATACCCTATGATTCTGTAAAGCAAGCTTGGGATATATTAGAAATGACACATGATGGAACATCAATTGTCAAGAAATCTAAAGTCCAAATCCTTACAACCAAATTTGAGGAAATACATATGGAAGAAAATGAAATGTTTATGGACTTCTACACTAGATTGGGGTCTTGGTGATAAAATTCCTGAAAGTAAAGTTTGTGCAAAAATACTACGCTCGCTTCCTGAACGGTTCAATTTAAAGGTTACCGTGATCCAGGAACTTCGTGATATGGACAATATGAGGGTAAAAGAATTAGTTGGGTCTTTACAAACCTACGAGTTAAATTTTAAAGCTCCTAAAGGTAAATCTATTGCCCTTAAGTCTTCTAAGAATGTTTCATAAGAAAATTCTGAAGACGATATGGCTCTTTTAGAAAAAAAAAAGTTTTACAAGATTTTTAAAAGTAAAAAGAGGGTTGATTTTCAAAAATCAAATGATAAGAAGAGATCTAAATCTAAATCTAAAACTTGAAAATCTTTGAAAGATAGTCAATGTTACAACTGCCAAGAATATGGGCATTTAGCAAACAAGTGTCCTAAAAAGGACAAACCCAAAAAGAAGAGTATGTTGGCTACTTGGGATGAATCTTCTGGCTCTGAAGCCTCTTCTGAATCAGAAGACTCTGAAACCGAGTCAGGTAATGAAGTTAAAGCCCTTATGACTCTAGCCAAGTTCACTTCTTTATATCACGATGATTTAACTAGTGAATAAAATCTGAATAGTGATCATGAAAATGAAGAAGATCTTCAAGATGCTTACAATGCCCTATACAAGGAAAGTTGTAAAATTGCCGTAAAACTAAAGCTTCAAAAAGAAAAGTATTTAAAACTTAAAGAAAACTTTGATTCTCTTATCTTAGAAAAATCCCATATTTCAGATTGTTTTGAAAAATGCAAATGCAATTTAGAATTCAAAACTTCCTAGATTAAAAATCTTAAATTTGAAAATGATAAACTTAAACTTGAAGTCTCCTCTTTTGAGTTTAAAGGATACATGGAGATATGCCCAAGGTGATCCAAAGTTAGAAAAACTTTTATCTAGATTAAGAAAATGTGGCGACTGATCTGGTTTGGGCTACGATAAAAATATTTGTAATGACCCAGAAAATTTTGTGCCAAGACCCGAGTACTACCTTTATTTTTCCTTAGAAGCTATTTGGGGTAATTAGTGCTAAACTCGATTGCTTGTGAAATTTGCATCAATCACTTTAAATTTGATCTGCATGACTCAAAACCTGTAGAATCATTAGCGCTATATTACTCTGAAATCTGGGATTCATCGCTAAATCCAGTTGCTCTTGGGAATTTTTGGAAGCTTTCAATCAGACCTGGATCGCGCGTCGAAAGTCCGATAATGATGATCTTAGGCTATTTTGGTCACCATGTTAGACTTGGCCATCACCTCAAAAATCAAGTCCATATGATGTTCTGGGTCGATTTGATGGAGTCCGGAGTGAAGAGTGTGAGAATGGTGAGAAATTAATGTGATTTTATGAAATCTGAGTCGTGTCGCTTGCGCGACGATTTTAAGCAATCTGACCATTGGATTCTGACCCAATTTCACCCTCGGATCAGGGAAGGTGGCCCAGGCATGTCCTTGTGCTTGTGGACCTGATTGAGATTCGGTGACCGTTGAATTGAGTGTGGTCCGCCACGGCTGATCTGTAGATCCGATCAGTACAAAAACTAAGCCTGACCTAGATCCATGGTCAGTGAGCTTAAGTCCGACCACACATGGAAAAAGGCCCATCGGAAGTGTTCTGTTAGATCGAGAGAAGCCTGTTTTGGTTATAACCTAAGTATACCTTGGCCCTGGGGTTATTTTCATCAATGTTAGGCCTATATATAAACCTTAAAACCCTCATTCTCTTTTCCATACGAATTTCCTAACCCTAGCTAAGAAAGAGAGAGGAAAAGAGAGAGAAAGTGAGAGAGAAGTTGGTGAATCATCTTGGATTCTTTCCTGTTGCTCTACATCCTTAAACCTTTGCCTTTGAATCATTTTTCCGGCGATTCTACGTTCCTTCTTGGGTAAGTTAACCTAACCCTAATCTGTTTTAGAGCTTCGAAGAGTCTATGTGTTGTTGTAGCTCATTTCTATTCTTGTCTTAGGATATCCTGTCGCCGTTGACGAAGACATATCGTCCAAATCAGTTCGGTGTTCTATTTCTGGTTTAAGGTACGGACTTTAATCGTATAGGTTATGGTTTTCAAGGCTTTCAATGCCAGCTAATGGTTTGTTCTTGTTATGGATGCAATTTCACATGCCAAATGTTATGTTTATTTTGCGTTCCTGATATGCATGTATTATATTGAGATTTGTGTATTCTATGTATATGTAGGAAGTACCGTATACGTATAAAATATGAGCATGTGTTTGCCATGATTATTTGTCATGTATTTATGCAAGATGTATGTGTGACAACTCCTTGGCAAAAGGAATTGTCCAAATGTGTGTATTCCAACATACATCATGTATGTTGACCTATGTATTCTAAGTGTTTGTAGAAATGTCTGAATGATTTGATGTGTAATATATCAACCTAGTATGGGCGTTGAGAAGCGATTCTCAACACTCCTATTAGTGTGTATGATTTCCTTCATGCAAGTTACATTCTTTGTTGTTTAACTTCAAGCAATACTTATGTGTAAATCCATGTTAAGTTGATACTCTTCCATTGCTTACATACCACATGATTTGAGTTGTTGTTCCATTACTATTCTAGATTGTTGATATGAATATCTGTTGTGGTGGAATGTGTTTGGGACTATGAATAGTCCAGGAAATCGGTAATCGGCCTTAAGTTCGTGGCTGAGGTTGCTTTCGCTACGTAGGACGTGATTATATGAACCCGAGTCGTATTAGAGTTGTCGGCAGTGGTTTGGCCACGCGGAGTGTTTGCGCACTCTATGTCGTTCAACTCAACGTGCGCTCGTGCTAGTTTAGTTCGTCGAGTAACCCGATTGTCCGATGTATGTTCACCATGTATGGATGTTATTGTTTAAATCTAGGGTACCGAACTTACCAATGAAATCCTGTTAACCATGGTACCTTGATCCGCTAAGACTCATGAGCCGGACATGGTGGTATGGGACACCGTAGTCGAGCTGTCGGCCTACGCTGGGGTGACGAGCCTCCCCGTAGTGACCAGTGAGCAACCAAACTCGTGAGCCGATTATGGTGGTATGAGACACTATATTCGTGTTGTCGGCCTACATTGATTGGTGACGAGCCCTTTGTAGTGACCTCGAGCATACCTGGATACCGCATTGAGGTGACGAGCCTTATTGTAGTAATGAAGGTATGATAGGCGTGCATTGATTGGTGACGAGCCCTTTGCAGCGACCTAAAATCATATGATCGTATGAGATTATCTAGGACTGACGACCCTAGAATGGATCACTGTTTGGAAATTGATATGAGGAAGGTACCTTAGCTTCCCAATCCTGCTCTATGAAAAGGACTAATAACAACTTGGTAATCATGTTCATGCACCGCATTGCATGTGCCTGGAAGAGGTAGAGCACTTTGAGGCGATGTCATGCGTAACGTAAGATGAAGACGCTGAGGGTGTACGCGTGAGGTGCACGCATCATTCTACATATATCCTTGCATTAACAAGAGTACTTAGGACATGTTTGATTGTTCTACTTTATCATTACTGCTTGATTGAATTGATAACATGTTAACCTTTGCTTTATTGTTCCACTGAGTTGATCACTCACTCCCACGTTCTGGGGCGGTGTTAAACACCCACCAGACTCTGTCTTAGTTGCAAATGTTGATGCGACCTCTGAGGCAGAGCAGGAGTTCGAGGATGATGAGGCTGCATTTTCTTTCATGCAGTTTTCAGGCGAGTTCTAGTGAGCCTTGTTCTGATGCGTGGGATTCTGGGATTTCTTTTTAGGAATAGATATTGTCATTTGATACTTGTAATATTTTGATAGCAACACTTGTAATACGACCTGGTATTTATATGTATTTCAGGAATTTGCACATGTACACATATATTTCCTTAAGTCTTCCACTTGCGTTCTTCACTTATCCCTGAATTATATTTATAGTTTAGCTTAATCTATTCCATGTTTTATGTACTCACACAGAGAACATACATCCATCATTCAATATGTTGCATAAGTAATGTTATATACCAGTGATTTTGGCACCACTAATTTGACAACAAACAGGGATAAAAACTATAGCACTTACAGAAACAAGAGACTTCAAACTCAAAAGGAAAAAGTTCAAATCAAAAGTTTTCTAAAAATGCTAAAACATTTCAATCATTCAAACCTAAAAGTAATCATATCAACTATAAAAATCAGAATCAAAACCCTTTGGCTGAAAAAATAGTTGATTTATTTAAGGAGCTCTTAAAATCTAACTCAGTGGGTCACTCTTACAACAATTACAATCAAAAGAAGACCCACTATACTCCTAAAACCAAAACAGTTATGAAATGGGTTCTTAAGGTTACCTGTTTGGTTGCTCATAATGATTTCAAAGCTACAAGCCATTCAAAGTGGTACCTAGACAGTGGATGCTCAAGGCATATGACTAGTGATAAAGGTCTATTCACTGATCTTAAAGACATGGCTGATGGGTCAGTCACATTCGGTGATGACAGCAATTGCAAGATTATTGGCCAAGGTACAGTATAACTCGATAACCTCCCTTTATTTAAAAATGTCTTATACGTTGAAGGGTTAAAATACAATCTGTTAAGCATATCTCAAATATGCGATAACAATCATAGTGTAAAAATTTCTAACCAAGGTTGTGAAATTCTAAATAATAAGGGCTCAGTAATATTAACTGGTCGCAGAACTTCTAAAAACTACTATATTGTTAGTGAATCCAGCTCATTTATTCAATCGTGTTATATGGTCCATACCGATGAGACTGATTTGTGGCATAAACGTCTTGGACATGTACATTACTGTAATTTATATAGACTGAGCAAAATAGAACTAAAAAGAGGTCTACCTAAATTACAAAAATTAGACAAAATATGTGGTGAATGCTAGATTGGCAAGTAATCAAGGAGCTCTCACAAGAAGATGAACTCCAATGCCACATCAAGACCACTCGAGATTCTTCATTTGGATCTTATAGGACCTACTAGGACGGAGAGTCGAGGTGGCAAAAAATACATTTTGGTAATTATGGATGATTTTACCATATTCACTTGGGTAGCTTTCTTAAGGGATAAATAAAAAACCCTTGATGAATTAAAAAGAATTCTCAAACAGATTCAAACGGAAAAATGTTCTCAAGTCTATAAGATTCGTAGTGATCATGGATCTGAATTTGAGAATAGCAGTTTTGAGAAATTCTGTAGCAATCAGGGAATATCGCATGAATTTCTGCACCTAAAACACCACAACAAAATGGAATTGTTAAAAGGAAAAATAGAGTGCTTCAAGAAATGGCTAATGTAATGTTGAATAGTATGAAGCTCCCTAAAAATCTTTGGGCTGAAGCCTTGACTACTGCCTGCTACATAATCAACCGAGTATATACCTGTAAGTCTAATAATAAGATGGCTTATGAAATATGGTTCGATAAGAAGCCTACTATCAAATACTTTCAAGTTTTTAGCAGCAAGTGCTATATTTTACATGACCGTGAAAATCTAGGTAAGTTCGACACTAAAAGTGATGAAGGTATCCTTTTAGGGTATTCGTTGAACAATCGTGCATATCAAGTACCAAACAAGAGGACTGGTGTGATCTAAGAGTCCATTAATGTAGTCATAGATGATCACTTGAATACACCTACCCCAAGTTCAGATAATGATGTTCTTTTAATTGACAAACCAGATACTTCATCAAATCAAACTGACTTTGAACTAAGGATTGTTAAAGATCATCCAACCACTCAGATTCTTGGAAACCCTCTCACTGGTGTACGCACTCGTAGAAAACTAGAAGATATATGTAATTACGTATGTTTTACATCCCAGATTGAACTGGCAAACGTAAAAGAAGCTCTTACTGACGAAAAATGGATTGTTGCGATGCAAGAAGAGCTTAACCAATTTGTGAGAAATGATGTTTGGTATCTTGTTCCTAAACCTAAAGATAAACATATTATCGAAACAAAGTGTATTTTCAAAAATAAGTCTGATGGACTTGGTAATATAATTTACAATAAGGATAGACTAGTTGTACAAGGGTACACTCAAATTGAGGGTATTGATTATGATGAAACCTTTGCCCCAGTAGCTCGCCTTGAGTCCCCTACCCCTGAAGGAGGAGATCAGCCTACACACCCTACTTCCATCATTCCTCTTGCTGCAGAGCCCATTTCCTCTACAATCTCTTAGACTGTTGAACATACAACCACCACAGTTATCCCAGTTGTGGATCTTATAAAAGCCCACAGAAAATCGTGCTACATCCATGACTTCTCCCGCCGCGCGTCAGATTGTTATTACTACATCTCCTGTGACTCGCTCTCACACTAAGTCATTGTCTCCTGAAGTTTTGGCTAAACAAGTCCCTTCTCCCACTCAAAGTGTCCGTCTTCTCCCTGTGAAGACTACTTATAAGGGAAAACAAACCATATCGGAAGAAGAAAGCTCATCAGAATATTCAGTGAATACTACAAGTGATGATACATCTTCTCCAATGAGTTTAACTGACAAAGGAGATGCCTTGAATATAGATACTGATGTCAAGGTGGATATTGGAGAAGAATGCAATGTAAAGTTGAATCCCCACTTCCTAATGCTCCAATCACTCATCCAGATACCTCTCATCCAATTTCAGTGACCTCCCTAGATGATGAAAAGTAACTCGATTATGGAGAATATGGCTGTTCTCTTGGTGTGAATATCTTTCTTTCTTTTGATGCTTTGTATTCTCCTTGTATCATGGAAACTGCTAATGTGGTTGCTCGCGGAACATCAATTTTAAGGGATGCAAAGGTTCAATCATCTGAAATTTAAGCAACGATGGGGAATGTACTTCTTCTTCCTTGCACAGAAGAAATCTTGTTGATAGTCCCCACAACATCTAATGCCCCCATTCAGACTGATAAGCTCCCTACTGTGTGTCCTTCTCCTATCCAGCCAGTAGCTTGAAGTTTAGAATTTCTTTCTGATCCGGTTGACATCCCAATTCCAAGTACCGTTAACTCAAGTACCGTAGGGGCTCAGGAGCTTTCTTTTAATGTTGTTATGACTACAGAAGTCCCCAGCTCTGCAGCATCCACAACCCATTTTGTTCAAGTTACTTCTATTGTTGCCCCTAATCCGGGTATATATTTTCTTTTCTCTTTTTTATATATCATCATTATATACACATGCACCTTCTTTTAAACTTATAATCTCTTCTTCTTATCATTCAGTTTCAGTCGCGCCAACTCCAAGTGGATCTGAAGGGTCCAACTCAGTAACTGCAACTTTTGATAAAGTTTCTTTGAAAAAGGTGCCACCTCTTATGTTGGGACTCTTCAAGAATGCAATTTCTGTTACCATTGGTGCTTTTAAAGATCCAACCCAATGGCCCTTTTTGGTAGCGCTCTAGCAGTTCTCACCCATTCGGCTCATCTGGCACATGTTGATGTTTAGTCTCTTTACACTTCCTTGTCACAGTTCTATGATTCCATGAAAAACTTAGAAGCGGCGCGGAGTATAGTCATTGCTCCCAAAATTCTAAATCGTCAGAAGGAATTGGCATTACTTAAGGAGAAACTCTCTCATTCGGATGACGTTCTTGCTAATTGCAATACTATTAGTCAATCTCTTCATGAGAAATTGAAGGTTTCAGATAGAAATAAGGCAATCATTGATGATCAAATTGCTCTTCTTGAGAGGGAGATTCTATTACTCAAGAGTCAGAGGGAAGCAGAAGACTCAACTATTCGTCAGATCAAAGCAGAGCTTGAAATGAACATTCAAGTAATTGATACCATACAAGTTGAACGAATAAGAAATAGGGAAACTGCTGCTTCTTTGGAATCAGAACTGATTGGCATTCCTGATCAAGCTAGCATGATTCTTGAAGCTGAACACACAACTGCCGTGTTACAATCTCAATTAAAAGAAGAGTTGAAGCGTTACTTAGAAATATTAAAGATAGCTGAAGATCAGTAGGCATTGTATGTAAATATTCCTTTTGTGTTGTAATACATAAACAACTTTCAATATTTTATTCAGAGAAAAATTCATCCTTGATAATCATCAATTTTGGTACTTGTTGATGCTTTCATACTCATACTTTATTACTTCTACTATTTATATCTATGCATTGTATAGCGACCCTATGTGATGTTTTATTTCAATGGGCGGCACTACTTTATCTCAAAGTTAGCTAGTTAGCTTTGCACACAGTTTAAGATCTTGAGTAGTGGAGCAACCATAGTTTTTAGACTCATAAGTAGTTGGAGTCAAGTCTTATGTGAATGGTTTCTCTACTCTCATGAGTTCTTTGGACTTATCGTAGCCGGGGAGTTTACAAACCATAGTCCATCAGAGGGGCCCAATGAAGCTACCGGAGCCGTGAACTCAATGAGATTTATGTGCATGGTTGGCCACAGTAACTCTCTAGAGTTTGCGGGGCGCACAAGGCTACCTTTGGTACCAAATCCAAGGTCGTTGATTCATCAATGAGTAGGTTTTAAGCCATTCCTCATGAGTTAATACCGAAATCAAACCAGGGATCTGGGGGGTCTTATTTTACTCCCTGTTTTTATCTGTCTATGAGTTTAGACCCATTCATGGGAGGGTATTTTCATCCTTGTCCATGACGCCATCGGAGAGCTCATAAATGGCATTGGTCTCATGCGTGATTGTCCATTATACAACTTTTTATCCTTTATGGCTTTTAAGTCGCTGGCTCCATCCGCTGCCCGCAGGGTATGCATGTGATGTGGCCTATATGGGCTTTTTAGTGCCGCTGGCTCCACACTATTGTCCCAAATAAATATAGGTCTTATGTGTAGTTGGCCATATAGGGCTTGGCTAGGCTACCTTAGATGGTGAATCAATAATTGATATATCATCATTGCTTGATGTTGTCTGTATGATAATCTGGTGATATTTATTTCTTTATGTCTAGCCAGCTTGCTTAGGGATAATAATCAATTTTGATGAGTAACCAGTAATAATGGCAACGGCGGGGATTTTGTCAAGGATGAACAACCAATAGTGACAACAATGGTTGGGACTTCGATGATAGTGATATGCTTGAAGATTTGCTCTTATTCATCATTCATGAAGATAGAATACAAGGTTGCGGCTTTAAAGGCTATTTTATCATTTCATTTGTGATTGCCCCCTTTTGATATAGAAGAATTATCTTGATATTCTTCTAAATCAAAATTCCTCCTACTATTAGGAGTAATATTTCTTGATAAAGCGAGCATTAACTGGTATACTGATGCCTCGTCCATCTTGATCCGTTACTCTGTATGCTCTATTGAAGTAGACTTCAGTTATGATATACGGTCCATCCCACTTAGGGTTAAACTTGCCCCCTGCTCTCTAAGTAACTACCATTGACCTTTTCAACATCAAAACCAAATTCCCTTTCTTAAAAGATCAATGTTTAACCTTTTTATCGAAGGTAGCAAAAATTTTGGGTTAATATAATTGTAAGCGCTGCTGTGCTGGCAGTCTTTTTTCATCAAGCAGATCCAACTCTTTCAACCGTATTCTTGTGTTCTCATCATCTGTAATTGACCGATACACTGCTACCCTTAGTGAAGCGACTTGTATCTTGATTGGTACGACAGCTTCTACGCCATAAACTAATGAATACTGGGTAGCTTGTGTCGCTGTGTAATGAGTTGTTCTATAGGCCCATAGAGCTTCCTGCAATTTTTCATCCCAGTTACGCTTATTCCCTTTCACCGTTTTCTTTAGTATTTTTACAATCGCCTTATTAAATGCTTCTACCAACCCATTGGCTGGTGGATAGTAGGGTGTTGAGAACGATTGATGAATCTTGAACTTAAGACATAACTTCTCCATTCCCCTATTCTTGAAAGGAGTGCCGTTGTCTGTGATGATTTTCTTTGGGATACCATGGCGATATATTATCGCGTGCCGAATGAAATTAACAACATCTTTCTGTTTAACACTTCCCAGTGCAATCACTTCAGTCCATTTGGAGAAATAGTCCATTACTGCTAGTGTATACTGTTTTCCTCTAGATGACAGTGGATTTATGGGGCCAATGAGATTGAGTCCCCATGCGGCAGATGGCCAAGAAGTAGTTGACTAATGAAGGTCCTCCAGAGGTACATGTATGATGTCCCCATGGATTTGACATTCATGGCACCACTTTGCATAATTTATTGTCTCTTTAAACATTGTCGACTAGTAATATCCCATCCAGTGCACTCGATGGAACAAATTCCTCTTAGCTTGATGCACTCCGCATTCCCCAGAATGCGCCTCTTGCAGCACTTGACCTGCCTCTTCTTCATTTAGACATCATAATAGCATTTCATTATAGGACCTTCTGTATAATTCCTCATTACATATAATGAATCTTTTCACTTTCTGCTTAATCTGCAACTTCCCCTCTGGATCTTCTGGTAGGATATCGTATTGGAGATAATCAATGAAAGGCTGCCGCCAATCATCTATTGTCACTTCTAAGCATGATATAGGGAGTGCTTCCATTGTTTCACCGATTATTTATGCTGAAGGCAAAAATCTCCTTTCTTCGATTGTCACTTGTAGGGGGCTTCGATGTGGGCAAGATAGATTGGCCAAAGCATCAGCTCTTGCATTCTCATACAGCGGTGTATGCTTAATTTCAACATTCAAAAATTGCTCTGATAAATGTTGCGCCCTTCGACAATATGGTAGAAGCTCCGGTTTCCTTGTTTCAAATTCAGTTGTCAACTGATTTATAACCATCTTATAATCCTCGTAAATTTGTAATGCTTTTATTTTCAGTTCACTGGCTATCTCCATCCCAACGATAAGGGCATTATATTTGGCTTCGTTATTTTTACATGCAATACCTAACGTGAAAGAATAAGGCAACAAATCACCCTGGGGGTAATGAGTATTACTCCGGCACCTGCCCCTGTTGCCCAAGCTGCTCCATCAAAGAACATTTGCCACACTTTTGGCAACTCTGTCATCACAACCTATTTGTCAGGAAACTCATCGAGAATGGCTTCTCTATCTGTCACAGGATGAGCTGCTAGAAAATCTGCCACTGCCTGTCCATTTACTACTTTCGTCGGTTCATACGTGATCGCATATTCTAACAACAGCAACATCCACTTTACCAACCTTCCTGACAACATTGGTCTTGTCATTAAAAATTTGATGGGGTCTGCTCGAGATATTAAATTTATATCATGGGACAAATAATAATGTCTTAATTTCTGAGCTGCAAATACCAATGCCAAGCATATTTTTTTGATGGGTGTATAATTACATTTTGCACCGATCAATGTTTGACTTAAATAATAGAGTGCCACTTCTTTCCCATTTTCATTCACTTGTGCTAACAAAACTCCTAGTGAATTCTCGGCTATTGATATATACAAAATGAGAGGTCTTCCTTTCACGGGGCTGTTAATACTGGAGGTTGTTTCAACAGTTCTTTTATCGAATCCAAGGCGTTCTGACAGGATTTATCCCATATGAATTCTTCTCCCTTCTTCATCAGATGAGAAAACGGCTGACATCTTCCTCCCAAGTTTGAGATGAAACGGTGGATATATGCTAACTTGCCCTGCAAGCTTTTTAGCTCTTTCAACATTTTCGGAGGTGGAATATCTTATATAGCTCTAACTTTCTTTGGATCTATTTCGATACCCCTGTGTCTCACCACGAAACTAAGGAATTTTCCTGACAATACTCCAAACGCACATTTAGCTGGGTTCATTTTTAACTGTTTCCTTCTGATTCGGCGGAAGACCGAAGCTAGATGTTCGTGGTGTTCTTCATGATGATTTGACCTGACCACCAAATCATCCACATAACACTCAACATGCTTGTGCATTATGTCTTGAACTATATTTTGCATTACCCTTCGATACGTCACCCCTGCGTTCCTGAGACCGAATAGTATAACCTTATAACAATATATCCCCAATGGCGTTCTAAAAGCCATCGCTTCCTCATCTTCAGGTGCCATTCGTATTTAAGTATAACCGGCGTAGCTATCCATGAAGGACATGACAGCATACTGCGTAGTACTGTCTACTAATATTTTGGTTATCGGCAGTGGAAATTCATCTTTCAGACATGTTTCATTCAAATCTCTAAAGTCAACGTAAACCCTGATCTGCCCATTCTTCTTCTTTACTGGGACTATATTTGATATCCACTTGGGATATTTAACTTCTCTGATGAATCTGACCTTTATTAGTTTACTTATTTCTTCTTCTATCTTAGGGACCAAATCTTGGTGAAACCGCCACTATGTTTGCTTAATGAGCCTTTTGTCATTAGAGATATTTAACCGATGCATCGCCACTATCGGCTCTAGGCTTGACATTTCTGTGTACGTCCAAGCAAAGACATCTTTATTTTCCTTTAGGAGAACATATTGATTAGTTTCTTCCTCTGATAAACTAGCACTTATGAATGTATTCCACGGTTCTTCCTCCGTTCCCAAATTTATCTCTTTCAAATTGTCAATTGTCAGCTGCCCCCCATCCTCCATCTGCTTTAGGGCTATCTCAGGTTTGCTGATTATATCAGGTCTGTTTCTTTTATCTGGCCAGCTGTTACCATATTCACTGAAGATTCTGCCCTCAGTCCTCGAAATTTTTCTCACTTCTTTTGATTCACCCCTATTAGAATCTGAATTCCTTTCCCATAATTTAGGCCGACAGGTTCTTCGTGGTCGAAGCCCAATTTCTTCATGATTTTCTGACTCACCAAGCTATATCTTTCCAGCTCTTTGGGTGTCAATCTTCCATTTCCCACACCACTATTAACTGCTTCGTCTTTCTTCATTTCTGAGGGAGCATAGAATTCGATCGGCTCCGAATATCTTGCACTAGACTTAACATGAAACCTTCTTGGAACAAGGGGAAATAACTTACTCCTTTCATCATATGGAAGCAGTACTGTGTAATTTGACTGTAAAATTTCCAATTGCTCTGACCATAGTAATGTTAGCGGTGGTTGTCCTGGCTATTGCAGATGTTTTGGGACAAAATAGAATTTCTTTTTGGCTTTTTCTGTTACAGATGACTTCGCTTCCTTTTCTTGTATTACTTCCATGTAGGCATTTTCTGGAGCCTTGTTCTTATCATTCCCCCTTCCTTCCTCGCTAGCGAATGCATCATAATAACTTGCATATGTGAAAAAAGCCTCTGCCTCTGTATATGGTCTTGCATCAGCTAATACTTTGTGTTGTACCCCGTCTTTGCAGTATTTGAAACACTGGTGCAGGGTAGAAGTTATGATGCCATACTGATGCATCCACGGTCTTCCCAAAAGAAGATTATATGTAGTTACCACATTTATAACGTGGCAGATGATGTTTGTAGTCAATTCTCCTATCTCCAGCATTATTGTGATCTTTCCAAGCGCATGCTGTCCGTCTTGATTGAAGCCTTATATCATCATTCCACTAGGGCATAGGTTCAAGCATCGATAACCTAATTCATTCAGCATTGTTAACGGCAATAGGTTTATAGCAGACCCATTATTGAGCATTATTCGCTTTACTTGTTTACCGCGAATATAGCCCATTATCATCAGCGGCCTATTATGTTCCCCCTCACAAACTAGGTCTTCATCAGAGAAGGAGATAACTGGCATACAATCTTCTCGTTTCTCATTCTCCATCTCAGTCAGCAACACCCCCCTTATACCTTCATCAGATAAGGCTTTAATCAGGCTTTTTTGGGAGTCTTCCGACAGTTTTAGAGCATCATAAACACTCAATCGAGTTGGAATGCCTTTCAAGTGGCTTATAATGTCATAAGTCACTATCCCTTTCTCCTTCCCCTTTTCTTTTTCGGTCTGTTATCATTGCTAGCGTGGATTTTGGCTACTTCTATTTTTAGTTTTTCACTTCTCAAATTTGGTGGACTGGCCATCTTCTTCCCTGATCACAAGGTAGTCACCGCAACTTTCCCCATTATTTTCCGATTATCCACTCTTGTCCTTCCATGATGATCTTCTCGTAAGGTAAGCACATTTGTTGTTGCTCTTTTATCTCTTTCTTTCCCTTTCCTGACTATTATCTCACCCCTATTTATCATCCTTTGTATAATACACTTCAATGTATAATGGTTTTCGTTCGGATGCCCTACTATGCGATGATAGTGATAGAAGTCTCTTTCCTTTGTTTTAAACGCTTCTTCGGGACGTTTCAACAAGGCAAATTCAATTTTTCCGGCTTTTAATAACTGATTCATCATAGGGAGTACATCCTCTCTTTCAAACACAAAACCCTCATAAGAATTCAATGATCGAGGTTTTTTTGTCGTAAAACCTTCCTCTGGGGTGATTTGACTCTTCCTTCCTTTCTGTCCTCTTGCCTTTCATTTCTCTCATGTCCTGGCTTCTTTTTTCATGCTCAACCACATTTGTGATCAACTTCTGGGATCCTCTTCTGATCATTTCATAGTTGAATGCCGACATTTTTTGAGTCATCAATTCTAGAGTGTGTGCTTTCGTAGCCAAGTCGCAGAAGGTTTTAATATTAGCAACGGTGAGTCCAAACGCTACTCCAGTTTTCATAGAGTTTAGACACATTTTTACCTGTTCTTTTTCTTCTGGCGATTGTCTGCAAGAAGCCCCCAAGGTCTTCCAACTGTCTATAAATTTTTCCACTGGCTCTCCCTCTCTTTGTAGTACGAAAGCCAGTTCTGTGATATTGACATCATGTTCTGATGAGAAGAAGTTTGACATGAACGCGTCTTGCATCTGTTCCCATGTTCTTATCAACCTAGTCGATAAGCTAGAATACCACATGAACACTTTATTTGTCAGAGAAGACCCAAATAATCAGAGGCAATACTGGGGCACTATAGAGAAATTCCCCATACTGGTGATAAAGTACATCAGGTGTTCTTCTGGTGACCCATCCCCATTGAATTTCTGAAAATCAGGCTGCTTGAAATTGTTCAAAAATAGGACTCTTCTACTTCTCTCGGGTACGGTGTTCGATATCTGAATCTTCCTGTGCCCTCACTCTCTCTTTCTGATCTGACTACTTCTTCGACAACTTGTCATATTTCTTCCTGTGTCACTGCTCTTGTCGTGGGAGCAGATCCATGTGACCCAGTCCTCGACAGCTGCGACCCTTCGGGATGCTGTTCTCGTTCATTCGCATTATCGGTCACTGGGGGTGCTGCCATTCAGGCTATGTTGTGTGCAAGAGTTCCTAAGGCCTCCCGGAGGTTTCTACATTCTTCCATCAGTGCTTTTTGTGCCTCTGCCATTTCAGCGATTCCACTACGTGAAAAATGGAAAAAAATGATGGATTTTGAGACGGTCCAGGACCGTCTCTAAAATTCCTTGGTTTAAAGACAGTTTAGAGACGGTCGTAAGCCGTCTCTAAAATTTTAGATGGCTCTTGACCGTCCCTAATATTGTCTTAAATTGTTGAATGTCCATAAATCATTTAAGACGGTCGAAGACCGTCTTATATGTAGTCATCTGAGACGGTCAAAGACCGTCCGGATTAGACACGGTCAAAGACCATCTTATATGTGGTCATTTGAGACAATTATTGGTCGTTCGCATTAGAGACGGTCATTGGCTGTCTTTTATTTCTAGTCTGAGACTATTAAAGACCATCTCTATTAGAGACTATCAAAGACCGTCTCTATTAGAGAAAGTCTTTAGCCGTCTTATAGCCCTGTCAAAGACCATCTCTATTAGAGACTGTCAAAGACCGTCTCTATTAGAGACGGTCCAAAACTGTCTCTAATGCTCAGGTAAAAAAAAGAAGCTCAAAAAAATTATGAATTTCGGAAAAAAAAATAGTTGAGAAGCTTAGAAAAATAATTAACAATGTTTAAGAAAAATTTATATTTTGAAAAAAATAAAAAAAAAAACTGTTGATAATTTTGAAAAAAAAAAAAAGATTTCGATAAAAAATGATATTTTGAAAAAGAAAATTTAAAAAATTAAACAAAATTGTGAAAAAATTGACAAATTGTAAAAAAATGTATATTTTAAAAAAGAAAACTAGATTTTGCATTTTGACATGAAAAATTAAAAAGTTACATAACAAAAGTGAGATTAAAAAAAATAATATTTTGAAAAAGAAAATTTAAAAAATTTTAAAAAAAATTGTGAAAAAATTGACAAATTGTAAAAAAAAATATATTTTTTAAAAAAGAAAAATAGATTTTGTATTTTGACAAGAAAAATTGAAAAGTTAGATAACAAAAGTGAGATTTTGATTAAAAAAATGATATTTTGAAAAAGAAAATATAAAAATTAAACAAAATTGTGAAAAAATTGACAAATTGTAAAAATATATATATTTTAAAAAAGAAAACTAGATTTTGTATTTTGACAAGAAAAATTAAAAAGTTATATAACAAGATTTCGATAAAAAAATGATATTTTGAAAAGGAAAATTTAAAAAATTAAACAAAATTGTGAAAAAAATTAACAAATTGTAAAAAAAATATATTTAAAAAAAAAGAAAACTAGATTTTTTATTTTGACGAGAAAAATTGAAAAGTTATATAACAAAAGTGAGATTAAAAAAATGATATTTTGAAAAAGAAATTTTAAGAAATCAAACAAAATTGTGAAAAAATTGACAAATTATAAAAAAATATATTTTTTAAAAAAGAAAACTAGATTTTGTATTTTGACGAGAAAAATTGAAAAGTTAGATAACAAAAGTGAGATTTTGATGATGTGTTGTATATCCTTGCTGCCCCTATGTTTCTCTAACCCATTTTTGGGTCGGGTATAAAAAATTGTGTAGATTTAAATCTTAAGTGGACCACACCACTGGAAAGAATGATAATATAGTACCTCGCCATTAAAAATTATAAAGAGCCCATTGTATGGTTTTAGTAATGTTTATTTGTAATCCAACTTGTTGATAATTTAAAGAAGATCTAGATGAAGGTAAACTACAAAGATCAAATTGATCCAAAACTTTTGTGGCCTTCAAAAGGTTTTTAATAGTTATTCGTCATTGTTTGGATTGGTATGGTCCACCTGAGATTATTGAGTTCTTATGATTTGAAATCACATCCTAAAATATGATGGAAAAATATATGGATGGTGTTGATATACATAAAATTTATCAAGGTGGGCCCTACACGGTTAAAGTACTAACACCCATGAAGGAGTTACCTAAAATAGTGAAATGGTATTATAAGGTTACCTCATGGGAACTTCCCATGAGGTTAATCTGTGTGCGCCCCACCATGATGTGTGTAGAACATCAACACCATGCATTTGATGTGTCCCCTTTAAGTCCAAAAATCAGCCATATACGAAACTCAGGTGGGCCATAACATCTAAAACTATGTGAAGACATCCATAAAACATATAAAAGCATTTGGTGGGGCCCACATGAGTTTTGGATGTGTATGAAACTTGTCTGACTCCTCATCCAAGTGGGACACACATAATGAATGGGTTGGATCTATGAACCACATCTAGGTGGGCCCAATAAATGATTATGAATGTTTTAATGGGAGGGTAACCCTCTTAACTATAGTATGTGGTGTGGCCCACCCAAGTCATGGATTGACTTTATTTTTAAGCTCTTGGCCCACCCAAGTCATTGATTCACTTTCTCCATATCGTTCAATGCTTTTATCGGATCATTTTAAGATATTAATTTAAAAATGGGGTGGGTCCAAGGCTTAATTAAGTGGACTACAAAGTGGGGATTGAACGTCCATCATTAAAAATAACATTCACAGAAGTTTTGGATCAAGCTGATGTTTGTGTTTTCTCTTCATTTATATCTTTTTGATATTCTGAATATATATATAGTTTTTATATTATATGAGTGAAAAATTTTATGAGTGAAAAAAGTTTTAGATCAAGCTGATGTATGTGTTTTCTCCTCAAGTTTTTATATTATATGAGTGAAAAATTTTGAAAACAAAATGATGTTTTTTATGGGGAAAAATCGGCATTTTGAAATTATTGAGAAAATTTTACCAAAAATTCGGGATCAACCCATGCCATTCATCCATTTTTCGAGTTCATTTTAGAAAATTTTCTAAAAAATGAATCATATCTAAAGATTAAATGGACCACACCACAAATAAGGGGAACAGATTGGCTACTCCCCCTGACACCATCCAATAATTGGTGGTTGGTGCTCTGTAGGCCCCACCATGTGTATGTGTTTAATCCATGCCGTCCATCTATTTTTAAAGATCATCTTATGGCATGAGACAAAAAATGAGGCATATCCTAATATGAAATAGACCACATTACAGGAAACAGTGTTGGATGAGCGTCAACCGTTTATAACATTTTTGGGGCCATAAAAGTTTTAGATCGAGATGATTTTTGTTTTTCCCCTTCATCTAGGCTTGTATGACCTAATAAACAAACTGGATGTCAAATAAACAGTACAGTTGGCCTTACGACGATTTTAATGATGGATAACCAATCATTATTATTTTCATGTGGTGTGGTCCACCGAATATTTGAATATGATTCATTTTTGGGCTCATATCCTACAATGAGTTGGCAAAACAAATGGATCATATGGATATACAATATATAAATCAAAGTGGGTCCACATCTACCCCATCAGTCAGATGCACCATTCCATGGTGGGCCTAGGGCTTAAAAATCAAGTCAATCTGTGACTTTTTTGGGCCACACCACATACAAAAGTTGAGAGGGGTTACCCTCCATTAAAATATTCATATTTGAATATGATTCATTTTTAGGCCACACCACATACTAATGTATTCTCAAATCCCTAAACCTAAACTTACACCTAATCCTAATCTTAACTTCCTAACCCAAACCTAAACTTAAACTTGAAAACCTAAACCTAAACCCGAACCCGATTTCCTAAACCTAAACCTTAACCTATTCTCAATTCCCTAAACCTATAGCTTATAACCTAAACCTAAACCTTAACCTAAACCTATAACCTATAACCTAAACCTAAACCTAAAACTTAAATGTATTCTCAAATCCCTAAACCTAAACCTACACCTAATCCTAATCTCAACTCCATAACCTAAACCTAAACCTAAACTTGAAAACCCAAACCTAAACCCAATCCCGAACCCGAACCCGATTTCCTAAACCTAAACATTAACCTATTCTCAATTCCCTAAACCTATAGCTTATAACCTAAACCTAAACCTAAACCTAAACCTTAACCTAAACCTAAACCTAAACCTATAACCTATAACCTAAACCTAAACTTAAAACCTAATTGTATTCTCAAATCCCTAAACCTAAACCTACACCTAATCCTACTCTTAACTCCCTAACCTAAACCTAAACCTAAACTTGAAAACCCAAACCTAAACCCAATCCCGAACCCGAACCCAATTTCCTAAACCTAAACCTAAACCTATTCTCAATTCCCTAAACCTTAACCTATAACCTAACCTAAACCTAAACCTATAACCTGCACTTATAACCTAAACCTATAACCTAAACCTAAGCCTGAAACCTAAACCTAAACCTAAAACTGAAATGTATTCTCAAATCCTTAAACCTAAACCTACACCTAATCCTAATCTTAACTCCCTAACCTAAACTTACACCTAAACTTGAAAACCCAAAGCTAAACCCGATCCTGAACCTGGACCCAATTTCCTAAACCTAAACCTTGATCTTAACCTATTCTCAATTCCCTAAAGCTATAACCTATATACTATAACCTATAACTAAAACCTAAACCTTAACCTAAACCTAAACCTTAACCTATAACCTAAACCTTAACCTATAACCTATAACCTATAACCTAAACTTATAACCTAAAACCTAAAACCTAAACCTAAACCTAAATCTAAACCTATAACCTAAACCCTAAAACCTAAACCTAAAACTAAAACCTAAATGTATTCTCAAATCCCTAAACCTAGACCTACACCTAAACCTAATCTCAACTCCTTAGCCTAAACCTAAACCTAAACTTGAAAACCCAAACCTAAACCCGATCCCGAACCCTAACCCGATTGCTGTAATAATGTAGCCCAATCACAGGCAAGAAACAAGAATGTATCCCTTTTAACACATGCCCCTTTTTACAAAGCTTTAATTTTTGTTGTTGTTTCTATTAACTTGAATTGTAGCCCAATCACATGGCAACAAACAAGAATGTTTCCCTTTTAACACATGCCCCTTTTTACAAAGCTTTAATTTTTGTTGTTGTTTCTATTAACTTGAATTGAAACACTTTTTTACATTATTTGCTTGTATTAGTTTTATTTTAATGATCAGTTTTATTTTTAAAAAGTGCCCACTTTTTTGGAAGAAGTTTATGCAATTCTTCATTATTCTGAATTAGAATGTTTTGTTGGTTTTATATTTTTTTTAGATGAAAGACACAAAAAGAAAATTGTTGCTGATTTTTTTCCTTTTTTTTATTTATGATGTTAAACTTATATGTATTTATGCGTGGATGAATGTAATGTGGATAAGATTGTTTGTGTTTGGATGGATGTAGTTTATGTTTGGATGAATGTAGTTTATGTTGGATTTATGTAGTTTGGGTTTAGATGGATGTGAATGTGAATATGATGAAATAAATTATATAACAGGTGTATATCAGGAAGAATACGATGAAATATATTGTAACAGGTGTATATTGACCCTCTCAAATTTGAAAATGTGCTTTGAAGGTTCGTAAGGGATGGTCCATGACAGTCCTTTTTAAGGAGGGTCCATGGCCGTCCTTTAAAGGCTCATAAGAGACGGTACATGACAGTCCTTTTTAAAGATGGTCCATGACTGTCCTTTTAAAGGATGGTCCATGGCCGTCCTTTGAAGGCTCATAAGAGATAGTCCTTTTTAAGGACGGTCCATGACCGTCTACCGTCCTTTTAAAAGACGGTCCATGGTCGTCCTTTGAAGGCTCATTAGAGACTGTCCATGATAGTCCTTTTTAAGGACGGTTCATGACTGTCCTTTTAAAGGACGGTCGATGGCCGTCCTTTGAAGGTTCATAAGAGACGGTCCATGACAGTCCTTTTTAAGGACGGTCCATGACCATCCTTTTAAAGGACAGTTGATGGCCGTCCTTTGAAGGCTCATAAGAGACGGTCCATGACCATCCTTTTTTCGTCAATAAGAATGACGGTTTTCATCCGTCCTTTAAGTAATACGACACGTCAAAATTTGACGGCCCACGCGATGGTCCATGACCGTCCTTTTTAGTCATTTGAGATGGTTTTGGACCGTCCTTTTTACAATGTTTTGGCGTAGTGTTCTATCCTCTATATTAGAGAAGACCCTCAGTTTGTTTCGGCCATGTGAATGGCACCCTCTCCATTCCTTAACGAGGAAGTGGTCGACGCTAAATGGGAGTGTCTTGACGGTATATGAGTTGCCAAAAGAGGAGACTCATTTGATCTTTATACCTCTCTGGAGTAACCGGCCGGTCGGGAAGACATAGATATTGGTGACATGGATCTTGACAGACTTGTTAGTAAGCCTTTCCTTTCTGCTCTCTCATCCACCGAGAGCTCTTTGCGGGCAAGGCAGGAAAATCTTGTGTGGTTGGAGGAGTCATTGCATGCGTGGGGTAGATTACTGGCGGAGCAAGTTCAGGATGTTTCTTGGCAGTATTTCGCGTTATTGGTCTCCTATCTCTTCTCAGTGATGTATTTGCTTCTGTCACAGCGATATTCCAAGTCCTTGTCCTTCTACGAGTGACAACGATCCACTCATCTCTTTCTTCTTGCGCAATCAGTGAAGCAGTTATAACTGTAGCAGTTGCCCGTGGCTCCATACATTTGGTTGATGCTGTTTTCTCAGCATACTCTAATACAAAACCCGTCGTAGTGAAGTAGAAGCCCATGTTCTTCTGAATGGTTGCCATTGATTAGTTGGTTGAAAATTCTTTTTCTCCTAGGTCCATCATATCGTAAAATAGCATAAGTTAGTAATTGAGATCAAGTTATATTCTAATTTGGAGATGAAAGGTAGGATGTTCCCACTGAGAGTCACCATTTTGGCGCCCTTAAGGCACCAAACAGTTGCGATTATCTTTGGTACGATTCTTATGCTAATATTAAAGTGAAAAAGTTTTCCCAACAGAATCGCCATTTTGTTTCAACAAGAAACAAATGCATTTAATTTGGGAAATTATTTTATTCACTTAATTATGAACAAAAGAAAATAGGGAAGATAATCATATAGTTTATTCATTCTAAGTTCTTTTACAAACTTCTCTCCTTTGATTCTAAATAGAATATTTATGAATTATAATGTAAAACAAACATTTAGCAAAAACATGATGCGTAAACATATCAAGCATTAGGACACTATGCCAAATGTTGTGCTAGAAGCCACTATGCATTATCAAAAGCCATTATGCCATTGTCAAAAGCCATTGTGTATTATCAGAAGCCATTGTGTGCAAGCACTATTGTGCACTAGCTCTTGTTGTGCACTGACTCTTGTTGTGCGCTGGCTCTTGTTGTGCCCCGCACAATGTCCATTCTGCACAATGAGTACGGGCTCTACCTCTCCTCTTTTACAATCTTCTCCTTCTCTGTGATTGGGTGCTAATGACCCCTTACTGACTGGTCGGGGGTATTTATAGCCTTTTCACACGTGCGAACATGCCACGTAGTCACTATGTGGAATCCTTTGCGCGATTTTCATTGTGCGAAGTCCTTTGTGCGACCATCTCTATGCGGACTCCTCTGTGTGGACCCCAGTGTGTGAATTTCTCTATGTGGATCCCAATGTGTGGATTTCTTTGTGTGGACCACTATGTGCCGTCATCTATGTTTCAAGGCTTATTTCCGCACAGCGATTATTTCTGCACAACACTCATTTTCGCACAGTCACTCATTTCTGCACAACACTCTGTGCAGAACAAACTTTCTGCTGTCTTTTCCTTTTTTTATGCCTCAACAGACATCTCTCTGAAGAGTTCAGCAGTCGTTTTTGAAATAGAAGTGATACAATCAGGTGAAGAGACAAAGGCTATTTCGTTTTTGGTGGCGACAAGTTCATCGAAGAATTTTCCAGTTATCGATAGACCAGTAATCCTATGAATATCCTAGAGTGTAATGCTCATTTCGCCTTTAGGTAGATGGAAAGAATTGGTTGAAGGGCACCAATAATTGAGAAAGGCCTTCAGAACAGAAGACTCCTTATAGAAAGGATATGATGTTGCTTTGATCACGGTGTAGATATGTATCTTGGATAAACTCCCCACATGCTTCGCAAGAACTGTCGTGGCACATTCAGAATAATAATTGCAGGGAGTCAAGAGGCCCCTTATTCTGAATTCTTCAAGACTCCAGATGAAGCGACGTTCAATGAAACGCTGATGGAGCGTCTCGTAAAAATAAGTTGGATACCAACTATGGGGATCGTAAGATGGGGTGAGGAAGATCATGGAATGAATATCACCGATTTGTTGTCTTGGTTTCATCGGCTGCAGAATGCCTTCTAGTAATCTTGGTTCTCTGAACGACCAAGACTCTGTATAAGGTAGTCTTTCTCCATCTAGATGATCACTGGGCTCGTAGTTCAAAATGGACTGATGACGACAAAGGCTAACTAGAATCATTATGATACCTTGCTTATAAGGGTTGTCAAATTTTATGACACCCCTAATCGCGCGAACTGACTCCCAAGAGTTTTGCAGCTTCTTTTGGTTGTGCTTCTTAATTTTCTCCTGGAATTCTTGAGCCTTATTCTAGCGAGTTTTCTTAGGTCAGGAAGGGGGTGGAGTGTCTTCCCTGGTAAGAGGTCTCTAGTTGATGGTCTGATGGTGTGCTATTGATTTCAGCCATTACTACCAATCGTATTCACGACCATGTTTGGAAGGTCTTTTAAGATCGCCCATAGCGATGGCTCTATAGATGGGGGATGGAAGTGTGTTGATGTGTTCAGTGTAGTCGAAAGTAGGGAGCACCAGCTCCATGATGTAGGCAGGGCGCTAAGCATTTGTCTTAAAGCACTTTTGTGAAGGCTGGGCTGGGGATGACGAAGATTCTGTGGTTTGAGAAGATGGAGGGTTTGGTAATTCTTGATGTGAGGGATGAGCAGTAGGAGGATCGATGGCAATGAAAGTTATTTTTGTACGGGCCATGATGACAAAAGTTAAGTCCTGAATGAATTAGGTTGAGAAAAAGTTAGTACAAGAAAACAAGCCAAGTTGAAGAGAAAACTAAGTCTGGAAAATGACTAAGGGTCGGTTACGTGGGTGCACGCAATGCATTTTTACCTTACGTGAACGAGATATTCATTGCGCGGGTCATGCAATCAAGTTTCGTTGCGCAGGGGAAAGTTAGTGGGACAGAGCTCTGCTGCAAAGAAATGAGAGGTGAGAAAATGCAATGAGCATTGCTATTTATAGAGGGTGGGGGCCGGGTATGGAACTCGGGTGCCCGTTGCGCGGGTCGCGCAACCACTTTTGTGGTTTAGAAATTGGAGTGAATTGATCTTAATTCTTTAATTCAAAAGAACAAAGAAAGGATCAAGGGGGCATCTGTTGGAGCATAAAAATGATGAAGAAAGACTGAAAGGAGAAGATCAAAAGAGAATTGGAGAAATGAGAAAGAAAGAAGAAAATCAATGTCATAGTCAGTGGTTACGCAGGTTGCACAACCAATAGTTGGTTACATGGGCTGCGCAATTAACTTCCCCATTGCACAGGTCGCGCAACCAAGATCAGAAATAGGTTGTTATGGACTGTCAGATCTGGTGCAAGATGGGTCCCATGGCTCATAGATCAAGGGTTCGCATGTGTGAGGCCTATAAATGCCCCACTCCGCCTCTCATTGGATAGAGAAGAGTTTTGGAAGAAGAGCAGAGCTCTGGAGGAAGACTGAAGGTGAGAGGAAAAGCAGTTATTAGTTGTGCAGGTCGCGCAACCAGGCAATTGTATGGCCAATAATAAAAGGGGCTAAGGTGCTACCAAAATTGTCAAGCTCTTCTTTTGTATAAGGGACAAGCTCAAAAGAGGGAAAGATCGAATTATCAAACCAGCACAACATTCCTCCCATGGAGATGACCGAAGCACAAGTCAAAATGCTACCGAATTTGAGATTCGACATTCGAACTTTATCAATTTATGTATTTCAAATAATCTATCTTAGAATAAAGGGATATTAAAGGATGTAAATGAACTCAGTATTGTTACTACAATGATTGTTTTGTATATTCTTTCTTTGTTATGTTCTAATAAGATAATTCCCTAAATCCAATGCATTTGTTTCTTGTTCTAAACAGTAAGCACAAATTCTGAACACTCCAATAGCTTGCGAGCACAAACTGTGAAGACTCCAACAATTTGCACGCACAAACATTGAAAATCCAACAGCTTGCAAGCAAAAATGGTAAAGAGTCAAACACTTTGTGTGTACAGACTATAAAGACTCCAACAATTGTGCGAACAAACTGTGAAGACTGCATCAGCTTGCGAGCAAAAACTATCAAGACTCTAACAATTTGCACGCACAAACTGTGAAGACTCCAACAATTTGCGAGCACAAAATGTGAAAACTCCAACAGCTTACGCACACAAACTATGAAGACTCCAACAACTTCTGACCAAAAAATGGGACTACTCTAATAGTTTGCGTGTACAAACTATGAAGAATCCAATAGCTTGCCAGCACAAACTACGAAGACTTAACACATTGTGCGCATAAACTGTGAAGACTCCAAGAACTTGTAAGAACAAACTATGAAGACTCCGTCAGCTTTTGATCACAAGCTATGAAGAATCCAACAGCTTGTGTGCACAAATTTTGAAGACTCTAATGTCTTGTGCCATAAACTATGAAGATTCCAACAATTTACATGCACAAACTGTGGAGACTTCAACAGCTGGTGAACATAAACTTTAAAGATTCCAACAATTTGCACATATAAAACTGTGAAGACTCGAACGTCTTGCGATCACAAACTGTGAAGACTCCCATAGCTTGCGAGCACAAACTGCGAAGATAACAACAATTTGCATGCACAAACTGTGAAGAATCTAACAGCTTACGAGCACAAACTATAAAGACTCACTTTGTGCATACAAACTATGAAGACTCCAACAACTTATGAGAATAAACAGTGAAAACTGCATCAGCTTGCGAGCATAAACTATCAAGACTCCAACAATTTGCGCACACAAACTGTGAACACTCCAACAGCTTGTGACTAAAAACTGTGACTACTCCAACATTGCACGCACAAACTATGAAGAATCCAACAACTTGTGAGCATAAACTCTGAAGACGACAAGAACTTGCAAGAACAAACTGTGAAGACTCCATCATCTGACGAGCACAAACTATGAAGACTCCAATAGCTTATAATCACAAACTTTGAAGACTCCAACAGCTTGTAATCACAAACTACGAAGATTCCAACAATTTGCGGGCACAAACTGTGAGACACCAACAATTTGCGCGCACAAACTATGAAGAATCCAACAGCTTGTGTGCACAACTATGAAGACTCAAACACTTTGTGTGCACAAATTGTGAAGACTCTAACAACTTGCAAGAACAAACTGTGAAGACTCCATCAGCTTGCAAGCACAAACTCTGAACACTCAAACAGCTTGCGAGAACAAACTGTGAAGACTCTAACAATTTGCGTGCACAAATAGTAAAGAATCCAACATCTTGCGAGCACAAACTGTAAAGACTCAAACACTTTGTGTGTACAAACTATGAAGACTACAAAAATTACGAGAACAAACTTTGAAGAATGCATCAGCTTGTGAGTAAAAACTATCAAGATTCCAATAATTTGCACGCACAAACTATGAAGACTCCAACAGTTTGTGAGAACAAACAGTGAAGAGTCCAACAGCTTGCGTGCACAAACTGTGAATACTCCAACAGCTTGTCATAAAAAATTGTGACTACTCAAACATTTTTCGCGCACAAACTATGAAGAATCCGACAGCTTGTGAGCACAAATTGTGAAGACTTAAACACATGTGAACAAACGGTGAAGACTCCAATAACTTGCGAGAACAAACTATGAAGACTCCATCAGCTTGTGAGCACAAACTATGAAGAATCCAATAGCTTGCGAGCACAAACTTTGAAGACTCCAACCGCATGCAGCACAAACTGTGAAGATTCCAAAAATTTACGTGCACAAACTGTGAAAACTTCAACAGCTTGCGAACACAAACTTTAAAGATTCCAGCAGTTTGCAAGCAAAAACATTCAAGACTGCAATAGCTTGGGAGCACAAACTATGAAGACTCCTACAATTTGCACACACAAACTATGAAGAATCCGACAGCTTGCGAGCATAAACTTTGAAGACTCAAACACTTGTACGCACAAACAGTAAAGACTCTAACAACTTGCGAGAATAAACTGTGAAGACTCCTTGAGCTTGCGAGCACAAACTGTGAAGACTCCAACAGCTTTCGAGCGTAAACTTTGAAAACCCCAACATCTTGTGAGCACAAACTGTGAAGATTCCAACAATTTTCGGGCACAAATCATGAAGACTCCAATAGCTTGCGACCAAAAACTGTGACGACACCAAAAATTTACGCGCACAAACTATGAAGAATCCAAGAGCTTGCGAGTACAAACTATGAAGGCTCAAAACACTTTGTGTGCACAAATTGTGAAACTCCAACAACTTGTGAGAACAAACTATGAAGACTCCATCAGCTTGCGAGCACAAATTATGAAGACAACAACAGCTTGAAAGCACAAACTGTGAAGAATCCAACAGCTTGCTAGCACAAACTGTGAAGAGTCCAACACTTTGCATGTATAAACTGTATAGACTCCAACAGCTTGCGAGCATAAACTATGAAGAATCCAACAGCATGGGCGGCAAACTGTGAAGACTCCAACAACTTGCAATAAAAAACTGTGACTACTGCAAGAATTTGATCGCACAAACTTTGAAGAATCAAATAGCTTGTGATCATAAACTATGAAGATTCAAACACTTTGTGCATACAAACTGTGAAGACTCTAATAGCTTGCGAGAATAAACTGAGAAGACTCCAACAGCGTGCGAGCACAAACTGTTAAGACTTAAACACTTTGTGTGCACAAAGTGTGAATACTCCAACAACTAACAAGAATAAACTGTGAAGACTTCATCAGCTTGCGAGCACAAAATAGGTAGACTCCAATAGATTGTGATTACAAACAGTGAAGACTACAACAACTTGCAAGCACAAAATGTGAAGAGTCCGACGTTTTGCGTGCACAAACTGTGAAGACTCTAACAGCTTATGAACACAAACTGTGAAGACTCCAACAGCTTGGGCATACAAACTGTGAAGACACCAACAACTTACGATAAAAAACTGTAACTACTGCAAAAATTTGAGGGCATAAATTGTGAAGAATCCAATAACTTGTGAGCACAAACTGTGAATACTCAAACACTTTGAGTGCACAAACTGTAAAGACTCCAACAACATGCGACCAAAAACTATGACTACTGTAAATATTTAAGCGCAAAAACTATGAAGAATCTAAAGCTTGCGAGCACAAACAATGAAGACTCAAACACTTTGTGCGCATAAACTATGAAGACTCCAACAGCTTGCAAGCACAAACTATGAAGACTTCAACAGCGTGGGAGCACAAACTATGAAGACTCAAACACTTTGTGCGCACAAATTATGAAGACTCCAATGGCTTGCAAGCACAAACTGTGAAGACTCTAATAGCGTGCGAGCACAACTGGGAAGACTCAAACACTTTGTGCGCACAAATTTTGAATACTCTAATAACTTGCGAGAATAAACTGTGAAGACTTCATCAGCTTGCAAACACAAACTATGAATAATCCAAGAGATTGCAAGCACAAATTGTGAAAACTCCAACAACTTGCAAGCACAAAATGTGAAGAGTCCAACACTTTGTGCACACAAACTATGAAGACTCCAACAGCTTGCGAGCACAAACTGTGATGATTCCAACAGTGTGCGAGCACAACTGTTCAAACTCAAACACTTTGTGCACATAAAATGTGAATACTCCAACAACTTACAAGAATAAACTGTGAAGACTTCATCAGCTTGCAAGCAAGAACTGTGAAGACTCCAACAACTTGTAAGCACAAACTATGAAGCATCCAACATTTTGCACACAAAAACTGTGAAGACTCTAACAGCTTGCGAGCACAAACTGTGAAGACTCCAATAGCTTGGGTGCACAAACTGTGAAAACACCAACAACTTACGACCAAAAACTATGACTGTTGCAAAAATTTGAGTGCACAAACTGTGAAGAATCCAACAGCTTACGAGCACAAATTGTGAAGACTCAAACACTTTATGCGTACAAACTATAAGACTCCAAAAGCTTGCGAGCGTAAAAAGTGAAGACTCCAATAGCGTGTGAGCACAAACTGTTAAGACTCAAACACTTTGTGCGCATAAAGTGTGAATACTCCAACAACTTATAAGAATAAACTGTGAAGACTTTATCAGCTTGCGAGCAAAAACTCTGTAGACTCCAACAGATTACGAGTACAAACTGTGTTGCAAGCACAAACTGTGAAGAGTCCAACATTTTGCGTGCACAAACTGTGAAGACTCTAACATCTTGGAGCACAAATTGTGAAGAGTCCAACAGCTTGGGCGCACAAATTGTGAAGACACCAACAACTTACGACCAAAAACTGTGACTATTGTAAATTTTTGAGTGTAAAAAATGTGAAGAATCCAACAGCTTGTGAGCACAAACTGTGAATACTCAAACACTTAGAGCGCACAAACTGTGAAGACTCCAACAGCTTGTGAACAAAAACTGTGACTACTGTAAAAATTTAAGCGCAAAAACTATGAAAAATCCAACATCTTGCGTGCACAAACTGTGAAGACTAAAACACTTTGTGTGCACAAACTATGAAGACCCCAACAGCTTGCGAGCACAAACTGTGAAGACTCCAACAGCGTGCGAGCACAAACTGTGAAGACTCAAACAGTTTGTGCGTACAAATTATGAAGACTCCGACGGCATGAGAGCACAAACTGTGAAGACTCTAACAGCGTGCGAGCACAAACTATGAAGACTCAAACACTTTGTGCGCACAAATTGTGAATACTCCAATAACTTACGAGAACAAACTGTGATGACTTCATTAGCTTGCGAGCACAAACTATGAAGACTAAATAGATTGCGAGCACAAACTGTGAAGACTCCAACAACATGCAAGCACAAACTGTGAAGAGTCCAACAATTTGTGCGCACAAAATGTGAAGACTCCAACAACTTGCGAGCACAAACTATGAAGACTCCAATAGCATGGGCGGCAAACTGTGAAGTCTCCAACATCTTGCAACAAGAAACTATGACTACTGTAAATATTTGATCGCACAAACTATGAAGATTCAAACACTTTTTGCGTACAAACTATGAAGACTCCAACAGCGTGCGAGCTGAAACTATTAAGACTCAGACACTTTGTGCACACTAAGTGTGAATACTCCAACAACTTACAAGAATAAACTGTGAAGACTTCATCAGCTTGCGAGCACAAACTATGTAGACACCAGCAGATTGAGAGTGAAAACTATGAAGACTCCAACAACTTGCAAGCACAAACTGTGAAGACTCCAACATTTTACGCGCACAAACTATGAAGACTCTAACAGCTTGCGAGCACAAACTGTGAAGACTGCAACAGCTTGGGTGCACAAATTGTGAAGACCCCAATAACTTGCGACCAGAAACTATGACTACTGTAAAAATTTGAGTGCACAAACTGTGAAGAACCCAACAGCTTGCGAGCACAAATTGTGAATACTCAAACACTTTGTGCGCACAAACTGTGAAGACTCTGACAACTTGCGACCAAAAACTGACTACTGTAAAAATTTAAGCTAAAAAACATTGAAGAATTCAACAGCTTGCGAGCACAAACTATGAAGACTCAAACACTTTATGCGCAGAAACTATGATGACTCTAACAACTTGTGAGCACAAACTGTGGAGACTCCAACAGCGTGCGAGTACAAACTGTGAAGACTCAAACACTTTGTGTGCACAAATTATGGAGACTCCAACAGCTTGCGAGCACAAAATGTGATGACTCTAACAGCATGCGAGCACAAACTGTGAAGACTCAAATACTTTGTGCACACAAATTGTAAATACTCCAATAACTTATGAGAACAAACTATGAAGACTTCATCAGCTTGCGAGCACAAACTATGAAGACTTCAACAAATTGCGTGCACAAACTGCGACGACTCCAACAACTTGCAAACACAAACTGTGAAGAGTCCAACACTTTGTGTGCATAAACTGTGAAGACTCCAACAGCTTGTGACTAAAAACTGTGATGACTTTAACAATTTGTGTACACAAATTGTGAAGAATCCAACAGCTTGTGAGCACAAACTATGAAGACTCAAACACTTTGTGTGAACAGATTGTTAAGAATCCAACAACTTATGAGGACAAACTGTGAAGACTCCATTAGCTTACGAGCACAAACAATGAAGACTCCAATAGCTTGCAAGCATAAACTGTGAAGAATCTAAAAGCTTACAAGCACAAATTGTGAAGACTCAAACACTTTGTACGCACAATCTATGAAGACTCCAACAACTTGAGATAACAAATTGTGAAGACTGCATCAGCTTACGAGCACAAACAATGAAGACTCCAATAATTTACGTGCACAAATTGTGAAGATTCCAACAGCTTGGGAGCATAAACTATGAAGACTCAAACTCTTTGTGCGCACAAACAGTGAAGACTCCATCAGCTTACAAGCACAAACTTTGAACACTCCAAAGGCTTGTGAGCAAAAACTGTGAAGACTCAAATAATTTGAGGGCACAAATAGTGAAGAATCCAACAGCTTGCGAGCACAAACTGTAAAGACTCAAGCACTTTGTGCATACAAACTATGAAGACTCTAACAATTTCGAGAACAAACTGTGAAGATTGCATCAGCTTGCGAGCAAAAACTATCAAGACTCCAACAATTTGCGCGCACAAACTATGAAGACTCAAACAACTTTCGTGCACAAACTGTGAATACTCCAACAACTTGTGATAAAAAATTGTGACTACTCCAACAGTTTGCAGGCACAAACTATGAAGAATCCAATAGCTTGCGAGAATAAACTGTGAAGACTTAAACACATTGTGCGTATAAACTATGAAGACTCCAATAACTTGCGAGAACAAACTGTGAAGACTCTGTTAGCTTGTGAGGACAAACTATGAAGAATCCAACAACTTGTGAGCATAAACTTTGAAGACTTTAACCGCATGCGGCACAAACTGTGAAGATTCCAAAAATTTATGTGCATAAACTGTGAAGACTTCAACAGCTTGCGAACACAAACTTTAAAGATTCCAACAATTTACAAGCACAAACATTAAAGACTCCAATAGCTTACGAGCACAAACTATGAAGACTCCTACAATTTGCACGCACAAACTATGAAGAATCTGACAGCTTGTGAGCACAAACTTTGAAGACTCAAACCTTGTGCATATAAATTGTAAAGACTCCAACAACTTGCGAGAACAAACTGTGAAGACTCCATGAGCTTACGAGCACAAACTATGAAGACTCCAACCGCTTGCTAGCACAAACTTTGAAAACCCCAACATCTTGTGAGCACGAACTGTGAAGATTCCAACAATTTGTAGGCACAAACTGTGAAGATTCCAACAGCTAGCAACTAAAAACTTTGACAAAACCAAAAAGTTACGTGCACAAACTATGACGAATCCAAGAGCTTGCGAGTACAAACTGTGAAGACACAAAACACTTTGTCTGCACAAATTACGAAACTCCAACAACTTGCGGGAACAAACTGTGAAGACTCCATCAGCTTGCGAGCCCAAGTTATGAAGACAACAATAGCTTGCGAGCACAAACTGTGAAGACTCCAACAGCTTGCTACCACAAACTGTGAAGCATCCAACACTTTGCGGGCACAAACTGTATAGACTCCAACAGCTTGCGAGCACAAACATTGAAGACTCCAATCAACATCATGGGCAGCAAACTATGAAGAATCCATCACCTTGCGAGCACAAACTCTGAAGTCTCCAACAGCTTGGGTGCACAAACTATGAAGACACCAACAACTTGTGATAAAAAACTATGACGACTACAAAAATTTGAGTGCACAAACTATGAAGAACTCAATAGCTTGTGAGCACAAACTGTGAATACTCAAACACTTTGAGCGCACAAACTGTGAATACTCCAACAACTTGCGACCAAAAACTTTAACTACTGTAAAAATTTCTATACAAAAACTATGAAGAATCCAAAAGCTTGCGAGCACAAACTGTGAAGACTCAAACACTTTGTGTGCACAAACTATGAAGACTCCAACAGCTTGCAAGCACAAACTGTGAAGACTCCAACAGCGTGCGAGCACAAACTATGAAGACTCAAACACTTTGTGCGCACAAATTATGAAGACTCCCACGGCTTGCGAGCAGAAACTATGAAGACTCTAGTAGCGTGCAGCCACAAACTTTGAAGACTCAAACACTTTGTGTGCACAAATTGTGAATACTCCAATAACTTGCGAGAACAAATTGTGAAGATTTCATCAGCTTGCAAGCACAAACTATGAAGACTCTAACAGATTGCAAGCACAACCTGTGAAGACTCCAACAACCTACAAGCACAAACTGTGAAGAGTCCAAAACTTTGCGCACACAAACTGTGAAGATTCCTACAACTTGCGAGTACAAACTGTGAAGACTCCAACAGCGTGCGAGCAAAAACTGTGACTACTACAAAAATTTGAGCGCACAAACTTTGAAGAATCTAACAGCTTGTGATCACAAACTTTGAAGACTCAAACACTTTGTCCGTACAAACTATGAAGACTCCAACAGCTTACGAGCACAAACAGTGAAGACTCCAACAGTGTGCGAGCATAAACCGTTAAGACTCAAACACTTTGTGTGCACAAAGTGTGAATACTCCAGCAACTTACAAGAATAAACTGTAAAGACTTCATCAGCTTACGATTACAAACTATGTAGACTCCAACAGATTGCGAGTACAAACTGTGAAGACTCCAACAACTTGCAAGCACAAACTGTGAAGAGTCCAACATTTTACGCGTACAAACTGTGAAGACTTTAACATCTTGCGAGCACAAACTGTAAAGACTCCAACAGCTTGGGCGCACAAATTGTGAAGACACTAACAACTTGCAACCAAAAACTATGACTATTGTAAAAATTTGAGTGCAGAAAATGTGAAGAATCTAACAGCTTGCGAGCACAAACTGTGAATACTTAAACACTTTGAGCGCACAAACTCTGAAGAATCCAACTGCTTGCGACCAAAAACTGTTACTACTGTAAAAATTTAAACGCAAAAACTATGAAGAATCTAATAGCTCTCGAGTACAAACAGTGAAGACTCAAACACTTTGCGTGAAAAAACTTTGAAGACTCCAACAGATTGTGAGCACAAACTGTGAAGACTCCAACAGCGTGCGAGCACAAACTGTGAAGACTCAAACACTTTGTGTGCACAAATTGTGAATACTCCAATAACTTATGAGAACAAACTGTGAAGACATCATAAGCTTACGAGCACAAACTATGAAGACTCCAACAGATTGCAAGAACAAACTGTGAAGTCTCCAACAACTTCCAAGCACAAATTGTGAAGAGTCCAAAACTTTGCGCGCATAAACTGTGAAGACTACAACAGCTTGCGAGCACAAACTGTGAAGACTCCAACAAGGTGCGAGCACGAACTTTTAAGACTCAAACACTTTGTGCCCACAAAGTGTGAATACTCCAACAACTTACAAGAATAAACTGTGAAGACTTCATCAACTTGCAAGCACAAACTATGTAGACTCCAACAGATTGCGAGTACAAACTGTGAAGACTTCAACAACTTCAAACCATAAACTGTGAAGAGTCCAACATTTTACGTGCACAAACTGTGAAAATACTAACAGCTTGTGAGCACAAAGTGTGAAGACTCCAACAGCTTGGGCGCACAAACTGTGGAGACACAAATAACTTGCGACCAAAAACTGTGACTACTACACAAATTTGAGTGCACAAACTGGTTAGAATCCAATAGCTTGCGAGCACAAACTGCGAATACTCAAACACTTAGTGAGCACAAATTGTGAAGACTCCAACAGCTTACCACCAAAAACTGTGACTGCTGTAAAAATTTAAGCGCAAAAACTATGAAGAATCCAACAACTTGCGAGCACAAACAGTGAAGACTCTAACACTTTGTGCGCACAAACTATGAAGACTCCAACGGCTTGCGAGCACAAACTGTGAACACTCTAACAGTGTACGAGCAGAAACTGTGAAGACCAAATACTTTGTGCGCATAAATTTTGAATAATCCAATAACTTGCAAGAATAAACTGTGATGACTTCATCAGCTTGCAAGCACAAACTATGAAGACTCCAACAAATTGCGAGCACAAACTGTGAAGACTCCAACAACTTGCAAGGAAAAACTGTGAAGAGTCCAACACTTTGCACGCCCAAACTGTGAATACTCCAACAGCTTGTGAGCACAAACTATTAAGACTCCAACAGTATGGGTGGCAAACTGTGAAGACTCCAACAACTTGCGATAAAAAATTGTGACTACTGTAAAAATTTGAGCGCACAAACTTTCAAGAATCCAACAGCTTGTGATCACAAACTGTGAAGACTCAAACACTTTGTGTGTATAAACTGTGAAGACTCTAATAGCTTGCGAGCACAAACTGCGAAGACTACAACAGCGTGCGAGCATAAATTGTTAAGATTCAAACACTTTGTGCAAACGAAGTGTGAATACTCCAATAACTTACAAGAATAAACTGTGAAGAGTTCATCAGCTTACGAGCACAAACAATGTAGACTCCAACAGATTGTGAGTATAAACTGTGAAGACTCCAACATCTTGCAAGCACAAACTGTGAAGAGTCCAACATTTTGCACACACAAATGGTGAAGACTCTAGCAGCTTGTGAGCACAAACTCTGAAGACTCCAACAGCTTGGGCGCACAAACTGTGAAGATACCAACAACTTGTGATAAAAAACTGTGACTACGGCAAAATTTTAAGTGCACAAACTGTGAAGAATCCAATAGCTTGTGAGCACAAACTGTGAATACTGAAACAATTTGAGCACAAAAACTGTGAATACTCCAACAGCTTGGGACCAAAAACTGTAACTACTGTAAAAATTTAAACGTAAAAACTATGAAGAATCCAACAGCTTGCGAGCACAAACTGTGAAGACTCAAACACTTTCTATGCACAAACTATGAAGAGTCCAATAGCTTGCGAGCACAAACTATGAGGATTCCAACAGCGTGCGAGCATAAACTGTGAAGACTCAAACACTGTGTGCACAAATTATGTAGACTCTAACGGCTTCCAAGTAGAAACTGTGAAGACTCTAACTGCGTGCGGGCACAAACTGGAAAGACTCAAACACTTTGTGTGCACAAATTGTGAATACTCCAATAACTTACGAGAATAAACTGTGAAGACTTCATTTGCTTACGAGCACAAACTATGAATACTCAAATAGATTGCAAGCACAGACTGTGAAGACTCCAACAACTTGCAAGCACAAACTGTGAAGAGTCCAAAACTTTGTGTGCACAAACTGTGAAGATTCCAATAGCTTGCGAGCACAAACTGTGAAGACTCCAACAGCGTGTGAGCACGAACTGCTAAGACTCAAACACTTTGTGCGCACAAAGTGTGAATACTCTAACAACTTACAAGAATAAACTGTGAAGACTTCATCAGCTTGCGAGCACAAACTATGTTGACTCTAACAGATTGCGAGTACAAACTGTGAAGACTACAATAACTTGCAAGCACAAACTGTGAAGAGTCCAACATTTTACGCGCATAAACTGTGAAGATACTAACAGCTTGCACAAACTGTGAAGACTCCAACAGCTTGGGCGCATAAACTGTGGAGACACCAATAACTTGCGACCAAAAATGTGACTACTGTAAAAATTTAAGTGCACAAGCTGTGAAGAATCCAACAGCTTACGAGCACAAACTATGAATACTCAAACACTTTGTGAGCACAAACTGTGAAGACTCCAATAGCTTGCGACTAAAAACTGTGACTACAGTAAAAATTTAAGTGTGAAAACTATGAAGAATCCAACAGTTGCGAGCATAAATAGTGAAGACTCAAACACTTTGTGCGCACAAACAATGAAGACTCCAACAGCTTGTGAGCATAAACTGTGAAGACTCTAACAGCGTGCGAGCACAAACTTTGAAGACTCAAACACTTTGTGGGCACAAATTATGAAGATTCCAACGGCTTACGAGCACAAACTGTGAAGACTCTAACAGAATGCGAGCACAAAGTGTGAAGACCAAACACTTTGTGCGCACAAATTGTGAATACGCCAATAACTTGCGAGAACAAACTGTGAAGACTTCATCAGCTTCGAGCACAAACTATGAAAACTCCAATAGATTGCGAGCACACACTGTGAAGACTCCAACAACTAGCAAGCACAAATTGTGAAGAGTCTAAAACATTGCGTGAACAAACTGTGAAGACTCTAACAACTTGCGAGCATAAACTGTGACGACTCTAACAGCATGGGCGGAAAACTGTGAAGACCCTAACAGCTTGCGACTAAAAACTGTGACTACTGTAAAAATTAGAGTGCACAAACTTTGAAGAATCCAACAGCTTGCGAGCACAAACTGTGAAGACTCAAACACTTTGTGCGTACAAACTATAAGACTCCAACAACTTGCGAGCACAAGCAGTGAAGGCTCTAACAGCGTGCGAGCACAAACTGTTAAGACTCAAACACTTTGTGCTCACAAAGTGTGAATACTCCAACAACTTACAAGAATAAACTGTGAAGACTTCATAAGCTTGCGAGCACAAACTATGCATACTCAAACAGATTGTGAGTACAAACTGCGAAAACTCCAACAACTTGCAAGAACAAAATGTAGAGAGTCCAACATTTTGCACGCACAGACTGTGAAGACTCTAACATCTTGCGAGCACAAACTGTAAAGACTCCAACAGCTTGGGCGCACAAACTGTGAAGACACCAACAACTTGCGATTAAAAACTGTGACTACTGCAAAAATTTGAGTGCACAAACTATGAAGAATCCACAGCTTGCGAGCACAAATTGTGATTAGTCAAACACTTAGAGCGTACAAACTGTGAAGACTCTAACAGCTTGCAACAAAAAACTGTGACTACGGTAAAAATTTAAACGTAAAAACTATAAAGAATCTAATAGCTTGCGAGCATAAACAATGAAATCTCAAACACTTTGTGTAAACAAACTATGAAGACTCCAACAGCTTACGAGCACAAACTGTGAAGACGCGAACAGCGTGCGAGCACAAACTGTGAAGACTCAAACACTTTGTGCGCACAAATTGTGAATAATCCAATAACTTACAAGAATAAACTGTAAAGACTTCGTAAGCTTACGAGCACAAACTATGAATTCTCCAACAGATTACAAGCACAAACTGTGAAGTCTCCAACAACTTGTAAGCACAAACTGTGAAGAGTCCACAACTTTACGCGCACAAACTGTGAAGACTCCAACAACTTGCGAGCACAAACTGTGAAGACTCCAACAGCGTGCGAGCATGAACTTTTAAGACTCAAACACTTTGTGTGCACAAAGTGTGAATACTCTAACAACTTATAAGAATAAACTATGAAGAGTTCATCAGCTTGCGAGCACAAACATGTAGACTCCAACAGAATGTGAGTACAAACTGTGAAGACTCCAACAACTTCGAAGCACAAACTGTGAAGAGTCCAACATTTTGTGCGCACAAACTGTGAAGATTCTAACAGCTTGCGAGCACAAACTGTGAAGACTCCAATAGCTTGGGTGCATAAACTGTGGAGACACCAATAACTAGCGACCAAAAACTGTGACTATTGTAAAAATTTGAGTGCATAAACTCTGAAGAATCCAATAGCTTACGAGCACAAATTGTGAATACTCAAACACTTTTTGAGCACAAACTGTGAAGACTCTAATAGCTTGCAACAAAAAACTGTGAGTACTGTAAAAATTTAACTGCAAAAACTATGAAGAATTCAATAGCTTGTGAGCATAAACAGTGAAGACTCAAACACTTTGTGCGTACAATCTATGAAGACTCCAACGGCTTGCGAGCTCAGACTGTGAATACTCTAACAGCGTGCAAGCACAAACTGTGAAGACCAAACACTTTGTGTGCACAAAATGTGAATACTCCAATAACTTGTGAGAACAAATAGTGAAGAATTCATCATCTTGCGAACACAAACTATGAAGACTCCTACAAATTGCGAGTGCAAATTGTGAAGACTCCAACAACTTGCAAGCACAAATTGTGAAGAGTCCAGCATTTTGCGCACACAAACTATGAAGACTCCAATAGCTTGTGAGCACAAACTATGAAGACTCCAATAGCATGGGCGGCAAACTGTGAAGACTCCAACAGCTTGCAACCAAAAACTGTGACTACTGCAAAAATTTAAGTGGACAAACTTTGAAGAATCTAACAGCTTGTGAGCACAAACAGTGAAGACTCTAACAGCATGCACGTACAAACTGTTAACACCCAAACACTTTTTGTGGACAAAGTGTGAATACTCCAACAACTTATAGGAATAAACTGTCAAGACTTCATCAGCTTACGAGCAAAAAATGTAGACTCCAACAAATTGTGAGTACAAACTATGAAGACTCTAACAACTTGTAAGAAAAAACTGTGAAGAATCCAACATTTTGTGCTCACAAACTATGAAGACTCTAACAGCCTGTGAGCACAAACTGTGAAGACTCCAACAGTTTGGGCGCACAAACTGGGAAGACACCAACAACTTGTGACAAAAAACTGTGACTATTGTAAAAATTTGAGTGCACAAACTATGAAGAATCCAACAAGTTGCGAGCACAAACTGTGAATACTCAAACACTTGGAGTGCACAAACTGTGAAGACTACAACAACATGCAACCAAAACTTGTGACTACTGTAAAAATTTAAACCCAAAAACTATGAAGAATCTAATAGCTTACGAGCACAAATAATGAAATCTCAAACACTTTGTGTGAACAAACTATAAAGACTCCAACAGCTTGCGAGCACAAACTGTGAAGACTCCAACAGCGTGCGAGCACAGACTGTGAAGACTAAAACACTTTGGGTGCACAAATTGTGAATACTCCAATAACTTACAAGAACAAACTGTGAAGACTTTATAAGCTCGCGAGCACTAACTATGAAGACTCCAACAGACTACAAGCACAAACTGTGAGGTCTCCAACAACTTGCATGGACAAACTGTGAAGAGTCCAAAACTTTGCGCGCACAAACTGTGAAGACTCCCACAGCTTGCGAGCACAAACTATGAAGACTCTATCAGCATGGGTGGTAAACTGTGAAGACTCCAACAACTTGCGACCAAAAACTGAGACTCCTATAAAAATTTGAGCACATAAACTTTCAAGAATCCAACCGCTTGCCATCACAAACAGTGAAGACTCTAGCAGCGTGCAAGCACAAATTGTTAAGACTCAAACACTTTATACGGACAAAGTGTGAATACTTTAACAACTTACAAGAATAAACTATGAAGACTTGATCAGCTTGCGAGCAAAAATTATGTAGACTCTAGCAGATTGCGAGTACAAACTATGAATACTCTAACAACTTGCAAGTAAAAACTGTGAAGAGTCCAACATTTTGCTCTCATTAACTGTGAAGACTCTAACAGCTTGTGAGTACAAACTGTGAAGACTCCAATAGCTTGGGCGCATAAACTGTGAAGACACCAACAACTTGCGACCAAAAAATGTGACAATTGTAAAAATTTGAGTGCACAAACTGTGAATAATCCAACAGCTTGCAAGCACAAACTGTGAATACTCAAACACTTTGTGTGCAGAAACTATGAAGAATCCAACAACTTGCCACCAAAAACTGTGACTACTGTAAAAATTTATGCGGAAAGACTATGAAGAATCCAATAGCTTACGAGCAAAAAATGTGAAGACTCAAACACTTTGTGCATACAAACTATGATGACTCCAGCAGCTTGCGTGCACAAACTATGAAGACTCCAACAGCGTGCGAGCACAAACTCTGAAGACTGAAACACTTTGTGCGCACAAATTATGAAGACTCCAATAGTTGCGAGCACAAACTGCGAAGACTCTAATAGCGTGCGAGCACAAACTGTGAAGACTCAAACATTTTGTGCACACAAATTGTGAATGCTCCAATAACTTACGAGAACAGATTGTGAAGACTTCATCAGCTTGCGAGCATAAACTATGAAGACTCCAACAGATTACGAGCACATGACTCCAATAACTTGCAATCACAAACTGTGAAGATTCCAACACTTTGCGTGCACAAACTATGAAGACTCTAAACGCTTGTGACTAAAAACTGTGATGACTCTAACAATTTGCGCGCACAAATTTTGAAGAATCCAACAGCTTGTGAGCACAAACTTTTAAGACTCAAACACTTTGTGTGTACAAATTGTTAAGAATCATACAACTTGCGTGTAATGACCTGAAAAATTTTGTGCCAAGACCCGAGTACTACCTCTAGTTTCCTTAGAAGTAATTTGTGGGGTAATTAGCACTAAACTCGATTGCCTGTGAAATTAGCATCAATCACTTTTAATTTGATTTGCATGACTCAAAACTTATAGGATCATTAGCGCTAGGTTACTCTAAAATCTGGGATTCATCGCTAAATCCAGTTGCTCTTGAAAATTTTTGGAAGTTCTGGATCGGACCTGGACCGCGCATCAAAAGTCCGATAGTGATGATCTTAGGCAGTATTGGTCATCATGTTGGACTTGATCATCACCTCAAAAATCAAGTCCAGATGATGTTCTGGGTCGATTTGATTGAGTCCGGAGTGAAGAGTGTGAGAACGGTGAGAAATTAAGTGTGCTTTTATGAAATTTGAGTTGTGTCGCTTACGCGACGATTTTAAGCAATCTGACCATTAGATTCTGACCCAATTTCACCCTTGGATCAGGGAAGGTGGCCCAGGCATTTCATAGTGCTTGTGGACCTGATTGAGTTTCGGTGACCGTTGAATTGAGTGTGGTCCGCCACGGCTGATCTGAAGATCCGATCGGTACGAAAACTCAGCCTGACCTAGATCCATGGTCAGTGAGCTTAAGTCCGACCGCATGTGGAAAAAGGCCCATCGAAAGTGCTCCGTTGGATTGAGAGAGGCTTGTTTCGGTTATAACCTAAGTATACCTTGGCCCTAGGGTTATTTTCATCAATGTTAGGCCTATATATAGACCTTAAAACCTTAACTCTCTTTTCCATACGAATTTCCTAACCCTAGCTAAGGAAGAGAGAGGAAAAGAGAGAGAGAGTGAGAGAGAAGTTGGTGAATCATCTTAGATTCTTTCCTGTTACTCTACATCCTTAAACCTCCACTTTTGAATCCTTATTCTGGCAATTCTAAGTTCTTCTTTGGGTAAGTTAACCTAACCCTAATCTATTTTAAAGCTTAGAATAGTCTATGTGTTGTTGTAGCTCATTTCCATTCTTGCTTTAGGTTATCTTGTCGCCGTTGACGAAGACATATCACCTGAATCAGTTTGGTGTTCTATTTCTGGTTTAAGGTGCGGACTTTAATCGTATAGGTTATGGTTTTCAAGGCTTTCAATGCCAGCTAATGGTTTATTCTTGTTATGGATGAGATTTCACATGCCAAATATTATGTTTATATTGTATTCCTGATATATATGCCTTGTGTAGAGATTTGTGTATTCCTTGTATATGTAGAAAGTACCGTATACGTATAAAATATGAACATGTGATTGCCATGATTATTTGTCGTGTACTTGTGCAAATTGTATGTGTGACTATTCCTTGGCAAAAGGAATTGTCCAAATGCGTGTATTTCAACATGCGTCATGCATGTTGAACTATGCATTCTAAGTGTTTGTAGAAATGTCTAAATGATCTAAAGTGTAATACATTAACCTAATTACGGGTGTTGAGAACCGATTCTCAACACTCCTATTGGTGTGTATGTTTTCTTATATGCAAGTCATATTCCTTGTTGTTTAAGTTCAAGCATTACTTATGTGTAAATCCATGTTGAGTTGATATTCTGCAAATGCTCACATGCTACATGATTTGAATTATTATTTCATTACTGTTCTAAATTCTATATGAATATCTGTGGTAGTGGAATGTGTTTGGGACTATGATTAGTCCAGGAGATCGGTAATCGGCCTTGAGTTTGTGGCTGAGGATGCTTTCGCCATAAAGGACGTAATTTGACGAACCCGAGTCGTATTAGAGTTGTTGGCAGTGGTTTGGCCACACGGAGTGTTTGCGCACTCTATGTCGTTCAACCCAACATGCGCTTGTGCTAGTCAAGTTCGTCAAGTAACCCGATTGTCCGATGTATGTTCACCATGTATGGACGCTATTGCTTGAATCTAAGGTACCAAACTTACCAGTGCAAATCCTGTTAACCATTGTACCTTGATCCGCTAAGACTCATGAGCCGGACATGGTGGTATGGGACACCGTGGTCGAGCTGTCGGCCTACACTGGGGTGACACCCACTAGACTCTGTCTTAGTTGCAGATATTGATGTGACCTCTGAGGCAGAGCAGGAGATCGAGGATGATGAGGCTGCATTTTCTTTCATGCAGTTTTTAGGCAGGTTCTAGTGAGCCTTGTTCTGATGCATGGGATTCTGGGATTTCTTTTTGGGAATAGATGATGTCAATTGATACTTGTAATTTTGATAGTAACACTTGTAAGTATGACCTGGTATGTATATGTATTTCAGGGAATTGCACATGTACACATATATTTCTTTAAGTCTTTCGCTTGCGTTCTTCACTTATCCCTGAATTATGTTTGCAGTTTGGCTTAATCTATTCCATGTTTTATGCACTCATACAGACAACATACATCCATCATTCAATATGTTGCATAAGTGATGTTTTGAAACTCGGGAGCTGAGTTATGCTCGACCCCCGAATTTTAGGGCGTTACAAGTTGGTATCAGAGCATGAATTAGATTAAACCAGACCTGGGTTATGGTCACATACTACACGCTGTCGCAACTTTAGTGTATTTGGGTGCGAGTTTATCGTAGATTTTGTGTTTGTGTCTTGTTGCTTCTATTGGCAAAAGTTTACTGAAAATGATCGTCGAGATCGAGTCTGTCCGCACTCCTGATCACACACAGTGACCCAAAATCTCTTATAGACCATCTATTAATGGGTCTAGATGGTTTATCTTCCCATCTCAACCCTTCATTTGTCAAGAAATCTGTGTTTGCATCAGATTTCTACCCGAATGACCCGATAGGCGTCGAATCAAGCACAGGGGCCGATCGGGGCATTTTCAGGGGGACCCACCTCATTTTAGAGCTAAGGGGGCAGGAGGACCTCGCCCAAACGGCGAGCCATCGCCGGACGGTCCAAAGACCAGCGATGTCCTCGCCAGTTCGGCGAGCCCTCGTCGATCAGCGGGCTGGCTCGGGCCGATGACTTTATGGCCTAGTGTGGCCCACCCCTCCATGGTTTGCTCATTAAAACCCCTCCTAAACCCTATTCCCTTCATAAAACACCCTCCCTAGCTCTCCTTTCTTCAAGTTCTTCTCAACACTCCACCAAATCTCTCCCCAATCTCCTTCTTCTTCCATTTTCTCGTGCACACCCACCAACCTATCTCAAAACTCCATCCCCATTGCTAATTTCACTCTCTTTTCTTCTCATTTGGGCTCTCAAATCCTCCTATGGGATCTCAAGTGTATGGAAGCTTCACCATTCTTCCTATTTCTCTCTTTCTCTCATTTTCCATGGCCCTCTTTGAGTTTATCACAGCCATATCTTCCATCTCTACCCTTCTTTCTTTAATGGGGAAGAAGAGAGCGCCCATGGATGAAGCCAGGCCTAGCCGCCCAACTCGTGCACGGAGGCCGAGAGGTGCCGCCGCGAGCACGACCGTCGCTCGTGAATTTCAGACCAAGCGGGACCTTGATCCTCAAGCTCCCATTAGAAGAACCCTGTTGGCGGAGTTATCTCATGGAGTCTATGAAGGCCGTAGGGTCCTTTTTGAGGATCATGTAGATCTGTGCCTATTTGACGAGTTTCTGTTGTTGGAGCGCCTGGAAGGGGCTAGTTGGTGTCCCTTGTTTGAGGGCGAGTATCGCGCCAATGCAAGAACTGTTCGAGCATTTTATGCCAACATTCGCGATCCTTCGCTAGAGCCTCTGCAGTTCAAGATTCCTTGTGGTAGTGGTCGGGAGGCCACGGTCAACATCACTTTGATATCCCAACTCCTGAATGTGCCACTTGGTGAGGTGCATGCCAGTGAGAAGAATTTGAACAGTATGCGCGAGAGGGATCATCGCATCGGGCTCTTATGTGGTCGTCTGGTCGAATGGCAGCCTAATAGAAGCCTTCTAGCTACCAACATGACGAACGACTTTCGCTTGCTTCACCACATGTGTACATTCAATGTATATTCAAGGTGGAGTAACCGCAGCGAGTGTACGCGCCTGATGGTAGATTTTTTGTATCAGGTGGGGCAAGGAGCGAAGCTATGTGTGCTGACATACATCTTGCGTCATATTATCCTTATCGCTCGTTCGACTAGGTGGACCGAATCGCTCCCATTTGGCCAGCTTATCTGTAAGCTTGCACATGAGTTTGGCTATCGGCTTGGGGCAGAAAAGATGGTTCCTGTTCGTCACATTAATCTGATGACCCTTAAACAGATGGAAATTGGTCCTCGTTGGTAGGCCTCAGAGAGTGAGGATGAGTTAGAGAGTGATGAGGATGAGAATTATGCTGAGAGTGGAGCTGAGATTGAAGAAGAAACAGAGCAGGACGAGGAAGAGGTACAGGCACAGGATACGAGTGAGAGTTCTCCTCCTATGACACCAGAGCAGAGCGCAGATCAGGCTGCCAGGGATGCCCATATTGCTCGGCTTGAGGAAGGGTAGGCTGTTCTACGCCAGGATATCATGGATCTTCGAGGCCTTGTGAAGCATAAGTTTAAGAAGGTGACTCGAACTCTGAAGTCTATCCTGTGTTACTTGCAGGATAAGGGTGCCCCACCTCCATCTCCTGATTCTGACGAGTAGTTGTCGTTGTAGTCATCCTTTGCTTTGTTTTGTTATTTCTTTCTGTGTGTAGCCGTTGTTGGCTTTGTAGTTGGAAGTTGTTTGTTGTTGTTTGAAGTTTTAGATGTTGTAGTTCACATGCTTTCCCTGTCGTGATTCATGTAATGCTGCACTACTTGTATTGTGATAAATTTTGTTAAATGGAATGCATGTTGTTTATCGTTGAAGTTGTGGTGTGATTGCTGTGTGGGTGGATTATGTGGACGTAGAATCTTACAGGTTTCATCCTCTATTGAATGTAGGGTATGCCTCCTAAGGGTTCGAAGACTTCGGCCCGTCTCTCCTTGGTTGAGTCGCTTGCTGGGGTTCCTCCCCTGAGTGATAGCCAGACGGATCCACAGTCGAGCCCATCTTATGCTGGTGTTGGGTCGACACCTGTGATTCCACCTATGGCTCCTTCAGTCACGCCTTCGGTTCCTGAGCAGAATCGTGCATCTTCGTCTGCTCCGCCTTCTGATAGGTTTGAGCAGATGATGCTGTTGATGCAGCAGCACCAGATTCAGCAGCAGCAGCACCAACACCAGCAGCAGCAGTAGCAGCAGCAGTTTCTGTCTTCCATGGCTGGCATCTTTGCTCAGTCAGTGGGGGTGACTCCACCTACTTCACCTATGCCCCCATCTGGGAGCGCTAGTGCGAGCGGCACTTTTGAGCGATTCCAGCGCTTACGACCTCCCACATTTGTGGGTTCTCATAGACCCGAGGAGGCCGAGTACTAGATTGATAGCATCTCTAAGATACTGAGATCGCTGCACTGTTCAGAGGTTGAGCAGGTCGAGCATGCCTCCATGTTTGAGAAGGAGGCCAGTTTATGGTGGGACAGTATTCTTCGCACTGTCGAGGAAGGATATGAGTAGTCGTGGCAGGCGTTTGAGGCACGCTTCCATGAGAAATATTTCCCGGGTACCGACATGAGAAGGAGAGTGAGTTCCTTCACCTCTGTTAGGGAGGGATGTCGGTGACGGAATGTGAGAACCAGTTCACTGAGCTAGGTCGATATGCTCCCTTGATTCTGAGCGATCAGCCGATGAGGATGCGAGCTGATCTTCGCTGTTCATACTGTGGAAAGATGGGGCATTTGGATCGTTTTTACTTTTCGCGTATGTGGGACAGTGGTTTTACTCCACCGCAGAGGATCAGCCGTCCGATGCCTCAGGTTATTTCACCACCACCTCTTCGTTCAGCGCCAGCTCATCCATCCTTCAGACCTGCTGTACCTAGCTTCAGGCCACCTCAGTGGCCCATAGTTCCTCCATCGAATCGTCAGCAACAGGCTCGAGTTCATGCGCTCTCAGCTGAAGCGCATATGGCTGACTTGATGCCGAGATCCTTCGAGGTTACAGCGCACATTGAAGGTAGTCCCGTTTCTATATTGGTGGATACAGGGTCCACTACTTCTCTTATATCGTATGCGGCAGTTAGGCGTCTAAGTTTGAGCACTGTTTCTATGAAAAGAGTGACGCTCACTACCGCTATGGGGATCTCCTCTGCTATGAACAAGCGTTATATGGATTGTTTGGTTGATCTAGGAAGTGGATCGATTCTTGTTGACTTTTTTGTCGCACCTCTTTTTCATTACGATGTTATTATGGGTATGGATTGGCTCACGAGGATGCAAACAGAGATTGATTGTGAAGCAAGGTCGGTGACAATCCATGGACCTGAGGGCGAGACAGTTACTTTCCCAGTTCAGGTTAGTTACCCTTTTCTTCTTGATTATTATACTTCTATGTTAGAGAGTATGACTGAATCGGCGTTTGAAAGCACGCCTATAGTTCGGGAGTTTGAAGATGTGTTTGAGTCGATTCCTGGATTACCTCCTCAGCACGAGATTGATTTTACTATCGATCTCATGCCTGGTGCGGCGCCCATTTCTTTACCCACTTATCGTATGCCTCCGAGTGAAATGGAGGAATTGAGGAAGCAGATAGATGGTTTGTTGAATTTGGGCTTTATTTGGCCTAGTGTGTCTCCTTGGGGAGCACCTGTCTTGTTTGTGAAGAAGAAAGATGGTTCCTTGCAATTATGTATAGATTATCGCAGGTTGAATCTGGTGACTATGAAGAATAAGTACCCTTTGCCTAGGATTGATGATTTGTTTGATCAGTTGAAGGGGGCACGGTACTTTTCGAAGCTTGATCTGCAGTCAGGGTATCATCAGTTATGTGTCAAGAATGAGGACGTGCAGAAGACCGCTTTCAGGACTAGCTTCGGTCACTATGAGTTCCTTGTGATGTCGTTCGGTCTTACGAACGCACCGGCCGTGTTCATGGATCTGATGAACAGGGTGTTTTGGCCATTCTTGTTCCGATTCGTCATTGTCTTTATCGATGACATTTTGATTTATTCTGTGAGTCGGGAAGAGCACGAGGAGCACTTAAGAGTGGTCTTGGATACTCTTAGGAAGAATCAACTTTTTGCGCAGTTTAAGAAATGTGATTTTTGGAAAGAGGAAGTCAAGTTCCTGGGACATGTGGTGTCCAAGGAAGGGATAGCTGTCGATCTTGCTAAGGTAGCTGCAGTTTAAGACTGGAAGCAGCCTGGTTCAGTTACTGAGGTGAGAAGCTTTCTGGGTCTAGCAGGCTATTATCGACGCTTCATACGAGACTTCTCGAAGATAGCCAGACCGTTGTCGCAGTTGACACGGAAAGATTTGAAGTTTGCTTGGAATGAGAGGGCGGAGATAGCTTTTCAAGAGCTGAAGGACAAGTTGACATCCGCCCCTGTGCTAGTATTACCAGAGCAAGGGGTTAAGTATATTATATATACTGACGCCTCTCGCGTTGGTCTGGGTTGTGTCCTTATGCAGAAGGACAGGGTGATTGCTTATGCTTCGAGACAGTTGAGGAAACACGAAGAGAATTACCCTACACAAGACCTCGAGTTGGTAGCTGTCATTTTTGCATTAAAGCTCTGGAGACATTACCTCTATGGAGAGGAGTTCGAGCTCTTTTGCGACCACAAGAGCCTTAAGTATATTTTTACGCAGCGTGATTTAAATATGAGGCAGCGCCGATGGATGAAAACATTGAAAGACTTTAAGTTCGATGTTTCTTACCATCCAGGCAAGGCGAACCTTGTGGTAGACGCGTTGAGTCGCAAGAAGGCTATAGAGTTTACGGCTCCGCTAATGATAGAAGAATGGGATATGTTGGAGTTTGTGCGAGACTTCGAGCAGAAGCTTACAGTGGAAGAGCCGTATGAGGTTATCGCACACATTCGTGTACAGCCCCTTATTGATGAAGAGATCGTTGCAGCTCATGCAGATGATGAACTTTTGGCGAAGATGAGAAAGCGGGTTGGTACAGATGAGAACTCCGACTGAAGTGTTAGTTCTGATGGGGGGCTACGATTTCATGGCCGATTATGTGTCCCAGACATTCCTGACTTGAGACGGGAGGTTCTCGAGTCAACCCATACTTCTAAGCTTGCGATGCATCCAGGTAGCACGGCGATGTATCAGGATATGAGAAGATCATATTGGTGGGACAACATGAAGGTCCATATTGCTGAGTTTGTATCTCGTTGTCTCACGTGCCAGCAGGTCAAGGCAGAGCATCGCCGACCTCCTGGGCTGCTTCAGCCCATTCCCATAGCAGAATGGAAGTGGGAATTCATCTCTATGGATTTTATTTCAAGGTTGCCGAGAACGAGGAAGGGACATGACTCTATTTGGGTGATCGTCGACCGATTGACGAAGTCGGCTCACTTCTTACCGATCAGAGTCACAAACTCTGCAGACGAGTTGGCTAGGTTGTATATCAAGGAGATTGTACGTTTGCATGAAGTTCCCTTGGAGATTGTCTCTGACATAGACATGCATTTCACATTTATCTTTTAGACTCGTATCCAGGAAGCGATGGGTGTGAAATTGAAGTTTAGCACTGCGTTTCATCCGCAGACAGATGGGCAGACGGAACGTGTGAATTAAGTTCTGGAAGACATGTTGCAAGCTTGTGTTTTGGATTTTAAGGACAGTTGGGATAATTGTCTTCCTTATGCAGAGTTCGCATATAATAACAGTTTCCAGGCGAGTATTGGCATGGCTCCCTATGAGGCGTTGTATGGTCGCCCGTGCAGAGCACCGCATTGCTGGGCAGAAGTTGGCGAGCGTAGTTTGATTGGCCCAGAATTGGTGCAGGCAACTTTAGAGAAAGTTGACATTATTCGACGTCGACTTCTGACAGCCCAGAGTAGGCAGAAGAGTTATGCTGATACGAGGCGGCGACCGCTTGAGTTTGAGGTTGGAGACCATGTATTTCTTAAGGTTTCCCTATGAAGGGAGTTCTGCGGTTCAGTAAGAAGGGAAAGTTTACGCCGAGATTTATTGGTCCATTTCAAATTCTGGATCAAGTGGGAGCGGTAGCATACCGCCTTACTTTGCCCACACCACTTGCGGGCGTGCATAACGTATTTCATGTTTCTATGCTGAAGAAGTACGTTCGTGATCCTTCGCATATTATCAGTTGGAAGCAGGTGCAGTTGAGCAAGATGTCACATATGTACTGCGACCGACGCGTATTCTAGACAGGAAGGAGCAGGTATTGCGTAGCAAAGTCATCCCTCTTGTGAAAGTTCTATGGACACATCATAGTGAGGAAGAGGCTACTGGGGAGTCTGAAGCTAAGGTTAGAAAGAGCTACCCTCAAATCCTTGAGGAATATGAGAAGGTACGAATTTTTAGGATGAAATTTTCTTTAAGGGGGGTAGATTGTAATGACCCAAAAAATTTTGTGCCAAGACCCGAGTACTACCTCTATTTTTCTTAGAAGTTATTTGTGGGGTAATTAGCGCTAAACTCGATTGCTTGTGAAATTAGCATCAATCACTTTTAATTTGATCTGCATGACTCAAAACCCGTAGGATCATTAGCGCTAGGTTACTCTAAAATCTGGGATTCATCGCTAAATCCAGTTGCTCTTGGGAATTTTTGAAAGTTCTGGATCGGACCTGGACCGTGCATCGAAAGTCCGATAGCGATGATCTTAGGCAGTATTGGTCACCATGTTAGACTTGACCATCACCTCAAAAATCAAGTCCAGATGATGTTCTGGGTCGATTTGATTCAGTCCGGAGTGAAGAGTGTGAGAACGGTGAGAAATTAAGTGTGCTTTTATGAAATCTGAGTCGTGTCGCTTGAGCGATGATTTTAAGCAATCTGGTCGTTGGATTCTGACCCAATTTCACCCTCAGATCAGGGAAGGTGGCCCAGGCATGTCATAGTGCTTGTGGACCTGATCGAGTTTCGGTGACCGTTGAATTAAGTGTGGTCTGCCACAGCTGATCTGAAGATCCGATCGGTACGAAAACTCAGCCTGACCTAGATCCATGGTCAGTGAGCTTAAGTCCGATCGCATGTGGAAAAAGGCCCACCGGAAGTGCTCCGTTGGATCGAGAGAGGCTTGTTTTGGTTATAACCTAAGTATACCTTTGCCCTGGGGTTATTTTCATCAATGTTAGGCCTATATATAGACCTTAAAACCCTAACTCTCTTTTCCATACGAATTTCCTAACCCTAGCTAAGGAAGAGAGAGGAAAGAGAGAGAAAGTGAGGGAGAAGTTGGTGAATCATCTTAGATTCTTTCCTGTTACTCTACATCCTTAAACCTCCACTTTTGAATCCTTATTCCGGCGATTCTAAGTTCTTCTTTGGGTAAGTTAACCTAACCCTAATCTGTTTTAGAGCTTAGAATAGTCTATGTGTTGTTGTAGCTCATTTCTATTCTTGCTTTAGGTTATCTTGTCGCCATTGACGAAGACATATCGTCTGAATCAGTTCGGTGTTCTATTTCTGGTTTAAGGTGCGGACTTTAATCGTATAGGTTATGGTTTTCAAGGCTTTCAATGCCAGCTAATGGTTTATTCTTGTTATGGATGAGATTTCACATGCCAAATATTATGTTTATATTGTATTCCTGATGTATATGCCTTGTGTAGAGATTTGTGTATTCCTTGTGTATGTAGAAAGTACTGTATACGTATAAAATATGAACATGTGATTGCCATGATTATTTGTCGTGTACTTGTGCAAATTGTATGTGTGACTATTCCTTGGCAAAAGGAATTGTCCAAATGCGTGTATTTCAACATGCGTCATGCATGTTGAACTATGCATTCTAAGTGTTTGTAGAAATGTCTGAATGATCTAAAGTGTAATATATTAACCTAATTGCGGGCGTTAAGAAGCAATTCTCAACACTCCTATTGGTGTGTATGTTTTCTTATATGCAAGTCATATTCCTTGTTGTTTAAGTTCAAGCAGTACTTATGTGTAAATCCATATTGAGTTGATATTCTGCAAATGCTCACATGCTACATGATTTGAATTATTGTTCCATTACTGTTCTAAATTCTATATGAATATCTGTTTTAGTAGAATGTGTTTGGGACTATGATTAGTCCAGGAGATCGGTAATCAGCCTTGAGTTTGTGGCTGAGGATGCTTTCGCCACAAAGGACGTAATTTGACGAACCCGAGTCGTATTAGAGTTGTCGGCAGTGGTTTGGTCACACGGAGTGTTTACGCACTCTATGTCGTTCAACCCAACGTGCACTCGTACTAGTTGAGTTCGTCAAGTAACCCGATTGTCCGATGTATGGTCACCATGTATGGACGCTATTGCTTGAATCTAAGGTACCGAACTTACCAGTGCAAATCCTGTTAACCATTGTACCTTGATCCGCTAAGACTCATGAGCTGGACATGGTGGTATGGGACACCGTGGTCGAGCTGTCGGCCTACACTGGGGTGACGAGCCTCCCCGTTGTGAACCAGTGAGCAACCAAACTTGTGAGCCGATTATGGTGGTATGGGACACTATATTCGTGCTGTCGACGAGCCCTTTGTAGTGACCTCGAGCATGCCTGGATACCGCATTGAGGTGACAAGCCTTAGTGTAATAATGAAGGTATGATAGGCGTGCATTGATTGGTGACGAGCCCTTTGCAGCGACCTAAAACCATATAATCGTATGAGATTGTCTAGGACTGACGACCCTAGAATGGATCACTGTTTGGATGCTGATATGAGGAAGGTACCTTAACTTCCCAATCCTGCTGTATGAAAAGGACTAATAACAACTTGGTAATCATGTTCATGCACCGCATTGCATGTGCCTGGAAGAGGTGGAGCACTTTGAGGTAGTGTCATGCGTAACGTAAGATGAAGACGCTGAGGGTGTACGCGCGAGGGCACGCATCATTCTACATACATCCTTGCACTAACAAGAGTACTTAGGACATGTTTGATTGTTCTACTTTATCATTACTGCTTGATTGAATTGATAACATGTTAACCTTTGCTTTATTGTTCTACTGAGTTGATCACTCACTCCCACGTTCTGGGGTGGTGTTTAAACACCCACCAGACTCTGTCTTAGTTGCAGATATTGATGCGACCTCTGGGCAGAGTAGGAGATCGAGGATGATGAGGCTGCATTTTCTTTCATGCAGTTTTCAGGCGGGTTCTAGTGAGCCTTGTTCTGATGCTGGGATTCTGGGATTTCTTTTTGGGAATAGATGATGCCATTTGATACTTGTAATTTTGATAGTAACACTTGTAAGTATGACCTGGTATGTATATGTATTTCAAGGAATTGCACATGTACACATATATTACTTTAAGTCTTCCGCTTGCATTCTTCACTTATCCCTGAATTATGTTTGCAGTTTGGCTTAATCTATTCCATGTTTTATGCACTCATACAGAAAACATACATCCATCATTCAATATGTTGCATAAGTGATGTTTTGAAACTCGGGAGCTGAGTTATGCTCGACCCCCGAATTTCAGGGCGTTACAAGTTGGTATCAGAGCATGATCTGGATTAAACTATGAGCATAAACTGTGAAGACTCCAACAATTTACGCACATAAACTGTGAAAAATCCAGAAGCTTGCCAACACAATTTGTGAAGACTCAAACACTTTGTGCACACAATCTTCAAAGACTTCAACAACTTGTGAGAGCATACTGTGAAGACTGCATCAGCTTACGAGCACAAACAATGAAGAGTCCAACAATTTGCACACACAAACTGTGAAGATTCCAACAGCTTGGGAGCACAAACTGTGAAGACTCAAACACCTTGTGCGCACAAATTGTGAAGACTCTAACAACTTGCGAGAACAAACAGTGAAGACTACATTAGCTTGCAAGCATAAACTCTAAACACTCCAATAGCTTGTGAGCACAACTGTGAAGACTACAACAATTTGCGCACACAAATAGTGAAGAATCCAACAGCTTGCGAGCTCAAACTGTAAAGACACCAACAATGTCGAGAACAAACTGTGAAGACTGCATCAGCTTGCGAGAAAAAAACTATCAAGTCTAACAATTTGCATGCACAAATTGTGAAGACTCTAACAGTTTATGAGCAAAACTGTGAAGACTCCAAGAACTTGCATGCACAAACTGTGAATACTCCAACAGCTTGTGACAAAAAATATTAACTACCCCAACAGTTTGCGTGCACAAACTATGAAGAATCCAACAGCTTACGAGCACAAACTGTGAAGACTTAAACACATTGTGCGCACAAACTGTGAAGACTCCAAGAACTCGGAAACCGGACTCACAAAATTCATGATCGCCGAATCCGGTGCCGACAACCTCCATAGTACCCCATTCTCGACTCCTGGCACCCATACACCAGGTTCCGATCCTGGGATCCTACAAGGAGGATTTCTAATATCAATTTAATTCATAATGAGCATAACCATAAGCATAACCCACGAACAATAACCATAAGAACACCATCACAAAATCTACTAATATAATCATTTGAGTACAATGAAAGGAAAATACATAAATCGAAAATCAAGCTCCAAAAGATCGCCGCATGCTCCAAGCTCAACACTGCCGCAACCTATGTCACCGCACGCATCTATCGTGCATGCTTTATAGTAAAGCTTAGAGGGTGGTGGTGTGTATACAAGGTAAGTGTCAAGTATCAACATAATGACATCATCATATAAGACCAAAATAAATACTCTTAGGAAGAATCAACTTTTGCCACGTTTAAGAAATGCGATTTTTGGAAAGAGGAAGTCAAGTTCCGGGACATGTGGTGTCCAAGGAAGGGATAGTTCGATCTTGCTAAGGTAGTGCAGCTTAAGACCGAAGCAGCTGGTTCGATTCTGAGGTGAGAAGCTTTCGGGGTCTTGCAGCTATTATCGACTCTTCATACGAGACTTCTCGAAGATAGCCAGACCGTTGTCGCAGTTGACACGGAAAGATTTGAAGTTTGCTTGGAATGAGAGGGCGGAGATAGCTTTTCAAGAGCTGAAGGACAAGTTGACATCCGCCCCTGTGCTAGTATTACCAGAGCAAGGGGTTAAGTATATTATATATACTGACGCCTCTCGCGTTGGTCTGGGTTGTGTCTTTATGCAGAAGGACAGGGTGATTGCTTATGCTTCGAGACAGTTGAGGAAACACGAAGAGAATTACCCTACACAAGACCTCGAGTTGGTAGCTGTCATTTTTGCATTAAAGCTCTGGAGACATTACCTCTATGGAGAGGAGTTCGAGCTCTTTTGCGACCACAAGAGCCTTAAGTATATTTTTACGCAGCGTGATTTAAATATGAGGCAGCGCCGATGGATGGAAACATTGAAAGACTTTAAGTTCGATGTTTCTTACCATCCGGGCAAGGCGAACCTTGTGGTAGACGCGTTGAGTCGCAAGAAGGCTATAGAGTTTACGGCTCCTCTAATGATAGAAGAATGGGATATATTGGAGTTTGTGCGAGACTTCGAGCAGAAGCTTACAGTGGAAGAGCCGTATGAGGTTATCGCACACATTCGTGTACAGCCCCTTATTGATGAAGAGATCGTTGCAGCTCATGCAGATGATGAGCTTTTGGCGAAGATGAGAAAGCGGGTTGGTACAGATGAGAACTCCGACTGAAGTGTTAGTTCTGATGGGGGGCTACGATTTCATGGCCGGTTATGTGTCCCAGACATTCCTGACTTGAGACGGGAGGTTCTCGAGTCAACCCATACTTCTAAGCTTGCGATGCATCCAGGTAGCACGACGATGTATCAGGATATGAGAAGATCATATTGGTGGGACAACATGAAGGTCCATATTGCTGAGTTTGTATCTCGTTGTCTCACGTGCCAGCAGGTCAAGGCAGAGCATCGCCGACCTCCTGGGCTGCTTCAGCCCATTCGCATAGCAGAATGGAAGTGGGAATTCATCTCTATGGATTTTATTTCAAGGTTGCCGAGAACGAGGAAGGGACATGACTCTATTTGGGTGATCGTCGACCGATTGACGAAGTCGGCTCACTTCTTACCGATCAGAGTCACAAACTCTGCAGACGAGTTGGCTAGGTTGTATATCAAGGAGATTGTACGTTTGCATGGAGTTCCCTTGGAGATTGTCTCTGACATAGACATGCATTTCACATTTATCTTTTAGACTTGTATCCAGGAAGCGATGGGTGTGAAATTGAAGTTTAGCACTGCGTTTCATCCGCAGACAGATGGGCAGACGGAACGTGTGAATTAAGTTCTGGAAGACATGTTGCAAGCTTGTGTTTTGGATTTTAAGGACAGTTGGGATAATTGTCTTCCTTATGCAGAGTTCGCATTCCAGGCGAGTATTGGCATGGCTCCCTATGAGGCGTTGTATGGTCGCCCGTGCAGAGCACCGCATTGCTGGGCAGAAGTTGGCGAGCGTAGTTTGATTGGCCCAGAATTGGTGCAGGCGACTTTAGAGAAAGTTGACATTATTCGACGTCGACTTCTGACAGCCCAGAGTAGGCAGAAGAGTTATGCTGATACGAGGCGGCGACCGCTTGAGTTTGAGGTTGGAGACCATGTATTTCTTAAGGTTTCCCCTATGAAGGGAGTTCTGCGGTTCAGTAAGAAGGGAAAGTTTACGCCGAGATTTATTGGTCCATTTCAAATTCTGGATCAAGTGGGAGCGGTAGCATACCGCCTTACTTTGCCCACACCACTTGCGGGCGTGCATAACGTATTTCATGTTTCTATGCTGAAGAAGTACGTTCGTGATCCTTCGCATATTATCAGTTGGGAGCAGGTGCAGTTGAGCAAGATGTCACATATGTACTGCGACCGACGCGTATTCTAGACAGGAAGGAGCAGGTATTGCGTAGCAAAGTCATCCCTCTTGTGAAAGTTCTATGGACGCATCATAGTGAGGAAGAGGCTACTGGGGAGTCTGAAGCTAAGGTTAGAAAGAGATACCCTCAAATCCTTGAGGAATATGAGAAGGTACGAATTTTTAGGATGAAATTTTCTTTAAGGGGGGTAGATTGTAATGACCCAAAAAATTTTGTGCCAAGACCCGAGTACTACCTCTATTTTTCTTAGAAGTTATTTGTGGGGTAATTAGCGCTAAACTCGATTGCTTGTGAAATTAGCATCAATCACTTTTAATTTGATCTGCATGACTCAAAACCCGTAGGATCATTAGCGCTAGGTTACTCTAAAATCTGGGATTCATCGCTAAATCCAGTTGCTCTTGGGAATTTTTGAAAGTTCTGGATCGGACCTGGACCGTGCATCGAAAGTCCGATAGCGATGATCTTAGGCAGTATTGGTCACCATGTTAGACTTGACCATCACCTCAAAAATCAAGTCCAGGATGAACACGGTGCATTTTCTTGCATCCGGAGTGAAGAGTGTGAGAACGGTGAGAAATTAAGTGTGCTTTTATGAAATCGAGTCGTGTCGCTTGAGCGATGATTTTAAGCAATCTGCGTTGGATTTCGACCCAATTTCACCCTCGGATCGGGGAAGAGCCCATGCATGTCATAGTGCTTGTGGACTGATCGAGTTTCGTGACCGTTGAATTAAGTGTGGTCTGCCACAGCTCCGAAGATCCGATCGGTACGAAAACTCAGCCTGACCTAGATCCATGGTCAGTGAGCTTAAGTCCGATCGCATGTGGAAAAAGGCCCACCGGAAGTGCTCCGTTGGATCGAGAGAGGCTTGTTTTGGTTATAACCTAAGTATACCTTTGCCCTGGGGTTATTTTCATCAATGTTAGGCCTATATATAGACCTTAAAACCCTAACTCTCTTTTCCATACGAATTTCCTAACCCTAGCTAAGGAAGAGAGAGGAAAGAGAGAGAAAGTGAGGGAGAAGTTGGTGAATCATCTTAGATTCTTTCCTGTTACTCTACATCCTTAAACCTCCACTTTTGAATCCTTATTCCGGCGATTCTAAGTTCTTCTTTGGGTAAGTTAACCTAACCCTAATCTGTTTTAGAGCTTAGAATAGTCTATGTGTTGTTGTAGCTCATTTCTATTCTTGCTTTAGGTTATCTTGTCGCCATTGACGAAGACATATCGTCTGAATCAGTTCGGTGTTCTATTTCTGGTTTAAGGTGCGGACTTTAATCGTATAGGTTATGGTTTTCAAGGCTTTCAATGCCAGCTAATGGTTTATTCTTGTTATGGATGAGATTTCACATGCCAAATATTATGTTTATATTGTATTCCTGATGTATATGCCTTGTGTAGAGATTTGTGTATTCCTTGTGTATGTAGAAAGTACCGTATACGTATAAAATATGAACATGTGATTGCCATGATTATTTGTCGTGTACTTGTGCAAATTGTATGTGTGACTATTCCTTGGCAAAAGGAATTGTCCAAATGCGTGTATTTCAACATGCGTCATGCATGTTGAACTATGCATTCTAAGTGTTTGTAGAAATGTCTGAATGATCTAAAGTGTAATATATTAACCTAATTGCGGGCGTTAAGAAGCAATTCTCAACACTCCTATTGGTGTGTATGTTTTCTTATATGCAAGTCATATTCCTTGTTGTTTAAGTTCAAGCAGTACTTATGTGTAAATCCATATTGAGTTGATATTCTGCAAATGCTCACATGCTACATGATTTGAATTATTGTTCCATTACTGTTCTAAATTCTATATGAATATCTGTTTTAGTAGAATGTGTTTGGGACTATGATTAGTCCAGGAGATCGGTAATCAGCCTTGAGTTTGTGGCTGAGGATGCTTTCGCCACAAAGGACGTAATTTGACGAACCCGAGTCGTATTAGAGTTGTCGGCAGTGGTTTGGTCACACAGAGTGTTTACGCACTCTATGTCGTTCAACCCAACGTGCACTCGTACTAGTTGAGTTCGTCAAGTAACCCGATTGTCCGATGTATGGTCACCATGTATGGACGCTATTGCTTGAATCTAAGGTACCGAACTTACCAGTGCAAATCCTGTTAACCGTGGTACCTTAATCCGCTAAGACTCATGAGTCGGACATGGTGGTATGGGACACCGTGGTCGAGCTGTCGGCTATGCTGGGGTGATGAGCCTTCACGTAGTGACCAGTGAGCAACCAAACTCGTGAGCCGATTATGGTGGTATGGGACACTATATTCGTGCTGTCGACGAGCCCTTTGTAGTGACCTCGAGCATGCCTGGATACCGCATTGAGGTGACAAGCCTTAGTGTAATAACGAAGGTATGATAGGCGTGCATTGATTGGTGACGAGCCCTTTGCAGCGACCTAAAACCATATAATCGTATGAGATTGTCTAGGACTGACGACCCTAGAATGGATCACTGTTTGGATGCTGATATGAGGAAGGTACCTTAACTTCCCAATCCTGCTGTATGAAAAGGACTAATAACAACTTGGTAATCATGTTCATGTACCGCATTGCATGTGCCTGGAAGAGGTGGAGCACTTTGAGGTAGTGTCATGCGTAACGTAAGATGAAGACGTTGAGGGTGTACGCGCGAGGGCACGCATCATTCTACATACATCCTTGCACTAATAAGAGTACTTAGGACATGTTTGATTGTTCTACTTTATCATTACTGCTTGATTGAATTGATAACATGTTAACCTTTGCTTTATTGTTCTACTGAGTTGATCACTCACTCCCACGTTCTGGGGTGGTGTTTAAACACCCACCAGACTCTGTCTTAGTTGCAGATATTGATGCGACCTCTGGGCAGAGTAGGAGATCGAGGATGATGAGGCTGCATTTTCTTTCATGCAGTTTTCAGGCGGGTTCTAGTGAGCCTTGTTCTGATGCTGGGATTCTGGGATTTCTTTCTGGGAATAGATGATGCCATTTGATACTTGTAATTTTGATAGTAACACTTGTAAGTATGACCTGGTATGTATATGTATTTCAAGGAATTGCACATGTACACATATATTACTTTAAGTCTTCCGCTTGCATTCTTCACTTATCCCTGAATTATGTTTGCAGTTTGGCTTAATCTATTCCATGTTTTATGCACTCATACAGAAAACATACATCCATCATTCAATATGTTGCATAAGTGATGTTTTGAAACTCGGGAGCTGAGTTATGCTCGACCCCCGAATTTCAGGGCGTTACATTACGAGAACAAACAATGAAGACTCCAACAGCTTATGAGCATAAACTGTGAAGACTCCAACAATTTACGCACATAAACTGTGAAAAATCCAGAAGCTTGCCAACACAATTTGTGAAGACTCAAACACTTTGTGCACACAATCTTCAAAGACTTCAACAACTTGTGAGAGCATACTGTGAAGACTGCATCAGCTTACGAGCACAAACAATGAAGAGTCCAACAATTTGCACACACAAACTGTGAAGATTCCAACAGCTTGGGAGCACAAACTGTGAAGACTCAAACACCTTGTGCGCACAAATTGTGAAGACTCTAACAACTTGCGAGAACAAACAGTGAAGACTACATTAGCTTGCAAGCATAAACTCTAAACACTCCAATAGCTTGTGAGCACAACTGTGAAGACTACAACAATTTGCGCACACAAATAGTGAAGAATCCAACAGCTTGCGAGCTCAAACTGTAAAGACACCAACAATGTCGAGAACAAACTGTGAAGACTGCATCAGCTTGCGAGAAAAAAACTATCAAGTCTAACAATTTGCATGCACAAATTGTGAAGACTCTAACAGTTTATGAGCAAAACTGTGAAGACTCCAAGAACTTGCATGCACAAACTGTGAATACTCCAACAGCTTGTGACAAAAAATATTAACTACCCCAACAGTTTGCGTGCACAAACTATGAAGAATCCAACAGCTTACGAGCACAAACTGTGAAGACTTAAACACATTGTGCGCACAAACTGTGAAGACTCCAAGAACTTGCGAGAACAAACTGTGAAGACTCCGTCAGCTTGTGAGCACAAACTATGAAGAATCCAATAGCTTGCGACCAAAAAATTTCAAGACTCAAACTGCATGCGGCACAAACTGTGAAGAATTTAAAATTTTACGTGCACAAACTGTGAAGACTTCAACAACATGCGAAAACAAACTTTAAAGTTTCCAACAATTTACAAGCACAAACACTAAAGACTCCAATAGCTTGCGAGCACAAACTATGAAGACTCCTACAATTTGTACGCACAGACTATGAAGAATTCGACAGCTTGCGAGCACAAACTTTGAATACTCAAACACTTGTGCGCACAAACTGTAAAGACTCCAACAACTTGCGAGAACAAATGGTAAAGACTCCATGAGCTTGCGAGCACAAATTATGAAGACTGCATCAACTTTCGAGCATAAACTTTGAAAACCCCAACATCTTGTGAGCACAAACTGTGAAGATTCCAACAATTTGTGGGCACAAACTGTGAAGACTCCAACAACTTGCGACCAAAAACTATGACGACACCAAAAATTTGTGCGCATAAACTATGAAGAATCGAAGAGCTTACGAGTATAAACTGTGAAGACTCAAACACTTTGTGTGCACAAATTATGAAACTATAACAACTTGCGAGAACAAACTATGAAGACTCCATCAGCATGGGTGGAAAACTGTGAAGACTCCAACAACTTGCGACAAAAATCTGTGACTACTGTAAAAATTTGAGCACACAAACTTTGAAGAATCCAATAGCTTGAGATCACAAACTCTGAAGACTACAATACTTTGTGCGTACAAACCGTGAAGACTCCAATAGCATGCGAGCACAAACGGTGAAGACTCCAACAGCATGCGAGCACAAACTGTCAAGACTCAAACACTTTGTGTGCATAAAGTGTGAATACTCCAACAACTTACAAGAATAAACTGTGAAGACTTCATCAGCTTGCAAGCACAAACTACGTAAACTCCAACAGATTGTGAGTACAACTGTGAAGACTCTAACAACTTGCAAGCACAAACTATAAAGAGTCCAACATTTTGTGCGTACAAACTATTAAGACTCTAACAGCTTGCGAGCACATACTGTGAAGACTCCAACAACTTGGGCGCACAAACTGTGAAGACACCAATAAATTGTGATAAAAAACTATAACTACAACAAAAATTTGAGTGCACAAATTGTGAAGAATCCAACAGCTTGTGAGCAAAAACTGTGAATACACAAACACTTTGAGCGTACAAATTGTGAAGACTCCAATAGCTTGCGAGCACAAGCTATGAATACTCAAACACTTTGAGCACACAAACTATGAAGACTCCAATAGCCTGTGACCAAATTCTGTGACTACTGTAAAATTTTAAGCGCAAAAACTATGACGAATCCAACAGCTTCAAAGCACAAACAGTGAAGACCCAAACACTATGTGCGCACAAACTATGAAAACTCCAACGGCTTGCGAGCACAAACTGTGAAGACTCAAACACTTTGTATGCATGAATTATGAAGACTCCAACGGCTTGCGAGCACAAAATGTGAAGACTCAACAGCGTGCGAGCACAAACTGTGAAGTCTCAAAAACTTTATGCGCACAAATTGTGAATACTCTAACAACTTGCGAGACTAAACTACGAATACTTCATCTGCTTGCGAGCACAAACTATGAAGACTCCAACAGATTGCAAATAGAAACTGTGAAGACTCCAACAACTTGCAAGCACAAACTGTGAAGAGTCCAACACTTTGCGAGCACAAACTGTGAAGACTCCAACAGCTTGCGAGCACAAACTGTGAAGACTCCAACAGGATGCGAGCACAAACTGTTAAGACTCAAACACTTTATGCGCACAAAGTGTGAATACTCCAACAACTTACAAGAATAAACTGTGAAGACTTCCTCATCTTGCGAGCACAAACTATGTAGACTCTAATAGATTGAAAGTATAAATTGTGAAGACTCCAACAACTTCCAAGCACAAAATGTGAAGAGTCAATTTTACGTGGACAAACTGGGAAGACTCTAACAGCTTGCGAGCACAAACTGTGAAGACTTCAATAGCTTGGGCGCACAAACTGTGAAGACCCCAACAACTTGCGACCAAAAACTGTGACTATTGCAAAAAATTGAGTGCACAAACTGTGAAGAATCCAATAGCTTGTGACCACAAACTGTGAATACTCAAACACTTTGTGAGCACAAACTGTGAAGACTCCAACAGCCTGCGACCAAAAACTATGACTACTGTAAAAGTTTAGGAGCAAAAACTATGAAGAATCCAATAGCTTACGAGCACAAACAGTGAAGACTCAAACACTTACTCCGCACAAACTATAAAGACTCCAAAAGCTTACGAGCACAAACTGTGAAGACTCCAATAACGTGCGAGCACAAACTATTAAGACTTAAACACTTTGTGCGCACAAATTATGATGACTCCAATGGCTTGCGAGCACAAACTGTGAAGACTCTAACAGCGTGCGAGCAAACTGTGAAGACTCAAACACTTTATGCGCACAAATGGTGAATACTCCAATAACTTGTGAGAACAAACTATGATGACATCATCATCTTGCGAGCACAAACTATGAAGACTCCAACAGATTACGAGCACAAACTGTGAAGACTTCAACAACTTGCAAGCACAAACTGTGAAGAGTCCAACACTTTACGCGCACAAACTATGAAGACACCAACAGCTTGCGAGCACAGACTATGAAGACTCCAACAGCATGGGTGGTAAACTATGAAGACTCCAATAGCTTGCCACCAAAAACTGTAACTACTACAAAATTTTGAGTGCACAAACTTTAAATAATCGAACAGCTTTCGAGAACATGCTATGAAGACTCCAACAGCTTGCGAGCATAAACTGTGAAGGCTCCAACAGCGTGCGGGCACAAACTGTTAAGACTCAAACACTTTGTGCGCATAAAGTATGAATACTCCAATAACTTATAAGAATAAACTATGAAGACTTCATTAGCTTGCGAGCACAAACTATGTAAACTCCAACAGATTGCGATTACAAACTCTGAAGACTCCAACCACTTGCAAGCACAAACTGTGAAGAGTCTAACATTTTGTGCGCACAAATTGTGAAGACTCTAACAGCTTGCGAGCACAAACTGTGAAAACTCCAATAACTTGGGTGAACAAACTGTGAAGACACTAACAACTTACGACCAAAAACTATGACTATTGTAAAAAATTTGAGTGCACAAACCATAAAGAATCAAACAGCTTGTGGGCAAAAACTGTGAATACTCAAACACTTTGTGCGCAGAAACTATGAAGACTCCAACAGCTTTGGACCAAAAACTGTGACTACTGTAAAAATTTAAGCACAAAAACTATGAAGAATCCAATAGCTTACGAGCATAGATGGTGAAGACTCAAACACTTTGTGTGCAGAAACTATGATGACTCCAACTGCTTTTGAGCACAAACTGTGAAGACTCCAATAGCGTGCGAGCACAAACAGTGAAGACTCAAACACTTTGTGCCCATAAATTAAGAAGACTCCGACAGCTTGCGAGCACAAACTGCAAAGACTCCAACAGCATGCGAGCACAAACTGTAAAGACTAAAACACTTTGTGCGCACAAATTGTGAATACTCCAATAACTTGCGAGAACAAACTATGAAGACTTCATCAGCTTACGAGCACAAAGTATAAAGACTCCAACAAATTATGAGCACAAACTTTGAAGACTGCAACAACTTACAAGAACAAACTGTGAAGAGTCTAACACTTTGCGCGTAAAAACTATGAAGACACCAACAGCATACAACCAAAAATTATGATGACTTTAATAATTGGTGTGCACAAATTGTGAAGAATCCAACAACTTGTGAGCACAAACTGTGAAGACTCGAACACTTTATATGAATAAATTGTTAAGAATCCAACAACTTGCGAGAACAAATTGTGAAGACTCCATCAGCTTGCAAGCATAAAAATTGAAGACTCTAACAACTTGCAATCATAAATTATGAAGACTCTAACAATTTACACGCTTAAACTGTGAAGAATCTAGAAGCTTGCGAGCACAAATTGTGAAGACTCAAATACTCTGTGCGCACAATCTATGAAGACTTCAACAACTTGCGAGAGCAAATTGTGATGATTGCATTAGCTTACGAGCACAAACAATGAAGAGTTCAACAATTTGCGCGCACAAACTGTGTGATTCCAACAGCTTGGGAGCACAAACTGTGAAGACTCAAACACTTTGTGCGCACAAATTGTGAAGACTTTAACAACTTGTGAGAACAAATAATGAAGACTCTATCAGCTTGCAAGCACAAACTCTGAACACTCCAACAGCTTGCGAGCACAAACTATGAAGACTCCAACAATTTACGTGCACAAACTGTGAAGAATCCAACAACTTACGAGCATAAATTGTAAAGACTCAAACACTTTGTGCGTACAAACTATGAAGACTACAACAATTTCCAGAATAAAATGTGAAGACTGCATCAACTTGCGAGCAAAAACTATCATGACTCTAACAATTTGCGTGCACAAACTGTGAAGACTCCAACAGTTTACGAGCAAAACTGTGAAGACTCCAAGAACTTACGTGCACAGGCTGTGAATACTCTAACAACTTGTGACAAAAAATTGTGACTACTCCAACAGTTTGCGCGCACAAACTCTGAAGAATCCAACAGCTTGCGAGCACAAAATTTGAAGACTTGAACACATTGTGCGCACAAACTGTGAAGACTCCAAGAACTTGCGAGAACAAACTGTGAAGACTCCGTCAGCATGTGAGCACAAACTATGAAGAATCCAACAACTTGCGTGCAAAAACTGTGAATACTCAAACACTTTATGCAAAGAAACTATGAAGACTCTTCCAGCTTGCGACTAAAAACTGTGACTACTGTAAAAATTTAAGTGCAAAAACTATGAAGAATCCAACAGCTTACGAGCACAAATTGTGAAGTCTCAAACACTTTGTGCACAGAATTTATGATGACTCCAACAGCTTTCGAGCACAAACTGTGAAGACTCCAACAGCGTGCAACCACAAACTGCGAAGACTCAAACACTTTGTACTACAAATTAAGAGGACTCCAACAGCTTGCAAGCACAAAATGCGAAGACTCAAATAGTGTGCGAGCACAAACTGTAAAGACTCAAACACTTTGTGGGCATAAATTGTGAATACTCCAATAACTTGCGAGAACAAATTGTGAAGACTTCATCAACTTGCGAGCAAAAACTATGAAGACTCCAATAGATTGCAGGCACAAACTGTGAAGACTCCAAAAACTTGCAAGCATAAACTATGAAGAGTCCAACACTTTACGTGATCAAACTGTGAAGACTCCAACAGGTTACGACAAAAAACTATAATGACTCTAACAATTTGTGCACACAAATTTTGAACACAAATTTTGAAGAATCCAACAGCTTGTGAGCACAAACTATGAAGACTCAAACACTTTGTGTGAATAAACTGTTAAGAATCCAACAACTTGCGAGAACAAACTATGAAGACTCCATCAGCTTGCGAGCACAAACAATGAAGACTCCAATAGCTTGCGATCATAAAGTATCAAGACTAACAATTTACGTGTATAAACTGTGAAGAATCTAGAAGCTTGCGAGCACAAATTGTGAAGACTCAAACACTTTGTGCGCACAATGTATGAAGACTCCAACGACTTGCGAGAGCAAACTATGATGACTGCATTAGCTTACAAGCACAAATAATGAAGAGTCCAACAATTTGCGCGCATAAACTGGAAATATTCCAACAGCTTGGAAGCACAAACTGTGAAGACTAAAACACTTTGTGCGCACAAATTGTGAAGACTCTAACAACTTACGAGAACAAACAATGAAGACTCCATCAGCTTGCAAGCACAAACTCCGAATACTCTAGCAGCTTGCGAGCACAAACTGTGAAGACTCCAACAATTTGCGCGCACAAACAGTGAAGAATCCAACAGCTTGCAAGCACAAACTGTAAAGACACTTTTTGCGTACAAACTATGAAGATTTCAACAATTGTGAGAACAAACTATGAAGACTGCATCAGCTTGCGAGAAAAAAGTATCAATACTACAACAATTGGAGCACACAAACTTTAAAGACTCCAACAGTTTGTGAGCACAAAATGAGAAGACTCCAACAGCTTGCATGCACAAACTGTAAATACTCCAACAACTTGTGACAAAAAATTATGACTATTACAATAGTTTGCATGCACAAACTATGAAGAATCCAACAGCTTGCAAGCACAAACTATGAAGACTTAAACACATTGAGCGCCCAAATTGTGAAGACTCCAAGAACTTGCGAGATCAAACTCTAAAGACTCCGTCAGCTTGTGAGCACAAACTATGAAGAATACAACAGCTTGCGAGCACAAACTTTGAAGGCTCTAACCGTATGCGGCATAAACTGTGAAGATTTTAAAATTTTTCAAGCACAAACTGTGAAGACTTCAACAGCTTGCGAACATAAACTATGAAGACTCCAACAATTTACGCGCACAAACTGTGAAGAATCCAACAGCTTGTGAGCACAAATTATAAAGACTCAAAAACTTTGTGCGTACAAACTATGAAGACTACAACAATTTCGAGAACAAAATGTGAAGACTGCATCAGCTTGGGAGCAAAAACTATCAAGTCTCTAACAATTTGCGCGCACAAACTGGGAAGACTCCAACAGTTTGCGAGCAAAACTGTGAAGACTCTAAGAACTTGCATGCACAAGCTGTGAAACTCTAAAGCTTGTGACAAAAAATTGTGACTACTTCAACAGTTTGCGCGCACAATCTATGAAGAATCCAACAGCTTGCGAGCTCAAACTTTGAAGACTTAAACACATTGTGCGCACAAACTGTGAAGACTCCAAGAACTTGTGAGAACAAACTATGAAGACTCCGTCAGCTTATGAGCACAACTATGTAGAATCCAACATCTTGTGAGCACAAACTTTGAAGACTCCAAAAGCTTGCGAACACAAACTTTTAAGTTTCCAACAATTTGCATGCATAAATAGTAAAGACTCCAATAGCTTGCTAGCACAAACTATGAAGACTCCTACAATTTGCTCGCACAAACTATGAAGAATCCAACAGCTTGCGAGCACAAACTTTGAAGACTTTGCATTTGTGTGTACAAATTGTAAAGACTCCAACAACTTGTGAGAACAAACTGTGAAGACTCCATGAGCTTGCTAGCACAAGCTATGAAGACTCCATCAGCTTGCGAGCATAAACTCTGAAAACCCCAACATCTTGTGAGCATAAACTGTGAAGATTCCAACAATTTACGGGCAGAAACAGTGAAGACTCCAATAGCTTGCAACAAAAAATTGTGATGACACCAAAAATTTGCTCGCACAAACTGTGAAGAATCAAACAGCTTGCAAGTACAAATTGTGAAGACTCAAATACTTTGTGCGCACAAATTATGAAACTCCAACAACTTGCAAGAACAAACTGTGAAGACGTCATCAGCTTGCGAGCACAAACTATGAAGACAACAACAGCTTGCGAGGACAAACTGTGAAGACTTCAATAACTTACTAGCATAAACTGTGAAGAGTCCAACACTTTACACACACAAATTGTACAGACTCCAACAGCTTGCGAGCACAAACTATGAAGACTCCAACAGCATGGGCGAAAAACTGTGAAGACTCCAACAACTTGCGACCAAAAACTGTGACTACTACAAAAGTTTGACCGAATAAACTTTGAAGAATCTAACAGCTTGTGATCACAAACTAAGAAGACTCAGACACTTTGTGCGTTCAAACTGTGAAGACACCAACAGCTTGCGAGCATAAACTGTGAAGGCTCCAACAGCGTGCGAGCACAAACTATGTAGACTCCAACAGATTGCGAGTACAAACTGTGCAAACTGTGAAGACTCTAACAACTTGCAAGAACAAACTGTGAAGAGTCCAACATTTTGCGCACACAAACTGTGAAGACTCTAACAGCTTGTGAGCACAAACTGTGAAGACTCCAATAGCTTGGGTGCACAAACTGTGAAGACACCAACAACTAGCGATCAAAAACTGTGACTACTGCAAAGATTTGAGTGCACAAACTGTGAAGAATCCAACAGCTTGTGAGCACAAACTGTGAATACTCAAACACTTAGAGCGCCCAAACTATGAAGACTCCAACAACTTGCGACCAAAAACTATGACTTCTATAAGAATTTAAGCGCAAAAACTATGAAGAATCCAACAGCTTGCGAGCACAAACAATGAAGACTCAAACACTTTGTAAACACAAACTATGAAGACTTCAACAGCTTGCGACCACAAACTGTGAAAACTCCAACAACATGCGGGCACAAACTTAATGACTCAAACACTTTGTGCGCACAAATTATGAAGACTCCAACGGCTTGCGAGCACGAACTGTGAAGACTAACAACGTGCGAGCATAAAATGTGAAGACTCAAACACTTTATGCGCACAAATTGTGAATACTTCAATAACTTACAAGAACAAACTGTGAAGACTTCATCAGCTTACGAGCAAAAACTCTGAAGACTCCAATTGATTGCATGCACAAACTGTGAAGACTCCAACAATTTGCAAGCACATACTATGAAGAGTCTAACACTTAGCGCACACAAACTATGAAGACTCCAAAAGCTTGTGAGCACAAACTAAGAAGACTCCAATAGCATGCGAGCACAAACTGTTAAGACTCAAACACTCTGTGCATATAAATTGTGAATACTCCAATAACTTGTGAGAACAAACTGTGAAGACTGCATTAGCTTGCGAGCATAAACTATGAAGACTCCAATAGATTGCGAGCACAAACTGTGAAGACTCCAACAACTTGTAAGCCCAAATTGTGAAGAGTCCAAGACTTTGCGTGAACAAACTGTGAAGACTCCAATAGCATGTGACTAAAAACTTTGATGACTCTAACAATTTGTGCGCACAAATTGTGAAGAATCCAACAGCTTGTGAGCACAAACTGTGAAGACTCAAACACTTGGTGTGAACAAATTGTTAAGGATCTAACAACTTGCGAGAACAAACTATGAAGACTCCATCAGCTTGCGAACACAAACAGTGAAGACTCCAACAGCTTGCGAGCATAAAAGGTGAAGACTAACAATTTGCATGCATAAACTGTGAAGAATCTAAAAGCTTGCGAGCATAAATTGTGAAGACTCAAACACTTTGTGCGCACAAACTATGAAGACTCCAACAACTTGTGAGAACAAATTGTGAAGACTGCATCAGCTTATCAGCACAAACAATGAAGACTCCAACAATTTACCTGCACAAACTATGAAGATTTCAATTGCTAGGGAGCACAAACTGTGAAGACTCAAACACTTTGTGCGCACAAATTGTGAAGACTCTAACAACTTGTGAGAACAAACAGTGAAGACTCCATTAGCTTGCAAGCACAAACTCTGAACACTCCAACAGCTTGCGAGCACAAACTGTGAAGACTCCAACAATTTGTGCGAACAAACAGTGAAGAATTCAATAGCTTGTGAGCACAAACTATAAAGACTTAAACACTTTTTGCGTACAAACTATGAAGATTCCAACAATTGCGAGAACAAACTGTGAAGATTGCATCAGCTTGCGAGCAAAAACTATCAAGACTCCAACAATTTGAGCGCACAAACTGTGAAGACTCTAATAGTTTGTGAGCACAAATTGTGAAGACTCCAACAGCTTGCATGCACAGACTGTAAATACTCCAACACCTTGTGACAAAAAATTGTGACTACTGTAATAGTTTACGCGCATAAACTATGAAGAATCTAACAGCTTGCGTGCACAAATTGTGAAAACTTAAACACACTGTGTGCACAAACTGTGAAGACTCCAAGAACTTGCAAGAACAAACTCTGAAGACTCCGTCAGCTTGTGAACACAAACAATGAAGAATACAACAGCATGCGAACACAAACTTTGAAGACTCCAACCATATGTGGCACAAACTATGAAGATTCCAAAAATTTGTGTGCACAAACTGTGAAGACTTCAATAGCTTGTGAACATAAACTTTTAACTTTCCAACAATTTGCAAGCACAAACAGTAAAGACTCCAATAACTTGCAAGCACAAACTTTGAAGACTCAAACACTTTGTGCGTACAAACTATGAAGACTACAACAATTTTGAGAACAAAATGTGAAGACTGCATTAGCTTGCGAGCACAAACTATAAAGACTTCTACAATTTATAGGCACAAACTATGAAGAATCCGACAGCTTGTGAGCACAAACTTTGAAGACTCAAACACTTGTGCGCACAAACTGTAAAGACTCCAACAACTTGCAAGAACACAATGTGAAGACTCCATGAGCTTGCGAGCACAAACTATGAAGACTCCAACAGCTTGCGAGCACAAACTTTGAAAACCCCTACATCTTATGAGCACAAACTGTGAAGATTCTAACAATTTACGGGCACAAACTGTGAAGACTACAACAACTTGCAACCAAAAACTATGACGACACCAAAAATTTGCGCATACAAACTGTGAAGAATCCAATAGCTTGCGAGTACAAACTGTGAAGACTCAAACCCTTTGTGCGCACAAATTGTGAAACTCCAACAACTTGCGAGAATAGACTGTGAAGACTTCATCAGCTTGCTAGCACAAACTATGAAGACAACAACAGCTTACGAGCATAAACTGTGAAGACTTCAGCAGCTTGGTAGCACAAACTGTGAAGAGTCCAACACTTTGCGTGCTCAAACTGTATAGACTCCAATAGCTTGCGAGCACAAACTATGAAGACTCCAATAGCTTTGCGTGCTCAAACTGTATAGACTCCAATAGCTTGCGAGCACAAACTATGAAGACTCCAATAGCATGGCCATCAAACTGTAAAGACTCCAACAGCTTGCAACAAAAAACTGTGACTACTACAAAAATTTGAGCGCAGAAACTTTAAAGAATCCAACAGCTTGTGATCACAAACTGTGAAGACTCAAACACTTTGTGTGTTCAAACTGTGAAGACTCCAACCGCTTGTGAGCACAAACTGTGAAGACTCCAACAACGTACGAGCACAAACTGTTAAGACTCAAACACTTTGTGCGCACAAAGTGTGAATACTCCAACAACTTACAAGAATAAATTGTGAAGACTTCATTAGCTTGCTAGCACAAACCATGCAGACACCAAGAGATAGTGATTACAACATGTGAACCAACCAACAACTTGCAATCACAAACTGTGAAGAGTCCAACATTTTGTGCGCACAAAATGTGAAGACTCTAACAGCTTGCGAGCACAAACTGTGAAGACTCCAAAAGCTTGGGCGCATAAACTCTGAAGACACCAACAACTTGCGATAAAAAACTGTGACTACTGTAAAAATTTGAGTGAACAAACTATGAAGAATCCAACAGCTTGTGAGCACAAACTATGAATACTGAAATACTTTAAGCGCACAAACTGTGAAGACTCTAACAGCTTGCAAGAACAAGCTCTGAATACTCAAACACTTTGAGCGCACAAATTGTAAAGACTCCAGCAGCTTGCAACCAAAAAATTATGACTACTATTAAAATTTAAGCACAAAAACTACAAATAATCCAACAGCTTGCGAGCACAAACTGTAGAGACTCCAACAGCGTGCGAGCACAAACTGTAAACTGTGAAGACTCAAACACTTCGTGCACACAAATTATGAAGACTCCAACGGCTTGCGAGCACAAACTATGAAGACTCTAACAGCGTGCGAGCACAAACTGTGAAGACTAAAACACTTTATGCGCACAAATTGTGAATACTCCAATAACTTGCGAGAAAAAAGTGTGAAGACTTCATCAGCTTGCGAGCACAAACTATGTAGACTCCAACAGATTACGAGTACAAACTGTGAAGACTCCAAAAACTTGCAAGCACAAACTGTGAAGAGTCCAACATTTTGCGCGCACAAACTGTGAAGACTCTAATAGGTTGTGAGCACAAACTATGAAGACTCTAACAGCTTAGGCGCACAAACTGTGAAGACACTAACAACTTGCGACCAAAAACTGTGACTATTGCAAAAATTTGAGTGCACAAACTCTAAAGAATCCAACAGCTTGTGAGTATCAACTGTGAATACTTAAACACTTTGAGCGCACAAACTGGGAAGACTCCAATAGCTTGCGACCAAAAACTGTGACTATTGTAAAAATTTAAGCACAAAAACTATGAAGAATCCAACAGCATGTGAGCATAAACTATGAAGACTCAAACACTTTATGCGTACAAATTGTAAATACTCCAATAACTTACGTGAACAAACTATGAATGCTTTATCAGCTTGCGAGCACAAACTATGAAGTCTTCAATAGATTGCGAGCATAAACTGTGAAGAGTCCAACATTTTGTGTGCATAAACTATGAAGACTCTAACAGCTTGCCAGCAAAAACTGTGAAGACTCCAACAGCTTTGGCGCACAAACTGTGAAGACACCAACAACTTGCGACCAAAACCTATGACTACTGTAAAAATTTGAGTGCACAAACTATGAAGAATCCATCAACTTGCGGCCACAAACTGTGAATACTCAAACACTTTTTGCGCACAAAGAGTGAAGACTCCAACAACTTGCGATCAAAAACTTTGACAACTGTAAAAATTTAAGCGCAAAAACTATTAAGAATCCAACAGCTAGCGGGCATAAACTGTAAAGACTTAACCACTTTGTGCGCACAAACTATGAAGACTCCAATAGCTTGGGATACAAATGTGAAGACTCCAACAGTGTGTGAGCACAAACTGTGAAGACTCAAACACTTTGTGCGCACAAATTATGAAGACTCTAATGGCTTGCAAGCACAAACTGTGAAGACTCTAACATCGTGCGAGCACAAACTGTGAAGACTCAAACACTTTGTACGCACAAATAATGAATACTGCAATAACTTACGAGAATAAACTGTGAAGACTTTATCAGCTTGCGAGCACAAACTATGAAGACTACAATAGATTGCGAGCACAAACTGTGAAGACTCCAACAACTTGCAAGCACAAACTACGAAGAGACCAACACTTTGCGCACACAAACTGTGAAGACTCCAACATCTTGCGATAAAAAACTGTGATGACTCTAACAATTTGTGCGCATAAATTGTGAAGAATCCAACAGCTTGTTAGCACAAACTATGAAGACTCAAACACTTTGTGTGAATAAACTGTTAAGAATCCAACAACTTGCGAGAACAAACTGTGAAGACTCCATTAGCTTGCGAGCACAAACAATGAAGACTCAAACAATTTATGCCCACAAACTGTGAAGAATCTAAAAGCTTGCGAGCATAAATTGTGAAGACTCAAACACTTTGTGCTTACAAACTATGAAGACTCCAACAACTTGCAAGAACAAAATGTGAAGACTGCATCAGCTTACGAGCACAAACCATGAAGACTCCAACAATTTGCACGCACAAACTGTGAACATTCCAATAGCTTGGGAGCACAAACAATGAAGACTCAAATACTTTGTGCGCACAAATTGTGAAACTCTAACAACTTGCGAGAACAAATCGTGAAGACTCCTTTAGCTTGCATGCACAAACTCTGAACCCTCCAACAGCTTGCGAGCACAAACTATGAAGATTTCAACAATTTGCGCACGCAAACAGTGAAGAATCCAACAGCTTGTGAGCACAAACTGTAAAGACTCAAACATCTTATGTGTATAAACTATGAAGACTCCAACAATTGCGAGACCAAACCGTGAAAATACAGCAGCTTGCGAGCAAAAACTATTAAGACTCCAACAATTTGTGCACACAAGCTACGAAGACTCCAGCAGTTTGCGAGCACAAACTATGAAGACTCGAACAGCTTGCGTGCACAAACTGTGAATACTCCAACAACTTGTGACAAAAAATTGTGACTACTTCAATAGTTTACGTACACAAACTATGAAGAATCCAACAGCTTGCGTGCATAAACTGTGAAGACTTAAATACATTGTGCGCATAAACTGTGAAGACTCTAAGAACTTGCAAGAACAAACTATGAAGAATCCGTCATCTTGTGGCACCAGCTAGGAAGAATCCAACAGCTTGCGAGCACAAACTTTAAAGACTCCAACCGCATGTGGCACAAACTGTGAAGATTCCAAAAATTTATATGCCAAAACTGTGAAGATTTCAATAGCTTGTGAACACAAACTTTAAAGATTCCAAAACTTTGTAAGCACAAACAATAAAGACTCTAATAGCTTGCAAGCACAAACTATGAAGACTCTTACAATTTGAACGCATAAACTATGAAGAGTCAGACAGCTTGCAAGCACAAACTTTGAAGACTCAAACACTTGTGCGCACAAACTTTGAAAATTAATTAAGTACTAAACTAAATAATCAGTGGAGAAATCAGCGGAATTAGCTTGGACCACTATCTATGCGAACTGCAAGACCCGAAACCATTAGAATCGCTAACTCAACATTACCTAAAAACTTAGGAGAAATCCCAAAACCCAGTTGCTCTCGGGAGCACATTGAAACTCCATATCGGACCTGGACCGCATGTCAAAATTTTAGTTACCGCGAAACTATAAGGTTACGACCACCTTATTGGGCTTGACAACCATCGCGGGAATCGAGCCCAAATGGTACCCAAAAATGCACAACTTGAGCCTAGAGCGAAGTGTGTGAGAAACACGAATATCTTTAGAAAATGAACTCAAACTTAAATAAATTGGACCATTCACTTACGAATGAAATTGAAGACTTCAGACCGTCAGTTTTTTACCAAACTTTACCCTTGGATCAGGAAAATTTTTCGGTACATGTCAGTATACTTGTGGCCTTGATCGAGTGATGATGACTGTTGAACTGAAACAGGTCCTCCATGGTCTATCCACAAATCCGATCGGACCGAGATCATAGCATGGCTTAGATCCATGGTCAGGGAACTTACCCCATGATGCAGGTGAGTAATGGGCCTCCAGATGAGTCCCGTTTGCCTAAAACAGACACCCTTTGGCTATAACCTAAGTATACCATGGCCTTGGGGCCATTGACACCACTTTAGAGCCTATTTAAGGACTTTAAACCACCCCTCTCTCATTCCATATGAATTTCTCTAACCCTAGGGGGGAGAAGAGAGAAAAGAGGAGAAAAGAGTGAGGAGAAGAGAGAGAGAGATAGGGAGATTGTTGCGGGGATTCACTCCCACTACTCCACGTACCGAATCACTTCCCCACCATCGCTACACCAACGATTCTAGCTTCGATTTGGGTAAGAAATCCTAACCCTAATCTAATTGTAGGAATCCAAATAGAGAAATCAGTGAAATAACTAACCTATTTCGTGATTCAGGTAACTACTGTTCTGTAGACGGAAACGTAGTGTACGAACCGAGTTCGTAACGAGCAAACCGACGAAAGGTGCAGACTATAAACATTTAGGTTATGGTTTTCAATGTGTTTGTTAAAATGTTTGAATGAAAGTGAAATTCTGATTTATGCTTGCCATGACTATCAACCTAGAATACATATTTGTTGTATGTATGACAACTTCTTTGCGAAAGGATTTGCCATAATATATGATATAACTGATCTTGTTTGTGTATGTAGTATTACGTAGTCTAAGTGTTTGATAAAATGTATGAATGGGTAATTGTTTGGTAAATCACTTTTATCAAGGGTGTTGAGATGGGATTCTCAACTACCGTATCCATATTAGTAGTTTCCTTTATATAACGTAAATTGTTGTTATATGATTTATGGATGAAATGCATATGTATGTCAACATGTTCAATATGTTGATAAAATGCTCAAATGAGTATTGTACTTAGATTGTTTGTTAAATGCCTATATGAATATCTCATGTCTCCACATGCTGCATTTGAGTATGATTGGGACTAATACGTAATCCAGGCAATCGGTAACAATTCCTGTTTGAGTGGCTGAATTAGTCTTGCCACATTTGATGTGTTCAGTGAATCCGAGTCGTATGACGATTGTCGACAGTGGTTAAGCCATATGGAGTGCTTATGCGCTTCATATTGATTAATTCAGCATACGCTCGTACTAGTCGAACTTGTCTAATAAACTGATTGGCCTATTGTGTGTTTACCATGTATGGACGCTACTGCTTGAATCTAAGGTACCACTTACCAATGTAAAAGCCTGTTTCGACCATGGTACCACGATTCGCTAAGACTCATGAGCCGGGCATGGTAGTATGGGACACCGTGGTCGAGCTGTCGGCCTACGTTGGGGTGACGAGCCTCCCCGTAGTGACCAGTGAGCAACCCAAACTTGTGAGCGGAATACGGTGGTATGGGACACTGTATTCGAGCTGTCAGCCTACGCTAAGGTGACGAACTTTCCCGTAGTGACCTCGAGTATAAATTAGGCTTACTCTGAGGTGACGAGCCTCTCCTAGTAACCTCGAGTGTAAATTCATGAACTTACCTATCCACTGCTTTCATCGGGGATAATGCCTTATAACTTGCCTATCATATGTGATTAACTAGGATTGACGACCCTAGATGGATCCTTGCTTGGGTTAATGATATAAAGGGAGGTACTTTAGCTTCCTGAATCTGCTATATGAATAAGCCTAATAAATTAGTTGGCTAATACGTCATGCACCGCATTGCATGTGCTTTGGCGAGAAAGAGCACGTTTAGGGAGTTTGTCATGCGCGATCGTGAGATGATGTCGCTGAGGGAGTGCAGGCGAGGGCATGCATCATTAAAACATACCATTCCTACATTAACAAGAGTACTTAGGATATGATTGTTGTACTGCTTTATCATTACTGCTTGACTGAATTGATAACGTGTTAACCTTTGCCTTATAGTACCACTGAGTTGATCACTCACTCCCACTCTGAGACAGTGTTTTAAAACAATAAGTAGACTCTATTTTAGATGCAGATTATGGCAAGGCTTATGCGACGGAGCCGGACTTCTTCGACGAGGAGTTCTCCTACGTTCAACTCTGAGATGGGTCTATGTAGACCTAGAGTTGTGTCGCCGGGATTTTAGGACTATGGATTATTTGAACCCTTACACTTGATATTTTGTAAATTTTGGAACCATATATGTATTTATTTAGCCTGGTAACATGCTCATACTTTGGGGATTTATAAACACTTACATACTTTATATATTTATATTAGTCTTTCGCTTGCTCAATTTAAGTAACTCTGGAGTACGATATGCTGATTTGGTGTAATTTCACTCATGTTTAATGCACTAATATGGACAATATTTAAACTTCATTATCTATGTTGAATAAGTGATGCGTTGGAACTCGGGAGTAGAGCTATGCTCGACCCCCAATTTTCGAGGCGTTACATATGAAGACTTTAACAGCTTGCGAGCAAAAACTGTGAAGATTCCAACAATTTGTGGGCACAAACTGGGAAAACTCTGAGAGCTTACGACTAAAAACTGTGATGACACTAAAAATTTGCATGCACAAACTGTGAAGAATCCAAGAGCTTGTGAGTACAAACTGTGAAGACTCAAACACTTTGTGCGCACAAATTGTGAAACTCCAACAACTTGCGAGAACAAACTGTGAAGATTCCATCAGCTTGCGAGCACAAACTATGAAGACAACAACAACTTGAGAGCATAAACTGTGAAGACTCCAACAGCTTGCTAGGATAAATTGTATAGACTCCAATAGCTTACGAGTAAAAACTATGAAGACTCCAACAACATGGGCGGCAAACTGTGAAGACTTCAAAGGTTGCGACCAAAAACTGTGACTACTGCAAAAATTTAAGCGCACAAACTGCGAAGACTCAAACACTTTGTGCGTACAAACTGTGAAGACACCAACTGCTTGCGAGCACGAATTGTGAAGACTCCAACAACATGCGAGCACAAACTGTTAATACTCAAACACTTTGTGCGCACAAAGTGTGAATACTCCAAGAACTAACAAGAATAAACTATGAAGACTCCATCAGCTTGCGATAACAAACCATGTAGACTCCAACAACTTGCAAGCACAAATTGTGAAGAGTCCAACATTTTGCACTCACAAACTGTGAAGACTCAAACAGCTTGCGAGCACAAACTGTGAAGACTCCAACATCTTGGGCACACAAATAGTGAAGACACCAACAACTTGCGATAAAAAACTGTGACTACTGTGAAAATTTGAGTGCACAAACTGTGAAGAATCCAATAGCTTACGAGCACAAATTGTGAATACTCAAATACTTTTTGCACACAAACTGCAAAGACTCCAACAGCTTGCGACCAGAAACTGTGACTACTTTAAAAATTTAAGTGCAAAATTATGAAGAATCCAACAGCTTCCAAGCACAAACAGTGAACACTCAAACACTTTGTGCACACAAACAATGAAGACTCTAATAGCTTGTGAGCACAAACTGTGAAGACTCCAACAGCATGCGAGCATAAACTGTGAAGACTCAAACACTTTGCGTGCATAAATTATGAAGACTCCAATAGCTTGCGAGCACAAACTGTGAAGACTTTAACAGTGTGTGAGCACAAACTGTGAAGGCTCAAACACTTTGTGCGCATAAATTGTAAATACTCCAATACTTTGCGAGACAAACTGTGAAGACTTCATCAGCTTGCGAGCACAAACTATGAAGACTCCAACAGATTGTAAGCACAAACTGTGAAGACTCCAACAACTTGCAAGCACAAACTGCGAAGAGTCCAACACTTTGCGCACACAAACTATGAAGACTCCAATAGCATGCGAGCACAAACTATGAAGACTTCAACAGCATGGGCAGCAAACTGTGAAGACTCCAATAGCTTACGACCAAAAACTATGACTACTGTAAAAATTTGAATGCACAAACTATGAAGAATCCAACAGCTTGTGATCACAAACTATGAAGACTCAAACACTTTATGCGTATAAACTGTGAAGACTCTAACAACTTGTGAGCACAAACTGTTAAGACTCCAACAGCATGCAAGCACAAACTGTTAAGACTCAAACACCTTGTGCACACAAAGTGTGAATACTCCAACAACTTACTAGAATAAACTGTGAAGAATTCATCAGCTTGCGAGCACAAACTGTGTAGACTCCTAAAGATTGTGAGTACAAACTATAAAGACTCCAACAACTTGCATGCACAAACTGTGAAGGGTCCAACATTTTGTGCGCACAAACAGTGAAGACTATAACAGCTTGCGAGCACAAACTCTGAAGACTTCAACAACTTACGATAAAAAACTGAGACTACTGCAAAAATTTGAGTGTACAAACTATGAATATCGAACAGCTTGCGAGCCCAAATTGGGAATACTCAAACAGTTTGAGCGCACAAACTATGAAGACTCCAACAACTTATGACCAAAAACTGTGACTACTGTAAAAATTTAAGCACAAAAACTATGAAGAATCCAACAGCTTACGAGCACAGATAGTGAAGATTCAAACACTTTGTATGCACAAACTATGAAAACTCCAATAACTTGCAAGCACAAACTGTGTAGACTCTAAAAGCGTGCGAGCACAAATTGTGAAGACTCCAACAGCGTGCGAGCACAAACTGTGAAGACTCAAACACTTTGTGCGCATAAATTATGAAGACTCCAACAGCTTGCGAGCACAAACTGTGAAGACTCTAACAGTGTGCGAGCACAAACTGTGAAGGCTCAAACACTTTGTGCACATAAATTGTGAATACTCCAATACCTTGTGAGAACAAACTATGAAGACTTCATCAGCTTGTGAGCACAAACTATGAAGACTCCAGCATATTGCAGCACAAACTGTGAAGACTCCAACAACTTACAAGCACAAACTGCGAAGAGACCAACACTTTGCACGCACAAACTATGAAGACTCCAATAGCATGCGAGCACAAAATATGAAGACTCCAACAGCATGGGCGGCAAACTGTGAAGACTCCAATAGCTTGCGACTAAAAACTGTGACTACTGCAAAAAGTTGAGCGCACAAACTATGAAGAATCCAACAACTTGTGAGCGCAGACACTGAAGACTCAAACACTTTGTGCACACAAACTATGAAAACTCCAACAGCTCGCAAGCACAAACTATGTAGACTCCAAAAGCATGCGAGCACAAATTGTGAAGACTTAAACACTTTATGCGCACAAATTATAAAGACACAAACGGCTTGCGGGCACAAACTGTGAAGACTCTAAGAGTGTGTGAGCATAAACTATGAAGACTGAAACACTTTGTACACACAAATTGTGAATGCTCTAATAACTTACGAGAATAAACTGTGAAGACTTCCTCAGCTTGCGAGCATAAACGATGAGACTCCAATAGATTGCGAGCACAAACTATGAAGACTCCAACATTTTGCAAGCACAAACTCGGAAGACTCTAACACTTTCCCCGCATAAACTGTGAAGACTCCAACAGCTTGCGAGCATAAACTGTCAAGAGTCCAACAACATGCAACCACAAACTGTTAAGACTCAAACACTTTGTGCGCAGAAAGTGTGTATACTCCAACAATTTATAAGAATAAACTGTGAAGACTTCATCAGCTTGTGAGCACAAAGTATGTAGACTCCAATAGATTGTGAGGACAAACTATGAAAACTCCAACAGCTTGTAGGCACAAAATATGAAGAGTCCAACATTTTGCACGCACAAACTGTGAAGACTCCAACAGCTTGGGTGCACAAACTGTGAAGACACCAACAGCTTGCGATAAAAAACTGTGACTACTGTAAAAATTAGAGTGCACAAACTGTGAAGAATCCAACAGCATGAGAGCACAAAGTATGAATACTCTAACACTTTGAGCGCACAAACTATGAAGACTCTAACAGCTTGCGAACAAAAACTGTGGCTACTATAAAAATTTATGCGCCAAAACTATGAAGAATCCAACAGCTTGTGAGCACAAACAGTGAAGACTCATACACTTTGTGCACACAAACTATGAAAACTCAAACAACATATGAGTACAAACTATGAAGACTCCAACAGCGTGCAAGCACAAACTCTGAAGACTCAAAAACTTTGTGCATACAAATTATGAAGACTCCAACAGCTTGCGAGCACAAATTGTGAAGACTTTAATAGCGTCTGAGCACAAACTGTGAAGACTCAAACACTTTGTGCTCACAAATTGTGAATACTCCAATAACTTACGAGAACAAACTGTGAAGACTTCATCAACTTGTGAGCAAAAATTATGAAGACTCCAATAGATTGCGTGCACAAACTGTGAAGACTCCATAAATTGTGAAGACTCCCACAGCTTGCGAGCACAAACTGTCAAGACTCCAACATCGTGCAAGCACAAACTGTTAAGACCCAAACACTTTATGTGCACAAAGTGTGAATACTCCAACTACTTATAAGAACAAACTGTGAAGACTTCATCAGCTTGCGAGCACAAACTAGGTAGACTCCAATAGATTGCGAGTACAATCTATAAAGACTCCAACAACCTGCAAGCATAAACAGTGAAGAGTCCAACATTTTGCACGCTTAAACTGTGAAGACTACAACAGCTTGGGCGCACAAACTACGAAGACACCAACAACTTCCAACCAAAAACTGTGACTACTGCAAAAATTTAAGTGCACAAACTATGAAGAATCCAATAGCTTGCGAGCACAAACTATGAATACTCAAACATTTTGTGCACACAAACTGTGAAGACTGCAATAGCTTGCGACCAAAAATTGTGACCACTATAAAAATTTAAGTGCAAAAACTATAAAGAATTTAACAGCTTGCGAGCACAAACTGTGAAGACTTAAACACTTTGTGCACACAAACTATTAAGACTCCAACAGCTTACGAGCACAAACTGTGAAGACTCCAACAGCGTGCACACAAATTATGAAGACTCCAACAGCTTGTAAGCACAAACTGTGAAGACTCTAACAGCGTACAAGCACACAATGTGAAGACTCAAACACTTTGTGTGCACAAACTGTGAATACTCCAATAACTTGCAAGAACAAACTGTGAAGACTTCATCAGCTGGCGAGCATAAACTATGAAGACTCACACAGATTGCGAGCACAAACTGTGAAGACTCCAACACTTTACGCGCACAAACTATGAAGACTCCAACAGCTTGCAAGCACAAACTATGAAGACTCCAACAACATGGACGGGAAACTGTGAAGACTCCAATAGCTTGCGACCAAAAACTGTGACTACTGTAAAAATTTGAGCACAAAAACTTTGAAGAATCCAACAGTTTGTGATCACAAACTGTGAAGACTCAAACACTTTGTGCGTACAAACTGTAAAGACTCCAACAACTTGGGACCAAAAATTGTGACCACTATAAAAATTTAAGTGCAAAAACTATGAAGAATTTAACAGCTTGCGAGCACAAACTGTGAAGACTTAAACACTTTGTGCACACAAACTATTAAGACTCCAACAGCTTACGAGCACAAACTGTGAAGACTCCAACAGCGTGCACACAAATTATGAAGACTCCAACAGCTTGTGAGCACAAACTGTGAAGACTCTAACAGCGTACAAGCACACAATGTGAAGACTCAAACACTTTGTGTGCACAAACTGTGAATACTCCAATAACTTGCAAGAACAAACTGTGAAGACTTCATCAGCTTGTGAGATAAACTATGAAGACTCACACAGATTGCGAGCACAAACTGTGAAGACTCCAACACTTTACGCACACAAACTATGAAGACTCCAACAGCTTGCAAGCACAAACTATGAAGACTCCAACAACATGGACGGGAAACTGTGAAGACTCCAATAGCTTGCGACCAAAAACTGTGACTACTGTAAAAATTTGAGCACAAAAACTTTGAAGAATCTAACAGTTTATGATCACAAACTGTGAAGACTCAAACACTTTGTGCGTACAAACTGTAAAGACTCCAACAGCTTGCGAGCACAAACTGTAAAGACTCCAACAGCTTGCGAGTACAAACTGTGAAGACTACAACAGCGTGCGGGCACAAACTGTTAAGTTTCAAATACTTTGTGCACACAAAGTGTGAATACTCCAACAACTTAGAAGAATAAATTGTGAAGACTTCATCAACTTGGGTGCACAAACTATGTAGACTCCAATCGATTGCAAGTACAAACTGTGAAGACTCCAACAACTTACAAGCACAAACTGTGAAGAGTCCAACATTTTGCACGCACAAATTGTGAAGACTCTAAATAGCTTGCGAGCACAAACTGTGAAGACTCCAACAGCTTGGGTGCACAAACTATGAAGAGACCAAAAACTTCCGACCAAAAACTGTGACTACCGCAAAAATTTAAGTGCACAAACTATGAAGAATCTAACAGGTTGCGAGCACAAATTGTAAAGATTCCAACAGCTTTGAAAACTTTAAAAACCCCAACATCTTGTGAGCACAAACTGTGAAGATTCCAACAATTTACGGGCGCAAATTGTGAAGACCCCAACAGCTTGTGACCAAAAACTGTGACAACAACAAAAATTTGCATGCACAAACTATGAGGAATCCAAGAGCTTGTGAGTACAACCAGTGAAGACTCAAACACTTTGTGCACACAAATTGTGAAACTCCATCAACTTGCGAGAACAAACTGTGAACACTCCATCAGCTTGCGAGCACAAACTATAAAGACAACAACAGCTTGCGAGCACAAACTGTGAAGACTCCAATAGCTTACGAGCACAAACTGTCAAGACTCCAACAACGTGTGCGCACAAACTGTTAAGACTCAAACACTTTGTGTGCACAAAGTGTGTAACTCCAACAACTTATAAGAAGAAACTGTGAAGACTTCATCAGCTTGGGAGCACAAACTATGTAGATTCCAATAGATTGAGAGTACAAACTGTGAAGACTCTAACAACTTGCAAGTACAAACTATGAAGAGTCCAACATTTTGCGCGCACATATTGTGAAGACTCTAATAGCTTGCGAGCACAAACTGTGAAGACTCCAACAGCTTGGGTGCACAAACTATGAAGACACCAACAACTTGCGACCAAAAACTGTGACTACTGTAAAAATTTGAGTGCATAAACTGTGAAGAATCCAATAAATTACGGGCACAAACTGTAAATACTAAAACACTTTGTGCGCACAAACTATGAAGACTCTAATAACTTGTGAGAACAAACTGTGAGGACTTCATCAGCTTGCGAGCACAAACTATGAAGACTCCAACAGATTGCGAGCACAAACTGTGAAGAGTCTAACAACTTGCAAGCAGAAACTGTGAAGAGTCTAACACTTTGCACGCACAAACTTGGAAGATTCCAATAGCTTGGGAGCACAAACTATGAAGACTCTAACAGCAAGGGGACAAACAGGGAAGACTCCAACAGCTTGCGACCAAATACTGTGACTGCTGCAAAAATTTGAGTACACTAACTTTGAAGAATCCAACAACTTGCGAGCACAAACTGTGAAGACTAAAATACTTTGTACGTATAAGCTATAAAGACTCCAACAGCTTGCGAGCATAAACTGTGAAGACTCCAAAAACATGTGAACACAAACTATTAAGACTCAAACACTTTCTGCACACAAAGTGTGAATACTCCAACAACTTGCGAGAATAAACTGTAAAGACTTCACAGCTTGTGGGCACAAACTATGTAGACACCAACAGATTGTGAGTACAAACTCTGAAGACTAAACTTGCAAGCACAAACTGTGAAGAGTCCAACATTTTATACACACAAACCGTGAAGACTCCAATAACTTACGAGCACAAATGTGAAGACTCCAAATAGCTTGGGCACACAAACTGTGAAGACACCAATAACTTGCAACCGAAAACTGTGACTACTGGAAAAATTTGATTGCACAAACTTTGAAGAATCCAACAGCTTGCGAGCACAAACTGTGAATACTCAAACACTTTGTGGGCACAAAATATGAAGACTCCAACAACTTGCGACCAAAAACTGTTACTACTGTAAAAATTTAAGTGCAAAAACTATAAAGAATCCAACAACTTACGAGCACAAACTGTGAAGACTTAAACACTTTGTGCGCACAAACTATGAAAACTCTTACAGCTTGAGAGCACAAACTGTGAGACTCCAACAGCGTGCAAGCACAAACTATGAAGACTCAAACACTTTATGCGCACAAATTATGAAGACTCCAACAGCTTATGAGCACAAACCATAAAGACTAACAGTGAGCAAGCACAAACTGTGAAGACTCAAACACTTTGTGCGCATAAATTGTGAATACTCCAATAACTTGCAAGAACAAACTATGAAGACTTCATCAGCTTGCGAGCACAAACTATGAAAACTCCAACAAATTACGAGCACAAACTGTGAAGACTCTAACAACTTAGTAAGCACAAATTGTGAACAGTCCAACACTTTGCACGCACAAACTGTGAAGACTCAAATAGCTCGTGAGCACAAACTATGAAGACTCCATCAGCATGGGCGGAAAACTATGAAGACTCCAACAGCCTGCAAGCACAAATGTGAAGACTCAAAACAGTTGGGCACACAAACTATGAAGACACCAATAAGTTGTGACCAAAAACTGTGACTACTAGAAAAATTTGATTGCACAAACTGTGAAGAATCCGGCAGCTTACGAGCACAAATTGTGAATACTCAAACACTTTATGGGCATAAAATGTGAAGACTCCAACAACTTATGACCAAAAACTATGACTACTATAAAAATTTAAGCGCAAAAACTATGAAGAATCCAACAGCTTGCGAGCACAAACTTTGAAGACTCAAACACTTTGTGCACACAAACTATGAAGACTCTTATAGCTTGCGAGCACAAACTGTGAAGACTCCAACAGCGTACGAGCACAAACTATGAAGACTCAAACACTTTATGCGCACAAATTATGAAGACTCCAACAGCTTGCGAGCACAAACTGTGAAGACTCAAACACTTTGTGCGCATAAATTGTGAATACTTCAATAACATGTAAGAACAAACTGTGAAGACTTCATCAGCTTGCGAGCACAAACTATGAAAACTCCAACAAATTACGAGCACAAACTGTGAAGACTCCAACAACTTGTAAGCACAAATTGTGAACAGTCCAATACTTTGCGCGCACAAACTGTGAAGACTTCAATAGCTTGCGAGCACATACTATGAAGACTCCAACAGCATGGGCGGCAAACTATGAAGACTCCAACAGTTTTCGAGCACAAATGTGAAGACTCCAAATAGCTTGGGCACACAAACTGTGAAGACACCAAAAACTTTCGGCCAAAAACTGTGACTACTGAAAAAATTTGATTGCACAAACTGTGAAGAATCCAACGGCTTGCGAGCACAAACTGTGAATACTTAAACACTTTGTGGGCACAAAATGTGAAGACTCCAACAGCTTGTGATAAAAAACTGTGACTACTGTGAAAATTTAAGCCAAAAACTACAAAGAATCCAACAGCTTGCGAGCACAAACTGTGAAGACTCAAACACTTTGAGCGTACAAACTATGAAGACTCTTAAAGCTTGCGAGCACAAACTATGAAGACTCCACCAGCGTGTGAGCACAAACTATGAAGACTCAAACACTTTATGCACACAAGTTATGAAGACTCCAACAGCTTGCGAGCACAAACCGTAAAGACTAACAGCGAGCGAGCATAAACTGTGAAGACTCAAACACTTTGTGCGCATAAATTGTGAATACTCCAATAACTTGCAAGAACAAACTGTGAAGACTTCATCAACTTGCGAGCACAAACTATGAAAACTCCAACAAATTACGATCACAAACTGTGAAGACCCCAACAACTTGCAAGCACAAATTGTGAATAGTCCAATACTTTGTGCGCACAAATTATGAAGACTCCAATAGCTTGCGAGCACAAACTATGAAGACTCCAACAACATGGGCGGCAAACTGTGAAGACTCCAGCAGCTTGCGACCAAAAACTATGACTACTGCAAAAATTTGAGCGCACAAACTTTGAAGAATCCAACAGCTTGTGAGCATAAACTGTGAAGACTCAAATACTTGATGCGTACAAACTATGAAGACTCCAACAGCTTTCAAGCACAAACTGTGAAGACTCCAACAGCATGCGAGTTTAAACGGTTAAGACTCAAACACTTTGTGCACACAAAGTTTGAATATAGCAACAACTTACAAGTATAAACTGTGAATACGTCATCAGCTTGTGAGCACAAACAATGTATACTCCAAAAGATTGCGAGTACAAACTGTAAAGACTCCAACAACTTGTAAGCACATACTGTGAAGAGTCCAACATTTTGCGCGCACAAACTGTGAAGACTCTAACTGCTTGCAAGCACAAACTGTGACGACTCCAACAGCTCGGATACAAACTGTGAAGACACCAATAACATGCGACCATAAACTGTGACTACTGTAAAAATTTGAGTGCACAAACTGTGAAGAATCCAACAGCTTACAAGCACAAATTGTGAATACTCAAACACTTTGTGTGCACAAACTGTGACGACTCCAACAGCTTGCGACCGAAAACTGTAACTACTATAAAAATTAAAGTACAAAACCTATGAAGAATCCAACAGCTTGTGAGCACAAACTGTGAAGACTTAAACACTTTGTGTGCATAAACTAAGAAGATTCCAACATCTTGCGAGCATAAACTGTAAAGACTCCAACACCTTGCGAGCACAAAATGTGAAGGCTCAAACACTTTGTGCGTCAAAATTATGAAGACTCCAACAGCTTGCGAGCACAAACTACGAAGATTCTAATAGCGTGAGACTACAAACTGGGAAGACTCAAACACTTTGTGTGCAAAAATTGTGAATACTCCAATAACTTGCGAGAACAAACTGTGAGAACTTCATCAGCTTGCGAGCACAAACTGTGAATACCCAAACACTTTGTGGGTACAAAATGTGAAGACTCCAACAGCTTGCTACAAAAAACTGTGACTACTGTAAAAATTTAAGAGCAAAAACTATGAAGAATCCAACAGCTTACGAGCGCAAACTGTGAAGATTCAAACACTTTGTGCGCACAAACTATGAAGACTCTTACAGCTTGCGAGCACAAACTGTGAAGACTCCAACAACGTGCGAGCACAAACTATGAAGACTCAAACACTTTATGCGCACAAATTATGAAGACTCCAACAGCTTGCGAGCACAAACCGTAAAGACTAAAGCGAGCGAGCACAAACTGTGAAGACTCAAACACTTTGTGCGCATAAATTGTGAATACTCCAATAACTTGCAAGAACAAATTGTGAAGACTTCATCAGCTTGCGAGCACAAACTATGAAAACTCCAACAAATTACGAGCACAAACTGCGAAGACTCCAACAACTTGCAAGCACAAATTGTGAACTATCTAAAACTTTGTGCGCACAAATTGTGAAGACTCCAATAGCTTGCGAGCATAAACTATGAAGACTCCAACAGCATGGCCGACAAACTATGAAGACTCCAACAGCTTGCAACCAAAAACTATGATTACTACAAAAATTTGAGCGCACAAACTTTGAAGAATCCAACAGCTTGTGAGTACAAACTGTGAAGAATCAATTACTTTGTGCGTAGAAACTATGAGAACTCTAACAGCTTTCAAGCACAAACTGTGAAGACTCCAATAGCATGCGAGCTTAAACGGTTAAGACTCAAACACTTTGTGCACACAAAGTCTGAATATAGCAACAACTTACAAGTATAAACTGTGAATACGTCATTAGCTTGCGAGCACAAACTATGTATACTCCAAAAGATTGCGAGTACAACTATAAAGACTCCAACAACTTGCAAGCACATACTGTGAAGAGTACAACATTTTGCGCGCACAAACTGTGAAGACTCTAATAGCTTGCGAGCACAAACTGTGAAGAGTCTAAAAGTTCGGGCACACAAACTGTGAAGACACCAACAACTTGCGACCATAAATTGTGACTGCTGTAAAAATTTGAGGGCACTAACTGTGAAGAATCCAACAACTTGCAAGCACAAACTGTGAATACTCAAACACTTTGTGCACACAAACTGTGACAACTCCAACAGCTTGCGGCCAAAAACTCTAACTACTATTAAAATTTAAGTGCAAAACCTATGAAGAATCCAATAGCTTGCGAGCACAAACTATGAAGACTTAAACACTTTGTGTGCATAAACTATGAAGACTCCAACATCTTGTGAGCACAAACTGTAAAGACTTCAATAGCTTGCAAGCACAAAAGTGAAGACTCAATCACTTCGTGTGCAAAAATTATGAAGACTCCAACAGCTTGCGAGCATAAACTACGAAGACTTTAATAGCGTGTGACTAGAAATGGTGAAGACTCAAACACTTTGTGCGTAAAAATTGTGAATACTCCAATAACTTGCGAGAACAAACTATAAAGACTTCATCAGCTTGCGAGCACAAACTCTGAATACTCAAATACTTTGTGAGCACAAAATGTGAAGACTCCAACAGCTTGCGACAAAAAACTGTGACTACTGTAAAAATTTAAGAGCAAAAACTATGAAGAATCCAACAGCTTATGATCACAAACTGTGAAGACTCAAACACTTTGTGCGCACAAACTATGAAGATTCTTACAGCTTGCGAGCACAAACTGTGAAGACTCTAACAGTGTGCGAGCACAAACTATGAAGACTCAAACACTTTATGCGCACAAATTATGAAGACTCCAACAGCTTGTGAGCACAAACCGTAAAGACTAACAACGAGCGAGCACAAACTGTGAAGTCTCAAACACTTTGTGCACATAAATTCGGAATACCCCAATAACTAGCAAGAACAAATTGTGAAGACTTCATCAGCTTGCGAGCACAAACTATGAAAACTCCAACAGATTGCGAGTAAAAACTGTGAAGACTCCAACAACTTGCAAGCACAAACTGTTAAGAGTCCAACACTTTGCGCGCACAAACTGTGAAGACTCTAACAACTTGCAAGCACAAATTGTGAATAGTCTAACACTTTGAGCGCACAAACTATGAAGACTCCAATAGCTTGCGAGCACAAACTATGAAGACTCCAACAGCATGGCCGACAAACTATGAAGACTCCAACAGCTTGCGACCAAAAACTATGACTACTACAAAAATTTGAGCGCACAAACTTTGAAGAATCCAACAGTTTGTGAGCACAAACTATGAAGACTCAAATACTTTGTGCGTACAAACTATGAAAACTCTAACAGCTTTCGAGCACAAACTGTGAAGACTCCAACAGCATGCGAGCTTAAACGGTTAAGACTCAAACACTTTGTGCACACAAAGTTTGAATATAGCAACAACTTACAAGTATAAACTGTGAATATGTCATCAGCTTGCAAGCACAAACTATGTATACTCCAAAAGATTGAGAGTACAAACTGTAAAGACTCCAACAACTTGCAAGCACATACTGTGAAGAGTCCAACATTTTGCGCGCACAAACTGTGAAACTCTAACAGCTTGCGAGCACAAACTGTGAAGACTCCAATAGCTCGAGCACACAAATTGTGAAGACACCAACAACTTGCGACCATAAACTGTGACTACTGTAAAAATTTGAGTGCACAAACTGTGAAGAATCCAACAGCTTACAAGCACAAACTGTGAATACTCAAACACTTTGTATGCACAAACTGTGACGACTCCAACAACTTGCGACCAGAAACTGTAACTACTATAAAAATTTAAGTACAAAACCTATGAAGAATCCAACAGCTTGCGAGCACAAACTGTGAAGACTCAAACACTTTGTGCGCATAAAATATGAAGACTCCAACATCTTGCGAGCACAAACTGTAAAGACTCCAACAGCTTGCAAGCACAAAATGTGAAGACTCAAACACTTTATGCACAAAAATTATGAAGACTCTAACAACTTGCGAGCACAAACTACGAAGACTCTAATAGCGTGAGACTACAAACTGTGAAGACTCAAACACTTTGTGTTCAAAAATTGTGAATACTCCAATAACTTGCGAGAACAAACTGTGAAGACTTCATCAGCTTGCGGGCACAAACTGTGAATACTCAAACACTTTGTGGGCACAAAATGTGAAGACTCCAACAGCTTGTGACAAAAAAATGTGACTACTGTAAAAATTTAAGCGCAAAAACTATAAAGAATCCAACTACTTGGAGCACAAACTGTGAAGATCCAAACACTGTGCGCACAAACTATGAAGATTCTTACAGCATGCGAGCACAAACTGTGAATACTCCAACAGCGTGCGAGCATAAACTATGAAGGCTTAAACACTTTATGCGCACAAATTATGAAGACTCCAACAGCTTGCGAGCACAAACCGTAAAGACTAACAGCGACCGAGCACAAACTGTGCAGACTCAAACACTTTGTGTGCATAAATTGTGAATACTCCAATAACTTGCAAGAACAGAAGACTTCATCAGCTTGCGAGCACAAACTATGAAAACTCCAACAAATTACGAGCATAAAATGTGAAGACTCCAATTACTTGCAAGCACAAATTGTGAACTGTCTAACACTTTGCGCGCACAAACTATGAAGACTCCAATAGCTTGCGAGCACAAACTATGAAGACTCCAACATCATGGCCGACAAACTATGAAGACTCCAATAGCTTGCGACAAAAAACTATGACTACCACAAAAATTTGAGCACACAAACTTTGAAGAATCCAACAGCTTGTGAGCACAAACTGTGAAGTCTCAAATACTTTGAGCGTACAAACTATGAAAACTCTAACAGCTTTCGAGCACAAACTGTGAAGACTCCAACAGCATGCGAGCTTAAACTGTTAAGACTCAAACACTTTGTGCACACAAAGTTTGAATATAGCAACAACTTACAAGTATAAACGGTGAATACATCATCAACTTGCGAGCACAAATTATGCATACTACAAAAGATTGCGAGTACAAACTGTAAAGACTCCAACAACTTGCAAGCACATACTGTGAAGAGTCCAACATTTTACATGCACAAACTGTGAAGACTCTAACAGCTTGCGAGCTCAAACTGTGAAGACTCCAATAGCTCGGGCACACAAACTATGAAGACACCAACAACTTGCGACCATAAATGTGACTACTTTAAAAATTTGAGGGCACAAACTGTGAAGAATCCAACAGCTTCTAAGCACAAACTGTGAATACTCAAACACTTTGTGTGCACAAACTGTGACGACTCCAACAGCTTGCGACCAAAAACTGTAACTACTATAAAAATTTAAGTGTAAAACCTATGAAGAATCCAATAGCTTGCGAGCACAAACTATGAAGACTCAAACACTTTGTGCGCATAAACTATGAAGACTCCAACATCTTGCGAGCACAAACTATAAAGACTCCAACAGCTTGCGAGCACAAAATGTGAAACACTTTGTGTGCAAAAATTATGAAGACTCCAACAGCTTGCGAGCATAAACTACGAAGACTCTAATAGCGTGAGACTACAAACTGTGAAGACTCAAACACTTTGTGCGCAAAAATTGTGAATACTCCATTAACTTACGAGAACAAACTGTGAAGACTTCATCAGCTTGCGAGCACAAACTGTGAATACTCAAACACTTTGTGGGCACAAAATGTGAAGACTTCAACAGCTTGCGATAAAAAAACTATGACTACTGTAAAAATTTAAGCGCAAAAACTATGAAGAATCCAAGAGCTTACGAGCACAAACTGTGAAGATTCAAACACTTTGTGCGCACAAACTATGAAGACTCTTACAGCTTGCGAGCACAAAGTGTGAAGACTCCAACAGCGTGCGAGCACAAACTAAGAAGACTCAAACACTTTATGTGCACAAATTATGAAGAGTCCAACAGCTTGCGAGCACAAATCGTAAAGACTAATAGCGAGTGAGCACAAACTGTGAAGACTCAAACACTTTGTGCGCATAAATTGTGAATACTCCAATAACTTGCAAGAACAAATTGTGAAGACTTCATCAGCTTGTGAGCAAAAACTATGAAAACTCCAACAAATTACGAGAACAAAATGTGAAGGCTCCAACAACTTGCAAGCATAAATTGTGAACAGTCTAACACTTTGCGGGCACAAACTATGAAGACTCCAATAGCTTGCGAGCACAAACTTTGAAGACTCCAAAAGCATGGCTGACAAACTATGAAAACTCCAACAACTTGCGACCAAAAACTACGACTACTACAAAAATTTGAGCGCACAAACTTTGAAGAATCCAACAGCTTGTGAGCACAAACTGTGAAGCCTCAACACTTTATGTGTACAAACTATGAAAACTCTAATAGCTTTCGAGCACAAACTGTTAAGACTCCTACAGCATGTGAGCTTAAAGGGCTAAAACTCAAACACTTTATGCACACAAAGTTTGAATATAGCAACAACTTACAAGTATAAGCTGTGAATACGTCATCAGCTTGCGAGCACAAACTATGTATACTCCAAAAGATTGCGAGTACAAACTGTAAAGACTCCAACAACTTGCAAGCACATACTGTGAAGAGTCCAACATTTTGCACGCACAAACTGTGAAGACTCTAACAACTTGCGAGCACAAACTGTGAAGACTCTAATAGTTCAGGCACACAAACTGTGAAGAAACCAACAACTTGCGACCATAAACTGTGACTATTGTAAAAATTTGAGTGCACAAACTGTGAAGAATCCAACAGCTTACAAGCACAAACTGTGAATACTCAAACACTTTGTGCGCACAAACTGTGACGACTCCAACAGCTTGCGAACAAAACTGTAACTAATATAAAAATTTAAGTGCAAAACCTATGAAGAATCCAACAGCTTGCGAGCACAAACTGTGAAGACTCAAACACTTTGTGCACATAAACTATGAAGACTCCAACATATTGCGAGCACAAACTGTAAAGACTCCAACAGCTTGCGAGCACAAAATGTGAAGACTCAAACACTTTGTGTGTAATAATTATGAAGACTCCAACAGCTTGCGAGCATAAACTACGAAAACTCTAATAGCGTGTGACTACAGACTGTGAAGACTCAAACACTTTGTGTGTAAAAATTGTGAATACTCCAATAACTTGCGAGAACAAATTGTGAAGAGTTCATCAACTTGCGAGCACAAACTGTGAATACTCAAACACTTTGTGGGCACAAAATGTGAAGACTCCAACAGCTTGCGACAAAAAACAGTGCCTACTGTAAAAATTTAAGAGCAAAAACTATGAAGAATCCAATAGCTTACGAGCACAAACTGTGAAGACTCAAACACTTTGTGCACACAAACTATGAAGACTCTTACAGCTTGCGAGCACAAACTGTGAAGACTCCAACAGCGTGCGAGCACAAATTATGAAGACTCAAACAGTTTATGCGCACAAATTATGAAGACTCCAACAGCTTGCGAGCACAAACCGTAAAGACTAATAGCGAGTGAGCACAAACTGTGAAGACTCAAACACTTTGTGCGGATAAATTGTGAATACTCCAATAACTTGCAAGAACAAATTGTGAAGACTTCATCAGCTTGCAAGCACAAATTGTGAACAGTCTAACACTTTGCGTGCATAAATTGTGAAGACTCCAATAGCTTGTGAGCACAAACTATGAAGACTCTAACGTGGCCAATAAACTATGAAGACTCCAACAGCTTGCGACCAAAAACTATGACTACTACAAAATTTTGAACGCACAAACTTTGAAGAATCCAACAGCTTGTGATCACAAACTGTGAAGTACTTTGTAAGTAGAAACTATGAAAACTCTAATAGCTTTCGAGCACAAACTGTGAAGACTCCAATAGCATGCGAGCTTAAACGGTTAAGACTCAAACACTTTGTGCACACAAAGTTTGAATATAGCAACAACTTACATGTATAAACTATGAATACGTCATCAGCTTGCGAGCACAAAATATGAATAATCCAAAAGATTGCGAGTACAAACTGTAAAGACTCCAACAACTTGCAAGCACATGCTGTGAAGAGTCCAACATTTTGCGCGCACAAACTGTGAAGAATCTAACAGCATGCGAGCACAAACTATGAAGACTCCAATAGCTTGGGCACACAAACTGTGAAGACACCAACAACTTGCGACCATAAACTGTGACTACTGTAAAAATTTGAGTGCAGAAATTATGAAGAATCCAACAACTTGCAAGCACAAACTGTGAATACTCAAACACTTTGTGCGCACAAACTGTGACACTCCAACAGCTTGCGACCAAAAACTGTAACTACTATAAAAATTTAAGTGCAAAACCTAGGAAGAATCTAACAGCTTGCGAGCACAAACTGTGAAGACTCAAACACTTTGTGCGCATAAACTATGAAGACTCCAACATCTTGCGAGTACAAACTGCAAAGACTCCAACAGCTTGCGAGCACAAAATGTGAAGACTCAAACACTTTGTGTGCAAAAATTATGAAGACTCCAACAGCTTGTGAGCACAAACTATGAAGACTCTAATAGCGTGAGACTACAAACTGTGAAGACTGAAACACTTTGTGCGCAATAATTGTGAATACTCCAATAACTTGCGAGAACAAACTGTAAAGACTTCATCAGCTTGCGAGCACAAACTGTGAATACTGAAACACTTTGTGGGCACAAAATGTGAAGACTCCAACAGCTTGCGACAAAAAACTGTGACTACTGTAAAAATTTAAGAGTAAAAACTATGAAGAATCCAACAGCTTACGAGCACAAACTGTGAAGACTCAAACGCTTTGTGCACACAAACTATGAAGACTCTTACAGCTTGCGAGCACAAACTGTGAAGACTCTAACAGCGTGCGAGCACAAACTATGAAGACTCAAACACTTTATGTACATAAATTATGAAGACTCTAACAGCTTGCGAGCACAAACCGTAAAGACTAACAGCGAGCGAGCATAAACTGTGAAGACTCAAACACTTTGTGCGCATAAATTGTAAATACTCCAATAACTTGCAAGAAAAAATTGTGAAGAATTCATCAACTTGCGAGCACAAACTATGAAAACTCTAACAACTTGCAAGCATAAATTGTGAACAGTCTAACACTTTGCGTGCACAAACTATGAAGACTCCAATAGCTTGCGAGCACAAAGTATGAAGACTCCAACAGCATGGCCGACAAACTATGAAGGCTCCAAGAGCTTGCGACCAAAAACTATGACTACTACAAAAATTTGAGCCCACAAACTTTGAAGAATCCAACAGCTTGTGAGCACAAACTGTGAAGACTCAAATACTTTGTGCGTACAAACTATGAAAACTCTAACAGCTTTCGAGCACAAACTGTGAAGACTCCAACAACATGCGAGCTTAAATGGTTAAGACTCAAACACTTTGTGCACACAAAGTTTGAATATAGCAACAACTTACAAGTTTAAACTGTGAATACGTCATCAACTTGCGAGCACAAACAATGTATACTCCAAAAGATTGCGAGTACAAACTGTAAAGACTCCAACAACTTGCAAGCACATACTGTGAAGAGTCCAACATTTTGTGCGCACAAACTGTGAAGACTCCAACAGCTTGTGAGCACAAACTACGAAGACTCTAATAGCGTGAGACCACAAACTGTGAAGACTCAAACACTTTGTGTGCAAAAATTGTGAGCACAAACTGTGATGACTTGAACAAATTGTAAGTACAAATTGTGAAAACTCCAACAACTCGTAAGCACAAACTGTGAAGAGCCCAACACTTTGTGCGCACAAACTATGAAGACTCCAATAGCTTGGGACCAAAAACTGTGATGACTCTAACAATTTGTGTACACAAATTGTGAAGAATCCAACAACTTGTGAGCATAAACTGTGAAAACTCAAACACTTTGTGTGAACAAACTGTTAATAATTGAACAACTTGTGAGAACAAACTGTGAAGACTCCATCAGCTTGGGAGCACAAACAATGAAGACTCCAACAGCTTGCGAGCATAAACTGTGAAGACTCCAACAATTTACATGCACAAACTGTGAAGAATCTAAAAGCTTGCGAGCACAAATTGTGAAGACTCAAACACTTTATGCACACAAACTATGAAGACTCCAAAAACTTGCGAGCAAGAATCCAATAGCTTGCGAGCACAAACTATAAAGACTCAAACACTTTGTGCCTACAAACTATGAAGACTCTAACAATTTTGACAACAAACTATCAAGACTCTAACAATTTACGCACACAAACTGTGAAGACTCCAACAGTTTGCGTGCACAAACTGTGAAAACTCCAACAGCTTGCGAGCACAAACTATGAAGACTTAAACACATTATGCGCACAAACTATGATGACTCCAAGAACTTTCGAGAACAAACTGTGAAGACTCTGTCAGCTTGCGAGCACAAACTGTCAATACTCGAACAATTTGATTGCACAAACTATGAAGACTCCAATAGCTTGCGACCAAAAACTGTGACTATTGTAATAATTTGAGCACAAAAACTATGAAGAATCCAACAGCTTGCGAGCATAAATAGTGAAGACTCAAAGACTTTGTGCGAACAAACTATGAAGACTCCAACAACTTGTGAGCATAAACTGTGAAGACTCCAACAACGTATGAGTACGAACTGTGAAGACTCCAACAGATTGTGAGCACAAATTGTGAAGACTCCAACTACTTGCAAGCACAAACTATGAAGAGTCCAACACTTTGCGCGCACAAACTGTGAAGACTTCAACAGCTTACGAGCACAAATTATGAAGACTCTAACAGCATGGGTTGCAAACTGTGAAGACTCGAACCGCTTGCGACCAAAAACTGTGACTACTGTAAAATTTTCAGCTCACAAACTTTGAAGAGTCTGACAGCTTAAGAACACAAAATGTGAAGAGTCAAACACTTTGTGCATACAAACTATGAAGACTCCAATAGCTTGCAAGCACAAACTGTTATGACTCTAACAGCGTGCATGCACAAACTGTTAAGACTCAAACACTTTGTGTGAACAAAGTGTGAATACTCCTACAACTTACAAGAATAAACTATGAAGACTTCACAGCTTGTGAGCACAAACTATGTAGACTCTAACAGATTGCGAGTACAAACTGTGAAGAGTCCAACAACTTTCAAGCACAAACTGTGAGGAGACTACATTTTGTGCATGCAAACTATGAAGACTCTAACAGCTTGCGAGCACAAACTGTGAAGGCAACAATAGCTTGGGCGCACAAACTGTGAAGACACCAACAACTTGTGACCAAAAACTATGACTACTGCAAAAATTTAAGTGCACAAACTGTGACGAATCCAACGGCTTGCGAGCATAAATTATGAATATTGAAACACTTTGTGCACACAAACTGTGAAGACTCAAACAGCTTGTGACCAAAAACTGTAACTACTCTAAAAATTTAAGCGCAAAAACTATGAAGAATCTAACAGCTTACGAGCACAAACTGTGAAGACTCAAACACTTTGTGCACACAAACTATGAAAACTGCAATAGCTTGCGAGCACAAACTGTGAAGACTCCAACAGTGTGCGAGCATAAACTGTGAAGACTCAATCACTTTGTGTGCACAAATTATGAAGTCTCCAATAGCTTGCGTGCACAAACTGTGAAGACTCTAATAGCGTGCGAGCACAAACTGTGAAGACTTAAACACTTCGTGCGCACAAATTGTAAATACTCCAATAACTTGCAAGAACAAACTGTGAAGACTTCATTAGCTTGCTAGCACAAACTATGAAGACTCCAACAGATTGCGAGTAAAAACTGTGAAGACTCCAACAACTTGCAAGCACAAACTGTTAAGAGTCTAACACTTTGCGCGCACAAACTGTGAAGACTCCAACAACTTGCGACCAAAAGCTATGATGACTGTAACAATTTGTGCAACAAAGTGTGAAGAATTCAATAGCTTGTGATCACAAACTATGAAGACTCAAACACTTTGTGTGAACAAACTGTTAAGAATCCAACAACTTGCGAGAACAAACTGTGATGACTCCATCAGCTTCCAAGCACAAACAATGAAGACTCCAACAGCTTGCGAGCATAAACTGTGAAGACTCCATCAATTTACGTGCACAAACTGTGAAGAATCTAAAAGCTTGCGAGCATAAATTGTGAAGATTTAAACACTTTGTGCACATAAACTATGAAGACTCCAATAACTTGCGAGAACAAACTTGAAGACTGCATTAGCTTATGAGCACCAACAATGAAGACTCCAACAATTTGCATACACAAACTGTGAAGATTCGAACAGCTTGGGAGCACAAACTGTAAAGACTCAAACACTTTGTGCGCACAAATTGTGAAGACTCTAACAACTTGCAGGACCAAACAATGAAGACTCCATCAACTTGTAAGCACAAACTCTAAACACTCCAACAGCTTGCGAGCACAAAGTGTGAAGACTCCAACAATTTATGCACACAAACATTGAAGAATCCAACAGCTTGTGAGCACAAACTGTAAAGACTCGAACACTTTGTGTGTACAAACTATGAAGACTCCAACAATTTTGAGAACAAACTGTGAAGACTGCATTAGCTTGTGAGAAAAAACTATCAACACTCCAACAATTTGTGCGCACAAACTGTGAAGACTCCAACAGCTTGCCTGCACAAACTATGAATATTCCAATAGCTTGTGACAAAAAATTGTGACTACTCCAACACTTTGCATACAAAAATTATGAAAAATCCAATAGCTTGAGAGCACAAACTGTGAAGACTTAAACACACTGTGCGCACGAAGTATGAAGACTCCAACAGCTTATGTGCACAAACTGTGAAGACTCCAATAGCTTCTGACAAAAAACTGACTACTCCAACCATTTACGCGTACAGAGTATGAAGAATCCAACAGCTTGCCAACATAAACTATGAAGACTTAAACACATTGTGCGCATAAACTGTGAAGACTCCAAGAACTTGCGAGAACAAACTGTGAAGACTCCGTCAGCTTGCGGGCACAAACTGTGAAGAATCCAACAGCTTCCAATCACAAACTTTACGCGCATAAATTGTGATGACTCCAACAGTTTCTGAGCACAAACTTTGAAGACTCCAACAACTTGCGTACACAAACTGTGAATACTCCAATGGTTTGTGACAAAAAATTGTGACTACTCCAACAAGCGTCTACAAAATATGAATAATCCAACGGCTTGCAAGCACAAACTGTGAAAACTTAAACACATTGTGCACATAAACTGTGAAGACTCCAACAGCTTGCGAGCACAAACTGTGAAGACTCCAATAGCTGGTGAGCACAAACTGTGAAGACTCCATCAACTTGTGAGCACAAACTCTGAATACTCCAACAGCTTGCGAGCACAAACTGTGAAGACTCGAACCGCTTATGAGCACAAACTATGAAGACTCCAACAATTTGCATGCACAAACTGTGATGAATCCAATAGCTTATGAGCACAAGCTGTAAAGACTCCAACAACTTGCAAGAACATACAGTGAAAATTACATCTGCTCGTGAGCATAGACTATCAAGACTCCAATAATTTGCATGCATAAACTGTGAAGACTCCAATAGTTTTCGAGCACAAACTATGAAGACTCCAACAGCTTGGGACAAAAACTGTGACTACTCTAATAGTTTGCGCACACAAACTGTGAAAAATCCAACTTGTGAGCACAAACTGTGAAGACTTAAACACTTTATGCGCACAAGCTGTGAAGACGACAAAAACTTGTGAGAATAAACTGTGAAGACTCTATCAGCTTACGAGTACAAACTATGAAGACTCCAACAGCTTGTGAGCACAAACTTTGAAGACTCCAACAACTTGTGAGCATAAACTATGAAGATTCCAATAATTTGCGTGCACAAACTGTGAAGACACCAACAATTTACGTACACAAACTATGAAGAATCCAACAGCTAGTGTGCACAAACTGTGAAGACTCAAACACTTTGTGTGCACAAATTGTGAAGACTATAACAACTTGCAAGAACACATTATGAAGACTCCATCAGCTTGCGAGCACAAACTTTGAACACTCTAACAGCTTGTGAGAACAAACTGTGAAGACTCAAACAATTTGCACATACAAACAGTGAAGAATTGAACAGCTTGCGAGCACAAACTATAAAGACTCAAACACAATGTCGTACAAACTATGAAGACTAACAATTGCGAGAACAAACTGTGAAGACTACATTAGCTTGTGAGCAAAAACTATTAAGACTCCAACAATTTACACACACAAATTGTTAAGAGTCCAACAATTTGCGAGCACAAACTGTGAAGACTCCAACAACTTGCGCATACAAACTATGAATACTCTAACAGCTTGTGACAAAAAACTGTGACTACTCCAACAGTTTGGGCGCACAAAATATGAAGAATCCAACAACTTGCGAGCACAAACTATGAAGACTTAAACAGACCCTCTGCCTGATCAGCAAGAAAGGAAGGAAGAAAGAAAGAAAAGAAAAGGAGAAAGAAGAGAAAAGAAACAGAAGAGAAAGGAAAGGAAGGAAAGAAAGAAAGAGAGAGAAAGGTAGTGAGCTAAGTTGACTTATCGAGGTTGAGTTGTTACTCGACGTTAGTTCAAGATAGCAAAATGGGTTCTAATCGTAGGTTACTCGAGGCCTTTAACCTTATTAGCAGACATTAAATAACTGAAGGGGAGGGTTTTATCCTTTAGGCTTATATTAATTTAAGTTATTATATTTACCCTGTCATTACATGCCATCCTGTTGTTTAAATCTTGCCTTTACATGCTTTCATGTTATTTCTACCTTGCCCTAACATACCTTCGTGTTACTTTGAGTTCTTCATGCTATTATATGTTTTGCCATCAATTAATTACCCTTTGAGATTATAATATAATGTTACTTATAAAGTGATCTTTCTGAGTTTATATGGGGCCATGGATACAAGCATTGCCCTTGCCTTATTAAATTTATTGAGTTGGCCCCACCACTCTCCTTATTATTGAATCGGCCGTTGCCGCTCTTCTATTTGTTGAGATAGTCATTTCTACTCTTCTTTTATTAAGTTGACCATTATCACTCTCTTATTTGTTATGTTGGCCATTGCCACAGTTTGATTTGACCATTGTCACTCTTCTCTTTATTATATTGGCCTTGTGCTATTTATTTTTAAGGCTTGGGCATGAGTCTTGATATTTTAAAACCCCCATGATTCAGTTTGTATTCTCTATAAGTGCAAGTAATGTGGTCAGATGTATCACGACTAGTGAATTAAATAATCTATCATGGACGTAATGCGTTATGGGTAGAGATCCTCTTAGTCGTCACGTAATTCTATGGGTTTTGGGTAGTGGTGTATAAATCGATGTGTGTAATTCGCAAATGCAGTGTCACGTCACTTCCGAGATTGAATGTCGCAAATAGTCACTCCATGAATAAATTGTGTCACATAATTCATTCGACTCATGCGTTGTACGCCTTGAGGTGTTCACGTAAATCCACGATAGCGTTGGCCATGCCAGTGAATATTCATATAGTGAGACTGTGAGTCGAGCCGGCTATCATGAAACTGTTTTCCACATTATGATGATCACTATGTATGATGAGCTGCACACGCTTTGCTAGGCATGCATCTCATGTAAGTTGTTTGCATATGCTGATACCCTCGTGTTAGTGGAGCATGGGACATATCAGACCCTTACTTTACTTTTATGAATCTCTTGAATTATGGTTAATCTTAAAGGATAACTATCACTATGAGTAGAGCATTGACCCTCTCCCAACCGTATAAATTATGCAAGTGACGTAGAGATTGAAGACCTAATGAACAATCTCTTTAAGGATGATTATGTTGAAAGAATAAGAAGACAGTTTTATGATTTAGTTTTATACTTCCACTTCGAACTCAATAAATGTAATAAAATCCCATTGAGAGGACATTTGATTATTCTTTTTACTCTGATGACATATAATCAATACAAATGATTTTATTCTTGTGAATGTTACCTTCATGAATGTATCTGGAGGTGATCCAAAAGAAAAAAAGGGTGCGACTGTCAAATGCATCCAATTTATAAAACATTAACATTCGATTTTCTTAAGCATGAGTATAAACTCTGGCTGTGAAAATCCTGAATTTATTAACATCCTGAATTTTCACAGTCAGAGTTTATACTCATGCTTGAGAAAATCGGATGTTAATGTTGTATAAATTGGATGTTTTTTAAAGTCGCACCCTTTTTTTCTTTTGGATCACCTCCAGATACATTCATGAAGGTAACATTCACAAGAATAAAATCAACTGTATTGATTATATATCATTAGAGTAAAAAGAATAATCAAATGTCCTCTCAATGGGAGCTTATTATATTTATCAAGTTCGTAGCGGAAGTATAAAACTGTTTTCTTATTCTTTCAACATAATTATCCTTAGGGAGATTGCTTACTAAGTCTTCAATCTATACGTCACCTGTATAATCTGTACGGTTGGGAGATGGTCAATACCCTACTCATAGTGATGGTTATCCTTTAAGATTAACAATAATTCAAGAGATTCATAAAAGTAAAGTAAGGGTCCAATACGTCCCGTGCTCTACTAACACGAGGGTATCAGCATGCGCAAACAACCTACATGAAATGCATGCCTGACAAAGTGTGTGCAGCTCATCATACGTAGTAATCATCATAATGTGGAAAATAGTTTCATGATAGCCGGCTCAACCCGCACTCTCACTATGCGAATATTCGTCGGCATGGCCAATGCTACCGTGGTTTTACGTGAACACCTCAAGGTGTACAACACATGAGTCAGATAAATTACGTGACATAATTTGTTCATGGAGCGATTATTTATGACATCCAATCCCGAAAGTGATGTGACACTGCATTTGCGAATTACACACATCAATTTGTGCACTACTACCAAAAACCCATGGAATTACGTGACGATCAAGAGAGTCTCTACCCAGAGCGCATTATGTCCATGATAGATTATTTGAATTACTAGTTGTGATACATCTGACCACATCGCTTACACTTATAGAGAATACAAACTGAATCATGGGAGTTTTGAAATATCAAGACATATGCCCAAGCCATAAAGATAAATATCACAAGGCCAATATAATAAAGAGAAGAGTGACAATGGTCAACTCAAACTGTGGCAATGGCAATGTAACAAATAGGAGAGTGACAATGGTCAACTTAATAAAAGAAGAGTAGCAATGACTATCTCAACAAATAGAAGAGTGGTAACGACCGATTCAATAATAAGGAGAGTGGTAGGGCTAACTCAATAAATTTAATAAGGCAAGGGCAAGGCTTGTATCCATGGCCTCACATAAACTCAGAAAGATCACTTTGTAAGTAACATTATATTATAATCTCAAAGGGTAATTAATTGATGACAAAACATATAATAGTAGGAAGAACTTAAAGTAACACGAAGGTATGTTAGGGCAAGGTAAAAATAACATGAAAGCATGTAAAGGCAAGATTTAAACAACAGGATGGCATGTAAGGATAGCGTAAATATAATAACTTAAGTTAATGTAAGCTTAAAAGATAAAACCCTCACCTTCAGGTATTTAATGTTTGCTAATAAGGTTAAAGGCCTCGAGTAATCCTAAGATCAGAACCCGTTTTTCTGTCTTGAACTTGATGGGGATTTGTGTTGCGGAATCACACAAATCTAGATCTAGGATGTCAATTTAAGAGCAACAAGCAATCACAAGAGAACACAAAGATTTAAGGTGAAAAATCCTTTTAGAAAAAAATCACGGCACAAAGCGACAAAAATCCACTATGAAAAGAAATTACAAGAGAGAGGACTTACCCGATGAGAACAATCTTGAATCTTACCCTTGCTACACCATTTAGAAACCCTAAAACCCTTTTAGGAACCCTTGAAACCCCTTTAGAAAGCCTTAAATACTTTAAAATAGCCCTAAGGACCCCTATTTATAGTTTAAGAAACACCCCTTCTACACCTTTCCGAAACTGCCTCAAATTTATACAGTTCGCACAAAATCCGCATCGAATCTGCGTAACCCTTGACTAGTCGAGCCAGGTCCTCGACTGGTCGAGGGACCCCTTCGACCGGTCGAGCCTGACCCTCGACTAGTCGACTCCAAAAAATATAGCATGATGGACTTCGAGTCGAGTGGTGCTCAACTGGTCGAGTCAGGCCCTCGATTGGTCGAGCAGATAGTAAATTTATACATTTAAGACATTCTGACAACAATCTCCACCATGTCTTCAATCTTCAACTGTATAGCTTCTTGACCTCTTCTCTTATCTCTACATCACATTATAGCTTCTCATGTACACTCCATCCTTCTTTTCCGCCATCGCTAAGCCCAGAGAAGTTGCACAGAACTTAAACTTCTCTACAGGAACGTTCTAGGTGAGCACATCTACCAGATCATAATCCACGTGCCCAACTACCTTTGCTCTTGTCTTCCCAAAAATAAAGACGTAGTCTTCTTACCATCTCACTACTACCCAATATTACTTGCCGGGGTATTTGCTCATAATACTAATAGCCTATGAAATAATTGGTCTAATCCAGACCATGACATACATACCAACTGCATTCGAATAAGGCTCATGAGATATCCTAGTTTTTCTCATCTGTTTTGGGACATGTCTTGAGTAAAACTTGAGGAGAGATGCATAGGGAACACTCTCTAGCTTTACATGGTCCATCACCTCCTTGATCAATACCTACCCAAGGTATTCTACCTAAGATAATCAAAGCCTACTCCTCTTCCAGTCTCAATGCCGAGAACCATCTTTGCAGCCTCCCGATCCTTCATCCTAAATGTCCCACTTAACCAAGTCTTCAGTACATTGATCTCGGACATGTCATAATTGGTGATCTAGATATCATTATCATATAATTCCTGACTCACCATGAAGGAATCAAACCACTGCGTAGGCGACAGGTTGTACCACGACCTCTTGTAAACTTTTTTCTCTGCCCCTTTAACTTCGAACTACTCTGGTTGCTTCATGTAGATCTGCTCTTCCAATTTCCCATACAGAAGTGCATATTCCACATCCATCCTTCCATCTCAAGATCACATTGGCCAACTAACGCCAATCACGGATCTAATAGACACTTGCTATACCATTGGCGCGGATATCTTTGAGAAGCCGATCTCTTCTCTTTGAGCATAACCCTTCGCTACCAACCTTGCTTTGTATCTATGATGTATCCTCTTGAAGATCCACCTACAGTGTCACATCTTTTATTCAACTGCTTTTCGGCTAACTAGAAGCTCCACCAGCTCCCATATGTCGGTATAGTATAATGAGTCCATCACATTGCCCATAGTCACCTTCCACTTCTCAACACCTGGCTCACCTAGAGTCATTTGAATAAAAGATGAATCCCCTGTGATATTGGAGTCATCCATGTACCTCGCCGATATCCTATGATTATGTTGTGTGATTTTTCTTATAGGTGACTGCTCCACTTGCTTTGTATCCTTGTCTGCACGTCTCAACCTTCCTGCCCTGCCCACTCATGTGGCCATGTCTAACATGACACACACGTGCAGAGGTGGAATCCGCTACATCCACTACAGCTCTACCTTTTGAAGTGCTCCCGATCAACCTGTACATGTTACTGAGTCATTGTGCTTTCATGATTACCCATGTCCCCCTTATATACCTTAAGGACACTATCAATACCTGTGAACTTGCAGCCCATTACCTCAAATACACCAAGAGAAATCAGATTCTTCTTCAAATCAGGAACGTGCTTGACATCAATCAAGGTATGCTCCACCCCATCAAACATCTTGATGCGCACCGTATCAACATTCATAACATTACATGTAACGTCATTGCCCAAAACACCTGTCCACCATCGCACTCCTTGTAACTGGTGAACCAACTTCTATGAGGAGTCATGTGAAATGATGCCCTTATGTTTAGAATTCACTCACCCTTACGATCATCGTATGGGTGTCTGATCGTAGACACAAACAAAACATCACCATCACATCCACTCGATCCATTTAATGTGACAGCATTGACCTTCCTGTACGAAGCCTCAGAACCTTCTCTCTTAGATTTAAGATTTGTACAATCCTTCTTCACAGGTCCTTCCATCCTATAGTTCTAGCACTTTACCTTTCCTTTTCCCTTGCCATTGGGTTTGGACCTAGAATGTGAGACTCGTATCCTAACCTGTACCATTCCATAGGCTCCTGCAGTTCTCCCGGTCGAATTCCGGCGACCTGCGATGTGTAGATAGCATTTGCATGTGACTTTAAGTGTCATCCTGTAATTTCGAGTCGGCTTGACCTAAGACCTATGTCATTGCGACCGCATCGTCGCTGCGGTTCCAACGCCGCGTCTCGTATGACAATCCGAGATGTACATCAAAAGATATAGGCCGCGCTTTATTTGAACCTTAATCGCATTTGTGGGACCCACCTATGGCATGGCACGCCACCCTATGCATGCATGACATCATCATGCTCATAATTTCCTACCCACCTATGGCTAGTCTAGACCCCTAACCACCTATAGCTAGTATAGACCCCTAACCCCCTCCCTTACATTCATTATGACATGCATTTATTACTCTCTCTCTCTCTCTTTCTCTTATCTCTCTCCCTCCCTCTTTCTTTCTTATTTCCTAGCAAGAGAGAGAGCTTCCAACGATCCATTAGAGCTCTCCATTTCCAACCCTTTTGCAAGCTCTCCACCCCTAAATCCAACCCTCTAAAATCAATCTCAACCATTGAATTTTGTTCCTTTGGAGCTCTAAATCACCTTGGTGGAAGGAGTCCAAGATCTAAGGTGGGTGCTTCTCTCTCTCTCCCTCTCTCTTTCATTATTGTGTAATGTGTGGCCCACTCGGATGGACCCCACCTTGATGTATGCCTTAGGCAAACCGTCCAAGTCATGTGGACTATACCCTTTGGTGATGGGAAAATACAAATATCAAATTGATCCAAGCCAAGTGGGCCACATCTACATGGGACCCACCAACCGTGGTCCCACACGTGGGACCCATCTTGATGAATTGAATAGTCCAGCGTCCAGGGACGCTGGACGTGGCCTGAAGCGTGAACAGGTAGCCATTGCAGCCATTGCAGTACCCAAAAAAAAAAAAAACTGTAATTACTTTAGCCCTTTTTGAGTAGGCTACTCATGCAGGCACTATCTAGATGTATTAATCAAATCCACGCCGTCCATCCCATTCCCCAGATCATTTTAGACGTTGGAACGAAAGATGAAGCCAATCCGATTCCCTGGCGGGTCATGGCATAGAAAACAGTGAGTTTCACCATTAAACAATTCACTTTGACCTTTCTCTGCACCGAAGCATATTAATATTGGGCTTGTCTGGCTTCTCTTGAACCATAGGAGCCAGTGAATGGAGTAGATTCACCGGATGTGGGCCCCACCTAAGAAAATCCCCAGAAAAACATAAAAAAAGCAAAAATAAAAATAAAAATGACCAACAAGGCAGCGCCTGCTGCTGCTGCCAATAGTCAGGACGCTGGCGTCCTTGTACATCTGACGCTGGGACGTGGGTCCCAGCCATGGCCCCACCATGATATATGTGATCTTCCACACCGTCCAGACTGTCTGGACGGTGCTGGACAATGTTTGGACGGTGGTGTGTGGACCACCACGCTGCATGTGTTTCATCCACACCGTTTGTCCGTTTGGGATATGGACCCCACGGTCAGGATGTATATGTTGTATCCTAGCCGTCTATCATCTGGACGGTGAGCCCCAGCAGTGTGGCTGCTATTCTGAGAAGACGCCTGCAGCTCTGTGGAGCCGCTGATGTATATGTTACATCCTGTTCATCCATCAACGGACGTCCTGAACTTGGACGGCTCTTTTCTATATGCATATATAGCATATATTATAATATATAATTTCATATTATATTGGTAATATATAATTTTATGTTGTATTGTGTGGTGGGCCCCATGTGGGACCCACCTGCTGGACGGATTGGATGGAGTACCTCACACCTGCTATTTAGCTGGTGAATTGACGTCACCAAGTTGTGGTCCCCATGAGGTATGCATCATACCACACCGTCCAACCGTCTGCCTTGAATATGGGACCCACCCACATGTGTCACATGTGTGGGGTGGGAACACCTGGATGTATGTATTCTTCCATCCAAACTGTTCGCCCGTTTTGGGATGCTGGACCCCACTTTGGTGTATGTGCTTATATACACACCGTCCATTTATCTTAGACGTGGGCCCACCCCACATGTATGACACGTGTGGGGGGTGGGACCCACCTTGCTGTATGAATTTTGTCCCCACACCGTCCATGCATGTGGGGGCCAGCCGTGAGGTATGTGTCTTATACACGCCATCCACCTGCCAGTTGTGTGGGATGCAATATGATGTATGTGCACTATCTGTACCGTCCATAGGCTGGATGGGTTGGGCCTGCCTTGTGATGCATTGCATAGTCACACCATCCTTCCCCGTGGCCTCGGCATGATGTGCGAGTCTCATCCACACTGCCCAATTCACGAACCCCACATGGTGATGAGGCCTGTGTGTGAGGCCAGCCCATGATGTATGTTTTAGCCACACTGTCCAGTTTGTTGGACATGCGGCCCACTTGACGTATGTGTTGAACATCCATGCTGTTCAGCTGGTAGGCCCATTTGGAAGGTGCGGGCCCACCTGCCGTGAGGCCCATTAATGAGGCCCACCTTAATATATTATAGCCCATTTATAAGGCCCACCTTGTTTCATCCACATCGTCCAATCTAGGGGACGTGGACCCCACCTTGAGTTATGTGTTCATATGTCCATCTGGACGATTCATTTGGTGGATCCATCTTTGATTTTCCTTTATACAAGCCATCCATCGGTTTTACCAACATGGGACCACCACGATGTATTTATTTCACCAACACCGTCTAGATTGTAATGGACAGTACTATACAGTGTTTGGCGGGGCTGAATTACATAGACAATTTTTGGGTGGTGCTGATTTACTTGGGAAATGTTTGGACAGTACCGATCACATTGGTGAACCATGTACCCCTATAATTGTGTACCGTAATACACATGATACACCTAAAACTATTGAAATGAATTTTGGCGTAGTCTAAACTCACTTGAGGCCCATTGTTACGGCCTATCTATGAGGCCCATCATGATATATTTATGGCCCATGCGCGGGCCCATCTGTTTGTATTTTGACACATGTGACAGGGCCCACTTGTCTTGTATTTTGAGGCCCATATGATAGGGCCCACCTGCTTGAATCTTAGGCCCATATCATGCGTCCCATTGTGAAATGTATTAGGCCCGTTGGTGTGGCCCATTTGATGTATATCAAACCTATGTATGGGGCCCACATGTTACGTACTTGAGACCCATGTGAAGGACCCTCCTGTTGTATATATGTGGCCCTTGAGTAAGGCCCATTGCTATGTATACTAGGCCTTTGAGAGAGGTCATGGGCCCACTTTAGGTTTAGCTCTATGTGGGCCACTGCTTGGGAGTGATGTTGGTTAAATGTCCATATTGATGGGCAAGGATAGTTTAATGTCCGCATTGTGACCTTGCATTAGGCGTTGTTAGGCCCATTCTTACCGATTCGATTGTCATGACCGATTATCGACTCCGATTACCTTGACCGATTTGCCGATTCTAATTATCGATCGATTCGATTGTCGTGACCGATTATCGACTCCGATTACCCTGACCGATTTGCCGATTCTAATTATCGATCGATTCGATTGTCGTGACCGATTATCGACTCCGATTACCGTGACCGATTTACCGATTTTGATTATTGATCGATCCGATTGTCGTGACCGATTATCGACTCCGATTACCCTGACCGATTTGCCGATTCTAATTATTGATCGATTCGATTGTCGTGACCGATTATCGACTCATATTACCCTGACCGATTTGCCGATTCTAATTATCGATCGATTCGATTGTCGTGACCGATTATCGACTCCGATTACCGTGACCGATTTACCGATTTTGATTATTGATCGATCCGATTGTCGTGACCGATTACCGACTCCGATTACCGTGACCGATTTGCCGATCCTGATTATCGATCGATCCGATTGTCGTGACCAATTTGCCAACTATGATTATCGATCGATCCCGATTGTCGTGACCGATTGTCGATTTCGATTTGCCAAAGCCTATTGTCAATACCTACATGATGCATATGTAACCCGTAGTTGAGGCCCATGGGTAAGGCCCATTGTGATGTATTCGTGGCATATGGGCAAGGCCCATTATGATGTATTTGAGCTCCGTGGGCGTGGCCCATTGTGATACATTCAAGGCCCTTGTATGGAGATCGATGTGATGTATGTAAGGCCCATGAGTGAGGCCCATAAGTGATGTGTATTGGGCCATTGTGTGGGGCCGTGGGCCCATTATATGTTTGGCTCTATGTGAGCTATTCCTTGGGGGCATCGTTGGTTAAATGTCCACATTGTCGAAGCCGATTGTTAAGGCCGGTTATTGATACTAATTATGAGTATGTGACAGCATAGCATCATCATACATGCCCATACACATCATCTGCATGTTTGTTATGAGATGTGGTTGACCATTGCATATGTCGTTGGGCAGATTGTTATGAGACTCCCTGATAGGCGGAGGTTATCTCACATGAGTGCACGGTATGCGCAGGATTGATGCATGACTGTATTGTATGACTCATGCATCTTGCATTGTGTGCCCTAGCGACATCAGGGCCATAGCCTCCACAGGCATATCGTGGATGGCCAGATGGGACACCGGAAATATTTAGTTCTAGCATACGGGCGCCATAGATGTCCCTGGGTGAAAATCCCTAAACCTCTGAGGCCAGGAGACGCCCCAACGTCGAGACCGAGTGGATACATGAGTGCCCGAGTGCCGAATACCAGGAGGCCGCGTCTCCCACTGTGTCGTGGTCGGTTGGGAGGGGGTGTGGCCTTACCCGCCCGAGGGTAGGGGGCAATACTAGGCTGAGTTTGACCAGCTCGTGAATGGGTCCGCTATCGACATGCCGGATAGGTATTGGCAGACTATTGGCCAGGCGGATAGTGAGGTTTCTTACGCTCACTTGGACTGTGCGGCTAGGAGAGCGGCAGTGCCATTTGGAGTGTACTAAACCCCGGTGATGATCCCAGAGATGAACTGTACTGATATGTGGATTTAGTGAGTAGGAGTTACATACTCATTCATGCATTCATTCATTCACTATTTACTCGGGTTGGTGGTACGCAACTAGTTGTTACGTGTGCCTTCGCAATGGCCAGGATTTCGGTTGGGGCGCGCGACTAACCTGAGATCAGGAGTTTACCACATTGAGTCTGACTATCCAAATTTAGGTATGGGACTGGTTTGGATAGAAGTCCCTTGTGATGGACCCCATAGCCTGCGATACTACGTACTACCCTCCCGACTTCATACTCCAGAATGTTCATTCCATTCGCACCACATATTGCATTACATCCGCGGCATACGACATCTTGGGTTACTGTGCTTCTGCATTTATATGGTCTAGATATGGCTGACGTATTTGTGACCACATAAGGAATTATATACCCCATTGCATTCTCGGCAGTTGATATTTGGCTCTTTATGACTCCTCGTTTACATAGCTGTTATATACTGTGTATTCTGATATTGATTGGCTCATGGACTTGTTCGTACTTCTGCTTACTCTGTTATCGTATGATCTATGATCTCGTGAGTATTTCTGTTTACTCTGATAATTCCTGCTCTTGTCAGTATTTCTGCTTATTCAGATAATTCATGATCTTGTTAGTATTCCGATATTGTACGATTTATGGATTACCGGTATTTCCAGTTTGTATGATAATGGCATTGTATTGAATACTTGGCACTTTCCTTGTGCACACACTTACACCACCCTCTAAGCTTTCCATAAGCTTATGCACGATAGATGCGTGCAGATGATGATAGGTTGCAGCAGTGTTGAGCTTGGAGCTTGTAGCAGTCCTCTGGAGCTTGATTTTTTTTATTTATGTATTTTCCTTTCAGTATTGTATTCAAATGTTTATATTAGTGGATATGTGATGATGATGTTGTCTTTGTAATTTGGGTATACTTGTGATTATGCTTATTACGAGTTAAATGTATATTGGAAAAAAAAAATCCTCCTTATAGGATCCTAGGATCGGAATCTGGCGTATGAACGCTAGGAGCCGAGAATGGGATACTACGGAGGCTGTCGGCACCAGATTTGGCGATCGAAATTCCTATGAATCCGATTTTCGGGTTTGGGGCGTGACATAGAACCTGAAGAACCTGTACCTCGTTTAGAATTTCTATCTCTTGTAACCAGTGCTTCAGAAGATATCCCCATGTTGACATTAAGCTTTCTCATAGCCTTTCCTTGAAGGGCTGAGATAACAATGTTAATACTCAGAGTTTTATTCGTGGAGCACATTGTGTCCTTAAATGACTCATATGACGCCGGAAGAGAATTCAGTAACATACATGCTTGTTCTTCATCTTTCATCACTTCCTCAATATCCAGTAATTTGCAAATCAATTTATTAAAGTTGTTAATGTGAGCGTCCAGATCTCTTCCCTCTGTCATCTTGAAGACCACTGCCACTTCAAGAGTAGACGATTTTCAAATGATTTTTTCACATAGACATCCTCTAACTTTGCCCATAACTTAGCCGTAGTTTTCTCCCTCATGACATTGTAAAGAACCTCATCCATGAGACATAAACAGATCAATGATAAAACCTTCTTATCAAGAGTATTTCATTCATCATCAGTCATAGTAGACTTTCGCTCCTCAAGAGCTCCATCTTCGCCTTGCTTGATTAAAGAACTGATCATCTTGATCTTTTATAACTCAAAATTATTTTTCCATGAGTACTTCTCGATCTCATACCTAGTGCTTCCCATTATTACTAATCCCTCAGATTCAGATATGTGCTCCAACGATTTCTTTAATACCACTTGTTAGGGATTTGTGCTGTAGAATCACACAGATCTAGACCTAGGACAGCAATCCAAGAGCAACAAACAATCACAAGAGAACATAAAGATTTAACATGAAAAATCCTTTCGGAAAAAAAACCATGGCACAAAGCAACAGAAATCCACTATGAAAAGAAATTACAAGAGAGAGGACTAACCTGATTCGAACAATTTCGAATCTCACCCTTGTTACACCATTTAGAAATCCTAAAATCCTTTTAGGAACCCTTGAAACCCATTTAGAAAGCCTTAGAATACTTTAGAATAGCCCTAGAGACTCCTATTTATATTTTAGGAAACACCCCTTCTGCACCTTTGCAAAACTGCCTCAAATTTACGCAGTCCGCACAAAATCCGTGTAGAATCTGCGTAACCCTCGACTAGTCGAGTCAGGTCCTTGATTGGTCGAAGGAGCCCTTCGACCGGTCGAGCCTGATCCTCGACTGGTCGACACCAAAAAATATTGCACACTGTACTTCGAGTCGAGTGGTGCTCGACCAGTCAAGGCAAGCCCTCGACTGGTCGAGCAGACAATAAATTTACAGATTTAAGACATTCCGTGGATTGAATAGCACAGAACCTTATGGGTACTGTGTTGACGTCGCAAAAGTTTTGTGGGCCTGACCTATATGTTGTATCTACACCATCCATCCATTTTTCCAGATAATTTCTGGGGATAACAATCCAAAAATTGAGCAACTCTAAAGATCAAGTGGACCACACCATATAAAGCTTGGAGATAGTAATGCGCACTGTTGAGACCTTTCTAGGGTCCATCTTGATCTTTGTTCTCCATTTAACCTGTTCATAAGGTCACGCAGATGGGAATATAAGGGAAAACACAAATATCAACTTGCCTCAAAACTTCTTTTGCTCCCAAAATTTTTCTAATGGTAGGGATTCAATCCGCATTGCTTTATGTGGTTGCTGAGATTAGTGGTTTTTTTTAAAAAAATAAAAATAAAAATCGAATCAACAATTTCAAAATTTTCAGATTTTGCCGCCAAAACGCTTTTTTTTTTTTTTTGGGAATTTCGAATCAAAAAGTTGGATGTGTGCGCTTTTGTCCCACATCGGAAATGAAAAGAAGAGAATCGTGATTTATATGAGGATGTTTATGTAATATTCTTATTTGAGCTTTTGGAGATTATGACGCTTGGGTTACGCACTGGAGTATGCACTCGCACGACGGCAGGGTGGCTATAGTGACATGTGCATCGTGTCGCAGAGGGGTCGCTCCCTTAAAACCTTATGCGAACCGTCGTGAGATGGTGTGCTGGCAATGCGAGTGGTCTAGTATGAGCCTAGGTGCAATGTGTCTGAAATGAGCCAGGGCTTTACAGGCAATTGAGAGCGATCAAATTATTAATCCGAAACAGTCAACCGTTTATGAAAACGGCTAGCTGCCTTAAAAGCCACTACGGATGGGCCATGACGATCCAACGGTCAGATCTTCCAATTCGATCACCAGAAATTGCTGAAATTAATAATTAACGGTCAGAAATATTTTTCAAACATTCTGAACCATTGATGCCCACCTAACAATGGTCCACTCCCTGGTGCCTATATAAATTGGACTATTCTAGTCTAAATTTCATCATCTCAAACTCACATCTCTCCTCATCCATCAGATCCTAAGGATTACATCTCCATTTTAAAATACTGTTAACACATTCTCATTTCGATTATGCCAGAAGATCTGCTACGTTGAAATTGTTCCTATGTGGACCCTTCATTATTGTTGAACACAGATCCAAATAGGCTTGTCTTATCTTAGAAATAATTTTCCTGTAACCCAACAACAATTTGATAAGGGCGAATCACGCTTTAAGGACATTATATATTTTACATGATTTAGCTTGGTGAAAGAAAATAATTTAATTTATTTTATTTTATTTTTTGGTATTTCCCACACATTTTTCCAACAGTATTATGGTCCATTTGAGCTTTAGATGTACTTCATTTTTGGGCTTGTGCCCTAAAATTATGTGAAAAAGTGGGGAGGCAGTGTGGATGTAATACATACATCATGGGGCTCACAACACTTAGCCACGTTAACAAGGGATTTCCCCTGCATCCTGAGACTCTTTGGGCATAAAACAGTCTCAACAATCAAAGTCCTAAAGTTTTCTAAGATCCTGGGCACACCGAGAAGGAAGCCACTCTTTATTTTTCAAGAGCTCCATTGTAATTTGCATGTTAGATCCACTCTGACCATTAGATATGGAACCCTAAGATGGGCCCAACAGTAAAAAAAAAAATTAGTTGATCCGTTATTCAAGTGGGTCATACCAGTGGAAACCGCTGGAAGAGAGAAATCCAGCATGTAAAATCCACTCGAACCATTAAATTCTAAACAACAAACTATGCCTGAGCCTCAAAACGTAGGTCCATACGTGATTGAAATGGGCCATGCCTGGACTCAAAATGAATGGGGTGTGGCTCAAAACCCTTTTAGCCATGGTTTTGAGCTGAGGTTAAAGGGTTTTTTTTTTTTTCCTGTTGTTGTTGTAATATAGACTCAGTTGCACCTAAGGCTTCAACTTGACGAGCTGCATAATGATATCAATGAAGGTAGACTCCGGAGATGGTACTGAAAACTTCTTTAGAGAGGCGGACAAAGCTGTCTAATGGTAGCCATTCAATCCCGCTACTTTCTTTGGTGGCTCATGCTCTAAAAAGATATGGGAAGTTCTCCACGTTAAAAGTTATACAGGTATGCATTGTATTTAAAATAAAAAATCAGTATATTTTGTAAGCTAGCATGATTAGAGATGACATGACCAGTGTAAAGCGATGGCCCAGAATTTCACCGTGCCTTTCAGCACAGACGATCCGCGGTCAAAGGGACAAAAGATAGTGGCTCTAAAATATGAGTTTTTTCTAAGCGCGCAAGCCTGTCCAATAAACCTAGTGTACACGCCACATACCTGGCATCCATCAGGTGGACCTTGCACATGTTTCCCCCCCCCAAAAAAAAATAATAATAATAAATAAATAAATAAAACTTAAGCTAATCAGCGACTCAGCCTCAATATTGAAAACACGTGGATGGATTATAAAAAAGTTTTTCAGATACGTACATTTGTTTTTGTAAACTGTGGTCTACCTTATCCCTTCGGCCAGGGCATCAATGTAGTGGTACCGATCTGATGGATGGATGGATTTTGATCTCATACCTATCATGCCATGCTGGCACATATATATGTGGCGTCTACTGGAGATTTATTGCACGCTTAGCAAATGTTCACAGTCGAATACGTGTAGTTTCGACCAATGGTCTATCTATGAAGTGGCCCACAAGATGAAAATCCCATTTCATCCACACGGGATAAAATATAGATATTTTTACGAAATGCTACCCAATTTTTGGCTTAATTGGAGGTGTATTTAGTTTATCATTTTCTGTCCAATTTAAGTACCACCTATGAACGGTTCAAATTAAGTAGTTGGAACAACGATCTGGACAGTTCCAAAGTGGTAGATAGCCATCTAGACCATTTAAAAGGAGCTGGCAAGCAATGTAGTCGGTTCTTAGATGGTAGACGGTGATGAAGATTGATCCCTCCATGGACGTATGCAAGATAAGACAACTTCTGGTGGTAATATTGTCATTTTTCACTGATAAAGAGTGGTTAACGACTGTGAATTTAATTTTACAGAAAGTGGTCAAATAAGGAGACCTCTCAAAATGGAATTTCGGATCGTCAGTTTCTGGTAAATAGGGAATGTCTGTTCCCTGAATTTTGATTGGGCTACATTATCTCTGATGACATCAGGACTATAGCCTTTTAAAAAATAAAGAGAAAAATAAAATACCCGTCCCAATCAAAATGGTTGGATTCCACGACTTGAATGTTTATTAACAAACATATAAAAGCAACAAAAAAGGCGCAAAGGTTAACTTCGAAAACTCACATAATTAAACACACACAAAGTAACATCCACATATAAGATAAAAGAAGAATAATATAAAGACCAACTCAAACAAAAGGCAAGACTAAAGATATACTAACAATGCCTTGCCATGTAAATGTAGACCATGAACCCTAAAATTCAATGAAGCAAAAACCCAAGGACTGAAATGACCAACCGGCTAATCACTATATAAGTAATCCTAGTCATTGGAACTGTGGCATCCGACTTAGTGGAGCCAGGAGGGTTGATGGACCCACCACCAGGCGGCGATGGAGAGTTTCTGGGTGCCGGAGATTGACCCAATACCTTAACGATCATCTTCTGACCTCTCTCACAGTGCCCAGAGACTCCGCTGATGAAATAAAACGGTCCCGATTCATCAAGCTTGAAATCAGTGTGGCCATTGTTGGAGAAGAAGATGGGGTGAGAGGAATTGCATTGGCTGTAGTCCTCAGCATTCACTACCATCAATGAATCTTTCTTGTACTCAAAGACTGAAACAGAAAAACAAAAAGTTTTATTTTGCCATTTATAAAGTCGAGATTATATATTAACAAATACTACTGTGACTACTCATGATTCATTTCCCATATGCCAATGTGGTACGTGTGAGAGATCCCGGTCATTCAGCAAATTGGGTGCACTGTTTATATGTGATGACCTGGAATTTAGGTTGACATGGTCATCAGTCGGCACAACATGTGTACATTGGATCTAGGCCATTCATTCTTTTCACACATATCTAGCCTACTTGATGACTGGACTGCTACACATACACTACTGGGCAACACTGATGAATGACACAGATCTTGCACCTTTGGATTGATCATGTTCCTCCAAAGAGACACAAGCACGTGCTGAAAAGAAGATGCATTTTACACCTCACTCCATTTCTCATTGGATTGCATGGGAAGTTGTTTACACTATGGATCATCTATGACTGTATCAACCAGATGAACGGTTTTGATCGTCCTACACAGCCATGTGTAGGATCGAGATTTGGGCGGGCTACCATTCTGGGTGTTCCAGATGAAGCCTCTTTTCATCCTTATAAGCCGCTACGATCTCAAAGCAATGGCGAAAGTAATCTAAATCATGATTATAATTGGATGAGAGAGAGAGAGAGAGAGAGAGAGAGAGAGAGAGAGAGAGAGAGAGAGAGAGAGAGCATGCAGATTAACACGAATGATTTAAGGAGAACAAATCAACTATAGAAAAAGGTATAACGCAAGGACTTGGCATGAGATGTGCTTAGAACATGAAATTGCAACTCATATCAAAAGGAGACTACAAAACAAGACATGGGTCTTTTCTTTCTTTATTTATTTTTTAGCACTTACTGAGGGTATCGCCGACTTGGAACCTTTTCTTCGATGCCCATGAATTGTAGAATTGAAGCTTGTCAGAAGGCGGAACCTTCCACCCATCATCATCTCCCACATCGAACTCAAAAGCTGCAACGGGCAGAAGACGGAGAGAAAAGAAGATGATCAGGAAGAGGAAGGAGGAGAAGAAGATGTTGCAAGAAGCGACGAAGGAGAAGAAGAACATGAAATTGCAACTCATATCACAAGGAGACTACAAAACAAGACATGGGTCTTTTCTTTATTTATTTATTTTTTAGCACTTACTGAGGGTATTGCCGACTTGGAACCTTTTCTTCGATGCCCATGAATTGTAGAATTGAATCTTGTCAGAAGGCGGAACCTTCCACCCATCATCATCTCCCACATCGAACTCAAAAGCTGCAACGGGCAGAAGACAGAGAGAAAAGAAGATGATCAGGAAGAGGAAGGAGAAGAAGAAGATGTTGCAAGAAGCTACGAAGGTGGAAGCCATTTTCTCTTATAACAAAATTGCTTTGAGGGAAGCTCTATCTGGAGTTGGGATTAAAGAACGTAAGAGTGTTTGGTTTTTGACAAGTATTTGGAGGTTTTTATATTAAAGTTTGGATGTGAGGAGAAGAATGTGGGAGAATTGAGGTGGAGTGGGTAGTTACATATGTGGAGATCATGGGCTGCAACAGTTTGTAATTTTAGCTACATCTTCCCTTTGACTTAGTCCAACTTATGCCTTCTGCTCTGCTTCATTGCTTCATCAACTCTTTTGCTTAAAACGACCCTTCTCAGGCCACTCATCTGATAGCCCACCCATCAGATTCGATGAGCCCACACAGCCATGCCACCACATTTGCCAACGTGGCAGATGGGCGTGATATCAGGGCCATCCAGTAGGTGATGGCTCTTACCGCGTATATGTTCTTTTCCCAAAAAATCGAGATTGTCTACCCATTAGGTGGGCCACGATGTTGGAAACAGATGGTTGCGATAGAAAACTTCGCCCCAGGTTTTTTTTTTTTTCCTCACCATACATTTGTTTCGTAAGCTGTGAACCACTTAGAAATGTCGACCCACTTGATTCTTAAAAGAGATCATAGTCTGACCCCTGATAAATGTTGGGATTTGTTTTGGAGAATCACACAATCTGGATTTGGGATAGCAATCCAAGAGTACCAAGCATACAAAAAAGAACACAAAGATTTAACGTGAAAAACTCTTTCGGGAAAAAATCATGACACAAAGCGATAGAAATCCACTATGAAAATAGAAATTACAAAGAGAGGACTTACCCGATTCGAATAACCTCGAATCTTACCCTTACTACACCTTTTAATAACCTTAGAACCTTTTTAGAAACCCTTGGAATACCTTTAGAAAACCTTAAAATACTTGCTAATGGCCCTAGGGACTCCTATTTATAGAAGGGGAAACCCCACTTATGCACTTCCTTAGAAACCGGGTCAAATTTATGCAGTCCGCGCGGAATCCGTGCACCGTTTGCGTAACCCTCAACTAGTCGAACGAGGGCTTCGACCAGTTGAAGGGACCTTTGACTAGTTGAGCCAGTCCCTCGACTGGTCGAGCACCTCGGAACTCCAAATACATCGCTGCTGGTGAAAAGGCCAAGCTATATGTCCTAGAGGGGGGGTGAATAGGACAATGCCAAATAAAAACTTATAACAGCGGAATAATAAAGAAAATGATAGCCAAATTAAATAACAATGCAGGAAAGAAAAAGAACCTCAAAATTCAGATCTCGAGAGGTTGATACAAACGTTATTCTAAGGACAACCTTACATCAAAAACAGAGTTTATGGTAGGACAACCTTATTTCTAGAAAGGTCTTTGTATCAAGTCTCAAATCGAAGAGGAATACAAAAATAAATATAAACTGAATTGAAATAACTTGTAATTAAAGATGTATTGTTCTAGGGACAGCCATACACCATAAAAATGGCAGGGCAACCTTGCTGGAACAACTTTCAAATGAAATTGAAAATCAAGCTTATAAAGGAATAGCAGAAAGTAAATTCTAAGCTATTACAACATTCTCACAAAGCTTGAAATAATTACAACATTCACCACCATACATACATCCCACAAAAAGAATAAAAAATTAGAAGAATAAAACAATCAACCACAACTCAAGGGATTATAGTGGTTCGCCTGTGTGTTCACCAACTGTTAAACAACAGCCACACAAAATGCTACTCCACTCCTAATATCCTCACACAAGGGATATTAGCGTTCACTAAAAATAGGTTTTCCCAGGTTCACCCAAAACCCTTACAATTGTGTCTTTGTCCGTGGGCTTACACAATTAAAAAACCCCACTTCTGAGTTTTCCTGGCTTTCCTCAGATAACCAATATAACAAGATTTTTCTGGCAAATCTTGAAAGAAACCAAAATAATAGAAAGGAATTTACAATATGTAAAATACCTGAAAATCTCCTTCGTTGTAGCAGCCCGGTAGAACCAAATCAAAGTAGATGATTGAATGTCCAAGTTCAATGTCCAGTACTCGATTACAATGGTTCTAATTCTAATAGATTTTAAATTAAACCAAATAGGGCTTGCCTTAATTGATTTTGATTCCAAAGAAAGGGAATAATAATTCCTCTTTATCAAATCAGATTGGAATATAAGAAACAAAATCAATTAAAATAAAGCTAAGGAAAGAGAATATTAAATAAGCACACTTAGCTTAGATGGAGCACAGAATTATCTCTCAGAAGTTCGACGAAGATTGGCTTGAATACTTTAATTAAATCGATAATTTCTTCTGAGAATCGTGCACTATTTATAGGTGAGAAGATCGGGTCTTCGATTGTTAGAGTGTTCTTCGACTAGTCGAAGCAACAACAGATATTTGAAAAATCGGCGGGATATGCTCGACCGTTCTACGAGTGGTCGTAGGTCTCGACTGGTCGTAGGGTTCCTCCGACTGGTTGTAGGACCTGAATATCTTCGTGGGACTTCGAGTCGAAGGTTGTACGACTGTCGAAGATCGACACTGTTCCTACGACTAGTCGAACAGATTCCAGGACTAGTCGAAGGCTAACAGATTTTATCCGGAATTTGTAACAAACTTACGACTGGTCGAGGAATTTCTTAGACTGGTCGAAGCAAGTCTAGGACTAGTCGAAGAAGGCCTAGGACTAGTCGAAGAACAGACCAATCACATGAAAAATAACATTCGACTTATGTATCCGAAATGACCTACTTCTAAGGTCAACCTATGGTCAAACAAACCTCAATCATGAAGTATGGACATTGAAGCATTAGGAACAAGAGACCTTGAAGTATGAGCCTTGAAGTCTTGATGTAGATCAAACCTTGATGTAGCTCAATCTTGAAAGTGGCTTGAGTTTTAGCTTGAGTCTTGAGTTCAGCTTGAGTCTTGCCTTGTACTTTCTTTTCAGCTTGAGTCTTGTTTCGTGAGCAGATCTTACATTCAAGATTGATCTTTGTACTTGTGAGCTTTGCTTGTTGTGAGCTTAGCTTTGTTTATGAATGTTGATCCTTGAGAGAGCTTCACTTATGCAAGTTATATATAACAGAGTATAATAGTGATTTTGGCACCACAAATTTGACAACAAACAGGGACATAAACTATAGCACTTACAATCTCCCCCTTTGTCAAATTAGTGACAAAACACATAACAAAAAAAAAATAACTGGTTAATACCTGCAAATTAATATTCAATATTCAACATTCAACCAGTTTCAACATTCAACCATTATCAATCAACAAGATCAAACATATATTCAAGACTCCCCACTCCCCCTGTATTCAATATTCAACATTCAACCAGTTTCAACATTCAACCATTATCAATCAACAAGATCAAACATATATTCAAGACTCCCCACTCCCCCTGAGTAACATATTCAATGCTACTCCTCTCATAATCACATTAAGAACAAACCATTCTCCCCCTTTTTGTCACAATATGACAAAGGAGAACTAAATAAAGGAAGTCATGAGAGTAAACATAAGGAGAGAATAGAGTATAGCAAAAGAGTCATAGAGATACTCAAGATAGCATCACATATATCCAGCATAAATATTACATCAAGAACAAATATCCAGCATAAAATCCAACTCAAACTCAAGCAAACAAGTGCGAAGTAATAAAGTTATTACATACCAAAAAGTCTCATAGAAACTAGTCAGAACTAGAACTTGAAGATGGAGCAGGAATAGAAGGATCAAGTTGGTGCATGCCTTTGTTTAAGCGCCTAAGATATTTGCGCATGTACTTGAATTGCAAATCATGAGCAACAGACATGTTTTCCAACTTAACATTTATATTCTCAACTTTACCTTCTAATGCACTCAGACGTGCATCAACATCAGATGGTATAAAATCTGGATCATTAGCTGAGTCAGAATCCAGTTCCTCAAAAATGTCATCCATATTAATGTCAACACCAGCTTCTTCAGGACCACCATCACCACCACCACCTTGTTCAGGAAGCAGATCCAACTTCATCTTATTAATATTTGTATTGTTGAAGATCAGATGATGGATTGGTGCTTCATCAACAGGCATATCGACTAACATATGAGTAGCCAATACAGTCATAAAGTATGCAAATGGAATGTCACTGTGACCAGGATGGAGTCGAAACTGAAGAATGAAATGACAGATTAAGGATGACAAACAAATCTGAGTACCATTTGAGATAGCATGGATAACACGAACCATAAATGAAGTCAGGTCAGATTTATTACCCGAACGAGGATACAGATTAGACACAAAGATTCTGTGGAGAATTCTGTATTTGGGTAACAAATACCTTGCGGGGAGCGCATTCCCTTTTTGAGTCCATTGAACATCCATATTGCACAAGTCTCTAGTGAGCATGCGTTTTTCAGCCATTGAGGGTTTATCAGTTAAATTATGAATTGGAATACCCTCATCATTCACAGGAATTTCCATAAGGGCTGAAATTAAATGACGATCAACGTCAAATGGCCCTTCTCTAGTAGAAATTTGAAAAGTTAAATTATCCTGTGAAAATGCACTAATACATGAAAACATGGATTGGGCAATGGACCGGTATGCAGGCCCACCCCAATGCAATAAGTTAGTCCAACCTACAGCTTCAAGCATAGGAAGGATGTCAAATGGAGCAATGTGATTGACATCAACAGGATGTTCAACGATAACCTTACGAGATCTAATGTCCCTAACAAATGATGGATTATCATTGGGAATAAGAAGATGACGTTTAGAGATAGGGGTTGATCTGGAGGAAGAAGAAGGACCACGTGAAGTAGTTTTTCTTCCTCTAGAAGCCATTTACAACAAGGAATTAAAGGAATAAAGAAGTTGCAAAGGATTGAGAAGTGGGTTTGCTCAAAATAGATTTTTCACAACCCAAACCCCAAATCTCAATGATTTTCAAGATAGAAAGCTTCAAGAGAGAAAAGGAAGCAATCTTGACACAAATATGCAAGAAAAACGGATTTGGAACACTAACCTTGAAGAACTTGAAGGATGGGTTCGACGAGTCGAAGTTCGGCTCCAAGGAGAAGAAAGAAGAAATGAGGAAGAAAGTGAAAAATCCCCAATTTGAAGTGAAACCCGTGCCCCACGACTGGTCGTGGGTATCTACGACTGGTCGTAGTACGACTGTTCGTGTATACTCACGACTGGTCGTATAAACCCCAAAAATTCAATATACTTGCAAATTTTACAAAAATTGAAATACAATCTAGCAAATATATACAATATTATACAAGAAGGCATAAATTATCAATTTAAAATGCACATGCCAAGATTAAATTTCATCTTTTTGAACCTGCTTTTATCAAGAGGTTTTGTGAAAATATCAGCACGTTGATCTTCAGTAGGAATATATTCTAGAGATATAACATTTTCTTCTACTAATTCCCTTATATAATGAAATCTAATGTCAATATGCTTAGTACGAGAATGCTGAATAGGATTTTTTGAAATATTTATCGCACTGGAATTATCACAATGTAATAACATAGAATCCTGTTTAATTCCATAATCACTTAGCATTCGTTGCATCCAAACAAGCTGTGTACATGCATTACCAGCTGCAATATACTCAGCTTCAGCTGTTGAAAGTGATATAGAATTTTGTTTCTTACTAAACCAGGAAACTAGACAATTTCCAATGAAAAAACAACCACCACTGGTTGATTTTCTATCATCTAGATTACCAGCCCAGTCAGCATCCGAGTACCCAGCTAATTGAACATTGGTTTCATGAGGATACCAGAGACCGAGATTTACAGTACTTGCGACATATCTAATAATTCGCTTGACAGCAATCAAGTGAGATTCTTTTGGATCAGATTGATATCTTGCGCAAATACCAACACTTAGAGAAATATCAGGTCTACTAGCAGTTAAATATAACAAACTACCAATCATACTCCGATAAAGTTTTGAGTCAACATTTTTACCATTAGAGTCTTTTGATAGTTTCAGGGTAGTACTCATAGGAGTATCAAAATTTTTGCCATTTTCAAATCCAAATCTCTTGATTAGGTTCAAGGCATACTTAGATTGAGAAATGAATATTCCTTCAGGTTGTTGCTTTACTTGCAATCCAAGGAAATAAGTCAATTCCCCAACCATGCTCATTTCGAACTGTGATTTCATCAAATCTGCAAACTCAGTAGTCAAGTCAGTACAAGTTGATCCATAAATGATATCATCAACATAAATCTGTACCATTAAGATATGATCATTATGTTTCTTAACAAACAGAGTTTTATCAACAGATCCCATTTGAAAATTATGAGTTAAAAGAAATTTTGTTAGTTTCTCATACCATGCCCTAGGTGCTTATTTTAATCCATAAAGTGCCTTTTTAAGCCGATATACATGATCAATATTTTTGGAATTTTTAAATCCCATTGGCTGTTCAACATAGACTTCTTCATGTAAATCGCCATTTAGAAAAGCACTTTTCACATCTATCTGATAGATCTTTATCTTTCTAAAACATGCAATGGATATAAATAGTCTGATAGATTCAAGACGTGCTACTGGTGCAAAGGTTTCATCGAAATAAATCCCTTCAATTTGAGTATAACCTTGTACCACCAGTCTAGCCTTGTTTCTAATTATATTTCCACATTCATCAGACTTATTTTTGAAAATCCATTTTGTTCCAATGATGTGTTTATCTTTAGGTCTTGGTACGAGATACCAAACATCATTTCTTACGAATTGGTTGAGTTCATCTTGCATCGCAACAATCCAGTTTTCATCAGCCAGAGCTTCTTTTACGTTAGATGGTTCAATTTGGGATGTAAAACATACATAATTACATATATCCTCAAGTTGTCTACGAGTGCGAACACCGGTGAGAGGGTTTCCAAGAATTTGTGTGGTTGGATGATCTTTAACAGTACTCAGAATCAGTCTGATTCGATGAAGTATCGGGTTTATCAATGATTAGTACTTCATCATTATCTAAATTAGAGATTGGTGTGTTTAAGTGATCATCAATGACAACATTAATGGATTCTTGAATCACACCAGTCCTTTTATTCAGGACCCTATAAGCTCGACTGTTTAAAGAATATCCTAGAAAAATACCTTCATCACTCTTCGTATCGAACTTTCCCAAATTTTCATGATCACGTAAAATATAGCACTTGCTGCCAAAAACTCGAAAGTATTTAACAGTAGGCTTTTTATTGAACCACAATTCGTAAGCCGTTTTATTATTATCTTTGCTAGTGTATACTCGGTTAATAATATAGCAAGCTGTGTTCAGCCCAAAGATTTTTAGAGAGCTTCATGCTATTCAACATGACATTAGCCATTTCTTGAAGCACCCTATTCTTTCTTTCTACAACTCCATTTTGTTGTGGAGTTTTGGGAGCAGAGAATTCATGTAATATTCCTTGGTCGATACAGAACTTCTCAAAATTGCTATTCTCAAATTCAGATCCATGATCACTACGAATTTTACTGATTTGAGAGGATTTTTCAGTTTGAATCCTTTTGAGAACTTTTCTTACTTCTTCAAGGGTTTCAGATTTATCCCTTAAGAAGACTACCCAAGTGAATCTGGTAAAGTCATCGACTATTACTAGGATATACTTTTTCCCACCACGACTTTCCGTTCTGGTAGGTCCTATCAAATCCATGTGGAGAAGTTCGAGTGGTCTTGATGTGGTATTTGAATTCACCTTTTTGTGTGAGTTCTTTGTTTGTTTGCCTATCTGGCACTCACCACATATTTTATCTAATTTCTAAAGTTTGGGTAAACCTCTTACAAGTTCTCGTTTGCTCAATCGATATAAATTTCGATAATATACATGTCCAAGACGTTTGTGCCATAAATCAGTCTCGTCTGTATGGACCATGTAACATGTTTGATTAGATGAGCTGGATTCACTAATAATATAGCAATTTTCAGACGTTCTACGTCCAGTTAATATTACAGAACCCTTATTGTTTATTATCTCACAGCTTTGATTAGAAAACCGAACATTATGGTTATTATCACATATTTGTGATATACTAAGTGTCACGCCCCAGACTCGGTAACCGGACTCACAAGGAACCCGATGGCCAGTTCTGGCCGCAACAGCCTCCGTAGTACCCCATTCTCGGCTCCTGAGGTAGGTTCCGATCCTGGGATCCTACAAGGAGGATTTTCATAACAATATAATCACTTCCAATGCGAGCATACTCAAGATCACAGCAAGTACATCTGAGAATAACAAAGGCACACATCACAAAATCCACTAAAAATTTGAACTTTTACAATCATCCAAAAGGTCTAAAAGGACATACATGAGAATAAAAGGAAAAGAGAGAGAAATCAGCAACACTGGAGTCCTCACTGCTCAACTCTACTCCATGCTCTGCTGCTACGGCGCCTACCTAGAGTCTCCTGCACGTATCAATCGTGCATAAGCTTATAGAAGCTTAGAGGGTGGTGTAAGTGTGTGACAATGGTGCACAGAAGAATAGTAGGAGGTATAAGGAGAGAAGCATAATCAATGAACATATCACTAGTCTTACCAAGGCTTACCATGAATACGATGCAACAAGTACTGAGCGCCATACCAAGGCGATGCATGAAGGGGATTACACAACCAATGTTAATGCGATGCAAGTAATGCCAGTGCTCATATCCAAACCACATGTCAAGTACATTTCCAATCATAAGGAAATCATTGGGGTCCATTACACTGCTGAATGACTGTCGCTTTGCAGACCCCGCACAGTCAAACGAGCGTGAGAAACCTCACTACCCGCCTGTGGATAGCTAATCACCAACAAGGCCTAAAGGTAGCGGACTCATACGATCTGGTCAGACTCAGCCTAGCAATGCCTCCTTACACAAGGCAGGTAAGGCCACACCCCTATCCAACTGACTACACGATAGTGGGAGTCGCGGCCTAATGGTATAAGGCCCTCGTGCGCTCATGTATTCCACCCGGTCACGGCGTTGGAGCAGATCCTTGATACCATGGAAGTTTTAGGAATTTCACCCATGGGCATCCTATGCACCCGGTATACTCAACTAATATTTCCGGTGTCCACACATGCGGCCATCCACAAATGTCCTTGTGGAGGCAAGGCCCCGATGAAGCAAGGGCGGTATCCTCATGAAATGCGATGCCAATGCATGAGTCGCACACACAAATCATGCACAAGTTTCGGGCACTCAATGTGCAAAAGGGAAGAAACTCCATCCCCGAATGACCACTATACAATGCAATCAATTCATACGATGATGCATATGGGTTGCAAGATGTAAGTGTGCTACCCGAGGAATATGAAATCGTCTGTCCCAAGGAGGGTCAAGACCTAGGCAATCGACAAGTATTCTAAGAAGAAGAGAAGCCCTCTAGTGGGAGCCCGATTTGGGATGACCCACAAACTAAGAGAGTCAAAATCCTAAGGAGGAAAGGTCGCCCGGCCCAAGGTGGGCCTTTAACCACCTATAAGGGCCTCTTGGGCCTACCTTAGGGCCACCAAGGAGGACATCCAACCTCAACTGGGTCCCAAAAGGTAGCCTACTATATATGTAAAGAAAGGTCCAAGGCACAATCAACCCATGGCCTAGTGGGCCATACACTAAGCCCAAAAACAAAGGCAACCTGGTGGGCCCTTAAGCAAGGTTAGGGCCCAACCATAAGGGTCATAGGTTCATTCATTGTGGTAGGCCTAATGGGCAGCCCATTATCCCAACATATGGAAAATTCTTAAATTTTTAACACATGTAAGTTGGGCCTCACATCTCGGCCCAAGTATGGATTTATTATAGTGGGCAAACAAGGGCCCAACTACTTGAGTATTTAGCCCATAAGGCCCATTACAATGACATGGTAAATATAGGACCCAAGGGTTCAATGGGCCTATCAAAAGTTCCCCCAACCAAGGCTATAAGGCCCTTACTTAACTAAGAGACTAGCCCAAGAAGAATCCTATTTGGGATGGGCCTTTAATCATACACTAATTAAGCCCAAAAATAAAAATTAAGATGATAAGATACTGACATAAATCCTCCTCAAATCTAGTGGGCCATATTGCCCCAAAGAACATCTATAGGCAACAATTATTGGGCTCAATGCCAAATTCCAGCCCACCCAAATTTCTGGGTTGGTTGGAGTTCAGTATTAGAAGTATTTCTTAGTATAATTAATTCTGGATGGCTCACACACATCACTGTGGGCCCCACCAGATGAGAGAGGATATACAATACATATATGAAATGGGCCAGACTGTTAGAATGCAAGCCCAGCAGTAGCCTAAGGCAGGGATGTCCCATGTGTAGGCAGTCCTATGGGCCTGGGGTATATGGCCCAAAAATCCACCTAATGTGTTCTAATTGAATAAAAAGGGGGCAAGTATGATCAATCCCCTAAGGACCCTACATGGATGGGTGGTGGGACATTCAACACATCGAGGTGGGCCCACGAAGAGGCTAGATGCCCCAGCCTGGGCGTCCTTGCCTAGCAGACCACTTCCAGCCACACCACGGGCAACTCAAATGTATTTTGGATCTGAAATTTTACAGAGTGATACTTCCATAGGTGACCTACACCCCCACAAAATTTCAAGATTTTTGGACACTTGGAAATATTTTAATTTATTTAAATAAAATAGACTGTCCAGAAAATCGGACTGACCTGGACGTCCCAACGTGGTGGGCCAGTCCGGCCCTTGCCATGGTGTACACAGAGGTCCATTGGCCCTGAAATTTGGTAAGTGGGTCCTAGAATGGGTGGAACATATCTCCACAAAATTTCAAAATTTTTAGACATATATAAATATTTTAATTTATTTAAAGAAATCAATCTGTCCTAAAAATCGGACTGATCTGGACACCGTATTGTAATGGGCCAGTCCAGCCACCACCATGGTGTGTACAGGTGTCCATTGGCCCCAAAATTTTGTAGGTGGGTCCTACTATAAGTGAACCACCTCTCTGTAAAATTTTATGATTTTTGGATACTCATAAATATTTTAATTAAATTAGGAATTTCAATCTGTCCAGGAAGGGATGTTGCTGTCCATGCATTGTTTACCCAATAAGGTGGGCCCAACCTTCATCCAAGAGGGGAAAAATGGAGGTTTAGTATTTTCTTCATAAAATAAAGTAAGGTGGGGTCCATAAAAGTGGCCCATCCTTCAGAGAAACCAAGCTGAAGTGTATGTTTTCCCTCCATACATGTGGGTTGGACAGCCCAACAAGGTGGACCGCCCACCCCTATGGGCCTCCTTTTTGGGTACCATATCATGGACCATCTGAGGTATGACCCATCACACCTCATGGTGGGGTCCACACCTTCTCATTATACTCCATACTTGTAAAGAAAATAATGACAATCATGATCCAAAAATCCATGCCAAAGATTGAACATGACAATCCATGCAACAGTCCAAGTTTTTGGACAGCAATACATGGCTGGACACATCAGCTTATATCTCAATAATCCCAGCCATAAAAAGGGTGTGTAGCCTTCCTCAGTGGGCCCCACATAAGTCCAGATCACATACTAGAACTAGGACACTTGCATGCATTTGATTAAGGTGTCCGATGATCATGGAGTTAGGTGATAAGAGCATCCCACCTTGCTGGATTTTTATTTTTTATTTATTTTGGGACATCCAAGGCCCACTATAAATGGGCCACACACACACTATCATCCATACATCAGAGAAAGAAAAGAAGGAAAGAGAGTAATCCGGCCATGGGGGTAGGGCCCCGCCACTAGTGGGCCCTCCCAAGAGTGAATCATACCCATACAACTACATTGATTTTACATGCAACAAAAAAATCACTACATGCATGATATATAATTGTTATGGATGGTTGGGATGCCATCCCAACATGATCCTTAGGGTCTAGATGACCTTAAGATGGAGTGGATTATAAAATACATCATGATGGGGTCCATGGAGAATGGCCCCATCATGGATCATGACATGCATGTAGGATGGGCCAAAGGGCCACATCCATGGGATCAAATGGGATCCCCACCATGGATTGGTGGGTCCCATATGATCCATCTAGAAAGAAAAAAGATCAAAGGTTAGAAAATAAGATCAACAATTATAATCACCCACCTTGAATCTTCAAGCTACCACCAACACTAGGTACTCCAAGCTCCAAGCTTAAAGGTTCAATGGTCAAGATGAGTTTGTGATGGCTAGATGGAGGAAGAAAGGAAGGGAAAGTTGCTGGAAATTGGGAGAGGGAGGGCTGGAAATTCTTCCATGAAAGAGGAAAATGAGAGAATGAAGGAGGAGAGAGAGAAAGGAAAGGTTGTAGGGGAGTCATCATTACTCTCCCTCCTTGGTTAGAGAAAGAAATCATAACCTATGGTGATACAAACAATGCTTGCTAGGGTAGGTTAGGTGTGGGTAGTGTTTAGGATGGGTAGTGTTTATTCCAAGGGAATTGTAGTGTGTGTGGGTGGTGTGCATGGGAACTTGTGCCTGAGAGTGGTCCATATGCTTTTGTACAAAAAGTGGGCCACATGATGAAATGCTCACAACTTTTGATCTATAAGTCGGATGAATGCACAAGACGCGTCGTTGGAATCGCAACGACGATGCGGTCACAATGGTATAGGTCTCAACTCGATCCGAGTCGAGTCTACGTGACCGGACTCAAGGATGACCGCAAACACTACCTTAAGGTCACAGATCGTCGAAATTTGACCGGTAGGACCGCGGGACTAAAATGAATGAAATGCATACTCACACACACATATGCACACATGCGAACTCGGGTCGGGTCTCACAACCCTCCCCACCAACAACGAAATTTTGTCCTCAAAATTCACTAATTTAGGATAAAATAAAAGACAAAACACCACCATTATATAACAATCATCATATAAGGAAGGCAATACAAACAATCATTTATCAATCAATCATCAAACAAATGGGGATAATGTTCTCTAATCTTGGCCTTGCGTTCCCAAGACGCCTCGGCCTCCGAATGATGACCACATTACACCTTCACCAAGGGAATGACCTTGGTCCTGAGGACCTGCTCCTTCCGATCAAGAATACGAATCGGCTGCTCAATATAAGAAGCATCCTCACGGACCTCAAGTGGCTGCCAATCAATCACGGGGATAGTGTCCAGTCCACACTTCCGCAACATAGAAACATGAAACATGTCGTGGATCGCGGACAACTCAGGAGGTAAGGCAAGCCTATAGGCCACAGCGCCTATGCGCTCGGTAACCTCAAAAGGTCTGATGAATCTAGGGGCCAGCTTGCCCTTCACACCAAAGCGAACCACGCCCTTCATAGGTGAGACCTTGAGATACACCATGTCCCCGACTATGAACTCGAGGGGTCGTCCTCCGCCTGATAACATCAATAACCTCTGACGTCTGCAGCACAAGCTCGGGACCTAAGAGACGACGCTCTCCAACCTCGGTCCAACAACTAGGAGATCGCACGGTCTGCCATAAAGTGCTTCAAAAGGAGCCATGCCGATAGTCGCCGGATTGTTATTGTATGCGAACTCGGCGAGGCGCATATGCTCGCCCCAAGCCCGCAAAGTCGATCACACAAGCCCCGAGCATATCCTCAAGGATTGGTTGACCCAGTCTGCCCATCCTTCTGCGGATGATAAGCGGTGCCGAGATGCAAAGTGACCCCCAATGCCTCGTTGAAAACTCCTCCAAAACGGAGACGTAAATCTGGAGTCTCGGTGTGAAACGATCGAAGGATGCCGTGCGCTCACTATCTCCTCAATGAATATCTCGCTAACCGGTCCATAGACCAGGAAGCACATCGGAATGAAATGAGCCGACTTCGCCGACGATCGACGATAACCCGGATGGTATCGTGACCGCGCTGAGTCTCAGCAAACTGCGATGAAGTCCATCGATACATGCTCCCACTTCCACTGTGGAACGCTCAACGGGGACCAGGGGGTCTCCGATGATCGGCCTTGACACGTTGGCAAGTGTCACACTCGGCCACAAAACTAGCAATCGGGCGCTTCATCCCAGAAGTACCGCCTCCTCATATCACGATACATCTTCGTGGAGCCCGGGTGGATAGTAAGTCTCGATCGGTGTGCCTCGGCATCAAATCATGACGCAACTCGGCACATCCGGGACACACAACCGGCCTCTAAAGCGTAATCCACCATCAACCAATCGCCACCGATGCTCCACGGATGTGGCTTCGCCGATACTCCCAAGTGACTCGTCCGTCCGAGCCTCGATCACCCTAGCCACTAAAGAGGGTTGAATCGACAAGCTCGAAAGTGAACAATGGAAGACCGCAGACCGAACTCAAAGTCAAACTCTAATACATCCTCGAGCATCCGCCACTCATGAATCATCATATGTTCCACCACGCGAGCGCGTCCGCCACCACATTTGCCTTCCCTGGGTGGTACTCAAGGTCAAAATCATAATCTTTCAAAAGCTCCATCCATCGCCTCAGGTTCAACTCGGACTGGGAAAATAGATACTTCAAGCTCTTATGATCCGTAAAGAGCTCGAACTTGCCCGTATAGATAATGCCTCCACACCTTGAGTGCAGACGACTGCCGCGAGCTCCAAATCATGAGTGGGGTAGTTCCTCATGGACCTTGGTGGCGCGAGGCATACGCCAGGCTTCCCATGCCGCATCCAAAAACCCAAGCCAACTCGGAGGCATCGGAAAAACAACAAAACCCTCACTCCCATCGGGAAGAGTAGGACAGGGACGTGAGGCGGTCCTTCACCGTAAATGCCTTCTCGCAAGCGTCACTCCAGATGACTCGACGCCCTTCTGCGTCAACCGGGTTAGCGGTGAATACGGGAAAAACTCTCGATAAACCGTCGGTAATATCCCGCTAGACCAAGGAAGGCTGCGAATCTCGGACGCGTTCTTGGGCTGGCCCACTGACTCACCGCATCAACCTTCGAGGGTCCACGACACCCTCCTCGTCACCACGTGACCAGGAACTTCACCTCCTCCCGCCAAAACTCACACTTCTCCAGCTTCGCATACAGCTGGTGGGCACGGAGGGTCTCAAGCACAATCCGCAGGTGCTCAGCATGGTCTTCTCGAGTCCTCGAATATACAAGAATATCATCAATGAATACCACCACGAATTGATCAAGGAACGGTCGAAAAACCTCATTCATCAGCTGCATGAAGATAGCGGGCGCATTGGTCAGTCCAAATGACATGACCAGGAACTCGAAGTGACCATAACGTGTCCGGAAAGCCGTCTTCGGAATGTCCTCCTCTCGGACCCGAATCTGATGGTAACCAGAACGCAAGTCTATCTTAGAAAAATACTGTGCACCCTGCAACTGATCGAACAAGTCATCAATACGGGGAAGCGGGTATCGGTTCTTAATGGTGACTCTATTGAGCTCACGATAATCTACACAGAGTCGCAACGAACCATCCTTCTTCTTCACAAACAATACCGGGGCTCCCCAAGGTGAACTACTAGGACGAATGAAACCTAACTCCCGGAGCTCATCCAACTGCTCCTGTAGTTCCCTCAACTCCAATGGTGCCATCCGGTAGGGGGCCTTCGAGATGGGCGCAGTACCGGGCACCAAATCACCTAACGACGCGACGGTAAACCCGGTATCTCCTGAAACACATCCGGGTACTCACAAACAACTGGCAGCTGCTCAATACTCTCTGCCACAGAATCCTCAATGACCGAGCCCAAGAAACTAGATAATGGCTCTTCTCTGGGCTCGGCGACGAACTGGAACACTGGCAAGCCTGGAATGTGAAACGTAACCTTCCTCGCGGCACAGTCTAAGACGGCACCATACTCTGCAAGCCAGTCCATACCCAGAATCACATCAAAACCTGACATCGGCATCACGAACAGATCGGCAGGAAGGAATATCTCGCCTACTAACACCGGGCAAGAAGGACAGCGACGGGTCAACATAACAGACTTCCCCATGGGAGTCGAAACGGTCAAAGCTTCAGACATGGACTCCGATGGAATACCGGTCAATCGAGAATCAAACAAAACATGAGCAACGCAAGCAGAAGCAAGAAGAATACCCTCAACGACTCCACCAATCGATGACTGCGGGTCCTGATCTTGCGCCTGCTGCACAGAATAAAAACGGTTCTGAGCTAGTAGGGGAAGTAAACTAGAAGACTGAGGGTCCTGAGTCTGAGCCTGCTGGGCTGCTATACATACTGGACCCAGGGACGGACAACATATGGATATCCCCTCTGCTGGTGTCACGGCTGCTACTGTCTCTATTGAGGAGGTCTGTCTGGCTGCCTTTACTTTTGAGGAGGAGCCCCAGGAGCGGCAGGTGGAAGCTGTACTCTCTGTTGCTACTATTGAGGAGGAGGAGGAGGGAGAAACTCCGGTGGCCACTGCTGCTGAATGGGGAGAGGGCACACTCATGCCTCCGATGCCCGACCTGTCCATAACCAAAGCATACACCGAAAAAGGGGCCGAAAGATGAAACGACTGGCGGTGCTGATGATGATGACGAAACTACTATCTGAATCGTAGGCTGTTGAAACCCTGATCTACTCCTCCATCTCTGCTGACAGAGCTGCATGGAACTGCCGGCTGATGCTCTCCTCTTCCGGTCTCCACCGAAACTCTACTCTCTTGATCTCTAGGTCATAGCCTAGTCCCCCTCATAAACCAGTGCCCGATGTACGACCTGGTCGAATGTTCTATACAATGCCCTACCATATGGCTGCGAAGGGCAGGATGCAAACCAGTGCTCGGGGAAGAATTTCTAGTCGGCACGGACCACAAACTCCACCCATGTCGAAATGAACTTAGGCTTGACCATCTTAGATACGAATGACTACTAATGACGAGCCTCACCTTGAAGAAGATAGGTCGTAAGGGATACTCTCTGATCCGCAGGACACTGCATAGTGTCAAAAATTTGCAACCTCTGTGCGTCAAGCCCAGAAGGGTCAGGGTCACCACTAAACCCTGGGGATCATATGCCGGAACTCTCGAGCTATCGCACTAGCACGCGGTAAGTCAGACTCCCAGAAACCTCGGAGGCTGACGGGTCTACAATGCGGTGGCAACAAGCCGCATCAACCTGGAAATGCTCGGCTCCTATAGGTAGCGGAAAGGCGGGCGGCGGAGGCACGGGGGTGGCCGACGGAGCAGGAGCCTCAGTAACTGGAATAGCAGGCTGAGTAGGGGGAATAGGTGGGGGAACCGGAGCAACTGGAGGTATGGGCGCTACGGGCTCAACTGGAGGAACAGGCCGGATCGGGACCTCAGGAATCGGATCCTCAACAACGGGAGCCGGATGTGCTCGAGTAGAAGGGGTAACTCGGGCACCTCGTCCACGTGCACCACGACCACGGGTGCCACGACCACGGGAGCCACGTCCACGCGGCATCGTCTACAAAATAATGATGACTCAAGGAATCAAGACAATTACAGGCTCAATACAGAGCGAAGGATCTCGGGACACTACTTGTCCCATGTTCTTAGCAGACCTGCGATGTCATCCTTAGTCTTTCCAGAATTACCTGCTATGCTCTGATACCAACTCCTGTCACGCCCCAGACTCGGTATCCGGACTCACAAGGAACCCGATGGCCGGTTCTGGCCGCAACAGCCTCCGTAGTACCCCATTCTCGGCTCCTGAGGTAGGTTCCGATCCTGGGATCCTACAAGGAGGATTTTCATAACAATATAATCACTTCCAATGCGAGCATACTCAAGATCACAGCAAGTACATCTGAGAATAACAAAGGCACACATCACAAAATCCACTAAAAATTTGAACTTTTACAATCATCCAAAAGGTCCAAAAGGACATACATGAGAATAAAAGGAAAAGAGAGAGAAATCAGCAACACTGGAGTCCTCACTGCTCAACTCTACTCCATGCTCTGCTGCTACGGCGCCTACCTAGAGTCTCCTGCACGTATCAATCGTGCATAAGCTTATAGAAGCTTAGAGGGTGGTGTAAGTGTGTGACAATGGTGCAGAAGAATAGTAGGAGGTATAAGGAGAGAAGCATAATCAATGAACATATCACTAGTCTTACCAAGGCTTACCATGAATGCGATGCAATAAGTAATGAGTGCCATACCAAGGCAATGTATGAAAGGGGGGCTTGTACAGCCAATGCTAATGCGATGTAAGTGATGTCAATGCTCATATCCAAACCATAAGTCAAGTACATTTTCAATCATAAGGAAATCACCGGGGTCCATTACACTGCTGAATGACTGTCGCTTTGCAGACCCCGCACAGTCAAACGAGCGTGAGAAACCTCACTACCCGCCTGTGGATAGCTAATCACCAACAAGGCCTAAAGGTAGCGGACTCATTTACGAGCTGGTCAGACTCAGCCTAGTAACGCCTCCTCACACCAGGCAGGTAAGGCCACACCCCTATCCAACCGACTACACGACCCTGGGAGTCGCGGCCTAACGGTATAAGGCCCTCGTGCGCTCATGTATTCCACCCGGTCACGGCGTTGGAGCAGATCCTTGGTACCATGGAAGTTTTGGGAATCTCACCCATGGGCATCCTACGCACCCAGTATGCTCAAGTAATATTTCCGGTGTCCACACATGCGGCCATCCACAAATGTCCCTGTGAAGGCAAGGCCCTGATGAAGCAAGGGCGGTATCCTCATGAAATGCGATGCCAATGCATGAGTCGCACACACAAATCATGCACAAGTTTCAGGCACTCAATGTGCAAAAGGGAAGAAACTCCATCCCTGAATGACCACTATACAATGCAATCAATTCATACAGATGATGCATATGGGTTGCAACGATGTAAGTGTGCTACCTGAGGAATATGAAATCGTCTGTCCCAAGGAGGGTCAAGATCTAGGCACATCGACAGGTATTCTAAGAAGAAGAGAAGCCCTCTAGTGGGAGCCCATTTCTTTCGGATGACCCACAATCTAAGAGAGTCAAACTCCTAAGGAGGAACAGTCCTAGCCAGGCCCAAGGTGGGCCTTTAACCACCTATAAGGGCCTCTATGGGCCTACCTTAGGGCCACCAAGGAGGACATCCAACCTCAACTGGGTCCCAAAAGGTAGCCTACTATATATGTAAAGAAAGGTCCAAGGCACAATCAACCCATGGCCTAGTGGGCCATACACTAAGCCCAAAAACAAAGGCAACCTGGTGGGCCCTTAAGCAAGGTTAGGGCCCAACCATAAGGGTCATAGGTTCATTCATTGTGGTAGGCCTAATGGGCAGCCCATTATCCCAACATATGGAAAATTCTTAAATTTTTAACACATGTAAGTTGGGCCTCACATCTCGGCCCAAGTATGGATTTATTATAGTGGGCAAACAAGGGCCCAACTACTTGAGTATTTGCCCCATAAGGCCCATCACAATGACATGGTAAATATAGGCCCCAAGGGTTCAATGAGCCTATCAAAAGTTCCAGCCCAACCAAGGCTATAAGGCCCTTACTTAACTAAGAGACTAGCACAAGAAGAATCCTCTTTGGGATTGGCCTTTAATCATACACTAAGTAAGCCCAAAAATAAAAATTAATATGATAAGATACTGACATAAATACTCCTCAAATCTAGTGGGCCATATTGCCCCAAAGAACATCTATAGGCAACAGTTATTGGGCTCAATGCCAAATTCCAGCCCACCCAAATTTCTGGGTTGGTTGGAGTTCAGAATTAGAAGTATTTCTTAGTATAATTAATTCTGGATGGCTCACACACATCACTGTGGGCCCCACCAGATGAGAGAGGATATACAATACATATATGAAATGGGCCAGACTGTTAGAATGCAAGCCCAGCAGTAGCCTAAGGCAGGGATGTCCCATGTGTAGGCAGCCCTATGGGCCTGGGGTATATGGCCCAAAAATCCACCTAATGTGTTCTAATTGAATAAAAAGGGGGCAAGTATGATCAATCCCCTAAGGACCCTACATGGATGGGTGGTGGGACATTCAACACATCGAGGTGGGCCCACGAAGCAGGCTAGATGCCCCAGCCTGGGCGTCCTTGCCTAGCAGACCACTTCCAGCCACACCACGGGCAACTCAAATGTATTTTGGATCTGAAATTTTACAGAGTGATACTTCCATAGGTGACCTACACCCCCACAAAATTTCAAGATTTTTGGACACTTGGAAATATTTTAATTTATTTAAATAAAATAGACTGTCCAGAAAATCGGACTGACCTGGACGTCCCAACGTGGTGGGCCAGTCCGGCCCTTGCCATGGTGTACACAGAGGTCCATTGGCCCTGAAATTTGGTAAGTGGGTCCTAGAATGGGTGGAACATATCTCCACAAAATTTCAAAATTTTTAGACATATATAAATATTTTAATTTATTTAAAGAAATCAATCTGTCCTAAAAATCGGACTGATCTGGACACCGTATTGTAATGGGCCAGTCCAGCCACCACCATGGTGTGTACAGGTGTCCATTGGCCCCAAAATTTTGTAGGTGGGTCCTACTATAAGTGAACCACCTCTCTGTAAAATTTTATGATTTTTGGATACTCATAAATATTTTAATTAAATTAGGAATTTCAATCTGTCCAGGAAGGGATGTTGCTGTCCATGCATTGTTTACCCAATAAGGTGGGCCCAACCTTCATCCAAGAGGGGAAAAATGGAGGTTTAGTATTTTCTTCATAAAATAAAGTAAGGTGGGGTCCATAAAAGTGGCCCATCCTTCAGAGAAACCAAGCTGAAGTGTATGTTTTAACTCCATACATGTGGGTTGGACAGCCCAACAAGGTGGACCGCCCACCCCTATGGGCCTCCTTTTTGGGTACCATATCATGGACCATCTGAGGTATGACACATCTGACCTAATGGTGGGGTCCACACCTTCTCATTATACTCCATACTTGTAAAGAAAATAATGACAATCATGATCCAAAAATCCATGCCAAAGATTGAACATGACAATCCATGCAACAGTCCAAGTTTTTGGACAGCAATACATGGCTGGACACATCAGCTTATATCTCAATAATCCCAGCCATAAAAAGGGTGTGTAGCCTTCCTCAGTGGGCCCCACATAAGTCCAGATCACATACTAGAACTAGGACACTTGCATGCATTTGATTAAGGTGTCCGATGATCATGGAGTTAGGTGATAAGAGCATCCCACCTTGCTGGATTTTTATTTTTATTTATTTTGGGACATCCAAGGCCCACTATAAATGGGCCACACACACACTATCATCCATACATCAAAGAAAGAAAAGAAGGAAAGAGAGTAATCCGGCCATGGGGGTAGGGCCCCGCCACTAGTGGGCCCTCCCAAGAGTGAATCATACCCATACAACTACATTGATTTTACATGCAACAAAAAAATCACTACATGCATGATATATAATTGTTATGGATGGTTGGGATGCCATCCCAACATGATCCTTAGGGTCTAGATGACCTTAAGATGGAGTGGATTATAAAATACATCATGATGGGGTCCATGGAGAATGGCCCCATCATGGATCATGACATGCATGTAGGATGGGCCAAAGGGCCACATCCATGGGATCAAATGGGATCCCCACCATGGATTGGTGGGTCCCATATGATCCATCTAGAAAGAAAAAAGATCAAAGGTTAGAAAATAAGATCAACAATTATAATCACCCACCTTGAATCTTCAAGCTACCACCAACACTAGGTACTCCAAGCTCCAAGCTTAAAGGTTCAATGGTCAAGATGAGTTTGTGATGGCTAGATGGAGGAAGAAAGGAAGGGAAAGTTGCTGGAAATTGGGAGAGGGAGGGCTGGAAATTCTTCCATGAAAGAGGAAAATGAGAGAATGAAGGAGGAGAGAGAGAAAGGAAAGGTTGTAGGGGAGTCATCATTACTCTCCCTCCTTGGTTAGAGAAAGAAATCATAACCTATGGTGATACAAACAATGCTTGCTAGGGTAGGTTAGGTGTGGGTAGTGTTTAGGATGGGTAGTGTTTATTCCAAGGGAATTGTAGTGTGTGTGGGTGGTGTGCATGGGAACTTGTGCCTGAGAGTGGTCCATATGCTTTTGTACAAAAAGTGGGCCACATGATGAAATGCTCACAACTTTTGATCTATAAGTCGGATGAATGCACAAGACGCGTCGTTGGAATCGCAACGACGATGCGGTCACAATGGTATAGGTCTCAACTCGATCCGAGTCGGGTCTTCATGACTGGGCTCACGGATGACCGCAAACACTATCCAAGGGTCACGGGTCGCCGGGATTCGACCGGTAGGACCGCGGGATCAAGATGGACAGAATGCATACTCACACACACACATGCACACATGCGAACTCGGGTCGGGTCTCACACTAAGCAAGTTATGTTTTAAGCCTTCAACGTATAAAACATTTTTAAACACCGGAAGATTAAAAAGTTGAACCGTACCTTGGCCTATAATCTTGCAGTTGTTACCATCACCAAATGTGACTGAACCATCAGTCATATCTTTCAGATCGGTGAATAAAGCTTTGTCACCTGTCATATGCCTGGAGCATCCACTGTCTAGGTACCATTTTGAATGACTTGTTGCTTTGAAAGCAGTGTGAGCAACCAAGCAGGTAACTTTAGGAACCCATTTCATAACTGTTTTGGGTTTAGGAACATAGTTGGTCTTCTTTTGTGTATATTTGTAGGAATGACCTGTAGAGTTAGATTTTAAGAGCTCCTTGAGTAAATCAACTATCTTTTCAGCTAGTGGATTTCGTTTCTGATTAAAGTTGACATGGCTGTTTCTAGGTTTTTGAAAAGTTTTTGAATTTTTAGAAAAATCTTGATAAGTACTTTTCCCTTTTGAGTTTGAGGACTCTCCATTAACAAATATAGGAGGAGTATACTTTTGTTTAGGAGGTTGATTTTTATCATAGCCCAACCCGGATCGATTGCCACATTTTCTAGATCTGGATAAAAGTTTTTCTAACTTTGGATCACCTTGGGCATATTTCCATGTGTCCTTTAAACTCAGAAGAGAAGATACTTCAGTTTTAAGTTTCTCAATTTCATATTTTAAATCAACAATTAGGGAGTTTTTGAATTCCAAATCGCATTTTGATTTTTCAAAACAATCTGAAATTTGTGATTTTTCTAAAACAAGCGATTCAAAACAATTTTTGAGTTTAGAAAACTTTTCTTTTTGAAGTTTAAGTTTGACAACAATTTTACAACTTTCCTTATATAGGGCATTGTAAGCGTCTTGAAGATCATCTTCATTTTCACATTCATTATTCAGATTTTCTTCACTTGTAGAGTCATTATCTGAAAATGTGAATTTGGCTAGAGTCATAAGAGCTTTGACCTCATTGCCCGACTCAGTTTCAGAATCTTCTGATTCAGAAGAACCTTCAGAATCAGATGATTCATCCCATGTAGCCAACATACCCTTCTTCTTGGGTTTGTCCCTTTTAGGACATCTATTTGCTAAGTACCCACATTCTAGACAGTTGTAACATTGACTATCTTTCAAAGATTTTTGAAATTTGGGTCTAAACTTCTTTTTGTCATTTGATTTTTGAAAATCAACCCTTTTCTTGCTTTTGAAAATTTTGTAAAATTTTTTAGCTAAAAGAGCCATATCATCTTCTGAATCAGAATTTTCTTCTGAATTACATTTAGAAGATTTTAGCGCGATAGATTTACCTTTTGGAGCTTTAAAGTTTAACTCGTAGGTTTGTAGAGAACCAACTAGTTCTTCAACCCTCATATTATCCGTATCACGAAGTTCCTGGATTGCGGTTACTTTAGAATTGAACCGTTCAGGAAGTGAGCGTAGTATTTTTGCACACACTTTACTTTCTGGGATTTTATCGCCAAGACCCCACATTGAGTTTACAATGTCATTCAATCTAGTGTAGAAGTCCATAAACATTTCATTTTCCTCCATATGAATTTCTTCAAATCTGGTTATGAGGAGTTGGACTTTAGATTTTTTGACAATTGTAGTACCCTCGTGTGTCATTTCTAATATATCCCAAGCTTGCTTTGTAGTATCACAAGAAATGATTCTTTTGAACTCATCCGGTGATAGTGCGCAAGTAATTGCATTTAGTGCTTTAGCATTTGTACTACTCTCACTTTTCTGAAGGGTGGTCCATTGGTAATATGGTGTGGTTTTCATTGATTTTGAACCATCAACCCCAGTAACTTCCATGATAGGAGGATTCCATTTAGTCACTATGGCTTGCCACACATTTTCATCTAATGATTTGAGGAAGATCCTCATTCTGGCTTTCCAATAAGCATAGTTGGAGCCATCAAAGGGTGGAGGCCTAGTGACTGAAAGGCTATCAAAATTTGACATCTTAAATAGCTTAAATCGTTAGCTCAGGAATTAAATCCAAAAAACGAGCTATTAGGCTCTGATACCACTTGAAAAGGCCAAGCTATATGTCCTAGAGGGGGGGTGAATAGGACAATGCCAAATAAAAACTTATAACAGCGGAATAATAAAGAAAATGATAGCCAAATTAAATAACAATGCAGGAAAGAAAAACAACCTCAAAATTCAGATCTTGAGAGGTTGATACAAACGTTATTCTAAGGACAACCGTACACCAAAAACAGAGTTTATGGTAAGACAACCTTATTTCTAGAAAGGTCTTTGTATCAAGTCTCAAATCGAAGAGGAATACAAAAATAAATATAAACTGAATTGAAATAACTTGTAATTAAAGATGTATTGTTCTAGGGACAGCCATACACCATAAAAATGGCAGGGCAACCTTGTTGGAACAACTTTCAAATGAAATTGAAAATCAAGCTTATAAAGGAATAGCAGAAAGTAAATTCTAAGCTATTACAACATTCTCACAAAGCTTGAAATAATTACAACATTCACCACCATACATACATCCCACAAAAAGAATAAAAAATTAGAAGAATAAAACAATCAACCACAACTCAAGGGATTATAGTGGTTCGCCTGTGTGTTCACCAACTGTTAAACAACTGCCACACAAAATGCTACTCCACTCCTAATATCCTCACACAAGGGATATTAGCGTTCACTAAAAATAGGTTTTCCCAGGTTCACCCAAAACCCTTACAATTGTGTCTTTGTCCGTGGGCTTACACAATTAAAAACCCCACTATGAGTTTTCCTGGCTCTCCTCAGATAACCAAAATAACAAGATTTTTTCGGCAAATCTTGAAAGAAACCAAAATAATAGAAAGGAATTTACAATATGTAAAATACCGAAAATCTCCTTCGTTGTAGCGCGGTAGAACCAAATCAAAGTAGATGATTGAATGTCCAAGTTCAATGTCGATGCTCGATTACAATGGTTCTAATTCTAATAGATTTTAAATTAAACCAAATAGGGCTTGCCTTAATTGATTTTGATTCCAAAGAAAGGGAATAATAATTCCTCTTTATCAAATCAGATTGGAATATAAGAAACAAAATCAATTAAAATAAAGCTAAGGAAAGAGAATATTAAATAAGCACACTTAGCTTAGATGGAGCACAGAATTATCTCTCAGAAGTTCAACGAAGATTGGCTTGAATACTTTAATTAAATCGATAATTTCTTCTGAGATTCGTGCACTATTTATAGGTGAGAAGATCGGGTCTTCGACTGGTCTAGAGTGCTCTTCGACTAGTCGAAGCAACAACAGATATTTGAAAAATCTGGCGGGATATGCTCTGACTGTTCTACGACTGGTCGTAGCTCTCCTACGACTGGTCGTAGGTTTCCTTCGACTAGTCATAGGTCCTGTAAACCATCGCTGGACTTCGAGTCGAAGGTTGTACGACTGGTCAAAGATCAGTCGACACTGTTCCTACGACTAGTCGAACAGATTCCAGGACTAGTCGAAGGCTAACAGATTTTATCCGGAATTTGTAACAAACTTACGACTGGTCGAGGAATTTCTTAGACTGGTCGAAGCAAGTCTAGGACTAGTCGAAGGAGGCCTAGGACTAGTCAAAGAACAGACCAATCATATGAAAAATAACATTCGACTTATGTATCCGAAATGACCTACTTCTAAGGTCAACCTATGGTCAAACCTCAATCATGAAATATGGACATTGAAGCATTAGGAACAAGAGACCTTGAAGTATGAGCCTTGAAGTCTTGATGTAGATCAAACCTTGATGTAGCTCAATCTTGAAAGTGGCTTGAGTTTTAGCTTGAGTCTTGAGTTCAGCTTGAGTCTTGCCTTGTACTTTCTTTTCAGCTTGAGTCTTGTTTCGTGAGCAGATCTTGCATTCAAGATTGATCTTTGTACTTGTGAGCTTTGCTTGTTGTGAGCTTAGCTTTGTTTATGAATGTTGATCCTTGAGAGAGCTTCACTTATGCAAGTTATATATAACAGAGTATAATAGTGATTTTGGCACCACAAATTTGACAACAAACAGGGATATAAACTATATGTAAGTGCTATAGTTTCTATCCCTCTTCATTGTCAAATTTGTAGTGCCAAAATCACTATTATACTCTGTTATATATAACTTGCATAAGTAAAGCTCTCTCAAGGATCAACATTCATAAACAAGCTAAGCTCACAACAAGCAAAGCTCTCAAGTACAAGACTCAAGATCTTGAATGAAAGAACTGCTCACAAGACAAGACTCAAGCTGAACTCAAGACTCAAGCTGAAACTCAAGCCACTTTCAAGATTGAGTTACATGAAGAGTTCAACTACATCAAGACTTCAAGACTGATACTTCAAGGTCACTTGTTCCTAATGCTTCAATGTCCATACTTCATGATTGAGGTTTGTTTGACCATAGGTTGACCTTAGAAGTAGGTCATTTCGGATACATAAGTCGAATGTTATTTTTCATATGATTGGTCTGTTCTTCGACTAGTCCTAGGCCTTCTTCGACTAGTCCTAGACTTGCTTCGACCAGTTTAAGAAATTCCTCGACCAGTCGTAAGTTTGTTACAAATTCCGGATAAAATCTGTTAGCCTTCGACTAGTCCTGGAATCTGCCGACGATCATAGAGCGATGTCGACGATCTTCGACGACGTACAACCTTCAACTCAAGTCCAACGATGGTTTACAGGACCTACGACTGGTCGAAGGAAACCTACGACGTCGTAGGTGACCTACGACGAGTCGAAGGAGACCTAGACCACTCGTAGAACGGTCAGAGCATATCCCGCCGGATTTTTCAAATATCTGTTGTTGCTTCGACTAGTCGAAGAGCACTCTAGACCAGTCGAAGACCCGATCTTCTCACCTATAAATAGTGCACGAATCTCAGAAGAAATTATCGATTTAATTAAAGTATTCAAGCCAATCTTCGTTGAACTTCTGAGAGATAATTCTGTGCTCCATCTAAGCTAAGTGTGCTTATTTAATATTCTCTTTCCTTAGCTTTATTTTAATTGATTTTATTTCTTATATTCTAATCTAATTTGATAAAGAGGAATTATTATTCCCTTTCTTTGGAATCAAAATCAATTAAGGCAAGCCCTATTTGGTTTAATTTAAAATCTATTAGAACTAGAACCATTGTAATCGAGTACTGGACATTGAACTTGGACATTCAATCATCTACTTTGATTTGGTTCTACCGGGCTGCTACAACGAAGGAGATTTTCAGGTATTTTACATATTGTAAATTCCTTTCTATTATTTTGGTTTCTTTCAAGATTTGCCAGAAAAATCTTGTTATTTTGGTTATCTGAGGAAAGCCAGGAAAACTCAGAAGTGGGGTTTTTTTTTAATTGTGTAAGCCCACATACAAAGACACAATTGTAAGGGTTTTGGGTGAACCTGGGAAAACCTATTTTTAGTGAACGCTAATATCCCCTGTGTGAGGATATTAGGAGTGGAGTAGCATTTTGTGTAACTGTTGTTTAACAGTTGGTGAACACACAGGCGAACCACTATAATTCCTTGAGTTGTGGTTGATTATTTTATTCTTCTAATTTTTTATTCTTTTTGTGGGATGTATGTATGGTGGTGAATGTTGTAATTATTTCAAGCTTTGTGAGAATGTTGTAATAGCTTAGAATTTACTTTCTACTATTCCTTTATAAGCTTGATTTTCAATTTCATTTGAAAGTTGTTCCAGCAAGGTTGCCCTGCCATTTTTATGGTGTATGGCTGTCCCTAGAACAATACATCTTTAATTACAAGTTATTTTAATTCAGTTTATATTTATTTTTGTATTCCTCTTCGATTTGAGACTTGATACAAAGACCTTTCTAGAAATAAGGTTGTCCTACCATAAACTCTGTTTTTGGTGTAAGGTTGTCCTTAGAATAACGTTTGTATCAACCTCTCAAGATCTAAATTTTGAGGTTGTTTTTCTTTCCTGCATTGTTATTTAATTTGGCTATCATTTTCTTTATTATTCCGCTGTTATAATTTTTTATTTGGCATTGTCCTATTCACCCCCCCTCTAGGACATATAGCTTGGCCTTTTCACTATAGCACTTACAGTTGGACTTCGAGTCGAACGGGCATCGACCAGTCGAAGGGACCTTCGACTAGTCAATTCAGTCCCTCGACAGGTTGGGTAACGCGGACAAATAAATTTAAGACATCTGTTTTTACAAAATTCTTCACCATGTCTTCAATCTTCATCCGTGTAGCTTTTTGACCTCTTCTCTTATCTCCTGCATTGCATCATAGCTTCAATCAACACTTCTCTTATCTCTACATCCGTCCTTCTTTTACGCCATAACCAAGCCTAGAGAAGTTGCACGGAACTTAAACTTCTCTGTAGAAATGACCTTGGTGAGCATGTCTACTAAATTCATGCTGGCGTGAATCTTCTCCAGAGTTATGCCTCCTTCCTCTAGCACCTGTCGAATAAAGTGGTGATGAACATTAATGTGTTTAGTACATGGGTGATAAACAAAATTTTTAGCTAAATTGATAGCGCTCTCACTATCATAGTTAACCGGTACGGCCTCCTGTTGAAGTCCCAACTGATTTATCATGCCTCTGAGCCAAATACCTTCTTTAAACGCTTCTGTCACTGCCATATATTCTACGTCGGTTGTGAAAAGAGCCACCACAGACTTAAGCTTCGACATCCAACTGATTGCTCTACCTGCTAGTACAAACAAGTATCATGAAGTACACTTTCTAGAATCCACACTGCCTGCGTAGTCTGAATCTACATACCCTACCAACTTTGTCCCTATCTTTTTAAAAGTTTAGACGTAGTCTTTTATACCTCGAATGTATTGAAATAGCCATTTCATCGCTTCCCAATGTTGTTTGCCGGGGTTTGACATTATCTGCTCACAACGCCGAATGCCTGTGAAATATCTGGTCATGTACAGACCATGCCATACATTAAACTGCCAACTGCATTTGAATAAGGCATATGAGACATAACTTGTTTTTCCTCATTTGATTTAGAACATTGCTATGAGGAAAGCTTGAAGTGAGCCGCATGGGGAATGCTCACCGGCTTTGCTTAGTTCATCCCATACTTGATCAACACATTTTGAAAGTATTCTGCCTGTGATAACAAAGGCCTGATCTTCTTCCTGTCTCTATGAATATCTATGCCGAGAACCCTCTTTGCAGCCCCCAGATCTTTCATCTCAAATGTCCCTGATAACTGAGTCTTCAGTATGTTAATTTCAGATATATAATGACTGGCGATCAACATATCATAACATACAATATTAGGATGATAAATCTGCCATCACTCAGTGTCTTGTAATAGACACAGTGATCGTATTCACTCCAAGTAAATTTCTAACTCAACATGAAAGAATCAAATTTTTTATACCACTACTTAGGTGACAGTTTCAGGCCGTACGACGACCTCATTAATGTGCAAACTTTTTTCTCTACCCCTTTAATTTCGTAGCTCTCTGGTTGCTTTATGTAAATCTGCTCTTCCAACTCCCCGTGTAAGAATGCAGTCTTGACATCTATTTATTTCAGCTCGAGATTGTATTGGGCAACCAATACCAATACGAATCTGATAGACATCTGCTTAACCATAGGCGCATATATCTCTGTGAAGTCAATTCCTTCTCTCTGAGCATAGCCCTTCATTACCAATCTAGCTTTGTATCTATCTTGTTTTCTTTTGAATAACCATTTGCATTTGATCACTTTTTTGCCCACTAGAATCTCCACCAGATCCCATGTGTGATTTTTCTGCAACGAGTCCATCTCATTATCCATAGCTGCCTTCCACTTTTCTACATTAAATTCATTAAGAGCATCCTGAATAGTAGACGAGTCCCCCTCATCAGTAATGAGGGCATATGTAATATTAGAGTCGTCCCTATATCTTGCCGGTAACCTGCGATCACGTGGTGAGTTTCTTCTCATAGGTGGCTGTTTCACTTGATCATGTACCTCTGTCTTCGCATTTGTCTCTGCTTGAGTATCATTTATATCAATCTGGACGTCTACGATTAACCTTTCAGGTTCCTTTTGTTCCTCTTAATCATTCTTTCGGAATATGAAGCTTTCATCGAATTTGACATCATGGCTAGACCTTGCGTGTGACTTTGTCGAATAACTTGTACCCTTTCACACTAATGCCATAGCCAACAAAGATGTACTTTTTGGCTCTATAGTTTAGCTTATCTCTCTCAACTGACGGTACATGAGAGGAAGCCTCACAACTAAATATGCGTAGATCTGAGTAGTAGATTTTCTACCACTCCATACTTCTTCTAGGATTGTACATTCAATTGCCGTTGAAAGAGACCGGTTCACCAAATAACAAGCTGTGTTAATGGCCTCTATTATTGAGGGTCAAATATTACATATTGGACCCTAGTTATTACTTGGTTTCATGAACATAATAATGCTTAATGTTCTATTTTAATCATGTTTGTGTTGCAAGGTGAATTTAAGAGCTTGGATTGAAAAGAATGTTAAAAGCATGTAATTAACACTCAAGAATCACCAAAGTCAAGAATGGATCTGATGAAACCAAGAATAAAGAATGCACATACTAAAGATATAAGAAAACCAAGTCAAGAATAAAGAAAATCAGAGTTTTGAAGTGAAACTGCATAATCCTCGACAAGTCTAGGCTCCGGCTTGACCAATCCTTGGCGCGGTTCGACTAGTCGAGGTGCCTCGACTCGAACTCTAGCGAGTAAAAAAAATTCTTTCTTGACCAGTCGAGGGTGTTCCATAACCGGTCACGACAACTCTCGACCAGTCGAGCATTACGCAGAACTTATGCGGACTGCGTAAATTTGAGGCGGTTTCAGGAAATTTCCACTTGGTGCGAAAGGTTAAGGCCAAAAACTATAAATAGGTGTCCCTAAGGCATCCCTGAGGATCATCTAGGGTTTGTGAAGTAGAGCAAAAGTGTGGAGAAGCCGTCCCCAAGAGTTTTTCTTCCATTTCCTTAGTTATTTTTATGATTTTATTAAGATATTCTAGTTCAATCATGTCTGTGGTTGGCTAAATCTCTTAACTAGGGCTAAGAGGTGAAGCTTATAGCGTGATTGGAATGTTTACTTTTTTTCGATTCATGTTTTATTGAATTCCTTTGGATTCTAGTTTGATTATGAAGGAATACTTTCAGTTTTTAATGGTTTGTTGTCACTTAAATTACAATAGATCTGCGATAGCTGTGAGTATGTTCTTTTCATATTTTGAGATTGTGAAATTAGGTAATCCCGTTGTTCACCATCATCCCATGGGCATGGTTGGGTGATGGAATCCTCCCTAACCTTCACCGTTCTCTTATGATTGGCTGTGGGTTTGGTAAATTGTTGTTGTTTGCCTTGTCTCCTGGGCATGGTTAGGTAATGGAGTCACTTCTAAATCCTCACAACTCTCATACCATTGATGATTAGATCCATGAGAAGTTCAGAGATCTGACAAATCTCTTCATCCTTGAATTAAGCAAGGTGGCATCCTGAGAACCTACAAGTGGATCCTTGGAAACCCTAGTTTCCCACCTTTGAATTTACAAGTTTTAGTTAAATAATTCACAATTATTCTCTCAAATATTCCAAATTTAGGTTTTCATCTTTCTTTAGTTGTAGTTCTAGTTGCTTTCAGAAGACACACATGTTCAATCCTCGTGGATTCGACCTCGGTCTCACAGAGATTATTACTGCATCATGACCCTACAATTGGGGTTGTGAACAAGTTTTTGGCGCCGTTGTCGGGGATTGACGGTTGCGTTTTTCTGTGATTAGCTAGTTTTGGAATAAGTTTAAGATTAGTTTTTGTTTTAAAAAAAAAATGGATTAAAGTTTTTTTTGTTTTATTTTAGAAACTAACCTAACTTTCTTGTTTTGTAGGATCCTAATATAAAATTTCTAAATTGGTAATCTCTTTCTAATTTTTCTGTTTTCTGTTTCTAATATAAATTAGGGCTTGTTTTCCGTTTTTAGAAACTTTCTAATTCTATGATTTCTCTTATTTTTAGAAACTAACTTACCTTCTAATTCTAGGTTTAGAAACCTTTTATTTTCTATTTTTAGAAATTGACTTGTTTTGTTTTGTTTTGCAGGATTTTAATTGAGGAACTTCTAATTTGGTAGCTTCTTTCTAATTCCCCCTCTTTTTATTTCTAGATTTCTATTTCCTTTCTTTCATTTAAGTTTAGGTTAAAATCTGAATCTGAGGGCTGAGAGTGTTTCATGCCCAAGTGGGTCCATGATAACACTCTACATCTCTTGAGTGAAGGAGGATTAGTCGAGGGGTTATCTATCCATCACGGGATTAGACATCACTTGAGATCCTCAGAGTTAACTGAGGTTATGGCTGCAAATCAATCGGTTAATCAACCGGAAAGACAACCTCAACCTCGGGTTGAGGAAGTCTAGGATGAGAATGAGGTGCATCAAGTACCCCCGCCTCGTACTTTACGAGATTATTTATAGCCAGGGGGGGCGAGCACGCCCTCATGCATGGTTTTTCCAGAAAATATGGGACACATGGACATAAAGCTGGAGGTGATCCAACTCCTTCCAAAATTTCATGGACTTGAATCTAAAAGCCCATATTTACACTTAAAGGAGTTTGATGAGATCATAGCCACTTTATATTTTCCTAACGTGTCTGAAGAACAGTTAGATTAAAACTCTTTCCCTTCTCTTTGAAAGAGAAAGCTAAGACGTGGTTGCATTCACTACGTCCCAGATCTATTGGTACATAGAATGACATGATAAGGGAGTTCATAAAGAAATTTTTTCCACATCATAAAACAAACACCCTTAGAAAGTCAATAATGAACTTTGCCCAAAAGGAGGATGAAACATTATTCTAATGTTGGGAGCGGTTCAAGGATCTTGTTAGTTTATGCCCACAACACGATTTTCAAACGTGGTGCATTACACACTTTTTCTATGATGGACGGACATCTTTCATGCGCCAATTGGTTGAGATAATTTCCAATGGGGAATTCATAAATAAAAATGTCGATGATGTGTGAGATTATTTAGATAGACTTGCTGAAAACACACAATCATGGGACACTTACCCAAAATCAAACACCACTTCTAGGCTCACTCATCAAAGGAAAGGGTCAGATTATACCTTCTGAAAGAGGAGGATGATATCAATGCTAAAGTTTCTAATCTTATTAGAAAATTTGAGGCCATGAAATTAAACGGGATAAGGTTAATGAAATTGTTTGCGGTATTTGCGCTTGTAACATTCACACAACTGAAAATTGTCCAACAAACCTGCCTTTCAAGAGGTGTTGAATGACCAATCTAATACCGTGAACAATTACCAAAGACCTTTCAATGGACCTATTTCCAATACATACAATCTTAGTTGGAGAAATCATCCAAACTTCAGTTGGAGGAATGGACAAACTGCTACCTCTCAAGGTTTCTTTAATCAAATTCCAAATCAAGGGAAACCTCAAGAGGATCTAGTTCAGAAACAAATTCGAGACCAAGAGCTACTCAACCAGTAAATTAAATTGGCTTTAAGATCACTTACATCATCTATTCAAAGGATAGTGTCGCACTTAACAATTGGGGGGAAGGGATGCTTCCTGCTTAACCTCTCCCCAATCCCAAACCGCAATATGAGATAAGTGATCGAAGCTCTTCAAATCAGATGGAGCAAGCTAAGTCTATCACTACTCTTACGAGTGGGAAAATAATTGACAAATCTATTCCGGTAAGGGCAAAAAACCCAAAGGACTCGGAAGAGGATAACGATAATAGACCTAGCACTGCTCCACAAGAATCGAAACTAAAACTTCAAGGCAAGCTGATTGCCCCATTCCCCCAACGGTTGGTTACACCAAAACCTCTTTTTAACTCTCAGGACATTCTAGAGGTGTTGAAACAAGTGAAGGTCAATATTCCTTTACTTGATGTCATGAAACAAATTCCCTCATATGTCAAAATTTTGAAAGACTTGTGTACGACCAAAAGATGGCAAAGTATCAAAAAGAAAATTTTTCTGACAGAAAAAGTGAGTACCATCCTAAAGAAAAATGTGCCACAGAAATACAAAGATCCCGGTAGCCCAACTATCGCATGTGTAATTGGAAATTACCACATTGAACATGCACTTCTTGATTTAGGAGCAAGCGTAAATCTGATCCCTTGGTCTACAAACATCTAGGTTTGGGTGAATTGAAATCCACCCTAAGCACATTACAACTTGCTGATCGCTCAGTTCATGTACCGAGATGGGTAATTAAGGATGTGTTGGTCCATGTTGACAGATTCTACCACCTGGTAGATTTTATCGTCCTGGATATGCAACCCATCAGTAACATGAGCACTCAAATTCCTATCATTCTTGGTCGCCCATTCCTTGCTACTTCAAATGCAATCATTAATTGCAGGAATGGAGTCATGAGTATGTCTTTTGGAAATATAACGTTGGAGATGAATATCCTTTTCAACACAGGCATACAATTAGAGGATGATGACGATTTCCACGATTTAACATGATTGTCTCTTTCGTGGAAGATAGAACACTGTTGACCTTATCTTTTGACCCTCTAAAGACTTACTTGGCCCACTCCCATGATTTTGATGATGACATGATTAGGGAGATGGGATCCATGCTTGATATCATGCCAGTACTTGAAGTTAACCTGTGGAGTCCACAATTTAAAGAATTGCCCCAAACTGATGTAGTGCCTCCACCATCTAACCTCAAGGCACCGAAGCTTGACCTAAAAACCTTTGCCCTCTGATTTGAAATATGTCTATTTAGGTCAAGATGAGATTATCTGGTGGTGATTTCTTCCCACCTTGAGCAAGAACAAGAGAGTATGCTCATCTCTACTCTCATTGAGCACAGAAGAGCCCTTGGATGGTTGATTGCGGACCTTAAGGGAATTGACCCTTTGATTTGTACTCACCGCATTCATCTTGAGGATAATATGAAGACCTCACGACAACCATAATGTAAATTAAATCCAAACATGAAGGAGGTGGTTAAGGCCAAGGTTCTTAAACTATTGGATGTGGGTATCATATACCATATATTCTATAGTCAATGGGTGAGTCCAACTCAGGTGGTTCCTAAGAAGTCCAGAATCACCATCGTATCTAATGTCAACAATGAACTTGTGCCAACTAGAGTCATTACTGGTTGGAGAATGTGCATTGACTATAGGAAGTTGAATATTGTCACGAGGAAGGACCACTTTCCTTTGCCCTTCATTGATCAAATTTTGAAAAGGCTGGCTGGTCATTCTTATTACTATTTCCTTGATAGATATTCGAGCTACAACCAGATCGAGATAGCCCTTGAAGATCAAGAAAAGACCACGTTCACATGTCCTTTTGACACCTTTGTTTACCAAAGGATGCCATTTGGACTATGTAATGCTCCCGCCACCTTTCAGTGATGTATGATGAGTATCTTTTTAGATATGGTAGGACAATATTTAGAGGTCTTTATGGACAATTTCTCGGTCTTTGTTCCATCCTTCAGTGAGTGCTTGAAAAATGTGTTGAAGCGATGTGAGGAAAAGAACTTGGTACTGAATTAGGAGAAGTGTCACTTCATGGTTCATAAGGGAATTGTCCTTGGACATATCATCTCGTCCGAGGGAATTGAGGTAGATAAGGAAAAAATTGGTCGTATCTCTAACCTACCTCCACCCAAGAACATACGAGACGTGCGATCCTTTCTAGGACACGCTGGGTTTTATAGAAGATTCATAAAGGACTTTAGTCACCTCTCTCGTCTTCTATGTAATTTACTTCAAAAGGATGCACCATACGAGTGGACTGAGCAATGCCAGGAAGCTTTTACTAAGCTTAAGGGCATGTTAACCACTACACCTACCATGCAGCCACTCGACTGGAGCCTTTGTTTTGAACTTATGTGCGATGCGTATGACTATGCTCTTAGGGCAATTTTAGGCCAGAGAAAAGAAAAGAAGCTCTACGTTATTCATTATGCAAGTAGAACTCTAAATCCTACCCAAGTGAACTACTCTACTACTGAAAAAGAACTCTTAGCCATAGTGTTCGTTTTGGACAAATTTAGGTCCTACTTGATCGGATCCAAGATTGTCATTTACACAGATCATGCGGCACTCAAGTATCTTCTTTTTAAGAATGATACTGAGCACCGCCTGATAAGATGAATCCTCCTACTTTAAGAATTTGAGTTGGAAATAAAAGATAAAAAGGGAGTAGATAAAGTAGTGGCTGACCATCTTTCACACCTTGATCTCTCTAATTCCCTTGAGACAACACATCTAAATGACATGTTCCTTGATGAATAATTGTTCAAAGTCTCCTATTCACCTTGGTTTGCTATATTGTTAATTATCTTGCTACAGGTTTCACGCCGACACATTGGACTGCACAAGATAAGAAAAAATTCTTCGCCAAGGTTCATGAGTTCTTTTGAGATGATCCATATTTGTTTAAATATTGCCTAAATTAAATCTTAAGGAGATGTGTGCCAGACAATGAACACTAAAGTGTCATCTCCTTCTGTCACTCTCAGGCTTGTGGTGATCACTTTTCTACTAAAAAGAATACGGCCAAAATTTTGCAATGTGGCTTTTACTAGCTCACTATGTTTAGGGACACTCATAGGTTTTACAATGCTTGTGAGCGTTGTCAAAAGTTGGGAGCATTGTCCTGACGAAATATGATGCCTCTGAACCCCATTTTGATCATTGAAGCATTTGATTGTTGGCCCATCAATTTCATGGGACCTTCCCCCAATCCTTTAGGAATTTATACATTTTGCTAGCCATAGACTATGTCACTAAATGGGTTGAAGCGATTCCATATCGGAACAATGACCATGAAATGGTCATTAAATTCTTAAACGAGAACATCCTTTCCCGGTTCGGAACATCTCGAGCCATCAATAGTGATGGGGGCTCACATTTTTGTAATAGGCCATTCGCAAACCTAATGAAGAAATATGACATCTCTCACAAAGTGAGCACTCCATACCACCCACAAACAAGTGGGCAAGCTGAGATTTCCAATGGGGAGATCAAACACATCTTGAAAAAGACAGTTAACCCTGACCATAAGGATTGGTCAATTCGATTGACTGATGCCTTATGGGCATACCGTACCTCATTTAAGACCCCTATTGGAATGTCTCCCTTAAGACTTGTCTATAAAAAGGCTTGCCACTTGCTTGTGGAGTTGGAACATAGAGCCTACTGGGCGATAAAAAATTTGAACTTCAATTTGGACAACGCTGGCTCGCTAGGCAAACTTCAGTTAAATGAACTCGAAGAAATATTAAATAATGCGTATGAGAACTCGAGAATTTATAAGGACAAGATGAAGGTGTTTCATGACCAACACATTCTTTGAAAATCATTCACACCAGGTCAGAAAGTCTTGTATAATTCTCAGTTACATCTCTTTTCAGGAAAACTTCGATCTCGTTGGACCGGTACTTTCATTGTTACCAATGTCTATCCTTATGGGGCCATCGAGATACAAGATCCAAACAATGGTAAAGAATTCAAAGTAAATGGACATCGATTAAAGTCATTTGTTGAGAAATTTGATTTAGAGGACATGTCCATTCCTTTGAATGACCCTGTTTACCAGGATTGACATCCTAGTCTGACGGAGGTGTAGTTAGGTTTATTGCTTTCTGCCGTTCTAAGATAGTTTACTTTCTGTCGTTTTAGGATAGTTTGCTTCCGCCATTTTAGGATAGTTTGTTTTCGGTTGATTAACTCTTGTGCTAACCCACCTTCACGCTAAGATCCTTTGAAAAAACTGCAAAATGTCTTCATCAGGTACTATCTTTCCATCACTTCTTATTCAATTATGTTACCTCTTTTACAAATCATGCTTATTTATTTTACATTGAGGATAATATAGATTTTTAGTAGAGGGTGGGAGATTAGGTAACCTAATCAGTTTTGAGCAAAATTTGTAAATTTTTTCAATGTTTATCTGTTTGGAAAGTGATAAGTTGTGTATTTAAGACTGTTTTGCATATGATGATAAGATAGAAATCAAATTTTGAAATATTGGATTTGGAGTAACTAAGGAATCTATCACTTATGGTTCTTACATTCAATTGTTTAAGAGTAAGTTCGAATATTATGTTATTTAAATTGTGTTCTATGAACAGTCTGGATTTTCTGATTGTTAGTATGATGATCATTGAAAGATTTTGAGAGCCGAGTTTGGAGAATTTTATCCACCTTAAAAGAAGAAAAAGAATCAGTTAGAAAAATAGGAGATCGACAAAGAGGTCATAAAAAATGAAGAATGACAATATCTTTGAGTAGAATAAAAAATGTCTTTGAAAAGGATGTAATGTTTGATTTTAAAAAAAAGAGAGAAAAGATTAAAAGAATTAATACAAATGACCATTGATGTAAAATCAAAAACTGGAAAAAGAAGGAAAATGAATAAGTTCGGAATCAGAACTTGTGTTTTCAACTAATTTTGAAATGATGACCATGGCTAACAATATGAAAAGATGATATTTTTAGTGAGCACTTTGAAAATTTTGATATGCGAATTATGCTCTGACCTAATGAATAGAGGGCTTATTGATTTGATTGCTTATGTGATTCAACTCTACTTTTTCAAAATCTCAATTTCTCATCATGAGTCTACTCATTCATACTTGATTACATAAAAGATCGTTTTCTGAAAAAGGTTTGAACATTGCGCATTAAAGTTCATTTTTTGCATACTTTGCTCGAGCCTAGCAAAATGCTGGTTGGTGATTGTGTTGAGGGTCAAATATTGCATATTGGACCCCAGTTATTACTTGGTTTTATGAACATGATAATGCTTAATGTTCTATTTTAATCATGTTTGTGTTGCAAGGTGAATTTAAGAGCTTGGATTGAAAAGAATGCTAAAAGCATAGAATTAACACTCAAGAATCACCAAAGTCAAGAATGGATCTGATGAAACCAAGAATGAAGAATGCATATACTAAAGATCCAAGAAAACTAAGTCAAGAATGACGAAAATCGGAGTTTTGAAGTGAACTTGCATAATCCTCGACTAGTCCAGGCTCCAGCTCGACTAGTCATGCGCAGGCTCAACCAATCCTGGGCCCAGCTCGACTGGTTGAGGGTCGACCAGTAGAGGTGCCTTGACTCAAACCCCAGCGAGTAAAACAATTCCTTCTCGACTAGTCGAGGGTGTCCCACGACCGGTCGAGGACAACTCTCGACTAGTTAAGCGTTACGCAAAACTTACGTAGACTGTGTAAATTTGAAGCAGTTTCTGAAAATTTCCACTCGTTACGAAAGGTTAAGGCCAAAAACTATAAATAGGGGGTCCCTAGGGCATCCCTAAGGATTATCTAGGATTTGTGGAGTAGAGCAAAAGCATGGAGAAGTGTCACCAAGAGTTTTTCTTCCCTTTCCTTTATTATTTTTATGCTTTTATTAAGAGATTCTAGTTCAATCATGTATGTAGTTGGCTAAACCTCCCTAAGGATTATCTAGGATTTGTGGAGTAGAGCAAAAGCATGGAGAAGTGTCACCAAGAGTTTTTCTTCCCTTTCCTTTATTATTTTTATGCTTTTATTAAGAGATTCTAGTTCAATCATGTATGTAGTTGGCTAAACCTCTTAGCTAGGGCTAAGAGGTGAAGCTTGTAGCGTGATTGGGATGTTTAATTTGTTTTGATTCATGTTTTATTGAACTCCCTTGGATTCTAGTTTGATTATGAAGGAATACTTTCAGTTTTTAATGGTTTGTTGTGATTTAAATTACAATAGATCTGTGGTATCTTTGAGTATCTTCTTTTCATGTTTTGAGATTGTGAAATTAGGCAATCCCGTTGTTCACCATCATCCCATGGGCATGGTTGGGTGATGGAATCCTCCCTGACTTTCACTGTTCTTTTTTGATTGGTTGTGGGTTTGGTAAATTGTTGTTGTTTGCCTTATCTCTTGGGCATGGTTAGGTGATGGAGTCACTTCTAAATCCTCACAACTCTCATACTATTGGTGATTAGATCCATGAGAAGTTCAAAGATCTGACAAATCTCTTCGTCCTTGAATCAAGTAAGGTGGCATCCTGAGAACCTACAAGTGGATCCTTGGAAACCCTAGTTTCCCACTTTTGAATTTACAAGTTTTAGTTAAATAATTCACAATTATTCTCTCAAATATTTCAGATTTAGGTTTTCTTCTTTCTCTAGTTCTAGTTCTAGTTGCTTTCATAAGACACACAAGTTTAGTCCCTGTGGATTCGACCTCGGTCTTATCTAGATTATTACTGCATCGTGACCCTACACTTGAGGTTGTGAACATTGGTCCATAGGTCCTTGCCCAACGCAGCATTACTTAACATGCATCTGCTGTCACGCCCTAAACTCAAAAACTGGACTCACAAAATTTTGATCGTCGAATCTAATGTCAACAGCTTCCTTAGTACCCCATTCTCGGCTTCAGCACCCATACGCCAGATTCTTATCCTGGGATCATATAAGGAGGATTTTTAACATGAATTTCTTTATAGATAAGCATAACTACAAGTTTACCCAAATCACAAATGTAACATCATCATCACATATCTACTAAAATAAAAAACTTGAGTACAATACATAAAGGGGAAATACAAGATAAATGTCAAAAGCTCCAGAAGTTCTGCCACATGCTCCTGCCTCAGCTCGACTACGTCCTATCGTCACTTGCACGCATCTATCATGCATAAGCTTATACAAAGCTTAAAGGGTGGTATACATGTGTGCGTAAGATAAGAGACAAGCACACAAATATCAGCATAAGCGGAGTACTGGTAAGGCTATAAGTCATTCAATATCAGAGTATGCAATGCAGATCATAGTGAGCCAAATATCAGATACCGAGAATGCAACACAATATGCAATTTTGAAGAGCCATGAAATACCATCAGCCTCATCCAGGCCATATAAATGTAGAAATAAAACAACCCAAATGCCATATGCAGCGGATGTAATGCAATATGCAGATCCTAGCGAGTCTATAATACTATCAACCTTATTCAAGCTATGTAAAATAGAAGCATAGTAAACTAAATGATATGAACTAAGGATGCAATGCAATATGCAGTGCGAATGAAATGACTAAGCTGAAGTGTGAAGTCGGAATGATAGTCGTAGTATCGCAGGGTATGGGGTCCATCACATGGGATTTCTATCCAAACCAGTCCTATACCTAAATTTGGATAATCAGACTCAATGTGGTAAACTCCTGATCTCAGGTTGGTCGCACACCCCAACCAAAATCCTAACCATTGCGAGGGTACACAACAAATTAATTGCGCACTACCAGCCCGAGTGGATAGTGAATGAATGAATGAATGAATGGGTAAAATGCTAATTATGCAACTCCCACTCAATAAGTCCACATATCAGTACCGTACATCTCTGAGATCATCACCAAGGTTTAGTACACTCTACGCCATCATGCCGCCCCATCAAGCGCACAACTTGGTAAGTGGAAGAGACCTCACTATCCACCTACCAATATCGGCCCAGCCCATCGATAGTGGACCCCTTAATGAGCTGGTCAGACTTAGCCTAACATTTCCTACTCCTTCGGGGGGGTAAGGCCACACTCCCTCCTAACCGACCACGACATAGTGGGAGACGCGGCTTACTGGTATACGACCCTCATGCGCTCATATATATCCACTCAATCTACACGTTGGGGCATCCTCTGGTACTTAAAGGGTTTAGAGAATTTCACCCAAGGACATCTATAACACCTCATGTAGAAAAAGATTTCCAGTGTCCCATCTGGCCATCCACGATATGCCTGTGGAGGCTACGACCCTGATATCGCTTGGGCGTATAGTAGTCATGTCACACAAATGCGAGCTGCACGAATCACGTTATCAGTCATGCAACAATCCTACGCATACTACGCGATCATGTGGGCAACTCCGTCTCACAAGGAGTCCCATAATAAACCAACCCAATGTCATATGTTATGATCAATCACTCATCATAACAAGCATACATATGATGCGTATGAACATGTATCATGATGTAATAAAGTACATAGGCATGATTATCTGATAGGGCAGACAACAATACTCCACAATCGACCATCACTGACTTGTCACATGCTACGAGTATAAACTGAACGATGTGCTCCTTCTATAACTATAGGAGCCTATGCGGTTAGTCTTACATTAGCCTTCCAAGGCTCTACATAATCCAAGATGGGGACAACAGGTCTAGTCCATTTGTCGAGATAGGTTCTACATAGTGGATATACTAAACCTGATACTACATATTCTTCTATCTATGGCAAGGGGTGATGATGTACTAAGCAAATGATAGCCTAGATGATACACTAATGTCCAAGATGGACCTCGCACTTGTCTCAACAAAGAGATGGACGGTGCGGATGATATGTACATGTCATGAGGTCCTAGTAAATGGGTACAAGGGTAGGATACACCTCTCATGGTGAGTCAAGTGGGTATATGATAGGGTGAGTTCACAAGGTGAGCTACCAGGGTGAACAATTGGGCTTTCTAAATCTCTATATCATGTAATAAACTAGGCTTTCCTATGGGAAGCCTGATACATACATAGAGTGGGTTTGGTGGAGTACCTACACCAAAGACTATGTGTCCTTCCAAGCAGATTGGGTAACCCACTCAACACCTAAGTGGGCCTTGGGTATAATCACTAAACTTGGGCAAAACATGCATCTAGATGGGCCACCTTTCTATGGAAGGCCTAGTGTGAACACGAGGTGGGCTTAAAAATTTGGGCAGTACTACAGGGCATGGCGGGAAGCACTTTATTAATGGGGGCCCAACGGTTTGCGTTAGCCCATTAAGGAGGATGAGGATGGGCCTAACAATGGGCCCTAGGAAGAGTTACAATGTAGACATTTAACCATAATTACCATTACACCAAAGTCGTTTAACTGGAACGGTTACAATTCTGGTTCAGAAACGTCTTCAAGCCGTTTCTGATTTGAAATGGTATTCGACGGTATACGTATTATTTTCACTATTTTGTTGGTGTGTCCCAATTGAGTATTGGATCTTCTTATTTGTTATTATTATGTTTTATTGTTTTATTTTGAAACAGATGAACGGAAGGGATTTGATTAGTAACCTCTGAGTGGACCGCACAAGGCCCAAGAGGTACATTAGTTTATATCTGCCGCGACTACCAATTCATTTTCAGTCCTTTCTTACACCAAAAGCTCCCAAACCCTATTTCGCATCCATTTTTGTCTCCCTCTCCCTTCCCTCTCTTAATCTCCCTCTCTTTCGATCTCCCACTCCCTCTCCCTCTCTCAATCTCCCTCTCTTTCGATCTCCCTCTCCCTCTCTCAATCTCCCTCTCTTTCGATCTCCCTCTCCCTCTCCATCCCTCTCTCTCAATCTCCCTCTCCCTTGATCTCCCTCTCTTTCGAACTCCCTCTCCTGATCTCAACCCCCTCTCTCGATATCCCTCTCCCGATCTCAACCCTCTCTCTTGATCAAGGGAGCTCTGCATACGGGGCCAACTTGGAAGCACGCCTAAGAGAGGAGGATTTTCCAATTAGTCAAGATCAATCCACCTTGGGTCTATCTCTGATGAGGTGGCAGGGTGACTAGCATTGGGGGTCAACTTTCAGTCTCAGTCCCCTATCAGGAGGAACTCCAAGATGGCATCCGTGTTGGATTGAACAACAAGCTAAGTGGGTAGATCACAGTTGGGATGAGTAGCTCAGAGTATGGTAGGTGTTTGGTTTTTTACCAATGAAAATGTTCTTGTATTAATATTCATGTTGTAAGACCCATATCCTTGACTGTACCATTCCTTAGGCTCCCACGATCCTCTCGGTTGAATTTCGGCAACCCTCGACTTGTATCCAATGTTTATGTGTGATCCTAAGCTGAATCCTGGATACCAAAGTTAGCTAGACCCGAAACTTATACCCTAGCGACCGCACCGTAGCCGCGGTTCCAACGCCATGACTCACACACCGATCCGATACATGGGCCAGGAGATGTGGGCTCGCGTTTATTCTAAAGAAACGCCGCGCGTTATGAATTCCAAGAGAATCTCTATGACCCATCACATCAAATCAAGTACACTACCATACCTCAATGCCACCTCACCCTATCCCAAGTATAAATGCCCACTCCCTCTTTTCCACAAGTCAACTCCCTCTCTCCCTACCCATCCCTCTTTTTCCAAATTGCAAACAAATCCTTACCTCTCCATCCCCTTTCCTTACAACACCCATTATACCCATCCCATATCAATCCATCACCTCTCTTTCTCTCTTATTCTTCTAAATTCCATGAGAGCTTCCAACATCCAAGCTCTCTCTCCCAAGTGTGGCCCATTTTTCCCTCTCTCTAACCTCCCATCTCAACCGTCAAAACCTCATCATCTTCCGTTGAGATCGAAGCTAAGGCGACTACCTTTCCAAGGAGCTAAAGAAGGAGGCCGATAGGTGGGTGATCTTGGACCACATGTATATTTTATTTTATGATTCAAGGGCCCACCTATGTTGGGACCCACATTGATGTATGCTATCCATGAGGGGCCCATAGTGGCGGGGCCCCTCCATTATCGCGATTTCTCTCTCTCTCTCTTAGTGATGATGATGAGAGTGGCCCACTTATGACATATGTATTATATCCTTACCGTCCGTTTTGGGACGTATGGACCCCACCGTGATGAATGGATTAAATCCACACCGTCCATATAAGGACCACGTATGAGTGGGGCCACCTCAATATATGTGGTTGGTGGGCCATGTGTACGTGGACCCCACCTTAATGAATGTATTGCATCCATATGTTAGACATTTAGTAGCCTCTGTTGTTGGACTATGTAAGGGATGACCCAAAAAAAAAGAGAAAAAGAAAAGAGAAATAATATTTAAATAATATATCATATATAATCGCTGGAGCACCCAGCTGCTGGCTTTACATTAGCAAGTTGGTGGGGACCACCATCATATGTGTTACATATCAGGCTGTCTGTGCCTGGATGATTCCATGGGGCCCACATGATGTTTATATCATCCGGACCATCCAGACACTGGGTCTGGACGGAGGGAAAAACATGAATATCACATTGATTCAATCATGGTGGCCCACCCACGTGGCACCACCATGATGCATGTGCTTTCTCTCACCATCCATATGACAAGGACGGTGGGCACCTGCTACCATCCAGCCGTCTGTCTAGGACACTGGATGACTGATTGTTAAATATATATATATATATACACATATATATATATAAATAATATTTAATATAATATATTCTAATATAAGAGAGAGGGTAGTGGGGGTGGCCCATCTATGTGGGACTCACCTTTAGTGTATGTGTATATGCACCGTCCAGATCCATCTGGACGGTGCCATGAGGGCCTTATATATGTGGTGTAATCCACACCGTCCACACCACAGGACAGTGGGACACCTCACGTATGTTGCTGCACGTGCAGCAGTAGCGACATGCCCAGGTGATGCATTTAGTATCCACGCCATCTATCTATTTCCCTGCGTGGGGCTCGCTGATGTACGCGTTATATCCAAATCGTCCATTCATATGGCAAGCTCGTCTCAGGGTTTGAGACTAAAATAAGACAGATCTTGTATCAAGTGGACAACACTACAGGAAGACAGTGGAGGTGAACGTCTACCATTGAAACCCCTTTGGATTACTGAAGCTTTGAATCAATATAATATTTGTTTTTCCTCCCTGTTCAGGTCCTTGTGACCTTATAAACAGACTGGATGGAAATAAATACTAGGGTGGGGCCCACTGAAAGATTTAACTGTAAAAAATCATTATCACCACTGCTAACTGTGGTATGGTCTAGATGATCCTTTAGAAATGGTTTCTTTTTTTTAATAATGCTCTAATATGATCTCTAACAATAAAATGAATTGTGTTGATCGGCCCATTCGACTTGGCCCACTTGACTCGGCCCATTTGAATAAGCCCATTTGACTCGATCTATTTGATCCAGCCCATCAATTCAGCCCATTTGAATCAGCCCATTGACTCGGCTCATTGACTCGGCCCATTTGTATTGGCCCATTAACTCGGCCCATTTGACTTGGCCCATTTGATTCGGCCCATTGACTCAACCCGTTTGTATCGGCCCATTTGATCGGCCCATTTGATTAGGCCTGATGTGATATATGAGGCCTGTTGATGAGGTCCACCTTGATGTGTATGAGGCCCGTTGTTGAGGTCCACCTTGATATATATGCGACCTAGTGATGCAGCCCACTTGATGTGTTCGAGGCCCATGGGTTAAGGCCCATTGTGATGTATTTGAAGCCCATGGGTAGAGGCCCATTATGATATATTTGAGACCATGGGATGTGGCCCTTTATGATGTATAGTAGGCCCGTTCCAGAGGCCCATTGTGATGTGTATGCGGCCCATATGATGCAGCCCACCTGACGTATGAGAGGCCCATGGATGTGACCCATCGCGATGTGTATTAGGCTCTTGTGTGAGGTCATGGGCCCACTATATGTTCGAACTTATGTGGGCCACTCCTTGGGAGCAATGTTGGTTAAAGGTCCACATTAATGGGCAATGATGGTTAAACGTACACATTGTGACCTTCCCTTAGGCCTGGTTAGGCCCATTCTCGTCATTCTTTAGTGGGTTATCCCAAACGGTTGGGCCCCATTGATATTGCTTGGTCTATCATTGGTTGTCCATCCATGGATCCCGCCTTGCGTAGAGGCCTATTACCGATGCCGATTATCGAGGTCGATGGTTGAGGCTAATTCCGATTGCCGAGGCTGATTCTGATTGTTGAGGACAATTGTATAAGCCGATTGTCGAGGTCAATTATAAAGGCTGATTTTGATTGTCGAGGCCGATTGACGAGGCCCAATGTGATGTTTATGAGGCCTATGTGATAAGGCCCATTGTGATGCATTTGAGGGCCAGGCGATGGAGCCCATTGTGATGTATGTTAGGCCCATGTGAAAGGCCCATCGTAATGTGTATTAAACTCTTGAGTGAGGCCCATGGTGTTGTATATTTGGCCCTTGTGTGAGGCCACGAGTCCACTATACGTTATGCTCTATGTGGGCCACTCCTTGGGGGCAATGTTGGTTAAATGTCCACATTGTTGAGTCTGACTATCGATGCTGATTATCGAGGCCTATTATTAGTACCGATTATGAGTATGTGACAGCATAGGATCCATGATACATGTACATATGCATCATTTGCATGATTGTTACGAGATGTGGTTGACCATTGCATGTCATTGGGCAGGTTGTTATGAGACTCCCTGATAGGCGGAGGTTATCTCACATGAGAGCACGGTATACGCAGGATTGATGCATGACTGGATTGTATAACTCATGCATCTTGCATTATGTGTTGTGATTACTATATGCCCTAGCGACATCAGGGTCGTAGCCTCCATAGGCATGTCGTGGATAGCTAGATGGGCACCAAAAATGTTTGGTTCGAGCATCTGAGCACTTTGGATGTCCATGGATGAAAGTCCATAAACCTCTGTGGCTAGGAGACACCCCAACGTCGAAACTGAGTAGATATATGAGCGCCCAAGTGCCGAATACCAGGAGACTGCATCTCCTACTGTGTCATGGTCAGTTGGGAGGGGGTGTGGCCTTACTTGCCCGAGAGTAGGGGGCATAGCTAGGCTAAGTTTGACCACCTCGTGAATGGGTCCGCTATCGACGTGTCTAGTAGATATTGGCTAACTAATGGTCAGACGGATAGTGAGGTCTCTTCCACTTGCATGGTCACGCGTCAGTGGGCTGCGATTTACATGTAGAGTGTACTAGACCCCGGTAATGATCCCAGAGATATACAGTATGGATTTGTGGAGCAGGCATTACATATTCATTCATTCATTCACTATCTACTCAGGCTGGTGGTGCGCAACTATTTGTTACATGTGCCTTCGCAATGGCCAGGATTTCGGTTGGGGTGTGCGACTAACCTGAGATCAGGAGTTTATCACATTGAGTATGACTATTCAAATTAGGTATGGGACTCGTTTGGATAGAAGTCCCTTATGGTGGATCCCTTAGCCTGCGATACTACGTACTATCATCCCGACTTCACACTCCAGCATGGTCATCCCATTCACACCGCATATTGCATTACATCCATGGATGTGGCATTTTGGGTAACTGTATTCTGCATTTGTATGGTCTAGATACGACTGACAGTATTCGTGAACTCATCAGGAATTGTATATTGCATTGCATCATCGGAATATGATATTTGGGTCTTTATTGCTCCTTGTTTATATAACTGATCTATATTGCGTACTATGAAATTGTATGACTTGTGGATTTGTCAGTATTTCCGCTTATTCTGATATCGTATGATTCATGATCTTCCTAGTATTTCTGATATTGTATGTTATGACACTGTATTGAATACTTGGCATTTACCTTGTGCACACACGTACACCAACCTCTAAGCTTTCTATAAGCTTATGCACGATAGATGTGTGCAGGTGATGTTAGATTACAGCAGCATTGAGCTTGGAGCTTGCAGCGAACTTCTGGAGCTTGATTTTTGATATATGTATTTCCCTTTTGGCACTGTACTCAAATATTTATATTAGTGGATATGTGATGATGATATTACCTTTGTGATTTAGGTAAACTTGTGGTTATGCTTCTTATGAGATAAATGTACATTGAAAAATCCTCCTTGCAAGATCTTAAGATTGGAATCTGGCGTATACGCACTGGGAGCCAAGAATGGGGTACTATAGAGGCTGTCGGCACCGGATTCGGCGATCAGGAATTTTGTAAGTCCAGTTTCCGGGTTTGGGGCGTGACACGTGTTTCTACTCATTTAAAATGTTTCTGCTCATTTGAAAGATTATACGCTTAGTAGTAAAGATCATATGCATGGTAGTTGTTTGTTTTTTGGCCAATGAAAGTATTCTTGTATTGATGTTCTAGTATATGCATATAGTGGAGCAGGACCAATTTCTGCTCATTTGAAATTCCTTGCAAGAGATGGCATGCAACTATTCCAGTTTTAGCTTCTTTGATATTTCCTGCAAAAGAAGGCTAACAACTATGAGTGTGAAATGTTCTAGCAAGTCAAGGGTTCTGGGTGGTCAGAATTTTCTACAAGCAGGGCCTTAATCTTCTAAGCTTTTGGTTCATTTGCTGTTTAGTTAGTTTTCTAGCAGGGCCTATTTTTGTCGTTCCTAGTGAAGTATGCAAGTTGTCTCCATCCTTGTTGGAGCCTTTCGTGTGGTCTATTTTCTTATCAGCCCAAGCTTCTTCAAGTTTTGTCTCTCTCAGGTTTCTGTTGTTCAAGTTGGATTGGAGCTTGTCTTCCAGATGGATTGGAGCATCGGTTTTACGGTGTTCTTTTCTCGGAATATAGGATGGTAATTTTGGATTGGTAAAAATATTGACCAGGATCACAATGGTCCATATTTCAGATTGCATGACCCGGAATGGAAAATGTAGTGGGGTTGACAAATTTTGGTATACATCCTTGACAACAAAATGATGCCTTGCCTATTAATGCAATGCCTAAGACACTTGGTTGCTGCAGTTCTATCCATTTTTATTTTATTTTTGAGATACAGGTCTTTCATGTGGTATCCATTAATGGCCTAGAAGTGTTTTCCACTTGTAGGGAAAAGACAGGAGCGAGCCTCCATCTCCAATGAAGCAGGAGAGCCTCTTTACCAAAGATCAACTACTATGTCTCATATATTGAGCTTTTCTTCTTCCTCTCATGGTCTTTCCTTCTTTTTTTTTTTCTTAACTAGGTGCTAACATCCTTTAAGAAAAGATGTCTAGACTCTAACTAAAATTATGTTCTATCAGTCAATGTTAAATGTACATGCATGTGTAATTGGGACGTGAAATTTGGCAATGGGAACATGCATATCTGGCAGTCTTCTAACTTCCCCATTTTTTTTTAGAAATTATTGAGAATTTAAGGTGATTTTGCAATAACCAATTGATTATAGCCTACAGATGTCTACGCTCCATAAAGTCTTTCGTTAATTCTTTATATATATATATATATATATATATATATATATTAATGATTTCATTTCATAATTTATTTCTTTGATTGATGTTCATAACCAGGTCTTCACGTGAATGACTCCATACAACTTAGGGAGGGCTGTATGTGTTTCTTGAAAATGGAAGTATACTATTCACCATCTAGTCTTTTAGCACAGCGCATGCCTAGAAGCTTGGTTCCAAAAATGAAGTAGATACAAATTTCAAGTGTGTTTGGGAACATGCATATCTGGGAGTCTTCTAACTTCCCCATTTTTTTTTTAGAAATTATTGAGAATTTGAGGTGATTTTGCAATAACTAGTTGATTATAGCCTACAGATGTCTACGCTCCATAAAGTCTTTTGTTAATTCTTTATATATATATATATATATATTAATGATTTCATTTCATAATTTATTTCTTTGATTGATGTTCATAACTAGGTCTTCACGTGAATGACTCCATACAACTTAGGGAGGGCTGTATGTGTTTCTTGAAAATGGAAGTATACTATTCACCATCTGGTCTTTTGGCACAGCGCATGCCTAGAAGCTTGGTTCCAAAAATGAAGTAGATACAAATTTCAAGTGGAGCTATTTGTTTACAAGTCCAACTTGAAAGTGATCCAATTTCTATTTGGAGCCTAGTTCTTCAATTTGAATACTGAGAAAGGTAATTACTGTTTTTCCACTTCATTGAATTGATTTTGTCATTCATTTCAATGAAGAATCTAGATGCAGCATATGTAATTCATGAAAGATTTTGCAGTTCTTATTTCTGAGAACCCAAGCTGTATTATGACTATGGGGATATTATAGTTCTTGGGCTAAATTAATAGTGTTTTAGTTCAGAATAGCATTCCACGAGGCTAAGTTACCTTTAACTCGATATGTCAGTACTATTCCACCAGAATTGTATTGCCCACTCTGTAAAGAAGTAATGAAAAATACTATCTTGAAGGGCAAGTTCTATTTCAGGAGTTTCTGTGACAAATGTTTAGTTTTATTTATTTATTTATTTAAGATTTATATAATCTGATTTGGAATTAAAGTAGTGGAGATCTTGTTCTTTTCTCAAATTTGATACTAGATTCTTACATGTCTCCAACTTCTCCCATGAAACTCATCCCACGAATTTATAGAAACATGCTCCTGATCATGTACTAGAATTTCAAGAGATCTGCTGATGTTGATAACATCTTCAATCAGATTGATGGATTTGATCTCGTTGCATGGAATTGCATGATCTCTAGCTACATCTAAGTGTGCCGGCTTGACGATGCTCGTTGCCTGTTTGACGAAATGTCTGATAGAAACAGTCTCTTAGACAGCATTTAAAGGTCTGCTGAACTTGGTTCGGAAAACCACGCTATCATCTTTTACATACCTTTGTGAGAAAAATGGTGATTCTCTGTATAACAAGGTAATTTGTTAAGTGCTGAAAAGGCTCTTCTCTGATGCATACCTTGTTTAGTTGTGCCATTAATTTTGCTAGTGATCATAGTTTGTTGCCTTTATTAGATAAATAGAGCTATAAAGTTTAAAGGGATGGGTAGTGAATAGTGGACGAGTGAGCCTCTCCTTGCTCTCTTTAACTAGATATATGGCAGTTTCACTAGTGTCCCTATTGAGTAATTGGTTGTTCTCTCAATCATCTGTCAGATGCTATGTTGAATGCTGCATTTGTTTCCTTGCTTATATGTAAAATTGATGTTTCATTTCTAAGGCATTTACCCTTCATTTAGTTTCATGGTTCAGAATCGGATAATGATGTTTTATGTGTTAGCCCGATCTATGCATCAATGGAAGTAAGTTCATGTACATGCCTTTTGATTTGCTCCTTAGTTGTCTAAGGTGGAAATTTATCCCTTTAATATGTTATTTCATAACTGTGGTAGGACTTTTTTATTGTTCTATGCAATATGCTTCAAAGTAGACTAGAAGTATCAGAGCTTCACTGTGTCAAGATGCAAAAGTTCTTTTAATGCATTTCAAATTCAATGGGACCCTAATTGATCTTCCCTATGCTCAGCTTTCAGTAATTTCAGTTCCTGAGGTAACTTTCTTGATTTTGCATTCCCTTTTAGAACTGTTGTAGAAAGCCTTGTGTTTCTCTAAGACTGCAAAATTTTTCCCTTGATTAACAAGAAAATTTTATTCAAAGAGAAAGGAAAAGATAATGGACAACAATTGAGAAGAATTAACAAACACAAGCAATTTTCCTAGACACTCCCAAGCAAGCCCATCTGATGATGAATTCATTTCCTGGAAATATGGATGGAACTGTTGGGAAAGAGGGTGCCTAAGACTTTCTCGTGGGAAAGAAGCTACCTAAAATCTAGGATTTGGTGGAGGTGCCAAATAATGGTCAGTCAATCTTGTTTATACATTAACCTTTCTTATCCATTAACTTCATGTACTCTCTCTTTTTCTTTTGTTACTAATAAATTTACATTGTAGGAGGAAAGAGGGCCATACATCAACCTTGATGTGAAAAAGTAAAAGTTGGTTAATTTCTTCATAGGCAAGAAGAAGACCTCTTTGATAACCATTACCTTAAGAATGATGTCATTTTATCTGAAGTGGCATCTGCCCTAATGTCACTTGACATCTAGAGTGAGCTCTCAAAAGAATATACATTTTTTTTCTCTTAAGGTTTGTTATGTACAGAATGTGAAAATGCATAGATGTATCTAATTACATGCATATATTGTAATGGCCAAAGCGTATATATCTCTTATGGGACTATTGAGGCTTGAGAGCATGCTTGATAAGCTAATTCTTTTTATCATTATATTTATTTATGCTTGAGCTTTCTCCTTCAGCTGAAACTATCATATTCGCATTTCGAAACAAGATCTTGATGTCGAGAACTAGCGTAATGATTCCATCAATGCTTGTTCCAGCAATGGGAGGAACCAGTGTAAGTTTAGATCTTAGTTTAGATAGCATATATCCTCACTAATTTTTTCCTTTCCAACTCTTTTTATTCTTGACTTGTTTAGATATTTTTTTAATTTTTTGTGATGAATCATAGGGTGACAAGATACATGTCATACAAACTCTGCTATTTGTATCCGATGTAAATACACTTCTACAAGTATTGGTTGGAACACGATTGCTAACAGTAGTGAGTGGTTCTTTTGCTTATGTTATACCAATCATTTACATTATAAACAACTCATCATTACAGCAAATTCCTGAATCTCATGAAGTAAGTCCTCATGAAAATTACATTCATTTATCACTACTTAATAATGCTCCTAAATCAGATCCTTGTAGCTACTTGTCTATTTCTTCCTTTCATAATTGTAATTAGCAGGTATTCTCATATTCTAAAGTTGACGACATAGTGAAAACATGGTGCACGAGCCTTAGAAGCCCAATGGAAGTCCACTGCTAGACCTAACCATAGTTAGCAATTTGATCAGCATACAATAAAAATATGGTCACACATAATACGCATACTATACATGAATTTGGGAGCTTCCAAAAAAGTAAGACTAGAATTCAAAAGCTTGAGCTTTCATATAGAACAGACTCTGTATTCTAAAACAAGCTCCCAAGTAGTCTACTTCCTAGAGGAACTGTAAATACTAAAAAACTACAGCTTGAGTGCTACAATCCGAAAGGCAGAATTTTTTACATGAGCATATTAGTAGTTGAAAAGTACCAACTGATTTCCAGTACTTAAAGAAGAATAACACATGAATATGTCCTGATACTGCCATTCATTGTAGGTGGCACCCATGGTTTGATGATCAAAGTTGTTAATATGATTGTCATATGATGGATTCAAGCATTTGGGTTCACCAAAAATGTTCGATATTAGAAGATCCAAGCTTGGATTACCGATCAGAGGAGTATGACTGTTACGCCAGCAATGACACCGACAATAGTCCCAATAATCACTCCCTCACTACACCAAAATTGCCAAACTAGTACGGTTGGCATTTTGGTTCAGAAACGGCTTTAAGCCGTTCTTGATTTGAAACGGTACTCAACCGTACTGGAATAGTTGTTGTTGTACATTGTTACTTTCACTTTTTTGTTGGTGTGTCCCGATTGAGCATTGGATCTTCTTATTTCTTATTATTATGATTTATTGTATTATTTTGAAACAGATGGACGTAATGGATTCTATTAGAACCCTGTAAGTGTACCCCACATGGCCCAAGAGTCACATTTATGTAAATCTGTCACAGAGTACTGGATTCTTTTCATTGCCAAACTGCCCAAAAAGTCAAACACGATCTCCCTCTCCCTCTCTCAATCTCCCTCTCCCGATCTTCCTCTCTCAATCTCCCTCTCTTTCGATCTCCCTCTCCCGATCTCAACCCTCTCTCTCGATCTCCCTCTCCCTCGATCTCCCGATCTCAACCCTCTCTCTCGATCTCCCTCTCCCTCTCCCTCCCTCCCTCGATCTCCCTCTCCCTGCAACATCCACCATCCCACAACAGTCCCTACACTTGGGGTATATAATATTGTGATATGTCGTTAGACTGAAGGGAGGGAGTGAGTGTAGCAGTAGCAGCAGTAGCGTGCAGACAGGTACATCGACAACGCACACTCTCACTGTTCACATTTTAGTGTAAGAACATCCCACTATGAAACTTTGTAAGCTACTCATGCATGAGCATGGCTACAATTTGCATCAGGTATCCCATCATGTTCGAGTGAATTAGGATTCAAAATGATGTTTTGATCCTAAATCAGTTTGAGATCCATGTTTGGATTTATATTCAGAGTTGGATCCATAACAAAAATATGCATGCCTGATCCAATTTCTACTAAATCCAAATCATTGACCTGAATCTGGCCCAAATTTAGACATAGTTCCAAATAAATCAGTTTGGATACTTTGACATCCACAAATATGGGTACCCATCGACAGGCATGATGTTTGGGCTTTATTCTTTTTATGACCCACCATCTTGAGACTCTTAGCTCCCCAATCTTTAGTCTTTAGCATATTTTGGAACCTAGTCAAGATAGGCCATTTTGTTGCTGATTGCTTGCCTGCAAGTGCAGAGGTTTGTAAGTAGTATCCTGTGAACACAGGGTCGATCCCACAGGGAGATAAATTGTGAGAAAGAAAAAAATTGAATGAAAAACAAACTAAGCAATAAAAATGTAACACTCTGAATTTTTCTCAACCTGGAATTAGATGTCCTTGGGCAATGAGTCAATCATAACACCTTAATTGACTTCCCAGAACTATATCTTAAAGCCTCAAATCCCCTTTCAACCTATTTCCTTCAAAAATCTCACCTTTCACCACCTTATTTTTCAAATTTTTCCAAGTACTTTCATATTAGATACTAATTGTAAAGTTTAAATGATGAAGAACAATACTTAAATGAAAACTTACTATAAATGGTAAATACATAAATAAAATGGGCTTTTGACCATTAACCTTTTTGGAATCTCATGATATAAATAGGTTATTTGGATAGATTAGCTTCTCCTACCCCATAATCATATATTTCACATCGCGTAACCCATTTCAGATTAAAAGATACACCCATTTCAAATCTCGGATCAGTGAAACCACATTAAACAGAGTCGGGGGCCCAAACGACGCAAATCGGGGGGACCCGAGGTGGGTCCCTCACATTCCCGGCACCCCCGGGAGGGGGGGGGGGGGGGGGTGGATGACATCACCCCAGGGTCTAGCAAGTGACGATGCCCTCGCCTGATCAGCGAGGCCTTGCCGGCCAGTGGGCCTAGCTGGCCGCAGCACATCGGGCGGTCCGTTTTCTGCCTTTTTTTCTGTATTTTTTTTCCAACTTCAAAAAGTCATATCTCCCTCGTTATAACTCCGATTCAGGTGATTAAAAATCCAGATTGAAGATAAATGAGTCTAGTTTTATATAAAAATAAGAGAAAATATAATAAAATATTTAATATAGTTAAAAGTAGGTCATTGTGACAACTATCCGGATATCATTTGTTGGACAGCTGCTGCTTCTGGAATTTTTAGAATTTTTCTACTACACGAAATATCATGAAATTTGGTGGAGACGAAGTAAACTTGATGATGAAATATTAAAAAAATAATTAAAATAATATACTAACTAAAAGTGCCAAAAAAGGGCATAAAATTTCCCTATAACCTTATTCTGTCATAATTAGGGCGGAGTTTGGTTAAGTACTGAACTAAACAATCGATGGATTTAGCTTGAACCACTTTCTATACAAAATACAAGACCCAAAACTATTAGAATCACTAACTCAATATTACCTAAAAATCTAGGATCAATCTTAAAACCCAGTTGCTCTCGAGAGCATCATGAAACTTCGTATCGAACCTGGACCGCACGTCGAAAGTCTGATTACTCCAAAACTATACGATTATGACTGCCTTGTTGGACTTGACAACCACCTCAGAAATCAAGTCCTAATAGTACCCAGAAGTTCACAACTTGAGCTCGGAGCGAAGTTTATGAGAAACATGAATATCTTTATGAAATGAACTAAAACTTAAGTGAATTGAGTCGGTTCGCTTGCAGGCCAAATCTAAGGACTCTGACCATCAGAATCTGACCCAATTATACCCTCGAATTAGGGAAAATTACCAATAGAAGTCAGAGTACTTGTGGCCCTGATCGAGTACCAGTGACCGTCGAACTGAAACTAGTCCGCTATGGTCAATCTGCAAACCCGATTCGACCAAAAACTTAGCCTGACCTAGATCCATGGCCAGGGAGCTTAATTTTAATTGCATTTAACAAAGGGTCCTCCAGAAGTGCTTCGTTGGATCAGAACAGACATTATTTAGCTGTAACCTAAGAATACCTTGGCCCTGAGGCCATTCCCATCACTTCTGAGCCTATATAAAGTGCTTAAACCCTCTCTCTCTCTCATTCCATGTGAATTTGGAAAACCCTAAGGGAGAGAAGAGAGAAAAGAGAAGGAAAGAGAGAGAAAGTGAGGGTAAGAGTTGGAGTTCATTCCTAGGATTCTTCCCGTCGCTCCACGTGCTTAACCACCATTCTTGTATCGCTATGCGGGCGATTCCGATTCCGTTCTTAGGTAAGAAAACGTAACCCTAAACTATTTTAGTTTTTCAAATAGTGTAAGTGATGAAATAGCTAATATATTTCATGCTATAGGTTGCCGTGGTGCCGTAGACAAAGACGTAATGTTCAAACCAAGCTTGTTACGATTTTACCGGCGAAAGGTGCGGACTATAAATGTTTAGGTTATGGTTTTCAAGGCTTTCAATGTCAGTAATGATTTATGACTGGCTTGATTGCTATCACATGTGCTTAGATACGAGGGTTTCCGTATAATACACATATAAGTGATCTATGTTGATTTTAAATGGATTCCATGTGTTTGTTGAAATGTCTGAATGGGAATTATGATTTGTGCTTGCCATGATTTTTTATTAGAAATACTTGATTGTTATACGTATGACAACTCCTATATGGAAGGATTTCCTATAATATGTGTTATAACTAATATATTACATGTATGTAATATGTGTAGTCTAAGTGTTTGATAAAATGCCTGAATGAGAAAATGCTTGATGTAATGTATCTAATGAGGGTGTTGAGATAGGATTTTCAATTACAGTTTCCTGTGTGAAGCCTATCTTACTACTATGTGATTATAGATGAAATGCTTATGTGTGATAACATGTGTATGATGTGGTTGTTTAAATCCTTAAGTTAGATTTATATTTACACGGGTTGTCACATGTTGTTTTGGATTATTATATGTGAGTGCGATTGTTTGGAATGTGAGTGGGGATACGATGTAGTCCAGGCAATCAGTAATGGTTTACGATGGGTGGCTGAATTGATTTAGCCACGATGGATACGTTCGACAAATCCGAGTCGTACGTTGTTTGACGGCAGTGGTTAGGCCGCGCGGAATGCTTACGCACTCCATGTCGATCAAGTCAATGTGCACTCGTACCAGTCGAGCTCGTCAAGTAACTCGATTGACCTGATGTATGTTCACCATGTATGGACCCTACTGCTTGAATCTAAGGTACCAACCACTAGTGAAAAATCCCTTTAATCTTGGTACCTCGATCCGCTAAGACTCATGAGCCGGGCATGGTGGTATGGGACACCGTGGTCGAGCTGTCGGCCTACGCTAGGGTGAAGAGCCTCCCCGTAGTGAACAGTGAGTAACCCAAACTCGTGAGTCAAATACGGTGGTATGAGACACTGTATTCGAGCTCTCAGCCTACATCTAGGTGACGAGCCATTCATAGTGACCTTGAACATACTCTAAGACTACGTAGAGGCAACGAGTCTTTCCGTAGCAACTAGAGTATAAACTAGGCTCACACTGATCAGGTGACGAGCAATTTATAGTGACCTAGAACCGCAACATCATATGAGATTTGCTAGGATTGACGACCCTAGAATGGATCATTGTTTGGGAATTGATATAAAGGAGGTACCTTAGCTTCCTAATCCTGCTGTATGAAAAGGAGTAATAAGAACTTGGTAAGCACGCTCATGCACCGCATTACGTGTGCCTTTGGCATAGCAGGTCAAGCACTGAGGAAGTGTTTCATGCCGCAATCGTGAGATGAAGTTGCTAAGGGAGCGCAGGCGAGGGCATGCATCATTATTTCATATCATTCTTGCATTAACAAGAGTACTTAGGACCTGATTGTTGTATTGCGTTATCATTACTGCTTGACTGAATTGATAACATGTTAACCTTTGCTTTATTGTTCCATTCAGTTGATCACTCACTCCCACGTTACGGGACGGTGTTTTAAACACCAACCAGACCCTATTTTAGTTTCAGATGATGGCAATGTTTGTGAAGTGGAGCCGGACTTTTATGATAATGAGGAGGGTTTCTCCTATATGCAGCTATCAGGCGGGTCTATGTAGACCATGTTCTGATCGACGGGGTTACAGGGATGCTGATTAGATGCCATTACACTTGTTATTTTGCACCTTCAGAACACCCATGTATCTTCATTTTGTTCATTTTGGGAGTATACATGTATATATTTAACCTGGAATCATGTTCACACTCTGGAGACTTACAACAGTTTATATATTTTATATATTTATCACAGTCTTTCGCTTGCTAAAGTTAACTGTCTCTGGAGTATGATATGTTGTTTTGGTATAATCCCACTCATGTTTAATGCACTAATATGAACAACATTCAATCATCATTACCTATGTTGCATAAGTGATGTGTTGGAACTCGGGAGCTGAGCTTCTGCTCGACCCTCGATTTTCGGGGCATTTCAAGATGGTATCAGAGCATGATTTGGATTAAACTGGACCTGGGTTATGGTCACACGACGTACACTAACGCACTCTGACTTAGGAAGGGGGTGATGGAATTTAGAGACGACATCAGGATCTCAAGGTTTCGCCAACAAGCGTGACCGAATACTTTAATTTAGTCCAAACGTATCTTCGATCACGTGAATCGACCTAGGTCATCTCTAGGCCATCAGTAGACGAGTTTAAGTCATTAGTTGACAAATTCAAAACCTGATACAGATCCAAATGGCGAGCATACCGGTGCGTTGGACCACAAAAATGGAACCTACGGGCCTAAGGATCCAAACCAAGAAATTTAGAGGGGAGTAACGAGATAACTAGGACTTTGGGAATGGGGATTATATAAGATCTAACAGTATAGGAGATCCAATAAAGTAATAACGTGAACCCTACAACCTCCTTAGCTGGTATGAGCATATGTGTAGTACTCAAGTGCAGTTAAGTTCAAGTTCGGGCAACTCAATTCCAATTAGATAACTTTTGACCATAAGCAATAAAACAATTTCTTGTATTGGAAATGGTATGAAATCATCTAGCGTATGAGCATAGACTTTGGATTACAACTATTGGATTACAGCTACTCACAAGTTAAGACTAAGATACTGGTTATACTAAGGAATGTAAAAGGACTGATTATACTAAGAAAATTGGGATGTAGACTTAGTTGTCTTGATTAGGTTAGAGTGAGACCTCATTCCTTCGTTAAATCCCCTTAGTACTTATAGGCTTCTTTTAACTCTTAAGAAGCTGTTTTGACTTAAAAACTAGTTACGTTCAGAGAAAACTTATATATCCCTTAGATTTATTGTAGGTCAAATCAATACACCCCTTAGAATTACCTTCTTAAGGACTTGTTACAATTGGGAACACGGAGTAGAGAAAATATATATAAGCGAAGTATTCGCGGTTTGAATCGAATTCTCAATCCTGGTAGTTACCAATGAACTCAATGCTCTGATCAAGCAGAAGATCAGGATAAACTAGGATTAAGAACTGATACGACAATTTTCTGTCCTAGCTAGGCAGAAGGTTTGTGTATCCGGCTCAGACCCACGACACAACTTTCTTTCCTTGTTGGCCCGACCACTTACAACCAAAAGTTTATTACTCCGCCTTTCATAAGTGTTAAGAACATATAGCCAATAGAGATTTTCCTTTTTAGGCCCAAGAAATTTCTCAAATAGGCAATAGACAGTTAGGGATTAGGTCCCGAATCACAGACCATTCTGGTATACATATTGTACATAAAAACTTAGAAGGATAGTCTGCCCGTTAACCTGTTTTGTCCAACTTCCTTTTGTACTAATAATATATAGATTATCTTATGGTATTAAACTGGACATGATTAAAGAGGGTAAGTCGAGACCGTAGCAAAAGTTCCTTCTTGAGTAGAATTAGGCATCTTGCTACAAACTCACACCCGTCCCTAGAATCAACCACAACACCCATCATTTTAGCTTCTTTCTATAACCATAGATACCAATGCCATACCACACATCATCGATGGAAGGAAGACCAATGTATTGGGAGATCGTATCCCATTTCATGTCAAGGATAGGTCCTAAATTACACCTTGTTCCAACATAGGGATCAGGACATAGATCCTTGAGCCTTGAGAGTGAAAATAATTTTTAAGGGAGGTAGAACATTATGAGCCCAATCTAGTTAAGTCAGTTTATACATCCATTGGATCAAAGTGGTGCAGTGGAAGTGTGGTGGGCCCCTGCCTCACTGGCCCAAGATCGAAGGAAATTGATCCAGGCTGTGCGTAGGGATATGTCACTAAATAGGATCTGAATCTTCCTTAGAATGTCAATAATGAAGTCATTGAAGGAAAGTAATTAGGGTTCAAGTATTAAACCAATTCATATTAAAGAATAGGCGTAACAATGGGTACGAGCTGAATTACAATAGTCGAGGTCAGTGTATCCACAAATGTGCTCGTTGGATACGAACCCAATAGAATCCTTAGCCAATTTCAGGGCGAAAAAAAAAGTTTTAAGGGAGGTAGACTAAAATGAGCCACCCTGCCATGCATATAAACTGGAAATCAATAAAATTTAGGCAAACGAAATAATAAAATCCTTACTCATTACCCTTAGCCAATTTCGGGGATGAAATTATTTTTAAGGGGGGTAGATTGTAACACCCCGGATTTTTTCCAACCTGGAATTAGACGTCCTTGGGCAATGAGTTGATCATAACACCTTAATTAACTTCTCAGAACTCAATCCTAAAGCCTCAAATCCCCTTTCAACCCATTTCCTTAAAAAATCTCACCTTTCACCACCTTATTCTTCAAAATTTTCCAAGTACTTTCAATTAGATACTAATTCTAAAGTTTTAATGATGAAGAACAATACTTAAACTAAAACTTACTATAAATGGTAAATACATAAATAAAATGAGCTTTTGACCATTAACCTTTTTGGAATCAGAAATGGCCAAGCTATATGTCCTAGAGCAGGGGTGAATAGGACTATACCAAATTAAATTTAAATACCGCGGAACGGAAAGCAACCTAAAATAGAGAAATAGAAACAAAAATTGTTCTAAGGACAACCTTACACCAAAAACCAAAGTTTATGTTAGGACAACCTTATTTCTAGAACAAATAGAGAAACTGAAGCTCAACGTAATAAAGAGATAGCAAAAATATAATGCTGAAATATAAATCTAAATTATTACAACATTCCCCACTGAGCTTGAAATGTAAAATTTACAACATTCTCATCCATACATACATTCCAGAATTATGAATGATAAAAGATAGGAAATATAAATCACACATCCACAACACAAAGAATTATAGTGGTTCACCTGTGTGTTCACCAACTGTTAAACAACAGTCACACAAAATGCTACTCCACTCCTAATATCCTCACACAGGGGATATTAGCATTCACTATCAAATAGGTTTTCACAGGTTCACCTAAAACCTTCACAATTGTGTCTTTTTCAAAGGGCTTACACAATTCAAAAACCCTCACTTCTGAGTTTTCTGGCTCTCCGTAGATAACCAACAACTTTGAGATTTTTCTGGCTTAACCTCAAATAAAACCAAACAATGTAAATTACAGAAATTGTAAAATACCTGATTTTCTCCTTCGTTGTAGCAGCCCAAAAGAACCAAGTCGGAGTAGAGATTTGAATGTCAAAGTTCAATGTCCAATACTCACTTTATAACAGTTCTAGGTTCTAATAGATTTTAAATTAAAATAAAAGGGCTAGCTCTAATTGATTTTGATTCCAGAAAAAGGAAAACAACAATTCCTCTTTTCAGATTAGATTGGAATGCAAGAAACAAAATCAATTAACAAAGATAAAGAAAGAGAATATTAAATATGCACACTTAGCATAAATGAAGCACCGACTTATCTCTCAGAAGACTGAATTAAATTAACTTGAATTGCCTATTTTATTTTGAGAATCGTGCTCTATTTATAGGTGAGCAAATCATGTTTTTGACTGGTCTAAGGACCTCTACGACTGGTCGTAGAACCAACAGATATTTGAAAATTCGAGCGCGATAAGATTTGGCAGTTTCACGACTGGTCGTAGGATCCCTTCGACTGGTCGTAGGTGGCCGAATTTCAACGTTGTTCTTTGAGTCGTAGGTCTACGACTGGTCAAAGATGCAGTCGACACTGTTCCTACGACTGGTCGATTAGTCCCCAGGACTAGTCGAAGCCTAACAAGAAATTTTCAATTTTTGTAACAAACTTACGACTGGTCGAGGAAATGTTTAGACAGGTCGAAGTAGTGCTAGGACTAGTCAAACAAAGTCCAGGACTAGTCTTAGAACAGACCAAACTCACTTATATAAAACATATGAATTATGTATCCAAAATGGCCTACTCTAAAGGTTAACCTAAGGTCAGTCATACCTCAATAGTGAAGTAAGGACATTGAAACTTTAGAGACGAGTGACCTTTGAAAGTAATGGAGCTTGAAGTCTTGATGTCGTTTAAACTTGAGAGCTTTTTGGGATCTTGAGATTGAACTTGAAAGCTTCTTGAGATCTTGAGGTTAAACTTGAAAGCTTCTTGAGATTCTTGACTTGTGAACAGTGCTTGTCAACCTAAGTTGATCTTGAGTAGAGCATTGTTCTTCACAGATACAAGCTTCATAATAGTGTCTTTAGCACCACAAATTTGTCAACACAAAGGGCTATAAACTATAGCACTTACAATCTCCCCCTTTGTCAAATTAGTGACAAAACATACTTTCAAGATATGTTACATAACACAGAATATCTGATTAAAGAATCATATACCAGTTGTTATATCTGATTAAAGAATGTTGCACTAGTTGTTATCAACTAGCATCCTGTAAACTTGTAAATCAATATTCAGTCCACCTCTGCACATACTCCCCCTGGGTAACATACTCATAAAACACCATACAATACAATCTCCCTCCTCATGACAACATCCATATCCATATACATATCCATAACATATCCATACTCCCCCTTTTTATCACAATAGGACAAAGGAAGCACAAAATAGATGGCTGAGGAGAAATAATCAATGAGAAATATGAGAGGTAACTAGTCAAGATATGAGAACATAGCATAAGCAACACACATAATTCATAGACCAGATGAAGGAGCAGGAATGGAAGGAGTAATAAAGTTATTACAAACCAGTAAACTTAAAAATACTAATCTGACCCAGATAAAGGAGCAGGAATGGAAGGATCAAGTTGATGCATGCCTTTGTTCAAGTGCCTAAGATATTTGCGCATATATTTGAACTGTAAATCATGGGCAACAGACATGTTTTCCATCTTAATATTTAGATTCTCAACTTTATCTTCCAATGCACTCAGACGTGCATCAAATAAAGAAGGCTCATAATCTAAATCATTTATAGAATCAGACGTAAGCTCTTCAAAAATATCATCCATGTTAATATCATCAGGAGGAACATCACCAGCTTCTTCCTCATGTCAGCTTCATCACTGCTAACACCATCACCTTGGCAAGGAAGGAAATCCAGCTTCATCTTATTGATATTGGAATTGTTAAATATCAGATGATGGATAGGGACCTCTCCAACCGGGATATCGACTGACATATGTGTAGCCAACACAGTCATCAAATATCCAAACGGAATGTCACTGTGACTAGGATGGAGTTGAAACTGAATGATGAAGTGACAAATCAAGGATGGTAAACAAATGTTAACACCACTGATAACAGAATGAAGAATACGAACCATGAAGGATGTCAATTCAGATTTATTACCCAACCGATGATATAAATTAGACACAAAGTTTTGTGAAGAACTCTGTATTTGGGTAACAGATATTTTGAAGGAAGCGCATTCCCTTTATGCGTCCATTGTACATCCAAATTGCATAAGTCCTTAGTCAGCATATGTTTTTTCAGCGACAGAGGGTTTATCAGATAAAGTATGGATGAAAATACCCTCATCATTCACTGGAATATCCATAAGGGCTGAAATCAAATAACGATCAACTTCAAATGGCCCTTCTCTTGTGGAGATAGAAAAAGTTAAATTTTCCAGTGAGAAAGCACATATGCATGCAAACATGGATTGGGCAATGGATCGGTATGCTGGCCCACCCCAAAGCAATAAGTTATTCCAACCTACAGATTAGAGCATATGAAAAATATCAAAAGGAGCAATATGATTAACGTCAACTGGATGCTCAACAATAACAACACGCAATCTGATGTCCCGAATATAAGATGGATCGTCCTTAGGAGCCCTAAGATGACGCTTAGTGATAGGGGCCGATCTGGAAGAAGAAGACGGACCACGGGACGTTGATTTTCTTCCTCTATAAGGCATATGCAACAAAGATTTCAAGGATATAAAGAGTTGCAAAGGATTGAGAAAAGGGTTTTCTCAAATCAGATTTTTCAAAAGAAAAACCCCAAATCTCAACTAAATTCGAAATAGACAACTCCAAAAGAGCAATAGAAGCAATCTAGACACAAATCTACAAGCAAAATGTAAATGGAGCACTAACCTTGAAGATTTTGGAAGATGGATTCGACTAGTCGTGTGTCGGCTTGTTGGAGAGTAAAGTTGAAATGAAGAAGAAGATGATTTCTCCCAAATTTTAAGTGAATCCATGCGATTCACGACTGGTCGTGGATATACATGACAAGTTGTAGCACGATTGGTCGTGGATACTCACGACTGGTCGAGTACAAGCCAAAAAATCTATTTTTTGTATATTTTTCAAGATTTGAAAACTAAACTAGCAAATATATACAATATGATACAAATAGGCATAATTAATCATTTTAAAATGCACATGCCGAGATCAAATTTCATTTTGTTAAACCTGCTTTTGTCAAGCAGTTTAGTGAAAATATCAGCACGTTGATTCTCGGTAGGGATATATTCCAAAGATATAACCTTTTTTTCAACTAATTCCCGAATATAATGAAATCTAATATCAATTTGCTTAGTATGAGAATGCTGAATTGGATTTTTTGAAATATTTATGGCACTGGAATTATCACAATATAATAACATAGAATCTTGTTTAATTCCATAATCACTTAGCATACGTTTCATCCAAACAAGTTGTGTACACGCATTACCAGCTGCGATATATTCAGCTTCAGCTGTTGAAAGTGATATAGAACTTTGTTTCTTGCTAAACCAAGAAACTAAACAGTTTTCGATATAAAAACAACCACCACTGGTTGATTTTCGATCATCAAGATTACTAACCCAGTCAGCATCTGAGTACCCAGCTAATTGAACACTAGTCTCATGAGGATACCAGAGACCGAGATTAACAGTACTTGTGACATATCGTATAATCCGCTTGACAGTAGTCAAGTGCGACTCTTTAGGTTCAGACTGATATATAGCGCAAATACCAACACTTAGAGCAATATCGGGTCTACTAGCAGTTAAATACAATAGACTACCAATCATACTCCAATATAATTTCGGATCCACATTTTTACTTGCAGAATCTTTTGAGAGTTTCAAGGTTGTACTCATAGGAGTATCAAAGTTCTTACTATTCTCAAATCCAAATCTCTTAATCAAGTTCATGGCATATTTAGATTGAGAAATGAACATTCCATCAGGTTTTTGTTTTACTTGTAACCCGAGGAAATAATTCAATTCCCCAAGCAAGCTCATTTCAAACTGAGATTTCATCAAATTTGCAAACTCAATAGTCATGTTAGTACAGGTAGATCCATAAATGATATCATCAACATAGATTTGTACTAATAAGATGTGATCCTTATGTTTTTTAATAAACAGAGTTTTATCAACACATCCCATTTGAAAATTATGGCTTAATAAAAACTTTGTTAGTTTCTCGTACAATGCCCTAGGAGCTTGTTTTAAACCGTAAAGTGCCTTTTTAAGACGATACACATGATCAACATTTTTGGGATCTTCAAAACCCATTGGTTGTTCAACATAAACTTCCTCATGTAGATCGCCATTTAAAAATGCACTTTTCACATCCATTTGGTAAATCTTAAACTTTCTAAAACACGCAATGGATATAAAGAGTCTGATTGATTTAAGACGTGCTACTGGTGCAAAGGTTTCATCATAGTCAATATCTTCAATTTGAGTGTAACCTTGTACCACTAGTCTAGCCTTGTTTCTAATTATGTTTCTAAGTTCGTCAGACTTATTTTTGAAAATCCATTTGGTTCCAATGATGTGTTTATCTTTAGGTCTAGGTACGAGATACCAAACATCATTTCTCACAAATTGGTTAAGTTCTTCTTGCATCGCAACAATCCAGTTTTCATTAGCAAGAGCTTCTTTTACGTTAGATGGTTCTATCTGGGATGTAAAACATACGTAATTGCATATATCCTCAAGTTGTCTATGGGTACGAACACCAGTGAGACGGTTTTCAAGAATTTGTGTGGTTGGATGATCTTTAATAGTCCTTAGTTCAGAATCAGTCTGATTAGATGAAATATCAGATTTATCAATTACTAGTACTTCATCATTATCTGAATTTGAGACTGGTGTGTTTAAGTGATCATCAATGACCACATTGATGGATTCTTGAATCACACCGGTCCTTTTGTTCAGAACCCTATAAGCTTGACTGTTTAAAGAGTATCCTAAAAAGATCCCTTCATCACTCTTCGTATTAAACTTTCCCAGATGTTTACAATCTCGTAAAATATAGCACTTGCTGTCAAAAACTCGAAAGTATTTGACAGTAGGCTTTTTATCGAACCACATTTCGTAAGCCATTTTATTATTACCTTTACTAGTGTAAACCCGGTTAATAATATAACAAGTTGTATTGACTGCTTTAGCCCAAAGATTCTTAGAGAGTTTCATACTATTCAACATGACATTAGCCATTTCTTGAAGCACTCTATTTTTCCTTTCAACTATACCATTTTGTTGTGGAGCTTTGAGCGTTGAGATTTCATGTAATATTCCCTGGTCGCTACAGAACTTCTCAAAACCGCTATTCTCAAATTCAGATCCATGATCACTACGAATCTTATTGACTTGAGAACCTTTTTCAGTTTGAATCCTTTTGAGAACCTTTTTTACTTCTTCAAGGGTTTCCGATTTGTCCCTTAAGAAGACAACCCATGTATATCTGGTAAAGTCATCTACTATTACCAAAATATATCTTTTGTCACCTCGACTTTCCGTCCTGGTAGGTCCTACTAGATCCATATGGAGAAGCTCGAGTGGTCTTGATGTGGTATTGGAATTCACCTTTTTGTGTAAGTTCCTTGTTTGTTTGCTAATCTGGCATTCACCACATATTTTATCTAATTTTTGTAGTTTGGGTAGACCTCTTATAAGTTCCCATTTGCTCAATCTATGTAAATTTCGGTAATGTACATGTCCAAGATGTTCATGCCATAAATCAGTCTCGTTTGTTTGGACCATGTAACATGATTGATTAGATGAGCTGGATTCGCTAACAATATAGCAGTTTTCAGATGTTCTACGTCCAGTTAGTATTACTGAACCCTTGTTGTTTAGAATCTCATAACTTTGATTAGAAAACCAAACACTATGGTTATTATCACAAATTTGAAATATGCTTAGAAGATTATGTTTCAGTCCTTCAACATACAACACATTTTTAATCAAAGGAAGGTTAAAGAGTAGAACCGTACCTTGGCCCATAATCATGCAGTTGTTGCCATCTCCAAATGTGACTGAACCGTCAGTCATGTCTTTGAGATCGGTGAATAAAGCCTTGTTGCCTGTCATATGCCTGGAGCATCAACTATCTAGGTACCACTTAGAATGGCTTGTTGCTTTAAAAGTGGTGTGGGCAACTAAGCAAGTGACCTTTGGAACCCATTTCATAACCATTTTGGGTTTAGGAGGATAGCGGGTCTTCTTTCGATTGTAAGAGTTATAAGTATGACGTAGTGAGTTAGACTTTAGAAGCTCCTTAAGTAAATCAACTATCTTTTCTGCAAAAGGACTTTGGCTTTACTTTTTATAGTTGATATGTCTTTTAGGTTTTTGAAAAGAATTAAAGTTTTTAGAAAACATTTGATCTTTCCCTTTTGAGTTTAAGATCTCTCCCTTTACAAATGTGGGAGAAGTATTCTTCGGTTTAGGAGGAACACTCTTGTCATAGCCCAGACTGGATCAATCGCCACATTTTCTCAATCTAGATAAGAGTTTTTCTAATTTAGGATCACCTTGGGCATATTTCTAGGTTTCCTTTAAACTCAGAGAGAAGAGACTTCATGTTTTAGTTGTTCGTTTTCAGATTTAAGATTTTCAAACTGGGAGGTTTTAAAATCTAAATCGCATTTTGTCTTTTCAAAACAGTCTGAAATATGGGACTTTTCTAAAACAAGAGATTCATAAATTTCTTTGAGTTTAGAAAATTTTTCTTTTTGAAGTTTCAATTTCACAGCAAATTTACAACTTTCCTTGTATAGGGCATTGTAAGCATCTTGAAGATCATCTTCATTTTTATATTCACTATTCAGATTTTCTTCATTAGTCGAGTCATCATTATCTGAAAAAGTGAATTTGGCTAGAGTCATAAGGGCCTTAACATCACACCCTGACTCAGTTTCAGAATATTTTGATTCAGAAGAGACTTCAGAATCAGAGGACTCATCCCAAGTAGCCATCATACTTTTCTTTTTTGACTTGCCCTTATTAGGACATTTGTTAGCCAAACGACCATACTCATGGCAGTTGTAACATTTACTGTCTTTTAAAGATTTTCTAGTTTTAGGTTTAGGTTTCTTTTTATCAAATGCTTTTTGAAAATCAACCCTCTTTTTACTTTTAAAAATTTTATAAAATCTCTTTGCCAAAAGAGCCATATCATCGTCAGAGTTTTCTAAATCAGAGTTTAAATCATTTTCATGAAAACCATTTTTAGAAGTTTTTAAAGTAATGGATTTACCTTTTGGAGCTTTAATGGTTAACTCATAAGTTATAATGAGCCAACTAATTCCTCAACCCTCATATTGTCCGTATCACGAAGTTTCTGGATTGCGATTACTTTAGAATTGAACTATTTAGGAAGTGAGCGTAGTATTTTAGCACATATCTTGCTTTCAGGAATTTTATCGCCTAGACCCCACATAGAGTTTACAATTTCATTTAATCTGGTATAGAAGTCCATGAACATTTCATTTTCTTTCATACGTATTTCCTCAAATTTAGTTGTGAGGATTTGTATTTTAGATTTCTTGACAATTGAAGTACCCTCGTGTGTCATTTCCAATATATCCCAAGCATGTTTTGTAGAATCACAGGATATAATTCTTTTGAATTCATCCGGTGATAGTGCACAAGTAATTGCATTTAGTGCTTTAGCATTTGCACTACTCTTAGTTTTCTGAAGTGTGGTCCAAGAGAAATACGGTGTAATTTTCATAGATTTTGAACCATCAATCCCGGTTACTTTAGTGGTAGGAGGGGTCCATTCATTCACTGTGGATAGCCATACACTTTCATCCATGGATTTGAGGAAGATCCTCATCCTGGCTTTCCAATAGGCATAGTTGGAGCCATCAAAGGGTAGAGGCCTAGTAACTGATAGGCTATCAAAATTTGACATCTTTTATATAGCTGAGATCGTTAACTCAGGAATTAAATCCAAATAAAAAGTAATAAGAGTGAGCTATTAGGCTCTGATACCACTTGAAATGGCCAAGCTATATGTCCTAGAGGGGGGGTGAATAGGACTATGCCAAATTAAATTTAAATACTGCAGAATATGAAACAAAGAATAGATAGCACTATATACCAATCACAGTATAGGAATAGAAAGCAACCTAAAATCGAGAAATAGAAACAAAAATTGTTCTAAGGACAATCTTACACCAAAAACCAAAGTTTATGGTAGGACAACCTTATTTCAAGAATAAATAGAGAAACTGAAGCTCAACGTAATAAAGAGATAGCAAAAATATAATGTTGAAATGTAAATCTAAATTATTACAACATTCCCCACTGAGCTTGAAATGTAAAATTTACAACATTCTCATCCACACATACATTCCACAATTTTGCATGATAAAAGATAAGAAATATAAATCACACATCTACAACACAAAGAATTATAGTAGTTCGCCTGTGTGTTCACCAACTGTTAAACAACAGCCACATAGAATGCTACTCCACTCCTAATATCCTCACATAAGGGATATTAACGTTCACTATCAAATAGGTTTTCACAGGTTCACCTAAAACCTTCACAATTGTGTCTTTTTCAAAGGGCTTACACAATTCAAAAACCCTCACTTCTGAGTTTTCTGGCTCTCCTCAGATAACCAACAACTTTGAGATTTTTCTGGCTTAACCTCAAATAAAACCAAACAATGTAAATTACACAAATTGTAAAATACCTGATTTTCTCCTTCAGTGTAGCAGCCCAGAAGAACCAAGTCGGAGTAGAGATTTGAATGTCAAAGTTCAATGTCCAATACTCACTTTATAATAGTTTTAGGTTCTAATAGATTTTAAATTAAAACGAAAGGGCTAGCTCTAATTGATTTTGATTCCAGAAAATGGAAAACAACAATTCCTCTTTTCAGATTTGATTGGAATGTAAGAAACAAAATCAATTAATAAAGCTAAAGAAAGAGAATATTAAATATGCACACTTAGCTTAAATGAAGCACCGACTTATCTCTCAAAAGACTGAATTAAATTAACTTGAATTACCTATTTTATTCTGAGATTTGTGCTCTATTTATAGGTGAGCAAATCACGTCTTCGACTGGTCTAAGGACCTCTACGACTGGTCGTAGAACCAACAGATATTGGAAAATTCAGGCGCGATAATATTTGGCAGTTTCACGACTAGTCATAGGTTTCCTTCGACTGGTCGTAGGTCTCCTTCGACTGGTCATAGGATCCCTTCGACTGGTCGTAGGTGGCTGAATTTCAACACTGTTCTTTGAGTCGTAGGTCTACGACTGGTCGAAGATGCAATCGACACTGTTCCTATGACTGGTCGAACAGTCCCCAGGACTAGTCGAAGCCTAACAGAAAATTTTTGATTTTTGTAACAAACTTACGACTGATCCAAGAAATGTTTAGACAGGTCGAAGCAGTGCTAGGACTAGTTGAACAAAGTCCAGGACTAGTCTTAGAATAGACCAAACTCACTTATATAAAATATATGAATGATGTATCTAAAATGGTCTACTCTGAAGGTCAACCTAAGGTCAGTCATACCTCAATAGTGAAGTAAGGACATTGAAACTTTAGAGACGAGTGACCTTTGAAAGTAATGGAGCTTGAAGTCTTGATGTCATTTAAACTTGAGAGCTTTTTGAGATCTTGAGATTGAACTTGAAAGCTTCTTGAGATCTTGAGGTTGAACTTGAAAGCTTCTTGAGATTCTTGACTTGTGAACAGTGTTTGTCAACCTATGTTGATCTTGAGTAGAGCATTGTTTTTCACAGATACAAGCTTCATAATAGTGTCTTTGGCACCACAAATTTGACAACACAAAGGGCTATAAACTATAACACTTACAGATCTCATGATATAAATAGGTTATTTGGATATATTAACTTCTCCTACCCCAAAATCATATATTGCACATCACGAACCCATTCCTGATTAAAAGATGCACCCGTTTCAAATTTCGAATCGGCGAAACTACATCAAACGGAGTCGGGGGCCCAAACGACGCAAATCGGGGGGACCCGAGGTGGGTCCTGCACATTCCTGGCACCTCAGGGGGGGGGGGGATGGCATCACCCCAGGGTCTAACGAGCGGCGATGCCCTCGCCAGATCGGCGAGGCCGGCGTGCCGCAGTGCATCGGGCGGCCCATTTTCTGCATTTTTTATCCAAGTCCAAAAACTCATATGTCCCTCATTATAACTTCAATTTAGGTGATTCAAAAGCTATATTGAAGCTAAATGAGTCTAGTTTCATATAAATATAAGTGAAAAATATAATAAAATATTTAATATAGTTAAAAGTAGGTCGTTGTGACAACTGTCCGGAAATCATTCGTAACTGCTGCTTCTGAAAATTTCAGAATTTTTTTACGATACCAAATCTCATGAAATTTGGTGGAGATGAAGTAAAATTGATAATGAACTATTAAAAAAATAATTAAAATAATATACTAAATAGAAGTGCCAAAAAGGGGGCATAGAATTGCCCTAGGACCTTATTCTGTCATAATTAGGGCGAAGTTTGGTTAAGTACTGAACTAAACAATCGATGGATTTAGCTTGAACCACTTTTTATACGAACTGCAAGATCCAAAACTAGTAGAATCACTAACTCAACATTACCTAAAAATCTAGGATCAATCTCAAAACCCAATTGCTCTCGGGAGCATCATGAAACTCCGTATCGGACCTGGACCGCACGTCGAAAGTTCGATTACTCCAAAACTATACGATTATGACCACCTTACTGGACTTGACAATAACCTCAGAAATCAAGTCCTAATAGTACCCAGAAGCGCACAGCTTGAGCCCGGAGTGAAGTGTGTGAGAAATGTGAATATCTTTAGGAAATGAACTAAAACTTAAGTGAATTGAGTCGGTTCGCTTGCAGGCCAAATCTAAGGATTCTGACCATCAGAATCTGACCCAATTACACCCTCGGATCAGGAAAAATTGCCAACACAGGTCAGAGTACTTGTGGCCCTGATTGAGTACCGGTGACTGTCGAACTGAAACTAGTCCGCTACGGTCGATCTGCAAACCCGATCGGACTGAAAACTTAGCCTGACCTAGATCCATGGCCAGGGAGCTTAAGTCCAATTGCATTTAGCAAAGGAGCCTTCAGAAGTGCTCCATTGGATCAGAACAGACATTATTTGGCTGTAACCTAAGAATACCTTGGCCTTGAGGCCAATCCTATCACTTCTGAGCCTATATAAAGGGCTTAAACTCTCTCTCTCTCATTCCATAGGAATTCGGAAAACCCTAAGGGAGAGAAGAGAGAAAAGAGAAGGAAAGAAAGAGAAAGTGAGGGTGAGAGTTGGAGTTCATTCCTTGGATTCTTCCCGCCGCTCCACGTGCTTAACCACCATTCCTGTATAGCTATACGAGCAATTTCGATTCTGTTCTTAGGTAAGAAAACCTAACCCTAACCTGTTTTAGGGTTTCAAATAGTGTAAGTGATGAAATAGCTAACCTATTTCATGCTATAGGTTGTCGTGGTGCCATAGACAAAGACGTAATGTTCAAACCGAGCTCGGTACGAGTTTACCAGCGAAAGGTGCAGACTATAAATGTTTAGGTTATGGTTTTTAAGGCTTTCAATGTCAGTAATGATTTATGACTGGCTTGATTGCTATCACATGTGCTTAGATACGAGGGTTTCCATATAATACACATATATGTGAACTATGTTGATTTTAAATGCATTCCATGTGTTTGTTGAAATGTCTGAATGAGTGTGGAATTATGATTTGTGCTTGCCATGATTTCTAATTGGGAATACTTGATTGTTATATGTATGGCAACTCCTATATGGAAGGATTTGCTATAATATGTGTTATAACTAATATATCACATGTATGTAATATGTGTAGTCTAAGTGTTTGATAAAATGCCTGAATGAGAAATGCTTGATGTAATGTATCTAATGAGGGTGTTGAGATAGGATTTTCGATCCCCTCATACGTAGTTACAGTTTTCTGTGTGAAGCCTATCTTACTACTATGTGATTATAGATGAAATGCTTATGTGTGATAACATGTGTATGATGTGGTTGTTTAAATGCTTAAGTAAGATTTATATTTACACTGGTTGTCACATGTTGTTTTGGATTATTATATGTGAGTGCGATTGTTTGGAATGTGAGTGGGGCTACGATGTAGTCCAGGCAATCGGTAATGGTTTACGATGGGTGGCTGAATTGATTTAACTATGATGGATACGTTCTACGAATCTAAGTTGTACATTGTTTGACGGCAGTGGTTAGGCCACCCGGAATGCTTACGCACTCCATGTCGATCAAGTCAACGTGCACTCGTACCAGTCGAGCTCGTCAAGTAACCCGATTGACCTGATGTATGTTCACCATGTATGGACCCTACTGCTTGAATCTAAGGTACCAAACCACTATTGAAAAATCCCTTTAACCTTGGTACCTCGATCCGCTAAGACTCATGAGCCGAGCATGGTGGTATGGGACACCGTGGTCGAGCTGTCGGCCTAGGCTGGGGTGACGAGCCTCCTCGTAGTGAACAGTGAGCAACCCAAACTCGTAAGTCGAATACGATGGTATGAGACACTGTATTCGAGCTCTCAGCCTACATCTAGGTGACGAGCCATTCGTAGTGACCTCGAACATACTCTAAGACTACGAGAGGCAACGAGTCTTTCCGTAGCAATTAGAGTATAAACTAGGCTCACACTGATCAGGTGACGAGCAATTTATAGTGACCTAGAACCGCAACATCATATGAGATTTGTTAGGATTGACGACCCTAGAATGGATCATTGTTTGAGAATTGATAAAAAGGAGGTACCTTAGCTTCTTAATCCTGCTGTATGAAAAGGAGTAATAAGAACTTGGTAAGCACGCTCATGCACCGCATTACGTGTGCCTTTGGCGTAGCAGGTCAAGCACTGAGGAAGTGTTTCATGCCGCAATCGTGAGATGAAGTTGCTGAGGGAGTGCAGGTGAGGGCATGCATCATTATTTCATATCATTCTTGCATTAACAAGAGTACGTAGGACCTGATTATTGTATTGTGTTATCATTACTGCTTGACTAAATTGATAACATGTTAACCTTTACTTTATTATTCCACTGAGTTGATCACTCACTCCCACATTACGAGACGATGTTTTAAACACCAACCAGACCCTGTTTTAGTTTCAGATGATGACGATGTTTGTGAACTGGAGCCGGACTTTTATGATGATGAGGAGGGTTTCTCTTATATGCAGTTATCAGGCGGGTCTATGTAGACCATGTTCTGATCGACGAGGTTACATGGATGCTGATTAGATGCCATTACACTTGTTATTTTGTACCTTCGGAACACCCATGTATCTTCATTTTGTTCATTTTGGGAGTATACATGTATATATTTAACCTGGAATCATGTTCACACTCTGGAGACTTACAACAGTTTATATATTTTATATATTTATCACAGTCTTCCGCTTGCTAAAGTTAACTGTCTCTGGAGTATGATATGTTGTTTTGGTATAATCCCACTCATGTTTAATGGACTAATATGAACAACATTCAATCATCATTACCTATGTTCATAAGTGATGCATTGGAACTCGGGAGTTGAGCTTCTGCTCGACCCCTGATTTTCAGGGCATTACAAAAAACTAAACTGATGATTTGATTTTAGGATTTTTGAATGGATGTAATTCAACTAACTAAAATAACACCCAAGCTTCAACGTTCCACACATAGGTTAATGTTCCAAAATCATGATGACTTGGATAACACAACTAGGATCTGAGCACTTGGTTAACCTAATCAGAAATTAAAATAGTTTAAATATTTTAATAAGTGATGTAAAATATTAAAAAATCATGGATTTGCACCATTGATATATATTCTCAAGTGTCAGTGATTTTAAGAACTCAATATCAATGAGATAATAAAAATCAAAGAAATATAACAGGTTGAGAACCTCTCCTATCTAGGAAATCTGATTGATCTAGGGTAAGCCTATCCATCAATATGGATCTCACAAGAGGATAAAAAAATAAAACCTAAACAATAGATAACATGCATACACCATTCTTCTCATCATTAAAATAATCAATCATCATAACTTAAAGAATTACTAAACCCATGTGCTTCCCACCTAGCTTAGGCTAGAAGGAACTTAGAAACATAACTAATCTGTAGAAATAAAAAGCAATAAGAAAGAAAAAAATGTAAATAGAAAAGATCTAAAATAAAAAAATAACTTATAAAACTTTAATAAAATTAAAAACTCTTTAAAAACCCTAAATTTTGTTTTGCAATGCCTTGAATGATGCTTAGGAATGCCCTAGGGAGCCTTATTTATAAGTGGGGAACTCCAATTTTCATACAGAGTTGGAAACTCTAGAAACCACCTCAAATTTATGCAGTTTTCCAAAATTAGGTATCCTTACTCCGGATTACTGACACGATTGCTATAGTCATTGCATTCATGCTTTATAATAAAACGTTCTTTTTCCATCATTTTTTTATTCAATATTCTCTCTTTTAAGCATATATCAATGGTACTAGTTCATTCAACCTTGTTTGAATCAAAATTTATTATTCTAGTTCACATATCATATTCCTCACTTAGTTAGCTAGGTTGTATTGTGAATTCAGTACATCAAATTGCAACTCACTTTAAATTAGTGATTAGATAATTGAACTCAAGTTTATAATTTTTAGTTATCAAATTTCTGACTACTATAAACCTAAACTAAGTATTAACTTTGCCTTTGGAATTCACATAATATCATATTCACATTCTTGTATATAAACATATTATTTTGAAAATGTTGAAAAAAAATTCCCCATAAACCTTTAAAAAAGTGAAACCTAAAAAAAAAAAACCTCACATTTAATATTAAAAAAATCTCCATAAACCAAAAAAAAAAAAAACTGAAACCTAAAAAAAAACCTCACATGGATGACTATCCACACCCCCCAACCTAAAATCGACATTGTCCCTAATGTAATGCAGAGAGTAATAAAAATAAAAGAAAAGGTAGATAATACCTATGATGAAGAACTCACCTACTATGTGACACTAAAAAAAATTTGAATATGATACAGATCCTACATAAATGCTCCGTCATACTAGAAGCATCAATCTGAATATTCTGGCTCATGAAGAGGAACAGACTCCTCTCCCAAATGAAAGTTTTTCACATAAGGCTTCAATCTCTGACCGTTAACCTTGTACACATTGCCATTACATGGATTCTCAATTTCAATAGCCCCATGAGTATAAACATTCTTCACAATGAATGGGCCTGTCTATCTTGATCTTAACTTTTCCGGAAAGATCTGGAGACAGGAATTATACAATAGGACCTTTTGCTGAGGTTCAAAATTCTTCATTAGGATGTTTTTATCATGAAAAGCTTTGGTTTTCTCTTTATAAATTTTAGAATTTTTATAAGAGTCTCTCCTCAGCTCCTCTATTTCATTCAACTCTAATTTCCTTTGTCCACTTGCTTGATCCATGTTAAAGTTTAATTTCTTTATTGCCCAGTAGGCTCTATGCTCCAATTCCACAGGCAAGTGGCAAGCCTTCTCATATACCAATCTGTATGGAGACATTCCAATCAGGGTCTTATAAGCAGTCCTATAAGCCCATTAAGCGTCGGATAGTCTGAGGGACCAATCCTTCCTATCTGGCCTTATAGTTTTCTCTAAAATGTGTTTAATTTTTTGATTAGAAATCTCAGCTTGCCCACTCGTTTGTGGGTGGTATGGGGTGCTCACTTTATGCTTGATGCCATATTTCTTTATCAAAGTCTTAAATGTCGTGTTGCAAAAGTAAGACCCGCCATCACTAATGATGGCCTTTGGAGTTCCAAATCTAGAAAAAATATTTTCCTTGAGGAATCATATGACAACTTTGTTGTCATTAATCCTACTTGGAACTGCCTCAATCTACTTTTAAACATAATCCACACCAACTAATATATAAAGAAATCTAAAAGAAGATGGAAATGGGCCCATAAAATCAATACCCCAACAATCAAATATCTCCAATGGTAAAATTGGGGATAAAGGCATCATGTTGCACCGGGACACTTTTCCTAACCTTTGACATCTATCACAAGCAACACAGAAAGCATAGGTGTCTTTAAATATGGTGGGCCAATAAAACCACAATGCAGAATTTTTACAGTGGTTTTCTTAGCAAAAAAATGGCCACCACATGCTTCCATGTGACAAAAGGAAATAACACTCTGAACTTCATCCTCTGGGACATAACGTCTAAAAATCTGATCAGTCCCATATTTATATAAATACGGGTCATCCCAAAAGAAGTTCCTAACCTCGGTTTCAACATGCTTCCTATCTTGTGACTTCCAACGATATGGCATTTTTCCCATTACAAGATAGTTCACTATATCCGCATATCAAGGCAATTTGGAGATTGCAAATAATTGTTCATCAGGGAAAGTGTCCTGGATATGCATCTCCTCAGTGGAATCATCTAATATTAATTTGAAAAGGTGATCAGCCACTTCATTTTCTACTCCCTTCTTATCTTTTATCTCCAAGTCAAATTCTTAGAGTAGGAGGATCCATCTCAAAAGTCTCGGCTTAGCATCCTTCTTAGATAGCAAATATTTCAAAGCTGAGTGGTCCATGAAAATGACTACTTTAGATCCCAGCAAATAAGACCTAAACTTATCCAAAGCAAAAACTACTGCAAGTAACTCTTTTTCAGTTGTTAGTAGGTTACTTGGGCCGATTTTAGAGTTTTACTCGCATAGTGAATAACGTAGGGCCGTTTGTCTTTCCTTTGGCCCAAAATAGCCCCTATGACATAATCACTTGCATCGCACATTAGTTAAAAAGGAAGTGTCCAATCTAGTGGATGCATGATAGGTGCAATGGTAAGGGATGATTTAATTTTATTAAAGGCACTTGCACACTCATTTGTCCACTTAAATGGAACATCCTTTTGAAGAAGATTAGTTAAGGGCCTAGTAATGCCACTAAAGTCCTTGATGAATCTTCTATAAAAACCAGCATGCCCTATAAGTGATCTAATATCTCTAACAGTTCGAGAGATAGGTAGATTAGCAATAATGTCGAGTTTTGAGCGATCTACCTCGATTCCATTTTTGGAGATAACATGGCCCAAAACAATTCCCTTTTGAACCATGAAATGACATTTCTCCCAATTTAAGTGTAACGCCCTGAAATTCGGGGGTCGAGCATAACTCAGCTCCCCAGTTTCAAAACATCACTTATGCAACACATGCAATGATGGATGTATGTTACCTGTATGAGTGCATAAAACATGGAATAGATTAAGCCAAATTGCAAACATAATTCAGGGATAAGTGAAAGTCGCAAGCGGAAGACTTAAAGAAATATATGTGTACATGTGCAAGTCCCTGTGATATGTATGCTTTGCCTGGTCATAATTACAAGTGTTTGTCTTCAAAATACAAGTATCAAAATGAAATTATCTATTATAACAGAAAACCCTGAATCCCCGTAGATCAGGATGCGGCTCACACGAACCCGCCTGAGAACTGCATAAAAGAAAATGCATCCTCGTTGTCCTCGTACTCCTGCTCTGCCTTAGGGGCCGCATCATCATCTGCATGTAAGACAGAGTCTGGTTGGTGTTGAAACACCATCCCAAAACGTGGGAGTGAGTGATCAACTCAGTGGAACTATATAGTAAAAGTTAACATGTTATCAAATCAATCAAGCAGTAATGATAAGACAATACAATCAAATACGTCCTAATTACTCTTGTTAATGCAAGGATGTATGTAGAAATGATGCATGCTCTCGCCTGCACTCCCTCAGCATCTTCATCTTACGGTACGCATAACAACCTCCCGCAGTGCCAACGACACCAACGCACATGCAATGCGGTGCATGAAAATGATTACCAAGTTATTATTAGTCCTTTTCATACAGTAGGATTGGGAAGCTAAGGTACCTTCCTCATATCAATTTCCACACAGTGATCCATTCTAGGGTTGTCAGTCCTAGGCAGTCTCATACGATTATATGGTTCTAGGTCGCTGCAAAGGGCTCGTCACCAATCAATACATGCCTATCATACCTTAGTTACTACGCTAAGGCTCGTCGCCTCAATGCAGTATCAAGGTATGCTCGAGGTCACTACAAAGGGCTCGTCACCAATCAATGTAGGCCGACGGCACGAATATAGTGTCTCATACCACCATAATCGGTTCACGAGTCTGGTGTGCTCACTGGTCACTACGGGGAGGCTCATCACCCCAGCGTAAGCCGACAGCTCGACCACGGTGTCCCATACCACCATGCCCGGCTCACGAGTCTTACTGGATCTAGGTACAATGGTTAACGGGATTGCATCGATAAGTTTAGTACCCTAGATTCAAACAATAACGTACATACATAGTGCACATCCACCGGGATAATCAGTTTACTTGACGAGCTCGACTAGCACGAGCGCACGTTGAGTTGAACGACATAGACTGCGCAAACACTCCGTGTGGCCAAACCACTGCCGTTAACCTTAATACGACTCGGGTTCGTCAAGCACGTCCTACGTGGCGGAAACAACCTCGGCCACGAACTCAAGGTTTATTACCGATTTCCTAGACTATTTCATAGTCCCAAACACATTCAAGTATAACAGATATTCATACCAACAATTTAGAACAATAATGGATCAACAATTCTAATCATACAGTATATGAGCATTTGATGAATATCAACTTAACATGGATATACACATAAGTAGTGCCTAAATTTAAACAACAAGGAATGTAAATTGCATGTAGGAAATCATTCACACCAACAAGATAGTTGAGAATCTCTTCTCAACACCCATAAAAAGTACCATATATAACACACTTGATCATTCAGACATTTCTACAAACACTTAGACTACATATTCCAACATACATGACGTATGTTGGTGGTAACACACATTTGGACAATTCCTTTCATCAAGGAGTTGCTACACATACAACTAATATAAATACATGACAATTAATCATGGCAAACACATACTCATATTTTAGACGTATACGATACTTTCTACATACACAAGGAATACACAAATCTCAATCTAACTCATATATATCAGGAATGCAATATAAACATCGCATTTGGCATGTGAAATTGCACCCACAATAAGAATAAACCATTAACCGACATTGAAAGCCTTGAAAACCATAACCTATACGAATATAGTCCGCACCTTAAACTAGAAAATGAGCAACAAATCTGATTCAGACGATAAGTCTTCATCAACGGTGACTAGAAAACCTAAGACATGAATAAAATGAACTACATTAACACTTAAACTATTCTAAGCTCCAAAACAGACTAGGGTTTGATTGACTTACCTGAGAATGAACTTAGAATCGCTGGAATAACGATTCAGAAGTGATGGTTTAGAGACGCAGAGTAACAAGGAAGAATCTCAAGATGATTCACCAACTTCTCTCTCACTCTCTCTCTTTTCCTTTCTCTCCTTTAGCTAGGGTTAGAAAATTCGTATGGAATTAAGAGTGAGGGTTTTAAGGTCTTTATATAGGCCTAAAATTGATGAACATAGCCCCAAGGCCAAGGTATACTTAGGTTATAACCAAATCGGGTCTATTTCGATCCAACGGAGCGCTTCTGGTGGTCCCTTTTTCACATGCGGTCGGACTTAAGCTCACTGACCATGGATCTAGGTCAGGCTGAGTTTTTGTACCGATCGGATTTATAGATCAGCCTGGCGGACCAATCTCAATTCAACGGTCACCGAAACTCGATCAGGTCCACAAGCACTATGACATGCCTGGGCCATCTTCTCTGATCCGAGGGTAAATTTGGATCAGAATCCAATGGTCAGATTGCTTAAAATCGTCGCGCAAGCGACACGACTCAAATTTCATAAATTTATATTTAATTTCTTACCTTTCTCACCCTCTTTACTTCAGACTCTTGAGGTGATGGTCAAGCCCAACAAGGTGATCATAAATGTCTAAGATCATCGCTATCGGACTTTCGACGAGCGGTCCAGGTCCGATACAAAGTTTTCAAGTAGTCCCGAGAGCATCTGGATTTAGCGTTGAATCCTAGATTTCAGGGTAACATAGCGCTAACGATTCTACAGGTTTTGAGTCTTGTAGATCAAATTTAAAGTGATTTGCGCTAATTTCACAAGCAATTGAGTTTAGCACTAATTAACCCACATTTAACTTCTCAAGAATTTGAGGTAGTACTCGGGTCTTTGCACGAAATTTTCCAGGTCATTACATTAAGACAAGGTGCTTCTCTTCACACCTAGATAATATAAGAGATAAATTGTTGAGGCATTCCTCAAAACTACTCCCAAATACAGATAAGTCATCCATGAAAACCTCAAGAAACTTCACAACCATATTTGAAAAAATACTTAACATACACCGTTGGAAAGTTGTTGGGGTGTTACACAATCCAAATGGCATCCGTTTGAAAGAAAACGTACCAAATAGACAAGTAAACGTGGTTTTCTCTTGGTCTTATAGGGCTATCTCTATTTGGTTATATCCGGAATATCCATCAAGAAAACTATAAGAGTGACCTGCTACCCTCTCTAAAACTTGATCAATGAATGGTAGAGGGAAGTGGTCCTCCGTGACTTGGTTCAATTTTCTATAGTCAATGCAAACACGCCAACCTGTGGTGACACGTGTTGGTATGAGTTCATTATTAGAATTTTGCACAATAGTTATTCCATATTTCTTTGGGACTACTTGAGTTAGACTCACCCAAAAACTATCGGATATTGGGTAGATGATTCCCACATCCAACAATTTGATCACCTCATTTTTTACAACTTCCATCATGTTTGGATTGAGACACCCTTAAGGTTGTCTAATTGGTTTGGTGTCCTCATCGAGGTGGATCCGATGGGTGCATATGGAAGGGCTTATACCCTTGATGTCAGAAATGGTCTAACCTAAGGCTCCTTTGTGGTCTCTTAGAACATTCAACAATTTAATCTCTTGATCCTTGTCTAAAAATGAAGAGATCACCATAGGATAATTTTTATTTTCACCTAAGTATACATACTTAAGCTCATTTGGTAGTGGTTTTAAATCAAGCTTTGGAACATTGGTTGGTGATAGTAGAGGTCATGAGTCCTCGATAGATAGGATTTGAGTGCGTGGTCTCCATTGGTACATACCAATGTCCTAGGTGGTAGTGCTCTCATTATCATCACAAATTTCAGCAAGCACTTTTTCTAAATCAGAATTTTTCAAGTCCCCACTGACTTGAATCAATTCCTCAGTCAGACTAGGTTCCAATTCGTCATCTTCTATTAAGCAGTCCATGAAATTCAGCTCATGGATCTCATTATTATCAATGGGCTGCTTACATAGATTGAAAATATTTAGCTCCAGAGTCATGTTACCAAATGACAAGTTCACCATTCCATTCCTGCAATTTATGATTGCATTTGAAGTTACTAGGAATGGGTAGCCTAAAATGATGGGAACTTGAGAGCTAGCATTTACACATAGTTCAGTGTCTAATATAATAAAATCCATGGGGAAGTAGAATTTCTCCACTTAGACTAGCACGTCCTCTAAAATTTCCCTTGGTACCTTAATAAAGCGGTCAGCAAATTGAAGTGTAATTGTGGTTGGTTTAAGCTCGCCTAACCCCATTTGTTTGTAAACTGAATAAGGTACTGAGCTGACACTTGCACCCAAATCTAGTAAAGTATGCTCAATTTGGAAATTCCCAATAATACAAGGAATAGTGGGACTTCTCGGGTCTTTGTATTTGAGTATGACCCTTTGTTGAATGATAGCGTTCACTTTCTCAGTAAGGAAGGCCTTTTTCTACACATTTAATTTCCTCTTTACAGTGCACAAGTCCTTGAAATATTTAGCATATGATGAAATTTATCTAATGGCATCAAACAGAGGAATATTGACAGTAACCTTTTAGAGCACATCCAACACCTCTTGATATTTCATGGGGACAGTTAGATTCCAAAGTTTAGATGGGAATGGAACTGGAGGCTCATATGACTCAATCTCTTTATCTTTTTGTTATTGCGGCTCTTGAACCATAGACGGCTCATCATTCTCTTGAGACAGTGGCTCATTCTCTGGTATTTCTACCGGTTGCATTATTTTGTTATTGACCTCTTTTTCACTTCTCAAGATAATGATGGCCTTAGCTTGTTCATGATGTAGCTTACTTGGATTTGAGTCTCTAATGAAACGTGTGTTTCTAGGGTTTGGCACATGTTAAGAAGGAAGGGTGCCTTTTTTTCCCTAGCATTTAGTTGAGTCTCAATCCTGCCACGATCGTCTTCAATTCCTGATTTGATTGGATTAGAGACTGATTCATTTAAGCATGAGAGTTCATGAATGCGGTCAATGCATCCTCCACAGATGATTGCTTTGGTAGGGACACATATGGTGCATTGTTAGGTGCCCCAAAGAAGTTGTTTTGTAGAGGCATTTGAGGTGCATTAGGCCCATTAATTTGTGGTCCATTCCTTCAACTAAGATTAGGATGGTTACACCAATTTGGATTATATGTGTTTCCCATTAGTTGCATAACTAACCTTTGGTAGTTATTTATAGCATTTGTTTGCTCATGCTCATGAGTGATATTTTGTACAATTGAAATTATTGGACAATCCTTTGTATCATGGTCTGTACCACCACAAATGCTACAAAATTTACCTAAGGAAGTGTTTGCCTTTACCATATCAACCTTCCTAATTTCCAAAGCTTTGACCTTTCTAACTAATGCAACGAATTTTACATTAAGGTCATCTTTGTCTCTTAGGACATACATCCCCGCTTTCTCTTTAAGAATGGGTCTAGTTTGGTCTGGTTTAGCAGAGACATCCTATGTCTACATATTCTCTTCTAACATATCTAGAAAATCTCAAGCCTCATTATGATCTTTATTAAGAAAGGTTCCACCACACATCATCTTTATGAACTGACGGGTATCCATGGTGAGCCCCTTTTAGAACGCATTAATCATGTGCCATGGTTCATAACCCCGATGTGGACAAGTAATTAGAAGCTCTTTGAAGTGCTCCCAAACTTGAAAAAATAGTTCATTCCCCTTTTGGGAGAATGACATGATTTCTTGTTTTAGTGCATTTGTTTTGTGCTCGAGAAAGAACTTTTTTAAAAACTCTCTACTTAAGGCTTGCCATGAAGTGATGTTATTAGGTCTTAGAGAGTTGAGCCATACATTGGCCCAATCCTTTAGAGAAAATGAGAATAACCTAAGCTTAAGTACATCCCTATTGCCATTATTTACTTGTAACATTGCAATTACTTCCTTAAAGTCCTTGAGGTGCAAGTAAGGGCTTTCAAAATCCAAGCCATGAAATTTAGGAATCAATTAAATCACACCTGGTTTAAAATCAATGTTCCTTGTGTGAGCAGGGAAAACTATGCAAGATGGTAAAGTTGATCTCTCAGGGTGTAAATGTTCACGTAAAGTCTGTGGTTGGTTTAACACATTCTTATGAACTTCATTTTCATCCTCAAGAGGAGGATTAGGTTGATTTTCTCTATTTTGATTTATAGTCGGATCTGGCAGATTTGGATTTGGATTATCAAATGGGTCTGCCATGGAATCCAAGTGATATTGAGTGCCTCTTCTAAGTGAATAATCAAGGCCTGGAACTAGTCTGCCTTCAGAAGAGAGTCGATTGTTTTGATCCCTACTCCAATGGGACATAAACCATCCACACCACACAAAAAATACAACTAATTCAAATAGCAAGTATGATACTTAAAATAAAAATAAAAACTTAACTAATAACTCAGGCGGCATAGCCGACCATGAGGGTTCAATCCACAAAGCAAAATAAATCAACAACCCATGCGGCAGGGCCGACCATGAGTGTTCGTCCACAAAACAAAAATAAATCAACAACCCAGGCGGCAGGGCTGACCATGAGGGTTCAGTCCAATAATAATAATAATAATAAATAAATTGATAAAAGTAAAACTAATATGAAATTAAACTATGCTAATCTGGAAAATAGATTCAACAGATGATCTTTATTGATCAAACAGCAACTATAGGACAACCATAGCACTTGGGTAATAAAATCCTAAGCAGGGTAACCTTATGTCATAGTCAGTGCTTAAAAGACCCAACTGAATTTACTTTAAAAAAAAAAATCTACAAAAAATTTAGAGGGTTTAGAAGAGAACTTACCTTAGCTATCTTGCATAGATCTGATCTATCTCAGTCTCTCCCCAAACTTGATTGCTTGCTTCCAAGTGCAGAGGTTCGTAAGTGGTATCCCGTGAATAAAGGGTCTATCCCACAGGGAGATGAATTGTGAGAAGGAAAAAAATCAAATGCAAAACAAACTAAGTAATAAAAACTAAACTGATGATTTCATTTTGGGATTTTTGAATGGATGTAATTCAACTGAATAAAATAACACCCAAGCTTCAAAGTTCCACACATAGGTTAATGTTCCAAAATCATGATGACTTGGATAACACAACTAGGATATGAGCACTATGGTCAGCCTAATCAGAAAATAAAATAGTTTAAATATTTTAATAAGTGATATAAAATATTAGAAAATCATGAATTTGCACCATTGATATATATTCTCAAGCGTCAGTGATTTTAAGAATTCAATATCAATGAGATAATGAAAATTAAAGAAATATAACAGGTTGAGAACCTCTCCTATCTAGGAAATTTGATTGATCTAGGGTAAGCCTATCCATCAATGTGGATCTCATATGATAGAAACATATGGATCTCACAAGAAGATAAGAAAACCAAAACCTAAACAATAGATAACATGCATACACCATTCTTCTCATCATTAAAATAATCAATCATTATAACTTAAAGAATTATTAAACCAATGTAATTCCCTTCGAGCTTGGGCTAGAAGGAACTTAGAAAAATATAACTAAATTGCAGAAATAAAAAGCAATAAGAAAGGAAAAAATGCAAATAGAAAAGATCTAAAATAAAAAAATAACTTATAAAACTTTAATAAAATTAAAAACCCTAAATTTTGCTTTGGGATGCCTTAAATGATGCTTAGGAATGCCCTAGGAAGCCCTATTTATAAGTGGGGAACTCCAATTTTCGTACAGAGTTGGAAAACTCCAGAAACCGCCTCAAATTTACATAGTTTTCCAAAATAGGCTTCTTGCTACACAGTTTCGTTAAAATAGTCTTTACGCTGCACAGTTTTTCAAAATAGACTTCAGAGCTTAAGAATACACTTTTCAGGATGATTTTAGGATTCTTCACTTCAAATCTTCAATTCTTTTCATTCCTCACTTAGTTTTCTTAGATCTTTGACATGTGAATTCTTAAATCTTGGTCTCCTAAGATCCATCCCTTGCCTTGGTGATTCTTGAGCATCAAATCAATGCTTTTTAGCACCCTTTTTCAATCCAAGCTCTTAAATTCACCTTGCAACACATACATGAGTAAAATAGAACCTTAAGCTGATTCATGTTCATAAAACCATTATGTAAATGGGAAAAATTATGCAATATTTGAGTCTCAATAGCTGCCTAGGTAAGGTGATGCCAAAATGGCTTCTCATGTAGTTCATATTTCCTGTGTCTTATAGCTACTCGTCCTGTGTCCCCACTTGATGAGGTTCTATTCTAGGAAATGTATTGGCTGATTTTCTAGCTGCTTTAACATTAATATGAACTGCATAATTCTGCTTGAATGAATTGAAGTGTTAAAAAGTATTGGCCATTTGATATGGAGCTGATTCTTTATTCTAATCTTTATATTAGGAAAGCGAGGAAGAAGTCACTGATACTGAAGGCAGCATTGCTTTCTTTTGATTTCAAATCTCTATGACTATTATGTTTTCTTGTTCTGTACATCTGTGAATGCACTAGCTAGCTGGATGGTGGAAGTGTCACTTCCGTTGACATTTTCTTGGTGTTAAGTATCATCTTTAGTAAACATATCATTATGAGACTCTAAAAGAAAACATTCTAGCATGTGAGATATGTGAGAATTGTCCTCAGTGATGAAGAACTGAACAGGATTTTATTTGGAAGGTGTTGATAAGAAAAATTGAATCCATTAGATGTTAACTATAACTAGTTGGAAGATACTATTCAATAATGAGTTGGAAGGGGAGAAAACTGTATAATTACAAATCATTGGTACTAGCCTTTACTAGGACTAGCTGTTGGAATCATTGACTGACTGCATTTGTTTACTAATTAATTGAAACATGAATAATTAACATTATAGTCTATTTTGGAAATTACAAGATTCATGGTTTATGTATTAGCATTTGGTGTGGGTGTATGTATATATACAACATGCATGTTTGCTTGTGAGGGTGCATCTGACTTCAGTAGTTGCGTATGTTGTACAGTTGCAGAATGTGGATAGGTGGACCCTCCATAGTGGATAACCATTGAATCCATAACCCTATCTATTGTAGGGGATTGAAAAAGAAAGTGAATAAGCGTAATGTGCAAGCCATATAACAATCAAAAGAAAGGGTCAAGAGTATAGAAATAAGTGAGAAGATGGCGAGGAATTTTTCCATCTTACCAATAATCTTTTTTCTTTTTTTTTTTAATGATGTTTACACTTGTTGGATGGTGTCTTTTTTTAAGAAATGAAGTTCCATGGAGAGATTAATAACTTTGTAATTTCCATTTTCTATCACGAATCTTATGCTTGAGGCAAAGTTAATCATGTGTGTGAATGCAAATGAAAATTTTCTTCTAGCAAAGAATGTGGCATAGAGGGCAATCAATCAGTAGGGAGGCCAATCTGAACTGTACATTTCCTATTGCTAGATCTATTATTTTAAAACATACAGTAATTGGACCAGTTTCTATAAATTAAACCTGGATGTTTAAGATTGTGGGTGTGAGGATTTCACATATGGCATTGGCATTTTGAAACTCTGTTGTTTGCATCGCCTTCCATACAAACCTTTCCAAGAAAAAAAAGTACAATTTTGATTGTTTTGAATTATCATCTGCATGCCACGTGTATAATAGATTACTAACATAGTAACACCGTTGTTACACATCTGACCATCTGCCGAACAATTTTGATTGTTTCCACCAAAACCTGAGCATTATCGAGGGCCCAAGCTTAAAGTTGCTATCATTGGAGATGGGCTGGCTAACATGTCTACTGCAGTGGAGCTTTTGGATCAAGGTCATGAGGTTTGGCTCAGATTTTCTCTAGAATGGTTCTTCTTCTTAGGTCGATCTTATGCATATTCTTTATGTTTGTGTGCTACTGTAGTTTGAGGTATTTAGGCTCGCGGATCATGCTTGTTCCCTTGAGTTTTGAGTCATCATTATTGGTTTATGCTAGAAAGAATAAAGTTTTTTATTGCAAGTATATTCCGCTGCTTATTCTAAATGGGCAAAGTACCCCTGCTAACACATATTGAGTTCCAAATCTCCATGGAGTCTTTTGTGACAAGGAACCTTTTTTTTTAATTACAATTTTTTGAACAGTGCAAATAGCATAGATTTGTATCTGCTATAAATTTTTAGTTGTAACCTTAACAGAAAACTTTTACTTGGAAAATGTGAGATTACATGTGTAATGCCATTATATTATCCATCATGATGCCATTATGATATAGAAATATTAGATTTGTAAAACTAATGATACTTCCAATTCCACAAATCCTATTTTCAGAGCTTACAGATTGTAGTTTTGAATACCATTGTTGGATTTGTACCTGTAACTGTACCTATGACTCTATCAATGCCACCGACCTTCTATACATGTCAGTCACGGAATTTGGCATTGTTGACATGGCCATAGGATAAGCATTCTATTCATCATAAAAGTTCCTTATTAGCTGCTTGTTCATTATGTCAGAGCAAAAATGGTTTTGTACCTCTGTTGGATTAGTTCCATATAGCCTTTCCCTTGGATAAATCTCTCCTCACACATTTCCATGCTTAATTTAATTATGAAACTGATCAGGGTGATTTTGTTTTCTATTGTGCAGGTTGATATTTACATTTCACGGTCTTTCGTTAGCGGAAAAGTGGGCTCATTTGTAGATAAGCATGGGAATCACATCGAGATGGGACTTCATGTCTTCTTCGGTTGCTACAGTAACCTTTTTCGCCTAATGAAAAAGGTGTAATTTCCATCCTTTGTCATAAAACGCATAATCTCTAGACCCAGAAATGTGAACCATCTCCAGTGAGTTGAGGCATTTTGATGGGTTAATTGACATTGGAGTAATTATTTCAATGTGACTAGTAGCAGTCCTTGTGTTTACTTGCTCTCAATTTGAATTGCATATCTTGAGATATTGATGGGTTAATTGACATTGCAATAAATTCTTTAAAAGAAAGGTGGAGAAACCATTTTCTCTTAGGAACAACCATATGGCTGTTTTTGTCATTTTTGTATTGAAGTTTCAGTTAGTAGTTAAGCTGTCATTTCCATTTAAGCAGCAAATATAATAAGACACTTTACAAGCCTCCTCTGGAACTTCTTCAGATTCTTCTTACAAAGTCAACAATTAGAGTTATGCTACCAAATCCTCATGCCAGATGCACATTTGATATTGTTTTTAAGTTTATTCTGAGTACTTGCTTCCTTTGAAACAAACTGTAGTTTCTAGTAGCTATTCATGTATGGTTGTTGAATGGATGTCTCCTAGATGATATTTTCTTCTTCTGTTTCCAAAATTACAGCACCATATCTAAGTTGAAGGATATACAAACAGGGGAAATTGTTACTTCAAAAGAGATATTAATAGGTTCTTTAACAAAAGAGGTACTGTTGCTTAAAAAGAGATATTAATAGGTTCCAAAATTCATGCATCTCTTCTCTTTTATTGTCCTTTTCTCAAGTTTTAAACTAAAAAACACTTCATGGATTGACCACCAAAATCTTATCTTTTGTAGTTTAGTTTGGCCTAGCATTTGCTAACTACACACACACCTTTAGACGTATGCACAGGGGTCATGAAATTCCCCTTGGATGGGAAGCAAATTTTACTTGTTTGTGATTCTCCATGTGTTGGCTTCTTTACACGCCCAGGCAAGACTCGGTGAGTTTGGTATCCTTGATTCAATGGTTTGCATAAGATTTCATATAGGTATTTAGCAAATTTGAGTTGACTCGGCATGTTTTCAATTGTGCTTGGGTCAGGAAGCTATTAGATTCTTTATGAATTCTTGTGGTTTTTTAACTAGGGATTGGGTGTAGGACTGGCCATTAGCTTGTATTCTGGCATCACATATGGCCTACAAGAAGCTTGGGGAGCTCATGATTAGGTAACTTTCACGTGCTTTTATTTGTCCACTTTTATCTTAAAGATTCAATTAGTTACATGTGTGGACCCATGCATGCATGTGGGAGGGGTGATCTTCAGGTGGGGCCCATTTAGAAGTTAGACAAGACAATCCATCAGCTAAGTTAGAGTACAAAAACCAATGAACAGGCCCATGTCTTGTTAGCAGACCACCCTTTGTTTATTACACTAGTGTTGGCTTCTTACAGCGGCCCACAAATCACAGCAATTTCAAGTTACATGCAATGACTAAAGGAGTGAATTTCTTACAGAAAAATAGTGTGGTGGCAGGGGCAATGATAGGAGCGGCATTGGTGCTCTCTTACGAGGACACCTCTCATGAGTAAGTTATTCATTGCGCCATCACTGGAGCAGCGCTCTCAACAGCTGTGAATCTTCTCGCCGAGGTCTTCTAGATCTTACTCATCTTTATTTAGTCTCCTTTGAAATCTCTCTCTCTCTATGGGTTTTGTGTCCTTGGAGAGAAAGGAAGTTCTTCCTTCATATGAGGCATGTGATGTTTGGAACTTTGAACAATCTATGTTCTAAGAACTTGCATTTCCTTCATTTTGAGTAAGTTTTGACTAACTAGGCATCTGAGTTTCTTTAGGAGAGGAGATGATCTTCTAGCAAGATTCAGACAACAACATATTGTTTTAAATAAGCATCATATAGTACATATGAGAAAATACTATTTGCTTAGATTGCAGATGGAATCTGATGCATGTTCTATCTTTTCTTTAAAATCCGTAGTATACTTGCATTATCACTTTCCTTGCGGGTGAAACGTACCTTTTCTGTTCTTAATGAATAGCTACTAATTCGTAATTTGTGCAAGCTTGCTGATTTCCTTGTTTGGAAGTTCTTTGCTCAACTAGATATGAGTTCTAGGCCAGCTCTTTGCATTTTCACTGACAGCCACAACAAAACTAGTGAATTATAGTTTTCCTAGCTACATCATGTAATTTGTACAGTTCAATAGAATGATTTAAACTATTGATTGAGTTTAGAACACATTTCAAGGGGTGCCATATAAAAATAAGACTGATTGGATGATACTAATCCACCTAGATTTAATTTTTTTCAGCTTATGAAGGCCTCTCTAAACTAGCCATTTGCATTGCAAATAGTCCATTTGTTTCAAAATATCTTTTTAAACAGTAGTTTCTCTTATTCTCTTCTCCATTTCCTTCTGCTCTTGATTTGCAGCCATGTCTTTCTGAATGGTAAGATTCTTCTGATCCTTAATTTGCTAGATATTTCCTCGTTGAGAAACTATGATTCTTTTATATCTGACTTCTTTTAGTATCTGTATTAGTTTTTTTTTTTCATGTTTCTATAGTTGAAATATAATTCGTGTTTATTTTTTTTGTCCTTTATTTTTTTAATGTTCTTGTTTGACTTTTCCTTATATACTTGTGTTGTCCAAGAAATAAGTAGATTTTGTATCATTTATGGTTTGCTCTAACCTGAACTGAATTTTTTTTCCACATGAAATTGAAAGTCCTTTTGGATAGGGATCCTACAGAATTAGGATTAAGCTCTAATCTTGATTTTGATGACCCAATCTGTTGGACCAAGCACTACTCTTCTCTTTCTCCCATGCATTTATACCTTATTTGTTTGGACAACTCATGCGTCCTTTCACAGAAAAATTGTGCAACATTATAAGGATTTTCCTTTTCTTAGGGGCTGTGGGTACATCTCACTTGAGAATCTATTATTTTTTGCCAATACTTATCTGGTAAGACAGACCAGATTTGTTCATTCATCTTTGTAATTGATTTCTCACTAGCATGTTACTTTTGCCATCATGTTATTTTATTTTAAGCTGACTTTGCTGTCAGATTTTTGCATTGTTGATTTATTACTAATTTTATACAAACTCAAAATGAAGGCTTCTTTTCAAAGTTATTGTTCAAACTTGAAGGGAAGTGAGCCATGTGGGAATACCCATTTGCTGTTGCAGGCATCAATGTTTCGTTTATGCTTATTCAAAGGAGAGTTGCATCAAGTAAGAGAATCATGATCTCCAACTAGCACAGGTGCAAACCTTAAAGGTGCATACCTTAAAGGCTGAAATAGATAGATACACCAAATATACTGGAAAATCCTCTATAGAGTTGGAAAAGTTTGACTGCAAAAACAAATTTACTTTTGAGGTATGTTGCTATCTTTTCCTAAATTTTTATCTTGTTCAAGATCCAACAAATATGGCATGTGATTTTGATCTTCTTTTACAAGATAGATGCTCCTCTCAGAAAGAAGAAACAAGAAAACTACAACATCAACTAGCACTTACAAACTAGAAATTGCAGTTTCCTTTATTACTCTCTGTAGCTTTTTTCTAGATTGTACAAATCCTTCATGACTTTAAAATTAGCTATGTTAAGTATCAAAAGAATGTTTTATTTATTTATTTATTTATTTATTATTATTATTATTTTGAGATGTATGTATGCACAAATCCTTGGATTGCCTCTTCACATGATTCGGCTAGACATTACTTTATTTTGTTTGTTTTTTGTATTATAGGCTCAACAATTGGGTTTGGTTTTCATAATAAACATGGAAAACTATCTTAACCTCAGAATCTCTCTAGATTGAGCTGATTACGTATCCCTTACCATTCATAGCCCTGCTTGATCTAGAACAAGCTCCCCTGGGGTTAGGAGTGTATCGAGCATATCCAAAAACTAGGTGAGTCAATTAACAACAGTCCCCCATATGTATGTTCAAATTCACAATTTTTTTCACACTGTTTTGATAGTTGATTGTTGTTGTTTCAATCTATTCACATGTTTTTGTTCTTATTTTTTACTTGTTGCTTGTTGGTTAGGTACATAAAAGGCCATCGCATTGTGGAGCTCCTCATCTGCTTGACGGACTTTCATTGAATTATGTCTTTTTATTTTGAAGTCTTTCATTGTAGATTTTATTTTTTACTGTCAGGTTTGTAAGTCAGATAAATAATGTTTCAAATTACATCATGGTTGTTTTTACTATCTTTTGATTCTTAAATGAATATTGCTTAAATATATTTGTTCCTTTATTTTATTTTATTTTTTACAGCAGGTTTTTTGGTTTAAAATCGTTCCGAAATAAGAAAAAAAATACTGTTCTGAAATATGACAGTTGGCACTAGAACGGTTTAAAACCGTTCCTAAAATTTCGTATCTAAATTTTGAAATGGTACCCAAAACGGTTCTGAACCATTCCTGATTTTTTTGCGACGCCTCATTTAGGAACAGTTTTAAACCATTCGTGAAGCATTTAGGAACGGTTTAAAATCGTTCCTAAATGACGATTTTGGTGTAATGTACTCTTAACAATGTGGACATCTAACCAACATTGCTCCTAAGGCATGAACCATTTAATATCAACTAGGAACATGGATGGGCATCATAAACATCATTGCATACATTCTGGTGGAATCACACATCACAATGGGCCGCATATACATCACAATGGGCCTCAAATGCATCACAATGGGCCGCATCACATGGGCGTAATACACATCACAATGGACCTCTCATGTACATCACATTGGGCCATATCTCATGGGCCTTAAATACATTAAGATGGGCCACATCCATGGGCCTCAAATACATCATAATGGGCCACATCCATGGGCCTCAAATACATCTCGAGGAGCCACATCCCACGGGACTCAAATACGTCACAATAGGCTTCATTCAAAGGCCTTAAATACATCACAATGAGCCATATCCATGGGCCTCAAATACATCAAATGGGCCACATAACTAGGCCCATCATATGGGCCTCATATAGATCACATTGGGCCATAAATACATCACATTAAGGTGGGCCTTGTACATTCTAATGGGCCACAAGTACATCACATTGAGCCTCATCAAATGGGCCACAATTACATCACATTGGGCCTTATTAAATGGGCCACATATACATCACATTGGGCCTCATCAATGGGCCATACATACATCACATTGGGCCTCATGGGGCGGCCCATAATCCAATAAAATAGATGGCCACATGCACATCATATACTTCAAGGTGGGCCTGCAAGATGAGCCTATAAGATGGGCCTGAATACAATACACATCATGGTGGACCCCACGTCCCATGGACGGTGTAGATATACATTAAGGTAGGGTCCATGCTCAACAATAGATGGATGGCTGGATGTAGAATACATGCATTAAGAGGCCCACCGTCCCCAGCAAATGAACGGTGCGAATATAGAATATATACATGAATGTGGGCCCCACCCGTCCCAGCCTATGGATGGTGTGGATAAGACCTATACAGCATGGTCGACCCCACACGGCACCGTTCAATGATGAATGGTGTGAATATAAAGTACATACATCAAGGTGGACCCCACCCGCTGCTTGGAAAAATGGACGGACGACGTTGATAAAATCCATTCATCATGTCCTTTTCTGGACGGTGTGGGAGCAACACATACATCAGTGGGTAGGTCCCACAGATAAACGATGTAGATAAAACACGTACACCATGATGAGGCCCCAGAACTGCTGACTTCAAACAGTAGCATTAGCTGTTGGGCCAGCCATCAAATGGATGGTTTAGATATAACACATGCCACACGATCAGGCCCACATAGCTTACTAACGTCAATTCAACAACTATACAGTTGGGCCAACCAGCAAATGGATGGCTTGGATTAACAGCTACATCACGGTGGAGTCCCACTGTCCTAACAAATGGATGGTGTGAATAAAGAATACATATATCAAGGTGGACCCCACCCTCACACATGCTGCACGTGTGGGGTGGGTCCACACCTTGAAAACGGATGGTTGACATGGATATATAACATATACATCACATGGGTCCCATCGTCCAGTAGTGAATGGTGGATAGCATGGATGAAATGCATACATCAGAGGTGGGTCCACACATGTGGGACCCACTAGCTTTTCATGAAGGTGATATTTGTGTATTCCCTCATCCAGGTCTGTTTAGGGCGGACAGGTAGTGGCCTACCCGCTAGATGCCAGTGAGGTGGACCCCACGAACGGGACGACGTGGATCATATATCAAGGTGGGCCATTATACACGGAAAGAGAGAGAGAGAGAGAGAGAGAGAGAGAGAGAGAGAGAGAGAGAGAGAAACGACGATGGAGGGGAGGGGCTTTGCCACTATGAGCCCTCCTTAGGTGGGCCATGCATTACAAAACATACATTAAGTGGGTCCCATTACATGTGGGCCCACCAATCAAAATCAACGGTGGAGATCCCTTTCCACCAAAAATGCAAGGTCTAGATGACCCTTTTCTCAATGGAAAAAATAAACATCATGATGGGGTCCATGGAGAACGGCCCCATCATGGGATGAACATATGAACCATGGTGGGCCATTAGCCACATCTAGGGTCCAAAGTGAGATCCATACCATCAATCAGTAGGCCCCACTTAGCCCATCATCAAAAGTCATAATCTAATCCTATAATCACCCACCGATGTCCTCTTCTTTAACTCCTTTGACTCCTTAGCTCCTAGGCTTTCTCTTTGATGGTGGATGATAAAGTTTGAAGGGCTAGGATGAGAGATAAGGGGGTAGGAAGTGGGCCACACTTAGCTATTCTCTCCTAAGAGCTATTCTCTCATGGAAGCTTGGAAATGGAGGAGAAAGAGATGAGATGGAGTGATGGATTAGAGAGAGGGATGGTGGTGTAAGAGAGAGATGGGTGTGTGTGTAAGAAAGGGATGGGTGAGTGTAAGAAAGGGATGGGTGGAGAGAGACAGAGAGTTGACTTTGGGGATGACTTGTGTAAGAGAGGGATGAATTATGTACTTGACTAGTGATTGATTGATTGAGGTGATGGATGGTAGAGATTCTCTTGGGATTCGCAACGCGCGATGTTTTTCTCGAAATAAATGCGGGCCCACAACTCTTGGCCTGGTATCGCATTGGTGCGTAAGTTGCAGCGTTAAAACCGCGATGACGGCACAGTCGATAGGGTATAAGTCTTGGGTTGAGTCGACTCAGATCCATAGGATGTGACTTAGGGTTGCGTGCAAATACCGATTATAGGTCGTGGTTTTTCAGAATTTGATAGGTAAGATCGCGGGAGTCTATAAAATGGTAAGGACTAGGATACGGGCCTTACATCTGGCCTCTCCAGGAGAGTTCGATTCATTCGCTTAGCCACACCATTTTGTTTGGGCGTGTGGTGCACTGTGTTGCACTTAATGATCCCTTCTTCCTTTAAATAATTATTAAACTCAGTAGAAATAAATTCTCCACTATTGTCAGTTCTTAAAACCTTTATTTTTCACCCTAACTATTTTTCCACTATTGCCTTCCTTTGTTTGAATATGGTTTCATGAAGTAAACCCAAACTTTCCTGGAGTAGTCAGCGATGAATGAAACAAACTATGATGACTCTCTAATAGAAACTTCTGGCGAAGGCCCCCATATGTTAGAGTGTACATAATCAAGCACTCCCTTACATGTTTTCCAGATTTAAAAGATAATCTAGATTGTTTACCATATATACAAAGATAGTACCTTCATGCCCCACTCACTAATGTGGCCCAGATGAACATGCCACATACGTGGAGACGTGGAATCTGCAATAGCTATTGCCACTCCACATGCTGAAGTGTTCCCAATCAACCTGTAAAGGTTTCTGTGCCTTTGCGCTCTCATAACTACGAGTGCCCCTTTTGAAACTTTAAGGACACCATCAATACCAGTGAACTTGCACCCTATAGCCTCGAGTGCACCAAGAGAAATTAGACTTTTCTTTATATCAGGAATGTTCCTGACGTCAGTCAAGGTACACTCCATCCCATCAAACATCTTGATGCTCACCATATCAATAGTCACAACATTACAAGCATTGTCATTGCCCATAAAAACCTATCCACCATCTCATTCTCTGTAACTGGTGAACCAACTCTGATGAGGAGTCATGTAATATGATGCTCCTATGTCGAGGATCCACTCATCTCCATGATTATCGTGAAAGTGTCCAATCATGGACACAAATAATACATTACCACCACTTGTCTCTTCATCAGATGTGACAACATTGGCCTCCTTGGAAGAAGCCTCTGAATTTTATTCTTTGCTTTATGATTGGTATAATCTTTCTTCATGTGTCATGACATCCCATAGTTCCAGCACTTTACTTTTCCTTTGCCCTTGCCCTTGGATTTAGATATAGGTCATGAAGATCCTATATCTCGCTCAAAATTCCTGCCTCTCGTAATCAGTGCATCGGAAGATGTCCTTATGCCATTTAGCTTTCTCATATGCTTCCCTTGAAGGGCTGAGATAATGGCATCGACACTCAGGGTTTTATTTATGGTTCACATTGTGTCCTTGAATGACTCAAACGATGCCGGAAGAGAACTCAACAACATACATGCTTGTTCTTCATCTTTGATCACTTCCTCCATATCCAGTAATTTACAAACCAATTTATTAAAGTTGCTAATGTGAGTCTCCAAATCTCCACCCTTTGCCATCTTGAAGTTATACCACTGCCACTTCAAGTGTAGGTGATTTTCAGAGGATTTTTTTCGCATAGATATCCTCTAACTTCTCCCATAAACTAGCGGCAATTTTCTCTCTTAAAACATTATAGAGAAACTTATTCGTGAGATATAAACGGATTGAGGATAAGGCATTCTTATCAAGAGTATTCCATTCATCATCAGTCATACTTGACTTTCTCACCTCAAGAGCACCATCCTTGCCCTGCTTGGTTGAGGAACTGGTCATTTTGATCTTCCATAACTCAAAGTTATTTTTCCCTGAGTACTTCTCAATATCATACGTAGTACTTTCCATTATTGCTAATCTTACAGATTCAGATCTATGCCCCAATGATTGCTCTAATGCCACTTGTTGGGATTTGTGCTGCGGAATCACACAGATATGGATCTAGGATAGCAATCCAAGAGCACCAAGCAAACACAAGAGAACACAAAATTTAATGTGGAAAACCCTTTTGGGAAAAAACCATAGCACAAAGTGATAGAAATCCACTATGAAAATAGAAATTCCAAAGAGAGAAGACTTACCCGATTCGAATAACCTCAAATCTTACCCTTGCTACATCCTTTGATAACCCTAGAACCCTTGGAATACCTTTAGGAAACCTTAGAATACTTGAGAATGGCTCTAGGGACTCCTATTTATAGATGGGGAAACCCTACTTATGCACCTCCCTAGAAACCGCCTCAAATTTGCCCAGTCCATGTAGAATCCGCGCACCGTCTGTATAACCCTTGACTAGTCGAAGGAGGGCTTTGACTAGTTGAAGGGACCTTCGACTAGTCGACTAGTCGAGCCAGTCCCTCAATTGGTCGAGCACCTCAGAACACCAAATACATTGCTGCTGGACTTCGAGTCGAACGGGCATTGACCAGTCGAGCCAATCCCTCGACTGGTCAAGCAGCACGGACAGACATATTTAAGACATCTGTTTTTACATCAATAAATGGATGGATCTCTATATCATGCTGGCACATGTGTGATCATGGTACTCCACTTCCGGTTACATGAATCTCCTGTAACCCTAAGTTATATGGCCCACTGTGATATCAGTGTTATGTCTCCTTCCATCCATTTCAACAGCTCATTTCAGAAAATAAGCTTTAAAAAAAAAATAAGATAAAAAACTTAAGTGGGCCACACGAATCAAAACGACACCATTGAGACCTTCCTGGGCCCATCGTCATGTTTATGTACCATCCAAATACACTAGGACTAAGGGCAGACATAAATATCAGCCTAATCTAAAAATTCTGTGGCTCTCCACCAGTAAGGTTTCAGTGGACCCGTTGGTTTTCCCCTGTTTCTTGAGGTGTGGTGTACTAATTTTTGAACATGCCTGATTGTGTCCTAACATGAGTTGGCGCAGCCGATGGATGGATTAGATATAAACCGACATCATGGTGGGCCCACAGAACTCTAAGTTGCGTCCGACGTCATGTGCATGAACCCAGCAATGCAAGTTTCCAGTGATTAGAAGTCACAGAAAAATGTAATCCGTCCTTCCATTTCTCTACCATTTTCAGGACAGGCAGATTCAAAACTCAACTGGCCACATCAGCGATGGTAAACCCCACCGTTGTAAGCTTTCTGGGGTCCACCATGACCCGAGTTTGCAGGGAAGTAGAGGGTTATAGCAAAGCTCATACGGGAAACATGCTCTCGAGAGATGCGGATGTCTGTGTTGGAGGCACAACAAATTACCACGTCACTGCTATTATGTCAGGTGAGCTTAGCTGAAGGAAGAAAATTTATAGAAAATAAAAATTAAGGTCATTATATGTATTTCTACATTCATTGCACCAGTTTTCTCCACTGGACTCGGATTGCATAGTGTAGCACATGGCAACGGACGTGTTAACGTGGCAAACTTCTATGGACCGAACCATAATGTATGTGTTATATCCACAGTCCAGCCATTTTTCAAGATCATTTTATGGCATGAGCCCAAAATGGAGTAGATCCAAAGATCAAATGGACCAAGCCATAGAAATTAGCACAAACAACGACACCTATTATTGAAAGTTTCCTTGAGCTCATCATGATGTTTATTTGCCATTTAAGCTTTTCATAAGGTTACACAAATCTCAATGAACAGAAAACACAAATATCAACTTAACTACTGTGGCCCTGAGAAGTTTCCAATAGGCGTTTAATTCTTACTACTTTCTGTGGAGTGGTCCACTTGAGCTTTGGATATCCTTCAATTTTGATCTCATGCCCTAAAATGAGTTAGCAAGACTGGGTGTATAAAACACATGCACGGCCCCACAAATTCCTTGTACCACAGAGCTACATGCTGTTACATTCACTATGCAATATGCTGCCTATAAGACCATATTGATGAACAGCCGATTCAAGAAAGCTCTAATTGTGAGAAACAGAGCCACACACACTTCATGCCCAGCCATGTGATATAAGGATGACTAGGATCATTATAATCAACAATTTAAGTTGTCTATTTATGGCAACCTTTGTGGGCCAGTTATTTATCGTGCAATTTTAACCATCCGATCCATGGATTGAAAGATGGATGGCTACAAAAATCAAGGACTACTTGTACCTAAATTGAATTATCCAATTTGGCTGTTCTTATCAATTGATCCGACTGTCTAGAGGTTTAGATGCAGCTAAGAGCACAATAAGTTGCTCTGAGAGAACTGAATCAATTTTCCTATTAAAAATCATGGCTAGGCTCGTGAGATTATTCATTATCATTTACCATTTTAAGGCGGTGGTGACTCTTCAGCCACATTCATGCCATGGTTGCATGGCAGTCTGCCAATGGGCTTCGGTTATATGTTGTTGATGTCTTTAAATCTGAAAATCAATAGGTCCGTCGATGACTTTTAAATGCTATCGAAGGCTGCTCGATGCTATCAAAAAAACTCAGAAAATCCAGGTTTTATTGCTGGAAAGTTTTGGTGTTTAGTTCGATGACATCGACAGTCTGTTGATGCCATCTGTCACGTCTCAAACTTGGAATCCGGGCTCACAAAATGCCCGATCGCCAAATCCAGTGCTTACAGCCTCCGTAGTACCCCATTCTCGGTTCCCAGCGTATATACGCCAGATTCCGATCCTGAGATCCTACAAGGAGGATTTTTTTTTTCATTGTACATTTATCTCGTAATGAGCATAACCACAAGATTACCTAAATCACCAAGGCAACATCATCATCACATATCCACTAATATAATCGTTTGAGTACAATACTGAAAAAGAAATACATATATAAAATAAATCAAAGCTCCAGAAGACCGCTGCACGCTCTAGGCTCAATGCTGCTCAACCTAACATCACCTGCACGCATCTATCGTGCATAAGCTTATAGAAAGCTTAGTGGGTGGTGTAAGTGTGTGCATAAGGTAAGTGTCAAGTAAGAAATATCAGAGTAATCAGAGTAAGCGGAAATACTAAGAAGCCCATAATCATACAACATCATAAATACTAGCAAGATCATAAATCATACGATATCAGAGTAATGCAAAAACATGCTGATAGGCCCATAAATACCATCAGCTTTATCCAGGCTATGCGATGCAAGAATATAATAAACCAATATCATATACTGAGGAAGTAATGTAAATCACCTATGTAATGGGGAGACATAGTAAGCCAAATATCTGATACCGAGTCCACGAATATCGTTAACCTTAATTATGTTATACAATATAGAAGCACAGTAAACCAACTGCTATGTGCTAAAGATGCAATGCGATGCGAATGAAATGACCAAGTTGGAGTGTGAAGTCAGGATGATAGTACGTAGTATCGCAGGCTACGGGGTCCATCACAAGAGACTTCTATCCAAACCAGTCCCATACCTAAATTTGGATAACCAGACTCAATGTAGTAGACTCCTAATCTCAGGTTAATCACGCGCCCAACCGAAATCCTGGCCATGCGAAGGAACACAACAATTAGTTGCGCACCACCAGCCCGAGTGGATAGTGAATGAAATGAATGTATGAACATGCAACTCCTACTCAATAAGTCCACATATCAGTATGGTTCCTCTCTGGGAATCATCGGGGTCTATTACACTCCAAACCAGATAGCCGCCCCATCGCGTGCAACAAGGTGAGTGGAAGAGACCTCACTATCCGCCTGCCAATATCGGGCCCGGCTCGTCGATAGCGGACCCATTCCTCGAGCTGGTCAGACTCAGCCTAGCATTGCCCCCTCCTCTCGGGCAGGTAAGGCCGTACCCCCTTCCAACCGACTACGATATATTGGGAGACGCGGCCTAACGGTATACGACCCTCATACGCTCATGCATCCACTCAGTCTAGACGTTGGAGTAACCTCTGGAACCAAGAGGGTTTAGGGACTTTCACCCAGGGATATCTATAGCACCCCATGTAGAACAGATTTTCTGTGTCCCATCTGACCATCTACAAAATAACTATGGAGGCTATGGCCCTGATGTCGCTAGGGCGTATGGTGGTCATGTCACACAAATGCGAGATGTATGAGTCACACAGTCCAATCATGCATCAATCCTGCACATGTTGTGCTCTCATGTGAGGCAACTCCGCCTATCAGGAAGCCCCATGAACAACTTACCATATAGCATATGCAATAGTCAATCACATCTCATAACAAACATGCAGATGATGCATATGGGCATGTATCATAATGCTATGCTGTCATTTACTCATAATCGGTATCAAGAACCAGCATCGACAATCGATCTCGTCAATGTGGACATTTACCCAGCATTACCCTCAAGGAATGACCCACATAAAGCCTAATATATAGTAGACTCATGGCCTCACACAAGGACCTGATATATAACACCATGGGCCTTACTCAAGGGCCACACATACACAACAGGTGGGCCCTGCTCATGGGCTTCAAATACATGAAATGCGAGCCCTACACATGGGCCACGAATACATCAAATGCGTCATACATGATGGGCCTAATACATATCATAATGGCCTTGCCCATAGGCCATGAATACACCACAATCGGCCTTGCCGATGGGCCATGAATACATCACAGTAGGCCTCGACTACGGTTTGCATATACATCATATACGTCTCGACAATCGGAATTGACACTCGGAATTGGCCTCAATAATCAGAGTCGGCCTATACCATCGACATTGACAATCGAAATCGGCTTCAATACTCGGCCTCGACAATCGGGATCGATCGATAATCAAAATCGGTAAATCGGTCACAATAATCAGCCTCGATCACTAATCAGAATCAGTAAATTGGTCACGACAATCGGATCGATCGAACTTAGAATCGACAAATCGGTCACGACAATCGGGATCGATCGATAATCAGAATCAGTAAATCGGTCACGACAATCGGGATCGATCGATAATCAGAGTCGGCAAATCAGTCACGACAATCAGATCAATCGATAATTAGAATCGAAAAATCGGTCACGACAATCGGAATAGATCGATAATCAGAGTCGGCAAATCAGTCACGACAATCGGATCGATCGATAATCAGAATCGAGAAATCTAGATCGATCGATAATCAGAGTCGGCAAATCAGTCACGACAATCGGATCGATCGATAATCAGAATCGGCAAATCGGTCACGACAATCGGATTGATCGATAATCAGAATAAAAAAATTAGTCACGACAATTGGATCGATCGATAATCAGAATCCGCAAATCGGTCACGACAATCGAATCGATCGATAATCAGAATCGACAAATCGGTCACGACAATCGGGATCAATCGATAATCAGGGTCGGCAAATCAGTCACGACAATCAGATCAATCGATAATTAGAATCGACAAATCGGTCACGACAATCGAGATAGATCGAAAATCAGAGTCGGCAAATCGGTCACGACAATCGGATCGATCGATAATCAGAATCGGCAAATCGGTCACGACAATCGGATCGATCGATAATCAGAATCGGCAAATCGGTCACGACAATTAGGATCGATCGATAATCAGAGTCGGTAAATCAGTCATGATAATCGGATCGATCGATAATCAGAATTGGCAAATCGGTCACGACAATCGGGATCGATCGATAATTAGAGTCGGCAAATCAGTCACGACAATCGGATCGATCGATAATCAGAATCGGCAAATCGGGATCGATCGATAATCAGAGTCGGCAAATCGGTCACGACAATCGGATCGATCGATAATCAGAATCAGCAAATTGGTCATGATAATCGACCTTGATCGCTAATCGGTCAATCGGCCACGACAATCAAAATCGATCGATACTTAGAATCGGCAAATCGATATCGGTGAGAATGGGCCTAATAAGGCCTAAGGGAAGGTCACAATGTGGACATCCAACTATTATTACCTATCAATGTGGACATTCAACCAACATCGATCCCAAGCAATGACCTACATAGAGCCAAACATAAAGTAAGCCCATGGCCTCACACAAAGGCCTAATATACATCACAATGGGCCTCACTCATGGGCCACATATGCATCACATTGGGCCCCATTTATGGGCCTCAAATATATCACAATGGGTCACATCCCCGGGCCACCCCATTGGGCCTCATATACAACAAGTGGATCGCGTCCACGGCCACACCAATTATCTATCTGTAGAGATCATTTTAGAGTATTATAAAAAAAAAAAAGAATTATATCAAGAGATCATATGGACCATACCACACATAACAGCGGTGATAATGATTTCCACCATTAAAATCAAGAGGGCCCACCATAGCGTTTACCTTCCATCCGGTCTGTTCATAAGGTCACAAAGACTTGGATAAACAAATATCATGTTGGTCCAAAACTACTGTAACCCAAAGGGTTTCAATGGTAGACATTCAATCCCACTATTTCTGCAGTGTGGTTCACTTGATACTAGATCTGTCTTACTTTTAGTCTTAAGCCTTGAGACGTGACACCAAACGGATGAACGATTTAGATGTAACACATACACTAGCCGGCCCCACAGAATTGCTGGTGTCGTGGGGCCCATCGATGGGCGGTCTAGGTGCAGCACATGGATCAACGGTGGGGTAGCCAACACATCAAATGGATGGACGGTTTGGATCAAATACATCCAGCAGAGTGAGGGGTCCATGAGAGTGAATGGACGGTTTGCATGAAATACATCCATCAGTGGTGGCCCCATCTGCCACCATCCAAATGGACGGATGAAGTGGATTGTACATACATCATGGTGACCCTTATCCCTTGCTGTACGTGCAGCAGCTACAGGCCCACCGTCCATCAGACGAACGGTGGGGATCAAAAGTACATATATTGTGGTGGGCCCCATCTAAATGGACGGCGTGAACGAAGCACACGCATCATATGGGACCTTGCAAATGTACGGTGTGGACAATACCCACAAGACTGGCGCCAATATATCAGCCCTGGAGTGCTCGCCTTTTAAATGGACGGTCTGGATCACCGGACTCATTTCACCTGCTGACGTCACCAGCTGGGGCCCACCGTCCCCGATAATGGACGGTGAGGATAAAGGCATTCATCATGGTGGATCCCATGTGGGGTCCACATGTATAATATATATTATGTTAATACATGATATTATGTATATATAAAATAGGTGGGTCACACCGTCCAGGAGACTGGACGGTGTGGATGGTTGCATAACAAGGTGGGCTCCACCATTATATTTATTATAATATTAAATGTTATATTATATATACATCTCAGACATCACATGGATCGTCCAGATGGACGGCTGAAGTAACAAAACATCATGGTGGCCTCTCACACAGCTATCCAGATGGACGATGAGGTGGAGATAGGATACATACATCATCGTGGACCCCACCGTCATTGATGGACGGTTTGGATATAACAATACCTCATGGTGGAGGTCCACGTACCGAGCTAACATCCAACCCAGCAACTATATAGGTGGGATTTCCACCGTCCAGATACTAGACAGTGTGGATATAAATATAAATCATGGTGGGCCCACGTATAGACAGTTGTTCACTAGAAATTTGAATCTGCTTTATAGCCTGGATGGCGTGGATATACTTCACGCATCAGGGTGGGTCCCACGTCCAGGTGTGGACTGTGTGGATATTCAACACATCATCAACATGATGCCACGCCCAGACCCTGATGGATGACACATGGATGAAACACATGCCTCATGGGAAATTCACAGAACCTATTGACGTTAATTCATCAGCAAGGTGTTGCTGGCCGTCCAGCAGATGGACGGCCCAGACACATCATATGCACGAGGTGGGTCTCACCAGATGGATGGTGTTGATAATACATCAAGGTGTGTCCACATGGTGGCCCACCACAGCACTGGATCAACTGATATTTATATTTTTTTTCTTTCATCCAGCCTGTCCATCTGATCAGTGGGCCCAACACGTGGATGGTCTGGATTAGGTGGGCCACACTCCATCACAAAAAGGGAGACAGAGAGAGAGAGAGTGCAGATGAGGGACCCCGCCACTATGGGCCCCTCTTAGATCACATCATATATATCAAAGTGGGTCCCATCATAAGTGGGACCTACACCAAGATCTTAATTTAGAGTTACGAACACCCACCTTTGATCTCTTCTTCTTCCGTCAATGCATGATAAAGCTCCAAATGGACAATTTCAACGGTTGAGATCAAACTTGGATGGTGGAGATGGGAGATAGAAGTGGGTCGCACAAAGCTCCTCCCATGGAGAGCCATGGACGTTGGGATCTCATGGTTGCTTGAAAATGAAGAAAAAATGAGGGAGAGAGAAAATGAGGTGATGGGAGAGAGGGATGGTGGAGTGACATGAGAGGTAAGGTGCTTGTTGACTTTTAGGGAGGGTAGTTGTACTTGGGGATGGAATGGAGTGATGGGTTGTACTTTGATTGATTGATGGATTGATGTGACATTTCGTAAAGATTCTCTTGGGTTTTACAACGCGCGGCATTTTCCTCGAACCGAATACGGGCCCACATCTCCTGGCCTGGGCATCGCCTCACTGCGCAAGATGCGGCGTCGGAACCGCGGCGACGGTGCGGTCGCACTAGTACAAGTCTCAGGTCAAGCCAACTCTTATACACAATACGTCTCAGGATCGTGCGCCAACACTGATAACAGATCGCGGGTTGCCATAATTCGACCGGGAGGACCGTATGAGTATACTGAATGGTACGGTCTAGGGTACGGGCCTTACACCATCGAAGTACCATCAAATGATCGTGCAGATTTACACAGAATTACGTAAGTGCGGGATTTGTTTCCTATTTCGATTGTGATTCTCATAGAGGCTATATATATATGTATGTATATATATATATGTATATGTATATATATGTATATATATATATATATATATATATATATATGGGTGTAATTAAGAATAGGGGGTATTCAAGGCTTTCTAATTCATTCTAAAGGGTTTAAGGGATTGTAAGGGAGATTCGAGGCTTGTTCGAATCGAGTAATCTCTATCTCTTGTAATTTCTACTTTCATAGTACATTATTATCGTTTCGTGTTGTGGTTTTTTCCCGAAAGGGTTTTTCCACGTTAAATTTGGGGTGTTTTTTATTGGACTTGGTTCTGTGATCGGAATACTTGATTCATCTCTGTGTGCTTCCATGGTCCCCCAACAAGTGGTATCAGAGCAAATGTTGAGGGCAATTTGAATTAGAAATCATAGTATCAATGACTTCTAATCTTAAGTTCGATCTTGAAAAATATTTCGAAAAAAATAACTTTGAACTATGTAAGGTCAAGATGACCGGTCTCCTAGTATGGTAAGGATTAGATGATGCACTCCTTAAGAAGTGGCCATAATATATGGTAGATAAAGAATGTAACAAGATGGATAAGAAAACGAGAACCTCTATCCAATTGTGCCTAACAGATGAGGTCTTCTACAATGTTACGAGAGAGAAAACAGCAGTAAGTACATGGGAAAAATTAGAGGATATTTATGCAAAGAAATCTCTTGAGAATCGCCTGTACTTAAATTTCCAGTTGGTCAATTTGAAGATGACATAGGGGGTTAATGTTGAGGCCCACATTAGTAGCTTTAACAATATTATTTACAAATTGTTGGATGTGGAAGAAATGATGAAAAATGAGAATTGGGCATGCATCCTGTTGAATTCTCTCCCAGCATCATATGAGTCATTCAAGGACTCGTTGTGCACTAGTAGATTGACCATTAGTGTCGTTACCATTATCTCAACCCTTCAAGGAGAGGCAATGAGAAAGAAAAGTGGTGACATGGGTGCCTCTACTGATGCACTGGTTATAAGGGGGTAAAATTTTGAGTGGAATAATGGATTTTCTCGATTGATGTCTAAATCCAAGGGTAAGGGCAAAGGGAAGTTGAAGTACTGTAATTGTGAGATATCTGGGCTCATGAAGAAGGATTGCATAAATCCTAAGGTTAAGAAAGAGAACTCAGAAGCTTCTTCCAAGGAGGCCAACATTGTAGAGTTTGATGTTGGTACAAGTGGTTATGATGTATTATTAATGTCCATGGTTGGACACGTATACGATGAATGTAAGGACAAGTGGATTTTGGATATTAGGGCATCATATCACATGACTCATCATCGGAATTGGTTTACCAATTACAGAGAGTGCGATGGTGGCTAGGTATTTATGAGTAATGACAATGCATGTAATGTTGTGAGTGTTGGATTGGTGCGCATCAAGATGTTTGATGGCATGGAGTGTACCTTGACCGAGGTGAGACACATTCTTGAGATAAGGAAAAGCTTGATATTTCTTAGGGCACTCGAGGTGCTTCGGTGCAAATTCACTAGGTTTGATCATGTCGTTAAAGTTTCAAAGGGGGCCACTTATAGCCATGAAGTCATAATGAAAGATCTTTACAGGTTGATAAGGATCACTTCATTAGATGGAGTTGCAACGGCTGTAGCGAATTCTACATCTACACGTGTGTGGCATACACGCTTAGGCCACATAAGTGAGTGGGGCATGAAGGTACTTTCTGACCGTTGTTTAATTTCAACTTTTAAAAGTTTTGATTTATGTATATGCGAGCATTGTATATATGGTAAATATTCAATGTTATCTTTTAAGTATGGAAAACATGTATGTAAGGGTGTTCTTGATTATGTGCATTCTGCTGTATGGGGGCCGTCGCCCGTGGTTTCTGGTGAAGGGTTGTCATGGTTTGCCACATTCATTGACAACTATTTCATGAAGGTACGAGTTTATTTTATGAAAAATAAATCCGATGTTTTCACCATCTTCAAGCAGTGGAAGGCGATGGTGAAAAAACAGACAAGGAAAAGTGAATGTACTTGTAATGTCCTAGATTTACACTATTTTAAAATTTAAAAATCCTTGAAATTTTTTGATATAAGTAGCCTATTTGTCACTTACTGACCCTTGACGCTCAAGGTGAGCCTATACATGGGTGGTACCAGTAAAGAACCACACACATTCGAATAATCAACCATAGAAAGCCAATATATCCATACCGATCACTTAAACATTAAGTTTAGCTTTGTGATTTGTTCATTTAGGGGACCTATCATTGACTAATCGAGACAACCGTAACTAAAAAAAGAACTACCTAAAGTCGAGAAAACTAGGGGTTAGATCTTAATTAGCAAACCAAATCAACTCAACTACTCATTTAGCCTATAAACCAATGATTTAGAGTGATTATGACCGAATCACCAATTTTGCAAATTGTAAATAGGCCACACTATGGACTTAGCTAATCCAGACCTAAATCATTATGCGCAAGAAATCTCCTTACCAAATTCATTTCAGAAATACTTCGACTATCCGAACAAACTCTACACTGCTCATTAGTGGGCCACTAAACCTAAGGCTATAGAAAGACATCTGTCTCATTGGGCTTGATGCCCATCATGAGTGGCGAACTAAGAAAGTACTCAAAACTACTCAACTTGGGCTAGATGTTGAGTGCTTAGAATACGTGAATGCCTTAGGCTGTAAGCTAAAACTTAATGAAATAAACCTTCTACTCTTTCAAGAAGTTGTGGCTTTCCAATCGTTAGATCGTGATCAAACTCGAGGTGCGAGTTAAAGATATTTCCTTGCTCATATCCAGATAGCCGTGACCCCGATCAATCATTGACGACCTTTAATTGTAAGTGGGGCCCCCACGGCTAATTAAAGCTTCTGATTGCCGCTCGGTTGTGATGAAACATAAATCCCATAGCGGGGCACCTATCCCTTGGTGTAGATAAGCCAGTGGGACCCAGGAAAGACCCCATAAGCCGAAAGCAACCTCCCCTAGGGCAAGTCTAATGGAAAAGGGGACATTATGGCTATTTGTGCACTATAAATAACACCTCATTCTCACCCTCTCATTCCCATATGAATTTCTCATTACCATTAGGGGAAAGAGGGAGAGAAGAAGGGGGAGAAAGTGTGAGAGGGAAGTTGATTGGAAGTGTCACCCTGTTGCTGCTAGTTGACACTAGAGCCACACCACGTCCCATTGCCAGAATCTCCCCGGCTATGGTTAAATGTAATTAGCAAGCCCTACCTTGAGAATTGGACCTTGAGGATTGAATGCATGGACTCTTACGAGCCAATTGTCTTGGTATAGGGCACTGGTGAGCCAACCCATGACATGCTAGCCCCAGGAGGAAGCCTAGACTCATCTTATCAACTTAAGGTACAGACCATTTGTAAGTGCTAATACTTAAAGCACAGTTAGGATTGTCAAATTTCACAGTCCCAAATGGATCCCAAGCACTCATGAAGATGTTTTTCGAAGACCCATAAAGATTGCATAAAGAGTGGATCAACATCTCAAGGAAGACTCATCGTCATAAGCTCTAAATTATCCTGGTTTGAAGTTTGAAGCATCTGTATGTGTCAACCATCAGGTGGTATAACCTTAGAATGACCCTAGGTTAGGTGTATTTCATTTAATATCGTAATGAACATAACTCTAATTAAAATACACTGAAGTTATGCTAGCCCGACTTCTGGTTCGGCTAGCCTAATTACCTTCGGCTAACCCAACACATTTTGGGCAAGTATACAACAAGATAAAGATTTTCCAAGTCAAGTTCGGCCAGCCCAACCTTGGGTTCAACCAGCCCGAGTGTGTTCGGTCAAGTTTCCAGCAACATTTAATTTTTGGATCTCAGGGAGACTCGGTGGGCCGAACCCTATATTCGGCTATTCGAACTGGGAGTTGGCCAGCCGAATTTTGGCTAGGGCTAGCTAAATTTTTGAAAGATCTTATCCTGGGAAATTCAAGTGCTGTTGGAACGATATCATTGGAATTTGGCTAGCCAAACCAAAAATCTGGCCAGCCGAATTTTCAAAACCTTTGGATATAAATAGAGGCCTTCTCTCATTCATTTCAACAATGAAAAATTGTGAGCAATATACTCAAGTAAGGAGAGAAAGTCAGGGCCTTCTTAAACTATTTGTGCGATAAATCTTATTTTAATTTAGCTTATTCTATTCCTTTTTCTCAAGTTAGTTTTAATCATTTTCAATAGAGTAATCCATACTATAAGTGCTATTATGTTAAGCACACATAGATTGTTAAATTTCGTAAGACAAAAGCGCTTCAAGGTCAGATCGCAAGTATGGAATCACAACTACTCTACATGCCTAATGATCAAGTCAATATCGGTTTATGATCAAGTAAAAATTGACACATCTTCTCAAGAAATTGACGGTCGAATTCAAGACAAGATCAAGTCAAAGTTTCAAGACAAGGTATCTCATATATTTGCTAAAACCCAGGTGGTATAACCCTAAAAAGACATTAGGTTAGTATCTTTCAAAAATTCATTAACTTGGCTTTCAATAAGTGGTTTTTCCTTAGAATTCAGCCAGCCTAACTTCCTTGACCAGCCCAACTTCAAGCCCGAGCAAAATAACAAATTTTCTTAAAAATTCGGCTAGCCTAAGTTTTGGTTCGGCTAGCTATTCAAAACCCCAAGTGTAGGATCGCAATGCAGTAATAATCTCGGTGAGGCCGAGGTCGAATCCACAGGGACTAATCTCGTGAGTATTCTGAAAGCAACTAGAAGTAGAACTAGAAAAAGATGTAAACCTAAATCTGCAGTGATTGAGAGAATAATTGTGAATTAAGTAATTAAAACTAAGAATTTAAAGGTGGGAAGGGTTTCCAATGATCCACTTGTAGTGATCAGGGAGATCTATGCTTGATTCAAGGACACAACTGGAATCAGAGTCCCATCTTATCCAATTGGAAGATATCTCAGTAAAACTGAATCTGAACTTCTTTTAACCTAATTCTCAATGGATGAGAGTTGTGAGAATTGGAAGTGATTCCATCACAAAACTATGCCAAGGAGACAATGGCTCACAATAGGATATACCAATCTCATAACCAATCATAAGAAAATCATGAGGATTAGAAGGGATTCTATCATCCAACCATGCTATAACGTCTCAAAAAAATCCATTCAATGACTTGAGTACCACCTTAGGCAGAAATCGCTAAGGACTTAATCCTTTAGAAATTAGACAAAAATTAATTAAGTACTGAACTGAATTAATCGGCGAGTTAGTTTGAATCACTTTATATACGAACTGTAAGGCCTAAAACTAGTAGAATAGTTAGCTCTACATTATTTAAAAACCTAGGATCAATCTCAAAACCTAGTTGCTCTTAGGAGCACATTGAAACTCCGTATCGAACCTGGACCGTGAGTTGAATGTCTGATTACCGTGAAACTATATGGTTATGACCGCCTTACTGGGCTTGGCAACTAACTCGAGAATCAAGTTCAAATGGTATTCAGAAACACATATCTTAAGCCTTGAGTGAAGTGTGTGAGAAACGCGAATATCTTTAGAAAATGGACTCAAACTTAAGTAAATTGGGCCATTTTCTTGTAGGATAAATTTAAGGTTTCAGACCGTCAGAATCTAACCCAACTACACCCTTAGATCAGAAAAATTTCCCTACACAGGTCAGTGTACTTGTGGCCCTGATCAAGTGACAATAGCTGTTAAGATGAAACTGGTCCTCCACGATCGATCCACAAATTTGATCAGATCGAAATCTTAACCTAGCATAGATCCATTGCCAAGGAACTTTCTTCAGACCGTATGCAAGAAATGGACCTCCAGATGAGCTCTGTTGGACCAAAACAGCCACTCTTTGGCTATAACCTAAGTATACTATGGCCCTGGGGCTATTGACATCAGTTCTGGTCCTATATAAGGGCCTTAACCCACCCCTCTCTCATTCCATACGAATTCCCTAAACCCTAGGAGAGAGAAGAGAGAAAAGAGAAGGAAAGAGTGAGGAGAAGTGAGAGAGAGTTGTGGTTTGTTGCTGGAATTCATTCCCGCCACTCCACCTGCTGAATCCCCTCTTTTGTGTCGCTATACTAGTGATTTTGACTCCATATTTTGGGTAAGAAATCCTAACCCTAATCTATTTTAGGTTTTCAAATAGGTAGATCGGTGAAATAACTAACCTATTTCATGCTATAGGTAGCCGATGTGCCGCAAACAAATGCATAGTGTGCGAATCGAGTTTGAAATCGGCATACCGACGAAAGGGGTGGACTATAAACATTTAGGTTATGATTTTCAAGGCTTTCAATGTTAGTTAATAATTTATGACTGACTTGATTGCTGTCACATGTACTTAGATGCTTTGTTTTCTGTGTATTATACATATATATATATATATATATATATATATATATATATATGAACTATGTCGAATATAAGGCATTTCATGTGTTTGTTGAAATGTTTGAACGAATATGGAATCATGATTTGTGCTTGCCATGATTATTGATTGAGAATATATGATTGTTGTATGTGTGACAACTCCTTTATGAAAGGATTTGCTACAATATATGTTATGACAAATTTCTTACATGTACGTTGATATGCGTAGTCTAAGTGTTTGATAAAATGCTTGAATGAGAAAATGTTGATTGAAATGTATTTTATAAGGGTGTTGAGATAAGATTCTCAACTACCTTAGCTACAGGTATAGATTCCTTCTTGTAACCTAAATTCAATTACGTGATTTATGTATGAAATGCATATGTATGATGTCATGTTCATTGTGTTATATAAAATACTCAAATGGTTACAATGTTTGGATTGTTTATTCACTACTGTTATGACTACCATATGTAAATGCTATTATTTTGGAGTGCAATTGGAGCTACGATGTAGTCTAGGCAATCGGTAACGACTTCCAATTAAGTGGCTGAATCAGTTTCGCCACCACGGACACGTTCAATGAATCCGAGTCTTACGGCGATTATCGACAGTGGTTAGGCCACAAGGAGTACGTATGCACTCCATGTCAATCAATTTAGCATGGGCTCGTACCAGTCGAACTTGTCAAGTAACCCGATTGGCCACATGTATGTTCACCATGTATGGACGCTACTGCTTGAATCTAAGGTACTACTTACCATTGAAAAGCCCATTTAACCTTGGTACCACAATCCGCTAAGACTAATGAGCTGGGCATGGTGGTATGGGATACCGTGGTCGAGCTGTCAGCCTACGTTGGGGTGACAAGCCTCCCCGTAGTGTCCAGTGAGTAGCCGAAACTCGTGAGCCGAATACGATGGTATGGGACACTGTATTCGAGCTATCGGTCTATGATAAGGTGACGAGCCTTTCTTGTAGTGACCTCGAGTATAAACTAGGCCTACATCGAAGTGATGAGCCTCCCGTAGCGACCTGAACTTTCCTGTTCACTACTTTTAAATCTGGGGTGACGTTGCCCTATAACTTGCCTATTGTATGTGATTAACTAGGATTGACGACCCTATATGGATCATAGTTTGGGTAAATAATATAAAGGGAGGACCTTAGCTTCCTGAATCTGTTGTATGAATAGGTTTAATTAAGAACTTGGCTAACACGACCATGCACCACATTGCATGTGCCTTTGCCGTGGGAGTTGAGCACAATGGGAGTTTGCATGCACGACCGTGAGATGATGTCGCAGAGGGAGTGTAGGCAAGGGCATGCATCATTAATATATATCATCCTTGCATTAACAAGAGTACTTAAGAATGCTTGTTGTATTACTTTATCATTACTGCTTGAGTGAATTGATAACATGTTAACCTTTGCCTTATAGCTCCATTGAGTTGATCACTCACTCCCACTCTGGGACTGTGTTTTAAAACACCAACTAGACTCGGTTGTAGTTTCAGATGATGGTGAAGCTTACGAGTTGGAGTCGGCCTTCTATGATGACGAGGAGTTCTCCTACATGCAACTCTCTAGCGGGTCTATGTAGACCTGGAGTTGCGGCGACGGGGCTACAGTGATATGAATTAGTTGAACATCACACTTATCATTTTGTATATTTTGGAAGTATACATGTAACTATTTAACCTGGTATCATGTTCATACTCTAGGGACTTACAACCACTTATGTGCTTTATATATTTAACACAGTCTTCCACTTGCGTAATCAAATCGTCTCTGAAGTATGCTATGCTGATTTGGTGTAATCCCATTCATGTTTAATGCACTAATACAGACAACATTTAATCATCATTATCTATGTTGCAAAAGTGATGCGTTGGAACTCGGGAGCCGAGCTTTTACTCGACCCCCGATTTTCAGGGCGTTAGAAGTTGGTATCAGAGCATGATTTGGATTAAAATGGACCTGGGTTATGGACACATGACACACACTAACATAGTTTGACTTAGGAGAGGGCGATGAAACGTAGAAACAGTTATAGGATTCCAGGTTTCACCGACGGGCGAAATTGACCGTTTAAATCGGACCCGTAGGCATCTGTGATCATGCAGGATGATCCCAATTCTTTTCCAGATAGTCAATCGACTGGTTTAGACGATAATTCGGCATATTCCATGCTTAAATGAACCCGAAAAGTGTGAATATGCGTAAGATAGGACCCGAAGCTTCATCTAATGGGCATAGGGGCCTAAACCACATGTAACAGTGGGACTCGAGGTGGGTCCCACACATTTCCAGCACCCGGGGGGGGGGGGGGGGGGATGTCATCGCTCTAGGTCCAGCAGACCGCGATGACATTGCGCCTAGGGCGAGGCCTCGCGGTCCGGTTCGGCCGGGCCTGTCGGGCCGCAATGGGTCGGTCGGGCCAATGGGTGTGTACACATGTGGGGCCCACGAAGTCATGTGGGGGCCCCTATGCCCCCCAATTTGCTTCATTCCTTCCTTTTACACCCCTCCAAGCTCTCTGAATTTTTAAAAATCTCATTTTTCTCTCTCAAATCCCCCCTCCAATCTCATCTTCTTCCTCTTTTTTTACACCTACCTCCGCCATTCTCTCAAACCTATCTTCTACAACCACCTATCTCCCTTAATCCCTCTCATTTGAGCACAACAATCCATCTTTGTGTCTTAAAAATCTCAAAGTCCACAAATCCATCTTATCCCTCCATTTTGTTTCACTCTCATGGCTCTTTTTGAGCTAGTGGCGGCCATATTTTCGCTTTCTACACTTATTTACCTCATGGGAAAGAAGAGGGCTTCCATGGATGAAGTCGGGCCTAGCCGCCCTACCCATTCAAGGAGGCAAAAAGGCGTCGAGGTTAGCACAAGCGTCAATTGGGAGCTAAGGATGAAGTGGGATCTCGATCCCCAGATTCCTCTTGAAAGAGCTCCACTGGTGGATATGGCACATGGAAGGTTTCAAGGCCGTAGGGTTCTCTTTGAAGCACACGTGGACGAGAAACTATTTTGGCTTTATCCGGCGATGGATCTCCTATTGGATGCCGGTTGGGGTCCAATACTTGAGGGCAAGTCTCGTGCAAATGAGAGCACTGTCCGAGCCTTCTACGTCCATATACGAGAGCCACTGCTGGAGCCTTTACAGTTCTCTATCCCCGTGGGAAGGCGGGAAGCCATTATCAATATGGACTTGATAGCTCGAATCATGGGGATGCCGCGTGGAGAGGTACATGCTAGCGAGAGAAATCTCAGGAGCATGCGTGAAAGAGATCGTTGTACACGATTTCTTTGTGGCCGATTGGTCCACTAGAATCAAGGCAATTACCTCCTGGCATCAAAGATGACTCCTGACTTCCGCCTGCTCCACCACATCTTCACATACAATGTGTATCCCAAGTGGAGTAATCGCAGCGAATGCACGCGTTTGATGGTAGACTTCTTATACCGAGCTGAGCAAGGAGATAAGCTGTGCCTGGCTACGTATGTACTACTACAGATATTTCAGACCGTATGCTCTCCTAGGACAGACATTTCACTCCCATTCGACTAACTTATATGCAAGCTTGCTCATGAATTCGGCTACAGACTTGGCTCAGAAAAGCTTGCGCTAATCCATTTCATCAATGACACTACTCTCAACAACATGGGTATTGGGCCACGACAACGTCGAACCCAACTCGATGAGAGTGAGGATGAGACAGGAAGTGAAGAGGAGGAGAGTGATGAAGAAGAGAATGAAGATGAAATAGTGGAAGGAACAGAAGAAGAGGTAGAGCAGGAGGAGGAAGAAGAGGAGGCCCAAGACTCTGATGAAGGCTCTCCACCTACTACGCACGAGCACCACCATGATCAGGCTGCTTTAGAAGCCTGCTTGCCTCAGATTAAGGAGGGCCAGGTCGCATTGTGATAGGAGGTCAAAGAAACCCGGGCCGAACTTGAAGAGAATAGGACCTGCATGAAACAGAAATTGAAGAAGGTGTCTCGCACCTTGAAGGCTCTCCTGTGCTGCATGCAAGACAAATGTGCTCCACCATCACTAGATTTTGAAGACTAGTCCTATGTTGTGGTCATCTTTAGGTTTTCTTTGCTTCCCTGTTTCTATTTTATAGCCTTGTTAGGCTTAGTAGTAAGGTAGATTTGATGGTGTGTTTGGTGTTTAAAGCTTTGATTAGATTAACTCACATGCATCCTTTGTCATGTCTCATATAAAACTATACCTCATGTATTGTAACAAATTTTTTTAAATGAAATGCATGCAACTCCTTTTGCTATGAACTATGTAGAATGCTTGAGAAATTGAGTGTTTTTATGCAAAAATCTTACACGTGTTGTACCTTATGTTGTGTATAGGGAATGCCTCTGAAAGTCACTCAGACTACAACACGGCTTGCACTTGGTGGATCGTTTAACATGACACCTCCCTTAAGCGATAGCCACACGGACCCCAGTTTGGACCCTAACAGTGACACTATGCCAGATCCTTAGCCGGCCACTGGCCCCACAAATGGGACAACACCTACTGCACCACCGGTTTCAGAGCAGAACTGTGCATCTTCGTCGATGCCCCACATGCATCAGGCTCCTCCTCTTGATAGGCTAGAGTAGATGATGCTCCTTATGTAGCAGCAGTAGCAGATTTGGACCACCATTGCTGGGGCTCTTGCCCAGAACATAAATGTGGTTTCGCCTACACCACCTGTGCACCATGCAGGAAACATGGGTGCCAGCGGCTTTTTGAGCGATTTCAGCGCTTCCGACCTCCTACTTTTGTGGGTACTCACAGACCCGTGAAGGCCGAGTATTGGCTTGACCGCATCTCTAAGATGCTAAAGCCGCTACACTGCACTGAGGTAGAGCATGTTGAGTTGGTCACCTACATGTTTGAGAAGGAAGCCAGTCTCTGGTGGGACAGCATCCTTCGGACTGTTGCTCCTGGTTACATATGGACATAGGAGGCTTTTGAGACACGCTTCCACAAGAAGTATTTCCCTCTCACCTACCATAATGAGAAGGAAGGAGAGTTCCTTCCCCTCTAACAGGGAGGGATGACTGTGGTGGAATACAAGAATAGGTTCATGGAGCTGGCTAGATACGCTCCTTTGATCCTAGCTAACAAGCCGATGAAGATGCGGCAATTTCCTGAGGGTTTGCAGCCTGAGATCCACTCGAAGATGTGTTGCGCTAGCATTAACAACTATGCTGAGCTAGTGGGCATGTCCCTGCGAGTTGGGCAGGATGGGGATAGGTATCCCATACATGTGTACCTATGGTTCCTAGGCCTCAACCAGATTTACTGAGCAGACCGTTCCTCGGCAAGAGGCCACGTGTAGATTCTCCTCCTCGGCTTACGGGTCCATCGAAACAGCCGAGGTGACCTGATGTAATGTGTACCTATTGTAAGAGGTCGGACCATTCCGACACTTACTACTTTACCAGGACGAGGGACAACGACTTCATGCCTCCTCAGAAGATTAATCGTCAGATGCCACCAGCTATCTCAGCTCCACCTCTATGATCAGCACCGCCTGCACAACCTTCTTATAGGCCACCTGCACCTCGAGTTAGGCCACCTCAATGGCCTATGGTGCCGCAGCCAAATCGTCCTCAATAAGCTCATGTGCACTCACTTGCAACTGAGGCATCCGAGATAACAGTTTCCGCACCGATGGCTTTCGAAGTCACAGCACATATTTAAAGTACACCAGTCTTCTTATTGGTGGACACCGGGTCCACTATCTCTATCATATCATGCGCAACAGTCAAGCAACTAGTGTTGGGAAAAACTCCTACGAAAGGGGTGAGAATCCTTACCGTCATAGGGACCTTTTCAGACGTTACCAAGATTTGTAAGGATTGCTCGATAGACTTAGGAAGAAAGATAGTACTAGTTGACCTGATCATTGCCCCACTATATCACTATGACGTTATCCTCGGTATGGATTGGCTCACCGAGATGAAGGCTGAGATCGATTGCGATACCAAAGTGGTGACAGCCCATGACCTGAGGGCATGACCTTTACTTTTCCAGTTCAGGTTAGTTGGCCCTACCACATTAGTTGGTATGCCACCTTGCTAGAGAATGTTGATGGTCCGACACTTGGGAGCACGCCCGTAGTTTAGGATTTCACGGACGTGTTCAGGACAATACCTGGACTACCTCCTCAGTGCAAGATCGATTTTACTATTAATCTAGTGCCGGGTGCGACACCCATTTCTCTACCGACCTATCGCATGCCCCCATGTGAAATGGAGGAGTTGAGGAGACAGATTGACGACCTGTTGGATTTGAGCTTCATACGATCGAGTGTATCTCCCTAGGGAGCACCTGTGTTGTTCGTGAAGAAGAAGGATGGATCACTATGATTGTGTATTGATTATCGCAGGTTGAACCTAGTGACAGTAAAGAACAAATATCCTTTGTCTAGGATAGATGACCTGTTCGATCAGTTGAAAGGGGCACAATATTTTTCAAAGATAGACTTATAGTCAGGGTACCATCAGTTGTGCATTAGGGATGAAGACGTGTAGAAGACAACATTTAGAACCAGCTTTGGGCACTACGAGTTCCTTGTGATGTCGTTTGGACTCACAAATGCACCCGCCGTGTTCATAGATTTGATGAACTGGGTGTTTCAGCCGTATCTGTACCAATTCGTTATCATATTTATAGATGACATACTGATATACTCTAAGAGTCGGGAAGATCACGAGGAGCACCTACGAGCAGTCTTTGATATGCTCAGGAAGAACTAGTTGTTTGCTCAGTACAAGAAGTGTGACTTTTGAAAAGAAGAGGTCAAGTTCCTGGGACATGTGGTGTCTAAGGAAGGAATAGCTATGGACCTTGCTAAGGTGGCCGCAGTTCAGGACTGGGAGCAGCCTGGTTCGGTTACTGAAGTGAGGAGCTTCCTTGGCTTGGTAGGTTACTATCGTCGATTCATTAGGGACTTTTCTAAAATAGTCAGACTATTGTCTCAGCTCACTCGGAAGGATCTTAAGTTTGTCGGGAATGAGAAGGTAGAAGTAGCTTTTCAGGAACTGAAGGACAAGTTGACGTCTGCACTCGTGCTAGTATTTGTAAAAGGCTAAGCTATATGTCCTAGAGAGGGGGGGGGGGGGGGGTGAATAGGACTATGCCAAATTAAAACTTTAACAGCGGAGTTTAAATGAATAAAGTAAAGATAGCACTATAAACCAATCACTGTATGAAAATGTCAAGCAACCTTCAAATACTAGAATAGAGAAGTTGATACCAATGTTGTTCTAAGGACAACCTTGCACCATAAAACCCAAGGGTTTATGGTAGGACAATCTTACTAGAACAATTTGAATATCAAAGACTCAAACTGAAAGGAAATGATTCTAAACTATTACAACATTCCCCACAATGCTTGAAATGTAAATATTACAACATTCACATCCACACATACATGAAAATCTTCTCCCCCTTTTTGTCACAATATGACAAAGGAAGCAAATAAGATATGGAAGAGGAAAACGAACAAGAGAGCAATAAAGGAATTTACTAGGCAAGATATGAGAAAAATATAAGCAAATTCAAAGTTCACATCTCATTACTCAACATAAACCAAATTCAGTTAACCAAATTGAAGTAAAACAAAGTCCACTCACATGCCAAAGCAAAATAGTAGAAAAGTTATTACAGATCAAAGGATAAACCACCTAATCAAATCCAGAAGAAGGAGTAGGTATGGTAGGATCAAGTTGATGAAGGCCCTTATTTAAGCACCTAAGATACCTATGCATATATTTAAATTGTAAATCATGGGCAACATTCATGTTCTCTACCTTCTCCTCAAGTGCACGAAGACGCGCAACAAAATCAGATGGTTCATAGTCAGGATCATTTCCAGAGTCTAATTCAATTTCATCAAAAATGTCATCCATATTTATATCATCAAGAGGAAGATCATCAGCTTCATCTTCATTCACTCCTTCAGCTCCACCACCACCAAATCCACTTGGCCAAGAGCCAATTCCAGTTTCATCTTGCTAATATTGAATTGTTAAAAATAAGATGATGGATAGGAGCCTCTCCAACAGGCATAGTAACTAGCTTGTGAGTAGCTAATATAGTCATAAGATATGCAAATGGAATATCACTGTGACCTGGATGGAGACGAAATTGAATGATGGAATGACATATTAACGAAGGAAGACAAACTTTAGTACCAGAGACGACAGAATGCAAAATCCGAACCATAAGGGAAGTCAGTTCTGTTTTATTACTAGAACGTGGATACAGATTTGAAATAAAGATTCTGTGGAGAACCCTGTATCTGAGTAACAAGTACTTTGAGGGGAGCACATTCCCTTTATGAGTCCATTGCACATTCATATTACATAAATCTCTAGTGAGTTTTCTGTCTCTCCTCAGATAACCAACACTTAGTGATTTTTCTGGCTTAATCTTAAAGAAACCAAAAACATAGAAGATTTACACAAATGTAAAATACCTAGATTTCTCCTTTTATAGCAGCCCAGAAGAACCAAATCAGAGTAGAAGTTCGAATAGAGAAGTTCAATGTCCAATACTCACTTTGAAATGGTTCTAAGTTCTAATTAATTTTAAATTAAATCAAGTTGGGCTAGCTCTATTTGATTTTGATTTCAAGAAGTGGAATATCACAATTCCTCTTTCAAATCAGATTGGAATGCAGAAACAAAATCAAATATAAAAAGCTAACAAAAGAGAATATTAAATATGCACAATGTAGCTTAAAAAGAACACAAACTTATCTCTCAGAGTGATGCCTTGATTTTACTTTAATTGGATATAAAACTCTGAAGTTCATGCTCTATTATAGTTTCAGAAATCGCATCTTTGACTCGTCCCGTGGACGCTACGACTGGTCGTAAGACCAACAACATTTTGAAATTTTGAGCGCAATCAGATAAAACCATTCCACGACTAGTCGTGACCTACCCATGACTGGTCGTGAGAAACCAGAATTCATTACTGGAGTTTGAGTTGTAGTTGCAGGACTGGTCGTGAACGAGTCGGCACTATTCACACGACCGGTCGAGAAGACTCCATGACCGGTCGTAGCTCAACCAAAAAATTCTAAAAATCTGCAACAACTTAGGACTGGTCTTAGAATTTCTTGGACTGGTCAAACCAGTTCTAAGACTAGTCGAATAGAGTCCAGGACTAGTATAAGAACAGACCAAAACACATAAAATAAGAAATTGACCTATGTATCTGAAATGACCTACCCTAAAGTCAATCGAAGGTCATTCATACCTAAGACATGAAGTATGAACATTAAACATTCTTTTCTTCATATGATGGATGATCTTTGAAGATCATGAAGCTTGAGATCTCAACGCTTGATAAAGGTTGAAAGCTTGAACTTGTAGTTCTTGAGTTGTACTTCAGAAATCTTTGGAAGCTTGAACTTGTAGTTCTTGCGTTGTACTTCACCTTGAGTCTTGAACAAGATCTCGTAGCTTAAAAAATCTGAAGCTTTAGAGAAGAGAACAATGTACTTGATCTTGCATTTCTTAAAGTAGATAATTATACTTGACTTGAAGCATTATCCTTGAGCATGAGATGTATTGCCTTGAACATATATATCAATGTGCTACACAAGACACAAATTGTGGTTTTGGCACAACAAAATTTGACAATTAAAGGAGCAAATAACCATAGCACTTACAATCTCCCCCTTTGTCAAATTTGTGACAAAACACACTTAATAAAAATAAGAGAAGCATCTCAATAAAGAATCATGCGCCAGTTATAAAAGGAAACCAGTTACAGCCTGGTTAAAGAATCATGCACTAGTTATCATCAACTAGCACATATCATCATGAAGTAGGTAAAACACCTCCTTACTTATTCCCCCTGAATAGCACACATAAATCTATAAAAATTATGCAAATTATGCTATGCTACTACCCCACATCCATATCCATAAAAAATCAATCCAAAGAAATATTTCTCCCCTTTTTTGTCACAATATGACAAAGGAAGCAAAGAAGAAATGGAAGAGGAAGACTTAATAAGAGAGTAATAAAGGAGTTAATTAGGCAAGATATGACAGATATATAAGCAAATTCAAAGATCACATATCATTAACCAAAGTCAACCAAAGTCAGTCTCACAAACTGAAAGAAAGCAAAGTTGTATAAGAGTTATTACAGACCATAGGATAAAAAATACTTAATCAGATCCTGAAGAAGGAGAAGGTATGGTAGGATCAAGTTGATGAAGGCCCTTGTTTAAGCGCCTAAGATACTTGCGCATATATTTAAATTGTAAATCATGAGCAATATTCATGTTCTCTACCTTCTCCTCAAGTCCACAAAGACGAGCATCAAAATCGGATGGCTCATAGTTAGGATCATTTACAAAGTTAGATTCAATTTCATCAAAAATGTCATCCATATTTATATCATCAGGAGGAAGATCACCACCTTCTTCTACATTCCCTGCTTCAGCTCCACCACCACCCACATCCACTTGTCCAGGTGTCAATTCTAATTTCATCTTGTTTATATTTGAATTGTTGAAAATAAGATGATGAATAGGAGCCTTTCCAACAGGCATAACAACTAGCATATGAGTAGCTAACACAGTCATAAGATAGGCAAATGGAATATCACTGTGTCCAGGATGAAGATGAAATTGAATGATAAAATGATAGATCAAAGATGGAAGACAAACTTGAATACTAGAGATGATGGAATGCAAAACTCGAACCATAAAGGAAGTCCGTTCTGTTTTGTTACCAGAACGTGGATGCAGATTTGAAATAAATATTTGATGAAGAACCCTGTATTTGGGTAACAAATACTTAGAAGCAAGTGCATTCCCTTTATGAGTCCATTGCACATCCATGTTACATAATGCTATAGTTAGTACACGTTTTTCTGATTCAGAGGGTTTCTAGACTAAAATATGAATAGGAATACCCTCGTCATTAACAGGTATGTCCATTAGAGCCGAAATCAGATGACGGTCTATATCAAATAGACCTTTTCTAGTAGTTATTTTAAATGTTAAATTCTCAGTCAAAAAATCAGAAATGCAAGCAAACATAGCCTGTGCAATAGATTGGTATGCTAGCCCACACCAATGTAGGATGTTAGCCCAAACAACAGATTGGAGTGGAAGGAGACTAAAAGGAGCAATGTGTTCAAGATCAACAGGTTGCTTAATAATAACATTATGCATTCTTAAATCTCGCACATGTGAGGGATCATCTTCGGGTGACCGAAGATGGCGCCTTGTTAAAGGAGTCGATCTAGATGAGGAAGCACCATGGGAAGTTTTCTTTTTCCCTCTAGCATCCATTCGCAACAAGAAAACCAAAGAAGTAAGGAGTTGTAAAAGATGTGGAATGGGTTTTCTCATAAATAGATTTGGGTGAAGAAAAACCCAAAATCTTCAAGGAAACTTGAAATCAAGCGCTCCAAGGAAGAAAATGAAGAGATGAGAGCTTGAATTTATAAGAATAACTGAAATAATGCAGTAACCTTGATGAATCAAACAGTTGGGTATGACTAGTCGTGCTACAGCCCATTGGAGAAGAAAGAGGAAATGAGGAAGAAATAGTTTTTCCCCAAATTAAAAGGTCCAACGCGCTACACGACTGGTCGTAGGTCATCCTCGACCGGTCGTGCAAAGACAAAAACATGCATTTTCACATAATTCTAAAATTTTAAAATTATAATCTAACAAAAATATATAAATTAAAATACAAAAAAACATCAATAATTAATTTAAATTGCACATACCAAGATCAAATTTCAATTTATTAAACCTGCTTTTGTCGAGCGGTTTAGTGAAAATGTCAGCAAGTTGAGTCTCAGTTGGAATGTAATTCAAAGAAATTATTTTTTCTTCCACTAATTCAGGAATGTAATGATATTTAATGTCAATGTGCTTAGTTCACGATATAAAACCATTGAATCCTATACAATTCTGTAATGACTTAACATTTTCTTCATCCATACAAGCTGAGTACATGCATTTCCAACTGCGATGTATTCAGCGTCAATAATTGAGAGCCATAGGAACTTTGTTTCTTGCTAAACCAAGAAACTAAGCAATTCCCGATATAAAAACAACCACCACTAGTTGATTTCCTATCATCGATATTTCCAGCCCAATCAGCATCAATGTACCCTTCCAACTGAACACTAGTATCATATGGATACCAGAGACCCAAATTAGCTGAACTTGCGACATATCACATAATCCGCTTAACAGTAGTTAGATGAGATTATTTAGGGTCAGATTGATATCTAGTGCAAATACCAACACTAAAAACAATATCAAGTCTACTTGCAGCTAAACAAAGTAAACTGTCAATCATACTACGATATAATTTAGGATCCACATTTTTACCTATAGAGTCTTTTGAGAGTCTTAAAGTTATACTCATAGGAGTATCAAAATTTTTCCCATTCTTAAGTCTGAACTTTTTAATTAAGTTCAGAGCATATTTGGTTTGAGAAATAAAAATACCATCAGGTTGTTTTTTTACTTGCAACCCTAGGAAATAATTCAATTCCTCAACCATGCTCATTTAAAACTTAGATTTCATTAAATCTGCAAACTCAACAGTCATGTTAGTACAGGTAGATCCATAAATAATATCATCAACATAGATATGCACTATTAAGATATGATCATTATGTTTCTTAACAAAAAGAGTCTTATCAACACTACCCATTTGAAAATTATGACTTAGTAGAAACTTAGTCAATTTTTCATACCATGCCCTGGGAGCTTGTTTCAACCATAGAGAGCCTTTTTCAAGCGATAGACATGATCAGTATTCTTAGGATCTTCAAATCCTGTTGGTTGTTCAACATAAACTTCTTCATGTAGATCGCCATTTAAGAAGGAACTCTTTACATCCATTTGATAAATTTTGAATTTTCTAAAGCAAGCAATGGATATAAATAGTCTGATTGATTCAAGACGAGCTACTGGGGCAAAGGTTTCATCATAATCGATGCCTTCAATTTGAGTGTACCCTTGTACAACCAGTCTAGCCTTATTTCGAATTATATTACCAAGTTCATTAGACTTATTTTTGAAAATCCACTTAGTTTTGATAATATATTTATCTTTCGGTCTAGGTACTAGGTACCAAACATCATTTCTCATAAATTGATTAAGCTCTTCTTGCATAGCAATTATCTAGTTTTTGTCAGTAAGAGCTTCTTTTACGTTAGCTGGTTCTATCTGGGATGTAAAGCACACGTAATTGCATATATCTTCTAGTTGTCTACGACTGCGCACACTAGTGAGAGGGTTTCCAAGTATTTGAGTGGTTGGATGATCTTTAACAGTCCTTAGATCAGAGTTAGTTTGATTTGATGAAGTATCTGGTTTGTCAATTAAAAGAACTTCATCATTATCAAAACTTGAGGCAGGTGTATTTAAGTGATCGTCAATGACCACATTAATGGACTCTTGAATAACACCAGTCCTCTTATTTAGTACTCGATATGCTTGACTGTTCAAAGAATACCCTAAAAAGATCCCTTCATCACTTTTAGTGTCAAACTTGCCCAGATTTTTACGGTCACGTAAAATATAGCACTTGCTACCAAAAACTCGAAAGTATTTGACAGTAAGCTACCTATCAAACCACATTTCATACATAGTTTTATTATTTATTTTACTTGTATAAACCCGGTTAATTATATAGCGTGCAGTATTTATGGCTTCAGCTCAAAGATCTTTAGGGAGCTTCATACTATTTAACATTACATTTGCCATTTCTTGAAGCACTCTATTTTTTCTTTCAACAATTCTATTTTGTTGTGGTGTTTTCAGTGTAGAGAATTCATGTGATATTCCTTGATCACAACAGAATTTCTCAAAACTGCTATTCTCGAATTCTGATCCATGATCACTACGGATCTTACAGACTTGAGAACTTTTTTCTGTTTGGATTCGTTTGAGAACTCTTTTTACTTCATCAAGGATTTCTGATTTATCCCTTAAGAAGGCTATCCAGGTAAATCTGGTATAGTCATCCATGATTACTAGTATATATTTTTTGGTACCTCGACTCTCCGTTCTGGTTGGTCCTATAAGATCCATATGGAGAAGCTCGACCGGTTTTGATGTGGCATTGGAGTTCACCTTTTTATGAATACTCCAAGTTTGTTTACCAATCTGGCATTTACCACATATTTTGTCTACATTTTATAATTTAGGTAGACCTCTTATCAGTTCTCTTTTGCTCAATCTATATAGATTGCAGTAGTGTACATGTCCAAGATGTTTATGCCATAACTCAGTTTCATTGGTATGGACCATGTAATATAATTAATTAGATGAGCTAGAATCACTTACGATGTAGCAGGTTTCAGAAGTTCTACGACCAGTTAATATTACTGAACCCTTTTTGTTTAAAATTTCACACCCTAGGTTAGCAAATTTTACGCTGTAGTTTTTATCACATATTTGATAAATGCTTAACAAGTTATGTTTTAAACCTTCTACATATAAAACATTCTCAAATAAAGGGAGATTAGAAAATTGAACCGTACCTTGGCCAATAATCCTTCAGTTGCTACCATTACCAAATGTGACTGAACCATAAGCCATGTCTTTAAGATCGGTGAATAGACCTTTATCACTAGTCATATGCCTTGAGTATCCACTGTATAAGTACCACTTTGAATGACTTATAGCTTTGAAAGCCGTGTGAGCAACCAAGCAAGTAACCTTAGGAACCCATTTCAAAACTGTTTTGGGTTTAGGAGTATAGTTGGTCTTCTTATGTTTGTAGTTGTTGTAAGAATGACCCACTAAGTTAGATTTTAAAAGCTCCTTAAGCAAATCAACTATTTTTTTAGCTAAAGGGTTTCAGTTCTGATTATTCTAGTTGATATGGTTACTTTTAGGTTTAAATGATTGAAATGTTTTGGTATTTTTAGAAAACTTTTGATTAGAACTTTTCTCTTTTGAGTTTGAGGACTCTCCTTTTACAAACCTAGGAGGAGTATTCTTTTATTTAGGAGGAATATATCTATCGTAGCCTAAACTGGATTGGTCGCCACATTTTCTTGATCCAGATAAAAGTTTTTCTAACTTTAAATCACCTTGGGCATACCTCCATGTGTCCTTTAAACTCAAAAGTGAAGAGATTTCAGGTTTAAGTTTTTCATTTTCAGATTTAAGATTTTCAATAAGGGAAGTTTTGAAATATAAATCGCATTTGAATTTTTCAAAACAATCTGAAATATAGGATTTGTCTAAAATAAAATTTTCTTTAAGCTTTAAAAGCTTTTCTTTTTGAAGTTTTAATTTAACAGCATTTTTACAACTTTCCTTATAAAGAGCATTATAAGCATCTTGAAGATCTTCTTCATTTTCATGATCACTGTTCAAATTTTCTTCACTAGTTAGATCATCATTATCTAAAAAAGTGAACTTAGCTAGAGTCATAAGGGCTTTGACTTCATTGCCCGACTCGGTTTCAGAATCTTCTGATTCAGAAGAAGCTTCAGAACCGGAAGATTCATTCCAAGTAGCCAACATACTCTTCTTTTTAGGTTTGTCCTTTTTAGGACACTTGTTTGCCAAATGCCCATATTCTTGGCAGTTGTAACATCGACTGTCTTTTAATGATTTTCACGTTTCAGATTTATATTTTTTCTTATCATTAGCTTTTTGAAAATTAACCCTCTTTTTACTTCTGAAAATTTTGTAAAACTTTTTCGCTAGAAGGGCCATATCATCTTCTGAGTTTTCTAAATCAGAATTGCTATTATTTTCTTGAAAAATATTTTTAGAAGATTTAAGGGCGATAGATTTACCTTTAGGAGCTTTAAAATTTAACTCATAGGTTTGTAAAGAGCCAACTAGTTCTTCTACCCTCATATTGTTTGTATCACAAAGTTCCTGGATCATAGTTACCTTAGAATTGAACCGTTCAGGAAGTGAACATAGTATCTTTACACATCCTTTACTTTCTAGGATTTTGTCACCAAGACCCCACATAGAGTTTACAATGTCATTTAATCTAGTATAAAAGTCCATGAACATTTCATTTTCCTTCATATGTATTTCCTCAAATTTGGTTGTGAGGATTTGGACTTTAGATTTCTTGACAATTGATGTTCCCTCGTGTGTCATTACTAAAATATCTCAGGCTTGCTTTGCAGTATCATAGGATATAATTCTTTTGAATTCATCTGGTGATAGTGCATAAGTGATTGCATTTAGTGCTTTTGCATTGGCACTACTTTCACTTTTCTAAAAAGTGGTCCAAGAAAAATAAGGTGAGATTTTAATAGATTTGGATCCATCGATACCAGTTACTTCAATGGTAGGAGGGGTCCATTCAGTCACTGTGGCACACACTCTCATCGATGGATTTTAAGAAAATTCTCATCTTGGCTTTCCAATAGGCATAATTGGAGCCATCAAATGGAAGAGGCCTAGTGACTGAAAGGCTATCAAAATTTGACATCTTATAAATAGCTTAGATCGATTAGCTAAGGAATTAAATAAAAAAATAACAATTAGAACGAGCTATTTGGCTCTGATACCATTTGAAAAGGCCAATCTATATGTCCTAGAGGGGGGGGGGGGGTTGAATAGGACTATGCCAAATTAAATTTTTAATAGCAAAATTTAAATTAATAAAGGAAAGATAATGCTTTAAACAAATCACAGTATGAAAATGTAAAGTAACCTCAAAATTCAAGTCTTGAGAGGTTGATACAAATGTTGTTCTAAGGACAACCTTGCACCATAAAAACCAAGGGTTTATGGTAGGACAACCTTACTAGAACGGTTTAAGTATCAATATCTCAAACTAAAGAGGACTAAAAAGTAAATAGCAAGAATGGAAGTCTAAACTATTACAACATTCCCCACAATGCTTGAAATGTAAATATTACAACCTTCACATCCACACATACATCCCACAACTTTGAATGATAAAAGATATAACAAATAAACAAACATTCAAATCACAAGACACAAAGAATTATAGTGGTTTGCTTGTGTGTTCACCAACTGTTAAACAACAGCCACACAGCTTGCTCTCCATTCCTAAAATCCTCACACAGGGGATATTAGTGTTCACTATGAAAATAGGTTTTTCTCAGGTTCACCTAAAACCCTCATAATTGTGTCTTTCAAATGGGATTACACAATTCAAAAACCCTACACTTTGAGTTTTCTGGCTCTCCTCAGATAACCAACACTTACAGATTTTTCTGGCTTAATCTCAAAGAAACCAAAAGCATAAAAGATTTACACAAATGTAAAATACCTAGATTTCTCCTTTTATAGCAGCCCGGAAGAACCAAATCTGAGTAGAAGTTTGAATAGAGAAGTTCAATGTCCAATACTCACTTTGAAATGGTTCTAAGTTCTAATTGATTTTAAATTAAATCAAGTTGGGCTAGCTCTATTTGATTTTGATTCCAAGAAGTGGAATATCACAATTCCTCTTTCAAATCAGATTGGAATGTAGAAACAAAATCAAATATAAAAAGCTAATAAAAGAGAATATTAAATATGCACAATGTATCTTAAAAAGAACACAAACTTATCTTTCAGAGTGATGACTTGATTTTACTTTAATTGGATATAAAACTCTGAAATTCGTGCTCTATTTATAGTTGCAGAAATTGCATCTTTGACTGGTCCTGTGGACACTACGACTGGTCGTAGGACCAACAACATTTTGAAATTTTGAGCGTGATCGGATAAAACCGTTCCACGACTGGTCGTAGGCACTTCACGACTAGTCGTGAGTCCTCTACGACTAGTCGTAACCTACCCACGACTGGTTGTGAGAAACCAGAATTCATTGCTGGAGTTTGAGTCGTAGCTGTAGGACTGGTCGTGAACGAGTCAGCACTGTTCACACGACCGGTCGAGCAGACTCCAGGACTGGTCGTAGCTCAACCAAAAAATTCTGAAAATCTGCAACAACTTAGAACTGGTCTTTGAATTTCTTAGACTGGTCGAGCCAGTTCTATGACTAGTTGAACAGAGTCCAGGACTAGTCTAAGAACAGAGCAAAATACATATAAAATAAGCAATTGACTTATGTATCTGAAATGACCTACCCTAAGGTCAATCTAAGGTCATTTATACCTGAGACATGAAGTATGAACATTGAACATTCTTTTCTTCAGATAATGGATAATCTTTGAAGATCATAAAGCTTGAGATCTTGACGCTTGATGAAGCTTGAAAGCTTGAACTTGTAGTTCTTGAGTTGTACTTCAGAGATATTTGGAAGCTTGAACTTGTAGTTCTTGCGTTGTACTTCATCTTAAGTCTTGAACAAGATCTCGTAGCTTAAAAACTCTGAAGCTTTAGAGAAGAGAACAATGTACTTGATCTTGCATTTCTTGAAGTAGATCATTGAACTTGACTTGAAGCATTGTCCTTGAGCATGAGATGCATTGCCTTAAACATATATATCAATGTGCTACACAAGACACAGATTGTGGTTTTGGCACAACAAAATTTGATAATCAAAGGAGCAAATAACCATAGCACTTACAATATTAAATCCACACTGTCCATCGACTTCTCAAGATCATTTTAGGCCATAGACCAAAAGATAGTCAGATTCGAGTCTCAAGTGGGCCGTAATGATGGAAACAAACCATTACTGTTAAAATCTTCCAAGGCCCAATGTGGAGTCCTTATTCATCTGAATCAACCCAAATTAAAGCCCATTAGACCCTCTCGAGATGGACTACACGGTGAACGGAATAGAAGATCCACATGGGGACTGCACTATTAGTGTATTAAAAAAAAGGGAGAAATAAAAAAAAGGGCAAAATAAAATGCCAACACCCAGTGCGCGGACGGATGCCCATGCTGGGTGTCGAAGTGGGGCCCAAACGTGGGACCCGATATGATGTATGTATCATATCCACTTCGTTCATCCATCTTATCAGATCATGTTAGGCCATGGGCCCAAAACTCAGGCTGATCTAAATCTTAGGTGGGCTGCACCATAAGAAATCTAGGGGTAGAAACCTCTTAGACTCAACATTTCTTATTGTTGGGATCCTTCGGACTTGGAAATCGTAGGTTTTGGGATACCTTGGACTTGGGGAATCCCTGGATTCGGGATCCCTTGAGCCTTTATTATATTGGCATCTTGGATTTAAATCCCTAAATTAGTAGGTGTGTAAATATTGAAACTATGGTTATATTAAATCTATTTAAGTATATACTTTGCCTAAACTAATGAATCCTAAGACTCAAATGAGCCATGAGCATATGATCACATCCTAGTGACTAACCAATGATCTATAACCATTGATTTACGTTAGCAATGATTAGATAGTGCAGATCATCTTAGTAAAGTAATTATAGTAATGTCATTGATAGTTTGATTTTTGGGACATCATTAATGGGCCGTGTGCCCAAATGGATTGGTAGCCTAGTGACACACATGTGGTACATGTGGGTGTGCATCTGGGTTACTCCTAGTGGACCCCACCTTGTTATATATATTTTATTCATACCTTGTAGGATACATGAGGACTAATGCTAGTCTAATGTGGGCCACACCACATAGACATCTATATTTCTAGTGGGGCCTATCGTCCAGTTCCCACTCTCTGTATATGATGTGCCTATTAAGGCCGATTAGTGCCTAATATGTCTGATAACATGCTAATATACTTAGCCTGGTAGGAGACACTGAGAAGATGCTTAGTATAATGATATCATGCCCAGGTATATGCCATACGCATCATTTGTATGCATGTTGTGGATAATGACTGATCATAGCATATATGCCTTTGGCGTGAGATACTTAGGGGATCCCATATGAGATAGGACTGCCCCACATAATCGTACGATACTTGTAGGTTTGGTGCATGACTTGAATGGTATGACTCATGCATTTTGCATCTTGTATGTCACGATCACTTTACACTCTAACCACGTTAGGGTTATGGCCTCCACAGGCATATCGTGGATGGCTAGATTGGATATTAAAAATATTTGTTCTAGCATTAGGGTGCTATGGATGTCCTTGGGTGAAAGCCCTTAAACCCTTATTGTCAGGCCCGTATCCTAAACTGTACCTTTCCTTAGACTTCCACGATCCTCCATATCGAATTCCGGTGACCCGTGACGCATAGCTACAATTTGCCCACGACCCTTCGTCGCATCCTGTCGATCTAAGTGGACTTAACTTGAGACTTATACCCTTGCGACCGTGTCGTCGTCATGGTTCCAACGCCGCATCTCCCATGCTGATGCGATATCCAGGCCAAGAGATGTGGGCCCACATTTATTTTAATAAAAATGCCGCACGTTTGCAAAACCCAAGAGAATCTCTACAATCTATCAAATCAATCTCATTAATCAATAAATCAAGTACAACACCCATCCCTCTCTCACCCAAAAGTCAATGGAACCGATGCCTCTCATGTCACTCTCTTACACAACCCATACCACCCATCACCCATCACCCATCCCTTTTCATCCATCACCACTCCTCCCTCTCTCATTTCTCATGTCATTCCAAGCAAATCCCAAGAGAGGACCATCCAAGCTCTAAGGAGAGCTTTGTGTGTGGCCCACTTCCTACCCCTAAACTCTCATCTCCACCCTTCAATCCTCATCTTCCTTCATTAAAGTTGAAGCCAAGGAGCTAAGGAAGCCATAGAACTAAGAAGATTAGCATTTGGTGGGTGATTTGTAGGATTAGATTGTGTTTTCGTGATGGGCCAAGTGGGGCCCACCGATTGATGGTGTGGATCCTATTTGGGATCCCTTTTAATGTATGTTTTGTAACCTAGAGGGGCCCATAGTGGCGGGGTCCTCCATCTCATCAATCTCTCTCTCTCTCTCTCTCTCTCTCTCTCTCTCTCTCTCTTTTCCTTTTGTATGGCGATGATGATGCTGAGGTGTGGCCCACCTGATGTGTGTGTGTGTGGACCACCGTGATATGTTATATCCATGCCATTTACCTATGGGGCCCACCTTGCTGGACTATCCAGTGGACGAGCTTGCTGCCTGTCCATCTGGACAGACCCAGATGAATAGACAATGCAAATATCAGCTTATCCATTGGTGGGTCTCACACGTGTGGACCCACCTCTTATTTTAGATCCGGGTCGTCCACTTGCTGGACGACCAGCATCTTACTGCAGTATTACGTCAGCAAGCATGGGGCCCACATGAGATATGTGTTATATCCCAACCACCCATATGTGGGGCCCCCTCATGATACATATGTTTTATCCCTGCCGTCCAGATGGGCTGGACGGTAGGGCCTGCTGGAATGTATGTGTGGCACCCACACGTGGGGCTAGCAATGATCCAGACCATCCGTCCACCCATTGGACGAGCAGCCATCGCTACTATTGTGACGTCGCCAAGTTCTATGGGACTCCACCGTGATGTATGTTCTTCATCTATACCATCCAAACGGTGGGACCCACTTGTTGTGATGACATCAGCAAAGTTCTGCGGGTCCCACATAATGTGTTTTATCTGACCATCCGTTCAGTTGGGACTTGGCCCCCACTTCTGATATATGTGCCTTGCATTTACACCATCCAGTGATCTAGACGGTGGAAATCCACCTTAATGTATGTATTTTACCATGCCATCCGGCATTGCAGCGTGTTGACGGGTGGGACCCACCTTAATATATTTATTCTATATATACACCATCCATCTGGACGGTGCTGTATGGGCCGACCATGATGTATGTACTTTGCAGCAGTGCTGTCCATCTGTTTTGTGGGACGGTGGGCCCCTTGATGTATGCGTTCTATATCCAGCCGTCCATTTTTTTGTCGTGGGACGGGTGGGGTCTACCTTGAGATGTGTGAATATTCACACCATCAATATTAGGACAGTGGGCCCACTGCAGTGATGTCAGCCAGTTCTATGGCCGACCATGATGTATGAGACTTTCAGCAACACCATCCATCTGTCCAGGACGGTGGAACCCCCCCCCCCCCCCTTGCAATGTATGTGTGTGCTGTGTGGTGCACACCTTGATGTAGTATTTGTTCACCACGCCACCCATTTGTTTTCTCGGGTGAGGCCCACCTTAGTGAATGCGTTGTACATCAGCACCGTCCATCTGGACGTATCGTTGGATGCACCGTGATGTATATATTGTATATCTATGTTGTCCATTTGTGCGGCCCTCCGCGATGTATGATTCAGGTTGCCCATCCATTTTTCCTGGGTTATGGGTTGCCCTAATATGCCCACCTTGATGTATGTATTACAAGCTCTCTATTCATCCCATGTACCTAGCCCATGGGCCCTTGTGTGAGGCCCAAAATGATGCATTTGTGGCACTTATGTGACGCCCAATGTGATGTATATGTGGCCCATGAGTGAGGCCCATTGTGATGTATATGTGACTTTGAACGCGGCCCAATGTGATGTATATATGGTCCATTTGGTGAGGCCTAATATGAAGTTTGTGTGGCCCATATGTGCAGCCCAATATGATGTTTGTATGGGCCATATATATGGCCTAATATTATATTTATGTGGCCCATATGTGCAGCCCATTGTGATGTATTTGAAGCCCATGTAATGCGGCCCATTATGATATATTTGAGGCCTATAGGATGTGGCCCATTGAGATTGTATATGGCCCACCATGATGTGGCCCATTGAGATTGTATATGGCCCACCATGATGTGGCCCATTGTGATGTATGTGGTCCACCGTGATGCTGCCCATTGTGATATATATAGGCTCATGTGATATGGCCCATGTGATGTGTATTAGGCCCATGTGATGCAGCCCATTATGATGTATGAGACCCTTGTGTAAGGCTTATCGTGATTGTATAAAGCCCATTCTGATTGTATGAGGCCCATTGAGATTATATGCGGCCCATTATGTTGTGTATGAGGCCCTTGTGTGAGGCCATGGGCCCACTATGTCACGCCTTAAACTCGAAAACCAGGCTCACAAAATTTTTGAACGCCGAATCCAGCGCCAACAACCTCCATACTACCCCATTCTCGGCTCCCGGCACCCATATACCAGGTTTCGATCCTGGGATCCTACAAGGAGGATTTTTAACATGAATTTAATTCGTAATAAGCATAACCCACGAATAATAATCAAGACACCATCACAAAATCCACTATGATTAAAAAACTTTAAGGTACAATGCGCATAAAGGGAAATACAATGATAATAATAACGAAAACTCCTGAAGCTCGACTGCACACTCCTGCTCCTGCTCCTACTAAGCTACGGCTGCATCTTGGCACCGCCTGCATGCATCTATCATGCATAAGCTTATAGAAAGATTAGAGGGTGGTGTAAGTGTGTTGTTGAGACTCAAATATTGCATAATTTTCCCCATTTACATCATGGTTTTATGAAAATGAATAGCTTAACATTCTATTTTACTCATGTATGTGTTACAAGGTGAATTTAAGAGCTTAGATTGAAAAAGGGTGCTAAAAAGCATGAATTTGATGCTCAAGAATCACCAAGGTGAGGGATGGATCTTAGGAGACCAAGATTGAAGAATTCACATGTCAAAGATCCAAGAAAGTCAAGTGAGGAATGAAAAGAATTGAAGATTTGAAGTGAAGAATCCTAAAATCATCCTGAAAAGTGCATTCTGAAGCTCTGAAGTCCTCTTTGGAAAACTATGCAGCAGAAAATCTATTTTAAACAAACTGTGTAGTGAGAAGTCTATTTTAGAAAACTGTGTATATTTGAGCCGGTTTCTAGGGTTTTTTAACTTTGTACGAAAATTGGAGTTCCCTACTTATAAATAGGGCATTCCTAAGTATCATTCAAGGCATCCCAAAGCAAAATTTAATATTTTTAAAGAGTTTTTAAATTTATTAGAGTTTTATAAGTTATTTTTTTTAATCTTTTCTACTTGCATTTATTTCTTTCTTCTTATTTTTTTTCTTTCTTATTTTAATTATGTTTTTCTAAGTTCCTTCTAGCCCAAGCTAAAAGGGAAGCACATGGGTTTAATAATTTTTTAAGATTATGATGATTGACTGTTTTAATGATGACAAGAATGGTGTATGCATGTTATCTATTATATAGGTTTTATTTTTTTATCCTCTTGTGAGATCCATATGTTTCCATCATATGAGATCCACATTGATGGATAGGCTTACCCTAGATCAATCAGATTTCCTAGATATGAGAGGTTCTCAACCTGTTATATTTCTTTGATTTTCATTATCTCATTGATATTGAATTCTTAAAATCACTGACACTTGATAATATATATCAATGGTGCAAATCCATAATTTTTTAATATTTATATCACTTATTAAAATATTTAAACTATTTTATTTTTCGATTAGGCTGACCATAGTGCTCAGATCCTAGTTGTTTTATCCAAGTCATCATGATTTTGGAACATTAACCTATGTGTGGAACTTTGAAGCTTGGGTGTTATTTTATTCAGTTGAATTACATCTATTCAAAAATCCCAAAATCAAATCATCAGTTTAGTTTTTATTACTTAGTTTGTTTTACATTTGATTTTTTCCTTCTTGTAATTCATCTCCCTGTGGGATCGACCCTGTATTCACGGGATATTACTTACGAACCTCTGCACTTGGAGGCAAGCAATCAATTTTTTGGCGCCGTTGCCGGGGAGAGACTGAGATAAATCAGATTTGTGTAAGATAGCTAAGGTAAGTTTTCTTCTAATGTAAGTTCTCTTCTAAACCCTCCAAAATTTCTGTAGATTTTCTTTTCTTTTCTTTTTCTTTGAAAGTAAATTCAGTTGGGTCTTTCAAGCACTAGCTATGATATAAGGTTACCCTGCTTGGGATTTTATCACCCAAGTGCTATGGTTGTCCTACAGTTGCTGTTTGATCACAAAGATCATCTGCTGAATCTATTTTCCAGATTAGCATAGTTTAATTTTTGCATTAGTTTCACTTTTGTTGATTTTTTTTTGTGGACTGAACCCTCATGGTCGGCTCTGTCACCTAGGTTGTTGATTTATTTTTGCTTTGTGGACTGAACCCTCATGGTCGGCCCTGCCGCCTGGGTTGTTGATTTATTTTTACTTTGTGGACTGAACCCTCATGGTCGGCCTTACCGCTTGGGTTGTTGATTTGCTTTTTCTTTGTGGATTGAACCCTCATGGTCGGCCCTACCGCCTAGGTTGTTGATTTATTTTTGCTTTGTGGATTGAACCCTTATGGTCAGCCCTGTCGCCTGGGTTGTTGATTTATTTTGCTTTGTGGATTGAACCCTCATAGTCGGCTATGCGCCTGGGTTGTTGGTTAAGTTTTTATTTTTATTTTAAATATCATACTTGTTATTTGAATTAGTGGTATTTGTTGTGTGGTGTGGATGGTTTATGTCCCATTGGAGTAAGGATCAAAACAATCAACTCTCCTCTGAAGGCGGACTAGTTCTAGGCCTTGATCATTCACTTAGAAGAGGCACTCAACATCACTTGGATTCTATGGCAGACCCAGTTGATAATCTAAATCCAAATCTGCCAGATCCAACTATAAATCAAAATAGAGAAAATCAACCTAATCCTCCTCTTAAGGATGAAAATGAAGTTCATAGGAATGTGTTAAACGAACCATGGACTTTACGTGAACATTTACACCCTGAGAGATCAACTTTACCATCTTGCATAGTGTTCCCTGCTCACACAGGGAACATTGATTTTAAAGTAGGTGTGATTCAATTAATTCCTAAATTTCATGGCTTGGATTCTGAAAGCCCTTACTTGCACCTTAAGGACTTTGAGAAAGTAATTGCAATGTTACAAGTAAATAATGGCAATAGGGATGTAGTTAAGCTTAAGTTATTCTCATTTTTCCTAAAGGATTGGGCCAAAGCATGGCTCAACTCTCAAAGACCTAATACCATCACTTCATGGCAAGCCTTAAGTAGAGAGTTTTTGAAAAAGTTCTTTCCCAAGCACAAAACAAATGCACTAAAACAAGAAATCATGTCATTCTCCCAAAAGGGGAATGAACTATTTTTTTAGGCTTAGGAGCGCTTCAAAGACATTCTAATTACTTGTTCACATCATGGTTATGAACCATGGCACGTGATCGATGCTTTCCGAAAGGGGCTCACCATGGATACCCGTCAGTTCATAGAGATGATGTATGGTGGAACCTTTCTTGACAAAGATCATAATGAAGCTTGGGATTTTCTAGATATGTTAGAAGAGAATACGCAGACATAGGATGTCTCTGTTAAATCAGATCAAACTAGACCCATTCCTAGAGAGAAAGCGAGAATGTATGTCTTAAGAGAGGAAGACGACCTTAATGCAAAATTCGCTGCATTGGCTAGAAAGGTCGAAGCCTTGGAAATTAGGAAGGTTGATATGGTTAAAGAAAACACTTCCTTAGATATTTTTTGTAGCATTTGTAGTAGTACAGACCATGACACAGGATTGTCCAATAATCTCAGTTGTACAAAATATCACGCATGAGCATGATCAAGCAAATGTTATAAATAACTACCAAAGGTCATTTATGCAACCAATGGGAAACACGTATAATTCAAATTGGTGTAACCATCCTAATCTTAGTTGGAGGAATGGACCACAAATTAATGCGCCCAATGCACCTCAAATGCCTCCACAAAACAACTTCTTTGAGGCACCTAACAATGCACCATATGTGCCCCCACCAAAGCGATCATCTGTGGAGGATGCATTGACCGCATTCATGAACTCTCAAGCTCAAATGAATCAGTCTCTAACCCAATCAAATCAGGAATTAAAGATGGTTGTGGCTAGGATTGAGACTCAACTAAATGCTAGGGAAAAAGGCACCCTTCCTTCTCAATCTGTGCCAAACCTTAGAAACACACAGTTCATTGGAGACTCAAATTCAAGTGAGCTACATCATGAACAAGCTAAGGCCATCATTACCTTGAGAAGTGGAAAAGAGGTCGATAATAAGATAATGCAACCGGTAGAAATACCAGAGGATGAGCCACTGTCTCAAGAAAATGATGAACCGGCTATGGTTCAAGAGCCGCAACAGCAAAAGGATAAAGAGACTAAGTCATATGAGCCTCAGTTCCGTTCCCATCTAGACTTCGGAATCCAATTGTCCCCATGAAATATCAAGAGGTGGTGGATGTGTTCCAAAAGGTTACTGTCAATATTTCTCTGCTTGATGCCATTAGACAAATTTCATCATATGCTAAATATCTCAAGGACTTGTGCACTGTAAAGAGGAAATTAAATGTGCACAAAAAGGCATTCCTTACTCAGAAAGTGAGCATTATCATTCAACAAAGGGTTATACCCAAATACAAAGACCCGGGAAGTCCCACTATTCCTTGTATTATTGAGAATTTCCAAGTTAAGCATGATTTACTAGATTTGGGTGCAAGTTTCAACTTAGTACCTTATTCAGTTTATAAACAAATGGGGTTAGGCGAGCTTAAACCAACCACAATTACATTCTAACTCACTGACCACTCCATTAAGGACCAAGGGGAATTTTAGAGGACCTGCTAGTTCAAATGGAGAAATTCTACTTCCCCGTAGATTTTATTGTACTAGACACTGAACCATGTGTAAATGCTAGCGCTCAATTTCCCATCATTTTAGGCCGCCCATTCCTAGCAACTTTAAATGCAATCATAAATTACAGGAATGGAATGATGGACTTGTTTTTTGGTAACATGACTCTAAAGCTAAATATTTTCAATTTATGTAAGCAACCCATTGATAATAATGAGATCCATGAGCTAAATTTCGTGGATTGCTTGATAGAAGAAGAGGAATTGGAACCTAGTCTGACTGAGGAATTGATTCAAGTCATTGGGGACTTGAAAAATTATGATTTAGAAAAAGTGCATGCTGAAATTTCTGATGATAATGAGAGCACTACCACCTAGGACATTGATATGTACTAAAGGAGACCGTGCACTCAAATCCTATCTATCGAGGACTCGTGACCTTTGCCATCACCAACTAATGTTCTAAGCTTGATTTAAAACCACTATCAAATGAGCTTAAGTATGTATGCTTAGGTGAAAATAAAACTTATCTTGTGGTGATCTCTTCATTTTTAGAGAAGGATCAAGAGATTAAATTGTTGAAAGTTCTAAGGGACCACAAAGGAGCCTTGGGCTGGACCATTTCTGACATCAAGGGTATAAGCCCTTCCATATGTACCCATCAGATCCACCTCGAAGAGGATGCCAAACCAATTAGACAACCTCAAAGGCGTCTCAATCCAAACATGATGGAAGTTATAAAAAATAAGGTGATCAAATTATCGGATGTGGGAATCATCTACACAATATTCAATAGTGTCTGGGTGAGTCTAACTCAAGTAGTCCCAAAGAAATCTGGAATAAATATTATGCAGAATTCTAATAATGAACTTATACTAACACGTGTTACCACTGGTTAGCGTGTTTGCATTGACTATAGAAAATTGAACCAGGTCACTAAGAAGGACCATTTCCCTCTACCATTCTTTGATCAAGTTTTAGAAAGGATAGCAGGTCACTCCTTCTATAGTTTTCTTGATTGATATTCTGGATATAACCAAATAAAGATAGCCTTGGAAGACCAAGAGAAAACCACGTTCACTTGTCCATTTGGCACGTTTGCTTTCAAACGGATATCATTTGGATTATTTAATGCCCCAACAACTTTCCAACGGTGTATGTTAAGTATTTTTTCAAATATGGTTGGGAAGTTTCTTGAGGTTTTCATGGACGACTTCTCTGTATTTGGAAGTAGTTTTGAGGAATGCCTCAATAATTTATCTCTTGTCTTGTTTAGGTGTGAAGAGAAACACCTTGTCTTAAATTGGAAGAAATGTCATTTCATGGTTCAAAAGGAAATTGTTTTGGGCCATGTTATCTCTAAAAATGGAATCGAGGTAGATTGCTCAAAACTCGACATTATAGCTAATCTATGCCAAATTTAAGCTTTAACAGCGAAATAAAAGAATATGATAGCCAAATAAAGGAAATTAAGTCACAATGCAGAAATGAAAAGTAGCCTCAATAATCAAGTATTGAGAGATTGATATAAATGTTGTTCTAAGGACAACCTTACACCATAAAAAAAATAAGGGTTTATGGCAGGACAACCTTATTTCTAAAAAGTTCTTTGTATCAAAAACTCAAACTGAAGAGGAATAAATAAATAGCAAGGAATAGAAATATTAAACTATTATAACATTCCCCACAATGCGTGAAATGTAAATATTACAACATTCACATCCACATATACATCCCACAAACTTTGAATGATAAAAGATAGAAAATGAATCACACATCCACAAAGCACAAAGAGTTATAGTGGTTTGCCTGTGTGTTCACTAACTATTAAACAACAGCCACACAGCTTGTTACTCCACTCCTAATATCCTCACTCAGTGGATATCGGCGTTCACTATGAAAATAGGTTTCTCAGGTTCACCTAAAACCTTCACAATTGTGTCTTTCAAATAGGCTTACACAATTCGAAAAACCCCACTTCTGAGTTTTCTGGCTCTCCTCAGATAACCAACAAATTGAGATTTTTCTAGCTTAATCTGAAATAAAACCAAAAGAATGAAATTTACAATAAAGTAAAATACCTGGATTTCTCCTTTTGTTGAAGCCCGAAAGAACCAAATCAGAGTAGAAGTTCGAATAAAAGGTTAATGTCCAATACTCACTTAAGAAATGGTTCTAGGTTCTAGATTGATTTTAAATTAAACTAGTTGGGCTAGCTATATTTGATTTTGATTCCAAGAAGAAGGAATATCACAATTCCTCTTTTTAATTCAGATTGAAATATAGAAACAAAATGAAATCAATAAAGCTAACAAAAGAGAATATTAAATATGTACAAATTAGCTTAAAATGAACATAAACTTATCTCAGAGTGATGCCTTAATTTTACTTAAATTCAGTTATCAAACTCTGAAATTCGTCGTCTATTTATAGTTTCAGAAACTCGCCTATGACTGGTCCTAAGGACAGTACGACTGGTTGTAGAAGAAACGGATTTTTGAAATTTTGAGCGCGATCAGATCAGACCGTTCCACTACTGGTCGTAAGGTGTCCACGACTGGTCATGAGCCCTCCACGACTGGTCGTGACATACCCACGACTAGTCATGACATACTCACGACTGGTCGTGAGAAACCGGAAATGGTTGCTGGAGTTTGAGTCATAGAACCAGGACTGGTCGTAGGAGGAGTCGTGCACTATTCACACGATCAGTCGAGAAGGCTTCAGGACTGGTCGTAGCTCAACCAAAAAATTTTGAAAATTACAACAACTCAGGACTGGTCTTGGAATTTCTTGGACTTGTCGAGCCAGTGCTAGAACTGGTCGAACAAGGTCCAAGACTAGTCTTAGAACAGTCCAAACACTTATAAAAAGATTCAATTTGAATTATGTATACAAAATGTCCTACCCTAAGGTCAATCTAAGGTCATTCATACCTTAAATGTGAAGAATGGACATTGAATCTTCATAAGATAGTTGACCTTTGAAGATTGTAAAACTTGGGATCTCTATACTTGATGTAGCATTGAACTTGAGATCTTCTAGAGCTTGAATTACACTTCATTTCGAGTTGTACACGAACTTGAGTCTTGGAACAAGATCACTTCTTTCGTTGTAGCTTGTACTTGTACTTCTTGAAATGGTTTGAAGTAAATCTTCGTTCTTGACTTGAAGCAACGTGTTTAGAGAGGAGATGCAATGTCTTGATCATATATACCAATGAGCTACACAAGACATAGATTATACAAGACATAAATTGATGTTACAAAATTTAACAACCAAAGGAGCATAAAACCATAACACTTACAATCTCCCCCTTTGTCAAATTTGTGACAAAACATACTCAATAATAATATAACCAATACACATTCAAAGAATCATGTATGCACTAGTTATAAGAGAAAACCAATTACAACCTGGTTAAAGAATCATGCACCAGTTATCATCAACTAGCACATAACATTATGAACTAGGCACAACATAGGCAAAACATCTCCTCACATACTCCCCCTGAGTAACACACACATATATCCAAAAAAATTTATATGCTACCCACAATATCCATGACATAAGTAATCAATCCAAATATTTCTCCCCCTTTTTGGCACAATATAACAAAGGAAGAAGAAGAAAAAATGGAAAATGATAAGAAACAGGAGTAATAGAGGATTAACTAGACAAGATATAAGCAGATTAACGTCCACATACCATTAACTAGTTTAAACAAAAGTCAGTAAACCAAATAAAGTTCACAAACTAACTCAAGTAGACTTAAAGTTATTACAGACCAAAGAGTAAAGCACTTAATCAGATCCTAAAGAAGGCACAGGAATGGTAGGATACAGTTGATGAAGCCCCTTGTTTAAGCGCCTAAGATACTTGCGCATATATTTAAACCGTAAATCATGTGCAACATTCATATTCTCTACCTTCTCCTCTACAGCATAAAGACGAGCATCAAAATCAGATGGCTCATAGTTAGGATCATTAGCAGAATCAGAATCAATTTCATCAAAAATATCATCCATATTTATATCATCAGGAGGAAGATCACCAGCTTCTTCTTCATTCCCTACTTTAGCTGCATCACCACCCACATTCACTTGGCTAGGAGCCAATTCCAATTTCATCTTGTTAATATTTGAATTGTTAAAAATAAGATGATGGATAGGAGCCTCTCCAACAGGCATAGCAACTAGCATGTGAGTAGTTAAAACAGTCATAAGATATGCAAACAGAATATCACTATGACCTGGATGGAGACGAAACTGAATGATGGAATGACATATCAAAGAAGGAAGACAAACTTTAGTACCAGAGATGACAGAATGCAAAACCCGAACCATAAAGGATGTAAGCTCTATTTTATTACCAGAACGCGGATACAGATTTGAAATAAAGATTCTGTGGAGAACCCTATATCTGGGTAACAAGTATTTTGAGGGGAGCACATTTCATTTATGAGTCCATTATACATTCATATTACATAGATCTCTAGTGAGCATGCATTTTTCTGATTCTGAGGGTTTCTCAACTAGAGTATGAATAGGAATACCCTAGTCATTAACTGGTATGTCCATTAGCCCTGAAATCAGATGGCGATATATTTCAAATGGACCTTCTCTAGCATTAATTTTAAACGTTAAATTCTCAGTTGAAAAATCAGAGATACATGCAAACATGGACTAATTAATAGACTGATATGTAGGCCCACCCCAATGTAAGATGTTTGCCCATCTTACAGCTTGAAGAAGTGGGAGAATACCAAAAGGAGAAATGTGTTCAAGATCGACAAATCGCTCAACAATAACATTGCGCAAACGCAAATCCCGCACATATGAGGGATCATCTTCGGGTGACCGAAGGTGGTGCCATGTTATTGGAGTAGATCTAGAAGAAGATGGACCATGGGAAGCTTTCTTTTTCCCTCTAGCATCCATTAGGAATAAGAAAATTAATGTACTAAGGAGTTGCAAAAGATGAGGAATGGGTTTTCTCAAAATCAAAATTTGAGAAGAAAACCCCAAATAACTCAACAAAGCTTGAAATCAAGCACTCCAATGAAAAAATTGAAGAAAATAGATCATGAATCTTCAAGAATAACTGAAAAAAATGCACTAACCTTGACGAATCAAACAGTAGGGTTCGACTAGTCGTGCCATGGCTTGTTGGAGAGAAAAGAAGAAATGAGGAAGATGATAGTTTTTCCCAAATTAAAGAGACCAGCACGCTACACAACCGCTCTTAGGCCATCCTCGACCAGTTGTACCACAACCGGTCGAGCACATCCTCGACTGGTCATGTACCAACATAAACATGCATTTTTCATATAAATTTGAAATTTAAACTAATAATTTATCAAATATATATACATTATGATACAACTATGCATGGATAATCAATTTAAAATGCACATACCAAGATCAAATTTTAATTTATTAAACCTCCTTTTGTCAAGCGGTTTAGTGAAAATGTTAAAAAGTTGAATCTCGTTAGAAATGTATTCCAAAGATATCAGTTTTTCTTCCAGTAATTCACAAATGTAATGATACCTAATGTTAATGTTCTTAGTACGTGAATGCTGGATTGGATTTCTTGAAATATTTATAGCACTGGAATTATCACAATATAATATCATTGATTCCTATGCAATTCCATAATCGCTTAACGTACGTTTCATCCAAACAAGCTGAGTACATACATTTCCTGTTGCAATGTATTTAGCCTCAGCAGTTGAGAGCGATATAGAACTTTGCTTCTTACTAAACTAAGAAACCAAAACATTTCTAATATAGAAACAACCACCACTGGTTGATTTCCTGTCATCAATATTACCAGCCCAATCAGCATCTAAGTACCCAGCCAATTGAACACTAGTATCATATAGATACCAAAGACCCAATTTAGAAGTACTTGCGGCATATTGCATAATCCTCTTAACAGCAGTTAAATGTGACTCTTTAAGATCAGATTGATATCTAGCGTAAATACCAACACTTAAAGCAATATCAGGTCTACTTGCAGTTAAATAAAGTAAACTGCCAATCATACTACGATATAATTTAGGATTCACATTTTTACCTTTAAAGTCCTTTGAGAGTCTTAAAGTTGTACTCATAAGAGTATCAAAATTCTTACCGTTCTCAAATCTGAACTTTTTGATTAAGTTCAGAGCATATTTGGTTTGAGAAATAAAAATGCCATCAGATTGTTGTTTCACTTGCAATCCTAGGAAGTAATTCAATTCCCCAACCATGCTCATTTCAAACTTAGATTTCATTAAATCTGTAAACTCAACAGTCATGTTAGAACAGGTAGATCCATAAATAGTATCATCAACGTAGATCTACACTATTAAGATGTGATCATTAAGTTTCTTAACAAAGAGAGTCTTATCTACACTTCCCATTTGAAAATCATGACTTAGTAAAAACTTAGTCAATTTCTAGTACCATGCTCTGGCAGCTTGTTTTAAGTCGTAGAGAGCCTTTTCAAGGCAATAGACATGATCAGTGTTCTTAGGGTCTTTAAAACCCATTGGTTGTTCAACATATACTTCTTCATGCAGATCACCATTTAAGAAGGCACTCTTCACATCCATTTGATAAATTTTGAATTTTCTAAAGCAAGTAATGGATATAAATAGTCTGATTAACTTAAGACGAGCTACTAGGGCAAAGGTTTCATCATAATCAATACCCTCAATTTGAGTGTACCCTTGTACAACCAGTCTAGCCTTGTTGCGAATTATATTACCAAGTTCATCAGACGTATTTTTAAAAATCCACTTTGTTCCGATAATATGTTTATCTTTAGGTCTAAGAACAAGATACCAAACATCATTTCTCACAAATTGGTTGAGCTCTTCATGCATCACAACAATCTAGTTTTCGTCAGTAAGTATAACACTTGATCCATCCTATAAGTACAACCGACTGGTTAGTAGGTGGGACTCACCTTCCGAAATAAAACTCGATAATGCCTGCATAAACAATTCAAATACTCAAAAGAACCCCTTATACTACACCCCTCATAATGCGACCATAAATAACCGAAACCGATACCATGATGACTACCTTGACCATTTCATACCATTTTATGCCTATGTGCACGATGATTGACGCTTTTGGCCAGACCTAGATTGACTATGCATAGTATACACCCGACTAACTAGAACCCCAAGGCTCCAAAACCTATTCTATATCGACCACCACATCGCCGTGATCACGGAGGTACCACCCGTGCATCTGTGTGACGCTCCGTTAGTGAGATACGCCGTGAAGAATAGTCAGTGTCTCATGTGCGCAAGGTGCCATATAATATGTGCACAACACATGCTCCCACACATGTACCATACCACACATGCGTAAGAGAATCTTTACCCATGTGTGTGATGTCACACACCCATACCCCTCCCTCTCTCATGTACACCCCAAAGTCAACTCTTCTCCATACCATCTCTCATGCATGACATCATCACACCATGTCATCCCATGCCCCTTTAATCCACATTAATTCTTAATCATGTACAAATTCCCATAATCTTAACCTAAGCTAAGATTAATCACATTAGCTTAATCTAACCATAATCTTATCCATTTCTCTATATAAACCCCTCCACCCCATGGCATTTTCACCATTTTTTTCTACAACAAGAGAGAGAGAGAGAGGGAGAGGAGTGATCTTAGTGGGCCATTAATCTCATCCCTTCCATCCATCTCAACCATCCATTCCATCAATTTCATCCCTTCCATCCATCTCAACCATCCATTTAATCCATCAAGGTAAGTACACCCTCCTCACTTATTCTTATTTTATTTTTTTGTGTTTATGTATAGTGGAGATGATGATGATGATCTAGATAATTATAATGATGTTGATGATGTAATTAATGGTGTGGATGCATAGAAAATGAAAAAAAATGCAAAATCAAATTATCAAGGACTTCATGTGGGACCCATGATAGTAGGCCCCACCAAAATGTTTCTATGCCATCCAAACTGTCCATGTATGGGGCCAAACTCACACACACCACACAGAAATTTAAAAATAAAAATAAATAAATAAATAAATAGATAAATCAATAAATAAATAAAATAAATATAAATATATATATATAGAGAGAATATATGGGAGGGTGGACGCTGACAGCATCCAGGAGATGCTGCAGGAAGCAGCGTGTTGACAGCGCCCAGGAGACGCTGCAGGAAGTAGCGTCTAAGTTACTTTGATAGGGGAAGGGGGTTGTGTGCCCAAAACACTCCCAACATGACTTTTGTATCTAATCCACACCGTCCATCCTATTTTCTAGATCATTTTAGGTGTTGAGCCGAAAAATGAAGCCAATCCGAATCGCTGGCGGGCCACAATATAGAAAACAGTAATAATTATGGTTAAAGTCTGTTAGGGCCCACTGTAATGTTTCTACACTTCAAAAAAATACTGAATATTGGGCTCGTTTGACCCGTCCTGAGCTAGAGGACCCAATAGATGGATTAGATAGTCCTGATGTAGGCCCCACCACTAAAAAACCATAAAAAATTCAAAACAAATATACAGCAGACGCTGTTGCTGTCGTTACAGCTAGCGGCGTCCTGCTGCTGGATGCTGGAAGAAGGGTGGGTCCCACCACTGCTCCCACCTTGATGTATGTCGACTATCTACACTGTCCATTTGATGAGTCTCCTTTAAAAATTGGGTCATCCCAAAAATTAGTCGTAAATGGAACTCGGGTGGCCCACACCATCTAAAATTAGGTGAAGACATGTTAAAACATATAAAAGCACTCGCTAGGCCCCACCTGAAATTTGGATGCATCTGAAACTTGGATTGACCTCTTAATCAAGCGAGACACACATAATGGATGGACTGGATTCGTGAACCACACCTTGGTGGGCCTAACAAATGATTAAGAATGTTTTAATGAAGGGTGACCCCCTCGCCCTTTGCATATGGTGTGCCTTACACAAGTCACTGGTGAACTTGATTTTTTAACCCTAGGCCCACCACGTAACGGTGTATCTAATTGATGGGGCAGATGTTCGACACGCATCACGCAGGGTCCACTCAGTTGTCTAACTATTAGGGCAGGCATTCAACACGCATCATGATGGGCCCACATAGCTCGATCATTTTGGGCCCACATCAACTCGACCTCATGGGAAGTCCCCATGTGCTGGACCACTTAGAACCTTTTCCTATATATAGATATATATATATATATATATATATATATATATATATATACAATTGTTAGTTGGTTAGTACACCTCACTATTAGTCCACACTTCACTGTTAGCCACCCCCACTAGTGATCCATACCAAGACCTAAGTGTTGAAATGAGGTATCTTTCACTCAGTTTACCACCTGAGCTATGGATCAGGGTGTATATACATAATACATACTAAATTTTATGCATCTCAATAACTATATGTTCTCCTCATCAAAGCCCAATCCAAGGCCCATATAAGCCCACCATGAATACTTCATTGTGTATTGGACTTAAGGTCACCCTATATGATAAGAATTTGTGGCCCAATTTCATAATTATCTTAAATAGTCATACTAGGCATGTAAATCACCCAATACAATGCAATGATCAAATCATGGAGGATGCAATTCGATTGTTAGTAGGATATTCATACATAAGAAGGGATGTTAATTTATAAAAATGAGTCATAACTAAAATTGCGATCAAGTACCATAGTTTATAAATTACAAGACTACAATTCGACTAGTCATGATTAAAACAAGAAGAGAAAAGTATTTTGTAGTCGAAAGTACCAAGCTACGAGGCTACAAGTTGACAGCATTATGTAGGAATTGGTTACCCAGGTACGCGGCTCTTTGATAATCTTGCACCCTGCATATCGGTATACATTGAGTTCTAGTTGTCCTTGAGTCGCTTGTCATTATCATCACTATGCATCCATGGCATGATATATGATGAGAAATAGTAACTAAATTCTTTACAACATCACGGATTGACCGTATTATGATAAGGATGATGATATTGAATCATGGACACTGGAAATATGAAAATGGTAGGGGATGATGTGCCCCTTGGGTTGAGAGACCCTAAACCCCAATGGTACCTTAGGATGCCTCACCGTTGGACCGAGTGGATACATGAGCCATGGATTTGACTCCCACTGACGAGGCCAGGTTGAGAAGGGATATGTCCAACCCACCTTAGGGTTGAGGTGGAAAACGGGGACCGGTTTGACCCGCCGGCGAGGAGATGCACGAACGAGGTCCGCTACTAGTGTACAAAATGTTGGTTGTAACCTCGTTGGTGGGTAGTAAGGTCGATTGCTAGTGTTTAGCGCATGGGCATCGACCCCGGTGGATCCTAAGTTCGAACAATATATTGATCATAGTAGACAGGATGATGTTCAAGAGTTGTGTGGTCAAGTTCGTGGTGAGAGGACTTTTGGCAGGTGTTTCTACAGTTAGCATACAGTTATGTTATGCATTTCACAGATGATCATGCTCCATCATTCATTAAGACATCGCTTTTCACAGTTCTTTCATTATATCTTTTATGTTAACTTATCATGTGGACTTTCCATTTGTCAATTCTATCTTTTATGTTAACCTATCTTGCGTACTTACCATGAAGGATTTGCACTTGTTAAGTTATAAGACTTGTCTTTTAACGACTCAAGTAAAGGATCTAAAGAAGAAAAACAAGCGACTACGAGTTAGGTGCCATGTCAAGGGAACTGATTTGACTTTTGAAAATTTTGAATTGTACATGATGAATATATGTATTGCGTAGACAGATGTTGTACTTTTGAAATTTTATAGTACCTAGTTTACTTGTATGCAGATGTTACTTATCTTATCTCTAATGTTTCTTTTGTGAAGAATGAATGGTGAGATTTATCCTTTACATTACCCTGCCAGACGCTGAGATTGGGGCTTAGTATGTGAGCATTGGCTACCAATCTCGGAGTTCGGCTTATCATGCGCCAGATCCAATAGACATAGCGGTATTCTAAGACTATTGGGTCTGGGCTGTGACAATGTTGGTATCAGAGCATGAGATAAGGGATTACCTATGGACAAGTATCCATTTAGGAGAAAGCTAGAGTTCTAAAACTTGAAAACCGACTCAACAACTTAGAAACACTAGGTTTCCCTTTAAGGAACTTAGAAAAAGTTATTTATATAAGAGGTTAGGAAGATACACTCTTTGTTATTTGACCTTAAGAGACTATTTTAGGCTATAACTAACTGAGGCATCCATTTTCTATTGTAAATCACGGCGCCTAAGAAGGCCACTAGAACCAAAACAACAGTAGAGCACGAGCCATCTGAGGATCACATGCCAAGGCACCATATACTCCTCAGGATGCCACTTCGATTAAGGAAATCCTTCGTTCCATGGCATCTCTGATGGAACGTCAGGAGAGGAGGTCTGCAGAGGCATCTTCCATATCAGAGTAGTCAGCTTTAATTCAAGAATTCCAGGCTTTACGACCCCCTCGATTTAAAGGGTAGCTAGATCCGCTTGAGGCCGACCGATGGAGGACCCAGGTTATTAAGATTTTAGATGTGATGGGGTGTCCTGATTCCTAGAGAGTGTCACTTGCTACCTTCACACTAGAGGGAGAAGTAGAGTCATGGTGGCAGTTAGTTAAGAAGGAAGCTGGGTCGAGTATAGTATGGAGTTGGAGCATATTCAGCGACAAGTTCGACAAAAAATATTTTCCTAAAAGTATTCGAGAAAAGATGGTGTTAGAATTTATATCTCTTGAGCAAGGAACTTTATCTTTGGCCCAATACGAGGCCAGATTCATTGAGCTATCCCATTTTGCATCAGATCTAATTTCAACCCCCAGTATGAAAGCTCGCAAATTTGAGAAGGGACTTCATCCTGGCTTGATGAGTAGGGTAGTACCTTTACGACTCCCTACATTTGAAGAGGTGACAGACCGAGCTAAGATCATAGAAGCAGATTTCAAAGAGATGAACAAGACTTGTGAGCAGCCGCTTTGGAGACAAGACAATAAGAACAAGAGGAGGGGAGGCCCAACTTAGCAGTTTTGTCCATAAAAAAGGCTTGCTAGGTAAGGACCGGCCGTTCGGGAACCCTAGCGAGATTCGCAGTGATTAGCATTTCAAGGGACATGTTTTAGGTGTGGTGGAGTATGCCATCAGGTCAGGTCTTGCCCCAATCCGCCAGATGTCTCTGTAGAGCGGAAGGATATGTTTTCTTATAGACAGTAACCTCATGGTCACACCCAGCAGAGACCTTTTCAGCAACACCAGACTCAACAATACCATCCTTCACAATAGACTCAACAGTATCGGCCTCAACAATAGCCTCAACAACGCTAGCAGCAGCAGCCACTCTAAGGTCGAGACCACTCTCAGCAGTACCAGAGACCGCCCCAGAAACAGCAGGTAAGATTTGGAGCGACTACCCAACCTCGTGTATATGTTATTCAACAGACTGATCCTCAATCATCAGCAACGATACTCGAGGGTACGACTACTCTCTTCTCATCATTTGCACACACCTTATTTGACTCAGGCGCATCCCATTCATTCATATCATCATCACTCGTAAATACGTTGGGGTTAGAGCTAGAAAGGGTAGTAGAAGAGTTATTAGTAACCACACCATTAGGTAAGCATTCTAACCTAAGCCTTATCTGCAAGGATTGCCCGGTAATGATTGGAGATCACATCTTGCCTGACAATTTATTTGTTATAAAGATGTTGAAGCTGGATGTTATTTTGGGTATGGATTGGATGGCCGCATATCATGCATCATTAGATTATTTCGAAAGGACAATCACCTTCTCTATAATTAGCCAGCCATAGTTCCGGTTCAGGATTCTGCTAGTAGAGCAGACAGGGACATCCTTGGCCTGCCTAGTAGAAGAAGAAAGGACCCTAAGTATCGAGGAGATTCCAATCGTATGCGAATGTCTCGATGTCTTTCAAGACATCCTGGGCTTACCTCGTCAAAGGGCAGTGGAGTTTTGTATTGACCTGATGCCAGGTACTACACCCATTTCAAAAGTGCCATATCACATGGCACCCATGGAGTTGGAAGAATTGAAGAAGCAGTTGGAGGAACTTCATGCTTTGGGCTTTATTCGACCGAGTAGTTCTCCTTGGGGAGCACCGGTCCTATTCGTCAAGAAGAAGGATGGGTCGTTGAGACTTTGTGTGGATTACAGGGAGCTAAATAAAGTGACCATCAAGAATAAGTATCCATTACCAAGGATTGACGATCTGTTCGATCAGCTTAGGGAGGCGCAGTTCTTCTCGAAGATCGACCTACGTTCTGGATACCATTAAGTTCGAGTTCGAGTTCGAGAGGAGGACATTCCTAAGATGGCTTTTCGCACCAGATATGGCCACTTCGAGTTCCTAGTCATGTCCTTCGGACTGACGAACGCTCCGGCCGTATTATGCAATTGATGAATGAGGTATTTTGCCCTTATCTCGACCAGTTTGTGGTAGTATTCATAGACGATATTTTGATATATTCGTATACCCGGGAGGAGCATGAGCATCATCTATGCACTGCTCTGTAGACACTTTGTAATCATCAGTTATATGCCAAATAGGAAAAGTGTGAATTTTGGCAGGAAGAAGTGAAGTTTCTTGGCCACGTCATTACTAAAGGAGTGGCCATAGATCTGGCTAAAGTCGAGCACGTGCTTAAGTGGTAGCAACCCACTAATGTCACAAAAATTTGAAGCTTTTTGGGTTTAGCAGGATACTACAGACGGTTTATTTGAGGGTTTTCTCGTATAACGACACCTCTGACACGACTGACCCATAAAGGAGCACTTTTTAATTGGAGTGAAGCCTGCGAGAAGGCATTTGCGGAGTTGAAAGATAAGTTGACAATGACACTAGTTCTCACCTTGCCATCGGAAAATGAAGGGTTTGTAGTATACATAAATGCCTCACGAGTTGGATTGGGTTGTGTGCTGATGCAGCATGACGAAGTTATAGCATACGTTTCTTGACAGTTGAAGGCCTATGAGAAGAATTACCCCACGCATTACTTAGAGTTGGCCGCGGTAGTGTTTGCAGTAAATATATGGCGGCATTATCTATACGGGGTCAGATTTCAGCTGCTCATGGACCACAAGAGCCTTAAGTATTTATTCTCTCAGAAGGAGATTAATCTGTGGCAGAGAAGGTGGTTAGAGTTGTTAAAGGATTATGATTTTTCTCTTCAATACCACCCAGGTAAGGCCAATGTTGTAGATGATGCCCTCAGTCACCAGCCACGAGGAATTATTTCTCACCTTATGGTTCGATAGTGGAAAATGTTGGAAGAAATAAGGGACTTTGATTTTGAGTGGAACTTACAGTCAGCTACTGTGCATTTTGCAAGCTTATCCATTCAACCATCACTTATATCTCGAGTCATTGAGGCATAACAGGCTGACCCAGCGATCATCAATCGCCGTAAGGAAATGATTGATGAAGGTTCATCCGAATGGCACGTCGGTGTAGATGGTGGACTTCACTATAAAGGGCGACTGCATGTGCCAGAAGATGCGAAGCTGAGGCAAGAAAAATTGACCAATGCACACCGGTCCAAATTCACGATCCACCCAAGCAGTACAAAGATGTACCGTGATGTTAAGAGACAATATTGGTGGCTAGGGATGAAGCGTCACATTGCTGAATTTGTCGCCCAATGTGATACATGTAAAAGGGTCAAAGCTGAGCATCAACAACCCTCTAGTACCTTACAACAACTGGAGATTCCTTAGTGGAAGTGGGAGCACATTACAATGGATTTTATTATGGGGTTATTGCAGACTCCTCAAGGTCATGGTGCCATCTGGGTCATCGTTGATCGACTGACGAAGTCAGCGCATTTCCTACCTATACGTGCTACCCACTTTATGGACCGATTTGCTTAGTTATTTGTTAGTGAGATCATCAGGCTACATGGAGTGCCGGTATCAATAGTATCCGACCGTGACCCAAGGTTCACGTCACAATTCTAGAAAAGCTTTCAGTGAGCCTTGGGTGTGACTTTGAAGTACAGCACCGCCTACCACCCCCAGACAATGACAAATGAGTTTGGTAGGAACCATCAGCATGGCCCCTAATACTTCAAAGTAGGCGGTGCTGTACTTCAAAGTCACACCATCAGCATGGCTGAATAATGAGTAGCTGGGATACTCAAGCAACCATCAGCATGGCTCCGTATGAGGCCTTGTATGGCCAGCCTTGTAGGTCACCTAGTTGTTGGACAGAAGTTAGAGAGTGGAGTTTGCTCAGGCCTGAAATTGTTCAGCAAACCTCAGAGAAGATAGAGCTTATCAGAAAGAGTATGCACACCGCTCAAAGCCAACAAAAGAGTTATGTTGATCGCTAGTGTAAGGAATTGGAATTTACTGTCGGAGATTATGTTTACCTCAAGGTCTCGCCCATGAAGGGCATATTTCAATTTGGCAAGCAAGGAAAGCTTGCCCTGTGTTTTATAGGTCCCTTCGAGATAGTAGAGCGGATTGGCTAAGTGGCATATTGACTAGCCTTGCATCCCCAGTTGTCTGGTGTTCACAATGTATTTCATGTATCCATGTTGAGGAGGTGTGAGCCGGAGACAGAGAACATTATCGATTGGGAACCAATTGAAATCCATGAGGATGTGTCATACATAGAACATCAGATTCGTATCTTGGATCAAAAGGAGTAGGTCCTTTGGTCAAAGACAATTCCGTTGGTGAAAGTTCAATGTGGACACCATAACGAAGCAGAGGCCTCGTGGGAACATGAGGAGGACATTGGAAAGAAATATCCCCACTTGTTTTAATGAACTTTATAAACACCATAAAAACATCACCAATGTATGATATCCTTTTTGCAATAAAAAGGGTTTCTGTCATTTCACTTTTTTGTCATGAAGCCCGCATTTTATCCAATGTATTAGATATTTCGAGGATGAAATTTCTATAAGGAGAGGAGAATTATAACACTTGATCCATCCTATAAGTACGACCGACTGGTTAGTAGGTAAGACTCACCTTCCGAAATAAAACTCGATAATGCCTGCATAAACAATTCAAATACTCAAAAGAACCCCTTATAGTACACCCCTCATAATGCGACCATAAATAACCGAAACCGATACCATGATGACTAACCTGACCATTTCATACCATTTTATGCCTATGTGCATGATGATCGACGCTTTTGGCCAGACCTAGATCGGCCGTGCATAGTACACACCCGACTGACCAGAACCCCAAGACTTTGAAACTTATTCCATATCGACGGCCACATCGCTGCGATCGCGGAGGTACCACCCGTGCATCTGTGCGACACTCCATTAGTGAGATACGCCACGAAGAATAGTCAGTGTCTCATGTGTGCAAGGCCCCATATAACATGTGCACAACACATGCTCCCACACATGTCCCATACCACACATGGGTGAGAAAATCTCTACCCATGTGTGTGATGTCACACACCCATATCCCTCCCTCTCTCATGTACACCCCAAAGTCAACTCTTCTCCTTACCATCTCCCATACATGACATCATCACACCATGTTATCCCATGCCCCTTTAATCCACATTAATTCTTAATCATGTACAAATTCCCATAATCTTAACCTAAGCTAAGATTAATCACATTAGCTTAATCTAACCATAATCTTATCCATTTCTCTATATAAACCCCTCCACCCCATGGCATTTTCACCATTTTTTTCTACAACAAGAGAGAGAGGGAGAGGGAGAGGAGTGAACTTAGTGGGCCATTAATCTCATCCCTTCCATCCATCTCAACCATCCATTCCATCAATTTCATCCCTTCCAACCATCTCAACCATCCATTTAATCCATCAAGGTAAGTACACCCTCCTCACTTATTCTTTTTTTTTTGTGTTTATGTATAGTGGAGATGATGATGATGATCTAGATAATTGTAATGATGTGATGATGTGATTAATGGTGTGGATGCATAGAAAATGAAAAAAATGTAAAATCAAATTGTCAAGGACTTCATGTGGGACAGTGGGCCCCACCAATGCCATCTAAACTGTCCATGTATGGGGCCAAACTCACACACACATCTCTCACACACCACACAGAATTTTAAAAATAAAAATAAATAAATAAATAAATAGATAAATCAATAAACAAATAAAATATATAAATATATATATATATAAACACTCCCAACATGACTTTTGTATCTGATCCACTTCGTCCATCCTATTTTCTAGATCATTTTAGGCATTAAGCCGAAAAATGAAGCCAATCCGAATTACTGGCGGGCCACAATATAGAAAACAATAATAATTATGGTTAAAGTTTGTTAGGGCCCACTGTAATGTTTCTGTACTTCAAAAAAATATTGAATATTGGGCTCATTTGACCCGTCCCGAGCCAGAGGACCTAATAAATGGATTAGATCGTCCTGATGTAGGCCCCACCACTGAAAAACCACAAAAAAAAAATTAATCATAAAAAATATACAGTAAATGCTGTTGCTGTCAGCATCCTCTGGACGCTACAGCCAGCAGCATCCTGCTGCTGGACGTTGGAGGAAGGGTGGGTCCCACCACTAGTCCCACCTTGATGTATGTTGACTATCTACACCGTCCATTTGATGAGTCTCCTTTAAAAATTGGGTCATCCCAAAAATCAATCGTAAATGGAACTCAGGTGGCCCACACCATCTAAAATTAGGTGAAGACATGTTAAAACATATAAAAGCACTCGCTGGGCCTCACTTGAAATTTGGATGCATCTAAAACTAGGACTAACCTCTTATAAATGGGACACACATAATGGATGGACTGGATTCATGAACGACACCTTGGTGGGCCCAACAAATGATTAAGAATGTTTTAATGAAGAGTGACCCCCTCGTCCTTTGCATATGGTGTGCCTGACACAAGTCACTGGTGGATTTAATTTTTTAACCCTAGGCCCACCATGTAACGATGTATCTAACTGATGGGGCAGATGTTCGACACGCATCAGCTGGGTCCACACAGTTGTCTAACTGTTGGGGTAGGCGTTCAACACGCATCATGATGGGCCCACACAACTCGATCATGTTGGGCCCACAACAGCTCAACCTCATGGGAAGTCCCCATGTGCTGGACCACTCAGAACCTTTTCCTACACACACACACACACTTTTTAGCTAGTTAGTACACCTCACTATTAGTCCACACTTCACTATTAGCCACCTCCACTAGGGATCCATACTAGGACCTAAGTTTTGAAATGAGGTATCTTTCACTCAGTTTACCACCTGAGCTATGGATCAGGGTGTATATACATAATATATATATGGTGAAACTAAATTTTGGGCCTCTTAATAACTATATGTTCTCCTCGTCAAAGCCCAATCCAAGGCCCATATAAGCCCACCATGAATACTTCGTTGTGTATTGGACTTAAGGTCACCGTATATGACAAGAATTTGTGGCCCTATTTCATAATTATCTTAAATAGTCATACTAGGCATGTAAATCATCCAATACAATGCAATGATCAAATCGTGGAGCATGCAATTCGATTGTTAGTAAGATATTCATCATAAGAAGGGATGTTAATTTATAAAAATGAGTCATAACTAAAATTACAATCAAGTACCATAGTTTATAAATTACAAGACTACAATTAGACTAGTCATGATTAAAATAAGAAGAGAAAAGTATTTTGTAGTCGAAAGTACCAAGCTACGAGGCTACAAGTTGACAGCATCATGTAGGAATTGGTTACCTAGGTACGCGGCTCTTTAATAATCTTGCACCTTGCATATTGGTATACATTGAGTTCTAGTTATCCTTGAGTCGCTTGTCATTATCATCACTATGCATTCCATGGCATGATATTGATGAGAAATAGTAACTAAATTCTTTACAACATCACGGATTGACCGTATTACGATAAGGATGATGATATTGAATCATGGACACTGAAAATATGAAAATAGTTGGGGATGATGTGCCCCTTGGGTTGAGAGACCCTAAACCCCAATGGTACCTTGGAATGCCTTATTGTTGGGCCGGGTTGATACATGAGCCATGGATTTGACTCCCACTAACGAGGCCAGGTTGAGAAGGGGTATGTCCGACCTGCCTTCGGGCTGAGGTGGCAAATGTGGACCGGTTTGACCTGCCGGCGAGGAGAAGTGCAAATGACATCTGCTACTAGTGTACACAATGTTGGTTGTAACCACATTGGTGGGTAGTGAGGTCGATTGTTGGTGTCTGGCACATGGGGCATCGACCCCGGTGGATCTTAAGTTCCAACAATATATTGATCATAGTCGACATGATGATGTTCAAGAGTAGTGCGGTCAAGTCCATGGTGAGAGGACTATTGGCAGGTGTTTCTAGAGTTAGCATACAGTTATGTTATGCATTTCATAGATGATCATGCTCCATCATTCATTAAGACATCGCTTTTCACAGTTCTTTCATTATATCTTTTATGTTAACTTATCATGTAGACTTTGCATTTGTCAATTATATCTTTTATGTTAACCTATCTTGCGTACTTACCATGAAGGCTTTGCACTTGTTAAGTTATAAGACTTACTTGTCTTTTTACCACTCAGGTAAAGGATCTAAGGAAGAAAAATAAGTAGCGACTACGAGTTAGGTGCCACATCAAGGGAACTGATTTGACTTTTAAAAATTTTGAATTGTACATGATGAATATATGTATCACGTAGACACACTACAAGAAAAACGGGCAAAGGCTACGGCCAAAAACCATAGCAAAAGCCCTTTTGCTACGAATATGATCCGTAGCACGTCCGATGCTATTGGTGTGGTAGCTAAAGGTATAGCTATGGATTATATCCGTAGCAATAGATACCAATAGTGACGGACGCACTACGGATCATATCCATAACAAAACGGATTTTATCCGTAGTAATAGATACCAATAGCACCAAAATATCCATAGCAATAGATGTCAATAGCTATGGACAAAAGTCGTAGCTATAACTACGGATTATATTTGTAGCTATTTTTTAAAAAATTGTAATAATACAACCTGTTTCCATTGCAAGAACCTGCTGTGATTGATAACTCATCTAAGCTTAATGCTGATCGAAATAGTACATAAAATGCAATCAGAAAAAATGATGCATTTATTACAAATAGCAATCAAATCATACAATGCATCCTACATTCACATTTCTAAATAAACAATACTTCACTTTGCTCAACCTCTCATAAGAATTACATCTAAGGCGTGCCCTCATGTGCAAGAAACAAATACACTCCAACATAGTAAACACCCTCCATATGTATTCAATAATGCTCATGTTTTTACAGAACTTTCTTCCTTCAGACGGTCAATTTCAGCAAATGCAGAAGATAGAGCTTCTTCTTTCCTTGAAACTGTAGATGTAACTTCTGTAGACTTCGACACAAGATCACTTTCAAGTTCTGAAACCTTTCCCTTGAGAAAATGAATTTCATCCTCCATTAACTTCTTTAGCTTGTCAGCCTGTATAAAACAACATTTGTAGACACAATCAAACAAGCATGCCTTTGTACACATCTCAAAAGGAAGAAAGACAAAAAAAAAACACTTATATATAAAGAAATTGAAAATGTACCTACAAATCTTCTAAGCTATGGCAAAATCCAACATGAGTAATGTGTTCAAACCTAGGATGGACTTTTAAACTCAAAACCTAGGTTTAGGTTAAGGTTATAGGTTTAGGTTTAGGTTTAGGTTTATGTTATAGGTTTAGGTTAAGGTTATAGGTTTAGGTTTAGGTTATAGGTTATAGGTTATCGCTTTAGGGAATTGAGAATAGGTTAAGGTTTAGGTTTAGGAAATCGGGTTCGGGTTTGGGATCAGGTTTTCAAGTTTAGGTTTAGGTTTAGGTTAGGGAGTTGAGATTAGGATTAGGTGTAGGTTTAGGTTTAGGTTAGAGAGTTGAGATTAGGATTAGGTGTAGGTTTAGGTTTAGGGATTTGAGAATACATTTAGGTTTTAGGTTTAGGTTTAGGTTTTGAGGTTGTAGGTTTAGGTTATAGGTTTAGGTTTAGGTTTTAGGTTTAGGTTAAGGTTAAGGTTAAGGTTAGGTTATAGGTTATAAGTTAAGGTTATAGGTTATAGGTTATAGGTTAAGGTTTAGGTTATAGGTTTTAGTTTAGGTTTAGGTTATAGGTTTAGGTTAAGGTTTAGGTTTAGGTTATAGGTTATAGGTTATAGGTTAAAGATTTAGGGAATTGAGAATAGGTTAAGGTTTAGGTTTAGGAAATTGGGTTCGGGTTTGAGATCAGGTTTAGTTTGGGTTTTCAAGTTTAGGTTTAGGTTAAGGAGTTGAGATTAGGATTAGGTGTAGGTTTAGGTTTAAGGATTTGAGAATACATTTAGGTTTTAGGTTTAGGTTTATGTTAAGGTTAGGTTTAGGTGTAGGTTATAGGTTATAGGTTATAGGTTATTGCTTTAGGGAATTGAGAATAGGTTAAGGTTTAGGTTTAGGAAATCAGGTTCGGGTTCGGGATCGGGTTTAGGTATGGGTTTTCAACTTTAGGTTTAGGTTAAGGAGTTGAGATTAGGATTAGGTGTAGTTTTAGGTTTAAGGATTTGAGAATACATTTAGGTTTTAGGTTTAGGTTAAGGTTATAGGTTTAGGTTAGGTTAGGTTATAGCTTTAGGGAATTGAGAATAGATTAAGGTTTAGGTTTAGTAAATCAGGTTTGGGTTTAGGTTTGGGTTTTCAAGTTTAGGTTTAGGTTTAGGTTAGGAAGTTGAGATTAGGATTAGGTGCAGGTTTAGGTTTAGGGATTTGAGAATACATTTAGGTTATAGGTTTAGGTTTAGGTTATAGGTTATAGGTTTAGGTTTAGGTTTTAGGTTTAGGTTAAGGTTAGGTTATCGGTTTTAAGTTTAGGCTATAGGTTATAGGTTTTAGGTCAAGGTTTTGGTTTAGGTGAAGGTTATATATTTAGGTTTAGGTTTAGGTTTAGGTTATAGGTTTAGGTTAAGGTTAAGGTTTAGGTTATAGGTTATATGTTATAGGTTAAAGCTTTTGGGAATTGAGAATAGGTTAAGGTTTAGGTTTAGGAAATCGGGTTCGGGTTTGAGATCGGATTTCGTTTGGGTTTTCAAGTTTAGGTTTAGGTTAAGGAGTTGAGATTAGGATTAGGTGTAGGTTTAGGTTTAAGGATTTGAGAATACAATTAGGTTTTAGGTTTAGGTTTAAGTTAAGGTTATAGGTTTAGGTTAGGTATAGGTATAGGTTATAGGTTATAGCTTTACGGAATTGAGAATAGGTTAAGGTTTAGGTTTAAGAAATTAGTTTCGGGTTCGGGATTGGGTTTAGGTTTGGGTTTTCAAGGTTAGGTTTAGATTTAGGTTAGGGAGTTGAGATTAGGATTAGGTGTAGGTTTTGGTTTAGGGATTTGAGAGTACATTTAGGTTTTAGGTTTAGGTTTAGGTTTTAGGTTAAAGGTTTAGGTTTAGGTTTTAGGTTTAGGTTAAGGTTAGGTTATCGGTTATAAGTTTAGGTTATAGGTTAGAGGTTATAGGTTAAGGTTTAGGTTATAGGTTTTGGTTTAGGTTAAGGTTATAGGTTTAGGTTTAGGTTAAGGTTAAGGTTTAGGTTTAGGTTAGGTTAGGTAATAAGTTTAGGTTAGGTTTAGGTTTAGGTTATGGGTTATGGGTTATGGGTTATAGGTTATAGTTTTAGGTAATTGAGAATAGGTTAAGGTTTAGGTTTAGGAAATCGGGTTCGGGTTCGGGATCGGGTTTAGGTTTGGGTTTTCAAGTTTAGGTTTAGGTTTAGGTTAGGGAGTTGTGATTAGGATTAGGTGTAGGTTTAGGTTTAGGGATTTGAGAATACATTTAGGTTTTAGGTTTAGGTTTAAGTTATAGGTTATAGGTTTAGGTTTAGGATTTAGGTTTAGGTTAAGGTTAGGTTGTCAGTTATAAGTTTAGGCTATAGGTTATAGGTTATAGGTTAAGGTTTTGGTTTAGGTTAAGGTTATAGGTTTAGGTTTAGGTTTAGGTTAGGTTTAGGTTACAGGTTTAGGTTAAGGTTAAGGTTTAGGTTATAGGTTATAGGTTATAGGTTAAAACTTTACGGAATTGAGAATAGGTTTAGGTTTGGGTTTAGGATATCGGGTTTGGGTTTGACATCGGGTTTAGTTTGGGTTTTCAAGTTTAGGTTTAGGTTAAGGAGTTGAGATTAGGATTAGGTGTAGGTTTAGGTTTAAAGATTTGACAATACATTTAGGTTTTAGGTTTAGGTTTAGGTTAAGGTTATAGGTTTTGGTTAGGTTTAGGTATAGGTTATAGGTTATAGCTTTATGGAATTGAGAATAGGTTAAGGTTTAGGTTTAGGAAATTAGGTTTGGGGTCGGGATCGAGTTTAGGTTTGGGTTTTCAAGTTTAGGTTTAGGTTTCGTTTAGGGAGTTGAGATTAGGATTAGGTGTAGGTTTAGGTTTAGGGATTTGAGAGTACATTTAGGTTTTAGGTTTAGGTTAAGGTTAGGTTATCAGTTATAAGTTTAGGTTATAGGTTAAGGTTTAGGTTATAGGTTTTGGTTTAGGTTAAGGTTATAGGTTTAGGTTTAGGTTAAGGAGGTTTAGGTTTAGGTTAGGTTAGGTTATAGGTTTAGGTTAGGTTTAGGTTTAGGTTATAGGTTATAGGTTATAGTTTTAGGTAATTGATAATAGGTTAAGGTTTAGGTTTAGGAAATCGGGTTCGGGTTCGAGATCGGGTTTAGGTTTGGGTTTTCAAGTTTAGGTTTAGGTTTATGTTAGGGAGTTGAGATTAGGATTAGGTGTAGATTTAGGTTTAGGGATTTGAGAATACATTTAGGTTTTAGGTTTAGGTTTAGGTTTTAGGTTATAGGTTAAGGTTATAGGTTTTGGTTTAGGTTTAGGTTTAAGTTTTAGGTTTAGGTTAAGGTTATAGGTTTAGGTTATAGGTTTTGGTTAGGTTTAGGATTAGGTTATTGGTTATTGGTTATAGGTTATAGGTTATAGCTTTAGGGAATTGAGAATAGGTTAAGGTTTAGGTTTAGGAAATCGGGTTCGGGTTCGGGATCGGGTTTAGGTTTGGGTTTTCAAGTTTAGGTTTAGGTTTAGGTTAAGTAGTTGAGATTAGGATTAGGTGTAGGTTTAGGTTTAGGGATTTGAGAATACATTTAGGTTTTAGGTTTAGGTTTAGGTTTTAGGTTATAGGTTTTAGGTTTATGTTAAGGTTAGGTTATCAGCTATAAGTTTAGGTTATAGGTTATAGGTTAAGGTTTAGGTTATAGGTTTTGGTTTAGGTTAAGGTTATAGGTTTAGGCTTAGGTTAAGGTTTAGGTTTAGGTTTAGGTTAGGTTTAGGTTATAGGTTTAGGTTTAGGTTATAGGTTATAGGTTATAGTTTTAGGGAATTGAGAATAGGTTAAGGTTTAGGTTTTAGAAATCGGGTTCGGGTTCGGGATCGGGTTTAGGTTTGGGTTTTCAAGTTCAGGTTTAGGTTTAGGTTAGGGAGTTGAGATTAGGATTAGGTGTAGGTTTAGGGATTTGAGAATACATTTAGGTTTTAGGTTTAGGTTTAGGTTTTAGGTTATAGGTTAAGGTTATAGGTTTTGGTTTAGGTTTTGGTTTAGGTTTTAGGTTTAGGTTATAGGTTTAGGTTAGGTTTAGGTTTAGGTTATAGGTTATAGGTTATAAGTTATAGCTTTAGGGAATTGAGAATAGGTTAAGGTTTAGGTTTAGGTTTAGAAAATCGGGTTCGGGTTCGAGATCGGGTTTAGGTTTGGGTTTTCAAGTTTAGGTTTAGGTTTAGGTTAAGTAGTTGAGATTAGGATTAGGTGTAGGTTTAGGTTTATGGATTTGAGAATACGTTTAGGTTTTAGGTTTAAGTTTGGATTTTATATTTTAGGTTTAGGTTTAGGTTATAGGTTATAGGTTATAGGTTAAGGTTTAGGTTTAGGTTTTAGGTTTAGGGTGTGGTTTAGGTTACGGGTGTGGTCCCTGCAAATACAGATATAAACACGGCCTACTCCAATTGGTCAGGCCCTTCCAATGCTGTCCATAGGAAATGGACAGCTTCATCATGGTCATAACAGCGGTTCCCACCTTCCAGGGACCCCCGCTCAATATCCGGATAACTCCGACGCACATCCGGATCTGCTTCATCAATTTCGAGATAATATATAAACATGGGCCTATCCAAATAGCCAGGCCACCCATATTGTTGTCCATAGAAAATGGACAGCTTCATCATGGTCATAACAGCGATTCCCACCTTCCAGGTACCCCTGCTCAACATCCAGATAGCTTCGATGCACATCCGGATCTACTTCATCAATTTCGAGATAATATATAAACATGAGCCTGACCATTTCATCAATGAATCATATAGTATGAAGGAAAGAAGACTCATCAATTTAGCTAGCAAGGAGAGAAAGTGTGAGTGCTTGGAATGTTGCCCTTTCATTGAATAATGGATGCATATTCCATAATGCAATCTGAGAATGAGTAAGTTTTTTAGTTTCTCCGACAATGCATATGGGCACAGATTTACATATAAAGATTTTAAAGATTGTAAAACAGAGTAAATGATTATATTAACTTTCAAGTATCAATTAAGAAGAAAAATGTAAATGATGATGGGAAAGAAATCTCAATTTATTAAATTATTGAAGGACAATGAGACATACTAAGACTACAGGTGCCCAGAGCAAGATAACTGCACCATTGTTGTACCTAGCTGCATTAACAGAACAAAAAAATTATACGAATCAAATGACAAAAAGCCAGGATATCATGGACCAAGAGGAAGATGAGTACCCTCAAGAAAAAACTCATGCCAAGCATATTTAATGCGACGAACTTTCATTATGTCTTTGGTTGGCTTCACCAAAGGTTTTATTCGCACTAGCAGGACAAATTAATAAACAACACCAATAAAACAGAAATGGATGTCATTTGTAGGTTCTTGGATGAAAGATTGGTGAAAATGCTCCTGTCCATAGATTGGATGTGTTGTCGAATTGAGTTAGGCTCTCAAATTCACATACCTTTTGGTGTTTTACTTGTCAGTGGTTTCACATAGTTGCCATTGGTAAGATAATATTGATCATCTCCAATATTGGGATATCCCATATATGATGGATGTCTTCTAAGAATACAAAAGCTTACCCGCTCACTTGTAGTTTGACAAAGGCACGTATGGGTTAGTCTTTTATATTTCTTTCGGCAGAACTGGCCTTTTTTTCTTAAACGAACAAGTAACGACGTTGTGCCTCTCAAAAATGAAGGCTTCTTGATATAGTTGATGCCCTATTGTGAAAGATCATAAAGTGTCATACCCACTGACTTGAAGAGAGAAATATTAGATGATTGATGTGCTTATAAATGAAATCAAACCATGCTTAACGACATCTAGCAGCTTCCTGGCGAACGAGCTTCTTTGGATCGTCGAGAGCCTTTGATATAGCCTATAGTACCTGCAAAAGAGTTTTTAAATATGTATTACATAAGAAGCTTTTGCAATTAGCTGACATGAAAAGGCATCGACTATCATAAACCGTCCAACAAAATGCACATAGGGGAATTCATGTCGTTGAGTTTACAACTGTAAAGGGAAACCAACCTGCAATCTCATGGGATAAATCATCACATGGGGCAGCCCTGACATGGCTACAAGGCATTGAATTGTTATTTAGTGCTATCTGACAACATTCTGACCCAATGATAGCCTTTAATTGTATATCCGACAACATTCTAACCCAAACTCTAGCACGAATATCAAACTTCTAGTCAAACAGACTGGCTAATCTCCAAGCATAGGATCCATTGTTAAACCACCTAATTGCATCAAGCAAATCAGTCATAATTACCAGCTAATTTTCTTTTTTCCTTTTCACTATTCCACAAAATGAGTTTTTACAATGTGTTTCAAGAATCTTAATGAAACACATTACAATCTTCTAAAATGAATACATCTTCCTGTCTTCTTGGCATTCCTCTGAGAAACCAAGTATTCTAGGAAGTTTAACAACTTGATCAAAACTTCAGCTTCCATAATGTAGAAATTGCTTAGTTGCATTATTCAACCATAGGAAATTTAAAAAATGAAAATGCTAAAAATAGTCATGACAGAATCTATCCAGGATTGGAAGTAAACCATGATTGGCTGCTACCTATGGGAACCCAGAAGAATGTGGCCTTATAGGTATAAGGAAGAGACCTGAATTAGTTTAAAGTATTCTAAGTTTCATGATTCCAAGTATGAAAATCAAATTCCCATCAACAAATAACACTTGTTCTATAGTAGAAGTTAGGGTGGGGGAAGACGTAGAAAGATGATAGTTCATATTTTACACTATATTTGGAGGAAAAATTTCTCCTACAAACCAGTTTTCATGAGAACATGTGAGAACCTTTCAAGAACTAATCCCATGTGTACCTTTCATCTGGCTTGGATGAAGGGTCACGCAAAAAATCAGGCTGTTTTGCAACTTATTTGGGCCCCCATGAAAATCAAGGGCAGGGTGCCCTCTCGCTTTGATTCCCTTTGCTGTGGCTCACCTAAATTTTGAATCGGGCTGATTTTTGGGCCTAGAGGTTTCATAAGGTAACACATCTGATGAATGGGCTGGAGGTCATGCACACAATACGCGGGATGAGTTCTCACGGAAGTTATTTACGGACTAGTTAATAGGAGATCATTACAAAAGAGAATTTTGACAAGTTCAGTTTAATCAAGAGAATATAAAAAGTTTTAAGATGTTTCCTAATAGTCATGACTCATGATGCATGAGTATCCATCAAGTTGTAATTAAGTTTCACATAAGTCCAACTTGAAAGTAATATATTGCAATTTGGTTCCCTGAGTCCAAGATACTCAGAATGAAGAACTAATCCGCCTTGCAATTGGGGTGAGAGTGTGAAGCAAGAACTGCATCAGGCAGGATCCTATTTCCCCATTTTTCTACTCCATATAGCAAGTGGGATAAGAACAACACTGAAAGCTGTTATTATTCCACCTGCAATTATTGAGGAGTGCATCCAGTCAACTGTAAATCAAGAAATTCCAAACAGACTCCTAATCTAGGTAATACAATTGCATGAGATTCAAAGAAATAGAGAAACATAAACAAAAAAATAGTTTTACCAACAATATATCTTCAAATATAGAGTGGAAATTGATATATATATATATGCACCAATAACAGGAAAATCAGACAGCCATGCAAGAAAGACTCACCTTCTCCAGAGCTTCCATGTGTTGTTTCAGATTGTCCTCCGATGCCACCTCCTTATGAATTATAATGATTGTTTCAAAACTGGTTTTGACAAGCAATACATGGTGGTCTCAACCATGGGTTACACATGCACCAAAAACCCACCATGTTGGAAGATCCATGTATCCTGAATGTGGATCTTTGCTGTATTTTCTTTACTAGTTGTATATTTTTCTAACCAAAAATACCAATTGTAGGTTTAGGATTTCCCTACTTGGGAGGTTTTGGTGCATAGATCAGCCACAATGGAGCCATAGCATCACTGGTTTGGATCAATTAAAGAAATCTACCCAGATGTAAATAATTTTGACTCGACATTTCATAGTAATTCTTTTTTTTTTTTTTTGGGAGGGTAAACTAAAGTTAGGCTCAAACCCAAGACCTCAATGTTAAAAGGAAAGTTTCTTCTTCCATTCAAATTAAATAAATTAACAATTAAAGAAGATCTTACCGAAAGCCATGAAATAAATGAATAAGAATCTCAAATTTTCAGATCCAATCGCCATACACTCAAACATAGAAGAATTGATCTGAATGTATGACAACAACATATGCTTAAATCTAAAATATGAAGGTTCAATCCTCCCACATGCAACATCCACCTGAAAGAATGTGCATAACCGTCATGTATGAGCAATCAATACAAGAATGTACAAGTAAAACCATAAAACAAGAGATACTCACTGCGCTTTCAGGATCTCCTTCATAATTAACGATCTCATTCTAAAGCCCTTCTCCCTCCTCCTTTACTCGGGCTTGGCACCGATAATGCAAGGAGTTTCATTGGCGGAGTTAAAAAAAGGGCTTAGGCTCCATTTGGTTTGAAGAAAAAAAATGTATTCATAAATACTAGTGTGATGACCAAATGGAGCCTAAAATTATAAATAAGTTCAAATATAGAGTACAAAATTCATTCAATATTAAAAAAATAAAAATAAAAAATAGGCCCCTACTCTTTTCACCCTCTCGGTGCTCTTTTCGGCCCCTATACATCCAAACAGGCCCTTATACGTCCAAACAGGCAAACAGGCCCTTGTTCGGCACTCTCTTAATAAATTCAAGAAAGAAAGAAAGAAAGAAAAAAAATCTTATTTTACAAAAATAGACAGATAGAACATCACTTGATTTCTATAACAATGTTCAAAAATCTAACTTTAACGAATATAAAATAGACAGATAGAACATCACTTGATTTCTATAACACAAACTTTTTTTTCTTTTTTCTTTTTTTTTGAAGAGCATCAAACAATTACAGATGAAACAAAACTTGGGAAAAAAACAAGTTCATGGAAAAGAATATATAGATTCGAATACCTCCTTTAATGAATTAATGAAGTTTATATGTGAGTTTTTTATAGCAACAAAGTCGTAAGTGGTGTGCTCTCACTCAATGTTGTTACAAAGAAATCTTGCTGATAGCTTACCTTTTTATGCCAACTAATGAATATAAAGTAGCATGCCATAAATGATTCATGTCAAACAACAAAAGTTGCCAACATAGCATATCAATAATTCAAAAGCTGAACATTACAGAAAAAATCTTCATATGTCAGGAAGAATATATATATTTACAGAAGCTAGAAACAGTGGTGGTGTTTGCCCAGCTTGCATAGGAACACTCTACACAATATCAACAGCTCTGCTATACATTATGTTACAGGCTCCAATCTTCCAATAGCATTCACAAATGATGCTTTTATCAATATAGTCATTCATAACACTGATCTCATAGCTTTGGGACTCTCATGAGAATTCGACTTCTGCATAGTTGGAAATTGAGGCAGTGTTTGTACTTATTGATCAGAACCAGACATTGGCTTTCCATTTGAAGCCCAAGGTGAATTTTTTTTCCTTCTGTAGTTCGTTATATTTTTCTGTTTATTTTTTTGAACTGTTTAAATGACATCCTAAGATTATTCTAAGCAATGGTTTAAAACATAGATTGGACTTGGGTGACGGTTTGATCCAACCGCCAATCCATCTGGTTAGACCCAAATCTGTTTCATTTCAGCCAAAAAATCTACTCAATCTAAGATCATAAAAATAGGAAAAAAATAAATAAATAAATAACAAGTATTCCATTATTTGCATAGTGCAACTGTCTGATTTTCAAGTCCTGTGCATGAGCTTTGACTGATATAGTTCTTTTTTTTTCTTTTACAAATTGTTTCTGCTCAACTAACTAGGTGTTATAGTGATACGGCCGCTTCGTCGGCTAGTTCCAATCCAGAACCAATCTGATCATACAGCCAGGAGTTAGATCTGGGTTTTAGAACTGGTTCTAAGATCACCAAAAGAAGGTAAATGAAACAACAGATAACATAACATAGGCTATTTGGTTATATCTCAAACCAAACCAATCAAACTATCACCTATGAGATTTTCATATAATCAGTCAATGAAAATCATTACTTTTAATAGAAAGCAACTAAAACATGGATGTGGAAAATGATGCATCAAAGAAAATGATTCAAGACTGAAACATCATTGGATTCATTTGCTAGGACAGGTTATGCGGATGTCTTTCTTTCTTTCGTTTTTTAAAATTTATCTGTTAGATTTAGTGCATGTCAGACAACAAAAATCAAAATACAACTTCTGATATTGGAAGGTTGAATCTATTCAATCTCCTGTAGGAGGACAAATTCTCTTGTGACCCAAACATCATTGCCAAAGGACTTTTGGAATTATAACATTGAGAAAGAAAAGGGAGAGACATATATGAACAAAAAAATAATAATTGGCAGAAGCATCATGATATAACTTACAAGTGGGTCAAATAAGTTTTTCTTTTCTTTCTTTCTATAATATGATTGTATAAAAGCTAAAATGATGGAGTTCCTTTTTTTCTCTTTACTCATAGCTAACAAGAGTTAAATGATTAGGCAACAAAATCACAAATGCTGAACATGGAATCCAATAACAATGTATCATGAATATAAAAGACATCCTATGCAAATGAATTGACTAAATGTCAGCTTGCCAAGTTTGAACTGCATGACCCATACATGTATGCAAAATTGCAGTATATCTAATTAATGTGTCGGGAAGCATTACTCTAACAATAGATAGGCAAACTGTTGGGGATGGTGATTCATTGCAGAGGGTATTTCCCAACCCAACTACGTAATTGTTGGGGATTACGCACAACACTCTTTAAAGCAAGTAATGCTTCGACTATACAAAGAAATACAACAAAAATTAGATCTATATTCCTGCATTTCTGTACGTGTTGGAATAATTGAAACTATTTGAACATTAACACCATATGTAAACAGCATTGCCATAAAATTGGCTTTAAAAGTAACAAACAACATAAACAACTGAAATCCCCAAATCTGTAAGCCCTAAAATCCCCAAATCCAGGTCGGATTGTTGGGTAAGGCGGGCTACACGGCCCATTACGACTAACAACTCCGTGTGCCCCACCAGCATATCAACAGGTTGTATGGCAAATAAACATTCCGGTGGAATCCACCCTAAAATCAGAATAACCCTAAATTGAAATTGAGATTGAGAGAGATTGAGAGAGAGAGAGAGAGAAATACCTCAATGTTGCTGGAGATTTAAAAAGAGGGGAAGATGGAGAAACGCACTCTCCCTCTCTGCAATCTCTCGCTCTCCCTCTCTGTAATCTCTCTCCGTCTGCAACAACCGCCCTCCCTCTCTGCAATCTCTGTGTGTGTGTGTGTGTGTGTGTGTGTGTGTTTGCAACGACTACCATCCCTCTCTGCAATCTCTCTCTCTCTCTCTCTCTCTCTCTCTCTCTCTCTCGAGAGAGAGAGAGAGAGAGAGAGAGAGAGAGAGAGAGGGGGGGGGGGAGAGCAAAATAACCGTGTTTGGGCGCGGCTCTGTTTTGAGCGTGCGCCCAAATTTGGGGGTTTCTGACGGACGGACGTAGACGGTCCAATCAGGGGCTCCATGGGGACCATCATGATGTATTTCCCTAATCCATTCCAATCCATAATTTTAATAAATTATTTTAGCTTATCAGACCAAATTTCAGGTATATTGAAGATCCAAGTGGACCACACCATAAGAAGCAACTGTAATTTAATATCAATGTTTCCTACCATGTGGTCCACTTGAGCCTTCGATCTAGTTGATCTTTTCTCTTATCCACTAAAGTAATATTTAAAAATATATAAACGGCTTAGATAGAACATATAATTTCTTTTAGGCCTCATAGAACCACTTAAAACACTATTAAATATTAATGGTGTATTAACTTTTTTAGCTACTGATTAAAACCATAGCAAGCTTAGGTAAGGTTTATATCTGTAGCAAAAAACAAACGTGGTCTGAATCCTTTGCCCCTTTTTTTAGTAGTGAAAGATGTTGTACTTTTGAAATTTTGTAGTACCCAGTTTACTTGTATGCAGATGTTACTTATCTTATCTCTGATGTTTCTTTTGTGAAGAATGAATGGTGAGATTTATCCTTTAGATTACCCTGCCGAACGTCGAGATTGGGGCTTAGTGTGTGAGCCTCGGGTACCAATCCCGGAGTTCGGCTTGCATGCCAGATCCAATAGACATAACGGTATCCTAAGACTATTGGGTTTGGGCTATGACAAAGTTGGTATCAGAGCATGAGATAAGGCATTACTTGTGGACAAGTAACCATTTAGGAGAAAACTAGAGTTCTAAAACTTGAAAACTGACTCAACAACTTAGAAACACTAGGTTTCCCTTTAAGGAACTTAGAAAAAGTTATTTATATAAGAGGCTAGGAAGATACAATCTTTGTTATTTGACCTTAAGAGACTATTTTTGGCTGTAACTAACTGAGGCATCCATTTTCTATTATAGATCATGATGCCTAAGTGGGGGCCGCATTTTCTTGATACGGATAAAAGTTTTTCTAACTTTGGATCACCTTGGGCATATCTCCATGTATACTTTAAACTTAAAAGAGAAGAGACTTCAAGTTTAAGTTTATCATTTTCAGATTTAAGATTTTCAATCTGGGAGGTTTTGAATTCTAAATTGCATTTGCAATTTTCAAAACAATCTGAAGTATGGGATTTTTCTAAAACAAGAGACTCAAAATTTTCTTTAAGCTTTGAAAAATTTTCTTTTTGAAGTTTTAGTTTTACGGCAATTTTACAACTTTCCTTGTATAGGGCATTGTAAGCATCTTGAAGATCTTCTTCATTTTCATGATCACTATTCAGATTTTCTTCACTAGTTAAATCATCGTGATCTGAAAAAGTGAACTTGGCTAGAGTCATAAGGGCTTTAACTTCATTGTCCGACTTGGTTTCAGAGTCTTCTGATTCAGAAGAGGCTTCAGAGCTAGAAGATTCATCCTAAGTAGCCAACATACTCTTCTTTTTAGGTTTGTCCTTTTTAAGACACTTGTTTGCTAAATGCCCATATTCTTGGTAATTGTAACATTGACTATCTTTCAGAGATTTCTAAGTTTTAGATTTAGATTTAGATCTCTTCTTATCATTTGATTTTTAAAAATCAACCCTCTTTTTACTTTTGAAAATCTTATAAAACTTTTTTGCTAAAAGAACCATATCATCTTCAAAATTTTCTAAATCAGAATTTTCTTGTGAAACATTCTTAGAAGACTTAAGGGTAATAGATTTACTCTTAGGAGCTTTAAAATTTAACTCGTAGGTTTGTAAAGACCTAACTAATTCTTCTACCCTAATATTGTCCATATCATGAAGTTCCTGGATCGCGGTAACCTTTGAATTGACCCGTTCAGGAAATGAGCCTAGTATTTTTGCACAAACTTTACTTTTAGAGATTTTATCACCAAGACCCCACAAAGAGTTCACAATGTGATTTAATCTAGTGTAGAAGTCCATAAACATTTCATTTTCTTTCATATGTATTTCCTCAAATTTGGATGTGAGGATTTGGACTTTAGATTTCTTGACAATTAATGTTCCCTCGTGTGTCATTTCTAATATATCTCAAGCTTGCTTTGCAGAATCATAGGATATAATTCTTTTGAATTCATCCGGTGATAGTACGCAAGTGATTGTATTTAGTGCTTTTACATTTGTACTGCTCTTACTTTTCTGAAGATTGGTCCATGAAAAATAAGGTGTTACTCTCATTGATTTTGATCCATCGATACCAGTTACTTCAATGGTAGGAGGGGTCCATTCAGTCACTGTGGCTTGTCACACGCTTTCATCCATGGATTTAAGGAAAATCCTTATCCGGAAAATTCTCATATAGGCATAATTAGTGCCATCAAAAGGTGAAGGCTTAGTGACTGAAAGGCTATCAAAATTTGACATCTTATAAATAGCTTAGATCGATTAGCTCAAGAAATAAATCCAAATAACAAGAATTAAAACGAGCTATTAGGCTCTGATAGCACTTGAAAAGGTCAAGCTATATGTCCTAGAGGGGGGGGGGTGAATAGGACTATGCCAAATTTAAACTTTAACAGCGGAATAAAAGAATATGATAGCCAAATAAAGGAAATCCATTGGCAATGTAGAAATGAAAAGTAGCCTTAATAATCAAGTATTGAGAGATTGATACAAATGTTGTTCTAAGGACGACCTTACATCATAAAAAATAAGGGTTTATGGCAGGATGACCTTATTTCTAGAAAGTTCTTTGTATCAAAAACTCAAATTGAAGAGGAATAAATAAATAGCAAGGAATAGAAATATTAAACTATTACAACATTCCCCTCAATCTTTGAAATGTAAATATTACAACATTCACATCCACATACATCCCACAAACTTTGAATGATAAAAGATAGAAAATAAATCACACATCCATAAATCACACATCCAGAAAATAAATCACACATCCACAAAATACAAAACAGATTGAGATTTTTCTGGCTTAATCTCAAATAAAACCAAAAGAATGAAATTTACAATAAAGTAAAATACCTGGATTTCTCCTTTTGTTGTAGCCCAGAAGAACCAAATCAGAGTAGAAGTTCAAATAGAAGTTCAATGTCCAATACTCACTTAAGAAATGGTTCTAAGTTCTAGATTAATTTTAAATTAAACCAGTTGGGCTAGTTATATTTGATTTTGATTCCAAGAAGAAGGAATATCACAATTCCTCTTTTCAATTCAGATTGGAATATAGAAACAATTTGAACATTAACACCATATGTAAACAGCATTGCCATAAAATTGGCTTTAAAAGTAACAAACAACATAAACAACTGAAATCCCCAAATCTGTAAGCCCTAAAATCCCCAAATCCAGGTCGGATTGTTGGGTAAGGCGGGCTACACGGCCCATTACGACTAACAACTCCGTGGGCCCCACCTAGCATATCAACAGGCTGTATGGCAAATAAACATTCCGGTGGAATCCACCCTAAAATCTGAATAACCCTAAATTGAAATTGAGATTGAGAGAGATTGAGACAGACAGAGACAGACAAATACCTCAATGTTGCTGGAGATTTAAAAAGAGGGGAAGATGGAGAAACGCACTCTCCCTCTCTGCAATCTCTCGCTCTCCCTCTCTGCAATAAGCCAAATGGACAGACTATTGTGCACACTATATCTCTTTCCGTATACTCTCAGTATTACTTATGATCTCTCTCTCTCTCTCTCTCTCTCTCTCTCTCTCTCGAGAGAGAGAGAGAGAGAGAGAGAGAGAGAGAGAGTCTCATCCTTTATATAGGAAAGGAATGAGAGATCGGATGAGATTGGATGAGACCATATCATCCGGTCACATCCCTATCTCCTATCATATTTCAATCCATAATTTTAATAAATTATTTTAGCTTATCAGACCAAATTTCAGGTATATTGAAGATCCAAGTGGACCACACCATAAGAAGCAACTGTAATTTCATATCAATGTTTCCTACCATGTGGTCCACTTGAGCCTTCGATCTAGTTGATCTTTTTTCTTATCCACTAAAGTAATATTTAAAAATATATAAACGGCTTAGATAGAACATATAATTTCTTTTAGGCCTCATAGAACCACTTAAAACACTATTAAATATTAATGGTGTATTAACTTTTTTAGCTACTGATTAAAACCATAGCAAGCTTAGGTAAGGTTTATATCTGTAGCAAAAAACAAACGTGGTCTGAATCCTTTGCCCCGCGCAAACAGATGTTGTACTTTTGAAATTTTGTAGTACCCAGTTTACTTGTATGCAGATGTTACTTATCTTATCTCTGATGTTTCTTTTGTGAAGAATGAATGGTGAGATTTATCCTTTAGATTACCCTGCCGAACGTCGAGATTGGGGCTTAGTGTGTGAGCCTCGGGTACCAATCCCGGAGTTCGGCTTGCATGCCAGATCCAATAGACATAACGGTATCCTAAGACTATTGGGTTTGGGCTATGACAAAGTTGGTATCAGAGCATGAGATAAGGCATTACTTGTGGACAAGTAACCATTTAGGAGAAAACTAGAGTTCTAAAACTTGAAAACTGACTCAACAACTTAGAAACACTAGGTTTCCCTTTAAGGAACTTAGAAAAAGTTATTTATATAAGAGGCTAGGAAGATACACTCTTTGTTATTTGACCTTAAGAGACTATTTTTGGCTGTAACTAACTGAGGCATCCATTTTCTATTATAGATCATGATGCCTAAGTGGGGGCCGCATTTTCTTGATACGGATAAAAGTTTTTCTAACTTTGGATCACCTTGGGCATATCTCCATGTATACTTTAAACTTAAAAGAGAAGAGACTTCAAGTTTAAGTTTATCATTTTCAGATTTAAGATTTTCAATCTGGGAGGTTTTGAATTCTAAATTGCATTTGCAATTTTCAAAACAATCTGAAGTATGGGATTTTTCTAAAACAAGAGACTCAAAATTTTCTTTAAGCTTTGAAAAATTTTCTTTTTGAAGTTTTAGTTTTACGGCAATTTTACAACTTTCCTTGTATAGGGCATTGTAAGCATCTTGAAGATCTTCTTCATTTTCATGATCACTATTCAGATTTTCTTCACTAGTTAAATCATCGTGATCTGAAAAAGTGAACTTGGCTAGAGTCATAAGGGCTTTAACTTCATTGTCCGACTTGGTTTCAGAGTCTTCTGATTCAGAAGAGGCTTCAGAGCTAGAAGATTCATCCTAAGTAGCCAACATACTCTTCTTTTTAGGTTTGTCCTTTTTAAGACACTTGTTTGCTAAATGCCCATATTCTTGGTAATTGTAACATTGACTATCTTTCAGAGATTTCTAAGTTTTAGATTTAGATTTAGATCTCTTCTTATCATTTGATTTTTAAAAATCAACCCTCTTTTTACTTTTGAAAATCTTATAAAACTTTTTTGCTAAAAGAACCATATCATCTTCAAAATTTTCTAAATCAGAATTTTCTTGTGAAACATTCTTAGAAGACTTAAGGGTAATAGATTTACTTTTAGGAGCTTTAAAATTTAACTCGTAGGTTTGTAAAGACCTAACTAATTCTTCTACCCTAATATTGTCCATATCACGAAGTTCCTGGATCGCGGTAACCTTTGAATTGACCCGTTCAGGAAATGAGCATAGTATTTTTGCACAAACTTTACTTTTAGAGATTTTATCACCAAGACCCCACAAAGAGTTCACAATGTGATTTAATCTAGTGTAGAAGTCCATAAACATTTCATTTTCTTTCATATGTATTTCCTCAAATTTGGATGTGAGGATTTGGACTTTAGATTTCTTGACAATTAATGTTCCCTCGTGTGTCATTTCTAATATATCTCAAGCTTGCTTTGCAGAATCATAGGATATAATTCTTTTGAATTCATCCGGTGATAGTACGCAAGTGATTGTATTTAGTGCTTTTGCATTTGTACTGCTCTTACTTTTCTGAAGATTGGTCCATGAAAAATAAGGTGTTACTCTCATTGATTTTGATCCATCGATACCAGTTACTTCAATGGTAGGAGGGGTCCATTCAGTCACTGTGGCTAGCCACACATTTTCATCCATGAATTTTAGGAATATCCTCATTCTGGCTTTCCAATAAGCATAATTAGTGCCATCAAAAGGTGAAGGCTTAGTGACTGAAAGGCTATCAAAATTTGACATCTTATAAATAGCTTAGATCGATTAGCTCAAGAAATAAATCCAAATAACAAGAATTAAAACGAGCTATTAGGCTCTGATAGCACTTGAAAAGGTCAAGCTATATGTCCTAGAGGGGGGGGGGTGAATAGGACTATGCCAAATTTAAACTTTAACAGCGGAATAAAAGAATATGATAGCCAAATAAAGGAAATCCATTGGCAATGTAGAAATGAAAAGTAGCCTTAATAATCAAGTATTGAGAGATTGATACAAATGTTGTTCTAAGGACGACCTTACATCATAAAAAATAAGGGTTTATGGCAGGACGACCTTATTTCTAGAAAGTTCTTTGTATCAAAAACTCAAATTGAAGAGGAATAAATAAATAGCAAGGAATAGAAATATTAAACTATTACAACATTCCCCTCAATCTTTGAAATGTAAATATTACAACATTCACATCCACATACATCCCACAAACTTTGAATGATAAAAGATAGAAAATAAATCACACATCCATAAATCACACATCCAGAAAATAAATCACACATCCACAAAATACAAAACAGATTGAGATTTTTCTGGCTTAATCTCAAATAAAACCAAAAGAATGAAATTTACAATAAAGTAAAATACCTGGATTTCTCCTTTTGTTGTAGCCCAGAAGAACCAAATCAGAGTAGAAGTTCAAATAGAAGTTCAATGTCCAATACTCACTTAAGAAATGGTTCTAAGTTCTAGATTAATTTTAAATTAAACCAGTTGGGCTAGTTATATTTGATTTTGATTCCAAGAAGAAGGAATATCACAATTCCTCTTTTCAATTCAGATTGGAATATAGAAACAAAATCAAATCAATAAAGCTAACAAAAGAGAATATTAAATATGCACAAATTAGCTAAAATGAACACAAACTTATCTCAGAGTGATGCCTTGATTTTACTTGAATTCAGTTATCAAACTCTGAAATTCGTCGTCTATTTATAGTTTCAGAAACTCATCTACGACTGGTCCTGAGGATAGTACGATTAGTTGTAGAAGAAACAGATTTTTAAAATTTTGAGCGCGATCGGATCAGCTCCACGACTGGTCGTAAGGTGTCCACGACTGGTCGTGAGCCCTCCACGACTGGTCGTGACATACCCATGACTGGTCGTGAGAAACTAGGAATAGTTGCTGGAGTTTGAGTCGTAAAACTAGGACTGGTCGTAGGACGAGTCATGTACTATTCACACGACCAGTTGAGAAGACTCCAGGACTGGTCGTAGCTCAACTAAAAATTTTTGAAAAATTGCAATAACTCAGGACTGGTCTTGGAATTTCTTGGACTGGTCGAGCCAGTGCTAGGACTAGTTGAACAGGGTCCAGGACTAGTCTTAGAATAGTCCAAACACTTATAAAAAGATTCAATTTGAATTATATATACAAAATGACCTACCCTAAGGTCAATCTAAGGTCATTCATACCTTAAATGTGAAGAATGGACATTGAATCTTCATAAGATAGTTGACCTTTGAAGATTGTAAAACTTGGGATCTCTATACTTGATGTAGCATTGAACTTGAGATCTTCTAGAGCTTGAATTACACTTCATTTCGAGTTGTACACGAACTTAAGTCTTTGAACAAGATCACTTCTTTCGTTGTAGCTTGTACTTACATTTCTTTAAATGGTTTGAAGTAAATCTTCGTTCTTGACTTGAAACAACGTCTTTAGAGAGGAGATGCAATATCTTGATCATATATACCAATGAGCTACACAAGATATAGATTACACAAGACATAGATTGATGTTTTGGCACCATAAAATTTGACAACCAAAGGAGCATAAAACCATATCACTTACATCTACCTATCCGCCGAACTGTTAGAGATATTAGATCACTTATAGGGCATGCTGGATTTTATAAAAGATTCATTAAGGACTTTAATGTCATTACTAGACCCTTGACTAATCTTCTTCAAAAGGATGTTCCATTTAAGTGGACAAATGAGTGTGCAAGTGCTTTTAATAAAATTAAATCATCCCTTACCACTGCACCTATCATGCGTCCACCAAATTGGACACTTCCTTTTGAACTAATGTGAGATGCAAGTGATTATGCCATAGGGGCTGTTTTGGGCCAAAGGAAAGATAAACGGCCCTACGTTATTCACTATGCAGTAGAACTCTAAACTCGGCCCAAGTGAACTACTCAACAACTGAAAAAGAGTTACTTGCAGTAGTTTTTACTTTGGGTAAGTTTAGGTCCTACTTGCTGGGATCTAAAGTAGTCATTTTCACGGACCACTCAGCTTTGAAATATTTGCTATCTAAGAAGGATGCAAAGCCGAGACTTTTGAGATGGATCCTCCTACTCCTAAAATTTGACTTAGAGATAAAAGATAAGAAAGGAGTAGAAAATGTAGTGGTCGATCACCTTTCTAGGTTGGTGTTAGATGATTCCACCGAGGAGATGCATATCCAGGACACTTTCTTTAATGAACAATTATTTGCGATCTCCAAGTTGCCTTGATATGCAGATATAGTAAACTATCTTGTAACGGAAAAAATGCCATATCATTGGAAGTCATAAGATAGGAAGCATTTTGAAATCGAGGTTAGGAACTTCTTCTGGGATGACCCGTATTTATATAAATATGGGATTGATCAGATTTTTAGACGTTGTGTCCCAGAGGATGAAGTTCAGAGTGTTATTTCCTTTTATCACATGGAACCATGTGGTGGCCATTTTTCTGCTAAGAAAACCATTGCAAAAATCCTGCAGTGTGGTTTTTACTGGCCCACCATGTTTAAAGACACCCATGCTTTCTGTGTTGCTTTTGATAGATGTCAAAGTTTGAGAAGAGCATCCCAGCGCAACATGATGCCTTTATCCCGAATTTTACCATTGGAGATTTTTTAATGTTGGGGTATTGATTTTATGGGCCCATTTCTATCTTCTTTTGAATTTCTTTATATATTGGTTGGTGTGGACTATGTTTCAAAGTGGATTGAGGCAGTTCCAAGTAGGACTAATGATAATAAAGTGGTCATACAATTCCTTAAGGAAAATATTTTTTCTAGATTTGGAACTCCAAAGGCCATCATTGGTGATGGCGGGTCTCACTTTTGCAATAGGACATTTGAGGCTTTAATGAAGAAATATGGCATCAAGCATAAAGTGAGCACCCCATACCACCCACAAATGAGTGAGCAAGCTGAGATTTCTAATCGGAAAATTAACACATTTTAGAGAAAATTATAAGGCCAGATAGGAAGGATTGGTCCCTCAGACTATCCGACACTTTATGGGCTTATAGGCTGCTTATAAGATCCCGATTGGAATGTCTCCATACAGATTGGTGTATGGGAAGGCTTGCCACTTGCTTATGGAATTGGAACATAGAGCCTACCAGGCAATAAAGAAAATAAACTTTGCTATGGACCAAGCAAGTGGACAAAGGAAATTAGAGTTGAATGAAGTAGAGGAGCTGAGAAGAGATTCCTATAAAAATTCTAAAATTTACAAAGAGAAGACCAAAGCTTTTCATGACAAAAATATCCTGAGGAAGAATTTTGAACCTTGGCAAAAGGTCCTATTGTACAATTCCTGTCTCCAGTTCTTTTCGGAAAAGTTAAGATCAAGATAGACAGGTCCCTTTATTGTGAAGAATGTTTATACTCATGGGGCTGTTGAAATTGAGAATCCACGTAATGACAATGTGTACAAGGTTAATGGTTAGAGATTGAAGCCTTATGTGGAAAACTTACATTTAGGAGAGGAGTCTTTCCCTCTTCATGAGCCAGAATATTTCAATTGATGCTCCTAGTCTAACGGAGCATTTTTGTAGGATTTGTATCATATTCAATTCTTTTTAGTGTCACATAGCAGGTGAGTTTTTCATGGTAGGTACTATCCACCCTTTCTTTTATTTCTATTGTTCTCTACATTACATTATCATTACATTGTGGACAATGTAGATTTTAGGTTGGGGGGGGGGGGGGGTGTGGATAGTCATCCATGTGAGGTTTTTTATTATCTAATCACTAGTTTAAAGTGAGTTATAATTTGATGTACTAAATTCATAGTACACCCTAGCTAACTAAGTGAGGAATATGATATGTGAACTAGAATAACAAATTTTGATTCAAACAAGGTTGAATGAACTAGTACTATTGATATATACTTAAAAGCGAGAATATTAAAGGAAAAAAAAGATGAAAAAAGAAAATTTTATTATAAAGCATGAATGCAATTACCATAGCAATCGTGTCAGTAATCTAGAGTAAGGATACCTAAGTATCCATTATTGTTACCATTATAAGTACGATACCTTCTGTTATGAAGCAAACCCGATGGAAATTTCATCTAAGGGTGGTCTATAATAATGAGGATATGATGATAAAAGAAGAAATGTCATGGAGAAAAATGAGATAACTAGAGATTTCATATTCTTAGGATGATTGAAAGGAGTTAGGATAGGGAACATGCATATTTCTCAAAGTTAGACTAGTGTTACGAAGCACCTAAGGATATTGGATCATAACTATTCTAAATTTTGATTAGGTCTCTGAACTCAAGGATGTAATGGATTAGGAAATTGAGATTCTAACTAACTTCAGACTTAGGGTAAGTATTGTTTTGTTTTGGAATTCATATGATAAATGGAAGCATAATTGTATAAATTTCTGCTGTTGAACTATTTTTCATGTTTTCAATGTTTGTGGGTAACATTTCTAGAAACCCTCATGTAATGACCCAAAACATTTCGTGCTAAGACCCGAGTATTGCCTCTATTTTCCTCAGAAGTTATTTGTGGGTTAATTAGCGCTAAACTCGATTGCTTGTGAAATTAGTATCAATCACTTTAAATTTGATCTGTAGGACTCAAAACCTGTAGAATCGTTAGTGCTAAGTTACTCTGAAATCTGGGATTCAATGCTAAATCCAGTTGCTCTTGGAAATTTTTAGCAGCTTTGGATTAGACTTGGACCGCGCGTCGAAAGTCCGATAGTGATGATCTTAGATAGTTATGGTCACCTTGTTGGGCTTGACCATCACCTCAGAAATCAAGTCCAGATGATGTCTTGAGTCGATTTGCTTGAGTCCGGAGTGAAGAGGGTGAGAACGGTGAGAAATTAATTATGATTTTATGAAATCTGACTCGTGTCGCTTGCGCGATGATTTTAAGCAATCTGACCGTTGGATTCTAACCCAATTTCACCGTCGGATCAGGGAAGATGGCCCAGGCATGTCATAGTGCTTGTGGACCTGATCGAGTTTCGATGATCGTTGAATTGAGAGTGGTCCGTCACGGCTAATCTGTAAATCCGATCGGTATGAAAACTCAGCCTGACCTAGATCCATGGTCAGTGAGCTTAAGTCCGACCGCACGTGGATAAAGGACCACCGGAAGTGCTCCGTTGGATCGAGAGAGGCCTGATTTGGTTATAACCTAAGTATACCTTGGCCCTGGGGCTATTTTCATCTATTTTAGGCCTATATAAAGACCTTAAAACCCTCACTCTCTTTTCCATACGAATTTCCTAATCCTAGCTAAGAAAGAGAGGAAAAGAGAGAGAAAGTAAGAGAGAAGTTGGTGAATCATTGGAGATTCTTTCTTGTTTCTCTACATCCTTAAACCATCACTTTTGAATCGTTATTCCAGCGATTCTAAGTTCATCCTTGGGTAAGTTAATCTAAACCCTAATCTGTTTAGATCTAAGACTTGTCTAAGTGTTGATGTAGCTCATTTTTATTCTTGCCTTAGGTTATCTAGTCGCCGTTGACGAAGACATATTGTTTGAATTAGTTCGGTGTGTTTTTTTGGTTTAAGGTGCGGACTATATTCGTATAGGTTGTGGTTTTCAAGGCTTTCAATGTCAAATAATGATTTATTATTGTTGTGGGTGTAATTTCACATGCCAAATGCGATGTTTATATTGCGTTCCTGATATATATGAGTTATGTTGAGATTTGTGTATTCTATGTGTATGTAGAAAGTATCATAAACGTATAAAATAAGAACTTGTGCTTGCCATGATTAACTGTCGTGTATTTGTGCTAGTTGTATGTGTGTCAACTCCTTGGCAAAAGGAATTGTCCAAATGCGTGTATCCCAACATACGTCATGTATGTTGAACTATGTAGTCTAAGTGTTTGTAGAAATGTCTGAATGGTTAAGTGTGTAATATATTAACCTATTATGGGTGTTGAGAAGAGATTCTCAACTCTCCCATTGGCGTGTATGATTTCCTACATTCAATTTACATTCTTTGTTATTTACGTTCAAGCACTACTTATGTTGAAATTTATGCTAAGTTGATATTCATCACATGCGTCCATACTGTATGATTAGAATTGTTATTCCATTACTGTTCTAAATTGTTATATGCATATCTGTTATAATGAAATGTGTTTGGGACTATGAAATAGTCCAGGAAATCGGTAATCGGCCTTGAGTTCGTGACTGAGGTTGCTTTCGCCACGAAGGACGTGATTTGACGAACCCGAGTCGTATTAGAGTTGTCGGCAATGGTTTGGCCACATGGAGTGTTTGCGCACTCTATGTCGTTCAACCCAACGTGCACTCGTGCTAGTCGAGTTCATCAAGTAACCCGATTGTCCGATGTATGTTCACCATGTATGGACGCTATTTTTGAATCCAGGGTACCAAACTTACCGATGAAATCCCGTTAACCGTTGTACCTTGATTCACTAAGACTCATGAGCCGGACATGGTGGTATGGGACACCGTGGTCGAGCTGTCAGCCTACGCTGGGGTGACGAGCCTCCCCGTGTGACCAATGAGCACACCAGACTCGTGAGCCGATTATGGTGGTATGGGACACTATCTTCGCACTGTCGGCCTACATTGATTGGTGACGAGCCCTTTGTAGTGACCTCGAGCATACTTTGATACTGCATTAAGGCGACGAGCCTTAGAGTAGTAACGAAGGTATGATAGGCGTGCATTGATTGGTGACGAGCCCTTTGCAGCGACTTAGAACCATATGATCATATGAGATGGCCTAGGACTGACGACCCTATAATGGATCACTGTGAGGAAATTGATATGAGGAAGGTACCTTAGCTTCCCAATCCTGCTGTATGAAAAGGACTAATAATAACTTGGTAATCATGTCCATGCACCGCATTGCATGTGCGTAGAAGTCGTTGGCATTGCGGGAGGTTGTCATGCGTAACGTAAGATGAAGACGCTGAGGGAGTGCAGGCGAGGGCATGCATCATTTATACATACATTCCTGCATTAACAAGAGCACTTTAGACTTGTTTAATTGTATTGCCTTATCATTATTGCTTGATTGATTTGATATCATGTTAACTTTTATTGTATAGTTCCACTAAGTTGATCACTCACTCCCACGTTCTGGGGCGGTGTTTCAACACCAACCAGACCCTGTCTTAGATGCAGATGTTAACACGAACCCTGAGGCAGAGCAGGAGTTCGAGGATGATGAGGTCGCGTTTTCTTTTATGCAATTCTCAGGCGGGTTCATATGAGCCATGTCCTGATATGCGGGGATTCTGGGTTTTCTTTGTAATTGTAGTAGATGATGTCATTTAATACTTGTATTTTTGAAAGCAAAACTTGTAAGTATGACCTGGCATGTATACGTATTTCAGGGACTTGCACATGTACACATCTGTTTCTTTAAGTGTTCCGCTTGCGTCTTTCACTTATCCCTGAATTATGTTTGTAGTTTGACTTAATCTATTCCATGTTTTATGTACTCTTACAGACAACATACATCCATCATTAAATATGTTGCATCAGTGATGTTTTGAAACTCGGGAGCTGAGTTATGCTCGACCCCCGAATTTCAGGGCGTTACAAGTTGGTATCAGAGCATGAATTTGATTAAACCGGACCTGGGTTATGGTCACACACCGCACGCTGTCATCACCTTAGTGTAGGAGGGTGCGAGTTTATTGCAGAATTTGTGTATGTGTTTCCGTTGCTTCTATCGGTGAAATTTTACTGAAAACGATCGCCGAGATCTAGTCTGTGCACACTCCTGATCACACATAGCGACCCACAATCTCTTCTAGACCGTCCATTGACGAGTTTAAATGGTTTATCTTCCCATCTCAGCCCTTAAAAGGTCTGTAAATTTGAATCTGAATCAGTTTCTTCTCTTAGTGGCTCGGTATGCATCGAATCGAACTAAGGGCCCGATCGGGGCAATTTTAGGGGGACCCAGGGGGGACCCACATCATTTTGGACCTAGGGGGCCAGGAGGACCTCGCCCAAATGGCGAGTCATCGCCGGATTGTCCAGAGACCTGCGATGACCTCGCCGCCCAGCGGGCCAGGCCGGGCGGGCCCGCTCGGGGCGACGCATGTGGGGTCTTATGTGGCCCACTCCTCCATGGTTGCTTAATTTTAAACCCTTTTAAACCCTATTTCCTTCACAACCTCACCCTCCAAGCTTTCCTTTTCTTGAACTCTCTCTCAAAACTCCACAAAACTCCCTCCTCAAACTCCTTCTTCCATTTTCATGCACACCCATCCAACCCATCTCAAAAACCCATCCCCATTGCTGTTTTCTCTCTCTTTCCCTTCCATTTGAGTACCCAAATCCTTCCTTTGGGTCTCCAAATAGTGGGAGCATTACCATTCTTCCCATTTCCCTCTTTTCCCTCATTTTTCATAGCCCTATTTGAGTTTGTCACGGCCATATTTTCCATCTCCACCTTTCTCTCTTTAATGGGGAAGAAGAGAGCACCCGTGGATGAAGTTGGGCCTAACCGCCCAACCCGTGCACGGAGGCCGAGAGGTGCCGCCGCGAGCACGACCGCCACCCATGAGTTTCAGAAGAAGCGGGACCTTGATCCTCAAGCTCCCATTGGAAGAACTCTATTAGCGGAGCTATCTCATGGAGTCTATGAAGGCCATAGGGTCCTTTTTGAGGCTCATGTAGATCTGCGGCTATTTGGCGAGTTACTCTTGTTGGAGCGCCTGGAAGGGGCCGGTTGGTGTCCCTTGTTTGAGGGCGAATATCATGCCAATGCGAGCACTGTTCGAGCTTTTTATGTCCTCATTCGTGATCTCTCACTGGAGCCGTTACAGTTCAAGATCCCTTGTGGGAGAGATCGAGAGGCCATGGTCAACGTCGCTTTGATATCCCGACTCCTGAATGTGCCGCTTGGTGAGGTGCATGCCAGTGAGAAGAATTTGAGCAGTGCACGCGAGAGAGATCTCCGCACATGGTTCCTGTGTGGTCGTCTGGTCGAATGGCAGCCTAATAGAAGCCTTCTAGCTACCAACATGACGGACGACTTCCACTTGCTTCACCACATATGTACATTCAATGTTTATCCAAGGTGGAGCAACCGCAGTGAGTGTACGCGCCTGATGGTAGATTTCCTATATCAGGTGGGGCAAGGAGAGAAGCTTTGTGTGCCAACGTACATCTTGTGTTAGATTGTCCTTATCGCTCGTTCGAATACGAGAACCGAATCGCTCCCATTTGGCTGACTCATTTGTAAGCTTGCACATGAGTTTGGCTTCAGGCTTGGGGTGAAAAAGCTGGTATCTGTTCGTTATATTAATGAGATGACCCTTAATCAGATGGACATTGGGCCTCGTCGACGACAAGCCTCAGAAAGTGAGGATGAGACAGAGAGCGATGAGGAAGAGAGTTATGGCGAGGATGGAGCTGAGATTGAAGAAGAAGAAGAGCAGGACGAAGAAGAAGTGGAGGCCCAGGATACGAGTAAAGTTCTCCTCTTGTGGCACCAGAGCAGAGCACAGATTAGGCTGCCAGGGATGCTCGTATCGCTCGGCTTGAGGAGGGTAAGGCTGTTCCTCGCCAGGATATCATGGATCTTCAAGGCCTCATGAAGCATAAGTTTAAGAAGGTGTCTCGAACTCTGAAGTCTATCCTGTGTTGTTTGCAGGATAAGGGTGCCCTGCCTCCATCTCCTGATTCTGACGAGTAATTGTAGTTGTAGTCGCCATTTGCTCTATTTATTGTTTGTTTTTGCATGTAGCCGCTGTTGGCATAGTAGTTAGAAGTTGTTTGTTGTTTGAAACTTTAGATGTTTTAGTTCACATGCTTTCTCTGTCGCGATTCATGTAATATTGCACTTCTTGTATTGCGACAATTTTATTAAATGAAATGCATGTTGTTTTCCTTGTGTTGTGGTGTATATGCTGTGTGGGTGGATTATGTGAATGTTGGATCTCACAGGTTGCATCGTCTGTTGAATGTAAGGTATACCTCCTAAGGGATCGAAGACTTCGGCCCGTCTCTCTTTGGTCGAGTCGCTTGGCGAGGTTTCTCCCCTAGGCGATAGTCAGACGGATCCACAGTTGGGCCCATCTCATATTGGTGCTGTGCTGGACTCTCAGCCAGCTACTGGCCCCGCGGCTGGGCCGACACCTGTGATTCCACCTATGGCTCCTCCAGTCACACCTTCGGTTCCTGAGCCGAACTGTGCATCTGCGTCGATGCTGTTTGCATCTTCGTCTTCTCCACCTCCTGATTGGTTTGAGCTGATGATGTTATTGATGCACTAGCAGCAGATTCAGCAGCAGCAGCAGTTTCTGTCTTCCATGGCTGGCATCTTTGCTCAGTCGATGGGGGTGACTCTACCTGCTTCACCTATACACCCATCTGGGAGCGCTAGTGCGAGCGACAAATTTGAGCGATTCCAGCGCTTACGACCTCCAACATTTGTGGGTTCTCATAGACCCAAGGAGGCCGAGTACTGGATTGATCGCATCTCTAAGATGCTGAGGCCGCTGCACTGTTCTGAGGTTGAGCAGGTCGAGCTTGCCTCCTTCATGTTTGAGAAGGAGGCCAGTTTATGGTAGGACAGTGTTCTTCGCACTGTTGCGGAAGGTTTTAAATGGACGTGGCAGGCGTTTGAGGCACGCTTCCACGAGAAGTATTTTTCAGTTATGTACCGACACGAGAAGGAGACTGAGTTCCTTCGCCTCTGTCAGGGAGGGATGTCGGTGACGGAGTATGAGAACTGGTTTACTGAGCTGGGTTGCTATGCTCCTTTGCTTCTGGGTGATCAGCCGATGTGGATGCGACGTTTTTCTAAGGGGTTGAGGCCTGAGATCCGAGCGAAGATGTGTTGTGCCAGCATATCTTCCTATGCGGAGTTAGTGAGCATGTCCCTGCGAGCTGAGCAGGACGGGGACAGGTGGTCCCGTATGCGAGCACCTATGGTTCCCAGACCACGACCTGACTTTCAGAGTGCACCATTTCTCGGCAAGAGGCCGCAGATAAATTCTCCTCCGAGGCGTTCAGCGCCTCCTGCTCAGCAGATACGTTCGGACTTACACTGTTTGTATTGTGGGAAGATGGGGCATTCGGATCGTAATTGCTTTATGCGGATGCGGGATAGTGGTTTTACTCTGCCATAGAGGATCAGTCGTCCGATGCCTCCGGTCATATCACATCCTCCTCTTCGGTCAGCGCCTGTTCACCCATCTTTCAGACCTTCTGTACCTCACTTTAGGCCACCTCAGCGGCCCATGGTTCCTCCACCGAATCACCAGCAGCAGGCTCGAGTTCACGTGCTTTCAGCTGAAGCACCTGTGGCTGACTTGGTGCCGAGATCCTTTGAGGTTACTGCTCACATCCAAGGTATTCCCATTTCTATGTTGGTGGATACAGGGTCCACTATGTAACGACCTCGGAATTTCTGTGCTAATCTTTCCTTAAGTAGTTGTTTTGGGGTAATTAGTGCTTTACTCGATTGCTTGTGAAATCCACATCAATCACTTTAAATTGTATCTGCATGGCTCTAAATGTGTAGATTAGTGAGCGCTACGTTACTCTGAAATCTGGGATCCATCGCTAAATCCAGTTGTTCTGGGGAATTTTTGGAAGATCTGGATCGGACCTGGACCGCGCGTCGAAAGTTCGATAGCGATGATCTTAGGCTGTTGCGGTCACCGAGTTGGGCTTGATCTTCACCTCGAAAATCAAGTCGATCTGATGTTCTGGGTCGATTTGATTGAGCTCGGAGTGAAGAGTGTGAGAACGGTTGGAATTTATTAAGCTTTTATTGAAATCTGAGTCGTAGCATGCGCGACGATTTTAAGCATTCTCACCGTTGGATTCTGACCCAATTTCATCCTCCGATCAGGAAATGGCCCATGCATATCCTAGTGCTTGTGGACTCGATCGAGTTTTCGTGACCGTTGAATTGAGTGTGGTCCGCCACGACTAATCTGAAGAGCCGGTCGGTATGAAAACTCAGCTTGACCTAGATCCATGGTCAAGGAGCTTAAGTCCGACCTTTCGTGGTTATAGGCCCACCAGAAGTGCTTCGTTGGATCGAGAAAGGCGTGCTTTGGTTATAACCTAAGTATACCTTGACCCTGGGGTTATTTCCATCATTTTAAGGCCTATATATAGTCCTTAAACCCTAGCTCTCATTTCCATACGAATTTTCTCTAACCCTAGCTTGGAAAGAGAGTGGAAAAGAGAGAGTTAGTGAGAGAGATTTGTTGGTGATTCATCTTGATTCTTCCTTGTTCTTCTTCACCTTTGAACCTTCACTTTGAATCGTTCTCCTGACGGTTCTGAGTTCCTTTGGGGTAAGTTAACCTAACCCTAACCTGTGTTAGAGCTTAGATTAGACTTGGTGTTGTTGTATCTCATTTCCATCTTTGTTTTAGGGTTTTCTAGCGCCGTTGACAAAGACTACTCGTCTAAATCAGCTCGGCGGTTCTTTCTTCGCTTAAGGTGCGGACTTTAAGTGTATAGGTTATGGTTTTCAAGGCTTTCAATCCCAGTTAGTGATTTATTCTTGTTATGGATGACATTTCACATGCCAAATGTTGTGTTTACATCGCTTTCCTGATATGCATGTGCTATATTGAGATTTGCGTATTCTATGTGTATTTATAAAGTACCGTATATGTATAAAATATGCACTTACGTTTGCCATGATTAATTGTCATGTATGTATGCTAGATGCATGTATGACAACTCCTTGATAAAAGGGATTGTCTAAGTGCATGTATTTCAACATGCGTCATGTATGTTGTTCCATGTATGCTAAGTGTTTGTAGAAATGCATGAATGATCTAAAGTGTAACTGATTACACTAAATGCGGGCGTTGAGAAGTGATTCTCAATACTCCTATTGATGCGCATGATTTCCTTTATGCAGTTACATTCCAAGTTATTTAAATTCAAGCATCTCCTATGCTTACATTTATGTTAAGTTGATATTCTTCAAGTGCTGGTGTACCATGATTCGAGTTATTGTTCCATTACTGTCTTACGTTCCATATGAATATCTGTAGTAGTGTAAAGTGTTTGGGACTATGCCTTAGTCCAGGAAATCGGTAGTTGACCCTATATACGTGGTTGAGATTGCTTTCGCCACGTAAGACGTATTAGACGAACCCGAGTCGTATTAGAGTTGTCGGCAGTGGTTTGGCCACGCGGAGTGTTTGCGCACTCTATGTCGTTCAACTCAACGTGCGCTCGTGCTAGTCGAGTTCGTCAAGTAACCCGATTGTTCGATGTATGTTAACCATGTATGGACGCTACTGCTTGAATCTAGGGTACCGAACTTACCAGTGAAATCCTAATAACCATGGTACCTGATCCGCTAAGACTCATGAGCCGAACATGGTGGTATGGGACACCGTGGCCGAGCTGTCGGCCTACGCTGGGGTGACGAGCCTCCCCGTAGTGACCAGTGAGCAACTAAACTCGTGAGCCGATTATGGTGGTATGGGACACTATATTCGTGCTGTCGGCCTACATTGATTGGTGACGAGCCCTTTGTAGTGACCTCGAGCATACCTGGATACCGCAAGGAGGTGACGAGCCGATCTGTGGTAGTAAGGGCATGAAAGGCGTGCATTGATTGGTGACGAGCCCTTTGCTAGGACCTCAACTATATGATCGTATGAGATATCTAGGATTGACGACCCTAGTATGGATCACTGTTTGGATGGTGATATGAGGAAGGTATCTTAGCTTCCCAATCCTATTGTGTGAAATGGACTAATAACAACTTGGTAATCATATCCATGCACCGCATTTGCATGTGCTTTGTAGATGTGGCGCACTTTGAGGCGATGTCATGCGTAACGTAAGATGAAGACGCTGAGGGTGTACGCGTGAGGGCACGCATCATATTGCATTCATACTTACATTAACAAGAGTACTTAGGATTTAATTACTTATCCTGCTTTATCATTACTGTTTGATTGAACTGATAACATGTTAACCAGTGCCTTATTGTTCCACTGAGTTGATCACTCACTCCCACGTTTCTGGGGCGGTGTTACACACCCACCAGACTCTGTCTTAGGCCCTGATGTTGCAGAGGTGGATGCGACGTCTGAGGCAGAGCGGGAGCTGGATGACGACGAGGCTGCCTTCTCCTATATGCAGATTTCAGACGGGTTCTAGCGAGCCTCGGTCTGTTGCGCGGGATCTCTGGGATTATTTTGGGGACTGAAATGATGTAATTTGATACTTATAATTTTGTTAAATAACACTTTTACACGATCTGGTTGTATATGTAATTCAGGGATTTACACTTGTACACATTTTACTATAAGTCTTCCGCTTGCTTTATTCACTTATCCCTGAATCATATCTGTGTTTTGGCTTAATCTATTCCATGTTTTATGCACTAATACAGTCAACATACATTCATCATTAAATATGTTGCATAAGTGATGTTTTGGAACTCGGGAGCTGAGTTATGCTCGACCCCCGAATTTCAGGGCGTTACACACTACCTCTCTTATACCGTATGCGGCAGTTAGGCGCCTGAGTTTGGGCGCTGTTACTATGAAGGGAGTGACGCTCACTACCGCTACAGGGATCTCCTCTGCTATGAATAAGCGTTGTATGGATTGTTTGATTGATCTAGGGAGTGGATCGATTCTTGTTGACCTTTTTGTCGCACCTCTTTACCATTATGATGTCATTATGGGTATGGATTGACTCACGAAGATGCGGGCAGAGATTGATTGTGAAGCTAGGTCGATGACAATCCATGGAACTGAGGGCAAGACAGTTACTTTACCAGTTCAGGTCAATTACCCTTTTCGTCTTGGTTATTATACTTCTCTGTTGGAGAGTATTGCTAGATCGGCGTTTGAAAGCACACCTGTAGTTCGGAAGTTTGAAGATGTGTTTGAGTCAATTCCTGGATTACCCCCTCAGCGCGAGATTGATTTTACTATCGATCTCATGCCTGGTGCGATACCCATTTCTTTGCCCACCTATCGTATGCCTCTGAGTGAAATGGAGGAATTGAGGAAGCAGATAGATGGCTTGTTAAATTTAGGTTTTATTTAGCCTATTGTGTCTCCTTAGGGAGCACCTGTCCTGTTTGTTAAGAAGAAAGATGGTTCCTTGCGATTATGTATAGATTATCGCAGGTTAAATCAGGTGACTGTGAAGAACAAGTATCCTTTGCCCAAGATCGATGATCTATTTGATCAGTTGAAGGGGGCACGGTACTTCTTGTAGGTTGATCTGCAGTCAGGGTATCATCAGTTGCACGTCAAGAATGAGGACGTGTAGAAGACCGCTTTCAGGACTAGCTTTGGCCATTATGAGTTCCTTGTGATGTCGTTCGGTCTTGCGAACGCACCGGCCGTGTTCATGGATATGATGAACAGGGTGTTTCGGCCATTCTTGTTCCGATTCATCATTGTCTTTATCGATGACATTTTGATATACTTTACGAGTCGGGAAGAGCACGAGGAGTACTTAAGAGCGGTTTTGGATACTCTCAGGAAGAATCAGCTTTTTGCGCAGTTCAAGAAATGCAATTTCTGGAAAGAGGAAGTCAAGTTCCTAGGACATGTGGTGTCCAAGGAAGGGATAGCTGTCGATCTTGCTAAGGTAGCTGCAGTTCAGGACTGGAAGCAGCCTGGTTCAGTTACTGAGGTGAGAAGCTTTCTGGGTCTAGTAGGCTATTATCGCCGCTTCATACGAGACTTCTCGAAGATAGTCAGACCGTTGTCTCAATTGACACAGAAAGACTTGAAGTTTGCTTGGAATGAGAGGGCGGAGATAGCTTTTCAAGAGCTGAAGGACAAGTTGATGTCCGCCCCTGTGCTAGTATTGCCAGAGCAAGGGGTTAAGTATACGATATATACCAATGCCTCTCGCATTGGTCTAGGTTGTGTCCTTATGCAGAAGGACAGGGTGATTGCATATGCCTCGAGACAGTTGAGGAAACACGAAGAAAATTATCCTACACACGACCTAGAGTTGGCAGCTGTCATTTTTGCACTAAAGCTCTGGAGACATTACCTCTACGGAGAGGAGTTCAAGCTCTTTTGCAACCACAAGAGCCTTAAGTATATCTTCACGCAGCGTGACTTGAATATTAGGCAACGTTAATGGATGGAAACATTGAAAGACTTTAAGTTCGATGTCTCTTACCATCCGGGCAAGGCGAACCTTGTGGCAGACGCGTTGAGTCGCAAGAGGGCTATAGAGTTTGCGGCTCCACTAATGATAGCAGAGTGGGACATGTTGGAGTTTGTGCGAGACTTTGAGAAAAAACTAACAGTGGAAGAGCCGTATGAGGTTATCACACACATTCGTGTACAGCCCCTCATTGACGAGAGGATCGTTGCAGCTCAGGCAGATGATGAGCTTTTGGCAAAGATGAGAGAGCGGATTGGTACAGATGCAGACTCCGAATGGAGTGTTGGTTCAGATGGGGGCCTACGATTTCGTGGCCGGCTATGTGTCCCAGACATTCCTGACTTGAGACGGGAGGTTCTCGAGTCAGCCCATAATTCTTAGCTTGCGATGCATCCAGGTAGCACGAAGATGTATCAAGATATGAAAAGATCCTATTGGTGGGACAACATGAAGGTTCACATTGCTGAGTTCGTATCCCGTTGTCTCATGTGCCAGAAGGTCAAGGCAGAGCATCGCCGACCTCCTGGGCTGCTTCAGCCCATGCCCATAGCAGAATGGAAGTGGGACTTCATCTCTATGGATTTTATTTCAGGGTTACCGAGAACGAGGAAGGGACATGACTCTATTTGGGTGATCGTCGACCGATTGACGAAGTCGGCTCATTTCTTATCGATCAGAGTCATAAACTCTGCAGACGAGTTGGCTAGATTGTACATCAAGGAGATTGTACATCTGCATGGAGTTCCCTTGGAGATTGTGTCTGATAGAGACACGCGATTCACATCTATCTTCTGGACTCATATCCAGGAAGCGATGGGTGTGAAATTGAAGTTCAGCACCGCGTTTCATTCACAGACAGATGGGCAGACGGAACGTGTGAATCAGGTTCTGGAAGACATGTTGCGAGCTTGTGTTTTGAACTTCAAGGACAGTTGAGATGATTGTCTCCCTTATGCAGAGTTCGCATATAATAACAGTTTCCAGGAGAGTATCGGTATGGCTCCCTACGAGGCATTGTATGGTCGCCCGTGTAGAGCACCGCATTGCTAGGCAGAAGTTAGTGAGTGCAGTTTGATTGGCCCCCAAGTTGGTACAGGCGACTTTAGAGAAAGTTGACATTATTCGACGTCGACTTCTGATAGCCCAGAGCAGGCAGAAGAGTTATGCTGATACGAGGCGGCGACCGCTTGAGTTTGAGGTTAGAGACCATGTATTTCTTAAGGTTTCCCCTATGAAGGGAGTTCTGTGGTTTGGTAAGAAGGGAAAGCTCACGCCGAGATTTATTGGTCCATTTCAAATACTGAATCGAGTGGGAGTGGTAGCGTATCGCCTTGCTTTGCCCACACCACTTGCGGACGTGCATAATGTATTTCATGTTTCTATGCTGAAGAAGTACGTTCCTGATCCTTCAATATTATCAGTTGGGAGCAGGTGCAGTTGAGCGAGGATGCCACATATGTACTGCGACCGACATGTATCCTAGATAGGAAGGAGCAGGTATTGCGTAGCAAGGTCATCCCTCTTGTGAAAGTACTATGGACGCATCATAGTGAAGAAGAGGTTAGTTGGGAGACTGAAGCTGAGGTAAGAAAGAGCTACCCTCAGATCCTTGAGGAGTATGAGAAGGTATGAATTTCGAGGACGAAATTTATCTTTAAGGGGGGTAGATTGTAATGACCCAGAAAATTTCATGCTAAGACCCAAGTATTACCTCTATTTTCTTCAGAAGTTATTTGTGAGTTAATTAGCGCTAAACTCAATTGCTTGTGAAATTAGCATCAATTACTTTAAATTTGATCTACAGGACTCAAAACCTGTAAAATCGTTAGCGCTATGTTCCTCTGAAATCTGGGATTCAACGCTAAATTCAGTTGCTCTCGAGAATTTTTAGAATCTTTGGATCGGACTTGGACCGCGCGTCGAAAGTCCGATAGCGATGATCTTAGACAATTATGGTCACCTTGTTGGGCTTGACCATCACCTCAGAAATCAAGTCCAGATGATGTCCTGAGTCGATTTGCTTGAGTCCAGAGTGAAGAGGGTGAGAACGGTGAGAAATTAAATATGATTTTATGAAATCTAAGTCGTGTCACTTGCGCGATGATTTTAAGCAATCTGACCATTGGATTCTGACCCAATTTCACCCTCGGATCAGGGAAGATGGCCCAGGCATGTCATAGTGCTTGTGAACCTGATCGAGTTTCGGTGACTGTTGAATTGAGAGTGGTCCGCCACGGCTGATTTATAAATCCGATCGGTACGAAAACTCAGCCTGACCCAGATCCATGGTCAGTGAGCTTAAGTCCGACCGCACGTGGAAAAAGGACCACCGAAAGTGCTCCGTTGGATCGACAGAGGCCTGATTTGGTTATAACCTAAGTATACCTTGGCCCTGGGGCTATTTTCATTTATTTTAGGCCTATATAAAGACCTTAAAACCCTCACTCTCTTTTCCATACGAATTTCCTAACCCTCGCTAAGAAAGAGAGAGGAAAAGAGAGAGAAAGTAAGAGAGAAGTTGGTGAATCATTGGAGATTCTTTCTTATTTCTCTACATCCTTAAACCATCACTTTTGAATCGTTATTCCGGCAATTCTAAGTTCATCCTTGGGTAAGTTAATCTAAATCCTAATCTGTTTAGAGCTTAGACTTGTCTAAGTGTTGATGTAGCTCATTTCTATTCTGGCCTTAGGTTATCTAGTCGCCGTTGACGAAGACATATCGTCTGAATCAGTTCGGTGTGCTTTTTCTGGTTTAAGGTGCAGACTATATTCGTATAGGTTATGGTTCTCAAGGCTTTCAATGTCAGATAATGATTTATTATTGTTGTGGGTGTACTTTCACATGCCAAATGAGATGTTTATATTGCGTTCCTGATATATATGAGTTATGTTGAGATTTGTGTATTCTATGTGTATGTAGAAAGTATCATATACGTATAAAATATGAACTTGTGCTTGCCATGATTAACTGTCGTGTATTTGTGCTAGTTGTATGTGTGTCAACTCCTTGGCAAAAGGAATTGTCCAAATGCATGTATCCCAACATACGTCATGTATGTTGAACTGTGTAGTCTAAGTGTTTGTAGAAATGTCTGAATGGTTAAGTGTGTAATATATTAACCTATTATGGGCGTTGAGAAGAGATTCTCAACTCTCCCATTGGCGTGTATGATTTCCTACATTCAATTTACATTCTTTGTTATTTACGTTCAAGCACTACTCATGTTGAAATTTATGCTAAGTTGATATTCATCACATGCTTTCATATTATATGATTAGAATTGTTGTTTCATTACTGTTCTAAATTGTTATATGCATATTTGTTATAATGGAATGTGTTTGAGACTATGAAATAGTCCAGGAAATTGGCAATTGGCCTTGAGTTCGTGGCTCAGGTTGCTTTCGCCACGAAGGACGTGATTTGACGAACTCGAGTCATATTAGAGTTGTCGGTAGTGGTTTGGCCACACGGAGTGTTTACGCACTCTATGTCGTTCAACCCAACATGCGCTCGTGCTAGTCGAGTTCGTCAAGTAACCCGATTGTCCGATGTATGTTCACCATGTATGGGCGCTATTTTTGAATCTAGGGTACCAAACTTACCAATGAAATCCCGTTAACCGTTGTACCTTGATCCGCTAAGACTCATGAGCTGGACATGGTGGTATGGGATACTGTGGTCGAGCTGTCGGCCTACGCTGGGTTGACGAGCCTCCCCGTAGTGACCAGTGAGCACACCAGACTCGTGAGCCGATTGTGGTGATATGGGACACTATAGTCGCACTGTCAGCCTACATTGATTGGTGACGAGCCCTTTTGTAGTGACCTCGAGCATACCTTGATACTGCATTAAGGCGACGAGCCTTAGAGTAGTAACGAAGGTATGATAGGTGTGCATTGATTGGTGACGAGCCCTTTGCAGCGACCTAGAACCATATGATCATGTGAGATGGCCTAGGACTGACGACCCTAGAATGGATCACTGTATGGAAATTGATATGAGGAAGGTACCTTAGCTTCTCAATCCTGCTATATGAAAAGGACTCTTAATAACTTGATAATCATGTCCATGCACCGCATTGCATGTGCGAGCAGTCGTTGGCACTGCAAGAGGTTGTCATGCGTAACGTAAGATGAAGACGCTGAGGGAGTGCAGGCGAGGGCATGCAACATTTATACATACATCCCTGCATTAACAAGAGTACTTTATACTTGTTTAATTATATTGCCTTATCATTACTGCTTGATTGATTTGATATCATGTTAACTTTTACTGTATAGTTCCACTGAGTTGATCACTTACTCCCACATTCTGGGGCGGTATTTCAACACTAACCAGACCCTGTCTTAGATGCAGATGTTGACGCGACCTCTAAGGCAGAGTAAGAGTTCGAGGATGATGAGGCCACGTTTTCTTTTATGCAATTCTCAGGCGGGTTCATGTGAGCCATGTCCTGATATGCGGAGATTCTGGGCTTTCTTTATAATTAGAGTAGATGATGTCATTTAATACTTGTATTTTTGAAAGCAACACTTGTAAGTATGACCTGACATGTATACGTATTTTAGGGACTTGCACATGTACACATCTGTTTCTTTAAGTCTTCCGCTTGCGTCTTTCACTTATCTCTGAATTATGTTTGCAGTTTGGCTTAATCTATTCCATGTTTTATGTACTCTTACAGACAACATACATCCATCATTAAATATGTTGCATCAGTGCTGTTTTGAAACTCGGGAGCTGAGTTATGCTCGACCCCCGAATTTCAGGGCGTTACACCTCATGAGACTATAACTCATCCACTAGGGAAAATTTAGGGGTTTAAAGGCTTGTTACATATGCTAAATGTAATCGAGATTACCTGTGAAAGTGGTGTAGCTAGAATTTTGTTTTTAGAGTTAATTTTTATTTTTCTTCGCTTATTTTGCTCGAGACTAGTAAAATGCTGGTTGGGGGGTGTGTTGAGACTCAAATATTGCATAATTTTTCCCTTTTACATCATGGTTTTATGAACATGAATCCACTTAATGTTTTATTTTACTCATGTATGTGTTACAAGGTGACTTTAAGAGCTTAGATTGAAAAAGGTACTAAAAAGTATGGATTTGATTCTTAAGAATCACCAAGGCGAGGGATGGATCTTAGGAGACCAAGATTGAAGAATTCACATGTCAAAGATCCAAGAAAACCAAGTGAGGAATGGAAAGAATTGAAGATTTGAAGTGAAGAATCCTGAAATCGTCCAGAAAAGTGCATTCTGAAGATCTAAAGTCTATTTTGGAAAAATATGGAGCAGAAAATCTATTTTAAACAAACTGGGTAGCGAGAAGTCTATTTTGGAAAACTGCGTATATTTGAGGTGGTTTTTAGGGTTTTTTTTAAACTTTGTACGAAAATTGGAGTTCCCTACTTATAAATAGGGCTTTATAGGGCATTCCTAAGCATCATTCAAGGCATCTTAAAGCAAAATTTAGAGTTTTTAATTTTATTAGAGTTTTATAAGTTATTTTTTTTATCTTTTCTATTTGCATTTATTTCTTTCTTCTTATTTTTTTCTTTCTTATTTTAATTATGTTTTTCTATGTTCCTTCTAGCCCAAGCTAGAAGGGAAGCACATGGGTTTAATAATTCTTTAAGATTATGATGATTGATTGTTTTAATGATGAGAAGAATGGTGTGTGCATGTTATCTATTATTTAGGCTTTATTTTTTTATCCTCTTGTAAGATCCATATGTTTCCATCATATGAGATCTACATTAATGGATAGGCTTACCCTAGATCAATCAGATTTCCTAGATAGGAGAGGTTCTCAACCTATTATATTTCTTTGATTTTCATTATCTCATTAATATTGAATTCTTAAAATCATTGACGCTTAAGAATATATATCAATAGTGCAAATCCATGATTTTTTAATATTTTATATCACTTATTAAAATATTTAAACTATTTTATTTTCTGATTAGGATGACCATAGTGCTCAGATCCTAGTTGTGTTATCCAAGTCATCATGATTTTGGAACATTAACCTATGTTTGGAACTTTGAAGCTTGGGTGTTATTTTATTCAGTTGAATTACATCCATTCAAAAATCCCAAAATCAAATCATCAGTTTAGTTTTTATTACTTAGTTTGTTTTGCATTTGATTTTTTCTTTCTCGCAATTCATCTCCCTGTGGGATCGACCCTGTATTCACAGGATATTACTTACGAACCTCTACACTTGGAGGCAAGCAATCATGTGTGTGTAAGGTAAGTGTCAAGTTTATAATATTAGAGCAATACGAAAACATGCCGGTAAGTCCATAATTACCGTTAGCCTTATCCAGGCTATACGATGCAAAACATAATAAGCCAATATTATATACTGAGGAAACAATGTAGATTAGTTATACAATGCGGAGTCATAGTAAGCCAAGTATCATATACTGAGGACACAACGCAATATGCAAATCCTGATGGGTCCATGAATATCGTCAACCTCATCTAGGCCATATAAATGCAGAAACATAGCAACCCAAAATACAATATGCCGCAGATGTAATGAAAAATACGGTGTGAATGAAATGACCAAGTTGGAGTGTGAATTTGGGATGATAGTAAGTAGTATCATAGGCTGGGGGGTTCATCATAAGAGACTTTTATCTAAACAAGTCTCATACCTAAATTTGGATAGCTAGACTCCATGTGGTAAACTCCTGATCTCAGGTTAGTCGCACGTCCCATCTGAAATCCTGGCCATTGCGAAGGTACACAACAAATAGTTGCACACCACCAGCCCAAGTGGATAGGGTATGAATGAATGAATCAAATGTTGAGTACATAAGTGCTGCTCAGTAAATCCACATATCAATATTGTATATCTCTGGGATCATCATCGAGTTCTAGTACACTCTAAACTAGCTATTGCCCCTGCCAACCAGGTAGCCCAGCAAGTGAAAAGACCTTACTACCCATCTACCAATTTCAGCCCGGCTCGTCGATAGTGGACCCATTCGTGAGCTGGTCAAACTCAGTGTAATGCCCTGAAAATCGAGGGTTGAGCAAGAGCTCAACTCCCGAGTTCCAACGCATCACTTATGCAACATAGGTAATGATGATTAAATGTTGTCCGTGTTAGTGCATTAAACATGAGTAGGATTATACCAAATCAGCATATCATACTCCAAAGACAATTAAATTATGCAAGCGGAAGACCATGATAAATATATAGAGCATATAGGTGATTGTAAGTCCCCAGAGTATGAACATGATACCAGGTTAAATAATTACATATTTAGTTCCAAAATATACAAAATGATGAAGTGTAATCTCATCTAATCCATATCCCTATAGCCCCGGTGACGCAACTCCAAGTCTACATAAACCCATCAGAGAGTTGTAGGTAGGAGAACTCCTTATCATCGTAAAAGTCAGGCTCTGCCTCGTAAGTCTTGACGTCACCTGAAATTACAACAGAGTCTGGTTGGTGTTTTAAAACACCATCCTAGAGTGGGAGTAAGTGATTAACTTAGTGGAGCTATAAGGCAAAGGTTAATATGTTATCAATTCAGTCAAGCAGTAATAATAAAACAATGCAACAAACATTCCTAAGTACTTTGGTTAATGCAAAGATGGTATGTATTAATGATGTATGCCCTCGCCTGCACTCCCTCAGCAACATCATCTCACGATCGAGGCATGCAACACTCTTGCTGTGCTCAACTCCAACACCAAAGGCACATGCAATGCGGTGCATGTGTGCGATTAGCTAAGTCTTAATTAGATCTATCCATACAACAGGATTGGGAAGCTAAGGTACCTCCCTTTATATCATTGACCCAAACGATGATCCATCTAGGGTCATCAATCCTAGCCAATCACATACGATAGGCAGTTCCAAGTCGCTATAGAGAGGCTCTTCACCTCAGCGCAGGCCTAGTTTATACTCGAGGTTACTACGGAAAGGCTCGTCACCTTAGCGTAGTCCTAGTGTATAGTCGAGGTCACTACAAGAGGCTCGTCACCTGATCATAGGCCGACAGCTCGAATATAATGTCCCATACCACCGTATTCGGCTCACGAGTTTGTTTTACTCACTGGTCACTACGGGGAGGCTCGTCACCCTAGCTGTCACGCCCTAGACTCGGTAACCGGATTCACAAGAAACCCGATGGCCGGTTCTGGTTGCAAAAGCCTCCGTAGTACCCCATTCTCGGCTCTTGAAGAAGGTTCCGATCCTGGGATCCTACAAGGAGGATTTCCATAACAATATAACCATTTCCAATACGAGCATACCCAAGATCATAACAAGTAAATCTGAGAATAAAAAAGGCACATATTACAAAATTCACTATGAATTTGAACTTTTACAAGTTTACATAAGGTCCAAAAGGACATACATAAGATAATAGAAGAAAGAAAGGAAGGATGCAATACTGGGTCCTCAAGCTCAGCTCTAATCCAAACTCTGTCACTGCGACACCTGCCTAGGATCTCCTGCACGCATCAATCGTGCATAAGCTTATAGAAGCTTAGAGGGTGGTGTAAGTGTATGATAATAGTGCATAGAAGAATAATAGGAGATACAGGAAGGAGACATGCTCAATGAGAATATCACTAGCCTTACCAAGGCTTATCATGAATATGATGTAATGAGTACTGGACGCCATACCAAGGCAATGCATGAAGGGGTTTACATAACCAATACTAATGTAATGCAAGTAATGCTAGTGCTCATATCCAAACCGTGTGTCAAGTATATTTCTAATCATAAGGAAATCACTAGGGTCCATTACACTACTGGATGACTGCCGCTCTACAGACCCCGCACAGTTAAACGAGCGTAAGAGACCTCACTACCCGCCTGTGGACAACCAATCACCAGCAAGGCCTGACGGTAGCGGACCCATTCATGAGCTGGTCAGACTCAACCTAGCAATGCCCTCTTACATCAGGCGAGTAAGGCCACACCCCTATCCAACCGACTACACGACAGTGGGAGTCGCGGCCTAATGGTATAAGGCCCTCGTACGCTCATATATTCCATCCAGTCACGGCGTTGGAGTAGATCCTTGGTACCATGGAAGTTTTGAGAATTTCACCCATGGGCATCCTATGCACCCGGTATGCTCAAGTAACATTTCTGGTGTCCAAACATGGTCATCCATGATGTATCTGTGGAGGCTACAACCCTGATGAAGCAAGGGTGATAATGCTCATATATTATGCAATGCCAAATGCATGAATCACACAATCAACTATGCATCAATTCCAAGCATCCAACATGCCCAAGAGGGAATATTATGTCTTTCGGGAAGACAGCATGCAATGCCCAATGGCATAATCATAACCACACACACAGTGTCATCCAAACATACAATAATGTACATGGGCTATGAAGATGGGTCTAGGCGCATCATGCAGCGATATACAAAGTAAATTACATTCCTCTTATCCAAGAAGGAACCAAGACTAGGTACTTAGACAATATCCATAAGGAATCCCACCTCTAGTGGGGGCCCATTTACCTGGGGTAGCCCACGAGACTAAGCATACAACTACGGGTCTAAGTAATTAGAAATGAGCCTAGCAACTGTCTAAGATAAGTATCCAATCACTCTTAAATACAACTGGACCTAAAGGGGTCCATAATGGGGACATTTAACCACTATTCCCCAAAAAGGCATATTAACCATGAACTATATGGATAAAAGGCCCAAGGCCTATATTTAAGATAAAAAATAAAAGTAACCACATACATATATTCCTCATAATAGGCTATAAAAAGATATAATACCACTTTTAACAACATGAGCTCTAAGAGGGGAGTTAAGGCCAAAGGCCCAATTCCCAAAGGCCATAGAATCCATGCATTAAGTTGGACTTGGTGGGCAGCCCGCGTACACAATATACGGCTCAAAAATATAGGTTTAAGTTTGGATGAAATGGGCCCCACTACATCATTCCAATAACTAGCAATTTAAGTTAGCAACCAAGGGCCCAATACTATCCTTACCTCAGCCCACAAGTCCATCAAAATAGTGGAAGTCGGCCCAATGTATGGTTGGGCCATGCTGGGATGTCCCTGCCTGATCTGGGCTCACTGGATGTCCCAAAATTCTGATCTTAAGATGGGGTCCTCATAAGATCACTAAAAGTGACCCAAAAGAATGCACTGATTAAGCCCAATGATTATAAGAAAGCATAAGCATGTAACACGTACACAAGTTCTCAATATGGTGAGCTCCACAGCTAAATACAGTTGTAACCATAAAATTGTACATCGAAGGCCCTTTGATAAACTTTTGGCCCGTTTGACTTCCTGAGCCTGCTAAGGTCCAGAAATTAGTTGAGTATGTGGAAATAATCTCATGAAGGCCAACTATACTCACTGGGGGACCCCACCAAATGGAGAGTGTGTATATATCATGAAAAGATCAAGTGGGCCTGCTACTAGATTGTGAGTCCAGCAGCAACCCAAGGCAGAGAGTGCTTCCACAATCGGGCGATCCAAGGCTTGGACGGCCTGGACCAAACATGCATTAAGGTAGGTTCCACATACATGCACATTGAGCCTTAAATAAATGGCCTAAGGTCTATGGTGGGCCTTTAACCACCCATAGAGAAACCTATGAGCTTACCTTAGGATCACCCAGGAGGACATCCAACCTCAACTGGTTTCCAAGAGGTAGCTCGCCACTACCCATATAATGAAAGATCTAAGGCCTACACAATGTGTGGACTAGTGGGCCATACACCAAGCCCAACTCATAGGCCATATAGTGGGCCCTCAAGTAAGGTTTGGGCCCAACCACAAAGGTCATAATTTCACATATTGTGGTGGGCTTCATGGGCAGCCCAGTAATTCATTTACATGGGCAAGTTTCACATTTAACACAAGTGAGTTAGGCCTCACTTTTGGCCTAAGTACAGGGTCAGTTTAGTGGGTAGCCAAGGGCCCGACTTCTTGTGTATCATTGCTCCTAAGCCCATCACAATAGATAGGAGAGTATAGGCCCAAGATCAATGGGCCTATCCAAAAGAACTGAGTTCACAAGGCCTACTTGCTAACACAAACATGCATATACTATATCATATAATGGGCCCTAAAGAAATGGCCCAAAATAAAAGTCATCCAATTCATACATTATGGTGGACTTGAGGGCAGCCCATAAGCCCAAGAATACACATGGGCAAGGCCTATACTGATAGTATGGGCCTTGCCACATCAGCCCAAAGACTTAGTAAGGCCCTCCACAATATACATTCATTTGGGCCCCGCAAGTCAGCCCATAATTAAGCATTTCATGAGGGCATCACGGGTAATAAATACACATGGTCAGCCTGTAGACGGCTTGTTGGGCCCGTGAAACAATAAGGTCAGGCCCTACACGATCTTGGGCTCAAGAAATAGGTTTCCAGCCCATTGGGCCTATAAACTACCAAAAATCTGGTTAAGGCTAACCCCCAACATCACCACAAAGGTGAGCCTTAAGAGCCACTAATTACGCCTAAAAATATATAAGGAAATAAGGCAAGGAGTGTGTGCAATGCTCCCTTAAATCTGGTGGGCCACAACAGCTCCAAAACAATCAACTATGGAGCAAATTTGGACCCCTTGTTGGAATTCCAACCCACCCACTTCCTGGGCCTGTTGGAATCTAGAAATTTATTTAATTCAGATGGGTTACTGGCCCATGGTGACCCACGCATATCACAGTGGGTCCCACCGGATAAGAGGGGAATGCACAACAACACATTAGAAGTGGGCCATGCCACTGGAATACAGGCCCAGCAACAGCCCAAGGTAGGGGCGTCCCGTGGTGGGTAGTCCTATGGGCCTGAGTATCTGGCCCAAAACTGACCCAAGTTTGCAGGCCACACCACGGTCAGTACAGGGGCCCGATGGCCATGAAAATTTACAAGATGGTCCTCCCATAGGTGGACCACGAATCCTAAAAATTTTGTGATTTTTGGACAGTCAAAAGTATTTTAATTAATTTAAATAAGACATACCATTAAGAAAATCTGGTGAATAAGGACACCTGAACGTGGTGAGCCAGTCCAGCACCTGTCACGGTGTGCACGGGGCTCCATTGTCCCCAAAAATTTGTAGATGAGTCCCACCATGTGTGGACCACCTCTCTGTAAATTTTCATGATTTTAGGATACTCAAAAGTATTTAAATTAATTTAAAGAATACAATCTATCCAGGGTGAAATATTGCTGGAATATAACTGTCTTGAATTTGGGCCATCCAATGGGTGGGTTTTGGGCCTTCAAAATTCCTGAAATTTGGACCCAAGGTCCCTCATCAAGTCTAAAACAAGGTGGGATCCATAAATATGGCCCACCTTCTTAGAAATTATTTTTTTTAATATTATTTTTATGGGACTATGCTGCTGGACTGCACAGCAGAAATTTCTGGTAGTCTAGTATGTTGGCCCACCCTTTTGGATGCCCAAATAGAATTCCTTGGCCCTGAAATTGTGTGTATAGGTCCTACCATGGGTGGGACACCTCCCTACAAAAATTTAGGATTTTTGGGATAGTGAAAATATTTTATTTAACTCATACAATTTATGGAGAGCAAGGTCCAGATTTTTATTTTCCTGCTGCAGCAATGCTGCTGTCCCTGACTTTAGCACCCCATTTGAGTGGGCCCAGGTCTATGTAAATTTGGAAAAATGTAAGGCCAACCTTCCTATACAAGTATACAGTAAGGTGGAGTCCACAAAGGTGGCTCACTATTTCAAAATCAGGCTGATATTTATGATTTTCCAGCAAACAGTGTGGCTGGACAGTCCAGAAAAATCTGGACCGTCCACCCTCCTTGGCCCACCCTTTTGGGTGATCAAATAGGGACATTTGAAGGTGAGGTTTAGTATACTTTTAGGTGGGGTCCACACCTCAAAGTGAATTCTAAGAAATCAGGAAAAAGGAGACCACAAACAAGGCCTACAACCCATACATTACAGCATAAAAAAAATTCCAGCAATCTGGACAGCAACATGTTACTGTCTAGATCAGCCCAAAAAAATTAATAAATGGGAAATAAATCATAGATTCCACAAGGTGGGGTCCACCCTGATGTGTCACACAACTCCCAGGCCCAGCCCCTCCCTAAGAAAATCCATAAAATCAGGCCCAAAGGCTTTCCAAATCAAGCAGCAAAACTAGGCAACACAGTTGGGCCTGGGTGTCCAACAACTTGGGCCTGGATGTCCCAAAAATTTAAAAATTCTGGTTGCATGGCACATCAGGTGGGCCACATAATCATTACATCCAAACCACAGAAAGGGGAGAAGAGAAGAATAAAAGAAATCTCATCAAGATGGGGTCCGTGGAGAATGACCCCATCAAGATCACATGCATGCAAGTGATGGCTAAAAAAACTTATCCAAGGAGTGGTGGACCTTCACCATTGATGTGGTGAGTCCTACACTCTCCATATGAAGCAACAAAAGATCTATGAAAATAAGAACCATGCAATCTATCCTACATGCTCACCCACTTGTTGGATCTTCAAGATTCTTCAACCATCATGCTCCTTAAGCTTCAAGGAAGGAGGTTCAATGGTGATGATGGATCTTTGATGGTTAGATCTAGGGGGAAAGAAGAGGAAAGAGGGCTGGAAAAGTTCAACAATGGAGGACATTGGAGGGCATTTGCAAAGAGGAGAAGAGAGAAATGAAGAAAGAGAGAGGGAGATGAGAGAGTTTCTAAAGTTGAAATGATTACTTTCTTAAAAAAAGATGAGTTTTTGAAAAGAGAAAATAATCATTGCTCATGGGATAGGGTGGCTCATCATTGCTTAGAGAAGCTAATCTCATCATGGTTTTCTTGAGAAAAGAAGCCATCATTGCTAGGCTAAAGGTGGCTTTCATGGGGAATAGTGCACATGGGGAAATGTGCAATCAGGTAGGTCCCACCAAAAATGCAATCAATGGTCCAAATAATGCGCGGCCCATAACTTTTGATGGACACGCTGGATTTACGAATGAGACGCGGCACTGGAATCGCGGCGATGATGCGGTCGCAATGGCATAGGTCTTGGGTCAATCCGAGTCTGGTCTACATGACCAAACTTAAGGGTGACCGCAATCACTATCCGAAGGTCGCAGGTCGTCGAAATTTGACCCGTAGGACCGCGGGACCAAAATACACGAGATGCATACTCACACACACACATGCACACATGTGAACTCAAGTTAGGTCTCACACTAGCGTATGCCGACAGCTCGACCATGGTGTCCCACACCACCATGCCTGGCTCATGAGTCTTAGCGGATCGTGGTACCAAGGTTAAACGGGCTTTTCACTAGTAAGTCGGTACCTAGATTCAAGTAGTAACGTCCATACATGGTGAACATTCATTAGGTCAATCAGGTTGCTTGACAAGCTCGACTGGTACGAGCGCACATTAACTTTATTAACATGAAGCACGTAAGCACTCCGCGTGACCTAACCACTATCGACAAATAGCGTACGACTTGGATTCATCGAACACGTCTTGTGTGGCGGAACGACCTCGGTCACTGATTCGAGAATCATTACCGATTACCTGGACTACATCGTAGTCCCAATCACATTCCAAAACAATAGCATTCACATGTGATAGTCTAAGACAACATGTGATAACCAATCTAAATATAAATCTCATTTGAGCATTTCAACAAACACATAGTGCTCATATTATTATACATAAGCATTTCATCCATAAGGCACATGGTAGTAAGATAAGTTATATGAAGGAAATTGTAACTATAGATAAGGGGATTGAGAATCATACCTCAACACCCTAATTAAATACATCTTAGCAAGCATTTTCTCATTCAGGCATTTCATCAAACACTTAGACTACACATATCAACATACATGTAATAAAGTAGTTATAACAGGTATTATAGCAAATCCTTTCACAAAGGATTTGCCACACGTACAATAATCATGTATTTTCAATCGAACATCATGACAAGCACAAATCATAATTCCATATTCATACAAACATTTCAACAAACATATGGAATGCATTAAAATCAACATAGTTTACATATATGTGTAATATATGAAAACATCGTATTTAAGCAATGTGATAGCAATCAAGTCAGTCATAAATCATTAACTGACATTGAAAGCCTTAAAAACCATAACCTAAACATTTATAGTCTACACCTTTCGTCGGTAAACTCGTATCGAACTCAGTTCGAACACTATGGCTTCGTCTATGGCACAATGACAACCTATAACATGAAATAGGTTAGCTATTTCACTGATCTATATATTTGGATACTTAAAATATATTAGGGTTAGGATTTCTTACCTGAGAACGGAGTCAAAATTTCTGGTATAGCGATACAGGTAGGATGATTCGGCATGTGGAGTGGTGGGATGGAATCCCAGCAACTATCTCTCACTTTCTCTCACTTCTCCTCACTTTCTCCTTCTCTTTTCTCTCTTCTCTCTCTTAGGGTTTTGGAAAATCGTATGGAATGAGAGAGGGGTGGGTTAAGGCCCTTATATAGGCCCAGAACTAATGTCAATGGCCCCAGGGCCATGGTATACTTAGGTTATAGCCAAAAGTTGTCTGTTTTGGGCCAACGGAGCTCATCTGTAGGTCCATTTCCTGCATACGGTCCGGTGAAAGTTCCCTGATAAGGGATCTATGTCAGTTTAAAGTTTCAGTCCGATCGGATTTATGGATCAACCATGGAGGACCTGTTTCAGTTCATTAGCTATCGTCACTCGATCAGGGCCACAAGTGCACTAACATGTGAAGGAAAATTTCCTTGATCCAAGGATGTAGTTGGGTCAGAATTTGATGATCTAAAACCTTAAATTTGGCCCGCAAGCGAACGACCTAATTCACTTAAGTTTGAGTTCACTTTATAAAGATATTCGCGTTTCTCACACACTTCGCTCTGGGCTCAAGTTGTGCGTTTCTAGATAATATTTGACTTGATTTCTGAGATGGTTGTCAAGCCCATTAAGGCGGTCATAATCATATAGTTTCACGGTAATCGGACTTTCGACATGCAGTCCAGGTCCAATACAGAGTTTCAATGTGCTCCCGAGAGCAACTAAGTTTTGAGATTGATCATAGGTTTTTAGGTAATGTAGAGTTAGCAATTCAACTGGTTTCGAGTCTTACAATTCATATTAAAAGTGATTCGAACTAATTTGTCGATTAACTTAGTTTAGTACTTAGTTAATTTTTATCTAATTTCTAAAGGATTTAGTTCTTAGTGATTTCTGCCTAAGGTAGTACTCGGAATTTTATACGGATTTTTTCGAGATGTTACAATCTACCTCCCTTAAAGATCCTCAAAATTAGTACCTTTTCGTACTCCTCAAGAATCTGAGAGTAGTTCTTGCAGACCTTGGCTTCTGTTTCCCAAGTAGCCTCTTCCTCAGTGTGATGTGTCCACAGCACCTTCACAAGCTGGATAACCTTACTACGCAGCACCTGCTCCTTCCGGTCTAGAATACGTGTCGGTCGCAGTACATAAGTAGCATCTTCACTCAACTGTACCTGCTCCCATATGATAATGTGGGAAGGATCAAGAGCGTATTTCTTCAAAATCAATACATAAAATACATTGTGCACACTTGCGAGGGGGGGGGGGAAGCAAGGTGGTACACTACCACACCTATTCAATTTAGTATCTGGAATGGGCCAATGAATCGTGGCGTGATCTTCCCCTTCTTGCCAAACCGAAGGACTCCCTTCATGGAGGAGACCTTTAAGAATACATGGTCGCCGACCTCAAACTCTAGCGGTCGCAGCCTCGTATCGGCGTAACTCTTCTGTCTGCTCTATGCCTCCAGGAGTCGACGCCTGATAATGTCGATCTTCTCTAAGGTCGCCTATACTAACTCTAGGCCAATCAAACTCTTCTCGCCAGTCTCTGCCCAGCAATGCAGTGCTTTACAAGAATGCCCATACAGTGCTTCGTAATGGACCATGCCAATACTCCCCTGAAAGCTGTTATTATAGGCGAACTTAGCATAAGGAAGACAATCATCTCAACTGTCATTAAAATGGAGCAAACATGCCCGCAACATGTCTTCCAACACCTGATTCACCTGTTCCGTCTACCCATCCATCTGTGGGTGGAACGTGGTACTGAACTTTAGTTTCACACCCATTGCTTCCTAGATACGAGTCCAGAAGATAGATGTGAATCGCGTATCTCTGTTCGACACGATCTCCATAGGAACTCCATGCAGACGCACTATCTCATTGATGTACAGCCTGGCCAACTCGTCTGTAGAGTTTGAAACTCTAATAGGGAGAAAATGAGTCAATTTCGTCAACCGGTCCATGATCACCCAAATGGAGTCATGCTCCTTCCTCATCTTCGGCAACCCCAAAATGAAGTCCATAGAAATAAAATCTCATTTCCATTCAGCTATGGGCATGGGCTGAAGCAGTCCAGGAGGTCAGTGACGCTCTCCCTTGACCTGTTGGCACATGAGACAGAGGGACACATAATCTGCTATGTGGGCTTTCATGTTGTCCCACCAGTACGACCTCTTCATGTCTTGATACATCTTCGTATTACCAAGATGCATCGCTATCTTTGAATTGTGAGTAGCTTTGAGAACTTCCCTTCTCAAGTCATGAAGATTTGGGATGCATAGGTGGCTACGATAACGTAAACCCCCATCCATACCAACTCTCCATTCCAAATCTTCACAGTCGCTCACCTGCTCTCTCATCTTTGCCAATAATTCATCATCTTTTTGAGTCGTAATAATCTTGTCATCAATGAGTGGCTGCACCCGAACGTGTGTGACGCTCTCGAAGGGCTCCTCTACTGAAAGCTTCTACTCGAAGTCTCGCAAAAACTCGACCATGTTCCATTCATCGATCATCAGCGGGGCCGCAAATGCTATAGTCTTCTTGTGGCTTAACGCATCTGTCATAAGATTGGCCTAGCCGGGATGGTAGGAGACCTCGAACTTGAAGTCCTTCAAGGTTTCCATCCATCACCGCTGCCTCATATTCAAGTCCCTCTGTGCGAATATGTATCTGAGGCTCTTGTGGTCACAAAAGAGCTCGAACTCCTCTTCATAGAGGTAATGTCTCCAGAGCTTCAATGCAAAGATGACGACTGCCAACTCTAGGTCATGTGTAGGGTAGTTTTCCTCATGTTTCCTTAACTGCCGCGGTGTATAGGCGATAACCCTGTCCTTCTGCATAAGGACACAACCCAAACCAACACGAGACGTGTCGGTGTATATCGTATACTTGACCCCTTTCTCTGGCAATACTAGCACAGGGGCGGACGTCAACTTATCCTTCAATTCCTGAAAAGCTGCTTCTGCCTTCTCATTTCAGGTAAACTTGAGGTCTTTTCAAGTCAACTGAGACAACAGTCTGGCTATCTTGGAAAAGTCCCTAATGAATCGATGGTAGTAACCTGCCAGGCCAAGAAATCTCCTCACTTCAACAACCGAACCAGGCTGCTCCCAGTTCTGAACCGCGGTCACCTTAATGAGGTCCACAACTATTCCTTCCTTGGACACCACATGTTCCTGGAACTTCATTTCTCCATTCCAGAAGTCACACTTCTTGTACTGAGCGAATAACTGGTCCTTCTTTAGAGTATCAAAGACTGCTCGTAGCTGTTCCTCATGATTCTCTTGACACTTAGAGTATATTAGAATGTCATCTATGAATACGATGACGAATCGGTATAGATACGGCCGAAACACTTGGTTCATCAGATCCATGAACATGGTCGGTACATTCATGAGTCCAAATGACATCATAAGGAACTCGTAGTGCCTAAAATTGGTTTTGAATGCTGTCTTCTGCACGTCCTCATCCCTGACGCACAACTGGTGATACCCTGATTGTAAGTTAATCTTCGAGAAATACTGTGCCCCTTTCAACTAGTCGAACAAATCATCTATCCTGGGCAAAGGATACTTGTTCTTTACTGTCATCTGGTTCTACCTGTGATAATCAATACACAATCGCAACGAACCATCTTTCTTCTTTACAAACAACATAGGTGCTCCCCAAGGAGACACACTTGGTTGTATAAAGCTCGCCTCCAACAGATCATCGATCTGTCTCTTCAGTTCCTCCATCTCACATGGAGGCATGCGATAACTTGGTAGAGAAATGGGAGTCGAACTAACCACAAGATTAATGGTAAAATTGATCTCACACTGAGGAGGTAATTTAGGTATCTTCCTGAACACATCCGCAAAATCTTGAACTACTGGCATGTTCCCAAGTGTCGGACCATCAACATTCTCAGCAGGGAAGCGTAAAAACTCATGCAGTAGGGCAAATGACCTGAACTGGAAAAGTAAAGGCCGTGCCCTCTGGTGCACGGGCTGTCACCACTCTGGTATAACAATTGATCTCTGCCTTCATCTCAGTAAGGCAATCCATACCGAGGATAATGTCATAATAGTATAGTGGGGCAACGATCAAGTCAACGATTACCATCCTGCTTCCTAGGTCTATCGCACAATCCTTACAAATCTTGGTAATGTCCGAAAAGGTCCCTGTGGTTGTAAGGATTCTCACCCCCTTCGTAGGAGCTGTTTCTAACATTAGTCGGTTGACCGTCGCGTATGATATAATAGAGATAGTGGACCCAGTGTCCACCAATAAAAAGACAGGTATACCTTGGATATGTGTCGTGACTTCGAAATTCATCAGTGTTGTAGCTGCTGTCTTAGATGCCTCAGCTGCAAGTGAGTGCACATGAGCCTGTTGAGAACGGTTCGGCTGCGATGCCATAGGTCGCTAAGGCGGCCTAAATTGAGGTGTAGGTGGCCTGTAAGAAGGCTACATCAGGCAATACAGAACGTAGAGGTGGAGCTGAGATAGCTGGTGGCATCTGTCGGTTGATCCTCAGAGGAGGCATGAAGCTGTTGTCCCTCATCCTGGTGAAACAGTAAGTATCTGCATGGCTCGACCTCTTGTAATAGGTGCACCATATATCAGGTCATCTCAGCTGTGTCGGTGGAGATGTAAGCCAAGGAGGAGCATCTACTCGCGGCCTCTTGCCGAGGAACAATCAACTCGACAAGTCTAGTCGAGGATTAGGAACCATGGGCATGCATGTACGGGATAATTTGTCCCCGTCCTACTCAGCTCACAGAGACATGCTCACTAGCTCAGCATAGTTGGATATGCTAGCGCAACACATCTTCAAGCGTATCTCGGGTCGCAAACCCTCAGAAAATCACCGCATCTTTATCGAATCATTCGTTAGGATCAAAGGAGCATATCTGGCTAGCTTCATGAACCTATTCTCGTATTCTGCCACTGTCATCCCTCCCTGTCAGAGGCAAAGGAACTCTCCCTCCTTCTCATTACGGTAGGTGAGGGAGAAATACTTCTTGTGGAAGCGTGTCTCAAAAGCCTCCCATGTCTATATGTAACCAGGAGCAACTGTCCCAAGGATGTTGTCCCACCAGAGACTGACCTCCTTCTCAAACATGTAGGTGACCAACTCTACCTGCTCTACCTGAGTGTAGTGCAACATCCTCAGCATCTTAGAGATGTGCTCAAGCTAATACTCAGCCTCCTCGGGTCTGTGAGTACCTGTAAAAGTGGGAGGCCGGAAGCATTGAAATCGCTCGAATAAGCCGCTGGCACCCACATTCCCAGCAGGGTGCAAAGATGGTGCAGGCGGAACCATACTCATGTTTTGGGCAACGGCCTTAGCAATAGTGGTCCAAATCTACTGTTGTTTGCTGCATAAGGAGCATCATCTGCTCCAGCTTATCAGGAGAAGGAGCCTAATGCATGTGGGGCATCAAAGAGGGCGCACGATTCTACTCTGGAACCGGTGGTGCAAAAGGTGAAGGCCCATTTGTGGGGCCAGTGACTGGTTGAGAATCCGACATAGTCTGGTAATCCGGGCCTAAACTGGGGTCCGTATGACTATCGCTGAGGGGAGGTGCCCCGTCAACCGAGTTGCCAAGTGTAAGACGTGTCATACTCCGTGTGGCCTTAGGTGGCATTCCCTATATACAACAAAGGGTGCAACACGTGTAAGATTTTACATAACACACTCAATTTCTTAAGCATTCTACCCATTTCATAGCAAAAGGAGCTGCATGCATTTCATTTAACAAAATTTTTCAGAATACATGAAATATAACTTTACATGAATCATGGCAGGAAACGCATGTGAGCTAATTTAAACAAGCTTTAACCACCAAACATATTGACAACCAAACAAGTCTACTAAGGCTAGTACAAAGGAAGACTAACAGCAAAGCAAACTAAAAGACGACTACACATGTGACTAGTCGTCAGAATCTGGTGATGGAGGAGGACCACTCTTGTCCTGTAGGAAACATAGGATAGCTCTCAAGGTGTGAGACACCTTCTTGAATTTCTGTTTCATAGAGGCCTGACCCTCTTCAAGCTCGGCCTGGGTCTCAATGACCTCTTATCGCAGGGTGACCTAGCCCTCCTCTATCTAAGCCAAGCTGGCTTCTATAGCAGCCCAATCACTATCGCACTCATGTGTAGCAGGTGGAGAGCCCTCATTAGTGTCTTGGGCCTCCTCTTCTTCCTCTTCCTACTCCTCTTCCTCGCCTTCTTCCTCTATCTCCTCTCCGCCTTCTTCATCACTCCCTTCTTCTTCACTTTCCGTCTCATCCTCACTCTCATCGAGTCAGCTTGTCGTTGTTATGGCCCAATATTCATGTTATTGAGAGTAGTGTCGTTGATAAAATGGATCGGCGTAAGCCTTTCTAAGCCAAGTCTGTAGCCGAATTCACTGGCAAGCTTGCATATAAGTAGGCCGAATGAGAGTGAAATGGTTGTCTTAGGAGAGCGTGCGGTCTGAACTATCTATAGTAGTACATACGTAGGCGGGCATAGTTTGTCTCCTTACCCAGCTTGGTATAGGAAGTCTACCATTAGACACGTGCATTCGCTGCGATTGCTTCACCTAGGAAACACGTTATGTGTGAAGATGTGGTGGAGCAGGCGGAAGTCAGGAGTCATCTTGGACGCCAGAAGACAATTACTTGGATTCCAGTGGACCAGTCAGCCACAAAGAAATCACGTGCGGTGATCCTTTTCACGCTCACACCTGAGGTTCTTCTCGCTAGCATGAACCTCTCCACACGTCATCCCTATGATCCGGGCTATGAGGTCCACATTGAAAATGGCTTCCTACCTTCTCACGAGGATAGAGAACCGTAGAGGCTCCATCAGTGGGTCTCGTATATGGGCATAGAAAGCTCGAACAGTACTTTCATTCGTACGAGACTTGCCCTCAAATATGGGACTTCATCCGGGGTCCAACAGGAGATCCATCGCCAAATAAAGTCCAAATAGTTTCTTATCCACATGTGCTTCAAAGAGGACCCTACGGCCTTAAAATCTTCCATGTGTCATATCCGCCAATAGCGCTCTCTCGAGAGGAAGCTGAGGATCGAGATCCCGTTTCGTCTTTATCTCTCGATCGACGCCTGAACTTGCTTCGGCGTCTTTCTGCCTCCTCGAACATGTAGGGCGGCTAGGCCCGACTTCATCCGTGGAAGCCCTCTTCTTCCCCATGAGAGAAAGAAGTGTAGAAAGTGAGAAAATCACCGCCACGAGCTCGAAAAGAGCCATTTGAGTGAAATAAAGTGGAGGGATAGAATGGGTTGTTAGACTTTAAGATTTTTAATACACAAAGGAGGGTTTATGTGCTCAAATGGGAGGAAATGAGGGAGATAGGAGGTGGGTTTGAAAGGGATGGTGGGAGGTGTATATGGAATGAAGAAAATGAAGAAGATATGAGAATGGAGGAAGGATTTGAGAGAGAAAAATAAAATTTTTAAAGGATTAGAAAGCTTGGAGGTGTGTAAGAGGGGGAAACAAAGCAAATGGGAGTGTTATAGGGGTCCCCACACATTTTTTTGGGCCCCACTACCATGTACATGCATCGGCCCGATCGGCCCGGCGCGGCCTAACAGGCCTGCTGTCCACGGATGGCCAGGCCTCGCCGTTGGGGCGATGCCATTGTTGTTCACTGGACAGTGGGGCAATAGCTTGCCCCAGGGGTGATGGTATCCCCTTCGAGGTACCGTATGTGTGTGGGATCCACTTTGAATCCCCCCAATTTGCTCCGTTTAGGGCCCCGAGTCCGTTTGAGGCGCTTTTGGAGTCCATCTTGCATATATTCACATGTTCCTGTCCTTTGAGTGTGGAATAGGCTGAATCCTCATCTAAACCCATCGATTGATGGTCTGGAAAAGGATTAGGATCACCTCGCATGATCACAGATGCATACGGGTCCCGTTTCTATGGTTAGTTTCGCTTCAACGGTCATATGATCACCATCGGGTGAAACTTGGGATTCTAGGATCATTTCTATGTTTCATTGCTCCCTCCTAAGTCAAAGTACGTTAGTGTGCATCGTGTGACTAAAACCCAAGTCCAGTTTATCCAAATAATGCTTTGATACCAACTTGTAACGCCCTAAAAATTAGGGGTCGAGCAGGAGCTCAAATCCTAAGTTCCAACGCATCACTTATGCAACATAGGTAATGATGATTAAATATTGTCTATATTAGTGCGTAAAACATGAGTGTGATTATACCAAATCAGCATATCATACTCTAAAGATAATTAAATTACGCAAGCAGAAAACTGTGATAAATATATAGAGCATATAGGTGATTGTAAGTCCCTAGAGTATGAACATGATACCAGGTTAAATAATTACATGTTTAGTTCCAAAATATACAAAATGATGAAGTGTAATGTCATTTAATCCATATCCCTATAGCCCCGGTGATGCAACTTCAGGTTTATAGACCCGAAAGAGAGTTGCAGGTAGGAGAACTCCTCGTCGTCGTAGAAGTCAGGCTCCGCCTCATAAGCCTCCATATCACCTGAAACTACAACAGAGTTTGGTTCATGTTTTAAAACACCATCCCAGAGTGAGAGTGAGTGATCAACTTGGTGGAGCTATAAGGCAAAGGTTAACATGTTATCAATTTAGTCAAGCAGTAATGATAAAGTAATACAACAAACATTCCTAAGTACTCTGATTAATGCAAGGGTGGAATGTATTAATTATGTAAGCCCTTGCATGCACTCCCTCAGCGACATCATCTCACGATCGCGGCATGCAACACTCCCGTTGTGCTCAACTCCAATGCTAAAGGCACATGCAATGCGGTGCATGTGCGAGATTAGCCAAGTTCTTAATTAAACATATTCATACAACAAGATTAGGAAGCTAAGGTACCTCCCTTTATATCATTAACCCAAACGATGATCCATCTAAGTTCATCAATCCTAGCCAATCACATACGATAGGCAGTTCCAGGTTACTATGGAGAAGCGTCACCTCAGCATGGACCTAGTTTATACTCGAGGTTACTACGGAAAGGCTCGTCACCTTAGCATAGTCCTAGTATATACTCGAGGTCACTACGAGAGGCTCGTCACTTGATCGTAGGCCGACAACTCGAATATAGTGTCCCATACTACCGTATTCAGCTCACGAGTTTGTTTTATTCACTAGTCACTACGGGGAGGCTCGTCACCCCAGCGTAAGCCGACAGCTCAACCACGGTGTCCCATACCACCATGCCTGGCTCATAAGTCTTAGCGGATCATGGTACCAAGGTTAAACGGGCTTTTCACTGGTAAGTTGTTATCTTAGATTCAAGCAGTAGTGTCCATACATGGTGAACATACATTAGGTCAATCGGGTTACTTAACAAGCTCGATTGGTACGAGCGCACGTTAACTTAATCGACATGGAGCGTGTAAGCACTCCGTGTGGCCTAACCACTGTCGACAAACAATGTACGACTCAGATTCATCGAACGTGTCTTATGTGGCGGAACGACCTCGGCCACTGATTCGGGAATCATTACTGATTGCCTGGACTACATCCTATCCCCAATCACATTCCAAAACAATAGCATTCACATATGATAGTCTAGGACAACATGTGATAACCAATCTAAATATAAATCTCATTTGGGCATTTCAACAAACACATAGTGCACATATTATTATACATAAGCATTTCATCCATAAGGCACATGGTAGTAAGATAGGTTATATGAAGGAAACTGTAACTATAGATAAGGGGATTGAGAATCATATCTCAACACCCTAATTAAATACATCTCAGCAAGCATTTTCTCATTCTGGTATTTCATCAAACACTTAGACTACACATATCAACATACATGTAATAAAGTTATAATAGGTATTATAGCAAATCCTTTCACAAAGGATTTGTCACACGTACAGCAATCATGTATTCTCAATCGAACATCATGACAAGTACAAATCATATTTCCATATTCATACAAACATTTCAACAAACACATGGAATGCATTAAAATCAACATTGTTTACATATTTATGTAACATACGGAAACATCGTATTTAAGCACGTGTGATAACAATTAAGTCAGTGATAAATCATTAACTGACATTGAAAGCCTTGAAAACTGTAACCTAAACATTTTTAGTCCGCACTTTTCGTCAGTAAACTCATATCGAACTCAGTTCGAACACTATGCCTTCGTCTACGGCATAATGGCAACCTATAGCATGAAATAGGTTAGCTATTTCATCGATCTATCTATTTGAATACCTAAAAAAAATTAGGGTTAGGATTTCTTACCTGAGAATGGAGTCAAAATCACTGGTATAGCGATACAAATAGGATGATTTGACATGTGGAGTGGTGGGATCGAATCCCAGCAATTATCTCTCACTTTCTCTCACTTCTCCTCACTTTCTCCTTTGCTTTTCTCTCTTCTCTCTCTTAGGGTTTTGAAAAATCATATAGAATGAGAGAGGGGTGGGTTAAGGCCCTTATATAGGCCCAGAACTGATGTCAATGGCCCCAGGGCCATGGTATACTTAGGTTATAGCCAAAAGTCATCTGTTTTGGGATAACGGAACTCATCCGGAGGTCTATTTCATGCATACGTTTCAGTGAAAGTTCCCTGACAATGGATCTATTCCAGGTTAAAATTTTGGTCCGACCGGATTTGTGGATCAACCGTAGAGGACCTGTTTCAGTTCAATGGCTATCGTCACTCGATCATGGCCACAAGTGCACTGACATGTGAAGGAAAATTTCCCTGGTCTTAAGGTGTAGTTAGGTCAGAATCTGATGGTCTGAAACTTTAAATTTGGCCCGCAAGTGGTCGAATTCACTTAAGTTTGAGTTCACTTTCTAAAGATATTCGTGTTTCTCACACACTTTGCTCCGGGCTCAAGTTGTGTGTTTCTGTATAATATTTGGACTTAATTTTCGAGATGATTGTTAAGCCTAGTAAGGCAGTCATAATCGTATAGTTTTGTGGTAATCAGACTTTCGACACGCTGTCCAGGTCTGATACGAAGTTTCAATGTGCTTCCGAGAGCAACTGAGTTTTAAGATTGATCCTAGGTTTTTAGGTAATGCAGAGTTAACAATTCTACTAGTTTCGGGTCTTATAGTTCGTATTGAAAGTGATTCGAACTAATTTTCCGATTAACTTAGTTTAGTACTTAGTTAATTTTTGTCTAATTTCTAAAGGATTCGGTCCTTAGTGATTTCTGCCTGAGGTAGTACTCGGGTCTTTGTATGGATTTTTCTGAGCCATCACACTCAGCCTAGCTTATAGCTCCCTCACTTTTACAGATAAGGCCACACCCCCTCCCAACCGATAATGACATAGTGGGAAGCGCAGCCTCCTAGTATTTGGCACTCGGTACTCATGTCTTCCACTCGGTTTAGACGTTGGACCATCCCCTGACCACGAGAGTTTAGGGACTTTCACCCACGGACATCCAAAGTGCCCATATACTAGAACTAAATATTTTTAGTATCCCATTTGGCCATCCACGATGATCCTATGGAGGCCATAACCCTAATATCGATAGGGCGCCAAATGATCCTGTCACACAAATGCGAGATGCATGAGTCATACAGTCCAATCATGCATCAATCCTGCGCGTACTGTGCACTATGTGGGATGACTCCGCCTATCAGGGAGTCCCATAAACAACTTACCCAATGGCATATGCAAGGGTCAATCACATCTCATAACAAACATGCAGATGATGCGTATGGTATGTATCATGATGTTATGCTGTCATATACTCATAATCTGCATCGATAACCAACATCGATAATCGGTATTAATAATTAGCCTCGATAATCAGCATCGACAATCAGCCTTAACAATCACCCTCGACAATCAACCTCAACAATCGGTCTCGAGAATCGACCTCAACAATCGGTCTTGAGAATCGGCCTCGATAATCGGCCTCAATAATCAGCCTCGGCAATCGGCCTCAATAATCGATACAATTGGCCTCAATAATCAGCCTCGACAATCAGCCTATAAGTAAGGTGGGGTCCACATATGAACAGCTGATCTAAACTAAAACATAAAGATCAGCCCTTGGTCGTGGATGTGCTCAATTCGGTACCAGTCTACGGCGATGATGAACCATGCAACATCAAATGGGCCCAATGATTTGGGTTGACCCAGAATAATGAGAATGGGCCTAACAAAGGCCTAAGGGAAGGTCACAATGTGGACATTTAACCATCATCTCCAATCAATGTTGACATTTAACCAACATTGGTCCCAAGGGATGGCCCACATAGAGCCAAACGTATAGTGGGCCCATGGCCTCAACAAGGGCCTAAATATATCATCATGGGCCACATTACATGGGCCACATATATATCATATCGAGCCTCACTCATGGGCCTCATATATTGGGCTTCATCATATGGGCCAATATACATCACATCGGGCCACATCAAATGGGCTGCAACTGCATCAAGGTGGGTCTTAACAGATGGGCTATAAAATACACCAAAGTGGGCCTCATAGATGGGCCATAAATACATCAAGGTGGGCCTCACAGATGGGCTACAAATACATCAAGGTGTGCCACATCACATGGACCGCACCATCTATACCATTCATCTATTTATCTGATCATTTAGAACCTTACCCAAAAAATGAATCACATCAGAAGATTATCTAGACCATACCACAAATGATAGCTAAAATGATGATTGAAAGATCATTTGGACCATACCACAAGTGACAGTGGAAATGATGATTGAAAGATCATCTGGACTATACCAAAAATGATAGTGGTGATAATGATTTTCACTGTTGAACTTCACAGGGCTCACCATCACGTTTACTTTCCATCCAATCTGTTCATACGGTCACAAAGACCTGAATTGAGAGGAAAAATAAATATCATATTGATCCAGAATTCCTATGATCCCTAAAGGATTTCAATGGTAGTCGTTCAATCTTCCACTGTTTTCTACAGTGTGGTCCACCAGATATAGGGATCTGCCTCATTTGTGGTCTCAAGCCTTATGATAAGCTCACCATACGGATGGACGGTTTGGATGTGACGCATACACCAGCAGTGGGTCCCACCGTCCAGCAAACTGGACGGTGAAGGTAAGGCAAATAGATCACTGTGGTCCCCACCGTCCAGATGGACCGTGGGAATAAGATACATATATTATGGTGAGTCACACCATCCCACGTGTAGGGATGGTGTGGATGTGATCAGACCCACAGGACTTATAAATGTCAATACAACGGCTATGTAACTGGTGGTTTCTCACCGTCCATCTGTGAAATATATCAACAAGGTGGGTCTCATGTGGGGCCCACCACACACACACACACATATATATAATAATATTATATTCATTTTATTTATTTATTTTTTTAAGGGGGTCCAGTGTCCAGATGGTTGGACGTCCATCTAACGGACGGTCTAGATTTTCATACATGAAGGTGGGCCCCACCCACCAACTTGGTGAATGATTTGGATATACCTCGTGGTGGGCTCCCATCTATCACCGTCCACCAAAGGACGGTGTAGATAAAACACATACATCTAGTCGGCCCCACCTCCACACGTGACACGTGTAACACGTGTGGGGATGGTCCACAATGGATGGGCGATGTTGGATATAATACATTCCTCATGATCAGACCCATAGTATTGCTGATGTCACTACAACAACTTTGTTGCTGGTGTGAGGTACTCCAGCCAATCCTCTTCCACCGTTCGATTAGATGGTGTGGATAAACAACATCAAGGTGGGTCCACATGTGTGGGCCCCACCAGAATTTTGGATCAGCTGATATTTTTATTTTTACTTCATCCATGGCAGTGGGAAGGGGGCCAACGGATGGACGGTCTAGATCAAATAGACCACAATCTATCACAAAAGAGAGAGGGAAAGAGAGATGGAGAGAGATCGGCATATTGGAGGGACCCCGCCATCATGGGCCCCTCTTTGTTACAACACAAACATCAAGATGGGTCCCATCACAAGTGGGCTTTACATAAAAAAATCAAGATCCTACGGTATGATCACCCACCGATTGGCCTTCTTCTTGGTCCCTTGGCTTCCTTAGCTCCTATGCTCAACCTTTGATGGTGGATGATGAAGATTGAAGGGTGGAGATAAGGATATAGGGGTAGGGAGTGGGCCACACACTAGGCCTTCTCTCCTTAGAAATTTTCTCTCATGGAGGCTTGGGATTTGGTGGAGAATGGGATGGGATGGACTGATGTATGGGAGAGAGGGATGGTGTTGTAAGAAAGAGATGGGTGGAGAGAGATAGAGTTGACTTTGGGAATGGGAGAGAGATGCGAAGGGTATGGGTGTTGTAAGGGGAGTGATGGGATGTGTAGTTGACTAGTGATTGATTGATTGATGTGATGGATTATAGAGATTCTCTCGGAATTCGCAATGCGTGACTTTTTTTGAAATAAATGCACGCCCACAACTCCTGGCCTAGGTATCGCATCGGTGCACGAGATGCGGCATTGGAACTGCGGCGACGGCGCGGTCGCAATTATATAAGTTTCAAGTCAATCTGACTCAGATCTTTGGGATGCGACTTAGGGTCGCGCACAAATGCTGATTGCAGGTCACAAGTTGTTAGAATTCGATTATGAGGACCGTGGAAGCCTACCGAACAGTACAGTTTAGGGTATGGTTCTTACAGCTCTCCCCTATTAATAAAAATTTCATCATTGAAATTTACAGAATAGACAAGGGAAGAGGAAGCATCATCATATATATATGTCAAGGCACAATCAGTTTACAAAAGGATCGGGATAATGCTCTATAATCTCAATCTCACGCTCCCAAGACGCCTTATCAACACTATGGTGAACCCTACTAAACCTTAAATTCTCGATCATAAACGATCGAAACTAAGATACCTTACAGCCTCACCATCTTACCAATGACTAATCCAACAAGATGGTCCTAATGCCTGGTCGTGTGAATCATCGGCAACTCCTCCCGACGACTGAGGGTCCTGCTGAGCTGCATAAAACCTGCCCTAGGCCTGTTGGGCAGGTGTATGTCCCCCCTCCCCCCAAAGTGGTCATTACTACTGAAAATGGGGGCAATCGAGCTTACGATGCCTCGTCTCACCACATCTGAAGCAAACGCCTATGAACGATCTCTATGATGGTGTTGAAGGTGCTACTAACACTCGAAAGGATGAACAGTTCCTGTGCCTCTGTGGTCGTCGACGATGCTACTGGTGGGAACTACTAGAGGGGGTCTTCCTCTTCTGATCTCCTCCATGGTCACGTACCTTCTACGAATTGTTCCATTTTACCTCGTAAATTTGGGCCCTCTGAACTACCTGCTTAAAGGTTGGGAACATGTGTCCGACGACACAGCTCCTGAGGCTAAAACGTAAGTCGTTCTTAAAATGGCAAGCCTTTCACTCCTCATCATCAACCAAATACGAAACGAACCTTGATAGCGCCATGAAACAAGCCGAGTACTTCCTATTGTATCAAAAATCTTCTCCACCTCGGACCGCCATCTCTCGGATGTTGTCGGGTCTGACTCGCCTTGGAAACACGAGGGATCGAGCTGTCAAACTCTTAAAGAAGGGCACTCGTTCACTCCTGCTCTGCCTGGGCTGGCGAAACAATGGGGTGTCTGCCCTACCCCTGAAGGGCGGCCGTCGCAGTGTACAATATCTACTGTAACTGGGAGGCACTCACGAGTACAGTCAGATCTACACCGATCTCGAGTAGAGGAGTGACATCCTCAAGCTAGGGAGCAGGGGTCTCTGGTGGTGGAGTGGGAGTCAAAGGTGGTGGAGCAGAAGTCGCTCGGGTCACTCTCCTGGGTGACAGGTCCTATAGGGAAGAACAAAGATGCCTATCAACCTTGGGAACTCTCGAAGGCACGCACATTAGGTAATTAAATCAGAAGGTTATGCACTCGGGACCTGATTATCCTGAACTCATGGCAGATATGTGATGTTGTCCTTGGTTATTCCCAAGTTATGCTCTAATACCAACTTCTGTCATGCCCCAAACTAAGAAACCGGGCTCACAAAATTTCCGATTGCCGAATCTAGAGCCGACGGCTTTCGTGTACCCCATTCTCAGCTCTTAGCACCTATATACCAGGTTCTGATCTTGGGATCCTACAAGGAGGATTTTTAATATGAATTTATTTCGTAATAAGCATAACCATAAGCATAACCCACAAACAATAACCAAGACACCATCACAAAATCCACTATGATAAAAAAAACTTTAAGGTACAATGTGCATAAAGGGAAATACAATGATAATAATAACAAAAACTCTTGAAGCTCCACTGCATGCTCCTGCTCTTACTAAGCTACAACTGTGTTCTAGCACCACCTGTATGCATCTATCGTGCATAAGCTTATACAAAGCTTAGAGGGTAGTGTAAGTGTGTGCATAAGGTAAGTATCAAGTTTACAATATCAAAGCAATGCAGAAACATGCCGGTAAGTCCATAATTACCATCAACCTTATCCAGGTTATGCAATGCAAAACATAATAAGCCAATATCAAATATTGAGGAAACAATGTAGATCAGTTATGCAACGCTGAGTCATAGTAAGCTAAATATCATATACTAAGGACACAACACAATATGCAAATCCTGACGGGTCAACGAATACCCTCAACCTCATCTAGGCCATGTAAATGCTGAAACATAGCAACCCAAAATGCCATATGCCATGGATGTAATGCAATATGTGATGCGAATGAAATGACCAAGCTAGAGTGTGAATTCGGGATGATAGTTTGTAGTATCACAGGCTATGGGGTTCATCACAAGGGACTTCTATCCAAACCATTCCCATACCAAAATTTGGATAGCCAGACTCCATGTGGTAAACTCCTGATCTCAAGTTAGTTGTGCGCCCCAGCTGAAATCCTAGCCATTGCTAAGGTACACAACAAATAGTTGCGCACCACCAGTCTGAGTGGATAGTGTATGAATGGATCAATCAAATGCTGAGTACAGAACTGTTGCTCAGTAAGTCTACATATCGGTATCGTACATCTCTAGGCTCATCACCGGGGTCTAGTACACTCTAAACTGGATACAACCCTTATCGGTCGTGCAACCCAGCAAGTGGAAAAGACCTCACTACCCGCCTACCAATATTGGCATGACTCGTCAATAGCGGACCCATTTATGAGTTGGTCAAACTTAACCAAGCATACAGTCCCCTCACTTGGGCAGACAAGGCCACATCCCCTCCCAACCGACCACAGCATAATGGGAAGCGCGGCCTCCTGGTATTCGGTACTCGACGCTCATGTCTTCCACTCAGTCTAGACATTAGAGCATCCTCTGGCCATGGGAGTTTAGGGACTTTCACCCACGGACATCCAAAGTTCCCATATGCTAGAACCAATTATTTCTGGTATCTCATCTGGCCATGCACAATGACGCTATGGAGGCCACATCCCTGATACCAATAGGGTGCCAAATGATCCCGTCACATAAATGCGAGATTCATGAGTCATACAGTCCAATCATGCATCAATCCTCCACCTACCGTGGGCTCATGTGGGACGACTCGACCTATTAGGGTGTCCTATAAACAACTTGCCCTATGGCATATGCAAGGGTCAATCACATCTCATAACAAACATCTAAATGATGCATATGGGAATGTATTATGATATTATGCTGTCACATAATCATAATCGGTATCGATAACTGGCACTGATAATTGACATCGACAAATGGCCTCGATAATTGGCCTTGACAATCAGCCTTGGCAATCGGCCTCAATAATTGGCCTCGATAATCGGCCATACAATCGCCTTGACAATCGACCTCGATAATCGGCCTTGACAATCGGCCTCAACAATCGGCCTCGACAATCGGCCTCGATAATCGACCTCGACAATCGGCATAATCGACCTCGACAATTGGCCTCAATAATCAGCCTTGACAATCGGCCTATAAGTAAGGCGAGGACCATAGATGAACAACCAATCTAACCCAAAACATAAAGATCGGCCCTCGACCGTGAATGTACCCAACCCAGTAGCACGAAGACATCCGTCTATTGCGATGATGAACCGTGCAACATCAAATGGGCCCAATGATTTGGGTTAACCTAGAATAATGAGAATGGGCGTAACAAAGGCCTAAGAGAAGGTCACAATGTGAACATTTAACCATTATTGCCCATCAATGTGGACATTTAACCAACATTGCTCCCAAGGGGTGTCCCACATAGAGTCAAACGTATAGTGGGCCCATGGCCATACACAAGGGCTCAAGGGCCACATATATATCATATTGGGCCTAACTCATGGGCCTCATATATTGGGTTTCATCATATGGGCCAATATACAGCACATCAGGCCTCATCAAATGGGCCGCAATTGCATCGAGGTGGGCCTTAATGGATGGGCCATAAAATGCATCAAAGTGGGCCTCACAGATGGGCCACAAATACATCAAGGTGGGCCTTACAGATGGGCCACAAATACATCAATATGGGTCACACCATCTATACCATTCATCTATTTAACTAAGTATTAAGAGCATTACCCAAAAAATGAATCACATCGGAAGATCATCTGGACCATACCACAAATGATAGCAGAAATGATGATTAAAAGATCATCTGGACCATACCACAAATTACAGTGGAAATGGTGATTGAAAGATCATCTGGACCATACCACAAATGATAGTGGTGATAATGATTTTCACTGTCAAACTTCACAGGGTCCACCATCACGTTTACTTTCCATCCAATCTGTTCATACGGTCACAAAGACCTGAATCGAGAGGAAAAAAAAATATCATACTGATCCAAAATTCCTGTGATCCCTAAAGGATTTCAATGGTAGCCGTTCAATCTTCCAGTATTTTCTACATTGTGGTCCACTTGATATAGGGATCTACCTCATTTTTTATCTCAAGCCTTAAGATGAGCTCACCATCCGGATGGATAGTTTGGATGTGACGCATACACTAGTGGTGGGTCCCACTGTCCAGCAAACTGGATGGTGAAAGTAAGGAAATTACATCATTGTGGTCCCCACTGTCCATCTATTCATATATCATGGTGGGTCACACCATCCCACATGCTGCACGGACAGTGTGGATGTGATAAGACCCACAGGACTTGTAAATGTCAATACAACGGTTATGCAGCTGGTGGTTTCTCACTATCTAGATGGATGGTTGGGATGAAATACATCAACAAGGTGGGTCCCATGAGGGACCCACCACATACATTTATATATATATATATATATATATATAATATTCATTTTTTAAAAGGGTGTCCAGATGGTTGGACGTCCATCCAACGGACGGTCTGGATTTTCATACAAGAAGGTGGGCTCCACCCCCACACGTGCATCACATGTGAGGTGGGTCCCACGTCCCACTAACTGGGTGAACGTTTTGGATATACCTCGTGGTGGGCTCCCATCTATCACCATCCACCAAAGGACGGTGTAGATAAAACACATACATCTAGTCGGCCCCACCTCCACACGTGACACGTGTAACACGTGTGGGGAGGGTGCGCAATGAACGGACGATGTTGGATATAATACATTCCTCATGATCAAACCCACATTATTGTTGACGTCACTACAACCACTGTGTGGCTGGTGCGAGGTACTCTAGCCAATCCTCTTCCACTGTCCGATTAGATGGTGTGGATAAACAGCACTAAGGTGGTTCCACACATGTGAGACCCACAAGAATTTTGGATCAGCTGAAATTTATGTTTTTACTTCATCCATGACAGTGGGAAGGGGCCCAACGGATTGACGGTCTAGATCAAATGGACCACAATCTTTCACAAAAGAGAGAGGGAGAGACAGATGGAAAGAGATTGACATATTAGAGGGACCCCACCACTATGGGCCCCTCTTTGTTACAACAAAAAGTTCAAGATGGGTCCCATCAAAAGTGGGCCTGACGTAAAAAAGAAAATCAAGATCCTACGTACGATCACCCACCGATTGGCCTTCTTAGTCCCTTGGCTTCCTTAGCTCCTATGCTCAACCTTTGGTGGTTGATGATGAAGATTGAAGGGTGGAGATGAGGATTTAAGGGTAGGGAGTGGCCAACACACTAGGCTTTCTCTCCTTAGAATTTTTCTCTCATGGAGGCTTTAGATTTGATGGAGAATGGGATGAGATGGAGTGATGTATAGGAGAGAAGGATGGTTTTGTAAGAAAGAGATGAGTGGAGAGAGATAGAGAGAGTTGACTTTGGGAATGGGAGAGAGATGGGAAGGGTATGGGTGTTTTAAGGGGAGTGATGGGATGTGTACTTGACTTGTGATTGATTGATTGATGTAATGGGTTGTAGAGATTCTCTCAGAATTCACGACGCATGACATTTTTCTCGAAATAAATGCGGGCTCACAACTCCTAGCCTGGGTATCGCATTGACGCGCGAGACGCGGCCTTGGAACTGCAGCAACGATGCGGTCGTAATGATACAAGTTTCGAGTCAAGCTGACTCAGATCTTCTGGATGTGACTTAGGGTCGCGCACAAATGCTATTTATAGGTCACGGGTTGCTGGAATTCGATCGGGAGGACTACGAAAGGTTATGGAACGGTACGGTTTAGGGTACAGGTCTTACAGCTCTCTCCTCCTAATAAATATTTTATCCTTGAAATTTACAGAACAAACAAAGGAAGAGGAAGCATCATCATATATATGTCAAGGCACAATCAGTTTATAAAAGGATGGGGATAATGCTCTCCAATCTCAACCTCACGCTCCCAAGACGCCTTATCAACACTATGCTGACCCCTTCTAAACCTCAGATCCTGGATAAAAAATGATCGAAACTAGGATACCTTGCAGCCTCACCATCTCACCAATGACTAATCTAATAAGATGGTCCTAATGCCTAGTCACACAAATCGTTGGTGTTGAGACATAAAAAACCTGCCCTAGTCCTGCTGGGGAGTTGTATGTCCCCCCTCCCAAAGAGGTCGTTGCTGCTGAATTTGGGGGCACTCAAGCTTACGATGCCCCGTCTCACCACATCTAAAGCAAACGCCCATGAATGGTTTCTGTGATGGTACTAAAGGTGTTGCTGGCACTCGAAAGGATAGACGGTTCTTATGCCTCTGCAGCCATCGACGCTGCTGGGAACTACAAGAGGGGGTCTTCCTCTTTCGATCTCCTCTATGGCCACGGACCTTCTGCGAATTCTTCCATTCTGCCTCGTAAATCTGGGCCCACTGAACTACCTGCTCAAAGGTCGGGAGCATGTGTCCAATGACATGGTTCCTGAGGCCAAAACATAAGCCGTTCTCAAAACATTGGGCCTTTCACTCCTCATCATCAACCAAATACGGCACGAACCACGATAACACCATGAAATGAGCCGCATACTGCACCATAGACATTTCTCTCTGTACCAAGGTCTCAAACTTTAACACTTACTGCCGACGAAAGTGTTCGGGGAAGTACTATTGGTTAAATTGGTAAATGAAATCCTCTCATGTCCAAACGACGTCAACTCCTGCAACACTGGCGACGGAGGTCCACTAGTGCTCGGCCTCACCCTGGAGAAGAAATACGGCTAACCAGACCCGCTGCTGGGTCGTACATCCCATTGTATCAAAAATCTTCTCCACTTGGAGCCCCATCTCTCAGCTGCTGTCGGGTCTGGCTCGCCTTAGAAACGTGGTGGATCGAGCTGTCTGAACTCCTAAAGAAGGACGCTCGTGTGCTCCTACTCTGCCTGGGCTGGTGAAACAACAGGGTGCCTGCCCTACCCCTAAAGGGTGGCCATCACAGCCTACAACATCTACAGTAATTGGGAGGCACTCATGAGTACGATCGGATCTGCACCGGTCTCGGGTAGAGGAGCGGCATCCATGGGCTGGAGAGCAGGGGTGGTGGAGTGGGAGTCAAAGGTGGTGGAGCGGAAGTTGCTCGGGTTGCTCTCCTGGGCGGCATGTCTTATAGGGAAGAGCAAAGGCGTCTATCAACCTTGGGAACTCTCAAAGGCATGCACGTTAAGGAATTAAATCAAAAGGTTACGCACTCAGGACCTGATTGTCCTGAACTCATGGTAGACATGAGATGTTTTCCTTGGTTATTCTCAAGTTATGCTCTAGTACCAACTTCTGTCATGCCCCAAACTCAGAAACTGGGCTCACAAATTTCTCGATCACCGAATCTAGTGCCAACGGCTTTCGTAGTACCCCATTCTCAGCTCTCGGCACACATATACTAGGTTCCGATCCTAGGATCCTACAAGGAGGATTTTTAACATGAATTTGATTTGTAATAAGCATAACCATAAGCATAACCCACGAACAATAACTAAGACACCATCACAAAATCTACTATGATAAAAAAACTTTAAGGTACAATGCGCATAAAGGGAAATACAATGATAATAATAACGAAAACTCCCAAATCTTGACTGTACGCTCCTGCTTCTACTAAGCTACGGCTGCATCTTGGCACCACCTACACACATTTATTGTGTATAAGCTTATAGAAAGCTTAGAGGGTGGTGTAAGTATGTCTGCAAGGTAAGTGTCATGTTTGCAATATCAGAGCAATGTGGAAACATGTTGGTAAGTCCATAATTACCATCAACCTTATCCAGGCTATGCGATGTAAAACATAATAAGCCAATATCATATACTGAGGAAACAATGTAGATCAATTATGCAATGCGGAGTCATAGTAAGCTAAATATCATATACTGAGGATGTAACACAATATGTAAATCCTGACAAGTCCACGAATATCGTAAACCTCATCTAGGCTATATAAATGTAGAAACATAGCAACCCAAAATGCCATATGCCACGGGTGTAATGCAATATGCGGTGAGAATAAAATGACCAAGCTGGAGTGTGAATTTAGGATGATAGTACGTAGTATCGCCGGCTACGGGGTTCATCACAAGGGACTTCTATCCAAACCAGTCCCATACCAAAATTTGGATAGCCAGACTCCATGTCGCGCGCCCCAACCGAAATCCTGGCCATTACGAGGTACACAACAAATAGTTGTACACAACTAGCCTGAGTGGATAGTGTATGAATGAACCAATCAAATGTGGAGTACGCAACTGCTATTCAGTAGGTTCACATATTAGTATCGTACATCTATGGGATCATCATTGGGGTCTAGTAAACTCCAAACTGGCTACCGCCCCTACTAGCCCAGTAGCAAGAGTGTGAAAAAGACCTCACTACCCACCTACCAATATTATCCCGGCTCGTCGATAGCAGACCCATTTGTGAGCTGGTCAAACTCAGCCTAGCTTATAACCCCCTCACTCATGCTGATAAGGCCACACCCCCTCCCAATCGACCACAGCATAGTGGGAAGTGCGGCCTCCTAGTATTCGGTAGTCTGTGCTCATGTCTTCCACTCAATCTAGATGTTGGAGCATCCCCTGGCCACGGGAGTTTAGGGACTTTCACCCACGGACATCCAAAGTGCTCATATGCTAGAAACAAATATTTCTGATATCTCATCTAACCATCCACGATGATCCTGTGGAGGTCATAGCCCTGATATTGATAGGGCACCAAGTGATCCCGTTACACAAATGCGAGATGCATGACTCATACAATCCAATTATGCATCAATCATGCATGTATCGTGCACTCATGTGGGACGACTCTGCCTATTAGGGAGTCCCATAAATAACTTACCCTATGGCATATGCAAGGGTCAGTCACATCTCATAACAAACATGCAGATGATGCGTATGGGTATGTATCATGATGTTATACTGTCACATACACATATTCGGTATCAATAACTGGAACCGATAGTCATCATCGATAATCGGCCTCGATAATTAGCATCGATAATCAGCCTCGACAATTGGCCTTGACAATCGGCATCAACAATTGGCCTCGACAATCGGCCTTGACAATCAGCCTCAACAATCAACCTCGACAATCGGCCTCGACAATTGACCTCGACAATCGGTCTCGACAATTGGCCTCGATAATCGGCCTCAATAATCAGCCTCGACAATCGACCTCGATAATCACCCTCGACAATCGGCCTATAAGCAAGGCGAGGTCCGTAAATGAACAGTCGATCTAAATTGAAACATAAAGAGCAGCCCTCAGTCATGGATGTGCCCAATCCGGTAGCACGGAGACATCCGTCTATGGCGATAATGAACCATGCAACATCAAATGGGCTCAATGATTTAGGTTTACCTAGAATAATGAGAATAAGCCTAACAAAGGCCTAAGGGAAGGTCATAATGTGGACATTTAACCATCATCACCCATTAATGTAGACATTTAACCAAAATTGCTCCCAAGGGGTGGCCCGCATAAAGCCAAATGTATAGTGGGCCCATGGCCTCACACAAGGGCTCAAGGGCCACATATATATCATATCGGGCCTCACTCATGGGCCTCATATATTAGGCTTCATCATATAGGCCAATATACATCACATCAGGCCTCATCAAATGGGCCGCAATTGCATAAAGGTGGGCCTTAACGGATGGGCCATAAAATACATCAAAGTTGGCCTCACGGTTGGGCCACAAATACATCAAGGTGGGCCCATAGATGGGCCACAAATACATCAAGGTGGGCCGCATCACATGGGCCTCACCTTTATACCATTCATTTATTTAATTAATCATTTAAAGCATTACCCAAAAAATGAATCACATCGGAAGATCATCTGGACCATACCACAATTGACAACAGAAATGATGATAGAAAGATCATCTAGACCATACCACAAATGACAGTGGAAATGATGATTGAAAGATCATCTGGACCATACCACAAATGATAGTGGTGATAATGATTTTCACTGTCAAACTTCATAAGGCCCACCATCACGTTTACTTTCCATCTAATTTGTTTATACGGTCACAAAGACCGGAATTGAGAGGAAAATAAATATCATATTGATCTAGAATTCCTGTGATCCCTAAATGATTTCATTGGTAGTCGTTCAATCTTCCACTGTTTTCTATAGCGTGGTCCACCTGATATAGGGATTTGCCTCATTTTTAGTCTCAAGCCTTAAGATGAGCTCACTATCCGGATGGACAGTTTGGATGTGATGCATACACCAGTGGTGGGTCCCACTGTCCAGCAAACTGGACGATGAAGGTAAGTTAAATACATCATTGTGGTCCCCACCATCAAGATGGACGGTGGGAATAAGATACATATATCATGGTGGGTCACACCATCCCACGTGCTGCATGGACGATGTGGATGTGATTAGACCCACAAGACTTGTAAACGTCAATACAATGGCTATGCAGTTGGTCGTTTCCCACCGTCCAGATGGAAGGTTGGGATGAAATACATCAATAAGGTGGGTCCCACGTGGGGCCCACCACACACACACGCACATATATATACACATATATATGTATATATATATATACATATTTATATATCACATGTATATATATATATATATATATATATATCTATATATATAATAATATTATATTCATTTTTTAAAGGGGGTCCAGCATCCAGATGGTTGGACGTCCATCCAATGAACGGTTTAGATTTTCATACATCAAGGTGGACCTCACCCCCACACGTGCAACACGTGTGGGGTGGGTCCTACGTCCAACTGACTGGGCAAATGGTTTGGATATACCTCGTGGTGGGCTCCCATCCATCACCATCCACTAAAGGATGGTGTAGATAAGACACATTTGGTGGGCCCCACCTCCACATGTATAACACGTGTGGGGAGGGTCCACAACGGATGGATGGTGTTGGATATAATACATTCCTCATGATCAGACCCACAATATTGTTGATGCCACTGCAACAACTGTGTGGCTGGTGCGAGGTGCTCTAGCCAATCCTCTTCCACCATCCAATTGGACGGTGTGGATAAACAGCATCAGGGTGGGTCCACACGTGTGGGACCCACCTGAATTTTGGATCAGCTAATATTTATACTTTTACTTCATCCATAGCAGTGGGAAAGGGCAACGGAAGGACGGTCTAGATCAAATGGACCACAATCTATCACAAAAGAGAGAGGGAAAGAGAGATGGAGAGAGATCGGCATATTAGAGGGACCCTGCCACTATGGGCTCCTCTTTGTTACAACACAAACATCAAGATCCTATGCTATGATCACCCATCGATTACCCTTCTTCTTGGTCCCTTGGCTTCCTTAGCTCCTATGCCTCAACCTTTGATGGTGGATGATGAAGATTGAAGGGTGGAGATGAGGATTTAGGGGTAGGGAGTGGGCCACACACTAGGCTTTCTCTCCTTAGAATTTTTCTCTCATAGAGGCTTGGATTTATTGGAGAATGGGATAGGATGGAGTGATGTATGGGAGAGAGGGATGGTGTTGTAAGAAAGAGATGGGTGGAGAGAGAAGAATTGACTTTGGGAATGGGAGATAGATGGGCAGGGAATGGGTGTTGTAAGGGGAGTGATGGAATCTGTACTTGACTAGTGATTGATTGATTGACATGATGGGTTGTAGAGATTCTCTCAGAATTCACAACGGCGGCATTTTCCTCGAAATAAACGGGGGCCCGCAACTCCTGGCATGTGTATCTTATTATCGTGCTAGACGCGGTGATAGCGTAGTCGCAATGATACAAGTTTTGAGCCAGGCCGACTCAGATCTTCGGGATGCGACTTAGGGTCACGCATAAATGGTGATTATAAGTTGTGGGTTGTCGAAATTCAACCGGGAGGACTGCGAATGCCTATGGAACAGTATAGTTTAGGGTACGGGTCTTACACACTATATGTTTAGTCCTATGAGGGTCACTCCTTAGGAGCAATGTTGGTTTAATGTCCACATTGATGGGCAATGATGGTTAAATGTCTACATTAGGACATTCCCTTAGGCCTCATTAGGCCCATTCTTAATATAAGTAGGTCGTCTAGGCCCATCCTTGATATGATGAGAGTACATCATCATTATATAACATGCTTAGTATAGCTCCACGATCCATGCCCATACACATCATATGTGTGCTTGATATGAGGAGTGATTGATCATATCACATGCCATTAGGCAGATTATTATGGGACTCCCTGAGAGACGAAGTTGCTCCACATGAGTGCGTGGTACACACAGGTTTAATGCATGACTGGATGGTATAACTCATGCATCTCGCATTTGTGTGACATGATCACTTGGCGCCTAAGCAATATCAGAACTGTGGCCTCCATAAGTTCATTGTGGAGGGCCAGATGGGATAAAAATATTTGGTTCTAGCATTGTGGGTACATAGGATGCCCTTAGGTGAGGAGTCCCAGAATCTTCTTGGTATGGGAGGATACTCCAACATCTAGACCGAGTGGATATACATGAGCGCCTGACTGTCAAATACCAGTAGGCCACGTCTCCTACTGTGTCATGGTCTTATCCGCTCATAAATGGGTCCGCTATCGATGAGCCGGGTAGGTATTGGCAGACTACTGCTAGGTAAATAGTAAGGTCTTTTCCACTCATTGGTTGTATGGCTAGGGAGGCAGCAGCCATTATGGAGTGTACTAAATCCCTGTGATATCCCAGAGATGAGCTATACTAATATGTGGACTCATTGAGTAGGAGTTGCGTACTCAGCATTTGACTCATTCATTCATTCACTATCACTCGAGTTGTGGTGCGCAATCAAGTCATCATGTGTACCTTTGCAGTGGCTAGGATTTCAATTGAGGCGTACGACCAACCTGAGATCAGGAGTTTACTACATTGAGTTTGGCTATGCAAATTTATATATGGGACTGGTTTTGATAAAAGTCCTATGTGATGAACCCCATAGCCTGTGATACTATGTGTTATCATCCTGACTTCACACTCCAGCTTGGTCATTTCATTCACACCACATATTGCATTACATCCACGGTATATGGCATTTTGGGTTACTATATTTCTATATTTATATGGCCTAGATGAGGTTGAAGGTATTCGTGGACTTGTCAGGATTTACATATTGCATTGAGTCCTCAGTATATGATGTTTAGCTTACTATGTCTCCGCATTACATAGCTGATCTACATTGCTTCCTCAGTATATGATTTGGCTTATTATGTTTTTGTATCACATAGCTTGGATAAAGTTGATGGCATTTATGGACTTACCAGCATGTTTCCGCATGCCCTGATATTGTATGACTTATGGATTTGCTAGTATTTCTGCTTACTCTGATATTGCATACTTGACACTTACCTTGTCTACACACTTACACCACCCTCTAATCTTTCTACAAGCTTTTGCACAATAAATGCGTGCAGGTGGCATTAGGTCACATCAGCATTGAGTTTTGAGCATGCAGCTATCTTTTGGAGCTTTGATTTTCAAATATGTATTTCCCTTTGTAATTTGGGTAAACTTGTGGTTATGCTTCTTTCGAGATGAATGTACGTTGAAAAATCCTCCTTATAGGATCCCAGAATCGAAATCTGGTGTATGGGCGCTGGAAGTCGAGATGGAGTACTACGGAGGCTGTCAGCACCGAATTCAGCGATCGAGAATTATGTGAGCCCGGTTTTCGAGTTTGGGGCGTGACACTTGTGGTACTAGTAAGATGCTTCAACGTTGAGACCGAGTGGATAACATGCGCGCTTGAGTGCCGAATACTAATAGGCCGCGTCTCCTACTATGTTGTGGTTAGTTAAAAATGGGTGTAACCTTATCCGCCCAAGGCTAGTGGCTTACAAGCTAGGTTGAGTTTGACCAGCTCGTAAATGGGTCCATTATCGACAAGTTAGGTGGGCATTGGCATACCACTAGCAAGGTGAATAGTGAGGTCTCTTCTACTTACTTGGTCATGCGCGCAATGGGGCGACAGCCATTGTTAGTGTACTAGACCCTAGTGACATTTCCAATGAAAAACTGTTCTAATATGTGGAATAGTTGAGGATCAACATCTTTGTGTTTCATCTATAGCATATGACATTCGGCCACGTAGGCCTTGCATTGCATAGCCTTGGTATAACTAACATCATTTATGTGCTTTCCAGTTTAACCTTCCATCATTTTTGCTTACTCTGACATTTGTATGCTTGGCACATGCATTGCGTACACACGCACACACTCTCTAAGCCTTGTAGTAAGCTTATGCACATTCGTTACATGTAGGTTATGATATACCACAACAGCATTAAGGCAAGAGTATGTGCCCGATCTTTTAAAGTTTTGTTATATCATGTATTTTCCTTTCAGCACTGTTCTTAAAGATTATATTAGTGGATATGTGGTGATGATGTTTTATGAGTTGGGTACACTTGTGGTTATGCTCATTTATTTAAAAAATCACCTTGAAAATCCTCCTTGTAGGATCACAGGATCGGAACTTGGCACATGGGAGCTGGGAGCTAAGAATGGGGTAATACGGAGCCTGTCGACACCGGATTAGGTGGTAGAGAATTTTGTGAGCCTGGTTCCCGAGTTTGGGGCATGACGGTTGTTGGTATTAGAGCATAACTTGGGAATACCTGAGGATAACATCACATATCTGCTAATGGTCTTAGAATAGCTATCCTTCATTGTATGACTGTTGTGAACTTAGAATGATTAGGTCCACGAGCTTGAATACTTAGAAACTCACCTTAAGATCCATTTTCAAACTCAATTTAAAATACGATTCACTGATGCGAACCTAGAAACCTTCTAATATATCTCCCTAATGTGTGTGTGCATTCTAGAGTAGTTAGGGTTAAAAGGTCCCTTGTTCCTTCCTATAGGACATGGCACCCAAGAGGCCAAGGAGAGGGACTGATACATCCCAGATAGGTGTAGCCCCAACTGTATCAGTGAGTGCAAACCAACTTCAGTAGATGCTGCATGTGATGACCTCTATGCTATAGAGGCAGGATATGTTATCCACTGATACACCAGTCCAGATCGAGCAGGAGCGTGCAAGCTCCCTTTTGCGTGTCTTTAGATAGCTCGATCCCCCCATGTTTCTAAGATGAGTTTGATCTGACACCAGCAGAGTGGTGGAGACCAGAGGTAAAAAAATCTTAAACACAATGAGCTTTATGATACAGGAGTGGGTCCCTTTACTAGTATTCCTTCTATAGGGTGAGGCCAAGCATTGGTGGGCGTCTGTTACCTGAGCAGCAGGAGCCAATTTTGAGTGGACCTGGGAGGACTTTATAGACCAATTCAACCAGAAGTTCTTCCCTGAGCATGTTCGACAACATCGCATGTTAGAGTTCAAGACTTTGGTCCAGGAAGACATGATTGTGTCTCAATACGAGGCTCGGTTCATTGAGATATATAGATTCACGCCATATCTTGTGGCTGAGGAGGGGTAGAAGGCCGGTCGTTTTATGGGCGGCTTGTGCCTTGGCCTTCGAAGTCGTGTCACTAGACATAAGCTCCCGACAATTGAGGAGGTTGTTGTGTCATGCCCCAAACTTGGAAACTGAGCTCACAAAATTTCCAATCACCGAATCTGATGCCAACAGCCTCTGTAGTATCCCCTTCTCGGCTCCAAGCGCCCATACGCTAGATTTCCAATCCTAAGATCCTACAAGGAGGATTTTTAGTGTAAAATTTTTGTAAAGGAGCATAACCACAAGTGCACCCAAATCACAAGAGCAACATCATCATCATATATCCACTAATATAAATGGTTGATTACAATGCTGAAAGGAAATACATGTATATAATAAAATCTCCACAAAGCTCGACCACACGCTCCTACCTCATCGCTACTATGTCCTGGCATCACCTACATGCATCTATCGTGCATAAGCTTATTGAAAGCTTAGAGGGTGGTGTACGTATGCATGTAATGCATGTGCCAAGTATATAATACAAGTCCATAATTTATACAATATAAAAAATACTGGCAAGTTCATGAGTCATACAATAACAGAGTAAGCAGAAATACTAACAAGTCCATGAGTCATACAATATCAGAGTAAGCAGAAATACTGACAAGTCCATGAGTCAGACAATATCAGAGTATGTAATGCAGATCAGCTATACAATGCAGGGTCGTGTCAAACCAAATCCCATGTGCTGGGGATGCAATGCAATACGCGGTGCGAAAGAAATGACCAAGCTAGGGCTTGAAGTCGGGATGATAGTACGTAGTATCGTAGTCTGTTGGGTCCATCACAAGGGACTTCTATCCAAACCAGTCCCATACCTAAATTTGGATAGCCAGACTCAATGTGGTAAACTCCTGATCTAAGGTTGGTCGCGTGCCCCAACCGAAATCCTGGCCACTGTGAAGGTACACACAATGATTTGATTGGGCACCACCAGCTTGAGTGGATAGTGAATGAATGAATCAATCAAATGCTGAGTACACAACTCCTACTCAGTAGGTCCACATATCATTATCGTACATCTCTGTGATCATCACCGGGGACTAGCACACTTCACACTGCTTGCCGCCTCCCTAGCCGCGCAACCAAGTGAGTGAAAGAGACCTCACTATCCGCCTACCAATATCGGCCCAGCTCGTTGGTAGTGGACCCACTCATGAGCTGGTCAAAGTCAGCTTAGCTTACATCCCCCTCACTCGAGCAGATAAGGCCACACCCCCTTCTAACCAACCACGGCACAGTGGAAGACGCGGTCTAATGGTATACAACCCTCATGTGCTCATGTATATCCACTCGATCTAGATGTTGGAGCGTCCTCAGGTACCATGAGGGTTTAGGAAATTTTACCCAGTGACATCTATCATACCTCATGTAAAAAAGGATTTTCGGTGTCCCATTTGGCCAACCACGATATGTCTGTGGAGGCCACAGCCCTGATGTCGCTAGGGTGTACGGTGGTCATATCACAAAATGCGAAATGCATGAGTCATACCATCCAATCATGCATTAAACCTGCGAGTACCATGTGCTCATGTGGGGCAACTCCCTCCCACAAAGAGTCCCATAATAAACCAACTCAATGTCATATGTTATGATCAATCACTCCTCATAACAATCATACATATGATGCGTATGGGCATGTATCATGATGTAATAAAGTACATAGGCATGATTATCTGATAGGGCAGATAACAATAATCCACAATCGACCATCACCGGCATACCACATACAAAGAGTATGAGCTAAACGACATGCCCCTTCTACAATTATAGGAGTTCATGTGGTATGCCCTATGTTAGACTAACATTAGCCTTCCAAAGCACTAAGATATCATATATCCCAAGATGGGGTCCATTGGAAGGATGGCAGGTCTAACCCATATATCGAGATAGGTTCTACTCATTGGATATACTAAATCTGATACCACATATTCTCCCATCTACGGAAAGAGGTGATGGTGTACTAGTGTTAAGGATATGCCTCACACTTGTCCCAAAGAAGTAAATGTATGGTGTGGATGGTATATATGTGACACCGAGGTCCTAGCACTGGATACAAGGATAAGTATGTCTCATGGGGTGAGTCAAGTGGGTATACAACAAGTGGGCTTTCCTTTCCCTTGGGGTCCAATATGAATACAAGGCGGGCCTCGGTAGGGTCCATACATCTAGGATTATGTGTCCTTACAAATGGGTTGGTAGTTCACCCATCATCTAAGTGGGCCTCGGTTTGGGTCATTAAGCTTGGGCAACCCATGCATCTAGGTGGATCACGTTTACTATAGAAGGCTTGATACAAATCACAAGGAGGGCAGTACTATAGAGTATGGTGGAAAGCATTATTATCAATGGGCCCAATGTTTTAGAGTAGCCCACTAGGGTAAGATGAGTAACACTTATGGGGGCCCAATGATTTGGGATAGCCCAATAAGGGAAAGATGGGTATTACTAACATCAATGGGGGCACAACGATTTGAGGTAAGCCCAATAAGAGGAGATGAGAATGGGACTAATAATGGGCCTTAGGGAGATTACAACGTGGACATTTAACCATCATTGTTCCCAAGGTAATGGGCTTAACAATGGGGCCTAGGGAGGGTTTCAACGGTGGATATTTAACCACTATTGTCTCCTAGTGTGTGGTCCACTTGGGATTTGAATCTAGCTCTTTATGGGGCCCACGACCCTTATATACAAATCAAGAAATGGATGAACATCGTGTATGATACACATACAACATGATGGGCCTCATAAGGCAGCCCCATGGTGGGCATATAATCCATAAATCAAGGTGGGCCGCTCAAGGCAATGGGGCCCATAGCCTTAGAGAAATGGATAAACAGTGTGAAGGTAACACATACATTATGGTGGGCTTTACACATCACAATTGGGCCTTACATATACAATGGTCCTCACACATATAATGGGCCTTATCACGATGGGCCTCACATAAGGGCCTCATATACATCATGACGGGCCTCATCACATGGGCTTATATACATCACACTGGGCCACACCTCATGCGCCTATATACATCACAATGGGTCACATCTCATGGGCCTATATACATCACAATGGGCCACATCTATGGGCCTATATACATCACATTGGGCCTCAAACGTGGGCCTCAAACATGGGCCTCATGTACATCACAAAGGGTCTTATTCAAAGGCCTCATATACATCATATTGGGCATCATCATGTGGGCCATCTATACATCACATTAGACCTCATCAAATGGGCCACAAATATATCACATTAGGCCTCATTAAATGGGCCACAAATACATCACATTGGGCCTCATCAAATGGGCTACAAATACATCACATTGGGCCTCATTAAATGGACGACATAGATATACAATACACACATCACGGTAGACCGCACAAATGGACGGATGGCTCGAATCAAACATGCACACATCCTGGTGGGCAGCTGGACATCCAGCCCATGGGTGGATGGCTTGGATAAGGCAGATACATCATGGGGGGGTCCATGGATGGACGAGATGGATAAAACATGCATATCACAGTGGGCCCCACGGCCAGGACGGTGTGAATACATCACATACCTCAAGGTAGGCCACTGCCCTGGACGGTGTGGGTAAAACGTACATCATGGTGTACCCCATGTCCCATGGATGGTCTGGATATACATCATGGTGGGGTCCACGCCCAGTTGGTCTGAATGGTGTGGATATATAGCACATACAACATTGTGGTGGTCCACGTCCAACTAGACGGTGTGGATCACATACATCCTGGTGGACCCCACTCAAAGTGTAGGTGGGTCCCACCTTCCCTACATGGATGGTGTGGATATATAGCACATGCATCATGGCAGGACTCATGTCCCAATAGTGGACGGACGACTTGGATAGAAAATGCGTACATGGGGTGGGTCCCACCGTCCAAAGTGCTGGACGGTGTGGATAAGATCCATACATTACGGTTGGCCCCACTAGCACCATCCAAAGATGGATGGTGTGATACATAATACATACATCAAGGTGGGCCCCACCCCCCACACGTGCAGCACGTGTGGGATGGGCCCCACATCCAGCCAAAAATGGACGGATGGTTGAGATATAATACATACCTCATGATTAGACCATAGAACTTGCTGACGTAATATAGCAGCTACATAGCTGGTGTGAGGTACTCCAGACAATCCATTTCCACATCAGGTGGGTCCCACGTGGAGCCCACCACATAATATTATATATTATTATATTATTAGATATATATATATATATATAATATTTTATTCATTTTATCGCCTAGCCCCTGGACATCCATTGATGGATGGTCTAGATGTAACATGAACAACTTGTGGGACCCACCGTCCTTTTGCTGGATGGTGGAGTCACACATGGGAAATCAAGTGGATCCACATGTGCGGCGCACTGCTCTGGATACAAGCTGATATTTGAGTATTCACTTATCTAGGGTCTACCTAAAAATGGGCAGCAGCAAAGTGGGCCTCATGATCGGACGGTGTAGATCTAATCCATTCATCAAGGTGGGCTGTAATAAGAAAAAAAAGGAGAGAGAGAGAGAGAGATAGTGAGAGAGACGGCGCTGGATGGGAGGGGCTCTGCCACTTTGAGCAATCCCTAGGTGGGTCATTTAAATACAATACATACATCAAAATGGGTCCCAAATCATGTGGGTCCTAAATCATAAAAATCAACGATGGAGATCCCTTTCCCACTAAAAATGCAAGGTATGGATGACCTATTCACAATAGAAAAGTATACATCATGATGGTTCCATGGAGGATGGCCCCATCATGGGATGATCATATGAATCATGATGGGCCATCGGCCACACCTAGGGTCCAAAGTTAGATCCATACCATTAATCGGTAAGCCTTACTTGACCCTTCATCGAAAGCACAATCTAACCTACAAATCACCCACCAATTGTAAATCTTCTAAGCTCCTTGGAATGTTAGGCTTCTTGGATTCAACTTTGATGAAGGATGATAAAGATTGAAGAGCTAGGATGAGAGATGAGGGGGTAGGAAGTGGGCCACACTTGGCTCTCTTGGAAGCTTGGATGGTCCTCTCTTGGTTGCTTGAAAACGGTGGGGAGAATGAGAGGGAGAGAGAATGTGATGTGATGAAGAGGGATGAGTGTGAGTGACATGAGGGTTGACTTTGAGGATGACTTGTGTAAGAGAGGGATGGGTTGTGATGGGATGTGTACTTGACTTGATTGATTGATGTGATAGATGGTAGAGATTCTCTCGGGATTCGTAATGCGCAATTTTTTCCTCAAAATAAACGCGGGCCACACAACTCATGGCTTGGGTATCACATTACATGGCATTGGAACCGCGGTGACGGCGTCGTCACAATGGTACAAGTATCGGGTCGAGTCGACTCAAATCTATAGGATGTGACTTAGGGTCACACACAAACACCAATTACAGATTACGAGTTGTCGAAATTTGACTAGGAGGATCATGGGAGTCTAAAGAATGGTACAGAGTAGGATACGGGCCTTATATGTAGAGCGGGTCTAGATCTATGAGGTAGAGTGGACCGATGTGCAGGGGATCCGCAGTTAGAGAGGAGACCGGGAGAGGAAGGCCCCCTCTGGTAACTCGCAACAGCAGTAGCTTTGAACACCTCAGAGGCGCATGACCCATCCATCCTTTCAAGCACCAACACCACCACATATACAGTTCTCAAGTGTTTACTATGGATGTGGTGGGATGGGGCATCATAGGCATGAGTGCCCCCACCCACAATAGCAGCCAAGAGCGCCTCAGCAGCAACAACGACAACAGTATCAGCTGCCGAGACCCTAACGGCAGCAACAACAGTCATATAAGCCACCAAGACCTCCCCCATAGCAACAGAGGTAGTGGTATAGGCCGCCACAGCAGCAGCAACAGCAGCGACATCAGAGGAGACATGTACCTCCCCAGCAGGCTCAGGGTAGGTTTTATGCAGCCTAGTAGGATCCTCAGGCATCAGGAGGAGCCATCAAGGGTACACTCCTTGTTTCCTCATGCATAGCTCATGTCTTATTTGATTCTGGTGCATCACATTCATTTGTTGTAATACCCCGAACTTTTCAATACCCGAGTATTGAAAGTTCTCGAATGTTACCATGAAGTTTAAGTTAATATGTATAAGTGTATGATACCAATCCAGCTATCCTGACCTTATATCTACTCCTCAACATGAATCCGACAATTGAGAATAATCTTCATCTATAAATCAAGCCATCTGACCATTGATTTTAAGACAAGATCATGACATGTCCAAATAAACCCACTTATGATCATTGTTTCGACAAGAAACAAATGCATTTGGTTTGGAAGATTATCTTATTTAATCATAACAAAGAGAAAATAGGAAGAGAACATTCATTATATTTATTTATTCTTAGTTCATTTACATCCTTTGATTTTCCCTTGATTTTAAGATAAAATATTCAAGAATACAAGTATTGAAAGAGTTTAGATATCAAATCCAATAGCATTTTGGTTTGAAATTTACTAATCTCATTGAGAGGAATGTTGCGTGGATATGACCATTATATATCTCCTTCTTGAACTCATATTCCTATAGGGAAGAAAGATTGAATTATGTCCAATTATTTCGACAGCATTCTGGCCCCTTTATATTTATGGCCACGTGACAGCATACTGTTGCGCGGGCCCGCACAACACCATGTTGTTGCACGGTCCGACACAAAGCTCCTTCTTTCTTCTTCCTCTCTTCTTGATACCTTCAGATCTCTCTTCTTCTCTGGAGCTCTAATCTTCTTTCAAATCTTCAACCTGTCCAAATGAGAGGGGGAGTGGGGTATTTATAGGCCTCCACATGTGCAAACCCTCAATTCTTGTGTCGTGGGGTCCACCTTTCATCAGGTCTCCACCGTCCAAACCATCTTGACCGAATTGCCATTGAGTAGGTGTGCACAACCCCTCATACCCTTTGTTCATCCTGTGCAATCAATATGGTTTGTGTGTGTCCGCGCAAACACTATGGATCCCTCTTCACTTTACATTCTTTCTATGAATCTTTACTTTGATCTTCCTTCCAACCTATCCTCGAATCTTCATTTTTTGTACCTCAACAATCGTCTACTTACAAAATTGACATTACACCACCTACATACATGACTAGATTACTAACCATCAAGCTTTCCTAATTTGAACATGTCATCTAACCATCCATCATGTGGGTTAATTCATGTGCATTCCCTTGATTAATTTGATGAATAACTCTTTATTCATAATGATTTATATATATGTTCTTTTGTAAGAATTGCTTAGAAACATGTCTATAACCATCTAGAACCATTAGATTTCTCAAACTCTTAGATTATCAATAATTATGAAAATGCCACTAACCTAAACTCTTGAATTCCAAAACACATAGTTCCCATGATCTGTTTCATGTAAAGCTTTATATCATTCTTAGATACCATAAATTAACCATGCACGTCAAATTTCAGCCCTTAGATCATTGTAGAAGTTGCTCAATTGACAAATCAGCCCGTAATCATTGATTTTGGTGTCCATTGAGTGAAGAAGCCTCGTGGGTAGTCGTAGTAGGATATTTCCCTTCATATGACCAACTTGGATTGGCCATCATATGGGCTAAGTGTGAACTATGAAGACACGACCTTGATAGGCTTTTACTTACCCACCAAGTTATCCTTTCAGGACTTACCAACTCTGTTTAAACCTAGATATCCAGATCTAACTGCTTCTTGTTGTCCATCGTAACTCAAAATCAGACCACACCTTGGTCTCACATGGCTACGATATCATACAAAATTTTGGCCCCAATCTATGATCCTGCGCTGTTGAATGCTGAAGTCGGTTCCTTCCTTTTAATGCAAAGGTGATATTTTAGATTCAAGCTCTTCCCACAATCCATCAACCACCAAACTTTGTTTCAAATGTTTGCCTATCTTGACTATGCATTCTTTCCAAAATTGGGCCCTAATCATTAAGTATGGATTGTTAATTAAACTAAGGTTCATTTTAACACCCGCTATGAAATTTTTCAAGATAAGCCAATTTAAGGCTCGGATCTGGTTCATATTTGTGCCCCTAATGTAAAATAACCTTACAGCCCTGAGTGATGGAGCAGATTGCTCAAAAAAACATCATCACGGACCCCACACTCATGACGAGTGTACATAGGGTGTGTAACTTCCGCAGATGACCAAAACAGGCGTTGGCCAATACAATTTAAAAAAATCAAATAAGGAGAGGATTCCCTCTTTTCTTACCAACAATGGGCCATCACCACACCCATAGGGATGATCTAGACCATCAGATACGATTCCCTCCCATGATAAGGAAACACCATAACTCTCACACCAAAAGACGAAGTTGTGCTCGGCAATCCGCCCGAGCAGAGTGTTGCACCAACTACAACTCAGAGAACATAGTTGCTCCCATCTTCTTATGCCAAGAACCTGACTAATATGGGATGTTCAAAACTTCAGGAATAGGGATTCGACCATACTCACGCCGTCCAAATGAGACATCAGGAGGATAAGAACCCGGAACACGGCACACTCTTTTATGCAAACCACACCTCTGAATATTGCATCCGTAAGATCTCTAAAAATCATGTACACCAAAGAATAACGTGAACGGAATAGGAGTTCTGTGGGCCAGAGACTGTCAGACAGTGGTCCCTGACCATCTAAGAGCAAGATTCCAAGCAAAGAATGGTTGGGAAACAACCAATCATTACAGCAGTGGCCACCTGCTCGATCAAAAACACAGAATGATGAGAACAGGGACAAACATTAAGAAGAATCAGAAATGTCCATCTGATGGCCCCTCACCAAATAAAACCTCCCCAATGAACCGATCAAATTAAAACTTCAATGGAAGTGTGATTCCGGACCCACTTGCCTGCCGATTACGAAACCTCTACGTAAACAGAGTGCGAAGAAGCAAGTTTTTGTCCTATATGAAATTCATGTTTCACAGGGGTGAAAGCTATAAAAACCCCACGCTGATAGAAGGGAGCAACAAACAAACTTCACACCAAGAAGAAAGGTGAAAGAAAGAAAGTGAGGAAGAAGATTTCTCCAGCCACAAAATCAAGAAGAAGAAGGTCGAGCTGGTTGTTGAAGTCCATCGAGTCACTGAGTCACACTAACTCGGGGTAAACTAGTAACATTCCCTTCTAGATTTTCTTTCTTTTTCTTCCCCCTTTCCAATTGATCGATTCAAACACCCAAAAAGAAGAAAAAAAAGGGTCGACTCAGCCGAGAGTTCTAGTATAAACTCAAGTCGAGGTGGGTTGAGATTAAGCCTTTAATCTCATAACCCTGAGTAATGCGCACACTAACCTAAGACGAACTATCAAAAAACCTAACCATTTAAATTGTTAAAATACTAGAATAAGATTCCAATTCAACGACGTGTATTCACACTCGAAGAGAGCAGAGACAGTAAAAGGTGTTTATTTTATCCTTTAAGCTTACCTTAATTTAAGTTGTATGATTTAATTGCCTTTTACATATTTCTATGTTATTATGATTCTCTCCCTGCGATCGTATAATTTTCCCACCATCAATTGTCTATCCTTTGGAATATTATAGTATGACTTTAATTACATGTGATCTCTATAAAGTTATGTGGGGCGATGGATACAAGCCTTGCCTTTACCTTTACAACTTTGTTGAGTTAGCCCTTGCTACTCTCCTTATTATTGAGTTGTCCATTGTCACTCTCCTCTTTGTTGAGTTAGCCATTGCTACTCATCTCCCTCATTTATTAGCTTTGTGGTATTTACCTCTATGACTTGGGCATGTGTCTTGATATTTCAGAACTCCCATAATTCAATGGATTTCTCTCTTTAATGCAAGTACTATATTGGGAATCCCCCTTCTAGTGATCGAATAAATATCATGGACATAATGCTCTTTCGATAGCGGCCCCTGAGGTGACACGTAATTCCATCTTTCATGGGTAGTGGTGCACAAATTGATGTAAGTAATTTGCAATGCGTGTTGCATCACCTCTGGGATTGGATGTCGCAAATAGTCGCTCCATGTACAAATTGTGTAACGTAATTCATCCAGTCATGTGTTGTGTTTATCTTAGGATAACCACGTAAAAGCATGTTAAACGTGGGACACGTCGGTGAATCTCCGTAGAATGGGATGCAGGGCAAGTCGGATAACTCTAATCATTTTTCACATTATGGCAATCGTTAAGTGTGATGAACTGCATATACTTTGCAAGGTATGCATCTCATGTAGATTGCTTGTGCATATTGATACCTCTCATAGTTATAGAGTACGGGATGTATGAGAACCTTTTTATTACATTTATGAATCTCTTGAATTATTGTTAATCTTGAAGGATAACCATCAATATGAGTAGGGCATTGACCCTCTCCAACCATACAGATGATGCAGGTGACGTACATATTGAAGACCTAGAGGACCATCTCACTATGGAAGATTATACTGAAAGAATAAGATGATAACTTTATGATTTAGATTTATACTTTCACTGCGAACTCAATAATGTAATAAGCTCCCATTGAGAGGGCACTTGATATTTTTTAAATAATAATCATAGTTGGTTTTATTCTCATGAATGGTTACGTTCATGAATGTAATTGGATGTGATCCAAAAGAAAAAAAATATGGTGCGATTTTCTAAAGTGTCCAATTCATTTAATTATTAAAGCTGGTTTTCTCGGGCATGAGTATAAACTCTAGCTATGAAAATCCAGGATGTTACATTTGTATCTGAATATTTTTTCCGATTAACTAGTTTGCAGCTAGAGTCTACATGTGAGGGTTTGTCGGTGTTGACGCCTTTAGGGAACACTAAAATATTAGGTTGGTTTTGCTCATCTTGTCCCATTCTAGTAAGGGAGACCTTTTTGCCGAGCAGATCTCTCTCTCTCTAGATATCTATAAACAGAGAGAGATGTGAAAGTCATTGCCTTATGTTATGGCCGTCCCTTGACTCACGGCCTTTACGCTACTACTATTGTGATGTGAGCAGTTCAAATTAGTTTGATCTTTCCCAATCATCCTGGCCAGAACTTGTATGCAGCACTTATACGAAGGTGCATGCATAAAGGGACCTGCCCCTTTTCCTATTTGAATTTTAAGGACAATACAGGACCCTACCCTATTCTTGAACCCTCTGTCGAGCTCTACCTTGCCACTGCTCTGCGAGAACAATCACATTTTGTATACCTGATTTGCCTCAATTCCAATTTGTCGCCGAGCCTAGAGGTGAGTAGCTCTCTTGCCTTATGTCATGTGTTGTAGAGGAGTCAGTTGTCTTGAGCATCGACTAGCTACCAGTCGTTTGTGATTTTTTGGATGTGTTTCAGGAGATTCTGGAGTTGCCACCTCATCAGCATACTGAGTTCCAAATTGATCTCATGCACAATACCGTGCCTATTTCAAAGGCCTCATATCATATGGCACCATTGGAATTGTGGAAGCTGTATAAGCAGTTGGACGAGTTACACAGTTGTGCTTTATCCGTCCGAGCAGTTCACTGTGGGGAATGCTGGTACTCTTCATGAAAGATGGCTCGTTGAGGCATTGCATGGATTACTGCGAGCTCAATAAGGTCACAATTAAGAATAAGTACCCGCTTCTGAGGATTGATGATTTGTTCGACCAACTACAAGAGGCTTTGCATGTTGGTTTGGGTGTTGTCCTGATGCATCAAGGGAAGCTTGTGGCCTTCGCATCTCACCAACTCAAGTTTCATGAGCAGAATTACCCCACACATGATCTAGAGTTGGTTGTAGTTGTCTTTGCACTGAAAGTGTGGATGCACTACCTTTATGGGGTTAGGTTCGAGCTCTTCTTTGACCATAAGAGATTGAAGTATCTCTTCTCACAGTCTAAGTTGAACATGAGACAGAGGCACTGGATGGAGCTCCTGAAGGACTATAATTTTGATCTTTAGTACCACCCCAGTAAGGCTAACGTGGTGGTAGATGCCCTTAGCAGTCAGTCAGTCCGGTGGCACATATGATGGTCTAAGAGTGGAGGATGCTCGAGGATGTTTCTAAGTATGACTTCAAGTTAAGTTTGCAATCTTCCATCATTTAGTTATCGAGCTTGTCGATTCAACCCTCTCTTATTGCAAGGGTGATCGAGGCTTAACAGGTAGAAAAGACGTTGTAGGATTATGGAGTAGAGGCTGTGTCTGAGGGTCAGTTGGATTGGCAGATTGGGCCCGATGGTGGACTTCATTTCAGGGGTTAGTTGTGTGTTCCAAATATTCTAGATTTGTGCAGAGATATTATGACTGAGGTACACCGATCGAGGTTTACTATCCAACCTGGCTCCACCAAGATGTATCGCAATATGCAGAAGCAATATATTTGGTCAGGCATGAAGTGCCAAATCACTAGTTTTGTAGTCTAGTGTGACACCTGCCAGTGTGTCAAGGCCAATCATTAGAGGCCTCCAGGTCCCTTATAGTCGTCAACCCTCCTGTTGTGAAAGTGGGAGCTCATGACCACGGACTTTATCATGGGCTTGCCGAGGACTCAGGGTAGTCATGACACCATCTGGCTTGCCGTTGATTGTCTGATGAAGTTGACACACTTTCTTGTGTTACGTGCAACCTAGCCTTTGGACCGTCTTACTGGATTGTTCATCGATGAGATTGTGAGACTACACAATGTTCTGGTTTCAATTGTTTCTGACCGAGATCCGAGATTCATGTCTTAATTTTAGAGGAGTTTTTAAAAGACGAGAGGGCTTGCCTTGAAGTTCAGCATCACGTATCATCCACAGACTGATGGGCAGACTAAAAGGGTTAACCAGATCCTTGAGGATATGCTTCAGGCTTGCGTGATGAATTTCTCAGTTATTGGGATGATCGCCTGTGTTTGGCTGAGTTTGCATAAAATAATAGCTACCAAGAAACTATTGGCATGACTCCCTTAGTGGCACTATAAGACAGACCTTACAGATCCATGGGTTATTGGACCGAGGTTAGAGAGCGTCGTCTCCTGGGCCCGAGCTTGTACAGAGGACATAAAAGGCCGATATCATTAGACAGAGGATGCGCACAGCTCAGAGCCAACAGAAGAGTTTTACAGATCGTCAACATCGTCCCTTGGAGTTTGCTACTGGGGACCATGTCAATCTCAAGGTCTCACCCATGAAGGGTGCAGTTTGTTTTGGAGCCATGGGGAAGCTTGCCCCGTGGTTCATTGGACCTTTCGAGATCACTGGGTGTGTTGGTGTCGTGCCCTATCGGCTTACCTTGCTACTTCATTTGTCTGGCATCCACAATGTCTTTAATATTTTTATGTTACAGAAGTGTAGGTCAGATGTCGTTCCTGTGATAGATTGGGAGCCGTTAAAGGTTCATGAGGATGCTTTTTATATTGAGCAACTAGTTCGTATCCTTAACCGGAAGGAGCAGGTCATCCGGATCAAGGTCATCCACTTAGTGAAGGTTCATTGGGGTCACCATAATGTGGATGAGGCATCTTAGGAGTGAGAGGCTAAGATTCGTGAGTGATATCCCCATCTCTTTCATGTTTGATTGTATTTATATGTTGTGTTTCTAATTATATATATATAGTGATATGATTTTCCTTCATTTATGAGGTTTGTCTAGTTTAGGTTATAGTGCAAATTTTGAGGATGAAATTTTCTTTTAGGAGGGGAGAACTATAAGACTCGTAACCTCACAAGACCTTCGGTACACTTCTACTTTGATAATAGCATGTTCCCAGCCGACTAGATCGATGAGTTTTGATCGCAACCCCATTTTAGTACCACAATACCCCAAGACTTGTACCCTAGCGACTGCACAGGCGTTACAATTCCAATGCCATGTGGCATGCCCCATTTCGACCCCTAGATTAAAAGTTACAATTTTAGCACAATATGACATGGGCCACCTGATGCACGCGAGCCCTACTTGTACAAACTCCCATGTTATCAAATTAATCAATCCATCAATCAAGCCATCCATCACTCATATCAATCTCTCTCCATTAGTCAAACAAGCATATGCCCTTCTCATGCAACCCATACCCCTACCTATGCTAGCCATCATTCTTTTCTTCTTGTTCTCCCCATTTTACCCCTGCTCTTCCCCTTATTCCCTCCCTATCCTAAAATCTCTACCATAAAACTCCCTAACTCCCTCTCATTTCTACCATTTTCTAGCAAGAGTATAGAGTGATTAAGAGAGAGAAAAATATTAGAAAGATTATGGAGAGATTAAGAGAGAAAAAGAGAAAATAAAGAATGAGTAGAGAGAGATTAAGAGAAAGGAGAGTGTTTAGGAAAGATTAAAAAGAGAGCTTGACAGAGGGTTATGAGGGATCAAGAGAATAATAGAAAAGAGAAAAGTGAGATTAAAGAAGATTAGGGGTGAAGAGGAGCTTGGCGGGCCATCCGATTGCCGATTCGAGACAATCTAACTGATCATCCATTATTGTGAGTGTATAGGAGGGTCAAAATCCTCCCCTTCTCTGTGATTTCTCTATTTTGGTGGGCCCATAAGGGTGGGACCCACCTTGATCATGTATTATGTGTTGGACCCCATAGTGGCCAGGGGCCACCCAGATGGACGGATCTTTTTCCCTTCCTTTCCCATTCTTTTCTTATTCTCATGGTGTTGTGGGACCCATGAGTGGGCCACGCTATTGGAGAGCGTGTCCCACACGCTATCATAGTGTGGACCACCTTGTGTGGTCCACTGTGATATTTATTTTATATTTAAACCAATTGATTGTGTAAGCACACTTGGATGGTGTAAATACACTAAAAATTGATGTGATCTAAAGCTTCTTGGCCCCACCATGAGTTGGACATTCAAATGAATGGAGTGGATTTGGTAGGTGGGCCCTACCTCACCCTTAAATCACAAGATAGGTAGAGGGACAATGGCCCTGTCCCTAGACGCAACAATGTCTAGAGACACTGCTGGCACCATTTACCTTTCAAAGCCATCGTGTGGGCTTCCCTTGTGGGCCCCATCATGATGTGTGTGTGTATCATCCACACCATCCATCCATCTCCTGGCTCATTTTACTCATGGAGCCCAAGAATCAAGCCGATCCAACCATCGGGTGGACCACACCACAACCCACTCTGGGGGTGGGAGCACCCCCTCACGTCATCCATGTGGACATGGGGTGGGGGCGTCCCAACCGTGGGCCCCACCTTGATGTATTTGTTTAATCCACATCGTCCACCACCCTCTCCATATCATTTTAGGCTATGAGTAGAAAAATAAGATAAATCTGAGTCCCGAGTGGACCACACCAAGGGAAACAAAGTCCCATTGTTAGAACTTTCTAAGGCCTACTTTTATGTGTGTATGTGATGGAACCTACCCAACATTGGACTCCTTTGGTCCATAGAGAGCTCTTCGACATAATGGACAAAATGGATTATCCAATCGTGGACCCCGCATAGTAAAAAAAAAAGGGAGGTGTCACTGGGCCAAGTGACTTAAGGGCAAAAGCCTCCTTGGGTTGCCCCCACATGTGGACCCCACCATGATGCATGTGTTTAAGCCACATTGTCTAGCATCTCCTCTAGATAATTTTAGGCCAAAGGCCAAAATTTAAGGTAAATCAAAGTCTCAAGTGGGCTGTACTAAGGGGAATAATACCCATCTGTTAAAACCTTCTAGGGCCCACTTTGGAGTCCTTGGTCATCCAAATAGCCCACACTAAAGTTTATTAGACTCCACTCAAACTAGCTAAGACGGAGAATGGATTAGATCTTCCACTTGGGGCCCACCTTAATAGTGTATGTGAAACATAAAACCAATATAATAATATAAAAAATTTATAAATGCCATGCACGTGGGTGGTAACCCATTCTTAGCTAATTTTAGGTCTCACAAGTGGGACCCCATTCTGATGTTTATATTAAATCCGTACCATCCACTACTTCTTAAGATCATTTTAAGCCATGGGCCAAAAGATGAGTCAAATTTGAGTCTCAAGTGGGCCGTAATGACGGAAACAAACCACTACTGTGGAGTCCTTGTTTGTCCAAATCAACCCAAATCAAAGCCTATTAGACCCCGCTCAAGATGGACTACGTGGTGAATGGAGTAAAAGATCCACGTGGGGATCGCACTGATAGTGTATAAAAAAGAGAAAAAAAAGGGTAAAATAGAATGCCAACACTCAGTGGGTGGGCAAACGCCCATGCTAGGCATGGAAGTGGGGCCCACTACATGATGTATGTATCCTATCCACTTTGTTCATTCATCTTATCAAATCATGTTAGGCCATGGGCCCAAAACTCAGGCTGATCCAGATCTCAGGTAGGCCGCACCATAGGAAATATGGGGGTAGAAACCTCTTGGACTTGAGATTTCTTGGTTTTGGGATCCCTTGGACTTGAGAATCCTAGGTTTTGGGATCCCTTGGACTTAGGAATCCCTGGATTTAGGATCCCTTGGGCCTTTTATTATGTTGGCATCTCGGATTCAAATCCCTAAATTAGTAGGTGTGTGAATGTTGAAACTATGGTTGTATTAAACCCATTTAAGCATATAATTTTCTTGTACTGATGAAATCACAAGACTCAGATGAGTCATGAGCATATGATCACATCCTAGTGACTAACCAATGATCTGTGACCGTCAATTTACGTTAACAATGATCAGACGGTGCAGATCATCCTACTAAAGTAATTATAGTAATGTCATTGATAATATGATTATTTTAAGACATCATTAGTAGGCCGTATGCCCAAATGGATTGGTAGCCTAGTGACACACATGTGGTACATGTGGATGTGCATTCAGATTACTCCCAGTAGGCCCCACCTTATTGTATATATTTTATCCATGCCTTGTAGGCTACATGAGGAGCTAATGTTAGTTTAGCATGGGCCACACCACATAGACTTTTATATTTCTAGTGGGGCATGTTGTTCAATTGTCACTCTCAGTATATGATGTGCTGATTAAGGCCAATTATTACCTGATATGTCTGATAACATGCTAGTGTACTTGGCCTAGTAGGACACACTGAGAGCATGCTTAGTATAATGATATCATGCCCAGATATATGCCCATACGCATCATTTATATGCATGTTGTGGATGATAATTGATCATAGCATATGCCTTTGGCCTGAGATACTTAGGGGACCTTATACGAAATAAGGCTGCCCCACATGATCATGTGATATACGCAGGTTTGGTGCATGACTTGGATGGTTTGAATCATACATTTCGCATCTTGTGTGTCATGATCACTTTAGACCCTAGCAACATCAGGATTATGACCTCCATGGGCATATCGTGGATGACTAGATTAGATATCAGAAATATCTAACATTAGGGTGTTATGGTGAAAGCCCCTAAACCCTTGTGGTACTAGTAAGATGCTTCAACGTCAAGACCGAGTGGATAACATGAACGCCTGAGTGTCGAATACCAATAGGACGTGTCTCCCACTATGTCGTGGTCAGTTGAAAAGGGGTGTGACCTTATCCGCCCGAGGGTAGGAGGCTGTAAGCTAGGTTGAGTTTGACCAGCTCGTAAATGGTATGCTATCGACAAGTCAGGTGGACATTGGCATAACACTAGTAAGTAAGGTAGTGAGGTCTCTTCCACTCACTTAGTCATGCACGCAATGGGGCGAAAACCATTGTTAGAGTGTACTAGACCCCGGTGACATTTCTAGCGACGAACTATTCTAATATGTGGACTAGTTGAGGATCAACATGTTTACGTTTCATCTCTAGCAATGACATTCAACCACGTAGGCCTTGCATTGCATAGCCTTGGTATGGATAACATCATTTATGTGCTTGCCAGTTTAGTTTTCCATCATTTCCACTTACTCTAACATTTGTATGCATGGCACATGCATTGCGCACACACGCATGCACTCTCTAAGCTTCGTAGTAAACTTATGCACATTTGTTACATACAGGTCATGTTAGAACGCATCAGCATTGAGGCAGGAGTATATGCCCGATCTTTTAAAGTTTTGTTATATAATGTATTTTCCTTTCAGCACTGTACTCAAAGATTATATTAATGGATATGTGGTGATAATGTTTTGTGACTTGGGTACACTTGTGGTTATGCTCATTTACATATAAAAAAATTCACCCTAAAAATCCTCCTTGTAGGATCACAAGATTGGAACCTGGCGCATGGGAGCTGGGAGTTGAGAATGGGGTACTATGGACGCTGTCGGCACCAGATTCGATGGCTAAAAAATTTGTGAGCCCAGTTCCCGAGTTTGGGTCATGACATCTGCTCCATAAGAAGATGACTGACCAATACGTATGAGGTTGCATTGTCTGTAATTATATGTATAACGTGTTCCTTACCTATTTCTTCAACTACATTATCTAATAAGCTAAACAAGTATTCTCTAGTATGCGAATGACCCGATGCATCCACGGACTTTAAGATCATTGTCCCAACTGGACAATTTATCAGAAAGTTAATGAGAGACTGACCGGATATATTGGTCCATCCATCGGCCATGAGTGAACACCCATACATTTTTGACAATTCCTTTTATTCAGCTCTAATGGATCGTGTATAATCAACTTTAGTTTTGAGGCATGTCTCCCTCATTTCATGATATCAAGGAGGTTTAAGCCCAGGTTCAAATTGACCAATAACATCAACTATAACTTTGAAGCTTCTTGATTTAACTACATTGAAAGCAATGCTAGTATGGTAAAACTACTTAGCAATATATTGAATAGTGATTTTCTTATCTTTATATTTATAACGATTTTCTAAAGTTGTTTGAGTTGGCCATTTGCCCGACCCCTTTGGTTAACCACATCCTCAGGATGTGGTGTACACCATCTATCCATGGGTCCATGACCTCGAGCTCTTTTCGAGGTTGTTGGTTGTAGTCTTGACCAGCCTGTCAAAGTAGGGGGAGTAGGACTAGCTTTATCTCTATAAACTGCATTTATATCTTCATACATGTCTTGTTCCATATATGCCTTATAACATAGGGCATTATCGCATCTCTTTCTCAATTATTTATCCATATACTCCATGATCTCCCTTCAAAATTTTGAAGTAATTTTGTCTCATGCTTTTGCATTTGACCTCGGTAAATGTGCAAGGTGTTGCTTCTGTCGTGCAATGCCACCAGAACCCACATACCCACATAACTCACATACTATATGAGTCATATTCGTAGCACTACAATAATGCCCATACTTCCAACCTAGGTCATTCAACTTGGGTTTCAAATAGAAAGATTGGGAAGAAAATATGGTGTTGGTGTGCGTATTGATTCTTCTTGTTATAACTTGTAAGTTGTAAACTAGTAAAAACTAAAGTAAAGACTAAAAACTGAAGAGTCAAGACTAAAGAGATGAGAGAGAGAGAGAGTTACACTTATACACTTACACTAGTAGTAGTAGAAAGGAAGAGGGAAAAGAAAAGGAGGAGAGAGAGAGAGAGAGAGAGAGAGAGACAAAGAGAGACAGAGAGTTACACACTTACACTTGTAGTAAAAGAGGGGAGGAAGGGGGAGAGTGTAACAACCTTGGAATTTTTGTGCTAATCTTTCCTTAAGTAGTTGTTTTTGGGGTAATTAGTGTTATACTCGATTGCTTGTGAAATTCGCATCAATCACTTTAAATTGTATCTGCATGGCTTAAAACTTGTAGATTAGTTAGCGCTACGTTACTCTGAAATCTAGGATCCATCACTAAATCCAGTTGTTCTGGAGAATTTTTGGAAGATCTGGATCAGACCTGGACCGCGCGTCGAAAGTCCGATAGCAATGATCTTAGGCTGTTGCTGTCACAGAGTTGGGCTTGACCATCACCTCGAAAATCAAGTCCATGTGATGTTCTGGGTCGATTTGTTTGAGTTCGGAGTGAAGAGTGTGAGAACGGTTGGAATTTAATAAGTTTTTATGAAATCTGAGTCGTGTCGCTTGCGCGACGATTTTAAGCTATCTGACCGTTGGATTCTGACCCAATTTCACCCTCTAATCAGGATAGTTGGCCCAGGCATATCCTAGTGCTTGTGGACCTGATCGAGATTCCGTGACCGTTGAATTGAGTGTGGTCCGCCATGGCTGATCTGAAGAGCCGGTCGGTATGAAAACTCTGCTTGACCTAGATCCATGGTCAAGGAGCTTAAGTCCGACCTTTCGTGGTTATAGGCCCACCAGAAGTGCTTCGTTGGATCGAGAAAGGCATGCTTTGGTTATAACCTAAGTATACCTTGTCCCTGGGGTTATTTTCATCAAATATAGGCCTATTTATAGTCCTTAAACCCTAGCCCTCTTTTCCATGCGAATTTTCTCTAACCCTAGCTTGGAAAGAGAGTGAAAAAGAGAGAGAAAGTGAGAGAGATAAGTTGGTGAATCATCTTGGATTCTTCCTTGTTCTTCTTCATCTTTGAACCTTCACTTTGAATCGTTCTTCTGACGATTCTGAGTTCATTTTGGGGTAAGTTAACCTAACCCTAACCTATGTTAGAGCTTAGATTAGTCTTGGTGTTGTTGTATCTCATTTCTATCCTTGTTTTAGGGTATTCTATCGCCGTTGACGAAGACAACTCGTCTAAATCAGTTCGGTGATTCTTTCTTTGCTTAAGGTGCGGACTTTAAGTATATAGGTTATGGTTTTCAAGGCTTTCAACGCCAGTTAATGATTTATTCTTGTTATGGATGAGATTTCGCATGCCAAATGTTGTGTTTACGTTGCTTTCCTGATATGCATGTGCTATATTGAGATTTGTGTATTCTATGTGTATTTATAAAGTACCTTATACGTATAAAATATGCACTTATGTTTGCCATGATTATTTGTCATGTATGTATGCTAGATGCATGTATGACAACTCCTTGGTAAAAGGAATTGTCTAAATGCATGTTCTTCAACATACGTCATGTATGTTGTTCCATGTATGCTAATTGTTTGTAGAAATGCATGAATGATCTAAAGTGTAATTTATTACACTAATTGTGGGCGTTGAGAAGTGATTCTCAACACTCCTATTGATGTGCATGATTTCCTTTATGCAAGTTATATTCCATGTTATTTAAATTCAAGCATTACCTATGCTTACATTTATGTTAAGTTGAGATTCTTCAGATGCGTATGCACCATGATTTAAGTTGTTGTTCCATTACTGTCTTACATTCCATATGAATATTTGTTGTAGTGTAAGGTGTGTGGGACTATGCATTAGTCCAGGAAATTGGTAATCGACTCTATATTCGTGGTTGAGGTAGCTTTCGCCACGTAGGACGTATTAGACGAACCCGAGCCGTATCAGAGTTGTCGGCAGTGGTTTGGCCACGCGGAGTGTTTGTGCACTCTATGTCGCTCAACTCAACTTGCACTCGTGCTAGTCGAGTTTGTCAAGTAACTCGATTGTCCGATGTATGTTCACCATGTATGGACGCTACTGCTTGAATCTAGGGTACCGAACTTATCAGTAAAATCCTATTAACCATGGTACCTCGATCCACTAAGACTCATGAGTCGGACATGGTGGTATGGGACACCGTGGTCGAGCTGTCGGCCTACGCTGGGGTGACAAACCTCCCCGTAGTAACCAGTGAGCAACTAAACTCGTGAGCCGATTATGGTGGTATGGGACACTATATTCGTGCTGTCGGCCTACATTGATTGGTGACGAGCCCTTTGTAGTGACCTCGAGCATACCTGGATACCGCAAGGAGGTGACGAGCTGAACTGTGGTAGTAAAGACATGAAAGGCATGCATTGATTGGTGACAAGCCCTTTACTACGACCTCAACTATATAATCGTATGAGATGTCTAGGATTGACGACCCTAAAATGGATCACTGTTTGGATGGTGACATGAGGAAGGTATCTTAGCTTCCTAATCCTGCTGTATGAAATGTATTAATAACAACTTGGTAATCATATCCATGCACCGCATTTGCATGTGCTTTGTAGATGTGGCGCACTTTGAGGCGATGTCATGCATAACGTAAGATGAAGACGCTGAGGGTGTACGCGTGAGGGCACGCATCATATTGCATACATCCTTGCATTAACAAGAGTACTTAGGATTTATTTAATTGTTCTGCTTTATCATTACTGTTTGATTGAACTGATAACATGTTAACCAGTGCCTTATTGTTCCACTGAGTTGATCACTCACTCCCACATTTCTGGGGCGGTGTTAAACACCCACCAGACTCTGTCTTAGGTTCTGATGTTGCAGATGTGGATGCGACGTCTGAGGCAGAGCGGGAGATGGATGATGATGAGGCTGCGTTCTCCTATATGCAGTTTTCAGACGGGTTCTAGCGAGCCTCGGTCTGATGCGCGGGATCTCTGGGATTATTTTTTGGGAATTTAAATGATGTAACTTGATACTTATAATTTTGTTAAATAACACTTTCATACGACCTGTCTTGTATATGTACTTCAGGGATTTACACTTGTATACATATTTTTCTATAAGTCTTCCGCTTGCTTTATTCATTTATCCCTGAATCATATCTGTGTTTTGGCTTAATCTATTCCATGTTTTATGCACTAATACAATCAACATACATCCATCATTAAATATGTTGCATAAGTGATGTTTTGGAACTCGGGAGCTGAGTTATGCTCGACCCCCGAATTTCAGGGCGTTATAGAGAGAGAGAGTTACACAATTACAAAAACATAAATTACACAATATAAAATTCAGAAATATATTCTTCACTCTTGACTTTTGACTCTTGACTCTTGAATGTTGTAGATTTGTAGTCTTGTACTCTTGTTTCTCTTAATCTTGTAAAACATAAATTCTTGATTCTTGAAAGTTGAATCTTATGAATCTTCTTGTAAGTTGTAAGTTGTAACTTGTAACTTGCAACTTATAAGTTGTAAGTTGTAAATAATAAACTAAAAAAAATAAAAAAAAAAAATAAAAAATTTTTGAGTCTCTTGACTCTTGAATGTAAAGAAAGAGAGATAGAAAGAGAGAGTGGTGGGTGTATGAATATGATTATGATTTATTTATAAGTGAAATAATATTATGTAACTTGCTAGAGATTAGAGAATGAATATTAATAAATAAGAGAATGTGGTAAATGAAATGAATGAGAAATATGAGATGTAGAAAATGAAATGATACTTAGAACTTAGAAGAAACTAGAAAGAGAGAGGTAGAATTAGAAAATGTAATGTGAGACTTGAGTTGACTTGAATTCAATTTCGATGTATTCTTGCTAGCTTTACTTTCTTGATTCTTGAATCTTAAATCCTTGATTGAGACTTCAAACTAGAAAGAAATATGGAGCTTGGACCTTGGAATTATGTAAGAGAGAATGAGAGATTTGAGACTTTGAAAGTGTAAGAGAGTAGAGAGATAATTTGAGTGCATGTAGTATGCAAATAGGATGGTTTGAATGCCTTTTTATAGGAAAAAAAGGTAGATTTTTTTTAAAAAAATTCCAACAGTCAGAAAATGGTAAGATTTCTGACCGTTGGCAAATATGTGATCGCATATTCTGTATGCAATCGCATGCATTGTATATGCGATCGCATATTCCCACACATGTGGCATATGCGATTGTGCAAAAATCGCATATGCCACTGTCGCATATGGGATTTCTATTGCTCTATGCGAATGTGCATCACACACGACAACACTGCCTGGGCCGAATTTAACTCGAGGGCCTGCTTTGCTCCACATGTTGCTTATTTTAAGGGCTTTTGTGCTAGTGATTGAATGATTATATTTGACCAGAGTCACCACTAGCCAATTTATTCATTTCTATAGTTGGTTAAACCCTATAGGAACATTAGGGTAGGAATCTGAAGATTTCCTGCTCTAAGATGACTCTTTGGTTCTGCGATTAGATATTCTAAAGGATTGTGGTTATAAGAAGGAGAGGTGTTAGGCACCCACTTTACCCATACAAATGTATGATCTCAATTTCACAGGATCTAATTGTTCTTGAGGGTGAGGATTTAGTCTCTTATGCGAATGTATGTAATGCTGATGACAAAAAGTGAAATAATTGGCAAGTTTTCTGTTTGGCAGGATCTGATTAGATCAGCAAGCCTCATAGCATACTTTCGAGCTAATATGGTGCAAACTGTGATGAATGATGAGGTAAATGTTATGGGTTAGATGAAGCTTGATTAAAAATGGTGGGGTGAATGGTACTATTACAAGGATTGTATCGAGTGGCTTGGATTAAACTTAGATTGGCTCAAGAGGCTAGTGTTAGGGTTAAACTCGAGCTAAGCTCTCTTCCTCACTTTTACTCTCCTTGGTGAGAGATGGCTAAAGGGATTATGATGCATCTGGATTGGTAAGGGATAATTGTGGATGAGAGTGGATTTAATACTTAAAATGTGAAGGGAAGGGGGGTATTTATAGTCCTCCAGCCCGATTTTCTTGTAATTCTTACAAAGTTTGGGGTTAAAAAGGGTTTGGATGACTGGGAATTGAGATTGTCATATGAAAAGATTTCATGCATTAGTTTGGATGGCATAAGGTATAATTTTGGCTCAAGAGAGGGGTGGGTATCAGAGTAATTTTTTGATTCTACACATGCATGAAATAAGTATGGAGGACAACGACACATGATTAAGAACCTGGGCGAAATACAGCCAGTGTCACGTGGCAAACGGCACCCTGGGTGTTGCTCGTCCTTGCTTTTTTTGCTTTAGTTGGGTAGTTCCTCCTGTACATGTGGATAGTTCTGGCTCTCCGAAGTTGTCTTGCAGTCTTCCCTCTTTTTCAAATTGGACTTTTGGAATGGGCTTGGGCTAAAATGGGTTATGGGCTTGGTTTGACAAGGTGAGTTGACTGGGTAGGCTATGTAGGTTGACTAGGTAAGTTGACTAGTGAGTTGACTCAGTGGGTTGAGTCGAGGGTTGACTCTATATGTTAGGGTTTTCCTAGGGTTCGGGTTCGAGACTAGGTTTAGGGTTCCATCGGGTTACTAGGACTTGGTTAGTTGGGTTTTAGGATTTCATAGGGTTTAGACTGTGTTTAGGGTATGGATCAAGGTTTCTGTTCAATTAAGTTTATCGGTGTGAGGTGGGGTGTCTACAGTAGAAAATTGGAATACCAAGTGAAAGCTAGCCCAATGATTGAATAACCACATAGTTGTAATTTACAATACTCATTATTGGACAACTCTCCACATTGTATGGTCAATCGACCAATATGTTCTATGATCGATTGACTTGTACCACCTGTAAACAGCATAAAATCAGGTTAATAATTCATCACCAATGGATATTGCCATTCAATCCAATTAGGATTCAGCTTATGATAAACTGGAGTACTAATTCAACTTAGAACTTGGACTACTACTTCCTTAACCAGTTGAACAATTTAGTTACACTCCTAGTATTACTGTGGAACAACTGGAGGTACTTCCGAACCATCATGATATAGTTCTTCATTATATGGTTGATTTCTAAGCAAAGCTTGCCCTCATGCATCTCTTGATTCCTGGCTTTAGGAATTACATTTTTATTCCCACATTTAGGACACATGAAATCTATTAGAGATGGTGAATTTCACAAGTCCTAGGCAATAATACAATCAAGATGTTTGAAATTTATCGGTATTGGTAAATTTCACACATCTTGGATTGGATCTGGGATAAGAACAGGTGGTGTATTTCCCCGCAAAGGAAGTGTCTGTGGAACAAATTGGACTGGTGATACAAGTGTTAAATTCCCAACATAATATCGACCTATTACTGAGGTGCAACAAGATTTCTTTAAACAAACAAAGCCACCAATTAATTCATGCTCTCGATGTAGCCGACCATCCACCTATTAAATTCCTCAGTCTGAACTCGTGAGTGTTCCACTTGAACTCCTGACAATTCTATAATATACTGAATCCCCCTTTGGATATTAACCATCCCGACTAGCATAATCTCCAATGGTTCAACTCGGGATGTCGATGGTCTATTTGAATTTGGAAGAACAAGCATTGTACTTAGTGGTGGATTTCCTTGCTCAGGCACCTATTAAACTTGCAACTCCTCATGAGCTGAAAGCTTGTTGGCTACATAGTAGTAGTTGTTGAAGCATTACAACCACCTTTTTGGCTCATGATTCTAAGAAATCACTGCATCAGTAAGTGTACTTGTGTAAAAAGTGTTCTTTTGCACAAAATGGGATATCTTCTCAAAGATGTTCGGGGGGTTTATGGCGATCACGAAAATTCTAGATATCCAAAGATCAGACTAAAATACAAGTAAATCCGGTTACGATTAAGACCCAAATTAGGAGAGGACAAACACCAAGTAGATCGGGTCCCTATCCATACATCAATTGGAATTAAGAGAATGGGAGAGTTTGATGGTGGATCCAACCCTACCAAGACTACAATCAGATGGGAGCGAGAGTTCAAGGTCTTGCAGGAGGTGGTTTGATTGGGTCATTCAGATGCATGAATGGCCATAATCAGTTTGAATGGTAGAGGTTCCCTTGATTGATCCCAAATATAGATGCAAGGTCTTAAAGATTCCAATATTGGGTGTCTATGTAAAAGAGGAGATCTGAAACATATGGTTCCAAATGTATACAGATCTTCCTATTTAGAATGCATGTCATAAAAGTGGAGGATCTCGGATGAATAAGGAAGCCTAGTGAGGGTTTTGTCACCTCAACAACCTATAAAATGAGCACGTAATGGAAAGATCGAGGCTCATGCCAAACACAATCTATCTTCTTTTATCCTTACTTTTATCCTTGCATAGGATAACCAAGTCTTAACATAGATCATTACTATTCACCGCAACTGCTAAAGTACCATATGATTAAATTAATGTTCACAACTCTAAGTTGTTGGATTCCGATCAACTAAGTTCTCACTTAAGAGATCATCTTTCCGGTCACATCCTATATTGACCATTTGTTCACAACCCCAAGTGTAGGGTCATGATGCAGTAATAATCTCGGTGAGACCAAGGTCGAATCCACAGGGACTAATCTCATGTGTATTCTGAAAGAAGCTAGAAGTAGAACTAGAAGAAGATGTAAAACTAAATCTAAAGTGATTGAGAGAGTAATTTTGAATTAAGAAACTAAAACTTAAGAAATTCAAAGGTGGGGACTAGGGTTTACAAGGATCCACTTATAGTAATCAAGGAGATTTATGCTTGATTTAAGGACACAACTGGAATCAGAGTCCCATCTTATCCAATTGGAATATATCCCGGTATGGATGAGAGTTGGGAGAACTAGAAGTGATTCCATCACAAAACCATACCTAGGAGACAATGGCTCATAATAGGATTTCCCAATTTCACAATCTTAATATATGAAAAGAAGACGCTCAAAGCTATTGCAGATCTATTATAATTTGAGTCACAACAAACCATTAAAAATTGAAAGTATTCCTTATAATCAAACTAGAATCAAAGAGAGTAGTTCAACATAAACATGAATTAAAGCAATAGAAACGTCCCATCATGTTACAAGCTTCACCTCTTAACCCCAGCTAAGAGGTTTAGCCAACCATAAACATGATTGGATCTAAAACCCTAGAAAAAAGCATGAAAAATTAAGGAAAAAAGAAGAAAAATGCTTGGCGATGGTTCTCCGCCTTTGTGCTTCGCTCCTCCAAACCCTAGAATGATTAGATAGATGCACAAGGATGCCCTGGGGACTCCGATTTATAGTTGTGCAACACCTCCTTTCACCTCCTTGTAAAAATTCAGAAACCACCTCAAATTTACACACTACGCGTAACTCTACGTAACTTCGCGCGATTCGTTCGATGACATCGAACAGGCTTCGATGTCATCGAAGGTGTCTTTTATTTGTGCTTTTTCCATAGTTTTGTATCTTTATCTGGACTCTTCGACCTTCTATGTCATCGAACCTACCTTCCATGTCATCGAAGAGGCCTTCAATGTCATTAAGAATTGTTTGAGGAATCAATAATGTGTCCAAAACAGTCCAGAGAGTTAAACCAATTTCTTTAATAAATTTGATGTCATCGAGTAGATAATTAATGTCATCGAAGAGTACTTCAAGTAGTTAAAAAAGGTGCTGAATATGTCCAGCGAGTTTTGCCAAAATTCCATAGAAAATTAGATGTCATTGAGCAGGTCTTCGATGTCATCAAGCAAATCTTCGAGTCATCGAACAAGTTCTTGAGTCATCAAAAAATGTTTTTAATTTGTCCAGTGACCAACTCAATTTTCCTTCATAAATTTGTTGTCATCGACCTGTGTTTGATGTCATCAAATGTGTCCTCGATGTCATCAAATGGTACTTATTGACATAGTCAATGTGTATTATGCACTTGTTCTTTTGGCTTCGTTCCTTCTCCACTTGGTTTCCTTGAATCTTGGGACCTTGAAATCTTTAATCTTTGTCTCATAAGATCCATTCTTTGCCTTGGTGATCTTTGAGCATCAAATCCATGCTTTTAAACACCTTTTCCAATCCAAGCTCTTAAATTCACCTTGCAGCACAAACATGAGTAAAATAGGACATTAAGCAGTATCATGTTCATAAAACCAAGATATAAATGGGGTCCAATATGCAATATTTGACCCTCAACACAATTCCCAACCAGCATTTTGCTAGTCCCAAGAAAAGTATGCATAAAATAAATGTCAATGCTTAATGTCAAGAATCCTTTTCAGAAAATAATCTTTTGTGCACTCAAGGGTGAATGGGTAGAATTAAGACATGAAAGTGAGATTTTGAACGCCTAAAACCCAATCAAATAAGCAACCAATCAAATAATGCCTTTATCCCTTAAATCGAAGCATAATCTATATATCAAGTTTTTCAATGTGCTTAGTGAAAGTCAATTTACCTCCTCTACGAGTATTATCAATTCATTATGTTAGTCATGCTCATTGCTTCAAGATCAGTTTGAAACTCAAGTACTGATTTCGAACTAATCCCCTTCTCCTCTTTTTTTTCCAATTTTGGATTTTATATCAATGGTCAATTCTTATTCCTTCTTTTTATTTTTGCATTCTTTTCCAAAATTTTCTTTCTTTTCATTCTTTTTCATGACCTCTTTGTCGAGCTCCTGTTTTTAACTAGTTCTTTTTTTAGGGTGGATAAAATTCTCCAGACTCGATTCTCACCACCTATCAATGATTTACATACTGACAATGAGAAATTCTAATATATCTTACAGAAAATAAATTGTATGTGTCTTGTGATTTAGATTAACATGATATCCAACCTTCCTCTTAACCAATTGAGTGCAAGCACTTAAATGATAAGTTACTTTGATGATTAACTCTAACAATCCAAAACTCAATCTCTATCTTATCATACTCAAAGTATTCTTAAGTACACAATTCATCGCTTTCCAAACAGATTTTAACTTGAAACATTGAAAGTTTTGAAATTTTTTGCTCAAAATGAGAAAACACTGATTAGTTTACCTAATTCCCCCATCCCGAAACGAAAAATCTACATTGTCCTCAATGTAAAAGAATAAGTATGCAATGCAAAAGAGGCAATGTAAAGAAAAGGGAAGTTTGGAAAGGTAATACCTGAAGAAGGAATTCTGAGGCTTTTCCAATAATCTTAGTGTGAAGATAAGTTAGTACAAAAAAAACTCAACAGAGTATAACAAAACTATCCTAAACAACGGAAGCAAACTACCCTAGTCCTATGAAAGCAATAAACCTACCTATACCTCCATCAGACTAGGAGATCAATCTTGGTACACAGGATCAGTCAAAGGTATGGACATGTCCTCTGAATCAAATTTCTTAACAAATGGATTTAACCGATGTCCATTTACTTTAAAGTCATTGCCATTGTTTGGATTCTTTATCTCGACAGCCCCATGAGGATAAACATTAGTAATAGTGAAAGGGTCGGTCCAATGAGATCGGAGCTTACCTAAGAAGAGATGTAATCGAGAATTGTACAAAAGGACTTTCTGATCTGGTGTGAATGATTTTCAATGAATGTGCTGGTAATAAAACACTTTCATCATGTCCTTGTAAATTCTCGAGTTCTCGTACACATCATTCCGGATTTCTTCAAGTTCATTCAACTAAAGTTTGCGTAGCGAGCCAGCGTTGTCTATATTGAAATTCAGATTTTTAATAGCCCAGTAGGCCCGATGTTCCAACTGCATAGGTAAGTGGAAGCTTTCCCATAGACAAGTCTAAAGGGAGACGTTCCAATAGGGGTCTTAAATGTGGTACAGTAAGCCCATAAGGCATCGGTCAATCGGATTGACCAATCCTTATGGTTAGGGTTAACCATCTTTTCCAAGATGTGTTTAATTTCCCTATTGGAAATCTCAGCTTGCCCACTTGTTTGTGGGTGGTATGGAGTGCTCACTTTATGGGAGATGCCATATTTTTTCATTAAGTTTATAAATGGCCCATTCAAAAAAATGTGAACCTCCATCACTAATGATGGCTCGAGGCATTCTGAACTAGGAAAGGATGTTCTCTTTTAAGAATCTAATGACCGTTTGATGATCATTGTTCTGGCATGGGATCGCTTCGACCCATTTAGTGACATAGTTTACGGCTAACAAAATATACAAATTTCTAAAAGATTGGGGGAATGGTCTTATGAAATCGATGCCCCAACAATCAAATGCTTCAATGATTAGAATGGGGTTCAAAGGCATCATGTTTCGACGGAACAATGCTCCTAATTTCTGACAATGCTCACAAGCTTTGCAAAACTCATGAGTGTCCTTGAACATAGTGGGTCAGTAAAAGCTACATTGTAAATTTTTGGTCATGGTCTTTTTTGACAGAAAAGTGACCACCACAAGCCTGAGAATGACAGAAGGAGATGACACTTTGGTATTCATTGTCTGGCACACATCTCCTTAAGATTTGGTCTGGACAATATTTAAACAAATATGGGTCATCCCAGAAAAATTTGCATACCTCGGTGAAGAACTTGTTCTTATCTTGCATAGTCCAATGTGTTGGTGTGAAATCTGTTGCAAGATAATTAGCAATATCTACAAACCAAGGTGAATGGGAGATTTTAAATAATTGCTCATCAGGGAACATGTCATTTATATGTGTCGTCTCAAGGGGATCAGAGAGATCAAGGTAAGAAAGATGGTTAGCCATTACGTTCTCTACTCCCTTTTATCTTTTATTTTCACATCGAATTCTTGGAGTAAGAGGATCCATCTTATCAAGCGGGGCTTAGCATCCTTCTTAGAAAGAAGATACTTGAGCGTCGCATGATCTGTGTAAATGACGATCTTGGATCTAATCAAGTAAGACCTAAATTTGTCCAAAGCGATCACTACAGCTAAGAGTTCCTTTTTCGTAATAGAGTAGTTCACTTGGGTAAGATTTAGAGTTCTACTTGTGTAATGAATAACATATGGCCTCTTTTCTTTTCTTTGGCCTAAAACCACCCCAAGAGCATATTCAGACGCGTCGCACATAAGTTCAAAAGGGAGGCTCTAGTGGGGGGGCTTCATGATAGGTGTAGTGGTTAACATGCCCTTGAGCTTAGTGAAAGTTTCTTGGCATTGCTCAGTCCACTCATATGAGATATCCTTTTGAAGTAGATTGCATAAAGGACGAGAGAGGTGACTAAAGTCCTTTATGAATCTTCTATAAAATCCATCATGTCCTAAAAAGGATTGCACGTCTCGTATGTTCTTGGGTGGAGGTAAGTTAGAGATAAGATCAATCTTAGCTTTATCTACCTTAATTCCCTTGGACAAGATGATATGTCCAAGGACAATTCCCTTACGAACCATGAAATGGCACTTCTCCCAATTCAATACCAAATTCTTTTCCTCACATCGCTTCACCATATTTTTTAAAATTCTCAAGCATTTGCTGAAGGATGGACCAAAAATTGAGAAATCATCTATGAAGACCTCTAAATATTGCCCCACCATATCAGAAAAAATACTCAACATACATCGCTGAAAGGTGACAGGGGCATTACACAGCCCAAATGGCATCCTTTGGTAAGCAAAAGTGCCAAAAGGGCATGTGAATATGGTCTTTTCTTGGTCTTCAAGGGCTATCTTGATTTAATTCTAGTCTGAATATCTATCAAGGAAATGGTAATAGGAATGACTAGTTAGCCTTTTCAAAATTTAATCGATGAAGGGCAAAGGAAAGTGGTCATTCCCCGTGATGGTATTCAACTTCATGTAGTCAATGCACATTCTCGAACTAGTAGTGACTCTAGTTGGCACGAGTTCATTGTCAGCAATGGCTATAATGGTGATTCTAGACTTCTTAGGAACCACCTAAGTTGGACTTACCCATTGACTATCAGATATAGGGTATATGATACCCACATCTAATAACTTAAGAACCTCAGCCTTAACCACTTCCTTTATGTTTGGATTTAATCTAAGTTGTGGTTGCCAAGAGGTCTTTGTATTATCCTCTAAATAAATGAAGTGAGTATAAATCGAAGGGTTAATTCCCTTGAGGTCCGCATCGACCATCTAAGGGATCCCTTATGCTCAATGAGAGTAAAGATAAGTATACTCTCTTGTTCTTGCTCAAGGTGGGAAGAAATCACTACTGGGTATGTCTCATCTTGACCTAAATAGAAATATTTCAAATCAGAGGAAAAAGGTTTTAGGTCAAGCTTCAGTGCCTTAATGTTAGATGATAGAGGCACTACATCAATTTAGGGCAATTCTTCAAATTGTGGCCTACACCAATCAATTTCAAGTACTGGCACAGTATCGAGCATGGCACCCATCTCCCTAATCATATCATCATCAAAATCATAAGAGTGGGCTAGGCATGTTTCTAGAGGGTCAGAGAATAAGGTCAAAAGTGTTTTATCTTCCACGAAAGAGTCAATCATGTTAATGTCATGGGAATCGTCATCATCTTCTAACTGTTTGCCCGTATTGAAAAAGATATTCAACTCCAATGTCATATTTCCAAAAGATAAACGCATGGCTCCATTCCTGCAACTAATGATTGCATTTGATGTGGCAAGGAATGAGCGACCAAGAATAACAGGAATTTGAGTGCTCATGTCCACGATGGGTTGAGTATCCACGACGATAAAATCTACCAGGTAGTAAAATTTGTCAACCTGGACCAACACATCCTCAATTATCCCTCTCAGTGCACGAATTGACCGATTAATAAGTTGTAATGTTGTTCGAGTGGGTTTTAATTCACCTAAACCTAGTTATTAGTAAATCGAGTAAGGAATCAGATTTACGCTCACTCCTAAGTCAAGAAGTGTGTTCTCAATCCAATAATTCCTAATTACACAAGGGATGGTTGGGCTACCGAGATATTTATATTTTTGTGGCATATCTTGCTTGAGGACGGCACTCACTTTTTTGGTCAGAAAAAATTTCTTTTTGATACTTTGCCACCTCTTAGTCGTGCATAAGTCTTTCAGAAATTTGGCATATGAAGGAATTTGTTTTATCGCATCCAAGAGAGGGATGTTGACCTTCACTTGTTTAAGCACCTTTTGAATGTCCTGAGAGTTAGATAGAGGTTTTGGTGCTATCAACTATTGAGGGAGTGGTGAATCGGTTTGCTTTGGAGTTCTGGTTCTAACTCTTGTGGAGTGTTGTTAAGTCCATTAGTTTCATTTACTTCTAGGTCCTTAGAATTTTCGGCCTTTACCAGAATAGATTTGTCAATTATCTTCCCACTCCTAAGAGTGGTGATAGACTTAGCTTGCTCCATTTGATTTGAAGAGCTTGGATCACTTATTTCATAATGCAGTTTACGATTGGGGAAAGGTTGGGCTGGAAGAATCCCTTTTTTCCCAATTAAATTTTTTATCTCACACCCTTGTATGGCCTTTGAAAGGTCTTGAAGGGTTTGCAATATACTTTGATTGATAAACTCTTGATTTTGAATATTTTCCAGACCAGATCCTCTTAATGTTTCCCTTGATTCAAGAATTGCTTAGGGATTCCTTAAGGAGTAGCAATTTGTCCATTCCTCTAACTAAAGTTCGGATGATTTCTCCAACTAGGATTGTATGTGTTAGAGATGGGTCTACTGAAAGATCTTTGGTAGTTGTTCATGGCATTCGATTACTCGTTCAATGCCTCTTGAAAAGTAGGTATCATTGGGCAATTTTTAGTAGTATGTATGTTGCAAGCACAGATACCGCAAACAACTTCCTTAGCCTTATCCTTCTTAAGTTCCATGGCCTCAACCTTCCTTATGAGACTGGCCACTTTAGCATTTATATCATCATCCTCTTTCAGCAAGTATATCCCACTCCTCTCTCGTGCTTAAGTAAGCTTAGATGTGGTGCTAGATTTTAAGGGAGATGTCCCATGATTATGTGGTTTCAGCGAGTTTGTCAAAGTAATCACACACCTCATCGACATTTTTATTCATGAATTCCCCATTGCACATCATCTCGACGAATTGGGGCATGGAAGATGTCAGTCTATCGTGGAAGAAAGTTGTCACGCCCCAAACTCGAAAACCGGGATCACAAAATTCCCGATTGCTGAATCCGGCGCCGACAGCCTCCGTAGTACCCCATTCTCGGCTCCCGGTACTATGTATACCAGGTTCTGATCATGGGATCATACAAGGAGGATTTTTAATGTGAATTTATTTTGTAATAACCATAACCATAAGCATAACCCACGAACAATAACCAAGACACCATCACAAAATCCATTATGATCTAAAACTTTAAGCTACAATGCACATGAAGGGAAATACAATGATAATAATAATGGAAACTCCTAAAGCTCAATTACACACTCCTGTGCAACTAAGCTACGGCTACGACCTGGTATCACCTGCATGTATCAATCGTGCATAAGCTTATAGAAAGCTTAAAGAGTGGTGTAAGTGTGTGCGTAATATAAGCATGCTTAGAATGCAATATGAGAGTAATGTGGAATATGCTGGCGAATCCATGAATATATCAGTCGTACCAAGGCTATGCAATCAAGGCATGAATGCTATCAGCCATATCAAGACCATGCAATGCAAGGCATGATGCTATCAGTCATACCAAGGCCATGTGATGCAAGGCATGAATGTTATCAGCCATACCAAGGCCACACGATGCGAGATGTAACTCAAGCATACCAGTCCTCATCTGAATCCACATATCAATGCAGCTCATCACTAGAGCATCAAATATCATTGTAGTTCTGACATTGGATAATCACTGGGGTTTAGTATACTCCAAATGACAATGCCCCTTTCTCAGGCGCGTAGTCCAAATAAGCGTAAGAAACCTCACTATCCGCCTGGCTAATAGCCTGCTAATACCTATCTGGCATGTCGATAGCGGACCTATTTACGAGCTGGTCATACTCAGCCTAGCAATGGCCCCTACCCTCGGGCGGGAAAGGCCTCACCCCCTTCCAACCGACCACGATACAATGGGAGACGCGGCCTCCTAGTATTCGTCTCTCGTGCACTCATGTATCTACTCGGTCTCGCCGTTGGAGTCATCCACTGGTACCTTGGGTTTAGAGATTTTCACCTAAGGACATCTATGACTTCCGATGCTAGTAACAGTATTTTCGGTGTCCGATCCTACCATCCATGATATGCTTGTAGAGGCCACAGCCCTAATGTTGCTAGGGCGTATAGTAATCATGTCATACAAATGCGAGGTGCATGAATCACACTATCAGTCATGCATCAATCTTGCACATACCGCGCGCTCATGTGGGGCGACTCCACCTATCAGGGAGCCCCATAAACAATCTGCCCAAAGGCATATGCTATAATCAGTCACTCCTCATATCAAGCATACATGTGATGCCTATGAGCATGAATCATGGAGCTATACTAAGCATGTTATATAGTGATGAACTCTATTAATAACGAAGATGGGTCTAGACGGCCTACACACAATAAGTATGGGCCTAACAATGAGCCCTACGAAGAGTTACAATACGGACATTTTATCATCATTGCTCTTACAATGTGGACGTCAAACCATCATTTCTCCCAAGGCATGACCCGCCATAAATATTATTACATACATCATGGTGGAATCAGACATCACAATGGACCTCATATACATCACATTTAGCCTCACACAAAGGCCTCACATACATCTCATTGGGTCTCACTCATGGTCCTTATATATATTACATTGGACCTTAACCCATGGGCCTCAAATACATCACAATAGGCCTCATATACATCAAGTGGGCCGCATCACATGGGCTGCACCAATGGGCCTCATATACATTAAGTGGGTTGTATCAATGGGCCGCACCAATAGGCCTCATATACATCAAGTGGGCTACATCAACAAGCTGCACCAATGGGCCACAACCTGTGGGCCTCAAACACATCATAAAGGGCCTCTCATGCGGGCCCAACGTACATCACATCAAGGTGAGGCCCATACACTACATTTACATTATATTATACCTACACCATTCATCTATTTTCAGGGATCATTTTAGAGCATTCCCCAAAACTGAATCATATCGAAAGATCATCTGGACCATACCACAAATAACAGTGGAGATAATGATTTTCACCGTTTAAAATTCATCGGGCCCACCATAATGTTTATTTTCCATCCAATCTATTCATAAGGTCACATGGACCTGAATTAAGCAAAAAAACAAATTTCATATTGATCTAAAGCTTCTGTGGCCCCCAAATGGTTTCAACGGTAGACGTTCATCCTCCACTGGTTTTTATAGTGTGGTTCACCTGATAGACGGTGTGGATATAAGACATATACATCAATGGTCGGGGCCCACACATCCCATAATGGACTGACATATGGATTTAATACATACATCATGTGGGACCCCAGAACTTGTTGATGTTATGCAGTAGCTGGAGCTACTGCGTGGGGTCCCCAAATGGATGGTCTGGATGAAACAGTGGGTCCCATAGAATTTGTTGTTGTTTGTGCAGTTGGGACCCACAGAACTTGCTGTCGCTAGGCCCTGTTGGGGGTGCTGGCCCACCAGAGATTGACGGCCTGGATTTACAGATACATCATGGTGTCTTCCACCGTCCACACAGCTGGACGGTGTGGATAGAATTGCATCAAGGTGGAATCCCACTGTCCTAGTATGGACAGTGTGGATATAGAATAATACATCAAAGTGGGTCCCATCTCACATGTGTCACACATGTCGGGTGGCCCCACGTCCAAATAAATGGACGACTAGAGAAACACGACATCACGGTGGGCTCCATTCAAAAGGACGGATGGGGTGGATTCCATCAACACATCAAGTGGGACCTGTCCAGATGGACAGACGGTGTGGATTCCATCCACACATTAGGTGGGCCCCACGTAACTTGATGATGTCACTACACAACTATATAGCTAGTGTGATAGTCCAGCCAATTCACTTTCCAAGAGGTGGGTCCCATGTATTATTATATATATATATTATATAACATATATACATATATAATATATATTATTATTATTATTATTATTATTATTATATTCATATATATATATATATATTTAAAACAATAGGCGTGCAACCAGCATCCAGGGCCTGGACGGCCTAGATGCAAAGCACATTACATATATCACAGTGGGTCCACATCGGTGTGGCCCACTAATTTTAGATTAGATGATATTTGTGTTTTTCCTCCAATCAGGTCTGTCCAAATGGACTGCGAGGTGGGCCCACTCGGCGAACGGCATGGATAAAATACATTCATCATGGTGGGATCCATTCGGGTGGGCCACACGGCCACATCACCTTTAAGAAATGAAAGAGAGGGAGAGAAAGAGAGATAGAGAGAGAAAGACAGTGTAGTGGAGGGACCCCGCCACTATGGGCCCCTCATATGATTACAACACATACATCAAATTAGGTCCCATCACAAGTGGGCCTTCAAATTGAAAATCAATGGTAGATCACCCACTGATTGCACTCCGTCTTTAGCTCCTTAGACTCTTAGGCTCCTTGGTTTTCTCTTTGATGGTGGATGATGAAGATTGGATGGCTAAGATGGGAGATTAGGTGGTAGGGATTGGGCCACACTAGTCTCTCCTTGGGAAGAGCTTGGATGATGGCTCTCTCTTGGGGTTGCTTAGGGAATGGGTTGAGAATGATAGAGAGAGAGGGTGAGAGAGAGAGAGAGAGAGAGAGAAGTGATGGGATGAAACGAGATAGGTGAGTGATGTGTGAGTGATGGGTGGAGGGATGGGGTTTAAAGAGAGGATGGGTGGAGAGAGAGAGAGAGAGTTGACTTTAGGAATAAGAGAGGGATGGGCTAGGTAAGGTTGTGTACTTGACATTGATTGATGGATTGTTGTGATGTATTATAGAGATTCCCTCGGTATTCGTAATGCGCAGCATTTTCCTTGAAATAAACACCAGCCCACAACTCCTGGCCTAGGTATCGCATTGATGTGTGAGACGTGACGTTGGAACCATGGCAACGGCGCCGTCACTAAGGTACAAGTTTCGAGTCGAGTCGATATAGATATACAGGATGTGACTTAGGGTCACACGCAAAAGCCGATTACAGGTCGCAGGTTGTTGAAATTCGACTGGGAGGACCGCGAAAGCCTATGGAATGGTACGGACTATGATACAGGCCTTACAAAAGTTGTTATGCGCCATGTTTCAAAACCGTGTTGTGGGTATGAACTGACGATATCCTTGAACCGCTCCTAACATTGGAAGAATGTTTCATCTTCCTTTTGGGCGAAGTTCATGATCGACTTCCTAATGGTGTTCGTCTTATGGTATGGAAAGAATGTTTTTATAAACTCCATCATGTCATTCCATGTGCTAATAGATCACAGACGTAGTGAGTCCAACCACGTCTTAGCTTTTTCTTTAAAGGAGAAAGGAAGGAGTTTCAGCCTGACCGTGTCCTTAAACACGTTAGGAAAGTATAAAGTGGTTATAATGTTATCAAACTCTTGTAAGTATAGGTATGGACTTTTAGATTCAAGTCCAAGGCGGGGGTGCATAGTGCACCTCATTCTCATCCTGGACTTCTGCAACTCGAGGTTGCATCTAATTCACTGGTTGATTTGCAGCCATAACCTCAACTAACTCTGAGGATCTCGAGTGGTGTCTAATCCTATGATGGATAGATAACCCTTCAACTAATCCTCCTTCACTCAAAAGACGTCGAATGTTGTCATCGACCCACTTGGGCATGAAACACTCTCAACCCTCTATTTCAGATTCTAACCTAAACCTAAAAGAAAGAAGTGAAATAGAAATCTATAATTAGAAAGAAGTTACCAAATTAGAAGGTTCTATATTAGGATCCTACAAAAGAGAAAAAAAGGAAAGTGAATTAGTTTATAAAAAGGAAATAAGAAAGTTTTTAAAAATATAAATATAAATAGAAAGATGAGTTAGTTTCTAAAACTAAAAAGGAAAGTTTCTATAAAAAAAAACAACCCAGTTTTTAAAATAGAAAAAGGAAAATTTCTAAACCTAAAATTAGAAAGCAAAGTTAGTTTCTAAAATAATCCAAAAAACCCTAATCCTAAAATAGAAAATAGAAAAACCCTAATCTTAAACTAATTCAAGACTAGTTATTTCTTAGAAAAATGCAACCATTAGTCCCTGGCAACAGCACGAAAAACTTGTTCACAACCCCAAGTGTAGGGTCGCAATGCAGTAATAATCTCGGTGAGACCGAGGTCGAATCCACAAGGACTAATCTCGTGTGTATTCTGAAAGCAACTAGAACTAGAACTAGAAGAAGATGTGAATCTAAATCTGGAATATTTGAGAGAGTAATTGTGATTAAAGTGATTAAAACTAACAAAGTCAAAGGTGGTAACTAGGGTTTCCAAGGATCCACTTGTAGAGATCAGGGAGATCTATGCTTGATTCAAGGACAGAACTGGAATCAGAGTCCCATCTTATCCTTTTGGAAGATATCTCAGTAAAACCAAATCTGAACTTCCTTTGACCTAATTCTCAATGGATGAGAGGTGTGAGAACTGGATCAAAGCAATAAAAAACATCCTATCATGCTACAAGCTTCACCTCTTAGCCTTATCTAAGAGGTTTAGCCAACCATAGATATGATTGGATCTAAAACCTTATAAAAAGCATGAAAAACTAAAGAAGAAAGAAGAAAAATGCTTGGTGACAGCTCTTCACACTCCTCTACACCTTAGAATGATTAGATAGATGTCTAGGGATGCCCTGGTGACTCCTATTTATAGTTGTGCAACACCTCCTTTTGCACCTTGGAAAAATCCAAAAACTGCCTCAAATTTACACACTCCGCGTAACTCTGTGTAACTTCGTACGATTCATTCGATGATATCGAACAGGCTTTGATGTCATTGAAGGTGTCTTTTATACGGGATTTTTCTGCACTTTTGTAACTTCATCTGGACTCTGCGGCCTTCTATGTCATCGAAGAGGCCTTCGATGTCATCAAGAATTGTTCGAGGAATCGATAATATGTCCAAAGTAGTCCAGAGAGTTAAATTAATTTCTTCAATAAATTCGATGTCATTGAGCAGATCTTCGATGTCATCTAGGAGTGCTTCGAGTGGTAAAAAATGATGCTTAGTATGTCCAATGAGTCTTGCCAAAATTCCACAGAAAATTTGATGTCATCGAGAAAATTCTTGAGTCATCGAAAAACGTCTTCAATTTTTCTAGCGACCAACTTGATTTTCCTAAATAAATTCGATGTTATCGACCTGTGTTCGATGTCATCAAATGTGTTCTCGATGACACAGTCAATGTGTATTCTGTACTTGTTCTTTCGGCTTCGTTCCTTCTCCACTTGGTTTCCTTGAATCTTGGGACCTTGAAATCTTCAATATTTGTCACCTAAGATCCATTTTTTGCCTTGGTGATCTTTGAGCATCAAATCCATGCTTTTAGCACCTTTTCCAATCCAAGCTCTTAAATTCACCTTACAACACAAACATAAGTAAAATAGGACATTAAGCAGTATCATGTTTATAAAACCAAGATATAAATGGGGTCCAATATGCAATATTTGACCCTCAACACCATCTGCTCGATCATCTATGTTTATAGGTGAATTAGGTATTTATCTCTCGTTTTACTCATTTATCTAATTTATTTTGATACTATGTCGATTGTAATGAGCTTAATTCAAATATTAATAAAAATATATTATTTTAGCCTTCTTTTAATTTACTTGTTTGTTTAAGAAATATTAATTACAATCAGCAATGAAAAAAAGTTTTAAAGTTGTAGGGAAAAAAGAATCCATCAAAGAGGACTAACCCCTGTTATTTCGCAAATCACCTGATCTTGATCACAACCGGTGGCAGACTCAATAGCTAGAGTTTCAAATTATGTCCTATGCATTCATTTCAATGTCGAAGGTCACCAGCATTCAATCAAATATTAAGTTGAGTATGACTCAGGCACGATCTCTTACGAAATCTAAATATAGTGTAAGTGCTAAACTATATAAAGCACACATTTGTTTGTCAAATTTCGTTAGACAAAATAGCTTATGAAGTGGTCTGTCTAATGTGGATCAAGAAGGAAAGTTCAAGTCTTTACTTTAAGTCAAGAAAGTTCAAAATCTACTAAGTTCAAGACTCTATTGAAGTTCAAGTCAAGAAGTAGATCAAGATGGAATGTTCAAGTCTTTACTTCAAGTCAAGAGAGTTCAAAATCTACTAAGTTTAAGACTCTACTGAAGTTCAAGTCAAGAAGTAGATCAAGATGAAAAGTTCAAGTCTTTACTTCAAGTCAAGAAAGTTCAAAATATACTAAGTTCAAGACTCTACTGAAGTTCAAGTTAAGAAGTAGATCCAGATGGAAAGTTCAAGCTTTTTACTAAGTTCAAGATGAGTGAGTTTAAGTTATACTACACTTTGACTAAAAGATCAAGCTCCATCTTCAACTACAAGCTCTATTGGAGAATCAAGTAAAAGAACAAGTTCCATTAAGTTCAAACATCTTATCTACTTCAATGTTTAGTCTTTTTAGGTATGACAGACCCTAAAAAGGCCTTAGGCTTAGGTTCTTTCAAGATATAAACTCAAATGGATTTATAAACTTATGTTAGGCTAAATTTCGACTTGTGTAAGGCCCGTATCTTATCTCGTACTGTTCCTTAGACTTCCGCAATCCTCCCCGTTTAATTTTGGCAACCCGTGACCAATAATTAGTATTTGCGCGCGACCCTAAGTAGCATCCCGTACATCTGAGTCGACTCGACCCGAGACTTGTACCCTAGCGATCGTGCCATCGCCGCGGTTCTAATGTCGTGACTTGCTCGCTGATGCGATACCTAGGCCAAGAGTTATGGGCCCGTGTTTATTTCGAGGAAAACACCGCGCGTTACAAATCTTAAGAAAAGATTCTCTACCATCCATCACATCAATCAATCAATCACAAGTCAAGTACAACCCATCCCTCTCTTACCAACAAAGCATGGCACCCCTCTCTCTCCCATTCCCAAAGCCAACCAAGCCCATACCCTCCTTACAACACCCATTCCTCCCATCCCATCTCCCTTACAAATCCTATTCTCTCTCTCATTCTTTACCCATTCTAAGAGAGAGGACCGTCCAAGATCTAAGGAGAGCAAGGAGCCAAGTGTGGCCCACTTCCTACCCCCTCATCTCTCATCCTAGCCCTTCAATCTTCATCATCCTCCATCAAAATCAAAGCCGAGAAGCTTAGCATTCCAAGGAGCCTAGAAGATTACTAAACGGTGGGTGTTCATAGTGCTAGATCTTGATTTTTATTTAGGGTCCACACAATTTTTAGGGCCCATCTTGATGTATGCATTGTAATTATTAAAGGAGCTCATGGTGGCGGAGCTCCTCCGCTACATGTCTCTCTCTCTCTCTCTCTCTCTCTCTCTCTCTCTCTCTCTCCCTCTCTCTCTTTCCCATGTGTTTGGACCCCACTATGATGTATGAACCAGGCCGTCTGTCTGACGGGCCACACCGTGATATATGTATTTCATTCATGCTGTACAACAGCACATGTGGCCCACCTTGATGACGTGCTGCATCTAGCACGTGGACCCCACCCATTTAATATATGTGTGGTATCTCTACCGTCCAGCTGTTGGACGATGAGATCCACCTTAATGTATGTTTTGATCCACTCTATCCACCGTCTAGCAGGACGATGGGACGTCCCACAAGAAGTATGTGTTATATCTACCGTCTATTTGCTGGGGACCCCACCTATATAGCTATTGTACTGACATCAGCAAGTTCTGTGGGTCTGATCATGGGATATGTGTTATATCCAACTGTCCGATCTAGTTGGATGTGAACCCCACTTTGATGTTGTGGTCTATCCACCCACCCATCCATCTAGACGATGGGAGAATTCAAATATCAGCTTGTTTCAAATGGTGGGCAACGTACACGTGGACCCACCCTGATGTATGTTTCATCCATGCCGTCTGTGCATGACGTGGACCCCACCCATAACTGATCTGTTTAACCTCCACCGTCTAGCAGGTGAGACAGTGGAGCTCTGGCGCACGTATGATTTATCCACATCATCCATCCAACTCCCAGGCCATGGCCTGGGAATGAAACAAATTGAAATATCAGATGGAGCACACCACCGTCCATTTCTTGGACGTGGGGTCCACATGGTGTACGTGTTTCATTCATACCGTCCACCACATGGACCCACCTGGATGTATGTGATTTATCCACATCGTCCAAGAATGTGGCAGATTCAAATCTCTGGTGGGCCACGTTCATGGGTCCCAACCTTGATGTATTTGTTGTATCCTCACCATCCATCAGGGACGGTGGGATCCATCGTGATTTATATGTCTTATCCTCACCATCCAGTTGGGACAGTGAGAACCACCAGATGTGTGTGTTGTCCACACTATCCAGTTGGGATGGTGGGCCTTACCCTGATGTATGTTTTGATCCACACCGTCCACCATCAAGCTGGGATGGTGGGACCCACCTTGTAATATGTGTTTCGCCTGCACTGTCCAAGCAAGGATGGTGGGATACATCATGATGTATGTGTTTCATATCCACACTGCGCACTCGATGGGACCCATCTGCCACGTGCAGGGCCCACCTGTTGTTGTGCAAGGCCCACCTGATGTATATAAAGCCCATGTGATGTGGCCCGTGGTGATGTATATGAGGTCCGTTATGATGTATGAGAGCCCATGGATGAGGTCCATTGTGATGTGTATTAGGCCCATGTGATGCGGCCCATCGTGATGTGTATTAGGCCCATGTGATGCGGCCCGTTGTGGTGTGTATTATGCCCATGTGATGTGGCCCATTGTGATGTGTATTAAGCTCATGTGATGCAGCCCATTGTGATGTGTATTATTGCCATGTGATTCGGCTCATTGTGATATATTTGAGGCCCAAGTATGAGGCCTAATGTGATCTATATGAGGCCCATGAGTGAGGCCCAATGTGATGTGTGGTGTATATAAAGCCCTTGTGTGAGGCCCAAGGTGATGTATATGAGGCCCATTGTGATGTGTGATTCCAATAGGATGTATGTAATGATGTTTATGATGCCCATCCATGTTCCTAGTTGATATTAAATGGGCCATGCCTTGGGAGGAATGATGGTTTAATGTCCACGTTGTAAGAGCGATGATTGTTAAATGTTCACATTGTAACTCTCCCTAGGGCCCGTTGTTAGGCCCATTTTCATCTCCTCTTAATGGGCTAACCCAAACCGTTAGGCCCCCATTAATGATTATATTACCCATCTTTCCCTTGATTAGGCTATCCCAATCTGTTGGGCCCCTATTTGATAATGATGCTTTCCACCATACCCTGTAGGACCACCCAAACCTTGGAGCCCATCTTATATTTGTATTGAGCCTTCCATAGGGAATGTGGTCCACCTAGATGCATGTGTTTGTCCAAGCTTAGTAACCCAAACCCGAGGACCACTTAGATGATGAGCAGGACCATTTGTAGGGTTACGTAGTCCTGGATGTGTGGATCCTACGAAGGGCCGCCTTGTATTCATATTAAGCCCTCATAGGAAAGCCCAGTTGTCATGATAAAGGGAGTGAAGAAGCCCACTTGTTGTATACCCACTTGACTCATCCCATGAGACATATCTTATCCTTATATCCAGTTACTAGGACCTTAGTGTCATGTATATATCGTCCACACCGTCCATTTACTTCTTTAGGACAAGTGTGAGGCCTATCCTTGACGCTAGTACACCATCACCTCTTGCTGTATATGGGAGAATATGTGGTACTAGATTTAGTATATCCACTGTGTATAGCCTATCTCAATGTATGGGTTAGACCCACCATCCTTTCAGTAGACCCTGTCTTGAGATATATGATATATTAGTGCTTTAGGAGGCTAATCTAACATAAGACATACCACATGGACTCCTATAGTTGTAGAAGGGGCATGTTGTTTAGCTCCTACTCTTTGTATGTGATATGCCGGTGATGGTTGATTGTGGATTATTGTTGTCTGCCCTATCAGATAATCATGCCTATGTACTTTATTACATCATGATACATGCCCATACATATCATATGTATGCATGTTATGAGGTGTGATTAATCATATCATATGCCATTGGGTTGGTTTACAATGGGACTCCTTGTGAAATGGAGTTGCCCCACATGAGCACGGTATGTGCAGGTTTAATGCATGACTAGATGGTATCACTCATGCATCTCGTATTTTGTGATATGACCACCATACACCGTAGAGACATCAGGGTCGTAGCCTCCACAGGCATATCATGGATTGCCTGATGGGACACTGGAAATCTTTTCCTACATAGGGTGCTATAGATGTCCTTGGGTGAAATTTCTTAAACCCTCTTGATACCAGAGGATGCTCCAATATCTAGACCGAGTGAAAAAACATGAGCGCATGAGGGCAATATACCAGTAGGTTGCGTCTCCCACTATGTCGTGGTCAATTGGAAGAGGGTGTGGCCTTACCCACTTGAGGGATTAGGCAATGTTAGGCTGAGTCTAACCAGCTTATAATGGGTCCGCTATCGACGAGCCAGGCCAATATTGGTTGGCGGATAGTGAGGTCTCTTCCACTTACCCAGTTGTATTCTTGATGAAGCGGCAGGTGGCGTTGAGTGTACTAGACCCCGATGATGATCCCAGAGAAGTATGGTACTGATATGTGGACTTACTAAGCAGGAATTGCATACTGAGCATTTTACTCATTCATTCATTCATATCCACTCGGGCTAGTGGTGCGCAACTAATTTGTTATGTGTACCCTCATAATCGCCATGATTTCGGTTGGGTACGCGACTAACCTGAGCTAAGGAGTTTACCGCACTGTGTCCAGCTATCCAAATCAGGTATGAGCCGATTTGGATAGAAGTCCCTTGTGATGGACCCCACAGCTTGCAATACTAAGTACTATCTTCTTGACTTCATGCTCTAACTTAGTCATTTCATTCGCACCGTATATTGCATTGCATCCTCACCACATAGCATTTGTTTAGTATGCTTCTGTATTACATATCCTAAATAAGGTTGATGGTATTATGGACTTACCAGGTTCTACATATTGCATTACAACCACAGTATATGGCATTTGGGTTGCTATGTTTCTGCATTTATATGGCCTAGATGAGGCTGATGCTAATCGTGGTTTGTCAAGAATTGTATATTGCATTACATCCTCGGCATCTGATATTTGGTTCTCTATGACTCCGCATTTGCATAGCCAATCTGCATTGCATACTCTGATATTATATGACTTATGGATTTGCCAGCATTTCCACTTACTCTGATATTTGCATACTTGGCACTTACCTTGCACACACACTTACACCACCCTTTAAGTTTCCATAAGCTTATGCACGACTGTTGTGTGTAGGTGATGCTAGGTCACAGCAGCATTAAGGCAGGAGCTTATGGCAAATCACTTTGGAGATATTGTTATTTATGTATTTCCCTTTCAGTATTGTACTCGAATGTTTATATTAGTGGATATGTGGTGTTAATGTTGTCATTTGTGACTTGGTTATGCTCCTTTACAAAAAAAAATTCACACTAAAAATCCTTCTTGTAGAATCCCAAGATCGGAATCTGGCGTATGGGCGTTGGAAGCCGAGAATGGGGTACTACGGAGGCTGTCAGCACCAGATTCGGAGATCGAGAATTCTATGAGCTCAGTTTCCGAGTTTGGGGCATGACAGAAGATGGTATCAGAGCATAACTTAAGAATACCTGAGGATAACATCACATATCTGCTGATATCTACCCTACACTGTATGATTATTACAAACTTCGAATGATTAGATCCCCGAGTTCAAATAACTTAAAAACTTCCTGATATAGCTCCCTATCGTGTGTGCATTTGAGAGTGCTCAAGATAATAAGCCCTTATTTCATACTGTAGGACATGGCGCCTAAGAGAGCAAGCTAAATGGCTCCTATGTCTGAGACCAGTGCGGCCTCGACCATATTGGTGAGCAAGGATCAGCTTTAGTAGTTGCTGCAGGCAATGATCGCGATTCTTCAGGGACAGGGCAAGCATCCCACCGAGACACCCAAGTAAGTGGAGCAAGAGTAAGTGAGCCCCCTTTTGCGAGACTTGACTCAGCAGTGGGTCCCGCTGGCAATATTCTTACTCCAAGGGGAGGCCGAGTGGGCCGGTTCGTAGAGGGATCATGATCAGAGGAGAGCCCAGAAGAGGCAGGCCCCCTCCGGTAGCTCCCCTCAGCGTCGACAGTAGCAGAGGCGCGTAGCCTACCAAGCTGCCAGAGCACTAGCAGCACCTTCAGTACCACCTCAGACTTGTTATGAATGCGTTGGAGTAAGACACCTTAAGCAAGAGTGTCCCTGCCCTCAGTAGCAAGAGCAACCGAGAGCACCAGTAGTATCTCTGACACCACCTCCGCAACAATACCAAGGATCTTGCTTTGGATGTAGTGTGGCAGGACATCGTAGGCACAAGTGTCCCCATCGGCAGCAGTAGCGACAGTGGCTCTTACCACTGAGGCCCCAACTACAGCACATCAGCTATCGAGACCCCAGCAGCAGCCGAGACAATAGTATAGGCCACCACAGCGGCAACAACAGAAGCAACAACGACCATAGAGGGGACATACACCTCCCCAACAGTACCCTCAGTCGTTAGGAGGAGTCGTCGATGATTCGTGCGAGCAGGCCTTAAGACGGTCTTCATAGATTATTCATGGAGGAGACATCTTGGAAGCGAGAGGCTGAGATTCGCGAGTGTTATCCCCGTCTCCTTATTATTTGACTGCACTCGTGTGTTGTGTTTCTAATTTTACGTAGTGAAATGATTTTTCTCTTTTATGAGTTATGTTTAGTTGCGTTGATAGTGTAAATTTGAAGGATGAAATTTTATTAAGAGTGAAGAGCTATAAGGCCTGTATCCTAGCCCATACCGTTCCTTAGACTTCCGCGATCCTCCCCGTCGAATTCTGGCAACCCGCAACCTATAATCGGCATTTGTGCACAACCCTAAGTCGCATCCCGTATATTTAAGTTGACTCGACCCAAGACTTGTACCCTAGTGACCACGCCTTTACCGTTGTTCCAACGCCATGACTTATGCGCCGATGCGATACCCAGGCCAGGAATTATGGGCCCGCGTTTATTTTGAGGAAAACGCCGCGCATTGCAAATCCCGAGAAAAGAATCTCTATCATCTATCACATCAATCAATCAATCACAAGTCAAGTACAACCCATCCCTCTCTTACCAATAAAGCATGACACCCCTCTCTCTCTCATTCCCAAAGTCAACTAAGCTCATAGCCTAGTCCGTACCGTCTCATAGACCTCTGCGATCCTTCCCGTCAAATTCCGGCAACCTAGGACCAATGATCGACGTTTGCGCACGACCTTAAGTCATATCTCATAGATCTGAGTTGGCTCAATCCAAAACTTATACCATTGCAACCGCACCATCGTATAACGCCTCGAAAAAATCCGTACAAAGACCCGAGTACCACCTCAGGTAGAAATCGCTAAGGACCGAATCCTTTAGAAATTAGATGGAAATTAATTAAGAAATAAACTGAATTAATTGGCAGATTATCTTAAACCACTTTAAATATGAACTGTAAGCCCCAAAACGAGTAGAACCGCTAACGCTACGAAACCTAAAAATGTAGTATCAATTTCAAAACCCAGTTGCTCTCGAGAGTAGCTTGAAACTCTGTTTCAGACCTGGGCCACGCGTTGAAAGTCCGATAACCATGAAACTAGATGGTTATGACTGCCTTACTGGACTTGACAACCATCTAGGAAACCAAGTCCAGATAATATCCAGAAACACATAACTTGGACCCGAAGCAAAGTGTGTGAGAAACGCGAATATCTTTAGAAAATGAATTCAGATTTAAGTGAATTGGGCCATTCATTTGCGGGCTAAATTTAAGGATTTAGACCGTCAGATCAAGAAAATTTTCCTATACAGGTCAGTGTCCTTATAGCCCTGACCGAGTGACGATGACCGTTGAACTGAAACTGGTCCTCTGCGGTCGATCCATAAATCCGATCGGACTAAAAACTTAACCTAACCTAGATCCAATGTCAGGGAACTTCTTCTGGATGGTATGCAGAAAAGGGGGCCTCCATATGTGCTCCATTAGACCGAAACAGTCAACTTTTGGCCATAACCTAAGTATACCATGGCCCTAGGGCCATTGAGGTCAGTTCTAGGCCTATATAAGAGCCTTAAAACCCTTCTCACTCATTTCATACGAATTTCAAACCCTAAGAGAGAGAAGAAAGGAGAAAGAGAAGGAAAGAGAGAGAAAGTGAGAGAGAGAGTGAGGGATTATATTAGGGATTCATCCCTGCCACTCCACGTGCCGAATCATCTTACCCGTATCACTATTTTGGCAATTTTGACTCCATTCTTGGGTAAGAAATCTTAACCCTAATCTGTTTTAGGGATCCAAATAGAGTATATGGTGAAATAGCTAATCTATTTCATGTTATAGGTAGCCGTTGTACCGTAAACAAAGACGTATTGTTCAAACTAAGTTCAATACGAGTCTACTGGTGAAAGGTGCAGACTATAAACATTTAGGTTATGGTTTTCAAGGCTTTCAATGTCAGTTAATGATTTATGACTGACTTGATTGCTATCACATATGCCTAGATCTGATGTTTTCCATAGATTACATATATACGTAAACTAGGTTGATTTAAATGCATTCTATGTGTTTGTTGAAATGTCTGAATGATTATGGAATTATGATTTGTGCTTGTTATGATTGATGTTGGGAATATATGATTGTTGTTCATGTGGCAACTCCGGTGTGGAAGGATTTACTATAATATGTGTTTTAACTAATTTATTACATGTATGTAATATGTGTAGTCTAAGTGTTTGATAAAATGCTTGAATGAGAAAATGCTTGTTGTAATGCATTTAATGAGGGTGTTGAGATAGGATTCTTGATCCCCTTATCTATAGTTACAGATTCCTTTATGTAACCTATCTTACTACTATGTGACTCACGGATGAAATGCTTATGTATGATAACATGTGTAGCATGTGTTTTGTTGAAATGCTCAAATAAGATTTATATTTAGATTTGGTTGTCACATACTGTCTTTGACTATCACATGTGAATGTTATTGGTTGGAGTGTGATTGGGGCTACGATGTAGTCCAAGCGATCGGCAATGGTTTATGATCGGTGGCTGAACTGTTTTCGCCACATTAGACACGTTCGATGAATCTGAGTCGTACATTGTTTATCGACAATGGTTAGGCCACATGGAGTGCTTATGTACTCCATGTCAATTAATTCAACGTATGCTTGTACTAGTCGAGCTTGTTAAGTAATCCGATTGGCCCAATATATGTTCACCATGTATGGACACTACTACTTGAATCTAGGGTACCATACTTACCAGTAAAATGCTCATTTAACCTTGGTACCTCGATCTGCTAAGACTCATGAGCCAAACATGGTGGTATGGGACACCGTGGTTGAGCTTTCAGCCTATGTTGGGGTGACGAGCCTCCCCATAGTGTCCAGTGAGCAACCCAAACTCGTGAGCCAAATACGGTGGTATGAGACACTGTATTCGAGCTATCAGCCTATGCTAAGGTGACGAGCCTTTCCCATAGTGACCTTGAGTATAAACTAAAGCCTATGTTGATGGTGACGAGCCTCTTCATAGTGACCTGAACTTGCCTGTCCACTGCTTTGAAATCAGGGGTGACGTTGCCGTATAACTTGCCTATCGTATATGACAAGCTAGGCTTGACGCCCTAGATGGATTATCATTTGGGTAAATGACATAAAGGGAGGTACCTTAGCTTTTCAAAGTTGCTATATGAATAAGCCTAATTAAGAACTTGCCTAATCATGTACATGCATCGCATTTGCATGTGCCTTTGGTGTTGGAGTTGAGTACAAAGGAAGGGGTGCATGCCGCAATCGTGAGATGATGTCGAAGAGGGAGTGCAGGCGAGGGTATGCATCATTAACTCATATCATCCTTGCATTAACCAGTGTACCTAGGAATGATTATTGTATTGCTTTATCATTACTGCTTGATTGAATTGATAACATGTTAACCTTTAGGTCCATTGAGTTGATCACTCACTCCCACTCTGGGATGGTGTTTTAAAACACTAACCAGACTCTGTTGTAGTTGCAGATGATGTCGAGGCTTACATGCCGGAGCTTAACTTCTACGATGACGAGTTCTCCTACATGTAGTTATCAGGCGGGTCTATGTAGACCATGTACTGATCGACCGAGATTACTGGGATGCTGCCTAAATGCCATTACACTTGTTATTTTATATTTTGGAACACACATGCATATTCATTTTGTCCATTTTGGGATTATACATGTAACTATTTAACCTAGTGACATGATCATACTCTGGGGACTTGCAACCATTTATATGCCTTATATATATCACAGTCTTCCACTTGCATAAATTAACTATCTCTGGAGTATGATATGTTGTTTTAGTGTAATCCCATTCATGTTTAATGTACTAATATAGACAACATTTAATCATCATTATCTATGTTGCATAAGTGATGCATTGGAACTCGGGAGTTGGGCTCCTACTCGACCCCCAGTTTTCAGGGCATTACAAGTTGGATCAAAGCATGATTTGGATTAAACTGGACCTAGATTATGGTAACATGATGCACACTGATGTACTTTGACTTAGGAAAGAGTGATAAAATGTAGAAACGATCGAAGGATTCCAAGTTTCGCCAACGACCGAAACTAACCATTGAAAACAGGACCGTACGTGTATGTGATCATGTGAGGTGATCCCAGTTCCTTTCTAGACCGTCAATTGATGAGTTTAGATGATTATTTGACATATTCCACACTCAAACAACCCAAAAAGCATGAATATACGCTAAATGGGACTCGAAACGCTCGAAGGGACTTGGAGGCCCAAACGGTGCAAATCGGGGGGATCCAAGTGGACCTCGCACACATACGGCACCCCGAGGGGGTGGAGGGGATGGCATCGCTCCTGGGGCGAGTCATAGCCCCGGTGTTGAGGGACCGGTGAGGGCATTTTCGGATCGGCGAGGCCTCGCCGCCCGCTTGGTCTGGGCCTGTCGAGTCGGCGTCGGGCCGACCCTCCAACACGTATGGGGCCCACGAAAAGGTGTGGGAACCCCTTTTTCACCCCCATTTGCTCCCTTCTCATCTCTTACACACCTCTAAGCTTTCCAACTTCAAAAATTTCATTTTCCCTCTCTCAAATCCTTCCTCTATTCCCATATCTTCTTCATTTCCTTCATTCCATACGCACCTCCTACCATTCCTTTCAAACCCATCTTCTATCTCCCTCATTTCCTTTCATTTGAGTGCACAAGCTCACATTTGTGTTTCAAGATTCTCAAAGTCCACCAACCCATCCTATCCCTCCATTTTCTTTCACTTTCATGGCTCTTTTCGAGCTCGTGGCAGCAATTTTCTCCATTTCCACACTTCTTTCTCTCATGGGGAAGAAGAGGGCTTCCACGGATGAAGTCGGGCCTAACCGCCCTACCCATTCAAGAAGGTAGAAAGGCACTGCAGCAAGTACAAGCGTCGATCGGGAGATAAGGATGAAGTGGGATCTCGATCCCCAGGCTCCCCTCGAAAGAGCTCTATTAGCAGATCTGTCACATGGAAGATTTTGAGTGCCGTAGGGTCCTCTTTGAAGCACATGTGGATGAGAAGCTCTTTGGGTTTTATCCGGTAATGAATCGCCTATTGGACGCCGGATGGGGTCCCATATTTGAAGGCAAGTCCCATGCAAATGAGAGCACTGTTCGAGCCTTCTACACCCATATACGAGAGCCATCGTTGGAGCCTTTAGAGTTTAAAATTCCCGTGGGAAGGCTGGAAGCCACAGTTGACGTTAGTTTGATAGCCCGAGTCATGGGGATGTCGTTTGGTGAGGTTCGCACTAGTGAGAAGAGCCTCAGGAATGAGCGTAAAAAAGACTGCTGCACGAGATTTCTTTGTGGCTGGCTGGTCCACTAGAATCTAGGCAATTATCTCCTGGCATCCAAAATGACTCCTGACTTTTGCCTGCTCCACCATATCTTCACCCACAATGTGTATCCCAGATGGAGAAATCACAGCGAGTGCACGCGTCTGATTGTAGACTTTCTGTACCAAGCTGGGCAGGGAGACAAGTTGTGCCTGCCTACGTATATACTGTTACAGATAGTTCAGACTGCACACTCTTAGAGGACAAGCATTTCTCTCCCATTTGGTTGATTTATATGTAAGCTTGCTTGCGAATTCGGCTACAGACTTGGTGTAGAAATTCCTACGCCGATCCATTTCATTAACGACACTACTCTCAACAACATGAATATGGGGCCACGACAATGTCAAGCCTGACTTGATGAGAATAAGGATGAGACGGAAAGTGAAGAAGAAGAAGACAGTGATTAAGAAGGCAAAGATGGGATAGAGGAAGAAGGTGAAGAAGAGAAAGGGTAGGAAGAGGAAGAAGAGGAGGCCCAAGACATTAATGAGGGCTCTTCACCTGCTACATATGAGCCCCGCCATAATCAGGTTGCTATTGAAGCCTGCTTGGCACAGCTTGAGGAGGGCCAAGTCACCCTGTGACAGGAGGTTAGTGAGACCCGAGCCTTCGTGAAACAAAAATTCAAGAAAGTATCTCACACCTTGAGGGCTATCCTGTGTTACCTACAAGATAAGGGTGCCCCTTCACCATCACCAGATTCAGACGTCTAGTCATACATGTAGTCATCTTTTGGGTTGCTTTGTTGCTTGTTTTCTTACCTCTATGTATATCCTTGACAGGCTTAGTAATGTGGTAGAGTGGTTTGTAGGTTTTAGTGTGTGGAACCTTACTTAAATTACCTCACATGCATCTTCTATCATGATCCATGTAATACTGCATCTCATGTATTGTGACAAATTTTGTTAAATGGAATGCATGCAGCTCCTTTTGTTATAGAATGAGTAGAATGCTTAAAGAATTGAGTGTTGTATGCTAAATCTCACTCGGGTTGCACCCTATGTTGTATATAGGGAATGCCACCTAAGGCCACTCGGAGCACGGCATGTCTTTCACTTGGCGAATCGTTTGACGGGGCACCTCCCCTAAGCGATAGCCATACGGACCCTAGTTTGGGCCCAACTCATGAGACCATGTCGGATTTTCAGCTGGCCACTGGCCCCACCACTGGGCCATCACCTGTGGTACCACCTATTACACCATCAGTTCCTGAGCAGAACCGTGCATCTACCTCGATGCCTCATATGCCTCAGGCCGCTCCTCCTCCTGATAGGTTGTAGAAAATGATGCTCTTGATGCAGCAGCAATAACAGAAGCAGCGGTAATTTTTTACCACCATCGCAGGGGCCCTTGCCCAGAGCATGGTTGTGGTTCCACCTACACTACCTGTGCACCCTTCTGAAAATGTGGGTGTTAGCAGCCTATTTAAACGATTCCAGCACTTCCGACCTCCTACTTTTCGGGTACTCACAGACCCGAGGAGGCCGAGTATTGGCTTAACTGCATCTCTAAAATGTTGAAGACGCTGCACTGCACTGAGGTAGAGCAGGTGGAGTTGGTCACCTATATGTTTAAGAAGGAGGCCAGCCTTTTGTGGGATAGTATCCTACGGACCATTGTTGTTGGTTACATGTGGACGTGGGAGGCCTTTGAGATGCGCTTCCACGAGAAGTATTTCCCCCTCACGTACCGCCATGAGAAGGAGGGAGAGTTCCTTCACCTCCGACAAGGAGGGATGACAGTGGCGGAGTACGAGAACAGGTTCACGGAGCTGGCCAAATGCGCTTCGTTGATATTAGCTGATGAGCCGATGCGAATGTGGCGATTTTCAAAGGGTTTGCGACTGAGATACACTTAAAGATGTGTTGCGCTAGTATACCCCACTATGTTGAGCTAGTAAGCATGTCTCTACGAGCAGAGCAGGATGGGGATAAGCTACCCTGTACACATGTGCCTATGGTTCTTAGGCCTCGACCAGATTTGTCGAGCAGGCCGTTCCTCAGCAAGAGGCCCCATGCAGACTCGCCTCCCAAACTTACAGCTCCACCAGCCCCAACGAGGGATCAAACTTGTGGTGCAGTTACTGCAAGAGGTCGGGCCATTTTGACATGTACTGCTTCATTAGGATGAGGGACAACGAATTCTCACCGCCTCAGAGGATCAACCGTCAGATGCCACCAGCCATCTAAGCCCCACCTCTATGGTCAGCACTAGCACATCCATCTTTTCGGCCGCCTGCACCTCGATTTAGGCCACCTTAGTGGCCTATGGCACTTCAACCCAACCGTTCTCAGCAGGCGCGAGTATATGTGCGTGCCGCTGAAGCGCCTGAGGCAATAGTTACAGTCCCTTTGGCTTTCGAGCTCACTGCTCACATATAAGGTACACCAGTATTTCTATTGGTGGACACCGGATCTACTATCTTGATGATTTCATGCTCGGCAGTTAAACGTTTAGGGTTGAGTACGACCCCTATGGTAGGGGTGAGAGTGATCACAGCAGCAAGAACATTTACAAATGCTACTACGTTATGTAACGGTTGTTTGATAGACTTAGGAGGCAGAACCATATGCATTAACCTGATTGTCACTTCCTTATACCATTACGACATCATCCTCGGCATGAACTGGCTTACCAAAATGAAAGCTGAGATTGACTGCGACGTTAGACTAGTGACAGCTCACACGCCTAAGGGCACAACTTTTACATTTCCCGTGCAGGTCAGTTGCCCTTTTCGAGTTCTTTGTTACGCTTCTTTACTGAAGAATGTTGATGATCCGAAACTTGGGAACACACCAGTAGTTCAGGATTTCACGAACGTATTCAAGAAGATACTGAGATTACCTCCTCAGCGCGAGATCGATTTTACTATCGACTTGGTGCCTGGTGCGACACCCATTTTAATACCGACTTATCGAATGCCTCCATGTGAGATGGAGGAACTGAGGAGACAGATCGATGATCTGTTGGATGTAGGCTTCATATGACCGAGTGTATCTCCTTAGGGAGCACCCATGTTGTTTGTGAAGAAGAAGGATGGTTCACTGCGATTGTGTATTAAATATCGCAGGCTGAACCAAGTGACAGTGAAGAATAAGTATCCTTTACCTAGGATAGATGATCGGTTTGATCAGTTGAAAGGGGCACAATACTTCACCAAGATCGATTTACAGTCAGGGTATCACTAGTTGCGCGTCAGGAATGAGGACGTGCAGAAGACAGCGTTCAGGACTAGCTTTGGGCACTACGAGTTCCTTGTGATGTCATTTGGACTCACAAACGCACCGGCCGTGTTCATGGACCTAATGAACCGGGTGTTTCGGCCGTATCTGTTCTGATTCGTCATCGTGTTTATAAATGACATCCTGATATACTCCAAGAGTCGGAAAGATCACGAGGAGCACCTGCGACCAGTCTTCGATACGCTCAAAAAGCACCAGTTGTTCGTGACGTATAAGAAGTGTGACTTCTGGAAGGAAGAAGTGAAATTCCCGAGACATGTGGTGTCCAAGGCATTGCTGTGGACCTTGCTAAAGTGGTCGCAGTTCAAGACTAGGAGCAGCCCGAGTCAGTTACCAAAGTGAGGAGTTTTCTTGGCCTAACAGGCTACTACCATTGATTCATTAGGGATTTTTCCAAGATACCCAGACCGTTGTGTCAGCTGACTCAGAAGGATCTCAAGTTTGCCTAGAACAAGAAGGTAAAAGTAGCTTTTCAGGACAGAAGGACAAGCTGATGTCTGCCCCTGTGCTAGTATTGCCAGAATAAGGGGTCAAATACATGATATATACCGACACCTCTCATGTTGGTTTGGGTTGTGTTCTGATGCAGAAGGATAGGGTTATTGCCTATGCATCGTGATAGTTGAGGAAACACGAGGAAAACTACCTTACGCATGACATGGAGTTGGCAGCCGTCATCTTTGCATTAAAGCTCTAGAGACATTACCTCTACAGAGAGGAGTTCGAGCTCTTTTGCGACCACAAGAGCCTTAGATACATATTCACACAGAGAGACTTGAATATGAGGCAATGGCGATGGATGGAAACCTTAAAAGACTTCAAGTTCGAAGTCTCCTACCATCCTGGCAAGGCCAACCTTATAGCAGACGCGTTGAGCCACAAGAAGATGATAACATTTGCGGCTCTGCAAATGATAGCAGAGTGGGATATAGTAGAGTTTGTGTGAGACTTTGAGCAGAAACTTACGGTAGAGGAGCCGTTCGAGAGCATCACACATATTCACGTTCAACCACTTATCGATGACCGAATCATTGTGGCTCAGAAGGAAGAAGAAGGGTTGGTAAAGCTGAGAAAGCGAGTTAGTGATGATAAAGACTCAGAATGGAGAGTTGGTACGGATAATGGTGGTTTACATTATTGTGGCCGCCTATGTGTCCCAAATCTTCACGACTTGAGAAAAGAAGTTCTCAAAGCTGCTCACAATTCGAAGATGGCGATGCATCCTGGTAGTACGAAAATGTACCAAGACATGAAGCACTTGTACTGGTGAGACAACATGAAGGCCCACATAGCAGATTATGTATCATGTTGTCTCAAGTGCCAGCAGGTTAAGGCAGAGCATTGTCGACCTCCTGAACTACTTCAGCCCATGCCTATAGCTGAATGGAAATGGGATTTCATTTCCATGGATTTTATCTCAGGGCTACCAAAGATGAAGAAGGGGCATGACTCCATATAGGTGATTATGGACCAATTAACAAAATCGGCTCATTTTCTCCCTATCAGAGTTTCGAACTTCGCAGACGAGTTAGTCAGGTTGTACATTAAGGAGATTGTGTGTCTACATGGAGTTCTTATGGAGATCGTGTCGGACCGAGACACGTGATTCACATCTATCTTCTGGACTCGTATCCAGGAAGCAATGGGTGTAAAACTGAAGTTCCGTAACCGACGGGCAGACGGAACGGGTAAATCAGGTGTTGGAAGATATGCTGCGAGCTTGCGTGCTTGATTTCAAGGACAGTTAGGATGACTGTCTTCCTTATGCAGAGTTCACTTACAACAACATCTTCCAGGAGAGTATTGGCATGGCTCCCTATGAGGCCTTGTATGGGCGCCCCTGTCAAGCACCGCATTACTGGGCAAAGGTTGGCGAGAAGAGTTTGATTGGCCCAGAGTTAGTACAGGCGACCTCAGAGAAGATCGACATTATCAGGTGTCGACTCCTTGTAGCACAGAGCAAACAAACGAGTTACACCGATACGAGGCAGTGACCGCTAGAGTTCGAGGTCGGGGACCATGTATTCTTGAAGGTTTCCCCAATGAAGGGAGTTCTCCAGTTTGAAAAGAAAGGGAAGCTCACGCCGAGATTCATTGGCCTATTCCAGATACTAGATCGAGTGGGTGTGGTAGCGTACCGCCTTTCTTTGCCCACACTACTCGTAGCCGTGCATAGTGTCGATGTTGAAGAAATACGTTTCCGACCCTTCCCACATTATCAGATGGGAGCAGGTACAGTTGAGTGAAGATGCTACTTATGTACTGCGATCGACGTGTATTCTAGATAGGAAGGAGCAGGTGCTGCGCAGTAAAGTGATTCCACTTGTGAAAGTTCTATGGACAGATCATACTGAAAAAGAGGCTACTTGGGAAACAGAAGCCGAGGTTCATAAGAACTACCCTCAGATTCTCGAGGAGTATGAAAAGGTACTAATTTTGAGGATGAAATTTTTCTTTAAGGGGGGTAGATTGTAACGCCTCGAAAAAATCCGTACAAAGACATGAGTACCACCTCAGGTAGAAATCGCTAAGGACCGAATCCTTTAGAAATTAGACAGAAATTAATTAAGAACTAAACTGAATTAATCAGCAGATTAGCTTAAACCACTTTAATATATGAACTGCAAGCCCCAAAATGAGTAGAACCGCTAATGCTACGATACCTAAAAACACGGGATCAATCTCAAAACCCAATTACTCTCGGGAGCAGCTTGAAACTCCATTTCAGACCTGGGCTGCGCGTCAAAAGTCCGATAACCATGAAACTATATGGTTATGACTACCTTACTGGACTTGACAACCATCTCGGAAACCAAGTCCAGATAGTATTCAAAAACACAGAACTTGGACCCAGAGCGAAGTATATGAGAAACGTGAATATCTTTAGAAAATGAACTCAGATTTAAGTAAATTGGGCCTTTCACTTGTAAGCCAAATTTAAGGATTCAGACCATCAGAATCTGACCCAAATAGACCCTTAGATTAGGGAAATTTCTTTACACAGGTCAGTGTACTTGTGGCCCTGATCGAGTGATGATGACCGTTAAACTGAAACTGGTCCTCCGTGGTCAATCCATAAATCCGATCGGACTAAAAACTTAACCTGACCTAGATCCAATGTCAGGAAACTTCTTCTGGATGGTATGCAGAAAAGGGGGCCTTCAGATGTGCTTCGTTGGACCGAAACAATCGACTTTTGGCTATAACCTAAGTATACCATGGCCCTGGGGCCATTGAGGTCAATTTTGGGCCTATAGAAGGGCCTTAAAACCCCTCTCTCTCATTCCATATGAATTTCAAACCCTATGAGAGAGAAGAAAGGAGAAAGAGAAGGAAAGAGAGAAAGTGAGAGAGAGAGTGAGGGATTGTAGTAAGGATTCATCCCTGCCGCTCCATGTGCCGAATCATCTTACCCGTATCACTATTCAAATGATTTTGACCCCGTTCTTGGGTAAGAAATCCTAGCCTTAATTTGTTTTAGGGATCCAAATAGAGTATATGGTGAAATAGCTAACCTATTTCATGCTATAGGTAGTCGTTGTGCCGTAAACAACGACGTATTGTTCAAACTGAGTTCGATACGAGTTTACCGGTGAAAGATACGGACTATAAACATTTAGGTTATGGTTTTCAAGGCTTTCAATGTCAGTTAATGATTTATGATTGACTTGATTGCTATCACATATGCCTAGATCCGATGTTTTACGTATATTACATATATACGTAAACTAGGTTGATTTAAATGCATTCTATGTGTTTGCTGAAATGTCTGAATGATTATGGAATTATGATTTGTGCTTATTATGATTGATGTTGGGAATACATGATTGTTATTCGTGTGGCAACATCGGTGTGGAAAGATTTGATATAATATGTGTTTTAACTAATTTATTACATGTATGTAATATGTGTAGTCTAAGTGTTTGATAAAATGCCTGAATGAGAACATGCTTGTTGTAATGCATTTAATGAGGGTGTTGAGATAGGATTCTCGATCCCCTTATCTATAGTTATAGATTCCTTTATGTAACCTATCTTACTACTATATGACTCACGGATGAAATGCTTATGTATGATAACATGTGTAGCAAGTGTTTTGTTGAAATGTTCAAATAAGATTTATATTTAGATTTTGTTGTCACATACTGTCTCTGACTATCACATGTGAATGTTTTTGGTTGGAGTGTGATTGGGGCTATGATGTAGTCCAGGTGATCGGCAATGGTTTACGATCGGTGGCTGAACTGGTTTTGCCATGTTGGACACGTTCGATGAATTCGAGTCGTACACTGTTTGTCGACAGTGGTTAGGCCACGCGGAGTACTTACGCGCTCCATGTCGATTAATTCAATGTATGCTTGTACTAGTTGAGCTTGTCAAGTAATCCGATTGGCCCAATGTATGTTCACCATGTATAGACGCTATTGCTTGAATCCAAGGTACCAAACTTACCAGTGAAATGCCCATTTAACCTTGGTACCTCAATCTGCTAAGACTCATGAGCCGGGCATGGTGGTATGGGACACCATGGTCTAGCTGCCGGCCTACGCTGTGGTGACAAGCCTCCCCATAGTGTCCAGTAAGCAACCCAAACTCATGAACCGAATACGGTGGTATGGGACACTGTATTCAAGCTTTTGGCCTATGCTAAGGTGACGAGCCTTTCTCGTAGTGACCTCGAGTATAAACTAAGGCTCATGTTGATGGTGATGAGCCTCTTCATAGTGACCTAAACTTGCCTGTCCACTGCTTTTAAATCAGGGGTGACGTTGCCCTATAACTTGCCTATCGTATGTGATAAGCTAAGATTGACGACCCTAGATCGATCATCGTTTGGGTAAATGATATAAAGGGAGGTACCTTAGCTTTCCAAACCTGATATATGAATAAGCCTAATTAAGAACTTAGCTAATCACGTACATGCACCGCATTTGCATGTGCCTTTAGTGTTGGAGTTGAGCACAGAGGAAGGGGTGCATGCCACGATCGTGAGATTATGTCGCAGAGGGAGTGCAGGCGAGGGCCTGCATCATTAACTCATAGCATCCTTCCATTAATTAGAGTACATAGGAATGATTGTTGTATTGCTTTATCATTACTACTTGACTGAAGTGATAACATGTTAACCTTTACCTTATCGCTTCAATGAGTCGATCACTCACTCCCACTCTAGGACGATGTTTTAAAACACCAACCAGACTCTATTGTAGTTGCAGATGATGTTGAGGCTTACGTGCCGGAGCCTGACTTCTACGATGACGAGGAGTTCTCCTACATGTAGTTATTAGGCGGGTCTATGTAGACCATGTACTGATCGACGTGGATAACTGGGATGCTGCCTAGATGTCATTACACTTATTATTTTATATTTTGGAACACACATGCATAGTCATTTTGTCCATTTTGGGATTATACATGTAACTATTTAACCTAGTGACATGATCATACTCTGGGGACTCGCAACCATTTATATGCCTTATATATGTATCACAGTCTTCCGCTTGCGTAAATTAACTATCTTTGGAGTATGATATATTATTTTAGTGTAATCCCATTTATGTTTAATGTATTAATACAGACAACATTTAATCATCATTATCTATGTTGCATAAGTGATGCGTTAGAACTTGGGAGTTGGGCTCCTACTCGACCCCCAGTTTTCAGGGCATTACACGTCATTGTGGTACCAACGTCCCGTCTTGCATACCGATCCGATACCCTGGCCAGGAGATGTGGGCCCACGTTCAGTTTGAGGAAAACACCACGTGTTGCAAAACCTAAGAGAATCTCTACAACCGGTCCCATCAATCAATCAATCACTTCATGTCAAGTATGAGAACAACTCCAAAGTCAACTCTCTCCCTCTCTCTTACACACCCATACATGTCAAGTACACCTATCAACTCACATCCATCACTCACACCCATCACCTCTCTTACAACCACCCTCTCTCTCTCTCTTCACATTTTCCATGCAACCAAGGAGGTGCACGTCCAATCACTTCCAAGAGAGGAAAGAGTGTGTTGTGTGGCCCACTTCCTATTCCAAGATCCATCATCCTAGCCCTTCAATTCTCATCACCTTCCATCAAAGTAAGACATAAGAAGATTGGTGTTCCATTGGACCAAGAAGATTAAACGGTGGGTACTTTATAGGCCTAGATTTAATGCTTTGATGATGGACCAAGTGAGGCTTATTGATTGATGGCATGGATCTCACTTTGGACCCTAGATGTGGCCATTGGCCCACCTTGATTCTCATGATAATTCCATGATGGGGCCATTCACTACATGAAAATTGGAAAAAAAGGACGGATTTTGAGACGGTTGTGGACCGTCTCTAAAATTCTTTGGTTTAAAGACGGTTTAGAGCGGCCGTAAATCGTCTCTAAAATTTTAGACGGCTATTGATCGTCCCTAATATTGTCTTAAAATGTTGAATGTCCACAAATCATTTAAGACGGTCGGTCATCTGAGACGATCAAACACCGTCCGCATTAGAGACGGTCTTTGACCATCTTATATGCGGTCATCTAAGACGGTCATTGGCCTTCTGCATTAGAGACGGTCATTGGCCATCTTTTACTCGTAATATGAGACTGTCAAAGACCATCTCTATTAGAGACGGTCCTTAGCCGTCTTATAGCCCTGTCAAAGACCGTCTCTATTAGAGACTATCAATCTCTATTAGAGACTGTCAAAGACCGTCTCTAATGCTCAGGTCAAAAATTAAGAAGCTCAAAAAAATTATGAATTTTGAAAAAAAAATTAGTTGAGAAGCTTAGAAAAATAATTAACAATGTTTAAGAAAATTTTAAATTTTGAAAAAAAAAATAGTTGATAATTTTTTTAAAAAAGATTTTGATAAAAAAATGATATTTTGAAAAAGAAAATTAAAAAAATTAAAAAAAAATTGTGAAAAAATTGACAAATTGTAAAAAAAATATATTTTTTAAAAAAGAAAACTAGATTTTGTATTTTAATAAGAAAAATTGAAAAGTTAGATAACAAAAGTGAGATTTTGATGATGTGTTGTATATCCTTACCGCCCATACGTTTCTCCAACCCATTTTTGGGTCGGGTATAAAAAATTGTGTAGATTTAAATCTTAAGTGGACCACACCACTGGAAAGAATGATAATATAGCACCTTGCCATTAAAAATTATAAAGAGCCCATCGTAGGATTTTAGTAATGTTTATTTGCAATCCAACTTGTTGATATTATAAAGAAGATCTAGATGAAGGTAAACTACAAAGATCAAATTGATCCAAAACTTTTGTGGCCTTCAAAAGGTTCTTAATGGTTATTCATCAAATTGTTTTGATTGGTATGGCCCACCTAAGATTATTAACTTCTTATGATTTGAAATCACATCCTAAAATATGATGAAAAAATATATGGACGGTGTCGATATACATAAAATATATCAAGGTGGGCCCTACACGGTTAGAGTAACACCCATGAAGGAGTTACCTAAAATAGTAAAATGGTACTATAAGGTCACCTCATGGGAACTTCCCATGAGGTTAATCTGTGTGCGCCCCACCATGATGTGTGTAGAACATCAACACCATGCATTTGATGTGTCCCCTTTAAGTCCAAAAATCAGTCATATACGAAACTCAGGTGGGCCATAGCATCTAAAACTATGTGAAGACATCCATAAAACATATAAAAGCATTTGGTGGGGCCCACATGAGTTTTGGATGTGTATGAAACTTGGTCTAACTCCTCATCCAAGTGGGACATACATAATGAATGGGTTGGATCTATGAACCACATCTAGGTGAGCCCAATAAATGATTATGAATGTTTTAATGGGAGGGTAACCCTCTCAACTATAGTATGTAGTGTGGCCCACCCAAGTCATGGATTGACTTTATTTTTATGCTCGTGGCCCGCCATGGAATGGTGCATCTGATTGACGGGGTAGATCCAAAGTTCAAGTGGACCCACCATAGAAAAGAGTGGGATAGTGACACCCACTATTAAAACCTTCTTAGGGCCCACCGCGATGTTTATTTGAGATCCAATCTGATTATAAGTTAATATAGACATGGATGCGGTCGAAACTTGGTCTGATATCCCTCATCCAAGTGGGACACACATAATGAGTGGGTTGGATATGTGAATCACATTCAGGCAAGCCCAATATATGATTATGAATGTTTTAAAGAAACCCTTCTCTACTACATTTAGGTGAGTTACTCGTTACTTTTACCAGAGTAAACTCTATGGGGTCCATTGTTATTTATTTATTTTATCCACTCCATTCATCCATGTTAACAGATAATTTAAGGTTTAAAGAACAAAAAGGAAGCACATCCAAAGCTCAAGTGGACCACACCACAGGAAATAGTATGATTGAACCTCTACCATTTAAAATTTCTTAAAGGCCATAGAAGTTTTGGATCAAGCTGATGTTTGTGTTTTCTATTCATTCATATATTTTTGATATTATGAATAACCTTTAACCATTTTTGGACAATCTGATCAGTCCAGATTGAAAAGTAAATAACTTCAGATGTTTAAATCAAAATTCACTCAAATTGTTGATCAATCTTGTTTGCCCAATATCTCTCTCATATGTAGCATGATCGGGGCGAGTAACTAGTCAATTTGAGGGTAATGATCAGTAAAATAGAGTGAATGGACCAGATATGTAAAATAGGCCAAATATTCTGGTCAAAATTGTGACCTAACTTATTGACCTCGTGAGAACCTGTTATTTATTTATTTATTTTATCCACTCCATAAATCTATGTTAACGGATAATTTTAGGGTGTGATCCCAAAAATGAAGAAAATTAAAATCTCAAGTGGACCACAGCACATGAAACAGTTTGATTGAACATCTACCATTGAAAATTTTTTGAAGGCCAAAGAAGTTTTGGATCAAGCTGATGTTTGTGCTTTCTCTTCATCCATGTCTTTGTGATCATATTAATAGGTTGGATGACAAAAAAAAATTTACTTTAGACCCTAGGAAGGTTTCAACAGTGGAAATCACTATTCCACATTGTTTCTTATGTAATCGTCCACTTGAGTTTGGATCTACTTCAATTTTGGGATCAACCCCTAAAATTAGCATTAAAAATGGATGGATGGTGTTAATAAACCACATAAATTCATAGTGGGCCCAACTGAGTTTATTCAGTACGATAAAAGTGTACTAAGTAACTCAGTACACAATCCGCTCTCTCTCTCTCTCTCTCTCTCTCTCTCTCTCTCTCTCTCTCGTCGGTAGCTAATTTGCGTCCCCCTCTCCTCTCTCTCTCTCATCCTCCTCTTCTCTCTCTCTCTCTCTCAACCTGTCAGTAGCTAATCCGCGTCCCCCTCTCAGACTGTCAGTAGTCAATCCGTGTCTCCCTCTCCTCTCTCTCTCTCGCCCTCCTCTTTCTACTCCAAACCATAACCCATCATCCACCGACGATGTCCATAGTCTTCCCCATCTACGGTAGCAGCGGATCTCGTCCCAATGCATGGCCGCCCAACCTCCATCAACAACAGCTACCATCATAAGAGGCTACTCATCCCTCATTGTCAACAGCAGCTACCATCAAATTGAAGGTACTCTCTCTTGATCTCTATTCCTTCATCTCTGTCTATCTCACTTCCCCTTTCGATTTGGGGATTTCAGGGCTTACAGATTTGGGGATTTTAGGGCTTACAGATTTTAGGGATTTTAGGGCTTACAGATTTAGGGATTTTAAGGCTTACAGATTTAGGAATATTAGGGCTTACAGATTTTAGGGATTTTAGGGCTTACAGATCTTAGGGATTTTAGAGCTTATAGATTTGAGAATTTTAGGGCTTACAAATTTGGGGATTTTAGGGCTTACGGATTTGGGGATTTTAGGGCATACAGATTTTAGGGATTTTAGGGCTTACAGATTTGGGGATTTTAGGGCTTACAGATTTGGGGATTTTAGGGCTTATAGATTTGACCATACCATTCTCTTACATCATTGTAGATAAATGCTGATTTTTTTTTTTGAATTACTTTCATGTAGATAAATTATTGTCAGGATGTTATTTCCTTACTTTTACTGCTCCACTTTTAATCTTTAGTGATTTGTATTAAACACCTGTTGAAACTTGGAATGGCATTTTTCAGGCGCACATCTACTATCGTTCTAGGCACACATCCCTGCATGTGTCACTCTCACTGGGGCCCACATGATTACTGATCCCATTATTAGAACCGTCAAAATCTTCCATATGGAAAAATCCTAACCTTTCATTAGGTTGCCAAAAAACAGGTGAAGAAACAAAATACAACAAAAACATTAAAAAAAGAAAAGAAAAGAAAAAGAAAAGAGAAAAATACCAAGATGTTCTCTAGCTAGGATATTCTAGAATTTTTTATGAAGAGCCCTTGATGGTGAGGTCCATCATATCCGACAATTTGGATTGCCCATGGGCCTATATGATACTCAAGTGAGATATCAGAGCTCTCCATAAGGTGGGACAATATGACCAGGTCTTCTCCCTTAAATCAGGCCATTGTGCCCAAAAATGAGCTATTGGGTACAAAATAAATATCTAGCTAACTAAAAAAATTTAGTTATCCATTTATTTTGTTCATTTTGGCCCACTTGAAGAGTGAAATGTCCTGAATTTTTAGTGATTACATCTAATTAGTGTGCCGCACCTGATGGAAAGTTCGGATCTCCTGCACACATGAAATTGGCACTTGTGCTTGCATGTGGATGGCCAAGATCTAAACTAAGATAATAATATTTATTTTCCTAACTAAGATAATAATATTTTCTTAATGATTACTGCATTTACGATCTAAAGATGGAAATTTTCGACTGAGAGAAAAATTGGCGATTTTACCCAATTATTTTGCACCCTAGCTAAGGTATTAGGATGAACTCTTAGTTCAAAGGAATTTGATTCTTTCTCAATTTTCACTAAGTCAGCCCCATTTCTTTTAGAAGAGATCTAAGTGCTTCCTCATGCTGGTGGCATTCTTTGGAGTGGCCTGACCATTTAGACAGGCCGTGTTTATATTTGTATTTGCAGGTACCACACCCTTAACCTATAGCCTAAACCAATAACCTAAACCGGAACATAAACCCGAACCCGAACCTGAATTCCTAAACCTAAACCTATTCTCAAATCCCAAAACCTATAACTATAACCTAAACCTATAACCTAAACTCAATTCCCTAAACCTTAACCTACACCCTAACCTAAACCTATACTTATAACCTAAACTTATTCTCAAATCCCAAAACCTATAACTTAAACCTAAACCCGAACCCGAACCTAATTTACTAAACCTAAACCTACACCTATTCTCAATTCCCTAAACCTTAACCTATAACCTAACCTAAACCTAACTCTATAACCTACACTTATAACCTAAACCTATAACCTTAACCTAAACTTAAAAACTAACCTAAACCTTAACCTATAACCTATAACCTAAACCTAAACCTAAACCTTAACCTATAACCTAAACTTATAACCTTAACCTAAACCTATTCTCAAATTCCAACCAGAAACGATTTGAGATGACGTTTAATGATACTTTGTTAAATATGAAATTTATGACCATTAGTAACTTGGTTAATTAAAAAGAACTATGTAGTGGCTTGATCCCAATCTGACTTTTTGGGTACGTAGGTAGCCGTTCGTAATGTACTAGAATATCGGTGCAGCCACAAATCTTTTTTTTCCTTTGAATTATAACAGACTGTATGGGTTGCATTTTTCTCTGTCATATAGGTTGTGGCTATCAAAGATATAATATCACCTTCTTATAGGGAAACATTTAATGATGTGTACAGGTAAATTCATTTTTTCTTATTTCTTATATTGTTTCATAGTTATATTTATGTTGGTTTTAGAGTACAAGTAGTGATAAAAATTGTTGGTCGATTGTGGCTTATAGACAAAGGGATGAGTAACAAACAATACAAATATGGGAGGCATTCCCTAGGTATCCAGATGCTTTTAGATATATTTATGTTGTTTTTAAATGTATTAGCTCAAAATTGATGGAGCAGACCCGGATGTGCGTTGGAGCTATCCGAATGAGCGGGGGTCCCTGGAAGGTGGGAACCGCTGTTATGACCATGATGAAGCTGTCCATTTCCTATGGACAGCATTGGAGGGGCTTGGCCATTTGGACAGGCCGTGTTTATGTATTTGTTCAAAATTAATTAAGCAGACCCGGATGTACGTCAGAGTTATCCAGATGTTGAGCGGGGGTCCCTGGAAGGTGGGAACCGCTGTTATGACCATGATGAAGCTGTCTATTTCCTATGGACAGCATTGGAGGGGCCTGGCCATTTGGACAGGCCGTGTTTATGTATTTACTCAAAATTAATTAAGCAGACCCGGATGTACGTCAGAGTTATCCAGATGTTGATCGGGGGTCCCTTGAAGGTGGGAACCGCTATTATGACCATGATGAAGCTGTCCATTTCCTATGGACAGCATTGGAGGGGCCTTGCCATTTAGACAGGCCGTGTTATGTATTTGCTCGAAATTAATGGAGCAGACCCGGATATGCGTCGGAGCTATCCGGATGTTGAGGGGGGGTCCCTAGAAGGTGGGAACCGCTGTTATGACCATCATGAAGCTGTCCATTTCCTATGAACAGCATTGGAAGAGCCTGGCCAATTGGATCAGGCCGTGTTTATATCTGTATTTGCAGGGATCACACCCTTAACTTATAACCTAAACCTATTCTTCAATCCCAAAACTTATAACTACAACCTAAACCTTAACCTGAACCTATAACCTAAACTTAATTCCCTAAACCTTAACCTATAACCTAACCTAAACCTATTCTCAAATCTCAAAACCTATAACTATAACCTAAACCTTAACCAAAAACCTATAACCTAACTTAAACATAAACCTATAACCTTAACCTAAAGCTAAACCATTAACCTTAACCTTAACCTATAACCTTAACCTAAACCTATAACCTAAACCTAAAGCTAAACCTAAACCTATTCTCAAATCCCTAAACTTATAACCTAAACCGAAACCTATAACGTATAACCTATAAACTAAACCTATAACCTAAACCTTTTCTCAAATCCCTAAACCTATAACCTAAACCTAAACCTATAACCTATCACCTAAACCTATTTAACCTATAACATAAACTTAAACCTAAACCTAAACCTAAACCTAAACCTATAACCTAAACCCATAACCTATAACCTAAACCTAAAACCTAAACCTAAACATAAACCTTAACCTATAACCTAAACATTAACCTATAACCTATAACCTAAACTCAATTCCCTAAACCTTAACCTATAACCTAACCTTAACCTATAACCTAACCTAAACCTATAACCTTAACCTAAACATAAAACCTAAACCTAAACCTATACTTATAACCTAAACCTATTCTTATAACCTAAACCTATTCTCAAATCCCAAAACCTATAACCTAAACCTTAGCCTAAACCTACTCATATAACCTAAACCTAACCTATAACCTAAACCTATAAACTAAAGCTAAACCTAAAACCCAAACATAAACACGATCTCGAACCCGAACCTAATTTCCTAAACCTAAACCTTAACATATTCTCAAATCCCTAAACCTAAACCTATACCTATAACCTTAACCTAAACTTAAAACCTAAACCTAAACCTATACTTAAAACCTAAACCTATTCTTATAACCTAAACCTATTCTCAAAACCCAAAACCTATAACATAAACCTAAACCTTCACCTAAACCAAAACCTATAACCTAAACCTAAACCTACACTTATAACCTCTAACCTAAACCTATAACCTAAACCTAAACCTAAAACCCAAACGTAAACCCGATCTCGAACCGGAACCCAATTTCCTACACCTAAACCTTAACGTATTCTCAAATCCCTAAACCTAAACCTACACCTAATCCTAATCTCAACTCCCTAACCTAAACCTAAACCTAAACATGAAAACCTAAACCTAAACCCAAACCAGAACCCGATCCCTATTTCTTAAACCAAAACTTATAACCTTAACCTAAACCTATTCTCAAATCCCAAAACCAATAACCTAAACCTAAACCTTAACCTATAACCTAAACTAAATTCCCTAAACCTTCACCTAACCTAACCTAAACCTAAACCTTAACCTTAACCTAAACCAAAATCTATCACCTGAAACCTTAACCTATAACCTAAAACCTAAACTTATAACCTATAACCTAACCTTAACCTTAACCTATAACCTAAACCTTAACCTATAACTAAATCCTAAATGTATTCTCAAATCCCTCAACCTAAACCTACACCTAATCCTAATCTCAACTCCCTAACCTAAACCTAAACCTAAACTTGAAAACCCAAACCTAAACCCGATCCCGAACCCAAACCCGATTTCCTAAACCTAAACATTAACTTATTCTTAATTCCCTAAACCTATAGCTTATAACCTAAACCTAAACATTAACCTAAACCTAAACCTAAACCTAAACCTATAACCTTAACCTAAAATAAAAACTTATGACCGAAAACCATAACCTCTAACCTATAACCTTAACTTATAACCTATAACCTAACCTAAACCTAAACCTCAAACCTAAACCTTAACCTATAACCTAAAACCTAAACCTAAACCTAAAACCTAAATGTATTCTCAAATCCCTAAACCTAAACCTACACCTAATCCTAATCTCAAATCCCTAACCTAAACCTAAACCTAAACTTGAAAACCCAAACCTAAACCCGATCCCGAACCCGAACACGATTTCCTAAACCTAAACCTTAACCTATTCTCAATTCCCTAAACCTATAGCTTATAACCTAAACCTAAATCTTAACCTAAACCAAAACCTTAACCATAACCTAAACCTAAACCTAAACCTATAACCTTAACCTAAACCAAAACCTATGACCTAAAACCTTAACCTATAACCTATAACCTAAGCTTATAACCTATAACCTAACCTTAACCTAAACCTAAAACCTAAACCTTAACCTATAACCTATAACCTAAACCTAAACCTAAAACCTAAATGTATTCTCAAATCCCTAAACCTAAACCTACACCTAATCCTAATCTCAACTTCCTAACCTAAACCTAAACGTAAACATGAAAACCCAAACCTAAACCTGATCCCAAACCCGAACCCGATTATCTAAACCTAAACCTTAACCAATTCTCAATTCCCTAAACCTATAGCTTATAACCTAAACCTAAACCTAAACCTTAACCTAAACCTATAACCTTAACCTAAACCAAAACCTATGGCCTAAAACCTTAAACTAAATCTATAACCTAAACTTATAACCTATAACCTAACCTTAACCTAAACCTAAAACCTAAACCTTAACCTATAACCTAAAACCAAAATGTATTCTCAAATCCCTAAACCTAAACCTATACCTAATCCTAATCTCAACTCCCTAACCTAAACCTAAACCTAAACTTGAAAACCCAAACCTAAACTTGATCCCGAACCTGAACCCGATTTCCTAAACCTAAACCTTAACCTATTCTCGATTCCCTAAACCTATAGCTTATAACCTAAACCTAAATCTTAACCTAAACCTAAACCTAAACCTTAACCTAAACCTATAACCATAACCTAAACCAGAACCTTTGACCTAAAACCTTAAACTATAACCTATAACCTAAACTTATAACCTATAAACTAACCTTAACCTAAACCTATAACCTAAACCTAAACTTATAACCTAAAACCTAAAACCTAAATGTATTCTCAAATCTCTAAACCTAAACCTACACCTAATCCTAATCTCAACTCCCTAACTTAAACCTAAACCTAAACTTGAAAACCCAAACCTAAACCCGATCCCGAACCCGAACCCAATTTCCTAAACCTAAACCTTAACTAATTCTCAATTCCCTAAACCTATAGCTTATAACCTAAACCAAAACCTTAACCTAAACCTTAACCTAAACCTATAACCTTAACCTAATCCAAAACCTATGACCTAAAACCTTAACCTATAACCTATAACCTAAACTTACAACCTATAACCTAACAACCTAAACCAAAAACTTCAACCTTAACCTATAACCTAAAACCTAATGTCACGCCCCAGACTCGGTAACCGGACTCACAAGGAACCCGATGGCTGGTTCTGGCCGCAACAGCCTCTGTAGTACCCCATTCTCGGCTCCTAAGGTAGGTTCCGATCCTGGGATCCTACAAGGAGGATTTCTATAAAAGTATAATCATTTTCCAATATGAGCATACCCAAGATCATAGCAAGTAAATCTGAGAATAACAAAGGCACACATCGTAAAATCCACTATGAATTTGAACTTTTACAATCATCCATAAGGTCCAAAAGGACATAGATGAGAATAAAAGGAAAAGAGATAGAAATTAGCAACACTGGAGTCCTCACTGCTCAACTCTACTCCAACCTCTGCTGCTACGGCGGCTACCTAGAATCTCCTGCACGCATCAATCGTGCATAAGCTTATAGAAGCTTAGAGGGTGGTGTAAGTGTGTGACAATGGTGCACAGAAAAAAAGTAAGAGGTATAAGAAGAGAAGCATGATTAATGAGCATATCACTAGCCTTACCAAGGCTTACTATGAACGCAATGTAATGAGTAATGGGTGCCATACCAAGGCAATGCATGAATGGGACTTGTACAACCAATGCTAATGCGATGCAAGTAAGTCAGTAATCATATCTAAACCATAAGTCAAGTACATTTCCAATCATAAGGAAATCACCAGGGTCCATTACACTGCTGAATGACTGCCGCTTTGAGACCCTGCATAGTCAAACGAGTGTAAGAGACCTCATTACCCGCTTGTGGACAGCCAATCACCAGCAAGGCCTGACAGTAGCGGACCCATTTACTAGCTGGTCAGACTCAGCCTAGCAATGCCTCCTCACATCAGGTAGGTAAGGCCACACCCCTATCCAACTGACTACATGATAGTGGCAGTCACAGCCTAACGGTATAAGGCCCTCGTGCGCTCATATATTCCACCCGGTCACAGTGTTGGAGCAAATCCTTGGTACCATGAAAGTTTTAGGAATTTCACCCATGGGCATCCTATGCATCTGGTATGCTCAACTAATATTTTCGGTGTCCACCCATATGGCCATCTACGAATACCCCTGTGGAGGTAAGGCCCTGATGAAGTAAGGGCGGATATCCACAAGCTATGCAATGCCAGATGCATGAATCACACAATCACCCATACATCAATCCCAAGCATCCATCTCTCGGGGAGATACTAACATGTCCTACACAATGGTACAACCATGGCCAATCATACCTCAACTAAGCATGCATATGATGCGTATGGGAGTGGGCCATGAAGATGAATAGGGGTGTCAATGAGGTGAAGATGAACTCTCTACCTAACCATGAAGAGTCTAGGTACTTAACCAATTCTTCTTAAGGAATACAACCTCTAGTGGGGGCCCATATACCTGGGGTAGCCCACGAGACTAAGGAGAACAATGGTATGAGCCTAAATAGATGAAACGCGCCTAGCAAGGGTCTATGGTGGGCCTTTAACCACCCATAGAAGCCTATGGGCCTACCTTAGGGCCACCAATGTGGGCATCCAACCACAATTGGTCCCCAAGAGGTAGCCCATCTCTAATTGATCATGGATCAAGTCCCAAGGCCCACGCAACATCAGAAATAAGAAACAGGCAGCCATAATCATACCACAAACACTCATGTTGGGTTTCAGAAAGGCGGCCCAAGGCCTATCCAAAACATGGGTCCAAGGGAAACACACATAGCCCAACCTATATATACCACTGTGGGCTCATAGGGGAAAGGTTAGGGCCTAACATAAAGGCCACTAATCCCATATATTGTGGTGGCTTAGTGGGCAGCCCATTGCTCAAGCCACATGGGCAAATGTCATGCTCTTAGTCAAGTAAGTTGGGCCTACAACCCGACCCAAGTATTAAAGTTGATTTGGTGGGCAACTAAGGGCCCATCTACTTATGTAATCTGGCCCACTAACCCAATACAATAGTATGGTAAAAATGGCCCAAGAGTTCAATGGGCCTATCTGAAAAGTTCCAGCCCAATTGGGCCTAAAGAGTTCAACAACTAGCTACATTCATGGACCCGATTAAATTCAACTGTGGTGGGCCTCAAAAGTGCATTTATTAAGCCCAACATTTAAGGAACCAAAGGTATAAATTATTCCCTTTAAGATCTTCACAATGTGGTGGGCCTCACTCCTCAAAATTTTAGCCCAAAGGCCAAGCATAATTATAACAAGTTGCTGGATTTTTAACCCAACAAGTTTATGGGCCTTTTGGAGTCCAATAATTGTTTAATTTGATTAGGACATCAGCCCAAGTATTCCAGCTATCAATTTAAAGGGCCCCACTACATAGGGTTACATCATACGACACAAGGGAGTAGGTTGGCCACACTGCTAGACCAAAGTCCAGCAGGTAGCCCACATGGGGCATCCCATATAGGCCTAGGCGGTCCAAGACCTGGACGGCCTGGCTATACATACATCAAGGTAGGCTCCATGTACACTAAAGTGGGTCCCACAGGAGATGTACACATAGGTTACACCCTCCCTGCATGGGCCACCCATGGATAGGATGGCTGGGATATACAACACATCAAGGTGGGCCCATGAAGCAGGCTGGACGCCCTAGCCTGGGCGTCCCTGCCTAGCTGGACACTCCCGGCCCTACCACGGCCAAGTCAAATGTCTGTTGGGTCTAAAATTTTATAGAGTGATACTTCCATAGGTGGGTCACACCCTCACAAAATTTCAAAATTTTTGGACACTTAAAAATATTTTATTTTATTTAAATGAAATAGACTGTCCAGAAAATTGGACTGATCTGGACACCATATTGTAATGGGCCGGTCTAGCCACCACCATGGTGTGTACAGGTGTCCATTGGACCTAAAATTTTGTATCTAAGTCATAAAATGGGTGGACCACCTCTCTATAAATTTTTATGATTTTAGGATACCCAAAAGTATTTTAATTAATTTAAAGGATACAATCTGTATAGGGTGGAGTATTGCTGGAATATGACTGTGCTGAAGTTGGGTCATTCCAATGGGTGGGTCATGGGCCTCCAAAATTCTAGAAATTGAGGAAAAAGGTCTCTCATCATGTATACAATAACATAAAACCCAAAAATTTGGCCCGTCATCATCAAAATAATTTATGAATTTCAGTTTACAACAGTCTACATTGCTGGACTGCACAGCAGAAAATCAGGCTGACCACCCCTCTTGGCCCACCCTTTTGAATAACCAAATGGAGTCATTTGGGGCTGAAATTTGGTATAATTGTAGGTGGGGTCCACAAATTTAAGAAAAATATATTACATGGGACCAAACACCCCTCCAAATGCCCAAAAATCTGGTCTTAAGATGACCCAAAAATCTGTCCAAACCACCCCCAAAAGATAATTAAAAGGGAAATAAATCACCATTTTCTTAGGGTGGGGTCCACCTAGATGGGTCACACAACTCTCACACCCAAGCCCCTTCCAAGATCACCCATAATATCAAGCCCAAAGGCTGTCCAAAACATGACAAGAATATGGGGCAACAAGGTGGGCCATGACATCTAACCACTTGGGCCTAGTTGCATGGCACATTAAGTGGGCCACACATACATCAGATTTGTAAATGCTATAGTTTATATCCCTGTCTGTTGTCAAATTTGTGGTGCCAAAATCACTGTTATATATAACTTGCATAAGTGAAGCTCTCTCAAGGATCAACATTCATGAAAAAGCTAAGCTCACAACAAGCAAAGCTCACAAGTACAAGGATCAATCTTGAATGCAAGAACTGCTCACAAGACAAGACTCAAGCTACAAGACTTCAAGAAGAGTACAAGGCAGTTTGTAAAGAACTCAAGACACTTTCAAGATTGAGCTACATCAAGATTTCAAGATTGAACTACATCAAGACTTCAAGGCTCATACTTCAAGGTCACGATTTCCTAATGTTTCAATGTCCTTACTTCATGGTTGAGGTTTCACTGACCTTAGGTTGACCTTAGAAGTAGGTCACTTTGGATACATAAATCGAATGTTTATTTTACATAAGTTTGGTCTGTTCTTCGACTAGTCCTAGGCCTTCTTCGACTAGTCCTAGAGTTGCTTCGACCAGTTTAAGAAATTCCTCGATCAGTCGTGAGTTTGCTACAAATTTCGGATAAAATCTGTTAGGCTTCGACTAGTCCAGGAAACTATTCGACCAGTCGAAGGAACAGTGTCGACTGCATCTTCGACCAGTCGAAAATCTTTGACTCAAAATCCAGCGATGTTTTTCAGGTTCTTCGACTAGTCGAAGGTGACCTACGACCAGTCGAAGGAGACCTTCGACCAGTCGTAGAATGGTCAAAGCTTATCGCGCCTGATTTTTCAAATATCTGTTATTGCTTCGACTAGTCGAAGAGCTCCCTAGACCAGTCGAAGACGCGATCTGCTCACCTATAAATAGGGCACGAATCTCAGAAGAAATCATCGAATTAATTAATCCATTCAAGCCAATCTTCGTCGAACTTCTGAGAGATAATTATGTGCTCCATCTAAGCTAAGTGTGCTTATTTAATATTCTCTTTCCTTAGCTTTATTTAATTGATTTTGTTTCTGCTATTCCAATCTAATTTGATAAGAGGAATTGTTATTCCCTTTCTTTGGAATCAAAATCAATTAAGGCAAGCCCTATTTGGTTTAATTTAAAATCTATTAGAATTAGAACCATTGTAATTGAGTACTGGACATTGAACTTGGACATTCAATCATCTACTCTGATTTAGTTCTACCGGGCTACTACAATGAAGGAGATAATCAGGTATTTTACATTTAATTGTAAATTCCTTTCTGTTTTGGTTTCTTTCAAGATTTGCCAGAAAAATCTTGTTGTATTGGTTATCTGAGGAGAGCTAGGAAAACTCAGAAGTGGGTTTTTCCTAATTGTGTAAGCCCACAGACAAAGATACAATTGTAAAGGTTTTGGGTGAACCTGGGAAAACCTATTTTGTTAGTGAACGCTAATATCCCCTGTGTGAGGATATTAGGAGTGGAGTAACATTCTGTGTGGCTGTTGTTTAACAGTTGGTGAACACACAGGCGAACCACTATAATCCCTTGTGTTGTGGTTGAATGATTTATACTTCTAATCTTTAATTATTCTTTTATGGGATGTATGTATGGTGGTGAATGTTGTAATCAGTTAATTCAAGCATTGTAAGAATTTTGTAATAGTTTAGAATTTATTTTCTGTTATTCCTTTATCAGCTTGATATTCAATTTTCTTTAAAAGTTGTTCCAGCAAGGTTGCCCTGCCATTTTTATGGTGTATGGCTGTCCCTAGAACAATACATTTGTGATTACAATTTATTTCAATTCAGTTTGTATTTATTTCTGTATTCCTCTTTGGTTTGAGATTTGATACAAAGATCTTTCTAGAAATAAGGTTGTCCTACCATAAACTCTGGTTTTTGGTGTAAGGTTGTCCTGAGAACAACATTTGTATCAACCTCTCAAGATCTGAATTTTAAGGTTATTTTACTTTCTTGCATTGTGATTTATTTTGGCTATCATATTCTTTTTAATTTCGCTGTTATAAGTTTTATTTGGCATTGTCCTATTCACCCCCCCTCTAGGACATATAGCTAGGCCTTTTCAAGATTTACTATAAATATAGGAAAGAAAAGATGGAGAAGAAACACAATCCGGCCATGGGGTAGGGCCCCGCCACTAATGGGCCCTCCCAAGAATGAATCATACCCCTACAACTACATTGATTGTACATGCAACATAAAATCACTACATGCATGATCTATAATTGCTATGGATGGTTGGGATGCCATCCCAACATGATCTTTAGGGTTTAGATGACCTTAAGATGGAGTGGATCATCAAATACATCATGATGGGGTCCATGGAGAATGGCCCCATCATGGATCATGACATGCATGTAGGATGGACCAAGGGGCCACATCCATGGGATCAAATGGGATCCCCACCATGGATTGGTGGGTCTCATATGATCCATTTAGGAAGAAAAATAAGATCAAAGGGTAGAAAAGAAGATCAGAAATTATAATCACCCACCTTAATGGATCCCACTCTAAAGTTACATCAATCTTCTCTTCAAGCTCCAAGGGACATGTTTCAATGGGTGAGATGGATTGTTGAAGGTTAGATGGGAGGGAATTTGAGGGAGAAGGGGCTGGAGAAGAGAGGAAGATGGAAGGGAGGTTGCTGGAAATTCTAGCAATGGAGGGAAATGAGAGGGAGGGAGAGAATAAAGAGAGAGAAAAATGCCATTATTATTTTGTAAGAGAAGTCATCATAGCATAGGGAGGATATTACAATGTTTAGGCCTTTAGACTAGGCTTGGGTGGTGTTTGTTGAGATGGGTGGTGTTTCCATAGCATTTTTATGGTGTGTGTGTGTAGTGTGCATGGGGACTTGTGCCATGGGTGATGGTGGTTCACATGCATTCCACTTAAGTGGGCCACATGATCAATGGTCATATAATGAAATGTACACAACTTTTGATCTACATATCGGATTTATGCACAAAATGCGGTGTTGGAATCTCGGAGACGATGCGGTCACAATGACAGTGGTCTCGGGTCAATGTGAGTTGGTTCTACATGATCAAACTCAAGGATGACTGCAAACACTATCTGAGGGTCACGGGTCGGCAGAATTTGACCGGTAGGACCGTAGGACCAAAATGGATAAAGTGCATACCCACACACAAACATGCACACATGCTAACTTGGGACAGGTCTCACACTAAAACCTAAACCTAAAACCTAAATGTATTCTCAAATCCCTAAACCTAAACCTACACCTAATCCTAATCTCAACTCCCTAACCTAAACCTAAACCTAAACTTGAAAACCCAAACCTAAACATGATCCCAAACCCGAACCCGATTTCCTAAACCTACACCTTAACCTATTCTCAATTCCCTAAACCTATAGACTATAACCTAAACCTAAACCTTAACCTAAACCTAAACCTAAACCTTAACCTAAACCTATAACCTTAACTTAAACCAAAACCTATGACCTAAAACCATAACCTATGACCTATAAACTAAACTTATAACCTATAACCTAACCTTAACCTAAAGCTAAAACCTCAACCTTAACCTATAACCTATAACCTAAACCTAAACCTAAAACCTAAATGTATTCTCAAATACCTAAACCTAAACCTACACCTAATCCTAATCTCAACTCCCTAACCTAAATCTAAACCTAAATAGAAAACCCTAACCTAAACCCGATCCCGTACCCGAACACGAACTCGATTTCCTAAACCTTAACCTTAACCAATTCTCAATTTCCTAAACCTATAGATTATAACCTAAACCTAAACCTCAACCTAAACCTACACCTAAACCTATAACCTTAACCTAAACCAAAACCTATGACCTAAAACCTTAACCTATAACCAATAACCTAAACTTATAACCTAAAACCTAACAATAACCTAAATCTAAAACCTAAACCTTTAGCTAAAACCTAAAACCTAAACCTAAACCAAAAAACTAAATGTATTCTCAAATCCCTAAACCTTAACCTACACCTAATCCTAATCTCAACTCCCTAACCAAAACCTAAACCTAAACTTGAAAACCCAAACCTAAACCCGATCACGAACCCAAACCCAAACCCGATTTCCTAAACCTAAACATTAACCTATTCTCAATTCCCTAAATGAATAGCATATAACCTAAGCCTAAACCTAAACCTAAACCTAAACCTAAACTGTAACCTAAACCTATAACCTAAATGTATTCTCAAATACCTAAACCTAAACCTACACATAATCCTAATCTCAACTCCCTAACCTAAATCTAAACCTAAATTGAAAACCCTAACCTAAACCGATCCCGTACCCGAATACGAACCCGATTTCCAAAAACTAAACCTTAACCAATTCTCAATTCCCTAAACCTATATATTATAACCAAAACCTAAACCTCAACCTAAACCTTAACCTAAACCTATAACCTTAACCTAAACCAAAACCTATGACCTAAAACCTTAACCTATAACCTATAACCTAAACTTGTAACCTAAAACCTACCAATAACCTAAACCTAAAACCTAAACCCTTACCTAAAACCTAAAACCTAAACCTAAACCAAAAAACTAAATGTATTCTCAAATCCCTAAACCTTAACCTACACCTAATCCTAATCTCAACTCCCTAACCAAAACCTAAACCTAAACTTGAAAACCCAAACCTAAACCCGATCACGAACCCAAACCCAAACCCGATTTCCTAAACCTAAACATTAACCTATTCTCAATTCCCTAAATGAATAGCATATAACCTAAGCCTAAACCTAAACCTAAACCTAAACCTAAACTGTAACCTAAACCTATAACCTAAATGTATTCTCAAATACCTAAACCTAAACCTACACATAATCCTAATCTCAACTCCCTAACCTAAATCTAAACCTAAATTGAAAACCCTAACCTAAACCGATCCCGTACCCGAATACGAACCCGATTTCCAAAAACTAAACCTTAACCAATTCTCAATTCCCTAAACCTATATATTATAACCAAAACCTAAACCTCAACCTAAACCTTAACCTAAACCTATAACCTTAACCTAAACCAAAACCTATGACCTAAAACCTTAACCTATAACCTATAACCTAAACTTGTAACCTAAAACCTACCAATAACCTAAACCTAAAACCTAAACCCTTACCTATAACCTAAAACCTAAACCTAAACCTAAAAACTAAATGTATTCTCAAATCCCTAAACCTTAACCTACACCTAATCCTAATCTCAACCCCCTAACCTAAACCTAAACCTAAACTTGAAAACCCAAACCTAAACCCGATCCCAAACCCGAACCCGAACCCGATTTCCAAAACCTAAACATTAACCTATTCTCAATTCCCTAAACGTATAGCAAATAACCTAAGCCTAAACCTTAACCTAAACCTAAACCTAAACCTAAACCTATAACCTAAAACCTAAACCTAAACCTAAGACATAAATTTATTCACAAATCCCTAAACCTAAACCTACACTTAATCCTAATCTCAACTCCCTAACCTAAACCTAAACCTAAACTTGAAAACCCAAACCTTAAATCGATCCCGAACCCGAACCCGATTTTCTAAACCTAAACCTTAACCTTAACCTTAACCTTAACCTTAACCTTAACCTAAACCTTAACCTAAACCTGAACCTAAACCTATCTTAAGCTAAAACAAAACCTATGAACTAAAACCATAACCTATAACCTATAACCTAAACATATAAACTATAACCTAACGTTACCCTAAACCTAAAACCTAAACCTTGACGTAAAACCTAAAGCCTAAACCTAAACCTAAAACCTAAATGTATTCTCAAATCCCTAAACCTAAACCTACACCTAATCCTAATCTTAACTCCCTAACCTAAACCTAAACCTAAACTTGAAAACCCAAACCTAAACCTGATCCCGAACCCGAACCCGATTTCCTAAACCTAAACCTTAACCTATTCTCAATTCCCTAAACCTATAGCTTATAACCTAAACCTAAACCTTAACCTAAACCTAAACCTAAACCTTAACCTAAACCTATAACCTTAACCTAAACCAAAACATATGACCTAAAACCTTAACCTATAACCTAAACTTATAACCTATAACCTAACCTTAACCTAAACCTAAAACCTAAACCTTAACCTAAAACCTGATCCCTAACACGAACCCGATTCCTAAACCTAAACCTTAACCATATTCTCAATCCCTAAACCTATAACCTTAACCTAACCTAACTCAACTCCCTAACCTAAACCTAAACCTAAACCTTAAAACCAAAACCTAAACCACCAAAACCTATGAACCTAAACCTTAACCTATTCTCAATTCTCTAAACCTAAAGCTTATAACCTAAACCTAAACTTAACCTAAACCTAAACATAAACCTTAACCTAAACCTATTACCTAAAACCTAAACCTAAAACTAAAACCTAAATATATTCTCAAATCCCTAAACCTAAACTTACACCTAATCCTAATCTCAACTCCCTAACCTAAACCTAAACCTAAACTTGAAAACCCAAACCTAAAGCCGATCCCGAACTCGAACCCGATTTCCTAAACCTAAACCTTAACCTATTCTCAATTCCCTAAACCTAAAGCTTATAACCTAAACCTAAACTTAACTTAAACCTAAAACAAACCCTTAACCTAAACCTATTACCTATAACCTAAACCTAAACCTAAAACCTAAATGTATTCTCAAATCCCTAAATATATACCAACACCAAATCCTAATCTCAACTCCGTAACCTAAACCTAAACCTAAACCTGATCCCGAACCCGAACCCGATTTCCTAATCCTAAACCTTAACCTATTCTTAATTCCCAAAACCTATAGCTTATAACCTAAACATTAACCTAAACCTAAACCTATAACCTTAACCTAAACCAAAACCTATGACCTAAACCCTTAACCTATAACATATAACATAAACTTATAACTTATAACCTAACCATAACCAAAACCTAAAACCTAAACCTTAACCTATAACCTAAAACCTAAACCTAAACCGAAAACCTAAATGTATTCTCAAATCCCTAAACCTCAACCTACACCTAATCCTAATCCCAACTACCTAACCTAAACCTAAACCTAAACTTGAAAACCCAAATCTAAACCCGATCCCGAACCTGAACCCGATTTCCTAAACCTAAACCTTAACCTACTCACAATTCCCCAAACCTACAGATTATAAGCTAAACCTAAACCTCAACCTAAACCTTAACCTAAACCTATAACCTTAACGTAAACCAAAACCTATGACCTAAAACCTTAACCTATAACCTATAACCAAAACTTATAACCTAAAAGCTAACCTTACCCTAAACCAAAAACCTAAACCTTTACTTATAATCTAAAACCTAAACCTAAACCTAAAACCTAAATGTATGCTCAAATCCCTAAAGCTAAACCTACACCTAATCATAATCTCAATACCCTAACCAAAACCTAAACCTAAACTTGAAAAGCCAAACCTAAACCCGATCCCGAACCCGAACCCGAACCCGAACCTGATTTCCTAAACCTAAACCTTAACCTATTCTCAATTCCCTAAACCTATAGCTTATAACCTAAATCTAAACCTAAACCTTAACCTAAAACTAAACCTAAACCTATAACCTATAACCTAAACTTAAACCTAAAACCTAATTGTATTCTCAAATCCCTAAACCTAAACCTACACTTAATCCTAATCTCTACTCCCTAACCTTAACCTAAACCTAAACTTGAAAACCCAAACCTTAACCCTATCCCGAACCCGAACCCGATTTCCTAAACCTAAACCTTAACCTATTCTCAATTCCCTAAACCTATAGCTTATAACCTAAACCTAAACCTAAACTTGAAAACACAAACCTAAACCTGATCCCGAACCTGAACCCGATTTTCTAAACCTAAACCTTTACCTATTCTCAATTCCCTAAACCTATAGATTATAACCTAAACCTAAACCTCAACCAAAACCTAAACATAAACCTTAACCTAAACCTATAACCTTAACGTAAACCAAAACCTATGACCAAAAACCTTAACCTATAACCTATAACCTAAACTTATAACCTATAAGCTAACCTTACCCAAAACCTAAAACCTAAACCTTTACTTATAACCTAAAACCTAAATGTATTCTCAAATCCCTAAACCTAAATCTACACCTAATCCTAATCTCAACACCCTCACCTAAACCTAAACCTTAACTTGAAAAGCCAAACCTAAACCCGAACCCGAACCTGATTTCCTAAACCTAAACCTTAACCTATTCTCAATTCCTTAAAGCTATGGCTTATAACCTAAACCTAAACCTAAACCTTAACCTAAAACTAAACCTAAACCTATAACCTATAACCTAAACCTAAACCTAAAACCTAATTGTATTCTCAAATCCCTAAACCTAAACCTATAGTTAATCCTAATCTCAACTCCCTAACCTAAGCCTAAACCTAAACTTGAAAACCCAAACCTTAACCCGATCCCGAACCCGAACCCAATTTCCTAAACCTAAACCTTAACCTATTCTCATTTCCCTAAAACTATAGCTTATAACCTAAACCTTAACCATAACCTAAACCAAAACCTTAACCTTAACCTAAACCTAAACCTAAACATATAACCTTAACCTAAACCAAAACCTATGACCTGAAACCTTAACCTACAACCTATAACCTAAACTTATAACCTATAACCTAACCTTAACCTAAACCTAAAACCTAAACCTAAGCCTATAACTTAAAACCTAAACGTAAACCTAAAACTTAAATGTATTCTCAAATCCCTAAACCTAAACCTACACCAAATCCTAATCTCAACTCCATAACCTAAACCTAAACCTTAACTTGAAAACCCAAACCTAAACCCGATCCCATACCCGAACACCAACCCGATTTCTTAAACCTAAACCTTAACCAATTCTCAATTCCCTAAACCTATAGATTTTAACCTAAACCAACACCTAAACCGTAACTATAACCTTAACCTAAACAAAAACATATGACCTAAAACCTTAACCTATAAACTATAACCTAAACTTATAACCTATAACCTAACCATAACCTAAAACCTAAACCTAAACCTAAAAACTAAATGTATTCTCAAATCCCTAAACCAAAACCTACACCTAGTCCTAATCTCAAGACCCTAACCTAAACCTAAACCTAAACTTGAAAAGCCAAACCTAAACCCAATCCCGAACCCGAACCCAAACCCGATTTCTTAAACCTAAACCTTAACCTATTCTCAATTCCCTAAACCTATAGCTTATAACCTAAACCTAAACCTTAACCTAAACTTATAACCTATAACCAAAACTTAAACCTAAAACCTAAACCTTAACCAATAACCTAAAACCTAAATGTATTCTCAAATCCCTAAACCTAAACCTACACCTAATCCTAATCTCAACTCCCTAACCTACACCTAAACCTAAACTTGAAAACCCAAACCTAAACCCGATCCCATACCCGAACACCAACCCGATTTCCTAAACCTAAACCTTAACCAATTCTCAATTTCCTAAACCTATAGATTATAACCTAAACCTAAACCTCAACCTAAACCTACACCTATACCTTAACCTAAACCAAAACCTATGACCTAAAACCTTAACCTATAAGCTATAACCTAAAATTATAACCTATAACCTAACCATAACCTAAACCTAAAACCTAAACCTTTACCTATAACCTAAAACATAAACCTAAACCTAAAAACTAATTGTATTCTCAAATCCCTAAACCTAAACCTACACCTAATCCTAATCTCAACTCCCTAACATAAACCTAAACCTAAACTTGAAAACCCAAACCTAAACCCGATCCCGAACCCGAAACCAAACCTGATTTCCTAAACCTAAACCTTAACCTATTCTCAATTCTCTAAACCTATAGCTTATAACCTAAACCTAAACCTTAACTTAAAACTAAACCTTAGCCTAAACTGAAACCTAAACCTATAACCTATAACCTAAACCTGAACCTAAAACCTAAATTTATTATCAAATCCCTAAACCTCAACCTACACTTAATCCTAATCTCAACTCCCTAACCTAAAGCTAAACCTAAACTTGAAAACCCAATCCTTAACCCGATCCAGAAAACAAACCCGATTTCCTAAACCAAAACCTTAACCTAATCTCAATTCCCTAAGCTTATAGCTTATAACCTAAACCTAAACCATAACCTTAACCTAAACCTAAACCTTAACCTAAACCTGAACCAAAACCTATCTTAAGCTAAAACAAAAATTATGACCTAAAACCTTAACCTATAACCTATAACCAAAACTTATAAACTATAACCTAACGTTACCCTAAACCTAAAACGTAAACCTTAACCTATAACCCTAAACCTAAACCTAAACCAAAAACCTAAATGTATTCTCAAATCCCTAAACCTAAACCTACACCTAATCCTAATCTTAACTCCATAACCGAAACCTAAACCTAAACTTGAAAACCCAAACCTAAACCTGATCCCGAACCCGAACTTGATTTCCTAAACCTAAACCTTAACCTATTCTTATTTCCCTAAACCAATAGCTTATAACCTAAACCTAAACCTTAACCTAAACCTAAACCTAAACCTTCACCTAAACCTATAACCTTAACCTAAACCAAAACCTATGACCTAAAACCTTAAACTATAACTTAAACTTATAACCTATAACCTAACCATAACCTAAACCTAAAACCTAAACCTTCACCTAGAAACTAAAACATAAACCTAAACCTAAAACCTAAACCTTCACCTAGAAACTAAAACATAAACCTAAACCTAAAACCTAAATGTATTCTCAAATCCCTAAACCTAAACCTACACCTAATCCTAATCTCAACTCCCTAACATAAACCTAAACCTAAACTTCAAAACGCAAACGTAAACCTGATCCCGAACCCCAACCCGATTTCCTAAACCTAAACCTTAACCTATTCTCAATTCCCTAAACCTATAGTTTATAACCTAAACCTAAACTTAACCTAAACCTAAACCTAAACCTAAACCTAAACCTTAACCTAAACCTAAACGTAAACCTATAACCTATAACCTAAACCTAAACCTAAAACCTAAATGTATTCTCAAATCCCTAAAGCTAAACCTACACCTAATCCTAATCTCAACTCCCTAACCTAAACCTAAACCTAAACTTGAAAACCCAAACCTAAACCTGATCCCGAACACGAACCCGATTTCCTAAACCTAAACCTTAACCTATTCTCAATTCCCTAAACCTATAGCTTATAACCTAAACCTAAACCTTAACCTAAACCTATAACCTTAACCTAAACCAAAACCTATAACCTAAAACCTTAAACTATAACCTGAACTTATAACATACAACCAAACCTTAACCTAAACCTAAAACCTAAACCTTAACCTAAATCCTAAAACCTAAACCTAAACCGAAAACCTAAATGTATTCTCAAATCCCTAAACCTAAACCTACACCTAATCCTAATCTCAACTCCCTAACCTAAAATTAAACCTAAACTTGAAAACACAAACCTAAACCTGATCCCGAACCCGAACCCGATTTCCTAAAACTAAAATTAACCTATTCTCAATTCCCTAAACCTATAGCTTATAACCTAAACCTAAACTTTTTCTAAACCTAAACCTAAACCTTAACCTAAACCTATAACCTATAACCTAAACCTAAACCTAAAACCTAAATGTATTCTCAAATCCCTAAACCTAAACCTACACCTAATCCTAATCTCAACTCCCTAACCTAAACCTAAACCTAAACTTGAAAACCCAAACCTAAACCTGATCCCGAACCCGAACCCGATTTCCTAAACTTAAACCTTAACCTATTCTTAATTCCCTAAACCTATAGCTTATAACCTAAAACTAAGGCTAAACCTTAACCCAAACCTAAACCTATAACCTTAACCTAAACCAAAACCAATGACCTAAAACCTTAACCTATAACATATAAACTAAACTTATAACTTATAACCTAACCTTAACCTAAACCTAAAACCTAAACCTTAACCTAAAACCTAAAACCTAAACCTAAACCAAAAACCTAAATGTATTCTCAAATCCCTAAACCTAAACCTACACCTTATCCAAATTCCAACTCCCTAACCTAAACCTAAACCTAAACTTGAAAAACGAAACCTAAACCCGATCTCGAACCTGAACCCGATTTCCTAAACCTAAAGCTTAACCTATTCTCAATTCCCTAAACCTATAGATTATAACCTAAACCTAAACCTTAACCCAAACCTAAACATAAACCTTAACCTAAACCTAGAACCGTAGCCTAAACCAAAACATATGACCTAATACCTTAGCCAATAACCTATAACCAAAACTTATAACCTATAACCTAACTTTAACCTAAACCTAAAACCTAAACCTTTACTTATAACCTAAAACCTAAACCTAAACCTAAAACCTAAATGTATTCTGAAATCCCTAAAGCTAAACCTACACCTAATCCTAATCTCAACACCTTAACCTAAACCTAAACCTAAACTAGAAAAGCTAAACCTAAACCCGATCCCGAACCCGAACCCCAACCCCAACCCGATTTCCTAAACCTAAACCTTAACCTATTCTCAATTCCCTAAACCTATTGCTTATAACCTAAACCATAACCTAAAACTAAACCTAAACCTATAACCTATAACCTATAACCTAAACCTAAACCTAAAACCTAAATGTATTCTCAAATCCCTAAACCTAAACCTAAACCTATACTTGAAAACCCAAAACTTAACCCGATCCCGAACCCGAACCCGATTTCCTAAACCTAAACCTTAACATATTCCCAATTCCAAAAACCTATAGCTTATAACCTAAACTTAAACCTAAACCTTAACCTAAAACTAAACCTAAACCTATAACCTATAACCTAAACCTAAATGTGTTCTCAAATCCCAAAACCCAAACCTACACCTAATCCTAATCTCAACTCCCTAACCTAAACCTAAACCTAAACTTGAAAACGCAAACCTAAACCAGATCCCGAATCCGAACCCTATTTCCTAAACCTAAACCTTAACCTATTCTTAATTCCCTAAACCTATAGCTTCTAACCTAAACCTAAACCTTAACCTAAACCTAAACCTATAACCTTAACCTAAACCAAAACCTATGACCTAAAACCTTAACCAATAACCTATAACCTAAACTTATAACTTATAACCTAACCTTAACCAAAACCAAAAACCTAAATGTATTCTCAAATCCCTAAACCTAAACCTACACCTAATCCTAATCTTAACTCCCTAACCTAAACCTAAACCTAAACTTGAAAACCCTAACCTAAACCTGATCCCGAACCCGAACCCGATTTCCTAAACCTAAACCTTAACCTATTCTCAATAGCCTAAACCTATAGCTTATAACCTAAACCTAAACTTAACCTAAACCTAAACATAAACCTAAACCAAAACCTTAACCTAAACCTAAACCTATTACCTATAACCTAAACCTAAACCTAAAACCTAAATGTATTCTCAAATCCCTAAACATATACCTACACCTAATCCTAATCTCAACTCCCTAACCTAAACCTAAACCTAAACTTGAAAACCCAAACCTAAACCTGATCCCGAACCCGAACCTGATTTCTTAAACCTAAACCTTAACCTATTCTTAATTCCCTAAACCTATAGCTTATAACCTAAACATAAACATGAACCTTAACCTAAACTTAAACCTATAACCTTATCCTAAACCAAAACCTATGACATAAAACCTTAACCTATAACATATAACCTAAACTTTCAACTTATAACCTAACCTTAACCAAAACCTAAAACCTCAACCTTCACCTATAACCAAAAACCTAAAACTAAACCTAAAACCTAAATGTATTCTCAAATCCCGAAACCTAAACCTACACCTAATCCTAATCCCAACTACCTAACCTAAACCTAAACCTAAACCCGATCTCGAACCTGAACCCGATTTCCTAAACCTAAACCTTAACCTATTCTCAATTCCCTAAACCTATAGATTATAACCTAAACCTAAACCTCAACCTAAACCTTAACCTAAACCTATAACCTTAACGTAAACCAAAACCTATGACCTAAAACCTTAACCTATAACCCATAACCTAAACTTATAACGTATAAGCTAACCTTACCCTAAACATAAAACCTAAACCTTTACTTATAATCTAAAACCTAAACCTAAACCTAAAACCTAAATGTATTATCAAATCCCTAAAGCTAAACCTACACCTAATCCTAATCTCAACACCTTAACCTAAACCTAAACCTGAACTTGAAAAGCCAAACCTAAACCCGATCCCGAACCCGAACCCGAACCTGATTTCCTAAACCTATACCTTAACCTATTCTCAATTCCCTAAACCTATAGCTTATAACCTAAATCTAAACCTAAACCATAACCTAAAACATAACCTAAACCTATAACCTGTAACCTAAACCTAAACCTAAAACCTAATTGTATTCTCAAATCCCTAAACCTAAACCTACACTTAATCCTAATCTCTACTCCCTAACCTAAACCTAAACCTAAACTTGAAAATCCAAACCTTAACCCGATCCCGAACCCGAACCCTATTTCCAAAACCAAAACCTTAACCTATTCTCAATTCCCTAAACTTATAGCTTATAACCTAAACCTAAACATTAACCTTAACCTAAACCTAAACCTTAACCTAAACCTATCTTAACCTAAAACAAAACCTATGACCTAAAACCTTAACCTATAACCTACAACCAAAACTTATAAACTATAACCTAACGTTACCCTAAACCTAAAACCTAAACTTTAACCTATAACCCTAAACCTAAACCTAAACCTAAAACCTAAATGTATTCTCAAATCCATAAACCAAAACATATACCTAATCCTAATCTTAACTCCCTAACCTAAACCTAAACCTAAACTTGAAAACCCAAACCTAAACCTGATCCCGAACCCGAACACGATTTCCTAAACCTAAACCTTAACCTATTCTCAATTCCCTAAACCTACAGCTTATAACCTAAACCTAAACCTAAACCTAAACCTTAACCTAAACCTATTACCTTAACCGAAACCAAAACCTATGACCTAAAACCTTAAACTATAACCTAAACCTATAACCAATAACCTAACCTTAACCTAAACCTTCATCTAAAACCTAAAACCTAAACCTAAACCTAAAATCTAAATGTATTCTCAAATCCCTAAACCTAAACCTCCACCTAATCCTAATCTCAACTCCCTAACCTAAACCTAAACGTAAACTTCAAAATGCAAACCTAAGCCCGATCCCGAACCCCAACCCGATTTCCTAAACCTAAACCTTAACCTATTCTCAATTCCCTAAACCTAGAGCTTATAACCTAAACCTAAACTTAACCTAAACCTAAACCTAAACCTAAACCTAAACCTTTACCTAAACCTAAACGTAAATCTATAACCTATAACCTAAACCTAAACCTATAACCTAAATGTATTCTCAAATCCCTAAACCTAAACCTACACCTAACCCTAATCTCAACTCCCTAACCTAAACTTAAACCTAAACTTGAAAACCCAAACCTAAACCCGATCCCGAACCTGAACCCGATTTCCTAAACCTAAACCTTTACCTATTCTCAATTCCCTAAACATATAGATTATAACCTAAACCGAAACCTCATCCAAAAATTAAACCTAAACCTTAACCTAAACCTATAACCTTAACGTAAACCAAAACCTATGACCTAAAACCTTAACCTATAACTTATAACCTAAACTTATAACCTATAAGTTAACCTTACCTAAAACCTAAAACTTAAACCTTTACTTATAACCTAAAACTTAAACCTAAACCTAAAACCTAAATGTATTCACAAATCCATAAACCTAAACCTACACCTAATCCTAATCTCAACACCTTAAGCTAAACCTAAACCTAAACTTGAAAAGCCAAACCTAAACCCGATCCCGAACCCAAACCCGAACCTGATTTCCTAAACCTAAACCTTAACCCATTCTCAATTCCCTAAACATATAGCTTATAACCTAAACCTAAACCTAAACCTTAACCTAAAACCAAACCTAAACCTATAACCTATAACCTAAACCTAAACCTAAAACCTAATTGTATTCTCAAATCCCTAAACCTAAACCTACACTTAATCCTAATCTCAACTCCCTAACTTAAACCTAAGCCTAAACTTGAAAACCCCAACCTTAACTCGATCCCGAACCCGAACCCGATTTCCAAAACCTAAACCTTAACCTATTCTCAATTCCCTAAACCTATAGCTTATAACCTAAACCTAAACCTAAACATAAACATATAACCTTAACCTAAACCAAAACCTATGACCTGAAACCTTAACCTATAACCTATAACCTAAACTTATAACCTATAACCGAACCTTAACCTGAACCTAAAACCTAAACCTTAACCTATAACGTAAAACCTAAACGTAAACCTAAAACCTAAATGTTTTCTCAAATCCCTAAACCTAAACCTACAACTAATCCTAATCTCAACCCCCTAACCTAAACCTAAACCTTTACTAGAAAACCCAAACCTAAACCCAATCCCATACCCGAACACCAACCCGATTTCCTAAACCTAAACCTTAACCAATTCTCAATTCGCTAAACCTATATATTATAACCTAAACCTAAACCTACACCTAAACCTTAACCTAAACCTATAACCTTAATCTAAACCAAAACCTATGACCTAAAACCTTAACCTATAAGCTATAACCTAAACTTATAACCTATAACATAACCATAAACTAAACCTAAAACCTAAACCTTTACCTATAACCTAAAACCTAAACCGAAACCTAAAAATTAAACCAAAACCTATAACCTTAACCTAATCCAAAACCTATGACCTAAGAGCTTAACCTACAAGCTATAACCTAAACTTATAACCTATAACCTATAACCCAAACCTTAACCCGATCCTGAACACGAACCCGATTTCTCAAACCAAAACCTTAACCTATTCTCAATTCCCTAAACTTATAGCTTATAACCTAAACCTAAACCTTAACCTTAACCTAACCTAAACCTTAACCTAAACCAGAACCTAAACCTATCTTAAGCTAAAACAAAACCTATGACCTAAGACCTTAACCTATAGCCTATAACCAAAACTTATACACTATAACCTAACGTTACCGTACACCTAATCCTAATCTCAACTCCCTAACCTAAACCTAAACTTGAAAACCCAAACCTAAACCTGATCCTGAACCCGAACCCGATTTCCTAAACCTAAACCTTAACCTATTCCCAATTCCCTAAACCTATAGCTTATAACCTAAACCTAAACCTTAACCTAAACCTAAACCTAAACCTTAACCTTAACCTAAACCTATAACCTTAACCTAAACCAAAACCTATGACCTAAAAACTTAAACTATAACCTAAACTTATAACCTATAACCTAACCTTAACCTAAACGTAAAACCTAAACCTTAACCTAAAACCTAAAACCTAAATGTATTCTCAAATCCCCAAACCTAAACCTACACTTAATCCTAATCTCAACTCCCTAACCTAAACCTAAACCTAAACTTCAAAACGCAAACCGAAACCCGATTCTGAACCCCACCCCGATTTTCTAAACCTAAACCTTAACCTATTCTCAATTCCCTAAACCTATAGCTTATAACCTAAACCTAAACTTAACCTAAACCTAAACCTAAACCGAAACCTAAACCTTAACCTAAACCTAAACGTAAACCTATAACCAATAACCTAAACCTAAACCTAAAACCTAAATGTATTCTCAAATCCCTAAACCTGAACCTACACCTAATCCTAATCTCAACTCCCTAACCTAAACCTAAACCTAAACTTGAAAACCCAAACCTAAACCTGATCCCGAACCGGAACCCGATTTCCTAAACTTAAACCTTAATCTATTCTTAATTCCCTAAACCTATAGCTTATAACCTAAACCTAAACCTAAACCTATAACCTCAACCAAAACTACAACCTATGACCTAGAACCTCAATCTATAACATATAACCTAAACTTATAACTTATAACCTAACCTTAACCTAAACCTAAAACCTAAATCTTAACCTATAACATAAAACCTAAACATAAACCTAAAACTTAAATGTATTCTCAAATCCCTAAACCTAAACCTACACCTAATCCTAATCCCAACTCCCTAACCTAAACCTAAACCTAAACCCAATCCCGAACCTGAACCCGATTTCCTAAACCTAAACCTTAACCTATTCTCAATTCCCTAAACCAATAGATTAGAACCTAAACCTAAACCTCATCCTAAAACTAAACCTAAACCTTAACCATAACCAATAAACTTAACCTAAACCAAAACCTATGACCTAATACCTTAACCTATAACCAATAACCTAAACTAATAACCTATAACCTAACCTAAACCTAAACCTAAAACCTAAACCTCTACTTATAATCTAAAACCTAAACCTAAACCTAAAACCTAAATGTATTCCCAGATCCCTAAAGCTAAACCTACACCTAATCCTAATCTCAACCCCCTAACCTAAACCTAAACCTAAACTTGAAAAGCCAAACCTAAACCTGATCCCGAACCCGAACCCAAACCCGAGTTCCAAAACCTAAACCTCAACCTATTCCCAATTCCGTAAACCTATCTCTTATAACCTAAACCTAAACCTAAACCTTAACCTAAAACTAAACCTAAACCTATAACCTATAACCTAAAAGTATTCGAAAATCCCTAAACCTAAACCTACACTTAATCCTAATCTCAACTCCCTAACCTAAACCTAAACCTAAACTTGAAAACCCAAAACTTAACCCGATCCCGAACCCGAACCCGATTTCCTAAACCTAAACCTTAACCTATTCTCAATTCCCTAAACGTATAGTTTATAACCTTAACCATAACGTTAACCTAAACCTAAACCAAAACCTATAACCTTAACCTAATCCAAAACCTATGACCTAAGAGCTTAACCTACAAGCTATAACCTAAACTTATAACCTATAACCTAACCATAACCTAAACCTAAAACCTAAACCCTTACCTATAACCTAAAACCTGAACCTAAACCTAAAAACTAAATGTATTCTCGAATCCCTAAACCTAAACCTACACCTAATCCTAATCTCAACTCCCTAACCTAAACATAAACCTAAACTTGAAAAGCCAAACCTAAACCCGATCCCGAACCCAAACCCAAACCCGATTTCCTAAACCTAAACCTTAACTTATTCTCAATTCCCTAAACCTATAGCTTATAACCTAAACCTAAACCTTAACCTTAACCTAAACCTTAACCTAAACCTATAACCTATAACCAAAACTTAAACCTAAAACTTAAATTTATTCTCAAATCCCTAAACCTAAACCTTCACTTAATCCTAATCTCAACTCCCTAACTTAAACCTAAACCTAAACTTGAAAACCCAAACCTTAACCCGATCCTGAACACGAACCCGATTTCTCAAACCAAAACCTTAACCTATTCTCAATTCCCTAAACTTATAGCTTATAACCTAAACCTAAACCTTAACCTTAACCTAACCTAAACCTTAACCTAAACCAGAACCTAAACCTATCTTAAGCTAAAACAAAACCTATGACCTAAGACCTTAACCTATAGCCTATAACCAAAACTTATACACTATAACCTAACGTTACCGTACACCTAATCCTAATCTCAACTCCCTAACCTAAACCTAAACTTGAAAACCCAAACCTAAACCTGATCCTGAACCCGAACCCGATTTCTTAAACCTAAACCTTAACCTATTCTCAATTCCCTAAACCTATAGCTTATAACCTAAAACTAAACCTTAACCTAAACCTAAACCTAAACCTTAACCTTAACCTAAACCTATAACCTTAACCTAAACCAAAACCTATGACCTAAAAACTTAAACTATAACCTAAACTTATAACCTATAACCTAACCTTAACCTAAACGTAAAACCTAAACCTTAACCTAAAACCTAAAACCTAAATGTATTCTCAAATCCCCAAACCTAAACCTACACTTAATCCTAATCTCAACTCCCTAACCTAAACCTAAACCTAAACTTCAAAACGCAAACCGAAACCCGATTCCGAACCCCACCCCGATTTTCTAAACCTAAACCTTAACCTATTCTCAATTCCCTAAACCTATAGCTTATAACCTAAACCTAAACTTAACCTAAACCTAAACCTAAACCGAAACCTAAACCTTAACCTAAACCTAAACGTAAACCTATAACCAATAACCTAAACCTAAACCTAAAACCTAAATGTATTCTCAAATCCCTAAACCTGAACCTACACCTAATCCTAATCTCAACTCCCTAACCTAAACCTAAACCTAAACTTGAAAACCCAAACCTAAACCTGATCCCAAACCGGAACCCGATTTCCTAAACTTAAACCTTAATCTATTCTTAATTCCCTAAACCTATAGCTTATAACCTAAACCTAAACCTAAACCTATAACCTCAACCAAAACTACAACCTATGACCTAGAACCTCAATCTATAACATATAACCTAAACTTATAACTTATAACCTAACCTTAACCTAAACCTAAAACCTAAACCTTAACCTATAACATAAAACCTAAACATAAACCTAAAACTTAAATGTATTCTCAAATCCCTAAACCTAAACCTACACCTAATCCTAATCCCAACTCCCTAACCTAAACCTAAACCTAAACCCAATCCCGAACCTGAACCCGATTTCCTAAACCTAAACCTTAACCTATTCTCAATTCCCTAAACCAATAGATTATAACCTAAACCTAAACCTCATCCTAAACCTAAACCTAAACCTTAACCATAACCTATAAACTTAACCTAAACCAAAACCTATGACCTAATACCTTAACCTATAACCCATAAACTAAACTAATAACCTATAACCTAACCTAAACCTAAACCTAAAACCTAAACCTCTACTTATAATCTAAAACCTAAACCTAAACCTAAAACCTAAATGTATTCCCAGATCCCTAAAGCTAAACCTACACCTAATCCTAATCTCAACCCCTAACCTAAACCTAAACCTAAACTTGAAAAGCCAAACCTAAACCTGATCCCGAACCCGAACCCAAACCCGAGTTCCAAAACCTAAACCTTAACCTATTCCCAATTCCCTAAACCTATCTCTTATAACCTAAACCTAAACCTAAACCTTAACCTAAAACTAAACCTAAACCTATAACCTATAACCTAAAAGTATTCGAAAATCCCTAAACCTAAACCTACACTTAATCCTAATCTCAACTCCCTAACCTAAACCTAAACCTAAACTTGAAAACCCAAAACTTAACCCGATCCCGAACCCGAACCCGATTTCCTAAACCTAAACCTTAACCTATTCTCAATTCCCTAAACGTATAGTTTATAACCTTAACCATAACGTTAACCTAAACCTAAACCAAAACCTATAACCTTAACCTAATCCAAAACCTATGACCTAAGAGCTTAACCTACAAGCTATAACCTAAACTTATAGCCTATAACCTAACCATAACCTAAACCTAAAACCTAAACCTTTACCTATAACCTAAAACCTGAACCTAAACCTAAAAACTAAATGTATTCTCGAATCCCTAAACCTAAACCTACACCTAATCCTAATCTCAACTCCCTAACCTAAACATAAACCTAAACTTGAAAAGCCAAACCTAAACCCGATCCCGAACCCAAACCCAAACCCGATTTCCTAAACCTAAACCTTAACTTATTCTCAATTCCCTAAACCTATAGCTTATAACCTAAACCTAAACCTTAACCTTAACCTAAACCTTAACCTAAACCTATAACCTATAACCAAAACTTAAACCTAAAACTTAAATTTATTCTCAAATCCCTAAACCTAAACCTTCACTTAATCCTAATCTCAACTCCCTAACTTAAACCTAAACCTAAACTTGAAAACCCAAACCTTAACCCGATCCTGAACACGAACCCGATTTCTCAAACCAAAACCTTAACCTATTCTCAATTCCCTAAACTTATAGCTTATAACCTAAACCTAAACCTTAACCTTAACCTAACCTAAACCTTAACCTAAACCAGAACCTAAACCTATCTTAAGCTAAAACAAAACCTATGACCTAAGACCTTAACCTATAGCCTATAACCAAAACTTATACACTATAACCTAACGTTACCGTACACCTAATCCTAATCTCAACTCCCTAACCTAAACCTAAACTTGAAAACCCAAACCTAAACCTGATCCTGAACCCGAACCCGATTTCTTAAACCTAAACCTTAACCTATTCTCAATTCCCTAAACCTATAGCTTATAACCTAAAACTAAACCTTAACCTAAACCTAAACCTAAACCTTAACCTTAACCTAAACCTATAACCTTAACCTAAACCAAAACCTATGACCTAAAAACTTAAACTATAACCTAAACTTATAACCTATAACCTAACCTTAACCTAAACGTAAAACCTAAACCTTAACCTAAAACCTAAAACCTAAATGTATTCTCAAATCCCCAAACCTAAACCTACACTTAATCCTAATCTCAACTCCCTAACCTAAACCTAAACCTAAACTTCAAAACGCAAACCGAAAACCGATTCCGAACCCCACCCCGATTTTCTAAACCTAAACCTTAACCTATTCTCAATTCCCTAAACCTATAACTTATAACCTAAACCTAAACTTAACCTAAACCTAAACCTAAACCGAAACCTAAACCTTAACCTAAACCTAAACGTAAACCTATAACCAATAACCTAAACCTAAACCTAAAACCTAAATGTATTCTCAAATCCCTAAACCTGAACCTACACCTAATCCTAATCTCAACTCCCTAACCTAAACCTAAACCTAAACTTGAAAACCCAAACCTAAACCTGATCCCAAACCGGAACCCGATTTCCTAAACTTAAACCTTAATCTATTCTTAATTCCCTAAACCTATAGCTTATAACCTAAACCTAAACCTAAACCTATAACCTCAACCAAAACTACAACCTATGACCTAGAACCTCAATCTATAACATATAACCTAAACTTATAACTTATAACCTAACCTTAACCTAAACCTAAAACCTAAACCTTAACCTATAACATAAAACCTAAACATAAACCTAAAACTTAAATGTATTCTCAAATCCCTAAACCTAAACCTACACCTAATCCTAATCCCAACTCCCTAACCTAAACCTAAACCTAAACCCAATCCCGAACCTGAACCCGATTTCCTAAACCTAAACCTTAACCTATTCTCAATTCCCTAAACCAATAGATTATAACCTAAACCTAAACCTCATCCTAAACCTAAACCTAAACCTTAACCATAACCTATAAACTTAACCTAAACCAAAACCTATGACCTAATACCTTAACCTATAACCCATAAACTAAACTAATAACCTATAACCTAACCTAAACCTAAACCTAAAACCTAAACCTCTACTTATAATCTAAAACCTAAACCTAAACCTAAAACCTAAATGTATTCCCAAATCTCTAAAGCTAAACCTACACCTAATCCTAATCTCAACCCCCTAACCTAAACCTAAACCTAAACTTGAAAAGCTAAACCTAAACCTGATCCCGAACCCGAACCCAAACCCGAGTTCCAAAACCTAAACCTTAACCTATTCCCAATTCCCTAAACCTATCTCTTATAACCTAAACCTAAACCTAAACCTTAACCTAAACCTATAACCTATAACCTAAAAGTATTCGAAAATCCCTAAACCTAAACCTACACTTAATCCTAATCTCAACTCCCTAACCTAAACCTAAACCTAAACTTGAAAACCCAAAACTTAACCCGATCCCGAACCCGAACCCGATTTCCTAAACCTAAACCTTAACCTATTCTCAATTCCCTAAACGTATAGTTTATAACCTTAACCATAACGTTAACCTAAACCTAAACCTAAACCTATAACCTTAACCTAATCCAAAACCTATGACCTAAGAGCTTAACCTACAAGCTATAACCTAAACTTATAACCTATAACCTAACCATAACCTAAACCTAAAACCTAAACCTTTACCTATAACCTAAAACCTGAACCTAAACCTAAAAACTAAATGTATTCTCGAATCCCTAAACCTAAACCTACACATAATCCTAATCTCAACTCCCTAACCTAAACCTAAGCCTAAACTTGAAAACCCAAAACTTAACCCGAACCCGATTTCCTAAACCTAAACCTTAACCTATTCTCAATTCCCTAAACCTATAGTTTATAACCTTAACCTTAACGTTAACCTAAACCAAAACCTAAACCTAAACCGAAACCTAAACCTATAACCTTAACCTAAACCAAAACCTATGACCTAAAAGCTTAACCTATAACCTATAACCTAAACATATAACATAAAACCTAACATTAACCTAAACCTAAAACCTAAACCTTAACCTATAACCTAAAACCTAAACGTAAACCTAAAACCTAAATGTATTCTCAAATCCGTAAACCTAAACCTTCACCTAATCCTAATGTCAACTCTCTAACCTAAACCTAAACATAAACTTGAAAACCGAAACCTAAACCCGATCCCAAACCTGAACCCGATTTCCTAAACCTAAAGCTTAACCTATTCTCAACTCACTAAACCTATAGATTATAACCTAAACCTAAACCTCAACCCAAACATAAACCTAAACCTTAACCAAAACCTATAACCTTAACCTAAACCAAAACCTATGACCTAATACCTTAACCTATAACCTATAACCGAAACTTATAACCTATAACCTAACCTTAACCTAAACCTAAAACCTAAACCTTTACTTAAAACCTAAAACCTAAACCTAAACCAAAAACCTAAACGTGTTTTGAAATCCCTAAAGCTAAACCTACACCTAATCCTAATCTCAACACCCTAACCTAAACCTAAACATAAACTTGAAAAGCCAAACCTAAACACGATCCCGAACCCGAATCCGATTTCCTAAACCTAAACCTTAACCTATTCCCAATTCCCGAAACCTATAGCTCATAACCTAAACCAAAACCTAAACCAAAACCTAAAACTAAACATAAACCTATAACCTATAACCGAAACCTAAACCTAAAACCTAAATGTATTCTCAAATCCCTAAACATAAACCTAGACTTAATCCAAATCTCAACTCCCTAACCTAAACCTAAACTTGAAAACCCAAAACTTAACCCAAACTCGATTTCTTAAACCTAAACCTTAACCTATTCTCAATTCCCTAAACCTATAGCTTATAACCTAAACCTAAACCTAAACCTTAACCTAAAACTAAACCTAAACCTACAACCAATAACCTAAATCTAAACCTAAAACCTAAATGTATTCTCAAATCCCTAAACCTAAACCTACACCAAATCCAAATCTCAACTACCTAACCTAAACCTAAACCTAAACTTGAAAACCCAAACCTAAACCTGATTCCGAATTCGAACCCAATTTCTTAAACCTAAACCTTAACCTATTCTTAATTCCCTAAACCTATAGCATATAACCTAAACCTAAACCTAAACCTTAACCTAAACCTAAACCTAAACCAATAACCTTAACCTAAACCAAAAACTATGGCATAAATCCTTAACCTATAACATATAACCTAAACTTATAACTTATAACCTAACCTTAACCTAAACCTAAAACCTAAACTTTAACCGATAACCTAAAACCTAAACCTAAACCTAAAACCTAAATGTATTCTCAAATCCCTAAACCTAAACCAACACCTAATCCTAATCTCAACTCCCTAACCTAAACCTAAACCTAAACTTGAAAACCCAAACCTAAACCCAATCCCGAACCTGAACCCGACTTCCTAAACCAAAACCTTAACCTATTCTCAATTCCCTAAACATATAGATTATAACCTAAACCTAAACCTCAACCTAAACCTAAACCTTAACCTAAACCTATAAACTTAACGTAAACTAAAACCTATTGCCTAAAACCTTAACCTATAACCTATAACCTAAACTTAAAACCTATAAGCTAACCTTACTCAAAACCTAAAACCTAAACCTTTACTGATAACCTAAAACCTAAACCAAAACCTAAAACTTAAATGTATTCTCAAATCCCTAAAGCTAAACCTACTCCTAATCCTAATCTCAACACCCTAACCTAAACCTAAACCTAAACCCGATCCCGAACCCGAACCAGAACCTGATTTCCTAAACCTAAACCTTAACCTATTCTCAATTCCCTAAACCTATATCTTATAACCTAAACCTTAACCTAAAACTAAACCTAAACCTATAACCTAAAACCTAAACCTAAACCTAAAACCTAAATGTATTCTCAAATCCCGAAACCTAAACCTACACTTTATCCTAATCTCAACTCCCTAACCTAAACCAAAACCTAAACTAGAAAACCCAAACCAAAACTCGATCCCGAACCCGAACCCGATTTCCTAAACCTAAACCTAAACCTATTCTCAATTCCCTAAACCTATAGCTTATAACCTAAACCTTAACCTTAACCTTAACCTAAACCTTAACCTTAACCTAAACCAAAACCTAAACAAATAACCTAAACCTAAACCGAAACCTATGACCTAAAACCTTAACCTATAACCTATAACCTAAACTTATAACCTATAATCTAACCTTAACCTAAACCTAAAACCTAAACCTTAACATATAACCTAAAACCTAAACGTAAACCTAAAACCTAAATGTATTCTCAAATCCCTAAACCTAAACCTACACCTAATCCTAATCTCAACTCCCTAAACTAAACCTAAACCTAAACTTGAAAACCCAAACCTAAACCCGATCCCGTACCCGAACACCAACCCGATTTCCTAAACCTAAACCTTAACCAATTCTCAATTCCCTAAACCTATAGATTATAACCTAAACCTAAACCTCAACCTAAACCTACACCTAAACCATAACCTAAACCTAAAACCTTAACCTAAACCAAAACCTATGACCGAAAACCTTAACCTATAACCTATAACCTAAACTTATAACCTATAACCTAACCATAACCAAAACCTAAAACCTAAAGCTTTACATATAACCTAAAACCTAAACCTAAACCTAAAAACTAAATGTATTCTCAAATCCCTAAACCTAAACTAAAACCTACACTTAATCCTAATCTCAAGTCCCTAACCTAAACCTAAACCTAAACTTGAAAACCCAAACCTAAACCCGATCCCGGACACGAACCCGAACCCGATTTCCTAAACCTAAACCTTAACCAATTCCCAATTCCCTAAACCTATAGCTTATAACCAAAACTGAAACCTTAACCTAAACCTAAACCAATAACCTATAACCTAAACTTAAACCTAAAACCTAAATTTTTTCTCAAATCCCTAAACCTAAACCTACACTTAATCCTAATCTCAACTCCCTAACTTAAACCTAAACCTAAACTTGAAAACCCAAACCTTAACCCGATACAAAATGCAAACCCGATTTCCTAAACCAAAACCATAACCTATTCTCAATTCCCTAAACTTATAGCTTATAACCTAAACCTAAACCTTAACCATAACCTAAACCTAAACCTTAACCTAAACCTAAACCTAAACCTATCTTAAGCTAAAACAAAACCTATGACCTAAAACCTTAACATATAACCTATAACCAAAACTTACTAACTATAACCAAACATTACCCTAAACCTAAAACCTAAACCTTAACCTATAACCTATAACCTAAACCTAAACCTAAAACCTAAATGTATTCTCAAATCCCTAAACCTAAACCTACACCTAATCCTAATCTTAACTCCATAACCTAAACCTAAACCTGATCCCGAACCTGAACCCGATTTCCTAAACCAAAACCATAACCTAGTCTCAATTCCCTAAACCTATAGCTTATAACCTAAACCTAAACCTTAACCTAAACCTATAACCTTAACCTAAACCAAAACCTATGACCTAAAACCTTAAACTACAACCTAAACTTATAACCTATAACCTAACCTTAACCTAAACCTAAAACCTAAAACCTAAACCTTAACCTAAAACCTAAAACCAATACCTAAACCTAAAACCTAAATGTATTCTCAAATCCCTAAACCTAAACCTACACCTAATCCTAATCTCAACTCCCTAACCTAAACCTAAACCTAAACTTCAAAACACAAACCTAAGCCCGATCCCGAACCCCAACCTGATTTCCTAAACCTAAACCTTAACCTATTCTCAATTCCCTAAACCTATAGCTTATAACCTAAACCTAAACTTAACCTAAACCTAAACCTAAACCTTAACCTAAACCTAAACGTAAACCTATAACCTATAACCTAAACCTACACCTAAAACATAAATGTATTCTCGAATTCCTAAACCTAAACCTACACCTAATCCTAATCTCAACACCCTAACCTAAACCTAAACCTAAACTTGAAAACCCAAACCTAAACCTGATCCCAAACCCGAACCCGATTTCCTAAACTTAAACCTTAACCTATTCTTAATTCCCTAAACCTATAGCTTATAACCTAAACCTAAACCTAAACATTAACCTAAGCCTAAACCTATAACCTCAACCAAAACCCAAACCTATGACCTAGAACCTTAACCTATAACATATAACCTAAACTTATAACTTATAACCTAACCTTAACCTAAACCTAAAACCTAAACCTTAACCTATAACATAAAACCTAAACCTAAACCAAAAACCTAAATGTATTCTCAAATCCCTAAACCTATACCTACACCTAATCCTAATCCCAGCTCCCTACCCTAAACCTAAACCAAAACTTGAAAACCCAAACCTAAACCCAATCCCGAACCTGAACCCGATTTCCTAAACTTATACCTTAACCTATTCTCAATTCCCTAAACCGATAGATTACAACCTAAACCTAAACCTCAACCAAAACCTAAACCTAAACCTTAACTTAAGCCTATAACCTTAACCTAAACCAAAACCTATGACCAAATACCTTAACCTATAACCCATAACCTAAACTAATAACCCATAACCTAACCTTAACCTAAACCTAAAACCAAAACCTTTACTTATAACCTAAAACCTAAACCTAAACCTAAAACCTAAATGTATTCTGAAATCCCAAAAGCTAAACCTACACCTAATCCTAATCTCAACACCCTAACCTAAACCTAAACCTAAACTTGAAAAGCCAAACCTAATCCTGATCCCAAACCCGAACCCGAACCCGATTTCCTAAACCTAAACCTTAACCTATTCTCAATTCCCTAAACCTATACCTTATAACCTAAACCTAAACCTAAACCTTAACCTAAAACTAAACCTAAACCTATAACCTATAACCTAAACCTAAACCTAAAACCTAAATGTATTCTCAAATCCCTAAACCCAAACCTACACTTAATCCTAATCTCAACGCCCTAACCTAAACCTAAACCTAAACTTGAAAACCCAAAACTTAACCTGATCTCGAACCCGAACCCGATTTCCTAAACCTAAACCTTAACCTATTTTCAATTCCCTAACCTTATAGCTTATAACCTAAACCTTAACCTTAACCTAAACCTAAACCTAAACCTTAACCTAAATCTAAACCTAAACCAAAACCTATGACCTAAAAGCTTAACTTATAACCTATAACCTAAACTTATAACATATAACCTAACATTAACCTAAACCTAAAACCTATACCATAACCTAGAACCTAAAACCTCAACGTAAACCTAAAACCTAAATGTATTCTCAAATCCCTAAACCTAAACCTACACCTAATCCTAATCTCAAATCCCTAACCTAAACCTAAACCTAAACTTGAAAACCAAAACCTAAACCCGATCCCGAACCTGAACTCGATTTCCTAAACCAAAAGCTTAACCTAAACCTCAACTCAAACCTAAACCTAAACCTTAACCTAAACCAAAACCTATGACCTAATACCTTAACCTATAACCTATAACCTAAACTTATAACCTATAACCTAACCTTAACTTAAACCTAAAACCTAAACATTTACTTATAACCTAAAACCTAAACCTAAACCTAAAACCTAAATGTATTCTGAAATCCCAAAAGCTAAGCCTACACCTAATCCTAATCTCAACACCCTAACCTAAACCTAAACCTAAACTTGAGAAGTCAAACCTAACCCTGTTCCCGAACCTGAACCCGAACCCGATTTCCTAAACCTAAACCTTAACCTATTCTCAATTACCAAAACCTATAGCTTATAACCTAAACCTAAACCTTAACCTTAACCTAAAACTAAACCTAAACCTATAACCTATAACCGAAACCTAAACCTAAAACCTAAATGTATTCTCAAATCCTTAAACCTAAACCTACACTTAATCCTAATCTTAACTCCCTAACCTAAACCTAAACCTAAACTTGAAAACCCAAAACTTAACCCAAACTCGATTTCCTAAACCTAAACCTTAACCTATTCTCAATTCCCTAAACCTATAGCTTATAACCTAAACCTTAACCTAAAACTAAACCCAAACCTATAACCGATAACCTAAACCTACACCTAAAACCTAAATGTATTCTCAAATCCCTAAACCTAAAACTACACCTAATCCTAATCTCAACTCCCTAACCTAAACCTAAACCTAAACTTAAAAACCCAAACCTAAACCTGATCCCGAATCCGAACCCGATTTCCTAAACCTAAACCTTAACCTATTCTTAATTTCCTAAACCTATAGCTTATATCCTAAACCTAAACCTAAACCTTAACCTAAACCTAAAGCTATAACCTTAACCTAAACCAAAACCTATGACCTAAATCCTTAACCTATAACTTATAACTTATAACCTAACCTTAACCTAAACCTAAAATGTAAACCTTAACCTAAAACCTAAAACCTAAACCTAAACCTAAAACCTAAATGTATTCTCAAATCCCTAAACCTAAACCTACACCTAATCCTAATCTCAACTCCCTAACCGAAACCTAAACCTAAACTTGAAAACCCAAACCTAAACTCGATCCCGAACCTGAACCCGATTTCCTAAACCTAAACCTTAACCTATTCTCAATTCCCTAAACCTATAGATTATAACCTAAACCTAAACTCAACCTAAACCTAAACCTTAACCTAAACCTATAACCTTAACATAAACTAAAACCTATGACCTAAAACCTTAACCTATAACCTATAACCTAAACTTATAACCTATAAGCTAACCTTACCCAAAACCTAAAACCTAAACCTTTACTTATAACGTAAAACTTAAACCTAAACCTAAAACCTAAATGTATTCTCAAATCCCTAAAGCTAAACCTACAGCTAATCCTAATCTCAACACCCTAACCTAAACCTAAACCTAAACTCGAAAAGCCAAACCTAAACGCGATCCCGAACCCGAACCGGAACCTGATTTCCTAAACCTAAACCTTAACCTATTTTCAATTCCCTAAACCTATAGCTTGTAACCTAAACCTAAACCTAAACCTTAACCTAAAACTAAACCTAAACCTATAACCTATAACCTAAACCTAAACCTAAAACCTAAATGTATTCTCAAATCCCTAAACTTAAACCTACACTTAATCCTAATCTCAACTCCCTATCCTAAACCTAAACCTAAACTTGAAAACCCAAACCTAAACCCAATCCCAAACCCAAACCCGATTGCTGTAATAATGTAGCCTAATCACATGTGACAAACAAAAATGTATCCCTTTTAACGCATGCCCCTTTTTACAAAGCTTTAATTTTTGTTGTTGTTTCTATTAACTTGAATTGAAACACTTTTTTGCATTATTTGCTTGCATTAGTTTTATTTTAATTATCAGTTTTATTTTTAAAAAGTGTGCCTACTTTTTTGGAAGAAGTTTCCGCAATTCTTCATGATTCTGAATTATAATGTTTTGTTGGTTGAATATTTTTTTATTAGATGAAAGACACAAAAAGAAAATTGTTGCTGATTTTTTTCCTTTTTTATTTATGATGTTAAACATATGTGTATTTATGCGTGGATAAATGTAATGTGGGTAAGATTTTTGTGTTTGGATGGATGTAGTTTATGTTTGGATGACTGTAGTTTATGTTTGGATGGATTTACATAGTTTGGGTTTAGATGGATGTGAATGTGAATATGATGAAATATATTATATAACAGGTGTATATCAGGAAGAATACGATGAAATATATTGTAATAGGTGTATATTGACCACCTCATATTTGAAAATTTCTGACGGCTCTAAGCCATCCATATTTTTCTAAATATTCAAATATGAGACGGTCAAAGACCATTCTTTTAAGGGTCATAAGAGACGGTTCATAGCAGTTCTTTTTAAGGACGGTCCATGACCGTCCTTTTAAGGATCATAAGAGACGGTTCATAGCAGTCCTTTTATAGGACGATCCATGACCGTCCTTTTAAGGGTCATAAGAGACGGTTCATGACAGTCCTTTGTAAGGACGGTCCATGACCGTCCTTTTTACAGACGGTCCATGACTATCCTTTTAAGGGTCATAAGAGACGGTTCATAATAGTCCTTTTTAAGGATGGTCCATGACCGTCCTTTTTACAGACAGTCCATGACCGTCCTTTAAATGTCAATAAGCATGACGGTTCATGACCGTCCTTTAAGTAATACGACGCCTCAAAATATGACAACCCATGCGACAGTCCATGACCGTTCTTTTTGGTCATTTGAGATAGTTTTCAACCATCCTTTTTTTACTGTTTTGGTGTAGTGATTCTCCATGGACCCCATTATGATGTTTACTTTCTAGTTTGAAAGAGGTCATCTAGACCTTCCATTTTGGTGGAGAAGGAATCTCCACCGTTGATTTTTGACTTGGTGGGCCCACATGTATTGGGACCCACTTGATGTATGATTGAATGCATGGAAAGGGAGGGCCCATAGTGTCGGGGTCCCTCCATCGCACGTGTCTCTTTCTCTCTCTCTCTCTCCCTCTCTTTTTCATTTTTTGTGTGATAATGTGACCATGTGGCCCACTCAGATGGACCCCACCTTGATGTATGTCTTATCCACACTATCCAACCTTTTTGGTGGCCCACCTAGGCAGCACGTTTGTAGGTGGGGCCCACCTTAGATATGTGTTATATGCAAACCGTCAGAGAAGTGTGAACAGACAGTGTGGTGTATTGAAGCCCAACCTCCTTGGACACACGTTGGAGGTTGGGATGAAAATAAAAATATTAGCTTGATTCAAGCCGTAGGGCGGGCCACTCATGTAGGCCCCACCTTGATGTATGAGTCTAATCCACACCATCCATTCCATTCCCCAGCTCATTTTAGGCGTTGGGCCAAAAAATGAAGCTAATCCGATAATCAAGCGGGCCATACCATAGAAAACAACGATATTGATCGTTAAAGGCTAGGACCCACCTTGATGTTTTTATGAGCCAAAATATGCAGATTTTTGGGCTTGTATGGTCCATCTCAAGTCCTAGAATGCAATGGTTGGGCTGGATTCTCCTGATGCGAGCCCCACATATGAAAAACCACAAACATACACTTTTTTTAAAAATTATATTAAAAAAACTAAGCAGCAGACGCTGCTGCTGCTGGCGTCCAAAGGACACTGTAGCAGCATCCTGCTGCGTTTGACGCTGGAGGTAGGTGGTCCCAACCGTGGGCCCCACCGTGATGTGTGAGAACATCAACACCGTGCATTTGATGGTCCCTTAAGGAAGTGGGCCCCAAAAAAAAAAAAAAAAACAGCCATGGAGTTCAGGTGGTCCATGTCATAGGAAGCAGTGATGGTTGAATGTCTACCATTGAGACCCTTTTGTTGTCACAGAAGTTTTAGATCAATATGAAATTTGTTTTTCCTCTTCATTCAGGTCCTTGTGACCTTATTAACAGATTGGATGATAGACAACGTTATGGTGGGCCCCTTGTGGGACCCACTGATGTATGTTTTGTAATCCACACCATCCATCAGTGTGGACCCCACCATGAGGCATGTACTTTATCTATGTCGTCCATCCCTATGGGACCCACCATGATGCATGTGTTGCATCCAAACTGTCCAACCATTTTTAAAGATAATTTTAAGGCTTGTGATAGAAGAAAAAATGAGACAGATCCAGTTATCAGGTGGGCCATATTACAGAAAAATAGTGGATTTGAACGTCCACCATTAAACCTTTGGGCTTCAAAGTTTGGACCAATATGATATTTGTTTTTCCTCTAAATCCAGGTCTTTGTGATCTTATGAATAGGTTGGATGGGAAATAAACCCTATGATGGGGCCCACTAGAATTTAACCGTGAAAATCATTATCAACACGGTTAAATATGGTATGGTCCAGTTAATCTTTTGATATGATTCATTATATATATATATATATATATATATATATATTGATTTCTAAAAATAGATGAGTTGGGATCGGCCTATTTGAATTGGCCCATTCGACTTGGCCCCTTTAATTCAGCCCATTGATTCAGCCCATTTGATTAGGCTCGATGTGATATATGAGGCCCGTTGTTTGGGCCCACCTTGATGTGTATGAGGCCCATTATTGAGACCCACCTTGATATACATGAGGCCCATGTGATGTAGCCCATTTGATGTATTTGAGGCCCATGGGTTAAGGCCCAATGGGATGAATATAAGGTCCATTATAATGTATGATTCCACCATGGTTTGGGTAATGATATTTATAGCGGGCCGTGCCTTAGGAGCAATGATGGTTTGACATCCACATTGTAAGGATGATGTTGGTTAAATGTCCGCATTATAACTCTCCTTAGGGCCCATTAACAGGCCCCTACGGGTTGTGTGTAGGCCGCCTAGGCCCATCTTTGTTATGAGGATAGATCATCGCCATATAACATGCTTAGTATAATTTCATGACTCATGCCATACGCATCATATGTATGCTTGATATGAGTAGTGACTAATCATAACATATGCCATTGGGTAGATTATTTATGGGACTCACTATAGGAGTTACCCACATGAGTGTGTGGTACGCGCAAGATTGCTACATGATTGACGGTGTGACTCATGCATCTCGCATATGTGTGACATGATCATTGTACGCCCTAGCAACATCAGGGCCATGACCTCCACAGGTACATCATGGATGGCTGTATCGGATACCAAAAATACTTGGTTCTAGCACTGTGGGCACTTAGGATATCCTTGGGTAAAAGTCCCAGAACCTTTTTGGTACCAGGAGATGCTCCAATGTCTAGACTGAGTGGATACACGAGCACAGGAGTGCCGAATACCAGTAGGCCGCGTCTCCCACTATGTCATGGTCGGTTGAAAGAGGGTGTGGCCTTATCCGCCTGAGTGAGGGGGTTGTAAGCTAGGCCGAGTTTGACCAGCTCACAATTGAGTCCACTATCGACAAGCCGGGTAGGTATTGGCAGACTACTGGTCAAGCGAATAGTGTGGTCTATTCCACTCGTTGGGCTATGCAGCTAGGGAGGGGGCAGTCAGTGTGGAGTGTACTAGACCCCGGTGATATCCCAGAGAGGAACTGTACTGATATATATACTTGATGAGGACTGGCATGCTTGTATTGCATCTCGCATATGACATTTGGCTATGTAGGGCCTCGCATCGCATGGCCTTAGTATGGCCAATAGCATTCATGTCTCGCATTGCATGGCCTTGATATGGCCGATAGCATTCATGTCTTGCATCGCATAGCCTTGTTATGGTTGATAGTATTCATGGACTTACCAACATATTTCCACATTACTCTGATACTGCATACTTGGCACTTACCTTGTGCACACACTTGCACCACCCTCTAGGCTGTTGTATGCTTATACATGACCCTTGCATGTAGGTGACGTTGGATCGCAGCAGCGCTAAGGCAGGAGCGTGCATCAGATTATTTTGAAGCCTTTTGATCACCTTGTATTTCTCTTTCCGCATTGTACTTAAAGTTTTTAATATAGTGGATATGTGGTGATGTTGTTTTGTGACTTGGTTATGCTTGTGGTTATGCTCCATTACAAAAAAAAATCAGACTGAAAATCCTCCTTGTAAGATCCCAGGATCGGAATCTAGCATATGAGTGCCGGGAGCTGAGAACGGGGCACTACGGAGGCTGTCGGTGCCGGATTCGACGATCAGAAATTTTGTGAGCCCATTTTTCGAGTTTGCAGCGTGACACATACCCTCCTTACAACAACCATTCCTCCCATCCCATCTCCCTTACAAATCATATTCTCTCTCTCATTCTCTACCCATTCCAAGAGAGAGGACTGTCCAAGCTTTAAGGAGAGCATGGAGCCAAGTGTGGCCCACTTCCTAGCCCCTCATCTCTCATCCTAGCCCTTCAATCTTCATCATCTTACATCAAAATTGAAGCTGAGAAGCTTAGCATTCCAAGGAGCCTAGAAGATTAGCAAACGGTGGGTGTTCATAGTGCTAGATCTTGATTTTTATTTAAGGTCCACACAATTTTGAGGGGCCATCTTGATGTATGCATTGTAATTGCTAGAGGAGCTCATAGTGGCAGAACTCCTCCGCTACACATCTCTCTCTCTCTCTATCTCTCTCTTTCCCATGTGTTGTGGACCCACTGTGATGTATGATCCAGGCCGTCTATCTGACGGGCCACACCATGATATATGCATTTCATTCATGCTGCAAAGCAGCACGTGTGGCCCACTGGACGTGGGGCCCACCTTGATGACGTGCTACATCCAGCACGTGGACCCCACCCATTTGATATATGCATGGTATCTCCACCGTCCAGCTGCTGGATGGTGGGATCCACCTTAATGTATGCTTTGATCCACTCTATCCACCGTCCAACAGGACGGTGGGATGTCCCACATGAGGTACGTGTAATATCTAAATCTCCCATTTGCTGGGGACCCCACCTATATAGTTGTGGTATTGACATCAGCAAGTTCTGTGGGTCTGATCATGAGGTATGTGTTATATTTAACTGTCCGGTCCAGCTGGACGTGAACACCACCATGATGTTGTGGTCTATCCACACCGTCTATCCATCTGTATGAAGGGATAATTCAAATATCAGCTTGTTTCAAATGGTGGGCCTGTAACGCCCCTCATTTTCAGGACCAAGTATATGACCCGTTTCCCAAAAACTCGAGTGTTAACCTATAAAGAGCTAGATTTCAATTTTTTTTATCATTCAGAATTAGCAGTTAACGTAATATGGACAAATCAAATGTAAGGAAAAGCTGCATGATCATTCAAATATACAAGAAGCTGCCTATAATGACTTATACAACCAATGTCTCTGAAATTAACAATTACAAAACGAAATAATATTACATGTGAAACAAAATAAATTATGACAATCTTTGATGTAAAATCCTAGAGCAATCCTTAGCAAATACAATCATGCGCCCTTGTCAATTATAGCATACTTCTCATCAATAAGAACGTGAATATCATCTGGGCCACCTGTGCTACCTTTATGGTTATATAATTGATGGATGAGTGGCTAACTCAGTGTGAATTCCCCTCGAGATTATACGCTACCGCATTAGGTAAGCATAGTTGTAAAAACAAGGCATCCAAAACAATACATGATGCAATCTTATTAGATGCATGGATGCATGAATGCAATCATCGCCCTAGGGATGCTCGTCCGTGTGAACATTGGGCTCGTCACCCATGCAATCATCGACCTAGGAATGCTCATCTAATAGGACAAAATACGACATCACGTATGATAGCGATAGACGCGGGTCTACGTCATGTATGCATGATTAGCCAAACCATTATTAGTCCAGTTACGATCAGCCAATTTAAATAAGCTCAAGGTCATTACGAGGGCTCGTCACCAGTGTTGGCCGACAGCTTGAGCATAGGTCTCATACCATCATCCTCGGCTCATGAGACTACCACCTTAGGATATTTAATGGAAACCCATCGACTAGTGGCCAATCATATTGTAGTATATGGGGCTTACAATCACATGATTGCACAATATAAAACATTGAACCCATATAGGGCAAATACCAAAACAAAGCCACCTAGGTGAATTTCAAAACAAAGCCACATAGGGCAATTATCAAAACTAAGCCACATGGGGCCAATATCAAAACCATGCGATAAAAACCATCCTTAAAAACCACTTAGACACAGCAACCCCTGGATGGTAAGCCCACATCAATATTCAATTCAAGCCACCATTCAATAACCACTAAGTCGCGAGTCCATTTCAATCACATTCAACCAAGTTACATCCCAAGTATGGGTGTACATTTATAAGTGAGGGTTTCCCACTAATGTACCAATTTAAGTTCCACAAGCAATCTACAAATAATCCACAAACATGAAATAAATATGCAGGATCAATAATAAGCATGTAATATAGCAATCAATTCCAACAATTAATACATGTGATTATAACATGGAGATATCCATTATCAATCAAGGTTAAACTAAAAACTATCACTTAAGCTGATGGGAAAATGGAAAGCTCAAGGGGAAGAAATTATCACCTTATGAGTCAAATTGCTCCCAGTGTTGCCAGAGTTCGTTATATACTTAGGGATCGGAATTAACACAATTTAGTAACTAGTTGGTTGCCCAATCCCGTCTTCGAGCAAGGCTTGATTAGCTCCACCTAGAATGACTTAAATCCCTAGAATCGTTGTACCTAAATAACTATTATTAGTTACTCAATATTATAACGCAACGAGGTCTATTAGGTTAACTTGGTTCAATGATTTAGCCCAAACTCGAATCCGGTCTAGGATTGAGAGTGGCGGTTTGAAACTAGAACATGGAGTAACACCAAATAACCTTTATCTTAGAGAAGATAAAATAAAATGTAGGTTTCAAAACTCTTTTACTTTGCTTAACCAAGTTAGCTTGACTAGATCTCGACACAACGCAACTTGAATTGACTCGGTTGTTAATTTTTCTAGGGTAGTTCAAGCCCGCCTCCTTTTTAAGAGGTACGTTCCTAGGCAGGAGTTAAACCCATCCAACCCTTACAAAGACTTAAAAGCCCATTATCCAAAAGAGTTAAAAATGATGGGTGGCCAAGGTTAGCTGGGCTCGATTTATTCTGTCCTAGTAGCAACATTCCAAAACCACCGCCATTCTCATTTCCAAATGGGTTAGATCAACCTCCCATGGTCGGCGGGCCCACCTATTCGGTCCAAATGGGTCTCGGCTTATTGGCCTTGAAATTGCGATAATGACCGCTTTAGTAGAAGTATGAATAGGTCAAAGTGTCCTAGAGGGGGGTGAATAGGACTTTATAAAATTTTATGATAATTTAAATTCCTATTACCATTATCTTGTCAAGATATCAACAATTTAACTCTAATGGCTTCCCAACCAATTAGAGGATCCAATCATAAGACTGAGCAGAATCTAAACAATATATAACCTTAGTCTAAGATGGATGCACTGAGTGACTGTGTGTGGGAGGTGATACTTATTAGTTCTAAATAATCATATCATCATGCATCATGTGAACATCAACAGTAAACATAATAAGAGAGTATGCAAATAACAATCCCAAACACAGTCTTTTATAGTGGTTCGGCTATATGCCTACTCCACTCTCGGTAGATGCACTCAACCCTTGAGTGTACTAGATTTCATTAATAGAGGTTTCAATTCAAGTTTACATCAAACTAGTACAACCTACACAAGGCTGACTCTAGGACCTACACAAGGTACCTAACATGTCTCCATGAGACACAAGTTTATGCCCTACATAGGAGTAAGGGTCAACACACAGCATTCAAGTTTTATGCCCTACACAAGAGCAAAGGATCCACACAAGGAACCTAGGGTTTTAGGCCACACAGGCCAAGGATCCACACATGGACCCTAGAGTTTATGCCCTACACATGAGTAAAGGTCAACACAAAGCACCTAAGTTTTATGCCCTACAAGAGTAAAGGATCCACACAAGGAACCTAACTTTTAAGTCATACAGGCCAAGGACCTACACTAAGGACCTAAGTTTACACCCTACACAAGCACAAGGGTCAACACACAACATCCACACATACTCTTCCGTCAGTGGCCTCCTATGAGGACTTGAAAGGGGTGAGAAGCACCTTTGACCCAAACCTATAAAAGAAAAGATCAAAAGGGTCTCTGGACTCTAATGACTTATAGATAAGTATGTGAGCCCCGTTCAACACATTGATGAAGATCTTCTCCTTATTGATGAAGATTCTTCAGCTCCCTTGATTCACAACACTCAAAGATGTACTAATAAAGTTGACGGGTTGGGTCAATGTTATCTCGGAATCTACTCTAATAAATATTACCTCTTAAAGTAATGGAGAGATTCCAAGGTCGTAGGCATTCAAGGGATCATATCTCAATGATTTGTCATTAAGGTGGTAGCTGGATGATCCTTGAGTGCGGAAGTTCATTCCTCAATCCACTTTAGAGAATATCAATGATGAGGGTGGATTGAAGGATGAACTCCCATGAGAAAAAGGCTTAGGGTAAATGATGTATAGTTACTCTCTCAAAGCTCTCTCTCCTTTTCTCAATACAGCAACCAAGAATAAGCTCTCCTTGAATAGACAAAAAGTTCCAATGGTAATAAAGATGTTAGATTCTGACAGAGTTCGATATTATCGGCCCTGCTTCGATGTCATCAAAAGTATATTTTTGATTCCACAAAGCAAGTTTCGATGATACGAACTCCACTAAAGAATATCCCTAGAACTTTTTGCGAGGATCGATGCAATTGAGTGTGCGTCGATGTCATCAGAGTTTGAATTCTGATTTCATCGACTGTCTGCTTGCTACATCGATCATTTTTATAAATTTCAAAAGAGCTTGCTAGATAATTTTTGATCCATTTTGATAACATCGATCATATGTCGATTTCATCGATATTTGAATTACGATCATATCGAGACATCATCGATTCCTTGGTCATTCCCATATGGTTTACCTTGCAAGATTGTTGGAATAGTTTTTTTCCAGATTTGATCGTATCAATATACCTTCCATATCATCGAGATTTGAAATCTGATGATATCAAGTATTGTTTCAAGTCCTTGATCTTTCTATGTGATTTTCCTTTGAGGCTTGTTGGACAAAACTTGACCGAATTCGATGATATCGAACTCATCTCGATATCATCGAAGTTTAAATTCAGATGATATCTAAGATGGTTCGATTACTTGAGAAATGTCAAGACATTTTTAAAAAGTTGCTAGACAAATCTCAAGGTAATTTGATATCATCAATTCTCATTCGATTTGATCGATATTTGAATGTTGATATCATCAAAATGTTTTTCGATTAATCGAACATGTTGTTCAAAAAACTTTGTGGTTGCTGGACATATAATGGCCTAATTCAATGATATCGATTGGTTGTTGATATCATCGATCGTGAGTGTTTGATGCCATTGATGAGTACTTGATATCATCGAATACAGTCTGAAAAACTTGGAAGATTTTCCTATTTTGAAATTCAAGTTTACAGACATATGATCCTAAGTTTTTCTAATGTTTTTAAAGGTTTCATATACCTAAGTGTTTTGGGACATGGGATGTGAGGCTTAATTTACCTTTGACAAGTTCGGAGTGCACATCCAGTTGAGGCAGACGTTTGATGATCTTCATATGGGGCCCACTTGTCTTACCGACTCAATCCTCACGCTAATTGACAAACTAGGGCACTTTCAAGCCTAGCCCTATTGTTTCTGTAATACGAATGTTGGTACTGTGCATCCCACTACATACGATAGATGCACCAAAACCTCCATAATGGAGAATTTGTTAAACCTTTTAATAGGCCGACAGCTGAGAAACAGTTTGAGAAAGAAAACACAGAAATGAGTACCTGCTCAACCAATACAAGGTTCAGATGTTCTATAACTAGGATCTTCACGTTGGGGAGTTTTTTTTTTTTTTGCTGCACAGGCCATCGGCAGTGTGCCCCCCTACATTAGTGCTTAGATTATCATTGGCCCATTTGTGGTTTGGCCTGATTTTCGGCCTGGATCTAGACTGATTTTAGCCCGATTCTGGGACTGATTTCAACCCAACATATGGCCCACGTGAGGGACTTTTTAGTCCAGATTGTGGCCCAGGTGAAGGCCCATTTTTAGCTCAGTTCATGGGCCAGCTAAAGGCCTGATTCAGTTCATATCTTAACCCAATAGCATGGCCTGATCTTGGCCCAGCTATGGGGTTTCACAAGGTTTAGGCCCACTGCATTGGACGTGAGATGTGGCCCACTTAGATTTACCTCAGACGTGGCCCATCATATGTGTTGTGGCCCACTGAGTACGTGACTCGGTGAGGACCACTGTGAGTGATGGTGTGGCCCACTGAGAAATGGAGGGGTTACCTGTTGGTAATAGGGCTCGGATCTTCGTCCAGTTCTTAGGCTTGGAAGGATAATGACTGCAAGGAGGCTACGTGATGCACCAAGGTTTCCACGGTCAAACTTGAGCCGACCCGTTTTGGCCAGCTGAGCACGTCAACGAACTGGGATCTAGCCGTTGATCACACCGTCTCTGTTCGAGGTGGGACTAAGCTTGAGTGAGATCGAATCAAGCCCCTCAATGAAACTCGGCTTGGCATTTAAGTCACCACCATGACTCGGCAAAGCCCACAACACTTGAGCTCGCACTCCCTTCTTCCTCTCTTTCACTCGTTCTTCCTCCATTCTCTTTCTCTCCAACAGACGGTCTGGTCTTGACCAGATCCTCCTACTCAAGCCAAGACTCAGTCAGACTCGGGCGATAGAGTGACGGAGAAGGAGATGGCTGTTAATGGCGGAATATCGCCTGCAAGGTTATCCTTCAATCTAGCAGTTATGGACTGCTCGGATGGATGCCAGAGTGCTTGTGGAATGGGGATTTTAAAGGTTGAATGAGTTTTGGGTAGTGGGTTTGACTTGGAAGGAGACGGTCGGTTTTCTCTCTCTCATTCTTTTTCCTTTTCTAAAAACCTAGCTAGGACGGTCAAGAGATGCCTAAATGGAGGGCTAGGATTGAAGGATCCCCTCTCATGCGGATCACCAGCCTGGCAGCAACAGCTGATAGTTTCTTTTTTTGGAAAGTGATGTGTTTGTATGGCCTGTTTGCACCAAGGATTATATGCATGCAAGTGCGTAATATCAGGTGGGACGGCTATGGTATTGGTCTTCATCTCCCATTCAACGAGACGGACAGTCCAGATCACACATGTGACTGTAGGTGGTGGCCCACCAATCAAGAATTTACGGACGTTGTCTGTCCGCTGTCTAAAATGAAGAGAGGGGGAAAACCTTTCTTTTTTTGGAAAGACATGAGTCAGAGACGTCTGACCAAGCCCCTTCGCTCAGTGCACAGGGGGTGCACGCCCCCTGGTGCACTTGCGAGCCAGAAAGTGGGGTCCATCGTGATGTTCTGTGAAATCTACTCCATCCACTCTCTTTGTTAGGTTTCATCATTACCGTAGAATGAAGATGGGTTAAGTCTCCAATTTAGGTGGGCCATACAACTCTCTTTACGCATCATAAAAGGCATTTTCCACTTATCCAATGGTCGAATCATTCCAAAATCAAATGTCAACGGTTAAAAGGTCCTAAAGGGGCCATTTGTAAGGCTTTCATCATATATTATTAGCCAATACTAATATTAGTATAGATTTCATTACTTTTGAAAAGGCCGAGCTATATGTCCTAGAGGAGGGGGAGGGGGTGAATAGGACTATGCCAAATTAAAACTTAATAGCGGAATTTAAATAAATTAAATACAGATAGCAATAGACAATCCCACAATGCTGAACTTAAAGACAACCTCAAATGTACGAGTATTGAGAGGTTGATACAGATGTTGTTCTAAGGACAACCTTACACCATAAAAACCAAAGGTTTATGGCAGGACAACCTTACTAGAACGGTTTGTGTATCAAAAACTCAAACTTGATACAGAGAAATAAATAGCAAGGAAAGAAATCTATGATATTACAACATTCTCCACATTTGCATAAAAGAAATTACAACATTCTCCACAATGCAAAAAGAAAATTACAATCATCCATATAAAGAAATAAACAATCAATCCACAAGACCAGAAATTATAGTGGTTCGCTTGTGTGTACACCACCTGTTTAGAAAAACAGCTACACAACTACTCCACTCCTAATATCCTCACACAGTGGATATTAGCGTTCACTATGAAAATAGGTTTTTTCAGGTTCACCTAAAACCCTCACAATTGTCTTTCAAGTGGGCTTACATAATTCAAAAAACCCCCACACTCTGAGTTTTCTGGATCACCTCAGACAAACCAAAACATAGATTTTTCTGGCACAATCTCAAAAACCAAAATAGAAATTTACAATAATGTAAAATACCTAGATATTCTCTTTTTGATGCAGTCTGGAACAACTAAATCGGAATAGAATTTCAACGTAGAAGTTCAATGTCCAAACTCACTTATGAAATGGTTCTAGGTTCTAAATTGATTTTAAATTAAATCATGTTGGGCTAGCTCTATTTGATTTTGATTCTAAGAAAAGGGTAATCTTCAATCCCTTCTTCAAACATAAATGGAATATAGAATACAAAATCAAATATAACAAAGATAAATTAAGAGAATATTAAATGAGCATAATATAGCTTAAAAAGAACACTAACTTATCTCTCAGAGTGGCGTATTGATTTATCTTGAATTGAATGAAAAACTCTGAAATTCGTGCTCTATTTATAAGTGAAGAAATCGCGTTCATGACTGGTCTTGAGGACACTACGACAAGTCGTAGGACCAAAATATTTTTAAAATTTGGGCGCGATAAGATAAAGTCGTTCCACGACTAGTCGTATGCCTTGCACGACCGGTCGAGGGACCTCCACGACTGGTCGTGACTTATCCACAACTGGTCATGTGGAACCTAAAATAGTTGTTGGACTTTGAGTCGTAGCTGCAGGACTGGTCGAGAACGAGTTGAGCACTGTTCACATAACCGGTCGAGCAGTTTCCAGGACTAGTCGAGGCTTAACAAAAAATTTTGAAAATTTAAAACAAACTTACGACTGGTCGAGGAATTTCTTGGACTAGTCGAACAGAGTCCAAGACTAGTTGAGAAACAGTCTATTCACTTATAAAATGATCTAATTGAATTATGTATTCAAAATGACCTACCCTATGGTGAATCTAGGGTCATTCATATCTTAAACATGATGTATGAACATTGAAACTTCTTTTTCTTGAGTTGATAGTCGTTCTTTGAAGTTCACGAAGCTTGAGATCATTACACATGATGAAGCTTGAACTTGTGACCTTTTAAAGAATATTCAAACTTGAATTTATAGCCTTAAGAAGCTTGAACTTGAAATATCTTGAATCTTAAGCTTGAGGTACAAAGTAAAAAGACTTTGTCTTGACTTGGAGCTTGAATTATGAATCTTGAACATTGAACAATCACTTGATGTTGTACTCGAACATGACCATAAAATCTTGCATTTCTTGAAGTAAAGACCTTTGTTCTTGAGTGATGCAAAGTCTTCATTATGTAGAAGAGCTGGATAAGACACAGATTCCAAGAGAGGTTTTAGCACTACAAAATTTGACAATTATAGGAGCTAGAAACTATAACACTTACAATCTCCCCCTTTACAAACATAAACATTATACGCATAAAGAATCATGCATCAGTTATAAAAAGAAACCAGTTACAACCTAGTTAAAGAATCATGTACTAGTTATAAAAACAAAGCATCAATTCACTTTAATTCCTCTAACAATATTCCCCCTTACTTAACTCCCCTTCTCAAAATAGAATTATTCACAAACAACCCATCCACAATCCATATATCATATATCAAGCATGATAACCTTCTCCCCCTTTTTGTCACAATATGACAAAGGAAGAAACCAATGCATGGAAGTGGAAAGATATAAAGAAGGAAGAATAAGAAGAGTATTGAGGAATAAATTATCAAGATAGACAACATATTAATCAATAAGTCAAATTCAAACATAAGTAACCAAGTTCAACCAAGTACTACAAAGTTAAGTCAAGTACAACCTCACAAGACAAACTAAACCAAGTAGCATTAAAGTTATTACAAACCAAGATTAGAAAAAACTAATCAGATCCTAAAGAGGGAGCAGGAATAGATGGATCAATCTGATGTAAATCCTGATTAATGCACCTCATATATTAATGCATTTAAGTAAATTACGAATCCTGGGTTATACAGATCTGAGCCACCTATTCCTCAAGAGAATGCAACCTCTTAGCAAAATCAAAAGGCTGATAATGAGGGTCAGCCTCAGAATCTAATTCGAGCTCATCAAAGATATCATCCATGTTTATGTCATCAGGAGGTAAATCGCCTTCTTCTTCATTTACTACTTCAGCTCCACCACCACCCCCATTGACCTGGCCAGCGACCAACCTCAATTCATCTTGTTTATATTTGAGTTGTTGAAGATGAGGTGTTAAATGGGTGCCTCTCCAACATATGGGTGGCCAACACAGTCATAAGATATGTAAAAGGGATATCACTGTGTCCAGGATGGAGATGGAATTGTATGATGGAATGACAGATTAAAGCAGGAAGACAAACATTTGTACCAAAGATGATGCAATGCAGAAGTCGAACCATGAAAGAGGTGAGTTCGGTTTTATTACCAGAACGTGGATAAAGATTTGAAATAAATATCCTATGAAAGACCCTATATCTGGGTAACAAGTATTTCGAAGCAAGCGCATTGCCATTTTGACTCCATTGCGCATCTATATTGTACAATCTCTAGTAAGTATATGTTTTTCTGATTCAGATGGTTTAGCTACTAGAGTGCTAATTGGAATACCTTAATCATTGACAAGTATGTCCATTAGCCAGAAATCAGATGTCGATCTACTTCAAATGGACCTCTAGTTGCTATAATAAAAGTTAAATTTTCAGTTGAAAAATCAAAAATACATACATACATAACCTGCACAATAGACCAGTATGCCAGCCCACCCCAATGTAGAATGTTAGCCCATCCTACAGATTGTAGAAGAGGAAGGATTTCAAAACGAGCAAGATGTTCAACATACACAGGTCATTCAACTATAACATTTCGCAACCTTAAATCCTGCACATAGGAGGGATCATCTTCGGGTGACCGAAGGTGGCGCCTTATGATAGGTGTTGATCTAGATGTTGAAGGACCACGAGAACTTTTCTTTTTACCTCTACCTTCTATTTGCAACTAGAAAATCAAGGAAACAAAAGGTTGCAAAAGAGATAGAGTGAGTTTTCTCAAAATCAGATTTTGGAGAAGAAAACCCCAAAAACCTTAATGAAACAAGAAATAAATCACTCCAAAGATGAAAAAGAAGTGATATGGACTTGAATCTATAAGGAAAATGGAAATAAAGCACTAACTTGAAGATCTATGGAGATGGGTTCGACCGGTCGTGCTTAGACCCGTTGTAGAAGAAGCCTAAATAAAAGAAAAATAGATTTTTCCCCAAATAAAGGTCAAACCCATGATACCATGACTGGTCAAGTACATGCTCGACCGATTGTACCACGACTGGTCGAGCATGTACTCGACTGGTCGTGCACAACCAAAAATGTGCATTTTTCATTAAATTTTGAAATTTAAACATACAAACTAACAAGTATATACATTAAAATACAAAAATGCATGAATAATCAATTCAAATTGGACATACTAAGATTAAATTTTAATTTAGAAAACCTGCTTTTGTCGAGTGGTTTTGTGAATATGTCAGCAAGTTGAGTCTCGGTCAGAATGTATTCCAAAGAATTGTCTTTTTTTCCACTAATTCATGAATGTAATGATATCTAATGTCAATGTGCTTGGTTCGTGAATGCTGGATTGGACTTTTAGATATATTAATTGCACTGGAATTTTCACAATATAAAACCATAGAGTCCTGTGCAATTCCGTAATCGCTTAACATTCTTTTCATCCATACAAGTTAAGTTCATCTATTACCAGCTGCAATGTATTCAGCTTCAGCAGTTGAGAGCGATACGGAACTTTGTTTCTTACTTTGCCAAGAAACTAAATAGTTCCTAATATAGAAACAACCACCACTGGTTGATTTCCTATCATCAACGTTACCAGCCCATCAGTATCAGTGTAACCAGCTAATTGAACACTAGTATCATGTGGATACCAAAGACCTAGATTAGCTGTACTTGCGACATATACATAATCTTCTTAATAGCAGTTAAATGTGACTCTTTAGGGTCAGATTGATATCTAACACAAATTCCTATACTAAATGCAATATCAGGTCGGCTTGTAGTTAAATACAACAAACTACCTATGATACTGCGATATAATTTAGGATCCACTTTCTTACCTGTAGAGTCCTTTGAGAGTTTTAGAGTTGTACTCATAGGATTATCAAAGTTTTTTCCATTCTCAAATCCGAACTTTTTAACTAAATTCAGTGCATATTTGGTTTGAGAAATGAAGAAACCATCAGGTTACTATTTAACTTGCAGCCCTAGGAAATATTCAATTCCCCAACCATGCTCATTTCGAACTTAAATTTCATAAGATCTACAAACTCAACAGTCATGTTAACACAGGTAGATCTATAAATAATATTATTAACATAAATCTGTACTATTAAAATGTGATCATTGTGTTTCTTTACAAATAAAATCTTATCAACACTTCCCATTATAAAGTTATGACTTAGTAAAAACTTAGTCAATTTTTCATACCATGCCCTGAGAGCTTGTTTTAAACCGTAGAGAGCCTTTTTTGGATGATAGACATGATCAATATTCTTAAGGTCTTCAAAACCCATTGGTTGTTCAACATACACTTCTTCATGCAAATCGCCATTTAAAAAAGTACTCTTTACATCCATTTGATAGATTTTGAACTTTCTAAAGTAAGCAATGGATATAAATAGTCTGATTAATTCAAGACGAGCTACTGTGACAAAGGTTTCATCATAATCGATGCCTTCAATTTGAGTGTACCCTTGTACAACCAGTCTAGCCTTGTTTCAAATTATCTTACCAAGTTCATCAGACTTATTTTTAAAAATTCACTTAGTTCCGATAATATGTTTATCTTTTGGCCTAGGAACTAAGTACCAAACATCATTTCTAATAAATTGATTAAGCTCTTCTTGCATCGCAACTATCCAGTTTTCGTCAGTAAAAGCTTCTTTTACGTTAGCCAGTTCTATCTGGGATGTAAAGCACACGTAGTTACACACATCTTCTAGTTGTTTACGAGTGTGTACACTAATGAGAGGGTTTCCAAGAATTTGATTAGTTGGATGATCTTTAACAGTTCTCAGTTCAGAGTTGTTTTAATTTGATGAAGGATCTAGTTTATCAATTAGAATTACTTCATCATTATCTGAACTTGAGACAGGTGTATTCAAGTGATCATTAATAACCACATTAATGGATTCTTGAATTGTACCAGTTCTTTTATTAAGAACTCGATATGCTCGACTATTCATAGCATACCCTAAAAATATCCCTTCATCACTTTTGGTGTCAAACTTACCCAGATTTTCTCGGTCATGTAAAATATAGCACTTGCTGCAAAAAACTCGAAAGTATTTGACAATAGGCTTCTTATTAAACCACATTTCATGAGCTATTTTACCATTTGATTTTCTAGTTTAAACACGGTTAATTATATAACATGTAGTATTTACGATTTCGGCCCAAAGATTTTTAGGGAGCTTCATACTGTTTAACATAACATTTGCCATTTCTTGAAGCACTCAATTTTTTCTTTCTACTATACCATTTTGTTGTGGTATTTTGGGTACAGAGAATTCATGTGATATTCCCTGATCATTGCAAAACTTCTCAAAACCACTATTCTTAAATTCTGATCCATAATCACTACGAATCTGACAGACTTGAGTCTGTTTTTCAGTTTGGATACGTCTAAGTACCCTTTTAACTTCATCAAGAATTTCTGATTTGTCTCTTAAGAAGACTACCCATGTATATTTGGTAAAGTCATCAATGATTACCAGAATATACTTTTTGCCACCTCAGCTTTCTGTTCTAGTTGGTCCAATAAGATCCATATGGAGGAGTTCGAGCGGTTTAGATGTGACATTGCAGTTCACTTTTTTGTGAGAACTCCTAGTTTTCTTGCCAATCTGGCATTCACCACATATTTTTTCTATTTTTTTTGTATTTTGGGTAGGCCTCTCACTAACTCTCTTTTGCTCAATCTATACAAGTTACGGTAGTGTACATGTCCAAGGCGTTTATGCCATAACTCGGTCTCATCGGTATGGACCATGTAACACGATAAATTAAATGAGCTACAATCACTTACAATATAGCAGTTTTCAGAAGTTCTACGACCAGTTAATATTACAGAACTATTTTTATTTAAAATTTCACATCCTAGGTTAGAAAATTTTACGCTGTAATTTTTATCGCATATTTGAGAAATGCTTAATAAGTTGTGTTTTAAACCTTCTACATATAAAACATTCACAAATAAAGGGAGGTTAGAAAGTTGAACTGTACCTTGGCCAATAATCCTACAGTTGCTACCATCACCAAATGTGACTGAACCATCAGTCATGTCTTTAAGATTGGTGAACAAACCTTTGTCACCAATCATGTGCCTAGAGCATCCACTGTCTAAGTACCACTTTGAATGGCTTGAAGCTTTGAATGCCGTGTGGGCAACCAAGCAAGTAACCTTAGGAACCCATTTCATTACAGTTTTGGGTTTAGGAGTATAGTTGGTCTTCTTGTATTTATAGTTGATATAAGACCGACCCTTTGAGTTAGATTTTAAGAGCTCCTTAAGTAAATCAACAATTTTCTCAGCTAAAGGATTACGAATCTAATTTTTATAGTTGATATTGTTGCTTTTAGGTTTTAAGGAATGAAAAGTTTTAGCACTTTTAGAGTAATTTTGATTTAAACTTTTCCCTTTTAAGTTTGAAGACTCTTATAACGTCTTGGAAAAAATTCGTACAAAGACCCGAGTATAACCTCAGGCAGAAATCACTAAGGATCTGTAGAAATTAGGCGAAAATTAATTAAGTACTAAACTAAATAAATCGAATAATTAGCTCGAACCACTTTCTATATGAACTGCAAGACCCAAAACCATTAGAATCGCTAACCCAACATTACTTAGAAACCTAGGATCAATCTCAAAACCCAGTTGCTCTCGGGAGCACATTGAAACTTCGTATCGGGCTTAGACCGCGCGTCAAAAGTCTGATGACTGCGAAACTATAAGATTATGACCACCTTATTGGGCTTGACAACCATTGTGGGAATCGAGTCCAAATAGTATCCAGAAACGCACAACTTGAGCCTGGAGCGAAGTGTGTGAGAAATGCGAATATCTTTAAAAAATGAACTCAAAATTAAGTGAATTGGGCCATTCGCTTGGAGGCCAAATTTAAAGTTTCAGACCACCAGATTCTGACTCAAGTACACCCTTGGATCAGGGAAATTTCCCTACACCCATTGGTATACTTGTGGCCCTGATCGAGTGACGATGGCCATTGAACTGAAACAGGTCCACCATGATCGATCCACTAATCCGATCGGACCAAAATCTTAACCTGGCATAGATCTATTATCAGGGAACTTTCTTCGACTGTATGTGAGCAATGGACTTCCAAATGAGCTCCGTTGGCCTGAAACAGACGCCTTTTAGCTATAACCTAAGTATACCATGGCCCTGGGGCCATTGACATCAATTCTGGGCCTATATAAGGTCCTTAAACCACCCCTCTCTCATTCCATACGATTTTTTCTAACCCTAGGATAGAGAAGAGAGAAAAGAGGAGGAAAGAGTGAGGAGAAGAGAGTGAGATAGGGATATCATTGCTGGGATCCTTTCCCACGACTCCACCCACCGAATCGCCACCCCATCGTTGCTACACCATCGATTTTGACTTCGATTTGGGTAAGAAATCCTAACCCTAATCTTGTTTTAGAAATCTAAATAGAGGAAACGACGAACTAGCTAACCTATTTCGTGATTTAAGTAGCCATTGTGCCGTAGACAAAGACGTGGTGTACAAACCGAGTTCGTAACGAGCGTACCGATGAAAGGTGCAGACTATAAATCTTTAGGTTATGGTTTATAAGGTTTTCAATGTCAGCAATGATTTATGTCTGACTTAATTGTTGCCATATGATCATAGTTACGACATTTTTGATATATCATGTATGTGTAAACTAGGTTGTATACTAAATGCATTCCATGTGTTCGTTGAAATGTTTGAATGAATAGGAAATTATGATTTATGCTTGCCATGACTATTAATCTACAATTCATGTTTGTTGTACGTATGAAAACTCTTTTGTGAAAGGGTTTGCCATAATATATGTTATAACTTATTTATTACATGTATGTTGAAATGTGTAGTCTAAGTGTTTGATAAAATGTCCAAATGAGAAATTATTTCTTGAAGTGTATTTAATGAGGGTGTTGAGATAGGATTCCCAATTACCATATCTATAGTTATAGTTTCCTTCATGTAACCTATCTTGCTACTATGTGATTTATGGATGAAATGCCTATGTATGATAACCTGTGCAATATGGTTGTTAAAATGTCCGAATGAGATTTATATTTGAATTGGTTGTTAAATGTTATTTTGACTATCACATATAAATGCCTATTATATTTGAGTATGATTGAGACTAATACGTAGTCCAGGCAATCGGTAACGGTTTTCGATCGAGTAGCCAAACTAATCTCGCCACAACGGATACGTTCGATGAATCCGAGTTGTACAGTGATTATCGACAGTGGTTAGGCCACAAGGAGTACGTATGCGCTCCATATCAATTAATTTAGCATGCGCTCGTACCAATCAAACTTGTCAAGTAACCCGATGGGCTTAATGTGTGTTTACCATGTATGGACGCTACTGCTTGAATCTAAGGTATCACTTACCAATGTAAAGTCAGTTTAACCTTGGTACCATGATCCGCTAAGACTCATGAGCCAGGCATGGTGGTATGGGACACCGTGGTCGAGTAGTGGGCCTACGCTGGGTTGACGAGCCTCCCCGTAGTGACCAATGAGTAACCCAAACTCATGAGCCGAATATGGTGGTATGGGACACTATATTCTAGCTGTCAGCCTACGATCAGGTGACGAGCCTCTCGTAGTGACTTCGAGTATAAAATAGGCCAACACGGATGGTGACGAGCCTCTCATAGTGACCTCGAGTGTAAACTCGTGAACTTGCCTATCCACTGCTTTCAAATTAGGGGTGATGTTGCCCTATAACTTGCCTATCGTATGTGATTAACTAGGATTGACGACCCTAGATGGATCATTATTTGGGTAAATGATATAAAGGGAGGTACCTTAGCTTCTCGAATCTATTGTATGAATAAGCCTAATTAAGAACTCGGCTAACACATACATGCACCGCACTGCATGTGCTTTGGTGATGAAGGCACAGTGGGAGTAGCATGTGCGACCGTGAGATGGTGTCACTGAGGGAGTGTAGGCGAAGGCATGCATCATTACCACATTCATCCTTGCATTAACTAGAGTAGTTAGGGAATGTTTATTGTATTGCTTTATCATTACTGCTTGACTGAATTGATAACATGCTAACCTTTGCCTTATAATACCACTGAGTTGGTCACTCACTCCCACTCTGGGACAGTGTTTTAAAACACCAACCAGACTCTGTTATAGATATAGGTGGCGACGATGTCTACGCTGCTGATTGGGATTTCATAGACGAGGAGGAAGAATTCTCCTACGTTCAGCTATCAGGCAGGTTTACGTAGACCATGTACTGATCGATGGGATTACAGGGACTATAAAGATTAGTTGGACATTTACATTTTTTTTTATATTTTATAAATTTTGGATCAATACATGTACATATTCAGCCTGGTAACATACTCATACTCTGGGGATTGAGAAACACTTCTATACATTATATACCTATCTCAGTCTTCCGCTAGCTTAACTTAATTATCTCTAGAGTATGATTTGCTGTTTTAGTATAATCCCACTCATGTTTAATGTACTAATATGGAAACTATTTAAACATCATTATCTATATTACATAAGTGATGCGTTAGAACTCAGGAGTTAAGCTTCTACTCGACCCCCGATTTTCGAGGCATTACAACTTTCCTTTCACAAACTTAGGAGGAGTATTCTTATGTTTGGGTGGAATATTTTTGTTGTAGCCCAAACCGGATCAGTCGCCACATTTTCTGGATCCGGATAATAGTTTTTCTAACTTAGTATCACCTTGGGCATACCTCCATGTATCCTTTAAACTCAAAAGTGAAGAGACTTCAAGTTTTAGTTTTTCATTTTCAGATTTTAGATTTTCAATAAGGGAGGTTTTGAAATCTAAATTGCATTTAGTTTTTTCAAAAGAATCTGAAATGTGGGATTTTTATAAAACAAGAGTATTAAAATTTTCTTTTAAGTTTCAAAAATGTTTCTTTCTGAAGTTTTTGTTTTACCGCAATCTTACAACTTTCCTTGTATAGGGCATTGTAAGCATCTTGAAGATCTTCTTCATTTTCATGATCGCTATTCAAATTTTCTTCACTAGTTGAATCATCATGATCTGAAAAAGTAAACTTGGCTAGAGTCATAAGGGCTTTGACTTCATTACCCGACTTAGTTTCAGAACCTTCTGATTTAAAAGAGGCTTTAGAGCCAGAAGATTCATCCTAAGTAGCCAACATACCTTTCCTTTTAGGTTTGTCCTTTTTAGGACACTTGTTCGCTAAATGCCCATATTCATGGCAGTTGCAACATTGACTATCTTTTAAAGATTTCTAAGTTTTAGATTTAGATCTTTTCTTATCATTTGCTTTTTGAAAATCAATCTCTTTTTACTTTTGAAAATCTTATAAAACTTTTTAGCTAAAGGGGCCATATCTTCTTCAAAATTTTCTAAATCAAAATTACTATTTCTTGAGAAATACATTTAAAATATTTAAGGGTGATAGATTTACCTTTAGGAGCTTTAAAGTTTAACTCATAGGTTTTTAAAGAACCAACTAACTCTTCTACCCTCATATTATCTATATCACGAAGTTCCTGAATCGCGGTCATCTTTGAATTGAACCGTTCAAGTAGTGAACGTAGTATCGTTACACAAACTTTACTTTATGGGATTTTATCACCGAGACCCCACATAGAGTTAACAATGTCATTTAATCTAGTATAAAAGTCCATGAATGTTTCACTTTCCTCCATACATATTTCCTCAAATTTGGTTGTGAGGATTTGGACTTTAGATTTCTTGACAATTGTTGTTCCCTCATGTGTCATTTTTAAAATATCTTAGGCTTGCTTTGCAGTATCACAGGATATAATTCTTTTGAATTCATCCGGTGATAGTGCGCAAGTTATGGCATTTAAAGCCTTTGCATTGGTACTACTCTCATTTTTCTAAAGAGTGGTCCAAGAAAAGTAAGGTGTAATCTCTTTTTACTTTTGAAAATCCATTCAGTCACTGTGGCTTGCCACATGCTCTCATCCATGGATTTTAAGAAAATCCTCATTCTGGCTTTCCAATAGACATAATTGGAGCCATCAAATGGTGGAGGCCTAGTGACTGAAAGACTATCAAAATTTGACATCTTAAATAGCTCAGATCAATTAGCTCAGGAAATAAATCCAAATAGAATAATTAAAACCGAGCTATTAGACTTTAATACCACTTGAAAAGGCCGAGCTATATGTCCTAAAGGGGGGGTGAATAGGACTATGCCAAATTAAAACTTAACAGCGGAATTTAAATAAATTAAATACAGATAGCAATAGACAATCCCACAATGTTGAACTTAAAGACAACCTCAAATGTATGAGTATTGAGAGGTTTATACAAATGTTGTTCTAAGGACAACCTCACACCATAAAAACCAAGGGTTTATGGCAGGACAACCTTACTAGAACGGTTTGTGTATCAAAAACTCAAACTTGATATAGAGGAATAAATAAATAAATAGTAAGGAAAGAAATTTATGCTATTACAACATTCTCCACATTTGCATAATAGAAATTACAACATTCTCCACAGTGCAAAAAGGAAATTATAATCATCCACAAAAAGAAATAAAAAAATCAATCCACAAGACCAGAAATTATAGTGGTTCGCTTGTGTGTACACCAACTGTTTAGAAAAACAGCCACACAACTACTCCACTCCTAATATCCTCACATAGTGGATATTAGCATTCACTATGAAAATAGGTTTTTCCAGGTTCACCTAAAACCCTCACAATTGTGTCTTTCAAGTGGGCTTACACAATTCAAAAAACTCCATACTCTGAGTTTTCTGGATCACCTCAGACAAACCAAAACAGAGATTTTTCTTGCACAATCTCAAAAACCAAAACAGAAATTTACAATAATATAAAATACCTGGATATTCTCTTTTTGATGTTGTCCGGAAGAACCAAATCAGAGTAGAATTTCAACATAGAAGTTCAATGTCCAAACTTACTTATGAAATGGTTCTAGGTTCTAAATTTATTTTAAATTAAATCAAGTTGGGCTAGCTCTATTTGATTTTGATTCTAAGAAAAGGGTAATCCTCAATCCCTTCTTCAAATATGAATGGAATATAGAATACAAAATCAAATATAACAAAGCTAAATTAAGGAAATATTAAATGAGCACAATATAGCTTAAAAAGAACACTAACTTATCTCTCAGAGTGGCGTATTGATTTATCTTGAATTAAATGAAAAACTCTGAAATTCGTGCTCTATTTATAAGCGAAGAAATCGTGTTCACGACTGGTCCTGAGGACACTACGACTGGTTGTAGGACCAACAGATTTTTAAAATTTGGGTGCAATAGGATAAAGTCGTTCCATGACTGGTCGTAAGCCCTGCACGACCGGTCAAGGGACCTCCACGACTGGTCATGACCTGTCCATGACTGGTCATGTGGAACCTAAAATAGTTGCTGGACTTTATGTTGTTGCTGCAGGACTGTTCAAGAATGAGTCGAGCACTGTTCACACGACTGGTCGAGCAGTTTCCAGGATTGGTCAAGGCTTAACAAAAAAATTTCAAAAATTTGAAACAAACTTAGGACTGATCGAGGAATTTCTTGGACTGGTCGAGCCAATACTAGGACTAGTTGAACAGAGTCCAAGACTAGTCGATAAATAGTCTATTCACTTATAAAATGATCTAATTAAATTATGTATTCAAAATGACCTACCCTATGGTCAATCTAGGGTCATTCATACCTTAAACATGATGTATGAATATTGAAACTTCTTTTTCTCCAGTTGATAGTCGTTCTTTGAAGTTCATGAAGCTTGAGATCATTACACATGATGAAGCTTAAACTTGTGACCTTTCAAAGAATATTTAAACTTGAATTTGTAGCCTTAAGAAACTTGAACTTGAAATATCTTGAATCTTGAGCTTGAGGTACAAAGTAAAAAAGACTTTGTCTTGACTTGGAGCTTGAATTATGAATCTCGAACATTGAACAGTCACTTGACGTTGTACTCGAACATGACCATGGAATCTTGCATTTCTTAAAGTAAGGACCTTTGTTCTTGAGTGATGCAAAGTCTTCATTATGTAGAAGAGCTGGATAAGACACAGATTCCAAGAGAGGTTTTGGCACTACAAAATTTGACAATTATAGGAGCTAGAAACCATAGCACTTACAACTTTTATATATTACTTGTAATTAAAATACTTAAAACCTCATACATTTATATAAATATAATTTCTAATATTAACATACTACTAGATGCATGCTATCAATCACATATTTATTAATATATCATTCATAATATACAATATCATATTATACATATCTATGAATTGAGAATTGTACAATATCATGTTTCAAAATCACATTGTTAAATAATATACCATTTTATTAAAATATCTAATATATATTTTTTTTGTATACTTGTTTAAAAAATATTTAATACTACGTTAATATTTATAATTCAATTATATATTGTAAAATTATTATCCACTACATTTAGTTAATAAAATCTTATTTTCGTAATATTTTATACACATTAAATATATACATATCACTCTATTACATTACATTTTTATACATTTTTGTATGATAAATTGATTATCAAAATACATCTATAATTTTTTAGATCTATGTTTGTGTAACATTTTTAATATAATAAATAAAGAAAATATACTTATTAAACATTACTAGATGGTTTAATTCTTCTATCGCGGTGACCAAAGTCCTAACAACGGGTTGTACTGATGATGTGATGGTCCGTCTCAAAAATAATGGATGAATAGCCTGTGTATGGATGGGAACCGTTCCTCAATGGTTGGATTTTGACTCGAATGCATGTGAACGTTCGCTCGAGCTAGGTTTGTACTTATACTAAATAGGGTTACTCGATAGCACCTGAGTACCGAAAGTACGGGGTGTTATAGGGCCACGTACACGTGGACCCACCCCGATGTATGTTTCATCCACACCATCCGTGCATGACGTGGACCCCACCCATGACTGATGTGTTGCAACCTCCACCGTCCAGTAGGTAGGACGGTGGAGCTCTAGCACACATGTGATTTATCCACATCCTTTATCCAACTCCCATGCCATGGGCCTAGGAATGAGATAGATTCAAATATCAAGTGGAGCACACCACCGTCCATTGCTTGGATGTGGGGTCCACATGGTGTACGTGTTTCATTCAAACGTCCACCACATGGACCCACCCGAACGTGTGTGATTTATACACATAATCCAATAATGTGGCGGATTCAAATCTCTGGTGGGCCACGCTCGTTGGACCCAACCTTGATGTATTTGTTGTATCCTCATCGTCCATCAGGGACGATGGGATCCACCGTGATTTATGTGTCTTATCCTCACCATCCAGCTGGGACAATGAGAACCACCAGATGTGTGTGTTGTCCGCACTGTCCAGCTGGGATGGTGGGCCTTACCCTGATGTATGTTTTAATCCACACCATCCATAGTCCACATGGGATGGTGTGACCCACTTTGCTATATGTGTTTCATCCGCACCGTCCAAGAAGGGACGGTGGGATACACTATGATGTATGTGTTTCATATCCACACTGCCCACTCGATGGGATCCATCTGCCAAGTGCAGGGCCCACCTGCTGTTGTGTATGGCCCAACTGATGTATATGAAGCCCAGGTGATGCGGCCCATGGTGATGTACATGAGGTCCATTATGATGTTTGAGAGGCCCATGAGATGAGGCCCATTGTGATGTGTATTAGGCCCATGTGATGCGGTCCATCGTGATGTGTATTAGGCCCATGTGATGCGGCCCATTGTGATGTATTTGAGGCCCAAGTATGAGGCCCATGAGTGAGGCCCAATGCAATGTATATAAAGCCCTTGTGTAGGGCCCAAGGTGATGTATATGAGGCCCATTGTGATGTGTGATTCCACTAAGATGTATGTAATGATGCTTATGATGCCCATCATGTTCCTAGTTGATATTAAATGGGCCATGCCTTGGGAGGAATGACGGTTTAATGTCCAAGTTGTAAGAGCAATGATGGTTAAATGTCCACATTCTAACTCTCCCTAAGGCCCGTTGTTAGGCCCATTCTCATCTCCCCTTAATAGGCTAACCCAAACCGTTGGGCCCCCATTGATGATGGTTATATTACCCATCTTTTCCTTGATTAGGCTATCCCAATCCATTGGGCCCCTATTTGATAATGATGCTTTCCACCATACCCTATAGGACCACCCAAGCCTTGGAGCCCATCTTTTGTTCATACCGAGCCTTCCATAGGGAATGTGGCCCACCTAGATGCATGTGTTTGTCCAAGCTTAGTAACCCAAACCCAAGGCCCACTTAGATGATGAGCAGGACCGTTTGTACAGTTACGTAGTCCTGGATGTGTGGATCCTACCAAGGGCCACCTTGTATTCATATCAGGCCCTCATAGGAAAGCCCAGTTGTCATGATAAAGGGAGTGAGGAAGCCCACTTGTTGTATACCCACTTGACTCTCCCCATAAGACACATCTTATCCTTATATCTAGTTGTTAGGACCTCAACATCACGTATATATCGTCAACACCATCCATTTACTTCTTTGGGACAAGTGTGAGGCCTATCCTTGACGCTAGTACACCATCACCTCTTGCCATATATGGGAGAATATGTGGTACCAGATTTAGTATATCCACTATGTAGTGCCTATCTCGATGTATGGGTTAGACCCGCAGTCCTTCCAGTGGACCCCATCTTAGGATATATGATATATTAGTGCTTTGAAAGGCTAATCTAACATAGGACATACCACATGGACTCCTACAGTTGTAGAAGGGGCATGTCGTTTAGCTCCTACTCTTTGTATGTGATATGTCGGTGATGGTCGATTGTGGATTGTTATTGTCTGTCCTATCAGATAATCATGCCTCTGTACTTTATTACATCGTGACACATGCCCATACACATCATATGTATGCTTGTTATGAGGAGTGATTGATCATAGCATATGTCATTGGGTTGGTTTACTATGAGACTCCTTGTGAAACAGAGTTACCCCACATGAGCGCGCGGTACACGCAAGTTTAATGCATGACTGGATGGTATGATTCATGCATCTCACATTTTATGATATAACCACTATACGCCCTAGTGACATCACGGCCGTAGCCTTCATAGGCATATCATGGATTGTAAGCCCCGTATCCTAGACCGTACCGTTCCATAGGCTTCCGCGGTCTTTCCGGTCGAATTCCGGCAACCTTCGACCCTTAACCGGTATTTGCGCGTGACCTGGATTCTCATGCCGTCAACCCGAGTCGACTCAACCCAGGACTTATACCTTAGCGACCGCGTCGTCGCCGCGGTTCCGATGCCGCGACTTGCGCGCCGAGGCGATACCGTGGTCGGGAGATGTGGGCCAGCGTTCGGTGCGAGGAAAACACCGCGCGTGCGAATTCCAAGGGAATCTCTACAAGGTGTCACATCAATCAATCAATCCCATCATGTTAAGTACACATCAACTTTCACCCTTTCCCAAGCAAACCCCCAAAGTCAAAAAGTTCTTACACAAGCCTTACCTCTCTTACAACTTTTGCCAAAAAAGTCAAAAAGTCTCTTACACTCCCATCCCTCTCTCCCATTCATCACTCCATCACCCATCACTCCCTCTCTCTCTCTCCCTTACAAGTCTCTCTCTCATTTCCAAACTTTCCCAAGCAAAAATCCATACGTATGAGCCTCTCCCCATATCTCCCAAGCTACATGTGTGGCCCACCTTTCCACCCTTAGATCTCTCATCTCAACCATCCATTTCTCATCTTCCTCCATCAAAGAGAAGCACAAGGAGCTAAGGAAGCCAAGGGAGCAAGAAGATCAAGCGGTGGGTGTCTTGATAGGGTAGTTTTTGATGTTTTTAAGATGGGCCAAGTGAGGCCAACCGATCAATAGTTTGGATCTCACTTTGGACCCTAAGATATGGCCAATGGCCCACTTGGATCATCATGATCATTCCATGATGGGGCCATTCTCCATGGACCCCATCATGATGTTTACTTTCTTGCATATTTAGGGTCATCTAGACCGTCTAATTTAGTGGAGAAGGGATCTCCACCGTTGGATTTAATTTTAATGGGCCCACATGTAATGGGACCCACTTGATGTATGATTTAGTGCAAGGGAGGGCCCATAGTGCCGGGGTCCCTCCATCATGCGGGTCTCACTCTCTATCTCTCTCCCTTTTATTTATTTTATTTTATTTTATTTTTTTATGATAATGAGATTGTGTGGCCGACTTGAATGGACCCCACCATGAAGCTAGTATGTTATCCAAACCATTTACAAGTGGGGCCCACTTTACGTGTTTTCGGTCCATCCAAGGCTCAGGTGGCCCACACCGTAGGAAACAGTGGGATTGAACCTCTATCATTGAAACCCCTTTTGGGCCCACAGAAGTTTAGGATCAACATGAAATTTGTTTTTACCCTTCACCTAGGTCCATGCGACCTTATCAACGGTTTGGATGGGGTCTAAACATTATGGTGGGCCCCACATGGAGCCCACAGTGATGTATGTGTTCTATGGCCACCGTCCAGGTGGACGGTGGGGCCAACAGTGATGTAAGTATTTTATCCCCACCGTCCAGGGATGGTGGGCTTGTTGCGTGCATGTGTGGTGTGTGCGTGTGTGTGTGTGTATATATATATAGATATATATAATATTATATTATATAATATTTTATGTACTATATATATATTATATATATTATTTTATATATATTTCACTGGTGGTGGGAGGCCCACCTCAGTTTGCTTGAGGCCGACCTTGATATGTATTTAAGGCCCATTTCAGCTTACTTGTGGCCCGTGGTTGAGGCCCACTTTGATTTATATGTAAGGCCCATGGGTCGAGGCCCATTTGACATATTAGGGGCCCATGGGTTAAAGCCCATTAAGATGTATTATGACCTATGGGTTGAGGCCCATTTAATGCATGTATGGGGCCCAATTGGTGAGGCCCATTTGATACACATAAGGCCCATGTGAGTAGGCCCATTTGATGCACTCTAAGGCCCACGGGTTATAGCCCATTGCAATGTACATAGGGCCCATTGGTGCGGCCCATTAATGTGGCCCACTTAATGAATATAAGGCCCATGTGATTTGGCTCATTTGATGTATTTAAGGCCCAATGGATGTACCTAAGGTCCATTGCAATGTGTGATCCCAACATAATTTATGTAATGATATTTGTGGCAGTCGTGCCTTGGGAGCAATGTTGGTTTGACGTCCACATTGCAAGTGTAGTGTGGTTAAATGTCCGCATTATGACTTTCCCTAGGGCCCATTGTTAGGCTCGTACATCTAATGTGTAGGCCGTCTAGGCCCATCTTTGTTATGATTATCATCCATCCCATATAACATGTTTAATTCCATGATTCATAATCATATGCATCATACGTATGCTTGATATGAGAAATGACTGATCATAGCATATGCCTTCGGGCAGATGGTTTAGGGGCTCCCGTACAGGGGGTGTTGCCCTACATGAGCGCACGATACGTGCAGGATTGCTGCATGACTGGATAGTGTGATTCATGCATTCGTATTGTGTGATATGGTTACTGTACGCCCTAGCGACATCAGGGCCGTAGCCTCCACAGACGTATCGTGGTTGGCAGGATTGGATACCGAAAATACTGTTCTACATGGGGTGCGATAGATATCCTTGGGTGAAAGTCCCTAAACCCTTATGGTACCAGGAGGTTGCTCCAACGTCTAGACCGAGTGGGTGCATGAGCGCCGATTGCCGATTACCAGACGGTTGCGCTTTCCACTGTGTCGTGGTCGGTTGGAAGGGGGTGCGGCCTTACCCGCCCGAGAGTAGGGGGCAATGCTAGGCTGAGTCTGACCAGCTCGAGGAATGGGTCCGCTATTGACGAGCCGAGCCCGATTTTGGCAGGCAGATAGTGAGGTCTTTTCCACTCACCTTATTGCGCGCGATGGGGCGGCAATCTGGCTTGGAGTGTACTAGACCCCGGTGATATTCCAGATTTTGAGTTGTATTGATATGTGGACTTAGATGAGGATTTGTATGCTTGAGTTGCATTTCGCATTGCATGGCCTTGGTATGGTCAACATCATTCTTTACACCGCATGGCCTTGGTACGGCTAATGGTATTCTTGGCATTCATCAGCATGTTCCGCATTACTCTGATACTGCATAACTGCATTACCATCTTGAGCATACACTTTTACCACCCTCTAAGCTTTCTATAAGCTTATGCACTACCGTTGCGTGCAGGTGACGTTGGATCGCAGCAGCGCTGAGGCTTAGACGCGTGGCAGATCATTTTGGAGTTTTTGTTCATCATCCTTGTATTTCCCTTTATGCTCATTATACTTGTAAAGTTTTTTATCATAGTGGAAATGTGATGGAGTTTTTGGTTGTTGTTTGTGGGTTATGCCTTTGGTTATGCTTATTACGAATCAAACTGATGTTGAAAATCCTCCTTGTAGCATCCCAGGATCGGAACCTGGCGAATGGGCGCTGGGAGCCGAGAATGGGGTTCTACGGAGGCTGTCGGCGCCGGATTCGGTGATCGGGAATTTTGTGAGCCCGATTTTCGAGTTTGGGGCATGACATGGATGGCCAAATGGGACACCAAAAATCTTTTTCTACATGGGGTGCTATAGATGTCCCTGGGTGAAATTCCCTAAACCTTCTCAGTGTCAGAAGACACTTCAACGTCTAGACCGAGTGAAAATACATGAGCGCATGAGGGTCGTATACCAGTAGGCCGTGTCTCCCACTGTGTTATGGTCTGTTCAATGAATTCGGGCTGCACGATGATTGTCGAAGTGGTTAAGCCACAAGGGGTGCTTATGCGCTCTATGTCGATTAAGTCAGCTTGTGCTCATACCAATAGAACTTATCTAATAAACCGATTAGCCTATTGTGTGTTTACCATGTATGGACACTACTGCTTGAATCTAAGGTACCCCTCATCAATGTAAAGGCCCACTTTAACCATGGTACCACGATCCGCTAAGACTCATGAGCCGAGGATGGTGGTATGGGACACCATGTTTAAGTTGTCGGCCTACGCTGGGGTGACGAGCCTCCCCAAGTGACCAGTGAACAACCAAGACTAGTGAGCTAGGCATGGTAGTATGAGATACCGTATTCGTGCTGTCGGCCTACGCTGAGGTAATGAGCCTCCCGTAGTGACCGCGAGTATAAACTTTTGAATTTGCCTAACGATTGCTTTTCATTAGGAGTGATGCCCTACAACTTGCCTATCGTATGTGTTTAACTAGGAGTGATGAACCTGGATGGATCCTTTAGTTCAGGTCAATGATATAAAGGGAGGTACCCTACTTTCCCAAATCTGATGTATGAATAAGCTTAATTAAGTACTCGACTAACACGACCATGCATTGCATTGCATAAGTTAGGATGTGCTTTAAAGACGATGAAGTTGCATGAGAGGCAGTGCTGTCATATACGAAATAGGTTGTCGAAGTCGCTTTTGAGGGAGCTTTGATGCGAGGGCATACATCATTACTTGCACTCCATTCCTATATTAACAAGAGTAGTTAGGAAGTGATTGTTACATTGCTTTATCATTACTGCTTGATTGACTTGATAACATGTTAACCTTTGCCTTATAGTACCACTGAGTTAATCACTCCCACCCTGGAACGGTGTTTTAAAACACCAACCAGACTCTGGTTTAGATGCAGGTGTTGATGAAGTCTATTCAATGGAGCAGGACTTTATGGATGAGGAGTTCTCCTACTTTCAGCTCTCAGGCGGGTCTATGTACACCTTGTACCGATGCACAGGGACTACAAGGATAAGTGGCTGTGAGACCCGACCCGAGTTCCCAGGTGTGCATATGTGTGTGTGAGTATGCATTCCGTCCATCTTGATCCCGCGATCCTACTGGTAGAATCCCGGCGACCTGTAACCCTTGGATAGTGTTTGCGGTCATCCGTGAGCCCAGTCGTGAAGACCCAACTCGGATCGAGTTGAGACCTATGCCATTGTGACCGCATCGTCGCCGCGGTTCCAACGATGCGTCTTGTGTGTCCATCCGATGTGTGGATCATAAGTTATGTGCATCTCATTTGTAGCCTTTGAGCATGATCATGTGGCCCACCTAGTGTGGAGGGCACATTTTTTAAGGTGGCCACCCTCTTTTGTGCAAATTCCAACACACACTACCCATACACTACCTAAACCCCCAAATCCTACACCACCCACCACCCACACATTACCCATCCCTACTCTAGCCTAGCAACATAGTTTATATCACCATAGGCTATGATGATTTTTCTCTTATCTAGGAGAGAGAGTGATGATTACTTTTTCTCTCTCTCTTTTCTAGCAAATTTTCATACTCTCCCTCTCATTTCTCTCTACTCTCTTCTCTTTTTCTTTATCTCTTAAAAAAAATCTAGCCCCATTTTCCCTCTTCTCCAGCCCCTTCTCCCTCAAATCCCCTCCCATCTAACCTTCAATAATCCATCTCACCCATTGAAACATGTCCCTTAGAGCATAAAGAGAAGATTGATGTAACTTTGGAGTGGGATCCATTAAGGTGGGTGATTATAATTTCTAATCTTTTTTTCTACCCTTTGATCTTATTTTTCTTCCTAGATGGATCATATGGGATGTACCAATCCATGGTGGGGATCTCATTTGATCCCATGGATGTGGCCCTTTGGCCCATCCTACATGCATGTCATGATCCATGATGGAGCCGTTCTCCATGGACCCCATCATGATGTATTTAATGATCCACTCCATCTTAAGGTCATCTAGACCCTAAGGATCATGTTGGGATGGCATCCCAACCATCCATAGCAATTATAGATCATGCATGTAGTGATTTTATGTTGCATGTACAATCAATGTAGTTGTATGGGTATGATTCACTCTTGGGAGGGCCCATTAGTGGCGGGGCCCTACCCCTATGGCCAGATTACTCTCTTTTCTTCTTCTCTTTTCTCTGATGTATGGATGATAATGTGTGTGTGGCCCATTTAGTGGGCCTTGGATGTCCCAAAATAAATAAAAATAAAAATCCAGCAAGGTGAGATGCCCTTACCACCCAATTCCATGATCATTGGACACCTTAATCAATGCATGCAAGTGTCCTAGTCCTAGTATGTGATCTGGACTTATGTGGGGCCCGCTGAGGAAGGCCACACACCCTTTTTATGGCTGAGATTATTGAAATATAGGTTGATGTGTCCAGCCATGTATTGCTGTCCAAAAACCTGGACTGTTGCATGGATTGTCATGTTCAACTTTGGCATGGATTTTTGGATCATGATTGCCATTATTTTCTTTATAAGTATGGGGTGTAATGAGAAGGTGTGGACCCCACCATGAGGTGTGATGGGTCATACCTCAGATGGCCCATGATATGGTACCCAAAAAAGAGGCCCATAGGGGTGGGCGGTCCACCTTGTTGGGCTGTCCAACCCACATGTATGGAGGGAAAACATACACTTCAACTTGGTTTCTCTAAGGGATGGGCCACTTTTATGGACCCCACCTTACTTTATTTTATTAAGAAAATACTAAACCTCCATTTTCCCCCTCTTGGATGAAGGTTGGGCCCACCTTATTGGTTAAACAATGCATGGACAACAACATCTCTTCCTGGACAGATTGAAATTCCTAATTTAAATAAAATATTTATGAGTATCCAAAAATCATAAAATTTTACAGAGAGGTGGTTCACTCATGGTAGGACCCACCTACAAAATTTTGGGGCCAATGGACACCTATACATACTATGGTGGTGGCTGGACCGACCCATTACAATATGGTGTCTAGATCAGTCCGATTTTCTGGATAGTCTGTTTCATTTAAATAAATTAAAATATTTTTAAGTGTTTAAAAATTTTGAAATTTTTTAAAGGTGTGACCCACCTATAGAAGTATGACTCTGCAAAATTTTAGGCCCAACGGACAATCGAGCTGACTGTGGTGCAGCCTGTAAATTTGGGTCAGTTTGGGCCAAATACCCAGGCCCATATGGGACGCCCCATGTGGGCTACCTGCTGGACTTTGGTCTAGCAGTGTGGCCCACCTACTCCCTTCTGTAGTATGATGTAACCCTATGTGGTGGGGCCCTCTGACTTGATAGCTGGATCACTTGGGCTGATGTCCTAATCAAATGAAACAATTACTAGACTCCAATAAGCCCATAAACCTATTGGGTTAAAAAAATCCAGCAACTTGTTATAATTATGATTGGCCTTTGGGCTGAAATTTTGAGGAGTGGGGCCCACCACATTGTGAAGATCTTAGAGAGAATAATTTATACCTTTGGTTCCTTAAATGTTGGGCTTGATAAATGCACTTTTGAGGCCCACCACAGTTGAATTTAATCGGGTCCATGAATGTAGCTGGTTGTTGAACTCTTTAGGCCCAATTGGGCTAGAACTTTCTAGATAAGCCCATTGAACTCTTAGGCCATTTTTACCATACTATTGTGTTGGGTTAGTGGGCCGGATTACACAAGTAGATGGGCCCTTGGTTGCCCACCAAATCAACTTTAATACTTGGGCCGGGTTGTAGGCCCAACTTACTTGACTAAGAGCATGACATTTGCCCATGTGGTTTGAGCAATGGGCTGCCCACTAAGCCACCACAATATATGGGATTAGTGGCCTTTATGTTGGGCCCTAACCTTTCCCCTATGGGCCCATAGCGGTATATATGAGTTGGGATATGTGTGTTTCCCTTGGACCCCTGTTGTAGATAGGCCTTGGGCCGCCTTTCTGAAGCCCAACATGAGTATTTGTGATATGATTATGGCTGCCCGTTTCTTATTTCTGATGTTGCGTGGGCCTTGGGCCTTGATCCATGTTCAATTAGAGATGGGCTAACTCTTGGGGACCAATTGTGGTTGGATGTCCACATTAGTGGCCCTAAGGTAGGCCCATGGGCTTCTATAGGTGGTTAAAGGCCCACATAGACCCTTGCTAGGACCGTTTCATCTATTTAGGCCTATACCATTAGTCTCGTGGTCCTTAGTCTAGGTCCTTAGTCTCGTGGGCTACCCCAGGTATATGGGCCCCCACTAGAGGTTGTATTCCTTATGAGGAATTGGTTAAGTACTTAGACCCTTCATAGTTAGGTAGAGAGTTCATCTTCACCTCATCGGCACCCCTATTCATCTTCATGGGCCACTCCCATACGCATCATATGCATACTTGGTTGAGGTATGATTGGCCATGGCTGTGTCATTGTGTAGGACATGTTGTTATCTCCCCAAGAGATGGATGCTTGGAATTGATGCATGGGTGATTGTGTGATTCATGCATCTGGCATTGCATAGCTTGTGAATATCCGTCCTTACTTCATCGGGGCCTTACCTCCACAGGGATATTCGTGGATGGCCGTATGTCTGGACACCGAAAATATTAGTTGAGCATACCGGGTGCATAGGATGCCCATGGGTGAAATTTCCAAAACTTTCATAGTACCAATGATCTGCTCCAACGCCGTGACCGGGTGGAATACATGAGCGCACAAGGGCCTTATACCGTTAGGCCGCGACTCCCACTGTCGTGTAGTCGGTTGGATAGGGGTGTGGCCTTACCTGCCTGGTGTGAGGAGGCATTGCTAGGCTGAGTCTGACCAGCTCGTAAATGGGTCCGCTACCTTCAGGTCTTGTTGGTGATTGGTTGTCCACAGGCGGGTAGTGAGGTCTCTTACGCTCATTTGACTATGTGGGGTCTGCAGAGCGGCAGTCATTCAGTAGTGTAATGGACCCCGGTGATTTTCTTATGATTGAAAATGTACTTGACTTATGGTTTGGATATGAGCACTGACATTACTTGCATCATATTAGCATTGGTTGTACAAGCCCCCCTTTCATACATTGCCTTGGTATGGCACCTATTACTTATTGCATCGCGTTCATAGTAAGCCTTGGTAAGACTAGTGATATGTTCATTGATTATGCTTCTCTCCTTATACCTCCTACTATTCTTCTATGCACCAATGTCACACACTTACACCACCCTCTAAGCTTCTATAAGCTTATGCACGATTGATGCATGCAGGAGACTCTAGGTAGGCGCCGTAGCAGCAGAGCGTGGAGTAGAGTTGAGCAGTGAGGACTCAAGTGTTGCTGATTTCTCTCTGTTTTCTTTCTATTCTCATGTATGTCCTTTTGGACCTTTTGGATGATTGTAAAAGTTTAAATTTTTAGTGGATTTTGTGATGTGTGCCTTTGTTATTCTCAGATGTACTTGCTGTGATCTTGGGTATGCTCGCATTGAAAATGATTATACTGTTATGAAAATCCTCCTTGTAGGATCCCAGGATCGGAACCTACCTCAGGAGCCGAGAATGGGGTACTACGGAGGCTGTTGAGGCCAGAACCAGCCATCGGGTTCCTTGTGAGTCCGGTTACTGAGTCTGGGGCATGACAGTGGCTTAGTTGGACACCTTAACATTTTCACATTTTGTATATTTTGAAACAATACATGTATATATTTAGCCTGGTTACATACTCATACTCTAGAGGTTGTGAAACACTTACATACATAAATACATAAGCTTCAGACTTTCACTTGGTTAATTTAATTATATCCGGAATATGATATGCTACTTTAGTATAATCACTACACCAAAATAGTGAAAAAAAGACAGTTGAAAACTGTCTCAAATCACAATAAAGGATGGTTTTGAACCATCGCATGGGCCATCTTATTTTGCTGCATCGTAGGTCATGAACCGTCATTGCTTATTGACATTTAAAGGACAGTTATGGACCGTCTGTAAAGAAGGATGGTCATGGATCGTCAATAAAGATAGGCGTTAAAACAACGGTTATGGACCGTCTATTATGAAGGACGATCATGGACCATCCTTAAAGATGGACAATAAAAGGACTATTATGAGCAGTCTCTGATGTTACACGGTTGCACTTTAAAAAGGGACGGTTATGGAACGTCTCTAAAGAAGGACGGTCATGGACCGTCATGAAAGAATAGACCTTAAAAGGACGGTTATGGACCATCTCAGATTTGAATATTTTAGAAAAATATGGACAGCCTAAAGCCGTCAGAAAATTTCTTGCATTAAAAAAATAGAAAAAAAAAATCAACAACAATTTTCTTTTTGTCTTTCATCTAATAAAAAAATATTCAACCAACAAAACATTATAATTCAAAATTATGAAGAATTGCAGAAACTTCATTTGCTTTTTTTTTCCATAAAAGTGGGCACACTTTTTTAAAATAAAACTGATCATTAAAATAAAACTAATGCAAGCAAATAATGCAAAAAAGTGTTTAAATTCAAGTTAATAGTAACAACAACAAAAATTAAAGCTTTGTAAAAAGGGGCATGTGTTAAAGGGATACATCCTTAATTCCCATGCATGAGAGTCCAATGATGATGAGAACAAGAATCGCAACACAAGGGCCCATAAATACAGCAATGTTATCCTACAAAGGAATAGGATAGTATTAAATGTTAATGCACTTGATCAGATTGTACATAAAGTTCTGATTACAGTCACAGTTTAGTAAAGGTTTGCAGTGCCATGCATGGATGATAAGGAAGCTTAAAAGAACTAAAAAACTAAGCCCTTTTCTTTTCCTTTGCAACAGATTATGTACAATCTTATGGAAACTAAGCAATGAATTAAAAGAGAGTTTAAAAAAAGATAGAAACAACAATAGGTTAAGGTTAGGTTTAGGTTTAGGTTTTAGGTTTAAGTTAAGGTTAGGTTATAGGTTTGAGGTTTAGGTTAGGTTATAGGTTATAAGTTTAGGTTAAGGTTCAGGTTATAGGTTTTGGTTTAGGTTAAGGTTATAGGTTTAGGTTTAGGTTAAGGTTCAGGTTTAGGTTATAAGTTTAGGTTAAGGTTTAGGTTTAGGTTATAGGTTATAGTATATAGGTTATAGCTTTAGGGAATTGAGAATAGGTTAAGGTTTAGGTTTAGGAAATCGGGTTTGGGTTCGGGATCGGGTTTAGGTTTGGGTTTTCAAGTTAGGTTTAGGTTTAGGTTAGGGAGTTGAGATTAGGATTAGGTGTAGATTTAAGTTTAGGGATTTGAGAATACATTTAGGTTTTAGGTTTAGGTTTAGGTTATAGGTTTAGGTTATAGGTTTAGGTTTAGGTTATAAGTGTAGGTTATAGGTTTAGGTTTAGGTTAGGTTATAGGTTAAGGTTTAGGGAATTGAGTTTAGGTTATAGCTTATAGGTTTAGGTTATAGGTTATACATTATAGGTTAAGGTTTAGGTTATAGATTAAGGTTTAGGTTTAGGTTATAGGTTTAGGTTTAGGTTTAGGTTAAGGTTTAGGTTTAGGTTTAGGTTATAGGTTTTGGGAATTGAGAATAGGTTTAGGTTATAAGTATAGGTTTAGGCTAATGTCGTAGGTTATAAGTTTATGTTAATGTTGTAGGTTATAGGTTTAGGTTTTAGTTTAGGTTTAGGGATTTGAGAATATATTTAGGCTTTAAGTTTAGGTTTAGGTTTTAGGTTTAGGTTTAGGTTTTAGGTTTAGGTTATAAGTGTAGGTTATAGGTTTAAGTTTAGGTTAGGTTATATGTTAAGGTTTAGGGAATTGAATTTAGGTTATAGGTTATAGGTTATACGTTATAGGTTAAGGTTTAGGTTATAGTTTTAGGTTTAGGTTTAGGTTTAGGTTATAGGTTTAGGTTTAGGTTATAGGCTTTGGGATTTGAGAATAGGTTTAGGTTATAAGTATAGGTTTAGGTTAATGTTGTAGGTTATAGGTTTAGGTTATAAATTTTTATTAATGTTGTAGGTTATAGGTTTAGGTTTAGATTTAGGGATTTGAGAATACATTTAGGTATTAGGTTTAGGTTTAGGTTTTACATTTAGGTTAAGGTTACAGGTTTAGGTTATAGGTTTAGGTTTAGGTTATAAGTGTAGGTTATAGGTTTAAGTTTAGGTTAGGTTATAGGTTAAGGTTTAGGGAATTGAGAATAGGTTAAGGTTTAGGTTTAGGAAATCAGGTTCGGGTTCAAGTTCAGGTTTAGGTTTGGGTTTTTAAGTTTAGGTTTAGGTTAAGGAGTTGTGATTAGGATTAGGTGTAGGTTTAGGTTTAGGGATTTGAGAATACATTTAGGCTTTTAGGTTTAGGTTAAGGTTATAGGTTTAGGTTATAAGTTTAGGTTTAGGTCTAGGTTTAGGTTATTGGTTGTAGCTTTAGGGAATTGAGAATAGGTTAAGGTTTAGGTTTCGGAAATCGGGTTTGGGTTCGGGATCGGGTTTAGGTTTGGGTTTAGGTTTTAGGTTATAGGTTATAGGTTTAGGTTATAGGTTAAGGTTTAGGTTTAGGTTATAGGTCTAGGTTAAGGTTATTGGTTTAGGTTTGGGTTTAGGTTATACGTTTAAGGATTTGAGAATAGGTTTAGGTTATAGGTTTAGGTTTAGGTTTAGGTTATAGGTTTAGGGATTTGAGAATAGGTTTAGGTTTAGGTTAGGTTATAGGCTATAGGTTTATGTTAAGGTTATAGGTTTAGGTTTAGGTTAGGTTATAGGTTTTGGTTTAGGTTTATGTTTAGGTTTAGGAATTCGGGTTCGGGTTCTGGTTCGGGTCCGGGTTATATGTTTGGGTTAAAGTGCAGGTTTAAGTTAAGTGAATTAAGTTTAGGTTATAGGTTTATATTTAGGTTTAGGTTTAGGCTAAGGGTTTAGGGATTCAGATTCAGGTTCGAGTTCGGGTTTAGGTTTGGGTTTTCAAGTTTAGGTTTAGGTTTAGGTTAGGGAGTTGAGATTAAGATTAGGTGTAAGTTTAGGTGTAGGGATTTGATATTAGGATTAGGTGTAGGTTTAGGTTTAGGGATTTGAGAATACGTTTAGGTTTTAGGTTTAGGTTTAGGTTTTAGGTTATAGGTTTAGGTTTAGGTTTTAGGTTATAGGTTTAGGTTTAGGTTTTAGGTTATAGGCTATAGGTTCGAGCTAATACATAAACACGGCCTGTCCTAATGGACAGGCCACTCCAATGTTGTCCATAGAAAATGGACAGTTTCATCATAGTCATAACAGCGATTCCTACCCTCCAGGGACCCCCGCTCAACATCCGAATAGCTCCGATGCACATCCGTGTCTACTCCATCAATGTTTAATACATAAACATGGGCCTGTCCAAATGGTCAGGCCACCCATATTGCTATCCATAGGAAATGGACAACTTTGTCATGGTCATAACAACGGTTCCCACCTTCTAAGGACCCCCGCTCAACATCCGGATAGCTCCGATGCACATCCAAGTCTGCTTCATCAATGTTTAATATATAAACACGGGCCTGTCCAAATGGTTAGGTCACCCATATTACTATCCATAGGAAATGGACAGCTTCATCATGGTCATAACAACGGTTCGTACCTTCCAGGGACCCCCGCTCAACATTTAGATAGCTCCGACGCACATCCGGGTCTGCTCCATCAATGTTTAATACATAAACACGGGCCTGTCCAAATGGCCAGGCCACCCATATTGCTATCCATAGAAAATGGACAGCTTCATCATGGTCATAACAATGGTTCCCACCTTCCAGGGACCACTGCTTAATTAAATCATAAATTAGCTACCCATCCAAGGTTGGATAGATTGTAATACTTAATACCGACCTTCCATACTTAGTTCAAAAAAGGAAGAAAAAAGAAAAAGAAAAAGAAAGAAATTGCATGTAAAATTACTTTAAAGAGAAAATGCTTTTAACAGCCTCGAAGACCTCTTCAACAAGCTTTCCAGCATCAATCTGACCAAAAGTAACAGCAGTTAGTTGTTGCAAATAGCATCCTTGTGTTCTATAGTTTACGTGAATTTGCAACCTCATGTGTTCTATAGCATAAAACAATATTCATGAAGCATTTATAAAGTCATGGAAATTTATTTTCACAATATTGGCAAACTATTTTTACTAGCAAGTGTTTAGGCAAATCAACTTTTAGTCAAAGTCAACTCCATAGCAGCTTCCATAATCCATTATAGACCTCTAAATCACTAGCCACAATATCTGTCTTATTCCCAACCTCATGTGTCAAGAACAGCACACAACGCCTTTGGTACAAGCAAGGTTCTCCAACAAAGCTAGCTTCTTAACACCTTCCACAAAATTATTGCATATTTGTAATGTTACATTTAGTGCAAGAATAAAATTCATATACAAGCTTCTCAACTTGGTGCAAGTCAACTCACCTTTGTTTAATGCCAATAATTCTATGGATTGTAGATTAATGAAAATGTCCCAATCCTCTTGCTTTACACCAATGGGACAATTTCTTCTTCTTTCTACATCATTATCCAATTTATCATATTCCTTTCGTAAATTGTATTTCCATACCTTCCAAGCTTTGCTTACTTTCGAAAATGCATATTCTTTTAACTCATCATCGATGTCATACGTGGCCTATTTCATTAAATTAATAATCAAACAATCTTATTGAGTAAGAACTAGAAATAAAATCAAGAATAAACATGCTCACTAAAACCATAGACTAGATATTATCTTTAATTGCACTAGGCACTTTGCGCCAATCAGCGTATGAAATTGGACAGTGGGTCCTGCCAAGTTACCCTAAAAATGTGTTGAAAGGTGCTGATGTTTCTCCGACTAGTTTTTTATATTCATTTAATTCAAGTCTCTTCCTTGTATTGCTTCCTTGGGCTGAAGCTGATAAACCACCAAAATGTGACATAATTCCTGCAATTTTATAAAATTAAAAAAAATATCTCATTATTAGGTAATTGGCATTCTACTAATATTTTGATAGCTAAAAAATTGTAACAATCATTACTAAATAGAATTTAACTCACTTTCAAACTAATTTGAATCTTATTAGTTTCTTTTCCATTTCCTATTATGTGAGGTACTCGCCTCACTCTCTACCCATTATTTTTCCTATACATCTTCATCTTCTTCATTTAAATCATCAATTAATGAAAGTGTTGAAGAACCTACATTCATTCTGGCCTCAAAGTAAAGTGGATCTTCAAATGCATATGCATCTTTCGTCAATCTCTTAGGAGCATCCAGTCTAACATGCTAGTCATCTCTAGTTGGATCCGTACAGTAGAAGACCTGAGCTGCCTGAGATGCAAGAATAAATGGCTCATCATCTTCCTTTAAGTTCCGTCTAAACCTTCCTAGATTGACAAATATCAAATTTGTTTTGGGATCTATGAAACATCCATTCAATTTATCTTCAATATGCACCCAATCACAGTAGAAGAGTGCTACTCTGAAGTCGAAGTAGTTCAATTCGAGAATTTGTCTAATGATGCCATAATAAGTGACTTCTTCTTCTATAGGATTCCTATCACTGGCACTTGCCCTGAAGCTAGTTAGCACTTTCATTGAGACTCCACTGTTCTGTGTTGTTCTGTTCATTTCGGAATTCGCAGTGTTAAAAACATATCCATTTACTAAGTAAGTTTATATGATATGCATTTTAAGTCAGGACCATCGGCAATTCTCTTAAATTGAGACATTTCTTGATTATTTAGTTGATGTCTTAACCAAGGAATGTATTCCATTGATTTTCCTGCTGACAGATTACCCTTTCGATTTTGTCCCGTACATGTGTGGCCCTGGATGTATTTTGGTACTTCCTACAAATTCCAAATCATAGCAATTAATTTTATGTATATAATAATGTTTATTACCATAAGCCATTTAAAAATATAAAAAAGAATAATATACTTCATTAACTTACTCCTCCTATTGATGATTTTCAACGTGATGTTGCAAAACCCATCTGGTATTGCACTGTATAAGATCATAAACTTTTCCTTTCTTATCATTCTGGGAATCACCGGCATTTTCATTATCATCATTGAATATTTTTAGTCCATGCTTATGACATCCTATTGTATTATTAGGATAGTATTCCATGCAGTACATCATAGATTCCTCTATAATGTAGCGTTCCACAATACAGCCCTCTGGGTAAGCTTGATTCATCACATACTTCTTGTATGTTCTCATCATCCTGTTAAATATTAAAATCAGATATTGATGAAAAAATATAAGCTATTTTGAAAAAGTTAATAAATTAAAATAGTTAAAATTACCTCTCAAAAGGATACATCCATCGATATCTGACAGGTCCGCAAAGTTGTGCCTCCTCCGCTAAGTGCACAACAAGGTGTGTCATAGAAACAAAAAACGATGGTGGAAAATACTTTTCGAAAACACATAATGTTTCCACTATTTTATTTTTCATTTCTTGAAGCTCCATACGATGAAATTCTTTATAACATATGACATTAAAGAATCTTGACAATTGTATAATGGCGGCGCGCAATGACTTTTCTTTCTTGAATGAATGCATCAATAATACGGGTAGTAACTACTGCATTAGAATATGATAATTATGTGACTAAAAGCCCTTGAGTTGATAGTCATCCATACAGATATGATGTTTCCAGTTTGCACTATACCCTCTCGAAACTTTCAAATCACTTAAGGTTCGACAAATGAGTTCTCTTTCAGATCTGGATAATGTGAAAGGAGCTTTAGGCAATAACAACTTACCATTTTTTTCCTCTGGCCAATATTTTAATCTTATCTTCATAGCCATAAGATCCTGACAGGCTTACACTACGTGAAAAATGGAAAAAAAGGATGGATTTTGAGACGGTCCAGGACCGTCTCTAAAAATCCTTGGTTTAAAGACGGTTTAGAGGCGGCCATAAGCCGTCTCTAAAATTTTAGACGACTCTAGACCATCCCTAATATTGTCTTAAAATGTTGAACGTCCACAAATCATTTAAGACGGTCGAAGACCGTCTTATATGTGGTCATCTAAGACGGTCAAAGACCGTCCGCATTAGAAATGGTCCTTAACCGTCTTATATGCAGTCATCTGAGATGGTTATTGGCCGTCTACATTAAAGACGGTCATTGGCCATCTTTTACTTGTAATCTGAGACTGTTAAAGACCATCTCTATTAGAGACGGTCCATAGCCATCTTATAGCCCTGTCAAAGACCGTCTTCATTAGAGACTATCAAGGACCGTCTCTATTAGAGACTGTCAAGGACTATCTCTATTAGAGACGGTCCTTAGCCATCATATAGCCTTGTCAAAGACCGTCTTCATTAGAGACTGTCAAAGACCATCTCTATTAGAGACTGTCAAAGATCGTCTCTATTAGAGACGGTCCTAAACCATCTCTTTAAATTTTCTTTTTCAAAATATCATTTTTCTTAAACATTGTCAAAAATTAAGAAGCTTAAAAAAATTATGAATTTCGAAAAAAAAAAAATTATTGAGAAGCTTAGAAAAATAATTAACAATGTTTAAGAAAAATTTAAATTTTAAAGAAAAAAAAAAGATTTCGAAAAAAAATGATATTTTGAAAAAGAAAATTTAAAAAATTAAACAAAATTGTGAAAATTTTGACAAATTGAAAAAAAAAAATATTTTTTAAAAAGAAAACTAGATTTTGTATTTTGACAAGAAAAATTGAAAAGTTATATAACAAAAGTGAGAATAAAAAAAATGATATTTTGAAAAAGAAAATTTAAGAAATTAAACAAAATTGTGAAAAAATTAACAAATTGTAAAAAAATATATATTTTAAAAAAGAAAACTAGATTTTGTTAAAAAAAAAATGTTAAATTTATTTATAATAAAAACGATATTTAGTTAAAAGAGAAAAAAAATATACATTTTGAAAAAAAATGTTAAATTTATTTGTGAAAAATAAAATTACTAAATTATTAGGCACATTCACTAATTGAACCTTTAATCATTTTTGGACAATCTAATCAATTCAAATTGAAGAGTAAATAACTTTAGATGTTTAAATCAAATTTCACTGAAATTGTTGATCAATCTTGTATGCCCAATATCTTTCTCATATGTAGCCTGATTGAGGCGAGTAAGTAGTCAAATTCAGAGTATTGATCAATAAAATAGAGTGAATGGACCAGACATGTAAAATGGGCCAAATATTCTGGTTAAAATTGTGACCCAACTTACTGACCTCGTGAGAACCTAAGAATTGATGTTAGTAAGTTTTGTGGGCCCCATCATGATGTGTGTCGAACATCAACACCGTGGATTTGATGTGTCCCCTTTAGGTTATAAGATATCTCAAAACTCATCGGTAAATGAAACTCAAGTGGGCCATACCATTTAAAACTATGTGAAGACATCCTAAAAAATAGAAAAGCACTTGGTGGGGCCCACATGAGTTTTTGATGCGGTTGAAACTTGGTCTGACCCCTCATCTAAGTGGGACACACATAATGAGTGGGTTGGATATGTGAATCACATTTGGGCAGGCCCAATGTATGATTATGAATGTTTTAAGGAAACCTTTCTCCACTACATTTAAGTGAGTTACTCGTTACCTTTACGAGAGTAAACTCTGTGGCATTCACCGTTATTTCTTTATTTTATCCACTCCATTCATCCATGTTAACAGATAATTTGAGGTCTAAAGAACAAAAAGGAAGCATATCTAAAGCTCAAGTGGACCACACCACAGGAAATAGTGTGATTGAACCTCTACCATTTAAAATTTCTTAGAGGCCATAGAAGTTTTGGATCAAGCTGATGTTTGTGTTTTCTATTATTTATATATTTTTGACATTATGAACAACCTTTAACTATTTTTGGACAATCTGATCAGTCCGGACATGAAGAGTAAATAACTTCAGATGTTTAAATCAAAATTCACTCAAATTGTTGATCAATCTTGTTTGCCCAATATCTTTCTCATATGTAGTATGATCGAGGCGAGTAACTAGTCAAATTGAGGGTAATGATTCAGTAAAATAGAGTGAATGGACCAGACATCTAAAATGGGCCCATCATGATGTGTGTTGAACATCAACACCGTGTATTTGATGTCTCCCCTTTTAGCTTATGAGATATCTCAAAAATCATCCATATACGAAACTCAGGTGTTGATTACCATCTAAAACTATGTGAAGACATCTAAAAAAATATAAACAGTAAAATATTGGATGTCATACCATTTTGGGGCTATAAAAGTTTTGGATCAAGCTGATTTTTATTTTTTCCCTTCATCTGGCCCTGTATGACCTAATCAACATATTGGATGTCAAATAAACAGTATAGTAAGCCTTAGGAGGATTTTAATGATGGATATCCAATTACTATTGATTTCATGTAGTGTGGTGCACACAAAACTTGGTGGATGTTGGTCGGTGCTCTATGGGTCCCACCATGATGTATGTGTTTCATCCATGTCGTCCATCCATTTTTACAAATCATATTAGGGCTTGATGCCAAAAATGAGAGGGATATAAATCTTAGGTGGACCACACCACATGAAAACAATAGTGATTGGATATCCACCATTAAAACCCTCTTAAGGCCCACCGTACTTTTTATTTGACATCCAATCTGTTGATTAGTTCATATAGGCCCAGATGAAGGGAAAAAATATCAGATTGATTCAGAACTTTATATGGCCCCCTGTTGAGGGTCGAATATTGCATATTAGACCCCAGTTATTACTTGTTTTTACGAACATGATACTGTTTAATGCCCTATTTAATCGTACGACTGAAAAGGATGCTTAAAGCATGCATTTAACACTCTGATGACACCAAAGGCAAGGGACAGACCCCAGGGGACCAAGATCGAAGGATTTACACGTCAGATATCCTAGGAAATCAAGTCGTTCAAGTTAAAGAGGCCTGAAAGTCATCCAGTACATAAGATCATAAGGTTCCCACCATCCGTTTGGCTCGAAACTGTATATATGCCCTGAGGACCATAAATTTACCGTACATGTCAAAATTCATCCCTTGGATCAGTGTATATGTGACCCGATGGGCAAGATCAGACAATAACCATTAAGAAAGCATCTTGGACATCCTTGGACGATCGGGACCGAAACTGAACCGATGGAAAGATCACGAAAAACGGTGGATATTCACCAAATTTCACTTCTTTTGGATGGTGCAGTAGGGAGGAACGAACGACAGACTATTCTAAAAGGGAGAGTGGTAAATTTGTAAATAAATAAAATTCCATATGCATGCACATAAAGGATAACAGAGGGTTGCTTTAACGGTGGGTAGTGCCTCATCACAGGTGGATAGTGTGGCCCACATAGAGTTTGGATCTACTTCATACTTTGACCCATGAGCTTACACGTTAATGAGAAAATGATGAATGGAGTAGATCCTTGAGAATATCATCGGAAGTGGGCCCCACCTATTTTTTGAAGAAAGCATCCAAATAGTTCCCTTCTGGTGAAAAACGTTCAGTGACGGACGTGCTTACTACTGGGTTTTGACAGTGGGTCCCACCTATCATCACTTTTCATGATCTGGACCATCCAATGTGTCCCATGGAGTGGCAACAACCCATGCCTACATGGCAGAATTGCACAAGATCGCGAAGATTGGTTTTCATCCTTCAAACGCAATTCGGACGGCAGTCTAAAAAACTCAATGGGCTGCATCCACACAAAACCAAAACCATCCATATTCGGTTGAAATTTTGACACGCATTCAATGGATGGACTGGATTTCCAAGCCAGCATCGACCAGGGGCCCCACAGCCGACGCAAATCGAATTTTTTCACAAATCAGTTGAAATTTCGACACTCATTCAATGGGCTGCCCTTCCATCAGAAACCCGCACGCCCTTTTCTCCTACTCGTAGCAAACCTCCCCATGAAAACCCATCTCTCAATCTCTCTCTTCATCTCTCTCTCGCACTCAGCCTCTCCATCTCCCTCGCCCTCTCTCGATCTCCCTCACGCGCTCAGCCTCTCTGTCTCTCTCTCTCTCTCTCTCTCTCTCTCTCTCTCTCTCTCTCTCTCCTCATAGCTCGGGAACCCTATTTTCGGCGTGGACTCGTGATCAGGGCTCCAACTCAAACAGGAACTCGTTCTCTTCCTCAAAGCTTGAAAGGTAAAGACCCTAACCCATTTTGAAGGTGGTCCCTAATCTCATTTTGAATTTAGGAATTTTGGTACCCTAATCCCAAATCAAATTTCGTGGTTTTGAAATTGGGGATTTGGGTACCCAAATCCCACTTCAACTTTGGGGATTATGGTACCCTAATCACATTTTGAATTTGGGGATTTTGTACACCCGGCCTGGTGGATATCGAATCACTATTGTTTTTCTATGGTATGGTCCACCTGAGATTTATATTCCTCTCATTTATATTCCTATGGTATAACACATGCAGAGAAGGGCATTACTCGGAAATCTTTGGTGGAGTTGTTATTACTACTATTACTGTTACTGCTCAAACTTCAAGTGTAGGCTATTAAGAACATGAGATTTATAGTGGATAGAATTGAATTGTGTTGGTATTGGTAATGTGTTGCAAAAAAAATTTGTATGGTGTTCAAATGATAATTTGAACCCTAACTACAACTGACTATTTTCAAGATCAACAATGTTTTCAGTACAAACCTCTTGTTTTCATTGATGGGTTGTCTTGATTTCTATTATTTAGTTAAATTTAGATGATGGATTTTTCATTTATTTCCTTATCTGAAATGGGTTCTCTTTAATTTTCTCTTCTAACCTTTTTTTTATCTTTTTTATTTGATATTTTCTTTTCTAAATATTTTTTATTTGGATTTTTATTCTAATTTTGGTTTTTTATTGTGAGATTTTTTATTTAGGTTTTTTTCTTTAATATATATTTATGTAGGAAAAATAGTGATAGAATCTTAGGCTCTGCTTGACTCTTCCGCTATACACATGTCATAGTTTTATGACAATCCAAGCCGTCCAAACAGCTAGCCCAATTGTGATGTATTTGGAATTTCGAATTTTCCACAGTATTTGGCGGCGATTAATATGTGGTAATTATTTTAAATTATTATTTTCAACAATGTTTCTAATCCAACTAGTTGAACCATTAGTCATTTTCCACCTAGTGAGTTACTTCCAACTGAGCATGTTTCTGTGACATCCAACCTTCCAATAGGTTGGGTCCACCATGAGGATAGTCTTGCATAAAAATTACTCCCATCTACTCATTAAGTGGGTCAGACTAGCAATAATGTTTATTCATTAATAAATAACAAAATATAATTATTTATTTTTTTTCAGGGATATAAGCCACAATAACTTTGTTAATTGGCTCCCACCATAAGTGGGGAATTTGTCAACTGCAACAACTGTAAGTTCTGTTTTTTTTTTTTTTTTTTTTTAAAAAAATTTATTAAAGTATTCTTCTTCAGAAATACCATATGATGTGTTTGGAATTATGAATTTGCCACCCAATTTGTTAGTGGTTAACATGGGATAGTTTTATTTATATATCTATTTTAGAAGGTTTTAAGTTCAAGACTTGTTGGACCATAAGTTATTATCCATCCCTTGAATTATTGCCAACCTATCATGTTTGTGATGATACCAACCCTTCTAATTGGTTGGCTTCGCCATGAGGATACTCTTGTACAAGAATCAGCCCCAACCTCTTATTAGGTGGGCTATACCATTACAACAATGTTTGCCTATTGATGAATATCAAAGTATAATTATTTGTTTCTTTTCAGGGATATAAGCTTCAATAATTTCATTGGTTCGCTCCCACCTCAACTGGGGAATTTAGAAAGTCTGCAACAACTGTAAGTTTTTTTTTCAAATCTAATTAGTTATTCTTCTTCAAAAATGCCATAGGCTTTATTATTTATTAATTTTAATAACTTAACTTTTTAAAAAAATGCCATAGGTTGTGTCTGGAATTTCGAATTTGCCACCGAATTTGGTAGTAATTAATATGTGTTGGTTTTATATTTTATATTTTTCTTTTTGAGAAGGTTTTAAGTTCAGCCACTTGTACCATACGTTACTATCCACCCAATGAAATACTTACAACCTATATATTTGCATGACATCCAACCTTCTAATAGGTTGGCTCCATCATGAGGATAGACCTGTACAAAAATCAGTCCATACACTTATTAGGTAGGACAGACCATAATAACAATGGTGAGCTATTGATAAATAACTAAATATAATTAGTCATTTATTTTTAGGAATATAAGCTATAATAACTTCAATAATTCACTCCCACTTGAGCTGGGGAAGTTGGCGAGTCTGCGACTACTGTAAGTTCTATTTTTCTTTCTTTATTCTATTTAATTATTCTTCTTAAGAATGCCATTTTAAGTGTTTGGAATTTCAAATTTGTCATGAAGTTTGGTGGTGATCAATATGTTATAGTTTTATTTATTTATTTATTCATTTATTTTCTCTAAGAAGGTTTTAAGTCCAATCAATTGGACCATAATTCATTGTCCACTAAGCTACTTTCAACCCATCATGTTCATGTAACATCCAATCCTTCCAATAGGTTGGCTCGACCCTGAAAATAGCCTTGTACAAAAATCAGCCCATCCACTCATTAGGTGGGCCTACCATATGAAAGAAATTAGTTAACCTTATTAAGGTTCTCTAACAGTACTAAGGCATGCTTTGTGTAGAAATACTTCACCTCTGATCTTCATCAGGAGGTCCTAGAGACGGACAAAATCCTTATCCAGCTGGTTTTCCTTGCCCAAGCGGGCCAACCCATCTGTTACTCTATTAGCTTCCTTCATGACATGCTGAAAAGAGATGTTTGGGATGAACAGTTTTGATGTTTCCAAGTGGTAGTTCAAGGTTAGTCGTGAATTCCAAAGGCAATGCTCTTTTATTAATAGGCCACCTAGTACTCATAAACAGGCGTATTATGGACGTAGACATTATTTACATTAATAGGCCACCTAGTACTCATAAACATTCATTGCAAGCATTTTCTTTCTATGTGCATGATGACCATACTGTTAAGATCAATCCTCTTATTTTCATTTACAGAAACTAGTGGATGACAAATTCACAGAAAGACAAGTAACATCAGTGGCCACAGATTGCAACCTGGATTTAAACAAGATTCGAGGTGCCGTCAATAATACTAACAGAATCCTCCAGGTCAAATTGTTGATTGGACCTGATTTTATTTAAATGATCTTGATAATCCATTTTATTTAAATGAGCAGACCCGGATGTGCGTCGGAGCTATCCAGATGTTGAGTGGGGGTCCCTGGAAGGTGGGAACCACTGTTATAACCATGATGAAGCTGTCCATTTCCTATGGACATCATTGGAGGGGCCTGGCTTTTTAGATAAGCCGTGTTTATATCTGTATTTGCTCGAAATTGATGGAGCAGACCTGGATGTGCATCGGAACTATCCGGATGTTGAGTGGGGGTCCCTGAAAGGTGGGAACCGCTGTTATGACCATGATGAAGCTGTCCATTTCCTATGGACAGCATTGGAAGGGCCTGGCCAATTGGAGCAGGCCGTGTTTATATTTGTATTTACAGGGACCACACCCTTCACCTATAACCTAAACCTATTCTCAAATCCCAAAACCTATAACTACAACCTAAACCTATAACCTATAACCCAAACTCAATTCCCTAAACTTTAAGCTATAACCTAACCTAAACCTATTCTCAAATCCCAAAACCTATAACCTAAACCTTAACCTAAACCTATAACCTATAACCCATAACCTGAACCTATAACCTAAACTCAATTCCCTAAACCTTAACCTATAACCTAACCTAAACCTATACTTATAACCAAAACCTATTCTAAAATCCCAAAACCTATAACTATAACCTAAATCTTAACCAAAAACCTATAACCTAACCTAAACCTAAACCTATAACCTAAACCTAAACCTAAACCTATAACCTTAACCTTAACATATAACTTAAACCTATAACCTAAACCTAAACCTATAACCTAAACCTATTCTCAAATACCTAAACCTAAACCTAAACCTAAACCTATTCCCAAATCCCTAAACCTATAACCTAAACCTAAACCTTTAACCTAAAACCTAAACCGATAACCTATAACCTATAACCAAACCTAAACCTATAACCTTAACCTAAACCTAAACCTTAACCTTAAACTATAACCCAAACTTAAAACCTAAAACCTAAAACCTAAACCCAAACCTAAACCTGATCCCGAGCCCGAACCCGATTTTCTAAACCTAAACCTTAAACTATTCTCAATTCCCTAAAGCTATAACCTATAACTTAAACCTAAACCTATAACCTAAACCTATAACCTTAACCTAAACCTATAACCTAAACCTATAACCTAAATGTATTCTCAAATCCCTAAACCTAAACCTATAACCTACAACATTAACATAAACTTGTAACCTAAACCTATAACCTACAACATTAACCTAAACCTAAACTTATAACCTTAACCTATAACCAAAACTTATACTTATAACCTAAACCTATACTTATAACCTTAACCTAAACTTATAACCTTAACCTAAACCTATTCTCAAATCCCAAAACCTATACTTATAACCTAAACTTAAACCCTAACTTATAACCTTAACCTAAACTTATAACCTTAACCTGTAACCTTAACCTATAACCTATAACCTAAACATATACTTATAACCTTAACATAAACTTCTAACCTTAACCTAAACCTAAACCTAAACCTAAAACCTAAACCTAAACCTATAACCGATAACCTAAACCTATAACCAAAAACCCAAATGTAAACCCGATCTCGAACCCGAACCCGATTTCCTAAACCTAAACCTTAACGTATTATCAAATCCTTAAACCTAAACCTATACCTAATCCTAATCTCAACTCCCTAACCTAAACCTAAACCTAAACTTGAAAACTCAAACCTAAACCAGAACCCGAACCCGAACCTGATTTCCTAAACCTAAACTTATAACCTTAACCTAAAACCTATTCTCAAATCCCAAAACCTATAACCTAAACCTAAACCTTAACTTATAACCTAAACCTTAACCCATGACCTTAACCTATAACCTAAACCTATAACCTAAAACCTTAACCTATAACCTAACATAAACCTAAACCTATAACCTACACTTATAACCTAAACCTAAACCTATAACCAAAACCTATAACCTAAAACCTAAACCTAAACCTAAACCTAAAGCTAAAACCTAAATGTATTCTCAAATCCTTAAACCTAAATCTACACCTAATATTAATCTCAACTCTTTAACCTAAACCTAAACTTGAAAATCCAAACCTAAACCCGATCCCGATTTCCTAAACCTAAACCATAACCTATTCTCAATTCCCTAAAGCTATAACCTATAACCTAAACCTAAACCTATAACCTAAACCTAAAACCTATATGTATTCTCAAATCCCTAAACCTAAACCTACACCTAATCCTAATCTGAACTCCCTAACCTAAACCTAAACCTAAACTTGAAAACCCAAACCTAAACCCGAACCCGATTTCCTAAACCTAAACCTTAACCTATTCTCAATTCCCTAAACCTATAGCCTATAACCTAAACCTATACCTTAACCTAAACCTAAACCTAAACCTTAACCTAAACGTAAACTTAAACCTACAACCTTAACCTAAACCAAAACCTATGACCTAAAACCTTAACCTATAACCTATAAACCTAAACTTATAACCTATAACCTAACCTTAACCTAAACCTAAAACCTAAACCTTAACCTATAACCTAAAACCTAAACCTAAACCTAAAACCTAAATGTATTCTCAAATCCCTAAACCTAAACCTACACTTAATCCTAATCTCAACTCCCTAACCTAAACCTAAACCTATACTTGAAAACCCAAACCTAAACCCGATCCCGACCTCGAACCCGATTTCCTAAACCTAAACCTTAACCTATTCTCAATTCCCTAAACCTATAGCTTATAACCTAAACCTAAACCTTAACCTAAACCTAAACCTAAACCTATAACCTAAATGTATTCTCAAATCCCTAAACCTAAACCTTCACCTAATCCTAATCTCAACTCCCTAACCTAAACCTAAACCTAAACTTGAAAACCCAAACCTAAACCCGATCCCGAACCCGAACCCGATTTCCTAAACCTAAACCTTAACCTATTCTCAATTCCCTAAACCTATAGCTTATAACCTAAACCTAAACCTAAGCCTATAACCTTAACCAAAACCAAAACCTATGACCTAAAACCTTAACCTATAACCTATAACCTAAACTTATAACCTATAACCTAACCTTAACCTAAACCTAAAACCTAAACCTTAACCTATAACCTAAAACCTAAACCTAAACCTAAAACCTAAATGTATTCTCAAATCCCTAAACCTAAACCTACACCTAATCCTAATCTCAACTCCCTAACCTAAACCTAAACCCGATCCCGAACCCAAACCTGAACCCGATTTCCTAAACCTAAACCTTAACCTATTCTCAATTCCCTAACCCTTAACCTATAACCTAACCTAAATCTAAACCTAAAACCTAAACCTAAGCCTAAAACCTAAACCTAAACCTAAAACCAAAATGTATTCTCAAATCCTTAAACCTAAACCTACACCTAATCCTAATCTCAACTCCCTAACATGAACTTAAACCTAAACTTGAAAACCCAAACCTAAACTCGATTTTCTAAACCTAAACCTTAACCTATTCTCAATTCCCTAAAGCTATAACCTATAACTTAAACCTAAACCTTAACCTAAACCTATAACCAAAACCTATGACCTAAACCTTAACCTATAACCTATAACCTAAACTTATTACTTATAACCTAACCTTAATCTAAACCTAAACCTAAACCTAAAACCTAAATGTATTATCAAATCCCTAAACCTAGACCTACACCTAATCCTAATCTCAACTCCCTAACCTAAACCTAAACCTAAACTTGAAAACCCAAACCTAAACCCGATCCCGATCCCGAACCCGATTGCTGTAATAATGTAGCCCAATCACATGGCAACAAACAAGAATGTATCCCTTTTAACACATGCCCCTTTTTACGAAGCTTTAATTTTTGTTGTTGTTTCTATCAACTTGAATTGAAACACTTTTTTGCATTAGTTTTATTTTAATGATCAGTTTTATTTTTAAAAAGTGCCCACTTTTTTGGAATAAGTTTCTGTAATTCTTCATGATTCTGAATTATAATGTTTTGTTGGTTGAATATTTTTTTATTGTTGCTAATTTTTTTCCTTTTTTTTATTTATAATGTTAATCTTATATGTATTTATGCGTGGATGAATGTAATGTGGATAAGATTGTTTGTGTTTGGATGGATGTAGTTTATGTTTGGATGAATGTAGTTTATGTTGGATTTACGTAGTTTGGGTTTAGATGGATGTGAATATGATGAAATATATTATAAAACAGGTGTAATCAGGAAGAATATGATGAAATATATTGTAACAGGTGTATATTGACCGTCTCAAATTTGAAAATGTCCATTGAAGGCTCATAAGAGACAATTCATAGCAATCCTTTTTAAGGACGGTCCATGACCGTCCTTTGAAGTCTCATATGAGACAGTTCATAGCAGTCCTTTTTAAGGACGGTCCATGACCGTCTTTTTAAAGGATGGACTATAACCGTCCTTTAAAGGCTCATAAGAGATGATTCATAGCAGTCCTTTTTAAGGACGGTCCATGACCGTCCTTTGAAGGCTCATAAGAGACGGTTCATAGCAGTCCGTTTTAAGGATAGTCCATGACCATCCTTTTAAAGGATGGTCCATGGCCGTCCTTTGAAGGCTCATAAGTGATGGTCCATGACCGTCCTTTTTTCATCAATAAGAATGACGGTTTTCAACCATCCTTTAAGTAATATGACACATCAAAATTTGACGGCCCATGTGACGGTCCATGACCATCCTTTTTGGTCATTTGAGATGGTTTTGGACCGTCCTTTTTTCGCTGTTTTGGCATAGTGTTGTAAACCATCTTTAGACTTGTCCTTCATGTCCATGATTGTTGCACTAAGGTTCTCAGTAACATTTTTCTCAACATGCATCAATCTAAATTATGACGAATGAGTATATGCTCCCAATACGGCAATGTAAAGAAGATTGATCTCTTCGACCAAGCAGTAAGGTTAGACTCCTCATCCGTGGTCTTCTTCCTCTTATTTCCTATATGCTTTCCGAACTTGGTTTGTATATTATTCATTTTAACCAATACCTGTTCTCTAGACAAACGCTTTGGAGCCTGCTGATTTTCATCATTCCCATTGAATCGAGATCTTTGGCTCCTAAAGATATGAGCTCTTGGGAGAAATCTTTTGTGCCCCGTATAAGAAAACTTCTTTCCATGTTTTATCCAAACAGAGTCAGTCTCCTCACTACAAATAGGACATGCATACTTTCCTCCTGTCCTACACCCAGAAAGATGTCCATAGGCTAGAAAATCATGTATTGCCCATAATAAAATCGCCTTCATTATAAACTTGTTCTTCCCGAACGAGTCATATGTTATAGACCCTTTCCATAATTCATTTAATTCTTCAATTAATGGTTGTAAATATACGTCAATGTCATGCCTTGGACCATTTTTTCAGGAATTAAAAGTGTTAACATAATAAATTCCTTCGGCATGCATAAATGTGGAAGATTATATGGAACAATCATAACAGGCCAGCAACTACATGAGATGCTCATATGCCCAAAAGGGTTGAATCCGTCTGTTGCAAGTCCCAACCGAACGTTACGTGGATCCGCAGCAAAATTACTAAATTTTCTATCTACAAACTTCCACATAGAAGAATCCACAGGATGATGCACGTACGAGTCATTTTTAGCCCCCTTTGATTGCCACAACATATTCTCTGCAATCCATGATATGCTATAAAATCTTTGTAACCTTGGTGTTAATGGGAAGTATCTTAGCACCTTCCATGGTACATGTGAGACTCTTGATCTTACAACACTATTCACTTTCCATCTGCTTGTTATACATGTAGGACAACTTTCCTTATTAGCATGCTCCTTCCAGTACAGAATACAATCTTACGGCATGCGTGTATCACCTCATAGTTCATACCCAACGAACTGATCAATCTCTTTACATTATAGGTACTATCTAGCAAAGAGTTCAATTGGCAAAATCTTCTTGAGCAGTTGCAACAAACTCGTAAAGCTATTATCTGACCACTGATATCTAGCCTTCATGTTCATCAACTCAACTATCACTGACAACTTTGTATACTCGCATTTACACGATGGATATAGGGGTTGTACTGCATCCTCCCTTAATTTATTGTACTGAGTATCATTGTCTATGTCATCTTGAGGCTGACTACAATGTTCCTCATTGACATCATTCATACATGCATCTAAGTCATCGGATTGAACACGACCAAAAGTATCATTAACCAAATCAACCATTCTGGGCAACAACTCTTCATTACAATTAGTGTCAGATGTACTAGGAGCCTTGGCATTGACACCCATATTGGGAAGTTGTTCTCCATGAAAAAACCAAGTTATGTATGTCTGATCTATACCATTCATAATCAAATCCTTAGAAACTGTACTTAGTATTTTCTTTCCACGCACATTACGACATCTAGCACAAGGACAACTATACCAATCAACACCTCCCGAATTACTTTTCACAAAAATAATAAACGATTCTACACCTTTAATGTATTCATCACTCAATATATCTTTCATCATCCAATTCTTGCTTGGGGGCATCAAATCCATTTTTGATATCACGTGCATGTAGCATATAAAAAGTGACATACAATAAAAAGAGGCTCTTCATAAACTATCAAAACATGCCACACATGTGGTCACCAATCACAAAAAAATAAAGATCTATATATATCCGCAAATATATGCACATGATCATTCATACCACATGAATTAATTAATTACAATTTCCCAAGAAGAGTGCAAATCATTGAATCATTGAATTTAATCTAGTCATCAATTATTTATAAAGAATTACTCAATTAGAACTAACGTTTATCATCATTTCCATATTGTATTAAGAAATCAATAAGATAAATGAATGAATATAATTAAACAATGCCTACTATCAATTAAACGATTTTTTTTGTAGGTAAAAATATTTACAAAACTTTTACCGACGAATTGTTTTGTCAGTAAAAAATAAGTTAAAACTTTTACCGATGATTTGTTCCGTAGGTAAAAATATTTCACAATACTTTTACCTACGAAAATTTTCATAGGGAAAAAACGTGGATGAGACTTTTACCTACGACATATTTCTTAGGTAAAAGCGTGGATGAAACCTTTACCTACAAAAATTCAGGGGAATTACTAGTGTATCTATTTTTCGAGCTGATACATTTAAAAACAACATAAAAGGTAAGTAAAGCAAGAAACATCCATATAAAGATATTGAGGGGAATTACTAGTGTATCTATATTCCTTCTATGTACTAGGTTGATTTTGAGTTGATTATGACTAAGATGTTGGGATGGATGCCTTAAGGCATGCCATTATTTGTTCATATTGCATCCCTATGACATGGTGAATTGTCCTTGCCATGAGTTGAAGGAATATCTAGAATGTTTCTTGCTTCATAGCATTCCTTGAAGGCTAATGGTTCAAAAATCAATAGCCTTCAAAGAAAGATCCCACGTTAACAAAATTTTCAGCTACTACTATATTAATGAGATTTGTCATCAGCTTCACCTTGAAACATAAATAAATAAGTAAAAGAAATATATGACAATGAACAAAAAATCCCTTTGAAAAAAAAAAGAAGGAAAAGCATGAATAGTAAATAAATGAAAGATCCATAGAATAGAAGCAAGTTAAGCATATGTAATAGCATGAAACCCAATCATGACATCAAATCTCTCTATACTTTTATGTGCAGAGACAGTAATGTAATACCATCTGGATGGTAACTAGTTTCTATAGAGTCTAAGATGGAAAAGGATTTGTCTATCATGACATCAAATCTCTCTATACTTGAGTTTTGGATTTGTCTCATTTTGAGGTCATGTCCTAACATGAGTTGGCAAAATGGATAGACCGGGTGATTTCTCATAAACATATCCGTGGGTTCTCGCAGACATCGTGGTGGGTCCCACTTAGGGGGTTGAGTAAAGTCAATGGAGAACTAATTTACTCTGGCCATGAAGCAGAGTTTTGAGTAAACTCTATTAGGCCATGGTGATGTATGTGTTTTATCCATGCTGTCCATTCATTTCCCAGCTCATATATTAGTGCATGGGCCCAAAATTGAGTATATCCAAAGATGAAGTATGCCACACCATATGAATCATTGGCAGCTCATATATTAGTGCATGGGCCCAAAATTGAGTATATCCAAAGATGAAGTATACGACACCATATGAATCAGTGCCAGCTCATATATTAGTGCATGGGCCCAAAATTGAGTATATCCAAAGATGAAGTATACTACACCATATGAATCAATGGGAATTGAACGCCTACCCTTGAAAACTTCTGTGAGGGGGGTATACACGAAAGTTTTGGATCAAGGTTATATATTTGTGTTTTCCTTTCATTCATGTTTACCTGGCCTTATGAACTGGTTGGATGAGAAATAAACATCTTCAAGTTGTTGGACTGAATACTAAATGGTTGTCCTGTTTAGTGTTCTTTCTCTTTATCGGTGTTTTGTGTTTTTATTTTTTGCATAAAACACATGCATAGGGCATCTTTGAGTGAATCCAAACTGCACAACTTGAGACCAAAATTTCTCTTTCAAATCTGGAAGGTGAAATCCCTAATTTTAAAGTTCTCAAATTCCCAAAATCCTAAAATCCCCAAATCCCCAATTTGTAAAATCAGAAAAACCAAATTCAGGGTCCACATTCAAATCTATAAGCCCTAAAATCCCCAAATCCCTAAATGAGGGTCCATATTCGAATTGGAAATCCACAAATTACTAAATCCCCAAATTCATAAATCAACATTGAGATTGAGAGAGATTGAGAGGGGGGGGGAGAGAGAGAGAGAGAGAAATACCTCGCATTCGTGAACCTAATTGAATCGAGCTTCAGAGAGAGAAAGGGAGGTTGTGATTAAGAGAAGAATGAAGGTGGTGCATGGATAGGAAGGGCCTTGGACCACCGCTCAGCCAAACGAGGATCGGCAGGGAGAGAGATGAGGAGTCGAGGATGGGGTTATTTTTGTCGGGAGTCGAGATGGAGAGAGATTGAGAGAGATGGGGAGTCGAGATGGAGAGAGAGAGAGAGAGAGAGAGGTGGGGAGAGGATAGAGAGAAAGGAGCGAGAGGGCTTTGGAATGAAATGTGGACACCCACTTGAGATGAAATGCAGGCGTTGGAATGAAATGTGGGCGCGAAATGTGGGCGCTAGAATGAAATGTGGACGCCCACTTGAGATAAAATGCGGCCCCACCCTAATATATATCATTTATCTTTGCCATTTATTAAATTCAACTAATGTTTTAGGGCTTTATCCCAAAAATTTTGGAAAATAGAAGGCTCACATGGACCACACTAGAAATCACTGAAAGGCACTTAATCTCCACTGTTTCCCATGGTGTGGTCCACTTGAGCTTTCAATTTACCTACTTTTTAGGGCTAATGCATTAAAATTAATGTCAAAATGAATGGACGGCTTAGATTAAATACAAATATTGTGATGGGCCCCATAGAACTTCTAATAGATGTACCTTTGTCATGAGTGGCGTTTTGCGAGTCGCTGCAACGAGTAGGCGTCTCTTGGACTGACATCACCATTTTCTGTGGGCCCCACTATGATGTATTTGTTATATCCACACCGTCCATCCATTTTGAGATATCATTTTAAGTCATGAGCCAGAGAATGAGGCAAATATAAATCTGTAGTGGACCACACCACAGAAAACAATGGGGAGAGTGATTCCCACCGTTGAAACTATATTAAGGCCCACCGTAATGTTTATTTGAAATCCAACCCGTTCAAAAGTTAAAACATACATTAAATAAGGGAAAACACAAATATCATATTGATATATATATATATATATATATATATATATATATATAACTTTTGTTACCTTTAGAAGTTTTTAATGGTGGGAGTCACTGTCCCACTGTTTTTTGTGCTGGGGTCCAATGGAGCTTTGGATTTAACTCGTTCTTTGGATATTGCCCTAAAATGATCTCTCCAAATGGATGGAAGGTGTGGATATAAAACATACATCATGGTGGGGCCAAAAATGAGAGGTATATAAATATCAAGTGGACCACACCACATGAAATAATAGTGATTGGATATCCATCATTTAAATCCTCGTAAGGCCCACTGTACCATTTATTTGGCATCCAATCTATTTATTAGGTCATACATGCCTAGATGAAGGGGAAAAAAATCATATCGATCCAAAACTTTTATGGCCTCTAAAATGTTTTAAATGGTTGCACTCATTCAGCACCGTTACCTGTAATGTGGTCCATTTTAGATTGGGATATGCCTCATTTTTTATCTCATGCCATGAGAGGATCTTTAAAAATAGATGGACGGCATGGATTAAACACATACATCATGGTGTGGCTAAGCCATAGAGCACCAACCACCAGCCATTGGATGGTGTTAGGGGGAGTAGCTAATTTGTTCCCCTTATTTGTGGTGTGGTCCATTTAATCTTTGGATATGATTCATTTTTTTGGATAATTCACTAAAATGATTTAGAAGAATGGATGAACGGTGTGGGTTGATCCCAAATTTATAGGTAAATCCAAAACTCAAGTGTACCATGCCACGCGAAACAGTGTGGAATAATAATTTCCACAAAGGTGGTACTCGCCGTGCAAGCTACCCAAGTGGTTGTTAAGGATTCTCTTTATTCCACCTGGTGGGCTTATCAAAGATATTGTTCGGGTCTGTGAGAGTACTTATTAAAGCATGATACAGCTTGCCACTAACAATGGAAAAATGCAATTATGTGCCTGTCACCAGTAATAGATCTTCATCCATGAAGGTGACAATTGCCATGCAAGTTGCACAAGTGCTTGGGAAGGATTCCCACCGGGTGGACTCGTCAAGGATAATCTTTGGGGTCTGTGGAGCCCTTATTAATAGGGCTATTAATAGGTTTGGTTTGGGTCGGGTCTTATAGCACCTATTCCTGGGCTAATCAAGTTCGGGTCTTGCTGGGTATTGGTATGGTTCTTGAATACCTGGACCTCGATCTGCTTGGGTTCGAGTACCCATCAGGAATCCATCAGGTCTTTGGATCTAGGTTTTGAGTTGGGTTTTGGAATTGTAATAGCATTTACATGGTTGAACCCACCCGATGGATAGATTACATCACACACACGTGCCACTTTGACATCATTAAAATTATTACATATCCATCATTAAAATCCTCCTAAGGCCCACTGTACTATTAATTTGACGCTCATTCAACACTGTTTCCTGGAATGTGGTCCACTTAAGATTTGGATATATCTCATTTTTGGTCTCATACCGTAAGATGATCTTTAAAAATAGATAGACGACATAGATTAAACGCATACATCATGGTAGGGCTCACAGAGCACTAACCACCAACCATTAGATGGTATCAGGGGGAGTAGCCAATCTGTTCCCCTTATTTTTGATGTGGTCCATTTAATCTTTGGATATGATTCATTTTTTGGATAATTCTCTAAAATTATATCGAAAAATGGATGAACGGTGTGGTTTAATCCCAAATTTTCGGTAAATCCAAAACTCAACCTACACCGTTCATCCATTTTTCGAGATCATTTTATAGAATTATCCAAAAAATGAATCATATCCAAAGATTAAATGGACCACACCACAAATAAGGGGAACGGATTGGCTACTCCCCTGCACCATCCAATGGCAGGTGGTTGGTGCTATGTGGGCCCCACCATGATGTATGTGTGTAATCCATGTCGTCCATCTATTTTTAAAGATCATCTTATGGCATGAGACAAAAAATGAGGCATATCATAATCTGAAATGGACCAGTGGACCCCAGCACAGAAAATAGTGGGACAGTGATGCCCACCATTAAAAACTTCTAAAGGCCACAAAACTTTTATATCAAGTTATATTTGTGTATCCATACCATTCATCCGTTTTGTCGGCTCATGGAGCACATCCAAATTTCAACGTACTGAGTAAACTCCATGAGGTAGACCATGATTTATGTATTTGATCCACTCCGTCCATCCATTTTATCGGATAAGTTTAGGACTTTAACCCAAAAATTAAGCATATCCAACACTAAAATGGACCACACAACAGAAAACAAGTGTGAATTGAACATCTACTGTTGAAAAATTCTTGGGGGCCACAAAAGTTTTAGATCAAGCTTATTTTTATGTTTTCCATTCTTCCATGTCTATACGATCATATGAACAGGTTGGATGACAAATAAACATCATTGGGGGGCCTCGTAAGGTTTCAATGGTGGAATTAAATCATTATTCCCACTGTTTCCTGTGGTATGATCTGCTTGATCTTTTGATATGCTTCAATTTTGGGTTCAACCCCTTAAATTATTTAGAAAAATGGATGAACGGCGTGGATAGACTACATACATTCACGGTGGACACAACATACATTGATCTAAAACTTTCGTGGGCCATGTCAAAAGAAAACAGTTTTCTCCTTTGATTTTCATATCACTTTTCTATGACCCACCGGAGTTTTAGATCATAGTGAAAATTAGTCCCTGGGGGTTTAATGGGATGTTTCATCACATGAACCATTCAAATTAGAGTCCCATGACACGTGTGGAAAGGATCACACGTGCACACGTGCACAGGTGAGCATGCATACGAGTAACACCTAATCCACTCCCATTTTCAAAGCAGAAAAGGAAACATTGCGATCAAACCCTACCATTTTGGGGAGGAGTAGAGAGGGAGGGCGGTCGTTGCAGACAGAGAGAGAGAGATATTATAGAGAGGGAGGGTGGTCATTGCAGATAGAGAGAGAGAGAGAGAGGGATTGCAGAGAGGGAGGGCGGCCGTTGTAGACGGAGAGAGATTGCAGAGACGGAGGGTAGTCGTTGTAGATGGAGAGAGATTGCAGAGAGGGAGTGCGAGAGATTGCAGAGAGGGAGAGTACATTTCTCCATCTTCCCCTCTTTTTAAATCTCCAGCAACATTGAGGTATTTCTCTCTCAATCTCAATTCCGATTTAGGGTTTTTCAGATTTTAGGGTGGATTCCACCAGAATGTTTATTTGTCATACAACCTGTTGATATGCTAGGTGGGGCCCACGGTGATGTTAGTCGCAACGGGCCGTGTAGCCCGCCTTACCCAATAATCCGACCTGGATTTGGGGATTTTAGGGCTTACAAATTTGAATGTGGACCCCAAATTGGTATTTTTTATGATTTTATAAATTAGGGATTTGGGGATTTTAGAATTTTGGGGAGCTGAGTAATTTTGTAATTGGGAATTTCACCTTGTCTTTTATTTATTTATTTCTATTTTCTTTATTGACATTTACAAACATCTAAATTTGGAATTCATGCATAGTAGCAGTTATAGTCATGAATCTGATTTAGCTACTTCCTGAACTTGGTATTTAGCTCTATATATATATATCTACTCATTTTTTGAATTTTTAATTAAAAACCAACGATATCTTTCTTTGTTTCTTCAAAATTCATATCTGGTTTATTGTTGTTTTGCCAATTGAGTTAGTTGTCGAGTCAACTCACTTCAGTTAAATTCTGCATGCTGATTCAAGCCCGTATACAAAGAGTGCGCCATTGGGACTTGGCAATAATCGTTGTATCATGAAGGCCAACTGTCCAAGTTTCCTATTGCACTTAGGACGCAGTTCAAAGAGGGCAGATTTGGTTTCAAGCCAAGTGACTCAATCATTCTTTGACTCAAATAATTAAGTTATCTTTACTTACTTTATTATATTATTTAATGTTCTATTTTTTCAAATATTATATACTATTTTCATCACATTATTTCCAACAATCTTGCAACCAAATATTCCTGTCTTGGATGAAGCTCTTAGTTGTAGTGTATACTTGGATCACTGAAGGTTCTTTTCAGTTAAGTTGCTTTCAGCGGTTGTTCATGGCTCCCAAATTCCCTAATTTGGCTTGTTCAAGAAATGTACAAATATGTAGGGTGTTGAGATTCTAAAAATCCCTAATTCCCAAATTTGGCTTATTCGAGAAATGTACAGATATGTAGGGTGTTGGTTTGTGGTGGTTATGCTGGTTCATTTCAGTACATAAGAGGAATATAGATACACCAATAATTCCCCTCAATATCTTCATATGGATGTTTCTTGCTTTACTTACCTTTTATGTTATTTTTAAATGTATTAGCTCGAAATTGATGGAGCAGACCCGGATGTGCATCGGAGCTATCCAGATGTTGAGCGGGGGTCCTTGGAAGGTGGGAACTGCTGTTATGACCATGATGAAGCTGTCCATTTCCTATAGACAGCATTGGAGTCGCCTGGCCATTTGGATAGGCCGTGTTTATGTATTTGCTTGAAATTGGAGCAGACTCGGATGTGCATCGGAGCTATCCGGATGTTGAGCGGGGGTCTTTGGAAGATGAGAACCGCTGTTATGACCATAATGAAGATGTTCATTTCCTATGGACAGCATTGGAGTGGACTGGCCATTTGGACAGGCCGTGTTTATGTATTAGCTCGAAATTATTGGAGCAGACCCTAGTATAACCCTAAACCTAAACCTACACTTAAAACTAATACTTAAAACTAAACCTAAACTTATAACCTAAACCTATAACCTACAACATTAACCTAAACCTATTCTCAAATCCCAAAACCTATAACCTAAACCTAAACCTAAACCTAAACCTAAACCTAAACCTTAACCTATAACCTAAACCTTAACCTATAACGTATAACCTATAACCTAAACTAAATTCCCTAAACCTTAACCTATAACCTAAACTAAATTCCATAAACCTTAACCTATAACCTAACCTAAACCTAAACCTATAACCTACACTTATGACCTAAACCTAAAACCTAAACCTAAACCTAAAACCTAAATGCATTCTCAAATCCCTAAACCTAAACCTACACCTAATCCTAATCTCAACTCCCTAACCTAAACCTAAACCTAAACCTAAACTTGAAAGTCCAAACCTAAACCCAATCCTGAACTCGAACCCGATTTCTTAAACCTAAACCTTAACCTATTCTCAATTCCCTAAAGCTATAACCTATAACCTAAACCTAAACATAACCTAAACCTATAATCTTAACTTAAACCAAAAACCTAAACCTAAACCTAAACCTAAAACCTAAATGTATTCTCAAATCCTTAAACCTAAACCTACACTTAATCCTCATCTCAACTCCTTAACCTAAACCTAAACTTGAAAACCCAAACCTAAACCCGATCCCGAACCCGAGCCCAATTTCCTAAACCTAAACATTAAACTATTCTCAATTCCCTAAAGCTATAACCTATAACCTATAACCTATAACCTATAACCATAACCTAAAACCTAAAACCTAAACCTAAACCTAAAACCTAAATGTATTCTCAAATCCCTAAACCTAAACCTACACCTAATCTTAATCTCAACTCCCTAACCTAAACCTAAACCTAAACTTGAAAACCAAAACCTAAACCCGATTTCCTAAACCTAAACCTCAACCTATTCTCAATTCCTTAAAGCTATAACTTATAACCTAAACCTAAACCTATAACCTAAACCTAAACCTAAACCTTAACCTATAACCTAAACCTTAACCTATAACCTAAACTCAATTCCCTAAACCTTAAGCTATAACCTAACCTAAACCTAAACCTATAACCTACACTTATAACCTAAACCTAAACCTAAAACCTATAACCTATAACCTAAACCTAAAAGCTAAATGTATTCTCCAATCCCTAAACCTAATTCTAATCTCAACTCCCTAACCTAAACTTGAAAACCCAAACCTAAACCCGATGCTGAACTCGAACCTGATTTCCTAAACCTAAACCTTAACTTATTCTCAATTCCCTAAAGCTATAACCGATAACCTATAACCTATAACCTAAACCTAAACTTAACTTAAACCTATAACCTTAACTTAAACCTAAAACCTAAACATAAAACATAAATGTATTCTCAAATCCTTAAACCTAAACCTACACCTAATCCTGATCTCAACTCCTTAACCTAAACCTAAACTTGAAAACCCAAACCTAAACCCGATCCCGAACCCGAACCCGATTTCCTAAATCTAAACCTTAAACTATTCTCAATTCCCTAAAGCTATAACCTATAACCTAAAACCTAAAACCTAAAATCTGAACTTAAACCTAAAACCTAAATGTATTCTCAAATCCCTAAACCTAAACCTACACCTAATCCTAATATCTACTCCCTAACCTAACCTAAACCTAAACTTGAAAACCCAAACTTAAACCCGATTTTCTAAACCTAAACCTTAACCTAATCTCAATTCCCTAAAGCTATAATGTATAACCTAAATCTACACCTTAACCTAAACCTATAACCTAAACCTAAATCTAAACCTAAACCTAGAACTATAACCTAAACCTAAACCTAAACCTATAACCTAAACCTTAACCTATAACGTATAACCTATAACCTAAACCTATAACCTATAACCTAAACTCAATTCCCTAAACCTTAACCTATAACCTAACCTAAACCTAAACCTATAACCTACACTTATAACCTAAACCTAAAATTGAAAACCCAAACCTAAACCCGATCCCGATTTCCTAAACCTAAACCTTAAACTATTCTCAATTCCCTAAAGCTATAACCTATAACCTATAACCTAAAACCTAAACCTAAAACCTTAAACCTAAACTTAAACCTAAAACCTAAATGTATTCTCAAATCCCTAAACCTAAACCTATACCTAATCCTAATCTCAACTCCCTAACCTAACCTAAACCTAAACTTGAAAACCCAAACTTAAACCCGATTTCCTAAACCTAAACCTTAAGCTATTCTCAATTCCCTAAAGCTATAAAGTATAACCTAAACCTAAACCTTAACCTAAACCTATAACCTAAACCTAAATCTAAACCTAAACCTAAACCTAAACCTTAACCTATAACCTAAACCTTAACTTGTAACGTATAACCTATAACCTGAACCTATAACCTATAACCTAAACTCAATTCCTTAAACTTAACCTATAACCTAACCTAAACCTAAACCTATAACCTACACTTATAACCTAAACCTAAACCTATAACGTATAACCAATAACCTAAACCTATAACCTAAACCTAAACCTAAAACCTAAATGTATTCTCAAATCCCTAAACCTAAACCTAAACCTAATTCTAATCTCAACTCCCAAACCTAAACTTAAAAACCCAAACCTAAACTTGAAAACCCAAACCTAAATCCGATCCTGAACCCGAACTCGATTTTCTAAACCTAAACCTTAACCTATTCTCAATTCCCTAAAGCAATAACTTGTAACCTAAACCTTAACCTAAACCTATAACCTAAACCTAAACCTTAACCTAAACCTATAACCTTAACCTAAACCAAAACCTATGACCTAAACCTTAACCTATAACCTATAACCTATAACTTAACCTTAACCTAAACCTAAACCTAAACCTATAACCTATAACCTAAACCTAAACCTAAAAGCTAAATGTATTCTTAAATCCCTAAACCTAAACCTACACATAATCCTAATCTCAACTCCCTAACCTAAACTTAAACCTAAACCCGATCCCGAACCTGAACCCGATTTCCTAAACCTAAACCTTAACCTATTCTCAATTCCATAAAGTTATAACCTATAACCTAACATATAACGTAAACCTAAACCGATAACCTAAACCTAAACCTTAACCTAAACCTAAACCTATAACCTTAACCTAAACCAAAACCTATAACCTAAACCTTAACCTATAATCTATAACCTAAACTTATAACCTATAAACTAACCTTAACCTAAACTGAAAACCTAAACCTAAACCTATAACTTAAACCTATAACCTAAAACCTAAACCTAAACCTATAACCTAAATATATTCACAAATCCCTAAACCTAGACGTAAACCTAAACCTAAACATAATCCTAATCTCAACTCCCTAACCTAAACCTAAAGTTGAAAACCCAAACCTAAAGCTGAAAACCCAAACCTAAACCTGATCCCGAATTCGAACCCGATTTCCTAAACATAAACCTATACCTATTCTCAATTCCCTAAAGCTATAACTTATAACCTAAACCTAAACCTTAACCTAAACCTATAACCTAAATCTAAATCTTAACCTAAACCTAAACCTATAACCTTAACCTAAACCAAAACCTATGACCTAAACCTTAACCTATAACCTAAACCTAAACCTAAAACCTAAATGTATTCTCAAATCTCTAAACTTAAACCTACACCTAATCCTAATCTCAACTCTAACCTAAACCTAAACCTAAACTTGAAAACCCAAACCTAAACCTGATCTCGAACCCGAACCCGATTTCTTAAACCTAAACCTTAACCTATTCTCAATTTCGTAAAGCTATAACCTATAACCTAAACCTAAAACCTAAACCTAAACCTAAACCTACAACCTAAATGTATTCTCAAATCCCTAAACCTAAACCTACACCTAATCCTAATCTGAACTCACTAACCTAAACCTAAACCTAAACTTGAAAACCCAAACCTAAACCTTAACCTATAACGTATAACCTATAACATATAACCTAAACTCAATTCCCTAAACCTTAACCTATAACCTAACCTAAACCTAAACCTATAACCTACACTTATAACCTAAACCTAAACCTATAACCTAAACCTAAAACCTAAATGTATTTTCGAATCCCTAAACCTAAACCTGCACCTAATCCTAATCTCAACTCCCTAACCTAAACTTAAACCTAAACTTGAAAACCCAAACCTAAACCCGATCCTGAACCCGAACCCGAACCTGATTTCCTAAACCTAAACCTTAACCTATTCTCAATTCCCTAAAGCTATAACCTATAACCTATAACGTAAACATAAACCTCAACCTAAACCTATAACCTAAACCTAAACCTAAACCTAAACCTATAACCTTAACCTAAACCAAAACCTATAACCTAAACAAAAACCTATAACCTAAACCTTAACCTATAACCTATAACCTAAACTTATAGCCTATAACCTAACCTTAAGCTAAACCTAAACCTATAACCTAAACCTATAACCTAAAACCTAAACCTAAACCTAAAACCTAAATGTATTCTTAAATGCCTAAACCTAGACCTACACCTAATCCTAATCTCAACTCCTTAACCTAAACTGAAACCTAAACTTGACAACCCAAACTTAAACCCAATCCCGAACCCGATTGATGTAATAATGTAGCCCAATCACATGGCAACAAACAAAAAAATTTTACTTTGTTGGCAAGCATACTCGAACTCAAGCATCACAATGCATCTATTTCCATCTCCATTATCTCTTATAGCATAGATTATTTGAGATTTGGATTTATCTCATTTTTCGAGTCATGTCCTAACACAATATGATAATATTAATAGACAAGGTGGATTTGTCACCAACATTATTCCAAGACCCATATAACTTCTCCTTATAGTAAGTTTTTTACCTACGAAAAAACTCGTCGATAAAAGTTATTTACTTATTTTTTACCGATGAAAACATTCGTCGGTACAAGTTTTTTAAATATTTTTACCTATGAAAAAAATCGCCGGTAAAAGTTTTTACTTATTTTTTATCGTCAATAAAAGTCTTACCTTTGCCGACGAAACTTTTTTCATCGGTAAAACCCTTTACCGTCGGTCTTTTACCAACGAATTTACCGACGAAAAAAATCGTCGGAAAAACTTTTTACCTACAAAAAATGTGGATTTAGTGATGAACATTTTTGTCGGTAAAAGTGGGTTTTCTTGTAGTGACTGTTTATTTGACATCCAATCTGTTGATTAGTTCATATAAACCTAGATGAAGGAAAAAAACTAATATCGGCTTGATCTAAAACTAAGACCTCCCCACTAGCACTGTCAGTACACAATCCGTGTCCTTGACATGCTTCACCTTATGTGAGGGTGCCTTGACAGTTGAAGGATTAGATGGCCAAGGACGGTCTCTATTGCAAATAGTCTTCAACAGTCTCAAATGACTGCCTATAAGACTGCTCCCAACCATCTCTAATGTAGACAGTTTCTAACTGTCTCGGATGACCACTAAATACGATGTCTTTTATTCTAGATGGTCAGTAGCCGTCTTTTATCCATCGTTACCGACGGCTTCTGACCGTCTTAAATGATTTATGGACGTTCACCATAAGACTGTTAATGACCATCTCTAATAACCACCATAAGACTGCTAATGACCTTCTCTCATGCAAACGGTCTTTGACTGTCTCAGATAACCAATTTAAGATGGCTAAGGACCGTCTCAAATGCAGACGGTCTTTGACTGTCTTAGATGACCGCTATAGGACTGCCAATGACCATCTCAAATACAGACAGTCTTTGACTGTCTCAGATAACTGCATATAAGACGGTGAAGGACCGTCTTTAATTCTAGACGGTCGATAGCCGTCTTTTCCCTGAAGTTACCGACGGATTCTGACCGTCTTAAATGATTTTTGGATGTTCAACATTAATAAGACTATTTTGCTTGATATTAAAGACGGTTAAGAGTCGTCTCTAATTTTAGAGACGGTTAAGAGCCGTCTTTAAACCAAGGGATTTTGCAGACGGTTCACAACCGTCTCAAAATTTGTCTTATTTTCCCATTTTTCACGTACTGAATCTTACTCACGTTTAACTCATTAATATGGACGAAATCTGAACATCATTATCCATATTACATTAGTGATGTGCTGGATCTCGGGAGTAGAGCTTTGCTCGACCCTCGAAATTCAGGGCTTACATCTTTCCTTTGTCATTTTGTGACAAGAAGGGGGAGAATTCTTAAGTAGAAAGCAGAATGAATGAAGATGCGCATTATATAAATGTCGATATATGGTTGGAATGGAAAATGTTGATATATGGTTGTTGGAGTTTTGCATGAAAAATGTATGTCATAATACATGGAAAAGCTCACTTTGAGGGGGAGTAGTAAAAGTCTTTGCGCATTCATTAAAGTTGCACCTTCTACAACATGAAATTCAAGATGCCATTCTAGTTGTTGTAATATTAAGTGTTTTGTCACCAATTTGACAAAGGGGGAGATTATAAGTGTTATATTGTATAAAGCACATATTTATTTGTCAAATTTCTTTTAGACAAAATAGCTTATGAAGTGGTTCGTCTAATGTGGATCAAGATGGAAAGTTCAAGTCTTTACTTCAAGTCAAGAAAGTTCAAAATCTACTAAGTTCAAGACTCTACTGAAGTTTAAGTCAAGAAGTAGATTAAGATGAAAAGTTTAAGTCTTTACTTCAAGTCAAGAAAGTTCAAAATCTACCAAGTTCATGACTCTACTGAAGTTCAAGTCAAGAAGTAGATCAAGTTAGAAAGTTCAAGTTTTACTAAGTTCAAGATGAGTGAGTTCAAGTTCTACTACACTTCGACTAAAAGATCAAGCTCTATCTTCAACTATAAGCTATATTGGAGAATCAAGTAGAAGAACAAGTTCCATAAAGTTCAAACATCTCATCTACTTCAATGTTCAGTCTTTTCAGGTATAACAGACCCTAGAAAGACCTTAGGCTTCGATTCTTTCAAGATATAAACTTAAATGGGTTTTTATACTTATATTAGGCTAAATTTCAACTAGTCTAGGCTAAGGTTCGACTAATCTAAGTTGTGGCTCGACCAGTCTAAGGATTCTTCGACCAGTCCTAATTTAAACTCAGAAAAACAGATTTTTCCATTACTTCTTCGACTAATCGAGCAGACTACTCGACCAGTCGTAGAGAGGCATTCGACCAATCGAGGGTTGCTCGACTCAAAATCCAGCAACTGAATTTTGGCACCCTCAACTAGTCGAACAGGGCCCTTGACCAGTCGAGCAAGGCCTTTGACCAGTTGAAGTTCTGTTTTATCCAATCGCGCTCAAAAATTGAAATTTTGTTAGTTCTTAGACGAGTCAAAGCAACAACTTTTTTGCCTATAAATAGAGGCCTTCTCTCAATCCGAAATTACCAATTCAAGTTGATAAAAGCCTTCCTCGAGAGAGAGAAGTCCCGATTATTGTTAAGCTATTGCGTGGTATTTTTAATATCTTTTTAATATCTTTTTTGTTTTAATTCTTTGATCTCCTATTTTATAAATCTTATTCTATAAAGAGAGTAGATACTCTTCTTTGAAATCTTAAAAAATTCAAACAAGTAGCCATTGGTTTGAATCTATTTAAAATTAATCTAGAACCTAAAACCCTTGTTTATATGATTGAACATTAAACAATCTATTAGAAGAGAAGTGGTTCCATAGGCTACATCAATAGATACGTCTTCAAGGTGAAGATAAATATATTCTATCTTTTGTTTTTGGTTTTATTAAGATAGTCAGAAAATCTCATTTGTTGGTTTTTCTAAGATAGCCAGAAAATCTCAGTAAGGGGTTTTCTGTTTGTGATACCCTTTAAAATCACAATTGTATCAGGTTTTAAGGTGACCCTGTGAAAACCTTGTTTATAGTGAAAGCCAATATCACGTGGATAGTGATTATTGGGAGTGGAGTATGTGTGGTTGTTTAAGAACAGTTGTTATACGCACTGAACCACTATAACTCTTGGTATTGTAGTGAATGTTTACTTTTTACATTTGTGGAGAATGGTTGTAATTTTATTTATGCAAAAGTGATGAATGTTTGTAATAGATAGCTTTATTTTTTTTTTCTTTGCTTGGTTTGAGATCTTGATTCTCACAATTGTTCGTGAAATAGGGTTATCTTACCTAAACTTTGTTTTAAGTGTAGGTTGTCTTACGAACTAGTTTGAATCAATTTTTTTTAATACTAGTGTAATTGAGTTTTCTAATTTATTTATTATTTCAGCACTTTAATTTTTATTTAGCATTGCGCCCCCCCCCCCCCCCCCCTTTCGGACTGTTAACCTCGTCTTTTTCATATAGGCTCTCAATTACAAGTGGCATTGGCCTCATCTTTGATTGAATTGCACAAACACACTATTCACATAAAAGGCCAGGCCGATCCAAAACTTAGGTCAACCCATAAGCTAAGGAAAATGTGAGTTCCCTTACTTCCATGAAGCCCATGTAAAACAGTTTTGTGGGGCCATAGAGATGTCTTTGTGACGTCCACTCTATTCATCAATTTAATCGGTTCATGCTGGAATGTGAACCCAAATGTGAGACAAATCAAAAACTCAGGCGAACCACACCATAAAAAACAATGAGGATTGAACTCTCGAGGCCCACAGAAGTTTTGGACCTGACTAATATTTGTGTTTTTATCTTCATCTTGGTGGGAATTACCCTATGAATGGGTTAGATGGCATATAAACATCACAGTCGGTGCCAGTAATGTTTCAATGGTGGGCATTCAATGCCTGTTGTTTTTTTTTATGGTACAGCCCACTTGAGTTTTGGAGAAATAACCAACAGACCAGATGTCACAGGGACATCGGGGTAGGCTCCATATAGCCTCGTGTTACACGGAAAATTTCCAATCGCTCTAGATCCACACGAGGTGTCCACCTGGTTTTGGATTTATTTATTTATTTTTATTATTATTTTTTAATCCCTTCATCCAGGTGGAGCGCATCTAATGAATGGATTAGATGGCATATTCACCAAATGGTGGGGGGATGGCTTTATTGGTTGGGTGTCCCATCCTAACTGTTCCCAGCGGCGTGGCTTAGCTAAGTTTCCATTCAGGCTAATCGTGATCGTTTGGCTCCTTGGCCTAACATTGAAGGATGCGTCTAATGATGCGGACACCATGCAAACCTGGTAACACCAAAACTTTTAGTGGTACAGATTTCATATACAAGGGTCGTTTGGTTGTTTTCAATCGTAGAAGGATATTGCAGGGTAAAATCGCAACAGTTATTGTTGCAAGCAGCCACAAACACCATTTACCCAATACTGACATCTTTATTTGAAAACATATTCCTTGTTTTTTTTTTTTTTTTTTTTTTCTAATGAAAAAAAAAAAGAAAAAGAATGAAGAAGAAGAAGAAGAAAGCCCCAGATTCCATGAAGACCAATAACAGGAGCAGAATCGTCAAAGGTACTGGCATTGTATGTAGCAGAAACGTTCCACTTGTTTAGTTGAAAGTGATGGTGAAACCGATACCAAAACATTGCAGAACTTGCACTTTCCCTGAGGACCCCACCCACGCACAATCCTCCCGCGTCCAAACCGATCCCAAAACCTGAAAGTGATTGTGCACTTTCAAAAATGCTGTGAGCTCGACTTTCAGCAGAACAACCAATTTAAATAACAGTTTTTTGTGGACCATTTGTCTGTTGCGATGAGCATTGCTCTGCCGAGCGGAGCAAACAGTTTGATCCAGGCCATTTGGTCTGTTTAATACCACGCGCAAGCAAGCCCTGAAAATCTCCAAGACAGGAAAGATCTCCCAGCAACTAAAATATTAGGAGCTCGTTTTTGTTTAGAATTTTGATGCTCGGGCACAATAGACAAATGAGATGTGGGACTATAAAACCATGGGTTCCCAGTTTCTCAGAAATGAGACGGAAGGCATTATTTTCTTCGTTTAGAGCAAACATCTTGACAGATTGGAGATTGTTCACTCATTTAAAACATAATGATATTCAATTTGGGAGAGTCCATTGTCCCAATTGGAAATTGGAAAAAGATGGGTCCCATTTGCTAATAGCTCAACTTCTACACACGCAGAGAGGAAGGAAACAAATGATTAATCACGTTATGGAGCCCTCACCGGTGGTTCATACATGTCATTTACAATAAAAGAGAAATGCTTCAGTGCTCTAGTGGTCCTAGCTGCATTAGTTCACTTGGACAGCTCCATCGATCAAACTGAATTTGTCCATTTAAGTCTTCAGCAAACATGAAATGGATAATCCAATCCATCTTTGATTTGGTTCTTTTTTTTTTTTCTTTTTCCTACAGCCATCCATTCTCCAATTAAATGCAATCCATAATGGTCCCTAACAAATAGACAAATCAAATAATTGCTTCGACCCATTCTGTGTAAATGAATGACCGTACATATTTAAGGCCATTGATCAAATGGTTAATGTTTGTCATATCAGTATGACATTTTAAGGGTAGCCCACAAAATGTGCTTTAAGACATAATGCACAACCTAGACTAATGGATTGAGCTAAGTGTCTTAATGCAACTAGGAGTACCATAACCCACAGTGCTGAAGCATTTCTTTATAATAAAAATGTTTTAATCTTTTCTTCTTTTTTTTTGGAGAAATTCCCCGTAATTAAATTTGTCACTATGGCTACCACCAACTGCTCTTTTGTGGGCCACTGCCTTAGCTTCAGGAGAGCTCACAATTACTTGGCACAATAATAATGTAAAGATCAATCAAGCAATATTTAAATCAACTTTTTTTTTTTTTTCCATACAAACCCCCTTCACATTTAAGATTAAAAGGGAAACGATACTTCCACTCCAGTTATCGTTTTTTATTATTATCTTTTTCAACACCATTTAAGACAAGTTCTAATAATTGGTATGCACTTTACCAGAGAGGAAAAAGAGGGTGGGTGAAAGAAAGCATTTAAGAAGAAGAAGAAAACAAAGGTGTAAATGTCAGCTGTCTAATGTAAGTATAAGCAGCGGAATGAAAGAGATATAGGTAAAGAACTGATTCCAACACAAACACACGAGTTAATACCTAAGAGCAGAAGAGTGATGTGCTGTAAGACTGATTGAGGAGAATCCCAGGTGCTTACCCCCATTCAAAGGGCTTCCCACATGGGAACTCCTCTCTCTCTCTCTCTCTCTCTCTCTCTCTCTCTGTGCTTTTTTGATTTTGTTTTTTTTTTTTTTTAATAATGTGAAACTTTCATATGTACAAATAGACAGGAGAAATTGGAACACCTGAGACGACATATCAATCTGCATGGACATGGTGACGATGATGCAATAGTGAATGAAGAGAAGCTAGAGAGAGAGAGAGAGAGAGAGAGAGAGAGAGAGAGAATCAAGAACTAACTGAGATCAATGTCAACCCGCTCTGGGATGCCTCTCTCACTCTGGTGAGCCATGAGCTCGATGCCCAACTGTCCTTTGTCTCCAGCCCCAAAAGCATACAACTTCCCCGATTCAGTGAGGGCGAATGTGTGCGCATTCCAATATATTGAATTAGTGAGGCTGATCTGCACAACCCTCTCCTTCACCTCCTTCAATGAAGTGACTAGCTCTGGGCTCAACACATTTGAGTGCCTATTTGCCTGTTGGACATCATAACAAAAGCCACCACATTCTATAAATCAACTCCAAATTATTTGCCATTTATTGCATGAAATGATAGCTTAAAGCATATATGGATGCAACTATCCACGCCTACCATACCCCTATAAAATCTTAATTTTACTGATTTGTTACGCATGTATTTTCATCTATGGATGCAGTGCACGTGGAACACATCTACAAGAACCAGGCCATTCATTTGTTTGGGCCCTAATATGAATGGTCCATTCTCCGCTTGTGTTTCTTTCCCAATCCTCCATTTCCAATTATTCTTCCAGTTGGTGGCTAGGATCATCCCATTGGGTTCATTTTGGGAGCACGGTTTCTGTGGACCCCTGGGTCCACTGAGGTAAGTGGGACCCCTGACTGTGGGGCCCACCATGATGTATGTGACTACATCCAGCTGTCCACGGTACTGAAAGCTCATTTTAGGGCATAATCTAAAAAATGAAGCAGATCCAAATCTCAGGTGGACCATAGTACAGTAAACAGTGGTAGTTGAACATTAAAAACTTCTTGTGGGCCACAGAAGCTTTGGATCAAGACAATATTTGTGTGGTCTCTTCATCTAGGTCTTTGTGACCTTATCAACAGGTTGTACCACAGAAGCTTTGGATCAAGACAATATTTGTGTGGTCTCTTCATCTAGGTCTTTGTGACCTTATCAACAGGTTGTATGGAAAATTAACATTCCGGTGGAATCCATGAAGTTTTTAATGGTGGGGATTCAATCAAGACTGCTTCCTATGGCATGGTCCAGTTAAGATTTGGGCCAGCTTCATTTTTGGTATCATGCCTTAAAATGAGCTGTCAAAATGGTTGGACAGTATAGATTTGAGGAACATGCATCACTGCAAGCCCCACTGTTAGGGATCCCACCCACCTCAGTGGATCCACGCTCTCATTTTGGGATACAGCCCATTCAGATACTGTACATGTGAGCCAGATGTATGACATAAGCTGATTACTTCAGTACAAGTGAAAACACCAGATTATTCTTCAATATAAGTTAATATTTTCCTTACCTAGGTATCATTTGCATGTACCCAAATCACCATGTGATCCAATTTCCACAGCATAGTTTAATATGAAAAAACCTCGACTCATCCAGGTCGACTATACCTAATAAGTTTTATTACAAAAAAGAAAAAAAAAAAAAAAAAATGAACTCAATTTGATCACCACTGAGTCGACTTGGATAAAACTCAGAAAGAACTCAATGAAGCTTGATTCAAGGCGACTCTGGCAATATTTACATTTTTTTTAATGTTTTAAATATTGAATATTATTCGGAGGAAAAAAAAAAAAACTCAGATTGAGAGATAAATACGGAAAAAAAGGAAAAATAAAAATAAAAAATCAAAAGAAACTAACCAAGTTTCTTGACTCGACTCAATGTGCTTTGTGAGTTGAGTAGAGTTTTCAAGTTTTTAAACTATGATCCATAATGATGGCAGCAGTTACGTTTTTTTTTTTTTTTTTTTTTTGAAAGACTGAGGAAGGGAAATCAATTTCCTGGTATGTGACAGTTTCCTTCATTTGAAAAAGACGAGGACTGAGGAAATCGATTTGCTTTTCCTCAGATTTCCTCAAAAAAGAGCAACTTCTTTTTCCTCTCTAAAACAAAACAAAAAATAAAAATAAAAATGGAGATTTCCATCCCTGTTGAGAGACAACTCTCACTTTTTGACCATTGGCCATTCCACATTTCCATTGAAATCAGAAACATGCTAAAACAAACAGGTTATTTAAGGATTCTTTTCCACAGATTTCCTTTTCTATGGTTTTCCTTTCATCATCTACTTTTTGATTTCCACAAATCCAAACATCATTGGCATTAGTTAGCGAGAATGTTGGAAACAAACAAAGTTAAAGTCTGAAAGTTTGATGTATGCATACCTGGCCATCAGTCCCAGTAGAGTGTCCGAGGCTCGACGATTCTCCACATCCAAAGGAGTACACATCACCATCTTCGGAAACCACAAAAGTTGTGTAATCACCTGTGGCGACATGAACGGCCTTGATCTTGCTCAAAGCTTCCACAACCTTTGGAACTGACTCACACTCTTCATTCCCATGCCCCAAGCAGCCATATCGCCCCCAACCCCAAGTGCATACACGTCCGTCACGTCCCACGACAGCGGCATGCCAAGCGCCTGCTGCAACAACTGCAGGCTGAAGGTTTAAGGCCTGAAACTGTTCAATCAAACGAGGGTACCTCTCGTCAGTTCTGGATCCATGGCCAAGCTTTCCTCCCAAACCGCAGCCCACGGAGTACACAGACCTGCATTGGAATGGCTCAACCGACAGTGATTTAAGTCAACATGAGCAAACCAGATGATTTACTCTCCCCACCCCCCCCCCCCCTCTTTATTCTCTCTATTTATTTTTTTACCTTTTGAAAACACATGGGGGCACCTAAGGATAAGACCAACTTGGTTATCAAGCCAACTCACATACACAGAGTTGCCCCACTTGAAGAAGAGCATAAATCTGACCACACATCCGTCCATGCCAAATTTGGCAAGCATGGAGAATGTAGGAATCAATAACAAATTTCACAGGTAGCCATTGCATTCTCATAGTTATGGACATCATATATTGATTTAAAAAGAAGCATCATGGCCAACTGTGAACTTAACTCATCAGCAGCAATTTCTCAGCAGCTGTTTCTAGATCCCATACTAATTAGATTGAGGTCATCCCGTATCCTCACCAGAATCCAAAAAAGTAGAAATTGATATGGGATAAGGGGGGAGCTTACATGCCACTAGGTTGGCATGCTAGTGCAAGAAGGTAGCAATAGCCAGCTGCGATTTGCACCACTGGTATGTTAGCTAGGGGTCCCAAGAGGAGATGAGGCTCCTGATCATTCGGCTCAGTTTGATGGCCCAGCTTCGCATCACTGCCCCAAGAAAAAGTATAAACTCTGCCTTCCCTAGAGAGGACGGCCGTGAAGAAATTCCCAATTGCAGCTTGCACCACGAATATGCCCTTCAAGGATTCAACTGGCTGTGGAGTCATAACATATTTAGTGCCTTGAACGCCATACTCAGTTTCTCCAAAGGAATCTTTCCCAAATGCATACACCTGTCCAGCCTCACTGATCAGCATTGTCCGACCAGCCCCCGCTGCTGCTTGTATAATACGAATCCCTTGCAATGATCTGTGCACAGTTAAGAGATTGGTTTTTTATGTTCTTGATCTTGTTCCTCCATGATTTCCTCTCTTTTCCTGGATTTTTTTTTTTTTTTTTTTGGTGTCTTGTTTTGACAGTACAAAAGTGGTGTGAATTTACAGACCTGATTTGGCGTGGCCGCCACTCCTCTTCCACAGTACCATGGCCCAGCTGCCCTGAGCTGTTAGACCCAAACGAATATACCATCCCGTTTGATGTCACAGCTATGCTGTGACCAGGCCCTGCTATTGCCTGTGACTTCTCTCTCCTGCAGCATGCTTCCCCTGCCAGCAAAAACCTCAGGACCAGCTTCCACGATCCCCCACACTGTTGCTTCAGGGCAGCCCGCTCTTCTTCTGTCATTGGCTTAAAGATGGCCCTCTTCTGGCACATGTCCAGTGCAGCAAGCTCCGATATGGAGAGCTCGAAATCAGGGGGAAAGTTCGCAGGATGCCTGAAGAAAGAACATGTTGCCTGCGACAGCCGGGCATTCCATCAGCAGCATTATCAATTCTAAGAAAGACAAAACCAATTGTTATTGAATTGAATAGAAACAAGTACTTGCCTCAAGCTTTGCAAGGTCTTGCGGGTCCAAATTGCAGCCTGTGAGGACATGGAGAACAACAGAGGGGTTGGTTGCCAATGGGAATTCTCCTGGGGTGGAATCCCCAAAGCAATGCCGCTGTTGGCGTTGGAACGTTTGCAATGGGGAGACAAGGGTGAGGGGCTGGTCGACTATGTTGTGGAAATCAACAGATGGGGTTCCGCTCGTCGTGGCATCCATGGGCACTGTTGCAAGACACAGTGCCCGAGTTTGACGAGGAAGTGGGAGTTTGAACTGCAGGGTAGTTGAAAAGTAAACCATCTTAAATGATTAATTTCTGCAATTGTTTGATAAAAATTATCTCAAGTCCTTTCTAATATGGAAAAAGGCTTACATGTATTTATTCAATGGAAGTTTTCTTCAAACAGAAGTCTCCACAATGTATAGATAGATCAATCAACTGATTCCAATTCTTAAGCCTATTCAGGACAAACATGAACACAGTCACCAGCTCCCCCTTGTGGACAAGCACAAGACATGAAATATATGATTTATTTTTTTTAAAAAGAACGTCACTCTAGTGAGTAATTATGTGATTTTGGCATTAACGCTGACAATATTTGTCAAGAGTGAGTATAATTCCCAACACATTTTCGTCATATTGCAGACTGCTTTGTGAGAGGCAACAAAACAAAATTTTACAACATAGAAGCCCAGACGGTAATATAAATTGGGCAATAGAGAATAATCAAGAACATCTGTTAAATTGCATTTTAGTTCATGATCCATTCCTCTGACAATTTGACAATATTTGATGCAACTTTGATGAATTTCCATCTACCACGGCATAGAAGCAAAAGAGGATCAGCAGTTAGGAATGAAAAAGAGATCCAATCCAGAATCGATGATGCTTCTGTGAATAAATGAGTACTGGAGTGAATCCCAATGAGACATCTGTCTTCATCTCAAGAAGCAAAAGATCATCAAAGACTAGATACGAAGAATAAGGAAGATTCCTCATACAAGAAGTTATCAGATCTGCTGTTTTAAGAACAAAGATATTCTCTCCTCAAAAAATTTGTTATTGAAAGAAAAGAATTCTGCACCCACACGAATACTTTTCTTCCTCTATTCATCGCAAATCCCAACCTTAGACAAGCCGACAATAATTTTTAAAAAATAAAAATAAAACAAAATATTTCCACCTAAATCAGTAAAACAAACGATAATAAAAAAGTCCAAAAGAATAGAGGGAAAAAAAAAAAACAACTTTCATAAAAGATTTCTAACATATCCAACCTATAAATAACATATCCAAGATCAACTATATTTCACGCATGCCAAAGAAAAAGAAAAAATAATTTATTTTTTTCTTTTTAAAAAAGATAATTCTAGAAAAACAGAGGAATCGGATTCTCGTTTCTACATAGGAATCCTCCAAAATAAAACCGACCCACTTAATAATAATAATAATAATAATAATAATAATAATAATAATAACAATAATAAAATTTTAAGATATCCAACGTCAAATAATAAATAACGAAAAGAGGCAATCTAAAAAAAAAAAAAAAAATCCAAGGAAAAATCTAAGCAGAGGCATAGAATTAGCAGTTTCTGCAAAGAAATCTACCAAAAAGGAAAAGAAAAGAAGACAGATAAACATGGTACTTTGAAAGGACCCAAGATCCAAAACATGTTACGGAATTCATTCCCGTAACAGAGCGATCCATAATCCGATGCTCTTTTGTAGCCAACATGAAACAAAACACGGGAGAGCACCCACACACACACACACACACACAGAGATCAGAACCTTTCAGATCGAGCTACAAAGAATCAGAAACGAGAATTACAAATTATAATTGACGATAATTCCTGAGCGCCACGAAATTCTAACGGCATCTGCGGATTGAAGAATAAGATTTTAGAGTATCTATTCCTTTCTCACAGAATCAAGCGATTCCGGGCTCGGATTGGAGAAGAAGACAATCTAAAACCGATCCAAGCTGTTCGATTGTCTGGTTCTGCGACTGGAATGAAATTATTTTGACAGACAACGGAAGAAAAATGGGATTTTTTTTTTTTCTCGTCTTCCTTTCTATAGCTTTCCTTCTCTTGTATACGTTTCATAAAGCGATGAGGTGTCCGCAAAGGGGTGAACAAGCAAAGCTATTTCCATTATATATGCAGGAGCTCCTGCCACGTCAGCAGTCCCAACTAGGGTTAACGGATTTAACCACAGTATGCGGTTAAACGGGAAGAGTGGGGAAGTTCTCACCCTTGCGCTGCGTTCTCCCCAACTTGGCCTTCCCCATTTGTACGAATTGCCTACTAAGTGGTGGAGATGCTAATCCAGTCCGGTGCTTGATTTAGGGACAGGACGCGGTGTGTTTGGACCCAACACCTCCACTTTCATCAATGGAATAGGTGCTCAAATAATGTCTACATTAATAAAGGTCCCAGGAGAATTTGGTCCACACTAATCCACAAACTGAATATTTGTAGTACCCAGCTAAAAGGAGGGTAATCAGACTAGGCGTGCCAGCCGGATGAATTTTTATTTCATCCGCTCACTCTCGCATATATGCACGTATGAATGGTTCTCGTGGGAAGTTTTCGAAAACTCAATCTCCTATCAGAATAGCATTTCAGAGATATATATATATATATATATATATATATATATAGAGAGAGAGAGAGAGAGAGAGAGAGAGATGCAGCTGTGGTCTCTCAGCCGAACTACAACTATTGGTATGTAATATCTTACTCATTTAAATAAGATTTCGTTGGACCTGGCATGTTGGTGTTTGTGCCTAATTTTATCATATCAAATTCAACAACTCAAATTATGCTCTGTGTAAGCAAAATCTCGACAAAAGATAAATGATCATGAGTAGTCTAAAAAGGATAAGCTAACTAGCTACAAAAATAAGACATGTAGCAAATTTCGCTCACATGGTGGAACCAAGCGACACTCACATGGCAGATCCAACGAACCACCTTAGTGGCCTCATGATTGAAAATGAACATCGACTGAAACATAGTTGTGGCAAATGACAAATTCAACTGATGCACCATGGCATCATATATTGCCGAAACATTTAACAAGTAGAATAATATCAACGCCAAGTTAGCCGAGTTTCACAAAACACTGCATATGTTTGGGCAGCGAAATGGATATTTCTCACTAATACGTGACAAGTTAAGAGAAACTCTTATCCGCATAATAAGAGTAAGACGTGTAACAATCAATGGCCAACCAATAAGAAACAATTAGTATACGTGGTGTTGTTTGATAAGTCACAACTATCTTCAGGTCCAGACGATTATTTCCACATCAGTAGATATCTCTCTTCAGCTACTGCCTTAAAATCCTATAAATAGGAGAAAGATTAAAGAGCTTTGGGCCCTCGCCAACCCAATACAAATCAAATCTACAGTGTAATACTGCTTATCATTTTATTTTATCTTATCTTATCCTAGTTTATCTTAAATTATGACAACTTGTCTATGCTACTATATTAAACCGGCTTCACAATATGAGTAGTATAATCCTATTAATCTACGCTGCCACACTAGACCAACCTAAATTAAGAGTAGGGTAATTCCCTTCCATTTATACCAAGCACTGGATCACAATGAAGACTTTTACTTTCCTCTTTTAGTAGTGTAAGTCCCTTCATCTACACTTAAATCACTAGTGTAATATAATGTCATGGATTTCTCGATACTCGAGTATTAAATGTACTTGGGTAACACTAGAAATATTTTCAATTCAGTAGGTGAAAACATATACATGTCTGAATTAAGACTCAAAGACTTCAGAAATTTGTACATGAAACTCCGATTCTGGAACCCCCAGCTCCATCGAAACTTCGTAAGAGACTCGAGTAAACAAATCTAACTGTATAAATTTGATTTGACACCCTTAGAAAGCCACTAATTTTGCTTGATTGTTGAGAGAAAACCCCAAGTGCAGGGTCTCTCAGCCCAACTACAACTATTGGTACGTAATATCTTACTCATTTAAATAAAATTTTGATGGTCCTGGCATGTTGGTGTTTGTGCCTAATTTTATCATATCAAATTCAACAACTCAAATTATGCTGTGTGTAAGCAAAATCTCGACAAAAGATAAATGATCATGAGTAGTCTAAAAAGGATAAGCTAACTAGCTACAATAATAAGACATATGTAGCATATTTCGCTCACATGGTGGAACCAAGCGACACTCACATGGCAGATCCAACGGACCACCTTAGTGGCCTCATGATTGAAAATGAACATCGACTGAAACATAGTTGTGGCAAATGACAAATTCAACTGATGCACCATGGCATCATATATTGCCGAAACATTTAACAAGTAGAATAACATCAACGCCAAGTTAGCCGAGTTTCACAAAACACTGCATATGTTTGGGCAGCGAAATGGATATTTCTCACTAATACGTGACAAGTCAAGAGAAACTCTTATCCGCGTAATAAGAGTAAGACGTGTAACAATCAATGGCCAACCAATAAGAAACAATTAGTATACGTGGTGTTGTTTGATAAGTCACAACTATCTTCAGGTCCAGACGATTATTTCCACATCAGTAGATATCTATCTTCAGCTACTGCCTTAAAATCCTATAAATAGGAGAAAGATTAAAGAGCTTTGGCCCTCGCCAACCCAATACAAATCAAATCTACAGTGTAATACTGCTTATCATTTTATTTTATCTTATCTTATCCTAGTTTATCTTAAATTATGACAACTTGTCTATGCTACTATATTAGACCGGCTTCACAATATGAGTAGTATAATCCTATTAATCTACGCTGCCACACTAGACCAACCTAAATTAAGAGTAGGGTAATTCCCTTCCATTTATACCAAGCACTGGATCACAATGAAGACTTTTACTTTCCTCTTTTAGTAGTGTAAGTCCCTTCATCTACACTTAAATCACTAGTGTAATATAATGTCATGGATTTCTCGATACTCGAGTATTAAATGTACTTGGGTAACACTAGAAATATTTTCAATTCAGTAGGTGAAAACATATACATGTCTGAATTAAGACTCAAAGACTTCAGAAATTTGTACATGAAACTCCGATTCTGGAACCCCCAGCTCCATCGAAACTTCGTAAGAGACTCGAGTAAACAAATCTAACTGTATAAATTTGATTTGACACCCTTAGAAAGCCACTAATTTTGCTTGATTGTTGAGAGAAAACCCCAAGTGCAGGGTCTCTCAGCCGAACTACAACTATTGGTATGTAATATCTTACTCATTTAAATAAGATTTCGATGGACCTGGCATGTTGGTGTTTGTGCCTAATTTTATCATATCAAATTCAACAACTCAAATTATGCTGTGTGTAAGCAAAATCTCGACAAAAGATAAATGATCATGAGTAGTCTAAAAGGATAAGCTAACTAGCTACAATAATATGACATATGTAGCATATTTCGCTCACATGGTGGAACCAAGCGACACTCACATGGCAGATCCAACGGACCACCTTAGTGGCCTCATGATTGAAAATGAACATCGACTGAAACATAGTTGTGGCAAATGACAAATTCAACTGATGCACCATGGCATCATATATTGCCGAAACATTTAACAAGTAGAATAACACCAACGCCAAGTTAGCCGAGTTTCACAAAACACTGCATATGTTTGGGCAGCGAAATGGATATTTCTCACTAATACGTGACAAGTCAAGAGAAACTCTTATCCGCGTAATAAGAGTAAGACGTGTAACAATCAATGGCCAACCAATAAGAAACCATTAGTATACGTGGTGTTGTTTGATAAGTCACAACTATCTTCAGGTCCAGACGATTATTTCCACATCAGTAGATATCTCTCTTCAGCTATTACCTTAAAATCCTATAAATAGGAGAAAGATTAAAGAGCTTTGGGCCCTCGCCAACCCAATACAAATCAAATATACAGTGTAATACTACTTATCATTTTATTTTATCTTATCTTATCCTAGTTTATCTTAAATTATGACAACTTGTCTATGCTACTATATTAGACCGACTTCACAATATGAGTAGTATAATCCTATTAATCTACGCTGCCACACTAGACCAACCTAAATTAAGAGTAGGGTAATTCCCTTCCATTTATACCAAGCACTGGATCACAATGCAGACTTTTACTTTCCTCTTTTAGTAGTGTAAGTCCCTTCATCTACAGTTAAATCACTAGTGTAATATAATGTCATGGATTTCTCGATACTCGAGTATTAAATGTACTTGGGTAACATTAGAAATATTTTCAATTCAGTAGGTGAAAACATATACATGTCTGAATTAAGACTCAAAGACTTCAGAAATTTGTACATGAAACTCCGATTCTGGAACCCCCAGCTCCATCGAAACTTCGTAAGAGACTCGAGTAAACAAATCTAACTGTATAAATTTGATTTGACACCCTTAGAAAGCCACTAATTTTGCTTGGTTGTTGAGAGAAAACCCCAAGTGCAGGGCTGCAACGTAGTAATAACTTGGTAAGACTGAGGTCGTACCCATAAAGACATATAATTATGTGATTTCTAAAATACTTTAGAACTAAAACTAGAACTATTTCTGAAATTTAATTAAAGAGTAATGTTGTAATTAAGAAGGAAGTTAATAGAATTAAAACACTAGAATGCCAAGGATCCATTTATAGTTATCCTTAATGTTTAATTTATTTGATTCAATCATATAACTCAACTGGAATCGAAGTCTTATGCTATCCAGCTGGATAATAGGGCAGTTAAATAATCATTCATAAACCAAATTAGATTTGAACTTCAATTGAACTGGTTTCTACATAGTACACCGAAGTATTGATATAAGGGAATTCAAAGCATCTATCATGCCCGTAGTCTATGATAGATTAATGACTTTACATATCAATCCCTTACAAAATAGATAAAAAATTATTCTTAACTTTCCTAAGCATCCAATGTGCCCGGAGTCGACAATGTATTAAACTAAACTAGAAAAAAAATCTTCATTTAAACCAAATATCAATGAATTATTCAACAATCAAACCAATTACTTGAATTAAAGTAAAATAAAACATTATGAGTAACTACAAGCTACACCTTTATTTAACACCCCGAATTTCCAAGGTCTAAGTCTTGGCTCGTCCTTGGGAATCCTGGCGTTAATTTCATTCACACGTCGTTTAAATAGTGTAATTAAATTCATATATTCCGAGTATTAATGCACCAGTTCATGAAAAGGAAATTCTTTGACATTTATTATTCCAATTAAAAGGAAAGTTCAACGAATCATTAAATGCTCACTCAGATGGGAGCTTATTACAAAATTAAGTTGCAGCGAAAATGTAAATAAAACTAAATCATGAAACTATTTTCTTATTATTCAGCATAGTCTTCCTCAAGAAGGTGATCCTCTGGGTCTTTGATCTATTCTTCACCTACATCATCTATACAGTTGCAGATGGTTAACGCCCTACTCATAGTGATGGTCATTCCTTTAAAGTTTACAATGATTAAAGTGATTCAAGAGAATAACAAAAGGGTACCGATACATCTCATACTCCACATATACAAGTGGTATCAATATGCGCAAACATTCTATATGAAATACATACCTAGTAAAATATGTGTGATCCATCATACTCAGCAGTCATAATCACAGTGTGGAAGGCAATTTAGTACATCCGATTTGCCCCGCATTCTCACACTGCGGAGATTTACCGACGTGTCCCACTTTACCGTGGCTTTACGCGAACATCTCAAGGCAACAAAACGACATAGTTGGGGGATTTACGTAATGCGATGTATTCATGAAGCGACTATTTGCGATATCCAATCTCAAGAAGTGATGTAACACTCATGGAGTTTTACTTACATCGATTGTGCACCACGCCAATCAACCCACAGAATTACTTGCCGACCAAGAGGGCTGCTTCCCGTAATGCATTACGTTCATGAATTTATGATGATTACCAGAGATGTGATGTCTGACACGATACTTGCGTGCAGGAAACTAAGATGATGTGAATTTCTATGGTGATGATTCATAGGACATTATAAACAGTAAAATACCTTAGAAATAAATAAAAGAGGCATAATCAATCATATTGTAAAATTTAAAGGAAAGATTCTCACCTTTAATTTGCTGATATTATGGGACTTTCTTTATGGTCAGATCCTATTTTAGATCACCTGGGTTAAGTTAAATATCAATTAAGTTCAGTAATAAGAAAAAACAATTTCATCTAGTTATGTTGAATTTCTTTAAGGTAGTTGTTTGTACTAATTTTAGACGTACATGAATTCACCTGGTCGTGTAGAGCTTATGGTAGTCCTCACTTGGTCGTATAGAGCTTATGGTGGTCCCTCTTCTCGCTTCTACACCTCTCTCTCTCTCTCTCTCTCTCTCTCTTCTTGAAATCGAACAACGAATTCTCTTCTTTCTTCTCTTCCGCAACTTATTTCTCTCTTTTTTCTTTCTTGCTTTTCTTTATGGTGGAATGGACAGGGCTTTTTATAGCCGGTCCGAATCTGAATTTCCTTACGCCGATTGAATTTGGAAGCTTCTTGAGTAACTCTGGTTGCGTAGAGTGGAATGGCATATTCGGTGTGTGGCTGGGATCTTGCTTTCTTTTTGGATCTTTTTCCTTTCCAATTTATCTGGTTATGAGACGTCTGATGGCCCATCAGCGGATCATCTTGGACCCACGATTGGGCAATTCTCAGCTGAGAAGTTGATTCCACTTTTATGGTTGATCGGATTCTCTCAATTTTTCCTTCTTCCTATTTTCAATAGGTGGGTCGGATTGGTTGTGAGATGCTCCCTGGTCCGTCAGATCCATAGCAGGCATGAGATCACAAGGTCCTTTGCGATTGGGAAAGGCACCTTCCGCACCGCGCAGTGTGGCGTAAAGGCCGGTGCAATCGGAGATGTGGTTTCCTTTCCAATCTTTCTTGCTTTGCTTGAGATGGATCTGGAGAGAAGAACAGATAGATTCCTTGTGTTTGAAACTGGACATCTTCCTGTTTTGGTGGGTTGGCCACACGATCATGTCTTGTAGAGTTAGATGAAAGCTATGCGGTGCTTGATCCCTCTTCATGCGTGGCTTACTAGCTTCAAATTTTGTCTTGAAATCTGATGGACAATCTGGATTTTCTAACCGTCCTTGTATGGTGGCCCACCACGGATTCTTTGTATTTTTGTTTGAAACACGCCGTAAGCGGGAATGTGAGGGAGATGGAGTTTTTTGGCAATTCATCCGGTCAAGGGCTGTTTGACAGGTTAATTGTTTTGGTACTTGAAAATGTCTTTGCTTGTCAATTAGCGTGATGGTTGAGTTAGTAATTCATGTGAGCCCCATGTGAAGAAAATTCAAGATGTTACCTCGACTGGATGTATGATTTAGGAACGTCAAAGGTAAATTAAACCTTACATTCCATGTCTAAAACCCCCAAGTATATAATTCCCTTTATAAAAAAAAATCGTAAAACAACAAAGGAATTAAATACTTGAAAACTTGGTGCAAATAGGTAAATTTCTTAAATTTTATACATGTCACTTCGAGCCATCGAGCATGCATCGATGACATCAAACATGGCTTGATGACATCGAAAAGTAACCCTCATATGTCCAGCAGCCACATATATTTTGACTAAAAATTCGATTCATCGAACATGTGTATTCGATGACATCGATGGTGATTTGATGACTCGAAGAACTAGAGTTTTTTTTTTCTAACAAGCTTCAAAGGAAAATCTTCTGGAAAATTTGAGGAATCGAACTAGATTCAATGTCATCGAGATTCAAGCTTTGATGACATCGAATAAGGTTCGATGACATTGAAAAAGGCTAAGAAAATGTCCATCGTGCTTCAAAGGTAAATCTTCTAAAAAGATCGAGGAATCGAACTAGATTCGATGACATTGAGATTCAAACCTGGATTACATTGAATCATGTTCAATGACATCGAATTAGGACACGAAATTGTCCAGCTTTGAAGAAAAATCACACATAAATTCAAGGAATCTAACTAGATTCGATGACATTGAAAATTAAATTTTGATGACATCGAATCAAGTTCGATGACATCAAACGCAATCACATTCTAACAATTATATTACCATTGGACATTTTGCCTTTATAAACAGAAGCTCGGTTCTAGTGTTTGTATTGAGAAAAATAGAGAGTTTCAAGGGGGTAACTTCTTACCTACCATCTTTAATCCTTCTTCTCATGGAAGTTCAATCCCCAACCCTTTCTTATTCATTGAATTCTCAATAGATTGGATTGGAGAATGAACTTCACCATTCAAGGATCTTCCAGCAACTACTTAATGGCAAATCATTAAGCTGGAGAATATCTTGAATGCACAACCTGGAATTACTCTGTCTCTTAAAAGATCCATAGTTAATAGAGTAGATTCCACTAAACACCTTGACCCAAACCCTGCTACTATTGGAGCATTTATAAGTGTTGTGGTTTAAGGGAGCTGAAGAATCTCCGTCATCAAGGGAGATCGTCTTCATCATGTGCTAAACGGGGTTCACCTAATTATAGGTAAGTGTTTAAGAGTCCACAGAATCTGGGGATCCTTTGCCTCTAATGGGAGAATACGTATAGTATCCTTGTGTAGGACCTATTATGCCTTGTGTCGCCATTGGTTGTATGCCTTGTGTAAGCATGTCTGATTGCCTTGTGTAGGCATGATTAGTTGTCATGTGTAGACACTTTTGGTTGTCTTGTGTAGACACATTTGAGTGCCTTGTGTAGGCATGTATGGTTGCCTTGTGTAGGCTTCCTTGTGTAGGTTCTAGTGTCAACCTTGTGTAGGTTGTAACAGTTTGAGGTGAACCGGATTTAAAACCTCCGTTAGTGAAATCCGGTACACTCAAGGGTTAAGGGCGTCCACTGAGAGTGGAGTAGGCACATCGCTGAACCACTATATATGACTGGGTTTGGGATTGCTATTTGCGTATTTATTTGATCATACTTATCTTGAATGTTTGAAATGATGCATGTGAATGATTAGAACTAGTTGTAATCACATCCCACACACTCATACATTCTACATAGACTAAATACTTGAATTGTTCATCCTAAGTAGTCTATTGTTTAAATCCTCTACTTGGCTTGGAAGCCTGCAGAGTTAAGGTTGCTACATCTTGATTAATTGCATATTAGTTCAAGATCAGGAATTGGGTTTTTAAATTGATATAAATTTTACAAAGTCCTATTCACCCCCCTCTATGACACTTTGACCTATTTCATACTTTTAATATAGCGGTCTAAACTTCAATTTCAATTGGTATCAGAGCGGGTTTCTCTTGAAGGGTTTAATCACCTAGAGAAAGATCTTGACTGAAGTAAGAGTTATGGGCAAAGGAGATGGACCATTAGTCTCACGGCCTCCCATCTTTAATGGCTTAAATTATGCATATTGGAAAGCAAGAATGATCTACTTCTTACAAACTTTGGATCATGACGTTTGAGAGATATTTGAGAATGGATATGTTGCTCCCACTGAACAGGTGGTACTTGAAAATGGCACAACTATATCTAAACCCAGACCAAAAGAAGTAGACTCAATTTGATAAAGAAATGAGGATGTGCAAAGCTAAGCTATGAATGTAATTTACTGTAGAGTTTCACTAGATGTGTTCAGTCAGATAAGTATGCGCATAAACTCAAAAGCAGCATGGAAGTTATTAGAAACTACCCATGAAGGAACTAACACAGTAAAAATGTCTAGTCTACAACTTCTGACATCTCAATTTGAGCACATAAAGATGGAAGAACATGAGACATTCATGGAGTTTTTCACTAGGTTAAATGACATATGTAACTCCATGGGGGGTGTTGGGGAAAGAATTTCAGTATCTAAAATTTGTAGGAAAATTCTAAGATCATTGCCGGAATAATTTAACCCCAAAGTCACCATTATAGAAGAATGTAGGAACATTGAGGAAATGAAAGTAGAAGAACTAGTAGGTTCCCTACAAACTTTTGAACTACACCTCAAACCACACACCAAGTCCAAAAATAATGCTCTCAAGACCTCTAAAAACATGACTGTAATAGAGGAAGAGGATAGTGAAAATGAAGGTGGTGATGAGGAGGTAGCTCTCTTGGCTCAACAATTCAAAAAATACTTCAACAAGAATCGTGAAAAATCATACAATAACAAAAGGGAAACAACTGGACAACAAGCGCCAAATAGGCAAACCATTTAAAAAGTCCAGGGAACCTTAATGTTAGAACTGCAAAGAATATGGTCATTTGTCTATCAATTGTCCTACTAAGAAATCAAAAGGAAAGGCTACGGCAGCCACATGGGATGACACAGATGAATCCAATTCTAAAAACAGTGATTCTGAAAGTAATGAAAACCAAAAGTCTTTAAAAATATTTATGGCCCTTACCACTGTAGTTATTCCCAGCTCCAGGGTTAATGAGGAAAGAGACAAATTACAAACCAAAGAGACACACCCCTCTGATGATGAGGAAGAAGTAGTAGAATAAGAAAAGGATGATATCCATGATGCTTATGATCAATTGTATATCCATAGCATCAGTGTCCTTAAGAAACTTGGTGTTGCTGAAATTAAAAACAAACAATTACAAGATGATTTGAACAAAACTCTGGAAATCAATACCCATTTGAAAAATGATCTTCAGCAATATCACATTGAAAATGACAATCTAGAAAGGAAAACTACTTCCCTCACATCTGAAATGCTAAAATTAAACAAACAGATTGAACTCTTAGAATATGAAAATATGCACCTAAAGAATGAAAATCATAAACTTATTTTTTATTTAGGAAAATCAAAACAATCTGTTGAACTTAGTCATAGATTCTCCCAAAGCAGCGAAAAAACTAGAAAAACTTATAGGAATGGGAAGAACACAGAAGGAAATGAGAGGCTTAGGCTATGAATCGTGTAAATCAAACTCCTTTCTTACACCTCTTATGATTAAGAAAAATATGACATCCGGAAGCAATACTAGGGACACCCCTATATATCATTTATGTAGAGACTTAGGACATTACAAGTTTGAATGTCTTATGTTTGGAAGGTCTCACTCCACTTCCGGTTTGAACTTTTCTAGTAAATTCAAACCAACCAGAAGAACAATACAGAATGTCAAGAGTCCTTCAATATACATACCAAAAGAAGGAACGAAACATCCTACTCCACCAAAAATGACAAAAAGAATGGAGGAGTCATTGAATCAAGTGGCTCAACTAAATCAAAAAACCAAAGCATTGATGAAACAAGGGAACCTGATTCAATTGCCTAAAAAATCCAAATAGGCCCATGGTAAAGACAAAGCACCTTCACTAAGAAAAGTTGTCACCAAATGGGTAGTAAAAAACAAGAACACATGCCTGATAACTTATTCTTATCTTAATACAGGTAATGATTCCAAATGGTATCTAGATAGCGGTTGCTCTAGACATATGACTAGTGACCAATCCCACTTCTCTGGATATTTAAAATTTGATGGTGGGGCGATCACATTTGGAGATGGGAGCTTTGCCAAGATAATTGGGCAAGGACCAATTATTTTACCTGGGATAACCATGATTGAAGATGTCTTATGCATAAAAGGACTGAAACACAATCTTCTTAATATCTCACAAATCTGTGACAAAGAACACATGGTCATATTCTCCAAAGAAGAGTTCAAGATCTCAGACCTATTAGGAAAATGTATTATGAAGGGTCTTCGCACAAGTAACAAATGCTACGTAATTAAAAGTAGTAGAAAGAATGATCCATCTATCTGATACCACATGACCGAGAAGAATAATCCTAAGTCATGGCATCAAGACTTGGATATGTGTGAAATGATGCTTTTTGTGATCTTCATGATATATTAGAGGATCTCATGCCTCTAAATTCTTTTTGAACATAAACATAGGAAATGTTTATAAATTTGGCTCTCACATCTTTTGTATAAATTTTTGTTGAGTGTACAAGCTGACAAGAAACAATACTATGTTGTACATCTCCATGGAACTAATCGAAGTGCTCAGAACAATGTTGAACTTTCTATTTTGATGATGCATTCGATGAATCGAATTACACTTCGATGACATCAAGATAATTTCGACGACATTGAAGAAATAACAGGAATTGAAACGTCGAACACTGCCTACTGTCATCAAAAACCTCTTCGATGACACCTTATTCAGGTGATCGATGTCATCGAAGATCCCCGACTTATAAAAGTTCGGGCGAGCGCAAAAATTCATTTTTGGGCAGAAGGTCATCTTCTTTATTTCTGTTCATCCATTAAAGCTGTGGTGGTGGTCTTGAGCTCAAATAGAAGCCTTTCTTGGTAAAACCCCACATCTCCTCACTATATTTTGCAGAAATAGGTTGAATCTAGGTTGTATTGTGTCTAGGTTGGATTTTGGGAGTTTTCTTTCAAAATCTTGTTCTTCTTCTTAGTTTATTCTCTGTTTTGGAAATCTTCTGTCTTATCACTCATGGCCAAATATAAAGGTAAAGCACCGGCCGAAGGGGAATCTTCTCAGCTAATGAGGAAGAAAACCCTAGCCCCTAAAGAAAGGGCCAGGGCACCTGATCAAGGATCTTCTGCATCCAGACGCGACAACTCTACTCGATAGCTGTCGTGTAGCGGTGGCCCGTTCGCTGCTCCTGCACCTCCTACTGGACCATTGATTCCTCCACCAAATGCCAGCCTATTAAAAAAGTACACTGAGAGACAACTCATGCATGAGAGACAAATTGATCGGGAGTGTATTTGGGTTTTTAAAATTGAACCCCTTTTGTCGATAGTTGACTGGACTCCTGTAAGACCCGTATCCTAGTCCGTACCATTCCGTAGGCCTTTGCGGTCCTCCCAGTAGAATTCCGACAACCCTCGACCTGTATTCGATGTTTGCACGCGATCCTAAGCCGAGTCCTGCATACTGAAGTTAGCTCGACCCAAAACTTGTACCCTAACGACCGCGCCGTTGCCGCGGTTCCAACACCGTGACTCGTGCATAGATCCGATACCCAGGCCAGGAGATGTGGGCCCACGTTCATTTCAAAGAAAACACCGCTCGCGTGAATTCTGAGAGAATCTCTACGACCTATCCCATCAATCAATCAATCCCATTAATCAAGTACACATCACACCTCAAGTCAAGTACAAGCAACCCATTCCCTACCCTTACCTCTTTCTTACATAAGCTACCCTAAAGTCAACCCTTACATCTCTTTATCCATCACTCCACCCATCACCCATCACCCATCACTCCATCTCTTTTCATCTCATCACTCCCCTCTCTCTCTCATTCTTTCTCTTCATTCCCAAGCAACAAGGTTCCAACGTCTAAGGCTTTCAAGAGCAAACCAAGTGTGGCCCACTTTCCCACCCTCTCATCTCCCATCTCAACCATTCATTCTTCATCAACATCCATCAAAATTGTAGACACGGAGCATACGAGTCCAAGGAACTAAAGAAGAAGGCCGATAGGTGGGTGATCCACCATTAAATTTTATTTTTTTGGGACCACATGTGGTGGGACCCGTTTGAAGTATACAACGTAAGAAATGGAGGACCCATAGTAGCGAGGTCCCTCCTCTTCATCACGATCTCTCTCTCTCTCTCTCTCTCTCTCTCTCTCTCTCTCTCCCTCCCTCTCTCTCCTTCTTTCCTTCTCTCTACCCATTATGATGGTGTGGATCCCACCAATATGTGTTATATCTACTCCGTCCATCAGCATCAGACGATGTGGCCCACCCTATTGCAGGTGATGATCCACTCCATCCACTGTTTGGATGGTCGAGGTCTCACACACTGGACCTAATATCCCCTTTTTGTATTTTATATAACATATATGATATATATAATATAATATATATAATATATATAATATAAGATATATATCCAGACCATCTAGCGTCCATGTTGCTGGACGCTGGTTAGATGATATAATATTATATATATAATATTAATATTATATTAATATCATATGTGCATGATGATGGTGGGCCACTCCCACGTGGGACCCACCTTTAAATAACATTATCTGTACCATCCAGATGTATCTGGATGATGGATTTGGAGTGAGTATATATATTTGTATATATATATAATATTTATTATATTTAAGTATATAATATATAATACCCTTATATTATATTAATATATATAATACAGTGGGCCCTACGTGGGACCGACCGTGACATATATCTGCTGCATCAGCAGTCGTGGGACCCAATCACCGTCAGCCACTGGATGGCTGTGGTGTGGGGTGAAATCCACGCCGTCCATCGATCTGGTGGGACCCACCACTGTATGTACTTCATCTGCACAGTCCATATGGACGGTGCTATGTTCGACCTCACCTTGATGGACGTTTTCCATCCAATCGTCCATCCTCTTGGCCGCAATCTGGCCGTCCATCTGCTAGATGGTCAGTGGCCTCACGTTGATGGATGCTTTTCATCTAGTCGTCCATCCATTTGGCTAGCTTGTCTCAGGTTTGAGGCTAAAAAGAAGGCAGATCCAGTTATCAGGTGGGCTACACCACAGCAGTAGTGGGTTTAAACATCTACCATTAAAAACCCCTCTGGGTATAGAGGTTTGAATCAATATAATATTTATTTTTCCTCCCTGTTCAGGTTTTTATGACCTTATGAACAGATTGGATGGAAAATAAGTACTATGGTGGGGCCCACTGGAATTCAACAATGGAAATCATTATCACCACTCTCATTTGTGGTATGGTCCAGATGATCCTTAGATATGATTCATTTTTTTTTTGAATTAATGCTCTAAAATGATCTCTAGTAATAGGTGGATTATGTGGTTGGTTTGGGCCCATTTGAATGGGCCCATTTGATTTGGCCCATTGAATCGGCCCATTTGATTCGGCCCATTTGATTCGGCCCATGTGAATCAGCCCATTGAATCAGCCCATTTGAATCGGCCCATTTGATTCGACTCATTTGATTGGCCCATTTGATTCGGCTCATGTGAATCAGCTCATTTGATTCGGCCCATTTGATCGGCCCATTTGATTTAACCCATGTGATTCGGCCCATTGAATCGGTCTATTTGAATTGGCCCATTTGATTTGGCCCATTGATTTGACCCACTTGATTAAGCCCATTTGATGCGGCCCGATGTTATATATATATTGACCCATGAGTGAGGCCCAATGTGATGCGTATACGCCCCATAAGTGAGGCCCATGATGATGTATATTAGGCCCTTGTATGAGGCCGTGGGTCCATTATACGATTGGCCCTATGAGTGTCATTCCTTGGGAGCAATGTTGGTTAAAGGTCCACATTGATGGACAATGATGGTTTGACGTCCACATTGTGACCTTTCCTTAGGCCTTGTTAGGCCCATTCTCATCATTCTCTAGTGGGTTAACCCAAACACTTGTGCCCCATTGATTTTAATTGATCTACCATCGGCCGTCCATCTATGGGCCCTGCCTTGCATCGAGGTTGATTATCAATGCCAGTTATCGGTGCCGATTGCGGATACCAGCTACCGTTGCCGATTATGAGTTTGTGACAGCATAACATTATGATACATGCTCATACGCATCATCTATATGCTTGTTATAAGGTGTGTTGGCCATCGCATATGCCATAGTGTAGGTGGTTTATGGGACTCCCTGATAGGTAGAGTTACCCCACATGAGCGCTTGGTATGCGCAGGATTGATGCATGATTGGACTGAGTGGCTTATACACTTTGCATTTGTGTGATTGTGATTACTATATGCCCTAACGACATCAGGGCCATAGCCTCCACAGACACATCGTGGGTGGTCAGATTGGACACCAAAAATATTGTTACTAAGCATCGGGCGCCATAGATGTCCCTAGGTGAAAATTCCTAAACCCGATGGTATTAGAGGGTGACTCCAACGTCAAGACCGAGTGGAAACATGAGCGCCCGAGTGTCGAATACCAGAGGCCGCATCTCCCACTGTATCGTGGTCAGTTGGAAAGGGGTGTGGCCTTACTCGCCTAAGGGTAGGGGGCATTACTAGGCTGAGTTTGACCAACTCGTGAATGGGTCCGCTATCGACGTGCCGGATATGTATTGGCAGACTATTGGCCAGGCGGATAGTGAGGTTTCTTATGCTCACTTGGACTGCACGCTTGGAAAAAGGGCAGTGCCATTTGGAGTGTAATAAACCCCGATGATTATCCAGAATGAGAACTATACTGATATTTGATGCTTTAGCTGCATTGATATGTGGATTTGGATGAAGATTGGCATGCTTGAGTTGCATCTCTCATCATATGGTCTTGATATGGCCGGCAACATTCATATATTGCATCGTATAGCCTTGGTATAGCTGATTACATTCATGTATCCATTAGCATGATTTCACATTACTTTGACATTGCATTTTGAGCACGCTTATATTGTGCACACACTTACACCACCCTCTAAGTTTCTATAAGCTTATGCATGATTGATGCGTGCAGGTGACGCCAAGACGCAACAGTAGCTTAGTCGCAGCAGGAGCGTGCAGTTGAACTTCAGGAGTTTCTGTTATTATTATCTTATATTTCCCTTCATGTGCATTGTACTCAAAGCTTTTGATCATAGTAAATTTTGTGGTGGTGTTCTTGTGGTTATTATTCGTGGGTTATGCTTATGGTTATGCTTATTACAAATCAAAATCATGTTTGAAATCCTCTTTGTAGAATCCCAGGATTGGAACCTGGTGTATGGGTGCTGGGAGTCGAGAATGGGGTACTACGGAGGTTGTCGGCGCCGGATTCGGCGATCGAAAATTTTGTGAGCTCGGTTTTCAAGTTTGGGGTGTGACACCACTATTGGATTTTGGAGGGCCATGTCATGATAAAAGAGTCTATCATTTTAATGCTTACTGTCATTCTCCAGTTTTGGATCCACCTTCTGTAACAGTCACATCTGGGGATACTAATGTAGAAATCATTGCTAAAACTATTGCTAGTAAATTCAGTCTCACTCGATCCCCGATTGGTCTGCTTAAGCTTGATGTCGATGATCCTACGATTCGTTCCCTAATGACAAAGTTCATGTGTTATGGTAGAGACGTCCCTTGGCATCAAGGGAATGCTCTCAAAGCCAAATACATGTTACCAAAATATTGAGTTCTTCATGGCGTTTTCTCTACAAATGTATATCCAAGAGGGACAAATCGTGTCAACCTAACCCCATTCATGCTTCTAGTCCTCTATAGTGTTGCATCTGGTGTGAAATTGTGCCTTCCCTCCTTGATTGTTCACCAACTTGCTGTCATTGTTCACTCTTCTAGACCCACTCATTTCCCGTTTCCACACCTTATCAATGTGTTGAGAAATGAGTTGGGCTTGCCTATGACGGATGATCTTGAGCGTCCTTCGCAACGCTTCACCAAACTGAACATCAGAAGAATGGATCTCAAATTTCATCAACTTCCGGGAGAACAAGATGAAGAAGAAACACAAGCCGAGACAGAGATGGGGGAAACAACTGCAGCGACAGAGGACGAAGCACAATCACCGCCTGTTATCCAACCACTCCTGATTCCATGCATGCACAGTGCCACAAGCGCCATTAGGATAGTGTTGGGGTGACACTACATGGACAGGCGTGGCTAGAGGACCTATTTAAAAGACAAGAGGAGAGCATGGGGCGTATAGAGGAGCGGCTCTCTGGACTGGAGCAGATGGTTGGGCACTATAGCGTACTACTCAACACATTGTGGATCTGTTAACTTGTAGCATGACGACACTGCTCCATCGGATACGGCTTCGGCGCCATAGCATTTTTCTTTCCTCATCACATACACTAGATTGTCTATTGATGCTTAGGGCATGGATATCTTTTTTAGTGCCCTAAGTATAAGTGCATGTATGTGATGACTCACTGACCTGGATAGGCTAACCTCTTTCTATTCTTACCCATGGAGGGGCTAAATGTTTTAGATTTTTTTTTGGGGGGTATACATGTCTATGGTTGTTGAATGATAGTGCCCATGAATGGGCTGAATATTTTGGTTTGGGATTTTGTTTTGGATATTTCTTAGAATACTCTGTTCTGCTAAGCTTGGGCAGTAGTTTTGACCTTACTTATATGTTAGAATCCCTACATATCTATCTTATCTGGGTTTAATGTTAAATGATCAATGCATATCTATCTCATACACTGTGAAATGCTGATTAAATGCATTCCTATTCCTCCTATATATTAATTCTCCTCTTTGCAAGTGCAACTTTAGTCATATTTTATGATATTGCTATACACTGACCCTTTGCCAATCACTGACAAAAAGGGGGAGAACAATCCCACCATGTAAACTCTATGGTTGTATGTTTAAGAACATGGTGATGCAGGATGATAGGGGAAGCAGCTGGAAGTTGATAGGGGGAGCATCTACAAGTTAATAGGGGGAGCAGTTGCAAGAAAAGACATTATGGTTGTGTGTGTTAGTTAGAATCTTTGTAAAATTGTGTGAAGTTGATGTACACACAATTTAGGTTGTTGTTCTACGGTTTTGTCACGTAATTGACAAAGGGGAAGATTGAACATGCCTTTGTTTGTCAATTAGCGTGACAGTTGAGTTAGTAAGTCAAGTGAGCCCCATGTGAAGAAAATTCAAGATGTTGCCTCAACTGGATGTGTGATTTAGGAACGTCAAAGGTAAATTAAACCTCACATTCCATGTCCAAAACCCCCAGGTATATAATTCCCTTTTAAAAAATCATAGAATAACAAATGAATTAAATACTTGAAAACTTGGTGCAAATAGGTAAATTTTCTAAGTTTTATACATGTCACTTTGAGCCATTGAGCGTGGGTCGATGACATCAAACACTTGTGTTCAATGACATAGAAAAGTGACCCTCATATGTCCAACAATCACATATATATTTTGACTAAAAATTTGATTCATCGAACATGTGTATTCGATGACATCGATGGTGATTCGATGACTTGAAGAACTTAGAGTTTTTTTTTCCAGCAAGCTTCGAAGGAAATTCTTCTGGAAAATTCGAGGAATCGAACTAGATTCGATGCCATCGAGATTCAAACTTCGATGACATCGAACAAGGCTTGATGACATCGAAAAAGGCCAAGAAAATGCCCAACATGCTTTAAAGGTAAATCTTCTAAAAAGATTGAGGAATCGAACTAGATTTGATGGCATCGAGATTCAAACCTCGTTGACATTGAATCATGTTCAATGACATCAAATTAGGACACGAAATCATCCAGCAAGCTTTGAAGAAAAATCACGCATAAATTCGAGGAATCGAACTAGATTCGATGACATCAAAATTTAAATTTTGATGACATTGAATTAAGTTCAATGACATTGAATCAAGTTCGATGACATCGAACACAGTCACATTTTGACAATTATATTACCGTTGGACATTTTGCCTTTATAAATAGAAGCTCAATTCTAGCGTTTGTATTGAGAAAAAGAGAGTTCCAAGTGGGCAACTTCTTACCTACCATCTTTAATCCTTTTTCTCATGGAAGTTCATTCCCCAACCCTTTCTTATTCATTGAATACTCAATACATTGGATTGGAGAATGAACTTCAGCATTCAAGGATCTTTCAGCAACTACTTAATGGAAAATCATTGAGCTAGAGAATCTCTTGAATGCACAACTTGGAATTACTCTATCTCTTAAAAGATCATAGATAATAGAGTAGATTCCACCAAACACCTTGATCCAAATCCAACTACTATTGGAGCATTTATAATTGTTGCAGTTCAAGGGAGCTGAAGAATCTCCGTCATCAAAGGAGATTGTCTTCATCGTGTGCTAAACGGGGCTCACCTACATACAGGTAAGTGTTTAAGAGTCCATAGAATCTAGGGACCCTTTCTTGTGTAGGATTGATCTTCAGCTTGTGTTGTCGCAAACCCACTAAGACCTTTACAGGCCTCCGATGGGAGAATACGTATAGTGTACTTGTGTAGGACATATTGTGCCTTGTGTAGGCATTGGTTGTATGCCTTGTGTAGGCATGTCTGATTGCCTTGCGTAGGCATGATTAGTTGTCTTGTGTAGACACTTTTGGTTGTCTTATGTAGACACATTTGAGTGCCTTGTGTAGGCACTGATTGCCTTGTGTAGGCATGTATAGTTGCCTTGTGTAGGCTTCCTTAGGAATCTTGTGTAGGTCTTAGTGTCAACCTTGTGTAGGTTGTAATGGTTTGAGGTGAACCTAATTTTCATTAGTAAAATCTGGTACACTTAAGGGTTGAGTGCGTCCACCGGGAGTGGAGTAGGCACATTACCGAACCACTATATATGACTATGTTTGGGATTGTTATTTGCATATTTATTTGATCATACTTATCTTGAATGTTTAAAATGATGCATGTGAATAATTAGAACTAGTTGGAATCACATCCCACACACTTATACATTTTACATAGGCTAAATGCTTGAATTACTCATCCTAAGAAGTCTATTGTTTGGATCCTCTACTTGGCTTGGAAGCCTGTAGAGTTACGGTTGCTACAGGTTGATTAATTGCATATTAGTTCAAGATCAGGAATTAGGTTTTTAAATTGATATAAATTTTAAAAAGTCCTATTCACCCCCCTCTAGGACACTTTGATCTATTCCATATTTCTACTATAGCGGTCTAAACAACAATTTTAGTACTCCGCGGACGTGTCTGATCTATTATGCATGTGTTTTCTGTTGGTTGGATTTCTTAGGGTTTGTTGGTTAATCCTTTCCATCTGTTTGATTTACTGATGTACTTAGGGTCTTGGGTACCAAGGTGAGTCTTGATCAGTCGCTTATGTGGGTCGTGTTTAAATTACAAGGTTTAAATTTTAGGTCCTCTCAACTTTGGCGACCAGATTTTTCTAGTTCTGATTGTCGATGCTCGTATTAGCTTGTGATCGGTTTTATAATGGTATTGGCACTTATCTTGTCCTTAGCCAATCGAGTAGGTTGGTTTATAGATAAGGATAGGCCAGGGTGTTACATTTGGGGTGTTACGATCTACCCTCCTTAAAGAAAATTTTGCCCTAAAATTTGTTACCTTGTGTATCAGTCTTCGTTGAAGAGGTTAGGGTATTTTTCTTTCATTTCTTCTTCACACTCCCAGGTTGCTTCTTCCCTGTCGGGGTGCAACTATAGAACTTTACTAGTGAAATGATTTTCGTTCAGAGGGCTTTCTCTTTACGATTAAGGATTTGTATGGGTTCTTTTGTATAGGAGGCGTTATCCTTTAGTTTTATTTGCTCCCAGTTGATGACGTGCGATGGGTAGGGTTCATACTTCTTTAACATGGAATGTGAAAGACGTTGTGAACATTGGCCAGCTATGATCATAATGCGAGGCGATAGGCTACTTCTAGTCTTTCGAGTACTTTGAATGGGCCGATGTATCATGGTGTGAGTTCGCCCTTCTTTCCGAAGCACATCATGCCCCTCATGGGGGAAACCTTCAAGAATACGTGATCTCCTTTGAAAAATAGAGTGTTCATCGTTGTACATCTGCGCAACTTTTCTGTCTGCTTTGCGTAGCTTGGAGGTGCTTAGTTATTGTATCGATCTTCTCAGAAGTGATCTAAATGATTTCAAGTCCCAAAACACTCTTTTCTCCCACCTGTGCCTAGCAATGTGGGGTGCAGTAGGGCCATCTGTATAGGGCCTCAAATGGGGCCATGCCGATGCTTGCCTGAAAGTTGCTGTTATAGGTAAATTCAGTGAGATGGAGGTAGTCATCCCATCTGCTCTTGAAGTCTAGAATGTAGGCTCTTAACATATCTTCAAGCACCTGATTTACCCTTTCTGCTTGCCCATCTGTCTAGGGGTGGAACGCAATGTTGTGATTCAAGGAAGTACCTAATGCAGTCTGTAGTTTGGTCCAGAGGTTTGATGTGAAGCGGGGCGTCTCTATCCGATATGATAGTCATTGGGATTCTTTGAAGCCGAACCACATGCTTTAGGTAGATTTCTGCTAGTTCATTCATCGAGGCGGTGATCCGTATGGGAATGAAGTGGGATGATTTTGTTAGTCGATCCACTACTACCCATATTGCATCGTGATTTCTTCGCAACTTGGGGAGTCCCACTATGAAGTCCATGGATATGGAGTCCCACTTCCACGGGGGTATCTTGAGAGGTTGTGGTAATCATGTCGGTCTTTGGTGTTTTGCCTTCACTTGTTGGCAAGTGAGGCATTTAGTTACATATGTAGCTATTTCTCATTTCAAGTTATCTCACCAATAATGATGTTTTACATCCTGGTATATCTTGGATTGGTGGACCTTATCAGTACTGCTTGTCTTAATTAAGGTATACTTCGTAAGCATACTCTATTATGGCCCCTAATCCCATCGTCTGAGCTAACATGCCATTGGGAGTCCTTATTTTCTTGGGCCTTCAAATAATGCTCTTGTAGTTCTTCATCTTGTTCTTGTGCGTTGATTATTCGGCGTAATAGAGTCGGTTCTACGGACAGATTCCTATAAGTGCATTCCCTTTCTCGATGTTTAATTGGATGTTAAAGTCCTTTACGCAGTCCATCCTCATTCTTCTAGTGCGAGTGAGGCTGCTGAGGTATGAGACTTCTTATGGCTAAGTGCCTCGGCTACCATATTTGCTTTTCCTGGATGATATTGTTGTTTACTTGCCTCTAAGTGCAGAGGTTCATAAGTAGTATCCTGTGAATACAGGGTCGATCTCACAGGGGATAGTTTAAGAGAATGACAAATCAAATGCAAAACTAAATAAGGAAAACTGACTAATAAGAATTCTAATTAATGGATACAATGATTTTGAGGGTTTTGTTTTTAAATGGAATTTAATTAAATTAAAAATAACACTCAAGATTCAAAGTTCCACACATAGGTTAATAACCCATAAATCATGATGATTTTGATAACACAATTAGGATCCGAGCACTATGGTCGGCCTAATCGGAAAATAAAGCAGTTCAAATCTTTTTAATAAATGACATGAGAGGTTAGAGAATCATGGATTTGCACCATTAACATATATTCTCAAGTGCCAGTGATTGTAAGCATTCAATATCCATGAGATAATGAATCAAACAATGTAACAGGTTGAAAATATCTCCCATCTAGGAAATCTAATCATCCAGGCTAAGCCTATCCATCAATATGTATCTCACAAGATAGAAACATATAAATCTCACATGAGATAAAAAAACCTAAACCTAGATAATTGATAACATGCATACACCATTCATCTCATCATTAAAAATAAATCAATCAATCATAACTTATGAATCATTAAACCTATGTGTTTCCCTTCTAGCTTGGGCTCAAGAGAACTGGAAAGACATAATTAAAACAAAGAAAATAAAAAGCAAGTACATAAACAAATAAAGATCTTAAAAAGAACTTATAAGAAAAATAAAAACAAAAACTATGAAACTTGAAACTTTTCTAGAAAAACTAGAAAGCTCTCCAAAAACCCTAGATCTACTTAAAAAAACCCTAGGTATGCTTTAGAAGTTCATAGGAAACCTCTATTTATAGCCTAACTTGGTTACTTTCAAAAAATAAACTGTATTTACATGATCTGCGTAGACACTGAGTTACACTTTGCGCGATTTCGATGGCACCGAAATTTACTTTGGTGGCACCAAAATCTGCATTTTATCGCATCTGAAATTATATATACAAAGTACTTAGGTGAAAAAATTTGTCACCAAATTTACTACCGAAATTAATTTCGGTGGCACTGAATTAAACTTAGGTGGCACCGAATTAAGTTGTTTTCTTGTTGGACTGTTTTATGCACTTTAGGTGGCACTGGAATTGGCCCAAGTGACACCGAAATGTCATGTTTTTCTGTTGTTTAACTTGCGCTTTTGCCAATCTTTTCTCCATCCTTTGTATTTGGTTTCCTTGGATCTTTAGCATGCGAATTCTCCATTCTTGGTCTCCTAAGATCCCTCCTTTGCCTTGGTGATTCTTGAGCACTAAATCCATGCTTTAGCATTCTTTTCAATCTAAGCTCTCAGATTCACCTTGCAACACAAACATGCATAAAACATAATATTAAGTAGTATCTTGTTCATAAAACCAAGATATAAATGGGGAAAAATATGCAATATTTGAGTCTCAACAAACCCCCCAACCAGCGTTTTGCTAGTCCCGAGCAAAATAAGCGAAGAAAATTTTCAAATAACGAATAAAAACTAATTCAAAACGAAAATAAAAATTCTAACTACATTTTTTGTAGGTAATCTCGATTACATTTAGCATATGCAACAAACCTTTAAACCTCTAGGTTTCCCCTAGTGGAGGAGTTATAGTCTCGTGAGGATTTCCAGAAATGTTACCCACAAACATTGAAAACATGGAAAATAGTTTAAAATTCAGAAATTTATACAATTATGCCTCCATTCATCATATGAATTCCAAAACAAAGAAGCACTTGTCCTAAGTCTGAAGTTAGTTAGAATCTTAATTTCCTAATCCATTACATCCTTGAGTTTAAAGACCTAATTAAAATTTAAAATAGTTATGATCCAATGTACTTAGTTGCTTGGTGACACCGGTCTTACTTTGAGAAATATGTATGTTCTCTATCCTAACTCCTTTCAATCATCCTAAGAATATGAAATCTATAGTTATCTTATTTCCTTCATGCCCTTTCTTCTTTTATCATCATATCCTTATTATTATAGACCACCCTTAGATGAATATTCCTACTGGGTAACCTAAGGTATCGTAATTGTAACGGTAACAGCACTGGATACTTAGGTATCCTTACTTCAGATTACCGACACGATTGTTATGGTCATTACATTAATAAAAAAAAAATTTCATCACTTTTTTTTCCTTTTTTTCCTTCAATATTCTCTCTTTTAAGCATATGTCAATGGTACTAGTTCATTCAACCTTGTTTGAATCAAAATTTGTTATTCTAGTTCACATATCATATTCATCACTTAGTTAGCTAGGGTGCATTATGAATTCAGTACATCAAATTACAACTCGCTTTAAACTAGTGATTAGATAATTGAACTCAAGTATATAATTTTCAGTTATCAGAATTCTGACTACTATCAACCTAGACTAAGTATTAACTTTGTCTTTGGAATTCGCATAATATCATGTTTAAATTGTTGTATAAAAAAATTTATTTTGAAAATTTAAAAAAAAAAATAGACTCTACTATTCCTAAAATATAAACTCACATGGATGACTATCCACACACCCTAACCTAAAATCTACATTGTCCCCTATGTAATGATATATATAATGTAGAAAATATGAGAACAATAAAAATAAAGGATGGATAGTACCTGCCATGAAGAACTCACCTACAAGGTGACACTAAAAAAATGAATATTATACAAATCATGCACAACTGATCCATCAGACTAGGAGCATCAATCCGAATATTTTAGCTTATGAAGAGGGACAGACTCCTCTCTCAAACGAAAGTTTTCCATATAAGGATTCAATCTTTGACCATTAACTTTGTACACATTGTCATTACATAGATTCTCAATTTCAACAGCCGCATGAGCATATTCATTCTTCACAATGAAGGGGCATGTCCATCTTCACCTTAACTTTCTTGAAAAGAACTGGAGACGAGAATTATACAATAGGACCTTTTGCTGAGGTTCAAAATTCTTCCTTAGGATGTTTTTGTCATAGAAAGCTTTGGTCCCCTCTTTGTAGATTTTAGAGTTTTCTTAGGAGTCTCTACTCAGCTCCTTTAATTCATTTAACTCTAATTTCCTTTGTCCACTTGCTTGGTCTATGTCAAAGTTTAATTTCTTTATTGCCTAGTATGCTTTATGTTCCAATTCCACAGGCAAGTAACAAGCCTTCTCATACACCAATCTATATGTGGACATTCCAATTGGGGTCTTATAAGCAGTCGTATTGTTCACAACCCCAAGTGTAGGGTTGCAATGTAGTAATAATTCGGTGAGACCGAGGTCGAATCCATAAGGACTAATCTCGTGTATATTTTGAAAGTAACTAGAACTAGAACTAGAACTAGAACTAGAAGAAGATGTAAAACTAAATCTGAAATATTTGAGAAAGTCATTTTGAATAAGGTAATTAAAACTTATAAATTTAAAGGTAGTAACTAGGGTGCCAAGGATCCACTTGTAGGATCTCGGGATGCTACCTTGCTTGATTCACGGACACAATTGGAATCAGAGTCCTATCTTATCCAATTGGTAAGAAGAGATTTACCATATCTCTGAACTTCTTATGGATCTAATCATCAATGGATGAGCATTGTGAGGATTTGGAAGTGATTCCATCACCTAACCATGCCCAAGAGACAAGGCAAACAACAGGATTTACCAATCCCACAACCAATCATAAGAGAATCGTGAAGGTTAGGAAGGATTCCATCATCCTACCATGCCTAAGGAATGATGGTGAACAACAGGACTTACTAATTACACAATCTGAAATCAGGAAAAGAAAATATTCAAAGCTATCACAGATTTATTGTAATTTGTCACAACAAACCATTAAAAACTAAAAATATTCCTTGTAATCAAACTAGAATCCAAGAGAGTTCAACAAAACATGAATTAAAACAAAGTAAACCTTCCAATCACATTACAAGCTTCACCTCTTAGCCCTAGCTAAGAGGTTTATCCAACCATAGACATGATTGAACTAAGAACTCTTAAACAAAACAAAATGACCAACTAAGGAAGAAGAAGAGAAACTCCCGAGTGACGGATCCACCCTTTTGCTCCACTCCTCAAACCCTAGAAGATGCCTAAGAACATCCTAGGGACTCCTATTTATAGTTGTGCAACCCCCTTTTATGCACCAACTTGAAATTTCTGAAAATCGCTTGTGAAAGGCCTCAATTTACACAATTTGCATCGGCCCTGCACAACAACTCTGCGCGATTTTGATAGCACCAAAGTTGGCTTCAATAGCATCGAAGTCATATATGAAATTTATCACATCTGAAATTGTATGTGCAGAGTGCTTAGATAGCTACCAAAATTGCTTAGGTATCTACCAAAATTGGCTTTGGTGGTACCGAATTAAGCTTAGGTAGCTTCGAATTAAGCTGTTTTCTTGCTGGACTGTCTTGTGCACTTTAAGTAGCTACCAAAGTTAGCTTAGGTAGCACCAAAATTGGCTATTTTTCTACTATTTTACTTGTGCTCTTACTAATCTTTTCTCCATCTTTTGTACTTGGTTTCTTGGATCTTTAGCATGAGAATTCTCCGTTCTTGGTCTCCTAAGATTTTTCCTTTTCCCTGGTGATTCTTGAGCATTAAATTCATGCTTTTAGCATCCTTTTCAATCTAAGCTCTTAAATTCACCTTGCAACACAAACAAGATTAAAATAGAACACTAAGCATTATCATGTTCATAAAACCAAGTAATAAATGGGGGATAATATGCAATATTTGACCCTCAACGTAATCCCCAACCAACATTTTGCTAGTCCCGAGTAAAGTATGTGAAAAAATATTTTGAAAACCATTTTATAATTCCCATAAGCTCAAGAGGTTTCAAAAATAATCCAGATAATAGAGTTTCAAAATACATCAATGTTGAGCATTATTCTCTCCTAAGCTCTAGCACTTGGTAACTTCATAATCAAGTTCAAAGCATTAATCCATCAATTTGAACAATTCCAAACATTGAGTTCTATAGGTGCATAATGAAGTCTAGACTTATTACAATCAAATGGTCAATTCTTCGTTGTCATGACAACATTGATAATCCAAAAAATATTCAAGACAATCAAAACCTAAACCGAAACTTGCCTTACAATTCATCTTTTAATTCTCTCTTTTATTCCTCCAGCTTTTAATTTTTTCATTGATGGCTTTCACGCTATGTCAACCTTTTTAAAGATCTTTAATAAGTGGCCTTTTTGAAGACAACTGTTTTTTTAACTGGGTATTATTTATTATTATTATTTTTTTTAACATGATGGACAAATTCCCCTGATTGGTTCCTTCCATTCTAAATAATCACCAAGTTAATTATTCAATGTTGACTGATGCTTTAGTGTGAAAGCTAGATGTGACATATAAAATCATGATTCAATCAATGTTTAAAACTCCTAATCATGGATTAATAATTCGAACTTACTTTAAAATCTCCAAATAACTAAATCTAAGAAAATCATCAACATTAAGCATCTTAAACTTCAATTTTTTTAATTTTAATTTTCCACAATTTTTGCTCAAAGACTAAGAAAACAACTGATCAGTTTACCTAATCACCCATCCCCAACCTAAAATCTACATTGTCCTTAATGTAAAAGAAATAAGCATGTAATACAAAAGAGGCAATGAAAAGACAAGGGAAGTAATAGGAAGATAATACCTGAAGAAGGAATTTTGAGGCTTTTCCAATGATCTCAGTGTGAAAAATGGGTTGGCACAAAAGACTCAAATAGATGGTAAACAAACTATCCTAAAACAGTGAAAAGCAAACTATCATAAATTCCATGAAAGCAATAAACTAATTCTAAATTAGGAAATAAAGGGAAAAGATACTTAGTTATGCCGCAAGGTTTCTCCTCCAGCTAATATCTTGATAAATTTCTCAGTAGGTTTTTCAACAAGATCATCGAAAGGCTCTTTTTGTAATAGTCTTAGATGTCCCGGAGCATGAATTTCAAGAGAAATTTATGGACCTTAGTATAAAGTTTTCTTTTAATCACCTGAGGTGTCCAAAGTATATATGATTCACTCAAGACAAAAAGTGTCAGAGTTAGTGCAACATGGTGAATCAGAGACTACAAATAAATAAAATTCAGAGAAATTCTCAGTAGGTGATGTACTCTCAACATATTCTGAAGTTTTAGACTTCAGTTCAACTTTTAGCTCCTCTCTTAATGGTAAACATTCAAGATCTAAGGAAGGAGGGGCTTCAGAATAAGAGTTCTCTTGGTCAGTAATAACCACCAAGGTATTGTTTTTATAAGGCATCTATCAGGTCTGTATCATAGTCCATACCATTCTGTAGACTCTCGCGATTCTCCCCATCGAATTTCGGCAACCCACGACCTCTAATCAGCGTTTGCACACGACCCTAAGTCGTATCCCATAGATCTGAGTCGGCTCGACCTGAGACTTGTACCCTTGTAACTGCGCCGTCACTGTGGTTCCAACGCCACATCTCGTGCGTCGATGCAATACCCAGGCCAGGAGTTGTGGGCCCACATTTATTTTGAGAAAATGCCATGTGTTGCATATCCCGATAAGAGAATCTCTGCAATCTATCAAATCAATCTCATTAATCAATCAAGTACAACACCTATCCCTCTCTCACCCTAAAGTCAACACAACTCATGCCTCTCATGTCACTCTCTTACACAACCCATACCATCCATCATCTATCACCCATCACTCCATCCATCACCCACCCTTCCTCCTTACATCTCTTCTCTCTCTCTCTCATTCTCTTCACTATTTTTCTAAGCAACCAAAGGGGGTGTGGACGTCCGAGCTTCCCAAGAGAGAACCAAGTATGGCCCACTTCTCTACCCCAAAAAATCTCATCTCCACCATCCAAACTTCATCATCCACCATCAAAGGTTGAGCATAGGAGCTAAGGAAGCCAAAGGACCAAGAAGGAGTGATATAGGTGGGTGATCTTGGATTTTCACCGTTGATTTCTATTTGTGGGCCCACTTATGGTGGGATCCACTTGATGTATGCATTGTATTGAGTATAGGGAGGGCCCGTAGTGGTGGGGTCCCTCCACTACGCTGTCTCTCTTTCTCTCTCCCTCTCTTTCATTTCTTTTGGTGATGATATGGCCATGTGGCCCACCCGGATGGACCCCACCATGAAGTATGTATTTTATCCATGTCATCCATCGAGTGGGCCCACCTGGCAGTCTGTTTAGACGGGCCTGATTGGAGGAAAATACAAATATCAGCTGATCCAAAATCTTAGTGGGCCACGTGTACGTGGACCCCACCTGGCACATGGCTGGGGTACCTCACACCAGTTATATTGCTGCTATAATGATCACTGCAAGTTCTGTGTGGACCCACCTTGATAATGGGTTTCATCCAGGCCGTCCATTCGCTGGACGTCCAGGACGCCTGGATGAAGGAAAAACAAAGATATTAGCTTTATTCAAAACTCTGGTGGGCCACACGTGTGGACCCACCTCTGATGTATGCTTTTCATCCATGCAGTCCACCGTCGACACATGGATGGTGGGACCTATGTGATGTATGTGGTTTATATCCAGGTCGTCCATCCATTGTTGGGACGTGATGCCACCCTGATACATGTGTTGTATCTACTGTCCATATGTATGGACATCAACAAGTGGGCCTGATCAGAGGTATGTGTTATACCCAACCATCCATATGTGGGACCCACCCTGCATGTGTCACACGTGCAGGTGATGGGACTATCACAGCTGGACGGTTTGGATACCACCATGATATGTGTGTTTATTTATACCATCTTTTGAACAGCAATATAGCTATTGGGATGATGTCAACAAGTTTTGTGGGCCTCACGTGAGGCATATGTTACATCCAACCATCCATCTGTTAGACGAGCAGCCTCAGCTGCTGTTCAACATCAGCAAGTTCTGGGCCCACCATGATGTAGTGTTGTATTCACGCTGTCCAAATCTGGACGGTGCTATGTGGGATGCACCATGATGTATGGGTTTGATCCACACCTCCAGCACTTTGAACGGTGGGGCCCACCTTAGGTAAGTATTATATATAAGCACCGTCCATCTGTACAGGCTGAGTAGGGCCGACCGTGATGCATGGATCTCATCCATGCCATCTAGCTGATGGGCGTGGGTCCACTGTGATGTAAATATTTTGTCCACTCTGTCCACTCCATGGACGTGGACCACACCATGATGTATGTATTTCGTATCCACACCGTGCATCCATGGGACTCTTAATGCATGAATTCTATCTGTACCGTCCATTTGCCAGATCACAGACTCACCTTGAGGACCGGCTATCCAGGTCGTCCATCTGGGTGACACATGACGCATATGTTCTTCCATCCGTCCATCACGTTGACCCATGGTATGTGTGTTTTTCCATACCGTCCAGCCATTTGTAGAGATCATTTTATGGCAGAGAATAAGATAGATATAAATTTCAAGTGTGACCCACCTTTATGTGTTTCATCCACCATTCAGCCCATGGACGGTGGGTCCCAGCCTAATGTAAGTGTTTTATTTACACTGTCCATATGACGATGGGCCCTATCGTGATATATGTGTTTTAACTGCACCATCCATCTAGACGTGGGGACCCACCGTGATATAAGTGATTTAATCCATGCCGTCCATCTGGACGTGCTGTGGGTCGCACCATATTGTATCTGTTTAATCCCCGTCGTCTGGCCCACCTTGTGATGTATCTTATATTCACATCGTCCATTCACTTGGCCCGCACGTGATGTACGTGTTTGATCATAGATGTCCATATGGTGAGGCCCATTTGGAATGTGCAAGGCCCACCTTAATGCAATGTATTTGTGACCCATTTAGTGAGGCCCAATGTGATGTATTTATGATCCATTGTAATGTATTTGAGGCCCATGGGTTGTGGCCCATTGTAATGTATTTGAGGCCCATGGGTTGTGGCCTAGTGCGATGTATATTGGCCCATATGATGAGGCCTGATGTATTGTATAAGAAACCCATGTGATGCTACCCACTTGATGCATATTGGGCCCATGTGATGCAGCCCATTGTAATGTGTATGAGGCCCATGTGAAGCGGCCCATTGTGATATGTGAGGCCGTTGTGGACGTATGTGAAGCCCATTATGGCGTATACGGGGCCCGTTGTGGCCCGAGTAACGAGGCCCATTATGATGTATATTAGGCTCGAGTAATGGGGCCGATTGTGATGTGTATGAGGACCATGAGATGCGGCCCACTTGATGTATACGAGGCCCATGTGATGCAACCCACTTGATGTATATGAGGACCATTTGATGAGGCCCAGGTGATGTATTTATGACCTATTTGACGAGGCCCAATATGATGCATTTAGGGCCCATTTGATGAGGCCCAATGTGATATATATTGGCCCATATGCTGAGGCCCAATATGATGTATTTGCGGCATTTGACGAGACCTGATGTGACGTATATGAGGCCCATGAGTGAGGCCCAATGTGATGCATATGTGGCCCATGAGTGAGGCCCATCATGATGTGTATTAGGCCCTTGAGTGAGGCCCATGGTGATGTATATTAGGCCCTTCTGTGAGGCCATGGGCCCATTATACGTTTGGCTCTATGTGGGCCACTCCTCAGGAGCAATGTTGGTCAAATGTCCACATTAATAGGTGATGATGGTTAAATTTCCACATTGTGACCTTCCCTTAGGTCTTTGTTAGGCCTATTTTTATTATTCTGAGTCAACCCAAATCGTTGGGCCCCATTAATGTTACATGGTCCATCATCGTCGTAGACGGATGGCTCCGTGCTATCGAATTTGGCATATCCACGGCCGAGAGCTGATCTTTATATTTTGGTTTAGATTGGCTGTTCATCTATGGACCCCACCTTGCATATAAGTCGCTTATCAAGGCCGATTGTTGAGGCCACTTATCGATGCCGATTATCGATACTGGTTATCAATACCGATTATGAGTATGTGACAGCATAGCATCTGATACATGCCCATACACATCATCTTTATGTTTGTTATGAGATGTGATTGATCATTGCATATGCCATAGGGCAGGTTGTTTATGGGGCTCCCTAATAGGCGGAGTCGTCTCACATGAGCGCATGGTATGCACAAGATTGATGCATGACTGGATGGTATGACTCATGCATCTTTCATTTTATGATATAACTACTGTACGCCCTAGTGATATCAAGGCTGTAGCCTCTACAGGCATATTATGGATGGCCAGATGGGACACCAATTTTTTTTTTCTACACGAGGTGTTATAGATGTCCCTAGGTGAAAGTCCCTAAACCTTCGTGGCCAAGAGACGCTCTAACATCTAGACCGAGTGGATACATAAGCGCCCGAGTACCGAATACCAGTAGGCCGCATCTCCCACTGTGTCGTTGTTGGTTGGAAGGGGGTGTGGCCTTATCCGCCTGAGTGAGGGGGCTGTAAGCTAGGCTGAGTATGACCAGCTCGTAAATAGGTCCGCTATGGACGAGCCGAGTAGGTATTGGCAGACTACTGGCTAGGCAGATAGTGAGGTCTTTTCCACTTGCTGGTTGTGTGGCTAGGGAGGCAGCAGCCATTATGGAGTGTACTAGACCTCGGTGATATCCCAGAGATGAGATATACGGATATGTGTACTTATTGAGCAGGAGTTGCATACTCAACATTTTACTCATTCATTCATTTATTCACTATCCAGTTGGGCTGGTGGAGCGCAATAAATTTGATGTGTACCTTCACAATGATCAAGATTTTGGTGAGGCGCGTGACTAACCAGAGATCACGAGTTTACCACATTAAGTCTAGCTAGCCAAATTTAGGTATGAGATTGGTTTAGATAGAAGTCCCTTGTGATGGACCCCATAGCTTGCAATACTACATACTATCATATCGACTTCACACTCCAGCTTGGTCATTTCATTTGCACCACATATTGCATTACATCCGTGGCATATGGCATTTCGAGTTGCTATGTTTCTGCATTTATATGGCCTAGATACAGTTGATGGTATTTGTGGATTCATCAAGTTTTGCATATTGCATTGCATCCTCAGTATATGATATTGACTTATTATGTTTTTGCATCGCATAGCCTGGATAGGGCTGATGGTATTTATAGACTTATCGGCATGTTTCCGCATTGCTCTGATATTGCGTACTTGACACATACCTTGCGCACACACTTACACCACCCTCTAAGCTTTCTATAAGCTTATGCACGATAGATGCGTGCAGGTGGCGTTAGGTCGCAGCAGCGTTGAGCTTGGAGCGTGCAGTTGTCTTCTAGAGCTTTGATTTCGATATGTGTATTTCCCCTTCAGCACTATATTCAACTGTTTATATTAGTGGATATGTAATGATAATGTTGCCTCTGTAATTTGGGTAAACTTGTGGTTATGCTTCTTCTGAGATAAATGTACATTGAAAAATCCTCCTTATAGGATCCCAGGATCGAAACCTGTCGTATGGGCGCTGGGAATCGAGAATGGGGTACTAAGGAGGCTGTCGGCACTAGATTCGGTGATCATGAATTTTGTGAACCTGGTTTTCGAGTTTGGGATGTGACAACATCCATTATTTCTCTTATGATCAGATCATTTAAATCTACAAAATATGCCAAGTAATCTTCTAAAGAGTTAAGAAATTCAATTGAGAGTGACTCATTCTCCACATTGAAGTTTGTGATGATCTGCCAAAGGATTCCATCGTCTCTAGAAGTGGATGGAAGCATGATCTCTCTCTTTATCATGGTGAGAATAAATCATCACCGGATGTATCTTGTCTTGCCTTACATAGATAAATTGAAGATCAACAAGCGAACAATTGATGTGAAGACTCTGTTCATCGGTACTACTCAGTAAAGGCATTGTATTGTCAAGGGTTGATGAAAAGGCCGAGCAAAAAGTCCTAGGGGGTGAATAGGACTATGCCAAATTAAAATTTAAATGCGAAATAAATAAAATAACTAGAACAAGATAACACTTATCAATCCAAAATAGCAGAAATAAATAGCAACCTTAAATGCACAAGTATTAAGAGGTTGATACAGATGTTGTTTTAAGGACAACCTTACACCAAAAACCAATGGCTTGTGGTAGGACAACATAATTTCTAGAATGTTGTGTATCAAAATCCCATACCGATACATAAGAATAAAATATAAATAAATATCTACTACTATTATAACATTCACCACATGTGCAGAAAATAAATTACAATCATTCACCACAAATGCACAAAAATAAACATTCACCACAACTCCAGTAACTATAGTGGTTCGCTTGTGTGTACACCAACTACTAGAAAACAACCACACAACCACTCCACTCCACTCCCAATATCCTCACCCACGGGATATTGGCTTTCACTATGAAACAGGTTTTCCAAGGTTCACTTAAAACCTTCATAATTGTGTTTTTAAAGGGCTAACACAATTAAAAACCCCACTCACTGAGATTTTCTGGCTATCTCAGTCAAAACCAAAATGAAAGATTTTCTGGCAATCTTACAAACCAAATACAAAAAATTGAAATGTACTTATCTGAAGATTCTCCTTCTGATGAAGCCTAGTAGAACCAATTCAATGTAGATGTTCAATGTCCAATCTCACATACGAAAGGGTTCTTAGGTCTAAATGATTTTTAGATTAAAACAACCTGGGCTAGCTTGATTTGATTTTGATCTCACAAAGGGTAAAATCAATATTCCCTTTTTAAAAGAAATAAAATTTAATAGAGATCTCAAAATCAAATGCAAAAAAGATATTAAAAGAATCTTAAATACTAACCAATTAGCTTCTAGAATGTGGGGACAAGTTTCTCAGAGTTGTGACTTGAATAGCTTTGAATGAATTGAAAAACTCTGAAAATCATCCTTAATTTATAGGTAAAAGTACTGTTCACTCGATTGGCCTAGTGGTCAGCTTGACTGGTCGAAGGACTAACAACTTTTCAAAATTTCTAGTGTGATAAGACAAGATCACTACTCGACTGGTCGAGTGGGACCCAAAAATGCTGCTGGATTTTCAGTCAAGCCTGATCGACTGGTCGAGCACTATTCACTCGACTGGTCAAGCAGTCTCTAGGACTGATTGAGTGTCCAATAGAAAATCCTAAAAATTCACAACAAACCATGGACTGGTCGAGCCAGTGTCTGGGCTAGTTGAACCATGACTAGGACTGGTCGAAAAATGACCTATAAAATTATTAAATGACTTATGATATAAGTGCAAATTGTATAACCTATCCTAAGGTCAATCTAAGGTTAGACAAACCTTACTTGTGATATTGATTCATCACATATTATTCTCTTGAAGTAGTTGAAGCTTGAAGACTTGATCTAGTATTTGAACTTCTTGTTCTTGAACCTCTTGATCTTGTACTTGAACTCCTTGTTCTTGAAAGTGAACTTCTTGATGTTGAACTTGAACTTCTTGATCTTGTACTTGCATGAGTTGATCTTTTACTTGAATGAAGACAAGTTTAATAAGGATGACATGAAGTTGATCTTACAATAACCACTAAATAAGATATAGATTCCAAGAAGTTTTGGCATAACAAAATTCGACAAACCTAGGAGCTAGATAAGATAGCATTTACAATCTCCCCCTTTGTCAAATTTGTGACAAAACAAACCAAGACCTAGGAATCATGCACCAATTAGATCAATAAAGAATCATGCACCAGTTCATGCACTAGTTAGATCAATAAAGAATCATGCACCAGTGAAAAACTGGTCAGCATAAATCAATACTCCCCCTTAATACAATACTCCATAGATTCCAAGGGAAGAGAGAGAAGAAATTACTTGAAAAAAAAATAACCACACTTCTCTCCACATATTCTCCACAACAACTTCCACTCCATAGAATAAACATACGACACAAATTCTCCCCCTTTTTGTCACAATATGACAAAGGAAAGAACATACGATGGAAATATAAGAGGAGGATAAGAGCATTGATTAATGAGAATAAGAAGTTCAAGATAATCATTAAACATGTCCACAAAAACACAAAAACATGTCCAAGCATATAGAGTCAAGAGAAATCTAAGTATGAAAGTTATTACATATTAGATATTCAAAACTAATCAGAACCAGAAGAAGGAGCAGGTATGGAAGGATCAATTAGATATACACTTGTACCATTCCCAGAACTTCATTCCGCATTCATGTTGCATAAAACTCTAGTGAGCATTCTTTTCTCAGATTCAAACGGTTTTGCTACAAGTGTATGAATGGAAATACCGTCATCATTGACTGGTATATTTATCAACCCAGAAATTAGGTGACGGTCCACTTTAATTGGACCTTCTCTACTCATAATTATAAACATTAGATTCTCAGAGGAATAGTCACTAATGCAAACAAACATGGCCTGCGCAATGGAGCGGTATGACGGTCCGCCCCAATGTAAAATGTTATCCCAACCTACAGATTGAAGGAGTGGAATAATACCAAATGGTGCTAATGATCAGGTTTTACTATTCATTCTACTATCATGTTGCGTAAGTGAATATCCCATAGATACTTGGGATCTTCCTCGGGTGACCAAAGATGGTGCACCATGATAGGAGCTGAACGAGAAGAAAAGGGACCAAGAGATCCTTTCTTCTTGTTTCTACTCTCTATTGCAACAAAAAAATCAAGGAATACAAGGATTGTAAAAGAGGTAAGAAGGATTTCTAGTAAATTAGATTTTTAGCTAGAAAACCTACAAAACAATCATAAACCTTAAAATAAATAACACAAACATGGAAATGGAAGTGTAAAGAACTCAAATCTACAAGGAAATTGAAAATGATGGACTAACCATGGAGGAATCAAAGATGGGTTTGACCAGTCATGGTAGGGCTTGTTGGAGAAGAAGAACCATGTGAAGAAAAATGTGTTTTTCCCCAACTAAAAGGTAAAACCCGAGATTTACGACTGGTCGAGTACATACTTGACTGGTCGAGCCACAACTGGTCGAGTGTGTACTCGACTAGTTGTGCACCACTGAAAATATGCAACTTTGCATCTTATTTGAATTTTAAAAATTTTAAATTAATAAATATATACATTATGATACAAATAGGCACATATCATCGGTTCATATTGCACATACCAAGATCAAATTTCAAATTTGCAAACCTGTTTTTGTCGAGCGATTTTGTGAATATGTCTGCAAGTTGATTCTCGGTCTGAATTTATTTTAATGAAATTATCTTGTCTTCCACCAATTCACGAATATAATGATATCTAATGTCAATATACTTGATTCGTAATGCTAAATTGGATTTTTAGAAATATTAATTGCGCTTGAATTGTCATAATATAAAACCATAGATTCTTGCACAATTTCGTAATCGCTTAGCATTCTCTTTATCCTCACAAGCTGAGTGCATGCATTACTAGCAGCAATATATTCAGCCTCAGCTGTGGAGAGCGATACGGAACTTTGTTTCTTACTTAGCCAAGAAACCAAATAGTTCCCGACATAGAAACAACCGCTGCTGGTTGATTTATAATCATCAATGTTACAAGCCCAATCAACATTTATATAACCAACTAATTGCACACTAGTATCATGTGGATACCAAAGACTAGGATTAGCAAAACTAGCGACATATTACAAAATATGCTTAACAGCAATCAGGTGTGATTCTTTAGGGTTCGATTGATATCTAGCACAAATACCTACGATGAATGCAATATCAGGTCGGCTCGTAATTAAATATAATAAACTACCTATCATACTGCGATACAACTTAGGATCTACACTTTTACCTGTTGAATCTTTAGAGAGTTTAAGTGTCGTACTCATAGGAGTATCGAAGTTCTTACCATTTTCAAATCCAAAATTTTTCACCAACTTTAGGGCATACTTAGTTTGAGAGATAAATATCCTGTCAGCAAGTTGTTTCACTTACAGACCTAGAAAATAGTTTAATTCTCCTACTATGCTCATTTCAAACTTGGACTTCATTAATTCTGCAAACTCAACAGACATGTTAGCACAAGTAGATCCATAGATAATGTCATTAACATATATCTGTACTATTAGAATGTGATCATTGTATTTCTTTACAAACAATGCCTTATCAACACTTCCCATTACAAAGTTATGACTTAGTAAAAACTTAGTCAACTTTTCATACCATGCCCTGGGAGCTTGTTTTAAACCATAGAGTGTTTTTTCAGATGATAAACATGGTTAGAATGTTTAGGGTTTTCAAAACCTTTAGGCTGTTCTACATATACCTCCTCATTTAAATCACCGTTCAAGAAAGAACTCTTAACATCCATTTGATAGATTTTAAAATTCTTATAACAAGCAATGGATATGAACAGTCTGATAGATTCAAGACGAGCTACTGGGACAAAGGTTTCATCATAATCGATATCTTCTATCTAATGTACCCTTGTACAACCAGTCTTGCCTTATTTCTTATAATGTTACCTAATTAATCAAACTTATTTTTAAAGATCCACTTGGTTCCAATTATATGTTTATTATTAGGTCTAGGAACCAAATGTCATACATCATTTCGAACAAACTGATTAAGCTCTTCTTGTATAGCTACAATCTAGTTTTCATCAGTAAGGGTTTCTTTTATGTTAACTGGTTCTATCTGAGATGAAAGCACACGTAGTTGCACATATCTTCTAATTATTTATAAGTGCGCACACTAGTGAGAAGGTTTTCAAGGATTTGATCAGTTGGATGGTCTTTAACTGATCGTAGTTCAGTGTCATTATTTCGACTGGATGAAGAGTCTGGTTTATCAATTAATGAGACTTCATCATCTTTTGAACTAGTGGAAGATGTGTTCAGATGATCATCTATGACAACATTAATGGATTCTTGAATTACACCAGTCCTCTTGTTAAGAACCCGATATGCTCGACTATTTAGATCATACCCTAAAAATATTCCTTCATCACTTTTGGTGTCAAATTTTCTTAGATTTTCTCGGTCATGCAAGATGTAGCACTTGCTGCCGAAAACTCGAAAGTATTTGACAATAGGCTTCTTATCAAACCACATTTCATAAGCAGTTTTACTATTTGATCTTCTAGTATAAACGTTGTTAATTATATAACAAGTAGTTTTTACAGCTTCAGCCCAAAGAATTTTAGAAAGCTTCATACTATTTAGCATCACATTAGCCATTTCTTGACGCACTCTATTTTTCCTTTCCAATACATCATTTTGTTATGATTTTTTGGGCACAGAATATTCATGTGATATTCCCTGGTCACTGTAAAATTTCTCAAAACTATTATTTTTAAACTCAGAATCATGATCACTACAGATCTTAGTGACTTGTGATTATTTTTCTGTTTAGATATGTTTAAGTACCCTTTTTACTTCGTTGAGAGTTTCTAATTTCTCTCTTAAGAAGACTACCCAAATATACCTGGTAAAGTCATCTACAATGACCAGAATATATTTCTTGCCACCTCGATTCTTCGTTCTAGTTGGTCCAATGAGATCCATGTGGAGAAGTTCAAGTGGTTTAGATGTAGCATTGGAGTTCACCTTTTTGTGAGCACTCCTAGTTTGTTTACTAAGTTGGCACTCACCACATATTTTATCTACTTTCTTTACTTTGGGTAGACCTCTTACTAATTCAATTTTGCTCAATCTATACAAGTTGCGGTAGTGTACATGTCCTAGGCGCTTATGCCATAATTCGGTCTCATCAGTTTGGACAATGTAACACGATAGCTTAGATGAGCTTGAATCACAGACTATGTAGCAGTTCTCAGAAGTTTTACGACCATTTAATATTACAGAACCATTCTTATTCAAAATTTCATATCCTTGGTTGGTAAATTTTACACTGATTATTATCACATATTTGAGAGATGCTTAATAGATTATGTTTTAAACCTTTTACATATAAAACATTCTCAAATAGAGGGAGGTTAAAGAGTTGGATTGTACCTTGGCCAACAATTCTGCAGTTGCTATCGTCACTGAATGTGATTGAACCATCAGTCATGTCTTTGAGATTGGTGAACAAATCTTTGTCACCTATCATATGTCTAGACCATCCACTGTCTAGGTACCACTTTGATTGACTTAAAGCCTTGAAAGTAGTGTGAGCAACCAAACAAGTAACTTTAGGGACCCATTTCATTATAGTTTTGGGTTTAGGAGCATACTTGGTCTTCTTATGTTTCCAATTGTTATAAGTCCTACCTACTGAGTTAGATTTTAGAAGCTCCTTAAGTAGATCCACAATTTTTTCAGCCAAAGGGTTATGATTCTAATTTCTATAGTTGATATGATTGCTTTTAGGTTCAAAAGTCTGAAAAGTTTTAGATTTTTTAGAATTATTTTGATTCAGACTTTTCCCTTTTAAGTTAGAACATCCCCTCTAACAAATTTAGGTGGAGTATTCTTATATTTGGGAGGAATAATTTTATCATAGTCCAATCCAGATCGATCGCCACATTTTTTGGATCTAGAGAAAAGTTTTTCTAATTTAGGATCACCTTGGGCATACCTCCATGTGTCATTCAAACTCAAAAGCAAAGAGACTTCTAGTTTTAGCTTTTCATTTTCAGATTTTAAGTTTTCAACTTGGGATGTTTTGAAATCTAAGTCGCACATAGTTTTTTCAAAGCAATCTGAAAAGTGTGATTTTTCTAAAACTAGATTATCAAAATTCTCTTTTAGTTTAGAAAACTTTTCTTTCTAAAGTTTTAATTTTACAGCAATTTTGTAACTTTCCCTGTATAGGGCATCATAAGCATCTTGAAGGTCTTCTTCATTTTCATGGTCACTACTCAGATTTTTTTCACTTGTTAAATCATCATTATCTGAGAAAGTGAACTTGGCTAGAGTCATTAGGGTTTTAACTTCATTAGCCAACTCGGTTTCAGAATCTTCTGACTCAAAAGGGACTTCAGAGCAGGAAGATTCATCCCATTTAGCCAACATACCTTTCTTTTTAGACTTATCCTTCTTAGGACATTTGTTTGCTAGATGCCCATATTCATAGCAGTTGAAGCATTGGCTGCCTTTTAGAATTTTCAAGTTTTAGATCTATGCTTTTTCTTCTCAGAGGGTATTTGAAAATCAACTCTCTTTTTTGCTTTTGAAAATTTTATAAAACTTCTTTGCTAAAAGTGTCATATCATCCTCTGAGTTTTTACAATCAGAATTATTAGAATCATGAGAAATGTTTTTAGAAGATTTTGGGGCTATGGATTTACCTTTAAGAGCCTTAAAATTTAACTCATAGGTTTTTAAAGAACCAACAAGTTCTTTAACCTACATGTTATCTGTATCACGAAGTTCCTAAATGGAAGTGACTTTTGAATTGAACCTTTCAGGGAATGAGCGCAGTATCTTTGCACAGATTTTACTTTTTGGGATGCTATCTCCAAGACCCCACATTGAGTTGACTATATCATTTAACTTAGTATAGAAGTCTATGAATGTTTCACTTTCTTCCATACGTATTTCCTCAAACCTAGTGGTGAGGATTTACAATTTAGATTTCTTGATAGTAGTCGTACCTTCATGTGTCATTTCTAAGATATCCCAGGCTTGTTTGTAGTATCAATAATCCTTTTGAATTCATCTGGTGATAGTGCGTAAGTAATTGCATTTAAAGCCTTGGCATTGGCACTACCCTCATTTTTCTGAAGAGTGGTCTAAGTATTATAAGGTACAACCTTAAGTGTTTTAATACCATCAATGCCTAGAACTTCAATGGTAGGTGGATTCCATCTAGTTACTGTGGATTGCCACACATTTCCATCGATAGATTTCAAGAAAATTCTCATTCTGGCTTTCTAATAGGCATAATTGGAGCCATCAAATGGTGGTGGCCTAGTAATTGAAACGCTATCAAAATTTGACATGATATAAGCTCAAATCGGTTAGCTCAGGAAATAAATCCAAATAAATGAGCTATTAGGCTTTGATACCACTTGAAAAGGCCGAGCAAAAAGTCCTAGAGGGGGGGGGGGGGTGAATAAGACTATACCAAATCAAAATTTAAATGTAGAATAAATGAAATAACTAGAACAAGATAGTACTTATTAATCCCAAATAGTAGAAATAAATAGCAACCTCAAACGCACAAGTATTGAGAGGTTAATATTGTCACGCCCCAAACCTAGGGACAGACAGCTTCCGTGATGCCCCGAATACGGCACTCGACTTTCATACACCAAGTCCCAAGTTCAGCGCACCACAAGGAAGATTTTGAATGAATTTTGTTTATATACATAATAATACCTGAGCATGAAGATTCATGATCAAAATACCAAGCAACACTCTCCATTGTAAATTCTGATGGTTACAAGTATAATGCTTTCCAAAAGGTACATAACGTTAACATTGCCAAATTGAAAAATAGATGCAATGCATCGAGAAAGCTAAGTCTTCCAAGCTACTCCAACCTTTAAAAAATGGGAAATAGAAAGCTTAGGCAAAAAGCCTAGTGAGTACACACGTGTGTATAATGTGTCTTACATGCAAGTAAGATAAATATGCTATAAGGAAATCATATATGTGAAAGGCATGTAGCACGTAAGGTATGATGTTAATGCCAATGCAATGCATATGCATCATAGTAATACTCCGAGTCAATGCTACCAACATCACCAAGTCATGTTTTCATTTCTTCTTTACCATAGCCATAACTTTAATACACACATATCCGCAATCACATCATCATCATCATATTGTCATACCATATCATAATTGTATATCTCGGGAAGCACTACGGTCGACACCCATACACTAGACATTAGTAATTGACCTCGCATACCCGTCCTGTGGTGGACTTCCACCAACTGTATATCATGGGAAATACCGTGGTCGACACCTATACACCAGATACCAGTAAACGACCTCACATACCTGCCCTATGGTGGACTTCCACCCGGCATGCCAGTAGTGGACTTCATTTGCACTTCTCCTTTCCGGCGAGACAGACCGGTCCCTGTTTGCACCTTAGCCCTTAAGCAGGTTGGACCCACCTCTGAAAAGGCCTAGCTATATGTCCTAGAGGGGGGGGGGGTGAATAGGACAATGCCAAATAAAACTTATAACAGCGGAATTAAAAAGAATATGATAGCCAAAATAAATCACAATGCAAGAAAGCAAAATAACCTCAAAATTCAGATCTTGAGAGGTTGATACAAATGTTGTTCTAAGGACAACCTTACACCAAAGACCAGAGTTTATGGTAGGACAACCTTATTTCTAGAAAGATCTTTGTATCAAATCTCAAACCAAAGAGGAATACAGAAATAAATACAAACTGAATTGAAATAAATTGTAATCACAAATGTATTGTTCTAGGGACAGCCATACACCATAAAAATGGCAGGGCAACCTTGCTGGAACAACTTTTAAAGGAAATTGAATATCAAGCTGATAAAGGAATAGCAGAAAATAAATTCTAAACTATCACAAAATTCTCACAATGTTTGAATTAAATGATTACAACATTCACCACCATACATACATCCCACAAAAGAATAATTAAAGATCAGAAGTATAAATCATTCAACCACAACACAAGGGATATAGTGGTTCGCCTGTGTGTTCACCAACTATTAAACAACAGTCACACAGAATGCTACTCCACTCCTAATATCCTCACACAAGAGATATTAGCGTTCACTAACAAAATAGGTTTTCCCAAGTTCACCCAAAACCTTTATAATTATGTCTTTGTCTGTGGGCTTACACAATTAAAAAAACTCCACTTCTGAGTTTTCCTGGCTCTCCTCAGATAACCAATACAACAAGATTTTTCTGGCAAATCTTGAAAGAAAACTAAAACAGAAAGGAATTTACAATTAAATGTAAAATACCTAATTATCTCCTTCGTTGTAGCAGCCCGGTAGAACCAAATCAGAGTAGATGATTGAATGTCCAAGTTCAATGTCCAGTACTCAATTACAATGGTTCTAATTCTAATAGATTTTAAATTAAACCAAATAGTGCTTGCCTTAATTGATTTTGATTCCAAAGAAAGGGAATAACAATTCGTCTTATCAAATTAGATTGGAATAGCAGAAATAAAATCAATTAAATAAAGCTAAGGAAAGAGAACATTAAATAAGCACACTTAGCTTAGATGGAGCACAGAATTATCTCTCAGAAGTTCGACGAAGATTGGCTTGAATGAATTAATTAATTCGATGATTTCTTCTGAGATTCATGCACTATTTATAGGTGAGCAGATCGCGTCTTCGACTGGTCTAAGGAGCTCTTCGACTAGTCGAAGCAATAACAGATATTTGAAAAATCAGGCGCGATAAGCTTTGACCATTCTACGACTGGTCGTAGGTCACCTTCGACTGGTCGAAGGTTTCCGGTCGAAGAACCTGAAAAACATCGCTGGATTTTGAGTCGAAGATTTTCGACTGGTCGAAGATACAGTCGACACTATTCCTTCGACTGATCGAACAGATTCCTAGACTAGTCGAAGCCTAACAGATTTTATCCGAAATTTGTAACAAACTCACGACTGATCGAGAAATTTCTTAGACTGGTCGAAACAACTCTAGGACTAGTCGAAGAAGGCCTAGGACTAGTCGAAGAACAGACCAAACTTATGTAAAATAAACATTCAATTTATGTATCCAATGTGACCTACTTCTAAGGTCAACCTAAGGTCAGTCAAACCTCAACCATGAAGTAAGGACATTGAAACATTAGGAACTAGTGACCTTGAAGTATGAGCCTTGAAGTCTTGATGTAGTTCAATCTTGAAATCTTGATGTAGCTCAATCTTGAAATCTTGATGTAGCTCAATCTTGAAAGTGTCTTGAGTTCTTTACAAACTGCCTTGTACTCTTCTTGAAGCTTGCAACTTAAGTCTTGTCTTGTGAGCAGTTCTTGCATTCAAGATTGATCCTTGTACTTGTGAGCTTTGCTTGTTGTGAGCTTAGCTTGTTCATGAATGTTGATCCTTGAGAGAGCTTCACTTATGCAAGATATATAGAACAGTGATTTTGGCACCTCAAATTTGACAACAGACAGGGATATAAACTATAGCACTTACAATCTCCCCCTTTGTCAAATTAGTGACAAAACACATAACCAAGATAAACATAAAGTAAAACAACTGGTTAAAGAGTTATGAACCAGGTCATATAAACTGGCTTACCTGCAAATCAATATTCAACATTCAACCAGTTTCATTCAACTAGTTCAAACATACTCCCCCTGAGTAACATAACCAATGCTACTCCTCTCACAATCACATCGTTAAGAACAAACCATTCTCCCCCTTTTTGTCACAATATGACAAAGGAAACAACAATAAAGAAGAACTAAATAAAGGGATATATGAGAGTAAACATGAGGAGTTATGAGAGTATAGCAAAACAGTGATAGACATACTTAGCATAGCTTCACATAGAATAAATATCCAGCATAAAACATAGATAGTATCCAACTCAAAATCAGTCAACCAAGTGCTAAGTTATAAAGATATTACAGACCAGAAGTCTCATATAAACTAGTCAAAACTAGAACCAGATGACGGAGCAGGAATAGAGGGATCAAGTTGGTGCATGCCTTTGTTCAATCGCCTAAGATATTTGCGCATGTACTTGAATTGTAAATCATGAGCAACAGACATGTTTTCCATCTTTACATTTATATTCTCAACTTTATCCTCTAATGCACTCAGACAAGCATCAACATCAGATGGTTCAAAATATGGATCATTTGTTGAGTCAGAATCCAGTTCCTCAAAAATGTCATCCATATTAATGTCATCACCAGCTTCTTCATGACCACCACCACCACCACCACCACCTTGTTTAGGAAGTAGATCTAGCTTCATCTTATTGATATTAGTATTGTTGAAGATCAAATGATGGATTGGTGCCTCATCAACCGGCATATCGACTAACATATGTGTAGCCAATATAGTCATTAAATAGGCAAAAGGAATGTCACTATGACCAGGATGGAGTCTAAACTGAAGAATGAAATGACAGATTAAGGATGGTAAACAAATCTGAGTACCATTGGAAATAGCATGGATAACACGAACCATAAACGAAGTCAAGTCAGTTTTATTACCCGAACGAGGATACAGATTAGACATAAAGATTTTGTGGAGAATTCTGTACTTGGGTAACAAATACCTTGCGGGAAGCCCATTCCCTTTTTGTGTCCATTGAACATCCATGTTGCACAAGTCTCTAGTGAGCATGCGTTTTTCAGACATTGAGGGTTTATCAGTTAAGTTATGGATAGGAATACCCTCATCATTCACAGGAATGTCCATAAGGGCTGAAATTAAATGACGATCAATGTCAAAAGGCCCTTCTCTAGTAGATATTTTAAAAGTTAGATTATCCTGTGAGAAAGCACTAATACATGTAAACATGGATTGGGCAACGGACCAGTATGCAGGCCCACCCCAATGTAATAAGTTAACCCAACCTACTGCTTCAAGCATAGGAAGGATGTCAAAAGGTGCAATATGATTAACATCAACAGGATGTTCAACAATAACATTACGTAATCTAATGTCCCTAACATATGATGGATCATCATTGGGAACAAGAAGATGATGCTTAGAGATAATGGTCGATCTGGAGGAAGAAGAAGGACCACGGGAAGTAGTTTTTCTACCTCTAGAAGCCATTTGCAACAAGGATATCAAGGAATTAAGAAGTTGCAAAGGATTGAGAAGTGGGTTTACTCAAAACAGATTTTTTAAAATCCAAACCCCAAATCTCAATGAAATCCAAAATAGAAAGCTTCAAGCTAGAAAAGTAAACAATCTAGACACAAATCTGCAAGAAAAGCGTGATTTGGAACACTAACCTTGAAGAACATGAAAGATGGGTTCGACAAGTCGAAGCTCAGCTCCTTAGAGAGAAAAAAACGGAATGAGGAAGAAAGCAAAAATCCCCAAATTTTAAGTGATTCCCGAGTTCTACGACTGGTCGTGGATATCTACGACCGGTCGAAGGTCGACTGGTCGAGTATACTCACGACAGGTCGAAGAATGCCCAAAAATTCATATTTCTTGCAAATTATATAAAAATTAGAATTCAATCTAGCAAATATATACACTATAATACAAGTAGGCATAAATAATCATTTTAAAATACACATGCCAAGATCAAATTTCATCTTTTTGAACCTGCTTTTATTGAGAGGTTTTATGAAAATGCCAGCTCGTTGATCTTCGGTAGGAATATATTCTAGAGATATAACTTTTTGTTCTACTAATTCCCTTATATAATGAAATCTAATGTCAATGTGCTTAGTACGAGAATGCTCAATAGGATTTTTTGAAATATTTATCGCACTAGAAATATCACAATGTAATAACATAGAATCCTGTTTAATTCCATAATCACTTAGTATTCGTTGCATCTAAACAAGCTGTGTACATGCATTACCAGCTGCGATATACTCAGCTTCAGCTGTTGAAAGTGATATAGAATTTTGTTTCTTACTAAACCAGGAAACTAGACAATTTCCAATGTAAAAACAACCACCACTGGTTAATTTTCTATCATCTAGATTACCAGCCCAGTTAGCATCCGAGTACTCAGCTAATTGGACACTGGTCTCATGAGGATACCAGAGACCGAGATTTACAGTACTTGTGACATATCTAATAATTCGCTTGACAGCAATCAAGTGAGATTCTTTTGGATCAGATTGATATCTTGCGCAAATATCAACACTTAGAGAAATATCAGGTCTACTAGCAGTTAAATATAACAAACTACCAATCATACTCCGATAAAGTTTTGAGTCAACACTTTTACCATTAGAGTCTTTTGAGAGTTTCAGGGTAGTACTCATAGGAGTATCAAAATTCTTGCCATTCTCAAATCCAAATCTCTTGATTAGATTCAAAGCATACTTAGATTGAGAAATGAATATTCCTTCAGGTTGTTGCTTTACTTACAATCCAAGGAAATAAGTCAATTCCCCAACCATGCTCATTTCGAACTCTGATTTAATCAAATCTGCAAACTCAGTAGTCAAGTCAATACAAGTTGATCCATAAATGATATCATCAACATAAATCTGCACCATTAAGATATGATTATTATGTTTTTTAACAAACAGAGTTTATCAACAGATTTCATTTGAAAATTATGACTTAAAAGAAATTTTGTTAGTTTCTCTTACCATGCCCTAGGTGCTTGTTTTAATCCATAAAGTGCCTTTTTAAGCCGATATACATAATCAGTATTTTTGGAATCTTCAAAACCCATTGGTTGTTCAACATAGACTTCTTCATGTAAATCGCCATTTAGAAAAGCACTTTTCACATCCATCTGATAGATCTTTATCTTTATAAAACATGCAATGGATATAAATATCCCGTGAGGCACTTTTTATCTGGTGCAAAAGTTTCATCGAAATCAATCCCTTCAATTTGAGTATAACCTTGTACCACTAGTCTAGCCTTGTTTCTAATTATATTTCCACACTCGTCAGACTTATTTTTGAAAATCCATTTTGTTCCAATGATGTGTTTATCTTTAGGTCTTGGTACGAGATACCAAACATCATTTCTTACAAATTGGTTGAGTTCTTCTTGCATCGCAACAATCCAGTTCTCATCAGCAGCTTCTTTTACGTTAGATGGTTCTATTTGGGATGTAAAACATACATAATTACATATATCCTCAAGTTGTCTACGGGTGCGAACACTGGTGAGAGGGTTTCTAAGAATTTGTGTGGTTGGATGATCTTTAACAGTCCTCAACTCAGAATCAGTCTGATTCGATGAAGTATCAGGTTTATCAATGATTAGTACTTCATCATTATCTGAATTAGAAATTGGCATGTTTAAGTGATCATCAATGACAATATTAATGGATTCTTGAATCACACCAGTCCTTTTGTTCAGAACCCCATAAGCTCGACTGTTTAAGGAATATCCTAGAAAAATACCTTCATCACTCTTCGTATCGAATTTTCCCAAATTTTCACGATCACGTAAAATATAGCACTTGCTGCCAAAAACTCGAAAGTATTTAACAGTAGCCTTTTTATTGAACCACAATTCGTAAGCCGTTTTATTATTATCTTTGCTAGTGTAGACTCGGTTAATAATATAGCAAGCTGTGTTGACTGCTTCAGCCCAAAGATTTTTAGAGAGCTTCATGCTATTCAACATGACATTAGCCATTTCTTGAAGCACTCTATTCTTTCTTTCTACAATTCCATTTTGTTGTGGAGTTTTGGGAGCAGAGAATTATTCCTTGGTCGGTACAGAACTTCTCAAAATTGCTATTCTCAAATTCAGATCCATGATCACTACGAATTTTATTGATTTGAGAAGATTTTTCAGTTTGAATCCTTTTGAAAACTTTTCTTACTTCTTCAAGGGTTTCAGATTTATCCCTTAAGAAGACTAACCAAGTGAATCTGGTAAAGTCATCAACTATTACCACGATATACTTTTTCCCACCACGACTTTCTGTTCTGGTAGGTCCTATCAGATCCATGTGGAGAAGTTCGAGTGGTCTTGATGTGGTATTTGAATTCACCTTTTTGTGTGAGTTCTTTGTTTGTTTGCCTATCTGGCACTCACCACATATTTTATCTAATTTCTGAAGTTTGGGTAAACCTCTTATAAGTTCTCGTTTACTCAATCTATATAAATTTCGATAATGTACATGTCCAAGACATTTGTGCCATAAATCAGTCTCATCTGTATGGACCATGTAACATGTTTGATTAGATGAGCTGGATTCGCTAATAATATAGCAATTTTCAGATGTTCTACGTCCAGTTAATATTACAGAACCCTTATTGTTTAGTATCTCACAACTTTGATTAGAAAACCGAACACTATGGTTATTATCACATATTTGAGATATACTAAGCAAGTTATGTTTTAAGCCTTCAACATATAAAACATTTTTAAACACAGGAAGATTAAAAAGTTGAACCGTACCTTGGCCTATAATCCTGCAGTTGCTACCATCACCAAATGTGACTGAACCATCAGTCATATCTTTCAGATCCGTGAATAAAGCTTTGTCACCTGTCATATGCCTGGAGCATCCACTGTCTAGGTACCACTTTGAATGACTTGTTGCTTTGGAAGCAGTGTGAGCAACCAAGCAGGTAACTTTAGGAACCCATTTCATAACTGTTTTGGGTTTAGGAACATAGTTGGTCTTCTTTTGTGTATATTTGTAGGAATGACCTATAGAGTTAGATTTTAAGAGCTCCTTGAGTAAATCAACTATCTTTTCAGCTAGTGGATTTCGTTTCTGATTAAAGTTGACATGGTTGCTTCTAGGTTTTTGAATTTCTAGAAAAATCTTGATAAGTACTTTTCCCTTTTGAGTTTGAGGACTCTCCTTTAACAAACATAGGAGGAGTATACTTTTGTTTAGGAGGTAGATTTTTATCATAGCCCAACCCGGATAGATCGCCACATTTTCTTGATCCGGATAAAAGTTTCTCTAACTTTGGATCACCTTGGGCATATTTCCATGTGTCCTTTAGACTCAGAAGAGAAGATACTTCAGTTTTAAGTTTCTCAATTTCAGATTTTAAATCAATAATTAGGGAGTTTTTGAATTCCAAATCGCATTTTGATTTTTCAAAACAATCTGAAATTTGTGATTTTTCTAAGACAAGTGATTCCAAACATTTTTTGAGTTTAGAAAACTTTTCTTTTTGAAGTTTAAGTTTGACAGCAATTTTACAACTTTCCTTATATAGGGCATTGTAAGCGTCTTGAAGATCATCTTCATTTTCACATTCACTACTCAGATTTTCTTCACTTGTTGAGTCATTATCTGAAAATGTGAATTTGGCTAGTCATAAGAGCTTTAACCTCATTGCCCGACTCAGTTTCAGAATCTTCTGATTTAGAAGAACCTTCAGAATCAGATGATTCATCCCATGTAGCCAACATACCCTTCTTCTTGGGTTTGTCCCATCTATTTGCTAAGTGCCCATATTCTTGACAGTTGTAACATTGACTATCTTTCAAAGATTTTCGAGATTTGGGTCTAAACTTCTTTTTATCATTTGATTTTTGAAAATCAACCCTTTTCTTGCTTTTGAAAATCTTCTAAAATTTCTTAGCTAAAAGAGCCGTATCATCTTCTGAATCAGAATTTTCTTCTGAATTACATTTAGAAGATTTTAGTGCGATAGATTTACCTTTAGGAGCTTTAAAGTTTAACTCGTAGGTTTGTAGAGAACCAACTAGTTCTTCTACCCTCATATTATCTGTATCATGAAGTTCCTGGATCGCGGTTACTTTAGAATTGAACCGTTCCGGAAGTGAGAGTAATATTTTTGCACACACTTTACTTTCTAGGATTTTATCGCTAAGACCCCACATTGAGTTTACAATGTCATTCAATCTAGTGTAAAAGTCCATAAACATTTCATTTTCCTCCATATGAATTTCTTCAAATCTGGTTGTGAGGAGTTGGACTTTAGATTTTTTGACAATTGTAGTACCCTCGTGTGTCATTTCTAATATATCCCAAGCTTGTTTTGCAGTATCACAGGAAATGATTCTTTTGAACTCATCCGGTGATAGTGCGTAAGTAATTGCATTTAGCGCTTTAGCATTTGCACTACTCTCACTTTTTTGAAGAGTGGTCCATTGGTAATATGGTGTGACTTTCATAGATTTTGAACCATCAACCCCAGTAACTTCCATGATAGGAGGTTTCCATTCAGTCACTGTGGCTTGCCACACATTTTCATCCATTGATTTGAGGAAGATCCTCATTCTGGCTTTCCAATAGGCATAGTTGGAGCCATCAAAGGGTGGAGGCCTTGTGACTGAAAGGCTATCAAAATTTGACATCTTAAATAGCTTAAATCGTTAGCTCAGGAATTAAATCCAAGAATTAAAAGAGAGCTATTAGGCTCTGATACCACTTGAAAAGGCCTAGCTATATGTCCTAGAGGGGGGGCTGAATAGGACAATGCCAAATAAAACTTATAACAACGGAATTAAAAAGAATATGATAGCCAAAATAAATCACAATGCAAGAAAGTAAAATAACCTCAAAATTCAGATCTTGAGAGGTTGATACAAATGTTGTTCTAAGGACAACCTTACACCAAAAACCAGAGTTTATGGTAGGACAACCTTATTTCTAGAAAGATCTTTGTATCAAATCTCAAACCAAAGAGGAATACAAAAATAAATACAAACTGAATTGAAATAAATTGTAATCACAAATGTATTGTTCTAGGGACACCCATACACCATAAAAATGGCAGGGCAACCTTACTGGAACAACTTTTAAAGGAAATTGAATATCAAGCTGATAAAGGAATAGCAGAAAATAAATTCTAAACTATTACAAAATTCTCACAATGCTTGAATTAAATGATTACAACATTCACCACCATACATACATCCCACAAAAGAATAATTAAAGATCAGAAGTATAAATCATTCAACCACAACACAAGGGATATAGTGGTTCGCCTGTGTGTTCACTAACTGTTAAACAACAGCCACACAGAATGCTACTCCACTCCTAATATCCTCACACAGGGGATATTAGCGTTCACTAACAAAATAGGTTTTCCCAGGTTCACCCAAAACCTTTACAATTGTGTCTTTGTCTGTGGGCTTACACAATTAAAAAAACTCCACTTCTGAGTTTTCCTGGCTCTCCTCAGATAACCAATACAACAAGATTTTTCTGGCAAATCTTGAAAGAAAACCAAAACAGAAAGGAATTTACAATTAAATGTAAAATACCTGATTATCTCCTTCATTGTAGCAGCCCGGTAGAACCAAATCAGAGTAGATGATTGAATGTCCAAGTTTAATGTCCAGTACTCAATTACAATGGTTCTAATTCTAATAGATTTTAAATTAAACCAAATAGGGCTTGCCTTAATTGATTTTGATTCCAAAGAAAGGGAATAACAATTCCTCTTATCAAATTAGATTGGAATAGCAGAAACAAAATCAATTAAATAAAGCTAAGGAAAGAGAATATTAAATAAGCACACTTAGCTTAGATGGAGCACAGAATTATCTCTCAGAAGTTCGATGAAGATTGGCTTGAATGGATTAATTAATTCGATGATTTCTTCTGAGATTCATGCACTATTTATAGGTGAGCAGATCGCATCTTCGACTGGTTTAGGGAGCTCTTCGACTAGTCGAAGTAATAACAGATATTTGAAAAATCAGGCGCGATAAGCTTTGACCGTTCTACGACTGGTCGAAGGTCTCCTTCGACTGGTCGTAGGTCACCTTCGACTGGTCGAAGAACCTGAAAAACATCGCTGGATTTTGAGTCGAAGATTTTCGACTGGTCGAAGATGCAATTGAAATATGTTATCGATCGATCGAACAAATTCCTGGACTAGTCGAAGCCTAACAGATTTTATCCGAAATTTGTAACAAACTCACGACTGATCGAGGAATTTCTTAGACTGGTCGAAGCAACTCTAGGACTAGTCGAAGAAGGCCTAGGACTAGTCGAAGAACAGACCAAACTTATGTAAAATAAACATTCGTTTTATGTATCCAAAGTGACCTACTTCTAAGGTCAACCTAAGGTCAGTCAAACCTCAACCATGAAGTAAGGACATTGAAACATTAGGAACTAGTGACCTTGAAGTATGAGCCTTGAAGTCTTGATGTAGTTCAATCTTGAAATCTTGATGTAGCTCAATCTTGAAATCTTGATGTAGCTCAATCTTGAAAGTGTCTTGAGTTCTTTACAAACTGCCTTGTACTCTTCTCGAAGCTTGCAACTTAAGTCTTGTCTTGTGAGCAGTTCTTGCATTCAAGATTGATCCTTGTACTTGTGAGCTTTGCTTGTTGTGAGCTTAGCTTGTTCATGAATGTTGATCCTTGAGAGAGCTTCACTTATGCAAGATATATAGAACAGTGATTTTGGCACCTCAAATTTGACAACAGACAGGGATATAAACTATAGCACTTACAACCTCTTCTCAACCTGACCTCATCAGTGGGAGTCAAATCCATGACCCATGTATCCACTCGGCCCAATGGTGAGGCAACCCTAGCTAGCATAGGGGTTTAGAGACTTTCAACCCAAGGGGCACATCATCCCCTACTATTTCCACACTTCCGGTGTCCCGTTCATTTTCAAGGATAACTCAAGTCATCATCATAGATGTACATTTCATCGTCAAGATCCAACTCATGTTATACAGCACGACTGTGGTATTTCGATCATCATGTATGTCATGATTATGCATGAATTCAAGCAATTATGATAAGGCATATGTTCAAGTGCATGTGGTATCTATATAATGCCATGAGTTTTGGGTTTGCTTAAGCTTTAAGCCCAAAAATGACATATAATCATCATGTGCCACCATCAACTATATCAATCCATGGTCATGTGACTAGACTGAAGAGGACATATCTTACACATAAACAATGTATTGAAGTACACTTGCACATACCATCATTCCATGGTGTATGAGTATGATCAATAACAACATGGTCAAGTAAATGAATTTAGTATGTTAGGAAATGGAACAACATTAATTAAGATATTAAATCACATACTTCTATTAACCATAATAACTAACATCACTGATATCATCCATAACTATCATAATCATGAGCATTAATTGTATCCAGAGTTACACCATATCCTTTGCAGGATAGATATTCCATTAGTGGTTTTGGCCCAACGTGATTTTCTTCAATTGAAACTGCATGGTTATACTCTAACTGGGCCATATGGTTAATGAGTGGTGGTGACATGAAGTACATGCACCATGTGGTTATGAGATGAAAGGCATAAATATAACATATAGTAAATGAGCCACAATGGGCTGTTAGTAGGTTGGATTTGTAAATAATTATCATAGTAGTTCTACAATGGTTTGGAAGGCACAGGTAAACCTCATAAGATATAGTGAATCCTAAGTTGAATGACTTGGTATATAATATACACATAAGAGTTACTTAATAATACGGGTTTATCTTATACAATGTAGTGGGTCCTACTTCCAAATGGTACTACAAGCAGATGGGTCCACACATAAACATTACGGTGAGTCCCAACAAGTAGATAGTATAGGTATCTCACATAAATTAAAGTAGTACAAGGAAGAACAGTTCAAATGCACAAGGCACACGACAGCGGGCTCCATGATCGAACTGTTTGGTTGGTAAAACAATTGAACAGTGCAGATAAAATAGTACATTGAGTGGGTTTACAAGTGTTTGAAAGTTATATATTCAATTAACACTATTTCATGTCGTCTAACTTATTTAGGAATTGGATCTAGGTCATTTTGGAATCATATTCTAGAATTAGCTAGCCTAATGGATAAATGGTGAAATATCCAATACTTACATCAAGTTAGGGTCCATAATCATTCTGATACACATCTTAAGTTCATACACCCAAGTGGTTACACCATCAGCATAGTCCATGAGTTTGAGCAATCACACAATTCTCATATGCCCACATGGTCTTATGGCCACTCCATTATCAGAAGTCCATATGGTTGAGTGGCCACACAAATGTCACTCTACTAGTCATAATAAGGGACTTAAGGTTACATGGTTACTTTTTTTTTACTACACCATAAATCATACATCTATGTGCAACTACTTTATTAAGATTCCACATGGTCAGGTTGTCGATGCCATAATTTCACTTGGTTGAGTGCACATATAATTAGTATCATATTATAGTGACCGCATCTCAAAGCATCCAAGACACAATCACAAGCATACCCACCATATTAGGATACACTACGTTACACTAACTCTTAAACTATGATCGCCTTATACTTTATATAGAGAATGACTCAGATTTGGTGTCACATTATCAAGATGTCAAGAACTAGCTTCCATCACATCAGATATAGTTTAGTGGTCCCCGCATCTGTCTCAGCTATGAGCATAATGTAAGGGTTGTATTTATGTCGCATGATACTAAATTGAGGGGCACTCCATTATCAGGTTATATAATCCAACTCATATCATAATTTTCATGACTAAGAAAATCTGCACGTGCAACCTGATTTTTCGGGTGACCCATTCTTTAAAGGGGACCCATCAAATGTATGGTGTAAATGTTCGAATTAAATCAAGGTGGGAACTGTAGTGGGGCCCACTGTCCTTACCTGTTGGGGTGCTGGGATGCTGCTGGCTGCAGCATCCAGAAACGCTAGCAGCAACAGCGTCACCCCCCCTGCTTTTATTTATTTTTTAATTTTTTTTTGTTTTCTCATGGTATTTAATAGGTGAGGCCCACATCATGACGATCCACTCTATCTGTTGGATTCTATGGCTCGGGACGGATCTAACAAGCCTAATATTCAGCATTTTTTGTCATACAGAAACATCACAATGGGCCTTAACAGTTTATCACTATTAAACTAGTCTTTTTGATGGTGTGGCCTACCGGAGATTTAGATTGACTTCATTTTTTGGCTCAACACCTAAAATGTGCTAGGAAATTGAATGGACAGCGTGGATCAAATACATAGAACATGATGGGGCATGTGGTGGTCCCACAGCCCTTCCCTTTTATTGAAAGCAGTTGGATGTTGCTTGCTGCAGTGTCCTCTGGACGCTGGCAGTAATCAGTATCCACTCCCCTTTGTGTTTTTTTTTAAATTAAATTAAATTTATTTTATTTAATAATGTGGTGTATGTACGCGTGTGTATGTGTGAGTGTGTGGCCAGCCTAATGGGCCACACTTTGGACAGTTTGGATGGCCTACAAAATTCTAGTGGGACCCACTATCAATGGGTCCCACATAGAGTCTATAATAAATTATTTTTATTATTAATCTTTTTATATGTATTTTCCCATGAATCCACACCATTGAACACATCATTATCATCATATCATCACCATTATTGATCATCTTTATCACAATTAAACACATCATACTCTCCTATGTATCCACACCATTGATCACATCATTATCATCAAATCGTCACCACTACTAATCATATAAATAATCAAAAAGAAAACAAACCAAGAGTGGAGTGGGTGTACTCACCTTGATGAATTAGATGGATGGAAGGGATGGAATTGATGGTTAAGATGGATGGAAAGGATGGGATTAATGGAATTGATGGCCCACCAAGATCACTCCTCTCTCTCTTTCTCTTTGTGTAGAAAAATGGTGAAATATCAAGGAATGAAGGGCTATATGTAGAGAAATTGTTAAAATGTAGTTAAATTCAATTAATGTAATCTTAGTTAGCTTAAACTAAGATTATGACAATTAATTCTTGATTTGTAATTAATGGTGGATTAAAGGAGAATGGGATGACATGGTGTGATGATGTCATACATAGGGTATGGAATGGAGAGGTGTTGACTTTGGGGAGCACATGAGAGAGGGGAGGTATGGGTGTGTGACATCACACACATGGGTAGAGATTCTCTCACCCATGTGTGGCATATGCATGTGTGTATGGCATGTGTGTGCACATGTGTGAAATAGAGTACATGGTACCTTGCGCACATGATACACTAATGATTCTTCATAGCATATCTCACTAACGGAGTATCGTACAGATGCATGGGTGGTACCTCCACGATCGCAGCGACGGGGCGGTCGATATGAAATAGGTTTCGAGTCTTGAGGTCTCGGTCAGTTGGGTATATACTATGAATGGCCAATCCAGGTCTAGCGAAGGGTGTCGATTATCGTGTACATATGCATAGAAACTGGTATGGAATGGACGAAGTGTTACAGATATAGATATTGTTCTAAGGATAACCTTACACCAAAAACTAATGGCTTATGGTAGGACAACTTGATTTCTAGAATGGTCTATGTATCAAAATCTCAAACTAATACAAAGGAATAAAATAGAAATAAATATCTACTTCTATTACAACATTCACCACATGTGCAAAAAATAAATTACAATCATTCACCACAAATGCACAAAAATAAACATTCACCACAGCTCCTGCAATTATAGTGGTTCGCTTGTGTGTACACCAACTGTTAGAAAAAAGCCACACAACTATCTACTCCCAATATCCTCACCTATGGGATATTGGCTTTCACTATGAAATATGTTTTCCAAGGTTCACCCAAAAACTTCACAACTGTGTTTTCAAAGGGCTACCACAATTAAAAACCCCACTCACTGAGATTTTCTGGCTATCTCGGTCAAACTAAAATAAAATTTTTTTTAGCAATCTTACAAACCCAATACAGAAAATTGAAATGTACTTATTTGAAGATTCTCCTTCTGATGAAACCCGATAGAACCAATTCGATGTAGATGTTTAATGTCCAATCTCACATATGAAAGGGTTCTTAAGTCTAAATGATTTTTAGATTAAAACAACCTGGGCTAGCTTGATTTGATTTTGATCTCACAAAGGGTAAAATCAATATTCCCTTTTCAAAAGAAATAAAATTGAATAGAGATCTCAAAATCAAATGCAAAAAAGCTATTAAAAGAATCTTAAATACTAACCAATTAGCTTCTAGAATGTGGGGACAAGTTTCTCAGAGTTGTGACTTGAATAGCTTTGAATGAATTGAAAAACTCTAAAAATCATCCTCAATTTATAGGCAAAAATACTATTCACTCGACTGGCCTAGTGGTCAGCTCGATTGGTTGAAGGACCAACAACTTTTTAAAATTTTTGGCGCGATAAGATAAGATCACTACTCGACTGGTTGAGTGGCCTACTTGACTAGTCTAGCCCTACACTCGACTGGTCAAGTGAGACCCAAAAATGTTACTGGACTTTGAGTTGAGCCTGCTCGATTGGTCAAGCACTGTTCACTTGACTGGTTGGGCAGTCTCCAGGACTGGTTGAGGGTCCAACAGAAAATCCTGAAAATTCACAACAAACCTTGGACTGGTAGAGGGAATTCTTGGAATGGTTAAGCCAGTGTCTGGACTACTTGAACCATGACTAGGACTGGTCGAAAAATGACCTATAAAATTATCAAATGACTTATGATATAAGTACAAATTGTATGACCTATCCTAAGGTCAATCTAAGGTTAAACAAACCTTATTTGTGAGATTGATTCATCACATATCATTTTCTTGAAGTAGTTGAAGCTTGAAGACTTGATCTAGTACTTGAACTTCTTGTTCTTGAACCTCTTTATCTTGTACTTGAACTCCTTGTTCTTGAAAGTGAACTTCTTAATGTTGTATTTGAATTTCTTGATCTTGTACTTACATGACTTGATCTTGTACTTAAATGAAGACAAGATTGGGAAGGATGACATGAAGTTGATCTTACAATAACCACTAAACAAGATACAAATTCTAAGAAGTTTTGGCATAAAAAATTTGACAAACCTAGGAGCTAGATAAGATAGCATTTACAGTTGATAACTCAGATGGTAGCCTCAACTGGATGGTTTCAAATTCCAAAGTTTGAATGCTGGAAATTGGTTCCCACGCTAATTTTATTGTTTATTTTTCTTGAATGAGGATGATTTAGTTGATTTGGATTAATGATGCAATAGACTTGGAGCCACCACTAACCACTTAACTCAAAATCTCACAATCAGCTAGAACTACAGAATATGTAAAGTTAGAGAATTCAAAGACTCTCTTACTTTAAATTGACTCAAAATTTACGCTTTGAGATTCTGAGTAGGGACCTTTGTTACTAAGAGGGAAGGTGTTAGGCACCCTCTCTACTCATACGGATGTACAATCTCTACTTTGTATGGTAAAGTATTCTTAAGGGATGGAATGATAAGATTAGATAGGACTAGTTAGACTCAAATTTCTAATGTGGTAAGGTCTGGAAATTTGGCATACCACAGAGCATACGTCCAGAGAATGTTAGAGGAGTTTTAAACAGTTGATGATGATGATGAAATATGAACAGGATACTATGAGTTTCTGATGTGACAGGATCCAGAGTTCTGATAGGTCACAGAGCATACATTCAATGATAGTCTAGAGGAGCAGGGGGGTTGAGAGAGGAAGTAATGATGTGATAAGGAGTGTGAATTTTAATGATAATTGTATGATCTTTGGCTTACACTTGAAATGGCTTGGATGTTTGGATGCACCATTGTTGGGAATGATTGACCCAAGTAAGATTGTAAGGCTAAGAGATGGCTGGAGGAGGCTAGAGGGGGGCTAAAAAGATGGGAGCTCGAGAACTCAAGCACTCCCTAACACTCTCACTCACTTACTCTCTCTCACTCTCACTCTCCTTTTAGTTGATAATTCTTGGTAATGAGTTCTTCCTCTTCTCCTCCTCCTGAAATGAAGAGAGGTGAAGGCTATTTATAGCCTTTTGGGATGGCATTTTGGTAATTCTAAGGACCTTGGAGGGCAAATGCTGATGTGGTAGCTTGTGATTGGTTAGAGAAGGGTAATGCCATATGGCCTTCCTTTATAGGCTTTTGAGCTTGGTTGGATGGTAAATAAGGTTGGTTTCAGGGTCAATTGCATGGAAGAGTTGACTTTGAGAGGGGGAACAACTGTATGCTCAGAGGGCACATTTTTTGAGAGAGGGCGGTAATCAGATTACTGCGGGCAGTAGTCCGATTACCACCCAGCTTCCTTTGACTCTAAACTCTGGCTTATGGGCTTCTAGGTTTTTGGGCTTTTGGATTTTTTGGGCTTTTGGGCTTTTTGGGTTTGGTTGAGTTTTGGGGTTGGATGTGAGCTTTAGGTTCATTTTCTAAGGATTATCCATGCCTTATCAAGTTGCTAGCCCGTGTGGGGTGTCTACGGATGCCCCTTTTTGGCAGAGGTTGGGTGCAACCGTATGCCAAACCGAGTGGACACCCCACCCTTCTGGTCAGAAAAGGTTGTCTTTTAGATCCATTACCTACCATAGTATCATAGTCAGCTTGCTATTTGGAAAAAAAAAAAAGATGACTCGCACATACTATGAGGGTTTGAGAAAAATGTTGTGATTATCCCTCCACTTTCTGTGGCATTATGGGCCATGAATCACAACCTTTTCACATCGGATTGATAATAACATCGGAGGGTAAGTCTAAAAAGTAGGGCCCCAACACATTTTGCGGCTTTATGGGGATTCCCATACTGTTTGGATCTTATTGTTCCTTTTCTACGTAATCACCCTAGGAGTACTTATTCTATTTGATTGTCAAAGTGGTTAGCTGCCCTACGCATTCTACAGCCTTACGGGGAACTCACTACGCTGACTTGGACTCGATCAGACTTTCCAAGTGTCTCAGATTAGGTATGTGCGGGTGACCCTTTTCCATCCAGTCTTTTGATTTTGATATTTTGGTTACAATGGATTTTCTCCATTTTAAATTGGTTACCTCTGACCAGAGATGGATCGAATCATCATTTGCATTCTATTTCCTGTACGACTGTCTTGATATTGAGATCAGGCCAATCGTATTAGTATCGCATATGGATTCGATTATTTTCTAGGGAAACCAAAATAGGTCGAATCTTATTTTATTATTTGCATTGGATGCCACTGGGAAATATAAGAGATTTCTCAGTATTTTGCTTGCCAAATGCTATTTTTTTTAAAATTTTATTTTTTTTAAACTATCCTCTGCAGAGCTATACTCCTATGGAATATTATTGCAAATATTTTTAAAATTTTTGAAAAGATCCATTTGATCTCGTGGGAGGGCGTCGTCGTTCGGTTTTTATTACCTTTTTTAAAAAATAAGTCTAGATAGTTTTATTGCCTTCACCAATGAATTAATGGGGCTAATCAACAAATCTGGCCTTTATTTTGTCATTTTTAAAAGTTTTTTTTTTTTACATTTTCCTGAAAATTTTCTCCATTTTCTCATCTCAAGATTCCCATTTTCTCATGAGATTTTGCAATTTCTCGTGAGATGTTCATATTTCCTTTCATTTCATGAGAAATTTTCCCTTTCTCCTTTATTCCTTCTCTTTATCCATCGGACCAAGTCATTTCTAAGGCTCTCACATCCCATTGGAAGGGGACAACACGCAGGGTCGTGCATTGGACAGAGGACAGTAGTCCGACTATCGCGGGTGGTAATCCGATTACTACCCAGCACTCGTTTGCCCATTGGTTCGAGGTGGGGCCCTGGTCAGGGACTGGCTCTCGCTTTCCCTATTTCTTATTACGATTTTTTCTTCCAGGGACACCATTGTTGTCGCTTGGAAGTTCTCTCTTTGTTTCTTCTTTGTGCTGATCCTTGTGTCCTTATTTTTGCTTCTTTTCTTCTTTTGAATTTTCCTTCCTCAGGTAATCTTTTTCTCTTTATGCAGCTGTTTGGATTGTGTGGTGGATTTTTAGTGTTCATGTTCATGGATTTTCTTTTTGGACTCTGTTCTTCTCATAACTATGGAACTTTTTATTAAGGGAGATGAAGGAAATGTTGATTTTTGGATGAATTCTTGCACTTGGACCTTGCTGGAAATTTTTCTTTTTGCCAAGAAATGATGTATTTTTATTTTATTTTATTATATCTTTTTTTTTTTTGAAGTGGGGTGTGTTAAGGAAAGTGCCCCATTCTTATTTGTGCATGGATATATATATATATATATATATATATATATATATATATATATATATATATATATATATATATATATATATATATATATATATTTGTGTTTTATATATATATATATATATATATATATATATATATTTAAAAAGGTCCAAGCCTTTACACATCATGAAATGGTGGGCTACTAGAATGTAATCCTTTGATGGGCTGGATGGATGATTCCTGGCCCACTTGGATCTTCCAATTTTGCGGTTTTGATGATGGGCCATTATTTTAGAGTGGTCCCACTTCTTCCTTTGGCATGGTTTTGGTCGCAAGTGTGGATCTTGAACTTTCTAAGTCAGTTTGGATCATGGGCCTTGAAAAAGGGTTTTTGGATAATGGTCTTTGGATAGCAGGCCTTGTGATGATCTTAGACAATGGGCCTTAGAATGCAGGCGTGGATCATGGGCCTTAGATAATGGGCCTTGGAGTGTAGGCGTGGATCATGGGCCTTGTAATGGACTTGGAATGTGAGCTCAGATTTTGGACAAGGGGCCTTGGAATGTAAGCTTGGATCACAGGCCTCAAAATGGACTTGGATCATGGGCCTTTGGTTAATGGGCCTTGGAATGTAGGCTTGGATCATGGGCCTTAGACAATGGGCCTTAGAATGGACTTAGATCATTGGCCTTAGAATGAGTTTGGACAATGGGCCTTTGGAAGTGAGCTTTGGACAATGGGCCTCAGAAAATGGGCCATTGGAAATGGGCTTTAGACAATGGGCCTAAGAATGGGCCTTGGCCAGTGAGCATTCAAGAGCCTATTCATGATGTGTCTTCCTCTTTTGAACGGTTTGAGCCCATTTGTGAAGGTAGGGGTGGGTACTTACCTTTGAATGTTGACCTTGCAGCAAGCCTCATTGTGGTCGGATGAGGCTGGGCCTTCCAGCTAGTCTGTCGATCCTTGTTACGTACCTTGGGAAGGTCATCACCTTTCTGATGTGGCTTGAGAAAGAGGGCCTCCTGCTATCTTAAGGGGTCATGGGGTCTGTAGTCATTAGCCGGATTGGTTCAAGGATCACCAGCCATTGTTTTTTTAGGTGTTGGAGCGTACTCCACTCTACGTCTTGTTCAGAGTCCGTCTGAGCAAGACGAATAAGGCGCTTTTATTTGTGTTGACAGAGTGGTGGCGTGCTGAGACCCACACATTTCATCTCCCCTTTGGAGAATGGGGGATCACCCCTTCTGACATTTTTATTCAGCTCGGTCTTCGATACGAGGGGGGATCCATTCCCTTCGAGGAGGACCTCCCTGTTCCCACTGAGGATGACTGAATGAGTCTTCTAGGGATGGTTTCTCACTCTTCGGACTTCTCAGGGGCTCGATTCAAATTGCTCTGGCTATTAGCGAACTTCTCTCGGCAGATTCCACAGATTGAGGCAAAAGTTATTGTGAAAGCTCGCGCCTTGATTTTGTACACTTTGGGAGCCATAATCTTCTGTCATGGAAATGAGTTAGTGAGCTCTCGTTTGTTGACACTCGTGGTAGATATTACTTTCTTTATGCCTTATGACTGGAACGCCGCACTCCTAGCCCATTTGTATGAAGGATTGGACAAGGCCAGTCGTTGCAATAGCAGGTCAATGACTGGCTTTTATCCAGTTATTGAGGTGCATATTGAATCCTTTTACCTTGTCTTCTTTCTCATGAATGTACATTTCGATGATTGATCCCTGTGCAGGTTTGGTTTGTTGACTATTTCCCACATTTGGGACCCACTTTAATAAACCACACCCATTCTTTGCCTCGAATGATGCTGTGGTATAAGGATAACTGCAGCCGTACCCGTCAGTTTTCCGATCTCGCCTGGAGATCTAATGTGGATGCTCTGGTTCCTAATGATGTAAGCAATCATCTTTTCGTGCCATTTCCTCTTTGCTTGTACTTTTATCCTGACTTTGGATTATTTTTGCCAGTTTCACACCAAGCCTTACTTTCGATTGGCCGCTGCTCTTATTCCTGAGGCCTAGGAAGCTTTCCAAGCCTCGTGTCATCATCACATTTTACAGGATCCTTGGGTAACGAAATGGTACTTGGGAGAGAGACTCTTTTGACAGTTGACTGGCAGTCCCCTTGTGCCGTTTAGCCCACCTTCCAAACCGAAAAACTGAAGATCGGTTCCTAATCATGAGTTGGCAGCTGCTTGAGAGGGCTATGAAACCAGTGCATTCATTGATTCGGCGAGGGAGTATAGCTCCTGGTGTGAGCGGTACGGCATAGGTCCTATTCTGAGTAATGCCTATGCTCCTGGTGGCAGTGAGCGTTGTTCCTGGAGGGGGCCTTTTGGGACGTGAAGTTCCTTCAAAGGATACGAATGATTATGTACCTGATGAGTAGTATCTATTTATCTATTTATCTTTTTTACTCATATATCTTTTGTGTACATTCTTCCATATATATATCAGAGTTTGCTTATCCAGTGTCACCTTTTGCATTGCTTTTCAAGCTCTCCTGTTGATCTGATTACATAACATGTAGATTCTTTGGCTTCCCCTAGCATCCATGTTGGGCCCCATGCATGATCGGTGTGGGATCCATGTTTGGGCGGTAGTTGGACTAGTAGGCTGTCGCAATAGAGGGCATATGTCTCGAGGTAAAACAGTAATTAGATTACGCAGGCGGTAATCCAATTATCGCCCCTGTTCATCTTTTCTTCCAGCGACAGTCAGTCTCTCTCTGTTCATCCGAGGTTGTTGTCCTTGACATTCTTCTCTGCTCTTGCAGCTCGAATCTTCCTTTTGTCTTCTCTTCCCTTCCTTTTGTCCCCCTCTTTTATTCTCTTCTCTATCTTGTCTTCTTCCCTTTATCTTTTTCAATGGCTGAAAATGGAGGGAGTCTTAGTGGGTCTAACAATGGTGGGAGCATGGGTCCACTCATTGAGGTAAATGATGCACCTCTTTCTACTTTTTATAATGAGATGGTGGGTGAGAGCTCATTTATGGATGAAGCTTTTGATGGTGGGTTGGTGGGTGTTAATGGTGGTTTGGTAGGGTTACTTGAAGAGGTGAATGCCATTTATGGTGTGGCTCTAACCACCATTAATGGTGAGATGGATTTTAGTGAGGTGGGAGGAGGAGGTTTGGGATATGGATGGTTGTTTAATGGTTTAGATGGGCCTACTCTTGGTGGGCCATTGGGTAGTGAGGGTGGAGATTTTGGTGGGTAGATTTTTGGGAGTTTGGGCATGGACATGCCATTGGATGGTGTTGATTGGACCATGATGATGATGATGAATGGTCCAGATTTGATCATGGTCAATGACATGGGTTTTAATAGTGGAGATGGTGGCTTGATTGTGATGGACGGGGTGGCTCATGGGGATGGTTTGATGGATGGTGGGTCCCATCTTATTGGTTTGGGTATAATGGGTGGTTTGGATGGGACGAATCATGGGGTTTTAGTGGATGGTGGGCCCCACATTGATAGTTTGGGTGTGATGAATGGGATGGGTTATGGGGATCGATGGGTGGTGCCCCCACTGTTGATGGTTTGGGCATGATTTTTTAGGCGGGTTACGAGGTTGTGATGGGCGGCGGTGGTGTAGCTATTGGTTTGGATGATGGTGGAGATATGGGTGGTGGTCCTGATAGTTCTTTGTATTAGAGTGGCCCTGGTATTGCGATGCCTGGGGCAGGTACTTTTCTGACAGCTTTGGATGTGATGATTGTGGGTGACTCTGGTCTGCTTGTTGCTGGTTTTTAGGACATGCTTCGCGAGGCTATGGGAGCATTTGGCTTCTTTCATCACCACGAGATTGACTTTTTGGATGAGGGGATGCCTATTTTTGATGATTCATTGGTTGATCCCGATCTCCAGATTGTCGAGGGTGTGCCAGTTCGTACCTATTGCTTGCAGCCACGTGGTACCTATTCGGAGAGGTTACGCATCTGGATAGGGAGTTTGACTGCTTTTGAGAGTTATGAGCTGCACCTTCTGGGCTTTGGAGAGGTCCTGCATCTTCCCCGAGTTCGCCTGGATTGACCATTGCTGAGTGCTGCTTCATATGATTGGGTTCCATCGCTGAACTTGTTCTCCTTCAATGACTTAGAGTTAGGTCCTTCTTTAGAGGAGTTGTCTCATTTGAATGGCCTCCTTTTTTTCCCAAGAGCCGTATCTTCCTCCGTCTCGTCAGGTGCAGTCTTCAAACTTCAAGCCTTAGTTTGGATTCTTAGTAGCTTTTCCCATAGTTGAGGGATGCCCTGGCGAGTTCTCCCTTGAGCACTTGTATGATCAATGTTCGTCTGCTCGAGGAGGCGATGGATCCGCTCCTCCGCTTTAGTGCTTGAATGCACTGATATTTTGTGTTCTGACGGAGATGCTCTTCTCGAGATGGCGGCGATCATCTTTGACAGTTCTTTTTTATGCTCTAAATGCTAGAAATTGGCGTCCATGCTGATTTGGTTCCTTTGTATTTGTGATGGGGGTGATTAGGCTGATTTGTGAATGTTGGAGTCACCACTAGCCAATTAATCTCAGAATCCCACAGTCGGTTAGAACCTATAGAATATGTAAAGTTAGAGAATCCGAAGACTCTCTTACTTTAAGTTGACTTCGGATCTGTGATTTTTAGAGATTTTAGGTATGGGACCTTGGTTACAACGAGGGAAGGTGTTAGGCACCCTCTCTGCCCATACAAATGTACAGTCTCTACTTAATGTTGTAAGACAATCTCAAGGGGTGGATGATGTAGTCGAAATAGGACTAGGCACATGTGGATTTCTGAGGAGATAAGATCTAAAATTTTAGAAAGCCACAAAGAATACGTCCAACAATGTGTCTAGATGGCAAATGTTATAGTGCTTATGCAAAAATGCAAAGAAAATGGACTAGATCGCTAGTAATTTTTGGTGTGACAGGATCTGATGTATGGCAAGTCACAGAGCATATGTTCATTAAAGATCTAGAGAAGTAGGGGGGTTGAGAAGGGAATAGATGTCATGATGAATGCTTGTATATAAAATAAAAAGATCTTTGGCATTGATCTTGAGTGGGCTAAGACATGGATTACACCATGATCAATTCGGGCTAGACTTGGGGTTTGAGATGGTTGGGAGGAGGCTAAGGGGTAGCTGAAAAATCTAAACTTTGAGGCTTGGGAGCTCTTTCTCACCCTCACTCTCTTCCTTTCTCTCCCTCTCTCCCTTTGAAATGAGAAGAGTTTTCTCTATTGGAATTGTTGTGTGTAAAATGTGAAGAGGAGAGGGCTATTTATAGCCTTTTCTGATGGCATTGTGGTAATTGTTAGGCTTGCGAGGGGTAAAAGCTGACATGACAGCTTGAGATTAGTTGAGGAGACGGTAATGCCACTTGGCATATTTTCATAGGCTCTTGGGTTTGGTAAGATGTTAAATAGAGTGAACTATAGGGGTAATTCCATATGAAAGTTGACTTTTAACTTGGTAGGATGGTAAATAGGGTAAACTACAGGGGTAATTTCATATGAAAGTTGACTTTTGACTTGGTAAGATGGTAAATAGGGTGAACTATAGGGGTAATTCCATATGAAAGTTGACTTTTGGCTTAATAGGATGATAAATAGAGTGAATGTTGGGGGTAGGTTTATAAAAGAGTTGACTTTTGGCTTAGGTGATGGTTTAAGGTTTGGATTAGGGTTTAAGCTAGGGTTAAGCTAGGTTTAGGGTTTAGGCTAGGTTTAAGGTTAAGGCTAGGGTTTGGGTTAGGGTTAGGCTGGTTTTTGGTTTACAATTCGGATTAGGGTTTAATCTGGGATTAAGGTTTATTTAGGATATGATCATGGTTCTCGGATTGTCCTAGCTTTCTCACGATGTTAGCTTAGGTGGGATATCTACAAACGCCTTTCACCGCGTCCTCTCTCGTTAGAGTATCATTTTAGTGGTGATGGTGGAGCTCTTCTTTGGCTTGTCCAAGTGCTCGCTTAGGCAGACTCGCATCCTTGGGGGGTGCTGCTCTTTCCTTCACGTACTTCTCATTCCATCCCCTTTTTTTCTTTCTTATTCCTTATGCATGATCCTTTTTCCTTTTTAGGTGTGGTTGTGGGAACACCTGTTTATGACGCCTCTCCTTTCCTAGGCCGATTCCCATCGTACCGATGTCCTGTCTTTGCTTTTGGACGAGCTCCCTCTTGGTGTTGAGGCTACCGAGTCCCTATATCACCGTATGTTTTCTGAGCTCCGAGGATGGGAGGTTAGTTGGGAGGCTTCATGGCTCTATCAAGTGCCTTTGATTTGTAGCGCTGCTCGTACTCCTGTGCTCCTGCTGGGCTTCCGAGGCTATTGCTCTTATCACCCGATTCGATTCATTCAGCAGCTTGACTTCTGGCAGGACATCCCTACTTTTTCTTTCTCGGGTTTTGGGCATGCTCCTCTCCCTTTGCATATGTCAGCTCTTCACCAGCGGATTCAAACTTCGTGGCAGGATTACTTAGATGCGACTGTATTGGAGTTTGAATCTTGGGCTCCTCCTTTGGCAACAGTGCTATATCAACGGTAGGTAGCGGAGTAGTCGCTCTACCACCAGGTTCCTGGTTGGCACTTTGCAGATGACGAGGCTAATAATGACATCCTTGGAGATTCCGCCTCATCTTCTTAAGGGGTTGACGACTCCTTTGAAGTGTTCGAAAAGAGGCCCTTCATTGATCATTCCTTTTTGTCAGCTACACATGACCATCTCTTATCTAAGCTTTTTGTGCTTTGGCATGCCTATGAGGACATGGATCGTCGTCTGGCAGTGGGGTGGTAATATGATGAGAGCATGATAGCGTCCCATCGATTGGAGAGAGATGAGGTCTTCTACCTACGCATGGTGGTTGATAGACTTAGGCAGTGATTATTAATGTATGAGGGAGGAGAGGGAGGCTTATCGGGTGGTCTTTGACTCTACTAGCTGCTCTCTTTTAAGAAAGTTATATTATATATATATATATATATTTGTTTTGAGCAGGTTTGTAGAAAAATAGTGTATTTTTACAGATATATATAAAAAGCTTTGAAAGGAAAAGGAACATTTTGGTTTGTGCCATATCTTGTCAATGTGTGTGTTTGTGTTTGGACTTGTGCTTTAGATGATGAGATCAGAACATTGGACTCAGCCCACGTCGAATCCGGTATTCTAAGTTGTTTAATTGGGATCCCGGTTCCCTGAGAATAACGCATACTAGGATCATGCCCCTTGAATTTGAGTAGAGTCTGATAGAATTCTTAATCCAGGATTTATCTTTTCCTTGTGTTTCTTTACTTTGATCGTTGCCTTGACCTCTTCTGTACCCGTACTTTTTATTTTTTAATTTTATTTTATTTGTGTTCTAGTCATTTTTACCCATAGTGCCTTTTTAGGTTTTCGCTATGACCGACTTTCCATCATTTTTTCCTGTAGCGTCCTTTCAAATTTTCACCATGTCTCAAATTTTTGCTCTTGCCTGCCCCTTAGTAGTTGTGCTCTTTTTACCCTTAGCACCCTTTCAGGTTTTCGCTAAGTCCGCTACATGCCTACTGTTTTTACTCTAGCCACCCTTTCGAGTTTTCAACTCGCCCTTTTTGCTTAGGCACATTATCTTATATATATATATATATATATATATATATAAGTACCAGGAGAGATGAGGAGATTTCCTTCATTGTCAGCCGATTGAATACCTTCCTACCTTTGTCCTTGATTACAATCGTAAGTTGTTTATTTAGGTCAGACTATTCTGTTAGGGAAAGTGGGATGACTTTGTAAGATTTTTTGCTTCTTTTTTTTGAACTGTTTCCATTTCTCTTTTTTATTTTTGAGCTGTATGCTTTTTCCATTTTTTCTCATTTTTTTAAAAAAATTTTTAGACTTACATGAGGGAGAAATGATAGGAATGTTTTTTTTTTTTGGACCATAGCTTTAAGATTGTAATTATCGACGAAGTTAGTTATGGTTACTCATGATAGATTTTCACGTTGTCGGCGTTAATGGGCGCTGGAAGATCTTCTCCTCTTAGGTTGGTGAGCTAAAGGGCGCTACCTGGAAGTACCTCTCGGATGATCAGTGGTCCATCCCATGAAGGTTTAAACTTTCCTCTAGGGTCTGGCCAATGCGATGGTAAAATACACTTCATAACCAGGTCGCAGACTTTGAAGCTCCTCTTTTCGGACCCTCTTATTGTAAGTCCGTGCGATCCTCCTTTGGTAGCATTGCGAGTGGCTTAGCGCGCGCATGTGCTTTTCATCTGCCTAGTGTAGTTGTTCTTATCTTGCTTGTTGCCACTCACCTTCCTTGATTTTGGTTTTCAGTAAAACTTAGAGAGATGAGATTTCAACTAGTAGTACTACCTCTATTCCATATGTGAGTTCGAAAGAAGTTGCACCTATAGCAGACCATACAGACGTCCGATAAGCCCAAAGTGCATATGGAAGCATTTCCGACTAGTCACGATATGTCTTGACCATTTTCTCCAGTATTCGAATGATTGTTTTGTTTGTGGCTTCGACCCACTATTCATCTGAGGGTGGTAGGGACTCGATCGATGGCGTTGGATTTTGAATTTTCTGAGGAACTCGCCTATCCTTTTATTGACGAACGATGACCCATTATCTGTAATGATGGCATGAGGAATCCCGTATCAGCTAATGATGATGTTTTTCATGAACTTTATCACATTAGACGCTACAATGGTTGTGTAAGATGCTGCCTCTATCCATTTCGTGAAGTATCCTATCGCCACCAGGATGTATTTGTGCCCATTTGAAACTTTTGGTTTGACCTTCCTGATGATGTCAATCTCCCATATAGAGAAAGGCCACGGTGTCGTTAGATTTTACAGTTTAGAAGCAGGCAAATGGATTTGATTTGCGTGCTCCTGACATTTGAAGCATTTCCTAACATGTTTGCAGCAGTCTGTCTCCATTGTTAGCCGATAATAGCCGAGATGTAGAATTTTTTTCGCCATCATATAACCATTCATGTGTGGGCCACATAGTCCTTCGTAGATTTTTAACATGATTTTGGCTGCTTCTATTTCATCCACGCAGCGAAGGAGGACTTGATTGAAGGATTGCTTGTAGAGGATACCTCCACTAATTATAAACTGAGTTGCCAGCGGTTGGATAGTGCGACGATCGGTTGACGTGGTTCCTTCACGGTATTTTTGGTGCTCAAGATGTTCTTTGATGTCGGTGTACCATGGGTGGCTGCTTAGGGAAATCTCTGCTTCATTGATTTGCAGGCAAAAGGCAGGCTCTTCTTGAAGCTCTACGGTGAGTTCCCAATTAGCAATTCCCTTAAGAATCTCCAGCATTGAGGTAAGGGTGGCAAGGGCATCTACGAATTGATTTTTGACTCGAGGCATGTATGAGAATGTGACTTCATTGAATTCCTCGCTTAGATTCTCCAGATAGACGTGATAGGGGATCAACTTTTCATCTTTGGTCCTGCATTCACTGTTTGTCTGGTTGATGATGAGTTGTGAGTCTCCGAAGACTTGCAATCTTTTCACATTGAGGATGATGGCTTCTTTTAGACCGACGATCCTTGCTTCATATTTAGCCACATTATTGGTGCAGTTAAATGCCAACTGCCTGGAGATAGGGATCAGGACATCGTCATGGGAATAGAGCATCGCTCTTACTCCACTTCCTTTTAAATTGGCAGCTCCATTGAAGAAAAGTGTCCACTCTCCTGCCTTCTTTTCTTCTTCTCCCTTAATAAGGAGGATGTCCTCATCAGGGAAGAAGGTCTTCAGTGGTTGATAATCAAGCAGGGAGTGTGCTACTAGGTGCTCAGCTAATGCTTGCCCTTTGATTGCTTTCTGAGTGACATAGGTGATGTCAAATTTAGAAAGTAGCAGTTGCCATTTTGCGATCCTACCTATTAATGCCGACTTTTCGAACAAGTATTTTAATGGATCCATGTGAGTGAGCAGAAGGATCAGGTAGGCGATCATGTATTGTCGAAGCCATTGCATTGCCCGTACCAGAGAGAGACACGTTTTCTCTGAGCTAGAATACTTGGATTTGTAGCTAGTGAACCTTCAGCTTTAGTAGTAGATCGCTTGTTCCTTCCTTCCTGAAATGTCGTGTTGGCCAAGGACACACCCGATCGCTTTTGCTGTGAAGGAGATATATAACAACAATGGTCTACCTGGTGTAGGTGGCATCAGCACTGGAGGTTTCAGTAGATACCTCTTGATCTTATTAAAGGCCGCTTGGCAATCGTAGTTCCATTCTTTTGGCAAGTTTTTTCTTAGGAGCTTGAATATGGGCTCACAAATGAGTGTGAACTGAGCGATAAATCGGCTGATGTACTGTATTCGCTCGAGGAAACCTAAATTTCTTTCTCAGTCCTTGGAGATGGCATTTCGATGATTGCTTTTGTCTTGGTTTTGTCAACCCTAATGCCATCTTTGCTGACAATGAAGCCTAGCAGCTTGCCCTCAGTTACGTCAAATAAACATTTTTGCGGGTTGAGGCAGAGCTTAAACTTTTATAGTCTATCGAAGAGTTTCTTGAGGTCTTCAAAGTGTCCTTCGATTGTGCTAGATTTTACGACCATATCGTCCACATAGACTTCCATCTCCTTATTTTTTATGTCGTGGAATAGAGCAGTCATGGCTCGCTGGTATGTAGCCCCCGCATTTTTTAACCCAAATGGCATAGCTCGATAGTAGAAAGTTCCCAACGATGTGATGAAGGATGTCTTCTCGCGGTTTTCAATAGCCATCTTGATTTGATTGTGGTCGGAGAAACTGTCCATGAATGAGAAGATTTTGTCCAGTTGTATTATCTACCAGTGTGTCGATGTGAGGCAGTGGGAAATCATCTTTGAGACTGGCTTTATTCAGATCCCGGAAGTCTATGCACATCCTAACTTTACCTTCTTTCTTTGAAGCTGGTATGATATTTGTGAGCCATTCTGAGTAATTGGAGAGTACCAGGAATCCCACGTTGTCTTGCTTGATAAATTCATCACGAACTTTCAGGGCCCATTCTAGCTTCATTCTTCAGAGCTTTTGTTTGACCGGCTTCATTTCAGGCTTTATTAGTAGGTGATGTATTACCAGTTCTTCGTTAAGTCCAGGCCTATCTTCGTAGGAGAAAGCAAAGTTGGATAATCTCAGCTTCAAGAATTCCATCATCCTCTGCTTGCATTCCTGAGGTAAGGATATACCAATGCATACTTCTCTCGGGAGTTCCGGTGATCCCAACTTTACAATTTCAAAATCATCCATAACAACATTGGCCTTTGTTTTGAACCTTTTAAGGGAATCCTCTAGTTCAAGAGTCGGGTCATCATTTCCCTCATCTTGGGCTTCATCCAAACTCATGAGTTCAAAGTCTAACTCTAGATCAAAATCTTATGAGTCGACCTTGAACTCTAGTGCTATGACTAGTGTGTTTGGCACACTATTGTTTGTGAGTTTTGAAGGGTTTTCCACTATTTTTTATTTTTGAAGAGTTTCTGTTTTTTTTTTTTTTTGGGATTTTGACAAGTATCTAATTTTTTTTGTTATTTTTTAAATACTATTATTTTTGAATTTTGGGGGTTTCTTGATTTTTTTTATTCTAAGGGATCCCGAACAGGACGGTGTTGCAAACCATGACTGATCCTGACCTGGTTTGGGATGTCAATTGCTATTTACATTGGCATTTTTTTATTGGTTCCCTTAAATGGTTTACTGGCCTATTCGACTATCAGGGGACTGGCTGACCAATTTTGTTCCTTCCACCTCCTGATCTTGCTGGCTTAATCCAGCTATATTGACAGGTCATCTGATCCAATGACCATGATATCTGTTAGACTGGGTTTAGAATCCGTGTCTGAATCATTTTCTTTGCTCAGAAGTTGGAGCTCTTCTGGCTCCGCCAATCCACATTCCTGTGAGATCTTGACGTCCGTCCAGTCAAGGGAAGGCCACTGCCCTTTTTCGATCCAATGAATGGGTTGCTTTTGCCCCTTGTTGTTCTGAGTGGCTGGTGGGAGGTTCTCTTCCTGGTTGATGATGGGGATAGGTGGCTCGTTGTCCTTGTCTGTTGGTCCTGTAGAGGGCACCTCTTCCCTTGATTGTAGTCTTTTGCGGGTGATCTCGCTCTCATGCCCCCAGTTTTATCTGATGGGTCGGGTGGTTTTGCCCCTTACATTGGATGTTCTTTTAGGGTCCCAATAATCTTATCCCATCGTATTAGTGGCCAGATGGATTCCTAGCCGTGACTTTCAGATAAATTCAGACCTTAGAATTAGTCTTTTAGGTTAGACACCTTGTCTTCACAAACCATCCTAGATTTTACAAACTGGATAGGTGTGCATTTGAATGGTTGTCTCTTCTTAGGCCTTGCGGCTTGCTCCTCCGGTGAGGGTCAATACTCCAGTCCCTGTCTTCATTCATTTGCCATAGCTTGTCTTATTATCATACCTTTTCCATGGAATTCAGTACGATGGTTAAGGATCTGACGTTTAGCAGGAGGGAGACATATTTTGAAGCGAATGGGTAGGGATTGGTGATGGAATTCACAATTTCAAACTCAAAACTATGATACGGTATGTCACCCTCCACATACTGAATATTGATTACCAGGATATCAGGTTCAGGGGTAGCAATTGCTACTAGTAAGATGATCTCAGGTTCGGCCAGTACAGAGATGATTCTATTCCTAGAAGGAAATTTAACCATTTGGTGAAGAGTTGATGGGATGGCCTCGACGGCATGGAGCCAGGGTCGTCCTAGCAAGAGGTTTAACGAGGCAGAGATATCAATAACCTGAAAAGTGACAATGGATACATCTGGTCTGATTTGTATCTCTATGTCTATTTCTGCCTCTAGTTGCCTTTAGGAATTGTCAAAGGCTCTGACGCTCATGTTACTAGGTCTGAAGGAGGATGGTTCGATCCTAAGATGATCAACAGTTCTCATGGGGCGGATATTCAAGCTTGATTTGTTATCAATAAGGACTCGGGGGACCTTGAGATCCTTGTAATGGACAATTATGTTGAGTGAATGCCCATGTTTGTGGCCTTTTGGTGACAGATCCTCGTTAGTAAATGTGATCGCCTGTGGTGCAAGGAGCTGCCATATCATGTGTGCAATCATTTCAGGTGGTATGTCTGGAGATATGTGTGCATCGTTCAAGGTCTTTGCAAATATTTATTGGTGTGACCTTGATGTACACGGCAGTTCCCAAATGGAGATTTATACATGAATGGTTTTAAGCTAAGCCGCTACATCGTGTGCAGCTTTAGTCTTATTAGTCGTTCCTGACAAAGCTCATTAGGCTTCATTCTGATTCTGATTGTCTCTCCAGAAGCACCTTCTGTTAGGATTCATGTTGTCGACCTTAACGCACTCGAGGTAATGCCATGGGACTGCTTTCGTGTCATAGGGAGGGACTGATCTTCCTTCTAGGAATACCTGATCTTGAGATAACGGTGGAGTTACTGATTTTGGTATGTTTCGTGGTGGATAAGATGTCTTTCCTTGGAACACAACCAAATCTTCCTGGGGTTTTGGTTATTTTATGACAGGACCTTCCTCCCCTCTTTAGGGTGTGTTTTGTGGGGGAGGGACCCTTCTGGCATGTGCCGGTTGATGGGGTAAGAGGAGAAAACTTGGAGATTGTTCCTAGGCAGGAGGTACCCCTTGCAAGACCAGCGAAGTTAGATCTGGGGGTCATCCTTATAAGATGAGAGGTTCAGAGTGTGACCTGTCTAAGCTTTGTGTGTGGAATTTGATGCTGGGGGTGCCCCTTGGAGGATGAGAGGCACTACTGCTGGTGTTGCTTCCAAAAATACCTATAGTTCGGGTGGGGTTATCTGTTGATGCCCCCATGAACAATTTCCTGGGTCAGGCATGATTGCATGTATGGATTGATGAGTAAAAGAGTTCGAAGGACATACTTCCTCAATGTTGTTGATGGTAGAGGTGCCCGAAGAACTAGGCCCTGATTGATGTGATGGTAAAGGATTTTGGAGAATGTTGGCCTGAATCGTAGCACTGGCTTGAGGGGTGATCCTAATCTTCTGGCTCTCGATCAAGTCTTGGACCACGTGTTTCAAAGAGAATCAGCGGTTTGTTGGATGGCCTCGAGATTGGTGATATGCAAAGTACTCATTTTCATTGTAACTGGGAAGTAAGGGATTTGGTAGAGGCCAAGATTAGAGTGGTGTGAGAAGTTGTTTTTGCACTAACATTGTCATGATCTGGTTACATGTTTGTGCTAATGGAGTGAATTTTCTGGCCAACATTGTTTGCTTATTCTGGTATGGGTACTGTGTATTCCCCCTGGGCGGCTGCTGCTACTGTTGAGGCGGCTATAACTGATATCCCTGTTGGGTTTGTTGTGGATGGTATTGTCGGTTTTGATGTTGCTCTTAATGTGGAGCATATTGATTGCCTTGAGTGGCTACCACGATATTGTTCACTTTTGTGGTATGTTGCACGTGAGTAGTGCCATTTCCATTCCCATACCCGATGGGTTTTCCCTTAATTTTGTTTCTCTTGATTGAGGAGGCCTAATGTGGTCATGGGGTGTAATGACCCTGAAAATTTTCTGCTAATCTTTCCTTAGTAGCTTTTTGGGGTAATTAGCGCTTAACTCCATTGCTTGTGAAATTTGCATCAATCACATTAAATTGGATCTGCATGACTCAAAACCTGTAGATTAGTTAGCGCTATATTACTCTGAAATCTGGGATTCATCGCTAAAGCCAGTTGCTCTTGGGATTTTTTGGAAGTTCTGGATCGGACCTGGACCGCACGTCGAAAGTCCGATAGCAATGATCTTAGGCTGTTGCGGTCACCATGTTGGACTTGACCATCACCTCGAAAATCAAGTCCAGATGATGTTTTGGGTCAATTTGATTGAGTCTGGAGTGAAGAGTGTGAGAGCGGTTGGAAATTTAATAAGATTTTATGAAATCTGAGTAGTGTCGCTTGCGCGACGATTTTAAGCAATCTGACCGTTGGATTCTGACCCAATTTCACCCTCGGATCAGGGAAGATGGTCCAGGCATGTCCTTGTACTTGTGGACCTGATCGAGATTCGGTGACCGTTGAATTGAGTGTGGTCCGCCACAGCTGATCTGAAGATCCGGTCGGTACGAAAACTCAGCTTGACCTAGATCCATGGTCAGTGAGCTTAAGTCCGACCTTTCGTGGTAATAGGCCCATCAGAAGTGCTTCGTTGGATCGTGAGAGGCTGGTTTTGGTTATACCCTAAGTATACCTTGGCCCTGGGGTTATTTTCATCAATGTTAGGCCTATTTATAGACCTTAAAACCCTAGCTCTCTTTTCCATACGAATTTCCTAACCCTACCTAAGAAAGAGAAAGGAAAAGAGAGAGAAAGTGAGAGAGAAGTTGGTGAATCATCTTAGATTCTTTCCTGTTCTTCTTCTTCCTTGAACCTTCACTTTTGAATCGTTATTCCGGCGATTCTGAGTTCATCTTTGGGTAAGTTAACCTAACCCTAATCTGTGTTAGAGATTAGAATAGTCTTTGAATCGTTATTCCGGCAATTCTGAGTTCATCTTTTGACGAAGACATATCGTCTGAAATCAGTTCGGTGTTCTTTTCTGGATTAAGGTGCGGACTTTAATCGTATAGGTTATGGTTTTCAAGGCTTTCAATGCCAGTGAATGATTTATTCTTGCTATGGATGAGATTTCACATGCCAAATGTTATGTTTACTTTGCGTTCCTGATATGCATGTGTTATATTGAGATTTGTGTATTCTATGTGTATGTATAAAGTACCGTATGCGTATAAAATATGCACATGTGTTTGCCATGATTATTTGTCATGTATGTATGCTAGATGTATGTGTGACAACTCGGTAAAAGGAATTGTCCAAATGTGTGTATTTCAACATACGTCATGTATGTTGTATTATGTATTCTAAGTGTTTGTAGAAATGTCTTAATGATCTAAAGTGTGATATATCAACCTAGTATGGGCATTGAGAAGCGATTCTCAACTCTCCCACTAGTGTGTATGATTTCCTTCATGCAAGTTATATTCCTTGTTGTTTAATTTCAAGTATTACTTATGTGAAAATCCATGTTAAGTTGATATTCTTCAGATGCTTACATACATATGATTTGAGTTGTTGTTCCATTACTATTCTAAATTGTTGATATTAATATCTGTTATAGTGGGATGTGTTTGGGACTATGAATTAGTCCAGGAAATCGATAATCGACCTTAACATCGTGGCTGAGGTTGCTTTCACCACGAAGGACGTGATTAGACGAACCCGAGTCGTATTAGAGTTGTCGGCAGTGGTTTGGCCACGCGGAGTGTTTGCGCACTCTATGTCGTTCAACCCAACGTGCGCTCGTGCTAGTCGAGTTCGCCAAGTAACCCGATTGTCCGATGTATGCTCACCATGTATGGACGCTACTGTTTGAATCTAAGGTACCAAACTTACCAATGAAATCCTATTAATCATGGTACCTTGATCCGCTAAGACTCATGAGCCGGACATGGTGGTATGGGACACCGTGGTCGAGCTGTCGGCCTACGCTGGGGTGACGAGCCTCCCCGTAGTGACCAGTGAGCAACTAAACTCGTGAGCCGATTATGGTGGTATGGGACACTATATTCATGCTGTCTGCATACATTGATTGGTGACGAGCCCTTTGTAGTGACCTCGAGCATGCCTGGATACCGCATTGAGGTGACGAGCCTTAGTGTAGTAACGAAGGTGTGATAGGCGTGCATTGATTGGTGACGAGCCCTTTGTAACGACCTGAAAACATATGATCGTATGAGATTGCCTAGGACTGACGACCCTAGAATGGATCACTGTTTGGATGGTGATATGAGGAAGGTACCTTAGCTTCCCAATCCTGCTGTATGAAAAGGACTAATAACTACTTGGTAATCATGTTCATGCACTACATTTGCATGTGCTTTATAGACGTGGCGCACTTTGAGGCGATGTCATGCGTAACGTAAGATGAAGACGCTGAGGGTGTACGCGTGAGGGCACGCATCATTCTGCATGCATCCTTGCATTAACAAGAGTACTTAGGACATGTTTAATTGTTCTGCTTTATCATTACTGCTTGATTGAACTGATGACATGTTAACCTGTGCTTTATTGTTCCACTGAGTTGATCACTCACTCTCACGTTCTGGGGCGGTGTTAAACACCCACCAGACTCTGTCTTAGCTGCTGATGTTGCAGATGTTGATGCGACTTTTGAGGCAGAGCGGGAGATTGATGATGATGAGGCTGCTTTCTCTTTTATGCAGTTTTTAAACGGGTTCTAGTGAGCCTTGTTCTGATGCGCAGGATGCTGGGATTTCTTTGGGAATTAAATGATGTAATTTGATACTTGTAATTTTGATAGCAACACTTACATTGCAACCTGGTATGTATTTGTACTTCAGGGATTTGCACATGTGAACATATGATTCTATAAGTCTTCCGCTTGCTTTCTTCACTTATCCCTGAATTATATCTGTGCTTTGGCTTAATCTATTCTATGTTTTATGCACTAATACAAACAACATACATCCATCATTAAATATGTTGCATAAGTGATGTTTTGGAACTCGGGAGCTGAGTTATGCTCGACCCCCGAATTTTAGGGTGTTACAAGTTGGTATTAGAGCATTATTTGGATTAAACCGGACCTGAGTTATGGTCACACACCGCACGCTGTTGCCACCTTACTGTATTTGGGTGTGAGTTTATTGTAGATTGTGTGTTTATGTTCCGTAGCTTCTATCAGCGAAAGTTTACTGAAAACGATCGCCGAGATCGAGTCTGTGCTCTCTCCTGATCACACACAGCGACCTGAAACCTTTCCTAGACCATCTATTAATGAGTTTAGATGGTTTATCATCCTATTTCAACCCTTAAATCTTCAAGAAATCTCTATTTGTATCAGATTTCTGCCCGAATGGTCCGATAGGCGTCGAATCATGCAAGGGGCCGATCGGGGCATTTCTAGTGGGGCCCAGGGGGGACCCACATCATTTTGAGCATGGGGGACCAGGAGGACCTCGCCCAAACGGCAAGGCATCGCCGGATGGTCCAGAGACCGGCGATGCCATCGCTGGCTTGGCGAGGCCTCGCCAATCAGCGAGCCAGGCTGGGCGGGCCGGTTCTTATCCCAGCCTCTACCTATTCTCCAGCCTGGATGAGCTGGGAAAAGTTTACATAGGGGTATGAGATCAGGTATCCAGAGATATTAGGATTCGATGAATGAACTATCATGGAAATTTGTTCCTCATCATTGATGGGGTTTATCATCTTGGCGGCCATGGCCCACCAACGTCCCACATATGCGGACAATGATTCGTCTGCTTTTTGTCTCAAGGCAACCAAGTCTGCTATTGTTGGAGCCATGTTCAGATTGTAAGAGAATCGATCAATGAAGCCTAGGAAAGTCTTTCTCAACTCTGAATCTGATGGCTATCGAGTGACGTATACCAATCCAAAGCGTCACCCTTAAGGGATTTCTGGAAGAGCCATATCCATCCTCTATCATTCCCTGCGATCGCATTAAGCTCCCCATAAAAGGCTTTTAAATGTGCTGTGGGGCACCCACTACCATCATATCTTTTGAACTTTGGTACCTCAAAGTTTTAAGGTACCCTAGCATCCGGAAAGGGACATAAATCCTTAAACTTAGTGTATGGATAATCCACTCCTTGTTACTTTTGCAGCTGATTTTGTATCAACTGGAGCTGTTCTTGTAACTCCTCAATTTCTGATCGGTTTGCTTGAAGGCACCTTGTCCCTTGCTACATAGCTTGGGCTGCTTCTTCATCATAAGGGTCTATTTCATCGATCCTATGATTTCCATGGATGGGGGGTTGTTGAAAAGATGATGGGCTCCCGGTTGTGGGTGGTAGTTGGAATTGAACTCCGCTCCCCTTTGGGGGAGGGTGTGATGTCCGAAAGTGGCTCCTGCTTGGAGTATCTGCCAGATCCTGATTGTGACTCTCGTTAGGTGGAGTATGTTTGAAAAGGCCAAGCTATGTGTCCTAGAGGGGGGGGGGGGGGTGTCATGCCCCAAACTTGGAAACCGGGCTCACAAAATTTTCGATCGCCAGATCCGGTGCTGACAGCCTCCGTAGTACCCCATTCTCGGCTCCCAGTGTATATACGCCAGATTCCGATCCTGGGATCCTACAAGGAGGATTTTCCAATGTACATTTATCTCGTAATGAGCATAACCACAAGATTACCCAAATCACAAAGGCAACATCATCATCATCATATATCCACTAATATAATCGTTTGGGTACAATACTGAAAGGGAAATACATATATAAAATAAATTAAAGCTCCAGAAGACCGCTGCACGCTCTAGGCTCAATGCTGCTGCAACCTAACATCACCTGCACGCATCCATCGTGCATAAGCTTATAGAAAGCTTAGTGGGCGGTGAAAGTGTGTGCATAAGGTAAGTGCCAAGTAAGCAATATCAGAGTAATCAGAGTAAGCAGAAATACTGATAAATGCATAATCATACAATATCAGAAACACTAGCAAGATCATAAATCATACGAAATCAGAGTAATACGAAAATATACTGATAGGCCCATAAATACCATCAGTCTTATCCAGGCTATGCGACGCAGAAATATAATAAAGACAATATCATATACTGATGAAGCAATGTAGATCAACTATGCAATGCGGAGACAACAGGCCTAATATCATATGCTGCTGATGTAATGCAATATACAAATCCTGATGAGTCCACGAATACCATCAGTCGTATCTAGGCCGTATAATGGAGAAACATAGCAACCTAAAATGCTAAGTACTACGGATACAATGTGGTATGTGGTGCGAATGAAATGACCATGCTGGAGTGTAAAGTTGGGATGATAGTACGTAGTATCGCAGGCTATGGGGTCCACCACTAGGGACTTCTATCCAAACCAGTCCCATACCTAAATTTGGATAGTCAGACTCAATGTGGTGAACTCCTGATCTCAGGTTAGTCGCGTGCCCAACCGAAATCCTCGCCATGTGAAGGTACATGTAACAAATAGTTACGCACCACCAGCCCGAGTGGATAGTGAATGAATGAATATGCAATTCTTGCTCAATCAGTCCACATATTAGTAAGGTTACTCTTTGGGAAATCGTCGGGGTCTATTACACTCCAAACTAGGTTGCCGCCCCATCGCGTGCAACAATGAGTGAAAGAGACCTCACTATCCGCCTGCCGATATCGGGCTCAGCTCGTCGATAGTGAACCCATTCCTCAAGCTGGTCAGACTCAGCCTAGCATTGCCCCCTCCTCTCGGGCAAGTAAGGCCGTACCCCCTTCCAACCGACCACGACATAGTGGGAGACACGGCCTAACGGTTTATGGCCCTCATGCGCTCGTGCATCTACTCGGTCTAGACGTTGGAGCAACCTCTGGAACCAAGAGGGTTTAGGAACTTTCACCCAGGGATATCTATAGCACCCCATGTAGAACAGATTTTCGGGATCCCATCTGGCCATCCACGATAAGCCTGTAGAGGTTATGACCTTGATGTTGCTAGGGCGTACAGTAATCATAATGCAAGATGCATGAGTCATACAGTCCAGTCATGCATCAATCCTGCGCATACCGTGTGCTCATGTGAGATTACCTCCGCCTATCAGGGAGTCTCATAACAACATGCTCAATGACATATGTAATGATCAACCTCATCTCATAACAAACATGCAGATGATACGTATGAGCATGTATCATGATGCTATGCTGTCACATACTCGTAATCGGCAACATCAATCAATCTCGACAATGTGGACATTTAACCAGCATTGCCCTCGAGAAATGACCCACATAAAGCCTAATATATAGTAGACTCATGGCCTCATACAAGGACCTAATATACAACACCATCAGCCTTACTCAAGGGCCACATATACACAATAGGTGGGCCCTGCTCATGGGCTTCAAATACATGACATGTGGGCCCTACACACAGGTCATGAATACATCAAACATGTCATACATCATGGGCCTAATACATATCACAATGGCCTTGCCCATAGGCCACGAATACACAACAATGGGCCTTGTCCATGGGCCATGAATACATCACAGTAGGCCTCAACTATGGTTCGCATATACATCATATAGGTCTCGATAATTGGAATCGACACTCTAAATTGGTCTCAACAATTGGGGTCGGCCTATACAATCGACCTTGACAATCAGAATAGGCTTCGATACTCGGCCTCATCAATCGGGATCGATCGATAATCAGAATCGGTAAATCGGTCATGATATTCAACCCCGATCGCTAATTAGAATCGACAAATCGGTCACGACAATCGAATCGATCGATAATCAGAATCGGTAAATCGGCCACGACAATTGGGATCGATCGATAATCAGAGTTGGCAAATCGGTCATGACAATCGGATCAATCGATAATCAGAATCGACAAATCGGTCACGACAATCGAATCGATCAATAATCAGAATCGACAAATCGGTCACAACAATCAGGATCGATCGATAATTAGAATCGGCAAATAGACCACGGCAATCAGAGTCGGTAATCGGTCACGACAATCGAAATCGATCGATGATCAGAATCGACAAATCGGTCACGGCAATCGGAATCGATCGATGATCAGAATCGACAAATCGATCACGACAATCGGAGTCGGTAATCGGTCACAATAATCGAAATCGATCGATAATCAGAATCAGCAAATCGGTCACACCAATCAGAATCGGCAATCGGCCACGATAATTGGGATCAATCGATAATCAGAATCCGCAAATCGGTCACATCAATCGGAATTGGCAATCGGTCACGTCGTTCGGAATCGGCAATCGGAATGGGCCTAACAAGGCCTAAGGGAAGGTCACAATGTGGACATCCAACCATCATTGCTCATCAATGTGGACATCTAACCAACTTTGCTCCCAAGGAGTGGCCCACATAGAGCCATACGCATAGTGGCCCTTGGCCTTACGTATAATCACGATGGGCCTCATTTACGTCACATAGGCCTCGTCATATGGGCCAACAAACATCTCATCAGGCCTCGAATACACAACAGGTGGACCTCGCACCTGGGCCTCAAATATATCATAACGGGCCTCGCACCTGGGCCTCATATGTTAAGTGGGCCACCTCACATGGGCCGCATTATATGGGTCACACCATCGGCTTCATGTATATCAAATAGGTTGCATCGGTGGGCCTCATATATATCAAGTCGGGCCCGATCTTATGTATTTTAAGACCTGACCTATTCATAAGATAACATAGGGATAAATGGAGTGAAAATAATACCAGCTTAATTAGAAACTACCATGGCCCTTAAAAGTTGAACGGTGGATGTCACTGTCTACTATTTAAATGGTGGGGTCCACTCGAACTTTAGATCTGACTCACCACTATCTTCCCATGCTATAAAATAATCTCACAATTGGTTGGATGGCATGGATACAACACTTACATCATGGTGGGCCCCACCGTTCAAATAGTGGGCAGTGTCAACATACATTAATGTTGGGCCTGCTGCCAATAAAGGAGGAGCTAGATGGCTGCTGCCCGACAACTTACTGCACTAGGAGGGCAAAGGTGGGTCCCACGTAGGGCCCACCACCATATACATATTATAAAATATATAATATGAAATATATATAATATATAATATATACTATAATATATATAGTGGTGGGACCCACAGAACTCGCTGTCGCCAGATGACAATGGGCCCCACCAACGAAACAGATGGACGGCGTGCCAAAACACATACATCACGTGGGGTCTACAGCCCACTGACGTTTAGAGAGAGAGAGAGAGAGAGCAGCACGTGGCTGCCTCTCCTCTTTTCTTTTCCTTTTTCTTTTCTTTTTTTTTATTTTTTCCTTCTCTGACACAACCAGAGACACAACAGAGGTGGGTTCCATGCAGGGCCCACCATATATATATACATAGGAAAAGGTAAAGCATGCTCGTCGAGCTGTGTGGGCCCCACCATTGATGTTTGCCAAACATCTAACCCATCGGTCAGATGCACCATTCCAGCATGGGCCTAGGTCTCAAAAATCAAGTCAGTCCGTGACTTATGTGGGCCGCACCAAATACAACAGTTAAGAGGGCTACCCTCCATTGAAAACATTCATAATCATTATCAGGCCCACCGAGATGGGGTTTACAAATCCTGCCCACCCATTGCGGGTGTCCCACTTGAATGAAGGGTCAGACCAAGTTCCAGACGCATCCAAAAACTGGGGTGGGTCCCACGGACACCAAGACCTCAGCGTTGAATGAGGTATCTTTCATTCAGTCTACCATGTGAGCTATGGGGGCCCACCGTTGAAACGAGTAGCTCCACTCAGTCTGCCCATAGAACAATGTATTTGGGCGTTAGGGAGGGCCCCACATGAGGGGGTGGGTCCCACCGTCCAAGGACGGTGGACACCACATTGCATGGTGGTGTGGCCACGCCAACTGGATGGACGGTGTGGATGGGTCCCATGGACCTCACACCCTTGCAGTACAGTCATGTCTTTACACACTCATGTCAGCACACTCATGTTAACACACACCCTCCATGTTAGTACACACTCATGTCAGCACACACCCTCCATGTTAGCCATCTTCATAAGGATCAATACCATGACCACAGTGTTTGAAAGGAGGTATCTCCACGCAGCCTGCCAGTAGAGTTATGGGGCTGGGTGTCACTGGCCAGCGTCCAACCCTCACACTGGACGTGTGATCGTAACACAAACATCATGGTGGGTCCCATAGGGACGTGGCCCACCTGAATTTTTTAAATCAAGCCGATATTTGTGTTTTCCCCACATCCAGGCCCACCCAAGAATGGTCCGCAAGGTGGGCCCTTACGGATGGGACGGTGTGGATCATACATGAAAAGGGGGGAGGATCCACAATACATGAGAAAGAGAGAAAGGGAGAGAGAGAGGAAGGAATCGGGTGGAGGAGAGGCCCCGCCACTATGGGCCCCTCAATACAAAGCATTCATCAAGATGGGTCCCACCAAATGTGGGCCCTTAAATCACAAAAAAAAGAAATAAAGATCACCCACCTTAGGATCTTCTTCTTCATTCTTCCACCAACGCATTGTAGAGCTTCAAGGGAACAAGATTCAATGGTTGAGATCGATTTTAGGGGTTGGGATTGGGTGATAGGAAGGTGGGCCACACATGGCTTCTCCATGGAAGACATGGACGATTCTTCTCTTGGGGTTGCTTGGGAGAATGAGAGAAAATGAAAGAGTGATGGGAGTTGTACGGATGGATGACATGGAGTGTATGGGTGAGGGATGGGGCAAATTGACTTTTTGGGCATGAGATGAGATGGGGTATGGGTAGCATTGCCTTGTTGGCATGAAAGGCATGGGAGAGGTAAGGTCTTGGTTGACTTGGTGGAAAGAGGAGGGTATGGGTAGAGATTCCATTCTCTCAACCAGGAATCTTCCTGGAAATAGCGCACACGTTGCCTGCGGTGTTTCCTCGATTTATTTTCAAGTCCATAACTCTTGGCGTGGGTATCCATCGATACACGAGACGCGACATCAGAACCGCGGCGACGGCGCGGTCGCAAGGGTTCAAGTTTCGGGTTGAGCCGACTTTGGAATACGGGATACGACTCAGGGGTGCGTGCAATTGGTATTTACAGGTCACGAGTCACCGAAATTCGACCGAAAGGACCGCAGAAGCCTACGAAACTGTACGGTATAGGATACGGGTCTCACAGCTCTCTCGTCCTAATAAAAATTTTATCCTCGAAATTTAAACTACAATACAACCAATACGAAGCTCACCAATGGAGGAAAATCCTACCACAATAGATGTAATCAGAACACCACAACGAACATAATCAAACACCTAAGAGATGGGGTCAACGACCACGAATCTAGCCTCTTGCTCCCAAGACGCCTCGTCAGTACTACGATGATCCTACTGATCCTCGGATCCCAAATCCGAAATGATCGAAAATGAAATACTATGCAGCCTCATAATCTCAACGGTAGGTAGCTATATTAGAAAATCTCTAAGTTATTCGAACTTGGGGATCTAATCATTCTAAGTTCTCACCAACCATAGAGTGCAAGATAACTAGCAGCAGATATGTGATGTTATCTTCAGGTATTCCCAAGTTATGCTCTGATACCAACTTTTGTCATGCCCCAAACTTGGAAACCGGGCTCACAAAATTCCCGATCACCAAATCCGGTGTTGACAGCCTCCGTAGTACCCCATTCTCGGCTCCTAGCGTATATACGCCAGATTCTGATCCTGGGATCCTACAAGGAGGATTTTCCAATGTACATTTATCTCGTAATGAGCATAACCACAAGATTACCCAAATCACAAAGGCAACATCATCATCATATATCCACTAATATAATCGTTTGGGTACAATACTGAAAGGGAAATACATATATAAAATAAATTAAAGCTCCAGAAGACCGCTGCACGCTCTAGGCTCAATGCTGCTGCAACCTAACATCACCTGCACGCATCTATCGTGCATAAGCTTATAGAAAGCTTAGTGGGCGGTGAAAGTGTGTGCATAAGGTAAGTGCCAAGTAAGCAATATCAGAGTAATCAGAGTAAGCGGAAATACTGATAAACGCATAATCATACAATATCAGAAACACTAGCAAGATCATAAATCATACGAAATCAGAGTAATACGAAAACATACTGATAGGCCCATAAATACCATCAGTCTTATCCAGGCTATGCGACGCAGAAATATAATAAAAACAATATCATATACTGATGAAGCAATGTAGATCAACTATGCAATGCGGAGACAACAGGCCTAATATCAGATGCTGCTGATGTATTGCAATATATAAATCCTGATGAGTCTACGAATACCATTAGTCGTATCTAGGCCATATAATGGAGAAACATAGCAACCTAAAATGCTAAGTACTACGGATACAATGTGGTATGCGGTGCGAATGAAATGACCATGCTGGAGTGTAAAGTCGGGATGATAGTACGTAGTATCGCAGGCTATGGGGTCCACCACCAGGGACTTCTATCCAAACCAGTCCCATACCTAAATTTGGATAGTCAGACTCAATGTGGTAAACTCCCGAATCCATGAATTCCATGAGTCATACCAAGGTTATGCAATGCGAGGCATGGATGATGTCAGCCATACCAAGGCCATGCGGTGTGGAATGTAACTCAAGCACATCAATCCTCATCTAAGTCCACATATCAGTAAGGTTACTCTCTGGAAAATCGTCGGGGTCTATTACACTCCAAACCAGGTTGCCGCCCCATCACGGGCAACAAGGTGAGTGAAAGAGACCTCACTATCCGCCTGTCGATATCGAGCCCAGCTCGTCGATAGCGGACCCATTCCTCGAGCTGGTCAGACTCAGCCTAGCGTTGCCCCCTCCTCTCGGGCAGGTAAGGCCGTACCCCCTTCCAACCGACCATGACACAGTGGGAGACACGGCCTAACGGTATATGGCCCTCATGCGCTCGTGCATCCACTCGGTCTAGACGTTGGAGCAACCTCTGGAACCAAGAGGGTTTAGGGACTTTCACCCAGGGATATCTATAACACCCCATGTAAAACAGATTTTTGGGATCCCATCTGGCCATCCACGATAAGCCTGTAGAGGCTATGGCCCTGATGTTGCTAGGGTGTACAGTAATCATAATGCAAGATGCATGAGTCATACAATCCAGTCATGCATCAATCCTGCGCATACCGTGTGCTCATGTGAGATTACCTCTGCCTATCAGGGAGTCTCATAACAACATGCTCAATGACATATGTAATGATCAACTTCATCTCATAACAAACATGCAGATGATGCGTATGAGCATGTATCATGATGTTATGCTGTCACATACTCGTAATCGGCATCATCAATCAATCTCGACAATGTGGACATTTAACCAGCATTGCCCTCGAGAAATGACCCACATAAAGCCTAATATATAGTAGACTCATGGCCTCATACAAGGACCTAATATACAACACCATCAGCCTTACTCAAGGGCCACATATACACAACAGGTGGGCCCTGCTAATGGGCTTCAAATACATGACATGTGGGCCCTACACACAGGTCATGAATACATCAAACACGTCATACATCATGGGCCTAATACATATCACAATGGCCTTGCCCATAGGCCACGAATACACAACAATGGGCCTTGCCCATGGCCATGAATACATCATAGTAGGCCTCAACTATGGTTCGCATATACATCATATAGGTCTCGACAATTGGAATCGACACTCAGAATCGGTCTCAACAATCGGGGTCGGCCTATACAATCGACCTCGACAATCAGAATCGGCTTCGATACTCGGCCTCGTCAATCGGGATCGATCGATAATCAGAATCGGTAAATCGGTCACGATATTCAACCCCGATCGCTAATCAGAATCAGCAAATCGGTCACGACAATCGAATCGATCGATAATCCGAATCGGTAAATTGGCCACGACAATCGGGATCGATCGATAATCAGAGTTGGAAATCGGTCATGACAATCGGATCGATCGATAATCAGAATCGGCAAATCGGTCACAACAATTGAATCGATTGATAATCAGAATCGACAAATCAGTCACGACAATTGGGATCGATCGATAATTAGAATCGGCAAATCGGTCACGGCAATCGGAGTCGGTAATCGGTCATGACAATCGGAATCGATCGATGATCAGAATCGACAAATCGGTCACGGCAATCGGAATCGATCGATGATCAGAATCGACAAATCGATCACGGCAATCGGAGTCAGTAATCGGTCACAACAATCAAAATCGATCGATAATCAGAATCAACAAATCGGTCACACCAATCAGAATCGGCAATCGGCCACGATAATCGGGATCAATCGATAATCAGAATCGGCAAATCGGTCACATCAATCAGAATTGGCAATCGGTCACGTCGTTCGGAATCGGCAATCGGAATGGGCCTAACAAGGTCTAAGGGAAGGTCACAATGTGGACATCCAACCATCATTGCTCATCAGTGTGGACATCTAACCAACTTTGCTCCCAAGGAGTGGCCCACATAGAGCCATACGCATAGTGGCCCTTGGCCTTACGTATAATCACGATGGGCCTCATTTACGTCACATAGGCCTCGTCATATGGGCCAAATACATCTCATCGGGCCTCGAATACACAACAGGTGGACCTCGCACCTGGGCCTCAAATATATCATAACGGGCCTCGCACTTGGGCCTCAAATATATTATAACGGGCCTCACACCTGGGCCTCATATGTTAAGTGGGCCACCTCACATGGGCCACATTATATGGTTCACACCATCGGCTTCATGTATATCAAATAGGTCGCATCGGTGGGCCTCATATATATCAAGTCGAGCCCGCCCTTATGTATTTCAAGACCCGACCTATTCATAAGATAACATAGGGATAAATGGAGTGAAAACAATACCAGCTTAATTAGAAACTACCATGGCCCTTAAAAGTTGAACGGTGGATGTCACTGTCTACTATTTATATGGTGGGGTCCACTCGAACTTTAAATCTGACTCACCACTATCTTCCCATGCTATAAAATAATCTCACAATTGGTTGGATGGCATGGATACAACACTTACATCATGGTGGGCCCCACCGTTCAAATAGTGGGCAGTGTCGATATACATTAATGTTGGGCCTACTGCCAATAAAGGAGCAGCTAGATGGTTGCTGCCCGACAACTGGCTGCACTAGGAGGGCAAAGGTGGGTCCCACGTAGGGCCCACCACCATATACATATTATAAAATATATAATATGAAATATATATAGTATATAATATATAATATATACTATAATATATATAGTGGTGGGACCCACAGAACTCGCTGTCGCCATATGACAATGGGCCCCACCAACGAAACAGATGGACGGCGTGCCAAAACACATACATCACGTGGGGCCTACAGCCCACTGACGTCTAAAGAGAGAGAGAGAGAGAGAAGCACGTGGCTACCTCGCCTCTTTTCTTTTCATTTTTTTTTAAATTTTTTCCTTCTCTGACACAACCAGAGACACAACAGAGGTGGGTTCCATGCAGGGCCCACCATATATATATACATAGGAAAAGGTAGAGCGTGCTCGTTGAGCTGTGGGCCCCATCATTGATATTTGCCAAACATCTAACCCATCGGTCAGATGCACCATTCCAGCATGGGCCTAGGTCTCAAAAATCAAGTCAGTCCGTGACTTGTGTGGGCCGCACCAGATACAACAGTTAACAGGGCTACCCTCCATTGAAAACATTCATAATCATTATCAGGCCCACCGAGATGGGGTTTACAAATCCAGCCCACCCATTGTGGGTGTCCCACTTGAATGAAGGGTCAGACCAAGTTCCAGCCGCATCCAAAAACTTGGGTGGGTCCCACGGACACCAAGACCTCAGCGTTGAATGAGGTATCTTTCATTCAGTCTACCACGTGAGCTATGGGGGCCCACCGTTGAAATGAGGTACCTCCACTCAGTCTGCCCGTAGAACAATGTATTTGGGCATCAGGGAGGGCCCCACATGAGGGGTGGGTCCCACCGTCCAAGGACGGTGGACACCACATTGCATGGTGGTGTGGCCACGCCAACTGGATGGACGATGTGGATGGGTCCTATGGACCCCACACCCTTGCAGTACACTCATGTCAACACACACTCATGTCAGCACACTCATGTTAGCACACACCCTCCATGTTAGTACACACTCATGTCAGCACACACCCTCCATGTTAGCCACCTTCATTGGGATCGATACCATGACCACAGTGTTTGAAAGGAGGTATCTCCACGCAGCCTGCCAGTAGAGTTATGGGGCTGGGTGTCACTGGCTAGTGTCCAACCCTCACACTGGACGTGTGGTCGTAACACAAACATCATGGTGGGTCCCATAGGGACGTCGCACACCTAAATTTTTTTAAATCAAGCCGATATTTGTGTTTTCCCCACATCCAGGCCCACCTAAGCATGGTCCGCAAGGTGGGTCCCTACGGATGGGACGGTGTGGATCATACATGAAAAGGGGGAAGGATCCACAATACATGAGAAAGAGAGAAAGGGAGAGAGAGGAAGGAATCGGGTGGAGGAGAGGCCCCGCCACTATGGGCCCCTCAATACAAAGCATTATCAAGGTGGGTCCCACCAAATGTGGGCCCTTAAATCACAAAAAAAAAGAAATAAAGATCACCCACCTTAGGATCTTCTTCTTCATTCTTCCACCAACACGTTGTAGAGCTTCAAGGGAACAAGATTCAATGATTGAGATCGATTTTAGGGGTTGGGATTGGGTGATAGGAAGGTGGGCCACACATGGATTCTCCATGGAAGCCATGGACGATTCTTCTCTTGGAGTTGCTTGGGAGAATGAGAGAAAATGAAAGAGTGATGGGAGCTGTAAGGATGGATGACATGGAGTGTATGGGTGAGGGATGGGGCAAATTGACTTTTTAAGCATGAGATGAGATGGGGTATGGGTAGCATTGCCTTATTGGCATGAAAGGCATGGGAGAGGTAAGGTCTTGGTTGACTTGGTGGAAAGAGGAGGGTATGGGTAGAGATTTCATTCTCTCAACTAGGAATCTTACGATATAGGATACGGGTCTCACAGGGGGTAAATAGGACTACGCCAAATTTAAGCTTTAATAGCGGAATAAAAGAATATGATAGCCAAATAAAGGAAATCAATTCACAATGCAGAAATAAAAAGCAGCCTCAATAATCTAGTATTGAGAGATTGATACAAATGTTGTTCTAAGGACAACCTTATACCATAAAAACCAAGGGTTTATGGCAGGACAACCTTATTTCTAGAAAGTTCTTTATATCAAAAACTCAAACTGAAGAGGAATAAATAAATAGCAATGAATAGAAATATTAAACTATTACAACATTCCCCACAATGCTTGAAATGTAAATATTACAACATTCACATCCACACATACATCCCACAAACTTTGAATGATAAAAGATAGAAAATAAATCACACGTCCACAAAATACAAAGAGTTATAGTGGTTCGCCTGTGTGTTTACCAACTGTTAAACAACAGCAACACAGCTTGCTACTCCACTCCTAATATCCTCACTCAGTGGATATCAGTGTTCACTATAAAAATAGGTTTCTCAGGTTCACCTAGAACCTTCATAATTGTGTCTTTCAAATGGGCTTACACAATTTAAAAAACCCCACTTCTGAGTTTTCTGGCTCTCCTTAGATAACCAACAGATTAAGATTTTTCTAGCTTAATCTCAAATAAAACCAAAAGAATGAAATTTACAATAAAGTAAAATACCTAGATTTCTCATTTTATTGTAGCCTAAAAGAACCAAATCGAAGTGAAAGTTCGAATAGAAGTTCAATGTCCACTACTCATTTAAGAAATGGTTTTACGTTCTAGATTGATTTTAAATTAAACCAATTGGGCTAGCTATATTTGATTTTGATTCCAAGAATAAGGAATATGAAAATTCCTCTTATTCAGATTGGAATATAGAAATAAAATTAAATCAATGAAGCTAACAAAAGAGAATATTAAATATGCACAAATTAGCTTAAAATGAACACAAACTTATCTCAGAGTGATGCTTTGATTTTACTTGAATTGAGTTGTGAAACTCTAAAATTCGTCGTCTATTTATAGTTGAAGAAGCTCGTCTACAGTACGACTGGTCGTAGAAGAAACAGATTTTTAAAATTTTGAGCGTGATCCGATCAGACCGTTCAACGACTGGTCGTAGGGTGTCCACGACTGGTCGTGATCCCTCCATGACTGGTCACGACATACCCACGGCTGGTCATGAGAAACCAGAAATGGTTGCTGGAGTTAGAGTCGTAGAACCAGGACTGGTCATATTACGAGTCGTGTACTATTCACACGACCAGTCGAGAAGACACCAGGACTGGTCGTAGCTCAACCAAAAAATTCTGAAAAATTGCAACAACTCAGGACTATTCTTACAATTTCTTGGACTGGTTGAGCCAGTGTTAGGACTAGTTAAACAGGGTCCAGGACTAGTCTTAGAATAGTCCAAACATAAAAAGATTCAATTTGAATTATGTATACAAAATGACCTACCCTAAGGTCAATCTAAGGTCATTCATACCTTAAATGTGAAGAATGGACATTGAATCTTCATAAGATAGTTGACCTTTGAAGATTGTAAAACTTGGGATCTCTATACTTGATGTAGCATTGAACTTGAGATCTTCTAGAGCTTGAATTACACTTCATTTCGAGTTGTACACAAACTTGGGCCTTTGAACAAGATCACTTCTTTCGTTGTAGCTTGTATATGCATTTCTTGAAATGGTTTGAAGTAAATCTTCGTTCTTGAAATGGTTTAGAGAGGTGATGCAATGTCTTGATCATATATACTAATAAGATACACAAGACATAGATTGATGTTTTGGCACCACAAAATTTGACAACCAAAGGAGCATAAAAGCATAGCACTTACAATCTCCCCCTTTGTCAAATTTGTGACAAAACATACTCTACAATAATATCACCAATACACATTCAAAGAATAATGTATGCACTAGTTATAAGAGAAAACCAGTTACAACCTGGTTAAAGAATCATGCACCAGTTATCATCAACTAGCATATAACATTATGAACTAGGCATAGCATAGGCAAAACATCTCCTCACATACTCCCTTTGAGTAGCACACACATATATCTAAAAAAAAATTATATGCTACCCACAATATCCATGCCATAAGCAATCACTCAATCCAAATATTTCTCCCCCTTTTTGGCACAATATGACAAAGGAAGAAGAAGAAAAAATGGAAAAGGATAAGAAACATGAGTAATAAAGGATTAACTAGAAAAGATATAAGCAAATTAACATCCATATACCATTAACTAGTTTAAACAAAAGTCAGTAAACCAAATAAAGTGCACAAACCAACACAAGTAGACTTAAAGTTATTATAGGCCAAAGTGTAAAGCACTTAATAAGATCCTGAAGAAGGCACATGAATGGTAGGATCAAGTTGATGAAGCCCCTTGTTTAAGCGCCTAAGATACTTGCGCATATATTTAAACCGTAAATCATTGGCAACATTCATGTTCTCTACCTTCTCCTCTAGAGCACGAAGACGAGTATCAAAATTAGATGGCTCATAGTCAGGATCATTAGCAGAATCAGAATCAATTTCATCAAAAATATCATCCATATTTATATCATCAGGAGGAAGATCACCAGCTTCTTCTTCATTCCTTACTTCAGCTCCACCACCACCCACATCTACTTGGCCAGGAGCTAATTCTAATTTCATCTTGTTAATATTTGAATTGTTAAAAATAAGATGATGGATAGGAGCCTCTCCAACAGGCATAACAACTAACATGTGAGTAGCTAAAACAGTCATAAGATAGGCAAACGGAATATCACTATGACCTGGATGGAGATGAAACTAAATGATGGAATGACATATCAAAGAAGGAAGACAAACTTTAATACCAGAGATGACAGAGTGCAAAACCCGAACCATAAAGGATGTAAGCTTTATTTTATTACCAGAACGCGAATATAGATTTGAAAAAAAGATTGTGGGGAACCTTGCATCTAGGTAACAAGTACTTTGAGGGGAGCGCATTCCCTTTATGAGTCCATTGCACATTCATATTACATAGATCTCTAGTGAGCATGCATTTTTCTGATTCTGAGGGTTTCTCAGCTAGAGTATGAATAGGAATACCCTCGTCATTAACAGGTATGTCCATTAGCCCTGAAATCAGATGGCGATCAATTTCAAATGGACCTTCTCTAGCAACAATTTTAAACGTTAAATTCTCTGTCAAAAAATCAGAGATACATGCAAACTTGGACTCAGCAATAGACTGGTATGCAGGCCCACCCTAATGTAAGATGTTAGCCCATCCTATAACTTGAAGAAGTGGGAGAATACTAAAAGGAGCAATGTGTTCAAGATCGACAGATCGCTCAACAATAACATTGCGCAAATGCAAATCCTGCACATATGAGGGATCATCTTTGGGTGACCGAAGGTGGCACCATGTTATTGGAGTAGATCTAAAAGAAGATGGACCACGGGAAGCTTTCTTTTTCCCTCTAGCATCCATTAACAATGAGAAAATCAATGTACTAAGGAGTTGCAAAAGATGAGGAATGGGTTTTCTTAAAAACAGAAATTTGAGAAGAAAACCCCAAATAACTCAACAAAGTTTGAAATCAAGCACTCCAATGAAGAAATTGAAGAAAATAGATCATGAATCTTCAAGAATAACTAAAAAAATGCACTAACCTTGACGAATCAAAAAGTAGGGTTCGACTAGTCATGCCATGGCTTGTTGGAGAGAAAAGAAGAAATGAGGAAGATGATGGTTTTCTCCAAATTAAAGAGACCAGTGCGCTACACGACCGGTCTTGGGCCATCCTCGACCAGTCATACCACGACCGGTCGAGCACATCCTCGACTGGTCGTGTACCAGCATAAACATGCATTTTTCATACAAATTTGAAATTTAAACCAATAATTTATCAAATATATATATATATATATATATATATATATATATATTATGATACAACTATGCATGAATAATCAATTTAAAATGCACATACCAAGATCAAATTTTAATTTATTAGACCTGCTTTTGTCGAGCGGTTTAGTGAAAATGTTAGCAAGTTGAGTCTCGGTAGAAATGTATTCCAAAGATATCAGTTTTTCTTCCACTAATTCATGAATGTAAATACCTAATGTCAATGTCTTTGGTACGTGAATGCTGGATTGGATTTTTTGAAATATTTATAGAACTGGAATTATCATAATATAATATCATTGATCCCTGTGCAATTCCATAATCGCTTAACATACGTTTCATCCAAACAAGCTGAGTACATACATTTCCTGCTGCAATGTATTCAGCCTCAGCAGTTGAAAGCGATATAGAACTTTGCTTCTTGCTAAACCAAGAAACCAAACAATTTCCAATATAGAAACAACTACCATTGGTTGATTTCCTGTTATCAATATTACCAGCCCAATCAGCATCTGAGTACCCAGCCAATTGAACACTAGTATCATATGGATACCAGAGACCCAATTTAGCAGTACTTGTGACATATCGCATAATCCTCTTAACAACTATTAAATGTAACTCTTTAGGATGAGATTGATATCTAGTGCAAATACCAACACTTAAAGCAATATTAGGTCTACTTGCAATTAAATAAAGTAAACTACCAATCATACTACGATATAATTTAGGATCCACATTTTTATCTGTAGAGTCCTTTGAAAGTATTAAAGTTGTACTCATAGGAGTATCAAAATTCTTACTGTTCTCAAATCTGAAATTTTTGATTAAGTTCAGAGCATATTTGGTTTGAGAAATAAAAGTGCCATCAGATTGTTGTTTCACTTGTAATCCTAGGAAATAATTCAATTCCCCAACCATGCTCATTTCAAACTTAGATTTCATTAAATCTACAAACTCAATAGTCATATTAGAAAAAGTAAATCCATAAATAATATCATCAACGTAGATCTGCACTATTAAGATGTGATCATTAAGTTTCTTAACAAAGAGAGTCTTATCTACACTTCCCATTTGAAAATCATGACTTAGTAAAAACTTAGTCAATTTCTCGTACCATGCTCTGGGAGCTTGTTTTAAGTTGTAAAGAGCCTTTTTAAGGCGATAGACATGATCAGTGTTCTTAGGGTCTTCAAAACCCAATGGTTGTTCAACATATACTTCTTCATGCAGATCACCATTTAAGAAGGTACTCTTCATATCCATTTGATAAATTTTGAATTTTCTAAAGCAAGCAATGGATATAAATAGTCTAATTGACTCAAGACCGCCTGCAGTTTCGAATTCATTGTGAGGAGTGGCCGATCTTTCTCCCCATTTTATCAAATCTAAAGGAGAACCGAAAGCGATCCATCCTTCTAGAGTGTTTAGAGGCTTTATTTCTCTAATGGGATCATCCATAAATATTTTACGACGAAGTTGTCCTCGAACGGTAGCCTGATCCTTCTCGTAAAAATATCTAATTCCTTGCTCCGGCTTGTAGTTCCTCAAGCATGGAGGAGGAACCGAGATAGGCCGATCTACTGGAAAGTAGTTGTGTACCAAGTAGTAATGATGTATCCACCATCACATCCAGGTATATGAAGCCGTCACTCAATAATTATAGCCCGGGAGAATAAATCGAGAACCAAAATTTCTCGCTAGGAGCTGCTTCCATATTAAAGCCCAATTGTAGGGGCCGACTCCATAGCTTCTCATCGTCTGTGTTACCTCTTCACTTGCTTGAGGCATAGCTTAATCATACCCAAATTGCCTGAAAAAGCAACTTGGGTAGTATGGTTCTCACCAGAATTCTACTCCTCTTATGGGAAGACTACAAGAACGAATATAGAGGAAGAAGGTCCTCTCAATGGGCTCTAAGTCATTGTTATCTTCCATTTCTCTGTCTTCAGCTTGGTGATCTAAGTAAAAAGGGAAGAAGTTGATAGATTCCATGTTGTCAATTTTGTCCACTATCCATTCATATCCCTTCTTTATCATCTTCCGTTTCAAGAAATGCCACAGAGGTAAATGGTTGGGATGGACATAAGCCTTCTCTAGGTCACTATAGGTCCAAGGGAAATAAATGCCAAGCCTTCCAGAGAAATAATGCCATGGAGTAAAAGATGATGTAATTCCTAGTGCCAGGCTTAATGATGCACACAACAAAAGAAATGAAGACAAAAGTAGTAATTAGAATGAAACTTTATTTATTATTATTGATCCTACATTATTTTACAGATATAAGAACAAAAGAATGCAGGATCAAGGGGGCATTTGTTAAGGCATAAAAAGAGGAAAAGACAGCAGAAAGTTCGTTGTGCATAGAGTGTTGTGCGGAAATGAGTGTTGTGCAGAAATGAGTAATTGTGTGGAAATAAGTGTTGTGCGAAAATAATCATTGTGCAGAAATAAGCCTTGAAACATAGATGACCGCACACAATGGTCCACATAGAAAAATCCACACAATGGGATCCGCACACCCGGGTCTACATAGAGGGGTCCACACAGAGGAGTCTGCACACAGGGTTCCACATAGAGATGGCCACACAAAGGACTTCGCACAATGAAAATCATGCAAAGGATTTCACACAGTGACTACGTGGCATGTTCGCACGTGTGAGAAGGTTATAAATACCCCTGAACCGTCAGTAAGGGGTTATTAGCACCCAATCACATAGAAGGAGAAGCTTGTAAAAGAGGAGAGGTATAGCCCATACTTTTTGTACGGAATGGGCATTGTGCGGCGCATAATGATGCCAGCACACAACAAGAGCGAGCGCACAACAAGAGTCAGCGCACAACAAGAGCCAGCGCACAATGGCTTTTAATAATGGCATAATGGCTTTTGACAATGGCACAATGGCTTTTGATAATGCACAGTGGCTTCTAGCACAGCATTTGGCATAGTGTCCTAATGCTTGATATGTTTACGCATTATATTGTTGCTAAATGTTTATTTTACATTATAATTCATAAATATTCTATTTAGAATCAAAGGAGAGAAGGATGTAAAAGAACTACGAATGAATAAACTATATGATTATCTTCCCTATTTTCTTTTGTTCATAATTAAGTGAATAAAATAATTCCCCAAATCAAATACATTTGTTTCTTGTCAAAACAATGTCTAAGTTTCGAAATTCGCCCTATGCAATGGCTAGCCCACTTTAGCAGAGCTCTTCGGTAACCTTTCTTCTTTTCAAATTAGTGTTTTTATTGCGTCTAGATACATATTAATCTTGATTTCACCTACTTCTCTTTTCCTTCCAAGTTTAATGATAACCACTCACAAGAGCTGGAAGGCCTTCGTAAGAACATAAAAGAGCACGTTGAATATTCTATTTATGGGGAGCTCGCAGCATTTATCGCTTACTGGCTAAGCATAGTGGTTTTTCCCAGCTCCAAGTTAGCAGATGCCATCTGCCCCTCACTATTTGTAGTAGCCGGTGCCATGGCCAAAGGGGTCAAATACTCCCTTGCTCCCCCTGCTTTATGTTCAATTTATAGAAGTTTCGGAGATATCACTTCTCACATAAAAAGTCCCTCCATCGGCTCTGCTTTTACTTACATGCCATGGCACTACTTCATCGACTGGCTCGGCATCTATTTCGCTTGGACCTTCGAAGTTCCAAAGAAAGCTTATGTTCATCCTTCTCAGATTCCCCTCTGGTTCTTTCAAAAGAGAGCCATGGCGAAGAGGTCCTATAACTGGGTGAAAGTTGCTATCTCTTCCGATGCCAAGATTAATTATTTTCATTTCTGCCTGCCCATTACACAACAGACACAGAGAAGTCAGACACAGAGTCACTTACTATGGGAAAAAGGGCATTCTTTTTGTTAATCAGATCGTGCAGTCTCCTGTAGAGGGAGGGAATAAAATTCTGGAGAGAATAGTACTATCCCAGTCGTTTTGCTCATCAATTCAGCTTTGATCAGGCAGTTCCTGAAGATTGCAGGCTAGTAACCCGAAGGATGCAGAGTTATGACACTGGTCCATTTAATTGGGCAATGGTATGGAAACAAATGTTAGGCCAAGCTAATTCTTCTTTCATAATCCCAGGCTACGACCGTATTCCTCGGGCTTCATATAATCACATGAGATGGTGGGTTCACCAGTCTTATCTGGTAAGGAAAGGTCTACCAGTAGCTAAGCCCATCTGGCTTCCACCACCAAGGTTTAGGGGTCGCACAATTGAAGAGAGATTAAGCTTCATAGTGGAGACCAGTCATGCTCCTTTTACTGCTCATCTTTGCATCAAAATATCCGTAGATGAACTTATTTGTGAGAGGAAGCCTGATAATACCCTAGAAGGGTGGATAGCTTACGGTATCATTCACGAGTTTAAAAAAAGTTCCCCGATACTGCTCAAAAAAGAAGAAATCACAAACGCTGCTTCCCCTGTGCCAGAGAATGTTCCCAATCTTCAAGACCAGCCAACCTCTTCTACCTATCTTCAACATCAGTCGACCTCTTCTCCTGCCCCAGGACTGTCCACCCCAGTCCATCTTCACCAATGACAAATCTCGAATGCGTGCCCAAACTTCTTCCCCTTTGCCTCAAGAAGGGACTGTTGCTTCTGCTTCTCTGGCTTTAGTTAGCGCAGATCCTCAACCGGGCAGTAATCAGTCTCTTCTTTCTAAAGGGAAACATGTTGTCATTGAAGAAGTCAATGAAGGAGATTCGGAGAGCGAAGCTTCAACTTCCTTGTCTGGAAATACTGTTTCTGATGAATCTAAGGTGGAAAGAGAGGATCAAGACGATGACTATGAGGAGCGAGAAGTAAGAAGACATCATTGCAGAAGATGTTCTTGCTGATGAAGAACATATCCTTCAGACTTTTGAGGTTGTTCGTACAAAGACTTCACCTATAGTGGGGGAAGAAGAAGATCAACGCCTAGACTATGGGGAATATGGTTATTCACCATGTAAGAAAATCTTGCTATTTTTGTTTGCTTCCATTCTTTTCTCCTTCCCTATCTTACGTATTTTTATTTTAGGTGATCATGTTGTCAATACTGGGGCAGATAGTATTTTCCCCATAAATTTACCTCTTATTGTACCAACAGATTCACCGAGATTCTCTTTGCCCCCACGGGCAGTGGCACGTAAAATTGCTTTTCTGGTAAAATCAACTGATCTACCAACTCCCACCACCATTTATTCGAGTACTAAAGCTAGGGCTCCATCTTTTGCTGAGATGGCGGGACCTGATCCCCTTCTTACTAGAGAGATGCAACCTCCCACTATTCCGGTACCAGCAGAAGGTATACCCTTTTCTTCATTTACACTTCCCACATTATCTGCACTTATAGTTTTGTTATAACTTTATATCTTTTATTTATTAATAAGGAACGTACCTCAAAGTGGCATAGCAAGTTCTGATTCTATTGGGACTTCATCAAAAGTGCTATCTCTTAAGAAGATTTTTGTATATAAACTGGCATTGATTAAGAATTCCATATTAGCTATTGTTGAGATGTTTAAAGATCCTGATCAATGGTCAGATCTGGCTATTGCTTTAGATGTTATGGACAGTGCTATATGGATGGCTAAAGTCGATGTTTCTTCTGTATGCGATGCTCTCCTAAGATTCCATAATTCAATAATTGCTCTAAAATCAGCTAAAACTGCGATTGTTCGGCCTGAGATTTTGGAGTATAGGAAGCAACTTACATACTCTAGGGAAAAGGTTTTTCAAATTGCTTCCATCATCTCTCATCACGACCAAGAATAACTATCTTTACGAGAGCAACTGAAGACTTTGCTGATAACAAGATGACTATTCAGAATCGTATTACCCTTTTGAAGCAAGAAATCGCTCAACTGGAGAAGCAGGATCTGGAGGAAGATCTGAACATTGGAAGAGTATAGGAAAAGATGCAATGTAGCCTTCATTCCGTGGATGCTGAAAAATCTGAGTTGGCTAAGAATGAAGAATTAATTGCCTCCTTGGAAGAAAAGCTAATTGGTATCGCGGATCCTACCAGAATTATTTCAAATGCCAGATTGGAACATCCAGCTGCTCAAGTAAATTTTTAAGAAATTTTACAACAATACTTAGCAGCATTAGGCATAACAGGAGAACTGTGAGATATAAAACTTTGACATAATTTTTTTTGTTATTACAAGTACTCTTGGAATTGCAAGTTATACAAGTGTTTCATGATGTTCTTGATAATGGTTCTCTTGTATGTTTATGCAATGTTCTGATTGATGTGTTATACTTTTTCCTTTTTTTAAGTATTCACTTATGACTTGTTAGTAAGGGATTTCCTATATGATTTTTATCTTAATTGGCGGTGTTAAGTTTTAGTTTAGTCAGATAATCACACAGTTCATCCTCTTGAGTAGTGGAGCCACGCAGTTTTTTAGACTCTTGAGTAGTGGAGTCGAGTCTCATGTGATAGTCTCTGTAACTCTTTGGAGTCCACTAGACCTCTCATAGCTTAGTGAGTTCATAAACCGTAGTCCATCAGAGGGGCCCAGTGAAGCACCGGGGCCGTGAACTCGGTTGGATTTACATGCAGGATTGGTGGCGATAACTCTCTAGAGTTCACAGGGTGTACAAGGTGACCTTTGGGGTACTAAATCTAGGGCTGCCAGTCCATCAATGAGTAGGTTTAGTCCCTTCCTCATGAGTTACTACTGAAATCAAGCCAAAGATCTGCGTGGTCTTATACATGGTTGGCCTATTTATGGATAAGGCCAAAGAGCTCACACTGCAACCCGCATTTTCTTCGCCTGCAAGGTCGAACCAATTCACGGGAGGGCATTTTCATCCGTTCCCCTTGATGATATCGGAAAGCTCTAAAGATGGCATGGGTGTTACGTGTGACTAGCCATTGAAGACTTTTGGCCCTTTTAGGACTTTCAGTTGCTAGCTTTGTTCGCACCCCGCATGGGTATACATATGATGGCCTTTACGGGATTTTTAGGGCCACTGGCTTCTCACTGTTACCCGAATGGAGAAAATGCTAGGTCTTATGCGTAGCTAGCCATTTTTTTAGGGCTTGGCTAGACTGCCTTAAAAGATAATGGTAGCTGTCCATTGTTGTCACAAGAATGATAAATATCTCTGATTGAGATTAATACATCACCACTTTTGCTAATATCTTCAACCATATTCATATGTGTTGTTCCCATTATATATCAGCTTGGTGACGATACCAATTAACAAAATTTTTTAGAGCTCGCTTGATGATGATAACGATGGTCACTTTCCTTTTGTAACACTCGTTGATACGTAGTCTTGATGCACTCACAAATTTCTTCTTTATTCATTCATTTAACAGTACATGGCCATGGCCTTGCTTATTCTTACCCCCTTTTGATACAGAAGTATTATTCTGATAATATCCTAGATCAAAATCAGTAGTATCTTTAGGGACGATATCTTTTGATGAAGCGAGCATTGACCGGTATACTGATACCTTGTCCATTTTGGTCTAGGACTCTGTATGCTCCATTGGAGTATACTTCTTTTTTTATGTACGGCCCGTCCCATTTGGGCTTGAATTTGCCCCCTGTTCTGTGGGTGACCACTATAGGTCTTTTTAGGATCAGCACCATATCCCCTTTTTTGAAAGAGCGATATTTGACTCGTTTATCAAAGGCGGCCGATATCCTTGCCTGATATGATTGTACCCACTGCTAAGCAACCAAGCATTTCTCATCAAGCAAATCTAGTTCTTCCAATCTTATTTTTGCATTTTCATCATCTGTAATTGATTGATATACTGCCACTCTAAGTGACGCTACTTGTATTTCAATTGGGATGACCACTTCTACACCATAAACTAGTGAATACGGTGTTGCTCTTGTTGCTGTCCGGTGAGTATTTCTGTATGCCTACAATGCTTCTTACAACATTCACCCCAATCACGCTTGTTTCCTGTCACTATTTTTTTTCAGTATCTTGACTATCATTTTATTAAATGCCTCTGCTAATCCATTGGCCGATAGATAGTAAGGTGTTGAAAACGAATGATGAATGCTGAATTTCTTACATAGCTTTTCCATGCCTCTATTTTTTAAAGGAGTGTCATTATCTGTGACAATTTTCTTCCGGATACCATGGTGGTATTTTATTGCGTGTCGGATGAAATTGACTACATCTTTCTCCTTAACACTATGTAGTACAATCGCTTCTGTCCATTTAGAGAAGTAATCTGTCGCTGCCAAAATATACTATTTTCCTTTGAATGAAGGCGAATTTATAAGACCAATAATATCAAGTCCCCAGGTAGAAAAAGGCCAAGAGGTGACTGACTGATGTAGGACTTCTGGAGGAATGTGTATAACATCTCCGTGAATCTAATATTCGTGACACCTCTTTGCATAATCTATCACATCTTTGAACATGGTAGGCCAATAATACACATTCGATGTATCCGATGAAATAAATTTCGGCCAGCTTGATGTGCCCCACATTCTCCAGAGTGCATTTCTCACAACATCTGGACTGCTTCTTGTTCATCTAAGCAACGTAGCAGCATCCAATTGTAAGATTTTCTATACAGCCCTTCGCTACATATGATGAATCTGCTCGATCTTTGCTTGATTTACTTTCATTACGCTGAGTCTTTTGGCAAGATATCATATTTAAGATAATTTACGAAAGGCTGACACCAATCATCTGTTGTTACCTCCAAACACAATATAGGAAGTGTCTCAATAATTTTATCAATGACCTCTGAAGAGGGTAAAAATCTTCTTTCTTCTATAGTCACCTAAAGAGGACTTCGATTTGGCCAGGACAAAGCCGCTGCCAGACTGGCCAAGGCATTTGCTTTGCATTTTTAGATTGCGGCACATGCTTGATTTCGACATGACATAACTAATCTAATAACTACTGTGCTTTTCGGCAGTATGGCAAGAGCACTTGCTTTCTTATCTTGAATTCAGTCGTCAATTGATTTATGATCAATTTAGATTCCCAAAAGTATGTAGCGTTTTTATCTTCATTTCTTGAGAAACTTCCATTATGATGATGAGAGCTTTATATTCGGCTTCGTTGTTTGTACACGCAGTTCCCAACGTGAAGGAGAAAGGTAACAAGTCACCTTGAGGAGTACTGTATATCACCTCGACCCCTGCTCCTGATACTCAAGAAGCACCATCAAAATACATCTGCCATGGGCTTTGCGACTCGGCCAACATAACCTGTTAATCAGGAAAATCATCACTAATGGTCTCACACTCGGCTGCGGGGTGTGCTGTCAGGAAATCTGCCACTGCTTGCCCTTTTACCACTTTTGTCGGCTCATACGTAATAGTGTATTCCGAAAGTAACAGCATCCATTTGGCCAGTCTCCCAGATAGCATTAGTCTTGTCATTAGAAACTTTATCGGATCTGCTCTTGAGATCAAAGTTATGTCATGCGAGAGACAATAATGTCTCAACTTCTGCACCGCAAATATTAATGTCAAATATTCCTTTTCGATCGGGGAATAATTGCATTATGCGCCCATCAGAGTTCTGCTTAAATAATAAAAAGCAGTCTCTTTCCCAGATTCATTCACCTGTGCCAACAAAGCTCCTAAAGAATTCTCAGCTGCAGATATGTACAAAATGAGCGGCTTCCTTTTATCGGGGCTGTTAATACCGGCGGCTATTTCAACAATTCCTTTATCGAATCGAACACATTCTGACAGGATTTGTCCCATACAATTTTTGTGCATTTCTTCATCAAATGAGGAAATAGCTGACATCTCCCTGCCAGATTTGAAATGAAACTGTGAATATACGCCAGCTTTCCTTGCAAAATTTTTATTTCTTTCAATGTCTTTGGTGGTGACATATTTTGAATGGCTTTAACTTTCCTTAGATCGATCTCAATGCCCCTGTGCCTGATAACAAAATTGAGAAATTTTCCTGAAGACACCCCAAATGCGCATTTAGCTGGATTCATTTTTAGCTGCTTCTTCCTGAGTCGACAGAAGACCGATGCTAAATTTTCGTGATGTTCCTGATGATTACCTGACCTGACCACCAAATCATTAACATAACACTCAACTTGTTTATGCATCACGTCTTGGAAGATATTCTGCATTGCCCTTTGATACGTTGCCCCAATATTTTTTAGACCAAATGACATAACTTTATAACAGTAAATTCCCAGCGAAGTTCTAAACGATGTTGCTTCTTCATCTTCAGGTGTCATTCTAATTTGATTATAACCTGCATAGCCATCTATGAAGGACATGATAGCATACTGAGTTATAATATCAATCAGTAATTCGGTTATCGGGAGAGTAAAATCATCTTTCGGACAGGCTTCATTCAGATCCCTGAAGTCAACACACACCCTTACTTGTCCATTTTTCTTTTTTACTGGGACATAGTTCCATATCCACTTGGGATACTTGATGTGAGACCCTTAACCTTAGTATCCATTTCGCTCCGTCGAGTACTATAGTCTTACCGATTGAATTTTGGTGACGCGCGACCTATGGATTGTATTTGCAATGACCCTTAAGTCCCATTAGATAAATCTGACCCGGATCAACCCGAAACTAGTGCCATAGTGATCACATCATCGTCACGGTTCCAACGCCCCGTCTCATGCAACAATCCGAGTTATAGATCATGAGATGTGGGCCGTGTATGTTTTAGGCTATTGATCGTGATTGTGGGGCCCACCTGTGATTGCACAAATCCCTAGACAATGATTACATCACCCTAGGCCATCATTAGAGTAGCTAGGCTAGGATAGGTGGTTAAACCCCTATCTAGCAAGCCATGATTGTTTCTCTTACCAAGAGAGCCTCTTTTATCTCTCCCATGCACCTAGACTCCTTTTGTTCTAACCCAAATCTGAAATTTCTGATTTCCCTCTTCTCTAGAGAGAGAGAGAGGCCATCATGTTCTCTCTTTCTAGCAATGCAATCATGATTTTTAGTAAAACCCCATGTTCCTTGCAATCCACATCATTTTCCTTCTCTCCCTCTCTTCTCCTCATCTCTCCCTCTCCCTCTCTAAGCTTGGACGTCCCACCTATTACTATTTTTCGAGCCCTTCAGCCTCCCTTCTACCCCATAATCAAGCCCTTAGCTTAGGATCTTAACCATTAAACCTCCTTCCCTGGAGCTTGAAGACCCTCTTGAAGGTGGTTGCTTGAAGATCTAGTAGGTGATTGTGCATGTAACTTAGAATCTTAGGTTTTATATTCCTTTACTTGTTCCTCTTCTCATCTCATGTTTGAAGTATGTGGGGCCCACCAAATGATGGTGGAGGCCCCATGTCTTCTTGGGCATGGCCATTGGCCCATCCTTTTGTGCATGCATAACCCATGGGTGGGGCCATTCTCCATGGACCCCACCATGGACCTTTTTCTTAGTTAGAAGGATCCTTAGGTCATCTAGACCCTTGATACTTGGTGGAGATGGCATCTCCACCATTGGATTTTGATTAGAAGATGCATGCATGGGTAGATCTTGTAATCCCATCGTTATAGTGATATGTGTCATGTGTGATGAAGGGAAGGGCCTCAATGTGGTGGAGCCCCTTCCCTTGTGGATGATTCTTACTTTTCTTTTGTTAATCTATTATGCCTAGATGTGTGTGGCCCACCTTGTGGCCTGGAAGTATCCAAACCATCCAAAGAGAGTGGACGCCCATGGCTATCCACTCTCTGAACATAGGTGTCCCAATTGGCCCTTTTTGGACACATGCAATGGATTTTATGGTATGGATTAGGTCTAGATATTTGTGGGGCCCACTGAGGTGGACCATAACTCAGATTCCATGGGGTGATTTCCCCTTATTTTGGTTCCTATGCTCATTTTATTTCATGTGCATGTTGTTGTCCAGAAATTTTCTGGACAGTTTCTGGTTGGTTTTAGGTCAAATTTTTTGACTGATTCGGGGACTGTTTCTACCCATTTGATATACTTTTCTTGAATGTGTGGACCCCACCTAGATGTATACCAAATTTTACCTCTATTTGACCTTGATTGAGGTCACAAAGGAGTGGCCCAAGTGGGGTGGACAGTCCAAAATTTCTGGATTGTCCAACAACATTACAGTTTAGAAATCCATAAATATAAAATAGTTTTTGTAATGGTGGGCCACTTTTGTGGACCTTACCTTATAGTACACTTGTACGGGGAGGTTACAATTATTTTTGCCCAATTTTTGGAGAACTTGGGCCCAGCCTTTTGGGGTGCTCAAAATAGGGACAACACTACTTTAATTTTTTTGTTGTATTTTCTTTTACCTTGCTGTCCATGCATGTTTACCTAGGCCTTTGTGTGGTGGTAACCTTCCCATTCACCCAATTTGTGGCCCACCTTGTAGAGGACAACCCCAAGTACTTGTGGGCCACATATCTGATATTATTTTGAGGTGTTTAAGGGCTAGGATAGCAGCACCTTGCTGGACATCCAGCTAGGCTGAATGTCTAGCAATGGGTTGGCCATCCACCCCACCTCAGTCCCACCTATGTACATGTTTTGCCCACCCATCCACCATTGAGGTGTGGCTCACTTAGCAAGGGACCAGTCCCTGGAGGGATGTCCCAAAGTGGGGCCCACCTGGACCTTGGAAGGGGCCTAGCCGTCCCACCCATAGGACGCCAAAGGGGAGGCCGGTCGTCCCACCTTTGAGGCCCACTTGATGTATGTGTTTTATCCAGGCCGTCCTCCCCTAGGGTGGCCCACTGATGTGTGGACCACTCCCTGGAGGGACACCCACTCATGGAGTGTTAAGGCAAAAAAATGATAAGAAAGGATTGAAGAAAAGAAGATTGAAAAGTAAAAAAGTAGAAGGAAATAGAAAGAGAAGAAGAACAAGTGTCTTTAGGGTGGTTTGCGTGGATCCGTGCAAATAATATCGGTTGCGAGTGTCCGCGCAACACAAATACCAGTTGCATCAGTTCGTGCAACTGATTTCAGGACATGTTGTCCATGAACGGCTAGAATAGGTGAAAGGTGGGTCCCATGGCACTAAGATCGAGGTTTCGCACGTGTGGAGGCCTATAAATACCCCTCCCCCCTCATTTGGAGGATCGAAGATTTTGAGGGAAGTGCAGAAATAGTGGAGAAGACCAAAGGTAAGGTTGAAGAGAAGTCCACAAGTTGCGCTGACTCACGCAAACAATATCGGTTGTGCCGGTCCGCATAACCAGACTGTTATACAGTCTATAATGATGATCAAACCAAAATCCTGTCGGAATGATCAGACTCCAGATCCTCTTCTGTCCAAGCTTCAGGGAGAGAAATCAGCTGATCAGATCTGCCACAATGTTCCGCTTAAAAGAGATGATCAAATTATGAGTCAAAGTTTGCCGAATTTGACATCTGGCTTGGACATTTGAACTTTGTTAATTTCTGTATTCTAAATAATCTATCTTAGAATCAAGGGATACTAGAGGATGTAAATGAACTCAGTATTAATAATACAATGATTATTCTTAATGAACTCTTTCTCTGTTACATTTGAATAAGATAATCTCTCAAATCGAATGCATTTGTTTCTTGTTCGAAACAAAATGGCGAATTTGCTAGGGACCTTATCTTATTTAATGTTAACATTGAAATAGTTATAGAACTTTCATCGTAGTTTGGCATCTTTCCGATGCCAAAATGGCGACTCTCAATGGAAACATCCTTCCCTTCATCTCTTAGATAGATTATATTATCATCCAAATAATTATTACAATTTTGTGTCTTATTTTGAAGGAAAGAAAGATAAAATTGTGAACTATGATTAAATGGCAAATCCAGCAATGAAGGTGAACTTTTACTTCACCACAACTGGATTCAGAGTGGAATACGCACTAGACCAGCCACTGAAGTGTGAGACTCAGTCTCCTGTAAGAAAAAATGACTCAGCTCAAGCAATGGTTGGAGTTGTATCTGCTTCACCTCGAGTACCAGAAGATGGCGAGAATTGAACTGTCGTGACATCTCGAAGAAGCAGGGCTCGAAATGCTAGAAACTTTAGAACGAGTCTGCCTTCACCATGAACTAGGGGACCGATAACTCAGAATGATGCCAGAAAGAATCCTGAATTAGCTCCTCTTGCCATATATCCCGGGCATACGGCCCCACAGTTGGCATCACGTGATTTCTCAGCTCTAATTGCTCAAAGAGTCTGATGGATGAAAGAACAAAAAGGAAAAACATTACTCATACGATCACCTGCTTCTGTGTCATTGTAATCAATCAGTTGTAGTGGAAGTGTGGGAAAATCGAATGGGACTCCCCTCCTCGTAAGCCCTATAACATCAACACATTCTTATCCCACTCTGAATACGGCTTCATCAGGAAGTGGGGAAGCCACAGTACACATGGCCGGAACAAATCAAGGGACTGTGCCGACTACGGAAGACCGCATAAATGAAATGGTGCAAGCATAAAGAACATTAATGGAAGAATGTAGAAATCTCAGAGAGGCCCTGGAAACTCTTGCACACAATGTAGCACAAGTAGCGGCTCCTCCGATAATGGGCATAATGAACGGACAAGAACACTGACTTGAAGGTTTCTAGCCACAGGGGCTAGGATCGCTCTAATCTACTCCATAGTAAGGACTATAACTCAAGTGGAAGTACGACAAGTTGCTGAGGAAGTTGTCACAATAGAGAGGGAGCGTGAGAATACTGGTCATTTCAAATACCGAACACCATATCCACGGGAAATAGAAGACATCCCGTTCCCATCAAACTTCAAGCATCTAGATTTTCCGTAGTTTAATGGAGAGGGGATACCGGAGGAACATTTAATGCACTTTATTACTAGCATGGAGAATTTCTCTATGATACCGCAGTATTGCCTCCGATTGTTTGGATCATCTTTGACAAGAAAAGTGTTTCGATGGTATTCCATTCTAGCTCCTAAATTGATACACACTTGGGAGCAAATGCAGGATGCCTTCATGTCAAACTTCTTCTCTTCGGAGCGTGATGTTAGTAATACGGAATTGGCTTCTGTGCGGCCGAGAGAGGGAGAGCCAGTAGAGAAATTCATAGACAGGTGGAAGATTTTTGGGAGCTTCTTGTAGACAGTTACTGGAAGAGAAGGAACAAGTGAAGATGCGCTTAAATTCCATAGAAACAGGAATCACATTCGGACTCACAAGCGCTAACATAAAAACTTTCTAAGATTTGGCAACAAAAGCGCATGCTCTGGAATTGATGGCCAGGAAGATGCCAGTATTTCAAAATAGAGTAGACCAAAGAGGATCGAATAGACTGTTAGTACATACTATTTCTCAAGAAAGAAAGAAAAGTATTTTATATAACAAGCGAGAGACTAGAAAAAGAGAGGATTCAGATTGGTATAAAGATCAAATGAATGATAAGAAAACTCGATCAAATGATTATCATAAAGAGTATGATTTTGAAAAAGAAGACGTCGTACCAATAATGGAACAACTGCTAGCCACTAGAACCATTCAATTACCTCTACCCAGATGCCCAGAAGAAGTCCAAATGACTAAAGAGGAGATAATGTCATTATCATCGTCACGTTGGGCATCCGATAGAAAATTGTTTTACATTAAAAGATATGTTATAGGGGATGATAAAACAAGGCGAAATAGTGATGAAAAAGGACGAAACACGAGATAAGAAAGTGACTATGAATACCATATTAGCAGGGAACCTATTGAAGATTAAGAAAGACAAAAGGAAAGCTGTTGTAATAAGAGAATGGCTGACAGTGGTGGATTCACTCAGAAATTCTCATTGTGATTCAAAATTTATCGAATTATCTTCTAAATAAGTCACTTATAGTTTAGCTTTTATTCGCCAAAGAGAGGATGAATCGATCGGAGAATTCATTATCAATGGAGAATCTTGTTGGCATCACGCATATGATTGGTGAAGGAAGAAAAGGAGCAAATTAAGTTATGCTTGGAATGTATGAAGCTAAGTATTGTGCTAAGTCTTAAGGGTTTAAATTTACAGACATTTCAAGACCTGATTGAAGATGCTTGTAGTTCAGAAAGGATTATTGCAAAGGTGGCTGACTTTTATATAAGTCAGTTGGTTCCAAATCTTAGAAGAAATCCAATTGATATGATTAAAGAAGAAAGAAAAATGAAGGATCCACAAAAGAAGCAAGGAGGTTTAGGTATAAGAAATATGAATGAACATACGACCAAGAAAATGAAGAAAGAATTTGAACAGCCTAAGGCTTATAAGAAATATTCATTTGAAGAAGATGACATGCTCCCTATGTTGAACAATTTGTTGGCAACCGAAAAGATCAAGTTGCCATGGCCGAAACGTCCAAAGGAAATGAAGAAAATAAATGAAGGTGATTATTGTTATTATCATCGTTTCTTCGGACATCGATTGGAGAATTGTTTCAGTCTGAAGAAAAAGTTATAGAAGATGATTGATAAAGGTGAAATCGTTATAAGGAAAGTGTATGAAATGAAAGAAGAGATAATAGTACACAGGCCTAATTAGTTCAAAACTGGGGGCAATGCTAATCTTGGGCAAACAGTGTCAGGTGATGTAAGGACAATATATTTGTTAAAGGGCATAACATTGTGATTTTGATTAGGAAGATTTCCAAAGCAATGCTTCCTAATCAAAAGGGGCCATGACAAGTAGAAGGGTGAAAGAGCTGCGAGAGACAAGGTCATGTATTCAGGGCGGCGAAAGACAAAGTCATGTACTCTCCCTCATATGAATGAATAAAAGTGCAAATTTTAAGCACAGTTGCTCAAAAGTATCAGAAGCATTGATGATCGCTGCCGTTGATGATTGCTACCCAAGTATTGATGATTTTTACCAAGCATTGATGATTGTCGCCAACATCGACGATTTTTGTCAAAATCGCCAAGTACCGATGATTATCGCTAAAATTAGCAACTATCGCTGTTGTCATCAATCGCTCATATAAACTCATTTTATCAAAATTGCTATCATCGCCAAGCTGATACACTATTTTAAACATGATATGAATGTTCTTAGAAAATTATCAGCAGCGGTGAAATATCAATTATTGATCAACAATCTTTTGGCAGTGGAATAAACTATATAGCCAACCCTATATAAAGTTGATGACAATGATGGTTGCTTATCATTTAAGGTAGCCTAGCCAAGCCCTATATGACCAACTACACATAAAGCCTATCTCTATCATCATTTGGGCAGCGGTGAGAAGCCAGTGGCCCTAAAAAGCCCATGAAGGCCATCGTACGCATACCTATGTGGGCAACGGATGAAGCCAGTGACTGAAAGCCCTAAAGAGCCAAAAAAGTCCTCAATGGCTAATCACGCATAACACCCATGCCGTCTGTATAACTTTCCGGCAGCGTCACGGGGAACGGATGAAATTGTCCTCCCATGAATGGCTCAAACTTGCAAACGAAGAAAAATGGGTTGCAGTGTGCGCTTTTTGGCCATTGTCCATAGATAGGCCAACCATGCGTAAGACCCCCTAGATCCTTGGCTTGATTCCATTAATAACTCATGAGGAAGGGCCTAAACCTACTCATTGATGAATTGGTGGCCCGGGATTTGGTACCTCGAAGGTCGCCTTATGAATCCTGTGAACTCTAGAGAGTTATAGCAGCCAACCCTGTGCATAAATCCAACCGAGTTCACGGCCCCAGTAGCTTCACTGGGCCCCTCTGATGGATCGCGGTTTGTGAACTCACCGGGATGTGAGAAGTTCAGTGAACTCATGAGAGTTACAGAAACTATCACGTGAGACCCGACTCCACTACTCAAGAGCTTAAACTGTGTGTGATCATCTAACTAAATTGAAACCTAGTATCACCTATCAAGATAAAAAATCATATAGGAAATCCCATACTGACAATCATAATATGCTGATGTTTTTATATCAAGATCTTCATTTGCTATCATGTTAAGATTATTACATAGGTAATTATGCTTGAAATGATCTACGATGCAGAAATTCATGGAAGAACAAAATATTTCAAAATATCATCATGTCTTCCATTAATATATGTTGAGAGTTAAAGGAAATTACATGTTAAAAAAACCATACACAAAAAGAAATTATATGCTCAAAGTTCTTATGTAATTCCTAATATTCCCATGTACTTTTGTAAATCTTCCTTTAACTGCATTTGAGCTGCAGTATGTTTTAACTTTTCTTCAAGTATGATCTTTGCCTAATCAGGAATGCTAGTTAGTTTATTTTCCAAGGATGCAATCATCTCTTCACTCCTAAGTAGTTCAGATTTCTCAGCATCAACAGAGTGAATATTGACCCGTATCTTGTCTTCAATTTCCTTCATAGTTGATCTATTCATGTGATCTTTCAACTCTAGCTGTGAAATTTCTTCTTTTAGGGCAGCAATACGATCCTGAAGTATCTCCCTGTCATCAGCACAAGCCTTCAACTGTTCTTGAAGGGTTAATTGTTCCTGATCAAATTTAGTAATAGTAGAAGTGATAAGGGAAGCCTTTTCCTTGGAAAGAGTTAGTTGCTTCCCATATTCCAAAATCTCAGGAGCAATGGTGACATTTTCTGCTAATGCCAAAGAAATTATTATATCACGGAATCTGAAGAGAGAGTCACGTAGGGCAGAAATGTTGATCTTTGCCATCCTTACAGTACTTTCTAAGATTTCGATGGCAATATCCAAGTCTGACTATTGTTCAAGATCCTTGAAAATATGAATTATTGCTGACATAGAATTCTTCATTAAAAGCATCTTGTGTATGGGAATCTTCGCAAAAGACAATAGCTCAGATGCAGTGGCTACAGATTCAAAGCTTGTTGCTCCACTACAAGGGGGGTTCCTATAGTATAAAGAAGGAAACAACTCAGAATAGTGATAAATAGAAAATGTGTAAATTTCGATAAAGTAATCAATATATATATATATGTACCTGCTTTAGAAGTACGACTGGCAGGAGGTGGAATTTCCTGAACCATAAAAGGACCAACTCCTAACATATCGGCAAAAGAAAGCGCTCTGGCCTCTGTGCTTGAATCTCTGGTAGTTGGAGTTGGCAGATCAATGGTCTCTACTGGGAAAATAATTTCATGAGCCACCACTTTTGGTGTTACCAAAGGAACCAAAGGAGCCCCCGATGAAATCACAGGTGCAGTTGTAGGGGGATCCGTGGGAGGAGTGTCACCTGTTTTAGCATTAATAATACGAGCATTTGCAATAAGATATAAAAATAATAATGAGAAAACTATCATAAAATACATACATACATATATATATATATAAGAGAAGAGAGCAACTTCCTTACTTAGTGAATATCCATATTCTCCATAATCCAAAGGCTCATCTTCTTCCTCCCCTATTACTGTAGGAGACTTTACAGGAATACTGCACCAGGAAGAGTTTCAGAATTTAGCAGAGGGTATTCTTTGTCAACACTTACTGCAACGACATCCTCCTCACCATCTATATCAACTTCTCCTTCTTCGAAATCATCATCATTATTTTCACCATTTTCGTCGTCTTCATCATCTTCATATTCAGCAGAAGTAGTACCTTCTAATGAAGAAGCTAAACTTTCATCCCCTAAATCTTCTTCGTCGACTTTTTCAATCATAACTTGTTTCCCTTTAGAAGGAGGAGCTTGACTAGTTTCTATTTGAGATTCTCTGATTGGGATTGAAGTGGAAGTAGAGGTTGGTTCACCTCTTTCTCGAGGACTAGACGGCGTTGGTTGCAAGTGCGTTCAAGACTAAGTCATGGGAGATGATGAGCCAGGAGGAGTAGGCTGAGAAGGAGGAGCCGGTTCATCTTAAGCTATAGCAGTGTCTGCCGGAATGGGGGAAGATGTTCCTTCAGCATCATCTGTAACCTGGCCAACAAAGCCACGAGGGACTTGTTTGAATTTTGTCAAGATTCCATGAGCAATCCATCCTTGTAACGCCCTGAAATTCGGGGGTCGAGCATAACTCAGCTCCCGAGTTCCAAAACATCACTTATGCAACATAATTAATGAATGATGTATGTTGACTGTATTAGCACATAAACATGGGATAGATTAAGCCAAAACGCAGATATGATTCAGGGATAAGTGAATAAAGCAAGCGGAAGACTTATAGTAAAATATGTGTACAAGTGTAAGCCCCTGAATTACATATACAACCAGATCGTGTAAAAGTGTTATTTATCAAAATTATAAGTACAAGTTACATCATTTCAGTTCCCAAAATAGTAATCCCATAGATCCCGCGCAACACACCGAGGCTCGCTAGAACCCGTCTCGAAAACCGCATATAGGAGAAGGCAGCCTCGTCATCCAGCTCTGCCTCAGACGCCGCATCCACATCTGCAACATCGGGGCCTAAGACAGAGTCCGGTGGGTGTGTAACACCGCCCTATAAACGTGGGAGTGAGTGATCAACTCTGGAACAATAAGGCATCGGTTAACATGTTATCAGTTCAATCAAACAATAATGATAAAGCAAGACAATTAAATAAATCCTAAGTACTCTTATTAATGCAAGTATGAATGCGGTATGATGCGTGCCCTCACGCGTACACCTCGCGTCTTCATCTTACGTTACGCATGACATCGCCTCAAAGTGCGCCACATCTACAAAGCACATGCAAATGCGGTGCATGGATATGATTACCAAGTTGTTATTAGTCCGTTTCACACAACAGGATTGGGAAGCTAAGATACCTTCCTCATATCACCATCCAAACAGTGATCCATACTAGGGTCGTCAATCCTAGATATCGCATACGATCATATAGTTGAGGTCGTAGCAAAGGGCTCGTCACCAATCAATGCACGCCTTTCATGCCTTTACTACCACAGATTGGCTCGTCACCTCCTTGCGGTATCCAGGTATGCTCGAGGTCACTACAAAGGGCTCGTCACCAATCAATGTAGGCCGACAGCACGAATATAGTGTCCCATACCACCATAGTCGGCTCACGAGTTAAGTTGCTCACTGGTCACTATGGGGAGGCTCGTCACCCCCAGCGCGACGACTCGACCACGGTGTCCCATACAACCATGTCCGCTCATGAGTCTTAGCGGATCGTGTACCATGGTTCTTAGGATTTCACTGGTAAGTTCGGTACCCTAGATTCAAGCAGTAGCGTCCATACATGGTTAACATACACTGGACAATCGGGTTACTTGACGAACTCGACTAGCACGAGCGCACGTTGAATTGAACGACATAGAGTGCGAAAACACTCCGCGTGGCCAAACCACTGCCGCCAACTCTAATACGGCTCAGGTTCGTCTAATACGTCCTACGTGGCGAAAGCAATCTCAACCACGAATATAGGGTCAATTACTGATCTCCTGGACTAAGCCATAGTCCCAAATATCCTACACTACTACAGATATTCATATGGAATGTAAAACAGTAATGGAACAATAACTCAAATCATGTTACATACACATCTGAATAATATCAACTTAACATAAATGTAAGCATAGGAGATGCTTGAATTTAAATAACTTGAAAGGTAACTGCATAAAGGAAAACATGCGCATCAATGGGAGTATTGAGAATCACTTCTCAACGCCCACACTTAGTGTAATCAGTTACACTTAGGTCATTCATGCATTTCTACAAACACTCAGCATACATGGAACAACATACATGACGCATGTTGAAATACATGCACTTAGACAATTCCTTTTATCAAGGAGTTGTCATACATGCATCTAGCACACATACATTACCAATAATCATGGCAAGCACAAGTGCGTATTTTATACGTATACGGTACTTTATAAATACACTTAGAATACACAAATCTCAATATAGCACATGCATATCAGGAAAGCAATGTAAACATAACATTTGACATGTGAAATCTCATCCATAACAAGAATAAATCACTAACTGGGATTGAAAGCCTTGAAAACCATAACCTATACACTTAAAGTCCGCACCTTAAGCAAAGAAAGAACCGCCGAACTGATTTAGACGAGTTGTCTTCGTCAACGGCGCAAGAATACCCTAAAATAAGGATAGAAATGAGATACAACAACACCAAGTCTAGTCTAAGCTCTAACACAGGTTAGGGTTAGGTTAACTTACCCCAAAAGAACTCAAAATCGCCAAAGGAACGATTCAAAGTGAAGGTTCAAAGGTGAAGAAGAACAAGGAAGAATCAAGGTGATTCACCAACCAATCTCTCTCACTAACTCTCTCTTTTCCACTCTCTTTCCAATCTAGTGTTAGAGAAAATTCGTATGGAAATGAGAGCTAGGGTTTAAGGACTATATATAGGCCTTAAAATGATGGAAATAACCCCGTGGTCAAGGTATACTTAGGTTATAACCAAAGTACGCCTTTCTCGATCCAACGAAGCACTTCGGTGGGCCTATAACCACGAAAGGCTGGACTTAAGCTCACCGACCATGGATCTAGGTCAGCCTGAGTTTTCGTACCGATCGTGTCGTGGACCACACTCAATTCAACGGTCACAATCTCGATCAGTCCACAAGCACTAGGATATGCCTGCGCCACCTTCCCTGATCCGAGGTGAAATTGGGTCGAATCCAACGGTCAGATAGCTTAAAATCGTCGCGTAAGCAGACTCAGATTTCATAAAAAGCTTAATAAATTCCAACCGTTCTCACACTCTTCACTCCGAGCTCAACCAAATCCACCCAGAACATCAGATCGACTTGATTTTTGAGGTGAAGACCAAGCCCAACTCAGTGACCGCAACAGCCTAAGATCATCGCTCTCGGACTTTCGACGCGCGGTCTAAGTCCGATCTAGATCTTCCAAAAATTCCTCAGAACAACTGGATTTAGCGATGGATCCCAGATTTCAGAGTAACGTAGCGCTCACTAATCTGCACGTTTAGAGCCATGCAGATACAATTTAAAGTGATTGATGCGAATTTCACAAGCAATCAAGTAAAGCTCTAATTACCCCAAAAACAACTACTTAAGGAAAGATTAGCACAAAAATTCCAAGGTCGTTACAATCCTTCCAAAGTATTGATGGCCTTCTTTCACGGATTGGATCTTCTAAAGATATTTTTATGCAAATCTGACCATGAAAAGGTGCGCGACTCTTCTCCGGTATATAGCCAATTTTGTCTTTGAGCTTTCTACCTCTTAGCCTGGACGGAGGAAGCCAGATGGGTTCATCTACTGGAAAACGATTGTTAACCAAGTATGATTGGTGGTCCCACCACCGCATCCAGTTATAAGAAGCACGAACTATACGATTACAACTGGGGATTATGAAGAAAGAATCAACACGACCACCTAGTAGCTGTTTCCATATCATGGCCCAATTGTAAGGACCAGTGCAATAACAACACATTCTTTTGGTAACTAATCCGCAGTCTTCTAGAACAGCTTGATCATAACTGAACTGACAAGCAAAATGACTAGGATAGTATGGTTCTCTCCAAAACTCTGTCCATTCTCGCAGTGGCAGGCTGTAAGAGCATATAGAGAGGAAAAATGTCCTTTCTCCTATAGTGAGTGTTACCTTGTCCACTATGTCAGTATCTTCAGTATAGTGATGGAGGCAGAATTGAAAGAAATCAACTTAATCGGTGTCTCGAATTTTGTTAACTACCCAATTGTATGATCTTTTTACCATAACTCTTTATTTAAAAAACCAGAGCGGAAGGTGCGTAGGATGAATATATGCCTTCTCTGGCGATTCAAAAGTCCAAAGAAAATAGACTCCCATCCAGCTAGTTTATAATGCCATGGGGTGTGCACTGAGGAAACTCCTATAGTAGGATTCTAGACATGAGTAGCTACTTCCCCAAGGGCTCTGTAAATAGTGCATAACACCAGAGGTGCAAGCGAATACTTATGACCTTCTTCTAAGGCGCCAGTAACAACAAAGACTATAGGGAAAATAACATCTGCCCATTTTGAGTTTGGAAGTATTACAGTGCTTAGCTAATAGGCTAGAAAGGCCATGAGCTCCCTAAATAAGTTGTACTCTGCTCTTTCCTTGATGTTGTCGTGAAGCTCCGTTAGCTCTCGAGAATGACAATTGCGGAATCTGTAGGGAAAAGTAAAAGATTCGTGTGAGGAAATGTATAATTAAAATAAAGAGAGTTGACTCCTAGATTTTAAAATACCTGAGGGCCCTGGAAAAGTGTGCAAGCCATTGTAGAGGAGAGAGCTTGTGAATGTTTGGAAATTTTGACATTTCTCTGAAAAGTTCGATAGTGGTTTCAGAGATGGAAGGCTTGCGGTCGGGAGAAGAAAGAAAGGCCAATTCCTTGTTAGATTGGACGAATTCATCGTAAAACTTCCCTGTTAATGGAATGCCCGCTATCCGATGGAGATCCCAGAGTGTGATGCTCATCTCACCTACTAGCAAATGAAAGGAGTTGGTGGTAGGAGACCAGTAATTAAGGAAGCCTTTTATCACAGTTGGTTCTCTATAGAAGTGTAATGACCCGAAAAGTTTCGTATTAAGACCCGAGTACTACCTCAAATTCTTGAGAAGTTATTTGTGGGTTAATTAGCGTTAAACTTGATTTCTTGTGAAAATTAACGCAAATCACTTTAAATTTGATCTGCAAGACTCAAAACCTGTAGAATCGTTAGCGCTATGTTACCCTGAAATCTAGAATTCAACGCTAAATCCAGTTGCTCTCGGGAGTACTTGGAAACTTTGTATCGGACCTGGACCGCGCGTCGAAAGTCCAATAGCGATGATCTTAGACATTTATGATCACCTTGTTGGGCTTGACCATCACCTTAAAAATCAAGACCAGATGATGTCCTGAGACGATTTGCTTGAGTCTGGAGGAAGGAGTGTGAGAAAGGTGAGAAATTAAATATAAATTTATGAAATCTGAGTCGTGTCGCTTGCGCGACGATTTTAAGCAATCTGATCATTGGATTCTGACCCAAATTTACCCTCGGATCAGGGAAGATGGCCCAGGCATGTCATAGTGCTTGTGGACTTGATCGAGTTTCGGTGACCGTTGAATTGAGATTGGTTCACCATAGCTGATCTATAAATCTGATTGGTACAAAAGCTCAGCCTGACCTAGATCCATGGTCAGTGAGCTTAAGTCCGACCGCACGTGGAAAATGGACCACCAGAAGCGCTCCGTTGGATCGAAATAGACCCGATTTGGTTATAACCTAAGTATACCTTGGCCCTGGGGCTATGTTCATCAATTTTAGGCCTATATAAAGACCTTAAAACCCTCACTCTCAATTCCATACGAATTTTCTAACCCTAGCTAAAGGAGAGAGAGGAAAAGAGAGAGAAAGTGAGAGAGAAGTTGGTGAATCATCTTGAGATTCTTCCCTGTTACTCTGCGTCTCTAAACCATCACTTCTGAATCATTATTCCGGCGATTCTAAGTTCATTCTTGGGTAAGTCAAGCAAACCCTAACCTGTTTTGGAGCTTAGAATAGTCTAAGTGTTGATGTGGTTCATTTCATTTATGCCTTAGGTTTTCTAATCACCGTTGACGAAGACTTATCGTCTGAATCAGATCTGTTGCGTTTTTTCTGGTTTAAGGTGCGGACTATATTCGTATAGGTTATGGTTTTCAAGGCTTTCAATGTTGGTTAATGGTTTATTCTTATTGTGGGTGCAATTTCACATGCCAAATGCGATGTTTATATTGCGTTCCTGATATATATGAGTTATATTGAGATTTTTGTATTCCTTATGTATGTAGAAAGTATCATATACGTCTGAAATACAAGCATGTGTTTGCCATGATTAATTGTCGTGTATTTGTGTTAGTTGTATGTGTAGCAACTCCTTGAGGAAAGGAATTGTCCAAATGTGTGTTACCACCAACATACGTCATGTATGTTGGAATATGTAGTCTAAGTGTTTGTAGAAATGTCTAAATGATCAAGTGTGTTATATATGGTACTTTTTATGGATGTTGAGAAGAGATTCTCAACTATCTTATTGGTGCGAATGATTTTCTACATGCAATTTACATTCCTTGTTGTTTAAATTCAGGCACTACTTATGTGTATATCCATGTTAAGTTGATATTCATCAAATGCTCATATACTATATGATTAGAATTGTTGATCCATTACTGTTCTAAATTGCTGGCATGAATATCTGTTATACTTGAATGTGTTTGGGACTATGAAATAGTCCAAGGAATCGGTAATAAACTTTGAGTTCATGGCCGAGGTTGTTTTCGCCACGTAGGATGTGTTTGACGAACCCAAGTCGTATTAGGATTGTCGGCAGTGGTTTGACCACACGGAGTGTTTACGCACTCTATGTTGTTCAACTTAACGTGCGCTCATGCTAGTCGAGCTCGTCAAGTAACCCGATTGTCCCGATGGATGTGCACTATGTATGGACGCTATTGTTTAAATCTAAGGTACCAAACTTACCGATACAATCCCGTTAACCATTGTACCTTGATCCACTAAGACTCATGAGCCGGGTATGGTGGTATGGGACACTGTGGTCGAGCTGTCGGCCTACGCTAGGGTGACGAGCCTCCCCGTAGTGACCAGTGAGCACACCAGACTCGTGAGCCGATTATGGTGGTATGGGACACTATATTCGTGCTGTCGGCCTACATTGATTGGTGACGAGCCCTTTGTAGTGACCTCGAGCATACCTTGATACTGCATTGAGGCGACAAGCCTTAGCGTAGTAACTAAGGTATGATAGGCATGCATTGATTGGTGACGAGCCCTTTGCAGCGACCTAGAACCATATGATCGTATGAGACTGTCTAGGACTGACGACCCTAGAATGGATCACTGTGTGGAAATTGATATGAGGAAGGTACCTTAGCTTCCCAATACTGTTGTATAAAAAGGACTAATAATAACTTGGTAATCATGTTCATGTACCGCATTGCATGTGCGTTGGCGTCGTTGGCACTGCGGGAGGTTGTCATGCGTACCGTAAGATGAAGACACTGAGGGAGTGGAGGCGAGAGCATGTATCATTTCTACATACATCCTTACATTAACAAGAGTAATTAGGACGCATTTGATTGTATTGCCTTATCATTACTGCTTGATTGATTTGATAACATGTTAACTTTTACTGTATAGTTCCACTGAGTTGATCACTCACTCCCACATTCTAGGATGGTGTTTCAACACCAACCAGACTCTGTCTTAGATGCAGATGATAATGCGACCCCTAAGGCAGAGCAGGAGTACGAGGACGATGAGGACGCGTTTTCTTTTATGCAGTTCTCAGGCGGGTTCATGTGAGCCGCGTCCTGATCTACGGGGATTCTGGGTTTTCTTTTGTAACAGATAATTTCATTTTGATACTTGTATTTTGAAGACAAACACTTGTAATTATGACCTGGCAGAGCATACATATCACAGGGACTTACACATGTACACATATATTTCTTTCAGTCTTCTGCTTGCGACTTTCACTTATCCCTGAATTATGTTTGCAGTTTGGCTTAATCTATTCCATGTTTTATGCACTCATGTAGGCAACATACATTCATCATTGCATATGTTGCATAAGTGATGTTTTGAAACTCAGGAGCTGAGTTATGCTCGACCCCCGAATTTCAGGGCGTTACAAGAAGTATTGGGACATAACTTCTATAGCGTCATACAGACCTATCTTAGCAAGCATACCCAAGTGTTTTTACAAGACAGGTTCTATTTAGTCTGAAAAATAACGTCGTGAAGTTAAAAGACCCCTCGTTCGAAAATCTTTGGGTCCCCAAAGCTGCTCATGATCTTGAAAGCGTTATTGAACCATTTCATAGAAGTATGTGGGGAATAGGTTGTGAGGATTGTGAAAAGGGATGAGGAAAATCATCGGGTGGACTTCACCAATACGTTATGGCGGCTTATGTGCTAGCAATATTCCTTCAAGGATGCGTATTTCTCTTGATGACTATGAAGCAGTGTACATTAATTTCTCTCCATTTATGTGATCCCTTAGCTCGCAATCGAGCATGGACTGGTGGCAATGAATGCTGAGGGGAATCACAATCATAGCCTCTAAGTGTGGATTATCGAATTTCATAATGCTTTCGATCACTTTGATTGATTCCCATGAGTTTTGGAGCTTCTTCTTGTTATGCTCCTTAATCTTCTCCTCAAACTCTTTGGCCTTGTTACGACGAGTTTTCTTTGATCGAGAAGCAGGAGGTGTGTCCTCTCGAATGGGAGGTCTTTGGCTGTCTGTGCGAATGTGGGTGGTTGATTTCAGCCATTCATCCCAAACATATTCCCGACCATGCTTTGGAGGTTGTTCTATGTCAGCCATCGAGATTGGCCGATGAATGGGAGAGGGTAAGGAGGAAATACGGTTGGTGAAGTTGAAGGTTGGGAGCATGGGCTCCTTAAAATAAGAAAGATGATGGGAGGTGGTTTTTGTACGCTTTGGCGGTGGTTAATCTAAGGAAGGGGAAGGACAGAAGAAGATGGGTCAGGCAAATCTTGATGAGAGGGTTGTTCAGTCGGAGGGTCTATGGTACGATATGTTCGCTTAATGTGGGCCATGGTGAAAAGAGATTTCAAGTTCTGAGGATAGTTGAGAAAGAAAAAATTGAAGTCTGAAAATTCTCCAAGTGTTGGTTGCGCCGGTTCGTGCACTCAAAGTCAGTTGTGCGGGACAACGCAACGACCAAAGGCTTTGGGCGAACAGGGGAGCTATTGCGCGAGTCCGCGCCAATAATGTTGGTTGGGCAGAAGTTAAGAGGAGAGGCGAAGGTTCGTTATAGCTGAAGGAGGTGTGGAATGAGCAGAAGTTCCAAGTATTTATAATATTTATGGACAAGTACCATACACGGGCGCCGGTTACGCGGGTCCGCACAAATTCTTTCTTTAGAGAAAAATTGATCTTGATTCTTTGATTTCTGGAGAAACAAAGAAAGGATCAAGGGGGCATCTGTTGAGGCATAAAATGAGAAGAAAGGATTGAAGAAAAGAAGATTGAAAAGTAAAAAATTGGAAGGAAATACAAAGAGAAGAAGAACAAGTGTCTTTAGGATGGTTTGCATGGATCCGCACAAACAATATCGGTTGTACGTGTCCGCCAACACAAATACCAGTTGCGTGGGTTCGCGCAACTGATTTCAGGACATGTTATCCATGAATGGTCAGAATCGGTGAAAGGTAGGTCCCATGGCACCAAGATCGAGGTTTTGCACGTGTGGAGGCCAATAAATACCCCTCCCCCCTCATTTGGAGGATCGAAGATTTTGAGAGAAGTGTAGAAGCAGCAGAGAAGACCAAAGGTAGGATTGAAGAGTAGTCCACAAGTTGCGCTGACCCGCGTAAATAATATTGGTTACGCGGGTCCACACAACCAGACTATTATACAGTCTATAATGATGATAAAACCAAAATGCTGCCGGAATGATCGGGCTCCAGATCCTCTTCCGTCCAACCTTCAGGGAGAGAAATCAGCTGATCGGATTCGCACAATGTTCCTCTTAAAAGTGATGATCAAATCATGAGTTAGTGTTGGTGAATTTGACATCTGGCTTGGACATTTGAACTTTGTCAATTTCTATATTCTAAATAATCTATCTTAGAATCAAGGGATACTTGAGGATGTAAATGAGCACAGTATTAATAATACAATGATTGTTATTAATGAACTCTTTCTCTGTTACATTTGAATAAGATAATCTCCCAAATCGAATGCATTTGTTTCTTGTTCGAAACATGGAGGTACCTTGATGTATGTTATTCTAGGCCATCCAGGCCCTTGGGACGCCCAGGCCGACATCGACATCCAGCCTGTATGGTGGTGTTGCTGAACTTGTAGTCCAGTAGTAGGCCCACCTTCTTTTGAGTGATGTATCCATGCTCTCCATCTATTGGGGGGGCCACTATGATTATTAAGAACCACCACTAGATTTATTTTCTTCTATAAATCCCACCCGCAGAACCTCAGTAAGCCCAGGAAGTTGGGTGGGCTGAAAGTCCAACAATATATTGGAAGTTGTATGATTCATGTTGGGATGTTTTGAGGGATGTGTGGCCCACCAAATGGAGTGTTGAGTACACACATAATCAGTCTATTTTGAGGCATATATTTTGGGCTTAATTAATGCTTTGTAAGGCCCATTCTAAGTGGTGTGTTGTGGACCAATTATAATCCAGATTTTTATAATCTAATAGGCCCAGATGGGCTGAAAATCCTCCATTCAAGCCCAGTATTGTGCAAGGGCTGACCTTATCATATTATGGGCCCAATGAGCTATCTATGAGCCCAACTTAAGCAAATGAACCTTGAATGCCCACTCTTAGATCCCTGGTATAGGCTGACTTGCAAGGCCCACTTTATAACTTGTTGGTTAGGCCGTGCCAAGTCATGGGCTGATGTCGTGAGGCCCACATAAATAATTTAGGCCTTGGCCTTGTATCCTTGGGCTCATGGGCTGCCCATTTGATCCATTTAATGCATGGATCCAGTGGGATATGAGGGATGGGCCATAAATGCTCCATTTGGCCCATAATGATATGTACCTGGGCCATGTTATGTCCTTGTTGAGTCCATGATATTCATGAGGACCTTGGGCCATTCTCTTGGGGGCCATTATGTGTTGAGATGTAAATGTATGGCTGCCTATTTTACTTTCACAATGGTATTCGAGCCTTGGGCCTTGGTTTAGTTAGCTATCTTGATTGGGCCACTTTCTTAGGGACAATAGTGGTTAAATGTCCCCATTATAGGCCCCTCTAGGCCCATTTGTTAGGCCCATTTTCATTTATGGGTGGTTAATCCATAAACCCTTGTTAGGCCCATTCTCATCATTTAGGCCCATGACATTGTCTACCTAGTCTAGTGAGCTACCCCAGGCTATTGGGCCCCCACTAGTGGTTGTGTTCCTTCGTATCCATGGGAAATTTGTCTAAGTATTTAGACCCGGGGTGAGTACATCATTTCATGGCACGCGTAGTCATTTTCATGACTCATGGGCTTCATTTGTGTGCTTGATAGATGGTTGATTAGTCATGGTATTACGCTATTAGGCAGGCCGTCATGGGACTCCTAGGGTGATGGAGTTGTCCCAATCGGGCCCGCTGGTTGCGCGGGATTGGATGCATGATTGATTGGTGTGATTCATACATCTAACATTGCATAGCACGTTAATATTCACACTTGCTTTATCAGGGCTGTAGCCTCCATAGGTATATCGTGGATGACTAGATTTGGACACTGGAAATGTTTACATGAGCACTTAGGGCACATAGGCTGTCCTTGGGTGAAAGTCCCAGAACCTTCATGGAACCAGGAGATGCTCCAACGCCGAGACTGAGTGGAAAACATGAGCATTAGTGCCTTTACCATTAAGCCACGTCTCCCACTATATTATGGTCAGTTGGGAGAGGGTATGGCCTTACTTGCCTGAGTGAGGGGGCAATAGCTAAGCTGAGTTTAACCAGCTCGTAAATGGGTCCACTACCATCGACCCTTGTTGGTGATTGGCTGTCCACAGGAAGGTAGTGAGGTCTCTTACGCTCGCTGGGCTGTGTGGCTAGGAGAGTGGCAGTTAGCAGGTAGTGTATTTAACCCCAGTGATTTCCTAGAGAGGAACTGTACTGATTTGTGGACTTTATATGAGGATTAACATGACCGCATTGCATATTGCATATGGCACTTGGCTATATAGCCCCGCATTGCATAGCCTTTGATTAGCATATGGTATTCCTGCCTTGCATTGTTTAGCCTTGTGACGGCTAGTAGTATTTATGGTCTTGCCGCATTCTTCTGCATACTCTGATATCGCATTCATGGCACCTGTCTTGCACACACTTACACCGCCCTCTAAGTTTTTTATAAGCTTTTGCACGATTGATGCGTGCAGGTGATTTGAGGCCAGTGAGCGAAGCAGGAGCTGAAGCATGCCGTTGATCCTTTTAGAGTTTTTTTTATATAGACTTTGTATTTCCCTTTGAGCCTTGTACTTGTAAAAAATTTAAATTCTTGGTAGATTTTGTATACTATTCCTATAATTATTTATTTACGGTTATGATGTTATGATCTTGGGTATTCTTATTATGAATCAGACTTATGTTATAGAAATCCTCTTTGTAGGATCCTAGGATCGGAACCTGGTGATTGGGAGCCAGGAGTCGAGAATGGGGTACTACGGAGGCTGTCACTACCAGATTCGGCAATCAGGAATCTCGTGAGCCCGGTTTCCGAGATAGGGCGTGATAGCCTCCCTGATAAACCTAACTTTTATCAGCTTGTTCACTTCTTCTTCTATCAGGGGAACCAAGTCCGGGTGAAATCGCCTTTGTGCCTGTTTAACTGGTCTTTTCTCTTTAGAAATGTTTAACCAGTGCATCACTACTGACGGCTCCAAACCCGGCATCTATGCATATGTCCAGCGAAGACGTCTCTATTTTATTAGAGAAGTTCAATGTATTTCTCGACCTCCTGCTCAGAAAGACCTATGCTGATGAATGTGTTCCTTGGCTCTTCTTCTGTACCCAAGTTCCCTTCAAGTAAACTGTCTATCGTTGGCTACCCCCCATCTTCCATTTGCTTTGTGGCCATCTCAGGATGCTCGACTATTTTGGGATCTTCTTCTGATAATTGCCCAGCTGTGACCATGTTCACCGATGTTTCTGCCCCCAATCCTTAAAATTTTCCTCGCTTTTCCTGACCAACCCCAATAGGAATCTAAATTCCTTTCCCATGATTTAGACCGGTGGGTTCTTCGTAATCAACCCATGTTTTTCATGATTTTCTTGCTTGTCGGGCTATATTTTTTAAGGTCTTACGGTGTTAGCTTACTGCAATACACATTATTCTTGGGCTCTTCCCCTATCTTTGCTTCTGCTGGGGCGTAGAATTCTATTAGTTCTGGGTATTTTGTGCTAGCCCTGACCTGAAACCTTCCCGGATAGCCGAAAATGGCTTATTTCTTTCAGCATACGACAATGGCACTGTATAATTGGACTGTAAAATTTTCAACTGCTAAGGTGATAACAAAGTTAGCAGTGGCTACCCTAGTTGTCTCAGATGTTTCGGCATAAAAGAGAATTCTTTCTTTGTTTCTGCGGCTCTGGATGATTTTGCCTTCTCTCTCTTTTTTTTCATCATCTCCAACTTGAATATCCTTTAGGACTTTGTTTTCATCATTCTTGCTTTCTTCTTTAGCGAACCCCTTATAATAACTGGCATCTGCAAAGAAGGCTTCAACTTCTGTATAAGGCTTTGCATTGGCCATTACTTTATACTGTATCCCATTTTTATAGTACTTAAAGCATTGATGCAGAGTAAAGGGTACGATGCCATACTAATGTATCCATGGCCTTCCTAGGAGAAGATTGTATGTCGTCACTACATTTATAATGTGACACATGACATCAGTAGTTAGTTCTCCTATCTCCAACATCACAGTAATTTTACCGATGCAGGTTGCCCATCTTGATTGAAGCCCTGTATCATCATTCCACTAGGGCGTAGATCGGAACAAAGATAACCCAGTTTACTCAGCATTGAGAGTGGTAAGAGATTCACTATAGACCCATTATCAAGCATAATCCATTTAACCTTCTTGTCACAGATATGGCCCTCTATCATTAGCAACTTATTATGCCTTTATCGCATATCAAATCATCATCGAAGAAGGAAACGACTGGCAGGCAGTCTTCTTGCTCTTTATATTCTTCCCTTTCCATCTTTGCCAGCAAGGTTTCTCTGACATCATGATTGGATAGCGCTTGAACTAAGCTCTGTCGAAATTCCTCTAACAACTTAAGCATATCGTAGAAGCTTAATCGAGCGTATGCCCTTCAAATGACTTACCACATCGTAGGTCACTTTTACTATCTCATTCTTCTCTTCTTTCTTATCATTATCATTCTGTCCTTCAACAATTTCCCTTCTTATAATTCCTATTTTCTTCTTTGTAGGACTTATTATCTTCTTTCTTAATTGTAACGTAATTAGTGCTACCTTTCTTGTCATCTTACAGTCTTCTTTCTCTTTCTTTTCTTGGGCCTTTTCCCGGATTGTCAGCATATTCACTGTTGCCATCGCATTCCTTTCTTTTTCTTTTTCAATCACTATTTCACTCCTGTCTATATCCATTGTATTATACATTTCAACGTATAATAATTTTCTATCGGATGTCCCACCAGGCAATGATAGTGGAAAAAATCTCTCTCTCTCTCGTTCTTGTCACATCTTTATGGCACTGCTAGTAATTTTATCGTACCGACTTTTAACAATTGCTTCATCATAGGGACAACATCTTCCTTATCAAATGCAAACCCTTTGTGAGAATTGAGCGCTCTGGGCCTTTTTCCATTGTATCTGTTTATCAATCAGTTCAATTCTTCTTTTCGTTCAGACCTTTTTCCTCATGAATCTCTTGCATCTTGACTTCTCTTTTCACGATCTATCGTGCTTTAGACCCTCCGACCAAACAACCCTCTCATCAAGACTCACCAAACCCATCTTCTTTCCGTCTTTTCCCTTCTTCAGATCAACCACTAGAAAAACGTATTAAAACCAGTGCTCATAATCCCTCGTATTTCAAGGAGCCCGTGCTACCAACCTTCAACTTCACCGAACGTATTTCCTCCTTACCCTCTCCTATTTATCGGTCAATTACGATGGGAGACATAGAATGACCTCTGAAGCAGGGTCGAGAATATGATTGGGATGAGTGGTTGAAAACAACTGCCCATATCCGCACAGACAGCCAAAGACCTCTTGTTCAAGAAGACACTCCTCCTGCTTCTCGTTCAAAGAAGACTCGCCAAAATAAGGCCAAGGAATTCGAGGAGAAGATTAAGAAGCACAATAAGAAGAAGCTCCAAAACTCATGGGAATCAATCAAAGTAATCGAGGGCATTATGAAATTTAATAATCCGCACTCGGAGGGTATGATGGTGATTCCCCTCAACCTTCATCGCCACCAATCTATGCTCGATTGCAAGCTGAGGGACCACATAGACGGAGAGAAATTAATGTACACTTCTTCGTGGTCATCAAGAGAATTGCACATCCTTGAGGGGATATTGTTAGCACATAAGCTGTGGCAACGTATCGGCGAAGTCCACCCGATGATTTTTCTCACCCCTTCATAATCCTCACAACCTATTCCCCACGTACTTTATGAAACAATCAAGCAACACTTCTAAGATTGTGAGCAGCTTTGGGGACCCGAAGAATTCCGAACGAGGGGTCTCCGAACTTCACGACATTATTATTCGGACTGGACGGAAGCCATCTTGTAAAAACACGCGGGTATGCTTGCTAAGATAGGCTTGTATGATGCCATAGAAGTTACGTCCCAGTACTTCTACACAGAGCCCACTGTGATAAAGGGCTTCCTTGATTACTGGTCTCCCACCACCAACTCCTTCCACCTGCTAGTGGGTGAAATGAGCATTAGACTCTAGGACCTCCATCGGATGGTGGGCCTTCCACTAACAAGGAAGTTTTATGATGAATTTGTCCCATCTAATAAGGAATTGGCCTTTGTTTCGTCCCCTGATCATAAGCCTTCTATCTCCGAAACCACCATCGAACTCTTCAGAGAAATGGTCAAATTTTTAAACATTCACAAGCTTTCTCCTCTGCAATGGCTTGCACATTTTTCCAGGGCCCTCAGGTATTTTTAAGTCTAGGAATCAACCTCTCTATTCTTTTTTTTTAAATTATACATTTCCTCACATTAACCTTTTACTTTTCCCTACAGATTTCGTGACTGTTGGTCTCAAGACCTAATGGAGCTTTACGACAATATCAAAGAAAGAGCAGAATATAACTTGTATGGGGAACTTACTGTAAGTGCAATGGTTATTTGTTACCTTGATTGTCAAATTTTGTAGTGCCAAAACCACAATCTGTGTCTTGTGTAGAACATTGATATATCTATTCAAGGTAATGCATCACATGTACAAGGACAATGCTTCAAGTCAAGAATAATGATCTACTTCAAGTAATACAAGGTCAAGTACATTGTTCTCTTCTCTAAAGCTTCAGAGCTTTAAAGCTACGAGATCTTGTCCAAGACTCAAGGTGAAATACAACTCAAGAAGTACAAGTTCAAGGTTTCAAAGATCTCAAGTTCAAGCTTCATCATGTGTCGAGATCACAAGTCTCATGAACTTCAAAGATCATCCATCATCTGAAGAAATGAAGGTTCAATGTCCATACTTCACATTTCAGGTATGAATGACCTTAGATTGACCTTAGGGTAGGTCATTTTGTATATATAATTCAAATTGAATCATTTTATAAGTGTTTGGTCTTTTCTTAGACTAGTCCTGGACTCTATTCGACTAGTACTAGACTCTATTCGACTAGTCCTAGAACTGGCTCAACCAATCCAAGAAATTTCAAGACCAATCCTAAGTTGTTGCAAATTTTTAGAATTTTTTGGTTGAGCTATGACCAGTCCTGGAGTTTGCTGGACCGGTCGTGTGAACAATGCACGACTCATTCACGACTAGTCCAGTAGCTATGACTCAAACTCTAGCAACTATTCCTGGCTCCTCACAACCAATCGTGGGCAGGTCACGACCAGTCGTGGAGAACTCACGACCAATCGTAAAGTGCCTACGACCAGTCTTAGAATGGTTTTATCCGATCGCGCTCAAAATTTTAAAATGTTGTTGGTCCTACGACCAGTCGTAGTGTCCACAGGACCAGTTGAAGATGTGATTTCTACAAATAGAGCACGATTTTCAGAGTTTGATATCCAATTCAAGTAAAATCAAGCCATCACTCTGAGAGATAAGTTTGTGTTCTTTTTAAGCTACATATGCATATTTAATATTCTCTTTTGTTAGCTTTTTATATTTGATTTTATTTCTACATTCCAATCTGATTTGAAAGAAGAATTATAATATTCTACTTCTTGGAATCAAAATCAAATAAAGTTAGCCCAACTTGATTTAATTTAAAATCAATTAGAACTTAGAACCATTTCAAAGTGAGTATTGGACATTGAACTTCTATATTCGAACTTTTACTTCGATTTGGTTCTTCCGGGCTGCTACAAAAGGAGAAATCTAGGTATTTTACATTTGTGTAAATCTTATATGTTTTGGGTTGAAACAATAGCAATTCTGATTTAGAAAACTCAGAAGATGATATGGCCCTTCTAGCGAAAAGTTTTACAAAATTTTCAAAAGTAAAAAGAGGGTTGATTTTCAAAAAGCTAATGATAAGAAAAGATCTAAATCTAAAACTTGGAAATCATTAAAAGACAGTCAATGTTACAACTGCCAAGAATATGGGCATTTGGCAAACAAGTGTCCTAAAAAGGACAAACCCAAAAAGAAGCGTATGTTGGCTACTTGGGATGAATCTTCCGGTTCTGAAGCTTCTTCTGAATCAGAAGATTCTGAAACCGAGTCAGGCAATGAAGTTAAAGCCCTTATGACTCTAGCCAAGTTCACTTTTTCGGATAACGATGATTTAACTAGTGAAAAAAAATCTGAATAGTGATCATGAAAATAAAGAAGATCTTCAAGATGCCTATAATGCCCTTTACAAGGAAAGTTGTAAAATTGCTATTAAATTAAAACTTCAAAAAGAAAAGTTTTCAAAGCTTAAAGAAAATTTTGATTCTCTTATTTTAGAAAAATTCCATATTTCAGATTGTTTTGAAAAATGCAAATGCGATTTAGAATTCAAAACCTCCTAGATTGAAAATCTGAAATCTGAAAATGAAAAACTTAAACTTGAAGTTTCTTCACTTTTGAGTTTAAAGGATACATGAAAGTATGCCCAAGGTGATCCAAAATTAGAAAAACTTTTATCTGGATCAAGAAAATGTGGCGACCGATCCGGTTTGGGCTACGATAGAGATATTCCTCCTAAACAGAAGAATACTCCTAAGTTTGTAAAAGGAGAGTCCTCAAACTCAAAAGAGAAGTTCTAATCAAAAGTTTTCTAAAAATACCAAAACATTTCAATCTTTTAAACTTAAAAGTAACCATATCAACTATAATAATCAGAACCGAAACCCTTTAGCTGAAAAATTAGTTAATTTTCTTAAGGAGCTCTTAAAATCTAACTCAGTGGGTCATTCTTACAACAACTACAAACATAAGAAGACCAACTATATTCATAAACCCAAAACAGTTATGAAATGGGTTCCTAAGGTTACTTGCTTGGTTGCCCACGCGGCTTTCAAAGCTACAAGTCACTCAAAGTGGTACTTAGATAGTGGATGCTCAAGGCATATGACTGGTGATAAAGATCTATTCACCAATCTTAAAGATATGGCTGATGGTTCAATCACATTTGGTGATGGTAACAACTGTAGGATTATTGACCAAGGTACGGTTCAACTCTTTAACCTTCCCCTTATTTGAGAATGTGTTATATGTTGAAGGGTTAAAACACAATCTGTTAAGTATTCTCAAATATGCGATAAAAATCATAGCGTAAAATTTACTAACTAAGGTTGTGAAATTTTAAACAAAAAGGGTTCTGTAATATTAACTGGTCGTAAAACTTCTAAAAACTGCTATATTGTTAGTGATTCTAGCTCATCTAATCAATCGTGTTACATTGTCCATACCGATGAGACTGAGCTATGGCATAAACGCCTTAGACATGTACACTACTGCAATCTATATAGATTGATCAAAAGAGAACTAATTAGAGGTCTACCTAAATTATAGAAAGTAGACAAAATATGTGGCAAATGCCAGATTGGCAAACAAACTAGGAGTACTCACAAAAAGGTGAACTCCAATGCCACATCAAAACTGCTCGAGCTTCTCCATATGGATCTTATAGGACCAACTAAAACGGAGAGTCGAGGTGGCAAAAAATATATATTGGTAATCATGGATGACTATACCAGATTCACTTGAGTAACCTTCTTAACGGATAAATCAGAAACCCTTGATGAAGTGAAAAGAGTTCTCAAACGAATCCAAATGGAAAAAGGTTCTCAAGTTTGTAAGATCCGTAGTGATCATGGATCAGAATTCGAGAATAGTAGTTTTGAGAAATTCTGTTACGATTAGGGAATATCACATGAATTCTTTGCACCCAAAGCTCCTCAACAAAATGAAATTATTGAAAGAAAAAATAGAGTGCTTCAAGAAATGGCAAATGTAATGTTGAATAGTCTAAAGGTCCCTAAAAATCTTTAGGTTAAAGCTATAAATACTGCTTGCTATATAATCAACCGGGTTTATACAAGTAAAACTTATAATAAAACGGCTTATGAAATGTGGTTCGATAAGAAGCCTACTGTCAAATACTTTCGAGTTTTTGGCAGCAAGTGCAATATTTTATGTGACCGTGAAAATCTGGGCGAGTTTGACACTAAAAGTGATGAAGGGATCTTTTTAGGATATTCTTTAAATAGTCGAGCATATCGAGTACTGAATAAGAGGACCAGTGTTATTGAAGAGTCCATTAATGTGGTCATTGATGATCACTTGAATACACCTGCCACAAGTTCAGATAATGATGAAGTTCTTTTAATTGACAAACCAGATACTTCATTAAGTCAAAATAACTCTGAAATGAGGACTGTCAAAGATCATCCAACCACTCAGATTCTTAAAAACCCTCTCACTGGTGTGTGCACTCATAGACAACTAGAAGATATATGTAATTACGTGTGCTTTACATCCCAGATAGAACCAGCTAACGTAAAAGAAGCTCTTACTGACGAAATCTGGATAACAGCGATGCAAGAAGAGCTTAACTAATTTATGAGAAATGATGTTTGGTATCTTGTTCCTAGACCTAAAGATAAGCATATTATTAGAACTAAGTGGATTTTCAAAAATAAGTCTGATGAACTTGGTAATATAATTCGAAACAAAGCTAGACTGGTTGTACAAGGGTACACTCAAATTGAAGGCATCGATTATGATGAAACCTTTACCCTAGTAGCTCATCTTAAATCAATCAGACTATTTATATCCATTACTTACTTTAAAAAATTCAAAAATTTATCAAATGGATATAAAGAGTGCTTTCTTAAATGGTGATCTGCATGAAGAAGTTTATGTTGAACAACCAACGGGTTTTGAAGACCCTAAGAATGTTGATCATGTCTATCACCTAAAAAATGCTCTCTATGGTTTGAAACAAGCTCCCATGGCATTGTACGAAAAATTGACTAAGTTTCTACTAAGTCATAATTTTCTAATGGGAAGTGTTGATAAGAATCTTTTTGTTAAGAAACATAACGATCATATCTTAATAGTACAGATCTATGTTGATGATATTATTTATGGATGTACCTGTACTAACATGACTGTTGAGTTTAAAGATTTAATGAAATTTAAGTTCAAAATGAGCATGGTTGGGGAATTGATTTATTTCCTAGGGTTGCAAGTAAAACAACAACCTGGTGGTATTTTTATTTCTCAAACCAATATGCTCTGAACTTAATTAAAAAGTTCAAATTTGAGAATGGAAAAAATTTTGATACTCCTATGAGTACTACTTTAAGTCTCTCAAAAGACTCTACGGGTAAAAATGTGGATCCTAAATTATATCGTAGTATGATTGGCAGTTTATTTAACTGTAAGTAGACTTGATATTACTTTTAGTGTTGGTATTTGTGCTAGATATCAATCTGACCCTAAAGAGTCTCATCTAACCACTGTTAAGCGGATTATGTGATATGTCGCAAGTTCAGCTAATTTGGGTTTCTGGTATCCATATGATACTAGTGTTCAGTTGGCTGGGTACACTGATGCTGATTGGGCTGGAAATATCGATGATAGAAAATTAACCAGTGGTGGTTGTTTCTATATCGAAAATTATTTAGTTTCTTGGTTTAGTAAGAAGCAAAGTTTTATATCACTCTCAACTACTGAGGTTGAATGCATCGCAGCTGGAAATGCATGTACTCAGCTTGTATGGATGAATAGAATGTTAAGCGATTATAGGATTGCACAAGATTCAATGGTTTTATATTGTGATAATTCTAGTGCAATAAATATATTTAAAAATCCAATCCAACATTCACGAACCAAGCACATTGACATTAGATATCACTACATTCGTGAATTAGTGAAAGAAAAGATAATCTCTTTGGATTACATTCCGACCGAGACTCAACTTGCTGACATTTTCACTAAACCGCTTGACAAAAACAGGTTTAATAAATTGAAATTTGATCTTGGTATGTGCAATTTAAATTGATTAATCATGCATTTTTGTATTATAGTATATATATCTGTTAATTGCTTTGAGTAAATTTTAAAATTATAAGAAAAATGCATGTTTTTATGTTTACATGACCAGTCGAGGACGTACTCGACCAATCATGGCACGACCGGTCGAGGGCATCCCACGACCAGTCGTGTAGCACACTGGATCACTTTAATTTAGGAAAAAAAACCCTTTCTTCCTCATTTCCTCCTTCTTCTCCAACAGGCCGTAGCACGAGTAGTCATACCCAACTTCTTGATTCTTCAAGGTTAGTCCATTATTTTCATTTTCCTTCTAGATTTAAATGCATATCACTTCATTTTCTTCCTTGGAGTGCTTGATTTCAAGTTTCCTTGAAGATTTTGGGGTTTTCTTCACCCAAATCTATTTTTGAGAAAACCCATTCTACATCTTTTTGCTTCTTTGATTTTCGTGTTACAAATTGATGCTAGAAGGAAAAAAGAAAACTTCCCATGGTGCTTCCTTATCTAGATCAGCTCCTTTAACAAGGTGCCATTTCGGTCACCTGAAGATGATCAATCACATGTGCGAGATTTACGATTACGCAATGTTATTGTTGAGCGACCTGTGCATATTGAACACATTGCTCCTTTTGGTCTCCTTCCACTTCTCCAATCTGTAGGTTGGGATAACATCCTACATTGGGGTGGGCCAGCATACCAGTCTATTGCGTAGGCTATGTTTACTTGCATTTCTGATTTTTTGATTGAGAATTTAACGTTTACAATAGCGACTAGAGAAGGTCCATTTGAAATTGACAGTCATCTGATTTTGGCTCTAATGGACATACCTATTATTGACGAGGGTATTCCTATTCATGCTCTAGTTGAGAAACCTTTGGAATCGGAAAAACGCATGCTTACTAGAGCATTATGCAACATAGATGTGCAATGGACTCATAAGGGGAATGCGCTTCCTTCCAAGTACTTGTTACCCAAATAAAGGGTTCTTCACAGAATCTTTATTTCAAATCTGTATCCGCATTCAGGTAACAAAACCGAACTCACCTCTTTCATGGTTTGGATTTTGCATTCCGTCATCTCTGGTACTAAAGTTTATCTTCCTTCTTTGATCTGTCATTCAATCATTAAATTTCATCTCCATCCTGGACACAATGATATTCCATTTGCATATCTTATGACTGTGTTAGCTACTCATATGCTAGTTGTTATGCCTGTTGGAGAGGCTCTTATTCATCATCTTATTTTCAACAATTCAAGTATAAAGAAGATGAAATTGGAACTGGCTCCTGGCCAAGTGGATGTGGGTGGTGGTGGAGCTGAAGCAGGAAATGTAGAAGGTGGCGATCTTCCTTCTGTTGATATAAATATGGATGACATTTTTGATAAAATTGAATCAGACTCTACAAATGATCCTGACTATGAGCCATCCGATTTTGATGCTCGTCTTCGTGCACTTGAGGAGAAGGTAGAGAACATGAATGTTGCCCATGATTTACATTTTAAATATATGCGCAAGTATCTTAGGCACTTAAACAAGGACCTTCATCAACTTGATCCTACCATACCTGCTCTTTCAGGATCTGATTAGGTGTTTTTATCCTATGGTCAGTAATAACTCTTATACTACTTTGCTTTCTTTCAGTTTGCGAGACTTACTTTGGTTGACTTTGGTATATGTTGGTTAATGATATCTGAACTTTGAATTTGCTTCTATATCTTTCATATCTTACCTAATTAACTCCTTTATTACTCTCTTGTTAAGTCTTCCTCTTTCATTTCTTCTTTACTTCCTTTGTCATATTGTGACAAAAAGGGGAAGAATATTTCTTTAGATTGATTTTTTATGATTTTTTTATGGATATGGATGTGGGGTAGTAGCATAATTTTTATGAACTTATGTGTGTTATTCAGGGGGAGTAAGTAAGGAGGAGTTTTGCCTACTTCATGATGATGTGTGCTAGTTGATGATAATTGGTGCATGATTCTTTAACCAGGTTGTAACTGGTTTTCTTTTATAAGTGCATGGTTCTTTATTGAGCATGTGATGCTACTCTTACTCTTATTCTAAATGAAGTGTGTTTTGTCACAAATTTAACAAAGGGGGAGATTGTAAGTGCAATGATTATTTGTTACCTTGATTGTCAAATTTTGTAGTGCCAAAACCACAATTGTGTCTTGTGTAGCACATTGATATATCTGTTCAAGGTAATGCATCACATGTACAAGGACAATGCTTCAAGTCAAGAACAATGATCTACTTCAAGTAATGCAAGGTTAAGTACATTGTTCTCTTCTCTAAAACTTCAAAGTTTTAAAGCTACGAGATCTTGTTCAAGACTCAAGGTGAAATACAATTCAAGAACTACAAGTTCAAGGTTTCAAAGATCTCAAGTTCAAGCTTCATCATGTGTCGAGATCTCAAGTCTCATGAACTTCAAAGATCATCCATCATCTGAAGAAATGAAGGTTCAATGTCCATACTTCACATTTCAGGTATGAATGACCTTAGATTAACCTTAGGGTAGGTCATTTTGTATATATAATTCAAATTGAATCATTTTATAAGTGTTTGGTCTATTCTTAAACTAGTCCTGGACTCTGTTCGACTAGTCCTAGAACTGGCTCGACCAGTCTAAGAAATTCCAAGACCAGTCCTAAGTTGTTGTAAATTTTTAGAATTTTTTGTTTGAACTACGACCAGTCCTGGAGTCTGCTCGACCGGTCGTGTGAACAGTGCACGACTCATTCACGACCAGTCCAGCAGCTACGACTCAAACTCTAGCAACTATTCATGGCTCCTCATGACCAATCGTGGGCATGTCATGACCAGTCGTGGAGGACTCACGACCAATCATGAAGTGCTTACGACCATTCTTGGAACGGTTTTATCCGATCACACTCAAAATTTCAAAATGTTGTTGGTCCTACGACCAGTCGTAGTGTCCACAGGACCAGTCAAAGATGTGATTTCTGCAACTATAAATAGAGCGCGATTTTCAGAGTTTGATATCCAATTTAAGTAAAATCAAGGCATCACTCTGAAAGATAAGTTTGTGTTCTTTTTAAGCTACATTGTGCATATTTAATATTCTCTTTTGTTAGCTTTTTATATTTGATTTTGTTTCGGCATTCCAATCTGATTTGAAAGAGGAATTGTAATATTTCACTTCTTAGAATCAAAATCAAATAGAGCTAGCCCAACTTGATTTAATTTAAAATCAATTAGAACTTAGAACCATTTCAAAGTGAGTATTGGACATTGAACTTCTATATTTGAACATCTACTCCAATTTGGTTCTTTTGGGCTGCTACAAAAGGAGAAATTCAGGTATTTTACATTTGTGTAAATCTTCTATATTTTTGGTTTCTTTGAGAATAAGCCAAAAAAATCTCTAAGTGTTGGTTATCTGAGGAGAGCCAGAAAACTCAAAGTGTGGGGTTTTTGAATTGTGTAAGCCCATTTGAAAGACACAATTATGAGGGTTTTAGGTGAACCTGAGAAAAACCTATTTTTACAGTGAACGCTAATATCCCCTGTGTGAGGATATTAGGAGTGGAGTAGCAAGCTGTGTGGCTGTTGTTTAACAGTTGGTGTACACACGGGTGAACCACTATAACTCTGTGTTTTGTGGATGTGTGATTTATTTTCTATATCTTTGATCATTCAAGTTTGTGGGATGTATGTGTGAATGCGAATGTTGTAATATTTACATTTCAAGTATTATGGGGAATGTTGTAATAGTTTAGACTTTCTATTTCTTGTTATTTCCTTTCATTCCTCTTTAGTTTGAGATATTGATACTTAAACCGTTCTAGTAAGGTTGTCCTACCATAAACCCTTTGTTTTTATGGTGTATGGTTGTCCTTAGAACAACATTTGTATCAACCTCTCAAGACTTGAATTTTGAGGTTGCTTTACATTTCTGTATTGTGAATTGCTTAAAGTGTTATCTTTCCTTTATTCATTTAAATTCCGCTATTATCATTTTAATTTGGCATAGTCCTATTCACCCATCCCCCCCCCCCCCCCCTCCCCCTCTCTAGGACTCATAACTAGGCCTTTTCACTTGCGGCCTTCTTAGCCTATTGGCTAAGCATTATGGTACTTCCAAGCTCAAAATGGGCAGATGCTATTCACCCTATAGTCTTTGTTGTTGCTGGCGCTTTGGCAGAAGGCCATAAGTATTCACTTGTACCTCCAGTGTTATGCTCTATTTATAGAGCCCTTGGGGAAGTAGTCACTCATGTCAAAAACCCTACCATTAGAACTTCCTCAGCATACACTCCATGGCATTACATTACTGGCTAGATGGGGGTCTATTTCCCTTGGACCTTTGAAGCTCCGGAGAAGGCATATGTTCATCCTGCACACCTTTCACTCTGGTTTTTTCAACAAAGGGCTATGGAAAAAAGATCATACAACTGGGTAGCCAACAAAATTCGGGATACTGATCAAGTAGACTTCTTTCAATTCTGCCTTCATCGCTATATTGAAGATACTGACATGGTGGACAAGGTGACACTCACTATAGGAGAAAGGGCATTCTTCCTCTCTATACACTCTTGCAGCCTGCCACTGCGAGAAGGAATTGAATTTTGGAGAGAACCATACTATCCCAGTCACTTTGCTCGTCAATTTGGTTATGACCAGGCCGTTCCAAAAGACTGTGGATTAGTCACCAGAAGAATGCGCTGCTATGGCACTGGTCCTTACAATTGGGTCATGATATGGAAATAACTACTAAGTGGTCGTGTTGATTCTTTCTTCATAATCCCTAGTTGCAATCGTATAGTTTGTACTTCTTGTAGCTAGATGTGGTGGTGGGATCACCAATCATTCTTAGTCAACAATTGTTTGCCAGTAGATGCACCCATCTGGCTTCATCTGCCCAGGCTAAGAGGTAGAAGCTTGAAGACAAAATTGGCTATATACCAGAGAAGAGTCGCACACCTTTTCACGGTGAGATTTGTAGAAAAATATCGCTAGAAGACCCGATCCATGAAAAGAAAGCCATCAATACTTTGGAAGGCTAGATTGCTCATGGACTCTTAATAGAATTCGAACAAGTCCCCCGTGACTTCGTTGGTCAGGTCACAGATGATGTTGAAGGAACATCTTCTCCCATTCCGGTAGAAACTACTGAAGCTCAAGATGAACTGGCTCCTCCTTCACAACCTACTCCTCCTAGTTCATCGTCCCCTATGACTAGGTCTCGAGCGCGCTTGCAGGCATCGCCAACTATTCCCCAAGAAGGAAGTAGATAGGCCTCTCCATCCCCTTCGATTCCAATTAACAAAGAACCTCAGTCGGAAAGTAGTCGAGTTCCTCCTTTTAAAAGGAAACAAGTCATGATTGAAGAAGTCGACGAAGAAGACTTAGGGGATGAAAGTTCAGCTTCTTCATTGGAGGGTACTGCTTCTGCTGAATACGAAGATGATGAAAATGACGAAAATAGTGAAAATAAAGATGATGATTTCGAAGAAGGAGAAGTCGACATAGATGGAGAGGAGGATGTTGTTGCGGAAAATGCTGACAAAGAACACCCTTCGCTAAATTCTGAAAATCTTCCTGGCATCAGTATTCCTGCGAAGTCTCTTGCAATAATAAAGGAGGAAGAAGAAGAGCCTTTAGATTATAGGGAGTATGGATATTCACTAGGTAAGGAATTTACTCTCTTTTCTTTTATATATGTATATATATACATATGTATTCTACTATAATTTTCTTATCATTATTATTATATCTTGTTGCAGGTGCTCATATTGTTAGGGCTAGGATAGGTGATACTCCTCCCATGGATCCGCCTACAACTGCATCAGTGATTTCACCGAGGGCTCCTCTGGTTCCTTTGGTAGCACCAAAAGTGGTGGCTCGGGAAATTATTTTTCCAGTAGAGACCACAGATCTGCCAACTCCAACTACCAAAGATTCAAGCACAGAGGCCAGAGCACCTTCTTTTGCGGACATGTTAGGAGCTGGTCCTTCTATGGTTTAGGAAATTCCCTCCTGTCAATCGTACTTCTGCAGCAGGTACATATATATGTCGATTGCAAATTTACACATCTTCTAGCTTTATTATCACTATTTTGAGTTATTTCCTTCTTTATACTACAGGAACCCCTCCTTGTAGTGGAGTAGCAAGCTCTAAGTCTGTAGCCACTACATCTGAACTATTATCATTTGCGAAGATTCCCACACATAAGATGCTTTTGATGAAGAATTCTATGTCAGCAATGGTCCATAGGATCCTGAACAATGGTCAGACTTGGATATCGCCATCGAAATCTTAGAAAGTACTGCGAGGATGGCAAAGATCAATATTTCTGCCCTGCGTGATTCTCTTTTCAGATTCCGTGATTCAATAATCTCTTTAGTATTAGCAAAAAATGTCACAATTGCTCCTGAGATTTTGGAATACGGGAAGCAACTAACTCTTTCCAAGGAAAAGGCTTCCCTCATCGCTTCTGCTATTTCTGAATTTGATCAAGAGCAATTAACCCTTCAAGAACAGCTAAAGGCTTATACTGATGACAGAACAGTTATTCAGGACCGCATTGTTGCCCTAAAAGAGGAAATTTCACACCTGGAGTTGAAGGATCACACGAAGGAATCATCTATAAAGGAAATTGAAGAAAATATACAGGTCAATATTAAGTTTGCTAATGTTGAGAAATCTGAACTACTCATGAGTGAAGAGATGATTGCATCCTTGGAAAATAAACTAGTTGGCATTCCTGATCAGACAAAGATCATCATTGAGGAAAAATCAAAACGTGTCGCAGCTCAAATGTAGTTAAAGGATGATTTGCAAAAGTATATGGAGATATTAGGAATTACAGAAGATATTTGAGTATGTAATTTCTTTTAGTGTATATATTTTTTTCTGAACAAGTAATCTCTTTTGACTCTCAGCATATATTAATGAAGACATGATGATATTTTGATATATTTTGTTCTTTCATGAATTTCTACATCACAGATCATTTCAAACATATTTATCTATGCAATAATCTTGACATAATATTTAACAAAGAACTTAAATAGAAACATCAGCATTTTATGATTGTCAGTATGAGATTTCCTATATGATTTTTGTTTTAATAGGTGGTAGTAGATTTCATTCAGTCAGATGATCATACACAGTTTAAGCTCTTGAGTAGTGGAGCCACCCAGGTTTTTAGACTCTTGAGTAATGGAGTTGGGTCTCATGTGATAGTCTCTGTAACTCTCATGAGTTCACTGAACTTCTTACAGCCTGGTGAGTTCACAAACCGTGATCCATCAAAGGGGCCCAGTGAAGCTACCAGGGCCGTGAACTCGATTGGATTTACGCACAGGGTTGGCCGCAGTAACTTTCTAAAGTTCACGGGGTGCATAAGGCGACCTTTGAGGTACCAAGTCCAGGGTCGCTAGTCTATTGATGAGTAGGTTTAGGCCCTTCCTCATGAGTTACTACTGAAATTAAGCCAAGGATCTGGGGGGTCTTATGCATGGTTGGCCTATCTATGGTTAACGAGCAAAGAGTGCACACTGCAGCCCACGTTTTCTTCATCTGCAAGGTCGAGCCCATTCACGGGAGGGCAATTTCATCAGTTCCCCATGACGCTACTAGAAAGCTATACAAGCGGCATGGGTGTTACGCATGACTAGCCGTTGAGGACTTTTTGGCCTTTCAGGGCTTTAAATCATTGGCTTCATTTGCAGCCCACATGGGTATGCATATGATGACCTTCACGGGCTTTTCAGGGCCACTGGCTTCTCACTACAGCCCAAATGACGATGGAGATAGGATTTATGTGTAGTTGGTCATATAGGGCTTGGCTAGGCTACCTTAATAAGTAAGTCATTATCGATGTCATTAACTTTACATGTGGTTAGCTATATAGTTCGTTCCACTGCCAAAATTAGTGAATCAATAATTGATATTTCGTCGCCACTGATAACGTTCTAAAAACATTCATATTATATTTAAAATAGTGTATCAGCTTGGCAATGATAGAAATTTTGATAAAATGAGCTTATATGAGCGATCGATAATGACAACGATATTTGTTAATTTTGGCGATAATCATCAATGTTTGGCGAATTTGACGATAATCATCAATGTCAGTGGCAATCATTAATGCTTGGTAGAAATCATCAATACTTGGGCCAATCATCAATGCTTCTGATACGTTTGAGTAGCTTTACTTGAAAATTTGTGCTTTTTATTCATTCACATGAGGGAGAGTACATGACTTTGTCTTTTGCAGCCCTTTTACTCTTCCACTTATCATGCCCCCTTTTGATTAAGAAGCATTACTTTGGGAATCTTCGTAATCAAAATCACGATGCTGTTTCCTTTAACAAATATGCTATCGCTACATCACCTCACATTATTTGCCCAAGATTAGCATTGCCCCCAGTTTTGAACTAATCAGACTTGTATACCATTATCTCTTCTTTTATTTCATACACTTTCCTTGTAACGACTTCACTTTCATCAATCATTTTCGATAACTTTTTCTTCATGCTTAAACAATTCTCCGTTCGATGTCCAAGGAAACGATGATAATAACAATAATCTTCTTCATTTATTTTCTTCATTTCCTCTGGACGTCTCAGCCATGGCAACTTGATCTTTTCGGCTGCCAGCAGTTTGCTTAACATAGGGAGCATGTCACCTTCTTCCAATGAATATTTCTTATAAGCCGTAGGTCGCACAAATTCTTTCTTCATTTTCGTGGTCGTATGTTCATTCATATTTCTTGTATCTGAACCTCCCTGCTTCTTTTATTGATTCTTCATTTTTCTTTCTTCTTTAATCATGTCAATCGAATTTCTTTCAAGGTTCAGAACCAACTAACTTATATAAAAGTTAGTCACCTTTGCAATAATCCTTTCTGAATTACAAGCCTCCTCAATCAGGTCTTGAAATGTTTGTAAATTTAAACCCTTAAGACTTAGCGCAATAATTGGCTTTATACATTTTAAGCATAACTTAACTTGCTCATTTTCTTCTTTCACCAATTGTATGCCTGATGCCCCTACGATTCTCCATCGATTAATGAATTCTCCGACCGATTCATTCTCTCTTTGGCACATAGAATCTAAACCATGAGTGACTTCTTTAGAAGATAACTCGTTAAATTCTGAATTACAATGAGAATTTTTGAGTGAATTCACCACTGCCGGCCATTCTCTTATTGCAATAGCTTTCCTTTTATCTTTCTTAATCTTCAATAAGTTCCCTGCAAATGTGGTATTCACAGTCGCCTTCTTATCTTGTTTCTCATCCTTTTTCATTACTAATTCGCCTTGTTTTATCATTCTTTGCAACATATCTTTTAATGTAAAACAATTTTCTGCCAGATGTCCAATATAATGATGATAACGACAATATCTCTTATCTTTAGTTATTTCGACTTCTTCTGGGCGTCTGGGCTAAGGTAATTGAATGGTTTCGGCGATTAGTAATTGTTCCATTATTGGTACAACGTCTTCTTTTTCAAAATCATACTCTTTATGATAATCATTCGATCGAGTTCACTTATCATTCACTTGATTTTTATACCGATCTGAATCTTCTCTTTTTCTAGTCTCTCGTTTGTTATAGAAAGTACTTTTCTTTCTTTCATGAGAAACAGTATTTACTAATAGTCTACTCAATCCTTTTTGGTCCCCCCTGTTTTGAAATACTGGCATCTTCCTGGCCATTAATTCCAAAGCATGCGCTTTCGTCGCTAATTCTCGAAAAGTTTTTATGTTAACGCTTGTGAGTCTGAAGGCAATTCCTGTTTCTATGGAATTTAAGCACATCTTCACCTGTTCCTTTTCTTCCAGTGACTGTCTGCAAGAAGCCCCCAATTTCTTCTACCTGTCTATAAAATTCTCTACTGGCTCTCCTTCTCTTTATTGCACCAAAGCTAACTTTGTAATACTGATAGTACTGCAGTATTGTAGAGAAATTCCCTATGCTAGTAATAAAGTGCATTAAATGTTCCTCCAGTGACCCCTCTCCATTGAACTTATGAAAATCTGGATGCTTGAAGTTGGCTAGGAATGGGATATCTTCTACTTCCCTTGAATATGGTATTTGATATTTGAACCGACTGACATTTTCACGTTCCATTTCCACCCTGACAGCTTCCTTAACAGCTTATCGTACTTCCTCTTAAGTCATAGATCTTACTGCTGGAGCAGATCCAAGCGATCCTGCCCCTTGTGACTGAAAACCTTCAGGTCAATGTTCTTGTTCATTCATTGTGCCCATCATCGGAGGAGCCACTATCTGGGCTACATTGTGCACAAGAGCTGTCAAGGCCTCTCTGAGATTTCTACATTCTTCCATCAAAGTTTTCTGTGCTTGCGCTATTTCATTCATGCGGTCTTCCATAGTCGGTGTAGTCCCCTAATCTGTTCCGGCCATGTGTACTGTGGCTTCCCCACTTCCTGATGAAGCCGTATTCAGAGTGGGATAAGAATGTGTTGATGTAATAGGGCTTATGAGGAGGGGAGTCCCGTTCAATTTCCCCATACTTCCACTACAGCTGATTGATTGCGATGACATAAAAGCAGGTGATCCTAGAAGTAATGCTTTTCCTTTTTGTTCTTTCATCTATTAGACTCTTGGACTAATTAGAGCTAGGAAATCGTGTGATGCCAACTGTGGGGCCGTATGCCCGGGATATATAGCAGGAGGAGTCAATTCAGGATTCTTTCTGACGGCATTTTGTGTTATCGGTCCCCTGGTTCGTGGTGAAGGCAGACTAATTCTAAAGTTTCCTGCATTTTGAGTCCTATTTCTCCGGGATGTCACAACAGTCCAATTCTCACCATTTTCTGGTACTCGGGGTGAAGCAGATACGACTCCAACCATTGTTCGAGCTGAGTCATTTTTGTCTATAGGAGACCGAGTCTTGCACTTCAGTGACTGGTCCAACACATATTCCACCATAAATCCAGTTGTGGTGAAATAGAAGTTTATCTTCGTCGCTGAGTTTGTCATTTGATCGTAGTTTGCAACCTTATCTTTTTACCTTCGAAATGAGACACAAAATTTGTAATTATCATTTGGATAATTAATATAATCTATCTAAGAAATTAAGGGGAGGATGTTTCCATTGAGAGTCGTCATTTTGGCATCAAAAAGATGCCAATCTATAATGAAAGTTCTATAACTATCTCAATGTTAACATTAAATAAGATAGAGTCCCCAGTAGAGTCACCATTTTGTTTCGAACAAGAAACAAATGCATTTGATTTGGAAAATTATCTTATTCAAATATAATAGAGAAAGGGTTCATCAAGAACAATCATCATATTATTAATATTGAGTTCATTCCAAGATAGATTATTTAGAATACAGAAATTGATAAAGTTCAAATGTCCAAGCTGGATGTCAAATCCGACAGCACTTCGACTCATGATTTGGTCATCTCTTTAAGAGAAATATGATGTAGATCCCATCAACTAATTTCTCTTCTTGGATCTTAAATAGAAGAAGATCTGGAGACTGATCATTTCGGCGGCAGCATGTCAGCTTCTTATCATTATAGACTGCAGGGCAGTCTGGTTACGCGGAACTGCGCAACTAATATCGTTTGCGCGGGTCGGCGCAACCTATGCACTTCTCTTCAGTCCTACCTTTGATCTTCTCTGCTGCGTCTGCACTTCTCTCAAAATCTTTGATCCCCCCAAATGAGAGGGGGGGTATTTATAGGCCTTCACACGTGTGAAACCTCGATCTTGGTGCCATGAGACCCACCTTTCATAATTCTGACCGTTCATGGACAACATGTTCTGAAATTAGTTGTGCGAACCCGCGCAACTGGTATTTGGGTTACGTAGACCTGCGCAATCAATATCGTTAGTGCAGACCTACGCAAAGCACCCTAAAGACATTTGTTCCTCTTCTTTTTCCATTTCCTTTCTACTTTTCAATCTTATTTTCTTTAATCCTTTCTTCTCATTTTTATGCCTCAACAGTCACAAGCTATGGGATTCATCATAGTTTGTGCATGCAAACTATTGGAGTAGTCACAGTTTTTGGTCACAAGCTATTAGACTATTCACAGTTTGTGTGCATAAACTGTTGTTGTCTTCATAGTTTGTGCTCACAAACTGTTGGAGTCTTCACAGTTTGTGCATGTAATTGTTGGATTCTTGGAAGTTTTTGCTCGCAAGCTGATGCAGTCTTCATAGTTTGTTCTCACAATTGTTGGAGTCTTCTTAGTATGTACGCACAAAGTGTTTGAGTCTATACAGTTTATGCTCGCAAGCTGTTGGATTCTTCACTGTTTGTGCGTGTAAATTGTTGGAGTCGTCACAGTTTTATACTCGCAAGTTGTTGGAGTGTTCAGAGTTTGTGCTCGCTAGCTGATGGAGTCTTCACAGTTTGTACTTGCAAGTTGTTAGAGCCTTCACAATTTGTGCACACAAAGTGTTTGAGTCTTCACAATTTGTACATGCAAGATGTTGGATTCTTCATAGTTTGTGCGCACAAATTGTTGCTGTCTTCACAGTTTGTGCCCGCAAATTGTTGGAATCTCCATAGTTTGTGCTCGCAAGCTATTGGAGTCTTCAAAGTTTATGCTCACAAGCTATTGGAGTCTTAATAGTTTGTGCTCACAAGTGATGGAGTTTTCATAGCTTGTTCTTGCAAGTTTTTATTGTCTTCACAGTTTGTACGCACAAAGTGTTTAAGTCTTCACAGTTTGTTTTCTCAAGTTGTTGGATTCTTCATAGTTTGTGCTCGCTAACTATTGGAGTAGTCATGGTTTTTAGTCACAAGCTATTGGAGTCTTCACAGTTTGTGCTCGCAAACTGTTGGAGTCTTCATAGTTTGTGTGTACAAAGTGTTTGAGTCTTCAAAGTTTGTGCTTGCAAGTTGTTGGATTCTTCAAAGTTTGTATGCTCAAATTTTTGCGGTAATCACAGTTTTTGGTCGCAAATTGTTGAAGTATTTACAGTTTGTGTGCCCATGCAATTGGAGTCTTCACATTTTGTGCTCGCAAGCTGTTAGAGTCTACACAGTTTGTGCGCGCAAAGTGTTGGACTCTTCACAGTTTGTGCGCATAATGTGTTTAAGTCTTCACAATTTATGCTTGCAAGCTGTTGGATTCTTCATAGTTTGTGCACACAAACTGTTGGAGTAGTCACGGTTTTTTGTCACAAGCTGTTGGAGTATTCACAGTTTGTGCACGTAAGCTATTGGAGTCTTCACAGTTTGTGCTCGTAAACTGTTGGAGTTTTCACAGTTTGTGTGCGTAAATTGTTAGAGTCTGGATAGTTTGTGCTCGCAAGTTGATGCAGCTTCACAGTTTGTTCTCACAATTGTTGGATTCTTCATGGTTTGTACACACAAAGTGTTTGAGTCTTTATGGTTTGTGGGTGTTGGATTCTTCACTATTTGTGCACGCAAATTGTTGGATTCTTCACTGTTTGTGCCCGCAAATTGTTGGAGTCTTCACAGTTTGTGCTCGCAAGTTGTTGGAGTGTTTAGAGTTTGTGCTCGCAAGCTGATGGAGTCTTCACAGTTTGTTCTTACAAGTTGTTAGAGTCTTCACAATTTGTGCACACAAAATGTTTGACTCTTCACAGTTTGTGCACATAAGCTGTTGGTTTCCTCACAGTTTATGCACGTAAATTGTTGGTGTCTTCGCAGTTTGTGCCCACAAATTGTTGGAATCTTTACAGTTTGTGCTCGCAAGCCATTGGAGTCTTCAAAGTTTGTGCTGGCAAGCTATCGGAGTCTTTATAGTTTGTGCTCGCAAGCTGATGGAGTCTTCACAATTTATTCTCGCAAGTTTTTATCATCTTCACAGTTTGTACGTACAAAGTGTTTAAGTTTTCCTAGTTTGTGTTGGCAAGTTGTTGGATTCTTCCTAGGTTGTGCACGCAAACTGTTGGAGTAGTGATAGTTTTTGGTCACAGGTTGTTGGAGTCTTCACAGTTTGTGCTCGCAAATTGTTGGAGTCTTCATAGTTTGTGCACGCAAAGTGAGTCTTTACACGTAGTGCTCGTAAGCTGTTGGATTCTTCACAGTTTGTGCATGCAAATTGTTGGAGTCTTCAAAGTTTGTGCTCGCAAGCTACTGGAGTCTTCATAGTTTTGTGCTTGCAAATTGTTAGAATCTTTAAATTTTATGTTCTCAAGCTGTTGAAGTCTTCACAGTTTATGGATGCAAATTGTTGGAATCTTCACAGTTTGTGCTGCAAGACATTGGAGTGTTCAAAGTTTGTGCTCGCAAGCTGTTGGATTCTGCATAGTTTAATGGCAAGCGGATGGAGTCTTCACAGTTTGTTCTCATAAGTTCTTGGAGTCTTGTCATAAGTTTGTTGTCACAGTTTGTGCTGGTAAGCTATTGGATTCTTCATAGTTTGTGCACGTAAACTGTTGGAGTAGTCACAGTTTTTTGTCAAAAGCTGTTGGAGTCTTCACATTTTGTGCATGCAAGTTGTTGGAGTCTTCATAGTTTGTGCTCGAAACTGTTGGAGTCTTCACAGTTTGTGCGCACAAATTGTTGGAGTTTGATAGTTTTTGTTCGCAAGTTGAAGCATTCTTCACCGTTTGTTCTCGCAATTGTTGGAGTCTTTATAGTTTGTACGCAAAATGTGTTTGAGTCTTTACAGTTTGTGCTCGCAAGCTGTTGGATTCTTCACTATTTGTGCGTGCAAATTGTTGGAGTCTTCCTAGTTTGTGCTCGCAAGCTGTTAGAGTGTTCAAAATTTGTGCTTGCAAGCTGATGGAGTCTTCACAATTTGTTCTCGTAAGTTGTTAGAGTCTTCACAATTTGTGTGCACAAAGTGTTTGAGTCTTCATAGTTTATTCTCACAAGTTGTTAGAGTCTTCACAATTTGTGTGCACAAAGTGTTTGAGTCCTCACAGTTTGTGCTCGCAAGCTATTGGAGTCTATATTATTTGTGCTCATAAGCTGATACAGTCTTCATAGTTTGTTCTCGCAAGTTGTTGGAGTCTTCATAGTTTGTGCGCACAAAGTGTTCGAGTCTTCACAATTTGTACTCTCAAGCTTTTAGATTCTTCATAGTTTGTACGTACAAATTGTTGGAACCTTCACAATTTGTGCTCGCAAGCTGTTGGTGTCTTTATTGTTTGTGCTCACAAGCTGATGGAGTCTTCACAGTTTGTTCTCGCAAGTTGTTGGATTCTTAACAGTTTATTCGCACAAGTGTTTGAGCCTTCACAGTTTATGCTCACAAGCTGTTGGATTCTTCACAATTTGTTTGTACAAATTGTTAGAGTCTTCACAGTTTATGTGCGCAAAGTGTTAGAGCCTTCACAATTTCTACTTGCAAGTTGTTGGAGTCTTCACAATTTGTGCTCACAATCTGTTGGAGTCTTCATAGTTTGTGCTCGCAAGCTGATGAAGTCTTCACAGTTTGTTCTCGCAAGTTGTTGGGGTGTTCACAATTTGTGCGTACAAAGTGTTTGAGTCTTCACAGTTTGTGCTCGCACGTTGTTGGAGTCTTCATAGTTTGTGCTCGCAAGCTATTGGAGTCTTCACAATTTATGCTCGCAAGCTGTTGGAGTGTTCAGAGTTTGTGCTCGCAAGTTGGAGTCTTTACAGTTTGTTTTTTCAAGTTGTTAGAGTCTTCACAATTTGTGCGCACAAAGTGTTTGAGTCTTCACAGTTTGTGCATGCAAGCTGTTGGATTCTTCACAGTTTGTGCGTACAAATCATTGGTGTCTTCACAGTTTGTGCCTATAAATTGTTGGAATCTTCACAGTTTGTGCTCGCAAGCTGTTGGACTCTTCAAAGTTGGTGCTCACAAGCTATTGGAGTCTTCGTAGTTTGTGCTCGCAAGCTGATGGCATCTTCACAGTTTGTTCTCGTAAGTTTTTGTCATCTTCACAGTTTGTGCGCACAAAGTGGTTAAGTCTTCACAGTTTGTGCTCACAAGTTGTTGGATTCTTCATAGTTTATGCGCGCAAACTATTGGAGTACTCATAGTTTTTGGTCACAAGTTGTTGGAGTCTTCACAGTTTATGCCCGTAAACTGTTGGATTCTTCACAGTTTGTGCGCATAAATTATTGGAGTCCATATAGTTCATGCTCACAAGTTGATGCAGTTTTCACTGTTTGCTCCCACAAGTTGTTGGAGTCTTCATAGTTTGTACTCACAAAGTGAGTCTTTATAGTTCATGCTCGTAAGCTATTGGATTCTTCACGGTTTGTGCGTGCAAATTGTTGGAGTCTTCACAATTTGTGCTCGCAAGCTGTTTGAGTCTTCACAGTTTATGCTCGCAAGCTGTTAGAGTATTCACAGTTTTGTGCATGCAAATTGTTAGAATCTTTAAACTTTGTGTTCGCAAGCTGTTGAAGTCTCCATAGTTTATGCATGCAAATTGTTGGAATCTTCACAGTTTATGCCATAAGCCGTTAGAGTCTTCAAAGTTTGTGCTTGCAAGCTGTTGGATTCTTCATGGTTTGTGCTCGCAAGCTGACGGAGTCTTCACAGTTTGTTCTCACAAGTTCTTAGAGTCTTCACAGTTTATGTGCACAATGTGTTAAATCTTCACAGTTTGTGTTGGAAAGTTGTTGGATTCTTCATAGTTTGTGCACGCAAACCGTTGGAGTAGTCACAATTTTTGGTCAGAAGCTGTTGGAGTCTTCATAGTTTGTGCATGCAAGCTGTTAGAGTCTGTTTCGAACAAGAAACAAATACATTTGATTTAGGGGTATTATCTTATTTGAGCATAACAAAGAAAATGTATGAGGAACAATAATTGCTTTATTAATACTGAATTCAATTACATCCTCTAATATCCCTTGATTCTAAGATAGATCATCCAAAATATATGAATTGACAAAGTTCAAATATTGAATTTGAATATCCAATTCGGCTGCATTTCGACTTGTGCTTTGATTATCTCCCTGAGAGGAATGTTGTGCGGGTCTGATCATCTGATCTTCCCTTTTTGAGGTTATCCCTTATGCAAAAGGAGGACTTGAAGTGATGAAGATCAAACTTGACAATTTTGGCAGCATTTCGGCCCCTTTTTTATTTGTTATATGACAACCTGGTTGCGTGACCCACGCAACCGACAATTGGTTATGCGGTCCGTGTAACTAACTTCTCTCCCTTCTCCTACCTTCAACTTATTCTGAAGCTTTGACCTTCTTCTAAAATTCTTCTGACCCCTAAATAAGAGGGGGAGTGGGGTATTTATAGGCCTTCACATGTGCGAACTCTTGATCTTTGTGCCATAAGGCCCACCTTGTATCAAATCCAACCATCCATAACAGACAGCTTCTAATCTTGGTTACGCAACCCGTGCAACACATGAAGTTTTTTGCATGACCCGCACAGCCAACTATTTGTTGCTCTCCTCATCAAGTCATTTGCGCGACCCATGCAACTAACTATTGATTGCGCGATCTGCGCAACCACTTACTATGATACTCAATTTTCTTCTTTCTTTCTCATTTCTTCATTTTTCCTCAAATCTTTCCACTTCAATCTTCTTTCATCTTTTTTTTGTGCTCCAACAGATGCCCCATTGATTCGTTCTTTGTTCATTTGAATTAAAGAATTATGATCAATCTTCTCAAATTTCTGTACTTCTTAAAGTGGATGCGTGACTCACGCAATGACGCTCGAGTGCCGTACTCAGCCCCATCCTCTATAAATAGCCAGTCCCAATTCATTCTATTGCTTCCCATTTCCTGCAGCGAAGCTCTGTCTCACTTATTCCTCCCCGCACAACTGATTCTTGGTACGTGACCCACACAACGGACTCCCATTCGCGCAAGGTACAAGTGCATTATGCGCACTCGCATAACGAACTTTGGTTGTGCGACCTGTGCAACCGACCCTTAGCCATTTTCCCATACTTAGTCTTTTTTCTTCAACTTGGCTTTTTTCCTAACTTAACTTTTTTCTCAACCTAATTCTTTCAGGACTTGAACCTTCTCATCATGGCCTACACAAAAAGAACCTTCATTGTCGTCGATCCCCCTATTGCACATCCTTCTCACCAAGAATTACCAAACCCATTACCTTCTTAAGCCACAGAATCTCCATCATCCCCAGCCCAACCTTCACGCAAGAATTTCAAAATAACTAGTAAGCGCCCTACTTGTATTAAAGAGCTGGTGCTTCCTACCTTTGACTTCGCTGACCACATCAACACACTTCCGTCTCCAATTCACAGAGCCATTTCTATGGGTGACATCAAAAGACCTCCTAAGCACGGTCGTGAATACGACTGGGAGGAATGGTTGAAATCAACAACTCATCTTTAAACCATCAGTCAAAAACCCCCTGCTAGGGAAGATACTCCACCCCCTTCCCGATCGAAGAAGACCTGCCGCAATAAGGCTCAAGAGTTTCAGGAGAAAATCAAGGAGCATAAGAAAAATAAGTTGCAGAACTCTTAGGAGATAGTTCGAGCGATCGAGGGTATCATGAAATTTGATAACCCTTATAAACAAGGTATAACGGTGATTTCGGTGAACCTCCACGCCACCATTCTATTTTGAACTGTGAACTCATGAATCAAATGGACGGAGAGAAGCTAGCTTACACAGAATCCTGGTCATTCAGAGAACCAAGAATTCTACAAGTCATTCTGTTGTCGAAGAAGCCGAGGCACAACAGCTAGGCGATATCCATCTTATGATCTTCTTCACTCCATCTCACGATCCTCATAACTTGTATCGAACCCATTTCTATGAGACGCTTCAACAACGTTTCAGCAAACACCGACTCATCTGGAGTCCCAAGGAATTCAGAACAAGGGGTCTCTTAACCCCCCACAATTATTATTCTGAGTGGGCCACAATAATTCTGACGAAGCATACAAATGTCTTGAGCAAGATAGGCCTTTATATTGCTATTGAGGCAACGTCGCAACCTTTCTATAAGGAACCTTCTGTCCTAAAGGGCTTCCTTAACAACTAGTGCCCCTCGACCAATTCTTTCCATCTTCTTGGAGGTGAAATGAGCCTCACGCTTTTGGATATTCACAAGATTGCCGGTCTCTCAATAACTGGAAAAATTTATGATGAATTCGTTACAAAATTGCTTTTGTTCATCTTCCATAAAGGAGCTTGCAACAAAAAATGCTGCTATTGCTTTCTTCTTCTTTTTTTCTTCTTTTTTTTAAATTTTATTTTTAAAATGTGTAAGATGATAAATTTTCATAGAAATAGCCAAAGAGAAACTCTTAAGGTTAAATACAACCACAGGGGCTAAGCCCACACAGACAGTAGACCCAAGAAGGGACTTAAAACATGAAACCCAACCCAAAACATCAAACTTAGCCCTCCAAAAGACTTCCAATATGAAAGCATTTCATTTTATTCATCAAAATGAAAAAAAAAAAGAAAAAGAAAACAATGGACAACACTTTCCACTTATATGTGGAAGCCACATCGATAATACAATGCCCATGGCATATTCATCTGGACCTTGGTTGAACATGTGTCCTACACTGTTTTGTTGTGGAATGTGTTTATCATTATTTGAAAGAACTCATAATTACATGGTCTATGTTACTGTGTTAATTAACTCATGCCCTATAAAATGGTAGAGAAGGTAAAAGTATGTTACTCGTTTCTTTGTACATGTGGTGGGGAATCATTTTTAGTCTTGCTTGTACATTTAGGAACACTTGTTGCGAGAAATGCCTTTTCCAGTGGTTTTTTATCGATCGATGTTAAAGGATTTCTGAATTGAAAATTTGCGACGATTTTCAACCGTCCCTAAATTAAAATATGTATGTTGAGCTATTCCTAAATTGAAAATTTGAGATGGTTCAGAACCGTTCCTAATTTTTTACGACGCCCTATTTAAGTACTGTTGAAAACCATTTAAACCATTTAGGAATGGTTTTCAACCATCCCTAAATAGGGATTTAGGTGTAGTGGTTACATGATGATACATTATTTTTTAATGTTTTTGCCCTTAAAGGCTTGGTCTTTTTAGATATTAAATCTATCCAAGCTTGGGGTAGTTCTTCGTTTTATGATTGAATGATGATATCTTTTTAATATGTTACTCTTAAATGTTAATGTCATTTTACTTCTTATAGGTATATCACTTCATCACATGCAAATTTCACATTAAGTTATTATTTTATACTCCTTATGAAGTTGTGATTCATCTCCCTCTTAACTTTGAATATTATTGGTAAAATTCGATACTTCAGTTTTATTGGCCTAAATCTTGCTTTTATTACCCTTTGCCAATGACTGACAAATAGGGGGAGAACCATACTCCCAAGTTTGCTGCTTTTGTATTTTGCAAATCTTAATGCAGGAACTTGGGGGGAACATGGACAAAGGCGAGCTACAAGCAACTCAAGGGTTAATTCAATTGTAAATTTATAATGTATTGAGTTGTTTGTAATAACCTAGAGTTTGTTAGGTTGTTTTGTCACGTAATTGACAAAGGGGGAGATTGAAAGTACCCTGTTTTGTCAAATTATCTGAGCGTTGAGTTAGTCTTTAAGTGAACCCCAAGATGAAGGTTACAAGATCCAGACCTCAACCAGGAAGAATCTCGAGTGCTCCAAACAGGTAAATGAAGTCTCACTTTCCTAACCAAACCCTTGAGATAAATGACCCCATCTAACTTAGTCTTACCTCCAATTCATTGTAAATCATCTTTGGTAAGCTTAAGTGTTGAACACTTAGAATGTTAGAGTAAAACATGAATTGATTGCATCAATTTGCAATCGAAGACGTTTTTTATTGTATCAAACATGGTTCGATTGAATCGAGAAATAGGCTCATTTTGTACAACAACAAAATGACCATCTGCTGAGAAATATCGATTATATCGAATAGTGTTCAATGATATTGAAATTCAAATTTTGATAGAATCGAACCATCATCTTCGATGGTATCGACTTAGGGCACTACCTCTACACAGAAAACATTCTCTATGTGTTCATCAATATACTCGAGTCACCTAGAATCAAGGCTGCTAAATTATATTAAAAATCATGAACATTTTGTCCAACAAACCATCCAGGAATATACATCTTTTCAATTACATCAAATACCATTCGATGTCATCGAACTTCAAAAATTCAATAGCATCGAATGATGATTGATAGCATCGAATATTAGGACAAAATCTTCTAGCAACCAAAGGTAATTTTCTAAAGAGAATCCGATGGGATCGAACTACCTCTCGATTACATCAATAGAATTGAAATGTGTTCGATAAAATCAAGTGAAATCTGTACTACACAAAAATGAATTTATGTGTGTAGGAAAACGATGCAATCGAAGTAGGCTCGATAACATCGAAATTTAAATTTTGATGAAATCGAAGATTACTCGATAGCATCAACAATGATAGATTTTTCCTCATTTTTTTACCATTGGGATTCCTCTGTTATAAATACCACAAGTTGCTTCTTAGAAAAATGAGCTAGAATTTAAGAGAGTTTGAGAGAGTTGCTTCAAAGAGTTTATACCCTCTTTCCCATTAGAGTTCATCATTCAATATTTGTCATAAGCATTTACTCAACATCTTCATTGCTTAGATTGAATTATGAACTCTAGCATTTAATGAGTTTCCAACTACCCTCACCATGGGTAAATCTGTGTTGGAACTCTTGAATGCATAGCTTATAGGGATCTTCTCTATGTGTTTAAATCATATCATCTAAATAGAGAAGAACAACAAAACCCTAAACCTCACAACCTCGAAGCATTGATCAAAGTATCATAAGCAGTTGTGGTTCAAGGGACCTGAAGACTCTTCGTCAACATTAAAGATCTTCATAATATGTGAGAAAGGGGCTCACTCACTTATCTGTAAGTATAAAGAGTTTATTAAGTCTGAAGCTCTTTCCTTGTGTAAGATTGGGATTCAGAGTTTGAGTGAAAAACTCGCCAAGACCTAGTTGTAAGCCTCTAATGGGAGAATACGTTGTCTTTATGTAGGACGTGTTGTCCGTGTGAAGGACGTGTTACCTTGAGTAGGCTCCTAGTTTGTGTCCTTATGTAGGCACCTAACGCAACCTTGTGTAGGTCCTTTAGTTAACCTTGTGTAGGTTGTAAAGATTCATGGTTAACCTGATTTAAAACCATTGGATAGTGAAATCCAGTACACTTTAGGAGAGAGTGTGTCAACTAGGAGTGGAGTAGGCAAGTAGTCGAACCACTATATATGATTGTGTTTGGGATTGCTTTGTGTGCATTGATCTAATTATGCTTATGTCTATCAAATGATTATTATGATACATGATTTAGAAAATGTATAAGTATTGATGGAAAACATATCCAACACACTATTACATATACTATCCATATAGGCTTATTCTTTACATGTAAATTTTGTGTAAGCCTATGTGTTTTGGACTCTCTATTGGTCTGAATGCCATAGAGTTACTTTGCCTTATCTTGATTAAAGTTAAGCATTGGTTGTTCTTATAGGAAAAGAGTTTTTGAAAAGTCCAATTAACCTCCCTCTAGGATATTTGGACATACTTTCATGCTTCAATAATAGCGGTTTTATAGCAATTTCATGTGATCCTAATCCATGACTCTTAACCATTGACCTAAAATAACCATTGGACCTCTAAATGATATTGTCTTAATAGGTAAACCTTGTTGATCATCCCTTAGCCTTAGAAACCTAATTAAAAATGATAAGGTTAGAAGATGTGGGAAGTTGTTGTGAAAATATATGTTCACAACAATAGTTTTCAAGTGCTTTTCGATTCCATCAAGCAGACCTCAAGGGTATTTAATAGCATCGAAGATCACCTCGATGGCATCGAATAGGTAAGTCAAATTTTATCTGACTTTCTCAATGCCATCGAAGTACCATTCGATGACATCAAAGCCTTGCTCGATCCCATCAACAGAGCCGTTATTCGTCCATTTTCTGACCATTAGAACTCGAACTTCTTATAAAGGGTATTCGGTTCTTTAGCATTTTTATGAATTTTTGGTATAATAGAAGCTTAGTTGATTCCATAATCATATCCATCATCCCAAGCCTCTAAACCAATGAGTTATAAGTCATCTTCTTAGAGATTAACACTTTAACAAGGATTCTAACCTCCACTTTCTAAAGTATAGATTGAACATCTATAGGCATACTCTTGTCTAAATCCTCTAGAAGACCCGTCTAGGTGAATCCCTTAGGAATTTCAACTCCCCATTAGTTGTAAGAGATTCACCTAACCTCCCATCACCTTGGTAATCTCAAAGGAGCATTGTATGCAAGGTGTTTGATCATGGAGCTGGAGCCTTAGCAAAGCATCAACATCATGATCGAGGGAGAAAATGGGAGCTGATTGAAGCACGGAAAAACATCGATTAAACTACCCAAGAAGACACTATAAAAGAGGATCAATGTGACAAGTAAGTTTTCAAGTGTAAGAGTCCATATACTCTCTTTCCTTATGTAGGATTGAGGGTAAGAGTCTGTGACCCAAACTCGACTAGGTTCTTGTGTAGGACATTGGTTCTTGTGTAGGGCCTAAATCATATTCTTGTGTAGTACCTTAGCTCTTGTGTAAGACCTAAATCAAGTCCTTATATAAGCCACCAGACAAAAGTGTGTTTGTGTTAGTCTCCATGGGAGCCTCCAATAAGAGTAAACATAGGTCCTTGGACTAAGACCGAGGTTGTTAGTTATCCTAAGAAAAATCAAGTAAAGTCTCTTGTGGGAGCCTTCGATAGGAGTGTACAGTTGAGGGTCAAATATTGCATATTAGACCCTAATTTTTACTTGGTTTTATGAACATGATAATGCTTAATGTTCTATTTTAATCCTGTTTGTATTGAAAGAGGAATTCAAGAGCTTGGGTTAAAAAGGATGTTAAAAGCATAGATTTAATGCTCAAGAATCACTAAGACCAAGAATGAAGAACACACTGAGGATCCAAAAAAATCAAGTCAAGAATGAAGAAAATCGGAGTTTTGAAGTAAAATTGCATAATTCTTGACCAGTCCTAGCCTTTACTCGACCAGTTCAGGCTACGCGCGACCAGTCATGGACACCGCTCGACCAGTCAAAGCTCGACCGGTCGAGGTTCCTCGACTCGAACTCTAGCGAGTAAAACAACTAAATTTTCATCTTACTCGACCAGTCAAGGGTGTCCCATGACCAGTCAAGGATGGCCCACGACCGGTCAAGGACCTCTCATGATCGGTCGAGCGTTACGCAATTTTTGCGCGGACTGCGTAAATTTGAGATGGTTTCCAAAAATTTCTACTCAATGCAAAAGTGTAAGACCTGAAACTATAAATAGGGTTCCCTAGGGCACTCCTAGGCATCATCTAGGGTTTGAGGAGTGGAGCAAAAGTGTGAAGAAGCCATTGTTAAGAGTTTTTTCTTCTATTTTCTTAGTAGTTTTTTTATACTTTTTTTAAGATATTCTAGTTCAATCATGTTTATGGTTGGCTAAACCTCTTAGCTAAGGCTAAGAGGTGAAGCTTTAACATGATGGGATGTTTCTATTACTTTAATTCATGTTTATATTGAACTCTCTTTGATTCTAGTTTTATAAGGAATACTTTCAGTTTTTAATGGTTTGTTGTGACTCAAATTACAATGGATCTGTGATAGCTTTAAGTATGTTCTTTCATGTATTGAGATTGTGAAATTAGGAAATCTTGTTGTTCTCCATTGTCCTTTGGGCATGGTTAGATGATGAAATCCTCCCTAACTTTCACAATTCTCCCATATTGGTTATGAGATTGGTAAATCCTGTTGTTTGCCTTGTCTCCTAGGCATGGTTTTGTGATTGAATCACTTCCAATTCTCACACCTCCCATCCATTGAGAACTAGGTCAAAGGAAGTTCAGATTTGATTTTACTGAGATATCTTTCAATTAGATAGGATGGGACTCCAGTTCCAATCATGTGACTTGAATCAAACATAGATCTCTCTGATCTCTACAAGTGGATCCTTGAAAACCCTAGTTTCCCACTTTTGAATTTCTTAAGTTTTTCATTAAATTTCTCACAATTACTCTCAAACATTTTAGATTTAGGTTTTTATCTTTTCTAGTTCTTCTTCTAGTTGCTGTCAGAAAACACACAAGATTAGTCCTTGTGGATTCGACCTCGGTCTCACCAAGATTATTACTACATCGCGACCCTACACTTGGGGTTGTGAACAAGTTTTTGGCGCTGTTACCGGGGATTAACAGTTGCGTTTTTCTGAGATTAGCTAGTTTTAAAATTAAGTTAAGATTGGGGTTTTTCTATTTTCTATTTTTTAAATTAGTGTTTGTTTTCTGTTTTTAAAAACTTTCTAATTCTAGTATTTCTTTTATTTTTAGAAACTAACTTACTTTCTAATTCTAGGTTTAGAACTTTCCTAATCAGTTTTTAGAAACTTTCTATTTTTATTTTTAGGAACTCTCTAATTTTAGAATTTCTATTTTCAGAAATTGAGTTGTTTTGTTTTGTTTTGTTTTGCAGGATTTTAATTAGGAACTTCTAATTTAGTAACTTCTTCCCAATTCCCTCTCTTTCTATTTCTAGATTTCTATTTCCTTTCTCTCTTTTAGGTTTAGGTTAGAATCTGAATTGGGGGCTGAGAGTGTTCCATGCCCAAGTGGGTCCGTGACAATACTCATGTCTTTTGAGTGAAGGAGGATTGGTTGAGAGGTTATCTATCCATCACAGAATTAGACACCACTTGAGATCCTCAGAGTTAATTGAAGTGATGGCTACAAATCAACCGGTTAATCAATCGGGAAGACAACCTCAACCTAGGGTTGAGGAAGTCCAAGATGAGAATGAGGTGCATCAAGCATCCCTGCCTCGTACTTTGTGAGATTATTTACAACCAGCGGGGGTGAGCACGCCCTCATGCATGATTTTTCCAGAAAATATGAGACACATGGATATTAAGCCAGGGGTGATCCAACTCCTTCCAAAATTTCATGGACTTGAATCTGAAAGTCCATATCTACACTTGAAAGAGTTTGATGAGATCATAGCCGCTTTATATTTTCCTAACGTGTCTGAGGACACAGTCAGACTAAAACTCTTTCCCTTTTCTTTGAAAGAGAAAGCTAAGACATGGTTGCATTCACTACATCTCAAATCTATTGGTACATGGAATGACATGATAAGGGAGTTCATAAAGAAATTTTTTTCACATCATAAAATTACCACCCTTAGAAAGTCAATCATGAACTTCGCCCAAAAGGAGGATGAAACATTCTTCCAATGTTGGGAGCAGTTCAAGGATCTTGTCAGTTCATGCCCACAACACAGTTTTAAAATGTGGCGCATTATACACTTTTTCTATGATGGACTGACATCTTCCATGCACCAATTGATTGAGACAATGTGCAATGGGGAATTCATGAATAAAAATGTCGATGATGTGTGGGACTACTTGGATAGACTTGCTGAAAACGCACAATCATGAGACACGTACCCAAAATCAAGCACCACTTCTAGGCCCATTTAATCAAAAGAGAGGGGTGGATTATACCTTCTGAAAGAGGATGATGATATCAATGCTAAAGTGGCTAATCTCATAAGGAAATTCGAGGCCATGAAACAAAAGAAGGATAAGGTTAAGGAAACTATTTGTGGTATTTGTGCTTGCAACATTCACACAACTGAAATTGTCCAACAATACCTGCCTTTCAAGAGGTGTTGAATGAGCAATCCAATGACGTGAACAATTACCAAAGACCTTTCAATGGACCTACCTCTAATACATATAATCCTAATTGGAGAAATCATCCAAACTTCAGTTGGAGGAATGGACAAACTGCTACCCTCAAGGTTTTTTTAATTAAATTCCAAATCAAGTGAAGCCTCAAGAAGAACCGGTTCAAAATTCCACACAAACTCAGGAGCTTACTCAACCAATATGAGAACTTACAAAATATATACAAAAGATGGATTCATATGTTATGGTTATAGTAAAAGGGATTCTTCCAGCCCAACCTTTACTCAATCTTAAACTGTAATACGAAATAAGTGATCTAAGCTCTTCAAATCAAATGGGGTAAGGTAAGTCTATCACCACTCTTAGGAGTGGGAAGATAATTGACAAATCTATTTCGGTAAGGGCTGAAAAGCCTAAGGATCTGAAAGAGGACAACGATGATAGACCTAGCACTGTTCTACAAGAATTGGAACCAGAACTTCAAGGCAAGCTGATTGCCTCATTCCCCCAACGGTTGGTTGCACCAAAACCTCTCCCTAACTCTCAGGACATTTTAGAGGTGCTAAAATAAGTGAATGTCAACATCTCTTTACTGGATGCAATTAAACAAATACCTTCATATGCCAAATTCCTATAAGACTTGTGTACGACCAAAAGACGGCAAAATATTCAAAAGAAAATCTTTTTAACTGAAAAAGTGAGTGCCATCCTAAAGCAAGATGTGCCACAAAAATACAAAGATCCCGGTAGCCCAACCATCGCTTGTGTAATTAGGAACTATCGGATTGAGCATGCACTTCTTGACTTGGGAGTAGTGTAAATTTGATTCCTTACTTGGTCTATGAACAACTAGGTTTGGGTGAATTGAAACCCACCCAGACCATATTACAACTTGCTAATCGCTCAGTTCATGTACCGAGAGGGATAATTGATGATGTGTTGGTCCAAGTTGACAGATTTTACTATCCAGTAGATTTTATCATCTTAGATACTCAACCCATCATGGACATGAGCACTCAAATTCCTATCATTCTTGATCGCCCATTCCTTACCACATCAAATGTAATCATTAATTGCAAGAATGGAGTCATGAGTTTGTCTTTTGGAAATATGACATTGGAGTTAAATATTTTTTTCAATACGGTAAAACAGGTAGAGGATGATGATGATGCCCACAATGTTAAATTGATTGATTCTTTCATGGAGGATAGAACTTTGATGACCTTATCCTCTGACCCTCTAGAGACGTGCTTGGCCCACTCCCATAATTTAGATGACGATATGATTAGGGAGACGGGTGCGATGCTTGATACCGTACCGGTACTTGAAATTAACCGGTGGAGGCCACAATTTGAAGAATTTTCCCAAATTGATGTAGTGCCTCTACCGTTTAACCTCAAGGCACCGAAGCTTGACCTAAAATATTTGCCCTCTGATTTGAAATATGTCTATTTAGGTCAAGATGAGACATACCCAGTGGTGATTTCTTCCCACCTTAAGTAAGAACAGGAGAGTATGCTCATCTCTACTCTCATTAACCATAAGGGAGCCCTTGGATGGTCGATTGTGGACCTCAAGGGAATGACCCTTCGATTTGTACTCACCGCATTTATCTTAAAGATAATGCAAAAACTTCTCGGCAATCACAATGTAGACTAAATCCAAACATGAAGGAAGTGGTTAAGGCTGAGGTTCTTAAACTATTAGATGTGGGTATCATATACCCTATATCCGATAGTCAATGGGTGAGTCCAACTCAGATGGTTCCTAAGAAGTTCGAAATTATCATCGTAGCCAATGCCAACAATGTACTCATGCCAACCAGAGTTACTACTGGTTGGAGAATGTGCATTGACTACAAGAAGTTGAATACCATCACGAGGAAGGACTACTTTCCTTTTCCCTTCATCAATCAGATTTTGGAAAGGCTAGCTTGTCACCCCCGAACTCAAAAACCGGGCTCACAAAATTCCTAATCGCTAAATCCGACACCGACAGCTCCATAGTACCCCATTCTCGGCTCCCGGAACCCATACACCAGGTTCCGATCCTGGGATGCTATAAGGAGGATTTATAATCATCAGTCTGATTCGTAGTGAGCATAACTACAAGCATAACCCACGAACAATAACCACAAGAACACCATCACAAAATTCACTATGATAAAAAACTTTTAAGTACAATGCATCTGAAGGGAATACAAGATAATGCAAAAGATAGAAACTCCAAAAGCTCGTCTGTACGCTCCTGCTGCTACTATGTTATGGCTACATCCTGGCGTCACCTGCACGCATCAATCGTGTATAAGCTTATAGAAATCTTAGAGGGTGGTGTAAGTGTGTGCGCAATATAAGCGTGCTCAGAATGCAAGGTCAGAGTAATGCGGAATCATGCTGATAGATACATGAATGCAATCAGCCGTACCGAGGCTATGCGGTGTAAGATATGAATGCCATCGACCATAACACGGCCATGCGATGCAAGGTGCAACTCAAGCATGCCAATCCTCATCCACAATATCAAATATCAGTATAGTTCTCAGTCTGGATAATCATCGGGGTCTAGTACACTTTACACCATCTTGCCACCCCTATCCGGACGCACAAATGGGAGAGTGGACGAGACCTCACTATCCGTCTGCCAATATCGGGCCCGGCTCTTCGATAGCAGACCGATTCCTCAAGTTGGTCAAGTCAACCTAGAAATTGCCCCCTCACTCAAGCGGGTAAGGTCACACCCCTTTCCAACCGACCACGCCACAGTGGGAGACATAGCCTACTGGTATGCGGCCCTCGCGCGTCATGTATTTACTCGGTCTCGACGTTGGAGTCATCCTCTGGTACCATCGGGTTTAGGGATTTTCACCCAGGGACATTTATAGCACCTCGATTCTAGAAACAATATTTCCGGTATCCAATCCAGCCATCCACGATGTGTCTATGGAGGCTGTGGCCCTGATGTCACTAGGGCATACAATAATCACAATCACATGATGAAAGTGCATGAACTACCCTACCAAACATGCAACCATCATGCGCGTACTGCGCACTCATGAAGGGAAAATCCGCATATCAGGGAACCCATAAACAATCTGCCTGAGGGCATATGCTATGATCAGTCACTCCTCATATCAAGCATACATATGATGTGTATGATCATGGATCTATACTAAGCATATTACATAATGATGGGCTCTGTGCATAGCGAAGATGGGCCTAGACAGCCTACACACTACAAGTATGGGCCTATTAATGGGCCCTAGGGAGAGTGACAATGCGGACATTTAACCAACATCATCCTTACAATGTGGACGTCAAACCAACATCGCTCCCAAGGCACGGCCTGCTATGAATCACACATTGCAATGGGCCTTATATAGATCTTGTTGGGCCTCGACCCAAGGGCCTAAATACATCAAATGGGCCTCAAACCATAGACTCATATATCTCAAGTGGGCCTTAGTGGGCGGGCCACAAATACATCAAGTTGGGCCTAATCACATGAGCCTTGCATACGTCATAATGGGCCTCGTAATATGGGCCTCATATAAATCAAGGTGGGCCCTGTATGTATCAAGGTGGGCCTCAACGGACGGCCCACAAACATACCAAGATGGGCCTTATCACATGGCCTTAAAATAACCTCCAAAATGGTTGGACGGTTTGGATGAAACATATACATCATGGTAGGTCCCATAGGGATGGAAGGCATAGATAAATCACATACTTAATGGTGGAGGTCCACACTGATGAAAGGTGTGGACACAATTCATACACAAGTGGGTCCCAAGTAGGACCCACCATAATGTTTATTTCCCACCCAACCTGGGGCCCACCGAAATGTTTATTTTCCACCCAATCTGTTGATAGGGTCATGCAGGCCTGGGGGCCCACCATAATATTTATTTGCACCTAACGTGTTTATAAGGTCACGTGGACCTGGGGGCCCACTGTACTATTTATTTGCATCCAATCTATTCATAAGGTCATGTAGACCGGGGCCCACCGTGATATGTATTTGCCATCCAACATATACATGGGGCCCACCGTGATATTTATCTGCCATCTAAACTGTTGATAGGGTCATGAAGACCTGGGGCCCACCGAATGTTTATTTGCCATCCAAACTGACCAGGGGCCCACGGTGATGTTTATCTGCCACCCAACTGTTCATAAGGTCACGTGGAACTGGGACCCATGGTGATGTTTATCTGCTATCCAGTCCGTTGATGAGGTCATACGGACCCATATGAAGTGGAAAAATAAATTTCATAATAATCCAAAACTTCTGGACACCCAAAAAAGGGTTTCAATGGAAGAGTTCAACCCACTGTTTCCTGTGATGTGGGCCACCTGAGCACCACACACAGCTGATTTTTGGGGGGCCCAACATGAGTGATTGATTGATTGATGAGACATGTTATGAAGATTCCCTCGAAATTCCAATGCACGGCGTTTTCTTCGAATTGAACGTAGGCCCACATCTTCTGACCTGGGTATCGGTTCGGTGCGCAAGTTGCGCTGTTAGAACCGCGGCGATGGCGTGGTCGCTAAGATACAAGTTTCGGTTCGAACTGAGTTAGGTATGGGGGACCTAGTTTAGGATCGTGCACAAACGTCGGATACGGGTCGAGGATTGTCGGAATTCAACCGAAAGGACTGTGGAAGCCAACAGAACGGTACAGACTAGGACACGGGGCTTACATAGCTGGTCATTCCTATTACTGTTTCCTTGATGGATATTCAGGCTACAACCAGATAGAGATAGCCCCTGAAGATAAGGAAAAGAGCACATTCACATGTCCCTTCGGCACCTTTGCTTACCGAAGGATATCATTCGGACTATGTAATGCCCCCGTCACTTTTCAGTGATGTATGATAAGTATTTTTTTTGTCATGGTTGGGCAATATCTAGAGGTCTTCATGGATGACTTCTGTCTTTGGTTCATCGTTCAGTAATTGCTTAGAGAATTTTAAATGTGTGCTGAAAAGATGTGAAGAAAAGAATTTGGTACTCTATTGGGAGAATTGTCATTTTATGGTTCGTAAGGGAATTGTCCTTGGACATATCTCTCATCCAAGGGAATTGGGGTAGATAAAGCTAAAATTGATCTTATCTCTAACCTACCTCTAGCCAAGAACATACGAGACGTATGATCCTTCCTAGGACACACCGATTTTTACAGGAGATTCATAAAGGACTTTAGTCACCTCCCTCATCCTTTATGTAATCTACTTCAAAAGGATGCACCATTTGAGTGGACTGGGTAATGCCAGGAAGCTTTTATTAAGCTCAAGGGCATGTTAACCACTGCACCTATCATGAAGCCACCCGATTGGAGCCTTCCTTTTGAACTTATGTGTGATGCGTCTGACTATACTCTTGGGGCTGTCCTACACCACAGAAAAGATAAGAAGCCCTATGTTATACATTGCGCAAGTAAAACCTTAAATCCTGCCCAAGTAAATTATTCAACTACGGAGAAGGAACTCTTAGCCGTAGTGTTCACTTTGGACAATTTTAGGTCATACTTGATCGGATCCAAGATCGTCATTTACACAGACCATGCGACGTTCAAGTATCTTTTTTCTAAGAATGATGCCAAGCCCCACCTAATAAGATGGATCCTCCTACTCCAAGAATTTGATTTGAAAATAGAAGATAAAAAGGGAGTAGAGAACATAGTGGGTGATCATCTTTCCCACCTGATCTTTCTGATTCCCTTGAGATGACACATATAATGACATGTTCCTTGACGAACAATTATTCAAAGTCTCCCATTCACCTTGGTTTGCTGATATTGCCAATTATCTTACCACAGGTTTCACGCCGACACATTGGATTGCACAAGATAAGAAAAAATTCTTTACCAAGGTTTGTAAGTTTTTCTAGGATGATCCATATTTGTTTAAATATTGCCTAGAACAAATCCTAAAGAGATGTATGCTAGACAATGAACATCAAAGTGTTATCTCCTTCTGTCACTCTCAAGCCTGTGGTGGTCACTTTTCTGCTAAAGAGACCAGGCCAAGATTCTACAGTGTGGTTTTTACTAGCCCACTATGTTCAGGGACACTCATGAGTTTTACAAAGCTTATGAGCATTGTCAGAAGTTGGGAGCATTATCCCGTTGAAATATGATGCCTCTGAACCCCATTCTTATCATAAAAGCATTTGATTGTTGGGGAATCCATTTCATGGGACCATTCCCTCAATCCTTTCAGAATTTATACATTCTGCTAGCAGTAGATTATGTCACTAAATGGGTTGAAGCGATTTTATGCCAGAACAATGACCATCAAATGGTCATTAAGTTTTTAAAAGATAACATCCTTTCCCGGTTCGGAACGCCTCGAGCCATCATTTGTGATGGGGGCTCTCATTTTTGTAATAGGCCATTCGCAAACTTAATGAAGAAATATGACATCTCTCACAAGGTGAGCACTCCATATCACCCACAGATAAGTGAGCAAACTAAAATTTCTAATAGGAAAATTAAACACATCTTGGAAAAGATGGTTAACCCTGATCGTAAGGATTGATCAATCTGATTGACCGATGCCTTATGAACTTATCGTACCGCATTTAAGACCCATATTGGAATGTCTCCCTTTAGACTTATCTATAGGAAGGCATGCCACTTGCTTGTGGAGTTGGAAGATAGAGCCTACTAGGCGATCAAAAATTTGAATTTCAATCTGGACAACGCTAGCTCGCTACGCAAACTTCAATTGAATGAACTCGAAGAAATCCAGAATGATGCGTGCGAGAACTCGAGAATTTATAAGGACAAAATGAAGGTGTTTCATGACTAACACATTCTTCGAAAATCATTCACACCCAGTCAAAAGGCACTCTTGTACAATTCTTGGTTACATCTCTTTCCGGGCAAACTCCAATCTCATTGGACAAACCCTTCATTGTTACTAATGTTTATCCTCATGGGGCTGTCGAGATTCAGAATCCAAACAATGGCAATGAGTTTAAAGTAAATGGACATTGATTAAAGTCATTTATTGAGAAATTTGATTCAGATGACATGTCAAGACCTCTGAATGATCCGGTTTATAAGGATTAATCTCCTAGTCTGACGGAGGTGTAGTTAAGTTTATTGCCTTCTACCATTTTAGGATAGTTGGCTTTATGTTGCTTAGAATAGTTCATTTTTGGTTGATTAACTCTTGTGCTAACCCACCTTCACGCTAAGATCCGTTGGAAAAAGTCACAAAATCTCTTCATCAAGTACTATCTTTCCATCACTTCTCTTTCAACTACGTTGTCTCTTTTGCAGATAATGCTTATTTGTTTTACATTGAGGACAATGTAAAATTTAGGTTGGGGATGGGAGATTAGGTTACCTAATCAAAATTTTCTTAGTTTTGAGCAAATTTTGAAAAAAAAAAAATCAATGTTTATCTGTTTAAAAAGTGATAAGTTATGGATTTAAGACTATTTTGAGTATAATGATATAGTAGAAATCGAATTTTCAATTGTTAGAGTTGGAGCAACTAAGTAACCCATCACTTATGGTTCTTACATTCAATTGATTAAGAGTAAGTTTGAATATTATGTTATTCATATTGTTTTCAGTGAATAGTACTAGATTTTCTAATTTTTAGTATGATGATCATTGCAAGATATTGAGAACTGAGCCTGGAGAATGTTATCCACCTTAAAAGAAGAAAAAGAACCGGTTAAAAAAATAGGAGATCGACAAAGAGGTCATAAAGAATGAAGAATGACAACATCTTTGAAGGGAATGAAAAATGTCTTTGAAAAGGATTTAATGTCTAAAGAAGATGAATAAATACAAATGACTGTCGATATAAAATCAAAAACTGAAAAAAGAAGCAAAGGGGGATAAGTTCGGGATCAGTACTTGTGTTTTCAACCAATCTTGAAGTGATGAGCATGGCTAACATTATGAAAAGATAGTATTTTCACCGAACATTTTGAAAAACCTGTTATGCGAACTATGCTCTGACTTAATGGATAAAGAGCTTATTTGATTGATTGCTTATGTGACTCAACTCTAGGTTTTCAAAATCACAATTTCTCATCTTAAGTCTACTCATTCATTCTTAATTACACAAAAGATTGTTTTCTGAAAAAGGTTTGAACATTGTGCATTAAGGTTCATTTTTCGTGTACTTTGCTTGGGACTAGCAAAATGCCGGCTGGGGATTGTGTTGAGGGTCAAATATTGCATATTAGACCCTAGTTATTACTTGGTTTTATGAACATGATAATGCTTAATATTCTATTTTAATCATATTTGTGTTGCAAGGGGAATTCAAGAGCTTGGATTAAAAATTATGTTAAAAGCATGGATTTAATGCTCAAGAATCACTAAGACCAAGAATGTAGAATGCACATACTGAGGATCTAAGAAAATCAAGTCAAGAATGAAGAAAATCAAAGTTTTGAAGTAAAATTGCATAATCCTCAACCAATCCTGGCCTCTACTTGACCAGTCCAGGCTACGCACGATCAATCCTCGACACTGCTCGACCGATCGAAGTTCCTCGACTCGAACTCCAGTGAGTAAAACAACTAAATTTTTGTCCTACTCAACTAGTCGAGATTGTCCCACGACCGCTCAAAGATGACCCACATGTCACGCCCCAAACTCAAAAACTGGGTTCACAAAATTTTCGATCACCGAATCTGGTGCCGACAGCCTCCGTAGTATCCCATTCTCGGCTTCCAACGTCTATATGCTAGATTCCGATCCTGGGATCCTACAAGGAGGGTTTTTAACATACATTTGTTTTGTAATAAGCATAACCACAAGTTTACCCAAATCACAAAGACAACATCATCATCACATATCCACTAATATCAAACTTTTAAGTAAAATGTATAAAAGGAAAAACAATAACAATATCGGAAGCTCTAGAAGTCCGTTACACGCTCCAAGCTCAATACTGCCATGACCTAACGCCACCTGCATGCATCTATCATGCATAAGCTTATAGAAAGCTTAGAGGGTGGTGTAAGCATGTGCGTAAAATAAGTGTCAAGTACACAATGTATCAGAGCAAGTGGGAATACTAACAAGTCCATAAAATATCATCAACCTTATCTAAGATATGCGATGCAAAGACATAATAAGCCAATGACATATACTGAGAAAGTAATGTAGGTCAACTATGCAATGCGGAGACATAATGAGCCAAATATCAGATACCGAGGATATAATACAATATGCAATTCTGAAGAGCTACGAATACCATCAGCCTCATCTAGGCCATATAAATACAAAAACAAGCAACCCAAAATGCCATATGCCGTGGATGTAATGCAATATGCGGTGCGAATGAAATAACCAAGCTTGAGTATGAAGTCAGGATGATAGTACGTAGTATCGCAGGATACGAGATCCATCACAAGAGACTTGTATCCAAATTAGTCTCATACCTAATTTAGTCAGACTCAATGTGGTAAACTCCTGATCTTAGGTTAGTCACGCGCCCTAACCGAAATCCTGACCATTGCGAAGGTATACATAACAATTAGTTGCACACCACCAGCCCGAGTGGATAGTGAATGAATGAATGAATGGTTAAAATACTGAGTATGTAACTCCTTCTTAATAAGTCCACATATCAATACTGTACATCTCTGGGATCATCACTGGGGTCTAATACACTTTAAGCTGGCTACCGCCCCGGTAGGCAGCGCAGCCCAGTGAGTGGAAAAGACCTCACTACCTGCTTGTCAGTAGTATACCAATGCCTACCTGGCTCATTGATAGCGGACCCATTTGAGAGCTGGTCAAACTTAGCCTAGCTTACAACCCCCTCACTTGGGCGGATTAGGCCACACCCCCTACCAACCGACCATGACACAGTGTGAGTCGCGGCTTATTGGTATTCGACATTAGGGCACTCATGTATCCACTCGGTCTAGATGTTGGGGCATATCCTGGCCACGGAGGTTTATGGACTTCCACACACGGATATCCAAAGTGCCCAAATACTTGAACCAAACATTTTCGGTATCCCATCTAGCCATTCACGACATGCCTGTGTAGGCTACGACCCTGTTATCGCTAAGGCGTACAGTAATCACAATAGAAAATGCAATATGCATGAGTCATACAATCCATTCGTGCATCAATCTTGTGCATACTATGCTCTTATGCGAGACAACATCCACCTATTAGGGAGTCTCATAACAATCTACCCAATGACATATGCAATGGTTAACCGCATCTCATAATAAACATGCAGATGATGCATATGGACATGTACATGATGTTATGATGTCACATACTCATAATCGGTATTGACAATCAGCACAGATAATCGGCATTGATAATCGGCCTCGGCAATCGGAATCGGCCTCGATAATAGGAATCGACCTCGATAATCGGAATTGGCCTTGACAATCAGAATCGGCCTTGACAATCGGTCTCAGCAATCAGAATCGGTCTCGACAATCAGAATCAGCTTCAATAATTGGAATTGGCCTCGATAATCAGAATCAGGCTCGATAATCAGAATCAGCCTTGATAATCGAAATCGGCCTTGACAATCGAAATTAGCCTCGACAATTAGAATCGGCCTTGACAATCAAAATTAGCCTCGATAATCAGCCTCGATGATCGGTCTCCACAATCAGCCTCAATAATCGACCTCGATAATCGGTCTCGACAATCATCCTCAATAATCGGCCTAATAAAGGGCCTAAGGGAAGGTCACAATGTGGACATTTAACCATCAGTGTCCATTAATGTGAACATTTAACCAACATTGCTCCCAATGAGTGGCCCACATAGGGTTAAACATATAGTGGGGCCCATGGCCACACATAAGGGCCTCACATACCATAATGGGCCTCACATATTACGATGGGCCACATCTTATGAGCTTCATATGCAACACATCGGGCCTCATCGTGTAGACCTCATATACAACACATCAGGCCTTACTCATGGGCCGCATGTACATCACAATCGGCCTTGGCACATGGGCCAAATATGCATCCCAATGGGTCACATCTCATGGGCCTCATATACATCGTAATGGGCCGCAACAATGGGTCTCATATACATCAAGTGGGCTGCATCACATGGGCCTCATATACATCACACTGGCCACATCCATGGGCCTCAAATATATTATAATGGGCCTTATACCTGGGCCCCAAATACATCATAATGGGCCATGTCCCATGGGCCTCGAATACATCACAATGGGGCCTCTCACATGGGCCTAATATACATCACAATGGGCCTCTTACAAGGGCCTAATATATATCATGATGGGCCTCACTCATGGGCCACATATATATCACATTGGGCCTTCCCCATGGGCCACAAATGCATCACAATGGGCCACATCCCATGGGCCTCATATATATCACGATGGGTCGTATTACATGGGCCTAATACACATCACAATGGGCCGCATCATATGGGCCTCATCTACAATCACAAGGGGTCTCATACAATCACAACGGGCCTAATACAATCACAATAGGACACATATTTACACCATACGTCTATTTTTTAGATATCATTTTAGAGTATTACTCAAAAGTGAATCATATCTAGAGATCATCTAGACCATACCACAAATAACAATAGAGATAATGATTTTCACTATTAGACAATGTACATGGCCCACCATAATGTTTATTTTCTGACCAATCTGTTCATAAGGTCACGAGGGCCTAAATTAATAGGGAAAACAATTTCATATTGATCCAGGACTTTTGTGACCCCAAACAGTTTCAAGGGTGGGCGGTCAATCTCCACTGATTTTTGCAGTGTGGTCCACCTAGTATACAGTTGTATATAACATATACATCACGGTGTGCACCACTGTCCAACCATTTGGACGATAGGAATTGCAAAATAGGTGGACAATACTGATGTAAAATAGATGGATGGCATTGATAAACACATGCATCATGTGGAGTCCACACGTCTGTGGGTTCCACGGCTGCTCTACAGTATGGATAAAACACATTTCATGGTGGGGTCCACACCAACTGGTTGGACGGTATATATGAAACACATACATTGCATGGTACCCAAAGAACTTTTTCACATCCTCAGTATCAATGATGGATGGCTGGATGCAAAGCATGCATCATGTGCCGCCATCAGCGCTTGCTGACGAATACAACAACTGGGAGGGATGCTGGCCCACCGTCCAGATGATGGACGGCTGGGATATAATATATACATCATGAGGGATCCACATATCTTGCTGAAGTCATGGGCAGTGGTCGTCCAACAGATGGACGGCCCAGATATAGAATACATACATGAGGTGGGTTGTCATGCCCCAAACTCGGAAACCGGGCTCATAAAATTTTTGATCGCTAAATCCGGTGCTGACAGCCTCCGTAACACCCCATTCTCGGCTCCCAGCGTCCATACGCCAGATTTTGATCCTGGGATCTTACATGGAGGATTTCCCAATGTACATTTACTCATAATAAGCATAACCACAAGTTTACCCAAATCACAAAGGCAACATCATCATCACATATCCACTAATATAAACATTTGAATACAATGCTGAAAGGGAAATACATATGTCAAAATCAAAGCTCCAGAAGTTAGCTACATGCTCCAAGCTCCACGCTGCTGCAACCTAACATCACTTACACGCATTTATCATGCATAAGCTTATAAAAATCTTAAAGGGTGGTGTAAGTGTGTGGACAAGGTAAGTGTCAAGTATTCAATACAATGCCATAATCATACAATATCAGAAATACTGGTAAGATCATGAATCATACGATATCAGAGTAAGCAGAAATACTGACAAGTCCATGAGTCAATCAATATCAGAAAATGCTATACAGATCAACTATGCAAATGAGGAGTCATAGAGAGCCAAATATCATATGCCGAAGATACAATGCAATATATAATTCCTGATGAGTTCACGAATACCGTCCACTGTATTTAGGTCATATAAATGCAGAAACATAGTAACCCAAAATGCTATATGCTGCGGATGTAATGCAATATGCAGTGCAAATAGAATGACCATGCTGGAGTGTGAAGTCGGGATGATAGTACGTTGTCTTATAAGCTATGGGGTCCATCATAAGGGACTTCTAGCCAAACTAGTCTCATACCTAATTTGGATAGTCAGACTCAATGTGGTAGGCTCCTGATCTCAAGTTAGTCGCGTGCCCCAACCGAAATCCTGGCCATTGCGAAGGTACACGTAACAAATAATTGCACACCACCAACCTGAATGGATAGTGAATGAATGAATGAATGAGTATGCAACTCCTGCCCCATAAATCAGTACTGTACATCTCTGGGATCATCATCGGGGTCTAGTACACTATACATGCAATCACCGCCCACTAATGTGCGACCTTGCAAGTGGAAGAGACCTCACTATCTGCCTGGCCAGTAGTCAGCCAATATCTAATCGACACGTCGATAGTGGACCTATTCATGAGTTGGTCAAACTCAGCCTAGCTATGCCCCCTACCCTCGAGCTGGTAAGGCCACACCCCCTCCCAATCGACCACGACACAATGAGAGTCGCGGCTTGCTGGTATATGGCCCTCATGTGCTCATATATCCACTCGATCTCGACATAAGGCGTCTCTTGGCCTCAAAGGTTTAGGAATTTTCACCTAGGGCATCTATGGCAGCCCGATGTTAATAACATATTTTCGGTGTCCCATCTGGCCATCCATGATATGCATGTGGAGGCTACGGCCCTGATGTCGCTAGGGCGTATAGTAATCACAACACACAATGTAAGATGCATGAGTAATACAATCCAGTCATGCATCAATCCTACACATACCATGTGCTTATGTGAGATAACCTCTTCCTATCAGGGAGTCTTATAACAACCTGCCCAATGATATATGCAATGGTCAACCACATCTCATAACAAACATGCAAATGATGTGTATGGGCATGTATCGCGATGCTATGTTATCACATACTCATAATCGGTATCACTAACCGACATCGACAATCGACCTCGACAATGTGGACATTTAACCAACATCGCCCCTAAGGAATGGCCCACATAGATCCTAACATATAGTGAACCCATGGCCTCACTCAAGGACCAAATATACAACACCATGGGCCTCACTCAAGAGCTTAATATACATCACGATGGGCCTTTCACATGGGGCCTAACATACATCACAATGGGCTCCATCGCCTGGCCCTCAATGCATCATAATGGGCCTCATCACATAGGCCTCATATACTCACATTGGGCCTTAAACACGGGCTGAATACACATCACAACGGGCCTCAAATACGGGCCGCATATACATCACGTTGGGCCTCGACAAGTGGAATCAGCCTCGATAATTGACCTCAACAATCAACCTATACAATTGCCTCAACAATCGGAATCGGCCTCGATAATCGGAATCAAAATTTGGCCTCAACAATCAGAATTGGCCTCAACAATCGGCCTCGACAATCAGAATCAGAATTAGCCTCGACAATTGGAATCAGCCTCGACAATGGGAATTGGTATCGACAATCGAAATCGACCTCGATAATCGGCCTCAACAATCAGAATCAGAATCGTCCTCAACAATCGGCCTCGACAATCAGAATCAGAATCGGCCTCAACAATCAGCCTCGACAATCGGAATCGATCTCGATAATCGAAATCAAAATTGGCCTCAACAATCAGAATTGGTATCGACAATCGGAATCGGCCTTGATAATCGGAATCAGCCTCGATAATTGGCCTTAACAATCGGAATCAAAATCATCCTCAACAATCGGCCTCAACAATAGGAGTCAGAATTCAGCCTCAACAATTGGAAATAGTATCGACAATCGAAATCGACCTCGACAATCGAAATTGGCCTAAGGGAAGGTCACAATGTGGACATTTAACCATCATCGCCCATCAATGTGGTCATTTAACCAACATTGCTCCCAAGAGGTGGCCCTCATAGGGCCAAACATATAGTGGGCCCATGGCCTCACACAAGGGCCTAATGCACATCACTTTGGGCCTCCCTCATATGCCGCATATATATCACAATGGGCCTCGGCACATGGGTCATAATACACATCACATAGGCTGCATCACATGGGCCTATATACATCACAATGGACCGCATCACGGTGGGTCACATACGATCTCAGTGGACCTTATACAATCACAATAGGCCACAAATACATAACAAGTGGGCCCTGCACACGACCCTCAAATACATCATAATGGGCCACCTCACATGGGCAAAAAATATGTCACAATGGGCCACGACATATGGGCCTAAGTACATCAAAATGGGCCTCACTTGTGGGCCTTATATACACAACAGGTGGGCCCTGCATATGGGCCTAATATACATAACAGGTGGGCCTTGCACCTAGGCCTCAAATACATAATAGGTGGGTTTGCATACGAGCAAATGGGCCCCACCAGATGGGCAACATGGGTACAAACATTGCGATGGTCTGAACATTGTCCATGTAAATTAGCACTATCCAAACATTGTCCAGCACCATCCAAACACTTTGGACGGTGTGGAATGAAACATACATTGAGGTGGGGTCCGTAACACAGTCCAAAGTTGGTCTAGCACTGTCCAGACATTCTGGACAGTGTGGATCAAAATATATATCATGGAGGGACCGACAAATCTTACAGACGTCTATGCAGAAGGTAGGTGAGACCCACAGAGTTGCTGATGTCAGTAGCTACATAGCCGGTGCGAGGTACACCAACCAATCTAGTTCCACGCAGGTGGGTCCCGTCTAGATGGACGGACGGTGTGGATGAAATCCACACGTTAGATGGGTCCCATGTGTATGGGCCATGGTCACCCCACTTCTTTCTCTCTATATATATTATATTATATTTATATTATATTAACATGTATTCAAACGTCCAACCCTGGACATCCATTTGACGGACGGTCTGGGAATGAACTCCATGTGGGACCCACCGTCCTAGCTGCTGGATGGTGAGTGACATGTGGTGATCTAGGTGGGTCCACACAATCTGAATGGTCCAGATTATCAGATATATTAGTGTGGCCCACTACAGTAGATGACAGTGTGGATGACATCATCAAGGAGGGCGTGCTGCACTCAGCCTGGACGACATGGATATAAATCACATGCATCATGGTGGTAGGGTCCACGTAACTTGCTGGTGTTCAAGGCAGCAGCAGTTGCCTACTGCATGGGACCCGCTATCCAGATGGATGGCTTGGATCTAAACACATCAAAGGTGAATCCACAATGGATGAACGGTGTGGATTTTTGCATACATCTCGGTGGTCCCCACTGTCCAGAACACTGAACGGTGGGATGGAAGGCACATGCATCATGGTCAGGGGTCCCACGGACCTGCTGATGGACGGTTTGGGTAAAAACATACCTCATGTGGGGTCCACTGTCCCAGTTAGTGGACGGATAGATCAATTACATTCATCAGGGTCTGTCCCACCATCCCAGTCATCTAGACGATGAGGATTAACAGATACATCACGGTGGGGGTGGTACAACACTGTCTAAACATATCTAGCACCGTTCAGCACTGCCTAGACGGTGTGGATGGAATAAGAACATCACAGTCAGGCCCACCCGAAAACGGGCAGCAAGGTGAGCCCCCGGATGGACAGTGGCAAGGATAAATACATTCATCATGGCGGGCCATCATACGAAAAGGAGAAAGAGAGAAGGAGAGAGAAACGACGATGGAGGGGAGGGGCTCCACCACTATGAGCCCTCCCTAGGTGGGACATGCAAATACATATATCAAAATGGGTCCAAAAAATTATGTGGACCCTAAATAAAAATCCAAACTTATCGCCATGAACACCCACCATTAGATCTTGGACTTCTCCTTCCATCAATGCATTCTAGAGCTCCAATGGATGAGATTCAGTGGTTGAGATTGGTTTTGGATGGTGGGATTGGGTGGTAGGAAGGTGGGCCACACCTAGCTTTCTCATGGAGCTTAGACGTTTGCTCCTCTCATGGGGTTGCTTGGGAGTGAAGAGAGAGAGAGAGATGAGTGAGAGGGGTTGTAAGAGAGAGAGGGATGGGTGATGGGTCATGGATGTGTACTTGGTTGTAAGAGAGAGTTGACTTTGGGGAGGGAAGGTTGTACTTGGGGATGGGATAAGTACTTGACATGATTGATGTGATTGATGGGACATGTTCTCTTAGGTTTAACAAATGCGCAGTGTTTTCTCAAATTGGACGCAGGCCCACATCTCCTGACCTTGGTATCGCCTCGGCGAGCGAGACGCGGCGACGATGCGGTCGCAAGGATATAAGTTTCGGGTCAAGCCGACTCTAGAACACGGGATACGATTCAGGGTTGCGTGCAATTGCCGCAATCAGATCGCGGGTCGTCAAAATTCAACCAGGAGGACCGTGGAAGCCTATGGAATGGTACGGGCTAGGATATGGGTTTAACATGGGTCCACACATGTGGGACCCACCATCACCAGCTATATATTATATATAGATATATTATATTATATTATATATATACCAACTCCAACGTAGTGTGTATATATATATATTATATTATATAATATATATACTAGCTCCAGCATCCAGGCCCTAGACGGCCTGGATACGAGACACACATCAAGGTGGGGTCCACACGTCCCACCTGCTGGACGGCTGGATGGACTATGTACATCAAAGGTGGGCCCCTTTGTAAATGGATGGTGTGGATAAACACAGACCCATAGAATTCTGTAATCCCAAATGAATTTCAATGGTAGGTGTTCATTCTCCACTAATTTGCAGTGTGGCCCACCTGATAGGCTAATCAGTCTTATTTTTAGTCTTAAGCCTTAAAACAAACTCAAGAAGTGGATGAATGGTTGGGATATAACATATTTCATGATGGGCCAAAGAACCGCTGACGCCCATACATATGGATGATTGGATATAACACGTGCTTCATAGTGGGGCTCTAGAACTTGCTGACGGTAATCCAGCAGCTATATTGCCATTGGACAGATGAAATATATACATTGGTGGGTCCACACGTGTGGGACCCACTAGCTTAGGATAAAGATAATATTTGTGTTTTCCTGATCGTCCAGGCCTACGGACGGCATGGATAAGGCATTGCATCAAGGTAGGCTCCACCGTTTAGGATCTAACGGTGGAGATCAAATCCATACATCATGGTGGGGCCCACGGTTTGTACGGCGTGGATCAAGTGGGCCACACCCATCATAAGAGAGAGAGAGAGAGACGGTGAGATAAAGGGACCCCGCCACTACGGGCCCCTCTTGCTTACAACACATACATCAAAATGGGTCCCATTATAAGCGGGCCCTTAAATGAAAATCAACAGTAGATCACCCACTGATTGGCCTTCTTCTTTAGCTCCTTGGACTCCTCAGCTCCTAAGCTCCTTCTTTAATGGAAGATGATGAAAGTTGGATGGCTAGGATAGGAGATGAGGGGGTAGGAAGGTGGGCCACACTCTTAGCTCTCTCTTGGGGAGCTTGGACGTTTGCACCCCTTTGGTTGCTTGGGAGTGAAGAGAGAAAATGAGAGAGAGAGAGAGAGAGTGATGGGTGATGGGTGACTAATGGGTGTGAGTGATGGGTGTGTAAGAGATGGGTATGGGTTTGGTTGACTTTGGGTGAGAGAGGGATGGGTAGGGTATAGGTTGTACTTGACTTTATTGATTGATGGATTGATGTGATGTTTGGTAGAGATTTTTTTAGAATTGCAAATGCACGGCGTTTCTTTGAGATAGGCGTAGGCCCACATCTCTTGGCCCTGGTATTGCATCGGTGCGTGAGACACGGTGTCAGAACCACGGTGATGGCGCGGTTGCTAGGGTACAAGTTTCAAGTCAAGTCGACTCAGATATATGGGCTGCAACTTAGGGTCATGCATAAACGCTGATTACAGATCGTGGGTTACCAGAATTTGATATGGAGGACCGCAAGAGTCTAAGGAACAGTACGGTCTATGATACAGGCCTTACAGCTCTCCCCTCCCAATAAAATTTCATCCTCAAAATTTACAAAACAGACAAGGAAAAAGGAAGCATCATATATATATATATATATATGTGTGTGTGTGTGTGTGTGTGTGTGTCAAGGCACAATCAGTTTACAAAAGGATGGGAATAGTGCTCTCGCTAATCTCAACCTCATGCTCCCAAGGTGCCTCATCAACACTATGGTGACCCCTACTAAACCTTAGGTCCTGGATAAAAAACGATCGAAACTGGGATACCTTACGGCCTCTCCATCTCATCAATGACTAATCTAACAAGATGATCTTAATGCATAGTTGTGCAAATCGTCGGCGACTCCTCCTGATGACTGAGGATCCTACTGAGCTACATAAAACCTGTCCTAGGCCTACTGGGGAGGTGTATGTCCTCCCCAAAGAGGTCATTGCTACAGAAAATGGGGGCACTCATGCTTACGATGCCCCGTCTCACCACATCTGAAGCAAATGCTCGTGAACGATCTCTTTGGTGGTGATGAAGGTGCTACTAGCGCTCAAAAGGATGGACAGTTTTTGTGCCTCTATGGCCGTCGATGATGCTGCAGCTGAGAACTACCAGGGGGTCTTCTTCTTCCAGTCTCCTCTATGGTCATGGACCTCTGTGAATCGTTCCATTCTGCCTCGTAAATTTGGGCCCTCTAAACTACCTGCTCAAAGGTTGGGAGCATGTGCCCGACGACATGGCTCCTGAGGCCAAAACGTAAGTCATTATCAAAACGGCAGGCCTTTCGCTCCTTATCATTAACTAAATATGGCGCGAACCTTGATAGTGCCACGAAACGAGCCGCAAACTGCGCCACAGACATGTCTCCCTGTACCAAGGTCTCAAACTCTAACGCTCGCTTCCGACGAATGTGGTCAAGAAAGTACTGCTGGTCGAATCGGTCTATGAAATCCTCCCATGTCCAGACGAAATTAGGGTCTGCAACATGGGTAACGGAGGTCCACCAATGCTCGGCCTCACCTTGGAGAAGAAATATGACTAATCGGACCCGCTGTTGGGTCATACATCCCATTGTATCAAGAATCTTCTCCACCTCGGATCGCCATCTCTCTACTGCTGTCGGGTCTGGCTCTCACTAGAAAAGTGGGGGATCGAACTGTCGGAACTCTTGAAGAAAGGCGCTCGTACGCTCCTGCTCTGCTTGGGCTAGCGAAAGATGGGGTGCCTGCCCCGCCCCTGAAGGATGGTCATCACAGCCTACAACATCTGCTCTGCTTGGTGGAGCGGAAGTCGCTCGGGTCGCTCTCCTGTGCGGCATGTCCTATAGAGAAAAATAAAGGTACCTATCAACCTTGAGAACTCTCGAAGGCATGCACATTAAGGGTCTTTAACAGAAGATCGCTAAGTAATTCGAACTTGGGACCTAATTATTCTAAGTTCTCAACAATCATAGCGTGTAGGGTAGCTATCAGCAGATATGTGATGTTATCCTTAGGTATTCCCAAGTTATGCTCTAATACCAACTTCTATCACGCCCCAAGCTCGGAAACCAAGCTCACAAAATTTTTGATCACCGAGTCTGGTACCGACAGCCTCCGTAATACCCCATTCTCGGCTTCCAATGTCCATACGCCAATTTCCGATCCTGGGATCCGACAAGGAGGGTTTTAAACGTACATTTGTTTCATTACAAGCATAACCACAAGTTTACCCAAATCACAAAGACAACACATCATCACATATCCACTAATATCAAACTTTTAAGTACAATGTATAAAAGGAAATATAATAACAATATTGAAATCTCCAGAAGTCCGCTGCACGCTCCAACCTCAATGCTGCCACAACCTAACGCCACCTGCATGCATCTATCGTGCATAAGCTTAATGAAAGTTTAGAGGGTGGTGTAAGTATTTGCATAAGATAAGTGTCAAGCACACAATATATCAGAGCAAGTGGAAATACTAATAAGTCCATAAAATATCATCAACCTTATCCAGGATATGCGATGCAAAGACATAATAAGCCAATGACATATATTGAGAAAGTAATGTAGGTCGACTATGCAATGCGGAGACATAATGAGCTAAATATTAGATACCGAGGATGCAATACAATATACAATTCTGAAGAACTACGAATACCATCAGCCTCATCTAGGCCATATAAATACAAAAACATAGCAACCCAAAATGCCATATGCCACGGATGTAATGCAATATGCGGTGCGAATGAAATGACCAAGCTGTAGTGTGAAGTCAGGATGATAGTACGTAGTATCGTAGGTTACGGGGTCCATCACAAGAGACTTCTATCTAAACTAGTCTCATTCCTAATTTGGATAGTCAGACTCACTGTGTAAACTTCTGATCTCAGGTTAGTCATGCGCCCCAACCAAAATCCTGGTCATTGCGAAGGTACACATAACAATTAGTTGCGCACCACCAGCCCGAGCGAATAGTGAATGAATGAATGAATGGTTAAAATGCTAAATATACAACTCCTGCTCAATAAGTCCACATATCAATACTGTACATCTCTGGGATCATCACTGGGGTCTAATACACTCTAAGGTGGCTACGGCCTCGGCCTGCCGCGCAGTCCAGCGAGTGGAAAAGACCTCACTACCCGCCTGCCAATAGTATATCAATGCCTACCTGAGTCATCTATAGCGGACCCATTTGGGAGCTAGTCAAACTCAATCTAGCTTACAACCCCCTCACTCAGGTGGATAAGGCTACACCCCCTCCCAACTAACCACGACACATGGGAGACGTGACTTACTGGTATTCGGCACTCGGGCGCTCATGTATCCACTCGGTTTTGACGTTGGGGCGTCTCCTGACTATGGAGGTTTAGGGACTTTCACCTACAGACATCCAAAGTACCCAGATGCTTGAACCAAATATTTACGGTGTCCCATCTAGCCATCCATGACATACCTGTGGAGGCTAGGCCCTGATGTCACTAGGGCGTACAGTAATCACAACAGACAATGCAAGATGCATGAGTCATACAATCTAGTCGTGCATCAATCCTGCGCATACCGTGGGCTCATGTGAGACAATATCCACCTATCAGGGAGTCTCATAACAACCTTCTCAATGACATATGCAATGGTCAATTACATCTCATAATAAACATGCAAATGATCGTATGGGCATGTACATGATGTTATGCTGTTACATACTCATAATCGGCATCGATAATCGGCCTATACAATTGACCTGATAATCCGCCTCGACAATCGATCTTGGTAATTGGAATCGGCCTCGACAATTAAAATCGGCCTCGATAATTGGAATCGGCCTCGATAATCAGAATCGGCCTCGACAATCGAGCTTGACAATCGGGCTCAATAATCGGAATCAACCTCGACAATCAGAATCGGCCTCGACAATTGGTCTCGATAATCGAAATCAGCCTCGATAATTGGAATCAGCCTCGGCAATCGACCTCGATAATCAGAATCGGCCTCGACAATCAGCCTCTCGACCATCAAAATTGGCATCGATAATCAGAATCAGCCTCGATATCGAAATCAGCCTCAACAATCAGAATCGTCCTCGACAATCGGTCTCGGCAATCGAAATTGGCTCGACAATCGGAATCAGCCTCGATAATCAAATCGGCCTCGATAATCAAAATCAGCCCGACAATCGAAATCGGCCTCAACAATCAGCCTCGATAATTAGAATCTGCCTTGACAATCAGAATCAGCCTCGACAATTAGAATCGGCCTCAACAGTCAGCCTTAATAATCATCTTAATAAAGGGCCTAATGGAAGGTCACAATGTGGACATTTAACTATCATTGTCCATTAATGTGGACATTTAACCAACATTGCTCCCAATGAGTGGCCCACATAGGGCCAAACATATAGTGGGGCCCATGGCCTCACATAAGGGCCTCACATATCACGATGGGCCACATCTCATGGGCTTCATATGCAACACATCGGGCCTCATCGTTTAGACCTCATATACAACACATCACGCCTTACTCATAGGGCGTATGTACATCACAATCGGCCTCGGCACATGGGCCAAATATACATCACAATGGGTCACATCTCACGGGCCTCATATACATCGCAATGGGCCATAACAATGGGTCTCATATACATCAAGTGGGTCGCATCACATGGGCCTCATATACATCACAATGGCCACATCCATGGGCCTCAAATACATTATAATGGGCCTTATACCTGGGCCTCAATCATAATGGGCCATGTTCCATGGGCCTCGAATACATCACAATGGGGCCTCTCACACGGGCCTAATATACATCACAATGAGCCTCTTACAAGGGTCTAATATACATCACGATGGGCCTCACTCATGGGCCACATATATATCACATTGGGCCTCGTCCATGGGCCTCAAATGCATCACAATGGGCCACATCCCATGGGCCTCATATATATCACAATGGGCTGCATTACATGGGCCTAATACACATCACAATGGGCCGCATCATATGGGTCTCATATACAATCACAAGGGGTCTCATACAATCACAACAAGCCTGATACAATCACAATGGGCCACAAATTTACACCATACGTTTATTTTTTAGAGATCATTTTAGAGTATTACTCGAAAGTGAATCATATCGAGAGATCATCTGGACCATACCATAAATAACAGTGGAGATAATGATTTTCACTGTTAAATAATGTACATGGTTTATTTTCTGACCAATTGTTCATAAGGTCACAAGGGCCTAAATTAAGAGGGAAAACAATTTCATATTGATCCAGGACTTCTGTGACCCCAAACAGTTTCAAGGATGGGCGGTCAATCTCCACTAATTTTTGTAGCGTGGTCCACCCGGTATACAGTTGTATATAACATATACATCACAGTGTGCACCACCGTCCAACCATCTGGACGGTAGGAATTGCAAAATAGGTGGACAACCATGATGTAAAATAGATGGACGACATTGATAAACACATGCATCATGTGGAGTCCACGCGTGCGTGGGTTCCACGGCTGATTTATAACATGGATAAAACACATTTTACGGTGGGGTCCACGTCAACTAGTTGGACGGTATATAAGAAACACATACATTGCATGAGACCCAAAGAACTTATTGACATCCTCAGTATCAATGATGGATGGCTGGATGTAACGCATGCATCATGTGGGGCATCAGGGCTTGCTGACGTCCTACTAGGATATCAGCCATGCTACGGGTGGGGTCCACATAGATGTATAGTAGGTACAACACATGCATCATTATGGGACCCATGAAACTTGCTGACGAATACAACAACTGGGAGGGCTGCTGGCCCACTATCCAAATGATGGACGGCTGGGATATACCATATACATCATGAGGGATGAACATATCTTGTTGATGTCATAGGCAGTGGCCGTCCAATAGATGGACGACCCAGACATAGAATACGTGCATGAGGTGGGTCCACACGTGTGGGACCCACCATCACCAGCTATATAGTGTATATATATTATATTATATATATACTAACTCCAACATAGTGTGTATATATATATATTATATTATATAATATATATACCAGCTCTAGCGTCCAGGCCCTAGACGGCCTGGATACGAGACACACATCAAGGTGGGGTCCGCACGTCCCACCTGATGGACGGCTGATGGACTATGTACATCAAAGGTGGGCCCCTCCATAAATGGATGGTGTGGATAAACACATACCCATAAAATTTTGTAATCCCACACGAATTTCAATGATAGATGTTCATTCTCCACTAATTTGTAGTGTGCCCCACCTGATAGGCTGATCAGTCTTATTTTTAGTCTCGAGCCTTAAAATGAACTCAAGAAGTGGATGGGCGGTTAGGATATAACATATATCTCATGATGGGCCATAGAACCATTGACGCCCATACACATGGACGATTGGATATAACACGTGCCTCATAGTGGGGCTCTAAAACTTGTTGACGGTAATCCAGTAGCTATATTGTCACTAGACAGATGAAATATATATATTGGTGGGTCCACACGTGTGGGACCCACCAGCTTAGGACAAAGCTGATATTTGTGTTTTCCTGATCGTCTAGGCCTATGGACGGCCTGGATGAGGCATTGCATCAAGGTAGGCTCCATCATCTAGGATCTGATAGTGGAGATCAAATCCATACGTCATGGTGGGGCCCATGGTTTGTACAGCATGGATAAAGTGGGCCACACCCATCACAAGAGAGAGAGAGACGGTGAGATAGAGGGACCCCGCCACTACGGGCCCCTCTTGCTTACAACACATACATCAAAATGGGTCCCATTATAAGCAGGCCCTTAAATGAAAATCAACAGTGGATCACCCATCGATTGGCCTTCTTCTTTAACTCCTTAGACTCCTCGGCTCATAAGCTCCTTCTTTAATGGAAGATGATGAAAGTTGGATGTCTAGGATGGGAGATGAGGAAATAGGAAGGTGGGCCACACTCTTAGCTCTCTCTTGGGGAGCTTGGACGTTTCCACCCCTTTGGTTGCTTGGGAGTGAAGAGAGAAAATGAGAGAGAGAGAGTGATGGGTGATGGGATGAAAAGGGATGGGCGATGGGTGTGAGTGATGGGTGTGTAAGAGATGGGTATGGGTTTGGTTGGCTTTGGGTGAGAGAGGGATGGGTAGGGTATGGGTTGTACTTGATTTGATTAATTGATGGATTAATGTGATGTTTGGTAGAGATTCTCTCAGAATTGTAAATGCGGAGCGTTTCTTCGAGATAGGCATGGGCCCACATCTCCTAGTCTGGGTATAGCATCGGCGCATGAGATGTGGCGTCAGAACCACGGCAACAGCGCGGCCACTAAGGTACAAGTTTTGAGTTGAGTCGATTCAAATATACGGGCTGTTACTTAGGGTCGTGCGCAAATGCCGATTACAGATCGGGGGTTGCTGGAATTCGACAAAGAGGACCACATGAGTCTAAGGAATGGTACGATCTAAGATATGGGCCTTACACCACAACCGGTCGAGGACATCCCACGACCAGTTGAGTGTTACGCAATTTTTACACGGACTGTGTAAATTTGAGACAATTTTTAAAAATTTCCACTCGGTGCGAAAGTGGAAGACCTAAAACTATAAATAGGGATCCCTAGGGCACTCCTAGGCATCATATAGGGTTTGAGGAGTGGAGAAAAAGCATGAAGAAGCCATCGCCAAGAGTTTTTTCTTCCATTTCCTCAGTAGTTTTTTATGCTTTTCTTAAGAGATTCTAGTTTAATCATGTTTATGGTTTACTAAACCTCTTAGCTATGGCTAAGAGGTGAAGCTTATAGCATGATGGGATGTTTCTATTGCTTTAATTCATGTTTACATTAAACTCTCTTTGATTCTAATTTAATTATAAGGAATACTTTCAGTTTTTAATGGTTTGTTGTGATTTAAATTGCAATGGATCTACGCTAGCTTTAAGTATATTCTTTTCATGTATTGAGATTGTGAAATTAGGAAATCCTGTTGTTCTCCATTGTCCCTTAGGCATGGTTGGATGATGGAATCCTCCCTAACTTTCACAATTCTCCTAGATTGGTTATGGGATTGGTAAATCCTGTTGTTTGCTTTGTCTCTTGGGCATGGTTTTTTGATGGAATCATGTCACGCCCCAAACTCAGAAACCGGGCTCACAGAATTTCGTAGTACCCCATTCTCGGCTTCCAGTACCCATACACCATATTCTAATCCTGGGATCTTACAAGGAGGATTTTTAGTGTGATTTTTTATAAAGGAGCATAACCACAAGCATAACCAAGTCAGAAACGACAACATCAACACCATAGATCCATTAATATAAACATTCGAGTCATAGTGTTGAAAGGGAATACATAAATAACAAAATCTCCAAAGTGATCTGCCACAAGCTCCTGCCTCAATGATGTTGCGACCTAATGTCACCTGCACACAACGGTCGTGCATAAGCTTATAGAAAGCATAAAAGTGGTGTAAGTGTGTGCGCAAGATAAGTGCCAAGCACACAAATATTAGAGTAAGCAGAAATACTGAAAAATCCATAAGTCATACAATATCAAAGTATGCAATGCAGATCGGCTATAAGAATGCAAAGCCATAGTGAACTAAATATCAGATGTCGAGGATGCAATGCAATATATAATTCCTGACGAACCATGATTACCATCAGCCTCGATGTAATGCAATATACAATTCCTGACAAACCATGATTACCATCAAGCTCATTTAGGCCATATAAATGTAGAAACATAGCAACCCAAATGCTATATGCCGCAGATGTAATTCAATATGTAGATCTTGGCGAGTCCATAATACCATCAACCTTATTCAGGTAACGCAATACAGAAGCATAGTAAAACAAATGCTATGTGTTAAGAATGCAATACAATATGCGGTATGAATGAAATGACCAAGCTAAAGTGTGAAGTGGGGATGATAACACGTAGTATCGCAAGCTGTAGGGTCCATCACAAGGGACTTCTATACAAACCAGTCACGTACCTAAATTTGGATAGGCAAACTCAATGTGTAAACTCTTGATCTCAGGTTGGTTGCATGCCCTAACCAAAATTTTGGCCACTATGAAGGTACACACGATGACTTGATTGCGTACCACCAGTCCGAGTGGATAGTGAATGAATGAATGAATGAGTCAAATGCTGAGTACGCAATTCCTACTTAGTAAGTCCACATATCAGTATAACTCATCTTTGGGATATCACTAGGCTCTAGTACACTTCACAATGGTTGCCACCTCCCTAGTTACACAACCAATGAGTGGAAAAGACTTCACTCTCCGCCTAGCCAGTAGTTTACCAATAGCTACCCGGCTTATCAATAGCAGACCCATTTGCGAGCTGGTCATACTCAGCTTAGCTTATAGCCCCCTCACTTGGGCGGATAAGGCCAGACCCTCTCCCAACCGACCACAATACAGTGGGAGACGCCACCTACTGGTATTTGGCACTTGGGCACTCATGTATCTACTCGGTCTAGACGTTGGAGTATCCTTCGGTACCAAGAGGATTCTTGGACTCTCACTTAAGGACATCCTATGTGCCCATAATGCTAGAACTAAATATTTTTGGTATCCCATCTGGCCATCCACGATGTACCTGTAGAGGCCACAACCCTGATATCACTAGGGTGCCAAGTGCTCATGTCACACAAATGCTAGATGCATGTAAAGGCCGATTAATATGTCCTAGAGGGGGGATGAATAGGACTATGCCAAATAAAAATTAATAAGCAGAATATAAACAATAAGATAACCAAATAAATGCAATTAATCAAAGCAAATAACAACCTCAATAGTCAAGTATTGAGAGGTTGATACCAACTTGGTTCTAAGGACAACCTGACACCAAAAACCATTGGTTTATGGCAGGACAACCTTACTAGAAAGTGGGTGAGTATCAAAAACTCAAACTGAAGAGGATATGAAAGAAATAGAAACTAATCTATTACAACATTCACTACACAATGCTGAAATGTAAAGATTACAATATTAACATCCACAAATACATCCCACAATTTTGAATCATAAAAGATAAAGAAATAAACCACACATCCACCAAACATAAAGAATTATAGTGGTTCGCTTGTGTGTACACCAACTGTTAAACAACAACCACACAACTACTCCACTCCTAATATCCACTCCCTCAGGATATTAGTGTTCACTAATCAAAATAGGTTTTTCAAGGTTCACCTAAAACCTTCACAATTGTGTCTTTCAAGTAGGCTTACACAATTCAAAAACCCCACGCTCTGAGTTTTCTGGAACACCTCAGACAAACCACAAATGAAAATTTTCTAGAACAATCTCACCAACCAAACAAATAGAATTGAATTATAGAAAAAGTAAAATACTTATCTGTATGACGATTCTGAAGCAGCCCGGTGGAACCAACTTGATGTCGATGTAGATGTTCAGCGGTCAGTCTCACAAGTATATAGGGTTCTAAGTCTAGATGATTTTTAATTAAATCAGCAAGGGATTTGCTTTGATTTTAATCTCATAAAAGGGTAAATCAAATATCCATTTTCAATATAAGAATGGAATAGAGAATCAAAATCAAAATACAAGAGCTACTTTAAAGAATCTTAAATATGCACAAAATAGCCTAGAATGTACTCAAAATTTACTTAGAGTGATTGCTTAAAAATGATAAGAATTGAATGAAAAACTCTGAAATTCGAGCACTACTTATATGTAAAAAATCGGTTCGCATGACTAGCCTTTGGTTAGCTATGACTGGCCTTATCCAAACAAATTTTTAAAAAATCTGGCGCGATAAGATTTTTCAGTCGCACGACTGGCCTTGTGGGTCCCACGACTGGTCGAGTGGCCTACTCGACTAGTCGTGTGAGTCCAGATCACTCGCTGAAAAATGATTCGAGCACTGCATGACTGGTCAAGCACTATTCACATGACTGGTCGAGAAGTTTCTAGGACTGGTCGAAGACCAACAGAAAAATTCTAAAAATTCATAACAAATCCTAGAATAGTCGAGAAAATTCTAGGACTGGTCGAGCCAGTGCTAGGGCTAGTCAAAAGAACAGAATTTTACACTTATAAAATGACTAAAATGACTGACCGAAAGTATGAAATGATCTAATCATGATCTACGGTCAATCTAGGTCAATCATACCTTACGTGTGAGATAGAACATATGAACCATCAAACTATCAATCACTTCAACAGCTTTAAATTTTGCACTTGAACTCAATATACCAAACACAGTCTTCAACTAGGTCTTGAGTTCTTGAATTTTTCTGGTTCCAAATCTTGAACCGCAATATTCTTGAACACTAAGTCTTCACTTTCTTCCAGTTTGAAGATCTCGGCAAGTTCGTCGTAGTATCAGCAAGATAAATTCAGCATGAACAGAACGAAAGTCGAATATTCAATGTGAACAGATACATACACATCAAGATACAAACTTGAAATGGTTTGGCACACCAAAATTTGACAATACTCAGGGTTTATCAACATAACACTTTCAATCTCCCCCTTTGTCAAATTTGTGACAAAACTAAAATTACAATATGCACAATAGATATTCAATCAACACATTCCACAAGCATATTATGATATGATCCATAATCAATAATATAATCAACAATAATCAACTCTCCCCCTTAATCCACTACTCTCTGCAAATATATATATTAGCGACATTCATCATCATCATATCATCAACAATGTTCTCCCCCTTTTTGTCACAACATGACAAAAGAAGCGAATAATGATAAAGGAAGATAATAAGAGAGTAAGTAGAATCAATAACTACTTGTCCAAACAGAATAAAACAAAGTATCTAAACTGATACCATATATATGAGTTTAAACAACATTATCCAAGCAGTCATAGAGAAAAGAGTTAAAGTTATTACAGATACCATCAAATCAAAAGATAACTAATCAGATCCTGAAGAGGGAGCAGGAATAGATGGATCAATTTGATGTAAACCCTTATTAATACACCTCATGTATTTGCGCATATAAGCAAATTGAGAATCTTGGGTTACTCGAATCTAAGCCACCTGTTCCTCAAGAATATGCAACCTCTCATCGAAATCAGAAGTTTGATAATTAGGGTCAGCCTCGAAATCTGATTCAAGTTCATCAAATAAATCGTCCATATTAATGTCTTGTTGAGGTAAAGCATCAACATCTTCAGCTTCTTTATCTCCTCCAACATTCCCATCAACTTGACCAGTAGCCAAGTCTAAATTCATCTTGTTGATATTAGAGTTGTTAAATGGACAGAGATTAATAGAACCTTCCCCAACAGGCATAGCTATCAAAGCATGATCAGCTAAGGCGGTCATAAGATAAGCAGAAGGAATATCGCTGTGACCAGGGTGAAGACGAAACTGAATAATATGATGACAGATAAGAGACGGAAGAAAGATATGGATGCCAGTTACAACAAAATGCATAATGTGGCCCATTAAAGTAGTCAACTCAGTCTTGTTACCTGAGCGAAGATAGACATTTGAAATAAAAATATGATGCAAGACCTTGTATCTGGGCAACATATATTTAGAATTGAGCACAGTACTGCCGTTCCATTTTGCATTCATGTATAGAGAACTCTCGTAATCAATTGTTTAGAATTTTTAAGTCTAGCTTACAAAGTAGATATGGGTACACCGTCATCAACAATAGGTATATTCATGATTGCTAAAATCAAATGACAGTCTACTTTAATTGGACCTTCTCTAGTTGACACAGTAAATGTCAAATCATCTTGAGAGAACTTAGTAATACAAGTGTACATGCCATGCGCAATGGATCGGTATGCAGGACCGCCCTAAGATAGTATGTTTTCCCAGCCTACAGCTTGAAGGAGAGGGAGAATGTTGAAGCTCTCAAGATGATCAACAATGACAACATGCTCAACAATAACACTTCTAAGATGAAAATCCTGCATACTCTCAGGATCCTCTTCGGGAGGCCAAAGATGATGCATGGTGGTGGGTGCAAAATGGGAAGAAGAGCGACCGCGAGTGGTTCTCTTCCAATTTCTTCCTTCCATTGCAACGAAATAGCAAAGAAATAAAGGTTTGCAAAAAGGAATGAAAGGATTCCAAGCAAATCAGATTTTAAGGAAGAAATACTATCAAACCACCATAAATCTTGAAACAAGAAGTAAAATCAAGATTAAGGATGATCAAAGAACTTACATTCACAAGAAAATAAAAAATGAAGCACAAACCGGAGAGTAATCGGAGATGGGTTCGACCGGTCGTGGTTGGGCTTAATGGAGAAGAAGGAAATGAAGAAAAATCACTTTTCCCCAAATAAAAACTCAATTCACGCATTTCACGACTGGTCGTGTACATACTCGACCAGTCGTGCCACGACTAGTCGAGTGTGTACTCTACTGGTCGTGCAACACAGAAAATGTGCAATTTTGCATATATTGAATTTTTTTAAAAAAATGCAAAATAATATATACAAACATTATGATACATATGAGGATAAATCATCAATTCATAGTGCATATACCAAGATCAAATTTCAATTTTGAAAATCATTTTTTATTGAGCGGTTTTGTGAATACATTAGTTAGTTGATTCTCGGTCTGAATATATTCTAATGAAATTATCTTTTCTTTCACCAATTTATAAATATAATAATACCTAATGTCAATGTGCTTGGTTCATGAATGCTAAATAGGATTTTTAGAAATATTAATTGCACTTGTGTTATCACAATATAACATCATAGATTCTTACACAATTCCGTAATCGCTTAGCATTCTCTTCATCCATACCAGCTAAGTGCATGCATTACCAGCAGCAATATATTCAGCCTCAGCAGTAGAGAGCGATACAGAACTTTGTTTCTTACTTAGCCAGGAAACTAGATAGTTCCTAACATAAAAACAACCACCACTGGTTGATTTATGATCATCAATGTTACTTGCCCAATCAGCATCCGTGTAACTAGCTAATTGCATACTAGTTTCATGTGGATACCAGAGACCAAGATTAGCTGAACTAGTGACATACCGTAAAATTCGTTTAACAACAATCAAGTGGGACTCTTTAGGGTCTGATTGATCTCTGGGACAAATACCAATGCTAAAAGTAATATCCGATCAACTCGCAGTTAAATAAAGTAAACTTTCTATCATACTGCGATACATTTTAGGATCCAGACTCTTACCTGTTGAATCCTTAGAGAGTTTCAGAGTGGTACTCATTGGAGTATCAAAATTCTTTCCACTCTCAAATCCAAACCTTTTAACTAAGTTCAAATCATATTTGGTTTGAGAGATGGAGAATCCATCAAGAAACTGTTTGACTTACAACCCTAGAAAATAATTTAGTTCTCCAACTATGCTCATTTCGAATTTGAATTTCATAAGATCTGCAAACTCAACAGTCATGTTAGCACATGTAGATCCATAGACAATGTCATAACATAGATTTGCACAATTAAAATATGATCTTTATGTTTCTTAATAAATAATGTTTTATCTACACTTCCCATTACAAACTCATGACATAACAAGAATTTAGTTAATTTCTCATACCATGCCCTGACCATGCCCTGGGAGCCTGTTTCAATCCATAGAGTGCCTTTTTTATGCAATAAACATGATTAACATGCTTAGGGTCTTCAAAAACCTTTGGTTGTTTAATGTATACTTCTTCATGCAAATCACCGTTTAAAAATGCACTCTTAGTATCCATTTGATATATTTTAAATTTTTTAAAGCACACAATGGATATAAACAGTCTGATTGATTCAAGATGAGCTATTAGGGCAAAGGTTTCATCATAATCAATACCTTCAATTTGAGTATACCCTTGTACAACCAGCCTAGCCTTATTTCTAATTATGTTACCAAGTTCATCAGACTTATTCTTAAAAATTCATTTTGTTCTGATAATATATTTATTAGTTGGTCTTAGAACTAAATACCAAACATTATTTCTTACAAACTGATTGAGCTCTTCTTGCATAGCTACAATCCAATTTTCATTAGTAGGGGCTTCTTTTACGTTAGTCGGTTCCATCTGAGATGTAAAGCACACGTAGTTACATATATCTTCTAATTGTTTACGAGTGCGTACACCAGTGAGGGATTTCCGAGGATTTGATCAGTGGGATGATCTTTATTTGATCTTAGTTCAGTATTATTTTGATTAGATGAAGAGTCTGGTTTATCAATTTAAAGAACATCATCTTCTGAACTTAAGACAGGTGTATTCACATGATCATCAATAACTACATTAATAGAGTCTTGTATTACACCGGTCCTTTTATTAAGTATCCGATATGCTCGACTATTCAGAGCATACCTTAAAAATATCCCTACATCACTATTGGTGTCAAATTTACTCAGATGTTCTCGGTCACGTAAGATATAATATTTACTACTGAAAACTCGAAAGTATTTGACAGAAGGCTTCTTATTAAACCACATCTCATAAGTCATTTTATTATTTGATTTTCTAATGTAAACACAGTTAATTATATAACAAGTAGTATTTACAGCTTCTACCCAGAGATTTTTAGGAAGCTTCATATTGTTTAATATTACATTAGCCATTTCTTGAAGCACCCTATTTTTCCTTTCTACTATGCCATTTTGTTGTGGTGTTTTGGGAGCAGAATATTCATGTGATATTCCCTAGTCACTACAAAATTTTTCAAAATTGTTATTTTCAAACTCAGAACCATGATAACTACGGTTCTTAGTGACTTGTAACTCTTTTTCATTTTGGATACGTTAAAGTACCCTTTTTACTTCGTCGAGAGTTTTAGATTTCTCTCTTAAGAAGACTACCCAAGTATACCTGGTAAAGTCATCTACAATGACCAGAATATACTTCTTGCCGCCTCGACTCTCCGTTCTAGTTGGTCCAATGAGATCCATGTGGAGGAGTTTGAGTGGTTTAGATGTGGCATTAGAGTTTATCTTTTTGTGAGCACTCCTGATTTGTTTACCAATCTGGGACTCACCAATATCTTATCTACTTTCTTTATTTTGTGTAAACCTCTTACCAATTCATTTTTGTTCAATCTATACAAGTTAGGGTAGTGTACATGTCCTAGGCGCTTATGCCATAGTTCGGTCTCATCGGTATGGACCATGTAACACGATAGTTTAAATGAGCTTGAGTCACTAACTATATAGCAATTCTCAAAAGTTCTGTGACCAGTTAATATTACAGAACCATTCTTATTTAAGATTTTACATTTTTGGTTTGAAAATTTTACACTGTGATTATTATCACAAAATTGAGAAATGCTTAATAAATTATGTTTTAAACCTTTTGAAATTGCGGTAAAGATCGCCTTTAGTTGAAGTACGAATATGCCAATATGTCCTAGAGGGGGGTGAATAGGACTTTTTAATAATTTTATGATATTTTAAAATCCTATCACACTAATCCTAACAACAAGCATATATTAGGATTACTCAAGAGTAACTCTACTGGCTTCCAAGCCTGGTAAAGGATCCAATCACAAACTATTTGAGAGATGAACAAAATGCAAACTAGTCTATGATAGATATGATTATGAGTGTGTATGAGGTGTGATCTCAGATAATTAGATATGAAAGTAATTAAGGAAATCACATAATCAAATGAAACACAACAACAATCTCAAACACAGTGGTTCGACTACTTGTCTACTCCAATCTCGGTAACCGCACTCAACCCTTGAGTGTACCGGATTTCACTAAGGAGGTTTCCCATAGTTCACCCCAAACCTAAGGTTTTAAATTAGGTTCACCTTTAGCCTTTACAACCTACACCTAGGCTGACTGTTTATGCTCTCACGAGCAAGGGTTAACACATCGCACCCACTTTTAGGCACACTGGCCAAGGATTTTCCACAAGACCCTAACGGAGGTTTCACACAGTTCACCTCGAACCCAAGGTTTTAGACAGGTTCACCTTTAACCAGAAGTTTATGCTCTCCACAGAGCAATAGTCAACATTATGTACCCACCACGTACACTCCCGCCGAAGGCCTCTTAGAGGACTTGCAAGGGTGAGAAACACCTTAGACCTAATCTTATAAAGGAATGATCACAAGGGTCCTCTGGACTCTAGTTACTTACAGATAAGTGGATGAGTCTCATTTTAGCTCGTTGATGAAGATCTTCTCCTTTGTTGATGAAGAGTCTTCTACTTCCTTGAACCTCAACTCAGAAAATATGTCAATGCATGGCGACGGGTTAGGTCAAGGTTATGATGGAATCCTACTCTCAAATATTTTCCTATAAAGGAGATAGAGTGATTCCAATCATCTATGCATTCAAGGCATCCTAACTTAATGATTTTCCATTAAGGTGGTAGCCGGAGGATCCTTGAATGTGGAAGTTCTTTCCCCAATCCACTCTATTGAATATCAATGAAAAGGGTGGATTGGAGGATGAACTCCCTTGAGAGAAAGGACTTTGGGTATATAATCTAAGGTAAAATACACAAAAGAACTCTCTTCTTTCTCTACCAGCAATGATAGACAAGTCCTCTTTATATAAGCAAAAGGTTCCAACGGATATAAAATGGTCACATTTATGATAGAGTTCGATATCATCGAGTGAGATCGATATCATCGAGCATTAAAACGGTCACATTTATGATAGATTTCGATATCATCGAGTGGGATCGATATCATCGAGCGTATACTCTCAATATCTTCGACGGTCTGCTCGATAAACTCAAATGTCATACACTTTTGAAACCTATTGCCAGCTGATCGAGGGAATTGAAACACGTGTCGCTGTCATCCAATTTTGAACTCTGATTTCATCGATGCGAGGTTCGATTCCTTGACATTTGAAAATGAGAGAGACTTGCTATGAAATATTTTAGGTTTACAAGAATGATCAAGGGACCTTCGAGATCATCAAAATTTGAATAATATCGATAACTATGTCGAGGCATCAATAAATCCAGGGGATTTTTGTTTAAGCTTGCTGGACAGTTTCTGTCCATGTTCGATGTCATTGAAACCGTACCGATATCATCGAAGGACTTTTGATATCATTGATATTTGAATTCCAAGGATATCGAATGTCTTCATGATTTTCCTATAAAAAAATAGGGATACAAATACTCTGTTGTCGGTTATATCGAGTCACCTTCGATAGACTCGAGATTTGAATATCGATGATATCGATAGGTATATCGATACATCGATAATTCCGTCCAGATGAGTATGTGGTTGCTGGACATATTTTGTCCTAATGTCGATGTTATCGTTTAGTCATCGAGGACATCAACAGCATTTCTCGATTCTATCAAACCTGATATCAATAAATCGACAGAGGTAGAAAACTTAGAGATTTTCTGATTTTGTAAAAAAAGTTTTCTAACCCAAAAACCCTATGATATTCTAATAGATTTTAAGGGTTTTAATTACCTGGTGTTTTGGGACATGGGATGTCAGGCTTAGATTTACCTGTGGTGAGCTTGCACAAATCCGGTTGAGGTAGACACTTTGAATTGATCTTCCTATGAGGCTCTGTAGTCTAGCTAATTCAATACTCATGCTAATTGACAAACCAGGGCACTTTCACCTTCTACATATAAAACATTCTCAAATAGAGGGAGGTTAGGGAGTTGAACCGTACATTGGCCAACAATTTTGCAGTTACTACCATCACCGAATGTGACTAAACCATCAGTCATGTCTTTGAATGTGGTGTGGGCAACCAAACAAGCAACCTTAGGGACCCATTTCATTATAGTTTTGGGTTTAGGAATATACTTGGTCTTTTTCTGTTTATAATAGTTATATGTCCTACCCATTGAGTTAGATTTTAAGAGCTCCTTAAGCAAGTCTATAATTTTCTCAGCTAAAGGATTACGGTTCTGATTTTTATAGTTGATATGGTTCTTTTTAGGATTTAAAGACTGAAAAGTTTTAGTCGTTTTAAAAACATTTTGATTCAGACTTTTCCCTTTTGAGTTAGAAGACTCTCCTTTAACAAATTTTGAAGGAGTATTCTTATATTTGGGAGGAGTATCTTTAGTATAGCCCAATCCATATCGATAACCACATTTTCTAGATCCAGATAGAAGTTTTTCTAATTTAGGGTCACCTTAGGCATACCTCCACGTATCCTTCAAACTCAAAAGTGAAGAGACTTCTAGTTTTAGGTTTTCATTTTCAGATTTTAAGTTTTCAACTTGGGATGTTTTGAAATCTAAGTCACACTTAGTTTTTTCAAAGCAATCTGAAAGGTGTGATTTTTCCAAAGCCAGATTATCAAATTTTTCTTTCAATTTTGAAAACTTTTCTTTCTCTAGTTTTAATTTAACAGCTATTTTACAACTTTCCCTGCATAGGGCATCATAAGCATCCTGAAGATCTTCTTCATTTTCATGATCACTTCCCAGATTTTCTTCACTGGTTGTATCATTATCTGAGAAAGTGAACTTGGATAGAGTCATTAGGGCTTTAACATCATTACCCGACTCGGTTTCAGAATCTTCTGACTCAGAAGAGGCTTTAGAGCAGGAAGATTCATCCCATGTAGCCAACATACCTTTCTTTTTAGGTTTGTCCTTTTTAGGACATTTGTTTGCTAGATGCCCATATTCATGGTAGTTGTAGCATTTGCTGTCTTTTAAAGATTTCTAGTTTTTAGATCTTGATCTTTTATTTTCAATAGGTTTTTGAACATCAACCCTCTTTTTACTTTTAAAAATCTTATAAAACTTTTTAGCTAAAAGGGCCATATCATCTTCAGAAGTTTCTAAATCAGAATTGTTATTTTCATGAGAAATACTTTTAGAAGATTTAAGAGTGATAGATTTACCTTTCGAAGCTTTAAAGTTTAACTTGTAGGTTTGTAAAGAACCAACCAGTTCTTCAACCTGCATATGGTCTGTATCATGAAGTTCTTAAATGGCCGTGACTTTTGAATTGAACCTTTTAGTTAGTAAGCGTAGCATCTTTGCACAGACTTTGCTTTGTGGGATGCTATCTCCATAACCCCACATAAAGTTGACTATGTCATTCAACTTAGTATAGAAGTCCATGAATGATTCACTTTCTTCCATACGTATGTCCTCAAATCTACTGATGAGGATTTGTAGTTTAGACTTCTTGAGAGTAGTCGTACTCTCGTGTGTCATTTCTAAGATATCCCAGGCTTGTTTCATAGTATCACAAGATATAATTTGTTTGAATTCATCTGGCGATAGTGCACAAGTGATTGCATTTAAAGCCTTAGCATTGACACTACTCTCAGTTTTCTGAAGTGTGGTCCAAGTGCTATAAGGAGCAACTTTTAGAGTTTTATTTCCATCAAGGCCTAGACTTCAATAGTAGGGGGAGTCCATTTAGTTACTATGGCTTGCCACACATTCTCATCACTAGACCTCAAGAATATTCTCATTTTGGCTTTCCAATAAGCATAATTAGAGCCATCAAAAAGGTGGAGGCCAAGTGATAGAAAGACTATTAAAATTTGACATCTTAAATGCTCAGATTGGTTAGATTAGGAATTAAATCCAAATAAACAAGCTATTAGGCTCTGATACCACTTGTAAAGGCCGAGCAATATGTCTTAGAAGGGGGGGGGGGGGGTGAATAGGACTATGCCAAATAAAAATTAATAAGCGGAATATAAACAATAAGATAACCAAATAAATACAATTAATCAAAGAAAATAACAACCTCAATAGTCAAGTATTGAGAGGTTGATACCAACTTGGTTCTAAGGACAACCTGACACCAAAAACCACTAGTTTATGGCAAGACAACCTTACTAGAATGTGGGTGAGTATCAAAAACTCAAACTGAAGAGGATATGAAAGAAATAGAAACTAATCTATTACAACATTCACCACACAATGCTAAAATGTAAACATTACAAAATTCACATCCACAAATACATCCTACAATCTTGAATCATAAAAGATAAAGAAATAAACCATACATCCACCAAACACAAAGAATTATAGTGGTTCGCTTGTGTGTACACCAACTGTCAAACAACAGCCACACAATTACTCCACTCCTAATATCCACTCCCTCGGGATATTAGCGTTCAATAATCAAAATAGGTTTTTCAAGGTTCACCTAAAACCTTCACAATTGTGTCTTTCAAGTGGGCTTACACAATTCAAAAACCCCACGCTCTGAGTTTTCTGGATCACCTCAAACAAACCACAAACAGAGATTTTCTAGAACAATCTCATTAACCAAACAAATAGAATTGAATTATAGAAAAAGTAAAATACTTATCTGTATGACGATTCTGAAGCAGCCCAGTAGAACCAACTTGATGTTGACCTAGATGTTCAACGTTCAGTCTCACAAGTATATAGGGTTCTAAATCTAGATGATTTTTAATTAAATTAGCAAAGGCTTTGCTTTAATTTTGATCTCATAAAAGGGTAAATCGAATATCCATTTTCAATATAAGAATGGAATAGAGAATCAAAATCAAAATACAAGAGCTACTTTAAAGAATATTAAATATGCACAAAATAGCCTAGAATGTACTCAAAATTAACTTAGAGTGATTTTTTAAAAATGATAAGAATTAAATGAAAAACTCTGAAATTCAAGCACTATTTATAGGTGAAAAATCAGTTCGCAGGACTGGCCTTTGGTTAAGTATGACTGGCCTTATCCAAACAGATTTTCAAAACTTCTGGCGCGATAAGATTTTCAGTCGCATAACTGGCCATGTAGGTCCCATGACTGGTCGAGTGGCCTGTTCGACTGGTCGTATGAGTCAAGATCACTTGCTGGAAAACGAGTCGAGCACTGCATGACTGGTCGAGCAATTTCTAGGACTAGTCGAAGACCAACAGAAAAATTCCAAAAATTCGTAACAAATCCTGGACTGGTCGAGAAAATTCTAGGACTAATCGAGCCAGTGCTAGGGCTAGTCGAAAGAACGAAATTTTACACTTATAAAATGACCAAAATGACCAACCGAAAGTATGAAATGATCTAATCATGATCTAAGGTCAATCTAGGTTAAGCATACCTTACTTGTGAGATAGAACATATGAACCATCAAACTATCAATCACTTAAGCAGCTTTAAATTTTGCACTTGAACTCAACATACCAAACACAGTCTTCAACTAGGTCTTGAGTTCTTGAACTTTTCTGGTTCCAAATCTTGAACCGTAATGTTCTTGAACACTAAGTCTTCACTTTCTTCCAGTTTAAAGATCTCAGCAAGTTCGTCATAGATATCAGCAGGATAAATTCAGCACGAACAAAACAAACGTCGAAGATTCAATATAAACAAATACACAAGCTTGATACACATCAAGATACAAACTTGAAATGGTTTGAAACACCAAAATTTGACAATGCTCAGGATTTATCAACATAACACTTTCAATGCATGAGTCATACCATCCAGTCATACGTCAAATCTGCGCATGTCACGCAATCATATGGGGCAACTCCGTCTCTCAAGGAGTCCCCTAAATAACTCAGCTCAACCGTAATGATATGATCAACCATTCCTCACAACAGGCATACAATGATGCGTATGGACATGTGTCATGAGATAATACTAAGCATGTTCTCAGTGTGTCCTACTAGACTAAGTACACTAGCATGATTATCAGATATCACAGGCGATGATCGGTCTTAGCCGGTATGCCACTTACAAGAGTAGGGGATAAATGACATGCCCCTTCTACAACTATAAGAGTCTATGTGGTATGTCCTATGTTAGACTAACATTAGCCTCCTTGGGATATATATCATATATCCCAAGACGGGGTCCACTGGAAAGATGACGAATCTAACCCATACATCGAGATAAGTTCTACAAAGTGGATAGACTAAATCCGGTACTACATATTCTTCCATCTACGGCAAGAGGTGATGGTGTATTAACGTCAAGGATAGGCCTCACACTTGTCCCAAAGAAGTAAATGGACGGTGTGAATGATATATATGTGACACCGAGGTCCTAGCAACTGGATACAAGGATAAGATATGTCTCATGGGGTGAGTCAAGTGGGTGTACAATAAGTGGGCTTCCTCACCCTCTCTATCATGTAATAATTTGGGCTTTCCTATGGGAAGCCTGATACGTACATAAGGTGGCTTTGGTGGGGTCCATACATTTAGGACTATGTGTCCTTTTCAAAAGGATTAGGTAGCCTTCTCAACATCTAAGTGGGCCTATGAGTGTGGTCACCAAACTTGGGCAACCACATGTATCTAAATGGGCCACACTTCCTATGAAAAGCCTGGTGTGAACACAAGGTGGCTTCAAGGTTTGGATAATCCTACAAGGTATGGTGGAAAACACCATCATCAAATGGGGACCCAACGAATTGGGATAGCCAAATCAAGGGAAAGGTGGGAATCACTAGCATCAACGGGGGCCCAAAGGTTTGGGTTAGCCTAATAAGGGAAGGTGGGTAATTTAATCATCAATGGGGGCCCAACGGTTAGGGGTAAGCCCAATAAGAGGAGATGAGAATGGTCTTAATAATGGGCTTTAGGGAGATTACAACATGGACATTTAACCATTATTGCTCCCAAGGTAATGGGCTTAACAACAGGCCTTAGGGAGGATTTCAATGGTGGACATTTAACCACTATTGTCTTCTAGTGGGTGGTCCACTTGGGATTTGAATCTAACTCTCTATGGGACCCACGACCCTTATACAAATTAGAGGAATGGATGGACATCGTGTATGTAACACATACATCATGATGGGCCTCATAAGGCAGCCCCATGGTGGGCATATAACCGATAAATCAGGGTGGGCCTCTCAAGGCAATGGGGCTCACGACCTTAGAGAAATGGATGAATGGTGTGAAGATAACACATACATCATAGTGGAATCACTCATCACAATTGGGCCTCATATAAGGGCCTCGTATATATCACATCGAGCCTCACAAAAGGGCCATATATACATCACTTGGGCCTCTTACAAGGGCCACATATACATCACTTGGGTCTCATACACTGGCTGCATATACATCACAATGGGCCTCATTACATGTGCCTTAAATACATCACATTGGGCCACACACAAGGGGCAGCCCATGATTCAGTAAAAATGGATGGGCAGCATGTGCAACATACACATAAAGGTGGGACTGAACAGTTAGGTGGGCCTACTCATATAGTAAGTGGGCCCTGCACCATCAAAATGGATAGACGGCGTGGATATGGAACACGTACATCGTGGTGAGTCCCACCGTCCACATTGGATGGTGGAGATGCAACACATACATCAATCAGGGCCCACCGCCCTATCTGGAAGTGTGAATAAAATAGATACATCACATGGTGGGCTATTGTAGCTGCTGGACAGCAGTCCATCAACATTTCACGGATGGCGTGGATGAATACATAAATCCTGGTGGGGTCCACACCTCACATGGACGGTGTGGACGGCCACATACGTAGAGGTGGGGTCCACGTCCAGCTGGATTAGAAGGCTCGGATAGAACACGAACATCATGCCAGGGCCCCACCGTTGGACGGTCTGGATGAAACACAAATATCAAGGTGGGATCCATGGGTGGACGGAGTGAATGAAACACTTATATCACAGTGTGGCCCATCGTCTAACAGCCTGGACGGTGAGGATGTAAAATACATACATCATGGTAGGCTCCACACGTGTGGCCTACATCATGGTGATAAAACACCTACATCACGGTGTGTCCCACACAGATGGACGGTTTGGATGTAACTCATACCTCATGATCAAACCCACAGAACTTACTGATGTCAATACGGCAGCTATATAGCTGGTGGTCCCCACCGTCCAGAATAGTGGACGGTGTGGATATAAGATATAAGCATCACGTGTGGGCCCCACATCCATGTGTGGACGGTGCGGGTGAAGCCCATACATCATGTGCGAGCCCCACAAATGGACGTTGTGCATACAGCACAAGACACCAATGTCGGGTTCACGTCCCTGTACATGACGACGTGGATAGAACACTAACATCATGGTGGGGTCCCATCGTCTCAGACAGTGGGCGGTGGAAAAATACACAAATCATGGTGGTCCCACGTGGGTGGGCCACGAAAGTGCCCTGGTTTGTCAATTAGCGTGAGTGTTAAGTCAGCTACACTACAGTGCCTCATAGGAAGATCAATTCAAAGTGTCCGCCTCAACCAGATGTGTGCAAGCTTGCCTCAGGTAAATCTAAGCCTCACATCCCATGTCCCAAAACACCAGGTAAATAAAACCCTTAAGTCAGAACATCTTAGGGTTTTAAGTTAAGAAAACTTCTTCAAAAATAAGAAAATCTCCAAGTTTTCTTGCTTTGTCAATTTTATTGATACACTTCTCGATAGAATCGACCTATGCTGTTGATGTCCTCGATGCTTAAATGATATCATCGAAATGAGGACAAAATATGTCCAGCAAACACATATATCTCTGGACGGATTTACCGATGTATCGATATATCTATCGATATCATCGATATTTGAATCTCGAGTCCATCAAAGTTGACTCGATAATATCGACAAGCAGATCTCCGGTGCCCCTGTTTTTACTTAAGAAAATCACATGTGTATCGATATATCAAAGCCCTTCTCGATACCATCGAAGTTCAAATCTCGATGATATCAGATGGCTCTCAATGTTATCGGTCATGGGCGCTACTCTTCCAGCAATTATTTCAGGATAGTTTATCTATGATCAAGGGTCACTTGATAGAATCGATATTCAAATATTGATGATATCAGTACGGTTTCGATGACATCGAACAGGGACAGAAACTGTCCAGCAAGCTTAAACAAAAATCCCTTGGATTTATCGATGCCTCGATACAACTATCGATATCATCGACATTCAAATTCCAATGATCTCAAAGGTTCCTCGATCATTCTTGTAAATCTGAAATATTTCAAAGAAAGTCTCTCTCATTTTCAAATGTTGAGGAATCGAATCTCGCATCGATGGAATCGAAGTTCAAAATTCGATGACATCGATACGTGTTTTGATTCCCTCAACTAGCTGGCAATTGGTTTCAAAAGCGTATGACATTTGAGTTTGTGTCATCGAGCAGACCGTTGATGCTATCAAGAGTATACGCTCGATGATATCGAACTCTTTCATAAATGTGACCATTTTATATCCGTTGGAACCTTTTGCCTATATAAAGAGAACTTGTCTATTATTGCTGGTAGAGAAAGAAGAGAGTACTTTTGAGTGTTTTACCTTAGATCATATACCCAAAGCCCTTTCTTTCAGGGAAGTTCATCCTCCAATCCACCCTCATCATTGATATTCAATAGAGTGGATTGGGGAATGAACTTCTGCATTCAAGGATCCTCCAGCTACTACCTTAATGGCAAATCATTAAGCTGGGATGCCTTGAATGCATATTTAGAATCACTCTATCTTCCTTATAGGAAAATATTTTATAGAGTAAGTGTAACACCCTGAAATTCGAGGGTCGAGCATAACTCAGCTCCCGAGTTTCAAAACATCACTTATGCAACATATTTAATGATGGATGTATGTTGTCTGTGACAGTACATAAAACATGGAATAGATTAAGCCAAACTGCAAACATAATTTAGGGATAAGTGAAGGACGCAAGCAGAAGACTTAAAGAAACATATGTGTAGATGTGCAAGTCCCTGAAATACGTATACATGCCAGGTCATACTTACAAGTGTTTATATTCAAATTACAAGTATCAAAATGAAATTATCTATTCCAAAAGAAAACCCAGAATCCCCGCACATCAGGACATGGCTCACAAGAACCCGCCTGAGAACTGCATAAAAGAAAACACGGCCTCATCATCCTCGAACTCCTGCTCTGCCTCAGGGGACGCGTCAAGATCTGCATCTAAGACAGAGTCTGGTTGGTGTTTAAACACCGCCCCAGAACGTGGGAGTGAGTGATCAACTCAGTAGAATAATAAAGCAAAGGTTAACATGTTATCAATTCAATTAAGCAGTAATGATAAAGCAGAACAATCAAACATGTCCTAATTACTCTTGTTAGTGCAAGGATGTATGTATAAATGATGTATGCCCTCGCCTTACTCCCTCGACGTCTTCATCTTACGTTACACATGACATCATCCCGCAGTGCCAATGACTTCCACGCACATGCAAATGCGGTGCATGAACATGATTACCAAGTTGTTATTAGTCCTTTTCATATAGAAGGATTGGGAAGCTAAGGTACCTTCCCCATATCAATTTCCACACAGTGATCTATTCTAGGGTCGTCAGTAGGCATCTCATACGATCATATGGTTTTAGGTCGCTGCAAAGGGCTCGTCAGCAATCAATGCACGCCTATCATACCTTCGTTACTACTCTAAGGCTCGTCGCCATAATGTAGTATCAAGGTATGCTCGAGGTCACTACAAAGGGCTCATCACCAATCAATGTAGGCCGACAGTACGAATATAGTGTCCCATACCACCATAATCGGCTCACGAGTCTGGTGTGCTCACTAGTCACTACGGGGAGGCTCGCCACCCTAGCGTAAGCCGACAGCTTGACCACGGTGTCCCATACCACCATGTCCGGTTCATGAGTCTTAGCGGATCAAGGTACAGCGGTTAATGGGATTTCATCGGTAAGTTTGGTACCCTAGATTCAAACAATAACGTCCATACATGATGAACATACATCGGACAATCGGGTTACTTGACGAACTCGACTAGCACGAGCGCACGTTGGGTTGAACGACATAGAGTGCGCAAACACTCCTTGTGGCCAAACCACTGCCGACAACTCTAATACGACTCGGGTTCGTCAAATCATGTCCTTCGTGGTGAAAGCAACCTCAGCCATGAATTCAAGGCCGATTACCGATTTCCTGGACTACTTCATAGTCCCAAACACATTCCATTATAATAGCTATGCATATACAATTTAGAACAGTAATGGAACAACAATTCAAATCATGTAGTATATGAGCATTTGCAGAATATCAACTTAACATGGATTTAAACATAAGTAATACTTGAAATTAAATAACAAAGAATGTGACTTGCACGTAGGAAATCATACACACCAATAAGAGAGTTGAGAATCGCTTCTCAACGCCCGCAAATAGGATAATATGTTACATGTTAGACCATTTAGACATTTCTACAAACACTTAGACTACATAGTTCAACATACATGACGTATGTTGGAATACACGCATTTGGACAATTCCTTTTGCCAAGGAGTTGACACACATACAACTAGCACAAATACACGACAGTTAATCATGGCAAGCACATGTTCATGTTTTATACATATACGATACTTCCTACATATACATAGAATACACAAATATCAATATAACACATACATATCAGGAACGCAAAATAAATATAGCATCTGGCATGTGAAATAGCACCCACAACAAGAATAAACCATTATCTGACATTGAAAGCCTTGAAAACCATAACCTATACGAATATAGTCCGCACCTTAAACCAGAAAAAGCACACCAAATTGATTCAGACGATATGTCTTCGTCAACGGCGACTAGATAACCTAAGGCAAGAATAGAAATGAGCTACATCAACACATAGACTATTCTAAGCTCTAAACAGATTCGGGTTTAGATTAACTTACCCAAGAAGGAACTTAGAATTGCCGGAATAACGATTTAAAAGTGATGATTTAAGGATGAAGAGTAACAGGAAAGAATCTTAAGATGATTCACCAACTTCTCTCTCACTTTCTCTCTCTTTTCCTCTCTCTTTCTTTGTTAGGGTTAGGAAATTTGTACGGAAAAGAGAGTGAGGGTTTTAAGGTCTTTATATAGGCCTAAAATTGATTAAAATAGCCCTAGGGCTAAGGTATACTTAGGTTATAACCAAATCAGGCCTCTCTCGATCCAACGGAGCACTTCCGGTGGTCCTTTCTCCACGTGCGGTCAGACTTAAGCTCACTGACCATGGATGTAGGTCAGGCTAAGTTTTTGTACCGATCGGATTTACAGATCAGTCGTGGCGGACTACTCTCAATTCAACGGTCATCGAAACTCGATCAGGTCCACAAGCACTATGACATGCCTGGGCCATCTTCCTAATCCGAGGGTGAAATTGAGTCAGAATCCGATGGTCAGATAGCTTAAAATCGTCGCGCAAGCGACGCGACTCAGATTTCATAAAATCATATTTAATTTCTCACCGTTCTCACACTCTTCACTCCAGACTCAATCAAATCGACCCAGGACATCATCTGGACTTGATTTTTGAGGTGATGGTCAAGTCCAACATGGTGACCATAACTATCTGAGATCATCACCATCGAACTTTCGATGGGAGGTCCAAGTCCGATCTAAAGCTTCTAAAAATTTTCGAGAGCAACTGGATTTAGCGTTGAATCCCAGATTTCAGAGTAACATAGTGCTAACGATACTACAGGTTTTAAGTCCTGTAGATCAAATTTAAAGTGATTGATGCTAATTTCACAGCCAATCTAGTTTAGCGCTAATTAACCCACAATTAACTTCTAAGGAAAAATAGAGGTACTACTCGGGTCTTAGCACGAAATTTTTCGGGTCATTACAGTAAGATTCCGTCTTAACTTGACCCAAGCCGAAGCCTCATATTGGTACACATCTGAGTTGCGGATCAAGGAAGTCAAAGATTCTTCATTAACAAGGAGGAGAACTTCATCAACGTGCTGAATGGGACTCATCCAGTTATTTATAAGTTATTAGACCCTTACTCAGGGAGCATAAATAGTCAACCTCAATGTAGGTTGTGAAGGTTGAAGGTGAACCTGATTTAAAACCTTAGGTTTGAGGTGAACCGCTATGAAAGCTCCTTAATGAAATTCGGTACACTCAAGGGTTGACTGCGGTTACCAGGAGTGGAGTAGGCAAGTAGTCGAACCACTATAAAAATGACTGTGTTTGAGATTAGTATTCTTTTGATTGTGTGATTTACTTTAATACTTTCATATTTGAAATCACACCTCACACACACAGTCATATCCATCATAAATTAGTTTGCATATTGTTCATTTCTTAAATAGTTTGTGATTGGATCCTCTACCAGGCTTGGAAGCTAGTAGAGTTACTTTTAAGTATTCCTGATAAGTACAGTCTATTAGGATTAGTGTAATAGGATTTTTACTAAACCATAAAAACTTTCAAAAGTCCTATTCACCCCCTCTAGGACATATTGGCATATTCTTACTTCAACTAAAGTGGTCCTCACCATAATTTCAATTGGTATCAGAGCGGGTCTCTCTTTCAGGGCTTCACTGCCTAAAGAGTGATCTTGACTGAAGTTGGGAATATGGGTAAAGGAGAGGGCTCATCGGTCACTAGACCTCCAATGTTTGATGGATCAAATTATGCATACTGGAAGGCTAGGATGCACTACTTTCTGAGATCTTTGGATCATGATGTTTGGGATATAGTTGAAAGTGGATATGTGCCACCATCTGAACAAGTTGTACTTGACAGTGGCACAACCATCACAAAATCTAAACTGAAAGAAAAGTGGACGACGTTCGATAAAGAAAAATAGACTGTTGAAGCTAAATCTATGAACACCATCTACTGTGCCATGTCTCAAGATATATTCAATCAAATAAGTATGTGTGGGACATCCAAAGAAGCATGGGATCTATTGGAAACAACCCATAAAGGCAGAAGCACTGTGAAGAGATCTAAATTGCAACTCGTAACTTCACAGTTTGAAAGTCTCAGAATGGAAGAGCATCTTTATGGAGTTTTTCACTAAGCTAAATATCATTTGCAACTCCATGGGTGGTTTGGGAGAAAAAGTTTCGGTTCCTAAAATCTGTAAGAAATACTGAGATCACTGCCGGAACAGTTTAATCCCAAAGTAGCAACCATTGAAGAGTGTAGGAATATTGATGAAATGAAAGTAGAAGAACTGGTACGTTCCCTATAAACTTTTGAACTACACTTCAAACAAACCCAAAAATACAAAACTATTATCCTAAAAACTTCAAAGAAAACAACAAATGAGGATAGTGGAAGTGAAAAAGATGATGAAGATGAGGAAGTGGCTTTGTTAGCACAACGATTCAGGAAATTCTTTCGGAAGAATCGTGGCCGTCCCTCCAAAGGTAGAAAGGTGGACAACAAACCCTCTTCAGGTAATTTTGGTAGAAAGACCAAAGAACTACAATGCTATGCCTGTCAGAAGTATGGGCACCTATCTACTGAATGCCCAAACAGAAAAACTAAGGGCAAGGTAATGGCTGCCACATGAGATGATACAGAAGAGTTAAACTCAGAATCTAGTGACTCAGAGAGTGATGGAGAGCAGAAATCCTTAAAAATTCTTATGGTCTCTACTACTCCAATCATTCCCAATGAATCTGAAAATGAGAAAGAACAACAAGCCACTGAATCATTTCCGTCAGATAATGAGGAAACTGAAAAGGAAGAATGTAATGACCCTGAAAATTTTGTGCTAATCTTTCCTTAGTAGCTTTTTTAGGGTAATTATCGCTATACTCGATTGCTTGTGAAATCTACATCAATCACTTTAAATTGTATCTGCGTGACTTAAAACCTGTAGAATGGTTAGCGCTATGTCACTCTGAAATCTGGGATTCATCGCTAAAGCCAGTTGCTCTTGGGATTTTTTGGAAGTTCTGAATCGGACCTAGACCGCACGTCGAAAGTCTAATAGCAATGATCTTAGGCTGTTGCGGTCACCATGTTGGGCTTGACCATCACCTCAAAAATCAAGTCCAGATGATGTTCTGGGTTGATTTGATTGGGTTCGGAGTGAAGAGTGTGAGAACGATTAGAAATTTAATAAGATTTTATGAAATTTGAGTCGTGTCGCTTGCGCGACGATTTTAAGCAATCTGACCGTTGGATTCTGACCCAATTTCACCTTCTGATCAGTGAAGGTGGCCCAGGCATGTCCTTGTGCTTGTGGACCTGATCGAGATTCGGTGACCGTTGAATTGAGTGTGGTCTGCCACGGCTGATCTGAAGATCCGGTCAGTACGAAAACTCAGCTTGACCTAGATCCATGGTCAGTGAGCTTAAGTCCAACCTTTCGTGGTAATAGGCCCATTGGAAGTGCTTTGTTGGATCGAGAGAGGCTGGTTTTGGTTATACCCTAAGTATACCTTGGCCCTGGGGTTATTTTCATCAATGTTAGGCCTATTTATAGACCTTAAAACCCTAACTCTCTTTTCCATACGAATTTCCTAACCCTAGCTTAGAAAGAGAAAGGAAAAGAGAGAGAAAGTGAGAGAGAAGTTGGTGAATCATCTTAGATTCTTTCATGTTCTTCTTCATCCTTTAACCTTCACTTTAGAATCGTTATTCCGGCGATTCTGAGTTCATCTTTGGGTTAGTTAACCTAACCCTAATCTGTGTTAGAGCTTAGAATAGTCTTGGTGTTGTTGTATCTCATTTCTATTCTTGCTTTAGGGTATTCTATCGACGTTGACGAAGACATATCGTCTGAAATCAGTTCGGTGTTCTTTTCTGGATTAAGGTGCGGACTTTAATCGTATAGGTTATGGTTTTCAAGGCTTTCAATGCCAGTGAATGGTTTATTCTTGTTTTGGATGAGATTTCACATGCCAAATGTTATGTTTATTTTGCGTTCCTGATATGCATGTGTTACATTGAGATTTGTGTATTCTATGTGTATGTATAAAGTACCGTATACGTATTAAATATGCACATGTGTTTGCCATGATTATTTGTCATGTATGTGTGACAACTCCTTAGTAAAAGGAATTGTCCAAATGTGTGTATTTCAACATACGTCATGTATGTTGTATTATGTATTCTAAGTGTTTGTAGAAATGTTCGAATGATCTAAAGTATGATATATCAACCAAGTATGGGCGCTGAGAAGCGATTCTCAACTCTCCCACTAGTGTGTATGATTTCCTTCTTGTAAGTTACATTCCTTGTTGTTTAATTTCAAGTATTACTTATGTGAAATTCTATGTTAAGTTGATATTCTTTAAATGCTCATGTACCATATGATTTGAGTTGTTGTTCCATTACTATTCTAAATTGTTGATATCAATATCTGTTATAGTGGAATGTGTTTGGGACTATGAATAGTCCAGGAAATTGGTAATCGGCCTTAAGTTCGTGGCTGAGGTTGCTTTCGCCACGTAGGACGTGATTAGACGAACTCGAGTCGTATTAGAGTTGTCGGCAGTGGTTTGGCCACGCGGAGTGTTTGCACACTCTATGTCGTTCAACCCAACGTGCGCTCGTGCTAGTCGAGTTCGTCAAGTAACCCGATTGTCCGATGTATGTTCACCATGTGTGGACGCTACTGCTTGAATCTAGGGTACCAAACTTACCAATGAAATCCTATTAACCATGGTACCTTGATCCGTTAAGACTCATGAGCCGGACATGGTGGTATGGGACACCGTGGTTGAGCTGTCGGCCTACGCTGGGGTGACGAGCCTCCTCATAGTGACCAATGAGCAACTAAACTCATGAGCCGATTATGGTGGTATGGGACACTATATTCGTACTGTCGGCCTATATTGATTGGTGACGAGCCTTAGTGTAGTAACGATGGTATGATAGGCGTGTATTGATTGGTGACGAGCCCTTTGCAATGACCTGAAAACATATGATCGTATGAGATTGCCTAGGACTGACGACCCTAGAATGGATCACCGTTTGGATGGTGATATGAGGAAGGTACCTTAGCTTCCCAATCTTGCTGTATGAAAAGGACTAATAACAACTTGGTAATCATGTTCATGCACCACATTTGCTTGTGCTTTGTAGGTGTGGCGCACTTTGAGGCGATGTCATGCGTAACGTAAGATGAAGACGCTGAGGGTGTACGCGTGAGGGCACGCATCATTCTGCATGCATCCTTGCATTAAAAAGAGTACTTAGGACATGTTTAATTGTTCTGCTTTATCATTACTGCTTGATTGAACTGATAACATGCTAACCTGTGCTTTATTGTTCCACTGAGTTGATCACTCACTCCCACGTTCTAGGGCGGTGTTAAGCACCCACCAGATTCTGTCTTAGCTGCTGATGTTGCAGATGTTGATGCGACTTCTGAGGCAGAGCGGGAGATTGATGATGATGAGGCTGCTTTCTCTTTTATGCAGTTTTCAGACGGGTTCTAGTGAGCCTTGTTCTGATGCGCGAGATGCTGGGATTTCTTTTGGGAATTAAATGATGTAATTTGATACTTGTAATTTTGAGAACAACACTTACATTATGACCTGGTATGTGTATGTACTTCAGGGATTTGCACATGTATACACATATATTTCTTTAAGTCTTCCGCTTGCTTTCTTCACTTATCCCTGAATTATATCTGCACTTTGGCTTAATCTATTCCATGTTTTATGTACTAATACAGTCAACATACATCCATCATTAAATATGTTGCATAAGTGATATTTTGGAACTTGGGAGCTGAGTTATGCTCGACCCCCGAATTTCAGGGCGTTACAAAGAAGAAGAAGAACAACAACAAAACAAGCTACAAGATGCTTACAATCAACTTTATATTCATAGCATCAACATTCTTAAAAGACTTGGAATGTCTGAAAATAAGAAGGAATTGCTGCAAAAAAATCTGAACAAAACATTAGAAATCAATTCACATCTAATTAATGATCTACAGCAATATTATTCAGATAATGACAAGTTGGAAAGAATCAACCTATCCCTAAAAATTGACTCATCAAAGCTTACCAAATAAATTAAATTATTAGAAGATGAAAATATGCATCTCCAGAATGAGAATCACACACTCCAGTTTAACTTAGAGAAATCCAAAAAAATTTGCTGAAATAAACTATAAATTTTCCCAGAGTGGTGAAAACCTTGAAAAATTATTAGGGATGGGAAGATAAGGAAGAGATAAGAGTGACCTAGGGTATGATAAAACTAAAACAAGAACTGGAAATGCAGCATCAATAACTAAAAAATCAGCTGCTTCAGGTAATAATATGAAAACTACTCCAGTTTGTCATTTATGTGGTGATTTGGGTCATTATAAGTTTGAATGCTTGACACCTAGAAGGACTTCACATAACTCTGGTCAAAATCATATTAGTAAATTCAAACCGATCAGAGAAATACAGAATGTCAAAAATCCACTTGGGAGAAACATTCATCCATCACCACCTAAAATGAAAGACATGATGAAGGGATCATTGGATCAAGTGGGTGAGATAACCTTGAAAACTAAATCTACCACAGTAAAGAATTCTGTCTCAAAATGGATAGTAAAAGAAAAATTGAATTGTCTAAACTTTATACCTTGATATATCAAGCATGAAAAGACAAGTCCAGGTCATGCATCTAGATCTAGATATTTGCTAAAATGATGCAATTTTTGCAGAGCTTTTAAAGATATATCTGAGGTTTCTTAATTCAATCCTTTTGTATATAAACATTTTAAATGTTTATAATTTTGTCTTGTACAACGTCTGTACAAAATTTTGTTATATACTGTTGGTTCATAGATACACTAAAGGTATTCATGAAGGGATGTCTGAATGCTAAGTATTGAAAATACTCAACTTCGATATGACTATTACTTGCATTTTCGATAAAATCAATAAACAATCGATATCATCGATATCTCTTCAGAATTTGAAAAGGCACACTGAGTGAGGATGATATCGAAGACAGTCTCGTTAACAACGAGGGAGTTACCTCGATATCATTGAAATAAGGATCGATGATATCGACAGTGTTGCCCGATATAAGTCGGTGGAGCACGAAAAGGGGGTTTTTTGTCTCAAGGGTTTCTTTTCTTCTTCCCTGCTTGATTCTCACGACCGGACCACTCGGACCCTTGATGGACTACCCCAATTGTTCAACAAATCTGATAATACCTTTCTATACATCAAGAGTCCATTTTTTTTGGTATTTCCGTTTCTGTTGGGTTTTTGTCCTCTTTCCCAAATCCTTCAAACCCTCTTTTGTCCATATGGGAAAAGACAAAGGAAAAGCATCCGGACTGGGGGAATCTTCGAGATCCGCCCGACAAAAAGTCCTCGCTCCAAAAGAAAGGGCAAGGGCCCCGAAATGTGGGACCCCCACAAGGCAACACATGAGACATGGTGGGTCCTAATATGAAGCCCAAGCACCTCCACTGGTTCAGGTTAATCCAGTCTTAACTAAGTTCACTGGAAGAAAGGTTATTCCTGAAAGAAAAGTTCACAGAAGTTGTCTGATTCCATATAAATTGGAACCTCTGTTGGCTGCTATAGATTGGTTACCTGTTCTTGATTTCGGTGGACCATGTCATCCTGAACGGACACGCAATTTTCTCGCTGCCTGTCACTCACCCGTGTTTGATCCCCCTTCTATCATGGTGTCTATTGATGGTGATGATATACTGATCACTCCTGCTACAATTGCAAACATCCTAGTGCTAGAAATGTCACCCGATGGTCTCCCTGAAATGGACCTCGAACATCCTGAAATTTAGTCCAAGGTAACTAAATACCTCTGTCATGATAGGGACATTCCTTGGTACCAAGGAAATGCATTGAAATCTAAGTTCATGGAACCAAGATTTCGGGTCTTACACAGTATCTTCACCACAAACATCTATCCTAGAAGTACCAACCGGTCTGATCTCACTGGATTCATGACCCTGATAGTGTACTCAATAGCCAACGGGATAAAAATCTGCCTCCCGACTCTGATTGTACATCAGTTGGTTTACGCTATTCATACATCCAGGGATCTTCACCTACCCTATCCCTGGATCATAAACAGGGTATGTGACGCCATCGGCTTCCCAACGACCAGTGATCCAGAACTTCCTCTCTAAACCTTCACCAAAAGCAACATTCGAAGGATGGACTTGAAATTTCATAAGTATCCCGAGGATCCAGAGGAAGGCATTCACGAAGAGGCAGATGGAGGTGACGGAGGTGCTCGTGACGCTCCCATGGAAGGGACTGAGACGGCTGGAGAAGAAGCTTCTGGACCTCATCATGCTCCATCGACATCAGCTCCTGGACATGCTAAACGCTTTAAGCTCCACCATGATCGGATTGGAGCAATTCAGAGGGATGTCCACTCGGTGCACGAGAGGCTTACCGCCTTGGAACGGCTGGTCCAAGGAGTACAGTAGACAGTCCAATAATTGGTTGAGATAATCACCTACCGTGGAGACGATACGTCGCCATCTACCTCTACTCCTCCGCCGTAGTACGAGATTCTGATCGCTATCACATTCACACACACTTATTTCTGCGTATGAGTACTAGTATCTTTTTGGGTGCTCTACACTCTCATGAATGAATGTGAGAGCCTCTTGACAGTTTGACATATTTTTTTGTATATGCCCCGGTGTGGGTTTGTTACTACTGGTTATTTCTGGGTGCTCTTAAATGGGTGTGGTGATTTTTGTTGGGATAACTGTTAATCTATTGCTTTCTATGGCAGTATGTGTTTTAGATATTTGGATATGGCTGTTATAATTCACTATTTTTATTGCCATGATTATGTCTTATAGGTCCCCTGGTTTATTTAGTTTCTGACATATATCATGCATGTGATGTTTTTTATCATGAGTTTATCTACTTCTATCACTGCTCTATGTGATCTGCTATGCATACATAGTTACTACAAATGATGTCTGATTAATCAATTGTTTGACCATTATACATTTATCTGATATATGCATATTCCATGAAATTTGGTTCTCCCACATGTCTTTAAACTTCAGTCAATATCAACTGCTATACCTTTGCCAATGACTAACAAAAAGGGGGAGAACAGTTAAACACCCCAAACGAAAAATTATATATCTACTTGAATGGCGTTGTAGGTGTTAGGGGGAGCAGCTGCACCAAGATAAGGGGAGTTTGCAGTTAGGGGGAGCAGATATTAGGTTGTGTACATGGTTTCACTAGAAATTGTAAAATTGTGTAAAATACATGTACACACAATTTAGGATGTATTTGTCTAGATACTGTTCTATGGTGTTTTGGCATTTTGTCACGTAATTGACAAAGGGGGAGATTAAAAGTGCCCTGGTTTGTCAATTAGCGTGAGTGTTGAGTCAGCTAGACTGCAAAGCCTCATAGGAAGATCAATTCAAAGCATCTGCCTCAATCGGATGTGTGCAAGCTTGCCTCAGGAAAATCTAAGCCTCACATCCTATGTCCCAAAACACTAGGTAAATAAAACCCTTTAAATAAGTCACGTCTTAGGATTTTAAGTTAAAAAACTTCTTCAAAAATTAGAAAATCTTTAAGTTTTCTTGCTTTGTCAATTTTATCGATACACTTCTCGATAGAATCGACCTGTGCTGTTGATGTACTTAATGATTAAACGATATCATCGAAATGAGGACAAAATATGTCTAGCAAACACATATATCTCAGGATGAATTTATCGATGTATCGATATCATCAATATTTGAATCTCGATTCCATCAAAGTTGACTCGATAATATCGACAAGCAGATCTCCGGTGCCCCTATTTTTACTTAAGAAAATCACATGTGCATCGATATATTGAAGCCCTTCTCGATACCATCGAAGTTCAAGTCTCAATAATATTGGAAGGCTCTCGATGTTATCGGTCATGGGCGCCTAGTCTTCCAGTAATTATTTCAGGATAGTTTATCTATGATCGAGGGTCACTCGATATAATCGATATTCAAATATCGATGATATCGGTACGGTTTCGAAGGCATTGAACAGGGACAGAAACTGTCCAGCAAGCTTAAACGAAAATCCATTGGATTTATCGATGCCTCGACACAGCTATCGATATCATCGACATTCAAATTCCGATGATCTCGAAGGTCCCTCGATCATTCTTATAAACCTGAAATATTTCAAAGCAAGTCTCTCTCATTTTCAAATGTCAAGGAATCGAACCTCGCATCGATGGAATCGGAGTTCAAAATCTGATGACATCGATATGTGTTTCGATTCCCTCGACTAGCTGATAATTGGTTTCAAAAGCATATGACATTCGAGTTTGCGTCATCGAGCGGACCGTCGATGCTATCGAGAGTATACGCTCAATGATATCGAACTCTGTCGTAAATGTGACCGTTTTATATCCGTTGGAACCTTTTGCCTATATAAAGAGAACTTGTCTATTGTTGCTGGTAGAGAAACAAGAGAGTGCTTTTGAGTGTTTTACCTTAGATCATATACCCAAAGCCCTTTCTCTCAGGGAAGTTCATCCTCTAATCCACCCTCATCATTGATATTCAATAGAGTGGATTGGTGAATGAACTTTCACATTCAAGGATCCTCCAGCTACTACCTTAATGGCAAATCATTAAGCTGGGATGCTTTGAATGCATAATCGGAATCACTCTATCTTCCTTATAGGAAAATATTTTATAGAGTAAGATTCCATCTTAACCTTAACCCAACCCGAAGCCTTGTATTGGTACACATCTGAGTTGCGGATCAAGGAAGTCGAAGATTCTTCATCAACAAAGAGAAGAACTTTGTCAACATGCTGAATGGGACTCATCCACTTATTTGTAAGTTATTAGAGTCCAGAGGAGACTTATGATCAGTCCTTTTTAGGATTGGGTTTAAGGTGTTTCTCACCCTTGCAAGCCCTCGTAAGAGGCCTCCGGCAGGAGTGTACGTGGTGGGTGCGTTGTGTTGACCCTTGCTCTGTGGAGAGCATAAATAGTTAGGGTCTTATGGAAGATCGTTGGCCAGTGTGCCTAAAAGTGGGTGTTATGTGTTGACTCTTGCTCGTGAGAGCATAAACAAAGGTTCCTTGTGTGGATCCTTGGCCAGTGTGCCTAAAACCCGGGTGCTATATGTTGACCCTTGCTCAGGGAGCATAAATAGTCAGCCTCAATGTAGGTTGTAAAGGTTGAAGGTGAACCTGATTTAAAACCTTAGGTTTGAGGTGAACCGCTGTAAAACCTCCTTAGTGAAATCCGATACACTCAAGGGTTGAGTGCGGTTACCGGGAGTGGAGTAGACAAGTAGTTGAACCACTATAAAAATGACTGTGTTTGAGATTGGTATTCTTTTGATTGTGTGATTTACTTTAATAATTTCATATATGAAATCACACCTCACACACATACACAATCATATCCATCATAAATTAGTTTGCATATTGTTCATTTCTTAAATAGTTTGTGATTGGATCCTCTACCGGGCTTGGAAGCCAGTAGAGTTACTTTTAAGTAATCTTGATAAGTACAGTCTATTAGGATTAGTGTAATAGGATTTCTAATAAATGATAAAAACTTTAAAAAGTCCTATTCACCACCCTCTTGGACATATTGGCATATTCCTACTTCAACTAAAGCGGTTCTCACCGCAATTTCATGCCACACGAATTGGATAAAACTGATATTTGTTTTCCCATTATCCAGGCCCACCGTCTAGATGGTCTGGATGAAGCACACATGTCAGGTGGGTCCCACATGGGGCCCACTAGCTATATATATTCATTATATTATGTATTTATTATTATTATTATTGTTATTATTGTAAACTGCTAGCATCTAGGACCCAACGTCCAGGCTTGCTGGACAGCAGCCTGTTCATTGGGCCTAGCCGGTCCTTGGCCCCATGGCTGGGGTGACCCCACCATATAAACGGTGGATATAAACCAAATCATCAAGGCTAGCTGTAATAGGGAAAAAGAGGGAGAGAGAGAGAGAGAGAGAGAGAGAGAGAGAGAGAGAGAATCATGTGATGGAGGGGAGGGGCTCCGCCACTATGAGCCCTCCCTAGGTGGGTCATGCAAATACAATACATACGTCAAAATGGGTCCTAAATCATGTGGGCCCTAAATCATAAAATCAACAGTGGAGATCTCTTTCCACCAAAACAAAATGCAAGGTCTAGATGACCTTTCACAATAGGAAAATAAACATCATGATGGGGTCCATGGAGAATGGCCCCATCATGAGATGATCATATGAATCATGGTGGGCCATTGGCCACACCTAAGGTCCAAAGTGAGATCCATACCATCAATCGGTAAGCTTCACTTGGCCCATCACAAAAGTATAATCTAATCCTACATAACACCCACCGATTCCACTTCTTCTTAGATCTATGATAAGCTAAGCTCCTTGGCTTCTTCTTTGATGGAAGATGATGAAGGTTGAAGGGTTGAGATGAGGGTTTTGGGGTAGGAAGCGGGCCACACTTGGCTCTCTCTTTTCTCTCCTTAAAGCTTGGAAATGGTAGAGAGTGAGATGGGATGGAGTGAAATGAGAGAGGAGTGGGGTTATGTAAGAGGGATGTGATGAGAGGAATGGGTGTGTAAGAGAGGGATGGGTGAGAGTTGACTTTTGGATGAGAGGGGGATGGGTGCCATGCCTTATTGGTAAGAGAGGGATAGGCTAGGTATAGGTTGTGATGGGATGTACTTGACTTGTATTGATTGATTGATGTGATGGATTGGGTAGACATTCTCTCAGTATTTATAATGTGCAGCATTTTTCTTAAAATAAATGCGGACCCACAACTCCTAGCCTGGGTATCGCATGAGTGTGCAAGACACGGCGTTGGAACGTGGCGACGACGCGGTCACAATGGTACAAGTATTAAGTTGAGTCTACTCAAATCTATGGGATGCGACTTAGGGTCACGCATAAATACCAATTATAGGTCATGGGTTGTCGAAATTCAACGGAGAGGATCGCAAGAGTCTAAGGAACGGTACAAACTAGGATACGAGCCTTACAAATCACTTTCGATTCTAACACCTCTCATCCATTGAGAACTAGGTCAAAGGAAGTTCAGATTTGATTTTACTGAGATATCTTCCAATAAGATAGGATGGAACTTCAAATCTAATCGTGTGACTTGAATCAAGCATAGATCTCTCTGATCTCTACAAGTGGATCCTTGAAAACTCTAGTTTCCCACCTTTGAATTTCTTAAGTTTTTCATTAAATTTCTCACGATTACTCTCAAATATTTCAGATATAGGTTTTTATCTTTTTCTAGTTCTTCTTCTAGTTGTTATCAGAAAACACACGAGATTAGTCCCTGTGGATTTGACCTCAGTCTCACCGAGATTATTACTACATCGCGACCTTACACTTGGGGTTATGAACAGTACATCAGTAGGTTCTTGAGTAGGACTGAGGTTTGTGATGAGCCTATAGAAAATCACATATAGTCTCTTGGGAGAGCCATTCCTTTTGTATAATTGTAAAGGTTAGAGGTTAACTTGATTTAAAATATCCGATAGTGAAATCCAGTATACTCATGGGTTGAGTGCATTTGTCGGGAGTGGAGTAGGGAAACCGAACCACTATACATGCTTGTGTTTAGGATTGTATTAATTGCACACTTGTTTAATTATGCTTATGTGATTCATTGTTTAATTATATGTATACATGGTTAGATGAATGCTAGGAATTGATAGTTAACAAATCCCACACACATATATACATTATCATGTTTATAGATTAGTTGCTTAATTGGTATATCATTTTTAGTCTATATGATTGGACCCTCTATTGGCCTAGAAGCCTTAGAGTTAATTGCCTTGTTTAGCTTAATTTACATATTAGCTTAAGTAAAATTTTAATTGGTCCTAATCACCCCCTCTAGGACATATCCTTCATTCCTTAGCTCCGCGAAGCTTCCACACACGAAGCTGTGGTAATCCCATTATACTACAAGTCAATTTTCAATTGGTATCAGAGAAGGGTTGCCCTTAAAGGGTTTAACCGCCTTGAGTTTATCCAAGAGGCTTAAGAATTATGTCTACCAAAGAGGGGTGTGCCATCACATGACCATCATATTTTGATAGGTCTAACTACACCTATTAGAAGGGTAAGATGATGGTTTTTCTACTGTCCTTTAATCCTATGGTTTGGGCTATTATCCAACAATAATGAATGATATCTATGGAATAAGTCGTGGTTGATAGTAAACCCATTAGCGCTCCTAAAGATAAATCTAAATGGAGTGCCGATGAGAGAGTGTTGTATACCTATGATGCCAAAGCTCTTAATGTTATTTACCGAGCGGTTCTCCCCGGATGAATTTAAATGCATTTACACATATGAAACTAGAAATAAAGTGTGTGACATATTGGAAATCTTCCACAAGGGAACTAGTACAGTAAAGATATCAAAACTTCAGCTCTTGATAACCCATTTCAAAAATATTAAAATGGAAGAGTCTGAAACTTTCATGGAATTCTATTCTAAAATGAATGATATTTGTAATTACATGTGAGGTTTAAGAGAGATGATTTTAGAAGGGCGTATATGTAGGAAAATACTTAAATCCCTACCGGATAGGTTCACTACCAAGATAACCTTAAAAGAAGAGTGTAGGAATATAGATGAGACGAAAGTAGAAGAACTCTTAGGTTCTTTACAAACATTCGAACTACACCTTAAGGGCCCCTTTAATGGAAAGAAATTAGTTGTACTCAAAACATCTCATCAAAATTCACATAAGCATAAAAAGAAATTAAATCTAAAAGCGATAGTGATGATGAGGACGAGGATGAGGAATTATCAAAAATTTTTAAGAAATTTCTCAAGTTTAATAGAGGGAAGAGTTGTGACAAGAAGGACAAGATGGTTGACAAGCATAAAAGTAAATTTGTCAAACTACCTAGCAAGTCTAATGTTACAACTGTGAGGATTATGGACATCTTGTCCCCGATTTTCTTAACGAAACAAGATCTAAAGGTAAGGCTATGACATCAATATGGGATGATATGGAGGAGTCTAAATCTACTTCAGAAGACTCATCTGGTGTTAAAGACCTTAGTCACTTGCATGTCTTATCGGCCTACATCACAACATCTCTCCCTAGAGATTTGGGAAACCATAACACCTCAAGAAAGTGACCTTAGAAGATCTCTTTGGGATGAAAAGTTAAATCAGAGGATTAAGCCTATCTTTGAGCTCAATTGATAAATCTAAGGACTTAAGCCTCATTTATGAGCCTCATTAAATATTAGAGGATTTTACCCTCATTTCAGTGCTTTATAGTTAAACCAAAGGATTTAGCCTCATACTGAGCACATTGGTAAATTTGAGGATTAAGCCTCATTTGCATTGATAGTTTAAGATTTAAACTTACTAAAATTAAGTATCACATATTTTAGCTTAGACTCTCATTGGTCATTCTCATTTTTAATTGATATATCCTTTGAATGACCATACTTAGCATGCTCCATACTTTCATTGATAATATGTACCATTTAATCCATGTTAGTATGTGCCTTATAATTGGTAAATCCATGACTTCTATAATAGTTTCATGCTATGTTTTTATTAGTATATTTATCGGAACTAATTCTTTGTCAAATACAGAAAAAGTGAGAGAAAGATTAAGTCATACCAAAACAATAAATTATGTTTTGCAGGGTTTGTTTGTTGTTATAGGAATTGATGAAGTATATGAAGCAATTATGGGGAAGCATTGCAAGTGTTACATGTCTTAGTGAATCAAGTTATAAATTACTTATATTTGACATATAATATTTTGTGTTGTTTTATTGCGTCATTAGTATGGACCATGACATGTAGGTTGGGTTTTTGTCACGTAATTGACAAATGGGGAGATTATTAGTGCATCGATTTATGCATCTTGTTGTCAATCATATGAGTTCTTGTGTCATATATTTGATTGAGCCTCTGAAAGCTGAAAACTAAAGACACAAGAGAACAAGAGCATCAAGGAGCAAAAAACATGCAAATAAGGTGCTTTGGTGACATTAACCCTTGATACAAAAAAAAAACTCTTGAACCTATAGATGATCTTGGTTTAATAAGTAAACCTTGTTGATCATTCCTTAGCCTTAGAAACCTAATTGGAACATGATAAGTAAAGTTAGAAGAGGTGTGAAACTGCTGTGAAAACATACGCCTAAAACAACAATTTTTGAGTGTTGCTCGATCCCATCGAGCAGACCTTGAGGGGTTTTCAATGGCATCGAAGATCACCTTGATGGCATCAAACAGGTAAGTCAGATATGTCCAGAAAGAACTGATCATTTTATCTGATAGTTTTGATGACATTGAGGTCGCCTTCGATGGCATCGAAGACCACTCGATGACTTCGAATAGGTAAGTTAGATATATCCAACAAGAGTTAATAATTTTATCTAACTTTCTCAATGGCATCGAAGTATCCTTTGATGACATAGAAACCCTGCTCGATCCCATAGATAGAGCCGTTATTTTCCCGTTTTCTGACCGTCGGAACTCAAATTTCTTATAAAAGGCATTCGGTTCTTTGACATTTTTATGGGTTTTTAGTGCAATAGAAGCTTAAGTGATTCTATAATCATATCCCTTATCTCAAGCCTCTAAACTAACGAGTTCTAAATTTTCTTTAAGATTAACACTCTAATGAGGATTATAATCTCCACCTTAAAGATGTGCTTGAACTCTTCCATTTTCTAGAGTTTAAACCCAACCTCTATAGGAATTCCCTTGTCTAAATCCTCTAGAAGACCCATCTAGGTGAATCCCCTAGGAATTACAACTCCTCATTAGTTGTAGGTAATGTTATTGGCCGGTATATCCCACGATATATCTTGTAACCCACTTGTGCGATACGAACACACACTAATGCCGAAATATCCCACATGTTTGATTCGGTGAACATTTTCAATTTTCAATCCTTTTTTTTTAAAATTAAATTTATGTTAAATCAGTGTGAAATGGTTATAAATCTATTGGTTCTTTTCTCATTTTTACAAGTTTCTCAATAAAATGTTTGTTATCTCTAAAAAAGCCGATTAGTTCTTCATGTTTTGCATGAAAAATAATGGAGTTAAAGCTTTGATTTCGATATCCACTGGTTATTCATGTTCTCCATGTTCTTTTCAAAAATTTCCTTCAACCAGCTGTTAATTTAGACTAATTTCAAAGTATTTAGGATTATTTGATGAAATGATCATCACATGCTCTCTAATTTTAAATTTTGAGTGCAGGTGGTCCGATTTGGGGAAATTTGGAAAATTTTAAAAATTCCTCAATTTCTCCCAAATTGCTTATAATGTTGCACTCCAAACATGAAATCAAGCATGTATGAGGGCTGATTTATTGATTTGTTAAGTCCTTGTCAATTTTTAGAAATTCAAAATTTCCCTTCAACCAACTATCAATTGAGACTAATTTCGAAGTATTTAGGAGTGTTTGATGAAATGATCATCACATACACTCTAAATGTTATGCATTCAATTTGAATATAGTTGTATTAGTTCAGTCAGACAATGCATAACTCAGGACCCTATACAAAGGAAACTTATTATGTGCACTTATCTTTTAAGATGTTATGATTTAGAAGTGTGTATTAAGGTCTTTTTAAACAATCCTTGAAGTTTCATTGAAATATTCAAACATTTTCCCAATGTTTCCCCATGTTTTTATAAAAGTGCGATAAATTACCCGATACAAACGATATATCCTGTGTGATAACTAATATGTATCTGTATCCCAAAGATGCGATACATAGCATGATACCAATATTTTGAACACTGATTGTAGGAGATTCAACCAATCATCACCTTGGTCACTTCAAAGGAGCACTACATGCAAGGTATTTAATCTTGGAGATGAATCCCTAGCAAAGCATTGACATCACGATCGGAAGCAAAGGAGAGTTGATTGAAGCAAGGGACAACATTGATCAAGCTACCCAAGAAGGTGCTACAAAAGGGGCTCAATCTAACAAGTAGGTTGTTAAGTGTAAGAGTTCATATACTTTCTTTCCTCATGTAGGATTGAGAGTAAGAGTTTGTAACTCAAACTCGACTAAGTTCTTGTATAAGACTTTGGCTCTTGTGTAGGACCTAAATACAGGTTCTTGTGTGGGACATTGGCTCATGTAGGGCTTAAATCAAGTCCTTGTGTAGGCCACCAGACATGGATGTGTTCATGTTAGTCTCTGTGGGAGTCTTTGGAGGGAGTAAACATAGGTCTTTGGACTAGGAGAGAGGTTGTTGGTTAGCCTAAGGAAAACTAATTAAAGTCTCTTGTGGGAGCTTCCAACAGGAGTGTACATCAATAAGTTCTTGTGTACGACTAAGGTTTATGATGAGCCTTTAGAAACCACATAAAGTCTCTTATGGGAGTCATTCCTTGTGTAGGATTATAAAGGTTAGCGGTTAACTTGATTTAAAACCTCAAATAGTGAAATTTGGTACACTCATGTGTTGAGTGTATCCATCAGGAGTGGACTTCATGAATCACATTCAAATCTCCAAAACTTCTCTTAGTCATTCTTTAAACATTAAATCTTCTCTTTAATCGTTCTTTTTTATCTTAACTCTCTAAATCACCTCGCATATGAAAACAAACATGTCCAAGTGTCGAGCCGAATTATCTCTGAAATTACAGTTTGTTACTAGATTGTTCTGTGCATATTTAGTCGAACTGAAGCAACTTTAGATGGGACCAAACAGTCTGTTTATTCTGTTATTAAACTTTATAATTCAACCAATCTTGTTTCTCTTATTTGTACTTGGTTTTCTTGGATCTTTAGCACTTGAATTCTTCATGAATCACCTTCAAATCTCCAAAACTTCTCTTAGTCATTCTTTGAGCACTAAATCTTTTCTTTATCATTCTTTTCATCTTAGCTCTCTAAATCACCTCGCATATGAAAACACACATAATTGGATCAATTAAATGCATCTATGCATGTAAAACCAATGCATAATAAGAGAGAAATATATAATATTTCACACTCAACATACCCCCCAACCAACATTTTGCTAGTCCCGAGTAAAACATGTAAAAAACTAATCTCCAAAACTCAAATTTCAAACCTTTTTTGGAAAACAATATCCTGTGCAACCCTGTACATATGTAAGTAAGAATCAAAGATACAAGGATCAAATATGTCAGTCTAGAACCTAATATCACCAATAAACCATCAAACTAAGTTCCATTTCATCAATCAATTAATTGAATGCGTTTAAACATAAAGTTCCTAGTGTGTTATGTGAATTTATATCTTATAATCCATAAATTTTAAATTTTTATTCATATTGTTAACCATGATAATTACCACAAAGTGGACAGATCAACTCAAATTACTAATTCCGAACCCATCTCATTTTCACTTATTTTTTTAGTTTTTCAAAATTTTTATCGACGACTTTCTCACTATCTTCTCTTCTTTCTTTTCATTGCTTTCTTTTTCATCATTTTCTCATTTTGAGCACATACAATAGGTAGCCATTTCAGATTTTAAGTGTTTTTTAGTTGGCTCTTTTCTTCTTCTTATATCAAGGTAAATAAGGATCTTTAGACTTGGTTCCTAGCACTTTTAAATAATCATCAAGTTAAAATATTAAGAGTTCAATTTAACTTTTAAACAAATAAGAGTTAGATGTGAAATGTGAACTTGACTCAATTGATATTTACATTTTCTATCAATTAATTCATTAAAAGAACTTATTCAAAAATCTACTAATCAACTAGACTCTAGACTTTCAAAGATCACTTTGTATCTTATCATTATACTTAAATATATTCAGATACAAATAATATCAATCTTCAAAGAGAGTTTTGAAATTTGAAAATTGAAAAAAAAAATTGCTAAAAATCTAAGAAAGTGTTAATTAATTCCATCTAATCTCACCCCCGACCTAAAATCTACATACATTGTCCTCAATATAAAGATATGCAATGCATTATAACATAAGACAATGAAAATGAAAGAAAAATGAGTGAGAGAAAAAGTACCTGAGGATGATCAATGTAATGGTATGAATTCTTCACCATTTAAAGGGATTAGTACTAAACAAAAATAAAACTAGAAGAAACCTAACTATTCTAAGAAAACAATAAATGAATAGATGGACCTCCATTAGACTAGAAGGTCAGTCCATATAAACAAGATCATTCAAAGGGATGGACATATCCTCTTAATCAAATTTCTCAACAAATATTACCATCCATTAGACTAGAAGGTCAGTCCATATAAGGCGATGACCGTTCACTTTAAAAATGTTACCATTCATTGGATTTTCTATCACAACAACCCCATGAGGATAAACCATTTTGACTTTAAAGGGACTGGTCCAACGGGATCTCAATTTTCTGAAGGAAAAAAAAGGATGAAGTCTCGAGTTATACAAGAGGACTTTCTGATTTGGTTCAAAAATTTTCCGAAGAATGTTGTTGTCAAGCAATACTTTCATTTTGTCCTTGTATATCCGAGAGTTCTTCAAGTTCATTCAATTGTAACTTGCATAGCGAGCCGACTTTGTCAAGATTGAAACTGAAATTCTTTATATCCCAATATGTTTTATATTCCAACTCTACAGGCAAGTGGCAAGCCTTCTCATAAACAAGTCAATATGGTGACATACCAATAGGGGTTTTGTATGTTGTACTGTAACGCCCTGAAATTCGGGGGTCGAGCATAACTCAGCTCCCGAGTTCCAAAACATCACGTATGCAACATATTTAATGATGGATGTATGTTGACTGTATTAGTGTATAAAATATGGAATAGATTAAGCCAAAACACAGATATGATTTAGGGATAAGTGAATAAAGCAAGCGGAAGACTTATAGAAAAATATGTATACAAGTGTAAATCCCTGAAATACATATACAAGCCAGATCGTATGAAAGTGTTATTTAACAAAATTATAAGTATCAAGTTACATCATTTAAGTTCCCAAAAATAATCCCATAATCCCGCACATCAGACCGAGGCTCACTAGAACCCGTCTGAAAACTGCATATAAGAGAAGGCAGCCTCATCATCATCCAGCTCCCGCTCTACCTCAGAAGTCGCATCCACATCTGCAACATCAGAGCCTAAGACAGAGTCTGGTGGGTGTTTAACACCGCCCCAGAAACGTGGGAGTGAGTGATCAACTCAGTGGAACAATAAGGCACTGGTTAACATGTTATCAGTTCAATCAAACAATAATGATAAAGCAGAATAATTAAATAAATCCTAAGTACTCTTGTTAATGCGAAGATGTATGCAATATGATGCGTGCCCTCACGCGTACACCCTCAGGGTCTTCATCTTACGTTACGCATGACATCGCCTCAAAGTGCGCCACATCTACAAAACACATGCAAATGCGGTGCATGGATATGATTACCAAGTTGTTATTATCCATTTCACACAGCCGGATTGGGAAGCTAAGATACCTTCCTCGTGTCACCATCCAAACAGTGATCCATTCTAAGGTTGTCAATCCTAGACATCTCATACGATCATATGTTTGAGGTCGTAGCAAAGGGCTCGTCACCAATCAATGCACGCCTTTCATGCCCTTACTACCACAGTTCGGCTCATCACCTCCTTGCGGTATCCGGGTATGCTCGAGGTCACTACAAAGGGCTCTTCACCAATCAATGTAGGCCGACAGCACGAATATAGTGTCCCATACCACCATAATCAGCTCACGAGTTTAGTTGCTCACTGGTCACTACGGGGAGGCTCGTCACCCCAGCGTAGGCCGACAGCTCGACCACGGTGTCCCATACCACCATGCCCGGCTCATGAGTCTTAGCGGATCAAGTACCATAGTTAATAGGATTTCACTGGTGAGTTCGGTACCCTAGATTCAAGCAATAATGTCCATACACGGTGAACACACATCGGACAATCGGGTTTCTTGACGAACTCGACTAGCACGAGCACACGTTGAATTGAACGACATAGAGTGCGCAAACACTCCGCGTGGCCAAACCACTGCCGCCAACTCTAATAGGGCTCGGGTTCGTCTAATACGTCCTACGTGGCGAAAGCAATCTCAACCATGAATATAGAGTCAATTACCGATTCCCTGGACTAAGGCATAGTCCCAAACACATTACACTACTACAGGTACTCATGTGGAATGTAAAACAGTAATGGAACAACAACTCAAATCATGGTACATAAGCACTTGAGGAATATCAACTTAACATAAATGTAAGCATAGGAGATGCTTGAATTTAAAGAACTTGGAATGTAACTTGCATAAAGGAAATCATGCGCATCAATAGGAGTGTTGAGAATCACTTCTCAACGCCCGCAATTAGTGTAATAAGTTACACTTTAGATCATTCATGCATTTCTACAAACACTTAGCATACATGGAACAACATACATGACGTATGTTGGAATACATGCATTTAGACAATTCCTTTTACCAAGGAGTTGTCATACATGCATCTAGCATACATACATGACAAATAATCATGGCAAACATAAGTGCATATTTTATACGTATACGGTACTTTATAAATACACATAGAATACACAAATCTCAATATAGCACATGCATATCAGGAAAGCAACGTAAACACAACATTTGGCATGTGAAATCTCATCCATAACAAGAATAAATCACTAACTGGCGTTGAAAGCCTTGAAAACCATAACCTATACACTTAAAGTCCGCACCTTAAGCAAGGAAAGAACCACCGAACTAATTTAGACGAGTTGTCTTCGTCAACGGCGATAGAATACCCTAAAACAAGGATAGGAATGAGATACAACAACACCAAAACTAATCTAAGCTCTAACACAAGTTAGGGTTAGATTAACTTACCCCAAAATGAACTCAGAACCGTCAGAAGAACGATTCAAAGTGAAGGTTCAAAGATGAAGAAGAGCAAAGAAGAATCCAAAATGATTCACCAACTTATCTCTCTCACTTTCTCTCTCTCTCTTCCACTCTCTTTCCAAGCTAGGGTTAGAGAAAAATCGTATGGAAAAGAGAGCTAGGGTTTAAGGACTATAAATAGGCCTATTCTTGATGAAAATAACCCCAGGGTCAAGGTATACTTAGGTTATAACCAAAGTAAGCCTTTCTCGATCCAACGAAGCACTTCTGGTGGACCTATAACCACGAAAGGTCGGACTTAAGCTCCTTGACCATGGATCTAGGTCAAGCTGAGTTTTCATACCGACCGGCTCTTCAGATCAGCCGTGGCGCACTACACTCAAATCAACGGTCACGGGATCTTGATCAGGTCCACAAGCACTAGGGTATGCCTGGGCCAACTATCCTGATCAGAGGGTGAAATTGGGTCAGAATCCAACGGTCAGATAACTTAAAATCATCGCGCAAACGACATGACTCAGATTTCATAAAAAGCTTATTAAATTCCAACCGTTCTCACACTCTTCACTCCGAGCTGAAGCAAATCGACCCAGAACATCAGATAGACTTGATTTTCGAGGTGATGGTCAAGCCCAACTCGGTGACCGCAACAGCCTAAGATCATCGCCATCGGACTTTCGACGCGCGGTCCAGGTCCGATCCAGATCTTTTAAAAATTCCCCAGAACAACTGGATTTAGCGATGGATCTCAGATTTCAGAGTAACGTAGCGCTAACTAATTTACAAGTTTAGAGCCATGCAGATACAATTTAAAGTGATTGATGCGAATTTCACAAGCAATCGAGTATAGCGCTAATTACCCCGAAAACAACTACTTAAGGAAAGATTAGCACAAAAATTCCAAGGTCGTTACATGTACACTAAGCACACAATGTATCGGTCAGCCGAAGTGACCAGTCCTTATGATCTAGGTTAACCATCTTCTTAAGAATCTGTTTAATTTTCATATTTGATATTTCATCTTGGTTGCTTGTCTGAGGATGATAGCAGGTGCTCACTTTATGCAAAATACTGTATTTCGTCATTTAATTATTCAAAAGGTCTATTGCAAAAAGGTGAGATCCTCCACCACGTGTGATGACTTGAAGTGTTCCAAACTGGGATAAGATATTTTCTTTCAAGAACTTAATGATTGTATGGTGGACATTAACAATGAGTAAAATGTAAATATTTCTAAAAGATTGGGGGAATGGTCTGATGAAATTGATACCCCAGCAATCGAATGCTTCAATGATAAGAATATGGTTCAATGGCATCATATTTTTATGAAATAAATCTCCAAATTTCTGACAACGCATGCACGATTTGTAAAGTTCATATGTATATTTAAACATAGTGGTCCAATAAAAACCACAGTGTAGAACTTTCATTGTGGTTCTTTTTAGCAAAAAAAGTGGCCACCATACGCATATGAATGGCAAAAGGAGATAATACTTTGTTGTTCATGGTTAGGCACACATCTCTTAATGATTTGATTTGATCAATATTTAAAAAGATATAGATCATCCCAAAAGAACTTGTGTATTTCGACAAAATATTTCTTCTTATCTTGTGCAGTCCATTGAGTAGGAATTATACTTAGAATAAGATAATTAACAATATCAACATACCAAGGTAATTGGGAGACTTTAAAAAATTGTTCGTAAGGGAAGTCGTCTCTATGGAATTAAATAGAATAAGTCGAGAGAGATGGTCAGCTACTACATTTTCTACTCATTTCGTATCTCGTATTTCAAAGTCGAACTCTTAAAGTAGAAGGATCCATCTCAGCAAACCAAATTTAGCATCCTTCTTAGAAAGAAAATACTTTAACACTGCATGGTCAGTGAATATAATAATCATGGATCCTATCAAGTAGGACCTAAACTTGTCCAAAGTGAAAATTACGGTTAGGAGTTCCTTATTCGTAGTAGAGTGGTTCACTTGTGTAGAATTTAGAGTTCTACTTAGTAGATGACATATGGCTTCTTCTCTTTTCTGTCTTAACATTGTCCCAATTGATAATTGCTCGCATCGCATATAACTTCAAAAGGTAAACTCCAATCGGGTGGTAACATAATGGGAGTGCTAGTCAAGATGCCTGTGAGCTTGGTGAAAGTTTTTTGGCATTCTTTGCTCCACTCAGAGGGAGTTTACTTTTGAAGGATGTTGCATAAAGGACTAGAGATAAAACGAAAGTATTTATGAACATTTGATAAAATCCAATGTGTCCTAAGAAGAATCGCACATTGTGTATGCTCTTGGAATGAGGTAGGTTAGAGATTAAATCGATTTTGGTTTTATCTATCTCGATTCCATAGGACGATATAATGTGCCCAAGGACTACCCCCTTCTGAACCCTGAAATGACATTTCTCCCAATTCAGCATAAGGTTCTTTTGTTCACATCTCTTCATCACTAATTTCAAATGTTCAAGGTATTCACTAAAGGATGCACTAAAGATAAAGAATTCATCCATAAAGACCTTTAAAAATTATCCCACCATGTCAGAGAAAATACTCAACATGCATCGTTGGAATGTGGCGAGAGCATTACACAGTCCAAATGACATGCTTCGATATGTGAAAGTGCCAAAAGGACATGTGAATGTCATCTTTTCTAGGTCTTCAAAGGTTATCCCCATTTGATTGTTGCTTAAATACCCATCAAGGAAGCAGTAATAAGAATAACCTGATAACCTTTGTAAGATCTAATCAACAAAAGACAAAGGAAAGTGGTCTTTGTGACGGTATTCAGTTTTCAGTAGTCAATGCACATTCTCCAACTAGTAGTGACTCTTATTGGCACAAGTTCATTATCCGCATTGGATATGATAGTGATCCCAGACGTCTTGGGCACCACCTGAGTTGGACTCACCTATTGGCTATTGAATATAGGGCATAGGATACCCACATCCTGTAACTTTAACACCTCAGATTTAACCACTTCATTCATATTTGGATTTAACCGGCATTGTGGTTGTTTATACATTTTCGCATTTTCTTTAAAGTGAATGTGATGAGTAGAAATCAAAGGAATGATTCCCTTAAGGTCAGCTATTGTCCATCCAAGGCATCTGATATGTTCTTTGACAGTAGAAATAAGCATACTCTCTTGTTCCTCATCTAAGTTGTAAGAAATCACCATTGGATATGTTTCATCTTGACCCAAATATGCATATTTAAGATCAACATATTGTTTTAGGTCAAGCTTTGATGCATTGACACTAGACGGTAGAGGTTTTAAACCATTTTGAGGCAATCTTTCAAATTCAGGCCTTCATTGGTTATTTTAAGTAACGGCACAACATCAAGCAAGGCATCCATCTCCCTAATCATGTCATTATCTAACTCAATGGAGTGGGCCAAGCACATCTCTAAGGTGTTGAAGCATAAAGTCAAAAGTGGCTTATCTTCCACGAATGAATCGATCAAATTTATTTCGTGGACAACATCACCATCCTCCGATTGTTTGCACAAGTTAAACACGTTTAGCTCAAGTGTCATGTTCCTAAATGATAGTTTCATAACTCCATTCCTACAATTGATTATGGTGTTTGATGTGGCTAAGAATGGTTGGCCAAGGATAACATGAATTTGAGTGATAACATCAATGATGGGTTATGTATCCAAAATAATAAAATTTGTTGGATAATAGAATTTATCGACTTGGACAAGCACGTTCTCTATCATCCCTTTTGGTATATGAACTAAACAATCAACAAGTTGAAGTGCGGTCCTAGTGGGTTTTAATTCACCTAAGCCAAGCTATTTGTAGAACAAGTATGGGATCATATTCACATTTGCCCCCAAATCAAGCAGTGTATGTTAAATCCGGTGATCCCTAATCACACAAGAGATGGTTGGGCTACCAGGATCTTTGTTTTTTTTTTTATGCGCATCTTACTTAATGATGACACTCACTTTCTCTATCAAAAATATTTTTTTTCTGAATATTGTGTCATCTCTTGGTCGTACATAAATCTTTTAGGAACTTGGAATAAGACAAAATTTGTTTTATGGCATCCAACAAAGGGATGTTAATTTTAACCTGTTTTAGAACCCCTAAAAAATCTTAAGTGTTTGGTAGAGGTTTTGGTGAGATCAACCTTTGTGGAAACGGAGTGACCGACTTGTATTGTTTTCCTGGTTCTTTCTCATGTGTAGCATTGGTAGGTCCACCATCTCTCTCAGATTCTTCCAAGTCCTTAGCCTTCTCAGCCCTCATTGCGATGTTCTTATCAATTGTTTTTCACTTTTAAGAGTGGTGATAGACTTTGCTTGCACCAAATGGCGGTTCAATGTAACGCCCCAATTTTTAAAACCCGAGTATACTACTCGTTTTCTAAAAACCCGAGTGTTAGCCTTTCAAATTTCAGTCTAAATTTAAACCTTCTTATCAATAATTAAAATTAGCAGCAAATGTTAGCAAAATAAACCATACATTGTATAAAAACACTTTAATCACCATAAATATCCAAATGTAGTGCCCATACAGGACTTACACAAACCCAAATAACAAAGTTCATTAAACAAAAATAGAAATCTATCATTTAGTGATGGAGCTCAATATGGGTCACAGAGACCCCATCTAGCTCTTCAGCTACTCGATCTGTTCTAGTGCCCCAGTGAACAACATCGGCTCGCTCTATACCTGCATCAACTGATACGGTTTGATAGCGTCAATGACTATCACGGTGAGGAGTACCCTTTAAGATTACACAATCACCATTCATAATCCAGAATAGATCACAAGTCACAAGAATGGATATATTAAGTAGAGCAATTCATATTCATGATCATATACTCAAAAATTAAGTCAATCAACATAATCTCATCATAAGAAAAATATAATAGCAATTGCAATGCAAGTGAATGTGTCCAGATAGTCAAATAATCAATCATACATCTTTCTATTGTACTCGGAAATCACATTCTATGCGAACTCCGTAAAGTGGCTAGAAAATCGATAAGCGAACTCCCGCTCCACCCGAAAATCACAGTACAAGTGAAGTCCGCAAAGTGAGTAAAAAATCAAGCTTTAAACATCTGCTTCACTCGTAAATAATATCATATGTGAACACTACAAGATGGTTAGAAAATCGATAAGTAAACTTTGTCTCCACCCAGAAATCACAATATGACTGAACACTGTAAAATGAAGAGAGAATTAACATACAAACATCTACTTTACCCGAAAATCATATCGTACATGAACACTGCAAGATGGCTAGAAAATAGATAAACGAACTCCCACTCCACCCAGAAATCATGATACGATTGAACACCGCAAGATGAAGAGAGAATCAACATACAAACTCTACACCACCCGAAAATCATATCTTACGTGAACACCGCAAGATGGCTAGAAAATTGATAAGCGAACTCCTACTCCACCTGGAAATCACAGTACGACTGAACATCGTAAGATGGCTAGAAAATCAACATACAAAACTCTACTTCACCCGGAAATCATATCATATGTGAACATTACAAGATGACTAGAAAGTCGATAAACAAACTTTAACTTCACCCGAAAATCACCGTATGACTTAACACCGCAAGATGAAGAGAGGTCAACATGGGAACTCCGGCGTCATTTAGAAATAATATGAACTTCGCAAAATGGCTAGAAAATTGACAAGCGAACTTCAGCTCCACCTGAAAATCATAACAAACTCCGCATAATGACCCGAAAATCAACAAGATATGTGAATATAACCAACAAGCCATAAAAGGGCTTCAAGGTTCCATTAAAGCCACGAAGGGAAAATAAGTGATCCAAGCCATATAGGGCAAATATGTGATCCAAGCCATGTAAGGCAATGTGCAATCTAAGCTGCATAAGTCAAATATGGACAGCAAGATGGTAAGTTCATGATAGGTTCCATTCATTGCATCACTTAATCACAAGAGGCAAACATACAATTAATTAACAAAAGTACAACTAAAGATAACATGTTATCATCAAATCATTTATGCTTACTATAATTAAATAGAGATATTTATTATCTAACACAAGAAATAATTGTGCAACAATTTAGCATATTCAATAGTGAGGTAAGTAACTCAATGAGAGAAATCAAAGCATCATCTATGACTAGATTGATGAATTTAAGTGGGAAGCTCAAAGGGTGAGTCCTTACCTCTTGCTTCAACTAAGAACTCAAGATCTCAAGGCTCAACTTTAGAAGCTACAACAAAAACATGGGAATAAGCTTTTAGAACCACTTAAACAACCCACAATTTATCTACTCATAGAGTTGGTCGAATTTTACCTCAGGCCAAACGAACTTGATTCCAAGCCAAGTCTGCTACCCCGACTGAAGCTACCTGAAGAACCAGAACACACGAGAGTTGAACCAACAACTAAGATCCAACCCCGATCTGACCTATAGCTAGAGATAAGATGTAACCACTGAGTTAGCTCACCAAAGACTTGGTTTGAACCCAACTTGGCTACAAAATGATCTCAATCAACTCGATTCGAGCAAGGTATTCAACCCAGCCTGATTTAGCTTTTGAAAAAATTACACAAGCCAAGGAAAATGATTCGAACCATCAGATTTCTAAACCATTTATACCTAGCAATGCACTGAGTTAACTGGTTAATGGCAAGCTGAAGTAGTGGGTCAGAGTTGACTCTCCTCTGATGCAACTAGATGAACTGATACTAGACCTGGTCTACCAGTTTAGGATTGTTAGATTTAAGTTCCTAAATTGCTAGACTTGGTGGAAGAAATTAGGTGAGTTGACTTGGCAATAACCAAGTGACTCAGCCATAGGTCTATGGTTGGAATCATACCTTTATTGAAGCTAATTTATCTGTTCACAACCAACTAGGTGGAGGAGGTCTCAACCCAATGTCCATCTAGCTTTGACTCAACGAGGAACTTGCCTGACTGAACCAGCAATGAGGCATTCTCACACGGCGACTCAGGCCACTCATGCCAATATTGAGACACACACGCACATCCCCACTCCACTTCCCTTCTCTTTTTCTTTCTTCTATCTTCCTCCTCCTTGCTTTCCTCACTTCCTTCACTTTGAAAGGACCTAGATCGAGTCAAACTTAGCCTGACCACAACCCATAAGATCGTGACTTGATCGAGTCAGCCCGTGCAGCAACCATCTCCATGAACTCACTGTCTTTCTCCCCCATTTTTCTTTCTTCTCTGCCAGTCTCTTTTTCCTCTCCCCCCTTTCTCTTTTTTCCTTGCCCCAGCAAGATTGCTGGATCGACCAACAACTTACACACGAGTTAGTGCGTCTGCGACTTAGATAGCGGTGCAGTGCGGCACCGATGTGCTGACTCAACTCAACTCGCTGCCTCCTTTTCTTTCTTCTTCCTTATTTCTCTTCTCTTTTTTATGAAGGTCTAGCAATGGCACTGGACTTAAACGAACTCATCTAGACATGCTCGAACTCACCCCAGCTTAACGTGGTGCAGCTTCTCTTCAACGAGGAAGATAATAGCGGGTTTCTGATCTGTATCTGTTTCTTTGAAATGAGAACATTGTACGACTTAGATTGATGCCATGAAGCTTGATGAAGTGAGAAATCACAGCTCTAGTGAGGTTTGCTCAATGGGTTCAGAGCTTGGAGATGACGACCAAGATTTTCTCGAGCAGCTGCAGGGAGTGGAGTTGCGGCCTTGTTGTTTAGGAGCTTTGTCCTTTATAATAAGCTCTGGATTTTTCAGAACCATCAAATGGAAATGGATGGTCAAGATTGTTCTTAAGGTGACACTTTCCTTCAATGGAAAGACTCCACCTGTTCTTTTTTTTTTCTTGTTGGCTGCAAAGATCCTTAATTGGGATGAAATGAAGGGCTAGATCATCCTAAATGGAGGGCTAAGATGAGGTAGAGGGTTCTAGCTTGGATCGCCAACTGGCATTGAAGCAAATTTCCATTTCTGGAAACTTCTTGTGGTGCGGCTCGTCTTGTGTTAGAGGCTGAGAACACACATATGTGCATCATCAGGCGGACCTACCATGGTTCTAGTTGGTTTTGTCTGCTCAACAAGATGGATGGTCTCAATCATCAAGAAGCGTCCTTGATGGAGGGCCATACCCCGGACAAACGGACGATGTCGATTTAAACTTTCACCTAGCGAAAGAAAGCTCCCTGGCCTTTCTCCATTTTCATCGGGTCAAACCCGGTTTGATTGGGTCGGCGAGTGCATGCACTCCACATGCACACATGTCAAAGGTGGGACCCACAGGGACGATCCTTATCAATTCACTCCGTCCATTCGCTTTATTATCTCACACTAGGGCTCAACCCAAAGAATGGGATAGATCCTAAACTCAGGTGGGTCATACTTAGTGTAATTTGAATTTTATACTTGATTATTATCAATCTAATGGTCAGCCCCATTCCAAATCGATTGTCAATGGTCATAAGGGTCAATTGAAGCATCTAGTGAAATCTATTAGTTAGTTTAGATTATTAGACTCCTTAGCAAATGATGAGAGATCTTAATCTAATAATCGAACTTAGATCCAATCATTGATCCTTAATTTTAATGGTCGAATCCTCAGATCCGACAACATAATTGTTTCATATTTACTTCTCACTAGTCCTAAACATCCTAAAGACTGTATAAGTGTAAATCTAACCACTGATCTCATACTTAGAGGGTCAATTAATTTCTTATAGGCTTGATCAACACCAATCCTATGGGTTCTAGGGGATCCAAGGACCATCCTCCTAGTGATTTACTGTTGGATTGAAGGCCTAACCCTTACATTCTAGTCGTGTGTCACTCGCAACCTATTTCTAAGGTTGATGATTGATGGATTTGATGATCCATCACTATAGGGTGGATGATTAGATTATCTTATTAAGGAAGTCAAGTCCTATAAATAGGTTCTTCGCATAACGTGATGGCCCATTTTTTAAAATCGATCGATGGATGACTCAATTTATGGGTGAGGATCTTTTTACTGGTCAAATTTAAGTTAGGATGAAAGTGAATATTTAGATGAGTTGGCTTTGTGTTTGTACTAAACTTGATTCTCATGGTAACACACGAGTACTGAAAAGTACGGGGTGTCATTCAAAGAGCTCACGTCACTTATCTCACATTATGGTTTTGGGGTTAGGTAGAGGTTAAGCTAGAAGAGTCCCCTTCTCCCTAATAACAAGTTGTGACTCTATTCTTTGAATGGACGATGCAAACACTCACAAGGATATTTTAATATCCTAAAATCCTTGCAATGTGTTTTAATTGAACTGGTCTTGATTATGCATGAATTTTTAAATCGTATCCACTTAGGGTCTTGTTAAGAGTGAAATATTGTATATTTTCCCCTTGTTATACATTAGTTTTATGAACATTAATGTCTTAATTGGGCTAATTGCACATGTTTTCTCCTACAATGTGATTTTGAGAGTTAAGGTGAAAATGATGCTTAAAGCATAGATTTAATGCTCAAAGAATTACCAAGTGAAAGATTGGATCTATGGAGGTCAAGATTGAAGAATTCAAGAGTCCAAGATCCTAGGAAACTAGGTGAAGAAGGAAGAAAATCAAATGGTCAAATTGTAGAAAATTGAAAGTGCAGAAATCGACCCTTTAATGACATTGATGACACTTTCGATGTCGTCGAAGCCACTTCGATCCCATCGCAAAATCATGAAAAATTTAATTTTATTGTTGGATATATTTATGCATTTTTTAATGTCATCAAGGACATGTTCGATGCCATCGAAGCCAAGTTTGATCCCATCGAAGGAGGTTTGATGACATCGAGAAAATATACAAATTTGAAAGTTCATTGCTGGACTATTTCCCAATTGCACTTGGACTCTTCGATAGGAGCTTATTGCCATCAAAGGTGCCATTGAAGCTGCAATAGTTGCGTAAAATCAAGTCAATTTTGAAGTCGGTGTGAATCAAGCCTATATAAAGGGATGTTTTAGGAGTTTCTAAACATGAATTATGATAAGAGTAGAGCGAGGAGTTTTAGAGCTTTAAGGAGTCATCCCTCCTCTTCAATCCTTAAGTTCTAGTTAGTTCTTATGTTTTTATGTTTGAGTTTTAATTCAATCATATCCATGATTGACTAATCTCTTAGCTAAGGCTAAGGGATGAAGCTTGTTGTTAATTTCTGTATTTGGTTTATTGGATTCAATAACATTATTTTGAATCATGATATTAGATTGATTCTATTTGAATTTACTTTAAGTCTTAGAGTTGTTTATGTCTGGATTTGTTGTGCACTTAGGGTACTGTCATGCCCCAAACTCGAGAACTGGCTTGCAAAATTATCAACCGTCGAATACGATGCTAATAACCTTCGCAGTACTCCATTCTCGACTCCCAGCTATCATACACCAAGTTCCAATCCTGGGATCCTACAAGGAAGATTTTTTAGGTGATTTTTTTAAGAAGCATAACCACAAAAGTACCCAAGTCATAAAACATCATCACCACATATCCACTAATATAATCTTTGAGTACAGTACTGAAAGGAAAATACATGATATAAAAAAAAATTCTATAAGATCGGGCACATGCTCTTGCCTCAATGCTGTTGTGGTCTAGTATAACCTGCACATAACGAACATGCATAAGCTTACTACGAAGCTTAGAGAGTGCGTGCACGTGTGCGCAATGCATGTGCCAAGCATACAAATTTCAGAGTAAGTGGAAATGATGGAAGGCTAAACTAGCAAGTCCATAAATGATGCTAGCCATACCAAGGCTATGCAATGCAAGGCCTACATGGCTGAATGTCATATGTTAGAGATGCAATGCAAACATGCTGATCCTCAACTAATCAACATATCAGAACAGTTTGTCATTGGAAATATCACCGAGGTCTAGTACACCCCAACACTGGTTGTCGCTCCATCGCGCACATGACTAAGGAACTGGAAGAGACCTCACTATCTGCCTTGCCAGTGGTATGCCAATGCCTACCCGGCTCGTCCATAGTGGACCTATTTACGAGCTAGTTAACCTAGCTTACAACCCCCTACCCTTGAGCGAATATGGTCACACTCATTTTCAACCGACTACGACATAATGGGAAACGCAGCCTATTGGAATTTAACACTCGGGCGCTCATGTTATCCACTCGGTCTCGACATTGAAGCATCCTACTAGTACCATGAGGGTTTAAGGACTTTCACCTAAGGACATCCATAGCACCCTAATGCTAGAACAAATATTTTTGGTATCTGATCTGGTCATCCACGATATGCCTATAGAGGTCATAACCCTGATGTTGCTAAGTAGTAAAGTGATTGTTGAGGCATTAAAAAAATGAATGAAGATAGAAAAGATCAATAGACTGCAATTAGAAGAAATATATGAGCAAAGATGAAATAAAGTATATCTTTATATGATTGCACGCATCGACGCAAACCATATTGATTGCGCGGGACCGCGTAAATGACCATATTGGTTGTGCGATCATTCGCAAAGGGTTGTATGGTCTATTTTGCATGAACGGTTGGATTTAAAGAAAGGTGGGCCCCATGGCACAGAGATCGAGGGTTCGTAGGTGTGGAGGTCTATAAATACCCCACTCCCCCTCTCATTTGAGGAGGTTGAAGATTTTGAAGAAGATCAGAGCTCCAAAGAAGAGGAGAAGACTGAACGTATTAGAAGACAGGAGTAAGGGTTTGAGCACAGCCGTGCAATAGCATACTATTGCGTGGGCCCACATAACAGTGTTTTTACGCGGCCAGTAATGATCAATGGCTGATATCCTGCTGAAATTGTCAATCTTGGTTTTCACAATCTTCACTTCTCCTTTTGCACAAGGATATGAGCTCGAGAAAGGGAGATCAGATGATCAAATTCGTACAATATTCATCTTAAAGAGATGATCAAATCACAAGTCGAAATGCTGCCGAATTTGATATTTAGATTCAATATTCGAACTCTTTCCATTTCTTTATTTTAAGTAATCTATCTCAGAATCAAGAGAATCAAAGGATGTAAACAAACTCATATGAATAAATATGATGATTGTTCTTAATACACTCTCTCTGTTATGCTTGAATAAGATATTCTCCCAAATCGAATGCATTTGTTTCTTGTCAAAACAAAATGGCAACTCTGCTGGGGACTCTATCTTATTTAAGAATAACATTGAGAAGGTTATGGGAACTTTTGTCATAGTTTGGTGTCGAAAGACGCCAAAATGGCGACTCTCAATGGGGACATCCTCCCCTTCATCTTTAAGATAAAATGTTTTATCACCTGAATGCCGATTTTGATTTAATATTTTGTTCAAAGGTAAGAAGATAAAATCACAAATTACATCGAAATCATGAACCTAACAAAGAAGGTGAATTTCTACTTCACTGCGACCGGATTCGTGGTGGAATATGTGACAGTTGAGCTTATAGCCTGTAAAGACCAATATCCTACAAGCAAAAATGATAAGCCGCAAGTTATGGTCGAGGTCATATCCGTCTTGCTGCTGGCACAAGAAAAGGATGATGGTTGGGTTGTTATATCGTCTCGAAAGATGAGAACCTAAAATGCAACAACCACCAGAATAAATGCATCACCAAAAAGGGTTAAAGGACCTATGACGCGAAATTTGGCAAGAAACAACCCTGAACTCGCCCTTCCGGCTCTGTACCCAGGGAGATCTGTTCCCTCTCTGACAGCCTAAGACTTTTCAGCATTGCCCATCGCAAAGGTCCGATGGACGAGAAAAGAAAAGGGTAAATCACTAATATACAATATAGTTTTTGCTTCATCCCCAAATACACCTCGGCAAGAAAAATCTCGGTCAGCCGAATTCTGTGAGAATAAGGAAAACCTGAATGAAGTTCCTCTCCCAATAAATCCCATCATGTTTGGGGATTCTACTCCTACGACTGCCTCCTCAGACAATGTTGAAGCTATTGTATATATGTCAGGAACCAATCAAGGGTCACAGCCGACAACTGAAGATTGCATGGCCAAAATGGCCGAAGACAAAAGAATCTGATGAAAGAATGTAAAAGTCTTTGAGAAGCTTTGGCTACTTTGGCACACAATGTGGCTCGGATCATAGTCCCTCCAATGATGCCCACCATGAATGAGCAAGAACAATAACCAGAGGGCTCTCATATGCCGGGGGCAGGATCACTTGGGTCTGCTCCCGTGGCAAGGGTAATGACTCAAGAGGAAATACAACAGGTAGTTGCAGAAGCTGTTAGAATGGAAAAAGAATGAAAGAATACTGGATGATTCAGATATCGAACGCCATACCCAAGAGAAGTAGAAGATATCCCTTTTCCGGTCAGTTACAAACATCCCGATTTGCAAGACTTCAATGGAGATGGATCACCAGAGGAACATCTCATGCACCTCATCATGAGAATGAGAAATTTCTTTACTGTACCACATATTGCCTTCGGTTGTTTGGTTCCTCTTTGACAGGCAAAGCATTTTGATGGTACTCCAGTTTGGGGCCAGGGTCGATGTGAACTTGGGAATAAATGCAGGATGCGTTCATATCCAACTTCTTTTCATTAGAACGTGACGTCAGTGTTGCAGAATTGGCTTCTGTCAGACAGAGAGAAAATGAACCTGTGGAGAAATTCATTAACAGGTGGAAGACTTTGGGGGCTTCTTGTAGACAGTTGCTAGAAGAGAAGGATCAAGTGAACATGTGTTTGAATTCTATGGAGCCGGGAATTGCCTTCGGGCTTATGAGCGCTAATATAAAAACTTTCCAAGAATTAGCGATAAAAATGCATGCATTGGAATTAATGGCTAGGAAAATGCCAGCATTTCATATCAGAACGGATAGAAGAGGATCGAATAGATTGCTGGTAAATACCGTTGTTCAAGAAAGAAAGAAAAATACTTTATATAATAAGTGAGAAGGAAGAAAGAGAGAAGATTCAGATCAGTATAAAGATCGAGTAAATGATAAGCGAACCCGATCGAACGACTATCATAAAGAGTATGATTTTGAAAAAGAAGATGTCGTACCAATGATGGAACAACTATTGGCTGCCGGAACTATTCAGTTACCTCAGCCCAGGCGCCCAGAGGAAGTTGAAATGATTAAAGACAAGAGATATTACCATTATCATCGTTATGTTGGACATCCGACAGAAAATTATTTCACGTTAAAAGATATGTTGTAGAGAATGATAAAGCAAGGTGAAATAGTAATGAAAGAGGATGAGAAACAAGATAAGAAAGCAACTGTGAATGCCACATTTGCAGGAAATCTACGGAGGATTGGAAAAGATAAAGGGAAGGCTGTTGCGACAAGAGAATGGCTGGCAGCAATGGATTCGCTCAGAAATTCACGTTGTGATTCACAATTTGTTGAATCATCCTGTACAGAAATCAGTCATGGTTTAGTTTTTATTCGCCAGAGAGAGGATGAACCGCTAAGAGAATTCATTAATCGATTGAAGAGGTGAAAGAAGAAAAAGAACAAGTTAAGTTATGCTTGGAATACATAAGGCTAAGTATTGCGTTAAGTCTCATGGATTCGAATATATAGTCATTTCAAGACTGATTGAAGAGGCTTGCAGCTTACAAAGGATTATTACAAAAGTGTCTGACTATTATATAAGCCAGTTGGTTCCGAACATCAAGAGAAATCCAACTGATATAACTGAGGAAGAAAGAAAAATGAAGAATTGACAGAATGAGTAAGGAGGTTCAGATACAAGAATCATGAATGAACATACAACTAAGAAAATAAAGAAAGAATTTGCATAGCCCAAGGGTTGTAGGAAGTATTTATTCGAAGAAGATGATATACTTCCTATGCTGAACAAACTGCTGGTAACTGAAAAGATCAAATTGCCATGGCCGAAACGTCTAAAAGAAATGAAGAAAACAAGTGAAGGTGATTATTGTTATTACCATCATTTCCTCAGACATCAAATGGAGAATTGTTTCAGCTTGAAGAATAAATTATAGAAGATGATTGATAAAGGTGAAATTGTTATAAGGAAAGTGTATGAAATAAAAGAAGAAATAAGAGTACACAGGCCAGATTAGTGTAAGAATGGGGTCAATGCTAATCTCGGACGATCAATATGAAGTGATACAATGTCAGTATATTTGTTAAAGCTTGCGACATCGTGATTTTGATTACGAAGATTATCATAATAATGCTTCCTAATCAAAAGAGGGCATGACAAGTAGAAGGATGAAAGGAACGTAAAAGACAAAGTCATGTACTCTCCTTCATGAGAATGAATAAAAGGCATGAATTTTCAAGAAAAGCTTCTCAAATCATATTAGGCATATCAAGATTGAGCACGTTAATGATTGCTGTCAAGCATTGATGATTGCTGTTAAATGCTGATGGTTGTTGTCAAGCGTTGATGATGCATGTCAAGTGTTTGTAGTTGTCAAACGTTGATGATTTTTGTCAAGTATTACCACACGCCGATGATTATCGCCAAAATTATCAACAATTGTTGTCGTCATCAATCACTCATACGAACTCATTTTATCGACATTGCTATCATCCCTAACCTGATACACTATTTTAAAAATAATATGAATGTTCTCAGAACATTATCAGTAGCAGCAAAATATCAATTATTGATTCACCGATTTTAGCAGTGGAATGAACTATATAGCCAACCACATATAAAGTTGATGACAGCGATGGTAGCTTATCATTTAAGGTAGCCTAGCCAAGCCCTCAACGGCCAACTACACATAAGACCTATCATTATCGGCATTATATATATGTTATTCGGGTAGCAGTGAGAAGCCAGTGGCCCTAAAAGGCCCACCGGCCATCACATGCATACTCATGAGGGCAGTGGATGGAGCCAATGAGTAAAAGTCCCCAATGGCTAGTCACGTGTGAGACAATGCTGCCTATAGAGCTTCCGACAGCGTCACGGGGAATGATGAAAATACCCTCCCATGAATAGGTCCGACCTTGTAAGGGAAGAAAAAGTGAGCCACAGTGTGTACTCTGTGGCTTTGACCATAGATAGGCCAACCATGCATATGACCCCCCAAATTCCTGGCTTGATTTCAGTAGTAACTCATAAGGAAGGATTTTAGCTTACTCATTGATGGACTGGCGACCTTGGGTTTGGTACCCAAAGGTAGCACTTGTGTGCCCCGTGAACTCTAGAGAGTTACTGTGGCTAACCTTGTACGAAAATCCCACCGAGTTCACGCCCTGATAGCTTCATTGGGCCCCTCTGATGGATCGCAGTTTGCGAACTCCTCAGTCGCGATAAGTCCCGTGAACTTTAGAGAGTTACAGCGACCATTCATGTAAGACTCAACTCCAACTACTTATGAGTCTAAAAAACTGTGTTGCTCCACTACTCAAGAGCTTAAACTGTGTGGCTATCTGACTAAATTGAAATCTACTTCCGCCTACCAAGACAAAAATCATATAGGAAATCTCATACTAACAATCATAATAAATTGTTATTTTTATCTCAAGCCTTCATTGAATATCATGTTAGACAATTGTATAAATAAACATGCTTGAAATAAATTATGATTCGAAAATTTATGAGGAGATAAACTATCTCAAAATATCACGATACCTTCATTGATATATGTTAAAAGTCAAAAGAAGCTACATGTGATTAAAATAAAAATAAATAAAAAATAACAAATAAAATAAATTCTTTACAATTCATCTGTAACCCCCCAATACTCCTAAATATTTCTGCAAATCTTCCTTCAACTGAACTTAAGCTACGATGTGTTTTGATCTTACTTCAAGAATAATCTTTGTTTGATCTGGAATGCCAGCTAACTTGCCCTCCAAAGATGCAACTATCTCTTCATTCTTGATTAATTCAAATTCTTAGCATTGGCAAATTGAATACTGATTCGTAACTTCTCCTGGGTCTCCTTTATAGTTGAATCTTCTATATGATCTTTCAACTCCAGTTGTAAGATTTTCTCCTTCAGGATAACAATGCGACTTTGAATGATCATTCTGCTATCAGCACAAGCCTTCAACTTTTCCTAAAGAGTTAATTGCTCTTGGTTGAATTCAGAAATGGTAGAAGTGATAAGGGAAACCTTCTCTTTGGAAGAAGCTAGCTGTTATTCATATTCTAATATCTCTGGGGCGATGGTGACATTTTCTACTAATTCCAAAGAGATTATTGGATCACGAAATTTGAGAAGAGAATCGTGTATGACAGAAATATTAATCTTCGCCATTCTTGCAGTGCTGTCCAGGATTTCAATAGCAACATCCAGTTCCGACCACTGATCGGGATCTTTAAAAAAATGAACTATTGCTGATAAGAATTCCTCATCAAAATCAATTTATGTGCAGGAACCTTTTCGAAAGATAATAGATTAGACAAAGTGGCTATAGAATCAATGCTTGTTGTTCCGCTGCGAGGAAGAGTTCTTGTAAGAGAAAAAGGGAAGGAAATTAGAATAAGGCTAAGGGATATAGAAATACTGATAGAGCAAATGATATATATACCTGTTGCAGAAATATGGGCAACAAGGGGTTGAGTTTCCTTGACAGAAGAAGGGCCAGCTCCCAACATATCAGCAAAGGAAGGCGCTCTAGCCTCGGTGCTGGATTCGATAGTCGTAGGAGTGGCTAAGTCTGTCGGTTCTGTTGGGAAGACGATCCTGTGGGACACCGCCCTCGGTATGACTAGAGGAGCCAAGGGAGTTCCTGAAGAAACTAGCTGCATAACAGGAGGGACATCTTCGACAGGAATGTCACTTGCATTGTTACCCATAGCTAAAAATAACGAAAAAGAAAAATAACAATAATAATGATCGCAAGTGAAAAGCTAAAAGATAAAATCGCAAGAAATTTCTTACTCGGTGAATATCCATATTCTCCATAATCTAATGGTTTATCATCTTTCTCCTTTATTGTTGCTGGGGTCTTTGTAGGAATATTAATGTTGGGAAGAACTTCAACAGTGGAAGGAGGATGTTCTTCTCCAGTAAAAGTGCCTTCAACGACAGCATCATCTTCGTCATCAATGTTAACCTCTCCTTCCTCAAAATCATCATATTCGTCATCTTCTTTAGTGTTATATTCAACAGAAGTACCTTCAGATGAAAAAGATGAATTCTCTTCCTCTATGTCTTCGATTACGACTTGTTTCCCTTTAGAAGGGGAAATTTCACTACTTCCTAGTTGAAGGTCCTTATTGATTGGGATTGGAGAGGCCGAGGCAACAGCTCCTTCTTAATATGAAGGAGGAAAAGCCTGAGAACCGGTTCAAGACCTCATCATCAAAGAAGATGGACTAGGGTGAACGGGTCAAGGAGAAGGAGCAAGAACCGGATTATCTTGGGATGCAACAACATTCTCTTGAGTAGGAGAAGGAATCCACCACCTCTTCAACTATTCTATCAGAACGATCCCGTAGGACTTTTTCAAAGTCCATAACAACCCCATGAGCTATCCATCCTTCTAGGGTGTTAGCGAGTTTTCACTCGCGAATTGGATCATCTGCAGATATCTTCCTACAAAGGTGATTGGGAAAGGGGGCATGGCTCGTCTCTGGCACAAAGCCTATTCCTTCTCCAAGTCTGCGACCTTAAGATTCAGTGGCAAAATCCAGATTGTCTCAATCACAGGTAAGAATTTATTAACAAGATATGATTGATGCACCCACCACCTCATGTGACCATACGAAGCATGAGTGATGCGATTATTGCCCAGAATTATAAAAGTAGATCTGACTCGACCACCCAGTAGTTGCTTCCATATCATCACCCAGTTATATGGGCTAGTTCCATAGCTGCACATTCTCCTTGTTACTAATCCGCAATCTTCTGGCATGGCTTGATCAAAACCAAACTGGCGAGCAAACCGGCTCGGATAGTAGGGCTCCCTCTAAAACTCTACTCCCTCCCTTAATAGAAGGCTACAGGATCGAATCGAAAGGAAAAATGCTCTCCTGAAGTAAGTGATCCAGTGTCTACCTCATCTGTATCGATACAGGCAAAACTGGAAGAAATTAATTTTATCAGTGTCCAAGATGGTGTTAACAACCCAATCGTATGATCTTCTAACCATAGTCCCGTTTTAAAAGAACCATAGTGGGAGATGTGAAGGGTGAATGTATGCCTTCTCCGGAGCATCAAAAGTCAACGAAAAGTAGACACCTAGCCAACCTATGATATAGTGCCAGGAGTATAAACAGAAGAAGCGCCGACAGCGGGACTCTTTATATGAGATGTTATCTCTCCGAGAGCCCTATAAATCGAGCACAGGACTGGAGGGGCAAGAGAATGTTTGTGACCTTCTGCCATGGCACCAGCAACAACAAATACTGTAGAACGAATAGCATCTGCCCATTTTGAACTTGGAAGAACCACCACGCTCAGCCGATAAATGGGGAAAGCTACAAGCTCTCCATCGAAGCTATATTTTAGACGCTCTATTATCTTCTCGCGGAGATTTGTCAGCTCACATGAATGACAACTGCTCAATCTAAGAAAAGGAAGAGAAAGAGAACATATGGTGAGAAGTATGGAAATAAAGATGCAATGGAAATGATTGGTTCATGAAGAAGAAGATTATTGAATGGCCCTAGTGAAATGGGCAAGCCATTGCAGTGGCAAGATCTTGTGAATGTTGGGAAACTTAGACATCTCCTTAAAGAGTTCTATGGTTGTTTCCGAAATTGAGGCCACTTGGCCGGGTGAAGAAATGAACGTCAATTCTTCGTTCGTGGGTACAAATTCATCGTAGAATTTTCTGGTCAATGGAAGACCAGCAATTCAATGAAGATCCTAGAGGTTAATGCTCATCTCGCCTATTGAAAGATGGAAGGAGTTGGTTATGGGACACCAATAATTAAGGAAGCCTTTCAAGACGGAGGTCTCCCTGTAGAAATGCTGAGAAGTGACCTCTATTGCATTATATAGGTCAATCTTGATCAACACTTTAGAATGCTTATCTAAAATTATTGTTGCCCAATCAGAGTAGTAGTCACATGATGTTAAAAGGCCTCTGGTTCTAAATTCTTCACTACCCCTAAGCAATTCACAATCCCTGAAATGTCGCTGGAGTGCTTAGTAGAAATGGGTCAGAAATAGGGTGTGAGGATCATGAAAGGGAGTAAGGAAGATCATTGGATGGATGTCACCAATTTGTTGTCTTAGCTTCTTCACTAGTAAGACCCCTTTTAAGATTCTTGGTTACCTTGATAACCAGGATTCTGTGTAAGCCAATTTTTCCCTGTCCATTTGATCTGAAGGCTCGCAATTCAGAATGGATTGGTATCGGTGAAGGCTTAGAGGGATTATCATCAGACCTTGTCTATGAGGGTTATCAAATTTCATAATACCCTCAATGGCTCAGACTTCCTCCCAAGAATTCTGCAGTCTCTTCTTGTTGTGCTCTGTAATTTTCCCTTAAAATTCCTTGGCCTTGTTATGACGAAGCTTCTTCGATCTAAACTGGGGGTGTCCTCTCTGATATGAGGTTTCTGACTCATTGTAGGCAAATGAGTTGTGGTCTTCAGCCACTCTTCCCAGTCGGCCGTGTTTCGGTGGTCGTTCAATCTCACCCAGAGATATAGGCTTATGGATGGGGGAGTGTAGTGAAGAGAACCAGTCTGAGAAATCGAAAGTGGGGAGTATGGGCTTCTTTATATAAGTGGGACACTTGCTGGTAGTCTTGAAGCGCTTGCTTGGCGGTTGATCAGGAGATGGTGATGGTTCAATGGCATGGGTAGATGAAGGGTTTGGCAAGTCCTAGTGAGAAGGTTGTGTCATGGGAGGTTCAACAACACGGAAAGTCCTCTTAGTGCAGGCCATAGTGAAAAAGTTAAGTTCTGAAGAGGGTCTAAAAAAACTAAGTCTTGAAGATTCTACAAAGGGTCCTTTGTGCAGGTGCACGCAAACAAAATAAGTTGCGTGGAGCAGCGCAACTTCCAAAAGTCAGAAAGTCTGTTGTGCGGGTTCACGCAAACGAGAGTGGTTGCGCGGGGTAATAACGGACGAGTAGAGCTTCGCTAGGAAAATAGAGAGTGGGAAATAAGGAAAGGCTTCTGATATTTATAGGGAGTGTGGCCCGAGTGCGGTACTCGAGCCCCTTTATGCGGGTGTGTGTAAACGATTGCAAAAGGTGAAAGATAAGTTATAAACCCGTATCCTAATCCGTACTGTTCCGTCGACTCCCGTGATCTTTCCCATCGAATTCCGGCAACCCGCGACCTATAATCGACCTTTGCCCGTGACCCTAAGTCGTATCCCATAGATTTGAGTCGGCTTAATCCGAGACTTATACCATTGCGACCGCACCGTCGCTGCGGTTCCAACGCTGCGTCTTGCATACTGATCCGATACCCTAACCAAGAGATGTAGGCCCGCGTTCAGTTTGAAAAAATACCATGCATTTGCAATCCAAAGAGAATCTCTACAACATATTCCATTAATCAATCAATCAATCAATCAATCAATGCTTTCTTTCTCCTCAAGTCAAGCAACCCCAAAATCAACTCTTTCTCACCCTCTCTCTTACACACTCATACTTATCAAGTACACCATCACCTCACATCCATCACTCACCTCACATCCATCAACCATCACTTCTCTTACGACAACCCCCTCTCTCTCTCATTTCTCTAACACACTTTCCAAGCCATTCCAAAAGCAAAAAAAAAGTGGACGTCCAAGCCTTCTCATGAAGAGAAAAGTGTGATGTGTGTAGCCCACTTCCCACCCCAAAATCCTTCATCCTAGCCATTCAACTCTCATCGCCTTCCATCAAAGTGAAGCACATGGAGATCGACGTTCTATCGGACCAAGAAGATCAAACAGTGGGTGCTTTATAGGCTAGATTTTTTTATTTTGACGATGGGCCAAGTGAGGCCTACTGATTGATGGTAAGGATCTCACTTTGGACCCTAGGTGTGGCCGATGGCCCACCTTGATCCTCATGATCATTTCATGATGGGGTCATTTTCCATGGACCCCATCATGATGTTTATTTTCCTTGCATGAAAAGAGGCCATCTAGATCATCCATTTTGGGTGGAAAAGGAATCTCCACTATTGATATTTGATTTTGGTGGGCCCACATGTATTGGGACCCACTTGATGTATGATTAAATGCAAGGGAGGGCTCATAGTGGCAAAGCCCTCCATCACACGTGTCCCTTTCTCTCTCTCTCCCTCACTTTTTCATTTGTTTTTATGGTGTGATGATGTGACCATGTGGCCCACCTGGATGAACCCCCATCTTGATGTATGTATTACCTACTCCACCCAACCATTTTTTTGGTGTGGCCCATGTCTATAAGTGGGGCCCGCCTTAAATGTATGTGTTATGCCCAAACCGTCCAACGTCTAGGGACGCTAAACGTGAACTGGAAAAAAAAAAGAAATATTAGCTTAATTCACAAGCCTTAGAGAGGGTTGTCCATGTAAGCCCCACCATGATGAATGGATTTAATCTGCACCGTCCATTCCATTTCCCAGCTCATTTTAGACGTTGAGCTAAAAAATGAACCCAATCTGACTATCTGGTGGGCTATAGTATAGAAAATAGTACTGATACCATTGAAAGCCACTCTGACGTCTCTATACGCCAAAACATACTGAATATTGGGCTTGTTTAGTCGGTCTTGAGCCATGAAATGCAATGGTTGGGTCGAATTCTCTGGATGCGGGCCCCACCTACAAAAAAACCACTAAAAATTGGTTTTCAAAATTTTGAATAAGGCAGCAGTAGCTGCTGCTGCTGTTGACCATCAGAGGGTGCCAATAGCGTCCTGTTGTGGTGGACGCTTGAGGTAGGACGTGGGTCCCAACCGTGGGCCCCACCGTGATCTATGTTGACATCAACACCATGCATTTTAATGGGCCCCTTAGGGCAGTGGGCCCTCTAAAAGAATCAGCCATATACGAGCCCAGGTGGCCCACACGGCAGGGATTGAGCATCTACCATTGAAACCCTTTTCGGGTTGCAGAAGTTTTGAATCAATATGAAATTTATTTTTACTCTTCATCCGGGTCTGTGTGACCTCGTCAACAGATTGGATGTCAAATAAGCGTTATGGTGGGCCCTACATGGGACCCACCAATGATGTATGTGTTTTATTCACACCGTCCATGGCATTGGACGGTGGAACCCACCATGGCGTATGTGTTTTACCCACACCATCCACTCCCTTGGCTAGATGGTCAGTGGACCCTACCCGTGATGCATGTGTTGAATCCAAACCGTCTAACCATTTCGAAAGCCCATTTTAAGGCTTGAGACTAAAAATAAGATAGATCTAGGATCAGGTGGACCCACCATAAATGTGGACAGTGACGTCCACCGTTCAAACTTCTAAGGGCCATAGCAATTTCCACTCAAGCTTATATTTTTGTTTTCACTTCATCTATCACTATGTTAACTTATGAATAGGTTGGGTTTCAAATACATCATGGCGGGCCACTGGTGATGTGACCGGCCCTTTGATCAGGTGGACAACACCACAAAGAAATAGTGGGATTTGAACGCCTACCATTGAAACCTTTGGGGCCATGGAAGTTTTGTATCAATATGAGATTTGTTTCCCTCTTAAACCAGGTCTTTATGACCTTATGATCAGGCTGGTTGGCAAATAAACTTTATTGTGGGCCCTATGGTTTATTTAACCGTGAAAATTATTATCTCCATTGTTATTTGTGGTATGGTCCAAATGATCCTTCTATATAACTCTTTTAGGCATGTTATGAGGCCCATCTTGATGTATTTGTGGTCCATCCGTTGAGGCCTACCTTGATATATATGAGATCCATGTTATGAGGCCCATTTGATGTATTGGAGTCCCATGGGTCGAGGCCCAATGAAATGTATATAGGTCCATTACAATGTGTGATTTCACCGTGGTATATATAATGATGTCTATGGCGAGTCATGCCTTGGGAACAATGATGGTTTGATGTCCACATTGTAAGGATAATGTTGGTTAAATGTTCGCATTATGACTCTCCCTAGGGCCCATTGATAGGCCCATACTTGTTATGTGTAGGCTGTCTAGGCCCATCTTCGTTGTGAGGATAGTTCACCACCATATAACATGCTCAGTATAACTCCATGATTCATGAGTAGTGACTGATCATAGCATATGCCATTGGGTAGACCATTTACGGGACTCCTTATGAGATGGAGTGCCCCACATTATCACGTTGTACACGCAGGATTACTGCATGACTACATGGTGTGACTCATGCATCTCGCATATGTGTTACTTGATCATTGTACGCCCTAGTGACATCAAGGTCGTGGCTCCACAGGCACATCGTAGATGGCCATATCGGATATCGAAAATACTTGGTTCTAGCACTGTGGGCACTTAGGATGCCCTTGGGTGAAAGTCCTAGAACCTTTTTGGTACCAGGAGGTGCTCCAACAACTAGACCGAGTGGATACACGAGCACCCGAGTGCCGAATACTAGTAGGCCACGTCTCCCACTGTGTCGTGTTCGGTTGGAAGGAGGTGTGGCCTTTTTCGCCTGAATGAGGGGGCTATAAGCTAGGTTGAGTTTGACTAGCTCACAAATGAGTCCGCTATCGATGAGCTGGGTAGGTATTGACAGACTACTAGTCAGACGGATAGTGAGGTCTCTTCCACTTGCTGGGTTGTGCGGCTAGGGAGGCAGCAATCAGTGTAAAGTGTACTAGACCCCGGTGATATTCCAGAGAGAAACTATACTGATATGTGTACTTGATGAGGACTGGCATGCTTACTTTGCTTCTTACATATGACATTTGGCTACATAGGCCTAGCATCGCATGGCCTTGATATGACCGATAGCATTCATGCCTTGCATCACATAGCCTTGGTACGGCTGGTTGTATTCATGAACTTACCGCATATTTTCACATTACTCTGATATTGTATACTTGGCACTCGCCTTACGCACACACTTACACCACCCTCTAAGCTTTTGTAAGCTTATGCACGACCGTTGCATGTAGGTGTCATTGGATCGCAGCAGCGCTGAGGCAGGAGTGTGCATCAGTTTATTTTGGAGCCTTTTGATCACCTTGTATTTCTCTTTCTGCATTGTACTTAAAGTTTTTTATATAATGGATATGTGGTGATGTTGTTTTGTGACTTGGTTATGCTTATGGTTATGCTCCATTACAAAAAAAATTATACTGAAAATCCTCCTTGTAGGATCCCAGGATCGAAATCTGGCATACGAGTGCCGGGATCCGAGAATGGGGCACTACAGAGGTTGTCGGCGCCGGATTCGGCGATCGGAAATTTTGTGAGCCTGTTTTCTGAGTTTAGGGCATGACATAAGTGATTGATCCTAATTCTTTGATTCTAAAGAATAAAGAAAGGATCAAGGGGGCATCAGTTGAGGTATAAAAAAATGAATGAAGATAGAAAAGATCAAAAGACTATAATTAAAAGAAATATGTGAGCAAAGATGAAATAAAGTGTAACTTCATATGATTGCGCGTGTCTGCACAAACCATATTGGTTGCGCGGGACTGCACAAACGACCATATTGGTTGTGCCTTCATGCGCAAAGTGTTGTATGGGCTATTTTGCATAAACAGTTGGATATGAAAAAAGGTGGGCCCCATGGCACATAGATCGAGGGTTCGCATGTGTGGAGGTCTATAAATATCCCACTCCCCCTCTCATTTGAGGAGGTTAAAGATTTTGAAGAAGATCAGAGCTCCGAAGAATAGGAGAAGACTAAAGGTATTAGAAGACATGAGCAAGGGTTTGCGTCGAGCCGCGCAACAGCATACTGTTGCGCGGGCCCATGCAACATTGTTGTTGCGCGGCCAGTAATGATCAAGGGCTGATATGCTGCTGAAATTGTCAATCTTAGTTTTTACAATCTTCAGTTCTCCTTTTGCACAAGGATATGAGCTCAAGAAAGGGAGATCAAATGATCGAATCCGTACAATATTCCTCTTAAAGAGATGATCAAATCACAAGTCAAAATGCTGCCAGATTTGATATTCAAATTCAATATTTGAACTCTTTCTATTTCTGTATTTTAAGTAATCTATCTCAGAATCAAGGGAATCAAAGGATGTAAACGAACTTAATATGAATAAATATGATGATTGTTCTTAATACACTTTCTGTTATGATTGAATAAGATATTCTCCCAAATCGAATGCATTTGTTTCTTGTCGAAACAGTGATCGTGACATACAAGATGAAAAATGCATGAGTCATACCATTTAAGTCATGCACCAAACCTGCGCATATCGCACGATCATGTGGGGCAGCCCTATCTTATATGGGGTCCCCTAAGTATCCTAGCCTAAAGGCATATGCTATGATCAATCATCATCCACAACATGCATACAAATGATGCGTATGGGCATATATCTGGGCCTGATATCATTATACTAAGCATGTTCTCAGTGCATCCTACTAGGACAAGTGCACTTAGCATATTATTAGACATATCAGGCAATAATCGGCCTTAATTGGCACATCATATATAGAGAGTGGGAACCGAATGGTAGGTCCCACTAGAAATATAAAAGTCTGTGTAGTGTGGCGCATGTTAGACTAACATGGGCTCCTCATATAACCTGCAAGGCATGAATAAAATACATTTAACATGGCAGGGTCCACTGGGAGTAACCCAGATGGACACCCACACATACCACATGTGTCTCACTAGGCTACCAATCCATTTGGGCACACATCCCACTAATGACATCCCAAAATAATTAGATTATCAATGGCATTACTATAATCACTTTAGTAGAATGATCTACACTGTCTGATCATTGCTAACATAAATAAATGGTTACAGATCATTGGTTAGTCACTAGAATGTGATCACATGCTCATGGCTCATATGAGGCCCACCTGAAATTTGGATGCATCTGAAACTTGGTCTAACCCCTCAACTAAGTGGGACACACATATTGGATGGATTGGATTCGTGAACCACATCTTGTTGGGCCCAACAAACAATTAAGAATATTTTAATGAAGGGTGACCCCCCTCATCTTTGCGTGTGGTGTGGCTGGCACAAGTCACTGGTCACTGATGGACTTGGTTTTTTTTTAAAAAAAAACCTAGGCCCACCATGGCATGGTGCATCTAATTGATGGAGGCCCACATAGTCGACTTCATGGGAAGTCCCCATGTGCTGGAACACATAGAACCTTTTCCTATATATATATATATATATACATACATATAATTGTTAGTTGGTTAGTACACCCCACTATTAGTCCACACTTCACTGTTAGCCACTCCCACTAGGGATCCATACCAAACCTAAGTGTCGAAATGAGGTATCTTAGTCTACCACCTAAGCTATGGATCAGGGTGTATATATATAATATGTCACGCCCTAAAATCGGTAATCGGATTCACAGGAATCCCGATTGTTGAATCCGGTGCCGACAGCCTCCGTAGTACCCCATTCTCGGCTCCTAGCGTTCATACGCCAGATTCCGATCCTGGGATCCTACAAGGAGGATTTTTCAACGTACATTTAACTCATAATAAGCATAACCACAAGATTACCTAATTCACAAAGGCAACATCATCATCACATATCCACTAATATAATCATTTGAGTACAATGCTGAAGGGAAAATACATCAATCGAAAATCAAGCTCTCGAAGACCACTGCACGCTCCAAGCTCAACACTGCTGTAACCTAACATCACCTGCATACATCTATCGTGCATAAGCTTATAGAAAGCTTAGAGGGTGGAGTAAGTGTGTGCACAAGGTAAGTGTCAAGTATGCAATACAATGCCATAAATCATACAATGGAATAAATAGAAATACTGACAAGATAAGATATCAGAGTAAGCGGAATTATATTGGTAAGTCCACCAGTCATACAATATCAGAGTAATGCAAAAACATGCTGATAAGCCCATAAATACTATCAGCCTTATCTAGGCTATGCGATGCAAGAATATAATAAACCAATATCATATACCGAGGATGCAATGTAGATCAGTTATGTAATGGGGAGACATAGTAAGCCAAATATCAGATACTGAGTCCACAAATATTGTTAACCTTAATTATGTTATGCAATATAGAAGCACAGTAAACTAAATGCTATGTGCTGAAGATGCAATGCGATGCGAATGAAATGACCAAGCTAGAGTGTGAAGTCGGGATGATAGTACGTAGTATCGCAAGCTACGGGGTCCATCACAAGGGACTTCTATCTAAACCAGTCCCATACCTAAATTTGGATAGCCAGACTCAATGTAGTAGACTCCTGATCTCAGGTTAGTCGCGCGCCCAACCGAAATCCTTGCCATTACGAAGGTACACAACAATTAGTTGCGCACCACCAACCCGAGTGGATAGTAAATGAATGAATGAATGAATATGCAACTCCTACTCAATGAGTCCACATATCAGTATGGTTACTCTCTGAAAAATCACCGGGGTCTATTACACTCCAAACTAGGTTGCCGCCCCATCGCGTGCAAAAAGGTGAGTGGAAGAGACCTCACTATCCGCCTGCCAATATCGGGCTCGACACGTCGATAGTGGACCCATTCCTCGAGCTGGTCAAACTCAGCTTAGCATTGCCCCCTCCTCTCAGGCGGGTAAGGTCCTACCCCCTTCCAACTGACCATGGCACAGTGAGAGACGTGACCTATCAGTATACGACCCTCATGTGATTATGCATCTACTCGGTCTAGACGTTGGAGCAACCTCTGGAACCAAGAGGGTTTAGGAACTTTCACCTAGGGATATCTATAGCACCCCATGTAGAACAGATTTCTGGTGTCTCATCTGGCTATCCACGATATGCTTGTGGAGGCTACGACCCTGATGTTGCTAAGGCGTATAGTAATCACAGCACACAATGCAAGATGCATGAGTCATACAATCCAGTCATGCATCAATCCTGCATATACCGGGCACTCATGTGAGATAACCTCTGCCTATCAGGGAGTCTCATAACATCTTGCCCAATGACATATGCAATGGTCAATCACATCTCATAACAAACATACAGATGATGCGAATGGGCATGTATCATGATGTTATGCTGTCACATACTCATAATCGGTATCAATAACCGACATCAACAATCGACCTCGACAATGAGGACATTTAACCAACATTGCCCCCAAGGAATGACCACATAGAGCCAAACATATAATGGGCCCACGGCCTCACACAAAGTCCTAATATATAACACGATGGGCCTTACTCAAGGGTTTAATACACATCACAATGGGCCTTTCACATGGGCCTAACATAGATCACAATGGCTCCATCGCCTGGCCCTCAAATGCATCACAATGGGCCTCATCACATAGGCCTCGACAATCGGAATTGGCCTATACAATCGGCCTCAACAAATCAGAATCAGCCTCGATAATCGAAATCGATCGATAGTCGAAATCGGTAACCGGCCACAACAATCGGGATCGATCGATAATCAGAATCAGCAAATCGGTCACATCAATCGGAATTGGCAGTCGGTCACGACAATCAGAATCGATCGATAATCAAAATTGGCAAAGTGGTCGTGTCAATCAGAATTGGCAATTGGTCACGACAATCGGGATCGATCGGTAATCAGAATCAGTAAATCGATCACATCAATCGAAATCGGCAATCGGTCATGTCGATCAGAATCGACAATTGGTCACAACAATCGGGATCGATCGATTATCGACAATCGGCCACAACAAATAAGAATCGGTAATTGGCCTCGATCGATAATCGACAATCCGCCAATCAAGGGAAAGGTCACAATGTAGACATCTAACCATCATTGCCCAACAATGTGGACATCTATCTAACATTGCTCCCAACGAGTGACCCACATAAGGCCAAACATAGAGTGGGCCCATGGCCTCACACAATGGTCTCATAAATCAAGCGGGTCGCATCACATGGGCCTAATGCACATCGCTATGGGCCGCATCACATGGGTCGAAAATACATCGAAAATGGTCCTCATCATATGAGCAGGAATATTGTAACACCCTGGATTTTTGGCAACCTAAAGTTAGATGTCCTTAGGCCATGGGTCAACCATAACACTCTCAAAGCTCAATCCCAAAGCATAAAGTTCCTTTTTAACCCTTTTCCTTCGAGATCTCATCTTTCACCATCCTATTCTTTAAATTTTTCTAAGCACATTCACAATACACACCAATTCTAGGGTATAAATGATGAAGAACAATACCGAAACTAAAACTTACCATAAATAGTAACTAAATGGATAAAATGGGTTTTTAACCCTTAACCTTTTGAAATCTAACAAAATAAATAGGTTAATTGGATAGATTAACTTCTCCTACCCCAAAATCATATATTGTACATCGTGTAACTCATTCTCGTTTACAAATGAGACCCGATAATGCCTCAATGGACTCGTGGGCCCAAACAACTCAATTCGGGGGGACCCGGGGTGCCGGCAACCCCGGGGGTGGGGGGGAGGACATCGCCCCTGGGGCGAGCCCTATCCCATATGTCCAGTGATCGGCGAGGGGCTCGCCGGTTTGGCGAGGCCTCATCCGTACAGCGGATTGGGCAACCCGTTTTCTGCATTTTTCTACGCATTTTATCCAACTTTGAAAAATCATATCTCCATCGTTATAACTCCGACTTAGGTGATTCAAAAACCATATTGAAGCTAAATGAGTCTAGTTTTATATAAAAATATGTGAAAAATATAATAAAATATTTAATATAGTTTAAAGTAGGGTGTTTGACAACTATCCGAAAATTGCTTGTTGGACAGCTACTGCTTCTGGAATTTTTAGAATTTTTCTACAACACGAAATCTCACGAAATTTGGGGGAAATGGGGTAAGATTGATGATGAACTACATGAAAAATAATTAAAATAATATAATAATTAGAAGTACCAAAAATGGGGCATAGAATGGCCCTAGGATCGTATTTTGCCATAATTAGGGTAGAATTTGGTTAAGTACTAAACTGAATACTCGCTAGAATTAGCTTGAACCACTTTAAATATGAACTAGGAGACCCAAAATGAGTAAGACCGCTAATGCTACGTTACCTAAAAACCTAGGATTCAACTCTAAACCCAGTTGCTCTCGGGAGTACTTTGAAACTTCGTGTGGGACCTGGACCGCACGTCGAAAGTCCGATAGGGATGATCTTAGACATTTATGGTTACCTTGTTGGGATTGGTTATCACCTCAAAAAGCAAGTCCAGATGATGTCCTGGGTCGATTTATTTGAGTCCGGAGTGAAGAGTGTGAGAACGGTGAGAAATTAAATATGATTTTATGAAATCTGAGTCGTGTCGCTTGCGCGACGATTTTAAGCAATCTGACCGTTGGATTCTGACCCAATTTCACCCTTGGATCAGGGAAGATGGCCCAGGCATGTCATAGTGCCGGTGGACCTGATCGAGTTTCGGTGACCGTTGAATTGAGATTGGTCCGCCATGAGCGATCTGTAAATCCGATCGGTACAAAAACTCAGCCTGACCTAGATCCATGGTCAGTGAGCTTAAGTCCCACCGCACATGGAAAAGAGACCACTAAAAGTGCTCCATTGGATCGAAATAGACCCGATTTGGTTATAACCTAAGTATAGCTTGGCCCTGGGGCTATTTTCATCAATTTTAGGCCTATATAAAGACCTTAAAACCCTCATTCTCAACTTCATACGAATTTCCTAAACCCTAGCTAAGAGAGAGAGAGAGGAAAAGAGAGAGAAAGTGAGAGAGAAGTTGGTGAATCATCTTGAGATTCTTCCCTATTACTCTGTGTACCTAAACCAATGCATCTGAATCGTTATTCCGGCGATTCTAAGGTCATTCTTGGGTAAGTCAATCTAACCCTAGCTTGTTTTGGAGATTAGAATAGTCTAAGTGTTGTTGTAGCTAATCTAAATCCTGCTTTAAGTTATCTAGTTGCCGTTGACGAAGACTATTCGTCTGAATCAGATCCGTTGCTCATTTTCTGGTTCAAGGTGCGGACTATATTCGTATGGGTTATGGTTTTCAAGGCTTTCAATGTCAGATAATGGTTTATTATTGTTGTGGGTGTAATTTCACATGCCAAATGCAATGTTTCTACTGTGTTCCTGATATATATGAGTTATGTTGAGATTTGTGTATTCTATGTATATGTAGAAAGTATCGTATATGTACGAAATATGAACATGTGTTTGCCATGATTAATTATCGTGTACTTGTGCTAGTAGTATGTGTGTCAACTCCTTGGCAAAAGGAATTGTCCCAATGTGTGTTATCACCAACATATGTCATGTATGTTGGAATATGTAGTCTAAGTGTTTGTAGAAATGTCTGAATGATCAAGTGTAATATATTATCCTGTTTACGAACGTTGAGAAGAGATTCTCAACTATCCTATTTGTGTGTATGATTTCTTACATGCAATATGCATTCTTTGTTGGTTAAATTTAAGCATTTCTTATATGTAAATTCATGTTAAGTTGATATTCTTCAAATGCTCACATACTGTATGATTTGAATTGTTGTTCCATTACTGTCCTAAATTGTTAATATGAATATCTGTTATAATTGAATGTGTTTGGGACTATGAAATAGTCCAGGAAATCGGTAATTGACCTTGAGCTCATGGTCGAGGTTGCTTTCGCCACGTAGGATGTGTTTGACGAACCCGAGTCGTATTAGGGTTGTCGGCAGTGGTTTGGCCACACAGAGTGTTTGCGCACTCTATGTCGTTCAACTTAACGTGTGCTCGCGCTAGTCGAGCTCGTCAAGTAACCCGATTGTCTCGATGTATGTACAACATGTATGGATGCTATTGTTTGAATCTAGGGTACCCAACTTACCGATGAAATCCCTTTAATCGTTGTACCTTGATCTGCTAAGACTCATGAGCCGGACATGGTGGCATGGGACACCGTGGTCGAGCTGTCGGCCTACGCTAGGGTGATGAGCCTCCCCGTAGTGACCAGTGAGCACACCAGACTCGTGAGCCGATTATGGTAGTATGGGACACTATATTCGCGCTGTCGGCCTACATTGATTGGTGACAAGCCCTTTGTAGTGACCTCGAGCATACCACGATACTACATTAAGGCGCTGAGCCTTAGCGTAGTAACTAAGGTATGATAGGCGTGCATTGATTGGTGACGAGCCCTTTGTAGCGACCTAGAACCATATGATCGTATGAGAATGCCTAGGACTGACGACCCTAGAATGGATCACTGTTTGGGATTGATATGAGGAAGGTACTTTAGCTTCCCAATCCTGCTATATAAAAAGGACTAATAACAACTTGGTAATCATGTTCATACACCGCATTGCATGTGCGTAGGAGTTGTTGGCACTGTGGGAGGTTGTCATGCATAATGTAAGATGAAGACGCTGAGGGAGTGCAGGCGAGGGCATGCATCATTTCTACATACATCCTTGTATTAACAAGAGTACTTTAGACATGTTTGATTGTATTGCCTTATCATTACTGCTTGATTGATTTGATATCATGTTAACTTTTACTGTATAGTTCCACTGAGTTGATCACTCACTCCCACGTTCTGGGACGGTGTTTAAACACCAACCAGACTCTGTCTTAGATGCAGATCATGACGCGACCCCTGAGGCAGAGCAGGAGTATGAGGACGATGAGGACTCGTTTTCTATTATGCAGTTCTCAGGCGGGTTCATGTGAGCCGTGTCCTGAGTTACGGGGATTCAGGGCTTATTTTATAATGGTTTATTTCATTTTGATACTTATATTTTGAAACAAACACTTGTAATTATGACCTGGCAGAGCATACATATCTCAGGGACTTATATATATATACTTCTTCAATCTTCCGCTTGCAGGTTTCACCTGTCCCTGGATTATGTTTGCAGTTTTGACTTAATCTACTTCACGTTTTATACACTAATACAGACAACATACATTCATCATTACATATGTTGCATAACTGATGTTTTGGAACTCGAGAGCTGAGATATGCTCAACCCCCGAATTTCAGGGTGTTACAAATATATCACAATGGCCTCACTAAATGGGTCGGAAACACATCTCAATGGGCCACAACGTATGGGCCGAGTATACATCTCAATGGGCCATGACCCATGGGCCCCATTACATCATAATGGGCCGCAACCCGTGGGCCTCAAATACAATAAGTGGGCCACATCAATGGGCCTCATACACATCAAGTGAGTTGCATCATATGTGCTGCACTAATGGGCCTCGCCCATTAGCCTCAGATATATCACAGTGGGCCATGTCTCATGGACCTAACAAGACAAACAGATGGCCCGCACATGGGCCAACACATCATGATGGGCCACATATGTCACAATGGGCCGCACTAATACATCAAGGTGGGCCTCAGGGATGGGCCACAAATATATCAAGGTGGGTCATAAAACATCATATTGGGCCTCGACAGAGGCCGTATATATACATAATAGGTGGGCCACACAAGTGGACGGTATGGACAAAGCACGCACAGCATGGTGGGCCTGTACAGTGTAGGTGGGCCTAGCACATGCAGCAAGTGGGCCCTGCGCCATTAAGACGGGTAGACAGTACGGATATAAAATACATACATCGGGGTGAGTCCCACCATCCAGCGGGCTAAATGGTGCGGATATACAATACATTTATCTTGGCGGAATCACACATTAAAATAGGCCTTATATACATCACATTGGGCCTTGACCCATGGGCCCCAAATACATCTAATGGCCGCATCACAGGGACCTCATATATATCAAGGTGGGCCTTAACAATGGGCCATAAATATGGTAAGTGGGCCACACTCAAATATAAGTGGTGATAATGATTTCCACTATTAAAATTCCCAAATCCCGCTATAACATTTATTTCCCATCCAATCTAATCATAAGATCTCAAGGATTTTAATGGTAGCCATCCAATCCTCACCGTGCACTGTGGTCCACTTGATAAATAAATCTGTATTAAGCCTTAAAATTATTTTCCAAAAATGGTTGGACGGTTTGGATGCAACACATGCATCATGGTGGGTCCCATAAGAATGGAAAAGGATGGACGGCATAGAGGAAGTACGTACCTACTGGTGGGGCCCACACTAACGAAAGGAATGGATTACAGTACATACATCAGTGGGTCCCATATAGGGCCCACCATAATGTTTACTTTCCATCTGACCCATGGATAAGGTCACTCAGACCTGGGGGTCCACCATACAGTTTATATGACATCCAAACTGTTGATAAGGTCACTCAGACCTAGGGCCCACTGTACTATTTATTTTCCACCCAAACCTAGGCCCACTGAAATGTTTATTTTCCACCCAAAGCTGGGCCCAACATAATGTTTACTTTCCATCCAAACTGGGGGCCCAACATGATGATTATTTTCAATCCAAACTATTCATAGGGTCACATGGGCCTAGGGTCCACCGTAATATTTATTTGCAATCCAATCTATTCATAAGGTCACGTGGACCAGGGGCCCACCATAATGTTTATTTTCATCCAATCGGTTCATAAGGTCCCGTGGACCAAGGGGGGCCCACAGTGGTGTTTATTTTCCAGCCAACCTGTTGATAAGGTCACGAGGACCTGGGGCCCATTGGAATGTTTATTTACATCCAATCTAGCCATAAGATCACGTGGACCAAGGGCCCACCAAAATGTCCATTTACATCCAATCCATCCAGGGGCCCACTGGAATGTTTATTGCCTTCCAAACGGTTCATAAGGTCACACGGTCAAGGAGAGGGCCCACCGTAACATTTATTTTCCACCCAATCTGTTGATTGGGTCACGTGGGCAGGGAGCCCACCGTGATATTTATCTGCCGTCCAACCTGTTTATAAGGTCACTTGGACCTGGGGGTGGGCGTGGGGCCCACCGAAATGTGGTTCACAAATCCAGCCCACCCATTATGTGTGTCCCACCTGGCTGAGGGTCTAGACCAAGTTTCAACCATATCCAAATTTCAGGTAGGCCCTCACCAGGTGTTTTTATATGTTTTAGGCTTGTCTTCACATGATTTTAGATGCTGTGGCCCACCTGAGTTCCGTATATGGCTGATTTTTGGGTTAACCCATAATTTAAAGGGGACGTGTCAAAAGCACGGTGTTGATGTCCGAAATGCATCACAGTGGGGCCCACAGCTAGGGCCGTGAGGCCCAGCTTGTCCGCTCACCCGTCAGGAGCAGGCGCTGCCTGCGTCTGCAGCAGCAGCGCTGCACCCTTCTTTCTTTTCCTTTTTTTTTAAAAATCAAGAATTCTTCAGGAATTCCCTAGGTAGGTCCTGCATCAGGTGAATCTGACCCAGCCATTGGTCGTTGTGGCTCGACACATTGTCGAGTCTAATATTAGATAGTTTTTTTGTTGTACAGAAATAACAGGGTGAAATTCTACGGTGTAAACACTGTTTCCTATACTAAGGCCCGCCAGGAAATCAGATCAGCCTCATTTTTCTGCTCAACGCCTAAAATGATCTGAGGAAGAGGATGGATGGCTTGGATTAAGTACATACATCGAGGTGGGGCCTGCATGAGTGGCCCACCATTTCTTCTTTTTTTAATCTTTGGTTAGCTCGTTAGTACACTCCCTGTCAGTACACGCACTCCATGTGAGTCACGCAGAGACGCTGGACGATATGAAGAAACACAAGACTCGTGGTGGGTCCCACACGGATGTGGTCCACATTTCATCAAGGTGGGTCCCACATAAACGTGGCCCACCTGATTTGAATCAATTTGATACTTGTGTGTTTCCACCACCATAAGGTAGGGTCCACATGACTTGGACGGTTGGATAAGACATACATCAAGATGGGGTCCATCCGGGTGAGCCACACGGCCACATCATCATACAAAAATGAGAAAGAGAGAGAGAGAGAGAAGCACCCACTTCAAGATCTCGAACTCTTCCTTCCACCGATGCGATCTAAAGCTCTAATGGATAAACTTTAATGGTTGAGATTGAAGTTAGATGGTAGAGATGGTAGGTAGGAAGGTGGGCCACACCTAGCTCTCTCATGGAGCATTGGACATGAGTTGCTTGGGAGGAAAATGAGAGAGAGAGAATGGAAGAGAGAGAGATGAGAGAGGGATTGAAAGAGAGAGAGAGTGATGGGATGAGTGATGGGGTGTGTAAGAGATGGGATGGGAAAGTTGACTTTGGGGATGGTGTTGTGTACTTGGGGATGGGATAGGGTACTTGATTTGATGAGTTGTGTACTTTGATTGATTGATGAGATTGATTTGACATTTGGTAGAGATTCTCTCGAAGTTCGCAACATGCGGTGTTTTCCTCGAATTGAAGGCAGGCCGGCATCTTCTAGCCTGGGTATCGGGTTGGTGCATGAGTCGCGACGTTGGAACCACGGCGACGACACGGTCGCCAGGGTACAGGTTTCGGTTCGAGTCAACTCAAATATAAGGGACATGACTCAGGACCGTGCGCAAACATCAGATACGAGTCAAGGATTGCCGGATTTCGACCGGAAGGACCGCGGAAACCGACGGAACGGTACAGTTTAGGATACGGGCCTTAAATAATACATATGTGGTGGAGCTAAATTTTGGGCCTCTCAATAACTATATGTTCTCCTCATTAAAGCCCAATCCAAAACTCATTAAGTCCACTATGAATACATCGGTGTGTATTGGACTTAAGGCCACCCAATATGATAGGAATTTATGAATATCTTAAATAGTCATAATAGGCTTCTAATCACCCAATATAATGCAATGATCAAACCGTGGAGTACGCAATTAGATTGTTAGTAGGATATTCATACATAAGAAGGGATGTTAATTTATAGAAAGAAGTAATAATTAAAATTACGATTAAGTACCCTAGTTTAGAAATTACAAGGAATACAATTTGATTAATCATGATTAAGAAAGAAGAGAAAAGTATTTTGTAGTCGAAAGTATCAAGCTACAAGACCACAAGTTGTCAGCATCATGTAGGAATTGGTTACCCAGGTACACGATTCTTTAATAATCTTGCACCCTGCATATCGGCATGCATTGAGTTCTAGTCATCATTGAATTACTTGTTATTAGCATCACTATACATTCCATGAAATGATATATGATGAGGAATAGTAACCAAATTCTTTACAACATCACGGATTGACCGTATTACGATAAGGATGATGATATTAAATCATGGACACTAGAAATATGAAAATAGTAGGGGATAATGTGCCCCTTAGGTTGAGAGACCCTAAACCCCAATGGTACCTTGGGATGCTCACCGTTGGGCCAGGTGGATACATGGGCCATGGATTTGACTCCCACTGATGAGGCCAGGTTGAGAAGGGGTATGTCCGACCTGCCTTAGGGCTGAGGTGGTAAATAGGGACCGGTTTGACCCGCCGGTGAGGAGAAGTGCGAACGACGTCCACTACTAGTGTACAAAATGTTGGTTGTAACCCCATTGGTGGGTCGTGAGGTCGATTGCTGGTGTCTGGCGCATGGGCATCGACCCCGATGGATCCTAAGTTCCAACAATATATTGATCATAGTCAATATGATGATGTTCAGGAGAAGTGCGGTCAAGTCCGTGGTGAGAGGACTATTGGCAGGTGTTTCTATAGTTAGCATACAGTTATTTCATGCATTTCACAAATGATCACGCTCCATCATTCATTGACACATCGCTTTGTACAGTTTATTACTTTTGGCAGTTCTTTCATTACATCTTTTATGTTAACTTATCTTGCATACTTATAATGAGGACCTTGCATTTGTCAATTATATCTTTTATGTTAACCTATCTTGCGTACTTACCATGAAAACTTTGCACTTGTTACAGTTATAAGACTCACTTGTCTTTTAACCACTCAGGTAAATGATCTAAAGAAGAAAAACAAGTAGCGACTACAAATTAGGTGCCACATCAAGGGACTGATTTAACTTTTAAAAATTTTGAATTGTACATGATGTACATATGTATCCGCAGATAGATGTTGTACTTTTGGAATTTTGTAGTACCTAGTTTACTTGTATGCAGATGTTACTTATCTTATCTCTGAGGTTTCTTTTGTGAAGTATGAATAGTGAGATTTATCCTTTACATTACCTTGCCGAACGCCGAGATTGGGGCTTAGTGTGTGAGCATCGGGTACCAATCCAGGAGTTCGACTTGTCGCGCGCCAGATCCGGTAGATATAGTGGTATTCTAAGGCTATTGGGTCTGGGCTGTGACAACATGTCTTACACATGAACAAATGTATTGAAGTACACTTGCACATACCATCATTCTATACTACATGAGTATGATCAATATCAAAATGGTTAAGTAGATGAATTTAGTATGCTAGGGAGTGGAACAACATTAATCAAGTATTAAATCACATGCTTCTATTAACCACAATTACGGACATCACTAATATCATCCATAACTATCATAATCATGAGCATTAATTGTAATAAGAGTTACACCATATCCTTCGCAAGATAGATATTACATTAGTGGCTTTGGCCCGATATGATTTTTCTTCTATTCAAATCACATGGTTATACCCTAACCAGGCCTTATGGTTAATGAGTGGTGGTGACGCAAAGTACATGCACCAAGTGGTTATGAGATGAAAGGCTTAGACATAACATATAGTAAATGAGCCACAGGATGAATGGTGCTAGCGAAACTCATATAATGTAGTGAACTTCATCTTCACGTGGGTTGTTAGTAGATTGGATTTACAAATAATTATTGTAGTAGTTCTATAATGGTTTGGAAGGCACATGTAAACTTCATAAGATATAGTGAGCCCTAAGTTGAATGACTTGGTATATAATATACAGATAAGAGTTAGTTACGGTTGGATAATGCAGGTTTATCTTATACAACGTAGTGGGTCCTACTTCCAAATGGTACTACAAGCAGATGGGTCCACACATAAACATTACGGTGGGTCCCAACAAGTAGATAGTATTGGTATCTCACATAAATTAAGGTAATACAAGGAAGAACAGTTCAGATGCACAAGGCACACATCAACGGGCTCCATCATCAAACTATTTGGTTAGTAAAACAATTGAACAGTGGGAATAAAATACATACATTTAGTGGGTTCACAAGTGTTTGAAAGTTATACGTTCAATTAACACTATTTCATGTCGTCTGACTTATTTAGGAATTGGATCTAGGTCATTTTGGAATCATATTCTAGATTTAACTAGCCTAATAAATAAATGATGAAATATGCAATACTCACATTAAGGTAGGGTCAATAATCAATCTGACACACGCCCTAAGTTCACATACAGAATAGGTTACACCATCAGCATAGTCCACGAGCCTAAGCAATCACACAATTCTAATATACCCACATGGTCTTATGACCACTCCATTATTAGAAGTCCGTATGGTTAAGTGGCCACACCAATGTCACCCTACCCATCATAATAAAGGATTTAAGGTCACATGGTTACTTATTTTTACTACACCATAACTCATACATCTATGTGCAACTACTATATTAAGCTCCCACATGGTCAGGTTGTCGATGCCATAATTTCACTTGATTAAGTGGACATACAATTAGTATCATAGTCTAGTAACCGCATCTCAAAGCATCCAAGGCACAATCACAAGCATACCCACCATACTTGGTTACACTATGTTACACTAACTCTTAAACTATGATCGCCCTATACTTCATACAGAGAACAACTTAGATTTGATGTCACATGATCAAGAGGCCAGGAACTAGCTTCCATCACATCAGATATAGTTTAGTGGTCCCCGGATCTGCCTCACCTATGAGCATAATGTAAAGGTTGTATTTATGTCGCATGACACCGAATTGAGGGCCACTCCATTGTCAAGTTATATAATCCAACCCATATCATAACTCTCATGACTAAGAAAATCTGCACGTACAACCTGATTGTTCATGGTTTAAGTGTCTATGACCATGCCCATTAGCACGTGGTCATGTCATTGGGTGGTCACCAATGCTACCTGATTTTATGTAGTTGGTTGGCCTTGTGTGGATTTCGCAATTATACGGTTAGACGACCACATATACTCCACAATTGCATAGGATTAGGTGGTCATACATATGTCACACACACACATGATTAAGGGGCTAAACATGTATATCACACCCTCACACCACTAGTGTCTACATATTTGTTATAATTGAACATGTATATGGGTTTAAACACATATCATATGATCCTACTACTTAGGGTCGCACTCTAACCAAAGTGCCAAATGGTGAAAGGCTGTGCACTCGTTATATAATTAGGTAATCTAAGGCAGCAACATATTACAACGCATATCACATACCAAGTGGTGAAGGACTATACACACAACACAATTTCACGTGATTCAATATAGTATACATTTAATACATGTAGATCACAAACTCTTGCCGAAGAGGGCCAATGGTTGGCCTAAATAAGGCTACTATTGATGGGCCCACATGACATGTACTCAAAATGGGCCTTAACATTCTTGGGCCCACACATCAATGGAATTCAAATGGGTTCTATGTGGTGGATCTCATGGGGTTATGCATTCATCATACTTACATCAATTGTAGGCTGTCCATGCACTACATGGTCACATGATTGTACACCATCAATATATAGAAATTTTAATAGAGATCGGTACCATTCACATTCAATCTAATTTTGCATAATTAATGGGCCACCATTCCATGGTGGGCCTAGGGCTGAAAATCAAGTCAATCTATGGCACATGTGGGCCACACCACACAAAAATTGAGAGGATTACCCTCCATTAAAACATTCATGATTACTTGTCGGGCCACTGAGGCATGGATCACAAATCTAGCCCATCCATTATGTGTGTACCACTTAGTTGAGGGGTCAGTCCAAGTTTCAGATGCATCAAATTTCAAATGGACCCCACAAGTTCATTTATATACTTGAGCTCCGAGTTGTATGAACGATTCAAGGAGATCAAAGTTACATGGGTCCCAAAGTGATGTATTTATTACATATACACAATTCATCTATTTTTATTTTTATTTTTTATTTTTTTAGAGATCATTTTATAACATTATCCAAAAATGAATCATATCCAAAGATTATCTAGACCTCACCACAAACAGTAGTGGAGATATTTCACTGTTAAACAATTTACAAGGCCCACCTTAATGTTTATTTTAAATCCAATCTGTTCATAAGGTCATAAAGACTTGAATTAAGGGGAAAAATAAATTTCATACTGGCCCAAAACTTCTATGACCCAAAATTCAATGGTAGACATTCAATCCTCTACTGCTTTTGTAGTGTGGCCCACTTGATAGTTAGATCTATCTTATTTTTCTTCTCAAGTCTTAAGATAAGCTCGCCAAATGAATGGACGGTTTGGATATAACACATACCTCATGATTAGATTGATCCAGCTTCCTATTTTTTTGTATTGTATTTTTATTTATTTATTTATTTTTAATGGTGTGGGCCACCTAAGTTCCACGTACAACTGATTTTTGGGGCGACCCATTCTTTAAAGGGGACCCATCAAATGCACGTTGTAGATGTTCGAATTACATTAAGGTGGGACCTGTGGTGGGGCCCACGTCCCTGCCTGTTGGGGCACCGGGACGCTGCTGGCTGCAGTGTCCAGAGACGCTGGCAGCAACAACGTCACCCCCCTTGCTTTTATTTTATTTTTAAAATTTTTTTGTTTTCTCATGATATTTCATAGGTGGGGCCCACATCACGATGATCCACTCCATCTGTTACATTCTATGGCCCAGGACAAATCTAGCAAGCCCAATATTTAGTATTTTTTTATGTATAGAAACATCATAGTGGGCCCTAACAGTTAATCACTATTAACATAGTCTTTTTGGTGGTGTGGCCTACCAGAGATTTAGATTGGTTTCATTTTTCAGCTCAACTCCTAAAATGAGATGGGGAATTAAATGGACAGTGTGGATTAAATACATACATTATGGGTGGGGCCCATTGTGGACCGATAGCCCCAACCCCCTTTTAATGAAAGCAGCTAGACACTACTTGCTACAGCGTCCTCTGGACAGTGGTAGCAATCAACGTTCACTCTCTTATTTATTTATTTATTTATTTAAATGTGGTGTGTGTGCACGTGTGTATGTGTGAGTGTGTGGCCAACCCAATGGGCCACACTTTGGACAGTTTAGATGGCCTACAAAATACTGGTGGGACCCACTATCAATGGCTTACAAATTATTTTTATTATTAATCTTTTTATATGCATTTTCCCATGAATCCACACCATTGAACACATCATTATCATCATATCATCACCATTATTGATCATCTTTATCACCATTAAACACATCATACTCTCCTATGTATCCACACCATTAATCACATCATTATCATCAAATCGTCACCACTAATAATCATATAAATAATCAAAAAGAAAACAAACCAAGAGTGGAGTGGGTGTACTCACCTTGATGAATTAGATAGATGGAAGGGATGGAGTTGATGGTTGAGATGGATGGAAAGGATGGGATTGATGGAGTTGATGGCCCACCAAGATCACTCCTCTCTCTCTCTCTCTTTGTGTAGAAATATGGTGAAATGTTAAGGAATAAAGGGATATATTAGAGAAATTGTTAAAATGTGGTTAAATTCAATTAATGTGATCTTGGTTAGCTTAAACTAAGATTATGACAATTAATTCATGATTTATAATTAATGGTGGATTAAAGGAGCATGGGATTACATGGTGTGATGATGTCATACATAGGGTATGGAATGGAGAGGTGTTGACTTTGGGGAGCACATGAGAGATGGGAGGTATGGGTGTGTGACATCACACACATGGGTAGAGATTCTCTCACTCATGTGTGGCATGTGCATGTGTGTATGACATGTGTTGTGCACATGTATGGAATGGAGTACATGGTGCCTTGCGCGCATGATATACTAATGATTCTTCACGGCGTATCTCACTAACGGAGTTTCATACAGACGCACGGGTTGTACCTCCACGTTCGCAGTGATGGGGTGGTCGATATGAAATAGGTTTTGGGGTCTTGAGGTTCCAGTCAGTTGAGTGTGTCTATGAACGGCCAATCCAGGTCTAGTTAAGGGCGTCGATCATTGTGTACATAAGCATAGAAAGTCGTATGGAATAGACGGGGTCTTACAGTGTGGTCCACCTGATAGATCTATCTCATTTTTGTCTCACTCCTTAGGACTAGCTCACCAAATGGGATGGACGGTGTGCAAATACAACCCTTACATCTAATGGGGTCCACAAATAAATGGTGCAGATGAAGCACCGCATCATGGTGGGGCCGTACATGGCACCGTCCAGATGGACAGTGCTGATAAAACACATACCATTTAAGGTGGGTCCCACGGAACTTGCTGACGTCTCACATTAGCTCTATAGCTAGTGTGAGATACACTAGCCAATCCACTAGTCCAGCAGGTGGGTCCCCACCTGGGGCCCACCAGATATATATATAGTATATATATATCATATATTATATATTATATTATTTATTATTTTTTTATTATTATTATTTGAAAGACCTTTAGTGTCCAGGCCCTGGACGGCTTGGACGTAAAACACATAAACTATGGTGGTCCCTAGTAGTTGGATGGACGGTTTGGATGTAACATATACATTAAGGTGGGTCCCACCCACACGTGTGGCCCCATGTCCATGATAAATGGACGGCTGGGATATATATAGATACATCACGGTTGCCCCCACCAGCATCTGCTAGATTAAATCCAGCAGCCTTGAGCTGCATGGAATCCACCGTCTGGATGGACAGTGTGATAAAACACAAACATCAAGGTGGGCACCACCCCTTTCACATGTGTAGGGTGGATCCCACACAAGCCATAAAATGATCTCTTCAAATGGCTAGACGTTATGGATTTAACGCATACCCAATGTGTGGGGTCCACCGCATGGACAGTTGGATGAAACACATTCATCAAGTGGGACCCACAAAACTTGCTAACGCCAAGCTCAGTAGCCACGTGCTGCTAGCCGTCCAACAGATGGACTACCCTAATTTAACGCATGCATGAGGTGGGTCCACACGTGTGGGACCCACAGATATTTATGTTTTTCTTCCATCCGGGCTAGCCTGAAAATGGGCAGCAAGTGGGCCACATCTGCTGGGCGTCTAGAAAATCTAGACGGTCCAGATTATTGGACACATCAAATGGGCCACACACATCATCACCGTCATCAAAATAAGAAGAAGAAGAAGAAGAAGAAGAAGAGAGAGAGAGAGAGAGAGAGAGAGAGAGAGAGATAAAGAGAAAGAGAGAGATCAGCGTAGTGGAGGGACCCCGCCACTATGGGCCCCTCAAATGATTACAACACATACATCAAATTTGGTCCCATCACAAGTGGGTCATCAAATTAAAAATCAACAGTGGATCACCCACCTATTGGTCTTATTTTTGGTCCCTTGAACTCCTAGGCTCCTTGGCTTCGATCTTGATGGAGGATGATGAAGATTGGACGGCTAAGATGGGAGATTGTGGTAGGGAAGTGGGCCACACTTGGGTTTGGCTTGGAAAGCTTATAAGTTGGATGCTCTCCTTGGGAGCTTGAGATTGAAGAGAGAAATGAGAGAGAGGGAGAGAAGAGATGGGATGAAAAGAGATGGAGTGATGGGTGATGGGTAATGCAAGGAGAAAGGGATGGGTGTGAGTGACATAAGAGTTGACTTAGGGAAAGAGGGGATGGGTTGCTTTTACTTGTGATAGGGTGTATACTTGATTGATTGATTGATGAGATAGGTTGTAAAGATTCTCTTGAAATTCACACGTGTGGCATTTTCCTCGAAATACATGTGGGCCTACAACTTCTGACTTGGGTATCGCATTGGCACGTGAGACGCGGCATTGGAACCGCGGCGACAGTGTGGTCGCTAGGATACAAGTTTTGAGTCGAGCCGGTATAGATCTTCAGGATGCGACTTAGGGTTATGCACAAACACCGATTACAGGTCACGGGCCACCAAAATTCGACTGGGAGGACCGCAGAAGCCTACGGAACGATACGGTCTAGGATACGGGCCTTACAATAGATGTTAGTCCTTCTTCATAATTCCTTGTGTTGTGAGGATACCCAAACGAATCAGACTTCCCAATCTTAGAGAGGCTTTGGCCAGGTTCTGGGAGTTTTTAGATCATTTGCGGGATCAAGGATGGATCCAGATCGAATTAGCACAATTTCCCCAGGACAAATGGGGAAGAACGGATCTAATGGCCTAACCTCCTTAGGTGTTATTTCGATGGAGAATACCGGACCCAAGCAGAGATATTCGTTGCCAAGAGGGCATCCGAACACCGTTTTCTCAGCACACTTCCCCGCAAGAATGTCCATCATAGCCATGATGTAAGAAGAAGCAGCCATTGTAGATCAAAACAGGAAGACGAAGCTTTTTGGAGAAGAAAATCAATATTAGGAAGACAAATGAGGGAGTAAAACTGAAAAGTTTCAAAACGTCATTTATATCGGCCGAGGAACAGGAGCATTTATTAAGCCATAATTACAGTTGACATGACCGATAGAAAATACACGTGTCAACACGGGGTTCCTGACATCTCGATTAAATGCGACTAGCGCTAACAATTACAAGGTGACAGTCGAAGGCGATTATTACCCAAACGACGTATGTATGCATTTAATATAACATCTATGAGGGGTCTTACGTCACTGTCACATTTTACCAAAGGTACAGCGATGTGGGGCAATGTTCGTCCCCATTACGGTTGTACCTTGCAACAACTAATCAAAGGAGAGTACATGTGATCTGTACGGATGCGCATGGTGTGCTTAGAGATCTGTAAATATGTACAGAGATCTCTCAGTGATTGGAGCTAGGACATATCAGGCGGTGTCGTGTATCACTGGAGCAGCCGAGAGGAGAGCAGTGGAGCTCGGTCAATCACATGACAGGTGGTGCAATAGGACGCAAAGGATACAAAACATTAGAAGCATCCAGAAACCAAGTAGTGGAGAGCGGTTATGATAACCGTCAGAACGTGGGAAGGATCTAGAACGGTTAGATTAAAGCTATAAATAAAAGAGGAATTCAACAAGAAAAAGGGTCTCACACTAACCCAAACAAACCAAATCTATCTTTTAAATTATCCTGTCAATTTGCGTTTCCTAGTGTAATTCATTACTTTTCGTATCAAGCAAATTTACATTTCTAGCACAACACTTACTTTCCATGTTTGCTGATTTACATTTCTTAGCGTAAACTGTAGCAGTAATCCCATAGCACGTAATCTTAGTTGTAGTTTGAGTCTATGCTCACATGCTAGACTCACATCATTTATCAAGGAGACATTCTTCAACTGCTTTATGCAACCGACTGTAAGGATTTCTTTCTCATTCCATTTAATCTGTATTGAAAAGTCCTTTTGTACAGAAGGCAAGGGAGTAATCCATCATCAAAAGACAAACCTCACCCTCTGAACATCGCCTGATCCAATTTACACTTTGAGCTAGTGGCTAAATAAGTGACCAGGCTCTCCAGACCTCGGTCATACACTATGTGTCTACCTATGTCGGTGCTCAGGGTCATTGTTGTTCATTCAAATTGGAGCCGCAATTCCAATTCTCGTACGGCCGCATACCCAGTGTAGAAACAACAGCGAATAACCTCATCAAAGCCCACCAGTGCTAGGCCTATTCAATTTAGAGAGAAGGGGGGAATGTAGTCTTAAGAGAGGAAGACGATGTGAATGCAAGGGTGGCCAATCTCACAAGAAAAGTCAAGGCCATGGAACTGAAGAAAGTAGAAACAGTTAAACCTGGTGAGACAGTTGAACTTGTTTATGGTATTTGTGCTGGTAACATACACTTAACACGGGATTTTCCTATAAGTCCTGTGTTCTAAGAGTTGTTACAGGAGCAATCTAATGTCGTGAACAATTATCAAAGACCATTCATGTAACGCCCTGAAATTTGGGGGTCGAGCATAACTCAGCTCCCGAGTTTCAAAACATCACTTATGTAACATATGCAATGATGGATGAATGTTGCCTGTATAAGTGCATAAAACATGGAATAGATTAAGCCAAACTGCAAACATAATTTAGGGATAAGTGAAAGTCGCAAGCGGAAGACTTAAAGAAATATATGTGTACATGTGCAAGTCCCTGTGATATGTATGCTCTGCTAGACCATAATTACAAGTGTTTGTCTTCAAAATACAAGTATCAAAATGAAATTATCTATTACAAAAGAAAACCCAGAATCCCCGTAGATCAGGACGCGGCTCACATGAACTCGCCTAAGAACTACATAAAAGAAAACGCGTCCTCGTCGTCCTCGTACTCTTGCTCTGCCTCAGGGGTCGCATCATCATCTGCATCTAAGACAAAGTCTGGTTGGTGTTGAAACACCGTCCCAGAATGTGGGAGTGAGTGATCAACTCAGTGGAACTATACAGTAAAAGTTAACATGTTATCAAATCAATCAAGCAGTAATGATAAGGCAATACAATCAAACACGTCCTAATTACTCTTGTTAATGCAAGGATGTATGTAGAAATGATGCATGCTCTCGCCTACACTCCCTCAGCGTCTTCATCTTACGGTACGCATGACAACCTCCCGCAGTGCCAACGACGCTAACGCACATGCAATGTGGTGTATGAACATGATTACCAAGTTATTATTAGTCCTTTTCATATAGTAGGATTGGGAAGCTAAGATACCTTCCTCATATCAATTTCCACACAGTGATTCATTCTAGGGTCGTCAGTCCTAGACAGTCTCATACGATCATATGATTCTAGGTCGCTGCAAAGGGCTCGTCACCAATCAATGCATGCCTATCATACCTTAGTTACTACGCTAAGGCTCGTCGCCTCAATGCAGTATCAAGGTATGCTTGAGGTCACTACAAAGGGCTCGTCACCAATCAATGTAGGCCGACAGCACGAATATAGTATCCCATACCACCATAATCGGCTCACGAGTCTGGTGTGCTCACTGGTCACTACGGGGAGGCTCGTCACCCCAGCGTAGGCCAACAGCTCGACCACGGTGTCCCATACCACCATGCCCGGCTCATGAGTCTTAGCGGATCAAGGTACAATGGTTAACAGGATTGCATCGGTAAGTTTGGTACCATAGATTCAAACAATAGCGTCCATACATGGTGCACATCCACCGGGACAATCGGGTTACTTAACGAGCTCGACTAGCGCGAACGCACGTTGAGTTGAATGACATAGAGTGCGCAAACACTCCGTGTGGCCAAACCACTGCCGACAACCCTAATACGACTCGGGTTCGTCAAACACGTCCTACGTGGCAAAAACAACCTCGACCACGAACTCAAGGTTTATTACCGATTCCCTAGACTATTTCATAGTCCCAAACACATTCAAGTATAACAGATATTCATACCAGCAATTTAGAACAGTAATGGATTAACAATTCTAATCATACAGTATATGAGCATTTGATAAATATCAACTTAACATGGATATACACATAAGTAGTGCCTGAATTTAAACAACAAGGAATGTAAATTGCAAGTAGGAAATCATTCACACCAACAAGATAGTTGAGAATATCTTCTCAACACCCATAAAAAGTACCATGTATAACACACTTGATCATTCAGACATTTCTACAAACACTTAGACTACATATTCCAACATACATGACGTATGTTGGTGGTAACACACATTTAGACAATTCCTTTTCTCAAGGAGTTGCTACACATACAACTAACATAAATACATGACAATTAATCATGGCAAACACATGCTCGTATTTCAGACGTATACGATACTTTCTACATACACATGGAATACACAAATCTCAATATAACTCATATATATCAGGAACGCAATATAAACATCGCATTTGGCATGTGAAATTGCACCCACAACAAGAATAAACCATTAACCGACATTGAAAGCCTTGAAAATCATAACCTATATGAATATAGTCTGCACCTTAAACCAGAAAATGAGCAACAGATCTGATTCCGACGATAAGTCTTCGTCAACGGCGACTAGAAAACCTAAAGCATGAATAAAATGAACTACATCAACACTTAGACTCTTCTAAGCTCCAAAACAGACTAGGGTTTGATTGACTTACCTGAGAATGAACTTAGAATCGCCGGAATAACGATTCAGAAGTGATGGTTTAGAGACGTAGAGTAACAGGGAAGAATCTCAAGATGATTGACCAACTTCTCTCTCACTTTCTCTCTCTTTTCCTCTCTCTCCTTTAGCTAGGGTTAGAAAATTCATATGGAATTGAGAGTGAGGGTTTTAAGGTCTTTATATAGGCCTAAAATTGATGAACATAGCCCTAGGGCCAAGGTATACTTAGGTTATAACCAAATCGGGTCTATTTCGATCCAATGGAGCGCTTCTGGTGGTCCCTTTTCCACATGCCGTCGGACTTAAGCTCACTGACCATGGATCTAGGTCAGGCTGAGTTTTTGTACCGATCGAATTTACAGATCAGCCGTGGAGGACCAATCTTAATTCAATGGTCACCGAAACTCGATCAGGTCCATAAGCACTATGACATGTCTGGGCCATCTTCCCTGATCCGAGGGTAAATTTGGGTTAGAATCCAACGGTCAGATTGCTTAAAATCGTCGCGCAAGCGACACGACTTAGATTTCATAAATTTATATTTAATTTCTCACCTTTCTCACACTCCTTCCTCTGGACTCAAGCAAATCGTCTGAGGACATCATCTGGTCTTAATTTTTGAGGTGATGGTCAAGCCCAACAAGTTGATCATAAATGTCTAAGATCATCGCTATCGGACTTTCGACACGCGGTCCAGGTCCGATACAAAGTTTCCAAGTACTCCCGAGAGCAACTGGATTTAGCGTTGAATCCTAGATTTCAGGGTAATATAGCGCTAACGATTCTACAGGTTTTGAGTCTTGCAGATCAAATTTAAAGTGATTTGCGCTAATTTTCACAAGAAATCAAGTTTAGCGCTAATTAACCCACAAATAACTTCTAAAGAATTTGAGGTAGTACTCGGGTCTTAGCATGAAATTTTTCGGGTCATTACAATCTACCCTCCTTAAAGAAAAATTTTATCCTCAAAATTCGTACCTTCTCATACTCCTCAAGGATCTGAGGGTAGCTCTTTCTAACCTCAGCTTCAGTCTCCCAAGTAGCCTCTTCTTCACTATGATGCGTCCACAGTACTTTCACAAGAGGGATGACCTTGCTACGCAACACCTGCTCCTTCCTGTCTAGGATACGCATCAGTCGCAGTACATATGTGGCATCCTCGCTCAACTGCACCTACTCTCAACTAATAATATGTGAAGGATCAGGAACGTACTTCTTCAGCATAGAAACAAGAAATACGTTATGCACGCCCGCAAGTGGTGTGGGCAAAGCAAGGCGGTATGCTACCACTCCCACTCGATCCAGTATTTGAAATGGACCAATAAATCTCGGCGTGAGCTTCCCCTTCTTACCGAACCGCAGGACTCCCTTCATAGGGGAAACCTTAAGAAATACATGGTCTCCAACTTCAAACTCAAGCGGTCGCCGCCTCGTATCAGCGTAACTCTTTTACATGCTCTAGGCTATCAGAAGTCGACGTCGAATAATGTCAACTTTCTCTGAAGTCGCCAGAACCAACTCTAGGCCAATCAAACTACGCTCGCCAACTTCTGCCCAGCAATGCGGTGCTCTACATGGGCGACCATACAATACCTCATAGAGAACCATGCTGATACTCGCCTGGAAACTGTTATTATACGCGAACTCTGTATAAGGGAGACAGTCATCCCAACTGTCCTTGAAATTCAAAACATAAGCTCGCAACATGTCTTCCAGAATCTGATTCACCCATTCCGTCTGCCCGTCTGTCTGTGGATGAAATGCAGTGTTGAACTTCAATTTCACACCCATCGCTTCCTGGATACGAGTCCAGAAGATAGATGTGAATCGCGTGTCTCTGTCAGACACAATCTCCAAGGAAACTCCGTGCAGACATACAATCTCCTTGATATACAGCCTAGCCAACTCATCTGCAGAGTTTGTGACTCTGATCAATAAGAAGTGAGCCGACTTCGTCAATCGGTCGATGATCACCCAAATAGAGTCATGTCCCTTCCTCATTCTCGGTAGCCCTGAAATAAAATCCATAGAGATGAAGTCCCATTTCCATTCTGCTATGGGCATGGGCTGAAGCAATCCAGGAGGTCGGCGATGCTCTGCCTTGACCTGCTGGCACGTGAGACAATGAGATACGAACTCAGCAATGTGAACCTTCATGTTGTCCCACCAATAGGATCTTCTCATATCTTGATACATCTTCGTGCTACCAGGATGCATCGCAAGCTTAGAATTATGAGCTGACTCGAGAACCTCCCGTCTCAAGTCAGGAATGTCTGGGACACATAGCCGGCCACAATATCATAGGCCCCCATCTGAACTAACACTCCACTCGGAGTCCTCATCTGAACTAACCCACTCTCTCATCTTCGCCAAAAGCTCATCATCTGCCTGAGCTGCAATGATCTTCTCGTCAATGAGGGGCTGTACTCGAATGTGTGCGATAACCTCATACGGCTCTACCACCGTGAGTTTCTACTCAAAGTCTCGCATAAACTCCATCATGTCTCATTCTGCTATCATTAGCGGAGCCGCAAACTCTATAGCCTTCTTGCGACTCAACGCGTCTGCCACAAGGTTTGCCTTGCTCGGATGGTAAGAGACATCGAACTTAAAGTCCTTCAATGTTTCCATCCATCGGCGTTGCCTCATATTCAAGTCACGCTGTGTGAAAATATACTTAAGGCTCTTATGGTCGCAAAAGAGCTCGAACTCCTCTTCGTAAAGGTAATGTCTCCAAAGCTTTAGTGCGAAAATGACAGCTGCCAACTCCAGGTCGTGTGTAGGGTAATTCTCTTCGTGTTTCCTTAACTGTCTCGAGGCATATGCAATCACCCTGTCCTTCTGCATAAGGACACAACCTAGACCAACGCGAGAGGCGTCAGTATATATCATATACTTAACCCCTTGTTCTGGCAATACTAGTACGGGGGCGGTCGTCAACTTGTCCTTCAGCTCCTAAAAAGTTATTTCCGCCTTTTCATTCCAAGCAAACTTTAAGTCTTTCCGTGTCAACTGAGACAACGGTCTGGCTATCTTCGAGAAGTCTCATATGAAACGTCGATAATAGCCTGCTAGACCCAGAAAGCTTCTCACCTCAGTAACCGAACCAGGCTGCTTCCAGTCCTGAACTGCAACTACCTTAGCGAGGTCGACAGTTATCCCTTCCTTGGACACCACATGTCCTAGGAACTTGACTTTCTCCTTCCAGAAATCACATTTCTTGAACTGCGCAAAAAGTTGATTCTTCCTGAGAGCATCCAAGACTGCTCTTAAATGCTCCTTGTGCTTTTCCCGACTCACAGAGTATATTAAAATGTCATCGATAAAGACAATGACGAATCGGAATAAAAATGGCCAAAACACCCTGTTCATCAGATCCATAAACACGGCCGGTGCGTTCGTAAGACCGAATGACATCATAAGGAACTCATAATGGCTGAAACTAGTCCTGAACATGGTCTTCTGCACGTCCTCATCCTTGACGCGCAACTGATGATACCCTGACTGCAGATCAACCTTCGAAAAGTACCGTGCCCCCTTCAACTGATCAAATAGATCATCGATCCTAGGTAAAGGATACTTGTTCTTTACAGTCACCTGATTTAACCTGTGATAATCTATACATAATCGCAAGGAACCATCCTTCTTCTTGACAAACAAGACAGGTGCTCCCCAAGGGAACACACTAGGTCGAATAAAGCCCAAATTCAACAAGCCATCTATCTGCTTCCTCAATTCCTCCATTTCACTCGGAGGCATGCGATAGGTGGACAATGAAATAGGTGTCGCACCAGGCATGAGATCAATAATAAAATCAATCTCGCGTCGAGGAGGTAATCCAGGAATCAACTTGAATACATCTTCAAAATCTCAAACTACTGGCGGGCTTTCAAGCACCGAACCAGCAATACTCTCCAACAGAGAAGTATAACAACCAAAATAGAAAGGGTAACTGACTTGAACAGGGAAAGTAAATGTCTCGCCCTCAGGTCCATGGACTGTCACCAGCCTAGCTTCACAATCAATCTCTGCTCGCATCTTCGTGAGCCAATCCATACCCAAAATGACATTGTAATGATATAGAGATGCGATAAACAGGTCAACTAGAATCGATCTGCTCCCTAGATCAATTAAACAACCCATACAAATCTTGGTAATATCAGAGGAGGTCCCTGTAGCGGTAGTGAGCATCACTCCCTTCATAGTAACAGTGCCCAAACTCAGGCGCTTAACTGCCGCATACGATATAATAGAGGTAGTGGACCCAGTATCTACCAATAAGGAAACGGGAATACCTTGGATGTGAGCTGTAACCTCAAAAGATCTCGGTGCCAAGTCAGCCCCAGGCGCTTCAGCTGTAAGCGCGTGAACTCGAGCCTGCTGCGGGCGATTCGGCGGTGGAACCATGGGCCATTGAGGTGGCCTGAAATGAGGTACAGAAGGTCTGAAGGATGAGTGAGCTAGCACTGAACGAAGGGGTGGAGTTGATATGACCTGAGGCATCGGACGGCTGATCCTCTGTGGCGGAGTAAATCCACTGTCCCACATTCGCGTAAAACAATTACGATCCGAATGCCCAATCTTTCCACAGTACGAACAGCACAAGTCAGAACACATCTGCTGAGCCGACAACACAACATGTCTCGGAGGAGAATCTGCCCGCGGCCTCTTGCCGAGAAATGATGTACTCGAAAAGTCAGGTCACGGTCTGGGAACCATAGGTGCTCGCATACGGGACGACCTGTCCCCGTCCTGCTCAGCTCGCAGGGACATGCTCACCAAGTCAACATAAGAAGATATGCTAGCACAGCACATCTTCGATCGAATCTCAGGCCTCAACCCCTCAGAAAAATGTTGCATCCACATCGACTGATCACCCAGAAACAAAGGAGCATATCGACCCAGCTCAGTAAACCGGTTCTCATACTCTGTCACCGACATCCCTCCCTGACGGAGGCGAAGGAACTCACTCTCATTCTCGTGTCGGTAAGTGACCGGGAAATACTTCTCATAGAAGCGTGCCTCAAACGCCTGCCATGTCCACTCGAAACCCTCCACAAGTGTGCGGAGAACACTGTCCCACCATAAATTGGCCTCCTTCTCAAACATGAAGGAGGCAAGCTCGACCTGCTCAGCCTCAGAACAGTGAAGCGGCCTTAGCATCTTAGAGATGCGGTCAATCCAGTACTCGGCCTCCTCGGGTCTATGAGAACCCGCAAATGTGGGAGGTCGTAAGCGTTAAAATCGCTCAAATGTGCCGCTAGCACTAGTATTCCCAGATGGGTGCATAGGTGAAGCAGGTGGAGTTGCCCCCATCGACTGAGCAAAGATGCCAGTCATGGAAGATAAAAATTGTTGCTGCTACTGCTGCTGGATCTGCTGCTGCTACATCAACAGCATCATCTGCTCAAGCCTATCAGGAGGCGGAGCGGACGAAGATGCATAAGGCGTCGACACAGATGCACGGTTCGGCTCAAGAACCGAAGGCGTGACTGGTGTAGCCATGGGTGGTATCACAGGAGTCGGCCCAGCAGTGGGGCCAGTAGTTAGCTGAGAGTCCAGCCTAACACCAAAATGAGACGGGCCCGACTGTGGATCCGTCTGGCTATCGCCTAGGGGAAAATCCTGGCAAGTGATTCGCCCAAGGAGAGATAGGCCGAAGTCTTCGAGCCCTTAAGAGGCATAGCCTACATTCAACAGAGGATGCAACCAGTGAGATTCAACATCCACATAATCCACCCACACAGCATTTACATCACAACTCAAGGATAAACAACATGCATTTCATTTAACAAAATTATCGCAATACAAGAAGTGTAGCATTACATGGATCACGAGAGAGAAAGCATGCGAGCTAATACATCTAAAGCTTCAAACAACAAACAACTTCCAACTACTACTCCTATAACGGCTACACACAATAACAAACAACAAAACAGAGCAAAGGACGACTACATCTGCAACTACTCGTCAGAATCAGGAGATGGAGGAGGGGCACCCTTATCCTGCAGGCAACACAAGATGGACTTCAGAGTACGAGACATCTTCTTGAACTTATGCTTCACGAGGCCTCGAAGATCTATAATATCCTAGTGTAGGACAGCCTGACCCTCCTCAAGCTGAGCTATACGGGCATCTCTGGTGGCCTGATCTGTGCCCTACTCTGGTGCCACAGGAGGAAAACTCTCACTCGTGTCCTTGGCCTCCACTTCTTCCTCGTCCTGCTCTTCTTCTTCTATCTCAGCTCCACCTTCTTCATTACTCTCTTCCTCATCGCTCTCAGTCTCATCCTTACTTTCTTCAAGTAAGGCTTGTCGTCGACGAGGCCCAATGTCCATCTGATTAAGGGTCGTCTCATTAATGTAACGAACAGGTACTGACTTTTCTGCCCCGAGCCTGTAGCTAAACTCATGTGCAAGCTTACAAATGAGTCGGACAAATGGGAGCAATTCGGTCCTCCTATTCAAACGAGCGATAAGGACAATCTGACGCAAGATGTACATTGGCACACCTGATACAGAAAATCTACCATTAGGCGTGTACTCTCATTGCGGTTGCTCCGCCTTAGATAAACATTGAATGTGCACGTGGTGAAGCAAGCGGAAGTCGTCCATCATGTTGGTTGCTAAAAGGCTTCTGTTAGGCTGTTATTTGACCAGATGACCACACAGGAACCACGTGCGGCGATCCCTCTCGCGCACACTACTCAGATTCTTCTCACTTGCATGAACCTCGCCAAGCGGCACGTTCAGAAGTCAGGATATCAAAGCGACGTTGATCGTGGCCTCCCAATCTCTTCCGCAAGGGATCTTGAATTGCAAGGGCTCCAGTGAAGGTTTTTGAATGTGGGCATAAAAAGCTCGGACAGTACCCACATTGGCGTGGTATTTGCCCTCAAATAGTGGACACCAACCGGCCCCTTCCAAGCGCTCCAATAAGAGAAATTTGCCAAATAGCCGCGGATCTACATGAGCTTCAAAAAGGACCCTATGGCCTTCATAAACTTCATGAGATAGCTCCGCCAACAAGGTTCTTCTGACGGGAGCTTGAGGATCAAGGTCCCGCTTTGTCTGAAACTCTCGAGTGGCGGTCGTGCTCACGGCAGCACCTCTCGGCCTCCGTGCTCGGGTTGGGCGGCTAGGCCCGGCTTCATTAACGAGAGCTCTCTTCTTCCCCATGAAAGAGAGAATGGTGGAGATGGAAAATATGGCCGTAACAAGCTCGAATAGGGCCATGGAAAATGAGAGAAAAGAGGGAAATGGGAAGAATGGTGAGGCTTCCATGAATTTGAGGCTCAAAGGAAGAATTTGAGTGCTCAAATGGAAAGAAATGAGAGGGAAAATAGCAATGGAGGTGGGTTTTGAGATGGGTAGAATGGGAATGCACGAAAATGAAAGAAGAAAGGGTTTGGGGAGGGATTTTTGTGGGGTTTTGAGAGAAACTTCAAGAAAAGGAAAGCATGGGAGGGTATTTTATGAAGGAAAGAGGGTTTAGAAGGGGTTTTAATCATGCAACCCTGGATGAGTGGGCCACACTAGCCCCCACATGCGTCGGCCCGAGCCAACCCCTCAGGCCTGGCCCGCTGGGCGGCGAGGGCTCGCCGAATCGGCGAGGTCATCGCTGGTCTCTGGACAGTCCGACGATGAATTGCCATTTGGGTGAGGTCCTCCTAGCCCCTTAGCCACAAAATGATGTAGGTCCCCCTGAAATTGCCCCAATTGAGCCCTTAGTCCGAGTTGATGCTTATCGGGTCACTATGCATAGAATCTGATACAGATTTAGGTTTACAGACATTTTAATGGCTGGGATGGGATGATACACCATCTAAACCCGTCAATGGACATCTAGAAGAGATTTGGGGTCGCTGTGTGTGATCAGGAGTGTGTACAGACTCGATCTTGGCGATCATTTTCAGCAAACTTTCACCGATAGGAGCAACGGGAAAACTTACACAAATTCTAGATTAATCTCGCACCCTCCTACACTAAGGTGGTGTCAGTGTGCATTGTGTGACCATAACCCAGGTCCGGTTTAATCCAAATCAAGCTCTGATACCAACTTATAATGCCCTGAAATTCGGGGGTCGAGCATAACTCAACTCCCAAGTTTCAAAACATCACTTATGCAACATACGCAATGATGGATGTATGTTGCCTATATGAGTGCATAAAACATGAAATAGATTAAGCCAAACTGCAAACATAATTCAGGGATAAGTGAAAGTCGTAAGCGGAAGACTTAAAGAAATATATGTGTATATGTGCAAGTCCCTGTGATATGTATGCTCTGCCAGGTCATAATTACAAGTGTTTGTCTTCAAAATACAAGTATCAAAATGAAATTATCTATCACAAAAGAAAACCCAGAATCCTCGTAGATCAGGACGCGGCTTATATGAACCCGCCTGAGAACTGCATAAAAGAAAATGCGTCCTCGTACTCCTGCTCTGCCTCAGGGGTCGCATCATCATCTGCTTCTAAGACAGAGTTTGGTTGGTGTTGAAACACCGTCCCAGAATGTGGGAGTGAGTGATCAACTCAGTGGAACTATACAGTAAAAGTTAACATGTTATCAAATTAATCAAGCAGTAATGATAAGGCAATACAATCAAATATGTCTTAATTACTCTTGTTAATGCAAGGATGTATGTAGAAATGATGCATGCTCTCGCCTGCACTCCCTCAGCGTCTTCATCTTACGGTATGCATGACAACCTCCCGCAGTGCCAATGACGCCAACGCACATGCAATACGGTGCATGAACATGATTACCAAGTTATTATTAGTCCTTTTCATATAGCAGGATTGGGAAGCTAAGGTACCTTCCTCATATCAATTTCCACATAGTGATCCATTCTAGGGTCGTCAGTCCTAGACAGTCTCATACGATCATATGGTTCTAAGTTGCTACAAAGGGCTCGTCACCAATCAATGCATGCCTATCATACCTTAGTTACTACGCTAAGGCTCGTCGCCTCAATGTAGTATCAAGGTATGCTCGAGGTCAGTACAAAGGGCTCATCACCAATCAATGTAGGCGGACAACATGAATATAGTGTCTCATACCACAATAATCAGCTCATGAGTCTGGTGTGCTCACTGGTCACTACGAGGAGGCTCGTCACCCCAGCGTAGGCCGACAGCTCGACCACGGTGTCCCATACCACCATGCCCAGCTCATGAGTCTTAGCGGATCAAGGTACAATGGTTAACGGGATTGCATCAGTAAGTTTGGTACCCTAAATTCAAACAATAGCGTCCATACATGGTGCACATCCACTAGGACAATCGGATTACTTGATGAGCTCGACTAGTGCGAGCGCACATTTAGTTGAACGACATAAGTGCGTAAACACTCCATGTGGCCAAACCACTACCGACAACCCTAATACGACTCGGGTTCGTCAAACACGTCCTACGTGGCGAAAACAACCTCGGCCACAAACTCAAGGTTTATTACCGATTCCTTGGACTATTTCATAGTCCCAAACACATTCAAGTATAACAGATATTCATACCAGCAATTTAGAATAGTAATGGATCAACAATTCTAATCATACAGTATATGAGCATTTGATGAATATCAACTTAACATGGATATACACATAAGTAATGCCTGAATTTAAACAACAAGGAATGTAAATTGCATGTAGGAAATCATTCACACCAATAAGATAGTTGAGAATCTCTTCTCAACACCCATAAAAAGTACCATGTATAACACACTTGATCATTCAGACATTTCTACAAACACTTAGACTACATATTCCAACATACATGACGTATGCTGGTGGTAACACATATTTGGACAATTCCTTTCCTCAAGGAGTTGCTATACATACAACTAACACAAATACACGACAATTAATCATGGCAAACACATGCTCGTATTTCAAACGTATACGATACTTTCTACATACACATGGAATACACAAATCTTTATATAACTCATATATATCAGGAACGCAATATAAACATCGCATTTGGCATGTGAAATTGCATCCACAACAAGAATAAACCATTAACCGATATTGAAAGCCTTGAAAACTATAACCTATACGAATATAGTCCGCACCTTAAACCAGAAAATGAGCAACAGATCTGATTCAGACGATAAGTCTTCGTCAACGGTGACTAGAAAACCTAAGGCATGAATAAAATGAACTACATCAACACTTAGACTATTCTAAGCTCTAAAACAGACTAGGGTTTGATTGACTTACCTGAGAATGAACTTAGAATTGTCAGAATAACGATTCAGAAGTGATGGTTTAGAGACGCAGAGTAACAGGGAAGAATCTCAAGATGATTCACCAACTTCTCTCTCACTTTCTCTCTCTTTTCCTCTCTCTCCTTTAGCTAGGGTTAGAAAATTCGTATGGAATTGAGAGTTAGGGTTTTAAGGTCTTTATATAGGCCTAAAATTGATGAATATAGCCCCAGGGCCAAGGTATACTTAGGTTATAACCAAATCGGGTCTATTTCGATCCAACGGAGCGCTTCTGGTGGTCCCTTTTCCACGTGCCGTCGGACTTAAGCTCACTGACCATGGATCTAGGTCAAGCTGAGTTTTTGTACCGATCGGATTTACAGATCAGCCATGGTGGACCAATCTCAATTTAACGGTCACCGAAACTCGATCAGGTCCACAAGCACTATGACATGCCTGGGCCATCTTCCCTGATTCGAGGGTAAATTTAGGTCAGAATCCAACGGTCAAATTGCTTAAAATCATCGCGCAAGCGACACGACTCAGATTTCATAAATTTATATTTAATTTCTCACCTTTCTCACACTCCTTCCTCCAGGCTCAAGCAAATCGTCTCAGGATATCATCTGGTCTTGATTTTTGAGGTGATGGTCAAGCCCAACAAGGTGATCATAAATGTCTAAGATCATCGCTATTAGACTTTCGACGCGCGTTCTAGGTCCGATACAAAGTTTCCAAGTACTCCCGAGAGCAATTGGATTTAGCGTTGAATCCTAGATTTCAGGGTAACATAGCGCTAATGATTCTACAGGTTTTGAGTCTTGCAGATCAAATTTAAAGTGATTTACGCTATGTTTCACAAGAAATCAAGTTTCGTGCTAATTAACCCACAAATAACTTCTAAAGAATTTGAGGTAGTACTCGGGTCTTAGCACAAAATTTTTCGGGTCATTACAATTCAACACCCCATCTCAAATACATATAATCTTAGTTGGAGGAACTATCCCAACTTCAGTTGGAGGAATGGACAAACGACTAATAAGAGAGAAATCCTCAAGGAGTGTTTCCATCAAATTTCAATCAATAAATCATAAAAGAGCCCAAGAGGATACGATTCAGAAATTTATGCAAAATCAAGAGAAATTGAACCAAAATACGTTACAAGCATTTCAAGATATCAAAACATCCTTGGGAGTGTTTGCATCGTCTACAATAGTTTTTAATTCTAGTTCTAAAGTATTCCAAAAATCACAAAATAGCAAATCCCTGTGGGTACGACCTCGGTCTCACCAAGTTATTACTACATATGCACTTGGGGTTGTCATAACAAGTTTTTGACGCCGTTGTCAGGGACTTCGATTGCGTTTTTCTAAAATACATTAGTATTAGAATTAGGTTAGGATTAGGTTTAACTTTTCTATATTTATATTAGTTTTTTCTAAGTTATTAGATACTAACTTTGTTCGTTTTTATTTTGTAGAATTTAACATAGAATCATCAATTTGGTAATATCCTTCTAACTTGTTTATTGTAGTATTTCAGAAATTCTATTTTTCTATAAAAAAAATTAGGTTCTTAATTTAGACTTTGAGATTGAGAGTGTTTCATGCCCAAGTGGGTCCATGACAACACTCTATGTCTTTTACATGAAGGAGGATTAGTCGAAGGTTTGCCTATCCATCATCAGAGTAGACATGCCTTGAGATCCTCTGAGTTAGCAGAAAACATGGTTGCAAATCAACCTCGCTATCTTGCTAAAGAGCAACAAGATAAGAACGAATTACATAATGCTCCTCCATTTAGAAATTTACGTGATTATTTACAACCAGTAAGGGCGAGTATATCTTTCTGCATGGTGTTTCCACATAATGCAGGAAATGTGAATTTCAAGCCATGAGTGATTCAACTACTTTTGAAGTTTTATAGACTTGACTCTGAAAGTCCATATCTACATCTCAAGGAATTTGATGAGATTATAGCAACCCTACAATTCAACAATGTTTCTGAGAACACCTTGAGACTGAAATTATTTCCTTCTTCTTTGAAAGAGAAGACCAAGTCTTAGCTTCACCCTTTGAGGATGAGATCTATAGGGACATGGGCTAAGATGACCCGAGAGTTCCTTAAAAAGTTCTTATAAAACTAATACCCTAAGGAGGGTGATCATGAATTTTTCTCAAAAAGAGGAAGAGATCTTCTTCCAAAGTTGGAAAAGATTCAAAGATCTTTTAAATTCCTATCCACATCATGGATATGAAACTTGACGAGTAAGAAGCTTTTTCTACAATGGACTGACTTTGTCCATGCATCAATTCATAGAGATGATGTGTTACGGGGAATTCAAGAATAAGGATCCCGATGACGTGTGGGATTATTTCGATGTACTTGATGAAAATGTGCAGTCATGGGATACTTCATCAATGCCTACCAATGCCAAGCCTACTCAATCTAGAGAGAAGGGGGGAATGTAAGTCTTAAGAGATGAAGACGAAGTGAATGCAAAGGTGGCCAATCTCACAAGAAAAGTCGAGGCCATGGAACTGAAGAAAGTAGAAACAGTCAAACCCTGTGAGACAGTTGAAATTGTTTATGGTATTTGTGCTAGTAACATATGTAATGGGTAAAAATGGACCAACTAAATGTATAAGCCGAGCAGCCACACTGGATGACTATGGATTGCTTGAGGGCCGAAAAATCACACCAACCTTTAGTGTCGGTTATTTTCTACCTTGGCCTCGAGTACCAACCTTGGCTTCAAATATCGACTACCACCTCAGAATACAAATACACTTACAATATATAAAGATGGGATTATCCTTCAAGATATTCGTCGAGGATCTCAGGAAGTCAACCACGACATTTCTAGAGGAAGATCTCTTTCATAATATGAAATCTCCATCTAAGAGGCATTGTCATATACATCTTTGAGACCAATGGCTATAAATAAAGGACTCTTCTATAGTAAAAGGTACAACAAATATTTTGATTCAACTACACCTTGTGTAAGTTCATATTATGACTTAGGCATCGAAGGGTTCTCGGCCTTAACTGGCACCCCCAATGTCTTCTCTTGTTTTCCAATAAATCACAAGTACTCTGGCTAACAGTAGGTGAGCCAGGATCGAATAGATTTTTGCATCGACAGTTTGACATCGTCTGTAAGAACGACATCAAAATTATTCTCATCTCATCGAGGTTCTATAATGGCAAAAGGAAGAAAGAGAGATCTAGCCACCATTACTGCAATTACTCCTGCACCAACAGAACAGTCTGCAAACCAAGCAGATCCACCTTCCCAACTCCACGTTGATTCGGCCCGCAGCCCTGTGTAGAGGTCACATAACCGAGGAGGTCAGCTCGTCTCTTTAGAACATCAAGTCGAAGACTTGACCAGTAATATTAACTGGATAATACAGATCTTGGAGAGATAAAACCCACCTCCTGACCAGGGGATAAATGCACGGTCAGCCACTGAGGTCTCTGTACCACCTCAAGCACCGATCGACTCGCAGAGAACCAAGCAACATCTTAGGTAGTCAAGCGAAGCGCCCTCCCATATCTTGGGAACTGCCACACCCACTGACTCCGACTTGCATCACACATTAGAGAAGAAGAGGCGTAGAAAGGCTCCGGAGGCAGTAGCCAAGAATAAGGACTCCTGTAAGGTAGAACTCAAGGAATTGTAAGGTCAGATTGGTGATATCTACCAAGCTTACTATTGAGACTTAAATATTGCATAATTTCCCCCATTTATATCTTAGTTTTATGAACATGAATCAGCTTAATGTTCTATTTTACTCATGTATGCCTTACAAGGTGAATTTAAGAGCTTGGATTGAAAAAAGATGCTAAAAGCATGGATTTGATGCTCAAGAATCACTAAGGCAAGGGATGGATCTTAGGAGACCAAGATTGAAGAATTTACATGCCAAAGATCCAAATGAGGAATGAAGAGAATCGAAGATTTGAAGTGAAGAATCCTGAAATCGTCCTGAAAAAGTATATTCTAAAACTCTGAAGTCTATTTTAGGAAACTACGTAGAGTGAAGTTTGTTTTAACAAAATGTGTAGTGAGAAGTCTATTTTGAAAAACTACGTAAATTTTAGGTTGTTTCTAGAGTTTTTCAACTTTGTACGAAAATTGGAGTTCCCCACTTATAAATAGGGCTTCTCGGGGCATTCCTAAGCATCATTCAAAGTATTAAAGAGCAAGATTTAGGATTTTTAGAGGGTTTTCAATTTTATTTAAGTTTTATAATTTTTTTTCTTTTAGATCTTTTCTATTTACATTTATTTCTTTCTTGTTGCTTTCTTTCTCTATTTTAATTATGTTTTTCAAAGTTCCATCTAGCCCAAGTTAGAAGGGAAGCACATGGGTTTAATAATTCTTTAAGTTATAATGATTGATTGTTTTAATGATGAGAAGAATGGTGTATATATGTTATCTATTATTTAGGTTTTGTTTTTTATCCTCTTGTGAGATCCATATGTTTCCATCATATGAGATCCACATTGATGGATAGGCTTACCCTAGATCAATCAGATTTCCTAGATAGGAGAGGTTGTCAACCTGCTACATTTCTTTAATTTATTATCTCATTGATATTGAATTCTTAAAATCACTGATGCTTGAGAATATATATCAATGGTGCAAATCTATGATTTTTTAATCTTTTATATCATTTATTTAAAATGTTTAAATTATTTTATTTTCTGATTAGGCCGACCATAGTGCTCGGATCCTAGTTGTGTTATCCAAGTCATCATGATTTTGGAACATTGACCTATGTGTGGAACTTTAAAGCTTGGGTGTTGTTTTAATTCATTTGAATTACATCCATTAAAAACTCCTAAAATCAAATTATCGGTTTTGTTTTTTTTTATTACTTAGTTTGTTTTGTATTTGACTTTATCATTCTCACAATTCATCTCCCTGTGGGATTATGAACCTCTACACTTAGAGGCAAGCAATCACCTACTACGCCCAAATACCGATCTCCGCCGAGGCTATGCTAGAGGAGACCAAGCCACCGTTTACCGATGACATTATGTGAGCCTAACTCCCTCCCAAATTTCAAATGTGGCAAATCGCCCACTACTCTGGGTCTGGCGACCCGGCCAAGCATTTGGAATCGTTCAGGGCATGGATGGAGCTCTACAATGCATCAGCTCAGCTATGTGTCGAGCCTTCTCCCTGACTTCGTCAGGGACGGCACAAAAGTGGTATAGGCTGTTGAAGTCGAGATCCATCAACTCCTTCACACAGCTTGACAAAGTTTTCATGACCCAGTTCATCGGTGGGAAAGATAGGAGAAAGTCATCTACCCACCTCCTTACGATCACTCAATGGGAGGACGAGTTGCTAAAAGACTACATTATCCGTTTCAATGCTGAAGATGTCCAGATAGATGGTTATTCCGACCAAATAGCTTTGACTGCCATGATGTCTAACCTTAAACAAGGAAAGTTCATCTTATCTATTGGTAAGAACCCCTCGAGTACCCTTGCTGACCTACTTAACTAAGATAAAAAATAGTCCAATGCCAATGAGTTCTTTAGTTCTTAAAGAGCTACTCGAGAAGGAAACAAATCGGCTAAGGATAGGAAGTGAAGGGAAGAAGGGGAGCCCTCTGTCATTAACGCCAAAAGAAAGAAAGAGGACAACCAAGACCAAGACCATCATACCAACCAACATCCGGAAAGTCGCTTCCATTAGTACACTCCCTTGAATACCAAGCCGGAGTAGGTACTTGAGGAAGCTAGGTTGGTCAAGGAAACTTAACGACTGATCCAAATCAATCAACCAAGCTCGATAATAAGACTCGTTGACTAACCTTGACCTACTTGACTAAGAGAGACCTCCCTTTTTAAAAGGAAAAAAATGTGCTCATGATTCTACTATTATGTTTTCTACTTCTTTATGGGTTCTACAATAAAAGAAATTCCCTAGTTTAGGGGAAGAAAATTCTTTTAAATGATTTCTCGACTATTGAGCTACGCGATCAACTATGAGGGCTTCCCTTAGAATAAAGGAAGAAAGTCCTCAATTGTGAATTCTACTATGAAAGAACCTCCCCAGGTCAGGGAAGGAGAATTTCGTTCAAAATCCTACTATCCGAGCTATGTGATCGATAATTGGGACTTGCCTTAGTTGAAGGGAAGAAAAGTCCCTCCTATTAGTTCTACATCGCCCGACCTACTCTTTCTACTTCGATTGGCTGACGACTGAGACCTCCCTTAGTTGAAGGGAAGAAAAGTCCCTCTTATTAGTTCTACATCACCCGACCGACTCGTTCCACTTCGATTGGCTGACGACTGTGACTTCCCTCAGTTGAAGGGAAGAAAAGTCCCTCTTATTAATTCTACCATGTGCGATCTACCACTGAACAATCGACTTATCGATTCTACGATTGCTCGACCCACTCGCTCTATTTTGTTCGACCTCTCAACCTCCCGACCTCTTCCACGCGAAGCATCACAATGTTATTCCACACTAACTTACTTTACAAGCTCCTGAAGAATGGTTGGAAGTAGGGGGGCTACTTTATGCGTAAAAATGGACCAACCAAATGTATAAACCAAGCAACCAGACTAGATTACTATGGAATGCTTAAGGGCCGAAAAATCACCCCGACCTTTGGTGTCAGCTATTTTCTACCTCGACCTTAGAGGTCAGCCTTGGATACCGACCTCGGCTTCAATTACCAACCTCGGTCTTAGAGTTCGACCTTGACCTCGAAGGTTGGCCTCGGATATCGACCACCACCTCAGAATACAAATGCACTTACAATATATAAAGATAGGATTATCCTCTAAGATATTCGTCGAGGATCTCATGAAGTTAACCACGACAGATCCAGAGGAAGATCTCTTCCATAATATGCAATCTCCATCTAAGAGACATTGCCATATATGTCTCTGAGACCAATGGCTATAAATAAAAGCCTCCTCTACAGTAAAAGGTAAGACAAATATTATGATTCTACTATACCTCGTAAAAGTCCATATCATGACTTAGTAATCGAAGGGTTCCCAACCTTAAATGGTCCCCCCAATGTCTTCTCTTGTTTTCCAATAAATCACAGATACTCCAGTGAACAGGAGGTGAGGCAGAATCGACCAAATTTTTGTATCAACAACATACAATGACACAGAATTGTTCTATAATTCCTGCATTCGAAGAGTTGTTATAAGAGCAATATAATGTCGTGAACAATTATCAAAGACCATTCAACACCCCCATCTCAAACACGTATAATCCTAGTTGGAGGAACCATTACAACTTCAGTTGGAAGAATGGAAAAATGATCAATACAAAGAGAAATCCTCAAGGAGCTTTTCCATCAAATTTTAATCCAATAAATCAAAAAAGACCCCAAGAGGATACAGTTTAGAAATTCATGGAAAATGAAGAGCAATTCAACTAAAATCGTTACAAGCATTCCAGGATATCAAAACATCTTGGGAGTGTTTGCATCTCCTATCAAAGAATTGAGTCACAACTAGTGGTTAGGGAGAAGGGGACTCTTCCAGCCCAACCTCTATCTAATCCAAAACAACAATTTGAAATAAGTGATCCAAGCTCTTCGAAGCACCATGTAGAGAAACCTAAGTCTATCATCACTCTTAGAAGTTGTAAGATAATTGACAAAAAAATCCCAAAGAGGGCTGAGAAGCCTAAGGATTTGAAAAAAATTGAGAGGAATGCTGGACTTAGCCATGCTACACATGAGAAATAACCGAAAAAAGAGTATACACCGGTTACTCCGTTCCCTCAAAGGTTAATTTCACTAAAATCTCTGTAAAACACTCGGGATATCTTGGAGGTGCTTAAACGGGTAAAAATCAATATTCCTCTTTTGGATGTCATAAAAATCAAATGCCAAGTTCTTGAAAGATCTATTTTAAGGTAAGAGACGGTAGAACATTAAAAAAAAAAAAAATTTACTGAGAAAGTGAGTACCATCATTAAGCAAGATGTGTTATAGAAATACAAATATCCCAGTAGCCCAATCATCTCTTGTGTGATTGGGAATCATCGGATTGAGCATGCACTACTTGACTTGGGGGCAAGTGTAAATCTAATTCCTTACTCGATTTACGAACAACTTGGCCTTGGTAAATTAAAACCCACCAGGACCACACTGTAATTAGTTAATCATTTGGTTCGTATACCGAGAGGAATCATAGAGGACATACTAGTCCAAGTCGATAAATTATACTATCCAATAGATTTCATTATTTTGGACACTCAACTCATCATTGATGTGAGCACTCAAATTTATGTCATCCTTGGCTGTCCATTCCTAGCCACATTAAATACCATCATTAATTGTAGGAATTGGATTATAAAACTAACTTTCAGGAACATGACATTAGAGTTGAATATCTTTAACATGTGCAAACAACCCGAGGATGTTAATGATGCCCACAAAGTAAATATGATTGATTCATTCATGTAAGGTAGAGCACTTTTGACTCTATACTCTGACACCTTAGAGATATACTTGGTCCTCTCCCCTTATTTAGATGATGACGTGATTTGAAAGATGGACACCTTACTTGATGCAACACCCGTACTCGAAACTAACCAGTGGAGGCTGAATTTTAAAAATTTACCCTAAACTAAGAAGAAGCCTCTACTGTCTAGTCTAAAGGCACTGAAGCTTGACCTATGCTTATTTCTACTCTCAAGGAACACAAAGGAGCCCTTGGGTGGATAATAGCGAACCTTAAGGGAACTGATCCTTTAATTTGTACTCATCGCATTCACCTCGAGGATAATGCAAAAACTTCTAGACAACCATAATGCCGGTTAAATCTAAAAATGAAAGAAGTGGTTAAAGTTGAGGTGCTTAAGTTATTAGATGTGGGTATTATATACCCTATATTTGATAGCCAATGGGTGAGTCCAACTTAGGTGGTTCCCAAGAAGTCTGGGATCACCATCACTGCCAATGTGGATAATAAACTCTTACTAACCGGAGTCACTACTAGTTGGAGAATATTCATTTACTATAGAAGTTGAACACCGTCACAAGGAAAGATTACTTCCCTTTACCTTTTGTTGATCGGATTTTGGAAAGGTTAGCCGGTCATTCCTATTATTTTTTACCATATAGGTATTCGGGCTACAATCAAATAGAGATAGCCCTTAAAGAACAAGATGAGACTACGTTTATATGTCCCTTTGGCACTTTCGCATACTGAAAGATGCCATTCGGATTATGTAATGCCCCTACCACATTTCAACGTTGTATGTTGAGTATTTTATTTGACATGGTGGGGTGATTTCTGGAGGTCTTCATGGATGACTTCTCTATCTTTAGTTCCTCCTTTAACGAGTGCCTTAAACATCTTAAATTAGTGTTGAAAAGATGCGAACAAAAGAACCTTATGCTTAATTAGGAGAAGTGCCATTTTATGGTTCAGAAGGGAATGATCCTTGGACACATTATATTGTCCAATGGAATCGAGGTAGACAAAGATAAAATCGATTTGATATCTAACCTACCTCCACCTAAAAGCATACGCGATGTGTGATCCTTTTTAGAACATGCAGGCTTCTACCGGAGATTCATTAAGGACTTTAGTCACCTCTCTCGTCCTTTATGTAATTTTCTTCAAAAGGATACTTCATTTGAGTGGAGTGAAGAAGTCCATAAATCTTTCTTTAATCTTAAGGGCATCTTGACTAATACTCATATTATGCAACCACCCGATTGAGTCTTCCTTTTGAGATTATGTGTGATGCAAGTGACTATGCTATTGGGGCAGTGTTAGGCTAGAGAAAAGAGGAGGCCTTGCAACACAAGTAGAACTCTAAAATTGGCCCAAATAACTATTTCACTACGGAGAAAGAACTCCTACCCGTGGTGTTCGCTTTGGACTAATCCTACTTGATAGAAACTAAGATCATCGTGTTCACTATCCATGTGGCACTGAAGTACCTTCTTTCTAAGAAGGATGTTAAGCCTCGTTTGTTAAGATGGATCCTTCTACTCCAAGAATTCAACATAAAAATACAAGACAAGAAAGGAGTGGAGAACACAGTGGCCAACCATCTCTCTCGGCTGATATGTTCCCTGATGAACAACTCTTTAAAGTCTCCAAATTACCTTGGTATGTTGACATTGCTAATTATCTTGTTATAGGTATCATGTCAATTCATTAGATTGCGTAAGATAAATAGAAGTTTTTCACCAAGGTGCCAAGTTTATCTGGGATGATCCACACTTGTTTAAATTTTGTTTAGATTAAATCATTAGGAGATATGTCCCTAATGATGAACATTACAGTGTCATCTCTTTTTATCATTCACACGCTTGTGGCAGCCACTTCTCGGCTAAGAACTCCATAGTAAAAATTCTACAATGTGGCTTTTACTGGCCCACAATGTTCAAAGACATGTGAATTTTGCAAAGTGTGTGAGCGCGACAAAAATTAGCAGGATTGTCCCATAGAAATATGATGCCATTGCAGCCTATTGAGTGTGAAATATTACATATTTTCTCCTATTTATTCCTTAGTTTTATAAACATGATAGTGCTTAATCGATCTAATTATGCATATTTTCATGTGTGAGGTGATTTCGAGAGCTTAAGGTGAAATTGATGCCAAAAGAAAGATTTATGCTCAAAATATTACTAAATAAAGATTTGGAGATTTAGAAATCATTAATAAATAATTCACATGCCAAAGATCCAAGGAAACCAAATGAGGAATGAAGAGAATCGAAGATTTGAAGTGAAGAAAAAGAAAAGGAATCTTGAAAATTGTCATAAAAAATATATTCATAAAAATTATCCTAAAAAAACATATTTTGAAACTCTGAGTCCAAAAAATGAAAGTTCTGAAAGTCTATTTTGGTAACTACGTAGCGTGTGTAAATTTGAGGCAGTTTGCGAACTTTTTCGATGTTTGTGCGAAAGTTTGAGTTGTAAAACTATTTAAAGGAGTCCCCAGGCTATTCCAAATCATCTTCTAGTGATTGGAAAAGGAGAGAAAACCTAGGCGGAGTGTTAACAATGTTCTTCCACTTTGATTTTTTCATGGATTCTAGTATATCTTTTACTTTTTCTTTTGTTTTTGAGCTAGTTATAACTATCTAATCTCTTAGCTAGGGCTAAGAGGTGAAGCTGTAGTTTATTTTAATGTTTCCTTTGCTTTGATTCTTGTTTATGTTGAACGTCATTAATTTCTAGTTTAAATTTAAGGAATATTTTCAGTTTTCTATGATTTATTGTGACTCAAATTACGATAGATGTTGTGATAGCTTTGAATATCTTTTTTTCCTATTTTCAGATTGTAAGATTGGTAAAACTCATGATTCACCATCGTCTCCTGGGCATGGTGGATTCATGAATTCTCTTCCAATAATCACAATACTCTTTCATTAAGGACTATATTAATGAAAAGTTCAAAGATTTGATTTAATTGCTTCATCTTCCAATTGGATAGGATATGACTCTGATTCCAGTTATGTTTGTTGAATCAAGGTAACATCCTGATAGCTACAAGTGGATCCTTGGCGCTCTAGTTTCATTTTGATTATTGATACTTTATTCACAATTCCTCTTAACTATTCCAAAATTCAATTTAGATCTTTCTCTAGTTCTAGTTCTAGTTATTTTCATATTACATATAAGTTCAGTCCCTGTGGATTCGACATCGGTCTCACCGAGTTATTACTACATCACGACCCTACACTTGGGGTTGTGAACACAACTAATTCTCACTATTAAAGCATTTGATTGTTGCGGCATTGATTTCATGAGAGCATTTCCCCAATCCATTGGAAATATATAGCTTGCTTGTTATGGATTATGTCTCCAAATGGGTTGAGGTAATTCCTTGCCAGAATAATGATCATCACATGGTCATTAAGTTCTTAAAAGAAAACATCTTATCCCAGTTTGGAACCCCTCAATTCATCATAAGTGATGGAGGATCTCACTTTTGTAATAGGCCATTTGAAACATTGATGAAGAAATATGACATTTCACATAAAGTGAGCACCCCTATCATCCTCAAACAAGAGGTTAAACTAAAATTTCAAATAGGGAAATAAAATAAATTCTTGAGAAAATGGTTAACCCTGATCACGCAGATTAGTCACTTCGACTGACTGATGTGTTGTGGGCTCACCCTATCGCATAAAAAAATCCTATTGGAATGTCTCCCTTTAGAATTGTATATAGGAATGCTTGCCACTTGACAATTGAATTGGAGCATAAGGTGTATTGGGAGATAAAGAATTTTAATTTCAATCTAGATAATGCTAGCTTACTACGTAAATTACAGTTGATTAAACTAGAAGAAATCCGGAATGATGCATACAAAAATTCTAGAATTTACAAGGACATGATGAAGTGTAATGACCCGAAAAATTTCGTGCCAAGACCCGAGTACTACCTCTATTTTCCTTAGAAATTATTTATGGGTTAATTAGCGCTAAACTCGATTGCTTGTGAAATTAGCATCAATCACTTTAAATTTGATCTGCAGGACTCAAAACCTGTAGAATCGTTAGCGCTATCTTACTCTGAAATCTAGGATTCAACGCTAAATCCAGTTGCTCTTGGGAATTTTTAGAAGCTTTGGATCGGACCTGGACAGCGCGTCGAAAGTCCGATAGCGATGATCTTAGACAATTATGGTCACCATGTTGGACTTGACCATCACCTCAAAAATCAAGTCCAGATGATGTCCTGGGTCGATTTGATTGAGTCCGGAGTAAAGAGTGTGAGAAGTGAGAAATTAAATATGATTTTATGAAATCTGAGTCGTGTCACTTGCGCGATGATTTTAAGCAATCTGACCGTTGGATTCTGACCCAATTTCACCCTCGGATTAGGGAAGATGGCCTGGGCAGGTCATAATGCTTGTGGACCTGATCGAGTTTCGGTAACAGTTGAATTGAGTGTGGACCACCACGGCTAATCTGTAAATTCGATCGGTATGAAAACTCAGCCTGACCTAGATCCATGGTCAGTGAGCTTAAGTCTGACTGCACGTGGAGAAAGGACCACCGGAAGTGTTCCGTTGGATCGAGAGAGGCCTGATTTGGTTATAACCTAAGTATACCTTGGCCCTGGGGCTATTTTCATCGATGTTAGGCCTATATATAGACCTTAAAACCCTCACTCTCTTTTCCATACGAATTTCCTAAACCCTAGCTAAGAAAGAGAGAGGAAAAGAGAGAGAAAGTGAGAGAGAAGTTGGTGAATCATTTGAGATTCTTTCCTGTTACTCTACATCCTTAAACCATCACTTTTGAATCGTTATTCCGGCGATTCTAAGTTCCTTCTTGGGTAAGTTAATCTAACCCTAATCTGTTTTAGAGCTTAGAATAGTTTATGTGTTGTTGTAGCTCATTTCTATTCTTGCCTTAGGTTATCTTGTCGCCGTTGACGAAGACATATCGTCTGAATCAGTTCGGTGTTCTTTTTCTAGTTTAAGGTGCGGACTATATTCGTATAGGTTATGGTTTTCAAGGCTTTCAATGTCAGATAATGGTTTATTATTGTTATGGATGAAATTGCACATGCCAAATGCTATGTTTATCTTGCGTTCCTGATATGTATGTGTTATATTGAGATTTGTGTATTCTATGTGTATGTAGGAAGTATCGTATACGTATAAAATACAAACATGTGGTTGCCATGATTATTTGTCATGTACTTGTGCTAGTTGCATGTGTGTCAACTCCTTGGCAAAAGGAATTGTCTAAATGTGTGTATTCCAACATACGTCATGTATTTGAACTATGTAGTCTAAGTGTTTGTAGAAATGTTTGAATGGGCTAATGTGTAACACATTATCCTATTGGCGGGCATTAAGAAGAGATTCTCAACCCTCCTATTTGGTGTGTATGATTTCTTACATTAAATTTACATTCCTTGTTCTTTAAGTTCAAGCACTACTTATGTTGAAATCCATGTTAAGTGATATTCTTCAAATGCTCACATACTACATGATTTGAATTATTGTTCTATTACTGTTCTAAATTGTATATGCATATCTGTTGTAATGGAATGTGTTTGGGACTATGAAATAGTCCAAGAAATCGGTAATCGGCCTTGAGTTCGTGGCTGAGGTTGCTTTCGCCACGAAGGACGTGATTTGACAAACCCGAGTCGTACTAAAGTTGTCGACAGTGGTTTGGCCACACGGAGTGTTTGCGCACTCTATGTCGTTCAACCCAACATGCGCTCGTGCTAGTCGAGTTCTTCAAGTAATCCGATTGTCCGATGTATGTTAACCATGTATGGACGTTATTGCTTGAATCTAGGGTACCAAACTGACCTATGAAATCCCGTTAACCGTTGTACCTTGATCCGCTAAGACTCATGAGCCGGACATGGTGGTATGGGACACTGTGGTCAAGTTATCGGCTTATGCTGGGGTGACGAGCCTCCCCGTAGTGACCAGTGAGCAACCAAACTCGTGAGCCGATTATGGTGGTATGGGACATTATATTCATGCTGTCGGCCTACATTGATTGGTGACGAGCCCTTTGTAGTGACCTCGAGCATACCTGGATACTGTATTAGGGCGACGAGCCTTAGAGTAGTAACGAAGGTATGATAGGCGTGCATTGATTGGTGACAAGCCCTTTGCAGCGACCTAAAACCATATGATCGTATGAGATGCCTAGGACTGACGACCCTAGAATGGATCACTGTGTGGAAATTGATATGAAGAAGGTACCTTAGCTTCCCAATTCCGCTGTATGAAAAGGACTAATAACAACTTGTAATCATATTCATGCACCGCATTTGCATGTGCGTGGTAGTTGTTGGCACTGCGAGAGGATGTCATGCGTAACATGAGATGAAGGCGCCGAGGGAGTAAAGCGAGGGCATGCATCATTCTACATACATCCTTGCACTAACAAAAGTAATTAGGACATGTTTGATTGTTTTGCTTTATCATTACTGCTTGACTGAATTGATAACATGTTAACTTTTGCGATATTGTTCCACTGAGTTGATCACTCACTCCCACGTTCTGGGACAGTGTTTAAACACCAATCAGACTCTGTCTTAGATGCAGATGTTGATGTGACCCCTGAGGCAGAGCAGGAGTTTAAGGATGATGAGGCTGCATTTTCTTTTATGCAGTTCTCAGGCGGGTTCTTGTGAGTCATGTCCTGATGCGCGGGAATTCTGGGTTATTGTAATAGATGATGTCATTTGATGTTTGTATTTTTTATAGCAACACTTGTAAGTATGACCTGGCATGTATACGTATTTTAGGGACTTATACCTGTACACATATGTTTCTTTAAGTCTTCCGCTTGCATCTATCACTTATCCTTGAATTATGTTTGCAATTTGGCTTAATCTATTCCATGTTTTATGTACTCATACAGACAACATACATCCATCATTAAATATGTTACATAAGTGATGTTTTGAAACTCGGGAGTTAAGTTATGCTCGACCCCCGAATTTCAGGGCATTACATGAAGATGTTTCATTATCGGAACATTCTTCAAAAATCTTTCGAGTCAAACTAGAAAGTTCTTCTATATAATTCTAGACTTCACCTTTTTCCCGGTAAGTTGAGATCTCGTTGGACCGGCCCATTCAAAGTTAAAATGATATATCCTTGTGGGGCTGTCAAGATTGAAAACGTGATGAATGGTAACATTTTTACTCCCTCCTTTGTACTTGGTTTCCTAGGATCTTTGGCATGAGAATTCTCCATTCTTAGTCTCCTAAGATCCATCCTTTACCTTGGTGATTCTTGAGCATTAAGTCCATACTTTAGCATTCTTTTCAATCCAAGCTCTCAAATTTACCCTGTAACACAAACATGCATAAAATATAACATTAAGCATTATCATGTTCACAAAACCAATATATAAATAGGGGATGATATGCAATATTTGACACTCAACACACGTTGGCTTATCGGTAGTCAGGTCGTTATGTAACTCTTTTTTTCTTGCAAGGCTCTTGTAGTGTATATATACTCTGTATTATATATATATATATATATATATATATATATATATATATATCTTTGTAGAATTGGCAGATCATCCCCGAGTAAAGAGGATGAGGCTCCCCTCTGCAACGGAGATGGAGTGAATAAAGGTTGCTGCTAGGAAGGTCACTCACTCCTAAGGTGCCTGCTCGGTGCGCTCCTGGGGTTGAGGATGCTGGGCCTTCCGTAAAGATGTCAGCTACGAGGCCCACTCCTAAGATTCTTCCCTCAACTATGCAGTTAGAGGCGAGGAAAAAAGCTGTGGCAGAACTAAGGAATGTTGTAGTAGAAGTTATCACTGAGGCAGCTCCTAAGGTGCTCCAGGAAGCTGCTCCAGCTATAGCAACACAGAGCTCCCCTCCCCCAAGCATGCCTTCGAGGGAGGTGGTAGACCTGGAGTCATCCTTGACCCATACTGAGGAGAAACAGTCGGAGGTTGCACCCGGGAGTGCTTTTGAGAACCAAAGCTCTGCCCCCGAGGGGGTGTGGGTGTAGGATGTTAGGTACGACATTCCATGCACTTCTCCCGAACATATGGCTATGCTGGCCAACTAGGGCTGCGATCAAATTCCCGAGGAGGAGGTAAATGCGATACTTTCCCTATATCCTGATCTTCTTCTAGGCACTATGGTGCCGATGCAGATTAAGGTAAAGTTGTTGGCACTTTTTTCCTTTCTTTTTTTTTCTTCTTTTTTTTTTTCATTTGTCGATCTTCGTCCCCTTCCTGTTTATAGGGCACCATTGAGGTTCTTACCACCTGCCACCTTCTAATCAACCTGAGGGGCCGCTTAAAAGAAGCCACCCAGAGGCTCGAGTCTGTCGAGTCGAGCTTTGGGCTAAGTTTGTGGAGCTGAAAATAGCTGTGGGGGTCCAAGTGCTGGCCTAAGCCGATGTAGAGGTCCTTCTCGAGGCCCTAAGGTTTTCCAAGGAGGACCATGCCACCAATGCCTATTTGCTAGCCATGGAGCATGGGGTTTAGGCTTACCTGGTGGCCTATGTGGTTAAGGTGGAGGTGAAGGCCTTTGAAGCAGAGTCCCTCCTAGCCGAGGTGGTAGTTCAGGTAGTTTAAGTAGAGGCCAAGCTGACAGAAGTTGAGGCCATGATTCTCGGGAGGGAGGCGGCTGTAGTGGAGGCCTTCAAGTCATATGAAGATCATGTAGCTGAGTTGGAGGAGACATTTAGCGATGGCTTCCAGTGTTGTCGAGAAGACATCCAACACAGGTGCCTTGATCTCGATTTAGGGTGTCTTGATGACGATGCCTGTAAAGCCTCCAAGGCTATCACTCTCGGGGATGAGGAACTTTCCTAGGGATAGGTTTTTTATAAATATATATCTTCTTGGACAACTTTGTAACACTTCCCCTCATTAATGAGAAGAATTCTTTTTGTCTAGCTCTTTGTTTTTTCATTATGGTTATGCATGATTACTTGGTAAATGAGTTAGTCAACTTATTAGATTAACTTAGTGATCCAGTTTTCAAGCATGTGAACTTTGGTCAGATGATTGTTGAGAACGCAAACTTAGTAGAATTAGAAAAGACTTTTTCATTTTTATTCATAAAGAGAATCTTTTACATTTAGTAATTGTTAGATGGTCGGTAGCTTGCACTTGGGGCGAGCAATTGATATACTGTAGGTTTCCTTAGGTTCGCTCTTACTGATAGTAGATTTTCATGTGCTTGGCATTCAAAGGATAGGGTAAGAGTTGACCCTGCATGTTTTTTAGTCGGTATGTCCCTTAGTGGACCATACTAGCTACCCTATACGGTCCTTCCCAGTTCAGTCCTAAGGTTCTCGAGCCGGGTTCCTTAGTGTTCTGGAAGATTTCTTAGAGTACCAAGTCCCATACTTGGAACCTACGTACTTTAACACTTGTATTGTAATGTTTAGCAACCTCGTGTTGGTAGGAGGTGACCTTGAGTTATGCATTTTCCCTTAGTTCTTCGATCAGATCCAGACCTAATGCTAGTTGCGCGTCATTTTCTTCTTGTTAGAGCATAAAAATAATGAAGAAAGATTGAAAAGGATAAGATCAAAAGGGAGTTGGAGGAATGAGGAAGAAAGAAGAAAATCAAGTATCACATTTAGTAGTTGCATGAGTCGCGTAATCAACTTCCTCATTGCGCGGGTCGCGCAACCAAGACCAGAGGCAGATTATTATGGACATCTGATTTGGTGCAAGGTGGGCCCCATGGCTTAAAGATCGAGGGTTTGCACATGTGAAGGCCTATAAATACCCCACTGCCCCTCTCATTTGGGAGAGAGGAATTTCAGAAGAAGAGCAGAGCTCTGGAAGAAGACTGAAAGTGAGAGGGTGAGTAGTTATTGGTTGCGTGGGCCTGCAACCAATACCTGGTTGCATGGGTTGTGTAACTAGGCTATTATATGGCCAGTAATGAAAGTGACCAAGGTGCTGCTGAAATCGCCCAATTCAATCTTCATTGCTCCAAGCTCTCCTTTTGCATAAGGGACAAGCTTAAAAAAGGAGAAAGATCGAATGATCAAACCAGCACAACATTCCTCCTAAGGAGATGAGTAAAGTACAAGTCGAAATGCTGCTGAATTCGAGATTCGACATTCGAACTTTGTCAATTTATGTATTTCAAATAATCTATCTTAGAATCAAGGGATATTAGAGGATGTAAATGAACTCAGTATTGTTAATACAATGATTGTTCTGTATATTCTTTCTTTGTTATGTTCTAATAAGATAATTCTCCAAATTCAATGCATTTATTTCTTGTTCGAAACAAAATGGTGACTCTGCTGGGGACTAGTTTATCTTATTTGATATTAACATTGAGGGTATTATAGAACTTTCATTGTAGTTTGGCGTCTTTCGACTCCAAATGGTGACTCTCAATGGGAACATCCTCCCCTTCATCTATAAGATAGATTATTTAATTTTTCAAATACTAATTACAATTTAATTTTATGTTTTATATGTGAAGAAATCAAACTATAAATTATGACCAATGACAATTTCTGTAAGGAAGGTGAACTTCTATTTCACTACGACCGGATTCATGGTGGAATATGTGTCGAACCAGCCTCCGAAGCACAGGGCTCAGCTTCCTGTAAGCAAAAACGACTCAACCCGAGCAATAATTGGAGTTGTGTCTGCTTCACCTTAAGCATCGGAAGGTGGCAAGGATTGGACTATTGTAATGTCTCATTGGACGAGAGCATGAAATACAAAAATCCCCAGAATGTATCCGCCTTCACCAAGAGTTAGAGGACCGATAACATGTAATGCTGTTAAGAAGAACCCTGAACTTGCCCCTTCTACGATATATCTTGGGCGAATAATTCCGCAGTTAACGTCGCGTGACTTCCCGGCTTTGGTTGCCCCAAGAGTCAGATGGATAAAAGAGCAAAAAGGTAAGGCATTACTAGTAAGCTCACTGTAACGCCCTGAAAATTGGGGGTCAAGTAGAAGCTCAACTCCCGAATTCCAACGCATCACTTATGTAACATAGATAATGATGATTAAATGTTGTTTGTATTAGTACCTTAAACATGAGTGGGATTGTACCAAATCAGCATATCATACTCCAGAGACAGTTAAATTATGCAAGTGGAAGACTGTGATAAATATATAAAGCATATAAGTGATTCTAAGTCCCTAGAGTATGAATGTCACCAGGTTAAATAATTACATATAAAATTTCAAAATTCATAAAATGATAAAGTATAATGTCGTCTAATCCATATCCCTGTAGCCCTGGTGATGCAACTCCAGGTCTACATAGACCCGCCAGAGAGTTGCAAGTAGGAGAACTCCTCTTCGTCATAGAAGTCAGGCTCTACCTCATAAGCCTTGACATCACCTAAAACTACAACAGAGTCTGGTTGGTGTTTTAAAACACTGTCCCAGAGTGGGAATGAGTAATCAACTCAGTGGAGCTATAAGGCAAAGGTTAACATGTTATCAATTCAGTCACGCAGTAATGATAAGGCAATACAACAAACATTCCTAAGTACTCTAGTTAATGCAAGGATGGTATATATTAATGATGTATGCCCTCACCTGCACTCCCTCAGCGACATCATCTCATGATCGCGGCATGCAACACTCCCGCTGTGCTCAACTCCAACACCAAAGGCACATGCAATGCGGTGTATGTGCGTGATTAGCTAAGTTCTTAATTAGACCTATTCATTCAGCAGGATTGGGAAGTTAAGGTACCTCCCTTTATATCATTGACCCAAACGATGATCCAATTAGGGTCGTCAATCCTAGCCAATCACATACGATAGGTAGTTCCAGGTCGCTACGGAGAGGCTCGTCACCTTAGCGCAGGCCTAGGTTACTAAGGAAAGGCTCGTCACCTTAGTGTAGTCCTAGTGTATACTCAAGGTTACTACAAGCGGATCGTCACCTAATTGTAAGCCGACAGCTCAAATAAAGTTTTTCATACCACCGTATTCAGCTTACAAGTTTGTTTTTCTCACTGGTCACTACGAGGAGGCTCATCACCCCAGTGTAGGCCGACAGCTCGACCACGGTGTCTCATACCACCATGCCCGACTCATGAGTCTTAGCAAATCGGGCTTTTCACTGGTAAGTTGGTACCTTAGATTCAAGTAGTAGCGTCCATAATGGTGAACATACATTAGGTCAATCGGGTTATAAGACAAGCTCGACTAGTACGAGCTCACATTGACTTAATTGACATGGAGCGCATAAGCATTCCGCATTGCCTAACCACTGTCAACAAACAGCATACGACTCGGATTCATTGAACGTGTCTTGTGTGGCGGAACGACCTCTGCCACTAATTAAAGAATCATTACCGATTGCATAGACTTCATCATAGCCCCAATCACATTACAAAACAATAGCATTCACATGTGATAGTCCAAGACAGCATGTGATAACCAATCTAAATATAAATCTCATTTGAGCATTTCAACAAACACATAGTACACATATTATTATACATAAGCATTTCATCCATAAGGCATATGGTAGTAAGATAGGTTTTATGAAGGAAATTGTAACTATAGATAAGGGGATTGAGAATCATATCTCAACACCCTAATTAAATACATCTCAGCAATCATTTTCTCATTCAGGCATTTCATCAAACACTTAGACTATACATATCAACATACATGTAATAAAGTAGTTATAACATGTATTATAGCAAATCCTTTTACAAAGGATTTGCCACATGTACAACAATCATGTATTCTCAATCGAACATCATGACAAGCACAAATCATAATTCCATATTCATACAAACATTTCAAGAAACACATGGAATGCATTAAAATCAACATAGTTTACATATATGTGTAATATATGGAAACATCGTATTTAAGCACATGTGATAGCAATCAAGTCAGTCATAAATCATTAACTGACATTGAAAGCCTTGAAAACCATAACCTAAATGTTTATAGTCCACACCTTTCATCGGTAAACTCGTATCGAACTCAGTTCAAATACTATGCCTTCGTCTATGACACAACGGCTACCTGAATCACGAAATAAGTTAGTTATTTCATCGATTCATCTACTTAGATACCTATAACAGATTAGGGTTTGGATTTCTTACCCAAAAATGGAATCGGAATAGCTGGTGTAGCGATACAGGAGAGGCAATTCAACACATGGAGCGGTGAGATCGAATCCCGGCAACTAACTCTCACTTCTCCTCACTCTTTCCTTCTCTTTTCTCTCTTCTCTCTCCTAGGGTTTTGAAATTCGTATGGAGTGAGAGAGGAGTGGGTTAAGGCCCTTATATAGGCTCAGAACTGATGTCAATGGCCCCAGGGTCATGGTATACTTAGGTTATAGCCAAAAGTTATCTGTTTCGGGCCAACGGAGCTCATCTGGAGGTCCATTTCCTGCATACGGTTCGGTGAAAGTTTCCTAACAATATATCTATAACAGGTTAAAGTTTCAGTCCGATCAGATTTGTGGATCAACCGTGGAGGACCTGTTTCAGTTCAACAGCTATCGTCACTCGATCAGGGCCACAAGTGCACTAACATATGAAGGGAAATTTCCCTGATCCAAGGGTGTAGTTGGGTCAAAATCTGAAACCTTAAATTTGGCCCACAAGCGAACGGCCTAATTCACTTAAGTTTAAGTTCACTTTCTAAAGATATTCACGTTTCTCACACACTTCGCTTTGAGCTCAAGTTGTGCATTTTTGGATATTATTTGGACTTAATTTTCGAGATGGTTGTCAAGCCCAGTAAGGTGGTCATAATTGTATAGTTTCATGGTAATCGGACTTTCGACACGCAGTCCAAGTCCGATACGGAGTTTCAATGTGCTCCCGAGAGTAACTGGGTTTTGAGATTGATCTTAGGTTTTTAGGTAATGCAGAGTTAGTGATTCTACTAGTTTCAGGTCTTATAGTTCGTATTGAAAGTGATTCGAACTAATTTACTGATTAACTTAGTTTAGTACTTAGTTAATTTTCGTCTAATTTCTAAAGGATTCAGTCCTTAGTGATTTCTACCTGAGGTAATACTCGGGTCTTTGTACGGATTTTTCCGAGACGTTACACTCACCGATGTCTATATCGCCCCAATCAATTAATGGCAATGGGAGCACAGAGAAGTCAAATGATACTCCATCTTCTCCTCTTTTCATAAGTCTTATTACATTGACATATTCCCCCCCCCCCCCCCACTCCAACTATAGCTTCATTTAAGAGCAGAGAAGCCATAATACATATGACCAGAACGAACCAGGAGAATATGCCAACTACGGAGGACCGTATGAATGAAATGGCAAAAGTGCAGAGAGCACTAATGGAAGAGTGTAGAAATCTCAGAGAAGCCTTAGCGACTCTCACTCACAATGTAGCCCAGATAGTGGCTCCCCCGATGATGGGCACAATGAATGGTAGGAGAACCAACTCAAAGGCTTTTGAACCACCAGGGGTAGTGTGAGACCCATATCCTAGCCCGTACCGTTCATAGGCTTCCACGATCCTCCCAATCAAATTTTGGCGACCCGCGATGCGTAGACTGCATTTGTGGACAACCCTGAGTCGTGTCCCGTATTCCAGAGTCAGCTCGACCCAAGACTTGTACCTTAGCGACCACACCGTCACCGCGGTTCTGATGCCACGTCTCGTGTGCTGAGGAGATATCCAAGCCAGGAGATATGGGCATGCGTTCAATTTGAGGAAACGCCACGCATTTACAATCCCAAGAGAATCTCTATAACATGTCAAATCAATCCAATCAATCACCTCACATGTCAAGTACATGTTCTATCCCCAAAAGCAACCCCAAAGTCAAAGCTACCCATTCTTTATATGTGAAGTACACATCACTCACCCATCACCCATCACTCACTCACCCATCCCTCTCTCTCTTTACATCCTATCCTCTCTCTCTCTCTCTCATTTCTTCATTATTTTTTTCAAGCAAACCCCATGAGAGCATCCAACGTCCAAGATCCATGAGAGAGAGCTTTGTGTGGCCCACTTTCTATCTCCCATCTCCACCATCCAAGTTTCATTTCAACCGTTGAAATTGTTCTTATGGAGCTGTAGCATGCATTGGCGGAAGAAGGAAGAAGAGATCAAAGGTGGGTGTTTCTATAGGCCTAGATTTCATTCTTTTGATGATGGGCCAAGTGGGGCCTACCGATTGATGGTATGGATCTCACTTTAAACCCTAGATATGGCCGATGGCCTTCTATGATTCTCATGATCATTCCATGATGGGGCCATTCTCCATGGACCCCATCATGATGTTTACTTTTTAATTTGAAAGGGGTCATCTAGACCTTTCATTTTGGTGGAGAAGGAATCTCCACCATTGATTTGATTTGGTGGGCCCACATGTATTGGGACCCACTTGATGTATGATTGAATACATGGAAGGGAGGGTCCATAGTGTCGGGGTCCCTCCATCATACGTGTGTGTCTCTCTCTCTCTCCCTGTCTTTCATCTTTTTGTGATGATGTGGTCATGCGGCCCACCCGGACGGACGTCACCATGAAGCATGTATTTTATCCAAGCCATTTGTAGGTGGGGCCCACCTTAATATGAGTTGTAACCAAACCGTCCAGTGTCCAGGGACGCTGGACGTCGCCACAGTGTGGTGTACTGACATGTAAACCCAAAAAGAAAATATTAGTTTGATTCAAAGCTTTGGGGTGGGCTGCTCATGCAGGCCCCACCTTGATGTATAAATCAAATCCACGCCATCCATCCTATTTCTCAGCCCATTTTAGGTGTTGAGCCGAAAAATGAAGCCAATCCGATTATCTGGCGGGCCATAGCATAGAAAATAGTGATTTTTACTGTTAAAATTGATTAGGAGCCACTCTAATTTTTCTAGCCGCCAAAATATACTGAATATTGGGCTCATTTAGACTGTTTGAGACATAGGATCTAATGGGTGGGGTGGATTCTCCTGATGTGGGCCCCACATATGAAAAACCTCTGAAAAAAAGCAAGAGAGGAAGCCACTTGCTGTCATCGTCCAGAGGATGCTGCAGCAAGCTGCGTCCTACCATTTGGAAAATGGGCAAGGACCATGGGCCCCACCATAGGTCCCACCTTGATGTATTTCGAACATCTACACCTTACATTTGATGGGACCCCTTTTAAGAATGGGTCATCCCAAAAATCAACTGTACACGGAGCTCAGGTGGTCCACACTACAGAAAATAGTGGTGAGTTGAACATATACCATTGAAACCCTTTTTAGGTCACAGCAGTTTTGGATCTACATGACATTTGTTTTTCCTCTTAATCTGGGTCTTTGTGACCATATCAACAGATGGGATGGAAAATAAACATTACAGTGAGGCCGATGGACCCCACGTGGGACCCACTTGCTGTTAACGGATTGGCTTGTGTACCGCACACAGCCATATAGCTGCTGTATCGGAGTCAGCAAGTTATGGGGGTCTTATCATGACGTATGGGGTAACCCACACCGTCCGTCCGTTCGTTTGGGGACATGGACCCCACGGCTATGATGTATGTGTTTATTCACACCTTCCAGGTGTGAGCCCACCCCACACGTGTGTGACATATGTGGGCAGGTGGGACCCACCTTGATGTAAGTATCTTATATTCACATCGTCCATATTTTGACGGTGGTAGGTGCAGCCCACCGTGATATATGTGTTTTATCTTACTGCATCAACATCCATGGGACCCATGTGTGTGTGAGCCCCATATGATGCATGTGTTTTATCAACGCTGCCCATCCTTTTTAACCCACGTTGTCCACCAGTTTTGCAATCCCCACCATCCAGATGGCTGGACGGTGAGCCATAGGGCGATGTATGTTGCAATCCTCACCGTCCAGTACTCTGGATGGTGGGACCTCCTGCCACATGTGTGGGGGACCATCATGATATATGTGCATACCCACACCGTCCAATATTGCTAGACGGTGGATGTGCTTTGGCTGGTATACCTAGCACCAGTTATATAGCTATTGTATGTCATCAACATCCTATGTGGGCCCCGTACATGATGTTTGTGATAAATCCAAACCATCCGTCCATTGGTGGACCACCCTGATGTATTTATTCCATCCATATGGTCCGGAAGGTGCTAGACAATGTTTGGACAGAACTGATCATCATTAGTGGGCCATGTGCCCCATGGAATGATAGTGTACTGCGATACACATGTTACACCTACAACTATTGAAATGATTTTAGATGTAATCCAAGCCCTCACCCACATTATAGTAGGACCCACCGCGATATATATGTATTCACACCGTCCATGTGGCCCTCACGTGATGTACGTCCTTAATCTGAGCTGTCCATGGATGAGGCCTATGTGGTGTATTTGAGGGCCCATATGCAGGACCCACCTGTTATGTATTTGTGGCCTTTGATGAGGCCCAATATGATGTTTTTATGGCCCATCTTGATGTATTTGTGGCCCATCCATTATGGCCAACCTTGATGTAATTGAGGCCCATGTGATAGGGCCCACCTGCCTTGTATTTAAGGCCCATATGATGGGGCCCACCTGCTTGAATTTGAGGCCCATGGGTAAGGCCCCTGGACAAGGCCCATTGTGATGTATTCATGGCCTATGGGCAAGGCCCATTTGATGTATTCGAGGCCCAAATATGTGGCCCTTTTGATGCATATGAGACTCATGCGTAGGGCTCACATGTTATGTATTTGAGGCTCATGAGCAGGGCCCACCTGTTGTGTATAAGAGGCCCATTGATGCGGCTCACTTGTTATATTTGAGGGCCATTGGTGTGGCCCATTGATACGGCCCACTTGTTGTATTTGAGGCCCATGGGTTGCGGCCCATTATGATGTACTGAGGCTCATGGGTCGTGACCCATTGAGATTGTATGCAGCCCATTGTATTGTGTATGAGGCCTTTGTGTGAGGCCATGGGCCCACGGTACGTCTGGCTTTATGTGGACCACTCCTTTGGAGCAATGTTGGTTAAATGTCCACATTGATGGGGGCAATGTTGGTTAAATGTCCACATTGTCGATGTCAATTGTCGATGCCAGTTATTGATACCAATTATGAGTATGTGACAGCATAGAATCATGATATATGCCCATATGCATCATCTGCATGTTTGTTATGAGATGTGGTTGACCATTGCATATATCATTGGGCAGGTTGTTATGAGACTCCCTAAGAGGTAGAGGTTATCTCACATGAGCGTACGGTATGTGCAGGATTGATGCATGACTAGATTGTATGACTCATGCGCCTTGCATTGTGTGAATGACTACTGTACACCCTAGTGATATCAGGGCCATAGCCTCCACAGGCATGTCGTGGATGGTCAGATGGGACACCAAAAATGTTTGGTTCAAGCATCTGGGCACTTTGGATGTTCATGGGTGAAAGTCCATAAACCTCTGAGGCCAAGAGACACCCCAACGTTTAGACTGAGTGGATACATGAGCGCTCGAGTGCCGAATACCAATAGGCCGCGTATCCCACTGTGTCATGGTCAGTTGGGAGGGGGTGTGGCCTTATCCGCCTAAGTGAGGGGGCTATAAGCTAGGTTGAGTTTGACCAGCTCACAAATGAGTCCGCTATCGACGAGCCAGGTAGGTATTGGCAAACTACTGGTCAGGTGGATAGTGTGGTCTCTTCCACTCACTGGGCTATGTTGCTAGGGAGGCGACAGTCAGTGTGGAGTGTACTAGACCTCGGTGATGATCCCAGAGATGTACAATACTGATACATGGACTTATTGAGTAGGAGTTGCATACTCATTCATTCATTCATTCACTATCCACTCGGGCTGGTGGTGTGCAACTATTTGTTATGTGTACCTTCGCAATGGCCAGGATTTCGGTTGGGGCACACGACTAACCTGAGATCAGGAGTTCACCACATTGAGTCTAACTATCCAAATTTAGGTATGGGACTGGTTTGGATAGAAGTCCCTTGTGGTGGACCCCGTAGCCTACGATACTATGTACTATCATCCCGACTTCACACTCCGGCTTAGTCATTTCATTCGCATCGCATATTGCATTACATCTACAGGCATATGTCATTTTGGGTTGCTATGTTTCTACACTTATATGGCCTAGATGAACTTAACAGGATTTACATATTGCATTGCATCATCAGGCATCTGATATTTAGTTCTCTATGATTCCGTATTTGTATAGCTAATCCGCTTTGCATACTCTGATATTGTATGATATATGAACTTACCAATATTTTTGATATTGCATTACTTATGGACTTGTCAATATTTTTGCTTACTCTGATACCTGTGTATTTGGCACTTACATTGAGCACACACTTTCACCACCCTCTAAGCTTTCTATAAGCTTATGCACGATAGATGTGTGCAGGTGATGTTAGGTTGCAGCAGCGTGGAGCTTGGAGCATGTAGATGACTTCTGGAGCTTTGATTTTGACATATGTATTTCCCTTTTAGCATTGTATTCAAATATTTATATTAGTGGATATGTGATGATGATGTTGCCTTTGTGATTTGGGTAAACTTGTGGTTATGCTTATTACGAGTAAATGTACATTGGAAAAATCTCCTTGTAAGATCCCAGGATCGGAATCTAGCGTATGACGCTGGGAGCCAAGAATGGGGTACTACGGAGGCTGTCAGCACCGGATTTGGTGATCAAAAATTTTATGAGCCTGGTTTTCGAGTTTGGGGCATGACAGGCAGGATCACTTGGGTCTATCCCAGGAGCGAGAATTATGACACAAGAGGAGGTGAGACAAGTTATTGAGGAAGCTTTCAGAGTAGAGAGGAAGCGTGAGAATATTAGCTGTTTCAGATATCAAACGTTGTACCCAAGAGAGGTAGAAGACATCCCATTCCCAGCTAACTTTAAGCATCCAGATTTTCAGAAGTTTAATGGAGAAGGGTCAGTGGAGGAGCATTAATGCACTTTATTACTAGTATGGGGAATTTTTCTACGATACCGTAGTATTGCTTGCGATTGTTTGGATCATCTCTGACAAGCAAAGCATTTCGATGGTATTACAGCCTAGCCTCAGGATTGATATGCACTTGAAAACAAATGCAGGATGCCTTCATGTCAAACTTCTTCTCTTCAGAGCATGATGTCAGTATTATGGAATTGGCTTCCGTACGACAGAGAGAAGGGGAACCGATGGAGAAGTTTATAGACAGATGGAAGACATTAGGAGCCTCGTATAGATAGCTACCGAAAGAAAAGGAACAAGTCAAGATGTGTCTAAACTCCATGGAAATGGGAATCACATTCGGACTCACTAGTGCCGATATCAGGACTTTCCATGACCTAACTACTAAGGCCCATGCTTTAGAGCTGATGACTCAGAAGATGCCAGCATTTCACTATGAGACAACAAAGAGGGGACCCAGTAGGATGGTCACAAATATCGTAGATTGTGAAAAAAGAAGTCAAGATGCAAGACATACGGGAGGAAAAAGGTCTGAACGGAAAGAATTGGACCGGCCGAGAAACAAATACAATGGAAAAAGGTCTAGAGCGGTCAATTATCATGAAGGGTTTGCATTCGATAGGGAAGATGTTGTCTCTATGATGAACCAATTGCTAAAATCTGGTACGATAGAACTACTAGCACCCAAGCGCCCTGAAGACGTACAAGAATGAAAGAGAGAGATTTTTGCCACTGTCATCGCCTGGTGGGACATCCGACGGAAAATTGTTATACGTTAAAATGTATAATACAACGGATGATAGATAGGGGTAAAATAGTGATCGGAAAAGAAAAAGAAATGGATGCAACGACAACAGTGAATATGCTGACAATCTAGGAAAAGGCCCAAGAAAAGAAAGAGAAAGAATACTATAAGACGACAAAAAAGGTAGCAGTGATTACGCGACGATCAAGAAAGAAGACAATAAGCCCTACGAAGCAGAAAACAGGAATTATAAGAAGGAAAATTGTCGAAGGACATAATGATAATGATGAGAAAGAAGAGAAGAATGAGACAACAAAAGTGACCTACGATGTGGTAAGTCATTTAAAGGGCATACCGGCACGATTAAGTGTCTACGATGCGCTTAAGTTGTTAGAGGAATTTCGGCAGACCTTGGTTCAAGAGCTATCTAATCATGATGTCAGAGAAACCTTGCTGGCAGAGATGGAAGGCGAAGAATATAAAGAGCAAGAAGACTGCCTGCCAGTCATTTCCTTCTCTGATGATGATTTGATCCGCGATGCAGGGCATAACAGGCTGTTAATGATAAAGGGTCATATCTGTGGCAAGAAGGTTAAACGGATTATACTTGATAAGGGGTCTACAGTGAACCTCTTACCACTCTCAATGCTAAGTAAACTGGGTTATCGTTGTTCCGATCTACGCCCTAGTGGAATGATGATATAGTGCTTCAATTAAGATGGGCAACGTGCACTCGGTAAAATTATAGTAACGTTGGAGATAGGAGTGCTAACTACTGGTGTCATGTGCCACATTATAAATGCAGTGACGACATACAATCTTCTCTTAGGCAAGCCATGGATACATCAGTACGGCATTGTGCCCTCTACTTTGAATCAATGCTTCAAATACTGTAAAAATGGGATACAGTATAAAGTAATGGCAGCTACGAAGCCTTATACAGAAGCTGAGGCCTTATTTATAGACGTCAGTTATTATAAGGGGTTCACTAAAGAAGAAAGAATGAATGAAGAAAACAAAGTCCTAAAGGAAATTCAAGTAAAGGTGATGAAAGAAGAAACAAAAAGGGCAGAATCATCTAGAGCTGCAGAAACAAAGAAGAAATTCTATTTTGTGTCGAAACATCTAAGACAATTAGGGCAGCCGCCGCTAACTTTGTTATCACCTGAATAGTTGAAAATTTTACAGTCTAATTATACAGTGTCATTGCCATATGCTGAAAGAAATAAGCCATTTTCGGCTATTCTGGGAAGGTTTCAGGACAGGGCCAGTGCAAAATACCTGGAACCAATAGAATTCTACGCCCCAGCAGAAGCAAAGATAGGGGAAGAGGCCAAGAATAATGGTGTATTGGGTAAGCTGACACTGCAAGATCTTAAAAACTATAACCTGGCAAGCAAGAAAATCATGAGAAACATGGGTTTCGATTACGAAGAACCCACCGGCCTAAATCATGGGAAAGGAATTTAGATTCCTATTGGGGTTGGTTAGGAAAAGCGAGGAAATTTTCAAGGATTGGGGGCAGAATCATCAGTGAACATGGTCACAACTGGACAGTTATCAGAAGAAGATCCAAAAATAATCGAGCATCCCAAGATGGCCCCAAAACAAATGGAAGACGGGGGGCAGCCAATGATAGAAAGTTTACTAGAAGTGAACTTGGGTACAGAAGAAGAGCCAAGGAACACATTCATTAACACTGGTCTTTCTGAGCAGGAGGCCAAGAAATATGTTTAACTTCTCAAAGAAAATAAAGACGTCTTCGCTTGGACATATGCAGAGATGCCGGGTCTGGAGCTGTCAATAGCAATGCACCGGTTGAACATTTCTAAGGAGAAAAGGTCGGTTAAATAGGTGCAAAGGTGATTTCACCTGGACTTGGTTCCTTTAATAGAAGAAGAAGTGAACAAGCTGATAAAAGTTGGGTTTATCAGGGAAGTCAAGTATCCCAAGTGAATATCGAACATTGTCCCGGTAAAGAAGAAAAATGGATAAGTCAGAGTCTGCGTTGACTTTAGGTATCTAAATAAAGCCTGTCCAAAGATGATTTTCCTCTCCCGATAACCAAATTGCTGATTGACAGTACCTCTTAGTATGCTATCAAGTCCCTCATGGATGGCTATGTAGGTTATAATCAAATTAGAATGGCATCTGAAGATGAAGAAGCAATAGTGTTTAGAACTTCGCTAGGGATTTACTGTTATAAAGTTATGCCATTTGGTCTTACAAATGATGGGGCGACGTATCAGAGGGCATTGCAGAATATCTTCCAAGATATGATGCAAAAACATGTTGAGTGTTATGTTGATGATTTAGTGGTCAGGTCAAGTAATCATCAGGAACATCGCAAACATTTGGCATCGGTCTTCCATCGACTCAGGAAGAAGTAGCTAAAAATGAATCCAACTAAATGTGCATTTGGGGTATCATCAAGAAAATTCCTCAGTTTTGTTATCAGGCACAGGGGTATTGAGATCGATACAGGGAAAGTTAAAGTCATTCAAAATATGTCACCTCCGAAGACATTGAAAGAATTAAAAAGTTTGTAAGGAAAGCTGGTGTACATTCACCGTTTCATTTCAAATTTGACAGGGAGATGTTAGCCGTTTTCTCATTTAATGAAGAAAGGCACAGAGTTCGTATGGGACAAAGCCTGTCAAAATGCATTTGATTCAATGAAGGAATTGTTGAAACAACCGCCGGTATTGACAGCCCCGATAAAAGGGAAGCCACTTATTTTGTATATATCTACAGCCGAGAATTCTTTAGGAGCTTTGCTGGCACAGGTGAATGAATATGGGAAAGAGACCACTCTTTATTATTTGAGCAGAACACTAATGGGCACGAATGGAACTACTGTCCAATCGAGAAAGAATGTTTGGCGCTGATATTTGCAGTACAGAAATTGAGACATTATTGCCTCTCTCATGACATAACTTTGATCTCAAGAGCAGATTCGATAAAGTTTTTGATGAAAAGACTGATGTTATCTAGGATACTGGCCAAATGGATGCTATTACTTTTGGAATATACTATTACGTATGAGCCAGCAAAAGCAGTAAAGGAGCAAGCAGTGGCAGATTTCCTGGCAGCACACCCCGTAGCAGAGTGTGAGACCATTAGTGATGATTTTCCTGATGAACAGGTTATGTTGGCCGAGTCGTAAAGCCCATGGTAGATGTATTTTGACGGTGCTTCTCGAGCATCAGGGGCAGGGGCTAGGATGATATTCATTACTCCTCAAGGTGACTTGTTACCTTACTCCTTCACGTTGGGAACTGCATGTACAAACAAAAAAATGAGTATAAAGCTCTCATCATCAGAATGGAAATTGCTCAAGAAATGAAGATAAAAATGCTGCATATTTTCAGAGATTCTACATTGATCATAAATCAATTGACGACTGATTTCGGGACAAGAAAGCAAGAGCTCTTGCCACACTACCAAAAAGCATAGTAGTTATTGGAGTAGTTCTGTCATGTTGAAATCAAGCATGTATCATGGTTTGAAAATGCAAAAGCAGATGCTTTGGCCAGCCTGGCAGTGGCTCTGTCCTGCCCAAATCGAAGTCCTCTCTAGGTGACTATAGAAGAAAGAAGATTTTTATCCTCTTCAAAGGTCATTGATTAAATTGTTGAGACATTTCCTATGTCATCTTTGGAGGTAACAATAGATGATTAGCGTCAACCTTTCATAAACTATCTTAAATATGTCATCTTGCTAGAAGACTCGGCGTAAAGATAGCAAATCAAGCAAAGATCGAGCAGATTCATCATATGTAGTGAATTATTGTATAAAAAATCTTACAATGGGATGCTGCTACGTTGCCTAAATGAACAAGAAGCAGGCCAGATGTTGTGAGAAGCGCACTCTAGAGAATGTAGTGCACATCAAGCTGGTCAAAATTTATTCCATCGAATACATCAAATGAGGTATTATTGGCCTACCATGTTCAAAGATGCGATAGATTATGTGAAGTGATGTCATGAATGCCAGATTCACGGAGATGTTATACACATTCCTCCAGAAGACCTGCATCCGTCGATTACCTCTTGGCCTTTCTCTACCTGGGGATTTGACGTTAATGGTCCTATAAATCCACCTTCGTCCAAAGGAAAATTGTATATTTTAGCAGCGACAGATTACTTCTCCAAATGGACAGAAGCAATTGCATTGCGTAGTGTCGAGGAAGATGTGGTCAATTTCATCCAAAACGCAATAATATACCACTATGGTATTCCAAAGAAAATTGTCACAGATAATGGCACTCCTTTCAAAAACAGAGGTATAGAAAAGCTATGTCAGAAATTCAGCGTTCATCATTCGTTTTCAACACCTTACTATCCACCGGCCAATAAATTAGTGGAGGCGTTTAATAAAACGATAGTCAAGATACTGAAGAAAGTAGTGACAGGAAACAAGCATGATTGGGATGAAAGGTTGTAAAAAACATTATGGGCATATAGAACTACCCACCAGATGACAACAAGAGCAACAATGTATTCACTGGTTTATGGTGTAGAAGTGGTCATCCCGATTGAAGTACAAGAAGCGTCGCTTAGAGTGGTAGTACATCAGTTAATTACAGATGATGAAAATGCAAAAATAAGATTGGAAGAATTAGATTTGCTTGTGAGAAACACTTGGCGGCTCAGCAGTGGTTGCAGTCATATCAGGCAAGGATATCGGCCGCCTTTGATAAACGAGTCAAATATCGCTCTTTCAAAAAAGGGGATATATTGTTGATGCTAAAAAGACTGATAATGGTCACCCACAGAACAGGGGGCAATTTCGAGCCCAAATGGGATGGGCCGTTCATAATAAAAGAAGTATACTCCAATGGAGCGTACAGAGTCATAGACCAAGATGGATAAGGTATCAATATACCGGTTGTTGAGGCATAAAAATGAGAAAAAAGAATTAAAGAAAAGAAGATTGAAAGGTAAGAAGTGGAAGGAAATGGAAAATGAAGAAAGACAAGTGTTTTTTAAGTCGATTGCACAGGATCGCGCAATCGATATTGGTTACGCAGGTCCGCGCAATGAAAATGTCAATTGTGCGGGTTCACACAACTGATTTCAGGAAGTAATTTCCATGAACGGTCGAGATTAATGAATGGTGGGTCGCATGGCACTAAGATCGAGGTTTTGCACATGTGAAGGCCTATAAATACCTCCTCCCCCTTCATTTGGACGGATTGAAGATTTTAGAGAAGAAGCAGAGCAAGAAGGAAGAATGAAGGTAGGAGAGGAAGTTCTGATGGTTTGCGCGGACCCGCGCAACCAGACTGTTCTGTAGTCTGTGAAGTTAAAAGAGCCGGTATGTTGCTGGAATGGCCAAGTCTCCAGATTTCTTCTGTCCAAGATTTAAGAGGAGAAATCAGTAAAAGAAATCTATATCATATCCCTCTTAAAGAGATGATCAAACAGTGAGTCAAAATGCTGCCAGATTTGATATCTGATTTGGATATTTGAACTTTGTCAATTGTCAATTTTTGCATTTTAAATAATCTATCTTAGAATCAAGGGATGTTTGAGGATGTAAATGAACTCAATTGAAATAAAATATGATGATTGTCTCTAATACTCTCTCTGTTATACTTAAATAAGATAATATCCCAAATCAAATAATCTATCTTAGAATCAAGGGATGTTTGATATCTGATTTGGATATTTAAACTTTGTCAATTGTCAATTTCTGAATTCTAAATAATCTATCTTAGAATCAAGGGATGTTTGAGGATGTAAATGAACTCAGTTGAAATAAAATATGTTGATTGTCTTTAATACTCTCTCTCTGTTATACTTGAATAAGATAATATCCCAAATCAAATGCATTTGTTTCTTGTTCGAAATAAAATGGCGACTCTACTAGGGAGTTTTATCTTATTTAACATTAACATTGAGACAACTATAAAACTTTCATCATAGTTTGGCATCTTTCTAACGCCAAAATGGCGACTCTTAGTGGAGACATCCTCCCCTTCATCTCTAAGATAGATTATTTGATTCTTCAAACACTAACTATAGCTATACTTTATGATTGAAGGTTTTTGAATCCAACTACAAATTATAACCAATAGCAACTTCTGCAAAGAAAGTGAGCTTCTGTTTCACTCCAACTGGATTCACGATAGAATATGCACCGAACCAACCCCCGGAATGCATGGCTCGACTTCCTACAAGCAAACATAACCTGACTCAAGTGACAGCCGGGGTTGTATCTGCTTCGCCTTAACCGCTGGAAGGAGATAAGGGTTGGACCATCGTAATGTCTCGTAGGACGAGAACACAGAATGTAAGAAGCCCCACGACGAATCTGCCTTTGCCAAGAATTAGAGTGCCTATAACGCGCAATGTAGGTAGAAGGAATCCTGAACTCGTTCCTCCTGCAATATATCCCAAGCGAGTAGTTCTGCAGCTGACGTCATGCGATTTCCTGGCTCTGGTCGCCCCAAGGGTCAGATGGACGAAAGAACAGAAAGGCAAGGCATTATTAGCAAATTCACCGAGGTCTGTGTCTCCCCAATCGAATGAAACTCCATCCTCTCCTCTCTTCGTAAGTCCTATTACGTTGACATATTCCAGCCCCACTCCAACTACAGCTTCGTGAAAGAGTGGAGAAGGTACAATACATATGGCTGGGACCAATCGGGACAATACGCCCACTACAGAGGATCGCATGAATGAGATGGCAGAAGCGCAAAGAACACTAATGGAAGAGTACAGAAATCTCGAAGAAGCCTTAGTGACCCTCACGCATAATGTAGCCCAGATAGCGGCTCCCTTGATGATATGAACAATGAATGGACAAGAAAACCAACCCGAAGGCTTTCAACCACAGGGGGCAGGATCACTAGGGTTTGTCCCAGCAGTAAGAACCATGACACAAGACGAGGTAAGACAAGTCATCGAAGAAGCTGTCAGAGTGGAGAGAGAGCGCAAAAACACTGGCCGTTTTAGATACCGAATGTCGTATCCAAGAGAGGTAGAGGATATCCTATTTTCAGCCAACTTCAAACATCCAGATTTCCAGAAGTTTAATGGGAAAGGATCGCCAGAGGAACACTTAATGCACTTCATCACTAGTATGGGGAACTTTTCTACGATACCGCAATATTGCTTGTGATTATTCGGGTTATCCCTAACGAACAAAGCATTCCGATGGTATTCCAGCTTAGCCCCAGGGTCGTTACGTACTTGGGAACAAATGCAGGACGCTTTTATGTCAAACTTCTTCTCTTCAGAACGAGATGTCAGTATTATGGAATTGGCTTCTATGCGGTAGAGAGAAAGAGAACCGGTAGACAAGTTTATAGACAGATGGAAGACATTGGGAGCTTCATGTAGGCAGCTGCCGAAAGAAAAGGAACAGGTCAAGATGTGTCTGAACTCCATGGAAACAGGAATCGCGTTTAGACTCACCAGCGCTGATATCAGAACTTTCTGTGACCTGGCCACTAAGGCTCATGCTCTAGTGCTAATGACTCGGAAGATGCCAGCATTTTACTATAAGACAGCTAGGAGGGTACCCAACAGGATGGCCGTAAATACCGTCGATCGTGAAAAGAGAAGCAAAGATACAAGAGATTCAAGGGATAAGAGGTCGGAACGGAAAGAATAATCAAATCAACTAAGAAACAGATACAGTGGAAAAAGGTCTAGGATGCTTAATTCTCACAAGGGGTTCGCGTTTGATAGAGAAGATGTTGTTCCTATGATGAACCAACTGCTAAAAGCCGGTATGATTGAATTACTAGAACCCAAGCGCCCTGAAGATGTGACAAGAACCAGAGAGCAAGATTTTTACCATTATCATCGCCTGGTGGGACATCCGACGGAGAATTGTTATACATTGAAGTGTATAATACAACGGATGATAGGCAGAGGTGAAATAGTAATTGGAAAAGAAAGGGAAAAGGGTACAATGGTGATGGTGAATATGCTTACGATCCGAGAAAAGGGCTGCGAAATGAGAGAGAAAGAGGACCGTAAGATGACAAAGAAGGTGGTAGTGATTACGTTGCGATCAGGAAAGAAGATAACAAGTCCTGCGAAGCAAAAAGCAGGGATTATAAGAAGAAAAAAGTCATTGAAAGGCAGAGCGATGATGATGAGAAAGAAAAAAAGAGTGAGACGAGGAAAGTGACCTATGATGTGGTAAGTCATTTGAAGGGCATACCGGCTCGGTTAAGCATCTATGATGCCCTTAAGTTGTCAGAGGAATTTCGGCAGAGCTTAGTTCAAGCATTGTCCAATCAGGGTGCTAGAGAAACCTTGTTGGCAGAGATGGAACGCGAGGAGCATGATGAACAAGAAAATTGCCTACCATTCGTTTCCTTCTTCTATGATGATTTGATCTGCGAGGCAAAGCATAACAGACCGCTAATGATAGAAGGCCATGTTCGTGGGAAGAAGGTTAAGCTGATTATGATATATAATGGGTCTGCGGTGAACCTTTTACCATTATCAATGTTGGGTAAAATAGGTTATCGTCGTTCAGATCTATGCCCTAGTGGATGATGATACAGGGCTTCAATCAAGATGGGCAGCGTGCGCTTGGCAAAATTACAATGACGCTGGAGATAGGAGAGCTAACTACTGATGTTGTGTGGCACATTATAAATGTAGTGACAACATACAATCTTCTCCTAGGAAGGCCATGGATACATCAGTATAACATTGTATCCTCTACTTTGCATCAGTACTTCAAATACTGTAAAGATGGAGTACAGTATAAAGTAATGGCCAACGCGAAGTTGTATATAGAGGCCAAGTCCTTCTTTGCAGATGTCAGTTATTATAAAGGGTTCACTAAGGAGAAAAGAAAGAATAATGAAAGCAAAGTCCTAAAGGACATTCAGGTAAAAGTAATAAAAGAAGAGACAGGAAAGGTAGAATCATCCGGGACTGCAGACGCAAAGAAGAAATTCTATTTCATGCTAAAACATCTGAGACAACCGGGGCAACTACCACTGACTCTATTATCATCTAAACAGTTGAAAATTTTACAGTCTAATTCTACAGTGTCATTGCCGTATGTTGAAAGAAATAAGCCATTTTCGACCGCTCCTGGAAGATTTTAGGTCAAGGCTAGCGTAAAATATCCAGAACCAATCGAATTTTACGCCTCAGTGGAAGTAAAGGCATGAGAAGAGACCAAGAATAATGTGTACCGTGGTAGAGTGACACCACAAGATCTCAAAAAATATAGTCCGATGAGCAGAAAAATTATGAGAAACATGGGTTTTGATTGCGAAGAACCCACCAGCTTAAATCATGGGAGAGGAGTTCAAATTCCTATTGGGGTCGGTCAGGAAAAGCGAAGAAAATTTCAGGGATTGGGGGCAAAGTCATTAGTAAACACGGTTACAACTGAGCAGTTATTGGAAGAGGATCTTGAAACAGTTAAATGTTCTGAAATGGCTCCAAAGCAGATAGAAGATGGGAGGCAACCAATGATAGACAGTTTGCGAGAGATAAACCTAAGTATAGAGGAAGAGCTAAGGAACACATTCGTCTACACTGGTCTTTCTGAACAGGAGTCTGAGGAATACGTTCAACTCCTCAAAGAAAATAAAGACGTCTTCGCTTGGACATATGCAGAGATGCCGAGTTTGGAGCCTTCCGTAGCAATGCACCAATTAAATATTTTTAAAGAGAAAAGGCTAATTAAACAAGCGCAAAGGCGATTTCATCCGGACTTGGTTCCCCTAATAGAAGAAGAGGTCAATAAGTTGATAACAGTTGGGTTTATCAGAGAAGTCAAATATCCCAAGTGGATATCAAACATTGTTCCAGTAAAGAAGAAAAATGGATAAGTCAGGGTGTGCGTTGACTTCAGAGATTTGAATGAAGCCTACCCAAAAGATGATTTTTCTCTCCCGATAACTAAATTACTGATTGACATTATGACTCAATATGCTATCATGTCCTTCATGGACGGCTATGCGGGGTATAATCAGATTATAATGGCACCCAAGGATGAAGAAGCAACTGCATTTAGAACATCGTTGGGAATTTATTGTTATAAAGTTATGTCGTTCGGTCTCAAAAATGCCAGAGCAACATACCAAAGGGCAATGCAGAATATCTTCCAAGACATGATGAACAAGCATGTTGAGTATTATGTTGACGATTTGGTAGTCAGGTCAGGAGATCATCAAGAACATCGCGAACACCTGGCATCGGTTTTCCTTTGACTCAAAAAGAAACAGCTAAAGATGAATCCAGTTAAATGTGCATTTGGGGTGTCTTCGGGCAAATTTCTCAGTTTTATGGTCTGACACAGGGGCATTGAGATCGATCCAGGGAAAGTTAAAGCCATTCAAAATATGCAGCCACCAAAGACATTAAAAGAATTGAAAAGTTTGCAAGGAAAGCTGGCGTATATTCGCCGTTTCATTTCAAATCTGGCAGGAAGATGTCAGCTATTCTCCCACTTGATGAAGAAAGGTACAAAATTTGTGTGGGACCAAGCTTGTCAAAATGCGTTTGACTCAATAAAGGAATTACCGAAACAGCCACTGGTACAGATAGCTCCGATAAAAGGGAAGCCACTAATTTTATATATATCTGCAGCTGAAAATTCTTTAGGAGCTTTGTCGGCTTAGATGAATGAATCTGGGAAGGAAACTGCTCTTTACTATTTAAGCCGAACTCTGATGGGCGCAGAATGTAATTACTCTCCAATCATGAAAGAATATCTGGCGATATTTGCAGTACAGAAATTGAGATATTATTATCTCTCCCATGACATAACTTTGATCTCAAGAACAGATTCAATCAAGTTCTTGATGACAAGACCAATGTTATTTGGGAGGTTGGCCAAATGGGTGCTATTACTTTCGGAATATACTATCACATATGAACCAGCAAAAGTGGTAAAAGGGCAAGCAGTGGTAAACTTCCTTGCAACACACCCCATAGCAAAATGTGAGTCTATTAATGATGATTTTCCCGATGAATAGGTTATATTGGCCGAATCACAAAACCCATGGCAGATGTATTTTGACGGCGCTTCTCGAGCATTAAGAGTGAGGGCAGGAGTTATTTTCATCACGCCTCAGGGTGACCTGTTACCTTATACGTTGGCAACTGCATGTACAAACAATGATGCCGAATATAAAGCCCTCATCATCAAAATGGAAATTTCTCAAGAAACGAAGATAAGAACGTTACATATCTTCGAAGATGCTAAATTGGTCATAAATCAATTAACAATTGAATTCGAGATAAGAAAGCACGAGCTTTTGCCATACTGCCGAAAAGCACAGCAGTTGTTAGAGCAGTTCTGTCATGCCGAAATCAAGCACATACCGCGGTCTGAAAATGTGAGAGCAGACACTTTGGCCAGCTTGGCAGCAGCTATGTCCTGCCCAAATCGAAGCCCTCTCCAAGTTACTATAGAAGAAAGAAGATTTTTACCATCTCCAGAGGTCATTGATGAAATTGTGGAGACACTTCCCATATCGTGTTTAGAGGTAACGACAGATGATTAGCGTCAGCCTTTAACAGATTATCTCAAATATGATATCCTACCAGAAGATCCGGTGCAGAGACAACAAATACAATAAAGGTCAAGCAGATTCATCTTATATAGCGAGGTGTTATACAGAAAATCTCACAACAGAATGCTGCTACTTGCTTAGGCGAACAAGAAGCAGGCCAGATGTTGTGAGAAGCACATTCTGGAGAATGTGGGGCACATCAAGCTGGCCGAAATTTATTCCATAGAATACATCGAATGAGGTATTATTGGCCTACTATGTTCAAAGACGTGATAGATTATGCGAAGCGGTGTCATGAATGTCAGATTCATGGGGATGTTATACACATTCCTCCAGAAGACTTGCATCATTCCTCCAGAAGACTTGCATCAGTCAGTTGCCTCTTAGCCCTTCTCCGCCTGGGAACTTGACATCATATGTCCTATAAATCCACCTTCGTCTAAAGGAAAGCAGTATATTTTGGCAGCGACAGATTATTTCTCCAAGTGGACAGAAGCAGTTGCATTATGCAGTGTCAAGGAGAGAGATGTGATCAATTTCATCCGACACGCAATCATATACCGCCATGGTATCCCAAAGAAAATTGTTATAGATAATGCCACTCCCTTTAAAAATAGAGGCATGGAAAAGCTATGTCAGAAATTTAGCATTCGTCATTTATTTTCAACACCTTACTATCCACTGGCTAATGATTAGCAGAGGCATTTAATAAAATGATAGTGAAGATATTAAAGAAGACAGTGACAGGAAACAAGCGTGATTGGGATGAAAAGTTATAAGAAGCATTGTGGGCATATAGAACTACTCACTAAACAGCAACAAAAGTAACACCGTATTCACTGGTATATGGTGTAGAAGCGGTGATCCCGATTGAAATAGAAGTAGCGTCACTCAGAGTGGCAGTACATCAGTCTCTCACAGATGATGAAAATGTAAAAATAAGGCTAAAAGAGCTGGATTTGCTTGATGAGAAATGCTTGGCAGCCCAATAGCGATTGTAATGATATCTGGCAAGGGTATCGACCACCTTTGATAAACGAGTTAAATATCGCTCTTTCAAAAAAGTGGATATGGTACTTCTGTTGACAAGACCTATAGTGGTCACCCACCGAACAGGGGGCAAATTTGAGCCTAAATGGGACGGGCCATACATAATAAAAGAAGTATACTCCAATAGAGCGTACAGAGTCATGGACCAGGACGGACAAGGTATCAGTATACCGGTCAATGCTTGCTTCATCAAACGATATCGTCCCTGAAGAAATGGCTGATTTTGATCCAGAATATTATGATAATAACGATTCTGTATCAAAAGGGGGCAAGAATAAACAAGACCATAGCTATGTACTATTAGATGAATGAATAAAGAAGAAATTTGTGAGCACATCAAGACAAGACTATGTACCAACATGTGTTGAGGAAAGCGGAAAGAAAGTGACCATCATCATCATCAAGCGAGCTCTACAAAATTCTATTGAAATTGGTATCGTCACCAAGCTAATATATTATGAACCATATATATGAATACCGTCAAAGATATTAGCAGAAGTGGTGACGTATCAATCTCAGTCAAAGATGTCTATCATCCTCGCAACAACGAAGGCCACCTACTATCATCTTTTAAGGCAGCCTAGCCAAGTCCTAAAAATAACCAGCAACGATAAGGCTTATCATTTTCACCATTTAGGCAGCGGAGAGAAGCTAGTGGTTATAAAAATCCCGTGAAGGCCATCGTACGCATACCCATGCGGGCAGCTGACGGATCTAGTGACCAAAAGCCTTAAAAGGCCAAAAAGTCCTCAACGGCCAGTCACGCGTGAGACCAATACCATCTATATAACTTTCCGACAGCATCACGGGGAATGGAGGAAAATACCCTCCCGTGAATGGGTCTGACCTTACAGATGAAGAAAACGCGGGCTGCAGTGTGAGCTCTTTGGCCATGTCCATAGATAGGCCAACCATGCGTAAGACCCCCTGGATCTTTGGCTTAATTTCAGTATTAACTCATGAGAAAGGGCTTAAACCTACTCATTGATGGACTGGTGGCCCTAGATTTGGTACCCCAAAGGTCACCTTGCGAGCCTCGTGAACTCTAGAGAATTACTGCCACCAACCCTGTGCGTAATTCCAATCGAGTTCACGGCCCCGGTAGCTTCACTGGGCCCCTCTGATGGATTGCGGTTTGTGAACTCACCAGGCTGTGAGAAGTCCAATGAACTCCTAAGAGTTACAAAGACCATCACGTGAGACCCGACTCCACTACTCAAGAGTCTAAAAAACTACGTGGGCTCCACTACTCAAGGGCTTAAACTATGTGTAATTGACTAAAATGAAACTTAGTATCGCCAATTAAAATGAAAACCATATAGGAAATCCCACACTGACAAATATAAAATGCTAGTGTTTTATATCAGTTCCTCATTAAATGTTATGTCAGGATTACTGCGTAGATAATATGCTTGAAGTGATATGTGATGTAAAAATCCATAGAAGAATAAAATATCTCAAAACAGTATTATATTTTCATATGTTGAGAATCAAAAGAGATTACTTGTTCAAAATACAAACATAAAGAAATTACATATTTAAAGTTCCTCTATAATTCCCACTATCCCCATATACTTTTGCAAGTCCTCCTTTAATTGCATCTGAGCTGCGGCATGTTTTGACTTTTCCTCAAGAATGATCATTGCTTGATCAGGAATGCCAGCCAGTTTATCTTCCAATGATGCAATCATCTCTTCGCTCTTGAGTAGTTCAGATTTCTCAGCATTAGTAGACCGAATATTGACTTGTATTCTTTCCTCAATCTCCTTTATGGACAATTCCTTCTCGCGATCCTTCAACTCTAGCTAAGAAATCTCCTATTTCAGAGCAACGATGCGGTCCCGAATAACCACTTTATCATCAGTATAGGTCTTCAATTGCTCCTAAAGAACTAATTGTTTCTGGTCAAATTCAGAAATAGTGGAAATAATAAGAGAAGCCTTTTCCTTGGACGAAGTCAGCTGCTTCCCATATTCCAAGATCTCAGGAGCAATTGTGGCATTATCTGCTAATGCTAGTGAGATTATTGAATCACGAAACTTGAAAAGAGAATCACGCAGAGTGAAGATGTTGATTTTTGCCATCCTTGCAGAACTTTTGAGAATTTTAATGGAAATATCCAGGTCTGACCATTGTTTTGGGTCTTTGAAATGTGAGCTACTGCTAATAGAGAATTCTTCATCAAAAGCATCTTATGTGCGGGAATCTTCGCGAATGACATTAGCTCAGATGCAGTGGCACAAACTCAAAGCTTGCTGCCCCACTGCAAGGAGGAGTTTCGGTAGTATAAAGAGGGGAAGAATTCAAAATAATGTTAAAGAGTTCGAAGATGTATAGCTCTTGATAAAGCAATCAATGTATATATACCTGCCACAAAAGTATGACTGATAGGAGGAGGGATTTCCTAAACCGTAGAAGGACCAGCTCCTAACATGTCAGTGAAAGAAGGCGCTCTGGCCTCTGTACTTGAATCTCTAGTAGTTAGAGTGGGCAAATCAGTGGTCTCTACCGAAAAGATAATCTCACGGGCCACCACTTTTGGCACTGCTAAAGGAACCAGAGGAATCCTCAGTGAAACTGCCAGTGTAATTGCAGGAGGATTCATAGGAGGAGTATCACTCGTCCTAGCATCAACAACATGAGTACCTGAAATAAAGAATATAACAATAATAATAAGATGACTATCACACAACACATATGAATATACACAGAATTAAAAAATTCCTTTACCTGGTGAATATCCATACTCCCCATAATCTAAAGGTTCTTCTTCCTCCTCTATTATCATAAGATACTTTGTAGGAAGAATGGCACCAAGAAGAGTTTCAGAATCTATAGGAGGGTGTTCTTTTCAGTATTTTTTGCAACAACATCCTCATCTCCACCTATATCAACCTCTCCTTCTTTGAGATTATCATCTTCATCTTCACCACTTACGTTGTCCTCATCATCTTCGTATTCAACAGAAGCACTACCCTCCGACGAAGAAGCTGAACTTTCATCCCCTAAGTTTTCTTCGTCTACCTCTTCAATCATGACTTGCTTTCCTTTAGAAGAAGCAGCTCGACTGCTTTCTGGTTGAGGCTCTCTATTAGCTGGGACTGAAGGGGAAGCAGAGGCCTGTCTACCTCCTTCTTGAGGAACAGATGGCGACGCTTGTAAGCACGCTCGATACCTGGTCATAGGAGATGATGAACCAAGAGGAGTAGGCCGTGGAGGAGGAGCTGATTGATCCTGAGCTGTAGTGGTCTCTACCAGAATAGGAGAAGATGTTCCTTCAACATCATTTGTAGCCTAACCACTTAAGTCACGAGGGACTTGCTCGAATTCTGTCAAGAGTCCGTGAGCAATCCAGCCGTCCAAAGTATTAATAGCTTTCTTTTCTCGAATTAGATCTTCTAGTGATATTTTTCTATAAATTTTTTCGTGATGAGATTCGTGGCTCTACTCCGGGATATAGTCAATTTCGTCTACAAGTTTTCTACCCCTTAGCCTGGGCAGGTGAAGCCAGATGGGTGAATCCACTAGTAAACAGTTGTTGACCAAGAAAGACTGGTGATCCCACCACCGCATCCAACTATAAGAAGTGCGAACTGTGCGGTTGCAACTGGGGATTATGAAGAAAGAGTCAACACGACCGCCCAGCAATTGTTTCCATATCATGGCCCAATTGATAGGACCAGTGCCATAACAATGCATCCTTTTAGTGACCAATCCGCAGTCTTTTGGAACAGCTTGATCATAGCCAAATTGGTGAGTGAAGCGACTGGGATAGTATGGCTCCCGCCAAAATTCTGTTCCTTCTCGAAGTGGTAAGCTGCAAGAGCGTATAGAGAGAAAAAAACTCTTTCTGCCATAGTAAGTGTTCCCTAGTCCACCATGTCAGTATCTTCGATATATCGATGGAGATGAAATTGAAAGAAGTCCACTTGATCAGTATCTCAGATTTTGTTGGCTACCCAGTTGTATGATCTTTTGGCTATAGCCCTTTGTTGGAAGAACCAAAGTGGAAGGTGTGTAGGATGAACATATGCCTTTTCGAGCGCTTTAAAAGTCCAAGGAAAGTAGACTCCAAGCTAGCCAGTGATGTAATGCCATGGACTGTGCGCAGAGGAAGCTCTAATGGTAAGATTCTTGACATGAGTAGCTACTTCTCCGAGGGCTCTATAAATAGAACACAACACTGGAGGTGTGAGAGAATACTTGTATCCTTCTGCCAAAGCACTAGCAATGACAAAGACTGTAGGGCGAATAGCATCTGCCCATTTTGAGCTTGGAAGCACTATGATGCTCAACCAATAGGCTAAGAAGGCCGCAAGTTCCCTATGTAAGCTATACTCCGCTCTTTCCTTAATATTATCGCAAAGCTCTATTAGCTCTTTAGACCGACAATTACAGAATCTGCAGGGAGAAGTAAAAGATTGGTATGAAGAAATCTATAATAAGAAAAAAGGAAGAAAGAAAAAGGAAGTTGATTCCTGAACTTGAAAATACCTGAGGGCCCTAGAAAAACATGCAAGTCACTACAGAGGAGAAAGCTCATGAATGTTTGAAAATTTCCCCATCTCTCTGAAAAGTTCAATGGTGGTCTCAGAGATGGAAGGCTTGCGATCAGGAGAAGATATGAAGGCCAGCTCTCTGTTAGAAGGGACGAATTCATCATAGAACTTTCCTGTCAATGGAAGGCCTATTATTCGAAGGAGATCCCAGAGTGTGATACTCATCTCACCAAATGGCAGCTGGAAAGAGTTAGTAGTGGGAGACCAATACTCGAGAAAACCCTTTATCACAGTTGGTTCCTTATAGAAGTATTGAGACGTAACTTCTATAGCATCATATAAGCCGATCTTAGCAAACATACCCGTGTGCTTCTGCAAGATGGCTTCTGCCCAGTCTGAATAATAGCGTCTTGAAGTTAACAGACCCCTTATTCAGAATTCTTCCGGTCCCCAAAGTTGATTGCGAACTCGGAAGCGCTGCTTGATGGTTTCATAGAAATATGTGGGGAAGAGGTTGTGAGGACTATGAAAGGGGTAAGAAAAATCATGGGGTGGATTTCACCAATGCTTTGTTGTGGCTTATGCGCTTGTAATATCCCCTCAAGGATGTGCGGTTCTCTTGTTGACCACGAGGAAGTGTACATTAGCTTCTCTCCATCTATGTAATCCCTCAGCTCATAGTCAACTATGGATTGGTGGCGATGAAGGCAAATGGGAATCACCATCATACCCTTCGAGTGAGGATTATCGAACTTCATGATACCCTCAATAACTCGGACCGATTCCCATGAGTCCTGGAGCTTCTCCTTGTTATGGTCCTTAATCTTCTCCTCGAACTCTTTCGCCTTATTTCGGCGAGTCTTCTTTGGATGAGAAGCAGGTGGAGTGTCTTCTCTAGCAGGAGGTCTTTCACTGTCTATGCGAATGTGTGTGGTTGTTTTTAACCATGCATCCCAGTCATATTGTCGACCTTGTTTTGGAGGTCGTTCTAAGGCCCCGTTTGTTAAATCTAAAGTCTAAAGCCTGAATCTCAAATCTGAAGCCTGAATATGAAATCTGAGAGCTGAATCTAAAATCTGAAGTTAGAAAACTTTTTTGGTAATTATGGTGGAAGTCTGAAAAATTACGTACCGAATTTGAGACAACATGTTTGTTAACAAACATATGAAATGTCTGAAATACGTTAATTTGACGCATTTGCCCCTATCTCTTATTTGGAAATGTTTTACATTATAGAGAAGTTATTTTTCATTAAATGAAAATAAAATTATTCTATTTAATTCAAATAAACTATAGAAATTAAGAGAAAATTAAAATATCATTATTCATAAAAATATAGGTAAATTCCTTATGAGGAGTATCCAAAACTTAGTTTAGGACATTAGACCAAAATGAGGAGTATCCAATACTCAAGTAGGCCATATAAGATGAAACAGCGAGAAAGAAATGCCTACTGTTAAAACCTTCCTAGACTCTACCTTGATGTTTATATTCCATCCACACTGTTTATAAGGTCATTTGACTGAGATGAAGTGAAAACACCGTGAACTTAAACCGATACAAAACTTTTGTGGCAATATAAATGTTTCAATGGTGGTCACAAAATCTCCATTATTTCCAATCATGTGGCCCATTTAAGTTTTGGATACATCTTATTTTTGGTTGCATGTCCTAAAGTAAGCTCCAAAAATGGATGGATGGATTATTTTCTCATAAACATTGCAGTAAGCCCCACATAGAATCTTTCCCAGGAAGATCGTGCGGAAGGATTTCACGGGAGGAGGCTGATTAGATATTGACAGGTTGAGTAGGAGACTCACTACTGAAGTGACATCACCAAGTTATGTGGGACCCACCATGATGTATGTGTTGTATCCACACCATTCATCCATTAGGAAATATCATTTTAAGGCATCAGATAAAGAATGAGTTAGATCCAAATATGGAGTGGACCCCACCACATAAAACATTGGGAAGAGTGACGCCCACCGTTAAAACCTTCCTAAGGTCTACTATGATGTTTATTTGATATCTAACGTGTTCATATGTTAAGACAGACATTAAAGAAGGTAAAAAAATAAATTTTAGCTTGATATAAAACTCTTGTGGCCCTTAGAAATTTTTAACGGTGGTTGGCACTCTCTCCACTGTTTTTTATTGCAGGGTCCATTCGAGCTTTAGATCTAACTCGTTATTTGGCTCATACCCTAAATTTATATCACTAAATGTATGGACGGTGTGGATACAACACATACATTATTTTGGGTCCCACATAATTTGGTGACATCACTTCAATAGCCATTCTCGCTAATCAAACTGTGTAGCTAATCCGTGTCCTTCGCGGGAAATCTGGGAAATGGATTGGCTACTCCCCGGTGGTCAAGATATGTGGGGCCAATATGATGTATGCGTTTCATCCATTTTGTCCATCTATTTTTACATATCATTTTACCATATGAGACCAAAAATGAGGTATATTCCAATCTCAATTGGACCATATTATAGGAAACAGTGTTGAATGAGCGTCGACCATTAAAAACATTTTAGGGGCCATAAAAGTTTTGGATCAAGCTAATTTTTGTTTTTTCCCTTCGTCTAGGCCTGTATGACCTAATCAACAGATTGGATGTCAAATAAATAGTACAGTGGGCCTTAGGAGGATTTTAATGGTGGATAATCAATCACCATTGTTTTCATGTGGTGTGGTCCACCTGAGATTTATATTCCTCTCATTTTTGGGATCAAGCCCTAAAATGATATTTAAAAATGGATGAAAAACATAGATCATGGTGGGGCCCACAGAGCACCGACCACCAGCCCGAGCTAGTGTCAGGGAGTAGCCAATCTGTTTCTGAAAATCTGCGTCCCTGCGAAAGCCTTTCGCAGGAAGTTCCTGCGCTAGTAACCCAGGTGGGGCCCACTGTCACATTTTTGAGAAATCCTCTCCGTCCATCCGTTTGTCGAGTTCATTTTAGGATATGAGGCCAAAAATGAACCGTATCCAATGCTCAAGTAGGATGAAAAAGTGACAATTGAATGTCTACAGTTAAAATATTCGTGGGGCCAAAAAAGTTTTGAATCATGGTATTATTTGTGTTTTCAGTTCATCCCATTACAAATGACGTTATTAACGGTATGGATGGCATTTAAATATCACTGTCGAACCTAGAACCTAGGGAGGTTTCAACGGTAGAAATTTCCCTAACCACCTTTTCATTTAGTACGGCCCACTTGAGTCTTTTATCTTGCTCAATTTTGGTTTCATCTCCTAAAATGAGCTCACAAAAAGGATGAATGGAGTGGATTTCTGAAAAACATCACGGTGGACCCCATCTAAGTTTCAAGTGTAGGAACTTCCTACGAAAGGCTTTCGCAGGAAATCCTTGTTCGTCCGATATGGACAAAAGCGGATTGGCTGGTGTACCACACACCTATGTAATTGGTGTATTGACGACAACAAGTTCTGTGGGTCACATAATGAAGTATGTGTTATATATAAACCATCCATCCATTTTTAGAGCTCGTCTTAAAGCTTGAGTAGAAAATTAGGGCAGATCTAAAGATCAAGTGTACCACGCTGTAAAAAGCAGTGGGGGATTGAACGTCTACTATTGAAATCCTTTTGGCGGTCACGGAAGTTTCAGATCAATATGAAATTTATTTTCCCTCTTCATCCAGATATTTTTGACCTTATGAACATATTGGATGAAAAATAAACATTATGGTGGGCCCTATGAATTTTTTAATGGTGAAATTCATTATCCCTGCTGCTATTTTTGGTGCGGTCCATTTGAGCTTTGGGTATGATTCATTTTTTGGCTAATGCTTTAAAATGATCTCGAAAAATGGATGAACTGTGTGGATATAATAAATACATCATTGTGGGCCCATGTAACTCTGATCTCTTTTGAACCGTTCGCACAACTCGGAGCTCAAGGAGCGTAGGCGCTTGTCTTCCCGCGACACCTATCTACTCCCCCTACCGCCTAGGGTCATGCTTTGTGGGCCCATCATGATGTATGTGTTTCATCCATTTCGTTTATCCATTTTTACTGAGCATTTTAGGGCTTCACACAAAATTTGAGAGGGATATAAATCTCAAGTGGACCACACCACAGGAAAACAATAGTGATTGGATATCCATCATTAAAATTCTCTTAAGGCTCAATGTATTGTTTATTTGACATCAAATCTATTGATTAGGTCATATAGGCCTGATGAAGGGAAAAAACAAAGATCAACTTGATCGAAAACTTTTATGGCCCAAGAAGGTTTTTAATGGTCTACTTAAGTTTTATTCAGTTTCCATTGGTTTTTATGGTGTAGCCCACTTGAGTTTTACATGTACCTTATTTTTGGGCTTATGCTCTAGAATGATCTGAAAAAGTTGATGGACGGTGTGGATCAAACACATAAATCATGGTGGGGCATAAAGAAGTTTCACAGGTTAAAGGTTGATTTTGTATTTCACAAACAATTTAAAAGAAAAAATTACCATAGTAACTTGAAAAAGGGTACTTTTGAAAGCAAAAATTTTTGTTTAATGAAAAATCACGGAGTGCATTCCGCATTCACCATTAAGCCAGATTCCTATCACGGAAAGAATTCAGTGAAAAACCACTTAGTGCTTTTCGTCTTCCACGTTAACAATGCATTAACAAACACCACTAAACACGGGAAATTTTCCCAATTCCGTGTTAAGTGCAAAAATTAAGCGTTAACAAACACGGCCTAAATCCCCCATCACAATTGCCTGACAAATAGGGGAGGGTAAGGAGGTAATGCATTTGGTGAAGTTAAAGGTTGGTAGTATGGGCTCTTTGAAGTATGAAGGGTTACGGGCGGTGGTTTTAGTGTGTTTTGCTAGGGGCTGGTCTGAAGAAGGGGAAGGATGAAAAGAAGACGGATCTGGCAATTCTGGGTGAGAAGGTTGTTCAGATGGTGGGTCTACAGGACAGAAAGTTCGCTTAATGCGGGCCATGATTGAAAAGGGTTAAAGATTCAAAGGTTAGTTGAAGAAGGGAAAGATTAGGGAATTTGAAAATTTTTTAAGTCCTGGTTGCGCAAGTTCAAGCAATCAAAGTTTGTTACACGGAACAATGCAACATCTAAGGGTTCAGCGCAAATAGAAGATCTATTGCGCGAATCCGCGCAAATGATATTGATTGCGCGGGGAGGAGAATCGGTGAAATAAAGGTTCACTATAGGCTGAAGTGAAGTGCGAAAATGAGCATAAGTTCTAGTATTTATAGTATTTGCGGCCGAGTATCGTCCATAGGCGCGGGTTGCGCGGGTCCGCGCAAACCCTGCTGGGGGGGAATTAATCCTTTTCTTTGATTTTTAGAGAAATAAAGAAAGGATTAAGGGGGCATCTGTTGAGGCATAAAAATGAGAAAAAAGAATTTAAAAAAAGAAGATTAAAAGGTAAGAAGTGGAAGGAAATGGAAAATGAAGAAAGACAAGTGTTTTTAGGTCGATTGTGTGGGACCGCACAATCGATATTGGTTGCACGGGTCCGCGCAATGAAAATGTTAGTTGCGCGGGTTCGCACAACTGATTTCAGGAAGTAATTTCCATGAACGGTCGAGATTGATGAAAGGTGGGTCCCATGGCACCAAGATCGAGGTTTCACACGTGTGGAGGCCTATAAATACCCCTTCCCGCCTTTATTTGAACGGATTGAATATTTTGGAGCAGAAGCAAAGCAAGAAGGAAGAGTGAAGGTAGGAGAGAGGAAGTTCTGATGGTTTGCACAGACCCGTGCAACCAGACTGTTTTGCAGTCTGTGAAGTTAAAGAGCTGGTATGCTGCTGGAATGGCCATGTCTCCAGATTTCTTCTGTCCAAGATTCAAGAGGAGAAATCAGTAAAAGAAATCCATGTCATATCCCTCTTAAAGAGATGATCAAACTGCGAGTCGAAATGCTACCAGAGTTGATATCTGATTTGGATATTTGAACTTTGTCAATTGTCAATTTCTGAATTCTAAATAATCTATCTTAGAATCAAGGGATGTTTGAGGATGTAAATGAACTCAGTTGAAATAAAATATGATGATTGTCTCTAATACTCTCTCTCTATTATACTTAAATTAGATAATATCCCAAATCAAATGCATTTGTTTCTTGTTTGAAACACCGGTCAATGCTCACTTCATCAAAAGATATCGTCCCTGAAGATACTACTAATTTTGATCCAGAAAATTATCAGAATAATGCTTCTGGTTGAAAAGGCAAGAATAGGCAAAGCCATGGTCACGTACTATCAGATGAATAAATAAAGAAGAAATCTGCCAGCACATCAAGACTACGTATCAACGAGTGTTACAAAAAGAAAGTGACCATCGTTATCATCATCAAGTTACAGAATTTTGTTAAAATTGGTATCGTCACCACACTAATATATTATGAACAACACATATAAATATCATTGAAGATATTAGCAGAAGTGGTGATGTTTCAATTTTAATAAGAGATATCTATCATTCTCACGTAACGATGGCCACCTACCATTATGTAACACCCCGACTTTTCAGGATCCGAGTACACGACCCGTTTCCCAAAAACCCGAGTGTTAACCTATAGAGGACCAAATTCCATACTTTTTTTTCTTTTATCAGAGTTAACATATGAGCGTAGAATGGACAAGTAAGCATAATAGAAAATTTGTAAGTTTCATTTAGAATATACAAGAGTTGCCCATAATGACTTATACAAACCAATGTCTCAACATTAAAAATTACAAGATTTCATACATGAGAAATTTAAAAGCATATAAGACATATAAACGAAAGCCGCAAGATCGCGCAGCTTCCTTGACAGGTACCACCACGCATCCTTAACCACCATAACGGCTCCTCATCAGTCTGAACCTGTATACCACTTAAGCCACCTGCGCTACCTGTACGGTTGTATATTTGATGGATGAGTGGCTAACTCAGTGTGAACTCCCCTCAAGATTACACACTGTCGCATTAGGTAAGCATAGTTATAAAAACATGGCAAGGCATACAACACAATACATGATGCAGTCTTATTAAATGCATGAATGCGTGAATGCATCATCGACCTGGGAATACATATCCCACTGTAGAAATAAAGGGTCGCCCTAAGAGAACTAGTCACCTGAAAAAATACACAAAGTTCTCCCGAGGAGAACTAGTTATCTAGAAAAGACCATAATATATAAATTGCCCAAGGAGAATTTAATCACACGGAAAAGACCATAGATCGCCCAAGGAGAATTTAATTCACCTGGAAAGGACCATAAAACATAGATCGCCTAAGGAGAATTTAATCACCCGGAAAAGACCATAGATCACCCAAGGAGAATTTAATCACCCAGAAAAGACCATATGCTATGAAAATGCATGATTAGCCCAACTGTTATTAGTCCGTTTACAACCAGCAGGTTTAATAAGCTCAAAGGTCACTACGGGGAGCTCAGAGCCCAGCATAGGCCGACAGCTCAGGCATAGTGTCCCATTCCACCATCCCTGGCTCATGAGGCTACCACCTTAGGATGCTTAATGAATCTCAAATGACTAGTTGCCAATCATATTTAGTATATTGGGCTTACCATTGCATGGTTGCACAAAATAAAATATCGAACCCATGTAGGGCAAATACCAAACCAAAGCCACATAGGGTGATATCGAAACAAGCCACCTAGGGCAGATATTAAAATAAGTCACATAAGGCAAGTATCAAAACTATGCGATAAAGACCATCCTTAAAAACCATTGGACACAACAACCCTGGATGGTAGGCCTACATCAATGGTCAATTCAAACCACCATTCAATAACCACTACATCGAAGGTCCATTATAGTCACAATCAATCAGGTTACATCCCAAGTATGGGTGTACATTTATAAGTGGGAGTTTTCCACTAATGTACCAGTTTAAATTCCAGAAGCAATCCACACGTAATCCATAAGCATAAGAAGATATGCAGAATAAATATTAAACATGCGATCTAGCAATTCAATTCCAACAATTAACACATGTGATTTATAAGGTGGAGATATCAATTATCAATTGAAATAAATAATGAAGACTATAACTTAAGCTAATGGGAAAATGGAAAGCTCAAGGGGAAGAATCATCACCTCATGGTTCGCATCGCCTACCAGCAGCGCTAGGGAATGTGTGTTCCCTTAAAATTGAATCCTACCATAAATCAAGAACTTGAACAATTAGATCCAAGTTCAACGCACTACCTAGGTTTAAGATCATGGCTTAGGGTTTGGATTATATATCTTAGGGTTTTAAATGTAAAATTAGGACTTTCATCTTAAGGTTTAGTCTTACATTTATTTTAGGATTTGAACTTTAGCTGATGTATTAGTTAAAATTAAATCCTAATACTAACAAGAATACTATTAGCATTCGTGTTATAACCTATATTACCTAATAGGTTAGTAATGATAGTTCATAAGTTCACATCAAATATACCGATATTAGATTCTACACCTAGATCCAAACCCAACACGCAAAGGTATTGACCTAGGGTCTAGATTACTTATCCTCAAGGTTTTGTTCTAAGTTTAGATTCTAAGTTTTGATTATGGAATTTGAGTTCTATTTTGTGTGGCCATTAATGTTATTATTAAAGGGACTAATGGATGAATAAAAATAATCAAACATATTAGTTATTAATTTTTAGGAATTCTAACAATGCCTACTACCATATTAAATTATCTAACAACAACCTATGATGAATAATAGTGCTAATAATTCCAAACAATTTTCAATATCAGCAATATTCCTAATGTTAGCTAACACAACACTAACAATCATTTAGGTGAAAATGAATAGTATGTTCTAATGTCAATACTAATATTTAATAATGATAGTTCTTATATGTACTAGCTAATATCCATATAGATAGTTTATCAACCACTATCCACTTCTAATACTCATGATTTTAATAGTGATAGAAATGACAGCAAATGGAAATTTTAATCAAAGGAATTTCAATCTGGGAGGGGAAGGTGGACTTATCTTGGCTGACTCGGTTCGAGTCGAGTTGACTCAGTTCAATACAACCACCACTACTTCTGCTCCGCTCTTCTCTCTCTCTCCCTCTCCTTCTCTCTTTCTTTCTTCTTTCCTCAGTATGGCCCGAACCAGGCCAAACTCGACCTGACTTGTTTCAATGAGTCGATGACTCACCTGACTCAGCAGTGAGTCAGTCTGATCCGACCTCTCCCTCCATTTCTTCTTGATTCCCCCTCTTCTTTTCTTCCTTTCTCTTCCTCTGACCATCATGATGGACCAACTAGGGTCTGGACTCGGCCGAACCAGTGGCCGGCAGACTGACTCGGTCCCATGCCGAGTCGACTCACGGTTTCTCCCTCTTCCTTCTCCCTTCCTTTCTCCCTCTTCTTCCTTCTCTTCTTGCTCTCATTCTCTACTTACTTCTCTCTCTTTCTCCTTTGACCATGGCCAGCAGGGACTCCAACTCTAACCCAGAAATCGCCCACAACCGGTGCAACTCGGCAAGGCCTGAACGGAGAAGAAGGAGGCGGCTCCAATGGCGGAATCCCACCTGAACGGTTTTCCTTTGATCTGGTGGTTATTAATGGCTAGGATAGGTGCAAGGGTGCTTGTGGAATGAAGGTTTTGAAGGTTGAAGGAGGTTTGGGTGGTGGGTTTCAAATGGAGAAGAAAACGGATGGTTTCTCTTAGGCGGCCGCAAGGAGAGGAGAAAGGCTTGTTGTTATTCCATCTAGCTGCCTTATATCAACCCCTACATTCCCTTAGAGTCGTCGGATCATGGCTGGATGCTTGGATTAAAACCAGATGGCAATAGCCTCCAAAATACGGCTAATAAAACCAAAACCGGTCATGGTTTGGTTTTCTAAGAAAGCCCTAAACCACTACTAGAATGGATGGCTGAGATAGGCATGGACAGAGGGCTAGGAGTGGAGGAATCCTCCTCTCACGCGGATTGCCAAACTAGTAGTTTCCATTTTTGAAAACATTATTTTTCACAGCCTGTGTGCGACTGAATTTGTGCCCTCAAGAGTACACCTCTTCGTGTGAGACGGCCCGGGTTTCGTCCTAAATTGACCCATCTACAAGATGGGCGGATCAGATCAAGTGCCTGGGTCGGATGGTGGGCCACTGATGAGAGGAAATGGTCTCAGCTGAAACAAGCACTAGTGGGATTTTCGTCCCTGTTTCAAAAGGGGCTCGGTCAGCGCTGGTCAAACCAGCCCATGACGTCCCATGTTTTGGTGCGCTTGCGCTCTGTGTAGGGTCCACCGTGATGCTTGCGACAGATCCACACCATCCATTCTACTTTGGAGGCCTCATCACAGCCCTTGACCAATGACGGGGTAGGTCCGCGGTCCAAGTGGGCCATACACCAAATTTTCACTGGTTTTTAGCTCTAATTATATATTCTAGTTAGTCTGCTGGTTAGATCACCTTGAAGTTGAACACCGACGGTTGAAAAAGGGTCTTAGGGACCTAAATATAGGGTAATTCTAAGTTTTAGGAGGGCAACAACACATTTGATCAGTTCATCATATAAATGCTCATTAGTCTCTGTTCAAACAAGTAACATAGATGCGTATTGGCTATGGCATCAGGTGGGGTCCCTTGTGATGTTCTTTCGGGGGATCCATTCCGTCTATCTGGTTTGTTACATCAATTTAGGACACTCTGTTGAAAACGGAGTAGTATAGTTAATTAACTGGACCGCATGGTCCCGCTGAGTAGCGAGAATTCTCACCGTTAAAACTTCAATTGTAACTCTCGTCAACAGTGCCATGCATGTGATGTTACCATATTTACAATTTTGCCCCTTTTCTTTTTTAAAACTTCTGTCATTCGTAACTCATGAGTCTACCATCCAAATGTGATGAAATTTGACAGGTGATCTTTATTTTTCACGCTCTTTCCGTCACCCAAATTTGACTCTAATCTCTCAAGGATGACTAAGATTCTCCTTTAATGGCTAATATATTTCAAAATTCTAAAATAATATTTGTACTCCTCTGGTTAACAAGTTACCAGGCAGTTTGGACCTAAACCCTAAGATCTTCATGATGATCAGTTTGCCATGATGTTTACATGGCCCGTTTGGCAGATCCAAACATGATGGGTGGTCAGATGACTTGTTAATAATAAGGGGACTTAATGGTTAGCACTCTGGCCATGTATGTCAGTGGATGTATGGTCAGTTTCGTAAATGGATCATCATAAGGTGTGTTTCTAGAGTGATTAGGGGCATGACACATATACTGTTAGATTCGAGTAACTTGCTCACATGAGTAAGTTCCTCGTATTATAATTCTAATGGTCGATTAAGCATATTCATATGGTGTGAACAAGATGGGCGGGTCAGAATCTTGATCTGATAAGTGTACGAACGGATGTAGAGGTCAAATAGCTAATTCACTACGATTTAAGGGCTGAAATTCGACGTGTATGGTTAATTTATGATAATTTGGCCTGGTATAAAATTTCACATGAAACGGATCGTGGGAACCATGTGATCTAGAATTCAGGGGTCTAGGTTAATGGCATTTTCATAATTATTACTGATTTACGAGTTTTGGGAAATCTAATGGCCCCATATGGTTATATGTACGTTTCTAAGCAATTCTTACAAAAGAACGTATATCTAAATCATTATGGATAAGGAGTTTCTTCGTCATTCCGTTTAAGGGAAAGTTCTTATGTCAAATCACGTGATGAATGACCTTTTTTTGAAATTCAAGGGTTAGATGGCTTGATCTATAAATAGAGATTATTCCCAGTGGATAGATTTGTGTTAGGGAATGGATGTAAGGTCAGGATAGCTAGGTTGGTGTCGTACACATGTATGTATCAAGTTAAACTTCATGATAACACTCGAGGACTTTCAATACTCGGGTATTGAAAAGTTTGAGGTATTACAATCTACCCCCCTTAAAGAGAATCTCGTCCTTGAGATTCAGCACAATCTATCTTACGGTGTCCGTATGAATCCACTGGTTTTCTGCATTAAGGTTATTTGTATAAGTGCTCATAACTCACCACTAGAACAAGAGTCATTACAACCTACCCCCCTGAAAGATTTCAAATTTCCAATGTTCAGGCTAACACAAATAGATGGTCGTAGTTGGTTTGAGCCTGATACATCGATCTTCTGTCTGTGCAGGACAGAGGATTTTCGTATCCATTCATAATCCCGTTAAATCTCAATCCTTTACTTGATCAAAGCATTGGAGTCATTGAGATTTGCCAAGACTTAGAATTTGAGACAAACCGCGCAAGCACTTAGACATGGTTCCATCAATCCGTGATCCCTAATATTTTAGACTCCTAGAAAATATCAGGTAATCCTTAAATTTTCAATGAGAGCTCTCGAAATCTACATAAATGGGTTTGAACGACCATCATGCTTCCAAAGCGCACTCTGGTCACCTAATGCACTACTTGGAAGTTTCAAGACTAGGATTTCTATATGGAACTTGAGTTTGAAATTTTTGGTAATTTATCTAGGATTTCAAGTCTAGTTCTAATATGCTTAGTCTCAAGTTGGAAATTTACTCAGAATTCTATAACTTCGTCACTAATAAATCCTAAGTGTTGAGATTTATGAAAACTCTTGCCTCTAACTAGTGAGGTGCATTAGGGGATTTAAACTATTACCCCTAATGTGATTCTTCAAGTTTAGGGAACATTCACGGCTAATCTAATGTACGACGTGGTGGATCCTACGGAGTCCAAGTTTGATCCATTTGATTGATTATTACGATAGCGTTATTCTGACCATGAAATCTTAAGAAAACTTATATCCTGAATTTCTAGAAAATTTTCATTTGGAAGTTAAGTACAAGGAATGTCCTTGTTCAGCCTTACGTACATCATAGTAGGTATTCACATAATTAATTTCTAAGTTCAAACAACCATGTTGCAGTTTACAAGGGAACTAAAGTTCTTGTTTCTAGGTTTCAATGACTAAACCTGGAAGGTTCAAAGAGGCCTAAGTTTATTTGTAAGTTCTTCGGTCCTCCAAACAAGTTTCTAGGGGCTTAAAATTTTGAGTTTCTATATTCTTAAATTCTCCTAACTACAGGGGACATTCACATAAGTTCAATTGGTTATTCTCATCACTTCTAAGGGACTTCTACATAAGTTTAAAGTCCAGCGGTCTAACTTAAAATTCTCAAGGAAGTCTACAGTTTGAAATTTCTATGTTTCAAATTTTCCCTTATTCTAAGGGAATCCTGCATACGTTCAAATGACTAATCTAATAATTCTCAAGGGAACCTAAGTTTGGATTTCAACGTTCTCAACCATTCTTCTAAGTCTAAGGGAAATTCACCTAAGTTCAAATTTCTAATTTCAAATGTCCTAACTTAAGACATTTAGGGTTTGTATAAGATCATTTTCCAAGGCCAAGTTTGTCCAAACTATGCTCTAATACCAACTGTAACACCTCGACTTTTCAGGATCTGAGTACACAACACGTTTCCCAAAAACCCGAGTGTTAACTTATAGAGGACCAAGTTCCATATTTTTTTCTTTTATCAGAGTTAACAGATGAGTGTAGAATGGACAAGTAAGCATAAAGGAAAATTTGTAATTTTTATTTAGAATATACAAGAGTTGCCCATAATTAGAGGTGGACATTCCTGACCCGATCTGGTGGATCCAACCCGATTCGACCCGATCAGACCCGTTCCGAACAGAACCGACGGTCCAGATCAGGCCTGATCGAGTCTGGAAATCCAAATTCGGTCATTCTTCGGGTCGAGTCCGGATATAGGGCTATCCAAATAGATCAGGACCGAAAACCCAATCCGATTGGAACCAAACCGATCCGGCCCGACCCGACTTGAGCGGACGTGTATTATCACATTCGGTAAGAGAGAGAGCCTTCATTTTCAACAAAAGAAAGAGCTTTAACGAGAGACGGAGCTTTCGTGAAAGAGAGACGGAGCTCTCCAGTGGGAGAGAGCGCTTTCGTGAGAGAGAGAGACTTGTATTAAGACGAAACCGATTGGCTACTCCCCTGCCACCAGCTCCGTCGCTGGTGGTGAGTGCTCTGTGGGCCCCACCATGATATATGCATTTCATCCATTCCTTTCATCCATTTTTTAAGATCATTTTAGCTCTTGATCGCAAAAATAAGATGGATATAAATCTCAAGTCGATCACACCACAGGAAAACAATAGTGATTGGATATCCATCATTAAAATCCACCTAAGGCCCGCTGTACTGTTTATATGACAACCAATCTGTTGATTAGGTCATGTAGGGAAGGGAATAAACAAAGATCAGATTGATTCAAAACTTTTATGGCCCCCAAAAAGTTTTTAATGGTCGACGCTCATTGAACATTGTTTCCTTTAATGTGGTCCACTTGATATTGAGATTTTTAGTTTAGTATGATAAAATGATATGGAAAAATAGATGGACGGAATGGATGAAACACATACATCATGGTGGGGCCCACAGAGCACCGAGTTACTGTAGAGCTATAGGTATGTGTACGGTGTAGCTACAGTTGTAGCTGTCAGGATTTTAGCGTGAAAGACGGGTACTGACTCTCCTCGAGCTCCGAGTTGTACGAACGGTTCAAAGGAGATCAACGTTATATGGGCCCCACAGTGATGTATTAATTATATCTATACCGTTCATATATTTTTAAAGATTATTATAGTGCATTATCCAAAAAATGAATAATATCTAGGATCATCTGGACCACACCGAAAATAGTAGCAAAGATAATGATTTTCACCATTAAACAATTCATGCGGTACAGTTGATAGTTAGATCTTTCTTATTTTTTGTCTCAAGCCTTAAGACTAGCTTGCCAAATGAATGGACGGTTTGGATATAACACATTCCCTATGATCAGACCCATAGAACTTGCTAACCTCAATACAGCAAAGTGCACCTAAGTATGCACTATGCCGGAGCATTCCTAGTTAGATATTAGCAATGAATGACGATCTCATATAGCGGTTGCATCATAAGTCATGATTCAGCCATTTTTCCCCTTAACATATCAAATATTTAGAATATCCTTTCCATTAAAAAGGTGGACCATAGCATAATTAATATCTTCTAAAATAATCGGATAAATTCACTCATTCTAAGTCACACCATTAGTTGCCATGTATATTGACAATGTTTTCCTTTGTATGATCGACCTGATTTTCATACCAGGTGATTACAACAATGTGGCCAAAAATTTGTACAGACAGGAAATTCTACGCATATGACACGTTGGTGGGACATTCCTCACCATTATTATCATCTTATGTAAAAATTAGACCGATCCAAACCTTTGGTAATGTAAGTCATTACAATAATTCATATCAATGGTTGACATCGATTTTGATTTTTTACCCTGATATAATTGTGAATCGGCTATAATTTAATATCAGGAAATTATCATTGCGTGGCCCACTTTTTTGACAGATTAGATATTCTAAAGATATGATTTTTTTTATCGGAGAAAGTAGCGATGTAACATAACATATGATCCAGCCGCTGTATAAAACGAGAGAGGGAAACGATGGATAATTTTGAGGGCATTATAGTTCGTGCTATGCAAGTAACCTACACCTCGAGCTCTGAGTTGTACGAACGGTTCAAAGGATATCAAAGTTATAAGGGCCCCACAATGATGTATTTATTATATCTACACTATTCATATATTTTTAGAGATCATTTTAGAGCATTTGAAGAAAAAATAATCACATCTAAAGCTTAAATGGACCACACCGACAATAGCAGCGAGGATATCCGAATCTTGCCCAATCTGATCCAATCAGTTTTTCTGACCGAGTTGGACCTGGATCAGATCAGGCCATATCCACTTCTAATCGGTTCAAGTCAAGTGACCGGGACTCGGTCCCGGATCGAACCGAGTTTGAGTCAGGCTGTTGATATTTAGGATCGAATCGGGTTGGACCCAATCCGGTCTGACTCGGTCCGATGCCCAGCTCTACCCATAATGACTTAGATAAACCAATGTCTCAATACTAAAAATTACAAGATTTCATACATGAGAAATTTAAAAGCATATAAGACATATAAACGAAAGCCACAAGATCGCGCAGCTTCCTTAACAGGTACCATCACGCATCCTTTACCACCATAACGGCTCCTCGTCAGTCTGAACCTACATACCACTTAAGCTACCTGTGCTACCTATACGGTTGTATATTTGATGGATGAGTGGCTAACTCAGTGTGAACTCCCCTCAAGATTACACACCATCGCATTAGGTAAGCATAGTTATAAAAACATGGTAAGGCATACAACACAATACATGATGCAGTATTATTAACTACATGGATGCATGAATGCATCATCAACCTGGGGATACACATCCCACTGTCGAAATAAAGGGTCACCCTAAGAGAACTAGTCACCTAGAACAATACACAAAGGTACGCCCGAGGAGAACTAGCTATCTGGAAAAGATCATAATATATAAATTGCCCAAGGAGAATTTAATGGCACGGAAAAGACCATAGATCGCCCAAGGAGAATTTAATTCACCCGAAAAGGACAATAAAACATAGATCACCCAAGGCGAATTTAATCACCCAGAAAAGACCATAGATCACCCAAGGAGAATTTAATCACCCGAAAAAGACCATATGCTATGAAAATGCATGATTAGCCCAACTATTATTAGTCCGTTTACAACCAGCAGGTTTAATAAGATCAAAGGTCACTACGGGGAGCTCAGAGCCCAGCGTAGGCCGACAGCTCAGGCATAGTGTCCCATTCCACCATCCCTGGCTCATGAGGCTATCACCTTAGGATGTTTAATGAATCTCAATCGACTAGTTGCCAATCATATTCAGTATATGGGGCTTACCATCATGGCTGCACAAAATAAAATATCGAACCCATGTAGGGCAAATACCAAACCAAAGCCACATAGGGTGATATCGAAACAAGCTACCTAGGGCAGATATTAAAATAAGCCACATATGGCAAGTATTAAAACTATGCGATAAAGACCATCCTTAAAAACCATTGGACACAACAACCCTAGATGGTAGGCCCACATCAATGGTCAATTCAAACCACCATTCAATAACCACTAAGTTGAAGGTCCATTATAGTCACAATCAATCAGGTTACATCCCAAGTATGGGTGTACATTTATAAGTGGGAGTTTCCCACTGATGTACCAGTTTAAATTCCAGAAGCAATCCACAAGTAATCCATAAGCATAAGAAGATATGCAGAATAAATATTAAACATGCGATCTAGCAATTCAATTCCAACAATTAACACATGTGATTTATAAGGTGGAGATATCAATTATCAATTGAAATAAATAATGAAGACTATAACTTAAGCTAATGGGAAAATGGAAAGCTCAAGGGGAAGAATCATCACCTCATGGTTCGCATTACCTACTAGCAGCGCTAGGGAATGCGCGTTCCCTTAAAATCGAATCCTACCATTAATCAGGAACTTGAACAATTAGATCTAAGTTCAATCCACTACCTAGGTTTAAGATCATGGCCTAGGGTTCGAATTATATATCCTAGGGTTTTAAATGTAAAATTAGGACTTTCATCTTAAGGTTTAGTCTTACATTTATTTTAGGATTTGAACTCTAGCTGGTGTATTAGTTAAAATTAAATCCTAATACTTACAAGAATACTATTAGCGTTTGTGTTATAACCTATATTAGCTAATAGGTTAGTAATGATAGTTCATAAGTTCACATCAAATATACCGATATTAGATTCTACACCTAGATCCAAACCCAACACGCAAAGGTATTGGCCTAGGGTCTAGATTACTTATCCTTAGGGTTTTGTTCTAGGTTTAGATTCTAGGTTTTGATTATGGAATTTGAGTTCTATTTTGTGTGGCCATTAATGTTATTATTAAAGGGACTAATGGATGAATAAAAATAATCAAACAGATTAGTTATTAATTTTTAGGAATTCTAACAATGCCTACTACCATATTAAATTATCTAACAACAACCTATGATGAATAATAATGCTAATAATTCCAAACAATTTTCAATATCAGCAATATTCCTAATGTTAGCTAACACAACACTAACAATCATTTAGGTGAAAATGAATAGTTGTTCTAATGTCAATACTAATATTTAATAATGATAGTTCTTATATGTACTAGCTAATATCCATATAGATAGCTTATCAACCGCTATCCACTTCTAATACTCATGATTTTAATAGTGATAGAAATGACAGCAAATGGAAATTTTAATCAAAGGAATTTCAATCTGGGAGGGGAAGGTGGACTTATCTTGGCTGACTCGATTCGAGTCGAGTTGACTCGGCTCAATACAACCACCACTACTTCTGCTCCTCTCTTCTCTCTCTCTCCCTCTCCTTCTCTCTTTCTTTCTTCTTTCCTCAGCATGGCCCGAACCAGGCCAAACTCGACCTCACTTGGTTCAGTGAGTCAATGTCTCACCTGACTCAGCAGCGAGTCAGTCTGATCCGACCTCTTCATCCATTTCTTCTTGATTCCCCCTCTTCTCTACTTCCTTTCTCTTCTTATGACCATCATGATGGACCAACCAGGGTCTGGACTCGGCCCAACCAGTGGCCAGCAAACTGACTTGGTCCCAAGCCGAGTTGACTCACGGTTTCTCCCTCTTCTTCCTTCTCTTCTTGCTCTCATTCTCTTCTTACTTCTCTCTCTTTCTCCTTCGACCATGGCCAACAGGGACTCCAACTCTGACTCGAAAATCACCCACAACCGGTGCGACTCGACGCAACCCGAACGGAGAAGAAGGAGCCGGCTCCAATGGCGGAATCCCACCCGAACGGTTTTCCTTCGATCTGGTGGTTATGGATGGCTAGGATATGTGCATGGGTGCTTGTGGAATGAAGGTTTTAAAGGTTGAAGGAGGTTTGGGTGGTGGGTTTCAAATGGAGAAGAAAATGGATGGTTTCTCTTGGGCAGCCGCCAGTAGAGGAGAAAGGCTCGTTGCTATTCCATCCAACTGCCTTATATCAAGCCCTACATTCCCTTAGAGTTGTCGGATCAGGGCTGGATGCTTGGATTAAAACCGGATGGCAATAGCCTCCAAAATACGGCTACAAAACCAAAACCAGTCATGATTTAGTTTTCTAAGAAAGCCCTAAACCACTACTAGAATGGATGGCTGAGATAGGCGTGGACGTAGGGCTAGGATTGGAAGAATCCTCCTCTCACGCGGATTGTTAAGCTGGCAGTTTCCATTTTTGGAAACATTATTTTTCATAGCCCGTGTGCGACTGAATTTGTGCCCTCAAGAGTACACCTCTTCGTGTGAGACGGCCCAGGTTTCGTCCTAAATTGACCCATCTACAAGATGGGCGGATCAGATCAAGAGCCTGGGTCGGATGGTGAGCCACTGATGAGAGGAAACGGTCTCAGCTCATCTGAAATGAGCACTAGTGAGATTTCCGTCCCTATTTCAAAAGGGGCTCAATCAGCGCTGGTCAAACCAGCCCATGACGTCCCATGTTTTGGTGAGCATGCACTCTGTGTAAGGTCCATCGTGTTGCTTGCGTCAGATCCACACGTCCATTCTACTTTGGAGGCCTCATCACAGCCCTTGACCAATGACAGTGTAGGTCCGCGGTCCAAGTGGGCCATACACCAAATTTTCACTTGTTTTTAGCTCTAGTTATATATTCTAATTAGTCTGCTGGTTAGATCACCTCGAAGTTGAACACCAACAGTTGAAAAAGGGTCCTAGGGACCTAAATATAGGGTAATTCTAAGTTTCAGGTGGGCAACAACACATTTGATCAGTTCATCGTACAAATGCTCATTAGTCTCTATTCAAACACGTAACATAGATGTGTATTGGCTATGGCATCAGGTGGGGTCCCTCGTGATGTTCTTTCAGGGGATCCATTCCGTCTATCTAGTTTGTTACATCAATTTACGACACTCTGTCGAAAACAGAGTAGTTTAGTTTATCAAGTGGACCACATGGTCCCGTCGAGTAGCGAGAATTCTCACCATTAAAACTTCAATTGTAACTCTCGTCAATAGTGCCATGAATGTGATGTTACCATATTTACAATTCTACCCCTTTTCCTTTTCAAAACTTCTATCATCCGTAACTCATGAGTCTACTGTCTAAATGTGATGAAATTTAACAGGTGATCTTTATTTTTTACGCTCTTTCCGTCACCCAAATTTGAGCTCTAATCTCTCAAGGATGACTAAGATTCTCCTTTAATGGCTAATATATTTTAAAATTCTAAAATAATATTTGTACTCCTCTGATTGACAAGTTACCAGGCAGTTTGGACCTAAACCCTAAGATCTTCATGATGATCAGTTTGTCATGATGTTTACATGGCCCGTTTGGCAGATCCAAACATGATGAGTGGTCAGATGACTTGTTAATAATAAGGGGACTTGATGGTTAGCACTCTGGCCATGTATGTCAGTTGATGTATGATCAGTTTCGTAAATGGATGGTCATAAGATGTGTTTTTGGAGTGATTAGGGGTATGACACATATACTGTTAGATTCAAGTAACTTGTTCACATGAGTAAGTTCCTCATATTGTAATTCTAATGGTCAATTAATCATATTCATATGGTGTGAACAAGATGGACAAGTCAAAATCTTGATCTGATAAGTGTACGAACGGATGTAGAGGTCAAATAGCTAATTCACTACGATCTTCAACGTATATTGTTAATTTATGATAATTAGGCCTGGTATACAATTTCACATGAAACGGATCGTGGGAACCATGTGATCTACAATTCAAGGGTCTAAGTTAATAGCATTTTTGTAATTATTGCTGATTTACGAGTTGTGGGAAATCTAATGGCCCCACATGCTTATAGGTACATTTCTAAGCAATTCTTACAAAAGAACAAACGTATATCTAAATCATTATGGATAGGGAGTTTCTTCGTCATTCCATTCAAGGGAAAGTTCTTACGTCAAATCACGTGATGAATGACCTTGTTTTGAAATTCAAGGGTCAGATGGCTTGATCTATAAATGGAGATCATTCCCAATGGATAGATTCATGTCAGGTAATGGATGTAAGGTCAGGATAGCTAGGTTGGTGTCGTACACATGTACATATCAAGTTAAACTTCATGGTAACACTCGAGGACTTTCAATACTCGGGTATTGAGAAGTTTGGGGTGTTACACATTATCTTTTAAGGTAGCTTAGCCATGCCCTAAAAAATGGCCAGTTATGCATAAGACCTATCATTTTCACCATTCGGGCAACTATGATAAGGTAGTGGCCCTAAAAAGTCCGTGAAAGCCATTATATGTGTGAGGCCCGTATCCTAGCCCGTACCATTCCATAGATTCCTACGGTCCTCACGGTCAAAATCTAGCGCCCCACGATCTGTTATCGGTGTTTGTGCGCGATCCTGAGTCATGTCTCTTATATCAGAGTCAGCTTGACCCGAGACTTGTATCCTTGCGACCGCGTCGTCACCGCAGTTCCGACGCTGCATCTCGCGCGCTGAGGTGATACTCGAGCCAAGAGATGTGGGCCCACGTTCAGTTTGAAAAAAATGCCACGCATTGTAAAACCCAAGAGAACATTACATCAATCTCATCAATCACATCAATCAAGTACACATCACTCCCATCACTCACACCCATCCCTAATACAACCACCCTCCCCAAAGTCAACTTTCTCTTACAACAAAGTACACCCATCACTCACTCGCCCATCACACCCCATCCCTCTCTCTCTTACAACCTCTCTCTCTCTCATCTCTCTCTCTCTCTCATTCTCTAAGCAACCCACGTCCCAACCTCCATGAGAGAGCTTGGTGTGGCTCACCTTCCTACCTCCCATCTCCACCATCTAAGCTTCATCTCGACCGTTGAAATGTATTCCATGGAGCTCTAAGACACATCAGTGGGAGAAGAAGTCTAAGAAGACGATCGGTGGGCGATTTTAGTATTTGATTTTGTGATTTGAGGGCCCACATATGTGGGACCCATCTTGTTGTATGTATTATATAGGGAGGGCCCATAGTGGCGGGGTCCCTCCTCTCCTCATCGTCTCTCTCTCTCTCTCTCTCTCTCTCTCTCTCTCTCTCTCCCTTTAATGCCGTGTGGCCCACCTAATGCGTGTGATATATCCACACCATCTATCACGTTGGGCCCACTGTGATGTGTGTGGTGTGTCCACACCGTCCAGCAACTTGGACGATGAGACCCACTGTGGCGTATGTGTATTATCCACATCGTCCATCTATTTGGAGTGTGTGGCCCACCTGACGCATGTACCATATATCCATGCCGTCCAGCCATGTGAACGTGGGCCCCATGTGATGTAATTATTTTATCCACGCTGTCTGTCCAGCGGGCAGGATCCTCCTGCCTGTCCATTTGGACAGGCCTGGATGGAGAGAAAATAGAAATATCAGGTTGATCTAAACAAGTGGGCCATACCATGTGGACCCACCTGATATAGTGTTTCGTCCATGTCCAGTCCCTGGACGTGGACCCCACATGATGAAAGTGTTATATCCACCACCGTCCAGTAAGGACGGTGGAACCACCATGGTGTACGTGTTATATCCACACCATCCATCTATTCCTGGATGGTGGGCCTACTAAGATGTATGTGTTTTACTCTGGCCATCCACCTCTAGCCATGTGGAGATCCCAGCAGTTGGAGCTGCTTTGACGACAGCGAGTTCTGTGGGTCCCACGTGATATATATATGTACATCCAAGCCGTCCAGATGGTGGGACCCATTGCTGGACTGACGTTAGCAAGTTTTGTGGGTCCCACGTGTGGTATGTGTTGGGTCTAAACTATCCATCCACCATAGGGCCCACGTGAGGTATTTATTTCCTCCACACCATCCAGACAGTGCTGGACGGTGCTGGACAATGTTTGGATGGTACTGATTTACATGGGGAATGTTTGGAGGGTATTGATTTACATGGGGAATGTTTGGATGGAGTTGATTTACATAAGCAATGTTTGGATGGTGCTGATTCACCTAGACAATGTTTGGACAGTGCTGATCATCATTAGTGGGCCATGTGCCCCATGGAATGATAGTGTACAGTGATACACATGTTACACCTACAACTATTGAAATGATTTTTGGTATGGTCCAAGCCCACTTAAGGCCCATTGTGATGTATTCGAGGCCTATGGGCAGGGCCCAATGTGTTGTATTCGAGGCTTATGGGTAAGGCCCATTATGACGTATTCGTGGCCTATAGGCAAGGCCCATTGTGATATATATTAGGCCCATGACACATGGCCCATTTGATGTATTCGAGTCCCAGATTCGTGGCACATTCAATGCATATGAGACTGATGTGTAGGGCCCACATGTTATGTATTTGAGGCCCATGTGCAGGGCCCACCTGTTGTGTATATGAGGCCCATTAATGCGGTCCACTTAATGCATATGAGGCCCAATGGTGTGGCCCACTTGTTGTATTTGAGGCCCATGGGTTGCGGCCCATTATGATGTCTAGGGCCCATGGGTCGTGGCCCATTGAGATGTATTTTCGGCCCATATGGCATGGCCATTGTGATGTTTTTATAGCCCATTTAATGAGGCTCATTATAATGTGCATTAGGCCTGTGGGTTATGGCCCGTGTGATGTATCTGATGCCTATGTGCAAGTCCCACCTGTTGTGTATTGAGGCACATGAGTGAGGCCCATTGTGATGTGTTCGAGGTCCATGTGATGCAGCCCATCATTATGTGTTTAGGCCCATGTGATGTGGCCCACCATGACACGTATTAGGACCATGTGATGTGGCCCATAATGATGTGTATGTAGCCCTCGTATGAGGCCTATTGCGATGTATATTAGGCCTTTGTGTGAGGCCATGGGCCCACTTTATGTTTGGCTCTATATAGGCCACTGTTTGGGGGTGATGTTGGTTGAATGTCCACATCAATGGAAAATGATGGTTAAATGTCCACATTGTGACCTTCCCTTAGGCCCTTTGTTAGACCAATTTCGATTTCAATTTTTGAGGCTGATTCCGATTATCGGTGCCGCTTGTCGATACCGATTATGAGATAGTATGTGACAGCATACATGCCCATACGCATCATCTACATATTTTTTATGAGGTATGGTTGACCATTACATATGTCATTGGGCAAGTTGTTATGAGACTCTATGATAGGAGGAGATTATCTCACATGAGCGCATAGTATGCGTAGGATTGATGCATGACTGGATTGTATGACTTATGCATCTTACATTGTGTGTTGTGATTACTATACACCCTAGCGACATCAGGGTCATGGCCTCCACAGGCATGTCGTAGATGACTAGATGGGACACCGAAAATCTGTTACTAGCATCGGCCGCCATAGATGGCCCTAGGTGAAAATTCTTAAACCCTCTTGGTACCAAAGGATGCCCCAACGTCTAGACTGAGTGGATATTTATATGAGCACATGAGGACTGTATACTAGTAGGCCACGTCTCCCACTGTGTCATGGTCGGTTGGGAGGGGGTGTGGCCTTACCCGCCTAAGGGAGTAGGCAATACTAGGTTGAGTCTGACTAGCTTGAGGAACGGGTCCGCTATCGACAAGCCGGGCCCGATATTGGTAGGCAGATAGTGAGGTCTCTTTCACTTACCTAGTTGTGCGCTTGATGGGGCGGCATGTGGCGTAGAGTGTACTAGACCCCAGTGATGATCCCAGAGATGTATAGTACTGATTTGTGAAGCAGGAGTCGCATACTCAGCATTATATTCATTCATTCATTCATTCATTCACTATCCACTCGAGCTGGTGGTGCGCAACTAATTGTTATGTGTACTTTCACAATGGCCAGGATTTCGGTTAGGGCGCGCGACTAACCTGAGATCAGGAGCTTACCACATTGAGTCTATCTATCTAAATTTAGGAATGGGATTGGTTTGGATAGAAGTCCTTTGTGATGGGCCCCATAGTCTGCACTACTACGTACTATCATCCCAACTTCATACTGCAGCTTGCTCATTTCATTCACACCACATATTGCAAATTGCATTACATCCTCGGCATATGGCATTTTGTGTTGCTAGGTTTTTGCATTTATATGACCTAGATGAGGCTGATGGTATTCGTAGCTCTTCCGAATTGCATATTGTATTGCATCCTCGATACTGATATCTGGTTCATTATGTTTCTGCATTACATAGCTGATTTACATTACTTTTTCAGTATATGACATTAGCTTGCTATGTCTTTTCATCGTATATCCTGGATGAGGTTGATGATATTTTTATAGACTTATCAGTATTTCTGCTTACTCTGATGTTGTATGGTTCGTGGACTTACCAGTATTTTCATTTACTCTGATATTACATTCTGAGCACGCATATACTGCTCACACACTTACACCACCCTCTAAGCTTTTTATAAGCTTATGTATAATAGATGCGTGCAGGTGGCATTAGGTTACAGCAACATTGAGCATGGAGCGTGTAGCCATTTTTTGGAGCTTTAATTTTTGATATATGTATTTTCCTTTCAGCACTGTATTCAAATGTTTATTAGTGGATATGTGATGATGATGTTGTTCTTGTGATTTGGGTATACTTGTGGTTATGCTTCTTATGAGATAAATTCGTGTTAAAAATCCTCCTTGTAGGATCCCACGATCGGCATCTGGCGTATGAGCGCTCATAGCCGAGAATGGGGTACTATAGAGGCTGTCGGCACTGGATTCAGCGATCAAAAATTTTGTAAGCCTGATTTTTGAATTTAGGGCGTGACAATATGCATACCCATGTGGGCTGCGGACAAAGCTAGCAACTGAAAGTCCTAAAAAGGACAAAAGTCTTTAACGGCTAGTCACGGGTAACACTCACACCATCTGTATAGCTTTCCAACAACGTCACAGGAAATGGATGAAAATGCCCTCCCGTGAATGGGTCCGACCTTGCAGGTGAAGAAAATGCGGGCTGCAGTGTGAGCTTTTAGCCTTGTCCATAGATATGCCAACCATGCGTAAGACCCCCCAGATCTTTGGCTTGATTTCAGTAGCAACTCATGAGGAAGGGCCTAAACCTACTCATTGATGGACTGACAGCCCTAGATTTGGTACCCCAAAGGTCGCCTTGTGCGTCCCGTGAACTCTAAAGAGTTACTGCGGCCAACCCTGCGCATAAATCCAACCGAGTTCACGGCCCCGGTAGCTTCACTGGGCCCCTCTGATGGATTGCGGTTTATGAACTCACCAGGCTTTGAGAAGTCCAATGGACTCATAAGAGTTATAGAGACTATCACCTGAGACCTGACTCCACTACTCAAGAGGATAAACTGTGTGTGATTATCTGACTAAACTAAAACTTAGTATCACCAATTAAGACTGGAATCATATAGGAAATCCCTTACTAACAAGTCATAAGAGAATACTTAAAAAAAAAAAAAAAAAAGAGGTATAACACATCGATCAGAACATCGCATAAATAGACAAGAGAACCATTATCAAGAACATCATAAAATACTTGTATAACTTACAATTTCAAGAGTACTTGTAGTAATAAAAGAAAAAATGTTAAAGTTTTATATCTCATAGTTCTCCTGTTATGCCTAATGCTGCTAAGTAATGTTATAAATTTTCTTGAAGATTAACTTGAGCAGCTGCATGTTCCAGTCAGGCATTTGAAATAATTGTGGTAGGATCCGGGATACCATCTAACTTTTCTTTCAAAGAGGCAATTAATTCTTCATTCTTTGCCAATTCAGATCTTTCAGCATCCACAGAATGATGGCTACATTACATCTTTTCCTGTACTCTTTCAATGTTTAGATCTTCCTCCAGATCCTACTTCTCCCGCTGAGTGATTTCTTGCTTCAAAAAGGTAATACGATTCTGAATAATCATCATGTTATCAGCAAAAGTCTTCAGTTGCTCTCGCAAAGATAGTTATTTTTTGTCGTGACGAGAGATGATGGGAGCAATCTAAGAAACCTTCTCCCTAGAGTATGCAAGTTGCTTCCTATACTCTAAAATTTTAAGCGGGATAATCGCAATTTCAGCTAATGTCAAAGCAATTATTGAATTATGGAATCTTAGGAGAGCATCGCATATAGAAGAAACGTTGACTTTGGCCATCCATGCAGCACTGTCCAGAACATCTAAAGCAACAGCCAAATCTGACCATTGATCAGGATCTTTGAACATCTCGACAAAGCTAATATGGAATTCCTAATTAACGCCAATTTATATGCAGAAATCTTCTCAAGAGATAGCACATTTGATGAAGTCCCAATAGAACCAGAACTTGCCATGCCACTTTGAGGTAAGTTCCCCATTAAGAAATAAAAAATATAGAGTTATAGCAAAACAATAAGTGCGGATAATATGGAAAGTGTAAATGAAGAAAAGGATGTACCTTCTGTTGGTACCGGAATAGTGGGAGGTTGCATCTCTCTAGTAAGAGGGGGATCAAGTTCCACCATCTCATGAAAGATGGAGCCCTAGCTTCAGTACTTGAATCAATGGTGGTAGGAGTTGGTAGATCAGTTCATTCTACTAGAAAAATAATTTCGCGTACCACTGCTTGTGGGGGCAAAGAGAATCTCGGTAAAGCTGCTGGTACGACAGGGGGTAAATCTACGGGGGAAATACTATCTGCCTCAGTATTGATAACATGGTCACCTGAAATAAAAATACATAAGATAGGGAAGGAGAAAGGAATGAAAGCAAACAAAAATAGCAAGATTTTCTTACATGGAGAATAACCATATTCCTCGTAGTCTAGGGGTTCATCTTCTTCTTCCCCCACTATGGGTGAAGTTTTCACAGGGACAGCCTCAGAGGTTAGAGGGATATGTTCTTCATTACCTGGAACATCATCTACAATGATGTTTTCTTCGTCGCTAATATCAACTTACCCCTCCTCATAGTCATCGTCTTGATCCTCTCCTTCCGCCTCATGTTCATTAGAAACAATATTTCCAGACAAAAAAGTTGAACCTTCACTCTCTGAATGTCCTTCACTGGCTTCTTCAATAACAACCTGGTTCCCTTTAGAAAGAAGATATCAGCTGCTTTCCATTTGAGGATTTGCACTAGCTAAAGCCGGAGAGGTAGAAGCAACGGTCCCTTCTTGGGGAGAAGCTTGGGCATGCGTTCGAGATCTTGTCATTGGTGAAGAAGGACCGGGGTGAACAGTCCTGGGGGTAGGAGAAGAGATCAACTGATTTTGAAGATGAGTAGAAGTGGTTGGCTTGTCTTGAAGATTGGCAGCGTTCTCTGGCATAGGGGAAGATGCCTCTGTGATTTCCTCTTTTCTTGAGCGGTATCGAGGAACTTTTTCAAATTCATGAATGACACCATAAGCTATCCACCCTTCTAGGGTATTGTCAGGCTTCTTCTCCCAAATAGGTTCATCTATGGATATTTTGACACAAAGATGACCAGCAAAAGGAGCATAACTGGTCTCTGCTATGAAGCATACTCCCTCTTCAATTATGCGACTCCTAAGCCTTAGTGGTGAAAGCCAGATGGGCTTAGCTATTAACAGACCTTTCCTTACTAGATAAGACTGGTGAACCCACTGTCTCATGTGATTATATGAAGCCCGAGGAATATGGTCGCAGCCCGGGATAATGAAAGAAGAATTAGCTTGGTCTAGCAATTATTTCCATACCATCGCCCAATTAAATGGACCAATGCCATAAATCCACAGTCTTCGGGTTACTAGTCCACGGTCTTTGGGAACTTCCTGATCAAAGCCGAATTGACAATCAAAACGACTGGGATAGTACAGTTCTCTCTAGAATTCTATTCCTTCCCTCAATGGGAGACTACACGATTTAATCGATAAAAAGAATGCCCTTTCTCCTTGAGTAAGTGACTCTGTGTCTGACTTGTCTATGTTTGTTGTGTAGCGAGGCAGACAGAAATGAAAATAGTTAATCTTGGCATCGGAGGAGATGGCATCTTTCGCCCAGTCTAGGACCTCTTCGCCATGGCTCTCTTTTGAAAGAACCAGAGGGGAATCTGAGAAGGATGAACATAAGCTTTCTCTGGATCTTCAAAGGTCCAAGGGAAATAGATGTCGAGCCAGCCAATGAAGTAGTGTTATGGCATGTAAGTAGAAGCAGAGCCGATGGAGGGACTTTTTATGTGAGAAGCGATATCTCTGAAACCACTATAAATTGAACATAGAGCAGAAGAAGCAAGGGAGTATTTGACCCCTTCGGCCATAGCACCGCCTACTACAAACAGTTAGGCACAGTTGGCATCTACTGACTTGGAGCTGGGAAAAACCACTATGCTTAGCCAGTAAGCGATAAACACTGCGAGCTCCCCATAAACAGAATATTCAGCGTGCTCTTTTATGTTCTTATGAAGGTCTTTCAGCTCTCGCGAGTGGTTACCATTAAACCTAGAAGAAAAAGGAGAAGTAGGTGAAATCAAGATTAATATGTATCAAGACACAATAAAAATGCTAATTTGAAAAGAAGAAAGGTTACCGAAGAGCTCTGCTAAAATGGGCTAGCCATTGCATAGGGTGAATCTTGTGGATATTTAGAAACTTGGACATCTCCCTAAAGAGTTCAGCAGTCGTTTCCAAAATGGAGGCGATATGATCAAGCGAAGAGATAAAAGCTAATTCATCATTGGTGGGGACAAATTCATTGAAGAATTTTCTGATTATCGACAAACTGGTAATCCTATGAATATCCCAGAGTGTAATGCTCATTCGCCTTCAGGTAGATGGAAAGAATTGGAGGAAGGGCACCAATAATTGAGAAAAGCCTTCAGAACAAAAGGCTCCTTATAGAAAGGATATGATGTTTCTTTGATCGCGGTATATATATCTATCTTAGATAAACTCCCTGCATGCTTCACAAGAACTGTCATGGCCCATTCAGCATAATAATTGCGGGAGTCAAGAGGCCCCTTGTTCTGAATTCTTCAGGACTCCAAATGAAGTGACGTTTGCTGAAACGCTGCTGGAGCATCTCGTAAAAATAAGTTGGATAGAGGATGTGGGGATCATAAGATGGGGTGAGGAAGATCATGGAATGAATATCACCAATTTGTTGTCTTGGTTTCGTCAACTGCAAAATGCCTTCTAGTAATCTTGGTTGTTTGAACGACCAAGGCTCTGTATAAGCTAGTCTTTCTCCGTCTAGATGATTACTAGGCTTGCAATTCAACATGGACTGATGGCGTTGAAGGTTGATTGGAATCACCATGATACCTTGGTTATAAGGGTTGTTAAATTTTATGACACCCTCAATCGTGCGAACTGACTCCCAGGAGTTTTGCAGCTTCTTCGGGTTGTGCTCCTTAATTTTCTCCTGAAATTCTTGCTCCTTATTCCAACAAGTTTTCTTCTGTCGGGAAGGGGGTGGAGTGTCCTCCCTGCAAGGAGGTTTCTGCCTAATGGTCTGATGATGCGTTGTTGATTTCAGCCATTGCTCCCAGTTGTATTCACGACGATGTTTAGGAGGTCTTTCAAGATCGCCTATAGTGATGGCTCTGTGGATGGGGGATGGAAGTGTGTTGATGTGTTCGGTGAAGTCGAAAGTAGGGAGCACTGGCTCCTTGATGTGGGTAGGGCGCTGAGCGATTGTTTTAAAGTGCTTTCGTGAAGGCTGAGCTGGGGATGACGGAGATTTTATGGCTTGAGAAGATGAAGGGTTTGGTAATTCTTGATGAGAGGGATGAGCACCAGGAGGATTGATGACAATGAAAGTTCTCTTTGTACGGCCCATGATGAGAAAAGTTAAGTCCTGAAAGAATTGGATTGAGAAAAAGTTAATACAGGAAAACAAGCCAAGTTGAAGAAAAAACTAAGTCTGAAAAATGACTAAGGGTCAGTTGCGCGGGTCGCGCAACCAAAGTCCATTGCGCGGATCGCGTAACCGAAGTCCGTTGCATGGGTGCGCGCAATGCATTTTTAACTTGCACGAATGAAGTATTCGTTGGGCGGGTCACGCAATCAGGTTTGCTTGCACAGGGGAAAGTTGGCGGGAGAGAGCTCAGCTGCAAGAAATGAGAAGTGGGAAAATGAAATTAGTGCTCCTATTTATATAGGGTGGGGGCCGAGTACAAAACTCGGGTGCCTGTTGCGCGGGTCGCGTAACCACTTTTGTGGTTTACATGTTGGAATGAATTGATCCTAATTCTTTGATTCAGAAGAACAAAGAAAGGATCAAGAGGGCATCTATTGAAGCATAAAAATTATGAAGAAAGATTGAAAAGGAGAAGATCAAAAGGGAGTTGGAGGAATGAGGAAGAAAGAAGAAAATTAAATATCATGTTCAGTAGTTACGCAGGTCGCGCAACCAGTAATTGGTTGCGTGGGCTGTGCAATCGACTTCCTCTATTATTTGGGCCGTGAAATGGATTTCCTCCATTGCACGGGCCACGCAATCAACTTCCCCATTGCGCGGGTTGAGGAACCAAGATCAGAGGCAGATTGTTATGGACAGTCAGATCTGGTGCAAGATGGGCCCATGGCTAAAAGATCAAGGGTTTGCACGTGTGAAGGCCTATCAATACCCAACTCCCCCTCTCATTTGGGAGAGAAAAGAGTTTCGGAAGAAGAGCAGAGCTCTGGAAGAAGACTGAAGGTGAGAGGGAGAGCAGTTATTGGTTGCGCGGGTCGTGTAACCAGGCCGTTGTATGGCCAGTAATGAAAGGGGCCAAGGTGCTGCCGAAATATCCTAGTTCAATCTTCGTCGCTCCAAGCTCTCCTTTTGCATAAGGGAAAAGCTCAAAAAGGAGAAGATCGAATGATCAAACCAGCACAACATTCCTCCTAAGGAGATGACCGAAGCACAAGTCAAAATGTTACTGAATTCGAGATTCGACATTCAAACTTTGCTCATTTATGTATTTCAAATAATTTATCTTAGAATTAAGGGATATTAGAGGATGTAAATGAACTCGGTATTGTTAATACAATGATTGTTCTATATATTCTTTCTTTATTATGTTCTAATAAGATAATTCCCTAAAGTCAATGCATTTGTTTCTTGTTCAAAACACTTCCATGTCGAACAACTCAGTTCGTCCCTAGGGCATCTCGATCTCAACTGGTACTACCACTTCTAAGCTAAAGGCTATGGAGAATGAAGTTTCCCCAGTTGTTGTATGGGCCGTGATTCGGTACGCCCATAAGACATGCGACAACTCAACAACCCAGGTTCCCTTAAATTTTTCGAGCTTCGTTTTTAAGTGGGTTTTTATAATTTTATTGATAGCTTTCACTTGTCCATTAGCCTCAGGGTGCTGAGGTGAGACAAAGGTGTTGCGAAAGCCGAGATTTTCGCATAGTCCTCGGAAATAACTGTTATTGAACTACCTATCGTTGTTAGTAACAATAGTGTGGGGGATATCGAACCTTCAAATGATATTCTTCCAAATGAAGTGGCGGTCTTCTGCTTGGTAATCCTTAGAGCTATACACGAGTCGAACCAAGTCAAGCTTGGCACAGCTTGACTCGACTTGGCTCAGCTACTAGCTGACCCCAGCTCCAACTTGGCTCATCTCGGTCCTTAAGCCTGACTAGTTAGCTTGGCTCGGTTCGGTCAATAGCTCGGGCCAGTTCAAGCCAAGATTGAGCTTGTGCGGCATTTTCTCAAACACATGGAGTACACCTTCAATTTCTCATAGTATGTAAAACAACAACAACAATTTACATATATTTCATCAAACACTCAGTAGGCAATATTAAAATCAAGATACAAGGGTATTTGTTTCATATCCATACCTTCCTCACCACCATCCGACACTTTGTTGAGTCATTTCATCAAACACTTGGTGAGTAACATCAATATCAAAATATTCGAGTCACCGAACTGGTTCGATCTGAGTTTGATTTGAGTTGGGGTTCGATCCGAGTCAATTCAAGCTTGGATAAGCTTGAACTTGGCTTGAATTTTTTTTCGAGCTCCAAAAAGTAACTCGACTTGGCTCAAAATTAGTTTTAAACCGAGTCAAAATGAGCTTTTTTTGGTCGAGCCAAGCGAGTTAATCGAGCTAAGTCAGTTCATGTAAAACTTTAGTAATCCTTGTTAAGTGTAAGTTGAGTTATAGATGTCCTAGAGGGGGCTGAATAGGACTTAACCAATTTTTTATAATCAATTGTAGAAAATAAATTCACAATAGCAATTAATATTGAAATCTTGATTTCAATTGAGTCGTAGAACAACCTTCACCCAAAATCTTAGGTATGACAACCTTATTTCACAACATCCTTGATTTTAATATTTCAAAATAATAAAAACAAGAATTGCATTATCAATCACCACAATACACATAGAGTTATAGTGGTTTATTATTGAACACACACCTGCTCCACCCCCAAAATTACTACTCCATATAATTTTGGCTTTCCACTATTTTTAAGGTTTTCACAAGATAACCTCAATAACCTCTTACAAATTTTATAATTTTCACAGACTATCACAACAAAACCTCAAGTGATTTTCAAGAGCTTATCACTCCTTAACCTGATGAGATTTCCAGACAATCTCAACAAACCCAAACTGAAAGTAATTTACTAAAATTAAAAACTTATCTTCTTAAAGATGTGAGTTGAAGTGAAGAAATCAATGAAGCCTTTGAAGTTGAAGCTTCGGTAAACCCAGTGATCCTTTTTCTTAGATGAAAATGAACCAATGTATACACAACCAAGAAGGATTTATGGATATATGATTTTTCAAACAATAAAACCCTAAAAGCTACTGATTCAATCCCCTACTCTTGATTTGAGTATAGGGCACTCTCTAATTGAATTTATCACTACTTAAGAAGAGAATTGAATAAGCCATAAAAGTAATATAAGAATGATAATACAAATAGCTTGTAAAAGAATAAAATTTCTCTATTTTGTTTCTAGAACTTTTCTATCTTTTTTTATGTTTTGAAACAATGAGAAATGATATGAATCTTGGAACAGCCTAGGAATCCCTTCGACTTGATGAATTTCCATGATTCTATTTCAACGACTAGCTGCTTTTATGGAATCTTATTTTGAAACAAACTTAGGCTGGCCTGAGCCAAACTTCGGCTGGTCGAAGATACCTTCAGCTGGACAAAGTTTTCTGGAAATCAAAAATTTGTATTGCTGTAAACTTGACCTAGGTGGCTCCCATGCAGACTTGAGCTGGTTTGCCTAGCCGAAGGCAGGGTCGGGTTAGGCGAAGTTCTATAAGAATCAAAATCCTTTGTTGCTGAAAACTTGACCTAGGTTGATCTCGGGCATAGTGGAGATGATTCGGTTGGTCGATGAAAGGGTTAAGCTGGGTAAACACCCTTGAATTTTTATGTAAAAATACAACAAGTTAAATATTAGAAAATCATTAAGATGCACTTTAACCTAGGGTCTTTTTAAGATCTTCTTTACCTGTAGGTTGGCGTACAAATGGTTCTTCTCTTGAAATCCTTCTGAGCCTTCTAATCTTGAGAGGTTAAGTCATGTTCTAGTATTGAAATGTTGAAGGAGGGAGCTGAAGTGTGCGGAAGTTCCATACACTAAATTTTGTCTACAAAATTTAAAAACCTACTTGTTAAAACAGAGCACTTACACTAAGTGCTTGGCCTCTGCCCACTTGGTGAAGTAGTCAACTGTGACAATGGCAAATTTTGTCTGTCCCCAACCTATCGGTAGCAGTCTTACGATGTCGACTCCACAATATGTGAAGGGCCAGGGATCACTCATTGGGGTCATTTGCTCGGGTGGTTGTTGCGACACCGTGTTATTAAAACCCTAAGTGCAGGGTTGTAATGTAGTAATAACTCGATGAGACCGAGGTCGTACCCACATGGACTTGCTATTTGTGTAATTTCTAAAATACTTTAAAACTACATCAAGAAACTAAACTAAATACTGAAATTGTTGTAGGGAATGATTATGAAGTAAAAATATCAAAGATAAAGTACTAGAGCGCTAAGGATCCACTTATAGTCATCTTAATATTATTCTACTTGATTCAATCAAGATAACTCAACTCGAATCGAAGTCCTAATCTATCCAGTTGGATGATAAAGCAACTAAAAGTTCATGCATATACCAACACAAATATAAACATTCATCGGATTGGTTCCCTCATAAATCATCAATGTAATGATCACAGGGAATTCAATGCATCTATCATGCCTGGAGTCTGTAAAGGCTGAGCAATATGTCCTAGAGGGGGGGTGAATAAGACTATGCCAAATAAAAATTAATAAGCAAAATATAAACAATAAGATAACCAAATAAATGCAATTAAGCAAAGCAAATAACAACCTCAATAGTCAAGTATCGAGAGGTTGATACCAACTTGGTTCTAAGGATAACCTGACACTAAAAACCACTGGTTTATGGCAAGACAACCTTACTTGAACGTGGGTGAGTATCAAAACTCAAACTAAAGAGGGTATGAAAGAAATAGAAACTAATCTATTACAACATTCACCACACAATGCTGAAATATAAAGATTACAACATTCACATCAACAAATACATCCCACAATCTTGAATCATAAAAGATGAAGAAATAAACCACACATCCACCAAACACAAAGAATTATAGTGGTTCGCTTGTGTGTACACCAACTGTTAAACAACAACCACAAAACTACTACATTCCTAATATCCACTCCCTCGGGATATTAGCGTTCACTAATCAAAATAGGTTTTTCAAGGTTCACCTAAAACCTTCACAATTATGTCTTTCAAGTAGGCTTACACAATTCAAAAACCCCACACTCTGAGTTTTCTGGATCACCTCAGACAAACCACAAATGGAGATTTTTTGAAACAATCTCACCAACTAAACAAATAAAATTGAATTACAGAAAAAGTAAAATACTTATCTGTATGACGATTCTGAAGGAGCCCAGTAGAACCAACTTGATGTCGACGTAGATGTTCAATGTTCAGTCTCATAAGTATATAGGGTTCTAAGTCTAGATGATTTTTAATTAAATCAGCAAGGGCTTTGCTTTGATTTTGATCTCATAAAAAGGTAAATCAAATATCCCTTTTCAATATAAGAATGGAATAGAGAATCAAAATCAAAATACAAGAGCTACTTTAAAGAATCTTAAATATGCACAAAATAGCCTAGAATGTACTCAAAATTAACTCAGAGTTATTGCTTAAAAATGATAAGAATTGAATGAAATACTTTGAAATTCGAGCACTATTTATAGGTAAAAAATCGGTTCGCACAACTGGCCTTTGGTTAGCTACAACTGGCCTTATCCAAATAGATTTTCAAAAATTCTGGTGCAATAAGATTTTTTAGTCACATGACTGGCCTTGTGGGTCCCACGACTGGTCGAGTGGCCTGCTCGACTGGTCGTGTGAGTCCAAATCACTTGCTAGAAAACGAGTCGAGTACTACATGACTGGTCGAGCACTATTCACACAACTGGTCGAGCAGTTTTCAGGACTGGTCGAAGACCAACAGAAAAATTCTGAAAATTCATAACAAATCCTAGACTGGTTGAGGAAATTCTAAGACTAGTCGAGCTAGTGCTAGGGCTAGTCGAAAGAACAGAATTTTACACTTATAAAATGACCAAAATGACCGACTGAAAGTATGAAATGATCATGATCTAAGGTCAGTCTAGGTTAATCATACCTTACTTGTGAGATAGAACATATGAACCATCAAACTATCAATCACTTCAGCAGCTTTAAATTTTACGCTTGTACTCAACATACTAAACACAGTCTTCAACTAAGTCTTGAGTTCTTAAACTTTTCTGGTTCCAGATCTTGAACCGCAATGTTCTTGAATACTAAGTCTTCACTTTCTTGCAATTTGAAGATCTCAGCAAGTTCGTTGTAGATATCAGCAAGATAAATTCTGCACGAACAGAACGAACGTCAAAGATTCAATATGAACAAATACACAAGCTTGATACACATCAAGATACAAACTTGAAATGGTTTGGCACACCAAAATTTGACAATACTCAGGGTTTATCAACATAACACTTTCAATCTCCCCCTTTGTCAAATTTGTGACAAAACCAAAATTACAATATGCACAATAGATATTCAATCAACACATTCCACAAGCATAATATGATATGATCCATAATCAATAATATAATCAACAATAATCAACTCTCCCCCTTAATCTAATACTCTCTGCAAAAAAAAATATTAGCCACATTCATCGTCATCATATCATTATCCTCATATCATCAACAATGTTCTCCCCCTTTTTGTCACAATATGACAAAGGAAACGAATAATGATAGAGAGTAAGTAAAATCAATAACTACTCATCCAAATAGAATAAAACAAAGTATCTGAACTGATACCATAGATACGAGTTTAAACAACATTATCCAAGCAGTCATAGGGAAAAGTGTTAAAGTTATTACGGATACCATCAAATCAAAAGATAACTAATCAGATCCTGAAGAGGGAGCAGGAATAGATGGATCAATTTGATGTAAACCCTTATTAATGCACCACATATATTTGCGCATATAAGTAAATTGAGAATCTTGGGTTACTCGAATCTGAACCACCTGTTCCTCAAGAATATGCAATCTCTCATCGAAACCAGAAGGCTGATAATCAGGGTCAGCCTCAGAATCTGATTCAAGTTCATCAAATAAATCATCCATATTAATGTCTTCTTGAGGTAAAGCATCAACATCTTTAGCTTCTTCATCTCCTCCACCATTCCCATCAACTTAACTAATAGCCAAGTCCAAATTCATCTTGTTGATATTAAAGTTGTTAAATGGATGGAGATTAATAGAACCTTCCCCAACAAGCATAGCTATCAAAGCATGATCAGCTAAGGCGGTCATAAGATAAGCGAAATGAATATGGCTATGACTAGGGTGAAGACGAAACTGAATAATATGATGACAAATAAGAGACGGAAGACAGATATGGATGCTAGTTACAACAAAATGCATAATGTGGGCCATAAAAGAAGTCAACTCAGTCTTATTACCTGAGTGAGGATAGACAATCGAAATAAAAATAAGATGCAAGACCCTATATCTGGGCAACATATATTTGGAACTGAGCACAGTACCACCATTCTATTTTGCATTCATGTTACAAAGAACTCTCGTAATCAGAAGGTCTAGCTTGCAAAGTAGATATGGGTACACTGTTATCAACAATAAGTATATTCATGATTACTGAAATCAAATGACGGTCTACCTTAATTGGACCTTCTCTAGTTGACATAGTAAATGTCAAATCATCTTGAGAGAACTCAGTAATACAAGCGTCATGCCCTGCGCAATGGATCGGTATGCACGACCACCCCAAGATAGTATGTTTTCCCAACCTACAGCTTGAAGGAGAGGGACAATGTTGAAGTGCTCAAGATGATCAATAATGAAAACACGCTCAACAATAACATTTCTAAGATGGAAATCTCGCATACTCTCGGGATCCTCTTCAAGAGGTCGAAGATGACGCACGGTGGTGGGTGCGGAATGGGAAGAAGAGGGACCGCGAGTGGTTCTCTTCCTATTTCTTCCTTCCATTGTAACAAAATAGCAAAGAAATAAAGATTTGCAAAAAGAAATGAAAGGATTCCAAGTAAATTAGATTTTAAGGAGAAACACTATCAAACCACCATAAATCTTGAAACAAGAAGCAAAATCAAGATTAAGGATGATCAAAGAACTTACATTCATAAGGAAATCAAAAATGAAGCACAAACCGGAGAGTAATCGGAGATGTGTTCGACCGGTCATGGTTGGGCTTGATGAAGAAGAAGAAGGAAATGAAGAAAAATCACTTTTTCCAAAATAAAAACCCAATTCATGCGTTTCACGACTGGTTGTGTACATACTCGACCGGTCGTGCCAGAACTGGTTGAGTGTGTACTCGACTAGTCGTGCAACATAGAAAATGTGCAATTTTACATATATTGAAATTTAAAAAATGTAAAATAATATATACAAACATTATAATACATATGAGCATAAATCATCAATTCATAATGCACATACCAAGATTAAATTTCAATTTTGAAAATCATTTTTTATCGAGCGGTTTTGTGAATACATCAGCTAGTTGATTCTCGGTCTGAATATATTCTAATGAAATTATCTTTTCTTCCTCCAATTCACGAATATAATGATACCTAATGTCAATGTACTTGGTTCGTGAATGCTAAATAGGATTTTTAGAAATATTAATTGCACTTGTGTTATCACAATATAACATCATAGATACTTGCGCAATTCCGTAATCGCTTAGCATTCTCTTCATCCATACTAGCTAAGTGCATGCATTACCTACAGTAATATATTCAACCTCAGCAGTAGAGAGCGATATAGAACTTTATTTCTTACTTAGCTAGGAAATTAGACAGTTCCCGACATAGAAACAACTACCACTGGTTGATTTACGATCATTAATGTTACTTGCCTAATCAGCATTCTTGTAACCAGCTAATTACACACTAGTATCATGTGGATACCAGAGACCAAGATTAGCTGAACTAGCAACATACCCAAAAATTTGCTTAACAGCAATCAAGTGGGACTCTTTAGGGTCCGATTAATATCTAGCACAAACACCAACGCTAAAAGCAATATTCGGTTGACTCACAGTTAAATAAAGTAAACTTCCTATCATACTGCGATACATTTTAAGATCCACACTCTTACCTGTTGAATCCTTAGAGAGTTTCAGAGTGGTACTCATTAGAGTATCAAAATTCTTTCCACTCTCAAATCCAAACCTTTTGACTAAGTTCAGAGCATATTTGGTTTGAGAGATGAAGAATCCATAAGGAAACTGTTTGACTTACAACCCTAGAAAATAATTTATTTCTCCAACCATGCTCATTTCGAATTTGGATTTCATAAGATCTGCAAACTCAACAGTCATGTTAGCATAGGTAGATTCATAAATAATGTCATCAGCATAGATTTATACAATTAAAATATGATCTTTATGTTTCTTAACAAATAATGTTTTATCTACACTTCCCATTACAAACTCATGACATAACAAGAATTTAGTTAATTTCTCGTACCATGCCCTGGGAGCCTGTTTCAATCCATAGAGTGCCTTTTTTAGGCGATAAACATGATTGGCGTGCTTTGGGTCTTCAAAACCTTTCGTTGTTCAATGTATACTTCTTCATGCAAATCACCATTTAAAAATGCACTCTTAACATCCATTTGATATATTTTGAATTTTTTAAAGCATGCAATGGATATAAATAGTCTGATTGATTTAAGATGAGCTACTTGGGCAAAAGTTTCATCGTAATTAATACCTTCAATTTGAGTATACCCTTGTACAATCAGCCTAGCCTTATTTCTAATTATGTTACCAAGTTCATCAAACTTATTCTTAAAAATCCATTTTATTCCGATAATATGTTTATCAGTTAGTCTTGGAACTAAATACCAAACATCATTTCTTACAAACTGATTGAGCTCTTCTTGCATTGCTACAATCCAGTTTTCATTAGTAAGGGCTTCTTTTACGTTAGCCAATTCCATCTGCGATGTAAAGCACACGTAGTTACACATATCTTCTAATTATTTACGAGTGCGTACACCAGTGAGGGGATTTTCAAGGATTTAATCAGTAGGATGATCTTTATTTGATCGTAGTTCAGTGTTATTTTGATTAGATGAAGACTCTGGTTTATCAATTTGAAGAACTTCATCATCTTCTGAACTTAAGACAGGTGTATTCATATGATCATCAAAGACTACATTAATAGATTCTTGTATTACACAGGTCCTTTTGTTAAGTACCTAATATGCTCGACTATTCAGAGCATACCCTAAAAATATCCCTTCATCACTCTTGGTGTCAAATTTACTCAGATGTTCTCGGTCATGTAAGATATAACATTTACTACCGAAAACTCGAAAGTATTTGACAGAAGGCTTCTTATTAAACCACATCTCATAACCATTTTATTATTTGATTTTCTAATGTAAACATAGTTAATTATATAACAAGCAGTATTTACGGCTTCAGCCCGGAGATTTTTAGGAAGCTTCATACTATTTAACATTACATTAGCCATTTCTTGAAGCACCCTATTTTTCCTTTCCACTATCCCATTTTGTTGTGGTGTTTTGGGAGCAGCATATTCATGTGATATTCCTTGGTCACTATAAAATTTCTTAAAACTGCTATTTTCAAATTCAGACCCATGATCACTATGGATCTTAGTGACTTATAACTCTTTTTCATTTTGGATACGTTTAAGTACCCTTTTTACTTCGTCGAGAGTTTCAAATTTCTCTCTTAAGAAGACTACCCAAGTATACCTAGTAAGGCCATCTACAATGACCAGAATATACTTCTTGCCACCTTGACTCTCCGTTCTAGTTAGTCCAATGAGATCCATGTGGAGGAGTTCAAGTGGTTTAGATGTGGAATTGGAGTTTATCTTTTTGTGAGCACTCCTGATTTGTTTACCAATCTAGCACTCGCCACATATCTTATCCACTTTCTTTAATTTGGGTATACCTCTTACCAATTCATTTTTGCTCAATCTATACAAGTTACGATAGTGTACATGTCCTAGGTGCTTATGCCATAGTTCGGTCTCATCGGTATGGACCATGTAACATAATAGTTTAGATGAGCTTGAGTCATTAACTATATAACAATTCTCAGAAGTTTTGTGACCAGTTAATATTACAGAACCATTCTTATTTAAGATTTCACATTTTTGGTTTGAAAATTTTACACTATGATTATTATCACAAATTTGAGAAATGCTTAATAAATTATGTTTTAAACCTTCTAGATATAAAACATTCTCAAATAGAGGGAGGTTTGGGAGTTGAACCGTACCTTGGCCAACAATTTTGCAGTTGCTACCATCACCGAATGTGACTGAACCATCAGTTATGTCTTTAAGACTGGTGAAGAGACTTTTGTCACCTGTCATATGTCTGGAGCAACCACTATCCAGGTACCACTTTGAAAGGTTCGTGGCTTTGAATGCGGTGTGGGCAACCAAACAAGCAACCTTAGGGACTCATTTCATTACAGTTTTGGGTTTAGGAACATAGTTGGTCTTTTTCTGTTGATAATAGTTGTCACGCCCCAAACTCGAAAACTGGGCTTACAAAATTCCCGATCGCCGAGTCCAGTACTGACAGCCTATGTAGTACCCCATTCTCGGCTCCTAGCGCGCATGCGCTAGATTCCGATCCTGGGATCCTACAAGGAGGATTTTTAGTATGATTTTTTTGTATGGAGCATAATCACAAGTTTACCCAAATCACAAAGGCAACATCATCATCACATATCCACTAATATAAATATTTGAATACAATGCTGAAAGGAAAATACATATGTCAAAATTCAAAACTCCAGAAGATAGCTGCACACTCCAAGCTCAACGCTGCTACAACCTAATGTCACCTGCACGCATCTATCGTGCATAAGCTTATAAAAGCTTAGAGGGTGGTGAAAGTGTGCGCACAAGATAAGTGCCAAGTATACCATAAAACCCATAAATCATACATCATCGGAATAAGCGAAAATACTGACAAGATCATGAATCATACGATATCAGAGTAAGTGGAAATATCCTGAAAGTCCATGAGTGCTAACAGCCGTACCAAGGCTATGCAATGCAAAACATAATAAGACAATAACAGATGCTGAGGATGCAATGCAATATGCAAATCCTGATTAGCCACGAATAAATTAATCTCATCTAGGCCATATAAGTGAAAAAACATAGTAACTCAAAATGCTAAGTACTGCAGATGCAATGTAATATGCGGTGAGAATGAAATGACCATGCTGGAATGTGAAGTCGAGATGATAGTACGAAGTATCACAGGCAATGGGGTCCATCACAAGAGATTCTATCCAAACCAATCCCATACCTAAATTTAGATAGTCAGACACAATGTGGTAAACTCCTGATATCATGTTAGTCGCGCGCCCAACCGAAATCCTAGCCATGCGATGGTACACGTAACAAATAGTTACACACCACTAGCCCGAGTGGATAGTGAATGAACGAATGAATGGATATACAATTCCTGCTCATATAAGTCCACATATCATACGGTTGCTCTCTCGGGAAATCACCGGGTCTATTACACTCGAAACTGACTACCTCCTCCCTAGCTGCACAGCCCAACGAGCGGAATAGACCTCACTATCCACCTGACCAGTAGTCTGCCAATACCTACCCGGCTCGTCGATAGCGGACCCATTTACGAGCTGGTCATACTCAGCCTAGCTTATAGCGCCCTCATCGGGCGGATAAGGCCACACCCCCTCCCAACCGACCACGACACAGTGGGAGATGCGGCCTATTGGTATTCGGCACTCGGGCGCTCATGTTCCACTCGGTCTAGACGTTGGGGCTACTCCTGGCCTCGGAGGTTCTGAGATTTTCACCCAAGGATATCCTAAGTGCCCACAGTGCTATAACTAAATATTTTTGGTGTCCCATCTGGCCATCCACGATGTGCCTGTGGAGGTCACGGCCCTGATGTCGCCAAGGCGTACAGTGATCATGTCACATGTATGCGAAATGCATGAGTCATACTATCCAGTCATGCAGCAATCCTGTGCATACGGCGTGATAATGTGGGCACTCCGTCTCATAAGGAGTCCCGTAATAGTCTGCCCAATATCATATGCTATGATCAAACATTCCTCATATCAGGCATACATATGATACGTATGGGCATGAATCAAGGAGTTATACTATGCATTTTATATGGTGATGAACTATCCTCACATTGAAGATGGGCCTTGATGGCCTGCACACAACAAGTATGGGACTATCAATGGGCCCTAGGGAGAGTTATAATGTGGACATTTAACCAACATTATTCTTACAATGTGGACGTCAAACCAACATTGCTCTCAAGGCATGGCCCGCCATAAATGTTATTACATAACCCATGGTGGAATCACACAATGCAATAGACCTTGTATACATCCCACTGGGCCTCAACCTATGGGCCTCAAATGCATCAAATGGGCCTTAACCCATGAGCCCTAATACATCGCAATGGGCTTCAACCCTTGGGCTCCAAATACATCAAATGGGCCACATCATATGGGCCTCATATACATCAAGTGGGCCTCAACAACGGGCCATAAACATATCAAAGGTGGGCCTCACAGATGGGCCATAAACATATCAAAGGTGGGCCTCACAGATGGGCCATAAACACATCAAAGGTGGGCCTTACAGATGGCTCATAAACATATCAAAGGTGGGCCTCACAGATGGGCCATAAACATATCAAAGGTGGGCCCCAATGGATGGGTCATAACTACATCAAGATGGGCCTTAGAATACGTCATAATGGGCCTAATCACAGGGGCCATATGCATATCATATGAGCCTCAATGGACGGCCACAAATAAATTAAGATGAGCCTTATACACATACCAAGGTGGGCCTCAATGGAGGGCCACGAATAAATCAAGACGGGCCCTATACATGTACCAAGGTGGGGTCCACTTGAACTATAGATCTGTCTACTTTTTAGTCTCAAGCCTATTAAGACAAGCTTGCCAAAGGGTTGGACAGTTTGGATGCAACACTTGCATCATGGTGGGGGTCCACATGAAGGCCACCATCCTATATATTATATATAATATAATATATAACTTATATATAGTATATACAATATTATATATAATATAATATTTAATATACACACACACACACACACACACACACACACACACACACACACGCACACGCACACACCCACCGTCCCCTGGACGGTGGGGATAGAACACATGAATGACTGTGGGCTCCACCGTCCGCCCGGACGGTGGGAATAAAACACATATATCATTGTGGGCTCCACGTGGGGCCCACCATAATGTTTGTTTTCCATCCAACCTGATGATAAGGTCACGTAGACCTGGATGAAGAGTAAAACAAATATCATATTGAATCCAAAGCTTCCATGAAACCCTGAATAGATTCAATAGCAGCTGATAAATCACTATGGGCCCTCCCTTGCATAATTTAAAACATACATCAAGTGGTCCCAATACATGTGGGCCTACCAAATCAAGGATCAATGGTGGAGATCCCTTCTCCACTCAAAATGGACGGTCTAGATGACCTCTTTTCATGCAAGGAAAGTAAACATCGTGATGGGGTCCATGGAGAATGGCCCCATCATGGAATGATCATGAGCACCAAGGTGGGCCATCAGCCACACCTAGGGTCCAAAGTGAGATCCATACCATCAATCGGTAGGCCTCACTTGGCCCATCATCAAAACATGAAAAATCTAGCCTAATGAGCACCCACTGTTTGATCTTCTCGGTTCGTTGGAAAGCCGACCTCCTTGTGCCTCACTCTGATGGTGGAAGATGAGGTTTGAATGGCTAGGATGATGGGTTTTGGAATGGGAAGGTGGGCCACACACATGCACATCCTCTCTTGAAAAACCATGAACGTCCACTATCTTGCTTGGATTTTTTCTTGGAAAATGTGAAGGGAAAGAGAGGGAGAGATGGGATGTAAGGAGAGAGAGTGATGGATGTGAGGTGAGTGATTAGTTGACTTTGGGGTTTGCTTGACTTGTGGAGAAAGGAAGCATGGGTTGCTCTTGTACTCGACATGATGTGATGTGATTGATTGATGGAGTGATTGATTGATAGGACATGTTGTAGAGATTCCCTTGGGATCGCAAAAGCACGGCATTTCTTCGAAATAGAAGTCGGCCCACATCTTCCGACCAGAGTATCGCATCGGCGCGCAAGACGCGGCGTTGGAATCGCGGCGACGGTGCGATCGCAATGATACAAGTCTCGGATTAAGCCGACTCAAATCTAAGGGATACGACTTGGGGTCATGCGCAAACATCAATTATACGTCACAGGTTATTGGAATTCGACGGTAAGGATCGTAGGAGTTTTTGGAACAGTATAGGCTAAGATACGGGTCTTACAGCTCTCCCCACCTAATAAAAATTTTATCCTCGAAATTTGAAACACGACACAACTAATACAAAGCTCAACCAAGTGAGGGAAATCTTATTCGAACATAACATGCCAACACAATCAAACACTTAAGAGATGGGGACAACACCTGCGAACCTCAGCCTCCTGCTCCCAAAACGCATCATCAACACTATGATGATCCCACTGAACCACGGATCCTGGATCAGAAGCGATCGAAACTATGCAGCCTCACAATCTCAACAATAGGGAGCTATATCAAAAAATCTCTAAGTTATTCGAACTCGGAGATTTAATCATTCTAAGTTCTCAACAATCATAGAGTGATGGGTAGCTATCAGCAGATATGTAATGTTATCTTCAGGTATTCCCAAGTTATGCTCTGATACCAACTTCTGTCACAACCCAAACTCGAAAACCGGGTTTACAAAATTCTTGATCGCCGAGTCCGGTACTGACAGCCTCCGTAGTACCCCATTCTCGGCTCCCAGCGTGCATGCGCCAGATTCCGATCCTGAGATCCAACAAGGAGGATTTTTAGTATGATTTTTTTTATATGGAGCATAACCACAAGTTTACCCAAATCACAAAGGCAACATCATCATCACATATCCACTAATATAAATATTTGAATACAATGCTGAAAGGGAAATACACATGTTAAAATTTAAAACTCCAGAAGACAGTTGCACGCTCCAAGCTCAACGCTACTGCAACCTAACGCCACCTGCACGCATCTATCGTGCATAAGCTTACAAAAGCTTAGAGGGTGGTGAAAGTGTGTGCACAAGATAAATGCCAAGTATACCATAAAACCCATAAATCATACATCATCGGAATAAGCAGAAATACTGACAAGATCATGAATCATACGATATCAGAGTAAGCGGAAATATACTGGAAGTCCATGAGTGCTAACAGCCGTACCAAGGCTATGCAATGCAAAACATAATAAGAATAACAGATGCTGAGGATGCAATGCAATATGTAAATCCTGATGAGCCACGAATAAATCAACCTCATCTAGGCCATATAAGTACAAAAACATAGTAACTCAAAATGTTAAGTACTGCAGATGCAATGTAATATGCGGTGAGAATGAAATGACCATGCTGGAATGTGAAGTCGGGATGATAGTACGAAGTATCACAGGCTATGGGGTCCATCACAAGAGACTTCTATCCAAACCAGTCTCATACCTAAATTTGGATAGTCAGACACAATGTGGTAAACTCCTGATCTCAGGTTAGTCGCGCGCCCAACCGAAATCCTGGCCATGTGATGGTACACGTAACAAATAGTTACGCACCACCAGCCCGAGTGAATAGTGAATGAATGAATGAATGGATATACAATTCCTGCTCATATAAGTCCACATATCAGTACGGTTGCTCTCTCAGGAAATCACCGGGGTCTATTACACTCGACACCGACTGCCTCCTCCCTAGCTGCACAGCCCAGCGAGCGAAATAGACCACACTATCCGCCTGACCAGTAGTCTGCCAATACCTACCCGGCTCGTCAATAGCGGACCCATTTATGAGCTGGTCATACTCAGCCTAGCTTATAGCCCCCTCACTCAGGCGGATAAGGCCACACCCCCTCCCAACCGACCACGACAGAGTGGGAGACGTGGCCTACTGGTATTCGACACTCGGGCGCTCATGTTCCACTTGGTCTAGACGTTGGGGCTACTCCTGGCCTTGGAGGTTCTGAGATTTTCACCCAAGGATATCCTAAGTGCCCACAGTGCTAGAACTAAATATTTTTGGTGTCCCATCTGGCCATTCACGATGTGCCTGTGGAGGTCACGGCCCTGATGTCGCTAGGGCGTACAATGATCATGTCACATGTATGCGAGATGCATGAGTCACACTATCCAGTCATGCAGCAATCCTGCGCGTATGGCGTGATAATGTGGGTACTTCATCTCATAAGGAGTCCCGTAAATAGTCTGCCCAATGGCGTATGCTATGATCAAACATTCCTCATATCAGGCATACATATGATGCGTATGGGCATGAATCATGGAGTTATACTATGCATTTTATATGGTGATGAACTATCCTCACAACGAAGATGGGCCTTGATGGCCTGCACACAACAAGTATGGGACTATCAATAGGCCCTAGGGAGAGTTATAATGCGGACATTTAACCAACATTATTCTTATAATGTGGACGTCAAACCAACATTGCTCTCAAGGCATGGCCTGCCATCGATGTTATTACATAACCCATGGTGGAATCACACAATGCAATAGACCTTGTATACATCCCATTAGGCCTCAACCCATGGGCCTCAAATACATCAATTGGGCCTTAACCCATCGGCCCTAATACATCACAATGGGCTTCAACCCTTGGGCTCCAAATACATCAAATGGGTCACATCATATGGGCCTCATATACATCAAGTGGGCCTCAACAACGGGCCATAAACATATCAAAGGTGGGCCTCACAAATGGGCCATAAACATATCAAAGGTGGGCCCCAATGGATGGGTCATAACTACAACAAGATGGGCCTTAGAATACATCAAAATGGGCCTAATCACATGGGCCATATGCATATCATATGAGCCTCAATAGATGGCCACAAATAAATTAAGATGGGCCTTATACACATACCAAGGTGGGCCTCAATGGAGGGCCACGAATAAATCAAGACGGGCCCTATACATGTACCAAGGTGGGGTCCACTTGAACTATAGATCTGTCTACTTTTTAGTCTCAAGCCTGTTAAGACAAGCTTGCCAAAGGGTTGGACGGTTTGGATGCAACACTTGCATCATGGGGCGGGTCCACATGAAGGCCACCATCCTGTATATTATATATAATATAATATATAACTTATATATAGTATATACAATATTATATATAATATAATATTTAATATATACACACACACACACGCACACGCACACGCACACACCCACCATCCCCTGGATGGTGGGGATAGAACACATGAATGACTGTGGGCTCCACCGTCCGCCCAGACGGTGGGAATAAAACACATATATCATTGTGGGCTCCACATGGGGCCCACCATAATGTTTGTTTTCCATCCAACCTGATGATAAGGTCACGTAGACCTGGATGAAGAGTAAAACAAATATCATATTGAATCCAAAGCTTCCGTTAAACCCTGAATAGATTCAATGGCAGCCGATAAATCACCATTGTTTCCTATGATGTGGGCCACCTGTGTCTTGGATGTGGCTGAAATTTGGAGGGGGCACACAGATAGAGGTGGCCCACCATATGAACGGGTTGAATGACAAATATACATCATGGTGGGGATTAGGTTTGGGGACCCACGGTCCCTAGCCGACCGTATAGCGCAGGACGCCGCTGGCGCCCTCTGACGAGTCAGAGGCAGCAGTTGCTGCCTCTCTCCCTCTTATATATATATATTTTTTTGAAAAGCTAGTTTTTCCAAGGAATTTCTTAGGTGGGGTCCGCGTCAGGTAAATCCACTCCACCCATTGGATCCTATGGCTTGAGACAGACCAAACGAGTCCAATATGGGATATGTCTTGGCATGAAAAAAAGATTTAAGTGAATTTAAATGGTGAAAATCACTATTTTGAAAGGTATGGCCCGCCAAAAGCTTGGATCGGCTTCATCTTTTGGCTCAACGCCTAAAATGATTTGGGAAATGGAATGGATGGTGTGGATTAGTCCCATACATCAAGGTGGGGCCTACATGGACCACCCTCTCCAAGGCTTGAAAACCAAGCTAATATTTTTTTTGTTTTGACACTCCACGTCTAGACGCTGGACATTTTTGGGCATGCAAATATATTTCGGTTGGGCCCTGCTTTGGTGGGCCATCACATGGCTGGGTGGTGTGGAACATACACATACATAAAGTGGGCCTCACCTACCAATGACTTGGATCCAATACATGCTTCGTGGTGGGGTCCATCCAAGTGGACCACACGGCCACATCATCGCATACAATAGAAAGAAAAAAAAAGAGGTAGAGAGAGAGAGAGAGACGGAACACGCGTGATGGAGGGACCCCAGCACTATGGGCCCTCCCTTGCATAATTTAAAACATACATCAAGTGGTCCCAATACATGTGGGCCTACCAAATCAAGGATCAATGGTGGAGATTCCTTCTCCACTCAAAATGGACGGTCTAAATGACCTCTTTTCATGCAAGGAAAGTAAACATCGTGATGGGGTCCATGGAGAATGGCCCCATCATGGAATGATCATGAGCACCAAGGTGGGCCATCGGCCACACCTAGGGTCCAAAGTGAGATCCATACCATCAATCGGTAGGCCTCACTTGGCCCATCATCAAAACATGAAAAATCTAGCCTAATGAGCACCCACCGTTTGATCTTCTCGGTCCGTTGGAAAGCCGACCTCCTTGTGCCTCACTTTGATGGTGGAAGATGAGGTTTGAATGGCTAGGATGATGGGTTTTGGAATGGGAAGGTGGGCCACACACATGCACTTCCTCTCTTGGAAAAGCGCGGTGTTTCTTCGAAATAGACGTCGGCCCACATCTTCCGACCAGGGTATCGTATCGGTGCACAAGACACGGCATTGGAACCGCGGTGATGGTGCGATTGCAATAATACAAGTCTTGGATTAACCTGACTCAAATCTATGGGATATGACTTAGGGTCGTGCACAAACATCAATTATACGTTGCAGGTTGCTAGAATTCGACGGTGAGGATCGCGGGAGTTGTCAGAATAGTATAGGCTAGGATACGAGTCTTACAATAGTTATATGTCCTACCCATTGAATTAGATTTTAAGAGCTCCTTAAGTAAGTCTATAATTTTCTCAGCTAAAGGATTACGGTTCTGATTTTTATAGTTGATATAGTTCTTTTAAGGATTTAAAGACTGAAAAGTTTTAGTCATTTTAGAAACATTTTGATTCAAACTTTTCCCTTTTGAGTTAAAAGACTCTCCTTTAACAAATTTAGGAGGAGTATTCTTATATTTGGGAGGAGTTTCTTAAGTATAGCCTAATCCAGATCGATCACCACATTTTCTAGATCCAGATAGAAGTTTTTTTAATTTAGGGTCACCTTGGGCATACCTCCAAGTATCCTTTAAACTCAAACGTGAAGAGACTTCTAGTTTTAGATTTTCATTTTCAGATTTTAAGTTTTTAACTTGGGATGTTTTGAAATCTAAGTCACACTTAGTTTTTTCAAAGCAATCTAAAAGGTGCGATTTTTCTAAAACTAGATTATCAAAATTTTCTTTCAATTTTGAAAACTTTTCTTTCTGTAGTTTTAATTTAACAGCTATTTTACAACTTCCCTGTATAGGGTATCATAAGAATCCTGAAGATCTTCTTCATTTTCATGATCACTTCCCAGATTTTCTTCACTGATTGTATCATTATCTGAGAAAGTGAACTTAGCTAGAGTCATTAGGGCTTTAACATCATTACCCGACTCGGTTTCAGAATCTTCTGACTTAGAAGAGGCTTTAGAGCAGGAAGATTCATCCCATGTAGCCAACATACATTTCTTTTTAGGTTTGTCCTTTTTAGAACATTTATTTGCTAGATGCTCATATTCATGGCAGTTGTAGCATTGGCTGTCTTTTAAAGATTTTCAGTTTTTAGATCTTGATCTTTTCTTTTCGACAGGTTTTTGAACATTAACCATCTTTTTACTTTTGAAAATCTTATAAAACTTTTTAGCTAAAAGGGCCATATCATCTTCAGAAGTTTCTAAATCAAAATTGTTATTTCATGAGAAATACTTTTAAAAGATTTAAGAGTGATAGATTTACCTTTCGGACCTTTAAAGTTTAACTTGCAGGTTTGTAAAGAACCAACCAGTCCTTCAACCTGCATATGGTCTATATCACGAAGTTCCTGAATGGCCGTGACTTTTGAATTGAACCTTTCAGGTAGTGAGCGTAGTATCTTTGCATAGACTTTGCTTTTCTGGGATGCTATCTCCAAGACCCCACATAAAGTTGACTATGTCATTCAACTTAGTATCGAAGTCCATGAATGATTCACTTTCTTCCATATGTATTTCCCCAAATCTGGTGGTGAGGATTTGTAGTTTAGACTTCTTGACAGTAGTCGTACCCTCGTATGTCATTTCTAAAATATCTCAGGCTTGTTTCACAGTATCACATGATAAAATTCATTTGAATTCATCTAGTAATAGTGCACAAGTGATTACATTTAAAGCCTTAGCATTGGCACTACTCTTAGTTTTCTGAAGTGTGGTCCAAGTGCTATAAGGAGCAACTTTTAGAGTTTTATTTCCATCAAGGCCTAGAACCTCAATAGTAGGTGGAGTCCATTTAGTTACTGTGGCTTGCCACACATTCTTATCAATAGACCTTAAGAATATTAACATGCTGGCTTTCTAATAAGCATAATTAGAGCCATCAAAAGGTGGAGGCCTAGTGATAGAAAGGCTATCAAAATTTGACATCTTAAATGCTCAGATCGGTTAGCTTAGGAATTAAATCCAAATAACAAGCTATTAGGCTCTAATACCACTTGTAAAGGCCAAGCAATATGTCTTAGAGGGGGGTGAATAGGACTATGCCAAATAAAAATTAATAAGCAGAATATAAACAATAAGATAACCAAATAAATGCAATTAACCAAAGCAAATAACAACCTCAATAGTCAAGTATTGAGAGGTTGATACCAACTTGGTTCTAAGGACAACCTGACACCAAAAACCACTGGTTTATGGCAGGACAACCTTATTAGAACGTGGGTGAGTATCAAAAACTCAAATTGAAGAGGATATGAAAGAAATAGAAACTAATCTATTACGAAATTCACCACACAATGCTGAAATATAAAGATTCCAACACTCACATCCACAAATACATCCCACAATCTTGAATCATAAAAGATAAATAAATAACCACACATCCACCAAACACAAAGAATTATAGTGGTTCGCTTGTGTGTACACCAACTGTTAAACAACAGCCACAAAACTACTCCACTCCTAATATCCACTCCCTCGGGATATTAGTGTTCACTAATCAAAATAGGTTTTTCAAGGTTCACCTAAAACCTTCACAATTGTGTCTTTCAAGTGGGCTTACACAATTCAAAAACCCCACGCTCTGAGTTTTCTGGATCACCTCAGACAAACTATAAATGCAGATTTTCTAGAACAATCTCACCAACTAAACAAATAGAATTGAATTATAGAAAAATTAAAATACTTATTTGTAGGACGATTCTGAAGCAGCCCGGTAAAACCAACTTGATGTCGACATAGATGTTCAACGTTCAGTCTTACAAGTATATAGGGTTCTAAGGCTAGATGATTTTTAATTAAATCAACAAGGGCTTTGCTTTGATTTTGATCTCATAAAAGGTTAAATCGAATATCCATTTTCAATATAAGAATGGAATAGAGAATCAAAATCAAAATATAAGAGCTACTTTAAAGAATCTTAAATATGCACAAAATAACCTAGAATGTACTCAAAATTAACTCAGAGTGATTGCTTAAAATGATAAGAATTAAATGAAAAACTATTAAATTCAAGCACCATTTATAGGTAAAAAATCGGTTCGCACGACTGGCCTTTGGTTAGCTACGACTGATCTTATCCAAACAGATTTTCAAAAATTCTGGAGTGATAAGATTTTTTAGTCGCACAATTGGCCTTGTGGGTCCCGCGACTGGTCGAGTGGCCTGCTCGACTGGTTGTGGACACCACACGACTGGTCGTGTGAGTCCAGATCACTCGCTCGAAAACGAGTCGAGCACTACATGACTGGTCAAGAACTATTCACACGACTGGTCGAGCAGTTTCCAGGTCTGGTCGAAGACCAACAAAAAAATTTTGAAAATTCATAACAAATCCTGGACTAGTCAAGGAAATTCTAGGACTGGTCGAGCCAGTGATAGGGCTAGTCGAAAGAACAGAATTTTACACTTATAAAATGACCAAAATGAATGACCGAAAGTATGAAATGATCATGATCTAAGGTCAATCTAGGTCAATCATACCTTACTTGTAAGATAGAACATATGAACCATCAAACTATCAATCACTTCAGCAGCTTTAAATTTTGCGCTTGAACTCAACATGCCGAACACAATCTTTAACTAGGTCTTGAGTTCTTGAACTTTTCTGGTTCTAGATCTTGAACCGCAATGTTCTTGAACACTAAGTCTTCACTTTCTTCCAGTTTGAAGATCTCGGCAAGTTCGTCGTAGATATCAGCAAGATAAATTCAGCACGAATAGAACGAATGTCGAAGATTCAATGTGAACAGATACACAAGCTTGATACACATCAAGATACTAACTTGAAATGGTTTGGCATACCAAAATTTGACAATACTCAGGGTTTATCAACATAACACTTTCAGAGTCAATGATAGATCAATGGATTTTACATATCAAACGTTACAAAACATATAAAAATATATCAAAACCTTTCCTAGGCATTCAAAGTGCCCAGAGTTGACAATGTATCAAAGTACACTAAAAATACTTCTTCATTTAAACTAATATCCATGAATTGTTTAACATATAAGTCAAATAACTTGAAACAAAGTAAAATAAATAGTAAGAAGAACTACAAGCTTCACCTCTTAGCTCTAGCTAAGAGATTAACCAACCATAGACATGATTGAACTAAAAATCTTAAAGAAAAACATAAAAACTAACTAGAACTGAAAGATTGAAGAGGAGTAGGAACTCCTTAAAAACAACTCCTTGCTCTACTCTTGCCCTAATTCTTGCTTAGAAACTCCTAAAACATCCCTTTAAATAGGCTTGATTCGTACCGACTTCAAAATCGACTTTAATTTATGCAGCTATCACAACTTCAATGGTAACTTGATGGCATTGAAGTCCCATCGAAGAGTCCGAGTGAAATTATGGAACTGTCTAGCAACTGACTTTCAAATTTGCATATTTTCTCGATGTCATCAAACCTCCTTCGATAGCATTAAACTGGGCTTCGATGGCATCGAACACTCCTTCGATGGAATCAAAAGCTGCTCTAATATGTCCAACAAGGAAATCATATTTTTCTGATTTTTGTGATGGGGTCGATTGACTTCAATGTCATCAAGCACTTACTTCGATGGCATCGAAGGTGTCATTAATGACATCAAACAGTCGATTTCAATAGTTTCAATTTTTTGCACTTTACAACTTCTAAAATTGCGGTAAGACTACTACTATTTAAGTACTTATGTATGTCCAAGTGTCCTAGAGGGGGGTGAATAGGACTTTTAAAAAGCTTTAATCCTACTAAAGTATAAATTCTATCAATTTAAATCAAGCTAAGTAGGATTATCAAGAAACCATTCATATTCAAAATCTAAGATAGTGAGAAGTATGAGTGCTGCATTTTATTAAACATGTATTGTACATAGCTTAAATATTTCAACAGTAAATACATATAAGCAAGAGCAATCAACACAAACATAGCAATATATACTGGTTCAGCTACATGCCTACTCCATTCTCGACTGACACACTTCACCCTAGAGTGTGCCAGATTTTTTTATCTAATGATTTTAAATTAGGTTAACCATAAACCTACACAACCTACATAAGGTATGAATTAGGTGCCTACATAAGGCAAACCCATATACCTACACAAGGCAAATACATATGCCTACATAAGGCAAATACTTATGCCTACACAATGCAATAGGTCTTACATAAGGACATTGTACATATTCTCCCATCGGAGGCCTACGAAAGGTCTTAGCGAGTTTGGGAACAAACTCTGAATCCCAATCCTACACAAAGAAGGGGCTTTAGACTCTATGGACTATATTACTTACTTGTAAGTGAGTGAGCCCCTTATTAACACATGTTGGTGGAGAACTTCCTGTTGATGAAGAGTCTTCAGTTACCTAGAACCATAACCGTCTATTGATGCTCCAATCAATGTTTTGAGGTTGTTGGTTTAGGGTTTGGTTTGATCTTCTCTAATAAACGATTTGTCTTTTAAGGTTAGAGAATATTCTTATATGCTAAGCATTCAAAGATTCCAGCATAATGCTTTACCATTAAAGAGTGTTGTTGGAAACTTAATGAATGTTAGAGTTCATAATTCAATCCAAGCAATGAAGATGACAATAAATGCTTGAATAATGGATTGAATGATGAATTCTTATGGAAAAGAGGGCTTGAGGATGAGGGTTTTAACTATTATAATAACCATCTTAAGCTTTCTTCAATTCTTGCTCATTTTTTCAAGAAGCAACCTAAGAGTTTATATAAAGTTAAATCCCAACGGTAAAAAAACGGGCAGAATTCTGTTCTCGTCGATGCCATCGACTTCATGCACTAAGGTTTTTCAAATAGGTGCGTGGCAGATTCTGCCCAATGCTATCGAGCATCCTTCGATGCCATCAAAGATGACTTTGATGTCATCGAGAGATACTTCAATGCCATCAAAATTTTCTTTATAAAATTCACCTTGGTTGCTAGACAGATTTATACTTATTTCGATGCAATCGATCGGACCTTCAATGCCAATGAAATTTAAATTCCGATGCCATCGAACAGTCTTCGATGCAATCAAAAATATTAGATTTTCTTAGAATGCTTATTGGACAAACTGGTCCATATGTCGATGGGATCAATCTTCTTTCGACGTCATTAATAACTTACTTTCGATGCCATTGAAAGGATTTCGATTACATCGAATAACAATTAGAGAAAAAATCAAAGTTGATAGAGGAAGTGGCTAAGGTTGCGATGCAATCAAAGTGGGTTCCATGTCATCGAAACTTAAGTTTCGATGGCATCAAACCTCCTTCAGTGCAATTGATAATTCTAGCTTGTTTTTACATATGTTGTTGGACAATTATGCCTAGATTTTGATTCCATCGAACATTGTTTGATGCAATCAAAACTTCCCTCAATTGCAGCTCGATGCAGTTGTCAATACATGAATTTTACCTGTTTGATTTTTTCTTCTACCAACTCTAAAATCTCTCTAAACTAAGCTTAATATGGAGTTTGCAAATATGTTTTTGGGTAAGATATGTTCAGTTTATTTTGGGGCATATACCTGATAGGGTTTGGTTAGAAAGATGAGGCTTAGTTTACATATTAAGCGTAGTCGTACATCTTCATCTTGATGAGTCTTGAACTTGTGATCTTCAATTTTGGGGCTCACCTGATAAACAAACTCACCATTCACGTATATTGATAAATAAGGGCACTTTTAATCTCCACCTTTGTCAATTATGTGACAAAATAACTAACAAACCCTAGATATTACATTCAACTCAAGATATTACAAATTTTCCTATTTACAACTCGATTACAAGCATAATGTGACTTGAGTTGTAGCTCCCCCTTTGTTCATACTCCCCCTAACTTCCTATATTTTGATTAGTGATAAAACTAAACAAACCACACACATTGGTGGGAGTATGGTTCTATCCCTTTTTATCATTCACTGGCAAAGGATTATTAACATAAAGAATAAGCCAGAAGGATTGATAGTTGGAGAAATAAAAAGTCATATTGGAAGATAGGTATAATGCTCACATAAGTTCATAAAAAAATGAGAATGCATATTTAGAACATGATGTTAAGAGAAATGCCATGTATATAGAAACAAAATGCTCATCGGCTGGCAAGGTATTAAGACAAAAATATATCATCATCCATCAAACAAAAGTAACTAGCCCAACTGTCATGCCCTAAACTCAGAAAACGGGCTCACAAAATTCCTGATCGCCGAATTTGGCGCCGACAGCCTCCGTAGTGCCCCATTCTCGGCTCCCAACACTCATATGCCAGATTCCGATCCTGGAATCCTACAAGGAGGAGTTTTAGTATGAATTTTTTTAGTATGAATTTTTTTTTGTAATGGAGCACAACCACAAGCATAACCAAGTCACAAAACAACATCACCACATATCCACTAAATCGAAAACATTAAGTACAATGCGGAAAGGGAAATACAAGGTAATCAAAAGGCTCCAAAATAATCTAATGCACGCTCCTGCCTCAGCGCTGCTGTGAACCAATGTCACCTACGTGCAACGGTCGTGCATAAGCTTACAAAAGCTTAGAGGGTGGTGTAAGTGTATGTGCAGGGCAAGTGCCAAGTATACAGTATTAGAGTAATGCGAAAATAAGCTGGTAAGTCCATGAATACTATCATTCGTACCAAAGTTATGCGATGCAAGACATGAATACTATCGGCCATACCAAGGCCATACGATGTGAGGCCTACGTAGCCGAATGTCATATGCGAGATGCAATGCAAGCATGCCAATCCTAATCAAGTACATATATCAGTAAAGTTCTCCTCTGGGATATCACCGGGGTCTAGTACACTCCACACTGACTGCCGCCTCCCCAGCCATACATCCCAGTGAGTGAAAGAGACCAAACTATCTGCCTAACCAGTAGTTTGCCAATACCTACCCGGCTCATCGATAGCGGACTCATTTACAAGCTGGTCAAACTCAGCCTAGCTTACAATCCCCTCACTTGGGCGGATAAGGCCACACCCCCTTCCAACCGACCACGGTATAGTGGAGATGCAGCCTACTAGTATTCGGCACTCTAGCGCTCGTCTATCCACTCGGTCTAGACGTTGGAGCATCCTCTGGTACCAAAAAGGTTTTGAAATTTTCAGCCAAGGACATCCTATGTGTCTACAGTACTAAAGTCAATATTTTCGATATCCAATCCGGCCATCTACGATGTGTCTGTGGAGGCCACAACCCTGATGTCACTAGGGCATACAGTAATTATGTCACATAAATGCGAGATGCATGAGTCACACGCTCATGCAGTAATCTTGTGCATACCACACACTCATGTGGGTAACTCCTATCGGTGAGTCCCATAAATAATCTACCCAATGGCATATGCTATGATCAGTCATTACTCATATCAAGCATACATATGATGCGTATGGCATGAGTCATGGAATTATACTAAGCATGTTATAAAGTGATGAACTATCCTCACAACGAAGATGGGCCTAGATGGCCTACACACAACAAGTATGGGCCTATCAATGGGCCCTAGGGAGAGTCATAATATGGACATTTAACCAACATTATCCTTACAATGTGGACGTCAAACCATCATTGCTCCCAAGGCACGGCCCGTCATAAACATCATTACACCAACCATGGTGGAATCACATAATGCAATGGACCTTATATACATCCTATTGGGCCTCAACCCTTGAGCCTCAGATACATCAAATGGGCCGCATCACATGGGCCTCATATATATCAAGGTGGGTCACAACAACGGGCCTCATACATCACATTAAGGTGGGCCTCAACAACGGGCCTCATATATCACATCGGGCCTAATCAAATGGGCCGAATCAATGGGCCGAATTAAATGGGCCAAGTCGAATGGGCCAATTAAAATTCATCTATTTTTAGAAATCAATATAGAGTATTATATAAAAATAAATCATATCAAAAGACCAACTGGACCATATCATATCTAACCATGGTGATAATGATTTCCACAGTTAAATTCCAGTGGGCCCCATCATAGGTTTTATTTCCTATCCAGCCTATTCATAAGGTTACAAAGACCTGGATTTAGAGGAAAGACAAATATCATATTGGTCCAAACTTGGTAAACCAAGGGTTTTGATGGTGGACGTTCAAACCCACTGTTTCATGTAATGTGGTCCACCTGATAACTGGATCTGTCTCATTTTTATTTTTATTTTTAGCCTTAAAATTATCTTTTAAAATGGTTGGACGGTTTGGATGCAACACATGCATCATGGTGGGTCCCATAGGGATGGATGGCATAGATAAAGTACATACCTCATGGTGGGGTCCACACTAATGGAAGGTGTGGATTACAATACATACATCAGTGGGTCCCACGTGGGGCCCACTATAACGTTTATCTACCATCCAATTTGTTAATAAGCTCACAGGGACCTGAATGAAGAGGAAAAACAAATTTTTATATTAATCCAAAACTTCTGTGACAACAAAAGGGTTTCAATTGCAGACGCTCAATCCCACTGTTCCCTGCCATGTGGGCCACTTGAGCTGAGTATACGGCTGATTTTTAGGGTGGCCCACAACTAAAAGGGGGCCCACCAATTGCACGGTGTTGATGTTCTTACTCATCTCGGTGGGGCCCATGGTTGAGACCCCCTGCCTCCAGCGTCAAACACAGCAGGACGTTGTTGCAGCGTCCTCTGGACGCCAACAGCAGCAGCACCTACTGCCTTGTTTATTTATTTCTTTATTTTTTATGAAAACCAGTTTTTGTGATTTTTCCTAGGTGGGGCCCGCATCAGGTGAATCCATTCCACTCATTGCATTCTACGACTCAAGACAGTCCAAATGAGACCAATATTCGATGTGTTTTGGTGTGTAGGAACATCAAGGTGGGTCCAACAGCTTTAATAGTCAATATCGTTGTTTTCTATGGTATGGCCCGCTTGATTATCGAATTGGCCTCATATTTTGGCTCAATGCCTAAAACGAGCCGGGGAATGGAATGGACGGCATGGATTAAATCCATACATCAAGGTGAGGCCTGCATGAGTGACCCACCCCAAGGCTTTGAACCAAGCTTATATATATATTTGTTTGTTAGCTCGTTAGTACACCACACTGCCCGTTCACACTTCACGGCGTGGCCATGTCTAGTGTCCCTGGACACTGGACGGTTTGCATTCAACACATTTCTAAGGTGGGCCCCACCTATAAGCATGTTGCTTAGGTGGGCCACCAAATGGTTGGATGGTGTGGATAAGACATACATCAAGGTGGGGTCCATCCGAGTGGGCCACACAGCCACATCATCCTAAAAAGAAAAGAGAGGGGGAGAGAGAGAGAGAGAGAGAGGGACACGTGTGATGGAGAGCTCCGCCACTATGAGCCCGCCCTTTCCATGCATTCAATCATACATCAAGTGGGTCCCAATACATGTGGACCCACTAAATCAAAAATCAACGGTGGAGATTCCTTCTCCACCAAAATGGAAGGTCTAGATGACCTCTTTTCATGCAAGGAAAACAAACATCATGATGGGGTCCATGGAGAATGGCCCCATCATGGAATGATCATGAGAATCAAGGTGGGCCATCGGCCACACCTAAGGCCCAAAGTGAGATCCATACCATCAATTGGTAGGTCTCACTTGGCCCATCATCAAAGCATTAAATCTAGGCCTATAAAGCACCCACCGTTCGATCTTCTTGGTCCGATGGAACGCCGATCTTCTTGCGTCTCACTTTGATGGAAGATGATGAGAAATGAAGGGCTAGGATGATGGATCTTGGGATGGAAAGTGGGCCACACAACACACTCTTTTCTCTCTTGGAAGTGCTTGGACGTGCACCTCCTTAGTTGCTTGGAAAATGTGAAGAGAAAAAGAGAGAGAGAGAGAGAGGGTCGTTGTAGGAGAGGTGATGGGTGTGAGTGATGGATGTGAATTGATAGATGTACTTGACATGTATGGGTGTGTAAGAGAGAGAGAGAGGGAGAGAGTTGACTTTGGGATTGCTCTTGTACTTGACATAAGGTGATTGATTGATTGATTGATGGGACATATTGTAAAGATTCTCTTGGGATTGTAAACGGGTGGTGTTTTCCTTAAACTGAACGCGAGCCCACATCTCCTAGCTAGGGTATCGAATCAGTGTGCATGACGCGGCGTTGGAACTGTAGCGACAGTGCGATCGCGAAAGTTTATAGAACGATACGGACTAGGATACGAGTCTTACATCTCTCCCCACCTAATAAAAATTTCATCCTCAAAATTTATACTACCATCGCAACTAAACATAACTCATAAGGGAATAGAAAATATAACATCATATATAATCAAAACACAAAACAACATACAATCAAACATCGAAAAGATGGGGATAGCGCTCATGAATCTCTCCTCATGCTCATAAGATGCCTCATCCACATTATGATGGCCCCATTGCACCTTCACCAAGGGAATGACCTTGGTCTGGAGGACCTGTTCCTTCCGATCGAGGATACAAACTGGCTGCTCAATGTAAGAGTGTCCTCACGAACCTCCAACGGCTGCCAATCAATAATTGAAATGATGTCTGACCCACACTTCCTCAGCATAGAGATATGGAAAACATTGTAGATGCTAGACAACTGAGATGGCAAGGCAAGCTGATAGGCCATGGCACCAATGCGCCCGGTGATCTCGAAAGCTCCTATGAATCTCGGGGCAAACTTGCCCTTCGCTCTAAAATAAACCACACCCTTCATGGGTGAGACCTTAAGATACACATGGTCCCCAACGGCAAACACCAAGGGACGACGCCGATGATGAGCAAAATTCTTCTGCCGGCTCTGAGCTGTGCACATCCTCTGCCTGATGATGTCAATGACCTCTAATGTCTACTGCACAAGCTTGAGACCGTAGAGATGCCACTCTCTAACATCGGTCTAACAACTCGGAGATCTACACAGTCTGCCGTATAAAGCCTCAAAAGGAGTCATGCCAATGGTCGCCTGATAGCTATTGTTGTACGTGAACTCAGTCAATCGCAGGTGCTCGTCCCAGCTACCCGAGAAATCAATCGCTTAGGCCTGAAGCATATCCTCAAGGATCTGGTTGACCCTCTCGATCTGGCCATCAATCTGCAGATGATACACGGTGCTAAGCTGTAAATCAGTGCCCATCGTCCTCTGAAAGCTCCCCCAAAACTGAGACGTGAACTTCGGGTCTTGTCTGAAATGATCGAGACAGGAACACTGTGCAGTCTCACGATCTCATTAACAAACAGCCTGGCGAGCCGGTCTGAATGCCAAGTCTCATGAATCGTAAGAAAATGTGTCGACTTCGTCAGACAATCGACGACAACCCAGATGGTGTCATGACCACGCTAAGTCCTCGACAAACCCATGATAAAATCGAGGGATACGTGCTCCCACTTCCATAACGAGACGCTCAACTGTTGCAAGGGACCCAGGGGTCTTTGATGATCGGCCTTGACACGCTAGCACGTGTCACACTCGGCCACAAAACTGGCTATCTGACACTTCATCCCCACTCAAAAATACTGATGCCTCATATCGCGATACATCCTCATCGAACCAGGGTGGATAGAGAACCGCGATCAATGTGCCTCGGTCATAAGATCTTTGCGCAATTAAGGAATATCCGGGACACATAATCAGCCTCTGAAGTGAAGTCCACCATCAGAACCAATCTCCCAATCTGACTGACTCTCAAATGCTGCCACTGCCCGATAACCTGCACTAACTCATCTGCCTGCTGAGCCTCGATCACCCTTACGACAAGAGAGGGTTGAATCGACAGGCTGGATAACTGCACAATAGAAGACTGCAAGCCGATCTCAAAGTCAAATGCAGACACATCCTCAAGCATCTTCCACTCCTAAATCATGATGTGCGCCACCAGGCCTCGTGACTGACGGCTAAGGGCATCCGCCACCACTTTCGCCTTGCCCAGGTGGTACTAGAGATCAAAATCATAGTCCTTTAAGAGCTCCATCCAATGCCTCTACCTCATGTTCAACTCGGACTGAGAGAACAGATACTTCAAGCCTTGTGGTCGGAGAAGAGCTCAAACCTCACCCCATAAAGATAGTGCATCCACACCTTCAGTGCGAAGACAACTACTGCCAGCTCCAAATCATGCGTGGGGTAGTTCAGCTCATGGACCTTGAGCTGGCGAGACACGTAAGCCACCGGCTTCCCGTGCTGCATCAGGACAGTACCCAAGCCAACTCACGAGGCATTGGTAAATACAATAAATCCATCACTCATAGAGGGAAGAGTAAGGACAGGAGTGGACGTGAGGCGGTCCTTCAACTCCATAAATGCCTACTCACAAGCATCACTCCAAAAGAACTCAGCGCCCTACCGGGTTAACCTGGACAACAAGGCTACAATACGAGAGAATCCCTCAATGAAACGTCAGTAGTAGCCCACCAAACCAAGAAAACTGTGGATCTTGGCAGCGTTCGTGGGTTGGCCCCACTGACGCATGGCATCAATCTTCGAGGGGTCTACTGCAACGCCCTGCCTCGTCACCACATGACCAAGGAACTTCGCCTCCTCCTGCCAGAATTCGCACTTCTCCAGCATCGCGTAAAGCTGGTGTGCACGAAGGGTCTGCAAGGTAATCTCCAGATGTCGCTGATATTCCTCACGGGTCCTCGAATATAACAGAATGTCATCGATGAACACCACAACAAACTGGTCGAGATACAGATAAAAGACCTCGTTCATCAACTACATGAATACTGCGGGTGCATTGGTTAGCCCGAAGGACATGACTTGGAACTCAAAATGACCATAGCGCGACCTGAAGGTTGTCTTCAGGATATCCTCATCTCAGACCCAAACCTGATGATAACCGGACCACAATTCTATCTTCGAAAAGAACTGCACCGCCTACAGCTGATCAAACAAATCATCGATCCTCGAGAGAGTGTACTTGTTCTTGATCGTGACCTTGTTGAGCTTGCGGTAATCACGCAAAGCCTCAATGAGCCATCTTTCTTCTTTACAAAGAGTACCGGCGCTCCCCACGGTAAACTGCTTGGACGGATAAAGCCTAAATCATGCAACTCGTCTAACTGCTTCTGCAGTTCCCGTTACTCCAATGGTGCCATATGATACGGGGCCTTCGAAATAGGCACGGTACCGGGCACGAGATCAATCTGAAACTTGGTGTGCCGACGTGGTGGTAACCCCAGAATCTTCTGGAACACATCGGGAAAACTACAAACGACCGGCAGCTAGTCGATACTCAAAGCAACTAACTCCTTAATAGCACACGACAACAGGCAAGAAAGCTTCTCTCCTTTGGGCACAGCAACAAACTGGAACTCTAGCACACCGAGTATACATAACGTGACTGTCCTCGCTGAGCAGTCCAATATGGTATGGTACTCGGTGAGCCAATCCATGCCCAGGATGACATCAAACTCGGACATCGACAATATGAACAGATTAGCAGGCAAAAAGATATCCCCAATCAGAATGGGGTAAGACAAGCAAAATCGGCTTAACACTGCAGTCTTCCCCAAGGGCGTCGACATCGACCAACCCTCACGACCAAACTCCATCGGCAAACCGGTCGATCGGCAGAAATCATCGGCCACAAAGGAATGCGATGCACCAGAATTAAATAATACGCGTGCAATGCATGCAGAAACAGGGAGGGTACCCTCGACGACCCCTCCTGATGACTAAGGGTCCTGCTGGACGACATAAAATCTGCCTTGGGCCACTAGGGAGGTGTAGGTCCCCTCTGAGGTCTCTACTGCTGCTGCTGTCACTGTGGCAGCCTGATCTGCTGCCTCTTCTGCTGCGGGGGAGGTACAGGAGGCTGGTGTTGTGGTCGCTACTGCTGCTTGGGGCTGTCGCGGAGGCTGATACGGTGCCCTCAGCTGCTGCTACTACGGATGGGGACACTTATGCCTACGATGTCTTGTTATACCACATCTAGAGTAAGTACCTGGGGACGGTCCTGAAGGTGGTGCTCAGGGTGCCACTGGTGTTCGGAATGGTGGACGGGTCTTGCGTTGCTGTTGTGGACGATGGTGCTTCTGATGGGAGCTACCGGAGGGCGCCTTCCTCTTCTGGTCTCCTCTCTGGTCACGGGCCCTCTGTAAACTAGCCCAATCTGCCTCGTAGACCTGGGACCTCTGCACAATCTGCTCAAACATCGGAAGCATGTGTCCGATCACACGACTCCTGAGGGCCGGACGCAAGCCATTCTCAAAACTGTGGGCCTTCCACCCCTCGTCATCAACAAGGTACATCGTGAATCTCCATAGCTCGATGAAACATGCCTCATACTAGGATACAGACATGTCTCCCTAGACCAAGGTCTCGAACTCTAATGTGCACTGCTATCGAACGTGCTCAGGAAAGAACTTCCGGTCGAACCGATCTACACAGTTCTCCCAGGTCTACTCGAAATCGGTAACTTTTGCTTGGGTAACTGACGCCCACCAGTGCTGAGCCTCACCTTGGAGAAGAAATACAGCTAATGGGACCCTCTGCTGGGTCGTACATCTCATAATGTTAAAAATCTTCTCCAACTTGGAGTGTCATATCTCTGCTGCAGTAGGGTCTGGCACGCCCTGCAGGTGCGGGAATCATGCCGTCAGAAGTCTCTGAGAAGGGCGCTCACAGGCTCCTGCTTGCCTGGGCTGGCGTAACAACGGGTTGTCCGCCCTACACCTGAAAGATAGTGGTCATCGTCTACAGCATTTGTTGAAGCTGCTCTGCGATCACGGGTGTTATCGGGGCTACGCGAGGCTCACACGGGGGAGTGGGAGTTGCTTGGGTCGCTCTCCCAGGCGGCATGTCCTATTGGGAGGAACAAGGGCCTATCAACCTTGAGAATTCTCGAAGGTATAAACGTTAAGGGTCTATGTTAGAAAATCACTAAGTTATTCGGACTCAGGACCTATTCATCTTAAGTTCATAGTAGATATGTGATGTGATCCTCAAGTATTCCCAAGTTATGCTCTGATACCAACTTCTATCACTTCCCAAACTCAGAAAATGGACTCACAAAATTTCTGATCACCGAATCCGGCACCGACAGCCTCTGTAGTGCCTCATTCTTGGCTCCCAGCACTCATATGCTAGATTTCAATCCTGGGATCCTACAAGGAGGATTTTCAGTATGATTTTTTTTGCAATGGAGCATAACCATAAGCATAACCAAGTCACAAAACAACATCACCACATATCCACTATATCGAAAACTTTAAGTACAAAGTGGAAAGGGAAATACAAGGTGATCAAAAGGCTCTAAAGTAATCTGATGTGCGCTCCTGCCTCAGCGCTGCTGCGAACCAACGTCACCTGCATGCAATGGTCGTGCATAAGCTTATAAAAGCTTAGAGGGTGGTGTAAGTGTGTGCGCAGGGCAAGTGCCAAGTATGTCGTATCAGAGTAATGTAAAAATATGTTGGTAAGTCCATGAATATTATCAGCCGTACCAAGGCTATGCAATACAAGACATGAATGCTATCAACTATACCAAGGCCATGCGATGCGAGGCCTATGTAGCCGAATTTCATATGCGAGATGCAATGCAAGCATGTCAATCCTCATCAAGTACATATATCAGTACAGTTCTCCTCTGGGATATCACCGGGGTCTAGTACACTCCACAGTGACTGTCACCTCCCTAGCCACATAGCCCAGCGAGCTGAAGAGACCACACTATCCGCCTAACCAGTAGTCTGCCACTACCTACTCAGCTCATCGATAGCAGACTCATTTGCGAGGTCAAACTCAGCCTAGCTTATAACCCCTCACTCGGGCGGATAAGGCCACACCCCCTTCCAACCGACCACGACACAGTGGGAGACGTGGCCTACTAGTATTCGGCACTCGGTCGCTCGTGTGTCCACTCGGTTTAGACGTTGGAGTATCTCCTGGTACCAAAAAGGTTCTGAGATTTTCACCCAAGGACATCCTATGTGCCCACAGTGCTAAAGTTAATATTTTTGTTATCTAGTTTCGGTCATCCACGATGTGTCTATGGAGGCCACAACCCTGATGTCGCTAGGGCATACAGTAATTATGTCACACAAATGCGAGATGCATGAGTCACACCGTCAGTCATGCAGCAATCTTGTGCGTACCACACGCTCATGTGGGTAACTCCTATCAGTGAGTCCCATAAATAATCTGCCCAATGACACCTGCTATGATCAGTCACTACTTATATCAAGCATACATATGATGCGTATGACATTAGTCATGGAATTATACTAAGTATGTTATAAAGTGATGAACTATCCTCACAATGAAGATGGGCCTAGACGGCCTACACACAACAAGTATGGGCCTATTAATGGGCCCTAGGGAGAGTCATAATACGGACAATTAACCAACATTATCCTTACAATGTGGACGACAAACCATCATTGCTCCCAAGGCACAGCCCATCATAAACATCACTACACCAACCATGGTGGAATCACATAATGCAATGGACCTTATATACATCCTATTAGGCCTCAACCCATGAGCCTCAGATAGATCAAATGGGCTGCATCACATGGGCCTCATATATATCAAGGTGGGTCTCAACAATGGGCCTCATACATCACATTAAGGTGGGCCTCAACAACGGGCCTCATATATCACATCGGGCCTAACCAAATGGGCCGTATCAATGGGCTGAATTAAATGGGCCAAGTCGAATGGGCCAATTCAAATTCATCTATTTTTAAAAATCAATATAGAGTATTATATAAAAATAAATCATATCAGAAGATCAAATGGACCATATCATATCTAACCGTGGTGATAATGATTTCCACGGTTAAATTCTAGTGGGCCCCATCATAGGGTTTATTTCCCACCAGCCTATTCATAAGTTTACAAAGACCTGGATTTAGAGGAAAGACAAATATCATATGGGTCCAAACTTGGTAACCTAAGGGTTTTGATGGTGGACGTTCAAACCCACTGTTTCCTGTAATGTGGTCCTCCTGATAACTGGATCTGTCTCATTTTTATTTTAATTTTTAGCCTTAAAATTTTCTTTTAAATGGTTGGACGGTTTGGATGCAACACATGCATTATGGTGGGTCCCATAGGGATGGACGGCATAGATAAAGTACATACCTCATAGTGGGGTCCACACTAATGGAATGTGTGGATTACGATACATACATCAGTGGGGCCCACCATAACGTTTATCTACCATCCAACTGTTAATAAGGTCACAGGGACCTGAATGAAGAGGAAAAATAAATTTTTATATTGATCCAAAACTTCCGTGACAACAAAAGGTTTTTAATGGCAGACGCTCAATCCCACTGTTCCCTGCCGTGTGGGCCACCTGAGCTAAGTATACGGCTGATTTTTAGGGTGGCCCACAATTAGAAGGGGGCTCACTAATTACGCAGTGTTGATGTTATCACACATCACGATGGGACCCATGGTTGGGACCCCCTGCCTCCAGCATCAAACGCAGCAGGACGCTGCTGCAATGTCCTCTGGACGCTTTCAGCAGCAGTGCCTGCTGCCTTATTTATTATTATTTTTTAACAAACTAATTTTTTATGGTTTTTCCTAGGTGGGGCCCGCATCAGGTGAATCCACTCCACCCATTGCATTCTATGGCTCAAGACAGTCCAAATGAGCCCAATATTCGATGTGTTTTGGTGTGTAGAAACATCAAGGTGGGTCCTAACAGCCTTTAACGCTCAATATCGCTATTTTCTATGGTATGGCCCGCTTGATTATCGGATTGGCCTCATATTTCGGCTCAACGCCTAAAATGAGCCAGGGAATGGAATGGACGGTGTGGATTAAATCCAAATATCAAGGTGGGGCCTGCATGAGCGGCCCACCCCAAGGCTTTGAACCAAGCTAATATATATATATATTGTTAGCTCGTCAGTACACCACACTACCCGTTCACACTTCACGGCGTGGCCACATCCAGCATCCTTGGATGCTGGACGGTTTGCATTCAACACATTTCTAAGGTGGGCCCCACTTACAGGCATGCTGCTTAGGTGGGCCACCAAATGGTTGGATGGTGTGGATAAGACATACATCAAGGTGGGGTCCATCCGAGTGGGCCACATAGCCACATCATCCCAAAAAGAAAAGAGAGGGGGAGAGAGAGAGAGAGAGGGACACGTGTGATGGAGGGCTCTGCTACTATGAGCCCTCCCTTTCCATGCATTCAATCATACATCAAGTGGGTCCCAATACATGTGGACCCACCAATTCAAAAATCAACGGTGGAGATTCCTTCTCCACCAAAATGGAAGGTCTAGATGACCTCTTTTCATGCAAGGAAAATAAACATCATGATGGGGTCCATGGAGAATGGCCCCATCATGGAATGATCATGAGAATCATGGTGGGCCATCGGCCACACCTAAGGCCTAAAGTGAGATCCATACCATCAATCGGTAGGCCACACTTGGCCCATCATCAAAGCATTAAATCTAGGCTTATAATGCACCCACTGTTTGATCTTCTTGGTCTGATGGAACACCGATCTTCTTGTGTCTTACTTTGATGGAAGATGATGAGAAATGAAGCGCTATGATGATGGATCTTGGGATGGGAAGTGGGACACACAACACACTCTTTTCTCTCTTGGAAGTGCTTAGACGTGCACCTCCTTTGTTGCTTGGAAAATGTGAAGAGAAAGAGAGATAGAGAGAGAGGGTGGTTGTAAGAGAGGTGATGGATGTGAGTTGATAGATGTACTTGACATGTATGGGTGTGTAAGAGAGAGAGAGGGAGAGAGTTGACTTTGGGGTTGCTCTTGTACTTGACATAAGGTGATTGATTGATTGATTGAAGGGACATATTGTAGAGATTCTCGGTGTTTTCCTCTAACTGAACGTGCGCCCACATCTCCTGGCCTGGGTATCGAATCGGTGTGCAAGACGCGGCATTGGATCCACAGCGACGGTGTGGTCGCAATAGTACAAGTCTCGAATTGAGCCGACTCATTTACGGGATACGGCTTAGGGTCGTGCGCAAACGTCGATCATAAGTCACGGTTTGCCGAAATTCGAAGGGAAGGATCGCAAAAGTTTACGGAACGGTACGAACTAGGATACGGGCCTTACACCAAACATGGGTAATAATATCCATAACCCATTAGCCCTTATGGGCATAAATATCTAAAATCATACATTCCCAAAATGTAAACATCTATCACATTACCAAACATCTGATCTATTGATGTACCAGTATGAGTCAATTAGATGAGTTAGAACATCCAAAAAGATGCTTAATGTTATTAGCTAAAATTTTGGATTAAGTGGAGCACCATTATATGGAGTGATGTGTTCATGACGGCTCAGAGTCAGCTCCACAATGTGTTTTGCAGTGTGTTGTAGAGCATCAGTCCTCATTTCAATACTTGTAAGTCAACTTTCGCACTATCTAACCCGCTCTTAAATGCTTAATTGGCCATTTAGGACGTGCCTAATGAGATCATTTTGGCGCAGAAAGTTGTGAGTACTTGTTGAGGGTTAAATATTGCATATTTTCTCCCATTTATATCTTAGTTTTATGAACATGATAATGCTTAATGTTCTATTTTACTCATGTTTGTTTTTCAAGGTGAATTTAAGAGCTTGGATTGAAAAGGGTGATAAAAGCATGGATTTGATGCTCAAGAATCACCAAGGCAAGGGATGGATCTTAGGAGACCAAGATTGAAGAATTCGCATGCCAAAGATCTGAGAAAACCAAGTGAGGAATGAAGAGAATCAAAGATTTGAAGTGAAAAAAAAGGAATCCTGAAATCGTCCTGAAAAAGCATATTCTGAAACTCTAGGTCATTTTGTGAAATTGCGCAGAGTAAAGTCTATTTTGGAAAACTGCGCAGAGTAAAGTCTATTTTAGCAAACTACGTAAAATTGAGGCAGTTTCTAGAGTTTTGCAACTAGGTGCGAAAGTTGGAGTTCCACAACTATAAATATGACTCCCTAGGAAGTTCCTAGGCAACTTCTAGGGTTTAAGGAGTGGAGCAAAGGAGTGGAGAAGCCGTCGCCAAGATCTTTTCTTCTTCTTCCTTAGTTGTTTCATATTTTTCTTAAGAGACTTTAGTCCAATCATGTCTATGGTTGGCTAAACCTCTTAGCTAGGGCTAAGAGGTGAAGCTTGTAACATGATGGGATGTTTCTATTGCTTTAATTCATGTTTATGTTGAACTCCACGGATTCGAATTTGACATTTAAGGAATACTTTCAGCTTTTAATGGTTTATTGTGATTCAAATTATAGTAGATTTGCAATAGCTTTGAGTATCTTCTTTTCCTGATTTGATATTGTGAAATTAGTAAGTCCTGTTGTTCACCATCGTCCCTTAGGCATGGTTTGGTGATGGAATCCCTGCCAATTATCATAGTTCTCCTTCATTGAGAATTAGGTTAATGGAAGTTCAAATTTAGTTTTACTGATATATTTTTCAATTGGATAGGATAGGACTCCAATTCTAATTGTGTTACTTGAATCAAGCAAGAGGGCTCCCTAATCACTATAAGTGGATCCTTAGCACTGTAGTTCCCACCTTTAAATTCTTAATTTTAATTACTTAATTCACAATTACTCTCTCAATCACTTCAGAATTAGTTTTACATCTTCTTCTAGTTCTACTTCTAGTTAATTTCAAAAATTCATAAGATCAGTCCCTGTGGATTCAACCTTGGTCTTATCGAGATTATTACTACATCGCGACCTTACACTTGGGGTTATGAATAAGTTTTTGGCGCCGTTGTCAGGGATTTACGGTTGTGTTTTCTGGATTTGATTGGTTTTGGAATTAGGTTAAGATTAGGATTTTTCTACTTTCTATTTTTAGGTTAGGGTTTTTTTTCAAAATTATTTTAGAAATTAACTTAGCTTTCTATTTCTAAGTTTAGAAACTTTCCTTTTTTGTTTCTAGAAACTAATTTACTTTTTAATTCTAGGATAGAAACTTTCCTAACTTGTTTTTAGAAACTAATTTTTTATTTTTTAGAAACTTTCCTAATCCGTTTTTAGAAACTAATTTCCTTTCCTTTTCCTGTTTTTAGAAACTAACTTTCTTTCTATTTTTAAAAACTTTCCATTTTATTTTTTTAGAAACTAGATTGCTTTCTTAGTTCTTTTTTAGAAACTAATTCACTTTCCTTTTTCTTTTGCAGGATCCCAAAATAAGAAGCTTCTAAGTTGGTAACTTCTTTATAATTTTATTTCTTTCTATTTTTAGATTTAGAACTTTCTTTTTTTTTTTTTTAGAAACTAACTTTTCTTTCTATTTCTAGATTTAGAAACTTTCCTAATTTATTTTTAGAAACTAAGTTTTCTTTCTATTTCTAGATTTAGAAACTTTCCTAATTTGTTTTTAGAAACTAACTTTTCTTTCTATTTCTAGATTTAGAAACCTTCCCAATTTGTTTTTAGAAACTAATTTTTTTTTAGAAACTAATTTGCTTTTAGGACTAACTTTTTGTTTTGTTTTTTAGGTTAGGGTTTTTTCTGATTTATTTTTAGAAACTAACATTGTTTTTTGTTCTGTAGGATCTTAACATAGAACTCTCCAAACCGGTAAACTCCTTCTAACTTCTCCTTTACTTTCCATATTGCCATAGGATTTTTCTTTTATTCTATTTTAGGATTAGGTTCAGGATTAGGGTTTCACCATGTATATGCAAGAGTGGGAACGTCAGTATGCTGAGCTAGTTTTAGAGAATGCGAGAAATTGTGAAGGGCTATTAGATGATTATGTTAGGAAACAACCTATGTCTCAAAATTTTTCTACAACCATCATCGAGAACCAACTAGAATATAATGATCCATCGGTTAAGAAGTCCTTACGTGATCATAGGCAGGAGAATAATTACACCCCACAAATTAGGAAAACAGTACGTGATTATTGGGGTTATCATAATTATGGGAGTGAGAACTATTATCACCCATCAGACAAGAAGAAAATAATGAAATATTATACTATGGGTGATAATATGTACCAACAACCATCAGACTATCCCACCTATGACCCAGATAACTACAATCAGTGAAAACATCAACATTGGAGAGATGAACCAATAATTGATTATAGTGACTATTATCTTAGATCCCCTACCTTTGAAATCCAACCAGAAACGATCCAAGAAGATTCATATTTAAAATTTATGGACTATCAAGAACAGTTCAACTAACTTGTTGTAGGCATGATGAAATCATTGGAAGCGATTGAATTGTGCCTCGATAAGTTAAAGAGGCTAGGTTATCACAATCTCAACTCAATCTAGAAACAGAATGTGAGGAAAGTGATCCTAACTTGCTTGTGGAGAGTACTAAAATTGAGAATGAAAAGTTGATTGTGTTAACGAGCATACGGCTCAATTTCCCGAAGAGTCGATCTCGATGACTGTCCAAAGGAATGATCAAGAGACATGGGTGTCTTTCAAATATATTGATACTGACACGCTCTAGTCATATGACACACTTAACTTCAATGAGGAGGAAGAGACTAGTTTATTCGAGCCTCAACTCAACCTAAGAAAACAGTGTGAGGAAAGTGATCTCATCCCACTTGTGAACTGTACTGATTGGAAGATGATAAGTATTTGGATGAGAACCATGAGTTTACAACCCAAGATTCACTGAAATCGATTTCAATTATGATTCAGGAAACTGATCACGAGATACAGGACATTGTCGACCATAATGATCTACTCCACCCATCTGACACGTTTGATTTACATGTGGAGGAAGAGTCCCTTCCAAGTGAACCATATGAATCTTTTAAGGCGTGTATAGACCACTCACCTAATTTAGATTATAATATGATTAGGGAGATGGACAAGTTGCCTGAGATGACTCTGGAATTTTAAACCACTTAGTTAAGGCAACTTTCTGGGCCGTCAACACTTGACGATATAATGCCTCTACTGAGTAATAACAATGAACAAAGTCTTCACGTCAATGCACCTACTGATCCACAATTTGTCTACGCAGGGCAGGGTGAGATGTATTCGGTGACAATTGACTCTCACCAAGGTAAAGAGCAAGAGATCATGTTTCCCTCTATTCTAAGAGAAGACGAAGGAATCATTGGGCATATCATCACAGACCTCAATGGAGAAAATGAGCCTCTCTCAACTGATTATCTCAACTCTCTAAAAGATCACTTGGCATATTTTGCATATTCAAATTATCCCATGATAAAAGAAATAATGGATGCCTTAGAAAATAATACCTTGGTGGTTGTTACTGACCGAGAGAACCCTTATTCTGAAGCCCCTCCTTCCACAAATCTTGAATGTTTACCATTAAGGGAAGAGGAGCTGAAAGTTGAACTGAAGCCTGAAACTTCGGAATAGGTTGAGACTACATCACCTACTGAGAATTTCTTTAAATTTTATCTACTTGTAGTCTTTAATTCCCCATGTTGCACTAACTCTGAAACTTTCTTTGTCTCCGGTGAATCATATGTACTTTGGACACCTCAAGAGATTAAAAGAAAACTTTATGCTGAGGTCCACAAATTTCTCTGGAAAATTATGCTCTAGGGCATCTAAGCCTATTATAAAAAGGGCCTTTGGATGATCTTGTTATGAAATTTACAGAGAAATTTATCAAGATACTGGCAAGAGGAGGAACCTTACGACATGACTAAGTAGCTTTTCCCTATTTTCCTAGTTAGGTTTATTGCTTTCAAAGAATTTAGTATTAAGATAGTTTGCTTTCGCCGTTTAGGATAGTTTGCTTTTCGCCGTTTAGGATAGTTTGCTTTTTGCTATTTAGGAAAGTTTGCTTTCTGATGGTTTAATTCTTGTGCTAACACATCTTCACATTGAGATATTTTGAAAAAAAAAACCTCAAAATTTCTTCTTCAGATACTACCTTTCCACCACTTCCCTTTTCTTTTCGTTGCCTCATTTGCATTGAATGCTTATCTCTCTTACATTGAGGACAATGTAGATTTTAGGTTGGGGGTGTCAATGTAGATTTTAGGTTGGGGGTGTAGATTAAGTAGGCTAATCAGTTGTTTTCTTAGTCTTTGGGTGAAGTTTGAAAATTTTCTAAAATTTCTACAAATTTAAGTGATGTCTAAGTTAATCCAAGAATTAGAATTACAAGATACTTAATGTTGATGCCTTATGTCTCTTAGATTTTAGTCACTTGGGAGATCTCATAATTAAGTTAAGTCATTGATCCTCGATTAGAAGTTTTAAACATTGATTGAGTCATGAGTTCACATGTCAAATCCAACTTACACATTAAAGTGTAAGTTTGATATTGAATTGTTAACTTGATGATTATTAAGCATGGAAGGAATCAACCTGGAAAATTTGTCCATCATGTTCAATGGGAAAAATTTAAAAGAAAGAAAAAGAAAATACCCAGCTAAAAAAATACAGTTGTCATCGAAAAGGGCTACCTATTAAAGATCTTTAAAAAGGTTGACATAGTGTGAAAGCCTTTGATGGAAAAATCAAAAGATGGAGGAATAAAAGAGGGAACTAAAAGATGAACTGTAAAGCAAGTTTCAGTTTAGGTTTTGGTTGTCCTGAATGCTCTTTTAATTATAAATGTTATCATGAAAGTGACGAATTGAACCTTTTATTGTGATAAGTCTAAACTTCATTATACACCCATGGAACTCAATGTTTGGAATTGTTCTAATTGGAGGGTTAATGCTTTGAACTTGATTATGAAACTTACCGAGTACTAGAGTTTATAAGAGGCAATGCATAACATTGATGTATTCTAGAATTCTATTATCTGGATTTTTTTTTAAAACCACTTAAGCTTATAGAAATTATCCTGTAGTTCTCGAAATATTTTTCGCATACTTTGCTCGGGGCTAGCAAAATGCTGGTTAGGGATTGTGTTGACGGTCAAATATTGCATATTATCACCCATTTATATCTTGGTTCTATGAACATGATAATGCTTAATGTACTATTTTACTCATGTTTGTGTTGCATGGTGAATTTAAGAGCTTGGATTGAAAAGGGTGTTAAAAGTATGGATTTGATGCTCAAGAATCACTAAGGCAAAGGATGGATCTTAGGAGACTAAGATTGAAGAATTCACATGCCAAAGATCCAAGAAAACCAAGTGATGAAATAAGAGAATCAAAGATTTGAAGTGAAGAAAAGGAATCCTGAAATTATCCTGAAAAAGCATATTTTAAAACTCTAGGTCATTTTGTGAAATTGTACAGAGTAAAGTCTATTTTGAAAAACTGTGTAGAGTGAAGTCTATTTTAGCAAACTATGTAAATTTGATGTGGTTTCTAGAGTTTTGTAACTAGGTACGAAAGTTAGAGTTCCACAACTATAAATAGGACTCCCTAAGATTTCCTAGGCATTTTCTAGGGTTTAAGGAGTGGAGCAAAAGGGTGGAGAAGCCGTTGCCAAGAGCTTTTCTTCTTCTTCCTTAGTTGTTTCATATTTTTCTTAAGAGAGTTTGGTCCAATCATGTTTATGGCTGGCTAAAACTCTTAGCCAGGGCTAAGAGGTGAAGCTTGCAGCATGATGGGATGTTTCTATTACTTTGATTTATGTTTATGTTGAACTCTATGGATTATAATTTGACATTTAAAGAAAACTTTCAGTTTTTAATGGTTTATTGTGATTCAAAATACAGTAAATCTGCAATAGCTTTGAGTATCTTCTTTTCCTGATTTGAGATTGTGAAATTAGTAAGTCATGTTGTTCACCATCACCCTTGGGCATGGTAGGGTGATAAAATCCTTCCTAATCTTCACAATTCTCTTGCTTTGAGATTATGGGATTGCTAAATCCTGTTATTTGCCATTGTCTCCTGGGCATGGTTTGGTGATTGAATCCCTGTCAATCATCATAGTTCTCCTTCAGTGAGAATTAGGTCAATGGAAGTTTAAATTTGGTTTTAGTGATATATTTTCCAATTGGATAGGATAGGACTCCAATTCTAATTGTGTTACTTGAATCAAGTAAGAGGGCTCCCTGATCACTACAAGTGGATCCTTGGCACCCTATTTCCCACCTTTAAAATCTTAGTTTTAATTACTTAATTTACAATTACTCTCTCAATCACTTCAGAATTAGTTTTATATCCTCTTCTAGTTCTACTTCTAGTTAATTTCAGAAATGCACAAGATCAGTCCATGTGGATTTGACCTCAGTCTTACCGAGATTATTACTACATCGTGATCCTACACTTGGGGTTGTGAACAATACTTACCAAGTCCGAGCTCTGAGAAGGCACAGGGGTATGACTAGAGTCTTTGGCAGTTGGCATGTTGGTGTTTTGATCATTATCTCCTCCCAGGTTCTCATCGTGTCCAGGATTTGGCCGAGACTGGTTGTTAGTTAAATTTAGGTTCAGATTGGTTCCTTGATTGAACCGAACAATATGACATGATGGGTCATATGTAGGAGGCATCCCTATGAATTGCGACATCTTGCAAATAAAACTTTGAAATAGAAGAGTTACAAGATGTTTCCCTTTGACAACAAGAATTAACTGACGCAAGATCAGAGTGGGTAGACACACTTGAATTCCTTGATGGACATCATACAAGATGTTAAGTACAAATGGAGAGAGGTCATTCCCATTAACTTCACATGGATATACATTTGTACTGAAGATGTTGTGAAGTATTTTGAATGTTGGGTCCATATGCATAGAGTGAAGGAAGCTCCTCTCATTCCTGAGACTTGTGAAACTATTGCACAAAGACCGAGTCACTTCTCTCCAGATACCCATAGAATTCAGATTCCATTCAGTGACTAGTATACCAGATACTTATAGCCCAAGGAGATGTGTCATCGTCACAGGAGTGATCCATTTGGTTGTTTTGCCCAATGTGATGTCTATAAATGGGGGATTATCATGGACGGAGTGACAGGATCCTAGAAATTGATATATTAGCTCATATTGGGGTTCATTTACAAGATTTAATATGTTGTGCCACCCAATCATTCACAGAAATAAATCAACTCCATAGGGTTTTATGCACGAAAGATCCATAATCCGTTCAAAGATTGTTTCTTTTCCCTAAGATACATCTTTGGAAGGAGGGGAAATGGAGATACGATCGCATAGCTTTGTCCTTTTTCCCTTGGTGGACTTTCCTTGAGTAATGGCCTTACCTTTGTCTTTTGCCATAGTGCAATCTCTCAAATGAGCTGGAGGTTGTAGGAATTACAACTATGAGATGACAAAAAAATCAATTCCTTAAACCCCAAAAGAGATTGGAACTTAGGTTAAGGAAGAATAAGAATAAGAATCAATATAGAGGGATCTACCAAAAATAAATGAAATAGAAGGTCAATCCTATACACAGGATTAATCAGAGGGATGAAAATAACCCCTGAATTTGACAAAATCACAAGTTAAATAGCAAAAAAATAGGACAATTTGGTGCTACCTAAGCTAACTTCGATACCACCGAAAGTGTACGAAACAGTCCAATAAGAAAACAGCTTAATTCGGTGCTACCTAAGCTTAATTCGGTACCACCGAAACCAGCTTCAGTGCTACCTAAGACAATTTTGGTGCTACCTAAGCACTCTACACATACAAATTCAGATGCAATAAATTTTAGATACAACTTCGGTGCTACCGAAATCGTGCAGAGTTGTAATGCAGGGTCGACACGGATTGCGTAACTTGAGACAATTTGCGAAAATTCCAAGTCGGTGCGTAAGAGGAGGATTCACAATTATAAATAGGAGTCCCTAGGATGTTCCTAGGCATCTCCTAGGGTTCAAGGAGTGGAGCAAAAGGGTGGAGCCACCGTCCAAGAGCTTTCTTCTTCTTCCTTAGTTGGTTTTTATGCTTCGTTTAAGAGACTTTAGTTCAATCATGTCTATGGTTGGCTAAACCTCTTAACGAAGGCTAAGAGGTGAAGCTTGTAGTGTGATTAAGATGTTTGCTTTTCTTTGATTCATGTTTTGTTGAACTCTCTTGGATTCTAGTTTGATTATAATGAATATTTTTAATTTTTAATGGTTTATTGTGACAAATTACAATAGATCTGCGATAGCTTTAAATATCTTCTTTTTCTCTTTGAGATTGTGGGATTGGTTAATCCTGTTGTTCACCATCGTCCCTTGGGCATGGTAGGGTGACAGAATTCCTCCCATAATTCTCCTCTATTGATAATTAGATTCATGAGAAGTTCAGAGATTCAATCTCTCTCTGTTTTTCCAATTGGATAGGATAGGACTCTAATTCCAATTGGATTTCTTAAATCAAGCAAGGTAGTATCCTAATTGCTACAAGTGGATCCTTGGCACCTTACTTACCACCTTTAAATTGATTGTTTAACCTTATTCACAATTACTCTATTCAATTATTCAGATTTAGTTTTTGTTCTTCATCTGGTTCAAGTTCTAGTTAAATTTAGAAGAGACACAAGTTCAGTCCCTATGGATTCGACCTCAGTCTCAACGAGATTATCACTACATCGCAACCCTACACTTGGGGTTGTGAACAACATGTTGCGAGACAGTCGAAGTGATCAACCTCTTACAATCCCGTTAGGCTGCGAGATGCTCTCAAACAATCCTGACCTGGCATAGGAGGGCCTCCAAGAGATGGGGCTAAGACTGAGGAAGAGTTGCAAAAGGAGTGACCGGATAAGTTAAAAACCATAAGATGAGAAATCTCTGCAAACGGAGCTGCATTTGTAATCCCAAGAGAATCTCTACAACCCATCCCATTAATCAATCAAATCAAGTCAAGTACACATCACATCTATAGCCCATACTTTCTTTCTCCCCAAGACAAGCAACTTACCCTAAGTCAGCTCTCAAGTCAAGTATATCCATCACTCACACCCATCACCTCTCTTACAACCTCTTTCTCTCTCTCATTCTCCACCCATTCTCCTAAGCAACCAAGAGAGGTGGACGTCCAAGCATTCCCACGGAGAGAGAGAGAGAGCTTTGTGTGTGGCCCACTTCCTACCCCTCTCATCTCCCATCTCAACCCTCCAACCTTCATCAACCTCCATCAAAGAAAGAGCCAAGGAGTTTGGCATTCCATCGGACCAAGAAGATCTAACGGTGGGTGTTTTATAGGCTCATATTTTATGTTTTGATGATGGGCCAAGTGGGGCCTACCGATTGATGGTATGGATCTCACTTTGGACCCTAGGTGTAGCCGATGGCCCATCATGATTCATATATTCATCCCATAATGGGGCTATTCTCCATGGACCCCATCATGATGTTTAATTTCCTTGTATGAAAAGGGTCATCTAGACCTTGTATTTTGGTGGAGAAGGGATCTCCACCATTGATTTTGATTGGTGGGCCCACATGTAATGGGACCCACTTAATGTATGTTGTAATGCATGAAAGGGAGGGCCTATAGTATCAGGGTCCCTCCATCACTTATTCTCTCTCTCTTTTTCTTTTACGGTGATGATGATGATGTGTGTGGCCCACTGGATGTGTTTAGCGAAATCCAGATTATCCAGAATTTTTTAGACGTCCCATTAGTGGAGCCCACCTTGCTGTCCATTGTGGGACAGGCTTGGATGAAGCAAATCACAAATATCAACTGATCCAAGACCGGGTGGGCCACGCTGACATGGACCCCACCAGGGCTTACATGCTATATCCAGGCCGTCCGTCAACAGACGTCCAGGGCTTGGACATTTAAACAACAAAATATATATATATACACATATACATACATACATATATATATATATATATTATAATATATAATGCTATGGTGGGCCCCACGTGGGACCCACCTGATGGAAGATGATTGGCTGGTGTACGCTGACACCAGCTATATATCTGCTGTATTATTGATAGCAAGTCCCATAGGCCTAATCACGAGGTATGTGTGATGTCTACACCGTCCATCCACCGTCCAGTGGACTGGACGGTGGGACCCACCTTCAATGTATGTGTCTCATCCATCCGTGGATCCCATCCACATGGCCCACCATCCTATGACGTATGATCCAAACCATCCATCTGCATGGATGTCAACAAGTCCTGTGGCCCACGCATGAGGTATGTGCTATATCTACACCGTCCATCCCAACTCCCTGGCCATGGGCTAGGGAATGAGACAGATTTAAATATCAGGCGGAGCACACCACCATCCAAAAATGATGTGGCAGATTCAAATCTCTGGTGGGCCATGCTTGTGGACCCACTCATGATGTATATGTTGAATTCACACCGTCCAGTACTCTGGACGGTGGAATCCCACCTGCCACGTGTATGTGTGTCCTGCCCTGATGAATGGTGGACCCCACATGATTTATGTATTTTATTCACACCGTCCAGCAGTCTGGATGGTGGAATCCACTATGATGTATATATTATATCCAACTATCTATCAGGTGGACCACACTGCAAAAATCAGTGGAGATTGAATTTCCACCAATGAAACTGTTTGGGATCACAGAAGGTTTGGATCAATATGAAATTGTTTTCCCTTTTAAGTCAGGCCTTGGTGACCTTATGAACAGATTGGATGGAAAATAAACATTGTGGTGGGCCCTCTGCATTGTTAAACAGTAGAAATCATTATCTCCACTACTATTTATGGTTTGGTCCAAATGATCCTTCGATGTGATTCTTTTCTTGAGTAATGCTCTAAAATGACCTCTAAAAATAGATGAATGGTATAGATAGTCCATTTAGGACTGTGGGTCCCGCTCGATGTAGATGAGGCCCATGTGATGCAACCCACTTGATGTATATGATGCCCATTGTTGAGGCCCAAGTGATGCGGTCCACTTGATGTATATGAGTCCCACGTGATGCAGCCCACTCGATGTAGATGAGCCCATGTGTGAGGCCCAATTCTATGAGAGGCCCATTGTATGTGTGAGGCCCATTACATGTGTGAGACACACCATGATGTATGTGTTATATACACACCATTTATCCATTTTTAGGCTGTGGGCCCTGCCACCTTATGCAGGTCCACCATGTTTGAGTAATGGGCATGCGCTGTCCATCCATTTCCTAGATAGTCGAAGGGCCAAGGGCCCCGTTATGATTCCGATTCCGATTTTCAAATGGACCGCACCTTAGGACAATGGTGGCTAAATGTACACCGTTCTAAGCTTTCTTAGGGCCCATTGTTAAGCCCACTTCCACCCTTACTTAGTGGGCTAACCCAAACCGTTGGGCTCCCATTAATGATGATACTTTCCACAGTCCTTTCAAGGGGACCCAGCCTTAGAATATACGATATACTAGTACCTTGAATAGGTCATGATAGCCTAACATGGACCATTCCATATAGACTTCTATATGCCTAGTGGGGCGTATCGTTCAGCCCTTACTCTTATAAGTAGCACACTGGTTAAGGTCGATCATTGCCTACTATATCTGATAATCATGCTAGCATACTTAGCCTAGTAGAACACACTGAGAATATACGTAGTATAGCATCATGATACGTGCACATATGCATCATTTGTATGCCTGTTATGAGGAGTGTTTGATCATAGCATACGCCGTTGGGCTGAGACATTTATGAGACTCCTTATAAGATGGAGTGCCCACATGATCATGCGGTACGTGTAGGAGTGATGTATGACTAGATGGTGTGACTCATGCATTTCGCATTCTGTGTGACATGATCATTGTACGCCCTAGCGACATCAGAGTCGTGGCCTCCACAGGCACATAGTGGATGGCTAGATTGGATACCAGAAATACTTGGTTCTAGCACTGTGGGCAAATAAGATGTCCTTAGGTGAAAGTCCCAAAACCTTTTTGATACCAGGAGATGTTCCAACGTCTAGACCAAGTGAATACACGAGCGCACGAGTGCCGAATACTAGTAGGCTGCGTCTCCCACTGTATCGTGGTCGGTTGGAAGGGGGTGTGGCCTTATCCGCTTGAGTGAGGGGGTTGTAAGCTAGGCTGAGTTTGACTAGTTCATAAATGGGTCCATTATCGACGAGTCGGGTAGGTATTGGCAGACTACTGGTCAGGAAAATAGTGTGGTCTCTTCCACTTGTTGAACTATGCAGTTAGGGAGGTGGCAGTCAGTGTGGAGTATACTAGACCCCGATGATATCCCAGAGGGGAACTATACTAATATATGTACTTGATGAGGACTGGCATGCTTGCGTTGCATCTCCCATATGACATTTGGCTTGTAGGCCTCACATCGCATGGCCTTTGTCATGCCCCAAACTCGAAAACTGGGCTCACAAATTTCCTGATCACTGAATCCGATGCCGACAGCCTCCGTAGTACCCTATTCTCGGTTCCCGGCGCCCATACACCAGATTCCAATCCTGGGATCCTATAAGGAGCATTTTTTTCAACGTACATTTATCTCGTAAGAAGCATAACAACAAGTTTATCCAAATCACAAAGGCAACATCATCATCACATAACCACTAATATAAACAGTTGAATACAGTGCTGAAAGGGAAATACATATATCAAAAATCAAAGCTCCAGAAGATCAGTTGCACGCTTGAAGCTCAACGCTGCTGCGATCTAATGCCACCTGCATGCATCTATCGTGCATAAGCTTATAAAAGGTTTAGAGGGTGATGAAAGTGTGTGCTCAAGGTAAGTGCCAAGTATGTAATATCAGAGCAATGCGGAAACATGCTGGTGAGTCCATAAATACCATCAGCCTTATCCAGGCTATGCGATGCAAAAACATAATAAGCCAATATCATATACTGATGAAGCAATGTAGATCAGCTATGCAAGGCAGAGAAATGGTAAGTCAAATATTAGACACCGAGGATGCAATGCAATATGCAAATCTTAACAAGTCCACAAATACCGTTAGCCTCATCTAGGCTATATAAATGCAAAAACATAGCAACTAAAAATATCATATGCTGCGGAAGTAATGCAATATGCGGTGCGAATAAAATGACCAAGCTGGAGTGTGAAGTTAGGATGATAGTACGTAGTATTACAGATTATGGGGTCCATCATAAGGGACTTCTATCTAAACTAGTCCCATACCTAAATTTGGATAGTGAGACTCAATGTGGTAAACTCCTGATCTTAGGTTAGTCGCGCGCCCAACCAAAATCCTGACCATTGCGAAGGTGCACATATCAAATTAGTTGTGCACCACCAACCCGAGTGGATAGTGAATGAATGAATGAATGAGTAAAATGCTGAGTATGCAACTCCTACTCAATAAGTCCACTTATCTGTACCGTGCTTCTCTGGTATTATCACCGGGGCCTAGTACACTCTATGCCACTTGCCACCCCATCAAGTGCACAACTGGGTAAGTGGAAGAGACTCATTATCCGCCTACTAATATCGGCCCATTCCTCAAGCTAATCAGACTCAGCCTAACATTGCCTACTCCCTCAAGCAGGTAAGGCCACACCCCCTTCCAACCTACCAAGACACAGTGGGAAGCGCGGATTCCTGGTATTTAGCACTCTACGCCCATGTCTTCCACTCGGTCTAGACATTAGAGCATCCCCTGGCCATGAAATTTTAGGGACTTCACCCACGGACATCCAAAGTGCCCATATGCTCAAACCAAACATTTTCGGTGTCCCATCTGGCCATCTACGATATACATGTGGAGGCCACAGCCCTGATGTCGCTAGGGCCCCAAATGATCATGTCATAAAATGCGAGATGCATGAGCCATACGATCTAATCATGCATCAAACATGGGCATACCGCGTGCTCATGTGGGGCGACTCCGTCTCTCAGGGAGTCCCATAAACAATCATCCCAATGGCACATGCTATGCTCAAACACTCCTCATAACAAACATGCAAATGATGCGTATAGGCATGTATCATAAAGTATACTAAGCATAATTATAATCACATACATCATGGTGGGCCTATATAAGGCGGCCCATGGCCCATAATAATGAATGAGTGGCATGCACACAATCACATACACATGGTGGGGCTCACACATCACAATTGGGCCTCGCACATATAAGGAGTTTCACACATTCACAATGGGCCTCATATAATCACAATGGGCCTCGTACAATCACAATGGGCCTCATATAATCACAATGAACCTCATATAATCGCAATGGGCCTCATACAATCACATAATCACAATGGGCCCCATATAATCACAATGGGCCTCACATAGTCACAATAGGCCTTGTACAATTACAATATTATGCTAACACATACTCAGTTCGTATACCAATCTATTTGTAATCAATAATCAGCCTATATATAGAGCGGGGTTCATAGAAGGATATCAGATCTAATCTATAACATGAGGATCGGTCCTCAACAGTGGAGAGACCAAACCTGATACCACTGATCTTTCCACCTATGGTGACGATGTACTCTTCTCATATCAAGGATGGGCCTAGATGGCCTACTCATATCAAGAATGGGCCTAAGAACAAGGAGTGGGCTTCATTGCCCATTCCATCACGTAGCAATCTGGGCTTCCTAAGGGCTCAATAAGCACAAGGTGGGCCACATTCCTTATGAAAGGCTCGGTATGAACACAAGATGGGCTCCAAGGCTTGGGTGGTAGCAAAGGGTATGGTGGAAAGCATCATTATCAAATGGGGATCCAATGAATTGGGATAGCTTAATCAAGGGAAAGATGGGTAATATAATCATCACTGTGGGCCTAACGGTTTGGGTTAGCCCATTAAGGGTAGATAAGGATGGGCCTAACAACAGGCCCTAGGGAGAGTTACAATGTGGATATTAAACCATAATTGGTCTTATAATGTGGACATTAAACCATCATTGCACCCAAGGCATGGCCCATTTAATATCAACTAGGGACATGGATGGGCATCATAAACATCATTACATATATCCTGGTGGAATCACACATCATAATGGGCCTCATTTACATCACCTTGGGCCTCACACAAGGGCTTTATATACATTGCATTGGGCCTCATTCATGGGCCTCATATAGGTCACATTGGGCCTCATACTTGGGCCTCAAATACATTGCAATGGGCTGCATCACATGTGCCTAATATACATCACATGAGCCTAATACACATCACAATGGGCCACATCTCATGGGCCGCACCACATGGGCCTCACTCATGGGCCACATATACATCATAATGGGCCACATGTACATCACAATGGGCCCCAACACATGGGCCGGGTATACATTACATAAGGCCTCAAACATGGGCCTCATGTACATCACAATGGGCCTTAAAGACGGGCCGCATGTTCATTATAATGGGCCTCATACACGGGCCTCATATACATCACAATGGGTCTCATACACGGGCCACGAATACGTCATAATGGGCCACATCCCATGAGCCTCAAATACATCGCATTAAGCCTCATATACGGGCCTCGAACGCATCTCATTGGGCCTCAAATATGGTTGCATATACATCAAGTGGGCTACATCACATGGGCCTCATATACATCAAGTGGGCCTCATCAAATGGGCCATAAATACATCACATTGGGCTTCATCAATGGGCCACAAATACATCACATTGGGCCTCATCAATGAGCCATAAATACATCACATTAGGCCATACCACCTGAGCCTCAAATACATCACAATGGGCCACGTCCCATGGGCCTCGAATACATCACAATGGGCTACAACCCTTGGGCCTCCAACACATCACAATCAGCCTCATATCTAGGCCTCAAATACATCATAATGGGCCTCACATAAAATGCATCAAGGTGGGTCCTGCACATTTTAAATGGGCCCCATCAGATGGACAGTGTACCTGCTATACACACATCAAGGTGGGCCGCACCCACTGCCAGGAAAAATGGACAGATAGCGTTGATAAAATCCATACATCATGGTGCCCCAGCAAGGTGGACGGCGTGGATACATACATTATCAAGGTGGGGTCCACACAAGATGTGAACGGCATGGATGGAACACATACATTATGTGGGTCCTACGTGGACAGCACGTGCCACCAAGGTAAGCCCCACTGCTACATACATCAGGTGGAGTCCCACCATCCAATAGGTGATGGACGGTACTAGACACATGTGCAGGGTGGAATGTGGGCCGCCGTGCAGATGGGCAGTGTGAATATATAACACATATATAGGGGTGGGTCCCACCATCAGGGCCCTGCTGGACGGTGTGGATATGACCCATACATTAGGGCTAGGGTCCACATCCAGCTGGATGGATGGTGTAGTTATAACAAATACATCTGTGGTCCCCACAGAACTTGCTGACGTCAATACAGCAACTTTTCTGCTGGGACCTACCGTCCCTCTAACGAATAGGGTGGATACAAAACGCAACATCAATGTGGGCCCCACCTCCACATGTGCAACACGTGTGGAGTGGGTCCCACGGCTACCAAAAATGGATGGACAATTTGGATATAAAACATACCTCATGGTGGGGTCCACAGAACTTGCTGATGTATAACAGCAGCTATATAGATGGTGGGAGGTACAACAACTGTCCCATGTGTGGGATGGGTCCCACCGTCCAAGCAATGGATGGTGGATAAAACACATATCACATGAGCTCCACACGTGCGTGGATAGAACACAATCATCTGGTGGGTCCCACTATCCTTGCTGAACAGTGTGGACTATCACGCACATAGCAGATATTTGTATTTTTTTCGTCAGGAACTGCTAGACCGTCCAGACTTGCTAGCCCACACCAGCTCACGGTGAAGATTTAGCACATAAATCATATGGGTGGGGTCACGTAGGTGGGCCATCAACTAGACCAAGTTGATATTTGTTTCTTCCCTATGTCCAGGCCTGTCCAAAAGGACAGCCAGGTGGGCCCCACCCACTAGAAGGACGGCATGGATACATCACGGTGGGCCACACATCACCACCATAAAAAGAAAGAAAGAGAGAGAGAGAGAGAGAGAGAAACGTGTGATGGAGGGCTCCGCCACTATGAGCCCTCCTAGGTTATAAAACATACATCAAAGATGGGTCCCAAATAGGATCCACACCATCAATCGGTAGGCCCCACTTGGTCCATCACACGAATTGAAATCTAATCCTATATAACACCCACCGATTTTGCTCCTCCTTGGCTCCTTGAAATGTTAAGCTCCTAAGCTCTCCTTTTGATGGAAGTTGATGAACGTTGGAGGGTTGGGATGAGAGCTTTTGGGGTAGGAAGTGGGCCACACTTTGGGTTTTTCCTCTCCTTGGAAGATCTTGGATGGTTTCTCTATTTGGTAGCTTGGAATGGAGTGAGAAATGAGAGAGAGAGAGAGGAGTGGTGGATGGGAGAGAGGGATGGTGATAGGTGTAAGGAAGGGATGGGTGGAGAGAGAGAGAGAGTTGACTTTGGATGAGAGAGATATGGGTTGTCATGCCTTGTTGGTAAGAGAGGGATGGGTGTTATACATGATTGATTGATGTGATTGATTTGAAAGATTGTAAAGATTCTCTTCTCAGGATTTGCAATGCGTGGCATTTTCTCGAAATAAACGCGGGTCCATAACTCCTTGCTTGGGAATCGCATCGGCGCGTGGGACACGGCGTTGGAACCGCGGCGAAGGCGCAGTCGCAAGGGTATAAGTCTCAGGTTGAGCCGACTCAGATCTATGGGATAAGACTTAAGGTCACGTGCAAACACCGATTATAGGTCACGTGTTGCCGAAATTCGATGGGGAGGATTGCGAGAGTCTAAGGAATGGTACGGACTAGGATATGGGCCTTACAGCCTTAGTATGGCTAATAGCATTCATGCCTCGTATCACATGGCCTTGGTATGGTCGATAGCATTAATGCCTTGCATCGCATAGCCTTGGTATGGCTAATAGTATTCATGGACTTACCAGTATATTTCTGCATTACTCTAATATTGAATACTTGGCACTTGCCTTGTGCACACACTTACACTACCTTCTAAGCTTTTTGTAAGCTTATGCACGACTGTTGCATGCAGGTGATGTTGGATCGCAGCAACACTCAGGCAGGAGCGTGTAGCTAAGCTTTTGGAGTTCTATATCTATATTTGTATTTCCCTTTCCGCATTGTACTCAAAGTTTTTGATATACTGGATATGTGGTGATGTTGTTTTGTGACTTGGTTATGCTTGTGGTTATGCTCCATTATAATAGTAAAAAAATCATATTGAAAATCCTCCTTGTAGGATCCCGGGATCGGAATCTGGCATATGGGCGCCAGGAGCCAAGAATGGAGCACTACGGAGGCTATCGATGCAAGATTCGATGATCGAAAATTCTATGAGCCTGGTTTCTAAGTTTGGGGCATGACACCATAAGTGTACCCAAGACACAAAACATCATCACCACATATCCACTAATTTAATCTTTGAGTCTCATGCTCTAGGTTCAATGCTACTGATATGCACTATCATCACCTACAGCATAAATAAACACGCATAAGCTTCCTATGAAGCTCAATAAAGTGTGTGTGTGCATGCACAATACATATAATAATAATATAGATATCAGAGTATGCGGAAGATGATGAAGAGCTAAACTACCAAGTCTATGAATGATGTTAGCCATGCTAAGGCTATGTAATCCAAGGCCTACATGGGCAAATGTCATATGTTAAGGATGCAATGCAAAACATGTCAATCCTCAACTAGTCCTCATATCAGTATAGTTCATATCTGGAAACATAGCCAGGGTCTAGTACACTCCAACACTAGTTGTCGCCCCATTGCGCGCATGACAAAGTGAGTGGAAGAGACCTCACTATCTACCTTGCGAGTAGTATGTGAATGCCCACTCGGCTCATCGATAGCAGACCCATTTACGAGCTGCTCAAACTCAACCTAGCTTGTAACCCCCTACCCTCGGGCAAATAAGGTCACACCCTTTTTTAACCGATCATGACACAGTAGGAGATGTAACCTACTAGTATTTAGTACTCAAGCACTTATGTTATCCACTTGGTATCGACGTTGAAGCGTCATATTAGTACCACAAGGGTTTAGGGACTTTCACCCAAGGACATCCATAGCGCCGTAATGCTAGAATAGATATTTTCGGTATCCAATCCGGCCATCCATGATGTGACTTGAAGGCCATAACCCCAATGTCACTAGGCTATAATGTGATCATGACATACAATATACAAAATGCATGAGTCATACCATCCAAGTCATACACCAAACCTATGCATATTGTGGATCATGTGGGATAACCCTATCTCATATGGGGTCCCCTAAGTATCTTAAGTCGAAAGGCGTATGTTATGATCAATCGTCATCCACAACATGCAAACAAATGATGCGTATGGGCATATAAGTGGACATGATATCATTACACTAAGCATGTTATTAGTGTGTCCTATCAGGCCAAGTACACTAGCATGTTATCAGACATATCAGGTGATAATCGGCCTTAATTGGCACATCATATACAAAGAGTAGGACCCAAACAACAGGCCCCACTAGAAATGTAAAGATCTATGTGACATGGCCCACTTGAGACTAGAATCGACCTCATACTTGGGCCTGCAGACATAAAGGAGATTTTGAAAAAAAAAAAAAACATATGTACGGTTTGGATAGAACATATATATCAAGGTGAAACCATGGCGACTCCTCAGTCAGATTGGATAACAATTAAATATTACAGTGAGCTTAGGAAGATTTCCATTGGCAAGTACTCAACCACTCTATTTTCATGATGTGGCCCACTTAAATCCAAGCCCCACACCCCTACCAAGATGGATTGTAGGGTAGACAACACATCACCTCAGGTGGAACCTGAACATGGGCTCCACAGCTCCTAGTGGGCTGGGAAATAAACATTAGAGAGGAATATCATTGCACTCATTGTTTTCTACGGCACGGTCCACCTGAGATCTAGATTGGCTAGATTTTTGGGCTGCTAGCCAAAAATGATTTGGCAAAATAGATGGAGGGCATGGATGAAATACATGCACTATGGTGGGTCCCACGAGTGGGCCCTCACTCCATGCCCTAGTGGGCATCCGTTGTAACACCTCGTACTTTCCAATACTCAAGTGTTACCATATAACGTAACTTACTAGAATACAAACCTAACTTAAGCAAACATTCTCATTCATTCCAGTCTAAATCTTACCATTGAAAGCAGTCCCCATCCATATATTAAGCTATCCATTCATTGATGTTCGAAATGAACCATCATATCATCAGTAAAACCAATTTTTTAGGGCTTCGATGACCTTGTTAGACATATAGAACTGTACCCTAACATTTTAGGACTCGAATCATAAAATCCACCATTCACGGGGTTTACAACATCCCATTGGATGATCCATCCTTTTGAAAAACACAAATCAGATTATCTGGTTTCATATTCAACACCTGGATCACACCTAAACACTCTTTAGGACCCTTAGGACTATTGGAAAAGATCACCATCCATAAATCAGGTGATCCATCCATTAATTTTAAAGATGGACCATCGTACCTTAGTGAAATCAATGCCAAACCTCAAATGACCTAATTATGGGAATCCGATTATGACGAAATTTCACATAACTCTCTATTAGAACAATTGAACTATACATCGTTAGTTTCGGGGCCTAAACTAACAAATTCATCATTTGTCATGTCCATGACTCAATGTGGGATGATTAACACTTAATTACAGGACTTAGCCACCAGATTTTGAAAGCAGCTGGTAAAATCTACCCATATTAGCTTAAGGGCATTTAAAGGCATCAGTGATTAGATCGGGAACTGATCCGACTGTTAATTGTTGGTAATCATCAGTGAAGCCCATAAAATCGAGTTGTGGGGCTCACCTAAACTTTGAATCTGCCTCATCTTCAATCCCCCATCCTACGAGGTCGTACAAAGTGAACCGATGGACTGGATTCATCAAAGACATCACAATGAGCCTCACATCTAGGGTGTGTGTGCACAATCTGTACACAGCCACGAAGCACTGAACTAGAAGGCACGATCAAACTGGGTTTGACCCATGTTTTCCCGCAAATAGGAAGGGTCGGTCCCTCTTTCATGATTTTGCCAGCAAGCAAAATGAACAACATTCATTTGAATCGAGATGTGGCCCACCATCACGGCCCAGTAGCTAGATCTGAACCGTCCATAATGTGTGGCCCTCAATTTCGGACAAACCCAAAGAAGTTCCACATGTTAAAGTCCATTCTCGTGCGCAAAAATACCAGCATAATTGGAGGTATGTGTGGGCATTTTTTCAAAAAAGGAAAACAAGCTCTCTGCTGTCGCCTCACTGGCGATCTGCGTGAGCTCCTCTCTCTAAATCCTAGCCATCCATCTGGTGTTATCTCAGCAATCCGACAACCCTTCATGTGGATTAGGGTTTCCTACTAGAGACGGATGCAAAAATCTTCTTGTTGCTGCCTGTTTCTAGAAACTTGACACCTGTATTGATCCACACCATCTGCTCTCAATCTGACATTTAAAAATGTTAGGGCAACTCGATAAGATAAGCTAGGATCGAGCACAAACCAACCTTACCGCCCTTTCCTGTAACAACCCTAAAAAAATGATCATTTCCTTCCTCCATCAAACCCATCGAAAAAAGCTCCTTCGAGCTTCACTTCGATATTTCCCCAAGCTCCCATACGCCTATCCGCACTACTCAGAAGCTTAAGTTTGGAGAAAAACTCAACGGATGGCAATCCACCATTAACGGCAGCTCACCTTCCTCACCTTTCTCTCATTGTCGCACCGCCTCGACTCAGATTGAGTTTGGTCTGGGTTGGATTGCGGGCTCAACAAGTTAATACAGGAGAAAGGAATCAGGAAGGAAATATAAAGAAGAGGAAGAGAAGAAGAGAGAGAGAGAGAGAGAGAGAGAGAGAGTGGGTCGCTGCTGCACTCCCGCCCAAGCTCAAGCCGAGTTGGGCCAAGTTTGTTGATTGGGTCGTGTCCAAGTTGAGTCTAGACTCACTTGGTTATGTAGGGAGTGAATAAGAGAGAAGAAAAGGAGGGTGCAGTTCGTTGCACCAACTCGGCTCGACCAAGTTGCTGAACCATGCCCTGATTACTACCGAGTTTACTTTGAGTCAGACCGAATCCAATCTCAGTTGAGTACAGGCCCGACCTAGTCCAGCAGGAGGAGAGAAAGAAGGGAGGGAGAGAAGCACCATCCAGGTGACATGACTCAAGCCCATGACATTGTTGAGTTAACTCGCGGGTGTGACTTAGTCTCGTCCCTAAGTCACCACCCAACCCCTTCTCTAGTTGGTGCAGCCCTGGACGATCCAAAAAGGAAGGAGGAAGAAGGTAAAAAAAGAGAGAGAAAGTGGAAGGAGACAAGGAAATGATGGTGAGAGTCAAGTTAAGTAGACTCGACATGTTGAGCTCGAGTTAGGAACTTGACTCGCTGTCGAGTCAGTTGAGCCTTAACTCAATGACTCTTTGAGTCGATTGGATCCAGTTAGTTGCTGGTTGTGGTTGTATTGAGGGAAACAAGAAGGAAGCAAGTGAGAGAGAGGAAGGTTGACAGTTGTTTTGAGCCGAGTCAACTAGGGTGTCGAGCTGAGTCGATTCAACACGAATCAACTAGGTACATTTTTCTCTTAAACCCTCGCATGGAAATTCAAATTAAAGCCTTGGTTGGTTAATTGATTCCTGATCCCGGCTAAGATGTAGCCTAATATTATGTTTTCGATTTCACCTTGTTCGAGATGAGATTGATTCGAGTTAAGTTTATCTCGAGAAGGTTCTAATGGCACGTGCACCTCCTAACAACAATAGTAAGCAGTTCAACTCATAAGGTAATGATTTCTTCACCTTGAGCTTTCCACTTTCCTATTAGTTTAAGTGATAGTTCCTATTTCAATTTTAGCTAATAATTGTTATCTCTACTTAATTATTACTTGCTCGAGTTGTTGGATTTGACTTCTAACTTATATGATTGACATTTATCTTTTATAAACATATGTATGTTGCACTTGTATACCTTCTTATGCCTGTGGATTGCTTATGGAACTTAAACCGGTACATCTATTAGTGGGAAACCCCACTTATAAATGTGCACCCAGGTTTGGGATGTAGCTTGACTGATTGTGACTATAATGGGCCCTCGACTTAGTGGCCATTTTACCTCAGTTGTTGTGGACTTACCATCTTGCGGACCCTTGTGACCTCTGTGGCTTTGATGTGATATTTGCCCTTTGCAGCTTTTACATAATATTTGTCATTTGTGACTTCAATATGATATTTGCCCTATGTGTCTTTCATTTGATATTTGCCCTAAGTGTCTTGATGGATTATTTTTGTATATCCATGTGATGGTGAGATCCACTTATTGCACTACAACTGGCCACTAGTCGAGAAGGTTACCATTAAACATCCTAATGATGGAGTCTCATGAGCCAGTGATGGTGGAATGGGACACTATGCCCGAGCTGTCGGCCTACGCTGGGTGATGAGCCCCCCGTAGTGACCTTTGAGCTTTCTTAAATTGGCTGGTTGTGATCGGAATAATAACGGTTTGGCTAATCATATATTCATAGCATACGAGCAATGACAGGTGGCTAATTCTGGATGTTATAGCATGTGCCCTTAGGCTTTAGTGTAATATCGTTTCACTAGCTCCTAGACTATTAACTCTCGACCCACGTACGTGATATACGATGGCTTGGTCACTATGCTTGTACGTGATGTACGCACGTGATGTGCTTCGCTGGTGACCGGCCATATGCATGGGAGATGAGCCCAAGTCCGACTAGATAAGCATCCCCAAGTCAATGTACATTCATGCATCCATGCATTTAAACAAGATAGCATCATGTATTATTATGGATGCCTTATTTCTTTAAACTATGCTTGACTAATGCGGCGGTGTGTAATCTCGAGGGGAATTCACACTGAGCTGGCTATTCATTCAATAAATATATAACTGTATAGGTAGTGCATGTGGTTTAAATGATATTCATGTTAGATTGATGAGGAGCATGGTACAATTGTCAAGGATGCATGGTTGTAATTGCCAAGAGAAGTCGCGCGTTGTTGTGGCTCGAGTTTATATACATTTTATTTTTTCCCATGTGTTAAATCTTGTAATTCTTGTTATTGTTAACATAGAGACATTGGTTTGTATAAGTCATTTTGGGCAGCCGCTAAGTATTTTGAATGTATATATACAATTTCTTTTATGCTTGATTTGTTTCTCTTCCACTAAACTGCTAAATTTGAGAAAAAGAAAAAGAAAAAAAGAAAATATATAATTTGGCTATCTTTAAAGGTTAACACTCAAGTTTTTGGAAAACAAGTTATATACTCGAGCTTGAGAGTGACAAATGGAGATGACAGTTTGATGTTCATTTTCTAGCACACATCTCCTTAGAATTTGGTCTGGGTAGTATTTAAACAAATATGGATCGTCCTAGAAGAACTTAAGTACCTCGGCAAAGAATTTTCGTTTATCTTGCATAGTCCAATGAGTTGGCGTAAAACCTGTGGCAAGATAATTTTCAATATCAGTAAACCAAAGTAGTTGGGAGAGTTTGAACAATTATTCATCAGGGAACATGTCATTTATGGGTGTCGTCTCAAGGGGATCGGGGAGGTCAAGCCTTGAAAGATGGCCAGCCACTACATTTTCTACTCCCTTTTTATCTCATATTTCTAAATCAAATTTCTGGATTATAAGGATCCATCTTATCAAGCGGGGCTTAGCATCATTCTTAAAAAGAAGATACTTCAGTGCCGCATGATCAATGTAAATTATGATCTTAGATCTGATCAAGTAGGACCTAAATTTGTCCAAAGCAAATACTATGGCCAAGAGTTCCTTCTCTGTAGTAGAGTATTTCATTTGGGCAGAATTTAGAGTTCTACTCGTATAGTGAATAACGTAGGGCTTCTTCTCTTTTCTCTGGCCTAACAGCACCCCAATAGCATAGTTAGACGCGTCACATATAATCTCAAAAGGAATGCTCCAGTCGGGTGGGGGTATGATAGGTGTGGTAGTTTACATGCCTTTGAGCTAAATAATAGCTTCCTGACATTGCTCAATCCACTCATATGGTACATCCTTTTGAAGTAGATTACATAAAGGATGAGAGAGGTGACTAAATTCCTTTATGAATCATCTATAGAATCCGGTGTGTCCTGAGAAGGATCGTACATCACGTATGCTTTTGGGAGGTGGTAGGTTAGAGATAAAATCAATTTTGACCTTCTCCACCTCATTTCCCTTGGATGAAATTATATGTCTAAGAACAATTCCCTTGGGAACCATGAAATGACACTTTTCCCAGTTCAGAACAAAATTCTTCTCCTCACATCGCTTCAACACACATTTAAGATTTTTCAAGCATTCGTTGAAGGATGGACTAAAAACAGAGAAGTCGTCCATGAAGACCTCTAAATATTCCCCTATCATGTCAGAAAAAATACTCAACATGCATCACTGAAATGTGGTAGGGGTATCACATAGTCCAAATGACATCTTTTGGTAAGCAACGGTGCCATAGGGACATGTGAATGTTGTTTTCTCTTGATATTCAAGGGCTATCTCTATTTGATTGTAGCGTGAATACCCATCAAGGAAGCAGTAAAAAGAATGACTAGCTAACCATTACAAAATTTAGTCAATGAAGGGTAAAGGGAAGTGGTCCTTCCTCGTGACAGTATTCAATTTTTTATAGTCAATGAACATTCTCCAACTAGTAGTAACTCTAGTTGGCACGAGTTCATTGTTGGCATTGGCTACCATGGTGATTCTGAATTTCTTAGGAACCACCTAAGTTGGACTCACTCCTTAACTATCGGATATAGGGTATAGGATACCCACATCCAACAATTTAAGCACCTCTCCTTTAACCACTTCTTTCATATTTGGATTGATTTGACATTGTGCTTGTCGGGAGGTTTTCGCATTATCCTTAAGATAAATGCGATGAGTACAAATGAAAGGATTGATTCCCTTTAGATCTGCAATTGACCATCCAAGGGCTCCTTTATGTTCAATGAAAGTAGCAATAAGCATACTCTCCTGCTCTTTCTCAAGGTGGGAAGAAATCACCACTGAGTATGTCTCATATTGACCTAAGTAAATATATTTAAGATCAGCGAGCAAAGGTTTTAGGTGAAGCTTCAGTGTTTTAAGGCTAGACGATAGAGGCAGTAAGTCGGTTTGGGGCAATTTCTCAAATTGTGGCCTCCACCAGTTAACTTCAAGTACCGGTGGAGTATCAAGCATGGCATCCATCTCCCTAATCGTGTCATCATCCAAATTGGGAGAGTGTGCTAAGCACGTCTCTAGAGGGTCAGAGGATAAGGTCATCAGAGCTCTATCTTTCATGAAAGAGTCTATCATATTAATGTCATGGGCCTCGTCATCATCCTCTACCTGTCTGCTCATATTGAAAAAGATATTGAGCTCCAACGTCATATTTTCAAAAGACAAATTCATGACCCCATTCCTATAATTGATGATAGCGTTAGATGTAGCAAGGAACGAGCAACCAAGTATGATAGGGATTTGAGTGCTCATATCTACAATGGGCTGAGTATTCATGACAATAAAATCTACTGGATAGTAGAATTTGTCAACCTAGACCAATACATCCTCAATCATCCCCCTCGGTACACGAACTGAGCGATCATCAAGTTGTAATGTGGTCCAGGTGGGTTTTAATTCACCTAGACCCAGTTGTTCATAAACTGAGTAAGGGATTAAATTTACGCTCGCCCCCAAGTCAAGAAGTGTGTTCTCAATTTGGTGATTCTTAATTATACAAGTGATAGTTGGGCTACCAGGATCTTTATATTTTTGTAGCACATTTTGCTTGAGAATGGCACTCACTTTTTCTGTCAGGAAAATTTTCTTTTTGATACTTTACCGCCTTTTAGTTGTGCATAAGTCTTTTAAAAATTTAGCATATGAAGGAATTTATTTCACAGCATCCTAAAGAGGGATGTTAACCTTCACTTGTTTCAACACCTCTGGAATATCCTGTGAGTTGGCTAGAGGTTTTGGTGTAATCAACCGTTGGGGGAATGGAGCAATCTGCTTGCTTTGAGGTTTCGATTCTATCCCAAGTGAGGTAATGTTAGGTCTATCATCCGTGTCTTCTTCCAGGTCCTCAGATTTTTTTATCCTTACGGGAATAAATTTGTCAATTATCTTTTCACTCCTAAGAGTAGTGATAGACTTTACTTGCTCCATTTGATTTGAAGAGCTTGGGTCACTAATTTCACATTGCGGTTTTGGATTGGGGAGAGGTTGGGCTGGAAGCATCCCTTTCTCCTCACTCGCTAAGTGTGCCTCGATCGTTCGAATGGATTTATTAAGGTCTTGGAAAGCCTGTAATGTGTTTTGATTGAAAAGCACTTGATTTTGAATGTGTTTTAAAACCGGATCCTCCCGAGTCTTCTTTTGATTTAAAAGTTGAGATAGAGCCCCTTAAGGGTTAGCTGTTTGTCCATTCCTCCAACTGAAATTGGGATGGTTCCTCCAGCTGGGATTGTATGTATTTGAGGTGGGTCGACTGAAACGTCTTTGGTAATTGTTCACAGCATTCGATTGGTCATTCAATACCTCTTGAAAAGCAGGTATGGCAGGACAATTTTCAATTGTATGTATGTTGCAAGCACAGATACTGCAAACAACTTCCTTAGCCTTATCCTTCTTAAGTTCCATGGCCTCTATTTTCTTTATGAGGTTAGCCACTTTAGCATTTATTTCACCTTCCTCTTTCAAAATATATCCCCCCCCCCCCTCTCCTTTGATTAAGTAGGCTTAGAAGTGGTGCTAGGTCTTTGGGAGATGCCCCATGATTGTGCGTTTTCAGCAAGTTTGTCAAAGTAATCCCACACATCATTGACATCTTTGCTCATGAATTCCCCATTACACATTGTTTCGACCAATTAGTGCATGAAAGATGATAGTCCATCGTAGAAGAAATTTATTATGTGCCACATTTCGAAGCCATGTTGTGTGCATGAACTGACAAGATCCTTGAACCGATCCCAACATTGGAAGAATGTCTCATCGTCCTTTTGAGTGAAGTTCATGATTGACTTTCTGATGATGTTCGTCTTATGGTATGGGAAGAATTTCTTTATAAACTCCCTTGTCATGTCATTCCATCTACCAATGGATTATGGACGTAGTGAATGCAACCACATCTAAGCCTTTTCTTTTAATGAGAAAGGAAAGAGTTTCAGCCTGATCGTGTCCTCAAACACATTAGGAAAGTATAAGGTGGTAATTATATCATCAAACTCTTTCATGCAAATATATGGACTTTCAAATTTAAGTCCATGGAACTTTAGAAGGTGTTGGATTACCCTTGAATTAATATCCATATTCCCTGTACTTTTTAGAAAAATTGTACAAGAAGGTGTACTCGCCCCTGCCGATTGTAAGAAATCTCATAAGGTACAAGGCGAGGGTGCGTTATGCACCTCATTGTCATCCTGAATTTCCTTAAATGGAGGTTCAAGTTGATTTGTAGGTTGATTTGCAGCCATCACTTCTATTGACTCTAAGGATCTCTGGTGGTGTCTAATCCTATGATGGATAGGCAACTCTTCGACCAATCCTCCTTCACTTAAGATACGTCAAGTGTTGTCATGAACCCACTTGGGAATGAAACACTCGAAGCCCTCAAGTAACTAAACCTAAACTTAAGAAAGAAAACTAGAGAAACTAAAATAAATAAGAGATCTAAAATAAGAGAGAGAATTAGAAAGCGGTTACTGGATTGGAGATTGATATGTTAGAATCCTATAAAACAGAAAACATTGTTAGTTTCTAAAAATAAGTTCAGAAAAATCCTAACCTAGAAATAAAACAGAAAGTTAATTCTAATCTTAACCTAATTCTAATACTAATTAAATTCAAAAAAGTGCAGCCGTAGTCCCCGAAAATGGCACCAAAAACTTGTTCACAACCCCAAGTGTAGAGTTGCGATGTAGTAATAATCTTGGTAAGACCGAGGTCAAATCCATAGGGACTAAACTCGTGCGTATTCTAAAAGTAGCTAAAATTAGAACTAAATTAGAAATATGGAATAATTTGAGTAATTGTGATATTATAGATTGAAACTTGTGAATTTAAAGGTGGGAACTAGGATGCCAAGGATCCACTTGTAGCTATTAAGATGCTACCATACTTGATTCAAGAGATCCAACTGGAATCAGAGTCCTACCTTATCCAGTTAGAGAAAGAGATGGTCAATTCTCTAAACTTCTCATTGATACAGCCTCAATGGAGGAGAATTGTGAAGATTGAAAGGGATTCCATCACCCAACCATGCCCAGGAGACGATGGCAAACAACAGGATTTACCAATCCCACAACCTCAAATAGGAAAAGAAGATATTCAAACCTATCACAGTGTCTATTGTAATTTAAGTCACAACTAACCATAGAAAACTAAAAATATTCCTTAAAATCAACTAGAAATCAATGAAGTTCAATATGAACATGAATCAAAGCAAAGTAAATATCCCAATCACGCTACAAGCTTCACCTCTTAGCCCTAGCTAAGAGGTTTAGTTAACCATAGATATGATTGAACTAAGAACTCTTAAAGAAAGCATAAAAACAACTAAAGAAGAAGAAGAAAAACTCTTGGCGGCGGCTCTCCACCCTTTTGCTCCACTCCTCAAACCCTAGAAGATACCTAGGAATGTCCTAAGGACTCCTATTTATAGTTGTGAAGCCCCATCTTACGTAACTCCTTAGAATTCTGGAAACCATCTTGAATTTACACACGCTGCTTAAGCCCAGTATTACGCTTCGATCAGACCGAAGTTGGGTTCGGTCGGACCGAATTAAGGTTGAAAATCACACTTTCTTGCTGGACAATTCTGCACGATTTCGGTCAGACCGAAGTTGATGCTGAAAAATCTGTCAAATTTAGGTCGGACCAACTCCAACCGAAGTTGGATCAGGTCGGACCGAATTAAGCCTAAAAATCTTGATTTCTTAGTGGACAATTTTCTGTGATTTCGGTCGAACCGAAGTTGGCTCAGGTCAAATTGAACTATCCTATTTTCTGCTGTGAATTTTACATTCCTTCAAGTTATTTCTTTATCCTTTGTACTCAGTTTCTTTGCATCTTTGGCATATGAATTCTTCATTCTTTGTCTCATAAGATCCATCTTTTACCTTGATGATTCTTGAGCATTAAATCCATGCTTTTAGCATTCTTTTCAATCCAAGTTCTCAGATTCACCTTACAACACAAACATGTATAAAATATACCATTAAGCCTTATCATGTTCATAAAACCAAGATATAAATAGGAAAAAATATGCAATATTTGACACTAGACAATCATGCACCAAACATGTGCGTAAAGCGTGAACATGTGGGGCAAACCTTATCTCATATGGGGTCCCCTAAGTATCTAGCCCAAAGGCATATGCTATGATAAATCATCATCCACAACATGCATATAAATGATGCGTGTGGGCATATATCCGGGCATGATATCATTATACTAAGCACGTTCTCAGTGTGTCCTACTAGGCCAAGTACACTAGTATGTTATTAGAAATATCAGGCAATAATTGGCCTTAATTGTCACATCATATACAGAGAGTGGTAACTGAATGGTAGGCCCCGCTAGAAATATAGAAATCTATGTGGTGTGGCCCACATTAGACTAACATCGGCTCCTCATGTACCCTACAAGGCATGAATAAAATACATATAACAAAGCGAGGTCTACTAGGAGTGACCTAGATGGACACCATATGTACAACACGTGTGTCACTAGGCAACCAATCCATTTAGGCACACAACACACTAATGATGTCCCAAAATAATCAGATTATCAATGGCATCACTATAATTACTTTAGTAGGATGATGTGCACCTTCTGATCATTGCTAACTTAAATCAATGGTTATGGATCATTGGTTAGTCAATAGGATGTGATCCTATGCTCATGGCCCATCTGAGTCATGAGATATCATCATTAAAGCAATGTATATGCTTCAATGGGTGTAGGATAACCATAGTGTCAACGTTATATACATATACTAATTAAGGATTTTATAATTAATAATTGATTCCAAATCATATAATTGCACCTCACTTTAAAACCGGGATTATAGGGATTTTGAATCCAATGTGCCAAACATAGCCAAGGGATTACAGAAATTAAGGAATCCCAAGTCCAAGAGAGCCTCAAATCCAAGGGATCCCGAATCCATGGATTCCCTAGTCTAAGGAATCCCAAAACCAGGGATTCCTAAGTCCAGGGGATCCCAGATCTAAGAAATTTCAAGTCTAATGGGGTTTCCACCCCCATAGTTTCCTATGTTGCAGCCCACCTAAGATCTGGATAAGCTTAAGTTTTGGGCCCATAGCCTAGCATGATCTGACAAGACGGATGAACGGAGTGGATATGATACATACATCATGTAGGGTCCCATGTGTGGGCCCACTCCTAGGCGTTCGCCCGCCCAGGGTACTGGAAGATGCCTTTTTTTAATATAGGTTTTTTGTTTTGTTTTGTTTGATTTGGTCACACCATTAAAGAGGGCCCCACTTGGATAATCTACTCCATTCACCACATAGACCAGCTCAAGAAGGGGCCAATAGGCTCTAACTGGGACTGGTTTTGATGAACAGGGACCTATGGTAGGCGTTGGAAAGTTTTAACATACAGGAATTGTTCCCCTCCTTGTGGTCCACTCAAGTCTTGAACCCGCCTCATATTTTATCCCATGGCCTAAAACGATTCGAAGAAGTTGGTGGACGGCTCTGATCAAATATATACATTAATATGGGTCCCACTTGTGAGACCCATAAATGACCAAGAATGGGTTACCGCCTGCATGCATGGCTAATATATATATATATATATATATATATATATATATATATATATATATATATATATATATATATATATATATATATATATATATATATATATATATATATATATATATATATATATATATATATATAACGTTTTGCTTATACTGTCAAGGTGGCCCCCAAGTTGATGATCTACTCTGTTCACTGTATTGGCCAACTTGAGTGGGGTCTAATAGACTCTGTTTTGGGCTGATTTGGATGATCAGTGACTCTACAGTTAGCTCTAAAAGGTTTCAATAGATGGGTATTGTTTCCCTTAGTACAGCCCACTTAAGCTCAGATCTGCCTCATATTTTGGCCAATGGCTTAAAATGATTTGGAGGAGATGGTGGACGTTGTGGATTAAACGTATACATCATGGTGGGGTCCATGAGTGGGGGCAGCCAAGGAATCTTCTGCCTCTCACATAGCTTGGCAGTAATGCCCAGCGTCACTTCTTCTACTACCCAGTGTCACTTCTTCCCCTTTTTTTTTCTTTCTTTTCTTTTCGTTTTTATTTTATTTTATGTAGAATGGGTTCCACATGTGGATGATCCACTCCATCCACATTGTTGGCAAGATTTCCATGGATCAAAGGAGTTCAGGATTGGGCAGGTTTCATCATACTCAAACTCAATAGTGGGCCTTAGAAAATTTCAACAATGGGCTTTGTTTTCTTTAATGCGGTCCACTCAAGACTCGAATCTGACTCATTTTTCAGCCCATGGCCTAAAATGGTATGAATAAACCGGTGGACGGCGTGGATTTCATAAATTCATCAAGGTGGGGTCCACGAGTGGAGGGCTCCCCCTCCATGTTGCATGGATGACGTGAGGGGGTGTTATTCACCCACCGTCGCCTGTAATGTGGTCCACTGACAATTGGATCAGCTTGATGTTTGGGCTCTATAGTCAAAATGAGTCAGGAAAATAGATGGATGGTGTTGATTTAACAATCACATTAGGGTGGGTCCCATGAGTGGGAACCGACTCCAAACCTCTCATGCAAGGAGAGTTGGTGACACAGGAACTTTTAAGCCCCTTGCACCTGACGATGTGGCCCATTTAAAACTTGGATTGACTTCATATTTTGGCCCAACGCTTAAATGATTTAAGGGAGCAGATGGACGGCGTGGATTAAACATATGCATCATAGTGGGCCCACGAGTGGAGGTCCAACCCTTCCCTTATGTTCCTAGCATCTGGACACTGGACCCCTTTTTTCATTTAATTTTTATATATATAATGCATGTGGGGTCCACATGAGACATCTACATCGTCCATCGGACTGGCCAACTCATGGTGGGCTAAGAAGCTTTGGATCACATCATTTTTTATGCATTTTCATCATTTAAGTGTACTTTTATAAATTAATAGGTTTAAATAGAAAATAAACATCACAACGGGCCACATAAGGTGGTCCACACTGTGATAATGTGCGGGACACACTCTCCAACAACATAGCCAACTTATGGGTCCCACAAGACCATGAAAGTAAGAAAAAAAAGGAAAGGAAGGGGAAAGAGATCCAGCTACCGGGGGGACCCCGCCACTATGGAGTTTACCACAATTTCAATATGATCAAGGTGAGTCCCACACTTGTGGACCCACCAAAATAGAAAAATCATAAAGAAATGGAGGATTTTAATCCTCCTATGTAGTCACTTCGAAGGATGGACAGTTGGATTGGCTTGGATCGGTGATCATTCGGTCCACCAAGCTCCTCTCCTCCCCTGACCTTCTCTAATCACTCTTCTCTTTTCTCTTACTCTTACTCTCTTAATCCTTCCTAATCCTCTCTCAAGCTCTCTCTTTTCTCTTAATCTATCCCTAATCTTTCTTTCTTTTCTCTCTTTCTCTCTTAATCTCTCCCTAATTTTCTCTATTATTTTTCTCTTACTACTCTTGCTAGAAAATGGTAAAATGAGACGAAGTTAGGGAGTTTTTATGGTAGAGCTTTTTAGGTAGATATGGAATTATGAAAACACAGAGGGGTAAAATGAGGAGAAAAAGAAGGAAAGAATGATGGCTAGCATGGGTAAGGGTATGGTTGCATGAGAAAGGCATGGACTTATTTAACTAATGGGGAGAGAGTGACATGAGTGATGGATGGGTTAATTGATGGATTGATTTAACGACATTGGGATTTGTGCAAGTGGGGGCCCGCGTGCGTTGTGCGGCCCACCTTAGATTGTGCACAAAATTATAACTTCTAATCTATGAACCGAAATGGGGCATGCCACGGGGCAATGGAATCATAGTGCCCGCGCAGTCGCTACGGTACAAGTCTCAGGGTATTGCGGTACTAAAATAGGGTCGCAATCAAAACTTATCGATCTGGTCCACCGAAAACATACCGTCGTCGAAGCAGAAGTGTACGAAAGGTCTCACGAGGTTACGGGTCTTACATGAGGGGTGCTCCCAGCCCCACCATCGCCTCTAATGTGGTCTACCTAATGGTTAGATCATCATGATTTTTTGTCTCCACCGCTAACATGAGTTGGGAGACATATAGATGGTGTGGATCTAAGAAATAAATCACAGTGGGTCCTATAAGTGGAAACCCACTCTTCCAACTCATGCAAAGGGCATCAATGACGCTAGGCTTTTCATCCCGTTAGTTTGCTATAGTGTGGACCACCTAATATATGGATTGGCTTAATCTTTGGCCTTAATTACCAAAATGGGATGGATAATCTGATGGATGGAGTGGACGAAATATAGGCATCATGGTGGGTCCCACGAGTGGAGGCCCCACCCTTTCCCTATCTTTCCTTGCATCTGGACATTGGACAGTTCCAGCATCTCTGACGCTGTAACATCTAGCGTTTGGACTCTTATTATATGTGTGTTTTTTTCATGCATGTGGGGTCCACGTAAGAGATCTACATCGTCCATTAGATCAGCCAACTCATGGTGGGTTGAGGAGCTTTAGATCACATCAATTTTGATGCCTTTCCACCATCCAAATTTGTTGTCCATATCAAAATATTAAATGGAAAATAAATATCACGGTGGACCACATAAGATGGTCCACGCTGTGATAACATGCGGGGTATGCTTTCCACCAGCATAGCCCACTTGTGGGCCCCACAATATTATAATTTTAAAAGAAAGAAGGAAAAAAGAAAGGAAATGAAAGAAAAGCAAGGAATGAGATCCGACCATCTGGGTGGCCCCCGCCACTATGGGGTCCACCATACAATATATACATGATCAATGTGGGCCCCACCCTTTTGGGCATGCCAAATGGAAAGATCATAAAGAAAGGGAGGGTCTTGATCCTCCCATGCACTCACTTCGAAGGATGAATAGTTGGATGAGCTTGGATCGATGATCGGATGGTCCACTAAGCTCCTCTTCACCCCTAATCTTCTTTAATCTCTCTTTTATCTCCTCTATTCCTCTTAACCTCTTGATCTCTCTTAATTTTCCCTCAAGCTCTCTCCTTAATCTTTCTTTCTTTTCTCTCTTTCTCTCTTAATCTCTCCTTAATTCTCCCTAATCTTTTTCTTTCTCTTAATATCTCTCTACTCTTACTAGAAAAATGGTAGAAATGAGAGGGAGTTAGGGGATTTTGTAGTAGAAATTTTAGAATAAGGAGGGAATAAGAAAAAGATGGAGGGGTAGGATGAGGAGAAAAAGAAGGAAAGAATGATGGATGAGCATGGGTAAGGGCACGAGTTGTATGAGCAAGGCATGAGCTTATTTGACTAGTGGAGAAAGAGACATGACTAATGGATGGCTTGATTGATGGATTGATTGATTTGATAACATTGGAATTTGTACAAGTGGAGCCCGTGTGAGTTGCGCAGCCCACCTTGGATTGTGCCAAAACCGCAACTTCTAATATAGGGATTGTAATGGGGTGTGTCATGTAGCGTTGGAATCGTAGTGCCCGCATGGTCGCTAGGATACAAGTCTCACTGTGTTGCGGTACTAAAATAGGGTCGCGATCAAAACTCGTTGATCTAGTTCACCATGAACATGTCGGTGCCAAAGTTAAAGCATGCGAGGTTACGTGTCTTACACCATGAAAGGCTCTTAAGACCGAAGCTCCCCTTGAGATCTCCTCGAAAGACATGTTGGTAGGAAGAAAATTGACAAAGAAAGAAATTTAAAAAAGGGGGAGGAACACAGAGGAGGCGTACCAAAAAGATCAAGACATCAGACGACTATGAGTGAAAAATAGAAGGACCCACTGGACAGAGGGAGAAGAAGATAGGTCGGCAGAGCTCAGACTTTGCTAGACTTGGTGGATGTACATTGAGGAGGAAGCCTCTATTTATAAGCATCCGGGGGGCAATGCATTTAATGACAGCAGCACTTATGAGGGAATGAAGAGATGACTCAATCCACAACCTCCACCACATGGTCGCACATGATTTGCCCAGGAGGAGCATTAAATGACGTACAGACAGGTGTCCACCTGTGAGTCATTTAGGAGACGAAGTGGCACTCACCACTTAGTGCATGACCCCTTGTAGGATGAAACCGCCATAATATCCTTTTCGATTCCCACGACGAGCACTGTCCTTTGCAATTCATGCCTTCATCACTAGCCGATAAAATAGAAAAAAGAAGGACGAATCAAGCTATCTACTTACAATTTAAAATTTTAAACTCCCGTGCACATACATCAATTTGAACTCTTGCTCCTGAGCTCATGAATGTTGAACTTGAAAGTAGGGGGCAATTGTTATGGGAAAAATCAAACTGACACCAACCACATGCGACACGTTGCAAAGAACTAGCAGAGCAACTTTCCTAAGCCATCAACATGTCCACTACCAGGGAAGTCGAGTTGAGCTTCGATGAAGGACTCACCCGCCAAACTAAACCGATTAAGCTCAGAACCTGGTAATGAGATTCATCGACCGACCTGACCATCTCAACCAAGCTATCTGACCAACCCGACCCAATCATCTCGACCGAGCTATCTAACTAATTCGACCTCATTCTTAGAAACCGATGTTCACAACCCTAAGTGCAGGGTCGCGATGTAGTAATAACTCAATGAGACCGAGGTCGAATCCACAGGGACTAAACTTATACGTATTCTGAAAATAACTAGAACTAGAACTAGAATAAGATCTAAACTAAAATATGAAATAAAAGAGAGTAATTCTGAATAAAGTATCAACAATCTAAAAGGAAACTAGAGTGTCAAGGATCCACTTGTAGCTATCAGGATACTACCTCACTTGATTCAATAAACACAACTGGAATCAAAGTCCTCTCCTATCCAGTTGGAAGATATGCAATTAAAGCACAATCTGAACTTCTCATTGAATTAGTTCACACATGAAGGAGTATGGTGATGATTGGAAAGGAATTCAATCATCCACCATGCCCAGCAGATGATGGTGAATCACAAATTTCATCAATCTCACAATCTTAAAAATAGAAAAGAAGATATTCAAAACTATCACAGCATCTGTTGTAATTTAAGTTATAATAAACCATAGAAAACTGAAAATATTCCTTAAATTCAAACTAGAAATCAATAAAGTTCAACATTAACAAGAATCAAAGCAAGATAAACATCCTAACACACAACAAGCTTCACCTCTTAACCCTAGCTAAGAGATTAGCCAAGCAAAGACATGATTGAAACCAAAACTCTTAAAGAAAACATAAAAACTAACTAAAAGAAAATGATTAGGGAAGAAGGAAAGACTCCTTGAAGTTCTCCAACACTTTGCTCCACTCTTCCAACCCTAATTCATGCTTATAACTCCTTGGAGAACCCATATTTATAGCCTTTGTCCGGCCGACTTTGAAAATTTCCTTGAATTTACATAGCGGAGTCACCTTTAGTCAGACCGAAGTCGAGTTCAAGTTGTGATCGGATTCTGTCTCCAATAGTTGCTCGATTTCAGTCATACCAAGCTTGGGTTCGGTTAGACCAAACTTAAGTTTCGTTCGGACCAAATTAACTCCTTTCGGCGCTATAGCTTTTTATGCACTTTTGGTTGCACCGAATCCTTCCTTCGGTCGGACCAAATTTGGTTTCGGTTGAACTAAATTAGCCATGAATTTCATCTTTGGTTGCTAGACTGTTTTGTGTGATTTTGATCGGTTCGAACTGGCCTATTTTTCTGCTGCAGACTTTGTAATCTTCTCCAGTCTTTCGTCATCCTTTGTACTTGGTTTTATTGGATCTTGAGGTCTTAAAATCTTCAATCTTGGTCTCCTGAGATCCACTCCTTTGGTGATTCTTAAGTGTCAAATCCATGCTTTTGACATCCTTTTCAATCCAAGCTATCAGATTCACCTCACTATATAAACATGTATAAAATATACCAATTAAACATTGTCATTTTCATAAAACCAAGATATAAACAGGGAAAAATATGCAATATTTGACACTCAACAACTGACATCGACCTCATAATAGAAATGTCTAGAGAGAATCTCGCATCGTACCAAGATGGGATCTATCCGATGAGAACCTAGTCGAAAATCACGACAACCAAGGTGAAATCAGAGATATTCTCAAAAGCAGATCCCTACTCCAATATGGGCCCCTCCAGTGTATCTGACAGATCCACTAAGATACATGAAAGTGTCCTAGTTTATCAAATTACGTGAGTGTTGAGTTAGTCATACAAGTGAGCCTCAAGCTGAAGATTACAAGACTAAGAACTCAACCAAGAAGAAGTTCAAGCACTCCAAACAGTAACCAAAGCCTCACTTTCCTAACCAAACCCTTGAGGTATATGACCCCATAAAACTTAGTCTTACCCACAACGATCTTTAAAAACATCCTTAGTAAGCGTAGTTTTGATCACTTAGCGTATTAGAGGAAAAAACATGAACTATACAGGAAAAATCATGATTGCATCAATATGCAATTGAGGACAATGTTTGATTGCATCGAAAAATAGGCCCATACAATCCAGCAACAAAATGAACATAAGTTGGGTGTTGCCGATTACATCAAATAGAGTTCAATGACATCGAAATTCAAATTTCGATGGCATCAAACCCACTTCGATTAAATCAACTAAGGGCACTTCCTCTACAAACAAAATACTCTCTAAGTGTTCCTCAGTGTAATCGAATCTTCTTCGATAACATTGAGAGTAAGTTACCTATGGCATCGAAGACTGTTTGATTACATCGAAATATAGGACCAGTTTGTCCAGCAAGCTATAAAGGTATATCCAACATTTTTTATCACAACGAAGACTCTTCGATGTCATCGAACTTCAAAATTTGATAGCATCGAAGGATGATCGATTATATTGAAAAATAGGACAAAACCTTCCAATAACTAAAGGGTAATTTTTCTAAAGAAAATCCAATGTGATCGAGACACCCCTTGATGACATCAAAGTGCACGTCGATGAAATCGAAGGGTGCTCGATAAAATCAAAAAGAATCTGGTTTACACCCAAATGAATCTCTTCATGTAGATAGTCGATGCAATCAGAGAAAGTCCGATAACATCGAACTTCAAATTTTGATGGAATCGAAGACCATTCGTTAGCATCAACAATGTCAGATTTTTGCCCATTTTTTAACCATTAGGATTTAACTTTATATAAACCCATGGGTTACTTCTTGGTAAAATGAGTGAGAATTAAAGAGAGCTTGAGAGAGTTATTGTGATAGTAAATACCCTCATCCTCAAGCCTTCTTTCCCATAAGAGTTCATCATTCAATCCATAGCACAGGAATTTATTGTCATCTTCTTTACTTTAATTGAATTATGAACTCTGGTATTCATTGAGTTTCCAGTAGCACTCTTTTATGGTAAATAATTATGCTGGAATCCTTGAATGATTAGCTCATGTGACTCTTCTCTAAACTCTAAAGAAAAATGATATATTAGAGAAGATCAAACTAAACCCTAAACCAACAACCTCGGAGCATTGATTGGAGCATTAAATGGATGGTTATTGTTCAAGGGAGCTGAAGACTCTTCATCAACAGGAAGATCTTCTTTAACATGTGCTGACAAGGGGCTCATTCACTTACAAGTAAGTATAAGAGTCCAAAGAATCTGAAGCCTCTTCCTTGTGTAGGATTTGGTTTCAAAGTTTGTTCTCAAACTCGCTAAGACCTTTTGTAGGCCTCCGACGGGAGAAAATGTATAGTGTCCTTGTGTAGGACCAATTGCCTTGTGTAGGCATGTGTGTTTGCCTTGTGTAGCATAATGAGTTGCCATGTGTAGGTTCCTAAGGTTGTCTTGTGTAGACTCCTTAGCTAACCTAGTGTAGGTTGTGAAGGTTTATGGTTAACCTGATTTAAAACCATTGGATAGTGAAATCTAGCACACTCTAGGGTGGAGTGCGTCAGCCGGGAGTGGAGTAGGCAAGTAGCCAAACCACTATACATTGCTGCATTTGTGATTATTAATCTTGCCTATATGTATTAATTGGTTGAATGTTTACATTATGCACAATACATGTTTGATATAATGCAACACTTAGATTTCCACTATCCTAGAAGTTGAATGTGAATAACCTCTTGATAAACTTACTTAACTCATACTAAAAATTGGTAGAATTTTCAGTTAAGAAAGATTAAAGTTTTAAAAGTCCTATTCACCCCCATCTAAGACGCTTGGACATATATTTATACTTCAATAGTAGTGGTACTACCGCAATTTCAATTAGTATCAGAGTGGGTTCCTCTTGAAGGGTTTAATAACCTAGAGGGAGATCCTAACTGAAGTTGGAATTATGGCCAAAGGAGAGGAAACTTCAGTCTCTCGACCACCTATCTTTAATGGTTCAAATTATGCATATTGGAAAGCAAGAACGAACTATTTTCTGCAATCCTTGGACCATGATGTTTGGGAAATGGTTGAGAATGGAAATGTGCCACCAACTGAACTAGTGGTACTTGAAAACGGCACAACTGTTACTAAACCTAAACCAAAAGATAAGTGGACGAACTTTGATAAAGAAAATAAAACATATGAAGTCAAAGCTATGAATGCTATTTACTGTGCAGTTTCACAGGAGGTAGCTCTTTTGGCTAAACGGTTCAAAAGATTCTTTAACAAGAACGGTGGAAAACCATACAACTGCAGGAAGTATGGTCACATATCCACAGAATGTCCCACAAAAAAAATCAAAGGGAAAGGCTATAGTAGCCACGTTGGATGACACCGATGACTCCAACTCAGAAACTAATGAGTCTGAGAGTGATGGAGACCAAAAGTCACTAAAAATACTCATAGACTCCACCCCTACGTTCATTCCCAATTCAAAAAATGATGATGAGATGGATGAGTACAATGTTGAGGATGTCAAAATTGAAAGAGAAACTACTGATTAAAATCTTACAATTAAGAAACTAATCAAGAAAATTGATCATCTAGAATCAGAAATTGAGAAACTAAAAAGAGAAAACAAAAAACTAAGACTAGATGTAGAAAAATCCGATCTCATAGTTGAACTTACTTGTAAGTTTACTCAAAGTAATGAAAAGTTAAAAAGACTTCTAGGCTTGGGAAGGAACTCTAAAAATATGAGAGGCCTAGGGTATGAAACAGATAAATCTAACTCCATTCTTATACCACCTATGATGATCAAAACAACTGCCTCAAGTAGCAAATAGGCAAGTCTATTATGCCATACATGCGAAGAGATAGGGCACTACAAATTTGAATGCCCTACACTAAAATAGTCTCACTCCACTTTTGGGTTGGGTAAACCAAATCCGAACGGAAAAATGATGCAAAAATCATGAAATTCTCCAAAAAAAAATATCTAAATTAGTTACCTAAAGAATTCAAAGCACCTATGGATAACACTCTAAAAAGGAAATCGAAACTTCATGCTCAAAGAAAGTGGTTACCAAATGGGTGATATTAAATAAAAACAATTGTCTGACGAGTCATGATAAACTTAACTCAGGCACTTGTAGTGGTTGCTCCAAGTGAAACAAGTGATGACCATGATCCATTCCCCTGATAACTCTGAAATGTGATAATGGGTCAGTCACATCAAAAAGGGACTCCATCAAGAAAAATAAGCAAAGAACAAAAAGGTTGAACTTCTTAAGGACTAAAGATGCTTCAATGATTAAGGGACCAAAACACAATCTTCACAATATCTCCCTAGATTAATGATTAAGAACTACACATCATCTTATTCGAAACTATGTACAGGAACTTAAACCTCATAGGTAAATGAATATAAAGACATGTGCATAAGTAACGGTCAATATGGTTGATTAAACTCATGACAAAGATGGTCCCTCAACCGAGGTAGAGAATGATGTCGATCCATACATAATAGGTAAATCCGCTCACAAATCCACCTCTCCTCTCTGTTTTTGATGAAATTGGTATGTGTTGTACAAGTATTCTAGATAGAAAATTGCCTTGAATTTATGCAACAAAGTCACCTCCAGTTGGACCAAGTGAGTTCGAGTTGTGATCGGATTCTATCTTCAATGGTTGCCTGATTTCAGTCACACCAAGCTTAGGTTCGATTAGACCGAACTTAAGTTTCGGTCAGATCGAATTAACTCCTTTCAATGCTAGAGCTTTTTGTGCACTTTTGATCATATCGAATCCTTCCTCCCATTGGACTGAATTTGGTTTCGATCGAACCGAATTAGCCCTGAATTTCATCTTTGGTTGCTGGACTGTTTTGTGTGATTTTGGTCAGATCGAACTAGCCTAATTTTCAGCCGCAGACTTTGTAATCTTCTCCAGTCTTTGTTCATCCTTTGTAATTGGTTTTATTGGATCTTGAGGTCTTAAAATCTTCAGTCTTGGTCTCCTAAGATCCACTCCTTACTTTGGTGATTCTTAAGCATCAAATCCATACTTTTGACATTCTTTTCAATCCAAGCTGTCAGATTCACCTCGCAATACAAACATGTATAAAATATACCAATTAAGCATTGTCATTTTTGTAAAACCAAGATATAAATAGGGAGAAATATGCAATATTTGACACTCAACAACCGACATTGACCTTGAAATATAAATGTCTGAAGAGAGCCTTGTATCGTACCAAGATGGGATCTATCCGATGAGATCTTAGTCGAAAATCACCACAACCAAGGTGAAATCAGAGATATTCTCAAAAGCAGATCGCTACTCCAATACGGGCCCCTCTAGCGTATCCGACAGATCCATTGAGATACGTAGAGTGCCTAAAGAACCTATAAATATGCCCCATGTCTTAAGTAAAAGGTACGTACAAAAATCCTAACTCCAACCACACTTGCTATAGGTTTATCTACCTGACTTAGGCATCGGAGGGTCCTGGCCATAATCGGCACCTTATTGTCCCTTGTTCTCTACTACTGCAGGTACTCAGTAGTCTACATAATAAGCTACAGGTTCAACAAGATTCTAGTGATACCACAAAACAATCGACAAACTCCCCGAGCAAACTGGTAAGCTCAACCTTGTCTTATGGCCAACGCATCCCACTGATAAAAGTTGGCTTAGGATCTTACTCGGTTCTAAAAGTACCCTGGTTTGTCAATTACGTGTAAGTTGAGTCAGAGAGTTAGGAGAGCCTCATATGAGGATTGATCAAGCTATTGCCTAAACCAGATATGTGTTCCGAGCCCGTCACAGGTAAATCATGCCTCACATCCTAAATCCTAAAGCACCCAAGTAAACAAAAGCCCTAAAAGACTTAGAACAACATAAGATGAAATAGTTTGAAAACTTAAGTTTCAAACAGGAAAATCTTCTAAGTTTTTTAGCAAAGTTCGATAATATTGAGTCTGTGTTAATGACATCGACCACTCTTGTTCGATGACATCAAACAGTTCTCGATGATATCGAATTAGGTCCTTTATGTCCAGCAACCATAAAGTAATTTGGATAAAATGTTCGATAAATCGAACATTCATTCGATGATATCAACCATCAGTGATCGATGACATTAAAGGTCAGTCAATTATATCGATAGACTTAGAGCATTATCTAGCAAAGTCTTGGAAAATATTTTGATACTACTCAAGGAATCGAAACTAAATCGATGCCATCGATATTCAAATCATGATGTCATCGATAGGATCTCAATAACATCGAATCAAGGATAAGTTTTGTCCAGCAAGGTTCAAAGGAAAATCATCTAAAATGTTCGAGGAATCGACACATTACTCGATGTCATCAAAATTCAAATCACGATGATATTGAGGGAGCCTCGATGACATCGAATCTGGTCAAAACTATTCTAACAAGCTTATGAGGAAAATATGAGGAAATGATCAAGGAATTGAGAGAGTCTCGATGTCATCATAATTCAAAAATCGATGATATCGAAATAGGATCTATGTCATCGATCCTCAGCTAGAAGAGTTCTAAGTTTATCTTCAGTTGAGTTCGTATCATCGAGCCTAGAGTCGATGTCATCAAAAGTATACATTTGATGATATTGAATAAGGACCGATGACATCGAACTCAGTCAGTCTCTGATAACATTATTACCATTGAAACTTTTTGTCTATATAACGAAAGCTTGCTCTTGGTTGCAAAATAGAGAAAAAGTGAGAAAGCTTTGAAAGAGTAATTGCATACCACTTACCCTACGCCCTTTTTCTCATGGGAGTTCATCTTTCAATCCACCCTCATCATTGACATTCAATAGAGTCAATTAGTGAATGAACTTCCTCATTTAAGGATCATCCAGCTACCTTCTTAATAGTAAATCATTGAGCTGGGATCCCTTGAATGCTTAAGAGTTTGGAATTACTCCGTCTCTCAAATGAGTAATATTCATTAGAGTAGTTCCAACAAAACCTTGACCCAACCCGTCACCTTACATTGGAGCATCATCAATATTACAGATTAAGGGAGCTGGAGAATCTTCGTCATCAAAGGAGGAGCTCTTCATCAACATGTAGAGCATGGCTCATCTACTTATCTGTAAGTCATTAGCGTGCAGAGACCCTGTTGATTATTTCTTATGTAGGATTGGATTACAAGTATATCTTACCCTTTTAAGCCCTCTAGGAGGCATCCAACGGGAGAGTACGTTTGGGTGCTATGTGTCAACCATTGCCCTTGTATAGGGCATCAACTCAGGTCCTTTATGTAGGTCCTTAGCCTATGTGGCCTGAAACCTAGGTTCCTTATGTGGATCATTGGGTTGTGTGGCTTAAACTCGAGGTTCCTTGTGTGGATCCTTTGCTCTTGTGTAGGGCATAAAACCCAGGTGCTTCGTGTTGACCTTTGCTCTTGTGTAGGGCATGAACTTATGTCTTGTGTAGGCATGTCTAGGTTCCTTATGTAGGTCCTAGAGTCAACCTTGTGTAGGTTGTAAAGGTTAGAGTGAACTTGATTTAAAACTTCCATTAGTGAAATCTGGTACACTTAGGGGTTGAGTGCGTCCGCCGGGAGTGGAGTAAGCACATAGTTGAACCACTATAAATGATTGTGTTTAGGATTGATGTTTACGTATTCATTTATTATGCTTACTTTGAATGCTTACATGAAACATGATAACATGAAGGTTTAGAATTACTAAGAATCACATCTCACACACATTGTCCCATTATTCATCCATCGTAGACTAATTGCTAAATCATGTTTAATTATTAAGTAGTCTTGTGATTGGATCCTCTACTTGGCTTGGAAGCCATTAGAGTTAAAGTATATCTTGATAGTCGCACATTATATCAAGATCTAGTAAATAGGATTCTTAATTATCAAGAAAAGTTTATAAAGTCCTATTTACCCCCCTCTAGGACACTTTCGTCTATTCTAACTTCTACTACTGTGGTCTTTACTGCAATTTTAATTGGTATCAGAGCGGGTCTCTCTTAAGGGCTTAACCGCCTAGAGAGTGATCTTTACTGAAGTTGTGAAGTTATGGCTATTAGAGTAAGGCTAGAGGATCAAACTGCAAGTACTATCAAATGTAAAAATAGTTAGACCAATTGCCTAGTGATTCATACTGCTCTTAAAGCCGACAATAGTTTTAAATGGTATCTTGACAGTGGATGCTCTAAACACATGACTGGAGATCAAACTCATTTTTGCAATTATTCAGAGTTTGATGGTGGGTCAATCACGTTTTGGAGATGGGAGCTCCACTAAAATAATTGGGCATGGAGCAATAGTTGGCCTTGGACTCCCCAAAATAAAAAATAAAAAATGTGCTGTGTAGAAGGCTTGAAGAATAATCTTCTCACTATCTCTCAAATTTGTGACAAAGAACATCTAGTCATGTTCTCAAAAGATGTGTGTAGAATCTTAGATCATACAGGAAAACCTATCATGAAAGGTCTACGCACAAGTGATAACTACTACATCATTGAAAGTAGTGAAGAAAATGTACTATCCACAAAATGTCAAATGGGCTATGCAGAACAAGTCCAAACTGTGGCACCAAAGACTGGGACATGTCCACTATCGTAACTTGGCCATGTTGAGTTCAAAGAATCTGGTAAGAGGACTTCCTAAGATTAAGAAGGTGGAGAAAATTATGTGGTGACTGACTGTCTAAAAGGTAAACAGATAAAAGTGGGACCCAAAAAGACCACCGCCATAGCAACATCTAAGCCACTAGACTTACTACACATGGACACAATGGGTCTCACCAAAGTTGAAAGTCATGGTAGAAAAAGATATTTCTTGGTGGTAGTAGATGATTACTCCAAGTTTACCTGGGTTGCTTTTCTTCAAGAAAAATCAGATGCATTTGATGAATTTGTGATTTTAGCTAAGCGACTTCAGAATGAAAAAGGATACAGCATAAACCGTATCAGGAGTGATTACGGTGGTGAATTTGAAAATGATCGATTTCAAAGATATTGTGATGAGAATGGAATTAGTCATGAATTCTCAACCCCAAAAACTCCACAACAAAATGGAGTTGTTGAAAGAAAGAATCGAGTACTGTGGGAAATGGGGTCAGTTATGCTAAATGGAAAAGATATAGCCAAAAGCTTCTGGGCCGAAGCAGTTAATACTGCCTACTATATAATAAATAGAGTATATCTGAGAGCAGGTTTAAACAAAATGCCTTATGAGCCATGGTACGAGAAACAACCTAGTGTGAAATACTTCCACATCTTTAGCATTAAATGTTATATTTTGAAAGACAGAGAACACCTAGGTAAATTTAAATCTAAAAGTGATGACGGCATCTTTCTTGGGTATGCCCTAAATAGTCATGCTTATAGAGTGTACAATCTAAGGACTCTCACCATTCAAGAATCTATTAATGTGGTTGTTGATGACCAACCTCATGAAGAAGAAAATCTTTTGAATGATCTAGATGATGATGTGGATTCATGCGTTCTAGGTAAATCTGGTGACAAGATCCCTTCCTATAATGAACCGCAACCGTCGACCAACATACCCATCACTAAGGATCATCCCCTCAATCAGATCATTGGAGATCCTAATGACGGTGTAAGAACTCGACATCAGATAGAGAGCATCTATAGCCATTTCTACTTCACCTTAAAGATTGAACCTAAAAATATTATAGAAGCACTTCAAGATGAATATTAGATCAATGCTATGCAAGAAGAGCTTCAACAATTTAAGAGAAACAAGGTATAACAACTGGTTCCTAGGCCAAATGATACTAACATCATTGGAACCAAATGGATCTTCAAGAACAAATCTGATGAATCTGGCAATATAATTAGAAATAAGGCAAGACTAGCGGCACAAGGATATTCACAGATAGAAGGGATTGATTTCGATGAAACATTTACCCCTGTAGCACACCTCGAGTCAATTAGGATTCTCCTATCTATTGCATGTGCATTAAAATTCAAACTATTTCAAATGGATGTCAAAAGTGAATTTCTTAATGGGCTACTTGAGGAAGAAGTATATGTAAAACAACCTAAGGGAATTTTAAACCCCAAGCATCCTCAGCATGTCTATAGGCTAAGCAAAGCACTTTATGGACTCAAACAAGCACCTTGAGCATGGTATGAACGATTAACGCAATTCCTTTTGAACCATAGATTTTGTAGGGGTAGTGTTGATGAAACACTATTCACGTAAAAGATAGAGAATTCATTGCTCATTGCTCAAATCTATGTGGACAATATAGTCTTTGGCTCTACATGCGAAGATACTACTCATAGGTTTGCCGAACTCATGAAATCCGAATTTGAAATGAGCATGGTAGGTGAACTAAATATCTTCTTTAGGCTACAGGTAAAGCAAATGTACAATGAAATATTTATATGTCAATCTAAGTATGCAAAAGATTTAGTAAAAAGATTCGGGCTTGAATCTGGTTGTACCTATCATACCCCTATGAGTACCACACTCAAACTTTCCAAGGATGTAAATGGTAAACGTGTGGACCAACATTTGTACCAAAGTATGATAGGAAGCCTACTATATCTCATGGCCGGTCGTCCAGATATGGCTTTTAGCGTGGGTGCATGTGCACGATATCAGGCAAACCTAAAAGAATCCCACCTATCAGCAATTAAAAGAATCATCAAATTTATGGCTGGAACAACCACCTTCGGTCTATGGTACCCATTCGAAACTTCAACCATTATTGTTGGGTACTTTGATGCTGATTAGGCTGGTAATATAGATGATCGTAAATCAACCAGTGGTGGGTGTTTCTATATCAGAAATTGTTTGGAATCTTGGCAGAGCAAGAAACAAAATTCGATATCCCTATCCACTGCCGAGGCTGAATACATCGCAGCAGGTATTTGTTGTGCACAACTTATCTGGATGAAACAAATGTTGCTGGATTACGAGATTGAGCAAACCATGATGATCCTTTTCGATGATAACACAAGTGCCATTAATATTTCAAAAAATCCAATTCAACATTCAAGGACTAAGCATATTGACACCCGTCACCATTTTCTTTGAGAGCTTGTTGAAGACAAGATCATTGTGCTGGACTATGTGTCTACAAAAGACAACTTGCCAATATCCTTACCAAGCCTCTAGATACAAACAGTTTTGGTGATCTTTAGAAGTCCGTTGGCTTATGTGCTATTTGATCAAATGCACAGTTAAAATGATCTATATATGCACATCTGAGAACTAAGGTCCTCCCTTTTGAAATAGGGAACATAGAAGTTGCCCTAACCTTGGTTAAACGTACACATGCAAAATAGGCATATTTCCATGTACTAATGTCCACATCATATGTCAAAGAAAATCAAAAATTCAAATTTTTGGAAGTCGATGTCATCGAGTCAATATCGATGACATCGAACTCATCTGGACTATAACACATCGTTGTGGAATTCAAAACGTCTAGACACGTCCTTCGATGACATCGAAACCACTCGATCGAACTCATCTAGACTATAACACATCGTTGCGAAAGTCAAAACGTCCAGACACGTCCTTCAATGACATCGAAACCACTCAATGCCATTGACGTTTCTCAGAAATATAAAAAGTCGTGTCCCGAGAAAATCTATTGGTTATTTCCAACGATCATTGGACCAAAGTTCAATGCCATTATGAGTCCGTACTCAATGACATCAAATCAAAGTCGATATCATCGGTGAGTTGTGTATAAAGTTGGGCAAGTATAAAGAAAATCTAAATCAAAAACTTTCTCTGGATTTTGGTCTTCTTCATTCCGTCTATTTAAAGGAGAGTTCTTTGCTAGAAGGAGGAAGGATGGTGAAAGGAAAAGGTAAGAAACTTCTTGATTCTTCTAAAGGTAAAAAATCTAGGAATGATAACCCGGTTGCACATGGGTCTCCTCTCAAACAACAAGAGTGGGAGCAGGCTGTTGTTGTTGAACGTGTTAACCTTCACAGCTATATTGAATCATATGGAGTGGACCTCATGATGGAAATCATCGGATGGTAGAAAATATTAAAACTTGGTGGACCTTACCAACATGCTCAAATCCAGCATTTTCTTCAATGCTACCACTCTATTTCTGAACATCCACAAAGTGTTAGCCTTGCGATTGGGAATCAACACAAACTCATCACCCCAGTACTCCTCGGACGCATGTTGGATATGGAAGTTACGGGAATACCGGTCACTGAGTGCAACTTAAACACCCTAGGAACGTGGGGGGAAATAACGCGTGCACTATGTAAAGTCTCACTATTCCTAGAACTGAGGGAAACACTCTTCATGTTAAACATCTTGAGACCACATACATGATCATGCACAACATTTTTGGTGCGAATGTATATCCGTGTGACATATTAAGAACAAATCTCTCTCCTTTCATACTCAACGTCTTGTATGACGTTTATCTAGAGATCCCCATATGCCTACCTACCCTCTTGATAGGATAATTGATTCGCATTATCCACGGAGACTACCTTGACACTCTGCCTTTCCCATCCCTTATTTGTAAACTAGAACGATTCCTAGGACTACCATCCTCCTCTAATGTGATGCAACCAAAGGTGTGGTTCGATGAAGATGCATTTCAACAATGGTACCTGACCAACATCTATCAACCGGAAAGTCAGCCTCCTACCCGTAGAGTAGAAGATAGTTAGCGCTCGACGCCATGGGACTTAAATCGCATGCCGCTCAATAGTCCAGAGCCTGTCAATCGCCAGAAGTTCAGTCAGAACAAGCTTAGACGCCAGCTACTGAATGGGCAAGCTGGCATTGAAGACCATCTTCGTCAATGTGAGAAGTGCCTAACCGGGGTGGAGGAGATTCTCACTGTAGTACAACGTACTACGCAACAAGTTGTTGACTTGCTGATAGAAGGAGAGGTTAGGGCACCGTAATCAGTGCCTATATATTAAGTTGGCCAATCTGTGTTAAACATTCTTTTGGTGTGCCCCAGGATGGGGAAATTGGTTGGATATTTCCTTTTGTTGTTTTGATGACATATGTCCATGGTTGGGCCAGCTGACATTTCTTTTTTAATGCTTTAAAATATTCATACTGCCAAGCATGGGCAATTTCTGTGCTTTCATGAATGATGATATTTCTCAAGCTTGAAATTCAGTTGTTTATGAGAATGAATCTTGTATGCAAGATGCTGAATTTTGCATATTATATGCTCGTAGAAATGAATACTAACAATGGGATGATGATTAGTTTATATGCTCCTAAAACAGATTTACTTTTGATTATTAAAAGATGATTTTAATGCTCTATTTCCAATGCATATGTGCTTATTATGTCTCTTCTAGAATACCGTATAATTTGATATCTATCTTATGCATTTTCGAACTGTATAGAGTGAAGTCTGTCGCCTTTATGTTATGAGGCTTCCCTAAATGGCCTTCCTATATTGATTCTCCCAGTGTTTTCCAATTTAACTTTAGTCAATATGCTTACGATTGGTATATTCTAACCTTTGTCAATGACTGAAAAAATGGGGAGAACAAATCCCACCATGAGAACAATTGTATATGGTTTATATGCATGGTGATACAGGTTATAGGGGGAGCAGTTGTAAGGAGATAGGAGGAGCAGCTACATGAAGACTTTGTCTTATGTGTGAACTCAAATTGACTATATGTAAAATTGTAGTTCATGTAAACACAATTTAGGGTGTTGTTCTAGGTATTGTACGAGGTGTTTTGTGTTTTGTCATATAATTAACAAAGAGGGAGATTGAAAGTGCCCTGGTTTGTCAATTAGCGTTTAAGTTGAGTCGGTGAGCCAGGCGAGCCTCATATGAAGATTGATCAAGCTATCCCCTCAACCAGATGTGTGTTCTGAGCCCGTCATAGGTAAATCAAGCCTCACATCCCAAATCCCAAAACACCCAGGTAAACAAAAGCCCTAAAAGACTTAGAACAATATAGGATGAAATAGTTTGAAAACTTAAGTTTCAAACAAAAAAATCTTCTAAGTTTTTCAGCAAAGTTTGATGATATCAAGTCTGTGTTAATGACATCGAACACTCTTGTTCAATGAAATTGAACAGTTCTCGATGATATCGAATTAGGTCTTGAAAAGGCCTAGCTATATGTCCTAGAGGGGGGGTGAATAGGACATGCCAAATAAAACTTATAACAGCGGAATTAAAAAGAATATGATAGCCAAAATAAATCACAATGCAAGAAAGTAAAATAACCTCAAAATTCAGATCTTGAGAGGTTGATACAAATGTTGTTCTAAGGACAACCTTACACCAAAAACCAGAGTTTATGGTAGGACAACCTTATTTCTAGAAAGATCTTTGTATCAAATCTCAAACCAAAGAGGAATACAGAAATAAATACAAACTGAATTGAAATAAATTGTAATCACAAATGTATTGTTCTAGGGACAGCCATACACCATAAAAATGGCAGGGCAACCTTACTGGAACAACTTTTAAAGGAAATTGAATATCAAGCTGATAAAGGAATAGCAGAAAATAAATTCTAAACTATTACAAAATTCTCACAATGCTTGAATTAAATGATTACAACATTCACCACCATACATACATCCCACAAAAGAATAATTAAAGATCAGAAGTATAAATCATTCAACCACAACACAAGGGATTATAGTGGTTCGTGTGTGTTCACCAACTGTTAAACAACAGCCACACAGAATGCTACTCCACTCCTAATATCCTCACACAGGGATATTAGCGTTCACTAACAAAATAGGTTTTCCCAAGTTCACCCAAAACCTTTACAATTGTGTCTTTGTCGTGGGCTTACATAATTAAAAACCCATCTTCTAAGTTTTTCTGGCTCTCCTGAGATAACCAATACAACAAGATTTTTCCGCAAATCTTGAAAGAAACCAAAACATAAAGGAATTTACAATTAAATGTAAAATACCGATTATCTCCTTCGTTGTAACAGCCTAGAACTAAGTCGAGTAGATGATTGAATGTCCAAGTTCAATGTCCAAGACTCAATTACAATGGTTCTAATTCTAATAGATTTTAAATTAAACCAAATAGGGCTTGCCTTAATTGATTTTGATTCCAAAGAAAGGAAATAACAATTCCTCTTATCAAATTAGATTGGAATAGCGAAACAAAATCAATTAAATAAATCTAAGGAAAGAGAATATTAAATAAGCACACTTAGCTTAGATGAAGCACCAGAATTATCTCTCGAAGTTCGACGAAGATTGGCTTAAATGAATTAATTAATTTGATGATTTCTTCCGAGATTCGTGCACTATTTATAGGTGAGTAGATCGCGTCTTCGATGGTCTAGGAGCTCTTCGACTAGTCGAAGCGAAGCTAGGATTAAAAATCAGGCGCGATAAGCTTTGACCTTTCTACGACGGTCAAAGGTCTCCTTCGATCGTCGTAGGTCACCTTCGATCGTCGAAGGTTTCCTTCGACTAGTCAAGGATGAAAAACATCGTTGGATTTTGAGTCGAAGATTTTCGATCGTCAAAAATTTTTTCCCACAACCAATTCGACTGGTTGAACAGTTTCCTGGACTAGTCGAAGCCTAACAGATTTTATCCGAAAATTTGTAACAAACTCACGACTAATCGAGGAATTTCTTAGACTGGTCGAAGCAACTCTAGGACTAGTCGAAGAAGGCCTAGGACTAGTTGAAGAACAGACCAAACTCATGTAAAATAAACATTCGATTTACGTATCCAAAGTGACCTACATCTAAGGTCAACCTAAGGTCAGTCAAACCTCAACCATGAAGTAAGGACATTGAAACATTAGGAACTAGTGATCTTGAAGTATGAGCCTTGAAGTCTTGATGTAGTTCAATCTTGAAATCTTGATGTAGCTCAATCTTGAAAGTATCTTGAGTTCTTTACAAACTGCCTTGTACTCTTCTTGAAGTCTTACAGCTTGAGTCTTGTCTTGTGAGCAGTTCTTGCATTCAAGATTGATCCTTGTACTTGTGAGCTTTGCTTGTTGTGAGCTTAGCTTGTTTATGAATGTTGATCCTTGAGAGAGCTTCACTTATGCAAGTTATATATAACAGTGATTTTGGCACCACAAATTTGACAACAGACAGGGATATAAACTATAGCACTTACAGGTCTTTTATGTCCAGCAACCATAAAGTAATTTGGACAAAATATTCGATAAATCGAACATACATTTGATGATATCGACCATCAGTTATCGATGATATTGAAGGTCAGTCGATTATATCGATACACTTAGAGCATTGTCTAGTAAAGTCTCAGAAAATATTTTGATACTGCTTGAGGAATCAAAACTGAATCGATGCCATCGATATTCAAATCACTATGTCATCGATAGGATCTCGATAACATCGAATCAAGGATAAGTTTTGTTCAGCAAGCTTCAGAGGAAAATCATCTAAAATGTTCGAGGAATCGACACATTACTCGATATCATCAAAATTCAAATCACGATGATATCGAGGGAGTCTCGATGACATCGAATCTCATCAAAACTATTCCAGCAAGTTTATGAGGAAAATCATGAGGAAATGATCGAGGAAGTGAGAGAGTCTCGATGTCATCATAATTCAAAAATCGATGATATCGAAATAGGATCTATGTCATCGATCCTCAGCTAGAAGAGTTCTAAGTTTATCTTCAGTTGAGTTCGTATCATCGAGCCTAGATTCGATGTCTTCAAAAGTATACGTTCAATGATATCAAATAAGGTCTGATGACATCGAACTCAGTCAGTCTCTGACAACATTATTACCGGTGGAACTTTTTGTCCATATAACGAAAGCTTATTCTTAGTTGCAAAATAGAGAAAAAGTGAGAGAGCTTTTAGAGAGTAATTGCATACCACTTACCCTAAGCCCTTTTTCTCATGGGAGTTCATCCTTCAATCCACCCTCATCATTGACATTCAATAAAGTGGATTGGCGAATGAACTTCCTCATTCAAGGATCATCCAGCTACCATCTTAATAGTAAATCATTGAGCTGGGATCCCTTGAATGCTTAAGAGTTTGGAATTACTCCGTCTCTCAAATGAGTAATATACATTAGAGTAGATTCCAACATAACCTTGACCCAACCTGTTGCCTTACATTGGAGCATCATCAGTGTTGTTGATCAAGGGAGCTGAAGAATCTTCGTCATCAAAGGAGGAGATCTTCATCAACGTGCAGAACAGGGCTCATCTACTTATTTGTAAGTCATTAGAGTCTAGAGACCCTGTTGATCATTTCTTGTGTAGGATTTGGTCCCCCTTTCGAGCCCTCATAGGAGGCCTCCGATAGGAGAGTACATTTAGGTGTTGTGTGTTGACCCTTGCCCTTGTGTAAGGCATAAACTCAGGTCCTTGGCCTGTGTGGCCTAAAACTTAGGTTCCTTGTGTGGATCATTGGCCCGTGTGGCCTAAACCCGAAGTTCCTTGTATGGATCCTATGCTCTTGTGTAGGGCATAAAACCCAGGTGCTTCGTGTTGACCTTTGCTCTTGTGTAGGGCATAAACTTATGCCTTGTGTAAGCATGTCTAGGTTCCTTGTGTAGGTCCTAGAGTCGACCATGTGTAGGTTGTAAAGGTTAGAGGTGAACCTGATTTAAAACCTCCGTTAGTGAAATCCGATACACTCAAGGGTTGATTGCATCCGCCGGGAGTGGAGTAGGCACATAGTTGAACCACTATAAACGATTGTGTTTGGGATTGATGTTTGCGTATTCATTTATTTTGCTTACTTTGAATGATTACATGAAATGTGATAACATGAATGTTTAGAATTGCTAAGAATCACATCCCACACACAATGTCACATTATTCATCCACCGTAGACTAATTGCTAAATCATGTTTAATTATTAAGTAGTCTTAAGTTTAGATCCTCTACTTGGCTTGAAAGCCATTAAAGTGAAAGTAAGTATATCTTGATAGTCACACATTATATTAAGATTTGGTTAATAGGATTCTTAATTATCAAAAAAAGTTTAAATAGTCCTATTCACCGCCCTCTAAGACACTTTCGCCTATTCCAACTTCTACAACTGTGGTCTTTACCATAATTTCAAGTTCCTAAGTTCACCTCAACCAAGGGGTCTTGAACTTGGGCTTGGGAGTCTTCTAGCTTGTTAGGTGCTTCCTTTAATTCCATCTCTTCTTCATCGATTAAGATAATTGTATTGGCCATATTCATTGTAAGGCCCGTATCCTAGTCCATACTGTTCCGTCAACTCCCGTGATCCTTCCCGACAAATTTTGGCAACCCACAACCTATGATCAATATGTGCACGTGACCCTAAGTCATATCCCGTAGATCTAAGCAGACTCCATCTGAGACTTGTACCTTTACGACTGCACCGTCGCCACGGTTCTGACGCCGCGTATTACGCGCCGAGGTGATACCCGGGCCAGGAGATGTGGGCCCGCGATTAGTTCGAGAAAACGCCGCGCATTTGCAATCCCAAGAGAATCTCTACAACATGTCAAATCAATCCCATCAATCACCTCTCATGTCAAGTACAAAACCCCATCCCCAAGCAATCCCAAAGTCAAAGCAACTCATCCCTCACATGTCAAAGTACACATCACCCATCACTCACCTTTTCACCCATCACACCCATCCCTCTCTCTTACAACCTCTCTCTCATCTCTCTCTCTCCCATTCTCCTAAGCAAGAGAGGTGCACGTCCAAGCCTCCCAAGTGAGAAAAGTGAGTTGTGTGTGGCCCACTTCCTCTCCCAAAATCCTTCATCCTAACCCTTCATCTCTCATCATCTTCCATCAAAGAGGGACACAAGAAAATCGGCGTTCCATCGGACCAAGAAGATCAAACGGTGGGTGCTAAATATACCTAGATTTAATGTTTTGATGATGGACCAAGTGAGGCCTAACGATTGATGGTATGGATCTCACTTTGGACCTTAGGTGTGGCCGATGGCCCACCTTGATCCTCATGATCATTCCATGATGGGGCCATTTTCCATGGACCCCATCATGATGTTTATTTTCCTCATATGAATAGGGTCATCTAGACCTTGCATTTTGGTGGAGAAAGGATCTCCACCGTTGATTTTGATCGGTGGGCCCACATGTAATGGGACCCACTTGATATATGTTTTAATGTATGGAAGGGAGGGCCTATAGTGCCGGGGTCCCTCCATCACTCAGTCTTTCTCACTCTCTCTCTCTTTCATATCTTTGGTGTGATGATGTGGCCATGTGGCCCACCCGGATGGACCCCACCTTGATGTGTGTCTTATCTACACCATCCAGCTATTTGGTAGCCCACCTGTAGCATGTCTGTAGGTGGGGCCCACCTTATATCTGTGTTACCCAAACCGTCCAGCGTCCAGGGACGCTGGACGTGGCTAGATAGTGAAGTATGAACTGACGATGAGGTGTACCGTCCAACAACCAAAAAGAGATATCAACTTGATTCCAAACTTGGGGTGGGCTGCTCATGTAGACCCCACCTTGATGTATAAATTAAATCCATGACGTTCATCTAATTTCTTAGATCATTTTAGGTATTGAGCCGAAAAATGAAACTAATCTGAATCCCAGGTGGGCCATACCACAAATGTTAAGGGGCTGGGTTACCCACGTCATTTCCTACTTTTTGCATGGGAGGTTTGGAGTGAGTTTTCACTCATGGGACCCATATTGATATATTTCTTAGATCCACACCATACGTCCATTTTCTGGCACATTTTAGCCATGAAGCCCAGAAATCTATTCGATCCAACCATCAGGTGGACCACACCACAACCGATGGTGGTAGTGGGAGCACCCCTCACGTTAACCATGTAGACGTGGGGTGGGGGCGTCCCAACCATGGACCCCACCTTGATGTATTTGTTTAATCCATGCCGTCCACCACCTTCCCCATGTAGTTTTAGGCTATGAGTTGAAAAATGAGATAAATCTTAGTTCTTAGTGGACCGCACTGAGGGAAACAAAGTCCCACTATTGGAACCTTATAATACCTACTGTTGTGTGTATAAGTGGTGAACCTATCCATCATTAGACTCCTTTGGTCCATAGAGAGCTGGTTGATATAATAGACGGGCCCCACATAGTAGAATAAAATAAAAATAAAGGAAGAAAGAGAAGAAGAAGAAAAAGGTTAAGTCCCTGGACTCTATTGTCCAATGACGATGAGGGTGGAAACTGAAAAGGCCAAGCTATGTCCTAGAGGGGGGATGAATAGGACAATGCCAAATAAAACTTATAACAGTGGAATTAAATAGAATATGATAGCTAAAGTAAATCACAATGCAGGAAAGAAAAACAGCCTCAAAATTCAGATCTTGAGAGGTTGATACAAATGTTATTCTAAGGACAACCTTACACCAAAAACCAGAGTTTATGGTAGGACAACCTTATTTCTAGAAAGATCTTTGTATCAAATCTCAAATCGAAGAGGAATACAGAAATAAATACAAACTGAATTAAAATAAATTGAATCACAAATGTATTGTTCTAGGGACAGCCATACACCATAAAAATGGCAGGGCAACCTTGCTGGAACAACTTTCAAAAGAAATTAAAATATCAAGCTGATAAAGGAATAGCAGAAAATAAATTCTAAACTATTACAACATTCTCACAATGCTTGAATTAAATGATTACAACATTCACCACCATACATACATCCCACAAAAGAATAATTAAAGATTAGAAGAATAAATCATTCAACCACAACACAAGGGATTATAGTGGTTCGCCTGTGTGTTCACCAACTGTTAAACAACAGCCACACAGAATGCTACTCCACTCCTAATATCCTCACACAGGGGATATTAGCGTTCACTAACAAAATAGGTTTTCCCAGGTTCACCCAAAACCTTTACAATTGTGTGTTTGTCTGTGGGCTTACACAATTAAAAAACCCCTCTTCTGAGTTTTCCTGGCTCTCCTCAGATAACCAATACAACAAGATTTTTCTGGCAAATCTTGAAAGAAACCAAAACAGAAAGGAATTTACAATTAAATGTAAAATACCTGATTATCTCCTTCGTTGTAGCAGCCCAGTAGAACCAAATCAGAGTAGATGATTGAATGTCCAAGTTCAATGTCCAGTACTCAATTACAATGGTTCTAATTCTAATAGATTTTAAATTAAACCGAATAGGGCTTGCCTTAATTGATTTTGATTTCAAAGAAAGGGAATAGCAATTCCTCTTATCAATTTAGATTGGAATAGCAGAAACAAAATCAATTAAATAAAGCTAAGGAAAGAGAATATTAAATAAGCACACTTAGCTTAGATGGAGCACAGAATTATCTCTCAGAAGTTCGACAAAGATTGGCTTGAATTGACTAATTAATTCAATGATTTCTTCTGAGATTCGTGCACTATTTATAGGTGAGCAGATTGCGTCTTCGACTGGTCTAGGGAGCTCTTCGACTAGTCGAAGCAATAACAGATATTTGAAAGATCCGGCGGGATAAGCTCTGACCGTTCTACGACTGGTCAAAGGTCTCCTTCGACTGGTCGTAGGTCACCTTCGACCGGTCGTAGGTCTCCTTCGACTGGTCGAAGAACCTGAAAAACATCGCTGGATTTTGAGTCGAAGATTTTCAACTGGTCGAAGATGCAGTCGACACTGTTCCTTCGACTGGTCGAACAGATTCCTGGACTAGTCGAAGCCTAACAGAAATTATCCAATTTTTGTAACAAACTCACGACTGGTCGAGGAATTTCTTAGACTGGTCGAAGCAACTCTAGGACTAGTCGAAGAAGGCCTAGGACTAGTCGAAGAACAGACCAAACTTATGTAAAATAAACATTCAATTTATGTATCCAAAGTGACCTACTTCTAAGGTCAACCTAAGGTCAGTCAAACCTCAACCATGAAGTAAGGACATTGAAACATTAGGAACTAGTGACCTTGAAGTATGAGCCTTGAAGTCTTGATGTAGTTTAATCTTGAAATCTTGATGTAGCTCAATCTTGAAAGTGTCTTGAGTTCTTTACAAACTGCCTTGTACTCTTCTTGAAGTCTTGCAGCTTGAGTCTTGTCTTGTGAGCAGTTCTTGCATTCAAGATTGATCATTGTACTTGTGAGCTTTGCTTGTTGTGAGCTTTAGCTGATTATGAATGTTGATCCTTGACTTGTACTTGTGAGCTTTGCTTGTTGTGAGCTTTAGCTGATTATGAATGTTGATCCTTGAGAGAGCTTCACTTATGCAAGTTATATATAACAGAGTATAATAGTGATTTTGGCACCACAAATTTGACAACAAACAGGGATATAAACTATAGCACTTATAGAAACCTTACTGGGTTGCCACCACACATGGACCCCACCATGATGAATTTGTTTAATCCACACCGTCCACCATCTCCTCCTTATAATTTTAGGCCATGTGCCAAATTTTAAGGCAAATATGAGTCTTGAGTGGGCCGTACTAAGGGTATTGATGCCCATCTATTGAAACACTCTAGGGCCCTCTTTGGAGTCCCTTGTCATCCAAAGCAGTCCTAGTCAGAGTCTATTTGACCTCATTCGAGGTGGCCAAGACGGTGAACGAATTAGATTATCACTTGGGGTGACCCACATGGCAGGAAACAGTGGTGTTGAACATCTACCATTGAAATCCTTTTCTAGGTCAAGAAGTTTTGTATCATTTTGAAATTTATTTTTCTTCTTCATACGGGTTTGTGTTACCTTATCAACAGATTGGATGGAAAATCAATGTTATGGTGGGCCCCACATGGGACCCACCTGTTATTTGGAAGTGGATTAGTTGGCATACCGCACACCAGCAGGCAGCTAGTGTGATTGATGTCAGCAAGTTTTAGTGGACCACACCTTGATGTACGTGGTGTATTTGCACCGGCCAGCAAATCTGGACAGTGGGCTACACCTTAAGGTAGTTATTATATCCACATCGTCCATCCCTAGATGTGGGTTCCACCTTGACAGATGTACTCTAATCCAACCATCTATCCAGCGTCCAGGTATGGACGCTGGACTCTGTTTATATAATAATTATATATTATTATATTATATATATGTATTGTATATATATATGAACGTGGTGGGCCCCATATGGGACCCACGTTGATGTATTTATATAATATATTGTATATAATATTATACTATATACGTGGTGGGTTCACGTTGATATATATTATATCTGGTGGGCCCCACGTGGGACCCACCTTAATGCAAGTATCTTATACCCACACTGTCCGTATTTGAATAGTGGTGGGTGCAGCACACTGTGATATAGGTGTAATCCACTCTATCGGTCCAATAAGGGAACGTATACCCCACCTTTGACATGTTTATGGCCCACCTTTGATATGTTTATGGCCCATCTGTGAGGCCCACCTTTAATATGTTTATGGCCCGTTGTTGAGGCCCACCTTGATGTGTGTGAGGCCCATTGTTGAGGCCCACCTTGATGTTTGTGAGGCCCATTGTTGAGGCCCACCTTGATGTATATGAGGCCCATTATTAAGGCCCACCTTGATGTGTATGAGGCCCATTGTTGAGGCCCGCCTTGATGTGTATGAGGCCCGTTATTGAGGCCCACCTTGATTTGTATGAGGACCGTTGTTGAGGCCCACCTTGAGTGTATAAGGCCCATTGTTGAGGCCCACCTTGATGTGTAAGAGGCGCGTTGTTGAGGCCCACCTTGATGTGTATGAGGCTCGTTATTGAGGCCGACCTTTATATATATGAGGCCCATGTTATGAGGCTCATTATGAGGTATGCGAGGCCCATGGGTTATGGCCCATTGCAATGTAAGTACGACCCAATTGGTGCGGCCTATTCGATGTATATATGAGGCCCATGTGATTAAGCCCACTATAAGTTTGGCCCCACGAGGACCACTCCTTGAGAGCAATGTTGGTTGAATGTCCACATTAATGGGCAATGATGGTTAAATGTCCTCATCGTGACCTTCCCTTCGGCCCTTTGTTAGGCTGATTACCGATTCTGCTTATCTCGGCCGATTGTCGAGGTCGGTTATCAATACCGATTATTGATACCGATTATGAGTATGTGACAACATAGCATCATGATACATGCCCATACGCATCATCTGCATGTTTGTTATGATGTGTGGTTGACCATGGCATATGTCATTGTGCAGATTGTTATGAGACTCCCTGATAGGCGGAGATTATCTCATGTGAGCGCACGGTATGCACAGGACTGATGCGTGACTGGATTGTATGACTCATATATCTTGCATTGTGACTTATGATTACTATACGCCCTAGCGACATCAGGGCTGTAGCCTCCACAAGCATATCGTGGATGGCCAGATGGGACACCAAAAATCTGTTTGAGCATCGGGCTGCCATAGATGGCCCTGGGTTAAAACCCTCTTGGTACCAGAGGACGCCCCAATGCCGAATACCAGTAGGCCGCGTCTCCCACTGTGTCGTGGTCAGTTGGGAGGGGGTGTAGCCTTACTCGCCCGAGGGAGTAGGCATAGCTAGGCTGAGTTTGACCAGCTCGAGGAATGGGTCCGCTATCGACAAGCCAGGTAGGAATTGGCAAACTACTGGCCAAGCGGACAGTGAGGTCTCTTCCACTTACCCAGTTGTGCACTTGATGGGGCGGCAGGTGGCGTGAAGTATACTAGACCCCGGTGATGATCCCAGAGAGGAACCGTACTGATATGTGGACTTATTGAGCAGGAATTGCATATTCATTCATTCATTCATTCACGATCCACTCGGGCTGGTGGTGCGCAACTATTTGTTACGTGTACCTTCGCATGGCCAGGATTTCGATTAGGCACGCGACTAACCTGAGACCGGGAGTTTACCACACTGAGTCTGACTATCCAAATTTAGGTATGGGACTGGTTTGGATAGAAGTCCCTTGTGATAGACCCCTAGCCTACGATACTACGTACTATCATCCCGACCTCACACTCCAGCTTGGTCATTTCATTCGCATCGCATATTGCATCCACATTCATATGGCATTTTGGGTCGTTATGTTTTCTATACTTATATAGCTTAGACAGACTTAGCAGGATTTACATATTGCATTGTACCCTCTGCATCTGATATTTGGCTCTCTATGACTCCTCATTTGCATTGCTGATCTATATTGCGTATTCTAATATTATATGACTCATGGACTTACCAGTGTAAGACCCGTGTCCTAATCCGTACCATTTCATTAGCTTCCGCAGTCCTTCCGGTCAAATTCCGGCAACCTTCGCACCGTATTCGATGTTTGCGCACGATCCTAGGCCAGGTCCCGCGCACCGACGTCGGCTTGATCCGAAAGTTTTATCATAGCGACCGCGTCGTCGCCGCGGTTCCAACGCCGTGACTTGCGCACCGAACCGATACCCAGGCAAGAAGATGCCGATCAGCGTTTATTCCGAAGAAACACCGCGCGTTGCGGATTTCGAGGGAATCTCTACACAATTAGTCCCACTAATTAACCATAAATGCAACCATACCTCAAAGTACTCCACCCATTCCCTCTTTTTCCAAAAGTCCATCATTCTTTCCACCTCACCACTCCTCTTTTCCAAATTTCAACAACAACCATACACCTTTACATTTTTTTCAACCCATCACTCCATCACCTCACCTCACCCCTCCATATCTTCTTTCTCTCTCTCATTTCTCATATCTCTCCCAAGCAACTCAACCCCCCTCACGTCCAAGCTTTCTCTCCCTCTCAAGTGTGGTCCACCTTCCATCTTCCATCTACACCCTCTCATCTCCAATCTCAACCATTCATCCTTCATCAACCTCCATTAAAAGTGAAGGTAAGGAGCTAAGGAGTCCAAGGGAGCAAGGAGAAGGAAGATAAGGTGGGTGATTTTCCATTATTTTAAATTTTAGGGCCCACTTGTTGGTGGGACCCATTTGGATGTATGTGATCTAATCAAGAGGGCCCATAGTGGCGGGGGTTCCTCTATCTCACCGTATATCTCCCTTTATCTCTCTCTTTCCCTCTTTGTAATGGTGTGGATCCCACCAATATGTGCTACATCTACCCCGTCCATCTACACCAGACGGTGTGGCCCACTCTATTGCAGGTAATGATCCACACCATCCATTGTTTGGATGGACCCAATGTATTTATATAAATATATGTATATATGTTATATTTTATATAATATATATAATATAATATGTATTATATATATAATATAATGTGTATATATTATTTATATGCATATATGTTGGTGGGCCACATCTACGTGGGACCCACCCCAATGATACATCTGTTTATGCCGTCCAGCGTCCCTGGACGCTGGACGTTGGCAAGTGGCATGGGTGTGTACTAACAAAAAAAAAAGGGGGGGGAAAAAGGTAACCTTTAGGGTGGACCATTCATATAGGCCCCACCTTGATTCAAGTATTTGATCTAATCCGTCTATCCTCTTCCTTGGATTAATTTAGACGTTGAGCTAAATTTTGGAACCAATCCGGTTCTCAAGCGGGCCATGCCGTAAGAAACAGACGTATCACCATTGAAATCCACTTTGATCCTTCCATCCGCCAACAACACATTGCATATTGGTCTCGTTTCGTCGATCTTGAGTCGTAGAATCCTGTGGCTGGGACGGATCGGACTGAAGTGGACCCTACCATAGAAAATCTGTAAAAAAACTGGATTTTCAAAAAAAAAAAAAAAAAGAATAGAAGGGAGGCAGCAGCGCTGACGCTGCTGCTGCCATGCCGTACGGCTGCTGACGGACGGACGAGCTGGGGCTCACGGCCCCAGCTGTGGGCCCCACTTTGATGTGTTTCGTTGATCAACACCGTGCATTTGATGGGTCCCCATGGACCACCCGTTCACCCCAAAAATCAGCCATAAACGGAACTCAGGCGGGCCATACCATTTAAAATCATGTGAAGACATGCCTAAAACATATAAAATCGTTGGTGGGGCCTACCTGAGTTTTGGATGCAAGTGAAACTTGATTTGGACCCTTAAAATTGTGGGACACACACAATGAATGGGCTGGATTGTGAATCACATCTCGGTGGGCCCCAAAACAAAAAAAATATATAATAATAAAAAAATTTTAAAAAAAGCAGCAGCGCTGCTGCTGCTGAGTGACGAGCGGACGGATTGGCTGGGGGTCACGGCCCCAGCTGGGGGCCCCACCTTGATGCATATCTCCCATCCAAACCGTACATTGATGGGTCCCCACATTTCATCCGTCCATGCCAAAATTCAGCTGTATATGGAACTCCGGTGGGCCACATCATTTAAAATCATGTGAAGTCATGCCTAAAATATATAAAATCGTTGGTGGGGCCTACCTGAAATTTGGATGCGACTAAAACTTGGTCTGTACCCTCAGCCAAGTGGGACACACATAATGAGTGGGCTGGATTGTGGACCACATCACGGTGGGCTCCCTATCCCTGTGTAAAATAAAATAAAATAAAATAAATAACGGTGGGCTCCCTAACCGTGTACTGGGGATGCAAAAATAACGGTGGGCCCCACCCACGGTCCGTGTGACCTTATGATTAGTTTGGGTGGAAAATAAACATTCCAGTGGGCCCAGTCCAGTGGGCCCTACCTTGGTTCAAGTAGCTGTATGAACAATTGGGTGGAAAATAAACATTATATTGGGCCTTAGGCTGGGTGAAAAATAAGCATCATGGTGGGCCCCACTTATGTAAGTATTGTAAACCACACCCTCCATTGGTGTGGGCTCCATCAGGATGCATGTGTTTCATTCGACTATCCAACCATTTTTGAGATATTTTAAGGCCCATTGTGGAGGCCCATCTTCATGTACTGGTGATCCTTGTTGAGGCCCACCTTGATTTGTATAAGGCCCATATTATGAGGCCCATTGTAATGTACGCAAGGCCCATGTGACTAGGCCCATGTTGATGCATGTGTAGCCCGTCGTTGAGGCCCACCTTGATATGTATATATGAGACCTATGTATGGGGCCCATTTGATGTGCTGGAGGCCCATAGGTCAAGGCCCAATAGGACATACATAAGGCCCACTGATAGGCCCATGCTTGCAGTGTAATTCCGCCATGGTATATGTGTTGATTTTGTAACGGGCCACGCCTTGGGAGTAATGCTGGTTTGACGTCCACATTGATAATGTTGGTTAAATGTCCGCATTATAGTTCTCCCTAAGGCCCACTGATAGGCCCAAACTTGTGGTAAGTAGGCCATCTAGGCCCATCTCCATTATACCTAGAACCCATCTCTTATTACATGTTTACTACAGATGCATGATTCATGATCATTCGCACCATATGTATGCCTGATGTGAGGAGTGACCGATCATAGCATATACCTTTGGATAGACTATTTATGGGCTCCCTGATAGGTGGAGTTGCCTCATATAAGTGCATGGTATATACCGGACTGTACATGAGTGATAGTGTGACTCATGCACTTGCATTTGTGTGATTGTAGTTACTGTATGCCCTAGCGACATCAGGGCCATAGCCTCCATAGACACATCGTGGATGGCTGAGTTGGATACCGAAAATATTTGGTTCTAGCATACGGGCGCCATAGACGTCCCTGGGTGAAAATCCCTAAACCCGATGGTACCAGAGGATGACTCCAATGTCGAGACCGAGTGGATATATGAGCGCACGAGGGCCGAATACTAGGAGGCCGCGTCTCCCACTGTGTCGTGGTCGGTTGGAAAGAAGTGTGGCCTTACTCGCCCGAGGGTAGGGGGCAATACTAGGCTGAGTTTGACCAGCTCGTGAATGGGTCCGCTATCGACGTGCCGGATAGGTATTGGCAGACTATTGATCAGGCGGATAGTGAGGTTTCTTACGCTTACTTGGACTGTGCGGCTAGGAGAGCGACAGTGCCATTTGGAGTGTATTGGACCCCGGTGATTATCCAGAATGAGAACTGTACTGATACATGATGAGGATTGGCATGCTTGAGTTGCATCTCGCATCGCATGGCCATATTATGGCCGATAGCATTCATATCTTGTTTCATAGCCTTGGTACGGCTGATTGCATTCATGTGCTCATTACCATGATTTCCGCATTACTCTGACCTTGCATTTTGAGTATGTTTATATTACGCACACACTTACACCACCCTCTAAGCTTTCTATAAGCTTATGCACGATTGATGCGTGCAGGTGACGCCAGGACGCAGTTGCAGCTATAGTCTGGCCATAATTGGAGCGTGCAGCCGAGCTTCTGGAGTTTTGTTTCTTTTGTTGCATTGTATTTTCCCTTTCTGCCGCATTGTACTCAAAAGTTTTTTATCATAGTGGATTTTGTGGTGGTGTTCTTGTGGTTATTGTTTGTGGGTTATGCTTTTGTTATGCTCATTATGAATCAGACTGATGATTTGAAATCCTCCTTGTAGTATCCCAGGATCGGAACCTGGTGAATGGGTGCCGGGATCCGAAAATGGGGTTCTACGGAGGCTGTCAGCGTCGGATTCGGCGATCGAGAATTTTGTGAGCCCGGTTTCCGAGTTCGGGGCGTGACAACCAGTATATTTCAGCTTACTCTGATTACTCTGATATCTTATGATTCATGATCATGTCAGTATTTCTGCTTATTCCGATGATGTATGATTTATGGGCTTTATGGTATACTTGGCACTTACCTTGTGCACACACTTTCACCACCCTCTAAGCTTTCTATAAGCTTATGCACGATAGATGCATGCAGGTGGCGTTAGGTTGCAGCAGCGTTGAGCTTGGAGTGTGCAGTTGTTTCTGGAGCTTTGATTTCGATATATATATTTACCTTTCAGCATTGTATTCAAATGATTATATTAGTGGATATGTGATGATGATGTTGCCTTTATAATTTGGGTATACTTATGGTTATGCTTCTTATGAGACAAATATACATTGGAAAATCCTCCTTGTAGGATCCTAGGATCGGAACCTAGCGTATGAACGCTGGGAGACGAGAATGAGGTACTACGGAGGCTGTCGGCACTGGGTTCGGCGATCAAATTCCTGTGAATCCGATTTCCGGGTTTGGGGCATGACATTCATGAAACAACCATCATTAACCTCCCTCAAGATTTCTTCAAGCCTTCTTATTTTAGCTATGAAGTTAGCATTCGTTGGTCATCTTTTAGTGTACCAATCAAGGAATTTCTTCGATGGTGTAGTGTGAAACCAACCGTAAAGGAATAAATCCCTCATTAAGTTAGTGACTGGATGGATTATTTTCGTAATATCTTGTATGATGTTGTCTAGATTATTCTTGACCGATATCCCAGTCGGATGGTCATGCTTATTTCTCACAGTAAACCAAATCGACCCTACTTCGTCTTCATTGTAGTTGGCCTCATTTACTTTCGAGGTTTTCGGCCAAGACCAGATCAACTTTATCTTAGTTCTAGAAGATTATGAACTGGTGTAGGGATGATGGGATGCACACAAAAAAGTGAATCCAATCCCTTCCAAGCAAAGCATTATAGTTGGATGAGATGTTGACCATAAAGAATGGAGCCAACACCCTTTTGGTCTCGACAGTCAAGTCGACCAGCAAGACCCAATGTGTATTCGTAATGTGGCCAGTGAAGTTGTTGACTGCTACCTGAGATGGAATTAGATCGGTCGTTGTCTTCCCCAATGTTGACATAATTCTTAATGGGAGAATATTGACGACAACCCTATTTTTTACTAGAATCTTGGTGACTGGGCAGCCTTCAAGATGAGCAGATATATACTACGGCTTGAGGTGCTATGTCATGCCATGGGTGGTCATAGAGATCCACCTAGTTTGATGTAGCTCTTGATTCTACCGTGATGGTATTTACGTGTGGCACTTTGTCCACTCCTAGTGCCCCTTTGATTGCTTCTTCTAAAGGAAAGGAGGCATGTTGTATTACCACAAGAGAACTGAATTCTTCTACATTGCTTACCATCTCACTTGGCTAGGCCAACTTGGTTTGAAAACTAGAGGGCAAGCTAAGCACCATATTGTAATGAAATACCATGGGTGGCAATGTCCTAGACACAATCTCTGAACCTGGGCATTGCCCCCTAGTGTTTCCTGAACCAGTTTGCATATTGGGATTTACATCAGTATGCCCAATTTTCTCATTGGCAGCATTGTCTAGCTGCATGGCAGTAGGTGAAGACACTTGTAATGCTTCAATGGTCTCTACCAGTCTGTTTATCAACAATTCATCCCTTGAGAAGTATTTATCACTAAGATAATCAGACATATTATCACAATCATCATTATCCCCTGGTTCTGTTGGCCCACTGGGCTAGGTGGCATCCTCCATGCCCTTATCATATGGTACGAGCTATAAGACGGCCTTGACCGTGTGTCGCGGCTAGCTGCTCCTCTGATTGAGGGATTCTCCAAAGTGGTCGTGGATGCATGGTCTTCGACTGAGATGCATCCTCGACCCCTACAATTCCTTCTTCATAGCCGTTTTGCACTGTTACCAGTGACATTTCTAGGTCTGGGTCATCACTTTGGAAATGGTTGAAAATTTAGGATGCGTGACCCATTTCTAAACTCCATTATGAGTTAATGGGGGTTTGACCATCCTTTGACTAAGAAATCTATCTTGAGGGAGCCGACCAAGCGGGGGATCTTTCCCAGTGGTCAATGGTGACTGCCTTTTTCAGTCATCCTTGGAGCTACATGTCGAACTTGCATCCATGATCGAGGAGGTCCTCCCCAACTTAGGATGGTCCTTCTGGCACATTGGTTGCATGATTGTGAACCATAACCATCTTGTCAAACTATATTCGGTCACCTAGTAATCGATGTGGGAGGTTAATATTGCCTTATAGCCTTAGCTGTCATGACGTGCCATCACGATTACTTGGGCCGATATCAACCCTCTATTGTGGTCGATCAACCTTCCATAGGTTTGTTGTAGCCATATTGACCTTAAGGTTAGGTGGGAATGGATCAGTATCGATTAACATTACTTCCTCACATTTCTCGGGGGATTTTAGCAACCCATGATCAATATTATCCTAAATAACATTCCTAAACATAACACATTTATTAGTTGAATAGGAATGAGTTCTATGCCATATACATTATTCAATCTTTTTCAATTTGCCAGCCGATAGTATCTTATGGTTAATATGAACCTTGATAAACTTTTCGGCCAACAGAATTTTAAACATTTCATCGCCCCAAGTAATATCAAAAGTATATACTTCATAGGCCTTTTGGGTGGCCGACGTGGTCGATTCAACCTTGACCAGTGCTGAGCATATGAGAGGCTTTTTCTCTACTACTTCGGTAATTGTGACCTCATAATTTTGGGTCATGATAATATGTCCCAATTGACGAGTTCTTTTGCCTATCTTCTTCCTGAAGAAATTCTTCATATTGGGAGACCTTCATAGTCAAGTCGTATAGGTCCATGAACTTCGTTCTGATAAATTTCTTATGGAGTTTGTATTCAAGGCCGTCCTATGCAAGTTGTACAAATTCAGCCTCAGTCATAACAACCTTAAACCGGCTCTTCTCTCTCTTGAACTGGGCAATATAGCTCTCGCAAGTTTTCCCTGACAACTGTAAGAAATGAGCAAGATCGACCATTGTCATTTCCATATCCTTAAAAAGAACTGAGCATGAACATTTTCTTTCATCTCTTGCCAAGTATGATTGAGTTTGACAATAAATTTGATACCATGTAAAGGCTATTGCCGTCAGTGAATGATCGAACAATTTTAGCTTATAATAGTCATTATTTGTTAGTTAACCACATTGCATAGTAAATTGACCAACGTGCTCGATGGTTGATTGATCGAGATCGCCCGAAAATAGGGCAAAATCGGGTCGATAATTCCTCGACAATGGATGATGTTGGTCAATCCATTCGGGATAGTGCTTATGATAAACGGGGATGGTATTGTGGCCAAGTACATGCCCTGCTATCTCTTGAACCATTTGCATGATTTGGTCGCGATCCACTCGCTGAGGTTCAACCATTGACGTTGGATTAGGACCTACACGGTCCTGTCCCTCATGGAACAACAGGCTCCTCGGGAATTGCTAGAAAGGCTGTCATCTCTGTAAACCCTGGTTCTAAATCTTAGGAATAAAATTCATGGCCTCCTGCTCTGGTCGCCTGAACTCAACGGGCAGTAGAACATTCCGTACTTCCTGAACTAAAATTATTAGTGGGTTCCATTGCGGGGCAGGCATAGGTGGCGGCTATGCCACGTTACCGATATAACTTCCCTTGGCATTTGTAACGCCCTGAAAATCAGGGGTCGAGCAAAGCTTTACTCCCGAGTTCCAATGCATCACTTATGCAACATGGATAATGATGATTGAATGTTATCCACATTAGTGCATTTAAACATGAGTGGGATTATACTAAAACAACATATCAAACTCCAGAGTTAATGTAATTTGGCAAGCGGAAGACTGAAAGATATGCATTTAATTATGAAAATGTTTCACAAATTTCAGAGTATGAGTATGGAACCGGGCTAAATATATACATGTGTTGTTTCTAACCATATAAAAATATAGGAAGTAAATGTGTTCAACTAAACAAGTATCCTAGTAGTCCTTGCACATCGGTATGAGATCTACATAGATCCGCCCGATAGTTGAACGTAGGAGAATCCTTCCTCCTCGCCCACGAAGTCCAATTCTGTCGTATAGACCTCGCCATCACCTGCATCTAAACTAGAGTCTAGGTGATGTTTTAAATCACCGTCCCAGGTGGGAATGAGTAGCTAATTTAGTGGAACTATAAAGCAAAGGTTAACATGTTATCAATTCAGTCAAGCAGTAATGATAAAGCAGTACAACAATCATGTCCTAAGTACTCTTGTTAATGCAAGAATGAAATGCGATAATGATGTATGCCCTCGCCTACACTCCCTCTGCGACATCATCTCACGATCGCGGCATGCAACACTCCTGCTGTGCTCAACTCCAACGCCAAAGGCACATGTAATGCGGTACATGTGCGTGATTAGTCAAGTTCTTAATTAAGCATATTCATACAGCAGGTTTGGGAAGCTAAGGTACCTCCCTTTATATCATTCACCCAAACAATGATCCATCTAGGGTCGTCAGTCCTAGTTACTCACATACGATGGCATTCTAGGTCTCTACGGAGAGGCTCGTCACCGTCAACGTAGGCCTAGTTATACTCAAGGTCACTACGGAAAGGCTCGTCACCTTAGTGTAGTCTTTGTGTATACTCGAGGTCGCTCCACTAAAGCCCTACCAACTGACAGTCTATTTTCGAAGGCTCGTCACCAACCCGACTGGGGACCACAGCCAGGTTGGGCCAATGTAGGCCGACAGCTCGAATACAGTGTCTCATACCACTGTATTCGGCTCACGAGTTTGGGTTGCTCACTGGTCACTATGGGGAGGCTCGTCGCCCCAGTGTAGGCCGACAGCTTGACCACGGTGTCCCATACCACCATGCCCATCTCATGAGTCTTAGCGAATCGAGGTACCAAGGTTAAACAGGTTTTTCACTGGTAAGTTTGGTACCTTAAGTTCAAGCAGTAGCGTCCATACATGGTGAACATACATTGGGCCAATCGGGTTACTTGACAAGCTTGACTGGTATGAGCGTACGTTGAATTAATCGAATGGAGAGTATAAGCACTCCACGTGGCCTAACTACTGTCAACAAACAGCGTACAACTCGGGTTCATCGAACATGTCTTGTGTGGCGAAATGACTTCAGCCACTAATTCGGGAATCATTACCGATTGCCTGGACTACCCAGTAGCCCCAATCATATCCAAACACAATAGACATTCATATGTGATAGTCAAATAGCATGTGACAACCAATTGCAATATAAATCTCATTTGAGCATTTCTACAAACACATAGTGTACATGTTATCATACCTAGGCATTTCATTCATAAATCACGTAGTAGTAAGATAGGTTACATGAAGGAGACTGTAGCTATAGATAAGGTAATTAAGAATCCCATCTCAACACCCCTTTTAAATACATTTCAACAAGTATTTTCTCATTCAGGCATTTTATCAAACACTTAGACTACACATACCAACATACATGTAATAAATTAGTTATAACGTATATTATAGCAAATCCTTTCATAAGGGAGTTGCCACACATATAACAATCATAAGTTCTCAACAACAATCATGGCAAGCACAAATCATCATTCCAAGTCCATTTAAAACATTTCAACTAATACTTAGACTACATTGTACTACATATATAAACTAAATTAGTAACGACATATATTATGACAAATCCTTTGACAAGGGGATTGTCATACATACAACAACCTCATATTCTAAGTGAATAGTCATGGCAAGCCTAAATCATGATTCCACTTTCATTCGAACATTTCAACAAACACATGGAATGCATAGTGCATTCACATAGTTCACACACATATATAGTTTATTAGATACATTGTAACTAAGATCATATGATGGCAATCAAGTCAGACATAAATCATTGCTGACATTGAAAGCCTTGAGAACCATAACCTAAGCATTTATAGTCCGCACCTTTCGTCGGTAAACCCGTACCGAGCTCAATTTGAACAATACGTCTTTGTCTAAGGCACAACGGCTACCTGAATCACGAAATAGGTTAGCTATTTCGCCGATCTAACTATTTGGATTCCTAAAACGAGATTAGGGTTAGGATTTCTTACCCAAGTCGAAGTCAGAATCAATAGTGCAACGATTGTGGGGTGGCGATTCGGTGTGTGTAGTTGTGGGAAACGATCCCAGCAATGATCCTCTAATCTCACTCTCTTCTCCTCACTGTTTTCTCTCCTTTTCTCTCTTCTCTCTCCTAGGGTTTGGAGAAATTCGTATGGGAGAGAGAGAGAGAGAGGTGGGTTTAGGCCCTTATATATGCCCAGAACTGATGGGAATGGCCCCAGGGCCATGGTATACTTAAGTTATAGCCAAAAGGCATCTGTTTCGAGCCAACAGAGCTCATCTAGAGGTCCTTTACCTACACACGATCAGAGCAAGTTCCCTGACATCGGATCTAGGTCAGGTTAAGATTTCGGTCCGATCGGATTAGCGGATCGACCATGGGGGACCAGTTTCAGTCCAACGACTATCGTCACTCGATCAGGGCCACAAGTACACTAACTTGTGTTAGAAATTTTCCCTGATCCGAGGGTATAGTTGGGTCAAAATCTGACGGTCTGAAACTTTAAATTTGGCCTACAAGTGAACGACTCAAATCACTTAAGTTTAAGCGTTCATTTTCTAAATATATACTCCAGGATCAAGTTGTGCATTTCAGGATACTATTTGGACTTCATTTCTGAGATGGTTATCAAGCCCAATAAGGCGGTCATACCTGTATAGTTTCGTGGTCGTCAGACTTTCGACGTGCGGTCCAGGCCCAATACGGAATTCCAATGTGCTCTCACGAGCAACTGGGTTTTGAGATTGCCCCTAGGTTTTTAAGTAATGTTGGGTTAGTGATTTTAATAGTTTTGGGTCTTCTAGTTTGTATAAAAAGTGGTTCAAGCTAATTCTACTGATTATTCAGTTTAGTACTTAACTAAATTATCTCTAATTACAACAGAATATGATCCTAGGGCAGTTCTATGCCCCTTTCTGGCACTTTTAGTTAATATATTATTTTAATTATTTTTTTAGAAGTTTGTCATCAAGTCTACTTCATCTTTACTAAATTTCATGAGATTTTGTATTATAGAAAAATTCTAAAAAATCTAGAAGTAGCAGATGTCCAAACCAATGAATTCCGGATAGTTGTCATAACAACCTATATTTAACTATATTTAAAAATTTTATTATATTTTTTACTTATTTTTATATGAAACTAGACTTATCAAGCTTCAATTTGAATTTTGAATCACCTAAATTGGAGTTATATTGAGGGAGATATGAATTTTTGAAGTCAGTCTGAAAAACTATAGAAAACGGGCCGCCCGGCCCGCTAGACAGCTAGGCCTCGCTGTTGTGGCGATGGCATCGCCGCTCGCTGTCCTGTCTAGTGGTGATTTTGCCATGTGATTTTTGAAATGAGCATATCTTATAAACCGGAATGAGTTATTCAATATGCAATATATGATTTTGGGGTAGGAGAAGCTTCTCTATCCAAACAACCTATTTATTTCATGAGCTTCCAAATGGTTAATGGTCAAAAATCTAATTTATTTATATATTCACTATTCATAGTAAATTTAAATTTCATTATTGTTCTTTATCATTTAAACTTTAGGATTTGTGTCTAATATGAAAGTACTTGAAAAACTTTGGAGAATATGGTGGTGAAAGGTGAGATTTTGAAGGAAATAGGTTAAAAAGGGATTTTTAGACTTTAGGATTGAGTTCTGAGAAGTTAATAAGGTGTTATGATCGACCCATTGCCTAAGGACGTCTAACTCCAGGTTGAAAAAAATTCAGGGCGTTACAATTTACTCCCCTAAAAAATAATTTCATCCCCGAAATTAGCTAAGGGTAATAAGTAAAGATTTTATTATTACATTTGCCAACATTTTATTGATTTCAAGTTTATATGCGTGGTAGGGTGTGTACTTTCTATGCTAGTCTGGTACGTTTTAGTCTATCCCACTTAAAAACTTATCTCTTTATCTCTTGCTTATGCCCTGATGGTTTGCTACAATTTATTTCTTTATCTGAGTCTTGACGATGATTCCCATCTATTTAGAGTAAGATATATGTTTTCAATGGTCGACCAATATGGAGAGACGGTTGTAGTAGGCTTAATCTCGATACATCGATCACCTACCTGACCAGGGTAGAAGGCTCATTGTATCCCTTCCTAGTCCTGGTAGATCTTAGTCTTCTGCTCGGTCAAAGTAGTGAGTCTATTGGTAGTCGCCTAGGATTGAGAATTGGGCCAAGCCATGAATGCTTCGCAATTGTATATTTCAGTAACTCCGTAGTCTGATCACTCTAAAAGCTTAGGGAAGGCACATCACTGAAAGGTTCAAATTTCCTATTTATAAGGTTGCCCTTTGGGTCTTGGTCTAAAAGAGTCCTCGTCTTAATCTATGTCCAAGGTAGGGGTTAATAAACACCTTAATAGATCATCCTAAAAGGGTTTCTAATCGTATAGAGTTGGCCAAGGCATCTATTATGTTCATATTTAATGAGTGGATTTGTGAACACACCAACCTCAGCTATTGTAATTCAGCTCATACCCATTGTTACGAATTGCTTTAATACTTAAACCCTAATTGTTGTTATTCGAGTAACTTCATTGTTGACATTCTAAGGAAGGTTCAGCTCCTATTTAAAGACCATTTAGTGACCTAACCTTTTGTCTAACCTGGATCAATTTCCTTCGATCCTGGGCCAGTGGGGCAAGGACTCATCACATTTTCGCTACGCCAATTTGATCCAATGGATGTGTAGACTGACTTAACTAGATTAGACTCATAATGTTCTACCCCCCTTAAAAATTATTATTATTTTTTTTCTTCAAGGCTCAAGAATCTGTCCTGATCCGTATGTCAGAATAAGGTGTAATTTAGAACCTATCCTTGACGTGAAATGGGAAATGATCACTCAATATATTGGTTTTTCTTTCATTGATGATGTGTTCTATGACATTGGTACCTATGATTATAGAAATTAGTTAAAAATGATGGGCAATGTGGTTGATTCCAGGGACGGGTGTGAGTTTCTGGCAAGATGCCTAATTCTACCAAAGAAAGACTCTTACTACGGTCCCGACTTACCCTCTCTAATCATATCTAGTTTAATACCATAATATAATCTATACATTATTAGTACAAAAGGAATTCGGACAAAATAGGTTAACGGGCATACTATCTTTCTAAGTTCATATGCACAATATGGATGCCAGAATGGTCTGTGGTTCAGGACATAATTCCTAACTGTCTGTTGCCCATTTGAGAAATTCCTTGGGCCTAAAAAGAAAAATCTCTATTGGCTATATATTCTTAACAATTCTCAAAGGTGAAAGAAATAAACGTTTGGTTGTAAGTGGTTGGGCCAACACGGAAGGAAAGTTGTGTAATGGGTCTGAGCCGGATACTTAAAGAAGCCTATAAGTATCAAGGGGATCCAAGGAAGGAATGAAGTCTCCCTCCAACCTAATCAACCCTACTAACTAAGTATATCCTTCAATCATCTTTCAATTATCTTAGCATAATCAGTCTTATACATTCCATAGTATAACCAATAGCCTAGTCTTAATTTAGGAGTAGCGGTAATCCAATAGTTGTAATCCAAAGTCTACTCTCATATGCTAGATGATTTCGTACCATTTCTAATACAGGAAACTGTTTTACCGCTTAGGATCAAAAGTTGTCTGATTGGAATTGAGTTACCCAGACTTGAATTTAACTGCGCCCGAGCACTTCACATATGCCCATACCAACTAAAGAGGTCTTAGGGTTCACATTAATAATTTATTGGGTTTCCTATACTGTCAGATTTTATATATTCCTCGTTCCCCATGTCCTATTTATCTCATTACTTCGCTCTGAAATTCTTGGTTTGGGTCCGTTTTTGTGGTCCAACGCGCCCGTATTCGCGCCATTCGGATCCATTTTAGGTTTGGAATTCATCAACTAACGACTCAAACCCGTCAACTAACGGCCTAGAGGTGACCTAAGTCGATTCACGTGATCGAAGATACGTTGTAGACTAAATTACAGTATTCGGTCTCGCCTGTCAGTGAAACCTTAGGATCCTAATGTTGTCTCTAAATTCCATCGCCCCCTTCCTAAATCAGAGTGCGTCAGTGGGCGTCATGTTACCATAACTCAGGTCCACTTTAATCTAAATCATGCTCTAATAGCATTTTATGCCCTGAAAATCAAGGGGTCGAGCAAAGCTCTACTCCCGAGTTCCAACGCATCACTTATGCAATATAGATAACAATGATTGAATGTTATCCATATTAGTGCATTTAAACATGAGTGGGATTATACTAAAACAACATATCATACTCCAGAATTAATGTAATTTGGTAAGCAGAAAAGATATGCATGTAATTATGAAAATGTTTCACAAATTTCGGAGTATAAGTATGGAACCGGGCTAAATATATACATGTGTTGTTTCTAACCATATAAAAATATAAGAAGTAAAGGTGTTCAACCAAACAAGTATCCCAGTAGTCCCCGCTCATCGGTATGAGATCTACATAGATCCGTCCGATAGTTAAACGTAGGAGAATCCTTCCTCCTCACCCACGAAGTCCAATTATGCTGTATAGACCTCGCCATCACCTGCATCTAAACTAGAGTCTGGGTGGCGTTTTAAATCACCGTTCCAGGTGGGAATGAGTAGCTAATTTAGTGGAACTATAAAGCAAAGGTTAACATGTTATCAATTCAGTCAAGCAGTAATAATAAAGCAATACAAAAATCATGTCCTAAGTACTCTTGTTAATGCATGAATGAAATGCGATAATGATGTATGCCCTCGCCTACACTCCTTCTAGACATCATCTCACGATTGCGGCATGCAACACTCCTGCTACGCTCAACTTCAACGCCAAAGGCACATGCAAAGCGATGCATGTGCGTGATTAGTCAAGTTCTTAATTAAGCATATTCATACAGCAGTTTGGGAAGCTAAGGTACCTCCCTTTATATCATTTACCCAAACATGATCTATCTAAGGTCGTCAGTCCTAGTTAATCACATACGATGGCAGTTCTAAGTCACTACGGAGAGGCTCGTCACCTTCAACATAGGCCTAGTTATACTTAAGGTCACTACGGAAAGGCTCGTCACATAGCGTAGTCTTTGTGTATACTCGAGGTCACTCTACCAACGCCTTACCAACTGACAGTTTATTTTCAAAGGCTCGTCACCAACTCGACTGGGGACCACTGCCGGGTTGCGCCAGTGTAGGTTGACAGCTCGAATACAGTGTCTCATACCACCATATTCGACTCATGAGTTTGGGATGCTCACTGGTCACTACAGGGAGGTTCGTCGCCCCAGCGTAGGCCGACAACTCGACCACGGTGTCCCATACCACCATGCCCGACTCATGAGTCTTAGCGGATCGAGGTACCAAGGTTAAACGGGCTTTTCACTGGTAAGTTTGGTACCTTAGGTTCATGCAATAGCGTCCATACATGGTGAACATACATTGGGCCAATCGGGTTACTTGACAAGCTCGACTGGTACGAGCGTACATTGAATTAATCGACATGGAGCGCATAAGCACTCCACGTGGCCAAACCACTGTCGATAAACAACATACGACTCAAATTCATCGAACGTGTCTTGTGTGGTGAAACGACTTTGGCCACTAATTTGGGAATCATTACCGATTGCCTGGACTACGCAGTAGTCCCAATCATATTCAAGCACAATAAGCATTAATATGTGATATTCGAACAGTATGTGACAACCAATTGCAGTATAAATCTCATTTGAGCATTTTCACAAACACATAGTGTACATGCTGTCATACCTAGGCATTTCATTCATAAATCACGTAGTAGTAAGATAGGTTACATGAAGGAAATAGTAGCTATAGATAAGGTAATTAAGAATCCCATCTCAAAACCCCTTTTAAATACATTTCAACAAGTATTTTCTCATCTAGGCATGTTATCAAACACTTAGACTACACATACCAACATACATGTAATAAATTAGTTATAACGTATATTATAGCAAATCCTTTCATAAGGGAGTTGCCACGCGTACAACAATCATAAGTTCTCAACAACAATCATGGCAAGCACAAAGCATCATTCCAAGTCCATTTAAAATATTTCCACTAATACTTAGACTACACTTTACTACAGATATAGACTAAATTAGTTATGACATATATTATAACAAATCCTTTGACAAGGGGATTGTCATACATACAACAACCTCATATTCTAAGTTAATAGTCATGGCAAGCCTAAATCATGATTCTACTTTCATTCGAATATTTCAACAAACACATGGAATGCATAATGCATTCACATAGTTCACACACATGTATAGTTTATCAGATACATTGTAACTAAGATCATATGACGGGAATCAAGTCAGACATAAATCATTGCTGACATTGAAAGCCTTGAGAACCATAACCTAAGCGTTTATAGTCCGCACCTTTCGCTGGTAAACTTGTACCGAGCTCAGTTTGAACACTACGTCTTTGTCTACGGCACAATGACTACCTGAATCACGAAATAGGTTAGCTATTTCGCTGATCTAACTATTTGGATTCCTAAAACGAGATTAGAGTCAGGATTTCTTACCCAAGTCGAAGTCAGAATCAACGGTGCAACGATGGTGGGGTGGCGATTCGGCGTGTGTAGTCGTGGGAAACAATCCCAGCAATGATCCTCTGATCTCAGTCTCTTCTCCTCACTCTTTTCCCTCCTTTTCTCTCTTCTCTCTCCTAGGGTTTGGAGAAATTCATATGGGAGAGAGAGAGAGAGAGGTGGGTTTAGGCCCTTATATAGGCCCAGAACTAATGGTAATGGCCTCAGGGCCATGGTATACTTAAGTTATAGCCAAAAGGCATCTGTTTCGGGCTAACGGAGCTCATCTGGAGGTCCTTTACCTGCACACGGTCAGGGGCAAGTTCCTTAACATCGGATCTAGGTCAGGTTAAGATTTTGGTCCGATCGGATTAACGAATCGACCGTGGGGGACCAGTTTTTATTCAACGGCTATTGTCGCTCGAACAGGGTCACAAGTACACTGACTTATGTTAGAGATTTTCCCTGATCTGAGGGTATAGTTCGATCAGAATTTGACGGTCTGAAATCTTAAATTTGGCCTGCAAACGAATGACTCAAACCACTTAAGTTTAAGTTCATTTTCTAAAGATATTCGCGTTTATCACACACTTTGCTCTGAGCTCAAGTTGTGCATTTCAAGATTCTATTTGGACTTGATTTTCGATATGGTTGTTAAGCCCAATAAGGCGGTCATAACCGTATAGTTTCGCGGTCGTTAGACTTTCGACGCGCGGTCCAGGTCCAATACGGAGTTCCAATGTGCTCTTATGAGCAACTAGGTTTTGAGATTGCCTCTAGGTTTTTAAGTAATGTTGGATTAGTGATTTTAATGGTTTTGGGTGTTCTAGTTTGTATAGAAAGTCATTCAAGATACTTCTACTGATTATTCAGTTTAGTACTTAACTAAATTATGCCCTAATTATGACAGAATATGGTCCTAGGGCAGTTCTACGCTCCGTTCTGGCACTTTTAGTTAGTATATTATTTTAATTATTTTTCTAATAGTTCATCATCAAGTCTACTTCATTTCTACTAAATTTCATGAGATTTTGTGTTGTAGAAAAATTCTAAAAATTTTAGAAGCAGCAGATGTCCAAAGTAATGAATTCCGGACAATTGTTACAATGACCTATATTTAACTATATTAAAATTTGTATTATATTTTTTACTTATTTTTATATGAAACTAGACTTATCAAGCTTCAATTTGAATTTTGAATCACCTAAATTGGAGTTATATTGAGGGAGATATGAATTTTTGAAGTCAGTCTGAAAAACTATAGAAAACGGGCCGCCCGGCCCGCTAGACAGCTAGGCCTCGCTGTTGTGGCGATGGCATCGCCGCTCGCTGTCCTGTCTAGTGGTGATTTTGCCATGTGATTTTTGAAATGAGCATATCTTATAAACCGGAATGAGTTATTCAATATGCAATATATGATTTTGGGGTAGGAGAAGCTGATATATCCAAATAACCTATTTATATATCATGAGAATGCAAATGTTTAATGGTCAAAAACCTAATTTCTTTATATATTCACTATTCATAGTAAATTTTAAATTTCATTATTGTTCTTTATCATTTAAACTTTAGGATTTGTGTCTAATATGAAAGTACTTAGAAAACATTGAAGAATAAGGTGGTGAAAGGTGAGATTTTGAAGGAAATGAGTTAAAAAGTGATTTTAGACTTTGGGATTGAGTTCTGAGAAGTTAATAAGGTGTTATGATCGACTCATTGCCTAAGGACGCCTAACTCCAAGTTGGCAAAAATCCAAGGTGTTACGATCTACTCCCCTTAAAAATAATTTCGTCCTTAAAATTGGCTAAGGGTAATAAGTAAGAATTTTATTATTTTATTTGCCTAAGTTTTATTAATTTCAAGTTTATATGCATGGTAGGGTGTATACTGTCTATGCTAGTCTGGTATGTTTTAGTCTACCCCCCTTAAAAACTTATCTCTTTATCTCTTACTTATGCCCTGATGGTTTGCTACAATTTATTTCTTTATCTATTTGGAGTCTTGACGACGATTCTCATCTATTTAGAGTAAGATATATGTTTTCAATGGTCGACCAATACGGAGAGACGGTTGTAGTGAGCTTGATCCTGATACATCGATCACCTACCTGACCAGGGTAGAAGGCTCATCGTATCCCTTCCTAGTCCTGGTAGATCCTAGTCTTCTGCTCGGTCAAAGCAGTGAGTCCATTGGTAGTCACCCAGGATTGAGAATTGGGTCGAGCCGCGAATGCTTCACAGTTGTATATTTCAGTAACTCCGTAGTCCGATCACTCTAAAAGCTTAGGGAAGGCCCATCACTGAAAGGTTCAAATTTTCTATTTATAAGGTTGCCCTTTGGGTCTTGGTCTAAGAAAGTCTTCGTCTTAATCTATGTCCAAGATAGGGGTTATTAAACACCTTAATAGATCATCCTAAAAGGGTTTCTAATCATATAGAGTTGGCCAAGGCTTCTATTATGTTCGTATTTAACGCGTGGATTTATGGATACACTGACCTCAGCTATTGTAATTCAACTCATACTCATTGTTACGAATTGGTTTAATACTTAAACCTTAATTGTTGTTATTCCAGTAACTTCATTGTTGACATTCTAAGGAAGGTTCAGCTCCTATTTAATGACCATTTAGCGACCTAACCTTTCGTCTAACCTGGATCAATTTCCTTCGATCATAGGCTAGTGGGGCAAGGGCTCATCACGCTTCCGCTGCACCACTTTGATCCAATGGATGTACAAACTGACTTAACTAGATTAGACTCATAATGTTCTACCCCCCTTAAAAATTATTATTATTATTTTTTTCTCAAGACTTAAGAATCTATGTCCTGATCCGTATGTCGAAACAAGGTGTAATTTAGGACATATCCTTGATATGAAATGGGAAACGATCACTCAATACATTGGTTTTCCTTTCATCGATGATGTGTACTATGGCATTGGTACCTATGGTTATAGAAATGAGTTAAAAATGATGGGTGATGTGGTTGAATCCAGGGACGGGTGTGAGTATGTGGTAAGTTGCCTAATTCTACCAAAGAAAGACTCTTACTACGGTCCCGACTTACCCTCTCTAATCATATCTAGTTTAATACCGTAATATAATCTATACATTATTAGTACACAAGGAATTCGGACAAAATAGGTTAACGGGCAGACTATCTTTCTAAGCTCATATGCATAATATGGATGCCAGAATGGTCAGTGGTTCGGGACCTAATTCCTAACTGTCTGTTGCCCATTTGAGAAATTCCTTGGGCCTAAAAAGAAAAATCTCTATTGGCTATATATTCTTAACAATTCTCAAAGGTGAAAGAAATAAACGTTTGGTTGTAAGTGGTTGGGCCAACACGGAAGGAAAGTTGTGTAATGGGTCTGAGCCGGATACTTAAAGAAGCCTATAAGTATCAAGGGGATCCAAGGAAGGAATGAAGTCTCCCTCCAACCTAATCAACCCTACTAACTAAGTATATCCTTCAATCATCTTTCAATTATCTTAGCATAATCAGTCTTATACATTCCATAGTATAACTAGTAGCCTAGTCTTAATTTAGGAGTAGCAGTAATCCAATAGTTATAATCCAAAGTCTACGCTCATATGCTAGATGATTTCGTACCATTTCTAATACAGGAAATTGTTTTATTGCTTAGGGTTAAAAGTTGTCTGATTGGAATTGAATTGCCCGGACTTGAATTTAACTGCGCTCGAGCACTTCACATATGCTCATACCAGCTAGAGAGGTCCTAGGGTTCATGTTATTAATTTATTGGGTTTCCTATACTATCAGATTTTATATAATCCTCGTTCCCAAGGTCCTACTTATCTCATTACTTCGCTCTGAAATTCTTGGTTTGGGTCCGTTTTTGTGGTCCAACACACTCGTATTCGCACCATTCGGATCTGTTTCAGGTTTGAAATTTGTCAACTAACGACTCAAACCCATCGACTGACGGCCTATAGGTGACCTAGGTCGATTCACGTGATCGAAGAGTAGGATTATACTAAAACAGTATTCGGTCTCGCCTGTCAGTGAAACCTTAGGATCCTAATGTTGTCTCTAAATTCCATCGCCCCCTTCCTAAATCAGAGTGCGTCAGTGGGCGTCATGTTACCATAACTCAGGTCCACTTTAATCTAAATCATGCTCTAATAGCATTTTATGCCCTGAAAATCAAGGGGTCGAGCAAAGCTCTACTCCCGAGTTCCAACGCATCACTTATGCAATATAGATAACAATGATTGAATGTTATCCATATTAGTGCATTTAAACATGAGTGGGATTATACTAAAACAACATATCATACTCCAGAATTAATGTAATTTGGTAAGCAGAAAAGATATGCATGTAATTATGAAAATGTTTCACAAATTTCGGAGTATAAGTATGGAACCGGGCTAAATATATACATGTGTTGTTTCTAACCATATAAAAATATAAGAAGTAAAGGTGTTCAACCAAACAAGTATCCCAGTAGTCCCCGCTCATCGGTATGAGATCTACATAGATCCGTCCGATAGTTAAACGTAGGAGAATCCTTCCTCCTCACCCACGAAGTCCAATTATGCTGTATAGACCTCGCCATCACCTGCATCTAAACTAGAGTCTGGGTGGCGTTTTAAATCACCGTTCCAGGTGGGAATGAGTAGCTAATTTAGTGGAACTATAAAGCAAAGGTTAACATGTTATCAATTCAGTCAAGCAGTAATAATAAAGCAATACAAAAATCATGTCCTAAGTACTCTTGTTAATGCATGAATGAAATGCGATAATGATGTATGCCCTCGCCTACACTCCTTCTAGACATCATCTCACGATTGCGGCATGCAACACTCCTGCTACGCTCAACTTCAACGCCAAAGGCACATGCAAAGCGATGCATGTGCGTGATTAGTCAAGTTCTTAATTAAGCATATTCATACAGCAGTTTGGGAAGCTAAGGTACCTCCCTTTATATCATTTACCCAAACATGATCTATCTAAGGTCGTCAGTCCTAGTTAATCACATACGATGGCAGTTCTAAGTCACTACGGAGAGGCTCGTCACCTTCAACATAGGCCTAGTTATACTTAAGGTCACTACGGAAAGGCTCGTCACATAGCGTAGTCTTTGTGTATACTCGAGGTCACTCTACCAACGCCTTACCAACTGACAGTTTATTTTCAAAGGCTCGTCACCAACTCGACTGGGGACCACTGCCGGGTTGCGCCAGTGTAGGTTGACAGCTCGAATACAGTGTCTCATACCACCATATTCGACTCATGAGTTTGGGATGCTCACTGGTCACTACAGGGAGGTTCGTCGCCCCAGCGTAGGCCGACAACTCGACCACGGTGTCCCATACCACCATGCCCGACTCATGAGTCTTAGCGGATCGAGGTACCAAGGTTAAACGGGCTTTTCACTGGTAAGTTTGGTACCTTAGGTTCATGCAATAGCGTCCATACATGGTGAACATACATTGGGCCAATCGGGTTACTTGACAAGCTCGACTGGTACGAGCGTACATTGAATTAATCGACATGGAGCGCATAAGCACTCCACGTGGCCAAACCACTGTCGATAAACAACATACGACTCAAATTCATCGAACGTGTCTTGTGTGGTGAAACGACTTTGGCCACTAATTTGGGAATCATTACCGATTGCCTGGACTACGCAGTAGTCCCAATCATATTCAAGCACAATAAGCATTAATATGTGATATTCGAACAGTATGTGACAACCAATTGCAGTATAAATCTCATTTGAGCATTTTCACAAACACATAGTGTACATGCTGTCATACCTAGGCATTTCATTCATAAATCACGTAGTAGTAAGATAGGTTACATGAAGGAAATAGTAGCTATAGATAAGGTAATTAAGAATCCCATCTCAAAACCCCTTTTAAATACATTTCAACAAGTATTTTCTCATCTAGGCATGTTATCAAACACTTAGACTACACATACCAACATACATGTAATAAATTAGTTATAACGTATATTATAGCAAATCCTTTCATAAGGGAGTTGCCACGCGTACAACAATCATAAGTTCTCAACAACAATCATGGCAAGCACAAAGCATCATTCCAAGTCCATTTAAAATATTTCCACTAATACTTAGACTACACTTTACTACAGATATAGACTAAATTAGTTATGACATATATTATAACAAATCCTTTGACAAGGGGATTGTCATACATACAACAACCTCATATTCTAAGTTAATAGTCATGGCAAGCCTAAATCATGATTCTACTTTCATTCGAATATTTCAACAAACACATGGAATGCATAATGCATTCACATAGTTCACACACATGTATAGTTTATCAGATACATCGTAACTAAGATCATATGACGGGAATCAAGTCAGACATAAATCATTGCTGACATTGAAAGCCTTGAGAACCATAACCTAAGCGTTTATAGTCCGCACCTTTCGCTGGTAAACTTGTACCGAGCTCAGTTTGAACACTACGTCTTTGTCTACGGCACAACGACTACCTGAATCACGAAATAGGTTAGCTATTTCGCTGATCTAACTATTTGGATTCCTAAAACGAGATTAGGGTCAGGATTTCTTACCCAAGTCGAAGTCAGAATCAACGGTGCAACGATGGTGGGCTGGTGATTCGGCATGTGTAGTCGTGGGAAACAATCCCAGCAATGATCCTCTGATCTCAGTCTCTTCTCCTCACTCTTTTCCCTCCTTTTCTCTCTTCTCTCTCCTAGGGTTTGGAGAAATTCATATGGGAGAGAGAGAGAGAGGTGGGTTTAAGGGCCTTATATAGGCTCAAAAGCGATGCAAATGGCCCCAGGGCCATGGTATACTTAGGTTATAGCCAAAGGGTCTCCATTTCGGGCAAACGGAGCTCATATGGAGGTCTATTACTCACCTGCGTCATGGAGCAAGTTTTCTTAACATCGGATCTAGGTCAGGTTAAGATTTTGGTCCGATCGGATTAACGAATCGACCGTGGGGGACCAGTTTTTATTCAACGGCTATTGTCGCTCGAACAGGGTCACAAGTACACTGACTTATGTTAGAGATTTTCCCTGATCTGAGGGTATAGTTCGATCAGAATTTGACGGTCTGAAATCTTAAATTTGGCCTGCAAACGAATGACTCAAACCACTTAAGTTTAAGTTCATTTTCTAAAGATATTCGCGTTTATCACACACTTTGCTCTGAGCTCAAGTTGTGCATTTCAAGATTCTATTTGGACTTGATTTTCGATATGGTTGTTAAGCCCAATAAGGCGGTCATAACCGTATAGTTTCGCGGTCGTTAGACTTTCGACGCGCGGTCCAGGTCCAATACGGAGTTCCAATGTGCTCTTATGAGCAACTAGGTTTTGAGATTGCCTCTAGGTTTTTAAGTAATGTTGGATTAGTGATTTTAATGGTTTTGGGTGTTCTAGTTTGTATAGAAAGTCATTCAAGATACTTCTACTGATTATTCAGTTTAGTACTTAACTAAATTATGCCCTAATTATGACAGAATATGGTCCTAGGGCAGTTCTACGCTCCGTTCTGGCACTTTTAGTTAGTATATTATTTTAATTATTTTTCTAATAGTTCATCATCAAGTCTACTTCATTTCTACTAAATTTCATGAGATTTTGTGTTGTAGAAAAATTCTAAAAATTTTAGAAGCAGCAGATGTCCAAAGTAATGAATTCCGGACAATTGTTACAATGACCTATATTTAACTATATTAAATTTTTTATTATATTTTTCACTTTTTTTATATGAAACTAGACTTATCAAGCTTTAATCTGGATTTTGAATCACCTAAATTGGAGTTATATTGAGGGAGATATGACTTTTTAAAGTCGAGCTGAAAAATTACAGAAAACAGGCCGCCCAGCCCGCTGGACAATGAGGCATCGCCGTTGCGGGGATGGCATCGCCGCTCGCTGTCCTATCTGTGGTGATTTTGTCATGTAATATTTGAAATGAGCATATCTTGTAAACCAGAATGAGTTATTCGACATGCAATATATGATTTTGGGGTAGGAGAAGCTGATATATCCAAATAACCTATTTATATATCATGAGAATGCAAATGTTTAATGGTCAAAAACCTAATTTCTTTATATATTCACTATTCATAGTAAATTTTAATTTCATTATTGTTCTTTATCATTTAAACTTTAGGATTTGTGTCTAATATGAAAGTACTTAGAAAACTTTGGAGAATATGATGGTGAAAGGTGAGATTTTGAAGGAAATAGGTTAAAAAGGGATTTTTAGACTTTAGGATTAAGTTATGAGAAGTTAAAAAGGTGTTATGATCGACCCATTACCTAAGGACGTCTAACTCTAGGTTGGCAAAAATTCAAGGCGTTACAATCTACCCCCCTTAAAAATAATTTCGTCCCTGAAATTGGCTAAGGGTAATAAGTAAAGATTTTATTATTTCATTTGCCTAAGTTTTATTGATTTCAAGTTTATATGCGTGGTTGGGTGTATACTGTTTATGCTAGTCTGGTACGTTTTAGTCTACCCCCCTTAAAAATTTATCTCTTTATCTCCTGCTTATGCCCTGATAGTTTGCTACAATTTATTTCTTTACCATTTGGAGTCTTAACGACGATTCCCATCTATTTAGAGTAAGATATATGTTTTCAATGGTCGACCAATACGGAAAGACGGTTTTAGTGGGCTTGATCCCGATACATCGATCACCTATCCGACCAGGGTAGAAGGCTTATCGTATCCCTTCCTAGTCCTGGTAGATCCTGGTCTTCTGCTCGGTCAAAGTAGTGAGTTCATTGGTAGTCGCCCAGGATTGAGAATTGGGTCAAGTCGCGAATGCTTTCCAGTTGTATATTTCAGTAACTCCGTAGTTCAATCACTCTAAAAGCTTAGGGAAGGCCCATCACTGAAAGGTTCAAATTTCCTATTTATAAGGTTTCCCTTTGGGTCTTAGTCTAAGAGAGTCCTCGTCTTAATCTATGTCCAAGGTAAGGGTTAATAAACACCTTAATAGATCATCCTAAAAGGGTTTCTAATCGTATAGAGTTGGCCAAGGCTTCTATTATGTTCGTATTTAACGAGTGGATTTATGGATACACCGACCTCAACTATTGTAATTCAGCTCATACCCATTGTTACGAATTGGTTTAATACTTAAACCCTAATTGTTGTTATTCCAGTAACTTCATTGTTGACATTCTAAGGAAGGTTCTGCTCCTATTTAAGGACGATTTAGTGACCTAACCTTTCATCTAACCTGGATCAATTTCCTTCGATCCTGGGCCAGTGGGGCAAGGGGCCATGACGCTTCCGCTGCGCTACTTTGATCCAATGGATGTGTAGACTGACTTAACTAGATTAGGCTCATAATGTTCTACCGCCCTTAAAAATTATTATTATTATTTTTTTCTCAAGGCTCAAGAATCTTCCTGATTCGTATGTCGGAACAAGGTGTAATTTAGGACCTATCATTGACGTGAAATGGAAAACGTTAACTCAATACATTAGTTTTCCTTTCATTGATGATGTGTACTATAGCATTGGTATCTATGATTATAGAAATGAGTTAAAAATGATGGGGGATGTGGTTAATTCCAGGGACGGGTGTGAGTTTGTGGTAGGATGCCTAATTCTACCAAAGAAAGACTCTTACTACGGTCCCGACTTACCCTCTCTAATCATATCTAGTTTAATACCGTAATATAATCTATACATTATTAGTACACAAGGAATTCGGACAAAATAGGTTAACGGGCAGACTATCTTTCTAAGCTCATATGCATAATATGGATGCCAGAATGGTCAGTGGTTCGGGACCTAATTCCTAACTGTCTGTTGCCCATTTGAGAAATTCCTTGGGCCTAAAAAGAAAAATCTCTATTGGCTATATATTCTTAACAATTCTCAAAGGCAAAAGAAATAAACATTTGGTTGTAAGTGGCCGAGCTAACACGGAAGGAAAGTTGTGTAGTGGGTCTGAGCCGGATACTTAAAGAAGCATATAAGTATCATGGGGATCCGACGAAGGAATGAAGTCTCCCTCCAACCTAATTAACCCTACTAACTAAGTCTATCCTTCAATCATCTTTCAATTATCATACCATAATCAGTCTTTTACATTCCCTAGTATAACCAATAGCCTAGTCTTAATTTAGGAATAGCGGTAATCGAATAGTTGTAATCCAAAGTCTACGCTCATACGCTTGATGATTTCGTACCATTTCTAATACAGGAAACTATTTTATCGCTTAGGATGAAAAGTTGTATGATTGGAATTGAGTTTCCCGGACTTAAATTTAACTGCACCCGAGCACTTCATATATGCCCATACCAGCTAAAGAGGTCCTAGGGTTCACATTATTAATTTATTGGGTTTCCTATACTGTCAGATTTTATATAATCCACGTTCCCCAGGTCCTACTTGTCTCATTACTTCGCTCTGAAATTCTTGGTTTGGGTCCGTTTTTATGGTCCAACGCGCCCGTATTCGCGCCATTCGGATCCATTTTAGGTTTGGAATTCATCAACTAACAACTCAAACCCGTCGATTGATGGCCTAGAGGCGACCTAGGTCGATTCACGTGATCGAAGATACGTTGTAGACTAAATTACAGTATTCGGTCTCACTTGTTGACAAAACCTTAGGATCCTAATGTTGTCTCTAAATTCCATCGCCCCCTTCCTAAATCAGAGTACGTCAGTGTGCATCGTGTTACCATAACTCAGGTCCAATTTAATCCAAATCATGCTCTGATATCATCTTGTAACGCCCTGAAAATTAGGGGTCGAGCAAAGCTCTACTCCCGAGTTCCAACGCATCACTTATGTAACATGGATAATGATAATTGAATGTTATGCATATTGGTGCATTCAAACATGAGTGAGATTATACTAAAATATTTCGTAGTCATGGCAAGCCTAAATCATGATTCCACTTTCATTCGAACATTTTAACAAACACATGGAATGCATAATGCATTCACATAGTTCACACACATGTATAGTTTATCAGATACATCGTAACTAAGATCATATGACGGCAATCAAGTCAGACATAAATCATTGCTGACATTGAAAGCCTTGTGAACCATAACCTAAGCATTTACAGTCCGCACCTTTCACCGGTAAACCCGTACCGAGCTCAGTTTGAACACTACGTCTTTGTCTACGGCACAACGGCTACCTGAATCACAAAATAGGTTAGCTATTTTGTCGATCTAACTATTTGGATTCCTAAAACGAGATTAGGGTTAGGATTTCTTACCCAAGTCGAAGTCAGAATCAACGATGCAACTATATTGGGGTGGCGATTCAGCGTGTGTAGTCGTGGGAAAGGATCCCAGCAATGATCCTCTGATCTCACTCTCTTCTCCTCACTCTTTTCTCTCCTTTTCTCTCTTCTCTCTCCTAGGGTTTGGAGAAATTCGTATGGGAGAGAGAGAGAGAGGTGGGTTTATGTAACGCCCTGAAAATTGGGGGTCGAGTAGAAACCCAACTCCCGAGTTCCAACACATCACTTATGCAATATATTTAATGATGGTTGTATGTTGTCTATATTGGTGCATAAAACATGAATGAGATTAAGCCAAAACAACAAAACATAATCCAGGGATAATTTTAGTACGCAAGCGAAAGACTGAAACGAATATGTATAACTTTATAAACCTGTATAGCTCCCCCAAAGTATGTATGCGTTGCCAGGTCAATAATTACAATTACTGTTTTAAAATACAAATTTTCAAAAAAAATGTTATAGTCCACAAGTATGACCCTGAAGCCCCACCGATCAGAGCGTACTATATAAACCGCCTGAATACTGCATATATGAGAAAGCATCCCCATCGTCTGCGAGGGCCGTCTCTGCCTCATCAGTCGGGTCTCCATCTACAACTAAGACAGAGTCTGGTTGCTGTTTAAAACACCGTCCTGTAACGGGGGTGTGAGTGATCAACTCAGTGGAATAATAAAGCAAAGGTTAACACGTTCTCAATTCAGCCAAGCAGTAATGATAAAACAATACAATCAAACATCCCTAAGTACTCTGATTAATGCAAGAATGGTATGTATAAATGATACATGCCCTCGCCTGCACTCTCTCTGCGATCTTCATCTAACGGTCGCGCATGTCAGTCACTTCCTCATGCTCTCTGCTCAACGCCATAGGGTACATGCAGTGTGGTGCATGAGCGTGATTACTAACTTCTTATTAGTCCTTTTCATACCGTAGGATTGGGAAGCTAAGGTACCACCCTTATATCAATTTCTAAACAATGATCCATTCTAAGGTCGTCAGTCCTAGCAAATCTCATACGATGTTGCAGTTCTAGGTCACTACAAAAGGGCTTGTCACCTGATCAGTGTAGGCCTAGTTTGTACTCTGGTTGCTACGAAAAGACTCGTCACCTCAACGCAGTCACAGAATACACTCGAGGTCACTACCACCCACACCCTACTAACTGGCAGTCTATTTTCGAAGGCTCGTCACCAACCCGACTGGGGACCATAGCTAGGCTGTGCAAAGGTAGGCCGAAAGCTCGAATACAGTATCCCATACCAACGTATTGGGCTCACGAGTTTAGGTTGCTCACTGGTCACTACGGGGAGGCTCGTCACCCCAGCGTAGGCCGACATCTCGACCACGGTGTCCCATACTACCATGCCCGGCTCATGAGTCTTAGCAGATCGAGGTACCAAGGTAAAATGGGTTTTCCACTGGTGAGTTTGGTACCTTAGATTCAAGCAATAGCGTCCATACATGGTGAACATACATCAGGTCAATCGGGTTACTTGACGAGCTCGACTGGTAGGAGCGCACCTTGAGTTAATCAACATGAAGTGCGTAAGCACTCTGTGTGGCCTAACCACTGTCGATAACCAAAGTACGGCTCGGATTCGTCGAACACGTCCTACGTGGCGAAACAACCTTAGTCACCAAAACAAAGCTTGTTACCGATTGCCTGGACTATACCATAGTCTCAAACACATTCGGATATGAGAAATATGTATACATGACAATCATACAGCATTTAACAATCAATGCAAACATGGAAAGCATTTGAATGTATAATGAAACACATATAACATGTTATTCTACATATACGTATTCTACACAAACCACGCTATTTTGATTACAACAACTTGAAGGAATTTATGCATATAACTACGGTAGTTGGGAATCCTATCCCAACGACCTTATTAAGTACAATTCATCTAACTACTTCACATACAGTCATTGTGTCACACACTTATACTACACATATCAACATACACAACATATGTTGATTATAACATATATGTGGACAAATCCTCGCAACAAGGAGTTGTCACGCACATAACAATTCATGTATTTGCATTCCATAGACATAACTGACATAAATCATAATTTCATGTCCATTCAGACATTTCAACAAACACATAGACTACACACTTTAACATACATGTATTAGACTAGTTATAACATATATCCTGGTAAGCCCTTTTACAAAGTAGTTGCCACATACACAATGAGCATATATTCATGGTTAATAATCATGGCAAGCATAGATCCAAATTCCATATTCATTCAATCATATCAACAAACACATGGAATACACTATATTCAACATAATTCATATATATGTGTAAAGCGCAGGAAACGTCGTATTTAAGCATGTGATAGCAATCAAGTCAGTCATAAATCATTAACTGACATTGAAAGCCTTGAAAACCATAACCTAAACATTTATAGTCCGCACCTTTCGCCGGTAAACGCATATCGAACTCAGTTTGTATACCGAGTCTGTGTCTACGGCACCACAACAACCTATGTCAGGGAATAGGTTAGCTATGTCATCTATTGCAATAGTTAGAAACCCTAAAACAGGTTAGGATTAGGATTCCTTACCCAAGTACGGAATCGGAATCGCCCGTACAGCGACACAAGGATGGTGGTTAAACACGTGGAGCGTCAAGGAAAGACCCCGACAACTAACTCCCACTCTCACTCTCACTTTCTCTCCGTTCCCTTCCTTTTCTCTCCTCTCTCCCCTAGGGTTTCTCAAATTCGTATGAGGTGAGAGAGAGAGGGTTTAAGGTCCTTATATAGGCCCAAGACTGATGGAAATGGCCCCAGGGCCAAGGTATACTTAGGTTATACCCAAAGGGCGTCTGTTTCAACCCATCAGAGTACTTTTGGTTGCCCCTTTTCGACGTGCTGTCGGACTTAAGCTCCCTGACCATAGATCTAGGTCAGGCTGAGTTTTCGCTCCGATCGGGTTTACAGATCGACCGTGGCGGACAAGATTCAGTTCAACGGTCATCATCACTCGATCAGGGCCACAAGTACATTGCCATGTATGAGAAATTTCCCCTGATCCAAGGGTGTATTTGGGTTAGATTCTGACGGTCTGAATCCTTGTATTTGGCCAGCAAGGGACACGACTCAGTTTACTTAAATTCAAAATTTACTTCTAAATATATTCACGTTTCTCACACACTTTGTTACGGGCTCAAGTTGTTCATTTCTAGACACAGTTAAGACTTGATTTCCGAGGAGATTGTCAAGTCCAGTAATGCAGTCATAGCCGTATGGTTTCGGGGTAAACGGACTTTTGACGTGCGGTCCAGGTCCGATACGGAGTTTCAGTGTGCTCCCGAGAGCAAACGGGATTAGGAAAGGATTCTAGGTTTAGGTTAATGTAGCGTCAATGACTCTACAGGTTTCAGGTCTTGCAGATCATATTTAAAGTGATTAGTGCTAATTTTATAGATGAACTAGTTTAGCACTAGTTAATTCTCGCCTAATTTCTAAAGGATTTGGTCCTGTGAGATTTCTGCCTGAGGTGGTACTCGGGTCCTTGTACGGATTTTTTTGAGACGTTACAATCTACTCCCCTTAAAGAAAAATTTCATCCTCAAAATTAGTACCTTTTCATACTCCTCGAGAATCTGAGGGTAGTTCATTCGAACCTTAGCTTGTCTCCCAAGTAGCCTCTTCTTCCATGTGATGCGTCCACAGCAGTTTCACAAGTGGAATAACTTTGCTGCGCAACACCTGCTCCTTCCTGTCTAGAACACGCGTCGGTCGCAGTATATATGTAGCATCCTCGCTCAACTGTACCTACTCCCATTTGATAATGTGGGAAGGATTGGGAACGTATTTCTTCAGCATAGATACATGAAATATGTTATGCACACCCGCAAGTGGTGTGGGAAAAGCAAGGCGGTATGCCACCACACCCACTCGATTAAGTACCTGGAATGGGCCAATGAATCTCGAGGTAAGCTTTCCCTTCTTGCCAAACCGAAGGACTCCCTTCATAGGGAAAACTCAGAGGAACAGATGGTCTCCGACCTCGAACTCTAGCGGTCGCCGTCTCGTATCGGCGTAGCTCTTCTATCTGCTCTGTGCTGCCAGAAGTCGATGCCTGATAATGTCAATCTTCTTTGAGGTCGCCTGTACTAACTCTGGGCCAATCAAACTCTTCTCGCCAACCTCTGCCCAGCAATGCGGTGTTCTACATGGGCGCTCATACAAGGCCTCATAGGGTGCCATGCCAATACTCGCTTGAAGACTATTGTTGTAAGCAAACTCTGCATAAGGAAGACAGTCATCCCAAGTGTCCTTAAAATTAAGTACACAAGCTCACAGCATATCCTCCAACACTTGGTTTATCCGTTCCGTCTGCCCGTCAGTCTGTGGGTGGAATGCGGTACTGAACTTCAACTTTACACCCATCGTTTCCTGGATGCGAGTCCAGAAGATGGATGTAAATCGCGTGTCCCGGTCCAATACGATCTCCAAAGGAAACCCATGCAAATGCATGATCTCCTTGATGTACAGCCTAGCCAACTCATCTGTAGAATTCGAGACTTTAATCGGGAGGAAATGGGCTGATTTCGTCAACCGGTCCACGATCACCCAAATAAAGTCATAACCCTTCCTCGTCTTCGGTAACCCCGAGATGAAATCTATAGAGATGAAGTCCCACTTCCATTCAGCTATGGGCATGGGCTGAAGAAAACCAGGAGGTCGGCGATGTTCTGCCTTGACCTGCTGGCACGTGAGGCAACGTGATACATAATCTGTTATGTGGGCCTTCATGTTGTCCCACCAATACGACCTTTTTACGTTGCGATACATCTTCGTACTGCCTGGATGCATTGCCATCCTTGAATTATGAGCAGCCTCAAGAATTCCTTCCTCCAATCAGGGAGGTTCGGGACGCATAAGCGGCCACGGTAACGTAAGCCTCCATCCGTACCAACACTCCATTCGGCGTCCTCATCGCTGCTAGCCTGTTCTCTTATCTTCGCCAATAGCTCATCGTCTTTCTGAGCCGCGATGATCCTATCATCAATAAAGGGTCGTATCCGAATATGCACGATGCCCTCATACGGCTCCTCCACTGAGAGTTTCTGCTCAAAGTCTCGCACAAACTCAACCACACAGCATTTACACACAATTTAAAGAAACTTCATGCATTTCATTTACCAAAATTGTCACAATTACATGAGATACGACATTACATGAATCGTGATAGGAAATGCATATGAGCTATTACAAGCAAGGCTGTAAACAGTAGAACAAACTACTAAACATAAACATTTTAAAACAGAAACAACACAAACTACAGGGCGACGACAAGGATGACTAGACATCCGAGTCTGGCGATGGAGGAGGGGCGCCCTTATCCTACAGGCAATACAGGATAGTTTTTAAGGTACGAGTCACCTTCTTAAACTTGTGCTTCACGAGGGCCCTGACATCAATAATCTCCTATCGCAGGGCCGCCTGACCCTCCTCAAGCTAAGCTAAGCGGGCTTCCCTAGTAGCCCGTTCAGTGTCAGGCTCCAATGTCATAGGAGGGGTGCTCTCATCCTTGTCCTGAGCCTCCTCTTCTTCTTCCTGTTCCTCCTCTATCTCTTCTCTATTTTCCTCCTCGCTTTCATATTCCTCATTAGCCGTCTCATCCTCACTCTCATCAAGTCGGACTTGCCACTGCCGTGGCCCGATTTCCATCTGATTGAGAGTAGTTTCATTGATGTAATGGGTTGGCACCGGCATTTCTATCCCAAGTCTGTAGCCAAACTCACATGCATCTTGCATATGAGTCGATCGAATGAGAGCGAATCAGACGCTCTAGTAGAGCGTGCAGTAAGAACTATCTGTCGCAGAACATAAGTAGGCACGCACAACCTTGCTCCCTGCCCCACTTGGTACATGAAATCTACCATCAGGCGGGTGCACTCGCTGCGATTGCTCCACCTGGGGTACACATTGTAAGTGAAGATGTGGTGGAGCAGACGGAAGTCGTCAGTCATATTGGTTGCTAGGAGGCTGTTGTTTGGATTCCAGTGGGCCAGTTGTCCACAAAGGAATCGCATGCGGCGATCCCTTTCACGTGCACTCCTCAAATTCTTCTCGCTTGCATGGGCCTCACCAAGCGGCATTCTCATGAGTCGGGCTATTAAGCCAGCATCAATTGTGGCCTCCTAATCTCTACCCACTGGGATCTTGAACTGCAAGGGCTCCAGCGTAGGCTCTCGAATGTGGGTGTAGAAGGCTCGGATTGTGCCCACATTTGTGCGGTACTCGCCCTCAAATACGGGACCCCACCCGGCCTCGACCAGGCGGTCCATCACCAGATATTGTCTAAAGAGCCTCTCATCCACATGAGCTTCAAAAAGGACCCTACGACCATGAAATCTCCCATGAGACAGATCCGCCAGTAGGGCCCTTTCGAGGGGAGCCCTGGGATCAAGCTCCCGCTTGGTCCTTATCTCTCGATCGACTCTTGCACTTGCGGTGGCGCCTCTCGGCCTCCTTAAACGAGTAGGGCGACTAAGTCCAGCTTCATCCACAGGAGCCCTTTTCTTTCCCATGATAAACAGAATGGTGGAAATCGAGAAAAAGGCCGTCACAAGCTCGAATAGAGCCATTGAGTGGAATGATATGTGGGAATGGGATGAGTTGTTGGACATGGAGGTATATGAGACACAAATGAGAGATTTGTGCACTCAAATCGAAGGAAAAGAGAGAGCTAGGAGAGGTTTTTGATGGGAAACGGTGGAGGGGTGTGTGTATTAAAGGAAAATGAGGAAATGGGTTGATGAAGGGGAGATTTGAGAGAGAAACAAGAAATTTTAGAGAAAAAGGAGAGCTTAGAGGGGTATGTTGTGAAGAGGGGGAGTATTAGGGGGGGGGGGGGGGGTTAAAATTGACCCAACATGCATCGGTGGGCCATATAACCCCTTAGAAGCGTCGGCCCGAACCGGCCCGCCCGGCCAGGCCTCGTGGAACCGGCGAGGCCCTTGCCGACCTCTGGACAAACCGGCAATGGCCCACCGGTGGGACAAGGTCCTCCTACCCCTGGACCCTAAAAATGTGTGGGTCCCATCCTAGGTCCCCCTGGAGGTGTCCCATTTGACCCCCGACTCCCTTTTGAGTCGTTTCGGGTCATTACGCGTATTTTCTGATGTATATTCGCATTTATTGATTGTTGAAGGCTGGGATGGGGTAAATCGTGGTCTAAACCCATCAATTGACGGTCTAAGGGTGATCCGGGGTTATCTCAAGCGATCACAGATATGTACAGACCCGATCTCAGCGATCGTTTTCAGTAAATTTCGCCAATTGGCGAAACTGGGAAACCTAAGCTTGTTCCTACACTTTTTTCACACCAACCTAGGTCTAAATGCATCAGCGCACGTCGTGTGACCATAACCCAGGTTCGGTTTAATCCAAATCATGCTCTGATACCAACTTGTAACGCCCTGAAAATCGGGAGTCGAGTAGAAACCCAACTCCCGAGTTCCAACACATTACTTATGCAATATATTTAATGATGGTTGTATGTTGTCTATATTGGTGCATAAAACATGAATGAGATTAAGCCAAAACAACAAAACATAATCCAGGGACAATTGTAGTACGCAAGCGAAAGACTGAAATGAATTGTATAACTTCATAAACCAGTATAGGTCCCCAAAGTATGTATACGTTGCCAGGTTAATAATTACAAGTACTATTTTAAAATACAATTTTTTTTTAAAAATGTTATAGTCCACAAGTATGACCCTGAAGCCCCACCGATCAGAGCGGTCTATATAAACCTGCCTGAATACTGTATATATGAGAAAGCATCCTCATCGTCTGCGAAGTCCATCTCTGCCTCATCATTTGGGTCTCCATCTACAACTAAGACAGAGTCTGGTTGGTGTTTAAAACGTCGTCCCGTAACGTGGGAGTGAGTGATCAACTCAGTGGAACGATAAAGCAAAGGTTAACATGTTCTCAATTCAGTCAAGCAGTAATGATAAAACAATACAATCAAACATCCCTAAGTACCCTAATTAATGCAAGAATGGTATGTATAAATGATGCATGCCCTCGCCTGCACTCCCTTTGTGATCTTCATCTAATGGTGGTGCATGTCAGTCACTTCCTCGTGCTCTTTACTCAACGCTAAATGGCACATGCAGTGCGGTGCATGAGCGTGATTACCAAGTTCTTATTAGTCCTTTTCATACAGCAGGATTGTGAAGGTAAGGTACCTCCCTTATATCAATTCCCAAACAATGATCCATTCTAGGGTCGTCAGTCCTAACAAATCTCATATGATGTTGCAGTTCTAGGTCACTACAAAGGGCTTGTCACCTGATCAGTGTAGGCCTAGTTTGTACTCTGGTTGCTATGGAAAGACTCGTCACCTCAACGTAGTCTCAGAATACACTCGAGGTCACTACCACCCACACCCTACTAACTGGCAGTCTATTTTCGAAGGCTCGTCACTAACCCGACTGGGGACCATAGCTAGGCTGCGCAAGGGTAGGCCGACAGCTCAAATACAGTGTCTCATAGCATCATATTCGGCTCACGAGTTTGGGTTGCTCACTGGTCACTACGGGGAGGCTCGTCACCCCAGCGTAGGCCGACAGCTCGACCACGGTGTCCCATACCACCATGCCCAGCTCATAAGTCTTAGCGGATCGAGGTACCAAGGTTAAAGGGGTTTTCCACCAGTGAGTTTAGTACCTTAGATTCAAACAGTAGCGTCCATACATGGTAAACATACATCAGGTCAATCGGGTTACTTGACGAGCTCGACTGGTATGAGCGCACCTCAAGTTAATCGACATGAAGTGCGTAAGCACTCTGTGTGGCCTAACCACTGTCGACAACTAAAGCACGGCTCGGATTCGTCAAACACGTCCTGCGTGGCGAAACAACCTTAACCACCAAAATAGAGCTTGTTACCGATTGCCTGGACTATACCATAGTCCCAAACACATTTGGATATGAGAAATATGTACACATGACAATCATACAGCATTTAACAATCAATGCAAACATGAAAAGCATTTGAATGCATAATGAAACACATATAACATGCCATTCTACATATACATATTCTACACAAACCACGCTATTTTAATTACAACAACTTGAAGGAATTTATGCATATAACTACGGTAGTTGGGAATCCTATCCCAACGACCTTATTAAGTACAATTCATCTAACTACTTCACATACAGTCATTATGTCACACACTTATACTACACATATCAACATACACAACATATGTTGATTGTAACATATATGTGGACAAATCCTCACAACAAGGAGTTGTCACGCACATAACAATTTATGTATTTGCATTCCATAGACATGATTGACACAAATCATAATTCCATGTCCATTCAGACATTTCAACAAACACATAGACTACACACTTTAACAGACATGTATTAGACTAGTTATAACATATATCCTGGTAAGCCCTTTTACAAAGGAGTTGCCACATACACAACGAGCATATATTCATGGTTAATAATCATGGCAAGTACAGATCCAAATTCCATATTCATTCAATCATATCAACAAACACATGAAATACACTATATTCAACATAATTCATATATATGTGTAAAGCGCGGGAAACATCGTATTTAAGCAGTGATAGCAATCAAGTCAGTCATAAATCATTAACTGACATTGAAAGCCTTGAAAACCATAACCTAAATGTTTATAGTCCACACCTTTTGCTCGTAAACGTGTATCGAACTCAGTTTGTATACCGAGTCTGTGTCTACGGCACCACAACAACCTATATTAGGGAATAGGTTAGCTATTTCATCTATTACAATAGTTGGAAACCCTAAAACAGGTTAGGGTTAGGATTCCTTACCCAAGTACGGATTCAGAATCGCCCGTATAGCGATACAAGGATGGTGGTTAAACACGTGGAGCGTCAAGGAAAGACCCCGACAACTAACTCCCACTCTCACTTTCTCTCTGTTCCCTTCTCTTTTCTCTCCTCTCTCCCCTAGGGTTTCTCAAATTCGTATGAGATAAGAGAGAAAGGGTTTAAGGTCCTTATATATGCCCTGGACTGATGGAAATGGCCCGAGGGCCAAGGTATACTTAGGTTATATCCAAAGGGCGTCTGTTTCAGCCCATCAGAGCACTTCTGGTGGCCCCTTTTCCATGTGCGGTCGGACTTAAGCTTCCTGACCATGGATTAAGGTCATACTTAGTTTTCGCTCCGATTAGGTTTACAGATCGACCGTGGCGGACCAAATTCAGTTCAACGGTCATCATCACTCAATTAGGGCCACAAGTACATTACCATGTATGAGAAATTTCTCCTGATCCAAGGGTGTATTTGGGTCAGATTCTAACGGTCTGAATCCTTGTATTTGGCCCGCAAGCAACACGACTTAGTTTACTTAAATTCAGAATTTACTTTTAAATATATTTACGTTTCTCACACACTTTACTCCGGGCTTAAGTTGTGTATTTCTAGACACAGTTAAGACTTGATTTCCGAGGAGATTGTCAAGTCTAGTAGTGCGGTCATAGCCGTATGGTTTCGGGGTAATTAGACTTTTGACGTGTGGTCCAGGTCTGATATGGAGTTTCAGTGTGCTCCCGAGAGCAAATGGGATTAGGGATGGATTCTAGGTTTCAAAGTAATGTAGTATCAATGACTCTGCACGTTTCAGGTCTTGCAGATCATATTTAAAGTGATTAGTGCTAATTTCACAGATAAACTAGTTTAGCACTAGTTAATTTCTGCCTAATTTTTAAAGGATTTGGTCCTGTGAGATTTCTGCCTGAAGTGGTACTCGGGTCCTTGTACGGATTTTTTCGAGACGTTACAGTTTTTGCCCTTATATAGGCCCAAAACTAATGGTAATGGCCCTAGGGCCATGGTATACTTAAGTTATAGCCAAAAGGCATTTATTTTTGGCCAACAGAGCTCATCTAGAGGTCCTTTACCTACACACGGTCAGGGGCAAGTTCCCTGACATTGGATCTAGGTTAGGTTAAGATTTCGGTCCGATCGGATTAACGGATCGACCGTGCGGGAAGAGTTTTAATTCTACGGCTATCGTCGCTCAATCAGGGCCACAAGTACACTGACTTGTGTTAGAAATTTTTCTTGATCCAAGGGTATAGTTAGGTCAGAATCTGACGGTCTGAAACCTTAAATTTGGTTTGCAAGCGAACGACTCAAATCACTTAAGTTTAAGTTCATTTTCTAAAGATATTCACGTTTATCACACACTTTGCTTCGGGCTCAAGTTATGCGTTTCGAGATACTATTTGGACTTGATTTTCGAGATGGTTGTCAAGCCCAATAAGGCTGTCATAACCGTATAGTTTCGTAGTCATCAGACTTTCGACGCGCGGTCCAGGTCCAATAGGGAGTTCCAATGTGCTCTCGTGAGCAACTGGATTTTGAGATTACCTCCAGGTTTTTAAGTAATGTTGGGTTAGTGACTTTAATAGTTTTGGGTCTTCTAGTTTGTATAGAAAGTGGTTCAAGTTAATTCTACTAATTATTCAATTTAGTACTGAACTAAATTATGCCCTAATTACGACAGAATATGGTCCTAGGGCAGTTCTACACCCCTTTCTGCACTTTTAGTTAGTATATTATTTTAATTATTTTTTTAGTAGTTCATCATCAAGTCTACTTTATCTCTACTAAATTTCATGAGATTTCGTGTTGTAGAAAAATTATAAAAATTCTAGAAGCAGCAGATGTCCAAACTAATGAATTCCGACAGTTGTCACAACAACCTATATTTAACTATATTAAAATTTTTAAAATTTTTCACTTATTTTTATATGAAACTAGACTTATCAAGCTTCAATTTGGATTTTGAATCACCTAAATTGGAGTTATATTGAGGGAGATATGACTTTTTGAAGTCGGGCTGAAAAACTGTAAAAAATGGGCTGCCCGGCCCGCTGGACGGCGAGGCCTCGCCGTTGCGGCAATTGCATCGCCACTCGCTGTCCTGTTTGGTGGTGATTTTGCCATGTGATTTTTGAAATGAGCATATCTTGTAAACTGGAATGAGTTATTCGACATACAGTATATGATTTTGGGGTAGGAGAAGCTGCTCTATCCAGATAACCTATTTATTTCATAATATTCTAAATTTTTAATGGTCAAAAACCTAATTTATTTATATATTCACTATTCATAGTAAATTTTAATTTCATTATTGTTCTTTATCATTTAAACTTTAGGATTTTTGTCTAATATGAAAGTACTTAGAAAACTTTGGAGAATATGGTGGTAAAAGGTGAGATTTTGAAGGAAATAGGTTAAAAAGGATTTTTATACTTTAGGATTGAGTTCTGAGAAGTTAATAAGGTGTTATGATCGACCCATTGCCTAAGGATGTCTAACTCTAGGTTGGCAAAAATTTCGGGCGTTACAGCATTATATTGCGTTGCCACAAGTGTTCTTTCGGTGATCATGACCATCAATTAATGCATGGCCTCAGTCTAGCTAGCCATATATCTGTTAATGTTCTCAGTTTGAATATGGAACTGTTCGGCCTAGGTATGCGATAACTCCGTCTAAGCTCTCCCATATTCTTAAACGTGCTGAATACTCAGTTGTACATCTCAGAGTGCGACCGTTATCTCTTCAGGAGAGGCAGTCCGAGAGGTTGACTCCCCTTCCTGATTTTTGGTACTGAGTGTCAGACTACTATTCAAATTTAATGTTTCGGGGGTTGTTTGGACTGATACATCCTCAGTCGGAGGTAGTGCGGTCAGTGTGGAGGGTTCAACCCTGGCAATTCGATTACTCATTCTGTTCATATTTTCAATCTGCAATGCCTCGCTGCTAAGTTAGAGACAAGGTCCCACCGGGGGTCCTAAAAACATGTTGTGGTTCGATTTACAATTTCTGTCATATGAAAATTGCGAGCATGCCAAAATTAAATGTGTAGCTCAATTCAAACCGTACAACTATGACCCCAAGCACCAAGAAAGGCAGATATAAAGTATGTGATTGAGGTCGAATAAGATCAGCGCCTATTCAGCCACTTGCACAATGAGTTAAAATGATCAGTCAAAGGGTATGGTTCATCCTGTAATGGTGGGTTATACATTTGCCTTCGATATGAAAGGACTTTTTTTAATATAGACAAAGGAACAAGAAAGGAATTCTTGCAGTTGGTCGCAAAGAACGGCTGCAAACCACCTTCCTGGATGGAAAACTCTGATTGATGCTCGGACTAAATCCAACATATGAGTGTAGATCCAAATTATAGCTAAAGTTAACAATTACTTGATTAACGCTACAGATTACTCTAAGGAATGCAAACAATAGGTGAAAATAAAGGATTAGACTATGGAGTGTAACTAACTAGCAGAAATAAATGCATTATACTATGGAATGTAAATTATAGATAATTGAAAGGATAATTGAAAGGTAGATTTAGTTTGATTGGGTTAGTATGAGACCATTTGCTTTGCTGAAATCCTTTGCCATTTATAACCTTAATCCGACTATCTAAATGCTTCTCACACTCTTACATTGCTATAGCTGTTTAGCACGACTTAACCCTTTTTGCTTCTAAACTTGCCATCTATCCTTAACTACTTCCACACGATCACTCTTCACTTAACTGCTTAGTGGATGATGTGGCGTTGCTCGATGCACTACAACTATATTATCGTAGAACCCTCTTCATATATCCCCACGATCTACATCATGCAAATCCATCTATATTACACACAACCCATTTTAATTGGCCCTAACAGGAATTGTTGACAGAAGGGATGGACTTATAAAGTCGTTGGCTAACTTAACACTAGAATTTGATAGATTCGTGCCCACTGTATCACAACCATGATACAACGTCCGTTTCGACCTCTGGACTGCATCTCAGTGATGATCTAAATTGTTGATGTTGTGGACTGTATGCTACATAAGCCATGGTAAGAAACATTGGGCGGATGATTGTATGTAGAGAAGATTTTGGGGCATTGAAAAATATATATTCAAACCCAATGAGTCAAAAGCCAGGATCACCGATGCAACATGAACATAAGATGATAACTTCTAAATGAACCATTCGGATCATCTTAAATGTGGAGCCCCTGACAGCTGGGCACATATCCCTCTTAAAACCCTTGATATAGGACAAAGATCTAGAGTTGTACATTAGTAGAACCGAGTTGAGCTTGGCACAACTCAACTCGGCTCGGCCATTAGTTGACCTTGGCTCGAACTCGGCTTGGCTCGGTCCTCGAGCTAGATTGGCTAGCTCAGCTCGATTCGGTCAGCACGGGCCAGTTTGAGCCGAGTACAAGCCTATGCGGCATTTTCTCAAACGCATGAAGTGCACCTTCAATTTCTCAGAGTTTGTAAAACAATAGCAACATTTTACAGGTATTTCATCAAACACTCAGTAGGCAGCATCAAAATCAAGATCTAAGGGTAGTTTTATCATGTAATGTTTGTTTTTTTGTTAGTGATTTGTTTCATATTCATACCTTCCTCGCCACAGGAGGATCCCATGGAGAATGTATTCACCCGAAACAATACTTCGTCGAGTCATTTCATCAAACACTTGGTGAGCAACATCAATATCGAACTAACCGAGTCACTGAACCAGTTCAATTCGAGTTGAGGTTCGATCCGAGTCGATTTGAGCTCAGTCAAGCTCGAGCTCGGCTCGAAATTTGTTCTAGCTCCAAAAATCAGCTCGACTTGGCTGGAACTCGGTTTCGAACTGAGTTGAATCAAGCTTTTTCGAATCAAGTCGAGTGAGTTAACTGAGCTAACTCGGTTCGTGTTCAGCTCTACAGATATCACAAACAGAAAAACATCATGTTATCAGCGGATGGCGACCGATTTACCAAACCCTATGGCAAAAAAATCCATTCAGGAGTAGGTTAGTCTCATCAATATTATTTGGACATGCCTCAATTTTCAGCGGGCCTGGCGATCTTTCCAATTGTAATTGCATTGTTGACACGTCCACTGTAGATGCAAAGGACTCGGAATCGGTAGTAACCCTTGCAGAAAACTTTAGGGCATTTAAAAAAAGTAGATTCAAATATCAGGTGGACCACATCATAAGAAATAATGGTGATTGAACGCCCATCATTAAAAAAAAAAAAAAAACTTCTCGCAACAAAAGTTTTTGATCAAGCTAATATTTACGTTCCACCTTCATCCAAGTCTGTGAGAGCTAAGCGGTTGGATGGCAAATCATAAACGTTACGGTGGCCCTATGAAGTATCGAGAGTAAGCGTTTAATCACCCCTATTTCTTGTGGTGTGGTTTACGTGAGACGTGGATATGCCTTATTTTGTTTTTGTTAACGCCGAAAAATGATCCGGAAAAATGGATAGACGGCGTAGATAAAATACATGCATCACGGTGGGGTGCACATCCTACCAACAATCACCGACCAGTACCGACCTTGGTAGACTAGCAGAGCGTTCATTACCGAATCCCAGTCCGGATGCATATACCCACCCGTATGCATATCGCCAGCGGTGCCGGGAAGCGGAAGGGAACATAGTGTTACTTTTCCACCATAATGAAGCGCTTTTTCCAAACGATGGAGAAGGATGGTTCCTTCAAGAAGCCGTCCCTTTCTCCTTCTCCAGCATCAGCATCAGAAGAAGGTAAGAAGGGAGAGGAAGAGAGGAAAGAGCCGTTGAAGTTCTTGACATGGAACGCCAACAGCTTTCTCCTCCGCGTAAAGAACAACTGGCCCGACTTCTCCAAATTCGTTGAGACCCTCGATCCCGACGTCATCGCAATACAGGTCATCTCTCTATCTCTCTCTCTTTGATTTTTTCATGTTTTGTTTGCTGAGAAATTTGATGGGTTTTGCGATTTAGGGAATATTGATTAGATTTTCTTCTACTTTGGTTGCTGAAAAATTGATGGGGTTTTCTGTACTAAGGCCTTTTAGATGGAACTTATCTGCATTGCGGATGAAAATGAGGTGGAATGAGGGCCCCAACCTTCTGCATTGCGTTGGGGCATCCCTCAAAATGCACTACAAGGGTGCCATAATTTGAATTTGTAATTATGGGTCTGAAATGTAATCATCTCATTCTCGTCCAAAGTGGTCAAAGCGATGGCCTGCATTCCCTCGATGAACTGAATGCTCATTACATGCAATTTTTCTCGTCATTGAAGAATTTTGTTTACTGATATTTTATGCATTTTGGCTAAGAAAGAGTTTACTTATTTACTCTGAAGAAAGGACAAGCAGTAACACTAAATTTGTTGAAAGGAATAATAAAAAGAACAGCAGAGGGTCCTTAAAAAAAAAAAAAAAAAACAGCAGAGGGATGGGCTAGGCCATTTCGCTTGATCTCGTTGCTCCCCTAAAAAATTGGGGTCTCTCTAGTGAGAGACTACCCCTTAGTCTAAGAGGCTTCTCTTCAGTTTTTTTTTTTTTTTTTTTTTTTTAATAAAAAAAACAAAAAGAAAGAAAGCACAAGAGAGGGACACTACTTCCACACAATATGGAAATTCTATCAACCAGTTACCTTCTCCAGGCACTTTCGCAAGAAACAGCCTTGAGTGATTAGTGAATTTCCTTAACCTCCGCGAACCAATTAGCCAACTCCAAACAAACATTTGAGAGGACATCCAACTTCAGGCACTAGGTAAAATCCCCCTTGAGACTACATTTGACCCAAGGGCTAGATAAATTATGTCTCTCACCCTGGTTTCTAGCACTCTAGTTTCCACCTAATTGGAGTCTATGATCACAATCGTACTAGAGAAGATAGATCATATATGTCCTCATTACCACCACTAGCAATGCTCTCAACCCTAGCTAGTCTTGGCTGACCGCTCAAACTTCTATCAATGTTTAGATTTATCGCACCAGCTGGAGGTGGGTTCCTGCATAACTCCCACAAACTCCTTGCAAGTTATAACCCATGAGGCACTTCATGTTCTCACTCTTTCTTTTCTAATGTTGTTAAATCGCATTTGCGATTGTGTGCGACCAGCATATGCTGTTCTCATATGCGATCGCATATTGCTTTGCTTTATTTTTTTTTTCTTTGAAAAAAAAAATTAAAAATGAGGAAAAATAAAAAGATTTGGAAAAAATCTAAAAAATTAGGAAAAACTATGCCTAATTACTACAAGTGATCGGATTGGGTTCTTTTACCTATTTGATTGTAATTTGAGTGTTTGAGACTATTAGACCATCCATAAATTAAGTTTTTTATTTAATTACTTTTATTAGTTTAACAAAACAATCAACAAGTTACATTAAGAGAGAATTAATGATTAAAAATTTTGAACATCAAAATTTTATTGATAAATGATAACTTGATAACTTGAACAACTTACAAGTTTTAAGTTACAACTTTATTTACAAATACAATTTATAATTTGCAAAAAAAAAGAAGCATAACTTACAAAGTTACAAGTTTTAACTTATTGACTCATAAATTGAAAATATAAAAAATAAACACACTAAACACATTGATCTAGTTGCCGTTATGGCATCCGATCACCACCATTGTCATCATTATCGTCGTCTTCAATGGTGTCTCCTTCTTCAACATATACTTCATATTCTTCTGTTTCTTCATCATCGGTACGCACTGGTATTTCATCTACATCCAATAGTTGATCTTGATTATCTTCATCTTCCATCTCCTTAATCTTGTCCATTGCTTGGCCTTGACTGTGATTGTTCGTCCCTCTTTTCCACCTTCGAGTGGAAGAAAAACTTTCTCAAGTTGTTGATCCAAATGTGATAACTTTGACTTGGGCCCATGTTAGGTCCTCGCTTGCAAAGGACCGGCTCCTTTGTCTCTACAAGCCACTCATTATCTACCTCCAAATCAACTAGGCAGACAAGATCATAGAAACCGAGCTTTTCTCGCCTAGCATAGAATCGTTCTCATAGCTTTTGATTGTATTGGACAAAGACTGAGTCATTGAGCTTCTTTTGTTGAAGGCAATTCTTTTTTTTTTTTTTTTTTTCCTGGGTGCGAATTTGCATTAAGAAAGTGTATTAGCAATAGACATTTACTTTTAACTTTTAAGATTTAAGACTAAAATTAACATTTAGGAGTGAATTGCTAAACTTACCGACTTGAACGTACTCCAATTCCACTCACATCTACTAGCAGAACATGTAAGGTGAATAATCTTTATGGGAGGCTTCTTGAGTGTTGAATCCTTCTTGTTCGGGTTTACTCCATAGACAACCCACCAATCAGTTGCAAATAGCAATTTAAGACTAAGTAGGTTAGACTTTTTACATTGTAAGAAACTATTTCTAAGTTACTTAGAGCAAATCACTAAGATGTTCATACTTGGCAATTTCATAGTCTAATTACCTAATGACTATTTCTCTTGAGAAAATCCCCGTGCTCTTCGTGTAGAAGTCTAGTAGAGCAGCAATCCTATCCTCTTCTTCTTTATCGGGAACAATTCTCTTAAAGACATCAAGAAAGCTAACCGTATGCCTCGCTTTTGCCTCTGTCTGATCAGCGAAAGCAAAGAACATGGTCAAATTAAGGATGTAGGCAGTTGAATATGATAGGTATGACATTTGGCTGCCCCATCTCTTATTTATAATATGTAAGATGGGTATGTAATCATGCTCTCTATAGTTGAAGTGATCCATGTTTTTGTTTCTAGCCCTCTCCATCGCATCATGGATGTGCCCCATTGGTGGCTTCTCATCTCTGCCCACTAATCGCAATACACTTACGAAGGGTTCCAATGACTTTAGTGCCTTTAGCTCTTGTATCCAAAAAGATTACGAAAGGATGGTTTGTTAGAATAACTTCCCTTTGGCCTTCTTTGATCGAGGCCCATTATTCCAATCGGATGATATTATAAAGTTTCTGGGCTCGACTTTCTTTGAATACAACATTTGTAGTGATAATAAGGCTGTTGCGAATCGGGTGATAGTTGGATGAAGCAAGTTACACCTAATGCGTTTTCTCATTTGATGGAGAAGAAGTGTAATGTTTGTACATAAAGATCGTGATTCTTCTAGCCTTAGCAATAACTTTAATGTACAACTTACTTATATTTTCTAACATTTGATCTATACAATGTGTCATGCACGTGGTTCAAAATAAATGATGTATCTTCTCCATAAAAAGGCAACCAATGGTTATATATGAGGCTGCGTTGATAACTTGGACAATATATTCCTCTCCTACTTCCTCAATTACACCATCTCACAATTTGAACAAATAGTCGGCTATGCGGGAATGGGCCGATGTATCCATGGGCTTGAAACAGATTGTCCCAGTTGGACAATTCAATAGAAAGTATATCAGTGTTCGACCGGATTTATCGGTCCATTTGTCGGTAATAAGAGTACAATCATATATTTTCCATGCTTTTATTTTTATTTTTTCGAAAGGTAACATTACCATGGCATGAACATTGGATCACTCACACATACTACACTGTCTCCTCTAGCTCATCTAATGAGCAAGAGACTTTTCCATGCATTATATTCGACAATAAAGCTTCTAGTAAAATGAACTCTAGTTTAGAGGTATGTTTCCCTCACTTCGTGATACGAAGGAGGCTTGAGCCCAAGTCCAAATTGTCCTATTGCTTCCACTATAACATTGAATCTTTTCAATTTAACAGTGTTGAAAGCAACATTGGCTTGGTATAACCACTTAGCAATGTACTAAATTGTGGTTTTCTTATCTTTTTTTATAGAAGCAATTGGTTTTTTTTTTTTTTTAGATCGTTGCCAAAAGGCGGGAAAAATACAAGGAAACTAAGAAAAAAACCACTTGGAAATATCAACTAACAAAATTGATTTGACATAGACAACCTAACTTGAAACATTAATTTTGACCAAGTAAGTGACCTCAACAATAGAGAGTTCCTTGTTATGAAAATATCGACTGGCTTTACCCACTGCACCTCCATGCCAAGCCCAGATAAGATGATTAACCAACTTGGGCATTACCCAGGATATATGAAATATATTGAGAAAATGCTCCCAAACTTTTTGAGCGAAATGACAATGAATGAAAAGTTGATTGATCGATTCTATGTCTCTCATTCACATCAAAACCTGCAATTCTTGCCCCGGCGGGGGGGGGGGGGGGGGGGGTTAGGTAGTAATGATGGCTTAGTGATCAAGCCGTAGAACGAATGCATTGGGAAAGAACCGGAGCTATGAACTCTCCAAACCATTGAGTTTTCTTCCTGAGATGAGGGTGCGAAAAGCTTTAGGAGGGCGAGCAAACTAAGGAGCCCATTAAATTTGTCGTCCGATAGATTATGCCGGCATGGAGGGGGCCAAACAACATTCCCGCTAACTAAAGGAAAACAACAATCGATGGCTATGCACTGATCTGGAGCAAGACTAGCCAATCTTGGGTAGAGGTCCTGCAAGGGCCTATCACCACAGTAGATATCTACCTAGAAGAGAATATGATTCCCCTTTCCAAGAGAAAAGGAAATTCCTTTGCGAAACAAGGATTTAATAGACTTGATGGCTTTCAAACATTGGAGGCGTGATGTGGAGAAGAGTTCTTTATGTTCTAATCAGTGTTCGAAGTATTGGTATCGCTACAAGTTTTGCTGGCCAGGGATACAGAAACACGAGATCACCAATAATATCGCTGATAACCGGGAAACATATGAAAAACAGTGGAATTTTTAGCAAAACTTCAGGAGATGTTAAAATGTACATATTTGCATATTTAGAAATAAAAAATTGTAAAAAAGAATGCATACATGGCAAGTTTCCATTTAATGGGTCCTTAAAAGCATGTGTTGTTGTAAGAAATCAGTCCAACCATCCCATCCGGCCTATTTAACAATCCAACCTTCCATCCAAATATCCATCGATATTGCAAAACATCAACAACACGTGATATTTCACCTAGAAATCATCAACAATTGAAAAGGAAACGGAAGATTGTGGTCTCAATATCGCGCATGTTATGATATCGATAATATCGAGATATTATTAATATTATCAATGACAAATTGAACACTACATAAAACCATTTGCCCATGAAAAAAATTGAAATAATTTTTTTTCTAATAAAAAAATTTAATGATATCAATTCGTTGGCGATATTATTGAAATATTGTCAATACACTTATGATACAAGCATTGCCTAGAATTTACATAGTTGAAAATATTGGTGATACATTGGCGATATTGATGCATTGGTAATACAAGCGACACCTAGAATTTACATAGTTGAAAATATTGGCAATTACATTAGCAATATTGATACGTTGGCGATACTTAGTGAAACATTGCTAATACCTGGAATTTTTCAACTACTAGCGTTATTGGTATCGCTACCAGTGTTATCGATATCGTTGAGCTGGATATAAAGATAATATCGGAGATATTTGGAAACAAGGAGTCCCTCCATAGTTTGTCCACCTCAGAGTTAGATCTCCAATGCCACTTCCAAGGAGAGCGACGATCATCGTATCTAAACATTTTAGACCTACTCTTCCCTTGCTAATTGGTTTGCTTGCTTCTTCCATTTAAGCAAATGAAACTTTCCTCTTTCCTCGATCCCTTTCCGTAAGAAATTACTTTTCAACCTATTTATGATAGATTTTAGGCATTCGAAGAGAGACATAAAATAGACCGTCATATTGGAAAATGTCGTTTTGATAAGAGTCAGCCGGCCACCCAAGGAGAGGTATCGACGCTTCCAACTAGATAGCTTCCTCTTGATTCTTTCGATTACCTTGTCCCATAAGTGCTTTGCCAGTTTTCTATACAAAGAGACATCCGAAGGTAACGGAAGGGAAGGAACCTCTTTTGCACCCTAAGACATTTGCCAAATAAGAGAGATCTTCTTGATTCACGTGGATTTCGAACATTTCGTGTTTAGAGACATTAACATTTTGGCATGAGATTGCTTTGAAGTTGTCAACTGACGTCGTAATCTCATTACAAAAGAGGATTGTATCATCCACGTATTGAAGGTGACTAATCTGAACCCTCGCCTTCGCTACCTTGAAGCCACTGATCAAACCATTTTCCTCTGTCTTATGAAGCATCCTGCTAAAAGCTTCCCCTAGTACCACATAAAGCTATGAAGATAAATGATCTCCTTGTCTAGTACCGCGAGATGCCTTAAATAAACCAAGGCGTGACCCATTAATCAAGATGGAATGAGAAGGGAATTGAATGCAAGATTGAATCCAGACTCTCCACTTATGGCCACAACCCAATCTATCAAGCATATAATCTAGAAATTCCTAGTTGACATGGTTGTAAGCCTTTTTGATGACAAGCATGCAAACTAAACCAATCTTCTCTTCTCTGCATCAAGAGTCAATATGCTCGTGGGCTATGTGGGTGGTATCCAGGATCTGTCTACCTGCTATGAAAGCGCTGATTTCTAAAATGATCTTGGAGATTAGTTTTCAAGCATTGTTTGAGTGGGTCCTTTTTCTTTACCCCTTTGGCCGATGGCATCCTTGGGATGTAGTCTACACCCTCGATCTATTGGCCCATGCCCATGAACTCTTTTGGTGGCTGGTGGTTTAGATTGCTTGGTCGACGTAAGACCTAGGGGGGGATTCAGATCAATAGCTATATTCTCACATGCTTCTTGTTCCATGAACTCTTCTCGAAGTATGGCATTTTTGTGCTTCTTTTCTTGCATTTTTCTCCATGTACTCCATATCATCCTTTTGGATTTCTAGAAATGTTGGGACATGCTCTTGCACTTGATCTCGACTAGCGTGCAAAGTGTTGCTTGTGCCGTGCAATGTCACCTAAACTTACAAACCGACATACCTCACACACTGTGAGTATTTTTAGTAGCACTACGATATTGCCCGTACTTCTTATTCAACTTGGGTTTCAAAGAAAAAGATTGGGAAGAAGAAGACATGAGAGAGAGAGAGAGAGAGAGAGAGAGAGAGAGAGAGAGAGAGAGAGAGAGTCTTCTAGTTGTCTAGAATCTTAAACTTGCGTTGTACTTGTTGGCTCGTACACTTATAACCAATTAGATGATGATGATCTCATATCTTTTCTTCGATGTGGGCTAGCCTCTAAAGTTCCTTCTCATGCTCTTGACTCAAGTGACATTGGTGAATTTCCTTTTGACCACGGTCCTCTTGGTAAAGGATTTCTTGAATAATTGTAGCCTTTTGAGAAGGCTTTTGGCTTTTGCCTCATTTGAACCTTTCTTCCAATGTGACTCGAGAAGAAGAGAATAGAGTAATTGGTCTTATTCCTCAAATCCCTCCATTCCTTTTGATGTATACCTTCATTTTTATTAGAAAACAAAATAATCAATACACATCGACCACTCTTGGCCGCAACTAAAAACTGCTATAACATACAAATAAGTTGATAACTATCTCCTACCATAATTCAAGGGATTCTCCAACTGCACCCTCTTTTCCAAGACTATTAGCTCTGTGTCTGCATCTCGATACATGTGGCAGAATGCCCTTTGAGACACTCAAATCCATTTCCTCCTCAATTAATTATGCTATAACTTGATCCATTGTATCTCATTGCTGGAATCTTCTTTAAAAATAAGCCGGGGCAAGCTATACTCCATTACTATCCTAATACCTTTCGAAGTTTCGATAGTGCCAATGCTTCATCAAAGCTTGAGTCCCTCATCCCAATTGGACCAGAGAACTCAATTAGAGTGATGTCCCGATCATCCCTAACTAAGCCATCTATACTAGCTTGACCTAGGTTCCTAAACGAACATTTGTCAAAGTTTAGTTTGTAGAAGCTTGACGGGGTTTTACCTATCTTTCTATGATCTTAGGAGGCTTCAAATGGCTCAAATAATTTGAGCCCATGTCTGATTAATCATTTGCTAATCAACTTGGTGTCGGCTTTACCCTAACTTGTGATCAAACTTAATATCTTAGTAAGGGGTCGTTTGGCACCGCGGATTTGGGGGGAATTTGAGGGTATTCCAAATCCATTGATGGTTTGGTAGGGTGGATTAAAGGGTATTACAAATCAAGGGGATTTTAAATCCTCACTTTTGGTGAGTTTTGCAATCCCTCCCTTTTGCTTGGATTACCAATCCTCTCCTTTTTTTGCTCATTTTAAAAGGCAGGAGAGTGGCATGTGTAACATATGTATCACTAGGCTAATAATATATTGTACACGTGGCCTGCCAATGATATCCCAAAACAATCAAATTATCAACAACATCACTAAAATTACATCAATAGAATGATTTGAGCGAGCTAAACATTGGCCATGTAAATTAACGGTTAAAAAACGTTGGTTAGTCGCTCGGTTGTGATCCTATGCTTGTGGCTCATTCGAGGCTTGGAATTTCATCATTTTTGGCCAAAGTATATATTTCAATTGACTTATTACAATCATTATGTCAAACATCAATATATACACTAATTAAGGATATTAAAATTGATTTAGTAATTAAATTCAAACTCCTATAAATATACTACATAATTTAAGTGCATAGCTATTTTTGGATTACTAAGGGATTCTAAATCTAGGGTGCCAAACACAACCAGAGATTTCTAAATCCAGGTTATTCAAAATCCGAGGGATTTCCAATCCAGGTATTCCGAATCCACAATGCCAAACGAGGCCTAATGCTTTCCTGCACCAGAGTTGCCGCACTCGTACCTTACTACCTTTGAAGATTCTACTATTCCTTTCCAACCATAGACACCACAATGTACCCTATAGGGAGATTTTCCAGATTCGGCTGATAGAACCTAGAGAGCTTGTCCACCAACACTCCAAGCCTGTTAACACTAGTGAGTATGACCTATAACCTATTTAGTAACAAACTTTCTGAAATCAAACTCCACACTTATGATGCATAAGAATACTGGTTAGCAAATGGTTCGCGTATTTTTAGCATCATAGCATATGATGCACTTGTTAGGAAGAGAGACTCCCCAGTTCCTGATAATGTCGGGAGTTAAAATCTTGTTCAAGCTTGTAGTAGCAAAACACATTAATCTTCACAAAAACCACTGTGAACCACACATTCAATATTACTTCATGTTGCTCCTTTTCCTTTGTCAATCGGATGCATCATCATTTGCATTCTTTTAGCCTTGTAATTGGTCTCTGTGTCTTGACTACAGTAATCAAGCCATCCATGTCTATTCCGTTCTCTCCTATCTCCTCTGTGGACACATGCGTGTTGTTGCTCCTCCTACCCTAGGCTACCTCTTCCATCACCTCCCGAACAACTCTAGTTGCTTGTGAAACTTGGAAATACCAATTACTCTTGCACGTGGTTCTTTTCTTTCTCTAGAGCTATTATGTGTGTGCAGGTGTTGGGCTATCTGTGATACCTTCAATTGTGTGAATCAAAATATCTTCCTTGGGCTGTCCCGAGTTATTTAAATTTCTTAGGCAGCTGTCACCCTACTCTCATAGAGATACCCGATCTCCTTTCTCGAAGCCCCCTCTTGGGGGAACTTTCTTGTTCCTCTGCAAGATGAGACACACATCTTGATCACTCGTTGGCAAGTATCCCTACTTTGTTGACACATCACATAACATTGGGCCCTTTCATCCATGCCTCCCTCCTTGACCTTTCATGGTCCCTTCCAAGACTCGATCCCTTCTGTTCTAAGCTTCTCCACTCTTCAACAACAACTACTACAAATCTCCACTCGACCCACAAATCTAGCTCCAACTTTTCGTCTCTGGATTCGTAATCTTAATATGAGGATATTAGACATTTTTGGCTCTATTGCTTTGGATCCATAATGCATGGGCATTTTCACATCGAGCTCGAGTGGGTTGGCTTGTGTGAAGCGGGGGCACACTCGGGGTGGGCGTCCTGTATGGGGTGGGTGGCTTGTGTGAGACATGATCCATGTGAAGTGGGGCCCACGAGGGGGGTTCGGTTGAGGGCATGACCTAGGTTATGAGATAAATGGATTGATTCGCCATGCTCTATCAATTCGAGCTTGTAGAGCAAGTGGTTAATTGTCCTCAATCAAAAGTGGTATTAAAGTGGGAGGTCTCGTGTTCGAGACTCCTCATCGGGGGTGATTAATGCAGGGACATTTTCACATTGGGCTCGAGTGGGGTGGCCTGCGTGAAGCGAGGGCACACTCGGGGTGGGCGGCCTGTGTGAGGCAGGTGGCTTGTGTGATGTGGGCCCACAAGGGGGGTTCGACCGATGGCTTGACCTGGGCTATGAGATAAAAGGAATTGATTTGCCACGCTTTATTTGTTTGAGCTTTTATAGCAAGTGGTTAGTTGTCCTACGTCAATCCACCTCTAAGGCTAGCCTAAGGACATCGTGATGTTCGGCCGTGTAATCATTAAACAGATCAATTTGCCCACTAGCTGGCTATATTTCCCTATATCATTAAATTGTTCTCCTTAATCTATACTTAGCTTTGAATCAGTGTCCATGGGAGTTTCAACTGGCTTAGCCCCAAGCAGACCTACCTCTTCTAATAAATCCATCACGCACTTCTGCTAAGATAGGTCAATATTCCCACCTTCGATCTTGCCACCTCAATACCGATAAAGTATTGTAGGCAACCTTAAACCCTTTGTAGAAAAATATTGCCATAAGAACTTCAATTTAGATAAACCTGTACTATCATTGCCAGTGACAATGATATCATCCACATGTACAACTAATATGATAGTACCGGTCTTCCCTGTTGAACAAAAATCGAATGATCTGCTTGACTACGTTTCATCCTGAACTGATCCACTACGATATTGAATTTGTTGAACCACACATGGGGAGACTTTTTTAATCCATAAATAGGTTTTTGTAGATGACATACTTTATGTGACCCCCCGAGTAATGAAGCCAGGTGGTTGCTCCATATACACCTCTTCAAGCAGATTCTCATGTAGAAAAAGCGTTCTTCACATCAAGCTGGTATAGAGGCCAATCTAATTCATAGCAATAGAGATCTCTAGACATTTGAAATGAAGCTTGGCCACAGGAAAGAATGTCTTAACAACACCTAGAGTTTAAGTGTATCCTTTCACAACCAATCGATCCTTTAAACGATCCACCAAGCCATCGGGATTATACTTGCCAGTATATACCCTTTGCACCCTACTGCATGTTTTCTTGCTGGTTGTGCAACTAAGATCCAAGTTTGATTTTGATGAAGTACAATCATCTCTTCTTCTATAGCTCGCCTCCACCCATCACTGTTAAGAGCCTCATGGAAAGATCGACGAACAAACACATAAGACAGACAAACCAAACTGCCGAAAAGAAGGAGAAGCTATTAAAGGAAACACAATTAGAGATATAGTGTTTTGTACAAGAGCGTGTATCGTTACAGAGAGTAATTGGCATATCTTCTTTATTTGAGAGTAATGGTTGAAGAACCAAGAGAAATGATCCTTAGATGGAGTGATAGGATTAATAGAGGACACATTGATATGCACTTCATCACCTCTCTTGGGATGCTTTGAGTATACCTGCAGTGGTGTTGGAGTTGAATGTTTCACAAGAGCTTGCTTTCTAGATGAATTTGTGTTTGACACCATAGGAAGAGAGATGGAATCTTCTTCAAGTTGAAACAATTTTCCTTACTAAAAAAATACGGAGTACTTATAAAGAAAGTGACTTCAGCTAACACATTGTCTACGAGTGATTGGATTATAACACTTGCAACCCCGTTGAGTGCAGGAGTTTCCCATAAAAACACACTTTGCAGCTTTGGATTCTTTTATAAGAAACATGGTCAAATTGATGTACAAAGCATATACACTCCAAAACTCTAAGAAAAATTGAAAATGGTTGACGCTGGGGATATAAGATAGAAAAAAGGACTTTTACTACCTAAGATCAATGAAGGAATCTTGTTGATGAGATAACATGCGGTCAAAACCACATCACTCCAAAAACCCTTTGGAACCTTCATATTTAACAACAATGCCCTAATAACTTCAAGAAGGTGATAGTTTTTACACTTTGCAACTCCATTTTGCCGTGGTGTGTGTGCAGATGATGTTTGATGAATAATGCTATAGGACAAAAGATATGAATGAAAATAGTTTGCTGTATATTTTTTAGCATAGTCAGATCTTAAAATACACACTTTAGCATCAAATTGAGTTTGGATTTGTATATGGAATTCTTTAAAACACGTAAATACCTCAGAACGGTCTTTCATCAAATATGACCATGTCATTCTAGAGCAATCATCCACAAATAACAAAATATTTAAAATTAGGTAAACTGGAAACATGAACTGGACCCCAAACTCTAAATGTATCAAGTAAGTGTTTATCACTTACTTTATCCTCACGTTTAAGAAAAGACACTTTGCGAGTCTTGCTTAACCCACAAGGTTCACATTCTAACTTAGACACATTTGAAAAAGATGGGATAGACTCTTCAAACTATTTAAAGATGGGTGACTAAGCCTGGAATGCCACTGATGAGAAGAGACGTTGGTTTGCAGTGTAGCTCCAATTTTAGTTGTTCCACGATTGAGGTAGTAGAGTTCGTTTGATTCATGTACTCTACCAATCATCCTCCTTGTCTTTAGATCCTTGTAGAATGAATGACCCTCTGAGCAACGTTTTTTACCATACAACCAAAGTATTCCGTAATGGCCACCACCATTACGTTTACAATATGGGTTGTAACGGCCATTACGGTCTCATTTTTTTATTTTTTATTTTTATTGAAATAAATCTGTATCGGTCCTGTAATGGACTGTTACGGCTAGTACTGGGGGGGGGGGGGGGGGTGATTACGGTGGCTGTAACGGGTGTTACGGATCATAATGTGTAATGTTTGCCACCATTACCTTTGCGTAACGCTGTTACGGCACACCATGGACCCAATTGTATCCAGACCTCGTTCTCATTCATCTTCTCATTGCAAAAGATATTACCTCCGCTCCTCATCTAGCACCTATCCCAATTGTATCCAGACCTCGTTCTCATTCATCTTCTCATTGCAAAAGATATTGCCTCCGCTCCTCATCTAGCACCTATCCATGCCTCGTGTATCTGTTATCGAAACTTCTAATCCTGTTGTTGTCCCTACCATACTGTAATTTTATTTTATTTTTGGGGCTGCATTGATGCTGGAGCCTGCCCACTGACATTTTTACCAGTCTTCTATCCCCTATCTCCACCTATATGTGGTTATGTGTGGACTCTCCAGATATGATCTTCTAGTTGCCATTTCACCTATTTTTTCTACCACCATTTTGGTTGTGCCCCCCTCCTAGAATAGCTCCTCTCCTCACCAATTCTCCCAGTGTACTTGTGGGTTGTATTTTGGTTTCTAAATGTTTGACACCTTTCCTCTGGATCTCTTCCCATATATTCCTTGCTTTCTTATGATGTTCCATTTTGGAGAGCTGATCCATCCCTTTTGGAAGGTTGAAGAGATCTGAAGACACCAATTCTTCACACTATCTCAGAGTGTTCACCTCCTGCATATTGTTCAGATCTTACAGCTTTTTTAGCCACTAACGAACCAGGGTTGACAACCATCTCCAACTCGCCAAACCTAGTTAGTGTCTTTTGAATGCTGCGGTTAATCAGAAACTTTTGGATAAAAATTAACATTCTAAAAAGATTTCTTTAGTGAAACAAAGTTGGGGTGAGGTAATGCAAGGGTGAGTTTATTTACTAGAGACAAAATGTACAAGAAACTGCTACAAAAGGCGATCAATAGTTGAACCGATAGACCAACATATACTTTTGGTTTGGGAATGTTGTTTGTTCTCCCCAATTTGGAAATCTTCACCTAAGAAGCTAGTCTCGTTTCCTTTTATTATTATTATTATTATTATTATGCAACCCTTTTATGCTAAATTAATTGATATGTCATTGCATTTGTAAAGAATAATCTTTTTAACAATACACTAGATGGATGGTGATAGGAAGTACGGATGCCTGCAGCTGGGTCCAAAGGCACGCCAAAAAACCCAGGAGAGTTGAAAGATGATACAAGCTCATCACGTGAGGAAAAGCAGGTAAAAGGATGGCTCGAAAGTGATCCATACTAGTTAAGATTTGGATTTCTATGCTTGTTGAAGATGTGTTATTGTATGCCTGCATGTGTCTGCATGTTTTATTGGCATGCAAATTCTAGCATCTTCACAGTTAGAATAGAGAATACTCTCCATCTTATGATTTCACAATTTTCATTCGTTGTGTGGCCATTCTAGTGTTTTGCACATCTCAAGTATATTATAAGTTGTCAATGTTAACGGTTATGGGTCATGGGCCCATGGACCACTTGGATTTGGTTATGGGCCCACGACCCACTTGTTGCTAGTGTTTTTAGTCTCGGGATATTCTGGACAATATGTATTGTATCAGGGTCAACTTTTTCATATTTGCTTGTGATTACTTAAATATAAGATAAAAGGGGTGGGAATGTGCAACCCCTAACCCATCTTTTCTTCTCTCCTCCTTTTCATCTCTATGCAAATCAACATGGCATTAGAGATTGGTTAGAAGTGGTTCGAGCCCGATAATCTTCTCCAATCCACCCTGAGTTGCTGAATTTAACTTTTGGTATCTCCCAGAAAAGTAGGGGGTTGATCGGGCCTTAAGGGAAAGCACGTTGCTTTTTGTGTGTGTGTGGGTGTGTGTGTGTAGAAAACATGTTTTCTATGTTGTTCTTTAAGTAGAAGGAAAAAGCTCTAAAAAAGGAGCATAGATGCCTTAACGGATGATGAAGGCTTGCTGATTTTTCACGGGGTGGTGTTTAAAGTTGTCCATTTATGTCGGTTGCATTGTGTAGATGCATTTTTTGGTTGAATATTCATACCTGTAAAGTTGTGCGCGATGTGGGAATGGTTTTGGCATGATTTAGGTGCTGTTTGGTACGATGAAAATTAAGGTCTGAAAATTAGTTTAACTGCTGAAATTTAGTACTTATGAGTACTGAAAAAACTGTTTGCTATTTTTATTTTTTTTTAAAAAGCCATGATATATGAAATTAAGCACTTTTTTCACAAAAAACTGTTTGGTACACACATCATAAATGTATGAAATTGACAATTTGTCAAATTTGCCCCTATTATCTCAATTTCTATATCTTCTTTAGAGTATGAGACAAAACCTATTTTGTCATGTCACTAAATTTGGCATGCTCAATTCATATACATTCTCTCAAACATAATCTTTCGATTGATGGACCATGTATTATATTATTCTTAATAGAATAATCATAACCCTTCACTCGTTGTCCTTGAATTGGACAACTAATAAGAAAAGCACAACAACATCTCATTTTAATTGATAAATGCTAGTTTTTTGGTCTTATGCCCTAAAATAATCTGGCAAAATGGATGGACGACGTGGGTAAAACACATACATCATGATGGAACATCGTCAGGTACAATCCATGTAGCCTACATGTGTATGCCATCCCCTTGGCCATCCTAAAACAATGAGATGGGCCACCATTTTGCCAGCTAATTTTTGGGCATGAGCCTGAAAATGAAGTAGATCTAAATCTCAAGCGGACCACACCGCAGGAAACTATGGTAATTGAACACCTACCATTAAAACTTCTTAGGGACCACAAAAGTTTTGGATGAAGCTGATATTTGTGTTTTCCCTTCATCCAGGTCTGTATGACCTAATCAACAGGTTGGGTGTCAAATAAACTCTACAGTGGTCCTAGGAAGTTTTTAATGGAAGGCGTTTAATCACCATTGTTTTCTGTGGTGCGGTCCACCTGAGATTTGGATTTGCCTCATTTTTGGGCTCATGCCTTAAAATAGTTATCCAAAATGGATGGACGACATAGATAAAACACAAACATCCTCATGGGCACCATGGAGCACCGTCCAATTGGTATCTACTGGTAGCGTAAATGTTAGTAAGCCATCCGCAAGAGCAGATTAGGTGTTACCCATGTAACACCTTAGTGGGTGTGACCTTTTGCCGTGCGGGACTCACCTTAATGAATGGGTTGTATATCCATGCCGTTCATCGAGTTCTCTGATGGAAAATGAGGTAGGGTGGAGAAAGAAGAAGACGAGAGACGAGTTCTCTGATGGGGAAGCCTTTAAGTAGCTACAAACAAGTTCCAATGGGGCCAGTTCTGGAAAGTAAGGGTGTCATGTCGGAAACTGATGAGGAACGAAGCTGAGGAGGGTTGGAGGGACCTTGGACAACTGTCAAGAGTAGAAGGGCATCGCCGATTCGAAGGGGAGAAGGAATACTACCGTATTAGAGTATCCGGCTTTGTTCGTGGAAGGATATCTGGAAGGATGGGTGTTGATAAAGTTCTCCAGAATCTTTAGGAGAGTTGGTGCGATGATGGAGGTCATATTGCCGAGGGATAAGAGTCACGTTGTCCTTGCTCCATGGGGAGAGTTTTGGGGGTAGGAAGTTGTTAGTTCAGAGGGCCAGGTTTGGCCCGGACCTTAAGAATAGAGAGGTGAGAGGCCGTGAAGGAAAACAAACGGCTAGGGTGGACATTACGAAATGGGATAAGGCAGATATGACTTCAGAGTCTTCTTAGAAGACAATCCCATTTTAGCAGGGGCAAAATCTATTTCATAGAGAGATGTAGTCATTGGAAAGTCCTAGGTGAAAAGCGTAGGAGTTGATGCAGTTGACATTCAGTCCATTGAAAAGATTAAGTGAAATGGGCTTTCTCAGATGTTGTGAGAAGATGGTTCGGTAGAATCAAGAGGCGATTAAAAATTCGTGGGATTGGTTATAGTAGTACTTTGTTGTCGTTGTCACTAAAGAAGAAGCTACATTCACATGGGTTCAGGAGTGGCTTGATGATTGCTGTCGACTGACGTTAGAGTTGTTCACCCTTAAGCCAATTGGCTGGAATGAGCCGTGGATTTGGCTGAGTTTGGATGTGAATAGAGACCTTATTCTCATGGCAGGCATGATTCACAGAGTTGGGACGATTATCTCCTCATGCATATGGGAGGACTACTTTTTTGGAATGGAGGAAGATTGGTTCCTGATTTAGGGGGTCCTGTTGGAGTTTTGGCTTAGGGATTTCTTCATAGCGGTGGCGGGATGTTTCGGAGAGCTTGTTCAAATCGATCCTTCAACAGAGTTTGGGGAGGAAATGGGGGTGATCATAATTCAGATCTGGTAGAAGAAAGGCCTTGAGATTCCTAGAACTGTCTCTGCGCTCGTGGGGGAGAAGAGTGGTAATACTAGTTCAAAAGGGGGTTAATGGAGAAATGACGAGATTGGGGGACAACTGGAGGATGAGGGAAGGAACTGGGTTGTCGGGAAGCTAAAGTTTCCTTCGTGAGGAGACTGAAGGAGTATGAGAAGTGTGTTCTCGAGGAGTCACTATACCTGCGCCAATTTTGTGTGGCACGGGGGTTGGAGATCGAGGGGTAGGTGAGGTCGAAAGAAACCCGTTGGTGACACTTGGCATTCGGTGCTCTACAATGGTGTTTTTCGCTCATGCTCCCTCCTGAACCTCTTTGTTGTTGCAGGTTCGGAGGTCTTCGAGCCTTTGCATAAATATGAAGCTCTTCTAATGCCGATGGTACCGGAGGAGTGTCAAGTTCAGACTGATTTGGAGTTTCCGAGCCTAGAGAATAAAACGGAGGCCGACGGGTGTGCGGAGGAGTCTTCTACACGTGCGGAGGAGTCCCTCGCATGTGCAGACCAAAGCATTGCTTGCGTCCCATGGATAACCCTTCTTTGCTGGACTCACACGTGCCTGTGCTTCTTAAGTTGCCACCATGTGATCTCACGTGCGATAGAGCCTCCTTATTACCTGCTCATAGCTCCCCGTTTTCGACATTTCGAGAATGGAGAGGGCAGTTTCGAACTATGGCACACATCTTTCGCAGGAAACCTCTTGTTCCAAAGATCTCGAAGGTGCCCTTGATTTAGATCGTGCTCTCCAAGGTGATGGCATAATTGTTCCTGCATTGACAACAGAGGCCCCGGGCAATGAGGAGGTGGTTGCAACCGCCGTTATTCCTTTCGTTGATGAAGAGTTCGAAGAAAGCAAAGCCTCATCAAAAGAAGATTCTTATGAAAATGAATTAATAGAAGAAGCTTTGATAGTCACTCCATTGTGCGTTGAGAAGATGTGTGATGACTTTGGACTCTCTCCCAATCAAGGTGCGGAAACGGAAAACTCCTTAGACGATATTATTGACTGCTCTTTCCGGATCTCTGATGAGCATCTCAAATGGACTAAAGACATTCTAGAAAGGGTAGGGGGGATGATCAGCATGTCGTACAGGACCCGAGATGAAGATGCTTATGGTTTCTTCCAATTTGTTCGGGCTAAGGCAACTTAAGGGCTGCAAGTTGAGCTTCAAGCGAAATCCAGGAAATTTCTTAGAGGCTGGAGGGATCTCCTTGCTGTTGTAGCTTGAGAGATTAGTTTTGGGATGAACTTGACGCTGTTAGGCAATGATGGGATACCTCGTGGTGTGGCTGGGCGCCTGGATAGATTCCTTCAATCAGCAGATTGGCTAGAACGATTCCCTTTGCCTGTAGAATTTGCTCTCCCAAAGGTTACTTCGGGTCATTGACCTATCGTTTTAGAAGTGGATATCATTAACTAGGGTCCTCATCTGTTCATGTTTGAATTAGCATGGATGGAAGTGGATGGATTCGAACAACTCGTCGCAGATTGGTGGGTCTCATTCACAGTTGACAGATATGCTAGCTTCAAATTTAATAGAAAACTCAAGATGCTCAAACATAAGTTAAAGTGGTGGAAGAAAGAGGTCTTGGTTGGGAGAGAACAAGAATTTGATAATATGGTGAAAGAAATTCACTAGTTGGACCTTTTAGAAGAAAGTGGGTCTCTATCCCCAGAAGATAGATTGAAGAGGGATGATTTGTCAAACTCTTATGCTAGCAAGGCTAGAGAAGAAGAGATTAAATGGTGGCAGAGATCGAGAGTTGTGTGGCTTAAGGAGGGTGATAAGAACACCCACTTTTTCCATAACATCATCAGTGCCTAAGCTCAGGGTAATAGAATCTCCTCTTTGGTAGTTGATGGGGTTACTGTTATGGAAAAAGACAAGATTTGTGAGTCTATTGTGGCTTTTTACCAAAATCTGCTCTTGGGTGAGAGGTGGGGTGGCCGAGATTGGATAACCTCCAATTCCGTCAATTTTCTTCTGACGATGTTGCTAGATTAGAAAGACCTTTCTTGTAGGAAGAGGTGAAAGTGGGCCTTGACTCCATGTGTGGCGATAAGGCTCGGGCCCTGATGCCTTTCCTATGGCCTTTCTCCAGAAATTTTGGCATGTCGTGAGGAAAGACATTATGGACTTTATAGTAGAATTCTCGGAGCGAGGACGCCTATCTAAGGATAAGGATCTTGGTCCTTGGATCTACATTTGTTTCGCTCATTCGTAAGGCTAAAATATGAAAAATTAACTGACTTTAGGTCGAGTAGTCTCATTGGGGGGGCCCTATAAGTTGCTTGCTAAGATTCTGGCCACTAGATTCAAGGAATTTAGGGAGGTTCTCTCCACACCACAGTGATCTCGGAAAATCAAGGCGCATTTGTGGCAGGAAGACAAATGTTGGACAATGCTCTTATTGCTCATGAATGCATTGATTCTAGGCACAGAGAGAAGAAGAGTGGGTTAGTTTGTAAGCTTGATATAAAAATGGCTTATTATCAGATGGACTGGAACTTTTTGGACCACATGCTTCATAGACTGGGGTGCGACCGCAAGTGGAGGGACTGGATACGTGCTTGTCTGCACTCCGCTTCCTTCCCCGTCCTCTTCAATGGTTCGCCTAAAATTTTCTTCAGTATGTCTCGTGGTCTCAAGTAGGGTGATTTGATCTCCCCTTACCTGTTTGTTGTTGTTGGGGAAGCCTTGAGTATGATGCTTCATAAAGGTGAATAAAATGAGGTTTTTAGTGGGTTTCAAGGAACTAGAGAAGGGGAGCACTTAAGCCATTTGCAGTATGCAAATGACACGTTGCTTTTTTGTGATGCGAAGGTAGACTTTGTGGACAATCTGTGGAAAATTTGTGTGTTTTGAAGCGGCTTTGGGTATGAAAATTAACGTGGTCAAATCGGACATGTTGGGAGTGCATGTGGAAAAGGAGGAATTAAGCCGCTTAGTAGGAATATTTTGCTATAAACCGGGAGCTTTCCTGTCATCATATCTCGATCGTCCGCTTTGTATTGGGAAACCACCAAAACATCTTTGGGACAAAGTTATCAAAAGGATCGAACGGACACTCATCTCGTGGAAATGTCGATATGTATCTTTGGGAGGCTGTCTCACTCTCATAAAGACCACTTTGTCCAATATGCTAGTTTATTTCATGTCTCTATTCAAGTGCTTGGCGGTGGTGCTGAAAAGACTTAAAAATCTTAGAAGGGATTTTCTTTGGAAAGGGAACTACAAGGGGAGAAAATTTCATCTCTTAAAGTGGGAGGAGGTGCGTAAGCCAATTAGAGATGGTGGAGTTGGTCTTAAACCCTTGACAATCATGAATTTGGCTGTATTAGGTAAATGGATTTGGATATTTGGGACTGAACAGGGAAGATGGTGGAGGGAATCAATATCTCACAAATATGTCACTCAGGAAGGTGGCTGGTTTGTTCGGACGTCTTCTCTTTATAGAGCTTCGGGGTCTTGGAAAGCGATTGCCACTACAAAACATATTGTGTGTAGAAGCATTTTGCTTATTTTGGGAAACGAAAATCGTTTTTGTTTTTGGGTCGATAAATGTTGCGGTGACAGGATGCTTCAGGATCTATTCCCTAGGGTGGCCCGCCTTGCACCCAACCATTTTGTTGCTGTGGTTGATTGCTACATTGTCAATGGGTCATTTTGAGTTTTAAAAACGGTCGCTGTTTTCGAAATGAGCTAGAGGGACATGTAGAAGTTACTGCCAGAGTCAAAGGCCTTGTGTTGGAATGGGCATTTTATGTTAAATAGTTCCATTGGACTATTTTTTCCTTATACCTTTCTTTTTGTATGCTCTTAAGCTTTTTGCAAGTTTTTAATAAATTTTGGTTATCTTTAAAAAAATAAAAAATAAAAAATCCACATCGTCTATCAATTTTTCCAACTCATTTTGATGTCCTAAAAATTAAGAAGATCCAAATCTCAAGTGGACCATACCATTGGAAAAAGTGATCAATGGCAATTAAAAACTTTTCGTGGGCTACAAAAGTTTTAGATCAAGCTGATCTTTGTATTTTCCTTTCATCCAGGACTGCTTGACCTTGTCAATAGGTTGGATGGCAAATAAACATTACGATAGGCCCGAAGAAGTTTTTATTAGTGGGCGTTCAATCACCATTGTTTCCTGTGATATGGTTCGTACGAAGTTTGGATTTGCTTAATTTTTGGGACCAAATCCTAAAATGTGCTTGGAAAAACTAATAGGCAGCATGGATATACAAAAAATCATCAAGGTGGGCCCCAAGTTAAGGGCATCATCCACTAAGGTGTTACCCGGTTAACACCTAATCCACTCCCATAATCCGCGTCCCAGATTTCCAACAACTACCTGTTGAACTACATTGAGATGTTAGGTGGGGCCCACCTTAATGTTTGTGCGAAATCCACCTTGTCCATCCGCTTTTCGAGCTCATTTTAGTATAAAAGACCAAAAATGAGGGGGATCCAAAACTCAAGCGACCACACGAGAGGAAACAATGGGGATTGAACGACCACCGTTGAGACATTCGTAGGGCCATAGGAGTTTTGTATCAAGCAAGTTTTTGTGTTTTCAGTTCATCCTTGTGGGAATGACCTTACGAACGGTTTGGATGACATAAAAACATCAAGGTGGACTCCAGAAAGTTTTCAATGGTAAGAATTTCTTTCTCCAATTTTCCTCTTGTGTGGCGCACTTGAGTTCCGGATCCTCGTTTTGGGTTCTATACTAAAATGACTTGAAAATTGGATGAACGAAATGGGTTTTTCACAAACATAATGGTGGGCCACACCTAGCTTCGGAGTGGAGGAACTTCATGTGACAGGCCGTCACAGGAAATCCGCATCCATTCGCACTTGGTGTCAGACGCCGATGGCTTGCTAACGCTGTACAACCTTTGTGGGCTCCACCATGATATGTGTTTTATCCATGCCATTCATCTATTTTTTCAGATCATTTTAGGGCATTAGCCCAAAAATAAGAAAGATCCAAATCTCAAGTGGACCACACCACAAGAAAATAGTGGTGATTGAACCCCCACCATTAAACACTTCACAGGGCCCACTGTAATGTTTATTTGCCATCCAATCTGTTGATTGCGTCCAGTGTTCGAACTATCGATATCGCAACAAGTTTCGCTAGCTAGGGATATGGAAACAATATTGATATCGCCGATATATCGTTGATAACCGAAAATGCGGGGAAACATGGGAAAAATGGTGGAATTTTCAGCGAAGCTTCAGGACATGTTAAAATGTACATATTTGCATATTTAGAAATAAAAAATTTGCAAAAAGAATGCATATATAACAAGTTTCCATTTAATGTGGCCTTAAAAGCACGTACTGTTATAAGAAAACAGTCCAACCATCTCATCTGCCCTATTTAACCATCCAAACATGCATTGATATTGCAAAATATCAACAACACATGATATTTCACCAAGAAATCATCAACAAATGGAAAGGAAACGAAAGATTGTGGTTCGAATATTGCGCATGTTGCGATATCAATAATATCGAGATATTATTAATATTATCAATGACAAATTGAACACTATATATAACCATGTGCTCATGAAAAAAAAAATTATAATAAACAAAATTTTGATGATATCAATATGTTGGCGATATTATTGAAATATCGTCGATACACTTATGAAACAAGCATTAATTAGAGTTTACATAGTCGAAAATATTGGCGATACATTGGCGATATTGATGCATTGGCAATACAAGGGACAACTAGAATTTACATAGTTGAAAATATTGGCAATTACATTAGCGATATTGATATGTTGGCGATACTTAGCAATACATTGCTAATACCTGAAAATTTTGATACTACCAGCGTTATCAATATCGCTGAGCTGGAGATAAAGATAACATCGGAGATATTTCGATAATTTTGGAGATAATTCGAACACTGATTACGTCACACACACCTGGATGAAGGAAAACACAAATATCAGCTTCATCCAAAACTTTTGTGGCCCCTAAGAAGTTTTTAATGGTGGGAAGTGTCCGGAATATTGGTATCGCTTTACATATCGCATCCTTGGGATACAGATATGTATTGATTATCGCACAGGATATATATCGTTTGTATCGGGTAATTTATCGCACTTTTTTGGAAAAAATGGGGAAACATTGAGAAAATGATTGATTTTTTCAATGAAACTTTAGGGATTGTTAAAAAAGACCTTAATATACACTTTTAAATCATAATATGTCAAAAAAGCAGTGCACCTAATAGGTTTCCTTTGTATAGGGCCTTAAGCTATGCTTTATCTGATTGAATTAATGCAACTATATTCAAATTGAATGTATAACATTTACAATGTATGTGATGATCATTTCATCAAACACTCCTAAATGCTTTGAAATTAGTCTCAATTGATAGCTGGTTGAAGGGAAATTCCAAATAGATATAAAAAATATTTTTTAATTAAAAAATAATTTTTATTTTTCAAAAATTGACAAGGATTTAACAAATTAGTAGAGCAACCCTCATACATGCTTGATTTCATGTTTGGAGTGCAACATTGCAAGCAATTTAGGAGAAATTGGGGAAAATTTGAAATTTCCCCAAATTGGTCCACCTATACTCAAATTTCGAAATTAGAGTATATGTTATGATCATTCATCAAATACTCCTAAATACTTCGAAATTAGTCTCAATTGATAGCTAGTTGAAGGAAATTTTTGAAAAAAAAACATGAAGAACATGAAAAACCAATGGATATCAAAATCAAAGCTCCAACTCCATGATTTTTCATGCAAAACATGAGGAACCAATGGATTTATAACCATTTGATACCGATTTAACGTAATTTCAAAAAGCAAAAAAGGATAAGAAATTGAAAATGCTCACCGGATCGAACATGTGGGATATATCGGCACTACCTATGCGTTTCGTATCACATAGGTGGGATACAAGATATATCATGGGATGTATTGGCTGATGTCGTCGATATTTGAAACATTGATGGTGGGCATTCAATCACCCACTATTTCTTGTGGTGTGGTCCACATGAGATTTGGATTTGCCTCAATTTCGGGATCATGCCCTAAAATGATATGGAAAAATGGATGGATGGTGTTGGTAGGCAATCCATGTCCCTTGATGTCAGTAGCCTCCTGACCGTGTTGATATGGCAAGTTCTGTGGGCACCATGGTGATATGGATTCACAGTGTCCATCCATTTTTTAAGATCATTTTATGTCATGAGCCAAAAATTGAGGCAGATCCAATGCTCAAGTAGACCACACTACAGAAAATAGTGGGCATTGAATGTATACCATTGAAAACTTCTCGGGAGCCACAAAAGTTTTGGATCAAACTAATATTTGTGTTTTCCCTGTATGACCTTATGAACAGATTTGATGACAAATAAACAACATGGTGGGCCTTAGGAAGGTTTCAATGGTAGGCGTCATCCATAGCTTTTTGTGGTGTGGTCCACAATCCACTTGAGCTTTGGGTCTGCCTCATTTTTTTGGCTCATATGCCCTAAAATGATTCAACAAAATGGATGAATGGTGTGGATATAACACATACATCACGATGGGTTGAGGAACTTTGCCACTTCAATTACGGGGCGTTTGGCACATGGTATTAGATGGGATTAGGTGGGATGGAATTGCATTTGGTCCCGTGCCAATTCCACTCAATGTTTGGGAAGAATGGAAACACTTGGAATTAGATTAGATGGAATTGCATTGGGTCCCGTGCCAATTCCACTCAATGTTAGCAAGTTGTGTAGGTCCAACCATGATGTGTGGGCTATATCCACACCGTCCACCCATTTTTCGAGATCATTTTAGAGCATGGGCCAAAAAATCAGGCAGATCTATGACTCAAGTGGACCCCACCATATAAAGCAGCGGGGATTGAATACCTGCCGTTGAAAACTTCTTTGGGGCCACCTAAGTTTTGGATCTGCCTCATTTTTAGGCCCATGCCATAAAATGAGGTTACAAAACAAATGAATGGTTTGGATATAACACGTGTTATTCTCAATAGTTTCAAATGATGGTGAGTATATCCATTCAATGTACCACCGTATTACAAACATAGCACGGAATTAAGCTTATCCCATGGTATCAGGGGACAATCCCTGCCATGTATAATAATTATGTTTTTTGAATCCCATCCCACTTAATCCTTACCAATGCCATGCGCCAAACACCCCCTTGGGTTTCTTTCATATCCCGTCAAAGCTAGCACAACAGGTTATAAAAAGAAGGGTAAAGTTGCCATTTAGAAAAAGTTTTAACTCGAAACCACTTACCGCTTTCAGTGTTAAGCGTTAAGCGAAAGGAAGAAAACTTAAAAAAATCCAATTTTTTCTCGTGAAAAACTAAATTAAGTGATTCTTTTTTTTTTTTTTTGGATTTACCAAACAATTTGAATCAGGAAAAATCATTGAAAATAGCCCCCTTTAGTTATAAGTGCAGAAAATAAGTTTTACCAAACAAGCCCTTGAAGTAAGTTTATTATGGAATGTATATGGAGCCCAAAAGTGTAGTTGGTGGTTACTCTTCTCTTGGGGAAATGCGGGGACCCTCTTTTAATGCATTAATAACCTTTGTCAAGTTGAATGGGAAGAATTATTTCTATTGGCCACTTCTGTCGATGTTTTCCTCTTAGGTCACGAAAAGGATTAGTACCTTACCGATCTTAAACGGGAAGAATTTGATCTTAAATACAAACAATAGATGTGTGAGGATGCCCAGATTCGATCTTGGTTATGGAATAACATGAAGTTTGAAGTGTGCTCTAATCTGGTGTTCCTAAACATGACAAAAGATGTTTGGGATACTGTGAGGATGTACTCCTCGGAATAAAATATTTCTCGTGTGTACTTGTCTTTTCAAAAGGGGGATAAGCTCCTTTTTGGGTACTTTGCAAAATCGACTAGAATGTTGGAAAGGCTTTCCATATATCATCCTATTACATCAAATGTCACTCTCATGAAGAAGCAGGGGTAAGATATGAAAGCAGTGAAACTTTGGTTTGGACTGGCAAAAGAGTACCAATTGGCAAAAGGATCGGATTTTGGCAGGAGCTTTTATTCCTTTAGTAGCAACGGTTTATGGAAGGCTTCAGAGAGTTATTGGCTACCGAATTCAACAATGTTCATATTAATGCATTTGATAAATATTCGTTGGCCTCTTCATGCAATTATTTTAGTTCATGTGGAGGCCGTGGTGGACGTATTGGGTGTGGTGCTTTCTGTGGTGGCATAGGTGGTAGATTCCCAGGGGAAGTAGAGGTGGTTGTGGTCGTCGAGGAGACCATATGGGTACTCATTGTGACCTGGCAAATCATACTATGGACTTTTGCTGGGATCTTTATGGAAAACCCACAAGGATTAATCAATCTCGTATGGTAGAGGATGCTTCCTTTGATGGTAGACCAACCACTCTCGCTTAATCTAATCCTGGCGGTGATCAGATTGGTGTTTCATTATCACGAGAGGAATATGTGCGCTTTTTATCTTCTGGTGGCTCTACATCCCACAATACTCCCTCCATCTCTATAGCTACTTTGGCTCAATTTGGTCAAGCATGTCTTTTATTATCTTCTCCCTAATCTTAGATTATCAATTGGGGCGTCCGACCAATTCTCTGGTAATCGTAGTCTGTTTTCTTCTTTTGATTGTGTTTCATCAAATACGTCGGTTACTTTAACTGTATTTAATATTATTGGACTTGGTACTTCTCAACCTAATGCATTAGTCTCCGGTCTTCGTGTTATCAGTTCTATATGCACATAAGTTTACATTTAGCCTTTTATTTATAAGTAAACCGACAAGGTCCTTGAATTGTTCTGTGTTATTTTCTTCTTATTGTGCGTTTTAGGACCTCAAGACAGGCAAGACGATTGGTGGAGGTCGTGAGAGAAATGGCTTGTACTACTTGGAGAGAGAGTCAGTAGGTGTGGTAATACTTTCTTCAGATTCAACAATTCAATGACATTGTGGTTTGGGATTTCCCTCTCTCCAAAATCTATAGACTCTCATCCCATCTCTTCCCAAGATGTTATAGTTGGAGTGTGAAGCATGGGAGCTGAGTAAACATCCTAAAGTTCATTTTCCATCTAGAATTGATTTAAGAAGTGATGTTGCATTTGAATTAGTTCATAGTGATGTGTGGGGACCTGCTTGAGTTCTTACTTTGTTAGGTTTTAGATGCTGTCTTCTTTATTGATGATTAATCTTGGATGGCATGGTTATATCTAACAAAGCATAGGTTGGAAGTCTTTCATGTATTTCAGAAATTTTATAATGAAATAAAGAATCAATGTGGTGTAAAATTGTCCATGTTTAGGTTAGATAATGCCCTAGAATTTGTTTCAAAGGATTTTCAAACTGATTTACAAAGTTAGGGCATTATCCACCAGACCTCTTATGCTTATACACCCCTAAAAAATGGGTTGCCTGAACACAAGAATAAACATATGGTGGAAGTGACTCAAGCCTTGTTACTAGGAAGGAATGTCCATCGATTTTCTGGGTTTGTGCAGTTTTTACTGTGTGCCATTTGATCAATAGGATGCTTTTATCAGTTTTAGATAGCAAAAAACTATTCTTTATGTTATTTCTTGATCAACCAACTTTTCCTATTCCTCCCAAAGTGTTTATTGTACTTGCTTTGCTTACATATATGGTCAAGTTGAGATAAACTCTTGCCTTGTTTCGTTAACTGTACTTTTCTATGATATTCTCATCCTCAGAAGGGTTATCAATGCTATTCCCCCACTCTTAAGAAGCATTTTGTGACTGCTGATGTAACCTTCCTTGAAAGTGTTCCATTCTATATTAAAGATGAGCATATCGTCAAAGGTACATCTATGGAGGCTCCCTTGCCGAAGGTATTTCCTTCAGAATCTGATGTTGAGATGCCGCTGTCACCTATAAGGTATTCCGTAACGGTAACAGTGGTTGTTACCTTTACGATACGGGCGGTAACGGCCGTTATAGGTGCCGTAACGGTGGTTATGGGTCATTTTTTTTTTTCCCTATAATGGTCATAACGACCTCGTAACGTGTAACAGCTGCCACCTTTACCTTTACCTAACGGCCCTGCAACGGCCATTGGGGCACACCATGGTCACCTTAGAAGGATTTTAGATAGACTTGTTATAGAAAAAGGAGAGAAGACTAGGCATTACATATTATTCCTCTTCAGTCCACACAATTGGCTACTGCACCTACTGAGGTTCTTATTTCTTCCGAGTCTCTTGAGGTTGCTAATGATCCTCTGTTGTAGTTTGGAAATGTACGTTCTTGTGTAACTCATCCTATTTCCAACTTCGTATATTGATTTGTCAATAAATTATCGTAAGTTTGCCCTTCCCTTGTCTGCTGTATCCATTCCTAAGTAAATCCATGAGGCATTTTCAAATGAAAATTGGAAATGAGTTATGAATGAAGAAATGGAAACCATGTACTCCATGATACTTGGAAGCTAACTGATCTCCCCTTAGGTAAGTCTTTGGTCAAGTGTAGATGGGTGTACATAGTTAAGTTCCTGCCTAATAGGTCAATTGATCATTACAAAGCCGGGCTTGCCGCTAAGGGATACTCAGGTTTATGGGATATGTTATGGGACTAGATTATCTTGATACAATTTTCCCAGTGTGTACACTTAATTCAGTTCGAGTTGTTATATCACTAGCTACAAATCATGATTGGCCTCTCTTTTAGCTGGATGTATAGAATGCATTCGTATATGCAATGTTGTTGAATCGCATATGTGATCATGTGCGATTGCATATGCCTATGCGCATATGCAGTTGCATATGCAATCGCATATGTGACCGCATACTTTTTAATTTTTAATTTTTTTTTTTTGAAAAATTATATATATATAGGGAAAAATTCAAAAAAAAATGTAGAAATATATAAGAAACTAAGGAGAACTTTTCTAAGTTAATAGATAACTAATTTTACATATTTAAAATACATTTGAGAGAGATAAAATCAATAAAACAATGAATTAAACATCAAGTCATCGACATTTAACAATATAGTTAACAAGAAGTAACAACAAAATCAACAAGTTATTTATTTATTATTGTAGAAAATCAACAAGTTATATTCCTTGAAACTTGAAAGTGCTTGAATCTTGATCTTCCAACTTCCATGAGTGAGGGAATGTAGGACAGAGAGAGATTAAGATCACTTGGAAGTAGGAAATACAAGAGAGAGAGAGAGAGAGAGAGAGAGAGAGAGAGAGAGAGAGAGAGAGAGAGAGCACTTGTAATTAAGAAATGTAAGAGAAAAATAGAGTAAGAGAATTTTGGAGTGAGAATATTGCAAATGGAGGAGATTCGGAAGCCTTTTTATAGGAAAAATGTTTTTTTTTTTGCAAAAAAATAAAAATAAAATTCAATGTGCCATGGCCAATATGCGATCGCATACATCGCATATGTGATCGTATATTTTCGTATATGCCACATATGCTATCGCATATGTGCCATGGTCGCATATGCCATGATCGCATATGCAATTTGCATATGCGCATATGCAGTCGCACATGACAACACTGCCTATATGGACACGAAGAAGTCTACATGGAGGAATCTCTTGGGTATGTTGCTCATGGGGAGTCTTCTAAAGTATACAGGTTAAACAAGTTTGTATATGGGTGGAAGCAATCACTAAGGGCTTGGTTTGAGAAGTTCAACAGTGTGGTTATATCTTTGTATTAAAAAGGAGTAAAGTAGATCATTCAACATTCTCAAAGCACTCAACTTCGGGTCACATACTATTAGTTGTGTATGCCAATGACATTATAGTAACCGGTGATGACTTGAGGGTATAACTTGAGGGTATTGAAATGCTGAAGGCATCTCTTCAAACTTAGATTCAAATCAAAGATCTTGCTCTTCTTCGATATTTTTTGGACATTGAAGTGGCAAGATCGAAAGTTAGAATAAATCTATGTTAAAACAAAAATACCTTTTGACTTGTTAAAAGAGATGGGGATGTTGGATACCAAACCGGTTGATACACTAATAGATCCTTATCTCAAATTAGAAGCCGAGGAAAGAGAATTGTTAGAAGACCCTGTATGTACAAGAGACTTGTTGGAAAACTCATCTATTTGACCATCACTAGGTTTGATATTGCCTTTTTAGTTAGTGTGATGAGTCAGCTCATGCAAAGTCCGAGGAGACCACACCCAATAACAAGTATGTAGATCCTCATGTATTTAAAATGTTCCCTTGGCCTTGGGAAGGGGGTATCCTATATAGAGCCCATGTTCATCTTTAGATAGTCAGTTATATAGATGCAGATTATGCAGAGTTGTGACATGATAGAAGGTCAACTATGGGTGCACCTTCCTAGGTGGTAATTTGGTTACTTGAAAAAGTAAGAAACAAAACGTAGCTGCCAGGTTAAGTGCTGAAGTTGAATATAGGTCAATGGCACATACGACTTGTGAACTTACATGGTTAAAATCTCTTCTCGAAGAATTGGGATTTGAAGTTCAAGTTCCAATGTCTTTACATTGCGCGACAAGCAAGCTGCGATACATATCGCCAATAACGCCATGTTTCATGAGAGAACGATGCATATAGAAGTTGATTGCTATTACATTTGAGACAAGATATCTTAGGGAAAGATCCACACACCTTATATTTCATCTCATGATCAAATCATAGATTCATTCACCAAGGCCTTTTGAAACTCTCAGTTCAACAAACTCGTTTCCAAGTTGGAGATGCAAGGCATCTATGCTCCCACTTGAGGGGGAGTGTTAACAGTTATGGGTATGGGCCTATGGCCTACTTGGATTTGGTTATGGGCCTATGGCTCACTTGTTGCTTAGCGTTCTTAGTCTTGGGATTTGCTGGACATAACGTGTATTGTATAAGGAGCATTTTCGTCATATTTTCTTTTTATTACTTAAATATAAGAGAATGGGGGTGGGAACGTGCAACCCTAACCCATCTTTTCTTCTCTCTTTCTTCTTTTCTCTTTCTTTCTTCTCTTTTTCATCTCTATGCAAATCTACCATCAAGAAGCTCTTGAACCCATTGGTTATATACTTCACTGTCTCATTGTGTAAAGGGACAACGCAGTATGCATTTCTTTCTGTTGTTTCTATGACATGGAGTATCAACCTCTAATAATAGAACGTGGCGGCTGTTTTACAAATTCATGCAGATGTTGATGCGTGCCATTTCAACTCCTCCATTCAGAAATTATCGCGTGTGGTGGTCTCTTGCAGATTCTAAGTATGGGGGGACTGCTTTGTTTGTGAAGAAACACCTCCAACTGAAAAAGGTCTCCTTCTGTCTTGATCGAGAAGGTAATTGCTGTGTTTGAATATATTATTATTATTATTATTGCCTTGATTTTGTAGGCCATAAGTAAATTTATCTGTAACCTAGTAAATTTTCCTAAACTTTTCTGTAGAGAAGGAGAAGAATTTTTGTTAATGGGTTCAATTGTTCTATTGCTTATAAGAATGGTAAATCTTTGTTGTACGATCTAGCAAATTCAGCTTGAAGCAAGATATCCCCCAGCCAGATATCTTCCTAAAATCTAATTTGAGATCCACCACCCACTACATATGAGACACTTCTCACGTTGCGCCACACCCATCACCACCTTCCATACAGGCAATGCCTTGCACAATGACGAAACAGAGGTAAACCAGCCACCTACTTCTCGGCCTTATCCCAACTACTTGGGGTTGGCTACACAAATCCTGTTCCACCATTCCCACTCCATCGAGGACCATATTCTCAGCTAAATTTAAACCATTCGAATCAACTTACCCCTTGTATCTGTATTACTTAAGAGCAAACACAAAATATACTCATTAGTTTGCCTAGTTGAAAATCCATTCCATGAAAAATGTGGTTTTACATGTTTGCATGTTCGTTTATATATGTTATTCTACTTTCATTTGAAACAAGAAATACATGGTAAATGAACTGAGATACAAAACTTGAAAATGTCAGTTGTTTACTATTCGTTTAATGGAAAGTTATAAAGTACATTTTGGAGAGTTTATCTTAGTGCACATGCCTGCTACAAATTAAGATTTAAAAACGAAGAAAAGAGTTTTAAATTGCTAAAAAACAATAACATTAACTAAGTTAATTAGCCCCTGTCAACAAAGACTACGTTAGTTTTTGGGAACTTCAGGTTTTCATTCTTTTTGATGTTCAAAACCTCTTAAATGGGACAGTTACGTGGTTATGTAATGTTTTAAAATGCCAATATGCAAAACCAGTTCACTGTTTTAGATGCTTGTGAGGGAAGGTCATCCCTTTCCACTTTCGTGTCAGAATCTTATAATAAGGCTCAGGCAGGGATGATGGCAATCTCCTCTCAGTAAGGAATCTGTTGGAGAGAGATTTAGGATGACTTAGTTGGCAATGAGTGATTACACTATTTTCTGCCCTTGTTAAGGAGATGGGGTTGAAAAAGATTATATACAACTTGTGTCAATGGATTTTCATTTTGCACCGGCTATATGAGAAGCTATCATCATTAACGAGGTATGACGTAAGGGGCAAAAATGATGGCGTGCAAAGTAGATAATCAGTTGAGCTATTCACACAAAGTGAGGAGTGCTATTGGGTTCTCGCGCATGTTGTGTGGCTGTGTTCATGCATATATTTTTTGGTGTTAGTATTGTGTTGAGGTCCCACATATGGGTTGTCCCAAGGTTACCTGGATCACTGGTCGCTCTGGTACATGGTACAGGAATGGGTATGCTGTATGCTACTTCCTCCAAGGTTTGGTACACTAGTGGTAGGATCATGTGTGTGGCTCCAGTACATGTAGGTATATACTACAGTAGAGTTTTATAACGAGTGATACTGTAATTTACATATGAAATGATGAACATTATTATTATAAATCCACATGCATACAATATTATAAATGTGCACCACGTATATACATAGATACATATATACATATGATTGAATAAATCAAAGTATAGATCTCTATGTTCAAAATATAAAATTATATTAGAAGTTAATTAACACTAAGAATATTGAACCATAGTTTTGGATTGTTAAAAATACTGATCTGTAGTGCAAATTACCCATAATCTAGATTGCGGTTCGGAACAGAAACAGGGTTTTTGGCAATTTGGGTAATCTGAAAAACGTAGTAATCTGGACACATTGTTTTGCCCTTGTGCCATGTTTGAATGGTTGTGGCTATGAAGTTGGTAGACGTACTTGTGCTCATGTGGGCAATCAAGGTGGGATATTATGCATAAAGGAGTTGCATTGGCTGTGCTTTTTGGCTCTGTATGTCATGCAAATCCCTCTTTAGCAACCAGTGCTACTTTGCTTGGGCTGGTAGCACTTGTGCTTGGGCCCCTAAACTTGGCCCAAGGCTTGGCCTGGCGTCTAGGCAGAACAGGGCCAATGATGAATAGCTTGGCCCAGTCCAATTATCAAGTGGGTCATTGTTGTACGAGAGAATGGACAATTTAAAGATACTTGTTGGTGGTCCCAATCAACGTACATAAGTAGTTTAAAAGCACTTATGGATTCGAGGTTATATTTATTTGATCAAAACCATTTATATGCTGAGATTCATGGTAGATGGAGGGAATAATGCAATACATTTCTTAGATTCAGACTATTTCAAACCTTTGATCATGTCACTCCTTTCCTTACAGGGCTGCCCTTGTAGGGCTAGGGCTAGGGCTGAGCTAGGTCAGGGCTTAAGGGACTAGCCTGGACTAGGGCCAACTCTGCCTGCCCCATTGCCACTCTACGTATGTACATTATGTAGGTGTGGTGCTCTCTTGAGATGTGCTGCCCAACAAAGGGCAGAAGAGATGGTGTATGAGTTTGGGACTAGATTGAACTACTTAGGGCACAAGTGGGGTATGTTATGTGGCTTTGTGTTTTCCATTTGGTGGCGGCCCAATGTGAATATGGTAGCTGGACCCATGTTGGTGTAGGTTTTGAAGTTGGCATTGTAGGCCAACTTTGATGTCCAATGCATGGGTTGGGTTCTCAAGCCATGTTTGGATGGTTGTGGCTATGGATTTAGCAGATGTCTGCACGATAACGTGGGTAATTGATGCAGGATGATAGAAACTACCCTAAGATGCAAGATGAGAGATCAATTTACACATTAATTTCAACAACCAACATGTAAAATCAAATATAACGACATAATAGATTCGAAAATTTAGATTTGTAACATGAAGCTCCTAGGTTATCATATACGTGGTGCACAAAAATATAGAATAATTTAATAATGGCCCACTTGGAAGTAAGGACTTCCAATCTAGCCTGGGTAGTGCGACAACCTCGTGGATAGACAAAGATGCAAGCAAAATACTGGTTTGGTGAAAGTTTCACAAAAATTCAGATTTTCATTAAGGTTTCGTATTCATGGATGAAGATTTAGGAATGGGGTTTTTAGGGATTCAAAGGATCTAGGGATTATGTAGTTTTGGAGGAAAGTAAAAGAGGGAAAACTCCAAACGGGGGCCCACATGCGGCTAGGTAAAGGAGAAGAAAGAGAGGGAGGATTGAGTGGGGGTTTTAATGGGTTAGAAGGTTGTAATGGAAGGGGAAAGTGGAAGTCGAGAAGAATAATGCATTTTGAAGAATAGAAAGAGGAACGATGTACTTTGGGGAATCCACCACCAAACAAGCTTTTACCATTCCACAATTCAATTGGAAGGGAGGGTTTCTCATAAACCTTAAAACACAAGGAGGAAAAATCCTCCACACAAGAAAGCTTATCTTTTTTTTCTTTCTTCTCAATAACACCACTAGGGTTGAAACTCCCCCCACCCCCTGTGCTTTTATAATTAAAATTTTGGAATAATTACAACTATGCCACTCACTTAAGCGAAATTGCCAATCATCCAAAATAAGAAAACTAAAACTTTTATTATCATTCTCAACCATAAAAAAATCCTAAAAATAACAAAAAAACATAAAGAGAGCAAAATTAGAGTCCAAGGGGCCAAGATCTGGTGACCGGATAGCCTGATTGACAAGTTCCAACAGTCGGATCAACACGAAATAAAAATCATATGACTGAAATGGTCTCTTAAGTAGCCCACATACATGCTCCCAAAGTGAGGTCTTCCTAATGCATGTCCAATGCATGTGGGGTCTTCAAAATGGCCCGGCGGGCTCCATCTGGAACTCGTCTCCCATCCACAAAGAAAGCTACGCTGATGTGTGTGGTCGTCTCCGTCTCCGGTACACACGAGCAGGTCCTCAGATGTCCCCATTAATTCTCCCCGGCTGAGAAGAATTCGCCACCGGCAAAATAAAGCTGTGATAACACTCGAGGAGGTCAGGATCAATGCGCTGGAACTCCGCCTCTATAATCCAAGTGGTGTCTGACTTAGACCTGTTCTTTCACTTCATGAGGTATTTCTGATATCCTCCATGGCGGGTAGAGATCGCTTGGTAGTCCAGAACATCCTCGATCTCCTTTCCAACCAGGTAGTGATGGAAGAGAAGACATTGGGTGGGAAGTAAAGTCTAGTAAAGGCCATGGGCTAGGGACGGGGTTAGGGACACCATCATCTCGGATAGGGGAAAGGTTTGCAGGAGGGCTAGAAGATGTGTGGGTTGGTCACAAGGCACAAGGTCCTCCACGTCGAATGTTGCACTGATGTCCATGTTAGATGAAAGATCCACCACATACGCATTAGGGCCCACTCTTGTCAAAATTTTATATGGATTTGCATTACGGGCATGCAAGTTCCTCACGGTTCCCTGTGGGAATCGTTTGAGCCTAATGCAAACCATGATGTAGTCACCCACCTTAAACTCCTTACACCTACGATGTGAATCTGCAGAGATTTTATAATGTTGATTACTAGCATTAATGCATTTCTTGATCTCACTATGCAAATCATGAATATGCCGTGCAAATGCTTCTGCGTACTCAGATGGCCTATGTGAAATGGACATGGGTATGAGATCTATAGGCGTTCTAGGCTTGTATCCAAATACTATTTCAAATGGACTCATTCATGTGGACCTATTGATGGAGTTGTTGTATGCAAACTTGGCTATGGGCAAAACCTAATATGGTCTCCCACTAGACATCGTAGCAAATTTCCTAAGCTTCGATTGACAACCTCCGTCTTGCCATCATTTTGAGGATGGTATGCCGAAGAGAATTGTAGCTTAGTTCCCATCATGTGCCATAGAGTTTTCCAAAAATAACCCATAAACAACACATCTCGATCTGACACATTGGTCTTCGGAAAACCATGTATATGAACTATCTCCCCAAAGAATATCTTCGCCACGTTAGTGGCATCAAACGTTTTAGAACATGGGAGAAAGTGAGCCATTTTCGAAAAACGGTCCACAACTATAAAAATGGAATCGTGCTTTTTAATCATCTTGGGGAGCCCAAGCACGAAATCCATGCTAATATTAACCCATAGGGCGTGGGGGACTAGCAAAGGTGTATATAAACCGGTGTTCTGCTTCCTTTGCTTTGCCAACTGACAAGTCTTACATTGCCCTATAATGTTAGCCACGTCCTGCTTGAGACTTGGCTAATAAAAGTGTTCCTCCACAAGGGCAATAGTCTTGTCACGCCCAAAATGACCAGCTATCCTTTCAGCATGAAACTTCCAGACAAGAAAGTCATGGAGGGACGTATGGGGTATACACAATCTATCACCTCTAAACAAAAACTCACTGACCAGGACAAGCTCATTATTACCCCTAGATTGACTGTCTAACAACGATACGTACACCTCTCCAAAATTTGGGCAACTAGGATAATCTTCATTTAAATGCTCAATCCCAATGACTTCGATGCTCATGGAGTGGAGTAATGCAATCCTACGACTCAATGCATTGACATGTTTATTCTCAACCTCGTGATGGGGACATCACGCGCACACGCGCATGCACGTTGCTCCCCTATGTACGTACGCCAGAAGGAGGGCCTTCTAGTTAGAAGACGAAATTTGGTTCATTGAAGTGGGCCCGATAGTCAAGTAAAGCCCATCATGAGATCTCATGATCAGGGCCCGCTAGTCGGATTAAGTTCATATTTTAGGTTTTGCTTATTTATGTTATTTAGAATATCATGAACGCTTTAGATTTCTTTGATTAGCTTTTATTTTGGTTTACTTCATCGCCAAGTAATAGGTTGCGCACATGGTGCGAGTTTTGGGGTATAGGGTTTTCCTATAAATAGGCACCCTATGTAGTTCTTTTGATTCATTGAAGAAATAAAAATTCCTGCGTGTTTTTTTCTACTCTCTGAGTTTTGAGTTGTGGAAAAATTTAAGTGGGTGCGAAGCCCTCCCTTTTCAAAGGGCTAACTACCATGGTGCGAAGCCATACCTATCCCGATTCGCCCCCACTTTTTTCCATCCATATTTATTTTCTCCCACAAGCATTACATTTGCAAATTCATCAATAGTTGTAGCCGTTTTTCTCTCTACAACAGATTTCTAGAATCTGGCCCTCTAGGAGGGCTGAAACTTCGGTGGAGCACTACGCACAAACCGTGCATCGGATCAAGCTGAGATTTGGGGGTTTTGGAGTCCATCCCTGGTCGACTAGGGCTAAGGTGACCTTTTTCTGAATAGTAGGCCCCACACACGTGCGTCTGGGCCATTGTTGCTGTCCGCGTGCAGGAACTGTCTTCCGGTTCAGATTTTCTTATTTTACTCTATCATGTCAGTTTTTCATAAACCCTAACCCTAGATTGCATTATCCTTAATTTATTTGCCCCTTTCCTCAACATAAGGTTCCTTGAATTGGAATTCGTGAATCCCTTGGATTAGGGACTGGTTACTGTGCATGTTTGGATGATTTCTATTTCCCTTTGAGCATCGTTTGGTCCATAATTTTACTGATCCAGTCCTAGCCTGTTTAGGCCTGGATCTGCACTGATTCCCCTAGTTTGAATGTTTGAACTTTTGTGTGGGACGTGGAATTTTTATGTTATTGTTTCTGAATTAGTGTGATCTAAGCCTGAAATCTTGCATATCATATTTAAATTTCATGTTCTGCATCACCTCGGCCTTGTGCTTCAACACAAAAGTGTACTTTTGGAGAAATTGGACCCACTTGGCATGCCTTGGGTTCAACTTCTTTTTCGAGTTGAGATAGCGCGAAGCCTTATGGTTAGAAAATAAGACGAACTCCTACAGTAATAGATAATGTCTCCAATAGCGCGAGGACTGCACTACTGCATAGAATTCCTTGTCATAAGTATAATACTTTTGTTTTGCTTCATTTAGTTTTTCGCTAAAGAAAGCAATATGGTGCCCTTCCTGACTAAGCACTTCACCTATACCTACACCAGATGCATCACAAACGACCTCAAAAGCCTTGGAAAAATCTGGAAGTCACATGACAGGAACTTCAGTCATCTTGACCTTAATATCCTTGAATGCCTTAGAGGTTGCTTTAGTCTATTGGAACTCCCCTTTTTTAATGCAATTAGTAATGAGAGTCATGATGGAACTGAACCCTCTAATGAACCATATGTAAAAAGTAACTAAGCCATGGAAGCTACATACCTCATGAATATTACACGGCTTAGACCGACCATGGCCTTGACTTTCTCGGGATTTGCAGACATCCCCTCAGATAACATGATAAAATCTAAGAAGATGGCACTACTAGACAAAAACGAACACTTCTTGAGGTTGATATATAACTTCTTTGCCCTTAGGATCCCGCACATTTGCCTCAGATGGTGGAGGTGTTGTTTCTCAGTCATGTATGAATAAGGATATCATCAAAGTACACGACTAGGAACTTTCCTATGAAGGGTCTCAACACCCGGGTCATCACCCGCATTAATGTACTCGGGGCATTGGTCAGCTTAAAAGGCATGACTAGCCACTCGTACAACTCATCCTTCGTCTTGAAGGCTGTTTTCTACTCATTACCCGGGTGAATATGGATATGGTGATACTCACTCTTGAGGTCTATTTTGAGAAAATTGTGGCATTGGCCATCATGACCAATATATCGTCAAGATGTGGTATAGGAAACCAGTACTTAACGGTTATCTTGTTGATGACCCTGTTATACACACACATGCCATGTGCCATCCTTCTTGGGCATCAGAAGGGCGGGCATGACACATGGACTCACTCTCCTGAATGAACCCTTTCCTAATAAGCTCATCAACTTGCTTATTGAGTTTCGCATGCTCTGTGGGGTTTATTCTGTAATGAGGAAGGTTTGAGAGAGTCAACCCGGGGACAAGATCAATGGTATGCTGGATGTCCCTCATAGGTGGAAGCCCATCCAGGAGGTCGTCAGAAAAGACATCACTGAACTCATCCATCACTGAAATCACCTCACCAGGCAACTCTACACCAACCTGGGGTGTAGCCTCTCTAATCACGAGGGCATACACCTCCGAATCCTCTCCAGTCTCTTTCAAATTCTTTTGCATTAATGATATGAAGAGACTTAGGTTTGGGCTTCCTCGAAGTTCCGAGATCACCCTTCTTGGTGATCTTCTTCTTATCCGGTATGCTCTTGAGTGGAATAGGAATCGATCTTATTTTCTTGCCCTCAAACATGAATGTACAAATATTCGATTGACCGAATATTGTAACGTCCAAGTCAAATAACTAGGGCCTACCCAAGATGATGTGGCCGACATCCATGGAAACCACGTCGCACCACAGCGAATCCTGATACGACCCAAACTGGATAGGGATACAACATAGCTGTGAGATCGGAATGGAGGACTCATCAACCCACGACACTCTGTAGGGCTGAGGGTGAGACTCGACTTTCAAGCCAGTTGATTCACGGTGCTAGTAGAGACCACGTTGGCACAACTGCCACTGTCCATGATCACTTTATAATTCTTTTCTCCACACTTGGTATAAGTGTAAAAGATTGTGTTCCTTCGCCAATTATCATTTTCTTTAGCTTGGGCAAAGGCGCATCTGACTACTGCGAGAGTGTGGGTCTCCTGATCATCAAACTCATCATCACTAGCACCGATATTAGGCTCATGTTCCTCTACATCGCAATTGTCCTCGTCATCCTCATCTGCCTCATCTATCATAAGAGCTTTACCTCTTTCTTTGTTTGGGCATTCCTTTGCGAGGTGACCATAACCATCGCAACGGAAACACTTCATGTGCTCCCTTCCCTTCGAACTAGTGCTGGCTAGACCCTTACCTTTAACATCTCTGTTATAGGTGGGAGCACCAGTTGGAGCTTTGGTCTAGCTCCTAAGGTTAGGTTTGGCTCCTTGAGGAACAACCTTGCCACGAGAATTATGAGATCCAAACCGCTTCATGGTCGGTTACACTAGGTATTGTTCAAGCTTCTCTACCCTAAGGTAGGCCTCCCCCAGTGTACCAACATTATGAGGGATGAGCTCACGCCTAATCTCAGGGCGCAGGCCCGTCCTAAAACGAGACATGGTCACAAGATGAGACTTATCGACATCACATCGCATCATGTAGTCATTGAATCTCTCGATGTAATCTGATATAGACATTGACCCTTGCCTTAGGGATTGCCACTGGTCCAAGAGGAGATTGCTGTAGGAGAGTGGGATATATTTTTCTTTAAGAAGTTCTTTCATATCAACCCATGATGTAATGAGTTCATCTCCACGCCGCTCCGCCTTCCGTTCTGTATTGGTCCAGAATAACGTTACTTGACCTGTCAACTTCATTGTAGCGAACCTCGCTCGACGATGATATGACATATCATGCCACTTGAAGAAATCGTCCATGTTAGCTAGCCAGTCAAGCAAATGCTTCGGGTTCAACTGACCATCAAAACTGGGAGCATTGACTTTGATGCTCTTCATAATAACTCTTTCCTCAGGATTGTAACGATCCCACAACTCTCTACCGGATACGTGGGCGCGCGGTCTTACGTGACCTACTCCCTGACTAAAGTTCTATTAAGACCCCTAATGGGTTCTACTGGTATTGAACCCTACTCAACTGGGTCCTCATCCGCTGGCTCTCTTGCCTGAGACTGGTGGTCTTCCCAAATGACGGAGGTACCGTGAGAGGTAGCATCTAGCTGCATAATACGCTGGTCGTTGGTAGTCAATTGCACGACAATGGTCTTATTGTGCATCTCAATGGCTGTCAAATGACTGTTAATATTTTCAAGAGCCTCGGTAATCTGATCCGGGTTCATGGTAGGGAATAGACCAAAACCACGACCTGTTTGCATTTGCATACACTAAACGACCCTAATGAGAGACAACCTAGTTGAATGTGTACTATATGATGAATGCTATGCATAAAAAAACAAGATTTGACGACGATCAATGTGATGCTATATGATGCACATGTGTTTTATATATGATGACCCTTAGTACCTTAAGCTTCATGGACAACCCTAGAATGATTCTAATAAGGCTAAAACTAAAAATTCAGCAACTACGTGTCTTAAAGTCACTAAATTTGAAAATTCCAGCAATATATGACTTTGGAAATACCCAAGCAGAAAATTCAGCAAGCTCTATGCGACTAATATGCTCTACTATAGGTATAGGAATTTTGTCGAATACCTACCCTATGCTAGACCTAAGCTTTGATACCAAATTTGATGTAGGATGCTGGAAACTACCCTATGATGCAAGATGAGAGATAAATTTACGCATTAATTTCAGCAACCAACATGTAAAATCAAACATAACCACATAATAGATTCAAAAATTCAGATTTATAACACGAAGGTCCTAGGTTATCACATACACAGTTCATGAAAATAAAAAATAATTCAATAGTGCCCCACTTGGAAGTAAGGACTTCCAATCTAGCGTGGGTAGTGCAACAACCACATGGATAGACAAAGATGCAAGCAAAATTCTGGTTTGGGAAAGTTTCACAAAAATTCAGATTTTCATTAAGGTTTTGTATTCATGGATGGCGATTTAGGAATGGGGTTTTTAGGGATTCAAAGGATCTAGGGATTAGGTAGTTTTGGAGGAAAATCAAAGAGGGAAAACCCCAAACGGGGGCCCACACGTGTCTAGGTAAAGGAGAAGAAAGAGAGGGAGGATTGAGTGGGGTTTAAATGGGTTTAGAAGGTTGTAATGGAAGGGGAAAGATGAAGACGAGAAGAAGAAGAATATCTTTTAAAGAAGAGAAAGAGGAAGGATGTACCTTGGGGAATCCACCACCAAACAAGCTTTTATCATTCCACAATTTAATTGGAATGGAGGGTTTCTCACAGACCCTAAAATAAAAGGAGAAAAATTCCTTCATGCAAGAGAGCTTCACTCCTTTTTCTTTCTTCTCAATAACACTGCTAAGGTTGGAACCACCCCCCCCCCCCCCCCCATGCTTTTATAATTAAAAATTCGGAATAATTACAACAATGCCACTCACTTAGGTGAAATGACCCATCATCCAAAATTAGAAAACTAAAACATTTATTATCAATCTCAACCATCAAATAAATCCTAAAATAATTAAAAAATATAAAGAAAGCAAAATCAAAGTCCAAGGGGCCTAGATCTGGAAGATCTGGCCCAATGGCCTGATTGACAAGATCCAACGGTTGGATCAACATGAAATAAAAATCTTATGACTAAAATAGTCTCCTAAGCAACCCACATGAATCATCCCAAAGTGATGTCTTCCTGATGCATGTCCAATGCATGTGGGGTCTTCAAAATGGCCCGACGGGTCCCATTTGGAACTCGTCTCCCATCTACAAAGAAAGTTGCATTGATGTGGGTGGTCATTTCTGTCTCTGGTGCACCCGAGTAGGTCCTCTGGTGTCCTCATCAGTAATCAAGCTGAGATTGTGTAAGATGGGAGACACACATAGTCATTTTGTTGTACAAGTGGCTGTAGGCAATGTTTTAAATAATGACGATATCTACTGATATATCTTGTATCCCACCCGTGCGATACAAAACGCACAGGTAGTGTTGATATATCCCACATGCTCAATCCAGTGAGCATTTTTGGACCGATCCCTTTTTTTGTTGAAATTATTTTAAATCAGTGTCAAATGGTTACAAATCCATTGGTTTTTCATGTTTTGCATGAAAATCATGGAATTTAAGCTCTGATTTCGATATCCATTGGTTCTTCATGTTCTCCATTTTTTTTTTTTTTAATTTTTTTTTAAAATTTTAATTTCTTCATCCAGTTGTCAATTGAGACTGATTTTGAATTATTTAGGAGTATTTGATGAAATGATCATCACATACACTCTAATTTTGAAATTTGAGTGTAGGTGGTCCAATTTGGGGAAAAATGGGGAAAATTCGAAATTTCCCCAATTTCTCCAAATTGTTTGCAATGTTGCACTCCAAACATGAAATCAAGCATCTATGAGGATGGATCTACTAATTTGTTAAGCCCTTGTCAATTTTCGAAGAATAAAAATTATTATTTTTAATTAAAAATTAATAAAATATTATTATTTTTAAAATTTTCCTTTAAACAACTGTCAATTGAGACTAATTTCAAAGTATTTAGGTGTGTTGAATGAAATGATCGTCACATATACTCTAGATGTTATGCATTCAATTTGATTATTGTTGCATTAGTTTAGTCAAACAGTGTTAACTTAGGACCCTATACAAAGGAAACCTATTATGTGCACTTCTTTTATAAGATGTTATGATTTAAAAGTGTGTATTAAGGTCTTTTTTAACAATCCTTGAAGTTTCCTTGAAAAATTCTACCAATTTCCCCATGTTTCCCAAAAGTGTGATAAATTAGTCGATACAAATGATATATCCCGATCGATAACTGATACGTATCTGTATCCCAAGGGTGCGATATTTAACGCGATGCCGATATTTCGAACACTGGTTGTAGGCTAAATGGGTTGGTGAAGATGAATTCTGGAGGCCCTGTGAGTTTGACTTGTGACATGCGTCATGCTCAATAGTAGGAGCATCTTGGTTGGCTTGTGGTACATGTAGATACCCACATGGTTCTTGGAGGGCGAATTACTCGATCAACAAATTTGGGCTTTGACTAAGCATAGTAATGCAGGGGCATTTTCACACGGGGCTAGAGTGGGGTTGCCTGTGGGATGCAGGGGCACACTCAGGGTGGGCGGCCCGTGTGAGGTGGGTGGCTTGTGTGAGGCGGGTGGCTCGTGTGAAGCGGAATCCATGTGAAGTGGGGCCCATGAGGGTTCGACCAAGGTCCTAACTCATGCGATGTGGGGCTTGGGCTATGAGATAAAGGGATTGATTCGCCATGCTCCATCAGTTCGAGCTTTTAGAACAAGTGGTTAATTGTGCTGCATCAGATTGGTATCAGAGCGGGAGGTCTCGTGTTTGAGACTCTTCACCTAAGGTGATTAATGCAGGGGCATTTTCACACCGGGCTCGAGTAGGGTTGCTTATGGGATGCAGGAGAACGCTTGGGGTGGGCGACTTGTGTGAGGTGGGTGGCTCGTGTGAAGTGGAACCCCATGTGAAGTGGGGCCCACGAGTTTGGCCAAGGTCCTAACTCATGCAATGTGGGGCCTGGGCTATGAGATAAAGGGATTGATTCACCATGCTCTATCGGTTCGAGATTTTAGAGCAAGTGGTTAATTGTCCTGCATCACACAGGGATAGTGAAATGTGGGACTTGAGGAGCTTGGAACCTTGGGATGTGTTAGAACATTAATGCATCCTGAGTATGTTTGGGTTGGCACTTGATGGGCCTTGCCAAGTGGTTGGTTCACGTTGGCAATTGGCATAGGTTGTGCGTTGGTGAGGTCAGATAGATTGCATTGAGGTGGGCTGGTTTCGACATGGGTCTATATCGGGGAGCTGCAAGTGTGCAAGTTGGTTTGAGAAATTCTACGTGTGATACTATCCCTTCAATGTCTTTCTGATTCCATTTGGGCCACATCGTGATGTATGTGACATATCCGTGCCGTCAATCCATTTTAACAGAACATTTTGGGGCGTGAGTTGAAAAAAGAGGCAGATCCAACGCTCAATTGGCCCACACCAAAGGAAATAGTGTTTGTAAAACGTCCACCATTGAAAGATGTTTCTTTCACCAGGCCCACATCGAAGTTTAATTGTCATATAAACCCTTCATAAGGTCACACAGGCATGGATAAGGGGGAAAACACAAATATCAGCTTCATCCAAAGCCTCTAGGAGCCCCAAGAAGTATTTAACTGTAGGCGAATGATTTATCACGGTTTCCTGTGGTGTGGTCCACTTGAGCTTTTGATTTGCCTCATTTTTGGGCTCTTGCCCTAAATGAGGCTGACATAACAAATGAATGGTGTGGATAAGCCACATACATCACAGTGGGCCCTACATTCATTTGATAGCCGTCCTCAATTTTAGCGCTCAATAGTTAAGCAATCAACATCTGCATCAGAAGTGATGCATTATTTATTTAGGCAGATAATTATTACCCATTTACAAGGTAATTACCTGTGAGATGAAAAATCAAACAGGCCCTAAGAGGATGATGTATATGATGTATGTTGGTAAGTTGATTGTGGAATGTTTTATTGGTTAATGCTTCTGGAAAAGATGTGGATGTTTTTGGAGAAGGCGTCCATATTTGGAGTGTTCTTTTCAGATTGTTATCCAAAGATGCCCTTGACTCATTTTGGTTAAATTATTTGTCAAGATTCAGTGTTCAAGAGTAATTTGTTAATAATTTTCGTGGATTGTATGGCACCTTAAGTTCAATTCAAGTCTTTTGGAGATGTTTGGGAGACATGTGGGGGTTTTCTCCATGTGTCTTCACTAGGTGATGCAAAAGAATAGTTTTATGAGGTTGGTCTTCTAGGTTTGTATGATCCACTGTAAAGTTACTTTCCCTACCAGCAGGTAGAGTGATCCCATTTGTGGTGAAGCAGCACTCATGTAGAATTTGATCTAATTGCTATTGTGCCATAGAGTTAATCTTTATTCATTTACGTGGTTTCTTCTGCTATAATGTTGCTTACATCATATTTTCTATAAATTTATCCTGGTAAGTAAATACTTTTTCTATAGATGTTATTCTGTTATTGTACTTCATTCACTATTGGCAGCTTTGAAGCATGAGCCAGATGGCCGGGTAATTTTGGCTGAATTTGAGACAATCCGTTTGCTAAATACATATGTACCAAACAATGGTTGGAAAGAGGATGAGACTTCATTTAAAAGACGAAGAAAATGGGATAAAAGAATATTGGAATTCGTTCTGCAATCTTCAGATAAGCCTTTGATTTGGTGCGGGGACCTGAATGTTAGGTAATTGCTGCTAGCTACTAACTTTTTAGCACAAATGTTTTTCTTGTCTTTTCTTTCTCTTTTTTCAATCTAATAACTCATGTTGTTTTCTTTGTAGCCTTTATTCACCTTGGAATTATGTATATTATTATGTGCTTATTCAAGCCGGTTCTAGACTATTTGTTTTACATGATTTTCTTATTAATAAATGGGACACCTAACCAGGATGATTGCACCAGTTTCCTTACCTAGTGAAGTGTACTCAAATTTGGCACGTAGCATAATGATCCATGATTTGGACCATTATTCATGTGGATCGATAGAGGTCCCTTCCAATGTATAAAGAGGCTCAAAACATAAGTGAGTACTAAGTGATAATTCATAAAATAATGAAAACAATATTACAAAGAATGTCATCTCACTAGTCAATTACTAGCATAATGAAAATAGTATTGCCCATGGTTGCACGACCTTACGTTCTTGTCATCATCCGGCTTACGCTATGGAACAGGTGCTACATATCCATAATAACTACAGCTAGAGGGAAAGACTATGTTAATGAAACTCGAGGCCAAGGATGACTGATCATGATCCTTACTGGGCATCTATTGTGTTGACCTTGAGTAAGAATATACACCGGTGCTAGATGAAGGCCCATTGCCACTAGGCCCACCATTGTCGTACTTGTACTATGGATGCCCTTGGCACTGCTGCTCAGAGTAAGATATGTACGACAAATAACTCGGATTTGGATCCAGATGTTTGTATCCATATGAAACAGATCGACTAAGACTGGTCTAATATGAAAGTGGCTCAACATGCTCCCTATACTGTCTATGGTCATATCTATATTCGTATCCATATCTGTAAGCAATTTGATGTCCTAGATCTCCTGGTGTCCATCTTCTCTAGTGCCACAGATGCTAGCCTCCCCATGATCCTCTCCCTTGGTTGGTCGTATCGTGCCTCAATACACTTATAAGTTCTGCATCTTTCACCCCGTCGATCCTCATCGGCTTCACGATCTGTAATCGATATTTTGTATAACACCAAAAGCAAGTGCATCATCATCATCATTATTGCCATGATCATCTATCTTGGTTTCGCTGCTATTCGCACTCTCTTGTTGGGTCAAATCTACCCTCTCCCGGTCCAAGATAGCTGCATGACTCTCTTGCTGCCCTACACATATCACTGAGTTGTGCACCTTGATTTCTTCACCATTTTCTTCTACCTGTTTCTTTCTTTGTTTTAACCAACGTAGAAGGGGTCCTTATCGTAAATGTTGTTTAAGTTTATTGGACAGAAGTTGTTTTCCTTAACCAGATTTGCCACACGCCTTGCATTTCGTAATCTAGCTTCATTTTGTAGTGCATGTAGACGAGTCGATCAAATGTCCTGGCCTGCAATCTATTCCTATTCTTCGAGTGGATAAGTATAAAACAACTCTAGTTCCTCTTGCAACTAGAGGACGAAGTTGTCTGGTTTAAAACTTTAATCGCAATTGTCTTGAGAGCCTTTACACTTTCTCCAAAATGTATCCACCAATCAGCCATATAAAAAATAAAAAGACTTGTGTTAACAAGACATCACTAACAAAACACTTCTACAGTAAATAATAATGATAAAATATAAGTTTCTTACTTAGAAGTGTCTGAGAGATTGCCATTTATGTAAGTGCATCGGAGAAGCTTCCCTTTGTGTAAGTGCATTGAAGAAGTTGCCTTGGTGAAGTGCACAAATTTCTAGCTATGAACATTACACCGAAACATTTATATTATTTTAAGCACCGAAATAACAAATGAAAGACAACAAATTTAAGACTTGTACTAAGTTCATTCAACACACTTATTTGCGTATTTGTGTCGAGCTTAATCTCTTAATCACGTTCTTTAGTCCCATACTAACCTCATGATCCTCGACACATGAAGTAACGTATTTGTATCTTAGATTTAAATAATATCTTGTATTACAATAAGGAAAACAAAGACTTAAATGATCCCATCGTTAAAAAAACTGACTTATAATTATCAACAACAAGTGCTTAATAACCGAGAGTTTACCTACTGCATTAAGATCGTGGTGAAGCTAATTCTTCCAACGCATGTTGTTCAACTTTCAGTAATTTGTATATTGTCTACAATCATGACAAATAACTAGCTTCAATTTATCCATGACATCATAGAGGAAGCCCTGGTAGATATCTCGTTGGATTCTATGAGACGGACTCTCATCAGTGGTTCCATCACCTGGAGGATATTTGCGACATTCTTTTAATGTTGTTGTCCTTAATGGTCGCCACAACCTCAACCAGTGTCTCCGATGTTTTGTACCCAGGTTTTGCATTCAATCATTCCTAGAAAGCAAACATCTCGGTGATCTTGCTTAATGCTACTTGATGGTTGATGCTACTGCAAACCCTCAAGGGTGATAAAGTTTGTTACAAATATGGTTGTCACATGCTTTAGTAGCTCTCCCTTATTCGCGAATTTCCTCAATATGATAGCTAGTTGGTTATGCTTGTAGATGAATGTCGTCATCTTTCTTTTTCAATCAATTTTGTGACACGCTTATTCTTTCTAATATCTTCTAATATGAGATCGATGCACTGTGAAGCACATGGTGACTAGAATAAATGTCTCTTCACTATCAACGTTCTTCCCGTAGACTTATATGTTGGTTCGTTGTCTGTCACAATTGGCACCACATGCTCTTCTCCAATCTTATCCACCATCTTATCCATTAGGGTGAAAATATTGGCGGCATTTTTTATTGCTGCCAATGCATCGATTGATTTGTGGAACACCGTTCCCAAGTGACAGTATACCATGAAGTTGTTCATGCTACGTCGAGTTGGGCCTGTCCAACCATCGCACATGATAGTGCATTATCAGGTTTGCCATATGGGTTTAAAGTTGGCTAAATATGCCTTCACATCTAGATACTCTACGTTTGTCCATTTCCACCTAATCTCATTAATTGTGGGTAGTTTTTTAAATAGTTGCGCTATGTAGTGTGTAGCTTATGCTACGTGGCGTAGCTTAGCCATAATGCACGTAGCTCATGAAAATAACTCAAGTCATGTGTATCCTATGCTACATGCTAGTTTTGCATACGCTACACACTACATAACCTATGGTACACGTTGCGTAGTTTACGTTACAAGTTATTTTTCACTAAAACATTAAAATCAATTAATGTTTTCAAGGATTTGTTACGTTTTTCATTTTTTTTTTTTTTTTAATAAAAAGTTATTCTTTTAAGTGTTTTTAGTAAAATAATATAAGTAGTAGTATTAAATCAGTTAGGTTGCTCTTCCTTACCTTAATTGTTAATCTTTGCCTACTTTTCCTATTATTTTATGTTGTGTTTGGTTGCACCAAATGTCATTAAATTTCATTATTGATTGGACTAACTTGGTGCAAAATATCATGGAATTTCATGATATTGGCGCAATCAAGCACAACCTTAGCTAAAAATCTAGTAGTAGTGTGTGGCTTATGCTCCATGCTATGTAGCTTAAGCTTTATGCCTCAAAGGGGTGAACGTTACACTACACTCTATTTGCTTTTTAAAACACTAGTTGTGGGTGCCTTCACTCCTTAGATTGCCTCTGCCGTAGCATCGATCACCACTAGTTAGCATGGGGAGTTGGCAACATTTGAAGTTATGTTGCCATGTGTGAATACCTTGGTTGTTGCCCTACCAAGCTTCTTAACAACAGTTCTAGTCCACATTTATTTTATCCTCATTTGTTTTGCTTGTTTCCTTCCTAAACAAAATTGGCACATGATGGTCTCTTGGTCTTCACCACATTTGCATCATCGGCTACAAGGGGGGAACACATGAAGAAGTCTCTCGTAAGTTGAAGGCACATCATAATCCACTAAACGTGGCCCTACTCCCAGTCCCATTCCCATTCCCACCGATGCTCCAACAGCTCCCCCACATCATGTACAAACCCCCTACCACAAAACATGCACTAATGCTCTTCATCTTTATGAGCAGTGCGCATGCTCTCTCCAAGCCACTGTGACCTTCTGATTTGAATCTTCATTGGACTCAACATTTTCGTGCTCACAAACACCCATATAATTATGATTAAACACCTCTTGTTTGGTTGCATCAAGATCATCTTGCTACTTATTTTGCGTGTCAATTTTTTTTTTTTTTTTTAAAGGATACATGAAAGCTTTTTCCCCCTTAATATTTCCAAACTTTGTTGCATTAGGTGCATTACCTCTCTTGGCACGTTGTTGCACCCCATGCCTTGGCTTTTTTGATGTGTTAAATGTTGTTTGAGTCAGGTGTTTCCGCCAATTAGCTCTAACGCAGTAGTTGCACTTCATGGAGTACATACCACCCACCCTCTTAGAATGTTGTCATCCAATTTTCTCATTTCTCACTACTTACTACAAGTCTACAAGCTACAATAGTCAACACCACCCAATCCCCAAATTTCTCAATACTATAGTTTAAAGAGTAAAAACTCTCTAGTCTAAACTAAAGTCCAAAGTGTAAATTGTAAACTAAAATCTAAAGTCTAGTAAAGGCTCATTTAAAGTGTAAAGTCTAAACTAAAATTGAAATTGTGAACTAAAGTGTAAAGTCTAAACGAAAACGAATCAAGCTCCTCACCTGCCTAAGATATAAATGTATAATCATTATGCGCATATTCCAAGTTCCAACTTCAAGTTGAAATTAAATAGAAACAACAATTGTACATCAAAGGCATGAATTTGTACATCTATTCGTCCTACATCTCTTGCAAATTCCCAACCATTTACAATAAAGGGCGTGTTTGGGAGCTTGTAAATGGAGGTAAATGAAATCCATTTCACAATTACACTCAAATCAACTGTAAATGGAATCCTCAATTATGTTTGGTAGCCTATAAATAAAATGCATTGCAATCTAAATATTCTGTTTGGATGGGAGTAAATGGAAGGAATTGGAATGCATTGGGATTCGTCAATACATTCACAGGAACATATATGATATCCCAAATCAGCTTGAATATCCCAAATTAATGTACATACGTGATATTTGACAAAATGATTGTAATAAGCCAATTGAAATGTCTACTATGGCAAAAAAATGAGGAAATTCTCAGCCTTGGGTGGACCACAATGTTAAGGATCACAAACAAGCAACTTGCAAATGTTTTTTAACCTTCCACTCAGATGGCCAACATTTGATGGTTTGGATCATTCTTTTGTTGTGATTTTAGTGATGTTGCCGATAATTGGATTGTTTTGGAGTATCATCAATGAGCCATGTGTAAGGCGGTTAGGAGCATAACGACACCTTTGTTTACTCGTGCAACTCTCCACGGGAGCCAAAAAAGGCATTTCACAACAATTACTCCCAAATCTTTCCTCTTCCCCCGGATTTCAAATTAGCCCCATTTACTCTCAATTCATTTGCTCCTAGTTCCATTTATTGACATTTACTCCCATTCAAACGAACCTCTTACTCCATTTACTCTAAAATCCTCCCATTTACTCCTATCCAAACGACTCCTAAATATTGAACCAAAAATAAAACAAAAAAACCTTTTTTTGGGGATTTTTCATGACAGTCACTATTCATGTGTAAATCAGCCGCAAAAAAATAAAATAAAATAAAATAAAATAAAAAATCTGATTAAAATGCTTAATCTACTCATGAATTTGTAAGTGTATTCATCCTACATCTGTTCCAATTATTTACAGTCAATATTGAAAAAAAAAACTTTTTTATTTTTTTGGGATTTTTCAGAAAAAACACAAAAATGCAAAATTCGATTATAATGCCTAATCTACTACATGAATTTGTACATCTATTCATTCTACATTTATTCCAACCATTTACAATCAACATTGAACAAGAGAAGGAGGGAGGGAGGGTTTTTCATGATAGTCATTGTTCATGTGTTTCAACAAGAAAAAAAAACAAATACAAAATTGAATTAAAATGCATCAAAATTGCTCGGATATTTAGAATTCAAAACAATTACAATTCTGGTGCATGATATGTATTGATGGATAATGTTGGGATATAATATTGATCTCTGTGAGTAGTACATTCCACAATGTACCTCACTTGTTTATCAGCTTTGATTCTCATTTTACCCATGGATAAGTATCAAAGACCTAACTCCAAGTGGATTTGAATCCCAATTCAAAATGTCCACCTTCCATTGCACTCAACCAACTAGTAGTCGGTCCCACAAATTTAGGACCCCCTAGTTGTTGTCATATGAAAATACAATCTCAAATCTCTCATTTTGAACCGGCCTCTTGGAGGCTTGATCTAAATGTCTCTCATTTTAATGTTAAGTGACTACTTACGTACCATGCATTCTTCCAAGTAGGCAACACATCATGTGTCGGATTGGTTGCCAGATGATCGGATTTGCCACATATCCAACAGATGGTTGCACGAAGCGCTTAGTGGGAACAAATTCATGTGCAAAACCCGGGAAGTGTCTGTTTCAAATTGTTAGCAATTAAAAATAGCTAGGATGTGGGATTAGAAACTAGTTGGAAGCAGTGTTCGAAATATTGGTATTGCATTATGTATTGCACCCCTGGGATACGGATACGTATTGGTTATCGCATGAGATATATCGGTTGTATCGCGTAATGTATCGCTGTTGTTGGAAACATGGGGAAACATTGGAAATTGGTCGATTTTTTCAATGAAATTTCAGTGATTGTTAAAAAAAGAGATCAATACACACTTACAAATTAAAACATTACAAAAAACAAGTGCACATGATAGGTTTTCTTTGTATGGGGTCCTAATCTATGCGTTGTCTAACTGAATTGATGCAAGTAAATTAAAAGTCTATTCATATAATTTATAAATGTAAGAAGACATGTGAAAACACAAGCAATACATTCAAAAGCAAAATAAGAATCACTAGATTAGGTTACATACATGTTTGATTTTGATTGTTTTTCAATTTTCCGCAACTCGGTCCTTCTCCTCCAAATCTCGAAATTGAAGCTCCCAATCCATGATTTTTCATACAAAACATGAAAAATCATGGATTTTTAGCAATTTGACACTGATTTAACATGATTTATAGAAAAAACGGATCGAAAAAGAAAAAAGCTCACCGGATCGAACACGAGGTATATATCCCACTACTTGTGCGTTTCGTATCGCACAGGTGGGATACAAGATATATCGTGGGATATATCGGTCGATATCATTGATATTTAAAACATTGGTTGGAAGGATCGTGAAATAAGTTTGACATGGAGTTGATACATGAAATATTGTTGCCGGATGAAAGCTAGCACCGGTTGGTCAAAAGAAAGATGTCCTAGAACATGGGGTCACATAAGTAGGTATGGAATAGGAAGAAGATCATGACCTCGAGCAAGATGAGTTTGTTGACTATGATGTGGTATTAGAAACTAGTTGGAAGGATCGTGAAATAAGTTTGACATGGAGTTGATGCATGAAATATTATTGCCGGATGAAAACTAGCACCGGTAGGTCAAAAGAAAGATGTCCTAGAACATGGGGTCACACAAGTAGGTATGGAATAGGAAGAAGATCATGATCTCGATCAAGATGAGTTTGTTGATTATGGCCACATACAAAATGAAGTTGCTATTATGCATGTCCAAAGGAGTGGTTGAAATTAAATAATGAATGAGGTTGTTGGCCTGTTGCTGTCCACAAAGAAGGGATTAAAATTATTACACCGAAAATAATTCCCCATCTTAGAATTATTTTAGCCTCCTCTTCAAATTGTTTCACTGTCTTCTATTAGGCCATTCCATGATTAGAGCTTCACGAGTAATTGAAGATGGATACTAATTGAAATAAGTATGGAACTCAGGCTGGGGAATTAATCAGATAATACTAATTCAAGAAAAGAAAAAAAGAAAAAGAAATAGTAATTAAAAATGAAGAGTTGATCCCAAAGTGCCAGAAATGAACCTTGCTTCGTGTAGTAACAAAATAGGATGCAGTTTTGAGATGGAAGGAAGAGGTCTAGTTGTCATTGATGTAAGACAGTGTTTTAAATAGCAGTAGCATGTTGTGTAGCGTTCAACCCTCTGTAGCGTGTAGTGTAAGCTACACAATACTTCTATTTTTTAATTTTCAAAAAAGAAAAATATGATAAATAGTAAGAAAAAAGCAATACACACACACATGCACATCCACAGATAGGCACACCATAGTGGTCCCCATGTGGGCCACACCATAGAAAACAATGCAAATCCACCCATTCACACACCTCAGTGGGCCCCACGTGGGCCATACCATTGAAAACAATGCAAATCCACCCCTTCACACACCTCAGTAGGCCCCACGTGGGCCATACCACAGAAAACAATCCATATCCACAGAGATATTGAAAAAGAAATGAAAAAAAATGATAAAGAACAAAAAAGCGCACAACAATTGGCATTTTAAAAAGGAAAAAAGATGAGAAAAAAACTCAAAATAACAAGTTATTTTCATTGTACATCGAAAAAAAATTCAAAAAAAAGAACGAGCGTACCTATTGTTGTCTTAAGATGAGATCCAATTAATGAAAACTTTAAAATTTGAGGCTCTATAGTCGACCGTAACCGGAATTGGGGAAATCTGATTTCTCCGTCATTTCTCCAATGATCATGAAATTGCACCAAATGGACCTCCTTATAGTCTCCAACAATCGGCTAAAGAAGCCCCTTTGATGGGCTTTTGGATCGCAATATTGAAGAGGGGGGTTTCCAAGGGTTTCGAATACCCTGTTTGATCGTGGTTTTTTGTTTTTTGTTTTTTTTTTTTAAATTTAAAAAATTGAAGTTTAGTGGTTGTGGTGTGAGTTCACCACTGTTTATAAGAAAAAAAAGAAAGAAAAAAAAAAAACCGCAGCGTAGCGTACACTATGACCCCTGTAGCGTACGCTACAGGGGATTTACGCTATTTGATATGCTACGTAGCGCTACTGAAAACACTGATGTGAGAGACATTGTTATGAACAAGACCTAAGGACTATCCTTGTTATCTAACGGATATTGGATATTGGCAACCATATAGGTATGTGGTAACCAATTGTTCGTCCCAAATTCTTGTAGGTTGCAGAGAGAGGGGGGAGGGGGGCTGCAGAACTAACATTAATTGAGAATATTGTGGTCTTCATGAGTAAATGATGAGAAAGTTGATTTTCTCCGTTACGAAGATTTTGAAGGAGTCAGCATGAGTAAATAAAAGGAAAACTGATGATTTTCTCCTTTACAAAGATTCTATGCAAGGAGTTCACTGCATAAATATTAAAACATGGTTATAAGGTATAGTTCCACAAAGTGTGAAGGGAACTTGCTGGTGGTTGGACATGGGTATGGGAGCTGGGAGGCATGTGTTTCAAAATGTTTGCAATAGGAAGCAGGCAAATAATCCGTGCATAACCTGAAGAGGGACTGTTTCCTGGGCTAGGTGGAAAGTTTCTGTAACTATAGGATATAGGTGTCTGCAATAAATCTTAATTAGGAAAGGAGCAAACGTGCATTTTCATTTCTGTAATCCAACTCTAGGAAAGAGTTGCAAAAGACTACCTTTGAATATGTAAGGTGAAGATAATAGAGAACATCCCATTTGCAAACATGTTGATGGTATTCTTAGTGTTTTGAGAACCAGTGGACATCCTACAAGTTATGGATTGTTGGGAACTTGGTACACAACTTCAAGAACAATAGTGTGATAAGAAGGTCACACTTAAACCATAAAAACATGGTCTTTTCTAGATGCAGAAATGCAATAGAAAAGCATATACCAACATATCACACACACACACACACACATTCTATTAAACCATAAAAACATGGTCTTTTCTAGATGCTGAAATGCAATAGAAAAGCATATACCAAAATATTATTCTCCCAAAGTGTAGTGCTTCTAGCCAAGTACTCTTGCATATCCAGGATATTTTGTGAGGTGGAGGCACATGGTTGGCCACCTCTACTTCAGTTAAGCCTCTTAAGTGGTTCTGCTCAAATTGCCTCTGGCATTCTTTGGTGAGTTGCACCTCAATCAATTTTATGGATCTCTGTTTCATAGAAGAAACCAACTTGCCAAACTCCCAAGCTTTGGAGAGAGGAAAAGACAAGGTTAATGGAAATGTTGCACAATTTCTCCACAGAAACTTTCTTTTACGTCACCTCATGATTTATTATTACTATTTTTTATTGTTTAGGACGACATTTTTCCCTCTTTACATATTTTGGAAAATTCCTATTGGTCGAAAAGATTCAGTAACATAAATTTCATAGAAAACATTCAATGTATCTTTTCTGTTCAAAATATATTTTGTGGATTTATTTGTAAACAAAAAGTTCGGCTGAATGATATTTGAATCAGAACTTGTTCACTCTTAAAAATCTAAGCATTATTTATTTCCAGATTACACATTTCCTCTCCTAATTATGGAATTCAAATATTCTTTTACTTAAATTGACTTGCGATTTAGCCTAGTTAGTATACATTGAGTGATGTCAATTAAATTATAGAACTCAGCTTCCCTTGGCAATCCTGTTTGTATTTTATCACATTGAGTGTTGATAGGTTTACCTAATCGCCCTCGTTCTGTAAATTTTCCGACCAGTAGTATGCTTGAGGATGGGTGTTACCAATTCACTGTAAACTGGGATGTGTCTGTACATCGATTTCTGAGAAGTAGGAAAGTTTTGAACTGAGATTATAAGTCTATACTGTGGATTTACTCTCAACCTTTCATGTTTATTCATGTATCTATGCCAAACAATTACTGTATCTATGTGACCAGACATGGCACATGATATTGTCCAAAAATGATAATGGTCAATTATCTGTTCTTCGTTCTGATTCTAAATCGTCTTCTTCTTATTTAGGCTGCTATTATTAACACATGGGATGTAAAGACGCTCTTGTCATGGAATCCTCATTTTTTTTTCCCCTGTATTGGTTATTTCCAGTCACCAAGACATTGATGTGAGTCACCCAGACTTTTTCCGGAATGCCAAGTTAAATGGTTACATTCCTCCAAACAAAGAGGTAGGTGTATTTCATATCCTGTCATGTGTGATAACAATTTCCATGCAGAAGTGTTTTGCTGCAGCCAAGACTTTAGCAACTCTCCAGTTAGTGACACTTTGATTCATGTATTGTAATGCTAACATGACTGCACTCTTCAATTCCATGACATGAATAGGGTGTATTGTAGATTACTGTAACATTGTGATTCACGCTTTGGAACACTATCATCCATCAATTTTCAATTCTGTAATAGAGTGAGTAGGGTAAATTGTAGATTTCTGCAACATTGATGGTACTTCAATACGCACCATCTATGCCAATGTGTACACTGCTTTTAATATTTCTAGAGTAACAGTCATAATGAGCAGCATCTTTCCAAAAAAAAGAAAAGAAGAAGAAGAAGTCATAGGGAGCAAAGTAATACAAAAATATATTATCTTTGATTACTTGTATAATTATGAAGGCTTAAGGTCCCAAAAAAAGATCAACAAGTTCATCATGCCTCAGGTTGTGTTGACAGGTCTCAAAGTGTTTGGCTGATGACTACCTGAAGGGCTTTGAAGAGTATTTTGTATTATAAATTTATCAAAAAGTAGTGATTACACTGGCTATGCCCTCTCCTACCCTTGTTTGGGGTGCTTCCCTTGCCTTTGCCTATGGTACTATTGTAGCTACCAGTGGTGTACCTCCACCTGTGCCAAATATGCCTCCACCTCAGTAGCTGCCATTGTCTTGGTGACTCTTCTTGATGCCCATCCTATGTTGCAGAACGATGGCCATCATAGTGCAAGTAGTAAATGCTGATTTCAACTTTAGCACTAGGAAGCAGTTGATGTATCATGAACTTAGGCAATGAATTAGGATGCCTTAAGGACAATGGAATCACTTTCCTTTTTTTTTTTTTTTCTCCTTCCAGCTCCTTCCAGGCATGCCATGCCGAGGATGTAAGACTTGTATGCTGCCTGTATCTTCACAACTTTCTAAAATGTCTTGTTACTTGGTTGTGACCATGGAGTCATTTCTTCTTGTTCACAATGAATTGTAAAGCTGACTCGGGCATATTTTTCATTATCACTTTTTAACTTTTATTAATATGGTCATCCATTTGACATAAAATAATCTGTACTTGTTGCTATTGGTATATGCATTACTATCATTATATGGAAAATGACCAAAGCCACCTCCCTTCCCACCTTAAGAGGACCAAACGACTCCTCATTTTAGTTTTAGACATAAAACCCCCTATCATGAGAAAAGTATTAGAGAGCCCCCTCTCTTTTGAAACACATTGCACCTTTTGACCATGCAGCATTACCATTAGATTATTTCAAATGTCCTTTACTTGCTCTTATAGATAAAAGAATAGAGATGAGGGACTGAATTCGAGAAATGTTATTTGCAACCCCCTGTCTTTACTCATCAATTGCCTGCATCCCATGTTGACATGACACCAATGTTCAAAATATCACTATTGTTGCATGTCTTGATGATTGGGGATAAAATAAACATGTATTGATATCATTGATATTATCACCGATACTTTGAAAAACATCATTAACTGAGGGAAATATTGGGGAAAAGCTGAATTTCAATGGAACTTCAGGAGATGTTAAAAGACACATATTTACTTATTTAGGAATCAAAATATTGCAAAAAACAACTATACATAATAAGTTTCCATTTAAAGGGGTCTAATCTTGCGTTGTCACTGCAATTATATAAAAAATGGGTTCATATTAATGCAATACGATTCAAGTAATATAACATCCATGATCAATTTAAGGGGTAAAAATGGAGGAAGTTAGGACTTCTTTCAGTTTCTCCCATTTGCCCACACAAATGTTGATTGATTCGCCACAAGTCCATGCCAATGCATCAGAATCGTGCATAGACATTGTAATCCATGCTAACATTAGGAAACAAAAAAAAAAAAGAAAAGAAATTTTGATGGATTTTTTGTCACCTTTAAGCTTTGGTCCATCTCTTCTTCAAGTCAAGATTTCTCTAAATCAAATCTTGGATCCAACAAAAACCAAAAGGATGGTTGAAATCACCTATAAGGAACAAATAAAAATAAATCCCACAAAAAATGTTTTTTTTTTTTTTGGATTTTCCGATGTTCTCGTGAATTTTCGGTGTTTTACGAAATTATCACTAGTATCAATTGTTACGGGTAAAAATGAGGTGATCAGAAGTATGAGGTCGGCTCAGATGTCTGTGCACGTCGCATGGTCGGCTAGTACCAGTCATGACCAAGGAGCTCCTCAACAACTAGAGAGGGATATTCTGTTGTGCTTTGTGGGCCCACGCTGAAGTCCTCCATGGCCCCATCTATGTCCGAGCTAATGTTCAAATCTCTTGGAGAAGCCTTCGAGGCATGATCCTGTATAAGATCGAGTACGCTTTGCTCGAAAGACTTGCAAGAGAGTTCCCGCACCGTACGATAAGATGAAAAGGAATGGTCATCCCCGATTTCGCGTATGTTCTACTAAGGAATGGAGCTCGGTCTCAGTGCTCGAATACGACATTCAAGGGCAAGTCAGCAGGTTGGTAATCTACTCAATGTTAAGGGAAAGCTCGACCACGGCCCATTAGAGAATCCAGGTCGGTAAACTACTCCTCGGGACGACTATGGAGGCCAGATCGGATGCTCGACCTCGGTCTCCTACTACATGTTTCTTCTAATTCCGACCACTCGGAGATCTCATCAAAGAGATCTGTCCGAGATCTCCGCTGAAGACCTCGAAAGATAACCATGACATGCTCGGGGGTAGATTCCCTCTACAATACGCACTTACCAAGTAGGGAAATCACGATTTACGCCGCCTTCGCCCAACAATTATAAATAAGAACCTATCGTACGGTGAAAGGTACACATCAGTAAACCCTCTACTCTACCGGATCCAGTTTGCCTGATTTTGGCTTAGGCATCGGAGGGTCCCTTTGCTATATCCAGAGTTTCCTTTGTCTTATTCGTGTGTAGGTACTCGAAGGTCCAGCGAGGGTTAACTGGATTTTTGTATCGACAGTTTGGCGTTGTCTGTGGGAACGACATTGAAAGCCTTTCCCATCATCTACAATGATCCTGCAATGGTGAAAGGGAGAAAGAAGGCTTAGACCACTATTGTTGCACCCAACCCTGTGCTGGCAGAACAGTCTGTGGACCATCGGGACTGACCCTCCCAACTTCAGGCTAATTTTGCACCCGCAGATCCAGTGTAGCGGTCCCAGAGCCGGGGAGGTCGGCTTGTCTCTCTGGAGCATCAAGTTGAAGCACTGACCAATAATATTGATCAGATAAGGCAAGATGTTGGAGAGACAGAACCCTCCTCCCAACTAGGGGGCTGTGGAGGCTGATGCTTGGACAACTACTGAAGTCTCCGCGCCATCTCAGGCGCTCGCCGACTCCCAGAGAAACAAATAGACCCATGAGGTGCAGAGCTGCGCACCCTCCCATGCCTTGGAAACCGCCACGCTAGCTGCCTTCGACCTGCGTCATACGTTGGCGAAGAAGAGGCATGGTAAGGCTCCCGAGACAATGGTCGAGAACGAGGACCCCCTACTCCGGGTCCATTGACCCGACAGAGCATTTAGAATCCTTCAGGGCGTAGATGGAACTTCATAGTGCTTCGACCGTGGTGATGTGCTGAGCATTCTCCTTAACTCTGTCAGGAGCAGTCCAGAAATGGTTTTGGCAATTGAAACCAAAGTTCGTTAGCTCGTTCACACAGTTCAACAAGGCCTTCATTACCAACTTCATTTGAGGAAAAGAAAGGCGAAAGTCAACAACTCACCTCCTCCCCATCACTCAGGAGGACGAGCTATTGATGGAGTATATAAAACGCTTTAACTTAGAAGCGATGCAAGTGGAAGGATATTCAGATTAGATTACCCTAGCCGCTATGATGGCCGGCCTGAAGGAGGGGAGATTCCTCTTCTCCGCTCAGCAAGAATCCCCCGACGATGTTGGCCGATCTCCTCAACCGAGCTCAGTACTCCAATGCTGAGGAGCTTTTCAGCTCGCGGAAAGCCACTCGGAGTGCAGGGAGCTCGACCAGGGAGAAACGGACTAAGGAGGAACAAGCATCAGCCCCCAGTAACAAGTGTAGAAGGGACGATGATTAGACTAGGGGTCAACATCCGAGTAAACAACCTGAGAGCAGATTCCACTCTTACACTCCCCACAACACAACGTTCGAGCAAGTCCTCATGGAAGTTCGGGATAAACGACTCCTGAAATGGCCGAATTGGATGAGGATCGACGCTGACAAGCGGGATAAATGAAAGTACTGCCACTTCCATCGCGACCACAACTATTCCACTAGTGATTGCTTCGACTTTAAGGAAGAGATCAAAGCCCTCATCCGTAACAGACATCTGTGGGAGTATGTTAGTAGGAGGGAAGAACGGTCGAATCGGAAGAACGAGCAACCCAACAATGGAAACAACAACGAGGCTGCAGGAGAGATCCTCACCATCTTTGGTGGGTTTGCGGGAGGAGGAGACTCGAACTGAGCACGCAAAGGTCATGCTTGGAGCATCAGCCACAACAGTTTGGAACATTAGATCCACCTCACCTACAAACCTCCAAAAGATTAGAAGGTGGTCTCCTGCGAACTGACCTTCACCGAGGAGGACGCCCAAGGAGTCCACTACCTCCATGACGATGCCTTAGTGGTGGCCATGATCATAGTCAACTGCAAAGTGTTTCGAATTTTGGTGGGCATTGGCAGCTCGGCCAACATCCTCTTCACCGACGCCTTTGATAAAATGGGGGTCGGGAGGTCCCGACTCCGACCTGTCAAAACTCCTCGCTTGAGACAGTGTCTCCAGTCGAAGACCTCGTAGCTAGCCCCCTCAATGAGTCCAACCCAACCCGCATTGTACAAGTTGGCTCATCGCTAGCTCTAGATTTGTGAGATGAGATCATGGTCCTCCTTCTACTCCATGTCGAGTTTTTGCCTGGTCTCACCAAGACATGCCCGACATCAGCTCGAAAGTGATGGTCCACAAGTTGAACGTTGATCCTGACTACTGACCAGTGAGGCAGAAGCGATGAGCGTTTGAACTAGAACGATATGCCATCATTGGGGAGGAGGTCGATAAGCTCTTAGAAGTTGGTTTCATCGAGGTCTACTATCCCGACTGGGTTGCTAATATCGTCTTGGTGAAGAAGTCCAATGGGAAATGGCGGGTTTGTGTTGACTACAAAGACCCGAACAAGGCCGGTCCTAAGGATAGTTTTCCCCTCCCGAGGATCGACTAGGTGCTCGACAATATTGCAGGGCATGAGCTGTTAAGTTTTATGGATGTGTTCTCAAGCTACAATCAGATCGCCATGCACCCATATGACAAGCAGAAACGACCTTCGTCATCGACAAGGGGCTCTACTGCTACAAAGTCATGCCCTTCAGACTAAAGAATGCTGAGGCCACATATCAACATCTCGTCAATAAAATGTTCGCTCGGCAGATCGGACACTCCATGGAGGTTTATGTCGACGACATGCTCGTCAAGAGCATCAAAGCTACAGGTCACACCGCCGACCTCGAGGAGATGTTCGCAATCCTGCAAAAGTTTTGGATGAAATTGAACCCAAGCAAGTGTGCCTTCGGTGTCAGCTCCGGAAAGTTCCTTCGCTTTCTGGTTAGCCAAAGGGGGATTGAGGCAAATCCCGACGAGATTCGAGCTCTACTGGACATGAGCTCGCTTAGGTCGACGAAAGAGTTTCATTGCCTCACTGGAAGAGTTACCGCCCTCAATCGTTTCGTTTCCCGGGCCACTGACAAGTGTCTTCCTTTCTTCCAGTAGTTGAAAGGAAAAAAGAAGGTGGAATGGACCGAGGACTGCGAGCAAGCGTTTTAACAGCTCAAGTAGTACTTAGGTTGATGCAGGACATGAAATTAATATGACATGTAAGAGTTCAAGCTTTAGATTATACCAATTTTAAACAATCACAAAATTCCACATCCTACATACGATCAAACATTTAAAATGGGGAATTTATGGGAGTCCAAGCCTACACAAGTTTAGGGCTGGATCAAATAAATTTATAAACCAAACAAGCCCAAATGAGTGTAAGATTCATCCATTCTTGCAAATGATTGTTCCTCAATTCAAGAGATTCACCATGTTTCAATTCGGGGGAAGATCTAGGGCTCGAATTTGGGGATAAACGGGATTTGGGATTCTTTATGATTAAGGATTTGGATTTAGGTTTCAAGAGGAGGAAAAATAGAACCTGAGATGAGCTACATGTGTGGACAGCAGCTGGCCCTGGACGCACGTGTGTGACCACTCGTTCGCATGTGTGTGGGGCTCACAAAGTCGGAAAGCGACTCCTAGGCTAGGATCAGCCAGGGGAGGACTGCCTCCATGCCAAATTTCGTGTCGATCCAATGCACGGTTTGTGCATGTGCTCCGTCGAAGTTTTAGCCGCTCTGATGGGCGAAAATATGAAAATTTGTTGTAGAAGAGAACTTGAGTACAAGAAAGGGTGAATCTGAAGATGGGAGGGATGTAAAAGATGATGGATGTGGGGTGTAAAGAAGTGGGGATGATTTGGGATAGTTGTGGCTTCGCACCACGGTAGTTAGCCCTTCAAGGAAGGGAGGGTTTCGCACCCAATTCAATTCTTCAACCTAAAGAGATAGAGAAGAAGAAAAACGCAGAATTTTTATTCATAAACTTCATTGAAAATACCTACATGGGGTTGCTTATTTATAAGAAAACCCTAAACCCCAAAAGACAATTTTACCCTTGCTCCAGCGCACACTAATACTTAAAGCTGAAGTAAATAAAATAATAACTAATCTACATGATCAAAGCCGTTCATGATGTTTCTAATAACGAGAATAGTCAAAACTCAAAATCCTAGGTCATTTAAGGTAGTGGGCCACGATCATGAGATCCGATGGTAGAATCTATATGATGATCAGGTCCACTCCAATGCTCCATAGCACAACCCCTAACTGTGAGACCCTCCAAAGATGTCGTCGTCGATCCAGAACGAAAGTGGGGTCCTCCTCCTTGAATATGTGCGTAGGGTGGGGGGCGTGCGCATGATGTGCCCATCATAGGTTTACCTCCACTACTTTCCAAACCCGAGCAAGGAGAGCCACTGTTGCTCTACCTGATAGTTTCTCCTGCGTCGGTCAACTCGGCCCTTATCTAGGAGCAAGGGAGGAAGCAACTCCCAGTGTACTATGTGAACAAGGCCTTGGTCCCAGTCGAGACCAGGTACCCAGACATTTAAAAGTTCGCCCTAGCTTTGGTTGTATCGTCTCGTTGCCTTCGTCCTTACTTCCAGGCCCATACAATCATAGTCCCGACCAATCAACCTCTCCGTCAGTTGCTCTAGAAGTCAGTTGCTCCAGAAGCGCGAAGTGTCGGGGAGACTCACGAAATGGGCAATCGAGCTCAGCAAATTCGACATCAAATATCAGCCCCGAACAGCCATCAAAGGTCAAGCGATGGCGATTTCATTGTCGAGTTCGCTTGTGGTCAAAACCTGGAAATTGGTTCGAGCAGTAAAGTTGACTAGCAGGTCAAAGCTGATTAGGCGGTTGAGACCGACACACGGACCTAGACATTGTATGTCGACGGCTCATCCAATTTTAAAGGTAGTGGGTTCGAGGTAGTCCTCGCGGCACCCAACCAGACCTACACGCAATATGCCTTAAGATTTGGATTTCAGACATCAAATAACATGACAGAATATGAAGCACTGTTCGCCGGGCTCAGGCTGGTAGCAACAATGGGGGCTCAGATTTTAAAAGTCCACAGTGATTCACAGCTCATTGTCAACCAGGTCACCAACGAGTACCAAGCCAAGGAAGAAAGAAAATGATCACTTATTTTCAGAAGGCTCGTGAACTCATCAACAAATTCCAAAAATGTGAAGTCACCCATTCCTAGAGTGGAGAATTCCAAAGTTGAAGCACTGGCGAAATTGGCCACGGCGATCGAGGACGACATCCCGAACTCGATCCTCATTGAGTTCTTGCCCGACTCGAGCATCAATGAGTCCAACCTGGAAATCGCTTGCCCTGTCAGCTCGGCCTCGAGCTGGATGTACTCGATCGTTAAGTATCTCCGGGAAGGCACGTTGCCCGAAGACAAGCTTGAGGCTCGTAAAATTCGGGTTATGTCAGCTCGATATACCATGGTAGGAGACATCCTCTACAAAAAAAGGATTTTCCTTGCCTTACCTACGATGCCTCCGTCCTAAAGAAACTGATTGCATTATGAATGAGATATACGAAGGAATATGTAGCAACCACTTCGACAGTCGTGCTCTTGCCCATAAGGTCATTTAACAAGGATACTTTTAGTTGAGCATTCATAAAGACGCCAAACAGTATACCTGGAAATGTGACAAGTGTCAAAGATTCACTACGATATCTCGTCAACCTCCTGAGTAGCTGACCCCCATGATCGGACCATGGCCATTCGCCCAGTGGGGGATAAACATCATCGGACCACTACCAACGGGTAAAGGTCAGACCAAATACGCCATCGTCGCGATCGACTCCTTCACCAAATGGGCCGAGGCCGAGCTACTGGCTAAGATCACTGAGCATAAGCTCACTAATTTCGTCTGGAAAAACATCATCTGCTGATATGGAATCCCGTACACAATCGTCTCAGACAATGATGGACAGTTCGACAATGATCGGTTCTGAGGCATGTGTCAGAGACTTGGGGTCCGCAACACTTACTTATCTCCTTAGTAGCCTTAAGCTAATGGCCAGGTAGAGGCGGTCAACAAAATCATTAAAAACCACCTCAAAACCAGGCTTGAGGAGGCCAAAAGAGCATGGGTCGAGGAGCTTCCTTATGTACTATGGGCATACCGAACTAATGCTCGGACATCCACAGGAGAAACTCCCTTGTCCCTTTTGGGGCAGAGACCGTCGTTCCAGTCGAAATGGGGCTCTCCACGACACGTGTTTGGTCCAATGATGAAGCTCAGAATGTCGAACAGATGGCTCTGAGTCTTGATCTGCTTGAAGAGAGGAGGGAACGAGCGCAACTGAAGGTCGCGACCTAACAGCAACAGGTCGCTCGATTCTACAATTCCCGAGTAAGGGTATGAATGTTTCGAGTAGGAGCCCGGTCCTTTGCAGAACCTTCCAAAACACGAAGGAGCTTGGTTCAGGAACCCTAGCGCCGAACTGGGAGGGGCCCTACAAGATAATGGGTACGACCCGACCTGGGACCTTTTAACTTGAAGACATGGAGGGATGACTTCTACCACATCCGTGTAACCCCGAGCATTTGAAGATCTATTATCCATAAAAGACCGATCAGATTTCAGATAAAAAATGATTGACCTATTGGGTCAAAACAACTTGTTTGTCTATTATATGGAATCTATAATAAAAATCCCCAAGATCGGGAAATTTCAAATTCTACTCGTTTAAACTGTTCGGACTACATAGCCTATTGAGGATTTCCCTTAGTGCAAGGGAAAACAATCCTCTCACTAATTGTACGACCCTTAGAGAAGAGGTCAGACTATTAATCGATTTCACTACTTGGACTTTGTAATCTACTATGAGGATTTCCCTTAGTGCAAGGGAAAATAGTCCTCATAAATGAACTGCTCGTCCCTTTATGAAGAGGTCATTGCAACTAATCTATCTGTCTTACAAGGACAGAACTCCCTTAATGAAGGGGAGAGCTTAAGAGCTCATCCCCAATACTCCTACTCGACTAATATGTTCGGCCTACTACTGTAACCAACACACGACTAACTGACCTGTCAAATCTACCTAAAAATTCCATGCACAACATCAATTACTGCAAAAAATTATCTTTATATTGATGATAAAATATAGTACATAAAAAATTATACAAGCATGATGAAGGGTGGTAAGGCTTAGCCGACTTGAGAGGGGGGCTGCTGCTCGGCTTTGGCATCGGTCGGCGCAGGGTCTATAGGGCTTCGTTGCCAAGGTTGTCTAGATTCAACTTGTGGTATAGCCCCTTAACACCCCCTATGCAACGTTCGTACCCATTGTTGTAGATTACCTCTACCTCGTCAACTCTTTCCTTCGAGGCTTTGTACTCCTCTACAGCTGCAACCTTGATTGTTGGGATGACCGCCATAGCCTCGGACAACTGAGCAGCCAAAGTTATCTCAACTTCAGCCAACTTGGCTGCCGATCTCTCTCTCTCTCTCTCTCTCTCTCTCTCTCTCTCTCCAGCTCAGTCTTCAGCTCCGCAGCCTTAGCTGCCGTTTCAGATTGTTCCTTCTCGACCAAAGAAAGATACGACCTCATCCCCTCTAGCTTAGCCAACCCCGAACTCTCCTGCTAGGCTTCGTTTAATTGGATCTTCAGAGTGGCTCGCTCCTCCCCAGTTAGCTCTAGAGCCCGTTGAAGGGCCTCAACCTCAGCAGCCTTGCCTTGGAGAGCTACTTCTGCCTGCTCACACTCATCCACCACTTGCCTCATTTTTTGACGAGTAGACAAAAGAGCGGGGACGAGCTGAAACAAGGAAAGCATGTTAGAAATCAGATGTAAACGAACAAACATAGCAATGAGAAAGAATATACCTTGTAGCAAAACACCGCTGCGTCCATCAATAAAGTCTCTGGATGAGTGTTGATAAGATCAACGATCTGATCCTCCGGAGCATGCCTGGCTGCCTAGTTGGTCAGGCCACTCATATGGTGCCCAAGGGGTAGGGAGCTCGGTCCCTCGGTGTTGGCTGCTTGAGGGCTCGTGGTATCACCCTCCTCGACCTGACCTTGAACGGTTGTAGGTTGAGGCTTCTCAGCCACATGAGCTTCATGAACTGGAGAAGTCCCCTTTAGATCCACCACCTCCACAACCGATTGCTGTGAAGGGATAGCCAGGGTAGGAGTGTCCTGAGCCCCTTCACCTGACGCGATCGGAAGCGACTGCCCCGCTGAGGATTCCTCGGCGTCAAATCCCGACCTCACCTTCGCCGTTGCAGAGGTTCTGTTATATTTTGTTTTAAAATAATATTAAAATTTGAACATTCAAATTTTTGGTGATTTCCCTCCACATTTGAAAAGCTTTTGTACTTTTGTGTTGTGGGTTTTGTCCCACATCGGATTTGAAAAGGTAAACTATCTTGTGTATAAGATAGTCCTTTTGCCTAGGGCTTAAGCCCCTTTCAGGGGGCATGTGAATTTGGGGGGGTGGGGGCTATGCCAATAGCTCTAATCTATGCCATTGACCACGCGCCGAGCCGAGCCGTGCCGAGTCCGTTGCGTGTGCGCGTGCGCGACGGGACAGGCTAGGCTGGGTGCGGGTGCGGGTGCGGTGTGAGTGTACTCACGTGGGTGTGTGTATGGGTACTCGCAGGACTGTATGTGCGAGAGTGTACTCGCACTTGCGCTTTTTCATTTTAAACCAGAGAGATGCATCTCTTCTAGTTGGTCGTCCCTGTTGGCTTTAAACCCAACAGACCTAACCTTTTGTAAAGGGTGCTTATGCACCACTTCGGAGTCTATATAAAGACTACCGATTCCAGTTTCAAAAATACGAAAAATTCTTCTCTTATAAAACGTTCTCTGATATTCGGTTTTAAGCAATTTTCTACTAAGTTCATCGCTGAGTCAACTCAGCACTTTCGGATTAAACTGCAAGTGGTTCGAGCCCGTGTACAGTGAGTGCACCACTGGGACCGGGTCATAGTCGTTGTATCCTGGAGGTCGATTGCTCTGGAAACCTGTTACACTTGGGACACTGTCCAAGGGAAGCAAATTCGATTTCAAGCCGAGTGACTCAGTCATGCCTCAACTCAATTCAATAAGTTCTTCTTTCTCAAAATTTTATTTTCCTTTTTTGGTTCTCGATTTTAATAGTCTATTTAATTCAACCAAATATTCCAACAATCTTGAAATCGAATTGTTGAATTACATAGACTATGACTACAGTAACAGTAAATGCTTCTGTTGAGTTAGCCAAAATCGAACTGTTCGCTGGACAATCATTTAAACGGTGGAAACAGAAACTGATGTTCGCTCTGACTACCCTGAAAGTTTCATACATTTTATCTGGATCATTTACTATAGATCCAGCAAAGGGGAGCAAATTCGATTTCTCAAGCCGAGTGACTCAGTCACGCCTCGACTCAATTCAATAAGTTCTTCTTTCTCAAAATTTTATTTTCCTTTTTTGGTTCTCGATTTTAATAGTCTATTTAATTCAACCAAATATTCCAACTGGTTCTTGCCCATGTGGTTGGAGGGACTGTTACCCTCCTCTTCACGATCGACTTCCTCCCAACCATGTCAGCAACAGGGGAGGACGGATCCTTTTTCCCAGACCGCGATGGCTCGACCATGTCTACACATCGGAACATTCTAAGTTAGCAAAAATCTATTTTACCGAGTGTGTCTACAATTCTCTACCCACTAGAAAGAGCAGCCGAAGGGGTAGGTCGGAAGAGCTCGGACTGATAGAGGAGGTCTGGGGTGATCAACGCACTTCAGAGTCAAAGAGCATCGTTTGTCGCCTTTGCCTTGTTCACTTGGCCTGAGTTGCAGGTCGGAAAGAAGGGGTAGAGTCTTGGGGAAGCTTGCAAAAGCAATCAGTGGTTAGTGAATGTAACTACTAATATATGAAGAAAAATCCCAAGTTCAACACCTCGGCAATATCCAACCTGGGGTGGCGAATTTGGTGGGAACTCGAGCTCGCAACCGGGCCAGTTCAGCTGCAGGCACCTCCCATTCCCCAAATGCCCAGAACCGCATATTCTTCCAGTTTTTGTTGGAAGTTGGGTTGCCAGTGATGAGGGCCCGACCCTTGTTCGCCCATGCCGAGAAGTAATACCAGCTCAGTTGCTTTGGCGTGAGCCTTGGTTGGTATAGGTACATGAACTCCTCGATCGTCAACTCTTTATTCCCAAGCTGGGACCAGAGGATGTAAGTCCCCAACAACGACCTCCATGCGCTGGGGATGATCTGGCTTAGGGCTAGCCTTCAGCGAGAGGTGACCTCTCGTACGATCCAATGAAGGGGGAGGCGAACCCCACACTGCAAGGGGACCAAGAAGATAGCCACCTTGCCTTCGTGCGGGTCACCAGAAACTTCGCTAGGGGGCTCTAAGTCCCGCCAAGTTCGGAATCCGGTACTCATTTCTGATTCAAAGCAGATCGGCCCCCCGTCAACGTCGACCCAGCAGGACCGACGTCGACTGGCTGCTCAGCCGAAGTTTGAGCAGCTGCCCTCTCTGATGGAATGGATTCCATCGTTCGGCTGTGGTCTATTGATACCGGAGATGGAGGATCGGAGGGAGCCCCAAGCTTAGAATCTACGCTTCCCAGGTCAAAATCTCCCCGGAAAGCGTAAAGCTTAGGGCCTTCGTCCAAGATATCCGACATATCGGGAAAAGAACCAGAAAATGGAAAGAAAGAAGAAGTGAAAGTCACCGAAGAAGAAGATTTCCGACTTACCGGAAATCGCCAAAGAGGCTCCTCGGCACGTGCATGCAGCCATGTGGAGATATCTCACTCGCCTGACGACCCGACTTCCTAGGTAGTGCCACTCGTCCACGCCCCATGGGTCAAGAGCCGAAAAGGTGCCTTGCCAGTGCATGCTGCCTCGAGTGCGCCGTACCGTCATTACAAATTCGTTTCGATCTCTGCGCTTGCCACCTCTCTCCACATTAATGATGAACTGACTTGACCTCCTATGCGCAAGATACCAATGATACGACCTCACCACACCGACTTCTTGAGCTTACACAGTCAGCTCGGAAGTAGGGGGCTACTATTATGGGTAAAAATGAGGTGGTCAGAAGTATAAGGTCGGCTCGGACGTCTGTGCGTGTCACATGGTCGGCCAGTGCCAATCATGGTCTAAGGAGCTCCTCAACGACAAGAAGGGGATATTCTGTTGTGCTTTGTTGGTCGACGCTGAACTCCTCCACGGCCCCATCTATGTCTGAGCTATTGTTCAAATCTCCTGGAGAAGCCTCCGAGGCATGATCCTGTATAAGACTGAGCACGCTCTGCTCGGAAGACTTGTAAGAGAGTCCCTGCATCGTACGATAAGATGTAGAGGATGGTCATCCTTGATTTCACTTATGTTCTACTAAGGAAGGGAGCCCGGTCTCAGTGCTTAGATACGACATTCAAGGGCAAGTCGGTAATCTACTCATTGTTAAGGGAAAGCTCGACCACGGCCCATCAAAGAATCTAGGTCTGTAAACTACTCCTCGGGATGACTATGGGGCCATCTCAGGTGCTCAACCTCGGTCTCCTACTACATGTTGCTTCTGATTCCGACCACTCAGAGATCTCATCAAAGAGATCTGTTCGAGATCTCCGCTGAAGACCTCAGAAGATAACCTCGACACGCTTGGGGGTAGATTTCCTCTACAATACGCACTTACCAAGTAGGGAAATCACGATCTACGCTGCATTCGCCCAACAACTAGAAATAAGAACCTATCCTATTGTGAAAGGTACGCATCAGTAAACCCTCTACTCTACTGGATCCAGTTTGCCTGATTTTGACTTAGGCATCGGAGGGTTCCCTTGCTATAGCCAGGGTCTCCTTTGTCTTATTCGTGTGCAAGTACTCAAAGGTCCAATGAGGTTTAACTAGATTTCTGCATCAACATCAACATTATCACTGGTATGGTTGATACTAAGGAACTTTTATACCGCCCAGAGACCAAAAATATCATTGTTGTTTGTTGGTATTGCTAAATACACCGATAATTGAAATTTTCTTCATTCTTGGTGTTCAGTATCGCCACCCTGTGATATCAGTAATATTGGTGATATTATCAAAAATATCGCCGATCTTTGGAACACTGCATGGCACACATGCTAAATCTTAGACAATTCATCTAATGAATCCCACATGAAATGTTCCTTGGGCCAAAATCCATCTGGTCTACTCATTAGTTACATGGAAGAATGCACAGTTAGAAACAGAGAGCCTACGACATATGTTGAATGTAAATGTGTGACTATCCTAACGGGTGGACCAGCCCGATTTTGTGTCTAGGATATATTTTTTGACATTTTACATTTGTGCCAAGGTGGCACATGTGGAGTCCTTGTGTTTAGTTTTTGCATTAGGCATCATCTTTAATTTTTAGTAAGTTTTTCCAGTGTCCCGTCTATGTGCCATGGTTGCGAAATGAGCAAGTTGTTTGGCAGGCCATAATGGTATGCTAAATGTAGAGCTTTGATCAACAATTTAAAACTCCCGTTGTTTATATTCAAGTGTGGCATGCCTGGTGAACATGATGTCCTTTTAACTATTAGAACAACCTGGATCTCTCATGTACTTGCCACGTATGAACATATGCGGAGAGTAGGATTTAGATTCCAACCCTTTTGGGTTGCCATTTTTTAAATTATAATTTATTATAGTGTATAACTATATTTATAGCAGGGGCAACACAACCATTGCATGACTTTTTGAGTGTATTCTAATTTGATTAGTTGGACTAGAAAGGATGTTGTATCCCAAATCCTGACTTGTGGCAAGTAGAAAGGTGGATTCAGACGGTCCATCTAATGTGTCCTTTCTGTTGTGCCTTTTCATTGGGTCACTTCAGGGATAACAAGGGGCCCTGTTAACCAGGGTAATTGGCAATTCACGACCCTTGCACGCCACACGTACAAAATTTGTAGCTTCAATTGCTCCATATGTGCCAAAGTGCTACTTTTTAGTTGTTAGTGCCCATATGTCAAGTGTGCCAATGTGTTGCATGCTACATGTGCCACCATACAACTTCAAGCACTTCACATTGCCATGTGTGCCACAATCCAACTTCAAGCACCTCGCATGTTGTGTATGCCACAATTCAACTTCAAGCACCCCGCATGTTGTGTATGCCACACTTGCATCTGTTTCATTTTTTAAGGTCCCAAAAATGCCTCGGCTTGGTCCTTGAGCCTAACTGGCCAGCTTGGCTTGGTTCGGTCAACAGCTCGGGCCAAGTTCGAGCCACGATCGAGCCGAGTTCGCCATTCAAGCATTTCCACAAACACCTGGACTGCACCTTCAAAATCCCTCTATATGTGAAACAAAAGCAATAGTTTTACAGGTATTTTATCAAACACCTTCTAAGCAACATAAAAAACAAGAAAAAAAGGGTATTTGTTTCATGTACATACTTTCCTTGCCACCAGCCACACTTCGTTGAGTCATTTTATCAAACAATTGGTGAGCAACATCAATGGCAAAGTAACCGAGTCACCGAACTGGTTCGATCCGAGTTCGATTCGAGCTGGATTCGATCTGAGTCGAGTCGAGCTAGGGCCTGCGCTCGAACTCGGCTCGAACTCATTTTTGAGCTCAAAAAATCAGCTCGACTCGGCTTGAACTTCGCTTCGAACCGAGTTGAATCGAGCTTTTTCGAGTTGAGTCGAGCGAGCTAATCGAGCTAGCTCGGTTCGTGTACACCCCTAATTACACATGACAATATTCATTAGAATTTTGTTTTTAAGAAAAAATTTATTTTGCTAAATAACAATTTTAAAAAGAAGTTCAAATTTTTTAGGAAAATATTGTGGAAAAACAAACAAGAAAATATGTTTCCTTTCTTTAGGTTCACTAGAAAGTTCGAAACGCTGTTTCGTTTTTGTAATGCCCTGGGTTTCGTAACCTGATTTTAGCACTTGTTTTCCAAAATCCCGAGTGTTAACCTTTACAAATGGACCACATTTCACCACATATATATATATATATATATATATATATATATATATATATATATATATATATATATATATATATATATTTTAAAGTGAGCACCGCAACGGAAGAATGACAAATCAAACATAAAGGAAAAGTTTAGATATACATTCCAAATACACAAGATATACAAGTTGTTGCCCATTGGGCTTATACAAACCAATGTCTCAAGACTTACAAATACATGAAAGTATAAAATCAATATCAATAAAATCTAAAATCTAAAGCCGTAATATCATCCAGCTCCTCATGCTCCACATGAGCACCTACTTGCACATCATTTGTCTCCTGTAGTAACTGAATATGTTTTGATAGCATCAATGGCTATCCTAGTGAGGTATACTCAGTGTTCGAGTTGTCGGTATCACTGCAAGTTTCATTGGCCAGAGATAAAGATAAATATCATTATCGCCGATAATCGGAAATGCGGGAAAAATGGGGGAAACATGGGGAAAACGGTGGAATTTTTCAGTGAAACTTTAGGACATGCCTAAATACACATATTTGCATATTCAGGAATAAAAAAATTGTACAAAGAATACATTAAATAATAAGTTTTCATTTAATTGGCCCAAAAAGCATGCACTGCCATAAAAAAAATTACTCCAATAAAAACGAAAATGAGTTTATATAATACAAATGCAGATAACATACAATAATTTAGACATGTAAAAGTAAATGAATTCAAAAAGTACACCTTTTCGGCCATATTTCATAGCCACATGGAGTGACTAGGTGGCTCGTAGTCATCATCCAGATCCCGTTGTAGTTGGGTGTGGTATTGTTGCCTTACATGTTGACAGTATTGTTCCTAGGTCATCCTCTGCTCGTACCAATTGAGAAACTCTCTTATGTGACCTTATGAACAGGTTGGATGTCAAATAAACATGACGGTGGGCCTAAAAAAGTTTTTGAATAGTAGGAATTCAATCCCCATTGCTTCCTGTGGTGTGTAGGGTTTTCAAAAACAGTTACGTATTAGCCGTAACGACCGATACGTAACGGTAACGGTCGTGACCGTTACACATTATGAGGTCATAACGGCCACCCCCTCTTTTTTGTGCCCATAACGGCCGTTACTGGGCCATAACAGCTGTTACGGCACCGTAACAACTGTTACGGGCCATAACTCCAAAGAAAATAGGAAAAAATTAAAAAGAAAGAAAAAAGAAAAAAAAAACATACCTTTTTTTTTTCTCTCCTCCTCTTCTCCTACTCCTTCTAGGGTTGCTGCCCTTCTTCTTCTCCTCTCTCTCTCTCCCTCTTTTCTTTCTCTCTTTATCTTTTCGGTTTCCCTCTCTTCTTTTCGTTTCGGTCTTGAAAACCGAATGGTCTGCGTGGCTATTTCACAGCCACACACTTCAAATTCCTTTTTTAATATGTTCTGCGGTGCACGTTGCACAGTGCACTTGCACTGTCTTGTTACGTGAGCCCCACCTTGATTTATGTGTAGTATATCCTTGTTGTCCACTATAATGTTTATTTTCCATTGAACCTGTTGATAAGGTCACATAGACTTTGACCTTGATGAAGGGAGAACACAAATAACAGCTTGATCCAAAAAAAAAAAAAAAGTCTTAAGAAATTTTTAATGGTGGGAATTAAATCCTTATTTTGTGGTTCACCTAAGATATGGATCAGCCTCATTTTTTGGACCATGCCCTAAAATAAGTTGGCAAAAAGGATGGACCACATAGATATACAATGAATGCGTTGAGGCAGGCCCCACTTTTAAAGGGATACTCACTAGTAGTCCATCGAAGATTTAGATTTACCTGCATTTTTGGACCATGCCTTAAAATGAGTTGGCAAAACAGATTGATGGCATTGATATACAAATACATCAAGGTGGCTCGCTTGGCCCACTAGTGGTCCATCCGAGATCTGGATTTACCTTATTATTATTATTTTTTCTCCAATGCCCTTAAATGAGTTGCCAAAACGGATGGATGACATAGATATCTAATACATAATCGAGCGGACCCCAATACATGGCCCTAAAAATTTATACATGACACATATATCAACTCAAAATTAACCAATTAAATTTTGGGACCATTGTTGGTAAGTCACAATCCCAAAATTAAATGACTCCTACAAATTTCACCATTAGTTTGCAGACACTCGTTTTTTGAAATAGGACCATTTGATATTTTTCATTTTTCACTGTCCAATAAATTTCCACCAATCCATTAGTGGGATAAGTGCCAATAGATTGCATTAATTTGAGGCTAGTTTGGGGCATCAAATGGTCCCCAAATCAGGCCCGAATCGACAACACTATTTACCTCAATTTAATTTAATTTTTTTAAAAAAGATTTATGGGGGAAAATGATATCAAATTGTTAGGTATATGAATTACATAATAGGATACAAAAGTCCCTAAACTCTATATATTGAAATAAAATGCATGTGAGTTACGAAGTATGCAATGCACTAGCACTATAAATAAAAAGAAAACTTGAAAATATAAGATGTTTTGGTATTACATTCATTATAGTAAATTTATATAGATATTATATAGTTAGAAAACTAAATATAAAAGGTTTGCAATTAATTCCAGGTTGACAGGTTCATAAATCCATCAGCAACCCGATATAGCATTCTCACCAAAGAGTGGACTGTTACACCACCACAAACATGTTCTAAATTATAAATGAATGCATATTTGGAATATTTAGAATATTCTGCGGATTTAATGGATATTTTTCCATAATTTTTTGACCAAAAAAAAAAAATTTGCACCATTACACACCCCGTATCGGCCGATATGGGGCGTATCCGTATCGGTAATGGTCAGCACCATTATGCCCATCGATACCGCAATGGAACACCTTGGTGGTGTGGTCCACTTACGCCTTCAATTTGCCTCCTTTTTAGGCTAATGTCCTAAAATGATCTATCAAAATGGATGGACGACGTGGATGAAATGTATACATCACGGTGGGCCCCACAAATCCCCTTACATACCGTTCGTCTCTAGCCAGGTCCTAGTGGGGTAGTACCCAATACGCGCCGTTTGGGTGGATCCCCAAATCCACCTACTAACTGTGAAGCCCATTGTGATGTATATCCCTTACATCCACATCGTCCATCCATTCTGAAAGCTCATTTTAGGTCATAATCCTACAAATGAAGCATATCCAAATCTTAGGTGGACCATACTACAAGAAACAATAGTAATTGAATCCCCACAATTAAAAACTCCATGGGGGGCACCGGAATGTTTATTTTCCATCCAACCTGTTTATAAGGTCACAATGACCTAGATGAAGAGACCACACAGATACCGACTTTGATCCAAAACTTTTGTGGCCTAGGAGAAGTTTTTAGTAGTTGATTACCGCTGTTTCATGTATTATGGTCCACTTGAGATTGGATCAACTTCATTGTTTGGATCATGCCCTAAAATGAGTTTTCAAAACGGATGGATGGCTTAGATATAAGGCACATATGTGACATATCACAGTGGGCCCCACAGTCAGGGATCCCACTGATGCATTTAGGCATCCACCAAGCCGCGCCCATTATCCAATCCGCCCCTGTTAATGTTGGGGTAGTATGCAATCCCACCATGGGGCCCACCTTGATGATTTTTTTAATTTAATTTATTTATTTATTTATTTATTTTATTTTATTTTATTTTATTTTATATCCACGTCGTCCATCAGTTTTTTCAACCAGTTTTAGGACCTGGTCCCAAACATTAAGCAAATCCAAATCTTAGATGGACCAGAGTCACCAGACCATAAGAAAGAGTGGTGATTGAACGCTTAACACTAAGAACTCTTTAGGGCCTACCGTAATATTTATTTGCCATCCAACCCATTTATAAGGTCAACTAGACTTGGATGTTGGGAAAATATAGAGATCGGCTTGATGCAAAACTTTTGTGGCCCACCTAATATTTGGATCTAATTAATATTTTGGATCACATCATAAAATGATCAGTAAAACAGATGGACAATGTGGATATACAAATAAATCATCAATGTGGACCCCACACAGTAAAGGTAACACATTAAGGTGTTAGCTTAGTAACACGGGCAAGGACCCCCACCAGGACCTATCTAGAGACGTACGGTCCTATCTGGAGCTCTGTGGGGCCACCATGATGTATTTGTTTCATCCACATTGTTCATCCATTTTGAAAAATCATTATAGGCGATGAGCCCAAAAATTAGGTAGATCGAATGCTCAAATGGACCACACCACAAGAAACAATGGAGATTGAATGCTTACCGCTGAAAACCTCCTAAGGGCCACAGAAGTTTTGGATCAACCTGATAGTTATGTTTTACCTTCATCTTGGTCTATGTGACCTTATGAACAGGTTGGATAGCAAAAAACATCACGGCAGGCCTTAAGAGGGTTTCAACGGTGGGGAACATTGTCACCACTGCTTCTTGTGGTGTGGTCCACTCGAGCCTTCGATCTGCCTCCTTTTTGGGCTGGTGCCATAAAATGTTCTTTGAAAATAGATGGGTAGCTTGGATAAGATAAATATACCACGGTGGGCCCCACATATCCCCTGACAGAACAACCGTACCCAAGCCGCGCCTGAGTAATAGTCTAACACCTAATCTGCTCCCCTTAAAGAACAACCCTCATCTTTTAGGGAAAAAAAAAAAAAAAAAAAGCTAATCGCAAGTTCTTAGGAAAAAAATCCCTCTTTCTGTCGAATAATCCGCTCCCCTTCCGATTTTTCCTCTAAAACCCCCAATTTTCGTAACCCTAAATGTAAGTTCAGAGGATGGTATCTTCAATTCTTTTTAAAAAATAGTCGTCAGAGGAATTATCGTCGGAAAAACCCGAAGTTTTTACGGTTTGTGACATACCTTTCGAGGAAATGATGTGGATCCACAAGACGATCTTTCAGAAGTCCTCCCAAGGAGTTGAAACTTTGTTCCTCAAATAGATACGAGAGATAAATACTTGTATTTTTCCTTCTTTTTTTTTTGTGTAATTTTTCTTGTTAGATTTCGAGATGTTGTTGCCGATATTCGTAAGCAAAGTTGCTTGGTATTGATGATATTTTGAAAAAAAAAAAAAAAAATCACCCACATTTCAACAATATCTAGAATGGAGACGAAAAAATGGGGTTTCAGTATCGATGAATCAGCGATATCGAAAATATCGGCGATGATTCGATATTGTCGCCAATAATTTAAACACTGGGTATACTCAAGATTTACCAAACCATCACAATAGTTAAACATAGTTTAACAAGAGAAGGCTACACTAAACCATTCATAATAATCATAACCAATGAGATTACAATCCATCACATTAGCTAATGATAGTTATAAATAGTTATAAAATAAGAATCATATAAAACAACTCATAATGCAATCTTATTTAAATGAATGGATGCATGCATATGCACATTAGCTTAGGGATGCTCATCCAGCTAGCTTTGAGTAAAAACCCATGACTGGTGCCAAACACACATGCAATCTTAAGTGGCGAGTCACCAACAAATGTACAACAAGTACAGGCTCAAGTGACAAGCTCACAAATTAGGTCGATCGACAGTGGTCTGAGAGCTAGCGAAAAACACCCCAAGAAATGGTACGTGCTACAACATCCAGCTTAGCCACCCGATGTCACTTGTATTTGTATGCTATGTAACGCATGATTAGCCCAACTGTTATTAGTCTAATTGCATACCCATTTTAACGAAACTCAAAGGTCACTATGGGGGCTCTTCAGCCAGCATAGGCCGACAACTCGAGCATAGTGTCCTATGCTACTATGCTTTTGCTAATAAGTCTTCAACAAGTAGGATGTTAATGGTAACCTCTACAATTGGTGGCCTATCATGATCCATAAAATGGTCCTTACCATCACAAATTCGTACATAAATCCAAAAAAAAAAGAAAAAAAAGAGAAAAGGTTCCTCTCGACAAGCCACAATAGGCATCGAGTCCATTCAAGGACACCACAAAAAAGAGTTCAACCTACAAGCCACATGGGCACAAATAATCAACGAGATGATAAGGCTACAACCAAATAATGTGTAATCCATTCGCAAAACAACCACTAGTTCGAGGAACCTCCAATAATATCATTCAACAATTTCCAAGTGGCAACGCAAGCCACAAACAATTCAACATTCATTATCAATGGCAAATGCACATGTAAAGTACTTATCATCAGCCATAATAAAGAAATTTAAAATCCATAACATATTGGAATACTTGAATTGAAATCTAAACATTAATCATATGTAAAGAATTATTCAAATAGAAACTAACATTTATCATTCATTCTACTGAATACTATATTAAGCAACTAATAGAAATAAATGAACTAAACTAATGATCATAATGTTGGAACGCTTGAATGGTGATCCTCACCTTTCAATAATCGGAATCCTCACAAATAGGGTTTTGAAGGTATGAAATAGCTTTGAACCCTATCCAACCCTATGTTATATAATTTTTCTAACATTATAATCTGAAATTCATTTAAGTCTAAATTAACTTCTAATTCAAGTGAAAGTAGAAAGATTGAGGGATTGACTCACCTCGCTGGCTGATTTGACTTAGGTGTAAACCGATCCCCAATATGACTCAACTTGACTTAAGATCAAACGAATTAACCCAATTAAAGGACATTAAGAAACCAAAATTAATGACCTACAACTCCATTGCAACTAAATTAATGGAAATTCTAGGAACAACCTAAAAATTCCACTTGAAGGATTGATCCGATTCAACTCGACTCGATGTGATCCGACTCCAAGGGAGTGCATCTGAATGTGGAAGATCAACTCAATCATCTCAACATAAGATTTAAACTATAAACCTCATTGATTCACTTACCCAAATCGAGTTAACTCGGTCCGAATCAACTTGACGATGAATCGAGTTTGTCCCAGACACGGTCGTGAACTATCAATCCCCCCGATAGATGAGATAAAGATCTGACCATGTGAAGACAACATTTGAGTCCGAACAGATTAGACCCGAACTACGGACTGGGCGAGAACTGAGTCGACTCATCCTTGACTTAGCAGCTGCCCTACTCTATCTCATTCTTACAAACTAAATCCCCTTTCTCTCTCTTCATTCTTCAACTTCTTTTTCACTCTCTCCCTACTATTTGGACACGAGTGCTGAACCACTCTATGGTCCTCGTCTTCTACTTCTCTCTTTCCTCTTTCTTCCTTCTACTTCTTCTACCAAGCCTGAACACTTAGAAGGTCTATACCGACCCAAACTCGGTCAGACCCGAGCTTGCGACTCGTCTAAGTCAGTGCGGTGCAACACGAAATTACCCCACTCAATAAAGTAGAGAAACGGTGTTCTCTCTCCCCCTACTTCAACTCCTCAGACCTCACAGAGTCTGGACTCGACCAGACCTACACCCTAACCTAGGCCAAGCTTGGTCGACTCGAAGGAAACCCAACTAGACTCGGCCAAGTTACACCGCACGACACGAGACTCTCTCTCTCTCTCTCTCTCTCTCTCTCTCTCTCTCTCTTTCTCCCTGATTTTTTTAGGGTTTAGGAAGGACTTGTCTTATTTGGAAAGAGGCTACTTATAGCCTAACATGAGCCTAGAAGAATCAGCTAATAATCCCTAGGATTAGTTGCAAGTTTGGCTCTAATCCTAGTTGTGCATTCGGTCTCTTTGCTGGGTTATTGGCTAATCATGATAGACCTGGTTTGCATGGTTGTAATCCAATGTTACAGGTGGATTTATGACACGATGACCCCATAAATGGATGCCTCTAATAAGAAGACAGGGCCCACCTAAGAAAGATGGTTTTTCGGTCGATTGAGGAAGATGATCCAGCTGTTAATGGCAAATCATCAATGGCGGATCATCAACGGATGGGTATTCTTTTGATCCAACTCACAAGGACGGCTTGCATTTGATCAGATAACACAATCAGACCTATATTTTGGAGAGAATCACAAATTCTCAGTGGTTCGAGAGATTACGAGTTGCAGGCGAAAAAGTTTTAAATACCTTTATCGTGTAATGTATCGCACCCTTGGGATACGGATAAATATCGGTTATCGCATGGGATATATCAGTTATATCGTGTAATGTATCATTGTTGTTGGGAAACATGGGAGCATTGGGAAATTGGTCGAATTTTTCAATGAAACTTCAGGGATTGTTGAAAAAGACATTAATACACACTTAGAAATCAAAACATTACAAAAAAAAGTGCACATAATAGGGGTTTCCTTTGTATGGAGTCCTAATATATGTGCTTTTCATCTAAACTGATTCAAGTATATTCAAAGTCTATTTATATAATTTATAAATGTAAGAGGACATGTATGGAAAGATAAACAATACATTCAAAAGAAAAAGAAGAATCACTAGATTAGGTTACATACATGTTTAATTTTGTGTTTGGATACAAAGATTGCAACTGATTTGTGAGAAATTGAGAAATTTTGATTTTTCTCAATTTTTGGCAACTTGACCCATCTACCCCAAATCTCAAAATTGAAGTTCCAAATCCATAAATTTTTATGGAAAACATGAAGAATCATATATTTGTAACCATTTGACTTTGGTTTTACGTGACTTACAACAAAAACATCGATAAAAAATTGAAAATGCTCACTAGATCGAATTGGTGGGATATATCAGCACTACCTGTGCATTTCGTATCCCACAGGTGGGATACAAGATATATCGTGGGATATTAATGCGGACATCAGTGGTGGACCCTTTAGAGTGTACTAGAGGAGGCGTCGCTGACAGAGTACTGCAGCGGAGGAGTTGATGTGGATGGACGCTCGGTCCATCAGACCCATTTTCTAACGCTCTACGAGTGCAGGAGCGGCATGACCGCACCCTGACCATAGATTTATGGGTCGGATTTGACACCCTACCACATGGGTGTTTTAGTTTTAGACGTTTTTGTTCATTTTTCTTGTTTCAGGGGCTTTATTGCGCTTTCTTTATTTTTTTGTATTTTTTATTAGTTTTCTTATTTTCAGGGGCTTTAATACACTTTTATTTTTCCATAGCTTATATATACGTTGTAAGAAACCCTATTTTCATTATTATTGAATGAATAGAAATTCGTCCCCTTTCTTCCTCTTTATTCAAGAGATTAGAGTTTCAGGATTGGCGCTTGGGTGTTGAGGATTCCACCCCAATTTTAGGTTTCCTTCTTTCTAGATCTTCGAGGTGCAGGAAAAGGTAAGAATCATCCTCCTTTTCTTTTGATGACAAAAGAACACATACTTTCTTCATCTCGAACCCTTCGTTCTTCATCCCTTTCGTTCCTCTCTGGATACTCCTTTCTAGTTTGAACGGAAAAGAGGGATGGTTAGTCAATAGAATTAGATCCAAACTTGACCGTGGACCGATTTATGCTAGATCTAGGATATCCTCATATCCCTAGGTCCTCCCTTTTTATTGTTTACGCGATTTTATGTTATGGGGCATGATCCTGACGGAATGACCTCATCTTTGTGTTGAAATTTACCTAATCCCTTTGATTGGAAATGGTTAGTTGATTTGTGTATTTACTTGAACATTCTTTAACCCAATTATACATACATCTAAGATTAGGTTATCACATGTCCTTGCATCAGATATATTGGTTGATACCGTCAATATTTAAAACACCGGCAAGCGATATCTTGCTTGTTTGCGACCAGTGAGAACTTCTAACCGATGCTAAGAGGGTTTTTGAACGCCCTAGATCCAACATACATGATGCTGTAGGAAGGCTTCTAAAAGCAAGGGAATGGATAGGATTTCGCCACGACACCGCAACTGAAAGATTCCCTTCCGCGCTCTCTCATGTGCTACTGAAACCTTATGGCGAATTTAGATTCAAATGAAGGGCTAAGATAGTTCGAAAATGGATGGTTAAGATCAATGAATTCTCACGCACGCAGATTGCCAGCGGGGCTTCTGTTTCTGGAAAATTCCATCCGCACGAATCTGCTTGCAGGGGAGTTTGCATGCACACACGTGACTGTCAACGTGTGGTATGAGTTGGGTTTTGGTCGGACCATCGCTTTGAACATGATGGACGATTTGGATCGTCAGATCGACTGATGATGGTGGACCACATATCACACTAACGGACATTGTTCGTTCAAACTCCCCTTGGGCGGGAAAAACGGAAAGGAAGAGGAATCCCTTCCTCTTTCGTCGACGGGTTTTGGGTCAACTATTGGTCTGGTGCACTTCGGGTGTATGCCGCTAGTGTACACACGAGTCCTAAGGTGGGGTCCATAGCGATGCCCTGTGACCAAGGTATCCCGTATCGGTATTGGTTGGCGTAACGGTGCCCTCCGATACTGATACGGATATGGGGGCGTAACGGGGCAATTTTGTTTTTTTGCCAAAAAAATATGAATTAAATCCGGAATATTCTAAGCATTCCAAATATGTATTCATTTATAAATTGGAACATGTTTATGGTGGTTTAACGGTCCACTCTTTGGTGAGAAGTTGTATCGGACTATCTGATGAATTTATGAACCAGATAACCTGGATTTGACTGCAAAACTCATATATTTAATTTTCTATCTACTATCAATGATAGATATATTAGAATGAATGTAATATGAAAATATCTTACATGTGTAGGTGTTTGCAATTATTTTTCATAATTCATAAAAAAAAATATAAAATGACAATAACAATCTGTAAAATAAACATTAACATGTTCTACTATGATTAACACATCATATTCTACCATTAAAACATCAAAACATTCAATAAAAAATAATTTTTCGAATTAAAAAAAAGGGTCGAAAATAGTGCGTAAATAGAATTTTTTTTTTTTTAAATATAAAATGATAACAACAATCTATAAAATGGACATTAATATTTTCTATTATGATTAACACATCATATTCTACCATTAAAACAACAAAACATTGAATAAAGAGTATAAATACCTATTTTTGAGAAATTTCTGGAAAATGGCCCACAGAGCTTCGAATCAAGAAAATCCTTAATATAAGGTTGTTTTTATTTGTAATATCAAGCTAAGAGTAGTTGGAAATAACAATAGAATGATTTAGGAAGAGTTTAGAAGAAAGAAGTTTCAAAAAAAGTGAAAAAACATACCTTAAAAAGCAAAAAAAAAAGGCCATTTTTTTGCCGTTACAGCTACAAATCGGCAGGTGACCGTTACGGCACGAAATGATTGTGGGACCCATAGAGATGTTTTTGAGAAATCCACTCCATCCATTCCACTTTGGAGGGCCCAAGCAGGGTCCTTGATCAAAGATCAAGTAGATCAAAAGCTTAGGTGGGCCACACCAAGTTAATTATGGTCCTTTAGTGTCGATTCTGCTTATAGTCAGTTTGATTCACCTTCAAACATTAACGGTCAAAGGGTCCTATGAAGTCATTTAAATGATCAGGAATGCCTATGTTATGAATTTTTAACATAAGATATTACTATCCAAATAGTATTAATATTAATTTTATTATTATTACTTTGTTATAAATTATTTTATTTTTAGGTTACATATGTATATATTTTTACTCATGTTGTGGGTTCCACTCTGAAAGTAATAAGGACCATCCATCTTATGAATTTATATTGTTTAAATATTATTATTATTGTTATTATTATTATTATCTATATATTATTATTTGCTTATGGTTAAAACCAACAATGGTTTCTTCAAATAATAGTCTGTGGCTAAAAGGAATGTTTTTATAAAGCTTCAAAGAGCCACATTTTTTGTTTTTCTTAGGATCTATTGGGGAAATGATAGGGGGCATTCGCGAAGTAATACCCTCTTTTGCTAGTTATAGAACCTTTTGGACATTTTGCAGATGGAAAGTTCACTACAAGGAATAAATATGGCCAAAACATTATGACTAGAAAGGATGATGATTTTTTCCCCCTGTTAAGTAGTTCTTATTTTGAAGCGAACATTAATGGAGGCTCAATGGCCTTATTTGTTAAAATGAAGCTAGCATGCATTGGATTTGCAGCATGATGGAAATTTGATTAGCTGATAAGAAGCCTCAATTTGTTGGATGCAGGATTGTGGGCAGCCTGGATTTACCTTGGCTGAGCGGATGCGCTTCAGTTCAATATTATCCGAGTGAGTCTTTGGGAAATTGTAATGGATTACTTATTTTTCCAAAACTGGACTATGTTGGTGATTTTTAGTTTCTTCAATCAAGAGAATTAAGCTAGTAATACGAGTTGTTGTTACATTTCATCGGGGTCAGTTGCATATTAAGCATGTTAAGTGAAGTGCATGATGCTGCATCTTCATCCATCAATAGCTGCCAATTCATGTTGGTGGAGTATCCAACAGCAGGAGTTAGTTTTATATGGGGAGTGTTTTGTGGATTGTGGAATGAAGAGCAGTAAGATATGTTCTTTCCTTGACATCTGCAAACCTCATTAGAGATTGCCTTATTTGTTGACCAAGGTCGGCTGAGATTAGTCAGATCAATGTCCTGATGGCTTTATGGTCAGATTGTTCAGAGGTCAAGAAGATGTTCTCTTATTGCATAATGTTGAGATACATGTTTAGAAAGGAACTTTTGTAATCGGGGATAGAATAAGGGCCCATTTGTAATTTTTTGAAGTTCCTTTTATATAAATAGAAAAGGGGGGGTTGGAATGCACGAAGTTTTTCCTTTCCTCCAAACATTCTCTTCGTCTTTTCTTTCTACCTTTCACTCTAAGATTTATTCCTCTTTTCTACTTGGTACCAGAGCGTATGTTACTTCATTGATTAGAGGTTTCGTAGGAGGGGCCTACTGTTGACATCATCATGCCGTACTAGTGATGTTAGCAGTGTATAGTTGGATCGTCTCTTGAAGAAGAAGAGTAAGAGATCTAGAAGAGAGTGATTTTAGAAGAATTATTGTGATCTTTTCATGATTTTGGTTAGTGTTTGGTGGTTTTTTTTGCTTGAAATAAAGAAGTTAAGGGGTCCAATCCCTTCTTCTTCTTCGTCTTCATCTTCTTTTTTCTTTTTTTTCTTTTTTTTGTTGTGCGTGCCATTTTTCTAATGCTTTTTTGTGGAACTTTTCCACATTGATTTGCTGTGGTTGACCATTTGCCACATCTAGAATAAAAAACCATCTTTTCCCTGAGATTTGTGAAGGGTGGTGCTGCCTAATCCTGTTTGAGCCCATTTTTGGTCTGATTTTTGGTCAAGGCGTGTTTGTTTCGCTGATCTCCATGATAACATAATGTAAATAAGCCATCATTACTACTTCACAGTGTTTGTTTAAACAATTATTGCGACACATAAATTGATGGTCAAATGTAGATGTAATAGGAGATTGGTAAAGGAATTTGTCATCATTACAATTTTACCTTATATTGCAGTAATATGTAGATGATGTCATCAGAGAAGTAAAACAATTTGTAATCATTATTCATTTCCTTTACTGATGTAATTATTGAAATAAGTAGGCCTCTGTTTTTTTTTTTTTTTTTTTTAAATTTTTTTTTTTTGCTTTTTGTCGAGCCTCTTTGAAATTCAAGATAGTACTTTTACCATTCTTTGGAAAATGTAAGTTGTTACTGTGGGAAGATGCCGACTGCCAGTGGTTCAACGACTACTTATGTTTCCGGGGCCTCAAGTTTCATACCAGCCATTGATGTTTATGGTCGCAACCCTAGTGTGCAAATCACAACTGTGAAGTTGGATGACACTAATTTCCTTGAATGGTCTCAATCTGTCAAGATGTATATCTGCGGGCGAAGAAAACTAGGGTATGTGGATGACCGAGTGAAGGAACCAACTATTGATGATTTTTCATATGATAAGTGGGAGCAAGAGAACTTGATGGTAATGTCTTGGCTACTTAACTCTATGCAACCTCATATCAGTAGAGGATTCTTATTCATGCAGACAACTTAGAAAATTTGGGATAAAGTTATCAAAACTTATTCCCAGCAGCAGAATATTGCCCGTATCTATTAGCTAGGTCAGGAAATTGCTACTTTTTGTCAGGGGGAGAAGAGTTTAGTTATCTATTATTTCACACTTCAGGTCTATGGGAAGAGTTGGATCATTATCACTTATTATAGTGGGATATTGATGCTGATAGGGAGGGACATAAAAAATAGGTCGAACAAAATAGAATATTCAAATTTTTTAGCTGGTTCGAACTCTTGAGTATGAGTTGACTTGCGTGCAGATTTAGGAGAGATGTGAGCTTCTGACATATGATTAAGTTTATCCCCTAGTTCAGAGTGAGTTAAGCCAGAAGCAAGCCATGAACCAGTTTCTTCCAACAACGATCATTTAGCTCTTGCACTCTTTTTGGTTACTTCAAGGGCAGAAAATGATCCAATCAGAAGACTAGAGGCATTTGATGAGACTGATAAGTTGTGATGTGATCATTGTGGGAAAAAGGACATACACGGGAGACTTTTTGGGATCTCCATGGTAGCGAAGCTTAACCGTCCTGGGAAACCTTCTTTCTCCAATGGACTCGTAGTTGCTGCTACTCCTTCCTCGGCCGCCCTTTCTTCCTCCGTGTCAAGCCCCCTATTGAGTAGTCCTCGTTGGCCTCGGATAGTTTATTTTTTACAGAATTGGAGCACTTTCATTATCTACTTTTTCAATTGAATGGTCCATTTGCTTTCACATAATTTGCACAGTCAGGTACAAGTGTCTAAAAGCCTTGTCTGTCATTCCTCATCCAACCTAGCCTGGATCATTGATTCAGTTCAGTCTGATCACATAACAAGTCTGTTGTCCATTTTTTTCTTCATATAGATTGTCTTCTAGAAACGATGAAGTGAGAATTGCTGATGGATCACTATTCTCTATCTCTCAGAATGGTGACCTCAAACTTAATGATTACTCGTCTTTGCCCTTTGGTTTTCATGTTCCAAATTTATCCACAAATCTATTGTCTATTAGTTGTCTCACAGAGAATTTGAATTTCTATGTTACTTTCTTTCCTATCCACTGTGTGTTTTCTAGGATTTGTTGATGAGGAAAACGATTGGGAGTGGTCGTGAAGCTAAAGGTCTCTATTTTTTATTTTTTATTTTTTAAATATTATTATTATTATTATTATTATTATTTTTTTAATGTTGTTGATAGCATTTCAAATAGCTTCACTATATAGTGTGTAGCTTATGCTATGTAACATAGCTTAGCCCTACTGCCATGTAGCTCATGACTAACTTAAGTCGCGCGTAGCCTTTGTTAGATGCTAATTTTGCATACACTACACGCTACATAGCTTACACTACAAGTTATTTTTCATGAAAACATTAAAATCAATTAATCTTTTGTATGATTTGTTAAAATTTTCATTTTTTTAATAGAAGTTAATTAACTTTGTAATGAATTTAGTGAAATAATATGAGTAATAATATTAAATCACATAGGTTTCTCTTTCTTTACCTGTATATTTAAGCTTTTCCTATTTTTCCTATTATTTTAGGTTGTGTTTGGTTGCAATGTTGTCTTATGTGATCACATAATCGATTATGCGATTGCATAATTGTATAGAACCATGCATATGGCATATGTGATTGTCACATATGCCATATGCGATGGTATGCAATCGCATAATGGCATATGCGACCGCATACATTCCAACGGTAAGAAATCCGATTGTTGGAATTTTATATATTTATTTATTTATTTTTATTTTTGGAAGTTTTTCCTATAAAAAGGCACTTCCCGCACCTCCATTTGCAACATATACTAACTAAAACTATCATACACACTCTCTTGCTCTCATACATCATTCTAAAGCCCCCATTCTCTCTTAATCTCTTTTATAATTTCTCTTATCTTTATTCTTTACTATTTATTTTCACTTGAAGTTGAAGGCAAGTCTCAAGGATTCAAGATCAAGAAGCAAGAAGAAGAATCACTCTATAAATTCACTGTATCTCTTTCTCTCTTCCATTCTCTTATTCTAATTTTTTAATTTATAATCTCTATTCTAACTTGTGTTGTGTGATCTATTCTTGATTTTTTTTCATTAGAATCATCATTTATCATGAGTCAAGAATCAAGAATTAACTCAAGAGACTAACAACTCAAGAGTCAAGTCTCAACTCTCAAGTGGCAAGCACACACACTCAAGATTCAAGTCTACCAACAACAAAGTCTTTAATTTTGTTTCATTGTAATTTCTAAATTGTAAATTTGTAATCGTAGACTTATAGTTTCTAGTTCGTACTACTTTATAGTTTCTAGATTCTAGTTTATTTCTAATTATTTAGTTTCTAGTTTATTTCAAGTTTATTGTTTGTACTTCGTAGTTTCTAGGATTCAAGATTCAAGAGTGTGTTCATTTATATCAAGATTCAAGAGTAAGAATCAAGAGTTCAAGACTAAAAGACTTTCAAGTTTCACGTTCAACTTTCAAGTTCAAGAGAAGAAAGGTTTTCAACTTTCTAAACTTTTTACTTCCAACTTCTAAGGACTCAAGAAGAGTCGAGAGACTCTCTCTCTCTCTCTCTTACTTTATTTAGTAGTATTAACTTAGTAGTTAGTAGTTAATGGTTAGTATTTGCTTACCATACAAAATAATACTTAGTAGTATGTACTACTTACTAAGTTCGTTTAGTACTTAGACTCTAATACACACTCATAGTCTCATGCACACTCTATGGTCAACTACTCTACCCTACTTGGCTACTACATAGTGTCATCATGTCTTCTTCCCAATCTTCTTCCTTAAGGCTAAAGTTAACGACTTGGGTTGAAAGTACGGGCACTATCGAAGTGTCAATGATAAGTCCCATGTAGTGTGTGAGCTATGCGGATACATAAATTCCAGTGGTATTGGCAAGCATAAACACCACCTTGTGCATGCATTGGGAGCAAATGCAAGAGTATGTACCAATGTTACTTTAGAAATCCGTAGGGAAATTATGGAGTATATGGACAAGCATGGTTGAAAACAACATGACACATCGGCCATGCAAGAAGAATTTATGGAGAGAGAAGCTTATGAGGACATAAATGTAATAGATTTGGATGAATCTACACCACCTACATTCACAAGGCGATCTAGACCAACCGTCAAAAGGGCCTGTGGGCATGGGCTTATGGATAGGTGGTGTAGATCACATTCGGAAGATGTGGTCGACCAAAAGGGGCAAAGGACCTGCCCAAACCACTTTAGAAAACCACTATAAGAAGAAGGATGGGAAAGCCACGATTCAGTACATTGCAAAGTGGTTATATCAAGCTGGTGTAGCTCTTAACACCGTGAAGATAAAGAGTTTTAAAGTAATGGTTGAAACTATATGTTAATTTGGACCTGGTTTGAAACTCCCTTCCTATCATGAAGTGAGGGAGAGTTGCCTTAAAAAGGAGGTGGAGTTTACTAGAAGCGTTATCTCCGAATACAAAGAAAGTTGGAAAATATATGGTTGTATGTTAATGGCTGATGGATGGACCGATAGATCCAATCAGACATTGATAAACTTCCTTGTAAATTATCTAATTGGGACAATGTTTTTAAAGTCCGTGGATTCATCGGCCCATTCCCACACCACCGATTATTTATTTAAATTGTTAGATAGTGTAGTTGAAGAGGTAAGAGAGGAATATGTTGTCTAGGTTATCATGGACAATGCAACTAATTATGCAGTTGCCAGTCTCCAACTTGGGAGAACAAGTGATGTTTATTTTGGACACCATGCGTATCACATTGTGTCGATTTAATGTTAGAAGATATAGGTAGGTTTTATCTTAAAGTAATTGCTCAGGCTAGAAGACTCACAGTTTTTATGTACAAGCATGCCCTTCTTCTCCATCACATGAGAAGCTACCTCAGGTGCAACTTGCATCGTCCAACCGTGACCCGATTTGCAACAAATTTCTTAACACTACAAAGATTACATTCAAAGAAAGCTAAACTTATGTCCTTTATAGTGTCGGCCGATTGGAGTAATGGACCATGGTCAAAGAAGGCCAAAGAAAAGTTAGTCCTACAAACCATTCTTTCTGCTTAATTTTGGGCTTAAGTGGTAAGGGCCTTAAAATCATCAGAACCCTTAGTAAGTGTGTTACGATTAGTGGACAGTGATGAAAAGCCACCCTGGGCTATATTTATGATGTGATGGAGAGGGTTAGAAATAAAGTAATGGAACACTTCAACTATAAAGAATGTGATTACCAGCCCATTTTAAATATTATAGATGCTAGATGGGGTAGCCAAATGTCATCCCCTTTATATTCGGCTGCCTACATCCTTAATCTGGTCGTATTCTTTGCGTCCGCCGATCAGATTGTGGCAGTTGCTTTCCATATGATTGGATTTCTAGAAGCTTTAGAAAGAATGGTTCCAGACAAAGAAGAACAGGATAAAATTTCTCGGGAGCTAAACTTCTACTTGAAGAGTGCATGGATTTGGTCAAGAGAGATTGTTCTTAGGCATAAAAGTATGAAATTGCCAAGTATGCAAATATATGAAGTTCTATAACTTACAATGTGAGAAGTCTAAGTGAGAAAGTGTTGAACTTACAGTTAATTGATGGTCTATGTATGGAGTTGACCCGACTAAGAGGGATTTGACACTACAAAAGTTGGCAATGAGAATTCTTGGCCTTACATGTTCTTCGAGCTGTTGCAAGCACAACTGGAGTACATTCGAGTCAAGTAAGTTTTACAAGTTAAAGTTCTATAATTCACTTCCAGTTTCAAATTTCAATGCTAAATTGCTAATATTAGACATTTTAAATGTTAATACAGATTCATACCAAAAAAAAAAGAAGAAAAGAAATCGCCTTGAACAAAAGAAACTCAAGGACCTGGTCTGTCTAGTATATAAATAGAAGCTGCGGGAAAGATTCTAGGCTAGGTGAGAAAAGCCTGGATTCTATGATCTTAATAGCTTAGATGATTTGGAGGCAGATGGTGAGTGACTTGTTGAGACAGAGGATCCAATCTTTGCTGACGAGGACATTACATGGGCCAAATTTAAAGACGTCGCTTATGGATCAACACCTGATGAAGGTTCTCAACGACAAAGAAGAGGAGCTGGAGGGGCGAGCAGCAGCACAAGGCCTGCGCTTAGGAGTCAAGGAGAAGACGATGATATTGAGATTGAAAAGGTACAAGAAGAAGATGCTCAACCATTAGACGTGGATGAAAAGCTTGTGTGGATAGATGATGAAGAAATATACGAAGATGAAGTGTATGTTGAAGAAGGAGATGACTCCAACGATGATGATGGTGATGGTGGTGATGTGCCACAATGGGAGAGGGAACAATGTATATAGTAAATCTATAGTTTGTACTTCGTTGATTTTGTTTATCAATAAAAGTAAGTTTTTATTAATAAGTTGTTAAGTTGTTGAGTTGTTAACGTTGTTAATTTTTAGTTATCAATAGCTTAGATAGTATATGTAATATTACACAAATTAGTTTGAAAATTAATGAGAGTCGTTGAGTCTTTTTTGGGAGAAAAAACATATTTTCCCAAAATTTCTCATTTTTATTTTTTATTTTTATTTTTAAAAAAAAACAAGTGCGATCGCTTATGCGATTGTGTGACTGCATAAGCGATCACACAAGTTGGGTGGCATACAATCGCTTATTCGATTTAACAATATTGGTTGCACCTGATGGCATTAAATTTCATTGTTAATCAAACTAATTTGGTGCAAAATATCATAAAATTTCATGATAATTGGCTGACTAAGCACAACCTTAATGAAAAATCTAGAAGTAGCATGTGACTTATGCTACACACTATGTAGCTTAAGCCTCACACTTTAAAGGGGTGAATGCTACATTACACACTATTCACCATTTAAAACACCGAGTGTTGGTTCTCTTTTAGCCTTCTAGTTAAGTAATAATCTTTGTAAGGATCATAACATTGCCCTGGTTAGGGTGTGGCATGGTCGTTTAGGACATTTGTCTTTTTAGTCATTGAAGTTGTTATTTTCAAACTTATTTAAGTTAGTTTTTAATTATAATTGATCGTGTGAAATTTGTGAGTTGTCCAAGAATTGTAGGTCAACTTTTTCGCAAGTTTGAATAAAAATGTGTTTCCATTTCACATAATTCATTTTGATGTGGTAAGCAATGTTTTCAATATCTTGTGATATCACCGAGATATCTGTTATCCCAGCCGAGCAATACGAAATTCAGCTTTCATATCCATTTTTCAGAGTATATTGCAATATATCGTGAGATATCGCTATATATCATGGATATCGCGATATTGTGCGATATATCCACACTCCTCCTTTATAAATTCATGATGCATTGTGCAATATATCGAAACTAAGTGTGATATTGAAAGGGATATAAGGAAACCGATGCTATTTTGTTTGGAAATTCCTCAAAAATCTTTTTTTTTTTTTTGACAAAAAAATCTTCCTAATATATTGTAAGGTGATTTTGATTGGTCTAGTCTAGTTTTTTGGAAGAAAATCTTCGAAAAATTTCCGAAATCATGATTGGAAGCTTCTTGGAGCCAGGTTCCAAAAGGTGCGTATTATTTTAGTTTTGATTGCTTTTTTTTTTTTTTCATTTTTATATGTTGTTAATAGTGTCAAATAATAAGAAATCCATGATTTTTCATGTTTTGCATGAAAAATTATGGATTTGGAGCTTTGATTTTGATATTCGAGGGAGATGGGCCAAGTTGTGGGAAATTTGCGAAAAATTTTCCCCAAATTTTCCCAAATCGGTTGCAATCTTAGTCGCTAAAAGTTTCACTGGTCAGGGATACGGAAAATAATATCGTTATCGCCGATGGTATATCTAATAATTGGAAATGTGGGGAAACGTAGGGCAAATGGTAGGATTTTTTAGTAGAACTTTAGGAAATACTAACATACATATATTAGCATATTTAGGAATGAAAAATACAAAAAGACCACGTACATAATAAGTTTCGATTTAATGGGTCCTAAAAGCATGTGTTGTTGACTTGGGAAAACATTAGGGAAACATGGGGAAAATGGTGGATCCATCCATCCATGCATGCACATACATACATATAAACACACATGCATGATCCATCCATCCATCCAAACAACCATCCATCAATCCATCAATGCATACACCCATCCATCCATCCATGGTCCATCTATCCATCCATGCATGCATACATATGCACATATACAAATATATATTTCATCTTACAACCATGCGCCCATAAAATAATTGAAAGGGAATTTTATATATATATATATATATATATATATATATATATATATATATATATATATATATATATATATATATATATATATATATATATATATATAAACAGATTTTTGGCGTATTGATACATTGGCGATATTCGAAATATTGCCGATACACCGATGATACAAGCGACACTTAGAATTTACACTAAAAAATATTGGCAATACCTTGGTGATATTGATACATTGACAATATAAGCGACACTTGCAATTTGCATAGTAAAAAATATTGGCGATATCGATACATCGACGATACTTAGTGATATATTACCGATACCTGGAATTTCTGATCCTACCAGTGTTATCAGTATCTCTACCATTGCTATCAATTTCGTTGAGCTAGAGATACAGATAATATTAGGGATATTCTCGATATATTGAGGATACTTTGAACAATTAATATAACATGATCTACACATTCTTGGCAATTTGAGAATTTTTTAGAAAAAAACTGTCACGCCCCAAACTCGGGAACCGGGCTCACAAAATTCCCGGCTACTGAATTCGGTGCCGACAGCCTTCGTAGTACCCCATTCTTGGATCCTAGCTCCTATACACCAAGTTCCGATCTTGGGATCCTACAAGGAGGATTTTTAAGGTGATTTTATTTTTTATTTTTGTAAAGGATCATAACCACAAGTATACCCAAGTTACAAAACATCATCACCACATATCCACTAATATAATCTTTGAGTACAGTGTTGAAAGGGAAATACATGATATAATAAAACTCTAAAAGGTTAGGCACATGCTCATGTCTCAATGCTGTTGCGGTCTAGCATAACTTGCACGTAACGACATGCCTAAGCTTATGCTACAAAGGTTAGGTTGTAGAAGCAACTAGATAAGATGGATGCGAGCATGTGTCTCTTCGGCTTCTTTTTCTACTTTTGTTAATGGTTCGCTGCATAAATTCTTCAAAGCTTCTAGGGATCTAAGGCACAGGGATCTGCTCTCCCCATTGTTATTGGTGGTGAATGCTAGCAAAAGGTCAAGAAGTTGGATTATATCAAAGTTTAAAGGTTCACCTTAAGGAGATCACATCTCCCATTTACAGTTCGTGGACAACACTTTTGTTTTGTGATGCTGAATCTTCAAAGAGAAATTGAGGAAAATAATTGGGTGTTATGAGGAGCTTTCCGGGCTAAAGGTAAATGTCAGAAATAGAAAGATGCTAGATATTGCTTTATCCAAGGAAGAAGTATTGGGCTTTGCAGAAGTGTTCTTCGGGGTGGGGTTAGGGACATTCCCTCTTTGACTTGGGCCACTCGTTGTGTTTGGGAAGACTAGCAAAACATTTGTGGAGCAGAGTCATCGAGAGATTTGGGTGGAAACTCTCTCTATATTGGAAGAGTCGCCACTTGTTGTTAGGTGGGCGCATCATGCTTATCAAAGCAACGCTATCTAACCTTCCTCTTTACTTCATGTCACTATTCAAGTGTCTGAAGTCTGTTTTGGAAAAGTTGGAAAGGCTAATACATGAGTTCTTATGAAAAGGGGGCCGACAATGGGCACACGTTTCATCTCTAGAAGTGGGATGAGGTGTGGAAACCAATTTCCAAAGGAGGAGCAGGGATAAGGGTGTTGGAATCAGTGAATGAGGCATTGTTGGGGAAGTGGCAATGGAGATTTTGCACAGAAGAGGGTAGGCTATGGACAGAGGTGGTTGCTTCTAAATATGGAGTCCAATTAGGGGGATGGGGAATAAATCAATTTTCGCTTGATCATGCTTCAGGTATTTAGAAGGCCATTATATCTATCGGTTTGTCGTTCAAGCAAGGACTAGCTTTCTCCCTCAGAGATGGAGCTTGTGCTCGCTTCTAGGAGAAATCCTTGGTGTGGGGACATGCCTTTGGAAGTTGAATTCCCCTCTTAGGTGAGATTAGCCCCATCAAACGACATGTTGGTAGCTGATTGTTTCCTCATTATTGGTGCCATCCATGTGTGGTGTCCTCCTTGTTGAAGGAATTTATCTAACAAGGAGGCATTTGATTATTTCAGATTTGTGGGGTGCCTACAGAATATTCAACCTTCTTCATGCGCCATGGAGACTCCGGTTTGGACCGCTTCTCCATCCAGTTTGTTCACAATTAAATCCTTTTACAAGGTGATCCAAAAGTCATCAATCTCTTCGAACCAGGAATTCTTTTACGGATTTTGGTTCTGTGGAGCAGCAACCAAGGTGGCGGCATTTACATGGTAGGTCGGGAGAAAGAGTGTCCTTACCCCTTACCATAGACAATCTTTAGAAAAGATCAATGGTCCTCCCCAAGATTTGCCTTGTGTGTATGAACAATGCAAAAATGAAAGACCATCTCTTCATCTATTGTTCCTTCGCAAGGTGAGTGTGGGATGCGGTTCGAGAAATATTTGAGGATTCATTGTGCAATGCCTTCATTAGTAGCTCTCCTTTGGGCGTGGCACAATAGGGTCCGATCTAAGGAAGAGTCTGTCATTTGGCGTATGATGTTGCTAGCAGTTTTTTGAAACATGTGTGGGGGAGCGGAATAGGAGGTTGTTTGGAAGTACAAACAAGATGTGCTGGAATGCATCCGAGGTTAAGAATGTGAAAGATTGTAAAGCTCTGTCTAAGCTTAAGTTGTAATGTGGAGGTTATATTCTTTATCGCTTCGACGATTGTCTTGGCATTTTATAAATAAAGTATCCTTTAAAAAATTATAAATATGCCCTTAGCACTTAAAGAAAGAAAAGAGGGCAAAAGAGGAAAAACATAAATAACTTAAACAAAATAACCCAAGGACTAAAGGCTCACAACCCAAGGGCCCAACAGGCCCACAGGTAGATGTCTACAGTATTTATATGTAATGGGCACAAATCCACCACAACATGCTTCATATGTGTTTGATTAAGGCCTCTTTGGTCAACTTTCAACATTTCAAGCCAATAGTGCTCGACAATCATCATTCTTACCAAAGAATGTTTAGTTGCACCATCAAATACATGTCCAAAACCAAAAAGTAGAACACCATTTTGGTTCCTCACAATTTTATGAATTTTACTAATAACTTATGAGATATTTCTCCTGAATAATTTTTTCTTGCTGTTATAGGGCCGTATCGGTTGATACACATGCAGATACTATTAAGTATAATACATTGATGTTGGTTGACTAAGCATGTTAAAATTATAAATAGCAAGGCAATGATGTCAAAACCTCTTTAAAAGACCGTTAGGTTTCCGACTATTGGATGCCTTGGTCCAAGTTACTAGATGCCGGTAATGTTCATCTCCATTCTCCACAAAAGAAACAAACACTTTGGTGAGTTGAGTTGTTGTTTATGAGTAGAAAAGAGGAATAAATCTTAGCAAGGAAGAATGAAAAGAAGAATGAGAAGAAAAGACAATACTGGAAAGGAAAAACTTCCTCCATTCTAACCCCCCTTTTCTATTTATATAAAAGGAACTTCAAAACATTACAAACAGTGTTCGAGTTGTCGGTATCGCTTCAAGTTTCGCTGGGCAGAGATAAAGATATAATATCGTTATCGCCGATAATATCGCCGATAACCGGAAATGCAGGGAAAATAATGGAAACATGGAGAAAATGGTGGAATTTTTCAGTGGAACTTCAGGACATGCCTGAATACACATATTTACATATTGAGTAATAAAAATATTACAAAAAGAATGCATTAAATGATAAATTTCCATTTAATAGGGGCCAAAAGGATGTCCAAAGCTCAAGTGGACCACATGATGGATGGATTGGATCTCATCTTAATTTGCCATGCTGGTACATATAGTGCCATTTGAGCTCCTTAATGTACACAAATTACAGATGGAAGTGCATAAATCCAGTTGATCTTAACTGTTTGATTTTGCCCGTTGAATTTGTACTTTTGTCCAATTTTCAGATTTTATTTTATTTTTCTTTTAGCTTGTAATTGTATGGTGTCCCATGATTCGGTGATCCAAACTGTTTATATGATGGGCCTTAGCACCGATGCTTCATGCACCAAAACTCTCCTACATCAAAATTTATGTGAACCCCAAAGAGGTATCAATGGTAGGGCGTTCAATCCTCCACTGCTTTTTGCAGTGTGGTCCACTTGATTTTCGGATCTGTCTTATTTTTCAGATCAAGACTTAGGAAGAGCTCACCAAGTGGAAGGACGGTTTGGATATAACTCATACCTCATGATTGGACCACAGAACTTGGTGACGTCAACGCCCTGGTTTGTGTTACACCAGCCAATCCACTTCGGAAGCGGATTGCGTACCGAGTAACTTAGTACACTAGGCATATTGAATAAACTCTGTGGGGCCCACCGTCATTCATGCACGGTATCAACGCCGTCCATCTGTTTTATCATATAAATTTATATCTTTAAAACATATATTAAGAATATCCAAATCTCAAGTGGAACACACCATCCGAAACAGTGTGAATTGAATTCTACCGTTGAAAAGTTCTTCATGGCTACATAAGTTTTACATAAAGATGATATTTGTGTTTTCCTTTCATCCATATAATTTTGATGTTATTAACGGTTTGGATGAAAAATAAACATCATTGAGAGCCTCAAAAAGGTTTTAACAGTGGAAATCAATACTTCCACTGTTTCCTGTGGCATGGTCCACTTGAGCTTTTGATATACTTCAATTTTGGCCTCAACCCCTAAAATGATATGTAAAAATGTATGGACGGTGTGGATAAACCATATGAATTCACAGTGGGCCCAACAGAGTTTACTTAGTACCATAAGAGGGTACTAAGTAACTCAATATGCAATCCGCTTTCATCCGAGTCCGGGATATCACCGTATCCCACGCGCGGAGGATCCGATGGCCACTGAAAGGCCACCGTGATGTATGAAATTTATCCGCACCGTTCATTCATTTCTTCATATTATTTTAAAACATTATGCAACAAATATATAATATCTAAATCTCAAATGGGCCACACGGTGGTAATTAAATTAAAACCATTGAAAAATTCTTAGGGGCCACAGAAATTTTAGAACAAGATTATATTTGTTTTTTTCTCTCCATCCAGGTGTGTATTATCATATTAAAGGGTTATGTAAAAAAATAAAATACAGTGGGCCCTAGGAAGGTTTCAATGGTGGGCGTCCTTAGTATCATTGCTTCCTATGGTGTGGTCCACTTGAGCCTTTATTATGATTTATTTTTGGTCTAATATTCTAGAATGATATGAAAAGATGGACGGACGGTGTGGATAAGATTCATACATCACGGTGATCCCTTAGTGGCCCTTGGATCTTCCCCCTGCACCCAACTCCGAACGGACCGGGTGGTACCTGATCCGCGCGCCCATCCGCTGAAACTGGCGGATGGCTGGTGGTCGGTGCTCTGTGGGCCCAACCACGATTTATGTGTTTCATCCATACCATCTATCTATTTTTATAGATCATTTTATGACATGAGAAAAAAAATGAGGTATATACTAATATCAATTGGACCACATTATAGGAAACAATGTTGAATGAACTTAGACCATTAAAAACTTTTTGGCGGCCATAAAAGTTTTGGATCAAGCTGATCTTTGTTTTTTCCCTTCATCTAGGTCTGTATGGCCTAATTAACAGATTGGATGTCAAATAAACAGTACAGTGGGCCTTAGGAGGATTTAAATGGTGGATATCCAATCACTATTATTTTCTTGTGGTGTGGTCCACCTGCGATTCGTATCCCTCTAGAATTTGGGATAAAGCCCTAAAATGATCCGTAAAAATGGAAGAACTGAATGGATAAAGTACATACATCATGGTGGGGCCTAGAAAGGTTTCAACAGTTGAAATCATTATACCCACCATTTCGTATGGTATGATCCACTTGATCTTTGGATTTGCTTCAATTTTGGGCTCAACCCCTTAAAGTGGATGGAAAAACAGATGGACGGTGTAGATAGACCACATACATCCAAGGTGGGCCCAACTGAGTTTAGTCGGTACGATAAGAGCGTACTCGGTAACCGATTTCCCACGAAAACCTTATAAAATGCCGGTGCGACTACGAAAGGGTTTTTCGCTGGAGGGAAAAACCAAAAAAAAAAAAAACCCTAAAGAGGGTTTTGCGGGAGATTTCAAATCTCTAAATCTGTACCAACTCTGTTGATCGAGATTCGAGAAGATCCTCCTGTTCCGACTTCCGATTAACCAGGTACGTAAATCACTCTCATTTTTTTCTCCAATTTTTACGTATTCACACAATTTCAGCCCCGATATTCCGATTTTTCTTCTGATTTATTCACGCAGCCCCGATAATATCGCCCGTATTTCGATAATATCGCCCATATCAAAAAATTGCCGAAATTTCGCCGATATTTCGCCGACAACTAGGAGAGAAACGAAAAAAGGGGTTTTCGGTGTCGCAGGGCTGGCGACACCGATAATATCGTCGATATTATCGACTTTTCGCCGACAATTTGAACACTGATTACAAATAGGTCTTCTTCTTTCCCACATTGTAAAAAGGACCTTTCTAGACACATCTCAACACTCCCCTCAAGCTAGGCATGGATATCTATTATGCCCGGCGTGCTAAGAACAAATTCTAATTATGACTAAATATCTCCATTAGTATAAACGTCAGCAAGCTAATTCTTAGTTGTTAGAAATGGTAAACAAAGGTCTTGAGGGATAACTTGCTCATGAATGAAGTGCCTATCTACTTCAATGCTCTTGGTAAGATCATATTAAGCTAGATTTTGTGCTATGCTAATAGTTGCCTTGTTATCACAAGGCAGCTCTGTAGGAGCATTCACCTTGATTCCCAATTCACATATCAAAATTTTTAGCCACAATAACTTTGCTACACCATGAGCCATAGCCATGTACTCTAGTTCAACGCTAAACTTAGCCACAATAATTTGTTTCTTTCTTATCCAGGTTACCAAATTTCCTCCCACAAAAGCACAATATTCTAATCGACTTTCTGTCATCGACACTACCAACCCAATCTGCATCAATGTAGGCCTCTATGCGTAGATGGATCTATAAATAAGAAACCCTTCCCAAGCGATGGCTTTAAGTGAGAAACCCAAAGAACTTGCATAAATTGACTCACCACACTTACTGCGTATTCTATGCCAGGTTGGGTGAGAGAAAGTGGAGTGGTCGGCCAACCAATCCTCAATACATCTATTTATTTGGTAGTAAATCCACCTCACTTCATCTAAGCTTATGATTAGCATATGAGTGTCTATTGGTCAAAAAAAAAACCTAGCTTATTAGTCTCCTTCAAAAGGTTTAAGGTATACTTTATCTGAGAAACAAAGATACGTTTCTTGGATTGAGCAAACTCTGTACACAAAATATTTCAAAATTTCTAGATCCTTATTCTCAAAGTATTATTATTATTATTATTATTTTGCCAAAAATTCCTTCCAGTTTTGAATCCTCATGGGAAAGATTTCCTGCCACCACAATATTGTCCACATAAACAATCAAAACCATTATCAACCGTCCACATCGCCTCACAAAGAGAGTATAATTGACGTGACTACGTAAATAACCAATGCTTTTCACTGCTTGATTGAACCTCCAACCAAGCCTAGGGAGATTTTGAGCCTATAAATAGATTCTTCAACCTACAAACCTTTCCTTCACTATTGAGGAAACCTGAAACATGATAGAGAAGATATATATTTCCTCCTTCATGTCTCCATGGAGAAACACACTTTTCACATCTGGTTGATACAACCACCAAGAAAATTTGGCTACAAGCAATAGCAGAACTCATATGGAGTTCATCTTGGCTATAGGTGCAAACATTTCCTTGTATTCAATCTCATATGTCTGAGTGTACCCCTTAACAATAGGCTGACTTTATACCTTTATATAGAACCACCCGTCTTGTGTTTTACTACAAAGACCCATTTGCAACCCATTGACTCATTTCCTTTGTGTAAATCTAACAATTCCCATATGCCATTCTTTATTATTGCCCTAATCTCATCCATCATAGTTTTGCTACACTTTGGATTAGAGAGTGCATATTAAAATCTGGAGGGCAAAGAAATAGAAGAAGCCGAAGACAATAAAGAATAATAGGAAGGAGAGAAGACTACAAATGAGACAAACTTGGATATAAGATTTTAAGTACACTAATGCCTCCCTTCTCTTAAGGCAATGGGAGTACCATCCTCAGAGGAAGAAGGAATGTACAAGGAGAGGGATTACCTGGTTCCAAGGATTCCTATTGTATCCATAGATGATTATCGATATTTCATCTCTTTCGTGGATGATTTCTCCTACTGTACCTAGTTATATCTCATAAAGACTTGTGATGAAGTGCCACATATTATTAAGAAGTTTCATAAGATGGTTCTCACCCACTTTGGTAAGAAAATAAAAATATTTCAGCCAAACAATACTCGAGAATACTTTGAAGGTGAATTACGAGGTTATTTATAAGAGTATAGGTTGATCCATCTAAGCTCTTGTATGTACACTCGTTAGAATGGACTGGTAGAATGGAAGAATTGTGTTCTTCTTGAAGTTACTCGGAGTCTCTTGACAGGGAGGCTGGAAAAGAGACTTTCCTCCTAGTGAGGCAAACTCATGTCCCTAGGAGCAGTGTTCGAAATATCGGTATCATGTTATGTATTGCACCCTTGGGATACAAATACATATCGATTATCGCACGGGATATATCATTTGTATTGGGTAATTTATTGCATTTTTTGGGAAATATAGGGAAACATTGGGAAAATGGTTGAATTTTTCAATGAAACTTTAGGGATTGCTTAAAAAAACCTTAATACACACTTTTAAATCATAACATCTCAACAAAGAAGTGCACATAATAGGTTTCCTTTATATAGGTTCCTAAGTTATGTGCTATTTGACTAAACTAATCCAACTATATTCAAATTGAATGCATAACATTTAGAGTGTATGTGATGATCATTTCATCAAACACTCCTAAATACTTCGAAATTAGTCTCAATTGACAACTGGCGAAGGGAAATTTCAAAAAAATAATAATATTTTAATAAAAAAATTATTAGTTTTTAATTAAAAATGGTTTTTATTTTTCAAAAATTGGCAAGGACTTAACAAATCACTAGATCAGCCCTCATACGTGCTTGATTTCATGTTCGGGGTGTTACATTGCAAGCAATTTGAGAGAAATTGGGGAAATTTCAAAATTTTCCCAAATCGAACCACCTACACTCAAATTACAAAATTAGAGTGTGTGTGATGATCATTTCATCAAATACTCCTAAATACTTTGAAATTAGTCTCAATTGACAGCTAGTTGAAGGAAATTTTCAAAAAAAAAAGGGGGAGAAAATGAAGAACTAATGGAACAATGCGCCTAGATTTAGTGAACAATGTGCTCCTAGGGAAATTGGTCTGACATTTTGTTTCTGAAGAAAATGCTCTTTGGAAAAATCTGGTGGTTGCTAAGTATGGGATTGCCCAGATGGGCTGGTGGTGGATCAAAAACACATCTGTCTACAGACTTTCTTTCATTTGGAAAGGCATTAACAGGATTGCTCCTTTGGTTATGAACAACACCACTTTTATAGTGGGTGATGGGAAAAGTATTAGATGCTGGGTTGACCATTGGATAAGTGATCAACCCTTACTTTCCTTTCCGGTTCTTGCTTCTCTTAGCTCTAATATCAATATTTCAGTAGCTGATTGTTTCAACTCATTGAAACAATTTGGCTTCCTCGATTTAGAAGAGACTTGAAGGAAGATGAAATAGCAGCCTTAGCCTCTTTGTTGTCTTTCCTGCAGAACCATTACCTCCAACTTTCTCAGGACTCAAGTCGTTGGAAGAAATCAGCTTCTAGATCCTTTTCCGTGCGATCTTTCTACAGGGAGTTAGAGGGGCATGTGCGACCTCTTCAGAGGAGTCCTTGCTGTGCCATTTGGTCCTACGGAGCTCCCCCAATAGTAGCGCCATTTGCGTGGTTTGCAGGAAGAAAAAGAGTGCTGACGACTGACAATCTTCGCAAGCGTGAAATGACCCTTCCTAGCATTTGTATTCTGTGTTATCATCAGGCGGAGTCAATCAACCACACCTTCCTTCATTGCCCTTTTACGTCAGAAGTTTGGGCTAGAATTCTCAGAATGGCGTCAGTTTATTGGATCATGTTAGTTCAATTGAAGATCTCTTCATTTATTGGGATGCAGCGGATGGAGGAAAGCTAGGCAAGAAAAGATGGAGGATGGTGCTGCTAGCTCTCCTATGGGCAGTTTGGGGAGAAAGAAATGACCGGTGCTTTCATAACATATGCAAAGGTAGCTTGGGGGTTCTTAGTAAGGTGGTTTTGCTCTTTCAGGATTGGGCCTCTTACGGGAGTTTTGGGTTACAGCTGAGGGCTGCCTTCTGTTATTGTATTTTAGTTTAGGGCTACTTTATTTTTTTTTTTTTTTTTTTTTTTTTTTTTCTTCCTAGGTTTTTGTGTTTTTGTGTTCTTTGTTTTTGTTTTTTTGGTTTCTGTTCTCTCTCTGTTTCTCTTGTTTTGTTTTCTCTTTTTTAATAATATATTACCTTTCAAAAAAAAAAAAAAAGAGAGTAACGATGGGAATCTCTGCTAAGTTGCGAAACATATATGAGATTCTTTTGACATTGAGGAACATGCAAAACATTGGGTATGGTTAACCTACTGCTGGTGGGGGGAATGGAAGTGGTTCCAGTATAAGACCTGGGAAGATGAGTACAATTACCAAAAATAACAGTGTGAACCAATGTGAGTGAAGTGAGAAAGCTTACTATGATCATTGGTCATGTGAGAAGCACCAATATCAGGGGAGCACTATGGATCACTGCTATTAATTATCATGTCTCTAATGTAGTCAAACTATACTAGGTATGCAATGGTCCTGAATCTGAGTATAAGTTGTCAATCGGCTCTCTTCTCTTGCACCAACCAATGCGAATGTTTACTGAGATGCCTTAATTCTTCACCAGCCTGTCTTCAATAGCCCTCTATGTTGGGGCCTAGTTAGCCTTCAGCTGTCATTCCTCAGTGTGCTATGGTGGTGTAGATATCAGTTGACCTATCAGCATTCTTAGTGCACCCCCTTCTCAGCATCCGGTTGTTTGTCAGATTTGCCAATGTCTAGAACACTCGTCACTACAGTGCCATTCTCTGCTTGCTTCTCCCTATCAGCCCCTACAGGCTCATGGCACCTTTTACTGTTCATCTCCTCAGTCCATTCACCCTTTCACAAGTGGTTTCGAACTGGCTCAAACACAAGTTACATGCTTTGACTGACCAATGGATCAAGATCACACACGCCTTGGACCTTTCTAAGACTAAAGAATCCTTTACAATGTAATTACAAGGGGAAAAGCAAGTTGGCAATGCCGTGTAGTGCTTTGATTCTGGTTGCCCATGCATGTGCGTTTTTAGTTCTTTTCTCCCCCATTTTAATTGAAAATGGCTTCTATTTATAGACCTTTGGAGTGAAGTGTCAAGTAATTCTCTCTTTACCTTTTACTGTAAGAATCCATTGTCATCTTCTCTTTACTTTTTACTGTAAGAATCCAAAGAGCACCATAAACCCCAAAGGTTCGAGGATCTTGAGCACTTTGTAAAGATTTTATGAGCTCTAAGACAACAATCTTTTCCCTTGTCCCTATTTCTTTGAATAATGATAAAGTTTAGTCACAAACTTTATTCGAAAAATTCCATAAATAGGGCTCAAAAAAAATCTTGTATTGTCATTGCCCAAATAAAACAAAGTTGTACATGTTACATTGGACATGGATACGGTATAACATGTCTAATATTCAATGCATTTGAGGAGTTCTTTTGACTATGCTCACTCATATTCCATTTGCCTTTGGACCTATGGTTCTTTGTTTTCTTCTTCTTTCCTTATCGTTGAAATTGTCTTTCTCATAATGGAAAATTTTCATAAGCTATATTAGCATATAATAGTTTTAAAATTTGAATATACTCGACTCCCTCCAATATTTGGTCGTAAATATCATACATGCACATATATATGTATATGTATGTCTTTAGATATGTTAGTATTTTGGTTTTATTTATTTATTTATTTAAGAAAAGAAAAGAAAAGAAAAGAAAGAAGAGGAGGAGGAAGAAGAAGAAGAAGAAGTGATGGTGGCGAGCATGTGTAACTATGCTTCCACTTACCCTCTTGTCCAAAGACCTGGAGTCACCACATTACATGTTAAAAAGGAAAAAGATAGCTTAGATTTCTTGGTCTGGCCTTATATGAGTGTAGATATTAGGGTCTCTAAGGAGAATAAACTGCAGAATAGACAAAATGTGTTGTGAGACCAAGATGGTCCAGGATTCAAATTGTACTTCCTTGATTAAAGAGAATTGCTAGACTTGCTTTCATTTTCTTCTTAGGTGTCACTACCGGATCATGCTTTCCCAAGGAGGTATTGTCTGTTAGTTTGCAGTGCAGAATGCCTGGTTACAGCAGTAACACACACACATGCACCCACCCAAAAGAATCACTATGTGATGAGAACAAAAGAATGTGAATGGAATCAGATACTGTTTTGGTCTGATTCATGAAGTTGTTAATGAAAAAGCTCAGTAGATGCACCACTGCTACAAAAGTTATTTACACCTACCAATTTTGGTATAGCAAGAATTGCGCTGGTTGGTAGGAGGGAGTGGTTACAAACTGAACGCTCTAAAAGGGTAACGGAAAGGCTGAAAAGGACGTGGGTGGTGGTAGTAAGAAAAGACTTAAGGCTTTGATGATGATGGTGATGTAGAACCCTTTTCCCATGTATTTATGAATTGTTTTGGTTGCAATCAAAAGAGAAAAGATGGATAATGAAAAGAAAAACGAGAACCCTAAATGTTTTCATGTGAAACCTGGTTCTTGGAGCTTTTGTTTCGTTGGATATCAAAGCACTTGTTTATTGAAGTTTTATTCGTCACTGCAGAAATTTTGTGCTCCATTTAATTCTCCATTCTTTAGAATGCTTTTGGTTCTCCATGGAAGTTACTAATTGCTTCAAGTATTTTGGATGATGACCTTTCAGGGGAAAGCTGATAGATGCTTACAGATTTCTTCATAAAGAACAAGATATGGAACATGGCTTCTCTTGGTCTGGAAATCCTGTTGGGAAGTAAGAAGATATACACCATCTATATCCATATTCTCATACAGCGTATTGCAATTATTGTGTATTTTCTGTTCTCTGCATGGTACATGAATTGTGGCTATCCATATTTTCAAGTGTCCATGTGAGTAGAGGACTTTGCATTAACCAGCACCAATTTGAGAACCCCTGAGAAGCTTGCAATTTGTATACTAGAATCCTTCAAAAATCTAGAAATACCCAACTTAGACACTCAAAGATCCCTCTTCCTTGAGGCATTAACTTCAGATCTGATAAGGTTTTGAATTATTGGCGCACTAGTCAAATTTACACTAACTTGTATCAATTGGGCTAGAAGGCTAACTCGTGATATTTTTATTTGGAAAGTACTTTTAACTTGATTATATTGTATTAATCATTTGAATTTACACTAAATTGTATCAATTGATCATTTATCTAGTGAGGAAGCTAATTCTCTCTAAATGCCAATTTCTAAGGTAGAAGTTAAAGCAACGATCGATTCTTTGGGTAGGGATAAGGCATGGTGTCCAGACGACTTCCCTATGGCCTTTTTTTCTCCCAAAAATTCTAGCATGTGATCAAAGAATATGTCTTAGCTTTTATTGTTGAGTTCTTTGAGAAGGGTTCTCATGCCCCAAATAGGCGAACTGGGCTCACTAAATTCCCGGCCGCCGAATTCGGTGCCGATAGCCACCGTAGTACCCCATTCTCGTTTCCCAGCTCCCATACGCTAGATTCCGATCCTGGGATCCTACAAGAAGGTTTTCGGGGTGATTTTTTTTTTTTTTTTTTTTTTTTTTTTGCACAACCACAAGTGTACCCGAGTCACAAAAATATCATAACCACATATCCACTAATATAATCTTTGAGTACAGTGCTAGAAAAGAAATACAAGATATAACCAAAAATTAAATGATCAGGCTCAGTGCTGATACGCCCTAGCATCACTTGCAACGTAAACAAACGCGCATAAGCTTCCTACAAAGCTTAGTAGAGTACGTGTGTGTGCACAATGCATATGACAATAATACAGATATCAGAGTATGCGGAAGTGGAGGGCTAAGCTACCAAGTCTATGAATGATGTTAGCCATACCAAGGCTATGCAATGCAAGGCCTACGTGGCCGAATGTCATATGCTAGAAACGCAACACAAACATGCTGATCCTTAACTAGTCCATATATCAGAACAGTTCGTCGTTGGAAACATCACCGGGGTTTAGTACACTCTAACACTGGCTGCCACCCCATTGCGTTCATGACCAAGTGAGTGGAAAAGATCTCACTATTCGCCTCACCAGTGGTATGCTAATGCCCCCACCTGACTCATCGATAACGGACCCATTTACGAGCTGCTCAGACTCAACCTAGCTTACAGCTCCCTACCTTCGGGTGGATAAGGTCACACTCCTTTTCAACAGACCACGACATAGTGGGAGATGCAGCCTACTGGTATTTGACACTCGGGTGTTCATGTTATCCACTTGGTCTCAACGTTGAAGCATCCTACTGGTACCATAAGAGTTTAAAGACTTTCACCCAAGGACATCCATGGCGCCATAATGCTAGAATAGATATTTCCAGTATCCAATCTAGCCATCCACGATATGCCTGTGAAGGCCACAACTCCAATGTCACTAGGGCATAAAGTGATCGTGACATACAAAATGCATGGGTTATAAACTCCTAGTCATGCACCAAATATGCGCATACCGCACGATCATGTGGGTAACCCTATCTCATATGGGGTCTCCTAAGTATCTCAAGTCGATAGGCGTATGCTATGATCAATCGTCATGCACAACATGCATAAAAATGATGTGTATGGGCGTATAAATGGGCATGATATCCATTATATTAGACATGTTATCAGTGTGTCCTATCAAGCTAAATACACTAGCATGTTATCAGACATCATGAGATAATTGGCCGTAATTGATACATCATATACGGAGAGTGGGAACCGAACGACGGGCCACACTAGAAATATAGAGGTCAATGTGGTGTGGCCCACGTTAGACTAACATCGGTTCCTCTTGTAGCCCGCACATACAAATCTTGTAACTAGATGTAAGGCATGGATAAGATACATATGCTACGGTGGGGTCCACTGGAAATGACCTGGATGGACACCCACGTGTAACATGTGTGCCACTAGGCTATCAATCTATTGGGCACGTGGCCCACTGATGATATCCCAAAACAATCAGATTATCATCGGCATCAATCGGATGATCTGCACCATTTGAACATTGCCGATATAATCGACGTTTATAAATCGTTGGTTAGTCACTAGGATGTGATCCTGTGTTTGTGGCCCATCTGAGTCTTGGGATTTCATCATTTCAGGTAAAGTACATGCCTCAACGGATTTAATACAACCATAGTGTCAACATTACATATACACACTAATTAGAAATATAAAAAAATGATTTAATAATTAAATTCAAACCCTTGCAAACATATTATGCATATTGCCTTAGGATTATAGGGATTTTGAATCGAGGGTGCCAAACATAGCCAAGGGATTCTAGAAATCCAGGAATTCCAAGTCCCAGAGAGCCCCAAATCCAAGAGATCCCACATTCAGGGATTCCCAAGTCCAAGGGATCCCAAATCCATGGTATTCCAAGTCCAAGGGGTTTCCACCCCTATAGTTCCCTGTGGTGCGGCCCATCTAAGATCTGGATCAGCCTGAAACTTGAGCCCGTGGACTAACATGACCTAAAGAAGAGAATGAACGGTGTGGATGGCACAAAAACATCAAGGTGGGTCCCACCAACCACCCCCTGCCCATGTTTCCCTCAGTGTGGTCCGCTTGATATTCGGATCAACCTGATATTTGGCCCCATAGCCTAACATGATCTGGTAAAACTAATGAACGGAGTGGATAAGTCACACACATCATCGGGGGTCCCAAGAGTGGGCCCCACTCCACGCCCATGGCTGGGCGCCCGCTCGTTAGGACATTGGCAGCAGCAGCGTTGCTGGCTGTTTTAAAATTTATTATATATATATATATATATATATATATATATATATATATATATATATATTTGTATTTGGACACAATATCAAGGTGGGTCCCAAGTGGGTGATTTACTTCGTTCACTACATTTTTTTTTGACTTGAGCAGGGTCCAATAGGCCCCGACTAGGTCTGGTTTGGATGAACAGGGATCCCACGGTGGGTTTCAAAAAGTTTTAACAACCGGGCATTGTTTCCCTTAGTGCAGTCCACTCGAGACTCGGATCTACCTCATTTTTCGGCCCATGGTCTAAAATGGTCTGGAGAAACAAGTGGATGGCATGGATTAAACATATACATCAAGTTGGGGTCCATGAGTGGGGATGCCCCTCCCCACGTCCGCATGCAGTGACGTGAGGATGTGTTCCCAACCCACCGTCACCTACATACAGTGAGGTCCTCCTGATGGTTGGATCAGCCCCATTTTTAGGCTCAGCGGTCCAAATGACCTGGGTAAAGAGGTGGATGGTGTGGATCTAAGGAACAAATCAAGGTGGGTCCCACAAGTGGAAACCCACCCCAACTCTTCCATGCAAAGCGTCATTGACGCATGGGCTTTCCAACACCCTTGCACCTCACTATGTGGCCACTTGGGATATGGATCGGCCTAATTTTTGGGCCTAATGGCCAAAATGATCCGGGGAAGCGGATGGACGGCGTGGATGAGACGTGCATCATGGTGGGACCCACGAGTGGGCCCACACGGTGCCTTTCCAAGGTGAGCATGCTGCTGGGTAGCAGTGTCCCTAGATGCTGTCTGCACCCAGTGGCAGCAGCCGCTGCCACACCCTCCCTCTCGTACCTTGCTTTTAAAGGGTGGTGGGGTCCTCCAAGAGGAATCTACTCCGTCCATCAGATTTGCCAGCTCATGGTGGGCCAAGGAGCTTTGGATCAACATGATTTTAAGGCATTTCCACCATTCAAATCTTCGTAATGCAAACCATAGGTTAGATGGGAATTTAACATCACGGCGGGCCACACAAAGTAGTTCACGTTGTGATAGCGTGTGGGGCACGCTCTCCAATAGCATGGCCCACTTGTAGGCCCCACAACATCATAGAAAGGAAAGGATCCTGCCATTGAGGTGGGGCCCAGCCACTATGGGGTCCCCCGTACACTCCATACATGATCAAGGTGGGTCCCACCCTTGTGGGCCCACAAAAACTGATAAATCACAAAAAAATGGAGGATTAAAATCCTCCCATGCACCCACAGCGACGGATGAATGGCTCGGATCGGCAATCGGATGGTTCACCAAGCTCTCCACCCCTAATCTCCTCTAATCTCGTCTCCTTTCTCTTCCACTTACCCTCTTGATCTCTCCTAATTCTCTCTTAAGCTCTCTATTTTCTCTTAAAGATTTCCCTAATCTTTCTTTCTCTCTTAATCTCTCCTTAATTCTCTTTAATATTTTTCATTCTCTTAATCCCTTTCTACTCTCTTGCTAGCAAATAGTAGAAATGAGAGGGAGTTAGGGGATTTTGTGATAAAACTTTTAGGATAGGGAGGGCATTAAAAGAAGATGGAGGGGTAGAATTGGGAGAGAAAGAAGGAGAGAGGGATGTCTAAGCATGGGCAAGGCAGGGGTTGCTTTGACTAATGGGGAGAGAGAAGTGATGGGTTGATTAATTGATTGATGGATTTGACAACATTGGGTTTGTGCAAGTAGGGTCCACATGTGTTGCGTAGCCCACCTCGGATTGTGCCAAGACTGCAACTTCTAATTTAGGGATCGCAATGCGGCGTGCCGTGCGGCGTTGGAATCGTAGTGCCCACGCAGTCGCTAGGGTATAAGTTTCAGGGTGTTGTGGTACTGAAATAGGATCGCGATCAAAACTCATCGATCTAGTCCGCCAGAAACATGCCGGCACTGAAAACAAAGCGTACGGTCGGTCTCACAAGGTTATGAGTCTTACAAGGTTCATCTCCCAGAAGACCTCGAGGCTTCATTCATAGATGTACTCTCGAAGATTGAAGGAGCAAAAAGCCTAAAAGATTTTACACCTCTCAACCTAATTGGGGTCCCTACAAAATTTCAGCCAAAATCCTTGCCAGAAGATTCTAAGGGATGCTTTCGAATGTTATCTTCGAAAATAAGGGAGCCTTTGTGTCGGCGAGATAGGTTCTAGTTAGCACCCTCTTCTCCCGTGAGTGTATTAACTCCAAGTATTAAGAAGTTACTAGTGGGATTGTGTGTAAGATGGACATAGAGAAGGCGTACGTTCATGTGGGGTAGGATTTCCTCGATTATATGTTGGGTATATTGGGTTGCGGTAAAAAATGGAGGGGTTGGATTCAGGCTTGTGTTGGTTTGGCAGTCTACTCTGTGTTGGTTAATGGGTCGCTGAATGTTTTTTCTTTTCTTTTTTCTTTTCTTTTTAGGCATTGAGGGGTATTTGATAGGGTGACTCCTATCTCCTTATCTCTTCTTGATTGCAGTAGAGGTTCTTAGTAGGGGGAAAGGATTCTATGGTGTGGCACGTGCATAGCTCGGGTTGCTTCTTTGTCCGTTCCTTCTATAGGTTACTTCGGGAACTGCCCTGGTCTTCAACCTCTTGCCATCCCTTTCATCCTCGAGAGTTATGGCCTTCCTGTCCAAAAAGAGATCTATGATCCTTCCTAATATTTGTATTTTGTGTGTGGGCGATGTGGAATCAATTGATCATATCATTATCCATTACCTCTTTGTGTGGAATATTTGGGATTGCTTTCTAGATATATTTAACTTGGCATTGGTGATGCCGAGGTTGGTGGAAGACTTTTTTTTTGGGGGGGGGGGGGAGGGTTTGGAAAAGAAGGTATAGCAATGTGGCGGTGTGTTCTTATGACATTGCTCTGGGTGATTCGGAGGGAGAGGAATGACCGTTGCTTCCGAAATAGGAGTGCCTGCATGGATGAGGTAATCAGGAAGGATAAGTTCGAATTGGTGGGATGGGCCTTCCTTTTGTTGTTGTTGTTGTTGTTGTTGTTGTTTTTGGGATGGGCCTTCCATGTAGAGGAGTGAATGTTGTCAATCTTTTCTCCTTTTTTGTCTTGGTTCTTTTGGGTTACGTTCTTTCCCCGCCTTGCCTCTGCTTTGGCGTCTCTCAATGAATTTTGTTCTCTCTCTCTCTCTCTCTCTCCAAAAAAAATAAAATAATAATAATAAATAAATAACTCTCTCTCTCTCTCTCTCTCTCTCTCTCTCTCTCTCTCTCTCCAAATAAAATAAAATAATAATAAAAAATAAATAAAGAAGTTTGATTTGCAATCTGAAGAAGTTTGATTTGTGATGGAGGAGTTAGATGAAGGAATAATGGCTGCTGTCTTCAATGAATAACATATAATATTGAAAATTAAAAGTCAAGGGTATGGACGAGGGACCCCAAAAATCATTGTGTATGAGAACAATGGCAAATCTGCTCGCTTATTTGATAATGCAAAAGCGTCAATTACAGTGTTTTCCTGCTTGATAGCTAGTGTAAAGAGTGCCAATCTCTTTTGCTACAATAAGAGCAAATTAAGCTCTGTGGCTGGTCAGCAAAGGATGTCAAAGTTGCATTTTCCACACTAAAGCTGGAGAGATCCGACACATAAGAAGCTGCCACCCCCTTGATTCTTGAGACTAATTTCCATGCAGCAGGAAAGATTTGTTGGATCCTCTGCTTTGTTTGCCATGGATGAGATTCTAACTTCATAAGTGGGAGAGCTATGTTATGATTAAAAATCCATGTCACATTGAACTCCTTATCTAGCAGAGTATGCATTGAGCAACCCTTTCTCATCCTACTTTTCCCAGAGACCATCTGTTCTTTAAAGATTTTTTGTATCCCTCTCTAAATTGTGGAGTCGCCACTCTTGAATCGCTTTCCGCTATCCCATTCATTCAATTGCTTTCTAAATGTCAGCGATTTCCTTCATCTAATTGCTGACCAATCAGTGATTACGCTGTCCGGATCCAATTGCTGAGCTTCGTAATATTATCATTCCTCTACAGTTCATCTCTAACTTATTATTTCACTGAAATCATTGTTCTCCAGAGGACATCGATTCTGTGATTTCCTCCTTTAAAATTGCTGCCTACAGCTGTTCATGTTTTTTTTGCTCATGCGTCAGGATCATTGCTACTAGATCAAACATGAGACCAGCATCTTTCCAAGAGGTGAGATGCAACAGATGGTGTTGTAGCCAAGAGAATAGATTTGTCCTTATTCCAGATGCAGAAGTCCCCATATTCCTTGAGCTAGCAGCCGCCCTGTCTGGAAGTCACTTGGAATTGCCATGTTGTGAATTTAAAGGAATGGTTCTCTAATGTAAACTTGCCAACCCACAAATAGTTATTTTGAATAGAAGGAACATGCAGAAAACGTCTTAAAGCTAAGGCACCAGATGTCACTGGGTGAGTAGCATCACAAACATTGGTGATCAAAAGCCGAGTGCAATTAACAACCATGGCACAATTAAATCCATGCTAGGGAATGGGATGAGACAAAATACCTACATCTCCAGTCAATGCAATGTGTGGCTTGTGTTTGGCTACCGATTTGGATCAGCCAGGAAATCAAGGGTCATGGTCTTGTGGAAGGCATTCAACCAGAGAATTTAAGGGTCATGGTTGTTCTCTTGTTGAAGGTACTTTTACATGCTACGTAATACAAGTGTTGCTGTTGCAAGGAAGAGAAGTGTCATGACCATCCATAAATCTGGTAAACAACTTGACCAGGTCACTAGACTAAGGGGGTCCGTTAGTGTTTCCAATAGGGCATATAGTGTGTGGAAAACTAGGAAGTCAGTGTTGGAAAGCACACAACCTTGGTTGACGTCTGTGTTGAAATGATGCTCGACCAGCACAAGCCCTTCAAGTAACCATGACCAAATCGTCCTTGACAAGGAGAAATGCGACCAGATCCTCATAAAAGTTGCCACCACACCAAGCAGCAAGGGTAGAGGAGGGTGTAATTTTCGGTAAAAGTAAGAGAGGCATGCATGCCTCCTGATAAGAGTGAGGGTCTGAAGCTTGTCAATAGTAGGTAGGAAATAGAAGACTAGTGAATCATAATCAGGTCCAAAACCATTTAAGGGCTATAGAACAATTGTCCTCATCAGAGACCAGTTTGGCAGTTATTGAAAATGGATGTTAATGACAGTTTAGAGTCCTTTTGAAAAAGTCTGCCTTTCTTCATTGACAATTGCCCATTATATAGGTAGATTACAAGCTATTTAGGGAAGAAATACAAGCTGATCTTCAGCCCCTACCATATATACATCTATCTAAATATACTGTACAGCTAATATATCCTAATTAAGGAAGGAATAAATCTGTATAACTGTCATATCAGTTGAAGCTGTAGATATTAGCTGTAAATCTGCTATTAGCTGTAAATCTGCTGTAGATATTAGCTGTAAATCTGCTGTAAATCTGTAAATCTGCAAAGCTGTAAATCTGTAAATCTGTAAATCTGTAAAGCTGTAAATCTGTAAATCTGTAAAGCTGTAAATCTGCTGTGTAGATTGATATTTCCTTTGACATCCCCCCTCAAATTGATGCTGGTAAATCGACAAGCATCAATTTGCTAACGAGAAAATGATGGCGCTGACGTGGCATGGATTTTGTGAAGATATCGGCGATCTGCAAAGTTGTGGAGATATGTGGAAGAGTGATGACTTGATGATCATAGGCTTCCCTGATTGAGTGACAGTCAACCTCGATGTGCTTGGTGCGTTCGTGATAGACTGGGTTTGCGGCAATTTGGATGGCACTAGTGTTGTCAGCATGGAGTGGAGTAGGATGTACGGGAATGAAACTGAGCTCTGTGAGGAGACCACGCAGCCAAATGATCTCGGAGCATGCTGCAGACATGGCTCGGTACTCGGCCTCAGTAGATGATTTGGAGACGTGGTCCTGCTTCTTGCATTTCCAAGAGATAAGGGCATCACCAAGAAACATACACCAGCCGGTAGTAGATTTCCTGGTGTCTGGGCAGCCAGCCCAGTCAGCGTCATTATAGGCTTGTAGCTGAAGTGAAGAACCGGAAGGGAAGAATAAGCCACGAGTAGGTGTCCCAAGAATGTAGCGAATTATGCGGTGGACTGCAGATAGATGGAGATGCCTCGGTGCTTGCATGAATTTGCTGACGGTATGAACAGCATAAGAGATGTCTGGTCGGGTAATGGTTAGATAGATAAGACTACCAACCAACTTCCGATAGGTAGTAGGATCCTCAAGAAGCTCCCCTTCGTCACGTCGATATTTCACATTAAGTTCCATGGGGGTGTCAACCGAAGTAGCGTTGGTGAGACCGGCTAGCTGAACCAGATCTTGACTATACTTGTGCTGATGCAAGAGGAGACCGTGCGGCTGATGATGCACCTCTAAACCCAAGAAATAGGTGAGCTGGCCAAGATCTTTCATGTGAAATGTAAAATTCAACAAAGTCTGAACCGCAGAGATTGCCTCCAAGTCAGAGCCAGTGATGACGATATCGTCCACATAAACAAGGAGGACGACGATACCTGTGGATGTCCTTTGTAGAAAAAGAGAGGAGTCATACTGACTTTGAGTGAAAGAAAAACTAAGCAAAGTGGATCGAAACTTCTCAAACCATACTCTTGGTGCCTGCTTCAAGCCATACAAAGAACGTTTCAGTTTGCAAGCATCAGTAGGTGAGGAAGTGGGCATACCAGAGGGAAGTTTCAAGTAAACGTCTTCCTTGAGATCACCGTGGAGAAATGCGTTATTAACATCCATTTGATGTAAGGGCCAGGATTGGGATGCAGCAAGAGCGAGTATAGTTCGGACAGTGGTCATTTTGGCGACCGGTGCAAAGGTCTCATCATAGTCGAGACCATATTCTTGTTTGTTGCCAAGTGCCACTAACCGAGCTTTGTAACGATCTATGGACCCATCGGAATTAAGCTTGATAGAAAACACGAACTTACTGCCAAGGGGTTTCACGGAGGAGGGACATGGAACAACATCCCATGTTTGGTTTTCTTCAAGTGCGAGAAGTTCGGTTTCAATTGCTTTTCGCCAACACTCATGCTCCATTGCCTGTTTATAAGATGAAGGAAGAGAAATAGACGACAAAGTGGCCGTGAAGGATGAAGGAGAAGAGAAACCAAACCTATCTGGGGGTCTACGAACCCGAGTACTGAGTCGGAGAGAGGGAGGTGCAGGTGCTGAAACAGGAGCAGCAGTCGGGGAAGAAGCTTGAGGGGGCTTAGGAGGTGCTGAAGGTTGGTGGGAAGTGGCGGTGGAGCGTCGTCGATACACTAGGAGAGGTTTAGAAGGGACTGGATCTGCAAGAGAGTTAGGAAACATAGGCAAAACAGAAAATGAAGGAGAAACATGATCCTGATGGGTAGAAAAGAAATATTGATTTTCGAAAAAAATCACATTTCTAGAAACTCGAATGCGACACAGATATGGATCATAGCAAAGAAAACCTTTCTGCTGTACTGAATATCCTAGAAAAGCACATTTAATTGACTGAGCCGTAAGTTTTGTGCGTTCATGTGCAGGAAGATGAACATAACAGACACAACCAAAGGTACGAAGGTTAGAATAAGTTGGAGGGTGACCAAATAACTTGGTGAAAGGTGAGTCATGGTTCAATGTGGGAGAAGGCAATCTGTTAATGAGATGGACAGCAGTGGAAAGAGCTTCACACCAAAATCGAGAGGGCGTGGAAGATTCTAACAGAAGAGTGCGAACCACATCAAGAAGGTGACGGTTCTTCCTTTCAACCACTCCATTTTGTTGAGTTGTAGAATGGCAAGACCGTTGAGAGATGATGACATGATTCTGTAGGAATTCCTGAAACAAATGAGACATATACTCACCCCCATTGTCGGAACGAAGGATTTTGACATGGGCCGAAAATTGTGTCTGAATATATGCATGAAAAATCTTAAAAACAGAAAATACTTCGTCTTTGGAATGAAGGAAATAAATCCATGTGAAACGACTATAGTTGAGTCGTCAATAAAAGTGACAAAGTATTTGTAATTAGCATGCGAAGTGACTGGTGCCATACCCCACACATCACTATGTATCAGATCGAAAGGTTTGACAACATGCGGTGTGTGAAAAGGAAAGGGTAGAGTTTTACTTTTGCCAAGTCTGCAAGAATTGCAATCAAACTGAACAACACTAAGAGATGGTGTTTCATTATTCCCAAGAAAACCAGATTTCAATAAAGCATGAAGTACATTAGAGTTTGGATGTCCGAGACGTTTATGCCACGCTCGGTAATCAACATGAGCAGAATTACAAGCGACAAAAGGCAAAGAAAAAGAAGACAAAGGAAATTGAAGAGGAAAAAGACGTCCCACTTTAGGCCCCCTCGCGATCATCCGCCCTGACTGTTGATCCTGCACAACACAACCAGATTTAGAAAACTCTACTTTACAATCATTATCAACTAACTGACCGACAGACACAACATTGGTGGTAAGATCGGGAGATACGAAGACATCAGTGAGAGAGGAGGAAACATCACCAGTGGCCGTGATAGGTAAATGATTGCCATCAGCAGTATGAATTTTGAGATTTCCAAAATATTTGTTTACATTGGTAAGAGAAGCAGCATTGTTTGTCATATGATGGGAAGCCCCGGAATCAAAGTACCAAGGAGATGATGTAGTGAAGGGTTTACCTGAGAGTCTTAAAGCTGAAAATGCCGAAATGATCATTTGTTGAATCATGTCAGGGGTCACGGGTTGGACTGAAACGGGAGCAGGAGCAGGAGCACTTTGTGTTGTATTCACCAAACTACCCGCACTAGAAGAGCCAACTGAGACAGTATATGCTGTCTCCGATTTCTTGGGGGGTCGAGTTGGGCATTCCTTGATGATATGGCCATCCTTTTTGCAATAGTTGCAGAATTTTCGGGGACAATTTGCAGCATAATGACCAAATCCCTTGCAACAGAAGCACTGAACAGTGCTCATATCCCTGCTTCGTGGCCAGCCTTGTGCTGCATAGGCTACAGGAACAGATGTAGATCGTCGTTGTTCCATGGTGGTTTGAGTGAGAAGGCGCTGTTCCTCGCGAAGAAGATCATTTAGGCATGTATCCAAGGAGGGGACAGATTCTCGGTTCATAAGATTGGATCTGGTGCCTTCAAATTCAGACCTTAGTTTCATTAGAAATTGATCCCTCTGAGTAGTTTCATGGACAGATTGAACAGAACTAAGACCTTCGGATGGTAAGTCAGCATAAACTATATCAGTGTATTCAGCCCAAAGATTAGTGAATCTAGAGTAAAAATCAGAGATAGAAAGACTATCCTGTTGGAGAGTGGCCAATTCATGTTCAAGCTGGAAACGACGAGCAGTGTTTTGTTGACTGTATTCTTCAGGTATGTCCACATCTGAGCTGCAGTCTGAGAAGATCGAAGGTTCAAGATGATGTTGGGTTCAACGGATCCCAAAATCCATGCCATAACTTGTGCGTCCTTGACTTCCCACTTGGCGTGTCGGTCTTTGTCTTTGTCTTTGTCAGGAGCTAGGTTACTGCCATCAACATGTCCCCACAGCTCCTTACCTTTGACGAAAATCCTGAAATGAAACGCCCAAGCAGAGTAGTTCTTGCCATTGAAACGAATCAAAGAAACATCAGACTTATCGGAAGACATGAGGTCAACAGAACTAGAACAAGAATAACCGAGACTAAGAAACTTGAGAGCACGAGACAAATGGAAATTTAGAGCTATAGCTCTGATACCATGACAGTTTAGAGTCCTTTTGAAAAAGTCTGCCTTTCTTCATTGACAATTGCCCATTATATAGGTAGATTACAAGCTATTTAGGGAAGAAATACAAGCTGATCTTCAGCCCCTACCATATATACATCTATCTAAATATACTGTACAGCTAATATATCCTAATTAAGGAAGGAATAAATCTGTATAACTGTCATATCAGCTGTAAATCTGCTATTAGCTGTAAATCTGCTGTAGATATTAGCTGTAAATCTGCTGTAAATCTGTAAATCTGCAAAGCTGTAAATCTGTAAATCTGTAAATCTGTAAATCTGTAAAGCTGTAAATCTGCTGTGTAGATTGATATTTCCTTTGACAGTTAAGAGTAACTTAAAAGTTTTGATTCGACCTAACTAGAAATAGAGGTTGAATCATGCTTGCAGGTTTGTAGTTGTGACTTTAGTTGAATGCATGAGACTTGGATTATTGAGGAAGGACCGTTTCCAGAGAGAGAGCCAGGGATCATAGGAAGTTTTCAAACCAACAACCTGAGCAAGTACATCCTTGTGAATAGCATTTATCTAACTATGAAGTTGTGCATCATTTTTTACCCATAGTTAATAGGCAGAATTTGTTGGCAGAAGGGAGTAACTGGACGCCCGAAGAAAGAAAAGGAGAACAAAGCCAAGAATGTACCCCGTAAAGATAGTTGGAACCATTTGCACGATTGAAACAAGAGAGGCAATAATGGGAAAGCAGGGGATGGAACAAACAACACTCTTCATGCCCTTTTTTCTTTCTTTCTTTCTTCAGCACAGGGATGGTTGAGGTGCTAGTGACTAGAAGAGGTGTGGTTGGGTAGTGAGGTGGTGGGTGGGGCTAGAAGACAACCAAAAGAGGAGTAAAGCTCTGAGACAACTAAAAGAAGGGTGGTGTGGTGGTGAAGCATTGTCAATGGAAGAAAGGAGGTGAGGCAGCCAGCTAAGGGATGATCAGGTGGTAGACCGGAGCAAGAACCACTGCTGAGATGATTGTGGTATCGAGTGTAGGGAAAGAGGAGGAGAAAAGAAAAGGAAAATAGAGAGCCATGATTTGATGCAATGTGATACATGCATATGCATGCATACATACCTGCATATACATACATACATAGTGTGTGCGCGCTTGCGCGTGCATGCATGGGTGTGTGTGGTAAATACTAATGTTCCCACCCTCATGGGGATGTTAGCAACGTCACCAAGGCTATTAAATGACACACGGTATGATCAATCATCAATTTGGACTGTCTGTTCATTCATATAACTAGGAGCAGTGTTCGAAGTATCGGTATCACTACAAGTTCCGCTGGCCGGGGATACGGAAACAATGTCGATATCGCCGATAATATCGCTGATAACTGGAAATGCAGGGAAGCAAGGGAAAAATGATGGAATTTTCAATGAAACTTAAGGAGATGTTAAAATGTACATATTTGCATATTTAGAAATAAAAAAATTGCAAAAAGACTGCGTACATAACAAGTTTCCATTTAATCGGGGCTTAAAGGCATGTCTTGTTGTAAGAAATTAGTCCATCCATCCCCTCCGGCCTATTTAACCATCCAACCTTCCATTCAAACATCCATCAATATTGCAAAATATCAACAACACATGATTTTTACCAAGAAATCATCAACAATTGGAAAGGAAACGAAAGATTGTGATCTCAGTATCTCGCATGTTGTGATATCAATAATATCGAGATATTATCAATGACAAATTAAACACTACATATAACCATGTGCCCATGAAAAAAATTGAAATAATTTTTTATTCTAATGAACAAAATTTTGATGATATCAATATGTTGGCGATATTATTGAAATATCGTTGATACATTTATGATTAGTGTTCGAAGTATCGGTATCGCTACGAGTTTCGTTGGCCAGGGATACGGAAACAATATCGATATCTCCGATAATATCGCTGATAACCGGAAATGCGGGGAAATATGGGAAAAACGGTGGAATTTTCAACGAAACTTTAGGAGATGTTAAAATGGACATTTGCATATTTAGAAATTAAAAAATTAAAAAATTGCAAAAAGAATGCATACATAACAAGTTTCAATTTAATGGGGCCTTAAAAGCATGTATTGTTGTAAGAAATCAGTCCAACCATCCCATATGGCATATTTAACCATCTAACCTTCCATCCAAACATACATCGATATCGCAAAATATCAACAACATATGATATTTCACCTAGAAATCATCAACAATTGGAAAGGAAACAAAAGATTGTGGTCTCGATATTGTGTATGTTGCGATATCGAGATATTATCAATGACAAATTGAACACTACATACAACCATGTGCCCATGAAAAAAAGTTGAAATAAAAATTTACTGTTGAAATAAAAATTTTGTATTGAAATATCGTCATTACACTTATGATACAAGCATTACCTAGAATTTACATAGTCGAAAGTATTGGCGGTACATTGGCGATATTGATGCAATAGCTGTACAAGCGACACCTAGAATTTACATAGTTGAAAATATTGGCGATTACAATAGTGAAATTGATATGTTGGTGATACTTAGCGATACATTGCTAATACCTGAAATTTCTAATACTATCAGCGTTATCGGTGTCGCTACTAGTGTTATCAGTATCGCTGAGCTTGAGATAAAGACAATATCAGAGATATTTCAATAATATCAGAGATAATTCAAACACTGCTTATGATACAAACATTACCTAGAATTTACATAGTAAAAAATGTTGACGATACAATAGCGATATTGATGCATTGACAATACAAGTGACACCTAGAATTTACTTAGTTGAAAATATTGACGATTACATTAGCATTGTTGTCAAATGCGATCGCATATGCGCATATGCGATGGCATTTGCGCATATGTGATCGCATATGCGCATACTATGGATCGAATCGCATATGCCATGATGGCATATGCGATCCTGGCAAGTATGCCATGGCATACTTTTATATGCGATAAATATGCGATCGCATATGCGAGTATGCGATCGCATACTGCATATGCGATTGCATATTTCCTAATAATCAGAGGGGAAGCAATTTTTTTATTTTTTATTTTTTCAATTTGGAGAACTTTTGCCTATAAATAGACACTCATATCCCCTCCATTTTCACTATTCTCTACTCCAAAGCTCTAAATCTATTACTCTCTCTCTTACTCTAATCTCTCTACAATTACTTTAAGTATGTTTATTTTTTGTATTTTATAAGTTGTGCTTACTTTTTGTAAATTAAGCTGTAAGTTATAACTTGTAAGTTGTTTCAAGTTATCCATTTATCAGTAAAATTTCTTTGCTCGAAGTTTGTAATAATTAGTTCTCTTTTAATGTAGCTTGATTGTTTTGTTAAAATTTGTATAATATAATATAAGTAATTAAATATATAACTTAATGAAACACTCAAACTATAATGAAATAAGTAAAATAACTCAATCCAATCATGTGTACTAATTAGGCAAGTTTTTCCTATTTTTTTAGATTTTTTTCATTTTTAAATTTTTTGTTTCATTTTTAAACTTTTTATTATTTTATAAAAAATATGCCATGGCATATGCGATTGTGCGATCGCATATGCGAACGGCATATGCTGATTGCATACAATGGCATATGCGATATGCCAACATTGTACATTAGTGATATTGATATGTTGGTGATACTTAATCGATACATTGCTAATACCTGGAATTTCTGATACTACCAGCGTTATCGGTATCGCTGAGTTGGAGACAATGTTTTAAATATCGTTATCGCGTAAAGTATCACACCCTTAGGATATGGATAAATATCGGTTGTATCGCGTAATGTATCGCCAATATTGGGAATCATGGGAACACGGGCAAATTGATCGAATTTTTCAATGAAACTTTAGGGTTATTGAAAAGACATCAAAACATTACCAAAAGAAAAAGTACACATAATTGGGGTTTCCTTTATATGAGGTCCTAATATATGTGCTTTCCAATTGAACTAATGCAACTATATTCATATAATTTATAAACGTAAGAAGACACGTGTGGAAACACAAGTAATGCATTTAAAAGCAAAAGAAGAATCACTAGATCAGGTTTGATGTTTAATTTTGTGTTTAGATATAAAGATTGCAACTGATTTGTGAGATACAAAGATTGTAACTGATTTGTGAGAAATTGAGAAATTTTATTTTTTCTCAATTTTCCTCAACTTGGCCCATCTCCCCCAAATCTTGAAATCAAAGTTCCAAATCCATGATTTTTCATGGAAAACATGAAGAATCGTAGATTTGTAGCCATTTGACACTAGCTTAACATGATTTACAACAAAAACATTGATCAAAAATTGAAAATGCTCACTGGATTGAATAGGTGGGATATATCGGCACTACCCATGCATTTCGTATCGCACAGGTGGGATACCAGATATATTGTGGGATATATCGGCTGATATTGTCGATATTTAAAACACTAGCCGGAGATAAAGATAATATTGGAGATATTTCGATAATATTGAAAATAATTCAAACACTAACTAGGAGCAACCTATGGTGCAAAAATCACGCTGAAAGGACGATCCTAAACATCTAACGAATAACATGGAACATGGACAATCAAGATTGAGCAGAGAAACTAAGTAGGTCGTGGTATCGATCCCTAGCGGGGGTGGCCAACATGGAGTGCGTGTACTGACATGGGTGTGTACTAACAAGCTAAACCCTTAACACCCCCCCCCCCAAAAAAAAAAGTAGGTCTAATCATCATCTTGAAACATCTATTTGATAGATCCCACTTCGTATTACTTCCAAATCCAAAGTAGCGCTTTGGTTGTATGATTGTAAACATGCTACTATGGCTCGTAAAAAATGGACAATTATAACAATTTGGCCTCATAAAAAGGGTTAGGATCAAGGTATTCAATAATGGTAACGATGGTGGCTATAATGACAACCACCCATTACCATTACGATTTTTTTTTTATTTTTTATTTTCCTCCTTCTTCCTTTTATTTTGTTTTATTTTATTTTATTTTTTACATTTGAAAAAAAAAAAAACTGTATTGGGCTTGTAATGGCCGTTCCTGGGCCATAACAGGGCATTTTTTCCTTAACAGCCATTACGACCAACGTAACGGTTCCTAATCATTACCATTATATAACGGCTGTTATCATTTTTTTAATACCTTGGTTAGGATCATACGAGATCATTAGGAATCTTGCACCATAGCTTGCTCCCAATACTACTATTGAATGGACCACATGTTGATGATTGATCATCTCATGTGTCCTTTAAAAGCTTTGGGTATGTTGCAAACCTCCCCATGAAGTTGAGGATGTTAGCATTCCTATCGTGGATCTAAACTGTTCATTTATTCATACAAATGGGAGCAAGCCATGGTGCAAAAATCCCGCCAATTGGATGATCCTAAACATTCGATCAATAGCATGAAAAATAAATAGTCAAGATTAAGTAGAGAAACAAAATGGGTCCTATCATCATCTTGAAACATCTATTGGTAGGATATTTACAATAATGCCATCTTGGCAACACTTTTCCCTTGCCACATGCAATTGTAGTTAGTAAGAATTGTCTACATTATTGGCTTGTGCCTGTATGCCAATGAAACCTCAGATTTATACATATTTCACTGTATGTCAATTAGTGTATTAGGCCTTATCATTATTTGTTGAGCCTCCGTTCAGTCCTTTCTTCATAGTTTTTTATTTTCCTGATCTCTTACAGGCTCTCTCTCTCTGTTTACTATCATTTTCTGTCATCATGACGCTGCTTCGATGCTTTTATTTTGTCACTCAATAAAATGCAATAGTTCTAAGCGGTTGATTCATTTTCAGGTACCGAGGCAAGAGAATGAGAATAGACTATTTCATAGTTTCCGAGCAACTCAAGGATCGGATCATTGCTTGTGATATGCATGGGCAAGGGATTGAGTTACAAGGTATGATTTGTGCTCTTGCTCGAACATATCACATATAAGGGCCTGTTTGGGGGGTACCATATAACATCAAAAATAAGGGCCTGTTTGAGGAGTACCCACTCAATACGAGTGCTTGACGTGCCCACCACACATGCACATGTGCACACACACATGAACAAACACACCAAAGCACCAAATTGAAGGGAAAAAAATAATAATAATTTAAGGAAGAGAGAAATTTCAGCTTGGAATAGCCAATTAGCTGCTTTTGGTGCATCCAAATCTATGTTACCCAATTATCGGCTTGGGTATCTACTAAAGCAAGGATCAGGGTTCAACGGATCCTCAAAAACCAAATTCTCATGATACAAGTATAGACTGGATTGGTCACTAATTTTTTAGGGGTAAAGAAAAATTTATTAGAAACACCTAGCTGTAACCGCGAGACAGGAAATGAATACAACAGAAAAAGAAAAAGAAAAAGAAAAAAAGACAACAGAACCCCTAAGACCACCACATGCGGCGGTCCAAAAAGAAAGCTATCGAAAGATTGCCCACTCTATAGTAGTCGCTTTGACGATCCCCACTACTGCTTCCATCGATCTAGAGACATTCTGAAATGTTCTCATATTTCTCTCCTCCCAAACGGCCCACCACACAGCCAGCAGGGAAAGGTACCATATAGCCTAATCAGTGTTCCCTGTTGTACCCCTGTGCGAAGCCCATAGAAGGGTCCTAACACATCCCGGTCAACATGACCCACGACACCTCATACACAATGAGAAGATTCTCCCACACCTTAGAGGAAAAAGGGCATGAGATAAACAAATGATCAACAGTTTCCACATCTTGCATGCATAAGCGGCACATGTTCGGAATAGGCATCAATCTCTTTTGGAGATTGTCTATAGTCAGGACCCACTTTCTTCTCACAAGCCATGTGAATGTAGCCACCTTGGGAGGGGCTCCATAGTACTAGAAATGATAAGCGTGCTCCCCTTGAGGCATGGTTATGCTTGTATTGCAATTTAACAGAAAATCGACCTGAATTGTGCGCACTCCAAACCATAGAATCCTAGTCCCTTGATGGAGTGACATGTTGTAAATGGGCTAAGAGGGAGATAAGATCTACCATTTCCACACCGGAGAGATTCCTTCTACAAGGAGGTGGCCAAGAGAAGGCCCACTTCTTGGGTAGCAATTTCTCATGCACAAGTCAGAAGACGGAGCAAGAAGAGCGAAGCTAGGGAAATCTTGCCTCAAAGGAGTATATCTGCACCAAGAATCCTCCTAAAAACGAATCCTGGAGCCGTCCCCCAAATTGTTGAATTTTTTAATGAAACTTCAGGAATTGTTAAAAAAGACATTAATACACACTTCTAAATCATAACATCTCAAAAAAAAAAAAAAAAAAAAAAAAAAAAAGGTGCACATAATAAGTTTCCTTTGTATAGGGTCCTAAGCTATGCGATATTTAACTCAACTAACTCAAATATATTTAAATTGAATGCATGACATTTATAAATGTATCAAAGACATGTATGAAAACACAACCAATTCATTGAAGAGCAAAAGAAGTAAAAATTGAAAAATATACATATCAATGATGTGAACTAGTTGTGGCCTAGACCCAAATAGAGTTGCGTGGTGGCTCGTAATCATCGTCTCCATCTTGACGGGGCTGGAAATAGTACTGCTCATCCACAAATCGACAATATTGTGCCCATAGGAACTAAAGAATGAGACAAATCCAAAGTTCAAGTGGACCCATCATGATGTGGACACGACCCTAGCGCGGATTGCCCACTGATAGCAAGGTGGCTACTAACAGTGCTCTGTGAGCGCAATCATGATGTATGTGTCCTATCTAGGCCATCCATCCATTTTTTCATACTATTTTATGGCATAATATAAAAAATGAGATGGATCCAAATCTCATATGGCCCACACCGTCCATACGTATTGAAAGCTCACTGTAGGGAATGATTAAAAAAATGAAGCAGATCCAATCTCAATGGACCATAATACAAGAAACAATGGTAATCGATCATTAAAAACTTCTCGTGGGCTACAAAAGTTTTCGATCAATATGATATTTGTGTGGTCTCTTCATCCAGATCTTTGCGACCTTATCAACAGGTTCGATGCAAATAAACATTGCAGTATGGCCCATGTAAGATTTGGATCACTACTGTTTCTTGTAGTACAACCCACGTAAGATTTGGATATGCTTCATTTTTGGGATCATATCCTGAAATGAACTTTCAAAACTGTTGGACGGTGTGGATTTAAGACACATACATCACCCTGAGTCCCATAATCAAGGTCCCACCCACCTCCGTGGATCCAAGTCTCACCGACGTGGATTTTGTGCAAAAGCCTTTGGCAGAAGTTCCTGCACTGGGAACCTAGGTAAGCCCACTGTGATGTTTGTGAGAAATCCACTCCGTCCATACGTTTTATGAGCTCATTTTAGGACATAAGGCCAAAAATGAGCCGGATCTAATACTCAAGTGAGCAGAAAACTTGAGAATTGAACGTCCACAGTTGAAATATTCATGGGGCCACAAGAGTTTTGAATCAGGTTAATATTTGTGTTTTCAGTTCATCCTAGTAGGAATGATATTATGAATGGTATGGATGGCTTGTAAACATCATTGTCGACCCCATGGAGGTTTCAACGGTAGAAATTTCCCTACCCACCTTTTCCTTTAGTGCGGCCCACGTGAGTCTTGGATCCTGCTCACTTTTTGTCTGAAGTCATAAAATGAGCTCACAAAATGGATGGACGGAGTGGATTTCTCACAAACATCATGATGGGCCCCACATAGGTTTCCTGCTAAAGCTTTGGCAGTTAATCCGCGTCAGAGTCTCACCTAATCCCTCCCATGTGGATAGAAGCAGATTGGCTAGTGTGTTGATGTCACCAAGTTCTGTGGGTCCCATCATGAGGTATGTGTTATATCCAAACAGTCCGTCCATTTGGCGAGCTAGTCGTAAGGCTGGAGCCTAAAAAGAAGGTAGATCCAATTATCAAGTGGACCACATTGCAAAACGTAGTAGGGGATTGAACGTCTACCATTGAAACCATTTTGGGGTCACAGAAGTTTTGGATCAATATGATATTTGTTTTTCCTCTTCATCCAAGTATGTGTGACCTAAAAATGATCTCACCAAATAGATGAACAGGGTTGATATAATAAATTCATCATTGTGTGACCCATGTAACATTGATCTCCTTTGAACCATCGGTACAACTTGGAGTGTCAGCGCTCGTCTTTGCGCCACATGTAACCACACATTAAGTAAACACTGTGGGGTCCACCGTGATTTATATATTTTATTCACTCCTCCCATCCATTTTATCAGATAATTTTAGGGCTTGAGCCCAAAATTGAAGCATATCCAAATCCCAAATGGACCACACTACGGAAAACAGTATGAATTGAATGTATACCATTGAAAATTTCTTGAGGGCCACAGAAGTTTTGGATCAAGCTTATATTTATGTTTTACCATCATCCATGTTTTTGTGATCTTATGAACAGGTTGGATGACAAATGAACATCATTGTGGGGCCTAGCAAAGTTTTAACAGGGGAAATCATTATTCCCATTATTTCCTAGGGTATGGTCCACTTGAGCTTTGGATATGCTTTAATTTTTGGCTCAACCCCTTAAATTAGTTGCAAAAACGATTGGGCTCTAAGATTTCAATGAGATCTACCTCCTTGACCTCAAACACTTTCTTCTTCCAAGTATTCATCTTTTCCTTGAGAAGTTTTAATTTATGATGAAGTATGAAACCTGTCGATCCTGCTACTTGGAAAGACTACCACCACCTGTCTACTAGCTCGAGAAAACCCTTAGATTCCAACCAGTGTTCAAAATATCGGTATCGCGCAATGTATCGCACCCTTGGGATACAGATACGTATCAGTTATCGCACGGGATATATCACTTTTTGGGAAACATGGAGAAACATTGGGAAATGGTTGAATTTTTCAATGAAACTTCTGGGATTATTAAAAAAGACCTTAATACACACTTTTAAATCATAAAGTTTCAAAAAAGAAGTGCACACAATAGATTTCCTTTGTATAGGGTTTTAAGCTATGCGCTGTCGGATTGAACTAAGACAACCATATTCAGTATCAACCCCATCCATCCGTTTTTCCATATCATTTTAGGACATTATCCAAAAAATAAAATAGATCCAATAATCAGGTAGACCATACCATAGGAAACAATGGTGATTGACCATTAGTGGGCCACAAAAGTTTTGGATCAAGCTGATAATAGTTTTTTCTGTTCATTCAAACCATAAAATTATCTGGTAAAATGGATGGATGGAGTGGATAAAATACATGAATTATAGTGGGCCCACAAAGTTTACAAAGTACACTGCTCACTATGAGATCCACTTCCCACCACACGGGGGTGGGGCGCTGACGTACGCAAATTTCCTGCTAAGTTCCTTCGCTCGAAACCTAGGTGGGGCCCATTGTGATGTTTGTAAGAAATCCACCCCGTCCATTCGTTTTTGGAGATCATTTTAGAACTTGAGAGCAAAAATGAGCAAGATCCAAGACTAAAGTGGGCCGCACTAAAGGAAAAGGTGGGTAGGAAAATTCCTACCGTTGAAACCTCCCTGGGTCAACAGTGATGTTAACATGCCCCGTTCATAACGTTATTCCTACTCAGATGAATTGAAAATACAAATATTAGTCTGATTCAAAACTTATGTGGCCCCACAAATATTTCAAGTGTGGATGTTCAATCCTCACATTTTTGGCACACTTGAGTATTAGATCCTACTCATTTTTTACCCCATGTCCTAAAATGATCTCACAAAACGGATGGATGGAGTGGATTCCTCACAAACATCATAGTAGGCCCCACTAAGGTTTCAAGCGCAGGAACTTCCCGCGGAAGGCTTTGGCAGGAAATCCATGTCTAGTGCTGACGCTCCTCGAGCTCAAGTTGTACGAACATTTCAAAGTTACATGACCCCACAATAATGTATTTATTATATCTACACTGTTCATGCATTTTGAGAGATCATTTTAGATCATGAACCCAAAAATGAGTCATATCCAAAGCTTAAGTGGACCACACCACAAATAGCAGTGGAGGACTGATTCTCACCATTAATACATTCGTAGGGCCCACCATAACGTTTATTTTCCATCCAATCTTTTAATTAGGTCACACAGACCTGGATGAAGAGGAAAAATAAATATCATATTGATAAAAAACTTCTGTGACCCCCAAAAGGGTTTCAATGGTAGACGTTTAATCTACCACTGCTGTTTGCAGTGTGGTCCAGTTGATCTTTGGATCTGTCTTATTTTTCGGCTCAAGCCTTACGAAGAGCTCGCCAAATGGACGAACGGTCTGGATATAACACATACCTCCTGATGGAACCCACAGAACTTGGTGACGTCAACACACCAGTTATCTCGGTGGTGTGCGGTACTCGATTTCGATAAGAAAGGCTTGAATGACCTTTTTTAAAAGCAGAGAGGGTTTCGGCTTTCGAAACCCTAAAATTTCTCCCAAATCTCATCATATTGGCGAGGATTTCTTCGGATGTCTCTCCAAAATCGGAGATTTTATTTGCGGTAACCTAGGAACGACGCTTCGATTCAAATGGCCTTCCGATCATGGCGATCTCTTCTATAGGTACCGAAATCGACCCTCTAATTTTTTTCCCGATTTTTTCGGATGATAACGCTATCCTGAATTATATTTGAGGGTTTTTTTTTTTTTAATAACTTTTTGGTCTCTTTCGAAGGATTTCGTATCACTGGACCGTGATACCGATAATATCGGCCGATAGTATCGATATTATGAACACTGATTCCAACCACATTAGCTCAAAAGTAAATGGTTTGGGCCCCCCAACTACTTGTATCTGCCTTAAGAAGTATGGATTTATGATTCAATGTGGGGTCGAAGGAGACCTATTAACCGAAGCAAGGGGAGTTTCTCCATCCAAGCCAACAAGGCTAAGAATGTATCCAAGCGTGGCAAAATAGGAGGGTCCTGCCCATTAGACGAGGTAAACTTAGCACCTTGCATTGGAATATCGACTAGATCGAAACACTGGATCCATCCCGTGAAATCCTTCATGCTTTTGGTTAGCCGATAGCTTGGTGACTTCTCATATGTGAACCGGGTGACATTAATGTCCCCCCTGTTAAAGTCCCTTGATATACATTGATATACCATCCTCTAATGGCTCAAGCTTTTAGGGCCTGTTTGGCCGGGCAGATTGGATGGGATTGGATGGTATTAGAGTGGATTGCACGAATTTCAATGTAATGATAGCTGCGTCAGTGGATTGGTGCAAGATCTATGGGATTGCTATATCTGGTCTGTTTGGCACGCCCGTTCAATCCCGGGATTAAACCTTCCAATCCTTTTCAATCCCTCGAACCAAACACGTCCCAGGAAATTTTGAAGGGATTAGGGTGGATTGGATGGGATTTAAAGGTAATGATGGTTATGTGAGTAGATTGTCTTAAGATCCATGGGATTGTTATATTCTGGGATCAGGATCCCGTGTTTGTTTGGCACGCCTGGCCAATCCCGGGATCTATCTTCCAATCCCTTCCAATCTGCCTGGCCAAACTGGCCCTTAAAGAAAATGGTTGTTTGACATGGAATCAGAGTGGAAGGTCATGTGTTCGAATCTCGAGAATGGCAAATATGCCTCCATAATATATTCTCCCATGGGGGGCCATTGTTTATGGTGTGAGTCAGTGTCCCTCCACCCTGGCCCGGTATGTTCTCATGTGGAGTTCCACCCCATGTGTGGGGGAGTGTTAAAGTCCCATGATATACATTAATATGCTATCCCCTATTGGCTCGAGCTTTTAAAGAAAGAGATTGTTCGACACCCCCCTCCCAAATGCACCAGGGGATCAACCACCTTATTGGAATTGTCTTCAACTCCTACAATTTGTCTCTCTAATCTACTTTGCACGGGCCATAGACTGAGGTAAAAAACCATCTGAACACAAACGCAACTTCGTAGAGGACCACAGAGACTGAAACATCACTATTTCGACAAGAAACAAATGCATTCAATTTGGGGGAACTTATTTTACTCAATAATTAACAAAAGAAGAATGAAGAGAACAATCACAATATTTGTTTAATCTGAATTCATTTACATCCTTTATCTCCTTTGATTCCAAAGTAAAGCGTTTACATAATTCAATACAAATATTAAATGTTCAATATTAATTTCTGTAGCATTTCAAATCGCATCATGATCTCCAGTATGGAGATATTGTTGTGTTGGAATAATATCCATTCCGATTGATTCCATGCTTCTGAGAAGATACTTTGATCTTTCAACTCAGATTAGAGTCTCTTTTGATCCCTTAATAGTCATCGCTTGAGCTGACTGTCCATACAATGGACCCCTTATGCAAGCAGAGCTGTTGTGCGCCCACATGGTTGTGCGCCCACTTGGTTGTGCCCCTACATGGGTTGTGCGCCCACATGGTTGTGTGCCGCACAATGGTCATCTCCAATACCTGATTCCTTCTGAAGTCCGGATCTCTCTCTGCTATCCTGGTATTGCTCCATTGAATGAATTATAAGGGGTAGTGGGGTATTTACAGCCTTCCGCGCGTGTGAACTCTTCACCGAACCCGTTTTGCGCTAACCCTTTGTGCGGTCATACCAGTTGTGCGCCGCACAACGACACTCCTACAACAACTTCTGTTGTGCACCGCACAACCATAGTCTTCAGTCATCTTTTGTTGTGCGCCGCACAACTCAATGATGTAAATTTTGACTTCTTTTTAGGAATCTTCTTTCCTTCTTTTGATCAATTTTTATGCCTCAACAATCACCTTGCCAAGCTATCTTCCATCCCCCAAATGCCTAAGTTTCAAGCCACCGCAATTCCCCCAGATGAACCCACTGCATCCAGACAGATAGTCTTTCAACTTCTTTCTCCAAATTAAGCCCATGGTCACCGTATCAAAAGAGGCCATCTTGGTTTCCTGAAGCGAAATGATTTGAGCTTTCAATTTCTTACATATGACTTTGATTTGAGACCTTTCTGCCTAGTAGCCCAGGCCCCTGATGTTCCAGTTGAGAATATTCATTGGGATACTGACCTCACCCTCCTATCCCTTAGGATCCCATTGAGATTGCTTCTTGTTTTGTAGTTAATTGTGCTTTCAAGCCTCTTGAGCTCCCTCTGCCCTTTCTAAGTTTGTCTTGTAGTAATTTTGGAAGCTAGAAGTCTTCTCTGCTAAAAAAATTGGAGCACCTCAGCATCTTCATCGCGTGCTTGGAAAGACAATCTCAACTTCCTGCCCACCCTATTGATGATGCCCTTGGTCCAATCTAGCTCCTCTTCAGATGTTACAGTGCCCTCAGGGTCCCTATCACCTAAGATGGCCGCCTTATTCCTTTGGGCTTCCCTTGCTACTAGGATCACCACTCTTTCAATAGAGGTTTGCAAAGGTATAACATCCAATGTCTCCATCATGTCGTCACCTGAGCATGGTAAAGCGTTTTCGCCTAGGGGATTAACTGGAACAATCGGCATAGCTTTGGAAGCATCGGCAATGCAACCATTCACCTCCATTGTGCCGTCCTTCCCATCCCCTAAAGATGCCCTTGAAGAACAACCTTGGAGGGAGTTGTCTTATTTACCTCTGTTGAGACATGGAGTAAAGGTTCTCTCGTAAAACGATCAGTTTCTATCGACACTGGAAGAGAGAGAGGTCATGTTGCATGAGGATAGCTCTCAGACCCCCCCTTGTGTAGGGTAGAATACCAAAAGACCATTCTCAGTTGGCTCGTGTGCCATGCACAAGTCTCTAATCTCAACCCTTCTAACTCTGGCTCGAGACGCTAGAGAAACGTCTATCGATGTAAAGGAGACACGTGGCACGGGCTATGAATTTGAAGAAGTAATGCATGGTTCAAGGGCGGCACATGTCATTGGCATAGACGATGCATATGAGCTCTAGATCCAAGCCAAAGTCTTAGGCAAACTAGATGGATAGCATGCCCCCGTGTGAGCCTTCTCCCGTTTCCACATAGTTGATTAAGGACGTAGCACACCCGCTTGTCACTCTCACAAAGCACCTCGCATCTACAAAAGGCGAAGATCATGCCATCTATCCACCGACCTCCTGGAATCTCATCAACGACGTACACATTGCATTTGCACCCCCACCTTCTAGTACTTCACCTAACGATGAGACTGGAACTCCTTCCTGAGAATCGTTTTCGGCGATACCAGGATGCCGTGGTGCTTCCCCCCTCTGCCACGGGGAGCCCCACGACTCTCTTCCTTTTCCACCCTTTGCTGAATACGAACATCGCCCACTGTGGGGTCGATAGACTATGGTGCCTTGATTGCCCTTCTCCTTCTGATACTCAGGCGATTAGCGCTAAGGTCCTCATTGACTTCAGAGCCCTCATCTATGGCCAACACTTCCCCCTATGCACTCACCAATGGCTATGAAAGCATCCTTATTCCATAGCTCCAAAGGGATGCCCCAAATCAAAGAACTTGGCTACAGGTCAATACTCATAAGTATAATCATGATAAAATGGTTGTCGGACAGTATCAATGCAAGCCCTAAGCATACTTTAGGCAAAGTGTCCCTAGAATGCCTGAAACGCCTAGGCACACCATTGGAAATTCAAGGTGTATTTTTTAAAATTTTTATTTTATATCATAAATGTTATATGTGTGTCCCACATACAACCAGTTGTAGATGAAAAAAGAAGTCCAACAAATTGCTATGTGGGGCCCAACATGGTGTATTTATACCATCTAATCCTTCCAACAAGGTTGCCCCATTAAGAAAATAGGATGGCCCAAAAATCATGACAATGATGCAACTAAGCTGGAAAGTGTATACTAGGAGAAAGCATCACCTACAGATATGAAGATCTAAAGAAATCTCACAAATCTGAAAGGTTTGACAACTTTGACTTTCTATTCAAAGTCATCCTTTGACTGTTGACCAAGTTATCATATGGGAAATATTGGTCTCATTTGGTAGGCCTTGAAATATTCTTACGAGATCCATTTCTGTTTTTTAATTTGGATTAGTAGTTTAATAGTTAATGAGTATTTTAATGTTAGTTTTGGTGGGATGTGTATTTATCCAATATGGTTTAGTAGGTCTTCTTTTGGTGCCTGGAGTTTATTTTGTCTATAAATACTTGTTGTAGATTAAACTTTTAGGGCAGCTTATTATTAATTGTTTTTCTCAATAACAAGTTTATATGAGAACTTTGAAGTTCTGAATGTTTGTATGCATGAGTGTGTCATATCTCAGCACATGAAGGGTGTGTGATATTGCTTACTAATCGTCGGGTGAGTTATATCCTAGAGGAATGTTTGCTATTTCTGTTTTTCTTTTTCTATTTTTATTTGTTGATTTTTTCCATGAGCTCCATCTGGAACTGCATCAATTGGTATCAAAGCCCAGGTTTTCCTCCACAATGATTGCTAGAAGTGGGAGATCTTTCAAAAGGAAGATTGATGAGGGCTAGTTGGAAAATTTGTTGCTAGAGATTACGAGACAGCTAGATGACATTGGTGGATGACTGGCTGATGTGGAATCTAGAGTTCTGGGCACATCAAAACAGTACGGAATAGATGAAGGAGCCTCGCACAATCCTGACTCTCTAACAAAGAGCCACTTGAATAAATTTAAAAAAACAGGGTCCACATGATAATAATGAGCGTCCTCGACTTGAAGGGATACATTCCAGGGTGAGTAGATCACCAACTCTTAGGGATGAAAATAGATGGTCATATGATCCAAGGGGAGGAATGTAAGATTGGGAACACAATGTTTTCAACTACATGACCTGAGGTTACCATGATCATGTCGATGATATCACGTGAAAGGTGAACGTCGATGTTCCAACTCTGAAGGCAATCTCATTCCAAATCTCTTTCTTGACTGGTTATCTGCTATAGAAGATTATTTCGATTGGGATGGTACGAAGGACAAGAGTAGGATACGGTTGGGATGGTACGAAGGACAAGAGTAGGATACGGTTTGCTAAGATGAAGCTCAAAAGCCATGCTCGAATATGAAGGGGTGTTGAGAGAGAATACGGGTGAATGGTCAACTTTCTATAGAACATTGGCATGAGATAAAAAAAAAGGTTGAAAGAAAAATACCTACCCATGGACAACAGTGGTATGTTGTATGACCAGCTTCTTACTTTAAAGCAATGTGGGCTTGGTATGGAAGAATACATGCAAAAATTCAATGAGGCCACTATTAGATGTCAGCTCATGGAGGATGAAAGACAAACCATCTCCTATTTAAAAAGGCACTGAGATTCGACATCTGATTTGAAATCAGCACTCATTGGTGACGTTATCAAAATCGTTATCGTATCGCAAATCATAATAGAGTTTGAATAGTAAATCGTAAGATTTTTTAATATCTTCCTAAAAATATGAAGAATACAAATAAATCAGAAAAGAACTTAAAAATTCAGCAATCATCCTTTTGCCATCAATATGCACCAAGTAAGACCATGTCATGATAGTGTTATTCTTAAGTCTTTCAAGAAAATTTCCTTGAAAAAGATATTTCGATTTCTAACCATCACTCCACAATCATAACCAGTGTTCGAAGTATCGGTATTGCTACAAGTTTCGCTGGCCAAGGATACGGAAACAATAACGATATCGCCGATAATATCACTGATAACCGGAAATGCGGGGAAACATAGGAAAAACAATGGAATTTTCAGCGAAACTTCAGGAGATGTTAAAATGTACATATTTGCATGTTTAGAATTTATTTTTTAAAAAAATAAAAATAAAAAAAAATTATGAAAAGAATGCATACAGAACAAGTTTCCATTTAATGGGGCCTTAAAAGCATGTGTTGTTGGAAGAAATCAGTCCAACCATCCCATTCGGCCTATTTAAACATCCAACTTTCCATCCAAACATCTATCAATATTGCAAAATATCAACAACACATGATATTTCATTAAAAAAATCATCAACAATTGGAAAGAAAATGAAAGATTGTGGTCTTAATATCATGCATGTTGGGATATCGATAATATCAAGACATTATCAATATTATCAATAACAAATTGAACACTACATACAACCATGTGCCCATGAAAAAAGATACGTTGGCAATATTATTGAAATATTGTCGATACACTTTGATACAAGCATTACCTAGAATTTACACAGTCGAAAATATTGGCGATATTGATGCATTGACAATACAAGCAACACTTAGAATTTACATAGTGGAAAATATTGACGATTACATTAGTGATATTGATACGTTGGTGATACTTAGTGATACATTGCTAATACCTGGAATTTTTGATACTACCAGCGTTATTGGTATCGCTACCAGTGTTATTAGTATCACTGAGCTAGAGATAAAGATAATATTGGAGATAATTTGAACATTGATCGTAACCGTCCATAAAAGCATTCCAGATAAGTCATACATCAATTTGGTGTTTTGACTAGTTAAGAGATAAGAAATCATTAATATATATATATATATATATATATAGATAGATAGATAGAAAACTTTACAATTTAACATTGAAGGGAATATATATCATTTAATCTCTTATAAAGAACATAATAAAATATTTTACCTTTCCTAAATGATTCCTTTTTTAAAAAGGTTTTTTCCTAAACGATTCTTAAATTCCCTGCCAATTTAAAAGCATAAAATGAAAGCCACATGAGGTTTAAAATAGAAGAGAACATGTATAATTTGAATCATAAATTGTAGGATTCAAATCATAAATCGTAGGATTAATATAAAAAGGGATTCAAATATGGGATTCAAATCATTTTGCTTAAGATTCACCTCAAATCCTAAATATAATTGTAGGATTTTGACAACACTGCTTATTGGAAAAACAGCCTGGAGAAATGCTTTCACCTCTCCCTAAAGGTGGAACAAAAGTTGAAGGGATAGCCCTAGATGGCTTTTCTCTCAAGCCGGAGAGAGTGGACACCGGAGTGTTGTTGAATCTAATATGCTACCCAAGCCCAATTATTACCCTCAGCCCAGAACCAATAACAGTAAGCCGACGCCATCCTCTAATCCAAAAGGCAAATTCACCAACCCAAATCTGAAGAAAGAGACTAAGGATATTTTGTGCTTTTAAGTGCGGAGGGAAATGAGACTATGCTATGGAGTGTCCGAATAAAAAGACTCTTTAGATGGCCGAACCAGAGGATGAAGAAAATGGAGGTGGTGGCTGAGGAAGTTGATGGAGAAGAAGCTAGTGAGGAAGTGAGAGCTGCTGAAATTTATGTGATACCTCGCTTTTTGACTATTCATAAGGGTGCAGACAAAGATGGGTTGAGAACAAATATCTTCGTTAGTGGCTGAGGAAGTTGATGGAGAAGAAGCTAGTGAGGAAGAGAGAGCTGCTGAAATTTATGTGATGTGCCACTTGTTGACTACTCATAAGGGTGCAGACAAAGAAGATGGGCTGAGAAGGAATATCTTCCGTACTTGCGTTGGGAATCATGTGTGCAAAGTAATCATTGATAGTGGGAGTAGCAAGAATGTTGTTTCACTGGATATTGTTGATAGGTTGAAGCTTCCAGTGGAGAAACACCAACATTCCTATTAGGTAGCATGGGTAAACGACACAAGCATACCCATTACCAAGAGTTGTATGGTTTCTTTTAAAACAGGCAGTTATGAGGACTCCATTTTATGTGTTGTTGTCCTTATGAAAGTGATCCACTTGCTGTTTGGAAGGCCTTGGTTGTGTGACAAGAAAATCACTCATCAAAAGAAGACCAATACATATGTGTTTGTGAATAAAGGGAAAAGAGCCAAACTTGTGCCACTTAAAGATGATGAAAAGGGGGGTGAAAAGAAGACTGAAACAAAGAATACTTCTCAAGTTTTGCCTTTGCGCCAGTTTGAGGGTGAAGGGTGAAGATGTAGCATTTGCTCTTGGCTTGCACATGACCGACAACAAGCAGTTCATTCTCCCGAAGTGCAGAAATTGTTGTCTGATTTTTCTGACTCAGTCCCAAAAGAGCTCCCAAATGAATTACCTCCCATGATGGGGGATGTGCAGCATGCCATTGATTTGATTCCGGGTGCATCTTCACCTAACCTTCCGACATATCATATGAATCCTACAGAAGCAACTGAACTCAAAAGGCAGGTTAACGAGTTATTGAAGAAAGGCTTCACTAGGGAGAGCCTAAGTCAGTGTGCGGTGCCTGGTCTCTTGACTATTAAGAAGGATGCGAGTTGGAGAATGTGTGTTGACAGTCGAGCTATCAACAAGATCACCATCAAATACTGGTTTCCCATACCTAGATTAGATAATATGCTTGACATGTTGGCCGGATTGACTGTCCTTTTCAAGATTGATCTTAGAAGCGGCTACCACCAAATCTGAATCAGATTAGGAGATGAGTGGTAGACAACTTTTAAGACCAAAGATGGTCTATCTGAGTGGTTGGTTATGCCTGTTGTCTCTTTACAAGGAGTAGAAGTAAACCCGACTAAGGTTCAGGTGATATTGGAGTGGCCAGTTCCAAAAACCATGACTGATGTTCACAGTTTTCATGGCTTGGCGACATCTTATAAGCAGTTCATTTGAAATTTCAGTGTTATTATAGCCCCCATAACTAAATGTTTGAAGAAGGGGAATTTTGAGTGGACAAAATTAGCCACCAGGGTTTTTGAAATCATTAAGAAAATGATTGTAGCCCCAATACTCCAATTTCCAGATTTTAGCAAAGTATTTGAGGTTGCTTGTGATGCCTCACGTCTAGGAATTGGAGGAGTTATTGTCATAGGAGGGACACCCCGTTGCCTACTTTAGTGAGAAGCTTAATGAAGTTAAGAGAAAATATTCAACATGTGACATTGAATTCTATGCCTTGGTCTAAGCTTTAAAATATTAGAAGCACTATCTAATTAGCAATCAATTTGTGCTCTATTCAAATCATGAAGCACTGAAATATTTGACTTCATAGAAGAAACTCAGCACTAGACATGCAAAGCGGAGTAATTATCTCCAATAGTTCACTTTTGTTACAAAGCACATGTCGAGTGTGGAAAATAAGGTGGCTGATGCACTCAGTAGAAGAGCTCACTTGTTGATTTTCCTATTCACTGGGGTAACTGGTTTTGAACAACTAAAGACATTATAGTGAAGATCCAGATTTTGGAGTTATTTATGCAGAAATTACTACAGGAAAGTTATCTTAGCATCCACACTATATAGTCCATGATGTCTATATATTTAAGGGAACAAAATTATATATTTCTAAGACCAGTGTGAGTGAACAAGTAATATAGAATTGCATTCTAGAGGCTTGGGAGGACATTTTGGAAGGGACAAGACATCAACTCTTATACATATTTTATTGGCCTGGATTACAGAAAATTGTTGCAAGAACTATTCAGCAGTGTCGTGTTTGTCAACTTTCCAAGGAAGAAAACAAAACACTGGCCTATAAACACTTTTACATGTGCCAAATAAACCTTGGAGAGACCTTAGCATGGATTTTGCACTTGGTCTTTCCTAAGACCAACGCAGTTCATGATTCTATTTTTCTAGTAGACAGCTTTTCAAAAATGGCTCACTTTTTACCATGCAAAAAGACATCAGATGCCTCTTCCATAGCTAAACTTTTCTTTAATGAAGTTGTCAGGTTGCATGGAGTCCCTATTTCAATTGTTTCTGTTCACGACGTGAAGTTCATGAGCTACTTTTGGAAACATTGTGGAAGAAGATGAACACTAAGCTACTATACTCTAGTGCTTTTCATCCCTAGATTGATTGGTAAAATGAGTTGGTAGAAGCCTGGGTAATTTGCTAAGGTGTTTAATTGGTGAGCATGTAACAACATGGGATCAAATTTAACCAATGGCAGAGTTTGCATACAACAGTTCAGTAAATAAGAGTACTAGGAAGTCTGTCATTTGAAGTTGTTTTAGGGCTGAAAGCCTGAAACTGACGCAACCTATTGACCTTCTTCCGTTGCCACTTGGGGCTAGGCCAAGTGGAGAAGTTGAAGAATTTACTACACATACATAATGTGCATGAAGAGGTCAGAAGAAGAATTGCTACCAGCTATGCAAACTACAAAGAAAGAGCTGATGCTAAGTGGCGATGTGTCTTTCGATGTTGGAGACATGGTTATGGTCCACCTTTGACCTAAAAGTATCCTAAGGGAAAGTTCAAGAATGGAGTTGTCAGGTTGCATGGAGAAGTTAGCTGGACCATATAGAGTGAAGGAGAAGTTAAGGATCTAATATGCCTATGTACTTGAGTTGCCTAAGAATCTTCACATACATCCTGTTTTCAACATTGCAGATCTCACTTTCTATCATGGCCATCATGAAGACCAGACATGAATAATAGGCCATAAGGATGCCACATATGCCTAAAGAGCCGAAAGTGGTTGAAGACATCCTCGATGATCAAATATTTTCAATAGGGCTAGGAGGATATCGCAAGTTTTTGGTGAAGTGGAAAGGGTGTCCAATGACTGATGGAAAGTGGATCTCCAAGGAAGATTTGTAGCGATTTAACTCCAATCTCTATGAAGCATATCAAACTGCTACCTCACTGGAGACATGATCGTTCAAGCTGGGGAGAGATGATGTAACTAAGGGTTGGAAAGTGTCTACTAAGAGAAAGCATCACCTGCAAATATGAAGAACTAAAGAAATCTCACAAATTTGGAGAGTTTGACAACTTTAACTTTCTAGTCAAAGTCAGCCCTTTTACTAACCATTGACCGAGTCATTGTTGTAAAAATGTTGATAAAAAAAAATAAATAAATAAATATATATATATATATAGATAGATAGATAGATAGATAGATAGGGAAATACTCACCTGCACACCAGTTCACACGGAACTGGTGCGAACCTGTTTGAGAACCCATCATACGTGATGTGGATCCAAAATCTGAACCGTTCATGTGAAGCAGCACCTCGCGAAACCCCCCGGGCCCAAGTTTTACTTTGATCTAAAACTTTGATGGGCCATGAAAAATGAAAACAGTTTCCTCCCTTGATTTGCATCTCTTTGCTATGGCCCACCAGAATTTTAGATCGGGGTGAAAATTTGTCACATGGGGTTTCATGGGATTCCGCATCACATGGACCGTTCAGATTAGACACCCATGACACGTGTGCAAAGGTGCGCACGTGCATAGGTGCGCAGGTGAGCATGACTCTCTCTCTCTCTCTCTCTCTCTCTCTCTCTATATATATATATATATATATATATATATATATAATTTTGCAAAAATCCATGTTTTGGTGTTTTTAGGAATAGTCCTACATTGGAAAAAAGGAAAAAATTGAGTTTATATGAGAAAGGTGGAGTACCATAATGTTTATTTGTTTGGTCTATGGAGTATCGGGGCTTGCGTGTTCCATTGCAAAGCACTGGAACACCCGCACTCGGGCTCGGGCTCAGTGCAACGGCATGGGCATGTGAAGCAGTGTGGCTGTAAAGGCGCTAGTGGCGCACTTTACACTTAGCACATGTCGCAGAGGGGTCGCTCCTTCACGACCTTACGCGAACTGGTGCGACAGAGAAATAGGTCAGGTGGCTGGGATAAGAACTAGTGGTTTGAATGAGACTTGTGTGACTTTTATACAGGCTGGAAAAACTAGCCGTTGGAGTGAGGTGTAACTCCTCATGCACATAAATTCTGACCATGCAAATGCATGTGGCTAGCCCAACAGCTATAAACGGCTAGCCATTTTGTGTAAACGGCTAGCATGCAGTAGCTTTTATTCACATGCACAACGGTCAGAAACTGCCAATAACGGCTAGTTTCTCACCAACTAGAAAACGATCACATGGGTTAATGGCCCTGAACCAAAGCGGTTAGCCACCCCCCTAGCCTATATAAACAATGCCAAGATGGTTCTCAATCTATCACAAACACTCGAACCATACTCACATACGAACCAACAAGAAGAGCATACAATGTACTCATAGCAAGTCAACAAGGTTCATACGAACCTTAGCCTGAAGAACTCAAGGAACAGACTAGTGCAGTGGTCTACAATTCTCTCTTCTCTTTCTGATGCTGGGATTTTTTTCATTTTCTTTATTTGCTAGAAATTTGTGTAGTGAGTTCCATTCGTGGGTCTTCGTATTTGCTGAACGCAGATCCACACCCAGGCTCATTGTATCTTAGAAGTTGTTTGCCTGAAACGTTTCAGCATTCTCAATCTGATTGAGAAGGGGCAAATAACGCTTTAAGGACATCGTACTCTTACGTGCTTCAGCCTGTCCTGATATTTTTCAGTTTAATTATTTACAGAAAATACAATTCTATACTGTTTTTCACAACAGTCATCATATGGGAAATATTAATCTCATTTGTTAGGCCTTGAAATATACATACCAAATTCATTTTTATTTTCTAATTTGGATTAGTAGTTTAAGAGTTATTTCAGTGTTAGATTTGTTGGGAGGGGTATTTGTGTAGTATGAGAAAGTAGGGCATCTCTTGGTGTGAAGGGTTTATTTTGTGTTAAATGCTTGCTATATAGGTTAACTCTTAGGGCAACCTTTTTTGTTTTCGTAATAAGAGTTTCATACGAAAACTTGAAATTTTTGAATCTTCGTATGCTAGAGTGTGTAATATTTCTTCTAATCTCTCGGTGAGTCATATCTTGAATATTTACTATTTCTGTTTTTTTTTTTTCTTTTTTCCCATTTTTATTTGTTGGTTGTTTTACAAGGCTCCCATCTAGAACTGCATCAAATCACGTGAGCCACATAATATAAAATAATGGAGAATTGCCCAACAACTTTGAAATTCACGTTTCGGTCCACTTGATGGTTGGATCGACATGATTTTTGAGGCATCCCATTTCATTATGCACAACCATGTTAGATTGGTTGGATGCCATATATACGCCATAGTGGGCCCCACACCATGCACATACACACATACATCAATTTTTTTTAATGGTTAAACACAATTCTAAAAACTTGCATCTCCTTAAACATTCCAATGAATCCGCAAGACCCTATCATCTAATTCCTCAATTTCCCAAACCTAAATACCCTAATTCATAAGGTTCCTCTTTTAGCCTAAAAGGCTGATATTTTGAGATTACCCTTAAGGGTATGTCACAAAAATTTTCAAGTGGCCGACAAGTGCATGCCCGAGGGTGGCAACGCATCTTGGGCCCAAATGTGGTGGAAGTGGCCCAAAATGCCTATGCATGTTGCAACATGCCTTTAACTAATTAGACAACATCAATAGTGACTTTGTTTTTCAGTTGGCATCATTAACTACAAATTCTAAATAAATGGTAAATCTAGAGTTGAAATCCCAGCAATTTTAGATGTCAAGAACTTATAACGAGGGATCCCTTATCCTTACCAGTGTTCGAAATATCGGTATCGCACAATTGATCGCACCCTTGGGATATAGATATGTATCGGTTATCGCACAGGATATATCGTTTGTATCGCATAGTTTATCGCACTTTTTGGGAAACATGGGGAAACATTAGCAAAATGGTTGAATTTTTTTATGAAACTTTGGGGATTATTTAAAAAGACCTTAATGCACACTTTTAAATCATAAAATATCAAAAAAGAAGTGCACATAATAAATTTCCTTTGTATAAGGTACTAAGTTATGCGTGTTATCTGATTAAACTAAGGTAAATATATTTAAATATGATGCATACCATTTATAAATGTATAAAGATATGTATGAAAATGAGTCACATCCAAACATCAATTGGAATTCATTTTAACATGTCATTTTAGGGCATGGGCCGAAAAATAAGGTAGATCCAAATCTGAGGTGGACCACACCACACAAAATAGTGTTCATTGAATGATCATCATTAAACTATTTTGGGCCTATAATTTTTTTGGATAAAGCTAATATTTATGTTTTCCCATCCAGGTTTGTCAAACCTCATGGATAGATTGGATGGCAAATAAACATTACGGTGGGCCCTAAAAAGCTTCAATGGTGGACATCATTGCCACCACATTTCCTGTAGTATGGTACACTTGATCTTTCATCTATCTCCTTTTTGGGCTCATGCCTTAAAATTACTTATGAAAATGGATGGAGGGTGTGGATTGGCTGGTGTACCACACGAGGTATGAGCATGTGTCGTGCAAAGATGGGATGCGGATTTCCTACTAAATCCTTTCGCATGAGTGGGGCACACCGTGATGTTTGTGAGAAATCTACTCCATCCATCAGTTTTGTGAGATTATTTTAAGACTTGAGGCAAAAATTGAGCAGGATCCAAGACTCAAGTGGGCCGCACTAAAGAAAAAGGTGGGTAGGGAAATTCCTACCATTGAAACCTTCCTGGGTCGACAGTGATGTTTACATTCCATCCATACCGTTCATTACGTCATCACTACTAGGATGAATTGAAAACCCAAATATTAGACTGATTCAAAACCTATGGCCCCACGAATATTTCAACTGTGTACCTTCAATCCTCACATTTTCGGCCTACTTGAGTCTTGGATCCGGCTCATTCTTGGCCCTATGTCTTAAAATGTGTTCAAAAAACGGATGGACGGAGTGGATTTCTCACCAACATCACGGTGGACCCTACCTAAGTTTCCAACGCATGAACTTAGACAAGCGTCCACGAAATCGGATTGTGTATTGAGTTACTCAGTGCGCTTTTATCGTATTGAGTAAACTTAGTTGGACCTACTGTGAATGTATGTGGTTTATCCACACCATCCATCCATTTTTACTGCTAATTTTAGGGGTTTATACCAAAATTGAAGTAAATCCAAAGTTCAAGTGGGCCATTACACCGGAAACAGTGTGGAGTAATGATTTCCACCGTTGAAACCTTCCTAAGGTCCAAAGTAATTTTTATTTGTCATCCAACCTGTTCTAAGATCACAAAGACATGGATGAAGAGAAACCACAAACATCAGCTTGATCCAAAACTTCTTTGGCCTCCAAAAAATTTTCAATGGTATAGGTTCAATCAAAATGTTTCCTGTGGTGTGGTCCAGTTGAGATTTTAATTTGCTTCATTTTTGGGATCAAGCCATAAAATTATCTTTTAACATGGATTAGCGAAGTGAATAAAATAAAAAAATAACAGTGGACCCCACACAATTTACTCAATACACTAAGGGTACTGAGTTACTTAGTACGCAATCCGCTTCTGTCGTCCACGTTGTACAAACAGTTGAAAGGAGATCAGAGTTACATGGCCCCACCAATAATGTATTTATTATATCCACACCGTTCATCCATTTGGAGAGATCATTTTAGATCATGAACCCAAAAATGAGTGACATCCAAACCTCAATTGGACCACACCACAAATAGCAGTGAGGACAATGATTCTCACCGTTATAACATTCGTAGGTCCACCATAACGTTAGTTTTCCATCCAATCTGTTCATGAGGTCACAAAGACCTTGATGAATAGGAAAAACAAATATCATACGATCCAAAACTTTTGCAACCCAAAAGGGTTTCAATGGTGGACGTTCAATATCCAGCTGCTTTTTTCCAGTGTGGTCCACTTGATCCTTGGATCTGTCTTTCTTTTCGGATAAAGCCTTACGACAAGCTCGCCAAATGCATGAACGGTTTGGGTATAATATATACCTCATGATGGGACCCACATAACTTGGTGACGTCAACACAATCGGTGACGTGCGATGCACCAGTCCGTCCGCCTCCTTTGAATAAGGGCTCGGGGCCCTTTTTTTTCGAAGCAGAGAGGGTTCCGGAACGCCGGAACCCTAAAATCTCTCCCAAGGGCCGATGATTTCGGGGATTTCGACGGATTTTGCGCCCAAATCTCTCCAAATCAGAGGCTTCTATTCGAATCACCCATCAAACACAGCTTCCGATCAGGGCAATCTTCTTTACAGGTACCGAAATCTGCCGTTGAAAGTTTTTCTTCTTCTTTTTTTTTTTTTTTCATTTTTTTTCGGATAATTACGCTGTCCCAGGTGCGATATCGACGATAATATCGGCCGATATCTGAAGTTTTGGATTTTCGGTATCTTCCGGGGGTTATCGGAAGAGTTTCGTCTCGCTAGGGTCCGATACCGATAATATCGGCCGTTAGTATCGATATTTCGAACACTGATCCTTACTATTATCCTGCCCGGCGAGTATTCTATTTGTGTACTCTAGTTTGAAGGACTGGACCAACATAGATCTAAACGGTACCCGAGTTTAAAATATTAGTATTTGTGCAATGTTATATGGGTGACAGACAAACTAAACCAAGTTGTTCCGTAAAGGTAATGGTGATAGTAACAGCCACCACCGTTACCTTTACCAATGGGTTCTAACGGCCATTACAGTCTCTTTTTTATTTTTATTTAATAAATAAAAATTAAAAATTAAAAAATTAAAAAAATTAAAAAAATAAAAACACGTAAAAAACTTGTATACTGTTATGGCACACCATGAACTCAACCTGTCGATCTGTTTATAAAATGCTTTTGAGGTGTTGCATTCCATTCGGGATTTTTATTTCTCCATTATTTCTTTCTTCCCATATCATCTCTCTTGAACAATTGTGCAGGATTTTATGGAAGTGACCACTGCCCAGTTTCCTTTGTGCTTTCACCAACCACATCAGAATCCAACTCATGCTAGCTCACTCTCACAATTTGGCTGGCGTGTTTCTTGGTTGTCCCTCTTGTATTTTCTTATTGATAATTTCCAGACAGTTTCTTGTTTCAGAAGCATTGCATTTTGGATGGATACATCAGTATGTGGATGCTAAAATTTTCTGGGGGAGCCTTTTGAGGTTGAATCTTCTGTTTTCTTTTCATTATTAGTTAGTAGAGAAAGGATCAAATGCTTTTCTTTTTTGTTCCAGAACAGGACCTTTCATCCATTTGGTCCTTCTGTGCAGGTGATCCTGGCCACTGATTGCAGGATTCTTGAGGATCACAAATATGCAATTAGGAAAATAAATGTCCAACCACCAGATGATGAATGGTGTTCAGTGGAAAAGGTCCTCTAATTGATTGGATCTGACTGGTGTCATGTTTTGGCATGTGCCCCATCCTTGGTAGGGTGGAGGAGGAGAGAAATACGGCAGCGGTCCACATTCAACTGAGAAAAACCCAATGATTGGTTGCTGCGATCTTCTGATCTTGGAGATTTTTCGGTCATTGTAGATAATTGAGGGGAAGGGAGGGAGGGAGGGAGGGAGGGTCGTCACATCAGAGATGAAAACGCGCATACATATGATGTGCCAAACCTTGGTCCCCTATCCTGTAATTCCTCTCGTCAGGGACATGAGGAGGAATTGTATATTATGTGGCCCGCATCTTTTGAATAGTATTACACACTTTTAACTTTGGTTAGTGAGGCTCATGGTTCAGTAAATCTAGAACATTGCTCTAGGAACCCCACCATGGATGGAGCATGCCTTCAAAGATCTGCCAAATTGGGTGGATAGGGCGTTTTTCTCACTTTAATGTGGACCATTGTATTTGGCGTCTTTAAATGGAAAGATGATAATTGTTCAAGGAGATGGTTAGGGAAATACAAGGATGGCCCATGACTGGATAAGAACTGCCATGATTGGTGGCCAGAATCTTCTTATCCGGATCCATCTTAGTTGGATACAACATACCACTGCTCAGAATTGCTATAGCAGACTAGTTGAATCCAAGCCAGAATATTATAAACCCTAGCATATGTGGTCCTAGACTAGTAAATGTGATTCATACAAAAGAGTTCCATCGTTGCACATTATAAGCACAGCGAGACCCACTGTTGGACGGAAACTTCACCAAGTCGTACATAGTTGTTTAAGCCTAACCGAGTCAAGGCGAGTCAGAGTTGATTGATTTGCCACGAAAAGTCCAACATTACATCAGATCTATCACTCTGTCATCATGTGGGTGATCTTTCTATTCTTTGTAAATTCCAGGTTTATTTTAACATTCTGCATTAGTTTCAATTTTTCCCTTATGATTAAGGTTGATTTGATTTATGCTATAGTATGTTGATGCCTTTCATTGAATCTTGAATTACCATTTTTTAAAAAATAAAAAATTGCCATTATTTTCAAGCAGGGTCGAATGTGATCCTTCTCCTATTTACATGCTTTAGTTATGGGGAATCGATTATAGATTTTGTGCTGGTGCAATTATATTTATATTATTCATCTGTTATATTTGGAGGTGAAATGATAATTGGAATTGTGGTTGCTATCCCCCGGGTTTTCCTGAAAAGATTGGTACAGGTACTCTGCCCTGCATTTTTCCTAAAAGATCGGTACGGGTGCTTTGCCCAAAGCTTTTCCTAAAAGACGTGGGTGCTCTGCCCTGTGTTTTCCCTAAAAGGTCGTGTGGGTGTTCTGCCTTGGGATATTCTCTTTTTTATCATCTCCAAAAGTGGTCCAAGAGGGGCCTACGATTGACGTTGTGGCTCCCTACCCACGCGGCAGCATATGGGGCCTACTATGTTTATGGGTAGAAAACACACGACCAAAGTTATTCGCCCAAACTTGTGATAGGTAATCCATGGGGTGGGGAATCGAACTCGTGTCTATGGGGAGCAAACCCATGACCAAAACCGTTCACACAACTCGTGATGGGTTTTAGGGAGTGAAACCTCACATCTTTCATATCCTTAGATCTAAGTAAAAGGAAAAAATAAAAAATAAAAATGATCGAGGTAGGCTCATCCTTGGGTATGGATTTGACTATACTTATATTGGAGGTGAATGATATTCATCATTTAGTAAAGTTGTGTATTGTGCGCTTAGGGTGTAATTAGTTATGTGTAAACTATCAAACCTTAAGATCAAGAGTATTCTAAAACAGGAAAGACACTTAGCATAAAGATTAGTTTACCTCGAACAAAAATTCCATTTATAAATGGTATTTTCAAGTAATCTATTTTTTATAGATCGGGAAATAAATATGTATATGGAGTTCCATCGATTGATAAAATGTCATTTTAACAAAAAATAAATAAATTGGAGCATTATTTAATTTTCACCTACTTGGGAATCTTGCTCAGTAACCATCTTTTGTTTAGATTTTTCTTACCTTTTTTTAACTCTCTTTTAAAATAAAAATAAAAATAAAATTTAATGTTCTTTTTACTTCTTGTTTTTCTTTTTATCTTTTTTGCTTAAGTAAAACTTAAAACCAACAAAAGAATTTAGCTATGACTCATTTCAATTTGCATTCTTTTTTTCTTTTTTAAAATAGGCCCAATCAAATGAACGATATGAATCACTTAGAATGGCCCAACCATATCAAATATGTGTATAGGTGAAAATGTTCCTAATCAATATTAGCCATTGGATCATTCAAAATAAGCACTACCATATTAATTGGATCACTGAAAACATGCACTACCTTTTTTTATAATGATAACGGGCACCCCACAATATTAGTGATGTGGATCACAAAATGTAGGCCCAATCATTAAGAATGGCATAGATAATTAAAATGAGTTCAATCATATAAACGCTTTTGGACGATTAAAAATGGATTTAATCATATGATTAATTTGTAGCATTCCAAATAGGATGGGAAACATAATCAATTTAGATAATTAAAAATGGTCCACCATGGATGATTCATATTTGTGGCATTCCAAATGGGTGGGGAAACATAATCAATTTAGGTAATTGTAAATAGTCCACCATGGATGATTCATGTACCAGTCTTTTACACATGAAAAATCACAATTCAACATCCACCATGATATATCACGTCAACCAATTAGATTACTAAAAACAGGCCTTAACATATCAATCATTGGAAACATACCAATCATAAGAATTGGACCATTGAAACATGCCCCATTATATGAAGGGGAATCGTTAGGGAATATTAAAACGCGCCCAAGCATATGAATGGTTTATATCACTTGAAATGTGACCCAAATACATCAAAAGTTAGTGTCACCAATCATTAGACACTTAAAATAGACCAAGCATATGAATGGTTTAGATCACTTGAAATGGCCCAAACACATGGTTAGTGTCACTGAAAACAAGCCCAATCATTTGAACAACTTGAATCACTAATGATTGTTTGTACATGTAGCATTCACTAATTGGTTCTTTTACCATATGCTTTATGCAATCAATGGTTTGGATCATGATAACAAGCCCAATCATTGGAAAAGGCCTATAACACTTCATAGGGGCCATATAATAATAATTAAATCGATCACTAAAAACGGGCCTCAATAATATGAATGATATGGATCAACTTAGCATATCAATTGGCTTGGGTCAGTAAAAATGGCCTCATCATGTAAACTAGTTCGGATCATTAAAAGCGACTCCAATCATATGAAGCATTTTAATCACCGAATAAGCCCAATCAGATTAACATTCCAAATCCAATGAAATGGCCAAGCATGTCAAAGCTTTCAATCAACTAAAATACCCCAAGCGTGTCAAAAGTTTGGATCTCCATAACAGGCCAAATCATGTGAAAAGTTTGGATCCATTATAAACAAACCCAACAATATTTGCGAAGCATTCATATGAATGGTTTGGGTCAATGAACCCATCATTTGAATTGTTGGTAAACTGAAGAGGGTCCTATGAAATTAATAGTATGGATCACTAAGAACTGACCTCAATAATATGAATGGATCAACTTAACATATCCATTGACATGGGTCAGGGAAAGCAGCTTCAATCATATGATGATTTTAGATTGCTAAAAGCAGCACAACTCATATGAGGTATTCGGATCACCTAATGAGTCGAATCATATGAGAAAGTTCAGATCTACTAAAATGGCTCAAGCACGTCAAAGGTTTTAATCCATTGAAATGTCCCAAGCATGTCAAAGGTTTGGATCACTAGAAATGGGCCAAATCATATGAACAATTTGGATCACTGTAAAATGAAACCATGTGATTTGAATTGTTTGTAAAAGTAAATAGGGTCTTACAAAATTAACGATTTGGATCATTAAGAACTTGACCTCAATAATATGAATAAGATGGATTAACTAGACATATTGACATGCATCATCGAAGATGACTTCAATCATATGATGGGTTTTGATCACTAAAAGTAGCATGAATCATATGATGTATTTGGCTCATTGAATGAGTCGAATCATATGAACAGTGTGGATCTACTAAAATGGCTCAAGCATGTCAAAGGTTTCAATCCATTGAAATGGCCCAAGTGTGTCAAAGGTTTGGATCTCCAGAAATGGGCCAAATCATATGAACAATTTGGATCATTTGTAAAATTGAAGAGGGTCCTACAAATTTTACGGCATGGATCAACATAACATATCCATTGCCATGGATCATGAAAAGCAACTTCAATCATATGATGAGTTTGGATCATGAAAAGTAGTGTCAATCATATGATGAGTTTGGATCATGAAAAGTAGTGTCAATCATATGATGAGTTTGGATCATCGAATGAGCCAAATCATGTGAATAGTTTGGATCCACTAAATGGCCCAAGCATGTCAAAGTTTTTTATCCATTGAAATGGCCCAAGCATGTTAAAGGTTTAGATCACTATAAATGGGACAAATCATATGAACGGTTTGGATCATTGTAAAATAAAACTCGATCATTTGAATTGTTTATAAAACTAAAGAGGGTCCTACAAAATTAATGGTGTGGATCATTGAGAACCAACCTAAAATATTATGAAAAAAAAAAATGGATCAACTTAACATATCCATTAGGATGGGTCATGTATGGTAGTTCCAACAATATGATGAGTTTGATCACTAAAAGCGGCACGAATGCATTTGGATAGCTAAATGAGCCGAATCATATAAGAAGTTCAGATCCACCGAAATGGCCCAAGCACGTCAAAGGTTTTGATCCATTGAAATGTCCCTAGCATGTCAAAGGTTTGGATCACTAGAAATGGGCCAAATCATATGAAAAGTTTGGATCATTGTAAAAAGAAACCTAACCACATTAAGGATTTAGCTCACTACATATGGGTCAAACATATGTATGGTTTGAATTTAATAAAATGAGCCCACACATTGACAATTTCAAATTGGACCAGTTATAAAAATAGATTAGATCACTAGAAAATGGTACTCATAATACTTCATGTTTTAGATGACAAAATACAAAACCAGTGTAACGCCCTGAAAATCAGGGGTCGAGTATAACTCAGCTCCAGAGTTCTAAAACATCACTTATGCAACATGTTTAATGATGGTTGTATGTTGCCTGTATTAGTGCATAAACATGAAGTAGATTAAGCCAAATCAGCAAAACATAATCCAGGGATAGTGTAATACGCAAGCGGAAGACTGAAATGAACATATAAACTAGTGTAAGTCCCCAAAGTATGTATGCAGTGCCAGGTTAATATTTACAAGTGTTTGTCTCAAAATACAAGTATCAAAATGAAATAAACCACAACAATAATAACCCTGAATCCCCGTAGCTCAGGACACACCTTACATGAACCCACCTGAGAACTGCATAAAGGAGAATGCCTCCTCATCATTCTCATACTTCTGCTCTGCCTCGTGGGTCACATCATCATCTGAATCTAAGACAGAGTCTGGTTGGTGTTTAAACACCGTCCCAGAACGTGGGAGTGAGTGATCAACTCAGTGGAACTACATAGCAAAGGTTAACATGTTATCAATTCAATCAAGCAGTAATGATAAAGCAGTACAAGCAAACAAGTCCTAATTACTCTTGTTAATGCAAAGATGTATGAAGAAATGATGCATGCCTTCGCCTGCACTCCCTCAGCTCTTCATCTTACAATACGCATGACAACCTCTCACAGTGCTCCACAACGCCAAGGCACATGCAATGCGGTTCATGAACATGATTACCAAGTTCTTATTAGTCCTTTTCATACAGCAGGATTGGGAAGCTAAGGTACCTCCCTTATATCAATTCCCAAATAATGATCCATTTTAAGGTCGTTAGTCCTAGCAATTCTCTTACGATGTTGTGGGTCTAGGTCACTGCAAAGGGCTTGTCACCTTATCAGTGCAGGCCTAGTTTGTACTCTGGTTACTACGGAAAGACTCGTCGCCTTAACGCAGTCTCAGAGTACACTCGAGGTCACTACCACTCATACCCTACCAACTGGCAGTCTATTTTCGAAGGCTCGTCACCAACTCGACTGGGGACTATAGTCAGGCTATGCAAGGGTAGGCCGACAGCTCGAATACAGTGTCCCATACCACCATATTCGGCTCACGATTTGGGTTGCTCACTGGTCACTACGGGGAGGCTCGTCACCCCAGCGTAGGCCGACAGCTCGACCTCGGTGTCCCATACCACCATGCCCGGTTCATGAGTCTTAGCAGATCGAGGTACCAAGGTTAAAGGGGTTTCCACTGGTAAGTTTGGTATCTTAGGTTCAAGCAGTAGCATCCATATATGGTGAACATACATCGGGTCAATCGGGTTACTTGACGAGCTCGACTAGCACGAGCACACATCGAATTGATCGACATGAAGTGCACGAGCACTCCGTGTGGCCTAACCATTGTTGACAACCGAAGTACAACTCGGGCTCATTGAACACGTCCTGTGGGCGAAAACAACCTCAGCCACCAAATCAGAACCTGTTACCGATTGCTTGGACTATTTCATAGTCCCAACCACACTCAGTACCAACAAGAGTTCATGTGAGATAATCAAGCAGTAAGTAATTCAAATCCTACAACCATTTAAGCACTTTATGAAATACAATATAAACATGAATTTACACATGCATTTCATAAGTAATCAGACAATATAATATAAGGTACATAGAGGGATTTATGCAGATAGTTAGGGTAGTTGAGAACCTTATCTCAACGCCCATATACAATACAATTCACCAATTACTTACTCATACAGACAATTTATCAAACACTTATACTACACCTATCGACATACATGACATATGTTGATTTTTAACATATACTTGGACAAATCCTTCCGATAAGGAGTTGTCACATACACCATCATCATGCACATACATTCCATAGCCACGGTAGGCACAAATCATGATTTCATATTCATTCAATCATTTCAACAAACACTTAAACTACACCCTTCAACATACATGACGTACATTGGTCATAACATGTATTTGGGCGGATCCTTTAGCCAAGGAGTTGTTACAAATGCAACTATCCCCTATCTATGACAGATAATCATGGCAAACACAAATCCTAATTCTACACGCATTCAATCATTTCAACAAATACCTAGAATACACTATAGTCAATATAGTTCATATATATCTGAAACGCGAAACAAACGACACATTTGGCATGTGAAATAGCACCCACGTCAGTAATAAATCATTAACCAACATTGAAAGGCTTGAAAACTATAACCTATACGTTTATAGTCTGCACCTTACGCCGGTAGACACGTAACGAACTCAATTCGTCTGTTAATACATCATTTACGGCACAACGACAACCTACAGTACGAAATAGGTTAGCTATTTCATCTATTACACTATTTGAATCCCTAGAACGGATTAGGGTTAGGATTTCTTACCCAAGTACAGAGTCGGAATCATCAGATTAGCGACACAGATGTGGTAGCCAAGCCGGTGGAGCGATGGGATGGAATCCCAGGAACTCTCTCCCACTCTCTCTCTCACTTCCTCTCTCTTTCCTTCTCTCTTTGCTCTCTTCTCTCTCCTAGGTTTTCTAAATTCGTATGGAATGAGAGAGTGAGGGTTTAAGACCCTTATATAGGCCCAGAACTAACGAAAATAGCCCCAAGGCCATGGTATACTTAGGTTATAACCAAATCGGGCTTATTGCGATCTAACGGAGCATTTTTGGAGGTCCTTTTGCTAAATGCGGTCGGACTTAAGCTCATAGATATTGGATCTTGATCAAGTTAAGTTTTCAGTCCGATTGGGTTTACAGATCGCCCTTGGCAGACCAGTTTCAATTCAGCGGTCATCGAAACTCGATCAGAGCAACAAGTATATTGGCATATGTGGGCCATATTCCCTGAATCGAGGGTGAATTTGGGTCAGAATCCAATGGTCAGAATGCTTATAATCGGCGCGCAAATGACACGACTCAAATTACTTAAATTCATATTTAATTTCTAAATAAATTCACCTTTCTCACACTCTTCACTCCGAACTTAAGCAAATCGTCCCAGGACATTATCTGGACTTGATTTTTGAGGTGGTAGTCAAGTCCAACTAGGCAATCATAATTGTCTAAGTTTATCGCTACCAGACTTTCGACGTGCGGTTCAGGTTCGTTACAGAGTTTCTGAATGCTCCCGTGAGCAACTGGGTTTAGAGTTGGATCCTAGATTTCAGGGTAACGTAGCATTAATGATTCTACAAGTTTTAGGTCTTGCAGATCGTATTTAAAGTGATTAGTGCTAATTTCACAGGTAATCTAGTTTAACGCTAGTTAATCCTCGTTAATTTCTAAAGGATTTGGTCCTAAGTGGTTTCTGTTTGAGGTAGTGCTCGGGTTTCTGTATGGATTTTTTCGGGATGTTACAATCTACCCCACTTAAGATCAATTTCGTCCCCGAAATTGCCTAAGGGTAATAACTACATCAGCCTAGCTCATATTGGTCTACCCCCCTTAAAAGTTTCTACCTTTGAAGTTTTAAAAACGAATGTCTAATTCATTATTATCGTGCTAGGTGTTTGATGATAAAGTCTACTTAAGAGTGGTATAATTTACTCTTTATGATTGAGCTAATACGAAAGGACAGCTGTGGTAGGCTCAAATCCGATACGTCGATTGTCTGCCTGACCAGGGTAGACAACGTTGTATCCCTTCCTAATCCTGAAGGATCCTGGTCTTCTGCTCAATCAAAGCAGTGAGTCCTTGGTAATCACTCAGGATTGAGAATTGAGTTAAGCCACGAATGCCTCGTAGGGAGATGGTTCTGAAATTCTGAAATCTGCTCATCCTAAGTATTTAAGGGGTATTATAATTTATTAAGAGGTTTAAGCCTTATGTTTATAAGGTTGTCCTTCGGGTCCTGTTCAACGAGTGTTCTTATTCAACTTATGTTTAACTTGGTAGATAATAAGTTCTTCCATGGTGTTCATAGTTAGAAGACTAGGTTAGAAGGGTTTTCATTCTCCTAAAATTATATTCGCATGTCACCATTTTGATCATAGGCTAGGGGGTTAAGGGCAGATTACACTTTGGTTTTCTTAACTTTGGAAGGGAAGGAAGAGTCGAGAGTTCTAAAATATCTTAGAAGTTTGGAATGTTAGCGCCATAAGGCCACGGGATAGGAAAGAAGAGGGACATGTCCTCGACGCGGTATGAACCTTGAATCTACAAGGGAATAAGAAATTTATAATCCTTTACTATGGTCCACCTCCAAAATGAGCTTATGGAGTATTAAACTATAAAACCCAATACTACCTGAGGGTCTTAATTTAATTGTACCAAAAACGACAAAAAAAACATATATATCTTTACGTATAATCAAATTTAATCACAGGATAATTCCTAGTATGACTATAAATAATTCCTAAATAGACATCGAATACTAAACTAAGGTATAACCAGTCTATTGGTAACTCGAAGTTGGAGATTTTGTTTATATATAAATATTTGTCAACCCTTCCCTTATTTATTACCTCTACTTACCATATTATTTTTAATCCATCATTAGGCCTATTCTTTCATAAGAATTGGTTTAATACTTGGATCTTAGTTGCTTTCCTTCGACGACTTCGTTATTGACCTACCAAGGAAGATCCAGCTCCTATCTAGTGACCTAACTTTAAGTATAACCTAGATTAGTTTCCTTCGACTTCATGCCAGTGGCTATTAGCCCACCAAGCACCCATCATGCTTATGAGCGGGTAGACTATCAGGTCAATGCACACCTTTTCTGTTTCCTAAGTTTATCAGGCAATAATGTCAGAGAAGATCCCTGTCGCAGTAAGGACTCTCAACGCACTCATAGGGGTAGTGTTCAACCCCTAAACGCTTGACTATAGAGCATGACACTCTCAAAATAATGGACCCAATGTCTACTAATAGGAAAACAGGTGTACCTTGAATGTGGGCAGTGACCCCAAAGGTCCAAGGTGTTGCGGTTGTTGACTCAGATGTTTCAGCTACAAGTGCATGCACACGAGCTTGTTGAGGATGATTTGGTTGCGCTGCCACAGGTCGTTGAAGTGGCCTATTTTGAGGTACAGGCGATTGGTAATATGGCTGCACTGGTGGTACAGATCATAGAGATGGAGTCATTAAACCACGTGGTGGCTGACGGGCAATCTTCTGAGGTGGCGTGATACCATTGTCTTTCATCTTGGTAAAACAGAAAGGGTTAGTATGTCCCCCTTTGTTGCAATATGTACATCAACGTTTCGTTCGACTTTGCTGGGTCGGCGGAGCCACGAGCCTAGGAGGCAAGTCTACATGTAGCCTCTTACCTAGGACTGGCCGATGCTACAATTCAAGACAAGGCCTCGGGCCCATTGGGTTGCTTGTCCGGGAAACTCCGACACTATGTTGTTCAGCTTGTAGAGACAAGTTGACTAGCTCGACGTAATTGAGAATGTTAGCGCAACTCATTCGAGCGCGGATATCGGGCCGCAGCCCATCTAAAAAATGTCGCATTTTCATCAGTTCGTTAGCTAGGATCAAAGTAGCATGTCTAGCCAGCTCCATGAATCTGTTCTCATTTCTGACACGGTCATCCCTCCCTGTCGGAGGCGTAGAAACTCACCTTCCTTTTCATCATGGTATGTCAGGGGAAAGTACTTCTCATGGAAGCGTGTCTCAAAAGCATCCCACGTCCACACATGTCCTGAAGAAACTGTTCGTAGGATGCTGTCCCACCATAAACCAGCCTCCTTCTCGAACATATAGGTGGCTAGCTCGACTTGCTCTGCCTCATTGCAGTGTAACAACTTCAACATCTTAGAGATGCGATCTAGCCAGTAATCAACCTCCTCGGGTCCATGAGTACCCGCAAAAGTGGGAGGACAGAAACGCTGAAAGCGCTCAAAAAGTCTGTTGTTATTCATGTTCCTAGCAGGGTCATAGGTGAAGCAGGTGGAGTCGCCCCCATCGACTGAGCAAAGATACCAGCCATGGTAGACAAAAACTGCTGTTGCTGCTACTGGATCTGCTGCTGCTACATCAACAGCATCATCTGCTCTAGCCTATCAGGAGGCAGAGCGGATAGAGATGCATGAGGCGTCGATACAGACGCACGGTTGTGCTCGTGAACCGACGGTGTGATAAGTGGTACCAGAGGTGGTGTCACAGGAGTCGGCCCAGCAGCGGGGCCAGTAGTCGGCTAAGAATCTGGCATAAAATCAGAGTGAGAGGGGCCCGAACGGGGGTTCGCATGGCTATCGCTTAGGGGAGAGGCCCCGTCAAGCGATTCTCCCAAAGAGAGACGGGCTGAAGTCCTCGTGCCCTTAGGTGGCATACCCTACATACAACAGAGGGTGCAACTCGCGAGATTTAGCATACACACAAACCATCCACACAGCATTCAACATCTCAACTCAAGAAACATCATACATTTCATTTAACAAAATTGTCACAATACACGAGGCACAGCATTACATGGATCGCGACAGAGAATGCATGTGAGCTAACACAACTAAGGCTTCAAACTCTAAAACAACCACCAAACTACTATGCCTATAAAGGCTACACATAAGGACAAGCTAGAACACAAAACAAAGGATGACAACAAGTTCGACTATTCGTCGAAATCTGGTGATGGAGGAGGGGCACCCTTATCCTGCAGGCAGCACAGGATAGACTTCAAAGTGCGAGTTACTTCCTTAAACTTGTGTTTCACGAGGCCCCGCAGATTGATAATATCCTGTCGTAGGGTCACCTGGCCCTCCTTAAGTCTAACTAAATGGGCTTCCCTATTAGCCCGATCAGGATCGTGCTCTCGAGTCGCAGGAGGAGGGCTCTCATCCGTATCCTGAGCCTCCTCTTCTTCCTCGTCCTGCTCTTCTTCTTCTTCTTCTGTTTCAGCTCCACCTTCTTCATTACTCTCTTCCTCTTCACTCTTAGTCTCATCCTCACTTTCTTCAAGTAGGGCTTGTCGTCGTGGCCCGATATCCATCTGATTCAGAGTAGTCTCGGTGATGTAATGGATCGGCGCCGGCAATTCCGCCCCAAGTCTGTAGCCAAACTCGAGTGCAATCCTGCATATGAGTCGTCCGAATGGGAGCGATTCAGTCCTTCTATTCGAACGTGCAATAAGGACTATCTGTTGCAAGACATACGTAGGCACACACAGCTTCTCTCCCTACCCCACCTGATACAAGAAATCCACCATCAGGCGTGTGCACTCACTGTGGTTGCTCCACCTAGGATAGACGTTGAATGTGCAAATGTGGTGAAGCAGGCGGAAGTCATCCGTCATGTTGGTCGCCAAAAGGCTTCTGTTAGGCTGCCATTCAACCAGACGACTATAAAGAAACCGCGTGCGGTGATCCCTTTCATGCGCACTACTCAGATTCCTCTCACTTGGATGAACCTCGCCAAACGGCACGTTCAGAAGTCGGGATAGTAAAGTAACGTTGATTGTGGCCTCCCGATCTCTTCCACAAGGGATATTGAACTGCAATGGCTCCAGCGAAGGTTCTCGAATGTGGGCATAGAAAGCTCGGACAGTACCCGCATTTGCGCGGTATTCGCCCTCAAATAGCGGACCCACCTGGCCTCTTCCAGGCGCTCAAATAAGAGATATTCTCTAAATAGCCATGCATCTAAATGAGCTTCAAAAAGAACCCTACGGCCCTCATAAACTCCATGAGATAGCTCCGCCAACAAAGTCCTTCCAACGGGAGCCCGGGGATCGAGGTCCCGCTTTGTCTGAAACTCTCGAGTGGAGGTGGTGCTCGCTGCGGCGCCTCTCGGCCTCCTTGAACGAGTTGGGCAACTAGGCCCGGCTTCATCAACGGGAGCTCTCTTCTTCCCCATGAAAGAGAGAATGGTGGAGATGGAAAATATGGCCGTAATAAGCTCGAATAGGGCCATAGAAAATGAAAGAAAAGAGAGAAATGGAAGGAATGATGGGGCTTCCACGAATTTGAGACTCCAAGTAGGGATTTGAGTGCTCAAATGGAAAGAAAAGAAAGGGAGATCAGCAATGGAGGTGGCTTTTAAGACGGGTAGAGTGAGGATGCACGAAAATGGAAGAAGAAAGGGTTTGGAGAGGGATTTTTGTGGGGTTTTGAAAGAAATTTCAAGAAAAGGGAAGCTTGGAGTGGTAGCTTATGAAGGGAAGATGATTTGGGAGGAGTTTTAAACAACCAACCATGGAGGAGTGGGCCACACTAGGCCCTGGATGCATCGGCCCAACTGAACCAGCGAGGGCCTCGCCGGTCTCTAGACTAACCGGCGATAGATCGCCGGTGGGGCGAGGTCCTCCCCCTCCCCAAGTCTAAAAATGATGTGGGTCCCACCCTGGATCCCCCTGGAAATGCCCTGATTGGGCCCCTAGTCCGTTTCGACTCATTTCGGGTCACTTTGAATAGAACCTAATACAAATTCAAGTTTACCAGATTTTTAATGGCTGAGATAGGATGATACACGGTCTAAACCCATCGATGGACGGTTTAGAAGTGATTTGGGGTCATTGTGTGTGATCAAGAGTGTGCACAGACTCGATCTCGGCGATCGTTTTCAGTAAACTTTCGTCGATTGGTACAACTGGGAATCCTGCATTGTTTTTAGATTTCTCTCGCACCCTCCTATGCTAAGGTAGCATCAGCGTGCATCGTGTGACCATAAACCAGGTCCGGTTTAATCCAAATCATGCTCTGATACCAACTTGTAACGCCCTGAAAATCAGGGGTCGAGTATAACTCAGCTCCCGAGTTCCAAAACATCACTTATGCAACATGTTTAATGATGGTTGTATGTTGGCTGTATTAGTGCATGAAACATGAAGTAGATTAAGACAAATCAGCAAAACATAATCCAGGGATAGTGTAATACGTAAGTGAAAGACTGAAATGAACATATAAACTAGTGTAAGTCCCCAAAGTATGTATGCAGTGCCGGGTTAATATTTACAAGTATTTGTCTCAAAATACAAGTATCAAAATGAAATAAACCACTACAATAATAACCCTGAATCCCCGTAGCTCAGGACACGCCTCACATGAACCCGCCTGAGAACTGCATAAAGGAGAATGCCTCCTCATCATCCTCATACTCTTGCTCTACCTCGTGGGTCACATCATTATCTGCATCTAAGACAGTCTGGTTGGTGTTTAAACACCGTCCCAGAACGTGGGAGTGAGTGATCAACTCAGTGGAACTACATAGCAAAGGTTAACATGTTATCAATTCAATCAAGCAGTAATGATAAAGCAGTACAATCAAACAAGTCCTAATTACTCTTGTTAATGCAAAGATGTATGAAGAAATGATGCATGCCCTCACCTGCACTCCTTCAACGTCTTCATCTTATGGTACGCATGACAACCTCCCGCAGTGCTCCACAACGCCAAGGCACATGCAATGCGGTGCATGAACATGATTATCAAGTTCTTATTAGTCCTTTTCATACAGCAAGATTGGGAAGCTAAGGTACCTCCCTAATATCAATTCCCAAATAATGATCCATTTTAGGGTCATCAGTCCTAGCAATTTTCATATGATGTTGTGGTTTTAGGTCACTGCAAAGGGCTTGTCACCTTATCAGTGCAGGCCTAGTTTGTACTCTGGTTGCTACGGAAAGACTCGTCGCCTTAAAGCAGTCTCAGAGTACACTCGAGGTCACTACTACTCACACCCTACCAACTGGCAGTCTATTTTCGAAGGCTCGTCACCAACCCGACTGGGGACTATAGTCAGGCTATGCAAGGGTAGGCCGACAGCTTGAATATAGTGTCCCATACCACCATATTCGGCTCACGATTTGGGTTGCTCACTGGTCACTACGGGGAGGCTCGTCACCCCAGCGTAGGCCGACAGCTCGACCACGGTGTCCCATACCACCATGCCCGGCTCATGAGTCTTAGCGGATCGAGGTACCAAGGTTAAAGGGGTTTCCACTGGTAAGTTTGGTATCTTAGGTTCAAGCAGTAGCGTCCATACATGGTGAACATACATCGGGTCAATCGGGTTACTTGACGAGCTCGACTAGCACGAGCGCACATCGAATTGATCAACATGAAGTGCACGAGCACTCCGTGTGGCCTAACCACTGTCGACAACCAAAGTACGGCTCGGGCTCATCGAACAAGTCTTGTGGGCGAAAACAACTTCAGCCACCAAATCAGAACCTGTTACCGATTGCCTGGACTATTTTATAGTCCCAACCATACTCAGTACCAACAAGAGTTCATGTGAGATAATCAAGCAGTAAGTAATTCAAATCCTACAACCATTTAAGCATTTTATGAAATACAATATAAACATGAATTCACACATATGCATTTCATAAGTAATCAGACAATATAATATAAGGTACATAGAGGGATTTATGCACATACTTAAGGTAGTTGAGAACTTTATCTCAACGCCCATATACAATTCAATCGCCAATTACTTACTCATATAGACAATTTTTCAAACACGTATACTACACCTATCGACATACATGACATATGTTGATTTTTAACATATACTTGGACAAATCCTTCCGACAAGGAGTTGTCACATACACCATCATCATGCACATACATCCCATAGCCACGGTAGGCACAAATCATGATTTCATATTTATTCAGTCATTTCAACAAACACTTAAACTACACCCTTCAACATACATGACGTACATCGATCATAACATGTATTTGGGCGGATCCTTTCGCCAAGGAGTTGTTGCAAATGCAACTATCCCCTATCCATGACAGATAATCATGGCAAACACGAATCCTAATTCTACACATATTCAATTATTTCAACAAATACCTAGAATACACTATAGTCAATATAGTTCATATATATTTGAAACGCGAAACAAACGACGCATTTGGCATGTGAAATAGCACCCACGTCAGTAATAAATCATTAACCGACATTGAAAGGCTTGAAAACCATAACCTATACGTTTATAGTCTGCACCTTACGCCGGTAGACACGTAACGAACTCAATTCGTCTGTTAATACATCATTTACGGCACAACGACAACCTACAGTACGAAATAGGTTAGCTATTTCATCTATTACACTATTTGAATCCCTAGAACGGATTAGGGTTAGGATTTCTTACCCAAGTACAGAGTCAGAATCATCAGATTAGCGACACAGATGTGGTAGCCAAGCCCGTGGAGCGATGGGATGGAATCCCAGGAACTCTCTCCCACTCTCTCTCTCACTTCCTCTCTCTTTCCTTCTCTCTTTACTCTCTTCTCTCTCCTAGGTTTTCTAAATTCGTATAGAATGAGAGAGTGAGGGTTTAAGACCCTTATATAGGCCCAGAACTAATGAAAATAGCCCCAAGGCCATGGTATACTTAGGTTATAACCAAATCGGGCTTATTCCGATCCAACGGAGCATTTCTAGAGGTCCTTTTGCTGAATGCGGTCGGACTTAAGCTTACAAATATTGGATCTTGATCAAGTTAAGTTTTCAGTCCGATCGGGTTTACAGATCGCCCGTGGCGGACCAGTTTCAGTTCAGCGGTCATCGAAACTCAATCAGAGCCACAAGTATATTGGCATATGTGGGCCATCTTCCCTGAACTGAGGGTAAATTTGGGTCAGAATCCAACGGTCAGAATGGTTATAATCGGTACGCAAGTGACACGACTCAGATTACTTAAATTCATATTTAATTTCTAAATAAATTCACCTTTCTCACACTCTTCACTCCGGACTCAAGCAAATCGTCCCAGGACATCATCTGGACTTGATTTTTGAGGTGGTAGTCAAGTCCAACTAGGTGATCATAATTGTCTAAGTTTATCGCTATCGGACTTTCGACGTGTGGTTCAAGTCCGTTACAGAGTTTCTGAATGCTCCTATGAGCAACTGGGTTTAGAGTTGGATCCTAGATTTCAGGGTAACGTAGCGTTAACGATTCTACAAGTTTTGGGTCTTCTAGATCGTATTTAAAGTGATTGGTGCTAATTTCATAGGTAATCTAGTTTAATGCTAGTTAATCCTCGTTAATTTCTAAAGGATTTGGTCCTAAGTGGTTTCTGTTTGAGGTAGTGCTCGGGTTTATGTGTGGATTTTTTCGAGATGTTAAAACCAGTGTAGCCAATTCTTGTACCAAAGTCTCTAAAAAGAGAAAAGTTCACATTGTACATCTCCTATGGGCCAAATCAACTCAACTAACTGGATTAATGAATATGGGCCTAAACATATTGATAGTTTGGCATGCAAAATTGAAATGTTATATTCCTCCAACCCAAAGGGTATGTGTCCATTCAAAACAAGCCATGTATATGAATGGCTAGGATCACTTGAAATGGCCTAGGCACATCAAAGGCTTTGTCACTAAAACAAGCCCAACCATTAGAAATACTTGAATCACTAATGACTTTTGGGGGATGCAATGCACTAATTGATTTGCCAAGCACATGCCTCATTATATCTATGATTTAGACCATAGTAAGAAAGCAATCTTATCAATGGTTTGGATAATAGAAAACAAGTGCAATCATTCAAATGGTTTGTAAAATTGATAGGTCCTAAAAATATTAACAGCACAAATTATTGAGAACTGACCTCAATCATATAAATGACATGGATCAACTTAATAAATTGATTGGCTTGGTCACAAAAAATGGCCTTAATCATAAATTGAGTTGGGATCACTAAAAACGACTCAAATCATATGAAGCGTCAGGATCACCGAAACAACCAACTCAAATGAATGGTTCAGATCTAGTAAAATGGTCCTCGTGACACAAAACTTTGGATCACAAAAAATAGACCCATTATAGTAGACTCTTGTATCAATGTCTCTCAAAAGAAAAGAAAAAAAAAATCACCATTGTACATCCACCAAGGGTCAAATCACCTCTAAGTAATTGGACCATTGAATACATACTTAAACATATCAATAGTATGGCATTAAATATTCAACATCTAGATTTCTCCACCCTAATGATTTTTTGTGCATTTTACATCTAATTACCGCTAAAAAACATTAACAAATTTGATTGTTCAACACATATCTTAGTATCTTAATTTGTTTAACTTATTGAAAACGGCTTCAATCATACGAAGGGTTTGGATCAATAAAAACAACACCAATCATATTAAGGATTTGGGTCAGTTAACACTAGGTAACCACATTAATGGATTGGATCAATTGAAATGGCACTTGCTAGTAAAATGGCGAAAAAGGATTCATCTAGCCAACCCCAAGTAGTTGGGATAAGTATTAGATGATGATGATTATATTAAAGTTTAGGAAATGAAAACACACCAAATCATATGAATGGTTCATATTACTAGAAATAAACTCTTACCTTATTAACAATTTGAATCACTAAATATCAGTCAATCATGTAACCAGTTTGGATTGTTGAAAGTGACCACAATTCTAAGATGAGATACCTCCTCTCCTAACGTTTTTCTATGCTTGTGCAATCCAACAAGGAGTATATAGGATTAAGTGATAAGATAGGTAAATAGAGGCCTTAATATATCAAACCGATCTAGATCCAATTAAATGAAGGGTTTAGATCACTAAAAGCAACCCCAAGTATATTAAGTATATTATATTACTAAATAAAGGCCTAAGTATTAAACATAAACTTACTGGATTGATGAAAAGAGGAATAAGTATATCAACTAGTTTGGATCACTAAAAAAGACCTCAACTAATGAAGGGTTTACATCACCAAAACAATCCTAATGATATGAAGGGTATGGATCACATAAAACAAGACCAAGCATCTTAACGGTTGAGATCACTTGAAATGGTTCAAGCACATCAAAGGTTTGTGCCACTAAAAATAAACCCAATCATTAGCAAAATTTGAATCACTAATTATTTTTTTGTTAATGCAACATGCACTGAATGATTTATTAAGCAAATGCCTTATTATATTGATGGTTTGCACCGTGGTAACGAGTAATCCATATGAACGACTTGGATAGTTGAAAACAAACTCAATCATCTCAACAGTTTGTAAAACCAAATAGGGCCCTATAATTTAATGGTATAGATCACTGAGAACTGACCTTAGTCATATGAATGATATGGATCAACTTATAGTTGCATGAAACATGAAGCGGAGCAGCATAAAATTTCAAGTGCAAGAATAGGGAAGCATCTCTTTCAAAATGTAAGCAAGTATGAATAGACAGGAAGTGGGAGTAGGAGAGATATTAAAAAAAACAAGGATTTTAAGTAAGAACGACACATAGTTAGAAGGATCCTGCAACCAAGGATCAACTTAACATATCCATTTGCTTAGATCACTAAAAGTAGCGCAGCCTCAATCATATGAAAAGTCTAGATCATTAAAAGTAGATCCAAACATATAAAGAATTTTCATTGAATCAACCAATCATATGAATGGTTTGAATCGAGTAAAATGGCCTAAGCATGGAAAAGGTTTCAATCAACTTAAATGCCCCTAGTAAATTAGAGGTTTAGATAAGTAGAAACGAGCTAAATCTTATAAATAATTTGGATTATTGCAAAAGAATGCAACTATATTAGCAATTTGGATCACTACATATAGGCCAACCACAAGAATAGTTCAAATTTAATAAAATGGGCCCACTCATATCAATGATGGACCATTCAAATTGGACCAAATTATGTAAACAGTTTGCATCATTAGAAATGGTTCTCATGATAATAGATTAGATCACATAAAATAAACCTATGTAGCCGACTATTGTACTAAAGCCATAAAAAGAGAAGTACAATTAATAGCTAGATAATTGAATGTATCATTATCATAGAAGCTATTCCCCTCCATAGAAATGAAAAACTATTCACAAGCAAATTAACTAATGTATCTTTAAAGTACAGATGACTAAAACTAACAAATCATTGAAACATGTAGAGATGAACAACATTATGGACAATTATTAAAAAAATAACCAAGTATGTAAGGCCCGTATCCTAGCCTGTACCGTTCCTTAGACTCTCGCAATCCTCCTCGTAGAATTCTGGTAACCCGTGACCTGTAATCGGTGTTTGCATGCAACCCTAAGTCACATCCCGTAGATTTGAGTTTACTTGACCCGAGACTTGTACTATTGCAACCACACTATCACTGCGGTTCCAATGCTGCGACTTGCGCACCGATGCGATACCCAGGCCATGAGTTATGGGCCCACGAATATTTTGAGGAAACGCCACGCATTGTGAATCCCGAGAGAATCTCCACCTACCTATCACATCAATCAATCAAGTACACATCCCATCACAACCCATACCTAGCCCATCCCTCTCTCACTAATAAAGTAGGGCAACCCATACCCCATGCCACCTCATGCCCCCAAAAGTCAACACCACCCATCTCTCCCATCCCATCCTTCTTACACAACACCATCCCTCTCTCCCATCCATCACTCCATCCCATCTCATTCTCTACCATTTCCAAGCAACCAAGAGAGAAAAAGACTATGGAGAGAAAAGAGAACCCAAGATCAAGGCCCACTTCCTACCCCCAAATCTCGTCATCCAACACTTCAATCTTCATCATCCTCCATCAAAGAGGGAGCTTAGGAGATAAGGATTTCAAGGAGCTAAAGAAGAGGACCATCAATGGGTGTTTTGTAGGATTAGATTTATGTTTTGATGATGGGTCAAGTGGGGCCTACCAATTGATGGTATGGATCTCACTTTGGACCCTAGGTGTGGCCGATGGCCCACCATGATTCATATGTTCATCCCATGATGGGGTCATTCTCCATGGACCCCATCATGACGTTTATTTTTCCATTGTGAGAAAGTCATCTAGACCTTGCATTTTGGTGGAAAAAGGGATTTCCACCGTTGATTTATATTGGTGGGCCCACAAGTTTTGGAATCCGCTTGATGTATATTTTGTAATGCATAGAAGGGAGGGCTCATAGTGGCGGAGCCCTCCATCGCACGTTTCTCTCTTTCTTTCTCTCTCTCTCTCTCTCTCTCTTTTTCTTTGTATAATGGCCCACCTTGATGTATGATCCACATCGTCTCGTTTGTGGGGCCCACCTCGCTGGCGTCCAGTGGGCATGCCACTGCCTGTCCGCCCTGGACAGACCTGGACGAGGGAAAACACAAATGTCAGCTTAAACCAATTCCAGTGGCCCATCTATGGGACCACCATGATTTATGTATTTTACACCCTCACCGTCCACTGGCTAGATAGTGGGACCCATTCCACATGTGTGGCATCCACACTGTCCAATAAGGACAGTGGGATCCACCGTGATGTAAGTATTTTATCTACACCGTCCGCCCTGATAGGATAGTGGGTTATGTGTGTGTGTCGCGTCCACACAGTCCAGCACGTGGGACGGTGGGACCCACCTGCTGTGAGATGGCCACCATCCACACGTGGACATGGAGCCCTAATGTAAGTGTTTTATCACCATTGTCCAGCAATGGATGGTAGGATCCACACCGTGATATATGTGTTTTAGCTGCGCCATCCGTCTGATGGGACCCACATGATTTATTGTTTTATCTGTACCATCCATCTGTGGGGCCCATGTGATGTATGTATTTTGTATCCACATTGTCCAGCTACCTAGACAGTGGAAACCACCGTGAGGTATGCAGCTGGACGGTGGAAACCACCGTGAGGTATGTATTCATCTAGGTTGTTTGTCCATGGACCCCACCTGATGTGTGTTCTATCCACACACGTGGAGCCCACATGTGATGTATGGGATTGATCCCCACCGTCCACCCACCACGTGGACCACACGTGATGTATTTGTTGTATCTGCATACCGTCCATCTATGGGACCCGTTGACGCATGTGCCTCATCCAGACCGTCCAGCCCACCTGATGTTCAGGCGGCCCATGTAATGAGGCCAATTATAATGTATATGCAGCCCATGTATGAAGCCCATTGTGATGTATATGCAGCCCATGTAATGAGGCCCATTGTGATGTATATGCAGCCCATGGATGTGGCCCATTGTGCCGTATTTGAGGCCCATGGGATGTGGCCCATTGTAATGTATTTGAGGCGCAAGTACGTAGCCCATTGTGATATATATGCAGCCCATGTAATGAGGCCCATTGTGATGTATTTGAGGCTTAAGTACGTGGCCCATTGTGATGTATTCGAGGCCCAGATGGTGAGGCCCATTGTGATGTGTACGAGGCCCAGGTGTGGGGCCCGTTGTGATGTATTTGAGGCCCATGGATGTGGCCCATTGTGATGTATTTGAGGCCCATAGATGTGGCCCATTGTGATGTATTTTGAGGCCTATGAGTGAGGCCCATTGTGATGTGTACGAGGCCTAGGTATGAGGCCCGTTGTGATTATTTGAGGCCCATGGATGTGGCCCGTTGTGATGTATTTGAGGCCCATGGATGTGGCCCATTGTAATGTATTTGAGGCTCATGGGATGTGGCCCTTTATGATGTAATTGAGGCCCATGAGATATGGCCCAATGTGATGTACATGTGAGGCCCATTGTGATGTATATGAGGTCCATGAGTGAGGCCTAATGTGATGTATGTGATACACACGCGGCCCATCCGTCTTTCTAGATATTTAAAGGGCCGAGGGCCCCGTAGTGAGTTTAGACTTCCAATCCTAAATGGACCGCACCATAGGGCAATAGTAGTTAAACGTCCACCATTGTAAACTATTCTAGGGCCCGTTGCCAAGCCCACTTCCACCCTTACCCTAGTGGGCTAACCCAAACCGTTGGGTCACTACTTATATTAGTAATACCCAGTGGGCTAACCCCAACCGTTGGGCTCCCATATGTCAATGATGTTTTCCACCATGCCTTGTAGTACTACCAAAACCTTGAAGCCCACCTCGTGTTCACACCTGGCATTCCATAGGATATGTGTCCCATTTAGATACTTGTGCTTACCCAAGTTTAGTGACCATACCAAAGGCCCACTTAGGTGTTGAGCGGGCTACCCAATCTGCTTGGAAGAACATAGTACTAAATGTATAGACCCCACCAAGCCACCTTATGTACGTATTAGGCTCCCCATAGGAAAGCCTAACTTATTACATGATAGAGAGGGTGAGGAAGCCCACTTATTGTACATAGATTCACCCTCTTAACTCACCTTGTGGTACACCCACTTGACTCGCCTCAAGAGACATATCTTATCCTTATATCCAGTTACTAGGACCTTGGTGTCACGTATATATCATCCACACCGTCCTTTTACTTCTTTGGGACAAGTGTGAGGCATATCCTTAAAGTCATTACACCATCACCTCTTGCCGTAGATGGAAGAATATATGGTACCATATTTAGTATATCCACTGTATAAAGCCTATCTCGATGTATGGGTTAGATCCGCCATCCTTTCAGTGGACCCCCTCTTAGAATATATGATATATCAGTACCTTGGAAGGCTAATGTTAGTATAATGCGGGACATACCGCATGGACTCCTATAGTTGTAGAAGGAGCATGTTGTTTAGTTTATACTCTTGGTATGTGACATGCTGGTGAAGGTCGATTGTGGATTATTGTTGTTTGCCTTATCAGATAATCATGCCTACGTACTTTATTACATCATGATACATGCCCATACGCATCATATGTATGCTTATTATAAGGAGTGATTGATCATAGCATGTGCCGTTGGGCTAGTTTATTATGGGACTCTTTGTGAGATGGAGTGGCCCCACATAAGCGCGTGGTATGCATAGGTTTGATGCATGACAAGATAGTATGACTCATGCATCTCGCATTTGTGTGGTATGATCATTGTACACCCTAGCGACATCAGAGTCATGGCCTCCACAAGTATATCATGGATGGCCAGTTAGGACACAGGAAATGTTTGGTTCTAGCATATGGGCATCTAATATGTCCGTGGGTGAAAGTCCTTAAATGCCTTGGTACCAGAGATGCTCTAATGTTTAGACCTAGTGGATACATGAATGCACGAGTGTCGAATACCAGGAGGTCGCGTCTCCCACTGTGTCGTGGTCGGTTGGAAGTGGGTGTGGCCTTACCCGCCTGAGTGAGGGGGCAATTGACTAGGCTGAGTCTAACCCAACTTGAGGAATGAGTCCGCTATCGACGAGTCGGGCCGATATTAGTAGGCGGATAGTGAGGTCTCTTCTACTCTCCCAATTGTGCACTTAGATGGGGCGGTAAGCTAGTGGAGCGTGTACTAGACCCTAGTAATTGTCCTAATATGTGATTGTTCAGAGATGTACGGTACTGATATTGTGACGCCCCGTCTCTATTTCACATGTGGGAGGACGCTGATGTGGGCGGGGTCTAAGGGCCTGGGCGAGCTGCCAGTGGTTGGCAGGCTACTGTGCATGCAGTGGGGAGGAACCTTGTCCCATATCGGAAGCATTGTGGTGGTTATATGTGGATTTACTAGGCATGAGTTGTGTACTTAGTATTTGATTGATTCATTCATTCATTTACTATCCACTCGGGCTAGTGGTGTGCAACTAATTCGTTATGTGTACCTTTATAATGGCTAGGATTTTGGTTGGGGCGTGCGACCAACCTGAGATCAGGAGTTTATCACGTTGAGTCTAGCTATCCAAATTTAGGTATGGGATTAGTTTGCATAAAAGTCCTTTGTGATGAACCCCACAGCTTACGATACCACGTGCTATCATCCCGACTACACACTCCAGTTTTGTCATCTCTTTTGCATTACTTACTGCATTACATCCTCTGCATATGACATTTAGTTTACGATGTTTCTGCATTGCATAACTTAGATATGGTAGATGGTATTCATGAACTCGTCAAGATTTGTATATTGCATTGCTTCTTCAGTATATGCTATTGTCTTATCGTGTCTTTGCATCGTATAGCCTAGATAAGGCAAATGGTATTTATGGACTTGCCAGTATTTTCGCTTACTCTGATATTGATATGCTTGGCACATGCAGCGCACACACATACACCTCCCTTTAAGCTTCGTAGTAAGCTTATGCACGACTATTGTGTGCAGGTGAAGTTAGGTCGTAGCAGCGTTAAGACAAGAGCAGGTGCTAGAGCTTTGGGGTTTTGATTCATATATATGTATTTTCACTTTTCAGTATTGTACTCAAATGATTTTATTAGTAGATATGTAGTGATGATGTTGTTGTGACTTGGTTATGTTTGTGGTTATACTCCTTTACAAAAAAATCATACTGAAAATCCTCCTTGTAGGATCCTAGGATCGGAATCTGGTGTATGGGTGCTGGGAGCCGAGAATGGAGTACTACGGAGGCTATCAGCATCGGATTTGGCGATCGAAAATTTTGTAAGCTCGGTTTTCAAGTTTGGGGCATGACAAAGTACATATGTTGAACCATGACAAATGGTAATTATATGGTATTATAACTAAAAGGGAATAATAAAGTTTCCACATATCAATCCTTAATATAATCAAATAAGATCCCTTCAAAACGATAATTTCATGATCAGTTAATAACAAGAAAGGTGTTAAGAAAATTCTCACTCATAAAAGAATTAAAACCCTAATGAATATGATGGAAACCAACAAGTTTCAACATTTTCTTAGTAAATCTAATATATATAAAGAAGAATTAAAAGGTGTGATTAAAATAATGATAAGGCATGAGAGAAAAAGAAAAGCCTAATTGAGTTCTTTTGGAGACATATTAAAACCCTAATAGAACAATTGTCATAAACTAGTGAGGTGTATATCAAAACTAGATTAAAAATAAATAAACAAATTTCATTGGGAACATGCCAAGAAAAAGGATTCATTCGGAAATAAAGTGCATTTTGTCCTATGATCTAATTATAAACATATCACATATCACTACAACCTAAAAAAATATAGAAAATATGACAACATAGTTCCTTCATGTTGTAAATTGCTAACTTCGAGCTTGAAAAGTTTCATTAGAGAAAAAGTTGCATTCCTTCCTAACAACTAATAAGCATTTTTTTTTAACGCATGCACACACACCCCACACACTCACGCCTTAGTGGAATTTCACCACCTATGGGTACTCGAACCCTTGACCCGGTGTTGAAACTCTTGAGAGTCTACCACCCGAGCAAGATTTGCAGATTTGTTAATCGAAATTTATTAATAGTTTAGTAAGTTAGTTCCCTCTAGTTGCAGATTTACTAAGTTGACATACAGCTTGCAAAGATCATCCAACGATGCAAAAAATTTGCCTAACCTATTTATTAAAAACAAAATAGAAAAAAGAAAAGAAAAGAAAAAGAAGCGGCAACTGCTCAATTTGACTTGACATAAACTATGAGTCAGACAAATTAAGGATTATTTAAAGATTGTTCAAGGGAGAGATGAGGATGAACATAATTAAATAACATTTACTTGTAGGCTAGTCGAGTAATTTTTTTTTTAAATCATAATTGATAGTGATAAATATTTTAAGTTCCTAAAAGCATGTTTTGGATATGATTGGTAAAAAAGATTGTGTCGCGCCCCAAACTTAGAAACCGGGCTCACAAAATTCCCGATCGCTGAATCCAGTGCCGACAGCCTCTGTAGTACCCCATTCTTGGCTCCCAGCGTCTATATGCCAAATTCTAATCTTGGGATCTTACAAGGAGGATTTTTTTTTTCAATAAACATTTAACTCGTAATAAGCATAACCACAAGTTTACCCAAATCACAAAGGCAACATCATCATCACATATCCACTAATATAAACATTTGAATACAATGCTAAAAGGGAAATACATATATTAATAATCAAAGCTCCAAAAGATGGCTGCATGCTCCAAGCTTAACGTTGCTGTGACTTAATGCCACCTGCACGCATCTATCATGCATAAGCTTATAGAAAGCTTAGAGGGTGGTGTAAGTGTGTGCACAAGGTAAGTGCCAAGTATACAATGCAGGTCCATAAATCATTCAATGTTGGAAATACTGACAATTCTATAAATCATACAATATTAGAGCATGCAATGCAGATCGATTATACAATGCGGAGACATAGGGAGCCAAATATCAGATGCCGAGGATACAATGCAATATGCAGTGCGAATGACCATGCAAGAGTGAAGTCGGGATGATAGTACATAATATCGCAGGCTATAGGGTCCATCACAATGGACTTCTATCCAAACCAGTCCCATACCTAATTTGGATACTCATACTCAATGTGGTAAACTCCTGACTTAGGTTGGTTGCGCGCCCCAACCGAAATCCTAGCCATTGAGAAGGTACACATATCAAATTAGTTGTGCACCACCAGCCTAAGTGGATAGTGATTGAATGAATGAATGAGTAAGATGCTGAGTATGCAACTCTTGCTCAATAAATCCACATATCAACACCGTACATCTCTAGGATCATCACCGGGGTCTAGTACACTCTACATGCAATCGCCGCCACCAGACGCGCAACTATGCAAGTGGAAGAGACCTCATTATCCGCTTGGCTAGTAGTCAGCCAATATCTACCCGGCCCATCGATAGCGGACCCATTTACGAGCTGGTCAAACTCAGCCTAGCTATGCCCCCTACCCTCAGGCGGGTAAGGCCACACCCTCTTCTAATGACCACGACACAGTGGGAGATGCAGCCTACTTGTATTCGACACTCTGGCGCTCCTATATCCACTCGGTCTAGACATTGGGGCGTCTCCTGGCTACGAAGGTTTAAGAATTTTCACTTAGGGACATATATGGCACCCTGATGCTAATAACAGATTTTCAGTATCCCATCTGACCATCCACGACATGCCTATGGAGGCTACGGCCCTGATGTCACTAGGGCGTATAGTAATCACAACACATAATGCAAGATGTATGAGTCATACAATCCAGTCATGCATCAATTCTGCACATACCGTGCGCTCATGTGAGACAATCTCCGCCAATTAGGGAGTCTCATAACAACCTGCCCAATGACATATGTAATGGTCAATCACATCTCATAACAAGCATGCAGAAGATGCGTATGTGCATATATCATGATGCTATGCTGTCATATACTCATAATCGGTATTGACAACCGACACTGATAATCGGCCTATACAATCGGCCTCCACAATTGGAATCGGCCTCGATAATCGGAATTGGCCTCGATAATCAAAATCGGTCTCGATAATCAGAATCAGCCCGATAATGGTAATTGGAATCGACCTCAATAATCAGAATCAGCCTCGACAATCGGAATCGGCCTCGATAATCGACCTTGACAATCAGAATTTGCCTTGATAATCAGAATCAGCCTCGATAATCGGAATCGTCCTAGACAATCGGAATCGGCCTCGACAATCGGAATCGGCCTCGATAATCAGAATTGGTCTCGATAATCGGTCTCAACAATCAGAATCGGCTTCGACAAAGGGCCTAAGGGAAGGTCACAATGTGGACAATAAACCATCATCGCTCATCAATGTGGACATTTAACCAACATTGCTCTAAGGAGTGGGCCTTATAGGGCCAAACATATAGTGGGCCCATGGCCTCACACAAGGGCCTCATACATAACATAGTGGGCCACATACAATCTCAATGGACCTCATCACATGGGCCAAATACACATCACAATGGGCCGCATCACACGGGCCACATATACATCAAGTGGGTCACATCTCACAGGTCTAATATACATCGCAATGGGCTGCTCACATGGGCCTAATATACATCAAGTTGGGCCTCATCATATGAGCCCGAAATATATCACAATGGGCCACGTCCCATGAGCCTCAAATACATCACAATGGGTCACACCACTTAGGCCTCAATTGCGTCACAATGGGCCATAACCCATGGGCCTCAACAATCACAATAGGCCATAACCCATGGGCCTCAAACACATCACGATGGGCCTCATCACATGGGCTTCAAATACACAACAGGTGGGCCCTACACATGGGCCTCAAATACATCACATGGGCCTCAAATACAAAACATGTGGGCCCCATCACATGGGCCTTAAATATATCACATGGGCCTCGTATACATCAAGTGGGCCGCATCAATTGGCCACTCCAATGGGCCTCATATACATCAAGTGGGCTGCATCAATGGGCCGGTCCAATGGGCCTCATACATTAAGTGCGCCGCATTAATGGGCTGCTCCAATGGGCCTCATATACATCAAGTGGGCTGCATCAACGGGCCGCACTAATGGGCCATGAAACAAATACATTATCGTGGCCCTCAGAACTTGCTGATGTGGTACACCAGCTACATAGCCGAAGTGAGGTACGCCAGTCAATCCAATCCCCACTGTCCAAGGTCTGGACGGTGTGGATATACAACATATCATTAAGGTTGGCACCATCGTGGATGGATAGTGTGTAGATACAACACATACATCTAGTGGGGGTCCACATGCATGTGCTGGACACAGTACACGTCAGGTGGGGTCCATAGACAAGGGGGTCATACTGTCCCACACAGTGGACAGTGTGGATATAAGACACTTACATTAAGGTGGGTCTTAACGGATGGGCCACAAATACATCAAGGTGGCCTCATGGATGGGCCATAGACACATCAAGGTGGCCTCATGGATGGGCCACAAATACATTAAGTTGGGCCTCATGGATGGGCCATAAACACATCAAGGTGGGCCTCACGGATGGGCCATAAATACATCAAGTCGGGCCCACCGTTTTAGGTAAACTATCTATACCATTCATCTAATTTTTTTTAATTTTTTTTAGAGATCATTTTAGAACATTACCCAAAAAAATGAATCATATCGGAAGATCATCTGGATCACACCCCAAATAGTAGTGGAGATAATGATTGGAAAATCTTCTGGACCATACCACAAATAGCAGTGGTGATAATGTTTCTCGCCGTTTAAAATTCCCAGGGCCCACCATAACATTTATTTTCTATCTAATCTGTTCATAAGGTCACAAAGACATGAATTAAGAGGAAGAACAAATATCATATTAATCCAGAACCTCTGTGACCCCCAAACAGCTTCAATGGTGGATGTTCAATCTCCACTGATTTCTGCAGTGTGGTCCACCTGATGGGCAAATCTGCTTAACTTGTCGCCTCAGGCCTTAAGAAGAGCTCGCCAATTGGATGGACGGTTGGGATATGATGCTTACCTGATGATCAGGCCATTGCACACGTCACTACAGCAGTTAAGTTGCTCGTCCAACAGATGGACGGTATGGATATTACATATACATCTGTGGTGGGTCCCACCGTCCAACCATATGGACGGTGTGGATACAATATATACATCATGAGTGGGTCCATGAGCGTGGCCCACCAGAGATTTGAATCTACCACACTTTGCACAGTGGTGTGCTCCACCTGATACTTGAATCTGTCTCATTCCCTGGCCCATGGCTAGGGAGTTGGGATGGACGACATAGATATAGCATATACCTCCATGGGGCCCACAGAGCTTGGGACGTCAATACATAAGCTATTTAGCTGGTGTATGCGTACACCAGCCAATCCTCTTGCAGGTGGGTCCCACGTGGGGTCCACCATAACGTTTATCTTCCATCCAGTCTGTTGATAAGGTCACAAAGACCTGAGTCAGGAGGAAAAAATAAATTTCATATTTATCCAAAACTTGTGGGACCCAAAAAAAAGTTTCAAAGGTAGACGTTTAACCTCCTACTGCTTTTTGTTAGTGTGGACCACCGGAGCTCCTTGAACGATTAATTTTTTTGGGGAACCCATTTCCCAAAGGGGACCATTAAATGCACGGTGTGGATGTTCAACATACATCATGGTGGGGCCTGTGGTGGGGCCTACGGTCCCTGCCTGTTAGAAGTAGCAAGACGCTGTATGCTGCAGCGTCCCTTAGACGCTGACAGCAGCAACGTCACTTATATATATATATATTTTTTTTTTATTTCCTAAGGAACTTCATAGGCGGGGCCCACATCAGGAGGATCTACTCCGTGGGTTGGGTCCCTCGGCTTGTAACGGGTCTAACAAGCCTAATATTGGATATGTTTTGACACATAGAAACATCACAGCGGGCCCTATCAATTTCTCACTATTAAAATAATATTTTAGATGGTGTGGCCTACCAGTGTTTCGGACTAGCTTCATTTATCGGCTCAACGTCTAAAATGAACTGGGAAATAGGGTGGACGGTGTGAATTAAATACACGCATCATGGGTGAGGCCTGTTGTGGGTCCCACACTCCTCCCTACAAAAATATGCACCATGGGACGCTGCTTGCAGATGTTGGCAGCAACGTCCGTTACACACCCCATACTCACGTTGTAGTGAAATTTCACCACCTATGTGGGGCCCACTTGGTGGATGGCATGGGTAAAATATACACTTCGTGGTGGGGTCCATCCGGATGGGCCAAAAGGCCTCATCATCACCATAAAAGAAAATGAAAGAGAGGGAGAGAGAGAGAGAGAGAGAGAGAGAGAGAGAGAGAGAGAGAGAAGACGCATGTGATGGAGGGACCCCGACACCATGGGCCCTCCATGTATACAACATACATCAAGTGGGTCCCTTTACATGTGGGTCCACCAAATCAAAATCAATGGTGGAGATCCCTTCTCCAGCAAAAATGCAAGGTCTAGATGACCCTTTTCATACAAGAAAATTAAACATCATGATGGGGTCCATGGAGAATGGCCCCATCATGGGATGGATATATGAATCATGGTGGGCCATCTGCCACACCTAGGGCCCAAAGTGAGATCCATACCATTAATCGGTAGGCCCCACTTGGCCCATCATAAAAACATGAAATCTAAGTCTATGAAACACCCACCTTTGATCTCCTCTTCCTTTTTCAACTAATGCGTTCTAGAGATCCAAGGGATACGATTCAACGGTTAAGATGATCTTTAGAGGGTGGATTGGGTGGTAGGAAAGTGGGCTATGCTAGCTTCTCTCCCATGGAGCTAGCTTAGATCGGTGGGTTGCTTGCTTGAAATTGGAGAAAATGAGAGAGAGAGAGAGAGAGAGGATGGGATGGGTGTGAGTGATGGGGAGAGGGATGGGTGAAGTGATGGAAAGTTTGACTTTTGGGGTTGCTTTTGTACTTGGGGATGGGATAGAGTAATGGGTTGAGTGATGGGTGTACTTTGACAAGTGAGATGATTGATGTGATGTTTTGGGTAGAGATTCTCTTAGGTTTACAAAGCGTGGTATTTTTTTTGAAATATGCACAGGCCCACATCTTCTGGCCCAGGTATCTCATCGACGCACGAGATGCGGCGTTGGAACCATGGCGACGGCGTGGTCGCAAGGGTACAAGTCTCAGGTCAAGTCGACTTTAGAATACGGGATACGACTCAGGGTCGCACGCAACTGCTATCTATGCATCGCGGGTCACTGGAATTCGATTAGGAGGACCGCGGAAACCTACGGAATGGTACGGGCTAGGATATGGGTCTCACAGATTGGGAAAGCCTATCCCAAATAGATGGGTAAGGCAATGATGATAGTTAGAAACATGTTTTCAATGATTTATTAAGTCTTTGAGCTTTAGCGGTTTAAATCTATTTATAATTTGTTCACGTCTACAAAATGAGTGTTAAACAAAATTCATTTAACAACATCTAGACTCAAATGGTTTGTCACACAAAAAACATTGGCAATGGAAAAAGAATCACATGGATCGAAAGATCCAAACCATCCATTTTATGGGCACTTTTACCTTGAATTAAAAAATTAGACATATATATATGGGAACTATCCAACAAACAGGCCCCATGAGTATTTTATTATCTTAAACATATTACTATCAACATCAAGCTCATGTATAACTATTCCATTTTTTAAAGGTTTAACTATTCCTAAGTTAATTGGATTTTAAGTGAAACAATATATAATATTGGATTATTTAAAAGAATTTTCATGCATGGAACAAATAATCACATGGGAAAAAAAATCGAATTAAAGGAAAAGCCTGACCTCCAAGGTACTTCAACGACAAGATGAAAATGATAGCAAAAGGTACTCCAAGCATGAGAGAGAGAGGCGCTGAAAGAGAAGGGAAAATTTTAAATAAGCTTCCTTTATGGTTGAAATGAAGACATATGAAAAGACAAGGGAAATTCTCAATAAGCTTCCTTTTGTCTTTATCGATATACAGAGGACACACACATGGTGGATACTGAATCACTCTCTTCAGGGCAAAGAACATTCTACCTTTCCATCCAGTCTTGCAGTCTTTCGTTGAGGGAGGGAACAAAATTCTGGAGAGAACCCCAAGTCAATTTGCTCGGCAATTCAGCTTCGATCAAGCCATTCCTGAGGATTGCGGAATAGTTATGAGAAGGATGCGCAGTTACGGCGTTGGCTCATATAATTGGGCTATGATTCAGAAGCAATTGCTGGGTGGCCGCATTCAATCTACCTTCATAATCCCAGGTAGCAATCGTACTATTCACGCTTCATACAATTGGATGAGGTGGTGGACTCACCAGTCTTACCTAGTTACTGAGTGCCTACCAGCAACTCACCCAATATGGATCTCTCCTCCCAAGCTCAAGGGTTGAAGATTCAAAGAAGGAATTGGCTTCATACCGAGAAGAGTCGTGCACCTTTTCCCGGTCAACTCTGCAGGAGAATATCTTTAGAGGAACCAATTTGTGAGAGAAAGCCTGCTAATACCCTGGAAGGGTGGATAGGTCATGGGATCGTCATGGAGTTTGAAAAAGTTCCTCGAGATCGCCTTGATAGAGTTGCTAACGACGTCACGAAGATACCTTCTCCGATTCGAGAGGGCACTGCTGCAGCTTAAGATGATTCAGTTCCTTCTCCCACTCCACAACCTGCTCGCCCTAGCCCATCTTCTCCAATGACTAGATCTTGAACACATTCTCAGACTTCACCTTCAACTCATCAAGAGGGAATCATTCCTTCAACCTCTCCAACTCCAGATGATAAAGATCATTAATCAGAAAGCAACAGAATTTCCCCTTCAAAAGGGAAACAAATAGTGATCAAAGAGGTAGAAGAAGAGTTGGAAGAGGATACTTTATCTTCATCATCTAAGGGCAGTTCTTCTGCTGAAGAAGATAATGGAGAGACTGATGAAGATGATGCTTTCGAAGAAGGGGAAGTTAATATTGACGATGAAAATGACACCGTTATCGAAGGTGTTTCTACTGGTGAAGAACTTCCTTCGACAATTCCCCAAAATGTTGAGATTGACACTCAGCTTGATACTTATATTCCTGCGACAATTCCAACAACAACAGAGGATGAGGAGGAACCTTTAGATTATGGGGACTATGGATATTCGCTAAGTAAGAAGTTTCCCATAATTTTTATCATCATCATTCAATATTTAATAGAGTTATTATTTTTATCATTATCATTATTATCTTTTTTTAGGTACTCATGCCACTGGCGATAAGATGGGTGATATCCCAACTGAAGACGTTCCTCCTGCAACACAATCTGTCTCAGTAAGAATCCCCTTAGCTCCCCTTGTTCAACCAAGGGTCATAGCTTGTGAAGTCATTTTTCCAACAGAAGCAGCTGATGTGGCAACCCTTGCTACTATTGACTTTAGTACTGATATTAGAGCTCCCTCATTTGTTGACACGATGAGACCTGGTTCTTCCACTGCTAAAGAAGCACAACTTCCAACGGTTCCCATTCTTGTCAAAGGTATATTCATCATCTTCTTTATATACATTTCTGTATCCTTTATTTCTATAGATTCCATTCTAATTTCTTTCTTTTACTATCCTATAGCAAATCCTCCTCTGACTGGTTCAGCCAATTCCATTTCGGTCACCACTGTATCTGACTTGTTGTCTTTTGAGAAAGTTCTCGCTTACAAGTTAACTCTGATGAGAAATTCCATGTCAGCAGTTGTACATATGTTCAAAGATCCTAACCAATGGTCAAATCTGAACATTGCCATAGAAGTCTTGGATAGTGCTGCGAAGATGTCTAAGATCAATGTCTTTTTTTGCATGATTCTCTTCTAAGATTCTATGACTTGGTGTAACGACCTTGGGATTTTTGTGCTTATCTTTCCTTAAGTAGTTGTTTCGGGGTAATTAGCGCTTTACTCGATTGCTTGTGAAATTCACATCAATCACTTTAAATTGTATCTGTATGGCTCTAAACGTGTAGATTAGTGAGCGCTACGTTACTCTGAAATCTAGGATCCATCGCTAAATCCAGTTGTTCTGGGGAATTTTTAGAAGATCTGGATCAGATCTGGACCGCGCGTCGAAAGTCCGATAGCGATGATCTTAGGCTGTTGCGGTCACCGAGTTGGGCTTGATCTTCACCTCGAAAATCAAGTCGATCTGATGTTCTGGGTCGATTTGATTGAGCTCGGAGTGAAGAGTGTGAGAACGGTTGGAATTTATTAAGCTTTTATTGAAATCTGAGTCGTGTCGCTTGCGCGACGATTTTAAGCATTCTGACCGTTGGATTCTGACCCAATTTCACCCTCTGATCAGGATGGTTGGCCCAGGTATATCCTAGTGCTTGTGGACCTGATCGAGTTTCCGTGACCGTTGAATTGAGTGTGGTCCGCCACGACTGATCTGAAGAGCCGGTTGGTATGAAATCTCAGCATGACCTAGATTCATGGTCAAGGAGCTTAAGGCCGACCTTTCGTGGTTATAGGCCCACCAGAAGTGCTTCGTTGGATCGAGAAAGGCTTACTTTGGTTATAACCTAAGTATACCTTGACCCTGGGGTTATTTCCATCATTTTAAGGCCTATATATAGTCCTTAAACCCTAGCTCTCATTTCCATACGAATTTTCTCTAACCCTAGCTTGGAAAGAGAGTGGAAAAGAGAGAGTTAGTGAGAGAGATTGGTTGGTGATTCATCTTGATTCTTCCTTGTTCTTCTTCATCTTCGAACCTTCACTTTGAATCGTTCCTCTGACAATTCTGAGTTCCTTTGGGGTAAGTTAACCTAACCCTAACCTGTGTTAGAGCTTAGACTAGACTTGGTGTTGTTGTATCTCATTTCTATCCTTATTTTAGGGTATTCTAGCGCCGTTGACGAAGACAACTCGTCTAAATCAGCTCGGCGGTTCTTTCTTCGCTTAAGGTGCGGACTTTAAGTGTATAGGTTATGGTTTTCAAGGCTTTCAATCCCAGTTAGTGATTTATTCTTGTTATGGATGAGATTTCACATGTCAAATGTCATGTTTACATTGATTTGTTGATATGCATGTGCTAATTGAGATTTGTGTATTCTAGGTGTCTTTATAAAGTACCGTATACGTATAAAATACGCACTTATGTTTGCCATGATTAGTTGTCATGTATGTATGCTAGATGCATGGATGACAACTCCTTGATAAAAGGAATTGTCTAAGTGCATGTATTCCAACATACGTCATGTATGTTGTTCATGTATGCTAAGTGTTTGTAGAAATGCATGAATGACCTAAGTGTAACTGATTACACTAGTAGTGGGCGTTGAGAAGTGATTCTCAACACTCCTGTTGATGTGCATGATTTCCTTTATGCAGTTACATTCCAAGTTATTTAAATTCAAGCATCTCCTATGCTTACATTTATGTTAAGTTGATATCCTTCAGATGAGTATGTACCATGATTTGAGTGGTTGTTCCATTACTGTTTTACATTCCATATGAATACCTGTAGTAGTGTAATGTGTTTGGGACTATGCCTTAGTCCAGGAAATCGGTAATTGACCCTATGAATCGTGGTTGAGATTGCTTTCGCCACGTAGGACGTATTAGACGAACCCGAGCCGTATTAGAGTTGTCGGCAGTGGTTTGGCCACGCGGAGTGTTTGCGCACTCTATGTCGCTCAACTCAACGTGCGCTCGTGCTAGTCGAGTTCGTCAAATAACCCGATTGTCCGTTGTATTTTAACCATGTATGGACGCTACTGCTTGAATCTAGGGTACCGAACTTACCAGTGAAATCCTAATAACCATGGTACATGATCCGTTAAGACTCATGAGCCGGACATGGTGGTATGGGACACCGTGGTCGAGCTGTCGGCCTACGCTGGGGTGACGAGCCTCCCCGTAGTGACCAGTGAGCAACTTAACTCGTGAGCCGATTATGGTGGTATGGGACACTATATTCGTGCTGTCGGCCTACATTGATTGGTGACGAGCCCTTTGTAGTGACCTCGAGCATACCTGGATACCGCAAGGAGGTGACGAGCCGATCTGTGGTAGTAAGGGCATGAAAGGCGTGCATTGATTGGTGACGAGCCCTTTGCTACGACCTCAACTATATGATCGTATGAGATATCTAGGATTGACGACCCTAGTATGGATCACTGTTTGGATGGTGATATGAGGAAGGTATCTTAGCTTCCCAATCCTGTTGTGTGAAATGGACTAATAACAACTTGGTAATCATATCCATGCACCGCATTTGCATGTGCTTTGTAGATGTGGCGCACTTTAAGGCGATGTCATGCGTAACGTAAGATGAAGACGCTGAGGGTGTACGCGTGAGGGCACGCATCATATTGCATTCATCCTTGCATTAACAAGAGTACTTAGGATTTAATTACTTATCCTGCTTTATCATTACTGTTTGATTGAACTGATAACATGTTAACCAGTGCCTTATTGTTCCACTAAGTTGATCACTCACTCCCACGTTTAGAGGCGGTGTTACACACCCACCGGACTGTCTTAGTTGCAGATGTTGCAGATGTGGATGCGACGTCGAGGCGAGTGGGAGCTGGATGACGACGAGCTGCCTTCTCCTATATGCGGTTTTGAGACGGGTTCTAGCGAGCCTCGATCTGATGCGTGGGATCTGGGATATTTTTAGGGACTGAAATGATGTAATTTGATACTTATAATTTTGTTAAATAACACTTTTACACGATCTGCGGCTTGTATATGTAATTCAGGGATTTACACTTGTACACATTTTACTATAAGTCTTCCGCTTGCTTTATTCACTTATCCCTGAATCATATCTGTGTTTTGGCTTAATCTATTCCATGTTTTATGCACTAATACAGTCAACATACATTCATCATTAAATATGTTGCATAAGTGATGTTTTGGAACTCGGGAGCTGAGTTATGCTCGACCCCCGAATTTCAGGGCGTTACAAGTTGGTATCAAAGCATGATCTGGATTAAACCGGACCTGGGTTATGGTCACACACCGCACGTTGTCGCCACTTTAGTGTATTTGGGTGCGGGTCTATCATCGCCTTGTGTTTGTGCTCCGTAGCTTCTATCGGCGAAAGTCTCTTGAAAACCTTTGCCGAGATCGAGTCTGTACTCTTACCTGATCACACACAGCGACCCGAAACCTTTCCTAGACCCTCTATTAATGAGTGTAGACGGTCTATCTTCCCCTTTTTCATTTTTAAACCTTCCAGAAATCGCTGTTTGAATCAGATTTCTGTCAGAATGGCCCGATAGGCCTCAAACTACGCAAGAGGCCATTTGGGGCATTTCCAGTGGGGCCCAGGGGGGGAACCACACTTTTTGGGCCAAGGGGGACCAGGAGGGCCTCGCCAAATCGGCGAGGCATCGCCGATATGTCCAGAGACCGGCGATGCCATCGCCGGTTCGGCGAGGGATCGCCGGTCGCCGGGCGGATCGTTCCTAGGGCTAGTGTGGCCCACCTCTCCACGGTTTTGCCTTTATATCCTTTTCTTTACTCTATTTCCTTCACAAAACCCACCTCCAAGCTTTCCTTTTCTTCCAAAACCTCTCCAAACTCTCTCAAATCTCTCCCAAATCTTCATCTTCCTCCCATTTTCGTGCAAACCCATCACCCCATTCTCAAATCTTCCATTCCATTGCTGATTTCTTCTTTTTCCCTTCTCATTTGAGCCCTTTCATTCCCTATTTGGCTAATAGTTGTGTGGAAGCTTCACCATCTTCCTATTTCTCCCTTTCTCTCATTTCTCATGGCCCTCTTTGAGATTGTGACGGCCATCTTTTCCATTTCTTCCCTTCTTTCCTTGATGGAGAAGAAGAGAGCGCCCGTGGATGAAGCCGGGCCGAGCCGCCCAACCTGTGCACGGAGGCCGAGAGGTGCCGCCGCTAGCACGTCCGCCACACGCGAGTTCCAGACGAAGCGGGACCTCGATCCTTGAGCTCTTGTCAGTAGGACCTTGTTGGCGGAATTGTCACATGGAGTCTATGAGGGGCGTAGAGTCCTTTTTGAGGCTCATGTTGATCCGCGGCTCTTTGGTGAGTTCTTCTTGTTGGAGCGCCTAGAAGGGGCTGGTTGGGGTCCCTTGTTCGAAGGTGAGTATCGCGCGAATGCTAGCACTGTTTGGGCCTTCTATGCCAACATTCTGGAGCCTTCGCTGGATCCTCTGCAGTTCAAGATTCCCTGTGGTAGTGGTCGAGTTGGAATTGCCAATGTTGCTTTGATATCCCGACTCTTGAAGGTGCCACTTGGGGAAGTGTATGCCAGCGAGAAGAATGTGGACAGTGTGCGCGAGAAGGATCGTCGCACCCGATTCTTGTGTGGTCGTCTGGTTGAATGGCAGCCGAATAGGAGTCTTCTGGCTTCTTTCATGACGGACGACTTCCGTTTGCTTCACCACATCTTTACGTTCAATGTATATCCAAGGTGGAGCAACCGCAGCGAGTGTACGCGCCTGATGGTAGATTTCCTATATCAGGTGGGGCAGGATGCGAAGTTGTGTGTGCCGACGTACGTCCTGTGTCAGATTATTCTCATCGCTCGTTCGAGTAGACGGACCGAGTCTCTTCCCTTTGGCCGCCTCATTTGCAAGATCGCACATGAGTTTGGCTATACGCTTGGAGCTGAGAAGTCAGTCCCTGTTCGCTATATCAACTTGAGGACCCTTAAGCTGATGGAGGTTGGTTCTGGTCGGCTTGCCTCAGAGGGTGAGGTTGGGTCTGAGAGTGGTGATGATGAGAGTTATGCTGAAGGCGGTGCGGAGTCTGGGGAAGAAGCAGAGCAAGGCGAGGAAGAGATTGAGGCACAGGATTCGAGTGATAGCTCTCCTCCTGTGGTGCCAGAGCAGGGCGCAGAGCAGATTGCCAGAGATGCCCGTCTTACACGGCTTGAAGAAGGGCAAGCTGCTTTACGCCAGGAGATGGTTGATCTTCGAGGCTTTGTTAAGCATAAGTTTAAGAAGATGTCCCGGACTTTGAAGTCTATCCTGTGTTGCTTGCAGGATAAGGGTGCTTCGCCTCCATCTCCTGATTCCGACGAGTAGCTGTCGTCGTGGCCGTCTTTGCTTTGTTGTGTTTTTCTTTCTGTGTGTAGCCGTTGTTGGCTTGTAGTTGGAGTTGTTGTAGTGTGGTAGCTGTTAGTGGTTGTAGTTGTTGTGGTTGTTTGAAGTGTTAGATGTTGTTGTTTTCATGCTTTCCTAGTCGTGATTCATGTATTGCTGCACTACTTGTATTGCGACGATTTTGGTTAATGGAATGCATGTTGTTTGTCTTTGGAGTTGTGTTGTGCTGTGTTGTTGTTGTGTGGATGGATTATGTGACTTAGAATCTGACAGGTTGCATCCTTTGATTTAATGTAGGGATGCCTCCTAAGGGTTCGAAGATTTCGGCCCGTCTCTCTCTGATTGAGTCGCTTGCTGGGGTTCCTCCCTTGAGCGATAGCCAGTCAGATCCACAGGCGGGTCCATCTCGTGCTGGTGTTGGGTCGACACCTATGGCTCCTCCAGTCACACCCTCGGTTCCTGAGCCGAGCCATGCACCCTCTTCTGCTTCACCTGTTGATAGGTTTGAGCAGATGATGTTGTTGATGCAGCAGCAGCAGGAGTTCCTCTCCTCCATGGCTGGCATCTTTGCTCAGTCAGTAGGGGCGACTCCACCTGTTTCACCTATGCCTCCATCTGGGAGTGCCAGTGTCAGTGTTAGTGTTAGCGACACATTCGAGCGATTTCAGCGCTTGCGACCTCCTACTTTTACGGGTTCTCATAGACCCGAGGAGGCCGAGTATTGGATTGACCGCATCTCTAAGATCCTAAAGCCGCTACACTCTGAGGTTAAGCAGGTTGAGCTTGCCACCTTCATGTTTGAGAAGGAGGCCAGTTTGTGGTGGGACAGTGTGCTTCGCACTGTCGAGGAGGACTTCGTGTGGTCGTGGCAGGCGTTTGAGGCACGCTTCCACAAGAAGTATTTCCCGGTGATGTACCGACACGAGAAGGAGAGTGAGTTCCTTCGCCTCCGCCAGGGAGGGATGTCGGTTACGGAGTATGAGAACCGGTTTACTGAGTTGGGGCGGTATGTTCCTTTGATCCTGGGTGATCAGCCGATGAGGATGCGGCGTTTTTCTGAGGGGCTGCGACCTGAGATCCGATCGAAGATTTGCTGTGCCAGCATTTCTTCATATGCGGAGCTAGTGAGCATGTCCTTGCGAGCAGAGCAGGACGGAGATAGAGCGTCCCGCATGCGAGCACCGATGCCTCCTAGGCCGCGACCGAATTTCCAAGGTGCACCTTTCCTTGGCAAGAGGCCACGAGTTGATTCTCCTCCTAGGCGTTCAGCGCCGCCCGCTCAGCAGATGAGAGCTGATCTGAGATGTTCTTATTGTGGGAAGGTTGGGCACTTGGACCGTTTCTGCTTTTCCCGTATGCGAGCAGGTGGTTTTACTCCACCGCAGAGGGTTAGCCGTCCGATGCCTCCGGTTATTTCTCCTCCTCTTCGATCAGCGCCAGCTCATCCATCCTTCAGACCTGCAGTTCCTGGTTTCAGGCCACCTCAGCGGCCCATGGTTCCTCCGCCGAATCGTCAGCAGCAGGCTCGTGTTCATGCGCTTTCAGCTGAAGCGCCTATGTCTGACTTGGTGCCGAGGTCCTTTGAGGTGACAGCGCATATTGAAGGTATTCCCGTTTCTGTGCTAGTGGATACAGGGTCCACTACTTCTCTTATTTCTTATGCGGCAGTTAGGCGTTTGGGTTTGAGATCTGTTCCTATGCCTGGAGTGACGCTTACTACCGCTACGGGGATGTCCTCTGCCTTGGGCAAGCGTTGTATGGATTGTTTGGTCGATCTGGGAAGTGGATCGATCCGTGTTGATTTGCTAGTCGCACCGCTTTATCACTACGATGTTATTATGGGTATGGATTGGCTCACGAGGATGCGAGCTGAGATTGATTGTGAAGCTAGATCAGTGACGATCCATGGACCTGAGGGCGAGATTGTTACTTTCCCAGTTCAGGTCAGTTACCCTATTTGTATTGATTTTTATTCTTCTCTGTTGGAGAGTTCGGTCGAATCGGCGTTGGTTAGTACGCCGGTAGTTCAGGAGTTTGAAGATGTGTTTGAGTCGATTCCTGGATTACCTCCTCAGCGTGAGATTGATTTTGCTATCGATCTTATGCCTGGTGCGGCGCCCATTTCTTTACCCACCTATCGTATGCCTCCGAGTGAAATGGAGGAGTTGAGGAAGCAGATAGATGGTTTGCTGGAATTGGGTTTTATTTGGCCCAGTGTGTCTCCTTGGGGAGCACCTGTTCTGTTTGTGAAGAAGAAGGATGGTTCCTTGCGATTGTGTATTGATTATCGCAGGTTGAACTAAGTAATTGTGAAGAATAAGTACCCCTTGCCCGGGATTGATGATCTGTTTGATCGGTTGAAGGGGGCACGGTACTTCTCGAAGGTTGATCTGCGATCGAGGTATCATCAATTGCGCGTCAAGGATGGAGACGTGCAGAAGACCGCAGGACTAGCTCCGGTCATTATGAGTTCCTTGTGATGTCGTTGGATTGACGAACGCACCGGCCGTGTTCATGGATCGAATGAAGGTGTTTCGGCCATTTCTGTTTCGATTCGTCATTGTCTTTATTGATGACATTTTGATTTATTCGGCGGGGACGAGCACGAGGAGCACTTAAGAGCGGTTTTGGGTACTCTTAGGGAGCATCAACTTTTCGCACAGTTCAAGAAGTGTGATTTCCGGAAAGAGGAAGTCAAGTTCTGGGACATGTGGTGTCCAAGGACGGGATAGCCGTCGACCTTGCCAAGGTAGGTGCAGTGGAAGCAGCCTGGTTCGATTTTCGAGGTGAGGAGTTTTCTTGGCCTTGTAGGCTATTATCGACGCTTTATTCAGGACTTCTCGAAGATTGCCAGACCGTTGTCGCAGCTGACACGGAAGGATTTGAAGTTTGCTTGGAGTGAGCAGGCGGAGTTAGCTTTTCAGGAGCTGAAGGACAAGTTGACGTCCGCCCCTGTGCTAGTATTGCCAGAGCAAGGGGTTAAGTATATTATATATACTGACGCCTCTCGCGTTGGTCTGGGTTGTGTCCTTATGCAGAAGGACAGGGTGATTGCTTATGCTTCGCGTCAGTTAAGGAAACACGAAGAGAATTACCCTACGCACGACCTGGAATTGGCAGCTGTCATCTTCGCATTAAAGCTTTGGAGACATTACCTCTATGGCGAGGAGTTCGAGCTCTTTTGCGACCACAAGAGCCTTAAGTATATTTTCACGCAGCGTGATTTGAATATGAGGCAGCGCAGATGGATGGAAACATTGAAGGACTTCAAGTTCGATGTTTCTTACCATCCTGGTAAGGCGAACCTTGTGGCAGATGCGTTGAGTCGCAAGAAGACTTTGGAGTTTGCGGCTCCGCTGATGATAGCAGAGTGGGAGATGTTGGAGTTCGTGCGCGATTTTGAGCAGAAGCTTACGGTGGTTGAGCCGTATGAGGTTATCGCACACATTCGTGTACAACCCGTTATCGACGAGAGGATCGTTGCAGCTCAGGCAGATGATGAGCTTTTGGTGAAGATGAGGCAGCGGGTTGGTACAGATGAGAGCTCCGACTGGAGTGTTAGTTCTGATGGGGGCCTACGTTTTCGTGGCCGGTTATGTGTTCCTGACATCCCTGACTTGAGACGTGAGGTTCTCGAGTTAGCCCATAGTTCTAAGCTTGCGATGCATCCCGGTAGCACGAAGATGTATCAGGATATGAAGAGGTCTTATTGGTGGGACAATATGAAGGTCCAGATTGCTAAATTTGTTTCTCGTTGTCTCACGTGCCAGCAGGTCAAGGCAGAGCATCGCCGACCTCCTGGGTTGTTGCAGCCCATGCCCATAGCTGAATGGAAGTGGGATTCATCTCTATGGATTTTATTTCTGGGTTGCCGAGGACGAGAAAGGGATTTGATTCTATTTGGGTGATCGTCGATCGATTAACGAAGTCGGCGCATTTCTTACCGATCAGAGTCACTTACTCTGCAGACGAGTTGGCTAGGTTGTATATCAAGGAGATAGTGCGTCTGCATGGAGTTCCCCTGGAGATTGTGTCTGATAGAGACACGCGTTTTACATCTATCTTCTGGACTCGTATCCAGGAAGCAATGGGTGTGAAACTGAAGTTCAGCACCGCGTTTCATCCGCAAACAGATGGGCAGACGGAGCGCGTGAATCAAGTCCTGGAGGATATGTTGCGAGCTTGTGTTTTGGATTTCAAAGACAGTTGGGATGATTGTCTTCAGTATGCAGAGTTCGCGTATAATAATAGTTTCCAGGCGAGTATCGGCATGGCTCCCTATGAGGCGTTGTATGGTCGCCCGTGCAGAGCACCACATTGTTGGGCAGAAATTGGTGAGCGTAGTTTGCTTGGCCCAGAGTTGGTGCAGGTGACTTCAGAAAAGGTTGACATCATTCGACGTCGACTTTTGACAGCGCAGAGCAGGCAGAAGAGTTATGCTGATACGAGGCGTCGACCGCTTGAGTTTGTAGTGGGAGACCATGTGTTTCTGAAGGTCTCTCCTATGAAGGGAGTTCTGCGGTTCGGTAAGAAGGGGAAGCTGACGCCGAGATTTATTGGTCCATTTCAAGTTCTGGATCGAGTGGGAGCGGTAGCTTACCGCCTTGCTTTGCCCACACCTCTTGCGGGCGTGCATAACGTATTTCATGTTTCTATGCTGAAGAAGTACGTTCCTGATCCTTCGCATATTATCAGTTGGGAGCAAGTGCAGTTAAGTGAGGATGCCACTTATGTACTGCAACCGACGCGTATTCTGGATAGAAAGGAGCAGGTGCTGCGTAGCAAGGTTATCCCTCTTGTGAAGGTGCTATGGACGCATCATGGTGTGGAAGAGGCTACTTGGGAAGCCGAAGCTGAGGTCAGGAAGACCTACCCTCTGATCCTCGAGGATTATATGAAGGTATGAATTTCGAGGACGAAATTTTCTTTAAGGGGGGTAGATTGTAACGACCTTGGGATTTTTGTGCTTATCTTTCCTTAAGTAGTTGTTTCGGGGTAATTAGCGCTTTACTCGATTGCTTGTGAAATTCGCATCAATCACTTTAAATTGTATCTGCATGGCTCTAAACGTGTAGATTAGTGAGCGCTACGTTACTCTGAAATCTGGGATCCATCGCTAAATCCAGTTGTTCTGGGGAATTTTTGGAAGATCTGGATCGGACCTGGACCGCGCGTCGAAAGTCCGATAGCGATGATCTTAGGCTGTTGCGGTCACCGAGTTGGGCTTGATCTTCACCTCGAAAATCAAGTCGATCTGATGTTCTGGGTCGATTTGATTGAGCTCGGAGTGAAGAGTGTGAGAACGGTTGGAATTTATTAAGCTTTTATTGAAATCTGAGTCGTGTCGCTTGCACGACGATTTTAAGCATTCTGACCGTTGGATTCTGACCCAATTTCACCCTCTGATCAGGATGGTTGGCCCAGGCATATCCTAGTGCTTGTGGACCTGATCGAGTTTCCGTGACCGTTGAATTGAGTGTGGTCCGCCACGGCTGATCTGAAGAGCCGGTCGGTATGAAATCTCAGCTTGACCTAGATCCATGGTCAAGGAGCTTAAGTCCGACCTTTCGTGGTTATAGGCCCACCAGAAGTGCTTCGTTGGATCGAGAAAGGCTTACTTTGGTTATAACCTAAGTATACCTTGACCCTGGGGTTATTTCCATCATTTTAAGGCCTATATATAGTCCTTAAACCCTAGCTCTCATTTCCATACGAATTTTCTCTAACCCTAGCTTGGAAAGAGAGTGGAAAAGAGAGAGTTAGTGAGAGAGATTGGTTGGTGATTCATCTTGATTCTTCCTTGTTCTTCTTCATCTTCGAACCTTCACTTTGAATCGTTCCTCTGACAATTCTGAGTTCCTTTGGGGTAAGTTAACCTAACCCTAACCTGTGTTAGAGCTTAGACTAGACTTGGTGTTGTTGTATCTCATTTCTATCCTTATTTTAGGGTATTCTAGCGTCGTTGACGAAGACAACTCGTCTAAATCAGCTCGGCGGTTCTTTCTTCGCTTAAGGTGCGGACTTTAAGTGTATAGGTTATGGTTTTCAAGGCTTTCAATCCCAGTTAGTGATTTATTCTTGTTATGGATGAGATTTCACATGTCAAATGTCATGTTTACATTGCTTTGTTGATATGCATGTGCTAATTGAGATTTGTGTATTCTAGGTGTATTTATAAAGTACCGTATACGTATAAAATACGCACTTATGTTTGCCATGATTAGTTGTCATGTATGTATGCTAGATGCATGGATGACAACTCCTTGATAAAAGGAATTGTCTAAGTGCATGTATTCCAACATACGTCATGTATGTTGTTCCATGTATGCTAAGTGTTTGTAGAAATGCATGAATGACCTAAGTGTAACTGATTACACTAGTAGTGGGCGTTGAGAAGTGATTCTCAACACTCCTGTTGATGTGCATGATTTCCTTTATGCAGTTACATTCCAAGTTATTTAAATTCAAGCATATCCTATGCTTACATTTATGTTAAGTTGATATCCTTTAGATGAGTATGTACCATGATTTGAGTGGTTGTTCCATTACTGTTTTACATTCCATATGAATACCTGTAGTAGTGTAATGTGTTTGGGACTATGCCTTAGTCCAGGAAATCGGTAATTGACCCTATGAATCGTGGTTGAGATTGCTTTCGCCACGTAGGACGTATTAGACGAACCCGAGCCGTATTAGAGTTGTCGGCAGTGGTTTGGCCACGCGGAGTGTTTGCGCACTCTATGTCGCTCAACTCAACGTGCGCTCGTGCTAGTCGAGTTCGTCAAATAACCCGATTGTCCGTTGTATGTTAACCATGTATGGACGCTACTGCTTGAATCTAGGGTACCGAACTTACCAGTGAAATCCTAATAACCATGGTACATGATCCGCTAAGACTCATGAGCCGGACATGGTGGTATGGGACACCGTGGTCGAGCTGTCGGCCTACGCTGGGGTGACGAGCCTCCCCGTAGTGACCAATGAGCAACTTAACTCGTGAGCCGATTATGGTGGTATGGGACACTATATTCGTTTTTGTCGGCCTACATTGATTGGTGACGAGCCCTTTGTAGTGACCTCGAGCATACCTGGATACCGCAAGGAGGTGACGAGCCGATCTGTGGTAGTAAGGGCATGAAAGGCGTGCATTGATTGGTGACGAGCCCTTTGCTACGACCTCAACTATATGATCGTATGAGATATCTAGGATTGACGACCCTAGTATGGATCACTGTTTGGATGGTGATATGAGGAAGGTATCTTAGCTTCCCAATCCTGTTGTGTGAAATGGACTAATAACAACTTGGTAATCATATCCATGCACCGCATTTGCATGTGCTTTGTAGATGTGGCGCACTTTGAGGCGATGTCATGCGTAACGTAAGATGAAGACGCTGAGGGTGTACGCGTGAGGGCACGCATCATATTGCATTCATCCTTGCATTAACAAGAGTACTTAGGATTTAATTACTTATCCTGCTTTATCATTACTGTTTGATTGAACTGATAACATGTTAACCAGTGCCTTATTGTTCCACTAAGTTGATCACTCACTCCCAAGTTCTGTGGCGGTGTCACACACCCACCGGACTCTTAGGCCCTGATGTTGCAGATGTGGATGCGACGTCTGAGGCAGAGCGGGAGCTGGATGACGACGAGGCTGCCTTCTCCTATATGCAATTTTCAGACGGGTTCTAGCGAGCCTCGGTCTGATGCGTGGGATTTCTGGGATATTTCTGGGGACTGAAATGATGTAATTTGATACTTATAATTTTGTTAAATAACACTTTTACACGATCTGGTTGTATATGTAATTCAGGGATTTACACTTGTACACATTTTACTATAAGTCTTCCGCTTGCTTTATTCACTTATCCCTGAATCATATCTGTGTTTTGGCTTAATCTATTCCATGTTTTATGCACTAATACAGTCAACATACATTCATCATTAAATATGTTGCATAAGTGATGTTTTGGAACTCGGGAGCTGAGTTATGCTCGACCCCCGAATTTCAGGGCGTTACACTTGGTAACTGCCTTGAAGTCTGTGGAGAGTGTGGTCATTGCTCCAGAGATTTTAGAGTATGGGAGACAACTGACATCTTCTAAGGAGAAAGTTTCTCATATTACTTCTGTCATTTCTGGATATGATTAAGAGCGACAGTCTCTTCAAGATCGATTGCAGGCTTCTAGTGATAAGAGAACAGCTATACAATGTCAAAGCACTCTCTAGAAGGAACAAATTTCTCAGTTGGAGGTGAAGGATCAAGAAGAAGAATTGAATATAAATAAAATTCGAGAAGAGATGCAAGTCAATACTCACTTGGTTGATTTTGAGAGATCTGAGATGACTAAGAATGAAGGGATCATTACTTCTTTAGAAAAGAAGCTAGCTGATGTTCCTGACCATGCAAAGATTATTCTTGAAGCTAAATCAAAGCACATTGCAGCTCAAGTTCAATTGAAAGAGGACTTGTAAAGATATTTAGTAGTGCTAGGCATGTCTGAAGACTTATAGAAGATTTTGCTTTCCCATCGTCGCATGTACCCCTTTTTTTTTTTAAACTTTCAAGATACATGAATGAATCACAACATTTTGAAGCAATTGTTTCTTTTAAGAAAAAATCTCACGATTATGGTCTATTTCAAGCATATGCTTTCGCAATATCTACTATGCTAACCTATACAGTTATCTTTTAACAAGATATAATCCCAATTTCTATCATAAAATGAAATAGAAATTTATTATGATTGTTAATATAGCGTTTCCTATATGGTATTTATTTAGATAGGTGGAACTAAATTTTAGTTTCAATTAGTTTGCCACACAGTTTAAGCTCTTGAGTAATGGAGCGATGATAGTTTTTTAGACTCATGAGTAGTTAGAGTCGAGTCTTACGCAAATGGTCTCTATAACTCTAATGAGTTTGCTAGACTTATTATGGCCGGGAAGTTCATAAACCGCGATCCATCAAAGGGGCCCAGTGAAGTTACCGGGGCAGTAAACTCAGTGGGTTGTACACACAGGGTTGGCCACAGTAACTCTCTAAAGTTCATGGGGAGCACAAGGCTACCTTTGAGTACCAAATCCAAGGCCTCCAGTCCATCAATGAGAGGGTATTTTGCTATATTGATCCTGTCTTCATGAGTTTTTACTGGAATCAAACCAGGAATCTGGGAGGTCTTATGCATAGTTGGCCTATTTATAGATGAGCCAAAGCGTGCATGCTACAGCCCGCTTTTTCTTCATCCACAAGGTCGGACCCATTCACGAGAGGGCATTTCTCTCACATCCCTTGTGACACTATCGGAAGCTATACACCGGTATCGGTCTCACGCTTGATTAGTTTCCTTTTACTTTTGGCTGCGTATGGCTTTTGGTAGTGATTGGTTTCATTTGCTGGCCGCATGGGTCTAAACATGTGATTGCCTTCGCAGGCTTTTTAGGGTCACTGGCTTCTCATTGCTGCCCACATAATTTTATATATTGCCGATATTGGTAGGTCGTATGCGTAGTTGGCCATATAGGCTTGGCTACACCACTGGAGATGATGAATTATCATTGATGTCATAAGATTTACATGTGGTTTACCACATAGGTTTGTTCCACTGTCATGAATGGTGAATCGATAATTGATATATTGTTGTTGCTGATAATGTTTTGATGGTGTTCATGATTAAAATAGTGTATTGGCTTGGCGATGATAACAATTTCGATAGGATGACTTTTGTGTCAGCGATTAATGACAACAGCGATGATTGCTAATTTGGTGACAATTATCGGTGCTTGGCAATAATTGATGATAATATCCTTTTGATGTATTTGATTCTTGACATACTTGAGAATTTCCTTTCGCTTGAGGATTCGTCTTTTATTCATTCATCCGGAGAAGAATACATTGCTTTACCTTTTAAAGTTATTTCGTTATTATACTTGCCTTGCCGCCTTTTCATTGAGAAGTATTATATTTGATAATCTTTAGAATCAAAACTATAGCTTTTTTCAGGGATAATATCTCTTGATGAAACGAGCATTAACAAGTATACCAATGCCTCGTCCCTCCTGATCCACAACTCGATAGGCCCCATTTGAATATACTTCTGTTATAAAATACAAACTATCCCATTTGGGATCGAATTTGCCCCCAGTTCTTCTAGTGACCACTATAGGTCTTTTCAACATTAGCACCAAATCGCCTCTTTTAAAAGAGTGATGCTTAACTCTTTTATCAAAGGCAGCAGAGGTTCTTGCCTGATATAACTCTAATCACTGTTGGGCCGCAGCCCTTTTTCATCAAGCAAGTTTAGTTCGAGCCAGTCTTATTCTTGCATTTTCATCATCTGTCATTGACTGATGAACTGCTACTCTGAGTGATGTGACTTGCATTTCGATTGGTATGACAGCTTTGACACCGTAAACCAACAAATACGGCATAACTTTCGTTGCAATTCGTTGAGTAGTCCTGTAAGCCCATAGAGCTTCTTATAACTTTTCGTCCCAGTCGCCCTTATTTCCAATTACGGTTTTCTTCAGTATTTTCACGATTGTCTTGTTGAATACCTTTGTTAATCCATTGGTCGGCGGATAGTAAGGTGTCGAGAACCAGTGGTGAATACCAAAATTTTGACACAACTTTTCCATACCCTTATTCTTCAAAGGAGTACCATTATCGGTGAAAATTCTCTTCGGGATGCCATGGCGATATATTATCGCATGTCGGATGAAATTGATGACATCTCTTTCTTTGACATTTCGCAATGCGATAGCTTCCATCCATTTGGAGAAATAGTCTGTTCCTGCCAGTATATATTGTTTTCCTTTAGATGATGGTGGATTTATAGGGACCATAACATCAAGTCCCCAGGAAGCAAAAGGCTAAGAAACTACTGATTGATGGAGATCTTCAAGAGGCACATGTATGACATCACCATGGATTTGACATTCATGATATCATCGGCTATAATCGATAGCATCTTGAAAAATTGTGGGCCAGTAATACCCCATTCGATGCACCCGATGGAATAGATTTCAGCCAGCTTGATGCGCTCCACACTCTCCAGAATGAGCTTCTTGCAATATTTGATTTGCTTCTTCTGTATTTGGACATTGTATCAACATTTCGTTATGAGACTTTCTGTACAATATTTTGTTGCATATTATGAATCTCTTTGATCTTTGTTTGATTTGCAACCTTTGTGCTGACTCCTATGGTAGAATATCGTATTTGAGATAATCTACAAAAGGCTGGTGTCAATCATCCATTGTTACCGCCAAGCATGATATAGGAAGTGCTTCAACTGCTTCATTAATGATTTCGGGCGATGGCAAGAACCTTCTTTCTTCTATTATTACCTGAAGAGGACTTTGATTAGGGCAGGATAAAGCTACTGACAGGCTAGCTAAAGCATCTGCCCTCGCATTCTTGCATCGCAGTACATGTTTAATTTCAACATGATGGAATTGCTCCAACAATTGTTGCGCTTGTCAATAGTACAGTAAGAGCTCCTGTTTTCTTATTTCGAACTCGGTTGTCAGCTGATTTATAATCAACTTGGAGTCCCCAAAAATCTGCATTGTTTTTTATTTTCATTTCTTGAGCTATCTCCATTCCAATGATGAGAGCTTTATATTTTACCTCATTATTTGTACATGCAGTACCTAATGTGAAGGAGTAAGGCAACAAGTCACCCTGGGGAGTAATGAATATCACTCTAGCACCTGTTCCCTGACATTTGAGAAGCACAATCGAAATACATTTGCCATGGTTTTGGCGATTCAATCATCATAACTTATTCATTGGGAAAGTCATCACTGATAATTTCACTATCTGTCACGGGATGTGTCGCCAAGAAATCTGCCACTACCTGCCATTTTACTACTTTTTCCGATTCATAAGTGATTGTATATTCTAAGAGCAGCAACATCCACTTGGCCAATCTTCCTAATAACATCGACCTCGTCATTAAGAACTTTATAGGACCCACTTGTGAGATTAAAATTATATCGTGAGAAAGGCAGTAATGTCGTAATTTCTGTACTACAAATATTAATGTTAAGCATACTTTCTCGATCGGTCAACAATTGCATTTTATGCCTATTAGAGTTTGAATCAAATAATAGAGTGCAATTTCCTTACCATGTTCATTCACCTGTGCCAGTAGAGTCCCTAATGAATTCTCAGTCGCAGATATGTGTAGAATGAGTGGTTACCCTTTACAGGAGTTGCCAATACTGGAGATTATTTCAACAATTCTTTGATTGAATCGAACTCATTCTGATAGGACTTTTCCTAGACAAATTCTGTTCCTTTCTTCATCAAATGAGAAAATGGCTGACACCTTCTGGCGAGATTCGAGATGAAACGGCGAATGTATGCCAACTTTCCCTGTAAACATTTTAATTCTTTCAACGTTTTCGGAGGTGGCATACCTTGAATTGCTTTAACTTTTCCTAGATCGACTTCAATTATTTTATGTCTAATGACAAAACCAAGGAATCTTCCTGACGAGACACTAAAAGCACATTTGGCTGGATTCATTTTTAATTGTTTCTTTCGAAGCCGACAGAAAACCAAAGCCAGATGTTCGCGATGTTCTTCATGATTATCTGATCTCACCACCAAATCGTTGACGTAACATTCAACATGCTTATGCATCATGTCATGGAAAATATTCTGCATTGCTCTTTGATATGTTACGCTAGCATTCTTAAGCCCAAATGGCATGACCTTATAACAATAAATCCCTAAAGAAGTCCTGAATGTTGTAGCTTCTTCATCTTTTGGGGGGCATTCTTATCTAATTATAACTGGCATAACCATCCATGAAGGACATGACATCATATTTTGTCGTGCTATTAATTAACAACTCAGTTATTGGCAATGGAAAATCATCGTTTGGATAAGCCTCATTTAGATCTCTGAAGTCAACACATACCCTAATTTGTCCGCTTTTCTTCCTTACTGGGACGACATTCGATATCCATTTGGGATACTTAACCTCTTTGATGAACACCACCATTATCAATTTATTTATTTCTTCTTCTATCAAAGGAACAAAATATGGATGGAATCGCCTCTATGCTTGTTTGATCGGCCTCTATGTTCAGCCAATGCATTGCTACTAATGGTTCCAGGCCCGACATTTCTACATATGTCCAAGCAAATACATCCTTGTTTTCTCCCAATAGTTTGATATATTGATCGATTTCCTGATCAGGGAGGCTAGTGCTTATGAATGTATTCCATGGTTCTTCTTCTGTTCCCAGATTTATTTCCCGCAAACTGTTGATCGTCGGTTGCCCCCCGTCTTCCATCTGTTTCGGAGCTATTTCAGGATGTTTAATTACTTTGGAATCTGTTTCTGCTACTGAATCAACTATGACCATGTTTACCGAAGACTCTGCCCCCAATCCGCGAGATTTTTCTCATTTTTTCGCATTTTCCTTAATCGAAATTTAGATTCCACTACTATAATTTAAACCGGTTGGTTCTTCATAATCAAATCCCATGTTCTTCATGATTCTCCTACTAGCGGGACTATATCTCTTGAGATCTTCGAATGTGAGTTTCTCACAACTTATACTATTATTAGACCTTTCTTTTCTTTTCATCTCCAAAGGGGCATAAAATTCAATCGGCTCGGGATGTTTCGAACTGGATTTGACATGAAATCTCTTCGGAATGGCCGGAAATGGTTTATTCCTTTCAGATATGGCAATGGTACTATATAATTTGACAATAGGATTTCCAGCTGCTCGAGTGATAATAGCATTAACGGAGGCTGTCTTGGTTGTCTTAAATGTTTTGGCATGAAATAAAACTTCTTTTTCGCATTTACTCTTCCAGACAATTCACCCTTCATGGCTTCTCTTTCTACCATTTTTGCATGATCACTTTTTGGAGCTTTATTTTCATCATTCTTCTCCCCTTCTTCTATAGCGAATCCATTATAGTAACTGGCATCGACAAAGAAAGCTTCTACTTCTGTATACGATCTTAAATAGGTAATCACCTTATACTGAATTCCATCTTTGCAATACTTAAAACATTAGTGCAAAGTGGAGGGTGTAACGCCATATTGGTGCATCCATGGCCTACCCAAGGAGGTTGTATGTCATTACTACATTGATGACATGACAAATAACATTTGTCGTCTATTCTCGTATTTCCAAAACCAATGTAATTTTTCCCAACGCACGCTGCCCATCTTGATTAAAACCCTGTATCATCATTCCACTATGGCGTAAATGTGAGCGGCAATATCCGAGTTCGTTTAACACTGTTAATGGCAAAAGATTCACCATTGATCCGTTATCCAACATTATTCGCTTAAACTATTTACCATGAATGTGACCATGATCATTAATGGCCTATTATGCTCCTTATCGCAAGTTAAATCATCATCGGAGAAAGAAATGACGGGCATGCAACTGATTTTTGTCTCTTGTTCTTTATTTTCCATCTCTACGAGTAATGCTTTTCTAATCTCGTTATCGGATAAGGCCTGAATCAGAGTATGTCTACAGTCTTTTGATAACTGTAGTGCATCATACACACTTAACCAAGCTGGTATACCTTTCAAATGACTTATCACATCATAAGTTACCTTCTCAACTTCATTCTTTTCCTCTTTTCTATTATTATTAACATGCATTCCTGATACTCTTTCTCGTACCACTTCTACTTTTTATTTTTGAAGGAGACTTGTCACTCTTTTTCCCAAGCGTAACATGATCATCGTAGCTTTATTCATCTGTTTTGTATTGTTATCGGTATTCATGCTATTGCTTTCCTTCTTTTTTAGCCCTCCCTTTCTTCCGTATATAATCTCCCATCTAGAAGTCATATTTATCGACGCTTTTCTGTTTCTTTCTTTCTCTTTGCCTTGCAGCTTAAGAAACTTCATTTCTTACTAGAATCATCAAAAGTAAATTAGATCTCAGTGGATCTGAACGTTTAGGAAAGTTTCAACAGGTGAATGTTGAGAACTCTTACTATTATTATAGCATGGATATATATACCACAGGAAAGTTACATGCTAGCAAACGAGGAGTCAGCTCAGTTGGGCCCCTCTGTGATTAGTTTCAAAAATTCACTCCAACTATCAGGTGTGTGATGGAAATTTAGCACTGGGCTTAAAGTTAAGCATATTTGTGATTTTAGTGGGCCAAACTAAGGGAATTGGTAGGGGATGCCCACCCTTGAAGTTTCACAGGGCCCACATGTGGCATACTCAAATTAAACCATCCTACTTGTGAAATCCACACCATAGGTTGGTTAAAACCTCCAAATTAGAACATAGGTTAATGGGTTGATAGCACTATCCTTGCCTTCGCGTCTAAGTCTAATTTTTAAGGAACCATACCGATTGATCGAGTTTGGGCACCCCTTAGGGATCCATTTGGTCCTTAGATCTAGTTTTCAATTTGGGTTCAGGGAAAATAAGAGCATTTACATGGTTCAACCCACTCAATGGATGGATTAGATCATGCACGCACACACATCATACTTTGATACGGGGTCTCTTCATGTGATAGCATTTGTTAAGAGAGGATTTTACAAGCCATGGGAGGCCCATCAATGTTTGGATCACACACCTTGGATTTCGAGCAAGATTGTTTTATGAGTTGGGTTGAGGAGTGTGGATTAGCTAGGCAACTCTTGCCTCTTGTTTATATAACTCTTCCTCATTTACATCCATACAGAGGTCATATGAATTTGACCATTTAAAAATCCATTATGTAGTTGTGTGGCAAGTCCATTAGGCCTCATTTCAACTAGGACCAGAACCTATAATTGTACCTACTAAGAACTTGAGCCCTGCAATTGCATAAGAAGTTTCATGCCAAGTTACTAAATTATGTTCTTGGTATCTCGTGTTTTGAACTCTTTTTTGCTTCTCTCTCTCTATTTATTTTATTTATTTAGTTTTTTTAATTTTTTAATTTTTTAATTTTTTTAATTTTTTAATTTTTATTTTAATTTTAATTTTTTATTTTTTTTAACACTTTTGAACTTTGGTGGTTATTTATTTACTTTGCATTAGGCTATGAACAGGGCTAGGTTGGCTTATGGGTTTGAGTGCCAACCTAAATGAGTTGGGCTTGGGCCTAATATAGACCCATTCTTGGCCCTAACCCTGTTATAAAATGGGCTGGCCTGTGGCTTTTTTAACTGACCCAACATGCTTTTGAGGTGGGTTCAAACCAAACTAATTGGGTAGTGGGTTAGGTTCAAGTTAAAAATATGTCCATTAAAAAAAAGTGACTTGGGCTTAGGTTGACCAAATAGGGTATTAATGGGCCTTGGACAAGGGTTGCCCATAGGGTATTGGTTAAGCCAAATGACCTAGCTTTACTCGCGACCCAAAACCCAAAAGAAAATAAAAAAGGAAATTATAGATAAATTTATTGTTTAGACTCGAACTCAACTTGATTTTTAAGGACCAATTTATTGAACATGTGCTCATTAAAATTGGGTTGGGTTCATTGGGTACCCACATGGCTTAGGGTACCCATTGACATCCCTACCGACCTTAATTGAGCGATGTGACAAACAGGTCAGATTTGGATAGGAGCTAGTGTATCAACTCATTAAATTTATGGGTTAGTTACTTTTGATTTCGACTTGACCTAAACTAGCCCAAGTTTAAAGGTTTCTTCTACTTCTTGTTAGGCGTGTACATCAAGTCGAACCGAGTCGAGTTGGCCTCAACTTGACTCAGCTCGGCTTGGTCTTTGAGTTTGACTAGCTAGCTTGGCTCAGTTCGGTCAGTAACTTGGGCCAATTTGAGCCGAGTTCGAGCCAAGGTCGAGCTAAGTTTGCTTGTGCAGCATTTTCACAAACACCTGGACTACACTTTCAAAATCTCACTATATTTAAGACAGCAGCAATAGTTTTACAGGTATTTTATCAAACACCTTCTAAGAAACATAAAAATCAAGGAAAAAAGGGTGTATTGGTTTCATATACATACCTTCCTTGCCATCGGCCACACTTTGTTGAGTCATTTCATCAAACACTTGGTGATCAACATCAATATCAGAGTAACTGATCATCGAATTGGTTCGATCCGAGTTCGATTTGAGCTAGGTTCGATCTGAGTCAAGTTGAGCTGGGGTAGCTCAAATTCGGCTCGAACTCATTTTTGAGCTCAAAAAATCAGCTTAACTCGGCTTGAACTCAGCTTCGAACCGAGTCGAGTCGAGCGAGCTCGGTTCGTGTACACCTCTACTTCTCGTTCTTAAACCAAAAGATATTGAAAGTTTTAGGAGTTTTGCATGCACTACTCACAGCGGGTCCACATTATGACCACTTTAGATATATGAACAATGGGGCTTCACTTTACACAAATTGAAATCCCAAGCACTACTGCACATCTCTTGGCCAATCTATATGATGATTGTGCTTTACTTAGATTTTACAAGGCATGTGCCTGCCATCGATTAGGGCTTTCAATGGGCTAGGCTCAGGCCAACACCTCCATCTCGTAGTTGATAGTGTGCTACCTTCAATCATCGAAGTACTAATAGACCCCACATGAGAAAATCCTAAAGAAGGCCCACACGGATTAGGTGGTGTTTGTTGCCCATCCCCAACAATGGTTGAGTGATGTGTTGGGCGCTTTAGGGCCCCACCATGGATACCACGCTATCCATCCATTTTTTTCAGCTCATTTTAGGGCATGAATCCAAAAAAGAAGCATATCTAAAGTTCAAGGGGACTATATCGGATAAGGACACTCACCATTGAAACCTTCCTGGGGCTCATCGTAATGTTATTTGCCATCCAACCTGTTGGTAAGGTCACACAAACCTAGATGAAGGGAAAATACAAATATCAACTAGGTCTAAAAGCTGTGGCCTACACAATTTTAATGGTGAGTATCCAATCGCTAGTATGTGGTCCACTTGAGCTCTAGTTCTACTTCATTTTAGGGATCATGCCCAAAAAGGACCTGGAAAAACTGATGAATAGAATGGATATACAACACATACATCATGGGGCTACTCCACACATTAATCACGCAGCCTGATCTAAAAAAGGCATGCAGTTTTGATTTGAAAGTTTTATAAAATCCATCTCATTTTCCTATCTCCTTTTTAAGAAAGGCTCTCATTTGTCAAATAACTATTATATTTGTAACAGAAGTTGGGTTGGGCCATGCAAGGGTGGGTGGGCCCCATTAATATTTATGTGAAATCCACCCTAACCATCGGGTCTAGGGCCCAAAACTTAGCCCCATCCATGATTCATATGGACCCAGTGATTGGAAACAAGGTACAGGGCAATGCTTACCCTCTAAATTGTTTCCCTTCATGTGAGCCATTTGAACCACATATAGGTTTGATTTTTGGGTTGTAGGCCTAAAGATTAATGTGGCATTTAATGTTTGGAGTGGATTTTATATCATCATATTGGGCCTTATAAAAATCAAGGGTGAATGTATCTTTTAACTTTTTTCTTTGGTATGCCCCATTTGAATAACATATCAGTTTGAATTTTTATCCTGGGCCTGCTGTGGTATTACACATCTAATGATGGTTGGAGTAGATTTCACATACAGATTATGATGATCCCATCTCCCAACCATTCCTAAACTTATGCTGATATATTTAAATAATAATAATAATAATAAACTCTTCCACGTAATTTTTTTATAGGGTCTATACAGATCCACTGATCCACTTTGGCTAGTTTGTGTAATCCCTCGTTAGGCCCAGAGATTAAAATATTAGTTGGATAGGTTAGGTCGACTGATGATTATATGTCTACTCCAGCCATTACCACTAAAATCTAGGTCTGGAGCCAAAGTAAAAAAACTTATAGGTGATTCAAATGGGCCGCACCAATGGAAGAAATTTTGAGGGTGGGGGTCACCCTGGACAATGTTTCTAATCATGTGGTCCACCTGAATCATAGATGGGGCTAGAGGATTTGGGCCCTGGGCCTACGTGAGGTGACAAGTGGGGAGTGGATTAGGTGAGACCTTATATCCATTGGGGTGGGTGGGACCCCTAACTGTTGAGCCCTCCGTGATGTGCCCAACCATCAGGTTCAGGGCCCAAAACTCAGCCCCATCCATGATTCATGTGGACCCAATTATTGGAAATAGGGCAACGCATATTCTCCAAATTGTTGCCCTTCATGTGAGTCATTTGAATCACATATAGATTTAAGTAGATTTCATATAATCTTCACATTGGGCCTTATAAAAATCAAGGGTGAATGTATCTTTTAAAATTTTTTCTTCAACGTGGCCCATCTAAATAACCAATTAGCCTGCCTTTTTGTCCTGGGGCCTAATGTGGTATTTACACATCTGATGGTCGAAGTGTATTTCACATATACATTGTGGTGGTCCCATCTTCCAACTATTGCTAAATTTCTGCTGATATATTTAAATAATAATAACAATAATAATAATATCTTCCACATCAAATGGCACACATGCAAGAGATATAAGATTAATCATTAAGCAGTGGGGCCCTGTGAGTGTTGGGAAGCGCGGAAGGTGAGCCCTCAAGATCTGACGGTCTACACTAGTTTTGGAACCCTCACAAAGTAGAAGATTAATGCTCTAACGGCCCTCCTATCTACTACTGGAGCAGATGGATCTAGTCACACCTCTGATCATATGGTATAGATGGCCCTGGATCACGATCTATGGATTAGATCGTCCCAAGGACATGCCAAAATGGACAGATTACTGTGCACACTATATCTTTCTGTATGCTCTTGGTATTTCTTATGATTGATTGCATTTTACGAGAGAAAAGCTATCCCTTTATATAGGAAAGGAGATGGGATGAGACCAGATTATCCGATCTTCTCCCTATCTCCTATCCAAAATTAAATTCAAAATTGAATTTGAAATTTCAACATAAAGGAAAAAGCCGAAAGAAGCCTAAACATATGAGACCTACCCACTAGTGATTGCTCACCAGTGGGCCCCACTAGCCTACGTACAACATCTCCCACTTAATCACATTGTAGGATAGGCATAAAAATTTGTCAATCTAACTCGCCTAATAACAATCAAAGACCAAACAACACAATTAAAAGAATCAGAGGCGTGGGACCAGTTGGATCACCGTAATCTTCTCACAGGTGCTTAAGTACTAAGTGACCACCTAACTAGTACTCAATAACCCAAGCTTTGCAATGCCTGTCCTAGTCCGCATGACCACACTAGATGGAGTTAACTCTCGATATGGAGTACTCGGCCAACATACGCACTTATCTAACTTATCGAGTTATTCTGAAAACTTGATTTTTCCCAAACTTCGACTAAAATCAATTTAAAGTAATACTTATTGTAACGCCTCGGAAAAATCCATACAAAGACCCAACTAGCACCTCAGGCAAAAATCACTAAGGACCGAATCCTTTAGAAATTAGACAAAAATTGATTAAGTACTAAACTGAATTAATTAGTAGATTAGCTTGAATTACTTTCTATACGAACTGTAAGACCCAAAACCAGTAGAATTGCTAACTCTACATTACCTAAAAACCTAGGAGAAATCTCAAAACCCAATTGCTCTTGGGAGCACATTAAAACTTCATATCGGACCTAGACCGCGCATCGAAAGTCTGATTACTGCGAAACTAAACAGTTATGACCGCCTTACTGGGCTTGACAACCAATTCAGAAATCAAGTCCAAATAGTATCCAGAAACACACAACTTGAGCCCAGAGTAAAGTGTGTGAGAAACGCGAATATCTTTAGAAAGTGAACTCAAACTTAAGTGAATTGGGCCGTTCGCTTGCAGGCCAAATTTAAGGTTTCAGACCATCAGAATCTTACCCAACTACACCTCGGATCAGGGAAATTTTCCTACACATGTCAGTGCACTTGTGGCCCTGATTGAGTGTCGATAGCCATTGAACTGAAACTGGTCCTCCGCGGTCAATCTACAAATCCGATCAGACCAAAATCTTAACCTGACATAGATCCATTGTCAGGAAACTTTCTCTAAACTCTATGCAGGAAATGGACCTCCATATGAGCTCCGTTGGCCTGAAACATCCACCCTTTGGCTATATCCTAAGTATACCATGGCCTTGAGGCTATTGGCATAAGTTTTGGGCCTATATAAGGGCCTTAACCCACCCCTCTCTCATTCCATACGATTTTGTAAAACCCTAAGAGAGAGAAGAGAGAAAGAGAAGGAGAAAGTGAGGAGAAGTGTGAGAGAGTGAGAGATAGTTGCTGGGATTCGATCCCACCACTCCACGTGCCGAATCATCCTACCTGCATCGCTATACTAGTGATTTTGATTCCATTTTGGGGTAAGAAATCCTAACCCTAATCTATTTTAGGTATCTAAGTAGAAGAAACGGTGAAATGGCTAACCTATTTCGTGATTCAGGTAGCCGTTTGTGCCGTAGACGAAGGCATAGTGTTCGAACTGAGTTCGATTCGAGTTTACCGATGAAAGATGCAGACTATAAATGTTTAGGTTATGGTTTTCAAGCCTTTAAATGTCAGTTAATGATTTATGACTGACTTGATTGCTATCACATATGCTTAGATGTAATGTTTTCCGCGTATTACGTATATATATGAATTATGTTGAAATTAATGCATTCCATGTGTTTGTTGAAATGTTTGTATGAATATAAAATTGTGATTTGTGCTTACCATGATTTTTTTTTTTGAGAATACATGATTGTCATACGTGTGGCAACTCCTTTATGAAAGGATTTTCTATAATATACGTTATAACCAATTTATTACATGTATGTCATATGTGTAGTCTAAGTGTTTGATAAAATGCCTGAATGAGAAAATGCTTATTGAAATGTATTTAACGAGGGTGTTGAGATAGGATTCTCAATTCCCTTATCTATAGTTACAGTTTCCTTTATATAACCTATATCGCTACTACGTGATTTATGGATGAAATGCCTATATATAATAACATGTACACTATGTGTTTATTGAAATGCTCAAATAAAATTTATATTTAGATTGGTTGTCATATGTTGTCTTTGACTATCACATGTGAATGTTATTGCTTTGGAGTGTGATTGGGGCTACGATGTAGTCCAGGTAATTGATAATGATTTCCGATCGAGTGGCTAAATCAGTTTAGCCACCATGGACACATTCGATGAATCCGAGTCGTACGATGATTATCGACAGTGGTTAGGCCATAAGGAGTGTGTATGCGCTCCATGTCGATTAATTCAACGTACGCTCGTACCAATCAATCTTGTTAAGTAACCAGATTGGCCTAATGTATGTTCACCATATATGGACATTACTGTTGGAATCTAAGGTACCACTTACCAGTAAAAATCCTGTTTAACCTTGGTACCATAATCTGCCAAGACTCATGAGTTGGGCATGGTGGTATGGGACACCGTGGTCAAGCTGTCGGCCTACGATAAGGTGACGAGCCTCTCGTAGTGACCTCGAGTATACACTAGGACTACATTAAGGTGATGAACCTTTTTGTAGTGACTTCGAGTATAAACTAGGCCTACGCTGAGGTGACGAACCTCTCCGTAGCTACCTGGAACTGCCATTGTATGTGACTAACTAGGATTGACAACCCCAGATGAATCATTGTTTGGGTCAATGATATAAAGGGAGGTACCTTAGCTTCCCAAACCTACTATATGAATAGGTCTAATTAAGAACTTAGCTAATCACGTACATGCACCGCATTGCATGTGCCTTTGGCGTTGGAGTTGAGCACAGCGGGAGTGTTGCATGCATGACCATGAGATGATGTCACAGAGGGAGTGCAAGCAAGGGCATACATCATTAATACATACCATCCTTGCATTAACCAGAGTACTTAGGAATGCTTGTTGTATTGGTTTATCATTACTGCTTGACTGAATTGATAACATGTTAACATTTGCCTTATAGCTCCATTGAGTTGATAACTCACTCCCACTCTAGGATGGTATTTTAAAACACCAACCAGACTCTGTTGTAGTTTCAGGTGATGTCGAGGCTTACAAGGCGGAGCCTGACTTATACGATGATGAGTTCTCCTACCTGCAACTCTCTGGTGGGTCTATGTAGACCTGGGGTTGCATCACCGGGGCTACAGGGATATGGATTAGATGACATTACACTTCATTATTTATATATTTTGGAACTAAACATGTAATTATTTAACCTGGTATCATATTCATACTCTAAGGACCTACAACCACCTATATGCTTTATATACTTATCACAGTCTTTCGCTTGCATAATTTAACTATCTCTGAAGTATGATATGCTGATTTGGTACAATCCCACTCATGTTTAATGCACTAATATGGATATCATTTAATCATCATTATCTATGTTACATAAGTGATGCATTGGAACTCGGGAGTTGAGCTGAAGCTCGACTCCCAATTTTCAGGGCGTTACAAGTTGGTATCAAAGTATGATTTAGATTAAACTGGACCTCGGTTATGGATACATGATGCACACTAACATACTTTGACTTAGGAGGGAGCGATAAAACGTAGAAATGATCGTGGGATTCCAAGTTTCACCAACGGGCGAAACTGACCGTTGAAACAGGACCCGTACACATCTGTGATCATGTGAGGTGATCCCAGTTCCTTTCTAGACCATCAATTGATAGGTTTAGATGATAATTTAACATATCCCATGCTCAAATAACCTGAAAATGTGAATGTGCACGAGATCGGACCCGAAACACCTCAAACGGACTCGGGGGCCTAAACGGTACAAATCGGGGGGGGGGGGGGGGGGAACCAAAGTGGACCCCACATGTTTTTAACACCATGGGGGGAGAGCATCACCCTTGAGGTGAGCCATCACCCATGTGTCCAGTGGTCGGCGATGGCATCGTCCCAACAACGAGGTCTCGTCGTTTACGGACGGCGGACCTGTTGGGCTGCGCCGGGCCGGTTAGGCCGATGGGTGTATGTGCTAGTGGGGCCCACAGAATCATGTGGGACCCCTTATATCCATCCCATTTTCTTCATTTCCTTCTCTTACACCCCTTTAAGCTTTCTAATCTCCCAAAAATCCCAATTTTCTCTCTCAAATCCTTCCTCCATTCTCATATCTTCTTCATTTTTCTTCATTCCATACACACCTCCCACCATTCCTTTCAAACCTACCTCCTATCTCCCTTATTTCCTCCCATTTAAGCACACAAACCCTCCTTTGAGTCTCAAAGATCTCAAGGCCTAACAATCCATCCTATCCCTCCATCTTGTTTCACTCAAATGACTCTTTTTGAGCTCATGGCGGTCATATTTTCCCTTTCCACACTCCTTTCCCTCATAGGGAAGAAGAGGGCTTCCACGGATGAAGTTGGGCTTAGCCGTCCTACCCGTTTGAGGAGGCAAAAAGGCGTCAAAACAAGTTTAAGCATCGATCGAGAGATCAGGACGAAGCGGGATCTCGACCCCAGCTTCCTCTCGAGAGAGCTCTACTGGTGGATATGGCACATGGAAGATTTCAAGGCCGTAGGGTTCTCTTTGAAGCACACGTAGACGAGAAACTATTCGAAATTTATCTAGCAATGGATCTCCTATTGGACGCCGGTTGGGGTCCCGTATTTGAGGGCAAGTCTCGTGTGAATGAGAGTACTATCCGAGCCTTCTACACCCATATATGAGACCCACTGCTGGAGCCCATATAGTTCTCTATCCCCATGGGAAGGTAGAAAGTCATTGTCAACGTGGACTTGATAGCCTGGATCATGGGGATGCCGCTTGGTGAGGTTCATGCTAGCGAGAAGAACCTCAGGAGTGCGCGTGAAAAAGATCGCTGCATGCGATTTCTCTGTAGTCGACTGGTCCATTGGAATCCAGGCAATTGCCTCCTGGCGTCCAAGATGACTCCTGACTTTCGCCTGCTCCACCACATCTACACACATAACATGTATCCTATGTAGAGAAATCGCAGTGAATGCACGCGTCTGATGGTAGACTTCCTATACTAAGTTGGGCAAGGAGACAAACTGTGCCTGCCTACTTATATACTACTACAGATAGTTTAGACCGTGCGCTCTCCTAGGACAACCATTTCACTCCCATTTGGCCGACTTATATGCAAACTTGCTTGTGAATTCAGCTACAGACTTGGGTCAGAAAGGCTTGCGCCGATCCATTTCATCAATGACACTACTCTCAACAATATGAATATTGGGCCACAACAACCTCAAGCCCGACTCGATGAGATTGAGGATGAGACGGGGAGTGAAGAGGAAGTGAGTGATGAAGAAGGCAGAGTTGAGATAGAGGAAGAAAGTGAAGAAGAGGAAGAGTGGGAAGAGGAAGAAGAGGAGGCCCAAGACTCTGGCGAGGGCTCTCCTCCTTTCACACATGAGCACCACCGCGATCGGGTTGCTATAGAAGCCCGCTTGGCTCAGATTGAGGAGGGCCAAGTCACCCTGTGACATGATGTCAGTGAGACGCGAGCCAAGCTTGAAGTGGGTCAGGCCTCCATGAAATAGAAATTCAAGAAGGTGTCTCGCACCTTGAAGGCTATCATGTGTTGTCTGTAGGACGAGGGTGCTCCTCCTCCATCACCAGATTCTGATGGCTAGTCCTATGCTATAGTTGTCTTTGAGTTTTCTTTGCTTTCCTATTTCTTGTGTTATCGCCTTAATAGGCTTAGTAGTAGGGTAGGTTTGATGGTGTGTTTGGTGTTTAAGGCTTTGATTAGGTTAGCTCACATGGTTTCCTGTCATGATTCATATAAAGCTATATCTCATGTATTGTGAAAAATTTTGTTAAATGAAATGCATACAGCTCCTTTTGTTATGGATGTGTAAAATGCTTGACAAATTGAGTATTGCTATGCTGAATCTTACACACATTGCACCCTATGTTGTATATGGAGAATGCCACCTAAGGCCACACAGAGTACGACACATCTTACACTTGGCGACTCGGTTGACGGGGCACCTCCCCTAAGCGATAGCCATATGGACCCTAGTTTGGGCCCAAATCACGAGACTATGCCAGATTCTCAGCCGACCACTGCCCCACAAATGGGCCGACACCTGTTGCACCACCAGTTCCAGAGCAGAACTGTGCATCTACTTCGACGCCCCACATGCATCAGGCTCCTTCTCCTGATAGGCTGGAGTAGATGATGCTCCTTATGCAGCAACAGTAGCAAATTTGGACCACTGTTGCTGGGGCCCTTGCCCAGAACATGAGCGTGGTTCCACCTGCATCACCTATACACCCTGCTGGGAATATGAGTGTCAGTGGCCCATTTGAGTGATTTCAGTGCTTCCGACCTACTACATTTATAGGTTCTCATAGACCCGAGGAGGCCGAGTATTGGTTTGACCACATCTCTAAGATGCTGAAGCTACTTGTCACGCCCCAAACTCGGAAAACGGGCTCACAAAATTCCCGATCGCCGAATCCGGTGCCGACAGCCTCCGTAGTGCCCCATTTTCGGATTTCGGCATTCTCATGCCAGGTTCCGATCCTGGGATCCTACAAGGAGGGTTTTCAGTATAAATTTTTTTTGTAATAGAGCATAACCACAAGCATAACCAAGTCACAAAACAACATCACCACATATCCACTAAATCAAAAACTTTAAGTACAATGCAGAAAGGGAAATACAGGGTGATCAAAAGCTTCAAAATAAACTGATGTGCACTCCTGCCTCAGCGCTGCTGCTGTCCAACACTACCTGCACGCAACGGTCGTGCATAAGCTTACAAAAGCTTAGAGGGTACTGTAAGTGTGTGTGCAAGGCCAGCGCCAAGTGTACAATATCAGAGTAATGCGGAAATATGCGATAAGTCCATGAATGCTATCAGCTGTACCAACGCTATATGATGCAAGACATGAATGCTATCGGCCATACCAAGGCCATGCGATGCGAGGCCTATGTAGCCAAATGTCATATGCGAGATGCAAAGCAAGCATGTCAGTCCTCATCAAGTACACATATCAGTACAGTTCCTCTCTGGATATCACCGGGGTCTAATACACCTCACACTGACTGCCTCCTCCCTAGCTGCACAGTCAAGCAAGTGGAAGAGACCACACTATCCGCCTGACCAGTAGTCTGCCAATATCTACTCGGCTCGTCGATAGCGGACTCATTTGTGAGCTGGTCAAACTCAGCCTAGCTTATAGCCCCCTCACTCGGGCGGATAAGGCCACACCCCCTTCCAACCGACCATGAAACAGTGGGAGACGCGGCCTACTGGTATTCGGCACTCGGGCGCTCGTGTATCCACTCGGTCTAGACGTTGAAGCATCTCCTGGTACCAAAAAGGTTCTGGGACTTTCACCCAAGGACATCCTAAGTGCCCATAATGCTAGAGCCAATATTTCCGGTATCCGATACGGCCATCCACGATGTGTCTGTGGAGCCATGACCCTGATGTTGCTAGGGCGTGCAGTGAATCATGACACACAATGCGAAATGCATGAGTCAAATCGTCAAATCATGCAGTAATCCTGTGCGTACCACGCACTCATGTGGGGGCACTCCGTCTCATAAGGAGTCCCGTAAATGTCTCAGCCCAACGGCTTATGCTATGATCAAGCATTCCTCATATCAAGCATACATATGATGCATATGGGCATGTATCATGGAGCTATACTAAGCATGTTATAAAGTAAGGAACTATCAACAAGTATGGGCCTATCAATGGGCCTTAAGGAGAGTTACAATGCGGACATTTAACCAACATTGTATTTATAATGTGGACGTCAAACCAACATCGCTCCCAAGGCATGGCTCGCCATAAAATACCATTACACAAACCATATGGAATCACACATTGCAATGGACCCTAAGGACATCCCATTGGGCCTCGACCCATGGGCCTTAGACACATCAAATGGGCCGTATCACATGGGCCTTACATTCATCAAATGGGCCGCATTAATGGGCCTTACCAACGGGCCTTATGTACATTGCAAGGGGCTATAACCCATGTGCCTTAGAATATATCAGAATGGGCCTAATCACATGGGTTTTACATTCATCAAATGAGCCACATTAATGGGCCTTACCAACGGGCCTTATGTACATTGCAATGGGCCATATCCCACGGGCCTTTGAAAACATCACAATGGGCCTTGTAACATGGGCCTCAAATACATTGAATGGGCCCCATCACATGGGCCTTGTAACATGGGCCTCAAATACATTGAATGGGCCCCATCACATGGGCCTTACATGTATACCAAGGTGGGCCACACCAAAATACAAGTGATGATGATGATTTCCACCATTAAAATCCCTAAGGCCCACCAACAAATATATATTATATAATATAATATATAATATATACAATATAACATATATAATATAATATATATATATATATAAATATATATATATACATATACATATTATGATATATATATATATATATATATATATATATATATATATATATATATTTATATACACACACCACACGCACGCACGCACACAGCACGCACGCACACACACGCGCGCACACACGCGCACAGGGGGGGTCCCACCGTCCAGGGAGGACGGTGCGGACGAACACATACAGCAAGGTAGGCCCCACCGTCTGTCTGGACGGTGGGTACAACACATACATCTCTGTGGGTCCCATGTGGGGCCCACCATAACGTTTATCTCCCATCCAACCCGTTCACAAGGTCGCACGGGCCTGGAAGAAGAGGAAAAAAGAATTTCAGCTTGATCCGAAACTTCTATGGCCCATAAAAGGGTTTCAATGGTAGAGTTCAATCACCGCTGTTTTCTTGTGGTGTGGGCTGCCTGAGGTCTGGATCTGACTGATTTTTGGAGGGGACCCACCTCAAGGGGTGGTCCACCTCATGGACGGCGTGGATACAAAATATACATCATGGTGGGGCCCACATGAGGGGCCGTGGGTCCCCGCACGGACGCCCGCTACACGCGCAGGCAGCGCCTGCGCCTCTGGCGCTGTCAGCGGCCGCAGAAAACCTCTGTTCTCAAGGTTTTGCATACGTGGGGCCCGCATCAGGGAGATCCGAGCTCGCCATCGATCCCCATGGCTCAAGACAAGAAGGATGAGCCCAATATTCAATATATTTTGGTGAATAAAAACAGCAGTTGGATTTTTAACGGTAACCACCACTGTTTCTCATGCTATGGCCCACCAGTTACTCGGATCTGCTTCATTTTTCGGCTCAACGCCTAAAATGAACTCAAGAATGGAATGGACGGCATGGATTGTTCTCATACATCAATGTGGGGTCCACACAAGTGGACCACCTCAATGGGGTGTGAACCAAGCTGATATTTGTGCTTTCATTTCAGTCCAGGGACGTCCCTGGACAGGGACGGCCTATGCACAGGGCATGCACAAGGTGGGCCTTGCTCCTGTGGGCCACCAAATGGATGAATGGTAAGGATAAAACATACATTAAGGTGGGGCCCATCCAAGTGGGTCACATGGCCACCCCATCACACACAAAGATAAATAAATGAATAAATAAAAGAGAGGGAGAAAGAGAGATAGAGAGAGAAATGGGACACGCATGATGGAGGGCTCCGCCACTATGAGCCCTCCCTTACAAGCAATCATACATTGAGTGGGTCCCATTGCATGTGGGCCCACCAAATCAAGGATCAACGGTGGGGATCCCTTCTCCACTCAAATGGACGGTCCAGATGACCTCTTTCCAAGTTAGAAAATAAACATCATGATGGGGTCCATGGAGAATGGCCCCATCATGGAATGATCATGAAGATCAAGATGGGCCATCGGCCACATCTTAAGGTCCCAAGTGAGATCCATACCATTGATCGGTAGGCCTCACTTGGTCCATCATCAAAACATGAAAAACCTATCCTATAAGGCACCCACCGTCCGATCTTCTTGGTCCGATGGAAAGCCGACCTCCTTGTGCTTCACTTTGATGGTGGGAGATGAAGATTCAAGGGCTAAGATGGAAGATTTTGGGATGGAAAGTGGGCCACACTACTCACTTCTCTTTTTCTCTCCTTGGAAAAATGTGGACGTGTGAGGCTTATGGGTGCTTGTAATTGGTGTGAGAAAAGAGAAAGAGAGAGAGAGAGAGATAAGGAGAGCTGATGGGTGTGATGGGTGAGTGATGTGAGGTGAGGGATGGGTGAAGTGAGAGGTAGTTTGACTTTGGTGAGAAAAAGCATGGGTTGCTTTACTTGTGGAGAAAGGTGATGTGTACTTGACATGAGGTGATGGATGGGATTGATTGATGGGATTGATTTGACACATTGTAGAGATTCTCTTGGGATTGCAAACGCGCGGCGTTTTCTTCGAAATAAATGCCGGCTCACATCTTCCTGCCAGGGTATCGGATCGGTGCAAGAGACGCGGCTTCGGAACCGCGGCGACGGTGCGGTCGCAATGGTACAAGTCTTGATTTAAGCTGACCCAAATCTACAACATACGACTTAGGGTCGATCGCAACGTCAATTATACGTCACGGGATGTCGAAATTCGACAGGAAGGATCGCGGGACTCGATGGAACAGTACGGACTAGGATACGGGTCTTACACTACTGCACTGCATTGAGGCAGAGCAGGTAGAGTTGGTCACCTACATGTTTGAGGAGGCCAGTCTCTGGTGGGACAGCGTCCTTAGGACAGTTGCTCCTGGTTACATATGGACATGGGAGGCTTTTAAGACACTCTTCCACGAGAAGTATTTCCCTCTCACTTACCTTAATGAGGAGGGAGAGTTCCTTCACCTCTGACAGGGAGGGATGACTATAGCAGAGTATGAGACCGTTTCAAGGAACTGGCCAGATATGCTCCCTTGATATTGGTAGACCAGCCGATGCCAATACGGCAGTTTTCTGAGGGTCTGCGACCCGAGATATGCTCGAAGATGTGTTGCACTAGCATACTCAACTATGCTTAGCCAGTGGACATGTCTCTGCAAGCTGAGCAAGATGGGGATAGGCTACCCTGCACAAGTATACCCATGGTTCCTAGGCCTCGACCATATTTGCCGAGCAGGCCGTTCCTCGGCAAGAGGCCACGTGCAGATTCTCCTCCTCGGCTTACGACTCCACAGACATAGCCGAGATGACCTGATATATGGTGCATCTACTGCAAGAGGTCGGGCCATGCTAACACCTACTATTTCACCACGATGAGGGACAACGGCTTTATGCCTCCTCATAAGATCAACCGGCAGATGCCACCAGCTATCTCAGCTCCACCTCTACGTTCTGTACGACCTACACAACCTTCCTACAGGCCACTTGCACCTCGATTTAGGCTTCCTCAGCGACCTATGGCACCACAGCCGAACCGTTCTCAACAGGTGCGAGTACATGCACTTGCAGCTGAAGCGTCTGAGTTAGCAGCTACAGTGCCTTTAGCCTTCGAGGTCACTGCCCACATCCAAGGTACACCCGTATTTTTGTTAGTGGACACTGGGTCTATTATTTCTATGATATCATGTTCTACGGTCAAGCGTTTAGGGGCTGAATACGACCCCTATGGTTGGGGTGAGAGTTATCGCGGTAGCAGGAACTTTTACAGATGCCACTAAGTTGTGTGAGGGTTGCTTGATAGATTTAGGTAGCAGAACAATATGCATTGACCTGATTGTCACCATGATATACCATTACGATGTCATCCTCGGCATGGATTGACTTACTGAAATGAGGGCGAGATCGACTGTGAGACAGGACTGGTGACGATACACAGACCCGAGAAGACGACCTTTACATTCCCCGTTCAGGTCGGTTGCCCCTTTCGGGTTCTTTATATTCTGCCCTATTGAAAGATCATAATGGTCCGACACTTAGAAACACGCCTGTGGTCCAGGACTTCTGGGAAGTGTTTAAGACGATACCTGGATTACCTCCCCAGCGCGAGATTGATTTTACCATTGACCTCGTGCTTGGTGCGACTCCCATTTCACTACCAACTTATCGCATGCTTCCATGTGAAATGGAGGAACTGAGGAGACAAATCTATGATCTGCTGGAGGTGGGCTTCATACGACTAAGTGTATCTCCTTAGGGAGCGCCCGTATTGTTCGTAAAGAAGAAAGATGGTTCACTGCGATTGTGTATTGATTATCGCAGGCAAAACCAAGTGACGGTGAAGAACAAGTATCCTTTGCTCAGGATAGATGATCTGTTCGATCAGTTGAAAGGGGCACAATATTTTTCAAAGATTGACTTACAGTCAGCGTCTCACCAGTTGCACGTCAGGGATGAGGACATGCAGAAGACAGCGTTCAGAATCAGTTTTGGGCACAACGAGTTCCTTGTAATGTCATTTGGAATCACGAATGCACCGACCGTGTTCATGGATCTGATAAACCGGGTGTTTCAGCCGTATTTGTACCAATTCATCGTCGTATTTATAGATGACATCCTGATATACTCTAAGAGTCGAGCAGATCATGAGTAGCACCTGCGAGCAGTCTTTGATACTCACAGGAAGAACCAGTTGTTTTCCTAGTACAAGAAGTGCGACTTCTGGAAAGAAGAGGTCAAGTTCCTGGGACATGTGGTGTCTAAGGAAGGAATAGCTGTGGACCTCGTTAAGGTGACCGCAGTTCAGGACTGGGAGTAGCCCGGTTCGGTTACAGAAGTGAGGAGTTTTCTTGGCCTGGCAGATTACTACCGTCGATTTATTAGGGACTTTTCCAAGATAGCCAGACCGTTGTCTCAGCTAACGCGGAAGGACCTTAAGTTTGCCTTGAATGAGAAGGCAGAAGTAGCCTTTTAGGAACTGAAGGACAAGTTGACATCCACCCCTGTGTTAGCATTGCCAGAGCAAGGGGTTAAGTATACAATATATACAGACACATCTCGTGTTAGTTTGGGTTGTGTCCTTATGCAGAAGGACAGGGTGATCGCCTATGCATCGCGACAGTTGAGGAAACATGAGGAAAATTACCCTACACACGACCTGGAGTTAGCGGCCATCATCTTTGCATTAAAGCTTTGGAGACATTACCTCTACGGAGAGGAGTTCGAGCTCTTTTGTGACCACAAGAGCCTCAGGTACATATTTACGCAGAGGGACCTGAATATGAGGTAACGACGATGGATCGAAACCTTGAAAGACTTCAAGTTTGAGGTTTCCTACCATCCCGGCAAGGCCAACCTTGTGGCAGATGCGTTGAACCGCAAGAAGACAATAACATTTGCAACTCTGCTATTGATTGATGAATGGAATATGGTAGAGTTTTTGCGAGACTTCGAGCAAAAGCTTACGGTAGAGGAGCGTTCGAGAGCATCGCACACGTTCGTGTGCAGCCACTCATTGATGACAGGATTATTGCGGCTCAGAAAGACGATGAACTATTGACAAAGATGAGAGAGCAGATAAGCGACAGTGAAGACTCGAAATGGAGAGTTAGTACGAATGGGGGTTTACATTATCGTGGCCGCCTATGCGTCTCAAATCTTCATGACTTGAGAAGAGAAGTTCTCGAAGCTGCTCACAATTCGAAGATGGCGACGCATCCTGGTAGTACGAAGATGTATTGAGATATGAAGCGTTCATATTGGTGGGACAACATGAAGGCCCACATTGCAGACTATATATCTCATTATCTCACATGCCAGCAGGTCAAGGCTGAACACCATCAACCTCTTGGACTGCTTCAGCCCATGCCCATAGTTGAATGGAAATGGGATTTCATCTCTATGGACTTCATTTCAGGGTTACTGAAGATGAGGAAGGGGCATGACTCCATTTAGATCATTGTGGACCGGTTGACGAAATTGGTTCATTTTCTCCCTATTAGAGTCTCAAACTCAGCAGACGATTTGGCCAGGCTGTACATCAAGGAGATAGTACGTCTGCATGGAGTTCTTATGGAGATCGTGTCGGATAGAGACACGCGATTCACAACTATCTTCTGGACACGTATCCAAGAAGCAATGGGTATGAAACTAAAGTTCAGTACCATGTTCCACCCACAGACAGATGGACAGACGGAATGGATGAATCAGGTGTTGGAAGATATGCTGCGAGCTTGTTTGCTTGATTTCAAGGACAATTGGGATGACTGTCTTCCTTATGATGAGTTCGCTTATAACAACAGCTTCCAGGCGAGTATTGGCATGGCCCCCTACGAAGCACTGTATGAGCGTCCGTGTAGAGCACCTCATTGCTGAGCAAAGGTTGGTGAGAAAAGTTTGATTGGCCTAGAGTTAGTACAAGCGACCTCAGAGAAGATCGATATTATCAGGCGTCGACTTCTTGCAGCACAGAGCAGGCAGAAGAGTTACGCCGATACAAGATGGCGACCGCTAGAGTTTGAAGTTGGGGACCATATGTTTCTTAAGAATTTTCCAATGAAGGGAGGCATTCGGTTTGGCAAGAAGGCGAAGCTCACACCATGATTTATTGGTCGTTTCTAATTAGTAGACTAAGTAGGTGTGGTTGCGTACTCACCTTGCTTTGCTCACACCACTCGTCGACATGCACAACGTATTTCATATATTGATGCTGAAGAAATACGTTCCTGACCCTTCCTACATTATCAGATGGGAGTAGGTATAGTTGAGTGAGAATGCTACTTATATACTACGACCGACACGTATTCTAGATAGGAAGGAACAGGTGCTGCGTAGAAAGGTTATCCCGCTTGTGAAGGTGCTGTGGATACATCACACTGAGGAAGAGGCTACTTGGGAAATGGAAGCTGAGGTCCGTAAGAACTACCCTAAGATTCTCGAGGAGTACAAAAAGGTACTAATTTTGATGATAAAATTTTTCTTTAAGGGGGGTAGATTGTAACGTCTCGAAAAAATCTGTATAAAGACCCGAGTACCACCTTAGGCAGAAATCACTAAGGACCGAATCCTTTAGAAATTAGACAAAATTTGATTAAGTATTAAACTGAATTAATTAGTAGATTAGCTTGAACTGCTTTCTATATGAACTATAAGACCCAAAACTAGTAGAATCGCTAACTCTACATTATATAAAAACCTAGGAGAAATCTTAAAACCCAGTTGCTCTCGAGAGCACATTGAAACTCTGAATCGGACCTGGACCACGCGTCGAAAGTCAAATTACCTTGAAACTATAAGATTATGACCGCCTTACTGGGCTTAACAACCATCTCGGAAATCAAGTCCAAATAGTATCCAGAAACGCACAACTTGAGCCCGGAGCAAAGTGTGTGAGAAACGCGAATATCTTTAGAAAGTGAACTCAAACTTAAGTGAATTGGGCTATTCGCTTGCAGGCCAAATTTAAGGTTTTAGACCGTCAGATTCTGACCCAACTACACCCTCAGATCAAGAAATTTTCTCTCACATGTCAGTGCACTTATCGCCCTGACGAGCGTCGATAGTTGTTGAACTGAAACTGGTCCTCTGCGGTCGATTTATAAATCCGATCGGACCGAAATCTTAACCTGATATAGATCCATTGTCAGGAAACTTTCTCTGGACCGTATACAGGAAATGGACCTCAATATGAGCTCCGTTGGCCCGAAACAGCCACCCTTTGGCTATATCCTAAGTATACCATTGCCCTGGGGCCATTGACATCAGTTCTGGGCCTATATAATGGCCTTAACCTACCCCGCTCTCATTCCATACGATTTTCCAAAATTCTAAGAGAGAGAAGAGAGAAAAGAGAAGGAGAAAGTGAGGAGAAGTGAGAGAGAGTGAGAGATAGTTGCTGGGATTCGATCCCACCACTCCACGTGCCGAATCATCCTACCTGCATCGCTATACCGGTGATTTCGATTCTATTTTTGGGTAAAAAAATCCTAACCCTAATCTTTTTTAGGTATCCAAGTAGAAGAATCAGTGAAATAGCTAACCTATTTCGTGATTCAGGTAGCCATTGTGCCGTAGACGAAGGCATACTATTTGAACTGAGTTCTATACAAGTTTACCGACGAAAGGTGTGGATTATAAACATTTAGGTTATAGTTTTCAAGGCTTTCAATGTTAGTTAATGATTTATGAATGACTTGATTGCTATCACATATGCTTAGATGTGATGTTTTTCGCGTATTACATATATATATATATATATATATATATATATGAACTATGTTGAAATTAATGCATTTCATGTGTTTGTTGAAATGTTTGTATGAATACGGAATTATGATATATGCTTGCATTGATTGTTGTTTGAGAATACATGATTGTCATACGTGTGGCAACTCCTTTGTGAAAGGATTTGCTATAATATACATTATAACCAATTTATTACATGTATATGATATGTGTAGTCTAAGTGTTTGATAAAATGCCTGAATGAGAAAATGCTTGTTGAAATGTATTTAACGAGGGTGTTGAGATAGGATTCTCAATTCCCTTATTTATAGTTACAGTTTCCTTTATGTAACTTATATCGCTACTACGTGATTTATAGATGAAATGCCTATGTATAATAACATGTGCACTATGTGTTTGTTGAAATGCTCAAATGAGATTTATATTTAGATTGGTTGTCACATGTTGTCTTTGACTATCACATGTGAACGTTATTGCTTTGGAGTGTGATTGGAGCTATGATGTAGTCCAGGCAATCGATAACGACTTCTAATCGAGTGGCTGAATTAGTTTAACCACCACAGACAAGTTCGATGAATCCAAGTTGTACGGTGATTTTTGACAGTGGTTAGGCCACAAGGAGTGTGTATGCGCTCCATGTCGATTAAGTCAACGTACGCTCGTACCAGTCGAGCTTGTCAAGTAACCCGATTGGCCTAAAGTATGTTCACCGTGTATGGACGTTACTGTTTCAATCTAAGATACCACTTACCAATAAAAAACCCATTTAACCTTAGTACCATGATCTGCCAAGACTCATGAGCTAGGCATGGTAGTATGGGACACCGTGGTCAAGTTGTCGGCCTACGCTGGGGTTTAGGTTAAGGTTTAGGTTTAGGTTATAAGTATAGGTTTTGGGATTTGAGAATAGGTTTAGGTTAAGGTTATAAGTTTAGGTTAAGTTTATAAGTATATGTTTACGTTATAGCTTAAGGTTTAGGTTTAGGTTATAAGTATAGGTTTTGGGATTTGAGAATAGGTTTAGGTTAAGGTTATAAGTATAGGTTTGGGTTATGGGTTAAGGTTTAGGCTTAGGTTATAAGTATAGGTTTTGGGATTTGAGAATAGGTTTAGGTTAAGGTTATAAGTTTAGGTTAAGGTTGTAAGTATAGGTTATAGTTTTAGGTTAAGGTTTAGGTTTAGGTTATAAGTATAGGTTTTTGGGATTTGAGAATAGGTTTAGGTTAAGGTTATAAGTTTAGGTTAAGGTTATAAGTATAGGTTTAGGTTTAGGTTATAAGTATATTTTTTGGAATTTGAGAATAGGTTTAGGTTAAGGTTATAGGTTTAGGGATTTGAGAATACATTTAGGTTTTAGGTTTAGGTTTAGGTTAAGGTTATAGGTTTAGGTTATAGGTTTAGGTTTAGGTTATAGGTTATAGCTTTAGGGAATTGAGAATAGGTTAAGGTTTAGGTTTAGGAAATCGGGTTCAGGTTCGGGATCGGGTTTAGGTTTGGGTTTAGGTTTTAGGTTATAGGTTATAGGTTTAGGTTATAGGTTAAGGTTTGGGTTATAGGTTAAGGTTTAGGTTTAGGTTATAAGTATAGGTTTTGGGAATTGAGAATAGGTTTAGGTTAAGGTTATAAGTTTAGGTTTAGGTTATAGCTTTAGGGAATTGAGAATAGGTTAAGGTTTAGGTTTAGGAAATCAGGTTCGGGTTTAGGATCGGGTTTAGGTTTGGGTTTTCAAGTTTAGGTTTAGGTTTAGGTTAGGGAGTTGAGATTAGGATTAGGTATAGATTTAGGTTTAGGGATTTGGGAAATCATTTAGGTTTTAGGTTATAGGTTTAGGTTTAGGTTATAAGTGTAGGTTATAGGTTTAGTTTATAAGTGTAGGTTATACAAAGGAATTTAGTTGCAGGAAGTGGGACAGAATTTGCGTAGAGTAGTTGAGATAAAAAATTTAGCCACCTACAAAAAATATTGAACCTAGTATTATCTACTACATACTAGTAACATACAACCAATATTGGGGCACCATACCATGAGTTACAAGAATTTCAGGTCCCCCTAATTAAGGTATCCTCCATTGATAACATATATATATATATATATTTATAAGTTGTTTATTTTTATTCACATTCGCAAATACAATACACTGAGAATGTGTAAGTGCTATAGTTTATATCCCTGTCTGTTGTCAAATTTGTGGTGCCAAAATCACTGTTATATAACTTGCATAAGCAAAGCTCAGATCAACATTCATGAACAAGCTAAGCTCACAACAAGCAAAGCTCACAAGTACAAGGATCAATCTTGAATGCAAGAACTGCTCACAAGACAAGACTCAAGCTACAAGACTTCAAGAAGAGTACAAGGCAGTTTGTAAAGAACTCAAGACTTCAAGGCTCATACTTCAAGGTCACTAGTTCCTAATGTTTCAATGTCCTTACTTCATGGTTGAGGTTTGACTGACCTTAGGTTGACCTTAGAAGTAGGTCATTTTGGATACATAAGTCGAATGTTTATTTTACATGAGTTTGGTCTGTTCTTCGACTAGTCCTAAGCCTTCTTCGACTAGTCCTAGAGTTGCTTCGACCAGTCTAAGAAATTCCTCGATCAGTCGTAAGTTTGTTACAAATTTTGGATAAAATCTGTTAGGCTTCGACTAGTCTAGGAATCTGTTCGACTAGTCGAAGGAACAATGTCGACTACATCTTCGATCTGTCGAAAATCTTCGACTCAAAATCCAGCGATGTGTTTTAGGTTCTTCGACCAGTCGAAGGAAACCTACGACCAGTCGAAGGTGACCTATGACCAGTCGTAGAATGGTCAGAGCTTATCCCGCCGGATCTTTCAAATATCTGTTATTGCTTCGACTAGTCGAAGAGCTCCCTAGACCAGTCGAAGACGCGATCTGCTCACCTATAAATAGTGCACGAATCTCAGAAGAAATTATTGAATTAATTAATCTATTCAAGCCAATCTTCGTCGAACTTCTGAGAGATAATTCTATGCTCCATCTAAGCTAAGTGTGCTTATTTAATATTCTCTTTCCTTAGCTTTATTTAATTGATTTTGTTTCTGCTATTCCAATCTAATTTGATAAGAGGAATTGTTATTCCCTTTCTTTGGAATCAAAATCAATTAAGGCAAGCCTTATTTGGTTTAATTTAAAATCTATTAGAATTAGAACCATTGTAATCGAGTACTGGACATTGAACTTGGACATTCAATCATCTACTTTGATTTGGTTCTACTGGGCTGCTACAACGAAGGAGATAATCAGGTATTTTACATTTAATTGTAAATTCCTTTCTGTTTTGGTTTCTTTCAAGATTTGCCAGAAAAATCTTGTTGTATTGGTTATCTGAGGAGAGCCAGGAAAACTCAGAAGTGGGGTTTTTTTAATTGTGTAAGCCCACCGACAGACACAATTGTAAAGGTTTTGGGTGAACCTGGGAAAACCTATTTTTAGTGAACGCTAATATCCCCTGTGTGAGGATATTAGGAGTGGAGTAGCATTTTAGGTGGCTGTTGTTTAACAGTTGGTGAATACACAGGCGAACCACTATAATCCCTTGTGTTGTGGTTGAATGATTTATACTTCTGATCTTTAATTATTCTTTTGTGGGATGTATGTATGGTGGTGAATGTTGTAATCATTTAATTCAAGCATTGTGAGAATGTTGTAATAGTTTAGAATTTATTTTCTGCTATTCCTTTATCAGCTTGATATTTAATTTCTTTTGAAAGTTGTTCCAGCAAGGTTGCCCTGCCATTTTTATGGTGTATGGCTGTCCCTAGAACAATACATTTGTGATTACAATTTATTTCAATTCAGTTTGTATTTATTTCTGTATTCCTCTTCGGTTTGAGATTTGATACAAAGATCTTTCTAGAAATAAGGTTGTCCTACCATAAACTCTGGTTTTTGGTGTAAGGTTGTCCTTAGAACAACATTTGTATCAACCTCTCAAGATCTGAATTTTGAGGCTGTTTTACTTTCCTGCATTGTGATTTATTTTGGCTATCATATTCTTTTTAATTCCGCTGTTATAAGTTTTATTTGGCATTGTCCTATTCACCCCCCCTCTAGGACATATAGCTAGGCCTTTTCAAGTGGTATCAAAGCCTAATAGCTCTTTTTTAATTCTTGGATTTAATTCCTGAGCTAACGATTTAAGCTATTTAAGATGTCAAATTTTGATAGCCTTTCAGTCACAAGGCCTCCACCCTTTGATGGCTCCAACTATGCCTATTGGAAAGCCGGAATGAGGATCTTCCTCAAATCAATGGATGAAAATGTGTGGCAAGCCACAGTGACTGAATGGAATCCTCCTATCATGGAAGTTACTGGGGTTGATGGTTCAAAATCTATGAAAGTCACACCATATTACCAATGGACCACTCTTCAGAAAAGTGAGAGTAGTGCAAATGCTAAAGCACTAAATGCAATTACTTGCGCACTATCACCGGATGAGTTCAAAAGAATCATTTCCTGTGATACTGCAAAGCAAGCTTGGGATATATTAGAAATGACACACGAGGGTACTACAATTGTCAAAAAATCTAAAGTCCAACTCCTCACAACCAGATTTGAAGAAATTCATATGGAGGAAAATGAAATGTTTATGGACTTTTACACTAGATTGAATGACATTGTAAACTCAATGTGGGGTCTTGGCGATAAAATCCCAGAAAGTAAAGTGTGTGCAAAAATATTACGCTCACTTCCTGAACGGTTCAATTCTAAAGTAACCGCGATCCAGGAACTTCGTGATACGGATAATATGAGGGTAGAAGAACTAGTTGGTTCACTACAAACCTACGAGTTAAACTTTAAAGCTCCTAAAGGTAAATCTATCGCACTAAAATCTTCTAAATGCAATTCAGAAGAAAATTCTGATTCAGAAGTTGATATGGCTCTTTTAGCTAAGAAATTTTATAAGATTTTCAAAAGTAAGAAAAGGGTTGATTTTCAAAAATCAAACGATAAAAAGAAGTTTAGACCCAAATCTCGAAAATCTTTGAAAGATAGTCAATGTTACAACTGTCAAGAATATGGGCACTTAGCAAATAGATGTCCTAAAAGGGACAAACCCAAGAAGAAGAGTATGTTGGCTACATGGGATGAATCATCTGATTCTGAAGGTTCTTCTGAATCAGAAGATTCTGAAACTAAGTCGGGCAATGAGGTTAAAGCTCTTATGACTCTAGCCAAATTCACATTTTCAGATAATGACTCAACAAGTGAAGAAAATCTGAGTAATGAATGTGAAAATGAAGATGATCTTCAAGACGCTTACAATGCCCTATATAAGGAAAGTTGTAAAATTGCTGTCAAACTTAAACTTCAAAAAGAAAAGTTTTCTAAACTCAAAAATTGTTTTGAATCACTTGTCTTAGAAAAATCACAAATTTCAGATTGTTTTGAAAAATCAAAATGCGATTTGGATTTCAAAAACTCCCTAATTATTGATTTAAAATCTGAAATTGAGAAACTTAAAACTGAAGTATCTTCTCTTCTGAGTTTAAAGGACACATGGAAATATGCCCAAGGTGATCCAGAGTTAGAGAAACTTTTATCCGGATCAAGAAAATGTGGCGATCTATCCGGGTTGGGCTATGATAAAAATCTACCTCCTAAACAAAAGTATACTCCTCCTATGTTTGTTAAAGGAGAGTCCTCAAACTCAAAAGGGAAAAGTACTTATCAAGATTTTTCTAGAAATTCAAAAACTTTTCAAAAACCTAGAAGCAGCCATGTCAACTTTAATCAGAAACGAAATCCACTAGCTGAAAAGATAGTTGATTTACTCAAGGAGCTCTTAAAATCTAACTCTATAGGTCATTCCTACAAATATACACAAAAGAAGACCAACTATGTTCCTAAACCCAAAATAGTTATGAAATGGGTTCCTAAAGTTACCTGCTTGGTTGCTCACACTGCTTTCAAAGCAACAAGTCATTCAAAGTGGTACCTAGACAGTGGATGCTCCAGGCATATGACAGGTGACAAAACTTTATTCACGGATCTGAAAGATATGACTGATGGTTCAGTCACATTTGGGGATGGTAGCAACTGCAAAATTATAGGCCAAGGTACGGTTCAACTTTTTAATCTTCCTGTGTTTAAAAATGTTTTGTATGTTGAAGGCTTAAAACATAACTTGCTTAGTATATCTCAAATATGTGATAATAACCATAGTGTTTGGTTTTCTAATCAAAGCTGTGAGATACTAAGCAATAAGGGTTCTGTAATATTAACTGGACGTAGAACGTCTGAAAATTGCTATATTATTAGCGAATCCAGCTCATCTAATCAAACATGTTACATGGTCCATCCAGACGAGACTGATTTATGGCACAAACGTCTTGGACATGTACATTATCGAAATTTATATAGATTGAGCAAACGAGAACTTATAAGAGGTTTACCCAAACTTTAGAAATTAGATAAAATATGTGGTGAGTGCCAGATATGCAAACAAATAAAGAACTCACACAAAAAGGTGAATTTAAATACCACATCAAGACCACTCGAACTTCTCCACATGGATCTGATAGGACCTACCAGAACAGAAAGTCGTGGTGGGAAAAAGTATATCTTGGTAATAGTTGATGACTTTACCAAATTTACTTGGGTAGTCTTCTTAAGGGATAAATCTGAAACCCTTGAAGAAGTAAGAAAAGTTCTCAAAAGGATTCAAACTGAAAAATCTTCTCAAATCAGTAAAATTCGTAGTGATCATGGATCTGAATTTGAGAATAGCAATTTTGAGAAGTTCTGTACCGACCAAGGAATATTACATGAATTCTCTGCTCCCAAAACTCCACAATAAAATGAAATTATAGAAAGAAAGAATAGGGTGCTTCAAGAAATGGCTAATGTCATGTTGAATAGCATGAAGCTCTCTAAAAATCTTTGGGCTGAAGCAGTCAACACAGCTTGCTATATTATTAACCGAGTCTACACTAGCAAAGATAATAATAAAACGGCTTACGAATTGTGGTTCAATAAAAAGCCTACTGTTAAATACTTTCGAGTTTTTGGCAGCAAGTGCTATATTTTACGTGATCGTGAAAATTTGGGAAAATTCGATACGAAGAGTGATGAAGGTATTTTTCTAGGATATTCCTTAAACAGTCGAGCTTATAGGGTTCTGAACAAAAGGACTGGTGTGATTCAAGAATCCATTAATGTTGTCATTGATGATCACTTAAACACGCCAATTTCTAATTCAGATAATGATGAAGTACTAATCATTGATAAACTCGATACTTCATCGAATCAGACTGATTCTGAATTAAGGACTGTTAAAGATCATCCAACCACACAAATTCTTGGAAACCCTCTCACCGGTGTTCGCACCCGTAGACAACTTGAGGATATATGTAATTATGTGTGTTTTACATCCCAAATAGAACCATTTAACGTAAAAGAAGCTCTTGCTGATGAGAACTGGATTGTTGCGATGCAAGAAGAACTCAACCAATTCGTAAGAAATGATGTTTGGTATCTCGTACCAAGACCTAAAGATAAACACATCATTGGAACAAAATGGATTTTCAAAAATAAGTCTGACGAGTGTGGAAATATAATTAGAAACAAGGCTAGACTAGTGGTACAAGGTTATACTCAAATTGAAGGGATTGATTTCGATGAAACTTTTGCACCAGTAACACGCCTTGAATCTATCAGACTATTTATATCCATTGCATGTTTTAGAAAGATAAAGATCTATCAGATGGATGTGAAAAGTGCTTTTCTAAATGGCGATTTACATGAAGAAGTCTATGTTGAACAGCCAATGGGTTTTGAAGATTCCAAAAATACTGATTATGTATATCGGCTTAAAAAGGTACTTTATGGATTAAAACAAGCACCTAGGGCATGGTATGAGAAACTAACTAAATTTCTTTTAAATCATAATTTTCAAATGGGATCTGTTAATAAAACTCTGTTTGTTAAAAAACATAATGATCATATCTTAATGGTGCAGATTTATGTTGATGATATCATTTATGGATCAACTTGTACTAACTTGACTACTGAGTTTGCAGATTTGATGAAATCACAGTTCGAAATGAGCATGGTTGGGGAATTGACTTATTTCCTTGGATTGCAAGTAAAGCAACAACCTGAAGGAATATTCATTTCTCAATCTAAGTATGCTTTGAATCTAATCAAGAGATTTGGATTTGAGAATGGCAAGAATTTCGATACTCCTATGAGTACTACCCTGAAACTCTCAAAAGACTCTAATGGTAAAAATGTTGACTCAAAACTTTATCGGAGTACGATTGGTAGTTTGTTATATTTAACTGCTAGTAGACCTGATATTTCTCTGAGTGTTGGTAATTTTGCAAGATATCAATCTGATCCAAAAGAATCTCACTTGATTGCTGTCAAGCAAATTATTAGATATGTCACAAGTACTGTAAGTCTCGGTCTCTGGTATCCTCATGAGACCAGTGTCCAATTAGCTGGGTACTCGGATGCTGACTGGGCTGGTAATCTAGATGATAGAAAATCAACCAGTGGTGGTTGTTTTTACATTGGAAATTGTCTAGTTTCCTGGTTTAGTAAGAAACAAAATTCTATATCACTTTCAACAGCTGAAGCTGAGTATATCGCTACACAGCTTGTTTGGATGCAACGAATGCTAAGTGATTATGGAATTAAACAGGATTCTATGTTATTACATTGTGATAATTCCAGTGCGATAAATATTTCAAAAAATCCTATTCAACATTCTCGTACTAAGCACATTGACATTAGATTTCATTATATAAGGGAATTAGTAGAAGAAAAAGTTATATCTCTAGAATATATTCCTACCGAAGATCAACGAGCTGACATTTTCACAAAACCTCTCGATAAAAACAGGTTCAAAAAGATGAAATTTGATTTTGGCATGTGCATTTTAAATTGATTATTTATGCTTACTTGTATTATAGTGTATATATTTGCTAGATTGAATTCCAATTTTTGTATAATTTGCAAGAAATATGAATTTTTGGGCATTCTTCGACCAGTCGTGAGTATACACGACCAGTCGTCCTACGACCGGTCGTAGATACCCACGACTAGTCGTAGAACTCGGGAATCACTTAAATTTGGGGATTTTTGCTTTCTTCCTCATTTCATTTTCTTCTCCTTGGAGCCGTGCTTCGACTTGTCGAACCCATCTTTCATGTTCTTCAAGGTTAGTGTTCCAAATCCCGTTTTTCTTACAGATTTGTGTCTAGATTGTTTCCTTTTCTAGCTTGAAGCTTTCTATTTTGGATTTCATTGAGATTTGGGGTTTGGATTTTGAAAAATCTATTTTGAGTAAACCCACTTCTCAATCTTTTGCAACTTCTTAATTCCTTGAAATCCTTGTTGCTAATGGCTTCTAGAGGTAGAAAAACTACTTCCCGTGGTCCTTCTTCTTCCTCCAGATCGACCATTATCTCTAAGCGTCATCTTCTTATTTTCAATGATGATCCATCATATGTTAGGGACATTAGATTACGTAATGTTATTGTTGAACATCCTGTTGATGCTATTCATATTGCACCTTTTGACATCCTTCCTATGCTTGAACCTGTAGGTTGGGTTAACTTATTACATTGGGGTGGGCCTGCATACCGGTCCATTGCCCAATCCATGTTTACATGTATTAGTGCTTTCTCACAGGATAATTTAACTTTTAAAATATCTACTAGAGAAGGGCCTTTTGACGTTGATCGTCATTTAATTTCAGCCCTTATGGACATTCCTGTGAATGATGAGGGTATTCCTATCCATAACTTAACTGATAAACCCTCAATGTCTGAAAAACGCATGCTCACTAGAGATTTGTGCAACATGGATGTTCAATGGACTCAAAAAGGGAATGCGCTTCCCGCAAGGTATTTGTTACCCAAGTACAGAATTCTCCACAAAATCTGTGTCTAATCTGTATCCTCGTTCGGGTAATAAATTTGACTTGACTTCCTTTATGGTTCGTGTTATCCATGCTATCTCCAATGGTACTCAGATTTGTTTACCATCCTTAATCTGTCATTTCATTCTTCAGTTTAGACTTCATCCTAGTCATAGTGACATTCCTTTTACCTATTTAATGACTGTATTGGCTACACATATGTTAGTTGATATGCCGGTTGATGAGGCACCTATCCATCATCTGATCTTCAACAATACTAATATCAATAAGATGAAGCTGGATCTACTTCTTAAACAAGGTGGTGGTGGTAGTGGTGGTCATGAAGAAGCTGGTGATGACATTAATATGGATGATATTTTTGAGGAACTGGATTCTAACTCAACAAATGATCCAGATTTTGAACCATCTGATGTTGATGCACGTCTAAGTGCATTAGAGGGTAAAGTTGAGAATATAAATGTAAAGTTGGAAAACATGTCTGTTGCTCATGATTTACAATTCAAGTACATGCACAAATATCTTAGGCGATTGAACAAAGGCATGCACCAACTTAATCCCTCTATTCCTGCTCTGTCATCTGGTTCTGGTTCTGACTAGTTTATATGAGACTTCTGGTCTGTAATAACTTTATAACTTAGCTCTTGGTTGACTGATTTTGATTTGGATACTATCTATGTTTTTTTTTTTGCTGGATATTTCTTCTATGTGAAGCTATGCTGAGTTTCTCTATCACTGTTTTGCTATACTCTCATAACTCCTCATGTTTACTCTCATATATCCCTTTATTTAGTTCTCCTTTGTCATATTGTGACAAAAAGGGGGAGAATGGTTTGTTCTTAACGATGTGATTGTGAGAGGGGTAGCAGAGTAGCATTGATTATGTTACTCAGGGGGAGTGGGGGAGTATGTTTGAGCTTATTGAATGAAACTGGTTTGAATGTAACTGGTTGAAGGTTGAATGTTGAATATTGTATATTGATTTGCAGGTATTAACCAGTTGTTTTACTTTATGTTTATCGTGGTTATGTGTTTTGTCACTAATTTGACAAAGGGGGAGATTGTAAGTGCTATAGTTTATATCCCTGTCTGTTGTCAAATTTGTGGTGCCAAAGTCACTGTTATATAACTTGCATAAGCAAAGCTCAGATCAACATTCATGAACAAGCTAAGCTCACAACAAGCAAAGCTCACAAGTACAAGGATCAATCTTGAATGCAAGAACTGCTCACAAGACAAGACTCAAGCTACAAGACTTCAAGAAGAGTACAAGGCAGTTTGTAAAGAACTCAAGACTTCAAGGCTCATACTTCAAGGTCACTAGTTCCTAATGTTTCAATGTCCTTACTTCATGGTTGAGGTTTGACTGACCTTAGGTTGACCTTAGAAGTAGGTCATTTTGGATACATAAGTCGAATGTTTATTTTACATGAGTTTGGTCTGTTCTTCGACTAGTCCTAGGCCTTCTTCGACTAGTCCTAGAGTTGCTTCGACCAGTCTAAGAAATTCCTCGATCAGTCGTAAGTTTGTTACAAATTTCGGATAAAATCTGTTAGGCTTCGACTAGTCCAGGAATCTGTTCGACCAGTCGAAGGAACAGTGTCGACTGCATCTTCGATTTGTCGAAAATCTTCGACTCAAAATCCAGTGATGTGTTTTAGGTTCTTCGACCAGTCGAAGGAAACCTACGACCAGTCGAAGGTGACCTACGACCAGTCGAAGGAGACCTTCGACCAGTCGTAGAACGGTCAGAGCTTATCCCACCGGATCTTTCAAATATCTGTTATTGCTTCGACTAGTCGAAGAGCTCCCTAAACCAGTCGAAGACGCGATCTGCTCACCTATAAATAGTGCACGAATCTCAGAAGAAATTATCGAATTAATTAATCTATTCAAGCCAATCTTCGTCGAACTTCTGAGCGATAATTCTGTGCTCCATCTAAGCTAAGTGTGCTTATTTAATATTCTCTTTCCTTAGCTTTATTTAATTGATTTTGTTTCTGCTATTCCAATCTAATTTGATAAGAGGAATTGTTATTCCCTTTCTTTGGAATCAAAATCAATTAAGGCAAGCCCTATTTGGTTTAATTTAAAATCTATTAGAATTAGAACCATTGTAATCGAGTACTGGACATTGAACTTGGACATTCAATCATCTACTTTGATTTGGTTCTACCGGGCTGCTACAACGAAGGAGATAATCAGGTATTTTACATTTAATTGTAAATTCCTTTCTGTTTTGGTTTCTTTCAAGATTTGCCAGAAAAATCTTGTTGTATTGGTTATCTGAGGAGAGCCAGGAAAACTCAGAAGTGGGGTTTTTTTAATTGTGTAAGCCCACAGACAAAGGCACAATTGTAAAGGTTTTGGGTGAACCTGGGAAAACCTATTTTTAGTGAACGCTAATATCCCCTGTGTGAGGATATTAGGAGTGGAGTAGCATTTTGTGTGGTTGTTGTTTAACAGTTGATGAACACACAGGCGAACCACTATAATCCCTTGTGTTGTGGTTGAATGATTTATACTTCTGATCTTTAATTATTCTTTTGTGGGATGTATGTATGGTGGTGAATGTTGTAATCATTTAATTCAAGCATTGTGAGAATGTTGTAATAGTTTAGAATTTATTTTCTGCTATTCCTTTATCAGCTTGATATTCAATTTTCTTTAAAAGTTGTTCCAGCAAGGTTGCCCTGCCATTTTTATGGTGTATGGCTGTCCCTAGAACAATACATTTGTGATTGCAATTTATTTTAATTCAGTTTGTATTTATTTCTGTATTCCTCTTCGGTTTGAGATTTGATACAAAGATCTTTCTAGAAATAAGGTTGTCCTACCATAAACTCTGGTTTTTGGTGTAAGGTTGTCCTTAGAACAACATTTGTATCAACCTCTCAAGATCTGAATTTTGAGGCTGTTTTACTTTCCTGTATTGTGATTTATTTTGGCTATCATATTCTTTTTAATTCCGCTGTTATAAGTTTTATTTGGCATTGTCCTATTCACCCCCCCCCCCCCCCTTCTAGGACATATAGCTAGGCCTTTTCAGAATGCCTGTGCAAATTGATGAACTCCCGGAACTTCACCTACATAGCAATGAGAATATGAGTGACAGAATAGTCAAAACCATTGCATTCGATTTCGCCTGCAAATTGATGTATTAGTCATAACAAGAAATAGAAAGTGTACTAGCAATGCAATTGAAACATTATAACATGGATTAATTGATGACAAATTTGTCAAACTATACAATGACATCAAGAAGCTCATTTCGCAAAGTCATCTACAAACATTGAGAGAAAGCAATCACTTGGCTTGGTCAGGTTTGTCAAGCTGCATATAAACAGAAGAAATTAGGTGAAAAATGGAAATGATAAATGAATTTGTAGGATTCAAGTTTTAAAGCTCCTTTGTCAAAGACAAACTTCCACTAATGTTGCAATAAAGTGCACCATCACCATCCATTTTTGTTCTTCTTTCTTTTTTCCCTAATTCATGCAAAACAAGTCTATGATTGACAAAATGGTCATATTAGTGGCCAGTTTCATTTCATGATGAATCATAACCCATGCCTCTTTCTATGATGCAAATTTACATATTGTAAATAGAAACACAAAGTAATGTAAAAAAATAAAACAATGACTAACAACAATGCTCAACCAGAGAGGGACCTGATTTCATAGAATATCACTTCATAATTTTCCATTACTTTCAACAAATTCTTCAGTTATCAAAAGGAAACTAATGATTTTGTAACAATGGCATAACAAAGTAAAGGCCCAAAGTAAGAACATGGAAGATGAGAAAAACTTGGATACTCTGGCAGTGTTATGGGTGAAACACAGGAACTTATAAATTACTTAGATATTGCACGTGGCATAGGCACAACTTATGGTATCTAGTGTAGATGTGTCATGAACCAAAAATTAAGCTTGACTGATCATCTGGTGAAAGGAAAAAATGAAGAAAGAAGCATGTAGAATTCTCCTTTATAGTCAAAAGACCAACTCACCTGAAGCTTTAAAGCATTTTTCATTGATATGGTGAAAGTCATGCTTACACATCCAACTTCCTTTGTGATGTTTCTTGATAAAGGAAAGGAAAAAATAAAAAAAAAGGGTGCAACGAAAGCATTAATACAAATGCATAGCATGTGCATGTGCATGTGCAAGTGCATGAGCCTGTGCATGCAAACAAAAAAAAAACACGTAGGATTCTAGATGTCTATTCTCAGCAACCAACTGTTCTTGTTGTGGCAATTCTAATGTGCTGCTACTGATGCAGTGAACACGCTACCATAGAAGGCAATATTGTGTGGCAGTGCACACTACAAGAAAATAAGCCTTTAGCCTTAGTTCAAATTTATGGCTAAAAATATTAAAAACTGAGGCTAAAGCCTTTAGCCTCAATTTTGCCTCAATTATCCAAACCGAGGCTGAAACCTCAGTGGCTAAAGGCTTTAGCCTTAGTTTTAGCAACAGAGGCTAAAACGGCTTTTATAGCCTCGGTTTTAGCAACTGAGGTTAAAACGGCTTTTATAGCCTCGGTTCTTCAAGTGAAGCTAAAAGAACATTTTTAGCTTCAATTGTCTGAAAATAGGCTAAATCAAAATTTTAGCTTCCATTATTTCCAACCGAGACTAAATCCAAATTTTAGCCTCAATTGCCTCCGATTAAAGCTAAATCTATTTTTAACCTCAGTTCTCAACAACCGAGGCTAAAGAGAATAATTGAGTAAATTAGAGAGAAATCACAAACCCATTATCAGAATCAATAAAAATAGACACAAAATTCCAACTAAATTGATGGAAAGAAGAAGAAGAAGAAGAAGCCAGATTGCCTAATAGGAAAACATGGATTCATACACACGACAAGTAGAAGCCTACTTCTCAGGCTCATTTATATGTGCATCCAACAATGTAACCTTCAGGAGGAGACTCAAGCAAGCATGTCCATGGCTATAAACTCAATGATTTCCAAAAAGGACAAACAAATAAAGACCATTGAAAGTAAAACTAAAAATTTTCTCCATAGGTTGGAGGTTTCCTAGCCCCACACTTACCTTGCAAGTAGAACATGAGCTATACACAAGTCGAGTTAGCTTGGTCAGCTCACTCGACTCGCCTCAGCTTGAAACTGGATTCGGACAGAGTTGAGTTGGTTTTTGGAGCTTAAAAAAAAATTCAAGCTGAGTTCGAGCTTGCCCGAGCTCGAATCGACTGTTATTGCCTATCAAAATTAACTGTAGCTTTTAATCATTACTAATGGAAACTAACTTTCTAACCACTTCTTGAATAAAAGGAAGAAAACAGTAGACCACATTCGTGTTTGCATCCAAATCAAAGTCAGCAACTATTTTGGCCTCTTTCTCACCTTTCTTGAGTTCCTTCAGGAGCTCTTCCATCACATGACATGAAAAATAAAATTTTAAAAATTCAGTCTTGGATATGTGCAACAGTGCAAGTCATGTTGGCTAATGTATGCAGATGTATGCAGATGTTTTCTAAGGGGTAAATTCATCTATCCTGAAACCTCTCATTCCGCCTATTGAAGAACAAAACAGAAATGCAGAACTGAGCTTAAATATTTGACAGCCAAGGAAAGTAAGCAAAAGACAAACAAAATGGAGAACACTTGTCCAAAAGAATAGCTAGAGAGAATCTAAAACTAGAAATCCCAAAATCTAATTGAGGAACTGATACACAACTCATAGAGAAAAAGGAAAAGAAATGTAATAAGCATGGGGGAAGAAAACTAATATTGGACTCCAAGTCCCAACAGTTAAGGCTGTGTTTGGATGCTCACCCACTCAAATTGAAATTATTGTCATTTCAAGTCCAACTATCCAACTTAAAAGCCCATGGAACTGCAACGAATTAAAATGGCGTCAGTCACAATTTGACCATATTCTTCTCATAATGAATTTGAATAATTGCAATACAGTTCAGCAAAGCAGCCAAAGAGATCCTAAAAGAAGCAAAACTAAGAAAAATTTCAACACTACAAACTCAATTTGAGCCAGGGTTCTTTACCATTGACCGAGAAACTCTTTCAACATTCTTGTCTAGAATGATTGTTAATGACCTATTCAACATGCATTGAAGACAACGAATTCAAAAAAAAAAAAAAAAAAAACCATTCATGAACATTAACGTCACATTCAAATGTAAGCAAATGGAGCCAAAATGACAGATTTGCTTGCAATGGAAGGTATACCAGAAAAGAGAGATCAACCAAAGTAACAAATTAGACATATGCCTATAAGAATCAAAGCACCAAGTATGCCACAGTATTAAGGACAGATGTTAATTCTGGTTGTTAGGATGGAAACAGTAGCCAGTGTGAAAAAGAAATTCCAATGCAATTCATATTCCCCCACATGAACCTAAAAAAAAATAAAGGATTACAGCAAAATGTTTGAAAAGGGACAAAAGATCATGCAATACAAAGTCTTATTAAAATACCCTTCTAATATCAAAAGAACCATGAAGGAACAAGCGGGCTGGTACCTATTCACCCTTTACATTTGGATTCAAATTATAGGATTACAATGAAATAGGTCTAAGCTCACATTTCAGAATCAAATATAAGAATCCAAATAACATGGAGTTAGCGGGGTACAGTATAATGGTTTAGAAACCATATGGAGACTGCAATCCAATGTTTAACACTATGGCATAGGGGAAAAAATTAAGTTGGATGCGATCGTACCAACACTAATGCACCACATCTCATCAAAACTCCACAGTTAAGCATGCTTTTACCAAAAAAAAAAAACAACAATAATACATTTGTAGGTAAATGTGCTAAGTAGCAATTGAAAATGGTTTAGTTATACCCTGTAACATGTGCAATGGAAGCATTGGAATGTTAAGAATGCCTTATTTCATAATCTATGTAACATTAGTACATGTATGGGTGCTGTGTATGTCACGGATCAGGTACTATGGATCCTCAAAATCTTTATCTTTGGGATACTCATATGGAAAGGATTTGTTATGTTCAGTTAAAATGCTTTTGTGACAATAAATCTTCTTGGTATCAGAAACGGAATTGGTTTCCTTATTGATGTGATTAACTACAACCTCTAGAAAATTAACAAATCTCAAGTTCAAAATTTTAATAGAAGGGGTTTTCAAATTTCAATAAATGGGGGCCCTTATCCTTATCCCTATCCAATTACCCTAGTATATAACTCAAGGAATCTAGTTTGTTGAAGGATCTGCATGTCGTATATAAGAATATATTAAACTAGGCCCATCAAATTACTTTTAAATCTCACTGTTTTTTGAAGGATCCAAGTATCATCGATCAGAATAATGTTCTGAACCAGGTCCATCAGATTACTTTTTTAACAAAAAGCTTTAGAAACAACAACAAATATAAGAAATTAAAAATTCCATAATAGTGAATATCAAAATGTAAATGTCAAATAATGCTTCTAGAACAAACTATAAGCTGGTCATCAGTAAAATGTTTTATTGAGGTCAAGGAACCATCTCACATATTGAATTGATATATATTTTCTCTATTTCCCCTCAACATGTTATGTTCTATTGGTTCTTGAGCACAGATCTCACACCCATCCCCATTGGGTGATGGAGGGGAAATTTCCAAGAATATAACACTGAGCATGAGTAACACACGCATGGAGGATCATGCTCAAGTGGTGGAATGCATATGAGATAGGAGCTTACCAATTCATTTTTTCACTATGTGTGCGCGCGCGTGTGTATTAGACCCAACTCCCTAAATCCCTAAATCCCTAAATCCCCAAATCATTTCAATCGGTATTGAGATTGAGAGAGATTGAGAGAGAGAGTGAGAGATACCTCACGGTCAACCGAGCTTTAGAGGAAGAGAACAACTTCCTGTTTGAGTTGGAGCCCCGATCACGAGTCCACGCCGAAAATAGGGTTCCTGAGCTCTGAGGAGAGAGAGAGAGGGTGTGTGAGAGAGAGGACCGAGAGAGAGAGAGGGACCGAGAGAGAGAGAGAGGGTGTGGTTAAGAGAGAGAGAGAGAGGGCGCAGTTGAGAGAGGATCGAGAGAGAGAGAGAGAGAGGGTGCGCGGGAGTGAGAGAGAGCACCGAGAGAGACAGAGAGACAGAGAGAGAGGGCGCGGTTGAGAGAGGACCAATAAAGAGAGAGAGAGAGAGGAGGGTGCGCGAGAGTGAGAGAGATTGAGAGAGTGAGAGAGGACAGAGAGAGAGAGAGACTTAAAGTCTCTCTTAGGAAACGGATTGGCTACTTGTGCTGACACCAGCGCCAAGGGCTGGTGGTCGGTGCTCTGTGGGCCCCACCATCATGTATGTGTTTCATCCCTGCCATCCATCTATTTGTCCATATCATTTTATGGTATGAGACAAAAAATGAGGTATTTCCCAATCTCAACTGGACCACATTATAGGACACAATGTTGAATGAGCGTCAACCATTAAAAACCTTTTGGGGGCCATATAAAGTTTTGGATCAATCTGATATTTTTTTCCCTTCATCTGGGCCTATATGACCTAATCAACAGATTAGATGTCAAATAAAAAGTACGTGACCTTAGGAGGGTTTTAATGGTGGATATCCAATCACTATTGTTTTCATGTGGTGTGGTCCACCTGAGTTTTATATCCCTCTCATTTTTGGTGTCAAGCCCTAATATGATATGTAAAAATGGATGGATGGCATGGATGAAACACATACATCATGGTGGGACCCATAGAGCACCGACCACCAGCCACGGGTCTGGTGTCAGGGGGAGTAGCCAATCCGTTTCCCTCTTGGACACCATATGGTGACGACACCAAGTTTTATGGGCCCCACTATGATGTATTTGTTATATCCACATCGTCCATCCATTTTGAGATATTATTTTAAGTCATGAGCCAAAGAATGAGGCAGATAAAAATCTATAGTGGACCCCACCATAGAAATCTCAGGTGCACTACACCATACGAAAATAATAGTAATTGGATATCCATCATTAAAATCCTCCTAAGGCTCACTATACTGTTTATTTGACATCCAATATGTTGATTAGGTCATACAGGGCCAAATAAAGGGAAAAAACAAAAATCAGCTTGATCCAAAACTTTTGTGGCCCCAAAATGGTATGACATCCAATATTGTATTGTTTATAATTTTTTAGATATCTTCACATAGTTTTAGATGGTATGGCCCACCTGAGTTTCGTATACGAATGATTTTTGAGATATCTCATAAGCTAAAGGGGAGACAACAAATGCACGGTGTTGATGTTCGACCCACATCATGATGGGCCCTACAAAACTTACATTAATTCTTAGGTTCTCAGGGTGTCAATAAGTTGGGTCACAATTTTGACCAGAATATTTAGCCCATTTTACATGTCTGGTCCATTCACTCTATTTTACTGATCATTACCCTCAATTTGACTAGTTACTCGCCTCGATCATACTACATATGAGAAAGATATTGGGCAAACAAGATTGATCAACAATTTCAGTGAAATTTGATTTAAACATCTAAGTTATTTACTCTTCAATATGAACTGATTAGATTGTCTAAAAACGATTAAAGGTTCAATTAGTGGATGTGCCTAATAATTTAGTAATTTTATTTTTTGTCTCATGCCATAAGATAATCTTTAAAAATAGATGGACGACATGAATTAAACACATACATCATGGTGGGGCCCACACAGCACCAACCACCAGCCATTGGATGGTGTAGGGGGAGGAGCCGATCTGTTCCCCTTACTTGTGGTGTGGTCCATTTAATCTTTAGATATGATTCATTTTTTGGATAATTCTATAAAATGATCTCGAAAAATGTATGAATAGTGTGGGTTTATCCCAAATTTTCGATAAATCCAAAACTTAAGTGGACCATGCTACACAAAACAGTGTGGAATAATGATTTCCACCGTTGATACCTTCCTTGGGCCCACAGTAATGTTTATTTGTCATCCAACATGTTCATAATATCAAAAAGATATGAATGAAAGGAAAACACAAACATCAGCCTAAATGTGGGCCACACCACATAATATAATGGAGAGGGGTTTCCTTAAAACATTCATAATCATATATTGGGCTTGCCTAAATGTGATTCACATATCCAACCCACTCATTATGTGTGTCCCGCTTGGTCGAGGGGTTAGACTAAGTTTCAACTGCATCCAAAACTCATGTGGGCCCCACCAAGTGCTTTTATATTTTTTAGGATGTCTTCAATTAGTTTTAGATGGTATGGCCCACTTGAGTTTCGTTTACCAATGATTTTTGAGATATCTCATAACCTAAAGGGGACACATCAAATTCACGGTGTTGATGTTCGACACACATCATGATGAGGCCCACAAAACTTACTAACATCAATTCTTAGGTTCTCACGAGGTCAATAAGTTGGGTCACAATTTTGACCAAAATATTTGACCCATTTTACATGTCTGGTCCATTCACTCTGTTTTATTGATCATTACCCTCGATTTGACTAGTTACTCACCCCGATCATGCTACATATGAGAAAGATATTGGGCAACTAAAATTGATCAACAATTTGAGTGAATTTTGATTTAAACATCTGAAGTTATTTACTCTTCAATCTAGACTGATCAGATTGTCCAAAAACAGTTAAAGTTTCAATTAGTGGTTGTGCATAATAATTTAGTAATTTTACTTTTCACAGATAAATTTCAATTTCCTTTTAAAAATAACATTTTTTTTCAAAATGCATATTTTTTCTCTTTTAACAAAATATCATTTTTATTAAAAAAATATTCAAAAAATATTTAAAATACAAATTCTGAATTTTTATTTTTAAAATCTCAAAAAATTTCTGATATTTTAAATTTTTTAAAAAATAAAATTCAAATTGCCAATTTTTTTCTTCAAAAGCATCATTTTGTTCTCAAAATTTTTCTCAAACATTGTTAAAATTTCTAAACTTCTCAATATTCTTTTTCATGTGATATTACAAATCATATAAATATTAGCTTTTAATTATATATATATATAAAATTTCCACTCATATAATATAAAAACAATACACACACACACACACACACACACACACACACACACACATTTTTACCAACAAATTTTTTTTAAAATTAAAACATTTTACATTATTACCCGGTCCAAAAATGGGTTGGAGAAACATAGGGCCGGCAAGGATATACAACAGTAAAAGTCTTACCGCAATCATTTCCAAGACAACGCGAAATTTTTTTTGTTAAAATTCAAAACACCCTTTAGCGACGAAAATTTTCGTCGCTACAGGTGGTTTTTTAGCTACAAAATTAATTTCATCGCTAAAAGGAAACTTCTCGACTATTTTGTTCTTTTCAAAAATTCAAAACACCCTTTAGCGATGAAAATTTTCGTCGCTAAAAGCCACCTTTAGCTACGAAATTAATTTCATCGCTAAAAGGAAACTTCTCATTTTTTTATCTTTTGTAAAATTCAAAACACCCTTTAGCGATGAAAATTTTCATTGCTAAAAGCCATCTTTAGCTACGAAATTAATTTTGTCGCTAAAAGGAAACTTGTCGATTTTTTTGTCTTTTCAAAAATTCAAAACACCCTTTAGCGATGAAAATTTTCATCGCTAAAAGCCACCTTTAGCTACGAAATTAATTTCGTCATTAAAAGGAAACTTCTCAATTTTTTTGTCTTTTCAAAAATTCAAAACACCCTTTAGCGATGGAAATTTTCGTTGCTAAAAGCCACCTTTAGCTACGAAATTAATTTCGTCGCTAAAAGGAAACTTGTCAATTTTGTCTTTTGAAAAATTCAAAACACCCTTTAACGATGAAAATTTTCATCGCTAAAAGCCACATTTAGCTACAAAATTAATTTCGTCGCTAAAAGAAAACTTCTCAATTTTTTGTCTTTTCAAAAATTCAAAACACCCTTTAGTGACGAATATTTTTGTCGCTAAAAGCTACCTTTAGCTACAAAATTAATTTCGTCGCTAAAAGGAAACTTCTTGATTTTTTGTCTTTTCAAAAATTCAAAACACCCTTTAGCGACGGAAATTTTCGTTGCCAAAGGTGGCTTTTAGCTACGAAATTAATTTCGTCGCTGAAAGTAAACTTCTCGACTTTTTTGTCTTATGAAAAATTCAAAACACCCTTTAGCGACGAATATTTTCGTCACTGAAAGCCACCTTTAGCTACGAAATTAATTTCGTCGCTAAAAGGAAACTTCTAGACTGTTTGTTTTTTTCAAAAATTCAAAACACCCTTTAGCAACGAAAATTTTTGGCACTAAAAGTTACTTCTAGCGACGAAAAAAATTTCATCACTAAATGTAAACTTTTACCGATGAAAAAAAAATTCGGCGCTAAAAGTGAAAAAAATTTCGTCGCTAAATGTTTCGTCGGTAAAAACCCTCTTTTTTGTAGTGTTATGATGTGAACCAGTTTAATCCAATTTGAGTTGCTCCAAATTTCATTTGGTGGGGCTCACTATGAATAAATGGCCCACATGCAAGGGAAGAATGTACACCAACTAGATGTATGGAAATCAATTTGGGGGTTGTTGAATTTGGTTTTTCATTAATTTATTAGTGAAAATACATATGAGTTTGTCTTTATTTTTATTTTTACTTTTAGGTTTCGTGGGTATTTCTAGCTTTCAGTTTTTGAAATGTGGAAGCAATAACTTTTTAAGATATGAATTAGGATTTTCGTTTTATTTTTTAATGTTTTAGCAATTGGTAGGTTTTTCCATGCATTCAGGCATTTGAAATCATGGCAAATGTTGCAGTTGGGAACAACCTCATAACATATGTATTCAATGATATACACTTCTCTCTACTAAAATTTGCAAACGTAGTTACTAACTAATTTATAGGGATTGTCTCTCTCTTGTATCTAGTTTCCTCTCTGATTCTTATCTTGGGAGCTTTTGAACTATTCTCATCTTTGGCTTTGTGGAGCTCTTAGTAAGTTTCCATTTCTTTCTCTTTCTCTACTATTATCTTTCAAATTCCAAGATTTAGATTTCTATAAAAACCTTTTTTCTTCTTTCGGGATGTAGAATGATGTCTTCCTTGAAATATTTTATTTGATTAATAAAGTCGATTTATAAATATAAGGATGGCATACAAATTATGAAAGAGTATTATAACCCAAGAAAATGATAGCCCCAGTCCCCCTTTTTCCTGATAGTGAGAGTAGAGTTTATAATTAATCAAAAACTCATGCATAAAAGGTGGAAAAAAGGACAAACGACAGTGACAATTCTATTGAGGCTGAGAGGGTTGAATTCATAAAAGAATGAAATGATTCTCAAATGATGCAAGAGCGATAAAAAGAGGTAGAAGAACTTATCCATCTGATTTTACTATCTACTTATATGTCTTTTGTTCAGTTTGGTTATCTAAGTAGATAAGTTTCTTCTTTCATTAGTTGCCTCTTTCTAAATTTTGTTATTTTGTAAAATAACATTTATTGGGAAAGATTTTTCTATTAACATTCACATCTAGATTCGACACTTTCCTAGAGGATTCGGATGTGCATGCTCTTAGTTTCCTTTCTTGTGGTTAGGCAAGCCTATTATTCAAGAAGCTATGTTTGAAGTTGGATGCTCTCTCTCATTTTCACTTCACCTCAAAATCGATACGCATTATTTCTTGAACCCATTTCGTAAATATTCACAACTAAAATTATTTGTGCAACCAAATGCAACCTATTGGGTTTATGTTGTTGCTTAAAACTTGCTGCTTTTGTTGCAGGTATTCCCTACAAACAAAAGGAATCGCCGGAAGCTTGGTAACTATGGTCAGCTGATCGCCGATTTCATACACTTTCAACATTTTCACAGGTATCATCAGGTGAGAGAGGTCATATAATCCTAGTATAGCTGCTTGGTTATTATGACTCTGGCATAAGATTTTGTTAGTATTTATTGCTGGTTGTCTGCTCTATTTTTTTATTTTTTGGCATGGATAGTTTAGATTGTTCTAATGGACTACCCAAGTGAACAGCTCCACGTGATTTAGATATGCCTTCTTTCTTTTATATTATGATTTTGATTTGTATAGATATTCTAAGTTTTTACAATCCATGCATTTGAATGGTCATGTATGCCTTCATATTAAGATTTTGATGTGCTCATATATGCCTTCATATTATCATTTTGATGTGCATAGATATTATACAAGTTTTCACAATCATGCATTTGAATGGTAATATATGCATTCATATTATGATTTTGATGTGAATAGATATGCTATTAGGTGCAATATATTCAAAAAAGAGTGTAATTTTATTTTATTTTTTTGTAGAAATTTTACCGGCGAACTAAATATGTCGCTAATTTCAAGCGAAATCACCTCTGAAAGAGTAGTGACGGACCATATCCATCGAAAAATTTTGGAAGATAGTGTTGATGAAATTCATCTTTAAAGAGAGATTGGAATCATAAAAATGCATGTGAGTTGCACTCAAGAAATAATTCAAAGTCCTGGAGAAACTCCTGGCGACCTTTAACTATCTGACGAAAGCGGTAACACCATAAATATTAGGAATTTACATGCAGTATCACTACACTTTATTAAATTAATTAGCAAAGATTATAATAATGAGGATGTACCCATTGAGGGTGATACAATTGTAAAACAGGTATGGTTCAAGCCTTTAGCTGTTATCACCCGGTTGTTAAATCTTGCACTTTTTGAAACTGCACAAGGTGTTTAACTCCTTGACAATTATCAACTTAAATTTTTGCATCTTTTGGCCCTCCAAATTAATGAATATATAGTGTACTTATTTGGAATAAAAAGAAGTTTTCTTGAGTTTGATGAAGTACTAGAGGTAAACATTTAGTACTTTTTTATACTTAGAACTTTGTATGCTTGATGGTTTTAATTCTTTTAGGGTGCTTTCCATTTAAAACATTATTTTCTTTTGGAACATTCTTGAGGGGATGCTTTTTTTGCAAGTCACAAGAAAAAGGTGTTAATTTTTTTATGGTACAACTCCTCAGTTAAATTATGCTAGCTGTCTCTAGTGAGAAACCTGCATGTATCGTTTTCATTTATCTGAATGGAATGTAGGATTTGTAGTTAGTGCAATTACATTCTGTTACATGAAAATATTTTTAATTCGTCAATTTTTTATCTACTCTTTATCCTTTTTCCTTTGTAACTCTCTAATGAGAAGTTAGTGGAGAGTAGCATTGGCAGCTTATTTTACTACTTGATTGGCATCCTTGCTTGCTATAGGATGATACTTCACAGCAATGTTTCCATTTCACTAATTTTGCATGCCCACAACCTACTTGGATGAAGTAACATTTTCATTAAATTATTTCTATAAAACTAATTTTTTTAGAAATTCTTACTTAAGGCTTGAGTTCAATTAGGGCGTGTTTGGCCAGGTGGATTGGAAGGGATTGAATGGTATTAGGGTGGATGGCATGGATTTCAAGGTAATGATGGTGTTGTCAGTGGATTGCATGTCTTAAGATCCATGGGATTGCTATATCCTGGGATTGCTATATCGAGTCTGTTTGGCATGCCCGGCTAATCCCGAGATTAAACCTTCCCATCCCCTTCAATCCCTCGAACCAAACACATCCCAGACAAATTTAAAAGGATTAGGGTGGATTGGATGGGATTTAAAGGTAACGATAGTGTTGTCAGTGGATTGTCTTAAGATCCATGGGATTGCTATATCCCGGGATTAGATCACCCTATCTGTTTGGCACACCCGCCCAATCCTAGGATTTAACTTCCAATCCCTTCCAATACCATCCAATTCCTTCCAATCCGCCCGACCAAACAATAGGATTAGTGGAGACTCCATATTATTCCATGGTCATTTTGAACCACAAAACGTTAAAAATGAAAAATGATGCCCTTGGTTTTAGAAAAAAGGATCCCCAACATTGGCATGCATACTTTAATTGCTATGAAATTGCAAAATTCTGAGAATTTTTTTGACATGACCTGTAATTTCCCATTAATTATCAAAACAACATGCAGCTGTAATTCCTGTTTATAAAACATTACAATGTGTACGTACTGATGCTATTTGCTTTATTTCCTGATTTTCTTGACTGGAATATTATCCTGATGAAAGACCATCAATTTTCTTTGCTCTCTTTTTCTATGGAAGTTGCAGCATTCATATTGATTTGTGAAGAACCAGAGATCTTTCTTTCGGTAATTTTTTCTATATCAGTTTTAAACATTAAACTCTTAGTAGTTGTGAAGATGGTTCGGAGTAGACTATGACTCTTTTTTGTTTGATTCTTTCTACTCTTCTTCACATAAGTGAATTCATCATTGCTTCTACTTAGAATCTTCTTAATGTCTCCTTTTTGTTTGTTGTTGTAGAAAACTTGAAGTGATGGTGAACGTGAAGAACCTCGTTCTCATTTTGAAGTTAGGTCTAGTGCATACATTCTGACACGGTCCCACAGAGGACTTTTTCACATAGAGTTTTTGTCTCTCCCAAAGCTTGCCTTAATTTAGGGTTCATTTGAAAGTTTTCAAGCTTTTGCTTGTTTGGGTCAAAAATAAAAATTTTGCTTATCTTCCAATATATATATATATATATATATATATATATATATATATATATATATATATATATATATATATATTAGTGTTATCCAAGCCGTTTGTCAGGTTGGTGTCATTGATCAGATCCCTAATACAAAAGTCGGGTGGGCCACATTTTATGAAATAGAAAAACATGGCTTAGTTTTCATGTCATGCATTTGTTTATAAGATTATGTCTAATGTGATGAGTGGGCCAGCATGATTTTTGGGCCAAGGCATCTAGATGGTCGGTCCCATCTGATGGACAGCTTAGATCTCACACCCTTATACCTGTGGCAATAGGACCGTTTGGATGTGTTATCTAACAAACCCTATATTAATATCTTCATCTCTAAAATGCAAGTGGGTATTTGCATGGTGATTCAAACCGTTCATCCACTGGGACTGATGAAAGTTGTGGACCATTTCCCATTAAGTGGGCCATCCAACATTAAAAAAAAAAAAAACCAATTGGACAGCTTAAAAATTTTGGGCAATCCGTATTCAATATACACATGGGACCCACTTAATGAATTGGCCAGCTTGATTTTTTTCACTAGGCCAATCGACAGTAGTGTCATAATGTGTAAGACTCGTATCATAGTTCGTACCATTTCATAGATTCCCGCGACCCTCCCTGTTAAATTCCGGTGACCCGTGACCTGTAACCGGCATTTGCGCATAGCGACCGCACCGTCACCGAGGTTCCGATGCCGTGTCTCACACGCTAAGGCGATACCTAGGCCATGATATGTGGGCCCCCATTCCATTCGAGGAAAAATACCGCGCGTTGCAAAATGTAAGAGAATCTCTACCTAGTGTCACATCAATCAATCAATCCCATTAAGGGTCAAGTACAAGTCAAGTACACCCATCACTCAACACATCACTCACCCCATCACAACCCATACCCCTCTTACACAACAACCCCAAAAGTCAACAATCCCTTCCACAACCCATCCCTCTCTCCCATCCATCACTCCATCCCATCTCCTCTCTCTCTCTCTCTCTTATTTCTCCCTTCTCTTCCAAGCAACCCAAGCTCCTACGTATGAACCTCCCAAGCTCTCATGGAGAAGCTCTAGTGCGGCCCACTTCCTACCCTCTCATCTCCCATCTTAACCATCAAAACTTCATCATCTTCCATTAAAGAAGAAGCGGAGAAGCCAAGGAAGTCAAGGGAGCAAGAAGAAGACGGTGGGTGATCTTGGATCTACTTTTTTTTTATGTTTTTGTGATTTAAGGGTCCACATATGGTGGGACCCCACCTTAATGTATTATTTGTATCAAAGAGGGGCCCATAGTGGCGGGGCCCCTCCATAGCACCGATATCTCTGTCTCTCTCTCTCTCTCTCTTTGTGTGATGGATTGTGGTCCACCTTGATGCATGATATTATCCACGCCGTCCATCATCCGGACAGTGGAAATCCCACCCCAATGTACGATCCATACCATCCAGAGATCAGGCCTATACGGAGGTAAAAACAAATATCACTTGATCCAACATGTGTGGCCCACTGGAGTGAGACCACCATGATGTAAGTGTTTCATCCACCGTCCAATCCCTGGACGGTGGAAAAACCTCATGTACACGTACTCTTGTCCAGGCCGTCTAGGGCCTGGATGCTGATCTGTTTCAAAATAATAATAATAATAATAAAATAATATTTCATAATATAGTACGCCGACGTCGTCCCTTTGAGTTTTCTGTAGGGGACATTTTTATCTCAAGGTCTTGCCCATGAAGGGCATAGTTCGATTTGGAGCGAAGGGCAAGCTTGCCCTGAGATTCATAGGACCTTTTGAGATCACTAGGCGTGTTGGCGCTGTAGCCTATCGGCTTGCATTGCCATCTCAATTGTCTGGCATCTACAACATTTTTCATGTCTCTATGTTGAGGAAGTGTGGGTCAGACATCGTTCCTGTTATTGATTGACAGCTGTTAGAGATTCGTGAGGATGCTTCCTACATTGAGCAGTCAATTCGTATCCTTGATCGGAAGGAGCAGGTCCTTCGAACTAAGGTCATTCCATTGGTGAAGGTTCAGTGAGGTCACCATTCTGTTGAAGAGGCTTCTTGGGAGTATGAGACCAATATTCGAGAGCGTTATCCCCATCTCTTTGATGACTGATTATGTGTTGTATTTGTATGTTGTCTCCAATTTTATATGATGACGTTATGTTTCTTCTTTCTCATGAGTTATGTCTAGTTGCGATGATTGTGTAAATTTCGAGGATGAAATTTTTATTAGGTGAGGAGAGCTGTGAGACCCGTATCATATTTCGTACCATTCCATAGATTTCTGCGACCCTCCCTGTCAAATTTCGGTGACTCGCGACCTATAATCGGCATTTACGCGCGACCCTGAGTCACACATTGTCAACTCGAGTTGACTCAACCCGAGACTTGTACCCTAGCGATCGTGCTGTCGTCGTGGTTCTGATGCCGCGTCTCGCGTGCCAAGGCGATACCCAAACCAAGAGATGTGGGCCCGCGTTCAGTTCGAGGAAAAACATTGCGCGTTGCAAAACTCAAGAGAATCTTTACCTAATATCACATCAATCAATCAATCAATACCATCAAGGGTCAAGTATAAGTCAAGTACACCCATTACTCAACACATCACTCACCCCATCACAACCCAAACCCCTCTTACAGAACAACCCCAAAAGTCAACAATCCCTTACACAACCCATCCCTCTCTCCCATCCATCACTCCATCCCATCTCCTCTCTCTCTCTTATTTCTCCCTTCTCTTCCAAGCAACCCAAGCTCCTACATATGAACCTCCCAAGCTCTCATGGAGAAGCTTTAGTGTGGCCCAGTTCCTACCCTCTCATCTCCCATCTCAACCATCAAAACTTCATCATCTTCCATTAAAGAAGAAGCCGAGAAGCCAAGGAAGCCAAGGGAGCAAGAAGAAGAAGGTGGGTGATCTTGGATCTACTTTTTTTTTGTGTTTTTGTGATTTAAGGGTCCACATTGGTGGGACCCGCCTTAATGTATTCTTTATATCAAAGAGGGGCCCATAGTGGCAGGGCCCCTCCATCAATGCCGATCTCTCTCTCTCTCTTTGTGTGATTGATTGTGGCCCGCCTTGATACATGATATTATCCACGCCGTCCATCATCCGGATGGTGGAAATCCCATCTCGATGTAAGATCCATACCGTCCAGTGATTAGGCCTGGACGGAGGTAAAAACAAATATCACTTAATCCAACACGTGTGGCTTACTGGACAAGGGACCACTGTCACGCCCCGAACCCAGAAATCGGATTCATAGGAATCCTGATCGCCGAATTCGGTGCCGACAGCTCTGTAGTACCCCATTCTCGACTCCCAACACCCATATATCAGGTTCCGATCATGGGATCGTACAGGGAGGATTTTCCAACGTACATCTATCACGTAAGAAGCATAACCACAAGTTTACCCAAATCATAAAAGCAACATCATCATCACATATCCACTAATATAAACTTTAAATACAATGCTGAAAGTGAAATACATATGTCAAAATAAAATCAAAGCTCCAGAAGACAGCTGCACCCTCCATGCTCAACGCCGATGCGACCAATGACACCTACACGCATCTATCGTGGATAAGCTTATAGAAAGTTTAGAAGGTGGTGAAAGTGTATGCTCAAGGTAGGTGCCAAGTATGCAATACAATGCCATAAATCATACAATATCAGAGTAAGCGGAAATACTAACAAGTCCATGAGTCATACAATATCAGAGTACGCAATACAAATCAGTTATGTAAACGAGTAGTCATAAAGAGTCAAGTATCAGATACTGAGGATGCAATGCAATATGTGGTGCGAATGACCAGGCAGGAGTGTGAAGTCGGGATGATGGTACGTAGTATAGCTATGGTGTCCACCATAAGGGACTTCGAACCAAACTAGTCCCATACCTAAATTTGGATAGTCAGACTCAATGTGGTAAACTCCTGATCTCAAGTTAGTCGCGCCTCAACCGAAATCCTGGCCATTGCGAAGGTACAAGTAACAAATAGTTACTCACCACCAACCCGAGTGGATAGTGAATGAATGAATGAATAAGTATGCAACTCCTGCTCTACAAATCAGTACTATACATCTCTAGGATCATCACAGGGGTCTAATATACTCTACGCTACCTGCCACCCCATCAAGCGCACAACTGGGTAAGTGGAAGAGACCTCACTATCCGCCTACCAATATCGGGCCCGACTCATCGATAGCGGATCCATTCTTCAAGCTAGTCAAACTCAGCCTAGCATTGCCTACTCCCTCAGGCGGGTAAGGCCACACCCCCTCCCAACCAACCATGACACAATGGGAGATGTGGCCTACTGGTATACGGCTCTCATGCACACATATATATCCACTCAGTCTAGACATTGGGGCGTCCTCTGGTACCAAGAGGGTTTAGGAATTTTCACCCAGGGCCATCTATGGTAGCCCGATGATAAAATAGATTTTTGGTGTCCTGCCTGGCCATCCATGTTGGACCCGTACCTTAGTCCGTACAATTCCATAGATTCTCACGATCCTCCCTGTTGAATTCCGGCAACCCGTGACCCGTAACCGGCATTTGCGCATGACCCTGAGTCACACGCTGTCAACTCGAGACTTGTACCTTAGCGACCGTGCCGTCATCGTGGTTTCGATGCTACATCTCGTGCGCCAAGGTGACACCCAGGTCAGGAGATGAGGGCCCGCGTTGAATTCGAGGAAAATGTCGAGCATTGCAAAACCCAAGAGAATCTCGACCCGAATGTCACCTCAATCAATCTATCAATCCTATCAAGGGTCAAGTACAAGTCAAGTACTACACCACTCAACCCATCACTCAACACATCACTCAACCCATCACAACCCATACCTCTATTACACAAGCTACCCCAAAAGTCAACAATTTCTTACATAATCCATCCCTCTCTCCCATCCATCACTCTATCACCCATCTCTCCCTCTCTCCTTACAACCCTCTCTCTCTCATTTCTCAAACTCATTTTCCAAGCAACCAAAATATCACACGTCCAAGCTTCCCAAGTTCTCATGGAGGAACTTTAATGTGGCCTACTTCTTACCCTCTCATCTCCTATCTCAACCCTCCATTTTTCATCACCTTCCATTAAAATTGAAGCCTAGGAGTTCAGTGTTCCATCGGACTAAGAAGGAGGCCAATAAGTGGGATCCGCCGTTGATTTTCTATTAGAAGGCCCACTAGTGATGGGACCCATTTTTTATATATGTATTGTAACCATGGAGGGCCCATAGTGGTGGGGTCCCTCCATCACCATCGGACCTCTCCTTTTTCTCTCTTTTCTTTTTTTGTATGGTAATGATGATGATGAGGTGTGTGGACCACCATGATGTTTACATCCATGCCATCTACCAGTGGACCCTATCCATGTGGGACACACCATGATGTTTATATGTCATCCCAACCGTCCATCTGGGACGTGGCCCACCCCACACATGTGGGTGGGGCCCTCCTTGATGTATTTATTCTAATACACCCAGATCCATAGCTCAACTGGTAGACTAATTGGAGATACCTTGTTTCAACACCTGAGGTCTTGGTATCAATTCTTAGTGGGGGTGGCTAACAGTGAGGTGTGAACTGATGGTGGGGTGTGGCTAACAGTGAGGTGTGAACTGATGGTGAGGTGTGGCTAACAGTGAAGTGTGGACTGACAGTGGGGTCTATGGGACTCATCCACGTCATTTGCCCATTTAAATGGGCCACACCATAATGCATGTGAGGTATCCACCGTACTTGAATGGTGGGACCCACCCCACGTGTGGGGCTACACTTGATGTATGCGTCTGTCTAGGCCGTCCAGGGCCTGGACGTTGTTAATATATTAAATATAATATATATATAATGTTGTGGTGGGCCCTACGTGGGACCCACCTCTACCTTTTTTTAAAAGTAGCAAAGCTGCACGTACAGTAGCTATATATCTGCTCTTTTAATGTCAGCAAGTTCTGTAGGTCCTACATGATGTATGTGTACATCCAAGCTGTTCTGATAGTGGGATCCACTCCAGATGTATGTGTTTCATCCCTGTGGTGTGGGCCCCAATGATGTATGTGCTTTATCTACACCGTCCACTGTTTGGACGGTGGGGCCCACCATGATGCATGCGTTGTATCCATACCGTCCACACACTTTGAGATATCTTTTATGGCATGAGTGCAAGGATGAGTTAGATCTAAAGTTCAAGTGGACCCCACCATTTAAATAGTGGACAACGACATCCACCATTCAAACTTTTAAGGGCCACAATAGTTTCCAATTAAGCTGATATTTGTTTTCACTTCATTTATCTCTATGTTAACTTATGAATAAGTCGGATCTCAAAAATACATAAGGGTCGGCTCGATTTGATATACATGAGGCCCATCAGTGCGGCCTATTTGATATACATGAAGTCCGTTGGTGCGGCCCATATAATACAGCCAATGAGATGTGGCCCACTTGACATATGAGGCCCAGTGATGAGGCCCATGTGCGAGGCCCATTGTGATGTATTTGAGGCCCATGGGCAAGGCCCATTGTGATATATTTGAGGCCCATGGGCATGGCCCATTGTGATTCGTTTGAGGCCCTTATGTGAGGCCCTTGAGTGAGGCCCATGGCAATATATATTAGGCCCTTGTGTGGGGCCATGGGCCCACTATACGTATGACTCTATGTGGACCACTCCTTGGGAGCAATGTTGGTTAGATATCCACGTTGATGGGAAATGATGGTTAGATGTCCTCATTGTGACCTTCCCTTAGGCCTTGTTAGGCCCATTCTCATCATTCTCTTAGTGGGTTAACCTAACTAAGTGGGCCCCATTAGCCGTAGACGGATGGTTTCACGCTATCGGGTTTGATCTAACCATGGCCGAGGGCCGATCTTTATAGTATGGTTGATTGGTTGTTCATCTATGAACCCCGCCTTATTTATATGTTGATTATCGGTGTCGATTATCGATGCTGATTGTCGGTGTCGATTGTCGCTGTTAATCCTTAGTGCCGATTATCGAGGCCGATGCCGATTATATATGCCGAGTATCGGTGTCAGTTATCGATATTGATTATGAGTATGTGACAACATAGCATCATGATACATGCCCATATGCATCATCTGCATGCCTATGATGGATGAGTGATTGATCATAGCACATGCCATTGCACAGATTGTTATGGGACTCCCTGGTAAGGGGAGTTGCTCACATAGGCGCGCGGTACGTACATGTTTGCTGTATGACTGTGTGATTCATGCATCTCGCATTATGTGACATGTACACTGCATAGTGTAGATGTTCGGCATACATCATGGTGGGACCTGTGGTGGGACCCACCGTCCCTGCGTTCAACCAGGTAGCAGGACGTTGCTTGCTTCTACATCCTCTGGACGCTGACAGCAAGGGGCGTCCAGCCTCTTTTTTTATTTCTATGGTTTTTCATAAGTGGGGCCCACGTCAGGATGATCCACCTTGTCTGTCGGGTTCTCTGGCTCGTGATGGGTCTAATGAGCCCAATATTCAATATGTTTAGGGGTACAGAAACATCACAGCAGTCCCTAACAGATTTAATAGTAAATATCACTTTTAAAAATGATTTTTGATGCTGTGGCCTACCAGAGATTTGGATTGGCTTCATTTTTCGGCTCAAGGCCTAAAATTATCTGGGAAATCGGCTGGACGGTATGGATCAGATACATACATCTTAATGAGGCCTATTGTGGGTCCCACACTCCTCCCTTTATTTAAGCAGCAAGGATGATGCTTGCTGCAGCGTCCAACGTGTATATATGTGTGCGTGTGTGTGTGTGAGAGATATGTGCACGTGTGTGTGTGGCCAGCCCAATGAGCCACACTTGGACTGTTTGGATGGCATATAAAAATTCTGGTGAGACCCACTATCAATGGTCCACATGAGGTCTATAACAAATTTATTTTATGTCTTCTCCTATGCATCCACACCATTAATCATATCATTATCATCAACACCATCTCCACCATATATAAACACAAGGAAAACAAAATAAGAATGAGTGAGGAGCGTGTACTCACCTTGATGGATTAGATGGATGGTTGAGATGGATAGAAGGGATGGGATTGGAGTTGATGGTGGCCCACCAAGATCACATTTCTCTCTCTCTCTCTCTCTCTCTCTCTCTCCTTATTGTAGGAAAATGGTGAAAATGCTAAGGAATGAAGGAGTATTCATAGAGAAAATGTGGTTAGGTTAGATTAATGTGACTATGGTTAGCTTAGGCTAGGATTATAGCAATTGATTCATGATTAGGAATTAATGGTGGATTAAAGGGGCATGGGATGTTATGGTGTGATGACATCATGCATGAGGTGTAGTATGGAGAAGAGTTGACTTTGGGGTATACATGAGAGAGGGGTGGTATGGGTGTGTGACATCACACATATGGGTGAGTGAGGAGGGTGTACTCACCTTGATGGATTAGATGGATGGTTGAGATGGATGAAAGGGATAGGATTGATGGAGTTGATGGTGGCCCACCAAGATCACATCTCTCTCTCTCTCTCTCTCTCTCTCTCTCTCTCCTTATAGTAGGAAAATGGTGAAAATTCTAAGGGATGAAGGAGTATTTATAGAAAAAATGTGGTTAGGTTAGATTAATGTGACTATGGTCAGTTTAGGCTAGGATTATAGCAATTGATTCATTATTAGGAATTAATAGTGGATTAAAGGGGCATGGGATGTTATGGTGTGATGACACCTTACATGAGGTGTGATATGGAGAAGAGTTGACTTTGGGATGCACATGAGAGTAGGGTGGTATGGGTGTATGACATCACACACATGGGTAGAGATTCTCTCACCCATATGTGGCATGGTACATGTGTGAATAGCATGTGTTGTGCACATATGTGGAATGCAATATATGGCACCATGCATACATGATACACTAACAATTCTTTGCGGCGTATCTCACTAACGGAGCGTCATGCAGATGCACGGGTGGTACCTTCACGATAGCGGCGATGGGGCGGTCGATATGAAATAGGTTTCGAGGCCTTAGGGTTTCAGTCAGTCGGGTGTGCACTAAGCATGGCTAGTTTAGGTCTCGCCAAGGGCTTCGATTATCGTGCACATAGGCATAGAAAATGGTACGAAATGGACGAGGTCTTACACCTATCTTATCTAGTTGAAGAAAGAGATGATCGAATCTCTGAACTCCTCATTGATCTAGTCTCAAAGGGGGAGAATTGTGAGGATTTGGAAGGGATTCCATCACCCAACCATGCCCTAGAGACGATGGCAAACAACAGGATTTACCAATCCCACAATCTCAATTAAGAAAAAAAGATATCTAAAGTTATCGTAGATCTATTATAATTTGAGTCATAACAAACCATTGAACACTGAAAGTATTCCTTAAAATCAACTAAAAATCAATGAAGTTCAACATAAACATGAATCAAAGTGAAGTAAACATTCCAATCACACTACAAGCTTCACCTCTTAACCCTATCTAAGAGCTTTAGCCAACCATAGACATGATTAAACTAAGAACTCTTAAACAAAACAAAAAGACCAAGTAAGGAAGAAGAAGAAAAACTCCTCAATGGCGGCTCTACCCTTTTTCTCCACCCCTTGAACCCTAGAAGATACCTAGGAACATCCCAGGGACTCCTATTTATACTAGTGAAGCTCCCATCTTATGCACCGACTTGGAATTTTTGCAAACCGTCTCAAGTTACGAACTCCAAGTCGGCTCTGTGTTACACTTCGGTCAAACTAGAGTGAGCTTCAGTTAGACTGAAGTCAAGTCCGAGCTTAAGCATGATTCCATTTCTTCAGTTGTCCGATTTCGGTTTTACCAAGCTTGATTTGGTCAGACTGAACTTGGGTTCGATCGAACTCAATTAACTCCAAAATTCATCGTTGGTTGCTGGATTGTTTTATGCAATTTCAGTCGGACCGAACTGAGGTTCGGTCGAACCAAACCTATTATTTTTCTGCTGCGGATCTTGAAATCTTTCGAGTCGTTTCTTCATCATTTGTACTTGGTTTCCTTGAATCTTTAGTATGTGAATTCTTCATTCTTGGTCTCTTAAGATCCATCCTTTGTCTTGGTGATTCTTGAGCACTAAATTCATGCCTTTAGCATTCCTTTCAATCCAAGCTCTCAGATTCACCTTGTAACACAAACATGCATAAAATATACCATTAAACAATATCATGTTCATAAAACCAAGATATAAATAGGGGAGAATATGCAATATTTGATACTCAACATACTCCCTAACTAGCATTTTGATACTCCCAAGCAAAACATGCGTGAAGTGAACCTCAATTCTCAATGTTCAAACAATTTTCAGAAAACAATCTTTCATAAATTGAGTATGAATGTGTAGAGTTAAGATGGGAAAGTGGGACTTTGAAAACCTAGAGTTGAATCATATAAGCAGTCAATTAAATCAGTTCTTTATCAATTTCTTCAGAGTATAAGTTCATATAGCATGTTTTTCAATGTGCTCAGTGAAAATCAGATTACTTCTCTTGAGAATACTATCATTTCATAACGTTAGCCATGTTCATCATATCAAGAGTGGTTAAAAACTCAAGAACTGATTTCGAACTTATCCCCTTCTCCTTCTTTTTCCAGTTTTTGATTTTATATCGACGGTCCCTTTTTTTTTATTATTCATTTTTTTCAGACTTTTCAGAATTTTTCATTCTTTTTCAATCTTTTCACCATACCTGACCTTCTTGTCGATCTCTTGTTTTTTAATTGGTTCTTTTCATCTTTTAAGGTGGATTAAATTCTCCCGACTCACTTCTCAATGTCTATCAATGATTCACATGCTAACAATTAAATATTCTAATATTATTCACAAAAAGTAGTTTGAACGTGTCTTGTGACTTAGATTAATAAGATATTCAAACTTCTTCTTAATCAATTTAGTGCAAGAACTGTAAGTGATAGGCTACTTAGTTGATCAAAATCCAACAATTCAAAATTCAATTTCTATCTTATCATCATACTCAAAGCATTCTTAATCCACAAATTATCAATTTCCAAACAGGTTTCATCTTGAAAAATTAAAAATTTTCCATAGTTGTTTGCTCAAAACTAAGAAAATACTAATTAGTTTACCTAATCCACACCCCCAACCTAAAATCTACATTGTCCTCAACGTAAAAGATACAAGCATGTAATGCATGTAAGACAATGAAAAGAAAGGAGAAGTGATGGAAAGGTAGTACCTGAAGAAGTAGAATCTACACTATTCCAATGATCTTAGTGTAAATATGGGTTAGCACAAAGACTAGACAAACTGAATGAAAACTACCCTAATCATATAAAAGCAATAAATTCTAATCCTAAACTAAGGAAAGCAAGGGAAATCTACTCAATCATGCAACAAGGTTCCTCCTCTGACCAGTATCTTAATAAATTTCTCAGTAGGTTTTTCAACAAGATCATCCAAAAGCCCTTTTTGCAATAGGCTTGGATGCCCTAGAGCATGAATGTCTAGAGAAATTTATGGACATCAGCATAAAGTTTCTTTTTAATCTCCTGAGGTGTCCAAAGTATATATGATTCACCTGTGACAGAAAAAACTTCAATGTTAACATAACATGGTGAATTAGAGACTACAAGTAGATGAAATTTAGAAAAATTCTCAGTAGGTGGTGTAGTCTCAACACATTCCGAAGTTTTAGACTTTGGTTTAATTTCTAGCTCCTCTACTTCTAATGGTAAATATTCAGGATTTGTGGAAGGAAGCTCTTCAGAAAATTAATTCCCTCGGTTAATATCAATAACTAAGGTATTGTCGTGCAAGGTGTCCATTATATTATCATTAGGATCTGCAAAGTGTGCCCAGCATTCATCCAGAGATTTGAGAGATTTAGTTGAGAGGGGCCTATTTTCCGCATTAAGGTTTGTGATGATACACCCAAGGATTCCTTCATTGTCTTTAAAAGTGGAGGGAAGCATACTCTCTTGCTCTTCATATCGATGAGAGTAAATAATCACCGGATATATCTCGCCTTGCCCTGCATAGACAGATTGAGAATCAGAAGGCGAAGATTTAATGTGAAGACTCGGTTCATTAATACTAGTCAATAGAGACATCATATCGTCAAGGGATGACTATTCCAATGGTGGCCTCCACTAGGTAGTTTCAAATATCGGAGTCATATCTAGCAAGTTGTTCATTTCCCTAATCATATCAAAATCTAAATCAGGGGTGAAAAAGGCGAGCTTAACAATCCTAGAGGGGGGTGAATAGGGCTATGCCAAATAAAAACTTAAAGTACTAAAATAATAAATAAATCAGAATAAATCACAAATCTCAATAGCACTAGTATTGAAAAATTGATTCAAACTTAGTTCGTAGGACAACCTTACACCAAAAACAAAGTTTTAGGTAGGACAACCTAAGTTCACGAACATTTGTAAGGATTAAGACTTCAAACAAAGAAATAAATAATAAATCTATCTATTACAATCATTCACCAGTGCAGAAAAAAAAGTTACAATCATTCACCACAGATACAAAAATTAAACATTCACCACAACACCAGGAGTTATAGTGGTTCAGTGTATACACCAACTATTCTCAAACAGCCACACCTACTCCACTCCCAATAATCACAACCCACGTGATATTGGCATTCACTAAAAATAAGGTTTTTATAGGTTCACCTTAAAACCTTACATAGTTGTGATTTTAAAGGGCTTATCACAAACAAAAACTCCACACTGAGATTTTCTCGCTATCTCAAAGAAACTAAAATATAAAGAATACAATTGTACTTATCTTCTCATTGAAGACGTTTTTGATGTAGCGTGTAGAACCGCTTTGATTGAAGTAGAATGTTCAATGTCCAGGAATACAAACAAGGGTTCTAGGTTCTAGATTGATTTTAAATTAAATCAAACCAAAGGCTACTTGTTTGAATTCCTCAAGATCTTAAAGAAGAGTAATTACTCTCTTGAAAGAATAAGATTCATGAAAAGAGATCAAGGAATTAAAATAAAAAGTTATTTAAACAAAATATTAAAATAAAATGCAATAGCTTGAAGATAGTGGGGACTTCTCTCTCTCTCTCTCTCTCTCTCTCTCTCTCTCTCTCTTAGTGAAGGCTTTTCTTAGCCTTAATGAATAATTTTGGAATGAAAGAAGGCCTCAACTTATAGTTAGAAATATTTTTGTTTTTACTCATCTAAGGTCTCCTTCGACTCACCTAAGTTCTAACAAAATTTTAAATTTTGGGCGCGATCGAATAAAATTGTTCTTCAACTGGTCAAAGGCCCTGCACGAGTGGTCGAGGGAGCCAAAATATGATTGCTAGACTTCGAGTTGAGCAACCCTCAACTGGTCAAAGGTCCCTCTTCGACTGGTCAAGCAGTCTACTCGACTGGTCGAGAAAGCACCAGAAATATCCTTTTTTTGGATTTCAAACTTGGACTTATCGAAGATTATCTTAGACTGGTCGAGCCACAGCTTAGACTAGTCAAACTAAGGCCTAGACTAGTCAAAATTAAGCCTAACCAAAGTATAAAAACTCATATAAGTTTGTCTTTTGAAAGCACCCAAGTCTAAGATCTTTCTAGGGTCTGTTATACCTGAGAAGACTGGACATTAAAGTGCAAAGCTTGTTCTTCTTCTTGAATCTTCAATAAAGCATAGTAAATCTTCTACTTAAAGTGCATTGAAGGTGGAGCTTGATCTTCTACTTGAAGTGTAATAGAACTTAAACTCATTTTATCTTGAACTTTCTAACTTCATGACTTGTACTTAAGCATGCACTTTCCAACTTCATGACTCTCTTAAAGCTGAACTTTCCATCTTGAATTTCTTGAAGGTGAACTTTCCATCTTAATTCACATTGTGTGAATTGTTCACAACCCCAAGTGTAGGGCCGCGATGTAGTAATAATCTCGGTAAGACCGAGGTCAAATCCACAGGGACTGAACCTTGTACGTAGTTTGAAATTAACCAGAACTAGAAGAAGATATAATCTAAATCAGGAGAATTTAAGAGAATAATTGTAAACTACTTAACTAAAACTTGTAAAATTCAAAGGTGGGAAACTAGGGTTTCTAAGGATCCACTTGTAGAGATCAGGGAGATCTATGCATGATTCATAAACACAACTAGAATCAGAGTCCCATCTTCATCCAATTGGAAAATAATTCATTAAAATGCAAATCTGAACTTCCTTTGATTTAGTTTTTAAGAGATGAGAGGTATGAGAATTAGAATTGATTCCATCACAAAACCATGCCCATGAGACAAAGAAAACAACAGAATTTAACCAATCCATGACCAATCTGAGAGAGTTATAAACATTAGGAAGGATTCCATCATCCAACCATGTCCATGAGACGATGGTGAACAACAGGGTTCATACGCTCACAACTTCGATACATGCATATAATATACTCAAAGTTATTGCAGATCTATTGTAATTCAAGTCACAACAAACCATTAAGAACTATGAGTATTCCTTATAATCAAACTAGGATCAAAAGAGAGTTCATCTTAACATCAAACCAAATATAGAAAATACCCCATCATGCTACAAGCTTCACCTCTTAGCCCTGGCTAAGAGGTTTAGCTCATCATAGTCATGATGATCTAAAAGCTCAAAAAAATAACATAAAAGAAGAAAGACTAAAGAAGAAGGAAGAAGGAAGATGTCTGGTCGTCCACGGCTTCACAGCTCTCTCTCTTTATCTTCACGTCTCACATCCATGCCCCTGGATTGATGCCCTCTCCCGTTTCTCCCCCTCCTTTTATAACAAAAACATAGGTTGGTGGCTGGGAGTTGATGGTATGCATAAGGAGTTACGCACTCCCTTTCGCAACAAAGTGAAATGCGAAACCGCAATAGAGAGCTGTGTTTGGATGAAATTTTTGGGATGGTTGATGTTTTAGCTCCTGATTTGGCTCCATGGTTAGGGTCTGGATGATCATCTCTAGCCTATGGACAGTCCGGATCATGCATCCGATCGTGATTGTGATCACAAAATGGCCCACAGAGGCTGACAGCGTCCAGACGCACGTCCGTGAGTTACACATGCGTAAATTCGGATCTATGTAACCAGTGGGGCCCACATACCATGGTGTTTGAAAAATCCACCCCATCCATCAGATTCATGGTGAGATTTCAGTCAGGAATGGATGTTTTTGCTCGAGTTTAGTGCGGCCCAAGGGATCAAATCTTCCTGTCGTTATCCTACATTTGAAGTGGTTATCTTGCGAGTACGTGCATGGGGGTAGATGAACTCCATGGGTTTGGTCGGCCCCACCGTCTGGACACATTGGTCGGTTTAAATCGTTGAATCGAGTGATGACGGTGGGCCACAAACCCTCACAGAGGCTGGATGTTCGGACACTGTAGAGAGAGAAGAGAGAAATTTCTCTTTTAGTCGGGTCAACCGACTTTGACCAGGATTCCTGGTCTGGTGCACCGCATCTGTGCACCTACTGTGCACATGCACCCATCCATGTGGGGTCTATTATGATGTTTTTGAGAAATCTGCTCCGCTCATCCGTCCTTTCATCCAATTTAAGGGGTTGAACCCAAGTTTGAAGCATATCCAGAGATTAGGTGGGCCTCAAATAAGTGGTTTTATGGCTGATCTTTCCATTGGGCCACTTCCACAAAGATCCAATGGCTGAAATTTTATGTGTATAGTTACTTTATGATCCTCAGGCCAGATATAAAGTTTCGAGCCAAACGGATGGTGGGAACCCTGTGATCTTGCATTCATGATGATTTTCAAGCTTCTTTATCTTCAATCACTGGGTTTTCTCGGATCTTTGGCATGTGAATTCTTCAATCTCGATCCCCTAAGATCTGTCCCTTGCCTTGGTGATTTTTGAGCATTAAATCCATGCCTTTAGTACCCTTTTTCCAATCCAAGCTCTTAAATTCACCTTACAACACAAACACAATTAAAATAGAGTGTTAAGCATTATCATGTACGTAAAACCAAGTAATAACTGGCGTCTAATATGCAATATTTGACCCTTAACACAATCCCCAACTAGTATTTTTCTAGTCCCGAGCAAAGTATGTGAAAAAATATTTTGAGAGTTACAGGACAATTTCTATAAACTCGAGTGATTTTTGAAAAATAATTCAAATACTAGAATTTTAAAATGCATTAATGTTGAGCATTACTTTCTCCTAAACTCAAGCAATGGTAAACTTCATAGCCAAGTTCAAAGTATTAATCCATCAATTAGAATAATTTTAAACATTGAGTTCCATGGGTGTATAGTGTAACTTCAACTTATCACAATTAAAGGTCCAATTGTCAATTTTCATGATAACATTAATAACCAAAAAAATATTCTAGATAACCACACCTAAACCGAAACTTACCTTACAGTTCAACCTTTTTATCCTTTCAGCTTTTGATTTTTCCATCGTTGGCTTCATGTTGTGTCAACATTTTTAAAGATCTTTAGCAGGTAGTCATTTTCGAAGATAACTATTTTTTTAGCTAGGTATTCCTTTTTTTTAACATGATGGACAAATTCCCCAGGTTGGCTCCTTCCATGCTTAGTGATTACCAGGTTAATAATTCAATATCGAACTGAAGCTTTAATGTGTAAGCTAGATGTGACATGTGAAATCGTGACTCAATCAATGTTTAAAACTTCTAATCATGGATTAATAATTTAAACATAACTATGAAATCTAACAGGTAACTGAATCCAAGAGTCATAAATCACCAACATTAAATATCTTGTACTTCTAAATCAATAATGGCCTTCAAAATCACTTTAATTTATAAAAATTTTCAGAAAATTTTGAAAACTTTTTCACAATTTTTACTCAAGACTGAGAAAACACTAATTAGGTAACCTAATCTCCCATCCCCAACCTAAAATCTACATTGTCCTTAATGTAAAGGATATAAGCATGCAATGCACATGAGACAATCAAAGTAAAGGAGAAGTGATGGAAAGGTAGTACCTGACGAGGAAATTATACGGCTTTTTCAAAAAGATCTTAGCGTGAAGGTGGGTCAGCAAAAGAGTTAAACCGACAAAAACAACTATCCTAAAACAAATGGAAAGCAAAATATCCTAATAGCATAAAACCAATTATCTTAGAATGGCATAAAGCAAACTACCCTAGTCCTATGAAAGTAGTAAACCTACCTATACCTCCATTAGACTAGGAGATCAATCCTTGTGCATAAGATCAGTCAGAGGTATGGACATGTCCTCTGAATTAAAGTTCTTAATAAATAGCTTTAATCAATATCCATTTACATTAAACTCATTGCCATTGTTTGAATTCCAAATCTCGATAGCCCCATGAGGATAAACATTGATAATAGTGAAAGGGTCGGTCCAACGAGATCGAAGTTTACCTAGAAAGAGATGTAATCGAGAATTATACAAAAAGACCTTTTGACCTAGTGTGAATGATTTTCGAAGAATGTGTTGGTCATGAAATGCATTCATCCTATCCTTGTAAATTCTCAAGTTCTCGTACACATCATTCCAGATTTCTTCGAGTTCATTCAACTAAAGTTTGCGTAGTGAGCCAGCGTTGTCCAAATTGAAATTTAGATTTTTGATTGCCCCGTAGGCTCTATATTCCAACTCCATAGGTAAGTGGCAAGCTTTCCCATAGACAAGTCTAAAGGCAGACATTCCAATAGGGGTCTAAAATGCAATACGGTAAGCCCATAAGGCATCGATCAATCGGATTGACCAATCCGTAAGGTTAGGGTTAACCGTATTTTCTAAAATGTGTTTAATTTCCCTATTGGAAATATCAGCTTGCCCACTTGTTTGTGAGTGGTATAGAGTGCTCACCTTATGAGAGATGCCATATTTCTTCATTAAATTCTATATTGGTCTATTACAAAAATGTGAGCCCCCATCACTAATGATGGCTCAAGGCATTCTGAAATAGGAAAAGGATGTTCTCTTTTAAGAATTTAATGACCGTTCAATAGTCATTGTTCCGACATGGGATCACTTCAACCCATTTAGTGACATAGTCTACGGTGAGCAAAATATATAAATTTTTAAAAGATTGGAGGAATGGTCCTATGAAATCAATGCCCCAGCAATCAAATGCTTCTATGATAAGGATGGGGTTTAAGGGCATCATATTTCGATGAGACAATGCTCCCAATTTCTGACAATGCTCATAAGCCTTACAAAACTCATGAGTGTCCTTGATCATAGTGGGCCAGTAAAAGCCACACTGCAGGATTTTAGCCATTGTCTATTTAGCAGAAAAGTGACCACCACAGGCCTGAGAGTGTCAGAAGGAGATGACACTTTAATGTTCATCGTCTGGCACACATCTCCTTAAGATTTGGTTTGGACAATATTTAAACAAATACGGATCATCTCAGAAGAATTTATGCACCTCAGTGAAAAATTTCTTCTCATCTTGCGCAATCCAATGTGTCGGTGTGAAACCTGTGGCAAGAAAATTAGCAATATCAGCAAACCAAGGTGAATGGAAATTTGAACAGTTGTTCATCAGGGAACATGTTATTGATATGTGTCGTCTCAAGGGAATTAGGGAGATCAGGGTGGAAGAGATGGTCAACCACTACATTCTTGACTCCCTTTTTATCTTTTATTTCCAAATTAAATTCTTGGAGTATGAGGATCCATCTAATCAAGCATGGCTTAGAAAGAAGATATTTGAGAGCTGCATGATCTGTGTAAATGATGATCTTAGATCCGATCAAGTAGGACCTAAATTTCTCCAAAGCGAACACTACAACTAAGAGTTCCTTTTCCGTAGTTGAGTAGTTCACTTGGGCAGGATTTAGAGTTCTACTTGCGCAATGAATAATGTAGGGCTTCTTTTCTTTTCTCTGGCCTAAAACCGACCCAAGAGCATAGTTAGAGACGTCGCACATAAGTTCAAAAGGAAGGCTCCAATCGGGTGGCTGCATAATAGGTGCAGTGGATAATATGCCCTTGAGCTTAGTGAAAGCTTCTTGGCATTGCTCAGTCCACTCGTATGGTGCATCCTTTTGAAGTAGATTATATAAAAGACAAGAAAGGAGACTAAAGTCCTTTATGAATCTTCTATAAAAACTGGCGTGTCCTAAGAAGGATCGCACGTCTCGTATGTTCTTGGGTGGAGGTAAGTTAAAGATAAGATCAATTTTTGTCTTATCTACCTCAATTCCTTTGGATGAGATGATATGTCAAAGGAAAATTCCCTTACGAACCATGAAATGGCACTTCTCCCAATTAAGTACCAAATTCTTTTCTTAACATCTTTTCAGTACACATTTAAGATTCTTTAAGAAATCATTGAAAGATGGACTAAAGACAAACAAGTCATCCATAAAGATCTTTAGAAATTGCCCCACAATATCAGAAAAAATACTCATCATGCATCGCTGAAAAGTGGCAGGGGCATTACACATCTGAATGGCATCCTTCGATAAGCAAAGGTGCAAAAAGGACATGTGAACGTGGTCTTTTCCTGATCTTCAAGGGCTATCTCTATCTGGTTGTAGCCTGAATACCCATTAAGGAAACAGTAATAGGAATGACCAGCTAGCCTTTCCAAAATTTAATTGATGAAGGGCTGTAACACCCTGAAAATCGGTGGTCGAGAAGATGCCCAACTCTCGAGTTCTAATGCATCACTTATGCAACATAGATAATGATGATTGAATGTTGTCCATATTAGTGTATTAAACATGAATGGAATTACACCAACTCAGCATATCATACTCCAGAGACATTTAGATTATGCAAGAGGAAGACTGTGATAAGTATATAAAACATATAAGTGATTGTAAGTCCCTAGAGCATGAGCATGTCACAGGGTTAAATAATTACAAGTATAGTTCCAAAATTCATAAAACGATACAATGTGGTGTCCAACTAGTTTGTAACCCTGTAATCCTGTCGACGCAACTCTAGGTCTACATAGACCCACCAGAGAGTTGCATGTAGGAGAACTCCTCGTCATTATAAAAGTTAGGCTCCGCTTCATAAGCATCGCCACCAAATGTAACTAAACCAGAGTCTGGTTGGTGTTTTAAAACATTGTCCCAGAGTGGGAATGAGTAATCAACTCAGTGGAGCTATAAGGCAAAGGTTGACAAGTTATCAATTCAAACAAGCAGTAATGATAAAGAAGTACAACAATCATGTCCTAAGTAATCTTGTTAATGTAAGATTGATAGCTATAATGATGCATGCCCTCGCTTACACTCCCTCAACGACATTATTTGACAATGGCGAATGACAAACTCCCTAAACGTGCGCTTCCTCACCAAAGCACATGCAATGTAGTGCATGATCATGTTAGCCAATTTTAATTAGGTTTAATTATGCAGCAGATTTGGGAAGCTAATGCATCTTCCTGTATATCATATACCCAAACGATGATCCATCTAGGGTCGTCAATCCTAATTCGTCACATACGATAGGTAAGGTCCACATCACTATGGAGAGGCTCATCACCTCAACGTAGGCCTAGTTTATAATCGAGGTCACTACGGAAAGGCTCGTCACCTTAGCGTAGTCTTAGTGTATACTCAAGGTCACTACGAGAGGCTTGTCACCTGATTGAAGGCTAACAGCTCGAATACAGTGTCCCATACCGCCGTATTCAGCTCACAAGTTTGGGTTGCTCACTGGTCACTACGGGGAGGCTCATCACCATAACGTAGGCTGACTGCTCGACCACGGTGTCCCATACCACCATGCCTAGCTCATGAGTCTTGGTAGATCGGGGTACCAAGGTTAAACGGTCTTTTCACTGGTAAGTTAGTACCTTAGATTAAGCAGTAGTGTCCATACATGGTGAGCATACATTAGGTCAATCGGGTTACTTGACAAGCTTGACTGGTATGAGCGCACGTTGAATTAATTGACATGGAGTGCATAAGCACTCCGCGTGGCCTAACCACTATCGATAATCACCATATGACTCGGATTCATCGAATGTATCCGTTGTGGCTAAACTAGTTCGGCCACCGATTATAAACTGTTACCGATTGCCTGGACTATATCGTAGCCCCAATCACACTCCAAACAATAACATTCACATGTGATAGTCAAAGACAGCATGTGACAACCAATCTAAATATAAATCTCATTTGAGTATTTCAACAAACAAATAGTACACGTGTTTTCATACATAGGCATTTTCTCCATAAATCACATAGTAGTAAGATAGGTTACATAAAGGAAACTGTATCTATAGATAAGAGAATTGAGAATCCTATCTCAACGCCCTCATTAAGTACATTTCAACAAGCATTTTCTCATTCAGGCATTTTATCAGACGCTTAGACTACACATATCACATACATGTAATATATTAGTTAAAACACATATTATATCAAATCCTTCCGCATAGGAGTTGCCACATGTACAACAATCATGTATTATCAATAAGTAAACATAGCAAGAACAAATCATAATTTCGTATTTATTCAAACATTTCAACAAACACATAGAATGCATTATATTCAACATAGTTTTTATATATGTGTAATACACGGAAACCATCGCATCTAAGCACATGTGATAGCAATCGAGTCAGTCATAAATCATTAACTGACATTGAAAGCCTTGAAAATCATAACTTAAACATTTATAGTCCACACCTTTCGCCAGTAAACTCGTATTAAACTCAGTTCGAACACTAAGTCTTCGTCTACAGCACAACGACAACCTATAGCATGAAATAGGTTAGCTATTTTTCCATTTACTCTATTTAGATACCTAAAACAGATTAGGGTTAGGATTTTTTACCTAAGAACAGAATTGAAATCGCCGATATAGCGATGCAGGTAGGATGATTCAGCACGTGGAGTGGCGAGATCAAATCCCAGCGACAAACCACAACTCTCTCTCACTTCTCCTTACTTTCTCCTTCTCTTTTCTCACTTCTCTCTCCTAGGGTTTGAAATTTCGTATGGAATGAGAGAGGGGTGGGTTAAGGCCCTTATATAGGCCCAGAATTGATGTCAATGGCCCTAGGGCCATGGTATACTTAGGTTATAACCAAAAAGTGGCTGTTTTGGGTCAACGGAGCTCATCTGGAGGCCCATTTTCTGCATACGGTCTAGAGAAAGTTTCCTAACAATGGATCTATGTCAGGTTAAGTTTTCAGTCCGATCAGATTTACGGATCGACCGCAGTGGACCAGTTTCAGTTCAATGGTCATCATTACTCGATCAGGGCCACAAATACACCGACATGTGTTGGAAAATTTTCGTGATTCGAGGGTGTAGTTGGGTCAGAATCTGGCGGTCTGAAACCTTAAATTTGGCCCGCAAGCAAATGGCCCAATTCACTTAAGTTTGAGTTCAATTTCTAAAGATATTCGTGTTTCTCACACACTTCGCTCCAGGCTGAAGTTGTACGTTTCTGGATACTGTTGAGACTTGATTTCTGAGATGGTTGTCAAGCCCAGTAAGGCGGTCATAACCATATAGTTTCACGGTAATCAGACTTTCGACACGCGGTCCATGTCTGATATAGAGTTTCAAGATGCTCCTGAGAGCAACTGGGTTTAGAGATTGATCCTAAGTTTTTAGGTAATGTAGAGTTAGTGATTCTACTAGTTTTGGGTCTTATAGATCGTATAGAAAGTGGTTCAAGCTAATCTACCGATTAATTCAATTTATTACTTAATTAATTTTTCTGCCTAATTTTCAAAGAATTCGGTCCTTAGTGATTTCTGCCTGAGGTGGTACTCGGGTCTTTGTACAGATTTTTTCGAGACATTACAATCTACCCCCCTTAAGAAAAAATTTAGTACTCGAAATTAGTACCTTTTCATACTCCTCGAGAATCTGAGGGTAGTTCTTTCGGACCTCGGCTTCTGCTTCCTAAGTAGTCTCTTCCTCAGTGTGGTGTATTCATAGTACCTTCACAAGTAGAATCACTTTACTGCACAACACCTGTTCCTTCCTATCTAGGATATGTGTCAGTCGCAGTACATAAGTAGCATCCTCACTCAACTGTACCTGCTCCCATTTGATAATATGGGAAGGGTCAGAAACGTATTTCTTCAGCATAGATACGTGAAATATGTTATGCACGCCTACGAGTGGTGTGGGCAAAGCAAAGCAGTAAGCAACCACACCCACTCGGTCTAGTATCTGGAAAGGGCCAATGAATCATTGTGTGAGCTTCCCCTTCTTCCCAAACTGAAGGACTCCCTTCGTTGGGGAAACTTTCAGGAATACATGGTCCCCAACCTTAAACTCTAGTGGTCACTACCTCGTATTGACGTAACTCTTCTGTCTGCTCTGTGCTGCCAGGAGTCGACGCCTAATAATGTCAATCTTCTCTGAGGTTGCCTGCACTACTCGGGGTCAATCAAACTCTTCTCGCCAACCTCTGCCTAGCAATGCGGTGCTCTACACGGATGCCCATACAGTGCTTCATAAGGGGCCATGCCAGTACTCCCCTGAAAGCTATTGTTATAAGCGAACTCAACATAAGGAAGACAGTCATCCCAACTATCCTTAAAATCAAGCACAAAAGCTCACAACATATCTTCCAACACCTGATTCACCCGTTCTGTCTGCCCATCCATCTATCGATGGAACACGGTACTGAACTTTAGTTTCACACCCATTGCTTCCTGGATATGAGTCCAGAAGATAGATGTGAATCGCGTGTCTCGGTCCGACACGTTATCCATAGGAACTCCATGTAGATGTACTATCTCCTTGATGTACAGCCTGGCCAAATCATCTGTAGAGTTCGAAACTCTAATCGGGAGAAAATGAGCTGATTTCGTCAATCGGTCCATGATCATCCAAATGTAGTTATGCCCCTTCCTCGTCTTCGATAACCCTGAAATGAAATCCATAGAGATGAAATCTCATTTCCATTCTTCTATGGGCATGGGCTGAAGCAGTCCAGGAGGTCGACGGTGTTCGGCCTTGACCTGCTAGCATGTGAGACAATGGGACACATAATCTGCTATGTGGGGCTTCATGTTGTCCCACCAGTATGACCTCTTCATGTCTCGATCCATCTTCGTACTACCAGGATGCATCGCCATCCTCGAATTGTGAGCAGCTTCGAGAACTTCCCTTCTCAAGTCATGAAGATTTGGGATGCATAGGCGGCCACGATAATGCAAACCACCATTGTACCAACTCTACATTCCTAGTCTTCACTGTCGATCACCTGCTCTCTCATCTTTGCCAATAGTTCATCATCTTTCTAAGCCACAATAATCCTGTCATCAATGAGTGGCTACACACAAACGTGTGCGACGCTCTCGAACGGCTCCTCTACCGTGAGTTTCTGCCCGAAGTCTCGCATAAATTCTACTATGTTCCATTCATCGATCATCAGTAGAGCCGCAAATGCTATCGTCTTCTTGTGGCTCAATGCGTCTGCCACAAGGTTAGCCTTACCAGGATGGTAGGAGACCTCGAACTTGAAGTCCTTCAAGGTTTCCATCCATCGTCGCTACCTCATATTCAGGTCCCTCTACATAAATATGTACCTGAGGCTCTTGTGGTAGTAAAATAGCTTGAACTCCTCTCCATAGAGGTAATGTCTTCAGAGCTTCAATGCAAAGATGACGGCTGCTAACTCTAAGTCGTACGTAGGGTAGTTTTCCTCATGCTTCCTCAACTGTCGCGATATATAGGCAATAACCTTGTACTCTTGTATCAGAATACAACCCAAACTAACATGTGACGTGTCGGTGTATATCGTATACTTGACCCCTTGCTTTGGCAATGCTAGCATAAGGGCGGACGTCAACTTGTCTTTCAATTCCTGAAAAGCTGCTTCTGCCTTCTCATTCCAGGTAAACTTAAGGTCCTTCTGAGTTAACTGAGACAATGGTCTGGTTATCTTGGAAAAGTCCCTAATATGTCATGCCCCAAACCTAGAAATCGGATTCACAGGAAATCCTGATCGCCGAATCCGATGCCGACAGCCTCCGTAGTACCCCATTCTCGACTCCCAGAGCTCATATGCCAAGTTCCGATCCTGAGATCCTATAAGGAGGATTTTTTTTCTTTTTTTTAATTTTTATTTTCCAACGTACATTTATCTTGTAAGAAGCATAACCACAAGTTTACCCAAATCACAAGGCGACATCATCATCACATATCCACTAATATAAATTTTGAATACAATATTGAAAGGAAAAATACATATGTCAAATAAAATCGAAGCTCCATAAGTTTGCTACATGCTCCAAGCTCCACGCTGCTGCAACCTAACATCACCTGCACGCATCTATCGTGCATAAGCTTATAGAAAGCTTAAAGAGTAGTGTAAGTGTGTGCACAAGGTAAGTGCCAAGTATTTAATACAATGTCATAATCATACAATATCAAAAATACTGGTAAGATCATGAGTCTAACAATATTAGAGTGGCAATACAGATTAGTTATGCAAATGAGAAGTCATAAAGAGCCAAATATCAAATGTCAAGAATGCAATGTAATATATAATTCCTTATGAATTCACGAATACTATCAGCCATTTCTAGACCAAATAAATGCAGAAACATAGTAACCCAAAATGCCATATGCTGCGGATGTAATGCAATATGCGGTGCGAATGGAATGACCACGCTAGGGTGTGAAGTCGGGATGATAGTACGTGGTATCGCAAGCTATAGGGTCTATCACAAAGGACTTCTATCCAAACCAGTCCCATACCTAAATTTGGATAGTCAGACTTAATGCGGTAAACTCCTGATCTCAGGTTAGTCGCGCGCCCCAACCGAAATCCTGGCCATTGCGAAGGTACACGTAACAAATAGTTGCGCACCACTAGCCCTAGTGGATAGTGAATGAATGACTGAATGAGTATGCAACTCCTACTCAATAAGTCCACATATTAGTATGATTCCTCTCTGGGATCATCACTAGGGTCTAGTACACTTTACACCAGCTTGCCGCCCCATCAAGCTCACAACTGAGTAAGTGGAAGAGACCTCACTATCTGCCTGGCTAGTAGTCAGCCAATATCTACTCGGCACATCGATAACGGACCCATTCATGAGCTAGTCAAACTCAGCCTAGCTATACCTACTCCCTCAGGCGGGTAAGGCCACACCCCCTCCCAACCGACCATGACACAGTGGGAGACGCGGCCTATTGGTATACGACCCTCATGCACTCATACATATCCACTCGGTCTCGACATTGGGGCGTCCTCTGGTACCAAGAGGGTTTAGGGATTTTCACTCAGGGCCATCTATGACAGTCCGATGCTAGAACAGATTTCCGGTGTCCTGTCTGACCATCCAAGATATGCCAGTGGAGGTTACAACCCTGATGTCGCTAGGGCATACAGTAATCATAGCTCACAATGCAAGATGCATGAGTCATACAATCCGGTCATGCATCAATCCCGCGCATACCGTGCGCTCATGTAAGAGATTCTCCACCTATTAAGGAGTCTCATAACAACCGGCACTATGTGTAACGCCCTGAAATTCGGGGGTCGAGCATAACGCAGCTCCCGAGTTCCAAAACATCACTTATGCAACATATTTAATGATGGATGTATGTTGACTGTATTAGTGCATAAAACATGGAATAGATTAAGCCAAAAACACAGATATGATTCAGGGATAAGTGAATAAAGCAAGCGGAAGACTTATAGTAAAATATGTGTACAAGTGTAAACTCCTGAATTACATATACAAGCCAGATCGTATGAAAGTGTTATTTATCAAAATTATAAGTATCAATTACATCGTTTCAGTTCCCAAAATAATCTCAGAGATCCCGCACATCAGACCGAGGCTCGCTAGAACTCGTCTGAAAACTGCATATAGGAGAAGGCAGCCTCGTCGTCATCCAGCTCCCGCTCTGCCTCAGAAGTCGCATCCACATCTGCAACATCAGAGCCTAAGACAGTCTGGTGGGTGTTTAACACCGCCCCAGAAACGTGGGAGTGAGTGATTAACTCAGTGGAACAATAAGGCACTGGTTAACATGTTATCAGTTCAATCAAACAGTAATGATAAAGCAGAACAATTAAATAAATCCTAAGTACTCTTGTTAATGCAAGGATGTACGCGAAATGATGCGTGCCCTCACGCGTACACCCTCAGCGTCTTCATCTTACGTTACGCATGACATCGCCTCAAAGTGCGCCACATCTACAAAGCACATGCAAATGCGGTGCATGGATATGATTACCAAGTTGTTATTAGTCCATTTCACACAGCAGGATTGAGAAGCTAAGATACCTTCCTCATGTCACCATCCAAACAGTGATCCATACTAGGGTCGTCAATCCTAGACATCTCATACGATCATATAATTGAGGTCATAGCAAAGGGCTTGTCACCAATCAATGCACGCCTTTCATGCCCTTACTACCACAGTTCGGCTCGTCACCTCATTGCGGTATCCAAGTATGCTCGAGGTCACTATAAAGGGCTCATCACCAATCAATGCAGGCCGACAGCACGAATATAGTGTCCCATACCACCATAATCGGCTCACGAGTTTAGTTGCTCACTGGTCACTACGGGGAGGCTCGTCATCCCAGCGTAGGCCGACAGCTCGACCACGGTGTCCCATACCACCATGTCCGGCTCATGAGTCTTGGCGGATCAAGTACCATAGTTAAGAGGATTTCACTGGTGAGTTCGGTACCCTAGATTTAAGCAGTAGCGTCCATACATGGTAAACATACATCGGACAATCGGGTTACTTGACGAACTCAATTAGCACGAGCGCACGTTGAATTGAACGACATAGAGAGCGCAAACACTCCGCGTGGCCAAACTACTACCGACAACTCTAATACGACTCAGGTTCATCTAATACGTCCTACGTGGTGAAAACAATCTCAACCACGAACATAGGGTCAATTACCGATTTCCTGGACTAAGGCATAGTCCCAAACACCTTACGCTACTACAGATACTCATATGGAATGTAAAACAGTAATGGAACAACAACTCAAATCATGGTACATACACATCCGAAGAATATCAACTTAACATAAATGTAAGCATAGGAAATGCTTGAATTTAAATAACTTGGAATGTAACTTGCATAAGGGAAATCATGCGCATTAATAGGAGTATTGAGAATCACTTCTCAACGCCCACAATTAGTGTAATAAGTTACACTTAGATCATTCATGTATTTCTACAAACACTTAGCATACATGGAACAACATACATGACGTATGTTGAAATACATGCACTTAGACAATTCCTTTTACCAAGGAGTTGTCATCCATGCATCTAGCACACATACATGACAAATAATCATGGCAAACATAAGTGCATATTTTTATACGCATACGGTACTTTATAAATACACATAGAATACACAAATCTCAATATAGCACATGCATATCAGGAAGGCAACGTAAACGCAACATTTGGCATGCAGAATTTCATCCATAACAAGAATAAATCATTAACTGGGATTGAAAGCCTTGAAAACCATAACCTATACACTTAAAGTCCGCACCTTAAGCGAAGAAAGAACCACCGAACTGATTTAGACGAGTTGTCTTCGTCAATGGCGATAGAATACCCTAAAATAAGGATAGAAATGAGATGCAACAACACCAAGACTAATCTAAGCTCTAACATAGGTTAGGGTTAGGTTAACTTACCCTAAAAGAACTCAGAACCGTCAGAAGAACGATCCAAAGTGAAGGTTCAAAGATGAAGCAGAACAAGGAAGAATCCAAGATGATTCACGAACTTATCTCTCTCACTTCCTCTCTCTTTTCCACTCTCTTTCCAAGCTAGGGTTAGAGAAAAATCGTATGGAAAAGAGAGCTAGGGTTTAAGGACTATAAATAGGCCTATTCTTGATGAAAATAACCCCAGAGTCAAGGTATACTTAGGTTATAACCAAAGTAAGCCTTTCTCGATCCAACGAAGCACTTCTGGTGGGCCTATAACCACGAAAGGTCGGACTTAAGCTCCTTGACCATGGATCTAGGTCAAGCTGAGTTTTCATACCGACCGGCTCTTCAGATCAGCCGTGGCGGACCACACACAATTCAACGGTCACGGAATCTCGATCAGGTCCACAAGCACTAGGATATGCCTGGGCCAACTATCCTGATCAGAGGGTGAAATTGGGTCAGAATCCAATGGTCAAATAGCTTAAAATCGTCGCGCAAGCGACACGACTCAGATTTCATAAAAAGCTTAATAAATTCCAACCGTTCTCACACTCTTCACTCCGAGCTCAAACAAATCGACCCAGAACATCACATAGACTTGATTTTCGAGGAGATGACCAAGCCCAACTCGGTGACCGCAACAGCCTAAGATCATCGCCATCGGACTTCCGTCGCGCGATCCAGGTCCGATCCCGATCTTTTAAAAATTCCCCAGAACAACTGGATTTAGCGATGGATCCCAGATTTCAGAGTAACGTAGTACTCACTAATCTACACGTTTAGAGCCATGCAGATACAATTTAAAGTGATTGATGCGGATTTCACAAGCAATCGAGTAAAGCGCTAATTACCCCAAAACAACTACTTAAGGCAAGATTAGCACAGAAAATTCCAAGGTCGTTACACTATGGCATATGCAATGGGCAATCATGTCTCATAACAAACATGCAGATGATGCGTATGGGCATGTATCATGATGTTATGCTGTCACATACTCATAATTGGTATCAATAACTGGCATCAACAATCGACTTCGACAATGTGGACATCTAACCAACATTGCCCCAAGGAATGGCCCACATAGAGCCAAACACATAATGGGCCCACAGCCCCACACAAAGGCCTAATATATAACACAGTGGGCCTTGCCCAAGGACCACATATACACAATAGGTGGGCCCTGCTCATGGGCCCTAAATACATAACATGTAGGCCCTACACATGGGTCTCGAATACATCAAATGGGCCATGCATCATGGGCCTAATACATATCACAATGGGCCTTGCCCATAGGCCACGAATACATCACAATGGGCCCCAACTACGGGTCGCATATACATCATATAGGTCTCGCCAATCGGCCTCGGCCTCGGCCTCGACAATTAAAATTAACACTCGGAATCGGCTTTGATACTCGGCCTCGATAATCGGAATCGGCCTATACAATCGGCCTCGACAAATCGGAATAGGCCTCGATACGCAGCCTCGACAATCGAAATCGGCCTCGATACTCGATCTCGACAATCAGAATCGGCATGTACAATCAACCTCGACAAATCAGAATCGACCTTGATACTTGGTCTCAACAATCTGAATCGGCATATACAATCAGCCTTAACAAATCGGAATCGGCCTCGATACACAACCTCGACAATCGGAATTGGCAATCGGCCATGATAATCAAAATCGGCAATCGATCATGATAATCGGCCTAACAAGGCCTAAGGGAAGGTCACAATGTGGACATTAAACCATCATTACCCAATAATGTGGCCATTTAACGAACATTGCTTGCAAGGAGTGGTCCACATAGGGCCGAACATATAGTGGGGCCATGGCCTCAGACAAGGGCCTAATATATAATATCATGGGCCTCATACAAGGGCTACATACACATCACTATGGGTCAAGTCACATGGGCCTCGAATACATCATGATGGGCCTCACTCATGGGCCTCATATACACAACAGGTGGGACTGCACATGGGCCTCAGATACATCACACAGGCCATAACCCATAGGTCTAATGCACATCATAATGGGCTTCATTAAATGGGTTACAAAAACATCACATTTACCACGCCATATGGGCTGAAAATACATCTCAATGGGCCTTACCAAATGGGTCGAAAATACATCACAATGGGCCACGACATATGGGCTGAAAATACATCTTAATGGGCCACGACCCATGGGCCTTAGATACGCCAAGTGGGCCTCATCAATGGGTCTGATATACACCACATATGGGCCTCACATATGGGCCACAAGTATATCAAAGTGGGCCTCATCACATAGGCCTCACATGCATCAAATTAGTCCTCACACAAGGCCACATGTAACATCATAATGGTCCCCATATACGGGCCGCATGTACATTACAATGGACCATATCCCATGGGCCCCGAACACTTCGTAATGGGCCACATCCCATGAGCCTCGAATACACCACATTAGGCTACACCCATGGGCCTCGAATACATCACATTAGGCCTCACCCACGTCCTCAAATACATCACATTGGGCCTCGCCCATGGGCCTAATATACATCGTAAAGGGCCACATCCCATGGGTCTCAAATATATTACAATGGGCCTCTACCCATGGGCTCCAAATACATTAAGTGGATCGCGTCCACGAGCCGCACCAATGGGCCTCATATATATTGAGTCGGCCATATCACATGGGCCGCACCAATGGGCTTCATATACATCGATTGGGTTGCATCATTGGGCCGCACTAATGAGCCTAATACATATCACAATGGGCCTTGTCCATAGGCCTCAGATTCAAGCTGATGGGTTCCATCATATGGGCCTCAAATATACATTATAGGTGGGCCTAAAATATAAATTACAGGTGAGCATCAAATATACATCATAGGTGAGCCTCAAATGGGCTGGAAATATATCACAATGGGTCTTATCAAATGGGCCACAACTACATAACAAGCAGGCCCTGCACATGACCCTCAAATATATCAAGTCAAAAGATCATCTGGACCATACCATGGCAGGATTGCACGATGTGGCCCACCATGATGTATTTTGAGATCCAACCTATTCATAATTAACATAGGGATAGATGAAGTGAAAACAAATATCAACTTAATTGGAAACTACTGTGCCCCTTAGAAATTTTGAACGGTGGATGTCACTGTCCACTATTTAAATGGTGGGGTCCACCTGTACTTTGGATCTAACTCACTCATTTTCCCATGCCATAAAATGATCTCACAAGTGGTTGGACGGTATGGATACAGCGTGTGCATCATGGTGGGCCCCACCGTCCAAACAGTGGACGGTGTAGAAATACATACATCAATTGGGGCTTGCGGCTTGCTGCCGTCAGGAGGAGCACAATATAACTACTGTTCATGCAGCTTGCTGCACTTAAAAAGGCAGAGGTGGGTCCCACGTAAGGCCCACCATCATTTATATATTATATAATATAATATATAATATATATAACATAATATATACTATATATAATATAATATAATATATATATAAGTGCTATAGTTTATAGCCCTGTTTGTTGTCAAATTTGTGGTGCCAAAGACGCTGTTATGAACCTTGCATCTGTGAAGAACAATGCTCTACTCAAGATCAACTTAGTTTGACAAGCACTATTCACAAGTCAAGAATCTCAAGAAGCTTTCAAGTTCAACCTCAAGATCTCAAGAAGCTTTCAAGTTCAATCTCAAGATCTCAAAAAGCTCTCAAGTTTAAACGACATCAAGACTTCAAGCTCCATTATTTTCAAAGGTCACTCGTCTCTAAAAGTTTCAATGTCCTTACTTCACTATTGAGGTATGACTGACCTTAAGTTGACCTTTAGAGTAGGCCATTTTAGATACATAATTCATATGTTTTATATAAGTGAGTTTGGTCTATTCTAAGACTAGTCCTAGACTTTGTTCGACTAGTCCTAGCACTGCTTCGACCTGTCTAAACATTTCCTGGATCAGTCGTAAGTTTGTTACAAAAATCAGAAATTTTTTGTTAGGCTTCGACTAGTCCTAGGGACTGTTCGACCGGTCGTAGGAACAGTATTGACTGCATCTTCGACCAGTCATAGACCTACGACTCAAAGAACAGCATTGAAATTCAGCCACCTACGACCAGTCGAAGGAATCCTACGACCAGTCGTGAAACTGCCAAATCTTATTGCGCCCGAATTTTCAAATATCTGTTGGTTCTATGACCAGTCGTAGAGGTCCTTAGACCAGTCGAAGGCGTGATTTGCTCACCTATAAATAGAGCACAAATCTCAGAATAAAATAAGAACTTCAAGCTAAATTAATTCAGCCTTCTGAGAGATAAGTCGGTACTCCATATAAGCTAAGTGTGCATATTTAATATTCTCTTTCTTTAGCCTTCTTAATTGATTTTGTTTCTTGTATTCCAATCTAATCTGAAAAGAGGAATTGTTGTTTTCCTTTTTCCGGAATCAAAATCAATTAGAGCTAGCCCTTTTGTTTTAATTTAAAATCTATTAGAACTTAGAACCATTATAAAGTGAGTATTGGACATTGAACTTTGACATTCAAATCTCTACTCCGACTTGGTTCTTCTGGGCTGCTACAACGAAGGAGAAAATCAAGTATTTTACAATTTATGTAATTTACATTATTTGGTTTTATTTGAGGTTAAGCCAGAAAAATCTCAAAGTTATTGGTTATCTGAGGAGAGCCAGAAAACTCAGAAGTGAGGGTTTTTTTAATTGTGTAAGCCCTTTGAAAAAGACACAATTGTGAAGGTTTTGGGTGAACCTATGAAAACCTATTTGATAGTGAACACTAATATCCCCTGTGTGAGGATATTAGGAGTGGAGTAGCATTCTGTGTGGCTATTGTTTAACAATTGGTGAACATACAGGCGAACCATTATAATTCTTTGTGTTGTAGATGTGTGATTTATATTACTTATCTTTTATCATTTAGAATTGTGGAATGTATGTGTGGATGTGAATGTTGTAAATTTTACATTTTAAGCACAGTGGGGAATGTTGTAATAATTTAGATTTACATTTTAGCATTATATTTTTGCTATCTCTTTATTACTTTGAGCTTCAGTTTCTCTATTTGTTCTAGTAAGGTTGCCTTGCCATTTTTATGGTGCATGGTTGTCCTTAGAACAATTAATATTTTGAGCTAGCATTCAGCAGTGTGAATTGATTTATTTATTCAGTTCTATCTTTCTATATTTCCGCTGTATTTATCTTAAAATTTGGCATAGTCCTATTCACCCTCCCCCCCCCCCCCCCTCCCTTTAGGACATATAGCTTGGCCATTTCAAGTGGTATCAAAGCCTAATAGTTCGCTCTTATTGCTTTTTATTTGGATTTAATTCCTGAGCTAACGATCTCAGCTATATAAAAGATGTCAAATTTTGATAGCCTATCAATCACTAGGCCTCCACCCTTTGATGGCTCCAACTATGCCTATTGGAAAGCCAGGATGAGGATCTTCCTCAAATCCATGGATGAAAATGTGTGGCTATCCACAGTTAATGAATGGACCCCTCCTACCACTGAAGTAACCGGGATTGATGGTTCAAAATCTATGAAAATTACACCGTATTTCTCTTGAACCACACTTCAGAAAACTGAGAGTAGTGCAAATGCTAAAGCACTAAATGCAATTACTTGTGCACTATCACCAGATGAATTCAAAAGAATTATATCCTGTGATTCTGCAAAACATGCTTGGGATATATTGGAAATGACACATGAGGGTACTTCAATTGTCAAGAAATCTAAGATACAAATCCGCACAACTAAATTTGAGGAAATACGTATGGAAGAAAATGAATTGTTCATGGACTTCTATACCAGATTAAATGAAATTGTAAACTCTATGTGGGGTCTAGGTGATAAAATTCCTAAAAGCAAGATATGTGCTAAAATACTACGCTCACTTCCTAAACGGTTCAATTCTAAAGTAACCGCAATCCAAGAACTTCGTGATACGGACAATATGAGGGTTGAGGAATTAGTTGGCTCATTATAGACTTATGAGTTAACCTTTAAAGTTCCAAAAGGTAACTCTATTGCTTTAAAAACTTTTTAAAATGGTTTTCATGAAAATAATTTAAACTCTGATTTAGAAAACTCTGAGGATGATATGGCTCTTTTGGCAAAGAGATTTTATAAAATTTTTAAAAGTAAAAAGAGGGTTGATTTTCAAAAAGCATTTGATAAAAAGAAACCTAAACCTAAAACTAGAAAATCATTAAAAGACAGTCAATGTTACAACTGCCATGAGTATGGGCACTTGGCTAACAAATGTCCTAATAAGGGCAAGTCAAAAAAGAAAAGTATGATGGCTACTTGGGATGAGTCCTCTGATTTTGAAGTCTCTTCTGAATCAGAAGATTCTGAAACTGAGTCAGGGTGTGATGTTAAGGCTCTTATGAATCTAGCTAAATTCACTTTTTCAGATAATGATGACTCGACAAATGAAGAAAATCTGAAGAGTGAATATGAAAATGAAGATGATCTTCAAGATGCTTACAATGCCCTATACAAGGAAAGTTGTAAAATTGCTGTGAAATTGAAACTTCAGAAAGAGAAATTTTCTAAACTCAAAGAAATTTATGAATCTCTTGTTTTAGAAAAGTCCCATATTTCAGACTGTTTTGAAAAGACAAAATGCGATTTAGATTTTAAAACCTCCCAGTTTGAAAATCTTAAATCTAAAAACGACCAACTAAAACACGAAGTCTTTTCTCTCTTGAGTTTAAAGGAAACCTGAAAATATGCCCAAGGTGATCCTAAATTAGAAAAACTCTTATCTAGATCGAGAAAATGTAGCGATCGATCCGGTCTGGGCTATGACACGAGTGTTCCTCCTCAACCAAAGAATACTTCTCCCACGTTTGTAAAGGGAGAGATCTTAAACTCAAAAGGGAAAGATCAAATGTTTTCTAAAAACTTTAAATCTTTTCAAAAACCTAAAAGACATATCAACTACAAAAATCAAAACCAAAGTCCTTTGGCAGAAAAGATAGTTGATTTACTTAAGGAGCTTTTAAAGTCTAACTCACTAGGTCATACTTATAACTCTTAAAATCGAAAGAAGACCTGCTATCCTCCTATACCCAAAATGGTTATGAATTGGGTTCTAAAGGTCACTTGCTTGGTTGCCCACACCGCTTTCAAAGCAACAAGCCATTCCAAGTGGTACCTAGATAGTGGATGCTCCGGGCATATGATAGGTGACAAGGCTTTCTTTACCAATCTCAAAGACATGACTAACGGCTCAGTCACATTTGGAGATGGCAGCAACTGCAAGATTATGGGCCAAGGTACGGTTCAACTCTATAACCTTCCTTTGATTAAAAATGTGTTGTATGTTGATGGACTGAAACATAATTTTCTAAGCATATCTCAAATTTGTGATAACAACCATAGTGTACGGTTTTCTAATCAAAGCTGTGAGATTCTAAACAACAAGGGTTCAGTAATACTAACTGGACGTAGAACGTCTGAAAACTGCTATATTGTTAGCGAATCCAACTTATCTAATCAATCATGTTACATGGTCCAAACAAACGAGACTGATTTGTGGCACAAACGTCTTGGACATGTACACTACCAAAATTTACATAGATTAAGCAAATGGGAACTTATAAGAGGTCTACCCAAACTACAAAAATTAGATAAAATATTTGGTGAATGTCAGATTGGCAAACAAATAAGGAACTCACACAAAAAGGTGAATTCCAATACCACATCAAGACCACTCAAGCTTCTCCATATGGATCTAATAGGACCTACCAGGACAGAAAGCTGAGGTGACAAAAGATATATTTTGGTAATAGTAGATGACTTTACCAGATATACATGGGTTGTCTTCTTAAGGGACAAATCAGAAACTCTTAAAGAAGTAAAAAAGGTTCTCAAAAGGATTCAAACTGAAAAAGGTTCTCAAGTCAGTAAGATTCGTAGTGATCATGGATCTGAATTTGAGAATAGCAGTTTTGAGAAGTTCTGTAGCGACCAGGGAATATTACATGAATTCTTAACGCCCAAAACTCCACAAAAAATGGTATAGTTGAAAGGAAAAGTAGAGTGCTTCAAGAAATGGCTAATGACATGTTGAATAGTATGAAGCTCTCTAAGAATCTTTGGGCTGAAGCAGTCAATACAGCTTGTGTAAAATCCTAGAAAATTTCATGCAAAGGCCCGAGCACCACCTCAATCAGGATTCTCTTAGGACTCAATCCTTTAGAAGTTAAACGTGAATTAACTAGCACTAAACTCGATTACCTGTGAAATTAGCACCAATCACTTTAAATTCGATCTGTAAGACCTAAAACCTATAGAATCGTTAGCGCTACGTTAACCTAAAATCTAGGATTCAACGCTAAATCCAGTTGCTCTCGGGAGTACTTAGAAACTTTGTATCGGACCTGGATAGCGCGTCAAAAGTCCGATAGTGATGATCTTAGACAATTATGATCACCTTGTTGGGCTTGACAATCACCTCAAAAATCAAGTCCAGATGATGTCCTGAGACGATTTGCTTTAGTCCGGAGTAAAGAGTGTGAGAAAGGTGAAATTATTTAGAAATTAAATATGAATTTAAGAAATCTGAGTTGTGTCGCTTACGCGCCGTTTTTAAGCATTCTGACCGTTGGATTCTGACCTAAATTTAACCTCGGATCAGGGAAGATGGCCAATACATGTCAAAGTACCTGTGGCCCTGATCGAGTTTCGGTGACCGTTGAATTGAAATTGGTCCGCCATGGGCGATCTGAAAACCTGATCGGACTGAAAAATTAACTTGCTTAAGATCCAATATTAGTGAGCTTAAGTCCGACCACACTCAGAAAAAAGATCTCTAGAAATGTTCCATTGGATCGAAATGGACCCGATTTGGTTATAACCTAAGTATACCTTGGCCCTGGGGCTATTTCCATCAAATTTAGGCCTATATAAAGACCTTAAACCCTCACTCTCAAACTCCATACGAATTTTTCAAACCCTAGCTAAGAGAGAGAGAGGAAAAGAGAGAGAAAGTGAGAGAGAAGTTAGTGAATCATCTTGAGATTCTTCTCAGTTACTCTGCGTACCTAATCCATCGCATCTGAATCATTATTCTTGCGATTCTAAGCTCATTCTTGGGTAAGTCAATCAAACCCTAACCTGTTTTGGAGCTTAGAATAGTCTAAGTGTTGATGTAGCTAATTTAATTCATGCCTTAGGTTATCTAGTCGCCGTTGACGAAGACTTATCGTCTAAATTAGATCTGTTGCACACTTTCTGGTTTAAGGTGTGGACTATATTCGTATAGGTTATGGTTTTCAAGGCTTTCAATGTCGGTTAATGGTTTATTATTATTGTGGGTGAAATTTCACATGCCAAATGCGATGTTTATATTGCGTTTGTGATATATGAACTATATTGAGATTTGTGTATTTCATGTATAGGTAGAAAGTATCATATACGTATGAAATATGAGCATGTGTTTCCCATGATTAATTGTCATGTGTTTGTGCTAGTTGTATGTGTATCAACTCCTTGGCAAAAGGATTTGCCCTAATATGTACTATGGCCGACATATGTGATGTATGTTGCCAAGTGTAGTCCGAGTGTTTGTGGAAATGTCTGAATGAGTTCGTATTTAGTAAGGTGTGAGTTTTGATGCAGTTGAGGTATGAAATCCCAATTAACTTACTTATGCTTACTATTTCCTCCATGAATTGCTTAGTCTAACCATCCATGTTGACTATGTGTATGATATTCTCCATGCAAGTTGTTAATTTGACCGCTTTACTTATGAAATGCATGTGTATGGATTCTCATTATCTTGCATCTTATAACATGTTTGCCATTATGGTTGAATTTGTATGGAGCCATGTTATGGTCCAGGCAATCGGTAACAGGCATTGAGATCGTGCTTGAGATTGATTCGTCACATAGGACGTGTTTGATGAACCCGAGTCGTATTAGGGTTGTCGGCAGTGGTTTAGCCATACGGAGTGTTTGCGCACTTCATGTCGTTCAAATCAATGTGTGCTCGTGCTAGTCGAGCTCGTCAAATAACCCGATTAGCCGGTGGATGTTCACCATGAATGGACGCTACTGTTTGAATCTAGGGTACCAAACTTACCAGTGCAATCTCGTTACCATGGTACCTCGATCCGCTAAGACTCGTGAGCTGGGCATGGTGGTATGGGACACCGTGGTTGAGCTATCGGCCTACGCTGGGGTGACGAGCCTCCCCGTAGTGACCAATGAGCAATCCAGACTCGTGAACCGATTATGGTGGTATGGGACACTATATTCGTGTTGTCGGCCTACATTGATTGGTGACGAGCCCTTTGTCGTGACCTCGAGCATACCTTGATACTACATTGAGGCGACGAGCCTTATTGTAGCAACTAAGGTATGATTAGGCCTGCATTGATTGGTGACGAGCCCTTTGCAGCAACCTAGAACTATAATATCGTATGAGATTGTCTAGGACTGACGACCCTAGAATGGATCACCGTTTGGGAATTGATATAAGGAAGGTACCTTAGCTTTCCAATCCTGTTATATGAAAAGGACTAATAACAACTTGGTAATCATGTTCATGCACCACATTGCATGTGCCTTGGCATTGTGGAGCACTGCTGGAGGTTGTCATGCATACCGTAAGATGAAGACGCTAAGGGAGTGCAGGCGAGGGCATGCATCATTCCTACATACATCCTTGCATTAACAAGAGTAAATAGGATATGTTTGATTGTACTGCTTTATCATTACTGCTTGATTGAATTGATAATATGTTAACTTTTACTGTATAGCTCCACTAAGTTGATCACTCACTCCCATGTTCTGGGACGGTGTTTCAACACCAACCAGACTCTGTCTTAGATGCAGATGATGATGCAACCCACGAGGCAGAGCAGGAGTATGAGGATGATGAGGAGGCATTCTCCTCTATGCAGTTCTCAAGCGGGTTCATGTGAGCTGTGTCCTGAGCTACGGGGATTCAGGGTTTATTTTGTAATGGGAGATTTTATTTTGATACTTATATTTTGAAACAAACACTTGTAATTATGACCTAGCAGAGCATACATCTCTCAGGGACTTATATAGATATACATATATGTTTTTTCAGTCTTCCACTTGCATATTTCACCTATCCCTGGATTATGTTTGCAGTTTGGCTTAATCTACTCCATGTTTTATGCACTCATATAGACAACATACATCCATCATTGCATATGTTGCATAAGTGATGTTTTGAAACTCGGGAGCTGAGTTATGCTCGACCCCCGAATTTCAGGGCGTTACAGAAATGTGGTTCGATAAAAAGCCTACTGTCAAATACTTTCGAGTTTTTGGCAGCAAGTGCTATATTTTACGAGATCGTGAACATCTGGGAAAGTTTGATACGAAGAGTGATGAAGGGATCTTTTTAGGATACTCTTTAAACAGTCGAGCTTATAGGGTTCTGAACAAAAGGATCGGTGTGATTCAAGAATCCATCACTGTGGTCATTGATGATCACTTAAACTCACCAGTCTCAAATTCAGATAATGATGAAGTACTAGTAATTGATAAATCTGATATTTCATCTAATCAGACTGATTCTGAACTGAGGACTGTTAAAGATCATCCAACCACACAGATTCTTGGAAACCCTCTCACTGGTGTTCGTACCCGTAGACAACTTGAGGATATATGCAATTACGTATGTTTTATATCCTAGATAGAACCATCTATTGTAAAAGAAGCTCTTGTTGATGAAAACTGGATTGTTGCGATGCAAGAAGAACTTAACCAATTTGTGAGAAATGATGTTTGGTATCTCGTACCTAGACCTAAAGATAAACACATCATTGGAACCAAATGGTTTTCAAAAATAAGTCTGACGAACTTGGCAATATAATTAGAAACAAGGCTAGACTAGTGGTACAAGGTTACACTCAAATTGAAGGTATCGACTATGATGAAACCTTTGCACCAGTAGCACGTCTTGAATTAATCAGACTCTTTATATCCATTGCATGTTTTAGAAAGTTTAAGATTTACCAAATGGATGTGAAAAGTGCATTTTTAAATGGCGATCTGCATGAGGAAGTTTATGTTGAACAACCAATGGGTTTTGAAGACCCCAAAAATGCTGATCATGTGTATCGTCTTAAAAAGACACTTTACGGTTTAAAACAAGCTCCTAGGGCATGGTACGTGAAACTAACAAATTTTTCATTAAGCCATAATTTTCAAATGGGATGTGTTGATAAAACTCTGTTTATTAAAAAACATAAGGATCACATCTTATTAGTACAAATCTATGTTGATGATATCATTTATGGATCTACCTGTACTGACATGACTATTGAGTTTGCAGATTTGATGATATCTCAGTTTGAAATGAGCTTGGTTAGGGAATTGAATTATTTTCTCGAGTTGCAAGTAAAACAAAAACCTGATGGAATGTTCATTTCTCAATCTAAATATGCTATGAACTTGATTAAGAGATTTGGATTTGAGAATGGTAAGAACTTTGATACTCCTATGAGTACAACCTTGAACTCTCAAAAGATTCTGCAGGTAAAAATGTGGATCTGAAATTATATCAGAGTATGATTGGTAGTCTATTGCATTTAACTGTTAGTAGACCTAATATCGCTCTAAGTGTTGGTATTTGCGCTAGATATCAGTCTGAACCTAAAGAGTCGCACTTGACTGCTGTCAAGTAGATTATACGATATGTCGCAAGTACTGTTAATCTTGGTCTCTGGTATCCTCATGAGACTAGTGTTCAATTATCTAGGTACTCGGATACTGACTGGGCTGGTAATCTTGATGATCAAAAATCAACCAGTGGTGGTTGTTTTTATATCAGAAACTATTTAGTTTCTTGGTTTAGTAAGAAACAAAGTTCTATATCACTTTCAACAGCTGAAGCTGAATATATCGCAGCTGGTAATGCATGTACAAAGCTTATTTGGATGAAACGTATGCTAAGTGATTATGGAATTAAATAGGATTCTATGTCATTATATTGTGATAATTCCAGTGCCATAAATATTTCAAAAAATCCAATTCAGCATTCTCGTACTAAGCACATTGATATTAGATTTCATTATATTCAGGAATTAGTTGAAGAAAATTTTATATCTTTGGAATATATCCCTACCGAGAATCAACGTGCTGATATTTTCACTAAACTGCTCGACAAAAGCAGGTTTAACAAAATGAAATTTGAGCTCGGCATGTGCATTTTAAAATGATTAATTATGGCTATTTGTATCATATTGTATATATTTGCTAGTTTAGTTTTCAAATCTTGAAAAATATGCAAAAATCAGATTTTTTTGGCCTGTACTCGACCAGTCGTGAATATCGACGACCAGTCGATTATATCCACGACCAGTCGTGAATCGCGTGGATTCACTTAAAATTTAGGGGAAATCTTCTTCTTCATTTCAACTTCACTCTCCAACGAGCCAACACATGACAAGTCGAACCCATCTTCCAAAATCTTCAAGGTTAGTGCTCCATTTGCATTTTACTTGTAGATTTGTGTCTTGATTACTTCTATTTCTCTCTTAGAGTTGTCTATTTCGAATTTAGTTGAGATCTATTTCGAATTTAGTTGAGATTTGGGGTTTTTCTTTTGAAAAATCTGAATTGAGAAAACCATTTTCTCAATCCTTTGCAACTCTTTATATTCTTGAAATCCTTGTTTCATATGGCTTCTAGAGGAAAAAAATCAACGTCCCGTGGTCCATCTTCTTCTTCCAGATCGGCCCCTATCACTAAGCGTCATCTTAGGTGTGAGACCTATCCCGAGTTCGCATGTGTGCATTTGTGTGTGTGTGTGTGTGTGTGAGTATGCATCTCGTGTATTTTGGTCCCGCGGTCCTACCGGTCAAATTTCAACGACCCGCGACCTTCGGATAGTGATTGCGGTCACCCTCGAGTTTGGTCATGTAGACCCAACTCGGATTGACCCAAGACCTATGCCATTGCGACCGCATCATCGCCGCGGTTCCAGCGTCGTGTCTCATGCGTAAATCCGGCATGTCCATCAAAAGTTATGGGCCGCGCATTATTTGGACCATTGATTGCATTTTTGGTGGGACCCACCTGATTGCACATTTCCCCATGTGCACTATTCCCAATGTAAGTCACCTTTAGGCTAGCAATAATGGCTTCTTTTCTCAAGAAAACCATGATGAGATTGGCTTCTCTAGGCAATGATGAGCCACCTTATCCCATGAGCAATGATTATTTCTCTTTTCAAAAATTCATCTTTTTCTAAGAAAGCAATCATTTCAACCTTAGAAACTCTCTCATCTCCCTCTCTCTTTCTTCATTTCTCTCTTCTCCTCTTTGCAAATGTCCTCCATTGCTGAATTTTTCCAGCCCTCTATCCTCTTCTTCTCCCCCTAGATCTAACCATCAAAGATCCATCATCACCATTGAACCCCCTTCCTTGAAGCTTAAGGAGCATGGTGGCTGAAGAATCTTGAAGATCCAACAAGTGGGTGAGCATGTAGGATAGATTGCATGATTCTTATTGTCATAGATCTTTTGTTGCTTCATATGGAGAGTGTAGGACTCACCACATCAATGGTGAAGGTCCACCACTCCTTGGATAAGGTCTTTTTAGCCATCACTTGCATGCATGTGATCTTGATGGGGCCATTCTCCATGGACCCCATCTTGATGAGATTTCCTTTATTCCTCTCTTCTCCACTTTCTATGGTTTGGATGTAATGATTATGTGGCCCACCTGATGTGCCATGCAACCAGAATTTTTAAATTTTGGGACATCCAGGCCCAAGTTGTTGGACACCCAGGCCCAATTGTGCTGCCTAGTTTTGCTGCTTGATTTGGAAAGCCTTTGGGCCTGATTTTATGGATTTTCTTGGGGAGGTGCTGGGCCTAGGAGTTGTGTGACACATCAGGGTGGACCCCACCTTATGGAATCTATGATTTATTTCCCATTTATTAAATTTTGGGGCTGATCTAGACAGCAACATGTTGCTGTCCAGATTGCTGGAATTTTTTTATGCTGTAATGTATGTGTTGTAGGCCTTGTTTGTGGTCTCATTTTTCCTGATTTCTTAGACTTCTCTTTGAGGTATGGACCCCACCTAAAAGTATGCTAAACCTCAGCTTCAAATGTCCCTATTTGATCACCCAAAAGGGTGGGCCAAGGAGGGTGGACGGTCCAGATTTTTCTGGACTGTCCAGCTACACTGTTTGCTGGAAACTCATAAATATCAGCCTGATTTTGAAATGCTGGGCCACCTTTGTGGACCCCACCTTAATGTATACTTGTATAGGAAGGTTGGCCTTGTATTTTTCCAAACTTACATAGACCTGGGCCCACTCAAATGGGGTGCTAAAGTCAGGGACAGCAGCATTGCTGCAGCAGGAAAATAAAAATCTGGACCTTGCTGTCCATAAATTGCATGAGTTAAATAAAATATTTTTACTATCCCAAAAATCCTAAATTTTTGTAGGGAGGTGTCCCACCCATAGTAGGACCTATCCACAAAATTTCAGGGCCAAGGAATCCTATTTGGGCATCCAAAAGGGTGGGCCAACATACTGGACTGCCAGAAATTTCTGCTGTGCAGTCCAGCAGCATAGTCCCATAAAAATAATATTAAAAAAAATAATTTCTAAGAAGGTGGGCCATATTTCTGGATGCCAACTTGTTTTAGGCTTGATGAGGGACCTTGGGTCCAAATGTCAGGAATTTTGGAGGCCCAGAACCCACCCATTGGATGGCCCAAATTCAGGACAGTTATATTCCAGCAATATTTCACCCTGGATAGATTGTATTCTTTAAATTAATTTAAATACTTCTGAGTATCCTAAAATCATGAAAATTTATAGAGAGGTGATCCACCCATGGTGGGACTCACCTACAAATTTTTGGGGCCAATGGAGCCCTGTGTACACCGTGACAAGTGCTGGAATGGCTCACCACGTCCAGGTGTCCCGATTCACCAGATTTTCTTAATGGTCTGATTTATTTAAATTAATTAAAATACTTCTGATCGTCCAAAAATCACAAAATTTTGAGGATTCGTGGTCCACCTATGGGAGGACCATCTTGTAAATTTTCATGGCCATCGGGCCCCTGTACTGATCGTGGTGTGGCTGCAAACTTGGGTCAGTTTTGGGCCAGATACTCAGGCCCGTAGGACTACCCACCACGGGAAGCCCCTACCTTGGGCGGTTGCTGGGCCTGTATTCCAGCGGCATGGCCCACTTCTAATGTGTGTTGTGTATTCCCCTCTCATCTGGTGGGACCCACTGTGATATGTGTGGGTCACCATGGGCTAGTAACCCATCTGAATTAAATAAATTTCTGGATTCCAGCAGGCCCAGGAATTGGGTGGGCTGGAATTCCAACAAGGGGCCCAAATTTGCTCCATAGTTGATTGTTTTGGAGCTGTTGTGGCCCACCAGATTTAAGGGAGTGTTGCACATACTCCTTGCCTTATTTCCTTAGATATTTTTGGGCATAATTAGTTCCTCTTAAGGCCCACCTTTGTGGTGATGTTGGGGGTTAGCCTTAACCAGATTTTTGGTAGTTTATAGGCCCAATGGGCTGGAAACCTATTTCTTGAGCCCAAGATCGTGCAGGGCCAGACCTTATTATTTCACGGGCCCAACGGGCCGTCTACAGGCTGACCGTGTGTATTTATTAGCCGTGATGCCCTCATGAAATGCTTAATTATGGGCTGACTTGCGGGGCCCACATAAATGTATAGTGTGGAGGGCCTTGCTAAGTCTTTGGGCTGATGTGGTAAGGCCCACACTATCAGTATATGCCTTGCATATGTGTATTCTTGGGTTTATGGGCTGCCCTCAAGCCCACCATAATGTATGAATTGGATGACTTTTGTTTTGGGCTATTTCTTTAGGGCCCATTATGTGATATAGTATATGCATGTTTGTGTTAGCAAGTAGGCCTTGTGGACTCAGTTCTTTTGGATAGGCCCATCTGATCTTGAGCCTATACTCTCCTATCTATTGTGATGGGCTTAGGGGCAATGATACACAAGAAGTCGGGCCCTTGGCTGCCCATTAAACTGTGTACTTAGGCCAAAAGTGAGGCCCAACTCACTTGTGTTAAATGTGAAACTTGCCAATGTAAATGAATTACTGGGCTGCCCATGAAGCCCACCACAATATGTGGAATTATGACCTTTGTGGTTGGGCCCAAACCTTACTTGAGGGCCCACTATATGGCTTATGAGTTGGGCTTGGTGTATGGCCTACTAGTCCACGCATTGCTTAGGCCTTAGATCTTTCATTATATGGGTAGTGGTGAGCTACCTCTTGGAAACCAGTTGAGGTTGGATGTCCTCCTGGGTGATCCTAAGGTAAGCTCATAGGTTTCTCTATGGGTGGTTAAAGGCCCACCATAGACCTTAGGCTATTTATTTAAGGCTCAATATGCATGTATGTAGAACCTACCTTAATGCATGTTTGGTCCAGGCCGTCTAAGTCTTGGATCACTCGTTTATGGAAGCACTCTCTGCCTTGGGTTGCTCTGGACTCACAATCCAGTAACAGGCCCACTTGATCTTTTCATGATATATACACACTCTCCATCTGGTGGGGTCCCCCAGTGAGTATAGTTGGCCTTCATGAGATTATTTCCACATACTCAACTAATTTCTGGACCTTAGCAGGCCCAGGAAGTCAAACGGGCCAAAAGTTTATCAAAGGGCCTTCAATGTACAATTTTATGGTTACAACTTTATTTGGCTGTGGGGCTCACCATATTGAGAACTTGTGTACGTGTTACATGCTTATGCTTTCTCATAATCCTTGGGCTTAATCAGTGCATTCTTTAGGTCACTTTTAGTGATCTTATGAGGACCCCATCTTAAGATCAGAATTTTGGGACATCTAGTGAGCCCAGATTGGGCAGGGACATCCCAGCTTGGCCCAACCATACATTGGGCCGACTTCCACCATTTTGATGGACTTGTGGGCTGAGGTAAGGATAGTATTGGGCCCTCGGTTGCCTACTTAAATTGCTAATTATTGGGCTGATATAGTGGGGCCCATTTCATCCAAACTTAAACCTTTTTTGGGGTCATATATTGTATACGCGGGCTGCCCACCAAGTCCAACTTAATGCATGGATTCTATGGCCATTGGGAATTGGGCCTTGGGCCTTAATTCCCCTCTTAGAGCCATGTTGTTAAAAGTGGTATTATATCTTTTTATGGCCTATTATGAGGAATATATGTATGTAATTACTTTTATTTTTATCTTAAATGTAGGCCTTGGGCCTTTTATCCATATAGTTCATGGTAGATATGCCTTTTTGGGGAATGGTGGTTAAATGTCCCCATTATGGACCCCTCGAGGTCTGGTTGTATTTAAAAGTGATTGGATACTTATCTTAGACAGTTGCTAGGCTCATTTCTATATTACTTAGACCCGTAGTTGTATGCTTAGTCTTGTGGGCTACCCTGTAAATGGGCCCCCACTAGAGGTGGGATTCCTTATGGATATTGTCTAAGTACCTAGTCTTGGTTCCTTCTTGGATAGGAGGAATGTAATTTACTTTGTATATCGCCGCATAATGCGCCTAGACCCATCTTCATGACCCATGTGCATCATTGTATGCTTGGATGACACTGTGTGTGTGGTTATGATTGTGCCATTGGGCATTGCATGCTGTCTTCCCGAGGGACGTAATATTCCCTCTTGAGCATGTTGGATGCTTGGAATTGATGCATAGTTGATTGTGTGATTCATGCATCTAGCATTGCATAATATATGAGCATTATCACCCTTGCTTCATCAGGGTTGTAGCCTCCATAGATACATCATGGATGGCCATGTTTGGACACCGGAAATGTTACTTGAGCATACTGGGTGCATAGGATGCCCATGGGTGAAATTCCCAAAACTTCCATGGTACCAAGGATCTGCTCCAACGCCGTGACCGAGTGGAATATATGAGCGCACGAGGGCCTTATACTATTAGGCCGCGACTCCCACTGTCGTGTAGTCGGTTGGATAGGGGTGTGGCCTTACTCGCCTGATGTAAGAGGGCATTGCTAGATTTGACCAGCTCGTGAATGGGTCCGCTACCGTCAGGCCTTGCTGGTGATTGGTTGTCCACAGGCGGGTAGTGAGGTCTCTTACGCTCGTTTGACTGTGCGGGGTCTGTAGAGCGGCAGTCATCCAGCAGTGTAATGGACCCCGGTGATTTCCTTATGATTGGAAATATACTTGACATACGGTTTGGTTATGAACACTGGCATTACTTGCATCGCATTAGTATTGGTTATGTAAGCCCCTTCATGCATTGCCTTGGTATGGCGTCCAGTACTCATTGCATCATATTCATGATAAGCCTTGGTAAGGCTAGTGATATTCTCATTGAGCATGTCTCCTTCCTGTATCTCCTATTATTCTTCTGTGCACTATTATCACACACTTACACCACCCTCTAAGCTTCTATAAGCTTATGCACGATTGATGCGTGCAGGAGATCCTAGGCAGGTGTCGCAGTGGCAGAGTTTGGATTAGAGCTGAGCTTGAGGACCCAGTATTGCATCCTTCCTTTCTTTCTTCTATTATCTTATGTATGTCCTTTTGGACCTCATGTAAACTTGTAAAAGTTCAAATTCTTAGTGGATTTTGTGATAAGTGCCTTTTTTATTCTCAGATTTACTTGTTGTGATCTTGGGTATGCTCGTATTGGAAATGGTTATATTGTTATGGAAATCCTCCTTGTAGGATCCCAGGATCGGAACCTGCTTCAGGAGCCGAGAATGGGGTACTACGGAGGCTGTTGCGGCCAGAACCGGCCATCTAGTTCCTTGTGAATCCGGTTACCGAGTCTGGGGCGTGACATTAGGGCTCCTGAGGACGATCCATCTTATGTTCGGGACATTAGATTGCGTAATGTTATTGTTGAGCATCCAGTTGATATTAATCATGTTGCTTCTTTTGATATTTTTCCTATGCTCAAATCTGTAGGTTGGAATAACTTATTGCTTTGGGGTGGGCCAGCATACTGGTCCATTGCCCAATCCATATTTGCATGCATATGTGCTTTCTCACTGGAAAATTTAACTTTTTCTATCTCCACAAGAGAAGGGCCATTTGAAGTTGATCGTCATTTGATTTCAGCCCTTATTGATATTCCAGTGAATGATGAGGGTATTCTCATCCATACTTTATCTGATAAACCCTCTATCACTGAAAAACGTATTGTAACGACCTTGGGAATTTTGTGCTTATCTTTCCTTAAGTAGTTGTTTCGGGGTAATTAGCGCTTTACTCGATTGCTTGTGAAATTCGCATCAATCACTTTAAATTGTATCTGTATGGCTTTAAACGTGTAGATTAGTGAGCGCTACGTTACTCTGAAATCTGGGATCCATCGCTAAATCCAGTTGTTCTGGGGAATTTTTGGAAGATCTGGATCGGACCTGGACCGCGCGTCGAAAGTCCGATAGCGATGATCTTAGGCTGTTGCGGTCACCGAGTTGGGCTTGATCTTCACCTCGAAAATCAAGTCGATCTGATGTTCTAGGTCGATTTGATTGAGCTCGGAGTGAAGAGTGTGAGAACGGTTGGAATTTATTAAGCTTTTATTGAAATCTGAGTCGTGTCGCTTGCGCGACGATTTTAAGCATTCTGACCGTTGGATTCTGACCCAATTTCACCCTCTGATCAGGATGGTTGGCCCAGGCATATCCTAGTGCTTGTGGACCTGATCGAGTTTCCGTGACCGTTGAATTGAGTGTGGTCCGCCACGGCTGATCTGAAGAGCCGGTCGGTATGAAAACTCAGCTTGACCTAGATCCATGGTCAAGGAGCTTAAGTCCGACCTTTCGTGGTTATAGGCCCACCAGAAGTGCTTCGTTGGATCGAGAAAGGCTTACTTTGGTTATAACCTAAGTATACCTTGACCCTGGGGTTATTTCCATCATTTTAAGGCCTATATATAGTCCTTAAACCCTAGCTCTCATTTCCATACGAATTTTCTCTAACCCTAGCTTGGAAAGAGAGTGGAAAAGAGAGAGTTAGTGAGAGAGATTGGTTGGTGATTCATCTTGATTCTTCCTTGTTCTTCTTCATCTTCGAACCTTCACTTTGAATCGTTCCTCTGACAATTCTGAGTTCTTTTGGGGTAAGTTAACCTAACCCTAACCTGTGTTAGAGCTTAGACTAGTCTTGGAGTTGTTGTATCTCATTTCTATCTTTGTTTTAGGGTATTCTTTCGCCGTTGACGAAGACAACTCGTCTAAATCAGTCGGTGTTTCTTTTCTGGCTTAAGGTGCGGACTTTAAGTGTATAGGTTATGGTTTTCAAGGCTTTCAATCCCAGTTAGTGATTTATTCTTGTTATGGATGAGATTTCACATGCCAAATGTTGTGTTTACATTGCTTTCCTGATATGCATGTGCTATATTGAGATTTGTGTATTCTAAGTGTATTTATAAAGTACCGTATACGTATAAAATATGCACTTATGTTTGCCATGATTAATTGTCGTGTATGTATGCTAGATGTATGTATGACAACTCCTTGATAAAAGGAATTGTCTAAGTGCATGTATTTCAACATGCGTTATGTATGTTGTTCCACGTATGCTAAGTGTTTGTAGAAATGCATGAATGATCTAAAGTGTAACTGATTACACTAATTGTGGGCGTTGAGAAGTGATTCTCAATACTCCTATTGATGCGCATGATTTCCTTTATGCAGTTACATTCCAAGTTATTTAAATTCAAGCATCTCCTATGCTTACATTTATGTTAAGTTGATATTCTTCAGATGCGTTTGTGCCATGATTTGAGTTATTGTTCCATTACTGTTTTACATTCCATATGAATATCTGTAGTAGTGTAGGATATTTGGGACTATGCCTTAGTCCAGGAGATCGGTAATTGACCCTATATTCATGGTTGAGATTGCTTTCACCACGTAGGACGTATTAGACAAACCCGAGCCGTATTAGAGTTGGCCACGCGGAGTGTTTACGCACTCTATGTCGTTCAATTCAACGTGAGCTCGTGCTAGTCGAGTTCGTCAAGTAACCCGATTGTCCGATGTATGTTAACCATGTATGGATGCTACTGCTTGAATCTAGGGTACCGAACTTACCAGTGAAATCCTAATAACCACGGTACCTGATCCGCTAAGACTCATGAGCCGGACATGGTGGTATGGGACACCGTGGTCGAGCTGTCGGCCTATGCTGGGGTGACGAGCCTCCCCGTAGTGACCAGTGAGCAACTTAACTCGTGAGCCGATTATGGTGGTATGGGACACTATATTCGTGCTGTCGGCCTACATTGATTGGTGACGAGCCCTTTGTAGTGACCTCGAGCATACCTGGATACCGCAAGGAGGTGACGAGCCGATCTGTGGTAGTAAGGGCATGAAAGGCGTGCATTGATTGGTGACGAGCCCTTTGCTACGACCTTAACTATATGATCGTATGAGATATTTAGGATTGACGACCCTAGTATGGATCACTGTTTGGATGGTGATATGAGGAAGGTATCTTAGCTTCCCAATCCTGTTGTGTGAAATGGACTAATAACAACTTGGTAATCATATCCATGCACCGCATTTGCATGTGCTTTGTAGATATGGCGCACTTTGAGGCGATGTCATGCGTAACGTAAGATGAAAACGCTGAGGGTGTACGCGTGAGGGCACGCATCATATTGCATTCATCCTTGCATTAACAAGAGTACTTAGGAATTAATTACTTATCCTGCTTTATCATTACTGTTTGATTGAACTGATAACATGTTAACCAGTGCCTTATTGTTCCACTGAGTTGATCACTCACTCCCACGTTTCTGGGGCGGTGTTACACACCCACCAGACTCTGTCTTAGGCCCTGATGTTGCAGATGTGGATGCGACGTCTGAGGCAGAGCGGGAGCTGGATGACGACGAGGCTGCCTTCTCCTATATGCAGTTTTCAGACGGGTTCTAGCGAGCCTCGGTCTGTTGCGTGGGATCTCTGGGATTACTATTTTGGGGACTGAAATGATGTAATTTGATACTTAAATTTTGTTAAATAACACTTTTACACGATCTGGCTTGTATATGTAATTCAGGGATTTACACTTGTACACATATTTTACTATAAGTCTTCCGCTTGCTTTATTCACTTATCCCTGAATCATATCTGTGTTTTGGCTTAATCTATTCCATGTTTTATGCACTAATACAGTCAACATACATCCATCATTAAATATGTTGCATAAGTGATGTTTTGGAACTCGGGAGCTGAGTTATTCTCGACCCCCGAATTCCAGGGCGTTACAAGTTGGTATCAGAGCATGATCTGGATTAAACCGGACCTAGGTTTTGGTCACACACCGCACGTTGTCGCCACTTTAGTGTATTTGGGTGCGGGTCTATCATCGCCTTGTGTTTGTGCTCCGTAGCTTCTATCGGCGAAAGTCTCTTGAAAACCTTTGCCGAGATCGAGTCTGTACTCTTACCTGATCACACACAGCGACCCGAAACCTTTCCTAGACCCTCTATTAATGAGTGTAGACGGTCTATCTTCCCCTTTTTCATTTTTAAACCTTCCAGAAATCGCTGTTTGAATCAGATTTCTGTCAGAATGGCCCGATAGGCCTCAAACTACGCAAGAGGCCATTTGGGGCATTTCCAGTGGGGCCCAGGGGGGGAACCACACTTTTTGGGCCAAGGGGGACCAGGAGGGCCTCGCCAAATCGGCGAGGCATCGCCGATATGTCCAGAGACCGGCGATGCCATCGCCGGTTCGGCGAGGGATCGCCGGTCGCCGGGCCAGGCGGGCCGGGCCGACGCGGGCCGATCGTTCCTAGGGCTAGTGTGGCCCACCTCTCCACGGTTTCACCCTTATATCCTTTTCTTTACTCTATTTCCTTCACAAAACCCACCTCCAAGCTTTCCTTTTCTTCCAAAACCTCTCCAAACTCTCTCAAATCTCTCCCAAATCTTCATCTTCCTCCCATTTTCGTGCAAACCCATCACCCCATTCTCAAATCTTCCATTCCATTGCTGATTTCTTCTTTTTCCCTTCTCATTTGAGCCCTTTCATTCCCTATTTGGCTAATAGTTGTGTGGAAGCTTCACCATCTTCCTATTTCTCCCTTTCTCTCATTTCTCATGGCCCTCTTTGAGATTGTGACGGCCATCTTTTTCATTTCTTCCCTTCTTTCCTTGATGGGGAAGAAGAGACCGCCCGTGGATGAAGCCAGGCCGAGCCACCCAACCCGTGCACGGAGGCCGAGAGGTGCCGCCGCTAGCACGTCCGCCACGCGTGAGTTCCAGACGAAGCGGGACCTCGATCCTCGAGCTCCTGTCAGTAGGACCTTGTTGGCGAAATTGTCGCATGGAGTCTATGAGGGGCGTAGAGTCCTTTTTGAGGCTCATGTTGATCCGCGGCTCTTTGGTGAGTTCTTCTTGTTGGAGCGCCTTGAAGGGGCTGGTTAGGGTCCCTTGTTCGAAGGAGAGTATCGCGCGAATGCTAGCACTGTTCGGGCCTTCTATGCCAACATTCTGGAGCCTTCGCTGGATCCTCTGCAGTTCAAGATTCCCTGTGGTAGCGGTCGAGTTGGAATTGTCAATGTTGCTTTGATATCCCGACTCTTGAAGGTGCCACTTGGGGAAGTGCATGCCAGCGAGAAGAATGTGGACAGTGTGCGCGAGAAGGATCGTCACACCCGATTCTTGTGTGGTCGTCTGGTTGAATGGCAGCCGAATAGGAGTCTTCTGGCTTCTTTCATGACGGACGACTTCCGTTTGCTTTACCACATCTTTACGTTCAATGTATATCCAAGGTGGAGCAACCGCAGCGAGTGTACGCGCCTGATGGTAGATTTCCTATATCAAGTGGGGCAGGATGCGAAGTTGTGTGTGCCGACGTACGTCCTGCGTCAGATTATTCTCATCGCTCGTTCGAGTAGACGGACCGAGTCTCTTCCCCTTAGCCGCCTCATTTGCAAGATCGCACATGAGTTTGGCTATAGGCTTGGAGCTGAGAAGCCGGTCCCTGTTCGCTATATCAACTTGAGGACCCTTAAGCTGATGGAGGTTGGTTCTGGTCGGCTTGCCTCAGAGGGTGAGGCTGGGTCTGAGAGTGGTGATGATGAGAGTTATGCTGAAGGCGGTGCGGAGTCTGGGGAAGAAGCAGAGCAAGGCAAGGAAGAGATTGAGGCACAGGATTCGAGTGATAGCTCTCCTCCTGTGGTGCCAGAGCAGGACGTAGAGCAGATTGCCAGAGATGCCCGTCTTACACGGCTTGAAGAAGGGCAAGCTGCTTTACGCCAGGAGATGGTTGATCTTCGAGGCTTTGTTAAGCATAAGTTTAAGAAGATGTCCCGGACTTTGAAGTCTATCCTGTGTTGCTTGCAGGATAAAGGTGCTCCGCCTCCATCTCCTGATTCCGACGAGTAGCTGTCGTCGTGGCCGTCTTTGCTTTGTTGTGTTTTTCTTTCTGTGTGTAGCCGTTGTTGGCTTGTAGTTGGAGTTGTTGTAGTGTGGTAGTTGTTAGTGGTTGTAGTTGTTGTGGTTGTTTGAAGTGTTAGATGTTGTTGTTTTCATGCTTTCCTAGTCGTGATTCATGTATTGCTGCACTACTTGTATTGCAACGATTTTGGTTAATGGAATGCATGTTGTTTGTCTTTGGAGTTGTGTTGTGCTGTGTTGTTGTTGTGTGGATGGATTATGTGACTTAGAATCTGACAGGTTGCATCCTTTGATTTAATGTAGGGATGCCTCCTAAAGGTTCGAAGACTTCGGCCCGTCTCTCTCTGATTGAGTCGCTTGCTGGGGTTCCTCCCTTGAGCGATAGCCAGTCAGATCCACAGGCGGGTCCATCTCGTGCTGGTGTTGGGTCGACACCTATGGCTCCTCCAGTCACACCCTCGATTCCTGAGCCGAGCCATGCACCCTCTTCTGCTTCACCCGTTGATAGGTTTGAGCAGATGATGTTGTTGATGCAGCAGCAGCAGTTTCAGCAGCAGCAGCAGCAGCAGCAGCAGGAGTTCCTCTCCTCCATGGCTGGCATCTTTGCTCAGTCAGTAGGGGCGACTCCACCTGTTTCACCTATGCCTCCATCTGGGAGTGCCAGTGCCAGTGTTAGTGTCAGCGGCACATTCGAGCGATTTCAGCGCTTGCGACCTCCTACTTTTACGGGTTCTCATAGACCCGAGGAGGCTGAGTATTGGATTGACCGCATCTCTAAGATGCTGAGGCCGTTGCACTGCTCTGAGGTTGAGCAGGTTGAGCTTGCCACCTTCATGTTTGAGAAGGAGGCCAGTTTGTGGTGGGACAGTGTGCTTCGTACTGTCGAGGAGGACTTCTTGTGGTCGTGGCAGGCGTTTGAGGCGCGCTTCCACGAGAAGTATTTTCCGGTGACGTACCGACATGAGAAGGAGAGTGAGTTCCTTCGCCTCCACCAGGGAGGGATGTCGGTTACGGAGTTGAGAACCGGTTTACTGAGTTGGGGCGGTATGTTCCTTTGATCCTGGGTGATCAGCCGATGAGGATGCGGCGTTTTTCTGAGGGGCTGCGACCTGAGATCCGATCGAAGATTTGCTGTGCCAGCATTTCTTCATATGCGGAGCTAGTGAGCATGTCCTTGCGAGCAGAGCAGGACGGAGATAGAGCGTCCCGCATGCGAGCACCGATGCCTCCTAGGCCGCGACCGGATTTCCAGGGTGCACCTTTCCTTGGCAAGAGGCCGCGAGTTGATTCTCCTCCTAGGCGTTCAGCGCCGCCCGCTCAGCAGATGAGAGCTGATCTGAGATGTTCTTATTGTGGGAAGGTTGGGCACTTGGACCGTTTCTGCTTTTCCCGTATGCGAGCAGGTGGTTTTACTCCACCGCAGAGGGTTAGCCGTCCGATGCCTCCGGTTATTTCTCCTCCTCCTCTTCGATCAGCGCCAGCTCATCCATCCTTCAGACCTGCAGTTCCTGGTTTCAGGCCACCTCAGCGGCCCATGGTTCCTCCGCCGAATCGTCAGCAGCAGGCTCGTGTTCATGCGCTTTCAGCTGAAGCGCCTATGTCTGACTTGGTGCCGAGGTCCTTTAAGGTGACAGCGCATATTGAAGGTATTCCCGTTTCTGTGCTAGTAGATACAGGGTCCACTACTTCTCTTATTTCTTATGCGGCAGTTAGGCATTTGGGTTTGAGATCTGTTCCTATGCCTGGAGTGACGCTTACTACCACTACGAGGATGTCCTCTGCCTTGGGCAAGCGTTGTATGGATTGTTTGGTCGATCTGGGAAGTGGATCAATCCGTGTTGATTTGCTAGTCGCACCGCTTTATCACTACGATGTTATTATGGGTATGGATTGGCTCACGAGGATGCGAGCTGAGATTGATTGTGAAGCGAGATCAGTGACGATCCATGGACCTGAGGGCGAGATTGTTACTTTCCCAGTTCAGGTCAGTTACCCTATTCGTATTGATTTTTATTCTTCTCTGTTGGAGAGTTCGGCTAAATCGGCGTTGGTTAGTATGCCGGTAGTTCAGGAGTTTGAAGATGTGTTTGAGTCGATTCCTGGATTACCTCCTCAGCGTGAGATTGATTTTGCTATCGATCTTATGCCTGGTGCGGTGCCCATTTCTTTACCCACCTATCGGATGCCTCCGAGTGAAATGGAGGAGTTGAGGAAGCAGATAGATGGTTTGCTGGAATTGGGTTTTATTCGGCCCAGTGTGTCTCCTTGGGGAGCACTTGTTTTGTTTGTGAAGAAGAAGGATGGTTCCTTGCGATTGTGTATTGATTATCGCAGTTGAACTTCTGGTAATCGTGAAGAATAAGTACCCCTTGCCCGGGATTGATGATCTGTTTGATCGGTTGAAGGGGGCACGGTACTTCTCGAAGGTTGATCTGCATTCAGGGTCAGTTATGCGTCAAGGATGGGGACGTGCGGAAGACCGCAGGACTAGCTTCGGTCATTATGAGTTCCTTGTGATGTCGTTCGGTCTGACGAACGCACCGGCCGTGTTCATGGATCTGATGAACAGGGTGTTTCGGCCATTCCTGTTTCGATTCGTCATTGTCTTTATTGATGACATTTTGATTTATTCGGCGAGCCGGGCAGAGCACGAGGAGCACTTAAGAGCGGTTTTGGGTACTCTTAGGGAGCATCAGCTTTTCGCACAGTTCAAGAAGTGTGATTTCTGGAAAGAGGAAGTCAAGTTCCTGGGACATGTGGTGTCCAAGGAAGGAATAGCCGTCGACCTTGCCAAGGTAGGTGCAGGAGCAACCTGGTTCGGTTATCGAGGTGAGGAGTTTTCTTGGCCTTGCAGTGCTATTATCGACGCTTTATTCGGGACTTCTCGAAGATTGCCAGACCGTGTCGCAGATGACACGGAAGGATTTGAAGTTTGCTTGGAGTGAGCGGCGGAGTTAGCTTTTCAGAGTGAAGGACAAGTTGACGTCCGCCCCTGTGCTAGTATTGCGAGCAAGGGGTTAAGTATATTATATATACCGACGCCTCTCGCGTTAGCCTAGGTTGTGTCCTTATGCAGAAGGACGGGGTGATTGCTTATGCTTCGCGTCGATTAAGGAAACACGAAGAGAATTACCCTACGCACGACTTGGAGTTGGCAACCGTCATCTTCGCATTAAAGCTTTGGAGACATTACCTCTATGGTGAGGAGTTCGAGCTCTTTGCGACCACAAGAGCCTTAAGTATATTTTCACGCAGCGTGAAATATGAGGCAGCGCAGATGGATGGAAACATTGAAGGACTTCAAGTTCGATGTTTCTTACCATCCTGGTAAGGCGAACCTTGTGGCAGATGCGTTGAGTCGCAAGAAGGCTTTGGAGTTTGCGGCTTCGCTGATGATAGCAGAGTGGGAGATGTTGGAGTTCGTGCGCGATTTTGAGCAGAAGCTTACGGTGGTTGAGCCGTATGAGGTTATCGCACACATTCGTGTACAGCCCGTTATCGACGAGAGGATCATTGCAGCTCAGGCAGATGATGAGCTTTTGGTGAAGATGAGGCAGCGGGTTGGTACAGATGAGAGCTCCGACTGGAGTGTTAGTTCTGATGGGGGCCTACGTTTTCGTGGCCGGTTATGTGTTCCTGACATCCCTGACTTGAGACGTGAGGTTCTCGAGTTAGCCCATAGTTCTAAGCTTGCGATGCATCCCGGTAGCACGAAGATGTATCAGGATATGAAGAGGTCTTATTGGTGGGACAATATGAAGGTCCAGATTGCTGAATTTGTTTCTCGTTGTCTCACGTGCCAGCAGGTCAAGGCAGAGCATCGCCGACCTCCTGGGTTGTTGCAGCCCATGCCCATAGCTGAATGGAAGTGGGATTTCATCTCTATGGATTTTATTTCTGGGTTGCCGAGGACGAGAAAGGGATTTGATTCTATTTGGGTGATCGTCGATCGATTAACGAAGTCGGCGCATTTCTTACCGATCAGAGTCACTTACTCTGCAGACGAGTTGGCTAGGTTGTATATCAAGGAGATAGTGCGTCTGCATGGAGTTCCCCTGGAGATTGTGTCTGATAGAGACACGCGTTTTACATCTATCTTCTGGACTCGTATCCAGGAAGCAATGGGTGTGAAACTGAAGTTCAGCACCGCGTTTCATCCGCAAACAGATGGGCAGACGGAGCGCGTGAATCAAGTCCTGGAGGATATGTTGCGAGCTTGTGTTTTGGATTTCAAAGACAGTTGGGATGATTGTCTTCAGTATGCAGAGTTCGCGTATAATAATAGTTTCTAGGCGAGTATCGGCATGGCTCCCTATGAGGCGTTGTATGGTCGCCCGTGCAGAGCACCACATTGTTGGGCAGAAATTGGTGATGAAAAGGCCAAGCTATATGTCCTAGAGGGGGGGTGAATAGGACAATGCCAAATAAAAACTTATAACAGTGGAATAATAAAGAAAATGATAGCCAAATTAAATAATAATGCAGGAAAGAAAAACAACCTCAAAATTCAGATCTTGAGAGGTTGATACAAACGTTATTCTAAGGACAACCTTACACCAAAAACAGAGTTTATGGTAGGACAACCTTATTTCTAGAAAGGTCTTTGTATCAAGTCTCAAATCGAAGAGGAATACAAAAACAAATATGAACTGAATTGAAATAACTTGTAATTAAAGATGTATTGTTCTAGGGACAGCCATACACCATAAAAATGGCAGGGCAACCTTGCTGGAACAACTTTCAAATGAAATTGAAAATCAAGCTTATAAAGGAATAGCAGAAAGTAAATTCTAAGCTATTACAACATTCTCACCAAGCTTGAAATAATTACAACATTCACCACCATACATACATCCCACAAAAAGAATAAAACAATTAAAAGAATAAATCAATCAACCACAACTCAAAGGATTTATAGTGGTTCGCCTGTGTGTTCACCAACTGTTATCCAACAGCCACACAAAAAGCTACTCCACTCCTAATATCCTCACACAGGGGATATTAGCGTTCACTAACGAATAGGTTTTCCCAGTTCACCCAAAACCCTTACAATTGTGTCTTTGTATGTGGGCTTACACAATTAAAAAAACCCCACTTCGGAGTTTTCCTGGCTTTCCTCAGATAACCAATATAACAAGATTTTTGCAAATCTTGAAAGAAACCAAAATAATAGAAAGGAATTTACAATATGTAAAATACCTGAATATCTCCTTCGTTGTAGCAGCCCGGTAGAACCAAATCAAAGTAGATGATTGAATGTCCAAGTTCAATGTCCAGTACTCGATTACAATGGTTCTAGATCTAATTGATTTTAAATTAAACCAAACAGGGCTTGCCTTAATTGATTTTGATTCCAAAGAAAGGGAATAACAATTCCTCTTTTCAAATCAGATTGGAATAGCAGAAACAAAATCAATTAAAATAAAGCTAAGGAAAGAAGATATTAAATAAGCACACTTAGCTTAGATGGAGCACAAAATTATCTCTCAGAAGTTCGACGAAGATTGGCTTGAATACTATAATTAAATCGATGATTTCTTCTGAGATTCGTGCTCTATTTATAGGTGAGAAGATCAGGTCTTCGACTGGTCTAGAGTGCTCTTCGACTAGTCGAAGCCATAGATATTTGAAAGATTAGGCGGGATAAGCGCGACCGTTCTACGGTCGTAGCCCTCCTACGATCGGTCGTAGGTCACCTACGATCGGTCGTAGGTTTCCTTCGGCGTCGTAGGTCCTGAAAGTTCATTTGGACTTGAGTCGTAGATTCTACGAGTCGAAGATCTTGCGTAAACACTTGTTCCTACGATCGGTCGAGCAGACTCCCAGGACTAGTCGAAGGCTAACGATTTTATCCGGAATTTGTAACAAACTTACGATCGGTCGAGGATTTTCTTAGACCGGTCGAAGAAAGTCTAGGACTAGTCGAAGCAGACCTAAGACGGTCGAAGAACAGACCAATCACATGTAAAATAACATTCGACTAATGTATCCGAAATGACCTACTTCTAAGGTCATCCTATGGTCAAACAAACCTCAATCATGAAGTATGGACATTGAAACAAGAGACCATGAAGAATGAGCCTTGAAGTCTTGATGTAGACTAAACCTTGAAGTAGCTCAATCATGAAAGTGGCTTGAGTTTCAGCTTGAGTCTTGAGTTCAGCTTGACTTTCAACTTGAGTCTTGAGTTCAGCTTGAGTCTTGCCTTGTACTTTCTTTTTCTTTTCAGCTTGAGTCTTGTGAGCAGTTCTTGCATTCAAGAGTCTTGTCTTGTGATCAGTTCTTTCATTCAAGATCTTGAGTCTTGTACTTGAGAGCGTTGCTTGATGTGAGCTTAGCTTGTACATGTATGTTGATCCTTGAGAGAGCTTCACTTAAGATCCTTGAGAGAGCCTCACTTAAGCAGGTTATATAAAACATAACAGAGATTTTGTCACCACAAATTTGACAACTTACAGGGATATAAACTATAGCACTTACAATCTCCCCCTTTGTCAAATTAGTGACAAAACACATAACCAAACAGAAGTAAATCAACTGGTTAAAACATGCAAATCAATAATCAACATACATTCCACAAGATCAAACATATATTCTTCTTGACACCCCACTCCCCCTGAGTAACACTCCCCCTGAGTAAATCAACTGGTTAAAACATGCAAATCAATAATCAACATACATTCCACAAGATCAAACATATATTCTTCTTGACACCCCACTCCCCCTGAGTAACACTCCCCCTGAGTAACATAACCAATGCTACTCCTCTCACAATCACATTAACAATAAACCATTCTCCCCCTTTTTGTCACAAGATGACAAAGGAGAACTAAATAAAGGAATGAGAGTAAACATGAGGAGGAAATAGAGTATAGCACAAGAGTCATAGAGATACTCAAGATAGAATCACAGATATCCAGCATAAATATTACATGAAAAACAAATATCCAGCATAGAATCCAACTCAAACTCAATCAAACAAGAGCAAAGTAATAAAGTTATTACATACCAAAAGTCTCATAGAAACTAGTCAGAATTAGAACTTGAAGATGGAGCAGGAATAGAAGGATCAAGTTGGTGCATGCCTTTGTTCAAGCGCCTAAGATATTTGCGCATATACTTGAATTGCAAATCATGAGCAACAGACATGTTTTCCAACTTAACATTTATATTCTCAACTCTACCTTCTAATGCACTCAGACGTGCATCAACATCAGATGGTACAAAATCTGGATCATTAGCAGAGTCAGAATCCAGTTCCTCAAAAATATCATCCATATTAATATCAACACCAGCTTCTTCAGGACCACCACCACCACCACCTTGTTCAGGAAGCAGATCCAACTTCATCTTATTAATATTTGTATTGTTGAAGATCAGATGATGGATAGATGCTTCATCAACAGGCATATCGACTAACATATGAGTAGCCAATACAGTCATAAAGTATGCAAATGGAATGTCACTATGACCAGGATGGAGACGAAACTGAAGAATAAAATGACAGATTAAGGATGGCAAACAAATTTGAGTACCATTTGAGATAGCATGAATTATCTTGCAATTTAAACAAAAATTGAAATACAATCTAGCAAATATATACAATATTATACAAGAAGGCATAAATTATCAATTTAAAATGCACATGCCAAGATCAAATTTCATCTTTTTGAACGTGCTTTTATCAAGGGGTTTTGTGAAAATGTCAGCTCGTTGATCTTCGGTAGGAATATATTCTAGAGATATAACTTTTCTTCTACTAATTCCCTTATATAATGAAATCTAATGTCAATGTGCTTAGTACGAGAATGTTGAATAGGATTTTTGAAATATTTATCGCACTGGAATTATCACAATGTAATAACATAGAATCTGTTTAATTCCATAATCACTTAGCATTCGTTGCATCCAAACAAGCTGTGTTACTCAACTTCAGTTGTTGAAAGTGATATAGAATTTTGTTTCTTACTAAACCAGGAAACTAGACAATTTCCAATAAAAAAACAACCACCACGGTTGATTTTCTATCATCTAGATTACCACCCCAGTCAGCGAGTACCCAACTAATTGAACATTGGTTTCATGAGGATACCAGACCAAATTTACAGTATTTGCGACATATCTAATAATTAAAGGAATCAAGTGAGATTCTTTTGGATCGATTGATATCTTGCGCAAATACCAACACTTAGAGAAATATCAGTCTACTAGCAGAGTTAGATATAACAAACTACCAATCATACTCCGATAAAGTTTTGAGTCAACATTTTTACCATTAGAGTCTTTTGATAGTTTCGAGGTAGTACTCATAGGAGTATCGAAATTCTTGCCATTCTCAAATCCAAATCTCTTGATTAGATTCAAGGCATACTTAGATTGAGAAATGAATATTCCTTCAGATTGTTGCTTTACTTGCAATCCAAGAAAATAAGTCAATTCCCCAACCATGCTCATTTCGAACTGTGATTTCATCAAATCTGCAAACTCAGTAGTCAAGTTAGTACAAGTTGATCCATAAATGATATCATCAACATAAATCTGTACCATTAAGATATGATCATTTTGTTTTTTAACAAACAGAGTTTTATCAACAGATCCCATTTGAAAATTATGAGTTAAAAGAAATTTCGTTAGTTTCTCATACCATGCCCTAGGTGCTTGTTTTAATCCATAAAGTGCCTTTTTAAGCCGATATACATGATCAGTATTTTTGGAATCTTCAAAACCCATTAGCTGTTCAACATAGACTTCTTCATGTAAATCGCCATTTAGAAAAGCACTTTTCACATCCATCTGATAGATCTTTATCTTTTTAAAACATGCAATGGATATAAATAGTCTGATAGATTCAAGACGTGCTACTGGTGCAAAGGTTTCATCGAAATCAATCCCTTCAATTTGAGTATAACCTTGTACCACCAGTCTAGCCTTGTTTCTAATTATATTTCCACATTCGTCAGACTTATTTTTGAAAATCCATTTTGTTCCAATGATGTGTTTATCTTTAGGTCTTGGTACGAGATACCAAACATCATTTCTTATGAATTGGTTGAGTTCATCTTGCATCGCAACAATCCGGTTTATCAGTGAGCGCTTCTTTTACGTTAGATGGTTCAATTTGGGATGTAAAACATACATAATTACATATATCCTCAAGTTGTCTACGGGTGCGAACACCGGTGAGAGGGTTTCCAAGAATTTGTGTGGTTGGATGATCTTTAACAGTCCTCAACTCAGAATCAGTTTGATTTGATGAAGTATCGGGTTTATCAATGATTAGTACTTCATCATTATCTGAATTAGAAGTTGGTGTGTTTAAATGATCATCAATGACAACATTAATGGATTCTTGAATCACACCAGTCCTTTTGTTCAGGACCCTATAAGCTCGACTGTTTAAAGAGTATCCTAGAAAAATACCTTCATCACTCTTTGTATCGAACTTTCCCAAATTTTCACGATCACGTAAAATATAGCACTTGCTGCCAAAAACTCGAAAGTATTTAACAGTAGGCTTTTTATTGAACCACAATTCGTAAGCCGTCTTATTATTATCTTTTTTTGTGTAGACTCGGTTAATAATATAGCAAGCTGTGTTGACTGCTTTGACCCAAAGATTTTTAGAGAGCTTCATGCTATTCAACATGACATTAGCCATTTCTTGAAGCACCCTATTCTTCCTTTCTACAATTCCATTTTGTTGTGGAGTTTTGGGAGCAGAGAATTCATGTAATATTCCTTGGTCGGCAGAACTTCTCAAAATTGCTATTCTCAAATTCGGATCCATGATCACTACGAATTTTACTTGATTTGAGAAGATTTTTCAGTTTGAATCCTTTTGAGAACTTTTCTTACTTCTTCAAGGGTTTCAGATTTATCCCTTAAGAAGACTACCCAAGTGAATCTGGTAAAGTCATCAACTATTACCAAGATATACTTTTTACCACCACGACTTTCCGTTCTGGTAGGTCCTATCAGGTCCATGTGGAGAAGTTCGAGTGGTCTTGATGTGGTATTTGAATTCACCTTTTTGTGTGAGTTCTTTGTTTGTTTGCCTATCTGGCACTCACCACATATTTTATCTAATTTCTGAAGTTTGGGTAAACCTCTTACAAGTTCTCGTTTGCTCAATCGATATAAATTTCGATAATGTACATGTCCAAGACGTTTGTGCCATAAATCAGTCTCGTCTGTATGGACCATGTAACATGTTTGATTAGATGAGCTGGATTCACTAATAATATAGCAATTTTCAGACGTTCTACGTCCAGTTAATATTACAGAACCCTTATTATTTAATATCTCACAGCTTTGATTAGAAAACCGAACATTATGGTTATTATCACATATTTGTGATATACTAAGCAAGTTGTGCTTTAGGCCTTCAACGTATAAAACATTTTTAAACACCGGAAGATTAAAAAGTTGAACCGTACCTTGGCCTATAATCTTGCAGTTGCTACCATCACCAAATGTGACTGAACCATCAGTCATATCTTTCAGATCGGTGAATAAAGCTTTGTCACCTGTCATATGCCTGGAGCATCCACTGTCTAGGTACCACTTTGAATGACTTGTTGCTTTGAAAGCAGTGTGAGCAACCAAGCAGGTGACTTTAGGAACCCATTTCATAATTGTTTTGGGTTTAGGAACATAGTAAGTCTTCTTTTGTGTATACTTGTAGGAATGACCTATAGAGTTAGATTTTAATAGCTCCTTGAGTAAATCAACTATCTTTTCAGCTAGTGGATTTCGATTCTGATTAAAGTTGATATGGCTGTTTCTAGGTTTTTGAAAAGTTTTTGAATTTTTAGAAAAATCTTGATAAGTACTTTTCCCTTTTGAGTTTGAGGACTCTCCTTTAACAAACATAGGAGGAGTATACTTTTGTTTAGGAGGTTGATTTTTATCATAGCCCAACCCGGATCGATCGCCACATTTTCTTGATCCGGATAACAATTTTTCTAACTTTGGATCACCTTGGGCATATTTCCATGTGTCCTTTAAACTCAGAAGAGAGGAAACTTCAGTTTTAAGTTTCTCAATTTCAGATTTTAAATCAACAATTTGAGAGTTTTTAAATTCCAAATCGTATTTTGATTTTTCAAAATTATCTGAAATTTGTGATTTTTCTAAGACAAGCGATTCAAAACAATTTTTGAGTTTAGAAAACTTTTCTTTTTGAAGTTTAAGTTTGTAACAATTTTACAACTTTCCTTATATAGGGCATTGTAAGCATCTTGAAGATCATCTTCATTTTCACATTCACTATTGATTTTCTTCACTTGTAGAGTCATTATCCGAAAATGTGAATTTGGCTAGAGTCATAAGAGCTTTGACCTCATTGCCCGACTCGATTTGATAGTGCGTAAGTCAGAAGAACCTTCAGAATCGGATGATTCATCCCATGTAGCCAACATACCCTTCTTCTTGGGTTTGTCCCTTTTAGGACATCTATTTGCTAAGTGCCCATATTCTAGACGGTTGTAACATTGACTATCTTTCAAAGATTTTCGAGATTTGGGTCTAAACTTCTTTTGTCATTTGATTTATGAAAATCAACTCTTTTCTTGCTTTTGAAAATTTTGTAAAATTTTTAGCTAAAAGAGCCATGTCATCTTCTGAATCAATTTTCTTCTGAACTACATTTAGAAGATTTTAGAGCGATAGATTTACCTTTAGGAGCTTTAAAGTTTAACTCGTAGGTTTGTAGAGAACCAACTAGTTCTTCAACCCTCATATTATCCGTATCACGAAGTTCTTGGATTGCGGTTACTTTAGAATTGAACCGTTCAGGAAGTGAGCGTAGTATCTTTGCACACACTTTACTTTCCGGGATTTTATCGCCAAGACCCCACATTGAGTTTACAATGTCATTCAATCTAGTGTAAAAGTCCATAAACATCTCATTTTCCTCCATATGAATTTCTTCAAATCTGGTTGTGAGGAGTTGGACTTTAGATTTTTGACAATTGTAGTACCCTCGTGTGTCATTTCTAATGTATCCCAAGCTTGCTTTGCGGTATCACAAGAAATGATTCTTTTGAACTCATCCGGTGATAGAGCGAAAGTAATTCCATTTAATGCTTTAGCAATTGCACTACTCTCAAAATTCTCAAGGGAGGTCCAGTTGTAATATAGTGTGGTTTTCATAGAATTTTAACCATCAACCCCAAGAACTTCCATGATAGGAGGATTCCATTCGATCACCGTGGCTTGCCACACATTTTCATCCATTGATTTGAGGAAGATCCTCATTCTGGCTTTCCAATAAGCATAGTTGGAGCCATCAAAGGGTGGAGGCCTAGTGACTGAAAGGCTATCAAAATTTGACATCTTAAATAGCTTAAATCGTTAGCTCAGGAATTAAATCCAAGAATTAAAAGGAGCTATTAGGCTCTGATACCACTTGAAAAGGCCAAGCTATATGTCCTAGAGGGGGGGTGAATAGGACAATGCCAAATAAAAACTTATAACAGCGGAATAATAAAGAAAATGATAGCCAAATTAAATAATAATGCAGGAAAGAAAAACAACCTCAAAATTCAGATCTTGAGAGGTTGATACAAACGTTATTCTAAGGACAACCTTACACCAAAAACAGAGTTTATGGTAGGACAACCTTATTTCTAGAAAGGTCTTTGTATCAAGTCTCAAATCGAAGAGGAATATAAAAAAAAATATGAACTGAATTGAAATAACTTGTAATTAAAGATGTATTGTTCTAGGGACAGCCATACACCATAAAAATGGCAGGGCAACCTTGCTGGAACAACTTTCAAATGAAATTGAAAATCAAGCTTATAAAGGAATAGCAGAAAGTAAATTCTAAGCTATTACAACATTCTCACCAAGCTTGAAATAATTACAACATTCACCACCATACATACATCCCACAAAAAGAATAAAAACAATTAAAAGAATAAATCAATCAACCACAACTCAAAGGATTTATAGTGGTTCGCCTGTGTGTTCACCAACTGTTATCCAACAGCCACACAAAAAGCTACTCCACTCCTAATATCCTCACACAGGGGATATTAGCGTTCACTAAAGATAGGTTTTCCCAGGTTCACCCAAAACCCTTACAATTGTGTCTTTGTATGTGGGCTTACACAATTAAAAAAAACCCCCACTTCTGAGTTTTCCTGGCTCTCCTCAGATAACCAATATAACAAGATTTTTCTGGCAAATCTTGAAAGAAACCAAAATAATAGAAAGGAATTTACAATATGTAAAATACCTGAATATCTTCTTCGTTGTAGCAGCCCGGTAGAACCAAATCAAAGTAGATGATTGAATGTCCAAGTTCAATGTCCAGTACTCGATTACAATGGTTCTAGATCTAATTGATTTTAAATTAAACCAAATAGGGCTTGCCTTAATTGATTTTGATTCCAAAGAAAGGGAATAACAATTCCTCTTTTCAAATCAGATTGAAATATAAGAAACAAAATCAATTAAAATAAAGCTAAGGAAAGAAGATATTAAATAAGCACACTTAGCTTAGATGGAGCACAAAATTATCTCTCGAAGTTCGACGAAGATTGGCTTGAATACTATAATTAAATCGATGATTTCTTCGAGATTCGTGCTCTATTTATAGGTGAGAAGATCGGGTCTTCGATCGTCTAGAGTGCTCTTCGACTAGTCGAAGCCATAGATATTTGAAAGATTAGGCGGGATAAGCGCGACCGTTCTACGATCGGTCGTAGCCCTCCTACGATCGTCGTAGGTCACCTACGATCAGTCGTAGGTTTCCTTCGGCAGTCGTAGGTCCCGCAAAGGTTCGGACTTCGAGTCGTAGATTCTACGATTGGTCGAAGAGTCGACACTGTTCCTACGATCGGTCGAACAGTTTCCAGGACTAGTCGAAGGCTAGGATTTTATCCGGAATTTGTAACAAACTTACGATCGTCGAGGATTTTCTTAGACCGGTCGAAGAAAGTCTAGGACTAGTCGAAGCAGGCCTAGGACTAGTCGAAACAGACCAATCACATGTAAAATAACATTCGACTAATGTATCCGAAATGACCTACTTCTAAGGTCATCCTATGGTCAAACAAACCTCAATCATGAAGTATGGACATTGAAACAAGAGACCATGAAGAATGAGCCTTGAAGTCTTGATGTAGACTAAACCTTGAAGTAGCTCAATCATGAAAGTGGCTTGAGTTTCAGCTTGAGTCTTGAGTTCAGCTTGACTTTCAACTTGAGTCTTGAGTTCAGCTTGAGTCTTGCCTTGTACTTTCTTTTTCTTTTCAGCTTGAGTCTTGTGAGCAGTTCTTGCATTCAAGAGTCTTGTCTTGTGATCAGTTCTTTCATTCAAGATCTTGAGTCTTGTACTTGAGAGCGTTGCTTGATGTGAGCTTAGCTTGTACATGTATGTTGATCCTTGAGAGAGCTTCACTTAAGATCCTTGAGAGAGCTTCACTTAAGCAGGTTATATAAAACATAACAGAGATTTTGTCACCACAAATTTGACAACAAACAGGGATATAAACTATAGCACTTACAGGTGAGCGTAGTTTGCTTGGCCCAGAGTTGGTGCAGGTGACTTCAGAAAAGGTTGACATCATTCGACGTCGACTTTTGACATCGCAGAGCAGGCAGAAGAGTTATGCTGATACGAGGCGTTGACCGCTTGAGTTTGTAGTGGGAGACCATGTGTTTCTGAAGGTCTCTCCTATGAAGGGAGTTCTGCGGTTCGGTAAGAAGGGGAAGCTGACGCCGAGATTTATTGGTCCATTTCAAGTTCTGGATCGAGTGGGAGCGGTAGCTTACCGCCTTGCTTTACCCACACCTCTTGCGGGCGTGCATAACGTATTTCATGTTTCTATGCTGAAGAAGTACGTTCCTGATCCTTCGCATATTATCAGTTGGGAGCAAGTGCAGTTAAGTGAGGATGCCACTTATGTACTGCGACCGACGCGTATTCTCGACAGGAAGGAGCAGGTATTGCGTAGCAAGGTTATCCCTCTTGTGAAGGTGCTATGGACGCATCATGGTGTGGAAGAGGCTACTTGGGAATCTAAAGCTGAGGTCAGGAAGACCTACCCTCTGATCCTCGAGAATTATATGAAGGTATGAATTTCGAGGACGAAATTTTCTTTAAAGGGGGTAGATTGTAACGACCTTGGGATTTTTGTGCTTATCTTTCCTTAAGTAGTTGTTTCGGGGTAATTAGCGCTTTACTCGATTGCTTGTGAAATTCGCATCAATCACTTTAAATTGTATCTGTATGGCTCTAAACGTGTAGATTAGTGAGCGCTACGTTACTCTGAAATCTGGGATCCATCGCTAAATCCAGTTGTTCTGGGGAATTTTTGGAAGATCTGGATCGGACCTGGACCGCGCGTCGAAAGTCCGATAGCGATGATCTTAGTCATCACCGAGTTGGGCTTGATCTTCACCTCAAAAATCAAGTCGATCTGATGTTCTGGGTCGATTTGATTGAGCTCGGAGTGAAGAGTGTGAGAACGGTTGGAATTTATTAAGCTTTTATTGAAATCTGAGTCGTGTCGCTTGCGCGACGATTTTAAGCATTATGACTGTTGGATTCTGACCCAATTTCACCCTCTGATCAGGATGGTTGGGCCAGGCATATCCTAGTGCTTGTGGACCTGATCGAGTTTCCGTGACCGTTGAATTGAGTGTGGTCCGCCACGGCTGATCTGAAGAGCCGGTCGGTATGAAATCTCAGCTTGACCTAGATCCATGGTCAAGGAGCTTAAGTCAGACCTTTCGTGGTTATAGGCCCACTAGAAGTGCTTCGTTGGATCGAGAAAGGCTTACTTTGGTTATAACCTAAGTATACCTTGACCCTGGGGTTATTTCCATCATTTTAAGGCCTATATATAGTCCTTAAACCCTAGCTCTCATTTCCATACGAATTTTCTCTAACCCTAGCTTGGAAAGAGAGTGGAAAAGAGAGAGTTAGTGAGAGAGATTGGTTGGTGATTCATCTTGATTCTTCCTTGTTCTTCTTCATCTTCGAACCTTCACTTTGAATCATTCCTCTGACAATTCTGAGTTCTTTTGGGGTAAGTTAACCTAACCCTAACCTGTGTTAGAGCTTAGACTAGTCTTGGAGTTGTTGTATCTCATTTCTATCTTTGTTTTAGGGTATTCTTTCGCCGTTGACGAAGACAACTCGTCTAAATCAGTCGGTGTTTCTTTTCTGGCTTAAGGTGCGGACTTTAAGTGTACAGGTTATGGTTTTCAAGGCTTTCAATCCCAGTTAGTGATTTATTCTTGTTATGGATGAGATTTCACATGCCAAATGTTGTGTTTACATTGCTTTCCTGATATGCATGTGCTATATTGAGATTTGTGTATTCTAAGTGTATTTATAAAGTATCGTATACGTATAAAATACGCACTTATGTTTGCCATGATTAATTGTCGTGTATGTATGCTAGATGCATGTATGACAACTCCTTGATAAAAGGAATTGTCTAAGTGCATGTATTTCAACATGCGTCATGTATGTTGTTCCACGTATGCTAAGTGTTTGTAGAAATGCATGAATGATCTAAAGTGTAACTGATTACACTAATTGTGGGCGTTGAGAAGTGATTCTCAATACTCCTATTGATGCGCATGATTTCCTTTATGCAGTTACATTCCAAGTTAGTTAAATTCAAGCATCTCCTATGCTTACATTTATGTTAAGTTGATATTCTTCAGATGCGTTTGTGCCATGATTTGAGTTATTGTTCCATTACTGTTTTACATTCCATATGAATATCTGTAGTAGTGTAGGATATTTGGGACTATGCCTTAGTCCAGGAGATCGGTAATTGACCCTATATTCGTGGTTGAGATTGCTTTCGCCACGTAGGACGTATTAGACGAACCCGAGCCGTATTAAAGTTGGCGGCAGTGGTTTGGCCACGCGGAGTGTTTACGCACTCTATGTCGTTCAATTCAACGTGCGCTCGTGCTAGTCGAGTTCGTCAAGTAACCCGATTGTCCGATATATGTTAACCATGTATGGACACTACTGCTTGAATCTAGGGTACCGAACTTACCAGTGAAATCCTAATAACCATGGTACCTGATCCGCTAAGACTCATGAGCCGGACATGGTGGTATGGGACACCGTGGTCGAGCTGTCAGCCTACATTGATTGGTGACGAGCCCTTTGTAGTGACCTCGAGCATACCTGGATACCGCAAGGAGGTGACGAGCCGATCTGTGGTAGTAAGGGCATGAAAGGCGTGCATTGATTGGTGACGAGCCCTTTGCTACGACCTCAACTATATGATCGTATGAGATATTTAGGATTGACGACCCTAGTATGGATCACTGTTTGGATGGTGATATGAGGAAGGTATCTTAGCTTCCCAATCCTGTTGTATGAAATGGACTAATAACAACTTGGTAATCATATCCATGCACCGCATTTGCATGTGCTTTGTAGATGTGGCGCACTTTGAGGCGATGTCATGCGTAACGTAAGATGAAGACGCTGAGGGTGTACGTGTGAGGGCACGCATCATATTGCATTCATCTTTGCATTAACAAGAGTACTTAGGAATTAATTACTTATCCTGCTTTATCATTACTGTTTGATTGAACTGATAACATGTTAACCAGTGCCTTATTGTTCCACTGAGTTGATCACTCACTCCCACGTTTCTGGGGCGGTGTTACACACCCACCAGACTCTGTCTTAGGCCCTGATGTTGAAGATGTGGATGCGACGTCTGAGGCAGAGCGGGAGCTGGATGACGACGAGGCTGCCTTCTCCTATATGCAGTTTTCAGACGGGTTCTAGCGAGCCTCGGTCTGATGCGTGGGATTTCTGGAATATTTCTGGGGACTGAAATGATGTAATTTGATACTTATAATTTTGTTAAATAACACTTTTACACGATCTGGCTTGTATATGTAATTCAGGGATTTACACTTATACACATATTTTACTATAAGTCTTCCGCTTGCTTTATTCACTTATCCCTGAATCATATCTGTGTTTTCGCTTAATCTATTCTATGTTTTATGCACTAATACAGTCAACATACATCCATCATTAAATATGTTGCATAAGTGATGTTTTGGAACTCGGGAGCTGAGTTATTCTCGACCCCCGAATTCCAGGGCGTTACACGTATGCTGACTAAGGACTTATACAAAATGGATGTACAATGGATGCATAAAGGGAATGCGCTTCCCTCAAGGTATTTGTTACCCAAATACAAAGTTCTTCAAAAAATCTTTGTGTCTAATTTGTATCGTCGGTCTAGTAATAAATCTGAATTAACGTCCTTCATGGTTCGTATTCTTCATTCTGTTGTCAGAGGTGTTAACATTTGTTTACCATCCTTGATTTGTCACTTCATCATTCAGTTTCGACTCCATCCTAGTCATAATGACATTCCTTTTAGATATTTGATAACTGTGTTGGGTACACATATGTCAGTCGACATGCCGGTTGGAGAGGCTCCTATCCATCATATGATATTTAACAATTCTAATATCAATAAGATGAAGCTGGATTTCCTTCCTGGCCAAGGTGATGGTGTTGGAAGTGCTAAAGCTGATCATGAGGAAGAAGCTGGTGATCTTCCTCCTGATGATATTAACATGGATGATATTTTTGAAGAACTTGAGTCCAATTATAGAAATGATCGAGATTATGAGCCTTCTCCATTTGATGCACGTCTGAGTGCATTGGAAGATAAAGTTGAGAATCTAAATGTTAAGATGGAAAACATGTCTGTTGCCCATGATTTACAGTTCAAAATATGCGCAAATATCTTAGGCGCTTGAACAAAGGCATGCATCAACTTGATCCTTCCATTCCTGCTCCTTCATCTGGGTCAGATTAGTATTTTTAAGATTACTAGTCTGTAATAACTTTATTACTCCTAACTAGTTTTGAGTTTGTCACTGTCTTTAACTTAGCTCAATCTATAAATTATGTGTGTTGCTTATGTTATGTTCTCATATCTTGACTAGTTACCTCTCATATTTCTCATTGATTATTTCTCCTCAGCCATCTGTTCTGTGCTTCCTTTGTCCTATTGTGACAAAAAGGGGGAGTATGGATATGTTATGGATATGGATGTTGTCATGAGGAAGGAGTAGCGTTGTATTGTATCATGTTTTATGAGTATGTTACTCAGGGGGAGTATGTGTAGAAGTGTGAGCAGAGGTGGACTGAATATTTATTTACAAGTTTGCAGGATGCCGGTTGATAACAACTGGTGCATGATTCTTTAATCAGATATAACAACTGGTGCATGATTCTTTAATTAGATATTCTGTGTTATGTAACATATCTTGAAAGTGTGTTTTGTCACTAATTTGACAAGGGGGGGGATTATAAGTGCTATAGTTTATAGCCCTATTTGTTGTCAAATTTATGGTGCCAAAGACACTGTTATGAACCTTGCATCTGTGAAGAACAATGTTCTACTCAAGATCAACTTAGTTTGACAAGCACTGTTCATAAGTCAAGAATCTCAAGAAGCTTTCAAGTTTAACCTCAAGATCTCAAGAAGCTTTCAAGTTCAATCTCAAGATCTCAAAAAGCTCTTAAGTTTAAACGACATCAAGACTTCAAGCTCCATTACTTTCAAAGGTCACTCGTCTCTAAAAGTTTCAATATCCTTACTTCACTATTGAGGTATGACTGACCTTAGGTTAACCTTTAGAGTAGGCCATTTTGGATACATAATTCATATGTTTTATATAAGTGAGTTTGGTTTGTTCTAAGACTAGTCCTGGACTTTGTTCGACTAGTCCTAGCACTGCTTCGACCTGTCTAAACATTTCCTGGATCAGTCGTAAGTTTGTTACAAAAATCGGAAATTTTCTGTTAGGCTTCAACTAGTCCTAGGGACTATTCGAGCAGTCGTAGGAACAGTGTCGACTGCATCTTCGACCAATCGTAGACCTACAACTCAAAGAACAGCGTTAAATTCAGCCACTTACGATCAGTCGAAGGAGACCTACGACTAGTCATGAAACTGTCAAATCTTATCGTGCCCAAATTTTCAAATATCTGTTAATTCTATGACCAGTCGTAGAGGTCCTTAGACTAGTCAAAGGTGTGATTTGCTCACCTATAAATAGAGCACGAATCTTATAATAAAATAAGAACTTCAAGCTAAATTAATTCGGCCTTCTGAGAGATAAGCCGATGCTCCATATAAGCTAAGTGTGCATATTTAATATTCTCTTTCTTTAGCTTTCTTAATTAATTTTGTTTCTTGTATTCCAATCTAATCTGAAAAGAGGAATTGTTGTTTTCCTTTTTCTGGAATCAAAATCAATTAGAGTTAGCCCTTTTGTTTTAATTTAAAATATATTAGAACCTAGAACCATTATAAAGTGAGTATTGGACATTAAACTTTGACATTCAAATGTCTACTCCGACTTGGTTCTTCTGGGCTGCTACAACGAAGGAGAAAATCAGGTATTTTACAATTTGTGTAATTTACATTGTTTGGTTTTATTTGAGGTTAAGCCAGAAAAATCTCAAAGTTATTGGTTATCTGAGGAGAGCCAGAAAACTCAGAAGTGAGGGTTTTTTGAATTGTGTAAGCCCTTTGAAAAAAAACACAATTGTGAAGGTTTTGGGTGAACCTGTGAAAACCTATTTGATAGTGAATGCTAATATCCCCTGTGTGAGGATATTATGAGTGGAGTAGCATTCTGTGTGGCTGTTGTTTAACAGTTGGTGAACACACAGGTGAACCACTATAATTCTTTGTGTTGTAGATGTATGATTTATATTACCTATCTTTTATCATTCAGAATTGTGGAATGTAGTGTGGATGTGAATGTTATAAATTTTACATTTCAAGCACAGTGGGGAAGGTTGTAATAATTTAGATTTACATTTCAGCATTATATTTTTTCTATCACTTTATTACTTTGAGCTTCAGTTTCTCTATTTGTTCTAGTAAGGTTGCCTTGCCATTTTTATGGTGCATGGTTGTCCTTAGAACAATCAATATTTTGAGCTAGCATTCAGCGGTGTGAATTGATTTATTTATTCAGTTCTATCTTTCTATATTTTCGCTGTATTTATCTTAAAATTTGGCATAGTCCTATCCCCCCTCTAGGACATATAGCTTGGCTATTTCAATATATACATCAACGTGTATTCCACACGTGGGGTGGGTTAAAACCCATATATCATGGTGCACGCCACACTAGCAGATGGACGGCCTGAAGCAAATTAAGGTGGGCCCCATAGAACTTGGTGACGTCAACTACTGGTGGGACCCATGGAGCTTGGTGTGTTAAAGTAGCAGCTATAGGGCTGGTGTGCGGTACACCAGCCACTCCAATTCCCTTCACGGGTGGGTCCCACGTGGGGCCCACCATAACGTCTATTTCCCATCCAACTGTGATAAGGTCACACAGACCCTGATGGAGAGGAAACACAAATTTCATAATGATCCAAAACTTTTACGTCACCCAAAAGGGTTTCAATGGCAGACGTTCGAGCAACACTGTTTCCTGCCATGTGGGCCACCTGAATCCCACAAATGGCTAATTTTTAGGAGGCCCACTGTCCCAAAGGGGACCCAACAAATGCACGGTGTTGATGTGCAACACACATCATGGTGGGCCCACGGATGGGACAGTGGGTCCCTGCCCGTCTGTCCACAGCAGCGCAGGACATTACCTGCTCGTCCTCTGGCATATACTTATTTTTTTTTGTTTTTCGGTTTATCTGAGGTTTTTTGTAGGTGGGGTCCGCATCAGGAGGATCTGACCCAGCGGTTGGATTCTGTGGCTCAAAACAGACCAAATGAGCCCAATATTCAGCATGTTTCGGTGTGTAGAAAAATCAAAGTGGGCCATAGCAGATTTTAACAGTCAACATACTATTTTCTAAGATACGGCCCGCCAAATACCCGGATTAACTTCATTTTTTGGCCCAACGCCTAAAATGATCAGGGGAAAGGGATGGACGGCGTGGATAAGGTTCATACATCAAGGTGGGGCCTACATGTGCGGCGCACCCAAAGCATCTAAATCAAGCTAATATTTTTGTTTTCATCCCAGCAACGTCCACACCTTGCTGGATGGTCTGGACAGCAAACATCCAGTAAGTTCTGGGTTGGCCCATCTGGCCATGTTGGGGTCCACCACGTATTTGTATTTTCCCATCATCTGGACCCTTCCAACAAAAATAGTAGTAAAGTGGGTTGGTCCCCATGTTTGGACGGCCATGTGGTCCGTTGGATGGACGGTCTAAATATCACCTATACTCATCATGTGGATTACAAAATAAAGGAAGGAGAGAGAGAGAGAGAAGCACCCACCTTTGATCTTCTCTTCCTTCTTCCACCTATAGTCTATAGAGCTCCAAGGAAACGATTCTGACGGTTGAGATGAACTTTGAATGGTAGAGATGGGAGGTAGGAAGGTGGGCCACACTAGCTCTCTCATGAGGAGCTTGAACGTGAATTGTTTTGGAGGAAAAATGAGAGAGAGAATGAGACAGAGAGAGAGATGATGGGAGAGGAGTGATGGGAGAGGGATGGATGGGTGTACTTGTGTAAGAGAGAGAGTTGACTTTTAAGGGTTGATTTTGTACTTGGGGATGGGATAGATTAATGAGTGTACTTTGACAAGTGAAGTGATTGATGTGATGGATTCTCTAGGGATTGCAATGCATGACGTTTTTCCTCGAACTGAACGCAGGCCCACATCTCCTGGCCCGGGTATCGAATCGGCGCGTAATACCCGACGTCGGAACCGCAACGACAATGCAGTCGCTAGGGTACAAGTCTTAGATTGAGCCGACTCAGATCTATAGGATACAACTTAGGGTCATGCGCAAACATCGATTATTAGGCACGGGTTACCGGAATTCGTCGAGAAGGATCGCGGGAGTCGACGGAACAATACAATCTAGGATATGGGCCTTACATAATGAATTAACGGTAGTAACCTGCCAGGCCAAGGAAACTCCTCACTTCAATAATCGAACCGGGCTGCTCCCAGTCCTGAACCTCGGTCACCTTGGTAAGGTCCACAGCTATTCCTTCCTTGGACACCATATATCCTAGGAACTTGACTTCTTCTTTCCAGAAGTCACACTTCTTATACTGAGCGAACAACTGGTTCTTCTTTAGAGTATCAAAGACTGCTCGATGGTGTTCCTCGTGATCTGCCTGACTCTTAGAGTATATCAGAATGTCATCTATGAATATGATGACGAATCAGAACAGATACGAACAAAACACCTGGTTCATCAGGTCCATGAACACGGCGGGTGTGTTTGTGAGTCCAAAAGACATCATAAGGAACTCATAGTGCCCAAAACTGGTTCTGAACGCTGTCTTCCGCACATCTTTATCCCTGACATGCAACTGGTTTTACCTTGACTATAAGTTAATCTTCAAGAAATATTGTGCCCCTTTCAACTGGTCGAACAGATCATCTATCCTGGGTAAAGGATATTTGTTCTTCACTGTCACCTGGTTCAACCTGCGATAATCAATACACAATCGCAGCGAACCATCTTTCTTCTTTACAAACAATACAAGTGCTCCCCAAGGAGACACGCTAGGCCGTATGAAACCTGACTCCAACAGGTCATCAATCTATCTCCTCAATTCCTTCATTTCACATGGAGGCATGCATACATGGGTAAGGAAATGGGTGTCGCACTATGCACTAGATCAATGGTAAAATCGATCTCGCACTTTGGTGGTAATCCAGGTATCGTCTGAACACGTCCGTAAAATCCTGAACTACTGGCGTATTTCCAAATATCGGACCAGCAACATTCTCTAGCAGGGTAGCACAACAACTAATGCGGTAGTACCAACTGACCTGCACTAGGAATGTGAAGGTCGTGCCCTCAGGTCCATGGGTTGTCACCACCCTAGCATCACAATCGATCTCTGCCCTCATCTCGGTGAGCCAATCCATACCGAGGATCACATCATAATGACATAGCTGGGCAATAATCAAGTCGACAAGTACTGTTCTGCGCCCTAAGTTTATCAAACAACCCTTACACATCTCATAATAAAAGGAGCTACATGCATTTCATTTAACCAAAATTGTCACAATACATGACATATAGTTTTACATGAGTCATGACAGAAGATGCATGTGAGCTAATTTAAACAACATAGGATAGCCTTCAGGGTACGAGACACCTTCTTGAATTTTTGTTTCATGGAGGCCTGACCCTCTTCAAGCTTGGCCCGGGTCTCACTGACCTCTTGTCGCAGGGCGACCTGACCCTCCTCTATCTGAGCCAAGCGGGCTTCTATAGCAGCCCGATCGCGGTGGTACTCATGTGTGGTAGGAGGAGAGCCCTCGTCAGAGTCTTGGGCCTCCTCTTCTTCCTCTTCCTGCTCTTCCTCATCCTAGCTTTCTTCTTCTATCTCATCTCTACCTTCTTCATCACTCTCTTCCTCTTCACTTTTCATCTCATCCTCACTCTCATCGAGTCGGGCTTGACGTTGTCGTGGCCTAATATTCATGTTTTGAGAGTAGTATCGTTGATGAAATGGATCGGCACAAGCCTTTCTAAGCCAAGTCTGTAGCCGAATTCATGAGCAAGTTTACATATAAGCCGGCCGAATGGGAGTGAAATGGTTATCCCAAGAGAGCGCGCGGTCTGAACTATCTGTAGTAATACATACGTAGACAGGCACAGTTTATCTCCTTGCCCAGTTCGGTATATGAAGTCTACCATCAGATGCGTGCATTCAATGCGATTGCTCCACCTAGGATACATGTTATGTGTGAAGATGTGGTGGAGCAGGTGGAAGTCAGGAGTCATCTTGGACGCCAAGAGGCAATTACCTGGATTTCAGTGGACCAGTCAGCCACAAAGGAATCACGTGTGGTGATCTTTTTCACACTCACTCCTAAGGTTCTTCTCACTAGCATGAACCTCTCCACGAGGTATCCCCATGATCCAGGCTATCAGTTCTACATTGACAATGGCTTCCCGCCTTCCCACGGGGATAGAGAACTATAGAGGCTCCAGCAGTGGTTCTCATATATGGGCGTAGAAAGCTCGAACAGTGCTCTCATTCACACAAGACTTGCCCTCAAATACGGGACCCCATCTAGCGTCCAACATGCGATCCATTACTGGATAAAGCCCAAACAGTTTCTCATCCACGTGTGCTTTAAAGAGGACCTTACAGCCCTGAAATCTTCCATGTGCCATATCAGCCAGTAGAGCGCTTTCGAGGGGGAGCTGGGGATCGATGTCCCGCTTTGTCCTTATCTCTCGATCAATGCTTGAACTTACTTCGGCACCTTTCTGCCTCCTCGAACGTGTAGGGCGGCTAGGCCCGGCTTCATTCGTGGAAGCCCTCTTCTTCCCCACGAGAGAAAGAAGTGTAAAAAGTGAGAAAATCGCCACCATAAGCTCGAAAAGAGTCATTTGAGGGAAATAAGTGGAGGGATAGGATGGGTTGTTAGACTTTGAGATTTTTAAGACACAAAAGAGGGTTTGTGTGCTCAAATGGGAGGAAATGAGGGAGATAGAAGGTGGGTTTGAAAGGGATGGTGGGAGGTGTGTATGAAATGAAGAAAATGAAGAAGATATGAGAATGGAGGAAGGATTTGAGAGAGAAAAATGAAATTTTTGAGAGATGGGAAAGCTTGGATGTGTGTAAGAGAGGGTAAGGAAGTAAATGGGGGTGATATAGGGGTCTCCACACATTTTTGTGGGCCCCACTACAATATATGCCTCCACCCGACCGGCCCAGCGCGGCCCGATTAGCCCGGACCATGCGGACGGCGAGGCCTCGCCGTACCAGCGATGACATCACCTGTTGCTGGATCGGGGGACGAGGGTTCACCCTAGGGGTGATGCGATCCCCCCCAGGGGTGTCGAAAATACATGGGGTCCACTTTGGTCCCCCCTGATTTGAGTCGTTTGGGCCCCCGAGTCCATTTAAGTCGTTTCGGGTTCCATCTCGCGGACATTCACATTTTTCAGGTTATTTAAGCATGGAATATGTTAAATTATCATCTAAACCCATCGATTGATGGTCTAGAAAGGAACTAGGATCACCTCACATGATCACAGATGCATACGGGTCTGATTTCAATGGTCAGTTTCACCTGTTGATGAAACTGGGAATCCTACGACTGTTTCTACGTTTCATCGCTCCCTCTTAAGTCAAAGTACGTTAGTGTGCATCGTGTGTCCATAACTCAGGTCCAGTTTAATCCAAATCATGCTCTGATACTAACTTGTAACGCCTTAAAAATTAGGGGTCGAGCAGATGCCTAACTCCTGAGTTCTAACGCATCACTTATGCAACATAGATAATGATGATTGAATGTTGTCCGTATAGTGCATTAAACATGAATAGAATTACACCAACTCAGCATATCATACTCCATAGACATTTAGATTACACGAGTGGAAGACTGTGATAAGTATATAAAACATATAAGTGATTGTAAGTCCCCAGAGCATGAGCATGTCACTAGGTTAAATAATTACAAGTATAGTTCCAAAATTCACAAAATGATACAATGTAGTGTCCAACTAGTTTGTAACCCTTTAATCCCGTCAACGTAACTCCAGGTCTACATAGACCCACTAGAGAGTTGCATATAGGAGAACTCCTCGTCATCATAAAAGTCAGGCTCCGCTTCGTAAGCATCGCCACCATCTGAACTAAACCAGAGTCTGGTTGGTGTTTTAAAACACTGTCCCAGAGTAGGAGTGAGTGATCAACTTAGTGGAGCTATAAGGCAAAGGTTAACATGTTATCAATTAAGTCAAGCAGCAATGATAAAGCAGTACAACAATCATGTCCTAAGTACTCTTGTTAATGCAGGAGTGATATGTTGTAACGATGCATGCCCTCGCCTGCACTCCCTCAGTGACATCATCTTATGGTCACGTATGACAAACTCCTTAAATGTGCGCTTCCTCGCCAAAGCACATGCAATGTGGTGCATAATCATGTTATCCAATATTTAATTAAGTTTATTCATGCAGTAGATTTGGGAAGCTAAGGTACCTCCCTTTACATCATATACCCAAACGATGATCCATCTAGGGTCGTCAATCTTAGTTCGTCACATACGATAGGCAAGTTCTAAGTTGTTAAGGAGAGGCTCGTCAGCTCAGCGAAGGCCTAGTTTATACTCGAGGTCACTACGGAAAGGCTCATTACCTTAGTGTAGTCCTAGTGTATACTCGAGGTCACTACGAGAGGCTCGTCACCTGATTGTAGGCCGACAGCTCGAATATAGTGTCCCATACCATCGTATTCGGCTCACGAGTTTAGGTTGCTCACTGGTCACTACGGGGAAGCTCGTCACCCCAGTGTAGGCCGACAGCTCAACCATAGTGTTCCATACCATGATCGCTGGTTTATGAGTCTTAGCAGATCGGGGTACCAAGGTTAAATAGGCTTTTCACTGGTAAGTTAGTACCTTAAATTCAAGCAGTAGTGTCCATACATGGTGAGCATACATTAGGTCAATCGAGTTACTTGACAAGCTCGACTGGTACGAGCGCACATTAAATTAATTGACATGGAGTGTGTAAGCACTCTGCGTGGCCTAACCACTGTCGATAATCATCGTACGACATGGATTCATCGAACGTATCCGTCGTGGCTAAAACAGTTTGGCCACCGATCGTAAACCGTTACTGATTGCCTGGACTACATCGTAGCTCCAATCACACTCCAAACAATAGCATTCATATGTGATAGTCAAAGACAACATGTGACAGCCAATCTAAATATAAATCTCATTTGAGCATTTCAACAAACAAATAGTACATGTGCTTTCATACATAGGCATTTCATCCATAAATCACATAGTAGTAAGACAGGTTACATAAAGGAAACTGTATCTATAGATAAGGGAATTGAGAATCCTATCTCAACGCCCTCATTATGTACATTTTAATGAGCATTTTCTCATTCAGGCATTTATCAAACACTTAGACTACATATATCACATACATGTAATATATTAGTTAAAACACATATTATAGCAAATCCTTCCGCATAAGAGTTGCCACATGTACAACAATCTTATATTATCAATAAGCAAATGTAGCAAGCACAAATCATAATTCTGTATTTATTCAAACATTTCAACAAACACATAGAATGCATTATATTCAACAAAGTTCATATATGTGTAATACATGAAAACCACCGCATCTAAGCACATGTGATAATAATCGAGTTAGTCATAAATCATTAACTGACATTGAAAGCTTTGAAAACCATAACCTAAATGTTTATAGTCCGCACCTTTCACCGGTAAACTCATATCAAACTCAGTTCGAACACTAAGTCTTCGTCTACGGCACAACGGCAACCTATAGCGTAAAATAGGTTAGCTATTTTACCATTTACTCTATTTGGATACCTAAAATAGATTAGGATTATGATTTCTTACCCAAGAATAGAATCAAAATCGCTAGTATAGCGATGCAGGTAGGATGATTCAGCACGTGGAGTGGCGAGATCGAATCCCGGCGACAAACCACAACTCTCTCTCACTTCTCCTCACTTTCTCTTCTCTTTTCTCACTTCTCTCTCCTAGGGTTTGAAATTTTGTATGGAATGAGAGAGGGGTGGGTTAAGGCCCTTATATAGGTCCAGAACTAATGTCAATGGCCCCAGGGCCATGGTATACTTAGGTTATATCTAAAGAGTGGCTGTTTCGGGTCAACGGAGCTCATGTGGAGACTCATTTTCTGCATACAGTCCAAAAAAAGTTCCCTAACAATGGATCTATGTTAGGTTAAGTTTTTGGTCCGATCGAATTTATGGATCGACCGCGGTGGACCTGTTTGAGTTTAATGATCATCGTTACTCGATCAGGGCCACAACTACACTGACATGTGTTGAAAATTTTTCCTGATCCGAGGGTGTAGTTGAGTTAGAATCTGACAGTCTAAAACCTTAAATTTGGCCCACAAGCGAATGGCCCAATTCACTTAAGTTTGAGTTCAGTTTCTAAAAATATTCCAATTTCTCACACACTTCGCTCCAGGCTCAAGTTGTATGTTTCTGGATACGTTGGGACTTGATTTCTGAGATGGTTACCAAGCCTAGTAAGGTAGTCATAACTGTATAGTTTCGCAGTAATCGGACTTTCGACGTGCGGTCCAGGTCCGATACGGAGTTTCAAGATGCTCCCGAGAGTAACTGGGTTGGATAAGGGGCCAGGATGACCTTGCCCAAAAGGTGAGCCATCGCTGGATGGTCCAGAGACCGGCGATGACCTCGCCAGTTCGGCGAGCCCTCGCCACCCAGCGGGCCAGGCCGGGCGGGCCGGCTCGGGCCGATGCATGTGGGGCCTAGTGTGGCCCACCCCTCCATGGTTGCTCGATTTTAAACCCTCCTAAACCCCACTTCCTTCATAAAATACCCTCCCAAGCTCTCCTTTTCTTCAAGTTCCTCTCAAAACCCCATCAAAATCTCTCCCCAGTCTTCTTCTTCTTCCATTTTCATGCACACTCAACCAACCCATCTCAAACCTTACCCCCCATTACTGTTTACACTTTCTTTTCTTCTCATTTGAGCTCCCAAATCCTTTTTTGGGATCTTAAGTGTGTGGAAGCTTCACCATTCTTCCTATTTCTCCCTTTCTCTCATTTTTCATGGCCCTCTTTGAGTTTATCACGGCCATATTTTCCATCTCCACCCTTCTTTCTTTGATAGGGAAGAAGAGAGCGCCCGTGGATGAAGCCGGGCCTAGCCACCCAATCCGTGCACGGAGGCCGAGAGGTGCCGCCGCGAGCACGACCACCACCCGTGAATTTCAGACCAAGCGGGACCTTGATCCTCGAGCTTCCATTGGAAGAACCTTGTTAGCGAAGTTATCTCATGGAGTCTATGAAGGCCGTAGGGTCCTTTTTGAGGCTCATGTTGATCTGTGGCTATTTGACGAGTTTCTGTTGTTGGAGCGTCTGGAAGGGGCTGGTTGGTGTCCCTTGTTTGAGGGCGAATATCGCGCCAATGCAAGCACTGTTCGAGCTTTTTATGCCAACATTCGTGATCCTTCGCTGGAGCCTCTGTAGTTCAAGATTCCTTAGGGAAGCGGTCGGGAGGCCACGGTCAACGTCGCTTTGATATCCCGACTCTTGAATGTGCCACTTGGTGAGGTGCATGTCAGTGAGAAGAATTTGAACAGTATGCGCGAGAGGGATCATCGCACCCGGCTCTTGTGTGGTCGTCTGGTCGAATGGCAGCCTAATAGAAGCCTTCTAGCTACTAACATGACGGACGACTTCCGCTTGCTTCACCACATGTGTACATTTAATGTATATCCAAGGTGGAGCAACCGCAGCGAGTGTACGCGCCTGATGGCAGATTTTCTGTATCAGGTGGGGCAAGGAGCGAAGCTATGTGTGCCGACGTACATTTTACGTCAGATTATCCTTATCGCTCGTTCGACTAGGAGGACCGAATCGCTCCCATTTGGCTGACTCATTTGTAAGCTTGCACATGAGTTTGGCTATCGGCTTAGGGCAGAAAAGTCGGTACCTGTTCGCCACATTAATCTGATGACTCTTAAGCAGATGGAAATTGGTCCTCGTCGACAAGCCTCAGAAAGTGAGGATGAGACAGAGAGCGATGAGGAAGAGAGTTATGGCGAAGGTAGAGCTGAGATTGAAGAAGAAATAGAGCAGGACGAGGAAGAGGTTGAGGCACAGGATACGAGTGAGAGTTCTCCTCCTGTGGCACCAGAGCAGAGCGCAGATCAGTCTGCCAGGGATGCTAATATTACTCAGCTTGAGGAAGGGCAAGCTATTCTATGCCAAGATATAGTGGATCTTCGAGGCCTTGTAAAGCATAAGTTTAAGAAGGTGACTCGAACTCTAAAGTATATCCTGTGTTGCTTGCAGGATAAGGGTGCCCCGCCTCCATCTCCTGATTCCGACGAGTAGCTGCAATTGTAGTCGTCATTTGCTTTGTTTTATGTTTACCGTTGTTGGCATAGTAGTTGGAAGTTGTTTGTTGTTTGCTGTTTTAGATGTTTGGTTCACATGCTTTCCCTGTCGTGATTCATGTAATGCTGCACTTCTTGTATTGCGACAAATTTTGTTAAATGGAACGCATGTTGTTTATCGATGAAGTTGTGCTGTGATTGTTGTATGGGTGGATTATGTGGATATAGAATCTTACAGGTTGCATCCTCTGTTGAATGTAGGGTATGCCTCCTAGGGGTTCGAAGACTTCGGCCCGTCTCTCTTTGATCGAGTCCCTTGTAGGGGTTCCTCCCCTGAGCGATAGCCAGACGGATCCACAGTCGGGCCCGTCTCATACTGCTGTTGGGCCGACACCTGTGATTCCACCTATGGCTCCTCCAGTCATGCCTTCGGTTCCTGAGCCGAACCGTGCATCTTCGTCTGCTCCGCCTTCTGATAGGTTTGAGCAGATGATGTTGTTGATGCGGCAACAGCAGATTCAGTAGCAGTAGCAGCAGCAGCAGCAACAGTTTGTCTTCCATGGCTGGCACTTTGCTTAGTCGGTGGGGGCGACTCCACCTGCTTCACCTATGCACCCATCTGGGAGCGCTAGTGCGAGCGGCACCTTTGAGCGATTTCATCGCTTACGACCTCCCACATTTGCGGGTTCTCATAGACCCGAGGAGGCCGAGTACTAGATTGATCGCATCTCTAAGATGCTGAGACCGCTGCACTATTCTGAGGTTGAGCAGGTTGAGCTTGCCTCCTTCATGTTTGAGAAGGAGGCCAGTTTATGGTGGGACAGTGTTCTTCACATTGTTGAGGAAGGATATGAGTGGTCGTGGCAGGCGTTTGAGGCACGCTTCCACGAGAAGTATTTTCTGGTTACATACCGACATGAGAAGGAGAGTGAGTTCCTTTGCCTCCGACAGGGAGGGATGTCGGTGACGGAGTATGAGAACCGGTTCACTGAGCTAGGTCGCTATGTTCCCTTGATTCTGGGTAATCAACCGATGAGGATGCGGCATTTTCTGAGGGATTGAGGCCTGAGATCAGATCGAAGATATACTGTGCTAGCATTTCTTCATATGCAAAGTTGGTGAGCATGTCCTTGCGAGCTGAGCAGGACGGGGACAGGTCATCCCATATGCGAGCACCTATGGTTCCTAGGCCGCGACCTGACTTTCAGAGTGCACCATTTCTCGGCAAGAGGCCGCGGGCAGATTCTCCTCCGAGGCGTTCAGCGCCGCCCGCTCAGTAGGTGCGAGCTGATCTTCGTTGTTCGTACTATGGGAAGATGGGGAATTTGGATCGTTCTTGCTTTTCGTGTATGTGGGATAGTGGTTTTACTCCATCGCAGAGGATTAGTCCTCCGATACCTCAGGTTATATCACCTCCACCTCTTCGTTCAGCGCCAGCTCATCCATCCTTCAGACCTGCTGTACCTAGCTTCAAGCCACCTCAGCGGCCCATGGTTCCTCCACCGAATCGCCAGCAGCAGGCTCGAGTTCATGCGCTCTCAGCTGAAGCGCCTGTGACTGACTTGGTGCAGAGATCCTTCGAGGTTACAGCGCACATTGAAGGTATTCCCTTTTCTATGTTGGTGAATATAGGGTCCACTACCTCTCTTATATCATATGCGGCAGTTAGGCATCTGAGTTTGAGCACTGTTTCTATGCAAGGAGTGACGCTCACTACCGCTACTGGGATCTCCTCCGCTATGAACAAGCGTTGTTTGGATTGCTTTATTGATCTAGGGAGTGGATCAATTCTTGTTGACCTTTTTATCGCACCTCTTTACCATTACGATGTCATCATGGGTATGGATTGGCTCACGAGGATGCGAGCAGAGATTGATTGTGAAGCGAGGTCGGTGACAATCCATGAACCTGAGGGTGAGACAGTTACTTTCCCAGTTCAGGTCAGTTACCCTTTTCGTCTTGGTTATTATACATCTCTGTTGGAGAGTATGGCTGAATCGGCTTTTGAAAGCACGCCTGTAGTTCGGGAGTTTGAAGATGTGTTTGAGTTGATTCCTGGATTACCCCCTCAGCGCGAGATTAACTTTACCATCGATCTCATGCCTGGTGCGGCACCCATTTTTTTGCCCACCTATCGTATGCCTCCAAGTGAAATGGAGGAATTGAGGAAGTAAATAGATGGTTTGTTGAATTTGGGCTTTATTCGGCCTAGTGTGTCTCCTTGGGGAGCACCTGTCCTGTTTGTGAAGAAGAAAGATGGTTCCTTGCGATTATGTATTGATTATCGTTGGTTGAATCAGGTAACTATGAATAATAAGTACTCTTTGCCTAGGATCGATGATTTATTTGATCAGTTGAAGGGGGCACGGTACTTTTCAAAGGTTGATCTGCAGTCAGGGTATCATCAGTTGCGCGTCAAGAATGAGGATGTGCAGAAGACCGCTTTCAGGACTAGCTTTGGCCACTATGAGTTCCTTGTGATGTCGTTCGGTCTCATGAACGCACCGGCCGTGTTCATGGATCTGATGAACAGGGTATTTTGGCCATTTTTGTTCTGATTCGTCATTGTCTTTATCGATGACATCTTGATATATTCTGCGAGTCGGGAAGAGCATGAGGAACACTTAAGAACGGTCTTGGATACTCTTAAGAAGAATCAACTTTTTGCGCAGTTCAAGAAATGCGATTTCTGGAAAGAGAAAGTCAAGTTCCTGGGACATGTGGTGTCCAAGGAAGGGATAGTTGTCGATCTTGCCAAGGTAGCTGCAGCAGGCTATTATCGACGCTTCATTCAAGACTTCTCAAAGATAGCTAGACCGTTGTCTCAGTTGACACAGAAAGATTTGAAGTTTGCTTGGAATGAGAAAGCAGAGATAGCTTTTCAAGAGCTGAAGGACAAGTTGACGTCCGCCCCTGTGCTAGTATTGCCAGAGCAAGGGGTTAAGTATACGATATATACTGACGCCTCTCGCGTTGGCCTGGGTTGTGTCCTTATGCAGAAGGACAGGGTGATTGCTTATACATCCAGACAGTTGAGGAAATACGAAGAAAATTACCCTACACACGACCTGGAGTTGGCAGCTGTCATTTTCGCATTAAAGCTCTGGAGACATTACCTCTACGAAGAGGAGTTCGAGCTCTTTTGCAACCACAAGAGCCTTAAATATATTTTCACATAGCGTGACTTGAATATAAGGCAGCACCGATGGATGGAAACATTGAAAGACTTTAAGTTCGATATTTCTTACCATCCGGGCAAGGCGAACCTTGTGGCAGATGCGTTGAGTCACAAGAAGACTATTGAGTTTGCGGCTCTGCTAATGATAGCAGAATGGGATATGTTGGAGTTTGTGCGAGACTTTGAGCAGAAACTTACGGTGGAAGAGCCGTATGAGGTTATTGCACACATTCATGTACAGCCCCTCATCGACGAGAGGATCGTTACAGCTCAAGCAGATGATGAGTTTTTGGTGAAAATGAGAAAGCGTGTTGGTGCAGATGAGAACTCCGAGTGGAGTGTTAGTGCAGATGGGAGCCTACGACTTCGTGGCCGGTTATGTGTCCCAGACATTCCTGACTTGAGACAGGAGGTTCTCGAGTCAGCCCACACTTCTAAGCTTGTGATGCATCCTGGTAGCACGAAGATGTATCAAGATATGAGAAGGTCTTATTGGTGGGACAACATGAAGGTTCACATTGTTGAGTATGTGTCTCGTTGTCTCACGTGCCAGCAGGTCAAGGCAGAACATCGCCGACCTCCTGGGTTGCTTCAGCCCATGCCCATAACAGAATGGAAGTGGGACTTCATCTCTATGGACTTTATTTCTAGGTTGCCAAGAACGAGGAAGGGACATGACTCTATTTGGGTGATCGTCGACTGATTGACGAAGTCGGCTCATTTCTTACTGATCAGAGTCACAAACTCTGCAGACGAGTTGGCTAGATTGTACATCAAGGAGATTGTACGTCTGCATGGAGTTCCCTTGGAGATTGTATCTAATAGAGACACACGTTTCACATCTATCTTTTGGACTCGTATCCAGGAAGCGATGGGTGTGAAATTGAAGTTTAGCACCGCGTTTCATCCGCAGACAGATGGGCAGACGGAATGTGTGAATCAGATTCTAGAAGACATGTTCGAGCTTGTGTTTTGGATTTCAAGGACAGTTGGGATGATTGTCTCCCTTATGCAGAGTTCGCGTATAATAACAGTTTCCAGGCTAGTATCGGCATGGCTCCCTATAAGGCATTGTATGGTCGTTCGTGCAGAGCACCGCATTGCTGGGCAGAAGTTGGCGAGCGTAGTTTGATTGGCCAGGAGTTGGTGCAGGCGACTTCAGAAAAAGTTGACATTATTCGACGTCGACTTCTAACAGCGCAGAGTAGGCAGAAGAGTTATGCTGATACGAGGTGGCGACCGCTTGAGTTTGAGGTTGGAGACCATGTATATCTTAAGGTTTTCCCTATGAAGGGAGTTCTGCGGTTCGGTAAGAAGAGAAAGCTCACGCCGAGATTTATTGGTCCATTTTTAATTCTGGATCGAGTGGGAGCGGTAGCATACCGCCTTGCTTTTCCCATGTCACTTGTAGGCGTGCATAACGTATTTCATGTTTCTATGCTGAAGAAGTACATTCCTAATCCTTCGCATATCATCAGTTGAGAGCAGGTGCAGTTGAGCGAGGATGCCACATATGTACTGCGACCGACGCGTATTCTAGACAGGAAGGAGCAGGTATTGCGTAGCATGGTTATCCCTCTTGTGAAAGTACTATGGACGCATCATAGTGAGGAAGAGGCCACTTGGGAAACTAAAACTGAGGTCCGAAAGAGCTACCCTCAGATCCTTGAGAAATATGAGAAGGTACGAATTTCGAGGATAAAATTTTTCTTTAAGGGAGGTATATTGTAATGACCCAGAAAATTTCGTGCCAAAACCCGAGTACTACCTCTATTTTCCTTAGAAGCTATTTGTGAGTTAATTAGTGCTAAACTCGATTGCTTGTGAAATTAGCATCAATCACTTTAAATTTGATCTGTATGCTTCAAAACTTATAGAATCGTTAGCGCTATGTTACTCTGAAATCTAGGATTCATTGCTAAATCCAATTGCTCTTGGAAATTTTTGGAAACTTTGGATCGGACCTGGACCGCGCGTCGAAAGTCCGATAGCGATGATCTTAGTCAGTATTGGTCACCATGTTGGACTTGGCCATCACCTCAAAAATCAAGTCCAGATGATGTTCTGGGTCGATTTGATTGAGTCCGGAGTGAAGAGTATGAGAACGGTGAGAAATTAAATGTGATTTTATGAAATCTGAGTCGTGTCGCTTGCGCGATGATTTTAAGCAATCTGACCGTTGGATTCTGACCCAATTTCACCCTCTGATCAGGGAAGATGGCCCAGGCATGTCATAGTGCTTGTGGACCTAATCGAGTTTCGGTGACCGTTGAATCGAGTGTGGTCCACCACGGCTGATCTGTAAAGCCGATCGGTACGAAAACTCAGCCTGACCTAGATCCATGGTCAGTGAGCTTAAGTCCGACCGCACGTGGAGAAAGGACCACCGGAAGTGTTCCGTTGGATCGAGAGAGGCCTGTTTTGGTTATAACTTAAGTATACCTTGGCCCTGGGGCTATTTTCATCAATGTTAGGCCTATATATAGACCTTAAAACCCTAGCTCTCTTTTCTATACGAATTTCCTAACCCTACCTAAGAAAGAGAGGGGAAAAGAGAGAGAAAGTAAGAGAGAAGTTGGTGAATCATCCTTAGATTCTTTCCTATTACTCTACATCCTTAAACCATCACTTTTGAATCGTTATTTCGGCGATTCTGAGTCTATCCTTGAGTAAGTTAACCTAACCCTAATCTGTTTAGAGCTTAGAAGAGTATATGTGTTGTCGTAGCTCATTTCTATTCTTGCCTTAGGTTATCCTGTCGCCGTTGACGAAGACATATCGTCTGAATCAGTTCAGTACTCTATTTCTGGTTTAAGGTGCAGACTTTAATCGTATAGGTTATGGTTTTCAAGGCTTTCAATGCCAGCTAATGGTTTATTCTTGTTATGGATGAGATTTCACATGCCAAATGCTATGTCTATTTTGCGTTCCTGATATCCATGTGTTATATTGAAATTTGTGTATTCTATGTATATGTAGAAAGTACCGTATATGTATAAAATATGAACATGTGTTTGCCATGATTATTTGTCGTGTATTTGTGCTAGATGCATGTGTGACAACTCCTTGGCAAAAGGAATTGTCCAAATGCGTGTATTTCAACATACGTCATGTATGTTGAACTATGTATTCTAAGTGTTTGTAGAAATGTCTGAATGACTTAAAGTGCAATAAATTATACTATTTGCGGGCGTTGAGAAGTGATTCTCAACTCTCCTATTGTGGTGTATGATTTCCTATATGCAAGTCACATTCATCGTTGTTTAACTTCAAGTATTACTTATGTTCAAATCCATGTTAAGTTGATATTCTTCAAATGCTCACATGCTATATGATTTGAAGTGTTGTTCCATTACTGTTCTAAATTGTATATGCATAGCTGTTATATTGGAATGTGTTTGGGACTATGAACAGTCCAGGAAATCAGTAATCGGCCTTGAGTTCGTGGCTGAGGTCGCTTTCACCACGTAGGACGTGATTTGACGAACCCGAGTCGTATTAGAGTTGTCGGCATTGGTTTGGCCACACGGAGTGTTTGCGCACTCTATGTCGTTCAACCTAACGTGCGCTCGTGCTAGTCGAGTTCACCAAGTAACCCGATTGTTCGATGTATGTTCACCATGTATAGACGCTATTGCTTGAATCTAAGGTACCAAACTTACCAGTGCAAATCCTGTTAACCATTGTACCTTGATCCACTAAGACTCATGAGCCGGACATGGTGGTATGGGACACCATGGTCGAGCTGTCGGCCTACGCTGGGGTGACGAGCCTCCCCGTAGTAACCAGTGAGCAACCAAACTCGTGAGCCGATTATGGTGGTATGGGACACTATATTCGTGCTGTCGGCCTACATTGATTGGTGACGAGCCCTTTGTAGTGACCTCGAGCATACCTGGATACCGCATTGAGGTGACGAGCCTTATTGTAGTAACGAAGGTATGATAGGCGTGCATTGATTGGTGACGAGCCCTTTGTAGCGACCTAAAACCATATGATCGTATGAGATGATCTAGGACTGACGACCCTAGAATGGATCACTATTTGGAAATTGATATGAGGAAGGTACCTTAGCTTCCCAATCCTGTTATATGAAAAGGACTAATAACAACTTGAAAATCATGTTCATGCACAGCATTTGCATGTGCCTGGAAGAGGTGGAGCACTTGAGGTGGTGTCATGCGTAACGTAAGATGAAGACGCTGAGGGTGTACGCGCGAGGGCATGCATCATTCTACATACATCCTTGCACTAACAAGAGTACTTAGGACATGTTTGATTGTTCTGTTTTATCATTACTGCTTGATTGAATTGATAACATGTTAACCTTTGCTTTATTGTTCCACTGAGTTGATCACTCACTCCCACGTTCTGGGACGGTGTTTAAACACCCACCAGACTCTGTCTTAGATGCAGATATTGATGCGACCCCTGAGGCAGAGCAGGAGTTCGAGGATGATGAGGCTGCATTTTCTTTCATGCAGTTTTCAGGCGGGTTCTTATGAGCCATGTCCTCATGCGCGGGAATTCTAGGATTTCTTTTTAGGAATAGATGATGTCATTTAATACTTGTAATTTTGATAGTAACACTTGTAAGTATGACCTGGTATGTATATGTATTTCAGGGATTTGCATGTGTACGCATATATTTCTTTAAGTCTTCCGCTTGCGTCTATCACTTATCCCTGAATTATGTTTGTAGTTTGGCTTAATCTATTCTATGTTTTTATGCACTCATACAGACAACATACATCCATCATTCAATATGTTGCATAAGTGATGTTTTGGAACTCGGGAGCTGAGTTATGCTCGACCCCAGAATTTCAGGGTGTTACACCGTGTCTCGTGCGCTGATGCAATACCCAGGCCAGGAGTTGTGAGCCTGCGTATATTTCAAGGAAACACTGTGCATCGTAAATTCTTAGAGAATCTCTACCCAATCTATCACATCAATCAATCAAGTACAAGCAAGTACTCAACCCATACCTAGCCCATCCCCCTCTTACACAACCCATCCCCAAAATCAACTCTCTCTCTCTCTCTCCACCCATCCCAATCTTACACCTCACCATCCCTCTCTCCCATCCATCCCATCCCTTTCATCCCGTCACCTCTCTCTCTCTCTCATTCTATACCCATTCCCCAAGCAACCCCAAGAGTGTGGACGTCCAAGCTTTCTAAGGAGAGAAAAGAGAGAACCCCAAGTGTGGCCCACTCCCTACCACCCAATCTCTCATCCTAGCCATCTATACTTCAACATCCTCCATCAAAATCAAAGCCAATGAGCTAAGGAATCCAAGGGATCAAGAAGGAGTGCAATCGGTGGGTGATTTTAGGATATCCACTGTTGATTTTCATTTGATGACCCACTTGTGATGGGACCCATTTTTATGTATGTGTTGTAAACAAAGAGGGGTCCATAGTGGCAGGGTCCCTCCATGACTCTCTCTCTCTCTCTCTCTCTCTCTCTCTCTCTCTCTCTCCCTCTCTTTCGTTTCTTTTAGTGTTGATGTGGCCGTGTGGCCCACCCGAACAGACCCCACCATGAAGTATGTATTTTATCCATGTTGTCCACTGAGCGGGCCCATCTAGCAGTCTGTTTAGACGGGCCTGATTGGAGGAAAACACAAATATCAACTAATCCAAAATTATGTGGGTACTCTTATGGCACCCATTGATGTACATGTGATATCCACTGTCCATTGCTTAGAAGGTGGGATCCACCATAATGTATCTAGTTCATATCCACCTGTCCAACGTTTCTGGATGGTGGGGACCCACCTCATGTATGTGTTATATACACGTCGCCCGTCCGTTTTTGGATGTGGGACCCACCCCACATGTGATGCACGTGTGGGGGTGAGGCCCACCTTGAGATATGTATTGTATATCCAGCCGTCCATCTGTGTGGGAGATGGAAACAGATTAGCTGGAGCACCTCACACCAGCTAATAACTACTGTATTAACATCAGCGGTGGGTCTTGATCATGAGGTGTGTTATATCTCAACCGTCCATTTAGACGGTGGGCCAGTAGGCCACACCAGCAACTACAATTGTTGTATTACGTAAAAAAGTTCTGTGGGACTACCATGATTGTATTTGTTATATCCTAACCGTCCATTCATCTGGACGTCGACCCCACTCTAGCAATATGGTTGCTGTTGACGTCAGCAAGTTAGGTGGGTCTGATCATAATGTATGTGTTCTATCCCATCCTATTGTTGTATCCCAACCGTCCATCCACTCTGTGAGCTCATCTTTAGGCTGGAGACGAGAAATGAGACAGATCTGTCTATCAAGTGGACCACACTGCAAAAATCAGTGGAGGATTGAACGTCTACCATTGAAACCCGTTTGGGATCACATGAGTCTTGGATCAATATGAAATTCATTTTTCCTCTTAATTCAGGTCTTTGTGACCTTGTGAATAGATTGGATGGAAAATAAACGTTATGGTGGGCCCCTGCCTTGATGATGTGTTGTACATCACACCGTCCATTACTGGACGGTGCTATGTGGGCGCACCATGATGTATGTATTTTATGCCAACGCCATCCATCGTCGGGCCCACCTAATGTATGTATTTTATCCCTGCTATCCACGTGGGACCCAGGTGATGTAAGTGTTTTATCAGGGTCGTCCGGACTGCTGGACGTGCAGCCCACTTGATGTAGGTGTTTGTAACACCCCGCACTTTCAGTACTCAAGTGTTACCATGAATTTAACCTATTATGTACAGATATACGGCACCTATGTAGCCAACCTAACCCTACATCCATCCTCCAATATGAATCAGACCAATTAAGAATGATCTCCATCTATAAATCAAGTCATCCGACCGTTGATCATGTGGTCTAATATGTGTACTTTCACTTGACTAAATTGGTGAATAACTCTTTATCTATAATGATTTGGATGTAAATCCTTTTGTAAGAATTGTTTAGAAATGGGCATAGAACCATGTAGAACCATTAGATTTCACAAAACTCATAGATCAGCAATAATTGTGAAAATGCCATTAACATAGACCCCCGAATTCTAGATCACATAGTTCCCATGATCCTTTTCATGTGAAAATTTATATCAGCCCGATTATCATAAATTAACCATACACGTCGAATTTTAGCCCTTAGATCGTAGTAAATCAGCTACTTGGCCTCTACATCCATCCGTACACTGAAATCGAGATTCTGACCCGTTCATCTTGTTCACCCCACATGAATATGCTTAACCCACCATTAAAATTACAATCCAAGGAACTTACATATGTGAACAAGTCACTCGAATCTAACAGTATATGTGCCATACCCCTAATCACTCCAGAAACACACCTTATGACCATCCATTTACGAAACTGACCGTACATCCACTGACATACATGGCCAGAGTGCTAACCATCAAGTTTCCTTATTATTAACAAGTCATCTGACTATCCATCATGTTTGGATCCGCCAAATGGGCCGTGTAAACATCATGGCAAACCGATCATCATGAAGATCTTAAGGTTTAGGTCCAAACTGCCCGCTAACTTGTTAATAAGAGGAGTACAAATATTATTTTAGAATTTTAAAATATATTAGCTATTAAAAGAGAATCTTAGTCATTCTTGAGAGATCAGGGCTTAAATTTGGATGGCGGAAAGAGTATGAAAATTAAAGATCACCTATCAATTTTCATCACATTTGGACGGTAGATTCATGAGTTAAGGATGGCAGAAGTTTTAAAAAAGAAAAGGGGTAGAATTATAAATAAGGTAACACCACATGCATGACATTTTGACGAGAGTTACAATTTAAGTTTTAACGGTGAGTATTCTCGCTACTCGACGGGACCATGCGGTCCACTTGATTAACTAAACTACTCCATTTTCAACAATGTCCTAAATTAATGTAACAAACTGGATAGACGGAATGGATCCCTCGAAAGGACATCACGAGGGACCCCACCTGATGTCATAGCCAATATGCATCTATGTTACGTGTTTGAACAGAGACTAATGAGCATTTGTACAATGAACTGATCAAATGTGTTGTTGCCCACCTGGAACTTAGAATTACCCTATATTTAGATCCCTAGGACCCTTTTTCAACCGTTGATGTTCAACTTCGAGGTGATCTGACCAGTAGACTAACTAGAATATGCAATTAGAGCTAAAAACAAGTGAAAATTGGGGGTATGGCCCACCTAGACCTTGGATCTGCCACATCTTTAGTCAAGATGGCTTAGTTGAGTTATGGAACATCACGGACAGTGGGGATTATGAAAAATAGTCTTGTGGGCCCCACTTTGAGGCAGTGCGTGTGCACCGAGGTCGTGCACTCGAAGTGCACTAGACCTGTCGCCAAATGAGGAGAGAACTCTCTTCCTTCGGCCTTCAGCAGCAGAAGTACACCTATCTGTTTGATCGATGGCCCACCATCTGGGCCCCACATTGACGGTCCAAACCATCCATCTTATTGAGTGGGGGGTGACGACCAAAATCATGGTCGATCCACTAAGTATTACACGCATGTGTGCACATGAGATCCGACGCAAGCAGGACCCGAAAACACATTGTTTCTAGAAATGGAAACTATCTCCTACTACTGCCAGACTGGTGATCCACGTGAGAGGGAAACCTCCAATCCCGGCCCTCAATTTAGGCACATCTCAACCATCCGTTGCTGTTCATACAGATCATGGTTTTCTATGGAAAACCGGTGCCAAAAACCACCATTTTACTAGCTATTTTAAGAAGTTGGATGGTGGAATCGATCCTAGCCATTCATTGCTTATCAGACGGTTCTGAGAGGCCTAGGGCTTCAAGAAAAAGTCATATATAGCAAAGGAGTTGGTGCTCTAACCCTTATGGCCGCACCTGAGAAAGAACTGTCCGTTTTTCTTCCTCCTTCAAAACCACCACTCAAATCTTCTCCAAGCTTTGAAAGAGCTTATCTGGAAGCTTTCTACGACCCATACGAATCATCAGAAGGAAACAAATTGGAGGTAGAAGCAACATTTCCAAATCTGCTGTTAATGCTCCATCTCCTTCCTCGTCTGCAGACAACTACCATTCAAGTTGCGTGGCCACCGAGCGTACATCAAATGGGCCTTTCGAACCTCATTCAATCACAGATAATCATCCCAGAATAGTTTGGGTTACTGTGGTGAAAATCATATCAATGCAGTGTGGATGGTGGCTTGCCGCACCATGTCGGGCCACATCGATTCGAGACCGAGTTTGGTCTAAGTAGGGTGGATCTGACTCATTCCTAGTCTGGTCCAGGCTTCCTGCTGGGCCTTTAAAGAAGTTAGAAAAAAATCAGAAAAGGAAGTAGAGAAGGAATCAGATGGTGACCCGAGATTGCTACAACCCGACCGAGTCGTGGTTGGGAGTGGTGCGTCTGGGCACTTCTAGTCTAGCTTGTCCTAGCCAAGGGATTGCTGGAAGTCCAACAGAAGTATGAAGGAGAAGATAGAAAGAAAAGGAAGAAAAGAAGAATACGAAGAAGGGAGTCAGAGAGAGGGTGTGTGGTTGGTTGTCCTCTTGTAACTCCACACCGATCGAATCATGACTGGTTCGAGTCCAGCAGTGTTACTGGAGTTCCAACAGAAAGAAGAGGAAAAGGAGAAGAAGAAAGAGAGAGAGAGAGAGAGAGAGAGAGAGAGAGAGAGCATGAAGGGGATGGTTGCTAGTTGTGTTGAGCCGAGTCAACTTGACTTGAACCAAGTCAACCTAGGTGAGTCCACCTTCTCCTTCCATATTTAAATTATTTCGATCATAGATATCACTGTTGCCATCACTATCATCATTGGGATTGTTAATTCTATATGCGAATAGCCATTAGTAAATTACCTATATTAATGTTAGTTATTACATGCAAAATATCATTATTAAATATTAGAACTTATTTTGTCAACCTTAAGTATTATCATTGGTGATTAGGGCATACTATTTATTTCATTACAATAGCTATTAGTGCTTTGTTAACTAATATTAAGTATACTGCTAATATTAATAATCATTTTAAAATCTTTAGTGTTATTAGCATTACGATCAATTATACATCATTAGCCATTATAGGATTACTATTAGTAATGTTATTAATAATGTTATTACATCCATTAGAAATTTAATCTTAAAATTTATCCTAGAACTAAACTTAAGAATGAAACCCTAAGACCTAGGTAATCTAAATCCTAGGTTAAGACCCTAACCCTAAATAGTGTATAAGCTTGGGTCTAATTTTATAACTTTGTAATTAATGGTAGGAATTGATTCTAATGAAGCACACATTTCTTAGCGATGGTGTAGGCGGTTCAAACATAAGGTGAGGACTCACCCTTTGAGCTTCTCACTTAAATTCATTGATCTAATCATGGATGTTGCCTTAATCCTTTTCATTCAGTATCTCCTAAGTTACTTGATTTTGTTACTTAACTTATTATGTGAATATGTGAATATGATAACGTTTGCACACCTGATTCCTGTGGTAGATAATGAACATATCTCTTTAATTATAACATGCATAAACGATTTGGTGATAACATGCTATCTTTAGTCGTACATTTTTAATTAACTATATGTTGGTCGGTTACGATTGAGTGATGTAGTGAATGAACCTGTCCCAAACTCACCAACTTGCAGTCCATATATCACACTTTGCCCTACATGGCTTGGGCCGCATACTTGCCCTACGTGGCTTGGATTGTTACTTGCCCTTCGTGGCTTTGATGGGTCGTTGGTGCCCTTTTGTGGCTTAATGGTTATATTCGCATATCTTGTTGGTTTCCTCGCCATCTTGCGATGTTCAGTCGTACCATGCTTTCCGGGTGGAGCGGGTGTTCGCTTAGCAATTTCCTAGCCATCTTGTAGTGTTCATGTACTATATGATTTTCAGGTGGTTTAGAGTTTATGTGTTGTTTGTCTCTTCATCTTAAGGTGTTTAGTCATGCCATGATTTTCAGGTGGTCTAGAGTTATGTGTTGTTTGTCTCTTCATCTTGCAGTGTTTAGTCGTGCCATGATTTCCGAGTGGAGCAGGTGTTCGCTTAGCGATTTCCTAGCCATCTTGCAGTGTTCATGTACGATATGATTTTTGGGTGAAGTAAATGTTTGTTTGTTGGTTTTCTAGTCATCTTGCAGTGTTCAGTCGTACCATGATTTCGGGGTGGAGCTGAAGTTCACTTATCGATTTTCTAGCCATCTTACGGTGTTCATGTACGATATGATTTTCGGGTGGTCTAGAGTTTGTATGTTGGTTTTCTCTTCATCTTGTGGAGTTCAGTCGTACCATGATTTTCAGGTGGAGTTGAAGTTCGCATATCGATTTTCTAGCCATCTTGCGGAGTTCAGGTACAATAGGCTTCTTGGATGAAGTAGAGGTTTAAAGGTTGGTTTTCTATTCACCTTATTAACTTCACTTGTACCATGATTTCTGGGTGGAGCTGAAGTTCGCTTATTGATTTTCTAGCCATCTTGCGGAGTCCACGTACAATGTGATTTCGGGTGCAATAGAAGGTCGTATGATTGAGTATTTGATTTTTTTAATGTATTCATTTATGTTGCGATTGCTATTATATTCTGCTTATGATGAGATTATGTTGACTTACTAAGATTTTGAGTATATGTTCATGATTATGAAGTGCCCTATTTAATATATCCATTTTCATGACTTGCAGTCTATATTGGAATATGAATGATGAGTGTGCAATCTTGGAGGGTGCTCCTCACTGTGATAGCCATTGACGCTATCAAATCGTAACAGTTGATGCAGGTGTAGAGCGAGTCGATGTTGTTCAGTGGGTGCTAGAGCAGATCGGGTAGCTAGGGAGCTAGACGGGGTTCATGCAGCCCATATAGAGCTCCATCGTTAAATGATACATTTTTGTTCCTATTTAATGAATTTATATTTGGAATTGTATAAGTCTTGCATGGGCATTACATTTGAAAATTTGGTGATGATCAGAATGTTTTTATTTAATGCATGGTTAATTCTAGCTTCGTTGCTGTTAACTCTGATTTATGATAAGCGGTTCAAGTTTACACTGAATTTTTGAGGTTAACACTCAGGTTTTTGGGAAACGGGTCATATACTCGAGTCCTAAAAACACAGGGCGTAACAGTGTTGTACACCCATGCTATTCTTCTGGTCAGCCCATTTGGAATGTGCAGGGACCACCCCAATATGATGTTTTTTTATGGCCCATTAATGAGGCCCCATATGACGTATTTGTGGCCCATTGATGAGGCCCAATATGATGTATTTGCGGCCCATTTGGTGAGGCCTAATGTGATGTATATGAGGCCCCATATGATGAGGCCCGATGTGATGTATATTAGCACATGAGTGAGGCCCTTGTGCGAGGCCCAAAGTGATGTATATGAGGACCGATGTGATTGTGATTCCACCATGATGTATGTAATGATGTTTATGATGGGTCATGCCTTGAGAGCAATGATGGTTAAATGTCCACATTATAACTCTCCCTAGGGCCCATTGTTAGGCTCATTCTCACCTCCCCTTAGTGGGCTAACCCAAACCGTTGGGCCCTTATGATTGTTCAGCCCATTCTTAATATGTGTAGGCCAGCTAGGCCCATCCTTGATATGAGGAGAGTACATCATTATCATATAACATGCTTAGTATAGCTTTACGATCCATGTCCATGAGCATTATATGTATGCTTGATATAAGAAGTGATTGATCATAGCACATACTATTTGACGGATTATTATGGGACTCCCTGATAGGAAGAGTTACCCACATAAGCGTACGGTACACGCAAAATTGCTACATGACTGGATAGTATGATTCATGCATCTCGCATTTGTGTGATATGATTTATATATACCTTAGCAACATCAAGGCCATAGCCTCCACAAGCATATCGTGGATGGCAGGATTGGAAACTAGAAATAATGTTATTAGTATCGGGGTACCATAAATGTCCCTGGGTGAAAATCCCTAAACCTAATAGTACCAAAGGATGACTCCAACGTGAAGACCGAGTAGATACATGAGCACAAGAGGGCCCTATACCAGTAGGCCATGTCTCTCACTGTGTCGTAGTCGATTGAAAGGGGGTATAGCCTTATCCGCCCGAGGGTAGAGGGCATAACTAAGCTAAGTTTGACCAGCTCATAAATGGGTTCGCTATCGATGTGTTAGGCCGATATTGGTAGGTGGATAATGAGGTCTCTTCCACTTGCATGGTTGCGCGTCCAGTTGGCAGCGATCTGGTGTATAGTGTACTAGACCCCAGTAATGAGGATTCAGATGAGATTTAGTACACTTGAGTTGCACCTCGCATATGACATTGGCCCTGTAAGCCTTGTATCGCATAGCCTTGGTATGGCTGATAACATTCATGTCTCGCATTGTATGGCCTTGGCATGGCCAATAGCATTCATGCCTTGCATCACATAGCCTTGGTACGGCTGATGACATTCATGGGCTTACCAGCATTTCTACATTACTCTGATATTACATACTTGCATTTCTACCATACACATACACTTTCACCACCCTCTAAGCTTTCTATAAGCTTATGCATGACTGTTGCGTGTAGGTGACGCTAGGCCGTAGCTGAGCTGGAGCAGGAGTGTGCCGTAGAGCTTCTGAAGTTTATCATTATTATCATTGTATTTCACTCTATGCGCATTGTACTTAAGTTTTGATCATAGTGGATTTTTGTGATGGTGTTCTTGTTATCGTTTGTGGGTTATGCTTATAGTTATGCTTATTACAAATCAAATTCATGTTCAAAATCCTCCTTGTAGGATCCCAGGATTGGAACCTGGTATATGGGTGATGGGAGCCGAGAATGGGATACTATGGAGGCTGTTGGCGCCGGATTTGGCAATCAAGAATTTTGTGAGCCCGGTTTCTGAGTTTGGGCCATGACAGAAGTTGGTATTAGAGCATAACTTGGGAATAACCGAGAACAACATCACATGTTTACTATAATCTTAGGACAATTAGTTCCTGAGTGCGTAACTTTCTAGTTTAGTTCCCTAACTCTAAGCCTTCGAGGGTTCTAAAGGTTGATAGGTGCCTTTATTCTTTCCTATAAGACATGCCGCCCAAGAGACCGACCTGAGCGACTCCCGCTCCACCACCTATGACTCTTTCTCTACCACTTACGACTCCCACTCCACCACCGAAGGTCCCTGATCCCCCGCCTGAGGATTTCTCTCCTCTACCTGAGACCGGTGTAGATCCAACTGTACCCGTGAGTGCTGCCCAGTCATAGCAGATGTTGCAGGCTGTGACAGCCACCCTCTAGGGGTAGGGTAGGCAACCATTGTTACGTCAGCCTAGGAAAAGCAGGAGCATGCAAGCGCCCTTCTTCAAGACTTCCGACAATTCGATCCCCCGCGCTTCCAGGGCAAGCCAGACCCAACAGCAGCCAAGAGATGGTGCTCTGAGGTGGAGAAGATTTTTTATATGATGGGATGTACTACCCAACAGCAGGTCCGATTAGTAGTGTTTCTTCTCCAGGGTGAAGCCGAGCACTGATGGACCTCCGTTACCTGTACTGGGGGGCCTAATTTCGTTTGGACATGAGAGGATTTTATAGACCATTTGACCGACAGTATTTTGCTGACACATTTGACAGCAGCGAGCATTAGAGTTCAAGACCCTAGTGCAGGGAGATATGTATGTGGCATAGTACGCGGCTCGTTTCGTGGCACTATTGAGGTTCGCGCCGTATTTGGTTGATGATGAGGAGCGGAAGGCTCGCCATTTCCAGAACAGATTGTGTTATGGTCTCTGACGTCGTGTTGTTGGGCGTGAGCTCCCGAATTTTGAGGTGATAGTATGGAGGGCCCAGACTTATGAGACTGAGTGGGTTGGGATGCAAAGCGATCGAGATTAGAGAAGAGACTAGAAGAGGTAGGCCACCTCTGGTAGCTCCCAGCAGCATCAACGGCCATAGAGGAAAAGGAGCCACCCATCCGCTAGAGCACCAATAGTACCTCCAGCGTCACCCAACAGGCTATTTACAGGGACTTGTTTTGGATGTGGTGGGACATGGCACCACAGGCATGAGCGCCCCCACCCTCAATAACTACAGCCGAGAACACCTTAAAAGCCTTCACAGTAGCAACAATGACCGTAGCTACCTCCACCGTTGAGGCCCCATCCACAGCCGAGATAGCAGTACAGGCCGCCATAGCGGCAATAGTAGTAGTAGCAAAAGTACCCTCAGAGGGGACATACACCTCCCCAGTCAACTCAAGCTAGGTTCTATGTGGCTCAGCAGGACCCGCAATCATCTGGAGGAGTCGTTGAGGGTATACTTCCAGTCTCTGCATGCATCACTCGAGTTTTGTTTGATTCTGGTGTATCGCACTCCTTTATATCTGAGGATTTTTGTCGATCGTCTGGATTGCCGGTAGAGTTTGCTAGTGAAGGGTTAACCGTATCGACGCCCTTAGGGAAGACTACTGTGTTAGGCTGCTTCTGTTCATCTTGCCCCGTGTTGGTGGGAGAGATTTTCTTAACTACTGACTTGTTTGTGTTGCTGATGTCAGATTTCAACATTATCCTAGGCATAGATTGGCTTGCCGAGTACCACGCCATCTTAGACTGCTCTATAATGATAGTCACATTCTGTATACCATGCTTGTTGCAGTTCCAGTTCATTGTCGAACCCAGAGGAGAGCGGTTGTCTTGTTTGATGTCATGTGCCTAGAGAAGCCCATAGCAGTGAGTGTCGATCAATTGCTTGTGGTTTACAATTTTCCCAATGTATTTCAAGAGATTCTAGGTTGCCGCTGCACTAGCATATTGAGTTCCAGATTGATCTTGTGCCTAATACCACGCCTATCTCGAAGGCCCCGTATCATATGGCACCGATGGAGTTGCAAGAGCTGCAGCGGTAGTTGGATGAGTTGCGTGAGTTGGGTTTCATTCATCCGAGCAGTTCGTTGTGGGGAGCACTGATACTATTTGTCAGGAAGAAGGATGGCTCGTTGAGGCTCTGTGTGGATTACCGCGAGCTCAACCGAGTCACGATAAAAAAATAAGTATCTGCTTCAGAGGATTGATGATTTATTTAATCAGCTGAAAGGTGCTCAATTCTTTTCGAAGATTGACCTACATTCCGGTTATCATCAGATTCGGGTCCGAAAGGAGGACATTCTGAAGACAGCTTTTAGGACACGCTATGGTCACTTTGAGTTTCAGGTCATGTCCTTCGGACTGACCAATGCGCCCACGATCTTCATGTAGTTAATGAATGAGGTCTTCCATCCTTATCTTGATCAATTTGTTGTGGTCTTCATTGATGATATTCTGATATATTCAAGGACCTGCGAGGACCATGAGCAGCATATGGAGATTGCATTGCAGACCCTCCATACCCACCAGCTATATTCGAAGCTGGAGAAGTGTGAGTTTTGGCAGGAGGAAGTGAAGTTCCTCGGTCATGTGGTGATGAGGGAGGGTGTCACAATGGACCCCTCGAAGGTTGATGTAGTGCGTCAGTGAGGCCAGCCCACAAACGTGTCTGAGATCCACAGTTTCCTTATTTTGGCGGGCTACTACCGGCGTTTCATTAAGGGCTTCTCCCATATAGCAGCCCCGTTGACCAAGTTGACTAGGAAGGGTGTAAAGTTTGTTTGGAATGACGTATGTGAGCAGGCATTCGCAAAGCTAAAGGATCGTCTGACATCCACACCTGTCCTCACTCTTCCCTCTCAGAGTGATGGGTTCTGATTTTTACCGATGCCTCGCATATTGGTTTGGGTGCTGTCCTGATGCAGCACGGGAAACCGATGGCCTTCGCGTCTCGCCAGCTCAAGGTCCATGAGCTGAACTACCCCACGCATGATTTAAAGTTGGCTGCAGTTGTCTTCACACTGAAGGTGTGGAGGCACTATCTCTATGGGGTTAGGTTCGAGCTCTTCTTCGACCACAAGAGCTTAAAGTATTTATTCTCTCAATCCAAGACGAATATGAGGCAGAGACGTTAGATGGAACTCCTGAAGGACTATAATTTTGATCTCCAATACCACCCAGGTAAGGCAAACATGTGGTGGATGCCCTCAACCGTCAGCCACGGGGCATGGTGGCGTATATGATGATTCAGGAGTGGAAGATGCTTGAGGGTGTAGTAGCATATGACTTCGAGATTAGTCTGCAGTCTACTATCATTTAACTATCGAGCTTGTCGATTCAACCCTCTTTTATCGCAAGGGTGATCGAGGCTCAACAGACAGACGATTCATTATAGGGTTACAAAGCAGAGGCGGCATCTGAGAGTCAATTAGATTGTCAAATTGGTTCTGATGGTAGACTTCGCTTTATAGGCCGATTATGTGTCTCAGATATTCCAGAGTTGCACAGAGATCTTATGACCGAGGCACATCGATTGCGATTTTCTATCCTAAAAAGGCCAAGCTATATGTCCTAGAGGGGGGGGGGTGAATAGGACTGCCAAATTAAAATGATAACAGCGGAATTTAAACAATAAAAGGAAAGATAGTACTATAATCAATTCACAATACTGAAATGTAAAGCAACCTCAAATGTATGAGTATTGAGAGATTGATACAAATGTTGTTCTAAGGACAACCTTACACCAAAAACCAAGGTTTATGGTAGGACAACCTAATTCCTAGAAAGATCTTTGTATCAAAAACTCAAACTTGGTACAGAGGAATAAATAATTAAATAAATAACAAGAAAATGAAATCTAATCTATTACAACATTCCCCACAATGCTTGAAATGTAAAAGATTACAACATTCACATCCACAAATACATTCCACAATATTGAATGATTAAAGGTATAGAAAATAAACCACACATCCACAAAACACAAAGAGTTATAGTGGTTCTCCTATGTGTATACCAACTGTTAAACAATAACCACACAGCTTGCTACTCCACTCCTAATATCCTCACACAGTGGATATTAGCGTTCACTATGAAATAGATTTTTCTCAGGTTCACCTAAAACCCTCACAATTGTGTCTTTCTAATAGGCTTACACAATTCAAAAAACCCCATTCTGAGTTTTATGGCTCTCCTCAGATAACCAACACAATGAGATTTTTCTCGCTCAATCTCAAAAGAAACCAAAAACAGAAGATTTACACAAATGTAAAATACCTGGATTTCTCCTTTTGTTACAGCCCGGAAGAACCAAGTCGGAGTATAAGTTCGAATATAAAAGTTCAATGTCCAATACTCACTTTGAAATAGTTCTAGGTTCTAATTGATTTTAAATTAAATCAAGTTGGGCTAGCTCTATTTGATTTTGATTCCAAGAAGTGGAATATCACAATTCCTCTTTCAAATCAGATTAGAATGCAGAAACAAAATCAAATATAAAAAGCTAATAAAAAGAGAATATCAAATGAGCACAATTTAGCTTAAAATGATTACTAACTTATCTCTTAGAGTGATTCCTTGATTTTACTTGAATTGGATATCAAACTCTGATAATCGTGCTCTATTATAGTTGCAGAAATCAAGTCTACGACTGGTACTGTGGATACCACGACTGGTCGTAGGACGAACTAATTTTTAAAATTTTGAGCGTGATAGGATAAAACCGTTCCACGACTGGTCGTAGGCACTTCACAACTGGTCGTGACCTGTCCATGACTGGTCATGAGGAGCTAGGAATAGTTGCTGGAGTTTGAGTCGAAGTTGTAGGACTGGTCGTGAACGAGTCGTGCACTGTTCACACGACCGGTCGAGCAGACTCCAGGACTGATCATAGCTTAACCAAAAAATTCTGAAAATTTGCAACAACTTAAGACTGGTCGTGGAATTTCTTGGACTGGTCGAGCCAGTGCTAGGACTAGTCAAACAGAGTCCAGGACTAGTCGTAGAATAGACCAAAACACTTATAAAATAAGCAATTGACTTATGTATCCAAAATGACCTACCCTAAGGTCAATCTAAGGTCTTTTATACCTTTACCATGAAGTATGAACATTGAACCTTCTTTTCTTCAAATGATGGATGATCGTAGAAGTTCATGATGCTTGTACTTGAGATCTTTTGAAGCTTGACTTTGTAATACTTGAATCGTGCTTCACTTTGAATCTTGATGTCACTTTAAAATCATTGAACTTTGATGCTTAAAGGTGAATCAATGTACTTAATCTTGCATTTCATGAAGTAGATCTTTGTTCTTAACTTGAAGCATTGTCCTTGTACGTGTGATGCATTGCCTTGAACATATATATCAATGTGCTACACAAGACAGACTGTGGTTTTGGCACTACAAAATTTGACAATCAAAAGGAGCAAATAACCATAGCACTTACAAACCCCCCCCCCCCCCCCCCCTGTCAAATTTGTGATAAAACACACTTCATTAAAAATAAAAGTAGCATTATATGTTCAATAAAGAATCATGCACCATGTAAAGAGAAGCATTACATGCTCAATAAAGAATCATGCACTAGTTATAATAACCAGAACACACTATTAAAAAAAATTCTTATACTCCCCCTGAATACCTGAATATCACAATCCATATCCATATCCATAAGAAATAAGAACAAACCATTCTCCCCCTTTTGTCACAATAAGACAAAGGAATAAGGGAGCAACCTAGTCAAGAAATGAAAGATAAAAGCAAGTAGAGTTCATTCAATATTAATCATCATAAACCTAATACATAAACCAACATAACCATAGTTCAACCAAAGTTAGTCTCACAAACTGAAAGAAAAGAAGTATCATAAGAGTTATTACAGGCCACATAAGAAAAACACTTAATCAGATTCAGAAGATGGAGCAGGAATAGATGGATCAATTTGGTGTAAACCCTTGTTCCAGCGCCTCATATATTTGCGCATATAAGCAAATTGAGAATCTTGGGTTACACGTATTGCACCACTTGTTCCTCAAGAGAATGCAACCTCTCATTAAAATCAGAAGGCTGATAGTCAGGATCAGCCTTAGAATCTGATTCAATCTCATTGAAGATATCATCCATATTTATATCATCTAGAGGAAGATCGTCAGCTTCTTCTTCATTCAGTGCTTCTACTCCACCACCACCCACATCCACTTGGCCAGGAGCCAGTTCTAATTTCATCTTGTTTATATTTGAATTGTTAAAAATAAGGTGATGAATAGGAGCCTCTCCAACAGGCATAACAACTAGCATGTGAGTAACTAACACAGTCATAACGTATGCAAATGGAATATCACTGTGTCCAGGATAGAGACGAAATTGAATGATAGAGTGACATATTAGAGAAGGAAGATAAACTTTAGTACCAGAGATGACGGAATGCAAAATTTGAACCATGAAAGAGGTGAGTTCAGTTTTGTTACCTGAATGCAGATACAGATTTGAAATAAAGATTCTGTGAAGAACCCTGTATCTGGGTAACAAGTACTTTGAGGCAAGCGCATTCCCCTTATGAGTCTATTGCACATCTATGTTGCATAACGCTCTATTAAGCATGCGTTTTTCTGATTCTGATGGTTTGTCAACTAGAGTGTGAATAGGAATACCCTCGTCATTAACAGGTATGTCCATTAGAGTCGAAATTAGATGATGATCTATTTCAAATGGACCTTCTCTAGTTACTATTTTAAACATTAAATTCTCAGTTGAAAAATCAGAAATGCAAGCAAACATAGCCTGTGCAATAGATTAGTATGCCGGCTCACCCCAATGTAGGATGTTATCCCAACCTACAGATTGGAGAAGTGGAAGGAGATCAAAAGGAGCAATGTGTTCAATATGCACAGGTTGCTCAACAATAACATTGCGCAATCTTAAATCCTGCACATATGAGGGATCATCTACGGGTGACCAAAGATGGCGCCTTGTTAAAGGTGTCTATTTAGATGAAGAAGCACCATGGGAAGTTTTCTTTTTACCTCTAACATCCATTTACAACTCAAAAATAAAGGAATCAAGAGGTTGTAAAATATATAAAGTGGGTTTCTTCAAAAACAGATTATGGAGAAGAAAACCCCAAAAACTTCAAGAAAACTTGAAATCAAGCACTCCAAGGAAGAAAATGAAGAGATTAGAGCTTGAATCTATAAGAAAAACTGAAATAATGCACTAATCTTGATGAATCATGAAGTTGGGTACGACTAGTCATGCTAAGGCCCATTGGAGAGCAAAGAGGAAATGAGGAAGAAAGAGTTTTTCCCCAAATTAAAGTGATCTAGCGCGCTACACGACTGGTCGTGGGACATCCTCGACCGGTCGTGCCACGACTAGTCGAGTACGTCCTCGACTGGTCGTGTAAACACAAAAACATGCATTTTTCTTATAATTTTGAAATTTAATCAAATAAATTAACAAATATATATAGTATAATACAAAAATGCATGATTAATCAATTTAAATTGCACATACCAAGATCAAATTTCAATTTATTAAACCTGCTTTTGTCAAGCGGTTTAGTGGAAATGTCAGCAAGTTGAGTCTCGGTTAGAATGTAATCCAAAGAGATTGTCTTTTCTTTCACTAATTCATGAATATAGTGATATCTAATGTCAATGTGCTTGGTTCGTGAATGTTGGACCACCCTTTGAGTCTATGGTGAGTCTGATCTATCTGGTTATAATCCCCTCTAAGAGGTTGTATAAACATTCCATATCCTTCAACATTTCCAGTTCCTGTGCCCCCTCCATTCATTCCTTTTTGAAACGTGCCAATGGTGGTCCATATAGATTGGAGATATCAATCAATGGGCCAGAGTTTTTTGGTATGCCCAATTTTATCCAGTAAGGAGTTGTTAGTTTAGTACTGTCGAGGCGAGGCCTTCATTTCTTCCGAATCAGGCCGACACATAGTGTTGGAATGGCGATCAACACCACTGAAAGCGACTCCAGTAGGTATCCTGGGCTTAGTTGGATGCCCAGTTGAATTTCCTGTAATAATAGTTAATCTGATGTTGTTACACTATCTTGATGAGAATCATCCACAACTGAAACGTATCTTGATGCCTGAAAGTTGGATAGGCTGGCCTCTACGTAAGGATTATATTGCCCCCACCCAATTTCTATGAAATACAAGATGCTCATTGAATGATAAGAAACTAATCTTCACTTCTATGACTCCAGATATTCGATGGAGTCTTTTTATGTTCTATTCTAGATGAAAATAGAGTAACTGGACTCTCATTCGTATTATGGATGGGCTAATAAAGGGGCTTCATTGATATTCCCCAATTTGGAAGATATCTATTTCGGATGAGTAGAGCCAATAGGATGAATAAAACAAAAAGAGTTTTGCACCATGAACTTTGTACCATGCACATCACTTAGATGGGCCCCAGTTTGGTACAGGACACTTCCATCAGCGGTGGGTTAGCATCTATAGTTCCCTTTGTCGAGGGAGGTTAAGTTGGTCCCGAGGTGGCTTCCTCTCCATTCCTTTTGTACTCGGCTAGAGCAGCAGGAGGGGTCGACGGCCAACTCGAGACTTCTTCATTCAATCCGACATCTCTGGAAAAGAAAAGGAGGTCATCAGATGGATGGAATGGATCTCTTTTAGGGTGGTGGGTCGACAGCTTTCGGAGTAGGAAATCGCATCATAAGCGGGTAGGTCATATAGGTTTCGAGGAGGGGAATGATATCCGATTCCGAATACTGCTCCTTCTTTACTAGGTTCAAATCTTTACTCGACTCATAATGTGGAGGGGGCATCAATCCTATAAACGGGGAATTTAGGAGACGGAATAAAGGCTAATCTGGCAATCGATCTTGATGTCACCTCATCCCCTCAATTGCTTCATTAGCGGGTGATCGATCCGTTGAATCCTCCTTCCCACCTTTCTGCTGGACTATTCATTGGATTGGTCTACCCGGCACCCTATCAGGGCGGTGGAAGGCTGGCTAAGAATCATGTCCTATTCAACTCGATCGGAGTAGACTGAATGGGAGATAGAGGAGTACTGCTGGCTAGGATCGGATAGCTCTCTTGATCCGATCAATGGAAAGGATGGTCCGTAACCCCTCTCACTCAATCGGAAGGAGGGGTAACATGCCACTCGACGTCCAGCATATACTTCTATCGGATAGCTATCTCATTCCCATTCCCGCTCCTTCTTTCCTTCGTCGGCCCGACATTTCAGTAGGCGATCAAATCCCTATTCGCTTTCTTGGTTCGCTCTCCCGGGCTAGTAGGGGTGGTGGAAGGATCAACCCCTCTCGGGTAAGGGGGATGGACGGATTAAAAGGCTGGTGCGTACATTCACATGGCTTTTTGTCTCACGACCCGACGGGTTCAAGAGGGAGATCGACCAGAAATGATGACTAAACCTTTAATGCTTTTTATTCCTTCCCAACGACTGATTAATGCCCAACCTTTCTGGCTTCCCCATTTCTTGCCACCATAGACGAGACTCCCAATTCTGCGTATCCTCAGCTAGTTGAGGGGAGGGAATCACGTAGAAGTGTTCAAGCGACAGTAAGAGATGAAATAAACTCTTTGGTGTCGGGCCCAACACTTATCTCAATATAAAACCATTGAATCTTGTGCAATCCCGTAATCGCTTAACATTCTATTCATCCATATAAGCTGAGTACATGCATTCCAGCTATGACGTATTCAGCCTCAGCAGTTGAGAGCGATATGGAACTTTGCTTCTTACTAAACCAAGAAACTAAACAATTTCCAATATAGAAACAACCACCACTGGTTGATTTCCTATCATCAATATTACCAGCCCAATCAGCATCTGTGTACCCAACCAACTGAACACTAGTATCATATGGATACCAGAGACCCAAATTAGCTGAACTGCGACATATCACATAATCCACTTAACAGCAGTTCGATTAGACTCTTTAGGATCAGATTGGTATCTAGCGTAAATACCAACACTAAATGCAATATTAGGTCTACTTGTAGTTAAATAAAGTAAACTGCCAATCATACTACGATATAATTTAGGATCCACACTTTTACCTGTAGAGTCTTTTGAGAGTCTTAATGTTGTACTCATAGGAGTATCAAAATTTTTTCCATTCTCAAATCTGAATGTTTTAATTAAGTTCAAGGTATATTTGGTTTGAGAAATAAAAATACCATCAGGTTGTTGTTTACTTGCAACCCTAGGAAATAATTCAATTCCCCAACCATGCTCATTTCGAACTTAGATTTCATTAAATCTGCAAACTCAACAGTCATGTTAGTACAGGTAGATCCATAAATAATATCATCAACATAGATCTGCCCTATTAAGATATGATCATTATGTTTCTTAATAAACAGAGTTTTATCAACACTTCCCATTAGAAAATTATGACTTAGTAGAAACTTAGTCAATTTTGCGTACCATACCATAGGAGCTTGTTTCAAACTGTAGAGAGCCTTTTTTAGGCGATAGACATGATCAACATTCTTAAGGTCTTCAAAACCAGTTGGTTGTTCAACATAAACTTCTTCATGCAGATAGCCATTTAAGAGGGCACTCTTTACATCCATTTGATAAATTTTGAATTTTCTAAAGCAAGCAATGGATATAAATAGTCTGATTGATTCAAGACGAGCTACTAGGGTAAAGGTTTCATCATAATCAATGCCTTCAATTTGAGTGTACCCTTGTACAACCAGTCTAACCTTGTTTCAAATTATATTACCAAGTTCATCAGACTCATTTTTGAAAATCCACTTAGTTTGGATAATATGCTTATCTTTAAGTCTAGGAACAACATACCAAACATCATTTCTCAAAATTTATTGAGCTCTTCTTACATCACAACAATCCAGTTTTCATCAGTAAGAGCTTCTTTTACGTTAACCGATTCTGCCTGAGATGTAAAGTACACGTAATTACATATATCTTTTAGTTGTCTACGAGTGCGCACACCAGTGAGAGGGTTTCCAAGAATTTGAGTGGTTGGATGATCTTTAACAGTCCTCAGTTCAGAGTTATTATGATTTGATGAAGTATCTGGTTTGTCAGTTAGAAGTACTTCATCATTATCTGAACTTGAGGCGGGTGTATTCAACTAATCATCAATGACCACATTGATGGATTCTTGAATAACACCAGTCCTCTTATTCAGTACTCGATACACTCGACTGTTCAAAGAATATCCTAAAAAGATCTCTTCATCACTTTTAGTGTAAAACTTTACCAGATTTTCACGGTCACCTAAAATATAGCACTTGCTACCAAAAACTCAAAAGTATTTGATAGTAGGTTTCTTTTCAAACCACATTTCATAAGTAGTTTTATTATATGACTTACTTGTATAAACCCGGTTGATTATATAGCAGGTAGTATTTATAGCTTCAGCCCAAAGATTTTTCGAGAGCTTCATATTATTCAACATTACATTAGCCATTTCTTGAAGCACTCTATTTTTCCTTTCAACAACACCATTTTGTTGTAGTGTTTTGGGCATAGAGAATTCATGTGATATTCCCTGATCGCAACAGAATTTCTCAAAACTGCTATTCTCAAATTCTGATCCATGATCACTACAGATCTTCCAGACTTGAGAACTTATTTTAGTTTGGATTCGTTTGAGAACTCTTTTTACTTCATCGAGGGTTTCTGACTTATCCCTTAAGAAAGCTACCCAAGTGAATCTGGTAAAATCATCCATGATTACCAGTATGTATTTTTTGCCACCTCGACTCTCCGTCTTGGTTGGTCCTATAAGATCCATGTGGAGAAGTTCGAGCGGTTTGGATGTGGCATTGGAGTTTACCTTTTTGTGTGTACTCCTAATTTGCTTGCCAATCTGGCATTTGCCACAAATTTTGTCTACATTTTATAATTTAGGTAGACCTCTTATTAGTTCTCTTTTGATCAATCTATACAAATTGTGGTAGTGTACATGTCCAAGGCGTTTATGTTATAACTCAGTGTCATCGGTATGGACCATGTAACACGTTTGATTAAATGAGCTAGAATCACTTACAATATAACAGTTTTCAGAAGTTTTGCGACCAGTTAATATTACAGAACCCTTTTTATTTAAAATTTCACAACCTTGATTAGTAAATTTTACGATGTGGTTTTTATCACATATTTGAGAAATGCTTAACAAGTTATGTTTTAAACTTTCTACATATAAAACATCTCAAATAAAGGGAGGTTAGAAAGTTGAACCATTCCTTGGCCAATAATCCTACAGTTGCTAACATCACCAAATGTGACTAAACCATCAGCCATGTTTTTAAGATCGGTGAATAAACTTTATCACCAGCCATATGCCTTGAGCATCCACTGTCTAAGTACCACTTTGAATGGCTTGAAGCTTTGAAAGCAGTGTGGGTAACCAAGTTAGTAACCTTAGGAACCCATTTCATAACTATTTTCGGTTTAGGAGTATAGTTGGTCTTCTTATGTTTGTAGTTGTTGTAAGAATAACCTACTGAATTAGATTTTAAGAGCTCCTTAAGCAAATCAACTATTTTTTTAGCTAAAGGGTTTCAATTCTGAATTTTATAGTTGATATGATTACTTTTAGGTTTGAAAGATTGAAATATTTTAGCATTTTTAGAAACATTTTGATTTGAACCATTCCCTTTTGAGTTTGAAGACTCTCCTTTCACAAACTTAGGAGGAGTATTCTTCTGTTTAGGAGGAATATTTCTATCATAGCCCAAACCGGATCAGTCACACATTTTCTTGATCCAGACAGAAGTTTTTCTAACTTTGGATCACCTTGGGCATACCTCCATATATCCTTTAAACTCAAAAGTGAAGAGACTTCAAGTTTAAGTTTTTCAATTTCAGATTTCAGATTTTCAATAAGGGAGGTTTTGAAATCTAAATCGCATTACAATTTTTCAAAACAATCTGAAATGTGGGATTTTTCTAAAATAAGAGAATCAAAATTTTCTTTAAGTTTTAAAAACTTTTATTTTTGAAGTTTTAGTTTAACAGCAATTTTACAACTTTGCTTGTATAGGGCATTGTAAGCGTCTTGAAGATCTTCTTCATTTTCATAATCACTATTCGGATTTTCTTCACTAGTTGTATCATCATAATCTGATAAAGTGAACTTGGCTAGAGTCATAAGGGCTTTAACTTCACTGCCCGACTCAGTTTCAAAATCTTCTGATTCAGAAGAGGCTTCAGAATCAGAGGATTCATCCCAAGTAGCCAACATTCCTTTCTTTTTAGGTTTATCCTTTTTAGGACACTTGTTTGCTAAATGCCCATATTCTTGGCAGTTGTAACATTGACTATCTTTTAAAGATTTCCAAGTTTTAGATTTAGATCTTTTCTTATCATTAGATTTTTGAAAATCAACCCTCTTTTTACTTTTGAAATTTTTGTAAAACTTTTTAGCTAAAAGGGCCATATCATCTTCGGAATTTTCTAAATCAGAATTATTATTTTCTTGAGAAACATTTTTAGAAGATTTAAGGGCAATTGATTTTCCTTTAGGAGCTTTAAAAGATAACTCATAAGTCTGTAAAGAACCAACTAATTCTTCTACTCTCATATTGTCCGTATCACGAAGTTCCTGGATCGCGGTCACCTTTGAGTTGAACCATTCAGGTAGTGAGCGTAGTATCTTTGCACACACTTTACTTTCTAGGATTTTATCGCTAAGACCTCACATAGAGTTCACAATGTCATTTAATCTAGTATAGAAGTCCATGAACGTTTCATTTTCTTCCATATGTATTTCCTTAAATTTAGTTGTGAGGATTTGGACTTTAGATTTCTTGACAATTGATGTACCCTCATGTGTCATTTCTAAAATATCCCAAGCTTGCTTTGCAGCATCACAGGATATAATTCTTTTGAATTCATCTGGTGATAGTGTGTAAGTGATTGCATTTAGTGCTTTTGCATTGGCACAACTCTCATTTTTCTGAAGAGTGGTCCATGAGAAATAAGGTGTTATTCTCATAGATTTTGATCCATCGATACCAGCCACTTCAGTGGTAGGAGGGGTCCATTCAGTCACTGTGACTTGCCACACGCTCTCATCTATGGATTTTAAGAAAATTCCCATCCTGGCTTTCCAATGGGCATAGTTGGAGCCATCAAATGGTGGAGGCCTAGTGACTGAAAGGCTATCAAAATTTGACATCTTAAAAATAGCTTAAATCGATTAGCTCAGGAAATAAATCCCAAAAAATAACACTTAAAATGAGCTATTAGGCTTTGATACCACTTGAAAAGGCCAACCTATATGTCCTAGAGGGGGGGGGGGGGAATAGGACTATGCCTAATTAAAACAATAACAGCGGAATTTAAACAATAAAAGGAAAGATAACACTATAATCAATTCACAATACTAAAATGTAAAGCAACCTCAAATATATGAGTATTGAGAGATTGATATAAATGTTGTTCTAAGGACAACCTTACACCAAAAACCAAGGTTTATGGTAAGACAACCTGATTCCTAGAAGGATCTTTGTATCAAAAACTCAAACTTGATACAGAGGAATAAATAATTAAATAAATAAAAGAAAATGAAATCTAATCTATTACAACATCCCCCATAATGCTGAAAATGTAAAAGATTACAACATTCACATCCACAAATACATTCCACAATATTGAATGATTAAAGGTATAGAAAATAAACCACACATCCACAAAACACAAAGAGTTATAGTGGTTCACCTGTGTGTATACCAACTGTTAAACAACTGAAATGGCCCAGCTATATGTCCTAGAGGAGGGGGGGGGGGGGTGAATAGGACTACGCCAAATAAAAAATTTAACAGCAGAATTTAAATGAAGGAATGATAGCACTTTAAACAAATCACAATATGGAAATGTAAAGCAAACTCAAATAAAGAGATTAATACCAATGTTGTTCTAAGGACAACCTTGCACCATAAAAACCAAGGGTTTATGGTAGGACAACCTTACTAGAACAAATTGAATATCAAAAACTCAAACTGAAAGGAAATAAAGGAAATAGCAAGAAATAAATTCTAAACTATTACAACATTACCACAATGCTTGAAATGTAAATATTATAACATTCACATCCACACATACATCCCACAAATATGAATGACAAAAGATATAGAAATTAAATGATCATTCAAATCACAAGACAAAGAATTATAGTGGTTCACCTGTGTGTACACCAACTGTTCAATAACAGCCACACAGCTACTCCACTCCTAATATCCTCACTCAAGGGATATCAGCGTTCACTATCAAAATAGGTTTCACAGGTTCACCTAAAATCTTCACAATTATGTCTTTTTAACTTGTGCTTACACAATCCAAAAACCCACTTTCTGAGTTTTCTAGCTCTCCTCAGGTAACCAACATAATGAGATTTTCCTGGCGAATCTCAAAAGAAAACCAAAAAGAATAAAAGATTTACACAAATGTAAAATACCTGGATTGCTCCTTCTGTAGCAGTCCAGTAGAACCAATCGGAGTAGAAGTTCAAATATAGAAGTTCAATGTCCAATACTCACTTTAAAATGGTTCTAGGTTCTAATTATTTTAAATTAAACCAAATTGGGCATAGCTCTATTTGATTTTGATTCCAAGAAGACGAAATACAGCAATTCCTCTTTTTAAATAAGATTGGAATATAGGAATAAAATTAAATAAGAAAAGCTAACAAAAGAGAATATTAAATATGCACAATGTAGCTTAAAATGAACACAAACTTATCTCAGAGTGGAGCCTTGAATTTTCTTAAATTGAGTCATCAATCACTGAAATTCGTGTTCAATTTATAGATGTAAAAATCTCATCTATGACTGGTCTTGGGAACCCTTCGACTGGTCGTAGAACCAACGGCATTTTGAATTTTTGAGCATGATCTCAAAAAACCATTCTACGACTAGTCTTAGGATTTCTACAATTAATCTTAGACCACCTACGACCAGTCGTATTTGACCCAGGACTAGTCGTAGGAAACCAAGATTGGTTGTTGTAGTTCGAGTCGAAGATCTAGAACTGGTCGAAGGACGATTCGTGACCATTTTTACGACTGGTCGAACAGTCTCCAGGACTGGTCGTAGAATAACCAAAAAATTTTAAAAAATTGCAACAACTTAGGACTGGTCGTGGAATTTCTTGGACTGGTCGAACCAGTGTTAGGACTAGTCGAACAAGGTCCAGGACTAGTCTTAGAACAGACCAAATTCATATAAAAGATTCAGTTTGAATTATGTATACAAAATGACCTACCCTAAGGTCAATCTAAGGTCATTCATACCTGGGACATGAAGTATGAACATTGAAACATCATTCTTTCAGATGAAGGTTGACCTTTGAACCTTATGAAGCTTGAGATCTCTACTTGATGTAGCTTGATCTTGAGATCTTCTACTGCTTGAAATTAAACTTCATCTTGAGTTGCACTTGACTCTTGAAATGCACTTGAGTCTTGAACAAACACTCTTCTTATCGATGTAGCTCTGAACATTGATGCTTACGGAAGAGGACAAAATACATGACCTTGCATTTCTTGAAGTCGATCACCATACTTGACTTGAAGCATTTTGATGTCGTGTCTTGAACATATATATATATATATATATATATATATCAACATACAAACATAAGACATAGATAGAGGTTTTAGCACAACAAAATTTGATAACCAAAGGAGAATGAGACCATAGCACTTACAATCTCCCCCTTTGTCAAATTTGTGACAAAACACACTCCAATAATCCAATAAAATAAGAGAAGCACAACATGCACAATAATGAATCATGCACTAGTTAAATAAGAGAACCAGCTATAGCCTGGTTAATGAATCATGCACCAGTTGTCATAAACTAGTACATAACATTCATCTATAGTTACTCCCCCTGAGTAGCTGCACACATAGATATCAAGAAAAATATAATGCTACTCATTTTATTTCACTTTCCTATCCATAAGCAATCAAACGAATATCACTTTCATATCCATAAGCAATCAAACCAATATCACTTTCATATCCATAAGCAATCAAACCAAAACTTCTCCAAGCTTCCAAAAGCCTTCTCCCCCTTTTTGTCACAAAATGACAAAGGAAGAACAAATGGACAAGAAGAAGAATTAGGAGAGTAAAGTAGGAAAGATATGAAATAAGGTGCACATACCAAGATCAAATTTCAATTTACTAAACCTATTTTTGTCAAGCGGTTTAGTGAAGATGTCAGCAAATTGAGTCTCGGTCGGAATGTATTCCAAGGATATTAACTTTTCTTCAACTAATTCATAAATGTAATGATACCTAATGTCAATGTGCTTGGTACGTGAATGCTGGATTGGATTTTTAGAAATATTTATAACACTAGAATTATCACAATATAAGACCATAGAATCTTGTACTATTCCGTAATAGCTTAACATACGTTTCATCCAAACAAGCTGAGTACGTGCATTTCCAGCTACAATGTATTCAGCCTCAACAGTTGAGAGTGATACGAAACTTTGCTTCTTGCTAAACCAAGAAACTAAACAATTTCCAATATAAAAACAACCACCACTGGTTGATTTCCTATCATCGATATTCCCAGCCCAATCAGCATCAGTGTACCCAGCCAACTGAACACTAGTATCATATGGATACCAAAGACCCAAATTTATAAAACTTGCGACATATCAAATAATCCGCTTAATCGCAGTTAGATGTGACTCTTTAAGGTTAGACTGATATCTAGCGCAAATACCAATACTTAAAGCAATATCAGGTCTACTAGCAGTTAAATAAAGTAAACTACCAATCATACTTGTATACAATTTAGGATCCACATCTTTACCTGTAGAGTCCTTTGAGAGTCTTAGAGTTGTACTCATAAGAGTATCAAAATTCTTACCATTCTCAAATTCGAACTTTTTAATCAAGTTCAAGGCATACCAGGTTGTTGTTTTACTTGCAAGCCTAGGAAATAATTTAATTCCCCAACCATACTCAATTTTGGTACTTAGATTTCATTAAATCTACAAACTCAACAGTTATGTTAGTACATGTTGATCCATAAATAATATCATCAACATAGATCTGAACCATTAAAAATCATCGTTATGTTTCTTAACAAAGAGCGTCTTATCGACACTACCCATTTGAAAATTATGACTTAGTAAAAACTTAGTCAATTTTTTGGACCATGCCCTAGGAGCTTGTTTTAGACCATATAGAGATTTTTTAAGACGATATACATGATCAGTATACTTAAGGTCTTCAAACCCTGTAGATTGTTCAACATATACTTCTTCATGTAAATCGTCATTCAAAAAGGCACTCTTTACATCCATTTGATAAATTTTAAACTTTCTAAAGCATGCAATGGATATAAAAAGTCTGATTGATTTAAGGTGAGCAACTGGGGCAAAGGTTTCATCATAATCAATCCTTTCCATTTGAGTGTACCCTTGTACAACCAGTCTTGCCTTATTTCGAATAATATTACCAAGTTCATTAGACTTATTTTTGAAAATCCACTTTGTTCCAATAATATGTTTATCTATAGGTCTAGGAACAAGGTACTAGACATCATTTCGAACAAACTGATTAAGTTCTTCCTGCATAGATACTATCCAGTTTTCGTCAGAAAGAGCTTCTTTTACGTTTACTGGTTCAATCTAGGATGTAAAACACACATAGTTACATATGTCTTCTAATTGTCTACGAGTGCGCACACCAGTGAGAGGGTTTCCAAGAATTTGAGTGGTTGGATGATCTTTGACAGTCCTTAATTCAGAATTATTTTGACTTAATGAAGTATCTGGTTTGTCAATCAAAAGTACTTCATCATTATCTGAACTAGGGGCAGGTGTATTCAAGTGATCATCAATGACCACATTAATGGACTCTTGAATCACACTAGTCTTGTTGTTCAGAACATGATATGCACATCTGTTTAAAGAATATCTTAAAAAGATCCCATCATCACCTTCTATGTCAAACTTTCCCAGATTTTCTCAATCACACAAAATATAGCACTTGCTGCTAAAAACTCAAAAGTATTTAACAATAGGCTTTTTATCAAACCAAAGTTCATAAGCAGTTTTATTATTAGATTTACATGTATAAACTCGGTTGATAATATAGCACGCGGTATTTATAGCTTCAGCCCAAAGATTTCTAGGGAGCTTCATACTATTCAACATTACATGTCCCATTTCTTGAAGCACTTTATTTTTCCTCTCCACATTTTCATTTTGTTGTGGTGTTTTGGGTGCAGAGAATTCATGCGATATTCCCTGATCGCTACAGAATTTCTGAAAACTGCTATTCTCGAACTCAGATCCATGATCACTACGGATCTTACAAACTTGAGAACTTTTTTCAGTTTGGATCTGTTTGAGAATCTTTTTTACTTCATCAAGGATTTCTGATTTATCCCTTAAAAAGGCTACCCAAGTGAATCTGGTAAAATCATCCACGATTACCAGTATGTATTTTTTGCCACCTCGACTCTCCATCTTGGTAGGTCCTATAAGGTCCATATGGAGAAGCTCGAGTGGTCTTGATGTGGTATTGGAGTTCACTTTTTTGTGAGAGCTCCTCGTTTGCTTGCCATACTGGCATTCACCACATATTTTGTCTACTTTTTATAATTTAGGTAGACCTCTTATTAGTTCTCTCTTGCTCAATCTGTATAAATTACAGTAGTGTACATGTCCAAAGCATTTATTCCATAATTCTGTTTCATCAGTATGGACAATGTAGCATGATTGAATAGATGAGCAACCATCGCTTAAAATATAACAGTTTTCAGAAGTCCTGTGACCAGTTAATATTAAAGAACCCTTTTTATTTAAAATTTCACAACCTTGATGAGAAAAGTTCATGCTGTGATTGTTATCGCATATTTGAGATATGCTTAACAGGTTGTATTTTAGCCCCTCAACATATAAAACATTCTTAAATAAGGGAAGGTTATATAGTTGAACCATACCTTGGCCAATAATCTTACAGTTGCTACCATCACCAAATGTGACTAACCCATCAGTCATATCTTTAAGGTCGGTGAATAAAGCCTTGTTGCCTATCATATGCCTGGAGCACCCACTATCTAGGTACCACTTTGAATGGCTTGGTGCTTTGAATGTAGTGTGGGCAACCAAGAAAGTAACCTTAGGAACCTATTTCATAACCGTTTTGGGTTTAGGAGTATAGTTGGTCTTTTTCTGTCTGTTGTTGTAAGAATGACCTACTGAGTTAGATTTTAAGAGCTCCTTAAGCAAAACAACTATTTTTTTCAGCTAAAGGGTTTCGGTTTTGAGTTTTATAGTTGATATAGTTACTTTTAGGTTTTTGAAAAGTTTTAGCATTTTTAGAGAAACTTTGATTAATACTTTTCCCTTTCGAGTTAGAGATTTCTCCTCTTACAAACTTAAGAGGGGTATTCTTCTGTTTAGAAGGTATATTCTTATCATAGCTCAACTTGGATCTATCACCACATTTCCTAGATCCAAATAAAAGTTTTTCAAACTTTGGATCTCCTTGGGTATACCTCCATGTATCTTTTAAACTCAAAAGTGAAGAGTTTTCAAGCTTAAGTTAATCATTTTCAGATTTAAGCTTTTCAATTAGGGAGGTTTTGAATTCTAAATCGCATTTAGTCTTTTCAAAACAATTTGAAATATGGGATTTTTCTAAAACAAGTGAATCAAAATTTTCTTTGAGTTTTAAAAACTTTTCTTTTTGAAGTTTCAGTTTTACGGCAATTTTACAACTTTCCTTGTATATGGCGTTATAAGCATTTTGCAGATCTTCTTCATTTTCATGATCACTATTCAGATTTTCTTCACTAGTTGAGTCATCATGATCTTAAAAGGTGAACTTGGCAAGAGTCATAAGGGCTTTAACTTCATTGCCCAACTCAGATTCAGATTCTTCTAATTCAGAAGAGGCTTCAGTGCCAGAAGATTCAACCCAAGTAGCCAACATTACATTCTTTTCAGATTTGTCCTTCTTAGGACATTTGTTTGCTAAATGCCCATATTCTTGGCAATTGTAACATTGACTATCTTTCAAAGATTTCCAAGTTTTAGATTTAGGTTTAGATCTTTTCTTATCATTTGATTTTTGAAAATCAACCCTCTTATTACTTTTGAAAATCTTGTAAAACTTTTTCGCTAAAAGAGCCATATCGTCTTCAGAATTTTCTAAATCATAGTTTTCTTGAGAAATACATTTAGAAGATTTAAGAGCGATAATTTGCCTTTAGGAGCTTTAAAATTTAACTCATAGGTTTGTAAAGAACCAACTAGTTCTTCTACCCTCATATTGTCCATATCACGAAGTTCCTGGATCGTGGTTACCTTAGAATTGAACCGTTCAAGAAGTGAGCGTAGTATCTTTGAACACACTTTACTTTATGGGATTTTATCGCCAAGACCCCACATAGAATTTACAATGTCATTCAATCTTGTATAAAAGTCCATAAACATTTCATTTTCATCCATATGAATTTTCTCAAATTTGGTTGTGAGGAGTTGGACTTTAGATTTCTTGACAATTGATGTACCCTCGTGTGTCATTTCTAAAATATCCCAAGCTTGCTTTGCAGTATCATAGGATATAATTCTTTTAAACTCATCCGGTGATAGTGCACAAGTGATTGCATTTAGTGCTTTTGCATTGGCAGGACTCTCATTTTTCTGAAGAGTGGTCCATGAGAAATACGGTGTTACTCTCATCAATTTTGAACCATCAATACCAGTCACTTCAGTGGTAGGTGGGATCCATTCAGTCACTGTGGCTTGCCACACACTCTCATCCATTGATATGAGGAAAATCCTCATCCTGGCTTTCCAATAGGCATAGTTGGAGCCATCAAATGATGGAGGCCTAGTGACTGAAAGGCTATCAAAATTTGACATCTTATATATAGCTTAGATCGTTAGCTCAAGAAATAAATCTAAGAAAAAAGAATTAAAAATGAGCAATTAGGCTTTGATACCACTTGAAATGGCCTAGATATATGTCCTAGAGGGGGGGGGGGGGGGGGGGTTAATAGGACTATGCTAAATAAACATTTTAACAGCGGAATTTAAATAAAGGAATGATAGCAATTTAAACAAATCACAAAATGGAAATGTAAAGCAAACTCAAATAAAGAGATTGATACCAATGTTATTCTAAGGACAACCTTGCATCATAAAAAATAAGGGTTTATGGCAGGACAACCTTATTAGAACAAATTGAATATCAAAAACTCAAACTAAAAGGAAATAAAGGAAATAGCAAGAAATAAATTCTAAACTATTACAACATTCCCACAATGCTTGAAATGTAAATATCACAACATTCACATCCACACATACATCCCACAAATATGAATGATAAAAGATATAGAAATTAAATGAACATTCAAACCACAAGGCACAAAGAATTATAGTGGTTCACCTGTGTGTACACCAACTATTCAACAACAGCCACACAGCCACTCCACTCCTAATATCCTCACACAGGGGATATCAGCATTCACTATCAAAATAGGTTTCACAGGTTCACCTAAAACTTTCACAATTGTGTCTTTTTAACTTGGGCTTACACAATCCAAAAACCCACTTTCTGAGTTTGCTAGCTCTCCTCAGATAACCAACACAATGAGATTTTTCTGGCGAATCTCAAAAGAAAACTAAAAAGAATGAAAGATTTACACAAATGTAAAATACCTAGATTTCTCCTTCTGCAGCAGCCCGGTAGAACCAATCGGAGTAGAAGTTCGAATATAGAAGTTCAATGTCCAATGCTCACTTTAAAATAGTTCTAGTTTCTAATTATTTTAAATTAAACCAAATTAGGCATAGCTCTATTTGATTTTGATTCCAAGAAGATGGATTACAGCAATTCCTCTTTTCAAATAAGATTGGAATATAGGAATAAAATCAAATAAGAAAAGCTAACAAAGGAGAATATTAAATATGCACAATGTAGCTTAAAATGAACACAAACTTATCTCAGAGTGGAGCCTTGAATTTTCTTGAATTGAGTTATCAATCTTCAAAATTCGTGTTCAATTTATAGATGCAAAAATCTCGTCTACGACTGGCTTAGGAACCCTTCGATTGGTCGTAGAACCAACGATATTTTGAATTTTTGAGCGCGATCTTAAAAAACCATTCTACGACTAGTCTTAGGATTTCTACAACTAATCTTAGACCACCTACGACCAATCCTATCTAACCTAGGACTGGTCGTAGGAAACCAGGATTGGTTGTTGTAGTTCAAGTCGAAGATCTATGACTGGTCGAAGGACGAATCGTGACCATTCCTACGACTGGTCGAACAGTCTCCAAGACTGGTCGTAGAATAACCAAAAAATTCTGAAAAATTGCAACAACTTAGGACTGGTCGAACCAGTGCTAGGACTAGTCGAACAAGGTCCAGGACTAGTCTTAGAACAGACCAAATTCATATAAAAAGATTCAGTTTGAATTATGTATACAAAATGACCTACCCTAAGGTCAATCTAAGGTCATTCATACTTGGGACATGAAGTATGAACATTGAAACTTCATTCTTTCAGATGAAGGTTGACCTTTGAACCTTATGAAGCTTGAGATCTCTACTTGATGTAGCTTGATCTTAATATCTTCTACAGCTTCAAATTAAACTTCATCTTGAGTTGCACTTGAGTCTTGAAATGCACTTAAGTCTTGAACAAACACTCTTCTTATCGATGTAGCTCTGAACATTGATGCTTACAGAAGAGGACAAAATACATGACCTTGCATTTCTTGAAGTCAATCATCATACTTGACTTGAAGCATTGTGATGTCATGTCTTGAACATATATATATATATATATATATATATATATATATATATATATATATATATATATCAACATATAAACACAAGACACAGATAGAGGTTTTGGCACAACAAAATTTGACAACCAAAGGAGCATGAGACCATAACACTTACAACAACAGCCACAGAGCTTGCTACTCCACTCCTAATATCCTCACACAGTGGATATTAGCTTTCACTATGAAATAGGTTTTTCTCAGGTTCACCTGAAACCCTCACAATTGTGTCTTTCTAATGGATGTACACAATTCAAAAAATCCCACTCTGAGTTTTATGGCTCTCTTCAGATAACCAACACAATGAGATTTTTCTGGCTTAATCTCAAAAGAAACCAAAAACAGAAGATTTACACAAATGTAAAATACCTGGATTTCTCCTTTTGTTGTAGCCCAGAAGAACCAAATCGGAGTAGAATTTCGAATATAAAATTTCAATGTCCAATACTCACTTTAAAATGGTTCTAGGTTCTAATTGATTTTAAATTAAATCAAGTTGGGCTAGCTCTATTTGATTTTGATAACAAGAAGTGGAATATCATAATTCCTCTTTCAAATCAGATTGGAATGCAGAAATAAAATCAAATATAAAAAACTAATAAAAAGAGAATATCAAATAAGCACAATTTAGCTTAAAACGATTACTAACTTATCTCTCAGAGTGATGCCTTGATTTTACTTGAATTGGATATCAAACTTGATAATTGTGCTCTATTTATAGTTGCAGAAATCAAGTCTATGACTGGTCTTGTGGACACTATGACTGGTCGTAGGACGAACTGATTTTTAAAATTTTGAGCGCGATCAGATAAAACCGTTCCACGACTGGCCGTAGGCACTTCACGACCGGTCGTATGGTCTCTACGACTGGTCGTGACCTACCCACGACTGGTCGTGACCTGTCAGGAATAGTTGCTAGAATTTGAGTTGAAGTTACAGCACTGGTCGTGAACGAGTCGTGCACTATTTACACGACCGGTTGAGCAGACTTCAGGACAGGTCATAGCTCAACCAAAAAATTCTGAAAATTTGTAACAACTTAGGACTGGTGGTGGAATTTCTTGGACTGGTCGAGCCACTGTTAGGACTAGTCGAACAGAGTCCAGGATTAGTCGTAGAACAGACCAAAACACTTATAAAATAAGCAATTGACTTATGTATCCGAAATGATCTACCCTAAGGTCAATCAAAGGTCTTTTATACCTTCACCATGAAGTATGAACATTGAACCTTCTTTTCTTCAGATGATGGACGATCGTAGAAGTTCATGATGCTTGTACTTAAGATCTTTTGAAACTTGACTTTGTAATACTTGAATCGTGCTTCACTTTGAGTCTTGATGTCACTTTAAAATCATTGAACTTTGATGCTTAAAGGTGAATCAATGTACTTGATCTTGCATTTCATGAAGTAGATCTTTGTTCTTGACTTGAAGCATTGTCCTTATACGTGTGATGCATTGCCTTGAACATATATATCAATGTGCTAAACAAGACACAGACTGTGGTTTTGGCACTACAAAATTTGATAATTAAAAGGATCAAATAACCATAACACTTACATATCCACCCTGGATCAACAAAGATGTACTGTGATATGAGGCGACAGTATTTTTAGGTAGGGATGAAGCGCCAGATTGCCAATTTTGTGGTCGAGTGTGACACATGCCAGCGTGCCAAGGCCGATCATTAGAGACCCCCTGCTCCATTGCAGCCGTTGAGCATCCCATTGTGAAAGTGAGAGCTCGTATCTACCAATTTTATCATGGGTTTGTCGAGGACACAACGTGGTCATGACGCCATCTGGGTTGTCATTGATCGTCTGTTGAAGTTGGCACATTTTCTTTCGATTGTACGACTTGGCCTTTAGACTGGCTTACCAGATTATTCATCGAGGAGATTGTGAGACTACACGGCGTTCCAGTCTCGATCGTTTATGACCAAGACCCAAGGTTCACGTCTTAGTTTTGGAGGAGCTTTCAGAGAGCAATGGGGTCTGTTTTGTAGCTCAGTACGCGTATCATCTGTAGACCAATGGGCAGGCCTAGAGGATCAATGAGATTCTTGAGGAAATGCTTCAACTTGCGTGATTGACTTCGAGGGTAGTTAGGATTAGCATCTACGACTGGCTGAGTTCGCATACAATAACAACTATCAGGCGACCATTGGCATGACTCATTTTAAGGCACTATATGACAGACCATGCAGATCACCGAGTTGTTGGACCGAGGTTAGAGAGCAACGTCTCCTAGGTCTCAATCTTATGCAGCAGACATAAGAGGCCATCGATATCATCAGGCAGAGGATGTACACAGCTCAGAGCCGGCAGAAGAGTTTTGCTGATCGTCGGCATCATCCCTTAGAGTTTGCTGTTAGGAACCATGTGTATCTCAGGATCTCACCCATAAAGGGTGTGGTTTGTTTTAGAGCGAAGGGCAAGCTTGCCCTAAGATTCATTGGACCTTTCGAGATCATTGGGCGCATTGGCGCTGTGGCCTATCGGCTTGCCTTGCCATCTCAGTTGTCTGACATCCACAACATTTTTTATGTCTCTATGTTAAGAAAGTGTGAGTCAGACATAGTTCCTATTATTGATTGGCAGCCACTGGAGGTTCGTGGGGACTTTTCTTACATTGAGTAGCCATTTGTATCCTTGATCGGAAGGAGCAGGTCCTCCGAACCAAGGTAATTCCCTTAGTGAATGTTCAATGGGGTCGTCATAACGTAGATAAGGCATCTTGGGAGCATGAGGCCGAGATTCGAGAGCGCTATCCATATCTCTTTAATGATTGATTTTATGTTGTATCTTATATGTTGTCTCCGATTTTATATGATGATGTTATGTTTCCTCTTTCCTTATGAGTTATGTCTAGTTGCGTGATAGTGTAAATTTTGAGGATGAAATTTTTATTAGGAGGGGAAAGCTGTAAGGCCCGTATCTTAGTCTGTACCAATCCTTAGACTCCCGCGTTCCTCCCTGTCAATTTTGGCGACCCACGATCTGTAACAAGCATTTGCGCACGACCCTAAGTCGCATCCCGTATATCTAAGTTGACTCGACCCAAGACTTATACCCTACCGACTGCGCCGTCACCGTGGTTCCAACCCCACATCTCGCTCGCTGATGCGATACCCAGGCTAGGAGTTGAGGGCCTGCGTATATTTCGAGGAAATGTTGCACGTTACAAATTCCAAGAGAATCTCTACCAATCTATCACATCAATTAATCAAGTACAAGCAAGTGCGAAACCCATAACTAGCCCATCCCCCTCTTACACAACCCATCCCCAAAGTCAACTCTTTCTCTCTCCACCCATCCCTTTCTTACACCTCACCATCCCTCTCTCCCATCCATCCCATCCTTTTCATCCCATCACCCCTCTCTCTCTCTCTCATTCTCTACCCATTCCCTAAGCAACCCCAAGACTGTGGACGTCTAAGCTTTCTAAGAAGAGAAAATAGAGAACCCCAAGTGTGGCCCACTCCCCACCACCCAATCTCCCATCTTAGCCATCCATACTTCATCATCCTCCATCAAAATCAAAGCCAAGGAGCTAAGGATGCCAAGGGATCAAGAAGGAGTGCAATCGGTGGGTGATTTTAAGATATCCACCATTGATTTTCATTCGAGGGCCCACTTGTGATGGGACCCATTTTGATGTATGTGTTGTAAACAAAGAAGGGCCCATAGTGGTGAGGTCCCTCCACTACGCCGTCTCTCTCTCTCTCTCTCTCTCTCTCTCTCTCTCTCTCTCTCTCTCTCTCCCTCTCTTTCATTTCTTTTAGTGTTGATGTGGTCGTGTGGCCCACCCGGATGGACCCCACCATGTAGTATGTATTTTATCCATGCCGTCCACCGAGTGGGCCCACTTGGCAATCTGTTTAGACAAGCCTGATTGGAGGAAAACCAAATATCAACGATCTAAAACTGTGTGGGCCACTCTCGTGGGACCCACTGATGTACATGTGATATCCACCGTCCATCGCTTGGACAGTGGGATCCACCGTGATGTATCTGCTTCATATCCACACCGTCCAGCGTTTCGGGATGGTGGGGACCCACCTCATGTATGTGTTGTATACGGTCGCCCATATGTTTTTAGGTGTGGGACCCACCCCACATGTGCTACACGTGTGGGGGTGGGGCCCACCTTGAGATATGTATTGTATATCCAGCTGTCTATCTATGTGGGAGATGGAAACAGATTGGCTGGAGCACCTCACACTAGCTAATAGCTATTGTATTGACGTCGGTAGTGGGTCCTGATCATGAGTTGTGTTAGATGGATGGTGGGCCAGCAGCTACAGCTGCTGTATTACATCAACAAGTTCTGTGGGACTACCATGATTGTATGTGTTATATCCTAATCGTCCATTCATCTGGACATGGACCCCACTCCAGCTATATAGCTGTTGTTGACGTCAGCAAGTTAGGTGGGTCTAATCATGAAGTATGTGTTATATCTCAGCCTATTGTTATATCCCAATCGTACATCCACTCTGCAAGCTCGTCTTTAAGTTGAAGACGAGAAATGAGACAAATTTGTCTATCAGGTGGACCACACTACAAAAATCAGTGGAGGATTGAACGTCTACCATTGAAACCCGTTTGGGATCATAGAAGTTTTGGATCAATATGAAATTCATTTTTCCTCTTAATTCAAGTCTTTGTGACCTTGTGAACAGATTGGATGGAAAATAAATGTTATCACGGGCCCCTTCCTTGATGATGTGTTGTACATCACACCGTCCATTACTAGACGGTACTATGTGGGTGCACCATGATGTATGTATTTTATGTCCACACCGTCCATCTGTCGGGCCCACCTAATGTATGTATTTCATCCCTGTTGTCCACGAGAGACTCGGGTGATCTAAGTGTTTTATCAGTGCCGTCCGGACCGCTGGACATGCGGCCCACTTGATGTAGCTATTGTACACCCATGCTATTCATCTGGTGGGCCCATTTGGAATGTGCAGGGCGCACCCGAATATGATGTTTTTTAGGCCCATTGATGAGGCCCAATATGATGTATTTGTGGCCCATTGATGAGGCCCAATATGATGTATTTGTGGCCCATTTGGTGAGGCCCAATATGACGTATATGAGGCCCATATGATGAGGCCGAATGTGATGTATATTGGCCTACGAGTGAGGCCTAATGTGATGTATTTGAGGCCCTTGTGCGAGGCCCAAAGCGATGTATATGAGGACCGATGTGATGTGTGATTCCACTATGAAGTATGTAATGATGTTTATGATGGGTCATGCCTTGAGACCAATGATGGTTAAATGTCCACATTGTAACTCTCCTTAGGGCCCATTGTCAAGCCCATTCTCACTTCCCCTTAGTGGGCTAACCTAAACCGTTGGGCCCTTATGATCGTTAGGCCCATTCTTAATATGTGTAAGCCATCTAGGCCCATCCTTGATATGAGGAGAGTACATCATCATATAACAAGCTTAGTATAGCTTCACGATCCATGCCCATGCGCATCATATGTATGCTTGATATGAGAAGTGATTGATCATAGCACTTGCCATTTGGCAGATTATTATGAGACTCCTGATAGGAGGAGTTGCCCACATGAGCACGCGATATATGCAGAATTATTGCATGACTGGATAGTATGATTCATGCATCTCGCATTTATGTGATATAATTTCTCTACGCCCTAGCGACATCAGGGTCATAGCCTCTACAAGCATATCGTGGATGGAAGGATTGGACACTGAAAATATTGTTGTTAGCATCGGGGCGCCATAAATGTCCCTAGATGAAAATCTTTAAACGCAATGGTACTAGAGGATGACTCCAACGTCGAGATCGAGTGGATACATGAGCGCAAGAGGGCCGTATACCAGTAAGTCACGTCTCTCACTGTGTTGTGGTCGGTTGGAAGGGGGTGTAGCCTTTTTCGCCCGATGGTAGGGGGCATAACTAGGCTGAGTTTGACCAGCTCATAAATGGGTCTGCTATGACGTTCCAGACCAATATTGGTAGGTGGATAGTGAGGTCTCTTTCACTTGCATGGTTGCATATCCAGTGGGTGGCGATCTGGTGTATAGTGTACTAGACCCCGATGATATATATATATTCCAGAGATAAACTGTAATGATATGAGGATTCAAATGAGATTTGGTATGCTTGAGTTGCACCTCGCATGTGACATTGGCCCTGTAGGCCTTGTATTGCATAGCCTTGGTATGGCCGATAGCATTCATGCCTCGCATTACGTGGTTATGGTATGGCCGATAGCATTCATGCCTTGTATCGCATAGCCTTGGTACGGTTGATGGCATTCATGGACTTACCAGCATTTTCACATTACTTTAATATTGCATACTTGCATTTCTACCATGCGCACACACTTTCACCACCCTCTAAGTTTTCTATAAGCTTATGCACGATTGTTGTGTGCAGGTGACGATAGGCCGTAGCTGAGCAGGAGTAGGAGCATGCCATAGAGCTTCTGGAGTTACGTCATTATTATCATTGTATTTCCCTTTATGCGCATTATACTCAAGTTTTGATCATAGTAGATTTTTGTGATGGTATTCTTGTTATTGTTCATGGGTTATGCTTATTACGAATCAAATTCATGTTCAAAATCTTCCTTGTAGGATCCTAGGATTGGAACCTGGTATATGGGTGTGGGGAGCTGAGAATGGGGTACTACAAAGGTTGTCGGCGCCGGATTCGGTGATCGAAAATTTTGTGAGCCTGATTTCTGAGTTTGAGGTGTGACAATCATCCTACCTTGCCCAGGAGATGATGGTGAACAACAGGATTTACCAATCTCATAATCTTAAAACAGGAAAAGAAGATATTCAAAGCTATCACGGCATCTATTGTAATTTGAATCACAATAAATCATAGAAAATTGAAAATATTTCTTTAATTCAAACCAGTAATCAATGAGATTCAAGAAAAATAAGAATAAAAGCAAAAAAAGCATCCTAACACGCTACAAGCTTCACCTCTTAGCCCTAGCAAAGAGGTTTTAGCTAACCATAGACATGATTGAAACTAAATCTCCTAAAGAAAATATTAAAAAAAATAAGGAATGAAGAAAAACTCTTGGGAGGTTACTCCACCCTTTCACTCTGCTTCTTAAAACCTAATTCTTGTTTAGAACTCCTCAAAGAACCCATATTTATAGCCTTTGTCCAAATATCTTTGAAAATCATCTCAAATTTACACACTTTGTGTAACACCTTCGATGTCATCGAATATAAGTTGAATCCGGAAGTCACGCCATTTCGCACTGCATCTCTTCATGTCATCGAACATACCTTCAATGTCATTGAACAGTCCTTTGATGTCATCGAAGGGTGTTCGAGTAATCAAGAATGTGTCCAGAGTGTTCCAACAAGTTGCTCTAGAAATCCGCAAAAATCTCAATGTTATCGAGCTACCTTTGATGTCATCAAGCAGGTCTTCAAGCAATCGAACAAGGCTTCGATGTCATCAAGAACTACATCCAATTTGTCCAACAACCAAGCTTGATTTTTATGTAATTCTTCGATGTCATCGACCCGTGTTCAATGTCATCAAACACTAGCTTCGATGTCATCGACCGAAGGTTGATGACATAAAAAGTGAAGTTTAGATTCTATGAATTTCTGCACTTTGTACTTTCAACTTCCTTTCTTCTCTACTTGGTTTCCTTGAATCTTGGGATCTCAAAATCTTCAATCTTGGTCTATTAAGATCCATCCCTTGCCTTGGTGATTCTTGAGCATCAAATCCATGCTTTTAACATTCTTTTCATCCAAGCTCTAAAACTCATCTCGCAATACAAACATGTATAAAATATACCCATTAAGCGTTATCATGTTCATAAAACCAAGATATAAATAGGGAAAAAATATGCAATATTTGACACTCAACAAACCCCCTAACCAGCATTTTGCTAGTCCTGAGCAAAACATGCATGGAAGAATTCTTAATTCTCAATATTCAAATCACTTTCAGAAAACAATCTTTTGTGCAATAAAGTATGAATGAGTATAATCTAAAGAAGCGAGAGTAAAAAATTGAAAACCTAGAGCCAAATCACATGAGCAATCAATCAAATAGGTTCGTTATCAATCACTTAAGAGCACAAGTTCTTATATCAAGTTTCTCATGTGCTTAGTGAATTTCAACTTACTTTCTATAAAAATACCATCATTTCATAATGTTAGCCATGCTCATCACCTCAAGATTGATTGAATAATCAAGTTCTGATCCGAACTTACCCCATTTTCCTTCTTTTTCTATTTTTTTATTTTATATCGACGGTCCATTTTTATTTATTCATTCTTTCAGTCTTTTCATCTTCATTCTTTTCTAGCCTTTTCATCATATATGACCTTTTTGTCGATCTCTCTGTTTTTTAACTGGTTCTTTTCATATTTTTAAGGTGAATAAATTTCTCTAAACTTAATTCTCAACATCTATCAATGATTCACATACCAACAATCAGAAATTCTAGCACAATTCACAGAAAACAAATTCAATGTGTCTTGTGATTTAGGTCAACATGATATTCAAACTTCCTCTTAATCAATTAGATGAGAGAACTTAAGCGTAACGCCCTGAACTTCGGGGATCAAACCATGCTCGACTCTCGAGGTCCCGGGTGTCACTTATGCTTTCATGAGAATGCAAGAGTTAGCGGTTTTTGTCAAGTATCGTGGTGGCATGGTTTTAGACCAAATAGCACATCATATTTCGAAGTAAGCAATCCAAAACATATCAACTAAATAGATAATGTACGCATTTGTTCAAAGTGCATAGCGAAAGCTGGGCAGGATATGAGTACCTAGTCCAAAATACAAAAAAAGAGAGAAAATAAAATGTGTCCGCCCTAGGGTTCCATCAGTGCTTTAATGTCACCCTACATCAGCCCTCCGAGTTCCTGGAAGTACAAGACCTCCTCCTTTGAGTCCACATATGCCTCCTCCAGTCATCAGACTTTAGGGTACTGGCATCTAACATCGAGTCTGGTTGGTGTTTTAAAACACCGTCCCAAAGTGGGAGTGAGTGATCAACTCAATGGTTCCATTAACATTAAGCTACACATATTATCAATTCCTCAAGCATGATTAATGGTAAAGCATATTGACAATCAAATCCTAAGTACTTTCATTAGTGCATAAGTATGCCGTTATGGAATGATGCATGGCCTCGCTTTCCAACACTCCCTCATAAGCGTCTCTGACAACTCATTCACAAATTCCATCACTCCCTCAACCAGGGCTCCCCAATCGTCATAGCCTACACAAATGCAATGTGATGAATGCTCATGTTAGTCAAGTACTTAATTAGATTCGTTCATCCAGCAAGATTTGGGAAGCCGAGTACCGCTAATAGGTCAATGGCGCTATCTTGATCCGTCTGGGTTTGCCAATCCCAGGTGAGCACATACAATAGGCGAGTTTGTGAATTTGAGTTGCTCGCGGTCACTACGGGGAGGTTCGTCACCTCAGCGTAGGCCGATGGCATGGGCGCAGTATCCCATACCACCATGCTTGGCCCCCAAGTCTTATGGATCATGTCATTGGTGGTTAGTAATGGGCCTTCAAAGGTGTAGGGTGCTTCGAATTCAAATTAGGGCGATCATACATGGCAAGCACATAGGGATTGGCCGGTTAATGGACTGGTTTGACTGACCCGAGGGGATTCCGGCACCACCAGCATAGGATGCACGCATCCCACGTAGTCATACTACTGTTAAGTGGACGTGTTCGCCTTGGACCAGCTAGGTTCCCCCAGGGAACCTACCCAAATTGGGCCACCCTCATACGTTTGGGGTTACCGACCAACCCAAAATTAATTAATTAGTCACAATAAATAATATATTTCATGCATTATTTATTTTAAGAACAAAAAAGGTTGCAATGTAATAAATGAGACAGATTCTACTTAGCTTAGGCATTCTATCAAAAATGGAGACATGTTGAGTGTGAAATATTGCATATGTATTCCTATTTATACCTTTCTTTTATAAACATGATAGTGCTTAATCGATTTAATTATGCATGGTTTCATGTGCGAAGTGATTTCGAGAGCTTATGGTGAAATTGATGCCAAAAGGAATATTTATGCTTAAAAGATTACTAAATGAAGATTTGGAGATTTGAAAGTCATTAATGAAAATTCACATGCCAAAGATCCAAGAAAACCAAGTGAGGAATAAAGAGAATCAAAGATTTGAAGTGAAGAAAAGGAATTCTAAAAATATCTTGAAAACAAACATATTCCTGAAATTGTCCTGAAAAAGTATATTCTGAAACTCGGAGTCTATTTTAACTGTGCAGAGTGAAGTATATTTTGAGAAACTGCATAGAGTAAAGTTTAATTTAGCAAACTATGGAGAGTGCGTAAATTTGAGGTAGTTTCTAGATTTTTCCAACTAGGTGCAAAAGTTGGAGTTCCACAACTATAAATAAGACTCCCTAGGATGCTCCAAAGCATCTTATAGGGTTTGAAAATGTCTCAAGGAACATAACAAAGGGGTGGAGCAGCCACCAAAGATTTTTTCTTCTTCCCTAGTTTATTTTTTATGCTTTGTTTAAGAGATTTGGTTTCAATCATGTCTATGGTTGGCTAAACGTCATAGCTAGGGCTAAGAGGTGAAGCTTGTGGCGTGTTGGGATGTTTATTTTACTTTAATTCTTATTCTTATTGAACTTTATTAATTTCTAGTTTGATATTAAAGGAATATTTTCAGTTTTCTATGATTTATTGTGACTCAAATTACAATAGATGTTGTGATAGCTTTGGATATCTTCTTTTCCGGTTTTAAGATAGTGAGATCGGTAAATCTCATTATTCACCATCGTCTCCTGAGCATGGTAGGGTGATGGAATTCCTTCCAATCTTCACAATTCTCCTCCATTGAGAATTAGGTCAATGAAAAGTTTAGATTTGATTTAAATTGCTTTATCTTCCAATTAGATAAGTAGGACTCCAATTCCAATTGTGTTTATTGAATCAAGCAAGGTAGCATCTTAATAGCTATAAGTGGATCCTTGGCACCCTAGTTCCCACCTTTAATTGATAGTTTAAACATTATTCACAATTACTTTATTTTATTCTAGAATTCAGATTTAGATCTTCTTCTAGTTCTAGTTCTAGTTCTTTTTCTTTTCAAAATACATACAAGTTTAGTCCCTGTGGATTCAACCTCGTTCTCACGAGTTATTACTACATCGCAACCCTATACTTGGGGTTGTGAACAAGTTTTTTGGTGCCGTTGTCAGGGACTATGGCTACTTTTTTCTGGAATTAATTAATATTAGAATTAGGTTAAGATTAGGATTTACTTTTCTGATTTTTTTTAGGTTAGGATTTTTTCTAAAATTATTTTTAGAAACTAACATTATTTTTTGTTTTGTAGGATTCCTAACATCGCAACTCTTATTTGGTAATTTTGTTCCAACCCACTCTCTTATTTTTTTAGATCTCTTATTTATTTTAGTTTTTCTAGTTTTCTTTTTAGGTTTAATTGTTTAGTTACTTGAGGGTTGTGAGTGTTTCATGCCGAAGTGGGTTCATGAAAACACTCAACGTCTCTTGAGTGAAGGAGGATTAATCAAAGCGTTGCCTATCCATTAAAGGATTAGACACCACTTGAGATCCTCTCAGTTAATTGGAGTAATGGATGCAAATCAACCTCAACCTCAACCACCAGTTGAGGAAGTTCAAGATGAAAAATGAGGTGCATAATGCACTCCCACCTCGTACTTTATGTGATTATTTACAACCGATGAGGGTGAGTACACCTTCCTACATGGTCTTTCCATTTAATGTAGGAATCGTGGATATCAAACCTAAAGTGATACAGCTCCTTCCTAAGTTTCATGGACTAGATTCTGAAAGTCCATATTTACACATCAAGGAGTTTGATGAGATAATCGCTACATTACTCTTTCCAAATGTGTCTGAGGACATAGTGTGACTTAAATTTTTCTTTTTTATTAAAAGAGAAGACTAATACGTGGATACACTCCTTAAAGCCAAGATCCATCAGCACATGGGCAAAAGTTTTTTCCATTTCATAAAACTAACACTTTAAGGAAGGCAATCATGAACTTTGCCCAAAAAGAGGAAGAGACCATCTTCCAATGCTAAGAAAGATTTAAAGATCTCACGAATTCTTGTCCACATCATAGCTACACGAACAATAAGCTTTTTCTATAATGGATTGACTTCACCAATGTGCCAGTTCATGGAGATGATGTGTAATGGTCAATTTATGAACAAATAGGCCAATGATGCGTGGGATTACCTTGATCAATTGGCAAAAAATGCGTAATCATGGGACACCTCTCCAAGACTCACCACTTCTAAGCCTACTCAATCAAAGGAAAGGCGAGGAATTTATGTTCTAAAAGAGGAAGATGATATGAGTGCAAGAGTGGTCAATCTCACAAGAAAAGTTAAGGCCATGGAACTTAAAAAGGTAGAATATATCAAATCTGATAAGGCTATGGAAGTTGTTTGTGGTATTTGTGCTTGTAACATACATACAACTGAGAATTGCCCAACAATTTCTGCTTTTTAAGAGATATTGAATGAGCAATCAAATGTCGTAAATAACTACCAAAGACCTTTCAAAGGACCCGCCTCAAACACATACAACTTCAACTGGAGGAATCATCCAAATTTTAGTTGGAGAAATGGAAAAACGACTAACCCACAAGAGGCCCTTACTCAATTTTTAAATCAGAAGAGGCCTCAAGAGGATACAGTTCAAAAATTCATGCAAAACCAAGAGCTATTCAACCAAAATACGGTACAAGCATTCCAGGATATCAAAATAACAATGGGAATGTTTGCATCATCTATTCAAAGGATTGAGTCACACTTAGCGAGTGGGGAGAAAGGGATACTTCCAGCCCAACCTATCCCCAATCCAAAGTGACAATGTGAAATTAGTGACCCAAACTCTTCAAATCAAATGGAGCAAGCCAAGTCTATCACCACTCTTAGGCGTGGAAAGACAATTGACAAATCTATTCTGGTAAGGGCTGAAAAGCCTAAGGACCCCGAAGAAGATAAGAATGATAGACCTAGTATTACTCCACATGGTTTAAAACCGGAACCTCAAAGTAAGTCAATTGTGTCATTCCCTCAACGGTTAATTCCACCAAAACCTCTATGTAAGACCCTATCCATTCCATACTATTTTCTATGCCTATGTGCACGATAATCGACGCCCTTGGTGAGACCTAGACTAGCCATGCATGGTGGACACCCGATTGACTGGATCCCCAAGACCTCTAAACCTATTTCATATCGACCACTCCATCACCGCAATCGCAGAGGTACCACCCGTGCATCTGTGCTATGCTCCATTAGTGAGATACGCCACGAAGAATCGTTAGTGTATCATGTACGAATGGCACCGTATGTTCCATTCCACATGTGTGTAACACATGCTCCCACACATGCACTATGCCACACATGGGTGAGAGAACCTCTACCCATGTGTGTGATGTCACCCTCTCATACCATCCTTCTCTCATGTGTACCCCAAGTCAACTCTTTTCTATATCACACCTTATGCATGATGTCATCATACCATGTCATCCCATACCCCTTTAACCTAACATTAATTCCTAATCATGAATCAATTGCTATAATCCTAGCCTAAGCTAACCATAATCACATTAATCTAACCTAACCACATTTTTATCCATTTCTCTACAAATACTCCTCCATCCCTTAACATTTTCACCATTTTCCTACAATAAGAGAGAGAGAGAGAAGAAATGTAATCTTGGTGGGCCATCAACCACATTCCTTCCACCATCAACTCCATTAATCCATCTCAACCATCTATCTTAATCATCAAGGTGAGTACACCCCCCTCACTTATCTTTGGAATGTTTTATTTACTTTGGAGTGTGATGTTGATGATGATGATTGAGTGACCCACTTGTAGTGGGCCCCACTATGATGTTTATATGCCATCCATTCCAATCAACAAATCTCTTACATGTGATTAAAGGGAAGACACAAGATCAGTTTATTCCAAAGCTTGTGTGGGACCCACTAACCGTGGGCCCCACCATTATAAGGTTCATCGGCCACCATTCAAACCTCTTCATGGCCATGGCTAGTTGTCATCTTTCCCTGATGAATAAATATATAAAATGAAATAGATTTGGCAGCGAACCATGCGGATTGAACTATCACCATTACAAATAAGGTGGTGGGCCATGCTTGTACACATGTGACGTCTACCTGGCATATGTGTTGTATAATTTCAACGTCCCTAGTTGGGGCCTTCTTTGATGTATATCCATCCGTCCCTACATTGTCCAGAAATTTAGATTTCCATAATGATATGGGTTGCACCCCAATGCCAATAAGGTATGTGTTTGATCCACACCATCCATTCGATGGCGGCCCACCGAGATGCCCATGACAAATATACACAGCCCATCTATTTTGGTAGACCATAATATAGCAAGGCACTAATGTGAGACACGTATCCTAAACTGTACCGTTCCGGAGGCTTTCGCGGTACTCCCGGTCGAATTCCGACGACCCTCGACCTATATTCAATGTTTGCACGCGATCCTAAGCCGAGTCCTGCATACTATTTGGCTTGACCTGAAACTTTTACCTTAGCAACCGCGCCATCACCGCGGTTCCAACGCCGTGACTCACGCACCGATCCGATACCCAAGTTAGGAGATGTGGGCCCGCGTTCATCTCGAGGAAAACGCCACGCGTTGTGAATTCTGAGAGAATATCTATGACCCGTCACATCAAATCAAGTCAAGTACACCACCATACCTCAATGCCACCTCACCCTACAATAAGTACAATGCCCATTCCCTCTTTTCCATAAGTCAACTCTCTCTCTCTCCCTACCCATCCCTCTTTTACACAATTTTCAACTAAACCCATACCTTCCCATCCCCATTCCTTACAACACCTGTCCCACCATTCCTTATCAATCCATCACCTCCCTCTCTCTCTCTCATTCTCTAAGCAATTCTCCAAACACCCAAGAGCAAATTCCAACATCCAAGCATTTCCAAGAGCAACATGTGTGGCCCACTTTCCCACTCACTCATCTCCCATCTCAACCGTTCATCCTCCATCAACCTCCATCAAAAGGCAAGCCAATGGGCATAGGCATAGGAGTTTAAGGAGCTAAGGAGAAGGCCGATAGGTGGGTGATTCACCATTGATTTTAAATTTTAGGGGCCACTTGTTGTGGGGTCCACTTGATGTATGTATTATATATAGGAGGGGCCAATAGTGGCGGGGTCCCTCCCCTTCATGTTTCTCTCTCTATCTCTCTCTCTCTTCTTCTATTTTTTGTGATGCCTTGTGGCCCACCATGATGCAAGATGATCTTGACCGTCCACTCGTGAGGCCTACCTTCCAAAGGGTCCATTGGACGACCAAGATGAAGGAAAAACACAAGTATCAGCTTCATCCAAAACTTTGATGGGCCACGTGTGCGGGACCCACCGTGAAGTATATTCCATCCCAACCATCTACGGCACCTCACTATCCATGTGGACGTGAGGCAGATCTAGATCTTGGTGGACCACGTGTGTGGGACCCACCATGATGTATGTATCAACATCTCCACCATCCAACGTCCAGGGTCTGGACGCTGGATCCCTGGACACTGACACTCCTTACTCACTCAAACACACACACACACACATATATATATATTGATGATATATAATATTATATATATATATATTATAATATATCATGGTGGGACATTTCTCATGTGGGACCCACATTGAAGTGGATTTCATCCACTTGATGAGTGCACTTCGTCCAGCCGTCCATCTGGACGCTGGACATTGCAACCCTGCTTTTAAAAAAAAGTGAGGAATAATATTTAAATAATATATATATAATATATGTATATAATGTTATTATGGTGGGCCCCACGTGGGACCCACCTATTGTGGTTCAATTGCTGGAGCACCCAGCTACTGGCTTTACGTCAGCAAGTTGGTGGGTACCACCATCATATATGTGTTATATCAGGCCATCCGTGCCTGGATGATTTTATGGGCCCTAGCATGAGGTATGTGTCAATCCATACTGTCCAACACCTTGGGCGGGTGGGACCCATCCCTGTATCATCGCTGTCCAAACTCTGGATGGTGATTGGCTGGACCACCTCACACTAGCCCATTGTTGATGTATTGACGTCAGTAGTTCTGTGGGTCCCACTGCTATATACGTCAGCAATTCTATGGGCCCACTGCACCATGTGTTATATCAGGGCGGTCCATCTGTTGGATGGCTAGGTGGGGCAGATCCACATCTCTGGTGGGCCATGTACATGGATTCCCACCCTGATGCATGAGTTGTATCCCTATCATCCGTCCATTATGTGGGACCCACCGCATGATGGGTGTACTACATCCAGTCGTCCATCCATTTGGCTAGTTCGTCTCATGTTTAAGATTGAAAATGAGACAGATCCAGTTATCAAGTGGACCACACTGCAGAAAAATAGTGGTGTTGAACATCTACCATTGAAACCCCTTTGGGTCACAGAAGCTTTAAACCAATATAATATTTATTTTTCCCCTCCCTGTCCAGGTCCTTGTGACCTTATGAATAGTTTGGATGGGAAATAAATTCTATGGTGGGCCCTCTAAATTTTTAACTGTAGGAATCATTATCACCACTGCTATTTGTGGTATGGTCCAGATGATCTTTTGATCTGATTCATTGTTAGGATAATGCTTTAAAATGATCTCTATAGTTGGATTAATGGTGCGGCCCAAGTGGTGTGGCTTACTTGTTGTATTTGAGTGATTTAATATGATGTATTTAAAACCCATGGGTAGAGGCCCATAGCAATGTGTAATAGACCCATTTGAATTAGCCCATTTGATTCGGCCCAATTGACTTGGCCCATTTGATCGGCCCAACTGACTTAGCCCATTTGATTCGGCTAAATTCACTTGGCCCATTTGATCGGCCCATTTGACTTGGCCCATTTGATTCGGCCCATTGACTCGGCCCATTTATATCGGCCCATTTGATCGGTCCATTTGATTTGGCCCATTTGTACCGGCTCATTTGATTTGGCCCATTTGATTCGACCCGTTAATATGGCCCAATGTCATATACATTGGCCCATGAGTGAGTACCAATATGATACGTATATGCCCTATGAGCAAGGCCCATGATGATGTGTATTAGACCCTTGAACGAGGTCGTGGAACCATTATACGATTGACCCTATGAGCATCATTCCTTGGGAGCAATGTTGGTTAAAGGTCAACATTAATGGGTAATGATGGTTGGACGTCCACATTGTGACCTTCCCTTAAGCCCCTTGTTAGGCCGATTGTTAAGGTCGATTCCGATTCCTATTGTCGAGGCCGATTATCGAGGTCGATTCCGATTGTCAATTATGATTCTGATTGTCGACGTCGATTCCGATTCTGATTGTCGAGGCTGATTGTTGAGGTCGATTCTGATTCCGATTATTGAGGCCGATTTCGATTGCCGAGGCCGATTATCGAGACCCATATGATGTATATACGGCCCATAGTTGAGGCCCGTTGTGATGTGTATTCGTCCTATGTTTGAGGCCCAATGTAATGTATATGCAGCTGTGTTTGAGGCCCAATGTGATGTATATGTGGCCCGTATTTGAGGCCCATTATGATGTGTATTCAACCTGTGTTTAAGGCCTAATGTGATGAATATGAGGTCTACATAATGAGGCCCATTGTGATGCATTTGAGGGCTAGGCGATGGAGTCCATTGTGATGTATATTAGGTTCATGTGAGAGGCCCATCATGATGTGTATTAAGCTCTTGAGTGAGTCCTGTGGTGTTGTATATTAGGTCCTTATGTGAGGCCATGGGTCCACTATATGTTAGGCTCTATGTGGGCCATTCCTTGGGGCAGTGTTGGTTAAATGTCCACATTGTCGAGACCGATTGTTGATGCCGGTTATTGATACCAATTATGAGTATGTGACAGCATAGCATCATGATACATGCTCATACTCATCATCTGCGTGTTTGTTATGAGATATGATTGACCATTGCATATGCCATAGTGTCGGTTATTATGAGACTCGGCAGAGATTGTCTCACATGAGCGCACAGTATGCGCAGGATTGATGCATGACTGGATTGTATGACTCATGCATCTTGCATTGTGTGCTATGATTACTTACGCCCTAGCGATATCAGGGCCGTAGCCTCTACAGGTATATTGTGGATAGCCAGATGAGACACCAAAAATCTATTACTAGCATTGGGCTGTCATAGATGGCCCTGGGTGAAAATTCTTAAACCCTCTTGGTACCAAAGAATGCCCCAACATCGAGACCGAGTGGATACATAAGTGCCCGAGTGCCGAATACCAGGAGGCCGCGTCTCCCACTGTGTCGTGGTCGGTTGGGAGGGAGTGTGGCCTTACCCACCTGAGGGAGTAGGCACAGCTAAGCTGAGTCTAACTAGCTCCTAAATGGGTCCGCTATCGACGTGCCGAGTAGGCATTGGTATACTAATAGCAGGCAGGTAGTGAGGTCTTTTTCATTGGCTAGGCTACGTGGCTTGCAGGGGCGGTAGACAGTTTGGAGTGTACTAGACCCCGGTGATGATCTCAGAGATATACAGTACTGATTAAGTAGGAGTTGCATACTCATTCATTCATTCATTCACTATCCACTCGGGCTAGTGGTGCGCAACTATTTATTACGTGTGCCTTCGCAATGGCCAGGATTTCGGTTGGGGCGCGCGACTAACCTGAGATCAAAAGTTTACCACATTGAGTCTGACTATCTAAATTTAGGTATGGGACTAGTTTGGATAGAAGTCCCTTATGATGGACCCCATAGCCTGTGATACTACGTACTATCATCCTGACTTCACACTCCAGCATGGTCATTTCATTCACACTGCATATCGCATTACATCCACAGCATATGGCATTCTGAGTTACTATGTTTCTGCATTTATACAGCCTAGATACGACTGACGATAATCATGGACTTATCAGGATTTGCATATTGCATTGCATCATTGGCATTTGATGTTTAACTCACTGTCTCCGCATTGTATAGTTGATCTACATTGCTTCATCAATATATGATATTGTTTTTACTATATTTCTGCATTGCATAGCCTGGATAAGGCTGATGGTATTTATGGGTCTATCAATATGTTTTCGCATTACTCTGATATTGTATGAATTATGAGCTTGTCAGTATTTTCGCTTACTCTGTCATCGTATGATTCATAATCTTGCCGTATTTCTGATATTATATGATTATGACATTGCATTGAATACTTGGCACTTATCTTGTGCACACACTTACACCACCGTCTAAGCTTTTTATAAGCTTATGCACGATAGATGCGTACAGGTGATGATAGGATGCAGTCGAACTAGGGCAAGAGCGTGCGGCAAAGCTTCTGGAGATTTTATTATATGCATGTATTTCCTTTTCAGTATTGTACTCAAATGATTATATTAGTGGATATGTGGTGATGATGTTGTCCTTAGGATTTGGGTATACTTGTGGTTATGCTTCTTGCGAAACAAATTCATGCTGAAAATCCTCCTTGTAGGATCTCAGGATCGGATTCTGGCGTATAAGCACCAGAAGCCGAGAATGGGGTACTATGGAGAGTGTCGACACTGGATTCGGAGATCGAAAATTTTGTGAGCCCGATTTCTGAGTTCGGGGCATGACAACTAATATCCAAGCAAACCTATATCTTAAGTGGGTCACACAAAACATGAAATAGTAGGAATTGAACACTTATCGGTGAAAACTTCCAGGGCCCCACCGTGCATATGTACCCCATCCAGGCCATCCAAGTTTTTCTCCCAATTCATCTGGGGACACGCGTTCCTAGATGCAACAGACCCAAAGCTCAGGTGGACCCCACCATGGGAGGCAGTGAGGGTAATGACACCCATTGTTGGATGTGCATGTGCCCACGTAATTCTCATTTACCATCTAACCTATTGTAAAAAAAGGAGGCAGCAGCAGGACCTGTGATCCCAGGACGTGACAGCCTGGTCCCATGTTGTTGGGGCCAACCGTGATTAGAGGTGGGCATCGGTCCAGATCAGAGCAGATTGGGTTCAACCCAATCAAATCCGAAATGGCAATGGTTTGACCTGAACTCGATCAGATCCGGAATCAAATCCGGGTCACCTGATCCGAACAATTCTGATGCATGGTTCGCCTGACCCGAACCGAGTCTAACTCGGTCAGAGAAACTGAGTCGGATCGAGTTGTGTATAATTCGGATCTGTGTGAATTTAATTTAACTTTTCATATAATGTGGTCCACTTCAACTTTTAATAATGCTATTTTTTTGCTCAAGGCCTAAATCGATATGTCAAAATGGATGAACGGCTTAGATAAAACATATACATCAAGGTGGGCCCCACATGGCTCTGAAAGAGCTTTTCACCTGCATATTCAGGTTTTCACTGGACGTTACTTTATGTGCGCAGCAAGAAATTGCAAGACTTACTTTTCACATAAGCACATGCACAGTTTTGATTTTATATCTATATTAGCGAGTTGTGTGGGTTTAATCATGCGGTATGTGTTATATCCAAACCGTCCATCCATTTGGTGACCTCGAATTAAGGCTTGAAACAAAAAATAAGATAGATCTAACTATCAAGTAGAACACATGAATTGTTTAATGGCGAAATTCATTCTCTGCTGCTATTTGTGGTGTGGTCGAGATGATCGTTTGATATTATTCATTTTTTGGATAATGTCCTATAATGATCTCTAAAAGTATATGAACGGTGTAGATATAATAAATACATCACTGTGGGGGCCATATAACTTTGATCTCCTTTGAACCGTTCGTACAACTCCGAGCTCGAGGAACCCCCGGAGCTCGAGGAGCGCGTACTAACGGATGGGCTACTGCCTACTCGCCTACTCCCCTGCCACCCGCAAATGGCCCGTGGTCAGTGCTCTGTGGGCCCCACCATGATGTATGTGTTTCATCCATGCCCTCCATCTATTTTTATAGATCATTTTATGTTATGAGAATAAAAATGAGGTACATAGAAATCTCAAGTGGACCACATTGTAAGAAACGATGTTGAGTGAACGTTGACCATTAAAAACATTTTGGAGGCTATAAAAGTTTTTGATCAAGCTGATATTTATTGTATACCTGACGTCAAAACCGGGCTGGGTCTGTTCGGGTCGGTTCGGACCCATTCGGTTAGGGTATTCGGACTGGATCTGTTCGGATACAGTGCTATCTGAACGTGATTCAAAATACTTTCGGATCTAAACCATCAGAATCAATCAGGCCTGATCAGACCGTCGGTTCTGTTCGGAACGGTACCGAGTCAGGTCTGGTCGGATCGGATCCACCGGATCGGGCCTAAGTTGCCCACCTTTAACCGTGATGCACCTATTCGATACTCAAGACATCCATCCAACGGTGGGACCCACTATGAAGTAAAAGCTATATCCACCATTCATCTATTTGTTACTTCTTTAGAGCATTGAATGGATTAGATTCAATGTTCATGCAAACCCCACCATGATGTATCTATTTTATCCTCACCATCCATCCACTTTGCCATATCATTTTAGGCCGTGAGTCCAAAAATGAGTTAAATCGGACTCTTAGAGGGGCCGTGCCGAGAGAAACAATGAGGAATGACTCCTACCATTGAAACCTTACTTAAGCTATATGTAAATTTTATTTTCTTAGCTACCTAGGGGTTGTGGGGCCCACTGGAGACTCCCACCATGATGCTCGTACTCCAAACCAAGTGGCCCTCCATTTTGACCAACAGGGCTGCCAACGGACCTTGGTGGGCCAATTAGAAATAAGACAGGTTCAAGTTCAAGTGAATCACACCATGGGCAGCCATGGTTGGTGGGCCCACTATAACTTTTTTTGGGTCGATCTCTACAGTCCATGGGGACCACTGTGGACTCTTGTCTCCATGTAGGAGAGACCTCTAGGAGGACCCCACACTACAGACATCAGTCGGGCTTTGTGGGCCACCCAAAATAAAAAAAATTAAATGAAGTAGATGTACACCTCAATGGACCACGTCCACATGATAACAATAGTAATTGATCATTCACCATTAAAGATGCCCTAGGGTCCACTGTATCATTTACATACCGGCTAAACTGTCTAGATTGTGGGGCTCACTATGGACTTAACACGAGTTATGTGATTTATATCGATGTCCATCTGCATGTACAACAAGTTCTAGAGCATGGTATAATAAAATAGAGTATGCCCAAATATGGTAGCACACCAGTTGATTATCCAGCATATGGGCCCTCTTATGGGCCCGCAGTGACGGTTATTTGCCATTCAACTTGTTCTTATGACCCTGGATGGAGCAGATATCAAAACTTTTATGGCCCAAATCATATTGTCATGAGATGCTTGGGCGACCGCTAAACTATGTAAAGTTATGGTATAATGCGGTCCCAAATCATGTGATCGTGTGATGCTTGGGCACCCTAGACCATGTGAAATTGTGTGACCTGTGAGGTCCACCACCATGAGATCATGTGTTGTGTTGTTGCTATAAATTGTGCATCATTAAGCTCCGACCCTTAATTAAGTAGTTATCTAATGTGTAGACAACCCTTAACTACGTAGAATTGTGATTGGAGTGTGGCCCTAAGTAGCAAGATCGTATGACATGTGTTCAGTATAAACGTATGTGTGGACACTAGTGGTGTGAGGGAGCGATGGATGTATATGTATGAGCAATATAGCGTAGTGATATGTGTCCAACCCTTAATTATAAGGTAATGTGATGCATGTGTGGCCACCCAATCATGTGCAGTGGTGATATATATGTCGCCATATAACTGTGTAATTATGAAATGCACACAAAGCCACCTAACTGTATGGAACAAATTGGCATTAGAGGCCATCTGACAATCTAAACACATGTTGTGGGCTAGGCATGGCCATCATGTACAACTAAATTTTGTGTGCAGATTACCTAATCATGTGAATTGTGATGTAGGGTTGGATTATAAAACTTGATGATAGCATGGGCCTCAATCCGGTATAGAATGACCCACATATGGTCCTTACATTATGCTCATCAATAAGGTGGAAGTGGGAACCACTAGACTATAAGCGATGCGACATAACCGGCCCTTAGCCTCTTAATCATGTGACACCAAATTTAGGCCAATGACGGTAAGAAAAATGTGAGGTACTTGTTGCCTAAGACTTAGTTTAATGTAGTGTAACCTTGTACTCGTACGTAGGATCACTATTCTTGTATGTTTTGAAATGTGGACACTAAACCATGTGAAATTGCGGCAGTCTGCCTGACCATGTGAAGTTTGATAAAGTGGATGCCACATTATGTGCGTTATGGTGTGATAAGAAATAAGTGATCATGTGATCTTGAATCTTTAATGATGTGGGTAGAGTGCTATTTGTGTGGCCACTTAACCATAGGAACTTTGATAATTGAGTGGCCATGAGATGGTATAGACTTATGATAATTGTGAGGTCACCTGGATTTGTGAACTATACTAATTATGTAGCCTCTTAGGCTTGTGAACTTAAGATGTGTGTCAGGTTGATTTGTTAGACCTAACTTGTTGATGGTATAAGACCACTTTGCAATCTCTAATGATGTGTTCACTATGAAATTAGAATGGTGGACTGGCTAGTCTTGAGGCTTGCCTTAAGTAAATGCCTTGTGGGTCCATTATTGGTAGGCATATTGGACCTATGTTTGGGGCTCTTGGTAAGTGCATGAGACTCCTTGTGATGTATGTATGCCAAGTCCCATTTGGGCCTTGTGAATGAGTTATGATTAAGTCCTTAAATGAACCGTTTGTGGTAATCAAATGGGCCACCCAACAAGCCAGAAGGATGGGATGTAGCAACACACTAATCGGCCCATCCAAGTGTGGCAATGAACTGGGCCTTAGACCACATGAAATGATAGCTAGATATGTTAAGGTGTTGGATTGAAATTGAACTATACATGTGGTGATGGCACATGTGCGGTGATTGTGTGATGTGGTACATGTGGTAATGTTGATGTATATATGTGGTTAGATGTGATGATTGTATTTGTATGGTAATGCTAATTTATGTTTACATGCTTGGATGGTGATCAATTGGACATGAGGACTAAGTGGACCACCGTATGTATTACCTTGAGTCATAGATAGTGCACCTAGCGCCGTATAGTGGCGTGACACTTATGCACCCACTTCTTATGGTACTGATGAGGTGGACTACTTAACTCTTAACTGTGAATGAATATGTCGGTGATATGACCTAGCTTTCGAATAGCTATGGATCTTTACATGTGAATTCGAGACATGTTATGGTATGTGTGCATCACTTGCATGTGTTTGATATATAAGTTGTTCTAATGCCATTGTATGAGGTTTCAGCCATGCGATCGGTGCCAAGTGATGGATTGATCCTAATTGTGCTATTATGTGGTCGATGAACACTTACGACGTGGAAGATGTGGACACTCGCATAGCCCCATGATCATGAGGGAGAGTGCACATCAGACCACTGTTTTGTCGTGTTGGTACCGTGATCATTTTTTACTGGTCTTATGATATTTGTGCATATTGCATGCACATATACATGTACATGCATCATGGATGAGGAGTGCATGGTGTGTATGGTGTGATCATGTGGAGATCATATGCATGTGGTAGAGGATGTTGGTACGAGGTGCACATGATGTAGTATGTGCAGATGTTATCTGGTCCGAGAGACCACGGGCTTGGTCCCTGGGTTGAAGTCCCTAAAGTGAATATATTGAGCTTGGTCCCTGGGTTGAAGTCCCTAAAGCTCTCTTGATACTGCATTATAATTTATATTTAAGTTGATACTGATATTACACTTATATCATTTCCATGATGAGTATGGATTGCGGTTAGATGTGGTTGGAAGAGGAGCCCGATTGGTGTTAGGGTGGCTTACATGCATGGCATTGCTTGAGTGCAATTATACTGCATAGTGTGCTTGTGAATTATCATTACATTTTGCATAGAATCCTTATGTGATGGATCGAACACCACAACAACACCGAGGTTATATTGAGGAGACCACCACAGCGGCATCGTGGTTGGTATATGTGGACACTGCAAATTTGGGTTTCTTTATACTGGGTCCCAAACCCCTGGGTGAAACTCCCTAAACCTCGAGTGGTACCCTCGAGCCTCATTGTCAAGACTGAGCAGATGCCATGGGTCACCTGGTGCCGAAGACCATAGTAGGCTTGACTCCCGCTTACGCCGTCGGGTGAGAAGAGGTTCAGCCATGCCTAGCTGAAGAGTTAGAGCGAATGCGATTGGGTTTGACTAGCCCCTAAAATGGGTCAACTACTGGTGTGTCAGGTGGGTATAGGCCCCCCACTGAGAAGGCGAGTATGCGAGGCCTCTATTCAACAAGTTTCGGACTTGCTCTGGATACTAGGCCCTGGTGATTCCCAATTATGATAACTGTATTGTGATGTGGACTTTTAGAGGAGGACTTGCATGCCTGCATACACTTGGCATACTTTTGTATATCATCTCTTGCATTGCATCCTGCCCACTTGGCTTTATGTAGCATTACCAGGTCACTATGTTTCAATTTGTGTACTCTGATATTTTGATTGTTACTGCATGCTTGTATACTACGCACACATGAGTGTACTCACTGGGCTTTTAGCCTAAGCCTTCCTTTTCCCATTTCTTTTCAAGGCAGGAGTAGCTTGGAGGAGTTAGCTTTCTCGATGCATTGTATCTATTTTCTGATTTGGCAATATTGACATTGTGTACCTTTTGGAAAGTATTGTACTTGTAACCATCTAGATTTATAATGGAGACTGTTGCTTGGTATTGCGATCATGAATCATCATGCTCAGGTATTATAGAATAAAAAAATTCACTGCAAGAAAATTTTAGTAAAAATAAAAAATAAAAAATCTTCCTTGTGGTGCGCTGAAGTTAGGACTTGGTGTATGAAAGTCGAGTGCTGAATTTGGGGCATTACAGAAGCTGTCCGTTCTAAGATTTGGGGCGGGACACTCTATCTAATTCTCAAGATATTCTAGAGGTTCTTAAACAAGTGAAGGCTAATATCCCTCTATTGGATGTCGTTAAACAAATCCCTTCATATGCCAAATTTTTAAAAGATCTATGCACTACCAAAGGATGGAAAAATATACAAAAGAAAATCTTTTTGACAAAAAAAGTGAGTGTCATCCTCAAGCAAGATGTGCCACAAAAATACAAAGATTCCAGTAGTCCAACCATCACTTGTGTAATTGGGAATTACCGGATTGAGCATGCACTTCTTGACTTGGGGGCGAGTGTAAATGTCAAGCCTGTATCCTAGATTGTACCATTCTGTAGGCTTCTGCGGTCCTCCGGTCGAATTCCGGTGACCCGCGATGCATAGATAATAGTTGCGCGTGACCCTGAATCGTATCCCATATTCCAAAGTCGGTTGGACCCGACACTCACACCCTTGTGACTACGCCATCGCCGCGGTTTCAACGTCTTGTCTCCCATGCCGATGTGATACCCAGGCTAGGAGATGTGGGTCCATGTTCAATTCAAGAAAAACACCGCGCATTTGCAAAACCCAAGAGAACATGTCAAATCAATCAATTAATCACATCAATCAAGTACACATCACTTGTCAAGTACATATCACATCACTCCATTACCAAAGCAACCCATCCCTTACATGTCAAGTACACATCACTCCATCACCCATCCCTCTCTCCTTACAACCCTTTCTCTCTCATTTCGGTACCCATCTTCCAAGCTACCATGAGAGCAATCGTCCAAGCTCCCCAAAGAAGCTAGTGTGGCATACCTTCCCACCACCCAATCCTACCCTCCATGATCAATCTCAACCATTGAATCATGTTCCATTAAAGCTCTAGGATGCATTGGTGGAAGAAGGAAGAGGAGATCTAAAGATGGGTGTTCATAGCATATTAAATTGTTGATTTTGTATATTTAAGGGCCCACATATGGTGGGACCCATCTTGATGTATGCATTGTATAGGGAGGGCCCATGGTGGGGGGTCCCTCCCCTTCTCACGTCTCTCTCTTCCTTTGTGTGTTAGCATGTGGCCCACTTGATCCACACTGCATAGCCGTGTGGGCCCACCTGATATATGCTTTTCATCCATGCCATCCAACCGTCCAGATGTTTTGGATAGTGGGGCCTTGCCTTGTGTTCTGTCCATGTTGTCCATATTGGACGTTGGATGAAGGGGAAATACAAATATCAGTTTGATCCTAACTGGTGGGCCACACTGGCATGGCGTCACCTTGATTTATGTACTCTATCCCCACCGTCCAAACCAGCAAAGGACGGTGGGCCTGCTATGATGTATGCGGTTATCCACACCGTCCCAACAAATGGACGGTCGGACCAATTGACATATGTGTTATATCTGTACCATTCGTGGTACCCACCTCGACGATGTATTATATCCTCACCTTCCTGAGAAGGTGGGACCTCTTAGCACGTGTGGCATCCACACCGTCCAGCAAGGATGGTGGGACCCACCATAATGTATGTATCCTCATCCAGGCCATTCGCCCAGATGTCCAGGGCCTGGATGTTGGAATACTTAAAAAAAAGTAAAATAATATAATAATAATAGTATATATAATATCATATGGTTAGCCCTATGTGGGACCCACCTTGTATGTGTGTGTACACACTATCCAAGGATAGGGACTGGATGATTTCAATATATATATATATATAATATATTATTACATGGCAGGTGGGTCACACGTGGGACCCACCAGATACATGCGTTTTATCCACTGTCCATCTGGACGTGGACACCACCATGATGTATTTATTTCATCCACACCATCCAGATTGTGTTGGACGGTGCTGGACAATGTTTGGACAGTGCTGATTTACATAGACAATGTTTGGACAGTGCTGATTTACATAGATAATGTTTGGACGGTGCCGTGGGCTCCACTGCGATGTATGTTGTACGCACGCTGCCCATCTGGTGGGGTCCATTTGCTGTGTATGCAGGGCCCACCTGTTATGTAAATTAGGCCCATGTGATGGGGCCCACCTTGGTGTACGTATTCTATATTCACACCGTCCACCTTTAGACGGTGCCACTTGGGGCCTACCATTGATACATGTATTATATATCTATGTCATTCATTTGTGCGACCTACCATGATGTGTGTGCTGCATGCACATAGTTCATCCACTTTTTTAGGCCCATTGGTGCGGCCCATTGATGCGGCCCACTTGATGTATATGAGGCCCATTGGTGCGACCCATTGATGCGGCCCACTTGATGTATATGAGGCCCCATTAGTGCGGCCTATTGATGCGGCCCACTTGATGTATATGAGGCTCGATATGATGTATTTATGGCCCATGTGCCAAGGCCCATTGTGATGTATGTGCGGCCTATGAGTGAGGCTCATAGTGATGTGTATTAGTTCCTTATGTAAGGTCATGGGCCCATGATACGTTTGGCTCTATGTGGGCCACTCATTGGGAGCATTGATGGTTAAATATCCACATTGATGGGCGATGATGGTTAAATGTCCACATCGTGATCTTCCCTTAGGCCCTTTGTTAAGCTGATTATCAAAGTCGAATCTGATTGTCGAGGCCGATTCTAATTATCGAGACCAATTCCAATTGTCGAGGCTGATTCTGATTATAGAGACCGATTCCAATTGTCGAGGCCGATTCCGATTGTCGAGGCTGATTCCAATTATCGAGACCAATTCTGATTATCGAGGCCGATTATGATTGTCGAGGCCGATTTTGATTATCGAGACTGATTCCAATTGTCGAGGCCGATTCTGATTGTCGAGGCCGATTCCGATTGTCGAGGCCGATTCCAATTATCGAGGCCAATTCCAATTGTTGAGGCTGATTGTATAGGCCGATTATCGATGCCAGTTGTCGATACCGATTATGAGTATGTGACAGCATAGCATCATGATACATGCCCATACACATCATCCGCATGTTTGTTATGAGACGTGACTAACCATTGCATATGTCATAGGACAGGTTGTTTATAGGACTCCCTGAGAGACGGTGTTACCCGCATGAGCGGACGGTATGCACAGGATTGATACATAACTGGATTATACGACTCACGCATCTTACATTGTGTATTATGACTACTGTATGCCCTAACGACATCAGGGTCGTAGCCTCCACAAGCATGTCGTGGATGGACAGACGAGACACCAAAAATCTGTTACTAGCATCGAGGCACCATAGATGTTCCTGGGTGAAAGTCCCTAAACCTCCATGGCCAAGAGACGCCCCAACGACTAGACCGAGTGGATACATGAGCGCCTGAGTGCCGAATACCAGTAGGCCGCATCTCCCAATATGTAGTGGTCGGTTGGGAGGGGGTGTGGCCTTACCAGCCCGAGGGTAGTGGGCATAGCTAGGCTGAGTTTGACTAGCTCATAATTGGGTCCGCTATCAACGTGTTGGGTAGATATTGGCTAACTACTGGTCAGGCAGATAGTGAGATCTCTTTCGCTTGTATGGTTGCACGTCCAGTGGGCGGCGATTGCATATAGAGTATACTAGACCTTGGTGATGATCCCAGAGATGTACGGTATTGATATGTGGACTTATTGAGCAGGAGTTACATATTCATTCATGCACCATCCACTCGGGCTAGTGGTGCGCAACTATTTATTACGTGTACCTTCGCAATAGCTAGGATTTCGGTTGGAGCGCATGACTAACCTGAGATCAGGAGTTTACCACATTGAGTTTGACTATCCAAATTTAGGTATGGGACTAGTTTGGATAGAAGTCCCTTGTGGTGGACCCTATAACCTGTGATACTACGTACTATCATCCCGACTTCACACTTCAGCTTGGTCATTTCATTCGCATCGCATATTGTATTGCATCCTCAGCACATAGCATTTGGTTTATTGTGCTTCTGTATTGCATAACATACTTAAGGTTGATGATATTCGTGGACTCGGTATCTGATTTTTGGCTTACTATGTCTCCACATTGCATAACTGATCTACATTCTTTCCTCAGTATATGATGCTGGCCTATTATGATTTTACATTGCATAGCCTGGATAAGGTTGATGATATTTATGGACTTACCAGCATGTTTCCACATTACTTTGATATTGTATGATTTATGGATTGCCAGTATTTTCACTTACTCTGATATTTATATGCTTAGCATGTGCATCGCACACACTTTCACTACCCTCTAAGCTTTCTATAAGCTTATGCACAATAGATGTGTGCAGGTGGCATTAGATCGCAGTAGCATTGAGCTTGGAGCATGCAGCTATCTTTTGGAGCTTTGATTTTTGATATATGTATTTCCCTTTCAGCACTGTATTCAACTGTTTATATTAGTGGATATGTGATGATGATGTTGCCTTTGTGATTTGGGTAAACTTGTGGTTATGCTTCTTATGAGATAAATGTACATTGTAAAATCTTCCTTGTAGGATCCTAAGATTGGAATCTGGCATATGGGCGCTGGGAGCTGAGAATGGGAGACTACGGAGGCTATCAGCATCGGATTTAACAATCGAGAATTTTATGAGTCCGATTTCCAGGTTTGGGGTGTGACAGTAAATTTGATTCCTTACTCAATCTACGAACAACTGGGTCTTCGTAAATTAAAACCCACCGCACCACGTTACAACTTGTTGATCGATCAGTTCATATACTGAGAGGGATGATCGAGGATGTGTTGGTCTAAGTTGATAAATTTTACTACTTAGTAGATTTTATTGTTCTGGATACTCAACCCATCGTGGATGTGAGCACTCAGATACCCATCATTCTTGGTCGCTTATTCCTTACTACATTAAATGCTATCATTAATTATAGGAATGGGATTATGAATCTATCCTTCGAAAATATGACATTGGAGCTCAACATCTTTTTCAATATGAGCAAACAGTCAGAGGATAATGACGATACCCATGACATTAACATGATAGATTCTTTCGTGGAAGATAGAGCACTTTTGACTCTATACTCTAACACTCTAGAGACGTGCTTGGCCCACTCCCTTGATTTGGATGATGACACGATTAAGGAGATGGATGTCATAGTTGATGCTACACCGGTACTTGAAGTTAACCGGTGGAGGCCACAATTTGAAGAATTATCCCAAACTAATGTAGTGCCTCTACCATCTAGCCTCAAAGCGTCGAAGCTTGACCTAAAACTTTTGCCCTCTGATCTTAAATATGTCTATTTAGGTCAAGATGAGACATATCCGATGATGATTACTTCTGACCTTGAGCAAGATAGGAGAGTATGTTACCTCTACTCTCATTAAGTATAAAGGAGCCTTTAGATGGTTGATTGCGGACCTCAAAGGAATTGACTCTTTAATTTGTACTCACCGCATTCATCTTGAGGATAATGCGAAGACATCCTAATAACCACAACGCCGATTAAATCCAAACATGAAGGAAGTAGTTAAGGCCGAGGTACTTAAGTTGTTGGATGTGGGTATCAATACCCCATATCCGATAGCCAATGGGTGAGTCCAACTTAGGTGGTTCCTAAGAAGTCCGAAATCATCATTTTAGCCAATGTCGACAAAGAACTCGTGCTAACTAGAGTTACTACTGGTTGAAGAATGTGCATTGACTACAGAAAGTTGAATACCATCACGAGGAAGGACCACTTTCCGTTGCCCTTCATTGATCAAATCTTGAAAAGGTTAGCTGGTCACTTTACTATTGCTTCCTTGACAGATATTTGGGCTACAATCAGATAGAGATAGTCCTTGAAGATCAAGAAAAGACCACATTCACATGCCCCTTTGGCACCTTTGCTTATCGAATGATATCATTCAGACTGTGTAATGCCCTCACCACTTTTTAGTGATGCATGTTGAGTATATTTTCTGACATGGTAGGGCAATATTTAGAGGTCTTTGAAAAGGCTAAGCTATATGTCTTAGATGGGGGTGAATAGGACTATGCCAAATTAAACTTTTAACAGCGGAAACTAAAGAATATGATAGCCAACAAAAGAAATGAAACAAATCCCAATATAGGAATGTAAAGCAACCTCAAATTCAAGTCTTGAGAGGCTGATACAAATGTTGTTCTAAGGACAACCTTACACCATAAAAACTAAGGGTTTATGGCAGGACAACCTTACTAGAATGATAAGTATCAATATCCCAAACTGAAGAGGAATAATAAACGGAAATAGCAGAAAATAAAGTCTAAACTATTACAACATTCCCACAATGCTTGAAATGTAAATATTACAACATTCACATCCACACATACATCCCACAATTCTGAATGATAAAATATAGAAAAATTAAACGAACATTCAAACCACAAGACACAAAGAATTATAGTGGTTCGCGTGCGTGTACACCAACTGTTAAACAACAGCCACACAGCTACTCCACTCCTAATATCCTCACACAGGGGATATCAGCGTTCACTATCAAATTAGGTTTCACAGGTTCACCTAAAACCTTCACAATTGTGTCTTTTATATAGGCTTACACAATTCAAAAATCCCACTTTCTGAGTTTTCTGGCTCTCCTCAGATAACCAACACAATGAGATTTTTCTGGCTTAACCTCAAACAAAACCAAAATAATTGAATTTATAATAAATGTAAAATACCTGGATTTCTCCTTTTGTTGTAGCCTGGAAGAACCAATCGGAGTAGAAGTTCGAATGTGAAGTTCAATGTCCAATACTCACTTTAATATGGTTCTAAGTTCTAATTGATTTTAAATTAAACCAGTTGGGCTAGATATATTTGACTTTGATTCTAAGAAGAAGGAACACAACAATTCTTCTTTTCAATTTAGATTGGAATATAGAAACAAAATCAAATTAAATAAGCTAACAAAAGAGAATATTAAATAAGCATAATGTAGCTTAAAAATAAATACAAACTTATCTCAGAGTGATGCCTTGATTTTACTTCAATTGAGTTATCATTCTCTAAAATTCGTTGTCTATTTATAGATGCAAAAATCACGCCTACGACTGGTCCTGAGTACTCCACGACTGGTCGTAGATGAAATGGATTTTTGAATTTTCAAGCGGGATTGAAATAGACGGTTACACGATCGGTCGTAGGGTGTCTTTGACTGGTCATAGGACCTCTACAACTGGTCGTAGAAAACCCACGACTGGTCGTAGGACTCAAGGATTCATTGTTGTAGTTTGAGTTGAAGAACTAGGATTGGTCGAATGACTAGTCGACACTGTTCACACGACTGGTCGAACAGAGTCCAGGACTGGTCGTAAATGAACAGAAAATTCTGAACAATTGCAACAAACTTAGGACCGGTCCTGAATTTTCTAAGATTGGTCGAACCAGTGCTAGGACTAGTCGAACAAGGTCCAGGACTAGTCTTAGAACAGACCAAATACTTATAAAGTGATTCAATATGAATTATGTATTCAAAATGACCTACCCTAAGGTCAATTTAAGGTCTATCATACCTGAGACATGAAGTATGAACATTGAAACTTCATTCAATCAGATGAAGGTTGACCTTTGAACCTTATGAAGCTTGAGATCTCTACTTGATGTAGCTTAATCTTGAGATCTTCTATAGCTTGGATTTGTCTTCTTAGAATGTACTTCATTTTTTAACATCATCTTTAGACTTGAACAAGCTCTCTTCTTATTGACATAGTTCTAAACATTGAAGCTTACAGAAGAGGATCAAGTACATGACCTTGCATTTCTTGAAGTAGATCACTGTACTTGACTTGAAGCATTGATACAGTGTCTTGAACATCCATACAACAATAAACTACACAAGACACATATAGAGGTTTTGGCATCACAAAATTTGACAACCAAAGGAGCATGAGAACATAGCACTTACAATCTCCCCCTTTGTCAAATTTGTGACAAAACACACTCCAAAGAAGAGAAGCACAACTCATATATAAAAGAACCAGTTACAGCCTGATTAAAGAATTATGCACCAGTTGTTAACTTAACAAATCATGCACCAGTTGTTAATAAGCACAAATATTATAGCCTGGTTAACGAATCATGCACCAGTTGTTAACAAGCACACCAGTTGTTAACAAGCACCAATATTACTCCCCCTGAGTAACACATATAAATCCAAAAGAAATGCTTATGCTACTACTTCCACAAGTATCAATCTATATACCCAATAAATTCTCCCCCTTTTTATCACAATATGACAAAGGAAGAAATAAAAGGATAATTAGCAGGAGAGTAAGTAATGGATGAAGTAGTCAAGATATAAGCAAGTTAAAAAGTTCACACACCATAAGCTAGTTCAGACAAAATATAGTTACTTAAGGTTCATACACCACCAAAAGTAAAAAGTAATAAAGTTAATACAGACCAATATAATCACTTAATCAGATCCTGAAGAAGGAGTAGGAATAGAAGGATCAAGTTGATGAAGGCCCTTGTTTATATGCCTGAGACACTTGCGCATATATTTAAACCTTAAATCGTGGGCAACATTCATATTTTCTACCTTCTCTTCCAAAGCACGTAAACGCGCATCAAACTCAGATGGCTCATAATCAGGATCATTTCCAAAGTCAGATACTATCTCATCAAAAATGTCATCCATGTTAATATCATTAGGAGGAAGATCACTAGCATCTTCTTCATTCCCAGCTTCAGCTCCACTTCCACCAACATCCACTTGGCCAGGAGCCAATCCCAATTTCATCTTGTTTATATTAGAATTGTTGAAAATGAGATGATGGATAGGAGCCTCTGCAACAAGCATAGCCACTAGCATATGATTAGCTAAAACAGTCATAAGATATGCAAACAGAATATCACTATGACCTGGATGGAGATGAAACTGAATAATTGAATGACATATCAAGGAAGGCAAACAAACTTTAGTACCAGAAATGACAGAATGCAGGACCCGAACCATAAAAGAAGTTAGTTCAGTTTTGTTACCTAAACGAGGATACAGATTTGAAATAAAAATTCTATGGAGCACCTTGTATCTGGGTAACAAATATTTTATGGGGAGTGCATTCCCTTTATACATCCATTGCACATTCATATTGCATAGATCTCTAGTTAGCATATGTTTCTATGATTCAGAGGGTTTTTCAGTTAAAGTATGAATAGAAATACCCTCATCATTAACAGGAATATCCATAAGGCCAGATATCAAATAACGATCTACATGAAATGGCCCTTCTCTAGCATCAATCTTAAATGATAAATTTTCAGTAGAAAAGTCAGAAAGACATGCAAACATGGCCTGTGCAATAGATTGGAATGTTGGCCCACCCCAATGTAAGATGTTATCCTATCCTACAGCTTGGAGTAGAGGTAGGATACCAAACTGAGCAATATGATTAAGATCAACCGGATGTTCGACAATGACATTGTACATACGCAAATCCCGCACATATGAGGGATCATCTTCGAGAGACCGAAGAGGTCATCGAGTAAAATTCGACCTAGAAGAGGAAGCACCACGTATTGTTTTCTTTTTCCCTCTGGAGTCCATTTGCAACAAGAAACTCAAGGAAATAAGAAGATACAAAGGATGTAGAGTGGGGTTTCGCTAGATCAGATTTTTCAAAATAAAACCCCAAAATTGCAATGAAAGATCAAATAGATTACTCCAAGAGTGAAAATGAAGTAATATAGACTAGAATCTACAAGAAAAAACGTAAATAATGCACTGAGCTTGAAGATCTAAGTCGGTGGCTTCGACTGGTCGGCTCGTTGGAGAGGGAATAGGAAATGAGGAAGATGAGATTTTTTTCCCAAATTATAAAAGATCCAACGCGCTTCACAACAGGTCTTGAGCTGTCCTCGACCGGTCGTACCACGACCGGTCGAGTACACCCACGACTGGTCATGTACAGGAAAAAACATGTATTTTTTCATAAAAATTTGTAATTTAACCACATAAAGTATTATATATATATATATATATATATATATATATATATATATATATATACACACTATGATACATACATGCATGAATAATCAATTTTGAATGAACATACCAAGATTAAATTTTAATTTATTAAACTTGCTTTTGTCAAGTGGTTTAATGAAAATGTAACAAGTTGAGTCTCAGTCGGAATGTATTCTAAAGATATTATTTTTTCTTCCACTAATTCACGAATATAATGATACCTAATGTCAATGTGCTTGGTACGTGAATGTTAGATTGGATTTTTTGAAATATTTATCGCACTGGAATTATCACAATATAATATCATTGATTCCTGTGCAATTTCATAATCGCTTAACATATGTTTCATCCAAACAAGCTGAGTACATGCATTTCCTTCTGCGATGTATTCAGCCTCAGCAATTGAGAGTGATATAGAACTTTATTTCTTGCTGAACCAAGAAACTAAACAATTTCTAATATAAAAACAACCACCACTGGTTGATTTCCTATCATCGATATTACCAGCCCAATCAGCATCAGAGTACCTGGCCAATTGAACACTAGTATCATATGGATACCAGAGACCCAATTTAGCAGTACTTGCAACATATCTCATAATCCGCTTGACCGCAGTTAGATGTGACTCTTTAGGCTTAGACTGATATTTAGCGCAAATACCAACACTTAAAGCAATATCAGGTCTACTAGCAGTTAAATAAAGTAGACTACCAATCATACTTCTGTACAGTCTAGGATCCACATCTTTACCTGTAGAGTCTTTTGAGAGTCTTAAAGTTGTACTCATAGGAGTATCAAAGTTCTTACCATTCTCAAATCCGAACCTTTTAATCAAGTTCAAGGCATACTTGGTTTGAGAAATAAAAATACCATCAGGTTGTTGTTTTACTTGCAACCCTAGGAAATAGTTTAATTCCAACCATGCTCATTTTGAACTTAGATTTCATTAAATCTACAAACTCAATAGTCATGTTAGTACATGTTGATCCATAAATAATATCATCAACATAGATTTAAACCATTAAGATATCATCATTATGTTTCTTAACAAAGAGCGTCTTATCGACACTACCCATTTTAAAATTATGACTTAGTAAAAACTTAGTCAATTTTTCGTACCATGCCCTGGGAGCTTGTTTTAAACCGTAGAGAGTCTTTTTAAGGCGATACACATGATCAGTGTTCTTAGGGTCTACAAAACCCATTGGTTGTTCCACATACACTTCTTCATGTAGATCACCATTTAAGAAGGCACTCTTTACATCCATTTGATAAATTTTAAACTTCTTAAAGCATACAATGGATATAAAAAGTTTAATTGACTCAAGACGAGCTACTGGGGCAAAGGTTTCATCATAATCAATGCCTTCTATTTGAGTGTACCCTTGTATAACCAGTCTAGCCTTATTTCGAATAATATTACTAAGTTCATCAGACTTATTTTTGAAAATCCACTTAGTTCCTATAATGTGTTTATCTTTAGGTTTAGGAACTAGATACCAAACATTATTTCTCACAAATTGGTTAAGCTCTTCTTGCATCGCAACTATCCAGTTTTCGTCAGAAAGAGCTTCTTTTACATTAACCGATTCTATCCGGGATGTGAAGCACATGCAATTACATATGTCTTCTAGTTGTCTATGAGTGTGCACACCAGTGAGAGGGTTTCCAAGAATCTGAGTAGTTAGATGATCTTTAACTGACCTCTGTTCAGTATTAGTTTGATTTGATGAAGTATCTGGTTTGTCAATTAAAAGAACTTCATCATTATCTGAACTTGAGGCAGGTGTATTCAAATGATCGTCTATGACCACATTTATAGATTCTTGAATCACACCAGTCCTTTTGTTCAGTACACGATATGCACAACTGTTTAAAGAATATCATAAAAAAATTCCTTCATCACTTTTTATGTCAAATTTTTCGAGATTTTCACAGTCACGCAAAATATAGCACTTGCTGCCAAAAACTCGAAAGTATTTGACAGTAGGCTTCTTATCAAACCAAAGTTCATAAGCAGATTTATTATTAGATTTACATGTATAAACTCGTTTAATAATATAGCATGCATATTTACGGCTTCAACCCAAAGATTTCTAGGGAGCTTCATACTATTCAACATTACATTTCCCATTTCTTGAAGCAATCTATTTTTCATCTCCACAATTTCATTTTGTTGTGGTGTTTTGGGAGTAGAGAATTCATGCAATATTCCCTGATCGCTACAGAATTTCTCAAAACTACTATTCTCAAATTCAGATCCATGATCACTACAGATTTTACTGACTTGAGAACCTTTTTTAATTTGAATCCACTTAAGCACTCTTTTTACTTCATCAAGGGTTTCTGATTTATCCCTTAAGAAGGCTACCCATGTGAATCTGGTATAATCATCCACGATCACTAGAATGTATTTTTTACTACCTCTACTCTCTGACCCGGTTGGTCCTATAAGATTCATATGAAGAAGTTTGAGTGGTCTTGATGTGGCATTGGAGTTCACTTTCTTGTGAGGGCTCCTTATCTATTTGCCAATCTGGCATTCGCTACATTTTTGTCTACTTTCTGTATTTTTAGGTAGACCTCTTATTAGTTCTCTTTTGCTCAATCTAATAGATTACGGTAGCGTATATGTCCAAGGCGTTTATTCCATAATTTCGTTTCATCGGTATGGACCATGTAACACAATTGATTAGATGAGCTACCATCGCATATAATATAGCAGTTTTCAGAAGTCCTGCGACCAGTTAATATTATAGAACCCTTTTTGTTTAAGATTTCACAACCTTGATTTGAAATTTTCATACTATGATTGTTATCGCATATTTGAGATATGCTTAACAATTTGTGTTCTAGTCCCTCAACATATAAAACATTCTTAAATAAGGGAAGATTATAGAGTTGAACCATACCTTGGCCAATAATCTTGTAGGTGCTACCATCACCAAATGTGACTGGCCCATCAGTTATATCTTTAAGATCAGTAAATAAAGCCTTGTCGCTTGTCATATGCCTGGATCATCCACTATCTAGGTACCACTTTGAATGACTTGTAGCTTTGAAAGTAGTATGGGCAACCAAACAAGTAACCTTAGGAACTCATTTCATAACAGTTTTGGGTTTAGGAGAATAGTTGGTCTTCTTCTATCTGTTGTTGTAAGAATGACCTACTGAGTTAGATTTTAAAAGCTCCTTAAGCAAATCAACTATTTTTTTGGCTAAAGGACTTCGGTTCTGATTTTTATAGTTGACAAAATTGCTTTTAGGTTTTTGAAAAGTTTTAGCATTTTTAGAAAAACCTTGAATAGTACTTTTCCCTTTTGAGTTAGAGGTTTCTCCTTTCACAAACTTAGAAGGAGAATTCTTTTGTTTAGAAGGTATATTCTTATCGGAGCCCAACCTGGATCTGTCATCACATTTTCTAGATCCGGATAAGAGTTTTTCAAACTTTGAATCTCCTTGGGCATACCTCCATGTATCCTTTAAACTCAAAAGTGAAGAGTTTTCAAGTTTAAGTTTGTCATTTTCAGATTTAAGATTTTCAATCAGGGAGGTTTTGAATTCTAAATCGCATTTAGTCTTTTCAAAACAATCTGAAATATGGAATTTTTCTAAAATAAGAGACTCATAATTTTCTTTAAGCTTTGAAAATTTTTCTTTTTGAAGTTTAAGTTTGACAGCAATTTTACAACTTTCCTTGTATAGGGCATTGTAAGCATCTTGAAGATCATCTTCATTTTCACAATCACTATTCAGATTTTCTTCACTTGTTAAATCATCATTATCTGAAAATGTGAATTTGGCCAGAGTTATAAGAGCTTTAACTTCACTACTTGACTCGGTTTCAGAATCTTTTGATTCAGAAGAGGCTTCAGAATCAGAGGATTCATCCCAAGTAACCAACATACCCTTCTTTTTGGGTTTGTCCTTTTTAGGACACTTGTTTGCCAAATGCCCATATTCTTGGCAGTTGTAACACTAACAGTCTTTTAATGATTTTTAAGATTTAGATTTAGGTTTAGATCTTTTCTTATCATTTGCTTTTTGAAAATCAACCTTCTTTTTACTTTTGAAAATTTTGTAAAACTTTTTCTCCAAAAGGGCCATATCATCTTTAGAGTTTTCTAAACTAGAATTTTCTTGAAAACTATTTTTAGAAGATTTAAGAGCAATTGATTTTCCTTTTGGACCTATAAACGTTAACTCATAAGTCTGTAAAGAGCCAACTAATTCCTCTACCCTCATATTGTCCGTATCACGAAGTTCCTGAATCGCGGTTACCTTAGAATTGAACCATTCAAGAAGTGAGCACAGTATCTTTGCACACACTTTACTTTCTGGGATTTTATCACCAAGACCCCACATAGAGTTCACAATGTCATTTAATCTAGTGTAGAAGTCCATAACATTTGATTTTCCTCCATATAAATTTCTTCAAATTTGGACTTTAGATTTCTTGATGATTGATGTACCCTCGTGTGTCATTTCTAATATATCTCAGGCTTGCTTTGCAAAATCACAAGATATAATTCTTTTGAACTCATCCGGTGATAGTGCGCAAGTGATTGCATTTAGTGCTTTTGCATTTGCACTACTCTCACTTTTCTGAAGTGTGGTCCAAGAAAAATAAGCTATTATTCTCATTGTTTTTGAACCATCAATACCAGTCACTTCAGTGGTAGGAGGGGTCCATTCATTCACTGTGGCTAGCCACACACTTTCATCCATGGATTTAAGGAAAATCCTCATCCTGGCTTTCCAATAGGCATAATTGGTGCCATCAAATGGTGGAAGCCTAGTGACTGAAAGGCTATTAAAATTTGACATTTTATATATAGCTTAGATCGTTAGCTCGGGAAATGAATTCAAGAATAAAGAATTAAAAACGAGCTATTAGGCTCGAATACCACTTGAAAAGGCCAAGCTATATGTCCTAGAGGGGGGGTGAATAGGACTATACCAAATTAAACTTTTAACAGCGGAAACTAAAGAATATGGTAGCCAACAAAAGAAATGAAACAAATAACAATACAGGAATGTAAAGCAACCTCAAATTCAAGTCTTGAGAGGCTAATACATATGTTGTTCTAAGGACAACCTTGCACCATAAAAACCAAGGGTTTATGGCAGGACAACCTTACTAGAACGATAAGTATCAATATCCCAAACTGAAGAGGAATAATAAAGGGAAATAGCAGAAAATAAAGTCTAAACTATTACAACATTCCCACAATGCTTGAAATGTAAATATTACAACATTCGCATCCACACATATATCCTACAATTCTGAATGATAAAAGATAGGAAAATTAAACGAACATTCAAACCACAAGACAAAGAATTATAGTGGTTTGCCTGTGTGTACACCAACTGTTAAACAACAGCCACACAGCTACTCCACTCCTAATATCCTCACACAGGGGATATCAGCATTCACTATCAAAATAGGTTTCACAGGTTCACCTAAAACCTTCACAATTGTGTCTTTTATATGGGCTTACATAATTCAAAAACCCCACTTTCTGAGTTTTCTGGCTCTCCTCAGATAACCAACACAATGAGATTTTTCTGGCTTAACCTCAAATAAAACCAAAATAATTAAATTTACATTAAATTTAAAATACCTGGATTTCTCCTTTTGTTGTAGCCTGGAAGAACCAATCGTAGTAGAAGTTCGAATGTGAAGTTCAATGTCCAATACTCACTTTGATATGGTTCTAAGTTCTAATTGATTTTAAATTAAACCAGATGGGCTAGCTATATTTGATTTTGATTCCAAAAAGAAGGAATACAATAATTCCTCTTTTCAATTTAGATTGGAATATAGAAACAAAATCAAATTAAATAAGCTAATAAAAGAGAATATTAAATAAGCACAATGTAACTTAAAAATAAACACAAACTTATCTCAGAGTGATGCCTTGATTTTACTTCAATTGAGTTATCAATCTCTAAAATTCGTTGTCTATTTATAGATGCAAAAATCACGCCTACGACTGGTCCTGAGTACTCCACGACTGGTCGTAGATGAAATGAATTTTTGAATTTTCAAGCGGGATTAAAACAGACGGTTACACGATCGGTCGTAAGGTGTCTACGACTAGTCGTAGGACCTCTACGACTGGTCGTAGAAAACCCACGACTGGTCGTAGGACTTAAGGATTCGTTGCTATAGTTTGAGTCAAAGAACTAGGACTGGTCGAATAACTAGTTGACACTATTCACATGACCGGTCGAACAGAGTCCAGGACTGGTCGTAGATGAACAGAAAATTCTAAACAATTGCAACAAACTTAGGACTAGTCCTGGATTTTCTAGGACTGGTCGAATTAGTGTTAGGACTAGTCGAACAAGGTCTAGGACTAGTCTTAGAACAGACCAAATACTTATAAAGTAATTCAATATGAATTATGTATTCAAAATGACCTACCCTAAGGTCAATCTAAGGTTTATCATACCTAAGACATGAAGTATGAACATTGAAACTTCATTCAATCAGATGAAGGTTAACCTTTGAACCTTATGAAGCTTGAGATCTCTACTTGATGTAGCTTGATCTTGAGATCTTCTACAGCTTGGATTTGTCTTCTTAGAATGTACTTCATGTTTTAACCTCATCTTTAGACTTGAACAAGCGCTCTTCTGATTGACGTAGTTCTGAACATTGAAGCTTACAGAAGAGGATCAAGTACATGACCTTGCATTTCTTAAAGTAGATCACCGTACTTGACTTGAAGCATTGTTGCAATGTCTTGAACATCCATACAACAACAAACTACACAATACACATATAGAGGTTTTGGCACCACAAAATTTGACAACCAAAGGAGCATGAGACCATAGCACTTACAGTCTTCATGGACAACTTCTCTGTCTTTAGTCCATCCTTTAGCGAGTGTTTGAAAAATCTGAAAAATGTGATGAAGCAATGTTAGGAAAAGAATTTGGTATTAAATTGGGAGAAGTGTCATTTCATGATTTGTAAGAGAATTATTCTTAGACATATCATCTCATCCAAGGGAATTGAGGTAGATAAGGCTAAAATTGATCTTATCTCTAACCTACATCCACCTGAGAGCATACGAGACGTGCGATCCTTCTTAGGACACACCAGATTTTACAGATGATTTATAAAGGAATTCAGTCACCTCTCTTATCCTTTATGTAATCTACTTCAAAAGGATGTACGATACGAGTGGACTAAGCAATGCCAGGAAGCTTTCACTAAGCTCAAGGGCATGTTGACTACTGCACCTATCATGAAACACCTGATTGGAGCATTCCTTTTAAGATTATGTGTGATGCGTCTGACTATGTTATTGGGGTAGTGTTAGGCCAAAGAAAAGAAAAGAAGCCTTACATTATTCACTATGCAAGTAACACTTTAAATCCTGCTCAAGTGAATTACTCTACTACGGAGAAGGAACTCTTAGCTGTAGTGTTCGCTTTGGATAAATTTAGGTCCTATATGATCAGATCCAAGAACATCATCTACACTAATCATGTGGCATTGAAGTACCTTCTCTCTAAAAATGATGCTAAGCCCCACTTGATAAGATGGATCCTCCTAATCCAGGAATTTGATTTGAAAATTCGGGAAAAAAGGGAGTAGAGAACGTAGTGGCTAACCATCTTTCGAGACTTGATCTCCCCGATTCCCTTGAAACGCCACCTATAAATGATATGTTCCCTGATGAACAATTGTTTAAACTCTCCTAATTACCTTGGTTTGCTAACATTGCTAATTATCTTGCCATAAGTGTCACGCCGACTTATTGGAATGCGCAAGATTAAGAAAAAATTCTTTGCCGAGGTTCATAAGTTCTTCTACGATGATCAGTATTTATTCAAATATTGCCCAGACCAAATTCTAAGGAAATGTGTGCCCGACAATGAATATCAAAGTGTCATCTCCTTCTATCATTTACAGGCTTGTGCTGGTCACTTTTTTGTTAAAATGACTATGGCCAAAATTCTGCAGTGCGGCTTTACTAGCCCATTATGTTCAAGGACACTCATAAGTTTTGCAAAGCTTGTGAGCGTTGTCAAAAATTGGGTGCATTGTCCCATCGAAATATGATGCCTTTAAACCTCATTCTTATCATTGAAGCATTTTCATGGGTCCATTCCCACAATTCTTTAGGAATTTGTACATTTTTCTAGCAGTAGACTATGTCACTAAGTGGGTCGAAGCGATCCTGTGCCGGAACAATGACCATTGTACGGTGATTCGATTTTTAAAAGAAAATAACTTTTCTCGGTTCGGAACGCCTCAGGCCATCATTAGTGATGGAGGTTCACACTTCTGTAATAGGCCATTTGAAAACTTAATGAAGAAATATGGCATCTCTCATAAGGTGAGCACTCCATACCACCCACAGACAAGTGGGTAAGCTGAAATTTCCAACAGGAAAATTAAACACAAGATGGTTTACCAATGTTTTATAGGCATACCATATAGCTTTTAAGACCCCCATTGGAATTTCTCCCTTTAGACTCGTTTATGGGAAAGCTTGCCACTTGCCTATAGAGTTGGAACATAAAGCCTACTGGGCTATTAAAAATCTAAACTTCAATTTGAACAACTCTGGTTCACAGCGCAAACTACAGTTGAATGAACTTGAGGAAATCTAGAATGATGCATACGAGAACTCAAGAATTTACAAGGACAAGATGAAGGTGTTCCACGACAGGAACATCCTTCAGAAATCATTTATAATCGATCAAAAAGCCCTTCTGGACAATTCTTGGTTATAACTTTTTTCGGGTAAACTCCAATCTTGATGGACCGATCCTTTCACTATTACTAATGTCTATCCACATGGGGCCATTGAGATAAAGAATCCAATGAATAGCCATGTTTTTAAAGTGAATGGACATCATTTAAAGCCATTTGTTGAGAATTTGACTCAGAGGACATGTCCATGCCTCTGAATGATCCTGTGTACTAGGATTGATCTCCTAGTCTGATGGAGGTGTAGTTAGCTTTTATTGCTTTCGTAGGATTTAGGATTGGGATAGCTTGCTTTCAGTTTGTTTGAGTCTTTGTGTTAACCCATCTTCAAATTGAGAACCTTAGAAAAGCTTCAATCCCCTTTCTTCAGGTACTACTTTTCCATCACTTCTCATTTCTTTTCATTGTCTCATATGCATTGCATGCTTATATTTTTTTTACATTAAAGATAATGTAGATTTTAGGTTGGGGGTGTGGATCAGGTAAACTAATAAGTGTTTTCTTAGTTCTGAGCAAAAAAAAAAAATTGAAATTTTCAATGTTTCAAGTTGAAATCTGTTTGGAAAATGATAAATTGTGTGTGTAAAGTATGATGATAAGATTGAGATTGAATTTTGAATTGTTGGAGTTTGATCAACTAAATAGTCTATCACCTACAATTCTTGAACTCAATTGATTAAAAAGAAGTTTGAATATCTTGTTAATCTAAGTCACAAGACACGTTCAAGTTGCTTTTTGTGAATTATGCTAGAATTTCTGATTGTTAGTATGAGAAGCATTGATAGATGTTTGTGAATTAAGTCTGGAGAATTTTATCTACCTTAAAAGATGAAAAGAACTAGTTAAAAAAAACAGTGAGATCAACGAAAAAGTCATATATGATGAAAAGACTGGAAATGAATGAAAAGACTATAAAAGAATGAAAAAGAATGGAAAGTCTAAAAAAAATGAATAAATAAAAAGAGATCGTCGATATAAAATCAAAAAGTGGAAAAAGAAAGAAAGGAGGATAAGTTCGGAATCAGTACTTGATTATTCAATTAATCTTGAGGTGATGATCATGGTTAATATTATGTAATGATAATATATTTTTGTGAATAATAAGCTGGAATTCACTAAGAACATTAGAAAAACTTGATATATGAACTTATGCTCTCATTTAATCGATAAAGAACTATTTGATGGATTGCTTATATGATTCGACTCTAAGTTTTCAAAATCTCACTTTCTCGTCTTAATTCTACTCATCCATACTTAATTGCACAAAGGATTGATTTCTGAAAAAAGGTTTAAACATTGAGAATTGAGAATTACTTCACGTATGTTTTGCTCGAGACTAGCAAAATGCCAGTTGGGGGGTGTGTTGAGTGTAAAATATTGCATATTTCTCTCTATTTCCACCTTGGTTTTATAAACATGATAGTGCTTAATGGATTTAATTATACATGTTTTCATGTGCGAGGTGATTTCGAGAGCTTAAGGTGAAATTAATGCCAAAAGGAAGATTTATAATTAAAAGATTACTAAATGAAGATTTGGAGATTTAGAAGTCATTAACGAAGAATTCACAAGATCCAAGAAAACCAAGTGAGGAAAGAAGAGAATCAAAGATTTGAAGTAAAGAAAAAGAATCCTGAAATTGTCTCGAAAACAAACATATTCCTGAAATTGTCCTGAAAAAGCATATTCTGAAACTCGAAGTCTATTTTACCTGTGCAGAGTGAAGTATATTTTGGAAAACTGCACTAAGTGAAGTTTAATTTAGCAAATTGCAGAGAATGTGTAAATTTGGGGTGGTTTCTAGGTTTTTCCAATTAGGTGCGAAAGTTAGAGTTCCACAACTATAAATAGGACTCCCTAGGATGCTCCAAAGCATCTTCTAGGGTTTGGAAAGGTCCCAAGGAGTATAACTAAGGGGTGAAGCAACCGCCAAAGAGTTTTTCTTCTTCCATAGTTTATTTCTCATGCTATATTTAAGATATTTGGTTTCAATCATGTCTACGGTTGGCTAAACCTCTTAGCCAGATATAAGAGGTGAAGCTTGTCGTGTGTTGGGATGTTTATTTTGCTTTAATTCTTGTTCTTATTGAACTTCATTGATTTCTAGTTTGATATTAAAGGAATATTTTCAGTTTTCTATGACTTATTATGACTCAAATTACAATACATGTTATGATAGCTTTGGATATCTTTTTTTCCTGTTATAAGATAGTGAGATTGGTAAATTCCATTATTCACCATCGTCTCATGGTCCTGATAGGGTGATGGAATGCCTTCCAATTTTCACAATTCTCCTCCATTGAGAATTAGGTCAATGAAAAGTTCATATTTGATTTAAATTGTTTTATCTTCCAATTGGATAGGATAGGACTCCAATTCCAATTGTGTTTGTTGAATCAATCAAGGTAGCATCTTAATAGCTACATGTGGATCCTTAGCACCCCAGTTCTCACCTTTAATTGATAGTTTAAACATTATTCATAATTACTCTCTGTTCACAACCCCAAGTATATTGTCGCAATGTAGTAATAATCTTTGTCAGACTAAGGTTGAATCCATAGGGACTAATCTTGTGTGTATTCTAAAAGTAACTAGAACTAGAACTAGAAGAAGATGTAAACCTAAATCTAAAATATTTGAGAGAGTGATCTTGAATAAGGTAATTAAAATTTATAAATTTAAAAGTGGTAACTAGGATTTTCAAGGATCCACTTGTTCGTTCTCAGGATCCTACCTTGCTTGATTCAAGGACACAACTAGAATCAGAGTCCTATCCTATCCAATTTGTAAGAAAAGATTTGTCAGATCTCTAAACTTCTCATGGATCTAATCATCAATGGATGAGAGTTGTGAGGATTTGCAAGTGATTCCATCACCTAACCATGCCCAGGAGACAAGTCAAACAACAGGATTTACCAATCCCACAACCAACATAAGAGAATTGTGAAGGTTAGGAAGAATTCCCTCATCCTGCCATGCTCAAGGGACGATGGTGAACAATAGGATTTTCTAATTTCACAATCTCAATTTAGGAAAGGAAGATATTTTAAGTTATCGCAGATCTATTGTCATTTGTCACAACAAACCATTAAAAACTAAAAATATTCCTTATAATCAAACTAAAATCCAAGAGAGTTCAACAAAACATGAATCAAAATAAAAGAAATATCTCAATCATGCTACAAGCTTCACCTCTTAGCCTTAGCTAAGAGGTTTAGCCAACCATAGACATGATTGAACTAAGAACTCATAAGAAAAGCATAAAAACAACTAAGGAAGAAGAAGAAAAACTCCCATATGGCGGCTCCACCCTTTTGTTCCACTCCTCCAACCCTAGAAGATGCTTAGAAACGTCCTAGGGACTCCTATTTATAGTTTTGCAGCACCTCCTTTCGCACCAACTTGGAAAAATCCAAAAACTGCCTCAAATTTACGCAGTTCACGCAAAATCTGCATAACCTTAGACTGGTCGAGGACAACCTTCAACTGGTCGAGGGTCACCTTCAACTAGCCGAGCGTCTCCTTCGACTACTCAAGGATGACGGGAATTTAGAGGATTTTCTCACTGGAGTTCGAGTCGAGAGGCAGATTTTAGGGTTCCTCTTCTTCACTTCAAGTCTTCAATGCACTTCATTCCTTATTTGGTTTTCTTGGATCTTTGGCATATAAATTCTTCATTCTTGATCTCATAAGATCCATCTTTGGCTTTGGTGATTCTTGAGCGTTAAATCCATGCTTTTAGCATCCTTTTCAATCCAAGCTCTTAAATTCACCTTGCAACACAAACATGATTAAAATAGAATATTAAGCATTATTATGTTCATAAAACCAAGTAATAAATAGGGTCCAATATGCAATATTTAACCCTTAACACAATCCCCAACCAACATTTTGCTAGTCCCGAGCAAAGTATGCGAAAATTATTTCGAGAACCACAAGACAATTTCTATAAGCTCAAGTGGTCTTTTAAAAACAATCCAAATAATACAATTCTAAGATACATCAATGTTGAGCATCACCTTCTCATCAACTCTTGCACTCAGTAAATTTCACAATCTAGTTCAAAGTATTAATCCTCTAATTAGAACAATTCTTATCATCGAGTTCCATGAGTGTATAATGAAGCTTAGACTTATCACACTCAAATGTTCAATTCTCCATTTTCATGATAACATTAATAATTAAAAGAACATTCAGACAACCAAAACCTAAACCAAAACTTGCCTTACAGTTCATCTTTTCATTCTTCTAGCTTTTTATTTTTTCATTGATGGCTTTCACGTTATGTGAACCTTTTTAAAGATCTTTAATAGGTACCCATTTTCGATGACAACTGCTTTTTTTTAGCTGGGTATTTTCTTTTTCTTTCTTTTCAATTCTTCCCATTAAACATGATGGACAAATTCCCTAGGTTGGTTCCTTCCATGCTTAATAATCATCAAGTTAACAATTTAATATCAAACTGACATTTTAATATGTAAGCTGGATGTGACATATAAAATCATGACTCAATCAATGTTTAAAACTTCTAATCGAGGATCAATGACTTAACTTAATTTTGAGACCTCCTAAGTGACTACAATCCAAGTGACATAAGGTATCAACATTAAGTATCTTGTAATTCTAATTCATGTATTAACTTCGAGATCACTTAAATTTGTAGAAATTTCAGAATTTTTTTTAATTTTTCACAACTTCACCCAAAGACTAAGAAAACAACTGATTAGCCTGCTTAATCCACACCCCCCCAACCTGAAATCTACAATGTCATTAATGTAAAAGATATAAGCATTCAATGCAAATGAGGTGATGAAAAGAAAAGGGAAGTGATGGAGAGATAATACCTGAAGAAGGAATTTTGAAGCTTTTCCAATGAACTTAATGCGAAAAATGGGTTAGCATAAAAGACTCAAACCAATGATAAGAAAACTATCCTAAAACAGCTGAAAGCAAATTATCCTAAATTCCATGAAAGTAATAAATTAATCCTAAACTAGGAAAGCAAGGGAAAAGCTACTCAGTCATGCCGCAAGGTTCCTCCTCTAGTCAATATCTTGATAAATTTCTCAGTAGGTTTCTCAATAAGATCATCCAAAAGCCCTTTTTACAATAGGCTTGGATGCCCTGGAGCATGAATTTGTAGAGAAATTTATGGACCTCAGTATAAGGTTTCCTTTTAATCTCTCGAGGTATCCAAAGTATATATGATTCACCTGTGACAGAGAAAGTTTTAGAGTTAGTACCCCATGGTGAATCAGAGACTACAAATAGATAAAATTTAAAAAAATTCTCAGTAGATGATGTAGTCTCAATACATTCTGAAGTTTTAGACTTCGGTTTAATTGTCAGCTCTCCCTCTTGTAATGGTAAACATTTAGGATCTGGGGAAGGAGGGGCTTCAGACTAAGGGTTCTCTCGGTCAGTGACAAATATCGAAGTATTGTCTTGTGAGGCATCTACTATTTCTTTTATCATAGGATCGTTTGAATCTGTAAAGTGTGACAAGTAATCTTTCGAATAGTTGGGAAATTCAATTGAGAGTGGCTCATTCTCCACATTGAAGTTTGTGATGATCTTCCTAAGGATTCAATCATCTTTAAAAGTGGATGGACGCATGCTCTCTTGCTCTTGCTCTACATAGACAGATTGAGGATCAATAGGCAAAGCCTTGATGTGAAAACTCTATTCATTGGTACCACTCAATTAAGGCATTGTATTATTAATGGTTGACAACTAAGATGGTGGCCTCAACTGGATGGTTTCAAATTCCAGAGTCATATCGAGCAACTCATCCATCTCCCAAATCATATCATCATTTAATTCAGGAGAGTGGTCTAAACATACCTCAAAAAAGTTGGAATGGTTAGTTGAAAGTGGTTCATCTTCCACATTTAAATTAGCCATGTCAGATGGGTGGAGTAGATCACTATGGTCGACAACTTCATGAACCTTTTAATCATTGATATGGGCCAAAATTGAGATTGATTCCAGGGGAATTTAAGTTATACATTCATGATTGTCATCCCAATACTCATCATCTTCCAATTTAGTGCAGTACACATGTGCAATAGGATCGCTTTCCTCACATTCTGTTTCTAGATTGGGTTGAGGTTCGAATAAACTAACCTCTTCCTCATCATTGAAACTAAGTGTGTCATGTGAGTGAAGTGTGTCAGTATCATTATATTTAAAAGACACCCACGTCTCTTGATCATACCTTTGGACCATCATTGAGATCGATTCTTTGGGAAATTGAACCATATGCTCATTAACACAATCCAACTCTTCATTCTCAATTTCAGTATTCTCCACAATCACATCATGTGAACCCCACTGTTGTATATCTTTGATAAGTTCTTGGAATCTTTGGAGTGTGTTTTGCTGGATGAGTTCTAAAGTTTGTGTGAAATTCTGAAGTGAATTCTCTTGGATCGTTTCTTGTTGGATCTTAGAGGTATAGGACCCAAGAGAATTGTCACTATGATGCATTGTTGATTCAACTTCCCAATCTTGATGTTTCCACTGATCATAAGTAAGGAGTTGGGAATGAAGAATTGGATTGGGTTGAGGCTGGGGTGAACTAGCCTCCATTAGCTTATCGAGGTGCAATTCAAGTGCTTCTATCGTTCTTCTGATGCCAACAAAATCGTCTGTGTCACCCTGAAGTGACTCCTCTTGGATCGTTTCTGGTTGGGTTTTAAAGATAGGGGAGCCAAGAGAATTGTCACTATGATGTATTGCTAGTTCATCTTCCCAACATTGATGTTTCCACTGATTATAGTCATACGGGTCATAGGTGGGAGAATCTGATGGTTGTTGCTACATTTATCACCCATAATATAATCTCTCATTGTTTTCTTCTTGTCTGATGGGTGATAATAATTTTCACTCCCATATTTATGATAAACCCAACACTCACGTACTGTTTTCTTAATCCATGGGGTGTAATTGTTCTCCCGCATATGATTGCGTAAGGATTTCTTAACCAGTGGAGCATTGTATTTTGGTTAGTTCTCGATGATATTTTCAGAAAAATTTTGAGACACAAGCTGTTTCTTATCATAGTCATCATACATCCCTTCCCAATGTCTCTTAGCTATCTCAACATACTGACGTTCCCACTCTTGCATGGTGAAACCCTAACTCTGAATCTAATCCTAAAAAAGAATAAAAGAAAAATCCTACAGCAATATGGAAAGTAAGTAGAGGAGAAGTTAGAGGGAAGTTACCAGATTGGAGGAGATCTATGTTAAGACCCTACAAAAGAAAAGGGAAAGTGAATTAGTTTTTAAAAAATAAATAAGAAAGCAACCTAGTTCCTAAAAATAGAAAATAGAAAGTTTCTAAAAAGAGAAAAAGTTAGTTTCTAAAAACAATTAGGAAAGTTTCTAAACCTAAAATTAGAAAGTTAGTTTCTACAAACAGAAAAGGAAAGTTTCTAAACCTAGAAATATGAAGCAAGGTTAATTTCTAAAATAATTCAAAAAACCCTGATTTAGAAAAAAAAATCCTTAATCTTAAACTAATTCCAAAACTAGTCAATATCAGAAAAATGCAACCGTTAGTCCCCAGCAACGATGCCAAAAACTTGTTCACAACCCCAAGTATAGGGTCACGATATAGTAATAATCTCGGTGAGACCGAGGTCGAAAGCACAGGGACTAATCTTGTGTGTATTCTGAAAGTAACTAGAACTAGAACTAGAAGAAGATGTAAACCTAAATCTGAAATATTTGAGAGAGTGATCTTGAATAAGGTAATTAAAATTTATAAATTTAAAAGTGGTAACAAGGGTTTTCAAGGATCCACTTGTAGGTTCTCAGGATGCTACCTTGCTTGATTCAAGGACACAACTTGAATCAAAGTCCTATCCTATCCAATTGGTAAGAAGAGATTTGTCAGATCTCTAAACTTCTCATGGATCTAATCATTAATGGATGAGAGCTGTGAGGATTTCGAAGTGATTCCATCACCTAACCATGCCCAGGAGACAAGGCAAACAACAGGATTTACTAATCCCACAACCAATCATAAGAGAATTGTGAAGGTTAGAAAGAATTCCCTCATCCTACCATGCCCAAGGGACGATGGTGAACCAGAGGATTTCGTAATTTCACAATCTCCATTAAGGAAAAGGAGATATTTCAAGTTATCATAGATCTATTGAAATTTGTCATAATAAACCATTAAAAACTAAAAATATTCCTTATAATCAAACTAAAATCTAAGAGAGTTCAACAAAACATGAATCAAAACAAAGGAAACATCTCAATTACACTACAAGCTTCACCTCTTAGCCCTAGCTAAGAGGTTTAGCCAACCATAGACATGATTGAACTAAGAACTCGTAAGAAAAGCATAAAAACAACTAAGGAAGAAAAAAAAATCTCCCAGACAGCGGCTGCACCCTTTTGTTCCACTCCTCCAACCCTAGAAGATGCCTAGAAATGTCCTAGGGACTCTGTCATGCCCCAAACTCAGAAACCGGGCTCACAAAATTTTCAATTGCCGAATCCGGTGCCGACAGCCTCCGTAGTACCCCATTCTCGGCTCCTGGCACCCATACACCAGGTTCCAATCCTTGGATTTTACATGGAGGATTTCTAATATGATTTTGATTCGTAATGAGCATAACCATAAGCATAACCCACGAACAATAACTGCAAGAACACCATCACAAAATACACAATGATAAAAAAAACTTTGAGTACAATGCATATGAAGGGAAATACAAGATAATAATAGAAACTCCTGAATCCCGACTGCACGCTCCTACTGCGGTGAAGCTACGGCTGCAACCTGGCATCACCTGCATGCATCAATCGTGCATAAGCTTATAAAAAGCTTAGAGGGTAGTGTAAGTGTGTGCGTAATGTGAACGTGCTCAGAATGCAATGTCAGAGTAATGCGGAATCATGCTGATGGGTACATGAATGCAATCAGTCGTTCCAAGGCTATGCGGTGCAAGATATGAATGTTATCGGCTATATTAAGACCATGCGATGCGAGATGCAACTCAAGTATGTCAATCTCATCCAAATCCACATATCAATGCAGCTCATCACTAGAGCATCAAACATTAGTACAGTTCTCATTTTGGATAATCACCAGGATTTAGTACACTCCAAATGACACTGTCCCTTTTTCAGGCGCACAGCCCAAGTGAGCATAAGAAACCTCACTATCCGCATGGCCAATAATCTGCCAATACCTATCCGGCACGTCGATAGCGGATCCATTCATGAGCTGGTCAAACTCAGCCTAACAATGCCCCCTACACTCGGGCAAGTAAGGCCACACCCCTTTCCAACTGACCACGACACAGTGGGAGACGCGGCTTCCTGGTATTCGGCCCGTGTGCGCTCATGTATCCACTCGGTCACGACTTTGGAGTCATCCTCTGTTACCATCGGGTTTAGGAATTTTCACCCAGTGACATCTATGGCGCCCTGATACTAGAAATAGTATTTTCGGTATCCAATTCGGCAACCCACGATATGTATGTGGAGGCCACAGCCCAGATGTCGCTAGGGCACACAGTAATCATAATCACACAAATGCAAATGTGCATGAGTCACGCAGTCCAATCATGCATTAATCCTGCGCATACCGTGCGCTCATGTGGGGTAACTCTGCCTATCAGGGAGTCCCATAAACCACCCGCACTAAGGCATATGCAATGGTTAATCACATCTCATAACAAACATACAGATGATGCATATGAGCATGTATCATAATGTTATGCTATCACAAATTCATAATCGGCAACGGTAGTCGGTATCGGCAATCGGTACTGATAATCGGCATCAATAATCAACCTCGACGTAAGGTAGGGTCCATAGATGGATGGCCGATGATGGACCACGAAAATCAATGGGGCCCTAGCGTTTGGGTTAACCCATAAGAGAATGATGAGGAAGGGCCTAACATGGCCTAAGGGAAGGTCACAATGTGGACCTTTAACCAACATTACTCCCAAGGAATGGCACTTCTAGGGCCAATTGGATAGGGCCCACGGCCTAACACAAGGGCTTAATATACATCATCATGGGCCTCAATTACATCGAACGGGCTGAATCAATCAAATGGGCCAAATCAATTGGGCCGATCAAATGGGCCAAGTCAATTGGGCCGAATCAAATAGCCAAGTCGAATGGGCCGAGTTGAATGGGCCGGTCAAATGGGCCAAATCAATTTGGCCGAATCAAATAGGCCAAGTCGAATGGGCCGAGTCAATTGGGGTGAATCAATTGGTCCAAATCATTTGGGCCTAATACACATCACTATGGGCCTCTACCCATGGGCTCCACATACATCACAATGGGCCTCAACCCATGGGCTCCAAATACGTCATATTAGGCCTCTCAAATACAATAAGTAGGCTGCATTGCTTGGGCCACACCATTCATCCATCTATAGAGATCATTTTAGAGCATTATCCAAACAATGAATCAGATCAAAAGATCAGCTAGACCATACCACAAATAACAGTGGTGATAATGATTTCCACTGTTAAAATTTAGAGGGGCCCACCATAACATTTATTTTCCATCCAGTCAGTTCATAAGGTCACAAAGACCTGAATTGAGAGGAAAAACAAATATCATATTGGTCCAAAACTTCTATAACCCAAAAGGGGTTTCAATGGCAGACGTTCAACTCCACTGTTTCTGCAGTGTGGTCCACCTGATAATTGGATCTGTCTTATTTTTAGTCAAGCTAGCTAAATGGATGGACGACTAGATAGTCCTTAGCATCAGGGTGGGCCGCTGGATGGCATGACTAAAACATATACATTAAGGTGGGATCTCCACCGTCCCAGTCAGCAGACGATGGAGATGAACAGTCTAGACGTTACACATACTCCGTGATCAGACCCTCTTGTTGGCGTCACCACAGCAGGTAGGTGGGACCCACGGAGTTGCTGACGTCAATGCAGCAACCCCACAGCTGGTGCAAGTTATGCTAGTCAATCTGCTTCTATCCACATCCTGGATTGGACGGTGTGCATAGCCACATATCAAGGTGGCTCCACCGTCCATAGCTGGACGGTGGATGAATGGATGAAATACATGCTTCTGGTGGGTTCCACGTGGAAGTGGCCCACCATCTCATCTCTTTAAATATAGTATAATATATTATATAATATTATATATTATATATAAATACATAAAGAAGAGAAAAAAAAGGCAGAGGGCTGCCCAGAACCCACCGTCCAGATGAATCTGGACGGTGCAGATATATATATATATATATATATATATTAAAGGTGGGTTCAACGTGGGAGTGGCCCACCAGCATAAGGTAATATAATATATAATATTATATTATATAACAATATATTATATTTATATATGTATACGTGTGTGTGTGTGTATGAGAGGGAGAGAGGCCAGCGTCCAGACCCACTGGACGCTGGATGGACGGCTGGATGAAAGAAGCACATCCATCATGGTGGGCCCCACAAGAATGGATAGTCTGGATGACCCCATGCCACACTATGGCCCCACATCCAGTGGGCCACACTGTGGAACAAGCTGACTTTGTGTTTCCTTTCATCTAGGACCATCCAAATGGACTGTCAGGTGGGCCCATTCGGTGGACGGCATGAATGAAATACTTCATAGTGGGCCACACACACACACCATCCATACAAGAGAGAGAGAGAGAGAAACGATGAGATGGAGGGACCCCACCACTATGGGCCCCTCTCTCATACAATGCATTCATCAAGTGGGTCCCACAACAAGTGGGCCTTACAAACCAAAATCAATGGTGGATCACCCACCTATCGGCCTTCTTCTTTAGCTCCTTGGACTCGTATGTTTCGTGCCTTCAATTTTGATGGAGGTTGATGAAGAATGAATGGTTGAGATGGGAGATAAGAGGGTGGGCCACACTTGGCTTTTGGAGAGAGCTTGGGGAGTTGGACGTTGGATTTTTTTTATTACTTAGGAGTGAAGAGAGAGAATGAGAGAGAGAGGGAAGTAATGGGATGAAAAGATATGGAGTGATGGGTGATTGGTGATGGGTGATTGGTGGAGTTATAAGAAAGGGATGGGTGGAGAGAGAGAGAGAGAGAGAGAGTTGACTTTGGAAATGGGAAAGGGATGGGTTTCTTATACTTGTGTTATGGTATATAGTTGACTTGATTGATTGATTGATTGATGGGATAGGTCATAGAGATTCTCTCAGAATTCGCACGCGCGACGTTTCTTCGGAATGAACGCGAGCCCACATCTCCTGGCCTGGGTATCAGATCGGTGCACGAGTCACGACGTTTGAACCGTGGCAATGGCGCGGTCGCTAAGGTACAAGTTTTGGGTCGTGCTGATTTTTGTATGTAAGACTCAGCTTAGGATCACGTGCAAATGTCAGATACAGGTCGAGGGTTGCGAAATTTAACCAGGAGGACCGCGGAAGCCTATGGAACGGTACGGACTAGGGTACGGGCCTTACAGACTCCTATTTATAGTTTTGCAGCACCTCCTTTTGCATTGACTTGGAAAAATCTAGAAATCACCTCAAATTTATGCGGTTCGCACAAAATCTGCGTAACCTTAGACTGGTCGAGGATAAACTTCGACTGGTCGAGGATCACCTTCGACTGGTTGAGGGTCTCCTTCGACTAGTCGAGGATGATGAGAATTTAGAGGATTTTCTTGCTAGAGTTCGAGATTTGAAGAATGATGAAAATCGAAGTGAAGATATCCTAATTGCTTGATTGGTCGAGGAATTTTTGACTAGTCGAGCAGGATCCTTCGACTAATCGAAGATGGGCTTAAACTAGTTGAAGGATGCAGATTTTTAGGGTTCCTTTTCTTCACTTCAAGTCTTCAATGCTCTTCATTCCTCACTTAGTTTTCTTAGATCTTTGGCATGTAAATTCTTCATTCTTGGTCGCATAAGATCTATCCTTGGCTTTGGTGATTCTTGAGTGTTAAATCCATGCTTTTAACATCCTTTTTAATCCAAGCTCTTAAATTCACCTTGCAACACAAACATGATTAAAATAGAATATTAAGCATTATCATGTTCATAAAAGCAAGTAAAAAATGGGGTCCAATATGCAATATTTGACCCTCAACAAAATCCCCAACCAGCATTTTACTAGTGCCGAGGAAAGTATGCGAAAATTATTTCGAGAACCACAGGACAATTTCTGTAAGCTTAAGTGGTTTTTAAAAACAATCCAAATAATAGAATTCTAAGATACATCAATGTTGAGCATCACCTTCTCCTTAACTCTAGCACTCGGTAAATTTCACAATCTAGTTCAAGGTATCAATCCTCTAATTAGAACAATTCTAAACATTGAGTTCCATGAGTGTATAATGAAGCTTAGACTTATCACACTCAAAGGTTCAATTCTCCATTTTCATGATAACATTGATAATCAAAAGAGCATTCAGGATGACCAAAACCTAAACCACAACTTACCTTACAGTTCAATTTAATTTTTTATTCTTCTAGCTTTTGATTTTACTATTGATGGCTTTCACGCTATGTTAACCTTTTGAAAGATCTTAAATAGGTAGCCGTTTTCGACGACAACTGTTTTTTAGCTAGGTATTTATTTAATTTTCTTTCTTTTCAATTCTTCTCATTGAACATAATGGACAAATTTTCCAGGTTAGTTCCTTCCATGCTTAATAATCATCAAGTTAACAATTCAATATCAAACTGACACCTTAATGTGTAAGCTAGATGTGACATGTGAAATCATGACTCAATCAATGTTTAAAACTTCTAATCATGGACTAATTATTCGAACTTAACTGTGAAATCTAACAAGTAAATGAACCTAAGAGTCATAAATCACGAGCATTAAGTATCTTATACTTCTAAATCATGGATGAACTTCAAAATCACTTGAATTTACAAAATTTTTAGAAAATTTTTACAATTTTTTTCTCAAAGACTAAGAAAACACTGATTAGCTTGCCTAATCCATACCCTCAACCTAAAATCTACATTATCCTCAATGTAAAAGATATAAACATGTAATGCACATGAGACAATGAAAGTAAAGGAGAAGTGATGGAAAGGTAGTACCTGAAGAAGGAATCTAGAGGCTTTTCCAAGGGTCTCAAAGTGAAGATGGGTTAGCAGGAGGACTCAACAGACGATAAACAAACTATCCTAAAATAGTAGAAGCAACCTACTCTAGTCCTATAAAATTAATAAACTAATCGTAAACTAGGAAAGTAAGGGAAAAGTTACACATTCATGCCACAAGGTTCCTCCTCCGGCCAATATCTTGATAAATTTCTCAATAGGATTCTCAATGAGATCATCTAAAAGCCATTTTTGCAATAAGCTTGGATGCTCTGGAGCATAAATTTCCAAAGAAATTTATGGACCTCAATGTAAGGTTTCCTTTTAATCTCCCAATGTGTCCAAAGTATATATGATTCACCTATGATAGAGAAAGTTTCAGAATTAGTACCCCATGGTGAATCAGATACTACAAGTAGATAAAATTCAAAAAAAATCTCAGCAGATGATGTAGTCTCAACACATTCTGAAGTTTCAAATTTTGATTCAATTTCTAGCTCCTCCTTTAATGGTAAACATTTAGGATCTGGGGAAGGAGGGGCTTTAGAATAAAAGTTCTCTCAGTCAGTGACAACTACCGAGGTATTGTCTTGCGAGGCTTCCACTATTTCTTTTATCATAGGATCATTTGAATCTACAAAGTATGTCAAACAATCGTCCTAATAGTTGAGAAATTTAGCTGAGAGTGACTCATTTTCCACATCGAAGTTTATGATGATCTGCCCAAGGATTCCATCATTTCTGAAAGTGGATGGACGCATGCTCTCTTGCTCTTGCCCTGCACAAGCAAATTGAAAATCAACAGGTGAAGAATTAATGTGAAGACTTTGTTCATTGGTACTACTCAGTAAAGGCATTGTATTGTCAAGGGTTGACAACTCAGATGGTGGCCGTAACTGGATGATTTCAAATTTTAGAATCATATCGAGCAACTCGTCCATCTCTCGAATCATATCATCCTTCAATTCAGGGGAGTGCTCTAACCGTACCTCACAAAGGTTGGAAGGGTTATTTGAAAGTGGTTCATCTTCCACATTTAAATTGGTCATGTCAGATGGGTGGAATAGATCACTATGGTCAACAACTTCATGAACCTCTTGATCATTGATATGGGCCAAACTTGAGATTAAATCCAGGGGGATTGGTGTTATACATTCATGATTGTTATCCTAATACTCATCATCTTCCAATTCAGTGTAGTACACACATGGAATGAGATCGCTTTCCTCACATTCTATTTTTATATTGGGTTGAGGTTCGAATAAACTAACCTCTTGCTCATCATTGAAACCAAGTGTGTCATATGAGTGAAATGTGTCATTATCATTATATTTGAAAGATACCCACATCTCTTGATCATTCCTTTAGACTGTCATCGAGATCAACTCTTTAGGAAATTGAACCATATGCTCATTAACACAATCCAACTCTTCATTCTAAATTCTAAAGTTCTTCAAAAGCAAGTTAGGATCACTTTCCTCACATTGTATTTCTGGACTGAGTTGAGGCTGGGGTAAACTAGCCACTTCCCTCTTATCGAGGTGCAATTCAATTGCTTCCAATGATTTCATCATGCCTGTGACAAGTTGGTTGAGTTGTTCTCGATAGTCCGTGAAATTCAAACGTGAATCCTCTTAAATCGTTTCTGGTTGGATCTCAAAGGTAGGGGATTTAAGAGAATAATCACTATAATATGTTTTTAGTTCATCTTTCCAATTTTGATGTTTCCACTGATCATAGTCATATGGATCATAGGTGGGAGAATCTGATGGTTGTTGATACATATTATCACCCATAATATAATCTCTCATTGTTTTCTTCTTGTCTAATGGGTGATAATAATTCTCACTCCCATAGTTATGATAACCCCAACACTCACGTAATGTTTTCTTAATCTATGGAGTGTAATTATTCTCCCGCATATGATCACGTAAAGATTTCTTAACCAGTGAAGCATTGTACTCTGGTTGGTTATCGATGATGTTTCCAGAAAAATTTTGAGACATAGGTTGATTCCTATCATAATCATCATACATCCCTTCCCAATATCTCTTATCCATCTTAGCATACGGACGTTCCCACTCTTACATGGTGAAACCCTAACTCTTAATCTACTCCTAAAAAAAATAAAAAAAATAAAATCCTATAGCAATATGAAAAGGAAGTAGAGGAGAAGTTAGAAGGAAATTACCAGATTGGAGGAGATCTATGTTAGGATCCTGCAAAAGAAAAAAGAAAGCAAATTAGTTTTAAATAATAATAATAAATAAATAAATAAGAAAGCAACCTAGTTTCTGAAAACAAAAAAGGAAAGTTTCTAAAAGCAGAAAATAGAAAGTTTCTAAAACCAATTAGGAAAGTTTCTAAACCTAGAATTAGAAAGTAGTTTCTAAAAGCAGAAAAGGAAAGTTTCTAAACCTAGAAGCAAGGTTAGTTTCTAAAATAATTCAGAAAAGCCTTAATCCTCAAAAAAAACCAGAAAAACCCTAATCTTAACCTAATTCCAAAACTAGCTAATCTCAGAAAAATGCAACTGTTTGTCCCCGGCAACGGTGCCAAAAACTTCTTCACAACCCCAAGTATAGGGTTACGTGGTAAGACCGAGGTCGAATCCACAGGGATTGAACTTGTACGTTTCTGAAATTAAGTAGAACTAGAACTAGAAGAAGATGTAAACCTAATTCTGAATATTTTAAGGGAGAAATTGTAAATAGATTAATTAAAAACTAATAAATTTAAAGGTGGTAACTAGGGTTTCCAAGGATCCACTTATAGGTTCTCAAGATGTTACCTTGCATGATTTAAGGACACAACTGGAATTAGAGTCTTATCCGATCAAATTGGTAAGAAGAGATTTTTCAGATCTCTAAACTTCTTATGGATCTAATTATCAATGGATGAGAGCTATGAGGATTTAGAAGTGCTTCCATCACCTAACCATGCCCAGGAGACAAGGCAAACAACAAGATTTACCAATCCCACAACTAATCATAAGAGAATTGTGAAGGTTAGGAATGATTCTGTCACCCTACCATGCCCAAGGGACGATGATGAACAATGGGACTTACTAATTTCACAATCTCAAATCAGAAAAAGAATATATTCAAAGCTATCGTAGATCTATTATAATTTGGCACAACAAACCATTAAAAACTAAAAATATTCCTTCATAATCATACTAGAATTCAAGAGAGTTCAACAAAACATGAATCAAAATAATGCAAACATCTCAATCACGCTACAAGCTTCACCTCTTAGCCCTATGTAAGAGGTTTAGCCAACCATAAATATGATTGAACTAAAGACCCTTAAACAAAACAAAAAGACCAACTAAAGAGGAAGAAGAAAAACTCCTGGACGGCGGCTCTACCCTTTTTCTCCACTCCTCAAACCCTAGAAGATGCCTAGGAATGCCCTGGGGACCCTAATTTATAGTTTTGTAACTCCAACTTTCGCACTGAGTTGGAAAATTCCAGAAACTGCTTCAATTTTCTGTAATTCATGGGCTGTCTACGTAACCTTAGACTAGTCGAGGATAACCTTTGACTGGTCAAGGGTCACCTTCGATTGGTCGAGGGTTTCCTTTGACTAGTCAAGGATGACGAGAATTTAGAGGATTTTGTCACTAGAGTTCGAGTCGAGGAATTTTTGACTGGTCGAGCAGGATCCTTCTATTGGTCGAAGATGGGCTTAGACTAGTCGAGGGATGGAGATTTTTAGGGTTCCTTTTCTTCACTTCAAGTCTTCAATGCTCTTCATTCCTAACTTGGTTTTCGTGGATCTTTGGCATGTAAATTCTTCATTCTTGGTCCCATAGGATCCATCCTTGGCTTTGGTATTCTCGAGTGTTAAATCCATGCTTTTAACATCCTTTTAAATCCAAGCTCTTAAGTTCACCTTGCAACACAAACATGATTAAAATAGAACATTAAGCATTATCATGTTCATAAAACCAAGTAATAAATGGGGTCCAATATATAATATTTGACCCTCGACACTCAATGATTCTAGCCACGGGCTCGGCTTCCACCCACTTTGTTAAATAATCGACCGCTATAATATCGTATCGAGTTTGCCCTTTGCCCGGGGGTAATGGCCCTATGATGTCGATACCCCACTGAGCGAACAACCAGGGTCCATTTATAGGGGTCAGCTCTTCAGCGGGTTGTCTGGGAATGGCAGTGAATCTTTGACACTTGTCGCACTTTCGAGCAAAGCACTTGGCATCTTCTCAGAGGGTCGGCCAGAAGTAGCCTTGCCGGATGACTTTGTGGGCTAAGGCTCAACCGCCAGAGTGATTGCCACATATTCCTTCATGAATTTCTCTCAGGACGTAGTCAGACTCTTCTGGTCGGAGGCACCTGAGATAGGGTAAGGAGAACCCTTTTTTATATAGGACATCTCCGATCATCATGTACCGGGTCGATCTGAACCTGAGTCATCAAGCTTCCAGCTTGTCTTTGCAGAGCTTTCCTTCCTCGAGGTATTCTATGATTGGGTCCATCTAGCTTCGAGTCACGTGCACGGGTTGAACGATTTCCTGGTTGGCTTGATCAATGCTCGGCTCACCAAGGAACTCTATCGGGATGACCTCTTTTGTCGCAGATTCCAGTTTTGCTAACGCATCTGCCCATGAGTTTTCCACCCTTGGGATTAAATTGATACTATATTTCTAGAATTTGCCTATCAATTTATGACCCTCACTCAGGTATGCGATCATTCGCGTCTACTTCACTTGATATTCTTTGGAGATCTGGTTGACGACAAGCTGAGAGTCGCAACGAACTTTAAGGACCTGAGCCCCATGGTTATTGCTATTCTAAGCCCTCCTAGCAGCGCTTCGTATTTAGCCACGTTGTTCGAAGTGTAAAAGCTAAACCTTATAGCGTACTGGATGCTGGATACCGCAGGCATCCTCCTCAGAGAATGTTAAGCTACATGGGCGCATTCTCTACTCTTTGGATGGCTTGTTGGCAAGATGAATGTAATGGCCCGGGTCAGTACTTCGAGCACGGGACTTCCGAGCTCAGTTTGAGTGACCACCTCCTTTGGGGCCGCCATAGATAGTACGAATTTCGAGGCTACCATCGGTCGCTCTACTGGGCTGCTCGTCTTTCTGACTTGGTCGTTCTCCTTTGACATACTCTCGCAGATGCCCACTGCGGATGAGGGTCTCGATCTCTTCTTTGAGGTCGAAGTAGTCGCTGGTGTTATGGTTGTGGTTGTTGTGGAAGCAACAGTATTTCCTCTTGTCTCGCTGGTCTGCACTAGTTTTCATACAACTCGACCATTTCAGTAGCTGTTGATCCCGTACTTCTAGGACCTGTTCTAATGAGACGTTAAGAGGGGTGTATGAGCTAAACCCGCTCTCAGGACGTTTGCTTGGTTGTTGTCCTCTCGTGGTATTCTTATCTAACCTCTTGTTGTTTGAAGACGCTTGATCTCGGGAGTTAGGCTTTGCTCGACACTCAAAATTCAGGGCGTTACACCTACGCATCGCGACAATTGAGGAAACACGAAGAGAACTATCCCACGAATGACCTGGAATTGGCGGCAGTCATCTTCGCATTAAAGTTCTGGAGACAGTACCTCTATGGAGAGGAGTTCGAGCTCTTTTGAGACTATAAGAGCCTCGAATATATTTTTACGTAGAGGGACCTGAACATGAGGCAACAACGATGGATGGAGACCTTGAAAGACTTTAAGTTTGAGGTCCCCTACCATCCTAGTAAGGCCAACCTTGTGGCCGATGCGTTGAGCCGCAAGAAGACAATAGAATTTACAGCTTCGCTGATGATAGAAGAGTGGAATATGGTAGAGTTTGTGTGAGACTTCGAACAGAAGCTTACAATTGAGGAGCCTTTCAAGAGCGTCGCACATATCCACATATAGCCACTTATCGATGATCGGATCATTGTGGCTCAAAAAGAGGACGAACTGTTGGTGATGATGAGAGAGCAAGCAAGTGACAACGAAGAATCTGAATGGAGAGTTAGCTCCGACGGAGGGTTACGATATCGTGGCCACCTGTGCATCTCAAATCTCCATGACTTGAGAAGGGAAGATGCCGCTCACAATTCAAGGATGGTGATGCATCCTGGCAGTACGAAGATGTATCGAGACATGAAGCGTTGGTATTGGTGGGACAACATGAAGGCCAACATAGCAGATTATGTATCCTATTATCTCACGTGTCAGCAAGTCAAGGCCGAGCATCGCCGACGTCCTAATTTACTTCAGCCCATGCCCATAGCTGAGTGGAAATGGGATTTCATATCTATGGATTTCATTTCTAGATTACCGAAGATGAGAAAGGGGCATGACTCCATCTGGGTGATTATGGACGAACTGATGAAATCAGCCCATTTCCTCCCGATCAGAATTTTTAACTCCGCAGACGATTTAGCCAAGCTTACATCAAAGAGATTATTCGGCTACATGGAGTGCCTATGGAGATTGTGTCGGATCGAGACACGCGATTCACGTCCATTTTCTGAACTCAAATTCAAGAAGAATGGGAGTGAAACTGAATTTCAGTACCGCGTTCCACCCACAGATAGATGGGGAGACGAAACGAGTAAATCAGATATTATAAGATATGTTGTGAGCTTGTGTGCTCGATTTTAATGACAGTTGGGATGACTGTCTTCCCTATGTTGGGTTCACTTATAACAATAGCTTCCAACCGAGCATTGGCATAGCTCCTTATGAAGCCTTATATGGGCGCTCATGTCGAGCACCACATTGTTGGGCAGAAGTTAGCGAAAAGAGTTTGGTTGGCCCAAATTTAGTACAGGCGACCTCAGAGAAGATTGATATTATTAGGCATTGACTTCTTGCAGCCCAAAGCAGACAGAAGAGTTATGCCGATACAAGACGGTGGCAGCTAGAATTCAAAGTTGGGGACCATGTATTTCTTAAGGTTTCTCCCATGAAGGGAGTCCTTCGATTTGGCAAGAAAGGGAAGCTTATGCTGCTATTTAGTGGTCCATTTCAGATTCTAGACCGAGTGGGTGTGATAGCATACTGCCTTGCTTTGCCCACACCACTCGTAGGCGTGTACAATGTGTTTCATGTATCGATGTTGAAGAAATATGTTCCTGACCCTACTCATATTATCAAATGGGAGCAGGTGCAGCTAAGTGAAGATGCTACCTATGTACTACGACCAACACGTGTTCTCGATAGGAAAGAATAGGTGCAACGCAGTAAGCTTATCCCGCTTGTGAAGCTATTGTAGACGCACCACACTGAGGAAGAGGCTACTTGGGAAACGGAAGCCGAAGTCCGTAAGAACTATCCTCAGATCCTCGAGGAGTACGAAAAGGTACTAATTTCAGGGACAATTTTTTTAAGGGGGGTAGATTGTAACGTCTCGAAAAAATCCGTACAAGGCCCGAGTACCACCTCAGGCAGAAATCCCTAAGGACCGTACCCTGTAGAAATTAGACGAAAATTTAGTTAAGTACTAAACTAAATAATCGATGGATTTGGATCGAACCACTATCTATACAAATGGCAAGACCCAAAATCGTCAAAATCACTAACTCAACACTACTTAAAAACCTAAGAGGAATCTCAAAAGTCGGTTGCTCTCGGGAGCACATTAAAACTCCATATCGGACCTGGACCGCACGTCGAAAGTTCGATAACCGTGAAACTATAGGATTATGACCATCTTCTTGGGCTTAACAACCATCGCGGGAATCGAGCCCAGATAGTATCCTGAAGTGCACAATTTCAGCCCTGAGAAAAGTGTGTGAGAAACGCAAATACCTTTGAAAAATACATTGAACCTTAAGTGAATTGGGCTATTAGCTTGCGGGTGAAATTGAAGATTTCAGACCTTCAGTTTCTGACTAAACTGCGCCTATGGATCAGAAAAATTTTCCTGCACACTGTATACTTGTGGCCCTGATCGAGCGACAACGACCATTGATCTAACACTGGTCCTCCTCGGTTGATCCGCTAATCCGATCGTACCGAAATCATAACTTGGCTTAGATCCATGGTCAGGGAACTTGCTCCATGCCGTAGGTGAGTAATGGACCTCTAGATGAGCCCCGCCTGCCCGAAACAGACGCCCTTTGGATACAAAATAGGTATACCATGGCCCTGGGGCCAATTACATCAGTTCTGGGCCTATATAAAGCCCTTAAACCACCCCATTCCCATTCCATACGAATTTCTCTAACCCTAGGAGAGAGAAGAGAGAAAAGAAGAGAAAAGAGTGAGGAGAGAAGAGAGAGTTCGGGAGATCATTGTTGGGATTCCTTCCCACAACTCCACGCACTAAATCGCCTTCCTATTACACTACATGATCCATCTCAGCTATGATTTGGGTAAGAAATCCTAACCCTGATCTTGATTTAGGAATCCAAATAGAATAATCGATGAAATAGCTAACCTATTTCATTGCTTAGGTGCCCGTCATTCAGTTTACAAGAACGTAGGATTCGAACCGCATCCGAGTCGAGTATTCCGACGAAAGGTGCAGACTATAAACGTTTAGGTTATGGTTTTCAAGGCCTTCAATGTCAGCAATGATTTATGTCTGACTTGATTGCTGCCATATGATGTTAGTTACGACATATTTGATAAATTATATATGTGTGTGAGATATGTTGAAAATAAGATGCATTCTATGTGTTTGTTGAAATGTTTGAATGAATATGAAATTGTGATCTCTGCTTGCCATGCTTTCTAATCTAAGATCCATGTTGTTATATGCTTTATAACCAATGTTGTGTAATGAATTGCTATAGTTCATGTTGTAACTAATCTAGTTTATGTATTTAGTAATGTGTAATCTAAGTGTTTGATAAAATGTCTGAATGAGAAATGATTAATGATTTGTATTTAATAAGAGTATTGAGATAGGATTCTCAATTACCTTATCTATATATAAAGCTTCCTTCATGTAATTATAATTTCGATTACGAAACTTATGGATGAAATGCAGATATTTGGTAACATGTTCAATGTGTTGACAAAATGATCAAACGAGTGTTATATTTGGATTGTTCGTTAAATGCTCATATGATTATCACATGTATCTGCCTATTGCACATGAGTGAGATTGAGGCCATAACCTGACCCAGGCAATTGGTAACAATTCCTATTTGAGTGGCGGAATTAGTCTCGCCACATTTGATACCTTTGATGAATCCGGGTCATACGACGATTGTCGACAACAGTTAGGCCACGTAGTGTAAGACCCGTATCTTAGTCCGTACTGTTCCGTTGACTCCCATGATCCTTCCCATCGAATTTCGATAACTTACAACCGATACTCGACGTTTGTGCACGATCCTAAGTCATATACTGTAAATTTGAATCGGCTTAATTTGAGACTTGTACTATTACGACCACACCGTCACCGCGGTTCCAACCCCACATCTTGCATACCGATCCGATACCCAGGTCAGGAGATGTGGGCCCGCGTTCAGTTCGAGAAAAACACCGCGCGTTTGCAATCCTAAGAGAATCTCTACAACATGTCTCATCAATCAATCACTCAATCAATCACCTCATGTCAAGTACACAACCCATGCTTTCTTTCTCCCTAAGTCAAGCAATCTACCCCAAAAGTCAACTAATCTCTCACCTCACCCATCACTCACCTCACATCCATCACTCACACCCATCACTTCTCTTACAACCACCCCTCTCTCTCTCATTTCTCAAACACAAAATCCAAGCAACAAAAAAATGCACGTCCAAGCTCTCTCAAGAGAGAAAAATTGAGTGTTGTGTGTCCCACTTCCCACCCCAAGATCTATCATCCTAGCCCTTCATTTCTCATCTTTTTTCATCAAAGTGAAGCACAAGGAGATCGGCGTTCCATCGGACCACGAAGATCGAACGGTGGGTGCTTTATAGGCTAGATTCTCATGTTTTGATGATGGGCCAAGTGAGGCCTACCGATTGATGGTATGGATCTCACTTTGGACTCTAGGTGTGGCCGATGGCCCACCTTGATCCTCATGATCATTCCATGATGGGGCCATTTTCCATGGACCCCATTATGATGTTTATTTTCCTTACATGAAAAGAGGTCATCTAGTCCTTTCATTTTGGTGGAGAAGAGATCTCCACCGTTGATTTTAATTTGGTGGGCTCACCTATATTGGGACCCACTTGATGTAGGATTGAATGCATGGAAGGGAGGGCCCATAGTGTTGGGGTCCCTCCATCACACGTGTCTCTCTCCCTCTCTCTCTTTTTCTTTTTATGTGATGATGTAGTTGTGTGGACCACTCGGATGGACCCCACCTTGGTGTATGTCTTATCCACACCATCCATGCATATGGTGGCCCACCTGAGCAAGGCCCACCTTAAATGCATGTGTTATGGCCAAACCATCCAGTGTCTAGAGATGCTGGACGTGAAATGAAAACCAAAATATTAGCTTGATTCAATAAGCTTTTGGGTGGACCATTCATGTAGGCCCCACCTTAATGTATGGGTCCAATCCACGCCGTCAATTCCATTCCCCAGCTCATTTTAGATGTTGAGCTGAGAAATGAAGTTAATTCGATTATCTGGTGGGCCATTTCATAGAAAACATTAGTTCTTACCATTAAAATCTACTCTAATTTTCTACACGCCAAAACATACCGCATATTGGGCTTGTTTGGTCTGTCTTGAGCCATAGAATGCAATGGCTGGAATGGATCCACCTGATGCGGGCCCCACATACGAAAAACTATGGAAATACTATTTTAAAAAATATAATAAAATATATGTGCAGCGCCTGTTACTGACGCTGCTGCGTGTGAGGCAGGGACGGGGTCCTAGCCATGGGCCCCCATCATGATGTGTGCCGAACATCCACACCGTGCATTTGGTGCGTCCCCACCGGACCTCCCAAAAATCAGCCGTATACAATACTCAGGTGGCCCACGTTATAGGAAACAGTGGGATTGGATGGCTGCCATTGAAACCCTGTTTGGGTTCACAGAAGTTTTGAATCCATATGAAATTTATTTTTCCTCTGCATCCAGGTCTGCGTGACCTTATGAATAGATTGGATGGCAGATAAACGTTATGGTGGGCCCCACATGGGACCCACAATGATGTATGTGTTTTATTCACACCATCCACGGTATGGGACGGTGGAACCCACCATGGTTTATGTGTTTTAACCACACTGTCCACACCACTGGACTGTGGGACCCCCAATAATGTATGTGTTCTCTCCACACCGTCCATACCACTGGACGGTGGGACCCACCATGATGCATGTGTTGCATCCAATCTGTCCAACCATTTTGACATATCATTTCATGATATGAGGCAAGGAATGAGTCAGATCTAAGGTTCAAATGGACCCCACCATTTAAAATAGTGGGCAGTGACCTCCACCGTTCAAACTTCTAAGGGCCACTATAGTTTTCAAATAAAGTTGATATTTGTTTTCACTTCATCTATCACTATGTTAACTTATGAATTGGTAGGATCTCAAATACATTACGGCGGACCATACCAGGATGTGTCCAGCCATTGATCAGGTGGACCACACCACAAAAATAGTGAGATTTAAACGTCTATCATTGAAACCCATTTGAGTCACGAAAGTTCTGGGTTAATGGAGAATTATTTTCCCTCTTAATCCAGGTCTTTATGACCTTATGATTAGATTGGTTGGAAAATAAACTTTATAGTGGGCCCTGTGAATTATTTAACCGTGAAAATTATTATCTCCATTGCTATTTGTGGTATGGTCTAAATGATCCTCCAATATGATTTTTGGGGATGTATGAGGCCCATCTTGATTTATTTGTGGCCCGTTCATTGAGGCCCACCTTGATATATATGAAGCCCATATGATATGGCCCATTTGATGTATCTAAGGCCCAATGGGATGTACATAAGGCCCATTGTAATGTGATTTCACCGTGGTTTATGTGTTAATGTTTAGGGTGGGCTATGCCTTGGGAGCAATGATGGTTTGACGCCCACATTGTAAGTACAATGTTGGTTAAATGTCCACATTGTAACTCTCCCTAGGGCCCATTGATAGGCCCATAGTTGTTGTGTGTAGGCCGTCTAGGCCCATCTGCGTTGTAAGGATAGTTCATTACTTTATAACATGCTTAGTATAATTCTATGACTCATGCCATACGCATCATATGTATGCTTGATATGAGTAGTGACTGATCATAGTATATGCCATTAGGCAGATTATTTATGGGATTCACTGATAAGAGTTACCCACATGAGTGCGTTGTATGCGCAGGATTGTTGCATGACTGGACAGTGTGATTCATGCATCTCGCATTTGTGTGTTATGATCATTATACGCCCTAGCGACATCAGGGCCGTGGCTCCACAGACACATCGTGGATGGCCGTATCCAAGACCGAAAATACTTGGTTCTAACACTGTAGGCACTTAGGATGTCCTTGGGTGAAATTTTCAGAACCTTTTTGGTACCAGGAGATGCTCCAACGTCTAGACCGAGTGAATATACAAGCACAAAGGTGCTGAATACCAATAGGCCGCGTCTCCCACTATGTCGTGGTCGATTGGAAGGGGGTGTGGCCTTATCCACCAGAGTGAGGGGGTTGTAAGCTAGGCTGAGTTTGACCAGCACATAAATGAGTCCGCAATCGATGAGCCGGGTAGGTATTGGCAGACTACTGGTTATGTGGATAGTATGGTCTCTTCCACTTACTAGGCTGTGTGGCTAGGGAGGCAACAGTCAGTGTGAAGTGTATTAGACACCGGTGATATCTCAGAGAGAAACTGTACTGATATGTGTACTTGATGAAGACTGACATGCTTGTTTTGCATCTTGCATATGACATTTGGCTATATAGACCTCGCATCGCATGGCCTTGGTATGGCCGATAACATTCATGCCTTGGATCACATAGCCTTGGTATGACTGATAGTATTCATGGACTTACCACATATTTCTACATTACTCTGATATTATATACTTGGACTTGCCTTGCGCACATACTTACACTACCCTCTAAGCTTTTGTAAGCTTATGTACAACTGTTGCATGTAGGTGTCATTGGATCACAGCAGCGCTGAGGCAGAAGTACGCATCAGATTATTTTAGAGTCTTTTAATCACCTTGTATTTCCCTTTCCATATTGTACTTAAAGTTTTTTATATAGTAGATATGTAGTGATGTTGTTTTGTGACTTGGTTATGCATGTGGTTATGCTCCATTACAAAAAAAAATCATACTGAAATTCCTCCTTGTAGGATCCCAGGATTGGAATCTAGCATACGAGTGCTGGGATTCGAGAATGGGGCACTACGGAGGCTGTTGGTGCTGGATTCGGCGATCAGCAATTTTGTGAGCCCATTTTCTGAGTTTAGAGTGTGTCACGTGGAGTGCTTATGCTCTCCATGTCGATTAATTCAGCGTGCACTCGTACCATCGAAGTTATCTAACAAAACTGATTAGCATATTATGTGTTTACCATGTATGGACATTCCTGCTTGAATCTAAGGTACCACTTACCAATGTAAAGACCCGTTTCAACCATAGTACCTCGATCTGCTAAGACTCATAAGCCAGGCATAGTGGTATGGGACACCGTGGTCGAGCTGTCGGCCTACGCTGGGGTGACGAGCCTCCCTGTAGTGACCAGTGAGCAACTCAAACTCGTTAGCCGAATATAGTGGTATGGGACACTGTATTCGAGCTATCGGCCTGCGATGAGGTGACTAGCCTCCCCGTAGTGACCTCGAGTATAAACTCTTGAATTTGCCTATCCACTACTTTCATTAGGAGTGATGCCCTACAACTTGCCTATCGTATGTGATTAACTTGGATTAACGACCCCAGATGGATCTTCGTTTGAGTTAATGATATAAAGGGAGGTACCTTAGCTTCCCAAATCTGCTATGTGAATGAGCCTAATTAAATACTTAGCTAACATGACCATGTACCACATCGTATGTGCTTTGGCGAGGAAGTATACGTTTAGGGAGTTTGTCATGCGCGAACGGTTGATGGAGTCGCTTGTGAGGGAACTTCGTGCGAGGGCATGCATCATTACAGCATACTATCCCTGCATTAACAAGAATATTTAGGATATGATTGTTGTAACATTACTTCTTGACTGAACTGATAACATGTTAACCTTTGCCTTGTAGTACCACTGAGTTAAACACTCATTCCCACCTTGGGACGGTATTTTAAAACACCAACCAGACTCTGGTTTAGATGCAAGTGATGCTGGAGTTTATGTTGTTGATCTGGACTTCATAGATGAGGAGGAATTCTCCGATGTTCAACTATCAGGCGGGTCTATATAGACCTCGTGCTGATTCGACGGGATTGCAGGGATATATGAATTAGTCGAACACTTTACATTTGGCATTTTGTATATTGTGAAACAACTTTTGTATATATTAAACCCTGTTACATCATCATACTCTGGAGGTTGTATAACATTTACCGTTCTGAGATACCTATATTTCAGTCTTCTGCTGCTTAATTTAATTACATCTAGAGTATGATATGTTGTTTTAGTATAATCCCACTCATGTTTAAGACATTAATATGGACAACATTTAAACATCATTATCAATGTTGCATAAGTGATGCGTTGGATCTTGGGAGTTGAGCTTTGCTCGGCCCTCGAAATCTGGGGCGTTACAAGTTCGTATCAGAGTATGATTTGGATTAAACTGGACCTGGGTTATAGGTAACACGATGCACTCTAACACATTTTGACTTAGAAAGGGGGCGATGAAATATAGAAATGACCATAGAATCCCAAATTTTCACCAACGGGCGAGATTGACCATTGTAGTGTAGACCTACAAATCCGAGATCATGTGAAATGATCTCAGCCCTTTTTTTAACCATCAATCGACGGGTTTGAACGATAATTCGGCGAATCCCACACTTGAAATAATCCAAAAAGCGTGAATACGCACTTGTTGGACTGAGAAAACACATCACACGGGCTTGGGGGGCCCGAATCACAAAATACCGTGAGACCCAGGGGGTCCCCCGCACCTGTACAACACACCGGGAGGGGGTGGCCACCTCCCCAGGGCAGAGCCATCGCCGGCCAGTCTAGGGAGGCGCGGCAGCACCAACCGGCCCTCCAGCGGACCGCGGCGGCACCGCGCTGCCGGTGGCGCACTGCCCACCGCTGACTGTGTGGGGCCCTCTCACATGTAGGGCCCTCTATTTCACTCCCCTAGCCCCATCTCACCCCCCATTTCATGCTATTCAACCCTCCAAAACCCCATTTCCCTCTCAAAACCTCTTTCTCTCTTAAATACACTCTCCCATACACTCAAGCTTCCTTTTTCTTCCACATCTTGCATCCATCTACCACCATTACCCAAAACTCACTCCTTACAACTCTCCATATCCCTTATTTCCCCTCATTTAAGCACACAAACCCATCTTTGTGTCTCATAATTCCTAAACTCTCCCACCCACTTCAATCTCCAAGCTTTTCATCCTTCATGGCTCTCTTTGAGCTTGTCACCGCCATCTTTTCCATCTCAACGCTTCTTTCCCTTATGGGAAAGAGAAGAACAGCCCCGGATGAGGCCGGGCTGAGCTGTCCAAGCCGCTCGAGGAAGAAGACGGGCGCCGAGGCTAGCACAAGTGCCGAGCGAGAGCGAAGAACGAAACGGGATCTCGATCCCCAAATCCCGCTCGAAAGATCTCTACCGACGGGCACCGGACTTGGTAAGTTTTGTAACCACAAGGTTATATTTGAAGCACACATCGATGAAAAATTATTTGGATTATATCCAGTAATTGACCTCTTGTTGGAAACCGGGTGGGGTCCCATATTCGAAGGCAAGGCTCATGCAAGTGAAGGCACTGTCCGAGCCTTCTATGCCCATATACGGAACCCACTGCTAGAGCCACTTTAGTTTACTATTCCTTTGGGGAGGAAGGAAGCCAAAAGTTAATGTGGACGTCATAGCTTGAATTATGAGAATTAAATATGGTGTGGTACATGCTAGTGCATCTCATCTCACTAGTCGATGAGCGAAAGATCACCGCACACGTTTTCTTTATGGCCGACTGGCTCCTTGGAGGCGAGACAATAGCCTCGCATCGACTAAGATGATTGCAGATTTTCGCCTACTCCACCACATATGCACGTACAACGTGTATCCTAGGTGGAGCAACCGTACAGAATGCACTCTTCAGATGCTAGACTTCCTGTATAGAGCTGGATAGGGAGACAAGCTGTGTCTGCCTACTTTCGCCCTAACACAGATAATCAGGACCCCACGCTCTACTCAGGTGACGCCTCACTCCCATTCGGTGGACTTATTTACAAGATTGCTCATAATTTCGGCTTCAGACTTAATATGAATGATCTTGTGCCGATTCATTTCATTAATGATACTACACTCAACAACATGGGAATTGGCCCTAGGTAACACCAAGCCCTGGCTCGATGAGTATGGGGATGAGATAGAAGAGGAAAGTGAAGAGAAAGAAAGTAGTGAAGATGAAGAAGGAAATGAAATAGAAGAAGGCAGTGAGGAAGAAGCAAGTGAGGATGAAGGTAGTGACGATGAGGAGGGAAGTGAGGAGGAAGAGCAGGAAGAAGAAGGGGAGACCCAAGATTAAGATGGGGGACCTCCTCCTGCTATACATGAAGACCAACATGATTGGGCTGCCTTAGAAGCCCGCATGACCAAGATTGAAGAGAACCAGGCAGCCCTGAGACAGGAGGTCAAGGAGAGCCGGGCTTATCTGAAATAGAAATTCAAGAGAACGTCACGCACCATGAAAACTCTCCTATGTTGTATACAGGATAAGGGTGCGCCTCCACCTTCGCCAAAGTCAACGGACTAGTCCTGTGCTGTAGTGGTCTTTTAGCTTTCTTTGTTTCTTGTTTTTCTACGAAATAGCCAATGTCGGCTTAGTTAGATGTTAGAATAGTTGCTGTTAAAACTTGTACTAGATTAGCTCACATGCATCTTCTGTCATGATTTTTGTAATGCTACATCATATGTATCATGATAATTTTGGCCAAATGAAATGCATGAAGATTCTTTTGATTTGAAATGTGTAGAATGTTTGGAAAAGTGAGTAATATTATTCTAAATCTTACACACGTTGCACCCTATGTTGTAGATAGGGAATGCCTCTTAAAAATACTCAGAACATAGCACGTCTCGCACTTGGCGGATCGAATGACGGGGCACCTCCCCCAAGCAATAGCCATACGGACCCTAGTTTGGGCTCGGATAGTGATACAATGCCAGATTCACAGCCGGCCACTAGCCCCACCAATGGGCCAACACCTTGTGCACTACCAGTTCTAAAACAGAATCGTGCATCTACATCAACGCCACACATGCCTCAGGCGGCTCCTCCCCCTGATAGGTTGGAGCAAATGATGCTCCTAATGTAGTAACAACAGCAAGTTTGGGCCATTATTACGGGGGCCATTGCCCAAAACATGAATGTGGTCCCACCTATGCCACCTGTGCAGCCTGCTGGAGCCATGAACACTAGTGGCTTATTTGAACGCTTTCAGCATTTCTGCCCTCCTACTTTTGCGGGTATTCACTGACCCGAGGAGGTGGAGTATTGGTTGGATCGCATATCTAAGATGCTGAAGTCATTGCACTGTACTAGGCAGAGCAAGTAGAGCTAGTTACTCATATGTTTGAGAAAGAAGTCAGTCTTTGGTGGGACAACATCCTCCAAACTGTTCTCGTAGGATACGTGTGGACGTGAGACGAGTTTGAAACTCATTTTCACGGAAAGTACTTTCCCCTCACTTATCGTAATGAAAAGGAGGGTGAATTTCTTCACTTCCGACAAGGGGATATGACAATGGTTGAATACGAGAACTGCTTTACGGAGCTGGCCAGATATGCTCTACTAATCCTAGCAGACGAGTCGATGAGAATGCGGCGATTTTCTGAGGGTCTGCGGCCCGATATCTACATGAAGATGTGTTACGCTAGCATTCCCAACTATATTGAGCTAGTGAACCGTCCCTACGAGCTGAGCAGGATGGAGACAGATTGTCCTGGAACCGTATGCCCATGGGCTCAAGGCTTCGACCTGAATTGCCGAACCGACCATTCCTCAGCAAGAGACCACGTGCAGATTCGCCTCTCAGGCTTATAGCTCCACTAGCCCAGCAAAGGCGATCGGACCTTTGGTGCACCTACTGTAAGAAGATGGGCCATAACGAACCCTTTTGCTTTACTAAGATGAGGGACAACGACTTTATGCCGCTTCGAAAGATCAACTGCCAGCTGCTACAAGTCATTTTGGCTCCACCTCTACAATCTACGCCACCAGTACAGCCGTACAACCGACCTCCCGTATCCCAAACTAGGCTGCCTCAACAACCTATGACAGCGCAACCCAATCATTCTCAACAAGCGCATGCACATGCACTTGCAGCTGAAGTATCTGAGTCAGCAACTGGGGTGCCTTTAGCCTTTGAAGCCACTGCCCACATTCAAGGTATACCTGTATTTTTGTTGGTGGATACCGGGTCCACTATTTCGATGATATCATACTCTGCAGTCAAGCGTTTGGGGTTAAATACTACCCCTATGGTTGAAGTGAGGGTTATCACAGCAGCAGGAACTTTTACTGACACCACTAAGCTGTGTAAGAATTGCTTAATAAACTTAGGAAGCAGGGTGGTGTGCATTGACCTGATTGTCACCACGATATACCATTACGACGTCATCCTCGGCATGGATTGGTTCACCAAAATGAAGGCAGAGATCAATTGTGAAACCAGATTAGTGACAGCTCATGGGCCTGAGGGCACAGCCTTCACTTTCCCAGTTCAGGTCAGTTGCCCTTTCCGCATCCGTTGTTATGCTTCCTTATTGAAAAATGTTAGGGGTTCGACACTTGGGAATATGCCAATAGTCCAAGACTTCACGGTTGTGTTCAGAAAAATCCCTGGACTATCTCCTCAGTGCGAGATCGATTTTACCATCGACCTAGTGTCGGGTGCGACACCTATCTCTTTACCGACGTACCGCATGCCTCCATGTGAAATGGAGGAGTTGAGGACACAGATTGATGATCTATTGAATTCAGGTTTCATATGACCTAGCATATCTCCTTGGGGAGCACCTGTGTTGTTTGTTAAGAAGGACGGATCATTGTGATTATGTATTGATTATTGCAAACTGAATCACATCATCGTTAAGAACAAGTATCCTCTGCTTATGATAGATGACCTGTTTAACCGGTTGAAGGGGGCACAATATTTCTCCAAAATTGACCTACAGTTCGGGTATCATCAGTTACGTGTCAAAAATGAAGACGTGTAGAAAACAACATTCAGAAACAGTTTTGGGCACTACGAGTTCCTCGTGATGCCGTTCGGACTAACAAATGCGCCGGCTGTATTCATGGACCTCATGAACCAGGTGTTTCGGCCATATCTGTACCGATTCATTATCGTGTTTATAGATGACATCTTGATATACTCCGCGAGTTAGAAGGATCACGAAGAACACCTGCGAGCTGTCTTCGATACTCTCAGGAAGAATCAATTGTTTGCACAATACCAGAAATGCGACTTTTAGAAAGAAGAAGTCAAGTTTCTGGAACACGTGGTTTCCAAGGAAGGAATAACCGTGGACCTTTCTAAGGTGGCCATGGTTCAGGACTGGGAGCAGCCCGGTTCGGTTACAGAAGTGAGGAGTTTCCTTAGACTTGCTGGCTACTATCGCTGATTCATTAAAGATTTTTCCAAGATAGTCAGGCCGTTGCCTCAACTCACTGGGAAGGATCTTAAGTTTGCTTGGAACGAGAAAGCAGAAGCAACCTTTCAAGAATTAAAGGACAAGCTGACATCCGCACCTGTACTAGTATTGCCAGAGCAAGGGGTCAGATACACTATATACACTGACGCGTCTCATTTTGGTTTGGGTTGTGTTATTATACAAAAGGACAGAGTAATTGCCTACTGTAACGTCTTAGAAAAAATCCGTACAAAGGCCCGAGTACCACCTTAGGCAGAAATTCCTAAGGACCATATTCTGTAGAAATTAGACGAAAAGTAATTAAGAACTAAACTGAATTAATCGGTGGATTAGCTTGAACCACTATCTATACGAATGGCAAGACCCAAACCCGTCAAAATCACTGTCTCAACACTACTTAAAAACCTAAGAGAAATCCCAAAAGCCGGTTGCTCTCGGGAGCACATTAAAACTCTGTATCAGACCTGGACTGCACGTCGAAAGTCCGATGACCGCGGGTTATGACCGTCTTATTGGGCTTGACAACCATCTCAGGAATCGAGCCCAAATAGTATCCAGAAACGCACAACTTGAGCCCTAAGCAAAGTGTGTGAGAAACGCGAATATCTTTAGAAAATAAACCAAAACTTAAGTAAATTGGGCCATTGGCTTGCCGACGAAATTGAAGATTTCAGACCGTCAATTTCTGAGCGAACGACACCCATGGATCAGGAAAATTTTCCTGCATATATCGGTATACGTGTGGCCTTAATTGAGTGACAATGACCGTTGATCTGATACAGGTCTGTCATGGTTGATTGGCCTATCTAAACGCACTAAAATCGCATCCTGGCCTAGATCCATTATTAGGGAACTTATTCTGTGACATAGACCGGTAATGGACTGCCAGATGTGTCTCGTTTGCCCGAAACAGACACCCTTTGGCTATAAGCTAAGTATACTATGGCCCTGGAGCCATTGACATTAGATCTGGGCCTATATAATGCCCTTAAACCACCTCATTCCCATTCTATACGAATTTCTCTAACCCTAGGAGAGAGGAGAAAAAAGGAGAGAAAAGACTAAGGAGAAGAGACAGAGTTCGAGATATCGTTGCCGGGATTCACTCCCACTACTCCACGTGCTGATTCACCTCCCCACCATCGCTGCACGAATCGTTTCAACTACGATTTGGGTAAGAAATACTAACCCTAATCTTAATTTAGGAATCCAAATAGAGTAATCGACGAAATAGCTAACCTATTTCGTGATTTAGGTACTCGTAGTTCTGTATACGGGAACGTAAGATTTGAACCACGTTCGAAACGAGGATTCCAACGGAAGGTGCGGACTATAAATGTTTATGTTATGGTTTTCAAGGCTTTCAATGTCGGCAATGATTTATGTCTAACTTGATTGCTGCCATATGATCTTAGTTATGACATTTTCCATATATTATACATGTATGAAATATGTTGGACAAATATGCATTCCATGTGTTTGCTGAAATGTTTGAATGAACTTGAAATTATGGTTTTGTGCTTGTCATGATATCTAATCTAAGATCTGTGTTTGTTATATGCGTTATAGTTTATATTGCGTAGGAAATTTCTATAGTTCATGTCATAACTAATCTACTCTATATATTTGGTAATGTGTAGGCTAAGTGTTTGATAAAATGTCTGAATGAGAAATTGTTTGATGAATTGTATTTGGTGTTGAGATAGGATTCTCAATTACCTTAATATATGTATGATTTCCTTTATGTGACCTTAACTTCGACTACGCAAGTTATGGATGAATTGTAATGTTCAGTAACATGTTCAATATGTTTGATAAAATGCTCAAATGAGTGTTGTACTTGGATCATTGTTAAATGTTTATATGATTGTCACATGTATCTACATGCTGCATTTGAGTATGATTGGGACTACAATGTAGTCTAGGCAATCGGTAACGGTTCCCGATTGAGTGGTCGAATTAGTCTCGCCACATTAGATATGTTCGACAAATCCGAGCCGTACGATGATTGTCGATAGTGGTTAGGCCATGTGGAGTGCTTATGCGCTCATTGTCGATTAATTCACCGTGCGCTTGTACTAATCGAACTTGTCAAATAACTCGATTGGCCTATTGTGTGTTTACCATGTATGGACATTACTGCTTGAATCTAAGGTATCACTTACCAATGTAAAACCTGTTTCAATCATCGTACCACGATCCACTAAGACTCATGAGGTGGGCATGGTGGTATGAGACATCATGGTCGAGCTATCGGCCTGCGCTGGGGTGACAAGCCTCCCCGTAGTGACCAGTGAGCAACCCAAACTCGTGAGTTGAATACGGTGGTATGGGACACTGTATTTGAGCTTTCGGCCTACGCTGAGGTGACGAGCCTCCCTATAGTGCCCTCGAGTATAAAATCTTGAACTTGCCTATCCACTGCTTTCATTAGGGGTGATGCCCTACAGCTTGTCTATCGTATGTGATTAACTAGGATTGACGACCCTAGATGGATCTCCATTTGGGGTTAGTGATATAAAGAGAGGTGCCTTAGCTTTCCAAATCTGCTATATGAATAAGCCTAATTAAGTACTTGGCTAACACGACCATGCACCGCATTGCATGTGCTTTGGTGATGAAGGGCTCGTATAGGGAGTTTGTCATGTGCGAATGGTTGACGAAGTCGCTTGTGAGGGAGCTTCGTGTGAGTGCATGCATCATTACAACATACCATCCATGTATTAACAAGAGTACTTAGGACATGACTATTGTACTGCTTGACTGAATTGATAGCATGTTAACCTTTGCCTTATAGTACCACTGAGTTGATCACTCACTCCCACTCTGGGACGGTGTTTTAAAACACCAACCAGACTCTGTTGTAGATGCAGGTGATGTTAGAGTCTATACATTTGAGATGGACTTCTTTGACGAGGAAGAGGAGTTTTCTTATGTAAAGCTATCAGGCGGGTCTATGTAGACCATGCGCTAATCGACGGGATCATAGGGATTATATGGATTAGTCAGACATGTAAATTTTGAGATTTTGTAAATTTTGAAACAATACATGTTTATATTCGGCCCGGTACTATACTCATACTCTAGAGGTTATCAAACACGTATATACTTTATATATTTATCTCAGTCTTCCGCTTGCTTAATTATATTAACTCTTGAGTATGATATGCTGTTTTAGTATAGTCCCCCTCATGTTTAATGCACTAACATGGACAACATTTAAACAACATTATCTATGTTGCATAAGTGATGCATTGGATTTCGGGAGACGAGCTTTGTTTGACCCTCGAAATCAGGAGTGTTACACCTACGCATCCGACAGTTGAGGAAACATGAAGAGAACTACCCTACGCATGACCTGGAATTGGCGACAGTCATCTTCGCATTAAAGTTCTGGAGACATTACCTCTATGGAGAGGAGTTCGAGCTCTTTTGAGACTACAAGAGCCTCGAATATATTTTTACGTAGAGGGACCTGAACATGAGGCAACGACGATGGATGGAGACCTTGAAAGACTTTAAGTTTGAGGTCCCCTACCATCCTAGTAAGGCCAACCTTGTGGCCGATGCGTTGAGCCGCAAGAAGACAATAGAATTTGCAGCTTCGCTGATGATAGAAGAGTGGAATATGGTAGAGTTTGCGTGAGACTTCGAACAGAAGCTTACAGTTGAGGAGCCTTTCAAGAGCATCGCACACATCCACATATAGCCACTTATCGATGATCGGATCATTGTGGCTCAGAAAGAGGATGAACTGTAGGTGAAGATGAGAGAGCAAGCAAGTGACAACGAAGAATCTGAATGGAGAGTTAGCTCAGACGGAGGGTTACGATATCATGGCATCAGTCTTCTGCTGCTTAATTTAATTATATCTGGATATGATATGCTGTTTTAGTATAATCCCACTCATGTTTAAGATGTTAATATGGACAAAATTTAAACATCATTATCCATGTTGCATAAGTGATGCGTTGGATCTCGGGAGTTGAGCTTTGCTCGACCCTTGAAATCCAGGGTGTTACACTGGCTATCATGGTGGTGAGAGCTATTTTGTTTGAATAGTCGTTGACTTGCACCGCTTCGCTGTTAAACCATATAATGTAATCGTTCAAAGTTTCACCTTCTTTTTTACTTGATAGTGAGCAGGTGAGTAGATGACTTTCGCCGTTCTTTCCCGATAATAAATTATGTTAGGAATGCTTTACTGAGGTCGGCGAAGGAGCTGATCAACCTCGGCTTTAGCTACCTGTACTATCTCTGCATAGCCCCCATCAAGGTTAAGGAGAAGGCGCAGAACATAATCGATTTGGATGCTGATTGAAGTTCCATCCAAGCTTTATAGGACTCTAGATGCTCAGTAGGATTCCAGAACACGAGTATGGGGTGATGGGCGGCATCCGGAACCTTAAGGGTAAAGCCGAGCTAGAACACGAGTATGGGGTGATGGGCGGCATTCGGAACCTTGAGGGTAAAGCCGAGCTAATGATCTCGCTGGTGAACGACGGTTCCATTTCTTCCATCATTGCATCTATCGAAGCTGGGGCTTGCGCCCGCTAAGCCTGGTGCATGATACCAATCTGACCCCATAGCTCGTCAAGTTGGACCTCCTAAGGATCCTTGTTTTCGACGACAATTTCGGGGCCAAATCTTCCTTGGGCGTTTTTTCATGTCTCCTCTTCTCTAGTTCTTGACGTAGATCAGAAGGCGCCAACACTGAGGTCCCTGAAACATGGAACGGTGCCCAGGTGGATACGCCCTGAGACACTTCTCTCGCAGAACCATCAGGCGTAGAGTTTTTGGCAGCTACCGGGGCAACTGCTTCTCGATTAGGGAGGGGGAGTTGTCTTTCTAACAGTTGTCTCATCTGGTCGAGCTCACTGGCCAACGTTTCAACCTGGTTTTGCAAGGAATTGTAATAGCCTCCCTGGTTCTGAGATCGTTACATCGGGCCTGTAGGAGCGGACTCGGCTTGGAGTTGGGAAGACGAGTTTTAAAGGTTAAGCTGTCCAGCAGGCTCGGGGCTGATAGTAGCGGTAGTGGGAAGTCCTTTCTTTCTTCCTTTTGCCATTGTTTTTTCTTTGGTAAAGCAGGAATGACTTTGATGTCGTTCCCATAGATGACGCCAAAAAATGTTGATGTAAAAATCTGGCTCACCCTCCCTGGACAGCTGGACCTTCAAGCACCTGTACAGGAGGAAGACAAAAGAGACCCTAATTAGAGCAGAGGACCCTCCGATGCCAAAGTCAGGCTAGGAATCCGGGTCTGGTAGTACGAGGGGTTTTGGGTGAAAGATTTTGCGTACCTTTTCCTATAGATGACCCCCTTATTTATAGTATTCATAGGGCAAGATAGTCCGTAATCTTAAGCACGATTCTAGCCATTAGGCGAGATGTGCGCGAGTAATGAATGTTGTCTGTTACCCTGGAGTCACGCAGTGGACGGTTACGCTCAAGTGATAGATGTTAGCAGTTACTTTTAAATCGTGCATAACTGAAGAGGGTCGTTCACTCAGCCAAGGAGGTAGGTCGGCACGATATGGATTCCTCTTTGTTTGACAGGATATGGACTAGGTTGAGCTGATCCGAGACAAACTCTATCGGTCAAACCGAATATGGGCTGAGCGGAATTGAACTGAACCGAACAAATTTGAGCTGAACTGAAACGACTTGAGAGTCCTGATTTGATAGTTTGTGCCATTAGCTTTTTGAACTGTAGGTTGGACCTATCTTCCTGTGAATTTCATTTGCTCTTGACGGGCTTTCGTCCGTTTTCACCTCGCCGAACCAATGCTCGGGACCTGCTCCTGAGCCAAGCTGGGCGGATCGGAGTGCTGTGGGGGACATAGGAGTGCTGTGGTGGACATTGGTGGAAGCTCTCAGAACAGCTATAACATGTATGGGCGAGATGGCAAAAGGCTGCGCTTGGGGACGCGAGCTCTAACATCTCTAGGCGAGATGGCGCACGAGTGTACACTCGTCAGCCCAAGCCGACCTCAACTGTGGTCAGGTCATATTTCCTATAACATCAACTGGACCAGTGTACTATACTTGTATTTTGGTACTAATCAATGGCTGGACATTGTTTCAGATGACGTGATTCGCCTTAGTTGTATATTGAGCTGATTTTTGCTATTAGTGAACCTCCCTGAGGACCGAACCTATTGAAAGGGTTAGATTTCACATTCACTTGACAGATCGGAAGTTATCCGGTGGGTGGACCATACCTTGTAGTCCAACCAGTTGGACTTGAGACCTCTTTTTTCATTAGCCGTGGTTAATTCCAAGAGAATCTATTTACATTCTACGCCCACCGGATTGATTTTTCCAACCCCTATTTGTTATATGGGAATCAATATAACACAGACTAGTAGGAGGATTAATGAGAAGAGAAATAGGTGATTGCAAGCTAACCAGGGTGGGTTTACATATCAATTCCTGTAATCTGTAAAACGAAAGCTAACCACGGTCTGGTCTGGTCTGGTCTGGTCGTTGCCATTCGCGGTCTTTTTCAGCTTCCGCATCTTTCCGGAGAAAACGCCGGAGAGAATGGCGTCATGGCATTCTCTTCCCCTCGAAATCTCATACCAGGTTCTGGGTTGGATCGCCTTTTTCTCTTGGTCTTTAAGTTTCTACCCTCAAGTCATCCTCAATTACACGAGGAAAAGGTATTTCATTTCTATTCATCTTTCCTTCTGTCCCTTTTCTTGGATATCTATTTTCTGGGTTCTGTTTCTTGAACTGCCTTGGGTTTGATTTCAGCATCTTCTCTTCTTTTTCTTTTTCTTTTTTTCTTCTTCTTCTTTTATTATTATTATTATTATTATTATTGGGTTTTGGTTTTTGTAGCATACTTCCATTCATTTTCTGTAGCTTATATTCTTTTTCATTGATTTTAGTTTCTGTTTTATGTTTCTTTCTGTTGCATTGGGTTGATTCAGTATCTTCCCTTGTGGGGGGTTTTTTTTTGGAAGTGTTGTTGTATTGGATTTCGGCATCTTATCTTCAGTTCCATGGATTATAACTAGTGGGTTATTTTTTATTGAGTTGTTGTGGGATTTAATTCTTTATCTTCTGTTAGTCTTATTGATGCAATCACCCCGCATCCCACATGTGCAAACACCATATGTGTGCACAAGAAAAGACCCACTTTCCTTTTTTAGCTTGTTCTTAATTTCCTTTCTTTCATATTAGGAAATAAGTATTATTTTTTTTTTCTTGTTTAAGGGTTTTCTTATTTTAGAGATATCTAATTTCCTTTTTTTCATATTCCTAATTTCCTTTATTTCATATTTCTATGTTAGGAAATAAGCATTACTTTTTCTTGTTTAAGGGTTTTCTTATTTTAGACATTTTTATGTTAGTTAATAAGTGTTATTAGATTTTTCTTGTTTAAGGTTTTCCTTATTTTAGATATCTTGGCAAAGAATCCTAATTTTAGATTCTTTAAATTATGTTAGGGATGAGGAAACCCTGTAAACACATTATTTATAATACGTATGTCCTATGGAAAAAACACAATTGAATGATATTTTCTTTGAGCTAGTTCTCTTGTTTCTCGACGTAGTGTGTTGAGGGTCGGGGGGTTGGATGTAGTGATCTCTAGTAGAAGACTAGAGAACTGATTAGCTTGCTCACAGTCATTGCATCTTTCTCTTGTGTGATTTGAACTTTCAATATGGTACATTGAACTTCATTGCACTTAGTTTTTTTCTTGATTTGGCATCATAGCAAGTTTTGCTCTTGGGTGATTCTTTTCTTTCACTTTTCTCTTCTCTTACCCCATATATATATATATATATTTATATATCCACAAATTCTGTCCCAATTTTCATTCCAAACCTACTCTTAAATCAGTCCATCCATCATCGACACATTGATTCGACCGTTGGATTGCGATCGGGGACCATTATCACCATCGGATTGAGATTGCGACCACCTGTGGGGCCCAATGGATGACATATAGGGCATTTGATGATAAATTTTTTTTTTTAAAATTTTTTATTTGTTAGTTTATTTTACATTTTGGACCTTTTATGAGCTTTATCAAATTTTGGTAAAGGTATAACAAGTACCAACTCTAGGGGAGGTAAGGTGTTCCAAAATGGTAACGGTGGCTGTAACGGCCACCACCATTACTGTTATGATACGGGCCGTAACAGCCGTTACGGCCCCCATATCCACTGTTATGACCATTTTTTGTTTTTGAAAAAACTGTTACAGGACCGTTACGGGGCAGTTACGGTTCCATTACAGGCCGTTATGGCCGTTTCGACCCTGTAACGCGTAAGGATTATGACTATTTCTGTTACATAACAGCCGCTACGACCATTACGTAACCGATTTTGAATACCTTGAGGGGAGGTGAACAAGTGCAATGTTTTAATTGCCAAGGATTCAGTCATTTTGCGCATCAGTGTCCCTCGAAAGAGAGGAACAAGCCCCTCATGCTTGGCAAATGTGAAGAAGAGGTAAATGAGTAGGGCAATTAAGAAGAAGAAGTATATCAACCTGATGCGACTGGTGCTAGTGATGAAGATGCAGAGGAATATGAGAGAATGCCATTTGCAATAGTCAGATGTGCCATAACGTAGGCTAAGGAGAACAACGATTGACATAAAACAGCCATCTTCCATACTTATGTCAAGTGTGCAGACGAGTTGTAAAGTGATTATGGGTAGCGGTAGTTGCACCACTGTGGTCTCAGCGAGCACAGTGGCTTAGCTAAGTTTAAAGCCCATCTCTCATCCTTGACCATATCATGTTGCCTGGGCTTGACACATCCTCCATTCTAGTGTCCCAGCAGTGTCTTATCCGTGTCCAGTTTGGATCTTATAAAGATACGTTGCTTATGAATGTTGGCCACATCATCTTGGGTAGGCATTGGTTGTATGATAGAGACGCAACATAATTTGGTCGCTTGAATGTGTATTTATTTATGTATGAACGCAAGAGGATTATCTTGAACTCTCTCCCGCCCAAGAGCACCTCGGATAAGAAAGTAGATGTCAAGAGGGGTGATCAGAAGGATGTGAAGAAACCTCAGTCCAGGTCTTTGCATTTTATAAACACAAAAGAATTTAAGAAAGAGACTAAGGATGATTCCGAGGTGTATGCCTTGGTGGATGGAGAAGTTACACCCTAGGTTGATGTAGAGTTGCCACATGAAGTGATTTCGATGATAGAGGAGTTTAAGGATGTTTTTCCTAATGACCAACTGGATGAGCTACCACCTAATTGAGACATACAACATGCCGTTGATCTTGTCCCGGGGTCAACTCTCCCTAATCTCCTGCATTACCAAATGAATCCCACAAAGCACGTAGAGTTAAAGAAGCAATTTGATGACCTTTTGAGGAAATGATTCATTCAGGAAAGCATGAGCTTGTGTGTTGTGCTTGCCCTTCTCATTCCTAAGAAAGATGATACGTGGCGCATGTGTGTAGATAGTAGAGCCATCAATAAGATCACGGTCAAGTACCAGTTCTCATACTGCGTCTTGATGATATGCTAGACATGATGGCGGGTGCTACCATTTTTTCAAAGATTGATCTCAAAAGTGGGTATCACCGAATCCGTATACACCCTTTGGGTTGAACAATGCTCTAAGTACATTTATAAGGGTTATGACCCAAGTGTTGAGACCTTTCATAGGGAAGTTCCTAGTGGTATAACGATATCCTCATCTATAACACCACTAAGGAGCAGCATCTCAACCACTTGAGACAAGTTAACAGTGTACTTAGGACTGAAAAGTTATATGCCAACCGTAATAAATGTTCCTTCATGATAGATAGAGTTATTTTCTTAAAGTTCATTGTGTCATCCAAGGGAAAGTCAGTGGATCCAGAGAAAGTTAAACTCATTGTCAGTTGGCCTGAACCGCGGAATATCCATGATGTGTGCAACTTTCACGGCTTAACTACATTTTATAGGTGGTTCATTAGAGGGTTTAGTTTCATTGTGACTCCCATCACCGATTGTATTAGAAAAGGGGAGCTCTAATGAGTGAATGCAGCCTCTAAGGCTTTCAAGGAGATAAAAGTTAAGATGACAGATGCTCCTGTCATGTGTCTTCCTAACTTTCCAAAGTTTTTGAAGTTGCGTGTGATGCATTAGGTGTTGGTGTAGGTGAAGTACTAAGCCAAGAAGGACATCCAATTGCTTATTTTAACGAGAAACTAAATGAAGATAAACAACGGTATTTCACTTACGACAAAGATTTCTATGCAACTGTTCAATCATTGTGCCATTGGCGTCATTCTTTGTTAAGGCAAGAATTCGTCTTATTATCTGATCATGAGGCCTTGCATTACCTTAGTTCCCAGAAGAAACTAAACCCTAGGCATGCTAAAAGGGTTCAATTTCTTGAGGAATAAAATTTCGTTCTCAAATACAAGGCCAAGGTTGAGAATAAACTAGGTGATGCCCTTAGTCGTTGAGTGGGCTACTACAAAGCATGAGTGTAGAAGTGATTGGGTTTGAGCAACTAAAGGAAGAGTATCCTATGTGCCCAGATTTTAGAGAGTTATATGCATCATTGGGGGATTGCCAGTCGAGAAAAAATCGTGGTTTTATCATCATTGATGACTTCTTATTTAAAGGTGACAAACTCTTCATCCCCCGTACGTCCCTCCATGATTTTTTTAGTTTGGGAACCTCATACTAGAGGAGTAGTTGGTCATTTTGGGAGAGACAAGACCATTGCCTTTGTGGAAGATAGATTCTACTAGCCATGTCTTAAGCGAGATGTAGCTAAGATCATTGAGTAGTGTATGACTTGTCAACTAGCGAAGCAAAAGAAGCAAAATGCGGGATTGTATACGCCTTTGCCAATGCTCCGTGCTCCGTGGAAAGATATCAGTATTGATTTCGTGTTCGGCTTACTAAAGACTATCAAGAAATACAATTTCATCTTTGTTATTGTGGACCATTTTTCCAAGATGGCCCAATTCATTCCGTGCTCTAAAGCATTGGACGTCTCCAATATTGCAAAACTTTTTTTTTTTGGGAAGGTGGTACGCTTATATGGTCTACCTAAGACCATAGTGTCTGACTGTGATGTGCGCTTTATGAGCTATTTCTAGAATACACTATGGCACATGATGGGAATGAAACTTCAGTTCTCGTCAGCTTATCATCCCTAGATAGACGGACAGACTAAGATCGTTAATAGGAGTCTTGGAAACCAGCTTAGATGCCTTGTGGGAGATCATGTCAGGACTTGGGATACCGTTTTGCTTGTTATTGAGTTAACATATAATAGTTCCATCAATAGATCCATAAGCATGAGTCCATTTGAAGTTGTGCATGGATACAAACCTAGGAAGCCTATAGATCTCATACCCATGTCAGTGTCTCATAGGCAGAGTCTACACAAGCATTTGCACGCCACATTCATGACTTGTATAGTGAGATCAGGAAGTGAATAAATCTATGTAATGAAAAATACAAAATACTTGCTGATTCTTGTCTTAAATTTCAAGAATTTTTACTAGGAGACTGATGATTTGTATGATGCCTGAAAAGTTTGCACAGGGAGCCATTAAGAAATTACAAGCACATAGTGTAGGACCATACAAAATACTAAAGAAATTGGATCCTAATGTTTATATAGTAAACGTTGCACATACCATGGGAATTAGTGTTCACTCCCCAAGTGTAGGGTTGTGATGTAGTAATAAACTCGGTGAGACCGAGGTTGAATCCCAAGGGACTGGAACCTGCACATAATCTGAAACTAAATGGAACTAGAACTAGACTAAGATGTAATCTAAATCGAATGTAATTGAGGGAATAATGATGAAATATTTATCTAAAACTTAGAAAATTCAAAGGAAGGAAACTAGGGATTCAGAGGATCCACTTGTAGAGATCAAGGAGATCTTATGCCTGCTTCAAGAATTCAACTGGACTTAGAGTCCCATCTTCATCCAGTTGAAGGGTGTACCCATGAAAATCAAAACTGAACTTCCTTTGATCTAGTTTTCAAGAGATGAAAGGTATAAGAATTAAAATGGATTTCATCACCAAACCATGCCTAGGAGACAAAGTAAACAACAGAATTAAACTAATTAACAACCAATCAGAGGATATATGAAGGTTAGGAAGGGTTCCGTCATCCAACCATGCTCAGGAGACGATGGTGAACAACAGGGCTTCCTGACGTCATTATCATAAAAAGGAAAGGAACATGCTCAAAGCTATGCAGACCCATTATAATTTTAGTCATAACAGACCATTAAAAACTACAAACATTCCCTTAATTAAACCAAAATCAACATCAGTTCAGTCTAAACAAAGGGCACAAGCAAAAAGTCTCCCATTGCGCTACAAGCTTCACCTCTTAGCCCTAGCTAAGAGGTTTAGCCCGACATGAATGGGCTAGATCTTTCAAAAAGCATAAGAAAACTAACAAACCAGAGAAAAAATATAAAATTCTCTCCCTCTTCCTCTCTTCCAGACTGACGTCTCAAAACTTGGATGCCTCCACGGCTGCTCTCTCCCAGCCCCTTTTCTCTCTCACGTCTTCTTACTTTTATAGATGATGCAGTTGGCTACATGCATAGTCGGTGGAGTGGTCGGCTGCGTAGCCCTTCGCAGCAACAAAATCGGAAACATCTTGTGTAGCTAAGAACTCCCCTGCGTAAGCTCTGTTACGCAGTCAAGAAGACAGTCCAAGAAAACGCCATTTTTCCTTGCTTCTGTCCAAAAGAACACTGTCCCTTGGGGCGTTTTGGACAGGCCTACACGATGGACGGTCCAGATCGGCTGTCCGATCATGGCCATGATCGTGCAATGGCCAAAAAAGTCATCCAGCGTTCGTGCAAAAACAGGGCCTGCAAAAGGCACTTGCGCTGATGCTTGGTGGGTCCCACTGCGTCTGTCATTTGAGAAATCCACACCGTCCATCAACTTCGTGACGAAATTTCAGCTGGAGGGTTGGTTTTGGATTGCTGCTGACACAACCCGCTTGATTTTCCATTTTGCTGTCCATCCTACGTTTTGACGGTTGAAATCTAATACATGCTACTTCTTGGAAAATTTCCACCTAGGTCTTAATTGTTGGCTCGTTACACTTCGAATGGACGGTCTAGATCATCCATGTGGACCCCGATGTTGGGCCACAGCGAATCCCAACTGTCGTCCGTGCTGACGCTGTTGAGAGGAAAACATAACTCCCGTTTTTGTGAAGAAGACTCGGTCAAATCGAGTTTGACTGGCTTAAGCGGTCCGGTGCACATCCGGTATACATGTGCTGGTGTACACACTACTCGAGGTGGGGTCCACAGTGATGTAGTGTGAGATATCTGCACCATCCATATCCTTCCTCATCTTATTTAAGGGGTTGGAACCAAAATCAAGGCATATCCAGATATCAGGTGGGCCCCATGTCATGTTTTAAAGGGCTAATCCATCCGTTGAGCCACTTTCAGAGGGATCCAATGGCTCAAATTTGATGTGTATGGTTAATTTATGGTTCTCAGGCCATATATGAAGTTTCGAGCCGAACGGATGGTTGGAACCCTGTGATCTTGCATTCTGGACCAATTTTGGGCCACTTGAACTTCAGTTTCTCGATTTTCTCGGATCTCTGGCGTGTAAATCCGTCGATCTTGGTCCCCTGAGGTCCGTCCCTTGCCTTGGTGAATTCTGAGCGTTAAATCCGTGCTTTAAGCATCCTGTTTCAGTCCAAGCTCGTAAGTACACCTTGTATCACGAACACGATTAAATGGGGCCGTTAAATAGTACCATGTTCGTAAATCCAGACGATAACTGGGGTCTGGTATGACTATTTGACCCTCAACAATTAGCTCTACTTTCAATGTGGAAGATCTAGTACAGTATAAGGGTTCTGTTACTTCACCTTTTGGCCCGTATTTAGATCTTCACATAGACCCTGACAATAGTGATCCTGACCTATCCCCTGATTCATGGCCTTTACCTGATCCATCATCCTAGCCCTTGCCACCCTTACCTTCCTTACCTGCTAGAAGCATGATGTGTCGTAAAGGCCGTTACGTAAAGGTAATGGTGGCAACCGTCACACATTACGGGGTCGTAACAGTCGTTATGGAAAAAAATGACCTATAATTGCCGTTAACAGCACGTTAAATTCCCTATAAAGGCCATAATAGCCCCATAATGATCTATTATGGGACATACATGTTTTTCGTACTTTTTAATCAACATTACGGGGCAGATATAGGTTTTTTTTGGGTTTTTTTAAATTAAAAAAAAATAGAGACCGTAATGACTGTTATGGGGCCGTAACAGTCGTTATACCCCATATCGTAAAGGTAATGGCGGTGGCCGTTATGACCACCGTTACCATTACGGAACGCCTTGGCTAGAAGTGAACAAATTGAAGACATATTGGATGAGCAAGTGGTCTCCACCTGTTATGGGGAATTTTGAAAATTCCTCGTCAAGTGGAAGAATAGGTCGATTTCCGATAACATGTGGATCATTGAGACAGAGCTACAACGTTTAGACCCGAATATCCTCTAGCGATACAGGAGCTTTAGTTTGCCAGAGGCGAACTCTTTTCAGCCGAGGAGAGTTGATGAGGACATTTGCACATCATCTGTCCGAGTGTATGCGAGGAGAAGGGCATCGATATCTCTTTGACTAGACGACCCGTACATGGGGCCCACTGGGCCCGAATAATCATGAGCTACATTCCAAGGAGTATTGGGCCATTGATCTTCATTGACACATTGATTCGACCGTTGGATCGCGATCGGGGACAATTATCACTGTCGGATTGAGATCGCGACCACCTGTGGGGCCCGATGGATGACATATAGACCATTTGATGGCATAGATTTGTTTTAGGGTTTATTTGTTAGTTTATTTTACATTTTGGACCTTTTATGAGCTTTATGTCATGTTTCTTTTTAAAAAAAATAAATTTAGGGGTGATTTGGTAAAATGACAATAAGGGCATAATTGTAATTTTCTCCCAGGTTCTCTCTTTCTTCATGCGACTTGAAGATTGCTTCCAAGTGATTTGGATAGTAGGTTTGGTGTGAAACCATTCCTCTTCGAGGTAGGTGCGAGGCTTCATTTTATTTTTCATCTTCTCTCTCTTTGTCGAAAGGTATTCTTCTCAAACTTTCACCATTTTACTCTTCCCTTTTGATCTATACCCATCCGAATCCCTTCCTTCTTCCTTTCATCGTCCTAATTAATCCCAACCAAACACAAACCTTGAAACCATCAAACCCTATCCAAAATAGTCCACACGTGTGACCGTATGGCCACACGTGTAAGCCATCATAGCTGGTTGTACGGTCAAAAATACACCTCCCTTACTCCCTTACTTGTTTCCCCATAAAAACACATTGTATCCCTAACCCTAACCCTAATTAAACCCTAGATCCCCAAATTTCCCAATTTCTCAAATCGTCTAAACCCTAGGTTCCTAATTACCCTAATTGGCCTAAAATCCCAAACACCCAACCCTCCAATTCTTCAATTCCTAACAATTAAGACTTAAAACCCCAAATCCTTCAGCCAACCAAACAACCTAAACCCTAACTGATGCAGGACATGAAAATTAAATATGATATGCGAGATTTCAGGCTTAAGATCACGTTAGTTTATAAATAATTACACAAATTCCATATCCCACACGAAAGTTCAAACATTCAATTAAGGGGAATCTATGCGGGTCCAGGCCTACACATGATAGGTTTGGATCAATAAAAATTATGAACCAAACGATACTCAAAGAGAAGAAATAATCATCCACACATGCATAATAATCAGTCCCTAATCCAAGGGATTCACCAATTTCAAATCAAGGAACCCTAGGGTAAGAAAAGGAGCATAAAATTGGAGATTTGAGTAATTTAGGGTTAGGTTTAGGGATTTTGGGTGAAAGCGGAGTGAAAGAGAGGAGAGACGAACCAGAGAAATACCGCACGAGTGGACAACAACAATGACCCAAACGCAAGTGTATGATCCCGGCCGCACGTGTGTGAGGCCCACTATTCAGAAAAAGGCCACCTTGGCCCTGGTCGGCCAGGGATGGACTCCAAAACCCCCATATCTCAGCTCGATCTGATGTACGGTTTGTGCGTAGTGCTCCGTTGAAGTTTCAACCCTCTTGTAGGGTCAGATTTTGAAATTCTAATGTGAGGAGGAGAATTATTGCAATAGATGATTGATTCAAAGTGTAGATGATGGGGTGAGATGAGAAGTAGGGATGATAGAAGATGGGTAGTAGAGATGACGATAGTTGGGGGCGAATCGGGATAGATGTGGCTTCGCACCACGGTAGTTAACCCTTCAATGAAGGGAGGGCTTCACACCCAATTAGGCTTCACAACTCAGAGAGTAGGAAAACGCAGATTTTTTTATTAATCTTCAATAAATGAAAAGAACTACAAGGGGTGTCTATTTATAGGGAAAACCCTATACCCCAAAAACTCGCACCATGTGCGCAACCTATTACTTGGCGATGAAGTAAACTAAAATAAAAACCAAACAAAGAAATCTAAAGCATTCACGATGTTCTAAATAATAACAATAAGCAAAACCTAAAATATGAAATCAATTCGACGAGTGGGTCATGATCATGAGATCCCATGATGGACTTTTCTTGACTATCGGGCCCATCCTTTTGAACCAAAACTTTGTCTTCTAGCTAGGAGACCCTTCCTAGACGTCGTCATAGAGCCAGATCGATGGTGGGGCCCTCCTGCGTACATACGTGCGTAGGGGGGTAGTGTGCGTGCACGTGCGCGCATGATGTCCCCATCACTAACTTCAGTTTTCCTCTAAATCCCATGAATCCTAGGTTAACCTAAACCCTAATTGAGAAAACCCTAACTAGTATTAACTTCCCCTTGAAGGTAAATTAATTCCTATGCTAATTGGATGTTTCTACATCCATAAGATCCTATCAATTAGTGTTTTAATGGTCATGCAATGCATAATTATTACATGTGGACTGAATTTCTCATAATCAAATGCTCAATTCTTGATGTGTGATGATTTAGCGTGGTTTGTGAAATTTAATTATTTAGATTAAATTGCTGATTGATCTCAATTGATTATTTAACCACATGCATGCCTTCTGCATCAGTAGGCCATTGATTAAGAGTGTTTGTGGCTCAGACTCTATAATCCTGGTCTTGAGATTCAATTGTGTGAAAAAAAAAAAATCCAACTGCATGATTACTCTGCACACTTCAGAAGCAAATACTCTGATGAGAGTTACTCTTCTTCTAGACTACCAACCTCATTTCCCAATGTTTGTAGTTTGTCTGTGCACGCTCATCGAGACCTACTTAGCAAAACTATTTGATGCTTACTTTGGTATTTCGACATTTGTGAACAAGAATATCATCGCCAATAGATTGCTTGAATGCAAACAACATTCCTTCCGACTCCAGACGCCACTTCTCCGTCTAAGCATGATTTGACAATAATCTATGCTAGATATACACATTGTTGATGCAGAAATCTGGTTAGCCCCTTCCTGGACCTGTTCACCTGCACAAGGAATGGACAAGGAAGACCCTAGCTAAAGCAGGGGACTCTCCGATGCCTAAGTTAGGGACAGGATCTATGTCGAGTTGAATATCGAGGGTTTAGGGCTAAAGATAGTGCATACCTTTCACCATTAGAGGCCTCCCTATTTAAAGTTGAGGAGAGGTGGTAGCATGGAACAGATTTTCCTGTTAAGTAGGAGGATCCCCTGAGATCCTCGGAGAGGATCTTGGGTTCATGATTGTGTCACGGATGAATCCCATGATCTCTGGAGAAGATTTCGGGTCTATCTTCCTTAGATAAGGTCGGACCATCTGGAATTGACATAGAGATGTTAGTTGGAGACGGAGCTTAATTGGACTGACCTCCCCTTGAGGTCGGACCAAGGAAATGGCCGCGCACTAGAGACATGTTGAGTATTGTCTGAGGACATGAGGGAGCTCGTCCACGTATGTCGAAAAAGTGATGGCCTTCCATTTATAAAGAAGGTCCTTCTGATGTCCAATTTTTATAGCCTTTAACTTCTTCATGAGTCCTGATAGCCTCTTCCCATTGCTTTTACACGGGTTTGCTCCGATCTTCCAATCCAGAGAGAAGTAGGGGATCTGGGATGTGTCGACCTAGGTCGTGTCGACCTTAAGGTGCTGACCTTGAATGCCGACCTTGAGTGCCAACCTAGGTCGTACCGACCTACTTGCTTAGTCGGGCGGCTAGGCTTCCTCGGGGTTTGTAGTACTTCCTCCATCGAACTCGATCTCATCCCTTGGGCTTTGGAACTGTTTGTTGAGTTGGATACGTGGGTTCCTGACCACGGGATTCATTTGTGACACAATCGTGAGCTCGAGATCCTCCTACTTAACAAGGAAATCCGTTCCATGCTACTTCCTCTCCTCAACTATAAATAGGGAGGCCTCTAATGGTCAAAGGTACACGCTATTTTTAGCCCTAAACACTCGATATTCAATTAGACCCAGATCCTGTCCCTGACTTAGGCATCAAAGGTTCCCCTGCTCTAGCCAGGGTCTTCCTTGTCCGTTCCTTGTGCAGGTGAACAGGTCCAGGAAGGGGCTAACCAGATTTCTGCATCAACACACCTCACCTTCATAAGATCAAGTATATTTACAAGCAGTTCAATCTAAAACCAGATCATCAATGTGATTTAACTTTAATGGTCAGATCCATACATAAGAGTTGTTCAATTTGAAGTAGACCTCAAATCTAATCCTGTCCAAGCAAATGCCTACAAGCTCCATTCCTACAATTAGAACTAATGTTCTGATACCACTTGCTCAATCTCACAGAATGGAAAACTTACTTTTCTTGGGCACACTCATTACATTGAAGCCAAAATCACACGATCTTGCCATATTGAGACAACGAGTGTAGGAAGATTGCGAATAAATCATGTTTTTTCTTGAAGGAAAATAATGAAGGGGAACCCTCTTGTCCCTACCACTGTTTGCATGTAAATAACATATTTCTCAAGGCAAGAACGGGAAAGCTTTTGTGGAGAATGCAATGCTGGTTGCTTTGACAATGCCCACAAAGTGTGGGAGGAGAGATGTATTTGAATGGGCCGTGGTTCTTATACATATTGACTTGTCTATAGCTCAGTCTATTTTGTTTCCCTAATCTTCTGTTCTTGTTTTTTCTGCTGGCTTTTGCTGGTTTGCTTTCTAATAAAATTCCATTCATAGCTCTTCAAAAAAAGAACGGGAAAGCTTTCAAGACCACTAGAAAGGGTTTTCTCTTTTATGAAGAGAACAACTTTATTTTTTAAAATATTTATTAAGTATAAAATGCAATGGGGAGGACTCCTTTATATAGAGGAGAACCAAGCATACCTTCCCTCTATGAAGTGTGAGACTAAAAAATTATTGTCGTCATCATCATCATCATTGAAGCCTTATCTGTGAATTGGGGTTGGCTCACTACCTCTGTCATCATTGAAGTATGCCTTCAATTAATTGGGGTTGGCTCCATGAATCTTGTTCTGCCGTTCCACTCACTACCCCCATCTATGTCCTTTTGAGCCTTCCCCTTGTCCTTTTAGAGCCTTCAACTTGTACAAGCTACTCCTAACCAGCATGTTTCTTGGTCTTTGTTGCACATGACCAAACCATCTAAGTCTACTTTCCCTCATCTTATTACCTATTGGTGCTACTCCTAAGGTCCCTTGAATGCATTCATTTCTAATTCTATCTTTCCTCGTCTTGCCACTCATCCATCTCAATTTCCTGATTTTAGCTACACATCCTATGAACATGTTGTTCCTTAACTGCCCAACATTCCCTCCCATAAAGCATGGCTGTTCTTATAGATATCCTATAAAAATTCCCTTTTCAGCTTGAGTGGCACACGGTGTACATAAAACTCTAGAGGTGCATCTCCATTTCTTCCACCCAGTTTGAATTCTATGGGAAAAGACTAATAAATAAATAAACGAGTGAACATAACCCAGGCACAAGCTAAAATATCCCAGGACCTGCATGTGATACTCTTTAGCAATAAACTGAGCTCTAACGTTTTCTTGTTTTTATTTTTTATTTTTTTATTTTTTTCATGTGTTTTAATTTCTGGGTTTTGTTCTCTGAAATATTGTTGGATTGAATTTTGGAGTTTCTCTTATTTTTCAAGGATTTTTATTTCTGGCTTTTATTTGTGTTCTGAAGTGTGGTGGGGTTGAATTTCGATTTCCTGGTGCTGAATATGACGAAGCACTCTTCGTATCTCATCTACAACGTGGCACTCTTCTTCAGCCCCGTTATTCAAAGGCAATATCGTGAGAAGTATGGTTATGATGAGGTTTGTGTTTTGCAGTTCTCTATTTTTATTTTATTTTATTTTATTTTTTATATTGTTTACTGGTTTGTTAAGTCCATGAATTTCTTGTGATGATGATGTTGATGAAGTTGAGAAGCAACCTACACGAGTTGTTCTTCTGATTATTATTATTATTATTATTAGTAGTAGTAGTACTACCACTACCGCTACCACCACATGTACTACTGCTGCTACTATAATTATAATTGAAATTGAGATGGTGAATTTGATCATTGGACTGACATTAATTCACTACCAATGCTGCTTCTTCTGTGGGCCTAAAAATTACTATAATTGAGAAGAAATTTGGAGAGTTCCATCTAGCTTCACACTCAATTAAGCTTACTAGACACTATGTGCATTGGAAGGTTGACTATAAAAAGGAATTATGATAACCTTTAGATGGAAGTTCAGTCCTTGTTTGGACGAATGCACAGCCAGTGAATTTTCTAGTTCACTGGCTGCCCGATGTATGGATATGATGATATTGGGTCCAAGAAAATCATCTCATTTGAGATCTTGGCTAGAAATCCAAATGACACAACCACTAGATCTATGAGTTTGTGGTTGGTTAAACACTCCCACTACCAAAATTTGTAAAGGAGACAATGTCCCAGTTTGCCAGTTATCAGACATCCAAACAGGCCCAGGTCAACATATTTGCAATTTTATACCTGATATGAGATGTCATTGCTGCTTTTCAAACCAAAGCTTCATCAATTTTAATATGCTTAGTGTAGGCATAGATTAGTGGATATTGTTGTTTCTGATTATCATTGTAGATTTGTATAGAGATTGAAAAAGAAGAAAGGAAGAGAAGAAGAGAGAGAGAGAGAGGGGGGGGGGGGGGGGGGAATGATAGAAGAAAATAGAGGATTAGGGTTTGCATGTCCCCACTCCTCTTTGCTTAAGTGATAAAAAGAAAAATGGCAAAACTACCCTTAATACAAATATCTGTCTTATATATATACCAAGACCAACCATATGGCCATAACCATATCCAAGTGGGCCATAGGCCCATACCATAACCGGCAACACTCTCCCTCAAGCTGGAGCATAGATGTCTTGCATGTCCAGCTTGGAAACAAGTTTGTCGAACTGAGACTTTCCAAGAGCCTTAATGAAGAAATCTGCGATTTGATCATGAGATGAAATATAAGGGGTGTAGCATCTTAACATCAAATTCTAAAGGAAATAAGCTCGGCAAGGGAGCTTCCACAAATGTAGTTTTGACAGTACACTCATTTTTAACGTAGAATGGTAACATTTTCAAAGATGGTGACGTCAACAATCACAAATTGATTCTTAAGAGTGGGGGAATAGCACCGATAAACCTTTTGAGTATGAGAATATCCCAAAAAGATACACTTAGCTGAACAAGGCAAAAGTTTATCTCGACCTAACCCAAATATATGAGCAAAGCAAGTACAACCAAATACTTTTGGAGTAGGAAAAATTGGTTGATTAGGAAACAATAGAGAGAATGGTGTTTTACCATCTAAAACTGATGAAGGCATCCCTATTGATTAAATGGCACGCAGTAAGTACTGGGTCACCCCAAAAGATCTGTGGAACATTCATTTCTTACAACAAGGCTCGAGTAACTTCCACCAGATGCCTTGCACTCAACCACCAACAAGGCTCGCATGCTTTACACTCCAACTTTAATACTTTGGGAAGTGATGGGATGAAAGTCTATAGATTCTAGAGAGACGGATGTCCCAAACAGCGATGCTATTGAATTGTTGAATCCGTAGGAAGCACTACCACACCTACTGGTTCTCTGTCCAAGTAGTATAAACCATTCCTCTCACGGCCTCCACTATTCATCCTACCTATCTTGAGGTCCTAAAACACAATAAGAATGAAAGAAGGGCGTAGAATAATTCAAAATTGTAGTTATAGATAAAAGGCTAAATGTAAACTTGGGTGCATGTGGAACCAACAACATGGAGATAGATGCATTAGGTTGAGTGGTACCAGCTTCAATGACATTAGATGATGTACCGTCAACTAAAGTAACCAACATATTTGATGAAACATAATTAAAGGAAGAAAAAGATTGTGGTTACCAAAGATATAGTCGGATGCCCTAGAGTCGATGATTTAAGAGGAAGCAGAAGATGACAAGAGACAAGATCTTTACCTGATTGAGCCAAAGTGGCTATAGAGGTGGAGGGAACATTGTTGGATGTAGAGCCACTACAAGATAAAAACGTGCATATTCATCCCATGATAGTGAAACATTAATCTGATCACCATTAGTATTAGATGAAGTGAGAGTGGCGGGTCCGCCATCGAAAGAAGCATCCTCCACCATAAGGGATTGATTAGTCTTTGGGGTTTCCCTGATGATCCCAACAAAAGTATACAATATGAGTTGTCGAGCCACAATGAGTATGACATACGATCTCCTCAACCACCACGACCACATCTACCTCTCCATGGGTATCTACCGCCTTTATCACAACAGAGAGCACCATGCCCAACACGTCCACCATGGCCTCCACATAGACTAGAATAACTGGACGAAGAAGCCAATGCAATTTTATCAGATGCATTAACATGAATATTGTCAAATTCATTTACCAAAAGGACTCTTTGAAGCCTTGCATAAACCTCCTCCATTGAAGGAATGGAAGCTCCTCTTAAAAATTGATCTTTTGCCGATTGATACTCTTTCAACAATCCAAATAGAAGTTTCACTACTTTCATATCTTCCCACTGCTTCTTCATGAGGGTGTCATCTGAGGTAATTGCATGATATATGGAAAGCTCTTCCCACATTCTACTCAATTTTGTGAAGTACTCACCAAGGGGCTTATCCCCCTTTTGAAATGAGAAGATCTCCTTGTATAATTGATACACCTGAGCAATATTTTGTTTTGAGGAGTACATCTTCCTCACAGTATCCCGGATGTCTATTCCTGTGTTTAAGAATGTCAATTAGAACCCACCTCAGACTCCATGCTATTCCACAACCAAGTTCAAATTTGGGCATCCTCACGCATCTACTGTCTATATCTAGAATTAGATTCCTCTGGTTTAGGATCCATGAGGTACTAATCTTTTTCGCGGGCTGAGAGGAATACCTCAACAGACTTGACCCATAAAAGATAATTCTTCCCATTCAACTTTACAGAAGTTATTGATGCATGGAAGGGGGGTCCTTGCATTTTCCCAGGAGATGAGGAACCAACGACTACACTTTTGGATTCCATAGCCATTCCATGATCAATTTACTTAAACACCAATGAAAACGCTAATCTTAGAAGGAGATACAGACACAACTACATGTCGAAATTAACATAGCATAGAGATTTTTTGTATGTTATTACCCTAAACCATGTCAATACCATTCCCACATCGCACACAACTTTACTGGTGAGAATATTCTACCGAAGAACTACATCACACAATGCAACCAACATAAACGAGCAATTTTAAACATCACCTGAAGAAAAATCATCAAGCCTTCATCATCCGTTAAGGCATCTACTCTCCTTTTTGTGAGCATTTTCTTATACTTGAAGAACAATGTAGAAAACAACATATTTTCTGCACAAAAGAACACCGAAATATGTTTCCTTTAAGGTCCAATCAGTCCCCTACGTCTTTAGAAGGTACCCAAAACTAGATCGAGCAACTTGGGGTTGAATGGGAAGGATTACGAGGCCTGGACCACTTCTAGATGTGCTCTAATAATGTGTAGATTTGAATAGAGATTAAAAAAGAAGAAAGTAAGAAAAAAGAAGAGAGAGAGAGAGAAGACAAATTGAGAGAAGACGAGGAGAGTTTGTACATCCCCACTCGTTCTCCTTTATACTCAAGTGATAAATAGCGAAAATGGTAAAACTACCCCTAATACGAATATCTATATGTCTAACATATCCCAAGACCAAAAAGATTAGGAAACAAATGGATTGTAGGCCCATAACCATATCCAAGTGGGGCATAGACCCATACCCATAACCGTTAACAATCATGGTGCAAAGAATTCTCTTGAGCTTTTTGTTATGGTTTTGAAGTTCTGCTTTAGGGCTAGATGTAGACATTGGATGCTATGTGAGTTGCATTTGAGATTTCTAGATAACCCCCTACTAGACCATTGGAAATGTTATAGTCTTCCAAAAGGTCCCTATAATAATTATTTAGAAGCAATTTGGTTGGGATGGGCATAGTTTTCTTGCATACATCCAACTTTTGTGAAGAGATGAATAACATTTGTTGAGAGCAATGTTTTAAATAGCTATGCTATGTAGTGTGTAGCATATGCTACATAGCGTAGCTTAGCCTTAACGTTATGTAGCTCATTAAAATAGCTCAAGTCGCGTGCAGTGTTCAAAGTATCGGTATCGCTACAAGTTTTGCTGGCCAGGGATACAGAAACAATATCGATATCATTGATAATGGAAAATGCGGGGAAACATGGGAAAAACGGTGGAATTTTCAGCCTAACTTCAAGAGATGTTAAAATGTACATATTTGCATATTTAGAAATAAAAAAATTGCAAAAAGAATGCATACACAACAAGTTTCCATTTACTGGGGCCTTAAAAGCATGTGTTGTTGTAAGAAATCAATCCAACTGTCCCATCCAGCCTATTTAACCATCCAACCTTATATCAATATTGCAAAATATCAACAACACATGATATTTCATAAAAAAAATCATCAACAGTTGAAAAGGAAATGAAAGATTGTGGTCTCAATATCGTGCATGTTGCGATATCAATAATATTGAGATATTATCAATATTATCAATATTATCAATGAGAAATTGAACATTATATACAACCTATGCCCATGAAAAAAATATGAAATAATTATTATTTTTTCTAATAAACAAAATTTTGATGATATCAATATGTTGGCGATATTATTGAAATATAATCGATACACTTATGATACGAGCAGTACCTAAATTTACATAGTCGAAAATAGTGGCGGTACATTAGCAATATTGATGCATTGGCAATACAAGCAACACCTAGAATTTACATAGTTGAAAATATTGACGATTACATTAGTGATATTTATACGTTGGCGATACTTAGCGATACATTGCTAATACATGGAATTTCTGATACTACCATTGTTATCGGTATTGCTACTAGTGTTATTGGTATCACTGAGCTGGACATAAAGATAATATTAGGGATATTTCAATACTATTGGAGATAATTCGAACACCGGTCGCGTGTACCCTACACTACATGATAAGTTGCATATGCTACACGATACAGTTTATACGCTACACACAATGTACCTTACATTACAAGTTATTTTTCACTATAACATTAAAATCAATTAATGTTTTCAATGATTTGTTACATTTCTATTTTCAATAAAATTAGATAATCTGTTCAATGCTTTTAGTAAAATAATATAGGTAACGATATTAAATCATTTTTGTTGCTCCTCTTTAACTTTATATTTAATCATTGTCCTTTCCTATCACTTTAGGTTGCATTTGGTTGCACCGAATATCATGCAATTTTGTTAAATTTCATTATTAATCAGTATAATTTGGTTCAAAATTTCATGAAATTGGTGTAACCAAGCGCAACCTTGAATAAAAATCTTGTAGCATGTAGCTTATGCCTCATGCTTCAGAGTGGTGAGCACTGCACTACATGCTATTCACTAGTTAAAACATTGGTTGAGAGAGAGACAAGGTCCTCGGTGCAGTGACTCTTAATTCACAATATTTCAATGGTTTATTACCATGACTATCATCTCATTTAGGGATTATCTATACTCAATCAACAACATGAAACTTTAAAATGCTTTTTTTTTTTTTTTAATTATTATATTTAAAGAGTAATCCATACAACTGTTCTTAGAGTCAATTTTTAATGATGAAAACTGATTTGATCAAGTCATTGACATGGTGCTTGCTAAAAAAACACTGTAGTTCTTCATTCTGAAAACCTGAGGAGGGTGATCTACCTTAAGCTTGAAGTTGTTGCATAAACTTCTCTTGTGTACATGTATTCATTTAAAAAATGAACACTATACAATACATCTATGACTCCAATACCATTTGAATTTGAAGACCATTACAAAAAGAAAGTCTATTTTGATGAGTGAAGATCCAAAGAGTTAGTTACTGGAGACTGCAGCATACAATATTTCTTTTTAAAAAAGTTAACATTGTTGCACTACATGAAATATAGCTCATTTTATTTTATTTAGAGCCTTAACTGAATGTCCCAGGGAATTAGAATCAAGTGTGGAATGTGGATAATTGAAAAGTGATGAACCAATTTGAAATATTTGAGTGGTCATGATGATGATGTGATGTTTGTAGTTGGTTATGGGCCTCACAGTGAATGTGACAGTTCTTTTGAAGGTGAGATAACATGGATGATGCTTCACTTGAAAAGGGGCTCATCTCTATTCTATTCATATCATCATCATCATCTAAGCGTTATCCCAACTAACTGGGGCCAGCGTCTATCATATCATTAATTTTCAAGTTTCAATTAAATGGAATTTATCAGTTGAAGTTTGAAATCCAGATACCCTTCTTGCATGATTTAACGGCCGGAGGTCTTATTCCATGCTGTTACAAGCAATTTAAAATAAAAATAAAAATGACAGATATAACAATTATGGTTGTCTGAATTTGTCTCACCTAAAGAATTATCGGTGGTATCAGTAGACATATATGTTACAATAGCTTCCTTTGTGGCAGATGATTCCTGTTGCTGCAAATGATGTTGCTTTCTCGATACATGCTGTTCTATTGACAGCAATAACCCTGTACCAAGTTCTCATCTATGAAGTAAGTGATGTTATTGCTCTTTGAGTGGCATTGTTTTTTATCCTAGTGTTGCTGATGCAGTGTTTCTTAGACAATAAAGCATCACAACTTTACCTGCCTATCTTTGTGTTCTGTACAGCGTGGAAACCAGAAGGTCTCCAAGACCTGTCTTGTAATCTCTTCCGCCGTGTGGGCTGTTGCTGTAGTTTGCTTGATCATAGCTTGGCCAAGCCAATCTTGGCTTTGGCTCATCTCTGTGTTCAAGTAAGTTGATACACTTGCTGGAGCACTGTTCTTGAGCTTTTTACATTGTGAGTGAATGAACAACTTGAAATGGTTTTCTGCTACAAGATGTAGTCAAATAATTCCTAGCGAAGAAAGTATATTCATGGTGACTAAATGATGGAAATGTTCATTTCATTCATAAGTACATCAATATTAATATCATATAGCTATACATACCTAGTCAGATTGATTTATAAATAATGCTATTTCCATGAGTTTTGCTTGGATTGAGATGAACACAGATGTATATTATTGCCTTGGGACCTGTCATATTCTTTTTTTCTTTTTAATTTTTTTTTTTTAATTTTTAACAATGTTATCTAAATCACCAAAATCCCTACGTTTTCCATTCTGAATTTCATGATCCGAATTATGGGCCATTTGCAATCTGGATAGCTATTTTTGGCGAGGGAAATTATGATTGTATACTCATACTGTTGATTAAGTTGTAATGCAAATTTACATTTACAATGTAGAGATTTAGGTGCCGTTTGGTAAACTGAAAAATAAGGTCTGAAAATTAATTTAAGAAACGAAAACTTCAAAGTGCTGAATTTTACTACTTATAAGTACGTAAAAATTTGTTTGGTAATTTGTCTGAAAGAAGTCCTAATATCTGTAAAGTAAAACTGGGGCGCAGCCCCACTTTTTTGTTTGTAAGGAGGGAGAGATAGAATGGAGTTCTTCACAAAGTTCGAGACAAAGGAACAAAAAAGAGTCTCTATGGCCTCCTCGTTTTGGGACATTGAGAGTAGAATGCAATGCACATTCTTTTCGATGCAGTACAGTACACTGAACACCAACAAAATCTTGATAGACCGCAATTATGATAAGTTTGTTAGGTGCTTCGCTATATGGTTTCATCAGTAGTCGTATGTGGCTATTTAATGCAATCATTAGCCTGTTCAGTAGGTGCTTGGGGTGCTCCTTGATTGAATTGACAGGTCAATTTGAGGCAACCCCTAATGACATGAGCCTATCACTTTCTTCTTATTAGATTGACAGTTGTTGGTGCTTGCGGGACCGGGGGGTTGCCCACCTGGGTTCAAGCATCCAGCCAAGCCCAGCTTTGACAATAATTAGAAACATGGGAACAATATTTCCTCCTTTCATTCGGAAAAGGCGGCAAGAGAAGGACCATGGCGAGCTCGATTGTAACACCGTCATTCAGGAACAAACACTTTGCTTAATTCTTTGTAGTCTCAGCCCAGATTTTCCCCACGGAACAATTACTTATGACCACTGAACAAACTTGGTTGAAGAACATGGTTTAAGCGTTGCTAATGTAGTGGCTTGTTGAGCATTTGACAAACTCACACCATCCATTTCAAATGGGATTTGTCCCATGGACACACGATCAATCCAACCCGTAGTATTTCCTATGTGGGGGTGCCCCAATAGAAGAATCGAATCCTCCTAAATTTGAGGATGCTGAAGTGAGAGAAGTCTTGGTCTCGTATGATGCAGTGACAAAAACGACCAATGTCAGAAATTGATAAGTTGAAGTATCTGAGGCATCAGTTGCAGAAGCTACTGATGAAGAAGGGGCAACTTTCGTTTAGTTTGTGATTTGATGTAATTGTTTAGATTTTCTCTCGGATAAATCTTTCTTTTTTTAGATCTCTTCTAGTTCCTCAATCTTCAGAGAAGGCGGCATTGTATTATTGTCAGTTCTCCAATCCTGAAAGACCACTCTTTCGTCTAAGGATGCCTAACTACCGCACCGATCATTTCGAGGGGTGGGGCGGGTTAGGTATTGCAAACCATTCAATGGAATTGGTGAGATAGTTATCTCTTACATGGTTTGCCCAGAACGACTTCTCTAACTGCACTTTCCATGCGACGTTTCATCATGATAGCCGTCTTTACATCTTCTAGACGCCTGATGCCCGACGCCTCCTTGCTTCGGAAGACAAATGGTTGGCCACAAGATCCAGTGGTGTTTGCTAGAGGTATCCACACCACCCGAAAGGAATTGGAGAACAATCTTAAGTACTTCTTTCACAAAAAGCTATTTGGTAAATACAAGCCATAAATGTCTGAAACTTAGCAATTTGTCATATTTGCCCCTATTTTCTCAATTTCTATCTTTTGTAGAAGTATGAAATAAAGCTTGTTATTTTCATGCCACCAAATTTTGCTTACCTATGCTCAATTCATATGTCTCTCAAAAATAATTTTTTGATTGATGGACCATGCACTATATCCTTCTTAATAGAATTATAATAACCCTTCGATTGGTGTCCTTGAATTGGACAACTAATAAGAGGCGCAGGACAACATCTAATATTTAAAATCCGATAGGGCTCACCTGTACGAATAAGATCCGAGAAACCATGTTGACAGTGTTGTTGATCATGAAACCAAGGGGCTCACCTGTACGAATAAAATCCGAGAAATGACCCATACTTGGAAGTTTTTGATGGTGGCCATTCAGTCATTGCTTTTCCTGTGTTGTAGTCCACCCGTGATTTGGATCAGCCTCTTTTTTGGTCTCATGCCCTAAAATAAGTTGGAAAAATAGATGGACAACATGGATAAACACATACCTCATGGTGAGGCCCATAAAACACCATGATGTAGAATCATTGAATCTACCTTGTATGCCACCCAGGCCCATCCCAAAAAATGAGATGGCCCACATTGATATCTATGTGAAATCCATGCCACCCCATCATCATTTTGCCAACTTATTTTAGGGCATGAGCCCAAAAAGATGAGGCAATCCAAATCTCAAGTGGACCATACCATAAGAAACAATGGTAATTGAACCCACCCAATGTTGTCAAATAGCATATGCGATCCTGTGTGATTGCAAATGCGTGTGCGCATATACGATCGCACAATCACATATGCGGTCGCATTTATTTATTTATTTTTTTCGCATTTTTTCAAAAAATTTAAAAAAAAATCAAAAAAATCAGAAAAAATTCAAAAAAAATCAGAAAAATCAAAATAAATTATTACATGTCATTGGGACATGAAATACATTTAATTTAAGTAAAAAAAAAAAACCAACCAATTACATACATATGAATGTATGATAAATTGATAATGATACATCATACATTTACAATTTACAAATTACTATATAGTTAACTTCTTAAATCTTAACAATTAACATTTTAGTTACATTTAACAAATAACAATAACAAATATGAAATATGAAATACCAAATACCATATTCAACATTCAACACTACATGTACAAGATACAAATCATACAATACATAATATATCAAGTTATCAACAATCAATAACATCAACATCAACACACTTAGACTTATGAGACAAGCATTAAACAAAATTAAGAAGTTATGTATTTATTATTTATCTAATCAATAATCATTAATCATATACATTGATCTAGCATCCATTGTGGCACATCACCACCAAGTCCACCACCACCACCACCACCACCACCATCATCATCATTCGAGTCATCTCCTTCTTCCACATACACTTCTTCTTCTTCCGTTTCTTCGTCATCTGTACGTACTAATACTTCATCAACCTCCAATGGTGGATGATCTTCAATTTGATCATCATTATCACCTTCTCCTTCTTCAATCTCCTTAATCTCATCAACGGGTTGAGGGCTACTACTCGCCCCCTGGCTCCCCCCCGTCCTTCGCCTTCGAGTGGTACTACTACCTTCACCAGGTGTTGATCCATATGCGGCATCTTCAACTTATGCCTATGTCAGATCCTCTCCAGCAAATACTGGGTCCTCCGTCTCTACGAGCCACTCGTTATCTGCATCCAACTCATCTAAGTAGATAGGGTCAAAGAAACCGGGCTTTTCTTTCCTACTTTGGAATCGTTCTCGCAATTTTTGATTGTATTGAACGAAAACTAAGTCGTTGAGCTTTTTTTGCTCAAGGCGATTCCTTTTCATGGTATGAATCTGCAAGAAAGAAAGCGCATTTGGCATTAGCTATTTAGGTAATTAATTTAGCTTAGGCCACTAAAAAATTAAAGTTTACAAAAAAAACAAAACAATTACTAAACAGTCTAAACTTACCGCCTCAAACGTGCTCTAATTGCGCTCGCAACCACTGGCAGAACACGTGAGTCCAAGAATCTTCATAGCCAGCTTCTTTAGAGCTGGATCCTTCCTGTTCGGGTCCACTCCATAGGCAGCCCACCAGTCAGCTGAGAAAAACAATTTAAGTATAGGTTAGAGTCTTCGTCTCTTAGAGACACTTTGTAGAAAAACTTTTTGTAAGAGTTCAGTACACAGTTGATAGTACACTAACATTCATTCATAGCAGTACTTACTGGGTAATTTCATTGTCCGATGTCTTATTACGATATCCCTTTACTTTTTGTGTAGAAGTCCAACAAAGTTGAGATCTTATCCTGTTCTTCTCTATCTGGAATCATTCTTTCCAAGACATCAATAAATCTAACCATATGCATAGTTAGTGCTTCTGCTGGATCAGTAAAAGTGAATAAACAGGCTTGGTTAAGGATGTAAGCAGCCGAATATAATGGGGATGGGATTTGGCTACCCCATTTTCTATCTATAATATCTAAAATTGGCTTGTAATCACGATCTCTATAGTTAAAATGGTCCATGATCTTATTTTTTGCCTTCTCCATCGCATCATATATGTAGCCCATTGCGGGCTTCTCATCCTCGTCCACCAATCGCAGTGACTAAGGGCTCAGATGATTTTAGCGCCTTTACCACTTGAGTCCAAAAACTTTGAGAAAGAATTGTTTGTTGAAGCCGTTTCCCTTCAGCCTTCTTTGAACAAGGCCCACTTGTAAAATTGGCCGACACTACAAAGCTTCTAAGTTCTGATTTCTTTGCATATAGCCTTTGTAGTGTTAAAAAGGCTGTAGCGAAATGGGTGACTGCTGGATGTAGCAAGTTACCCCCAATGTGTTTTCTCGTTCTATTGAGAAGAAGGGCATGTTTGTACATAAAGACCGTGATTCTTCTAGCCCTTGCAATCACATTTATAAATAATCTACCTATATCTTCTAACATAGAATCAATACAATGGGCCGCACAGGGGGTCCAAAATAAACATTGCCTCTTCTCCATAAGAAGACGGCCGACCATTACATAAGAGGCTGCGTTATTTGTAATTACTTGTACAACGTAGTCCTCACGTATTTCTTCAACTACACTATTTAGTAAGTTAAACGAATATTTTCCTGTGTGAATGGCCCGACGCATCCACTGACTTCAAGAACATTGTCCCAGCTGGACAATTTACCAAAAAGTTAATGAGAGACCGACCAGATTTATTGGTCCATCCATCGGCCATTAGTGAACAACCATATATTTTTCATGATTCCCTATATTCAACTATGAAGGATAGTGTATATTCAACTTCAGTTTTTAGGCATGTCTCCCTCATTTCATGATATGAAGGAGGTTTAAGCCCAGGTCCAAATTGACCTATAGCCTCAATCATTACTTTGAAGCTTTTTGATTTAACGGCGTTGAAAGTAACGCCGGTTTGGTAAAACCACTTAGCAATATATTGAATTGTGGTTTTCTTATTTTTTTTTGTTTATACCGGTTCTTTAAAGTTGTTTGAGCCGGCCCTTTCCCTCTACCCCTTTGGTCGACCACATCCTCGGGGTGTGGTCTACACCATCTATCATGGGCCCATGCCCTTGGGCTCTTTTCGATGGTTGTACTTGTGGTCTAGACTGGCCTGTCGAAGTAGGGGGAGTGGGAGTAGCTTCATCTACATTTACTACATTTATATCTTCATATGCATCTTGTTCCATATATTCCTTCTGACGTAGGGCACTATCGCATTTCTTTCTTGATTGTTTTTCCATGTACTCCACGATCTCCCTTCGGATTTCTAGAGTAATTTTGTCGCATGCTTTTGTATTTGACTCCGGTAAATGTGCAAGGTGTTGCTTGTGCCTTGCAATGCCACCGAAACTCACAAACTCACATAACTCACATACTATGTGAGTCTTTTCGGTAGCACTACGGTAGTGCCCATACTTCCAACCCGGGTCATTCGACTTGGGCTTCAAAGAGGAAGATTGGGAAGAAGACATTATGATGGTGGATGGTGGTGTGTGTATTAGCACTAAAAAGTAACTAGCTAGCTACTAACTAGAAACTACAAAGTAAACTACAAATAAAAAGAAACTAAAGTAAAGTAAGAGACTAAGAAGTAAGAAGAAGAACCAAGAAGTAAGAAAGAAGTAGATCTAAGAGAGTAAGTAAGAGTAAAGAGTAAAGAGCCTAAAAAGATGGGACTTGGGGGAGAGAGAGAGAGAGAGAGAGAGAGAGAGAGAGAGAGAGAGAGATACTTACACACTTACACTTGTAGAAACTAGAAAGGGAGAAGAAGAGGGAGATAGAGAGTTGAGTTACACACTTACGCTTGTAGAAAGGGAGAAGAAGAGGGAAAAGAAAATGAGAAAAAGAGAGTTGAGTTACACACTTACACTTGTAGAGAGAGAGAGAGAGAGAGAGAGAGAGAGAGAGAGAGATTTACACACAAATAAAAGTAAAATTATAATTTACAAATGTAACAAATCTAAAAGAGGTTCCCAACTTCCAACATTCAACTTCCAAATTCGACTCTAAGTTGTCTACTTGTCTTCTCTTCACCTTTGCCACTTCACTTGAGTATTGATCTTGAAATCTTGTTGTAACTTGTCACTTGTAAGTTGTAAGTTGTAACTTCAAACTTGTAACTTGTATTCTAAGTTGTAACAACTAACAATTAACAAAGTAACAAACCAATTAACAAACAAAATATTAAAAAAAATAAAAAATGATAGAAAGAAGTTGTTAGAAACTTAGAATTAGAAACTTAGAACTTAGAAGTTAGAACTTAGAAAACTTAGTGGATGGAGATTGGAGACGACTAGAGGAGTGAGGAGGAGTCTCTTGACTCTTGAATCTTGATTCTTGAATATGGATGGTAATGGTATAATGTATCATGTATCATGTATCTTGGATTCTTGATTCTTGATTCTTGTACCCTTGATTCTTGATTCTTGAAAGTTGAAAGAAAAGAAAAGAAATATGGAAATGGAATATGGATGGAGAGGAGTGGAATGTAGAATGTAAATTGTAAAGTGCTTAGAAGTTAGAATTAGAAATATGTAATGTAAGAGAGGATGTAGTAAGAGAAATAGAGAATAGAGAGAGAGTTTGAGTTTTTTTTTTTTGCAAGTAGGAATGCTTAGAATGCATATTTATAGAGTAAAAATCCGGATTTTTTTTTTTGTTTTTAAAAAAAAGGTCAAAAAACTGACCGTTGGCCATTGCATATGCGATCGCATACATCATGATTTATGGGCCCACCATGATTTATATATTAGATCCATACCGTTCATCCATTTTTTTGAAATCAATGTAGGTCTTGAGCCCAAAAATGAGGCTGATCCAAAGCTCAGGTGGACCACACTACAAAAAACAGTGAGGATTAAATCTACCTTTGAAAACTTCTTGGGGCCACAAAAGTTTTGATCAAGCTGATATTTGTGTTTTCCCTTCACCCAGGTCTGTGTGACATTATGAACAAATTTGATGGCAAATAAACATCATGATGGGCCCTAGGAAGGTTTCAACAGTGGGTGTCATTATCCACATAGCTTCATGTGTTGTGGTCTACTTGAGCTATGGGTTTGCCTCAATTTTTTTGGCTCATGTCCTAAAATGATCTGGTAAAATGGATGGATGGTGTGGATATAACACATATATCACAATGGAAGGAAAAACCTTCTCCATATCAAGACGGCTTCGTCCCTAAGAATTAGCTCAGTGAAAGCCTGCACCGGAAGTTATTAGAAAAAGGGTAAAGTTCTCATTTAAAAAAAACCCAAAATTACTTACCGGATTCTATGTTAAGTGTTAAGTAAGAAGAAGGAAGCTTTAAAAAAACCCTAATTTTTTAAGTGAAAATATTAATTAAGCACTTAATTTTTTTAATTTGCCAAACAATCCGAATTAAGGAAAATCACTGAAAATGACCAATTTCAGTGATAAGTTCAAAAAATAAGTTTTACCTAACGGGCCCTTACACTTGAATTTATTCAGGAACATGCATATAATATAATACTATGTATATGGGGTCTATAAAAATAATATTCATCACTTCACATATGAATTGCAATATGAAGTCGTATTTAGTAGGACATTGAATACAATATATGTATTGTAGCAACTTATATACTACTACTAGCATACCTCATATTGGAGGAAGTAGTGTACCACGCGCTGGTTCTTATATCACGTACCAAAGTGAAATGTTATCCAGGTAACCTTGGTTTTGAAGGCATTTTTCAGAGCTTACAAGTAATTTTATATCTACCATTTGATGGAATGAGCGCGGCATGTGCCAGGATATGGGATACAGCTACTGTAAATGTTCCTGTTGCACCTTGCAATTTAAGTTGAACTGTGATCATTCTTTTAAGCCTCAGAGGAAGAAGACTTTTTGCAGTTACTGAATTTACAATCTTTAATGTCATGATTTCCTATTTCAGCAAGAGCCCTTTTTTTTTTTTTTTAAGGTGCATTCTTGTTTGTTTGTGTTCGAGCTAGCATTGTCAGCCTACTCATGGTGTTATTTCATGTTATAAGTGGACTGCAATGAAATCTATTTTTAACATTTCACAATGCATGCCCATTGCAGCTCAATACAAGTTTTCATGACAGCCATCAAATACATTCCTCAGGTTAGACTTACGTCACATTTTTTTGGATCATTTTATGGGGCTTTTAGATATTTCAAAATTTACATATTTCTCAATCCCTAATCCTTATAATGTGCATGACTTGTGGATGCATCTTATCTTTGAAGCAAGAGTACAACATCTTCGAAAGGGATTATTAAAATTTTCATTCTAAGGGATAATCTTAGGGTTTAGGTGGTTTATACAAAATTTAGATTCACACAGGTGTACTGGAATTTTTTTATTTTTTATTTTTTTATTTTTGCAATTATATTTGTAATCATGCGGATCATGCATCCGATTCCTATCTTGTTACCCCGATGACTGTAACTTCCAGGTAATGTCAAGTGTTACTATGTACAATATTTTTATCATTATCAATCTGTCAAGAAAGACATGATTGGCATGCCTACTCATTAATAGGAACTTCTAGAACAAGAATTAATCATCGATCATCGATCATCTAAGCCTTATCCCAATTAATTGGGGTCAGCTACATGAATCATGTTCCCCCATTCGACTCTGTCAAGGGCCATAACTTTGGTTAGACAATAGCAACAAGCTTTTCTTTTCTTTTTTTTAAAATCTTTTTAGTTACAGTAATTTTATTAAAGACCCACTAGCAAAGCAAAGGGGGGAAGGAATACAACATGGGAGAAAACAAAATTACAACCCGAAGAAGGCAAGGAGATCACAATTAGACACAATTTAAAACTTTTATCTTAATCTTTCCCACCACCTTCTCCTTTGATCCTGCTCTATTCTGAAAGCAGTGGCTATTTCTCTCCCCAAATAACCCACCATATAGCTGGAAGCACGAGATGCCAAATATTCATGCCACTCTTTCCCACCCCACCTCCATAGAATGGGGCATTACCCACTGCATGTTGAATAGAACAATAAATTACACCCAAACCTTGAATGTGAAGGGACAATGGATAACAAATAATCTACTGACTCTGCCGCTTTCATGCATAAGGAAAACATGTTGGGAATGAACACATACCTTTTTTGTATATTGTCTATCATTAGGACCTTTTTCCTTCACACTAACTGAGTGAATGCAACGACCTTGGGAGGAGCACCATAGTACCAGAAGTGGAAGGCATGATTATAGGAATTATATGACCTAGACGCCCGAAGCAGCCTATAAAAGGATTTAACCAAAAATCGCCCGAACTGTGAATGTGCCACAATTCTTTTTTACTAGTCACCCACCACATCCTCTTGAGCAGACTCAAGTCTTTCAATGAAAGATGATAGCCAAAAGCCGTTTCAAGTTTTCACCCATTGATAGAATACTTGCAAGAAACAGAATCCCTAAAACCCATTTGTTGTAGTATACTGCTTGTCAAGATCATAGTTAGTGAACGATTCATGAGTAGTTAAGTAAGCAAGATCTCCTCACAACCAAATCTACATTCAAATATTTAAGAAAAAATAATAAATTCTCAAATTTATATAGTGCTCGAAGGATGGAAATAAAGGAACACCTGGGAAAGAGGTATAAAAGAAGTTACTGTAGAACGATAAAGGAACAACAAAGGATAAGCAGTTCTAGTTTTTCTATCCCATCTAGGGAAGGGAATTCAAAATTCAAATAAGTAGAAATTTATGCAACCATGATAGCATTGAAGGTACCTGGGTATCTTTCTACAGTCCAATTATTGTGGAAAGTATTTAAAGTGTGATATCTTTTGTATCTAGAAGGAAGTATAAATCATGGAAATTCTCCTTTATAGTTAATGAGACCAACTCCTTGACTGGGTGCTAGCGTTGTACTCATTCCACGAAAAGCAAACATGTTGGAAAACTCCCTCAGTAGGGAGGGAGTTAACTTATGTTGTATTTGTTTTACTTCCTCTTATCCATGGTCTTAATGGATCCTTTATTTCTATTTTTCTTATTGAATAAACTTATGTTGCTAATCATAAATAAATAAATAAAGAAAAGAAGCTATTTTCGGAGAGTAAATGCTGAAGTCATTTTGAATTTCAGAAAATAAATGAAATTGAAACCAATCCATATCTAGTTCTCGAACCCAAACATTCACATACCCTAGTTTCCCTCGCCTGCCAATGTACATATTGACATATTCAGACCATTCAAGGAAATTTGTGCCATACAACTTCATATGATTGTACGGTGCCCTTTTTTCATCAATTTCATCACAATTCTTTAAAATTTGATAATAATAATAAAAAGAAACGATTCTTGTTTTTAGAGGAAGCAAATAATCAAATGTACCAAACCCATGTGGACAAAATTCCCCAAAAAACTTTCACAAAGACACAAGACAGAGATACAAAATTGTCTACTGTTTTGGGCATTCTCTATTTTGAAAAAAGAAACTTTAAAACGTACCAATAATATTGAAAAAAAAATAAAAATCACCAAAAAACTTCTCGGACCATCCTCTTTTGAATGCCATACTTTTCTCCATCATCAAGGGACCTAGTCGAATGTACATTGCTGACATCACCTACATGACGTGATGCCAAGTAGAAGATGCGGGTTGGTGCTAGGACAGGAAGATTGGAGGGGGGGGGGTGTTTGGTAGTTAGGCCGGCTGCCCTATTCTCGTTCTTTTATAAAAGTCTTATAAATAAATTGCAAATAGGCCCTTCACATTCCTTTAGTACAAAGGCAGCCATATGGATGGAATAATAATGTTTCCCTTACATAGATATCGATTTGACTACCAACTTGAAAGAGATATGGAAATGAAATTCATTTACTTTTTTCAATGTAATTTACACTGCTTCAGTGAAACTTACTACAGTTACTGGTTTATAAGGTCTGTGCTTTTGGTAGTCTTAAGCTTGAGACAATTCATACATATTACTTGTATTTACGGACACTAACTAGGACACTTATGCTAGGCCTGCATGAACTTTGGTCGGAAAAGCACAGAAGGATGGAGCATTGGCAACATTTTACTTGATCTACTTGGAGGCGTGACAAATTTTGCACAGATGGGTGTGCAATCTTTAGACCAGGGTCTGCTGCTACTCCTCAGAGCTGTATCATTTTGAACTGATTATTTATCTGCTCGTTCAATGAACAAACTCTCTTTTTTGCAGGTACATTTGTAAATTTTTATGGTAACATTGGGAAGACCTTGCTTTCCTTGGTACGGACTACCATTACCTTCTTTCATTTAGCAGAATTAATCTGCAAATGAGAAAACTACCTATTATTTTTATTGATTTCTTTCATGGTGTGCTATTTTGTGTCTTTAGTCTTTTATATGCTGGTACTTTTGTATCTCTTCTCTTCTATCCTTTTTCATGTTCTGAGGCACACATAGAAGCATGCATGTGCATTTGCTTTCTGTAGATGCATGCAACCTTTCCACAGTGACAATAAAGAAGTGGTCTAGAATCCCACCTGGCCTTCGGTTGATTGTAGTATGCTGTGACCACTAAATCACCTTGTTTGAGACTTCTGTTAGCTGGAAACTTGCACATCATGGGCTCAACCATAGAAGCAATCAAGATGGTTCTAAACTTGTTGAACAGTGAATGTATGTACTTTTCTGGAGATGGGCATCTTATATGTTGAAGGCCATACTTTAGATGGGCATTTTATTTGTTGATTACCATCTTCCTTCTGTAGGATCAGAGGTCCTTTCCTCAATGGTTGCAGCCTTCTCAGTACCAGTAAAAGGAGTCAGGTCATCATCAACATGATGATAGCCTTGTCCCAGGTATTCTGGCAGCTTGACAAGTCCCGTTTCATGTGTTTTGGAGAAATTTTTTGTTTTATTTTCACTTCCAGATACAACATTCACAAAAGAGAAAAAAGACCAGCCACCCACCTGCTGCCAACCGTCCTTTACCCGGGCTTGGGGTGACCTCGTCAGCGTATTCCCATCCTTAGCATTTGTTTCCTCTCTCAAAATAGGGATAACTATGGACCATATGTTTCTTCATTGTGTGTTCACCCAAACCATGTGGTCACTTCTTTGCTCTCTTTGATAAAGTTGCACTATGAACATGTCTCCCAAAGAGGTGATGGGAGGGTGGGTGACTGGTCCATTTAATCATATAGGGATGATTATGTGGAAAATGGTGTATTACACAGTAACGTGTCTTTGGAAGGAAATAAATAGTATGGTCTTTGATAATATTTTCTCTTCCTTAAACACCATTAAGAGCAGAATCTCCCCTATGATCATCGATGGGGCTGTCTGCAAGTCTTATCAAAGTTAATTGTGATTGCGGCTCTCTAAGCAATCATCCTCTTTCAAAGATAGGTGGTATTTTGAGAAATGACAAATGGGAAGTGACTATAGCTTTGTCCAGCCCTTGTAGATATGGGGAATTGATCACCGGGGTGTTCTTTGCAACTAGAGAGGGGCTGCATATATCTTCCTCATCAAGTTTCGGACTCCTGTAACCTAGGGGATTCTCTGCAGGTTTTCCAGTGGGTTTCTGGTCCTAAGTTGAGCCCATGGAGGTTCAATTAGTGTTTCCTCAAGATTAGATTTGTTGTTGTTTGTTTAGGAACTAGATGCTCTTTGGTCCCAAATGGTGCCAATGAGATAGGTAACGGATTAGCTAGGGATGGAGTGACAAGAGGGTCCCATTTGGATCTTTTGTTAATTCTTTTTCACTTGCCTTAATAATATTTGTCATCTTCTTATCCACACATGCATTGATGGTTTAAAATGGATAAAAATCAAGAAGATGGCAAATCTATTGTTGACAACTATTGATGGTTTTATACAATCAAGAAGAAATGAGATTCGTGTCGGCTGATAATCATTACAGGAACGCTCTAATGGATAAAAAGCATGAATGTAGCAAACCTGTTGTTGACAATTATTGATGGTTTTTATACAATAAAAAAGAAATGAGATTCTCATAGGCTGATAAGGGAAAACTAATCAGGGTCAAATAAAGTTTTCACAGTGAGTAAAATAAATAATAAAAGATAATTGTCAGTTGGTACCATGCCAATGTTTTATTTTTTATTTTTATTTTTATTTTTTATGTTTCTATTTTGGCATCCTGCAACTTTGATTTCTATAATTGACAAAATCCAGCAGGATTTCCTTTGGCAAAGGTTGGAGGATAAACAAAAATGTCATATCCTCAATTGGAAGGAGATGTGCAATCATACACCACAAGCAGGAACATGAATCCGATCTATTCAAGTTGTTAATGAGGCTTTGTTCGGAAAGTAGGTGGAGTGTCTCGCTACCAAACAACTGGCATTTTGGAGGAGAGGTGGTGGAAAAGTATGGGTGACGTGAGGATGGTAGAGGCATCACACCATCAGCAAGATATAGATGCTCTGGCTGGTGGAAGGGTATGTTGTTGACAGAAGCGAAGGTGCTCCAAGGTATGGGTCTCAATGGAGGTGATGGGTTGTTGACTCTATTTTGGGATGATTGGTGGTGTGGTACACAACAATGAAAATTTCCCATCATCTCTATGTCATTGCCAATAGTAAGGAGGCCAACGTCAGGGACTATGTTGATATCATGGATGATCAGATTGTTTGGACCCTAGTCTTTAGAAAGAATCTATCTGAAACCAAGGAGGAAGAGCTCATGAGACTCTCCACTCCCTTTCTCACTTGAAGATTGATACTTCGAGGGAGGAGACTGTGGTTTGGCATTGAGATTCCTCTTGCCAATTTCAATCAAGTCTATGTATAGAAGTTTGACAGATGAGGGTGATCCTAAAGCTCCTACTGGATGGTTTTGGAAACCGAAAGCCCTTCCAAAAGCCATAGCCTTCGCATGGCTCACAGGTCAGGACTGCTGCTTATTACCAATCATCTTTGTAGAAGGAATATGATCCTGATTATAAGGTGCTGTTTGTGCCTTAGGGATGCAGAGGACTTCAACAGTTCAACTACCTTCTAATCCACTGTTCTTTTGGGGCTACCATGTGTTGCTGGTTCAACAATTCAAGATGGCGTGTTGGATACTGCAATCTACTCAACAGCTTGCAATGGCTCAGAGGATGTGTCATTTTGGGCAGAAGCATAAAATTGTGTGAAATCTCTGTTTTGTGCTATCATTTGGGATATTTGGAAAGAGGGAACAACTGCACTTTTAATGGTATAAGTACTGGTCTCAACCATCACTTCTCAAGTTAAACACCTTGTTTGTTCTTGGATGGAGGCCTCGATTTCCTTTCTTCCATCTTCTTTGGTTGGTGCTTCCATCTAATGGTGATGCAGGGACATGTGATGGCCTAACCTTAGATGCATGTATAATCAGGATAATGAGATTCAAATAAATAAATTAATCAACCAACTGTTTTCAATCAAAGGGATTAGGTAAATCTCGACACAGAGATGAGATCATTCTGTCAGATCATGCCCCTTAGCATAAAATCACATAAAACAGTAAAAAGGGAGGACCTAGGGATATGAGGATATCCCAGATCTGGCATAAGTCAGTCCACAATCAAGTTTGGATTTGATTCTATTGACTAGCCATCCCTCTTTTCTGTTTAAACCAAAAGAGAATGTCCAGAGGAACGAAAGGGATAAAGAAGGGAGGGTTTGAGATGAAGAAAGTATAGATCCTTTGTCATTGAAAGAAAAGAAGGCGGATGATTCTTACCCATGATGTTCCGTAAAGGCCGTTACGTAAAGGTAACAGTGGCAACCATCACATGTTATGGGGTCGTAACGACCGTTACGGATAAAATGACCCGTAAAGGCTGTTACAATGGCCCCTTACGTCCCTCGTAAAGGCTGTAATGGACCTGTAACGGCCCGTTACGGGGCCGATAGAGGTTTTTCAGTTTTTTTTTTTTTTTTTTTTTTTTTTAATAGAAAAAAAGAGAGACCATAATAGCTGTTATGGGGGCTGTAACGGCTGTTACAGCTCATATCTTAAAGGTAACAATGGTGGCCGTTATGGCCACCATTACCGTTACGGAATATCTTGTTCTTACCTTTTCCTGCACCTCGAAGATATAGGAAGAATGAAACCTGAAACCGGGGTGGAATCCTCAACACCCTAATCTCTTTGATATAAGAGGGAAAAAAAACATACGAATTCTTATTCATTCTATTAAATGAAGGTTTCTTACAGTGTATATATAAGCCATGGAGAAAGTAAAAGTGCACTAAAGCCATTGAAAACAAGAAAAATAACAAAAAGATGAAAAAAGTAAAAATTGCACTAAAGCCCCTGAAAACAAGAAAAAGAACAACAAAAGCCTAAAACTAAAAACACCCGCACGACAGAGTGTGAAATTCGACCCATGGGCCTACAATCAGGGTGCGGTCATGCCGCTCTTGCACTCGTACTACATCAGAAAATGGGTCTGATGGACCCAGCGTCCATCCACATCAACTCCTCCGCTCTGGTACTCGGTTGGCGACACTTCCTTTGGTACACTCTAAAGGGTGCACCACTAATGTCCGCATCAAATGGTCTTTTTTGTTTTATTTTTAAAAGGTGAGAAATGCACACACTCTTACACCCCCATGCACACATGGGTTCTCGAACCCGTGACCTCAGAGTTGAGATAGTGTCTACCATTGAGCCTTTTTTCTTTTTAATAAAATTTAAGTTGCCGATAATGAAAAAAGATAACTGATGTATTTGCACAAATACCCATCAAGAACTCTCTTGGTTCTTTTCTTGCGCATTTTGTCAGCAATTCATGGAAGATCCTGTTATTATTTCTTCCTTCACTATCCTCACGATCCATGATTTGTGAGCAAAAAAGTCCATCCTACTATGAAATTCCTCCCAGCCCTTGCTACATGTTGCACCTAACTAGGAACTTGTACCCAGTGTTCGAAGTATCAGTATCACTACAAGTTTCTTTGGCCGGGGATATGGAAACGATATCGACATCGCCGATTACTGGAAATGCAGGGAAACATTGGGGAAATTTGGACAAAACAATGGATTTTTTTACACATATTTGCATACTTGGGAATAAAAAATTTGCAAAAAGAATGCATGCATAATAAGTTTCCATTTAATGGAGGACTAAAAGCATGAGATATCATAAGAAAGCAGTCCAACCATTCCATCCATCCAACCTTCCAACCTTCCATCCAAACAGCCATCAATATTTCAGAATATTGACAACTCATGATATTACAGCAAAAAGTCATTGACAACTTGAAAGGAAATGAAAGATTGTGGTCTCGATATCACCCATGTTGTGATAATGATAATATTGCAATATTATTGTTGACAAATTGAACACTGTATATAACCATGCGCCCATAAAAATTTTGAAATGGAATTTTTTTAATAAACAGATTTTTGGCAATATCGATACATTGACGATATTATTTAAATATCATTGATACACTAGTGATACAAGCGATGCCTGGAATTTAGATAGTTGAAAACATTGGCGATATTGATGTATTGGCAATACTAGTGACCACTAGAATTTACATAGTAAAAAATATTGGCAATACACTAGCGATACATTGCCGATGCCTAAAATTTCTGATACTACTAGTGTTATTGCTATCGCTATCAATTTTATTAGCATCGTCAAGTTAGAGATATGAATAATATCAGTGATATTTCAATGATATCGGGAATACTTCAAACAATGCTTGTACCCACCTAATCAAAATCCCAGTTTGCAAATTGGCTCTTAGAAGTTAAATGGTCGAAATCTCTTTAATTGTTCCAAATGGTGTAACTTTGTTTTATTCTTTGGAGGAAAAGTGAAGTCAGGATGTGGATGGGCCACTTACCTAAACAAGCCAAAGCAATCCATAACAATGTCGTCGTTGCATCTCAAAAGGAAATTGTATTGAATGCATAGAAATGGGGTCAATGTTCAAAATCCATGGGAATTCAAAATTTGGGTTTTGATGTTTGTTTGCCTATACTTTTTTTTTTAAAATTTAAAAAAACCCTTTGGAGCATGCATGTAATAGTTTTATGGGGGTGAATATCGGATGGGACCATGGTGGCATGTGAGTGTAGGAGTGGAACGGACTGGGTTCTAGTCAATAGGCATATACTCATACCCATGCCTGCCAATGGCAACTGTACCCATACCCACCCATGTCTAACCTGAAATAGATACCCATACCTGTACCTATTAGGATGCCAAGCAACCATTGGTATTGGGCTACCATTTATTATATGAAATTTTTTTTTTTTAAAAAAAAAAAAACAAATAAAATCTAACCAATACCAGTTTGAATATTTGGACTACCCAATTACAAATCCAAATCACCTCTTCTGCCAAGCAGAAGGGAAATTGCAACTTAGTTAGAGCCAAATTTGAAATGATGCTAACAAAGGCCAAAATTCAGGCCTTGTAGTTGGACTCTTATTGGCCAGATTGACTGGCCTAAAGTCAAGTCCCATCATTAAGAAACTGGGACACCAGCTTACCAATTACTAGAGCCTGATCTAGATGAACTTCAAAGGCCAAATCCCCCATATAATAGGGGGGCTAATGGGACGAGTAGCGCAAATTCACACGCTCTTCAATCAAAACAATTATTCACTCTCAAGGCATTGACAACAGTACACAAATTCATGACATTTACCTTCCTCGTGACATTCAACGATTCCTACAAGATGAAGATGCTTATGTTAATTGAATAACACAAGGGGACTTGGGAGACAAAATAGGTTATAAAAGGCCTTAAAAAAATGTAACATGCCTGGTCATGGTTCGACTACGAGGATTCACTCGAATCATTTTTTTATTTTTTTTCCATCAAAGAATGGGCAAGAAAGAACGACCTCCCTGTTAGGACCATTCGCCTGAGCGCGAATCAGCATAGTACGGTCATTCGCATTAACAAAAATCAAGCTTGTTATTCATTCTCATCAATCAGGGTGAATGCTTTGCGTTCTTCTGGATAACATACTTAGAAAAGGAGAGCTTAAGATGTCTTAGAGAGGGGGTGACTAGGACAATGCCAAATAATTGAGAATAAGTGCTGAATATGTAAATAAAACAAAGATCTCAATTGCTCAAGTATTGAAACGTTGATTCCAGATAATTCGTAGGACAACCCTATTTCACGAATTTCATTAAAATCAAAACCTCAAACTTGCAAGAGTAAATTAAAATATTACAACATTCACTACTCAACTGAAATTAAATACAATCATTCACCATAAATACAATAAAGGCATTCACCACATGACACAAAGGATTATAGTGGTTCGGTGCTTAAAGACAACTAGCTACACCTACTCCACTCCCAAAATTACTTCCCTCGTAATTTTGGCTTTCACTATGAAAAGGTTTTCCCAGGTTCACCTTAATAACCTTATACAATTCTTGTGATTTTCACAGGCTATCACAATCAAACTCAAATTGATATTTTCAGGCTATCTCAGACAAAACCTAAACTGAGATTTTAACAGGCTATCTCAGAAAAACTTAAAAGAGTTTAGAAGGTATACTTATCTTTACCATAGAAGACGTATCAGAAGCTTGTAGCGTAAGAACCTCTTTTTTGAATGTAGATTGTTCCTTATTCAGTCAGATAGAAAGGGTCTAGGGTTCTATTGATTTTAATTAAATTAAATTCAAAGGCTACTTGAATCAATTCTCTTAGATATCAAAAGTAGAGTATTGGTTACTCTCTTTAGAATCAAACTTGAAAGATCTGAGATAAATGGAATTGAAAAAAAGCTATATAAATTAAATTATAAATACCGTTTAATAGCTTGCTAATAACTTGAGCTTCTCTCTCTCTTGCAAAAGGATTTCGATAATTAAATTGTGTAATTCGGAATGAGAGAGGAGCTCAATTTATATGTAAAGAAGTTGGAACTTAGGCTAACCTGAGTCAGGCTTCGGCTAGCCTAAGTTCAGCGGATTCGGTTCAATGGACTTCGGATAGCGTAGGATAAGATTTATCCAAAATTCGGCTGGCCCGAGGTCTACTTCAGCTGGCCGAACAGCCCAGTTCGGCTAGCCGAATTTGCCCTTCGGCTGGCCGAATTCCCCTGAATTCCAAAAAGAGTTGTTGCTAGAATTTGACTTGAACTTTCTCGGGCTAGTCGAATTTCAAGCTCGGACTGGTCGAACCAAAACTCGGGCTAGCCAAATTTGCAACAAAAATCAATTGTTGCTTCGGGCTTGAAGTTGGCTGGCCGAGAAAGCTTAGGCTACCCGAACTAAAAGTTAGGCTGACTGAATTCCAAGCAAAATAAGCATAAAAACCTAAAATAACACATTTTTGAAAGTACTTGGTCCTAAGGTCTTTCTAGGGTTTTATACCACCTGAGATATATCAAATATCTGTTCTTCTTTGACTTGAACTAAGTCTTGGAACTTCATCTTGACTTTGAGCTTGATCTTTTCTTGAACGTTAGTCGATCTTGAGCTTGATCTTCTCTTGAGTATGGACCGGTCTTGAGCTTAATCTTCTATTGATCTTAAGCTTGATCCTCTCTTGATCTTGAGCTTGATCTTCTCTTGAACATAGACCGATCTTGAAGATCTATTGTTAAGTTGTTTTAGCTTTACGAAATTTGACAACTAAAGTGTGCTCAACATTTTAGCACTTACAATCTCCCCCCCTTTGTCAATTTCATGACAAAACAATTATCATTATAGATATGTAATCACTGAAGTCTTGTAACGGATCATCTTCTTGTAATCTTCAGTTTACTAATCAATGAAGAAGAACAACTGGAACTCCCCCTGTGAAAACATACAGCATTCCATATACATACATAGCGTTCATGCCATTCATTTCTCATTCATTCCATTCAATTCAAATCTCCATTAATCATTCTACTCTCCCCCTTTTTGTCACAAAATGACAAAGGAAGAATAAGATAAATCTCATAAAGCATATGAATTGTCCAATATTAAGGAACATGTGGAAGGAGAATAGTATAAGCATATGAAAGTGCTCATAATAGTAATTCATAAAGCAAAGCATGTGAAGGTGAGTTTAAGTGTCAGTGAAATCATCCAAGTATCAAGACATAAATTAAAGTTAAGTTACAAACCCATAATAACTTTTAAAAGAAAGAAAATTTGGCTCAATCCAACCAAGAGGAAGGAGCCAGCAGTGATGGATCATGTTGGCTCAAACTCCTGGTGATACGATGGAAGTACTTCTTCATGTACTTCACTGAAGACTTGTGGGTTTGAACCAATGATTCCTGCGATATATGCAAGGCTTCAACTTTCTCCTCCAGTGATTTAAGTCGCTCATCCACTCGAGAGGGTTGGTAGTCGGAATTAGCTGGATCATCTGAATCATCATCCAACTCATTAAAGATGTCTTCCATGGTAGTGTTTGCAGCTGGCTGTGCTTCCTTCTCTTCTTCATTTTGTGTAGGAAGCAAGGTGTCCCGTATCCATTACGATACGGCCGTATTGGCCGATACGTAACGGTAACGGCCGACACCGTTACGCGATATGGGGTCGAAACGGGCACCCCCTCGATTCTATGATCGTAACGCCGTTACGGGACCGTTATGGACCCGTAACGGCTGTTACGGGCCTTGAAAAATAGGAAAAAAAAAAAAAAAAACTTACCTTTTTTTTTTCTTTCTTTTCTTCTCCTCCTTCTTCTTCCTCCTCTTTTTCTTCTTCTCGGTTAGCTGCGGCCTTCTTCGTCTTCTCCTCTCTCTCTCTCTCTCTCTCTCTCTCTCTCTCTCTCTCTCTCTCTTCTTTCCCTCTTCTTTCTTTTTGGTTTCCCTCTCCCTTCTTTTTTTATTTGCAGGCGTACCACACACCAGCTAGCTGTTGTATGTACGTGTCATGCTAAGACGAGCGCTGACACTTCTCGAGCTCCGAGTTGTACGAACGGTTCAAAGGAGATCAAAGTTACAGGGCTCCACAGTGATGTATTTATTATATCTACACCGTTCATCTATTTTCATAGATCATTTTAGAGCACTACCAAAAAAATGAATTATATCCAAAGATCGTTTAGACCACACCAAAAATAGCAGCGGAGATAATGATTATCACCGTTAAACAATTCGTAGGGCTCACCGTAACGTTTATTTTCCATCCAATCTGTTCATAAGGTCAAAAAGACCTGAATGAAGAGGAAAAACAAATTTCATATTGATCCAAAACTTCTGTGATCCCAAGAAGGGTTTCAATGGTAGACGTTCAATCCTCCACTGCCTTTTGTAGTGTGGTCCACTTGATAATTAGATCTGTATTATTGTCCATGTCAAGCCTTAAGACGAGCTCGTCAAATGAATGGACGGTTTAGATATAACACATACCTCATGATCAGACCCGAGTGGGCCCCACCATGATGTATATATTTTATCCATGTCGTCCATCCATTTTGCTACATCATTTAAGGTCAGGATCCAAAAAGTTAGTAATATCCAAATCTCAGGTGGACCACACCATAGGAAACAGTGGTTATAGAATGCTCACCATTAAAATTTTCTTAAGGTCCACTGTAATGTTTATTTTCAATCTAACTTATTAATTGGGTCACACTAAGGTGGATGAAGGGAAAACACACATGTCAACTTGATCTAAAACTTTTGTAGCCCCCGATAAATTTTTAATGGTGAACGTTTAATTATTGTTGTTTCTTATGGTGCAGTCCACCTGAGCTTTGGATGTGCCTCATTTTTGACCTCATGCCGTAAAATTATTTGGCAAAATGGATAGACAGTGTGGATATAAAACATTCATCACAGGTGGGGCCCACAAAACTTTGACACGTGTGCTACACTTCACAATCCGAGTCCCGCTTAATTCGGGCCCTTAAAAAATTGTACACGAGACATATATTAACTTAAAATTTACCAATTAAATTATGGACTGCAATTGCTAACTCACAATGCCAAAATCAAATTGTTTGAATAGTTTTAATTGTTAATTTGTGGACTTATTTTTTAAAATAGGGCCTTTTGATTTTTTTTCATGATTCACTATCCAATAAATGTCCACCAATTCATAAGTGGGATAATGGCAATAAATTGCATGAATTTGAGGCTGATTTGGGGCATAGATTGGTCCTCCAAGTTAGCCCTAAATTGGCAATGCCATCTACCTGAATTTAATTTCATTTTTTAAAAAAGAACTATTGGGAGAAATGATATCAAATTGTTAAGTATATAAATTAGATATTTAGAAAATTAAACATATGAATTTTGTAATCAAATTCAGGTTACCTGGTTCAAAAATTAATCAGACAGTCCGATACAACTTCTCACCAAAGAGTAGACCGTTACACCACCATAAACATGTTCCAATTTATAAATGAATGCATATTTGGAATGCTTAGAATATTTCGGATTTAATCCATATTTTTTCATATTTTTTTGGCAAAAATAAAAAATAAAAAATTGCATCGTTACGGGCCGTTACGCCCCCGCATTGCCGTTACACCCCTATATTTGTATCGGTATCGGTAGGAAGAGGTTTAAGGTTCATCATAGTTAGATTGGAATTATTAAACAGGAGTTCAGATTCCGGTGGCTCAAACGAAGGAATTTGCATATTGTAATGAAACGCAAGGCAAGTCATAAGATGAGCAAATGGAATCGAACCATGCTTGGGATGCAAGCGAAACTGAATAATGATATAGCAAATTAAGGACGACAAACAGACACGTATACCAAAAATAACAGAGTGAAATACTCTAACCATGAAGGGTGTAAGATTAGTCTTATTCTCGGCTCGAGGATAAACATTGGATGTGAAAATTCGATGTAGTACATGGTATTTAGGGAGCATTTGGTTTGCGGGGAGAGCATTACTTGACCGCCATTCTACATTAAAGCGACATAGTTTGCGTGTGATGGTTTGTTTTTCAGAGTTGGACATTTTCTCTGATAATGTGGCAATTTGTATGCCATCATCCGCACAAACTATATCCATTAACGCTGAAATAATTCGCGATATTATTGTCAATGTCCCTTTAATAAATTTTACTGAGAATGATAAATTCTCAAGTGAGACATCACAAATGGATGCGTACATTCCTTGCACAATGGAGCGATAAGCCATTCCACCCCATCCCAAAATGCGTTCCCAACCAACTTCAGACAGAATAGGAACAAGACCAAAACGAGCAACGTGGTCTAAATTAACCGATTTTTCAATGATGGTATCTCTAGTGCGAAAATCCTGAATGTGCTCCGGATCATCTTCCGGCGACCATAGGGTTCTTACACCAATCGGAGTTGATTTACAAGAAGAAGTGACACGATTTTTGTGAGCTGTTTTCTTAGATCTATACTCCATACTAGTTTGCACATGAAAAAAAATCAAAGAAAATGATGGGAAAATGAGTAGATCAGATTTGGTCAAAACCCACAACAAATAGGGTTTCAAATGATGAAAAAACTAGTCAAATATGATTTACTAGCAAAAGACCACTAAATACTAGAAGAAATTTGAAAGAAAATCACTTACTAGCAAGATTGGAAGATGGGTTGGTCGAATGGGGCACCGGCTAGCCAATGAAGAAGAGGTGGAGTGAAAGAAATTTGGGGATTTTCCCCTTTTAGAGTCAAATCTGCGCGATCCTCGGCTAGTAAAAAAATCTCAAAAATTGTGATTTTTTGACATTTAATTTTTATTAAAATTTTATTTTCAATTCATGCATTTTATTATTACAAATAAACATAAACATAAATGCATAAAATAAAATAATTATTTAACAATACATAATCCAATATCATGCTTCAAGTTTGAAATTTTAGATTTGTCGAGCGGCTTAGTTAGTATATCTGCAAGCTGCTTCTCAGTTTAAATGTATTCCAGCATGATAGACTTGTCTTCAACTAATTCTTGAATATAATGGTATCGTATGTCAATATGTTTCGTACAAGAATGTTGAATTGGATTTTTAGAGATATTAATTGCACTTGAATTATCGCAATATGAAGTTATTGTATCTTGTATAATTCCATAATCAGCTAGCGTTCTTTTCATCTAAATTAGCTGAGTGCAAGCATTTCCTGCTGCAATATATTCAGCTTCAGCTGTAGAGAGATGGAATTTTGTTTCTTGCTGAGCCAAGATACTAAGCAGTTTCCAACGTAGAAACATCCACCACTAGTAGATTTTCTATTATCAACATTTCCTGCCCAGTCTGCATCTGTATATCCGGCAATTTGTACAGACGTATCATGTGGATACCATAGACCTAAGTTCGCAGAACTTGCGACATATCTGATTATCCGTTTAACAGCAGTTAAGTGCGATTCTTTAGGATTAGATTGATATCTAGCACATATTCCAACACTAAATGCAATATCAGGTCTACTAGTAGTTAATTACAAAAGACTACCAATTATACTTCGGTATAAACGAGAGTCTACACTTTTACCTAATTTATCTTTTGAGAGTTTAAGAGTCGTACTCATTTGAGTATCAAAATTTTTACCATTCTTAAAACCAAACTTTTTTACAAGGTTCAATGCATATTTGGTCTGTGAGATGAACATTCTATCTTCAAATTGTTTAACTTGTAATATAAGGAAATAGTTTAGTTCGCCGACCATACTCATTTCAAACTTGGATTTCATTAGATCTGCAAACTCAATAGATAAGTTAGCGCACGTAGATCCATAAATGATATCGTCAACATAGATCTGAACTTATCAGGATATGATCATTATATTTCTTGAAGAATAGAGTTTTATCAACACTACCCATAACAGAATTATGACTAAGTAAAAATTTAGTCAATTTTTCATACCATGCTTTGGGAGATTATTTCAACCCATAAAGAGCATTTTTAAGACGGTAAACATGATTTGGAAGTTTGGGATCTTCAAAACCCTTTGGTTGTTCAACATATACTTCTTTATTTAAATCATCATTTAAAAATGCACTTTTGACATCCATTTGATAAATTTTGAATTTTTTATGGCATGCAATAGAAATAAATAACCTAATTGATTTAAGGTGCACAACTGGTGCAAAGGTTTTATCATAATCAATTCCTTCTGTTTGAGTATACCCTTGTACAACCAGTCATGCCTTATTTCTAATAATGTTTACCATTTCATTAGTTTTATTCTTAAAAGTCCACTTGGTTCTAATCACATGTTTATTAGTAGGTCTGGAAACCAAATACCATACATCATTTCTAATAAATTGATTTAATTCTTCTTGCATGGCATTAATCCAACTTTTATCAGCAAGTGCTTCATTTACATTGCCTGGTTCAATTTGGGAAGTAAAGCAGACATGATTACATATATTTTCTAGTTGTCTTCTTATCTGAACGCCAGTGCAAGGGTTACCAAGTATTTGATTAGTCGGATGGCCTTTGACTAACCTTAACTCGGTATTGTCTGATTTAGATGAAGAGTCAGGTATATTAATCAAATTGACATCATCATCATCATCTTGATTAGGACTAGTTGTAATTTGTTGATCATCTATCACAACATTTATAGATTCTTGTATCACCCCAGTTCTTTTGTTAAGAATCCGGTATGCTCGACTATTTAGAGCATAACTTAGAAATATTCCCTCATTGCTCTTGGCTTCAAATTTTTCCAAATTTTCTCGGTGAAGTAATGTAAAACATTTGCTTCCAAAAGTTCGAAAATATTTAACTGTGGGCTCTTTATTAAACCATAATTCATAAGCTGTTTTGTTTTTAGCTTTTCTAATATATACACGATTTATTATATGGTATGCAGTACTAATAGCTTCAGCCCATAAATTTTTTGGTAGATTCATGCTATTTAGCATTACACTAGCCATCTCTTAAAGAATTCTATTTTTTCTTTCAACAATACCATTTTGTTGAGGTGTTTTTGGAGCAGAGAATTCATGCGATATACCATGATCATTATAGTACTTCTCAAAAATGTTATTTTCAAATTCAGTACCATGATCACTTCTAATTTTGATCACAAATAACTCTTTTTCAGTCTAGATACATTTTAAATTTTTTCTGACCTCATTAAGAGTATCTGATTTTTCTCTCAGAAAGGCTACCCGAGTATATCTAGTGTAGTCATCAACTACAACCAGAAAATATTTCTTTCCGCCTCTACTCTTCGTTCTAGTTGGCTTGACTAAATCCATATGGAGAAGTTTAAGGGGTTTAGCCATGGCTAAGGAGTTCACTTTCTTGTGACTATTAATTTACTTGCCAATTTGACATACGCCACACACTTTTTCTATTTTTTTCAGTTTGGGTGGGCCACGTAAGTGATCTCTTTTACTCAATTTATATAGATCTCTATAGTTTACATGTCCAAGATGTTTATGCCATAGTTTAGTGTCGTCTGTTTAGACCATGTAATATGAATGGTTTGTTGAGCAAGAGTTATCAATTATATCGCAATTTTCAGATGTTTTGTGACCATTTAATATTACATTTCCTTTTTCATTTATAATCTCACATCCGTGATCTGAAAATTTTACACTAAGCTTATTATCACAGATCTGAGATATACTTTAAAGATTGTGTTTTAATCCTTCAACATGCACATTTTCAAAGAGAGGAAAGTTAGGAAGTTGTACATTACCTTGGCCATTTATCTTGCAGTTGCTTCCATCTCTGAATGTAATTGAGCCACTATTTACTTCATTGATGTTTGAGAATATCGCCTTATCACCTGTCATGTGTCTCAAATATCCACCATCCAGGTACCACCTTGAATGGCTAATTGCTTTGAAAGCTGTGTAGGCAACAAAACACTTAACCTTTGGAACCCATTTCATTACGGTTCTAGGTTTAGGAGGATCTCTTATTTTTCGCTGTATTTGGGAGTTATGATTTCTCCTTTTTCTATATACTCCTGTCTTATCCGAGTTGGATTTCAATAGCTCTTTAAGCAAGTCCACAATTTTTTCAGCTAAGGGAGGTTTATTATTCTTTTGATGTTTATAGTTGATGACATATTATTTATTTTAGAGACTTGAAATGGTTTTGAGTTTTTGAATTCATTCTTTTTACAATTTGAATCTCTTAGAGTCTTTCCTTCAGAGTTCGAGGACTCTCCTCTTACAAAGATAGGAGCAGAATCCTTGGTTTTCAAAGAGTTATTTTTAATATAACCCAGACTAGACCTGTCACTACATCGCCTCGATGAGGTTAACAGTTTTTCAAGTTTTTGGTCACCAAGGGCATATTTCCAAGTATCCTTTGAACTCTGAAGGGAAGAAACTTCAAGTTTTAATTTCTCATTTTCTGTTTTAAGTTTTTGCAATTCGGAAGACTTAAAACTTAAATATAATTTTGATTTTTTCAAAACAATCGGAAAAATGAGATTTTTCTAAAACAACCTTTTCAAATTCTACTTTTAGTTTAGCATAATTTTCTTTTTGAATTTTCAAATTGACAGCTATTTTACAACTCTCTCTGTATAGGGCATTATAGGCATCTTGAAGATCATCTTCATTTTCAAGGTCACTTTTTAGAGTTTCATTGTCAGACATATCACAATTCACAACTGTCTGAAGAACTAACTCTTGCTATTGTCATAAAGGCTTTCACATCGTTTGCATTTTCTTGGTCTGATTCATCAGATTTAGAGTTAGTTTTAGACTCTGACGATTCATCCCAAGTAGCTATCATGCCTTTTCTTTTATCCTTTTTAGGACATTTAGAAGCTAAGTGCCCATATTCATAGCAGTTGAAACATTGACTGTCTTTTGTTTTAGATTTCTAAAATTTTGATTTTGATTTTCTTTTATCAGATGGTTTTTGAAAATATGTTCTTTTCTTATTTTTAAAAATTCTATAAAATTTCTTTGCTAACATTGCCATATCATCTTCATTTTTTTCAAAATCAAAATTTGCATTAGTTTCTTTTGAATTAGATTTAGAAGATTTAACAGCAATGGACTTAACTTTAGGAGCTTTGAAATTCAGCTCATAAGTTTGAAGAGAACCAACTAACGCCTCAACTTTCATAACATCAGTATCCCCTAACTCTTGTATAGCAGTAACATTTGAATTAAACCTATCAGGTAGTGATCGCAATATTTTTGCGCAAAACTTGCTTTCAGGGATTCCATCTCTAAGACCCCACATGGAATTTACTTTGTCATTCAATTTTATATAGAAGTCCATAAAAGACTCATTTTCTTCCATACGAATCTCCTCAAATTTGGTTGTGAGGATTTTAATTTTAAATTATTATTATTTTTTACTATAATAGTTCCATCATGTGTCATTTCGAGAATATCGTAGGCTTGTTTAGTTGTATCGCAAGAAATAATTCTTTTGAATTCATTAGGCGATAGAACACAAGTTATAACATTTAAGGACATTGCATTTGCACTGCTTTCACTTTTTTAACCATAGTCCAAAAAACAAATGCGGTTTCTTTCATTGATATGGTTCCATCATTGGCTACTACTTCCATCATTGGAGGGATCTACTTAGTTACAGTGGCTTGCCACACACTTTCATCCAAGGATTTGAGGAAAATCCTCATCCTAGTTTTCCAATATGAATAGTTAGATCCATCAAAGGGAGGTGGCTTGGTAATGGACAAGTTGTCGAAATTTGACATAATAAAGCTCTGGATCTAGCTCAAGGAGGTAAATCCAAAAAATAGAGCAACCCGCTCTGATACCATCGAGAATAAGTGCTGAATATGTAAATAAAACAACGATTTCAATTGCTTGAGTATCGAAACGTTGATTCCAAATAATTCGTAAGACAACCTTTACCTAAAGTTTTAGGAAGGACAATCTTATTTCACGAATTTCATTAAAATCAAAACTTCAAACTTGCAAGAGTAAATTAAAATATTACAACATTCACCACTCAATTGAAATTAAATACAATTATTCACCACAAATAAAATGAAGGCATTCACCACATGACACAAAGGATTATAGTATTTTAGTGCTTAAAGACAAGCACACCTACTCCACTCCCAAAATTACTTCCCTCGTAATTTTGGCTTTCACTATGAAAAGGTTTTCCCAAGTTCACCTTAATAACCTTATACAATTCTTGTGATTTTCACGGGCTATCACAATCAAACCCAAACTGAGATTTTTAGGCCATCTCAAACAAAACCTAAACTGAGAATTTAATAGGCTGTCTCAGAAAAACCAAATAGAGTTTAGAATGTATATTTATTTTCACCGTAGAAGACGTATCAGAAGCTTGTAGCAGAAGAACCTTTTTCTTAAATGCAGATTGTTCCTTGTTCAGTCAGATAGAAAGGGTTTAGGGTTCTATTGATTTTAATTAAGTTCAACCCAAAGGTTACTTGAATCAATTCTCTTAGATCTCAAAAGAAGAGTATTGGTTACTCTCTTTAGAATCAAACTTGAAGTTAAACCCAAAGATTTCAATTGCTTAAGTATTGAAACGTTGATTCCAAATAATTCATAGGACAACCTTCACCTAAAGTTTTGGAAGGACAACCTTATTTCACGAATTTCATTAAAATCAAAACTTCAAACTTGCAAGAGTAAATTAAAATATGACAACATTCACCACTCAACTGAAATTAAATACAATCATTCACCACAAATAAAATGAAGGCATTCACCACATGACACAAAGGATTATAGTATTTTAGTGCTTAAAGACAAGCACACCTACTCCACTCCCAAAATTACTTCCCTCGTAATTTTGGCTTTCACTTTGAAAAGGTTTTCCCAGGTTTACCTTAATAACCTTATACAATTCTTGTGATTTTCATGGGCTATCACAATCAAACCCAAACTGAGATTTTTAGGCTATCTCAAACAAAACCTAAACTGAGAATTTAATAGGCAGTCTCAGAAAAACCTAAAAGAGTTTAGAATGTATATTTATCTTCACCGTAGAAGACGTATCAGAAGCTTGTAGCAGAAGAACCTCTTTCTTGAATGTAGATTGTTCCTTGTTCAGTCAGATAGAAAGGGTCTAGGGTTCTATTGATTTTAATTAAGCTAAACCCAAAGGCTACTTGAATCAATTCTCTTAGATCTCATAAGAAGAGTATTGGTTACTCTCTTTAGAATCAAACTTGAAATATCTGAGATAAAGGGAATTGAAACAAATCTATATAAATTAAATTATAAATACCATTCAATAGCTTGCTAATAACTTGAGCTTCTCTCTCTCTTGCAGAAGGATTTTGATAATTAGCTTGTGTAATTCAGAATGAGAGAGGAACTCAATTTATAGGTAAAGAAGTTGGAGCTTCGGCTAGCCCGAGTCAGGCTTTGACTAGCCTAAGTTTAGCGGATTCAGTTCAACGGACTTCGAATCGCTCATGATAAGATTTATTTAAAATTCGGCTGGCCTGAGGTCAACTTCAGCTGGCCGAACAACCCAGTTCGACTAGCCAAATTTGCCCTTTGGCTGGCCGAATTCCCCCGAATTCCAAAAAGAGTTGCTGTTGGAATTTGACCCGAACTTTCTCGGGCTAGCCGAATTTTAAGCTCGGGCTAGATGACTTTGCAACAAAAATCAGTTGTTGCTTCGGGCTTGAAGTTGGGCTGGCCGAACAAAAAGTTAGGCTAGCTGAATTCCAAGCAAAATAAGCATAAAAATCCAAAATAACACATTTTTGAAACTACCTAGTCCTAAGGTCTTTCTAGGGTTTTATACCACCTGAGATATCTCAAGTATATGTTCTTCTTTGACTTGAACTAAGTCTCGGAACTTCATCTTGACTTTGAGCTTGATCTTTTCTTGAACGTTAGTCGATCTTGAGCTTAATCTTCTCTTGAGTATGGACCAGTCTTGAGCTTAATCTTCTCTTGATCTTGAGCTTGATCTTCTCTTGAACATAGACCGATCTTGAAGATCTATTGTGAAGTTGTTTTGGCTTTACGAAATTTGACAACTAAAGTGTGCTCAACATTTTAACACTTCCATACTTCATCCGCATTAAGGCAAGTTGAACATATATAGGCATGCTCACCTGCGCACGTGCGCACATGCACACCTTTGAACATGTGTCATGGGCTGAAAATCCAAACGGTCCATGTGATGCAGCACCCCATGAAACCCCCAGGTACCAATTTTCACCCTAATCCAAAACTCTAGTGGGCCATATCAAAGAGAGATGCAAATTAAGGGAAGAAACTGCTTTCTTTCGTGAGAATTGGTGTGTAACTGAGATTTGGGCTATATATATATATATATATATATATATATATATAGAGAGAGAGAGAGAGAGAGAGAGAGAGAGAGGAATGCTCACTTGCGCACCATATCTCACAAGAACCCAAAATCTAAACGGTCCACTCAAGGGAGGAAACTGTTTCCTTTTGCCATGGCCCACCAAAGTTTTGGATCATGGTGAAAGTCGGCACCCCAAGCGTTTCATGGGGTGCTGCATCACATGGATGTAGTGTTCAAATTATCTCCGATATTATCTTTATCTCTAGCTCAACGATACCGATACCACTGGTAGCAATACCGATAATGCTGGTAGTATCAGAAATTCCAGGTATTAGCAATGTATTGCTAAGTATTGCCAACGTATCAATATCGCTAATGTAATCGTCAATATTTTCAACTATGTAAATTCTAGGTGTCATTTGTATTGTCAATGCATGAATATTGCCAATGCATTGCCAATATTTTTGGCTATGTAAATTCTAGGTAATGCTTGTATCATAAGTGTATTGATGACAATGCATTGATATCATCAAAATTTTATTTACTAAAAAAAAATTTATTTCAAATTTTTTTTTTTTTTTCATGGGCACATGGTTGTATGTAGTGTTCAATTTGGCATTGATAATATTGATAATATCTCGATATGATCAATATTGCAACATGCGAGATATCGAGACCACAATCTTTCGTTTCCTTTCCAATTGTTGATGATTTCTTTGTAAAATATCATGTGTTGTTGATATTTTGCAATATCAATGGATGTTTAGATGGAAGGTTGGATGGTTAAATAGGCTAGAGGGGATGGTTGGACTGATTTCTTACAACAACACATGCTTTTAAGGTCCCATTAAATGGAAACTTGTCATGTATGCATTCTTTTTTCTTTTTTTTTTCGAAATATTCAAATATGTACATTTTAACATCTCCCAAAGTTTCGTTGAAAATTCCACCGTTTTTCCTATGTTTCCCCACATTTCTGGTTATCAGCGATATTATCGGCGATATCGATATTGTTTCCGTATCCCCAACCAACGAAACTTGTAGCGATACCGATACTTCAAACACTACATGGATGGTTCAGATTTTAGCCTCATATCACAGGGGGTGAGTTCTAAAAAAGTTATTAGGAGTTCTCGTGAGAACTGGTGTGCAGGTGAGCATTCCTCTGTATATAGAGGCATGCACATTTGTGCACGTGCACACCTTTGCACACGTATCATGGGCTGAAAATCTGAATGGTCCATGTGATGTGGCACCCCATGAAACCCCCAGGGACCAATTTTCACCATGATCCAAAACTCTGGCGGGCCATAGCAAAGAGAGATGCAAATAAAGGGAAGAGACGATTTTATTTTGCCATGGCCTACCAAAGTTTTGGATCAAGGTAAAAGTTGGGCCTTGGGGGTTTTATGGGGTGCTGCATCATGTGTACCATTCAGATTTTGGGCTCATATCACGTGTGATGAGTTCTCAAAAAGTTCTCACAAGAACTTGTGAGAACTAGTGCACAGTTGAGCATTGATATATATATATATATATATATATATATATATAAAACATTTAAAAAAAGTGGTAGTGGTTACATGCTATTTTAGATTAGACTCCAAAAGAACATCTATTCATGATGGGGCGCCCCACTTTCATGGTGCAGTAACCTTGTTGGGCAGGTTGAATGCCACATGCCCTTGATAAACCAATCTACGGGTTGGATGGGATACACGCTATACACACCATGCAGCCCCATATGCAAAGTGTTGTAGAACTCGTTTCCTTTTTTTGGTTTTGGGAATCAGAAAGGTTGTAACCATTATTACCAATCAGGAATGATGCTGGATCCTCTACAAGTATTTGTAGAAAAAGCTTTTTCTACAACTCTTATTCAACTACGTGTAGATAGAGATGCAAATCAAGGGAAGAAACTATTTTCTTTTGTCATGGCCTACCAAAGTTTTGAATCAGGGTAAAAGTTGGGCCTTGGGGTTTTATGGGGTGCTGCATCATGTGTACTGTTCAGATTTTGGGCTCACGTCATGTGTGATGGGTTCTCAAAAAGTTCTCATGAGAACTTGTGAGAACTAGTGCACAGTTGAGCATTGAGCTATATATGTATGTGTGTGCCTGCGTGTGTGTGTGGACATTAAAAAAATGTGGTAGTAGTAGCATGCTGTTTTAGATTAGACTTTAAAACAACATCTATTCGTGATGGGGCGCCCCACTTTCATGGTGCAGTAACCTTGTTGGACACGTTGAATGCCACATGCACTTGATAAACCAATCTATGGGTTGGATGGGATACACGCTATACACACCATGCAGCCCCATATGCAAAGTGTTGTGGAACTGGTTTCCTTTTTATAGTTTTGGGAACCAGAAAGGTAGTAACCATTATTACTAATCAGGAATGATGCTGGATCCTCTACAAATAGTTGTAGAAAAAGTTTTTTCTACAACTCTTATTCAACTGCCTGTAGATGTTAACTGTTACTGTCTGTATGGGCTCCACCATAGTGATTGGATGCCCAAAAATGAGTTTTACATAATTAGGAGGTGGGCCATGCCATGAAAACAATGCAAATCCACTCAAAAACATTCAAATTCACGCGATGGCCCATGTGATGGTTGGATTGGCCTTATTTTTGGGGCATCCAACCTTCCTAGTGGGGCGACCCTTCTAAATGGGTTGGATTTCGTACAAAAACCAGTGGGCCCCATGACCAAAGTTGTAGAAGAAGCTTTTTCTACGAAAGTTATAGAGGATCCAGCATCATCTGCAATTCCTAATTAATTCAAGTATTGGTCATATATATAATATTGGGCATATATATACATAAATATATAATACATATTATAATATAATGAGGTTTGGGTATGGGCAGGGAATACCCACACCTAGCCCAATCGGAACTCAAATTAACACCCAAACCTGCAGCCACATCCATTTAGCTGCACCTATACCCAGTCAATGTTGGGCTGGGCTCATGTACTTGTTGTGCATTCCCGGCCTGGCCCAATGCCACCCTTATGTGAGTGATGAGTGGTGTAAGCCATTGCTATGGCCTATTACGAGAGCCCAGGGTAGAAGAGGAAGGTCGATGTCTAGTGGGCAGTCAATGATAAAACTTCTGCAAATCTACCATTTAAAAGCCAAAATCCAAACTCATGGGAAGACTAACTTGATGATGATGATTATGAGACACATATATGAAAGTGCGTGTGTGCATGCATTGGTAGGACTTTTGTACTGATTTACATAAGTTGATTGGCGTTCCAGTGTTTCATGTGATGTAACAATGAAATAAAACAAACATTTGAAATGTAGAACAATTTGAGAATGGGGATAACACTTGCTTTGTGCCATTGAAGATTTCTTGTTGGGTACAACTACTTATCATCATCTAGTGGCATATGAATCTTACATATGAACCTGATTTGATTTTGATGAAATAAAAATTGAAGAATGGCTTCTTTATGAACTCTGCTTGCATGGTTATTACTCCTATACACTATATCTCTCAGTGTGCATCAGTCATTCACATTTGTTGAGATGCTTCTTCCTATGTCGCAATATGAAGATGGCTTTGATAACAAACATCAAATTGTCATTCTTTCAACTTCTTCTTGGGGGTTTGAAATCGGACTTCTTTTGCAGGAAGTGGTCTTTTTCGACCTTCTGTTCATCTTCCAGCATTATGTGCTGTATCGTCCCCTAAGAGAGAAGCCTTCTTCCACAGTTGATGAAGAAATTACAGCCCCACTTGTGAAGTCTTCTGGTTCCTCCCAAGCAGCTGATGTTTAAAGGCAGTCCTGTCTTTTGCGTGGAATGTGGTAAGAATATCAACATAGTTCACATGTCATCTGACATTTTATTCCTGTTTGAAAATCCATATGTTTGCAAAAAGCTGTAGATTTGGTTTCCTGCTTCATCAACTCTTCATATAGTGTATATCATGGACACATTCCTGGGATGGGATGAAATAGTTAAAGAATCATTATACATTGGTGTTTGATATAAGCAAAATAAAGGTGTTTAAAATCGTTCAAGCAGATGTAGAAGAGTATTTCTGGTGACCAAATTGCCAGTACTCACATGTGGACAATATTCGAAGCATCGGTATCGCTACGAGTTTTGTTGGTTAGGGATACAGAAACAATATCGATATCGCCGATAATATCGCTGATAACCGGAAATGTGGGAAAACATAGGAAAAACGGTGAAATTTCAGTGAAACTTCAGGAGATGTTAAAATGTACATATTTGCATATTTAGAAATAAAAAAAATTACAAAAAGAATGCATTCATAACAAGTTTCCATTTAATGGGGCCTTAAAAGCATATGTTGTTATAAGAAATCAATCCAACCATCCCCTCTGGCCTATTTAACCATCCAACCTTCCATCTAAATATCCATCGATATTGCAAAATATCAACAACACATGATATTTCACCAAGAAATCATTCATAACAAGTTTCCATTTAATGGAGCCTTAAAAGCATATGTTGTTGTAAGAAATCAGTTCAACCATCCCCTTTGGCCTATTTAACCATCCAACCTTCCATCTAAACATCCATCGATATTGCAAAATATCAACAACACATGATATTTAACCAAGAAATCATCAACAATTGGAAAGGAAACAAAAGATTGTGGTCTCAATATCTTGCATGTTGCAATATCAATAATATCGAGATATTATCAATATTATCAATGCCAAATTGAACACTACATACAACCATGTGCCCATGAAAGAAAAAAAAAAAAAAAAATTTGAATAATTTTTTTTCTAGTAAACAAAAATTTGATGATGTCAATACGTTATCATCAATGCACTTATGATACAAGCATTACCTAGAATTTACATAGTCGAAAATATTGGTGATGCATTGGCAATACAAATTACGTCTAAAATTTACATAGTTGAAAATATTGACGATTACTCTTGCTCGGGTGGTAAACTCTCTGGAGTTTCAACACCCGGTCAAGGGTTTGAGTATCCATAGGTGGTGAAATTCCACTAGCGTGGGTGTGTGGGGTGTGTGTGCGTGTGTTAAAAAAAAAGGTTATATGTGTTTTAAAAAAAATATATTGACGATTACATTAGCGATATTGATACGTTGGCAATACTTAGCAATACTTTGCTAATACCTGGAATTTCTGATACCATCAGCATTATCGGTATCGCTACCAGTGGTATCGGTATCGTTGAGCTAGAGATAAAGATAATATCGAAGATATTTCGATAATATCGGAGATAAATCGAACACTGGTAGTGATTTATACATAAAAGTAAGAGTGTGAATTTACTTCGGATGGTGATTTCATAGAAGTAGAGTGCTGCTATATGCTAATATATATGCTATGAAGCACTCAATCTTGGTACATGTAGAATGCATTTAAGAGACTCGAATGCAGCATGCCTACTGTGGATGAGGCATACTGTAGATATCAAAGCAATTGGTTAATCCTATCCTCTAATTGGACTAGTTTTGAGGATTCCAATTGGAGGCTAGCATCACCTCATGTGTGATTTTTGGCATATTGTAAGGCCCAACAGATGACTGTTTTGAATCCTGACTAAGCATTTAGCACTGTCTTCCTTCCCCCTTTAGCATTCATCATAACTATTACCATCATCATCGTCTAAGCTCCTAACTAATTGTGGTCGGCTACACGAATTTCGTTTCTCTTGTCTACTTTATTAAGGACCATATGATAGGCCATCAAATATTTTCTTACTACCTCCACCCTCGTCCTTTTGGACCTTTGGCTTGCCCTATCAAAGCCTTCAACTTGAACAGGTTCACTCCTAACCTGTATAGTTTTTGGTCTCCAATATGCACAGGCTAACCATCTGTCTAGTTTTCTTCATCCTATTACTTATGGGTGGTGCTACTAAATTTCCTTGGATGTGTTCATTTCTAATTCTATCATTGTTTTGCCTCACGTCAGCTACACTTATGCCTTTAGCATTAAGAAGGAAAATAAATTATTAGTAACACCATTCTTTTTAGAGCTGAAAGTCGGGTGGGTTCAACCCGACCGACCTGTGACTGACCCGACATTGGGTTGGGCTCAGGCAAGATGTATCTAGTTCCGTCTCGAGCTTGGGCTATACAAACACCAACTTGATAAAATTTTGGTCGGGCTCAGGTAGAGGTCTCGGGTTGCCTGACCCAACCCGAACCCGATCGATATCTAAGTTATAACTTATATTTGAGTGCGGATCATCTGTGTTGAAGGCACAGGCAAGGAATTCTAATACCGTCGCGTCTCATTGGTACACATCATTTCCAATGACTCAACTAGCAAGATACACCGGATTTCTCTCCCAAATAGATTGCGTGCTACACAACATGACTTTTGACGTTTCGAACTTCTCTGGGCCTCATAATTATTTGTGTTTTAGATCCACACCATCCATCAATTTTTACAAATCATTCTAGAGCATGACCCCAAAAATGAGGCACATTCAAAGCTCAAGTGGACCACACCACAAAAAACAGTAGGGATTGAACAAGCTACTGTTGAAACTTTCCTAGGGCCAACCGTGAGGCTTATTTTCCATCTGACCTATTCATTTTCCATCTGACCTATTCATAAGATCACACATACCTGAAGGAAGTTAAAATACAAATATCAGCTTGATCAGAGCCTTTTATGGCCCCAAAAAGTGTTCAATAGTAGCATCAATTCCTATTGTTTTCAATGGTGTGGTCCACTTTAGCTTTGGATCTTCATTTTTTCGGGTTCGTATCCTAGAATGATCTAAAAATTTAGATGGATGGGGTGGATTTTAAAAATACCTTATTGCGGGGCCCATGTAAATTTCACACGTCAAGAAATTCCATTGTTGTGTGGTGTAGGGAGCAGATTAGGTGAGAACCCAACCTCACCCAAGACTTTGCAGCCCTTACCATGGGGCCCACCTTGATGTGCGTATGCTATATCCACTCTGTCCATCCGTTTTTTCATATCATTTTAGAGTATGATCCAAAAAATTAAGAAGATCGAATTATCAGGTGGACTGTAGTCTAGGATAGAGTGGTGATTGAACACCCTATCGTTAAAAACTTCTTAGGACGTGATTGAACACCCTATCGTTAAAAACTTCTTAGGACGCAAATTAATGTTTCCGTAGATTTTTTTTGCTATCCAATCTGTTGATAAGTTCACATAAGCCTGTGGTCAATCACCAATGTTTCCTATGGTATGGGCCACTTGATAATTCGATCTGCTTCATTTTTTGCATAGTACCCTAAAATAATCTGGGAAAAAGGATGGACGGGGTGGACATGGAATACACACATCAAGGTGGCCACCATGGTCAGGGCCGCACCTCTTGGGTGAGGCCAGGGTCTCACCTAACCTGCTCCCATGGAGCATCTTATTCCAGTGGAGAGAAGAAAACTGGAAGTGTTGACGTGTAGAACTTTTGTGGTACCTATCGTAATGTATGTATCAGATCCTTCTTTTCGGTCTGCCCCATCATCTTTTCTTCTTCTTCTTCTACTCCTCTCTCTCTCTCTCTCTCTCTCTCTCTCTCTCTCTCTCCTTTTTCCCTTCCTGAAAGCTAGCGGAAATGACTCAATCATAGGGTCTGCCTTGGGAGAGTGGGTAGGCTAACCCACTCAACTCTTGGAGCTGGGGGTACAATCTAAAGTCCCTGTTTGGTAAACACCTAAAAACGAGTTCATCTCGTTTTAGATAAAATAATAATAATAATAATTATGTCTAATACAGATATACTGTTAACTGAAATGAGGAAAACTCATTTTTACGCGTCTACCAAACAGTGCCCAGGCAAAATTTTAGAGGAAAATGCAGCCTGGATTTCTGCAGGTAAACAGCACTGGTCTGAGCTGCTGCATAGAGAGATTTCTTGATGCCTGCTGACAGGATTTGCATTTCCTTGGGGCTGTCCAGGGCCCTAATTTACCACCACGTGGATAGGCCATGGCCCAAAATGTATTGATCTGATAATCCTAACTCTAGAGAAATTTCAGCCGCTGAATGTGGATTCCTTAGGTCTTTATTTCCTCAACTTTTTAATGACCTTCCATTTTCAGCTGTTAATGCGATGGGTTAGATAATCCGATAAGTGTGAGCCATAGCCAAATGATCTGTTATTCATAGCCAACCATTTAAGTGCCTTATTATTATTATTATTATTTTCTCATGTAAGTGGAAGCTTATTTCTTTGCTCAACTTTTTTTTCCTAACCTTCCATTTTCAGGATGCTAATTCAACAGCTAGGATCATTGCAATCAAAGTTCATTTTACATGTAGGGATCGCGTGTTTGGGCAGTGGGATTAGAAGGGATTAGGTGGGATGGGATTCATATTGTCTTGTGCCAATTCCACTCCATGTTTGGAAGGAACGGAAAAGCTTGGAATTAGATTAGATGGAATTGCATTGGGTCCTGTGCTAATTTTACTCAATGTTAGCAAGTTGTGTAGGTCCCACCATGATGTGTTGGCTATATAACCACACCGTTCACCCATTTTTTGAGATTATTTTAGAGCATCAGCCAAAAAATCAGGTAAATCTAAAGCTCAAGTGGACCCCACCATAGGAAGCAACGGGGATTGAATACTTAACGTTAAAAACTTCTTTGGGGCCACATAAGTTTTGGATCTACCTTATTTTTAGGCCCATGCCATAAAACGAGGTTATAAAACAAATGAACGGTTTAGATATAGCACATGTGTGTTATTCTCAGTAATTTCAAATGATGGTGGTTATATCCATTCAATGTACCACCATATTACCAACAAAGCATGGCATTAATCTTATCCCATGGCAACAGGGGACAATCCCTGCCAGGGGTAACAATTATATTTTTTTGAATCCCATCCCACCTAGTCCCTCCTAATCCCACCGCCCAAACACGCCCTAAGGGGTGCTGGATTAACTGTTGTGATTGATGGTGATCAAGTATGGCTAATTAAACCTCTTGCATTTATTATTATCATGGCTTTTGGTGCTCCCTTTTGGACATTAATGCAACACAGCTGAATGTTTGTACGGTAATTTGTGTGCTTTTAGTTCGTTCTAGTGGGGCCCATGGTTCATTGATTCAAAATTGCTCCGACTATGGATGGTAAATGTGGCCAACCCAACATTAGGTGGCTAGACGGTTAAAAAAGTGGCAGTGTTGAATAAACCAAGAAGAGTCCAAATATTCTACATATAGAACATTCGGGTCATTTGTATAATCCCGACATTATATAGGGCTTTGGTCCTGGTGCACCTACCAACAGATCTCTGCCATATATAACTCAAACGAGTGACAAAGATTCCAGCAATTAGTTTTACAAATTGGGTGTGAACAAAAAAAAAAACAAAAGAAAAAAGAAAAAAGAAAAAAAAAGAATGGGCATGTATGAACGCGGCTGACAATTATTTCCTTTGAAATTAGGAAAACTTTGATATATTGGTAGAATATGGTAATCACTGTGCGTTCAAGCTGTTCTAAAACCTGCATATTCAGTGGGCTCCACGTAGCTACATATGTTTGAACATATGTGATATTTTCCCTAGAAAGCAAAGTTTTATTATCCTAGGTTGAGTTTGGTTGTCTTAACATTAGAGCTTATTATTATTATTATTATTATTATTATTATTATAACAGCAACTTCTTTATTTGGGATGTGTTATTGTAGAGGTCAACTGTTCACATTTTACATGCTCGGCCTAACGTTAGAGCAATCTAAATTTTGAGCCATATATGTATAGTGAGGACAACCCAATAAATATACGTGAATAACCCCAGCCAAAAGGCGAGCATCACTCTTAAAATGATTGGATTGTTGTTCATTATTTCTAACCGTGCTTTTCTTATTGACCTGATTTTTTAGACGCCCAAAGCTCAGCTGCGCACCAGTGCGCTTCTTGCAAGGAACTCGTGCGAACATTTTTAGAACCCATCACACATGATGTGTTTCCAAAATCTGAACGGTCCACATGATGTAGCACCCCACGAAACCCCTAAAGCCCAACTTTTACTTTGATCCAAACTATGGTGGGCCCTGAAGAAAGAAGACAGTTTCCTCCCTTGATTTGCATCTCTCTTTGCTCTGGCCCACCAGAGTTTTAGATCAGAGCGAAAATTGGTCCCCTAAGGTTTCATGGCATGCTGCATCAAATGGACCATACAGATTAGATGCCCATGACACGTGTACAAAGGTGCGCATGTGCATAGGTGAGCATGCTTCTTTTTACACAGGGCATTGGACAACAGGCCCCACCTAATGAATGGTCAAATTTTCACCTGTATATTGTTGATGCATAAATTTGGTTAGCCTTCATTGAACCTTCATGTATTTGCACAAGGGACGGACAAAGAAGACCTTGGCTAGTATAGGGGACCCTTCGATGCCTAAGTCAATTAGAGAATTCGGGTCTAGTCGAGTGAAGGGTTTTAAGCTAGAGATTGTGCGTACTTTTCACCATTAGAGACCTCTCTATTTATAGCTTATGAGAAGCGATAGCATGGAATGGATCTTCCGTTTTGGTGGGCAGTATTGTAGGCAAAATCGGATCTTGGATTAATAGGATGATACTTCGAGATCCCTGGTGAGGATCCTAGGATCCTGAGTATGTTGAATATATTCTCTGAGATCTTAGGAGAAGATCTCGGACGGATCTCTCTTAGATGGGATTAGAAGGCCGACCTAGATGATGTGGACCTGAGCCATACTGACTTGGCTTCGACTTGGATTGTGTCGAGCTGCCTTCCTAGTCAAATAGGAGAACATGGGCTCTTGACGAACTGTGGAGATCTTCGAATTGATGGAGGTGGTGCTCTTGCGGGCATGTTACTCTGCCTCGAACCAAGAGTAGGAAGCCGACCCTTGTGGAATCCGAGCTTCGTGTTGGTCTTTCACGAGGCCGAGCTCACAATGTTCCGACTTGACCTCTCATTATAGGTCGGTCCATTTTTCCCATAATAGTAAGCTCCCTACTTCCAAGTCGGTAGAATAGGCTTGAGAAGTAGGTCAGACCCGGTCAGGTCGAATTGTTATTGCTTGGGATGCCAGGTCGTCTCGCCATTAATGCTGAATAAGGCAGCATGTGCAGGTATTGAGGCATTCCAGTAATCATAGTAAGACACTCTGGAGAAAGCGTGCCACGGTTCGAGGTCACGTGGGTTGTCAGGGCGCCTTTTCGGCGCCAGGCGAATGAGGCAATGACGCATGGCCTGACCTTGGTCATGGAGTCATGTGGCAAGTGGGAGCGCACCATGTGTCAAAACAAAAGAGCTGAGGAGCCGCTTTTCGGCCGTGCATTGATTAGGAGCAATAAATGCTTGTACACGTGGCTCCCCTATAAAAGGGGACGCCCTAATCGTCGGGCGGGGTTGTTTGCCTTTCCATACTATCGTGCTCTTCCTTCTTCCTTCGCGTCAAACAATTTCCGGTGACTCCATTTCTGACATCTGTCTCAGGTGATGCTGCCCTTCAGTGAGCCCCATTCCTGCCTTCCCCTCCCTTCCCCTTTATTTTCTTTTTCTTTCCCCTCGTTTCCGGCATTCTTGGGCCCACAACCATGCCAGAAAACTTCAGGCTCATGGGAGGGGACCCTAGGTAGTGATGGCGGAACAGAGAATTTGTGCCCCATGTTGAACCCACCATCACCCCTAATGATGATGAGTGACGTCGATTTTCGGACGTTGCAGGCTTCGCAGGTGCTCGAACAGTCCCCGGCGGAGCGGCCCGCTGAGTTGGAAGAGGACCTCCCAGTGACGGAGGAGGATTGGGAATCCCTGTTGGAGTTGGAGGAGAAGGGGCCTGTAGAGTCCATCTTGAGGGAGGCCGACCTAGTGAGGATCAGGTTGGAGTACCATATCCCAGAGTTCGTGGTACTCTAAGCTCCCTCACTGAGCGAGATTCTCGTGGCCATTTTCCAGGTTGTCCTCTAATGCAGCTTCAAGCTTCCTTTCCAGAGGATAGTGAGGCGAGTACTTGCGCATCTGGGGTTAACTCCAGGACAACTATTCCCCAATGCTTAGAGAGCGTTAGTGGGGTCATTCGTCCTTTGGTCTAAGCTAGACCAACCCGAGCTGACCATGGACGAGTTTCTCCACCTATACCAAGTGAAATCCAACCCTCTACATGAGGGTTGGTATTACTTCTCTGCCTATAGGGGGACTGGCAAGGCCTTGATCACGGATGTCCCGACCTCCAACAAGAACTAGAAGAACAAATGGTTCTGGGCGTTGGGAGATTGGGAAGTGCTAGGATTGTCTGGGCTTTGCTCTTAGGTCCCGACTTTCTTCTCTACACCAGGTTGGTATTGTCAGGACTTAGCTTTCTTTTTTTCTTTTTTACTTAGTTGTTCTCTGTATCCTAATTTAGTATATCTTCTCTGCAGTTCTTCCCAAGTACCCTATCGTGTTAAGTTCGGAAGCTCTTGCTCGAGTCGCTGGAGCAAGGTCGGTGGAGGCCGAGCTGAGATCCTGGAGGGAGCTTCTCGCAGTCAAGCTCTTGCTTAAATCAGGTCTTGACTCCACCTTAACAGGTATAACTTTTGTTTGTTTAGGACTTAGCGTACTTCGTGGATTTTTCGCTAACTGTTCTCTTACCGTGCAAATATGCCTGAGGCAAGGCCTTTAAAGCACACGACACCTCCTCCAGCGGAGCTATCACATAAAAAAGAAGAAGAAACCTACCTCCAAAAGTAAGGGGAAGGTCAAAGCTTCATCTTCTGCAGCTCAGGAGGTTGTGGAGAATGTGTCGGCCCCGACTTCTACTGTTGTCGTGATCAAGGAGACCATTGGGTCGGCTCCTCTTGCTAAAGCTCAGGTTGCTAGGCGAGCAGTTACGGAGACGACCAAACTTCCTATGCCCCAGGTGTGAGCCTCGTATCCTAGCCCGTACCGTTTCGTAGGCTTTCGCAGTCCTCCCGGTAGAATTTCGACGACCCGCAATCTTTTATCGGGGTTTGCGTGCGATCCTGAGTCGTGTCCTATATATCAGAGTCGGCTCGACTTGACACTTGTACCCTTGCGACAGCGCCGTGGCCGTGGTTCCGACGCCGCATCTCGCACGCTAATGCGATACCCAAGCTAGGAGATGTGGGCCTGTGTTCATTCCAAAGAAATGTCGTGTGTTGTGAATTCCGAGAGAATCTCTACGACCTATCCCATCAATTAATCAATCAAATAAACACCCTGTCTCAAGCACATCACCCATATCCAATGCCACCTCACCCCCTCACGAGTCAAGTCTCTCTCACCCCACCCATCCCTCTTTTACCCAAATTTCAAACAAACCCATACCTCTCCATCCCCTCCTTACAACACCCACCCATCCCTTATCATCCCATCTCCTCTCATTCTCTAAGCAATCTCCCAACTCCCAAGAGAGCTTCCAACGTCCAAGCTTTCCCAAAGCCAAGTGTGGCCCACTTTCCTACCCTCTCATCTCCCATCTCAACCTTCCATTCTTCATTAACCTCCATCAAGATCAAAAGACAAGGAGCATAGGAGTCCAAGGAGCTAAAGTAGATGGTTGATAGGTGGGTGATCCACTGTTGATTTCGATTTTTTTAAAGGGCCCACTTATTGTGGGACCCACTTGATGTATGCATTGTATAAGAGAGGGGCCCATAGTGGCGGGGTCCCTCCATCTCACCGTTTCTCTCTCTTGCTCTCTCTCTCTCTATCTCGTATGGATGATGGTGTGTGTGTGTGGCCCACCATGAAGCATATATCTTATCCATGCCGTCCACTTTCGTGAGACCCACCTGATGGAAGCGTTGGACGGAAGGAAGGAAAAATACAAATATCAGCTTGATCCCCTCAAGTGGCCCACTAGACGTGGGGCCACCATGTTGCATGAGATTTATCCACACCATCCAGCATGGGCGATGTGAATGTGAATAGGGTGGTGCATGTGTCCTGCATCCGGACCGTCCAGGCCTGGATATATATATATATATATATATATATATATATATATATATATATATATATATATATATATATATATATATTACATTGCATTGAGTATATAATATATAATATAATATAATATAATATAATATCTGGGTGGGCCATTCCCACATGGGACCCACTTTTAAGGTATGAACATCAGACGGTGCCATGAGGCCTGATGTATGTGTTTTATCCACATCGTCCACAACACAGGATGGTGGGATCCCACATGTGCAGCTGTTGTACGTCTAGCAGCAGCAACGTGGGCCACACAGTGAGGTATTTGTTATATCCACACCGTTCAATGTGTGGCCCAATTCCATCAGCCAGCTGCTGCATCATAGCAGCAAATTCTGTGGGTCCCGCTGTTGTATGTGTTGCATATGAACCGTTCATCCTTTTAGCAAGCACATCTCAAGGTGTGAGACTAAAAATAAGAAAGATCTAGTAACAAGTGGACCACAACAGAAATAGTAGGATTGAACGTCTACCATGGAAACCCCTTTTGGGTTACAGAAGTTTTGAATTAATATGATATTTGTTTTTCCTCTAAGTTCAGGTCTTTATGACCTTATGAACTGACTGGATGGAAAATAAATGCTTTAGTGGGCCGTCTTACTTTTAACAGTGGGAATCAGTATCACCACTGTTATGTGTGGTATGGTCCAGATGATCTCTTGATATGATTCATATATATATATATATATATATATATATATATATATATATATATATATATATAAAGTTGTATCAAAGCCAATCTTGTAAGCAGTTATATTTCTATTTAAATTTGTATTTAAAGTTGTATGTTTTTAAAGTTATATTTGTGTTTACGCAGTTTGTATTTTCAAACCTTTGCGATTTAGATTAATTCCTTATTCTGTACTTCGCTTGAAGTTAAAAGAGGTTCGAGGCTTCCTTGTCGTAATACCCTCTAGTCATTAGCCAGTGGTGCATAAGACTGTTTTTGGGAATTCTATTATTGACAAGCCACTCTTTTAATTAAAAGTTAGGATATGGAACCAGGAAGAAAATCTCTTTCTGAAAGGTCTGCTAAATATTCAAAATTAGATAGATCTAATAGCTCTGCTTCTGTTAGCCAAAATACTACTACCCCTTCTAAAAGTTTAAAATCCAAAATAACCAGATGGTTTTCTACCCAAAGTAATTTTGATTCAGAATCTGCAAAATCAAGCAAAACAATAGAATCTACTAGCATTGGCAAGACAGCCTTTGCTGAGACGATGTCTATTAAAAATCTAGAAGAAATTCGATACTCAGATATCGAACAATCACTCCAAAATTGGAACTTACCACAAGTTCCTACAAATGAAATATACATTGAGGGATCTTTCCAAAATGATGAGTCACTTGAATCTGATTTCATCATCAAAACTGTTGAACAAACAATTCCTATATCTCACCAAAATGAAGATTTATCTTTACTCTCTGTTCGAGAAATAATTCAAAATTCTTCTAAATACAATTACCTTCATCTAGGGTTTGTTCAGGTTGCTGTAAAACCATTAACTCGATTGGGTTTACAGACTTCTTGCCTGGTGACTTTAAGAGATAAAAGACACCTTGCCTTTAATGATTCCTTAATTGGAATGGTTGAAGCAACCCTTACTGATGGACCTGCATATTTTATATGTATCCCAAACTATGCTGTATCTTTAACAGATAAGCATTTATCAAGATTTCTAAGATTAGGAATCTATACCTAGGGATTTAATATGTTATCAGGAAGCGAAAATATTACGATCACATATCGTATATATTACAAATTAATGAAAACAAATGCTCCAGGGACAGCCTATGAAGACAGGGTTAAAGGTTTAACTACTCTTTTTATGGCTAACCTAAACCACAATATTGTGGTTCCCAAAAGAATTAAATGGGATGAAATCAATATTGCTAAATGGCATATTGAAGATGCCCATGAAAAACTTCCAAAAGAAATAACTGAACCAGATATTATACAAGTAAATAATGATGGTTCTGTTGATATCCTCTTTTCCAAATATTCTAAAGAATCAAGTTCTTCTTTTCAACCTACTTCTTTTCCACAGCCAAATTCTATTCCAAAAACAGTCCCTACTCATGTTTTTAGTCCTCGATACCAAGAGGATGAATATAACCCCACGGAAAGTGATTTTATACCTCGAGTAAATGTCATTTCCTCTGGATCCAACCTTCCAAAATCATTTGCTATAGATACTGAATATCTAAAGCAAGATTTCCAAAAACATCCTTTAACGAAATGGTATTTTAAAAATATACCTGAAATAGTTAAAAAGGATCTTAAAGAAAAATGGTATCTTCACATGGAAACAGTGAAAGAAACTATCCCTTTCTTTACATGGTTACATACTGAACAAATTCCAACTCCCTCAAAGGAAATTCTTATGCTCCAAAATCTCACAAGAAAATGGGAATCTCAAGCAGGAAATCAATTAAACCAAACTTTCCCTCCATTCCAATCCATCAAAATATCTGGTACTATAGCATCCCCTATAAAAATAGGAGAAAAATTTCCTGCAGATAGACCAGTTACTCCAAAAGATTTAGCCCCTATAGTTGAACAAAATAACTATACGAACACTTTTCTTCATACTCTTGGAGAACAAATGAATTTGAATAAAATACCCTTCTCCCCAGCATCTTCTTCTTCATCTCCAATAGAGCAACGAAAAACCTCTGCTTTCTTCTTACCTAAAGAAGCTGCTAAGCCAGCATTTCCAAATCCAAATTCACGATCAGATTTTATATCTGAATTAGCCAAAGAACTGGAAAAAGCAAAAAATCCTTCTGTTAATGTTCTTTCCCAAGAATTTCAAGAATCTTCTGAAATAAATAATCAACTCCAACAAATTCGTCTAGATTCTACTTCTGAATCTGACAATGACGATGAACAAAGCGATTCAGAATCTGGTTCTTGTACCGATCCAGACCTTGAGCGAATAAAAGGTCAATTTATTGAAGCAAGAAATCTTCCCCAAATTCAAAGCATTGTTAAACCTACTAAACAATATTACCAAAGACCTACTCCTGTTGATCTTCAGATAGAAGAACAACAAACATTCTCTAGACTCCATTTTGATGGAAACCATCTTTATGAATGGAATCTAGATGGTATGACTGAATACCAGATTCTTCAGTTATGCAACCAAATGTTAATTTACCAAAACGCTTGTTTAATTTACCACCATACAATTGCCAATATTGCTAGTGCTATTACGCAAGGTTTTACTGGCCAGTTATATGGATGGTGGAATTCCTTTCTTTCTCAAAATCAAAGAGATGAGATTCTTTCTGCTGTTAAAATGGATGCTCAAGGAAATCCCATCCTTGATGATAAAGGGAATCCAATTGATGACCAAGTTATTAGTCTGCTTGTTAATATAATCCAACATTTTGTAGGATCGACCGATGATGTTTCTGAAAAGAACAAAGAACAATTAATGAATCTTAGGTGTAAAACCTTAACTGATTTCCGATGGTATAAAGATGTTTTTCTCTCCAAATTATACAAAATTACTTCCTGTAATGATGTTATATGGAAAGAAAAATTTATACTGGGCCTTCCTCCTTTGTTCTCAGAAAAGGTCAAAGCTAAACTAAAAGATTTAAATTTCGGTATACTAAATTATAACCGGTATACTTTTGGTGAACTCATTCAAACAATTTGCCAAGTCGGTTTAGGAATTTGTACCGAAATGAAACTCCAAAAGCAATTAAAGCGAGAACAATCTAATGGCCGAAAAGAATTAGGTACATTTTGTTACCAATTCGGATATGACCCCATCGTTTCTCCTTCTACTCGAAAACACTCTAAATCCAAAGCTTACTATCCTCCAAAATACATTAAAAGAAGAAATAGGGATAATCTTCCTAAAACCTACTCAAAACCAAAACCCAAACCCAAGTATTCAAAACAAAGAAGAAATTCTTCTCCCAAATGTTATAAATGTGGCCTTCCTGGTCATTATGCAAATAAATGCTTTAAAAATACTCCAAAACGCCGAGTCAGAGAAATTGCTGCTGAACTTCCCTTTGATTCTTCTGATAAGGAAGAGAATCAGCAATGTAAATGTAAATTCTCTGAAGAAGACTCACATCATTCTTCTTCTACTTCTTCCAAACCAAACGTCATGGTGATCACTGCCAAAGATCAATTGATTCTTGAACTCATTAATCAAGTCCATGACCCTGAGGAAAAAACGAAATATCTTAAACAGGCCCTTGATCAGGCTTTAACACCTGAAGTCCCTAAAGAAAATTCTAGAAATAACTCAATGCCTTTCCAAAAAATTGTTGCTAATACATCCATGCTTGATGTGTATCAACGCCTTCAAAATCATCGTAACATTTCCCTAACCCAGATTAATTTGCAAGACCTTTATAAGGAAGTAAATATCCTTAAAAAGGAAATTTCTACTCTCAAAAAGCAAGTAGAAATCTTGCAATCTATTTCTCCAGATGAAGAACTAAATGATCAAATTGAAAACTATATTAATCCAAATATTGTCAATTCTTTGACAATTTACCAATTCCAAAAATGGTATACTCCTATTACCATTACGAATCAAAATTTTAAAAAAGATGTGATTGCCTTAATAGATACAGGGGCAGATGTAAATTGTCTCAGAGAAGGACTGATTCCTACTCAATATTGTGAGAAGACAAATTATACAATTTATACTGCTAATAGCCAAGAATCTCATATTGAATACAAATTACCAAATGTTCATATTTGCAAAAATGGAGTGTGTATTCCACTCACTTTCATCATTGTTAAAAACCTCCAACAAGATGCCATTCTTGGTACTCCTTTCATCCTAAAAATACAACCCTTTACTACCACTAGTAAAGGAATCCGAACCAGAATAAATTCAATAGACTTATTCTTTGAATTCATTAAACCACCTCAACATGGTTTAATATCGGAAGTTGTTAATTGTGTTTCCAATAAGGAGACCCAAATTCATTTCCTAAGAAATGAAATTTCTCATCTTCAAATCCAAAAACAACTTCTACACCCAAATTTTCAAAAGCAATTATCAAAATTCCAAAAAACTTTAGAACATCTTTGTTCTGAGGTTCCAAATGCCTTTTGGCATCGAAAAACTCATTTAGTTACTCTACCCTATATAGAGAATTTTAATGAAGCTCACATTCCTACTAAAGCTCGCCCTTCCCAAATGGATGCCCGACTTCTTAAACTCTGTGATGAAGAAATCAATTCTCTTCTCCAAAAAGGTCTTATAACTCCCTCAAAATCCCAATGGAGTTGTGCTGCTTTTTATGTGGAAAAAGCTCCTGAGATTGAAAGAGGTGCTCCTCGACTTGTTATAAATTACAAGCCTTTGAACCAGGTTCTAAAAACAATCAGATATCCAATTCCAAATAAAAAAGATTTATTAAATAGATTGCATAAAGCCAATCTATTTTCAAAATTCGATCTCAAGTCAGGATTTTGGCAAATCCAAATTCATCCTAAAGATAGATACAAAACAGCATTCACTGTTCCCTTCGGATATTTCGAATGGACTGTAATGCCTTTTGGCCTAAAAAATGCTCCTTCTGAATTCCAAAACATTATGAATGATATCTTTAATCCTTATAAAGATTTCATTCTCTCATATATAGATGACTTACTCATCTATTCCCAAAATATAAATCAACATTGGAAACACTTAGAAATTTTTAAATCTGTTATTGAAAGAAATGGTCTTGTCCTTTCTTTAAGAAAGATCAAGCTCTTTCAACCAGAAATTCAATTTCTAGGATTCAAAATCTCAAAAAATACAATCAGGCCAATCCAAAGAGTCATTGAATTTGCAGATAAATTTCCTGACAAAATTACTGATAAAAAACAACTCCAAAGATTTCTTGGATGTTTAAATTATATATCTGAATTTTATAAAGATTTAGCTAAAGACAGAGCTCTTTTACAAAATCTTTTAACCAAAAAACCAAAAACTATTTGGTCAGAAGACCATACAAATGCTCTCAAAAATATTAAATTGAAAGTCAGACATCTTCCTTGTCTCAATCTTTCAAACCCTGATTTTCCAAAAATCATCCAGACTGATGCTTCCGACATCGGTTATGGCGGAATTCTTTTACAAAAAGATTCAAATAACAAAGAGCAACTTGTTTGTTTTACTTCTGGTACTTGGAACCCAACTCAACAAAACTACTCTACCATTAAAAAAGAAATTTTATCAATGGTTTCTTGTATCCAAAAATTCCAAAGCGACATTTTAAACCAAAAATTTATTCTTCGTGTCGATTGCCAAGCTGCCAAAGAAGTTTTGAAAAAAGATGTGAAAAACCTAGCTTCAAAACAGATATTTGCTAGATGGCAAGCTATTTTATCCATTTTTGATTTTGATATCGAGTTTATCCCGGGAAAAAAGAATTCTTTGCCTGATTTTTTATCTCGCGAATTTTTACAGGGAAAACTGAATCGAGATCTACCCCAAAAACTCCAAAATGCCACAAAAGGCCAAAAACAAGGGAAAAGAACTAATGGAATTAGAAATCAAGAATTCCTTCTTTCCTCTTCTCCAGACTCCTCTCCAGATCGGAGAACAGAAAAAACCTTCAATCCAAATTGTCCCAAAGGATCCATTTCAAACAATCCAAAATCCTCCAAAAACAGCATTTATACCAAATACCAAAAATCCCGAAGAATACAAACCAAAAGGAAAACATAGGGTATTAACCCTAGATCCAGAATTCTCCAAACTTCCAGAAGAAATTCTCATTCAAAAACTTTTTCTTCCAAATAATCATTTTAACCCAAGACAGCCAAATTTCTCTAGAAACTTCTATGAAGCTATTCTGATCCAAACCAAAAGTGCAATTTTTGAGCATCGCACTAACCAAAACCAAAAAGAAATTTCATTTTCCAAAATGAAAATCATCAACATCATTCTCCAAAAGGAATGGGGAGATTCTCTTTCCCAAGTCCAACATATCCATAGTCCTGATGGAAAGTCTCATTCTTTTTCCTATTGGGATTATATGGTTGCATGGAAATATGCTCTTTTATTCCAAAATTCTGAAAATAGCCATTCGTGGTTTTTAAATTTTTCAAGACCATATACCAAATCTATCCCATCATGGTTTTATACTCAATGGTGGATTTTATTTGGTGGCCATTCAAACATCTTGCCAGAAAATTTACTTTCTCATTATTCACATCTTGAGAAAGCTCAAAATCCTGAATATCCAGGATTTTGTCTAATGCAATATTATGCTAAACATGGGATTCCATGGATTCTCCAATGGAAATATGAAGTTTTACCCTCTGAATATCAAAATGCCAAAGTCTTATTCCAGTCCACATACATCAAGTGGTGGAATAAATTTGATTGCTCCATTGTTCTCGAAGCAACAAAGAAGCAGGCTTCCTCCAAAAAATTGCCAAAGACATTCAAAGAGGCTATTATAGCATCTCCTCCAGATGAAACAGCCAAACTAAAGAAAGAGCTGAGTGCACTCAAAGCTGCATTCATTGCTTTTCAAGATCAAGTATCTAGCCGACAAGGATCAACTTATGTGGAATCCGAAGAATCTTCAACAGCTGCTCCTGATATTGATCTTCATCCGGATGATCAAGATGTATTCTTCTAAAAAAGTTTTGAGAAATTCAAAATGCAATTTCTTTCAAAACATGAAGCCAAATTAAAGCCAAATTGAAGCGCCAAATTAAAGCCAAATTGAAGCCAAATCCAAATGCAAATTGAAGCCAAATCCAAATGCAAGCCAAATGCAAGCACCGACAGTCGAAGCCGAAGCCAAGCTGTCTCCGCTATCTTCCAAAAGACACGTCAGAAAACTCCAAACGAGCTACTGTAGCGAATCTACAGCAGCACGCCTTTCACTGTAGCACTTTTACTATTCACTTTCCAGAATAGTAAAACCATACAGTGCCAAAACCAGTTACTGTGCGCCCACAGTATCATTCCCCCTGTTTTGTAAATCCGCTTTGTAATAGTTCTTTTCCAAACTCTATATAAGGAATGTAGTATTTGAGTTGTAAGCAGGAATTCGAATAGCGAATTCAATGTTTAGTCCAAGAAAGGGCTTGATTAGCAAACAATTGTGAGCCTTCTTAATTTCTCTTTGTCTCTGGTTTTTTCTTTTTTCCGTTTTTGTGTGACACTGCTGCTCGCAAGAAGATCCTGGTGAAAGCATAATACTCTAAAATGATCTCTATTGATAGATGAATGGGGTAGCGGTATGGCCCATTAATGCGGCCCATGTGATGTATTTTGGGGCCCATTCGGTGAGGCCCGATGCGATGTATTTTGGGGCCCATTCAGTGAAGCCCGATGCGATGTATTTGGGGCCCATTTGATAAGGCCTGATGTGATGTATTTTGGGCCCATTTGATAAGACTCAATGTGATGTATTTTGGGCCCATTTGATAAGGCCCGATGTGATGTATTTTGGGCCTATTTGGTGAGGCCCACTGTGATGTGTTTGGAGCCCGTGGAGCGTGGCCCATTGCGATGTGTATTAGGCTCATGTTATGCGGCCCATTGTGATGTGTATTAGGCCGATGAGTGGGGCCCATTGTGATGTATTTGAGGCCAATGAGTAAGGCCCAATGAGATATATTTTTCGGCCCATATATTGCGACCCATTTCATATATATGGGCCCATGTATCGTGGCCCATTGTGATGTATTTCTAGCCCATATATCGTGGTCCATTTTGATATATTTCCGGCCCATAAGTGAGACCCATCATGATGTGTATTAGCCCTTGAGAGAGGTCCATGGTGATGTACATTGGGCCATTGTGTCAGGTCATGACCCCACTATATGTTTGGCCCTATGAGGGCCACTTCTTGAGAGTAATGTTGGTTAAATGTCCACATTGATGGGCAATGATGGTTAAATATCCACATTGTGACTTTCCCTTAGGTCGATTGTATAGGCCGATTATCGAGGCCGATTATTGACGTCGATTATTGGTGTCGGTTTTCGATACTAATTATGAGTATGTGACAGCATAGCATCATAATACATGCTCATACGCATCATCTGCATGTTTGTTATGAGATGTGATTGACCATTGCATATGTCATTGGGCAAGTTACTATGAGACTCCCTGATAGGCGGGGATTATCTCACATGAGCGCATGGTATGCGCAGGATTGATGCATGACTGGATTGTATGACTTATGCATCTTACATTGTGTGTTGTGATTACTGTACGCCCTAACGACATCAGGGTCGTAGCCTCCACAGGCATATCGCGGATGGCTAAATGGGACACCGAAAATCTGTTCTAGCATTGGGCTGCCATAGATGGCCCTGGGTGAAAATCCCTAGACCCTCTTGGTACCAGAGGACGCTCTAACGTCTAGACCGAGTGGATTACATGAGTGCTTGAGTGCCGAATACCAGTAGGCCGCGTCTCCCACTGTGTCGTGATCGGTTGGAAGGGGGTGTAGCCTTATTCGTCCAATTTAGTGGGCAAAACTAGGCTGAGTTTGACCAGCTCATAAATGGATCTGCTATCGACGTGTCGGATAGATATTGGCTGACTACTGGTCAGGCGGATAGTGAAGTCTCTTCCACTCACCTGGTTGCGCGTAATGGGGCGGCAATCTGGTTTGGAGTGTACTAGACCCCAGTGATGATCTCAGAGATGTATAGTACTGATATGTGGACTTATTGAGCAGGAGTTGCATACTCATTCATTCATTCAATATGCACTTGGGCTGGTGGTGCGCAACTAATTGTTGTCTACCTTCACAATGGCAAGGATTTCGGTTGGGGCGCGCGACTAATCTGAGATCAGGAGTTTACCACATTGAGTCTGACTATCCAAATTTAGGTATGAGACTGGTTTGGATAGAAGTTCCTTGTGGTGGACCCCGTAGCCTGCGATACTACGTATTATCATCCCGACTTCACATTCCATCTTGGTCATTTCATTCATATTGCATATTGCATTGCATCCTGTAAGTGCTATGGTTATTTGCTCCTTTTGATTGTCAAATTTTGTAGTGCCAAAACCACAATTTGTGTCTTGTGTAGCACATTGATATCTATGTTCAAGGCAATGCATCACACGTATAAGGACAATGCTTTAAGTCAAGAACAAAGATCTACTTCATGAAATGCAAGATCAAGTACATTAATTCACCTTTAAGCATCAAAGTTTAATGATTTTAAAGTAACATCAAGACTCAAAGTGAAGCACGATTCAAGTATTACAGAGTTAAGCTTCAAAAGATCTAAGTACAAGCATCATGAACTTCTACGATCGTCTATCATCTGAAGAAAATAAGGTTCAATGTTCATACTTCATGGTTAAGGTATAAAAGACCTTAGATTAACCTTAGGGTAGGTCATTTCGGATACATAAGTCAATTGCTTATTTTATAAGTGTTTTGGTTTGTTCTACGACTAGTCTTGGACTCTGTTCGACTAGTCCTAGCACTGGCTCGACCAGTCCAAGAAATTCCACGACCAGTCCTAAGTTGTTGCAAATTTTTGTAATTTTTTGGTTGAGGTACAACCAGTCCCGGAGTCTGTTCGACCGGTCGTGTGAACAGTGCACGACTTGTTCATGACCAGTCCTGCAACTTTAACTCAAACTCCAGCAACTATTCATGGCTCCTCACAACCAGTCGTGGGCAGGTCACGACTAGTCGTGGAGACCATACGACTGGTTGTGAATTGCCTACGACCAGTCATGAAACGGTTTTATCTGATCACACTTAAAATTTCAAAAATCTGTTCGTCCTACGACCAGTCGTAGTGTCCACAGGACTAGTCGTAGACTTAATTTCTGCAACTATAAATAGAGTACGATTATCAGAGTTTGATATCCAATTCAAGTAAAATTAAGGCATCACTCTGAGAGATAAGTTAGTATTCATTTTAAGTTAAATTGTGCTCATTTGATATTCTCTTTTTATTAGCTTTTTATATTTGATTTTCTTTCTGCATTCCAATCTGATTTGAAAGAGGAATTGTGATATTCCACTTCTTAGAATCAAAATCAAATAGAGCTAGCCCAACTTGATTTAATTTAAAATCAATTAAAACCCAGAACCATTTCAAAGTGAGTATTGGACATTGAACTTTTAGATTCGAACTTCTACTCCGACTTGGTTCTTCCGAACTGCAACAAAAAGAGAAATCCAGGTATTTTACATTTTTGCAAATCTTCTGTTTTTGGTTTCTTTTGAGATTGAGCCAGAAAAATCTCATTGTGTTAGTTATCTGAGGAGAGCCATAAAACTCAGAGTGGGGTTTTTTGAATTGTGTAAGCCCATTAGAAAGACACAATTGTGAGGGTTTTAGGTGAACCTGAGAAAAATCTATTTCACAGGGAACGCTAATATCCACTGTGTGAGGATAATAGGAGTGGAGTAGCAAGCTGTGTGGCTGTTGTTTAACAGTTGGTGTACACACAGGCGGACCACTATAACTCTTTGTGTTTTGTGGATGTATGGTTTATTTTCTATACCTTTAATCATTCAATATTTTGGAATGTATTTGTGGATGTGAATGTTGTAATCTTCTACATTTCAAGCATTGTGGGGAGTGTTATAATAGATTAGATTTCATTTCCTTGTTATTTATTTAATTATTTATTCCTCTGTATCAAGTTTGAGTTTTTGATACAAAGATCTTTCTAGGAATCAGGTTGTCCTACCATAAACCTTGGTTTTTGGTGTAAGGTTGTCCTTAGAACAACATTTGAATCAATCTCTCAATACTCATAAATTTGAGGTTGCTTTACATTTCAGTATTGTGAATTGATTATAGTGATATCTTTCCTTTTATTGTTTAAATTCCGTTGTTATTGTTTTAATTTGGCATAGTCCTATTCACACGCACCACCCCCCACCCCCCCTTCTCTAGGACATATAGCTTGGCATTTTCACATCCTTAGCACATAGCATTTAGTTTACTGTGCTTCTGTATTGCATAACTTGATTAAGGTCGACGGTATTCGTAGGCTCAGTATCTGATATTTGGCTTATTATGTCTTTGCATTGCATAGTTAATCTATATTGCTTCCTCGGTATATGATATTGACTTATTATGTTTTTGTATCGCATAGCGTGGATAAGGCTAATGGCATTTATGAACTTGCCAGCATGTTTCCGCATTACTCTGATATTGTACGATTTATGGATTGCCAGTATTTTCACTTACTCTGATAATAATATGCTTGGCACGTGCATCACACACTTACACCACCCTCTAAGCTTTCTATAAGCTTATGCATGATAGATGCGTACAACTGATGTTAGGTTGCAGCAGCATTGGGCTTGGAGCGTGCAGTGGTCTTCTGAAGCTTTGATTTTCGATATATATATTTTCCTTTCAGTATTATATTCAAATGTTTATATTACTGAATATGTGATGATAATGTTGTCTTTATGATTTGGGTAAACTTGTGGTTATGTTTCTTATGAGACAAATGTACGTTGGAAAATCCTCCTCGTGGGATCCCAGGATCGGAATCCAGCATATGGGCACTGAGAGCCGAGAATGGGGTATTATGGAGGCTGTCGGCATCGGATTCGGCAATTGAAAATTTTGTGAGCCCGATTTCTAGGTTGGGGCGTGACACCAGGTAGGGGGCTTGTCTGACGGCCATGACGGAGAGGGTCAGAGGCCTCTCAGGTTGGTCTGGACCGCGCTAGAGAGCCTCTTGCCTTAGGCAGATCGGTATATTTCTGATGCCGATTTCACTAACACGATGGATGTGTGGCGGAGGGGATCATGCTTCAGTTGTCGAGGCTCTTCCTTAGGGTGAGTCTCCTCTTACTTGAGCCGGCTCCATTTTTTCTAAGTTTGGTCTAACTTAAAAAAAAAAAAAAAAATTATTTTAAGTACCCCCTGCCTTGTTCAACGTAGGCTGATTAACTTCGGACTACCTCGAAAGCTCAAGTGGAGAGTTCGCGGCCGAGCTGGAGACGTCGAAGAAGTTGCTTGCCAATGCCTTAGAGAGAGGGGCTCGGTGGAAGTCGGACCTGGTCGTGCTAAGGCACACCTTCGACGTGAAGGTCAAGGAAGCCGAGGTAGCAGTTGTAGAGGGTTTCAAGTCCTCCAAGGAGTACGCGGAGGATAGGGACGCTATGTATGGCGTAGGGTAGAAGAGGTACCTCGAGGATGTGAAGGGAGCACATACCAAGCTTGACCTCTCGTCCTTCAAGGAGGTTGACTCCGACTCCGAGGTGCCCCTAGAGGATGTGCCTTTCGAGCAGCCTCCTATGGCTTAACGGCTTTTGCTTTCCCTTTTACCGCTCTAATTTTTCTTTTTTGGCTGTTGATGTAATGTGCTCCTTGGAGCTTTATTAATACAACAAATTTTTGCCATACTGTTCGTTTGTGCGAATTTTTGTAAGTAGGAATGTCAACTTAACCTTTTTAGGTCGTGATGTCCAAGTAGTTTTCTGTAGGTCGGATACACGAATTATGTAACTTAAGTAGCGACGATAATATATGGCCTGACCTCTTCTTGACGTGTCGGTCCATGAATGAGGGCTCTTCTTCCCATGTATCATGGGAAGCCCCTTAGTAGACTTTTAGTAGTTGATCCATTCATAGACATCAAAGTAGAAAGAAAAGTTGTCCCGACCTTGGGATTTTATTGATATCGAAGTAAAAAGAAAACTTTCCACGCTGGAATAAACATAGTAGGTGTAAGTGCTAGAATGTATAAAGCACACTCTTGTTTGTTAAGTTTCGATGAGACAAAACAACTTATGATATAGTTCACCTTCAAGTGAATCAAGAAGATGGAAAGTTCACCTTCAAGTGATTCAAGAAGATAGAAAGTTCACCTTTAAGTACAAGTCATGAAGTTGGAAAGTGCAAGCTGAAATGAGTCCAAGTTCTACTACATTTAAAGTAGAAGATCAAGCTCCACCTTTGACTACACTTCAAGTATAAGATCAGACTATGCTTTATTGAAGATTCAAGAAGAAGATTCAAGTTTTACACTTCAATGTCCAGTCTTCTTAGGTATAATAGACCTTAAAAAGATCTTAGACTTAGGTGCTTTCAAAAGACAAACTTATATGAGATTTTATACTTTGGCTAGGCTTAAGTTCGACTATTTAGGCCTTGGATCAACTAGTCTAAGCTGTGACTCGACCAGTCTAAGATAATCTTCGACTAGTCCAAGTTAATTTTTTTTTAAAAAAAAAACTGGATATTTCTGGTACTTTCTCGACCATCGAGTAGATTGCTCGACTAGTCAAAGAGGGACCTTCGACCAATTAAGGGTCGCTCGACTCGAAGTCCAGCAACCATATTTTGGCTCCATTGACAAGTCTAGCAGGGCCTTCGACTAGTCAAAGAACAGTTTTATCCGATCACGCCTAAAATTTGAAAATTTATTAGATCTTGGACAAGACGAAGCAACAACATTTTAAACTATAAATAGAGGCCTCTCTCATCCTGAAATTATTCATTCAAGCTAAGAAAAACCTTCACCAAGAGAGAGAGAAGTCCCCACTATCTTCAAGCTATTGCATAGTATTTTAATATTTTGTTTATATAACTTTTTGTTTTAATTCATTGATCTCTTTTCATGAATCTTATTCTTTAAAGAGAGTTATTGCTCTTCCTTGAGATCTTGAGGAATTCAAACAAGTTGCTTTTGGTTTGAATTAATTTAAAATCAATCTATAACCTAGAACCCTTGTTTGTGTTACTGGACATTGAACATTCTACTTCAAGTGAAGTAATTCTACAAGCTACATCAAAAACGTCTTCAAAGAGAAGATAAGTACAATTCTATTCTTTGTATTTTTGGTTTCTTTGAGATAGATAGAAAATCTCATATGTTGGTTTTGACTGAGATAGCCAGAAAATCTCAGTGTGGGGTTTTTGTTTGTGATAGTCCTTCTAAAATCAAAATTGTATAAGGTTTTAAAATGAACCTATGAAAACCTTGTTTTTAGTGAATGCTAATATCACGTGAGTTGTGAGTATTGAGAGTGGAGTAGGTGTGGCTGTTTGAGAACAGTTGGTGTACACACCGAACCATATAAGTCCTGGTATTGTAGTGAATGTTTAATTTTTATATATGTCGTGAATGATTGTAACTTTATTTCTGCACTGGTGAATGATTGTAATAGATAGGTTTATTATCTCTTGCTTGGTTTGAAGCCTTGATCCTTGCAAACATTCGTGAAATCAGGTGTCTTACCTAAAACTTTGTTTTTGGTGTAAGGTTGTCCTACGAACTAAGTTTGAATCAAATTTTCAATACTAGTGCTATTGAAATTTGTGATTTTTTCTGATTTATTATTATCATTTTAGTACTTTTAAGTTTTTATTTGGCATAGTTCCCCCCCCCCCTCTAGGACTATTAAGTTCACTTTTTCCAAGTGGTATCAAAGCTAAGTTACTCATATTTTTATATTAAGTTCATGGAGTTTAAAGATCTAGAACTTTCATTATGTCAAATTTCGATAGCTTGTTTATTACCCGGTCACCACCTTTTGATGGCTCTAACTATGCATACTGGAAAGCCAGAATGAGGATTTTTTTAAAATCCTTAGATGAAAGCGTCTGACAAGCCATTGTAACCAAATGGAAACCACCTATGTTTGAAGTTCTAGGTAGTGATGAAACTAAATCTATGAAAGAAACTCTATTCTATTTATGGACTACACCTCAGAAAAGCGAAAGCAGTGCAAATGCTAAGGCCTTAAATGCCATAACTTGTAGTATATCACTTGATGAATTGAAAAGAATCATTTCATGCGATACAATTAAACAAGCCTGGGATATTCTTGAAATGACACATGAAGGAACTACTATAGTGAAGAAATCTAAAGTTCAAATCCTCACTATAAAATTTAAAGAAATTTGTATGGAAGAAAATGAAACTTTCATGAACTTCTTTACGAAATTAAATGATATAATAAATTCCATGTAGAGTCTAGTAGATGGAATCCCAGAAAGTAAGGTCTGTGCTAAAATACTGCACTCTCTTCCTAAGAGATTCAATTCCAAAGTAACTGCCATTTAAGAATTAAGAGACACTCTTTTAATGAAGGTTGATGAGTTAGTTGGTTCTCTCCAAATATATGAGTTAAATTTTAAAGCTCCTAAAAGTAAGTCCATTACTCTTAAATCATCTAAATCTATTTCAAAAGATAACTGTGTTAATTCTGATGTTGAAGATACAAAAGATGATATGACTTTACTTGCTAAGAAATTTTACAGAATTTTCAAAAATAAACAAAGATCTGATTTTCAAAAACTATCTGATAAAAGAAAAGGAAAATCTAAATCCTGAAAATCTATAAAAGGCAGTTAATGTTTCAACTGCCATGAATACGGGCATTTGGCGAATAAATGTCCTAAAAGGGATAGATAAAAAAGAAATGGCATGATAGATACTTGGGATGAATCATCTGGCTCTAAAAGTTCTTTTGAGTCAGATGAATCGGAACAAGAAAATTAAAATGAAGTAAAAGCCCTGATGACTATAGCCAGAGTCACCTCCTCAGATAGCTGTAATTTATCTGATCATGATAATCTTAGGAGTGACGCTGAAAATGAGAATGAAGATGATCTTCAAGACGCGTACAATGTGTAAGTGCTATGGTTTCTAGCTCCGATAATTGTCAAATTTTATAGTGCCAAAACATCTTGGAATCTGTGTCTTGTGTAGCGCATCAATATATTCAAGACAGTGCAAGGACAATGGTCTTTACTTCAATATTTTCAAATGCAAGATTACTTGTTCATGTTCAAGTACAACATCAAGTGTAAATTCAAGCTTTCAAGCTTCAAAAGTTCAAGTTTTTCAAGGCTTCGTACAAGTTAAGAAAAGTTTCTATACTTTGATCCTCAAGCTCAGGCTTCAAATATATCACAAATTCAAGCTTCAAAAGTCTCAAGTTCAAGCTTTTACGAATGATAAGATCTCAAGCGTCGTGAACTTCACAGAACATCTTTTAATCCAAGGAAAAGAAGTTTTAATGTTCATACATCATCTATAAGGTATGAATGACCCTAGATTGACCATATGGTAGGTTATTTTGTATACATAATTTAAATTGAGTCACTTTATAAGTGCATTGGCTGTTTCTTGACTAGTCTTGTACTATGTTCGACTAGTCGAGTCCAAGAATTCCTCGACTAGTCCTAAGGTTATTACTGATTTTCAAATTTTTTTATTAAAGCCTCGACTAGTCCTGGAGACTGCTCGACTGGTCGTGTGAACAGTGCTCGACCTGTGCTCGACCAGTCCTGCAGCCTCGATTCAAAGTCCAACAACTAAATATGGTTCCACACGACTAGTCGTGGATAGGACTTGACCAGTCGTGGAGGTCACACGACCGGTCGAGCAGAGCCTACGACCAGTCGTGGAACGACTTTATCCTATCGCACACAAAATTTTAAAAATCTGTTAGTCCTACGACCAGTCGTGCCGACCTCAGGACCAGTCGAGAATGTGATTTCTACAACTATAAATAGAGCACGAATTTCAGAGTTTGATATTCAATTCAAGTTAAATCAATACGTCGCTCTGAGAGATAAGTTAGTGATATTCTTAAGCTATCTAGTGCTCATTTTATATTCTCTTTAATTAGCTTTCTTTATATTTGATTTTGTATTCTACATTCCAATTATATTTGAAAGAGGGATTGAAGTATTCTCATTTCTTGGAATCAAAATCAAATCAAGCTAGCCTAAGGTGCTTTAAATCTAAAATCCCTTTAGACCTTTAAACCATTTCATAAGTGAGTGTGGACATTGAACTTCTACTCTGATTTGGTTCTTCCGGGCTACATCTAAAGGAGAATATCTAGGTATTTTACATTATTATAAATTTCTATCTTTTGGTTTCATTGAGATTGTGCCAGAAAAATCTCTCTGTTTTGGTTTGTCTGAGGTGATCGAGAAAACTCAGAGTGTGGGGTTTTTTGAATTGTGTAAGCCCACTTGAAAGACACAATTGTGAGGGTTTTAGGTGAACCTTGAAAAACCTATTTTCATAGTGAACGCTAATATCCACTATGTGAGAATATTAGGAGTGGAGTAGTTGTGTGGCTATTATTAGAAACAGTTGGTGTACACACAAGCGAACCACTATAATTTGTGGATTGATTATTTATTTCTTTTTGTGGATGTTTGTAATTTTCCTTTTTTGCATTTGTGGAGAATGTTGTAATTTCTTTTATACAAGTGTGGGAATGTTGTAATAGCTTAGATTTCTTTCCTTGCTATTTATTTCTTTATTCCTCTATATCAGTTTGAGTTTTTGATACACATACCTTTTTAGGAATCAAGTTGTCCTACCTTAAACCTTTGATTTTTGGTGTAAGGTTGTCCGTAGAACAACATCTGTATCAATCTCTCAATACTTGTACATTTGAGGTTGTATTTAATTTTAGCATTGTGAGATTGTTTATTGCTATCGGTATTTATATTTGTTTAAATTTCGCTATTAATTTTTAATTTGACATAGTCCTATCCCCCCCCCCCTTCTCAAGGACTTAATAGCTCGGCCTTTTCAAGTGGTATCAGAGCCTAATAACTCGCTTTTAATTATTCTTTTTAGATTTATTTCCTGAGCTATTTATGATGTCAAATTTTGATTGCTTTTCAGTCACTAGGCCTCCACCATTTTATGGCTCCAATTATGCCTATTGGAAAGCCAGAATGAGGATTTTCTTAAAATTCATGGATGAGAACGTGTGGTAAGCCACAGTAACTGAATAGACCCCTTTTAAAGTACTGCCAATGCAAAGGCTTTAAATGCCATAACTTGTGCACTATCATTGAATGAATTCAAAAGAATTATATCCTGTGATATACAAGCAAGCCTGGGATATTTTAGAAATGACACACGAGGGAGCAACAATTGTCAAGAAATCTAAAGTCCAAATCCTCACAACCAAATTTGAGGAAATACATATGGAAGAAAATGAAACCTTCATGGACTTCTATATAAGATTGAATGACATTGTGAATTCTATGTGGGGTCTCGGCGATAAAATCCTAGAAAGTAAAGTCTGTGCAAAGATACTACGCTCACTACCTGAACGATTCAATTTAAAGGTGACTGCGATCCAAGAACTTCATGATACGGATAATATGAGGGTAGAAGAATTAGTTGGGTCATTACAAACCTATGAGTTAACTTTTAAAGTTTCTAAAGGTAAATCTATCGCTCTTTAATCTTTTAGATGTTTTTCTCAAGAAAATAGTAATAATTTTGATTTAGAAAATTTTGAAGATGATATGACCCTTTTAGCTAAAAAGTTTTATAAGATTTTCAAAAGTAAAAAGAGGGTTGATTTTTAAAAACCTAATGAGAAGAAAATATCTAAATCTAAAACTTGGAAATCTTTAAAAGACAGTCAATGTTATAACTGTCATGAATATGGGCATTTAGCGAGCAAGTTTCCTAAAAAGGACAAACCTAAAAAGAAAAGTATGTTGGCTACTTGGGATGAATCTTCTGGCTCTGAAGCCTCTTTTGTATCAGAAGATTCTGAAACCGAGTCGGGTAATGAAGTCAAAGCCCTTATGACTCTAGCCAAGTTCACTTTTTTCAGATCATGATGATTCAAGTGAAGAAAATTTGAATAGTGATCATGAAAATGAAGAAGATCTTTAAGATGCTTATAATGCCCTTTACAAGGAGAGTTGTAAAATTGCTGTAAAACTAAAACTATACAAAGAAAAGTTTTCAAAACTTAAAAGAAAATTTTGATAATCTTGTTTTAGAAAAATCTCATATTTCAGACTGTTTTGAAAAAAAACTAAGTGCGACTTAGATTTTAAAAACTCCTAAGTTGAAAACTTAAAATCTGAAAACGAAAAGATAAAACTTGAAATCTCTTTACTTTTGAGTTTAAAGGACACATGGAAGTATGCCCAAGGAGATCTTAAGTTAGATAAACTATTATCCGGATCCATAAAATGTGGCGACCGATCTGGATTGGGCTACGATAAAAGTATTCCTCTCGAAAATAAGAATACTCCTCTTAAGTTTATGAAAGGGGAGTCTTCAAACTCAAAAGGGAAAAGCCTAAATCAAAATTATCCTAAAAATGCTAAAACTTTTCAATCCTTAAAACCTAAAAGCAACCATATCAACTATAAAAATCAGAATCGTAATCCTTTAGCTGAGAAAATTGTTGATTTGCTTAAGGAGCTGTTAAAATCTAACTCAGTGGGTCGATCTTATAACAACTACAAAAATAAGAAGACCAACTATACTCCTAAACCCAAAACAGTAATGAAATGGGTTCCTAAAGTTACTTGCTTGGTTGCCCACACCACTTTCAAAGCTTCAAGCCATTCAAAGTGGTACCTAGACAGTGGTTGCTCCAGACATATGACAGGCGATAAGGGTCGGTTTACCAATCTTAAAGATATGATTGATGGTTTAATCATATTCGGTGATGGTAGCAACTGTAGGATTGTTGGCCAAGGTACGGTTCAACTCTTTAACCTTCATTTATTTGAGAATGTTTTATATGTAGAAGGGTTAAAACACAACTTATTAAGCGTTCTCAAATATGTGATAATAATTATAGTGTAAATTTTACCAACCTAGGGTGTGAAATTTTAAATAAGAATGGTTCTGTAATATTAACTGGTCGCAGAACTTCTGAAAACTACTACATTGTAAGTGATTCTAGCTCATCTAATCTATCATGTTACATGGTCCATATCGATGAGACCGAGTTATGACATAACTCGGACATGTACACTACCTCAACTTGTATAGATTAAGCAAAAGAGAGTTAGTAAGAGGCTTACCCAAAATATAAAAAATAGATAAAATATGTGGCGAGTGGCAGATTGGCAAGTAAACTAGGAGTTCTCACAAAAAGGTGGACTCCAATGCCACATCTAAACCGCTCGAACTCCTCCATATGGATCTTATTGGACCAACTAGAATGAAGAGTCGAGGTGGCAAAAAGTACATACTGGTAATTGTTGATGACTTTACCAGATATACTTGGGTAGTCCTCTTAAGAGACAAATCAGAAACTCTTGATGAAGTAAAAAAGGATACTTAGACGTATCCAAACTGAAAAAGAGTCTCAAGTCTGTAAGATCTGTAACGATCATGGATCAGAATTTGAGAATAGCAGTTTTGAGAAGTTTTGAAGTGATCAGGGAATATCACATGAATTCTCTACGCCTAAAACACTACAATAAAACGGTATAGTAGAAAGAAAAAATAGAGTGCTTTATGAAATGGCAAATGTAATGTTAAATAGTATGAAGCTCCCTAAAAATCTATGGGCCGAAGCCGTAAATATTGCATGTTATATAATTAACCGTGTTTATACTAAAAAATCAAATAGTAAAATGGCTTATGAAATGTGGTTTAATAAGAAGCCTATTGTCAAATACTTTCGAGTTTTTGGTAGCAAGTGCTACATTTTACGTGATCGGAAAAATCTAGGTAAGTTTGACACTAAAAGTGATGAAGGGGTATTTTTAGGATATGCTCTGAATAGTCGAGAGTATAGGGTTCTTAATAAGAGGACCGGTGTTATTCAAGAGTCTATTAATGTGGTTATTGATGATCACTTGAATACACCTATTTTAAGTTCAAAAAATGATGAAGTACTTCTAGTTGATAAACTAGATACTTCATCAAGTCAAAATAACTTTGAACTGAGGAGTGTTAAAGATCATCCAACTAGTTAGATTCTTGGAAACCCTCTCACTGGTGTGCGCACTCGTAGACAACTAGAAGATATGTGTAATTACGTGTGCTTTACATCTTAGATAGAACCGGCTAACGTAAAAGAAGCTTTTACTGACGAAAATTGGATAGTTGCGATGCAAGAAGAGCTTAATCAATTTGTTAGAAATGATGTTTGGTACTTAGTTCCAAGACTTAAAGATAAACACATTATCGGAACTAAATGGATTTTCAAAAACAAGTCTGATGAACTTGGTAATATTATTAGAAACAAGGCTAGGCTGGTTGTACAAGGGTACACTCAAATTGAAGGCATCGATTATGATGAGACCTTTGCCCAGTAGCTCGTCTTAAATCAAACAGATTGTCTATTCCATTGCATGATTTAGAAAGTTCAAAATATATCAAATGGATGTAAAAAGTCCTTTCTTAAATGATGATTTACATGAAGAAGTGTATGTTGAACAACCAATGCATTTTGAAGACCCTAAGAATGCTGATCATGTCTATCGCCTAAAAAAAGGCTCTATACAGTTTGAAACAAGCTCCCAGGGCATGGTATGAAAAATTGACTAAGTTTTTGCTAAGTCATAATTTCTAATGGGAAGTGTTGATAAGACTTTATTAGTTAAGAAACATAATGATCACATTTTAATAGTACAAATTTATGTTGACGATATAATTTATGGATCTACCTATGCTAACATGACTGTTGAGTTTGCAGATCTTATGAAATCTAAGTTTGAAATGTGCATGGTTGGGGAATTGAATTATTTCCTAGGGTTGCAAGTTAAACAACAACCTGATGGTTTCTTTATTTCTCAAAACAAATATGCTCTGAACTTAGTTAAAAAGTTCGGATTTGAGAATGGGAAAATTTTTGACACTCCTATGAGTACAACTTTAAAACTCTCAAAGGTCTCTACAGGTAAGAGTGTGGATCCTAAACTATATCGAAGTATGATTGGAAGTTTACTTTATTTAACTGCAAGTAGACCTGATATTGCATTTAGCGTAGGAATTTGCGCTAGATATCAATCTAACCCTAAAGAGTCACATTTAACTGTTGTTAAGCGGATTATGCGATATGTCGCAAGCTCTACTAATCTGGGTCTTTGGTATCCACATGTTACTAGTATTCAATTAGCTAGTTACACTAATGCTGATTGGGCTGGTAACATTGATGATAGAAAATCCACCAGTGGTGTTTGTTTCTATGTTTGGAACTGTTTTAGCTTCTTAGCAAAGTAAGAAACAAAGTTCCGTATCGCTTTCAAATACGGAAGCTAAATACATTGCGGCAGGTAATGCATGTACTCAGCTTGTATGGATGAAAAGAATGTTAAGCGATTACAGAATTGCAAAGGACTCCATGGTTTTATATTGTGATAATTCCAGTGTAATTCATATATCTAAAAATCTAATCCAGCATTCACGAACTAAGCACATTGACATTAGATATTGCTACATTCGTGAATTAGTGGAAGAAAAGACAATTTCTTTGGAACCTACCAAGACTCAACTTGCAGATATATTTAGAAAATCGCTTGACAAAAGTAAGTTTTCTAAATTAAAATTTGATCTTGGTATGTGTAATTTGAATTGATTATTCATGCATTTCTGTATCATAATGTATATTTATATCTGATATTTTATATATTTAAAATCTCAAATTTCATGAAAATTGCTCATTTTTTGGCTATGCACGATCAGTCGAGTACATACTCGACCAGTCGTGGATCGCGGGTTTGACCTTTATTTGGGGGAAAAATCCTATTTTCTTCATTTTGTACTTCTTCTCCGACGGGTCCTAGGTCGACCGGTCGAACCCATCTCCTAGTTCTTCAAGGTTAGTGCTTTATTTCTATTTTCCTTGTAGATTCAAGTTCATATCACTCCTTTTCCATCTTTGGTATGATTTATTTCTTATTTCATTGAGATTTTTGGGGTTTTCTTTTCCAAAATATGATCTTGAGAAAACCCACTCTACTTCTTTTGTAACCACTTAGTTCCTTAATTTCCTAGTTGTAAATGGAAGGTAGAGGCAAAAAGAAAAGTTCTCGTGGTCCTTCTTCTTCTAGATCGACACCTATCATAGTGCGCCACCTTTGGTCACCTGAAGATGATCCCTCCTATGTGCGGGATATACGGTTGTACAATGTAATCGTTGAACGACCTGTTCACATTGAACATCTTACTCCGTTTGATATCCTTCCTCTTCTCCAATCTATAGGATGGAAAAACATTCTGCATTGGGGTGGGTCGGCATACCGGTCCATTATGCAAGTTATGTATGCATGTATTTCTGATTTTTCAACTGAAAATCTAACATTTATTATTGCTACTAGGGAAGGTCTAGTTGAAATAGACCGACATTTGATATCTAGTTTAATGGACATACCTGTTAATGATGAATGTATTCCTTTTAACACTTTAGTTGTTAAACCATCTGAATCAGAAAAATGTATGCTTACTAGAGAATTGTGCAATATAGATGCACAATGGAGTACTAATAAAAATGCGCTTGCTTCAAAGTATTTGTTACTTAGATACAGAGTTCTTCACAGGATATTCATTTCTAATATTTATCCTCGTTCTGGTAACAAAACGGAACTTACTATGTTCATGGTTCGGATTCTTCATGCCATTGTTTCTAAAACCAATGTATGTCTTCCTTCTTTAATATGTCCTTGCATCATTCAATTCCGTCTCCATCCTTGACATAGTGATATCCCTTTTGCTTATCTAATGACTGTGTTAGCCACCCATTTATTAGTGGCTATGCCTGTTGGAGAGGCTCTCATTCAACATCTAATCTTCAATAACTCCAACATAAACAAAATGAATCTGAGATTGGCCACAGGCCAAGTCAATATGGGTGTTGGTGAAGCTGATGTGGTAAATGAAGAAGAAGATGATTTACCTCCAGATGACATAAACATGGATGATATTTTTGATGAGATCGAGTCTGATTCAGCAGATGATCTTGACTATCAGCCGTCTGACTTTGATGCAAGGTTGCGCTCTCTTGAGGAGAAGGTAGACAATATGAATGTGTCTCATGATTTGCAGTTCAAATATATGCGCAAGTATCTTAGGCGCCTGAACAAGGGACTTCATAAACTTGATCCTACTATACCTGCTCCTTCTCCAGGATCTAATTAGTGTTTTCTCATATGGCTTGTAATAACTCTTTTGATACTTAGCTTCCTTTCGGTTTGTGAGATTGAATTTGGTTGAACTATATTGATGTTGATTGATTGTGTTTGAACATTACTTGCTTATGCATTTCAAATATTGATTATCTTGATCCACTATTCCTCATTGCTCATCTTATTCTTCCTTGTTTATTTATGTCCTGTTTCATGTATTGGTTTTTTCCTTTGTCATACTGTGACAAAAAGGGGGAGAATTTTGTCATGCTTGATATATGGTGTTTGTGATATATGGCATGTGGATTGTGGACATGTAGCCTTCTTTGTGTAAGGGGGAGGAGTAAGTAAGGGGGAGTAGTATTATTAGAGGCATTGATGCGACCTGTTTATAACTAGTGCATAATTCTTTAAATAGATTGTCACTGGTTTCTTTTGATAACTGGTGCATGATTCTTTGTGTGTATAATGCTTATGTTATTATGAAGTGTGTTTTGTCACAAATTTGATAAAGGAGGAGATTGTAAGTGCTATGGTTTCTAGCTCCTATAATTGTCAAATTTTGTAGTGTCAAAACATCTTGGAATCTGTGTCTTGTGTAGCGCATCAATATATTCAAGATAGTGCAAGGACAATGGTCTTTACTTCAAGATCTTCAAATACAAGATTACTTGTTCATGTTCAAGTACAACATTAAGTGTGAATTCAAGCTTTCAAGCTTCAAAAGTTTAAGTTTTTCAAGGCTTCGTACAAGTTAAGAAAAAGTTTATATACTTTGATCCTCAAGCTAAAGCTTCAAATATGTCACAAATTCAAGCTTCTAAGTCATTTTCATGGTACCCATTGTAATGGTTATTCCTCATTTAGACCGTCAATTGGTAGAAATCATATGGATCACTACACCATAGGAATTTGGGATTTTGGGTGGCCCAACTAGTCGTGTGAATTGGTGAAAGTTGTGCGGGCCACCACATCATGTGAGTGCGTGATTTTTATAGCCCACCTAACTGTATGAAATTGGGGCAATTGTGTGACTACTTGTCTAAGTGGATTTATGATTGTTGTGGCCCTTAATCATATGATTACTGACAGGATGAATGACAGCTAGATTTGGCAAAATGGTGTTAAATATGTAGCTCATAAATCTTGTGATCATGCGTGACGTGGATAGCTGTAAATCATGTGGGTATGTGGGGAATGTGTGGCCCAACCATATGATCATGTGGTACTTAGGTGACTGCTAAACTATGTGTAATTGTGGTACTGGCTGCCTGACTATGTGAAAGTTTAGTAAAGCGGTTGCCCCATTATGCGAGCTATGGTATAATAAAAAAAATTAGTAACCATCTCACCTTAAGTACCTTATTATGATAGAGTGACATTTTTGTGGCCACTCAACCATATGGACTTCTGATAATAAAGTGGCCATAAGACCATATGGGCATATGAGATGCATGAGTCACACCGTCCAGTCATGTAGCAATCCTGCGTGTACTGCGCGCTCATGTGGGTAACTCTTATCAGTGAGTCCCATAAATAATCTGCCTAATGGCATATGCTATGATCAGTCACTCCTCATATCAAGCATACATATGATACGTATGGGCATGAATCATGGAGTTATACTAAGCATGTTATATGGTGATGAACTATCTTCACAACTAAGATGGGCCTAGACAGCCTACACACAACAAGTATGGGCCTATTAATGGGCCCTAGGGAGAGTTACCATGCAGACATTTAACCATCATTGTTCTTATGATGTGGACGTCAAACCATCATTGCTCCTAAGGCATGGCCCGCCATAAACATCATTAAATACACCATGGTGGAATCACACATTGCAATATACCTTATATACATCCCATTGGGCCTCAACCCATGGGCCTCAAATACATCAAATGGGCAGCATCACATGGGCCTCATATATATCAAGGTGGGCCTCATACATTCCCCAAAAAAGAATCATATTGAAGGATCATTTGGACCATACCATAAATAGCAGTGGAGATAATGATTTTCACCATTTAAAAATTTCAGGGCCCACCATCAAGTTTATTTTCCATCCAGTCTGTTAGTAAGGTCATAAAGACCTGGTTGGGAGGAAAAACAAATATCAATTTAATCCAAGACTGCTGTGGTCCAAAAGGACTTCAATGGTAGGCATTCATCTCTCCACTGTTTTCTGTGGTGTGGTCCACCTGATAGATCTACCTCATTTTAGTCTTCAGCCTAAGATGGAATTGCCAATTGGATGGACAATTTGGATACAACACATACATCAAAGAGGTCCCCACAAACTGGGTGCACCTGTCACCAAGGTAGGCTCCATAGGACTTGCTGCGTCAACAATAGCTGTAGGGTTGGTGTGCGGTACACCAGCAATCTAATTATGGTCCCACGTGGGGCCCACCATAACGTTTATTTCCCATCCTATCTGTTGATAAGGTCACATAGACCCAAATAAATAAATAAATAAATTTCATATTTATCCAAAACTTCTAAAAATCCAGAGAAGTTTTAATGGTAGATGTTAAATTCACTACTATTTCCTGTAGTGTGGACCACCTGAGCTTCTGAAAAGGCCAAGCTATATGTCCTAGAGTGGGGGGGGGGGGGGTTGGGTGTGAATAGGACTATGCAAAATTTAGACTATAACAACGGAAAAATGGTAACCAAATAAAATAAATCAATTCACAATGCTTAAATGAAAAGCAGCCTTAATAATCAAATATTGAGAGATTGAAACAAATGCAGTTCTAAGGACAACCTTACACCATAAAAACCAAGGGTTTATGGCAGGACAACCTTATTTCTAGAACGTTCTTTGTATCAAAAACTCAAACCAAAGAGGAATAAATAAATAACAAAGAATTGAAAATTTACAAGAATTTAAATCTAAATTATTACAACATTCCCTACTGTGCTTGAAATATAAATATTACAACATTCACATCCGCACATACATTCCACAACTTGAATGATAAAATATAGGAAATTAAGCAAACATTCAAACTACAATACATAAGGAGTTATAGTGGTTCGCCTGTGTGTTCACCAACTGTTAAACAACAGCCACACAGAATGCTACTCCACTCCTAATATCCTCACATAGGGGATATTAGCGTTCACTATCAAAATAGGTTTCACAGGTTCACCTAAAACCTTCACAGTTGTGTCATTTTAACTTGGGCTTACACAATCCAAAAACGCACACTTTCTTAGTTTTCTAGCTTTCCTCAAATAACCAAACACGACTTTCCTTAGATAACCAAACACAATGAGATTTTTTTGGCTTAATCTCAAAAGAAACCAAAAACAGAATGTAAATTACAATAATGTAAAATACCTGAATTTCTCCTTTGTAGCAGCCCGGAAAAACCAAGTCGGAGTAGAGGTTCGAATGTCAAAGTTCAATGTCCAATACTCACTTTATAATGGTTCTAGGTTTTAATAGATTTTAAATTAAACCAAAATGGGCTAGCTTTAATTGATTTTGATTCCAGAAAAAGGAAAATAACACTTCCTCTTTTCAGATCAGATTGGAATATAAGAAACAAAATCAATTTAAAAAGCTAAAGAAAGAGATTATTAAATATGCACACTTGGCTTAAAATGTAGTACAGACTTATCTCTCAGAAGGCCGGATTACAATTACTTTAGATGTCCTCAATATTCAAAGATTCGTGCTCTATTTATAGGTGAGCAAATCACATCTTCGACTGGTCCAAAGATTGCTACGGCTGGTCTTAGAACCAACGGATATTTAAAAATTTGAGCACGATAAGATAAGGCAGTTTCACGATTGGTCATAGGTAGTCTACAACTGGTCGAAGGACACCTTCGATTGGTCTTAAGTTGATCATGACTAGTCGAAGCCAAGCAAAATACATCGCTGTAGTTTGAGTCATAGGTTCACGACTGGTTGAAGGAACGGTCAACACTATTTATACGACTGGTCGAACAGACCCCAGGACTGGTCGAAGCTTAACAAAAAATTCTGAATTTTTGTAACAAACTTATGACTGGTCAAGGAAAATCTTAGATAGGTCGAAGTAGTGTTAGGACTAGTCGAGAAAGATCTAGGACTAGTCTTAAAGCAGACCAGATTCCCAAATATAAAACATTTGCATTATGTATCTGAAATGACCTACTCTAAAGGTCAACCTAAGGTCAAACATACCTTAATAGTGAAGTAAGGACATTGAACCTTTATGATATGTAACCTTTAAAGAAAGTGAAGCTTGAAATCTTGAATCTTGACTTGTAACTTGTAAATTCAGTTGAACGTTCTCGAGTCTTGACTTGTAAACATGTCTTGTCTTTCAAAGTCGATCTTACGAGACAATGTTGTGGCTTGACATATCTTGAGTTGAGCATTGTGCTTCACTAATGTAGTTAACATCCATTCACTGAAACTCACTTCATCCATACATGCTTAATCCATATTGTGTCTCAAATATTTGCATTTATGCAATTTCACAAAGTACAAGCAGTGTTTTTGGCACCACAAATTTGACAACATAAAGGGGCTTTGAACCATAGTACTTACAATCTCCTCATTTGTCAAATTAGTGATAAAACACACTTTTAAGATATATTACATAAAGTAAAATATATGGTTAAAGAGTCATGCACCAGTTATTATTAACTGGCCCACATTCATAATCAATTCAACATATAGTCTACCTCTACACATAACTGCACATACTCCCCTTGAGTAACATACACCACATAAATCCAATACCATAGACATCCATTAGACATCCATTCTCCTCCTTTTTGTCACATAGGACAAAGGAAGCAATGATCACATGGCGGAGTTAAAATGAAAGAGAGTAAAAAAATAAAATAATCCATAAACAGAGATAAGTCAAAAGCAGTAACAATCTCACAAACAGAGAGAGCAGAAGAGTAATAATGTTATTACAGTCCAGTAGAATAAAAAGAACTAATCTGAGCTAGATGAAGGAGTAGGGATGGAAGGATCAAGTTAATGCATGCCCTTGTTCAAACACCTAAGATATTTGCGCATATATTTGAACTGCGTGACATTAAAAACATGCATATTCTCAACCTTCTCCTCCAATATACGTAAACGCGCATCAAACTCAGAAGGCTCATAATCTGGATCATTAGCAGAATCAGATTTAAGTTCTTCAAAAATATCATCCATGTTAATGTCATCATGAGGAAGATCACCGGCATCCTCCTCATTTTCAGCTTCAGCACCACCATTACCATCACCTTGGCCAGGAAGTAAATCCAGCTTCATCTTATTAAGGTTAGAATTGTTAAATATCAGATGATGGATCGGGGCCTCTCCAAAAGGCATGTCGACCAATATATGTGTAGCCAACACAGTCATCAAATAAGCAAAAGGGATCTCACTGTGACCTGGATGGAGTCAAAACTAAATAATGGAGTGACAAATTAAGGATGGTAAACAAACATGAACACCTCTGGCAACAGAATGAAGAACATGACCATAAAGGATGTCAATTCGGATTTATTACCCGATCGAGGATACAAGTTAGACACAAAGATTTTGTGAAGAACTCTGTATTTGGGTAACAAAAACTTTGAGGGAAGCGCATTCCCTTTATGCATCCAATGTACGTCCAAATTGCATAAGGTTCTAGTGAGCATATGTTTTTTAGTTTCTGAGGGTTTTTCAGATAAGATATGGATGGGAATGCCCTCATCATTCACAGGAATTTCCATAAGAGCTGAAATCAAATGACGATCAACGTCAAACGGTCCTTCTCTTGTGGCTATTTTAAAAGTTAAATTTTTCAATGAAAACTCACTTATGCAAGCGAACATGGACTGGGCAATGGGCCGGTATGCTGGCCCACCCCAATGCAATAATTTATCCCAACCTACAGTTTGAAGAATTTAAAGGATATCATACGGTGCAACATGATCTACAGAAACAGGATGTTTTACAATAACCTTCCTCAATCTAATGTCTCGTACATAAGATGGATCTTCTTCGTAGAACTGAAGATGACGGTTGGTAATAGGAGTAGATTTAGAAGAAGATGGACCACGGGATGTTGTCTTTCTACCTCTGGATGCCATATGCAACAAAGATATGAAGGAAACAAAGTGTTGTAATGGATTGAGAAATGAATTTTCTCAAATCAGATTTAGGTGAAGAAAAACCCCAAATCTCAACAAAACTAGAAATAGACAACTTCAAGTAAGAGATATAAGCAAACTTGGCACAAATCCATAAGAAATAAACAAATGGAATACTAACCTCGATGGATTTAGAAGGTCGGTTCGATTGGTCGGGCATCGGCTTGTTGGAGAAGGAAGTTGAAATAAGGAAGAAATGAAAATTTCCCCAATTTAAGTCAAACAGCCCGATTTACGACTGGTCGTGGGCTTTCTTCGACCGATTGTGTCACGACAGGTCGAGGAAATCATCGACTGGTCGAGTACCACCAAAAATCTGATTTCCAGCATATTTTACAAAATTTGAAATCTAAACGAAATATGTACAATATGATACAAATAGGCATAAATAATCATTTTAAAATGCATATATCAAGATCAAATTTCAATTTGTTAAACCTACTTTTGTCGTGCGGTTTAATGAATATGTCAGCACGTTGATTCTCGATAGGGATATATTCCAAAGATATAACCTTTTCTTCTACTAATTCATGAATATAATGAAATCTAATGTCAATGTGCTTGGTACGAGAATGCTGAATTGGATTTTTTAAAATATTCATGCAATTGGAATTATCAAAATATAATAATATAGAATCATGTTTAATTCCATAATCACTTAACATATGTTTCATCTAAACAAGCTATGTACATGCATTACCAGCTGCGATATATTCAGGTTCAGCAGTTGAAAGTGATATAGAACTTTGTTTCTTGCTAAACCAAGAAACTAAACAATTTTCGATATAAAATCAACCACCACTGGTTGATTTTCTATCATCAAGATTACCAGCCCAGTCAGCATCCGAGTACCCAGCTAATTGAACACTAGTCTCGAGTAGATACCAGAGACTGAGATTAACAGTACTTGCGACATATCTCATAATTCGCTTGACAGCAATCAAGTGCGATTCTTTAGGATCAGACTGATATCTAACACAAATACCAACACTTAGAGCGATATCAGGTCTATTAGCAGTTAAATACAGTAAACTACCAATCATACTCCGATATAATTTCGGATCCACATTTTTACTTGCTGAATCTTTTGAAAGTTTCAAAGTTGTACTCATAGGAGTATAAAAATTCTTACCATTCTTAAATCCGAACCTTTTGATCAGGTTCAAGGCATACTTGGTTTGAGAAATAAAAATACCATCAGATTGTTGTTTTACTTGCAACCCTAGGAAATAATTTAATTCCCCAACCATGCTCATTTCAAATTTAGATTTCATTAAATCTACAAACTCAATAGTCATGTTAGTACATGTTAATCCTTAAATAATATCATCAATATAGATTTGAACCATTAAGATATCATCGTTATGTTTCTTAACAAAGAGCGTCTTATCGACACTCCCCATTTGAAAATTATGACTTAGTAAAAACTTGGTCAATTTTTTGTACCGTGCCCTGGAAGCTTGTTTTAGACCATATAGAGCCTTTTTAAGACGGTATACATGATCAATAAGCTTAGAGTCTTCAAACCCTGTAGGTTGTTCAACATATACTTCTTCATGTAAATCGCCATTCAAAAAGGCACTCTTTACATTCATTTGATAAATTTTAAAATTTTTAAAGCATGTAATGGATATGAAAAGTATGATTGATTCAAGGCGAGCAACTGGGGCAAAGCTTTCATTGTAATCAATGCCTTCTATTTGAGTGTACCCTTGAACAACCAGTCTTGCCTTGTTTCGAATAATATTACCAAGTTTGTCAGACTTATTTTTTAAAATCCACTTTGTTCCAATAATATGTTTATCTTTAGGTCTAGGAACAAGATACCAGACATCATTTCGAATAAATTGATTAAGTTCTTCCTGCATAGCTACTATCCAGTTTTCATCAGAAAGCGCTTCTTTTACATTTACCGGTTCAATCTGGGATGTAAAACACACATAGTTACATGTCTTCTAATTATCTACGAGTGCGCACACCAGTGAGAGGGTTTCCAAGTATCTGATTGGTTGGATGATCTTTGACAGTCCTTAGTTCGGAATTAACTTGATTTGATGAAGTATCTAGTTTGTCAATTAAAAGAACTTCATCATTATCTGAACTTTGGGCAGGTGTATTCAAGTGATCATCAATGACTACATTGATGGACTTTTGAATCACACCAGTCCTGTTGTTCAGAACATGATATGCCCGACTGTTTAAAGAGTATCCTAAGAAGATCCCTTCATCACTCTTTGTATCAAACTTTTCCAGATTTTCATGGTCATGTAAAATATAGTACTTGTTGCCAAAAACTCAAAAGTATTTGACAGTAGGCTTCTTATCAAACCAAAGTTCATAAGCAGTTTTATTATCAGACTTACATGTATACACTCGGTTGATAATATAACATGCAGTATTTACGGCTTCAGCCCAAAGATTTCTAGGGAGCTTCATACTATTCAACATTACGTTTCCCATTTCTTGAAGCACTCTATTTTTTCTTTCCACAATTTTATTTTGTTGTGGTGTTTTGGGCGCAGAGAATTCATGCGATATTCCCTGATCGTTACAGAATTTCTTAAAATTGCTATTCTCGAACTCGGATCCATGATCACTACGGATCTGACAGACTTGAGAGCCTTTTTCAGTTTGGATCCGTTTAAGAATTTTTTTTTTTACTTCATCAAGGGTTTCTAATTTATCCCTTAAGAAGGCTACCCAAGTGAATCTAGTAAAATCATCCACGATTACCAGTATGTATTTTTTGCCTCCTTGACTCTCCATCCTGGTAGGTCCTATAAGGTCCATATGGAGAAGCTCGAGTGGTCTTGATGTGGCATTGGAGTTCACCTTTTTGTGGGACCTCCTTGTTTGCTTGCTATAGTGGCATTCACCACATATTTTGTCTACTTTTTGTAATTTTGGTAGATCTCTTATTAGTTCTCTCTTGCTCAATCTGTATAAATTACGGTAGTGTACATGTCCAAGGCGTTTATGCCATAATTCAGTCTCATCAGTATGGACCATGTAACACAATTGTTTAGATTCGCTACCTTCGCTTACAATATAGCAGTTTTCAGAAGTCCTGTGACCAGTTAATATTATAGAACCCTTTTTGTTTAAAATTTCACAACCTTTATTAGAAAATTTCACACTATGATTGTTATTACATATTTGAGATATGCTTAACAGGTTGTGTTTTAGTCCCTCAACATATAAAATATTTTTAAATAAGGGGAGGTTATAGAATTGAACCGTATCTTGACCAATAATCTTGCAGTTGCTACCATCACCAAATGTGACTGATCCATCAGTCATATCTTTAAGATTGGTGAATAAAGCCTTGTTGCCTGTCATATGCCTGGAGCATCCACTATTAAGGTACTACTTCGAATGACTTGTAGCTTTGAAAGCGATGTGGGCAACCAAGCAAGTAACCTTAGGAACCCATTTCATAACTGTTTTGGGTTTAGAAGTATAGTTGGTCTTCTTGTATTTGTAATGACCCACTGAGTTAGATTTTAAGAGCTCCTTAAGCAAATCAACTATTTTTTCAGCTAAAGGATTTTGGTTCTGATTTTTATAGTTGACATAGATGCTTTTAGATTTTTAAAAAGATTTAACATTTTTAGAAAAACTTTGATTAGCACTTTTCCCTTTTGAGTTTGAGGTTTCTCCTCTTACAAACTTGGGAGGAGTATTCTTCTGTTTAGAAGGTATATTCTTATCATAGCCCAACTCGGATCTGTCAACATATTTTCTAGATCCGGATAGAAGTTTTTCTAACTTCGGATCACATTGAGCATACCTCCATATATCCTTCAAACTCAGAAGAGAAGATACTTCATTTTTAAGTTTCTCATTTTCAGATTTCAGATTATGTAATGACCCGAAAAATTTTGTGCCAAGACCCGAGTACTACCTCTATTTTCCATAGAAGCTAATTATGGGGTAATTAGCATTAAACTCGATTGCTTGTGAAATTAGCATCAATCACTTTAAATTTGATCTGCATGACTCAAAACGTGTAGAATCATTAATGTTATGTTACTCTGAAATCTGGGATCCATCGCTAAATTCAGTTGCTCTTGGGAATTTTTAGAAACTTTAGATCGGACCTGGACTGCGCGTCGAAAGTCCGATAGCGATGATCTTAGGCAGTATTGGTCACCATGTTAGACTTGGTTATCACCTCAAAAATCAAGTCCAGATGATGTTCTGGGTCGATTTGATTGAGTCCGGAGTGAAGAGTGTGAGAACGGTGAGAAATTAAATGAATCTGAGTCGTGTCGCTTGCGCGATGATTTTAAGCAATCTGACCATTGGATTCTGACCCAATTTCACCGTCGGATCAGGGAAGGTGGCCCAGGCATGTCATTATGCTTATGGACCTGATCGAGTTTCGGTGACCGTTGAATTGAGTGTGGTCCGCCACGGCTGATCTGTAAAGCCAATCGGTATGAAAACTCAGCCTGAACTAGATCCATGGTCAGTGAGCTTAAGTCCGACCGTACATGGAAAAAGGACCACCAGAAGTGTTCCGTTGGATTGAGAGAAGCCTATTTTGGTTATAACCTAAGTATACCTTGGCCCTGGGGTTATTTTCATCAATGTTAGGCCTATATATAGACCTTAAAACCCTAACTCTCTTTTCCATACGAATTTCCTAACCCTAGCTAAGAAAGAGAGAGGAAAAGAGAGAGAAAGAGAGAGAGAAGTTGGTGAATCATCTTAGATTCTTTCCTGTTACTCTACATCCTTAAACCTTCACTTTGGAATCGTTATTTCGGCGATTCTGAGTTCATCCTTGGATAAGTTAACCTAACCCTAATCTGTTTTAGAGCTTAGAATAGCCTATGTGTTGTTGTAGCTCATTTCTATTCTTGCCTTAGGTTATCCTGTCGCCGTTGACGAAGACATATCGTCTGAATCAGTTCGGTGCTCTTTTTCTGGTTTAAGGTGCGGACTTTAATCGTATAGGTTATGGTTTTCAAGGCTTTCAATGCCAGCTAATGGTTTATTCTTGTTATGGATGAGATTTTACATGCCTAATGCTATGTTTATTATGCGTTCCTGATATGCATGTGCTATATTGAGATTTGTGTATTCTATGTATATGTATAAAGTACCGTATATGTATAAAATATGAACATGTGATTGCCATGATTATTTGTCGTGTATTTGTGCTAGATGCATGTGTGACAACTCCTTAGCAAAAGGAATTGTCCAAATGCGTGTATTTCAACATGCGTCATGTATGTTAAACTATGTATTCTAAGTGTTTGTAGAAATGTCTGAATGATTTGATGTGTGATATATCAACCTAGTATAGGCGTTGAGAAGTGATTCTTAACTCTTCTATTGGTGTGTATGATTTACTATATGAAAGTCACATCCTTTGTTGATTAACTTCAAGCATTACTTATGTGTAAATCCAGGTTCAGTTGATATTCTTCAAATGCTCATGTACTACATGAATTGAATTGCCGCTCCATTTCTATTCTAAATTGTTGATATGAATATCTATTGTAGTGGAATGTGTTTGGGGCTATGAAATAGTCCAGGAAATCGGTAATCGGCCTTGAGTTCATGGCTGAGGTTGCTTTCGCCACGTAGGACGTGATTTGACAAACCCGAGCCGTATTAGAGTTGTCGGCAGTGGTTTGGCCACACGGAGTGTTTGCGCACTCTATGTCGTTCAACCCAACGTGCGCTCATGCTAGTCGAGTTCGTCAAGTAACCTGATTGTCCGATGAATGTTCACCATGTATGGACGCTATTATTTAAATCTAGGGTACCAAACTTACCGATGAAATCCTATTAACCATGGTACCTTGATCTGCTAAGACTCATGAGCTGGACATGGTGATATGGGACACCGTGGTCGAGCTGTCGGCCTACGCTGGAGTGACGAGCCTCCCCATAGTGACCAGTGAGCAACCAAACTCGTAAGTCGATTATGGTGGTATGGGACACTATATTTGTGCTGTCGGCCTACATTGATTGGTGACGAGCCATTTGTAATGACCTCTAGCATACCTGGATACCGCATTGAGGTGACGAGCCTTTTTGTAGTAACGAAAGTATGATAGGCGTGCATTGATTGGTGACGAACCCTTTGCAACGACCTAAACCATATGATCGTATGAGATGATCTAGGACTGACGACCCTAGAATGGATCACTGTTTGGATAGTGATATGAGGAAGGTACCTTAGCTTCCCAATCCTGCTGTATGAAAAGGACTAATAACAACTTGGTAATCATGTTCATGCACCGCATTTGCATGTGCCTGGAAGAGTGGAGCACTTTGAGGTGATGTCATGCATAACGTAAGATGAAGATGTTGAGGGTGTATGTGCGAGGGCACGCATCATTCTACATACATCATTGCACTAACAAGAGTACTTAGGACATGTTTGATTGTTCTGCTTTATCATTACTGCTTGATTGAATTGATAACATGTTAACCTTTGCTTTATTATTCCACTGAGTTGATCACTTACTCCCACATTCTGGGACGGTGTTTAAACACCCACCAGACTCTGTCTTAGATGCAGATATTGATGCGACCTCTGAGGCAGAGCCGGAGTTTGAGGATGATGAGGCTGCATTTTCTTTCATGCAGTTTTTAGGCGGGTTCTAGTGAGCCATGTCCTGATGCGTGGAATTCTGGGATTTCTTTTTGGGATTAGATGATGTCATTTGATATTTGTAATTTTGACAGTAACACTTGTAAGTATGACCTGGTATGTATATGTACTTCAGGGATTTGCACATGTGTACTTATGTATCTTTAAGTCTTCCGCTTGCATCTATCACTTATCCCTGAATTATGTTGCAGTCTGGCATAATCTATTCCATGTTTTATATACTCTTACAGACAACATACATCCATCATTAAATATGTTGCATAAGTGATGTTTTGAAACTCGGGAGCTGAGTTATGCTCGACCCCCGAATTTCAGGGCGTTATAGATTATTAATCAAGGAGGTTTTGAATTCTAAATCGCATTTAGTCTTTTCAAAATAGTCTGAAATATGGGATTTTTCTAAAACAAGAGACTCAAAATTTTCTTTAAGTTTTAAAAACTTTTCTTTTTGAAGTTTTAGTTTTACGGCAATTTTACAACTCTCCTTATATAAGGCATTGTAAGCATCTTGAAGATCTTCTTCATTTTCATGTTCACTATTCAGATTTTCTTCACTTGTTGAATCATCATGATCTGAAAAAGTGAACTTGGTTAGAGTCATAAGAGTTTTAACTTCATTGCCCGACTCGGTTTCAGAATCTTCTGATTTAGAAGAGGCTTCAGAATTAGACGATTCATCCCAAGTAGCCAGCATTCCCTTCTTTTTGGGTTTTTCCTTTTTAGGACATTTGTTTGCTAAATGCCCATATTCTTGGCAGTTGTAACATTGACTATCTTTCAAAGATTTCTAAGTTATTGATTTAGATTTAAGTCATTTCTTATCATTTGATTTTTGAAAATCAACCCTCTTTTTACTTTTGAAGATCTTGTAAAACTTTTTTGCTAAAAGCGCCATATCATCTTCAGAATTTTCTTAAGTAATACATTTAGAAGATTTAAGAGCGATAGATTTACCTTTAGGAGCTTTAAAATTTAATTCATAGGTTTGTAAAGACCTAACTAGTTCTTTTACCCTCATATTGTCCATATCACAAAGTTCCTGGATCGCGGTTACCTTAGAGTTGAACCGTTCAGGAAGTGAGTGTAGTATCTTTGTACACACTTTACTTTATAGGATTTTAACGCCAAGACCCCGCATAGAGTTTACAATGTCATTTAATCTTGCATAAAAGTCCATAAACATTTCATTTTCCTCCATATGAATTTCTTTAAATTTGGTTGTGAGGAGTTGGACTTTAGATTTCTTGACAATTGAAGTACCCTCGAGTGTCATTTCTAAAATATCCCAAGCTTGCTTTGCAGTATCACATGATATAATTCTTTTTAACTCATCCGGTGATAGTGCGCAAGTGATTGCATTTAGTGCTTTTGTATTGGCGCACTACTCTCATTTTTCTGAAGAGTGGTCCATGAGAAATACGGTGTTACTCTCATTGATTTTGAACCATCGATCCCAGTCACTTCAGTGGTAGGTGGGTTCCATTTAGTCATTGTGGCTTGCTACACACTCTTATCTATTGATTTGAGAAAAATTCTCATCCTGGCTTTCCAATAAGCATAGTTGGAGCCATTAAATGGTGGAGGCCTAGTGACTGAAAGACTATCAAAATTTGACATCTTATATATATAACTTAGATCGTTAGCTCAGGAAATGAATCCAAGAATAAAGAATTAAAAACGAGCTATTAAGCTCTGATACCACTTGAAAAGGCCAAGATATATGTCTAACAGCGAAAAAATGATAACCAAATAAAATAAATCAATTCACAATGCTTAAAATGAAAAGCAGCCTCAATAATCAAGTATTGAGAGATTGAAACAAATGCAATTCTAAGGACAACCTTACACCATAAATACCAAAGGTTTATGGCAGAACAACCTTATTTCTAAACGTTCTTTGTATCAAAAACTCAAACTAAAGAGGAATAAATAAATAGCAAAGAATTGAAAATTTGTAAGAATTTAAATCTAAATTATTACAACATTCCCCACTGTGCTTGAAATGTAAATATTACAACATTCACATCCACATATACATTTCACAACTTGAATGATAAAAGATAGGAAATTAAGCAAACATTCAAACTACAATACACAAGGAGTTATAGTGGTTCGCCTGTGTGTGTGCTTCAACTGTTAAACAACAGCCACATAGAATGCTACTCCACTCCTAATATCCTCACACAGGGGATATTAGCTAGGTTTCACAGGTTCACCTAAAACCTTCACAGTTGTGTCTTTTTAACTTGGGCTTACACAATCCAAAAACCCACACTTTCTGAGTTTTCTGGCTCTCCTCAGATAACCAAACACAATGAGATTTTTCTAGCTTACTCTCAAAAGAAACTAAAAACAGAATGTAAATTACAATAATGTAAAATACCTGGATTTCTCCTTTGTAGCAGCCCGGAAAAACCAAGTCGGAGTAGAGGTTTGAATGTCAAAGTTCAATGTCCAATACTCACTTTAAAATGGTTTTAGGTTCTAATAGATTTTAAATTAAACCAAAATGGGCTAGCTTTAATTGATTTTGATTCCAGAAAAAGGAAAATAACACTTCCTCTTTTCAGATCAGATTGGAATACAAGAAACAAAATCATTTTTAAAAGCTAAAGAAAGAGAATATTAAATATGCACACTTAGCTTAAAATGGAGCACAAACTTATCTCTTAGAAGGCTGGATTACAATTACTTCAGATGTCCTTAATATTCAGAGATTCGTGATCTATTTATAGGTGAGCAAATCGCATCTTCGACTGGTCCAGAGATTGCTATGACTGGTCTTAGAACCAACGGATATTTGAAAATTTGAGCGTGATAAGATAAGGCAGTTTCACGACTGGTCGTAGGTAGTCTATGACTAGTTGAAAGACACCTTCGACTGGTCTTAGGTTGATCACGACTAGTCGAAGCCAAGCAAAATACATCGTTGTAGTTTGAGTCATAGGTTCACGACTGGTCGAAGGAACAGTCGACTCTATTCATACAACTGGTTGAACAGAGCCCAGGACTGGTCGAAGCTTAACAAAAAATTCTGAATTTTTGCAACAAACTTATGACTGGTCTAGGAAAATCTTAGACAGGTCGAAGCAGTGTTAGGACTAGTCGAGAAAGATCCAGGACTAGTCTTAGAGCAGACCGGATTCCCAAATATAAAACATTTGCATTATGTATCTGAAATGACCTACTCTAAAGGTCAACCTAAGATCAAACATATCTTAATAGTGAAGTAAGGACATTTAACCCTTAAGATATGTAACCTTCAAAGAAAGTGAAGCTTGAAATCTTGAATCTTGACTTGTAACTTGTAAATTCAGTTGAACATTCTCGAGTCTTGACTTGTAAACATGTCTTGTCTTTCGAAGTCGATCTTGCGAGACAATGTTGTGGCTTGACATATCTTGAGTTGAGCATTGTGCTTCACTAATGTATTCAACATCCATACACTGAGACTCACTTCATCCATACATGCTTCATCCATACTGTGTCTCTAACATTTGCATTTATGTAATTTCACAAAGTACAAGCAGTGTTTTTGGCACCACAAATTTGACAACATAAAGGGGCTTTCAACCATAACACTTACAACTTCCGTGTACGGCTGATTTTTGGGGTGCTCCACTGCTTAAAGGGCCCCCATCAAATACAGGGAATAAATGTTCAACACACATCACGGTGGGGGCCTACGGCTGGGACCTATAGTCCCTGCCTTTTCTAATAGCGCAGCAGGATGCTACTGCAGCGTCCTCTGGATGACAGTAGCAGCACGTTTGCTGCTTAAAATTTTTTGTATTTATTTACATTTTCCTGTGGTTTTTCCTAGGTGGGGCCCACATCAGGAGGATCCAACCCATCCGTTGGATTCTATGGCTCATGACAGATCAAATAAGCCCAATATTCAATGTGTTTTGGTGTGTAGAAACATCAAAGTGGGCCCTAACAGATTTTAACAGTAAGAATCATTGTTTTTAATGATGTGGCCTGCTAGATATTCAGATTGGCTTCATTTTTCAGCTCAACGCCTAAAATGAGCTGGGAGATGGGATGGACGGCGTGGATCAGATCCATACATCAAGGTGAGGCCTGCATGAGCGGTCCACTGAAAATTTTCAATCAAGCCGATATTTCTATATTTACCACCCAGCATCCAGACCCTGCTAGATGGTCTGGACATGTAACGCCCTGAAAGTCGAGGGTCGAGCATAACTCAGCTCCCGAGTTTCAAAACATCACTTATGCAACATATTTAATGATGGATGTATGTTGTCTGTATGAGTACATAAAACATGGAATAGATTAAGCCAAACTGCAAACATAATTCAGGGATAAGTGAAAAATGCAAGCGGAAGACTTAAAGAAATATATGTGTACAGGTGTAAGTCCCTGAAATACGTATACATGCCAGGTCATACTTATAAGTGTTGCTATCAAAATACAAGTATTAAAATGAAATTCATCTATTCCCAAAAGAAAATCCAGAATTCCCGCACATCAGGAGATGACTCACAAGAACTCGCCTGAAAACTGCATAAAAGAGAACGCAGCCTCATCATCCTCGAACTCCTGCTCTGCCTCAGGTGTCGCATCAACATCTGCATCTAAGACAGAGTCTGGTTGGTGTTTAAACACCGCCCCAGAACGTGGGAGTGAGTGATCAACTCAGTAGAACAATAAAGCAAAGGTTAACATGTTATCAATTTAATTAAGTAGTAATGATAAAGCAGAACAATCGAACATGTCCTAATTACTCTTGTTAGTGCAAGGATGTATGTATAAATGATGCATGCCCTCGCCTTACTCCCTCGGCGTCTTCATCTTACGTTACGCATGACATCCTCCCGCAGTGCCAACGACTTCCACGCACATGCAAATGTGGTGCATGAACATGATTACCAAGTTGTTATTAGTCCTTTTCATACAGTAGGATTGGGAAGCTAAGGTACCATCCTCATATCAATTTCCACATAGTGATCCATTCTAGGGTCGTCAGTCCTAGGCTATCTCATATGATCATGTGGTTTTAGGTCGCTGCAAAGGGCTCATCACCAATCAATGCACGCCTATCATACCTTCGTTACTACTCTAAGGCTCGTCGCCTTAATGCAGTATCAAGGTATGCTCGAGGTCACTACAAAGGGCTCGTCACCAATCAATGTAGGCCGACAGCACGAATATAGTATCCCATACCACCATAATCGGCTCACGAGTCTGGTGTACTCACTGGTCACTACGGGGAGGCTCGTCACCCCAGCATAGGCCAACAGCTCGACTACGGTGTCCCATACCACCATGTCCGGCTCATGAGTCTTAGCGGATCAAGGTACAACGGTTAACGGGATTTCATCGGTAAGTTTGGTACCCTAGATTCAAACAATAACGTCCATACATGGTGAACATACATCGGACAATCGGGTTACTTGACGAACTCGACTAGCATGAGCACACGTTGGGTTGAACGACATAGAGTGCGCAAACACTCCGTGTGGGCAAACCACTGCCGACAACTCTAATACGACTCAGGTTCGTCAAATCATATCCTTCGTTGCAAAAGCAACCTTAGCCACGAACTCAAGGCCGATTACCGATTTCCTGGACTATTTCATAGTCCCAAACCCCTTCCATTATAACAGATATGCATATACAATTTAGAACAGTAATGGAACAACAATTTAAAGCATGCAGTATATGAGTAGTTGAAGAATATCAACTTAACATGGATTTACACATAAGTAGTGCTTGAACTTAAAGAACAAAGAATGTAAATTGAATGTAAGAAATCATACACACTAATAGGAGAGTTGAAAATCTCTTCTCAACGCCTGCAAATAGGATAATGTTTTACACATTAGCCCATTCAAACATTTCTACAAACACTTAGACTACATAGTTCAGATACATGACGTATGTTGGAATACACGCATTTAGACAATTCCTTTTGCCAAGGAGTTGACACACATACAATTAGCACAAGTACACGACAAATAATCATGGCAAACACATGTTCATATTTTATACGTATACGATACTTCCTACATATACATAGAATACACAAATCTCAATATAACACATACATATCAGGAACGCAAGATAAACATAGCATTTGGCATGTGAAATTGCATCCATAACAAGAATAAACCATTATCTGACATTGAAAGCCTTGAAAACCATAACCTATACGAATATAGTCTGCACCTTAAACCAGAAATAGCACACCGAACTGATTCAGACGATATGTCTGTGTCAACGGCGACTAGATAACATAAGGCAAGAATAGAAATGAGCTACATCAACACATAGACTATTCTAAGCTCTAAAACAGATTAGGGTTAGATTAACTTACCCAAGAAGGAACTTAGAATCGCTGGAATAACGATCCAAAAGTGATGGTTTAAGGATGTAGAGTAACAGGAAAGAATCTCAAATGATTCACCAACTTCTCTCTCACTTACTCTCTCTTTTCCTCTCTCTTTCTTAGCTAGGGTTAGGAAATTCGTATGGAAAAGAGAGTGATGGTTTTAAGGTCTTTATATAGGCCTACCATTGATGAAAATAGCCCCAGGGCCAAGGTATACTTAGGTTATAACCAAATCAGGCATCTCTCGATCTAACGAAGCACTTTTGGTGGTCTTTTTTCCATGTGCGGTCGGACTTAAGCTCACTGACCATGGATCTAGGTCAGGCTGAGTTTTCGTACCGATCGGATTTATAGATCAGCCATGGCGGACCACCCTCAATTCAATGGTTACCGAAACTCGATCAGGTCCACAAGCACTATGACATGCCTGGGCCATCTTCCCTGATCCGAGGGTGAAATTGGGTCAGAATCCAATGGTCAGATTGCTTAAAATCGTCGCGCAAGCGACACGACTCAGATTTCATAAAATCATATTTAATTTCTCACCGTTCTCACACTCTTTACTCCAGACTCAATCAAATCGACCCAGGACATCATCTGGACTTGATTTTTGAGGTGATGGTCAAGTCCAACATGGTGACCATAACTGTCTAAGATCATCGCTATCAGACTTTCGACGCGCGGTCCAGGTCCGATCCAAAGCTTCTAAAAATTCTCGAGAGCAACTGGATTTAGCGTTGAATCCCAGATTTCAGAGTAATATAGTGCTAATGATTCTACAGGTTTTGAGTCCTGCAGATCAAATTTAAAGTGATTGATGCTAATTTCACAAGCAATCGAGTTTAACGCTAATTAACCCACAAATAGCTTCGAAGGAAAAATAGAAGTAATACTCGGGTCTTGGCATGAAATTTTTCGAGTCATTACAATCTACCCCCCTTAAAGAAAAATTTTATCCTCGAAATTCGTACCTTCTCATATTCCTTAAGGATCTGAGGGTAGCTCTTTCTGACATCAGCTTCAGTCTCCCAAGTAGCCTCTTCTTCACTATGATGCGTCCATAGTACTTTCACAAGAGGGATGACCTTGCTACGTAATACCTGCTCCTTCCTATCTAGGATACGGGTTGGTCGCAGTACATATGTGGCATCCTCGCTCAACTGCACCTGCTCCCAACTGATAATATGCGAAGGATCAGGAACGTACTTCTTCAGCATAGAAACATGAAATACGTTATGCACGCCCGCAAGTGGTGTGGGCAAAGCAAGGCGGTATGCTACCGCTCCCACTCGATCCAGAATTTGAAATGGACCAATAAATCTTGGCGTGAGCTTTCCCTTCTTACCAAACCACAGAACTCCTTTCATAAGGGAAATCTTAAGAAATATATGGTCTCCAACCTCAAACTCAACTGGTCGCCGCCTCGTATCAGCGTAACTCTTCTGCCTGCTCTGGGCTGTCAAAAGTCGACGTCGAATAATGTCAACTTTCTCTGAAGTCGCCTGCACCAACTCCGGGCCAATCAAACTACGCTCGCCAACTTCTGCCCAGCAATGCGATGCTCTGCACGGGCGACCATTCAATCCCTCGTAGGGGTGCATGCCGATACTCTCCTGGAAACTGTTATTATACGCGAACTCTGCATAAGGGAGACAATCATCCCAATTGTCCTTGAAATCCAAAACACAAGCTCGCAATATGTCTTCCAGAATCTAATTCACATGTTCCGTCTGCCCGTCTGTCTGTGGATGAAACGCTGTGCTAAACTTCAATTTCACACACATCGCTTCCTGGAAACGAGTCCAGAAGATAGATGTGAAATGCGTGTCTCTATCAGACACAATATCCAAGGGAACTCCGTGCAGACGTACAATCTCTTTGATGTACAATCTACCCAACTCGTCTGTAGAGTTTGTGACTCTGATCGGTAAGAAATGAGCCGACTTCGTCAATCGGTCGACGATCACCCAAATAGAGTCATATCCCATCCTCGTTCTCGGCAACCCTGAAATAAAATCCATAGAGATGAAGTCCCACTTCCATTCTGCTATGGGCATGGGCTGAAGCAGCCTAGGAGGTCGGCGATGCTCTGCCTTGACCTGCTGGTACATGAGACAACGAGATACAAACTCAGCAATATGAACCTTCATGTTGTCCCACTAATAAGATCTTCTCATATCTTGATACATCTTCGTGCTATTAGGATGCATCACAAGCTTAGAATTATGGGCTGACTCGAGAACCTCCCGTCTCAAGTCAGGAATGTCTGGGACACATAACCGGCCACGAAACCGTAGGCCCCCATCTAAACTAACACTCCACTCGGAGTTCTCATCTGTACCAACCCGCTCTCTCATCTTCGCAAAAAGCTCATCATCTGCCTGAGCTGCAATGATTCTCTCGTCAATGAGGGGTTGTACACGAATGTGTGCGATAACCTCATACGGCTCTTCCACCGTAAGTTTCTGCTCAAAGTCTCGCATAAACTCCAACATGTCCCATTCTGCTATCATTAGCGGAGCTGCAAACTTTATAGCCTTCTTGCGACTCAACACGTCTGCCACAAGGTTTGCCTTACTCGGGTGGTATGAAACATCGAACTTAAAGTCTTTCAATGTTTCCATCCATCGGCGTTACCTCATATTCAAGTCACGCTGCGTGAAGATATACTTAAGGCTCTTGTGGTCGCAAAAGAGCTTGAACTCCTCTCCGTGGAGGTAATATCTCCAGAGCTTTAATGTAAAAATGACAGCTGCCAACTCCAGGTTGTGTGTAGGGTAATTTCCTTCGTGTTTCCTCAACTGTCTCGAAGCATAAGCAATCACCCTGTCCTTCTGCATAAGGACACAACCCAGACCAAGGCGAGAGGCGTCAGTATATATCGTATACTTAACCCCTTGCTCTGGCAATACTAGTACAGAGGCAGATGTCAACTTGTCCTTCAGCTCTTGAAAAGCTATCTCCACCCTCTCATTCCAAGCAAACTTCAAATCTTTCCGTGTCAACTGAGACAATGGTCTGCCTATCTTCAAGAAGTCTCATATGAAGCATCGATAATAGCTTGCTAGACCCAGAAAGCTTCTCACCTCAGTAACTGAACCAGGCTGCTTCCAGTCCTGAATTACAGCTGCCTTAGTAAGATCAATAGCTATCCCTTCCTTGGACACCATATGTCCTAGGAACTTGACTTCCTCTTTCCAGAAATAGCATTTCTTGAACTGCGCAAAAAGTTAATTCTCCCTGAGAGTATACAAGACCGCTCTTAAGTGCTCCTCGTGCTCTTCCCGACTGGCAGAATATATCAAAATGTCATCGATAAAGACAATGACGAATCGGAACAAGAATGGCCGAAACACCCTGTCCATCAGATCCATGAACATGGCCGGTGCGTTCGTAAGACCGAACGACATCACAAGGAACTCATAATGGCCAAAGCTAGTCTTGAAGGCGGTTTTCTGCACATCCTCATTCTTGACGCGCAACTGGTGATACCCTGACTGCAAATCAACCTTCGAAAAGTACCGTGCCCCCTTTAACTGATCAAATAAATCATCGATCCTAGGCAAGGGATACTTATTCTTCACAGTCACCAGATTCAACCTGCGATAATCAATACATAATCGCAAGGAACCATCTTTCTTCTTAACAAACAGGACAGGTGCTCCCCAAGGAGACACACTAGGCCGAATAAAACACAAATTCAACAAGCCATCTATCTGCTTTCTCAATTCCTCCATTTCACTCAGAGGCATACGATAGGTGGGCAAAGAAATGGGTGCCGCACCAGGCATGAGATCGATAGTAAAATCAATCTCGCACTGAGGGGGTAATCCGAGAATCGACTCGAACACATCTTCAAACTCCCGAACTACAGGTGTGCTTTCAAATGCCAATCCGGCAATACTTTCCAACAGAGAAGTATAATAACCAAGACGAAAAGGGTAACTGACCTGAACTGGGAAAGTAACTGTCTCGCCCTCAGGTCCATAGATTGTCACCAACCTAGTTTCACAATCAATCTCTGCGCGCATCCTCGTGAGCCAATCCATACCCATAATGACATCGTAATGGTAAAAGAGGTGCGACAAAAAGGTCAACAAGAATTGATCCACTCCCTAGATCAATCAAACAATTCATACAACGCTTGTTCATAGCAGAGGAGATCCCTGTAGCAGTAGTGAGCATCACTCCCTTCATAGTAACAGTGCTCAAACTCAGACGCCTAACTGCCGCATATGATATAAGAGAGGTAATGGACCCTGTATCCACCAATATAGAAATGAAAATACCTTGGATGTGAGCCGTAACCTCGAAGGATCTCGGCACCAAGTCAGCCATAGGCGCTTCACCTGAGAGCATGTGAACTCGAGCCTGCTGCCGGCGATTCGGCGGAGGAACCATGGGCCGTTGAGGTGGCCTGAAGCTAGGTACAGAAGGTCCGAAGGATGGATGAGCTGGAGCTGAACGAAGAGGTGGAGGTGATATAACCTGAGGCATCGGACGGCTGATCCTCTGCAGTGGAGTAAATCCACTATCCCGCATACGCGAAAAGCAAGTACGATCCGAATGCCCCATCTTCCCACAGTACGAACAGCGAAAATCAGCTTGCACCTGCTGAGCGGGCGGCGCTGAATGCCTTGGAGGAGAATCTGCCCCCGACCTCTTGCCGAGAAATGGTGCACTCTGAAAGTCAGGTCGTGGTCTGGGAACCATAGGTGCTCGCATACGGGATGACCTGTCTCCGTCCTGCTCAGCTCGCAGAGACATGCTCACCAACTCCACATAGGAAGATATGCTAGCACAACACATCTTCGTTCAGATCTCAGGCCTCAACCCCTCAGAAAAATGCCGCATCCGTATCATCTGATCGCTCAGAATCAAAGGAGCATAGTGAGCTAGCTTAGTAAACCGGTTCTCATACTCCGTCACCGACATCCCTCCCTGACGGAGGCGAAGGAACTCACTCTCCTTCTCATGTCGGTACGTAACCGAAAAATACTTCTCGTGGAAGCGTGCCTCAAATGCCTCCCAGGAACACTTATACCCTTCCGCAACAGTGCGAAGAATACTGTCCCACCATAAACTGGCCTCATTCTCAAACATGAAGGAGGCAAGCTCGACCTGCTCAACCTCAGAACAGTACAGCGGCCTCAGCATCTTAGAGATGCGATCAATCCAGTACTCGGCCTCCTCAGGTCTAAGAGAACCCGTAAATGTGGGAGGTCGTAAGCGCTGGAATCGCTCAAATGTGCTGCTCGCACTAGCGCTCCCAGATGGGTGCATAGGTGAAGCAGGTGGAGTCGCCCCCATCGACTGAGCAAAGATGCCAGCCATGGAAGACAGAAACTGCTGCTGCTGCTGAATCTGCTACTGCTGCATCAACAGCATCATCTGCTCAAACCTATCAGGAGGCGGAGCAGACGAAGATGCATACAGCATCGACATAGATGCACGGTTCGGCTCAGGAACCGAAGGCGTGACTGGAGGAGCCATAGGTGGAATCACAGGTGTCGGCCCAGCACCAGTATGAGACGGGCTCGACTGTGGATCCGTCTGACTATCGCTTAGGGGAGAAACCCCGACAAACGACTCGACCAAAGAGAGACGGGCCGAAGTCTTCGAACCCTTAGGAGGCATACCCTACATTCAACAGAGGATGCAACCTATAAGATTCAACATCCACATAATCCACCCACACAACATTCACAGTACAACTCAAAGATGACAACATGCATTCCATTTAACAAAATTATCGCAATACAAGAAGTGCAGCATTACATGAATCGCGACAGAGAAAGCATGTGAACTAAAACATCTAAAGCTGCAAACAACAAACAACTTCCAACTATAATGCCAACAACGGTAAATACAAAACAAAGCAAAGGATGACTATAACTGCAACTACTCATCAGAATCAGGAGATGAAGGCAGGGCACCCTTATCCTGCAAACAGCACAGGATAGACTTCAGAGTTCGAGTCACCTTCTTAAACTTATGCTTCACCAGGCCTCGAAGATCCATGATATCCTGGCGTAGAACAACCTGGCCTTCCTCAAGCCGAGCGATACGGGCATCCCTGGCAGCCTGATCTGCGCTCTGCTCTGGTGCCACAGGAGAAGAACTCTCACTCATATCCTGGGCCTCAACCTCATCCTCGTCCTACTCTGCTTCTTCTTCAATCTCAGCTCCACCCTCGCCATAACTCTCTTCCTCATTGCTCTCTGTCTCATCCTCACTTTCTGAGGCTTGTCAACGAGGCCCAATGTCTATCTGATTTAGGTTCGTCTCATTAATGTAGCGAATAGGTACCGGCTTTTCTGCCCCAAGCCTGAAGCCAAACTCATGTGCAAGCTTACAGATAAGTCGGCCAAATGGGAGCGATTCGGTCCACCTATTCGAACGAGCGATAAGGATAATCTGGCGCAAGATGTACGTTAGCACACATAACTTCTCTTCTTGCCCCACTTGATACAGAAAATCTACCATTAGGCACGTACACTCGCTGCGGTTGCTCCACCTTGGATATACATTGAATGTGCACATGTGGTGAAGCAAGCGGAAGTCGTCCGTCATGTTGGTAGCTAGAAGGCTTCTATTAGGCTGCCATTCGACTAGACGACCACACAAGAGCCGCGTGTGGTGATTCCTCTCAAGCGCACTGCTCAAATTCTTCTCACTGGCATGCACCTCACCAAGCGGCATATTCAAGAGTCGGGATATCAAAGCGACGTTGACTGTGGCCTCCCGACCGCTTCTACAAGGGATCTTGAACTGCAGAGGCTCTAGCGAAGGATCATGAATGAGGGCATAAAAAGCTCGAACAGTGCTCGCATTGGCGCGATATTCACCCTCAAACAAGGGACACCAACCGACCCCTTCCAGGCGCTCCAACAAGAGAAACTCCCTAAATAGCCGCGGATCTACATGAGCATCAAAAAGGACCCTACAGCCTTCATAGACTCCATGAGATAGCTCTGCCAACAAGGTTCTTCCAATGGGAGCTTGAGGATCAAGGTCCCACTTGGTCTGAAACTCACGGGTGGCGGTCGTTCTTGCGGCGACACCTCTTGGTCTCCGTGCACAGGTTGGGTGGCTAGGCCCGGCTTCATCCATGGGTGCTCTCTTCTTCCCCATCAAAGAGAGAAAGGTGGAGATGGAAAATATGGCCGTGACAAACTCAAATAGGGCCATGAAAAATGAGAGAAAATGGAGAAATGGGAAGAATGGTGAGGCTTCCACACACTTGAGATCCCAAAGAAGGATTTGAGAGCTCAAATGAGAAAAAAAGGGTGTGAAAACAGCAATGGGGATGGATTTTTGAGATGGGTTGAATGGGTGTGCACGAAAATGGAAGAAGAAGGAGATTGGGGAGGGATTTTAGTGGAGTTTTGAGAGAGACTTGAAGAAAAGGAAAGCTTGGGAGGGTATTTTTTGAAGGAGAGAGGGTTTGGGAGGTGTTTTAATTGACCAACCATGGAGGAATGGGCCACACTAGGCCCCAACGGCGTCGGCCCTAGCCGGCCCGCTGGGCGACGAGGGCTCGCCGAACCGACGAGGTTATCGCCGGTCTCTAGACAATCCGGTGATGACTCGCCATTTGGGCGAGGTCCTCCTGGCCCCCTATATCCAAAATGAGGTGGACCCCCCCTGGGTCCCCCTGTAATTGCCCCGATCGGCTCCTTAGTCCGATTCGACGCCTATTGGGCCACTCGGGTTAAAATCTGATACAAACACAGGTTTATTGACATTTTAAGGGCTGAGATGGGAAGATAAACCATCTAAACTCATTAATAGACGGTCTAGAAGAGATTTTAGGTCGCTGTGTGTGATCAGGAGTGCGCACAGACTCGATCTCGGTGATCATTTTCAGTAAACTTTCGCCGATAGAAGCAACAGAAACACATACACAAATTCTACAATAAAATCACACCCTCCTACACTAAGGTGGCGACAACGTGCGGTGTGTGACCATAACCCAGGTCTGGTTTAATCCAATTCATGCTTTGATACTAACTTGTAACACCCTGAAATTCGGGGGTCGAGAATAACTCAGCTCCCGAGTTTCAAAACATCACTTATGCAACATATTTAATGATGGATGTATATTGTCTGTATGAGTACATAAAATATGGAATAGATTAAGCCAAACTGCAAACATAATTCAGGAATAAGTGAAAAACGCAAGCGGAAGACTTAAAGAAATATATGTGTACAGGTGTAAGTCCCTGAAATACGTATACATGCCAGGTCATACTTACAAGTGTTGCTATCAAAATACAAGTATTAAAATGAAATTCATCTATTCCCAAAAGAAAACCCAGAATTCTCGCACATCAGGACATGGCTCACAAGAACCCGCCTGAAAACTGCATAAAAGAGAACGCAGCCTCATCATCCTCGAACTCCTGCTCTGCCTCAGGGGTCGCATCAACATCTGCATCTAAGACAGAGTCTAGTTGGTGTTTAAACACCGCCCCAGAACGTGGGAGTGAGTGATCAACTCAGTGGAACAATAAAGCAAAGGTTAACATGTTATCAATTCAATCAAGCGGTAATGATAAAGCAGAACAATCAAACTGTCCTAATTACTCTTGTTAGTGCAAGGATGTATGTATAAATGATGCATGCCCTCGCCTTACTCCCTTGGCGTCTTCATCTTACGTTACGCATGATATCCTCCCGCAGTGCCAACGACTTCCACGCACATGTAAATGCGGTGCATGAACGTGATTACCAAGTTGTTATTAGTCCTTTTCATACAGCAGGATTGGGAAGCTAAGGTACCTTCCTCGTATCAATTTCCATACAGTGATCCATTCTAGGGTCGTCAGTCCTATGCCATCTCATACAATCATGTGGTTTTAGGTCGCTGCAAAGGGCTCGTCACCAATCAATGCACGCCTATCATAGCTTCGTTACTACTCTAAGGCTCGTCGCCTTAATGCAGTATCAAGGTATGCTTGAGGTCACTACAAAGGGCTCGTCACCAATCATGTAGGCCGACAGCATGAATATAGTATCCCATACCACCATAATTGGCTCACGAGTCTGGTGTACTCATTGGTCACTACGGGGAGGCTCATCACCCCAGCGTAGGCCGACAGCTCGACCACGGTGTCCCATACCACCATGTCTGGCTCATGAGTCTTAGCGGATCAAGGTACAACGGTTAACGGGATTTCATCGGTAAGTTTGGTATCCTAGATTCAAACAATAACATCCATACATGGTGAACATACATCGGACAATCGGGTTACTTGACGAACTCGACTAGCATGAGCGCACGTTGGGTTGAACGATATAGAGTGTGCAAACACTCCGTGTGGCCAAACCACTGCCGACAACTCTAATCGACTCAGGTTCATCAAATCACATCCTTCGTGGTGAAAGCAACCTCAGCCATGAACTCAAGGCCGATTACCGATTTCCTGGACTATTTCATAGTCCCAAACCCCTTCCATTATAACGGATATGCATATACAATTTAGAACAGTAATGGAACAACAATTTAAAGCATGCAGTATATGAGCAGTTGAAGAATATCAACTTAACATGGATTTACACATAAGTAGTGCTTGAACGTAAAGAACAAAGAATGTAAATTGAATGTAAGAAATCATACACACTAATAGGAGAGTTGAAAATCTCTTCTCAACGCCCGCAAATAGGATAATGTTTTACACATTAGCCCATTCAAACATTTCTACAAACACTTAGACTACATAGTTCAAATACAAGATGGATGTTGGAATACAGGCATTTGGACAATTCCTTTTGCCAAGGAGTTGACACACATACAATTAGCACAAGTACATGACAAATAATCATGGCAAACACATGTTCATATTTTATACGTATACGATACTTCCTACATATACATAGAATACACAAATCTCAATATAACACATACATATCAGGAACGCAAGATAAACATAGCATTTGGCATGTGAAATTGCATCTATAACAAGAATAAACCATTATCTGACATTGAAAGCCTTGAAAACCATAACCTATACGAATATAGTCCGCACCTTAAACCAAAAATAGCACACCGAACTGATTCAGACGATATGTCTGTGTCAACGGCGACTAGATAACCTAAGGCAAGAATAGAAATGAGCTACATCAACACATAGACTATTCTAAGCTCTAAAACAAATTAGGGTTAGATTAACTTACCCAAGAAAGAGCTTATAATCGCCGGAATAACGATCCAAAAGTGATGGTTTAAGGATGTAGAGTAACAGGAAAGAATCTCAAATGATTCACCAACTTCTCTCTCACTTACTCTCTCTTTTTATCTCTCTTTCTTAGCTAGGGTTAGAAAATTCGTATGGAAAAGAGAGTGAGGGTTTTAAGGTCTTTATATAGGCCTAACATTGATGAAAATAGCCCCAGGGCCAAGGTATACTTAGGTTATAACCAAATCAGGCCTCTCTCGATCCAACGGAGCACTTCTGGTGGTCCTTTTTCCATGTACGGTCGGACTTAAGCTCACTGACCATGGATCTAGGTCAGGCTGAGTTTTCATACCGATCGGATTTACAGATCAGCCATGGCAGACCACCCTTAATTCAATGGTTACCGAAACTCGATCAGGTCCACAAGCACTATGACATGCCTGGGCCATCTTTCCTGATCCGAGGGTGAAATTGGGTCAGAATCCAACGGTCAGATTGCTTAAAATCGTCGCGCAAGTGACACGACTCAGATTTCATAAAATCATATTTAATTTCTCACCGTTCTCACACTCTTTACTCCGGACTCAATCAAATCGACCCAGGATATCATCTGGACTTGATTTTTGAGGTGATGGTCAAGTCCAACATGGTGACCATAACTGTCTAAGATCATCACTTTCGGACTTTCAACGCGTGATCCAGGTCCGATCCAAAGCTTCTAAAAATTCCCGAGAGCAACTGGATTTAGCATTGGATCCCAGATTTCAAAGTAACATAGTGCTAACGATTCTAAAGGTTTTGAGTCCTACAGATCAAATTTAAAGTGATTGATGCTAAATTCACAAGCAATCGAGTTTAACGCTAATTAACCCACAAATAGCTTCTAAGGAAAAATAGAGGTAGTACTCGGGTCTTGGCATGAAATTTTTCAGGTCATTACAGGACAACAGACGTTCTATAGGTTCTGGCCCATCTGGCCATGTTGGGGTCCACCTAATATTTGTGTTTTCCCATCATCTAGACCCTTCAAAAGGGGTAGCAAGGTGGTTGCAACATGGGCCTCGGTTGGGTCCACTTGGTGCTCAATATGGATGAAATACATACATCATAAGTGGGCCATAAAATTAGGGAGAGAGAGAGATAGAGAGAGAGAGAACGAATGATGGAGGGACCTTAACATTATGGGCCCTCCCATGAATTACAACATACATCAAGTGGGTCCCATTACATGTGGGCCCACCAAATCAAAATTAATGGTGGAGATTCCTTCTCTAGCAAAATGGAAGGTCTAGATGACCCCTTACAAACTAGGAAAGTAAACATCATGATGGGGTCCATGGAGAATGGCCCCATCATGGAATGATCATGTGAATCATGGTGGGCCATCGGCCACACCTAGGGTCCAAAGTGAGATCCATACCATCAATCGGTAGGATCCACTTGGCCCATCATTGAAACATGAAATCTAGGCCTATAAAACACCCACCATTCGATCTTCTTGGTCCGATGGAATGCCAAACTCCTTGGCTCTCACTTTGATGGAAGATGATGAGAATTGAAGGGCTAGGATGATGGATCTTGGGGTAGGAAGTGGGCCACACACAACACACTTTTCTGTCCTTAAAAGTGCTTGGACGACCAATTCTTTTGGTGCTTGGAAAATGTGTAGAGAAAGAAAGAGAGAAAGGGTGGTTGTAAGAGAGAGGTGATGGGTATGAGTGATGGATGTGAGTGATAGATGTACTTGACTTGAGAGTTGACTTAGGGTAGCTTACTTGTCTCGGGGAGAAAGAAAGCATAGATTGTGTACTTGACTAGTGATAAGATGTGTACTTGATTGATTGATTGATTGATGAGATGGGTTGTAGAGATTCTCTTGGGTTCACAAATGCGTAACGTTTCTTCGAGATAAACGCGGGCCCACATCTCCTAGCCTGGGAATCGCATCGGTGTGTAAGACGCAGTGTTGGAACCGAGGCGACGGTGCGGTCGCAATGGTACAGGTCTCGGATTGAGCCTACTTAGATGTACGGGATACGACTTAGGGTCACGAGCAAGTGTCGATTATAGGTCGTAGGTTGTCAGAATTTGACGGGAAGGATCGCGGGAGTCTATGGAACGGTACGGACTAGGATATGGGCCTCACATCTGGTGCATGAGTGTCAACCACCGTGTTTCTCGAGATATACAGTTATGATATGGCATGACAATATGATGATGATGATATGATTGTGGATGTGTGTAATACAGTTATGGCTGTGGTATAAGATAAATGAAAATATGACTTGGTGATGCTAGTAGCATTGACTCGGAGTATTACTATGATGCATATGCATTGCATTGGCATTGGCATCATACCATACATACTATCCGCCTTTCACCATACATGATTTCTTCATGGCATATTTATCTTGCTTGCATGTAGGACACACTGCACACACGTGTGTACTCACTAGGCTTTTTACCTAAGCTTCCTATTTTTCATTTTTTTTCAGGCCAGGAGTAACTCAGAAGGCTTGGCTTTCTCGATGCATTGTATCTATTTTTCGATTTGGCAATGTTGACGTTGTGTACCTTTTGGAAAGCATTGTACTTGTAATCATTAAGATTTATAATGGAGAGTATTACTTGGTATTTTGATCATGGATCTTCATGCTAAGGTATTATATATATATATATATATATATATATATATATATATAAATTTCAGTCAAAAATCTTCCTTGTGGTGCATTGAACTTGGGACTTGGGGTATGAAAGTTGAGTGCTAGATTCGGGGCATCATGGAAGCTGTCCATCCCTAGATTTTGGGCGTGACAGAAGATGGTATCAGAGCATAAGATTTGGGATGACTTATAAGCAAAGTCAGTAACTGAAAAACATAGAAGAACTAAAACTAGGTCTCCCACAACGTTTGATCGAAAACTTAGATGCTATTAGTACCCCTGATTTGTATGAATCTAGGATTCACAGTTTGAGAACTTAGTCAAAACAAGGTTCTTTATTAAAGAACCTAGAAACTATACTTAGCACCCAGGCATGAGGGAGATAGCCACGAGCAATACCCTCACTTGTGGGATAGATGATTGTATTGTATAGGCTTGATGATACGTATGTTTGGCTTTCCATGTTTTGAGTTTGATAATGTATTTGTGACTAGAAATTTCAAGGAATTTTTTTTTATTAGGAGGGTAGATTTTAAGACCCCGTCCATTCCGTACCATTTTCTATGCTTATGTGCACGATGATTGACGCCCTTGGCTAAACTTGGATTATCAGCACATAGTACACACCCGACTGACCGGAACCCCAAGGCTTTGAAACCGATTTTATATCGACCACCCCATCGCCGCAATCACGTAGGTATGACCCGTGCATCTGTACGACGCTCCGTTAGTGAGATATGCCGTGAAGAATTGTTAGTGTATCATGTGCGCATGACACCATATACTCCATTCCACAATGTGCACAACACATGTCATGCATACATGCACATGCCACACATGGGTGAGAGAATCTCTACCCATATGTGTGATGTCACCCTCCCATGTCATCCCTCTCTCATGTGCTCCCCAAAGTCAACTTCTCTCCATACCATACCCTATGCATGACATCATCACACCATGCCATCCCATTCCCCTTTAATCCACCATTAATTTTTAATAATGCACAATTTTCCATAATCCTAGCCTAAGCTAACATTAATCACATTAGCCAAACCTAACCAAATTTTTATCCATTTCTCTACAAATAGTCCTCTATCCCTTAGCATCTTCACCATTTTCTACAATAGAGAGAGAGAGAGAGAGAGAGAGAGAAGAGAGTGATCTTGGTGGGCCATCAACTCCATCAATCCTATCCCTTCCATCCATCTCAAACATCCATCTAATCCATCAAGGTGAGTACACCCCTCTCCACTCTTATGGTTTGTTTTCTTTCTTGATTATTGGATGATTAATTGTGGTGATGATGTGATGATAATGATAATGATGATGGAATAGGGACTCATTAACCACCACCATTGCATTTGGATGCAATCTGAACCATTCATAGAACTATGCCTATTTGGATGAAGGAAATATTCAAAAATGTTGTAGGCTCAGTGATCAGGTGGACCACACCATATGAAACAGTGTGATTGAAAACCTCATTGTTAAAAAAATTTGAAAGGTCCACCAAGCCATTGATTTAAAAAATAATAATAATAATAATAATTAATATATATATATATAAGAGAAGAGAGAGTGGACACTGCTGTCAGTGTTCAAAGGACGCTGTAGCAAGCAACGTCCCAGCTGCTTTAAAGCAAGGGAGGGGCGGTGGGACCACAACAAGCCCCACCCATGATGTATGTATTTAATCCATGCCGTCCATCCAATTTTCCAGCTCATTTTAGGCATTGAGCCGAAAAATGAAGCCAATCCAAATCTCTGGTAGGCCACACTATCAAAAAGACTATTTTAGTAGTGATAAACTGTTAGGGCTTGCAGCAATTTTCCTGTACATCAAAACATATCGAATATTGGACTCATTGGACCCGTCACGAGTCAAGGAACCCAATAGGTGGAGTGGATCGTCCTAGTGTGGGCCCCACCTATGAAAAACCATGATAAAAAGGGGCTGGACGCTGATTGCTGCCGGTGTCCAAAGGACGCTGCAGCAAGCAACGTCCTACTGCTATGTAAGAGGGCAGGGACCGTGGGTCCTAGCCATAGGCCCCACCATGATGTATGTCGAACATCAGCCTTTAAATGATGGGATCCCCCAAAAATCAACCGTACACAGAACTCTGGTGGCCCACACCATCTAAAATCATGTGAAGACATGACTATACACATAAAAGCACTTACCAGGGCCCACTTGAAATTTGGATGCATCTGAAACTTGGACTGACCCCTCAACCAATTGGTACACACATAATGGATAGGTTGGATTTGTGAACCACGTCCCGGTGGCCCAACAAAGGACTATGAATGTTTTAATGGAGGATAACCCTATTAACCTTTGTGTGTGGTGTGGCCCACAATAGCCACAGATTAACTTGATTTTAAGCCCTAGGCCTCACCATGATGTATGTGCTAAATCCACACCATTCATCCATCTTACCAGCCCCATCCATTGCACAATATAAAAAATCAAGCCCATTAGAAGCTTATGCAGGCCATACCACTTGAACGGTGGAAATTGTACTCAAAATGCTCAGATTTTTTCGGGGCCCACCTTGGTTATGAAAAGTATATCTAGGACATTCATCCACTCCTTCAAACCATTTCAAGACATGAGTAAAAGAATGAGGTAGATCCATGCCTTAGGTGGACCACACTATAAGAAACAGTGGGAATAAAAATCCCTACAATTAAATCCCTTGATTTCTACCATGATGTGTAACTGCCACCAAAGTTGGGTCGGTCATCGAACAGCGCAGCCAACTTGTTACATATATTTTATATCAAGGTTGTCCATCATTTAGACCATCCATGTGTTGTGGGCCCCGCTCGACGTATATACCTTATAGCCATGCCATTCATCTAGTGGGTGGTATCAACATGATGTTGTCTGTTGTACAAACTGTTCATGGGGTGGACCCCACCATGTCAATGGGACCCACAATTATACAAAATATAATAATAATAATAATAAGGAAAGGGAATTGCATGCTTACCAATGAAAACTTCCTTGGACATAACCTGATGCATGTGGAGCCCACCTAGGTGCATGTGTTGTATACCCACACTGCCTATATTTTCCAGTCACTTAGGAAGTGGGCCCACCTCTTGCCCGTGGACACAAGCTGAAGTAGAACTCAATTTTTTTAGGTGAGCCACGTTGCAAGTAGAAACAGTGGTAACAACCGTTGGAAATTCTTAGGCTCTAGTGTGCCCCTTATATGCTGGGACACTTCCTTGACCATGGACTCCAATTTGTAGTATGATGTAGATCCATGCCATTCATTGGTTTATCCTTATCATTTTAGGGTATGATCCCATAGACTAGTTAGATCCAAATCTCATGCCACAGGAGCAATATTGATCACTTGTCCACCGTTAAATATTTTCTAGAGCTGCAGTGATGTTTGTGAGAAATTTATCCATCCTTTTTAACCGATCATAGGCCACTTAATATCCATGTTTTACCAGTCATTCATCTATTTTGTTAGATCATTTTAGATTGTGGAGCTACCTATATATTTAATGCAGTCTAAGTCATTTTCATGGTACCCATTGTATTGGTTATTCCTCATTTAGACTGTCAGTTGGTAGAAATCATGTGGATCACTGCGTCATAGGAATTTGGGATTTTGGGTGGCCCAACTGGTCATGTGAATTGGTGGAAGTTGTGTGGGCCACCACACCATGTGAGGGCATGATTTTTATAGCCCCCCTAACTATATGAAATTGGGGCAATTGTGTGACTACTTGTCTAAGTGGATTTATGATTGTTGTGACCCTTAACCATATGATCACTAATGGGATGAATGGCAGCTAGATTTGGCAAAATGGTGTTGAATATGTAGCTCATAAATCTTGTGATCATGCATGACATGGATAGCCATAAATCATGTGGGTATGTGGGGAATGTGTGGCCCAACCATATAATCATGTGGTGCTTAGGTGACTGCTAAACTATATGAAAATGTGGTACTGGTCACCTGACTATGTAAAAGTTTAGTAAAGTGGTTGCCCTATTATGCAAGCTATGGTATATAAAAAAAGTAACCATCTCACCTTAAGTACCTCATTATGACAAGTAGAGTGACATTTGTATGGCCACTCAATCATTTGGACTTTTGATAATGGAGTAGCCATAAGACTATGTTGGTATATGAGAATTGTGTGATTACTCAGACTCGTGGACTATGCTGATGGTGTAACCTCTAGGGTATGTAAACTTAGGACGTGTATCAGATCGATTATAGACCCAACCTTGATGTAAGTATTGCATATTTCACCATTTATCCATTAGGCTAGCTAATTCTAGAACATGATTCCAAAATGATCTAGATCCAATTCCTAAATAAGTCAGACGATATGAAATAGTGTTAATTGAACAAATAACTTTCGAATACTTGTGAACCCACTTAATGTATGTATTTTATCCGCACTGTTCAATTGTTTTGCTAACCAAACAGTTCAATCATGAAGCCCGCTGATGTGTGCCTTGTGCATGTAAACTGTTCTTCCTTGTACTACCTTAATGTATGTGAGTTACCTATACTATCTACTTGTTGGGACCCACCGTAATGTTTGTGTGTGGACCCATCTGCTTGCAGTACCACTTGGAAGTAGGACACACTACGTTGTATGAGATAAACTCACGTCATCCAACCGTGACTAACTCTTATGTGTGTATTATATACTCAAGTCGTTCAACTTAGGGCTCACTGTATCTTATGAGGTTTACCTATGCCTTCCAAATCATTGTAGGACTACTATGATAATTATTTGCAAATACAACCTACTAACAGCCCACTTGAAGGTGAAGCCCATTACATTATATGAGTTTCACCAGCAACATCCATCCTTTGGCTCATTTACTATATGTTATATTTCTGCCTTTCATCTCATAACCACTTGGTGCATGTATTTTGCATCACCACCACTCATTAACCATAAGGCCCAGTTAGGGTATAATCATGTGGTCTCAATAGAAGAAAATCATATCGGGCCAAAGCCAATAATGGAATATCTATCTTGCGAAGGATATGGTATAATTTTGAATACAATTAATGCTCATGATTATGATAGTTATGGATGATATTAGTGATGTTAGTGATTATGGTTGATAGAAGTATATGATTTAATGTCTCGATTAATGTTGTTCCACTTCCTAGCATACAAAATTCATCTACTCAACCATGTTAATATTGATCATACTCATGCACCATGGAATGATGGTATGTTCAAGTGTACTTCAATACATTTGTTCATGTTGTAAGTGCTATAGTTTCTAGCTCCGATAATTGTTAAATTTTATAGTCCCAAAATGTCTTGGAATCTGTGTCTTGTGTAGTGCATCGATATATTTAAGACAGTGCAAGGACAATGGTCTTTACTTCAAGAACTTCAAATGCAAGATTACATGTTCATGTTCAAGTACAACATTAAGTGTGAATTCAATGTTTCAAGATTCATCGTTCAAGCTTCAAGTCAAGACAAAGTTCTTATACTTTGAACCTCATGCTCAAGCTTCAAAAGGTCTCAAGTTCAAGCTTCTACATATGTCAAGATCTCAAGCTTTGTGAACTTCAAATATCATCTATCAACTGAAGGAAAAGAAGTTTCAATGTTCATACATTATGTATAAGGTATGAATGACCCTAGATTGACCATAAGGTAGGGTATTTTTGTAAGTGCTATGGTTTCTAGCTCCTATGATTGTCAAATTTTGTAGTGCCAAAACCTCTTGAAATCTGTGTCTTGTGTAGCACATCGATATATTCAAGACAGTGCATCTCATGTATAAGGACAATGGTCTTTGCTTCAAGATCTTCAAATGCAAGATTACTTGTTCATGTTCAAGTACAACATCAAGTGTGAATTCAAGCTTTCAAGCTTCAAAAGTTCAAGTTTTTCAAGGCTTCGTACAAGTTAAGAAAACATTTCTATACTTTGATCCTCAAGCTCAAGCTTCAATATGTCACAAATTCAAGCTTCAGAAGTCTCGTGTTCAAGCTTCTACGAATGACAAGATCTCTAGTGTCGTGAACTTCAAAGAACATCTATCAACCGAAGGAAAAGAAGTTTCAATGTTCATACATCATGTATAAGGTATGAATGACCCTAGATTGACCATAGGGTAGGTCATTTTGTATACATAATTTAAATTGGATCACTTTATAAGTACATATACTATTTCTCGACTAGTCTTGGACTTCTTTCGACTAATCCTAGCACTTGCTCGACCAGTCCAAGAATTCCTCGACTAGTCCTAAGTTTGTTACTGATTTTTGGGAATTTTTGTTAAAGCCTCGACCAGTCCTGGAGACTGCTCGACCGGTTGTATGAACACTGCTCGACCTATACTCGACCAGTCTTACAGTCTCGACTCAAAGTCAAGCAACTAAAAATGGTTCCACACGACTAGTCGTGGATAGGACTCGATAGTCGTGGAGGCCACTCACCGGTTGAGTAGATCCTACGACTAGTCGTGGAGGCCACTCGACCGGTCGAGTAGATCCTACGACTAGTCGTGGAAAGGATTTATCCTATCGCGCTCAAAATTTTAAAAATCTGTTGGTCCTACGACCAGTCGTGTCGACCTCAGGACCAATCGAGAGTGTGATTTATGCAATTATAAATAGAGCACGAATTTCAGAGTTTTATATTCAATTCAAGCTAAATCAATATGTCGCTCTGAAAGATAAGTTAGTGATATTCTTAAGCTATCTAGTGCTCATTTATATTCTCTTTAATTAGCTTTCTTTGTATTTGATTTTGTATTCTGCATTCCAACTACATTTGAAAGAGGAATTGAAGTATTCCCATTTCTTGGAATCAAAATCAAATCAAGCTAGCCCAAGGTGCTTTAAATCAAAAATCTATTTAAACCTTAGAACCATATCATAAGTGAGTGTGGACATTGAACTTCTGCTTCGATTTAGTTCTTCCGGGCTACATCTAAAGGAGAATTTCCAGGTATTTTACATTATTGTAAATTTCTATCTTTTGGTTTTATTGAGATTGAGCCAGAAAAATCTCTCAGTGTTAGTTTGTCTAAGGTGATCGAGAAAACTTAGAGTGTGGGGTTTTTTGAATGTGTAAGCCCACTTGAAAGACAATTATGAGGGTTTTAGGTGAAGCTTGAAAAACCTATTTTCATAGTGAACGCTAATATCCACTGTGTGAGGATATTAGGAGTGGAGTAGTTGTGTGGCTGTTTTTTTAAACAGTTGGTGTACACACAAGCGAACCACTATAATTTCTGGTCTTGTGGATTGATTGTTTATTTTTTTTTGTGGATGTTTGTAATTTCTCTTTTTGCATTTGTGGAGAATGTTGTAATTTCTTTTATGTAAGTGTGGGAATGTTATAATAGCTTAGATTTCTTTCCTTGATATTTATTTCTTTATTCATCTGTATTAGTTTGAGTTTTTGATACACAGACCTTTCTAGGAATCAAGTTGTCCTACCATAAACCTTTGGTTTTTGGTGTAAGGTTGTCCTTAGAACAACATCTGTATCAATTTCTCAATACTCGTACATTTGAGGTTATATTTAATTTCAGCATTGTGAGATTGTTTATTACTATCAGTATTTATATTTATTTAAATTCCGCTATTAATTTTTAATTTAGCATAGTCCTATTCACCCCCCTCCTCCTTTAGGACTTAATTGCTCGGCCTTTTCAAGTGGTATCAGAGCCTAATAGCTTGTTTTAATTGTTATTACTTTTGAATTAATTTCTTTAGCTAATTGATTTGAGCTTTGTAAGACGTCAAATTTCGATAGCCTTTCGGTCACTAGGCCTCCACCATTTGATGGCTCCAATTATGCTTATTGGAAAGCCAGAATGAGGATTTTCTTAAAATCGATGGATGAGAGCATGTGGCAAGCTACAGTGACTAATTGGACCCCTCCTACCAATGAATTAATTGGTATCGACGGATCCAAAATTATGAAAGTCACACCTTATTTCTCTTGGACTATTCTTCAAAAAATTGAGAGTAGTGCCAATGCAAAAGCACTAAATGCAATCACTTGCGCACTATCACCGCATGAATTCAAAAGAATTATATCTTGCCATACTGCAAAGTAAGCCTAGGATATTTTGAAAATGGCACACGAGAGAATAACAATTGTCAAGAAATCTAAAGTCCAAATCCTCACAACCAAATTTGAGGAAATACGTAAGGAGGAAAGTGAAACTTTCATGGACTTTTATACTAAATTGAATGACGTTGTCAACTCTATATGGGGTCTCAGTGATAAAATACTAGAAAGCAAAGTCTGTGCAAAGATACTATGCTCACTACCTGAACGGTTCAATTCCAAGGTGACTGCGATCCAGGAACTTTGTTATACGGATAATATGAGGGTAGAAGAATTAGTTGGGTCATTACAAACCCATGAGTTAACATTTAAAGCTCCTAAAAGTAAACCTATCGCTCTTAAATCTTCTAAATGTTTTTCTCAAGAAAATAGTAGTAATTCTGATTTAGAAAATTCTGTAGATGATATGGCCCTTTTAGCTAAAAAGTTTTATAAGATTTTCAAAAGTCAAAAGAGGGTTGATTTTCAAAAACCTAATGAAAAGAAAAGATCGAAATCTAAAACTTGGAAATCTTTAAAAAATAGTCAATGTTACAACTGCCATGAATATGGACATCTAGCAAACAAGTGTCCTAAAAAGGACAAACCTAAAAAGAAAGGTATGTTGGCTACTTGGGATGAATCTTCTGGCTCTGAAGCCTCTTCTAATTCAGAAGATTCTGAAACCGAGGTGGGTAATGAAGTCAAAGCCCTTATGACTCTAGCCAAGTTCACATTTTCAGATCACGATGATTCAACTAGTGAAGAAAATCTAAATAGGGATCATGAAAATGAAGAAGATCTTCAAGATGCTTATAATGCCCTTTACAAGGAGAGTTGTAAAATTGCTGTTAAACTTAAACTTCAGAAAGAGAAGTTTTCAAAACTTAAAAGAAAATTTTCATTCTCTTATTTTAGAAAAATCTCACATTTTAGATTGTTTTGAAAAAACTAAGTGCGACTTAGATTTCAAAAACTCTCAAGTTGAAAACTTAAAATCTGAAATCGAAAAGCTAAAACTTGAAGTCTCTTCACTTTTGAGTTTAAAAGACACATGGAGGTATGCCCAAGGTGATCCTAAGTTGGAAAAACTATTATCTGGATCCAGAAAATGTGGTGACCAATTTGGATTGGGCTACGACAAAAGTATTCCTCTCGAAAATAAGAATACTCCTCTTAAGTTTGTGAAAGAGGAGTCTTCAAACTCAAGAGGGAAAAGCCTAAATCAAAATTATCTTAAAAATGCTAAAACTTTTCAATCCTTAAAACCTAAAAGCAACCATATCAACTATAAAAATTAGAATCGTAATCCTTTAGCTGAGAAAATTGTTGATTTACTTAAGGAGCTGTTAAAATCTAACTTAGTGGGTCGATCTTATAACAACTACAAAAATAAGAAGACCAACTATACTCCTAAACCCAAAACAGTAATGAAATGGGTTCCTTAAGTTACTTGCTTGGTTGCCCACACCACTTTCGAAGCTTCAAGCCATTTAAAGTGGTACCTAGACAGTGGTTACTCCAGACATATGATAGGCGATAAGGGTCTGTTTACCAATCTTAAAGATATGATTGATGGTTTAGTCATATTCGGTGATGGTAGCAACTGTAGGATTGTTAGCCAAGGTACGGTTCAACTCTTTAACCTTCATTTATTTGAGAATGTTTTATATGTAGAAGGGTTAAAACACAACTTATTAAGCATTTCTCAAATATGTGATAATAATCATAGCGTAAAATTTACCAACCTAGGGTGTGAAATTTTAAATAAGAATGGTTCTATAATATTAAGTGGTCGTAGAACTTTTGAAAACTGCTACATAGTAAGTGAGTCAAGCTCATTTAATCTATCATGTTACATGGTCCATACCGATGAGACCAAGTTATGACATAAACGCTTCAGACATGTACACTACCGCAACTTGTATAGATTGAGCAAAAGAGAGTTAGTAAGAGGCTCACCCAAAATATAAAAAATAGATAAAATATGTGGCAAGTGCCAGATTGGAAAGCAAACTAAGAGTTCTCATAAAAAGGTGGACTCCAATGCCACATTTAAACCTCTCGAACTCCTCCATATGGATCTTATTGGACCAACTAGAATGGATAGTCGAGGTGGCAAGAAGTACATACTGGTAATTGTTGATGACTTTACCAGATATACTTGGGTAGTCTTCTTAAGAGACAAATCGGAAACTCTCGATGAAGTAAAAAGGGTACTTAGACGTATCCAAACTGAAAAAGAGTCTCAAGTTTGTAAGAACTATAGCGATCATGGATCAGAATTTGAGAATTGCGGTTTTGAGAAGTTTTGCAGTGATCAGGGAATATCACATGAATTCTCTGCGCCCAAAACACCACAAAAAAATGTTATAGTAGAAAAAAATAGAGTGCTTCAAGAAATGACAAATGTAATGTTAAATAGTATGAAGCTCCCTAAAAATCTATGGGCCAAAGCGATGAATACTCTGTGTTATATAATTATTCGTGTTTATACTAGAAAATCAAATAGTAAAATGGCTTATGAAATGTGGTTTGATGAGAAGCCTACTGTCAAATACTTTCGAGTTTTTGCAACAAGTGTTACATTTTACATGACCGAGAAAATCTAGGTAAGTTTGACGCCAAAAGTGATGATGGAATATTTTTAGGGTATGCTCTGAATAGTCAAGCATTTCAAGTTTTTAATAAGAGGACCGGTGTTATTCAAGAGTTTATTAATGTGGTTATTGGCGATCACTTGAATACACATGTCTCATGTTTAGAAAATGATGAAGTATTTCTAATTGATAAACCAGTTTTTTCATCAAGTCAAAATAACTCTGAACTGAGAACTATTAAAGACCATCCAACCAATCAAATTCTTAGAAACCCTCTCACTGGCGTGCCCACTCGTAGACAACTAGAAGATATGTGTAATTATGTGTGCTTTACATCTCAGATAAAACCGACTAACGTAAAAGAAGCTCTTACTGACGAAAGCGGGATAGTTCTACAAGGGTACACTCAAAATGAAGAGCTTAATTAATTTGTTAGAAATGATGTTTGGTACTTAGTTCCAAGACCTAAAGATAAACACATTATCGGAACTAAATGGATTTTCAAAAATAAGTCTGATGAACTTGGTAATATCATTAGAAACAAGGCTAGGCTAGTTGTACAAGGGTACACTCAAATTGAAAGCATCTATTATGATGAGACCTATGCCCTAGTAGCTCGTCTTGAATCATTCAGACTATTCATATCCATTGCATGCTTTAGAAAGTTCAAAATATACCAAATGGATATAAAGAGTGCTTTTTTCATGAAGAAGTGTATGTTAAACAACCAACAGATTTTGAAGACCCTGGGAATGGTGATCATGTATACTGCCTAAAAAAGGCCCTCTACAGTTTAAAACAAGCTCCCAGGGCATGGTAAGAAATGTTGACTAAGTTTTTGGTAAGTCATAATTTTCTAATGGGAAGTGTTGATAAGACATTGTTTGTTAAGAAACATAATATAGTGTAAATTTATGTTGATGATATAATTTATGGATCTACCTGTGCTAACATGACTGTTGAGTTTGCAGATATTATGAAATCTAAGTTCGAAATGAGCATGGTTAGGAAATTGAATTATTTCCTAGGATTGCAAGTTAAACAGCAACCTGATGGTTTCTTTATTTCTCAAAAAAATATGCTCTGAACTTAGTTACAAAGTTCGGATTTGAGAATGAGAAAAATTTTGATGCTCCTATGAGTACTACTTTGAAACTCTCAAAGGACTCTACAGGTAAGAGTGTGGATCCTAAACTATATTGAAGTATGATTGGAAGTTTACTTTATTTAACTGCAAGTAGACTTGATATTGCATTTAGCATAGGAATTTGCACTAGATATTAATTTAACTCTAAAGAGTCACATTTAACTGCTATTAAGCGGATTATACGATATGTCGCAAGCTCTGCAAATTTAGGTCTTTGGTATCCACATGATACTAGTGTTCAATTAGCTGGTTACACTGATGTTGATTGGGCTAGTAACATTGATGATAGAAAATCAACCAGTGGTGGTTGTTTCTATGTTGAGAACGGTTTAGTTGCTTGGTAAAGTAAGAAACAAAGTTCCATATTACTTTCAACTGTTGAGGCTGAATACATTGCAGTAGGTAATGCATGTACTCAGCTTATATGGATGAAAAGAATGTTAAATGATTATGGAATTGCATAGGATTCTATGGTTTTATATTGTGATAATTCCAGTACAATTAATATATCTAAAAATCTAATCTAGCATTCACGAACCAAGCACATTGACATTAGATATCACTACATTCGTGAATTAGTGGAAGAAAATACAATTTTTTTGGAATACATTCCGACCGAGACTCAACTTGCTGACATATTCACAAAATCGCTCGACAAAAGCAGGTTTTCTAAATTGAGATTTGATCTTGGTATGTGCTATTTGAATTGATTATTCATGCATTTTTGTATCATAATGTATATATATTTGATATTTTATGTTTAAAATTTCTAATTTCAAGAAATTGCACATTTTTTTGGTTGTGCACGACCAGTCGAGTACATACTTGACCAGTCGTGGCACGACCGGTCGAGCATGTACTCGACCAGTCGTGTGGCATGGGTTGGTGCTTGATTTGGGGGAAAAAAAACCCCTTTTTCTTCATTTTAGGTTTCTTCTCCAATAAGTCCTAGGTCGACCGATCAAACCCATCTCCTAGTTCTTCAAGTTTAGTGCTTTATTTCTATTTTTCTTGTCGATTCAAATTCATAGCACTCCTTTTCCATCTTGGTGTGATTTATTTCTTATTTTATTGAGGTTTTTGGGGTTTTCTTTTCCAAAATCTAATCTTAAGAAAACCTACTCTACCTCTTTTACAACCACTTAGTTCCTTGATTTCCTAGTTGCAAATGGAAGGTAGAGGTAAAAAGAAAAGTTCTCGTGGTCCTTCTTACTAAATCAACACCTATCACAGTGTGCCACCTTTGGTCACCCGAAGATGATCCCCCCTATATGCGGGATATAAGTTTGCGCAATGTTGAAAGACTTGTTCATGTTGAACGTCTAGCTCCATTTGAAATCCTTCCTCTTTTCCAATCTGTAGGATGGGATAACATTCTACATTGGGGTGGGCTGGCATACCGGTCCATTGTGTAAGCTATGTATGCATGTATTTATGATTTTTCAACTGAAAATCTAACATTTATTATTGCTACTAGAGAAGGTCCAGTTGAAATAGACCGACATTTGATCTCTAGTCTAATGGACATACCTGTTAATAATGAAGGTATTCCCATTAGCACTTTAGTTGCTAAACCATCTGAATCAGAAAAACGTATGCTTACTAGAGAATTGTGCAATATAGATGCGTAATGGAGTACTAATGGAAATGCGCTTGCTTTAAAGTATTTGTTACCCAGATAAAGAGTCCTTCACAGGATATTCATTTCTAATGTTTATCCTCATTCTGGTAATAAAACCGAACTCACTACTTTCATGGTTTGGATTCTTCATTCCATCATGTTTGGTACTTCTGTATGTCTTCCTTCTTTAATCTGTCATTGCATCATTCAATTCCGTCTCCATCCTGGTCACAACGATATCCTTTTTGCTTATCTGCTTATTGTGTTAGCCACCCATTTATTAGTGCCTATGCCTGTTAGAGAGGCTCCTATTCAACATCTAATTTTCAACAACTCCAATATAAATAAAATGAATCTGAGGTTAGCCGTAGGACAAGTCAATGTTGGTGTTGGTGAAGCTAATGCGGTAAATGAAGAAGAAGGTGATTTACCTCCAGATGACATTAACATGGACGATATTTTTTATGAGATCGAATCCAACTCAGCAGATGATCCTGACTATCAACCATCTGACTTTGATGTGCGGTTGCGCTCAATTGAGGAGAAGGTAGAGAATATGAATGTGTCTTATGATTTGCAGTTCAAATATATGCGTAAATATCTTAGGCGCCTGAACAAGGGACTTCATAAACTTGATCCTACCATGCCTGCTCCTTCTTCAGGATCTGATTAATGTTTTCTCATATGGCTTATAATAACTCTTATGATACTTAGCTTTCTTTTAGTTTGTAGGATTGAATTTGGTTTAACTCTATTGATGTTAGTTGATTATGCTTGAACATTACATGCTTATGAATTTAATATGTTAACTATCTTGATCCATTATTCCTCATTGCTTGTCTTACTCTTCCTTGTTTATCTATGTCCTGTTTCATGTATTGGTTTCTTCCTTTGTCATATTGTGACAAAAAGGGGGAGAATTTTGTCATGCTTGATATATGGTATTTGTGATATATGGCATGTGGATTGTGAACATGTAACCTTCTTTGTGTAAGGGGGAGGAGTAAGTAAGGGGGAGTATTGTTGGAGGCATTGATGCGAATTAATTAATGCTTTGTTTTGACCTATTTATAACTGGTGCATGATTCTTTAACCAGGTTAACTGGTTTATATTGATAATTGGTGCATGATAACTAGTGCATGATTTTTTGTGCGTATAATGCTTATGCTATTATGAAGTGTGTTTTGTCACAAATTTGACAAAGTGGGAGATTGTAACCGCTATGGTTTCTAGCTCCTATGATTGTCAAATTTTGTAGTGCCAAAACCTCTTAAAATCTGTGTCTTGTGTAGCACATCAATATATTCAAGATAGTGCATCTCATGTACAAGGACAATGGTCTTTGCTTCAAGATCTTCAAATGCAAGATTACTTGTTCATGTTCAAGTACAACATCAAGTGTGAATTCAAGCTTTCAAGCTTCAAAAGTTCAAGTTTTTCAAGGCTTCGTACAAGTTAAGAAAAAGTTTATATACTTTGATCCTCAAGCTCAAGCTTCAATATGTCACAAATTCAAGCTTCAGAAGTGTCGAGTTCAAGCTTCTACAAATGACAAGATCTCTAGCATCGTGAACTTCAAAGAACATCTATCAACTGAAGGAAAAGAAGTTTCAATGTTCATACATCATGTATAAGGTATGAATGACCCTAGATTGACCATAGGGTAGGTCATTTTGTATACATAATTTAAATTGGATCACTTTATAAGTGCATAGACTGTTTCTCGACTAGTCTTGGACTTTTTTCGAATAGTTCTAGCACTGGCTCGACCAGTCCAAGAATTCCTCAACTAGTCCTAAGTTTGTTACTGATTTTTGGAAATTTTTGTTAAAGCCTCGACCAGTCCTGGAGACTGCTCGATTGGTCGTATGAACACTGCTCGACCTATGCTCGACTAGTCTTGCAGCCTCGACTCAAAGTCCAGCAACTAAAAATGGTTCCACACGACCAGTCGTGGATAGGACTTGACTAGTCATGGAGGCCGCTTGACCGGTTGAGCAGAGCCTATGACTAGTCGTGGAACGACTTTATCCTATCGCGCTCAAAATTTTAAAAATCTGTTGGTCCTATGACTAGTCATGCCAACCTTAGGACCAGTCGAGAGTGCGATTTCTGTAATTATAAATAGAGCACAAATTTTAGAGTTTTATATTCAATTTAAGCTAAATCAATACGTCGCTCTGAAAGATAAGTTAGTGATATTCTTAAGCTATCTAGTGCTCATTTATATTATCTTTAATTAGCTTTCTTTATATTTGATTTTGTATTCTGTATTCCAATTATATTTGAAAGAGGGAATGAAGAATTCCCATTTCTTGGAATCAAAATCAAATCAAGCTAGCATAAGGTCCTTTAAATCTAAAATCTATCTAGACCTTAGAACCATTTCATAAGTGAGTGTGGACATTGAACTTCTATGTTGAACTTCTACTCCGATTTGGTTCTTCCGGGCTGCATCTAAAGGAGAATATCCAGGTATTTTACATTATTGTAAATTTCTATCTTTTGGTTTCATTGAGATTGAGTCAGAAAAATCTCTCTGTTTTGGTTTGTCTGAGGTAATCCAGAAAACTCAGTGTTGGGGTTTTTGAATTGTGTAAGCCCACTTGAAAGACACAATTGTGAGGGTTTTAGGTGAACCTTGAAAAACCTATTTTCATAGTGAACGCTAATATCCATTGTGCGAGGATATTAGGAGTGGAGTAGTTGTGTGGCTGTTTTTCTAAACAGATGGTGTACACACAAGCGAACCACTATAATTTATGGTCTTGTGGATTGATTGTTTATTTCTTTTTGTGGATGTTTATAATTTCCCTTTTTGCATTTGTGGAGAATGTTGTAATTTCTTTTTTGCAAGTGTGGGAATGTTGTAATAGCTGAAATTTCTTTCCTTGTTATTTATTTCTTTATTCCTCTGTATCAGTTTGAGTTTTTAATACACAGATCTTTCCAGGAATCAGGTTGTCCTACCATAAACCTTTGGTTTTTGGTGTAAGGTTGTCCTTAGAATAACATTTGTATCAATCTCTCAATACTCATACATTTGAGGTTGTATTTAATTTCAACATTGTGAGTTGTTTATGCTATCAGTATTTATATTTGTTTAAATTCTACTATTAATTTTTAATTTGGCATTTTCCTATTCAACCCCCCCCCCCCCCCCCCCCCCTCTAGGACTTAATTACTCAACCTTTTCAATTTTGAATACATAATTTAAATTGAGTCACTTTATAAGTGCATAGACTGTTTCTCAACTAGTCTTGGACTATGTTCGACTAGTCCTAGCATTGGCTCGACTAGCTCAAGAATTCCTCGACTAGTCCTAAGTTTGTTATTGATTTTTAAAAATTTTTGTTAAAGCCTCGACCAGCCCTGGAGACTGCTCGACCAGTCGTATGAACAGTGCTCGACCTGTGCTCGACCAATCCTGTAGGCTCGACTCAAAGTCCAGCAACTAAATTGGGTTCCACACAAGCAGTCGTGGATAGGACTCGACCGGTCGTAGAGGCCAGTCGATCGATCGAGTAGACCCTACGACTAGTCGTGGAACAGCCCGATCTTATCGTGCCCAAATTTTAAAAGTTTGTTGATCCTATGACCAGCCGTACCGACCTCAGGACCAGTCGAGAGTGCGATTTCTGCAATTATAAATAGAGCATGATTTTCAGAGTTTGATAATTTAATTCAAGAAAAATCAATACACCACTCTGAGAGATAAGTTAGTGATATTCTTAAGCTATTTAGTGCTCATTATATGTTCTCTTTAATTAGCTTTCTTTCCATTTGATTTTGTATTCTGCATTCCAATTTTATTTGAAAGAGGAATTGAAGTATTCCCATTTCTTGGAATCAAAATCAAATCAAGCTAGCCCAAGGTGATTTAATTTAAAATCAATCTAGAACCTATAACAATTTCATACTTGAGTGTGGAAATTGAACTTCTACTCCAATTTGGTTCTTCCGGGCTACATCAGAAGGTGAATATCTAGGTATTTTACAGCTTTGTAAATTCTTTATTTTGGTTTCATAGAGATTGTGCCAGAAAAATATTTTTGTTTTGATTTATCTGAGGTGATCCAGAAAACTCAGAGTGTGGGGTTTCTGAATTGTGTAAGCCCACTTGAAAGACACAATTGTGAGGGTTTTAGGTGAACCTTGAAAAACCTATTTTTATAGTGAACGCTAATATCCACTGTGCGAGGATATTAGGAGTGGAGTTGTTGTGTGGCTGTTGTTTAACAGTTAGTGTACCCACAAGTGAACCACTATAATTCTTTGTGTTTGGTGGATTTGTGATTTATTTTCTTTATCTTTTGTGATTTAAGATTGTGGGATGTATTTGTGGATGTGAATGTTATAATCTTTACATTTCAGTATTGTGTGGTGAATGTTGTAATAGATTAGTTTCTATTTCTTGCGTATCCTCTTCAATTTGAGTTTTTGATACTCACCCACGTTCTAGTAAGGTTTTCCTGCCATAAACCTTTGGTTTTTAGTGTCAGGTTGTCCTTAGAACCAAGTTTGTATCAACCTCTCAATACTAGATTTTTGAGGTTGTTTTACATTTTCGCATTATGGATTGTTTAAGTGCTATCTTTATTTAATTGTTTAAATTTTGCTGTTAATTTTTTAAATTTGGCATAGTCCTATTCAACCCCCCCCCCCACTAGGACTTAATAGCTCGGCCTTTTCAAGTGGTATCAGAGCCTAATAGCTCGTTTTAATTGTTATTTTTTTTGGATTGATTTCCAGAGCTAATCGATCTGAGCTTTGTAAGATGTCAAATTTTGATAGCCTTTCAGTCACTAGGCCTCCACCATTTGATGGCTCTAACTATGCCTATTAGAAAGCCAGAATGAGGATTTTCTTAAAATTTATGGATGAGAGCGTGTGACAAGCCACAGTGACTAATTGGACCCCTCCTACCACTAAAGTAACTGGTACCGATGGATCCAAAACTATGAAAATCACATCTTATTTCTCTTGGACCACTCTTCAGAAAAGTGAGAGTAGTGTCAATGCAAAAGCACTAAATGCATTCACTTGCGCATTATCACTGGATGAATTCAAAAGAATTATATCATGTGATACTGTGAAGCAAGCCTGGGATATTTTAGAAATGACACACGAGGGAACAACAATTGTTAAGAAATCTAAAGTCCAAATCCTCACAACCAAATTTGAGGAAATACGTATGGAGGAAAGTGAAACTTTCATGGACTTTTATAATAAATTGAATGACATTGTCAACTCTATATGGGTCTCAGTGATAAAATCTTAGAAAGTAAAGTCTATGCAAAGATACTACGCTCACTACCTAAACGGTTCAATTCAAAAGTGACTGCGATCCAGGAACTTCGTGATACGGATAATATGTAGGTAGAAGAATTAGTTGGCTCATTACAGACTTACAAGTTAATTTTTAAAGCTCCTAAAGGTAAATTTATCGCCCTTAAGTCATCTAAATGAATTTCTCAAGAAAATAGTAATAATTTTGATTTACAAAATTCTGAAGATGATATGACTCTATTAGCTAAAAAGTTTTATAAGATTTTCAAAAGTAAAAAGAGGGTTGATTTTTAAAAACCTAATGAAAAGAAAAGATCTAAATCTAAAACTTGAAAATCTTTAAAAGACAGTCAATGTTACAACTGCCATGAATATGGGCATTTAACAAACAAGTATCCTAAAAAGGACAAACCTAAAAAGAAAGGTATGTTGGCTACTTCGGATGAATCTTCTGGCTTTGAAGCCTCTTCTGAATAAGAAGATTCTGAAACCGAGTCAAGTAATGAAGTCAAAGCCCTTATGACTCTAGCCAAGTTCACTTTTTCAGATAATGATGATTTAACTAGTGAAGAAAATCTGAATAGTGATCATGAAAATGAAGAAGATCTTCAAGATGCTTATAATACCCTTTACAAGGAGAGTTGTAAAATTGCTATTAAACTTAAACTTCAGAAAGAGAAGTTTTCAAAACTTAAAGAAAATTTTGATTCTCTTATTTTAGAAAAATCTCACATTTCAGACTATTTTGAAAAAACTAAGGGCAACTTAGATTTCAAAACCTCCCAAGTTGAAAACTTAAAATCTGAAAACGAAAAGCTAAAACTTGAAATCTCTTCACTTTTGAGTTTAAAGGACTCATGGAAGTATGCCCAAGGTGATCCTAGGTTAGAAAAACTATTATCCGAATCTAGAAAATGTAGCGACTGATCTGGATTAGGCTACGACAAAAGTATTCCTCCCAAACATAAGAATACTCTTCCTAAGTTTGTGAAAGGAGAGTCTTCAAACTCAAAAGGGAAAAGTCTAAATCAAAATTATCCTAAAAATGCTAAAACTTTTCAATCCATAAAACCTAAAAGCAACCATATCAACTATAAAAATCAGAATCCAAATCCTTTAGCTGAGAAAATTGTTGATTTGCTTAAGGAGCTCTTAAAATCTAACTTCATGGGTCAGTCTTATATCAACTACAAACACAAGAAGACCAACTATATTCCTAAACCCAAGATTGTAATGAAATAAGTTCCTAAGGTTACTTGCTTGGTTGCCCACACTGCTTTCAAAGCTATAAGCCATTCAAAGTGGTACCTAGATAGTGGATGCTCCAGACACATGATTGGTGACAAAGGTCTGTTCATCAATCTTAAAGATATGACTGATGGTTCAGTCACATTCAGTGATGTCAGCAACTGCAGGATTGTTGGTCAAGGTACAGTTCAACTCTTTAACATTCCTTTATTTGAGAATGTTTTATATGTAGAAGGGTTAAAACACAACTTATTAAGCATTTCTCAAATATGCGATAATAATCAGTGTAAAATTTACTAACCTGGGGTGCAGAATTTTAAATAAAAATGGTTCTGTAATATTAACTGGTCGCAGAACTTTTAAAAACTGCTACATAGTAAGTGATTCAAGCTCATCTAAATTATCGTGTTACATGGTCCATACCGATGAGACCGAGTTATGACATAAATGCCTTGGACATGTACACTACCGTAACTTATATAGATTGAGCAAAAGAGAGTTAGTAAGAGGCTGTAATGACCCTGAAAATTTTGTGCTTTTCTTTCCCTCGTAGTTGTTTTTAGGGTAATTAGCGCTATACTCGATTGCTTGTGAAATTCGCATCAATCACTTTAAATTCGATCTACATGGCTCTAAACTTGTAGATTAGCTAGCGCTATGTTACTCTGAAATCTGGGATCCATCGCTAAATCCAGTTGTTCTGAAAAATTTTTGGAAGTTCTGGATCGGACCTGGACCGCGCGTCGAAAGTCCGATAGCGATGATCTTAGGTTGTTGCGGTCGCCTGGTTAGACTTGGTCATCACCTCAAAAATCAAGTCCAGGTGATGCTCTGGGTCGATTTGATTAAGTTCAGAGTGAAGAGTGTGAGAACGGTTGGAAAGTAAATGTGATTTTATGAAATCTGAGTCGTGTCGCTTGCGCAATGATTTTAAGCAATCTGACCGTTGGATTCTGACCCAATTCCACCCTCTGATCAGGGAAGGTGGCCCAGGCATGTCCTTGTGCTTGTGGACCTGATCGAGATTCAGTGACCATTGAATTGAGTGTGGTCCGCCACGGCTGATATGAAGATCCAGTCGGTACGAAAACTTAGCTTGACCAAGATCCATGGTCAGTGAGCTTAAGTCTGACCTTTTGTGGTAATAGGCCCACCGGAAGTGCTTCGTTGGATCGTGAGAGACCGGTTTTGGTTATACCCTAAGTATACCTTGGCCCTGGGGTTATTTTCATCAATCTTAGGCCTATATATAGACCTTAAAACCCTAGCTCTCTTTTCCATACGAATTTCCTAACCCTAGCTAAGTGAGAGAGAGGAAAAGAGAGAGAAAGTGAGAGAGAAGTTGGTGAATCATCTTAGATTCTTTCTTGTTCTCCTTCATCCTTTAACCTTCACTTTAAATCGTTATTCCGGCGATTCTGAGTTCATCTTTGGGTAAGTTAACCTAACCCTAATCTGTGTTAGAGCTTAGAATAGTCTTTGTGATGTTGTATCTCATTTCTTTTCTTGCCTTAGGTTGTTCTGTCGCCGTTGACGAAGACATATCGTCTGAAATCAGTTTGGTGTTCTTTTCTGGCTTAAGGTGCGGACTTTAAGTGTATAGGTTATGATTTTCAAGGCTTTCAATGCCAGTTAATGGATTATTCTTGTTATGGATGAGATTTCACATGTCAAATGTTATGTTTATGTTGCGTTCCTGATATGCATGTGATTTATTGAGATTTGTGTATTCTGTGTATGTATTAAGTACCGTATGCGTATAAAATATGAACATGTGATTGCCATGATTATTTGTCGTGTGCTTATGCTAGATGTATGTGCGACAACTCCTTGGTAAAAGGAATTGTCCAAATGCGTGTATTTCAACATACGTCATGTATGTTGAACTATGTATTCTAAGTGTTTGTAGAAATGCTTGAATGATCTAAAGTGTAATATATTATACTATTTGTGGGCGTTGAGAAGCGATTCTCAACTCTCCCACTAGTGTGTATGATTTCCTTCATGTAAGTTACATTCCTTGTTGTTTAATTTCAAGTCTTACTTATGCTTAAATCCATGTTAAGTTGATATTCTTCAGATGCTTACATACCATATGATTTGAGTTGTTGTTTCATTACTATTCTAAATTATAGATATGAATACCTATTGTAGTGGAATGTGTGTGGGACTATGCATTAGTCCAGGAAATCGGTAATCGGCCTTAAGTTCATGGTTGAGGTTGCTTTCGCCACGTAGGACGTGATTAGACGAACTCGAGTCATATTAGAGTTGTTGACAGTGGTTTGGCCACGCGGAGTGTTTGTGCACTTTATGTCGTTCAACCCAACGTGCGCTCGTGCTAGTTGAGTTCGTCAAGTAACCTGATTGTCCGATGTATGTTCACCATGTATGGACGCTACTGCTTGAATCTAGAGTACCAGACTTACCAATGAAATCCTATTAACCATGGTACCTTGATCCGCTAAGACTCATGAGCCGGACATGGTGGTATGGGACACCGTGGTCGAGCTGTCGGCCTACGCTGGGGTGACGAGCCTCCCCGTAGTGACCAGTGAGCAATTAAACTCGTGAGCCGATTATGGTGGTATGGGACACTATATTCATGCTGTCGGCCTACATTGATTGGTGACGAGCCCTTTGTAGTGACCTCGAGCATGCCTGGATACCACATTGAGGTGACGAGCCTTAGTGTAGTAACAAAGGTATGATAGGCGTGCATTGATTGGTGACGAGCCCTTTGTAACGACCTAAAACCATATGATCGTATGAGATGATCTAGGACTGACGACCCTAGTATGGATCACTGTTTGGATGGTGATATGAGGAAGGTACTTTAGCTTTCCAATCCTACTGTATGAAAAGGATTAATAACAACTTGGTAATCATGTTCATGCACCGCATTTGCATGTGCTTTGTAGATGTGGCGCACTTTGAGGTGGTGTCATGCGTAACGTAAGATGAAGACGCTGAGGGTGTATGCGTGAGGGCACGCATCATTCTACATACATCCTTGCATTAACAAGAGTACTTAGGACATGTTTAATTATTCTACTTTATCATTACTGCTTGATTGAATTGATAACAAGTTAACCTGTGCTATATTGTTCCACTGAGTTGATCACTCACTCCCACGTTCTGGGGCGGTATTAAACACCCACCAGACTCTGTCTTAGTTGCTGCAGATGTTGATGCGACTTCTGAGGCAGAGCGGGAGATGGATGATGATGAGGCTGCTTTCTCTTTTATGCAGTTTTCAAACGGGTTCTAGTGAGCCTAGTTCTGATGCGCGGGTTGCTGGGATTTCTTTTGGGAATTAAATGATGTAATTTGATACTTATAATTTTGATAGTAACACTTGAATTACGGCCTGGTATGTGTATGTATTTCAGGGATTCGCACATGTACACGTTTATTTCTATAAGTCTTCCGTTTGCTTTCTTCACTTATCCCTGAATTATATTTGCTATTTGGCTTAATCTATTCCATGTTTTATGCGCTAATACAGACAACATACATCCATCATTGAATATGTCGCATAAGTGATGTTTTGGAACTTGGGAGCTGAGTTATGCTCGACCCCCGAATTTCAGGGCGTTACAGAGGCTTACCTAAAATACAGAAAATAGATAAAATATGTGGCGAATGCCAGATTGGCAAGGAAACTAGGAGTTCTCACAAAAAGGTGAACTCCAATGCCACATCTAAACCGCTCGAACTTCTCCACATGGATCTTATTGGACCAACCAGAATGGAGAGTGGAGGAGGCAAGAAGTACATACTGGTAATTGTTGATGACTTTACCAGATATACGTCGGTAGTCTTCTTACGGGATAAATCAGAAACTCTCGATGAAGTAAAAAGGATACTTAAACGTATCCAAACGGAAAAAGGATCTCAAGTCTGTAAGATCCGTAGTGATCATGGATCAGAATTTGAGAATAGCAGTTTTGAGAAGTTTTGCAGTGATCAAGGAATATCACATGAATACTCTGCGCCCAAAACACCACAACAAAATGGTATAGTAGGAAGAAAAAATAAAGGGCTTCAAGAAATGACAAATGTAATGTTAAACAGTATGAAGCTCCCCAAAAATCTTTGGGCCGAAGTCATAAATACTACATGTTATATAATTAACCGCGTTTATACTAGAAAATCAAATAGTAAAATGGCTTATGAAATGTGGTTTGATAAGAAGCCTACTGTCAAATACTTTTGAGTTTTTGGCAGCAAGTGCTACATTTTACGAGACCGAGAAAATCTGGGTAAGTTTGACACCAAAAGTGATGAAGGGATATTTTTAGGGTATACTCTGAATAGTCGAGCATATCGGGTTCTTAATAAGAGGACCGATGTAATTCAAGAGTCCATTAATGTGGTTATTGACAGTCACTTGAATACACCTGTCTCATGTTCAAAAAATGATGAAGTACTTCTAATTGATAAACCAGTTTCTTCATCAAGTCAAAATAACTCTGAACTGAGAACTGTTAAAGATCACCCAACTATTTAGATTCTTGGAAACCCTCTCACTGGTGTGCGTACTTGTAAACAGTTAGAAGATATGTGTAATTATGTGTGCTTTACATCTCAGATAGAACCGGTTAACATAAAAGAAGCTCTTACTGACGAAAATTGGATAATCGCAATGCAAGAAGAGCTTAATTAATTTGTTAGAAATAATGTTTGGTACTTAGTTCTAAGACCTAAAGATAAACACATTATCGGAACTAAATGAATTTTCAAAAATAAGTTTGATGAACTTGGTAATATTAATAGAAACAAGGCTGGGCTGGTTATACAAGGGTACACTCAAATTAAAGGTATCGATTATGATGAGACCTTTGCCCCAGTAGCTCGTCTCGAATCAATCAGACTATTTATATCCATTGCATGCTTTAAAAAGTTCAAAATATACCAAATGGATGTAAAGAGTGCTTTCTTAAATGACGATTTGCATTAAGAAGTGTATGTTGAACAACCAACGGGTTTTGAAGACCTTAAGAATGTAAATCATGTCTACCGCTTAAAAAAGGCTCTTTACGGTTTGAAACAAGCTCCCAGGGCATGGTATGAAAAGTTGACTAAATTTTTGCTAAGTCATAATTTTTTAATGGGAAGTGTTGATAAGACTCTGTTTGTTAAGAAACATAATGATCACATTTTAATAGAGTAAATTATGTTGATGATATTATTTATGGATCTACCTATGCTAACATGATTGTTGAGTTTGCAGATCTTATGAAATCTAAGTTCGAAATGAGCATGGTTGGAGAATTAAATTATTTCCTAGGGTTGCAAGTTAAACAACAACCTGATGGTTTTTTTATTTCTCAAACCAAATATGCTCTGAATTTAGTTAAAAAGTTCGGATTTGAGAATGAAATTTTTTTTGATACTCCTATGAGTACTACTTTGAAACTCTCAAAGGACTCTACAGGTAAGAGTGTGGATCTTAAACTATATCGCAGTATGATTGGAAGTTTGCTTTATTTAACTGCAAGTAGACCTGATATTGCATTTAGCATAGGAATTTGTGCTAGATATCAATCTGACCCTAAAGAGTCACATTTAATTGCTGTTAAGCACATTTTGCGATATGTCGCTAGTTCAGCTAATCTTGGTCACTGGTATCCACATGATACTAGTGTTCAATTAGCTAGTTACACGGATGCTGATTGGGCTGGTAACATTGATGACCAAAAGCCAACCAGTGGTGGTTGTTCTATGTTGGGAACTGTTTAGTTTCTTGGCAAAGTAAGAAACAAAGTTCCGTATCGCTCTTAACTTTAGAGGCTGAATACATTGCAGCAGGTAATGCATGTATGCAGCTTGTATGGATGAAAAGAATGTCAAACGATTATGGAATTGCATAGGATTCTATGGTCTTATATTGTGATAATTCCAGTACAATTAATATATCTAAAAATCCAATCGAGCATTCATGAACCAAGCACATTGACATTAGATATCACTACATTCGTGAATTAGTGGAAGAAAAGATAATTTCTTTGGAATATATACCGATCGAGACTCAACTTGCAGACATATTCACAAAACCGCTCGACAAAAATAGGTTTTCTAAATTGAAATTTGATCTTGGTATGTGCAATTTGAATTAATTATTCATGCATTTCTGTATCATAATGTAAATATATTTGTTATTTTATTTCAAATTTTAAGAAATTTGCATATTTTTTGGCTGTGCACGACTAGTCGAGTGCATACTCGACCAGTCGTGGCACGACCGGTCGAGCATGTACTCAACCAGTCGTGTAGTGCAGGTTGGTGCTTTATTTGGGGGAAAAATCTATTTTTCTTCATTTTGGGTTTCTTCTCCAAGGGGTCTTAGGTCGACTGGTCGAACCCATCTCCTAGTTCTTCAAGCTTAGTGGTTTATTTCTATTTTTCTTATAGATTCAAGTTCATAGCACTCCTTTTTCTTCTTTAGTGTGATTTATTTCTTGTTTCATAGTGGTTTTTGGGGTTTTCTTCTCCAAAATCTGATCTTGAGAAAATACACTCTACATCTTTTATAACCACTTGGTTCCTTGATTTCCTAGTTGCAAATGGAAGTTAGAGGCAAAAAGAAAAGTTCTCGTGGTCCTTCATCTTTTAGATCGTCACCTATCACAGTGCACCACCTTCAGTCACTGGAAGATGATCCCTCCTATGTGAAGGATATAAGGTTGCGCAATGTTGTAACGCAGTGAAATTCGGGGGTCGAGCATAACTCAGCTCTTGAGTTTCAAAACATCACTTATACAACATATTTAATGATGGATGTATGTTGTCTGTATGAGGACATAAAACATGGAATAGATTAAGCCAAACTGCAAACATAATTCAGGGATAAGTGATAGATGCAAGCGGAAGACTTAAAGAAACATAAGTGTACATGTGCAAATCCCTGAAGTACATATACATACCAGGTCATACTTACAAGTGTTACTATCAAAATTACAAACATTAAATGACATCATCTATTCCCAAAAAGAAATTCCATAATCCCACGCATCAGGACAAGGCTCACAAGAACCCGCCTGAAGACTGCATGAAAGAAAATGCAGCCTCATCATCCTCGAACTCCTGCTCTGCCTCAGGGGTCGCATCAATATCTGTATCTAAGACAGAGTCTGGTGGGTGTTTAAACACCGTCCCAGAACGTGGGAGTGAGTGATCAACTCAGTGGAACAATAAAGCAAAGGTTAACATGTTATCAATTCAATCAAGCAGTAATGATAAAGCAGAACAATCAAACATGTCCTAAGTACTCTTGTTAGTGCAAGGATGTATGTAGAATGATGTGTGCCCTCGCGCGTACACCCTCAGCGTCTTCATCTTACGTTACGCATGGCACCACCTCAAGTGCTCCACCTCTTCCAGGCACATGCAAATGCGGTGCATGAACATGATTTCCAAGTTGTTATTAGTCCTTTTCATACAGCAGGATTGGGAGGCTAAGGTACCTTCCTCATATCAATTTCCAAACAGTTATCCATTCTAGGGTCGTCAGTCCTAGATCATCTCATACGATCATATGGTTTTAGGTCGCTGCAAAGGGCTCGTCACCAATCAATGCACGCCTATCATACCTTCGTTACTACAATAAGGCTCGTCACCTCAATGCGGTATCCAGGTATGCTTGAGGTCACTACAAAGGGCTTGTCACCAATCAATGTAGGCCGACAGCACGAATATAGTGTCCCATACCACCATAATCTACTCATGAGTTTGGTTGCTCACTGGTCACTATGGGGAGGCTCGTCACCCCAGCGTAGGCCGACAGCTCGACCACGGTGTCCCATACCACCATGTCCGGCTTATGAGTCTTAGCGGATCAAGGTACAATGGTTGACAGGATTTGCACTGGTAAGTTTGGTACCTTAGATTCAAACAATAGCATCCATATATGGTGAACATACATCGGACAATCGGGTTACTTGACGAACTCGAGTAGCACGAGCGCACGTTGGGTGGAACGACATAGAGTGCGCAAACACTCCGTGTGGCCAAACCACTGCCGACAACTCTAATACGACTCGGGTTCATCAAATCGCGTCCTACGTGGCGAAAGTAACCTAGCCACGAACTCAAGGCCGATTATCGATTTCCTGGACTATTCATAGTCCCAAACACACTCCAATATAACAGCTATGCATATACAATTTAGAACAGTAATGGAACAACACTTCAAATCATATAGCGTGTGAGCATTTGAAGAATATCAACTTAACATGGATTTGTACATAAGTAATACTGGATGTTAAACAACAAGGAATTTGACTTGCATATAGGAAATCATACACCACAATAGGAGAGTTGAGAATTGCTTCTCAACGCCCGCAAATAGTATAATTTATTGCACTTTAAGTCATTCAGACATTTCTACAAACACTTAGAATACATAGTTCAACATACATGACGTATGTTGAAATACACGCATTTGGACAATTCCTTTTGCCAAGGAGTTGTCACACATGCATCTAGCACAAATACACGACAAATAATCATGGCAAATACATGTTCATATTTTAAACGTATACGGTACTTTCTACATATACATAGAATATACAAATCTCAATATAACACATGGATATCAGGAACGCAAAATAAACATAGCATTTGGCATGTGAAATCTCATCCATAACAAGAATAAACCATTAGCTGGCATTGAAAGCCTTGAAAACCATAACCTATACGATTAAAGTCCGCACCTTAAACCAGAAATAGAGCACCGAACTGATTCAGACGATATGTCTTCGTCAACGGCGACAGGATAACCTAATGCAAGAATAAAAATGAGCTACGACAACACATATACTCTTCTAAGCTTTAAACAGATTAGGGTTAGGTTAACTTACCCAAGGATGGACTCAGAATCGCCGGAATAACGATTCAAAAGTGATGGTTTAAGGATGTAGAGTAACAGGAAAGAATCTAAGGATGATTCACCAACTTCTCTCTTACTTTCTCTCTCTTTTCCCCTCTCTTTCTTAGGTAGGGTTAGGAAATTCGTATGGAAAAGAGAGCTAGGGTTTTAAGGTCTATATATAGGCCTAACATTGATGAAAATAGCCCAGGGCCAAGGTATACTTAGGTTATAACCAAAACATGCCTCTCTCGATCCAACGGAACACTTCCGGTGGTCCTTTTTCCACGTGCGGTCGGACTTAAGCTCACTAACCATGGATCTAGGTCAGGCTGAGTTTTCGTACCGATCGGCTTTACAGATCAGCCGTGGCAGACCACACTCAATTCAACGGTCACCGAAACTCGATCAGGTCCACAAGCACTCTGACGTGCCAGGGCTATCTTCCCTGATCAGAGGGTGAAATTGGATCAAAATTCAATGGTCAGATTGCTTAAAATCATCGCGCAAGCGACACGACTCAGATTTCATAAAATCACATTTAATTTCTCACCGTTCTCACACTCTTCACTCCGGACTCAATCAAATCGACCCAGGACATCATCTGGACTTAATTTTTGAGGTGATGGCCAAGTCCAACATGGTGACCAATACTGACTAAGATCATCGCTATCGGACTTTCGACGCGCGGTCCAGGTCCGATCCAGAACTTCTAAAAATTCCCAAGAGCAATTGGATTTAGCGTTGAATCCCATATTTCAGAGTAACATAGCGCTAACTAGTCTACAGGTTTTGAGTCATGTAGATCAATTTTAAAGTGATTGATGCTAATTTCACGGGTAATCGAGTTTAGCACTAATTACCCCACAAATAGCTTCTAAGGAAAATAGAGGTAGTACTCGGGTCTTGGCACGAAATTTTTCAGGTCATTACGATCTACCCCCCTTAAAGAAAAATTTCATCCTCGAAATTCGTACCTTCTCTTATTCCTCAAGGATTTGAGGGTAGCTCTTTCTGACCTCAGCTTCAGTTTCCTAAGTTGCCTCTTCCTCACTATGATGCGTCCATAGTACTTTCACAAGAGGGATAACCTTGCTACTCAATACCTGCTCCTTCCTATCTAGAATACGCTCGGTCGCAGTACATATGTGGCATCCTCGCTCAACTGCACCTACTCCCAATTGATGATATGCGAAGGATCAGGAACGTACTTCTTCAGCATAGAAACATGAAATACGTTATGCACGTCCGCAAGTAGTGTGGGAAAAGCAAGGCGGTTTGCTACCGCTCCCACTTGATCCAGAATTAAAAATGTACCAATAAATCTCGGCATGAGCTTTCCCTTCTTACCGAATTGCAGAACTCCCTTCATAGGGGAAACCTTAGAAATACATGGTCTCCCACCTCAAACTCAAGCGGTCGCCACCTCGTATCAGCGTAACTCTTCTGCCTACTCTGCGCTGTTAGAAGTCGACGTCGAATAATGTCAACTTTCTCTGAAGTCGCCTGCACTAACTCCGGGCCAATCAAACTACGCTCACCAACTTCTACCCAGCAATGCGGTGCTCTGCACGGACGACCATACAATGCCTCATAGGGAGCCATGCCGATACTCGCCTGGAAACTGTTATTGTACGCGAACTCTGCATAAGGGAGACAATCATCCCAACTGTCCTTGAAATTCAAAACATAAGCTCGCAACATGTCTTCCAGAATCTGATTCACAAGTTCCGTTTACCCATCTGTCTGCGGATGAAACGCGGTGCTAAACTTCAATTTCACACCCATCGCTTCCTGGATACGAGTCCAGAAGATAGATGTGAAACGCGTGTCTCTATCAGATACAATCTCCAAGGGAACTCCATGCAGACGTACAATCTCCTTGATGTACAATCTAGCCAACTCGTCTGTAGAGTTTGTGACTCTGATCGGTAAGAAGTGAGCCGACTTCGTCAATCGGTCGACGATCACCCAAATAGAGTCATGTCCCTTCCTCGTTCTCGGTAACCCAGAAATAAAGTCCATAAAGATGAAGTCCCACTTCCATTCTGCTATGGGCATGGGCTGAAGCAACCCAAGAGGTCGGCGATGCTCTGCCTTGACCTGCTGGCACGTGAGACAACGAGATACATACTCAGCAATGTGAACCTTCATGTTGTCCCACCAATAAGACCTTTTCATATCTTGATACATCTTCGTGCTACCAGGATGCATCGCAAGCTTAGAAGTGTGGGCTGACTCGAGAACCTCCTATCTCAAGTCAGGAATGTCTGGGACACATAACCGGCCACGAAGTCATAGGCCCCCATCTGAACTAACACTCCACTCGGAATTCTCATCTGTACTAACCCGCTTTCTCATCTTCACCAAAAACTCATCATCTGCTTGAGCTGCAACGATCCTCTCGTCGATGAGGGGCTGTACACGAATGTGTGCGATAACTTCATACGACTCTTCCACCGTAAGTTTCTGCTCAAAGTCTCGTATAAACTCCAACATATCCCATTCTGCTATCATTAGTGGAGCCGCAAACTCTATAGCCTTCTTGCGACTCAATGCAACTGCCACAAGGTTCGCCTTGCCCGGATGGTAAGAAACATCGAACTTAAAGTCTTTCAATGTTTCCATCCATCGGCGCTGCCTCATATTCAAGTCACGCTGCGTGAAAATATACTTAAGGCTCTTGTGGTCACAAAAGAGCTCGAACTCCTCTCCGTAGAGGTAATGTCTCCAGAGCTTTAATGCGAAAATGACAGCCGCCAACTCCAGGTCGTGTGTAGGGTAATTTTCTTCGTGTTTTCTCAACTGTCTCAATGCATAAGCAATCACCCTGTCCTTCTGCATAAGGACACAACCCAGGCCAACACGAGAGGCGTCAGTATATATCGTATACTTAACCCCTTGCTCTGGCAATACTAGCACAGGGGCGGACGTCAACTTGTCCTTCAGCTCTTGAAAAGCTATCTCCGCCCTCTCATTCCAAGCAAACTTCAAATCTTTCCATATCAACTGAGACAATGGTCTGGCTATCTTTGAGAAGTCTCGAATGAAGCATCGATAATAGCCTGCTAGACCCAGAAAGCTCCTTATCTCAGTAACTGAACCAGGCTGCTTCCAGTCCTGAACTGCAGCTACCTTGGCAAGATCAACAACTATCCTTTCCTTGGACACCACATGTCCCAGGAACTTGACTTCTTCTTTCCAGAAATCACATTTCTTGAACTGCGCAAAAAGTTGATTCTTCCTAAGAGTATCCAAGACCGTTCTTAAGTGCTCCTTGTGCTCTTCCCGACTCGTAGAATATATCAAGATGTCATCGATAAAGACAATGATGAATCGGAATAAGAATGGCAGAAATACCCTGTTCATCAGATCCATGAACACGGCCGGTGCGTTCGTAAGACTGAACGACATCACCAGGAACTCATAGTGGCCAAAACTAGTCCTGAAGGCGGTCTTCTGCATATCCTCATTCTTGACGCGCAACTGGTGATACCCTGACTGCAGATCAACTTTTGAGAAGTACCGTGCCCCCTTCAACTGATCAAACAGATCATCAATCCTAGGCAAAGGGTACTTATTCTTCACAGTTACCAGATTCAACCTGCGATAATCAATACATAATCGCAAGGAACCATCTTTCTTCTTCATAAACAGGACAGGTGCTCCCTAAGGAGACACACTAGGTCGAATAAAGCCCAAATTCAACAAACCATCTATCTGGTTCCTCAATTCCTCCATTTCACTCGGAGGTATACGATAGGTGGGTAAAGAAATGGGCGCCGTACCAGGCATGCAATCAATGGTAAAGTCAATCTCGTGCTGAGGGAGTAATCCAGGAATCGACTCAAACACATCTTCAAACTCCCGAACTGCAGGCGTGCTTTCAAACGCCAATTCAGCCATTCTCTCCAACAGAGATGTATAATAACCAAGACGAAAAGGGTAACTGACCTGAACTGGGAAAGTAACTGTCTCGCCCTCAGGTCCATGGATTGTCACCGACCTCGCTTCACAATCAATCTCTGCTCGCATCCTCGTGAGCCAATCCATACCCATGATGATATCATAATGGTAAAGAGGTGCGACAAAAAGGTCAACAAGAATCGATCCACTCCCTAGATCAATCAAGCAATCCAAACAACGCTTGTTCATAGCAGAAGAGATCCCAGTAGCGGTAGTGAGCGTCACTCCTTGCATAGAAACAGTGCTCAAACTCAGACGCCTAACTGCCGCATATGATATAAGAGAGGTAGTGGACCATGTATCCACCAACATAGAAACGGGAATACCTTCAATGTGCGCTGTAACCTCGAAGGATCTCGGCACCAAGTCAACCACAGGCGCTTCAGCTGAGAGCGCATGAACTCGAGCCTGCTGTTGGCGATTCGGCGGAGGAATCATGGGCCACCGAGGTGGCCTGAAGCTAGGTACAGAAGGTCTGAAGGATGGATGAGCTGGCGCTGAACGAAGAGGTGAAGGTGATATAACCTGAGGCATCGGACGGTTGATCCTCTACGGTGGAGTAAAACCACAATCCCGCATACGCGAAAAGCAAGAACGATCCAAATGCCCCATCTTCCCACAGTACGAACAACGAAGATCAGCTCGCACCTGCTGAGTGGGCGGCGCTGAACGCCTCGGAGGAGAATCTGCCCGCGGCCTCTTGCCGAGAAATGGTGCACTCTGAAAGTCAGGTCGCGGCCTAGGAACCATAGGTGCTCGCATACGGGACGACCTGTCCCCGTCCTGTTTAGCTTGCAAAGACATGCTCACCAACTCTGCATAGGAAGAAATGCTAGCACAGCATATCTTTGATCGGATCTCAGGCCTCAATCCCTCAGAAAAATGCCACATCCTCATCGGCTGATCACCCAGAATCAAGGGAACATAGCGACCTAGCTCAGTAAACCGGTTCTCATACTCCGTCACCGACATCCCTCCCTGGCGGAGGTGAAGGAACTCACTCTCCTTCTCATGTCTGTACGTAACCGAAAAATACTTCTCGTGGAAGCATGCCTCAAACGCTTGCCATGACCACTCATATCCTTCCTCAACAATGCGAAGAACACTGTCCCACCATAAACTAGCCTCCTTCTCAAACATGAAGGAGGCAAGCTCAACCTGCTCAACCTCAGAACAGTGCAGCGGTCTCAGCATCTTAGAGATGCGATCAATCCAGTACTCGGCCTCCTCGGGTCTATGAGAACCCGCAAATGTGGGAGGTCGTAAGCGCTGGAATCGCTCAAATGTGCCGCTCGCACTAGTGCTCCCAGATGGGAGCATAGGTGAAGCAGGTGGAGTCGCCCCCACCGACTGAGTAAAGATGCCAGCCATGGAAGACAGAAACTGCTGCTGGTACTGTTGCTGATGAATCTGCTGCTAATGCATCAACAACATCATCTGCTCAAACCTATCAGAAGGCGGAGCAAACAAAAATGCACGGTTCGGCTCAGGAACCGAAGGCGTGACTGGAGGAGCCATAGGTGGAATCACAGGTGTCGGCCCAACACCAGTATGAGATGGGCCCGACTGTGGATCCGTCTGGCTATCGCTCAGGGGAGGAACCCTGACAAGCGACTCGATCAAAGAGAGACGGGCTGAAGTCTTCGAACCCTTAGGAGGCATACCCTACATTCAACAGAGGATGCAACCTGTAAGATTCTACGTCCACATAATCCACCCATACAGCAATCACAACACAACTTCATCGATAAACAACATGCATTCCATTTAACAAAATTTGTCGTAATGCAAGAAGTGCAGCATTACATGAATCACGACAGGGAAAGCATGTGAACCAAACATCTAAAACAACAAACAACAAACAACTTCCAACTACTATGCCAACAATGACAAACACAAAACAAAGCAAAGGACGACTACAACTGCAGCTACTCATTGAAATTAGGAGATGGAGGCGGGGCATCCTTATCCTACAAACAACATAGGATAGACTTCAGAGTTCAAGTCACCTTCTTAAACTTATGCTTCATAAGGCCTCGAAGATCCACTATATCCTGGCGTAGAACAGCCTGCCCTTCCTCAAGCCGAGCAATACGGGCATCCCTGACAGCCTGATCTGCGCTTTGCTCTGGTGCCACAGGAGGAGAACTCTCACTTGTATCCTATGCCTCAACCTCTTCCTCGTCCTACTCTGTTTCTTCTTCAATCTCAGCTCCACCTTCGCCATAACTCTCTTCCTCATCTTTCTGTCTCATCCTCACTTTCTGAGGCTTGTCGATGAGGACCAATTTCCATCTGCTTAAGGGTCGTCAGATTAATGTGGCGAACAGGTACCGGCTTTTCTGCCCCAAGCCGATAGCCAAACTCATGTGTAAGCTTACAAATGAGTCGGCCAAATGGGAGCGATTCGGTCTTCCTATTCGAACGAGCGATAAGGATAATCTGATGCAAAATGTACGTTGGCACACATAGCTTCGCTCCTTGCCCCACCTGATACAGAAATCTACCATCAGGCACGTACACTCGCTGCGGTTGCTCCACCTTGGATATACATTGAATGTACATATGTGGTGAAGCAAGCGGAAGTCGTCCGTCATGTTGGTAGCTAGAAGGCTTCTATTAGGCTGCCATTCGACCAGACAACCACACAAGAGCTGGGTGCGATGATCCCTCTCGCGCATACTGTTCAAATTCTTCTCACTGGCATGCACCTCACCAAGCGGCACATTCAGGAGTCGGGATATCAAAGCGACGTTAACCGTAGCCTCTCGACCGCTTTCACAAGGAATCTTGAACTGCAGAGGCTCCAACAAAGGATCACGAATGTTGGCATAAAAAGCTTGAACAGTGCTTGCATTGGCTCGATATTCACCCTCAAACAAGGGACACCAACCAGCCCCTTCCAGACGCTCCAACAACAGAAACTCGCCAAATAGCCGCGGATCAACATGAGCCTCAAAAAGGACCATACGGCCTTCATAGACTCCATGAGAAAGCTCCGCCAACAAGGTTTTTCCAATGGGAGCTCGAGGATCAAGGTCCCGCTTGGTTTGAAACTCACGGGCGGCGGTCGTGCTCGCAGCGGCACCTCTCGACCTCCGTGCACGGGTTTGGTGGCTAGGCCTGGCTTCATCCACGGGCGCTCTCTTCTTCCCCATCAAAGAAAGAAGGGTGGAGATGGAAAAGATGGCCATGATATACTCAAAGAGGGCCATGGAAAATGAGAGAAAGGGAGAAATAGGAAGAATGGTGAAGCTTCCACACACTTGAGATCCCAAAGAAGGATTTAGGAGCTCAAATGAGAAGAAAAGAAAGTGTAAACAGCAATGGGGGTAAGGTTTTGAGATGGGTTGGTTGGGTGTGCACGAAAATGGAAGAAGAAGAAGATTGGGGAGAGATTTTGGTGGGGTTTTGAGAGAAACTTGAAGAAAAGGAGAGCTTGGGAGGGTATTTTGTGAAGGAAGTAGGGTTTAGGAGGGTTTAAAACTGAGCAACCATAGAGGGGTGAGCCACACTAGGCCCCACATGCATCGGCCCGAGCCGGCCCGCCCGACCTGGCCCGCTGGGCGACGAGGGCTCGCCGAACCGGCGAGGTCATCGCCAGTCTCTGGACCAACCGGTGATGGCTCGCCATTTGGGCGAGGTCCTCCTGGCTCCTTAGCACCAAAATGATGTGGGACCCCCCTGGGTCCCCCTGAAAATGCCCCGATCAGCCCCTTTGTCCGATTCATCGCCTATCGGGCCATTCGGGTTAAAATCTGATCCAAACGGAGGTTTACTGACAATTGAAGGGCTGAGATGGAAAGATAAACCATCTAGACTCATTAATAGACGGTCTAAAGGAGATTTTGGGTCGCTGTGTGTGATTAGGAGGACGCACAGACTCAATCTTGGAGATCGTTTTCAATAAACTTTCACCGATAGAAGCAACGGGACACAAACAGAAATTCCATGATATATGGGACACTATATTCGAGTTGTCGGCCTGTGCTGAGGTGATGAGCCTCCCCGTAGTGACCTCGAGTATAAACTCTGATACTAACTTGTAATACCCTGAAATTCGGGGGTCAAACATAACTCAGCTCCCGAGTTTCAAAACATCACTTATGCAACATATTTAATGATGGATGTATGTTGTCTATATGAGGACATAAAACTTGGAATAGATTAAGCCAAACTGCAAACATAATTCAGGAATAAGTGATAGACACAAGCGGAAGACTTAAAGAAACATAAGTGTACATGTGCAAATCCCTGAAGTACATATACATACCAGGTCATACTTACAAGTGTTACTATCAAAATTGCAAGCATTAAATGACATCATCTATTCCCAAAAAGAAATCCCAGAATCCCACGCATCAGGACAAGGCTCACAAGAACCCGCCTGAAAACTGCATGAAAGAAAATGCAGCCTCATCATCCTCGAACTCCTGCTCTGCCTCAGGGGTCGCATCAATATCTGCATCTAAGACAGAGTCTGGTGGGTGTTTAAACACCGTCCCAGAACGTGGGAGTGAGTGATCAACTCAGTGGAACAATAAAGCAAAGGTTAACATGTTATCAATTCAATCAAGCAGTAATGATAAAGCAGAACAATCAAACATGTCCTAAGTACTCTTGTTAGTGTAAGGATGTATGTAGAATGATGCGTGCCCTCGCGCGTACACCCTCAGCGTCTTCATCTTACATTACGCATGACACCACCTCAAGTGCTCCACCTCTTCCAGGCACATGCAAATGCGGTGCATGAACATGATTTCCAAGTTGTTATTAGTCCTTTTCATACAGCAGGATTGGGAAGCTAAGGTACCTTCCTCATATCAATTTCCAAACAGTGATCCATTCTAGGGTCGTCAGTCCTAGATCATCTCATACGATCATATGGTTTTAGGTCGCTGCAAAGGGCTCGTCACCAATCAATGCACGCCTATCATACCTTCATTACTACAATAAGGCTCGTCACCTCAATGCGGTATCCAGGTATGCTCGAGGTCACTACAAAGGGCTTGTCACCAATCAATGTAGGCCGATAGCACGAATATAGTGTCCCATACCACCATAATTGGCTCACAAGTTTGGTTGCTCACTGGTCACTACGGGGAGGCTCGTCACCCCAGCGTAGGCCGACAGCTCGACCACGGTGTCCCATACCACCATGTCCGACTCATGAGTCTTAGCGGATCCAGGTACAATGGTTAACAGGATTTACACTGGTAAGTTTAGTACCTTAGATTCAAGCAATAGCGTCCATACATGGTGAACATACATCGGATAATCGGGTTACTTGACGAACTCGACTAGCACGAGCGCACGTTGGGTTGAATGACATAGAGTGCGGAAACACTCCGTGTGGCCAAGCCACTGCTAACAACTCTAATACGACTCAGGTTCGTCAAATCGCGTCCTACGTGGCGAAAGCAACCTCAGCCATGAACTCAAGGCCGATTACAAATTTCCTAGACTATTCATAGTCCCAAACATACTCCAATATAACAGCTATGCATATACAATTTAGAACAGTAATGGAACAACACTTCAAATCATATAGCGTGTGAGCATTTGAAGAATATCAACTTAACATGGATTTGTACATAAGTAATACTGGAAGTTAAACAACAAGGAATTTGACTTGCATATAAGAAATCATACACCACAATAGGAGAGTTGAGAATCACTTCTCAATGCCCGTAAATAGTATAATTTATTACACTTTAAGTCATTCAGACATTTCTACAAACACTTAGAATACATAGTTCAACATATATGACGTATGTTGAAATACATGCATTTGGACGATTCCTTTTACCAAGGAGTTGTCACACATGCATCTAGCATAAATACACGACAAATAATCATGGCAAACACATGTTCATATTTTAAACGTATACGGTACTTTCTACATATACATAGAATACACAAATCTCAATATAACACATGGATATCAGGAACGCAAAATAAACATAGCATTTGGCATGTGAAACCTCATCCATAACAAGAATAAACCATTAGCTGACATTGAAAGCCTTGAAAACCATAACCTATACGATTAAAGTCCACACCTTAAACTAGAAATAGAGCACCGAACTGATTCAGATGATATGTCTTCGTCAACGGCGATAGGATAACCTAAGGCAAGAATAAAAATGAGCTACGACAACACATATACTCTTCTAAGCTTTAAACAGATTAGGGTTAGGTTAACTTACCCAAGGATGGACTCAGAATCGCCGGAATAACGATTCAAAAGTGATGGTTTAAGGATGTAGAGTAACAGGAAAGAATTTAAGGATGATTCACCAACTTCTCTCTTACTTTCTCTCTCTTTTCCCCTCTCTTTCTTAGGTAGGGTTAGGAAATTCGTATGGAAAAGAGAGCTAAGGTTTTAAGGTCTATATATAGGCCTAACATTGATGAAAATAGCCCCAGGGCCAAGGTATACTTAGGTTATAACCAAAACAGGCCTCTCTCGATCCAACGGAACACTTCCGGTGGTCCTTTTTCCACGTGCGGTCAGACTTAAGCTCACTAACCATAGATCTAGGTCAGGCTGAGTTTTCGTACCGATCGGCTTTACAGATCAGCCATGGCAGACCACACTCAATTCAACGGTCACCAAAACTCGATCAGGTCCACAAGCACTATGACGTGCCAGGGCTATCTTCCCTGATCAGAGGGTGAAATTGGGTCAGAATCCAACGGTCAGATTGCTTAAAATCATCGCGCAAGCGACACGACTCAGATTTCATAAAATCACATTTAATTTCTCACCGTTCTCACACTCTTCACTCCGGACTCAATCAAATCGACCCAGCACATCATCTGGACTTAATTTTTGAGGTGATGGCCAAGTCCAACATGGTGACCAATACTGATTAAGATCATCGCTATCGGACTTTCGACACGCGGTCCAGGTCGGATCCAGAACTTCCAAAAATTCCCAAGAGCAATTGGATTTAGCATTGAATCCTAGATTTCAGAGTAACATAGCGCTAACTAGTCTACAAGTTTTGAGTCATGCCGATCAAATTTAAAGTGATTGATGCTAATTTCACGAGCAATCGAGTTTAGCGCTAATTACCCCACAAATAGCTTCTAAGGAAAATAGAGGTAATACTCGGGTATTGGCACAAAATTTTCTGGGTCATTACAAATGTTATAGTTGAACAACCTGTTCATGTTGAACATCTAGCTCTATTTGAAATCCTTCCTATTCTCCAATCTGTAGGATGGGATAACATTCTACATTGAGGTGAGCCGGCATACCGGTCAATTGCGCAAGCTATGTATGCATGTATCTCTGATTTTTCTACTGAAAATCTTACATTTTTTATTGCAACTAGAGAAGGTCCAGTTGAAGTAGACCGACATCTGATCCCTGGTCTAATGGACATACCTGTTAATGATGAAGGTATTCCCATTAACACTCTAGTAGCTAAACCATCTGAATCTGAAAAATGAATGCTTGTTAGAGAATTGTGCAATATAGATTCGTAATGGAGTACTAATGGAAATGCGCTTGCTTCAAAGTATTTGTTACCCAGATAAAGAATCCTTCACAGGATATTCATTTCTAATGTTTATCCTCGTTCTGGTAACAAAACCGAACTCATTACGTTCATAGTTCAGATTCTTCATGCCATTGTTTCTGGAACCAATGTATGTCTTCCTTCTTTAATATGTCATTGTATCATTCAATTCTGTCTCCATCCTAGACACAATGATATTCCTTTTGCTTATCTTATGACTATGTTGGCCACCCATATTTTAGTGGCTATGCTTGTTGGAGAGGCTCCCATTCAACATCTAATCTTCAACAACTCTAATATAAATAAAATGAATCTGAGGTTAGCCACAGGCCAAGTCAATGTGGGTGTTGGAGGAGCTACTGCAGTGAATGAAGAAGAAGGTGATTCACCTCCAGAAAGTGGGCCAAGTCAATGTGGATATTTTTGATGAGATCGAATCTAATTTAGCAGATGATCCTAATTATCAGCCATCTGACTTTGATGCACGGTTGCGCTCTCTTAAGGAGAAGATAGAGAATATGAATGTGTTTCATGATTTACAATTCAAATATATGCACAAGTATCTTAGGCACCTTAACAAAGGACTTCATAAACTTGATCCTACCATACCTGCTCCTTCAACGGGTTCTGATTAATTTTTGGCTATCTTGGTTTGTAATAACTTTAATGATACTTAGATTTCTTTTCTCTTATGAGGTTGTACTTGGCCTAACTTGGTTTAACTTGGTTGTACTTGGTTTAATTTGGTTGGTTATGCTTGAACATGACTTGCTTATGGATTTGTTATATTGTTATCTTGCTCCATTATTCCTCATCATTCTTCTTATTCTTCCTAATATATCTACTTCCACTTCTATTTATTGGTTCCTTTGTCATATTGTGACAAAAGGGGGGAATTTAGTAGTTGTGATATATGCTTGTGATAAAAGGCATGTGGATTGTGGATTGGTTGAGGTAGCCGCTCATCCATTTTTTATTTTTTTTGTGGTAAGGGGGAGTAAGGGGGAGTGTTGTTGGTGGAATTGATGCGAATTGATTTGATTTGTTATGATCTGTTTATAACTGGTGTATGATTGTCACTGGCTTCTTTTGATAACTGGTGCATGACTCTTTGTGCGTATAATGCTTATGTTATTATGAAGTGTGTTTTGTCACAAATTGGACAAAGGGGGAGATTGTAAGTGCTATGGTTTCTAGCTTCTATAATTGTCAAATTTTGTAGTGCCAAAACATCTTGGAATCTGTGTCCTATGTAGCGCATCAATATATTCAAGACAGTACAAGGACAATGGTCTTTACTTCAAGAACTTCAAATGCAAGATTACATGTTCATGTTCGAGTACAATATCAAGTGTGAATTTAATGTTTCAAGATTCACAGTTCAAGTTTCAACTCAAGACAAAGTTCCTATACTTTGAACCTCATGCTCAAGCTTCTAAAGGTCTCAAGTTCAAGCTTCTATATATGTCAAGATCTCAAGCTTTGTGAACTTCAAAGATCATCTATCAACTGAAGGAAAAGAAGTTTCAATGTTATGTATAAGATATGAATGACCCTAGATTGACTATAGGGTAGGTCATTTTTAATACATAATTTAAATTGAGTCACTTTATAAGTGCATAGACTGCTTCTCGACTAGTCTTGGACTATGTTTGACTAGTCTTAGCACTGACTCGACCAGTCCAAGAATTCATCGACCAGTCTTAAGTTTGTTACTGATTTTTTAAAATTTTTGTTAAAGCCTCGACCAATCCTGGAGACTACTCGACTCAAAGTCCCGCAACTAAATTGGGTTCCACACGACCAGTCGTGGACAGGACTCGACTGGTCGTGGAGGCCACTCGACCGGTCAAGCAGACCCTACGACCAGTCATGGAACGGCTTAATCTTATCACGCCCAAATTTTAAAAGTTTGTTGATCCTATGACCAGTCGTGCCGACCTCAGGACCAGTCGAGTGTGCGATTTCTGTAATTATAAATAGAGCACGATTTTCAGAGTTTGATAATTCAATTCAAGCAAAATCAGTACACCACTCTAAGAGATAAGTTAGTGATATTCTTAAGCTATTTAGTGTTCAATATATTCTCTTTAATTAGCTTTCTTTGCATTTGGTTTTGTATTGGCAACTGCCCGAGTTTTTTTCTCTTCTTCCTCCTTTTCCGTTTCACATGGTGAGACCTTGTACCCATCTGAGGCTAGCACCATCCATCATTTAGGGCCCACCTTTTAAATCTAGACCGTCCGTCCAAATTGAAATCCCATGAAACCTTATCCGTTAACACATTTTGCTATGAAATTTTGCATGTGACCCACTTTGAATCTCCGATTGAGCCACAAATTGAGCTCTTAAACCATTTCGACCCTACAAAACTGATAGATAGATTTGATTCCTCTTCATAAGTTCGATGGACCCCACCTATCAATCATATTTTCAACTACAATCCGCATGTTACAAGACTCCATCTGCACGACTCCGTCCTTCTCGCAGCGGTAAAGTCACGTATGACATCCATATCTGACAATTCGTGTGAAATCTTCTTAGGTAATCTCAATCATCCAAAGCCTTTTATCCAACGACTCATAAAACACCAATCTTACTCTGCTATCAACAACCAACCAATAAACTCACTTTATGTGCCTCTAACAAGAGAAATTGAAGTATTCCCATTTCTTGGAATCAAAATCAAATCAAGCTAGCCCAAGGTGATTTAATTTAAAATCAATCTAGAACCGAGAACCATTTCATAAGTGAGTGTGGACATTGAACTTCTACGTTGAACTTCTACTCCGATTTGGTTCTTCTGTGCTGCATCAAAAGGAGAATATCCAAGTATTTTATAGCTTTGTAAATTCTTTATTTTGGTTTGATAGAGATTGTGCTAGAAAAATCTCTTTGTTTTGGTTTGTCTGAGGTGATCTAGAAAACTCAGAGTGTGGGGTTTTTGAATTGTGTAAGCCCACTTGAAAGACACAATTGTGAGGGTTTTAGGTTAACCTTGAGAAACCTAGTTTTATAGTGAACGCTAATATCCACTGTGTGAGGATATTAGGAGTGGAGTAGTTATGTGGCTGTTGTTTAACAGTTGGTGTACACACAAGAGAACTACTATAATTCTCTGTGTTTGGTGGATTTGTGGTTTATTTTCTTTATCTTTTGTGATTTAAGATTGTGGGATGTATTTGTGGATGTGAATGTTGTAATCTTTGCATTTCAGCATTGTGTGGTGACTGTTGTAATAGATTAGTTTCTGTTTCTTTCATATCCTCTTCAGTTTGAGTTTTTGATACTCACCCACATTCTAGTAAGGTTGTCCTGCCATAAACCTTTGGTTTTTGGTGTCAGGTTGTCCTTAGAACCAAGTTTGTATCAACCTCTCAATACTAGATTTTTGAGGTTGTTTTACATTTTCGCATTTTGGATTGTTTAAGTGCTATCTTTATTTAATTGTTTAAATTCCACTGTTAATTTTTAAAATTTGGTATAGTCTTATTCACCCCCTGTAACACCCCATCCATTTCGTACCGTTTTCTATGCATATGTATACGATGATGGATGCCCTTAACTAAACCTTGATTGGCCGTTCATAGTATACACTCGACTAACTGGAACCTCAAGACCTCGAAACCTATTTCATATTGACCGCCCTGTCGCTGCGATCGCATAGGTTCCATCTGTGCGTCTGTACGATACTCCGTTAGTGAGATACGCCGTGAAGAATCATTAGTGTATCATGTGCGCAAGGCGCCATGTACTCCATTCCACACATGTGCACAACACATGCCATGCACACATGTACATGCCACACATGGGTGAGAGAATCTCTACCCATGTGTGTGATGTCATACACCCATACCCCTCCCTCTCTCATGTACACCTCAAGTCAACTCTTTTCCATGCCACACCTTAAGCATGACATCATCACACCATGTCATCCCATGTCCCTTTAAGCCACCATTAATTACTAATCATGAATTAATTACCATAATTCTAGCCTAAGCTAATATTAATCACATTAGCCTAACTTAACCAAATTTTTATCAATTTCTCTACATATATCCCTTCATTCCTTAGCATTTCACCATTTTTCTTCACAAAGAGAGAGAGAGAGAGAGAGAGAGAGAGAGAGAGAGAGAGAGAGAGAGAGAAGTGATCTTGGTGGGCCATCAACCCCATCCCTTTCATCCATCTCAACCATCCATCTAATTCATCAAGGTGAGTACACCCCCTTTTCACTTAGTCTTTTATTCTTTTATGGTTTGGATAATGATGATCATGATGATAACATGTTATTGTTATTGATGATCATGAGGATGTGGGACCTGTTGATCGTGGCCCTACTATGATGTTTGGCATTCATCCAACGTCCATAACATTCTAAGACCTAGATGAAGGGAATACATGAATATCAATTGACAAAAGGGCATGGATTCACTGTGATGTTTTTAAGCCATCGAAACCATCCAAATATGGCCCATTGGGCTGGCCACACACACACACCCATGCACACACATGCACACACACCACAAATAAACCCAAAAAAAAGGAGGAAGGTTGGACGTCTGGACGCTTCTTGCTGCAGCGTCCAGACGTCCCTGCCGTTGTTGAAAGAAAAAAAAGGAAGAGGATGTGGGTCTATAATGGGCCCCACCCATGATATATATATTCAATCCACGCCGTCCATTCAATTCCTAGCTCATTTTAGGCATTGAGCCGAAAAATAGAGCCAATTCAAGTCTCTAGTAGGCCACACCATCAAAAATATTATTTTAACAGTAATAATCTATTAGGGCCCGCTGTGATGTTTCTATATGTAAAAAAATACTGAATATTGGGCTTCTTAAATCCTTCTCGGGCGATAAAATCCAACAGATGGAGTGAATCACCAAGATATGGGCCCCACCTATGAAAAGCATCAAAAAACAAAAAAAATAAAAAAATAAAAAATATAGCAAAGGGCGTTAGCCCCTTGCTGACGTCCAGCGTCCAGAGGACGCGGCTGCCTGGAACGGGTAGGGACCGTGGGTCCCATCCATAGGCCCCACCATGATGTATGTCAAAGATCAAAACCGTGCATTTAATGGGTCCCGTTTAAAAATGGGTCACCCCCAAAAATTAGCCGTACATGGAATTCAGGTGGCCCACACCACAAAAAAAATTTTAAATTAAAAAAAAGGGAAGATTGATCAATTTGATCATGAGGTATGCCTTATATCCGAACCGTCCATCCATTTGGCGAGCTTGTCTCAAGGCCTGAGAAGAAAATTAAGATAGATCTAACTATTAAGTGGGTCACACTACAAAAAGTAGCAGGGATTAAACGTCCACCATTGGAACCCTTTTTGGGTCAGAAGTTTTGGACCAATATGAAATTTGTTTTTCCCTTAATCTAGGTCTTTGTGACCTTATGAAAAGATTGGATGGAAAATAAACATTAAGGTGGGCCCTGTAAATTGTTTAACGGTGAAATCCTTATCTCCACTGCTGTATGTGGTGAGGTCCAGATAATCTTTCGATATGAGTCATTTTTGGACAATGCTATAAAATGATCTCTAAAATAAATAAATGAATAAATATAAAAATAAAAATAGATGAACTCTGTATATGTAATAAATACATCACTTTGGGACCCATGTAACTTTGATCTCCTTTGAATTGTTTGTACAACTCGGAGACCAAAAGCACTTACTAGGGCCCCACCTGAAGTTTTGATGCATCTGAAACTTGGCCTGACCCCTTAACCAAGTGGGACACACATAATGGATGGGCTGGATTTGTGAACCACTCTTTGGTGGCCCAAAAAATGATTATGAATGTTTGATGGAGGATAACCCTCTCAATTTTTGAGTGTGGTGTGGCCCACATGTGCCACAAATTAACTTGATTTTTAGCCCCAGGCCCACCATGGATTGGTGGCCCATTAATTATACAAATTGGATTGATATGTGAATGGTCCGGATCTTTGTTAAAATTTCTATATATTAATGGTGTACAATCATGTGACCATGTAGTGCGTGGACTGGACAACCTACAATTGATATAACTATGATGAATGCATAACCCCATGAGCTCCACCGTATAGAACCCATGTGAATTCCAATGATGTGTGGCCCTAAGAATGTTAAGGCCCAATTTGAGTGAATGTCATGTGGGCCCATCAGTGGTAGCTTGTTTGGGCCAACCATTGGGCCTCTTCGACAGGAGTTTGTAAGCTCTATGTGTTGAATGTATCGAACTGATATTGTAATTTTTGAAGTAATGATGATTAATCCCTTAAATGGGCTAATTGTGGACAGCCCTTAATCACTTGGCACTTTGGTTATAGTGCGACCCCAAGTAATAGGATCATGTACTTGTGTCTAAACCATTAAACATGTTTAATTATAATAAATATGTGACTTTAGTGGCGTGAGGATGTGATATACGTGTTTGACCCCTTAATCATGTGGACATGTGACGTATGTAAGGACACCTAATCATATGCAATTGTGGAGTATATGTAGTCGTCTAACCGTATGATTGTGAAATGTACACAAGGCCAACCAATTACATGAAGTCAGGTGGCATTGGTGACCACCCAATGTTATGACCACGTGATCATGGGCATAGCCATAGTCACCCAAACCATGAACAATCGGGTTGTACGTGTAGGTTCTCTTAGTCATGAGAATTATGATATAGGTTAGATTATACAACTTGATATGGGAGTGGCCTTCAATTCGATGTCATGCGACATAAATACAGCTTGCATTATTCTCATAGCTGAGACAGATGCGGTGTAATGACCCGAGAAATTTCGTGCCTTGACCCGAGTACTACCTCTATTTTTCCTTAGTAGCTTATTGGGGTAATTAGTGCTAAACTCGATTGCTTGTGAAATTTGCATCAATCACTTTAAATTTGATCTGCATGACTCAAAACTTGTAGATTCATTAGCGCTAGGTTACTCTGAAATCTGGGATTCATCGCTAAATCCAGTTGCTCTTGGGAATTTTTGAAAGTTTTGGATTGGACCTGGATCGTGCGTCGTAAGTCCGATAGCGATGATCTTAGGCTGTGTTGGTCACCAGCTTGGACTTGGCCATCACCTCAAAAATCAAGTCCATGTGATGTTCTGGGTCGATTTGATTGAGTCCGGAGTGAAGAGTGTGAGAACGGTGAGATATTAAATAAGATTTTATGAAATCTGAGTCGTGTCGCTTGCGCGACGATTTTAAGCAATCTGACCATTGGATTCTGACCCAATTTCACCCTCTGATCAGGGAAGGTGGCCCAGGCATATTCTTGTGCTTGTGGTCCTGATCGAGTTTCGGTGACTGTTGAATTAAGTGTGGTCCGCCAGGCTGATCTGAAGGTCCAGTCAGTACGAAATCTCAGCTTGACCTAGATCCATGGTCAGTGAGCTTAAGTCTGACCTTTCGTGATAAAAGGCCCACTAGAAGTGCTTCGTTGGATCGAGAGAAGCCTATTTTAGTTATAACCTAAGTATACCTTGGCCCTGAGGTTATTTTCATCAATGTTAGGCCTATATATAGACCTTAAAACCCTAGCTCTCTTTTCCATACGAATTTCCTAACCCTAGCTAAGAAAGAGAGAGGAAAAGAGAGAGAAAGTGAGAGAGAAGTTGGTGAATCATCTTAGATTCTTTCTTGTTCTCCTTCATCCTTTAACCTTCACTTTTGAATCGTTATTCCGGCGATTCTGAGTTCATCCTTGGGTAAGTTAACCTAACCCTAATCTGTTTTAGAGCTTAGATGAGTCCTTGTGTTGTTGTAGCTCATTTCTTTTCTTGCCTTAGGTTGTTCTGTCGCCGTTGACGAAGACATATCGTCTGAAATCAGTTCGGTGTTCTTTTTTGGCTTAAGGTGCGGACTTTAAGTGTATAGGTTATGGTTTTCAAGGCTTTCAATGCCAATTAATGGTTTATTCTTGCTATGGATGTGATTTTACATGTCAAATGCTATGTTTATCTTGCGTTCCTGATATGCATGTGTTATATTGCGATTTGTGTATTCTATGTATATGTAGGAAGTACCGTATACATATAAAATATGCACATGTGTTTGCCATGATTATTTGTTGTGTATGTATGCTAGATGTATGTGTGACAACTCCTTGGCAAAAGGAATTGTCCAAATGCATGTTTTTCAACATACATTATGTATGTTGAACTATGTACTCTAAGTGTTTGTAGAAATGTCTGAATGATCTGGAGTGTAAAATATCAACCTAGTATGGGCGTTGAGAAGCAATTCTCAACTCTCCTATTAGTGTGTATGATTTCCTTCATGCAAGTTACATTCCTTGTTGTTTAATTTCAAGCATTACTTATGTGTAAAATCCATGTTAAGTTGATATTCTTCAAATGCTTACATATCACATGACTTGAGTTGTTATTCCATTACTATTCTAAATTATCGATATGAACATCTGTTGTAGTGGAATGTGTGGCTGAGATTGCTTTCGCCACGTAGGACGTGATTAGACGAACCCGAGTCGTATTAGAGTTGTCGGCAATGGTTTGGCCACATGGAGTGTTTGCGCACTCTATGTCATTCAACCCAACGTGCGCTCGTGCTAGTCGAGTTCGTCAAGTAACCCGATTGTCCGATGTATGTTCACCATGTATGAACGCTATTGTTTGAACCTAGGGTACCGAACTTACCAATGAAATCCTATTAACCTTGGTACCTTGATCCGCTAAGACTCATGAGCCGGACATGGTGGTATGGGACACCGTGGTCGAGCTGTTGGCCTACGCTGGGGTGACGAGCCTCCCCGTAGTGACCAGTGAGCAATCAAACTCGAGCATTCCTGGATACCGCATTGAGGTTATGAGCCTTAGTGTAGTAACGAAGGTATGATAGGCATGCATTGATTGGTGACGAGCCCTTTGCAATGACCTGAAAACATATGATCGTATGAAATAATCTAGGACTGACGACCCTAGTATGGATCACTGTTTGGATGGTGATATGAGGAAGGTACCTTAGTTTCCCAATCCTACTGTATGAAAAGGACTATTAATAACTTGGTAATCATGTTCATGCACCGCATTTGCATGTGCTTTATAGATGTGGCGCATTTTGAGGTGATGTCATGCGTAACGTAAGATGAAGACGCTGAGGGTGTACGCATGAGGGTATGCATCATTCTGCATACATCCTTGCATTAACAAGAGTACTTAGGACATGTTTGATTGTTCTGCTTTATCATTACTGCTTGATTGAATTGATGACATGTTAACATGTGCTTTATTGTTCTACTAAGTTGATCACTCACTCCCACGTTCTGGGGCGGTGTTTAAACACCCACCAGACTCTGTCTTAGTTGCTGATGTTGCAGATGTTGATGCAGCTCCTGAGGCAGAGCCGGAGTTTGATGATGATGAGGCCGCTTTCTCTTTTATGCAGTTTTCAGACGGGTTCTAGTGAGCCTAGTTCTGATGCGCGGGATGCTGAGATTTCTTTTGGAAATTAAACGATGTAATTTGATACTTGTAATTTTGATAGTAACACTTGTAAAACAACCTGGTATGTATATGTTTTTCAGGGAATTACACATGTACACATATGATTATATAAGTCTTCCACTTGCGTTTCTCACTTATCCCTGAATTATATTTGCAGTTTGGCTTAATCTATTCCATGTTTTATGCACTCACACAGACAACATACATCCATCATCAAATATGTTGCATAAGTGATGTTTTGAAACTCGAGAGCTGAGTTATGCTCGACCCCCGAATTTCAGGGCGTTACATGCGGGGATTACTAAACTATATCTAATGTGATGGAAGCTAGTTCTTGGCCTCTTGATTATGTGACACCAAATCTGAGTTATTCTCCGTATAAAGTATAAGGTGACCATAGTTTAAGAGTTAGTGTAATGTAGTGTAGCCTAGTATGGTGGGTATGCTTGTGATTGTGTCTTGGATGCTTTGAGATACAGTCACTAGACTATGATACTAAATGTATGTCCACTCAACCAATCGATAACCTAACTATGTGGGAGCTTAATAAAATAGTTGCACATAGATGTATGAGTTATGGTGTAGTAAAAAAAAAAGTAACCATGTGACCTTAAATCCTTTATTATGACAAGTAGAGTGACATTTTTGTGGCCACTCAACCATATGGACTTCTGATAATGGAGTGGACATAAGACTATGTGGGCATATGAGAATTGTTTGATTACTCAGACTTGTGGACTATGCTGATGGTGTAACCTCTTTTATATGTGAACTTAGGGCACGTGTCAAATTAATTATGGACCTTACCTTGATGTGAGTATTACATATTTCACTATTCATCTATTAGACTAGCTAATCCTAGAATATGATTCCAAAATGACCTAGATCTCATTTCCTAAATAAGTCAGATGACATGAAATAGTGTTAATTGAACATATAACTTTTAAACACTTGTGAACCCACTCAATGTACGTATTTTATCTACACTACTCAATTGTTTTGCCAACCAAACAGTTTGATCATGGAGCCCGTTGTTGTGTGCCTTGTTCATCTGAACTGTTCTTCCTTGTACTACCTTAATGTATGTGAGTTACCTATACTATCTGATTATTGGGAGCCACCATAATATTTGTGTGTGGACCTATCTGCTTGCAGTACCACTTGGAAGTAGGACCCACTATGTTGTATGAGACAAACCCACTGTCATCCAACTGTGGTTAACTCTTATGTGTATATTATATACCCAAGTCGTTCAACTTAGGGCTCACTGTATCTTATGAGGCTTACTTATGCCTTCTAAAACATTGTAGAACTAATATGATAATTATTTGCAAATCCAACCTACTAATAACCCACTTGAAGGTGAAGCCCATTACATTATATGAGTTTCGCTAGCACCATCCATCCTGTGGCTCATTTACTATATGTTATAATCATGCCTTTCATCTCATAACCACTTGATGCATGTACTTTGCGTCATCACCACTCATTAACCATAAGGCCCAGTTAGGGTATAACCATGTGGTCCCAATAGAAGAAAATCATGTTGGGCCAAAGCCGCTAATGGAATATCCATCTTGTGAAGGATATGGTGTAATTCTGAATACAATTAATGCCCATGATTATGATAAATATGGATGATATTAGTGATGTTACTGATTATGGTTAATAGAAGTATGTAATTTAATATCTTGATTAATGTTGTTCCACTTCCTAGCATACTAAATTCATCTACTTAACCATGTTGATATTGATCATATTCATGTACCATAGAATGATGGTGTGTGCAAGTGTACTTCAATACATTTGTTCATGTGTAAGATATGTCTCCTTTAGTTTAGTCACATGACCATGGATTAATATAGTTGATAGTGGCATATGATGATTATATGTCATTTTTCGCTTAAAGGTTAAACAGACCCTAAATTCATGACATTATATGCATACCACATGCACTTGAACGTATGCCTTATCATGGTTGCTTGAATTTATGTATAATTATGAATACATGATGATCGAAATACCACAATCATGCCGTATAACATGAGTTAGATCTTGACGATGAAATGTACATCTATGATGATGACTTGGGTTATCCCTGAAAATGAACGGGACACCAGAAGTGTGAAAATAGTAGGGGATGATGTGCCCCTTGGGTTGAAAGTCCCTAAACCCCTATGCTAGCTAGGGTTGCCTCACTGTCGGGCCGAGTGGATACATGGGTCATGGATTTGACTCCCACTGACGAGGTCGGGTTGAGAAGAGGTGGGTCCAACCTGCTTAAGGGTTGAGGTATAAACAGGGACCGGTCTGACTCGCTAGCGAGGAGAAGTGCGAATGAAGTTTGCTACTGGCATGTCGGGTGGAAGTCCACCACAGGGTGGGTATGTGAGGTTGATTACTAGTGTCTGGTGCATGGGTGTCGACCACGGTATTTCTCATGATATATAGTTGGTGAAAGTCCACCACAGGGCGGGTATGCGAGGTCGATTACTAGTGTCTGGTGCATGGTATCGACCACGGTATTTTCCCGAGATATACAGTTATGATATGGCATGATAATATGATAATTATGATGTGATTACGGATGCGTGTAATACAGTTATGGCTGAGGTATAGGAGAAATGAAAATATGACTTGATGATGCTGGTAGCATTGATTTGGAGTATTACAATGATGCATATGCATTGACATCATACCTTATATACTACACTTCTTTCACCATATATGATTTCCTTGTAGCATATTTATCTTGCTTGCATGTAGGACACATTACACACACGAGTTACTCACTAGGCTTTTTGCCTAAGCTTCCTAGGGCTGGAGTAGCTTGGAAGACTTAGCTTTATCGATGCATTGCATCTATTTTTCGATTTGCCAATGTTGACGTTATGTACCTTTTGAAGAGCATTATACTTGTAACCATCATGATTTATAATGGAGAGTGTTGCTTGGTATTTTAATCATGGATCTTCATGCTCAGGTATTATTATGTACTTATATATATATAAAAAATTCAGTCAAAAATCTTCCTTGTGGTGCGCTGAACTCGGGACTTGGTGTATGGAAGTCGAGTGCCGGATTCGGGGCATCACAAAAGTTGTCCGTCCCCTGGTTTTGGGACGTGACACCCCCCCCTCCCCCCCTCCCCCTCTAGGACTTAATAGCTCGGCCTTTTCACATGTGTAAGATATGTCCTCTTCAGTTTAGTCACATGACCATGGATTGATATAGTTGATAGTGACACATGATGATTATATGTCATTTTTAGCTTAAAGGTTAAGTAGACCTTAAACTTATGACATTATATGCATACCACATGCCCTTGAATGTATGCCTTATCATAATTGCTTGAATTCATGCATAATTATGACATACATGATAATCGAAATACCACAGTCGTGCCGTATAAGATGAGTTAGATCTTGACGATGAAATGTGCATTTATGATGATGACTTGGGTTATCTCTAAGAAGGGACGAGACACCAAAAGTGTGAAAATAGTAGGGGATGATATGTCCCTTAGGTTGAAAGTCCTAAACCCCGATGCTAGTTAGGAATACCTCACCATCGGGCCGAGTGGATACATGGGTCATGGATTTGACTCCCACTGACAAGGTCGGGTTGAGAAGAGGTGGGTCCAACCTGCTTAAGGGCTGAGGTACAAACAGGGACCGGTCTGACTCACCAGCGAGGAGAAGCGTGAATAAGGTCTGCTACTGGCATGCTGGGTGGAAGTCCACCGCAGGGCAGGTATGCGAGGTCGATTGCTGGTGTCTGGTGCATGGGTGTTAACCACAGTATTTTCTGAGATATACAGTTATGATATGACATGACAATATGATGATGATGATGTGATTACGGATGCATGTAATACGGCTATGGCTGTGGTATAGGAGAAATGAAAATATGACTTGGTGATGCTGGTGACATTAACTCGGAGTATTACTATGATGCATATGCATTGCATTGGCATTGGCATCATACCATAGGTGTTATACACCTATCACCATACATGAATTCTTCGTGGCATATTTATCTTGCTTGCATGTAGGACACACTGCACACACGTGTGTATTAACTAGGCTTTTTGCTTAAGCTTCCTATTTTCCATTTTTTTAGGCCAGGAGCAACTCAGAAGGCTTAGCTTTCTTGATGCATTGTATCTATTCTTCGATTTGGCAATGTCGAAGTTGTGTACCTTTTGGAAAGTATTGTACTTGTAACTATCAAGATTTATAATGGAGAGTGTTGCTTGGTATTTTGATCATGGATCTTCATGATCAGGTATTTTATATATATATATATACATATATATATATATATATATATATATATATATATTTCAGTCAAAAATCTTCCTTGTAGTGCACCAAACTTCGGACTTGGTGTATGGAAGTCGACTGCTGGATTCCGGGCATCACGGAAGCTATCTGTCCCCAGATTTTGGGTGTGACACAGGGTCCTTCATCATATTTTTACATCAAATGTGTATCCTCGTTTCAGGAATAAGTCTGAACTTACTCCCTTTATGGCTCGTATTATTTATGTTGTTGCTTCTAGCATACCTATTTGTCTTCCCTCATTGATATGTTACTTGATTATCCAATTTCATATTCATCGAGGTCATGCTTCCATACCATTTGCATATCCCATGACAACTCTTGCTATCCATTGCAATGTCATCATTCCATCGACTGAGGCACTTGAGGCAGTCCTACCTTTTGATAATACAAATATTCACAAGATGAACTTGACATACCTTCCCGACCAAAGAGATGAAGACGATGTTGAAGAAGAAGCAGAGCCATTACTAGAGGACACATCTATGGATGATATTTTTGCAAAATTGAAATCATATGATGAAGCTGATCTTGAGTATCAACCATCTCAGGTTGATGATCAGCTTAAGTCTTTAGAAGAAAAGGTTGTTGAGTTGAAGGTATCACAGGACAATCTGGCTGAAAGTCATAAATCTTCACTGAAGTATATGCGTAAATACTTTCATCGCATTACTAGAGGACTTCACCAGTTGACCCATCTATACCTCCCCCATCTTCTTTTGGATCTGATTAGGTTGATGTCATTTTATTTTATGTTTGTATTGTATAACTTTTTACAATGTGCATTGGATGATAACTCTCTCATACTCCTTTCTTATATCCTTGTTGATGACTTGACATTAACTCTTAATTACCATTCTCTATGCATTTTTCCTCTTATTAGTCTACTATTCTGGCTATGATTTGTTGATTTTACTTACATGAGTATTCTTCCCTTTGTCATTTTATGACAAAAAGGGGGAGAGATTACTAATTTGTTAAGTAGATTCATTGATTTATGCGTTATTTTGATTGTTGATAAATTGATATGTGGATGGTTGTTGGGAGTTTTGTGTTGGAAATGTATTATTTGTTATAACACATGATAATATTACATTGAGGGGAGTAAATTTTGCTGATTCAATAGAGTTGCATCTTCTACAAACATGGAAATCAAGCTGACAGTATGGATGCTGTAATGATAAGTGTTTTGTCACAAATTTGATAAAGGGGGAGATTGTAAGTGCTAGAATGTATAAAGCACACTCTTGTTTGTCAAATTTTGATGAAACAAAATAGCTTATGATATAGTTCACCTTCAAGTGAATCAAGAAGATGAAAAATTCAACTTCAAGTGAATCAAGAAGATGGAAAGTTCACTTGTAAGTCATGAAGTTGGAAAGTACAAGCTGAAATGAGTTCAAGTTCTACTACACTTAAAGTCAAAGCTGTAAGACCTATGTCTTAGTACCATTCCGTTCCTTAGGATCTCGTGATCCTTCTCGTCGAATTTCGGCGGCTTGTGACCTGTAGATAGTGTTTGCGAGCGACCTTAGTCGCATCCGGTAAACCCGAGTTGACTCAACTCAAAACCTATATCATTGCGATCGTGTTGTCGCGACCGCGTTGTCGCCGCGGTTCCAACTCGGCGTCTTGTGTGCCAATACGATAATTAGATTGAGAGTTATGGCCTGCGCATTACCCCGGCTGTGGACCACATGTTATGGGGCCATAACATTCCTGATAAAGTGCTTTCCCTAGGAATCATCATTAGGATGATGTCATCCTAGGCTACTAGCCTAGGGGTGACATCACCCTACCCTAATGATGGCAAGCATGCCTAACATCTCTTACATGAGCAATCATTTCCCTAGCTAGCAATCATTCCCCTCTCTTTTATCTCCATCCCTCTCTTCTTCCTCATTTTCCCTTGCTAGCAAGCTCCAATGTCCCAATAGAGCCTCCATGTCTAGCCACCTTCAAACTCAAGCCCTCCTAATCCAGCCCTTAGGAACCCATCACCACCATTAAATCAACTCCTTTGAAGCATAAGAACCCAAGGGTAGAAGAAGGAGAAGAAGATCATAAGTGGGTGCTTCTCTAGGTTTGGATAATGGTTTTCTTACTTAGAACTTTAGGTTTTCTTACTTGGGGGCATGTAGGACCCACCAATCAATGGTGGAGATCCTATTTTACCCCCTAGGTGTGGCCAATGGCCCACATTGGTTGCATGCACAAGCCATGATGGGGCCATTCTCCATGGACCTCATCATGATGTATCACTAGATCTAGGTCATTGATGGGTCATCTAGACCCTTATTGCATGGTGGGGATGGCATCCCCACCTTAGATTTTTTGATGTTAGGGCCCATGCATGCATGAGACCCCTTGATGTATGGTTTGGATTGTTTGGAGGGGCTCATAATGGCGGAGCCCCCTCTCATGGCCGTGATTCTCTCTCTCTTTCTCTCTTCCCTTCTCTCTCCTTCCCTCCTATTTTCCCTGATGGGGGTGGCCCACCTGGTGAGCTCAGCTCACCCAGACCATCCAGCAGGGTGGGATGCCCCTGCTGTCCATTTTCTGAACGCAGGACGACCCAGCTTGCTATCCATTTTGACAGGGAAGGAGAAATGCTATTAGCAGCCTGGTCTGGGGTCCCTATGGCCCACTCGGGTAGGCCATCTCATGATGAATGTGATGAATATTAACTGTCCAGCAAGCTTCATGGGCTGTAATGTGTGACAACATGCTGTTGTCTGATTTTTTTTCCAGGCCCATTCGCTATCTGTTTGAAAGGAGTTTTACCCTGTGTATTAGCTTGGTTTTTCCCTTATAATAAGGTGATCCATTGATGTGTGGACCCCACCTTGCTATATGATGAGACCCACACCATCCAGCCCTTGGTGGGACATCTCTGGGCTGGGCCCAAGGGGCATGGATGGCCCAGCAATTGGGACCATCCAACAGTCCTGCATGGAGGGAAAACAGAAATTTCAGCAGGGTTTTTGGGTTGGTGGGCCACTCATGTGGACCCCACCTTGCTGTCCACTCAGGGATGCACCTCATCCATCCATTTTCCTCTAATTGATAGGCCCTGGGCCCATTCCAGAGGTTGATCCAAATAGCGCTAGCAACATTGTTTCCAACAGCTTGCTGTCCAGCAACTTTCTATCTTTGATGCTTGTGTTTTTATCTTTCCTATTCACCCCTATTGTGGCCCGCCTAACTGGGACCCACCTTAGACAATTGTGGAGTATCTAGGCTGTCCATCTATGGGACACCACAGCTGGGCCAGCAGCCCACCTGCTAGATGCCTCAACTGGGCTAACGTCTAGTAGGAGGGTTGACCATCAACCCTCCAGTGTGGCCCACATTGATGATGTGTTGTATCCACCCTGTCCTCCATTTTGTGGCCACCTGGACGTGGCCTACCCCTAGTGGGACATCCCCAGGTGGGGCCCACCTTTCTCATGTATTTGCCACGCCTTCCAGGCCCTTATGGATGTCCAGGTTGGGTTTGGGCGCTGTTGGACTTGTAGTCCTGCAGCAGGCCCACCCTGATTTATGTGTTGTATTCATGACTTCCATCTGGTGGGGCCCACTGTAACATGTGTGGGCCACCCTGAAGTATTTATTTTATCTAGATAGCTTATTTGTTAGGCCCCACCAAGCCTAGAATGCTTGTGGGCTGGATGTCCAGCAAGGGCCCTTTATTGGTGCATATAGTTGTATGATTTGAAGTTGTAAGGCCCACCAGATTGAGGGTGTTATGTATACACACCATGTATGTATTTTTCTGAGATTATGGGCCCCATTTGTGCCCTGTAAAGCCCACCATTCATTTGGTTAATTGAGGACTAATCTGTCCAGATTTTTGGACATCTAGCAGGCCCAGATGGGCTGGACGTCCAGCCTTAGACCCTTCCTTAGTGCTTGTGCTGCCCACTCATTATATTGGACCTTGTGGGCTGTTTGAAAGCCCCCTATGATGTATGTGATTATGATTGCCCATCCAGTTTGCCAAGTTTTGGGCTGACTTATAAGGCCCACAATGGTACTTGTGATGTACCCCCTAGTCCAACTATTTTCCAGGACTTATGGGCTGCCCATGAGGCCCACCATGATGCATGTATTGTATGTTCCCTTGGCCTTTGTATTTTTGGGCTATGGACTGTCCCAAGAAGCCCACCTTGATGTATGTGGACTATGGGCCATTTCTTGAGGGTCGGCATGATGTGTGAAATGTTATGTATGCTGCCCATCCTTTTTCCTAAGTAGTATTCGGGCCATCGGCCCCATGATGGGCCGCACTCTAGAGGACAATGGTGGTTAAATGTCCATGTCATGAACCTCCCTAGGGCCCATTGTTAGGCCCATTCTCATCTATTTTGGTCCCCCCATAAGTGTTATCCATCTAGCCTTAGTGGGCTAACCCAAACCGTTGGGCCCCCACTATTGATGCTGCTTCCACCATGCCTTATAGAGTCATCAAGCCCATCTTGTGCTTTTTGGGCCCCATATGAAGCCCAGTTTAACTACGTGATGGAGCGAGTGAGGAAGCCCACTCCTTGTTCTTGAGCCCATTCTTGATATGAGTAGGCCATCTGGCCCATCCTTGATATGAGGAGAGTACATCATCACCATAGAATATGCTTAGTATAACTCCATGATTCATGCCCATGCGCATCATATGTATGCTTGATATAAGGAGTGATTGATCATAGTATATGCTATTGGGTAGATTGTTATGGGACTCCCTGAGAGACGGAGTTGCCCCACATGAGCATGCGGCACACGCAAGATTGATGCATGACTAGATAGTGTGACTCATGCACATTGCATTTGTATGATATGATCACTATATGCCCTAGCAACATCAGGGCTATGGCCTCCACGGGCTTATCGTGGATGGCAGGATTGATACCAAAAATATTTGGTTCCAGTAATGTGGGCACTTAGGATGTCCTTAGGTGAAAGTCTCAGAACCCTTATGGTACAAGGAGGAAGCTCCAAGTCGAGACCGAGTAGATATATGAGCGCACGAGGGGTGATACTAGTAAGCCACATCTCCCACCGTGTCATGGTCAGTTGGAAGGGGGTGTGACCTTACCCGCCTGAGGGGAGGGGACAATGTTAAGCTGAGTTTAGCCAGCTTAAGGAATGGGTCTGCTATCGATAAGCTGGGCCGATATTGGTAGACGGATAGCGAGGTCTCTTCCACTTGCCCAGTTGTACGCTTAGATAGGGTGGTAAGCTGGCATAAAGTGTACTAGACCCCGATGATATTCCAAAGAGGAACTGTACTAATATGTGGATCTAGCTGAGGACTGGTGTGCTTGTGTTACATCTTGCATATGACATTTGGCTATGTAGGCCTTGCAGCGCATAGCCTTGGTATGGCTGATAGCATTCATGGACTTGTCAATATTTTCGCATAGCATTCATGGACTTGCCAATATTTTCGTATTACTTCGATATTATATACTTGGCACGTATATTGCGTACACACTTACATTACTCTCAAAGCTTTCTGTAAGCTTATGCACGATAGATGCGTGCAGGTGATGCTAGGACACAGTCGAGCTGAGGCAGGAGCGTGCGGCTGAGCTTCTAGAGTTTCTGATATCTATCTTGTATTTCCTCTTCATGTATTGTACTCAAAATTTTTGATATAGTGGATATGTGGTGATATTGTTGTTATTGTTGTGGGTTATGCTTCTTTACGAAATTTTATTCAGAAAATCCTCCTTATAGGATTCCAGGATCGGAATCCAGTATATGGGTATTGGGAGCGGAGAATGGGGTACTACGGAGGCTGTCAGCGACGGATTTGGTGATCGAAAATTTTGTGACCCCGGTTCCTGAGTTCGGGGTGTGACAGAAGATCAAGCTCCACCTTTGACTACACTTCAAGTATAAGATCAAACTATGTTTTATTGAAGATTCAAGAAGAAGATTCAAGCTTTACACTTCAGTGTCTAGTTTTCTTAAGTATAATAGACCCTAGAAAGACCTTAGACTTAGGTGCTTTCAAAAGACAAAATTATATGGGTTTTTATACTTTAGTTAGGCTTAAATTCGACTAGTCTAGGCCTTGGTTCGACTAGTATAAGTTGTGGCTCGACCACTCTAAGATAATCTTTGACTAGTCCAAGTTTGAAATAAAAAAATGGATATTTCTGGTGCTTTCTTGACCAGACAAGTAGACTGCTCGACTAGTTGAAGAAGGACCTTTGACTAGTCGAGAGTCGCTCGACTCGAAGTCCAACAACCATATTTTAGCTCCCTCGATCAGTCGAGCAGGGCCTTTGACCAGTCGAAGAATAGTTTTATCCGATCGTGCCTAAAATTTGAAATTTTGTTAGATCTTGGACGAGTCGAAGGAGACCTTAGACGAGTCGAAGAAACAACATTTCTAACTATAAATAGAGGCATTCTCTCATTCTGAAATTATACATTCAAGCTAAGAAAAGCCTTCACTAAGAGAGAGAGAGAGAGAGAGAGAGAGAGAGAGAGAGAGAGAGAGAGAAGTTCCCATTATCTTCAAGCTATTGCATGGTATTTAAATATTTTATTTATATAGCTTTTTGTTTTAATTCCTTGATCTCTCTTCATAAATCTTATTCTTTAAAGAGATTAATTGCTCTTCCTTGAGATCTTGAGGAATTCAAACAAGTTGCCTTTGGTTTAAATTAATTTAAAATCAATATAGAACCTAGAACCCTTGTTTTTGTTACTGGACATTGAACATTCTACTTCAAGCGAAGCAATTCTACAGGCTACATCAAAAACGTCTTCAAAGAGAAGATAAGTACAATTCTATTCTTTGTATTTTTAGTTTCTTTGAGATAGCTAGAAAATCTCATGTGTTAGTTTTAACTGAGATTGTCACGCCCCAAACCTGGGGACGGACAGCTTCCATGATGCCTCGAATCCGGCACTCGACTTCCATACACCAAGTCCCGAGTTCGGCGCACTACAAGGAAGATTTTTTACTGATTTTTTTTTTGTATATACATATAATAATACCTGAGCATGAAGATCCATGATCAAAATACCAAGCAACACTCTCCATTATAAATCCTGATGGTTACAAGTACCATGCTTTCCAAGGGTACACGACGTCAACATTGCCAAATCGAAAAATAGATACAATGCATCGAGAAAGCTAAGTCTTCCAAGCTACTCCTGCCCTGAAAAAAATGGGAAATAAGAAGCTTAGGTAAAAAGCCTAGTGAGTACACACATGTGTGCAGTGTATCGTACATGCAAGCAAGATGGATATGCCATGAAGAAATCATGTATGGTGAAAGACATATAGTACGTAAGGTATGATGTCAATGTCAATGCCAATGCAATACATATGCATTATAGTAATACTCCGAGTCAATGCTACCAACATTACCAAGTCATATTTTCATTTCTCCTATACCACAACCGTAACCGTATTACATACATCTGTAATCACATCATCATCACCGTATTGTCATGCCATAATCATACAATATCGAAAATACTAGTAAGATCATGAATCATACAATATCATAGTAAGCGAAAATACTGACAAGTCCATGAGTCATACAATATCAGAGTACGCAATACAGATCAACTATTCAAATGAGGAGTCATAAAGAGCCAAATATCAGATATCGAGGATACAATGTAATATAAAATTCCTAATGAGTTCACGAATACCATCAGCTGTATCTAAATATAGAAACACAGTAACCTAAAATGGCATATGTCGTGGATGTAATGCAATATGCGGTGTGAATGGAATGATCATGCTGGAGTGAATTCGGGATGATAGTATGTAGTATCGCAAGCTATGGGGTCCATCATAAGGGACTTCTATCCAAACCAGTCCCATACGTAAATTTGGATAGTTAGACTCAATGTGGTAAACTCCTGATCTCAGGTTAGTCGCGCGCCCCAACTGAAATCATGGCCATTGTGAAGGTACACGTAACAAATAATTACGCACCACCAGCCTGAGTGGATAGTGAGTGAATGAATGAATGAGTATGCAACTGCTGCTCAATAAGTCCACATATCAGTACAGTTCATCTCTGCGATCATCACTGGGGTTTAGTACACTCCAAATGGTACTGCCGCTCTCCCAGCTGCACAGTCCAAGTGAGCGTAAGAAACCTCACTATTCGCCTAGCCAATAGTCTGCCAATACCTATCCGGTACATCGATAGCGGACCATTCACAAGCTGGTCAAACTCAGCCTAGTATTACCCCCTACACTCGGGCGGGTAAGGCCACACCCCCTCCCAACCGACCACGACACAGTGGGAGAAGCGGCCTCCTGGTATTCGACACTCGGGCGCTCATATGTCCACTCAGTCTCGATGTTGGGGCGTCTCCTGGCCTCAGAGGTTTAGGAATTTTCACCCAGGGACATCTATGGCACCCGTATACTAGAACCAAACATTTCTGGTGTCCTATCTGGCCATCCACAATATGCCTGTGGAGGCTACGGCCCTGATGTCGCTAGGGCACACAATGCAAGATGCATGAGTCATACAATCCAGTCATGCATTAATCCTGCGCATACCGTGCACTCATGTGAGATAACCTCCGCCTATTAGGGAGTCTCATAACAACCAGCCCAATGACATATGCAATGGTCAACCACATCTCAAAACATGCAGATGATGCGTATGGGCATGTATCATTATGTTATGCAGTCACATACTCATAATTGGTATCAATAACCGTCATCGACAATCGACCTCGACAATGTGGACATTTAACCAACATTGCCCCCAAGGAATGACCGATATAGAGCCTAACATATAATGGACCCATGGCCTCACATAAGGCCAACTATAAAACACAGGGGCCTTACTCAAGAGCTTAATACACATAACGATGGGTCTTTCACATGGGCCTAACATACATCACAATGGGCCTCATCATAATGGGCTACTCATACGGGCCTAATATATATCACCATGGGTCATGACCCATGGGTCCCAAATACATTACAATGGGCTATGACATATGGGCCGAATTACATTACAATGGGCCTCGCTAATGGGCCATAAATACATAATAGGTGGGCCCTACACATGGGCCTAATATACATCAAGTGGGCCGCATCAATGGGCCGCACACAAATGGGCCTCATACTCATCAAGTGGGCTATATCAATGACCCACACTAATGGGCCAACCGCTTTACTAAACTTTCACATAGTCAGGCGATCAGTCCCACAATTTCTCATAGTTTAGCAGTCACCTAAGCACCACATAATCATATGGTTGAGTGGTCACACAATGTCACTCTACTTGCCATTATTAAATGATCTAAGGTCACATGGTTACTTATCATAACTCATACATGGTCAGGTTGCCGATGCCATAATTTCACTTAGTATCCTGGTCTAGTGATTGCATCTCAAAGTATCCAGGGCACAATCACAAGCATACCCACTATTCCCGGTTACACTAACTCTTAAACTATAACCACTCAATACTTCAAATGAAGAATGACTCAGATTCAATGTCACATAATCAAGAGGCCAAAAACTAGTTTCCATCATATCAGATATAATTAAGTGGTCCCCGCATCTGCCTCATTTATGAGCATAATGTAAGGGTTGTATTTCCATCGCATGACACCGAATTGAGGGCCACTCCATTATCAAGTTGTATAATCCAACCAATATCATAATTCTCATGACTAAGAAAATTTACACGTACAACCCGATTGTTCATGGTTTGGGTGACTATGGCTATGCCTATAAGCACGTGGTCATAACATTAGGTGGTCAATAATGCTACCTGACTTCATGTAGTTAGTTGAACTTGTGTGAATTTCGAAATCATATGGTTAACCGCCCACATATACTCCACAATTGCATTTGATTAGGTGGCCATACATACGTCACATGCCCACATGATTAAGGGGCCAAATACATATTGCACCCTCACACATCTAGAGTCTACCTAATTGTTATAATTGAACATGTTTATGGGTTTAAATACCTGTCATATGATTCTACTACTTAGGACCGCACCCTAACCAAAGTGCCAAGTGGTGAAAGGTTGTGCATTTGTTATATAATTAGGTAATCTAAGGCAGCAACATAATACAATGTATGTCATATGCTAAGTGGTGAAGGGCTATACACATAACACAATTTCACATGTTTCAATATAGCATACATTTAATACATGTGGATCACGAACTCTTGCCGAAGAGGGCCAATGGTTGGCCCAAACAAGACTATTGCTGATGGGCCCACATGACATTCACTCAAAATGGGTCTTAACATTCTTGGGCCCACACATCAATGGAATTCAAATGGGTTCTATGTGGTGGAGAAATTTTAACAGAGATCGGTACCATTCACAAATCAATCCAATTGCATAATTAATAGGCCACCAACCCATGGTGGGCCTGGGGCTAATAAAATCAAGTCAATCTATGGCACATGTGGGCCACACCACACATAAAAATTAAGAGGATTGCCCTCCATTAAAACTTTCATGATTACTTATCAGGCCACTGAGGCGTGGATCACAAATCCAACCCATCCATTATGTGTGTACCACTGAATTGAGGGGTCAGTCCAAGTTTCTAATGCATCCAAATTTCAAATGGATCCCACAAGTGCTTTTATATACTTGAGCTCCAAGTTGCATGAACGGTTTAAGGAGATCAAAATTACATGGGTCCCATAGTGATGTATTTACTATATCTATACTATTTATCTATATTTAGAGATCATTATAGAGGATTATCCAAAAAAATGAATCATAACCAAAGATTATCTGGAACTCACCTCAATTAGTAGTGAGGATAATGATTTCATCGTTGAACCATTCACAGGGCCCACCATAGCGTTTATTTTCCATCCAATCTGTTCATAAGGTCATAAAGACCTGAATTTAAGGGGAAAAACAAATTTCATATTGGTCCAAAACTTCTGACCCAAAAAGGGTTCCAATGGTAGACGTTCAATCCCTTCTACTTTTTTTTTTGTAGTGTGGACCACTTGATAGTTGGATTTGTCTTATTTTTCTCCTCAAGCATTAAGACAAGCTCACCAGATGGATAGATGGTTTAGATATAACATATACCTCATGATCAGACCTATGAAAATTGCTGATTTATTCAGCTTCATAAATTTATTTTTATTTATTTTTGATGGTGTGGGCCACCTGAGTTCCGCATACGGCTGAATTTTGGAGGTAACCTATTTTTAAACAGGAACCATCAAAAGCATGGGGCTGATGTTCAACACACATCATGGTGGGGCCTATGGTGGGGCACACCTCCTTCCAGCATCAGCAGAGATGCTGCTTGCTGTAGCGTCAGACGCTGGCAGCAACAGCATCAGCGCTGTTTTGTTTTCGTTTTTCATATATGGGTTCCACAACAGGACGATCCAGTCCATTTGTTGTGTGTGTCCCACGTGGTGGATGCTTTAGTCCAAGTTTTAGATGCATAAAAATTTCAATTGGGCCCTAGAAAGTACTTTTATATGTTTTAGCATGTCTTCACATGATTTTTGATGGTGTGGCCTACCAGAGAATTGGATTGGCTTCAGTTTTTGGCTCAACGCCTAAAATGATCTGCAAAATTGAATGGACGGCATGGATTTAATACATACATCAAGGGTGGGGCCCGTTGTGGATCCACACCTCTTCCCTTCTTTTTCTTTCAAATGGCAGCAGGCGTCTGGACGCTGCAGCCTTCCTTTTTTTTCTCTGTGGTGTGTATGCACGTGTATGCATGTATGTGTTTGGCCAGCCCTGGCCTCACTTTGGGTAGTTTGGATGGCCTAAAAAATTCGAGTGGGGCCCACTATCAATGGGTCCCACATAAAGTCTTTAATAATTTATTTTTATTATTAATCTTTATATATATATATATTTACATGAATCCACATCATTAAACACATCATTATCATCATATCATCACCATTTTTTTATCATCTTTTTATATGTACTCTCTTATATATCCACACCATTAATCACATGATTATCATCAAATCATCACCACTAAAAATCATACAAATACAATAAGAAAGAGAACAAACCAAGAGTGGAGTGGGTGTACTCAACTTGATGAATTAGATGGATGGAATGGATGAAATTGATGGAATGGATGGTTGAGATGGATGGGATTGATTGCCCACCAAGATCAATCCTCTCTCTCTCTCTCTCTCTCTCTCTCTCTCTGGTTGTAGAAAAATGGTGAAAGGCTAAGAGGTGGAGGGGTTTATGTAGAGAAATGGATAAAATATGGTTAAGTTAGGCTAATGTGATTAATCTTAGCTTATGCTAGGATTATGGTAATTAATTCATACTTTGTAATTAATGTTGGATTAAAAGGGTATGGGATGGCATGGTGTGATGATGTCATGCATGAGGTGTGGCATGGAAGAGAGTTGACTTTTCATGCACATGAGAGATGAGAGGTATGGGTGTGTGACATCACACACATGGGTAAAGATTCTCTCACCCATGTGTGGCATGTGCATGTGTGTATGACATGTGTTATGCACATGTGTGGAGGGGAGTACATGGCACCATGCACACATGATACACTAATTATTCTTCATGGTGTATCTCACAAATGGAGTATCGTACAGACGCAAGGGTTGTACCTCCATGATCGCGGCAATGGGGCGGTCGATATGAGATAGGTTTCGAGGTCTTGGAGTTCCGGTCAATTGGGTGTGTACTATGAACAACCAGTCCTTGTCTAGCTAAGGGCATCAATCATCATGTATATAAGCATAGAAAATAGTACGGAATGGATGGGGTGTTACAGGGATAACAAAAAAATCTCAGTGTGGGGTTTTTGTTTGTGATAGCACTTCTAAAATCACAACTGTATAAGGTTTTAAGGTGAACCTATGAAAACCTTATTTTTAGTTAATGCCAATATCACTTGGGTTGTGATTATTGGGAGTGGAGTAGGTGTGGCTATTTGAGAACAGTTGGTGTACACATCGAACCACTATAACTCCTAGTGTTGTGGTGAATGTTTAATTTTTTTTTATCTATGGTGAATGATTGTAACTTTATTTCTACACTGGTGAATGATTGTAATACATAGGTTTATTATCTCTTGCTTGGTTTGAAGTCTTGACCTTACAAACATTCATGAAATCAGGTTGTCCTGCTTAAAACTTTGTTTTTGGTGTAAGGTTGTCTTATGAACTAAATTTGAATCAATTTTTCAATACTAGTGCTATTGAGATTTGTGATTTATTTTAATTTATTTATTATTTCAGTACTTTAAGTTTTTATTTGGCATAGTCCTATTGACCCCCCCTTTAGGACTGTTAAGCTCGCCTTTTTCAATCGGTAAGTAGATCTCGCACTCGGGGCAGGTTAGCCCCCTTGCGTAGTAGATTTTGAAATGCTCAGCATTCCACGAATGCTACAGGAGTCGAACTTCTAGGTTCCTGAGTCAATACGATCCTGGTCGGCTCTTGCTTATCACCATGTAGGGTCCTTCCCAGTTCGGTCCCAAGGTTCCTGAGCCGGGTTCCTTGGTGTTTTGGAAGGTTCTCCAGAGGAGTAGGTCCCCAGCTTGGAACCTTCTTGTTTTTACTTTGGAATTGTAGAAACGTGCAACCTGCTATTGTTAAATTGTGACCTTGACCTGCGCTTGCTCCCTTCTTTCCTCGATGAGGTTGAGATCCAGTGCCATCAGTTCGATGTTCTGCTCTTTATTATAGGAGTGGGTTTGAGCAGTCAGGAGTCTAATCTCAATTGGGATAACAGCCTCAGCGCCAAAGGCTAAGGAAAAAGGAGTTTCTCCTGTGGCTATCCGAGCAGTAGTTCGGTACGCCTAGAGGACATGAGGGAGCTCTTCAGCCCATGAACCTTTGGCTTTTTTAAGCTTTACCTGAAGCTAATTTTTGATAATCTTGTTGACTGCTTTGACCCGTCCGTTGGCCTACGAGTGCCGAAGTGAAGAGTAGACATTTTGGATTCTGAGGTTCTCGCACATACTTCAGAATTTCTGATTGTCGAGTTGTTTCCTGTTATCCCGTTATGCGAAATAATCATGTGGGGGATCTCATACCTGCATATGATGTTCTTCCAAATAAAGTCCATAATCTTCTGCTTGGTGATCTTGGACAGGAGCTTGGCTCAGCCCATTTAGTGAAGTAGTTAACCGTGACGACCACGAACTTGGTCTGTCCTTTGTCGGTTGGTAGGGGGTCGATGATGTCGATCCCCCATTGGGCGAATGGCCATGGTCCGGTCATAGGAATCAGTTGTTCGAGCACCTGTTGGGTAATTGCCATAAACTATTAGCATTTGTTGCATTTTCGAACATGCTGTCGGGTGTTCGCTTGAAGGGTCAGCCAAAAATACCCCTGTGGATGACCTTATGGGTGAGGGCTCGGCCGCCGGAGTGATTTCCACAAATGCCTTCGTGGATTTCTTTCAGGATGTACTCAGCTTCCTTGGGTTGGAGGCATGTGAGATAGGAGAGGAAGAATCCCTTTTTATACAAGATGTACCTGACCATGGTGTAACTAGTGGCTCTGGCCTAGAGCGTACGCGCCTTTGGACAGTTCTTGGGCAACTCTCTTCTTGTGGTAATCGGTTATTAGATCCATCCAGGTCGGCTTTAAGTTTGTCGGGAGAACTGTGGCTAGATCAGACTCGTTAACGCTCAGTTCGTTAAGGAACTCGATCGGGATAGATCTTGGGATATTGTCCTCATCTATAGTGGCCAATTTTGCCAACATGTCTGTTTTAGAGTTTTTCGCTCTGGGGATCAGGCTAATGCTGCACTTCGGGAACTTGCCGATTAGCTCTCGGGCTGTTTGTAGGTAGGCCTTCATTCGTTCCTTTTTGGCCTAGTACTCATTCGCTATTTGGTTGATGATAAGCTATTAGTTGCTATGAACTTTCAGATGTAGGGCTCTCATGGTGGGTGTCAACCTAAGCCTGGCCAGTAGCGCTTCATACTCTGCTGCATTGTTTGATGCTTGAAATCCAAATCTTAAGGCATATTGTACACATGTCTAGTCGGCAGCTTCTAGAACTATACGGGACCTGCCGCATTTAGAATTGGATGAGCCATCGACGTAAAGCATCCATGTCATTTGATCTGGGACAACTGCCTAATGCTCAGTCTGAGTAGGCCAATTGTCGAGACTGGACTCTAGCTCAGCATGAACCAACTCAGGAGGGTCCAACTTGGCATGACCTAACTCGGGAGGAGCCAGCTTAGCAATGAAATCAACCACCGCTTAGCCTTTGATTGCCGTTCAAGGCTAATATTTAATGTTGAACTCGCTAAGCTCGATCGTCCATTTCGTTAGTCTCCATGACACTTTAGACTTCTGTAGCACTTGGCGGAGAGGTTGATTAGTTAGAATGATGATGGTATGGGCTTGAAAGTTTGGCCGTAAGTGCTGGGATGAAACAACAAGGGCCCACGCCAGCTTTTCTATGTCTGGGTACCTGGTCTAGGAAGAGACTAAGGCCTTGTTGACATAGTATACTGGGAGTTGTTTGCGTTCTTGTTCCCTGATTAGGGTCGAGTTGATTGCTACTGTCGAAACTGCCAAGTATAGCAACAATGGTTCTCCTTGTTCTGGCTTCAAGATCAATGGCGACAAGCCTAGGTATTGCTTGAGTTGCTGAAAGGCAAGATTGCACTCCTCCGTTCATTGTCTTCTACATCCCTTTCAATTGCTTGAAGAAGGGAAGGAATTTGTCTGCAGCTCGAGATACAAAACGGTTCAGTGTGGCTACTCTTCCTGTAAGGCATTGGACTTCTTTTGTCATCGTAGGCGAGTTCATGTCGAGCAAGGATCTAATTTTCTTGGGGTTCACCTCGATTCCTCTTTGGCTGACTAAGAATCCGAGGAACTTACTAGAGTTGACATCGAAGGCGCACTTTCTCGGATTCAGTTTCATTTAGCATTTTCGAAGGATTAAAAACATCTCTTCAAGGTAAAAAAATATGGTCCGTGGCTTTAATGCTTTTAATGAGCATATCATTGACGTAAACTTCCATGGACCGTTCGATCTAATGGGCGAACATTTTGTTTACGAGCCTTTGGTACGTGGCTCTGGCATTCTTTAGTCCGAAAGGCATGACCTTGTAGCAATAGTGCCATTTGTCAGTAACAAAGGTCATCTTCTACGTGTCATATGGGTGCATTGCAATTTGGTTGTAGCTTGAATAGGCATCCATGAAGCTCAACTGCTCATGCCCAGCTGTGTTATCGACGAGCTGGTCGATCTTGGGCAAAGGGAAGTAATCTTTGGGGCAAGCTTTGTTCAGGTTTGTATAATCAACATGAACCTACCACTTCCCATTGGACTTTTTAACCAACACTACATTGGCTATCCAGTCCAGATAGTAGATCTCTTCGATGAGGTCAGCTTTGAGAAGCTTTTCGAACTCTTCTCTGATTATGGTGTACTGTTCGGGTTTGAACGCCCTTTGCTTTTGTCGGATAAGTAGATGGTTGGGGTCGGCATTCAACATGTGGACCATGACTTTTGGATTGATGCTAGGCATATCCTGATGAGACCACACAAATACATCGGCATATCGTTGGAGGCTCATGATTTTGTCTTGCAATAGTGGTGTCAGGGATGACCCGATCTATACTGTTTGGGTCGGATCTAAATCATCGAGCGGGGTATGAGGTCCTCCATAGGACATCCTCTTTTGGTTGAGTCTTCTTAGGGATCAAGGGAGGTGATCGCCATTATTTATTGTTGGGTCTGTAATGCCATGATATAACATTACCGAGCTTCCTATTTGTCTCCCCTAACAAGTCCGGCACCATGCTCAGTAGGGAACTTCATCGCAAGATGGTATGTCGACATAACGGCTCGCAGAGCGTTGAGTGAAGGTCGTCCAAGAATGTCATTGTAGACGTATGGGCAGTCTACCACTAGGAAGTCGATCATGGTCATTATCTGGTTCTCCCCATCCCTAGCTGTGACCGAGAGCTAGATCGACCTTTCAAAGTGATCTTGTCTCTCGCAAACCCAAGCAAGGGAGTTTTAACAGTTCATAGTCCAAGTCGTCCTACTCCCATCTTGTCGAATGCTTCGGCGAAGAGGATATCGACCGAGCTTCTAGTGTTCACCAAGATCCGAAACACTTTGTGGTTATCTATAATCATAGTAACCACAAGTGCATTGTCGTGGGATGATGGACTCCTCGGGCATCCTCTTCGGTGAAGGTTAGATCGCAAGATGTTACCTTCTACTCTTTTGAGGGTCTGCGAGTGACGTGGATCTGATGCTCTAAGCTGGAATGACTAATACTTCTGGTGTGGGCTCTCTGAGCTTGGTTCGAGTCCCCTCCTCTGGCGAGCCCGCTGAAGATGATGCAGATTTCTCCGATCGGCTTGTTGTTGTTGGGTTGCTCATTCTTTGAATCAGCTCGTTCTTCTCTTTTGTTAACATATTCTCGGAGGTGCCTTTACAGATGAATGCTTTGATTTCTTCCTTAAGGTCGAAATAGTCGCTGGTCGAGTGGCTGTGGTCTCGGTGGAAATGACAGTGTTTTCGTTTGTCTCGTTTATCATCGTCGGACTTCATCATGCTCGGCCACTTGAGGATCCATTTATATCGGACCTTCATGAGGACTTGCTTGGGCGTCCTATTAAGAGGAGTGTACAAGATGAATCTGCTATCCGGCTGCCTGCTCTGGCACTGTCTCCTTTGTGGCACGTCTTCTTTCCTCCTCTTATTTTCATTGGCCGAACTAGGTTCCTCCTTGGGCCACTTTTCCTTGGCCGAGCTCTCCCTACGCCGAGCTTCTCTCCGCAGGCCAGTGACTTCCCTCGCATTGGACTTTTTTTTGCTTTGTTAAGGAGGTCAACCATCATCATGGGATGCTTTTGTCGAGCGAAAAGAGAAATCTCCCTTCTCTCAATCCTCCCATCATGGCAGTTAGGGCAATATCCTCCGAATGCGCTTGTTCTTGTCTTGTTTTCAGGTTGAATCGCTTGATGTAGTCCTTGAGCAACTTGCATTCTATCTAGATAATATGGAGGAGATGGGAGGTCAGTTTGAGGCTTTCTTTCCCCAATAAAGTTGGTGATGAAGGCTTTGCTGAGCTGCGTGAAAGAACTAATCGATTGTGGCTTCAGTCGTCGGAACCACTTTCGAGCTGCTCCTACTAGGGGTAGCGATAATGTGCCTCACATAACCGTGGTTGATGCAATGTGTAATTCCATTCAAGCCCTGAAGGTTTCAAAATGCTCAGCTGGGTTGGTGGTTTCAAAATATTGGGCAATTTGTGGAATACAGAATCTTGGTGAAAATTGCGCATGCATGATGTCAGCGGTGAATGGAGGCTCGCTCTCTTCTAGTATTGCCTCTATTAAGGTTAGAGCATTCGCACGGTAAGCCTACCGTATGTCACCGATCTAGCCCCGCAGGTTGTTCAACTCAACTTCATAGGGGTCGCTGCTTTGGGCCATAGCCTCAATGACAACCTCGGGAGCTTTGTTGCTCTTCTTCCTATCCAACTCATGATGGAGGTCAGAAGCAACCAGTGATGTGGTGCTAGAGATGTGAGAACGTGCTAGCCTTGATGTTCCAAGTTGTTGGCTTTTACGGGAGGCAATGGGTGTGTCAGAAGGCTCAGGGGGCTCTTGGACCATTGGTCCCACTGCTTGCTCGATCCCTTGCACAGGTCGGGGCTATAGTTGTTCCAATAGCTATTTCATGGAATTCATGTTATTCTTCAATGCTTTGACTTGTTATTCGAGTGAGACCATCCGTCCTTCCCGATTATGGGACCATTGTATCAACCCTGCAGGCACGGAATCAGCCTGTAGTTGGGAAGTGGAATCCCGATGGCTGGTAGACTAATTTGGCGATGCAAGTTCAGGAGCAACAAAGGAGGCCTGGGCCTTCTTCTTCTCCTTTGCCATTGTTGAACTTGTGGTGAGATGAGAGTGACTTTCAATGCTGGTTCCCATGGACGGCGCCAAACTGTTGATGTAGAAATTTAGTTAGCCTTCCTTGGACCTTCGTGTACCTGCACAAGGGACGGACAAAGGAGACCCTGGCTAGTACAGGGGGCCCTCCGATGCCTAAGTCAAGTAGGGAATTTAGGTCTAGTCGAGTGAAGGGTTTTAGGTTAGAGATTGTGCGTACCTTTCACCATTAGAGGCCTCTCTATTTATAGCTTATGAGAAGCGGTAACATGGAACGAATCTTCCTTTTTCGTGGACAGTATTGTTGGTAGAATCGGATCTCGGATCAATAGGATGATACTCTGAGATCCCTGACGAGGATCCCAGGATCATATGTATGTCGAAGATATCCTCCGAGATCTTAGGAGAAGACCTCAGACGAATCTCTCTTAGATGGGAGTAGAAGGATGACCTAGATGATGCCGACCTGGGAGATACCGACCTGGGTCGTGCCTGAAAAGGCCAAGCTATATGTCCTAGAGGGGGGGTGAATAGGACAATGCCAAATAAAACTTATAACAACGGAATTAAAAAGAATATGATAGCCAAAGTAAATCACAATGCAGGAAAGAAAAACAGCCTCAAAATTCAGATCTTGAGAGGTTGATACAAATGTTATTCTAAGGACAACCTTACACTAAAAACTAGAGTTTATGATAGGACAACCTTATTTCTAGAAAGATCTTTGTATCAAATCTCAAATCGAAGAGGAATACAGAAATAAATACAAACTGAATTAAAATAAATTGAATCACAAATGTATTGTTCTAGGGACAGCCATACACCATAAAAATGGCAGGGCAACCTTGCTAGAACAACTTTCAAAAGAAATTAAAATATCAAGCGATAAAGGAATAGCAGAAAATAAATTCTAAACTATTACAACATTCTCACAATGCTTGAATTAAATGATTACAACATTCACCACCATACATACATCCCACAAAAGAATATTAAAGATTAGAAGAATAAATCATTCAACCACAACACAAGGGATTATAGTGGTTCGCCTGTGTGTTCACCAACTGTTAAACAACAGCCACATAAAATGCTACTCCACTCCTAATATCCTCACACAGGGGATATTAGCGTTCACTAAAAATAGGTTTTCCCAGGTCCACCCAAAACCTTTACAATTGTGTCTTTGTATGTGGGCTTACACAATTAAAAAAAAACCCCACTTCTGAGTTTTCCTGGCTCTCCTCAGATAACCAATACAATAAGATTTTTCTGGCAAATCTTGAAAGAAACCAAAACAAAAAGGAATTTACAATTAAATGTAAAATACCTGATTATCTCCTTCGTTGTAGCAACCCGGTAGAACCAAATCAGAGTAGATGATTGAATGTTCAAGTTCAATGTCCAGTACTCAATTACAATGATTCTAATTCTAATAGATTTTAAATTAAACCTAATAGGGCTTGCCTTAATTGATTTTGATTCCAAAGAAAGGGAATAATAATTCCTCTTATCAAATCAGATTGGAATAGCAGAAATAAAATCAATTAAAATAAAGCTAAGGAAAGAGAATATTAAATAAGCACACTTAGCTTAGATGGAGCACAGAATTATCTTTCAGAAGTTCGACGAAGATTGGCTTGAATAGATTAAGTAATTCGATGATTTCTTCTGAGATTCGTGCACTATTTATAGGTGAGCAGATCGTGTCTTCGACTGGTCTAGGGAGCTCTTCGACTAGTCGAAGCAATAACAGATATTTGAAAGATCCGGCGGGATAAGCTCTAACCGTTCTACGACTGGTCGAAGGTCACCTTCGACTGGTCGTAGGTCACCTTCGATTGGTCGTAGGTCACCTTCGACTGGTCGAAGAACCTATAACACATCACTGGATTTCGAGTCGAAGATTTTCGACTGGTCGTAGATGCAGTCGACACTATTCCTACGACTGGTCGAACAGATTCCTGGACTAGTCGAAGCCTAACAGATTTCATCCGAAATTTGTAAGAAACTCATGACGGATCGAGGAATTTCTTAGACTGGTCGAAGCAACTCTAGGAGTAGTCGAAGAAGGCCTAGGACTAGTCGAAGAACAAACCAAACTCATGAAAAATAAACATTCGACTTATGTATCCAAAATGACCTACTTCTAAGGTCAACCTATGGTTAGTCAAACCTCAACCATGAAGTATGGACATTGAAACATTAGGAACAAGTGACCTTGTAGTATGAGCCTTGAAGTCTTGATGTAGTTGAAATCTTGATGTAGCTCAATCTTGAAAGAGTCTTGAGTTCTTTACAAACTGCCTTGTACTCTTCTTGAAGTCTTGTAGCTTGAGTCTTGTCTTGTGAGCAGTTCTTGCATTTAAGATTGATCCTTGTACTTGTGAGCTTTGCTTGTTGTGAGCTTTAGCTGATTATGAATGTTGATCCTTGAGAGAGCTTCACTTATGCAAGTTAAATATAACAGAGTATAATAGTGATTTTGGAACCACAAATTTGACAACAAACAGGGATATAAACTATAGCACTTACAATCTCCCCCTTTGTCAAATTAGTGACAAAACACATAACCAAGATAAACATAAAGTAAAACAACTGGTTTTATGAACCAGGTCATATCAACTGGCTTACCTGCAAATCAATATTCAACATGCAACCAGTAAACATACTCCCAGTTTCATTCAATCAACATTCAACATTCAACCAGTTTCATTCAACTAGTTCAAACATACTCCCCCTGAGTAACATAACCAATGCTACTCCTCTCACAATCACATCGTTAAGAACAAACCATTCTCCCCCTTTTTGTCACAATATGACAAAGGAGAACTAAATAAAGGAATATATGAGAGTAAACATGAGGAGTTATGAGAGTATAGCAAAATAGTGATAGAGATACTCAGCATTGCTTTACATAGAATAAAATCCAGCATAAAACATAGATAGTATCAAACTCAAAGTCAATCAAGTGCTAAGTTATAAAGTTATTACAGACCAGAAGTCTCATATAAACTACTCAGAACCAGAACCAGTTGATGGAGCAGGAATAGAGGGATCAAGTTGGTGCATGCCTTTGTTCAAGTGCCTAAGATATTTGCGCATGTACTTGAATTGTAAATCATGAGCAACAGACATGTTTTCCAACTTTATATTTATATTCTCAACTTTACCCTCTAATGCACTCAGACGTGCATCAACATCAGATGGTTCAAAATCTGGATCATTTGTTGAGTCAGAATCCAGTTCCTGAAAAATGTCATCCATATTAATGTTATCAGCAGCTTCTTCATGACCACCACCACCACAACCACCTCCTTGTTCATGAAGTAGATCCAGCTTCATCTTATTGATATTAGTATTGTTGAAGATCAGATGATGGATTGGAGCCTCATCAACTGGCATATCGACTAACATATGTGTAGCCAACACAGTCATTAAATAGGCAAAAGGAATGTCACTATGAGCAGGATGGAGTCTAAACTGAACAATGAAATGACAGATTAAGGATGGCAAATAAATCTGAGTACCATTGGAAATAACATGGATAACACGAACCATAAATGAAGTCAAGTCAGATTTATTACCCGAACGAGGATACAGATTAGACACAAAGATTCTGTGGAGAATTCTGTATTTGGGTAACAAATACCTTGCGGGAAGCGCATTCCCTTTTTGAGTCCATTGAACATCCATGTTGCACAAATCTCTAGTGAGCATGCGTTTTTCAGACATTGAGGGTTTATCAGTTAAGTTATGGATAGGAATACCCTCATCATTCACAGGAATGTCCATAAGGGCTGAAATTAAATGACGATTAACGTCAAAAGGCCCTTCTCTAGTAGAAATTTTAAAAGTTAAATCATCCTATAAGAAAGCACTAATACATGTAAACATGGATTGGGCAATGGACCGGTATGCAGGCCCACCCCAATGTAATAAGTTAACCCAACCTACAGCTTCAAGCATAGGAAGGATGTCAAAAGTTGCAATATGATTAACATCAACAGGATGCTCAACAATAACATTACGTAATCTAATGTCCCTGACATATGATGGATCATCATTGGGAACAAGAAGATGACGCTTAGAGATAGCGGTCGATCTGGACGAAGAAGAAGGACCACGTGAAGTAGTTTTTCTACCTCTAGAAGCCATTTGCAACAAGGATTTCAAGGAATAAAGAAGTTGCAAAGGATTGAGAAGTGGGTTTACACAAAACAGATTTTTTAAAATCCAAACCCCAAATCTCAATGAAATTCAAAATAGAAAGCTTAAGCAATCTAGACACAAATCTGCAAGAAAAAGTGATTTGGAACACTAACCTTGAAGAACAAGAAAGATGGGTTCGACAAGTCGAAGCTCGGCTCCAAGGAGAAGAAAAATGAAATGAGGAAGAAAACAAAAATCCCCAATTTTAAGTGAAACCCGAGTTCTACGACTGGTCGTGGGTATCTACGACTGGTCGTAGGACGACTGGTCAAGTATACTCATGACTGGTCGAAGAAACTCCAAAAATTTAAATTTCTTGCAAATTCTACAAAAATTGGAATTTAATCTAACAAATATATACACTATAATACAAGTAGGCATAAATAATCAATTTAAAATGCACATGCCAAGATCAAATTTCATCTTTTTGAACCTGCTTTTATCGAGAGGTTTTGTGAAAATGTCAGCTCGTTGATCTTCGGTAGGAATATATTCTAGAGATATAACTTTTTCTTCTACTAATTCCCTTATATAATGAAATTTAATGTCAATGTGCTTAGTACGAGAATGCTAAATAGGATTTTTTAAAATATTTATTGCACTGGAATTATCACAATGTAATAACATAGAATCCTGTTTAATTCCATAATCACTTAACATTCGTTGCATCCAAACAAGCTGTGTACATGCATTACCAGCTGCGATATACTCAGCTTCAGCTGTTGAAAGTGATATAGAATTTTGTTTCTTACTAAACCAGGAAACTAGACAATTTCCAATGTAAAAACAACCACCACTGGTTGATTTTCTATCATCTAGATTACCAACTCAGGTACCCAACTAATTGGACACTAGTCTCATGAGGATACCAGAGACCGAGATTTACAATATTTGCGACATATCTAATAATTCGCTTGACAACAATCAAGTGAGATTCTTTTGGATCGATTGATATCTTGCGCAAATACCAACACTTAGAGAAATATCAGTCTACTAGCTTAAATATAACAAACTACCAATCATACTCCGATAAAGTTTTGAGTCAACATTTTTACCATTAGAGTCTTTTGAGAGTTTCAGGGTAGTACTCATAGGAGTATCGAAATTCTTGCCATTCTCAAATCCAAATCTCTTGATTAGATTCAAAGCATACTTAGATTGAGAAATGAATATTCCTTCAGGTTGTTGCTTTACTTTCAATCCAAGGAAATAAGTCAATTCCCCAACCATGCTCATTTCGAACTGTGATTTCATCAAATCTGCAAACTCAGTAGTCACAAGTTGATCCATAAATGATATCATCAACATAAATCTGTACCATTAAGATATGATCATTATGTTTTTTAACAAACAGAGTTTTATCAACAGATCCCATTTGAAAATTATGACTTAAAAGAAATTTCGTTAGTTTCTCATACCATGCCCTAGGTGCTTGTTTTAATCCATAAAGTGTCTTTTTAAGCCGATATACATAATCAGTATTTTTGGAATCTTCAAAACCCATTGGCTGTTCAACATAGACTTCTTCATGTAAATCGCCATTTAGAAAAGCACTTTTCACATCCATCTGATAGATCTTTATCTTTTTAAAACATGCAATGGATATAAATAGTCTGATAGATTCAAGACGTGCTACTGGTGCAAAGGTTTCATCAAAATCAATCCCTTCAATTTGAGTATAACCTCGTACCACTAGTCTAGCCTTGTTTCTAATTATATTTCCACACTAGTCAGACTTATTTTTGAAAATTCATTTTGTTCCAATGATGTGTTTATCTTTAGGTCTTGTTACGAGATACCAAAACATCGTTTCTTACGAATTGGTTGAGTTCATCTTGCATCGCAACAATCCAGCTCTCATCAGCAAGAGCTTCTTTTACGTTAGATGGTTCAATTTGGGATGTAAAACATACATAATTACATATATCCTCAAGTTGTCTACGGGTGCGAACACCGGTGAGAGGGTTTTCAAGAATTTGTGTGGTTGAATGATCTTTAACAGTCCTCAACTCAGAATCAGTCTGATTCGATGAAGTATCGGGTTTATCAATGATTAGTACTTCATCATTATCTGAATTAGAAATTGGTGTGTTTAAGTGATCATCAATGACAACATTAATGGATTCTTGAATCACACCAGTCCTTTTGTTCAGGACCCTATAAGCTCGACTGTTTAAGGAATATCCTAGAAAAATCCCTTCATCACTCTTCGTATCGAATTTTCCCAAATTTTCACGATCACGTAAAATATAGCACTTGCTGCCAAAAACTCGAAAGTATTTAACGGTAGGCTTTTTATTGAACCACAATTCGTAAGCCCTTTTATTTTTATCTTTGCTAGTGTAGACTCGGTTAATAATATAGCAAGCTGTGTTGACTGCTTCAGCCCAAAGATTTTTAGAGAGCTTCATGCTATTCAACATGACATTAGCCATTTCTTGAAGCACCCTATTCTTTCTTTCTACAATTCCATTTTGTTGTGGAGTTTTGGGAGCAGAGAATTCATGTAATATTCCTTGGTCGGTACAGAACTTCTCAAAATTGCTATTCTCAAATTCAGATCCATGATCACTACGAAATTTACTGATTTGAGAAGATTTTTTCAGTTTGAATCCTTTTGAAAACTTTTCTTACTTCTTCAAGGGTTTCAGATTTATCCCTTAAGAAGACTACCTAAGTGAATCTGGTAAAGTCATCAACTATTACCAAGATATACTTTTTCCGACCACGACTTTCTGTTCTGGTAGGTCCTATCAAATCCATGTGGAGAAGTTCGAGTGGTTTTAATGTGGTATTTGAATTCACCTTTTTGTGTGAGTTCTTTGTTTGTTTGCCTATCTGGCACTCACCACATATTTTATCTAATTTCTGAAGTTTGGGTAAACCTCTTATAAGTTCTCGTTTGCTCAATCTATATAAATTTCGATAATGTACATGTCCAAGACGTTTGTGCCATAAATCAGTCTCGTCTGTATGGACCATGTAACATGTTTGATTAGATGAGCTGGATTTGCTAATTATATAGCAATTTTCAGATGTTCTACGTCTAGTTAATATTACAGAACCCTTATTGTTTAGTATCTCACAGCTTTGATTAGAAAACCGAACACTATGGTTATTATCACATATTTGAGATATACTAAGCAAGTTATGTTTTAAGCCTTCAACATATAAAACATTTTTAAACACAGGAAGATTAAAAAGTTGAACCGTACCTTGGCCTATAATCTTGCAGTTGCTACCATCACCAAATGTGACTGAACCATCAGTCATATCTTTCAGATCCGTGAATAAAGCTTTGTCACCTGTCATATGCCTGGAGCATCCACTGTCTAGGTACCACTTTGAATGACTTGTTGCTTTGAAAGCAGTGTGAGCAACCAAGCAGGTGACTTTAGGAACCCATTTCATAACTGTTTTAGGTTTAGGAACATAGTTGGTCTTCTTTTGTGTATATTTGTAGGAATGACCTATAGAGTTAGATTTTAAGAGCTCCTTGTGTAAATCAACTATCTTTTCAGCTAGTGGATTTCATTTCTGATTAAAGTTGACATGGCTGTTTCTAGGTTTTTGAAAAGTTTTTGAATTTCTAGAAAAATCTTGATAAGTACTTTTCCCTTTTGAGTTTGAGGACTCTCCTTTAACAAACATAGGAGGAGTATACTTTTGTTTAGGAGGTAGATTTTTATCATAGCCCAACCCGGATCGATCGCCACATTTTCTTGATCCGGATAAAAGTTTTTCTAACTTTGGATCACCTTGGGCATATTTCCATGTGTCCTTTAAACTCAGAAGAGAAGATACTTCAGTTTTAAGTTTCTCAATTTCAGATTTTAAATCAATAATTAGGGAGTTTTTGAATTCCAAATTGCATTTTGATTTTTCAAAACAATCTGAAATTTGTGATTTTTCTAAGACAAGTGATTCAAAACAATTTTTGAGTTTAGAAAACTTTTCTTTTTGAAGTTTAAGTTTGACAACAATTTTACAACTTTCCTTATATAGGGCATTGTAAGCGTCTTGAAGATCATCTTCATTTTCACATTCACTATTCAGATTTTCTTCACTTGTAGAGTCATTATCTGAAAATGTGAATTTGGCTAGAGTCATAAGAACTTTAACCTCATTGCCCGACTCAGTTTCAGAATCTTCTGATTCAGAAGAACCTTCAGAATCAGATGATTCATCCCATGTAGCCAACATACCCTTCTTCTTGGGTTTGTCCCTTTTAGGACATCTATTTGCTAAGTGCCCATATTCTTGACAGTTGTAACATTGACTATCTTTCAAAGATTTTTGAGATTTGGGTCTAAATTTCTTTTTATCATTTGACTTTTGAAAATCAACCCTTTTCTTGCTTTTGAAAATCTTGTAAAATTTCTTAGCTAAAAGAGCCATATCATCTTCTGAATCAGAATTTTCTTCTGAATTACATTTAGAAGATTTTAGTGCGATAGATTTACCTTTAGGAGCTTTAAAGTTTAACTCGTAGGTTTGTAGAGAACCAACTAGTTCTTCTATCCTCATATTATCCGTATCACGAAGTTCCTGGATCGCGGTTACTTTAGAATTGAACCGTTCAGGAAGTGAGCGTAATATTTTTGCACACACTTTACTTTCTGGGATTTTATCGCCAAGACCCCACATTGAGTTTACAATGTCATTCAATCTAGTGTAAAAGTCCATAAACATTTCATTTTCCTCCATATGAATTTCTTCAAATCTGGTTGTGAGGAGTTGGACTTTAGATTTTTTGACAATTGTAGTACCCTCGTGTGTCATTTCTAATATATCCCAAGCTTGCTTTGCGGTACAGGAAATGATTCTTTTGAACTCATCCGGTGATAGTGCGCAAGTAATTGCATTTAGTGCTTTAGCATTTGCACTACTCTCACTTTTCTGAAGAGTGGTCCATTGGTAATATGGTGTGGCTTTCATAGACTTTGAACCATCAACCCCAGTAACTTCCATGATAGGAGGATTCCATTCAGTCACTGTGGCTTGCCACACATTTTCATCCATTGATTTGAGGAAGATCCTCATTCTGGCTTTCCAATAAGCATAGTTGGAGCCATCAAAGGGTGGAGGCCTTGTGACTGAAAGGCTATCAAAATTTGACATCTTAAATAGCTTAAATCGTTAGCTCAGGAATTAAATCCAAGAATTAAAAAAGAGCTATTAGGCTCTGATACCACTTGAAAAGGCCAAGCTATATATCCTAGAGGGGGGGTGAATAGGACAATGCCAAATAAAACTTATAACAGCGGAATTAAATAGAATATGATAGCCAAAGTAAATCACAATGCAGGAAAGAAAAACAGCCTCAAAATTCAGATCTTGAGAGGTTGATACAAATGTTATTCTAAGGACAACCTTACACCAAAAACCAGAGTTTATGGTAGGACAACCTTATTTCTAGAAAGATCTTTGTATCAAATCTCAAATCGAAGAGGAATATAGAAATAGATACAAACTGAATTAAAATAAATTGAATCACAAATGTATTGTTCTAGGGACAGCCATACACCATAAAAATGGCAGGGCAACCTTGCTGGAACAACTTTCAAAAGAAATTAAAATATCAAGCGATAAAGGAATAGCAGAAAATAAATTCTAAAATATTACAACATTCTCACAATGCTTGAATTAAATGATTACAACATTCACCACCATACATACATCCCACAAAAGAATAATTAAAGATTAGAAGAATAAATCATTCAACCACAACACAAGGGATTATAGTGGTTCGCCTGTGTGTTCACCAACTGTTAAACAACAGCCACACAAAATGCTACTCCACTCCTAATATCCTCACACAGGGGATATTAGCGTTCACTAAAAATAGGTTTTCCCAGGTTCACCCAAAACCTTTACAATTGTGTCTTTGTATGTGGGCTTACACAATTAAAAAAAAACCCCACTTCTGAGTTTTCCTGGCTCTCCTCAGATAACCACTATAACAAGATTTTTCTGGCAAATCTTGAAAGAAACCAAAACAAAAAGGAATTTACAATTAAATGTAAAATACCTGATTATCTCCTTCGTTGTAGCAGCCCGGTAGAACCAAATCAGAGTAGATGATTGAATGTCCAAGTTCAATGTCCAGTACTCAATTACAATGGTTCTAATTCTAATAGATTTTAAATTAAACCTAATAGGGCTTGCCTTAATTGATTTTGATTTCAAAGAAAGGGAATAATAATTCCTCTTATCAAATCAGATTGGAATAGCAGAAACAAAATCAATTAAAATAAAGCTAAGGAAAGAGAATATTAAATAAGCACACTTAGCTTAGATGGAGCACAGAATTATCTCTCAGAAGTTCGACGAAGATTGGCTTGAATAGATTAATTAATTCGATGATTTCTTCTGAGATTCGTGCACTATTTATAGGTGAGCAGATTGTGTCTTCGACTGGTCTAGGGAGCTCTTCGACTAGTCGAAGCAATAACAGATATTTGAAAGATCCGGCGGGATAAGCTCTGACTGTTCTACGACTGGTCGAAGGTCACCTTCGTCTGGTCGTAGGTCACCTTCGACTGGTCGTAGGTTTCCTTCGACTGGTCGAAGAACCTATAACACATCGCTGGATTTCGAGTCGAAGATTTTCGACTGGTTGTAGATGCAGTCGACATGATGTTTTATTCAAACCAACATGATTTAAATGATTTTTAAACTCCCAAGTATACGAATCAGATGTAGATACGGTACGTATTACGAGATCGTTCCCACGAGGACTGGTCGTCACAATTCAAATCTATGATTTCTCCTTAACTAATCCAATAAATAATGGAATGAATTACTAAGCACAATTTTATGAAAAACAATTAATTAAGAACAGGGAAGAAAATTCAATCAGAGAGAGAGCACTAGGACTTTCGAATCCACCCCTAATTATCCTAACCCTTGTTTTGTCTGTTGATTCACCTTGATCTAGATTGATACCACTTATATAGAGAAAGCACAATCTGTGTCCTTAATTGGGCATACAGACTGTCTAATTCCTTTAAGCAATGCCATGAATGACATATCCCATGTCCTTGGTCGGGTACATGGAATGTACATTCATTAAAGCACCCTGTTTCTTCCTCTATAGGAAACTTGTTCTTGATCAGACACAAGCACCTATAATAAGCATCCAAACAACATCCATATATATACTTTAATCAAGTTCATAGATGGAGAAGTATAGAATTTAAACCCATAAAGCCCACTTAGAGAAAGAAACAAATTAATTGATATTCAAAGTAAATCAACCAAAACAAAAGCTAATCAAATTAGGGGCTTCATCTCAGCCCTAGCTGAGAGATTAGTGACCCATAAAATCCATAAAAATATTAAATAAAATTCATAAAAGAAACGTCAAACCAAACAATCTCTTTCTCTCTTCTTTCTTCTCTTTCTTCTCTTTCTTCTCTCCCTTGCTCCAGATCTGGAATCCCCTGGTTCTGAATGTCTTTCCCACGTCCAAAACTCCCCTTTTATAGCTGCTGGATGGCTGGGGTCGGTGGCAGAGTCGTAGAAGGACTCGGAGTACAAATTTTCGCAGCCGTGATCGGTGGGCCCCACAGAGGTATTTTCTGGAAAATCCACCCCATCCATTGGATTCAGAACGAAATTTTAGTCAAGAATGGGTGGATTTGAAGGTCCATTAGCGCGGCCCACAGAAGAAATCTCAAAAAAACTCAGTTTTGAACGTCCCGGGGCAGTCTACTTTTGGCCTCTGTACCGCACACGTGTGTACGCATGGGCGAGGAATATCAACATGGTTTTGAAGCTCTCGAAGCCCTCTACACGATGGACGGATCAAATCTTCCGGAAGGTTGACGAGTGGGGCCCACTAATTTCCGCAAAAACTGGCAGCGTCCGTGCGTTTCGCAGACGCCAAACCGACGCTGCGATGATGGTTGGGTCCATTATTGGACTTTTCACAGGAATCCACGCCGTCCATTGGATGCAGGACGGAATTTCGACCGCATATGGGTGGTTTTGAATTTGCGTGGACGCGGCCCAGAGAAAGAATCATGCTGAGATCTTTTTGAACGTTATAGGGCAGCCCGCTTGTGACCTCTGTAGCTCACACGTGTGCACGTATGGGCATAAACGGAAAACATGGTTTTGTAGATATTGAGCCCTTCTACACGATGAACGGTTTAGATTAACCGTACGTGCTACCGGTGGGGCCCACAGCTGTCCGTAAAAAATGGATTTCCGTCCGTTACGCGCGCTGAAACGGAAACTTCCGTTTTTGAAATAAGAAAGTCGGGTCAGCGCTGCTGACCGACTTTAGTTCGTTCGGTGCTCAGGCAGTGCACATGTGCACTGTGTACACACGCTATAGATATAGGTCCACTGTGATGATTTCGAGAAATCCAATTTGTCCATCCTATTGCTCATCTTCTTTAAACCGTTTAAGTCAAATTTGAAGTATATCCAGATTGTAGGTGGGCCTAAAATTGGAGATTAATGGGCTGATGTGTCCATTGACCCACTTCTCGAGATATCCAATGGTTGAAATTTAATATGTACGGTTTATTTATGGCATCCAGGCTATGCATGAAGTTTCGAGTCAATCGGATGGCGGGAACCATGTGATCTTGCATTCTGGACCATTTTTGGGCCTTTTTAATGTGAACGGCTTGATTTCCTCGGGTCCCTGGCATGTGAATTCTTCAGTCTTAGTTCTCTGGAGTGCGTCCCTTACTCTGGTGACTTTGGAACATCAAATCCACGCTAGTAGTACTCTTTTTCCATCAACGCTCCTGATTTCATCCTGTAACAAAAATATAATTAAAATATTTCATTAAGCATTATCATGTATGTAAAATCATGCACTAATTAGGGTCTGATATGCAATATTCGACCCTCATCACGACACTATTCCTACGATTGGTCGAACAGATTCCTGGACTAGTCGAAGCCTAACAGATTTCATCCGAAATTTGTAACAAACTCACAACTGATCGAGGAATTTCTTAGACTGGTCGAAGCAACTCTAGGAGTAGTCGAAGAAGGCCTAGGACTAGTCGAAGAACAGACCAAACTCATGAAAAATAAACATTCAACTTATGTATCCAAAATGACCTACTTCTAAGGTCAACCTATGGTCAGTCAAACCTCAACCATGAAGTATGGACATTGAAACATTAGGAACAAGTGACCTTGAAGTATGAGCCTTGAAGTCTTGATGTAGTTGAAATCTTGATGTAGCTCAATCTTGAAAGAGTCTTGAGTTCTTTACAAACTGCCTTGTACTCTTCTTGAAGTCTTGCAGCTTGAGTCTTGTCTTGTGAGCAGTTCTTGCATTCAAGATTGATCCTTGTACTTGTGAGCTTTGCTTGTTGTGAGCTTTAGCTGATTATGAATGTTGATCCTTGAGAGAGCTTCACTTATGCAAGTTATATATAACAGAGTATAATAGTGATTTTGGCACCACAAATTTGACAACAAACAGGGATATAAACTATAGCACTTACAGTGCCAACCTAAGCCATATTAACCTGGATCTGACCTGGATTATGTCGAGCTGCTTTCCTAGTCAAATAGGAGAATAGGGGCTCCTGGCGAACTCTGGAGATCTTTGATTAATCGACGGAGGTGGTGCTCTTGCGGGCATGTTATTTTGCCTTGAACCGAGAGTAGGAAGCCGACCCTTGTGGAATTCAAGCTTTGTGTTGGTCTTTCGCGAGGCCGAGCTTACCAGGTTCCGACCTAACCTCTCATTATAGGTCGGTCCATTTTTCACATAACATATACCAAGTTGGCAAGCATAACTAATGTAAATCATTGCTCACTTCTAATATTTCTTTACTTTTTTTTTCTTTCTACCAGACTGTTTCATAGGATTAGCTTGATTTTCATCCGTGCCACTGTAAGAGAGAGAGAGAGGGACAATTCTATAATGGTTCATTGGTTCATTCTCGACGACCACAAAAAAAAGGCCCATGCTAATAGAGGACCACCAAAATAAGAATGTCCCACATTAAAATAATAATTCAAAATAAAAAAGAAAAAAGAATAAGAAAAAAGACTCATTTAATTGAGGCGAGTTTACTTCTCTCTCTCTCTCTGTTTTTTTTTTCATCAATTAATGTCCCCTGCAGGTGCATAAAAATAAAAGTATCTCATGGTGTTGAAAAAAGATGAATTCAATACCAGTACTACATAAAAGCCAAAATGTATACATAAGGAAATAATCAAGTACTGGTGTAGTTGATCTGTAAGTCATTTGCAACGTGACCTTGTACCCATTAGGTGTCCACGATTTTTTTTTTAACTCTCCTCTCTTTGTTCATTTGTTTGAATTTTTTTCTTTGAATTTATTGCACCACCCATTGTTTGGCTTATATTTCTAATAAAGTTTTAACATCCTCATGTGTCTATTTTATATTGTGTTGTGTGTGAAGACTTCACATAGGGTAGAAGAAGCAATCATGAGAAAGGATCGGTGTTATATCCCAAACTCGGGAACTAGGCATACAAAATTCCCGGCCGCTGAATCTGGTGCTGACAGCCTCCGTAGTGTCCGATTCTCGGCTCCCAGTTCTCACACACCAGGTTCCGATCCTGGGATCATATAAGGAGGATTTTCAGGGTGTTTTTTTTTGTAAAGGAATATAACTACAAGTGTAACCAAGTCACAAAACATCATCACCACATATCCACTAATATAATCTTTGAGTACAATGCTGGAAAGGAAAATACAAGATGCAACCAAAACTTAAAAGAACAAGCTCATGCTCTGGGCTCAATGTTGCTAATATGCCCTAGCATCACCTGCACCATAAACAAAAGTGCATAAGCTTCCTATGAAGCTTATTAGAGTACATGTGTGTGTGCACAATGCATATGACACTAATACAAATGTCAGATTATGCGGAAGATGATGGAGGGCTAAACTGCCAAATCTATGAATGTTGTTATCCATACCAAGGCTATGCAATGCAGGGCCTACATGGCCGAATATAATATGCTAGGGGTGAGATGCAAAACATGCCAATCCTTAACTAGTTTACACATCAATATAGTTCATATTTGTAAATATCACCGGGGTCTAGTACACTCCAATACGAGTTGTCGCCCCATCGCGTGCAGGACCAAGTGAGCAGAAGAGACCTTACTATCTGCCTTGCAAGTGGTATGCCAATGCACAACCGGCTCGTTGATAGCGGACCCATTTACAAGCTGGTCAAACTTAACTTAGCCTACAACCCCTTACCCTCAGGCAAATAAGGTCACACCCCCTTTCAACCGAACACGACATAATGGGAGACGCTACCTACTGGTATTTGGCACTTGGACACTCATGTTATCCATTTGGTTTTGATATTGAAATATCCTACTGGTACCACTAGGGTTTAAGGAGTTTCACCCAAGGACATCCATAGTGCCCTAATTCTAGAACAAATATTTTCGGTATTCAATCCGGTCATCTACGTTATGCCTATGGAGGCCACAACCCTGATGTCGCTAGGGTGTAAATTGATCGTGACATACAAGATACGAAATGCATAAGTTATACCATCCAAGTCATGCACCAAACCTACGCATACCGCATGATAATGTGGGGCAACCTTATCTCATATGGGGTGTTGAATGTCAAATATTTCTTATTTTCCCCTAATTATATCTTGATTTTAGGAACATGATAATTCTTAATGGTATATTTTATACATGTTTGTGTTGCAAGGTAAATCTGAGAGTTTGGATTGAACAGAATGCTAAAAATATGGATTTAATGCTCAAGAATCACCAAAGCAAGTAGTGGATCTTAGGAGACCAAGATTGAAGATTTCAAGACCTTAAGATTTAAGAAAACTAAGCGTAAAGGATGGAGAAAAGACTGATAAAAGTAAAAGTCAAATAGAAGAAAAAACAGACAGTTCGGTTCGACCTAAGACAACTTCAGTTTGATCGAAAGTGCACAAAATAGTCTAGTAAGAATCGTGATTTTCAGACTGTAATTCGGTCCGACCTAAGCCGACTTCGGTCCAACCAAAATTGCAGAAAACTATCTAGCAAGAAATCAAGATTTTTAGGCTTAATTCGGTTTGACCTGAGCCAACTTTGGTTGGAGATTTCGGTTGGACTCGATTCGACCTAAATACTCTGCACATAAATTTCAAACACGACTTCGGTTCGACCAAAGCGTAATGTGGGGCTTATGCGAAGTATGTAAATTCAAGGCGATTTCTAGAAATTCCAAGGTGGTTCATGAGATAGGACTTCACACCTATAAATAGGAGTCCCCAGGATGTTCTTAGGTATCTTCTAGGTTCAAGAAGTGGATCTAAAGGGTGGAGGAGTCAGCGCCAAGAGTTTTTCTTCTTCTTCCTTAGTTGTTTTCATGTTGTGTTTAAGAGTTTTTGGTTTAATCATGTCTATGGTTAACTAAACCTCTTAGTTAGGGCTAAGAGGTGAAGCTTGTAGCGTGATTGGGATGTTTATCTTGCCTTGATTCATGTTTATATTGAACTTCATTGATTTCTAGTTGATTTTAAGGAATATTTTCAGTTTTCTATGGTTTGTTGTGACTCAAATTACAATAGACGTTGCAATAGCTTTGAATATCTTCTTTTCCTATTTGAGATTATGGGATTGGTAAATCCTGTTGTTTGTCATCGTCTCCTGGGCATGGTTGGGTGATGGAATCCCTTCCAATCTTCACAATTCTCCTCCACTGAGGCTGGATCAATGAGAAATTCAGAGATTTGATCATCTCTTCCTCCAACTGGATAAGATAGGACTCTGATTCTAGTTGTGTTTGAATCAAGTAAGGTAGCATCTTGATAGCTATAAGTGGATCCTTGGCACCTTAGTTCCCACCTTTAAACTCACAAGTTTCAATCAACACAATTACTCCTTTATATCTCAAATTCATATTTAGATCTTCTTTTAGTTCTAGTTCTAGTTCTTTTCATAAACATATAAGATTAGTCCCTATGGATTCGACCTCGTTCTCAGCAAGATTATTACTACATCGCGACCCTACACTTGGGGTTGTGAACATGGGGTCCCCTAAGTATCTCAAGCCTAAAGGCGTATACTATGATCAATCATCATCCACATGTTATCAGACATATCAGGCAATAACTGGCCTTAATTGGCACATCATATATAAAGAGTGGGAACCAAACAGTAGGCCCCACTAGAAATATAGAAGTTTATGTGGTGTAGCCCATGTTAGACTAACATCGACTCCTCATGTAGCCTATAAGGCATGGGTAAAATACATACACCAAGGTGAGTTCCACTAGGAGTGACCCAGATAGACACCCACATGTACAACATATGTCCCGCTATGCTACCAATCTATTTGGGTACATGACCCACTGATGATATCCCAAAACAATCAAATTATCAACGACATCTCTATAATTACTTTATAAGGATGATCTGCACCATCTAAATATTTCTGATGTAAATAGATGGTTAGTCACTAGGATGTTTTCCTATGCTTATGACCCATCTAAGTCTTGGGATTTCATCATTTTAGGCAAGGTGTATGCCTCAATGGATTTATTGCAACCATAGTGTCAACATTATATACATACACTAATTAAGGATTTTAAAATTGATTTAATAATTAATTTCTAATCCTACATAGGAGTATCCCTAATGCTGAAAGGTATTTACAATCTTAAGCTCAAAATCATGTTTACGAAGAGACCCAGATTCCCTACCTGACTTAAGCATCAGAGGGTCTTCTGCCATAACCAGGGTCTCCCTTGTCTTCTTCTTGTGTAGGTACTCAAAAGTCCAGGGAAGGTAACCCAAATTTCTGCATCAACATAAACAAAAATATAGATGAAATAAAAAATAAAACTTTTTTTTTTAAAAAAAACTGTTATGTAATGTGTTGCCTATGTATGCATGTGGCTAATTTTTTGTGCCAGTATGTGGGAATAAGAACCGTGGCTTTAACTTATGTTGTGACATGTGACTTTTGAGTTGATCCTTTGAGGGCCATTGATTTTCCAGGAGAGTTAGCAGCAGTGTTTGCTGACTTTCTATAATTCTGGCAGATCCTGTAGATTTCATACCCTTGGGCTATTTTTTCTTGCTTTTTATCGCCTTCGTTTGTGTTACTTTGGACTTTCTGAGTCATCTTGGATTATCTAAGCTATCTTCAGATACTTGCTTTTTTATTTCTCTTTTTCCTTTTTTGATCCATTTTTACTTGCAATGCCTTTTTAGGTTTTCATACAGCCGACTTTTCTCATCATTTTTTTCCCGTGGTGCCCTTTTGGATTTTCACAACGTCCTGGGTGTTTAATCTTGCTTGCCCCTTTGCATCTTACGTTGTTTTTACCATTGGCGTCCTTTCAAGTTTTCAAGTACGTTATGTGCCTACTAGTTTTACTTGAGCACCCTTTTAGGTTTTCACTCCGCCCTCTTTGTTTAGGCACATCTGTTTTTTTTTTTTTTTTTTTTTTTTTTTTTTTTTTTGTATTTTCTATGACTTTTTCAAAGGCTAAACGGTTGGAAATTCCATTCTTTTCGGCTGATTGGTAGTCTCTCCAACAATTTCTTTGGTCACAATGGTAAAGTTGTTGACTTAGGTCAGGTTCATCCTGCGGAGTGGTTGATTTTTGCTTTGGAGTTAATTTTTTTATATCTTTTTGGGATGTGTGCTCTTTATTTTATCCTTATTTTCTCTTTGTTTTTCATATATATTTTTCCTCTTTTTCTGCTTTAACTCCTTTATTGGTAGCACATGTTGGTAAACAGGGGAGGATGTCCTTCATGATGACCAACCATAGTTAGTTTAGTTTTAGCTTTACTAATGTAACCCTTTTGACAGCGTTAGATTGTCTTTATAGCGTCACAATTTCATGTAGCTAATTATAAAACACCTTGACATATATATCTACCTTATGAGGAATATAGTGAAAACGTAAACATAATGAATCAGTGTAAATGGTAGAAGTAATTAAATTTCGGGGATGAAATTTTGTTTAAGGGGTAGATTGTAACACCTCGAACTTTTCAATAGTTGAGTATTGAAAGTTCTCAAGTGTTACCATGAAATTTAACTTGGTATGCACATGTGTATGATACTAATTTAACTAATCCTAACCTTACATCTATTTAAATCACTGTTGGAAATAATCTTCATCTATAGATCAAGTCATATGACCATTAAATTTTAAGACAGAATCATCATGTATCCAAGTATTCTCACTTGTCTATCATAACCAATCGTTCAGTCAACTATTCACCGCTATGTAAAGATATCTGACTGTCCACTTTGAGTTTGGACCACCCAATCATAATAAACTAACTACCTGATCTCCACATCTGCTCATACATGTATCGAATCGAGATTCTGATCCATTCATCTTGTTCACCACCCATGACTATGCTTAACCCACCAATATAACTACAATCCGAGGAACTTACATATGTGAACAAGTCACTTGAACCTAATAGTATATATGTTCTACCTCTTGATTACTCCAAAAAAACCCACTTGTGTTCATCCATTTACAAAACTAACTATACACCACCTACATACATGATCAGAATACTAACCGAAAAGGCGAGCTTAACAAGTCCTACAGGGGGGGGGGGGGGGGTGAATAGGACTGTGCCAAATAAAAAATTAAGTGTTGAAATAATAAATAAATAAATAATCTCAATCGCACTAGTATTGAAAAATTGATTCAAACTAATTCGTAGGACAACTTACACCCAAACCAAGTTCAGGTAGGACAACCTTATTTCATGAACATTTGTAAGAATTAAGATCTCAAACCAAGCAAGAGAAAATAAAGCTATCTATTACAAACGTTCACCACTTTTGCATAAATGAAACTACAAATATTCTATATAAATGCAAAATGAAACATTCACCACAACACCAAGAGTTATAGTGGTTCGGTGTGTACAACAATTGTTCTCAAATAGCCACACCTACTCCACTCCCAATAATCACTATCCACGTGATATTGGCTTTCACTATAAATAAGGTTTTCTCAGGTCACCTTAAAACCTGATACAGTTGTGATCTTAAAGTGCCATCACAAACCAAAAAACCCCTCTCTGAGAATTTTCTGGGTATCTCAGAAAAACCAATAAATGAGATTTTCTGGCTATCTCAATAAAACCAAACTATGAAAGCAAAGTATACTTATCTTCTCCTTTGACGATGTAATAGTCTATGTAGCCGTAGAACTACTTCTCTTGTAGTAGATTGTTCAATGTTCAGTCATATAGACAAGGGTTTAAGGTTCCAGCTTGATTTTAAATAGATTCAAACCAAAGACTACTTGTTTGAATTCCTTAAGATCTCGAAGAAGAGTATTTACTCTCTTTATAAAATAAGATTCAAAGAATAAGAGATCATGGATTTAAAATAGAAAAGTTATCAAAGATTTATAAATACCGTACAATAGCTTGACAATAATAGGGGTTTTTCTCTCTTGTAGAAGGATTTTATAGACTTGAACTGTTAATTTCAGATTGAAAGAAGGCCTCTATTTAGAGGTAAAGAAGTTGTTGCTTCGACTCATATAAGACAGTCTTCGACTTGTCTAAGAACCAGATTTCATTCAACAAAATTTCAAATTTAAACACAATAAGATAAAATAGATGTTCGACTGGTCGAAGGCCCTGCTCGACTGGTCGAGGGCCTTGTTCGAATGGTCGAGCAAGGTCTTCGACTGGTCGAGGGTACCTAAAATCTGAACTGATTCAGTTGTTGGACTTCGAATCGAGCAACCCTCGACTGGTCGAAGGCCCATCTTTGACTGGTCGAGTAGTTTGCTCGACTGGTCGAAGAAGTAACGGAAAAATCCATTTTTCTTTAATTTAAACTAGGACTGGTCAAAAAATCCTTAGACTAGTCGAGCCACAGCTTAGACTAGTCGAACTTTAGCCTAACATAAGCATAAAACTCATTTAAGTTATGTTTTGAAAGTACCTAAGCCTAAGGTCTTTCTATGGTTTATTATACTTGAAATGACTGAACTTTGAAGTATTTCTACTTGATTCTTCAATAGAGCTTGAAGTTAAAGATGGAACTTGATCTTCTACTAGAACTTTAGTCAAACTTGAACTCAATCATCTTGAACTTAGTAGAATTTTAACTTTCCATCTTGATCTTGAACTTCAGTAGAGTCCTGAACTTTAGTAGCATCTTGAACTTTCCATCTTGATCCTCTACTTCATAAGTGTTTTGTCTAAATGAAATTTAACAAATAAAGGTGTGCTTTATACAATATAGAACTTACAATCTCCCCCTTTGTCAAATTTGTGACAAAATATTTATTATAACAACAATTAGAATAACATATTGTATTCTTGATCTCATGTTATAGAAGATTTATTGTAGCCTTGATGAATGTATGAAAAATTTACTACTCCCCCTCAATGTGAGCTTCCCCTATATTATGACATATACAATTTCCATTCCAATGTCAATGCATACTCCAAACATATATATAATAATGTAACATTCATTACATCAACATTCATATTATGCATCAACATTCAACATTGATATCATCATTCTTCATTAATTCTACCCAGTAATAATTAATCCTCTCCCCCTTTTGTTACATTATAACAAAGGAAAGAATAATCATTCAAATAACCATATCAAAATCAATAGAATAAAAGAAAATATTCAGAGATATTGTCACGCTACAAACTCGGAAACCGGGCTCACAAAATTTTTGATCACTGAATCCGATGCCGACAGCCTCCATAGTACCCCATTCTCGGCTCCCAGCATCCATACGCCAGATTCCGATCCTGGGATCCTACAAGGAGGATTTTTCAATGTACTTTTATCTCGTAAGAAGTATAACCACAAGTTTACCCAAATCACAAAGACAACATCATCACATATCCACTAATATAAACAGTTGAATACAGTGTTGAAAGGGAAATACATATATCGATAATCAAGCTCCAGAAGTCCGCTGCGTGCTCCAAGCTCCACGCTGCTGCAACCTAATGGCACCTGCATGCATCTATCGTGTATAAGCTTATAGAAAGCTTAAAGGGTGGTGAAAGTGTGTGCATAAGATAAGTGTCAAGCACACAAATACAACGCCATAATCACACGATGTTGAAAATACTGGCAAGATCATGAATCATAAGATATCAGAGTAAGAAGAAACATATTGGTAAGTCCACGAGTCATATAATATCAGAGTATGTAATACAGATCATAATGAGCTAAATGTCATATACTACGGATGCAATACAATATGCAATGCAAATGAAATGGCCAAGGTGGAGTGAAGTCGGGATGATAGTACGTAGTATCGCAGGCTATGTGGTCCATCACAAGAGAATTCTATTCAAACTAGTCCCATACTTAAATTTGGATAGTCAAACACAATGTGGTAAACTTCTGATCTCAAGTTGGTTGCGCGCCCCAACCGAAATCCTGGCCATTGCGAAGGTACACATAACAATTAGTTACGCACCACCAGCCTGAGTGGATAGTGAATGAATGAATGAATGAGTAAAATGCTGAGTATACCACTCCTGCTTAGTAAGTCCACTTATCAGTATCGTACATCTTTGGGATCATCACCGGGGTCTAGTACACTCTATATGTAATCACTGCCCACCGAACGTGCAACCATGCAAGTGAAAGGGACCTCACAATCTCCCTGACCAGTAGTTAGCTAATATCTACCCAGTACATTGATAGCAGACCCATTTACGAGCTGGTCAAACTTAGCCTAGCTATGCCCCCTACCCTTGGGCGGGTAAGGCTACACCCACTCCCAACCGACCACGATACATGGGGGATGCGGCCTACTAGTATTCGGCATTCGGGCGCTCATATATCCACTCGGTCTAGACGTTGGGGTGTCCTTTGGTACCAAGAGGGTTTAAGGACTTTCACCCAGGGATATATATAACACCCTATATAGAAAATGATTTTCGGTGTCCCATCTGGCCATTTCTATGATATGCCTGTGGAGGCCACGACCTTGATGTCACTAGGGCGTATAGTAGTCATATCCCAAAATGTGAGATGCATGAGTCATACGGTCCAATCATACATCAATCTTACGCATGTTGTGCGTTCATGTAGGATGACTCTGCCTATCAGGGAGTCTCATAAACAACCTGCCCTGCGGCATATGCAATAGTCATCCATATCTCATAACAAACATGCAGAAGATGTGTATAGGCATGTATCATGATGCTATGCTGTCACATACTCATATCGGTATCGACATCCGGCACCGATAATCGGCATCGATAATTGACCTCGATAATTAGCCTATACAATCAGTCTTGACAATCAAAATCATCCTCGACAATCGAAATCGGCTTCGACAATCGTCCTCGACAATTAGAATCATCCTCGACAATCAGAATCGTCCTTGATAATCAGAATCGGCTTCGACAATCAGAATCGGCCTCGACAATCGGAATCAGCCTCGACAATCGACCTCATATACATCAAGTGAGCCGCATCAATGGGTAACACCAATGGGCCTTATATACAACAAGTGGACCGCATCAATGGGCCTCACCAATGGGCCTCATATACATCAAGTGGGCCGCATCAATGGGACGCACTAATGGGCCTCATAAACATCAAATGGGTTGCATTAATGGGCCGCACCAATGGGCCATCATATACCTTAAGTGGGACGCATCAATGGGCCTTATATACATTAAGTGGGCAGCATTAATGGGCCTCACCAATGGGCCATCATATACATCAAGTGGGCCGCATCAATGGGCAGCACGAATGGGCCATCATATACATCAAGTGGGCCGCACCAATGGGCCACACCAATGGGCCTCATATGAGAGCTTGAATTATACCAAAAATCATTTCAATAGTTGCAGGTGTAACATGTGTATCAATGTACACTATCATTCTATGGGGCACATGGCTCACTAATGATTATCAGCATTGTCCAAACATTGGACATGTAAATCAGCACTGTCCAAATAGTCCAGCACATCTAGACGGTGTGGATGAAATAACACATCATGGTGTGGTCCCACGTCCCTTGCTGGACGGAGTAGATATAAAACACATACATCACTGTGGTCCCACATGGGTGTGGGCTACACGTGTCATCAAGGTGGCCTCACATGCATAGCATGGATGGCATGGATATAAAACATATACATCAAAAGGGGACCCACAAAAGTTGCTGACGTTAATACACAGCTACTGCTGTGCAGCCCCGTAATGAATGAACGATATTAGATATAATACATACATCTGGTGGGTCCACACACGTGGGACCCACCAGCAATGGATGTACGGTATGGTATAACACACACTTCATGATCGGACGCATAGAACTTGTGGGCGTCAGCACAGCAGCATAGTTGCTGGGACCCACATCCCTACCAATGGACCTTGTGGATGTAAGGTGGGTCCACACTTGGACAGTGAAGCACATACAACATGTGTGGGCCCCACAGATGGACGACATGTACACAACACATGCATCAGGGGTAGGGCCCACGTCTACAGGTGGATGGTCGTGGATAAAACACGCACATCAAGGTGGTTTCCACCGTCCAGATCACTGGATGGTGTGGAAATAAAACACATACATCATGTGTGGGCCCCGCGTCCATGTGTGGACGGGGTGGCTGAAGCATGCACATCACGTGTGGGGCTCCATAGATGGACGGTGTGCATCTAGTACACATCACGGTAGGTACCCACCGTCTAGCAGTTGCTAGATGGCTGGGATATAGAATAAATATATTAAGGTGGGGTCCACACACCACGTCCAGGGACTGGACGTCTTGGATTTGCTGATCAGGTGGGCCATATCAACACCATCCAAGAAGAAAGAAAGAGAGAGAGAGAGAGAGAGAAATGTGAAGGGGAGGGACATCACCACTAATGGGCCCTCCCTTATTCAATGCATACATCAAGATGGGTCCCACCATATGTGGGCCCTCAAATCATCAAATCCAAACAAAATATCCACCATTTTTATTTTTTCTTGGTCCGATGAAATCCCTAGCTCCTCGGCTTCGACTTTAACGGAGGATGATGGAGATTGGACGGTTGGATGGTGGAGATGGGAGGTAGGAAGGTAGGCCACACTAGCTCCTCTTTAGTAGCTTGGACGTTTCTCTTGGGAGCTTGAAAATGGAGAAAATGAGAAAGAGAGAGGATGAGATGTAAAGAGAGAGAGAGGGATGGGTGTGAGTGAGTGATGGAGTGATGGGAAGTGATGGGTGTGTACTTGACATGAATGGGTTGTAAGAGAGAGAGTTGACTTTGGGGTTGCTCTTATACTTAACATGATGGGATGTGATGTTATTGATTGATGGGACATGTTCTCTTGGGTTTGCAAATGCGCAGCGTTGTCCTCAAACTGAACGCGGGCCCACATCTCCTAGCTCGGGTATCGTATCGGCGCGCGAGATAAGGCGTCAGAACCGCGGCGATGGCGCGGTCTCAAGGGTGCAAGTATCGGGTCGAGTTGACTCTGGTATATGGGACATGACTTTGGATCATGGGCAAATGCCGATAACAAATCGCAGATCACCGGAATTCGAGCGTGTGGACCGCGGAAGCCTATGGAACGGTACGAGGTAGGATACGGGTCTTACAGATATGCATATAAAAATGTCAGGTTAAGGGAGTCATCCAAGTAATAAGCATTAAAGGTGAGTAGACTAGAAGAGTGATCATCAAGCACACATAAAGTTAAAGTAATCTAGTCGAATCCAGAGGAAGAGGGAGGAGGTATAGAAGGATCAATATGGTGTAGTCCTTTGGTGATGCGATGAAAGTACTTTCGCATGTATTTCATTAAGGATTTGTGACTTTCTGCTAGATTATCTTGAGATACCTTCAACTCAATCACCTTTTCCTTTAAGGATTTGAGCCAATCATTAACCTGGGAAGGTTAATAGTCAGGATCGGCTTCATCATCCTACTCATCAAGCTCGACAAATATGACGTCCATCGATGTGTCCTCTGGTAAAGGTGCGTCTTCTTCTTCTTCTCCTTCTCCTTCATCTCGCTGGCCAGGAAGGAACGACAGGTTCATTTTGTGTAGATTTGTATTATCAAAGGGTAATACCGACTCTGGTGCCTTAGTCGAAGGAATGACAACGTTGCAATAAAGAGTAATGGAAGTCATGAGATAGGCGAAAGGAATCGACCCATGACCAGGATGAATATGGAATTGAATAATCAAATAACACACTAAAGAAGGAAGATAAATAGGAATACCAGATACAACAGAGTGAAGGATACGAGTAATGAAGGGAGTAAGTTCAGACTTATTCCCAAATCGTGGATACACATTGGTTGTAAAAAATGTGATGTAACACTCGGTATTTAGGAAGCATCTAGTTAGCATGGAGGGCATTGTCAGACTTCTATTCAGCATAAAAGCGACATAATTTACGAGTGATTGCTTATTGCTCAATATGACTCATTTTCTCAGTAAGAGTGGCAATGGGAATGCCATCATCGGTGACGTTTACGTCAAGCAAACCTAAAATCAAGTGACGATCAATAGGGACTGTCCCTTCTCAAAAATTAATTGTAAATGTCATATTTTCAAGGGACATGTCGCTTATGGACACGTACATGCCTTGCGTTATGGAGGGGTAAGCCGTTCTGCCCCAACCGAGAATATTTTCCCAGCTTATAGCAGTATGGATAGACAAAAGTTGAAATATTGCAATATAGTCTACATTTACAGTCCTTTCAATTATAATCTCTCTAATCCAAAAATCCCTAACATGCTCTGAATCTTCTTTGGGAGATCTTAGGGTTCTCACACTAATGGGAGTCGACCTAAAGGAGAAGCCACTAGGGCCCTTGCGAGTAGCCTTCCTCTTAGTACGATGCTCCATTTAGAGATTACAAAAGAAAAGATTAAAGAAGATAGATAAATTGAGTCTAGATTAGATTTTTACTCAAAACCAACTAAAGAAATTTTGTAAATCATAAATACACCACAAATAGAAGAATAACTAGCAAAGAGTAACCCAAGTCTAGAAGGAAAATGAAAATAGACCACTTACAGCGAAGATTTTGAGAAGGGTTCGTCAAGAGAAGCACCAACTAGTTGAAGAAGGTGAAAAATGAAATAGAAAAGTGATTTTCTCCCCTTTATGGTGCAAAACCCGTGCTCCTCGACTAGTCGAGCATGGTCCTTGACCCATTGAAGATTGACTGGTCGAGGGTGTACTCGACCCGTCGAGTAGTCCACAAATTTGAAATAAAAAATATATTTAAAATTTTAAATTTATTTACATGTTATGCATTTAAGCATTATAAACATATAATAATAATAATAATAATAATAATAATAATAATGCATAAACAACATGATTAATTAATTAAAAGTATACAAACCAATATCATGCTTTAATTTGGAATATCTATTCCTATTAAGCGGTTTGATCATTATGCCTGCAAACTGCTTTTCAGTCTGAATATATTCTAATGAAATACTCTTATCCTCAACTAATTCTCAAATATAATGATATCGATATGTTTCATACGAGAATTTGAATAGGATTCTTTGAAATATTAATTGTGATTGTGTTATCACAATATAATGTCATTATATCTTGTGCAATCCCATAATCAGTTAACATCCTTTTCATCTAGATCAGCTGGGTGCTAGCATTACTAGTTGTGATATATTCGTCTTTAGCTGTCGAGAGTGATATAAAATTTTATTTCTTACTGTGCTAGGATACTAGACAATCCCCTACGTAGAAACATCCACCACTGGTAGATTTTTTATTGTCGATGTTTCCTGCCTAATCTGCATCAGTATATCCCACAAGTTGTACAGTTGTATCATGCGGATACTATAGACCCAAGTTAACAGTGCTTGCGATATATCTGATTATCTGTTTAATAGTGATTAGATGTGATTCCTTAGGATCAGATTGATATCTAGCACATATTCTAATACTAAAAGCAATATTAAGTCTACTAGCAGTTAAGTATAGAAGACTACCAATCATACTCCGATATAGATAGGAGTTTATACTTTTCCCTGAATCATTCTTAGAAAGTTTGAGAGTTGCACTCATATGAAATTTAAAGCATACTTGGTTTGTGAGATGAATATACTATCTTCCTGTTGTTTTACTTGTAATCGAAGAAAGTAATTGAGTTCCTCAACTATACTCATTTCAAACTTGGATTTCATCAGATATGCAAACTCAATGGATAAGTTAATGCATGTAGACCCATAAATAATATCGTTAACATAGATCTGTACTATCAATATATGTTCATTATATTTCTTGACGAATAAGGTTTTATTAACACTTCCCATGATAGAGTTATGACTAAGTAAGAATTTAGTCAACTTTTCATACCATGTCCTAAGAGTTTGTTTCAAACCATAAAGTACCTTTTTAAGACAGTACACATGACCTGAAAGTTTAGGGTCCTCAAAACCCTTAGGTTGTTCAACATATACTTATTTATGTAGATCATTGTTTAGATATGCACTTTTGACATTCATTTGATATATTTGGAATTTCTTATAGCAAGCAATTGAAATGAATAATCTAATGGATTTAACATGCACAACTGGTGTAAAGTTTTCATTATAGTCAATTCCTTTTATCTGAGTGTAACCTTGTACAACTAGTCATGCGTTGTTTCTAATAATATTCCCCATTTCATCAGATTTGTTCTTAAAAATCAATTTAGTTCCGATTATATGTTTATGCGAAGGTCTAGGAACCAAGTACCAAACATCATTTCTGACGAATTGATTTAACTCTTCTTACATAGCCAATATCTAACTTTTATCGACAAGTGCTTCTTTTACATTTGCCGGTTCAGTTTGAGAAGTGAAACAGACGTAATTACAGATATTTTCTAACTGTCTTCTTATCCGAACACCAATACGAGGGTTACCCAATATCTGATCAGTCGGATGGTCTTTAACTAATCTCAATTCAATATTATCTGATTTAGATGAAGAGTCAGGTTTATCTATAATGCTAACTTCATCCTCATCTTAACTTAGTGTGGGTGTTATCACGCCCCGAACTCGAAAACTGGGATCACAGAATTCTCAATCGCTAAATCCGGCGTCAACAGCCTCCGTAGTATCCCATTCTTGGCTTCCAGCACCCATATGCAAGATTCTGATCCTGGGATCCCACAAGGAGGATTTTCGGTCTGAATTTTTTTTGTAAAGGAGCATAACCACAAGCATAACCAAGTCACAAAAACAACATCACCACATATCCACTATATCAAAAACTTTGAGTACAATGTGGAAAGGGAAATACAAGATGATCAAAAAGCTCTAAAATAATCTGCCATGTGCTCCTCCCTCAGCGCTGCTGCCATCCGATGCCACCTACACGCAACGGTCATGCATAAGCTTACGAAAAGCTTAGAAGGTCGTGTAAGTGTGTGCGTAAGGCAAGTGCCAAGTATACAATATCAGAGTAATGTGAAAATATGATGGTAAATCCATAAATACTATCAGTCGTACCAAGGCTATGCGATACAAGACATGAATGCTATCGGCCATACCAAGGCTATGCGATGCAAGGCATGAATGCTATCGGCCATACCAAGGCTATGCGATGCAAGGCATGAATGCTATCGGCCATACCAAGGCTATGTGATGCAGGCCTAATGGCCAATGTCATATGCAAGAGCAACTTAAGCACACCAATCCTCATGTCATGTACATATATCAATATAGTTCCTCTTTAGAATATCACCGGGGTCTAGTATACTCCACATTGGCTGCCGCCTCCCTAGTTGCACAGCCCAGTGAGTGGAAGAGACCACACTATGCACTTGACCTGTAGTCTGCCAATACTTACTCGGCTCACTGTGGGCACCCGAGTGAGTTCTAGCATTGTGGGCACCCGAGTGATTATCACATGTGTTTATTTGCTGCATCTGAGTAAGATTGGGGCTATAATGTAGCCCAGGCAATCGGTAACAGTCCCTGTTCGGGTGGTCGAATTAGTCTCACCACATTGGGTATACTCGATGAATCTGGGTCGCACGACAATTGTCGACAGTGGTTAGGCCATGAGGAGTGCTTATACGCTTCATGTCAATTAAGTCAATGTGTGCCTGTACCAATCGAGCTTGCCTAACAACCTGATTGGCCTATTGTGTGTTTACCATGTATGGGCACTACTGCTTGAATCTAAGGTACCCCTCACCAATGTAAAGGCCCACTTTAACCATGGTACCATGATCCGCTAAGACTCATGAGTTGGGCGTGGTGGTATGGGACACCGTGTTCAAGCTGTCGGCCTAAGATTGGGTGACGAGCCTCCCCTTAGTGACTAATCAGAAACCAAAACTTGTAAGCCGGGCATGTTGGTATGGGACACCGTATTCGAGCTGTCAGCGTATGTTGAGGTAACGAGCCTCCCGTAGTGACTGCGTGTATAAACTCTTAAATTTGCCTATCAACTTCTTTTCATTAGGAGTGATGCCCTACAACTTGCCTATTGTATGTGCTTAACTAGGAGTGACGAACCTAGATGGATCCTTCAGTTCAGGTCAATGATATAAAGGGAGGTACCCTAGCTTCTTAAATCTGTTGTATGAATAAGCTTAATTAAGTACTTGGCTAACACGACCATGCATCGCATGCATTAGTTAGGGTGTGTTTTAAAGGCGATGAAGTTACACGGGAGGCAATGATGTCATATGCGAAATAGGTTATTGGAGTCGCTTGTGAGGGAGCTTTGATGCAAGGGCATACATCATTACTTGCACTCCATTCCTGCATTAACAAGAGTAGTTAGGAAATGATTGTTATGATTGCCTTATCATTACTACTTGATTGACTTGATAACATGTTAACTTTTGCCTTATAGTACCACTGAGTTGGCCACTCATTCCCACTCTGGGATGGTGTTTTAAAACACCAACCAGACTCTGGTTTAGATGTAGGTGCTGATGAAGTCTATGCGATGAAGCAGGACTTTATGGATGAGGAGGAGTTCTCCTACTTTCAGCTCTCAGGTGGGTCTACGTAGGCCTCGTGCCGATGCGCAGGGACTATAGGGATACTTTACTTAGTTGAACACCCTACATTTCCATGTTTTGTATATTTTGAAACAATTCATGTATATATTGAGCCTAGTTACATATTCATACTCTGGATGTTTGTGAAACACTTACATGTTTAAATATATATGTTTCAGACTTTCGTTTGCTTAATTTAATTATTTTCGGAGTATGATATGTTGTTTTAGTATAATCCCACTCATGTTTAACTCATTAATATGGGAGAAATCTGAACATCATTATCCATATTACATATGCGATTTGCTAGATCTCGGGAGTAGAGCTTTGCTCAACCCTCAAAATTTAGGGCATTACAAGTTGGTATCAGAGCATGATTTAGATTAAACTGGACCTGGGTTATAGGTAACACGTTGCACTCTGACACATTCTGACTTAGGAAGGGGGTGATGGAATTTAGAAACCACATTAGGATCCCAATGTTTCACCGACAGGTGAGGCTAAACATAGTAATGTAGTTCCCAACGTACACCCGAGGAACTTAGCTCGCTTGTATCGACCTAAGTCACCTTGGACCCTCAGTCGATGAGTTGAGTCATTAGTCGACGAATCTCAAACCTGAAACGGTCCAAACAACGTGAATAGCCACGTATTAGACCACAAAAATGGACCACATGGGCCTAAGACCCCAAACCACGAGTTTCGGTGGGGCCCAGGTGTCCCACGGACTAAAACACGGGACCAGAGGGGCTGGCCACTGCCCCAGGGCAGAGCCACCGCCGGACCAACTAGGCAGGGGCAGCGGCACTGCCCGATCGGTTGTGCACCGCCGACCGGTCCAGCTAGTTGCGGCGGCACTGCGGGACCGGTGGCACATCGCCATCCCGTAGGCCATGTGGGGTCCCTCCCATGTGTGAGGCCCCCCTTTTAACCTCTCAAACACCCAAATCCCTCATTTCATCCCTTTTTCAACCCATCAAACACCTCCAAACTTTCTAAAAACTCCATTTCTGTAAGGCCCGTATCCTAGCCTGTACTGTTTCATAGGTTTCCCAGGTCCTCCCGGTCGAATTCTGACGACCTGTGACGTGTAGACAACAGTTGCACATGATCCTTAGTCGTGTCACGTATATCAGAGTCAGCTCGACTCGAAACTTGTATCCTTACGACCGCACCATCACCGTGGTTCCGATGCTGCGTATCGCATGCTGAGGCGATACTCAGGATAGGATATATGGACCGGTGTTTATCTCGAAGAAACATCGCGCATTTACGAACCAAAGAGAATCTCTACAACCTATCCTATCAATCAATCAATCAATTAAAGTAAATAACTAATGCTTTCTTTCTCCTCAAGTCAAGCAACTTACCAAGTCAACTCTCAAGTCGGGTAAACCTATCAACTCACATCCATCACTCACAACCATCACCTCTCTCTTACAACCACCATTTCTCTCTCTCTCTCTTCACATTTTTCAAGTAACAAAAAATGTACACGTCCAAGCACTTTCAAGAGAGAAGAGTGTGTTGTGTGTGGCCCACATCCTATCCCAAGATCCATCATCCTAGCCCTTCATTTCTCATCATCTTCCATCAAAGTGAGACACAAGGAGTTTGGCGTTTCATTAGACCAAGAAGATCGAACGGTGGATGTTTTATAGGCTTAGATTTTTATGTTTTGATGATGGGCAAGTGGGGCCTACGGATTGATGGTATGGATCTCACTTTGGACCATAGATGTGGCGGATGGCCCACTATGTTCCACATGATCATTCCATGATGGGGCCAATCTCCATGGACCCCATTATGATGTTTACTTTCTTAGTTGAATGAAGGTTATCTAGACCTTCCATTTTGGTGGAGAAGGAATCTCCATCATTGATTTTGATTTGGTGGGCCCACATGTAAAGGGACCCACATGATGAATGTTGTATGCATGGAAGGGAGGGCCCATAGTGTCGGGGTCCCTCCATCGCACGTGTCCCTTTCTATCTCTCTCTCTCCCTCCATTTTTCAATTTTTTGTGTGATGATGTAGCTGTATGGCCCACCTGGATGTACCCCACCTTGATGTATGTCTTATCCACACCATCCAACCTTTTGGTGGCCCACCTAGGCAGCACGTCTGTAGGTGGGGCCCACCTTAAAATGTGTTGTAACCAAACCGTCCACCTTCCAGGAACGCTGGACATGGCCACACAGTGAAGTGTGAATAGACAGTGTGGTTGTAATGCCCTGAAATTCGGGGGTCAAGCATAACTCAGCTCCCGAGTTACAAAGCATCACTTATGCAACATATTGAATGATGGATGTATGTTGTCTGTAAGAGTGCATAAAACATGGAATAGATTAAGCCAAATTGCAAACATAATTCAGGGATAAGTGATAGACGCAAGCGGAAGACTTAAAGAAACATATGTGTACATGTGCAAATCCCTGAAATACATATACATACCAGGTCGTACTTACAAGTGTTACTATCAAAATTACAGGCATTAAATGACATCATCTATTCCCAAAAAGAAATCCCAGAATCCCACGCATTAGAACAAGGCTCACTAGAACCCGCCTGAAAACTGCATGAAAGAAAATGCAGCCTCATCATCATCTAACTCCGGCTCTGCCTCAGGGGTCGCATCAATATCTACATCTAAGACAGAGTCTGGTGGGTGTTTAAACACCGTCCCAGAACGTGGGAGTGAGTGATTAACTCAGTGGAACAATAAAGCAAAGGTTAACATGTTATCAATTCAATCAAGCAGTAATGATAAAGCAGAATAATCAAACATGTCCTAAGTACTCTTGTTAGTGCAAGGATATATGTAGAATGATGTGTGCCCTCACGGGTACACCCTCAGCGTCTTCATCTTACATTACGCATGACATCACCTCAAAGTGCGCCACCTCTTCTAGGCACATGCAAATGCGGTGCATGAACATGATTACCAGTTGTTATTAGTCCTTTTCATACAGCAGGATTGGGAAGCTAAGGTACCTTCCTCATATCAATTTCCAAACAGTGATCCATTCTAGGGTCGTCAGTCCTAGATCATCTCATACGATCATATGGTTTTAGGTCGTTGCAAAGGGCTCGTCACCAATCAATGCACGCCTATCATACCTTCGTTACTACAATAAGGCTCGTCACCTCAATGCGGTATCCAGGTATGCTCGAGGTCACTACAAAGGGCTCGTCACCAATCAATGTAGGCCAACAGCACGAATATAGTGTCCCATACCACCATAATCGGCACACAAGTTTGGTTGCTCACTGGTCACTACGGGGAGGCTCGTCACCCCATCGTAGCTGACAGCTCGACCATGGTATCCCATACCACCATGTCTGGCTCATGAGTCTTAGCAGATCCAGGTACAATGGTTAACAGGATTTCCACTGGTAAGTTTGGTACCTTAGATTTAAGCAATAGTGTCCATACATGGTGAACATACATCGGACAATCGAGTTACTTGACGAACTCGACTAGCACGAGCGCACGTTGGGTTGAATGACATAGAGTGCGCAAACACTCCGCGTGGCCAAACCACTGCCAACAACTCTAATACGACTCGGGTTCGTCAAAACACGTCCTACGTAGCGAAAGCAACCTCAGCCACGAACTCAAGGCCGATTACCAATTTCCTGGACTATTCATAGTCCCAAACACATTCCACTACAACAGATATTCATATCAACAATTTAGAATAGCAATGGAACAATAACTCAAATCATGTAGTACGTAAGCATTTGAAGAATATCAACTTAACATGGATTTGAACATAAGTAATACTTGAAATTAAACAATAAGGAATAGGACTTACATGTGGTAAATCATACACATCAATAGGAGTGTTGAGAATCACTTCTCAACGCCCGCAATTAGGATAATATATTGTACTTTAAGTCATTCAGACATTTCTACAAATACTTAGAATACATAGTTCAACATACATGACGTATGTTGAAATACACGCATTTGGACAATTCCTTTTGCCAAGGAGTTGTCACACATACATCTGGCACAAATACACGACAATTAATCATGGCAAGTACATGTTCATATTTTATACGTATACGGTACTTCCTACATATACATAGAATACACAAATCTCGATATAACACATGCATATCAGGAACACATAATAAACATAGCATTTGACATGTGGAATTTCATCCATAACAAGAATAAACCATTAGATGGCATTGAAAGCCTTGAAAACTATAACCTATACAATTAAAGTCTGCACCTTAAACCAGAAATAGAGTACCGAACTGATTCAGACGTTATGTCTTCGTCAACGGCGACAGAATAACCTAAGGTAAGAATAGAAATGAGCTACAACAGCACATAGACTCATCTAAGCTCTAAAACAGATTAGGGTTAGGTTAACTTACCCAAAGATGGACTCAAAATCACCGGAATAACGATTCAAAAGTGTAAGTTTAAGGATGTAGAGCAACAGGAAAGAATCTAAGATGATTCACCAACTTCTCTCTCACTTTCTCTCTCTTTTCCTCTCTCTTTCTTAGCTAGGGTTAGGAAATTCGTATGGAAAAGAGAGCTAGGGTTTTAAGGTCTATATATAGGCCTAACATTGATGAAAATAACCCCAGGGCCAAGGTATACTTAGGTTATAACCAAAACAGGCCTCTCTCGATCCAACGGAACACTTTCGGTGGGCCTTTTTCCACGTGCGGTCGGACTTAAGCTCACTGACCATGGATCTAGGTCAGGCTGAGTTTTCGTACCGATCGGATCTACAGATCAGCCGTGGCGGACCACACTCAATTCAACGGTCACCGAAACTCGATCAGGTCCACAAGCACTATGACATGCCTGGGCCATCTTCCCTGATCAGAGGGTGAAATTAGGTCAAAATCCAACGGTCAGATTGCTTAAAATCATCGCACAAGCGACACGACTCAGATTTCATAAAATCATATTTAATTTCTCACCGTTCTCACACTCTTCACTCCGGACTCAATGAAATCGACCCAGAACATCATCTAGACTTGATCTTTGAGGTGATGGCCAAGTCGAACATGGTGACCAAAATTTCCTAAGATCATTGCTATCGGACTTTCGACGCGCGGTCCAGGTCCGATCCAGAACTTCTAAAAATTCCCAAGAGCAACTGGATTTAGCAATGAATCCCAGATTTCAAAGTAACATAACGCTAATGATTTTACAGGTTTTGAGTCATGCAGATCAAATTTAAAGTGATCGATGCGAATTTCACAAGCAATCGAGTTTAATGCTAATTAACTCACAAATAGCTTCTAAAGAAAAAAAGAGGTAGTACTCGAGTCTTGGCACAAAATTTTTTGAGTCATTACAATCTACCCCCCTTAAAGAAAAATTTCATCCTCAAAATTCGTACCTTCTCATATTCCTCAAGGATCTGAGGGTAGCTCTTTCTAACCTCAGCTTCAGTTTCCCAAGTAGCCTCTTCCTCATTATGATGCGTCCATAGAACTTTCACAAGAGGGATGACCTTGCTACGCAATACCTGCTCCTTCCTGTTTAGAATACGCGTCGGTCACAGTACATATGTGGCATCCTCGCTCAACTGCACTTGCTCCCAACTAATAATATGCGAAGGATTAGGAACGTACTTCTTCAGCATAGAAACATGAAATACGTTATGCACGCCCGCAAGTGGTGTGGGCAAAACAAGGCGGTATGCTACCGCTCCCACTCAATCCAAAATTTGAAATGGACCAATAAATCTCGGCGTAAGCTTTCCCTTCTTACCGAACCGCAGAACTCCCTTCATAGGAGAAACCTTAAGAAATACATGGTCTCCAACCTCAAACTCAAGCGGTCGCCACCTCGTATCAGGTAACTCTTCTGCATACTCTGCGCTGTCAGAAATCGACGTCGAATAATGTCAACTTTCTCTGAAGTTGCCTGCACCAACTCTCGGCCAATCAAACTACACTCGCCAACTTCTGCCCAGCAATGTGGTGCTCTGCACGAACGACCATACAATGCCTCATAGGGAGCCATGCCAATACTCGCCTGGAAACTATTATTATACGCAAACTCTGCATACTGGAGACAATCATCACAACTGTCCTTGAAATCCAAAACACAAACTCGCAACATGTCTTCCAGGATCTGATTCATACGTTCCGTCTGCCCATCTATCTGCGGATGAAACGCGATGCTGAACTTCAATTTCACACCCATCGCTTCTTGGATACGAGTCCAGAAGATAGAAGTGAAACACGTGTCTCTATCAGATACAATCTCCAAGGGAACTCCATGCAGACGCACAATCTCTTTGATATACAATCTAGCCAACTCGTCTGCAGAGTTTGTGACTCTGATTGGTAAGAAGTGAGCCGACTTCGTCAATCGGTTGACGATCACCCAAATAGAGTCATGTCCCTTCCTTGTTCTCGGCAACCCTGAAATAAAATCCATAGAGATGAAGTCCCACTTCCATTCTGCTATGGGCATGGGCTGAAGCAACCCAGGAGGTCGGCGATGCTCTGCCTTGACCTGTTGGCACGTGAGATAATGAGATACAAACTCAGCAATGTGAACCTTCATGTTGTCCCACCAATAAGATCTTCTCATATCTTGATACATCTTCGTGCTACCAGGATGCATCGCAAGCTTAGAAGTATGGGCTGACTCGAGAACCTCCTGTCTCAAGTCAGGAATGTTTGGGACACATAACCAGCCACGAAGATGTAGGCGACCATCAGAACCAATACTCCACTCGGAGTTCTCATCTGTACCAACCCGCTTTCTCATCTTCGCCAGAAACTCATCATCTACTTGAGCTGTAACAATCTTCTCGACAATGAGGGGCTGTACACTAATATGTGCAATAACTTCATACGGCTCTTCCACCGTAAGTTTCTGCTCAAAGTCTCGCACAAACTCCAACATATCCCATTTTGCTATCAATAGTGGAGCCGCAAACTCTATAGCCTTCTTGCGACTCAACGCATCTACCACAAGGTTCGCCTTGCCCGAATGGTAAGAAACATCGAACTTAAAGTCTTTCAATGTTTCCATCCATCGGCGTTGCCTCATATTCAAATCACGCTGCGTGAAAATATACTTAAGGCTCTTGTGGTCGCAAAAGAGCTCGAACTCCTCTCCATAGAGGTAATGTCTCCAGAGCTTTAATGTGAAAATGACAGCTGCCAACTCCAGGTCGTGTGTAGGGTAATTCTCTTCGTGTTTCCTCAACTGTCTCGAAGCATAAGCAATCACCCTATCCTTCTGCATAAGGACACAACCCAGGCCAACACGAGAGGCATCAGTATATATCGTATACTTAACCCCTTGCTCTGGCAATACTAGCACAGGGGTGGACGTCAACTTGTCCTTCAGCTCTTTAAAAGCTAACTCCGCCTTCTCATTCCAAGCAAACTTCAAATCTTTCCGTGTCAGCTGAGACAACGGTTTGGCTATCTTCGAGAAGTCTCGTATGAAGCGTCGATAATAGCCTGCTAGACCCAGAAAGCTCCTTACCTCAGTAACTGAACCAGGCTGCTTCCAGTCCTGCACTGCAGCTACCTTAGTAAGATCGACAACTAACCCTTCCTTGGACACCACATGTCCCAGGAACTTGACTTCCTCTTTCCAGAAATCGCATTTCTTGAACTGTGCAAAAAAGTTAATTCTTCCTAAGAGTATCCAAGACCGCTCTTAAGTGCTCCTCGTGCTCTTCTCGACTCGCAGAATAAATCAAGATGTCATCGATAAAGACAATGACAAATCGAAACAAGAATGGCCGAAATACCCTGTTCATCAGATCCATGAACACGGCCGGTGCGTTCGTAAGACCGAACGACATCACAAGGAACTCATAGTGACCGAAGCTAGTCCTGAAAGCGGTCTTCTGCACGTCCTCATTCTTGACGCGCAACTGATGATACCTTAATTGCAGATCAACCTTTAAAAAGTACCGTACCCCTTTTAACTGATCAAACAGATCATCAATCCTAGGCAAAGGGTACTTATTCTTCACAGTTACCAGATTCAACCTGCGATAATCAATACATAATCGCAAGGAACCATCTTTCTTCTTCACAAACAAGACAGGTGCTCCCCAATGAGACACACTAGGCCGAATAAAGCCCAATTCCAACAAACCATCTATCTGCTTCCTCAATTCCTCCATTTCACTCAGAGGCATACGATAGGTGGGCAAAGAAATGGACGCCACACCAGGCATGAGATCGATAGTAAAGTCAATCTCACGCTGAGGAGGTAATCCAGGAATCGACTCAAACACATCTTCAAACTCCCGAACTACAGGCGTGCTTTCAAATGGCAATTCATCCATACTCTCCAACAGAGAAGTATAATAATCAAGACGAAACGGGTAACTGACCTTAACTGGGAAGTAACTGTCTCGCCCTCAGGTCCATGGATTGTCACTGACCTTGCTTCACAATCAATCTCTGCTCGCATCCTCGTGAGCCAATCCATACGCATAATAACATCGTAATGAAAAAGAGGTGCGACAAAAAGGTCAACACGAATCGATCCACATAATCCACCCACACAGCATCGCAGCACACTTCAATGATAAACAACATGCATTCCATTTAATAAAATTTATCGCAATATAAGTAGTGCAGGATTACATGAATCACGACAAGGAAAGCATGTGCACTACAACATCTAAAACTTCAAGCAACAACAAACCACTTCCAACTACTAATGCCAACAACAGCAACACACAGAAAGAAACAACAAAACAAAGCAAAGGACGGCTACAACGACAACTACTCGTCAGAATCAGGAGATGGAGGCGGGGCACCCTTATCCTGTAAGCAACACAGGATAGACTTCAGAGTTCGAGTCACCTTCTTGAACTTATGCTTCACAAGGCCTCAAAGATCCATGATATCCTAGCGTAGAACAGCCTACCCTTCCTCAAGCTGAGCGATACGGGCATCCCTGGCAGCCTGATCTGCGCTCTGCTCTGGTGCCATAGGAGGAGAGCTCTCACTCGTATCCTGTGCCTTAACCTCTTCCTCGTCCTGCTCTGTTTCTTCTTTAATCTCAGCTCCACCTTCGGCATAACTCTCTTCATCATCGCTCTCTGTCTCATCCTCACTTTCTGAGGCTTGTTGACGAGGACCAATTTCCATCTGCTTAAGGGTCATGAGATTAATGTGGCGAACAGGTACCGGCTTTTCTGTCCCAAGCCGATAGCCAAACTCATGTGCAAGCTTACAAATAAGTCGGCCAAATAGGAACGATTCGGTCCTCCTAGTTGAACGAGCGGTGAGAATAATCTGGCGCAAGATGTACGTTGGCACACATAGCTTTGCTCCTTGCCCCACCTGGTACAGAAAATCTACCATCAAGCGCATACACTCGCTGCGGTTGCTCCACCTTGGATATACATTGAACGTACACATGTGGTGAAGCAAGCGAAAGTCGTCCATCATGTTGGTAGCTAGAGGACTTCTATTAGGCTGCCATTCGACCAGACGATCACACAAGAGCCAGGTGCGACAATCCCTCTCGCGCATACTATTCAAATTCTTCTCACTGGCATGCACTTCACCAAGTGGCACATTGAGGAGTCGGGATATCAAAGCGACGTTGACCGTATCCTCCCGACCGCTAGCACAAGGAATCTTGAACTGCAGAGGCTCCAGCGATGGATCACAAATATTGGCATAAAAAGCTCGAATAGTGCTTGCATTGGCCCGATACTTGCCCTCAAATAAGGGACACCAACTAGCCTCTTCCAGGCGCTCCAACAACAGAAACTCGCCATATAGCCGCGGATCAACATGAGCCTCAAAAAAGACCCTACGACCTTCATAGACTCCATGCGATAACTCCGCCAATAAGGTCCTTCCAATGGGAGCTCGAGGATCAAGGTCCCGCTTGGTTTAAAATTCACGGGTGACGGTCGTGCTCGCGGCGGCACCTCTCGGCCTCCATGCACGAGTTGGGCGGCTAGGCCCAGCTTCATCCACGGGCGCTCTCTTCTTCCCCATCAAAGAAAGAAGGGTAGAGATGGAAAAGATGGCCGTGATAAACTCAAAGAGGGCCATGGGAAATGAGAGAAAGGGAGGAATAGGAAGAATGGTGAAGCTTCCACACACTTGAGATCCCAAAGAAAGATTTGAGAGCTCAAATGAGAAGAAAAAGGAGTGTAAACAGCAATGGGGGTGAGGGTTTGAGATGGGTTGGTGGGGTGTGCATGAAAATGGAAGAAGAAGAAGATTTGGGGAGAGATTTGGTAGAGTTTTGAGAGGAACTTGAAGAAAAGGAGAGCTTAGGAGGGTGAATTGTGAAGGAAGTGGGGTTTATGAAAGGTTTTAATCAACAAACTGTGGAGGGGTGGGCCACACTAGGCCACATGAGCGTCGGCCCTAGCCGGCTGGCCCGGCGAGGGCTCGCCGAACTGGCAAGGACATCGCCGGTCTCTGGATCGTCCGGCGATGGCTCGCCATTTGGGCGAGGTCCTCATGGTCCCTTATGTGGAAAATGATGTGGGTCCCCCCTAGGTCCCCCTGGAAATGCCCCGATCGGCCCCTTTGTTCGATTCGACGCCTATCGGGCCATTAGGGTTAAAATCTGATCCAAACAGAGGTTTACTGACAATTGAAGGGCTGGGATGGGAAGATAAACCATCTAGACTCATTAATAGATGGTCTAGAAGAGATTTTGGGTCACTGTGTGTGATCAGGAGAGAGCACAGACTCGATCTCGGCAATCGTTTTCAGTAAACTTTCGCCGATAGAAGCAACAGGACACAAAGAAAATCTACGATAAACTCGAACCCAAATACACTAAAGTGGCGACAGCGTGCGGTGTGTGATCATAACCCAGGTCCAGTTTAATCCAATTCATGCTCTGATACCAACTTGTAAAGCCCTGAAATTCAGGGGTCAGCATAACTCAGCTCCCGAGTCCCAAAACATCACTTATGCAACATATTGAATGATGGATGTATGTTGTCTATAAGAGTGCATAAAACATGGAATAGATTAAGCCAAACTGCAAACATAATTTAGGGATAAGTGATAGAAGCAAGCGAAAGACTTAAAGAAACATAGGTGTACATGTACAAATCCTTAAAATACATATACATACCAGGTCGTACTTACAAGTGTTACTATCAAAATTACAGGCATTAAATGACATCATCTATTCCCAAAAAGAAATCCCAGAATCCCACACATTAGAACAAGGCTCACTAGAACCAGCCTGAAAACTGCATGAAAGAAAATGCAGCTTCATCATCATCGAACTCCAGCTCTGCCTCAGGGGTCACATCAATATCTACATCTAAGACAGAGTCTGGTGGGTGTTTAAACACCGTCCCAGAACGTGGGAGTGAGTGATCAACTCAGTGGAACAATAAAGCAAAGGTTAACATGTTATCAATTCAATCAAGCAGTAATGATAAAGCAAAATAATCAAACATGTCCTAAGTACTCTTGTTAGTGCAAGGATGTATGTAGAATGATGCGTGCCCCCACGCGTACACCCTCAGCGTCTTCATCTTACGTTACGCATGACATCGCCTCAAAGTGCGCCACCTCTTCCAGGCACATGCAAATGTGGTGCATGAACATGATTACCAGTTGTTATTAGTCCTTTTCATACAGCAGGATTGGGAAGCTAAGGTACCTTCCTCATATCAATTTCCAAACAGTGATCCATTCTAAGGTCGTCAGTCCTAGATCATCTCATACGATCATATGGTTTTAGGTAGTTGTAAAGGGCTTGTCACCAATCAATGCACGCCTATCATACCTTCGTTACTACAATAAGGCTCGTCACCTCAATGCGGTATCCAGGTATGCTCGAGGTCACTACAAAGGGCTCGTCACCAATCAATGTAGGTCGACAGCACAAATAAAGTATCCCATACCACCATAATTGGCTCACGAGTTTGGTTGCTCACTGGTCACTACGGGGAGGCTCATCACCCCGGCGTAGGCCGACAGCTCGACCATGGTGTTCCATACCACCATGTCCGGCTCATGAGTCTTAGCAGATCCAGGTACAATGGTTAACAGGATTTCCACTGGTAAGTTTGGTACCTTAGATTCAAGCAATAGCGTCCATACATGGTGAACATACATCGGATAATCGGGTTACTTGACGAACTCAACTAGCACAAGCGCACGTTGGGTTGAACGACATAGAGTGCGCAAACACTCCGCGTGGCCAAACCACTGCTGACAACTCTAATACTACTCGAGTTCATTAAAACACGTCCTACGTGGCGAAAGCAACCTCATTCATGAACTCAAGGCCGATTATCGATTTCCTTGACTATTCATAGTCCCAAACACATTCCACTACAACAGATATTCATATCAACAATTTAGAATAACAATGGAACAATAACTCAAATCATGTAGTACGTAAGCATTTGAAGAATATCAACTTAACATGGATTTGAACATAAGTAATACTTGAAATTAAACAACAAGGAATAGGACTTGCATGTGGTAAATCATACACATCAATAGGAGTGTTGAGAATCGCTTCTCAATGCCCGCAATTAGGATAATATATTGTACTTTAAGTCATTCAGACATTTCTACAAACACTTAGAATACATAGTTCAACATACATGACGTATGTTGAAATACACACATTTGGACAATTCCTTTTGCCAAGGAGTTGTCACACATACATCTGGCACAAATACACGACAATTAATCATGGCAAGTACATGTTCATATTTTATACATATACGGTACTTCCTACATATACATAGAATACATAAATCTCGATATAACACATGCTTATCAGGAACACATAAAAACATAGCATTTGGCATGTGAAATTTCATCCATAACAAGAATAAACCATTAGCTGGCATTGAAAGCCTTGAAAACTATAACCTATACAATTAGAGTCCGCACCTTAAACCAGAAATAGAGTACCGAACTGATTCAGACGTTATGTCTTCGTCAACGGCGACAGAATAACCTAAGGCAAGAATAGAAATGAGCTACAACAACACATAGACTCATCTAAGCTCTAAAATAGATTAGGGTTAGGTTAACTTACCCAAGGATGGACTCAAAATCGCCGGAATAACGATTCAAAAGTGTAGGTTTAAGGATGTAGAGCAACAGGAAAGAATCTAAGATGATTCACCAACTTCTCTCTCACTTTCTCTCTCTTTTCCTCTCTCTTTCTTAGCTAGGGTTAGGAAATTCGTATGGAAAAGAGAGCTAGGGTTTTAAGGTCTATATATAGGCCTAACATTGATGAAAATAACCCCAGGGCCAAGGTATACTTAGGTTATAACCAAAACAGGCCTCTCTCGATCCAACGGAACACTTCTGGTGAGCCTTTTTCCACGTGCGGTCGGACTTAAGGTCACTGACCATGGATCTAGGTCAGGCTGAGTTTTTGTACCGATCGAATCTATAGATCAGCCGTGGCGGACCACACTCAATTCAACGGTCACCGAAACTCGATCAGGTCCACAAGCACTATGACATGCCTGGGCCATCTTCCCTGATCAGAGGGTGAAATTGGGTCAGAATCCAACGGTCAGATTGCTTAAAATCATCGCGCAAGCGACACGACTCAGATTTCATAAAATCAAATTTAATTTCTCACAGTTCTCACACTCTTCACTCCGGACTCAATCAAATCGACCCAGAACATCATCTGGACTTGATCTTTGAGGCGATGGCCAAGTCCAACATAGTGACCAAAATTGCCTAAGATCATCGCTATCGGACTTTCGACGCGCGGTCCAGGTCCGATCCAGAACTTCTAAAAATTCCCAAGAGCAACTAGATTTAGCGATGAATCCCAGATTTCAGAGTAACATAGCACTAATGATTCTACAGGTTTTGAGTCATGTAGATCAAATTTAAAGTGATCGATGCAAATTTCACAAGCAATCGAGTTTAACACTAATTAACTCACAAATAACTTCTAAAGAAAAAAAGAGGTAGTACTCGAGCTTGGCACAAAATTTTTCAGGTCATTACAGTGGTGTACTGATGGGTAAAACAAAAATATCAGTTTGATTTAAAAACTTTGTGTGGGCCGCTCATGCAGGCCCCACCTTGATGTATGAATTTAATCCACACCGTACACCCTATTTCCCAACTCATTTTAGGCGTTGAGCTAAAAAATGAGGCTAATCCAATTTTCTGGTGGGCCATAACATAGGAAACAGTGATTTCTACCGTTCAAATGTATTAGGGCCCACCTTGATGTTTCTACACACCAAAACATGATGAATATTGGGTTCGTTTGGACTGTCTTGAGCCTTAGAATATAATGGGTGGAGGGGATTCTCTTGATGCGGGCCCCACCAAGGAAAAACCATGGAAAAACTTATTTTCAAAAAAAAATTATATATGTAAAATAAACAACAGATGCTGCTGCTGCTGGACGTCCAGAGGACGCTGCAGCAGCGTCCTGCTGCACCATCGGACATGGGCAGGGATGTGGGTCCCAGCCATGGCCCCTACCGTGATGTGTGTTGAACATCATATCGTGCATTTGATGGGGCCCCTTCTAGTTGTGGGCCACCTGAAAAATCAGCCATGCAAGGAACTCAGGTGGCCCACACTATAAGGAACAGTGGGATTGAACGTCTACCATTGAAACCCTGTTTGGGTCACAGAAGTTTTGGATCGTCATGAAATTTATTTTTCCTCTTTATTCTGGTCTTTGTGACCTTATTAACAGATTGGATGGAAGATAAACGTTATGGTGGGCCCCACGTGGGACCCACCTGTAAGAGGATTGGCTGGTGTATGCATACAGCAGCAGAATAGCTGCTGTATTGATGTCCCAAGCCATGTGGGCCCCATGCCCGAGGTATGTGCTATATCTATGCCGTCCATCCGTTTTTCCAGCTGGACCATCCACCCATGTGGACCTTACCATGATGTACGCTTCGTGTAGCCACCCATCTAGACCTTGGACGGTGGGACCCACCATAATGCATGTGTTGTATCCATACCGCCCAACCTTTTTGAAAGATAATTTTAAGGCTTGAGACTAAAAATAAGATAGATCTAGGATCAGGTGGACCACATCACAGAAAATAGTGGGTTTTGAACGTCCACCATTAAAATCCTTGAGCTACCAAGTTTGGACCAATATGATATTTATTTTTCCTCTAAATCCAAGTCTTTGTGGCCTTATGAATAGGCTGGATGGGAATTAAACCCTATGATGGGGCCCATTGGAATTTAACCGTGGAAATCATTATCACCATGGTTAGATATAATATGGTCCAGTTGATCTTTTGATATGATTTATTTTTATATAATACTCTATATTGATCTCTAAAAATAGATGAGTTGGGTTTGGCCTATTTGAATTGGCCTATTCAACTCGGCCCATTTGACTTGGCCCATTCAACTCGGCCCATTCGACCCATTTGATTCGGCCCATTGGATAAGGCCCGATGTGATATATGAGGCCTGTTGTTAAAGCCCAATGAGACCCATTGTTGCAGCTCATTTGCTGTATTTGAGGCCCATGGGTTAAGGCCCTATGGGAAGTATATAAGGTCCATTGCAATGTGTGATTCCACCATGGTTTATGTAATGGTGTTTTTGGCAGGCCATGCCCTGGGAGCAATGATGGTTTGATGTCCACATTGTAAAAATAAATGTTGGTTAAATGTCCACATTTGTAACTTTCCCTAGAGCCCATTAATAGGCTCATACTTGTTGTGTGTAGGTCGTCTAGGCCCATCTTCGTTGTGAGGATAGTTCGTCACCTTATAACATGCTTAGTATAACTCCATGACTCATGCACATACGCATCATATATATGCTTGATATGAGTAGTGACTGATCATAGCATATGCCATTGGGCAAACTATTTATAGGACTTACTAATAGAAGTTACCCACATGAGCACGCGGTACGCGTAAGATTGCTGCATGACTGGAGGGTGTGACACATGCATCTCGCATATGTGTGACATGATCATTGTATGCCCTAGCGACATCAGGGCCATAGCCTCCATAGGCACATCGTGGATGGCTGGATTGGACACCAAAAATGTTTGGTTCAAGCATCTGGGCACTTTGGATGTTTGTGGGTGAAAGTCCCTAAACCTCCAAGGCCAAGAGACACCCCAACGTATAGACCGAGTGGATACAAGAGCGCCCAAGTGTCAAATACCAATAGGCCGCGTCTCCCACTGTGTCATGATTAGTTGGGAGGGGGTGTGGCCTTATCCAGCCGAGTGAGGGGGCTGTAAGTTAGGCTGAGTTTGACCAGCTCGCAAATGAGTCCGCTATCAACGAGCTGGGTAAGTATTGGTAGACTAGGTCAGGCGGATAGTGTGGTCTCTTCCACTCGCTGGGCTATGCGGCTAGGGAGGCGGCAGTCAGTGTGGAGTGTACTAGACCCTGGTGATGATCCTAGAGATGTACAATACTAATACGTGGACTTGTTGAGTAGGAGTTGCATACTCATTCATTTATCCATTCACTATCCACTCAGGCTGGTGGTGCATAATTATTTGTTACATGTACCTTCGCAATGGCCAAGATTTCGGTTGGGACGCATGACTAACCTGAGATCAGGAGTTTACCACATTGTGTTTGACTATCCAAATTTAGGTATGGGACTGGTTTGGATAGAATTCCCTTGTAATGGTCCTCATAGCCTGCAATACTAGTACTATCATCCCGACTTCACTCCAGCTTGGTCATTTCATTCGTATCGCATATTGCATTTCATCCGCAGCATGTGGCATTTTAAATTGCTATGTTTCTGCACTTATATGGCTTAGTCGAACTTAGCAGGATCTGCATATTGCATTGCATCCATAGTATATGATATTTGGCTCATTATGATTTGCATTGCGTACTGTGATATTATATGACTTATGGACTTACCATTATATTTTCACTTACTCTAATATCGTATAATTCATGATCTTGTTAGTATTTCTGCTTATTCTGATGATGTATGATTTATAGGCTTTATTGTATGCTTGGCACTTACCTTACACACACTTTCACCACCCTCTAAGCTTTTTATAAGCTTATGCACAATAGATGTGTGCAGGTGGCGTTAGGTTCCAACAGCATTGAGCTTGGAGCGTGCAACGGTCTTCTAGAACTTTGATTTTTGACATATGTATTTTCCCTTTCAGCATTGTATTCAAATGTTTATATTAGTGGATATGTGATGATGATGTTGCCTTTGTGATTTAGGTAAACTTGTGGTTATGCTTATTACGAATTAAATGTACATTGAAAAATCCTCCTTGTAGGATCCTAAGATCAGAATCTAGCGTATGGGTGTTGGGAGCCGAGAATGGGGTACTACGAAGGCTGTTGGCACCAGATTCGGCAATCGGGAATTTTGCAAGCCTAATTTTTGAGTTTAAGGCGTGACAATTTCTCTATCAAATCTTTATTTCCATACTTCCAAACACCCATTTTTCTCTATATCCTACACTCCCCCACTATTTCTCCAAAACCATCCCTTATAACCCCTAATCTCCCTTATTCTCACTCATTTGAGCACAAAACCCTCTTTTTGTGTCTCATAACCTTCATACTTTCAAATCCACTTCATCCTCAATGCTATTCCATCTCAATGGCTTTCTTTAAGATCGTGACCACCAACTTCTCCATTTTAACGCTCCTTTCCCTTATAGGAAAGAAGAGAGTAGCCCCGGATGAGGCCGGGCCTAGCCGTCTAAGCCGGTCTAAAAAGAAGACGAGCACCGAGACACATGCTTATGCCGAGTGGAGGTCAAAGCGGGACCTCGATCCTCAAATCCTGGTAGTGAGGTCCCTACCAGCGGGCACCGGACTCGATAAGTTCCATAATCGCAAAGTTATTTTTGAAGCACATGTGGATGAGAAGTTATTTGGCATATATCTCATGATCGACCACCTCATGGAGAACGGGTGGGGTCCCACATTTGAGGGAAAAACACACGCTAATGAGCGCACTATACGAGCCTTTTATGCACACATATGAGACCCAACTCTTGAGCCTCTCTAAGTTACCATTCTGTTGGGGACAATGAAAGCCAGGGTCGATGTGGATATCATGGCACGTATCATGGGAATAGAGTGTGGAGTTGTACATACCAGTGATACTAATCTTGCTAGTGCATGAGAGAGATCACCACACATGCTTCCTTTATAGCCAACCTGTTAATTAGAGGCGAGGAAATAGCCTCGCATCGACACGTATGATAGAAGATTTCCACCTACTCCATATATGCACATACAACACGTATCCTAGGTGGAGTAATCGCACAGAATGCACAAGATTTATGGTGGACTTCCTATATTGAGTTGGATGGGGAGAAAAAGTGTGCTTGCCTACTCTTGCCTTGACTCAGATAATTAGTATTGCACGGTCTACTCGGGGGGATGCCTCCCTCCCATTCGGCCGACTCATTTGCAAGATCGTCCACAATTTTGGTTTCAGGATCCATATGGATAATCTCGCCCCTATCCATTTCATCAATGAAACTGCACTCAACAATATGAGAATAGGCCCCAGGCAACGCCAAGCTAGAATTGATGAGTTCGGGGATGAAATAAAAGAAGAGACCGAAGACGAGGAAAACAGTGAAGAAGAGTAAGGCAGTGAAGAAGAGGAGTAGGAAGAAGAAGAGGAGGCCCAGGATTAGATGGGGGACCTCCTACTGCTTATGATGATCGCCATGACCGTTCCACCCTAGAAGCCTACATGGCCTAGATCGAGGAAAATCAGGCCTACTTGAAGCACAAGTTTAAGGAAAACCAAGCCTACTTGAAGTAAAAGTTTAAGAGAATGTCCCACACCCTGAAGGCCCTCTTATGCTGTATGCTAGATAAGGGGGCACCTCCACCTTCTCCAGAATTGGAGGACTAGTAGTATAGTTGTAGTTACTTCTTGTTGCTTTTTGTAATAGCCTTGGATAGGCTTAGTTGAATGTTAGGTTAGTGAGTGTTGAAGTTTGTTTTTGTAGGCTATCATGTATTCCCGGTCATAGTACTTGAATACCACTTCATATATAACTGTGATAATTTTGTTAAATTGAAATGCATGAATCTTCTTTTGTTTAGAAATATGTAGAATGTTTGGAAATTTGATGATGTGATCCTAATCATATAAATGTTGCACCCTATGTTGTACATAGGGAATGCCTCCTAAAACAACTCGGAACATGTCACGTCACCCACTTGGTGGATCAATTGATGGGGCCCCTCCCCCGAGCGATAGCCAAATGGACCCTAGTTTGAGCCTGAGTAGCAAGATGATGCCAAATTCACACTCGGCCACTGGCCCCACATATGGGCCAACACCGAGTGCACCACCGTGCGTCTTCGTTGATGCCACACATGTCTCAGGCGGCCTGTCCCCCTGATAAGTTGGAGCAGATATGCTCCTATTACAAAAACAACAACAAGTTCTGGCCACTATAGCGGGGGCCATCGCATAAAACATGAATGTGGCCCTGTCGATGCCACCCGTATAGCCTACTGGGACTATGACTAAAGTGACCCGTTCGATCGCTTTCAGCGCCTCCGTCCTCCCACTTTTGTGAGTACTCATAGTCCCAAGGAGGTCGAGTACTGGTTGGATCACATTTCTAAGATGTTGAGGCATTACACTGTACCAAGGCGGAACAGGTTGAGTTAGTCACATCTTTGTTTGAAAAGGAAGCTAGCCTGTGGTGGGACAGTGTCCTTCGAACCGTTCCCCCAGGATTTACTTGGACATGGGATGAATTTGAGGTATGCTTCCACGAGAAGTATTTCCCCCTCACTTACCGTAATGAAAAGGAGAGTGAATTCCTCCACCTCCGATAGGGGGGAATGACAGTAGCAGAATACGAAAACCAGTTCATGGAGCTAGCCAGATATGCTCCTTTAATTTTGGTAAATGAGCCAATGAAAACGCGGTGATTTTCAGAAGGGTTGCGGGCGAACATCTGCACCAAGATGTGTTGCGCTAGCATTCTCAACTATGCTGAGCTAGTGAACATGTCCCTGCGAGCTGAGCAGGATGGTGAAAGAGTGTCTCAGACACGCATGCCAATGGACCCGAGGCCTAGGCTTAAATTACAGAACCGACCGTTTCTTGGCAAGAGGCCACGTATGAACTCGCCTCCTAGACCAATGGCTCCGCCCACTCAGCAGAGGTGAAATGATCTTTGGTGTACTTATTGTAATAAAGCGGGCCATACTGACCCCTTTTATTTTGCCAAGATGAGGGACAACAGCTACACGCTGCGTCAGAAGATCAACCGCCTGCCATAGCATGCCATTTTAGCCCCACCTCTACGATCTATGGTGCCGGCGCAACCATACAACCGACCTCTTATATCCCCTAATAGGCCACCTCAATGACCTATGACAGTGCAACCTAATTGTCCACAACAAGCTTGAGTACATGCCCTCACCGCTGAAGCATCTGAATCTGCGATTGCAGTGCCGCTAGCTTTTGAAGTCACTGCCCACATCCAAGGTACACTTGTATTTCTATTGGTGGACACCGGGTCCACTGTTTCTATGATAGCGTGCTCTAGAGTCAAGCGATTAGGGTTGGACACCACCCCTATGGTTGGGATGAGAGTCATCGCCGAAGAAGGAACCTTCTCAGACGCCACTAAGCTTTGTAAGAGTTGCCCGATAGACTTAGGAAGCAGAGTGGTGAGCATTAACCTGATTGTCACCACAATATATCATTGCGATATCATCCTCAGCATGGATTGGCTTACTGAAATGAAGGTAAAGATTAACTGTGAAACCAGATTGGTGACTGCCCATGGGCCCGAGGGTACGGCCTTCACCTTCCTAGTTCAGGTCAGTTGTGCTTACTGCATTCGTTGTTACACCTCCCTATTAGAAAATTGTGATAGTTCATCACTTGGGGACACGCCAATAGTCCAAGATTTCATGGACGTGTTCAGAACGATCCCTGAACTACCTCCTCAGTACGAGATCAACTTTACCATCGACCTTGTGCCAGGTGCGACACCTATTTCCTTACTGACATACTGCATGGCTTTGTGTGAAATGAAGGAACTAAGAAAGTAGATTGATGATTGTTGGACTTGAGTTTCATACGATTGAGTGTATCTCCTTGAGGAGCACCTGTGTTGTTTATGAAAAAGAAGGATGGATCGATGCAGTTATGTATAGATTATCGCAGGCTAAACCTTGTCACGGTGAAGAACAAGTATCCTTTGCCCAAGATAGATGACTTATTCGACCAATTGAAGGGGGCGCAGTATTTTTCTAAGATAGACTTACAGTCTGGGTACCATTAGTTGCGCCTCAAGAATGAAGACGTGCAGAAAACAACATTTAGGACCAGTTTCGGGCACTACAAATTCCTCGGGATGCCGTTTGGACTTACAAACGCACCGGCCATATTCATGGATCTGATAAACCAAGTATTTCGGTTGTACCTTTACCAATTTGTCATCGTATTCATAGATGATATTTTAATATACTCAAAGAGTTGGAAGGATCACGAAGAACACCTGCGAGCAGTCTTTGATACTCTCAGGCAAAATCAATTATTTACACAGTACTGAAAATGCAACTTCTAGAAGGAAGAAGTCAAGTTCTTAGGACACGTGGTTTCCAAGGAGGGAATTGTTGTGGACCTTGCCAAGATGAAGGTGTATAAGACTGGGAGCAGCCCGGTTCGGTTACAAAAGTGAGGAGTTTCCTCAGACTTGCCGGCTATTATCACCGATTCATTAAAGACTTCTCCAAGATAGCCCGACCGTTGTCTCAACTTACTCAGAAGGATCTTAAGTTTGCTTGGAATGAGAAAGCAGGGGCAACCTTTCAGGAATTAAAGGACAAGCTGACGTTTGTGCCCGTGCTAGTACTTCTAGAGCAAGGAGTTAGATATACTATTTACACCGACGCTTCTCGAGTCAGTTTGGGTTGTGTACTTATGCAGAAGGATAGGGTGATCGCCTATGCCTCACGACAGCTGAGGAAACACGAAGAAAATTACCCTACTCACGACCTGGAGTTGGTGGCAGTCATTTTCATATTAAAGCTTTAGAGACATTACCTCTACGGAGAAGAGTTCGAGCTCTTTTGTGACCACAAGAGCTTCAAGTACATTTTTACATAGAGGGACCTGAATATGAGGCAACAACGTTGGATGGAGACTTTGAAAGACTTAAAGTTCGAAGTCTCCTACCATCCTGATAAGGCCAACCTTGTGGCCGATGCACTGAGTCGCAAGAAAACTATAGAATTTGCTGCTCCACTGATGATAGGAGAGTGGAACATGGTGGAGTTCATGCAAGATTTCGAACAGAAGCTGACATTAGAGGACCATTTGAGAGCGTCGCACACTTCCACGTGCAACCACTTATTGACAACTGTATCATTGTGGCTCAGAAAGATGATGAACTACTGTCGAAGATGACAGAGCATGTAAGCGACAGTGGAGAATCAGAATTGAGGATTGGCTTAGATGGAGGCCTACGGTATCGTGGCCGCCTATGCATCCCCAAACTTCACGACTTGAGGAGAGAAGTTCTTGAGGCCGTCCATAGTTCAAAGTTAGCAATGCATTCGGGTAGTACAAAAATGTATCGAGATTTGAAGCATTCGTACTGGTGAGACAACATGAAGGCACAAATAGAAGATTTTGTATCCCGATGCCTCACGTGCTAGCAAGTCAAGGCCGAGCATCACCGACCCCCTGGTTTACTACAACCCATGCTCACAGTTGAGTGGAAGTGGAATTTCATATCTATGGATTTTGTATCCAGGTTACCAAAGACGAGAAAGGGGTATGACTCCATTTGGGTGATTGTGGACCGGTTGATAAAATTGGTCAATTTCCTCCCCATTAGAGTTTCTAATTCGACAGATGATCTGGCCAAGCTGTACATCAAGGAGATAGTACGACTGCATGGGGTTCCTATAGAGATTATGTCGGACCGAGACACACGATTCACGTCTATTTTCTAGACTTGAATCCAAGAAGAAATGGGGTGATGCAGTTTAGTACCGCGTTCCACTCACAAATCGATGGGCAGACGGAGCTGGTAAATCAGATAATCGAGGACATGTTGCAAGCATGCATACTCGACTTCAATGATAGCTGGGATAACAACCTCCCTTATGCCGAATTTGCTTATAACAACAGCTTCCAAGCAAGCATTGGCATGGCTCCTTACGAAGCCTTGTATGGACGCCCATGTCGAGCTCCTCATTGTTAGGTGGAAGTTGGTGAGAAAAGCTTGGTTGGCCTAGATCTAGTTCAGACGACATTGGAAAAGATCAATATTATCAGACGTCGACTCCTTACAGCCCATAGTAGACAGAAGAGTTACGCTGATACGAGACGGAGACAATTAGAATTCGAAGTTGGGGACCATGTATTCCTTAAAGTTTTCCCAATGAAAGGAGTACTTCGTTTTGGCAGAAAGGGAAAACTCACGCCGAGATTCATTGGCCCATTCTAGATTTTAGACTGAGTGGGTGTGGTGGCATATCGCCTCACCTTACCCACACCACTCGCAGGCGTGCATAACATATTTCATATATCGATGCTGAAGAAATATGTTCCTGACCCTACCCATATTATTAAGTGGGAGCAGGTGTAGCTAAGTGAAGATGCTACCTATGTATTGTGACCAACACGTGTTCTATGTAGGAAGGAACAAGTGTTGCACAATAAGGTTATCTCGCTCGTAAAAGTGTTGTGGACATACCACACCGAGGAGGAAGCTACTTGGGAAATGGAAGCCGAAATCCATAAAAACTACCCTCAGATCCACGAAGAATATGAAGTGGTACTAATTTTGAGGATGAAATTTATCTTTAAGGAGGCTAGATTGTAACATCTTGGAAAAATTTGTACAAGGACCCGAGTACCACCTCAGGAAGAACCACCTAAGGACCGTATCCTGTCGTAATTTAAGCAAAATTTAGTTAGGTACTAAACAAAATAATCAGTGGATTAAGCTCGGGCCACACTTTTCACGAATGAGAAAGCCTAAAACCATTAACACCACAGACTCAACATCACTTAAAGACCTAGGAGAAATCCCAAGAGCTTGTCACTCTCGGGAGTACATTGAAACCCCGTATCGGACATAGACCGCACGTCGAGGGTCCAATGACCGCGAAACTATAGGACTATGTTTGTCCTACTGGGATTGACAACCATTGCAGGAATCAAGCCCAGATAGTGTCTAGAAATGCATAACTTAAGCCCTGAGTGAAGTGTGTGAGAAACACGAATATCTTTAGAAACTGAAATGAAATGTAAGTGAATTAGGCTGTTCATTCACACGCAAAATTAAGGATTTTAGACCGCTAGTTTCTAACTAAACTTCACCCATGGGGAAAAGAAATTTCCCTGCACATCCATATAATTGTGGCCCCGATCGAGTAAGTATGACCGTTGATCTGACACAGGTCCTCCACAGACGATCGGCCTATCCGATCACACCGAAATCATGTCCTGGCATAGATCCATTGTCAGAGAGCATACCCTATGAAGCAGGTGGGGAGTGGGCCTCCCTATCAGCCCTGTTTGTTAAAAAACATTTGCTCAAAGGGTATAAATCATGTATATAGTGGCCCTGGGGCCATTTGCATCACTTCTGGGCTTATAAATAGCCCTTATTTCACCCCACCTCTCTCATATACGAATTTTCACCAAACCCTATGGGAGAGAGGAGAGAAAAGAAGAGAAAAGAAGAGAAAAGAGGAAAGAGAGAAGAAGGATTTTGGGAGATTGCTGCAGGAATTCCTCCCACGATTCCACACACCAAATCTCTGTCCCGTTACGCTACACAACCTCTTCCAGTTACGATTTTGGGTAAGAAAACCTAACCCTAATCTCGTTGTAGAGATTCAGATTAATTATTGGTCAAACTACCTAACCTATTTCGTCATTTAGGTGCCCAACTTTCTATTTTTGGCAACATAGAGTTTGAATCGAGTCCGAATTGAGTATTCCGATGAAAGGTGCAGACTATAAACGCTTAGGTTGCAATTATCAATGCTTTCAATGTTAGGTAATGATTTATTCTGACTTGATTGCTACTGCATTGTCTTAGATACGCTGTTTTTGGCATAATATACATGTATGAACTGTGTTGAACAAAAGATGCATCCCATGTGTTTGTTGAAATGTTTGAATGAACATTTAAACATGATTTGTGCTTGCCATGACTACTGAACTAGGATTCATCATTGTCATATGCATGCTGACCTCTCTATATAAGGAATTGCTAAATTATATGTTGTAGCTAAAATAGTCTATGTAATTGGTGAATTATAGTCTAAGTGTTAAATGAATTGTCTAAATGAGAAATTGTTGATGATTCGTATTTATAAAGAGTATTAAGATAGGATTCTTAATTATCTTATTCGTATATATAGTATCTTTCATATAATCATATTTGCCTCTACACAATTTATGGATAAAATGCAAGTGTTTGGTAACATGATCAATGTGTTTGATGAAATGCTCAAATGAGGAAATTTCTTGGATTGTTTGTTAAATGCTAAAGTGATTATCACATGTGTTTATTTGCTGCATCTAAGTAATATTGGGGCTACAACGTAGCCCAGACAATCGGTAACAGTCCATGTTCATGTGGTCGAATTAGTCTCCCCACATTGAGTATACTTGATGAATCGAGGTCGCAGGACGATTGTTGACGGTGGTTAGGCCACGAGGAGTGCTTATGTGCTCCATGTTAATTAAGTCAACGTGTGCCTATACCAATCGAGCTTTCCTAACAACCCGATTGGCCTATTGTGTGTTTACCATGTATGGACACTACTGCTTGAATCTAAGGTACCCCTCACCAATGTAAAGGCCCACTTTAACCATGGTTCCATGATCCTTTAAGACTCATGAGCCGGACATGGTGGTATGGGACACCATGTTCGAGCTGTCAGCATACGCTGAGGTGACGAGCCTCCCATAGTGACCATGAGTATAAACTCTTAAATTTGCCCATCGACTGCTTTTTATTAGGAGTGATGCCCTACAACTTGCCTATCGTATGTGCTTAACTAGGAGTGACAAACCTAGATGGATCCTTCGGTTCAGATCAATGATATAAAGGGAGGTACCCTAGCTTCCCAAATCAACTGTATGAAAAGCTTAATTAAGTACTCAGCTAGCACGACCATGCATCGCATTGCATTAGTTAGGATGTGCTTTAAAGGCGATGAAGTTGCACGAGAGGCAGTGATGTCATATGCGAAATTGGTTGTTGGAGTCGCTTGTGAGGGAGCTTTGATGCGAGGGCATACATCACTACTTGTACTCCATTCCTACATTAATAAAAGTAGTTAGGAAATGATTGTGATGATTGCCTTATCATTATTGCTTGATTGACTTGATAACATGTTAACTTTTGCCTTATAGTACCACTGAGTTAGCCACTCATTCCCACTCTGGGACGGTGTTTTAAAACACCAACTAGACTCTGGTTTAGATGCAGGTGTTGATAAAGTCTATGCGACGGAGCAACACTTTATGGATGAGGAGTTCTCCTACTTTCTGTTATTGGGCGGGTCTACCTAGACCTCGTGCTGATGCACAGGGACTACAGGGATACTTTTCTTAGTTGAACACCCTACATTTCCACATTTTATATATTTTGAAACAATTCATGTATATATTGAGCCTGGTTATATATTCGTACTCTGGAGGTTTATGAAACACTTACATGTTTAAATATATATGTTTCAGACTTCCGCTTGCTTAATTTAATTATATCCGGAGTATGATATAGTGTTTTAGTATAATCCTACTCATGTTTAACTCATTAATCTGAACATCATTATCCATATTGCATAAGTGATGTGCTGGATCTCGGGAGTAGAGCTTTGCTCGATCCTCGAAATTCGGGGCGTTTCAGAAGTTGGGCCCCATGTCCATCAACTGGACGGCACGGATGAAACACGTACATCATGGCGAATGCCACCGTCCAGGTTGACGGTGAGGACAAACACATACATCAGTGGCCCCACCGTCCATTGCTGGACGGTGGTGGATGCAATACATATATCAATGTGGGTCCACGTGGTGTGGCCCACCCATTATATATATATATATATATATATATATATATATATATATATTACTGTCCTGCTCTAATGTCCAAGCTTGCTGGACGGCTTGGACATGGTATATCATCAAGGTGGGGTCCATGCAGGGGGCGATGGAAAGCATGGATGAAATGCATGCATCAGGTGGGGTCCACGCACACGTGGCCCACTGCTTTGAATTAAGCTGATATATGTGTTTGTCTTTAGACAGGGTCTGCCCAAACCGGCAGCAAGGTGGCTGCAACATGGGCCCCGGTTTGGTCCACTTAGTCGGACGGCGTGGATCATACATCAAGGTGGGCCATCATACACAAAAAGGAGAGAGAGAGAGAGAGAAACGTGCGATGGAGGGATCTACCACTATGAGCCCTCCCTTCCACCCATTACAAACATTCATTAAGTGGGTTCTAATACATGTGGGCCCACTAATAAAAATCAACGGTGGAGATCTTTTTTCCACCAGCAATGCAAGGTTTAGATGACCTTCTCTCAATGGGAAAATAAACATCATGATAGGGTCCATGGAGAATAGCCCCATCATGGGATGAACATATGAATCATGATGGGCCATCGGCCACACTTAGGGTCCAAAGTGAGATCCATGCCATCAATCGGTATGCCCCACTTGGCCCATCATCAAAAAACAAAATCTAACCTACAAATCACCCATCGGTTCCGCTTCTTCTTGGTTCTATGACTTTCTTAACTCCTTGGCTTCGATTTTAATAGAGGATGATGAAGATTGAAGGGTTAGGATGAGAGATGAGGGGGTAAGAAGTGGGCCACACACTTGGAGTTCTCTTGGGAAGCTTGGACGTCCACACTCTTGGGGTTGCTTGGGGAATGGGTAGAGAATAAGAGAGAGAGAGAGAGAGGGTGGTTTTAAGAGAGAGGTGATAGGTGATGGGTGGAGTGATGGGTGTGAGTGACATGAGGGTTGACTTTGGAGAGGGTTACTTGTCTTGGGGAGAAAGAAAGCATGGGTTGTGATGGGATGTGTACTTGACTAGTACTTGATTGTTGATGTGATGGATGGTAGAGATTCTCTCAAGATTCACAACGTGCGGTGTTCCTTCGAGATAAACGTAGGCCCACAACTCCTGGGCTGGGTATTGCATCGGTGCGCAAGACGTAGCATTAGAACCACAGCGACGGTGTGGTCGCAATGGTACAATTCTCAGGTTGAGTCGATTTAGATCTACGGGATGTGACTTAGGGTCGCATGCGAATGCCGACTATAGGTCACGGGTTATCGAAATTCTATGGGGAGGATCGCGGGAGTCTAAGGAACGATACAGTCTAGGATACGGGCTTATAGATCAGGTGATCGTCAATTACTACCTTAATAGATTCTTGAATCACCCTTGTTCTTTTGTTAAGAACACAATATGATCAACTATTTAGGGCATAACCCAAGAATATTCCCTCATCACTCTTGGCTTCGAAATTTGCTAAATTTTCTCGCTCACGTAAAATAAAACATTTACTTCCGAAAGTCTAAAAGTATTTGACGATCGGTTTCTTACTAAACTATAACTCATATGCTGTTTTATCTTCAGCTTTTCTAACATACACAGGATTATAATGTAGAAAACAGTATTAACAGCTTCAGCTTATAAGTTTTTTAGTAAGTTCATGCTATTTAACATTAAATTGGCCATTTTATATAATACTTTGTTCTTTCTTTCAACAACTCCATTTTATTGAGGTGTCTTAAGAGCAGAAAACTCATGTGATATACCATGGTCAATACAGTACTTCTCAAAATTATTACTTTCAAACTTAATACCATGATCACTTCTAATTTTGATCACAGGTACTTCTTTTTCAGTCTGAATTCATTTTATAATTTTTCTGACTTCATCGAGAGTCTCTGATTTATCTCTTAAGAAGGATACCCAAGTATATCTGGTAAAATCATCAACAATAACTAGAAAATACTTCTTTCCACCTTTACTCTCTGTTCTCGTTGGTCCCACCAAGTCCATATGGAGTAGTTCAAGAGGTTTTGCTATGGCTAAGGAGTTCACTTTCTTGTGATTACTCCTAATCTGCTTGCCAATCTGACATGCGCCATAAATTTTTTCTACCTTTTTTAATTTGGGTAAGCCACGAATGTAATCTTTCTTGCTCAATCTATAAAGATCTCTAAAGTTAATATGTCCAAGATATTTATACCATAGTTTTATTTTATCTGTTTGGACCATGTAACATGAATAGTTATAAGAGCATGAGTCATAATAATGTAGCAATTTTCAAAGGTCCTACACCATTTAATATCACACTTCCCTTCTCATTTGTAATCTCACATCCGTGATTTGAAAATTTTACACAATGTTTGTTATCGCAAATTTGAGATATACTTAAGAGGTTATGTTTTAGACCTTCAACATATAGTACATTCTCAAAGGGAAGAAGATTGGAGAGTTGAATAGTACCTTTGCCTATATTCTGCAGTTGCTTCCATCTCCAAAAGTAACTGAGTCGTCATTTACTTCTTTGAAGTTGGTGAATATCGCTTTGTCACCTGTCATATGTCTTGAACATCCACTATCCAGGTACTATTTTGAATGGCTAGTGGCTTTCAAGGCTGTGTGGGCAACAAGATATGTAACTTTTGAAACTATTTCATTATGGTTCTAGGTTTATGAGTTTCATTGGATTTTCTCTGTTTTTGGGAGTTTGAATTTTTCCACTTTCTATTAACTCCAATTCCATCTGAGTTAGATTTTAGAAGCTCTTTTAGTAAGTCCACAATTTTTTCAGCTATAGATGATTTATTATATCTTTTATTTCTATAGCTGATGGCATTACAGTTAATTTTAAAAACTTTAAGGAGTTTTGAGTTTTTAAAATTATTTCGACAAAATCTCTCAAATTCTTACCTTTAGAGTTTGAGGATTTTCCTTTTACAAATGTAGGAGGTGAATTCTTGATTTTCAAAGAATCATTTTTGATATAGCCGAGACATGATTTGTCACCACATTTTTTGGATGAGGTTAACAAATTTTCTAGTTTTAGGTTTCTGTGGGCATATCTCCAAGTATCCTTAAAACTCGAAAGGGAAGAAAGTTCAAGTCTAGTTTTATTTTTTTGAAACATTTTGAAAGATGTGATTTATCTAAAACATTATTTTCATGTTCTTCTTTTAATTTAACATATTTCTCTCTTTGAATTTTCAATTTGACAGTAATTTTACAACTTTCCCTATATAGGGCATTGTAGGCGTCTTGAAGATTGTCCTCATTTTCATTTTTAGGGTCACTCCTGAGATTTTCATAATCAAATATGTTACAACTATCTGAGGAGGTGACTCTAGCTATAGTTATAAGGGCTTCTGTCACGCGCCAAACTTAGAAACCGGGCTCACAAAATTTTCGATCGCCGAATCCGGTGCCGACAGCCTCTGTAGTACCCCATTCTCGGTTCCCAGCGTTCATATGTTAGATTCTGATCCAGGGATCCTACAAGGAGGATTTTTCAATGTACATTTAACTCATAATAAGCATAACCACAAGTTCACCCAAATCACAAAGGCAACATCATCATCATCATCATCATATATCCACTAATATAAACAGTTGAATATAGTGCTGAAAGGGAAATACACACACACACACACACACACACACATATATATATATATATAAATTAAAACTCCAGAAGACAGCTACACGCTTTAAGCTCAACGCTGCTACGACCTAACACCACCTGCACACATCTATCATGCATAAGCTTATAGAAAGCTTACAGGGTGGTGTAAGTGTGTGCGATGCACATGTCAAGCATATAAATATCAAAGTAAGCGGAAAAATTGGCAATCCATAAATCGTACAATATTAGAGTAATGCGGAAACATGCTGGCAAGTTCCTAAATACCATCAGGATCATCTAGGCCATATAAATGCAGAAACATAGCAATCAAAATGCCATATGTCGCAGATGCAGTATGCAATATGCGATGCGAATGAAATGACCAAGCTGGAGTGTGAGTCGAGTTGATAGTACATAGTATCGCAGGCTATGGGGTCCATCACAAGGGACTTCTATTAAAACTAGTCCCATACCTAAATTTAGATAGCCAGGTTCAATGTGGTAGACTCGTGATCTCAGGTTAGTCACGCACTTAACCGAAATCCTGGCCATTGCGAAGGTACACATCATATTAGTTGCACACCACTGGCCCGAGTAGATAGTGAATGAATGAATGAATGAGTAAAATGTTGAGTATACAACTCTCGCTCAATAAGTCCACATATCAACACCGTACATCTCTGAGATCATCACCAGGGTCTAGTACACTCTACATGTAAGCGCCACCCATTAGACGTGTAATCATGCAAGTGGAAGAGACATCACTATCCGCTAGCCAGTAGTCAGTCAATATCTACCTAGCACATAGTAGAACCAATTATGAGCTGGTCAAACTCAGCCTAGCTATACCCACTACCCTCGGGAGGGTAAGGCCACAGCCCCTTCCCAACTAACCACGACACAATGGGTGACGCAGCCTACTGGTATTTGGCACTCGGGCGCTCATGTATTCACTTGGTCTAGATGTTGGAGCATCTCCTGGCCACGGAGGTTTAGGGATTTTCACCCAGGGACATCTACGGCACCCCGATGCTAGTAACAGATTTTTTGTGTCCCATCTGGCCATCCACAACTTGCCTATGGAGGTTATAGCCCTGATGTCACTAAGATGTACAGTAATCACAACACATAATGTAAGATGCATGAGTCATACAATCCAGTCATGCATCAATCCTACGCATACCATGCGCTCATGTGAGACAATCTCTGCCTATCAAGGAGTCTCATAACAACCTGCCTAATGACATATGCAATGGTCAAACACATCTCATAAGAAACATGCAGATGATGCGTATGAGCATGTATCATGATACTATGCTGTCACATACTCATAATCAGTATCGACAACCAACATCGATAATCGGCGCACTGATAATCGACATATACAATCGGCCTCGATAATTAAAATCGGCCTCGATAATCAGAATCGGCCTCGATAATTGGAATTAGCCTCGATAATTAGAATCTACCTCGACAATCAGAATCAGCCTCAATAATCAGAATCGACCTCAACAATTAGAATCGGCCTCGACAATCGGAATCGGCTTCGACATTTTGAATTGGCCTCGATAATTAGAATCGGCCTTAATAATTGGAATTGGCGTCGACAATTGGAATCATCCTCAATAATCAGAATCGGCCTCGACAATCGAAATCAGCCTCGATAATTGGCCTCGACAATCGAATCGACCTTGATAATCAGAATCGACCTGATAATCAGAATCAGCCTCGACAATCAGAATCAGCCTCGACAATCAAAATTGGTAATTGGCCTAACAAAGGGCCTAAGGGAAGGGCATAATGTGGACATTTAACCATCATTGCTCCCAAGGAGTGGCCCACATAGAGCCAAATGTATCGTGGGCCCATGGCCTCACACAATGACCTAATACACATCACTATGCGTCTCACTCATGAGCCGCATATATATAACAATGGGCCTCAGCACATGGGCCATAATTACATCACATCGAGCCTCACTTGTGGGCCGCATATACATCACAATGGGCCACATCCTAGGGCCTCATATACATCGCAATGGGCCACAAATGAATCATAGTGGGCCTCAGCACATGGGCCATAAATACATCACATCGGACCTCACTCATGGGGTGCACATACATCACAATGGGCCTTGGCACATGGGCCATAAATACATCACATCAGACCTCACTCATGGGCCGCACATAGATTACAATGGGACTTTGCACATAGGCCATAAATACATCATATCGGGCCTCATATACATCAAGTGGGCCACATCAATGGGCTGCACCAATGGATGTAATATACATCACAATGGCTGCTCACACGTGCTTAATATACATCACAATGAGCCCCATCGCCTGGCCCTCAAATACATCACAATGGGCCTCGGCACATGGGCCATAAATACATCACATCGGGCCTCATCATATGGGCCTAACATACATCACAATGGGCCGCAATACATGAATCTCATATATATCAAATGGGCCACACTATATGGGCCCTGCATGCATCAAATGGGCCGCATCACATGGTCCGCACCAATGGGCCAATATACATCAAGTGGACCACATCATATGGGGCACACCAATGGGACATTGTACATTATGTGGGCCGCATCATATAGGCCGCATCATATGGGTCGCACCAATGGGCCAATATACATTACGTGGGCTGCGTCATATGGGCCATACTAACGAGCCAATATACATCAAGATGGGTCGAAACAATGGGCCTCATATACATCAAGATGGGTTGAACAACGAGCCTCATATACATCAAGATGGGCCTATCAAAATATCATCTGGACCACACTACAAATAGTAGTGGAGATAATGATTTCGTCGTTTAAACAGTTCACAGAGCCACTATAACGTTTATTTTCCATCCAATCTGATCATATGGTCACAAAGACCTGGATCAAGGGGAATAACAAATATCGTATCGATCCAGAACTTCTAGAATCCCTAAAGGGTTCCAATGGTAGGCATTCAACTCTCCACTATTTTCTGTAATGTGGTCCATCTAATAGATCTGCCTCATTTTTAGTCTCAGGCATTGAGACGAGCTTGCCAATTGGATGAACGGTTTAGATATAATACATACCTCATGATTAGGATCCAAAGAATTTGCAAGCATCAATACAGCAGCTATGCTACTCACGGGATGCATAGATGGATGGTCTGGATTCAACACATAAATCATGTGGACCTCACGGCGTGGGTATGAAACACATACATTATATAGCTCCACTGTCCATTGCTGGACGGTGGATAGGATGGATGGAACACATACATCTCTAGTGGGTCCCATCCAAATGGACGGTATATATGAAACACATACATTGTACAGACCCACAGAACTTGCTGATGTCTACACAGCAGGTGGGCTTCACCGTTTAGACGGTATATATGAAACACATATAGCATGCGGGACCCACAGAATTGACGTCACTACAGCAGCTAAATAGCTAGTGTGACGTACTCCACCTAATTCGTCCAGCAGGTGGGTCCCACATGGGGCCCACCACATACAGATATGTATATATATCATATATATTATTATTTGTTTCATTTTTACTTATTTTATTATTATTATTTCTTAAATGGCCAGAGCCCTTCAATGTCCACAGTCCAGCATCCAGTCCCTGGACGTCTGAACGGACGGTTGAGATATAATACATATATTAAGGTGGGTCCCATCCCACACTTGCAACACTTGTGGGGTAGGCCCCACACGTCCAAAAATGGACGGGCAGAGTGGATATACATTACATACATCAATGTGGGGGTCCCACACCCCAGCTTGGATCGATGGTGTGGACAGCCCCACGTCCAGGCCTGCATGGACGGGCAGCAGGGATGAAACATATACATTATGGAAGCCACCAGCCTTGGATCTATGGTATTTATGTTTCGCATCATCCACGCCTTCCAAAAGGGGTAGCAAGGTGGTCCATTCAGTGGACGGTTTGGATAAAATACATGTATCATGGTGGGCCGCAAAATAGGAAGAGAGAGAGAGAGATAGAGAGAGAGAGAAGGACCCCGCCATTATGAGCCCCTCAAGGATTACAATACATACATCAAAATGGGTCCCAAATAGGATCCATACCATCAATTGGTAGGCCCTACTTAGTCCATCATCGAAAATAAAATCTAACCTACAAATAACCCACCGTTAGATCTTGAACTGCTCTTTCTACTGATTCGTTCTAGAGATACAAGGGATGAATTTCAATGGTTGAGATGATCTTTGGAGGGTGGGATTGGGTGGTAGGAAGGTGGGCCACACCTAGCTCTTTCATGGGGCTTGGACGGTCTCTCATGGTTGTTTGGGAGGAAATGGAGAGAGATGAGAGAGAGAGAGGTTGTAAGAGAGAGGGATGGGTGAGTGAGTGATGGGTGTACTTGAAAAGAGATGGGTGGATAAAGGGAGTTGACTTTAGGGGTTGCTTGTACTTGGGGATGGAATATTTACTTGACATGATTGATGTGATTGATGGGACATGTTCTCTTAGGTTTGCAAATGCATAACATTTTCCTCGAACTGAACGTGGGCCCACATTTTCTAGCCTGGGTATCGCATTGGCGCTCGAGACGCAGCAACGGCACGGTCGTTAGGGTACAAGTCTCGAATTGAGCCGACTCTGGAATATAGGATATGACTCAGGGCTGTGCGCAAATGCCGATTATAGGTCGCGGGTTGCCGGAATTCGACCGGGAGGACCGCGGAAGCCTATGTTATGGTACAGTCTAGGATACGGGCCTTAAAGCTTTCACATCATTTGTATTTTCTTGTTCTGATTCATCAGACTTAGAAGAACTTTTAATGCCAGATAATTCATCCCAAGTAGCTACCTTACCCTTTCCTTTTGATTTATCTCTTTTAGGAGATTTATTCGCCAAGTGCCTATATTCATGTGTATTCATGACAGTTAAACATTGACTGTCTTTTATTTTAGTTTTCTAAGACTTAGATTTTCCTTTTCTTCTATCAGATGGTTTTTGAAAATCTGATCTTTTTTGTTTTGAAAATTCTATAAAATTTCTTAGCTAGCAATGCCATATCATCTTCTGCATCTTCAAAATCAGATTAGCATAATTTTCTTTTGAAATAGATTTAGAAGATTTAAGAGCAATAAACTTACCTCTAAGAGCTTTAAAATTTAACTCATATATTTGGAGAGAGCCAACTAACTCCTCAACCTTCATATTATCAGTATCTCTTAATTCCTGAATGGCAGTGACCTTAGAGTTGAATCTATCAGGAAGAGATTGAAGTATGTTTGCACAAACCTTGGTTTCTGGGATTCCATCTCTTAGATCCCACATGAAATTTATTATATCATTTAGTTTCGTATAAAAGTCCATGAAAGTTTCATTTTCTTCCATACGAATCTCCTCAAATCAATAGTGAGGAGTTGAACTTTTGATTTCTTGACTATAGTAGTTCCTTTATGTGTCATTTCAAGAATAACCCAGGCTTGTTTAGTTGTGTCGCATGAAATAATTCTTTTGAATTCATCAGGCGATAAAGCACAAGTTATGGCATTTAAGCCTTAGCATTAGTACTACTTTCACTTTTCTGAGATCTGATTCATAAATAAACTGTAATTTCTCTCATGGACTAGGTTCCATCTTTGGCTACTACCTCAGTCATAGGAGGTTTCCATTTAGTTACAATGGCTTGCCACATACTTTCATCTAAGGATTTTTAGAAAAAACCTCATTCTGGCTTTCCAGTATGCATAGTTAGAGCCATCAAAAGGTGGTGGCCTGGTAATAGACAAGTTATCAAAATTTGACATTATAAAAGCTCTAGATCTTTTAACTCAAGGAATTTAATCCAAAAAAAATGAGCAACATAGCTTTGATACCACTTGAAAAGGTGAGCTTAAGAAGTCCTAGGGGGGGGGGGGGGGTGAATAGGACTATTTCAAATAAAAATTAAAGTGCTTAAATAATAAATAAATCAAAAATCTCAATCGCATTAGTATTGTATTCAAACTAATTTCTAGAACAACCTACACCCAAACTAAGTTCAGGTAGGACAACCTTATCTCACGAACGTTTATAAGAATCAAGATCTCAAACCATGTAAGAGAAAATAAAGCTATTTATTACAAACATTCACCACTTTTACATTAATAAAATTACAAACATTCTCCATAAATGCAAAAAGGAAACATTCACCACAACACCAAGAGTTATAGTGGTTCAGTGTGTACAACAAATGTTCTCAAATAGCCACACCTACTCCACTCCCAATAATCACTATCCACGTGATATTTACTTCCACTATAAATAAGGTTTTCTCATGGTGACCTTAAAACTTGATACATTATAAGTGCTATGGTCTCATGCTCCTTTAATTGTCAAATTTTGTAGTGCCAAAACCACAATCTGTGTCTTGTGTTGCACATTGATATATATGCTTAAGGCAATGCATCACATGTACAAGGACAATGCTTCAAGACAAGAACAAGATCTACTTCAAAGAAATACAAGATCAAGCACATTGTTCAGTCCTTTAAGCTTCAAACTCAATGTCTTAAAGCGACATCAAAAGACAAGTGAACTATTCATATTCAAGACTCAAGGTGAAGTACAACTCAAGTACTATAAAATCAAGCTTTAAAAGATCACAAGTTCATGCTTCATTATGCGTCACGATATCAAGCTTCATGAACTTCAAAGATCGTCTATCATCTGAAGAAAAGAAGGTTCAATGTTCATACGTTATGTTCAAGGTATGAAAGACTTTAGATTGACCTTACGGTAGGTCATTTCAGATACATAACTCAAATTGAATCATTTTATATGTGTTTGGTCTATTCTTAGACTAGTCCTGGACACTATTCGACTAGTCCTAGCAATGGCTCGACCAGTCCAAGAAATTTCAAGACCAGTCCTAAGTTTGTTGCAAATTTTTAAAATTTTTTGTTGAGCCACAACTAGTCCTGGAGACTGCTCGATTGGTCATGTGAACAGTGCATGACTCGTCCTTGACCAGTCCTGCAGCTACGACTCGAACTTTAGTGACTATTTCAGCACCACATGACCACTCATGGATAGGTCACTACCAGTCGTGGAGGTCCCTCGACCAGTCGTGGATGGCCTACGACCAGTCGTGGAACGGTTTTATCCGATTACGCTCAAAATTTTAAAAATTTATTGGTCTTACGACCAGTCATGAGCGTGACTTTTGCACTTATAAATGGAGTACGATTTTCAGAGTTTGATATTCAATTCAAGTAAAATCAAGGCATCACTCTAAGAGATAAGTTTGTAAACTTCTTAAGCTATATTGTGCTCATTTAATGTTCTCTTTTATTAACTTTTTATATTTGATTTTATATTCTACATTCCAATCTAATTTGAAAGAGGGATTGAAGAGTTCCCACTTCTTGGAATCAAAATCAAATAGAGCTAGCCCAACTTGATTTAATTTAAAATCAATTTAGAATCTAGAACCATTTCAATTGTGAGTGTGGACATTGAAATTCTATTCGAACTTCTACTCCGATTTGGTTCTTCTGGGCTGCAACAAAAGGAGAATATCCAAGTATTTTACATTTATGTAAATCTTCTGTTTTTGGTTTCTTTTGAGATTGAGTCAGAAAAATCTCATTGTTTTAGTTATTTGAGGAGATCCAGAAAACTCAGAGTGTAGGGTTTTTTGAATTGTGTAAGCCTATTTGAAAGACATAATTGTGAGGGTTTTAGGTAAACTTGGAAAAACCTATTTTGATAGTGAATGCTAATATCCACTGTGTGAGGATATTAGGAGTGGAGTAGCTATGTGGCTGTTGTTTAGCAGTTGGTGTACACACAGGCGAACCACTATAATTCTTTATGTTTGGATGTGTGGTTTAATTTCTATATCTTTTATCATTCAAGTTTGTGGGATATATTTGTGGATGTGAATGTTGTAATCATTTACATTTCAAGCATTGTGGTGAATGTTGTAATAGCTTATATTTTCTTTCAGGCTATTTCCTTTCTATTCCTCTTCAGTTTGAGTTTTTGATACACAAACTGTTCTAGTAAGGTTGTCTTGCCATAAACCCTTGGTTTTTATGGTGTAAGGTTGTCCTTTGAACAATATTGGTATCAACCTCTCAATACTAGAATTTTGAGGATGCTTTACATTTCCGTATTGTGATTGTTTAAAGTGTTATCTTTCCTTTAATTGATTAAATTTCACTGTTATCATTTTAATTTGGCATAGTCCTATTCACCCCCCCCCCTTTAGGACATATAGCTCGGCCTTTTCAAGTGGTATCAGAGCCTAATAGCTCATTTTAATTATTATTTATTTTTAGATTAATTTCTTGAGCTAATCGATCTAAACTTTTTATAAGATGTCAAATTTTGATAGCCTTTCAGTCACTAGGCCTCCACCATTTGATGGCTCCAATTATGCCTATTGGAAAGCCAGGATGAGAATTTTCTTAAAATCCATGGATGAGAGCGTATGGCAAGCCACAGTGATTGAATGGACCCCTCCTACCACTGAAGTGACTGATATCGATGGATTAAAATCTATGAGAGTAACACCTTATTTCTCGTGGACCACTCTTCAGAAAAATGAGAGTAGTGCTAATGCAAAAGCACTAAATGCAATCACTTGCATACTATCACCGGATGAATTTAAAAGAATTATATCCTGTGATACTGCAAAGCAAGCTTGGAATATTTTAGAAATGACACATGAGGGTACATCAATTGTCAAGAAATCTAAAGTCCAAATCCTCACAACTAAATTTGAGGAAATACATATGGAAGAAAATGAAATGTTTATGGACTTCTATATAAGATTAAATGACATTGTGAACTCTATGTGGGGTCTTGGCGATAAAATCCTAGAAAGTAAAGGGTGTGCAAAGATACTACGCTCACTTCCTGAATGGTTCAATTCTAAGGTAACTGCGATTCAGGAACTTCGTGATACGGACAATATGAGGGTAGAAGAATTAGTTGGCTCTTTACAGACTTATGAGTTAACTTTTAAAGCTCATAAAGTTAAATCTATCACCCTTAAATCTTCTAAAAATGTTTCTCAAGAAAATAGTGGTAATTCTGATTTAGAAAATTCTGAAGATGATATGACCTTTTTAGCTAAAAAGTTTTACAAAATTTTCAAAAGTAAAAAGAGGGTTGATTTTCAAAAATTTAATGATAAGAAAAGATCTAAATCTAAAACTTAAAAATCTTTAAAAGATAGTCAATGTTACAACTGCCAAGAATATGGGCATTTAGCAAACAAGTGTCCTAATAAGGGCAAACTTAAAAACAAAAGGGATGTTGGCTACTTGGGAAGAATCCTCTAGCACTGAAGCCTCTTCTGAATTAAAAGATTTATAAATCGAGTCGGCTAATAAAGTCAAAGCCCTTATGACTCTAGCCAAGTTCACTTTTTTAGATCATGATGATTTAACTAGTGAAGAAAATTTGAATAGTGATCTTGAAAATGAAGAAGATCTTCAAGACGCTTACAATGCCCTATACAAGGAAAGTTGTAAAATTGTTGTTTAACTAAAACTTCAAAAAGAAAAGTTTTTAAAACTCAAAGAAATTTTTGATTCTCTTATTTTTGAAAAATACCACATTTTAGATTGTTTTAAAAAATTAAAATGCGATTTAGATTTCTCCCTTATTGAAAATCTTAAATCTGAAAATGAAAAACTTAAACTTGAAGTCTCTTCACTTTTGAGTTTAAAGGATACATGGAGGTATGCCCAAGGTGATCCAAAGTTAGAAAAGCTTTTGTCTGGATCAACAAAATGTGGCGACTGATCCGGTTTGGGCTACGATAAAAATGTTCCTCCTAAACAGAAGTATACTCCTCCTAAGTTTGTGAAAGGAGAATCTTCAAACTCAAAAGGGAATAGTTCAAATCAAAATTTTCTAAAAATGTTATTACTTTTCAATCTTTAAAACCCAAATGCAACCATATCAACTATAAAAATCAGAACCGAAACCCTTTAGCTGAGAAAATAGTTGATTTACTTAAGGAGCTCTTAAAATCTAACTCAGTAGGTCATTCTTACAACAACTACAAATACAAGAAGACCAACTATACTCCCAAACCCAAAACAGTTATGAAATGGGTTCCTAAGGTTACTTGCTTGGTTGCCCACACTACTTTCAAAGCATTAAGCCATTTAAAGTGGTATCTAGATAGTGGATGCTCCAGGCACATGATTGGTGACAAAGGTCTGTTCACCACTCTTAAAGACATGACTGATGGATTAGTCACATTTGGTGATGGTAGCAATTGCAGGATTATTGGCCAAGGTACGGTTCAACTTTCTAACCTCCCTTTATTTGAGAATGTCTTATATGTAGAAGGGTTAAAACACAACTTGTTAAGCATTTCTCAAATATGCGATAAAAATCATAGCGTAAAATTTTCTAACCTAGGGTGTGAAATTTTAAATAAAAATGGTGCAGTAATATTAACTGGTCATAGAACTTCTGAAAATCGCTACATTATAAGTGATTCTAGCTCATCTAATCAATCGTGTTACATGGTCCATACTAATGAAATTGTGTTATGGCATAAACGCCTTGGACATGTACACTACCGCAATTTATATAGATTGAGCAAAAGAAAACTGATAAGAGGTCTACCTAAATTACAGAAAGTAGATAAAATATGTGGTGAATGCCAGATTGGCAAGCAAACTAGAAGTACTCATAAAAAGGTGGACTCCAATGCCACATCAAAACCTCTCGAACTCATCCACATGGATCTTATAGGACCAACCAGGATGAAGGGTCGAAGGTGGCAAAAAATATATACTGGTAATCGTGGATGATTTTCCCAGATTCACTTGGGTAGCCTTCTTAAGGGATAAATCAAAAACCCTTGATAAAGTAAGAAGGATTCTCAGACGAATTCAAACGGAAAAAGGTTCTCAAGTCTGTAAGATCCGTAGTGATCATGTATGGTATCTTGCTCCTAGTCTGATGAACTTGGTAATATAATTCGAAACAAGGCTAGACTGGTTATACAAGGGTACACTCAAAATGAAGGCATCAATTATGATGAAACCTTTGCCCCAGTAGCTCGTCTTGAATCAATCAGACTATTTCTATCCATTGTGTGCTTTAGAAAGATCAAAATATATCAAATGGATGTAAAGAGTACTTTTTTAAATGACGATCTGCATGAAGAAGTGTATGTTGAACAACCAACGGGTTTTAAAGACCCTAAGAATACTGATCATGTCTACACCTAAAAAGGGCTCTCTACGGTTTGAAACAAGCTCCCAGGGCATGGTACGAAAAATTGACTAAGTTTCTATTAAGTCATAATTTTTCAATGGGAAGTGTTGATAAGACTCTTTTTGTTAAGAAATATAACGATCATATCTTAATGGTGCAGATCTATGTTGATGATATTATTTATGGATCTACCTGTACTAACATGACTGTCGAGTTTACAGATCTTATGAAATCTAAATTTGAAATGAGCATGGTTAGGGAATTGAATTATTTCCTAGGGTTGCAAGTAAAATAACAACCTGATGGTATCTTTATTTCTCAAACCAAATATGATCTGAACTTAATTAAAAAGTTTGGATTTGAGAATGGGAAAAATTTTGATACTCCTATGAGTACAACATTAAGACTCTCAAAAGACTCTATAGGTAAAAGTATGGATCCTGAATTATATCGTAGTATGATTGGCAGTTTACTTTATTTAACTGTAAGTAGACTTGATATTGTTTTTAGCATTGGAATTTGTGCTAGATATCAATCTGACCCTAAAGAGTCTCATTTAACTGCTATTAAGCGGATTATGTGTTATGTCGCAAGTTCAGCTAATTTGGGTCTTTGGTACCCACATGATACTAGTGTTCAATTGGCTGGTTATACAGATGTTGATTGGGTTGGTAATATTGATGACAGAAAATCAACCAGTGGTGGTTGTTTCTATATTGGAAACTGTTTGGTATCTTGGTTTAGTAGGAAATAAAATTTCGTATCGCTCTCAACTACTGAGGCTGAATACATCGCAGTTGGAAATGCATGTACTTAACTTGTATGGATGAATAAAATTTTAAGCAATTACAGAATTGCACATGATTCAATGGTTTTATATTATGATAATTCCAGTGCAATTAATATATCTAAAAATCTAATCTAGCATTCAGGAACCAAGCACATTGACATTAGATATCACTACATTCGTGAATTAGTGGAAGAAAAGACAATTTCAATGGAATACATTCCGACCGAGACTCAACTTGCTGACATTTTCACTAAACCGCTTGATAAAAGTAGGTTTAATAAATTGAAATTTGATCTTGGAATGTTCAATTTAAATTGATTATTCATGCATTTCTGTATTATAGTTTATATATTTGTTAATCTATTTGTTTAAATTTTGAATTTGTGAGAAAAATGCATGTTTTTCTCTGTGCACGACCAGTCGAGGATGTGCTCGTGGCACGACTGGTCGAGGACGTCCCACGACCAGTCGTGTAGTGTGCTAGTGCTTTTAATTTTGGAAAAAACCCCTTTTTCCCTCATTTGATCTTCTTCTCCAACGAGCCTATGCCCGACCGGTCGTACTCACCTTCCTAGATCTTCAAGGTTAGTGCATTATTTGCATTTTTCTTGTAGATTCAAGTCCATATCACTTCATTTTCACTCTTAGAGTGATTTATTTTGTGATTCAATGAGATTTTTGGGGTTTTCTTTTGTAAAATCTGATCTAACAAAACCCCACTCTACATCCTTTATAATCTCTTGATTTTTTGTATTCTTAGTTGCAAATGGATGCTAGAGGTAGGAAGAAAAGTTCTTGTGGTCCATCAACATCTAGATCGACACCTATCACACAGCGCCACCTCAATCACCCGAAGATGATCCCTCCTATGTGCGGGAATTGCAGTTGCACAATGTGATAGTTGAGCGACCTTTAGATGTTGCACATCTTACTCCTTTTGATCTCTTTATCCTTCTCTAATTTGTAGGATGAGATAACATTCTACATTGGGGTGAGCTGGCATACCGGTCTATTGCACAGGCTATGTTCGCATGCATTTCTGATTTCTCTACAGAAAATTTAACTTTTCAAATTGTTACTAGAGAAGGCCCATTTGAAGTTGATCATCATTTGATATCTAACCTAATGGACTTACCTGTCAATGATGAGGGTATTCCTATTAGTTCTCTAATTGAGAAACCATCTGAATCAGAAAAACGTATGCTTACTAGGGCATTATACAATATAGATGCGCAATGGAGTTAGAATGGGAATACGCTTGCTTCAAGGTACTTGTTACCCAGATACAGAGTCCTTCATAGGATTTTTGTTTCAAATGTCTATCCTCGGTCTGGTAACAAAACCGAACTCACTTCTTTCATGGTTCAAATTTTGGATTCCATCATATCTGGTGTTAATGTCTGTCTTCCTTCATTAATTTGTCATTCCATTATTCAATTCCATCTCCATCCTGGCCACAACAATATTCCTTTTGCATACCTTATGACTGTGTTGGCCACCAATATGTTAGTGGCTATGCCTGTTGGAGAGGCACCTATTCAACACCTCATCTTTAACAAAAAAAATATAAATAAGATGAATTTGAAATTGGCTGATGGCTAAGTGAATGTGGGTGGTGGTGGAGCTGAAGCAGTAAATGAAGAAGAAGGCGGTTTACCTAATGATGTGAACATGGATGATATATTTGATGAGCTCGAATCAGATTCTGAGGCTAACCCTGACTATCAGCCTTCTGATTTTGCTGAGAGGTTGCATTCTCTTGAGGAACAGGTGATTTAGATTCGTGTAATCTAAGATTCTCAATTTGCTTATATGCACAAATATATGAGGCGCATTAACAAGGGTTTATACCAAATTGATCCATCTATTCCTACTCCCTCTTCTGGATCTGATTAAGTGTTTTCTCATATGGCCTGTAATAACTCTTATGATACTTTGCTTTCTTTCAGTTTGTGGGACTGACTTTGGATGAACTAGATTCTTGTTGGTTTCTTATATATGCACAATATTTGCTTATATCTTGACTAGCTTGCTCCCTTATTCCTCTTTTATTTATTTTTCCTCTTCCATATCTTGATTCCTTCCTTTGTCATATTGTGACAAAAGGGGGGAGAAGTTTGGCATGCCTAATATATGGAGAATGTGGTGATTTATGGTATATATGTTTGGCATGTGGAATATGTGGATTGTGGATATGTAGTTTTTTTATTTGTGAAAAGGGGAGGAGTTAAGTAAGGGGGAGTAGTGTTGATGCAAGTTGATGATAACTGGTGCATGATTCTTTAATCAGGCTATAACTAGTTTCTTTTGGTAACTGGTACATGATTCTTTATGTGTATATTGGTTATGTTTATTGTGTAGTGTGTTTTGTCACAAATTTAACAAAGGGGGAGATTGTAAGTGATATGGTCTCATGCTCCTTTGATTGTTAAATTTACTAAAGCCAAAACCACAATCTGTTTCTTGTGTAGCCCATTGATATATATGTTCAAGACAATGTAACACATGTACAAGGACAATGCTTCAAGACATGAGCAAGATCTACTTCAAAGAAATGTAAGATCAAGTACATTGTTCACTCCTTTATGCTTCAATGCTCAATGTCTTAAAGCGACATCAAAAGACAAGTGAACTGCTCATACTCAAGACTCAAGGTGAAGTACAACTCAAGTACTACAAAATCAAGCTTCAAAAGATCACAAGTTCATACTTCATTATGTGTCACGATATCAAGCTTCATGAACTTCAAAGATCATCTATCATATGAAGAAAAGAAGGTTCAATGTTCATACGTTATGTTCAAGGTATGAAAGACCTTAGATTGACCTTAGGGTAGGTCATTTCGGATACAAAACTCAAATTGAATCATTTTATAAGTGTTTGGTCTATTCTTAGACTAGTCTTGGACACTGTTCGACTAGTCCTAACATTGGCTCGACCAGTCCAAGAAATTTCAAGACCAGTCCTAAGTTTGTTGCAAATTTTTAAAATTTTTTGTTGAGCCACGACCAGTCCTGGAGACTGCTCAACCGGTCGTGTGAACAGTGCACAACACGTTCTCGACCAGTCCTGCAGCTATGACTCGAACTCCAGCGACTATTTCAGCACCGCACAACCAGTCGTGGAGGTCCCTCGACTGGTCGTGGATGGCCTACGACTAGTTATGAAATGGTTTTATCCGATCACGCTCAAAATTTTAAAAATTTGTTAGCCCTACAACCACTCGTGGTGTCCACAGGACTAGTCATGAACGTGACTTCTGCACTTATAAATAGAGTACGATTTTCAGAGTTTGATATTCAATTCAAGTAAAATCAAGGCATCACTCTAAGAGATAAGTTTGTAAACTTCTTAAGCTATATTGTGCTCATTTAATATTCTCTTTTATTAGCTTTTTATATTTGATTTTGTATTCTGCATTCCAATCTGATTTCAAAGAGGGATTGAAGAGTTCCCACTTCTTGGAATCAGAATCAAATAGAGCTAGCCCAACTTGATTTAATTTAAAATCAATTTAGAATCAAGAACCATTTCAATTGTGAGTGTGGACATTGAAATTCTATTCGAACTTCTACTCTGATTTGGTTCTTCTAGGCTGCAACAAAAGGAGAATATCCAGGTATTTTACATTTGTGTAAATCTTCTATTTTTGGTTTCTTTTAAGATTGAGTCAAAAAATCTCATTGTTTTAGTTATTTGAGGAGATCTAGAAAACGTAGAGTGTAGGGTTTTTTGAATTGTGTAAGCCTATTTGAAAGACATAATTGTGGGGGTTTTAGGTGAACTTGGAAAAACCTGTTTTGATAGTGAACGCTAATATCCACTGTGTGAGGATATTATGAGTGGAGTAGCTGTGTGGCTGTTGTTTAGCAGTTGGTGTACACACAGGTGAACCATTATAATTATTTGTGTTTGGATGTGTGGTTTAGTTTCTATATCTTTTATCATTCATGTTTGTGGGATGTATTTGTGGATGTGAATGTTGTAATCGTTTACATTTCAAGCATTGTGGTGAATGTTGTAATAGCTTATATTTTCTTTTTATTTCTCTTCAGTTTGAGTTTTTGATACACCAACTGTTCTAGTAAGGTTGACCTGCCATAAACCCTTGGTTTTTATGGTGTATGGTTGTCCTTAGAACAACATTGGTATCAACCTCTCAATACTAGAATTTTGAGGTTGCTTTACATTTCCGTATTGTGATTGTTTAAAGTGCTATCTTTCCTTTAATTAATTAAATTCCACTGTTACCATTTTAATTTGGCATAGTCCTTTTCACCCCCCCCCCCCCCCCCCTCTAGGACATATAGCTCGGCCTTTTCATACAATTGTGATTTTAAAGGGCTATCACAAAAAAAAAACCCATCTCTGAGAATTTTTTGGCTATCTCAAAAAAACCAACAAATGAGATTTTCTGGCCATCTCAATAAAATCAAACTATGAAAGCAAAGTATATTTATCTTCTCCTTTGAAGATGTAATAGTCGATGTAGCCGTAGAACCACTTCTCTTATAGTAGGTTGTCTAATGTTCAGTCATATAGACAAGGGTTCAAGGTTCTAGATTGATTTTTAATAGATTCAAACTAAATGCTACTTGTTTGAATTCATTAAGATCTTAAAGAAGGTTATTTATGCTCTTTATAAAATAAGATTCAAAGAATAAGAGATCGAGGAATTAAAATTTTAAAAAAAAGTTATTAAAGATTTATAAATACCACGCAATAGCTTGACAATAATGAGTGCTTTTCTCTCTCTTGTAGAAGGACTTAATAGACCTGAATTGTTAATTTCAGATTAAAAGAAGGCCTCTATTTATAGGGAAAGAAGTTGTTGCTTCGACTTGTCTAAGATAGTCTTTGACTCGTCTAAGAACTGAATTTCGTTTCAACAAAATTTCAAATTTGAGCATAATAAGATAAAACAGATCTTCGACTGGTCGAGGGCCCTATTTGACTAGTCGAGTAAGGTCTTCGACTGGTTCAGGGTGCCTAAAATCTGAACTGATTCAGTTGTTGGACTTCAAGTCAACCAACCCTCGACTGGTCGAAGGCCCATCTTCGACTGGTCGAGCAGTCTGCTCGACTGGTTGAAGAAGTAACAGAAAAATTCATTTTTCTTTAATTTAAACTAGGATTGGTCAAAAAATCCTTAGACTAGTCGAGCCACAACTTAGACTAGTTGAACCTTAGCTTATACTAGTCGAACTTTAGCCTAACATAAGCATAAAAACCCATTTAAGTTATGTTTTGAAAGTACCTAAGCCTAAGGTCTTTCTATGGTTTGTTATACCTGAAATGACTGAACTTTGAAGTACCTTAAACTTCATGGAACTTGTTCTTCTACTTGATTTTTTAATAGAGCTTGAAGTTAAAGATGGAGCTTGATCTTCTACTAGCACTTTAGTAGAACTTGAACTCAATCATCTTGAACTTAGTAGAATTTGAACTTTCCATCTTAATCTTAAACTTTAGTAAAGTCTTGAACTTTAGTAGCGTCTTGAACTTTTCATCTTGACCATCTACTTCATAAACTATTTTGTCTAAACGAAATTTAACAAACAAATGTGTGCTTTATACAATATAACACTTACACTAACCATTAAGTTTTTCCATTTTTAACATATCATCTGACCGTCTATCATATTTGGATTCACCAAATGGGCCACCCAAATATCGAAATAAACTGCTCAGTTCGAAGATCGAAAGATATATGCTACAACTACCTTCTAACTTCTCTATTAGATATATGAAAGCGTTGGTTTAGACCTTGGGTGACATAACCCATTAAAAAGGCATCTTGGTCATTTATAAGCAATCAAGGCCCAAACTAGCGTGATGAAAAGAGCATGAAAAATAAAGAATGCTTGCCAAATTTCAATGCATTCGAATAATGTAGACCGATGTTATGAATGGTGGAAGTTCAAGAAGTAAAATATGGCAAAATCATAAATACTCAATGTCATTAACCTATACCCTTGAATTCTAGATCACATGGTTCTCATGATCCGTTTCATACAAAATTTTATACCATGCCTATTAATCATAAATTAACTACACACATCAAATTTCAGCCCTTAGATCATTGTGAAGACAAATCAGCCCCTTAGCCGTTGATTTTTGTGTCCATTGAGTGATGAAATTTCGTAGGTAATCTAGTTGGATATTTTCCTTCATATGAATGACTTGGACTGTCCATCATATAGACCGAGTGTGAAATGTGAGAACCTACCTTAGTAGGCTTTTGCTTAATCGCGAAGTTATTCGTTGTAGGCTTATCAACTTTTTCTAAATTTGAACCTTCTCATTTACCCACTTTCAACTATCAATCGCAACTCAAACTTGGACCACACTTTGAGCTCATATGACTACGAGATCATACAAAGTTTAAACCCCAATTTATGATCCTACACCATTGAATGTTGATCGCTTTAGAGCCAATTCCTTCCTTTTGGTGCAAAAGGTGAAATTTCAGATTTAGTTTTTTTCTACCATTGATCAACCACCAACTTTCGTCCAACTGTTTTCATATATTAATGTTCACAACCCCAAGTGTAGGGTCATAATGTAGTAATAATCTCGTTGAGACCGAGGTCGAATCCACATGGACTAATCTCGAGTGTATTCTGAATGCAGCTAGAAATAGAACTAGAAGAAGATGTGAATCTAAATATGGAATTAAAGGGAATAATTGTGAAGTGTTTAATTAGAAACTTAAGAATTCAAATGAGGGAACTAGGGTTTCAAGGATCCACTTGTAGCAATCAGGGTGATACTATGCTTGATTTAAGGACACAACTGGAATCAGAGTCCTATCTGTCCAGTTGGAAGATATGGCAATTAAGATCAAATTTGAACTTTCATTGATCTAATTCTCAACGGATGAGAGTTGTGAGGACTGGAAGTGATTCCATCACCTAACCATGCTTAGGAGACAATGGCAAACAATAAGATATACCAATCCCACAATCAATCATAAGAGAATTATGAAGATTAGAAAGGATTCCATCATCCAACCATGCCCAAGGAATGATGGTGAACAACAGGATTTCTTAATCTCACAATCTCAAAGCATGAAAAGAAAACACTCAAAGCTATTGTAGATCTATTGTAATTTGAGTAACAATAAACCATTAAAAACTGAAAGTATTCCTTAAATATCAAATGAAAATCAAAGAGAGTTCAATATAAATATGAATCAAAGCAATAGAAACATCTCATCACGCTACAAGCTTCACCTCTTAGCCCTAGCTAAGACGTTTAGCTAACCATAGACATGATTGGATCTAAAACGTTAGAAGAAAGCATGAAAAACTAAGGAAGAAAGAAGAAAAATTTTTGGCGACGGCTCTCCGCCCTTGTGCTTCACTCCACCAAACCTTGGATGATGCCCAGGGATGCCCTGGGGACTCTTATTTATAGTTGTGTAATACGTCCTTTTGCAACAACTTGGAAAAATCCAGAAATCGCCTCAAATTTACACACTACACTTAACTTTACGCAACTCTACATAAATAGTTCGATGTCGAAGGTGACTTTTATATGTGCTTTTTCACGCTATTGTAACTTCATCCGGACTGTGTAACCTCCTATGTCATTGAACCTACCTTTGATGTCATTGAAGGTGTCTTCGATGTCATCAAGCGTTGTTCGAGGAATCGATAATGCGTCCAAAATAGTTCAGAGAGTTAAGCCAATTTCTCCAATAAATTCGATGTCATCGAAGAGTCCTTCGATGTCATCGAGCAGGTCTTCGATATCATTAAGGAGACCTTCGAGTAATCGAACATTGTGCCCAATATGTTTAGCGAGTTTTGCCGAAAATCCACAGAAATTTTGATGTCATTGAACTAACTTTGTTGTCATTGAGCAAGGCTTCGAGTCATCGAAAAACATCGTCAATTTGTCCAGCGACCAACTCAATTTTCATTTATAAATTCGATGTCATCGACCCGTAGTTAATGTCATCGAATGGTAGCTTCGATGTCATCGAATGGTGATCATTGACACAGTCAATGTGAATTCTACACTTGTTCTTTTAACTTTGTTTCTTCTCTGCTTGTTTTTTTTTTAGATCTTGGGACCTTGAAGTCTTCAATCTTTGTCTCTTAAGATCCATTCTTTGCCATAGTGATCTTTGAGTGTCAAATCTATGCTTTTAGCACCTTTTCCAATCCAAGCTCTTAAATTCACCTTGCAACATAAACATGAGTAAAATAAGACATTAAACAGTATCATATTCATAAAATCAAGATATAATTGGGGGATAATATGCAATATTTGACCCTTAACACAATCCCCAACAAGCATTTTACTAGTCTCGAGCAAAGTATGCGAGGAATAAATATCAATGCTCAATGTCCAAAACCTCTTTAGGAAAACAATCTTTGTTTACTCAAGTATGAAAGGGTAGAAATAAGATATGAAAGTAAGATTTTGCAAACATAGAGCCGAATCACATAAGCAACCAATCAAGTAAATTCTTTGTCCATTAAATCAAAGAATAATTTGCATATCAAGTTTTTCAACATGCTTAGTGAAAATCACCTTACTTCTCGTACGAATTATCTTTTCATCATACTAGCCATGCTCATCACTTTAAGACTGGTTTGAAACTCAAGTACTAATTCCGAACTTATTCCCTTGTCCTTCTTTTCTTGTTTTTGAATTTATAACGACAATCAATTTTCATTCTTTATTTTTGCATTCATTTCCAGTCTTTTCATTTGTTGATCTCCTGTTTTTTAACTGGTTCTTTTCTTCTTTTAAGGTGGATCAAATTCTCTAGACTTGATTGTCGCAATCTATCAATGATTCACATACTAACAATCAGAACTCCTAGCATGTCTTATCAAAGAAAAATTGAAGTGTCTTATGATTTAGATTAACATGATATTCAAATTTCTTCTTAATCAATTGAGCACTAAAACTTAGGAGATAGATTACTTAAATGATCAAACTCCAAAAATCCAAAATTCAATCTCTATCTTATCATAATCAAAGCATTCTTAAGTACACAAGTCATCGCTTCCCAAACAGATTTCAACTTGAAACATTGAAAATTTTAAAAAAATTTCTTAAAACTGAGAAAAGACTGATTAGTTTACCTAATCCCCCATCCTCAAACTAAAAATCTACATTATCCTTAATGTAAAAGAATTAAGCATATCATGCAAAAGAGGCAATGAAAAAAAGGGGAAGTGATGGAAAGGTAATACCTAAAGAAGGAATTCTAAGGCTTTTTATTTCAATGATCTCAGTGTGAAGATGGGTTAGCAAAAGAATTAAACCAACAGAAAGCAAACTATCCTAAATAGCGGAAAGCAAACTATCCTAAATTGCAGGAAGAAAACTATCCTAAACAGCGGAAAACAAACTATCCTAAACATCGTAAAGCAAACTATCCTAAACATATATATATATATATATATATATATGTGTGTGTGTGTGTGTGAAAGTAATAAACCTAGTTATACCTCTGTCAGACTAGGAGGTCAATCCTGGTAAACAGGATCAATTAGAGGTATGGACATGTCATCTAAATCAAATTTTTCAACAAATGGCTTTAATCGATGTCCATTCACTTTGAAAATATTACCATTGTTTGGATTCTGAATGTCAATGGCCCCATGAGGATAAACATTAGTAATTGTGAAAGGGCCAATCCAACGAGATCGGAGTTTACCTGGAAAAAGATGTAAGCGAGAATTATACAAAAGGACTTTCTGACTTGGTGTGAATGATTTTTGAAGAATGTGTTAGTCATGAAACACCTTCATTTTTTCCTTGTAAAGTCTTGAGTTCTCATATGCATCGTTCCGGATCTGTTTATGTTCATTCAACTGAAGTTTACGTAGCGAACCAGCATTGTCCAAATTGAAGTTCAAATTTTTAATAGCCCAGTAGGTCCTATGTTCCAACTCCACAGGAAAGTGGTAAGCCTTCTCATAGACAAGTCTAAAGGGAGGCATTCTAATAGGGGTCTTAAATGCAGTACGGTAAGCCCATAAAGCATCGGTCAAGCAGATTGACCAATCCTTACGGTTAGGGTTAACCATTTTTTTGAAAATATGTTTAATTTCTTTATGGGAAATCTCAACTTGCCCACTTGTTTATGGGTGGTATGGAGTACTCACTTTGTGGGAGATGCTATATTTCTTCATTAAGTTCGCAAATGACCAATTACAAAAATGTGAACCTCCATCACTAATGATGGCTCGAGAAGTTCCAAACTGGGAAAGGATGTTCTCTTTTAAGAATTTAATGGCCGTCTGATGATCATTATTCTGACATGGGATTGCTTTAACCCATATAGTGAAATAGTCTACTGCGAGCAATATATATAAATTTTCAAAAGATTGGGGGAATGGTCCCATGAAATCGATGCCCCAGTAATCAAATGCTTCAATGATCAGAACAGGGTTCAAGGGCATCATATTTAGATGGGACAATGCTCTCAATTTTAATGCTCACAAGCTTTACAAAACTTATGAGTGTCCTTGAACATAATGGGCCAGTAAAAGCCACACTGCAAAATTTTGGCCGTGGTCTTTTTCGTAGAAAAGTGACCACCACAGGCCTGAGAATGACAGAAGGGGATGACACTTTAGTATTCATTGGCTGGCAGATATCTCCTTAAGATTTGGTCTGGGTAATATTTGAACAAATATGGAGCATCCTAAAAGAATTCACATACTCTGGTGAAGAATTTCTTCTTATCTTGCGCAGTCCAATGTGTTGGCATGAAACCTATAGCACGATAATTAGCAATATCCACAAACTAAGATGAATGGGAGACTTTGAACAATTGTTCATTAGGGAACATGTCATTTATATGTGTCATCTCAAGTGAATCAGAGAGATCAAGGTAGGAAAGGTGGTCAACCACTACATTCTCTACTCCCTTTTTATCTTTTATTTCCAAATCAAATTCTTGGAGTAGGAGGATCCATCTTATCAAGCAGGGCTTAACATCATTCTTAGAAAGAAGATACTTGAGTGATGCATGATCAATGTAGATGATGATCTTGGATTTGATTAAGTAGGACCTAAATTTGTCCAAAGTGAACACTATAGCTAAGAGTTCTTTTTCCGTAGTAGAGTAGTTCACTTGGGCAGGATTTAGAGTTCTAATTGCGTAATGAATAATGTAGAGCTTCTTTTCTTTTCTCTAGCCTAAAACTGCCCCAAGAGCATAGTCAGACGCATCATACATAATTTTAAAAGGAAGGTTCCAGTCAGGTGGCTGCATGATATGTGCAGTGTTTAACATGCTCTTGAGCTTAGAAAAGGCTTCCTGGCATTGCTCAGTCCACTTATATGATACATACTTTTGAAGTAGATTGCATAAAGCCTGAGAGAGGTGACTAAAGTCCTTTATGAATCATCTATAAAATCTGGCGTGTCCTAGGAAGGATCGCACGTGTCACCCCCCAAATTAAGAAACCGGACTCACAAAATTCCCGATCGTTGAATCCGGTGCCGACAGCCTCCGTGGTACCCCATTCTCAGCTCCTAGCATCCATACACCAGATTCCGATCCTAGGATCCTACAAGGAGGATTTTTCAATGTACATTTAACTCGTAATAGGCATAACCACAAGTTTACCCAAATCACAAAGGCAACATCATCATCATATATCCACTAATATAAACATTTGAATACAATGCTGAAAGGAAAATACATATATCGAAAATTAAAGCTCCAGAAGACCGCTGTGAGCCCCATGCTCAACGCTGCTGCAACCTAATGCCACCTACACGCATCTATCATGCATAAGCTTATAGAAAGCTTAGAGGGTGGTGTAAGTGTGTGCACAAAGTAAGTGCCAAGTATTCAATACAATGCCATAATCATACAATATCGGAAATGCTGGCAAGATCATTAATCATACGATATTAGAGTACGGAATGCAGATCATAATGAGCCAACTATCAGATGCCAAGGATGTAATAAAATATGCAAATCTTGACGAGCTACGAATACCATCAACCTCATCTAAGCCATATAAATGCAGAAACATAGTAACCCAAAATGCTAAATGTTGCGAATGCAATGCAATATGCGATGCGAATGAAATGACTAAGCTGGAGTGAAGTTGAGATGATAGTACGTAGTATCACAGGCTATGGGGTCCATCACAAGGGACTTCTATCCAAAGTAGTCCTATACCTAAATTTGGATAGCCAGACTCAATGTGGTAAACCCCTGACCTCAAGTTAATCGCTGCCCCAACCGAAATCCTTGTCATTGTAAAGGTACATAATAATTAGTTACGCACCACCAGCCTGAGTGGATAATGAATAAATGAATGAATGAGTATGCAACTCCTACTCAATAAGTCCACGTATCAGTACCGTACATCTCTGGGATCATCACCGGGGTCTAGTACACTCCAAACCAGATGTCGCCCCATCGCCCACAACCAGGTGAGTGGAAGAGACCTCATTATCGCTTGGCCAGTAGTCATCCAATACCTACCCGGCATGTCGATAGAGGACCTATTTATGAGCTGGTCAAACTCAGCCTAGTTTTGTCCACTACGAATCGGGCGAATAAGGCCACACCCCCTTCTAACCGACTGCAACATAGTGGTAGACACGGCCTATTGGTATTCGGCACTCGGGTGCTCATGTAATCCACTCGGTCTAGACGTTAGAGCATCCTCTGGTACCAAGAGGGTTTAGAGATTTTCACCCATGGCCATCTATGGCGGCTCGATGCTAGTAACAGATTTTCGATGTCCCATTTGACCATCCACGACATGACTGTGGAGGCTACGGCCCTGATGTCACTAGGGCATATAGTAATCATAATCATACAATGTGAGATGCATGAGTCACACAGTCCAATCATGCATCAATCCTGCGCATACCGTGCGCTTGTGTGGGGCAGCTCCGCCTATCAGCGAGTCCCATAAACAACCTGCCCTATGACATATGCAATGGCCAACCATATCTCATAACAAACATGCAGATGATGCGTATGGGCATGTATCATGATGCTATGCTGTCACATACTCATAATCGGTATCGATAACCGGCATTAATAATTGGCTTATCAAAGGGCCTAAGGGACGGTCACAATGAGGACATTTAACCATCATTGCCCATCAATGTGGACATTGTAAGTGCTATGGTTTCTAGCTCCTATTATTGTCAAATTTGGTAGTGCCAAAACCTCTCTTGGAATTTATGTCTTGTGTTGCTCTTTTACATCATGAAGACTTTGCATCAGTTAAGAACAAAGGCCTTTACTTTAAGAAAGGCAAGATTACATGGTCATGTTTGAGTACAACATCAAGTGTGTATTCAATGGTCAAGATTCATAACTCAAGCTCTAAGTCAAGACAAAGTCATTTTACTTTGAACCTCAAGCTCAAGATTCAAGATATTTCAAGTTCAAGCTTCTTCAAGCTACAAATTCAAGTTTGAATGTTTTTCAAAAAGTCATAAGTTCAAGCTTCATTCCATGACAAGATCTCAAGCTTCGTGAACTTCAAAGAACGACTATCAAATGAAGAAAAAGAAGTTTCAATGTTCATACATCATGTTTAAGGTATGAATAACCCTAGATTGACCATAGGGTAGGTCATTTTCAATATATCAATTAAATCATTTTATAAGTGAATAAACTATTTCTCGACTAGTCTTGGACTCTGTTCGACTAGTCCTAGCACTGGCTCGACCAGTCCAAGAAATTCCTCGACTAGTCCTAAGTTTGTTGCAAAATTTTGAAATTTTTTGTTAAGTCACGACCAGTCCTAGAGATTGCTCGACCAGTCATGTGAATAGTGCTCAACTCATTCTCGACCGGTCCTGTAGCTACGACTCAAAGTCCAGCAACTATTTCAGGTTCCACATGACTAGTCGTGGTCAGGTCACAACCAGTCGTGTAGGTCCTTCGACCAGTCGTAAAGGGCCTACGACCAGTCATGGAACGACTTTATCTTATCATGCTCAAAATTTCAAAAATCGTGTTGGTCCTACGACCATTCGTAGTATCCACAGGACCAGTCGTGAATGCGATTTCTTCACTTATAAATAGAGCACGAATTTCAGAGTTTTTCATTGAATTCAAGCTAAATCAATACAGCACGCTGAGAGATAAGTTAGTGTTCTTTTTAAGCTATATGTACTCATTTAATATTCTCTTAAGTTAGCTTTGTTATATTTGGATTTGTATTATATATTCCATTCATATTTGAAGAAGGGATTGAGAATTTGCCCTTTTCTTAGAATCAAAATCAAAGAGAGCTAGCCCAACTTGATTTAATTTAAAATCAATTTAGAACCTAGAACCATTTCATAAGTGAGTTTGGACATTGAACTTCTACGTTGAAATTCTACTCCATTTTTATTTTTCCAGGTGGCATCAAAAATAGAATATCTAGGTATTTTACATTATTGTAAATTTCTGTTTTGGTTTTTGAGATTGTGCCAGAAAATCTCTATTTGGTTTGTCTGAGGTGATCCAGAAAACTTAGACGTGGGGTTTTTTGAATTGTGTAAGCCCACTTGAAAGACACAATTGTGAGGGTTTTAGGTGAACCTAGAAAAACCTATTTTCATAGTGAATGCTAATATCCACTGTGTGAGGATATTAGGAGTGGAGTAGTTGTGTGGCTGTTTTTCTAAACAGTTGATGTATACATAAGCGAACTACTATAATTTTTGGTCTTATGGATTGATTGTTTATTTCTTTTTATGGATGATTGTAATTCCTTTTTACATTGTGGAGAGTGTTGTAATTTCTTTTATGTAAGTGTGGGAATGTTGTAATAGTGTAGATTTCTTTCCTTACTATTTATTTCTTTATTCCTCTATATCAGTTTGAGTTTTTGATACATAAACCGTTCTAGTAAGGTTGAATACTTGATTCTCTTTATTCCTCACTTGGTTTTCTTAGATCTTTACCATGTGAATTCTTTAATCTTGGCCTTCTAAGATCCATCCCTTGCCTTGGTGATTCTTGAGCATCAAACCATGCTTTTAGCACCCTTTTCAATCCAAGCTCTTAAATTCACCTTGCAACATAAACATGAGTAAAATAGAATATTAAGCATTATCATGTTCATAAAACCAAGTAATAAATGGGGTCCAATATGCAATATTTGACCCTCAACACAATCCTTAACCAGCATTTTGCTAGACCCGAGGAAAGTATGCAAAAAATGAACTTTAATGTGCAATGTTCAAACCTTTTTCAGAAAATAATCTTTTTTGTAATCAAGTATGAATGAGTAGACTCAATGATGAGAAAGTGAGATTTTGAAAACCTAGAGTCGAATCACATAAGCAATCAATGAAATAAGTTCTTTATCCATTAAGTCAAAGCATAGTTCGCATATCAAGTTTTTCAATGTGCGCAGTGAAGATCAACTTACTTTTTGTAAGGATACTATCATTACATCATCTTAGCCCTACTCATCACTTTAAGATTGGTTGAAAACTCGAGTACTTATTCTGAACTTATCCCATTTTTCTTTTGCTTTTTCCCAGTTTTTGATTTTATATCGATAGTCATTTATATTCATTCAGTCTTTTCTCTTTTCTTTCTGTTTTTTTTTTCAATCTTTTCACCACACATGACCCTTTTTGTCGATCTCCTATTTTTTAATTGGTTCTTTTCATCTTTTAAGGTGGATAAAATTCTCCAGACATGATTCTCACCATATATTAATGATTCACATACTAACAATAAGAAATTCTAGCATTATTCATAGAAAACAATTTGAACGTGTCTTATGATTTAGATTAACATGATATTCAAACTTCCTCTTAATGAATTGAGTGTAAGAACTTAGGTGATAAATTACTTAGATGACTAGACTTTAGTAATTCAAAATTCAATCGCTATCTTATCATCATATTTAAAACATTCTTAAATATAAACTTATTGCTTTCTAAATAGATAAACATTGAAAAATTTTCAAAAATTTTACAAAATTTGCTCGAAACTGAGAAAACACTGATTAGTTTACCTAATCTCCCACCCTAACCTAAAATCTACATTGTCCTCAATGTAAAAGAAATAAGCATGATTTGCAAAAGAGACAACGTAATTGAAAGAGAAGTGACTCAGCCAAGCCAAACTGAGTTGTGTTGTGTTGGCCAAGTCAGCTATCTGACTCCATGACTCTGTCCAAGTCAGGATCGAGTCAATGCGGTGAACAAGTTTCTTAGCGACTCAGCAAGATTTTTGAGTCGACTCAACGAGTTGTAGAACTATGATTACAATTTACATTATTTTCAAGTTGGACTTGATGGAAATGGCCACTTTGCGTTATGATTGCTAGGAAACATCATTAGTTTTATCACTTCCTCAAATTTGAACCAACGTTTGAAATTCAATTCACTTGTGCATCTAAACTGAGAATGTTACATAGCATTTATGCTCATGATCATCTTTTGGATTTGGATGATTCTAGGTTTCAACAACTCAGATGCACCATGCTGCTCCTTAGGACGAATTCGACTGGCATTGACATCCACCCCTGGATCCAGCCTATGCACAGATAGAAGCAAGTACTTATTTTGGGACAAGTAGCACCCGTCAGACCAAGCAAATGAGATAATTGCTAATGAGATTATTAGAAAACTTAGGTTTTTGAAAAATAATGAAACAGATGCTCCAGTAAGTGCACCAGCACTTGCTCCCTCTCTAGTGTAGTGGGTCATGGCTGTTCCGGAGGCTTCCGCGATCCTTTTAGTTAAATTTTGACGATCATGACGCGTAGACTGTATTTGCGCGCAACCCTGAGTCGTGTCCCATATTCCAGAGTCGGCTCGACCCCGATACTTATACTATTGCGACTGCACCATCACCGCAGTTCCAACGTCATGTCTTGCATACCGATCCGATACCCTGGCAGGGAGATGTGGACCTGTGTTCATTTCGAGAAAAATACCATGCATTTGCAATCCCAATAGAATCTCTACAACATGTCCCATCAATCAATCAATCACCTCATGTCACGTACAAGAGCAACCCCAAAGTCAAGTCTTTCTCACCCTCTCTCTTACATACTCATACATGTCAAGTACATCATTACCTCACATCCATCACTCCATCGCCCATCACCTCTCTCACAACCACCCCCTCTCTCTCTTTCTCTTCACATTTTCCAAGCAATAAAAGAGAAGAAAAGTGGTGGACGTCCAAGCTCCCAAGTGAGAGAAAAGTGTGTTTTATGTGGCCCACTTCCCACCCCAAAATCCTTCATCCTAGCCATTCATTTCTCATCATCTTCTATAAAAAAGAAGCACAAGGAGATCGGCGTTCCATCGGACCAAGAAGATCGAACGGTGGGTGTTTCCATAGGTTTAGATTTCATTTTCTGATGATGGGCTAAGTGAGGCCTACTGATTGATGGCATGGATCTCACTTTGGACCCTAGATGTGGCCGATGGCCCACCTTGATTCTCATGATCATTCCTAGATGGGGCCATTCTCTATGGACCCTATCATAATGTTTATTTTCCTTGCATGGATACGATCATCTAGACCTTGCATTTTGGTGGAGAAAGGATCTCCACCGTTGATTTTGATCGGTGGGCCCATATGTAATGGGGCCCACTTGATGTATGTTGTAAATCATGGAAGGGAGGGCCCATAGGGCCGGGGTCCCTCCATCACTTGATCTGTCTCTTTCCCTCTCTCTTTTTCCTTGATTGTTGGCCCCATGATGTATGTAATGTATCCATGTTGTCCACCTTCGTGAGACCCACTTGATGGACGTGTTGGATATACACCGTCCAAGCCATGTGGACCCTACCCTTTGGTAATGGAAAACACAAATACCAGATTGATCCCATCAAGTGGGCCATGTCCAAGTGGGACCCACCTTGATGAATTGTATATATACGCCATCCGTCCAGTGTCCACGAACGCTGGACGTGGTTGTGAAGTTTGAACAGACAATGGGTGTTCTGACAAAAAAATATAATATTTAAAGGTTTTGGGTGGGCCGCTCATGCAGGCCCTACCTTAATGCAAGGATCAAATCCACTCCATCCATCCTATTTCCTAGATTATTTTAGGTGTTAAGCCGAAAAATGAAACCAATCCGACCTGGCGGGCCATAGCATAGAAAATAGTATTTTTACCGTTGAAATCCACCCTGATGTTTCTATACACCGAAACATGCTCAATATTGGGCTTGTTGGATGTTTTATGGGCTGTAGAATCCAATGGGTGGGGAGGATTCTTCTGATACAGGCCCCACCTATGAAAAACCCCAAAAATACTACTTTTCCCAAAAAAAAATGCAGCAACAAGCGCTGCTGCTATCATCAGTAGCGTCCCACGCTGCTGTGCTCAGGATGGATGTGGGCAGGGACGACTGGTCCTTAGGACACTCGGCCCCCTTAAAAATCAGTCGTACTAGGAGCTCAGGTGGCCCACACGGTAAGGAAATAGTGGTGAATTGAACGTCTGCCATTGAAACCCTTTTGGGTGCCGTAGAAGTTTTGGATCCATATGAAATTGTTTTTCCTTTTCATCTAAGTACGTGTGACCTTATCAACAGATTGGACGGTAGATAAACATTAGGGTGGGCCCCATGTGGGACCCACCTTGATGTATTTATTTTATTTCCACTTCGTCCAACAGCATTTCATCAACACCGTCCATCTAAACGTCCAGCGTTTGGACGCTGGACACGCTAGACTGGCCTGGATATATATACATATATTATATAGTATATATAATATATTATAGTATAATATATATATTATAAAATATAGTATGGTGGGCCCCACATGGGAACCCACCTGTTTTGAGATAAGGTGGGCTGACGTATCAGACATCAGCCCGTTAGGTGGACCCCTCATATAAACCGTCCATTCCTTTGGCGAGCGGTCTTGGGTGGGCCACGTGCGTGGGCCCCACCCTGAGGTATGTGAATCATCCAAACCGTCAATTCATCTGACTTCTGGACATTAGTTGTAACGACCTTGGAATTTCTGTGCTAATCTTTCCTTAAGTAGTTGTTTTGGGGTAATTAGTGCTTTACTCGATTGCTTGTGAAATCCGCATCAATCACTTTAAATTGTATCTGCATGGCTCTAAACGTGTAGATTAGTGAGCGCTAAGTTACTCTGAAATCTGGGATCCATCGCTAAATCCAGTTGTTCTGGGGAATTTTTGGAAGATCTGGATCGGATCTGGACCGCGCGTCGAAAGTCCGATAGCGATGATCTTAGGCTGTTGCGGTCACCGAGTTGGGCTTGATCTTCACCTCGAAAATCAAGTCGATCTGATGTTCTGGGTCGATTTGATTGAGCTCGGAGTGAAGAGTGTGAGAACGGTTGGAATTTATTAAGCTTTTATTGAAATCTGAGTCGTGTCGCTTGCGCGACGATTTTAAGCATTCTGACCGTTGGATTCTGACACAATTTCACCCTCTGATCAGGATGGTTGGCCCAGGCATATCCTAGTGCTTGTGGACTTGATCGAGTTTCCGTGACCGTTGAATTGAGTGTGGTCCGCCATGGCTGATCTGAAGAGCCGGTCGGTATGAAAACTCAGCTTGACCTAGATCCATGGTCAAGGAGCTTAAGTCCGACCTTTCGTGGTTATAGGCCCACCAGAAGTGCTTTGTTGGATCGAGAAAGGCTTACTTTGGTTATAACCTAAGTATACCTTGACCCTGGGGTTATTTCCATCATTTTAAGGCCTATATATAGTCCTTAAACCCTAGCTCTCATTTCCATACGAATTTTCTCTAACCCTAGCTTGGAAAGAGAGTGGAAAAGAGAGAGTTAGTGAGAGAGATTGGTTGGTGATTCATCTTGATTCTTCCTTGTTCTTCTTCATCTTCGAACCTTCACTTTGAATCGTTCCTCTGACAATTCTGAGTTCCCTTGGGGTAAGTTAACCTAACCCTAACCTGTGTTAGAGCTTAGACTAGACTTGGTGTTGTTGTATCTCATTTCTATCCTTATTTTAGGATATTCTAGCGCCGTTGACGAAGACAACTCGTCTAAATCAGCTCGGCGGTTCTTTCTTCGCTTAAGGTACGGACTTTAAGTGTATAGGTTATGGTTTTCAAGGCTCTCAATCCCAGTTAGTGATTTATTCTTGTTATGGATGAGATTTCACATGCCAAATGTTGTGTTTACATTGCTTTCCTGACATGCATGTGCTATATTGAGATTTGTGTATCTAAGTGTATTTATAAAGTACCGTATATGTATAAAATATGCACTTGTGTTTGCCATGATTATTTGTCATGTATGTATGCTAGATGCATGTATGACAACTCCTTGGTAAAAGGAATTGTCTAAGTGCATGTATTTCAACATACATCATGTATGTTGTTCCACGTATGCTAAGTGTTTGTAGAAATGCATGAATGATCTAAGTGTAACTTATTACACTAAATGTGGGCGTTGAGAAATGATTCTCAATACTCCTATTGATGCGCATGATTTCCTTTATGCAGTTACATTCCAAGTTATTTAAATTCAAGCATCTCCTATGCTTACATTTATGTTAAGTTGATATTCTTCAGATGCGTTTGTGCCATGATTTGAGTTATTGTTCCATTACTGTTTTACATTCCATATGAATATCTGTAGTAGTGTAGGATATTTGGGACTATGCCTTAGTCCAGGAGATTGGTAATTGACCCTATATTCGTGGTTGAGATTGCTTTCGCCACGTAGGACGTATTAGACGAACCCGAGCCGTATTAGAGTTAACGGCAGTGGTTTGGCCACACGGAGTGTTTGCGCACTCTATGTCGTTCAATTCAACGTGCGCTCGTGCTAGTCGAGTTCGTCAAGTAACCCGATTGTCCAATGTATGTTAACCATGTATGGACGCTACTGCTTGAATCTAGGGTACCGAACTTACCCAATATAAAACCCATTTAACCTTGGTACTACGATCCGCTAAGACTCATGAGCCGGACATGGTGGTATGGGACACCGTGGTCGAGCTGTCGGCCTACGCTGGGGTGACGAGCCTCCCCGTAGTGACCAGTGAGCAACTTAACTCGTGAGCCGATTATGGTGGTATGGGACACTATATTCGTGCTGTCGGCCTACATTGATTGGTAACGAGCCCTTTGTAGTGACCTCGAGCATACCTGGATACCGCAAGGAGGTGACGAGCCGATCTGTGGTAGTAAGGGCATGAAAGGCGTGCATTGATTGGTGACGAGCCCTTTGCTACGACCTCAACTATATGATCGTATGAGATATCTAGGATTGACGACCCTAGTATGGATCACTGTTTGGATGGTGATATGAGGAAGGTATCTTAGCTTCCCAATCCTGTTGTGTGAAATGGACTAATAACAACTTGGTAATCATATCCATGCACCGCATTTGCATGTGCTTTGTAGATGTGGCGCACTTTGAGGCGATGTCATGCGTAACGTAAGATGAAGACGCTGAGGGTGTACGCGTGAGGGCACGCATCATATTGCATTCATCCTTGCATTAACAAGAGTACGTAGGATTTAATTACTTATCCTGCTTTATCATTACTATTTGATTGAACTGATAACATGTTAACCAGTGCCTTATTGTTCCACTGAGTTGATCACTCACTCCCACGTTTCTGGGGCGGTGTTACACACCCACCAGACTCTGTCTTAGGCCCTGATGTTGCAGATGTGGATGCGACGTTTGAGGCAGAGCGGGAGCTGAATGACGACGAGGCTGCCTTCTCCTATATGCAGTTTTCAGACGGGTTCTAGCGAGCCTCGGTCTGATGCGCGGGATTCCTGGGATATTTTTGGGGACTGAAATGATGTAATTTGATACTTATAATTTTGTTGAATAACACTTTTACACGATCTGGTTGTATATGTAATTCAGGGATTTACACTTGTACACTTTTACTATAAGTCTTCCGCTTGCTTTATTCACTTGTCCCTGAATCATATCTGTGTTTTGGCTTAATCTATTCCATGTTTTATGCACTAATACAGTCAACATACATTCATCACTAAATATGTTGCATAAGTGATGTTTTGGAACTCGGGAGCTGAGTTATGCTCGACCCCCGAATTTCAGGGTGTTACATTAGTCTATTTTTTAAAATATATACATAATAATGTGTATATATATAGGTGTGTGGTGGGCCCCATGTGGGACCTACCTGCTCGACAGACGGGTTGGGATACCCACACCAACCATCTAGGTGTGCGTTGACGTCACCACATTCCATGGGACCCACCATGATGCATTGCGTTGTATCCATGCTGCCAAACCATTTTGAGATATCATTTCATGGTATGGGGCAAAGAATGAGTCAGATCTAAAGTTCAAGTGGACCCTACCATTGGAATAGTGGATAGTGATATCCACCGTTCAAACTTTTAAGGGCCACCGTAGTTTTCAATGAAGCTGATATTTGTTTTCACTTCATCTACTACTATGTTAACTTATGAATAGGTTGGATCTCAAAAATACATAAGGGTGGGCCCGATTGATATACATGAAGCCCATTTGATTCGGCTCATTTGAATCGGCCCATTTGATTCGGCCCGTTGATACGACCCATTTGATGTATTTGGGGCCCATTTGATGAGGCCCGATGTAATGTATTTGGGGCCCATGGGTTGAGGCCCATTGTGATGTATTAGGGCCCATGGGTTGAGGCCCATTGTGATGTATCTGGAGCTCATGGGTAGAGGCCCATTGTGATATATTTGAGGCCCATGGGACGTGATCCATTGTGATATATTTTCAGCCCATTTGGTAAGGCCCATTGTGATGTATTCCCAGCCCATATGATGAGGCCCATTGTGATGTATTTCTGACCCATTTGGCAAGGCCCATTGGTGGGCCCATTTGATATACATGAGGCCCATTGGTGCAGCCCACATAACGTGGCCCATGTGATGTGGCCCACTTGGCATATGAGGGCCCATTTGATGTATTTGTGGCCCGTCCGTTGAGGCCCATCTTGATGTTTTGTGGCCTGTCCATTGAGGCCCATTTGATCTTTGGAGGCCCATGGGTCGAGGCCCAATGGGATGTACATAAGGTTCATTGCAATGTGTGATTCCACCACGGTTTATGTAATAATGTTTATGACGGGCTATGCCTTGGGAGCAATGATGATTTGATGTCCACATTGTAGGAATAATGTTGGTTAAATGTCCGCATTATAACTCTCCCTAGGGCCCATTGATAGGCCCATACTTGTTATGTGTAGGCCATCTAAGCCCATCTTTGTTGTGAGGATAGTTCATCACCTTATAACATGCTTAGTATAATTTCATGACTCATGCCCATACGCATCATATGTATGCTTGATATGAGTAATGACTGATCATAGCATATGCCATTGGGCAAACCATTCACAAAACTCCTTATGAGATGGAGTGCCCCACATTATCATGCGGTACACGCAGGATTGCTGCATGACTGGACGGTGTGACTCATACATCTTGCATATGTGTGGCATGATCATTGTTCGCCCTAGCGAGATCAGGGTCGTGGCCTCCACAGGCACATCGTGGATGGCCAGATGGGACACCGAAAATACTTGGTTCTAGCATTGTGGGCACTTAGGATGTCCTTGGGTGAAAGTCCTAGAACCTCCGAGGCTAGGAGACGCCCCAACATCTAGACCGAGTGGAACATGAGCGCCCAAGTGCCGAATACCAGTAGGCCGCGTCTCCCACTGTGTCGTGGTCGGTTGGGAGGGGGTGTGGCCTTATCTGCCCGAGTGAGGGGTTATAAGCTAGGCTGAGTTTGACCAGCTCACAAATGGGTCTGTTATCAATGAGCCGGGTAAGTATTGGCAGATTACTGGTCAGGTGGATAGTGTGGTCTCTTCCACTCACTAGGCTGTGCGGCTAGGGAGGCAGCAGTCAGTGTGGAGTGTAATAGACCCCAGTGATTCCTCAGAGAGGAACATACTAATTTTTGGACTTGATATGAGGACTGACATGATATTATGACACCCCGTCACTATTGCACATGTGCGCGGGTGCACGTGGGCGGACGTTGATGTGGGAGGGTGTGATGTGGGCGGGGCTGAGGCCTGGGCGAGCTACCAGTGGTTGGCAGGCTACTATGCTGGCAGGCTACTGAGCAGGAGTTGCATACTTATTCATTCATCCATTCACTATCCACTTGGGCTGGTGGTGCATAACTATTTATTACATGTACCTTCGCAATGACTAGGATTTCGGTTGGGGCACGTGACTAACCTGAGATCAGGAGTTTACCACATTTTGTTTGACTATCCAAATTTAGGCATGAGACTGGTTTGGATAGAATTCCCTTGTGATGGACCCCATAGCCTGTGATACTACATACGATCATCCCGACTTCACTCCAGCTTAGTCATTTCATTCGCATCACATATTGCATGTCATCCATGGCATATGGCATTTTGGATTGCTACGTTTCTGTACTTACATGGCTTAGAAGGACTTGTCAGGATTCGCATATTACATTGCATCTGTAGTATATGATATTTGGCTCATTATGATCTATATTGCATACCCTGATATTATATGACTCATGGACTTACCAGTATATTTCCGCTTACTCTGATATTATATGATTCATGATCTTGTCAGTATTTCCTCTTATTCCGATGATGTATGATTTATGACATTGTATTGGATACTTGGCACTTATCTTGTGCACACACTTTCACCACCCTCTAAGCTTTTTATAAGCTTATGCGCGATAGATGCGTGCAGGTGATGTTAGGATGCAGCCGATCTGAGGAAGGAGCGTGCGGTGGAGCTTTTGGAGTTTTCTTTGATATCTTTATATTGTATTTCCATTTCAGCATTGTACTCGAATAATTATATTAGTGGATATGTGATGATGATGTTGCTCTTGTAATTTGGTTATACTTGTGGTTATGCTTCTTACGAGATAAATGTATATTGGAAAATCCTCCTTGTAGGATCCCAGGATCCGAATCTGGCGCATGCACACTGGGAGCTGAGAATGGGGTACTACGGAGGCTGTCGGCACCGGATTCGGCAAATCGGGAATTTTGTCAACCCGGTTTCTGAGTTTGGGGCGTGACACTAATGAAGGGATTTTGAAGCTTTTTCCAAAGGATCTCAGCATGAAGGTGGGTTAGCACAAGAGTTAAACCAACAAAAAGAAAAGTATCCTAAACAGCATAAAGTTGAGTATCCTAAACATAACATGAAATCAATAAACCTAACTATACCTCCGTCAGACTAGGAGGTCAATCCTGGTAAACAGAATCAATTAGAGGTATGGACATATCATCTGAATCAAATTTCTCAACAAATGGCTTTAATTGATGTCCATTTACTTTGAATTCATTACCATTATTTAGATTCTTTATCTCGATAGCCCCATGAGGATAAACAGTAGTAATAGTGAAAGGGTCGGTCCAACGAGATCGGAGCTTACTCGAAAAGAGATGTAACCGAGAATTGTACATGAGGACTTTCTGAACTAGTGTGAATGATTTTCGAAGAATGTGTTGATCATGAAACACCTTCATCCTGTCCTTGTAAATTCTTGAGTTCTGTATGCATCGTTCCGGATTTCTTCAAGTTCATTTAACTGAAGTTTACGTAGTAAGCCAGTGTTGTCCAAATTGAAATTAAAATTTTTAATAGCCTAGTAGGCCCTATGTTCCAACTCCACAGGCAAGTGGCATGGCTTCCCATAGACAAGTCTAAAGGGAGACATTTCAATAGGGGTTTTAAATGCGGTACGGTAAGCCCATAGAGCATCGGTCAATCAGATTGACCAATCCTTACAGTCAGGGTTAACCGTCTTTTCCAAGATGTGTTTGATTTTCCTATTAAAAATCTCAACTTGCCCACTTGTTTGTGGGTGGTATGGAGTGCTCACTTTATGGGGAGATGCCATATTTTTTCATTAAGTTCGCGAATGGCCTATTACAAAAATGTGACCCCCCATCACTAATGATGGCTCAAGGTGTTCCGAACAGGGAAAGGATGTTCTCTTTTAAAAACTTAATGACTGTTTGATGGTCATTATTTTGGCATGGAATCACTTCGACCCATTTAGTGATATGTCTATTGCCAGCAAAATATATAGATTTCCAAGGGATTGGGGGAATGGTCCCATGAAATCAATCTCCCAACAATTAAATGCTTCAATGATCAGCATGGGGCTCAAGGGCATCATATTTCAACGGGACAATGGTTCTAATTTCTGACAACGCTCACAAGGTTTGTAAAACTCATGAGTATCCCTAAACATAGTGGGCCAATAAAAGCCACACTGCAGAATCTTGGTCGTGGTCTTTTAAGCAGAAAAGTGACCACCACAAGCTTGTGAGTGACAAAAGGAGATGACACTTTGGTGTTCATTGTTTGCCACACATCTCCTTAAGATTTGGTTTGGAAAATATTTAAACAAATAAGGATCATCCCAAAAGAATTTGCGTACCTCGGTGAAAAATTTCTTCTTATCTTGCACAGTCTAATGTGTCGGCGTGAAACCTGTGGCAAGATAATTAGCAATATCAGCAAACTAAGGTGAATGAGAGACTTTGAACAGTTCTTCATCAGGGAACATATCATTGATATGTGTTGTCTCAAGGGAATTAGGGAGATCAAGGTGGGAAAGATGGTCAGCTATTGTAAGTGCTATGTTGTAATTCTAGCACCCGGTATTGTCAAATTTTCTTGTGCCAAACCACTTGGAGTCAGTATCTTATTATGATAAGATAGAAAGTTCACCTTCAAGTCATCGTCAACTCTTCTATATTTTCAAGTTGAAGAACATTGCCAAAGATTGAACACAAGCTTAAGTATAAGGACAGAAATTCAAAGCTCAAGTTAAAGTTCAAGACCACCGCTTTAAGTCTTAAGAACACAAGCACTAGCTCTTGCTCAAGTTCAAGACTAAAAGACCAAGCTTCATGTACTTCAAGATAATTGAGTTATCGAAGCGATCGATGTTTTGATGTTTCAAACTCACATTTAAGGTATGAATGACCCTGGATTGACCATAGGTTAGGTCATGTTAATTGCATATTAAAGTTGGGTCATTGTATACGTTTATAGGCTTTTCTTTGACTAGTCCTAGTCATTGTTTGACTAGTCCAGGCACTAGCTCGACAAGTCTAAGGAGTTTTTCAACCAGTCTAAGATTTATTGAGAATTATTGAGAATTTTTAGTTGTGGCTCGATCAGTCGTGCACACTGCTTGACCAGTCAAGTGAACAGTCTCGACTAGTCGAACAAGGCTCGACTCGAACTCTAGCAAAGAGATTTTTACCCACTCGACCAGTCAAGCAGGCCACTTGACTAGTCGAGTAATGGGTTTATCTTATCACACCAGAATTTTTAAAAATTGTTTGGTGCTTTAACGAGTCAAACCGAACCTTAGAGTAGTCGAGGGAACAAAATTTCTGCCTATAAATTAAGGACGTTTCCCAGAATTATTCATCAATTCCAAGCCTAATCAAGCCATCACTCTGAGAGATAAGTCCCTGCAATTGTGAAGCTATTACTTATTTATTTTAGATTCTTTTATAGCTTTTTATAGTTGATTTTGAGATCTCTTTATTCAATTCTATTCTATTAAAAAGGGAATTTTGATTTACCCTTTTGAGATCAAAATCAAATCAAGCTAGCCCTAGGTTGATTTAATTTAAAAATCATTTAGACTTAGAACCCTTTCATTTATGAGATTGGACATTGAATATCTACGTCTACATCGAATTGGTTCTACTGGGCTACATCGGAAGAAGAATCTTCAGATAAGTACAATTTCATTTTCTGTATTTTTGGTTTGTGAGATTCAGCTAGGAAAATCTCATCGTGGGGTTTTTGTGATTGTGTAAGCCCATTTGAAAAACACAATTGTGAAGGTTTTAAGGTGAACCTTGGAAAACCTTATTTCTTACTAAAAGGTAACATCCCGTGGGTGTGGATATTGGGAGTGGAGTAGTTGTGTGGATGTTTGCAAACAGTTGGTGTACACACACGAACCACTATAATTCTCGGAGTTTGGATGATGGTTGTGATGTATGTGTGGTGCTAAATGTTGTAATTTACTTTATGCACTTGTGATGAATGTTGTAAAATTTAGTTTATTTCCTTCGCCTCATTCTCAGTTTGAGTTTTTGATTCTTACCAACGTTCTAGACATCAGGTTGCCCTACCATAAACCTTGGTTTTTGGTGACAGGTTGTCCTTAGAACTCAGTTTGTTTCAACCTCTCAAGACCACTGCATATGAGGTTGCTATTTTATTGTGCTATCTTTCTTTGAATTTCGCATTTATTTTTTATTTGGCATAGTCCTATTCACCTCCCTTCTAGGACTTAGAGCTCGGCCTTTTCAAGTGGTATCAAAGCCTAATAGCTCATTCATTTAGATTCATTTCCTGAGCCAAGCGATCTTGAGCTTTTAATATGTTAAATTTTGATAGCCTCTCTATTACTAAGCCTCCACCTTTTGATGGCTCCAATTATGCTTATTGGAAAGCCAGGATGAGGATCTTTTTGAGGTCCATCGATGAGAGCGTGTGGCAAGCCACAGTGAGTAGATAAAACCCACCCACGTCTGAAGTTCTAGGCACTGATGGAACTAAGTCTGTTAAAGTTACACATTATTCATGGACCACTCTTCAGAAAAATGAGAGTAGTGCCAATGCTAAAGCTTTAAATGCAATCACTTGAGCACTATCACCAGATGAATTCAAAAGAATTATATGTTGTGATACTGCAAAGCAAGCCTGGGATATCTTAGAAATGACACATAAGGGTATGACTATCATCAAAAGGTCAAAACTTCAAATCCTCACCACTAGGTTTGAGGAAATACATATGGAAGAAAGTGAAACATTCATGGACTTCTATACTAAATTGAATGACATAGTCAACTCAATGTGGGGTCTTGGAGATATCATTCTAGAAAGTAAAGTTTGTGCAAAGAAACTGAGCTCATTGCCTGAAAGGTTCAATTCTAAGGTGACTGCCATTCAGGAACTCGTGACATGGATAATATGAGGGTTAAAGAGCTTGTCGGTTCTTTACAAACCTATCAATTAAATTTCAAGGCTCCTAAAGGTTACTCCATAGCTCTTAAGTCATCTAAATGTATTTCTCAAGATAATACAAGTAATTCTGATTGTGAAAATTCAAAGGATGATATGACACTATTAGCCAAGAAGTTTTATAAGATTTTCAAAAGCAAAAAGAGAGTTGATTTTCAAAAACCTTCTAAGAAGAAAAAGAATAAATCTAAAAATTAGAAATCTCTTAAAGACAACTAATGCTTCAACTGCCGTGAGTACGGACATTTGGCAAACAAGTGTCCAAAGAGGGACTGTAAGTGTTATGGTCTCATTCTCCTTTGGTTGTCAAATTTTGTTGTGCCAAAACCTCTATCTGTGTCTTGTATTTGTATGTTGATATATATATGTTCAAGACATGACATCACAATGCTTCAAGTCAAGTATGGTGATCGACTTCAAGAAATGCAAGGTCATGTATTTTGTCCTCTTCTATAAGCATCAATGTTCAGAGCTACATCGATAAGAAGAGTGTTTGTTCAAGACTCAAGTGCATTTCAAGACTTAAGTGCAACTCAAGATGAAGTTTAATTTCAAGCTGTAGAAGATCTCAAGATCAAGCTACATCAAGTAGAGATCTCAAGCTTCATAAGGTTCAAAGGTCAACCTTCATCTGAAAGAATGAAGTTTCAATGTTCATACTTCATGTCCCAGGTATGAATGACCTTAGATTGACCTTAGGGTAGGTCATTTTGTATACATAATTCAAACTGAATCTGTTTTTATGAATTTGGTCTGTTCTAGGACTAGTTTGGACCTTGTTCGACTAGTCCTAGCACTGGTTTGACCAGTCCAAGAAATTCCATGACCAGTCCTAAGTTGTTGCAATTTTTCAGAATTTTTTGGTTATTCTACAACCAGTTCTCGAGACTGTTCGACCAGTCGTAGGAATGGTCACGACTCGTCCTTCAACCAGTCCTAGATCTATGACTCAAACTACAACAACTAATCCTGGTTTCTTATGACTAGTCCTGAGTCAGATATGACCGGTCGTAGGTGGTCTAAGACTAGTCGTAGAACGATTTTCTAAGATCGGGCTCAAAAATTCAAAATGTCGTTGGTTCTACGACCAGTCGAAGGGTTCCCAAGACCAGTTGTAGATGAGATTTTTGCATCTATAAATTGAACACGAATTTCAGAAACCCAATTCAAGAAAATTCAAGGCTCCACTCTGAGATAAGTTTGTGTACATTTTAAGCTACATTGTGCATATTTAATATTCTCTTTTATTAGCTTTTCTTATTTGATTTTGTTCCTATATTCCAATCTTATTTGAAAAGAGGAATTGTTGTATTCTGTCTTCTTGGAATCAAAATCTAATAGAGCTATGCCCAATTTGGTTTAATTTAAAATCAATTAAAACCTAGAACCATTTTAAAGTGAGTATTGGACATTGAACTTCTACTCCGATTGGTTCTACCGGCTTGCTACAGAAGGAGAAATCCAGGTATTTTACATGTGTAAATCTTCTATTCTTTTTGGTTTTCTTTTGAGATTTGCCAGAAAAATCTCATTGTGTTGGTTATCTAAGGAGAGCCAAAAAACTCAGAAAGTGGGTTTTTGGATTGTGTAAGCCTAAGTTAAAAAGACACAATTGTGAAGGTTTTCGATGAACCTGTGAAACCTATTTTGATAGTGAACACTGATATCCCACTACGTGAAAAATGGAAAAAGTCTCTAAAATTGCTTGGTTTAAAGACACTTTAGAGACGGCCGTAAACCGTCTCTAAAATTTTAGACGGCCCTTGACCATCCTTAATATTATCTTAAAATTTTGAAAGTCCACAAATCATTTAAGACGGTCGTTGACCATCTTATATGGGTCATCTGAGATGGTCATTGGCCATCCGCATTAGAGACGGTCCTTGACCGTCTTATATGCGGTCATCTGAGACGGTCATTGGCCGTCTATATTAGAGACGGTCATAGGCTGTCTTTTACTTGTAATCTGCGACTGTCAAAGACCATCTCTATTAGAGACGGTCCTTAGCTGTCTTATAGCCCTGTTAAAGACCGTCTCTATTAGAGACTGTCAAAGACCATCTCTATTAGAGACGGTCCTAAACCGTCTTATAGCCCTATCAAAGACCGTCTCTAATGCTAAGGTCAAAAATTAAGAAGCTTAAAAAAATTATGAATTTAAAAAAAAAAAAGTAGTTAAGAAGCTTAGAAAAATAATTAACAATGTTTAAGAAAATTTTAAATTTTGAAAAAAAAAAACTGTAATTTTATAAAAATCTAGATTTTGAAAAAAAAAAATTAAGAACTTTGAATAATGTTAATAATTTTGAAAGAAAAAATTCGATAAAAAATGATATTTTGAAAAAGAAAATAAAAAAAAATTAAACAAAATTGTGAAAAAATTGACAAATTGTAAAAAATATATATTTTTTAAAAAAGAAAACTAAATTTTGTAAAAAAATTGTTAAATTTATTTATAATAAAAATGATATTTAGTTAAAAGAGTAAAAAAAATATACATTTTGAAAAAAAATGTTAAATTTATTTGTGAAAAATAAAATTACTAAATTATTAGGCATATCCACTAATTGAACCTTTAATCATTTTTGGACAATCTAATCAGTTCAAATTGAAGAGTAAATAACTTCAGATGTTTAAATCAAATTTCACTGAAATTGTTGATTAATCTTGCATGCCCAATATCTTTCTCATATGTAGCCTGATTGAGGCGAGTAACGAGTCAAATTGAGAGTATTGATAGTAAAATAGAGTGAATGGACTAGACATGTAAAATGGGCCAAATATTCTGGTTAAAATTGTGACCCAACTTACTGACCTGGTGAGAACCTAAGAATTGATGTTAGTAAGTTTTGTGGGCCCCCTCATGATGTGTGTTGAACATCAACACCGTGGATTTAATGTGTCCCCTTTAGGTTATGAGATATCTCAAAAATCATTGGTAAATGAAACTCAAGTGGGCCATACCATTTAAAACTATGTGAAGACATCCTAAATAATATAAAAGCACTTGGTGAGGCCCACATGAGTTTTGGATGCGGTTGAAACTTGGTTTGACCCCTCATCCAAGTGGGACACACATAATGAGTGGGTTGGATATGTGAATCACATTTAGGCAGGTGCAATATATGATTATGAATGTTTAAGGAAACCTTTCTCCACTACATTTAAGTGAGTTACTCGTTACCTTTACCAGAGTAAACTCTGTGGGGTTCACCGTTATTTATTTATTTTATCCACTCCATTCATCCATGTTAACAGATAATTTGAGGTATAAAGAACAAAAAGGAAGCATATCCAAAGCTCAAGTGGACCACACCATAGGAAATAGTGTGATTGAACCTCTACCATTTAAAATTTCTTGGAGGCCATAGAAGTTTTGGATCAAGCTGATGTTTGTGTTTTCTATTCATTTATATATTTTTGATATTATGAACAACCTTTAACTATTTTTGGACAATCTGATTAGTCCGAACATGAAGAGTAAATAACTTCAGATGTTTAAATCAAAATTCACTCAAATTGTTGATCAATCTTGTTTGCCCAATATCTTTCTCATATGTAGTATGATCGAGGCGAGTAACTAGTCAAATTGAGGGTAATGATCAGTAAAATAGAGTGAATGGACGGTGTCGATATACATAAAATATATCAAGGTGGGCCTTACACGGTTAGAGTAACACCCATGAAAGAGTTACTTAAATAGTGAAATGGTACTATAAGAGGTCACCTCATGGGAACTTCCCATGAGGTTAATCTATGCGCCCCACCATGATGTGTGTAGAACATCAACGCCATGCATTTGATGTGTCCCCTTTAAGTCCAAAAATCAATTGTATACGAAACTCAGGTGGGCCATAGCATCTAAAACTATGCGAAGACATCCCTAAAACATATAAAAGCATTTGGTGGGGCCCACATGAGTTTTAGATGTGTATGAAACTTGGGTTGACTCCTCATCCAAGTGAGACACACATAATGAATGGGCTGGATCTATGAACCACATCTAGGTGGGCATAATAAATGATTATGAATGTTTTAATGGGAGGGTAACCCTCTTAACTATAGTCTGTGGTGTGGCCCACCCAAGTCATGGATTGACTTTATTTTTAAGCTCGTGGCCCACCATGGAATGGTGCATCTGACTGATGGGGCAGATTCAAAGTTCAAGTGGACCCACCATAGAAAAGAGTGGGATAGTGACACCCACTATTGAAACCTTCTTAGGGCCCGCCGCGATGTTTATTTGAGATCCAACCTACTTATAAGTTAATACAGACATGGATGTGGTTGAAACTTGGTCTGACCCCTCATTTAAGTGGGACACGGGATATGTGAATCACATTTAGGCAAGCCCAATATATGATTATGAATGTTTTAAGGAAACCCTTCTCTACTACATTTAGGTGAGTTACTCGTTACTCTTACCAGAGTAATTAAACTCTGTGGGGTCCACTGTTATTTATTTATTTTATCCACTCCATTCATCCATGTTAACAGATAATTTGAATGGACCAGAAATGTAAAATGGGTCAAATATTCTAGTTAAAATTGTGACCCAACTTATTGACACCCTGAGACTCTAGGAATTAATGTTAGTAAGTTTTGTAAGGCTCATCATGATGTGTGTCAAACATCAACATCGTGCATTTGATAGAAGTTTTGGATCAAGTTGATGTTTATGTTTACCCTTCATTCATATCTTTTTGATATTATGAACATGTTGGATGACAAACATTACTGTGGACCCAAGGAAGGTATCAACGGTGGAAATCATTATTCCACATTGTTTTGTGTGGCATGGTCCACTTGAGTTTTGGATTTACCGAAAATTTGAGATCAACACACACGTTCATCCATTTTTCGAGATCATTTTATAGAATTATCTAAAAAATGAATCATATTCAAAGATTAAATGGACCACACCACAAATAAGGGGAACAGATTGGCTACTCCCCCTACACCATCCAATGGCTGGTGGTTGGTCTTGTGTGGGCCCCACCATGATTTATGACCCCACGACCATTTTTTTTTTTTTTACTTTTGAACCAGTTGGATTTCAAATAAACATTACGATGGGCCTTAGGATAGTTTCAATGGTGGGAATCACCCTCCCCTTGTTTTCTGTGGTGGGGTCCACTACAGATTTTTATCTGTCTCATTCTTTAGCTCATGACTTAAAATGATATCTCAAAATGGATGGACGGTGTGGATATAACAAATACATCATAACTTTATATATATATATATATATATATATATATGAAAAAGGTTCTATATGTCCAGCTCATGGGAACTCCCCATGAGGTCGAGCTGTGTGGGCCCCACCATGACGTGTGTCGTAAATCAACACTGTGCATTTGATGGGTCCCCTTCAAATTATGGAATATCCCAAAAATCAGCCATATACAGAACTTTGGTGGGCCATACCATCTAAAATCATGTGAAGACATGTCTAAAACATATAAAAGCACTTGGTGGGGCCCCACCTCAAATTTGGATGCGTCTGAAACTTGGTATGACCCCTCATCCAAGTGGCACACACATAATGGATTGGCTAGATTTGTGAACCACATCTATGTGGGCCCAAAAAATAATTATGAATGTTTTAATGGAGGGTAACCCCTCTCGACTTTTGTGTTTGGTGGTCCGTGGGCCCCACCATGATGTATGTGTTTCATCCATGCCGTCCATCTATTTTTATAGATCATTTTATGATATTACAAAAAAAATGAATTATATCCCAATCTTGAGTGGACCACATTACAGGAAAAAGTGTTGAATGAATGTTAGCCATTAACAAATTTTTAGGAGCCATGAAGGTATTGGATCAAGCTAATTTTTGTTTTTTACCTTCATCTGGGCCTTTATGACCAAACCAACAGATTCAATGTCAGATAAACAGTACAGTGGGCCTTAGGAGGATTTAAATGATGGATATCCAATCACTATTGTTTTCCTGTGGTGTGGTCCACCTAAGATTTATATCCCTCTTATTTTTAGGACGAAGGCCTAAAATGATCTTTAAAAATGGATGAACGGATTAGATGAAACACATACATCATCGTGGGGCCCACAGACCACCGAACAACAGCCACAGGGCTGGTTTCAGGGGGAGTAGCCAATCCGTCCACCCCAAAAACTATCCCGCGCGCGCTCACTACCCGAAAACCCTAAATCCCTCTTTGCCTCTCTCTCTCTCTTTATCTAATCCACGTCCAGAGACACCCTAATCCGTGGGCTCTCTCGCGGCCTCCTCTCTCTCCCTCTCTCTCTCGCACCCTCTCCTCTCTCTCTCTCTCTGTCACACCCTGTCCCTCCTCCCTCTCTCTCTGTCTCTCTTTCTCTCTCTTTCTCTATCCACCACAGATCTACTATTGCCGAACGCCCTACCCACGCACGCCCTCTCTCTCTCTCTCTCTAAAGCTCGGTTGAAGGCTAGCTCATTCATCATAACGAGGTATCTCTCTCAATCTCTCTCTCTCTCTCAATCTCTCTCAATCTCAATACCGATTTAGGGATTTAGCAATTTGTGGATTCCTGATTCGACGTGGACCCTCATTTAGGGATTTGGGGACTTAGCAATTTGTGGATTCCTGATTCGATGTGGACCCTCGTTTAGGGATTTGGGGATTTTGGGGATTTTAGGGCTTACAAATTTCAATGTGGACCCCGAACCGGGGATTGGTGAGTTTTTTTATTTGAAAAACTTCATCGATTTGTTGTGGTAAGTAAGCTATTGAGGTTGAAGATCAGGCTCGAACAAGCCTTGTAATTGTCCATAAAAATCCAAAAACTGTTTGCTACGTCGATTGCCTTGAGGCCAATGTTCTTCTGGGAATGAAGAAGCACTTGTTGACATCCTTTGATCTCTGGCACTGCAGATCTCATTGTTGTCCCCAACATTATTTATTTCTTTTGATCTGTTTGACAATTGCTTAAGCTTAGTTATGTTGGTTAGCATGAGGAGGTGATTATAAATAGTAACTATTGCTTAAGTTTACAATAGCATCATCACAAAGTTCAGCTTTATCTGCAATACAGAGTTCACATCATTTTTTATCAGAGTTTCTTAATTGAAACTATAAAGGATGCTTAATTTGTTATATTTTACTACATCTTGAAATGCAATTATATCTGGCCCCTGCCCTTGCTGCTAGCTCCTTCACCAGGCTGATTTTGCTTCTCTTTTCATGTTTTTCTTGGGTTCGCATGAACCAACAAGGTGCAAAATAGAGGAAGTTCCTTGTTTGTCACAGACAGGAATTTTAGCCTCAAGATAAAATTATGGTTGGAGTTGAAAGTCAGTCTATTGCATAGTATTACATAGTAGTGAATAAACAATATATTATGGTTCCTTTTAGTTTTTGCTGATTCTGATTTTTCTGTAGCTGATAAATTAACCTAGGCTATCATCTTACTCCCATATATTTGGCTTTTGGCACATCCTGTGTTCTTCTTTTTCTCTATTAGTTACTTAGACCATCAAATGTTGATTTTCTTTCATTATTTAGTTTTTGGTGTATGTGATTGTCTGCATTACTGTAAGTTACTATTCATTTTACCGTTTTTGGAACCCACACAAATGATCTTAGCTCGCTTAAGTTCATCACAGAAAACTTGCCACCAATGCTTGTTACTAAAACTTAAGTTACTGATGAGTATAATCCAATGATTGATTCTCTTTGGTGGTGAAAACTCTTTAAGTACTTGAGACTGTGTTCCCTACTTCTCAGCTCCCTCTTGATCTAGCATATATGGAAACATGGCCACTTTGATTGCAGTAATTTCAGCCTAAGAGGAGACATGCAGTTTCAGTTTCTTTTATATTAGATTTTTTTTGTTTGTTTGTTTCATTATTTCTCTTTTTTCCCTTTTTGTTTGGACAATTGGGAATTGTTAGAGAAATTGGGCTTCCTCTTATATCTTCTTCTGTTATCCGATTTCATAAACACTTACATATAACATGTGTTGATACTCTATGATCTTAGTGAAAGTTTAAAGTGCAAGGCAAACTCACTTGCTCGGCAAATGCTATATATAGGCTTTTTTGGTTTATAGGAAAGAATAATGTATTGATGTAGTACTTTGTGGACTATTATGTTTTTTTTATTCTTGGAAGATAATTTCAACATGCAATACTATGTATACCTTTGTGGTGCCGCTGAAGTTCATATACTGTGCAATAGTTGACTGCAAGTCATTAGATTTTCCTAGATTTGGGGGGTTCCCGTACAGTGGCAATTTGGTAATTTTGGAGTCCTTGGTTAGGGTTTGGGCAAAAAGTACGAGTGCTGGCGCTGACGCTTCGGAGTTCGAACTCATTCTTTTGAAAAATAGAAAAATGAGAATATTAGTAAATATGTTCTCAAATCCCAAAACCTATAACTACAACCTAAACCTTAACCTAAACCTATAACTTATAACCTAAGCCTATAACCTAAACTCAATTCCCTAAACTTTAACCTACAACCTAACCTAAACCTATACTTATAACCTAAACCTATTCTCAAATCCCAAAACCTATAACCTAAACCTTAACCTAGACCTATAACTTATAACCTATAACCTGAACCTATAACCTAAACTCAATTCCCTAAACCGTAACCAGTAACCTAACCTAAACTTATACTTATAACCTAAACCTATTCTCAAATCCCAAAACCTATAACTATAACCTAAACCTTAACCAAAAACCTATAACCTAACCTAAACCTAAACCTATAACCTTAACCTAAACCTAAACCTATAACCTTAACCTTAACCTAAACCTATAACCTAAACCTAAACTTATAACCTAAACCTATTCTCAAATCCCTAAACCTATAACCTAAACATAAACCTAAACCTAAACCTAAACCTAAACCTATAACGTATAACCTATAACCTAAACCTATTCTCAAATCCCTAAACCTATAACCTAAACCTAAACCTATAACCTATAACCTAAACTTGAAAACCCAAACCTAAACCCGATCCTAATCCCGAACCTGATATCAATTTCCTAAAACTAAACCTTAACCTATTCTAAATTCCCTAAACCTATAGCTTATAACCTAAACCTAAACCTAAACCTAAACCTAAACCTAAACCTATAACCTTAACCTAAACCAAAACCTATGACCTAAAACCTTAACCTATAACCTATAACCTAAACTTATAACCTATAACCTAACCTTAACCTAAACCTAAAACCTAAACCTTAACCTATAACCTAAAACCTAAACCTAAACCTAAAACCTAAATGTATGCTCAAATCCCTAAACATAAACCTACACCTAATCCTAATCTCAACTCCCTAACCTAAATCTAAACCTAAACTAGAAAACCCAAACCTAAACCCGATCCCGTTACCGAACCCGACATCGATTTCCTAAAACTAAACCTTAACCTATTCTAAATTCCCTAAACCTATAGATTATAACCTAAACCTAAACCTTAACCTAAACCTAAACCTAAACCTATAACCTTAACCTAAACCAAAACCTATGACCTAAAACCTTAACCTATAACCTATAACCTAAACTTATAACCTATAACCTAACCTTAACCTAAACCTAAAACCTAAACCTTAACCTATAACCTAAAACCTAAACCTAAACCTAAAACCTAAATGTATGCTCAAATCCCTAAACATAAACCTACACATAATCCTAATCTCAACTCCCTAACCTAAATGTAAACCTAAACTAGAAAACCCAAACCTAAACCCGATCCCGTTACCGAACCCGACATCGATTTCCTAAAACTAAACCTTAACCTATTCTAAATTCCCTAAACCTATAGATTATAACCTAAACCTAAACCTTAACCTAAACCTAAACCTAAACCTAAACCTAAACCTATAACCTTAACCTAAACCAAAACCTATGACCTAAAACCTTAACTTATAACCTATAACCTAAACTTATAACCTATAACCTAACCTTAACCTAAACCTAAAACCTAAACCTTAACTTATAACCTAAAACCTAAACCTAAACCTAAAACCTAAATGTATTCTCAAATCCCTAAACCTAAACCTAGACCTAATCCTAATCTTAACTCCCTAACCTAAACCCAAACCTAAACTTGAAAACCCAAACCTAAACCCGATCCCGAGCCCGAACCCAATTTCCTAAACCTAAACCTTAACCTATTCTCAATTCCCTAAACCTATAGCTTATAACCTAAACCTAAACCTTAACCTAAACCTAAACCTAAACCTATAACCTAAACCTAAACCAAAACCTATGACCTAAAACCTTAACCTATAACTTATAAACTAAACTTATAACCTATAACCTAACCTTAACCTAAACCTAAAAAAACCTTAACCTATAACTTAAACCCTAAACCTAAACCTAAAACCTAAATGTATTCTCAAATCCCTAAACCTAGGCCTAGACCTAATCCTAATCTCAACTCCCTAACCTAAACCTAAACCTAAACTTGAAAACCCAAACCTAAACCCGATCTCGATCCCGATCCCGATCCCAAACCCGATATCGATCTCCTAAAACTAAACCTTAACCTATTCTAAATTCCCTAAACATATAGCTTATAACCTAAAGCTAAAGCTAAAGCTAAAGCTAAAGCTAAACCTAAACCTAAACCTATAACCTTAACCTAAACCAAAACCTATGACCTAAAACCTTAACCTATAACCTATAACCTAAACTTATAACCTATAACCTAACCTTAACCTAAACCTAAAACCTAAACCTAAACCTAAAACCTAAATGTATTATCAAATCCCTAAACCTAAACCTACACCTAATCCTAATCTCAACTCCCTAACCTAAACCCAAACCTAAACTTGAAAACCCAAACCTAAACCCAATCCCGAGCCCGAACCCGATTTCCTAAACCTAAACCTTAACCTATTCTCAATTCCCTAAACCTATAACTTATAACCTAAACCTAAACCTTAGCCTAAACCTAAACCTAAACCTTAACCTAAACCTATAACCTTAACCTAAACCAAAACCTATGACCTAAAACCGTAACCTATAACTTATAACCTAAACATATAACCTATAACCTAACCTTAACCTAAACCTAAAACCTAAACCTTAACCTATAACTTAAAACCCTAACGTAAACCTAAAACCTAAATTGTATTCTTAAATCCCTAAACCTAAACCTACACCTAATCCTAATCTCAACTCTCTAACCTAAACCTAAACTTAAACTTAAAAACCCAAACCTAAACCCGATCCCGAACCCGAACCCGATTTCCTAAACCTAAACCTTAACCTATTCTCAATTCCCTAAACCTATAGCTTATAACCTAAACCTAAACCTTAACCTAAACCTAAACCTAAACCTATAACCTTAACCTAAACCAAAACCTATGACCTAAAACCTTAACCTAAACCAAAACCTATGACTTAAAACCTTAACCTATAACCTATAACCTAAACTTATAACCTATAACCTAACCTTAACCTAAACCTAAAACCTAAACCTTAACATATAACTTATAACCTAAACCTAAACCTAAAACCTAAATGTATTCTCAAATCCCTAAACCTAAACCTAAAACCTAAATGTATTCTCAAATCCCTAAACCTAAACCTACACCTAATCCTAATTTCAACTCCCTAACCTAAACATAAACCTAAATTTGAAAACCCAAACCTAAACCTGATCCCAAACCCGAACCCGATTTTTTAAACCTTAACCTATTCTCAATTCCCTAAACCTATAGCTTATAACCTAAACCTAAACCTAAACCTTAACCTAAACCTATAACCTAAACCTAAACCTAAAACCTAAATGTATTCTCAAATCCTTAAACCTAAACCTACACCTAATCCTAATCTCAACTCCCTAACCTAAACCTAAACCTAAACTTGAAAACCCAAACCTAAACCCGATCCCGAACCCTCTTGTTGCAGTGCGAGATGTAACAAGAATATGCATTGATTGTGTATTTGAATTTTTTTTAATGCACCAACCAGAAATGATTTGAGACGACGTTCAATGATACTTTGTTAAATATGAAATTTATGACCTTTAGTAACTTGGTTAATTAAAAAGAACTACGTAGTGGCTTGATCCCAATCTGAGTTTTTGGGTATGTAGGCAGCCGTTCGTAATGTACTAGAATATTGATGCAGCCACAAATCTTTTTTCTCCTTTGAATTGTAACAAACTGTATCGGTTGCATTTTTCTCTGTCATACAGGTTGTGGCTATCAAAGTTATAATATCACCTCCTTATAGGGAAACATTTAATGATGTGTACAGGTAAATTCATTTTTTCTTATTCCTTATATTGTTTCCCAGTTATATTTGTATTAGTTTCAGTGTACAGGTAGCAATAGAAAGTGTTGGTCGATTGTGGCTTATAGATAAAGGGATGAGTAACCAATAATACGAATATGGGAGGCCTTCCCCAAGTATTCAGATGCTTTTAGATATAATTATGTTATTTTTAAATGTATTAGCTCAAAATTGATGGAGCAGACCCGGATGTGCGTCGGAGCTATCCGGATGTTGAGCGGGGGTCCTTGGAAGGTGGGAACCGCTGTTAAGACTATGATGAAGCTGTCCATTTTCTATGGATAGCATTGGAGTGGCCTGACCATTTGGACAGGCCATGTTTATATATTTACTCGAAATTGATGGAGCAGGCCCGGATGTGCGTCGGAGCTATCCGGATGTTGAGTGGGGGTCCCTAGAAGATGGGAACTGCTGTTATGACCATGATGAAGCTATCCATTTCCTATGGATAGCATTGGAAGGGCTTGGCCAATTGGAGCAGGCCGTGTTTATATCTGCATTTGTAGGGACCACAACCTTAACCTATAACCTAAACCTATTCTCAAATCCCAAAACCTATAACTACAACCTAAACCTATAACCTAAACCTATAAACTATAACCTAAACCTATAACCTACAACCTAACCTAAACCTATACTTATAACCTAAACCTATTCTCAAACCCCAAAACCTATAACCTAAACCCATAACCTGTAACCTATAACCTGAACCTATAACCTAAAATCAATTCCATAAACCTTAACCTATAACCTAACCTAAACCTATACTTATAACCTAAACCTACTCTCAAATTCCAAAACCTATAACTATAACCTAAACCTTGACCAAAAACCTATAACTTAACCTAAACCTAAACCTATAACCTTAACCTAAACCTAAACCTATAACCTTAACCTTAACATATAACCTTAACCTAAACCTAAACCTAAACCTATTCTCAAATCCCTAAACCTAAACCTAAACCTATTCTCAAATCCCTAAACCTTTAATGTAACGACCTTGGAATTTTTTGTGCTAATCTTTCCTTAAGTAGTTGTTTTTGGGGTAATTAGCGCTATACTTGATTGCTTGTGAAATTCGCATCAATCACTTTAAATTGTATCTGCATGGGTCTAAACTTGTAGATTAGTTAGCGCTACGTTACTCTGAAACCTTGGATCCATCGCTAAATCCAGTTGTTCTGGGGAATTTTGGGAAGATCTGGATCGGACCTGGACCACGCGTCGAAAGTCTGATGGCGATGATCTTAGGCTGTTGCGGTCACCGAGTTGGGCTTGACTATCACCTCGAAAATCAAGTCCATGTGATGTTCTGGGTCGATTTGCTTGAGTTCGGAGTGAAGAGTGTGAGAACGGTTGGATATTTAATATGTTTTTATGAAATCTGAGTCGTGTCGCTTACGCGACAATTTTAAGCCATTTAACCGTTGGATTCTGACCCAATTTCACCCTCTGATCAGGATAGGTGGCCCAGGCATACCCTAGTGCTTGTGGACCTGATCGAGATTCCGTGACCGTTGAATTGTGTGTGGTCCGCCACGGCTGATCTAAAGAGCCGGTCGGTACGAAAACTCAGCTTGACCTAGATCCATGGTCAAGGAGCTTAAGTCCAACCTTTTGTAGTTATAGGCCCACTAGAAGTGCTTCGTTGGATCGAGAGAGGCATGCTTTGGTTATAACCTAAGTATACCTTGTCCCTGGGGTTATTTTCATCAAGAATAGGCCTATTTATAGTCCTTAAACCCTAGCCCTCTTTTCCATACGAATTTTCTCTAACCCTAGCTTGGAAAGAGAGTGGAAAAGAGAGAGAAAGTGAGAGAGATAAGTTGGTGAATCATCTTGGATTCTTCCTTGTTCTTCTTCATCTTTGAACCTTCACTTTGAATCGTTCTTCTGACGATTCTGAGTTCTTTTGGGGTAAGTTAACCTAACCCTAACCTGTGTTAGAGCTTAGATTAGTCTTGGTGTTGTTGTATCTCATTTCTATCCTTGTTTTAGGGTATCCTATCGCCGTTGACGAAGACAACTCGTCTAAATCAGTTCCGTAGTTCTTTCTTTGCTTAAGGTGCGGACTTTAAGTGTATAGGTTATGGTTTTCAAGGCTTTCAATGGCAGTGAATGATTTATTCTTGTTATGGATGAGATTCTGCATGCCAAATGTCGTATTTACGTTGTTTTCCTAATATGCATGTGTTATATTGAGATTTATGTATTCTATGCGTATGTATAAAGTATACCGTATATGTATAAAATATGCACCTGTGGTTGCTATGATTATTTGTCATGTATGTATGCTTGATGCATGTATGACAACTCCTTGGTAAAAGGAATTGCCTAAATGCATGTATCTCGACATACGTCATGTATGTTGTTCCATGTATGCTAAGTGTTTGTAGAAATGCATGAATGATCTAAAGTGTAATTTCTTACACTAAATGTGAGCGTCGAGAAGTGATTTTCAACACCCCATTGATGCGCATGATTTCCTTTATGCAGTTACATTCCAAGTTATTTAAATTCAAGCATCTCCTATGCTTACATTTATGTTAAGTTGATATTCTTCAGATGCGTATGTACCATGATTGGAGTTATTGTTCCATTATTGTTTTACATTCCATATGAATATCTGCTATAGTATAAGGTGTTTGGGACTATGCCTTAGTCCAGGAAATCGGTAATTGACCCTATATTCGTGGTTGAGATCGCTTTCGCCACGTAAGACGTATTAGACGAACCCGAGCCGTATTAGAGTTGTCGGCAGTGGTTTGGCCACGCGGAGTGTTTACGCACTCTATGTCATTCAATTCAACGTGCGCTCTTGCTAGTCGAGTTCATCAAGTAACCCGATTGTCCGATATATGTTCACCATGTATTGGACGCTACTGTTTGAATCTAGGGTACCGAACTCACCAGTGAAATCCTATTAACTATGGTACTTGATCCGCTAAGACTCATGAGCCGGATATGGTGGTATGGGACACCGTGGTCGAGCTGTCGGCCTACGCTAGGGTGACGAGCCTCCGCGTAGTGACCAGTGAGCAACTGAACTAGTGAGCCGATTATGGTGGTATGGGACACTATATTCGTGCTGTCGGCCTACATTGATTGGTGACGAGCCCTTTGTAGTGACCTCGAGCATACCTGGATACCGCAAGGAGGTGACGAGCCGATCTGTGGTAGTAAGGGCATGAAAGGCGTGCATTGATTGGTGACGAGCCCTTTGCTACGACCTCAAACATATGATCATATAGATGTCTAGGATTGACGACCCTAGAATGGATCACTGTTTGGATGGTGACACGAGGAAGGTATCTTAGCTTCCCAATCCTGCTGTATGAAAATGGACTAATAACAACTTGGTAATCATATCCATGCACCGCATTTGCATGTGCTTTGTAGATGTGGCGCACTTTGAGGCGATATCATGCGTAACGTAAGATGAAGATGCTGAGGGTGTACGCGTGAGGGCACGCATCATATTGCATACATCCTTACAGATGTGGATGCGACTTCTGAGGCAGAGCGGGAGCTGGATGATGATGAGGCTGCCTTCTCTTATATGCAGTTTTCAGACGGGTTCTAGCGAGTCTCGGTCTGATGTGCGGAATTATGGGATTATTTTTGGAAATTTGAATGATGTAATTTGATACTTGTAATTTTGTTAATAACACTTTCATACGACCTGGTTGTATATGGACTTGTGGATTTACGACACATATTTTTCTATAAGCTTCGCCCAATTTATCCCGTCATATCTCGCACTATTCCATGTTTTATGACTAATACAAACATACATCCATCATTAAATATATTGCATAAGTGATGTTTTGGAACCCGAGAGCTGAGTTATGCCATGATTTGGATTAAACCGGACTGGGTTATGGTCACACACCGCACGTTGTCGCCACTTTAGTGTATTTGGGTGCGGGTGTATTGTAGATTTGTTTCCTGAAACCCTTCGCCGAGATCGAGTCTCAGCGGGACCTCTATGCAGGGGAACCACATCATTCAGACCATGGGGGACCAGGAGGGCCTCCCGTCGCCGGATAGAGATAGGAGGATCGCTTGTTGACCTCTCCACGAGTTGTCGCTAATAGTTGTGTGGAAGCTTCACCATCTTCCTATTTCTCTCTTTCTCTCATTTCTCATGGCCCTCTTTGAGTTGTGACGGCCATCTTTTCCATTTCTTCCCTTCTTTCCTTGAAGGGGAAGAAGAGAGCGCCCGTGGTGTCCGCCACGCGCGAGTTCCAGACGACGCGGGACCTCGATCCTCGAGCTCATGTGCGGAGCTATCCATGGAGTCTATGAAGGCCGTAGAGTCCTTTTTGAGGCTCATGTTGATCCGCGGCTCTTTGGTGAGTTCTTCTTGTTGGAGCACCTAGAAGGGGCTGGTTAGGGTCCCTTGTTTGAAGGCGAGTATCGCACGAATGCTAGCACTGTTTGGGCCTTTTATGCCAACATTCTGGAGCCTTCGCTGGAGCCTCTGCAGTTCAAGATTCCTTGTGGTAGCGGTCATGTGGGTATCGTCGATGTTGCTTTGATATCCCACCTCTTGAGAGTGCCACTTGGTGAAGTGCATGCCAGTGAGAAGAATGTGGACAGTGTGCGTGAGAGGGATCGTCGCACCCGATCCTTGTGTGGTCGTCTGGTTGAATGGCAGCCGAATAGGAGTCTTCTGGCTTCCTACATGACGGACGACTTCCGTTTGCTTCACCACATATTTACGTTCAATGTATACCCAAGGTGGAACAATCGCAGTGAGTGTACGCGCCTAATGGTGGATTTTCTATATCAGGTGGGGCAGGAAGCGAAGTTGTGTGTGCCGATGTACGTCCTGCGCCAGATTATTCTCATCGCTCATTCGAGTAGAAGGACCGAGTCGCTTCCCTTTGGCCGCCTCGTTTGCAAGATTGCACATGAGTTTGGCTATAGGCTTGGAGCTGAGAAGCCAGTTCCTGTTCGTTATATCAATTTGAGGACTCTTAAGCTGATGGAGGTTAGTTTTGGTCGGCTTACCTCAGAGGGTGAGGCTGAGTCTGAGAGCGGTGATGAAGAGAGTTATGCTGAAGGTGGTGCGGAGTCCGAGGAAGAAACAGAGCAAGACGAGGAAGAGATTGAGGCACAGGATTCAAGTGATTGCTCTCCTCCTGTGGCGCCAGAGCAGGGCGCAGAGCGGACTGCCAGAGATGCCCGTCTTACACGGCTTGAAGAAGGGCAGGCTGCTTTACACCAGGAGATGGTTGATCTTCGAGGCCTTGTTAAACATAAGCTTAAGAAGATGTCTCGGACTTTGAAGTCTATCCTGTGTTGCTTGCAGTATAAGGGTGCTCCGCCTCCATCTCCTGATTCCAACGAGTAACTGTCGTCGTGGCCATCTTTGCTTTGTTGTGTTTTTCTTTCTGTGTGCAGCCGTTGTTGGCTTGTAGTTGGAGTGTTGTAGTGTTGTAGTTGTGGTAGCTGTTTGTGGTTGTTGTAGTTGCTGTGGTTGTTTGAAGTGTTAGATGTTGTTGTTTTCATGCTTTCCTAGTCGTGATTCATGTATTGCTGCACTACTTGTATTGCGACGATTTTGTTTAATGGAATGCATATTGTTTGGCTGAATCGGCGTTAGTTAGTACGCCGGTAGTTCAGGAGTTTGAAGATGTGTTTGAGTCGATTCCTGGATTACCTCCTCAGCGTAAGATTGATTTTGCTATCGATCTTATGCCTGGTGCGGCGCCCATTTCTTTACCCACCTATCGTATGCCTCCGAGTGAAATGGAGGAGTTGAGGAAGCAGATAGATGGTTTGCTGGAATTGGGTTTTATTCGGCCCAGTGTGTCTCCTTGGGGAGCACCTGTTTTGTTTGTGAAGAAGAAGGATGGTTCCTTGCGATTGTGTATTGATTATCGCAGGTTAAATTTGGTAACTGTGAAGAATAAGTACCCTTTGCCCAGGATTGATGATCTGTTTGATCAGTTGAAGGGGGCACGGTACTTTTCGAAGGTTGATCTGTAGTCAGGGTATCATCAGTTGCGCGTCAAGGATGGGGACGTGTAGAAGACCGCTTTTAGGACTAGCTTCGGTCATTATGAGTTCCTTGTGATGTCGTTCGGTCTGACGAATGCACCGGCCGTGTTCATGGATCTGATGAACAAGGTGTTTCGGCCATTCCTGTTTCGATTCGTCATTGTCTTTATTGATGACATCTTGGTTTATTCGGCGAGCCGGGCAGAGCACGAGGAGCACTTAAGAGCAATTTTGGATACTCTTAGGGAGCATCAGCTCTTCGCACAGTTCAAGAAGTGTGATTTCTGGAAAGGGGAGGTCAAGTTCCTGGGACATGTGGTGTCCAAGGAAGGAATAGCCGTCGACCTTGCCAAGGTAGCTGCAGCCCGGTTCGATTACTGAGGTAAGGAGTTTTCTGGGTCTTGCAGGCTATTATCGACGCTTTATTCAGGACTTCTCGAAGATTGCCAGACCGTTGTCGCAGCTGACACAGAAAGATTTGAAGTTTGCTTAGAATGAGCAGGCGGAGTTAGCTTTTCAGGAGCTGAAGGACAAGTTGACGTCCACCCCTGTGCTAGTATTGCCAAAGCAAGGGGTTAAGTATATTATATATACTGACGCCTCTCGCGTTGGTCTGGGTTGTGTTCTTATGCAGAAGGACAGGGTGATTGCTTATGTTTCGCGTCAGTTGAAGAAACACGAAGAGAATTACCCTACGCACGACCTGGAATTGGCAGCTGTCATCTTCGCATTAAAGCTTTGGAGACATTACCTCTATGGTGAGGAGTTCGAGCTCTTTTGCGACCACAAGAGCCTTAAGTATATTTTCACGCAGCGTGATTTGAATATGAGGTAGTGCAGATGGATGGAAACATTGAAGGACTTCAAGTTCGATGTTTCTTACCATCCTGGTAAGGCGAACCTTGTAGCAGATGCATTGAGTCGCAAGAAGGCTTTGGAGTTTACGGCTCTGCTGATGATAGCAGAGTGGGATATGTTGGAGTTCGTGCGCGATTTTGAGCAGAAGCTTACGGTGGTTGAGCCGTATGAGGTTATCGCACACATTCGTGTACAGCCCCTTATCGACGAGAGGATCGTTGCAGCTCAGGCAGATGATGAGCTTTTGGTGAAGATGAGGCAGCCGGTTGGTACAGATGAGAACTCCGACTGGAGTGTTAGTTCTGATGGGGGCCTACGTTTTCGTGGCCGGTTATGTGTTCCTGACATCCCTGACTTGAGACGTGAGGTTCTCGAGCTAGCCCATAGTTCTAAACTTGCGATGCATCCAGGTAGCACGAAGATGTATCAGGATATGAAGAGGTCTTATTGGTGGGACAATATGAAGGTCCAGATTGCTGAATTTGTTTCTCGTTGTCTCACGTGCCAGCAGGTCAAGGCAGAGCATCGCCGACCTCCTGGGTTGTTGCAGCCCATGCCCATAGCTGAATGGAAGTGGGATTTCATCTCTATGGATTTTATTTCTGGGTTGCCGAGAACGAGAAAGGGATTTGACTCTATTTGGGTGATCGTCGATCGATTAACGAAGTCGGCGCATTTCTTACCGATCAGAGTCACTTACTCTGCAGACGAGTTGGCTAGGTTGTATATCAAGGAGATAGTGCGTCTGCATGGAGTTCCCCTGGAGATTGTGTCTGATAGAGACACGCGTTTTACATCTATCTTCTGGACTCGTATCCAGGAAGCAATGGGTGTGAAACTGAAGTTCAGCACCGCATTTCATCCGCAAACAGATGGGCAGACGGAGCGCGTGAATCAAGTCCTGGAAGATATGTTGCGAGCTTGTGTTTTGGATTTCAAAGACAGTTGGGATGATTGTCCTTGCAGAGTTCGCGTATAATAATAGTTTCCAGGCGAGTATCGGCATGGCTCCCTATGAGGCGTTGTATGGTCACCCGTGCAGAGCACCACATTGCTGGGCAGAAATTGGTGAGCGTAGTTTGCTTGGCCCGGAGTTGGTGCAGGTGACTTCAGAGAAGGTTGACATCATTCGACGTCGACTTTTGACAGCGCAGAGCAGGCAGAAGAGTTATGCTGATACGAGGCGTCGACCGCTTGAGTTTGTAGTGGGAGACCATGTGTTTCTGAAGGTCTCTCCTATGAAGGGAGTTTTGCGGTTCGGTAAGAAGGGGAAGCTGACGCCGAGATTTATTGGTCCATTTCAAGTTCTGGATCGAGTGGGAGCGGTAGCATACCGCCTTGCTTTGCCCACACCTCTTGCGGGCGTGCATAACGTATTTCATGTTTCTATGCTGAAGAAGTACGTTCCTGATCCTTCGCATATTATCAGTTGGGAGCAAGTGCAGTTGAGTGAGGATGCCACTTATGTACTGCGATCGACGCGTATTCTCGATAGGAAGGAGCAGGTATTGCGTAACAAGGTTATCCCTCTTGTGAAGGTGCTATGGACGCATCATGGTGTGGAAGAGGCTACTTGGGAATTTGAAACTGAGGTCAGGAAGACCTACCCTCTGATCCTTGAGGCTTATATGAAGGTATGAATTTCGAGGATGAAATTTTCTTTAAGGGGGGGTAGATTGTAACGACCTTGGAATTTTTTGTGCTAATCTTTCCTTAAGTAGTTGTTTTTGGGGTAATTAGCGCTATACTCGATTGCTTGTGAAATTCGCATCAATCACTTTAAATTGTATCTGCATGGCTCTAAACTTGTAGATTAGTTAGCGTTACATTACTCTGAAACCTGGGATCCATCGCTAAATCCAATTGTTCTGGGGAATTTTTGGAAGATCTGAATCGGACCTGGACCGCGCGTCGAAAGTCCGATGGCGATGATCTTAGGCTGTTGCGGTCACCGAGTTGGGCTTGACTATCACCTCGAAAATCAAGTCCATGTGATGTTCTGGGTCGATTTGCTTGAGTTCGGAGTGAAGAGTGTGAGAACGGTTGGATATTTAATATGTTTTTATGAAATCTGAGTCGTGTCGCTTGCGCGACGATTTTAAGCCATCTGACCGTTGGATTCTGACCCAATTTCACCCTCTGATCAGGATAGGTGGCCTAGGCATACCCTAGTGCTTGTGGACCTGATCGAGATTCCGTGACCGTTGAATTGTGTGTGGTCCGCCACGGCTGATCTGAAGAGCCAGTCGGTACGAAAACTCAGCTTGACCTAGATCCATGGTCAAGGAACTTAAGTCCGACCTTTCGTGGTTATAGGCCCACCAGAAGTGCTTCGTTGGATCGAGAGAGGCATGCTTTGGTTATAACCTAAGTATACCTTGTCCCTGGGGTTATTTTCATCAAGAATAGGCCTATTTATAGTCCTTAAACCCTAGCCCTCTTTTCCATACGAATTTTCTCTAACCCTAGCTTGGAAAGAGAGTGGAAAAGAGAGAGAAAGTGAGAGAGATAAGTTGGTGAATCATCTTGGATTCTTCCTTGTTCTTCTTCATCTTTGAACCTTCACTTTGAATCGTTCTTCTGACGATTCTGAGTTCTTTTGGGGTAAGTTAACCTAACCCTAACCTGTGTTAGAGCTTAGATTAGTCTTGGTGTTGTTGTATCTCATTTCTATCCTTGTTTTAGGGTATCCTATCGCCGTTGACGAAGACAACTCGTCTAAATCAGTTCGGTGGTTCTTTCTTTGCTTAAGGTGCGACTTTAAGTGTATAGGTTATGGTTTTCAAGGCTTTCAATGGCAGTGAATGATTTATTCTTGTTATGGATGAGATTTTGCATGCCAAATGTCGTATTTACGTTGCTTTCCTAATATGCATGTGTTATATTGAGATTTGTGTATTCTATGTGTATGTATAAAGTACCGTATACGTATAAAATATGCACCTGTGGTTGCCATGATTATTTGTCATGTATGTATGCTTGATGCATGTATGACAACTCCTTGGTAAAAGGAATTGCCTAAATGCATGTATCTCGACATACGTCATGTATGTTGTTCCATGTATGTTAAGTGTTTGTAAAAATGCATGAATGATCTAAAGTGTAATTTCTTACACTAAATGTGAGCGTTGAGAAGTGATTTTCAACACTCCCATTGATGCGCATGATTTCCTTTATGCAGTTACATTCCAAGTTATTTAAATTCAAGCATCTCCTATGCTTACATTTATGTTAAGTTGATATTCTTCAGATGCGTATGTACCAAGATTGGAGTTATTGTTCCATTATTGTTTTACATTCCATATGAATATCTGCTATAGTATAAGGTGTTTGGGACTATGCCTTAGTCCAGGAAATTGGTAATTGACCCTATATTCGCGGTTGAGATCGCTTTCGCCACGTAAGACGTATTAGACGAACCCGAGCCGTATTAGAGTTGTCGGCAGTGGTTTGGCCACGCGGAGTGTTTGTGTACTCTATGTCATTCAATTCAACGTGCGCTCGTGCTAGTCGAGTTCGTCAAGTAACCCGATTGTCCGATGTATGTTCACCATGTATTGGACGCTACTGTTTGAATCTAGGGTACCGAATTCACCAGTGAAATCCTATTAACTATGGTACTTGATCCGCTAAGACTCATGAGCCGGACATGGTGGTATGGGACATCGTGGTCGAGCTGTCGGCCTACGCTAGGGTGACGAGCCCCCGTAGTGACCAGTGAGCAACTGAACTAGTGAGCCGATTATGGTGGTATGGGACATTATATTCGTGCTGTCGGCCTACATTGATTGGTGACTAGCCCTTTGTAGTGACCTCGAGCATACCTGGATACCGCAAGGAGGTGACGAGCCGATCTGTGGTAGTAAGGGCATGAAAGGCGTGCATTGATTGGTGACGAGCCCTTTGCTACGACCTCAAACATATGATCGTATGAGATGTCTAGGATTGACGACCCTAGAATGGATCACTGTTTGGATGGTGACACGAGGAAGGTATCTTAGCTTCCCAATCCTGCTGTATGAAAATGGACTAATAACAACTTGGTAATCATATCCATGCACCGCATTTGCATGTGCTTTGTAGATGTGGCGCACTTTGAGGCGATATCATGCGTAACATAAGATGAAGACGCTGAAGGTGTACGTGTGAGGGTACGCATATATTGCATACATCCTTGCATTAACAAGAGTACTTAGGATTTATTTAATTTTCTGCTTTATCATTACTGCTTGATTGAACTGATAACATGTTAACCAGTGCCTTATTGTTCCACTGAGTTGATCACTCACTCCCACATTCTGGGGCGGTGTTAAACACCCACCAGACTCTGTCTTAGGCTCTGATGTTGCAGATGTGGATGCGACTTCTGAGGCAGAGCGGGAGCTGGATGATGATGAGGCTGCCTTCTCCTATATGCAGTTTTCAGACGGGTTCTAGCGAGCCTCGGTCTGATGTGTGGGATTATGGGATTATTTTTGGGAATTTGAATGATGTAATTTGATACTTGTAATTTTGTTAATAATACTTTCATACGACCTGGTTGTATATGGACTTCAGGGATTTACACTTGTACACATATTTTTCTATCAGTCTTCCGCTTGCTTTATTCATTTATCCCTGAATCATATCTGTGTTTTGGCTTAATCTATTCCATGTTTTATGCACTAATACAGTCAACATACATCCATCATTAAATATATTGCATAAGTGATGTTTTGGAACTCGGGAGCTGAGTTATGCTCGACCCCCGAATTTCAGGGCGTTACATTTAACCTATAACTTATAACCTATAACCTAAAACTAAAGCTTTAACCTAAACCTAAACCTACACTTATAACCTATAACCTAAACCTATAACCTATAACCCAAACACAAACTCGATCTCGAACTCGAACCTAATTTCCTAAACCAAAACCTTAATGGATTCTCAAATCCCTAAACCTAAACCTACACCTAATCCTAATCTCAACTACCTAACCTAAACCTAAACCTAAACTTGAAAACCCAAATCTAAACCCGATCCCGAACACGAACCCGATTTCCTAAACTTAAACCTTAACCTATTCTCAATTCCCTAAACCAATAGCTTATAACCTAAACCGAAACCTAAACCTATACCTTAACCCAAACCTAAACCTAAACCTATAACCTATAACCTAAACCTAAACCTAAAACCTAAATGTATTCTCAAATCGCTAAACCTAAACCTACACCTAATCCTAATCTCAACTCCCTAAGCTAAACCTAAACTTGAAATTCCAAACTTAAACCTGATCCCGAACCAGAACCCAATTTTCTAAAGCAAAACATTAACCTATTCTCAATTCCCTAAACCTATAGCTTATACCCTAAACCTTAACCTAAACCTAAACCTAAAACCTAAATTGTATTCTCAAATCCCTAAACCTAAACCTACACCTAATCCTAATCTCAACTCCCTAACCTAAACCTAAACCTAAACATGAAAACCCAAACCTAAACCCGATCATGAACCTGAACCCGATTTCCTCAACCTAAACCTTAACCCAAACCTATAACCTATAACCTTAACCTAAACCTAAAACCTAATGTATTCTCAAATCCCTAAACCTACACCTATTCCTAATCTCAACTTCCTAACCTAAACCTAAACCTAAACTTAAAAACCAAACCTAAACCTGATCCCCAACCCGAACCCGATTTCCTAAACCTAAACCTTAACCTATTCTCAATTCCCTAAACCTATAGCTTATAACCTAAACCTATAACCTATAACCTAAACCTAAACCTAAAATCTAATGTATTCTCAAATCCCTAAACCTAAACCTACACCTAATCCTAATCTCAATTCCCTAACCTAAACTTAAACCTAAACTTGAAAACCCAAACCTAAACCCGACCCCGAACCCGAACCCGATTTCCTAAACCTAAACCTTAGCCTATTCTCAATTCCCTAAACCTATAGCTGATAACCTAAACCGAAATCTAAACCTATACCTTAACCTTAACCTAAACCTAAACCTATAACCTATAACCTAAACCTAAACCTAAAACCTAAATGTATTCTTAAATCCCTGAACCTAAACCTACACCTAATCCTAATCTCAACTCCCTAACCTAAACCTAAACCTAAACTTGAAATTCCAAACCTAAACCCGAATCCCGAACCCGAACCCGATTTCCTAAACCTAAACATTAACCTATTCTCAATTCCCTAAACCTATAGCTTATAAACTAAACCTTAACGTAAACCTAAACCTAAACATATAACATAAACCTAAACATAAAACCTAAATTGTATTCTCAAATCCCTAAACCTTAATGTACACCTAATCCTAATCTCAACTCCCTAACCTAAACCTAAACCTAAACTTGAAATTCCAAACCTAAACCCGATCCCGAACTCGAACCTAATTTCCTAAACCTAAACATTAACCCATTCTCAATTCCCTAAACCTATAGCTTATAACCTAAACCTTAACCTAAACCTAAACCTAAACCTAAACCTATAACCTAAACCTAAACCTTAAACCTAAATTGTATTCTCAAATCCCTGAACCTAAACCTACACCTAATCCTAATATCAACTCCCTAACCTAAACCTAAACCTAAACATGAAAAGCCAAACCCAAACCCGATCCTGAAGCTGAACCCGATTTCCTCAACCTAAACCTTAACGTAAACCTAAACCTAAACCTATAACCTATAACCTAAACCTAAAACCTAATGTATTATCAAATCCCTAAACCTAAACCTACACCTAATCCTAATCTCAACTCCCTAACCTAAACCTAAACCTAAACTTGAAAACCCACACATAAACCCGATCCCGAACCCGAACCCGATTTCCTAAACCTAAACCAAAACCTTTTCTCAATTCCCTAAACCTATAGCTTATAACCAAAACCTATACCTTAACCTAAACCTAAACCTAAACCTATAACCTATAACCTAAACCTAAACCTAAAACCTACACCTAATCCTAATCTCAACTCCCTAACCTAAACATAAACTTAAACTTGAAAACCAAAACCTAAGCCCGATACCCAACCCGATTTCCTAAACCTAAACATTAACCTATTCTCAATTCCCTAAACCTATAGCTTATAACTAATGTAAACCTAAACCTAAACCTTAACCTAAACCTAAACCTAAACCTATAACCTAAACCTAAACCTAAAACCTAAATGTATTCTCAAATCCCTAAACCTAAACCTACACCTAATCCTAATCTCAACTCCCTAACCTAAACCTAAACCTAAACTTGAAAACCCAAACCTAAACCCAATCCTGAACCCGAACCCGATTTCCTAAACCTAAACCTTAACCTATTCACAATTCCCTAAACCTATAGCTTACAACTGAAAAGGCCAAGCTATATGTCCTAGGGGGGGGGGGGGGGGGGGGTTGAATAGGACAATGCCAAATAAAACTTATAACAGCGGAAATAAAAAGAAAATGATAGCCAAAGTAAATCACAAAGCAGTAAATTAAAATAACCTCAAAATTCAAATCTTGAGAGGTTGATACAAACGTTGTTCTAAGGACAACCTTACACCAAAAACCAGAGTTTATGGTAGGACAACCTTATTTCTAGAAAGGTCTTTGTATCAAATCTCAAATCGAAGAGGAATACAATAATAAATATAAACTGAATTGAAATAACTTGTAATTAAAAACGTATTGTTCTAGGGACAGCCATACACCATAAAAATGGCAGGGCAACCTTGCTGGAACAACTTTCAAATGAAATTGAAAATCAAGCTTATAAAGGAATAGCAGAAAATAAATTCTAAGCTATTACAACATTCTCACAAAGCTTGAATTAAATAATTACAACATTCATCACCATACATACATCCCACAAAAATTAATTAAAGATTAGAAATATAAATCATTCAACCACAACACAAGGGTTTATAGTGGTTCGCCTGTGTGTTCACCAACTGTTATACAACAGCCACACAAAATGCTACTCCACTCCTAATATCCTCACATAGGGGATATTAGCGTTCACTAAAAATAGGTTTTCCCAGGTTCACCCAAAACCTTTACAATTGTGTCTTTGTATGTGGGCTTACACAATTTTTAAAAAAACCCCACTTCTGAGTTTTCCTGGCTCTCCTTAGAAAACCAATACAACAAGATTTTTCTGGCAAATCTTGAAAGAAACCAAAATAGAAAGGGATTTACAATAAGATGTAAAATACCTGAATATCTCCTTCGTTGTAGCAGCCCGGTAGAACCAAATCAGAGTAGATGATTGAATGTCCAAGTTCAATGTCCAGTACTCGATTACAATGGTTCTAATTCTAATAGATTTTAAATTAAACCAAATAGGGCTTGCCTTAATTGATTTTGATTCCAAAGAAAGGGAATAATAATTCCTCTTTATCAAATCAGATTGGAATAGCAGAAACAAAATCAATTAAAATAAAGCTAAGGAAAGAGAATATTAAATAAGCACACTTAGCTTAGATGGAGCACAGAATTATCTCTCAAAAGTTCGACGAAGATTGGCTTGAATGAATTAATTAAATCGATAATTTCTTCTGAGATTCGTGCACTATTTATAGGTGAGAAGATCGGGTCTTCGATTGGTCTAGAGTGCTTTTCGACTAGTCGAAGCAACAACAGATATTTGAAAAATCCGGCGGGATATGCTCTGACCGTTCTACGACTGGTCGAAGCTTTCCTACGACTGGTCGTAGGTCACCTTCGACTTGTCGTAGGTCCTTCTCCCCCCATAAAACATGAGTATAGCAAAAGAGTGATAACATCACATAGAATAAATATCCAGCATAAATAGAAATAGAATCCAACTTTAAATCAGTCAAGTGCAAAGTTATAAAGTTATTACAGACCAGAAGTCACATAAAAACTAGTCAGAACTAGAACTTGAAGACGGAGCAGGAATAGAGGGATCAAGTTGGTGCATGCCTTTGTTCAAGCGCCTGAGATATTTGCGCATGTACTTGAATTGCAAATCATGAGCAACAGACATGTTTTCCAACTTTACATTTATATTCTCAACTTTACCCTCTAATGCACTCAGACGTGCATCAACAACAGATGGTACAAAATTTGGATCATTAGCCGAGTCAGAATCCAGTTCCTCAAAAATATCATCCATATTAATGTCAACACCAGCTTCTTCAAGACCACCACCACCACCACCACCACCTTGTTCAGGAAGCAGATCCAAGTTCATCTTATTAATATTTGTATTGTTGAAGATCAGATGATGGATTGGTGCTTCATCAATAGGCATATCGACTAACATATGAGTAGCCAATACAGTCATAAAATAGGCAAAAGGAATGTCACTATGACCAGGATGGAGTCAAAACTGAAGAATGAAATGACAGATTAAGGATGGCAAACAAATCTGAGTACCATTGGAAATAGCATGGATAACACGAACCATAAACGAAGTCAAGTCAGATTTATTACCCGAACGAGGATACAGATTAGACACAAAGATTCTGTGGAGAATTCTGTATTTGGGTAACAAATACCTTGCGGGGAGCGCATTCCCTTTTTGAGTCCATTAAACATCCATGTTGCACAAATCTCTAGTGAGCATGCATTTTTCAGACATTGAGGGTTTATCAGTTAAATTATGAATAGGAATACCCTCATCATTCACAAGAATTTTCATAAGGGCTGAAATTAAATGACGATCAACGTCAAAAGGCCCTTCTCTAGTAGAAATTTGAAAAGTTAAATTATCCTGTGAAAATGCACTAATACAAGTAAACATGGATTGGGCAATGGACCGGTATGCAGGCCCACCCCAATGCAATAAGTTAACCCAACCTACAGCTTCAAGCATAGGAAGGATGTCAAAAGGTGCAATATGATTGACATCAACAGGATGTTCAACAATAACATTACGTGATCTAATGTCCCTAACATATGATGGATCATCATTAGGAACAAGAAGATGACGTTTAGAAATAGCGGTCGATCTGGAGGAAGAAGAAGGACCACGTGAAGTAGTTTTTCTACCTCTAGAAGTCATTTGCAACAAGGATTTCAAGATAATAGGAAGTTGCAAAGGATTGAGAAGTGGGTTTGCTCAAAACAGATTTTTCAAAATCTAAACCCCAAATCTCAATGATTTTCAAAATAGAAAGCTTCAAGAGAGAAAAGGAAACAATCTAGACACAAATACACAAGAAAAATGGGATTTGGAACACTAACCTTGAAGAACTTGAAGGATGGGTTCGACAAGTCGAAGTTCGGCTCCAAGGAGAAGAAAGAAGAAATGAGGAAGAAAGTGAAAAATCCCCAATTTGAAGTGAAACCCATGTTCCACGACTGGTCGTGGGTATCTACGACCGGTCGTAGGACGACTGGTCGTGTATACTCACGACTGGTCGAATAAACCCCAAAAATTCAAAATACTTGCAATTTAAACAAAAATTGGAATTTAATCTAGCAAATATATACAATATAATACAAGAAGGCATAAATTATCAATTTAAAATGCACATGCCAAGATCAAATTTCATCTTTTTAAACCTGCTTTTATCGAGAGGTTTTGTGAAAATGTCAGCTCGTTGATCTTCAGTAGGAATATATTCTAGAGATATAACTTTTTCTTCTACTAATTCCCTTATATAATGAAATCTAATGTCAATCTGCTTAGTACGAGAATGCTGAATAGGATTTTTTGAAATATTTATTGCACTGGAATTATCACAATGTAATAACATAGAATCCTGTTTAATTTCATAATCACTTAGCATTCGTTGCATCCAAACAAGCTGTGTACATGCATTACCAGCTGCGATATACTCAGCTTCAGCTGTTGAAAGTGATATAGAATTTTGTTTCTTACTAAACCAGGAAACTAGACAATTTTCAATAAAAAAACAACCACCACTGGTTGATTTTCTATCATCTAGATTACCAGCCCAGTCAGCATCTGAGTACCCAGCTAATTGGACATTGGTTTCATGAGGATACCAGAGACCAAGATTTACAGTACTTGCGACATATCTAATAATTCGCTTGACAGCAATCAAGTGAGATTCTTTTGGATTAGATTGATATCTTGCGCAAATACCTACACTTAGAGAAATATCAGGTCTACTAGCAGTTAAATATAACAAACTACCAATCATACTCCAATAAAGTTTTGAGTCAACATTTTTACCATTAGAGTCTTTTGATAGTTTCAGGGTAGCACTCATAGGAGTATCGAAATTCTTGCCATTCTCAAATCCAAATCTCTTGATTAGATTCAAGGCATACTTAGATTGAGAAATGAATATTCCTTCAGGTCGTTGTTTTACTTGCAATCCAAGGAAATAAGTCAATTCCCCAACCAAGCTCATTTCGAACTGTGATTTCATCAAATCTGCAAACTCAGTAGTCAAGTCAGTACAAGTTGATCCATAAATGATATCATCAATATAAATCTGTACCATTAAGATATGATCATTATGTTTTTTAACAAACAGAGTTTTATCGACAGATCCCATTTGAAAATTATGACTTAAAAGAAATTTTGTTAGTTTCTCATACCATGCCCTAGGTGCTTGTTTTAATCCATAAAGTGCATTTTTAAGCCGATATACATGATCAGTATTTTTGGAATCTTCAAATCCCATTGGCTGTTCAACATAGACTTCTTCATGTAAATCGCCATTTAGAAAAGCACTTTTCACATCCATCTCATAGATCTTTATCTTTCTAAAACATGCAATGGATATAAATAATCTGATAGATTCAAGACGTGCTACTGGTGCAAAGGTTTCATCGAAATCAATTCCTTCAATTTGAGTATAACCTTGTACCACCAGTCTAGCCTTGTTTCTAATTATATTTCCACATTCGTCAGACTTATTTTTGAAAATCCATTTTGTTCCAATGATGTGTTTATCTTTAGGTCTTGGTACGAGATACCAAACATCATTTCTTATGAATTGGTTGAGTTCATCTTGCATCGCAACAATCCAGTTCTCATCAGCCAGAGCTTCTTTTACGTTAGATGGTTCAATTTGGGATGTAAAACATACATAATTACATATATCCTCAAGTTGTCTACGGGTGCGAACACCGGTGAGAGGGTTTCCAAGAATTTGTGTGGTTGGATGATCTTTAACAGTCCTCAACTCAGAATCAGTCTAATTTGATGAAGTATCGGGTTTATCAATGATTAGTACTTCATCATTATCTGAATTAGAAATTGGTGTGTTTAAATAATCATCAATGACAACATTAATGGATTCTTGAATCACACCAGTCCTTTTGTTTAGGACCCTATAAGCTCGACTGTTTAAGGAATATCCTAGAAAGATCTCTTCATCACTCTTTGTATCGAATTTTTCCAAATTTTCACGATCACGTAAAATATAGCACTTGCTGCCAAAAACTCGAAAGTATTTAACAGTAGGCTTTTTATTGAACCACAATTCGTAAGCCGTTTTATTTTTATCTTTGCTAGTGTAGACTCGGTTAATAATATAGCAAGCTGTGTTGACTGCTTCAGCCCAAAGATTTTTAGAGAGCTTCATGCTATTCAACATGACATTAGCCATTTCTTGAAGCACCCTATTCTTTCTTTCTACAACTCCATTTTGTTGTGGAGTTTTGGGAGCAGAGAATTCATGTAAAATTCCTTGGTCGGTACAGAACTCCTCAAAATTGCTATTCTCAAATTCAGATCCATGATCACTACGAATTTTACTGATTTGAGAAGATTTTTCAGTTTGAATCCTTTTGAAAACTTTTCTTACTTCTTCAAGGGTTTTAGATTTGTCCCTTAAGAAGACTACCCACGTATATCTGGTAAAGTCATCAACTATTACCAGGATATACTTTTTCCTACCACGACTTTCTGTTCTAGTAGGTCCTATCAGATCCATGTGGAGAAGTTCGAGTGGTCTTGATGTGGTATTTGAATTCACCTTTTTGTGTGAGTTCTTTGTTTGTTTGCCTATCTGGCACTCACCATATATTTTATCTAATTTCTGAAGTTTGGGTAAACCTCTTACAAGTTCTCGTTTGCTCAATCGATATAAATTTCGATAATGTACATGTCCAAGACGTTTGTGCCATAAATCAGTCTCGTCTATATGGACCATGTAACATGTTTGATTAGATGAGCTGGATTCACTAATAATATAGCAATTTTCAGACGTTCTACGTCCAGTTAATATTACAGAACCCTTATTGTTTAGTATTTCACAGCTTTGATTAGAAAACCGAACATTATGGTTATTATCACATATTTGTGATATACTAAGCAAGTTGTGCTTTAGGCCTTCAACGTATAAAACATTTTTAAACACCGAAAGATTAAAAAGTTGAGCCGTACCTTGGCCTATAATCTTGCAGTTGCTACCATCACCAAATGTGACTGAACCATCAATCATATCTTTCAGATTGGTGAATAAAGCTTTGTCACCTGTCATATGCTTGGAGCATCCACTGTTTAGGTACCACTTTGAATGACTTGTTGCTTTGAAAGCAGTGTGAGCAACCAAGCAGGTGACTTTAGGAACCCATTTCATAACTGTTTTAGGTTTAGGAACAGAGTTGGTCTTCTTTTGTGTACATTTGTAGGAATGACCTATAGAGTTAGATTTTAAGAGCTCCTTGAGTAAATCAACTATCTTTTCAGCTAGTGGATTTCATTTCTGATTAAAGTTGACATGGCTGTTTCTAGGATTTTGAAAAGTTTTTGAATTTTTAGAAAAATCTTGATAAGTATTTTTCCCTTTTGAGTTTGAGGATTCTCCTTTAACAAACATAGGAGGAGTATACATTTGTTTAGGAGATAAATTTTTATCATAGCCCAACCCGGATCGATCGCCACATTTTATTGATCCGGATAAAAGTTTCTCTAACTTTGGATCACCTTGGGCATATTTCCATGTGTCCTTTAAACTCAGAAGAGAAGATACTTTAGTTTTAAGTTTCTCAATTTCAGATTTTAAATCAATAATTAGGGAATTTTTGAATTCCAAATCGCATTTTGATTTTTCAAAACAATCTGAAATTTGTGATTTTTCTAAGACAAGTGAATCAAAACAATTTTTGAGTCTAGAAAACTTTTCTTTTTGAAGTTTAAGTTTGACAGCAATTTTACAACTTTCCTTATATAGGGCATTGTAAGCGTCTTGAAGATCATCTTCATTTTCACATTCACTATTCAGATTTTCTTCACTTGTAGAGTCATTATCTGAAAATGTGAATTTGGCTAGAGTCATAAGAGCTTTGACCTCATTGCCCGACTCAATTTCAGAATCTTCTGATTCAGAAGTACCTTCAGAATCAGATGATTCATCCCATGTAGCCAACATACCCTTCTTCTTGGGTTTGTCCCTTTTAGGACATCTATTTGCTAAGTGCCCATATTCTTGACAGTTGTAACATTGACTATCTTTCAAAGATTTTCTAGATTTGGGTCTAAACTTCTTTTTATCATTTGATTTTTGAAAATCAACCCTTTTCTTGCTTTTGAAAATTTTGTAAAATTTTTTAGCTAAAAGAGCCATATCGTCTTCTGAATCAGAATTTTCTACTGAATTACATTTAGAAGATTTTAGTGCGATAGATTTACCTTTAGGAGCTTTAAAATTTAACTCGTAGGTTTGTAGAGAACCAACTAGTTCTTCTACCCTCATATTATCCGTATCACGAAGTTCCTGGATCGCGGTTACTTTAGAATTGAACCGTTCAGGAAGTGAGCGTAGTATTTTTGCACACACTTTACTTTCTGGGATTTTATCGCCAAGACCCCACATCGAGTTTACAATGTCATTCAATCTAGTGTAAAAGTCCATAAACATTTCATTTTCCTCCATATGAATTTCTTCAAATCTGGTTGTGAGTTGGACTTTAGATTTTTTGACAATTGTAGTACCCTCGTGTGTCATTTCTAATATATCCCAAGCTTGCTTTGCAGTATCACAAGAAATGATTCTTTTGAACTCATCCGGTGATAGTGCGCAAGTAATTGCATTTAGTGCTTTAGCATTTGCACTACTCTTACTTTTCTGAAGGGTGGTCCATTGGTAATATGGTGTGACTTTCATTGATTTTGAACCATCAACCCCAGTAACTTCCATGATAGGAGGATTCCATTCAGTCACTGTGGCTTGCCACACATTTTCATCCATTGATTTGAGGAAGATCCTCATTCTGGCTTTCCAATAAGCATAGTTGGAGCCATCAAAGGGTGGAGGCCTTGTGACTGAAAGGCTATCAAAATTTGACATCTTAAATAGCTTAAATCGTTAGCTCAGGAATTAAATCCAAGAATTAAAAAGGAGCTATTAGGCTCTGATACCACTTGAAAAGGCCAAGCTATATGTCCTAGAGGGGAGTGAATAGGACAGTGCCAAATTAAAACTTATAACAGCGAAATTAAAATGAATATGATAGCCAAAGTAAATCACAATGCAGTAAATTAAAATAACCTCAAAATTCAGATCTTGAGAGGTTGATACAAACGTTGTTCTAAGGACAACCTTACACCAAAAACCAGAGTTTATGGTAGGACAACCTTATTTCTAGAAAGGTCTTTGTATCAAATCTCAAATCGAAGAGGAATACAATAATAAATATAAACTGAATTGAAATAACTTGTAATTAAAAATGTATTGTTCTAGGGACAGCCATACACCATAAAAATGGCAGGGCAACCTTGCTGGAACAACTTTCAAATGAAATTGAAAATCAAGCTTATAAAGGAATAGCAGAAAATAAATTCTAAGCTATTACAACATTCTCACAAAGCTTGAATTAAATAATTACAACATTCATCACCATACATACATCCCACAAAAATTAATTAAAGATTAGAAATATAAATCATTCAACCACAACACAAGGGTTTATAGTGGTTCGCCTGTATGTTCACCAACTGTTATACAATAGCCACACAAAATGCTACTCCACTCCTAATATCCTCACACAGGGGATATTAGCGTTCACTAAAAATAGGTTTTCCCAGGTTCACCCAAAACCTTTACAATTGTGTCTTTGTATGTGGGCTTACACAATTAAAAAAAAACCCCCACTTCTGAGTTTTCCTGGCTCTCCTCAGAAAACCAATACAACAAGATTTTTCTGGCAAATGTTGAAAGAAACCAAAATAGAAAGGGATTTACAATAAGATGTAAAATACCTGAATATCTCCTTCGTTGTAGCAGCCCGGTAGAACCAAATCAGAGTAGATGATTGAATGTCCAAGTTCAATGTCCAGTACTCGATTACAATGGTTCTAATTCTAATAGATTTTAAATTAAACCAAATAGGGCTTGCCTTAATTGATTTTGATTCCAAAGAAAGGGAATAATAATTCCTCTTTATCAAATCAGATTGGAATAGCAGAAACAAAATCAATTAAAATAAAGCTAAGGAAAGAGAATATTAAATAAGCACACTTAGCTTAGATGGAGCACAAAATTATCTCTCAGAAGTTCGACGAAGATTGGCTTGAATGAATTAATTAAATCGATAATTTCTTCTGAGATTCGTGCACTATTTATAGGTGAGAAGATCGGATCTTCGACTGGTCTAGAGTGCTCTTCGACTAGTCGAAGCAACAACAGATATTTGAAAAATTCGGCGGGATATGCTCTGACCGTTCTACGACTGGTCGAAGCTTTCCTACGACTGGTCGTAGGTCTCCTTCGACTGGTCGTAGGTCCTGTAAAACTTCGCTGGAATTCGAGTCGAAGATTTTCGACTGGTCGTAGATGCAGTCGACACTGTTCCTACGACTGGTCGAACAGATTCCTGGACTAGTCGAAGCCTAACAGATTTTATCTGGAATTTGTAACAAACTTACGAATAATCGAGGATTTTCTTAGACTGGTCGAAGCAAGTCTAGGACTAGTCGAAGAACAGACCAATCACATGAAAAATAAATATTCGGTTTATGTATCCGAAATGACCTACTTCTAAGGTCAACCTATGGTCAATCAAACCTCAATCATGAAGTAAAGGACATTGAAACATTAGGAACAAGTGACCTTGAAGAATGAGCCTTGAAGTCTTGATGTAGATCAATCTTGAAATCTTGAGTTCTTTACAAATTACCTTGAACTCTTCTTGTAGTACAGCTTGAGTCTTGTCTTGTGAGCTTAGCTTGTTCATGAATGTTGATCCTTGAGAGAGCTTCACTTATGCAAGTTATATATAGCATAACAGTGATTTTGGCACCACAAATTTGACAACAGACAGGGATATAAACTATAGCACTTACAACAACCTAAACCTAAACCTAAAACCAAAATGTATTCTTAAATCCCTAAACCTAAACCTACACTTAATCCTAATCTCAACTCCCTAACTAAACCAAAACCTAAACTTGAAAACCCAAACCTAAACCCGAACCCGATTTCCTAAACCTAAACCTTAACCTGTTCTCAATTCCCTAAACCTATAGGTTATAATCTAAACCTATAACCTATAACCTAAACCTAAACCTAAAACCTAATGTATTCTCAAATCCCTAAACCTAAACCTACACCTAATCCTAATCTCAACTCCCTAACCTAAACCAAAACCTAAACTTGAAAACCCAAACCTACACCCGATCCTGAACCCGAACCCGATTTCTTAAACCTAAACCTTAACCTATTCTCAATTCCCTAAACCTATAGCTTATAACCTAAACCGAAACCTAAACATATACCTTAACCTAAACCTAAACCTATAACCTATAACCTAAACCTAAACCTAAACCTAAACCTAAAACCTAAATGTATTTTCAAATCCTTAAACCTAAACCTACACCTAATCCTAATCTCAACTCCCTAACCTAAACCTAAACTTAAACTATAAAACCCAAACCTAAGCCTGATCCCAAACCCGAACCCAATTTTCTAAACCTAAACATTAACATATTCTCAATTCCCTAAACCTATAGCTTATAACCTAAACCTAAACCTAAACCTAAACCTAAACCTATAACCTATAACCTATAACCTAAACCTAAACCTAAAACCTAAATGTATTCTCAAATTCCTAAACCTAAACCTACACCTAATCCTAATCTCAACTCCCTAACCTAAACCTAAACCTAAACTTGAAAACCCAGACCTAAACCCAATCCCAAACCCGAACCCGATTTCCTAAACTTAAACCTTAACCTATTCTCAATTCCCTAAACCTATAGCTTATAACCTAAACCTAAACCTAAACCTAAAACCTAAATGTATTCTCAAATCCCTAAACCTAAACCTAAACCTAAAACCTAAACCTAAAACCTAAATGTATTCTCAAATCCCTAAACCTAAACCTACACCTAATCCTAATCTCAACTCCCTAACCTAAACCTAAACTTGAAAACCCAAACCTAAACCCGATCCCGAACCCAAACCCGATTTCCTAAACCTAAACCTTAACCTATTCTCAATTCCCTAAACCTTAACCTATAACCTAACCTAAACCTAAATCTATAACCTGCACTTATAACCTAAACCTATAACCTAAACCTAAGCCTAAAACCTAAACCTAAACCTAAAATCGAAATATATTCTCAAATCCTTTAACCTAAACCTACACCTAATCCTAATCTCAACTCCCTAACCTAAACTTAAACCTAAACTTGAAAACCCAAACCTAAACCTGATCCTGAACTCGAACTCGATTGCTGTAATAATGTAGCCCAATCACATGGCAAGAAACAAGAATGTATCCCTTTTAACACATGCCCCTTTTTATAAAGCTTTAATTTTTGTTGTTATTTCTATTAACTTGAATTGTAGCCCAATCACATGGCACAAACAAGAATGTATCCCTTTTAACACATGCCCCTTTTTACAAAGCTTTAGTTTTTGTTGTTGTTTCTATTAACTTGAATTGAAACACTTTTTTGCATTATTTACTTGCATTAGTTTTATTTTAATGATTAGTTTTATTTTTAAAAAAGTGCCCACTTTTTTGGGAGAATTTTATGCAATTCTTCATGATTCTAAATTATAATGTTTTGGTGGTTTAATATTTTTTTTGATGAAAGACAGAGAAAATTGTTGCTGATTTTTTTATTTATGATGTTAAACTTGTATGTATTTATGCGTGGATGAATGTAATATGGATAAGATTGTTTGTGTTTGGATGGATGGATGTAATTTATGTTTGGATGAATGTAGTTTTATGTTGGATTTATGTAGTTTGGGTTTAAATGGATGTGAATGTAAATATGATGAAATATATTATATAACAGGTGTATATCAGGAAGAATACGATGAAATATATTGTAACAGGTGTATATTGACCCTCTCAAGCTTGAGAGTGAGCTTTAAAGGCTCATAAGGGACGGTCCAGGACCGTCCTTTTAAAGGATGGTCCATGGCCAGCCTTTGAAGGCTCATAAGAGATAGTCCATGACAGTCCTTTTTAAGGACAATCCATGACCGTCCTTTTAACGGACGGTCCATGACAGTCCTTTTTAAGGACGGTCCATGACCATCCTTTGAAGGCTCATCAGAGACGGTCCATGACCATCATTTTTAAGGACGGTCCATGGTCGTCCTTTTTTGTCAATAAGAATGACGGTTTTCGACCATCCTTTAAGTAATACGACACGTCAAAATTTGACGGCCCATGCGACGGTCCATGACTGTCCTTTTTGGTCATTTGAGACGGTTTTGGACTATCCTTTTTTCACTGTTTTGGCGTAGTGTCCCCTGTGTGAGGATATTAGGAGTGAAGTAGCTGTGTGGCTGTTGTTGAACGGTTGGTGTACACAGGCGAATCACTATAATTCTTCGTGTCTTATAGTTTGAATGTTCATTTAATTTTTATTTCTTTTATCATTCAGATTTGTGGGATGTATGTGTGGATGTGAATGTTGTAATATTTATATTTCAAGCATTGTGGGAATGATGTAATAGTTTATAATTTATTTCTTGCTATTTCCTTTATTTCCTTTCAGTTTGAATTTTTAATATTCAATTTGTTCTAGTAAGGTTGTCTTGCCATAAACCCTTGGTTTTTATGGTGCAAGGTTGTCCTTAGAATAACATTGGTATCAATCTCTTTATTTGAGTTTGCTTTACATTTCTATATTGTGATTTGTTTAAAGTGCTATCATTCCTTTATTTAAATTCCGCTATTAAAATTTTTATTTGGCATAGTCCTATTCACCAACCCCCCCCCCCCCAAGACATAGCTAGGCCATTTCAAGTGGTATCAAAGCTTAATGGATCATTTTTAATTATTTATTCTTGGATTTATTTCCTGAGCTAACGATCTAAGCTATATATAAGATGTCAAATTTTGATAGCCTTTCAGTCACTAGGCCTCCACCATTTGATGGCTCCAACTATGCCTATTGGAAAGCCAGGATGAGGATTTTCCTCAAATCAATGGATGAGAGTGTGTGGCAAGCCACAATGACTGAATGGATCCCACCTACCACTGAAGTGATTGGTATCGATGGATCAAAATCAATGAGAGTAACACCGTATTTTTCATGGACCACTCTTTAGAAAAGTGAGAGTAGTGCCAATGCAAAAGCACTAAATGCAATCACTTACGCATTATCACCAGATGAGTTCAAAAGAATTATATCCTATGATACTACAAAGCAAGCTTGGGATATTTTAGAAATGACACACAAGGGTACATCAATTGTCAAGAAATCTAAAGTCTAACTCCTCACAACCAAATTTGAGGAAATTCATATGGATGAAAATGAAATGTTTATGGACTTTTATACAAGATTGAATGACATTGTAAACTCTACGTGGGGTCTTGGTGACAAAATCCCAGAAAGTAAAGGGTGTGTAAAGATACTACGCTCACTTCCTGAACGGTTCAACTCTAAGGTAACCGCGATCCAGGAAATTCGTGATACGGACAATATGAGGGTAGAAGAACTAGTTGGTTCTTTATAAACCTATAGTTAAATTTTAAAGCTCCTAAAGGTAAATCTATTGCTCTTAAATCTTCTAAATGTATTTTTCAAGAAAACTCTGATTTAGAAAATTCTGAAGACGATATGGCTCTTTTACTAAAAAAGTTTTACAAGATTTTCAGAAGTAAGAAGAGGGTTGATTTTCAAAAATCAAATGATAAGAAAAGGTCTAAACCTAAATCTAAAACTTGAAAATCTTTGAAAGATAGTCAATGTTACAACTACTAAGAATATGGGCATTTAACAAACAAATGTCCTAAAAAGGACAAATCTAAAAAGAAAGGCATGTTGGCTACTTGGGATGAATCTTCTAGCACTGAAGTCTCTTCTAAATTAGAAGATTCTGAATCTAAGTCGGGCAATGAAGTTAAAGCCCTTATGACTCTAGCCAAGTTCACCTTTTCAGATCATGATGACTCAACTAGTGAAGAAAATCTGAATAGTGATCATGAAAATGAAGAAGATCTACAAGATGCTTACAATGCCCTGTACAAGGAAAGTTGTAAAATTGCCGTAAAACTGAAACTTCAAAAAGAAAAGTTTTTAAAACTCAAAAAAAAATTTGATTCACTTGTTATAGAAAAATCCCATATTTCAGATTTTTTTGAAAAGACTAAATGCGATTTAGAATTCAAAACCTCCCTGATTGAAAAACTTAAAACTGAAAATGATAAACTTAAGCTTGAAAACTCTTCACTTTTGAGGTTAAAGGATATATGGAGGTATATACAAGGAGATCCAAAGTTTGAAAAACTTTTATCTGGATCTAAGAAATGTAGCGACAAATCCGGGTTGGGTTATGATAAGAATATACCTTCTAAACAGAAGAATACCCCTCCTAAGTTTGTAAGAGGAGAAACCTCTAACTCAAAAGGGAAAAGTACTTATCATCAAAGTTTCTCTAAAAATGCTAAAACTTTTCAAAAACCTAAAAGCAACTATATCAACTATAAAACTCAAAACTGAAACCCTTTAGCTGAAAAAATAGTTGATTTGCTCAAGGAGCTCTTAAAATCTAACTCAGTAGGTCATTCTTACAACAACAGATAGAAAAAGACCAACTATACTCCTAAACCCAAAACAGTTATGAAATGGGTTCCTAAGGTTACTTGCTTGGTTGTCCACACTGCATTCAAAGTGACAATCCATTCAAAGTGGTACCTAGATAGTGGGTGCTCCAGGCATATGACAGGCGACAAGGCTTTATTCACCGACCTTAAAGATATAACTGATGGGTCAGTCACATTTGGTGATGGTAGCAATTGCAAGATTATTGGCCAAGGTATGGTTCAACTCTATAACCTTCCCTTATTTAAGAATGTTTTATATGTTGAGGGGCTAAAACACAACCTGTTAAGTATATCTCAAATATGCGATAACAATCACAGCGTGAGCTTTTCTGATCAAGGTTGTGAAATTTTAAACAAAAAGGGTTCTGTAATATTAACTGGTCATAGGACTTCTAAAAATTGTTATATTGTAAGCGATGGTAGCTCATCTATTCAATCGTGCTACATTGTCTATACCGATGAAACAAAATTATGGCATAAATGCCTTGGACATGTACACTACTGTAATTTATACAGATTGAGTAAGAGAGAACTAATAAGAGGTCTACCTAAATTATAAAAAGTAGACAATATGTGGTGAATGCCAGTATGGCAAGCAAACGAGGGGCTCTCACAAAAAGGTAAACTCCAATACCACATCAAGACCACTCGAGCTTCTCCATATGGACCTTATAGGACCTACCAGAATGGAGAGTCAAGGTGGCAAAAAATACATAATGGTAATCGTGGATGATTTTACCAGATTCACATGGGAAGCATTTTTAAGGGATAAATCAGAAACCATTGATGAAGTAAAAAGGATTCTCAAACGGATCCAAACTGAAAAAAGTTCTCAAGTTTGTAAGATCTGTAGTGATCATGGATCTGAGTTCAAGAATAACAGTTTTGAGAAATTCTGTAGCAATCAAGGAATATCACATGAATTCTCTGCGCCCAAAACACCACAATAAAATGGAATTATGGAGAGGAAAAATAGAGTGCTTTAAGAAATGGGAAATGTAATGTTGAATAGTATGAAGCTCCTTAGAAATCTTTGGGCTGAAGCCGTAAATACTGCGTGCTATATTATCAACCGAGTTTATACATGTAAATCTAATAATAAAACTGCTTATAAACTTTGGTTTGATAAGAAGCCTACTGTCAAATATTATTGAGTTTTTGGCAGCAAGTGCTATATTTTGCGTGACCGAGAAAATCTGGAAAAGTTTGACACAAAAAGTGATGATGGGATCTTTTTAGGATATTCTTTAAACAGTCGTGCATATCGTGTTCTGAACAACAGGACCGGTGTGATTCAAGAGTCCATTAATGTGGTCATTAATGATCACTTGAATACACCTGCCCCTAGTTCAAATAATGATGAAGTTCTTTTGATTGACAAACCAGATACTTCATCAAGTCAAAATAATTTTGAATTAAGGACTGTCAAAGATCATCCAACCACTCAAATTCTTGAAAACCCTCTCACTGGTGTGCGCACTCATAGACAATTAGAAGACATATGTAACTACGTGTGTTTTACATCCCAGATTGAACCAGTAGACGATAAAGAAGCTCTTTCTGACGAAAACTGGATAGTAGCTATGCAGGAAGAACTTAATCAGTTTGTTTGAAATGATGTCTGGTACCTTGTTCCTAGACCTATAGATAAGCATATTATTGGAACAAAGTGAATTTTTAAAAATAAGTCTGATGAACTTGGTAATATTATTCGAAACAAGGCAAGACTGGTTGTACAAGGGTACACTCAAATAGAAGGGATTGATTACGATGAAACCTTTGCCCCAGTTGCTTACCTTGAATCAATTAGACTTTTTATATCCATTGCATGCTTTAGAAAGTTTAAATTTTATCAAATGTATGTAAAGAGTGCCTTTTTGAATGGCGATTTACATGAAGAAGTATATGTTGAACAACCTACAGGGTTTGAAGACCCTAAGTATACCGATCATGTATATCGTCTTAAAAAAGCTCTATATGGTCTAAAACAAGCTCCCACAGCATGGTACGAAAAATTGACTAAGTTTTTACTAAGTCATAATTTTCAAATGGGTAGTGTCGAGAAGACGCTCTTTGTTAAGAAACATAAGGATGATATTTTAATGATTCAGATCTATGTTGATGATATTATTTATGGATCAACATGTACTAACATGATTGTTGAGTGCAGATTTAATGAAATCTAAGTTCGAAATGAGCATGGTTGGGGAATTAAATTATTTTCTACGGTTGCAAGTAAAACAACAACCTGATGGTATTTTTATTTCTCAAACCAAGTATGCCTTGAACTTGATTAAAAAGTTCAGATTTGAGAATGGTAGGAATTTTAATACTCCTATGAGTAGAACTTTAAGACTCTCAAAAGACTCTATAGGTAAAGATGTGGATCCTAAATTGTATAGAAGTATGATTGGTAGTTTACTTTATTTAACTGCTAATAGACTTGATATTGCTTTAAGTGTTGGTATTTGCGCTAGATATCAGTCTAACCTTAAAGAGTCACATCTAACTGCAGTTAAGTGGATTATTCGATATGTCGCAAGTTCTGTAAATTTGGGTCTTTGGTATCCATATGATACTAGTGTTTAGTTGGCTAGGTACACTGATGCTGATTGGGCTGGGAATATCGATGATAGGAAATCAACCAGTGGTGGTTGTTTTTATATTGGAAATTTTTTAGTTTCTTTGTTTAATAAGAAGTAAAGTTTCGTATCACTCTCAACTCTGAGGCTGAATACATTGCAGCTGAAAATGCATGTACTCAGCTTGTTTAGAGGAAACGTATGTTAAGCGATTACGGAATAGCACAAGATTCTATGGTCTTATATTGTGAAAATTCCAGTGCTATAAATATTTCTAAAAATCTAATCCAGCATTCAAGTACCAAGCACATTGACATTAGGTATCATTACATTCGTGAATTAGTGGAAGAAAAGTTAATATCCTTAGAATACATTCCGACCGAGACTTAACTTGTTGACATCTTCACTAAACCGCTCGACAAAAATAGGTTTAGTAAATTGAAATTTGATCTTGGTATGTGTAATTTAAATTGAATATTCTTGCATACTTGTATCATAGTGTATTTATATTTGATAATTTAATGGTTTAAATTTCAAATTTTTCTGAAAATTGCATTTTTCAGTCGGTACACGACCGATCTTGGTACGACCGGTCGAGCACATCCACGACCCGTCGTTGAACTTGGTGGTGCTTTTAAAATTGGAGAAAATTTTCATCTTCTTCATTTCCACTTCACTCTCTAATGAGCCGACGCCCGACCAGTCGAACCCACCTTCACTGTTCTTCAAGCTTAGTGGTTCTTTTACATTTGTCTTGTAGATTCTTGTTAATAGTACTTCATTTTCACTCTTGGAGTAAGCTATTTGATCTTTCATTGCAAGTTTGGAGTTTTCTATTGTAAAATCTGATCTATCAAAACCCCTTTACAAATCTTTTGAATCTATTTGTTTTCTTGAATCTTGTATTGCAAATGGATGTTAGAGGGAAAAAGAAAACTTCCCATGGTCCATCATCCTCTAGATCAACTCCATCACTCGGCGCCATCTTCGATCACCCGAAGATGATCCTTCATCTGTGCGGGATTTGCATATGCACAATGTCATCATTAAACGTCCAGTTGATCTCAACCATATCGCTCAGTTTGGTATCCTGCCTCTACTCCAATCTGTTGGTTGGGATAACATCTTACATTGGGGTGGGTCTGCATACCAATCTATTGCTCAATCCATGTTTGCATGCATTTCTGACTTTTCAAGTGAGAATTTAACGTTTAAAATTGATACTAGAGAAGGTCCATTTGATTTTGATCGTCATCTATTGCTAACCTCATGGAAATACCTATTAATGATGAGGGTATTCCCATTTATATTTTAGCTGAAAAATCCTCAGAATCAGAAAAGCATATGCTCACTGGAGTTTTGTGTAATATGGAAGTGCAATAGACTCATAAAGGGAATGCACTCCCCTCAAAGTATTTGTTACCCAGATAAAGGGTTCCTCACAGAATCTTTATTTCAAATCTGTATCCGCGTTCTGGTAATAAAACTGAACTAACTGCTTTTATGGTTCGTGTTTTGCATTCTTTCATCACTAGTGTTAACATCTGTCTGCCTTCTTTAATTTGTCAGTCCATCATTTAGTTTCGTCTCCATCCAGGTTATAGTGATATTCCTTTTACCTATCTTATGACTATTTTAGCCACTCACATGCTCGTGGCTATGCCTGTTGGAGAGGCCCCTATCCATCATCTTATTTTTAACAATTTAAATATTAACAAGATGAAATTGGGATTGGCTCCTGGCCAAGTGGATGTTGGTGGTGGTGGTGCTGAAGCAAGGAATGAAGAAGAAGCTGGCAATCTTCCTCCTGACGATGTTAATATGGATGATATTTTTGATAAAATTGAATCAGACTCTGGAAATGATCCGGACTATCAGCCTTCTGGCTTTGATAAGAGGTTGCGTTCTCTTGAGGAACAGGTGGTTGAAATATGTGTAACCCAAGCATCTTAGTTTACTTATATGCGCAAGTATATGCGGCGCGTTACTAAGGGTTTGCACAAAATTGATCCATCTATTCCTACTCCTTCTTCAGGATCTGACTAAAAGTTTCTATCTGTTGGTCTATAATAACTTTAATACTATTTTTCTCTCTCTCTCTCAGTTTGTAAGACTGATTTTACTTGTCTTTGGATTTGTCTGGTTTATGATTTATGGTATGTGCACCTTATTTTATATCTTGCCTACTTTACTCTCCTGATTCTTCTTCTTGTCCATTTGTTCTTCATTTGTCATATTGTGACAAAAAGGGGAAGAAGGCTTTTGGAAGCTTGGAGAAGTTTTGGTTTGATTGCTTATGGATATGAAAGTGATATTGGTTTGATTGCTTATGGATATGAAAGTGATATAAATATGAGTAGCATTATATTTTTCTTGATATCTATTTGTGCAGCTACTCAGGGGGACTAAGTATAGATGAATGTTGTGTGCTAGTTTATGACAACTGGTGCATGATTCATTAACCAGGCTATAACTGGTTCTCTTATTTTACTGGTGCATGATTCATTATTATGCATGTTGTGCTTCTCTTATTTTATTGGATTACTGGAGTGTGTTTTGTCACAAATTTGACAAAGGGGGAGATTGTAAGTGTTATGGTCTCATACGCCTTTGGTTGTCAAATTTTGTTGTGCCAAAACCTCTATCTGTGTCTTGTGTTTATATGTTTATATATATATATATATATATATATATATATATATATATATGTATATATATATATATATGTATATATATATATATATGTTCAAGACACGACATCACAATGCTTCAAGTCAAGTATGGTGATCGACTTTAAGAAATGCAAGGCCATGTATTTTCTCCTCTTCTGTAAGCATCAATGTTCAGAGCTACATCGATAAGAAGAGTGTTTGTTCAAGACTCAAGTGCATTTCAATACTTAAGTGCAACTGAAGATGAAGTTTAATTTTAAGCTGTAGAAGATCTCAAGATCAAGCTACATCAAGTAGAGATCTCAAGCTTCATAAGGTTCAAAGGTCAACCTTCATCTGAAAGAATGAAGTTTCAATGTTCATACTTCATGTCCCAGGTATGAATGACCTTAGATTGACCTTAGGGTAGGTCATTTTATATACATAATTCAAACTGAATCTTTTTATATGAATTTGGTCTGTTCTAAGACTAGTCTTGCACCTTGTTCGACTAGTCCTAGCACTGGTTCAACCAGTCCAAGAAATTCCATGACCAGTCCTAAGTTGTTGCAATTTTTCAAAATTTTTTGGTTATTCTATGACCAGTCTTGTAGACTGTTCGACCAGTTGTAGGAATGGTCACGACTCGTCCTTCAACCAGTCCTAGATCTACGAATCAAACTACAGCAACCAATCCTGGTTTCCTATGACCAGTCCTGGGTCAGATACGACTGGTCGTAGGTGGTCTAAGACTGGTCATAGAAATCCTAAGACTAGTCGTGGAACAGTTTTTTAAGATCGCGCTCAAAAATTCAAAATGTCATTGGTTTTACGACCAGTCGAAGGGTTCCCAAGAGCAGTCGTAGATGAGATTTTTGCATCTATAAATTAAACACGAATTTCAGAGTTTCAATTCAAGAAAATTCAAGGCTCCACCCTGAGATAAGTTTGTGTTCATTTTAAGCTACATTGTGCATATTTAATATTCTCTTTTTTTGGCTTTTCTTATTTGATTTTGTTCCTATATTCCAATCTTATTTGAAAAGAGGAATTGTTGTATTCTGTCTTTTTGGAATCAAAATCAAATAGAGCTATGCCTAATTTGGTTTAATTTAAAATCAATTAGAACCTAGAACCATTTTAAAGTGAGTATTGGATATTGAACTTCTATATTCGAACTTCTACTCCGATTGGTTCTACCGGGCTGCTACAGAAGGAGAAATCCAGGTATTTTACATTTGTGTAAATCTTCTATTCTTTTTAGTTTTCTTTTGAGATTCGCTAGAAAAATCTCATTGTGTTGGTTATTTGAGGAGAGCTAGAAAAATCAGAAAGTGGGTTTTTAGATTGTGTAAGCCCAAGTTAAAAAGAAACAATTGTGAAGGTCTTAGGTGAACCTGTGAATCCTATTTTGATAGTGAACGCCGTTATCCCCTGTGTGAGGATATTAGGATAGTTGGTGTACACACAGACGAACCACTATAATTCTTTGTGTCTTGTGGTTTGAATGTTCATTTAATTTCTATATCTGTTATCATTCAGATTTGTGGGATGTATGTGTGGATGTGAATGTTGTAATATTTACATTTCAAGCATTGTGGGAACGTTGTAATAGTTTAGAATTTATTTCTTGTTATTTCCTTTATTTCCTTTCAGTTTGATTTTTTGATATTCAATTTGTTCTAGTAAGGTTGTCCTGCCATAAACCATTGGTTTTTATGGTGTAAGGTTGTCCGTAGAACAACGTTGGTATCAATCTCTTTATTTGAGTTTGCTTTACATTTCCAGATTGTGATTTGTTTAAAGTGCTATCATTCCTTTATTTAAATTCCGCTATTAAAATTTTTATTTGGCATAGTCCTATTCACCCCCCCACTCTAGGACATATAGCTAGGCCATTTCAAGGACAAGTCAAAGAAGAAAGGTATGTTAGCCACATGGGATGAATCGTCTTGCTCTGAAGCTTCTTCTAAGTCAGACGATTCTGAACCCGAATCTTCTAATGAGGTCAAGGCCTTAATGACTCTAGTCAGAGTCACTTCATCAGATAGTTATGATTCAACTTATGATGAAAATATGAGGAGTGACCCTGAAAACGATGAAGATTTACAAGATGCCTATAATGCCCTATACAGGGAAAGTTATAAGATAACTGTAAAACTTAAACATCAAAAAGAAAAGTTCTCAAAGTTAAAAGAAGATTTTGAAAACCTAGTTTTAGAAAAATCTCATCTTTCTGATTGTTTTGAAAAGACTAAAGGTGATTTAGATTTCAAAATGTCCCAAGTTGAAAATCTAAAATCAGAAAATGAAAATCTAAAACTAGAAGTCTCTTCTCTCTTGATTTTAAAAGATACTTAGAGGTATGCCTAAGGTGATCCTAAATTAGAAAAATTGCTAACCGGATCAAGGAAATGTGGAGATAGATCTGGTCTGGGCTTTGATAAAAATACGGCTCTAAAAAATAAGTTTACTCCTCCTAAGTTTGTTAAAGGAGAGTCCTCCAACTCAAAAGGAAAAAGTCTAAATCAAAATGGTTTTAAAAATCCTAAAACTTTTCAAGCTACAAAACCTAAAAACAACCATATCAATTTTAGAAATCAGAATTATAACCCCTTAGCCAAAAAAATTGTGGATCTACTCAAGGAGCTTCTGTAATCTAACTCTAATGGTAGAATGTATAACAACTATAAGCACAGAAAAACCAACAGTGATCCAAAACCCAAAATGGTAATGAAATGGGTCCCTAAGGTTACTTGTCTAGTTACCCACACTGCTTTCAAAGCTTCGAGTAAATCAAAGTGGTACCTAGATAGTGGTTGTTCTAGGCACATGACAGGTGACAAAGATTTGTTCACCAACTTCAAAGATATGACTGATGGTTCAGTCACATTTGGTGATGGTAGCAACTACAAAATAATTGGCCAAGGTATAGTTCAACTCTTCAATCTTCCTCCTTTTGAGAATGTTTTTTTTTTTTGTAGAAGGTCCTAAACATAATCTCTTAAGCATTTCTCAAATATACGATAATAAACATAGTGTAAAATTCACTAATTAAGGATGTGAGATTTCTAATGACAAAGGTTACGTGATATTGACTAGTCGCAGAACATCTGAGAATTGTTATATAGTTAGTGACTCTAGCTCATCTAAATTATTATGTTACATAGTCCAAACCAATGAGACAGAATTATGGCATAAACGCCTTGGACATGTACACTACCGAAATCTATATAGACTAAGCAAAGGCGAGTTAATAAGAGGTCTACCGAAATTAAAGAAAATGGACAAAATTTGTGGTGATTGTCAAATCAGAAAACAAACTAGGAGTAGTCATAAGAAAGTGAACTCTAGTGCCACATTTAAATCCTTTGAACTCCTCCACATGGATCTCGTTGGACTTACTAGAATGGAGAGTTTGTGAGGCCCATATCCTAGCCTGTATTGTTCCTTAGACTTCCGTAGTCCTCCCAGTCGAATTTCGGTGACCCGCAATCTGTTGTCGGCAGTTATGCGTAACATTGAGTCATGTCCCATATTCTAGAGTCGGCTCAACCCGAGACTTGTACCCTAGCGACTGCGCCGTCGTTGCAGTTCCAACGCCATGTATTACACGTCGAAGCGATACCCAAGTCAGGAGATGTGGGGCCACGTTCAGTTCGAGGAAAGCGCCGCGCATTTGCAAACCCAAGACAATCTTTCAAATCAATCACATCATATCCAATCAATCAAGGACACATCAAAGGTCAAGTACATATCCTATCACTCCCTTACCAAAGCAACCCCAAAGTCAAAGCAACCCATCCCTTACATGTCAAGTACACATCGCACCCCATCACTCACCCATCTCTCTCTCTCTCTCTTACAAACCCTCTCTCTCTCTCTCTCATTCTCTCTCTCTCATTCTCCAAGCAACCCAACCGTCCAAGCTCTCCATGAGAAGAGCTTGGTGTGGTCCATCTTCCTACCCCCACATCTTTCATCCTATCCCTCCAAACTTCATCATCCTCTGTCAAAGTCGAAGCCGAGGAGCTAGCAATTCCATCGGACCAAGAAGATCGAATGGTGGGTGATTTTATGTTGTGAGTTTGTGATTTAAGGGCCCACATATGGTGGGACCCATCTTGATGTATGCATTGTTCAAAGAGGGACCTATAGCGGCGGGGCCCTCTGCTACTCATGTCTCTCTATCTATCTATCTATCTCTCTCTCTCTCTCTCTCTCTCTCTCTCTCTCTTCCCTTTTGTGGCCCACCTTGATGCTTGATCCATGCCTTACATGCCATGGGACCCACTTGCATGTGGATTTCATCCACACTGTCTGTCCATCTCATGGGACCCACATGAGGTATGTTGATCCAAACCATCCATCAGTGGGCACTGACCATGGGGTATGTGTTATATCAACACCATCTGTGTAGTGGGCCACGTGTGTTTGGGGCCACCTCAACGTATGTGGTTGTGAACAACGTGTATGTGACCCCACCTCGATGTATGTATTTGTTTGGACGGTGGGGCCATCTGCACCATTCATGCAGTGGACCACACCATGATGTATTTGTTTCATCCACCGTCCAGTTTGGACGGTGAGACCCATCAGACCATCCAACGGTGGGAAACCACCTTAAATGTATGTATTTCACCCACCATCCACGTGGGATGGTGGGGCCTTCCTGAAGATGTGGGCCATACAGACCGTCCAGGTCATGTGGATCCCACCTAATGTAAGTATTTTATCTAAGCCGTCTATCTGTTTCCCCCGTGGGACAGGTGGGACCCATATTGATGCACGTGTTCTATATCCTAGCCATCCGTCCATTCTGGATGGGCAGGGCCCACTTGATGAATGTATTATATTCAACCATCCGTCCAGCATCCAGGGTTTGGACACTGGGCGCTAATAATTTAAATAATAATAATAATAATAAAATATTATAATAATATATTTTATTACTTATGATGGTGGGCCCCACGTGGGACCCACCTAGATTGGAAAAGCGGATTGGCTGGTCTACTGTACACCAGTTATATTGCTGGTGTGGTTGACGTCAGCAAGTTCTGTGGGGTCCTCTCGATGTATGTATTTTATGTATACCATCCATCCATTTTTCTTTTGGGCATAGGACCCACCCACACGTGCTGTACGTGTGGGGTGGCGCCCTACCTCGATGTATGTACTTTTTGCCTGCACCGTCCATCTCTGGACGGTGCCATTGGGCCACACTGTGATATATTTGTTCCATCCACTTCGTCTAGATGTGTTGGACGGTGCTGGACTGCTTGGACGGTGCTGCCATGCCTCACCCTGACATATGTGTTTTATCAAACACTGTCCATCCAGCAAGCTCTGTGGGTCTCACTGTATGACGTCAGCAAGTCTCTGAGGGGCCCACATATGAGATATGTGTTGTATCCTTAACGTCCATCCATTTAGGGACGTGAACCCCGCCTTGATGTATTTATTCTATATCCACTCTATCCATCTGTCCATGGTGGTGTGGGGCCCACGTTGATGTATGTATTATATGTCCATGCCACCCATTTACCGGGCCACAATATGATGTATGTGTTTTATCTATATTGTCTATAGGACAGTGGGCCCTATCGTGGTGTATGTATTTTATCGGCACCGTCCAGTTGGGATGGGACTCGCCTGAGGTATGTTTTGTATGCACGTTGTTCATGGGTTGCGGTTCACCATGGTATATATGTTTTATCCTTGCCATCCATCAGTTTTGGGCCCATGGGATATGACCCATTATGATGTACATAAGGCCCGTGTGAGCGGCCCATAGTGATATATAAGGCCCATGAGATACGGCCTGTTACGATATGTTTGAGGCCCATATGATGAGGTCCATTGTAATGTATTTCTGGCCCATGTGTAAGGTCCACCTGTGGTGTATATTTGAGGCCCACCTATGATGTATTTAGGCCCATATGTTGTGCCCATTATGATATATTTCTGGCCCATACGATTAGGCCCATTGTGATGTATTGGGGGCCCATGGGATTAAGGCCCATTGAGATGTATTTGGGGCCCTTGGGTTGAGGCCCATTGCAATGTATATTAGGCCTATGTCAGAGGCCTAATGTGATGTATATGTGGCCTATATGATCCGACCCACTTGATGTATGAGCGGCCCATGGATGTGACCCATTGTGATGTGTATTAGGCCTTTGTGTGAGACTATGGGCCCACGATACATTTGGCTCTATATGGGCCACTCCTTGGGTGCAATGATGGTAAAATGTCCACATTGTAACCTTTCCTTAGGCCTTCTGTTAGGCTAATTCTGATTGTCAAGGCCGATTCCAATTGTCAAGGCCGATTTTGATTATTGAGGCCGATTCCGATTGTCAAGGTCGATTTTGATTGTCGTGGCCGATTTCAACTATCGAGGCCGATTCTGATTATTAAGGCCGATTGTCGAGGTCGGATATCGAGGCTGATTCCGATTATTGAGGTCGATTCCAATTATCGAGGCCAATTGTCGAGGTGAATTTTGATTGTTGAGGCCGATTGTCGAGGCTGGATATCGAGGCTGATTCTGATTGTCGAGGCCGATTGTCGAGACCAATTCCAATTGTCGAAGTCGATTACGATTATCAAGGCCAATTCTGATTGTCGAGGCCAATTGTATAAGCCGATTATCGATACTGATTATCGGTGCCGATTGTCGGTACCAATTATGAGTATGTGACAGCATAGCATCATGATACATGCCTCTACACATCATCTGAATGCTTGTTATGAGATGTAGTTGACCATTGCATATGTCATAGGGCAGGTTGTTCATGGGGCTCCCTGATAGGTGGAGTTGCCTCACATGAGTGCATGGTATGCATAGGATTGATGCATGATTGGACCATGTAAGTCATGCATCTCGCATCTGTGTGACATGACCACCATATGCCCTAGTGACATCAAGGCCACAGCCTCCACAGGTATATCGTGGATGGCCAGATGGGACACCAGAAATCTGTTCTACATGGGGTGCTATAGATATCCCTCGGTGAAATTCTCTAAACCCTCTTGGTTCTAGAGGTTGCTCTAACGTCTAGACTGAGTAGATGCATGAGTGTATGAGGCTCATATACCATTAGGCCACGTCTCCCACTGTGTCATGGTCGGTTGGAAGGGGGTGCAGCCTTACCTGCCTGAGAGGAGGGGGGCAAAGCTAGGCTAAGTTTAACCAACTCGAGAAATGGGTCCGCTATCGACGAGTCGGGCTTGATATTGGCAGGCGGATAGTGAGGTCTCTTTCACTCACCTTGTCGCGTGCAGTGGGGCGGCAATCTGGTTTGGAGTGTACTAGACCTCGGTGATTTTCTAGAGCGGAACTGTACTGATATGTGGACTTATTGAGTAGGAGTTGCATACTCATGCATTCATTTCATTCACTATCCACTCAGGTTGGTGGTGCACACAACTAATTATTATGTACCTTCGCATGGCCAGGATTTCAGTTGGGCGCTCAACTAACCTAAGATCAGGAGTCTACCACATTGAGTCGGACTATCCAAATTTAGGTATGAGACTGGTTTGGATAGAAGTCATTTGTGATAGACCCCATAGCTTGTAATACTACGTACTATCATCCCGACTTCACACTCGAGCTTGGTCATTCCATTCACATCGCATATTGCATTGCATCCTTGGCATTTGATATTAGCTTATTATGTTTTTGCATCGCATAGCCTTGATATGGTTGTTAGCATTCATGCCTTGCATCGCATAGCCTTAGTACGACTGATAGCATTCATGGACTTACCAGTATGTTTATGCTTACTTTGATATCATATGATTTGTGATATTATCAGTATTTCCTCTTACTCTGATTACTCTGATATGGCTTACTTGGCACTTACCTTATGCGCACACTTTCACCACCCACTAAGCTTTTACAAGCGTATGCATGATAGATGCGTGCAGGTGGTGTTAGGTCGCAGCAGCGTTGAGCTTGGAGCATGCAGTGGACCTCTGGAGCTTTAATTTTCGATATATGTATTTCTCTTTCAGTATCAAATGATTATATTAGTGGATATGTGATGATGATGTTGCCTTTGTGGTTTGGGTAAACTTGTGGTTATGCTTCTTATGAGATAAATGTAAGTTAAAAAATCCTCCTTGTAGGATCCTAGGATCAGAATCTAGTGTATGGGCGCTGGGAGCTGCGAATGGGTTACTACGGAGGCTGTCGACACCGGATTCAGTGATCGGGATTCCTGTGAGTCCGATCTCCGGGTTTAGGGCGTGATAGAGTCGAGGTGGAAAGAAATATTTTCTAGTAATTGTAGATGACTTTACCAGAGATACATGGGTAGCTTTTATGAGAGAGAAGTCTGAAACTCTTGATGAAGTGAAAAGGATACTCAAGTGTATCCAAACTGAGAAGGAATCGAATGTTTCAAAAATCCGACGTGATCATGGATTGGAATTTGAAAATAGTAATTTTGAGAAGTTCTATAGCAATCACGGGATATCACATGAATTTTCTGTACCTAAGACACCTCAACAAAATGGCCAATGTTATGTTAAATAGCATGAAATGGCCAATGTTATGTTAAATAGCATGAAATTAGCTAAAAATCTATGGGCTGAAGCTGTGAACACTGCATGCAAGTGCTATGGTTAAATAGGAAGCCCATAATCAAATAAACCAGGTTTATACTAGAAAATCAAATGATAAGACTACATATGAACTATGGTTAAATAGGAAGCCCATAATCAAATACTTTCGAGTTTTTAGCAGCAAGTGCTATATTTTACATGACCATAAAAATTTATGGAAGTTCAATACTAAAAGTGACAAAGGGATTTTTCTAGGGTATGCTCTAAATAGTCGAGCATATCGAGTTCTCAACAAAAGAACCAGTGCTATTCAAGTGTCTATTAATGTGGTTATAGATGATCACCTGAATACACCTGTCTCTAGTTCAGAAGATGATGAAGTCTCTATATTTGATAAACTAGACTCTTCATCTAGTTAAAATGACATTGAACTGCGGTCAGTTAAAGACCATCCAACTGATCAAATTCTTGAGAATCCTCTCATTGGTGCGCGCACTCGAAGACAATTAGAAAACATATGTAATTATGTGTGCTTCACTTCCCAAATTGAGCCGACCAATGTAAAAGAAGCACTTACTGATGAAAAATCACTACCAGAAAAAGGGGTAAAGGCTACTGATAAAATTCATAGCCTTAGACCTATGGCTACAGATCTAGTCCGTAGCACAACCGTAGATGTAGGTACTGTAACAATAGGTCTGGAACCTATAGCTATGGATATAGTTCGTAGCTATAGGTTACAACAACTACGGATATAATCCGTAGCAATTATATCTGTAGCGATAAGTATAAACAGCTATGAATATTATTTGTAGCTAAAAGTCTATAACAATATGCCAAATTTAATAATGGCTACAGCTGTCGGATTACCGGCTACGGTCAATATCCGTAGCTATTTCGTACATTAAAAAATATATATAATCATTTATTCATTCAATTACCACCAGCATAATCATTCATTCATTCCATTACAATCAATTACAATCATTCATTCATTCAATTACAATCAATTACAATTACAATTAATTATAATCCTTCATTCAATCAGTTACAATTACAATTACAATAATGCTAAAAATACAAATCTTTGACTTCATTAGAGAAATTTGCTCGACTTCACCCTGAAATTTCAATGATAAAGAATTGAAAGAGAAGATATATTTTGACGGTATGATATTTTTTTCACAAGTAAATAGGCATTTTTCATCCATCACCCACCTGAAGAATCAAAAATCGATTGTTGTCCAAGCCCACTCCTTTTCCTTTCAATTTCTTAGTGACCTCTGTAAAATTACTTCCACAGTCATTTATGTAGTACTTTAAAGAGTTGTCTCAAAATGCAACTCTAGTAATGACAAAGTCACTTCCTGCAACAGCTTTGTATATTCCATCATTCTACAAATAGTCATGGCATTCATAAATCAGAATGACCATTGGGGGAAAGAAAAACAAAGTGAAAAAAGTGCATCATGTATAACTATTTTTTTTCTTAATGAATTAATAAAAACTCAAAGAGGAATGAAATTGACACAAAAGGAATGGTCTCATCATATGGTTTGTAGGACCAAAATAAACGTCTGGACGATTTCCGCAAGGAGGACCATCAGTAGCCACAAATACCCACTTCCCAAGGAATGGTCTCACCATATGGTTTAGGTTATAAGTTTATGTTAATGTTGTAGGTTATAGGTTTAGGATTAGGTTTAGGTTAAAGTTTAGGGATTTGAGAATACATTTACGTTTTAGGTTTAGGTTTAGGTTTTACATTTAGGTTAAGGTTACAAGTTTAGGTTTAGGTTTAGGTTATAAGTGTAGGTTATAGGTTTAGGTTTAGGTTAGGTTATATGTTAAGGTTTAGGGAATTGAGTTTAGGTTATAGGTTATAGGTTTAGGTTATCGGTTATAGGTTATAGGTTATAGGTTAAGGTTTAGGTTTATGTTATAGGTTTAGGTTTAGGTTATAGTTTTGGGATTTGAGAATAGGTTTAGGTTATAAGTATATGTTTAGGTTAATGTTATAGGTTATAGGTTTAGGTTATAAGTTTATGTTAAGGTTGTACATTATAGGTTTACGTTTAGGGATTTGAAAATAGATTTAGGGTTTAGGTTTAGGTTATAGGTTTAGGTTTAGGTTATAAGTTTATGTTATAGGCTATAGCTTTAGGGAATTGAGAATAGGTTAAGATTTAGGTTTAGGAAATCGGGTTCGGGTTCGGGATCGGGTTTAGGTTTGGGTTTTCAAGTTTAGGTTTAGGTTTAGGTTAGGGAGTTGAGATTAGGATTAGGTGTAGGTTTAGGTTTAGGGATTTGAGAATACATTTAGGTTTTAGGTTTAGGTTTAGGTTATAGGTTTAGGTTTAGGTTTAGGTTTATATTAGGCTATAGGTTATAAGTTTAGGTTATAGGTTATAGGTTATAGGTTAAGCTTTAGGTTATAGGTTTTGGTTTAGGTTAAGGTTATAGGTTTATGTTTAGGTTAAGGTTTAGGTTAAGGTTAAGGTTAAGGTTTAGATTATAGGTTATAGCTTTTGGGAATTGAGAATAGGTTAAGGTTTAGGTTTAAGAAATCGGGTTCGGGATCGGGTTTAGGTTTGGGTTTTCAAGTTTAGGTTTAGGTTTAGGTTAGGGAGTTGAGATTAGGATTAGGTGTAGATTTAGGTTTAGGGATTTGATAATACATTTAGGTTTTAGGTTTAGGTTAAAGGTTTAAGTTTAGGTTTAGATTAAGGTTTAGTTATAGGTTATAAGTTTAGGTTATAGGTTATAGGTTATAGGTTATATGTTAAGGTTTAGGTAATAGGTTTTGGTTAAGGTTAAGGTTATAGGTTTAGGTTTAGGTTTAGGTTAGGTTTAGGTCTAGGTTATAGGTTTAGGTTATGAGTTATAGCTTTAGGGAACTGAGAATAGGTTAAGGTTTAGGTTTAGGAAATTGGGTTCGAGTTCGGGATCGGGTTTAGATTTGGGTTTTCAAGTTTAGGTTTAGGTTTAGGTTAAGGAGTTGAGATTAGGAATAGGTGTAGGTTTAGGTTTAGGGATTAGAGAATACATTTAGGTTTTAGGTTTATGTTTAGGTTTAGGTTTAGGTTATATGTTTAGGTTATAGGTTTAGGTTAATGTTAAGTTATAGGTTATAAGTTTAAGTTATAGGTTATAGGTTAAGGTTTAGGTCATAGGTTTTGGTTTAGGTTTAGGTTTAGGTTAAGGTTATAGGTTATATGTTATAGGTTATAGCTTTTGGGAAGTGAGAATAGGTTAAGGTTTAAGTTTAGGAAATCAGGCTCGGGTTCGGGATTGGGTTTAAGTTTGGGTTTTCTGGTTTAAGTTTAGGTTTAGGTTAAGGAGTTGAGATTAGGATTAAGTGTAGGTTTAGGTTTAGGGATTTGAAAATACATTTAGGTTTTAGGATTAGGTTATAGGTTTAGGTGTAGGTTTAGGTTTGGTTATAGGTTATAAGTTATAGGTTATATGTTAAGGTTTAGGTTATAGGTTTTGCTTTAGGTTAAGGTTATATGTTTAGGTTTAGGTTTAGGTTATAGGTGTAGGTTAAGTTTAGGTTTAGGTTATAGGTTATAGATTTAGGGAATTGAGAATAGGTTAAGGTTTAGGTTTAGGAAATCGGGTTCGGGTTTAGGTTTGGGTTTTCAAGTTTAGGTATAGGTTTAGGTTAGGGAGTTAAGATTAGGATTAGGTGTAGGTTTATGTTTTGGGATTTGAGAATATATTTAGGTTTTAGGTTTAGGTTTATGTTTTAGGTTTAGGTTATAGGTTTAGATTTAGGTTTAGGTTATTGTTAGGTTATAGGTTATAAGTTTAAGTTTTAGGTTATAGGTTAAGGTTTAGGTTATAGGTTTTGGTTTAGGTTAAGGTTATAGGTTTAGGTTTAGGTTATAGGTTATATGTTATAGGTTATAGCTTTTCGGAACTGAGAATAGGTTAAGGTTTAGGTTTAGGAAATCGGATTCGGGTTCGAGATCGGGTTTTGGTCTAGGTTTTCAAGTTTAGGCTTAGGTTTAGGTTAGGGAGTTAAGTTTAGGATTAGGTGTAGGTTTAGGTTTAGGGATTTGAGAATACATTTAGGTTTTAGGTTTAGGTTTAGGTTATAAGTTTAGGTTTAGGTTTAAGTTTATGTTAGGCTATAGGTTATAAGTTTAGGTTATAGGTTATAGGTTATAGGTTATAGGTTAAGCTTTAGGTTATAGGTTTTGGTTTAGGTTAAGGTTTTAGGTTTATGTTTAGGTTAAGGTTTAGGTTTAGGTTATAGGTTTAGGTTAAGGTTAAGGTTTAGATTATAGGTTATAGCTTTTGGGAATTGAGAATAGGTTAAGGTTTAGGTTTAAGAAATCGGGTTTGGGTTCGGGTTCGGGATCGGGTTTAGGTTTGGGTTTTCAAGTTTAGGTTTAGGTTTAGGTTAAGGAGTTGAGATTAGGATTAGGTGTAGGTTTAGGTTTAGGGATTTGAGAATACATTTAGGTTTTAGGTTTAGGTTAAAGGTTTAAGTTTAGGTTTTAGGTTTAGATTAAGGTTTGGTTATAGGTTATAAGTTTAGGTTATAGGTTATAGGTTATAGGTTATAGGTTATAGGTTATATGTTAAGGTTTAGGTAATCGGCTTTGGTTAAGGTTCAGGTTATAGGTTTAGGTTTAGGTTTAAGTTAGGTTTAGGTCTAGGTTATAGGTTTAGGTTATAAGTTATAGCTTTTGGGAATTGAGAATAGGTTAAGGTTTAGGTTTAGGAAATCGGGTTCGAGTTCGGGATCGGGTTTAGATTTGGGTTTTCAAGTTTAGGTTTAGGTTTAGGTTAGGGAGTTGAGATTAGGAATAGGTGTAGGTTTAGGTTTAGGGATTAGAGAATACATTTAGGTTTTAGGTTTAGGTTTAGGTAAAAGGTTTAGGTTAATGTTAGGTTATACGTTATAAGTTTAAGTTATAGGTTATAGGTTATGGTTTAGGTCATAGGTTTTGGTTTAGGTTTAGGTTTAGGTTAAGGTTATAGGTTATATGTTATAGGTTATAGCTTTTGGGAATTGAGAATAGGTTAAGGTTTAAGTTTAGGAAATCGGGCTCGGGTTCAGGATTGGGTTTAAGTTCGGGTTTTCTAGTTTAAATTTAAGTTTAGGTTAGGGAGTTGAGATTAGGATTAAGTGAAGGTTTAGGTTTAGGGATTTGAAAATACATTTAGGTTTTAGGATTAGGTTATAGGTTTAGGTTTAGGTGAAGGTTTGGTTATAGGTTATAAGTTATAGGTTATATGTTAAGGTTTTGGTTATAGGTTTTACTTTAGGTTAAGGTTATATGTTTAGGTTTAGGTTTAGGTTATAGGTGTAGGTTAAGTTTAGGTTTAGGTTATAGGTTATAGATTTAGGGAATTGAGAATAGGTTAAGGTTTAGGTTTAGGAAATCGGGTTCGGCTTTAGGTGTGGGTTTTCAAGTTTTGGTATAGATTTAGGTTAGGGAGTTGAGATTAGGATTAGGTGTAGGTTTAGGTTTAGGGATTTGAGAATACATTTAGGTTTTAGGTTCAGGTTTATGTTTTAGGTTTAGGTTATAGGTTTAGGTTTAGGTTTAGGTTAATGTTAGGTTATAGGTTATAAGTTTAAGTTTTAGGTTATTGGTTAGGTTATAGGTTTTGGTTTAGGTTTAGGTTATAGGTTATATGTTATAGGTTATAGCTTTTGGGAACTGAGAATCGGTTAAGGTTTAGGTTTAGGAAAAAGGGTTCGGGTTCGGGATTGGGTTTAAGTTTGGGTTTTCAAGTTCAGGTTTAGGTTTAGGTTAGGTAGTTGAGATTAGGATTAGGTGTAGGTTTAGGTTTAGGGATTTGAGAATACATTTAGGTTTTAGGTTTAGGTTATAGGTTTAGGCTTAGGTTAAGGTTTGGTTATAGGTTATAAGTTATGGCTTATATGTTAAGGTTTAGGTTATAGGTTTTGGTTTAGGTAAAGGTTATAGGTTTAGTTTAGGTTTAGGTTTAGGTTATAGGTTTAGGTTATAGGTTATAGCTTTGGAAAATTGAGAATAGGTTAAGGTTTAGGTTTAGGAAATCGGGTTCGGGTTCGGGATCGGGTTTAGGTTTGGGTTTTGAGGTTTAGGTTTAGGTTTAGGTTAGGGAGTTGAGATTAGGATTAGGTGTAGGTTTAGGTTTAGGGATTTGAGAATACATTTAGGTTATAGGTTTAGGTTTATGTTTTAGGTTTAGGTTATAGGTTTAAGTTTAGGTTTAGGTTAATGTTAGGTTATAGGTTATAAGTTTAAGTTGTAGGTTATAGGTTAAGGTTTAGGTTATAGGTTTTGGTTTAAGTTAAGGTTATAGGTTTAGGTTCAGGTTATAGGTTTAGGCTTAGGTTATAGGTTATATGTTATAGGTTATAGCTTTTATGAATTTTGAATAGGTTAAGGTTTAGGTTTAGGAAATCGGGTTCGGGTTTGGGATTGGGTTTAAGTTTGGGTTTTCAAGTTTAGGTTTAGGTTTAGGTTTGGGAGTTGAGATTAGGATTAGGTGTAGGTTTATGTTTAGGGATTTGAGAATACATTTAGGTTTTAGGTTTAGGTTATAGGTTTAGGATTATGTTTTGGTTAAGGTTTGGTTATAGGTTTTAAGTTTAGGTTATATGTTAAGGTTTAGGTTATAGGTTTTGGTTTAGGTTAAGGTTATAGGCTTAGGTTTAGGTTTAGGTTATAGGTTTAGGTTAGGTTTAGATTTAGGTTATAGCTTATAGCTTTAGGGATTTGAGAATAGGTTAAGGTTTAGGTTTAGGAAATCATGTTTGGGTTCGGGAACGGGTTTAGGTTTGGGTTTTCGTGTCTTGGTTTAGGTTTAGGTTCAGCAGTTGAGATTAGTATTAGGTGTAGGTTTAGGTTTATGTATTTGAGAATACATTTAGGTTATAGGTTTAGGTTTAGGTTTAGGTTTAGGTTAATGTCAGGTTTTAGGTTATAAGTTTAAGTTATAGGATACTGGTTAAGGTTTAGGTTATAGGTTTAGGTTTAGGTTATAGGTTATATGTTATAGGTTATCGCTTTTGGGAATTTAGAATAGGTTAAGGTTTAGGTTTAGGAAATTGGGTTCGGGTTCGGGATTGGGTTTAAGTTTGGGTTTTCAAGTTTAGGTTTAGGTTAGGTTAGGGAGTTGAGATTAGGATTAGGTGTAGGTTTAGGTTTAGGGATTTGAGAATACATTTAGGTTTTTGGTTTAGGTTATAGGTTTGGGTTTAGGTTCAGGTTTGGTTATAGGTTATAAGTTTAGGTTATAAGTTATAGGTTATATGTTGAGCTTTAGGTTATAGGTTTCAGTTTAGGTTAAGGTTATAGGTTTGGGTTTAGGTTTAGGTGATAGGTTTAGGTTAGGTTTAGGTTTAGGTTATGGGTTATAGCTTTAGGGAATTGAGAATAGGTTAAGCTTTAGGTTTAGGAAATCGAGTTCGGGTTCGGGAACGGGTTTAGGTTAGGGTATTCAAGTTTAGGTTTAGGTTTAGGTTAGGGTGTTGTAATTTGGATTAGGTGTAGGTTTAGGTTTTGGGATTTGAGAATACATTTAGGTTTTAGGTTTAGGTTATAGGTTTAGGTTTAGGTTAAGGTTTGGTTATAGGTTATAAGTTTAGGTTATAAGTTATAGGCTATATGTTCAGGTTTAGGTTATAGGTTATGGTTGAGGTTAAGGTTATAGGTTTAGGTTTAGGTTTAGGTTAAAGGTGTAGGTTAAGTTTAGGTTTAGTTTATAGGTTTAGGTTATAGGTTATAGATTTAGGGAATTAAGAATAGGTTAATGTTTAGGTTTAGAAAATCGGGTTCGGGTTCAGGATCGGGTTTAGGTTTGGGTTTTCAAGTTTAGGTTTAGGTTTAGGTTAGGGAGTTGAGATTAGGATTAGGTGTAGGTTTAGATTTAGGGATTTGAGAATACATTTAGGTTTTAGGTTTAGGTTTATGTTTTAAGTTTAGGTTATAGGTTTAGGTTTAGGTTTAGGTTAATGTTAGGTTATAGGTTATAAGTTTAAGTTTTAGGTTATAGGTTAAGGTTTAGGTTATAGTTTTTGGTTTAGGTTAAGGTTATAGGTTTAGGTTTAGGTTATAGGTTTAGGTTTAGGTTATAGGTTATATGTTATAGGTTATAGCTTTTGGGAACTGAGAATAGGTTAAGGTTTAGGTTTAGGAAATCGGGTTCGGGTTCGGGATAGGGTTTAAGTTTGGGTTTTCAAGTTCAAGTTTAGGTTTAGGTTAGGGATTTGAGATTAGGATTAGGTGTAGGTTTAGGTTTAGGAATTTGAGAATACATTTAGGTTTTAGGTTTAGGTTATAGGTTTAGGCTTAGGTTAAGGTTTGGTTATAGGTTATAAGTTATAGCTTATCTGTTAAGGTTTAGGTTATAGGTTTTGGTTTAGGTTAAGGTTATAGGTTTAGGTTTAGGTTTAGGTTATAGGTTTAGGTTAGGTTTAGGTTTAGGTTATAGGTTTAGGTTATAGGTTATAGCTTTAGGGAATTAAGAATAGGTTAAGTTTAGGTTTAGGAAATCGGGTTTGGGTTCGGGATCGGGTTTAGGTTTGGGTTTTCAAGTTTAGGTTTAGGTTTAGGTTTGGTAGTTGAGATTAGGATTAGGTGTAGGCTTAGGTTTAGGGATTTGAGAATACATTTAGGTTATAGGTTTAGGTTTAGGTTAAAGGTTTAGGTTTAGGTTTAGGTTAATGTTAGGTTATAGGTTATAAGTTTAAGTTGTAGGTTATAGGTTCAGGTTTAGGTTATAGGTTTTGGTTTAGGTTAAGGTTATAGGTTTAGGTTTAGGTTATAGGTTTAGGTTTAGGTTATAGGTTATATATTATAGGTTATAACTTTTGGGAATTTTGAATAGGTTAAGGTTTAGGTTTAGGAAATCGTGTTCGGGTTTGGGATTGGGTTTAAGTTTGGGTTTTCAAGTTTAGGTTTAGGTTTAGGTTAGGGAGTTGAGATTAGGATTAGGTGTAGGTTTAGGTTTAGGGATTTGAGAATACATTCAAGTTTAAGGTTTAGGTTATAGGTTTAGGTTTGGTTATAGGTTATAAGTTATAGGTTATATGTGAAGGTTTAGGTTATAGGTTTTTATTTAGGTTAAGGTTATTGGTTTAGATTTAGGTTTAGGTTAGGTTTAGGTTTAGGTTATAGGTTATAGCTTTAGGGAATTGAGAATAGGTTAAGGTTTAGGTTTAGAAAATCAAGTTCGGGTTCGGGAACGGGTTTAGGTTTGGGTTTTCAAGTTTAGGTTTAGGTTTAGATTAGGGAGTTGATATTAGGATTAGGTGTAGGTTTAGGTTTAGGGATTTGAGAATACATTTAGGTTTTAGGTTTAGGTTTATGTTTTAGGTTTAGGTTATAGGTTTAGCTTTAGCTTTAGGTTAATGTTTGGTTATAGGTTATAAGTTTAAGTTATAGGTTATAGGTTAAGGTTTAGGTTATAGTTTTGGTTTAGGTTAAGGTTATAGGTTTAGGTTTAGGTTATAGGTTTAGGTTTAGGTTATAGATTATATGTTATAGGTTATCGCTTTCGGGAATTTAGAGTAAGTTAAGGTTTAGGTTTAGGAAATCGGGTTCGGGTTCGAGATTGGGTTTAAGTTTGGGTTTTCAAGTTTAGGTTTAGGTTTAGGTTAGGGAGTTGAGATTATGATTAGGTGTAGGTTTAGGTTTAGGGATTTGAGAATACATTTAGGTTTTAGGTTTAGGTTTTTGGTTTAGGTTTAGGTTAAGGTTTGGTTATAGGTTATAAGTTTTGGTTATATGTTATAGGTTATGTGTTAAGGTTTAGGTTATACGTTTTGGTTTAGGTTATGGTTAGACGTTTAGGTTTCGGTTTAGGTGATAGGTTTAGGTTAGGTTTAGGTTTAGGTTATAGGTTATAGCTTTAGGTAATTGAGAATAGGTTAAGGCTTAGGTTTAGGAAATCAGGTTCGGGTTCGGGAACAGGTTTAGGTTTGGGTTTTCAAGTTTAAGTTTAGGTTTAGGTTAGGGAGTTCAGATTAGGATTAGGTGTAGGTTTAGGTTTAGGGATTTGAGAATACATTTAGGTTTTAGGTTTAGGTTTATCTTTTAGGTTTAGGTTATAGTTTTAGGTTTAGGTTTATGTTAATGTTAGGTTATAGGTTATAAGTTTAAGTTATAGGTTATCGGTTAAGGTTTAGGTTATAGGTTTTGGTTTAGGATTAGGTTATAGGTTTAGGTTTAGGTTTAAGTTATAGGTTATATGTTATAGGTTATATGTTATAGGTTATGGCTTTTGGGAATTGAGAATATGTTAAGGTTTAGGTTTAGGAAATTGGGTTCGTGTTCGGGATTCGGTTTAAGTTTGGGTTTTCAAGTTTAGGTTTCGGTTTAGGTTAAGGAGTTGAGATTAGGATTGGGTGTAGGTTTACGTTTAAGGATTTGAGAATACATTTAGGTTTTAGGTTTAGGTTAAGGTTTGGTTATAGGTTATAAGTTTAGGTTATATGTTAAGGTTTAGGTTATAGGTTTTGGTTTAGGGTTAGGTTATAGGTTTCGGTTTAGGTTTAGTTTATAGGTTTAGGTTAGGTTTAGGTTTAGGTTATAGGTTTAGCTTATAGGTTATAACTTTAGGGAATTGAGAATAGGTTAAGGTTTAGGTTTAGGAAATCGGGTTCGGGTTCGGTATCGGGTTTAGGTTTGGGTTTTCAAGTTTAGGTTTAGGTTTAGGTTAGGGAGTTGAGATTAGGATTAGGTGTAGGTTTAAGTTTAGGGATTTGAGAATACATTTGGGTTTTAGGTTTAGGTTTAGGTTGTAGGTTTAGGTTTAGGTTTATGTTAATGTTAGGTTATAGGTTATAAGTTTAAGTTATAGGTTATATGTTAAGGTTTAGGTTATAGGTTGTGGTTTAGGTTATAGGTTTAGGTTTAGGTTATAGTTTTAGGTTTAAGTTATAGGTTATATGTTATAGGTTATAGCTTTTGGGAATTGAGAATAGATTAAGGTTTAGGTTTAGGAAATCGGGTTCAAGTTCAGGATTGGGTTTAAGTTTGGGTTTTCAAGTTTAGGTTTAGGTTTAGGTTAGGGAGTTGAGATTAAGATTAGGTGTAGGTTTAGGTTTAGGGATTTGAGAATACATTTGGGTTTTAGGTTTAGGTTATAGGTTTAGGTTTAGATTAAGGTTTGGTTATAGGTTATAAGTTATAGCTTATATGTTAAGGTTTTGGTTTAGGTTAAGGTTATAGGTTTAGGTTATCGGGTTAGGTTAGGTTTAGGTTTAGGTTATAGGTTTAGGTTATAGGTTATAGCTTTAGGGAATTGAGAATAGGTTGAAGTTTAGGTTTAGGAAATCAGGTTCGGGTTCGGGATCGGGTTTAGGTTTGGGTTTTCAAGTTTAGGTTTAGGTTTAGGTTGGGGAGTTGAGATTAGGATTAGGTGTAGGTTTAGGCTTTGGAATTTGAGAATACATTTAGGTTTTAGGTTTAGGTTTATGTTTTAGGTTTAGGTTATAGGTTTAGGTTTAGGTTTAGGTTAATGTTTGGTTATAGGTTATAAGTTTAAGTTATAGGTTATGGGTTAAGGTTTAGGTTAATGTTAGGTTATAGGTTATAAGTTTAAGTTATAGGTTATAGGTTAAGGTTTAGCTTATAGGTTTTGGTTTAGGTTAAGGTTATAGGTTTAGGTTTAGGTTATCGGTTATATGTTACAGGTTATAGCTTTTGGGAATTGAAAATAGGTTAGGGTTTAGGTTTAGGAAATTGGGTTCGGGTTTTGGATTGGGTTTAAGTTTGGGTTTTCAAGTTTAGGTTTAGGTTTAGGTTAGGGAGTTGAGATTAGGATTAGGTGTAGGTTTAGGTTTCGGGATTTGAGAATACATTTAGGTTTTTGGTTTAGGTTATCGGTTTAGGTTTATGTTTAGGTTTTCAAAGGAATATTCGTTCATATAAACAAAAACATCATATAAATAGCCTGGAAGTCGTAAACTTAAAAATAAAATATAAAAGATCACATCCACACATATATCAACAAAGAAATCAAATAAAAAACCATATATCAATAGTTTCAAACCCAAGAAACTCATGACACATTGGCATGAAAATATCATGCTTACAGACAATCCGTTCTCTAACGTGCTCTCCTACCTCTTCTAGAAGCCTCACTTTCAATTGTTGAGGCATGTCCTGGAGCATCAAGTTTCAATGTAGGTCATCCAACCATACAACCATGTGGGTCGACTCATGGGTAGAGAAAAAAAATGGGACTCAAATGCAATCCACACAAAAGATTCCTTGTTGAGAATTTCATCAAACAGTTAGCATGCATGACATACAGGAGATTATATACAATGGATTTTTTAATTTTTACAAGCGAGGCCATTGGCAGTTTTTTAAAGGAGACATTGGAGGGAAACAAACTTTGAACGCTAGGATACGGGGAGCAGGAAACCGCTGTTCAGTGAGCTCCTGTACCAATGTTCTATAAGCAGCTGAAGTAGCTAAACTTCTTCCTTCCTAAGTAGCTAGTTCAGCACCAAAAAGTAAAAACAATTCAACAGATGCTCATTTGAAACATCAACCCATTTTCAAATGAATGATGCTCATTTGAAATTGCAGATGATCACTCCTCAATCTCTCCTCATGCAAATGATCACTTCAGTAGTTCTCTTTTGAAAAAAGTAGATTCCTAAATTCTAAATTTAGATGGAACAGAACAAATACCATAGTCACTAAACTCAGCTTGACTCAACAGACGTTCTAGGTGAGTCAAGTTTTAAGTTCTTACATTAAGTTTTGTAGACAAGCCTTTAAAACAATCTCCTACAAACCTGAAACCAAAAGTAGACCCATTTATCCATGGTCACTAAAACATCCAAGTCTAACAATAATTTGAAGTGTGAGGTGAGCGAAAGTAGAATCATCCAATTGGAAAAAAAAAGAAGCAATCCCCCAATGAAAACCAAAACCCAATCAGTGAGTTGACTGAGAATCCAAAGTCAACAAATAAAAAAGAAGGAACAAGAAAAAAAGAGAAAAAAGAACTTCTTTCGGAAGGAATCCCTGCATCCAAATATACAACAATAAGAAGAAGAAGATCAAAATCAGTATTAAAACACCAAATTAAATAAAAAAAGGATTTTACTAGAAATCTCTGCATCCAAATCAAAAAGAAAAAATAACCCAATTGGATAGGTTAATTAGATGCAGAGATTGGATAGGTTAATTAGATGCCACACAAATGGTGGGAGGGGCCTCATGCCACACAGAGACTACATAGATGTTACACAAATGTTTTAGGAATGCTAATTTTATCTATGAATGCTTAACTTTTGAATCTTCCTTGAAAAAGTGGTAAAACTTACAAGCATGGAGGATAAACTGCTACATTGCCACCTAACTGGAGAGCTCAGACTAAGGTCGATTACTCAGCGTGCAAAGCTGTAGGAAGAAACTTTTCTTGCCAAAAATTCAAATGCATGTTAGATACTACACTGGTGATTGGATACATGTTGCCAAAAGAAAATGTATTGGTAAAAGAAGAAAAAAATCCAAATGACATGGACTGTAGCTGTATGTTTTGTACAAATAGACTAGTAGAGGCAAGAGCAGAACTTACATCTAGGAGGAAAAACCACCATTAGGTTAGAAAAATCTTATTGTATGGAAGTGCATGCTACACATACTCCCCTAGTGACTTTTGAAACTGGGCTTGAACCTTGTCTAACATCTCTCATATTTGAACTTTCAGAACTCCCATGCTGCAAATCTAAGCTACCGGAAGACTAGTGGTCAAACTGTAAAAGACGGATTTGCAATTAGTTGATGGGCTAAATAGATCTCGACTGATGCCAATCTAACACCTTTATAACGTCCATGGTCCACCATGACTTGCTGGTGATCAGTTCTATTTAGATTCCCTAGGACCATTTGTTGGTGATCAGTTCTATTTAGATTGAAACACACTCCACTGCTCAAAACTCAACAGTCAAAATTTCTAACAACACAAATAACAAAATCACGTACACATCAGATTGATAGAAATATTGTTAATAGTTTTCAGTTTCATGATTGATTTGAAATGGGATTAGTCAGCAATTATTCATGGGATGCCTATAGAATTCAATTTGCTGATATCACTTTGCAAAATAAGTCCATTCAATTCAGGGCATTATTACTTCTTCTTCTTTTTTTTGCAACTTCAATTTGTTCAATTCATGAATCCAACTCATTTAATCCACAGTTACATGTTTCTTGTTTGAATCTTCCAAGCCTAACTACATTTCACCAAATGTGCTTATGTGCGTGAATTGGAAACAATCATAATTTCTTATTAGTTAGGACTTAGCAGCTCCAAACCAACAAGCAAATTCTGACGAATACAAGAGTGTGGAATTCATTTCAGTTTGCTTAGTTTGCTCGTTTGTTGCAAATGGGGTAAGTTAGTTGAGTTTTTTTTCCAAGATTGGTAAGCCAGTTGAGTATGGAAAGACCATGTTTAAGAAAGACTGAAATAACATAAATCGCACACACCAGGCTGCATTTGGATGCTCAATTGAATTGAAATCATTCAATTCAATGAAATTGAAATGACTGTCATTGGAATAACCCCTTTCCATCCACAATGAAGATCCAGCCCCAAATAGCAATTCAGATTATTTCAAGCTGAACTCAAACCACATGGAATTACATTTAAGGGCCGGCCATCCATCATAATGTGTTGAAACAGACCACCTCCATTTTGGTCCTTTCCTCTATGTTTAACTGAATTTTCATAACCAACTGCAACTAAGCATCCAAATGCACCCTCAAAATTCAAGAGAAGGATAAATAAGATCTAAATCAATGGCAAGATTGCATTCTACACCTGTAAATAGTTTGAATGCATATGCTCCTTCTTTGGGTAATCCAGAAGACATCTGCTTTCTTTGACATATACAACCCTGGATCGATGATAATAGGCTTCGCCCTTTGAAATCTACAGGACCAAAAAAAAAATCCAATTTCAATGCCCAACAAATTCAAAAGAAATAAATAAATAAATAACAATAATAATAATAAGATTTGCATACTCCTTCCATCCGATGTCGCTCGTGTGATCAATGAAATTAAGATCCCGCAGTATAGATGAGAACATATACAACAGATCTGATTCAAAACAAGACACCCATCAAATCAAAATTCAAAATTCAAGATGACAAAGGAACAAATCAAGCCCTATCTCTAACCATCCTGCGTCACGAGGTTCACCCTCATAATCATCCTGACATTCCCAACCTCGACAAAGACTGGGTGGCCCATGACTTGCTGCCTGTGATCAACACCCTTGTTGATATATGTAGCCTTGAAATACTATATAAATCAAATTATGCATGTCAGGATTAGTATCTTGGGCTGTAGATATGAATGCATGAGAATAGATTTTCAAAAATTTTAATGCAAGAATAGTGGGACAACTTGATAAAGTGTTAAGGCCTACTCGAAGTTGAGCCCCAATAGTACAGTGTTGGGCCAAACAAGAAAATTCCATTTCTTTCAATCGAGCATCATATAGCAGATCTGAATTCTAAGAAAGGTGCTTTAATGGAAATCTGAGATCTTTGGGTAAGATGCAAAAAGGTTCACTTACCTTGAAGCATTTAAACCACCAAGTGCAACTGTTCCCAAAATCAGAAGAAAGGTTTATTAATTATCCAATTTTGGCCAGGCAATTCTCCTTTTTAGTCATGTACAAAAAGACAAAAGGGATTCACAGAACTTGGGAAAAAATGAAACATTTGAAGCTTACAAGTGGAGACTCGAAAAGCATGTGCCTTCCACACCAAAACACAACAGTTATCTCATTGGGTAACATGAATGGCCCATTGTTTTTATTAGATCTATTTTACAAGTTCAAACATCTATTAGTAAGAAAATAAATAAATAAGAACTCAAGAAGAACATCCAGCAAAGATATTAATCCCCACATATGCAGGCATCGACCAACTTCTGCAAAACAAAACAGGGATTAATAGAAGTCAACATACATACTTAATTTGTGGTTGCCTCTTTTAAGTGTTTGATAGTTCAAAATTAAACTTTGCCTTGCAATTGGGGCAGAAATAATCAATGTTCTCCATATTCTGGGACATGAAAACCTCGGTCAGTAAACATCACATATTATAATGAACATGTCATGTCATTCTATACTTCTTCCTGTCTAACAAATATAAGAATAAGTAAAAGAGGCAATAGAATCTATGGAAGATGAAAGAGAGCCCTATATGCATGTTGAAAGAATAGGAAACCTAAGCCATATTTGTATGTCTCCATATCTGTGCAATCAACAACAATTACAAACAGGGAGCAAACAAATGCCACAAAGCAGCCACTCCTTCAGCCCCATTCCAATTATACTTGAGAGACCAAGGTGAAATCCCTAATTCTAAAAATTCTCAGATTCCCAAAATCCTAAAATCCCTAAATCTCCAATTTGTAAAATCAAAAAAACCCAAATTCAGGGTCTACATTCAAATCTGTAAGCCCTAAAATCCCCAAATCCCTAAATGAGGGTCCACATTCGAATTGAAAATCCACAAATTACTAAATCTCCAAATTCATAAATCAACATTGAGATTGAGAGAGAGAGAGAGAAATACCTCGCGTTCGTGAATCTAATTCAATCAAGCTTCAGAGAGAGAGAGAGAGAGAAGAGGAGGTCGTGATTGAGAGAGGAATGAAGGTGGTGCATGGATAGGGAGGGCCTTGACCACCGCTTGGCCAAATGAGCATGGGCCGGGAGAGAGATGGGGAGTTGAGATGGAGAGAGATGGGGAGTCGAGATGGAGAGAGAATGAGAGAGAGAGAAGTGGGGAGAAGATGGAGAGAAAGGAACGAGAGGGCTATGTTTGTGGGCGCTGGAATGAAAGGTGGGCGCGAGAATGAAATTAAGTTTTTTTTTTTGTGCGCGTGGACACCCACTTGAGACGGACGGTGATGTGTTAGGGCTACGTGTGGCCCACCATAATATATGTCATTTATCTGTGCCATTCATTAAATTAAAATAATTTTTTAGGCTTTATCCTAAAAAATTTGGCAAATAGAAGGCTCACATGGACCACACCATAAATTAACAAAAGGCACCTAATCTCCATTGTTTCCCACGGTGAGGTCCACTTGAGCTTTCAATTTATCTACTTTTTGGGACTAATGCATTAAAATGAATGTCAAAATGGATGGACGACTTAGATTAAATACACAAATTGTGGTGGGCCCCATAGAACTTTTAACGGATGTGCCTTTGTCGTGGTGGTACGGTTATTTAGCTATAGATTAAATCCGTAGTAATATAGCCACGGTTTATATCCGTAGCTAAAGCCTCCCATAATTCGTAGCCTTTGCTCGTTTTTTTGGTAGTGACTGGATAGTAGCCATGCAAGATGAACTGAATCAATTTATAAGGAATGATGTATTGTATCTCGTTCCTAGACCTAATGATAAACACATTATTAGAACTAAATGGATCTTTAAAAATAAGTCTAATGAATTAGGAAATATTATAAGAAACAAGGCAGGACTGGTTGTACAAGGGTACACTCAGATAGAAGGCATTGATTATGACGAAACCTTTGCCTCAATAGATCAACTTGATCTATCAGATTATTTATATCCATTGCTTATTTTAAAAAGTACAAAATATATCAAATGGTGATTTACATGAGGAAGTATATGTAGAACAACCTAAGGGTTTTGAAGACCCTAAATACACTGATCATGTTTATAGCCTGAAAAAGGCATAAATGGTTTAAAACAAGCTCTCAGGGCATGGTATGAGAAGCTGACTAAGTTTTTACTAAGTCATAACTTTATAATGGGGAGTGTTGATAAGACATGTTTGTAAAGAAACATAATGATGACATACTCATAGTACAAATATATGTTGATGATATTATTTATGGTTCTACATGTTCTAACTTGACTACTGAGTTTGCAAAATTGATGAAGTCCAAGTTTGAAATGAACATGGCTAGAGAAGTAAACTACTTTTTAGGTCTACAAGTGAAACAACTTGAAGATTGGATTTTTATTTCATAAACCAAGTATGCTCTAAACTTGGTGAAGAAGTTTGGTTTTGAGAGTGGCAAAAAATTTGATACTCCTATGAGTACGACTCTTAAGCTCTCTAAGGATGCAATAGATAAAAGTGTAGATCCTAGGTTGTATCATAGTATGATTGGTAGCTTATTATATTTAACTGCGAGCAGACCTGATATAGAATTCAGCGTAGGTATCTGTGTTAGATATTAATCAGATCCTAAGGAATCTCACCTGATTGCTGTCAAGCGAATTATGAGATATGTCACAAGCTCAGCCAATCTTGGCCTTTTGTATCCATATGATACTAATCTTCAATTAGCTAGTTATACGGATGTTGACTGGACTGGTAATATAGATGATCGAAAGTCTACCAGCGGTGGATGTTTTAATGTCGGAAACTGTTTAGTTTCATGGCATAGCAAGAAACAGAGTTCTGTATCACTATCCACAGCTGAGGCTGAATATATTGCAGCCGAAAATGCATGCACTCAGCTAGTGTGGATGAAAAGAATGTTAAAGGTCACGCCCCAAATCTGGGGACGGACAGCTTCTGTGATGCCCCGAATCTGGCACTCGACTTCCATACACCAAGTCCTGAGCTCGGCGCACCACAAAGAAGATTTTTGACTAAATTATGTATATATATACACACATAATAATACCTGAGCATGAAGATCCATGATCAAAATACCAAGCAACACTCTCCATTATAAATCTTGATGGTTACAAGTATAATGCTTTACAAAAGGTACATAACGTCAACATTGCAAAATTGAAAAATAAATATAATGCATTGAGAAAGCTAAGTCTTCCAAGCTACTCCTGACTTGAAAAAAAAATGGAAAATAGGAAGCTTAGGCAAAAAGTCTAGTGAGTACACACATGTGTGTAGTGTGTCCTACATGCAAGCAAGATAAATATGCCATGAAGAAATCATGTATGGTGAAAGGTGTGTAGTACGTAAGGTATGATGTTAATGCAAATGCAATATATATGCATCATATCAATGCTCCGAGTCAATGCTACCAGCATCACCAAGTCATATTTTTATTTCTCCTATACCACAGCCATAATCGTATTACATGCATCCGTAATCATATCATCATCATTATATTGTCATACCATATCATAACTGTATATCTCAGGAAAACACCGCGGTCGACACGTATATCCGTAATCATACACCAAACACCAGTAATCGACCTCGTATACCCGCCCTGCGGTGGACTTCCACCAACTTTATATCATGGAAAACATAGTGATTGATACCCATGCACCAGACACTAGTAATTGACCTCGCATACCAGTAGTCAGTAGCGGACTTCCACCAAGCATGCCAGTAGCGGACTTCATTCGCGCTTCTCTTCGCCGGCGAGTCAGACCGGTCCCTGTTTATACCTCAGCCCTTAAGCAAGTTGGACCTACCTCTTCTCAACCTGACCTCATCAGTGGGAGTCAAATCCTTGACCCATGTATCCACTCAGCCCGACGATGAGGTATCCCTAGCTAGCATCGGGGTTTAGGGACTTTCAACCTAAGGGGCACATCATCCCCTACTATTTCCATACTTCCGATGTCCCGTTCATTTTCAGGGATAACCCAGTCATCATTATAGAAGTACATTTCATTGTCAAGATCCAACTCATGTTATACGTGTAAGTGCTATGGTCTCATTCTCCTTTGATTGTCAAATTTTATAGTGTCAAAACCACAATCTGTGTCTTGTGTAGCACATTGATATACATGTACAAGGACAATGCTTCTAGACAAGAACAAGATCTACTTCAAAGAAATGCAAGATCAAGTACATTGTTCTCTTCTATAAGCTTTAAAGCTCAATGTTTTAAAGCGACATCGAAAGACAAGTGAATTGTTCATACTCAAGACTCAAGTACTCCAAAATCAAGCTTCATTATGTGTCACGATATCAAGCGTCATGAACTTCAAAGATCGTCTATCATCTAAAGAAAAGAAGGTTCAATGTTCATATGTCATGTTCAAGGTATGAAAGACCTTAGATTGAACTTAGGGTAAGTCATTTCGGATACATAAGTCAATTGCTTATTTTATAAGTGTTTTGCTCTATTCTTAGACTAGTCCTGGACTCTGTTTGACTAGTCTTAGCAATGGCTCGACCAGTCCCAGGAATTCCTCGACCAGTCCTAAGATTGTTGCAAATTTTTAAAATTTTTTGTTGAGCTACGACCAGTCCTGGAGACTACTCGACTGGTCGTGTGAACAGTGCACGACTCGTTCACGACTAGTCCTACAGCTACGACTCAAACTACAGTGACTATTTCAGCACTGCACGACCAGTCGTGGATAGGTCACGACCAGTCCTGGAATGGTTTTATCCAATCGCACTCAAAATTTTAAATATCTGCTAGTTCTACGACCAGTCGTAGTGTCCACAGGACAAGTCAAAGGTGCGACTTCTGCACTTATAAATACGGCACGATTTTCAGAGTTTGATATCCAATTCAAGCTAAATCACACGATACTCTGAGAGATAAGTTAGTCATTTATTTAAGCTATATTGTGCTCATTTAATATTCTCTTTTAGTAGTTTTCTTTGCATTTGATTTTGAATTTCCACATTCCAATTATATTTAAAAGAGGAATTGAGGTATTCCCATTTCTTGGAATCAAAATCAAATCAAGCTAGCCAAAGTGCTTTAAACTCTAAAATCAGTTTAGAATCTAGAACCATTTCATAAGTGAGTATTGGACATTGAACTTCTATTCGAACTTCTACTTCGATTTGGTTCTTCCGGGCTGCAACAAAAGGAGAAATCCAGGTATTTTACATTTGTGTAAATCTTCTATTTTTTGGTTTCTTTTGAGATTTATCCAGAAAAATCTCATTGTTTTGGTTATCTGAGGAGATCTAGAAAACTCAGAGTGTGGGGTTTTTGAATTGTGTAAGCCCATTTGAAAGACACAATTGTGATGGTTTTAGGTGAACCTGGAAAAACCTATTTTGATAGCGAACGCTAATGTCCACTATTTGAGGATATTAAGAGTGGAGTAGCTATGTGGCTGTTGTTTAGCAGTTGGTGTACACACAGGCGAACCACTATAATTCTTTGTGTTTGGATGTGTGGTTTAATTTCTATATCTTTTATCATTCAATATTGTGGAATGTATTTGTGGATATGAATGTTGTAATCTTTTACATGTGAAGCATTATGGGGAATGTTGTAATAGCTTAGATTTCATTTCCTTGCTGTTTATTTATTCCTCTATATCAAGTTTGAGTTTTTGATATAAAGACCTTTCTAGGAATCAGGTTGTCCTGCCATAGACCTTGGTTTTTGGTGTAAGGTTGTCCTTAGAACAACATTTGTATCAATCTCTCAATACTCATACATTTGAGGTTGCTTTACATTTCAGTATTGTGAATTGATTATAGTGCTATCTTTCCTTTAATTTTTTAATTTCCGCTGTTATCATTTTAATTTGGCATATTTTTATTTACCCCCCCCCCCCCCCCCCTCTAGGACATATAGCTCGGCCTTTTCAAGTGGTATCAAAGCCAATAGCTCGTTTTAATTGTTATTACTTTTGGATTAATTTCCTGAGCTAATCGATTTAAGCTATATAAGATGTCAAAATTTGATAGTCTTTCAGTCACTTGGCCTCCACCATTTGATGGCTCCAACTATGCCTATTGGAAAGCCAAGATGAGAATTTTCTTAAAATTCATGGATGAGAGTGTGTGGCAAGCCACAGTAACTGAATGGACCCCTCGTACCACTAAAGTGACTAGTATCGATGGATCAAAATTTATGAGAGTAACACCTTATTTCTCATGGATCACTCTTCAGAAAAATGAGAGTAGTGCCAATGCAAAAGCACTAATGCAATCACTTACGCACTATCACCAGATGAATTCAAAAGATTATATCCTGTGATACTGCAAAGCAAGCTTGGGATATTTTAGAAATGACACACGAGGGTACATCAATTGTCAAGAAATCTAAAGTTTAAATCCTCACAACCAAATTTGAGGAAATACATATGGAAGAAAATGAAATGTTCATGGACTTTTATATAAGATTAAATGACATTGTGAACTCTATGTGGGGTCTTGGTGATAAAATCCCAGAAAGTAAAGTGTGTGCAAAGATACTACACTCACTACCTGAACGGTTCAACTCAAAGGTGACTGCAATCCAGGAACTTCGTGATACAGACAATATGAGGGTAGAAGAATTAGTTGGCTCTTTACAGACTTATGAGTTAACTTTTAAAGCTCCTAAATGTAAATCAGTCGCCCTTAAATCTTCTAAGTGTTTTTCTCAAGAAAATTGTAGTAATTCTGATTTAGAAAACTCTGAAGATGATATGGTCCTTTTAGCTAAAAAGTTTTACAAAATTTTCAAAAGTAAAAAGAGGGTTGATTTTCAAAAATCTAATGATAAGAAAAGATCCAAATCTAAAACCTGGAAATCTTTAAAAGATAGTCAATGTTACAGCTGCCAAGAATATGGGCATTTATCAAACAAGTGTCCTAATAAGGGCAAACCTAAAAAAAGAAAGGTATGTTGGCTACTTGGGTTGAATCTTTTGGCACTGAGGCCTCTTCTGAATCAAAAGATTCTGAAATCGAGTCGGGTAATGAAGTCAAAGCCCTTATGACTCTATCCAAGTTCACTTTTTCAAATCATGATGATTCAACTAGTGAAGAAAATCTGAATAGTGATCATGAACATGAAGAAGATTTCAAGACGCTTACAATGCCCTATACAAGGAAAGTTGTAAATTTGCTGTTAAACTAAAACTTCAAAAATAAATTTTTTTAAAACTTAAAGAAAACTTTGATTCTCTTATTTTAGAAAAATCTCACATTTTAGATTGTTTAAAAAAATTGAAATGCGATTTAGATTTCAAAACCTCCCTTATTGAAAATCTTAAATCTGAAAATAAAAAACTTAAACTTGAAGTCTCTTCACTTTTGAGTTTAAAGGATACATCGAGGTATGCCCAAGGTGATCCAAAGTTAGAAAAACTTTTGTCTGGATTAAGAAAATGTGGCGACCGATCTAGTTTGGGCTACGATAAAAATGTTCCTCCTAAACAGAAGTATACTCCTCTTAAGTTTGTGAAAGGAGAATCTTCAAACTCAAAAGGGAATAGTTCAAATCAAAATGTTTCTAAAAATTCTAAAACTTTTCAATCTTTAAAACCTAAATGCAACCATATCAACTATAAAAATCAGAACCGAAACCCCTTAGCTGAGAAAATAGTTGATTTACTTAAGGAGCTCTTAAAATCTAACTCAGTAGGTCATTCTTACAACAACTACAAATACAAGAAGACCAACTATACTCCTAAACCCAAAACAGTTATGAAATGGGTTCCTAGGGTTACTAGCTTAGTTGGCCACACCACTTTCAAAGCATTGAGCCATTCAAAGTGGTACCTAGACAGTGGATGCTCCAGGCACATGACTGGTGACAAAGGTCTGTTCACCACTCTTAAAGACATGACTAATGGTTCAGTTACATTTTGTGATGGTAGCAATTACAAGATTATTGGCCAAGGTACGGTTCAACTTTCTGACCTCCCTTTATTTGAGAATGTCTTATATGTAGAAGGTTTAAAACATAACTTATTAAACATTTCTCAAATATGCGATAAAAATCATAGTGTAAAATTTTCTAACCTAGGGTGTGAAATTTTAAATAAAAATAGTTCTGTAATATTAACTGGTCACATAACTTCTGAAAACTGCTACATTGCAAGTGATTCCAGCTCTTCTAATCAATCGTGTTACATGGTCCATACCGATGAAACCAATTTATGGCATAAATTTCTTGGACATGTACACTACCGCAATTTGTATAGATTAAGCAAAAGAGAACTGATAAGAGGTCTACCTAAACTACGGAATGTAGACAAAATATGTGGAGAATGCCAGATTGCCAAGCAAACTAGGAGTGCTCACAAAAAGGTGGACTCCAATGCCACATCTAAACCTCGCGAACTTCTCCATATGGATCTTATAGGACCAACTAGGACGAAGAGTCGAGGAGGTAAAAAATACATACTGGTAATCATGGATGATTTTACCAGATTCACTTGGGTAGCCTTCTTAAGAGATAAATCAGAAACAGTTGATGAAGTAAAAAGAATTCTCAAACGGATCCAAACTGAAAAATGTTCTCAAGTCAGTAAGATTCGTAGTGATCATGGATCAGAATTCGAGAATAGTAGTTTTTTGAAATTCAGTTGCGATCAAGGAATACTACATGAATTCTCTGCGCCTAAAACACCTCAACGAAATGGAATTGTTGAAAGAAAAAATAGAGTACTTCAAGAAATGGAAAATGTAATGTTGAATAGTATGAAGCTTCCTAAAAATCTTTGGGCTGAAGCCGTAAATACTACCTGCTATATAATCAACCGGGTTTATACAAGTAAGTCAAACAATAAAATGGCTTATAAAATGTGGTTTGATAAGAAGCCTACTATCAAATACTTTTGAGTTTTTGGCAGCAAGTGCTATATTTTACGTGACCATGAATATCTGGGTAAGTTTGACAACAAAAGTGATGAAGGGATCTTTTTAGGATATGCTTTGAACAGTCGAGCGTATCGAGTACTGAATAAGAGGACCAGTGCTATTTAAGAGTCCATCAATGTGGTCATTGACGATCACTTGAATACACCTGCCTCAAGTTTAGGTAATGATGAAGTTCTTCTAATTGACAAACCAGATACTTCATCAAGTCAAAATAACCCTGAACTGAAGATTGTTAAAGATCATCCAACCACTCAGATTCTTGGAAACCCTCTCACTGGTGTGTGCACTCGTAGACAACTAGAACATATATGTAATTACGTGTGCTTCACATCTCAGATCAAACCGGCAAACGTAAAAGAAGCTCTTACTGATGAAAACTGGATAGTTGCGATACAAGATGAGCTTAATCAATTTCTTAAAAATGATGTTTGGTACTTGGTTCCTAGACCTAAAGATAAACACATTATTGGAACTAAGTGGTTTTTCAAAAATAAGTCTGATGAACTTGGTAATATAATTTGAAACAAGGCTAGACTGGTTGTACAAGGGTACACTCAAATTAAAGACATCGATTATGATCAAACCTTTGCCCCAGTAGCTCGTCTTAAATCAATCAGACTCTTTATATCCATTGCTTGTTTTTAAAAGTTCAAAATTTATCAAATGGATGTAAAGAGTACCTTCTTGAATGGTGATTTGCATGAAGAAGTATATGTTTAACAACCAACGGGTTTTGAAGACCCTAAGAATGCTGATTATGTCTATCACTTAAAAAGGGCTCTTTACGGTTTAAAACAAGCTCCCAGGGCATGGTATGAAAAATTGACTAAGTTTCTACTAAGTCATAATTTTCTAATGGGAAGTATTGATAAGACTCTTTTCGTTAAGAAACATAACAATCATATCTTAATGGTGCAGATCTATGTTGATGATATTATTTATGGATCTACCTGTACTAACATGACTGTTGAGTTTGCAGATCTTATGAAATCTAAGTTCGAAATGAGCATGGTTGAGGAATTGAATTATTTCCTAGGGTTGCAAGTTAAACAGCAACTTGATGGTATTTTTATTTCTCAAACCATGCCCTGAACTTAGTTAAAAAGTTCAGATTTGAGAATGGGAAAAATTTTGATACTCCTATCAGTACTACATTAAGACTCTCAAAGGACTCTACAGGTAAAAGTGTGGATCCTAAATTATATTATAGTATGATTGACAGTTTACTTTATTTAACTGCAAGTAGACCTGATATTGCTTTTAGCATTGGAATTTGTGCTAGATATCAATCTGACCCTAAAGAGTCATATTTAACTGCTGTTAAGCAGATTATGCGATATGTCACAAGTTCAGCTAATCTAGGTCTTTGGTATCCACATAATACTACTGTTCAATTGGTTGGTTATACAGATGCTGATTGGGCTGGTAATATCGATGATAGAAAATCAACTAGTGTGGTTATTTCTATATTGGAAACTGTTTAGTATCTTGGTTTAGCAAGAAACAAAGTTCCGTATCGCTCTCAACTACTGAGGCTGAATACATCGCAGCTGGAAATGCATGTACTCAGCTTGTATGGATGAATAGAATGTTAAGCGATTACGGAATTGCACAGGATTCAATGGTTTTATATTGTGATAATTCCAGTGCAATTATTATATCTAAAAATCCAATCCGGCATTCATGAACCAAGCACATTGACATTAGATATCATTACATTCGTGAATTAGTGGAAGAAAAGATAATTTCATTGGAATACAATCTGACCGAGACTCAACTTGCTGATGTTTTCACTAAACCACTCGACAAAAGCAGGTTTAATAAATTAAAATTTGATCTTGGTATGTACAATTTGAATTGATTATTCATGCTTATATGTATCATAGTATATATATTTGTTAAATTATAATTTTAAATTTCAAATTTATGTGAAAAATGCATGTTTTTTTCTGTGCACGACCAGTCGAGGACGTACTCGACCAGTCGTGGCATGACCGGTTGAGGACATCCCTTGACTAGTCATGTAGTGCACTGGTGCTTTTATTTTGGGAAAAATCCTTTTTCCCTCATTTGCTCTGATTCTGAAGCTGACCCTAACTATCAGCCTTCTAATTTTGCTGAGAGGTTGCATTCTCTTGAGGAACAGGTGGCTCATATTCATATAACCCAAGATTCTCAATTTGCTTATATGCGCGAATATATGAGGTTTCTTAACAAAGGTTTACACCAAATTGATTCATCTATTCCTTCTCCCTCTTCTGGATCTAATTAAGTGTTTTTTCATATGGCCTGTTATAACTCTTATAATACTTTGCTTTCTTTTAGTTTGTGAGATTGACTTTGGATGAACTTGGTTTATGTTGGTTACTTTTATATGCACTTTATTTGCTTACATCTTGACTTGTTTGCTCCCTTATTCCTCTTTTGCTTCTTTTTCCACATCTTGATTTCTTCCTTTGTCATATTGTGACAAAAAGGGGGAGAAGTTTTGGCATGCCTAATATATGGATAATGTGGTGTTTGTGATATATATATTAGTACATTGGCATGGATTGAGGATATGTAGTTTTTTATTTGTAAAAGGGGGAGGAGTTAAGGGGGAGTAGTGTTGATGCAAGTTGATGATAACTGGTGTATGATTCTTTAACCAGGCTGTAACTGGTTTCTTTTGATAACTAGTTCATGATTCTTTATGTATAATGGTTATGTTTATTGTGTAGTGTGTTTTGTCACAAATTTGACAAAGGGGGAGATTGTAAGTGATATGGTCTCATGCTCCTTTGATTGTCAAATTTTGTAGTGTGAAAACCACAATTTGTCTTGTGTAGCACATTGATATTCATGTACAAGGACAATGCTTCTAGACAAGAACAAGATCTACTTCAAAGAAATGTAAGATCAAGTACATTGTTCTCTTCTGTAAGCTTTAAAGCTCAATGTTTTAAAGCGACATCGAAAGACAAGTGAACTGTTCATACTCAAGACTCAAGATGAAGTATAACTCAAGTACTATGAAATCAAGCTTCAAAAGATCACAAGTTCAAGCTTCATTATGTGCCGTGATAACAAGCTTCATGAACTTCAAAGATCGTCTATCATCTGAAGAAAAGAAGTTTCAATGTCCATACGTCATGTTCAAGGTATGAAAGACCTTAGATTGACCTTAGGGTAGGTCATTTCGGATACATAAGTCAATTGCTTATTTTATAAGTATTTTGATTTGTTCTTTGACTAGTCTGTACTCTGTTCGACTAGTCCTAACACTGGCTTGACCAGTCCAAGAAATTCCTCGACCAGTCCTAAGATTGTTGCAAAATTTTAGAATTTTTTGTTGAGCCATGACCACTCCTGGAGACTACTCGACTGGTCATGTGAACAGTGCACGACTCGTTCACGACCAGTCATGGAGGTCCCTCGACCGGTCGTAGATGGCCTACAACCAGTCGTGGAATGGTTTTATCCGATCGCGCTCAAAATTTTAAATATTTGTTGGTCCTACCACCAGTCGTAATGTCCACTGGACCAGTCGAAGGTGCGACTTCTACACTTATAAATATAGCACAATTTTCAGAGTTTGATATCCAATTCAAGCTAAATTAACACAATACTCTGAGAGATAAGTTGGTCATTTATTTAAGCTATATTGTGCTCATTTAATATTCTCTTTTAGTAGCTTTCTTTGCATTTGATTTTGAATTTCTGCATTCCAATTATATTTGAAAGAGGAATTGAGGTATTCCCATTTCTTGGAATCAAAATCAAATCAAGCTAGCCCAAGGTGCTTTAAACTCTAAAATTAATTTAGAATCTAGAACCATTTCATAAGTGAGTATTGGACATTGAACTTCTATACGAACTTCTACTCTGATTTGGTTCTTCCGGGATGTAACAAAAGGAGAAATCCAGGTATTTTACATTTGTGTAAATCTTCTGTTTTTGGTTTCTTTTGAGATTGAGCCAGAAAAATCTCATTGTTTTGGTTATCTAAGGAGATCTAGAAAACTCAGAGTGTGGGATTTTTGAATTGTGTAAGCCCATTTGAAAGATACAATTGTGAGGGTTTTAGGTGAACCTGGAAAAACCTATTTTGATAGTGAGCGATAATATCCACTATGTGAGGATATTAGGAGTGGAGTAGTGTGTGGCTGTTGTTTAGCAGTTAGTGTACACACAGGCGAACCACTATAATTCTGTGTTTGGATGTGTGGCTTAATTTCTATATCTTTTATCATTCAATATTGTGGAATGTATTTGTGGATGTGAATGTTGTAATCTTTTACATTTGAAGCATTATGGGGAATTTTGTAATAGCTTAGATTTCATTTCCTTGCTGTTTATTTATTTATTTATTCCTCTATATCAAGTTTGAGTTTTTGATACAAAGACCTTTCTAGGAATTAGGTTGTCCTACCATAAACCTTGGTTTTTGGTGTAAGGTTGTCCTTAGAACAACATTTGTATCAATCTCTCAATACTCATACATTTGAGGTTGCTTTACATTTCAGTATTGTGAATTGATTATAGTGCTATCTTTCCTTCAATTTTTTAATTTCCGCTGTTATCATTTTAATTTGGCATAGTCCTATTCACCCCCCCCCCCCCTCCCTCTCTAGAACATATAGCTTAACCTTTTCAATATGGCACGACTGTGGTATTTTGATCATTATGCATGAATTCAAGAAATTATGATAAGGCATACGTTTAAGTGCATGTGATATGCATATAATGCCATGAGTTTAGGGTTTGCTTAACCTTTAAGCCAAAAATGACATATAATCATCATATGCCACTATAAACTATATCAATCCATGGCCATGTGACTAAACTGAAGAGGACATATCTTACACATGAACAAATGTATTGAAGTACACTTGCACATACCATCATTCCATGGTGCATGAGTATGACAAATATCAACATGGTTAAGTAGATGAATTTATATGCTAGAGAGTGGAACAACATTAATCAAGATATTAAATCACATGCTTCTATTAACCATAATCACTAACATCACTAATATCATCCATAGCTATCATAATCATGAGCATTGTATTCAGAGTTACACCATATCCTTCGTAAGATAGATATTCCATTAGCGGCTTTGGCCCGACATGATTTTCTTCTATTGGGACTACATGGTTATACCCTAACTGGGCCTTATGGTTAATGAGTGGTGGTGACGCAAAGTACATGCACTAAGTTGTTATGAGATGAAAGGCATAATCATAACATATAGTAAATGAGCCATAGGATAAATGGTGTTGGTGAAACTTATATAATGTAGAGGGCTTCACCTTCAAGTGCGTTGTTAGTAGGTTGGATTTATAAATAAATTATCGTAGTAGTTTTACAATGGTTTGGAAGGCACAGGTAAACCTCATAAGATACAGTGAGCCCTAAGTTGAATGACTTGGGTACATAATATACACATAAGAGTTAGTCACAGTTGGATGACATGGATTTGTCTCATACAACGTAGTGGGTCCTACTTCCAAGTGGTACTATAAGCAAATGGGTCCACACACAAACGTTACTGTGGGTCCCAACTAGTAGACAGTATAGGTAACTCATATATATTAAGGTGGTACAATGAAGAATAGTTCAGATGCACAAGGCACACGTCAGCGGGCTCCATGATCGAATTGTTTGGTTAGCAAAACAATTGAACAGTGCAGATAAAATACATACATTGAGTGGGTTCACAAGTGTTCGAAAGTTATACGTTCAATTAACAGTAACTCATATCGTCTGACTTATTTAGGAATTGGATCTAGGTCATTTTAGAATCATGTTCTAGAATTAGTTAGCCTAATGGATAAATGGTGAAATATGCAATACTTACATCAAGGTAGGGTCCAAAATCAATCTAACACACATCCTAAGTCCACATATTCAAGAGGTTATACCATTAGCATGGTCCACATACTCTACTTGCTATAATAAAGGATTTAAAGTCACATGGTTACTTATTTTTACTACATCATAACTCATACATCTATGGGCAGCCACTTTATTAAGCTCCCACATAGTCAGGTTGTCGATGTCATAATTTCACTTAGTTGAGTGGACATACAATTGGTATCATGGTCTAATAACCGCATCTCAAAGTATCCAAGGCACAATCAAAAGCATGCCCACCATACCTGGTCACACTATGTTACATTAACTCTTAAATTATGACTGCTCAATACTTCATACGGAGAATGACTCAGATTCAATGTTACATAATCAAGAGGCCAAGAACTAGCTTCCATCACATTAGATATAGTTTAGTGGTCCCCGCATCTGCCTCACCTATGAGCATAATGTAAGGGTTATAATTATGTCGCATGACACCGAATTGAAGGCCACTCCATTATCAAGTTGTATAATCCAACCTATATCATAACTCTCATGACTAAGAAAATCTACACGTACAACCCGATTGTTCATGGTTTAGGTGACTAAGGCTATGCCCATGAGCATGTGGTCATGTCATTGGGTGGTCACCAATGCCACATGATTTCATGTAGTTGGTTAGCCTTGTTGCATTTCGCAATCATATGATTAGATGACTACATATACTCTACAATTGCATATGATTAGGTGGCCATACATATGTCACATGCCCACATGATTAAGGAGACAAACACATACATCACATCCTCACACCACTAGAGTCTACATATTTGTTATAATTGAACATATTTATGGGTTTAAACACATGTCATATGATCTTACTACGTAGATCCGCTCTCTAACCAAAGTGCCGAGCAGTGAAGGGCTGTGCACTCATTATATAATTAGGTAATCTAGGGCAGCAACACAATACAACCTATATCACATGCCAAGTGGTAAAGGACTATACACGTAACACAATTTCACATGATTCAAGATAGCATACATTTAACATATGGAAATCACAAACTCTTGTTGATGAGGGCTAATGGTTGGCCCAAACAAGGCTACCATTGATGGGCCCACATGACATTCACTCAAAATGGGCCTTAACATTCTTAGGCTCACGCATCAATGGAATTTACAATGGGTTCTATGTGGTGGAGCTCATGGGGCTTTCCCATGAGCTTAAGTTGTGTGTGACCCACTTAAGACTTAGGTCTGCCTTGATTTTAGTCCAAATCCTAAAATGATATAAGGAAGTGGATGGTCCACATGGATTAAATAGATACACCATGGTGTTCTTAGGTTGGATTCAATGGTTAGGCATTAATTCTCAAAGCCTTCTATTGTATGGTCCATTTCAGGTCAGATTGACTGATCTTTGGGACAATGGCCTAAAGGGGACCCGGTACATGGGCTGAATGGGTTGAAAATCTAATACATCATTAGGATGGCCCATAACAAAATTTCAGTGATGAGAGTTTAATTTGCATTATTTCAGAATGTACAATTGTCTAATCATTGGATGGGCCTGATTCTTAGTAACATACCATCAGAAGGGTTGATGAAATAGATAAACAGTGAGGATCTTAAATATACATTATGTCATAGCCATGGTGGATTAAGTGGCATAACACCTACATCAAAATGGACCATACCACACAAAGTTGAGAGGGTTGCCCTCTATTAAATATTCATAATCATTTGTTGGGCCCACGAGATGTGGTTCATAAATCCAGCCCATCCATTATGTGTGTCCCACTTATTTAAGGGTTTAAACCAAGTTTCAGATGCATCAAAATTTTAAGTGGACCTCGGCAAGTGTTTTTATATGTTCAAGCTTCGAGTTATATAAACGGTTTAAGGAGATCAAAGTTACATGGGTACCAAAGTGATGTATTTATTATATCTACATTGTTTATCTATAATTAGAGATTATTTTAGAGAATTATCCAAAAATAAATCATAACCAAAGATTATCTTGACCTCACCACAAATAGCACTGAAGATAATGATTTCGCCATTAAACAATTCACAGAGCCCAGCATAACGTTTATTTTCCATCTAATCTGTTCATAAGGTCACAAAAACCTGATTTAAGAGGAAAAACAATTTTCATATTGATCCAAAACTTCTATGACCCAAAAAGGGTTTCAACGGTAAATGTTCAATCCTTTGCTACTCTTTGTAGTGTGGACCACCTAATTGTTAGATCTATCTTATTTTTCTTCTCAGGCCTTAAGACAACTCGCCAAATGGATGGACGGTTTGGATATAAGACATACCTCATGAACAGAATAAACCCACAAATCTTACTGATAGCTTCAAAATTTATTAATTATTATTATTTTTTATTGGTGTGGGCTACCTGAGTTCCGTGTACGGCTGATTTTTGGGGGTGACCCATTTTTAAAGGGGACCCATCAAATGTTCAGTTTAGATGGTCAACATGCATCATGGTGGGGCCTGTGGTGGGCCCCACCGTCCCTGCCAAATGCAAGAAGCAGGATGCTGCTTGCAAGCAACGTCCTCTAGACACTGATAGCAAGTAGCATCCAACACTTGTTGGTTAATTTTTTTATTTCTTTTTAAATCTGTTGTTTTTCCTAGGTGGGATCCACATCAAGATAATCTAACCCATTTGTTGTATTCTCTGGCTCGTCACAGATCAAACGAGTCTATATGTTTTGGTGTATAAAAACATCACAGTGGACCCTAATAGTTTAACACTATTAAAATAGTCTTTTTGATGGTGTGTCCTACCAGAGATTTGAATCGGCTTCAATTTTATGCTCAACATCTAAAATGATCTGGAAAATAGGATGAACGGTGTGGATTAGATACTTACACCATGTCGGGGCTTGTTGTCGGCCCCACACTCCTCCCTTTAATCAAGCAGCTGGGACGCTGCATGCTGCAGCGTCCTCTGGACGCTGACAGAAGCAGCGTCTCTCCCTCTTCTCTTTGTATTTTTTTCTTATTTATATGGTATTGTGTGCACGTGTGTGCATGGGTGTGTGTGGCCAGCCCAATGGGCCACACTTTGGATGGTTTGGATGGCATAAAAACATTACAATGGGCCCACTATCAATAGGTCCACATGAGGTCTATAAAATTTAATTTTATGTCTTCTTCTATGCATCCACACCATTAATCATATCATTATCATCAACACCATCTCTACCATACATAAACAAAAAGAAAACAAAATAAGAATGAGTGAGGAGGGTGTACTCACCTTGATGGATTAGATGGATGGTTGAGATGGATGGAAGGGATAAGATTGATGGCCCACCAAGATCACTCCTCTCTCTCTCTCTCTACTTATGTAGAAAAATGGTGAAATGCTAAGGGATAAAGGACTATTTGTAGAGAAATTGTTAAAATGTGGTTAGATTCAATTAATGTGATCTTGGTTAGCTTATACTAGGATTATGACAAGTAATTCATGATTTGTAGTTAATGGTGGATTAAAGGGACATGGGATGGCATGGTGTGATGATGTTATGCATACGGTATGGTATGAAGAAGAGTTGACCTTGCATGCACATGAGAGAGGGGAGGTATGGGTGTGTGACATTACACACTTGTGTGGCATGTGTTGTGCACATGTGTGGAATGCAGTACATGGCGCCATGTGCACATCATACACTAACGATTCTTCACGGTGTATCTCACTAACAGAGCATCGTACAGACGCATGGGTGGTACCTACGCGATCGCGGTGATAGGGTAGTCGATATGAAATCGGTTTCGAAGCCTTGGGTTTCCGACTAGTTGGGTGTCTAGTATGCACGGCTAGTCTAGGTTCGGCCAAGGGCATCGATCATCGTGTACATAAGCATAGAGAATGGTACAGAATGGACGGGTTCTTACATTAAATTACAAGGATTTGCACAAGATACTATGGTACTGTATTGACATTAGATATCATTACATTCGTGAATTAGTGGAAGATAAAATTATTTCATTAGATTATGTTCAAACTGAAAATCAACTTGTGGACGTTTTCATTAAACCAGTTGACAGAAATAGGTTCTTTAAATTAAAACTGGATATTGGTTTGTGTAATTTGATATGAGATTATTATGTCTGTTTGTACTATATTTTGTATATATTTATTTTTACAAATTTTTGAATTTAAAAAAATAATAAAATTAAGAATTTTTGAGTCTGCATGACCAGTCGAGTACACACTCGACCAGTCGTGGCATGACCGGTCAAGTATGTACTCGACCAGTTGAGATGCGCTTGTATGGTGCTTTTATTGTGAGAAAAATAACTTGTTCTTCACTTTCTTCATCTTCTCCAACAGCCCCTTCTCCGACTGGTTGAACCCACTTCCAAATATAACTTGGTTAGTGCGTCATTTTCATTTTTCTTTCGGATTTAGGTTCCTTGCATCTCTATTTGCTTGATTCTAAAGTTTATTTCAAGTTTTCTAGTGGTTTACTTGCTTTTTTTTAAAGATAAAATCTGATTTGTGTGAAACCCTTAAATCGTTCTTGCATTCTATTTTTACTTCTTGCAATGGAAGGTAGAACTAAGAAGAAAACTACTCGTGGTCCTTCTTCTTCCTGTTCCACACCTATTGCAGTGTGTACTCTTCGACCACTCAAAGAGGACCCGGAATATGTGTTGGATAATCATCTCCGCAACATCATTATTGAACGAACCGTTAATTCCAATCATTTGGTTCAGTTCAATATCATTCCCCTCCTTGAGGCTGTAAGATGGGATAACATGTTGAATTAGGGTGGACCCGTATATCGGTCCATTGCACAAGCCATGTATACATGTATTAGTGATGTTTCTATTGAAAATTTATGTAAGTGCTATGGTCTCATGCTCCTTTGATTGTCAAATTTTGTTGTGCCAAAACCTCTATCTGTGTCTTGTGTTTGTCTGTTGATATATATATATATATATATATATATATATATATATATATATATATATATATATATGATCAAGACACTGCATCACAATGGTTCAAGACATGTACGGTGCTCTGCTTTAAGAAATGTAAAGTCATGTACTTTAAGCATCAATGTTTAGAGCTACATTTTAAGACACAAGTACATTTCAAGACTCAAGTACAACTTAAGATGAAGTTTAAGTTCAAGCTTTCGAAGATTTCAAAATCAAGCTACATCAAGATAGAGATCTTAAGCTTCATAAGGTTTAAAGGTCAACCTACATCTGAAAGGATGAAGTTCAATGTTGATACTTCATGTCCCAGGTATGATTGACCTTACGGTAGGTCGTTTCGGATACATAATTCAAACTGTACGTTTATATATGTATTTAGTCTATTCTAAGACTAGTCCTGGACCTTGTTCGACTAGTCCTATCACTGGTTCAACCAGTCCCAGAAATTCCACGACCAGTCCTAAGTTGTTGAAGATTTTAAAAAAAAATTGGTTACTCTACACCAGTCCTGGAGACTGTTCGACCGGTGGTAGGGAGGTCACGACTCGACCTTTGACCAATCCTAGAACTACGACTCAAACTCTAGCAACCAAACCTGGTTGTCTACGACTAGTCCTGGGTCAGATACGACCGGTCGTAGGTGGTCCACGACTAGTCGTAGACTCCCTAAGACCAGTCGTAGAACAGTTTTTAAGATCGCACTCAAAAATTTCAAAATGTCGTTGGTTCTACGACCAATCGAAGGGTTCCTAAGACCAGTCGTAGACGTGATCTTTTTATCTATAAATTGAACACGAATTTCAGAGCTTTTCATCGATTAATTTTAAAAAAATTCAAGCCTCCACTCTGAGATAAGTTTGTTCATTTTTAGCTACGCTGTGCATATTTAATATTCTTTTTGTTAGGTTTTCTTATTTGATTTTATTCCTATATTCCAATCTTATTTGAAAAGAGGAATTGTTGTATTCCTTCTTCTTGGAATCAAAATCAAATAGAGCTACGCCCATTTGATTTAATTTAAAATCAATTAGAACTTAGAACCATTGTAAAGTGAGTATTGGACATTAAACGTTGATTCGAACAACTACTCCGACTGGTTCTATCGGGCTACTACAAAAAGAAAAAATCCAGGTATTTTACTTTTATGTAATTTACATTCTTTTGGTTTCTTTTGAGATTAAGCCAGAAAAATCTCATTGTGTTGGTTATCTGAGAAGGGCCAGAAAACTTAGAAAGTGTGGGTTTTTGAATTGTGTAAGCCCAAGTTAAAAAGATGCAATTGTGAAGGTTTTAGGTGAACCTGTGAAACCTATTTTGATAGTGAATGCTAATATCCCCTGTGTGAGGATATTAGGAGTGGAGTAGTTGTGTGGCTATTGTTTAACAGTTAGTGAACACATAGGTGATCTACTATAATTCCTTGTGTTTTGTGGTTTGAGTGTTTATTTAAATTCCTATCTTTTATCATTCAAGTTTGTGGAATGTATGTGTGGACGTGAATGTTGTAATATTTGCATTTCAAGGAAAGTGGGGAATGTTGTAATAATTTAGATTTAAATTCTTGCAATTCATCTCAATTTCTTACTATTTATTTATTCCTTTTCGGTTTGAGTTTTTGATTCAAAGAACGTTCTAGAAATAAGGTTGTCCTGCCATAAGCCCTTGGTTTTTATGGTGTAAGGTTGTCCTTAGAACTGCATTTGTTTCAATCTCTCAATACTTGATTATTGAGGCTACTTTCCATTTAAGCATTGTAAATTGATTTCTTTTATTTGGCTATCACATTATTTAATTCTGCTGTCATTATTTTAAATTTGGCATAGACCTATTCACCCTCCCCCCCCCCCTCTAGGACATTTAGCTTGGCCTTTTCAAGAGGTATCAAAGCCTATTTGCTCGTTTTTAAATTCTTTATTTTTGGATTCATTTTCTGAGCTAACGATCTAAGCTATATTTAAGATGTTAAATTTTGATAGCCTTTCAGTCACTAGGCCTCCACATTTGATGGCTCCAACTATGCCTATTGGAAAGCCAGGATGAGGATTTTCCTCAAATCAATAAATGAGAGCGTGTAGCAAGCCACAGTGACTGAATGGACCCCTCCTACCATGGAATAACTGGTGTCGATGGTTCAAAATCAATAAAAATTTCACCTTATTTCTCTTGGACCACACTTCAGAAAAGTGGGAGTAGTGCCAATGCAAAAGCACTAAACGCAATCACTTGCGCACTATCACTGGATGAATGCAAAAGAAGTATATCCTGCGATACTGCAAAGTAAGCTTGGGATATATTAGAAATGACACACGAGGGTACATCAATTGTAAAAAAATCTAAAGTCCAATTCCTCACAACCAAATTTGAAGAAATTCATATGGAGGAAAATGAAATGTTTATGGACTTTTATACAAGATTAAATGACATTGTAAACTCTATGTGGGGTCTTGGCGACAAAATCCCAGAAAGTAAAGTATGTAAAAAGATACTACGCTCACTTCCTGAATGGTTCAACTCTAAGGTAACCACGATCCAGGAACTTTGTGATATGGACAATATGAGGGTAGAAGAATTAGTTGGTTCTTTACAAACCTATGAGTTAAACTTTAAAACTCCTAAAGGTAAATCTATCTCTCTTAAATCTTCTAAAGGTATTTCTCAAGAAAACTCTGATTTAGAAAATTCTGAAGATGATATGGCTCTTTTAGCAAAAAAGTTTTACAAGATTTTCAAAAGTAAAAAGAGGGTAGACTTTCAAAAATCAAATGATAAGAGAAGATCTAAATTTAAAAATAAAACCTAGAAATCTTTGAAAGATAGTCAATGTTATAACTGCCAAGAATATGGGCATTTAGCAAACAAATGTCCTAAAAAGGACAAATCTAAAAAGAAAGGAATGTTGGCTACTTGGGATGAATCTTCTGGCACTGAAGCTTCGTCTGAATCAGAAGATTCTGAAATTGAGTCGGGCAATGAAGTTAAAGCCCTTATGACTCTAGCCAGGTTTACTTTTTCAGATCATGATGATTTAACTAGTGAAGAAAATCTGAATAGTGATCATGAAAATGAAGAAGATCTTCAAGATGCTTACAATGCCCTATACAAGGAAAGTTGTAAAATTGTCGTAAAACTAAAACTTCAAAAAGAAAAGTTTTTAAAACTCAAAGAAAATTTTGATTCACTTGTTTTAGAAAAATCTCTTATTTCAGATTGTTTTGAAAAGACAAAAAGTAATTTAGAATTCAAAACCTCCCAGATTGAAAATCTTAAATCTAAAAATGATAAACTTAAGCTTGAAAACTTTTCACTTTTGAGTTTAAAGGATACATGGAGGTATGCCCATGGAGATCCAAAGTTTGAAAAACTTTTATCCAGATCTAGAAAATGTGGCGATAGATCCGGGTTGGGCTATGATAAGAATAGACCTTTTAAACAAAAGAATACACCTCTTAAGTTTGTAAGAGGAGAAACCTCAAACTCAAAAGGGAAAAGTATTAATTAAAGTTTTTCAAAAAATGTTAAATCTTCTCAAAAACCTAAAAGCAACTATGTCAACTATAAAAATCAGAACCAAAACCCTTTAGCCGAAAGAATAGTTGATTTGCTTAAGGAGCTCTTAAAATCTAACTCAGTGGGTCATTCTTACAATTACAAAAAAAAAAAAGACCAACTATACTCCTAAACCCAAAATAGTTATGAAATGGGTTCCTAAGGTTACTGTAACGCCCTGAAATTCGGGGGTCGAGCATAACTCAGCTCCCGAGTTCCAAAACATCACTTATGTAACATATTTAATGATGGATGTATGTTGTCTGTAAGAGTACATAAAACATGGAATAGATTAAGCCAAACTGCAACATGATTCAGGGATAAGTGAAGAACGCAAGCGGAAGACTTATAGAAATATAGGTGTACATGTGCAAATCCCTGAAATACATATACATACCATGTCATACTAACAAGTGTTACTATCAAAATTACAAGCATTAAATGACATCATCTATTCCTAAAAAGAAATCCCAGAATCCCACGCATCAGAACAAGGCTCACTAGAACCTGCCTGAAAACTGCATGAAAGAAAATGCAGCCTCATCATCCTCGAACTCCGGCTCTGCCTCAGGGGTCGCATCAATATCTGCATCTAAGACAGAGTCTGGTGGGTGTTTAAACACCGTCCCAGAACGTGGGAGTGAGTGATCAACTCGGTGGAACAATAAAGCAAAGATTAACATGTTATCAATTCAATCAAGCAGTAATGATAAAGCAGAATAATCAAACATGTCCTAAGTACTCTTGTTAGTGCAAGAATGAATGTAGAATGATGCGTGCCCTCGCGCGTACACCCTCAGCATCTTCATCTTACGTTACGCATGACATCACCTCAAAGTGCGCTACCTCTTCCAGGCACATGCAAATGCGGTGCATGAACATGATTAACAAATTGTTATTAGTCCTTTTCATACAGCAGGATTGGGAGCTAAGGTACCTTCCTCATAACAATTTCCAAATAGTGATCCATTCTAGGGTCATCAGTCCTAGATCATCACATATGATCATATAGTTTTAGGTCGTTGCAAAGGTCTCGTCACCGATCAATGCACGCCTATCATACCTTCGTTACTACAATAAGGCTCGTCACCTCAATGCGGTATCCAGGTATGCTCGAGGTCACTACAAAGGGCTCGTCACCGATCAATGTAGGCCGACAGCACGAATATAGTGTACCATACCACCATAATCGGCTCACGAGTTTGGTTACTCACTGGTCACTACGGGGAGGCTCGTCACCCCAGCGTAGGCCGACAGCTCGACCACATTATCCCATACCCTCATGTTCGGCTCATGAGTCTTAGTGGATCAAGGTACAATGGTTAATAGGATTTCATTGGTAAGTTTGGTACCTTAGATTCAAGCAATGGCGTCCATACATGGTGAACATACATCGAAAAATCGGGTTACTTGACGAACTCGACTAGCACGAGCGCACGTTGGGTTGAACGACATAGAGTGTGCAAACACTCTGTGTGGCCAAACCACTGTCGACAACTCTAATACGACTCGGGTTCGTCAAATCACGTCCTTCGCGACGAAAGCAACCTCAGCCACGAACTCAAGGCCGATTATCGATTACCTGGACTATTTCATAGCCCCAAACACATTCCATTATAACAAATATTCATAACAATAATTTAGAATAGTAATGGAATAACAATTCACATCACGTAGCATGTGAGCATTTAAAGAATATCAACTTAACATGGATTTGAACATAAGTAATACTTGAAATTAAACAACAAAGAATATGACTTGCATGTAGGAAATCATACACCACAATAAGAGAGTTGAGAATCGCTTCTCAACGCCCACAAATAGTATAATTTATTGTACTTTAAGTCATTCAGACATTTCTACAAACACTTAGAATACATAGTTCAACATACATGACGTATGTTGAAAATACACACATTTAGACAATTCCTTTTGCCAAGGAGTTGTCACACATATATCTAGCACAAATACCCGACAGATAATCATGGCAATCACATGTTCATATTTTATACATATACGGTACTTTATACATATACAAAGAATACACAAATCTCAATATAACACATGCATATCAGGAACACATAATAAACATAGCATTTGGCATGTGAAATTTCATCCATAACAAGAATAAACCATTAACTGGTATTGAAAGCCTTGAAAACCATAACCTATACAATTAAAGTCTACACCTTAAACCAGAAATAGAGCACCGAACTGATTCAGACATTATGTCTTCGTCAACGGCGACAGGATAACCTAAGGCAAGAATAAAAATGAGCTACAACAACACATAGACTCATCTAAGCTCTAAAACAGATTAGGGTTAGATTAACTTACCCAAGGATGGACTCAGAATCGTTGGAATAACGATTCAAAAGTGTAGGTTTAAGGATGTAGAGTAACAGGAAAGAATCTAAGATGATTCACCAACTTCTCTCTCACTTTCTCTCTTTTCCTCTCTCTTTCTTGGCTAGGGTTAGGAAATTCGTATGGAAAAGAGAGCTAGGGTTTTACGGTCTATTTATAGGCCTAACATTGATGAAAATAGCCCTAGGGCCAAGGTATACTTAGGTTATAACCAAAACAGGCCTCTCTCGATCCAACGGAACACTTTCGGTGGGCCTTTTTCCACGAAAGGTCGGACTTAAGCTCACAGACCATAGATCTAGGTCAGACTGAGTTTTCATACCGATCAGATCTACAGATCAGCCGTGGCGGACCACACTCAATTCAACGGTCACCAAAATTTGATCAGGTCCACAAGCACAATGACATGCCTGGGCCATCTTCCCTGATCAGAGGGTGAAATTGGGTCCGAATCCAACGATCAGATTGCTTAAAATCGTCGTGCAAGCGACACGACTCAGATTTCATAAAATCACATTTAATTTCTCACCGTTCTCACACTCTTCTCTCCGGACTCAATCAAATTGACCCAGAACGTCATCTAGACTTGATTTTTGAGGTGATGGCCAAGTCCAACATGGTGACCAATACAGCCTAAGATCATCGCTATCAGACTTTCGACGCGTGGTCCAAGTCCGATCCAGAACTTCCAAAAATTTTCAAGAGCAACTGGATTTAGCGATGAATCCCAGATTTCAGAGTAACATAGCGCTAACGATTCTACACGTTTTGAGTCATGCAGATCAAATTTAAAGTGATTGATGTTAATTTCACAAGCAATCGAATTTAGCGCTAATTACCCCATAATAGCTTCTAATAGAGGTAGTACTCGGGTCTTGGCACGAAATTTTTTGGGTCATTACAATCTACCCCCCTTAAAGAAAAATTTCGTCCTCGAAATTCGTACCTTCTCATATTCCTCAAGGATCTGAGGGTAGCTCTTTCTAACGTCTGCTTCAGTTTTCCAAGTAGCCTCTTCCTCATTATGATGCGTTCATAGAACTTTCACAAGAGGGATGACGTTGCTACGCAATACCTGCTCCTTCCTGTCTAGAATACGCGTCGGTCGCAGTACATATGTGGCAACCTCGCTCAACTGCACCTGCTCCCAACTGATAATATGCGAAGGATCAAGAACGTACTTCTTCAGCATAGAAACATGAAATATGTTATGCACGCCCGCAAGAGGTGTGGGCAAAACAAGGCGGTATGCTACTGCTCCCACTCGATCCAGAATTTGAAATGGACCAATAAATCTTGGCGTAAGCTTTCCCTTCTTACCGAACTGCAGAACTCCCTTCATAGGGGAAACCTTAAGAAATACATGGTCTCCAACCTCAAACTCAAGCGGTCGCCGCCTCGTATCAGCGTAACTTTTCTGTCTACTCTGCACTGTCAGAAGTCGACGTCGAATAATGTCAACTTTCTCTAAAGTCGCCTGCACCAACTCCGGGCCAATCAAACTACGCTCGCCAACTTCTGCCCAACAATGCGGTGCTCTGCACGGACGACCATACAACGCCTCATAGGGAGCCATGCCGATACTTGCCTGGAAACTGCTATTATAGGCGAACTCTGCAAACTGGAGACAATCATCCCAACTGTCCTTAAAATCCAAAACACAAGCTCGCAACATGTCTTCCAGAATCTGATTCACACGTTCTGTCTGCCCATCTGTCTGCGGATGAAACGTGGTGCTGAACTTCAATTTCACACCCATCGCTTCCTGGATATGAGTCCAGAAGATAGATGTAAAACGCGTGTCTCTATTAGATAAAATCTCCAAGGGAACTCCATGCAGACGTACAATCTCCTTGATATACAATCTAGCCAACTCGTCTGCAGAGTTTGTGACTCTGATCGGTAAGAAGTGAGCCGACTTCGTCAATCGGTCGACGATCACCCAAATAGAGTTATGTCCCTTCCTCGTTCTCGACAACCTAGAAATAAAATCCATAGAGATGAAGTCCCACTTCCATTCTGCTATGGGCATGGGCTAAAGCAACCAGGAGGTCGGCGATGCTCTGCCTTGACCTGCTGGCACGTGAGACAACGAGATACAAAGTCAGCAATATGGACCTTCATGTTGTCCCACCAATAAGATCTTCTCATATCCTGATACATCTTCGTGTTACCTGGATGCATCGCAAGCTTAGAAGTATGGGCTGATTCGAGAACCTCCCGTCTCAAGTCAGGAATGTTTGGGACACATAGCCAGCCACGAAGTCGTAGGCCCCCATCAGAACTAATACTCCACTCGGAGTTCTCATCTATACCAACCCGCTTTCTCATCTTCGCCAAAAACTCATCATCTGCTTGAGCTGCAACGATCTTCTCATCGATGAGGGGCTGTACACGAATGTGTGCGATAACTTCATACAGCTCTTCCACCGTAAGTTTCTGCTCAAAGTCTCGCACAAACTCCAACATGTCTCATTCTGCTATCATCCGCGGAGCCGCAAACTCTATAGCCTTCTTGCGACTCAACGCATCTGCCACAAGGTTCGCCTTGCCCGAATGGTAAGAAACATCGAACTTATAGTCTTTCAATATTTCCATCCATCGGCGCTGCCTCATATTTAAATCACGCTGCGTGAAAATATACTTAAGGCTCTTGTGGCTGCAAAAGAGCTCGAACTCCTCTCCATAGAGGTAATGTCCCCAGAGCTTTAATGTGAAAATGACAGCTACTAACTCCAGGTTGTGTCTAGGGTAATTCTCTTCGTGTTTCCTCAACTGTCTCGAAGCATAAGCAATCACCCTGTCCTTCTGCATAAGGATACAACCCAGGCCAACGCGAGAGGCATCAGTATATATCGTATACTTAACCCCTTGCTCTGGCAATACTAGCACAGGGGCGGACGTCAACTTGTCCTTCAGCTCTTGAAAAGCTAACTCCGCCTTCTCATTCCAAGCAAACTTCAAATCTTTCCGTGTCAGCTGAGACAACGGTCTGGCTATCTTCGAGAAGTCTCGTATGAAGCATCGATAATAGCCTGCTAGACCCAGAAAGCTCCTCACCTCAGTAACTGAACCAGGCTGCTTCCAGTCCTGAACTGCAAATACCTTAGCGAGATCGACAGCTATCCCTTCCTTGGACACCACATGTCCCAGGAACTTGACTTCCTCTTTCCAGTAATCACATTTCTTGAACTACGCAAAAAGATGATTCTTCCTGAGAGTATCCAAAACCGCTCTTAAATACTCCTCGTGCTCTTCCCGACTCGCAGAATAAATCAAAATGTCATCTATAAAGACAATGACGAATCGGAACATGAATGCCCGAAACACCCTGTTCGAACGCGAGACCGAACGACATCACAAGGAACTCATAGTGACCGAAGCTAGTCCTGAAAGTGGTCTTCTGTACGTCCTCATTGTTGACGCGCAACTGATGATACCCTGACTGCAGATCAACCTTTAAAAAGTACCATGCCTCCTTTAACTGATCAAACAGATCATCAATCCTAGGCAAAGGGTACTTATTCTTCACAGTTACCAAATTCAACCTGCGATAATCAATACATAATCGCAAGGAACTATCTTTCTTCTTCACAAACAAGACAGGTGCTCCCCAAGGAGACACACTAGGCCGAATAAAGCCCAATTCCAACAAACCATCTATCTGCTTCCTCAATTCTTTCATTTCACTCGGAGGCATACGATAGGTGGGCAAAGAAATGGGTGTCATACCAGGTATGAGATTAATGGTAAAGTCAATCTCACGCTGAGGAGGTAATCCAGGAATCGACTCAAACACGTCTTCAAACTCTCGAACTACAGGCGTGCTTTCAAACACCGATTCAGCCATACTCTCCAACAGAGAAGTATAATAATCAAGACGAAAAGGGTAACTGACCTGAACTGGGAAAGTAACTGTCTCGCCCTCAGGTCCATGGATTGTCACCGACCTTGCTTCACAATCAATCTCTGCTCGCATCCTTGTGACCCAATCCATACCCATAATAACATCGTAATGAAAAAGAGGTGCAACAAAAAAAAATCAACACGAATCGATCCACTTCCTAGATCAACCCAACAATCCATACAACGATTGTTTATAACAGAGGAGATCCCTGTAGCGGTAGTGAGCGTCACTCTTTTCATAGAAACAGTGCTCAAACTTAGACGCCTAACTACCGCATATGATATAAGAGAGGTAGTGGACCCTGTATCCACTAACATAGAAACGGGACTACCTTCAATGTGCGCTGTAACCTCGAAGGATCTCAGCACCAAGTCAGACATAGGTGCTTCAGCTGAGAGCGCATGAACTCGAGCCTGCTGCTGATGATTCGGCAGAGGAACCATGGGCCGCTGAGGTGGCCTGAAACTAGGTACAATAGGTCTGAAGGATGGATAAGCTGGCGCTGAACGAAGAGGTGGAGGTGATATAATCTGAGGCATCGGACGGCTGATCCTCTGCGGTGGAGTAAAACCACTGGCCTGTATACGCGAAAAGTAAAAACGATCCAAATGCCCCATCTTCCCACAATACGAACAGCGAAGATCAGCTCGCACCTGCTGAGTGGGCGGCGTTGAACGTCTCAGAGGAGAATTTGCCTGTGGCCTCTTACCGAGAAATGGTGCACTCTGAAAGTCAGGTCACGGCCTAGGAACCATAGGTGCTCGCATACGAGACCACCTGTCCCCGTCCTGCTCTGCTCGTAAGGAAATGCTCACCAACTCCGCATAGGAAGAAATGCTAGCACAGCATATCTTCGATCGGATCTCAGGCCTTAATCCCTCAGAAAATCGCCGCAACCTCATCGGCTGATCACCTAGAATCAAGGGAACATAGCGACCTAGCTCAGTGAACCGGTTCTCATATTTCGTCACCGACATCCCTCCCTAGCGGAGGCGAAGGAACTCACTCTCTTTCTCATGTCGGTACGTAACCAGAAAATACTTCTCGTGGAAGCGTGCCTCAAACGCCTGCCACGAACACTCATATCCTTCCTCGACAGTGCGAAGAACACTGTCCCACCATAAACTGGCCTCCTTCTCAAACATGAAGGAGGCAAGCTCAACCTGCTCAACCTCAAAACAGTGCAGCGGTCTTAGCATCTTAGAGTTGCGATCAATCCAGTACTCGGCCTCCTCGGGTTTATGAGAACCCGCAAATGTGGGAGGTCGTAAGCACTGGAATCTCTCAAAAGTGCCGCTCGCACTAGTTTTCCCAGATGGGGGCATAGGTGAAGCAGGTGGAGTCGCCCCCACTGACTGAGCAAAGATGCCAGCCATAGAAGACAGAAACTGCTATTGCTTCTGCTGAATCTGCTGCTGCTGCATTAACAGCATTATCAGAAGGCAGAGCAGACGAAGATGCACAGTTCGGCTCAGGAACCGAAGGTGTGACTGGAGGAGCCATAGGTGGAATCACAGGTGTCGGCCCAACACCAGCATGAGACGGGCCCGACTGTGGATCCGTCTGGCTATCGCTCAGGGGAGGAACCCCGACAAGCGACTCAACCAAAGAGAGACGGGCCGAAGTCTTCGAACCCTTAGGAGGCATACCCTACATTCAACAGAGGATGCAACCTGTAAGATTCTACGTCCACATAATCCACCCACACAGCAATCACAGCACACTTCAACGATAAACAACATGCATTCCATTTAACAAAATTTGTCGCAATACAAATAGTGCAGCATTACATGAATCACGACAGGGAAAGCATGCGAACTACAACATCTAAAACTTCAAACAACAACAAACCACTTCCAACTACTAATGCCAACAATGGCAACACACAGAAAGAAACAACAAAACAAATCAAAGGACGACTACAACGACAACTACTCGTCGAAATTAGGAGATGGAGGCGGGGCACCCTTATCCTGCAAGCAACATAGGATAGACTTCAGGGTTCGAGTCACCTTCTTGAACTTGTGCTTCACAAGGCCTCGAAGATCCATGATATCCTGGCGTAGAACAGCCTGCCCTTCCTCAAGCCGAGTGATACGGGCATCCCTGGTAGCCTGATCTGCGCTCTGCTCTGGTGCCACAAGAGGAGAACTCTCACTCGTATCTTGTGCCTCTACCTCTTCCTCATCCTACTCTGTTTCTTCTTCAATCTCAGCTCCACCTTCGGCATAACTCTCTTCATCATCGCTCTCTGTCTCATCCCTACTTTCTGAGGCTTGTTGACGAGGATTAATTTCCATCTGCTTAAGGGTCGTCAGATTAATGTGACGAAAAGGAACCGGCTTTTCTGCCCCAAGCCGATAGCCAAACTCATGTGCAAGCTTACAGATAAGTCAGCCAAATCAGAGCGATTCGGTCCTCCTAGTCGAATGAGCGATGAGAATAATCTGGCGCAAGATGTACGTTGGCACACATAGCTTCGCTCCTTGCCCCACCTGGTACAGAAAATCTACTATCAGGCGCATACACTCACTGCAGTTGCTCCACCTTGGATATACATTGAACGTACACATGTGGTGAAGCAAGCGGAAGTCGTCCGTCATGTTGGTAGCTAGAAGACTTCTATTAGGCTGCCATTCGACCAGACGACCACACAAAAGCCGGGTGCGACGATCCCTCTCGCGCATACTGTTCAAATTCTTCTCACTGGCATGCACTTCACCAAGTGGCACATTGAGGAGTCGGGATATCAAAGCGATGTTGACCGTGGCCTCCCGACCGCTACCACAAGGAATCTTGAACTGCAGAGGCTCCAGAGATGGATCATAAATATTGGCATAAAAGGCTCGAACAGTGCTTGCATTGGCGCGATACTCACCCTCAAACAAGGGACACCAACCAGCCTCTTCTAGGCCCTCTAACAACAGAAACTCGCCATATAGTCGCGGATCAACATGAGCCTCAAAAAGGACCCTACGGCCTTCATAGACTCCATGCGATAACTCCGCCAACAAGGTCCTTCCAATGGGAGCTCGAGGATCAAGGTCTCGCTTGGTCTGAAATTCACGGGCGGCAGTCATGCTCGCGGCAGCACCTCTCGGCCTCCGTGCACGGGTTGGGCGACTAGGCCCGGCTTCATCCACGGGCGCTCTCTTCTTCCTCATTAAAGAAAGAAGGGTGGAGATAGAAAATATGGCCGTGATAAACTCAAAGAGGGCCATGGGAAATGAGAGAAAGGGAGGAATAAGAAGAATGGTGAAGCTTCTACACACTTGAGATCCCAAAGAAAGATTTGAGAGCTCAAATGAGAAGAAAAAGGAGTGTAAACAGTAATGGGGGTGAGGGTTTGAGATGGGTTGGTGGGGTGTGCACGAAAATGGAAGTAGAAGAAGATTTGGGGAGAGATTTGATGGAGTTTTGAGAGGAACTTGAAGAAAAGGAGAGCTTGGGAGGGTGAATTGTGAAGGAAGTAGGGTTTAAGGAAGATTTTAACCAGCAAACTGTGGAGGGGTGGGCCACACTAGGCCACATGAACGTCAGCCTGAGTTGGCCCGCCCGGCCTGGCCCACTGATCAGCGAGGACATCGCCGGTCTCTGGACCGTTCGGCGATGGCTCGTAGTTTGGGTGAGGTCCTCTTGGTCCCTTATGTGGAAAATGATGTGGGTCCCCCTGGAAATGCCCCGATCGGCCCCTTTGTTTGATTCGACGCCATCGGGCCATTTGAGTTAAAATTTGATGCAAACACAGATTTCTCGACAATTGAAGGATTGAGATGGGATGATAAACCATCTAGACTCATTAATAGATAGTCTAGAAGAGATTTTGGGTCGCTGTGTGTGATTAGGAGAGAGCACAGACTCGATCTCGGTGATTGTTTTCAGTAAACTTTCGCCGATAGAAGCAACAAGACACATACACAAAATCTATGATAAACTAGCACCCAAATACACTAAAGTGGCGACAGCGTGCGGTGTGTGACCATAACCCAGGTCCGGTTTAATCCAATTCATGCTCTGATACCAACTTGTAACGCCCTAAAATTCGGGGGTCGAGCATAACTCAGCTCCCGAGTTCCAAAACATCACTTATGCAACATATTTAATGATGGATGTATGTTGTCTGTAAGAGTACATAAAACATGAAATAGATTAAGCCAAACTGCAACATGATTCAGGGATAAGTGAAGAAAGCAAGTGGAAGACTTATAGAAATATAGGTGTACATGTGCAAATCCCTGAAATACATATACATACCAGGTCATACTTACAAGTGTTACTATCAAAATTACAAGTATTAAATGACATCATCTATTACCAAAAAGAAATCCCAGAATCCCACGCATCAGAACAAGGCTCACTAGAACCCGCCTGAAAACTGCATGAAAGAAAACGTAGCCTCATCATCCTCGAACTCCGGCTCTGCCTCAGGGGTCGCATCAATATCTGCATCTAAGACAGAGTCTGGTGGATGTTTAAACACCGTCCCAGAACGTGGGAGTAAGTGATCAAGTTAGTGGAACAATAAAGCAAAGGTTAACATGTTATCAATTCAATCAAGCACGAATAATCAAACATGTCCTAAGTACTCTTGTTAGTGCAAGAATGTATGTAGAATGATGCGTGCCCTTGCGCATACACCCTCAGCGTCTTCATCTTACGTTACGCATGACATCGTCTCAAAGTGCACCACCTCTTCCAGGCACATGCAAATGCGCTGCATGAACATGATTACCAAGTTGTTATTAGTCCTTTTCATACAGCATGATTGGGAAGCTAAGGTACCTTCCTCATATCAATTTCCAAACAGTGATTCATTCTAGGGTCGTCAGTCCTAGATCATCACATACGATCATATAGTTTTAGGTCGTTGCAAAGGGCTCGTCACCAATCAATGCACGCTTATCATACCTTCGTTACTACAATAAGGCTCATCACCTCAATGCGGTATCCAGGTATGCTCGTGGTCACTACAAAGGGCTTGTCACCAATCAATGTAGGCCGACAGCAGGAATATAGTGTCCCATACCACCATAATCGGCTCACGAGTTTGGTTGCTCACTGGTCACTACGGGGAGGCTCGTCACCCCAACGTAGGCCGATAGCTCGACCACGGTGTCCCATACCACCATGTCCGGGTCATGAGTCTTAGCAGATCAAGGTACAATGGTTAATAGGATTTCATTGGTAAGTTTGGTACCTTAGATTTAAGCAATGGCATCCATACATGGTGAACATACATCGAAAAATCGGTTACTTGACGAACTCGACTAGCATGAGCGCATGTTGGGTTGAACGACATAGAGTGCGCAAACACTCCATGTGGCCAAACCACTGCTGACAACTCTAATACGACTCGGGTTCGTCAAATCACGTCCTTCGCGGTGAAAGCAACCTCAGCCACGAACTCAAGGCCGATTACCGATTTCCTGGACTATTTCATAGCCCCAAACACATTCCATTATAACAGATATTCATAACAACAATTTAGAATAGTAATGGAATAACAATTCACATCACGTAGCATGTGAGCATTTGAAGAATATCAACTTAACATGGATTTGAACATAAGTAATACTTGAAATTAAACAACAAAGAATGTGACTTGCATGTAGGAAATCATACACCACAATAAGAGAGTTGAGAATCGCTTCTCAACGCCCGTAAATAGTATAATTTATTGTACTTTAAGTCATTCAGACATTTCTACAAACACTTAGAATACATAGTTCAACATACATTACGTATGTTGAAAATACACGCATTTAAACAATTCCTTTTGCCAAGGAGTTGTCACACATACATCTAGCACAAATACCTGACAGATAATCATGGCAATCACATGTTCATATTTTATACGTATACGGTACTTTATACATATACAAAGAATACACAAATCTCAATATAACACATGCATATCAGGAACACATAATAAACATAGCATTTGGCATGTGAAATTTCATCCATAACAAGAATAAACCATTAACTGGCATTGAAAGCCTTGAAAACCATAACCTATACAATTAAAGTCCGCACCTTAAACCAAAAATAGAGCACCGAACTGATTCAGACGTTATGTCTTCGTCAACGGCGACAGGATAACCTAAGGCAAGAATAGAAATGAGCTACAACAACACATAGACTCATCTAAGCTCTAAAACAGATTAGGGTTAGATTAACTTACCCAAGGATGGACTCAGAATCGCCGGAATAACGATTCAAAAGTGTAGGTTTAAGGATGTAGAGTAACAGGAAAGAATCTAAGATGATTCACCAACTTCTCTCTCACTTTCTCTCTCTTTTCCTCTCTCTTTCTTGGCTAGGGTTAGGAAATTCGTATGGAAAAGAGAGCTAGGGTTTTAAGGTCTATTTATAGGCTTAACATTGATGAAAATAGCCCCAGGGCCAAGGTATACTTAGGTTATAACCAAAACAGGCCTCTCTCGATCCAACAGAACACTTCTGGTGGGCCTTTTTCCACGAAAGGTCGGACTTAAGCTCACTGACCATGGATCTAGGTCAGATTGAGTTTTCGTACCAATCGGATCTATAGATCAGCCGTGGCGGACCACACTCAATTCAACGGTCACCAAAACTCGATCAGGTCCACAAGCACAATGACATGCCTGGGCCATCTTCCCTGATCAGAGGGTGAAATTGGGTCAAAATCAAACAGTCAGATTGCTTAAAATCGTCACGCAAGCGACACGACTCAGATTTCATAAAATCACATTTAATTTCTCACCGTTCTCACACTCTTCACTCCGGACTCAATCAAATCGACCCAGAACGTCATCTGGACTTAATTTTTGAGGTGATGGCTAAGTCCAACATGGTGACCAATACAGCCTAAGATCATCGCTATTGGACTTTCAACGCACGGTCCAGGTCCGATCCAGAACTTCTAAAAATTTCCAAGAGCAACTGGATTTAGCGATGAATCCCAGATTTCAGAGTAACATAGCGCTAACGATTCTACACGTTTTAAGTCATGCAGATCAAATTTAAAGTGATTAATGCTAATTTCACAAGCAATCAAATTTAGCGCTAATTACCCCATAATAGCTTCTAAGGAAAATAGAGGTAGTACTCGGGTCTTGGCACGAAATTTTCTGGGTCATTACAGTTACCTGCTTGGTTGCCCACACCACTTTCAAAGCAACAAGTCATTCGAAGTGGTACCTTGATAGAGGCGACAAGACTTTATTCACCGACCTTAAAGATATGACTAATGGATCAGTCACATTTGGTGATGGTAGCAACTGCAAAATTATTAGCCAAGGTACGGTTCAACTCTATAACCTCCCCTTATTTAAGAATGTTTTAGATGTTGAGGGACTAAAACACAACCTGTTAAGCATATCTCAAATATGCAATAACAATCATAGTGTAAAATTTTCTAATCAAGGCTGTGAAATCATAAACAAAAAGGGTTATGTAATATTAAATGGTTGCAAAACTTTCGAAAACTGCTACATTGTATGCAATGGCAGCTCATCTAATCAATCGTGCTACATAGTCCATACCGATGAGACAAAATTATGACATAAACGCCTTGGACATGTACACTACCGTAATTTATACAGATTGAGCAAAGGAGAACTAATAAGAGGTCTACCTAAATTACAAAAAGTAGACAAAATATGTGGTGAATGCCAGTATGGCAAGCAAACAAGGAGCTCTCACAAAAAGGTGAACTCCAATGCCACATTAAGACCACTCGAGCTACTCCACATGGATCTTATAGGACCTATAAGGACGGAGAGTCGAGGTGGCAAAAAATACATCCTGGTAATTGTGGATGATTTTACCAGATTCACTTGGGTAGCTTTCTTAAGAGATAAATCAGAAACCCTTGATGAAGTGAAAAGGATTATCAAACAGATCCAGACTGAAAAAGGTTCTCAAGTCTGTAAGATTCGTAGTGATCATGGATTTGAGTTCGAGAATAGCAGTTTTGAGAAATTTGGTAGCGATCAGGGAATATCTCATGAATTCTTTGCGCCCAAAACACCATAACAAAATGGAATTGTGGAAAGGAAAAATAGAGTGCTTCAAGAAATGGGAAACGTAATGTTGAATAGTATGAAGCTCCCTAGAAATCTTTGGGCTGAAGCAGTGAATACCGCCTGCTATATTATTAACCGAGTTTATACATGTAAATCTAATAATAAAATGGCTTATGAACTTTGGTTTGATAAGAAGCCTACTGTCAAATAGCAAGTGCTATATTTTGCGTGACTGTGAAAATCTGGAAAAGTTGGACACTAAAAGTGATGAAGGGATCTTTTTAGGATACTCTTTAAATAGTCAAGCATATAGTGTACTGAACAATAGGACTGGTGTGATTCAAGAGTCCATTAATATGGTCATTGATGATCACTTGAATACACCTACCCCAAGTTTAGATAGTGATGAAGTTCTTTTAATTGACAAACCAGATAATTCATCAAATCAAGTTAATTCTGAACTGAGGACTATCAAAGATCATCCAACCACTCAAATTCTTAGAAACCCTCTCACTGGTGTGCGCACTTGTAGACAATTAGAAGACATATATAATTACGTGTGATTTACTTTTCAGATAGAACCAGTGAACGTAAAAGGAGCGCTTTCTGACGAAAACTGGATAGTAGCTATGCAGGAAGAACTTAATCAATTTATTCGAAATGATGTCTGGTATCTTGTTCCTAGACCTAAATATAAACATATTATCGGAACAAAATGTATTTTCAAAAATAAGTCTGATGAACTTGGTAACATTATTTGAAACAAGGCAAGACTGGTTGTACAAGGGTATACTCAAATAAAAGGCATTGATTACGATGAAACTTTTACCCCAGTTGCTCGCCTTGAATCAATCAGACTTTTTATATCCATTGCATACTTTAGAAAGTTTAAAATTTATCAAATGGATGTAAAGAGTGCTTTTTTGAATGGCGATTTACATGAAGAAGTATATGTTGAACAACCTACAGGGTTTGAAGACCCTAAGTTTACTGATCATGTATACCATCTTTAAAAATATCTATATGGTTTAAAACAAGTTCCTAGATCATGGTATGAAAAATTGACTAAGTTTTTACTAAGTCATAATTTTCAAATGGGTAGTGTCGATAAGACGCTCTTTGTTAAGAAACATGACGATGATATCTTATTGGTTCAAATCTATGTGGATGATATTATTTATGGATCAACATGTATTGACATGGCTGTTGAGTTTGTAGATTTAATGAAATCTAAGTTTGAAATGAGCATGGTTGGGGAGTTAAACTATTTCCTAGGGTTGTAAGTAAAACAACAACCTGATGGAATTTTTATTTCTCAAACTAATTGTACCTTGAACTTGATTAAAAGATTCAGATTTGAGAATAGTAAGAGTTTTGAGATTCCTATGAGTACAACTCTAAGATTCTCAAAGGACTCTACAGGTAAAGATGTTAATCCTAAATTGTATCGTAGCATGATTGGTAGTTTACTTTATTTAACTGCTAGTAGACCTGATATTGCTTTCAGTGTTGGTATTTGCACTAGATATCAGGTTAATCCTAAAGAATCACTTCTAACTACTGTTAAGCGAATTATTCGATATGTCACAAGTTCTGCTAATTTAGGTCTTTGATATCCATATGATACTAGTGTTCAGTTGGCTGGGTATATTGATGCTGATTGGGCTGGAAATATCGATGATAGGAAATCAACCAGTGGTGGTTGTTTTTAAATTGGAAATTGTTTAGTTTCTTGGTTTAGCAAGAAGCAAAGTTCTGTATCACTCTCAACTGCTGAGGCTGAATACATTGCAGCTGGAAATGCATGTACTCAGCTTGTTTGGATGAAACGTATGTTAAGTGATTATGGAATAGCACAAGATTCTATGGTCTTATATTATGATAATTCCAATGCTATAAACATTTCTAAAAATCCAATCTAACATTCACTTACTAAGCACATTGACATTAGGTATCATTACATTCGTGAATTAGTGGAAGAAAAGATAATATCTTTGGAATATATACTAACCGAGACTCAACTTGCTGACATTTTCACCAAACCACTTAACAAAAATAGGTTTAGTAAATTGAAATTTAATCTTGGTATGTGCAATTTAAATTGAATATTCTTGCATACTTGTATCATAGTATATTTATATTTGATAATTTATGTGTTTAAATTTTAAATTTTTATAAAAATTGCATATTTTAGTCGGTACACGACCAGTCGAGGATGTACTCGACCAGTCGTGGTACGACCAGTCGAGGACATCTCAAGACCGGTTGTGGAGCGCGTTGGGTCTTTTAAAATTTGGAAAAAATCTCATCTTCCTCATTTTCTTTTTCCTCTCCAATGAGCCGAGGCCTGACCAGTTGAACCCACCTTCATTGTTCTTCGAGGTTCGTGGTTATTTTGTATTTTCTTGTAGATTCTTGTTGATCGTACTCCATTTTCACTCTTGGAGTAATCTATTTGATCTTTCATTACGATTTTGGGGTTTCCTTTTTGAAAAATTTGATCTATTAAAACCTCATTTCAAATCTATTGAATCCTCTTGTTTCCATGTGTTTATTCTTGGAAATGGATGCTAGAAGGAAAAAAGAAAACTTCTCGTGGTCCATCATCCTCTAGATCAACTCCAATCACTCGGTGCCATCTTCAGTCTCCCGAAGATGATCCCTTTGAAGTGAGAGATTTGCGTATACATAGTGTCATTGTTGAGAGACCAGTATCCATTAAACACACTGCTCCTTTTGGTATCTTTCCACTCCTCTAAGCTATAGGATGGGATAACATTTTACATTGACGTGGGCCTGCATACCAATCTATTGCATAGGCCATGTTTGCATGTATCTCAGAATTCTCTTTTGAGAATTTAACTTTTAAAATTGATACTTGAGAAGGTCCATTTGAGGTTGATCGTCATCTAATTGCAGGGTTAATAGATATACCTGTTAATGAGGAGGGTATTCATATTCATACTTTAGCTGAAAAACCCTCAAAATCTGAAAAGCGTATACTAACCAGAGATTTATGTAACATGAATGTGCAATGGACTCATAAAGGGAATGCGCTCCCCTCAAGGTACTTGTTACCCAAATACAGGGTACTTCACAGGATTTTTATTTCTAATCTGTATCCTCGTTCTGGTAATAAGACAGAATTAACTGCCTTTATGGTCTGTGTTTTGCACTTTGTCATTTCTAGTACTAAAATTTTTCTTCCTTCATTGATATGTCATTCCATTATTCAGTCTCATCTCCATTCAGGTCATAGTGATATTCCTTTTGCCTATCTCATGACTGTTTTAGCTAATCACATGCTAGTCGCTATGCCTGTTGGAGAGGCTCCCATCCATCATCTTATTTTTAACAATTTGAATATTAACTAGATGAAATTGGAATTGGCTCGTGGCCAAGTGGATGTTGGTGTTGGAGGAGCTGAAGCTAGGAATGAAGAAGCTGGTGATCTTCCTTCTAATAATGTGAATATGGATGATATTTTTGATGAACTTGATTCAAATTCTGGAAATGATCCTGACTATGAGCCATCTGAGTTTGATGCTCGTCTTCATGCTCTAGAGGAGAAGGTAGAGAATATGAATGTTGCCCATGATCTTCAGTTTAAATATATGCACAAGTATCTTAGGCGCTTAAACAATGGGATGCATAAACTTGATCCTACCATTCCTGCTCCATCTTCAGGATCTGATTGAGTGATTTTAATTCTTGGTTTGTATTAACTTTCGTACTTATGTTGGACTGTGCACTTTAGTTGGTTTGCTGACTTTTTATTTAAACTGGTAAATGGATTGTGAACTTTTACTTGCTTATATATTGTTGATAAAATCCATCTATTACTCCATATTTTAATCCTTTACATTGTTTCTTCCTTTGTCATTTTGTGACAAAAAGGGGGAGAAGGCTTTTGGAAGATCTTTTGGAAGCTTTTGGTTTGATTGCTTATGGATATGAGTAGTATTATAATATGTGTAGCAATCATTATATTTTTCATATGTGTGCTACTACTCAGGGGGAGTAAGTATAGATGAATGTTGTGTGCTTGCTAGTTTATGACAAGTGGTGCATGATTCTTTATTATGCATGTGATGCTTCTCTTATTTTTATATGAGTGTGTTTTGTCACAAATTTGACAAAGGGGGAGATTGTAAGTGCTATGGTCTCATGCTCCTTTGATTGTCAAATTTTATTGTGCCAAAACCTCTATCTGTGTCTTATGTTTATATGTTGATATATATATATGATCAAGACACTTCATCACAATGGTTCGAGACATGTACGGTGCTCTGCTTCAAGAAATGTAAAGTCATATACTTTAAGCATCAATGTCAAGAATTACATCGATAAGAAGAGTACATTTCAAGACTCAAGTATATTTCAAGACTCAAGTACATTTCAAGACTTAAGTACAACTCAAGATGAAGTTTAAGTTCAAGCTTTCAAAGATCTCAAGATCAAGCTACATCAAGATAGAGATCTCAAGCTTTATAAGGTTCAAAGGTCAACCTACATCTGAAAGGATGAAGTTCAATGTTCATACTTCATGTTCCAGGTATGATTGACCTTAGATTGACCTTAGGGTAGGTCGATTCAGATACATAATTCAAATTGCATGTTTATATATATATTTGGTCTATTTTAAGACTAGTCCTGAACCTTGTTCGACTAGTCCTAGCACTGGTTCGACCAGTCCAAGAAATTCCACGACTAGTCCTAAGTTGTTGAAGATTTTCAGAATTTTTTAGTTACTCTACGACCAGTCCTGGAGACTATTCGACCAATCGTAGGGAGGTCACGACTCGACCTTCGACCAGTCCTAGAACTACGACTTAAACTCCAGCAACCAAACCTGGTTGTCTACGACCAGTCCTGGGTCAGATACGACCGGTCGTAGGTGGTCCACGACCAGTCGCAGACTCCTTAAGACCAGTCGTAGAACGGTTTTTAAGTTCGCGCTCAAAAATTTCAAAATGTCGTTGGTTCTACGACCAGTCGAAGGGTTCCTAAGACCAGTCGTAGATGTGATCTTTTCATCTATAAATTGAAAACGAATTTCAGAGTTTTTTATCGATTAATTTTAAGAAAATTCAAGCCTCCACTCTGAGATAAGTTTATTCATTTTAAGCTACGCTGTGCATATTTAATATTCTTTTTGTTAGCTTTTCTTATTTAATTTTATTCCTATATTCCAATCTTATTTGAAAAAATGAATTACTGTATTCCTTCTTCTTGGAATCAAAATCAAATAGAGCTACGCCCATTTGATTTAATTTAAAATGAATTAGAACTTAGAACCATTGTAAAGTAAGTATTGGACATTGAATGTTGATTCGAACATCTTCTTCGATTGGTTCTACCGGGATACTACAAAAAGGAAAAATTCAGGTATTTTACTTTTATGTAATATACATTCTTTTGGTTTCTTTTGAGATTGAACCAGAAAAATCTCATTGTGTTGGTTATCTGAGGAGAGCCAAAAAACTCAGAAAGTGTGGGTTTTTGGATTGTGTAGGCCCAAGTTAAAAAGACATAATTCTGAAGTTTTTAGGTGAACCTGTGAAACCTGTTTTGATAGTGAACGCTAATATCCCCCGTGTGAGGATATTAGGAGTGGAGTAGCTGTGTGGCTGTTGTTTAACAGTTGGTGAACACACAGGCAAACCACTATAATTCCTTGTGTTTTGTGGTTTGAATGTTTACTTAAATTCCTATCTTTTATCATTCAAGTTTGTGGAATGTATGTGTGGATGCGAATGTTGTAATATTTGCATTTCAAGGAAAGTGGGGAATGTTGTAATAATTTAGATTTAAATTCTTGCAATTTATCTCAATTCCTTGCTATTTATTTATTCCTTTTCGGTTTGAGTTTTTGATTCAAAGAACGTCTAGAAATAACGTTGTCCTGCCATAAACCCTTGGTTTTTATGGTGTAAGGTTGTCCTTAGAACTGCATTTGTTTCAATCTCTCAATACTTGATTATTAAGGCTGCTTTCCATTTAAGCATTGTGAATTGATTTCTTTTATTTGGCTATCACATTATTTAATTTCACTGTCATTATTTTAAATTTGGCATAGTCTTATTCACCCCCCCCCCCCCTCTAGGACATTTAGCTTGGCCTTTTCAATTTATCCTTCACTATTACGTTTAGAGGAGGAACATTTTCAGTAGATCGTCACTTGATCTCTAACTTGATGGATATGCCAGTTAATGATGAAGGGATTCCAATATCCACATTGGCTGAGAGATTGAATGAATCAGAAAAATTGCTTTTAACCAGAAATTTATGCAACATGAACTTGGAATGGAATTTCGGGATTGCGCTCCATGCCAATCAGATGTTACTTAGATACAAAGTACTTCATCGTATCTTTATTTCTAATGTTTACCCTAGTCCTGATAACAAGGTTGAATTAACTTCTTTCATGGTGCGCATTCTTCATTCTATTGTTTCTAGTATTCAAGTGTGTCTTTCTTCATTATTTTGTTATATTATAATCCAATTTCGTTTACATCCGAGGCATAGCGATATTCCTTTCGATTATTTGATGACCACCCTTACTACTCATTGTCACGTGGTCATGCCATTTGGAGAAGCTCCTATTTTCCTTCTTCCATTCAACAATTCCAATATCAACAAGATGAAATTAAAGTTGGCTCCTGGTCAAGTTGACAGAGATGCTAGAGGAGCTAGTGAAGAAGTTGGAGAGGAAGAGGCACTACCCACTTATGACGTGAATATGGATGATCTATTTGATGAGTTAGAATCTGATTTGAGGCTGATCCTGATTTTCAGCCTTTTGATTTTGATGAGAGACTTAGAACCTTAGAAGAGAAGGTGGATGGTCTTCATGTATCCCATGAAACACAATTCAAATATATGCACAAATACCTTCATCGCATAAACAAGGGATTACATCAAATTGATCCATCTATTCCTGCTCTGTCTTTTGGTTCTGATTAGTCTTTTTAGTTATATTGAGCATGTACTAAATCTTAATCTTTACTTTTTCTTGGGTGATACTTGGACATGTTTTTAAGTAGGGCATCTATGGACAAGTTTATGCTTGATAATGATATATACTAGTTGATGCTTGGATATGATGTTATTCTACTAATATTAACTCTCTTAACTCATACTCTTCTTTGACAGTTTTATGTTACCTCAATCATTTGTCTATATCATTTTTTCCTTTGTCATTTTATGAGAAAAAGGGTGAGAAATGTGATATTATTTGAATGGTATATATGATGATTATTGTGGATGTGGTTGTAGAGACATGTGTATGGAAGTGCATATTTTATTATGTATTTTTTGTGGTATGTATTTGGTTAATACAGGTACTCTACAAATCACCCTGCTTGGATTGAGGGGGAGTAATGGATTGAGGGGGAGTAGTAGTAACATTGCTTGGTGCATGATTCTTTAGTCAGTTTTGTCACAAATTTGACAAAGAGGGAGATTGTAAGTGCTATGTTGTAATTCTAGCACCTGGTATTGTCAAAATTTGTTGCGTTAAACCAATTGGAGTTAGTATCTTGTTATGATAAGATGGAAAGTTCACCTTCAAGTCATTGTCAACACTTCTACATTTTCAAGTTGAAGAACATTGCCAAAGATCAAACATAAGCTCAAGTACAAGAACAAAAATTCAAAGCTCAAGTTAAAGTTCAAGACCACCACCTTAAGTCTCAAGAACACAAGCACTAGCTCTTGATCAAGTTCAAGACTACAAGGTCAAGCTTCACGTACTTCAAGATAATCAAGTTACCGAAGCGATCGATGTTTCAAACTCACATTTAAGGTATAAATGAACCTAGATTGACCATAGGTTTGGTCATGTTAATTGCACATTAAATTTGGGTCATTGTATATGTTTATAGGCTTTTCTTCGACTAATCTTAGTCATTGTTCGACTAGTCCAAGCACTGGCTCGACCGGTCCAAGGAGTTTCTTGACTAGTCCAAGATTTGTTGAGAATTTTTTGTTGTGGCTCAACCAGTCATGCACACTACTCGACCAGTCGAGTGAACAGTCTTGACCAGTCGAACAAGGCTCAATTCGAACTCTAATAAGGAGATTTTTACCCACTCGACTAGTCAAGTGCATTACTTGACCAATCGAGCAGGCCACATGACCAGTCGAGCAAGCCGCTCGACCAGTCGAGTAACGGGTTTATCTTATCGCGCTAGAATTTTTAAAAATTGGTTGGTGCTTCGACAACTCGAGCCGAACCTTAAACCAGTCGGGGGAACAAAATTTCTTCCTATAAATTAAGGACGTTTCTCAGAATTATTCATTAACAACAAGCCTAATCATGCCATCACTCTGAGAGATAAGTCCCTGCAATTGTGAAGCTATTACTTATTCATTTTAGATTCTTTTATAGTTTTTTGTATTTGATTTTGAGATCTCTTTATTCTATTCTATTCTATTAAAAAGGGAATTTTGATATACCCTTTTGAGATCAAAATCAAATCAAGCTAGCCCTAGGTTGATTTAATTTTAAAATCATTTAGACTTAGAACCCTTTCATTTATGAGATTGGACATTGAACATCTACGTCTACGTCGAATTAGTTTTACCAAGCTACATCGGAAGAAGAATCTTCAGATAAGTACAATTTCATTTTCTGTATTTTTAGTTTGTGAGATTCAGCTAGGAAAATCTCATTGTTGGGTTTTTGTGATTGTGTACGCCCATTTGAAAAATACAATTGTAAAGGTTTTAAGGTGAACTTTGGAAAACCTTATTTCTTAGTGAAAGCCAATATCCCATGGGTGTGGATATTAGGAGTGGAGTAGTTGTCTGGCTGTTTGTAAGACCTGTATCCTAGCCTATACTGTTCCTTAGGATTCCAGGGTCCTCCCGATCGAATTACGGTGACTCGTGATCTGTAATTGGTAGTTGCGCACGACCCTTAGTCATATCCTGTATTTTAGAGTTGGCTCAACTCGAGACTTGTACTCTAGCGACCGCGTCGTCGCCATGGTTCCAATGCCGCGTCTCGAGTGCCGAGGCGATACCCGGGCTAGGAGATGTGGGCCCGCGTTCAGTTCAAAGAAAACACGGCGCATTGCAAACCCAAGAGAAACATGTCAAATCAATCACCTCATAGTCAAGTACATGTCCCATCCCCAAGCAACCCAAAGTCAACTCTCTCTCTCTCTCTCCACCCATCCCTTTTCGTGTACACCCATCACTCACCCCATCACTCACCCATCCCTCTCTCTCTCACAACCTCTCTCTCATCTCTCTCTCATTCTCCCAAGCAACCCCAAGCACCCAATGTCCATGGTTTTTTAAGGAGACGAGAAACTAGTGTGGCCCACTCCCTACCACCCAATCCCACCATCCAAATATCATCTCAACCATTAAAATCGTTCCCTTGGAGCTCTAGAGGCTATAGGCGGAAGAAGGAAGAGCAGATCAAAGGTGGGTGATCTTAGGTTTTCTACCAATGATTTTTGTGATTTGAGGGCCCACATATGGTGGGACCCATCTTGATGTATGCATTGTTCAAAGAGGGACCCATAGTGGCATGGTCCCTCCACTACTCATGTCTCTCTCTCTCTCTCTCTCTCTCTCTCTCTCTCTCTCTCTCTCTCTCTTTCCCCTTTTATGGCCCACCTTGATGCTTGATCCACGCCGTACATGCCGTGGGATCCACCTGCGTGTGGATTTCATCCACACCTTCCACCCATCTCATGAGACCCACATGAGGTATGGTTATATCAACACCACCGTCCATCAGTGGGCCACGTGTGCTTGGGGCCACCTCAACATATGTGGCTGATGAGCCACGTGTACGTGACCCCACCTGGATGAATGCATTACGTCCAACCGTCCTACCTTGGGACGTCTAGCAACCTCTGCTACTAGACTGTATAAAGGGAAAAAAAATATCAGCTTTAATTCAAAAGTGGGCGGGTCACACTCATATGGACCCTACCTTAATGTATGTATCCAATCCACACCGTCCACCCTTTCTCCCAGCTCATTTTAGGCGTTGAGTTGAAAAATGAAGCCAATCTGAATATTTGGCGGGTCGCATCATAGAAAATAGTGATATTGACTGTTAAAATCTATTAGGGTCCACTTTGATGTTTCTACACACCAAAATATGTTGAATATTAGGCTCGCTTGGTTTGTTATGAGCCATAGAATCCAATGGATGGAGTGGATCCTCTTGATGTGGGCCCCACCTAGGAAAAACTGCAATAAAATAAAAAATTAATAATTATGCAGCAGGCACTGCTGCTACTTCGTCCATAGGACGCTGCAGCAGTGTCCTGCTGCGCTGTGGATGAAAAGGGGTAGGGACCGTGGGTCCCAGCTGCAGGCCCCACCGTGATGTGTGCTGGACATCAATACCGTGCATTTGATGAGGCCCCTTTAATCAGTGAGGCACCCCTAAAATCAGCCGTACTCGGAAGCTCAGGTGGTCCACACGGTAGGAAGCAATGGTAGATTGAACGTTTGCCATTAAAACCCTTTTTGGGTCATAGAAGTTTTGGACCAATATGAAATTTGTTTTTTTTCTTCTTTCAGGTCTTCATGACCTTATGAACAGATTAAATGAAAAATAAGCGTTATGGTGGGCCCTATGTGGGACCCACCTCCATGAAGTAGATTGGTTGGTGTACAACAGTTATATAACTGCTGTATTGACATCCGCAAGTTCTATGGGTCTGTAACCCACCTTGTTGTATGATCCACGTGGTCTATTAGGTGGGACCCATGTGATTTATGTATTGTATCCTCACCATATAATCCAACAAAGGACGGTGGGACACCATCTGATATGTGTTTTATTCCAGCCATCCATCATCTGGATGGTGGGACACCACGTGATGTACGGTGGGTCACACCTTGGTATATGTCTTTTATCTCAGCCGTCCGTTACGTGGACTCCATGATGTATGTGTTGTATCCACCGTCCATCTGTATGGACCACACGTGATGTGTGAGTTTTATTTGTACCGTCCATTTTGCTAGGGACCCCATCTATATTTACTAATGTTTTGATATCAGCAAGTTCTGTAGTTTAACATGAGGTATGTATTATATCTGAACCGTCCGTGTGGGACCCACTCCACATGTGCTGCACGTGTGGAGGTGGGGCCCACTAGATGTATGCATTGTATATTTACATCGTCCATTTTGGACGGTACCAAGTGGGGCTTACCATTGATGCATGTATTGTATATGTTCACCGTCCATCCACTTGGCTAGTGCGACCCACCGTGACGTATGTGTTTCATGCAGACTGTTCATCTGCAAGGCCCACCTATAGCATGTAAAGCCCGCCTGCACATCTAGGGCCCACTTGTTACATGTGCAAGGCCCACCTGTGATGTGTATTTGAGGCCCACCTACAATGTATAATTGAGGCCCAAGTGATGCATGTAAGGTCCATGTCATGCGGCCTAGGTGATGTATTTGAGGCCCATGTGATGGGGCCCACATGTTGAGTATTTACGGCCCATGAGTTGTGGCCCATCGTGATGTATTTGAGGCCCATTTATGAGGCCCATTGTGGTGTATATGTGGCACAGGTATGAGGCCTATTGTGATGTGTTTCTAGCCCATTTGACGAGGCCCATTATGGTGTATCTATGGTCCATTTGGCGAGGCCCGACGTGATGTGTGTGTGACCCATGTAATGTAGCCCACTTGATGTATATGCGGCCCAGGCATGAGGCCCAATGTGATGTATATGAGGCCAATTGGTGCTGCCCATTGATGGGGTCCATAGTGATGTATGTCAGGCCCATGTGATGTGGCCCGACGTGTTGTATATGAGACCCATTTGATGAGGCCTGATGTGATGTATTTACGACCCTTTGTGATGTATTTCTTGCCCATTTGGTAAGGCCCAATGAGATGTATTTCCAGCCCATATGTCATGACCCATTGTGATGTGTATTGGCCCATTGTTGCAACCCATTGTGATATAATTCCGGCCCATATGGTGAGGCCCAATGTGTTGTATATGTAGCCCATGAGTGAGGGCCATCATGATGTGTATTAAACACTTGAGAGAGGCCCATGGTAATGTATATTAGGCCATTGTTGAGGCATTGGGCCCACTATATGTTTGGCTCTATGTGGGCCACTCTTTGGGAGCAATGCTTGTTAAATATCCACATTAATGGCAGTGATGATTTAATGTCCTCATTATAACCTTCCCTTAGGCCCTTTGTTAAACCGATTCTGATTGCCGAGGCCGATTCCGATTGTTAGGCTAATTTTGATTGTCAAGGTTGATCATAATTATCAAGGCTGATTCTGATTATCGAGGTCGATTTCGATTGTCGAGGCCGATTCCAATTGTCGAGGTCGACTCCGATTATCGAGGCCGATTTCGATTATCGAGGCCAATTCTGATTATTGAGACCGATCTCGATTGTCGAGGCCGATTCCGATTGTCAAGGCCGAATTTGATTATCGAGGCCAATTCTGATTGTCGAGGCTAATTGCATAGGTTGATTATCGAGGCCAATTATCTATTCCGATTATTAGTGCTGGTTGTCAATACCGATTATGAGTATGTGACAGAATATCACCAAGTGCATGCCCATACGCATCATCTACATGTTTATTATAAGATGTGGTTGACCATTGCATATGTCATTGGGTAGGTTGTTATGAGACTCCCTGATGGGTGGAGATTATCTCATATGAGCGCATGGTATGCACAGGATTGATGCATGACTGGATTGTATGACTCATACATCTTGTATTGTGTGTTGTGATTACTGTACGCCCTAGCGACATCAGGGCCGTAGCCTCCACAGGCATGTCGTAGATGGCTAGATGGGGTGTGGCCTTATCCGCCCGAGTGAGGGGGCTATAAGCTAGGCTGAGTTTGACCAGCTCCCAAATGGGTCCGCTATCGACGAGCCGGGTAGGCATTGGTTTACTACTGGCAGGCGGGTAGTGAGGTCTTTTTCACTCACTGGGCTGCGAGGCCAGTCGGGGCGGTAGCCAGCTTGGAGTGTACTAGACCCCGGTGATGATCCTAGAGATGTACAATACTGATACATGGACTTATTGAGTAGGAGTTGCATACTCATTCATTCATTCATTCATTATCCACTTGGGCTGGTGGTGCGCAACTAATTATTGTGTACCTTCACAATGGCAAGGATTTCGGTTGGGGCGCACGATTGACCTGAGGTCAGGGGTTTACTAAATTGAGTCTGGCTGTCCAAATTTAGGTATGGGACTAGTTTGGATAGAAGTCCCTTGTGATGGACCCCATAGCCTACGATACTGCGTACTATCATCCTAACTTTACTCCAGCTTAGTCATTTCATTCGCACCGCATATTGCATTGCATTAGCAACATTTAGCATTTTGGGATACTATGTTTCTGCATTTATATGGCTTAGATGAGATTGATGGTATTCGTGGCTCGTCAAGATTTGCATATTGTGTTATATACTCAGCATATGATATTTGGCTTATTTTGATTTGCATTCCATACTCTGATATTGTATGACTCATGGACTTACTAGTATGTTTCTTCTTACTCTGATATCGTATGATTCATGATCTTGTCAATATTTTCGACATTATATGATTATGGCGTTGTATTTGTGTGCTTGACACTTATCTCACACACACACTTTCACCACCCTCTAAGCTTTCTATAAGCTTATGCACGATAGATGCGTGTAGGTGGTGTTAGGTCGCAACAACGTTGAGCTTGGAGCGTGCAACTGTCTTCTGGAGCTTTGATTTCGATATATGCATTTTTCTTTCAGCATTATATTTAAATGTTTATATTAGTGGATATGTGATGATGATGTTGCCTTTATGATTTGGGTAAAGTTGTGGTTACGGCTATTACAAGTTAAATGTACGTTGGAAAATCCTCCTTGTAGGATCCCAGGATTGAAATTTAGCGTATACGCACTGGGAGCCGAGAATGGGGTACTATGGAGGCTGTCGGCACCAGATTCGGTGATCAGGAATTTTGTGAGCCCATTTTCCGTGTTTAGGGCGTGACACTGTTTGCAAACAGTTGATATACATGCACGAACCACTATAATTCTCGGAGTTTGGATGATGGTTGTGATGTGTGTGTGGTGCTGAATTTTATAATTTACTTTATGCACTTATGGTGAATGTTGTAATAATTTAGTTTCTTTCCTTCGCCTCATTCTCAATTTGAGTTTTTGATACTTACCAATGCTCTAGACATCAGGTTGTCCTACCATAAACCTTAGTTTTTAGTGAAAGGTTGTCCTTATAACTAAGTTCGTATCAACCTCTCAAGACTAGTGCATTTGAGGTTGCTATTTTATTGTGCTATCTATCTTTGAATTTCACATTTATTTTTTATTCGGCATAGTCCTATTCAACCCGCCTTTAGGACTTAGAGCTCGACGTTTTCAGCCACTATGTTCTCTACTCTCTTTTTATCTTTTATTTCCAAATCAAATTCTTAGAGTAGGAAGATCCATCTAATCAGGCAGGGCTTAGCATCATTCTTAGAAAGATGATACTTAAGCGCTGCATGATCTATGTAAATGATGATCTTGAATCTGATCAAGTAGGACCTAAATTTGTCTAAAGGGAACACTACGGCTAAGAGTTCCTTTTCCGTAGTTGATTAGTTCACTTAGGTAGGATTTAGAGTTCTACTTGCATAATGAATAACGTAAGGCTTCATTCTTTTCTCTAGCCTAAAACCGTCCCAAGAGCATAGTCAAACACGTCGCACATAAGTTCAAAAGGAAGGCTCCAATCGGGTGGCTGCATGATAGGTGCAGTGGTTAACATGCCCTTAAGCTTAGTGAAAGCTTCTTGACATTGCTCAGTCCACTCGTATGGTGCATCCTTTAGAAGTAAATTACATAAAGGATGAGAGAGATGACTAAAGTCCTTTATGAATCTCCTATACAAGCCGGCGTGTCCTAAGAAGGATCGCATGTCTCGTATGTTCTTGGGTGGAGGTAAGTTATAGATACGATCAATTTTAGCCTTGTCTACCTAAATTCCCTTGGACTGGATGATATGTCCAAGGATAATTCCCTTACAAACCATGAAATGACACTTCTCCCAATTGAGTACTAAATTCTTTTCTTCACATCTTTTCAACACACATTCAAGATTCTTTAAGCAGTCGCTGAAAGATGGACCGAAGACAGAGAAGTCGTCTATGAAGACTTCTAGATATTGTCTCACCTTTTCAGAAAAAAATACTCATCATGCATTGCTAAAAAGTGGAGGGAGCATTACATTATTTGAATGGCATCCTTCAGTAAGCAAAGGTGCCAAAAGGACATGTGAATGTGGTCTTTTCCTGATCTTCAGGAGCAATCTCTATCTGGTTGTAGCCCGAATACCCATCAAGGAAACAATAGTATGAGTGACCAGCTAGTCTTTCCAAGATTTAATCAATGAAGGGCAAAGGGAAGTGGTCCTTCCTCGTGACGGTATTCAACTTCCTATAGTCAATGCACATTCTCCAACCAGTAGTAACTCTAGTTGGTACGAGTTCATTGTTGGCATTAGCTACGATGGTGATTCCGGACTTCTTAGGAACCAACTGAGTTGGACTCACCCATTGGCTATCAGATATACGGTATATGATACCCACATCCAACAACTTAAGAACCTCGGCCTTAACCACTTCCTTCATGTTTGGATTTAGTTTATGTTGTGGTTGCCGAGAGTTCTTCATATTGTTCTCAAGATAAATGCAGTGAGTACAAACCGAATGGTCAATTCCCTTGAGGTCCGCAATCACCCATCCAAGGGCTCCCTTATGCTCAATGAGAGTAGATATGAGTATACTCTCTTGTTCTTTCTTAAGCTGGGATGAAATCACCACTGGGTATGTCTCATCTTGACCTAAATAAACGTATTTCAAATTTGAGGGCAATGATTTTAGGTCAAGCTTGGGCGCCTTGAGGCTAGACAGTAGAGGCACTACTTAGGTTTGGGGCAATTCTTCAAATTGTGGCCTCCACTGGTTAACTTCAAGTATCTGCGCGGTATTAAGCATAACACCTATCTCCTTAATTATACCATCATCTAAATCATGGGAGTAGGCTAAGCACGTCTCTAAAGGGTAGAGGAATAGGCTAAAAGTGTTCTATTTTTCACGAAAGATTCAATCATGTTAATGTTGTGGAAATCATCACCATCGTCTAACCATTTACCTATGTTGAAATAGATATTCAACTCCAATGTCATATTCCCAAAAGACATACTCATGACTCCATTCCTGCAATTAATGATTGCGTTTGAAGTGGTAAGGAGTGGGTGACCAAGAATGACGGGAATTTGATTGCTCATGTTATTGATGAGTTCCGTATCCAGGATGATAAAATCTACTGGGCAGTAGAATCTATTAACCTGGACCAACACATCCTTAATTATCCCTCTCAATACATGAACTGAGCGATCAGCAAGTTGTAATGTGATTAGGGTGGGTTTCAATTCACCTAAACCTAACTGTTTGTAGATTGAGTAGGGAATTAGATTTACGCTTGCTCCTAAGTCAAGAAGTGTGTGCTCAATTCGGCAGTTCCCAATTACTCAAGGTATAGTTGGCTATTGGGATCCTTGAATTTTTGTGGCACATCTTATTTCATGATGACACTCACTTTCTCAGTTAAGAAGATTTTCTTTTAAATATTTTGGCATCTTTTGGTTGTACACAAGTCTTTTAGAAATTTAGCATATGAAGGTATCTGTTTAACCGCATCCAGTAGAGGAATATTGACCTTCACTTATTTCAACACCTCTAGAATTTCCTGAGAGTTAGAGAGAAGTTTTAATGCAACCAACTGTTGTGGGAATGGGGCAACCGGCTTGCCTTGAAGTTCCAGTTCTTATTCTTATGAAGCAATGCTAGGTCTATCATTGTTGTCCTCTTCTAGGTCCTTAGGCTTTTTAGCCCTAATCGGAATGGTTTTATCAATGGTCTTCCCACTCCTAAGAGTGGTGATAAATTTAGCGTGCTCCATTTGGTTTGAAGAGCTTAGGTCGCTAACTTCATATTATGGTTTTAGATTGGGAAGAGGTTGAGCTAGAAGGCTTCCCTTATTCTCAATTATATTCCTTGTGTCAAGCCCTTATATAGCTTTTATAAGGTCTTGAAAGGCTTGTAGCATCCCCTGATTGAAAAGCTCTTGCTTTTGAATATGTTTTAGAACCAGATCCTCTTGAGGTTTCTCTTAATTTGGAATTTAGTTGAAGAAACCTTGAAGGGTAGCCGTTTGTCCATTCCTCCAACTATGATTGTATATATTGGAAGTAGGTCCATTAGAAGGTCTTTGATAATTATTTACGGCATAAGATTGCTCATTTAATACCTCTTGAAAGGCAGGTATTGTCGGACAAGTTTCAGTTGTGTGAATGTTATTAAGCACAAATACCGCAAACAATTTCATTGACCTTATACTTCTTTAATTTTATGGCCACGACTTTTCTCATGAGATTAGACACTTTAGCATTAATATTATCTTCCTCTTTCAGAAGGTATAATTCACCCCTTTCCTTTAATTAAGTGGGCCTAGAAGTGGTGCTTGATTTTGGATAAGTGTCCCATGATTGTGTGTTTTCAGCAAGTCTATCCAAATAATCCCACACATCATCGATGTTTTTATTCATGAATTCCCCATTGCACATTGTCTCGACTAATTGGCGCATGGAAGATATTAGTCCATCTTAGAAAAAGTGTGTAATGTGCCACGTTTCAAAACCATGTTGTGGGCATGAATTGACAAGATCCTTGAACCTCTCCTTACATTGGAAGAATGTTTCATCCTCCTTTTGGGTAAAGTTCATGATTGACTTTCTAAGGGTGTTTGTCTTATGATGTGGAAAAATTTCTTTATGAACTCCCTTATCATGTCATTCCATGTGCTAATAGATCGGGGACGTAGTGAATGCAACCATGTCTTAGCTTTCTCTTTCAAAGAAAAGGGAAAGATTTTCAGTCTGACCGTATCCTCAGACACGTTAGGAAAATATGAAGTGGTTATAATCTCGTCAAACTCTTTCAAGTGCAGCTATGGACTTTTAGATTCAAGTCCATGAAATTTTGGAAGGAGCTAGATCACCCTTGGCTTAATATCCATGTCCTGTATTTTCTGGAAAAACCATGCATGTGTGTGTGCTCACCCCCGCCAGTTGTAAATAATCTCACAAAGTACGAGGCAGGGGTGCTTGATACACCTCATTCTCATCCTGGACTTCCTCAGCCTTAGGTTGAAGTTGTTGATTTACCAGTTGATTTGCTGCCATAACTTCAATTAACTTTGAGGATCTCGAGTGGTGTCTAATCCTATGATGGATAAATAACCCCTCAACCAATCCTCCTTCACTTAAAAGACATCGAGTGTTATCACGGACCCACTTGGGCATGAAACACTCTCAACCCTCGAAACCTAAAAGAGAGAAAGGAAATAGAAATCTTAGAAATAGAAAGAGAGAGAATTAGAAAGAAGTTACCAAATTAGAAGTTTCTATCTTATGATCCTACAAAATAAAAAGGAAAGTGAATTAGTTTCTAAAAAAAAAACAACTTAGTTTCTAAAAACGAAGAAGGAAAATTTCTAAAAACAAATTAGGAAAGTTTCTAAATCTAAAAGTAGAAAGAAAAGTTAGCTTTTAAAAATAAATTAGAAATAACCCTAATCTTATCTTATTTAATCTATCTTATCTTATCTTATCCTATCTTATCTTATCTTATCTTATCTTATCCTATCCGATCTTATCTTATCTAATATTATCTTATCCTATCATATCATATCTTATCTTATCTTATCTTAGAATTAGAAAATAAATTAGTTTCTAAAAACAAAAAAGGAAAGTTTCTAAAAAAAAAAACCTAATTAGGAAACTTCTAAACCTATAATTAGAAAGTTTTTAAAAATAGAAAAAAATCCTAAAAATAGAAAATAAAAAACCCTAATCTCAACCTAATTTTAAAACTAGTTAATCTTAGAAAAATGTAACCGTTAATCCCTGGCAACGGCGCCAAAAACTTACTTACAACCCCAAATGTAGGGTTGCGATGTAGTAATAATCTCGGTGAGATTGAGGTCGAATCCACAGGGACTAATCTCATGTGTTTTCTGAAAGTGAACTAGAAGAAGATGAAAACCTAAGTCTGGAAGTATAGAGAGTAATTGTGAGAGATTTAATGAAAAACTTAAGAAATTCAAAGGTGGGAAACTAGGGTTTCTAAGGATCCACTTGTAGAGATCAAGGAGATCTATGCTTAATTCAATGACGCAACTGGAATCAGGGTCCCATCTTATCCAATTGGAAGATATCTCAGTAAAATCAAATCTGAACTTCCTTTGACATAATTCTCAATGGATGAGAGGTGTGAGAACTGGAAGTGATTCCATCATAAAACCATGCCCATGAGACAAGGCAAACAACAGGATTTACCAATCCCACAACCAATCATAAGAGAATCATGAAGATTAGAAGGATTTCATCACCCAACCATGCCCATGGGATGATGGTGAACAACGGGATTTCCTAATTTCATAATCTTAATATATGAAAAGAACATACTCAAAGCTATCGCAAATCTATTATAATTTAAGTTACAACAAACCATTAAAAACTGAAAGTATTTCTTATAATCAAACTAGAATCAAAGATTGTTCAACTTAAATGTGAATTAAAGAAATAAAAAACATCCTATCACACTGCAAGCTTCATCTCTTAGCCCTAGCTAAAAGGTTTAGCCAATCATGGGCATGATTGAACTAGAATCTCTTAAGAAAAGTATAAAAACAACTAAGGGAAGAAAAACTCTTGGCAATGGCTTTTCCATGCTTTTGCTCCACTCCACAAATCCTAGAAGATGCTTAAGAACATCCTAGGGAGTCCTATTTATGGTTGTGGAACTCCAACTTTCGCACCTAGTTGGAAAACTCTAAAAATCGCCTCAAATTTACGTAGTTTCCCAAAATAGGCTTCACTCTATGCAATTTCACAGAATGACCTAGAGTTTTAGAATATGTTTCTTTAAGACACTTTCAGGAATATGTTTGTTTTCAATACAATTTCAGGATTCCTTTTCTTCACTTCAAATATTTGATTCTCTTCATTCTTCACTTGGTTTTCTTGGATCTTTAAAATGTGACTTCTTCAATCTTGGCCTTCTAAGATCCATCCTATGCCTTGGTGATTCTTGAGCATTAAGTTCATGCTTTTAGCACCCTTTTCAATCTAAGCTCTTAAATTCACCTTGCAACACAAACATAAGTAAAATAGAACATTAAGCATTATCATGTTCATAAAACCATGTAATAAATGGGGTTCACTACGTAATATTTGACCCTCAATAATACGCGGTATAGTATCAACTTCTCATCTTTGCTTTTTCAATCGCCATTGATTTAATAAATGATATGCTGCGAATCTCTGAATATTTGTAGCTTCTTTACGCTTAAGATTATGGCTTCCCTTAGACCAGCAATGCAGGCTTCGTACTCTGCCATGTTGTTATTGCATTCGAATGCGATTTGCCTTGAGATAGGAATAGGGACATCATCGGGAGAGTAGAGAATTGTTCTAATTCCTATTCCTTTAGAGTTTGTTGCACCAGCGAAGAAGAGCATCTACTCATCCACCTTCATGTCCTCTTCTCCCTCAATGAAGAGGAGATCCTCAACTAGGAAGAAGGTCTTCAAACATTAGTAATCTGAGTGGGTAGCTACATGATCGGCAAGTGCTTGCCCCTTTATTGCTTTCTGAGTGACATAGGTGATGTTAAACTCAAATAGAAGCAGCTAGCACTTTGTTATCCTTCCCATCAGTGTTGGCTTCTCAAATAAATACTTGAGCATGTCCATACGAGAAAGGAGAAGGATAGGATAGCCAAACATGTATTGACTAAGTCATTAAGTTTCCCAGGCTAGGGCGAGTCATGTCTTCTCGAGCACTAAATACCAAGTCTCGTAGTCAATGAACCTGCAACTTTTGTTCCTTCCTATTTCATTGTGTTAACTAAGAACGTAGTTGATGGCATCTGTGACTACTAAGATGTATAATAGAAGAGGTCGCCCAGGTGATGGCGACACTAGAACTGGGGGATTCATCAGCTATTTCTTGATTTTGTCGAAGGCAGCTTAACAATCTTCGTTCCATTCTTTTGGTAAGTTTTTCTATAAGAGCTTGAATATTGGCTCACAATTGGGAGTGAATTGTATGATGAAGCGACTAATGTACTAGATCCTGCCGAGGAAGCCTCAAATTTTTTTCGGTCCTTAGAGGAGGCATTTTGATGATAGTCATTTTCTTTGTGTTCGTCAACCTTGATGCCCTCATTAGTGACTATGAAGCCGAGAAATTTTCATCTGGTTGCACCAAAGAAACATTTTTTAAGGTTGAGATGGATCTTGTATTTTTATAGCCTGTTGAAAAGCTTCTTCAGGTCTTCAATGTGTCATTCAATCGTATGAGACATGATGATCATGTCATCTACATAGATTCCATTTCCTTGTTCATTATGTCATAAAACAAGGCCTTCATTGCTCATTGATATGTAGCTCCTGCGTTCTTCAAACCAAATGGCACAACCCTGTAATAGAAGCTTCCCCATGGCATGATGAATGAAGTCTTTTCACGGTCTTTTACAACTATCTTGATCTTATTGTAGCCTAAGAATCTGTCCATGAATGAGAAGATCTTATACCCCATAGTGTTGTCAACCAGAGTGTCAATATGTGGCAGGGGAAAGTCATCATTAGGACTGGCTTTATTGAGGTCTCGAAAGACGATGCACATCTTAACCTTGCCATTCTTCTTTGGTACTGGAACAACATTGGTGAGCCATTCAGGGTAGCTAAAGACTATTAAGAATCCCACATTATATGATTTGATGACTTCTTCTTGAACTTTTAGTGCCCATTTTAGCTTCATTCTTCTCAGCTTCTGTTTAACTAGTTTCATTTCAAGCTTAATCAGTAAATGATGCACTACGAGTTTTTCATCAAGTCTAGGCATGTCTTCGTATGTGAATGTGAAGTTGGATCAAGGAATCTACCATTTTCTTCTTGTACTCTGGAGACAACAACTTCCCGATGTGTACTTCTTGGGGAATTTCAAGAGTCCCTAGGTTTACAATCTCAAAGTCATCTGCCATGACATTAGCCTTAGTTTTAAAATTTTTGAGATCTTCTAGTTCGAAAGTCATGTCATCATCTTCCCCATCTTGGGCTTTGTCTAGACCCATGAGTTTGAAGTCTAACTCCTTAAAATCATGTGTTGACCTCAAACTCATGCGGCTTCATAGACAAACTAGGCATATTATTACATGCAAGTTTTGACAGATTTTTTAATTTTTTGATGTTTTTATAAAGCTGGAATATTTAATGTTTTTGGATTTTAAAAGTTTTTGAAATTTTTAGATCCAAGGGATCCAAAACAAGTCAACATTGCAAACTATGATTGAGGCTGCCCTAAATCTGGATGCCAATTGCTACTTAAATTGGCACTTTTTTAGACTCGTGCCCTTAGATGGCTCATTAGCCAATTTAACTATCAGGGGGACCGAAGTCCAACTAAGATCCCCAGCCCTTTTGATTGAAGTTGATGAGATAGGTGGAGGATCATGGCCTGGCCCAATGACCATTACCTCTACTAGGTCAGGGTAGAAATTAGGGTCAAAGTTGTACTTTGTTCCTCCTGGGTCACTTACCACAAGTTGGAACTCTTTTAACTACTCAGCTTATATTGGTATATGGATATCAGACCAAACTAGGGTTGGCCATGTCCCCTTCATGGTTTAATAAATGGGTTCCTTCTTCTTATGGTTTGTTATGTGGTGTTGTTGCCCTTGGTTATGGGCTGCTGATGTGGACATGTTGCGTTATGGATGGAAGGCTAAGCGGGCAAGTCACGCTCCTAGTTGGTTAGTGTTGAGACTCATATATTGCATATTTAACCCTTCAATTACATTAGTTTTCCTAGCATTTAATTGATAATTTGATTTAATTATATACATTTTTGTCATGCGAGGTGATTCAAAAGCTTATGATAAATATGTGCTTAAAAGGATGGATTTAGAGCTCAAAAGAAGATAATGAAGAATTGGAGATTTGAAAGTCATTAATGAAGAATTCACATGCCAAAGATCTAAAGAAATCAAGTGAGGAATGAAGAGAATCGAAGGTTTGAAGTGAAGAAAATGAATCCTGAAAATTGGCCTACAAAAATATATTATGGAATTCTGAGTCTAAAATAGAAAAGTCCTAAAACAGACTTTGGTCCGACTGAAATTCAATTTTGGTCCGACTGAAATTCAATTTTGGTCCAATAAAAATTAAGCAAAACAGTCCAGCAAAAAGAAAAATTTCCAGCCTTAATTTGGTCTGACCAAAGCCAACTTCGGTCCAAACGAAATCGTGCAGAATTGTCCAGCGAGAAAGTGAGATTTTCAGCCTTAATTCGGTCAGACCAAAGTGTAACTTTTTGCATAAATTTAAGGCAGTTTCAAAGTCGGTCCAAGCAAATACTATAAATATGGGTCTCTTAATTATTTCTAAGCACGAATTAAGGTTGGAAGAGTGGAGCATGGTGTTGAAGAACTTTGAGGAGTCCTTCCTTCTTCCCTAATCTTTTTGCAATGGAGAGCATGTCCCCTTGACTGGTTGGAGTGGGCAAGTTGTGCCCTTGGTTAATTGGCGACGTGGTGTGGAGGGGTATTATGGCATTCTCGTAGTCCTTCAAATGTTACACCTGTTGCGTTGAGGGTCAAATATTTCATATTGGACCCCATTTATTACTTGGTTTTATGAACATGATAATGCTTAATGTTCTATTTTAATCATATTTGTGTTACAAGGTGAATTTAAGAGCTTAGATTGAAAAGGATGTTGAAAGCATGGATTTAACACTCAAGAATCACCAAAGCTAAGGATTGATCTTATGGGATCAGAATGAAGAATTCACATACTAAAGATCCAAGAAAACTAAGTGAGGAATGTAAGGCCCGTATCCTAGTTCATACCATTCCTTAGACTCCTGCGACCCTCCCTGTCGAATTCTGACTACCCGTGACCCGTAATCGGAGTTTGTCCACAACCCTAAGTCGCATCCTGTGGATCTGAGTCTACTCGACTCGAGACTTGTACCATTTCGACCGTGCCGTCGTCGTGGTTCCAATGCTGCGGCTTGCGCACCGACGCGATACCCAGGCCAGGAGTTGTGGGCCCACGCATATTTCGAGGAAACATCACGCCTTGCGAATCCTAAGAGAATCTCCACCCAATCCATCACATCAATCAATCAAGTACTAGTTAAGTACACAACCCATCACTCTCTTACATAAGCCATCCCCAATGTCAACCCTCATGTCACTCACACCTATCACTCATACCATCCCTTTTCATCCCATCATAACCTCTCTCCCTCTCATTCTCTATACCATTCCAAGCAACCAAGGGGTAGACATCTAAGCTCTTTCAAGAGAGCCAAGTGTGGTCCACTTCCTACCCCCCTCATCTGTCATCCTAGCCCTTCAGTCTCCATTATCCTCCATCAAAGTTGAAGCCAAGGAGCTTAGCATTCCAAGGAGACTAGAAGATTAGCAATCGGTGAGTGTTTTGTAGGATTAGATTTCAATTTTTGTGATGAACCAAGTGGGGCCTACCGATTGATGGTATGGATCCTATTTGGGACCCATCTTGATGTATGTATTGTAATCCTAGGAGGGCTCATAGTGGCGAAGCCCTCCATCACACAATTCTCTCTCTCTCTCTCTCTCTCTCTCTCTCTCTCTCTCTCTCTCTCTCTCTCTTTCCCTGTTGCGACCCACCTTGATGAATGGATTAGATCCACACTGTTCGTCAGTGGCAGCCACCTCGGTGTCCACCTTGCTGCCCGATTGGGAATAAAAATATCTGCTTGATCCATAACATGTGGCCATCTAGCATGTGGGACCACCTGATGTTGGTGTTTTATCCACCGTCCCACGTGAGGCCCACCTTGATGACATGCTACATCCACCATGTGGGACCCACCTGTTGTGGAAGCAAAAACCTTACAGCAGCAATATAACTATTGTATTGACGTCAATAAGTTCTGTGGGTCTAATCATAAGGTATGTGTTATATCCAAGTCGTCTATCCTCATCATCCACTGATTGGGACAGTGGGTCCCACCATGAGGTATGTGTTCATCTAAGCCGTCCATCCATGGGGCCTACCTCCTGCACGTGTGGAATCCATACCTTCCAGCAAGGACGGTGGGATCACCATGACGTGAGTGTTCTATCCACGCTGTCCAAATTCTGGACGTGGACCCCCATAAGGCATGTGTTTCATCCAATTGTCCATTCATGGATGGTGATGTGTGTCCCTCATCCACATCGTCTAGCAGTCTGGACCGTGGAAACCACCATGACACATGGGTTTGATCCCCACCATCCATCCAAACTCCCAGGCCATGGGCCTAGTAATGAGGCAAAATCAAATCTCAGGTGGAGCGCACCGTCCAATAAGTGGACCCCACCTTGATCTATGTATTTTATCCCCACCATCCATCTGTGGATGGTGGAAACCCACGTACTGCATGTATTATATCTAGACTATCCAGATTATGGGTCTGCCATGATGTAAGTGTTTTATCCACGTTGTCCATCCGTGGCCCACCGTGAAATCCACACCATCTAGACGGTGGGCCCTGTACGGTGATGTATGTGTTGTACCCACATGTGTGGGACCCAACATGATGTATGTGTTGTCTGCACCATCCAGCGTGGGACAGTGCTGAATGCACAATGATGTACATGCTTCATCTACCTCGTCCATCCTGGGCCGATCATGATGTTTGTGCTGTCCACGTGGGCCCACCATGTTGTATGTGTTTCATCCACAACCGTCCAGTCCACTGGACGTGGACCCCATCATATTGTATGTGTTTCATATCCACGCCGACCGTCCATTTCACTAGATGTGCAGGGTCCACCTGCTGTATATGCAGGGCCCACTTGGTGTATGTGAGGCCCATTATGGCCATGTATATGAGGTCCATGGGTGAGGCCCAATATGATGTATATGAGGTGGTTGTGTAGGGCCCATTGTGATGTATCTATGGCCCATGTATGGGGCCCATTGTGATGTATTTACAGCCCATATATGTGGTCCATTGTGATGTATTTACAGCTCATGTATGGGGCCCATTGTGATGTATATGTGGCCCAGATATGAGGCCCATTGTGATGTATATGCAGCCAATTTAATGAGGCCCATTGTGATGTATATGTAGACTAGATATGAGGGCCATTGTGATATATATGGGGCCCGTGTTTAAGGCCCAATGTGATGTATATGTGGCCCATGTAATGAGGCCCATTGTGATGTATTTGCGGCTCGTGTATGAGGCCCAAGTGATATATATGTGGCCCTTGTATGAGGCCCAAGTGATGTATATGTGGCACTCGTGTGAGGCCCGATGTGATGTATACGAGGCCCTTATATGAGGCCCAATTGTGATGAGTGATTCCACCATGATGTATGTGTTATATTCACACCGTTCATCCATTAATCTAAGGTCGTGGGCCTCTTTGCCTTGAGAGGCCTGCCCTAATTTATGGGCTATATGCCCACCATGGGGCTGCCTTATGAGGTCCATCATGATGTATGTGTTACATACTCTCTCTGGGTCATGGGCTCAGAGAGAGTTAGATTCAAATCCCAAGTGGACCACACAATAGGAGACAATAGTGGTTAAATGTCCACCATTGAAATCCTCCCTAGGGCCCGTTGTTAAGCCCATTACCTTAGGAGCAGTGATGGTTAAATGTCCACATTGTAATCTCCCTAAGGCCCATTGTTAGGCCCATTCTCATCTCCTCTTATTAGGCTTATCCCAAACCGTTGGGCCCCTATTGATGATACCCATCTCACCCTACCAGGCTAACCTAAACCCTTGGGCCCCCATTGATGCTAGTGATGCCCATCTTTCCCTTGATTAGGCTATCCCAATCCGTTGGGCCCCAATTTGATAATGGTGTTTTCCACTATACCTTGTAGGATTATACAAACCTTGGAGCCCACCTTTATTCATACCAGGCCTTTCATAGGAGATGTGGCCCTCCTAGATACATGTGACAACTTAACGTTTAGTGTCTATACCCAAGGCTCACATAGATGTTGAGTGGACTGCCCAACCTGTTTGGAAGGACACATCGTAAGTGTTGTATTGTATATTTAGCACCCTTAGTTGTCAAATTTTTTGTGACAAACCACTTTGGATTGATGGACCTGTAAAGTGATGGAAAGTTCACCTTCAAGTTGAAGTGACGAAAATTTCCCCTTCAAGTGAAGATGTCTACATTCAAGTCATGGAGTATTGCTTTAAGTTCAAGTACAGCCTCAAATTCAAGATCAAGTCATGGTGGTAGCTCAAGTGCAAGTTCAAGACCTAGTTCATGTGCTATTTCAAGTCTTTATGTTAGCTTAAAGGCACTACAGGTTCAAGATCAAGTTCAAGAACTTCAAATGTTCAAGATTAAGTTCAAGAATTTCAAGTGTATAAGATTATGCTTCAAGAACTTCAAGAACAAGATCAATTGGAAGAAACTGAAGTTACATGGTTCAATGTTCAACTTTCAGGTATATATGACCCTAGAAAGACCTTAGGATTAGGTCATTCATATTGTATATTCTATATAGGTTAATATACTTATCATAGGCTTTAGTTCAACTAGTCTTACCATATGTTCGACTAGTCCAGGCTCTGGCTTGACCAATCCAGGGTTTGTCTCAACCAGTCTAGGAAATAACTTGTCACGCCTCAAACTCGAAAACCGGGCTGACAAAATTCTCGATTGCTGAATCCGGTGCTGACAGCCTCCGTAGTACCCCATTCTCAGCTCCCAGCGCGCATGTGCCAGATTTCGATCTTAGGATCCTACAAGGAGGATTTTCCAGCGTACATTTATGTCGTAATAAGCATAACCACAAGTTTACACAAATCACAAAGGCAACATCATCATCACATATCCATTAATATAAACATTTGAATACAGTGCTGAAAGGGAAATACATATATCGAAATCAAAGCTCAAAAAGCCTGCTGCACACTCCAAGCTTAATGCTGCTGCAACCTGACGCCACCTGCACGCATCTATCGTGTATAAGCTTATAGAAAGTATAGAGGGTGGTGAAAGTGTATGCGTAAGGTAAGTGCTAAGCACACAAATACAACATCCTAATCATACAATATTAGAAATACTGGCAAGATCATGAATCATACGATATCAGAGTAAGTGCAAATACTGACAAGTTCATGAGTCATACAATATCAGAGTATGTAATACGGATCAGCTATACAAATGTGGAATCATGGAGAGCCAAATATCAGATGTTGATAATACAATATGTAAATCCTGATAAGTCCATCTAGGCCATATAAGTATAGAAAACATAACAACTCAAAATGTCATATGCCTGCGGATGCAATAAGCGATGCGAATGAAATAACCAAGTTGGAGTGTGAGGTCGGGATGACAGTACGCAGTATCACAGGCTACGGGGTCCATCACAAGGGACTTCTATACACCCCCTCCCAACCGAACACGACACAGTGGGAGACGCGGCCTACTGGTATTTGGCACTCGAGCGCTCATGTTCCACTCGGTCTAAACATTGGGGCATCTCCTGGCCTCGGAGGTGTAGGGACTTTCTCCCACGGACATCCAAAGTGCCCAGATACTCGAACCAAACATTTCTCGTGTCCCATCTGGCTATCCACGACATGCCTGTCGAGGCTACGACCCTGATGTCGCTAGGGCGTACAATGATCATGTCACACATATGCGCGATGCATGAGTCACACCGTTTAGTCATGCAGCAATCCTGCGCGTACCATGTGCTCATGTGGGTAACTTTTATCAGTGAGTCCCATAAATAATCTGCCCAATGGCATATGCTATGATCAGTCACTACTCATATCAAGCATACATATGATGCATAAGGCATGAGTCATCGAATTATACTAAGCATGTTATATAGTGATGAACTATCCTCATAACAAAGATGGGCCTAGACGACCTACACACAAGTGTGGGCCTATCAATGGGCCCTAGGGAGAGTTACAATGCGGACATTTAACCAACATTATCCTCACAATGTGAACGTCAAACCATCATTACTCCTAAGGCACGGCCCGTCATAAACATCATTACACAAACCATGGTGGAATTGGACATTGCAATGGACCTTATGTACATCCCATTGGGCCTCAACCCATGGGCCTCATATATATCAAATGGGCTGCATCACATGGGCCTCATATATATCAAGGTGGGCCTCAACAATGGGCCACAAATACATCAAGATGAGCCTCCTCAAATGGGCCTTATATATATATATATCAAGGTGGGCCTCAACAGACGAGCCACAATTACATCAAGATGGGCCTCATAAAATCCCAAAAAAATGAGTCGTATTGAAGGATCATTTGGACCATTCCCCAAGTAACAGTGGAGATAATAATTTTCATTATTTAAACAATTCACAAGGGCCCACCATATGTTTTTTTTTCCACCCAATGTAATCATAAGGTCTTAAAGACTCAGATTAAGAGGGGACAATAAATATCATATTGGTCCAAACCCTGTAGCCTAAGGGTATTAATGGTAGACGTTCAAACCCAATGTTTTTACAATGTGGTCCATGTGATCCTAGGTTGGGGGCATCACGGTGTGGCCTGCTGTGATGTATTTGAGATCCAACCATTTCATAAGTTAACATAAAGATAGATGAAGTGAAAACAAAAATATAAGCTTAATTGGAAACTATTGTGGCCCTTAGAAGTTTGAACGGTGGACGTCACTGTCCACTACTTTAAATGGTGGGGTCCACTTGAACTTTAGATCTGACTCATTCTTTGCCTCAGGCTTTTAGACGAGCTTGCCAAATGGATGGATAGATTGGATGCAACACATACATCAAAGAGGGCCCCACATACTGGGTGCATGGTGCACACGTCACCAAGGTGGGTTCCACAACACCTGCTATGTCAACAGTAGCCATGGGGCTAGTGTGCGGTACACCAGCTAATCCAATCCCTCCACATATGGGTCCCACGTGGGGCCCACAATAACGTTTATCTACCATCCAATCTGTTAATAAGTTTCATAATGAGGAAAAATAAATTTCATAATGATCCAAAACTTCTATGAAATCCAAAGGGATTTTAATGGCAGACGTTCAATCCCACTGTTTCCTGCCATGTGGGCCACCTGAGTTCCAGGTACGACTGATTTTTGGGGTGCCCCACTGCAAGAAGGTGGCCCACCAAATGCACGGTGTTGACGTCCCACACACATAATGGTGCGACCTACGTCTGGGACCACGTCCCTGCCCACTGCAAGTAATGCAACAGTAGGACGCTACTCTAGCGTACTCTGGACGAGTAGCAGTAGTGCCTGCTGCACCTCTTATATAATTTTTTAGTTTTTATATTATTCTGTAGTTTTTCCTAGGTAGGTCCCGCATCAGGTGAATCCACTCCAGCCATTACATTTCATGGCTCAAGACTGACCAAACAAGCCCAATATTTAGTATATTTTTGTTCAAGGTGGGTCCTAGTCAATTTTAACGGTAAAAATCAATATTTTTTATGTTATGGCCTGCCAAAAAATCGGATCGAGTTCATTTTTCAGCTCAACATCTAAAATGAGCTGGGGAATAGAATGGACGGCGTGGATTAGACCCATACTTCAAGGTGGGACTTGCATAAGCGGTCCACCCAATTTTTGAATCAAAATGATTTTTTTTGTCAGCACATCCCACTGTCTGTTCACACTTCACAGACCACGTCTAGCATCCTTGGATGCTGGATGGTTTGAATATAACACATTGTTTGAGGTGGGCCCCACCTACGAGCGTGCTGCCTAGGTGGGCCACCAAATGGTTGGATGGTGTGGATAAGACACACATCAAGGTGGGGCCCATCCGAGTGGGCCACAAAACCACATCATTATACACAAAAACAAATGAAAAAAAGGGAGGGAGAGAGAGAGAAAGGGACACGTGTGATGGAGGGCTCCGCCACTGTGAGCCCTCCCTTGCATTCAATCATACATCAAGTGGGTCCTAATACATGTGGGCCCACCAAATCAAAGATCAATGGTGGAGATTCCTTCTCCACCCAAAATGGAAGGTCTAGATGACCTCTTTCAAATGAGAAAGTAAAATCATGATGGGGTCCATGGAGAATGGCCCCATCATGGAATGATCATGAGAATCATAGTGGGCCATCGGCCACATCTAGGGTCCAAAGTGAGATCCATGTCATCAATCGGTAGGCCCCACTTGGTCCATCATCAAAAGAATGAAATCTAGGCCTATAAAACACCCATCTTTGATCTCTTCTTCCTTCTTCTGCCAATGCATGCTACAACTCCATAGGAACAATTTCAACGATTGAGATGAAAGTTGGATGGTGGAGATGGGAGATAGAAAGTGGGCCACACAAAGCTCTCTCATGGAGCTTAGACATTGGATGCTCTCATAGGGTTTGCTTGAAAAAAATGAATAATTGAGAGAGAGAGGATGGGATGTAAAGAGAGAGAGGGATGGGTGAGTGAGTGATGGATGATGGGTGAGTGATGTGTACTTGACATGTAAGGGATGGGTAGCTTTGACTTTGGGGTTGCTTTTGGGGATGGGACATGTACTTGACATGTGAGGTGATTGATTGGATTGATTTGACATGTTGTAGAGATTCTCTTGGGATTGCAAACACGCGGCATTTCCTCAAACTGAACGTGGGCCCACATCTCCTAGCCTGGGTATCGAATCGGTGTGCAAGACGCATCATCGGAACCGCAGCGACGGCGTGGTCACTAGGGTACAAGTCTCAGGTCGAACCGACTCTGGAATAAGGGAGGCAACTCAAGGTTGAACGCAAATACAGTTTACGCATCGCGAGTTGCCAAAATTTGACCGGGGGGACCGCGGAAGCCTATAGAACAGTACGGGCTAGGATGCAGGTCTTACATAACTTGAAATTTAAGAATTTTTTGGTAGGGTCACGACCAATCAAGCACCCTTCTCGACTAGTCATAGGAACAGTGTTTGACCAGTCGAACAGGGCTCGACTCAAACTCCAGCAACCATTTTGAGCTCCACTCGAGCAGACGAGAAGTCCACTCGACCAGTTAAGGGTCAGTTTTATCCGATCGTACCAGACTTTTTGAAATTTAGTTGTTCTCAGGACCAATCAAGGGAGACCTTAGACCAGTCGAAGGAACCATTTTTCTACCTATAAATAGAGGTCTTTTCTCAGAGTTTTTCATTCATTTCTAGCTAAATCAAGCCACCATTCTAAGAGTTAAGTCCTTGTGATTGTGAAGCTATTATACGATAATTTAAGATTCTTTTATAGATTTTTTATTTATAATTTCTTGATCTCTTGCTACTTCAATCTGATTTTATAAAAGGGAATTCTGAACTATCCCTTTTGAGATCCAAGAAATTGAATCAAAGTAGCCCAAGGTTGAATTAATTTAAAATTCATTTAGACCTAAAACCCTTCCATTTGTGTAATTAAACATTGAGCATCTTCATCTTCAAAGAAGCGGTTCTATCGAGCTACATCGAAGAAGAATCTTCAAATAAATATTTTATACGTTCTGTATTTGGTTTGTGAGATTATCCAGAAAATCTCTGTTTTTGGTTTTGACTGAGATCATCCAGAAAATCTCAGCACGGGGTTTTTTTTATTGTGTAAGCCTAATTGAAAAACACAACTGTAAATGTTTTAAGGTGAACCTTGGAAAACCTTCTTTCTTAGTGAAAGCCAATATCACGTGGGTTGTGATTATTGGGAGTAGAGTAGGTGTGGCTATTTGCGAACAGTTGGTGTACACATCGAAGCAGTATAATTCTTGAAGTTGTGGTGGATGTTGTATGTGATGTATATGTGTTGAATGCTTGTATCTCTTTCATGTACATGTGGTGAATGTTGTAATAGCTAGATTTCTTTCTATTGCTTCTTGCTTTAGTTTGAGTTTTTGATCCTTACTGAGTTCAAGAAATCAGGTTGTCCTACCATAAACCTTGGTTTTTGGTGTAAGGTTGTCCTTTGAACAACGTTTGTATCAACCTCTCAACACTATTGCAATTGAGATTGTTATTTATTTCAGCTATCGATTTATATATTCTGCATTTTATTTTTATTTGGCATAGTCATATTCACCCCCTAGGACTGAGAGCTTGCCCTTTTCAAGTGTTATTAAAGAATAATAACTCATTCCCTTGGATTTATTTCCTGAGTTAATCGATCTAGAGCTTTCAATATGTCAAATTTTGATAGCCTATCTATTACTAGGCCACCACCGTTTGATGGCTCCAACTATGCTTATTGGAAAGCCAGGATGCGGACCTTTCTGAAATCCATTGATGAAAGTGTGTGGCAAGCAACAGTTACTAAATGGAAACCACCAATAACTGAATTTTAGGCAGTGATGGAACCAAGTTCATGCACGTATCGCGTTATTATTTATGGACCACACCTCAGCAAAATGAGAGCAGTGCAAATGCAAAGGCTTTAAATGCAATCACTTGTGCACTATCACCTGATGAGTTCAAAAGAATTATATCTTGTGATACAGCTAAACAACTTGGGACATCCTTGAAATGACACACGAGGGAACAACTATAGTAAAAAAGTCTAAAGTTCAGATCCTCACCACTTGGGAAATTTGCATGGAAGAAAATGAATCATTCACGGACTTCTATATGAAACTAAATGACATAGTTAACTCTATGTGGGGTCTTGGAGACAATATCCCAGAAAGTAAAGTTTGTGCAAAAATACTATGATCACTTCCTAAGAGATTTACTTCCAAGATGACTACCATTCAGGAACTTAAAGACATATACCAAATGAAGGTTGAGGAACCTTTTGGTTCACTTTAAACTTATGATTTGAATTTCAAAGGTCCAAATCGTAAGTTTATAGCTCTTAAATCATCCAAATCTATTCCTCAAGATAGTAATGTTAATTCTGATTATGAAAACTCAGAGGATGATATGGCTTTACTCGCTAAGAAGTTTTATAAGATTTTTAAAAGTAAGAAAAGAGTTGATTTTCAAAAACCCTCTAAGAAGAAAAAGGGCTAATCTAAACACTGAAAACTCTAAATGATAGTCAGTGCTTCAACTACCATGAATATGGGCATTTGGTAAATAAGTGCCCTAAAAGGGACAAGCCAAAGAGAAAAGGCATATTAGTCACATGGGATGAATCATCCAGCTCTGAAGTCTCTTCTGAGTCGGATGAATCAGAACCAAAATCATCAAATGAAGTTAAGGCTTTAATGACTCTAGCCAGAGTCACTTCCACAGATAGTTACGATTTGAACGAATATGAAAAATCTAAGGAGTGACCCTGAAAATGAAAATGAAGATGATATTCAGGATGCCTATAATCCCCTATACAAGGAGAGTTGTAAGATTGTTGTTAAGCTAAAACTTCAAAAAGAGAAATTTCTGAAATTAAAAGAGGATTTTGAAAATTCTGTTTTAGAAAAGTCGCATATTTTTTATTGTTTTGAAAAAGAAAAATGTGACTTGAATTTCAAAACATCTAAACTTGAAAAATTAAGATCAGAAAATGAGAAACTAAAACTTGAAGTTTCTTCCCTCCTGAGTTCAAAGGATACATGGAGGTATGCCTAGGGAGACCCTAAAGCTGAAAAGTTATTATCCTCATCTAGAAAATGTGGAGACAGATCGGATCTGGGCTATGATAAACACATGCCTCTGAAAACTAAGAGTGTATCAACTACATTTGTTAAAGGAGAATCATCTAACTCAAAAGGAAAGGGCTTGAATCAAAATAACTTTAAAAATCTAAAAACTTTTCAAGCTCTTAAAGTTAATGCTAATAATGTCAGCTTTAGAAAATAAAATTATAATTGTTTTGACTAGAAATGAAATGCATTTAATTTGGGAGAATTTCTTATTTAACATCGATAAATATAGAAAAAAGAGAATATTTATCAATTTCATTTATTCTGAGTTCATTAACATCCTCTTGATCCTTTGATTCCAAGATAGGATCTCTTAATAAAGAGAAAAATACATAAGTCAAATATAATCAAAATGTAAATTTTGGCAGTATTACAGTGCATTTTCATTAAATCTCTAGGGGAGACAGGTTGTGCGGGTTTCCCCTGCTAGGAGCCCTAAATATTCGAAATAACTTGATCATCCATCAAAAATTTCATCACAACGGCTGCCCTTAAAGATAACCTGTGCAACTCTACAGGAGTTGCGTGGCTGGCTAGTTTCGCGGACCCGCACAACTTGTATGAGTTGCGTAGCCTTCCTTCTCTTCTCTTCTCTCTCTGCCCTCAATACCTGTCAAGGGGATTGACCTCCTGAACATCTAATCAGTCAAATGAAGGGGTGAGGGGGTATTTATAGGCATTCGCACGTGTGAGCCCTCAATTCTTTTGCCATGGGCCCCACCTCGCATCACCAGGTCCTTTTTCCCTAATGGAACCTACGCACCCCAGCGCAATTCGGGCGAATTGCGTGGACCCGTGCAACTCAGGTCCCACACAACTCAAGTCCCGCATAACTTTCTTTCTCTTTTCATGCCTTTCTCTACTTCTCTCTCCTTAATCATTTTTGGTGCCCCAACAGATGCCCCCTTGATCCAAAATTTGATTTTTTTAATCAATTTAAAGGATCAAGCTTTACCATGAAGAATCTAAGTTGCACGGTTTTGTACAACTCTCTTGCCTGCGCAACTCTCCGGTCCTCGCAACTCTCTGATGGCACCTTGAGCCTATAAATATCAACCCCTTCCAATCATTTCCATCTCCCAATTTTCTATCTCTCGACAATTCCCCTTTTCTGCACTACACTCCCGCACAACTTGCCTGCACAAGTTTTCCCCACAAGTCATCCGCACTTAGTGCGGTAAATTCTTGCCTCGAAACTCTGCCAAAATTTCTAACTTTTCCCAGAATTAACCATTTTTCCCGAACTTACCAACTATGGCTTGTACTGAGAGAACTTTTCATGTAATAGAGCCACCCACAAATCATCCCTCTCATGCTAGCCTTCCTAATTCTCCTCTAACTTTTGATCCTTCACCAACTCCTGCAACTCAAGTAGCCCCTTCTTCCCTAGTTCAAGCAGCCACTCCTTCTTCTCCAGCTCACGAAAGTCCACTACATAAGCGAATTAAGGTGACCAAGAAGTGACCCACATATATAAAGGAGACGATATTACCCATCCTCGACTTTTCTTACATAGTCAAGTCGCTATCTTGGTCAATATGTCAGGCAAACATCTCTGGAGCTATAGCATCACCTCCAAAGCAAGGTCGAGAAGTCGACTGGGAGACTTGGCTGAAATCCATAGCCAATCTGTGCATAGACATTGTTCGGTCGCTAATAATAGAAGATACACCACCACCCACTCTATCTCAGAGGAAGCGGAAGAAGTTGAAATAACAGATACTTCAAGAAAAGATCCAGGAACACAAAAAGAAGAAAATCCTGAACTCTTAGGACACGATAAAGGTTCAGGATGGCTTCATAAAATTTAACAGCCCCTCAAGAACAAATTGGTGATGATTCCTTTGAACATTCAACGACATCAGTCCATTCTTAAAAGCGACCCAACGGATCAAACCTTGCAGAGTCGTATGATGTATACTCCGAACTAATCGATTCGAGAACCCCGAATGTTAGAGGGCATTCTTTCAGAGAGAGGCTTAAACAACAAATTGGCAAAGTACATCCCATGTGATTCCTGGTTCCAAGTTACAACCCTCATGCACGTTTTTCTACAGTCTTTTATGAGATGATACGCCAACGTTTCAAAGAGAGAAAATCGTTGTGGGAATCTGGAGAATTTCCCACACGAGGCTTCCTGACGTCTCGTAAATATTACACTGACTGGGCCAAGGCTATTCTTACTAAACATTCTGTGACAGTGATGCATGTTGGCCTCTAAACACTATTGAAGCAACTTCTGAGTACTTTTACAAGGATTACATGATTTATAAGGGTTTCCTGAGTTATTGGTGCCCCACCACAAAATCCTTTCATCTTCTTTAGGGTGAAGTCAACATTACTTTGTGGGATCTTGACAAGATGGCGGGTTTACCTATGACAAGTCATTTTTATGATGAATACGTTCCCCCCAACGAAGAATTCTCACATTTCTCTTCTTCCAAAAGACAAGCGCTAGTATCAGATGCTACTGTTGAACTTTTTAGGGAGATGTCCAAATTTCTCGACACCAGCAAAATCTCTCCTTTCCTTTGGCTAGCTCATTTTTCCCAAGAGCTATATAGTATATTCTCCTCCTTTTCATTGTGATCTTCTTACATTCACCAATCATCATTTTTGCTCATGATTTTCTTTCCTTGGCAGGTTTAAGAATAGTAATTCGGATGAACTGGAAAATGTACGTCGCGGAATATGAAACTCGTTAGAATTTTCATCCAAGGGTGAATTAGTGGCTTTCTTAGCATACTGGTTGAGTACATTAATGCTTCCAAGTACCAAATGGGTAGACGCCATTAGACTATTCGTATTTATTATTGCAGGTGGATTGGCAGAAGGATGAAGATATTCATTAGCATCCCTTATGCTTTGCTCATTGTATCGAGCCTTCAGGGACATTGCTACGCATTGCTAGAATCCTTCTGTCGGGGCCAGCTCAGCGTTCACCCTGTGGCACTACTTTTCTAGGTGGTTGGGTATATATTTCCCATGGACATACGATGACTCAGAAAAAACTTATGTTCACCCGTTTCGACTCCCTTTATGCCATTATCAGATAAGGGTATGCTAAAACGAATGTATGAATGGGTCATCGATGCCATTGAGTCAATGAATGCCATTGATTTTTACCAATTCTCATTCACTTAATATATCATGGATCACGAAGCTGTTGACGATGACGAGCTCCCTCCACTCGAGCAAGCATTCTTCATATCAATACGGTCTAAAAACCTGCCTTTATGAGAAGGCAGTGAGTTTTGGAGAGAATTGTATTACCCCAGTTAATTCACGTGACAATTTAGGTATGATCAGACCATTCCCGACCATTTAAAAGAAGTGACTCGCAACATGCACTGTTATGGTACATGGCCATTTAATTGGGGTTTAGTCTAAAGACAACTTCTTGTAGCTCGCATCAACTCAAAGTTCATTATACTAGGCTTTGGTTGTTTCATTCACATGACTTATCCGTGGATGTGTTGGTGGGCACATCAATCATTCCTCATTCATTGATGCTTACTAGTAATTTTGCCAATATGGATCCCCCCTCGACTCAGGAAATGCGACAGAAAAGACGGGATAGGCTATACTATTGAACATAATCATGCCCCTGCTCGTGGAGATATTTGTGTGAAGATTTTCGTAGGAGAACACATTCGTGAAGTTAAACCGGCTAACACTCTTGAAGGCTAGATTGCTCATGGGTTTCTGCTGACGCATTTCAAATATCAGAAAAAGCCCACAGCTAAGGAAAATGCCCCCACAGACATTAACGAAGAAAGCGCTCCTGTGGATGTCAACAGAGCAACTCCTATTCTGGCTCCTATGGTTCCTATGCATGCCTCTAAAGCTGCTGGGCCTTCAGAGCCCCAAGAAGTACCTTCGCCTGTCCCATCACCACCTCCTCATAAAGAATCCTCATTGCCTATGACCCGGTCACAAACACGAGCAAGATCTTCTACCTCTCCCATGGATACTACTGCAGAAAACCCAGCCTCTGCCGAAAAGAGGGAATCTATATAGAAGAAAAACAAGTAGTTATCGAAGAATATCCCCTGAGATCATCATCATCTCCATCATCTTCTAAGGAAGAAGATGAAGAGTTCATCTCTTGCAGCTCTACTTCTACCAATCGAACATCCTCTTCCAGTTGTTCAGGAAAAGAAAGTGAATCAGATATCGACGCAGAAGAAGTTAAGGTCATAAAATAAATGGAAGAAGGGTAGGTAGATATTGGTGAGGATGACAGAGTCTGACCGACTACTGGGGTTAATGAGGAACTTTCCCAAGTAGACATTCCTCAAGTCATTATTGGAGATGCTAATGAGGGAGAACCCCTGGACTACGGAGATTATGAGGATATATCCAGAGCTGACTTAACTATACCTTTCAGCAATAATTATTCTCCCCTCCCACATGTAGCACCTTCAAATCCTCCAACTGATATTATGGCATCTCTGGAGATTCTTCTGGCTCCCATGGATATGGTTCAAGTTACTCTTCCCACTTCTAGCTTCGATAAGCATTCTGCTAAAAAGAAGAGAGAACCTCCCAAAGTTCCCATCAAGACTAGCAGAGCAGATCATGGCATAACTTTCCACATTGAACCTGCTACTGTTATGACCCCAACTACTGTGGCGTCCAATACTAAACTTAGAGCTCCATTTGTTTCTAATAAGGCTTCGGACTTACCCAAACCTCCCTTGGAGGAAAGGCCATCCATAGAAGCAGCGACTCTAGCTCCATCTACTTCGGTAGTCACTGGTATAGTTTACTTTATTTCCCTGCTTCATATTAACTTTCTTATAATATACATATATATCCTTTAGCTTATGCATTTTACCTGTATTTCATAGTTTATGCTGTCTCGAGTGGCTCTACAAGCTCAAATTTTGTTGCCACTATATCAAATACCATAGCTTTGGAAAAGATTTCTCCCCCAACATTATTTTGATTAAGAAGCTCCATATCAGTAGCCATTTACATCTTTAAGGATCCATCTCAATGGTCCGACTTAGAGATAGTGATATCTTCCCTAGAAAATGCTACACGAATTGCTAGGTTCAATATTTCTCCTTTGCGCGAGTCTTTATCCCATTTTTGTAAGACCTTCTGTAAATCGGTGGATATCCGCAATATAACTATCGCACCTGAAATTCTTGCTCGACAATAGGAATTTTTACTGTTAAAAGAAAAGGTTTCAAAAATGGCAACAACTATTTCTATTTATGATAAGGAGTTTCATTCTTTGGAGGAGCAGGTAAAGGCTGCCAAGCATTCCTTGGTGACGATAATAGAGAAAATTGCAAACCTCAAGCAGCAAATTCTAGATTTAGAGGCTCAGCAATGTGAAATAAATTCAAAGGCGAGTCAACTTGAGGCTGATATTGAAGTTAACAGGCGGATAGCTGATCTGGAGCAGCTGGAAGTTTCAAGAGAGGAAGAGGCGATAAATTCTTTAGAGCAGGAGCTAACCGACGCTCTAAACCAGGCTAGGCTTATCATTGAGGTTGAAGTAGAAAGCGCGACCATCCAAGTTCAACTGAGAGATGACCTGCGTCGTTACATGCTCGTTCTGTGGATTTCAGGTGATATATGAACCCCCTTTTAAAAAAATTATCATAGCTTGTTTACGCATTTACTATTTCCCCTCTCTCTCTCTCTTTTAACATTATAGACAAGCTTTGATAAGTCATGCATGCACATTACAAACAAATATCTCATATGAACATAATGACTAAACATCATGCTTAATCAATCAAATTTTCTTATGTTGCGTTTTATCATTAATCATATAATGTTGTCTATGTGGTGTTATTTTGTGCAGGCGGCGCTAAGTTCTGGTTGCAGTTAGTAGCACACATAATTTTTACTCATAAGTAGTTAGAGCTACCATAGTTTAGACTCATAAGTAGTTTGAGTAGGTCTTATGTGAATGGCCACTGTAACTCTCTAGAGTTCTCGGGGCTTATCTCGGCCGGGGAGTTCACAAACCATGATCCGTCAAAGGGGCCCAATGAAGCTGCTGGGGTCATGACCTCGATAGGTTTTATGCACAGGGTTGGCCACAGTAACTCTCTAGAGTTTGCAGGGTGCGCAAGGCTACCGTGGGGTACCAGATTTAAGGCCTCCAGTCCATCGATGAGGGGTCTCTTGCTTCAGAGACATGTAATCTTGCTTCAGAGACCTGCCCCCATGAATTACTATTGAAATTAAACCAGGGATCTGGGGAGTCATCCTACTTCAGAAACTTACTTTTCCTTCACCTGCAAGGTCAGACCCATTCATGAGGGGCTCTCTCTAGCCATCCTCGTAATGTTGCCTGAAGCTGTACAGACGGCATGGGTCTTACGTGACTGCTTCGTCGATTGCCTGCATGGGTGTACGTGAAGCTCTCTACGGGCTTTTTAGTGTTCGCTGCTGGCTGAATAATATATATATATATGTTGCCGATGATGGTAGGTCTTATGCGTAGTTGGTCGTATAGGGCTTGGCTAGGCTGCCTTAAATGATAAGTTGCCATTGTTGTCATTAACTCTATATGTGGTTGGCCATATAGTCTTACTTCACTGTCAAAGATGGTGAATCAAAATTGATATTTCACCATTACTGATAATGCTCCACCAGCATTCGCACTATATCTAAAATAATATATATATCAGTCCGGTGATGATAACAATTTTGATAAGATAGGTTTGCATGAGCGATTAATGATGACAGTGATAATCATTGGCGTAATCATTAGCATAATCATTGACGTACATAATCATTGGCATAATCATTGGCGCACGTAATCATTGGTGTAATCATTGGTGCACGTAATCATTCCATTCATTATTTTTTCATTACCTATTCTGCCCCCCTTTTAGGTTTGAAAGGTATATCATCAATGCCTTTTGTAACTAAAACCATCGTCGCTCTATAGGCTAGCTTGTCATTGACAATTCGGACATAATTAAGTGTCTTCGGGGAAAATGCTCCACACCTTCAACCTAGTTTCTCCTTTTTTACCGGGGTATTCAAGCTGCAATACTCCATCTTTCCATTATCAGGCATTTCGAGTATAGATGCCCCCATGCTTTCCTTCTGATCAATAAACTGCCTCACTGATTTGTTGTTCTAGCCAAAGATAGAAAACAGATTTTCTAAATCAGTCTTCCTACCCGGCATCACTGACGATCTTCTCACAGTTGTCAGATTTGTTGTCACCCTCTGTCGCTTTTCGTTGTCCTTTCTCATGATGATTTCCCCTCGCCTTATCATTCTTTGTAGTATAGTTTCTAGTGTGAAGCAATCTTCCATTTGATGTCTCAAATAGCGATGATAACGATAATAATTCTTTTCCTTTGTCATCACAGCTTCTTCCGAGTATCTCGGTGAGAGTAATCTGATAGTTCCAGCGGCCAATAATTGTTCCATCATCGGCAATATATCCTCTTTTTCAAACACATACTCTTCATGTGAACCATATGGTCATGGTCATTTATCGTTCTTATAAGCTCTGCGTCGGTCCACCCTTCTCTTCCTTTTATTTCCTTCTTATCGCAGAATATACTTTTACTTTCTCCTGATTCACAACATTTACCATCGCCCTACTCGGTCCTCTTCTTTTAGTTTTGGCTTGGAATGCGGGTATCTTTTTAGTCATCAGCTCTAACGCATGTGCTTTGGTGGCCAAATCCCGAAAAGTCTTTATATTGGCACTGGTAAGTCCAAATGCGATCCCCATATCCATGGAGCTTAAGCACATTTTTACCTATTCCCTCTCTTCAGGCAACTGATGGCATGCTGCCCTTAAAGTTTTTCATCTGCCGATGAATTTCTCCGCTAATTCATTTTCCCTTTGTTTTACGGATGCTAATTCTACCATGCTAACATCGCGATCTAACGAGAAGAAATTTGACATAAACGTATCCTGCATTTGTTCCCACATTTATATCGACTCCGGGGCTATACTTGAATACCGACGAAATGCTTTGCCCGTCAAGGAAGACCTGAATAGACGCATGCAATATTGGGGAACAACGGAGAAATTTCTCATAGATGTGATGTAATGCATCAGATGTTCATCAGGGGATCCATCTCCATTAAATTTTTGAAACTCGGGGTGTTTAAAATTAATAGGAAAGGGTACGTCCTCTACTTCTTTTGGATATGGCGTTCGATACCGGAATCTTCCCATGCTATCATGCTCTCTCACAGCTTCTGCAACCACTTGTCGCACTTCTTCCTTTGTTATAATTCTCGTCGCAGGAATGGACCCATGAGACCCTGCTCGAGGTAGTTGGGAGCCTTTAGGTTGTTGTTCCCGTTCATTCGTAGTAGCCATCATTGGAGGTGATATTATTTGGGCTACATCGTGTGCGAGAGTAGTAAGAGCTTCCTAGAGATTCTTACATTCATCCATTAATTCCTTTTGTGCTTGAGCCATTTCAACTAATCTATCCTAGGTGGTGGGTAGAGGATCTTCACTTGTCCTAGCCATACATACTGTGGCTTCTCCGTTACATGGTGAAACTGTTATCGGGATAGAGCGAGAATAGGATGCTGTGAAAGGACTTATCGAAGAAGGCGTTATACTTAACCCCGACGTGCTTTCATATAGTCCAACTGATTGCAGCAAAAGACTTCGCGGTGATGTGCATATTAGAGAATCCTCCATACATGATTTATCCTTCTATCTCCTAGTCCATTGAATTCTTCTGTGGGTAAAACCAGAGGTTCTTAGGGCGATGATGAAAATGAAGCTTTTTCTGGATATATTGTTGGAGGAGTAAGTTCAGCGTTTTTCTTTACTACATTTCGTGTAACAGGTCCTTCGGTTCTCGGTATCGATGGGTTCATCTTGACCGCAACCCTTGATCTCTGACGCGTCACTATTATCCATGCATTCTCATTTTCCTATGCTATTGGGGAGACTATTACGACCCCAACAGTGACTCCCAGTTTATTTCTTTTATTCTATATAGACTGCTTCTACTGAGTGTGATGTTGATCAGATGCATACTCGACTACAAATCCCATTGGCGTGAAGTGAAAGGTTGTCTTTCTTGCTAAAAGTGCCATATCTCTTGGTATTTTGGAATTCGAATGTATATATATTCCTATCAAATGTCATGTGCAATGTTAGTCGGTGTTTATTCATAAATGGATTCTATCCTAGAGATGAAAGGGAGGATATTGCCGCTGAGAGTCACCATTTTGGCGTCTTATAAGATGCCAAACAATGATAAAATCCCCTGAGTCATCCCTAAAATAACATTAAATAAGAGTAATCCCCAGCAGATTCACCATTTTGTTTCGACCAGAAACAAAATGCATTTGATTTGGGAGAATTTCTTATTTAACACCGATAAAGATAGAATAAAGAGAATATTTATCAATTTCATTTATTCTGAGTTCATTAACATCCTCTTGATCCTTTGATTCTAAGATAGGATCTCTTAATAAAGAGAAAATTACATAAGTCAAATATAATCAAAATGTAAATTTTGGTAGCATTCCGGCGCATTTTCATCAAATCTCCAGGGGAGACGAGTTGTGCTGGTTTCCCTTGCTAGGAGCCCTTAGAAATATCTGAAATAACTTGATCATCTGTCAAAAATTTCAGCATAATGGCTGCCCTCAAAGATAACCCGTGCAACTCATACGGGAGTTGCTTGGCTAGCAAGTTGCGCGGACCCACGCAACTTGCTATGAGTTGCACAGCCTTCCTTCTTCTCTTCTCTCTCTGCCCTCAATACTTGTCAAGGGGACTAACCTCCTGAACATCTAATCTGTCAAATGAAGGGGTGAGGGGGTATTTATAGGCATTCACACATGTGAGCCTTCAATTCTTATGCCATGGGCCCCACCTCGCATCACCAGGTCCTTTTTCCCTGATGGAACCTACGCGCCCTAGCGTAATTCGGGCGAATTGTGCGGACCCGGGCAACTCAAGTCCCACGCAACTCAGGTCCCGTGCAACTCAAGTCTTGCATAACTTTCTCTCTCTTTTCATGTCTTTCTCTACTTCTCTCTCCTTAATCATTTTTGGTGCCCCAACAATAATCCTTTAGATGAGAAAATTGTGGACTTACTCAAGGAGCTTCTCAAATCTAACTCGAGTGTGAGAGTTAATAGTTATTATAAGCGAAGGAAAACCAATAGTGCTCCAAAACCCAAAACTACAATGAAATGGGTTCCTAAGGTTACTTGTCTAGTTACCCACATCGCCTTCAAGGCTTCGAGTCAATTAAAGTGGTACCTAGACAGCGGTTGCTCAAGACACATGAGAGGTGAGAGAGATTCGTTCACCAACTACAAAGAAATGACTGATGGCTCAGTCACATTTGGTGATGGAAGCAACTCTAAAATAATTGGCCAAGGTAGGATTCAACTTTTTAAACTTCCTCCTTTTGAATTTTTTTATTTGTAGAAGGTCTTAAGCACAATCTTTTGAGTATTTTTCAAATCTGCAATAAAAAGCATTGTGTTAAATTTACTAATCAAGGATGCGAGATCTCAAATGAGAAAGGTTGTGTGATATTATGGTCATAGAACGTCTAAGAATTGTTATATCGTAAGTGATTCTAGCTCGTCTGAATTATCTTGTTACATGGTCCAAACCAGTGAAACCGAATTATGGCACAAACACCTTGGACATGTAAACTACCAGAATTTGTATAAACTGAGCAAAGCCGATCTTATTAGAGGTCTACCCAAATTGAAGAAAAAGGATAAAATATGTGGCGCATGTCAAATCGAAAAACAAACAAGGAGTAGTCACAAGAAAGTGAACTCATTTGCCACATCTAAATCTCTTGAACTTCTCCACATAGATCTTGTTGGACCAACTAGAACAGAGAGTAGAGGTGGTAAGAAGTATTTCTTGGTAATTGTGGATGATTTTACCAGATTTACGTGGGTAGCATTTATGAGAGAAAAATCTCAAACTCTCGATGAAGTTAAAAGAATACTTAAACGTATTTTAACTGAAAAAGAAATGAATGTTGCTAAGATCCGAAGTGATCATGGATCGGAGTTCAAAAATAGCAATTTTGAGAAGTTTTGTAGCGATCATGGTATATCACATGAGTTTTCAACTCCTAAGACACCTCAACAAAATGGGGTTGTTGAAAGGAAAAACAGAGTGCTACGAGAGATGGACAATGTAATGTTGAATAGCATGAAGTTGCCTAAAAATTTATGGGCTGAAGCTGTTAACACTGCAAGCTATATAATAAATCATGTTTACATCAGAAAATCAAAAGATGAAACAGCTTATGAATTGTGGTTTAACAAGAAACTTACAGTTAAATACTTTCGAGTTTTTAGAAGTAAGTGTTACATTTTGCGAGACTGCAAAAATTTAGGGAAGTTCGACACTAAGAGTGATGAAGGGATATTCCTAGGGTATGCTTTGAATAGTTGAGCGTATCGAGCTCTCAACAAGAGAACTGGTGTCATTCAGGAGTCCATAAATGTGGTTATTAATGATCACCTAAATACACCAACCACTAGTTTAGAAGATGATGAAGTCAATATAATTGAAAAATCTGACTCCTCATCTTGTCAAATCAATATTGAACTACGATCAGTCAAAGACCATCTTACTAATCAAATTCTAGGCGAGCCTCTCACTGGTGTGCATACTCAAAGATAATTGGAAAATATATGTAATTATGTATGTTTTACTTCCCAAATTGAGCCAGCCAATGTAAAAGAGGCACTCACTGATGAAAATTGGATAGTTGCCATGCAAGCTGAACTAAATCAATTTGTTAGAAATGATGTATTGTATTTGGTTCCTAGACCATCTGATAAACATATAATTGGAACCAAGTGGATCTTTAAAAATAAATCTGATGAGTTAGGGAACATAATCAGAAACAAGGCTAGACTGGTTGTACAAGGGTACACTTAGATTGAAGGAGTTGATTATAATGAAACCTTTGCCCCAGTAGCTCGTCTTAAATCCATTAGATTACTTATATTCATTATATGCTTTAAAAAGTTTAAAATTTATCAAATGGATGTTAAAAGTGCATTCTTAAATGGTGATCTGCATGAAAAGGTCTATGGTGAATAACCTAAGGGTTTTGAGGACCCTAAACGCTTTAATCATGTGTATCGCCTTAAAAAGGCACTTTATGGGTTAAAACAAGCTCTTAGGGCATGGTATGAAAAATTGACTAAGTTCTTACTAAGTCATAATTTTATCATGGGGAGTTTTGATAAGACTCTTTTTGTTATAAAATATAATGAACACATACTAATAGTACAGATATGCGTGGATGATATTATCTATGGTTCTACTTGCACTATCCTGTCTACTGAGTTTGCAGAGCTGATGAAATCCAGAATCGAAATGAGTATGGTGGGATAATTGAACTACTTTCCAGGGTTACAAGTTAAGCAACTAGATGATGGTATCTTCATTTCTCAAACCAAGTACACCTTAAATCTGGTTAAGAAATTTGAATTTGAAAACGGCTCTCAAAGGATGAAACAAGTAAAAGTATAGATCCTCAGTTATATCATAGTATGATTGGCAGTTTACTATACTTAACTGCAAGTCGTCTTGATATAGCTTTCAGCATAGGTATTTATGGTAGATATCAATCAGATCCTAAGGAATCTCATCTAATTTTTATTAAGCACATAATTAGATATGTCGCAAGTATGGCTAATCTAGGTCTCTGGTATCCACATGATACTAATGTTCAATTAGCTGGTTATACGGATGCAGACTGGGCTGGGAACATAGATGACAAAATCTACCAGTGGTAGATGGTTTTATGTTGGAAATTGTCTGGTATCTTGGCACAGCAAGAAACAAAGTTCCGTATCATTATCTACAACTGAGGCTGAACACATTACAACTGAAAATGCATGTACCTAGCTTGTATGGATGAAACGGATGCTCAATGTTATGATATTGCGCAAGATACTAAGATTTTGTATTGTGATAACTCTAGCACAATTAATATATCTAAAAATCCCATCCAGCATTCTCGTAGGAAGCATATTGGAAAAGGGCGAGCTCTAAGTCCTTGGGGGGGGGGAGGGGAGGGGGGTGAATAGGACTATGCCAAATAAAAAATGAATGCAGAATACAAAGATAGATAGCACAATTAAATAACAACCTCAAATGCACTAGTCTTGAGAGACTGATACAAACTAAGTTATAAGGACAACCTTTTACCAAAAACCAAGGTTTATGGTAGGACAACTTGATGTCTAGAACATTTTTAAGTATTAAAAAGTCAAACTGAGAATGAGGCAAAGGAAATAAACTAAATTATTATAACATTCATCCCCACACATACATCACAATCATCATCATCCCAATTCCAAGAATTATAGTGGTTCGTTTGTGTACACCAACTATTTGCAAATAGCCACACAACTACTCCACTCCCAATATCCAAACCCACGGGATATTGGCTTTCACTAAGAAATAAGGTTTTACCTTAAAACCCTCACAATTGTGTTTTTTAAATGGGCTTACACAGTCACAAAAACCCCACAATGAGTTTTCCCTAGCTAAATCTCACAAACTAAAAATACAGAAATTAAAATTATACTTATCTGAAGATTCTTCTTCTGATGTAGCCTGGTAGAACCAATTGAATATAGACGTAGATGTTCAATGTCCAATCTCACAAATGAAAGGGTTCTAGGTCTAAATGATTTTTAAATTAAATTAACCTGGGGTTAGCTTAATTTGATTTTGATCTCAAAAGGGTAAATCACAATTAACCTTTTTAATACAATAGAGTTGAATAAAGAGATCACAAAATCAAATACAAAAAGTTATAAAAAGAATCTAAAATGAATAAGTAATAGCTTCACAATTGCAGGTACTTGTCTCTCAGAGTGATAACTTGATTAGGCTTGGAATGAATGAAAAACTCTGAACTTCATCCTCTATTTATAGGTAAAAATTATGTTCCCTCGACTAGTCTAAGGGTCAGTTCAACTGGTCGAAGCACCAACGAATTTTAAAAATTTTTGGCGCGATAAGATATACCCATTACTCAACTGGTCGAGTGGCTTGCTCGACTGGTCAAGTGGCCTGCTCGACTGGTTGAGCATTGCACTCAACTGGTCGAGTGGGACTAGAAAGCTTGTTGGTGTCAAATCCTGTTCGACTGGTCGAGACTATTCACTCGACTGGTCAAGCCATAGTAAAAAATTTCTGAAAATTCTCAATGAATCTTGGACTGGTGGAGAAACTCCTTGGACTAGTCGAGCTAGTGTCTAGAGTAGTCAAAGAAAAGCCTATAAACATATCTAATGACCCAAATTCAATATGTAATTAACATGACCTAACCTATGGTCAATCTAAGGTCATTCATACCTTAAATGTGAGTTTGAAATATTGTTCGCTTCAGTAGAAAGCATATGAAGCTTGACCTCGAAGTCTTGAACTTGAGTTTGAGCTAGAGCTTATGTTCATGAGACTTTAAGCTTGAGGTAGTGATCTTGTAATATGATCTTGAGTACTTAAAACTTGAGCTAAAGGTAATGAACTTGAACTTGAGCTTTAAGCTTGAGATAGAGTTTGTGTTCTTGTACTTGAGCTTGCGTTCGATCTTTGGCAAAGTTCTTCAACTTGAAAATGTAGAAGAATTGACGATGACTTGAAGGTGAACTTTCCATCTTATCATAACTAGATATTGACTCCAAGTGGTTTGGCACAACAAAATTTGACAATACCGGGTGCTAGAATTACAACATAGCACTTACAATCTCCCCCTTTGTCAAATTTGTGACAAAACCGACTAAAGAATCATGTACTAGTTTATACACATCGTAAGGCAATGTTACTACTACTCCCCCTCAATTCAAGTAGGGTGATTTATAGAGTACCTGTATTAACTAAATACCAAAAAATGCACTTCCATACACATATGTCTCTACAACCACATCCACAACAATCATCATGAAACATGAAACAAAAAACATATACCAATTATACCACATTTCTCCCCCTTTTTGTCACAAAATGACAAAGGAAAAATGATGTGAACAGATGATTGAGGTAGCATAAAAATGTAAGAGAAGAGTATAAGAAAGAGAGTAAATAAGAAATGATACCATCATGTTCAAGCAGCAACAAAATGTATCATCAATAAGCATAAACATGTCCAAAGAGTAGCAAAAAAAAAAAAAAAAACATGTCCAAGTACCACCTAAGCAAAAGTAAAGATTTAAGATTTAGTACACGCCCAATAATAATTAAAAAAAAAAGAAAAGAAGACTAATCAGAACCAGAAGATGGAGCAGGAATAGATGGGTCAATTTGATGTAATCCATTGTTTATGCGACGAAGGTATTTTTGCGCATCTATTTGAAATGTGTTTCATGGGATACGTGGAGACCTTCCACCTTCTCTTTAAGGTTCTAAGTCTCTCATCAAAATCATAAGGTTAAAAATCAGGATCAACCTCAAAATCAGATTCTAACTCATTAAACAGATCATCCATATTCACGTCATCAGTGGGTAGAGCTTCTTCCTCTCAAACTTTTTCACTAGCTCCTCCAGCATCCCTATCAACTTGATCAGGAGCCAACTTCAAATTCATCTTATTAATATTTGAGTTGTTGAGTGGAAAAAAGGAAATAGGAGCTTCTCCAGATGGCATGACCACGCGATATTGGGTAGCAAGGGTGATCATCAAATAAGTGAAGGGAATATCGCTATGCCCCGGATGTAAACGAAATTGGATTATAATATAACAAATTAATGAAGGAAGACACTTGAATACCAAAAATAATAGAATGAAGAATGCGCACCATGGAAGAAGTTAATTCAGACTTGTTACTAGATCTAGGGTATACATTAGAAATGAAGATACGATGAAGTACTCTATATCTGGGTAACATATGGCTGGCACAGAGCGTAATCCCAGAATTCCAATCTGAGTTCATCTTGCATAAATTTTTGGTTAAAAGACGTTTTTCTGATTCATTCAATCTCAGTCAATGTGGATATCAGAATCCCTTCATCATTAACATGTATATCCTTCAAAGTAGAGATCAAGTGATGATCTACTGGAAATGTAGCTTCTCTAAACATCATAGTGAAGGTTAAATTTTCAATAGAAAAATCACTGATACATGGAAACTGAAAAGGCCTAGCTATATGTCCTAGAGGGGAGGTGAATAGGACAATGCCAAATAAAACTTATAACAGCGAAATTAAAAAGAATATGATAGCCAAAATAAATCACAATGCAAGAAAGTAAAATAACCTCAAAATTCAGATCTTGAGAGGTTGATACAAATGTTGTTCTAAGGACAACCTTACACCAAAAACCAGAGTTTATGGTAGAACAACCTTATTTCTAGAAAGATCTTTGTATCAAATCTCAAACCGAAGAGGAATAGAGAAATAAATACAAACTGAATTAAAATAAATTGTAATCACAAATGTATTATTCTAGGGACAGCCATACACCATAAAAATGGCAGGGCAACGTTGCTGGAACAACTTTTAAAGGAAATTGAATATCAAGCTGATAAAGGAATAGCAGAAAATAAATTCTAAACTATTACAAAATTCTCACAATGCTTGAATTAAATGATTACAACATTCACCACCATACATACATCCCACAAAAGAATAATTAAAGATCAGAAGTATAAATCATTCAACCACAACACAAGGGATTATAGTGGTTCGCCTGTGTGTTCACCAACTGTTAAACAACAGCCACACAGAATGCTACTCCACTCCTAATATCCTCACACAGGGGATATTAGCGTTCACTAACAAAATAGGTTTTCCCAGGTTCACCCAAAACCTTTACAATTGTGTCTTTGTCTGTGGGCTTACACAATTAAAAACCTCACTTCTGAGTTTTCCTGGCTCTCCTCAGATAACCAATACAACAAGATTTTTCTGGCAAATCTTGAAAGAAACCAAAACAAAAAGGAATTTACAATTAAATGTAAAATACCTGATTATCTCCTTCGTTGTAGCAGCCCGGTAGAACCAAATCAGAGTAGATGATTGAATGTCCAAGTTCAATGTCCAGTACTCAATTACAATGGTTCTAATTCTAATAGATTTTAAATTAAACCAAATAGGGCTTGCCTTAATTGATTTTGATTCCAAAGAAAGGGAATAACAATTCCTCTTATCAAATTAGATTGGAATAGCAGAAACAAAATCAATTAAATAAAGCTAAGGAAAGAGAATATTAAATAAGCACACTTAGCTTAGATGGAGCACAGAATTATCTCTCAGAAGTTCGACGAAGATTGGCTTGAATGGATTAATTAATTTGATGATTTCTTCTGAGATTCGTGCACTATTTATAGGTGAGCAGATCGCACCTTCGACTGGTCTAGGGAGCTCTTCAACTAGTCGAAGCAATAACAGATATTTGAAAAATCAGGCGCGATAAGCTTTGACCGTTCTACGACTGGTCGTAGGTCACCTTCGACTGGTCGAAGGTCTCCTTTGACTGGTCGAAGAACCTGAAAAACATCGCTGGATTTTGAGTCGAAGATTTTCGACTGGTCGAAGATGCAGTCGACACTGTTCCTTCGACTGGTCGAACAAATTCCTGGACTAGTCGAAGCCTAACAGATTTTATCCAAAATTTGTAACAAACTCACGACTAATCGAGGAATTCTTAGATTGGTCGAAGCAACTCTAGGACTAGTCGAAGAAGGCCTAGGACTAGTCGAAGAACAGACCAAACTTATGTAAAATAAACATTCGATTTATGTATCCAAAGTGACCTACTTCTAAGGTCAACCTAAGGTCAGTCAAACCTCAACCATGAAGTAAGGACATTGAAACATTAGGAACTAGTGACCTTGAAGTATGAGCCTTGAAGTCTTGATGTAGTTCAATCTTGAAATCTTGATGTAGCTCAATCTTGAAAGTGTCTTGAGTTCTTTACAAACTGCCTTGTACTCTTCTTGAAGTCTTGCAGCTTGAGTCTTGTCTTGTGAGCAGTTCTTGCATTCAAGATTGATCCTTGTACTTGTGAGCTTTGCTTGTTGTGAGCTTAGCTTGTTTATGAATGTTGATCCTTGAGAGAGCTTCACTTATGCAAGTTATATATAACAGTGATTTTGGCACCACAAATTTAACAACAGACAGGGATATAAACTATAGTACTTACAATCTCCCCCTTTGTCAAATTAGTGACAAAACACATAACCAAGATAAATATAAAGTAAAACAACTGGTTAAAGAGTTATGAACCAGGTCATATAAACTAGCTTACCTGCAAATCAATATTCAATATTCAACATTCAACATTCAACCAGTTTCATTCAACTAGTTCAAACATACTCCCCCTGAGTAACATAACCAATGCTACTCCTCTCACAATCACATCGTTAAGAACAAACCATTCTCCCCTTTTTGTCACAATATGACAAAGGAAACAACAATAAAGGAGAACTAAATAAAGGGATATATGAGAGTAAACATGAGGAGTTATAAGAGTATAGCAAAACAGTAATAGAGATACTCAGCATAGCTTCACATAGAATAAATATCCAACATAAAACATAGATAATATCCAACTCAAAATCAGTCAACCAAGTGCTAAGTTATAAAGTTATTACAGACCAGAAGTCTCATATAAACTAGTCAGAACCAGAACCAGATGACGGAGCAGGAATAGAGGGATCAAGTTGGTGCATGCCTTTGTTCAATCGCCTAAGATATTTGCGTATGTACTTGAATTGTAAATCATGAGCAACAGACATGTTTTCCATCTTTACATTTATATTCTCAACTTTATCCTCTAATGCACTAAGACGAGCATCAACATCAGATGGTTCAAAATCTGGATCATTTGTTGAGTCAGAATCCAGTTCCTCAAAAATGTCATCCATATTAATGTCATCACCAGCTTCTTCACGACCACCACCACCACCACCACCTTGTTCAGGAAGTAGATCCAGCTTCATCTTATTGATATTAGTATTGTTGAAAATCAGATGATGGATTGGTGCCTCATCAACTGGCATATCGACTAACATATGTGTAGCCAATACAGTCATTAAATAGGCAAAAGGAATGTCACTATGACCAGGATGGAGTCTAAACTGAAGAATGAAATGACAGATTAAGGATGGTAAACAAATCTGAGTACCATTAGAAATAGCATGGATAACACGAACCATAAACGAAGTCAAGTCAGTTTTATTACCCGAACGAGGATACAGATTAGACACAAAGATTTTGTGAAGAATTCTGTATTTGGGTAATAAATACCTTGCGGGAAGCGCATTCCCTTTTTGTATCTATTGAACATCCATGTTGCATAAATCTCTAGTGAGCATGCATTTTTCAGACATTGAGGGTTTATCAGTTAAGTTATGGATAGGAATACCCTCATCATTCACAGGAATGTCCATAAGGGCTGAAATTAAATGACGATCAATGTCAAAAGGCCCTTCTCTAGTAGATATTTTAAAAGTTAAATTATCCTGTGAGAAAGCACTAATACGTGTAAACATGGATTAGGCAATGGACCGGTATGCAGGCCCACCCCAATGTAATAAGTTAACCCAACCTACAGCTTCAAGCATAGGAAGGATGTCAAAAGGTGCAATATGATTAACATCAACAGGATGTTCAACAATAACATTACGTAATCTAATGTCCCTAACATAAGATGGATCATCATTGGGAACAAAAAGATGACACTTAGAGAAAATGGACAATCTGGAGGAAGAAGAAGGACCACGGGAAGTAGTTTTTCTACCTCTAGAAGCCATTTGCAACAAGGATATCAAGGAAATAAGAAGTTGCAAAGGATTGAGAAGTGGGTTTACTTAAAACAGATTTTTTAAAATCCAAACCCCAAATCTCAATGAAATCCAAAATACAAAGCTTAAAGCTTGAAAAGTAAACAATCTAGACACAAATCTGCAAGAAAACGTGATTTGGAACACTAACCTTGAAGAACATGAAGGATGGGTTCGACAAGTCGAAGCTCAGCTCCTTAGAGAAAAAAAAAAACGGAATGAGGAAGAAAGCAAAAATCCTCAAATTTTAAGTGATTCCCGAGTTCTACGACTGGTCGTGGATATCTACGACCGGTCGAAGGTCGACTGGTCAAGTATACTCACGACTGGTCGAAGAATGTCCAAAATTTCATATTTCTTGCAAATTATACAAAAATTAGAATTCACTCTAGCAAATATATACACTATAATACAAGTAGGCATAAATAATCATTTTAAAATGCACATGCCAAGATCAAATTTCATCTTTTTGAACCTGCTTTTATCGAGAGGTTTTGTGAAAATGTCAGCTCGTTGATCTTCGGTAGGAATATATTCTAGAGATATAACTTTTTCTTCTACTAATTCCCTTATATAATGAAATCTAATGTCAATGTGCTTAGTACGAGAATGCTGAATAGGATTTTTTGAAATATTTATCGCACTGGAATTATCACAATGTAATAACATAGAATCCTGTTTAATTCCATAATCACTTAGCATTCGTTGCATCCAAACAAGCTGTGTACATGCATTACCAGCTGCGATATATAGAATTTTGTTTCTTACTAAACCAGGAAACTAGACAATTTCCAATGTAAAAACAACCACCACTGGTTGATTTTCTATCATCTAGATTACCAGCCCAGTCAGCATCCAAGTACCCAGCTAATTGGACACTGGTCTCATGAGGATACCAGAGACCGAGATTTACAGTACTTGCGACATATCTAATAATTCGCTTGACAGCAATCAAGTGAGATTCTTTTGGATCAGATTGATATCTTGCGCAAATACCAACACTTAGAGAAATATCAAGTCTACTAGCAGTTAAATATAACAAATTACCAATCATACTCCGATAAAGTTTTGAGTCAACATTTTTACCATTAGAGTCTTTTGAGAGTTTCAGGGTAGTACTCATAGGAGTATCGAAATTCTTGCCATTCTCAAATCCAAATCTCTTGATTAGATTCAAAGCATACTTAGATTGAGAAATGAATATTCCTTCAGGTTGTTGCTTTACTTGCAATCCAAGGAAATAAGTCAATTCCCTAACCATGCTCATTTCGAACTGTGATTTCATCAAATCTGCAAACTCAGTAGTCAAGTCAGTACAAGTTGATCCATAAATGATATCATCAACATAAATATGCACCATTAAGATATGATCATTATGTTTTTTAACAAACAGAGTTTTATCAACAGATCCCATTTGAAAATTATGACTTAAAAGAAATTTCGTTAATTTCTCATACCATGTCCTAGGTGCTTGTTTTAATCCATAAAGTGCCTTTTTAAGCCGATATACATAATCAATATTTTTGGAATCTTCAAAACCCATTGGCTGTTCAACATAGACTTCTTCATGTAAATCGCCATTTAGAAAAGCACTTTTCACATCCATCTGATAGATTTTTATCTTTCTAAAACATGCAATGGATATAAATAGTCTGATAGATTCAAGACGTGCTACTGGTGCAAAAGTTTCATCAAAATCAATCCCTTCAATTTGAGTATAACCTTGTACCACTAGTCTAGCCTTGTTTCTAATTATATTTCCACACTCGTCAGACTTATTTTTGAAAATCCATTTTGTTCCAATGATGTGTTTATCTTTAGGTCTTGGTATGAGATACCAAACATCATTTCTTACGAATTGGTTGAGTTCTTCTTGCATCGCAACAATCCAGTTCTCATCAGCAAGAGCTTCTTTTACGTTATATGGTTCTATTTGGGATGTAAAACATACATAATTACATATATCCTCAAGTTGTCTACGGGTGTGAACACCGGTGAGAGGGTTTCCAAGAATTTGTGTGGTTGGATGATCTTTAACAGTCCTCAACTCAGAATCAGTTTGATTCGATGAAGTATCGGGTTTATCAATGATTAGTACTTCATCGTTATCTGAATTAGAAATTGGTGTGTTTAAGTGATCATCAATGACAACATTAATGGATTCTTGAATCACACCAGTCCTTTTGTTCAGAACCCTATAAGCTCGACTGTTTAAGGAATATCCTAGAAAAATACCTTCATCACTTTTCGTATCGAATTTTTCCAAATTTTCACGATCACGTAAAATATAGCACTTGCTGCCAAAAACTCGAAAGTATTTAACAGTAGGCTTTTTATTGAACCACAATTCGTAAGCCGTTTTATTATTATCTTTGCTAGTGTAGACTCGGTTAATAATATAGCAAGCTGTGTTGACTGCTTCAGCCCAAAGATTTTTAGAGAGCTCCATGCTATTCAACATGACATTAGCCATTTCTTGAAGCACCCTATTCTTTCTTTCTACAATTCCATTTTGTTGTGGAGTTTTGGGAGCAGAGAATTCATGTAATATTCCTTGGTTAGTACAGAACTTCTCAAAATTGCTATTCTCAAATTCAGATCTATGATCACTACGAATTTTACTGATTTGAGAAGATTTTTCAGTTTGAATCCTTTTGAAAACTTTTCTTACTTCTTCAAGGGTTTCAGATTTATCCCTTAAGAAGACTACCCAAGTGAATCTGGTAAAGTCATCAACTATTACCAGGATATACTTTTTCCCACCACGACTTTCTGTTCTGGTAGGTCCTATCAGATCCATGTGGAGAAGTTCGAGTGGTCTTGATGTGGTATTTGAATTCACCTTTTTGTGTGAGTTCTTTGTTTGTTTGCCTATCTGGCACTCACCACATATTTTATCTAATTTCTGAAGTTTGGGTAAACCTCTTATAAGTTCTCGTTTGCTCAATCTATATAAATTTCGATAATGTACATGTGTAAGACGTTTGTGCCATAAATCAGTCTCGTCTGTATGGACCATGTAACATGTTTGAATAGATGAGCTGGATTCGCTAATAATATAGCAATTTTCAGACGTTCTACGTCCAGTTAATATTACAGAACCCTTATTGTTTAGTATCTCACAACTTTGATTAGAAAACCGAACACTATGGTTATTATGACATATTTGAGATATATTAAGCAAGTTATGTTTTAAGCCTTCAACATATAAAACATTTTTAAACACAGGAAGATTAAAAAGTTGAACCGTACCTTGGCCTATAATCTTGCAGTTGCTACCATCACCAAATGTGACTGAACCATCAGTCATATCTTTCAGATCCGTGAATAAAGCTTTGTCACCTGTCATATGCCTGGAGCATCCACTGTCTAGGTACCACTTTGAATGACTTGTTGCTTTGAAAGCAGAGTGGGCAACCAAGCAGGTAACTTTAGGAACCCATTTCATAACTGTTTTGGGTTTAGGAACATAGTTGGTCTTCTTTTGTGTATATTTGTAGGAATGACCTATAGAGTTAGATTTTAAGAGCTCCTTGAGTAAATCAACTATCTTTTCAGCTAGTGGATTTCGTTTCTGATTAAAGTTGACATGGCTGCTTCTAGGTTTTTGAAAAGTTTTTGAATTTCTAGAAAAATCTTGATAAGTACTTTTCCCTTTTGAGTTTGAGGATTCTCCTTTAACAAACATAGGAGGAGTATACTTTTGTTTAGGAGGTAGATTTTTATCATAGCCCAACCCAGATAGATTGCCACATTTTCTTGATCCGGATAAAAGTTTCTCTAACTTTGGATCACCTTGGGCATATTTCCATGTGTCCTTTAGACTCAGAAGAGAAGATACTTCAGTTTTAAGTTTCTCAATTTCAGATTTTAAATCAATAATTAGGGAGTTTTTGAATTCCAAATCGCATTTTGATTTTTCAAAACAATCTGAAATTTGTGATTTTTCTAAGACAAGTGATTCAAAACATTTTTTGAGTTTAGAAAACTTTTCTTTTTGAAGTTTAAGTTTGACAACAATTTTACAACTTTCCTTATATAGGGCATTGTAAGCGTCTTGAAGATCATCTTCATTTTCACATTCACTATTCAGATTTTCTTCACTTGTTGAGTCATTATCTGAAAATGTGAATTTGGCTAGACTCATAAGAGCTTTAACCTCATTGCCCGACTCAGTTTCAGAATCTTCTGATTCAGAAGAACCTTCAGAATCAGATGATTCATCCCATGTAGCCAACATACCCTTCTTCTTGGGTTTGTCCCTTTTAGGACATCTATTTGCTAAGTGCCCATATTCTTGACAGTTGTAACATTGACTATCTTTCAAAGATTTTCGAGATTTGGGTCTTAACTTCTTTTTATCATTTGATTTTTGAAAATCAACCCTTTTCTTGCTTTTGAAAATCTTGTAAAATTTCTTAGCTAAAAGAGCCATATCATCTTCTGAATCAGAATTTTCTTCTGAATTACATTTAGAAGATTTTAGTGCGATAGATTTACCTTTAGGAGCTTTAAAGTTTAACTCGTAGGTTTGTAGAGAACCAACTAGTTCTTCTACCCTCATATTATCCATATCACGAAGTTCCTGGATCGCGGTTACTTTAGAATTGAACCGTTCAGGAAGTGAGCGTAATATTTTTGCACACACTTTACTTTCTGGGATTTTATCGCCAAGACCCCACATTGAGTTTACAATGTCATTCAATCTAGTGTAAAAGTCCATAAACATTTCATTTTCCTCCATATGAATTTCTTCAAATCTGGTTGTGAGGAGTTGGACTTTAGATTTTTTGACAATTGTAGTACCCTCGTGTGTCATTTCTAATATATCCCAAGCTTACTTTGCAGTATCATAGGAAATGATTCTTTTAAACTCATCCGGTGATAGTGCGCAAGTAATTGCATTTAGTGCTTTAGCATTTGCACTACTCTCACTTTTCTGAAGAGTGGTCCATTGGTAATATGGTGTGACTTTCATAGATTTTGAACCATCAACCCCAGTAACTTCCATGATAGGAGGTTTCCATTCAATTGATGTGGCTTGCCACACACTCTCATCCATTGATTTGAGGAAGATACTCATTTTGGCTTTCCAATAGGCATAGTTGGAGCCATCAAAGGGTGGGGGCGTTGTGACTGAAAGGCTATCAAAATTTGACATCTTAAATAGCTTAAATCGTTAGCTCAGGAATTAAATCTAAGAATTAAAAAAGAGCTATTAGGCTCTGATACCACTTGAAAAGGCCTAGCTATATGTCCTAGAGGGGGGGTGAATAGGACAATGCCAAATAAAACTTATAACAGCGGAATTAAAAAGAATATAATAGCCAAAATAAATCACAATGCAAGAAAGTAAAATAACCTCAAAATTCAGATCTTGAGAGGTTGATACAAATGTTGTTCTAAGGACAACCTTACACCAAAAACCAGAGTTTATGGTAGGACAACCTTATTTCTAGAAAGATCTTTGTATCAAATCTCAAACCGAAGAGGAATACAAAAATAAATACAAACTGAATTAAAATAAATTGTAATCACAAATGTATTGTTCTAGGGACAGCCATACACCATAAAAATGGCAGGGCAACCTTTCTGGAACAACTTTTAAAGGAAATTGAATATCAAGCTGATAAAGGAATAGCAGAAAATAAATTCTAAACTATTACAAAATTCTCACAATGCTTAAATTAAATGATTACAACATTCAGCACCATACATACATCCCACAAAAGAATAATTAAAGATCAGAAGTATAAATCATTCAACCACAACACAAGGGATTATAGTGGTTCGCCTGTGTGTTCACCAACTGTTAAACAACAGCCACACAGAATGCTACTCCACTCCTAATATCCTCACACAGGGGATATTAGCGTTCACTAACAAAATAGGTTTTCCCAGGTTCACCCAAAACCTTTACAATTGTGTCTTTGTTTGTGGGCTTACACAATTAAAAAAACCCCACTTCTGAGTTTTCCTGGCTCTCCTCAGATAACCAATACAACAAGATTTTTCTGGCAAATCTTGAAAGAAACCAAAATAAAAAGGAATTTACAATTAAATGTAAAATACCTGATTATCTCCTTCATTGTAGCAGCCCGATAGAACCAAATCAGAGTAGATGATTGAATGTCCAAGTTCAATGTCCAGTACTCAATTACAATGGTTCTAATTCTAATAGATTTTAAATTAAACCAAATAGGGCTTGCCTTAATTGATTTTGATTCCAAAGAAAGGGAATAACAATTCCTCTTATCAAATTAGATTGGAATAGCAGAAACAAAATCAATTAAATAAAGCTAAGGAAAGAGAATATTAAATAAGCACACTTAGCTTAGATGGAGCACAGAATTATCTCTCAGAAGTTCGACGAAGATTGGCTTGAATGGATTAATTAATTCGATGATTTCTTCTAAGATTCGTGCACTATTTATAGGTGAGCAGATCGCGTCTTCGACTGGTCTAGGGAGCTCTTCGACTAGTCGAAGCAATAACAGATATTTGAAAAATCAGGCGCGATAAGCTTTGACCATTCTACGACTGGTCGTAGGTCACCTTCGACTGGTCGAAGAACCTGAAAAACATCGCTGGATTTTGAGTCGAAGATTTTTGACTGGTCGAAGATGCAGTCGACACTGTTCCTTCGACTGGTCGAACAGATTCCTGGACTAGTCGAAGCCTAACAGATTTTATCCAAAATTTGTAACAAACTCACGACTGATCGAGGAATTTCTTAGACTGGTCGAAGCAACTCTAGGACTAGTCGAAGAAGGCCTAGGACTAGTCGAAGAACAGACCAAACTTATGTAAAATAAACATTCAATTTATGTATCCAAAGTGACCTACTTCTAAGGTCAACCTAAGGTCAGTCAAACCTCAACCATGAAGTAAGGACATTGAAACATTAGGAACTAGTGACCTTGAAGTATGAGCCTTGAAGTCTTGATGTAGTTCAATCTTAAAATCTTGATGTAGCTCAATCTTGAAAGTGTCTTGAGTTCTTTACAAACTGCCTTGTACTCTTCTTGAAGTCTTGCAGCTTGAGTCTTGTCTTGTGAGCAGTTCTTGCATTCAAGATTGATCCTTGTACTTGTGAGCTTTGCTTGTTGTGAGCTTAGCTTGTTTATGAATGTTGATCCTTGAGAGAGCTTCACTTATGCAAGTTATATATAATAGTGATTTTGGCACCACAAATTTGACAACAGACAGGGATATAAACTATAGCACTTACAGAAACATGCTTGTGTAATGGACCGATATGCGGGTCCGCCCCAATTCAAAATGTTATCCCATCCTACAGCCACAAGGAAGGGAATGATATTGACTGGAACCAAATAGTTGGAATTGACGGTCCGTTCAACAATGATGTTGCGGAGATGGATGTCCCACACATATTCTGGGTCCTCTTCTGGTGGTCGAAGAGTGCGCACTGAAATAGGTGTGGAATGAGAAGAAGAAGGACCATGAGTGGTTTTCTTCTTAGTCCTACCTTCCATTGCAAGAACAAAAAATAGAATGTAAGAAGGATTTGAGGGTTTCACATAAATCAGATTTTACCCAAAAAATGAAAGGAAACCATAAGAAATCTTAAAATAAACTTTAGAATCAAGTAAATAAAGATGCATGGAACCTAAATCTGAAAGAAAAACAAAAATGATGCAATAACCGAGTAGTATTCGGAGATGGGTTCGACCGGTTAGAGAAGGGGTTATTGGAGAAGAAGAAGAAAGTGAAGAAAAGTGATTTTTCTCATAATAAAAGCAACCCAACCGCGCATCTCGACTGGTCGAGTACATGATCGGTCATGCCATGACTAGTCGAGTGTGTACTCGACTGGTCGTGCAGACTCAAAAATTCTCAATTTTATTAATTTTTGAAATCTAGAAATTTACAAAAATAAAAATATACAAAATATAGTACGACTAGATACAATAGTCTCAAATCAAATTACACATACCAATATCCAGTTTTAACTTAGAGAACCTGTTTTTGTCAAGTAGTTTAGTGAAAATGTCTGCAAGTTGATTTTCAGTTTGAACATAATCCAATGACATAATTTTATCTTTCACTAATTCACAATTGTAATGATATCTAATGTCAATATGCTTGGTTCGTGAGTGTTAGATGGGATTTTTAGAGATGTTGATTTCGCTAGAGTTATCGCAATATAGTACCATAGTATCTTGCGCAAATGTATAGTCATTTAACATTCTTTTCATCCACACAAGTTGAGTGCATGCATTTCCGGCTACAATATATTCAGCCTCAGCTGTGGATAGTGAAACTGAACTCTGTTTCTTGCTATGCCATGAAACTAAATAGTTCCTGACATAAAAACATCCACTGCTGGTAGACTTTCGGTCATCTATATTCCCAGCTCAGTCAGCATCCGTATAACCAGCTAACTAACATTAGTATCATATGGATACTAAAGGCCTAGATTGGTCGAACTTGCAACATATCTCATAATTCACTTGACAGCAATCAGGTGAGATTCCTTAGGATCTGATTGATATCTAACACAAATACCAACGTTGAATGCTATATCATGTCGGCTCACAGTTAAGTATAATAAGCTACCAATCATACTACGATATAACTTAGGATCTACACTTTTATCTGTTGCATCCTTAGAGTGCTTAAGAGTCGTACTCATAGGAGTATCGAAGTTTTTGCCATTCTCAAATCCAAACTTCTTAACCAAGTTTAGAGCATACTTGGTTTGAGTGATAAAAATCTCATCTTCAAGTTGTTTCACTTGTAGACCTAAAAAGTAGTTCAGTTCTCCCACCATGCTCATTTCAAACTTAGACTTCATCACCTCTACAAACTTAGTAGACATGTTAGAATAAGTAGAGCCATAGATAATGTCATCAACATATATTTGTATTATAAGTATGTGATCATTGTGTTTCTTTACAAACAATGTCTTATTAACACTACCCATTATAAAGTTATGACTTAGTAAAAACTTAGTTAGCTTCTCATACCATGGTCTGGGAGCTTGTTTTAAACTGTAAAGTGCCTTTTTTAGGCAATAAATGTGATTAGTATATTTAGGGTCTTTAAAACCCTTAGGTTGTTCTACATATACTTCCTCATGTAAATCACCATTCAAGAAAGCACTCTTGACATCCATTTGATAGATTTTGAACTTTTTGAAATAAGCAATGGATATAAATAATCCGATAGATTTAAGATAAGCTACTGGGGCAAAGGTTTCGTCATAATCGATGCCTTCTATCTGAGTGTACCCTTATACCACCAATTTAGCCTTGTTTCTTACAATATTTCCTAATTCATCAGATTTATTTTTTAAGATCCACTTAGTTCCAATTATATGTTTATTATTAGGTCTAGGAACCAAATACCACACATCATTCCTTACAAATTGATTTAGTTCATCTTGCATGGCTACTATCCAGTTTTCATCAGTAAGCGCTTCTTTTACATTGGCCGGCTCAATCTGGGAAGTGAAGCACACATAATTACATATGTTTTCTAATTGTCTTCGAGTGCGCACACCAGTAAGAGGGTTCTTAAGAAATTGATCAGTTGGATGGTCTTTAACTGATCACTGTTCAGTGTCATTTTGATTGAATGAAGAGTTTGGTTTATCAATTATAGAGACTTCATCATCTTCTGAACTAGAGATAGGTGTATTCAAGTGATCATCTATAACCACATTAATAGTCTCTTTGTCACGCCCCAAATTCGGAAATCGGATTCACAGGAATCCCGATCTTCGAATTCGGTGCCGATAGCCTCCGTAGTACCCCATTCTCAGCCGCTAGCATCCATATGCCAGATTCCAATCCTGGGATCTTACAAGAGGATTTTCCAATGTTCATTTAACTCGTAATAAGCATAACCACAAGTATACCCAAATCACAAAGGCAACATCATCATCACATATTCACTAATATAAATATTTGAATACAGTACTGAAAGGGAAATACATAAATCAAAATCAAAGCTCCAGAAGACCGTTGCACACTCCATGCTCAATGCTGCTGCAACCTAACACCACCTGCACGCATCTATTGTGTATAAGCTTATAGAAAGCTTAAAGGGTGGTGAAAGTGTATGCACAAGATAAGTGTCAAGTATTCAACACAATATAATGTCAGAAATATTGGCAAGATCATGAATCATACAATAACAGAGTAAGTGAAAATATTGACAAGTCCATTAGTCATACAATATCAGAGTACGCAATACAGATCAGCTATGCAAATGAGGAGTCATAGAGAGCCAAATATCAGATGCCGAGGGTACAATGCAATATGTAAATCCTACTAAGTCCGTCTAGGCCATATAAGTACAGAAAACATAATAACCCAAAATACCATATGCCTATGGATGCAATATGTGATGCGAATGAAATGACCAAGCTAGAGTATGAAGTCGGGATGATAGTACGTAGTATCACAGGCTATGGGGTCCATCATAAGGGACTTTTATCCAAACTAGTCCCATGCCTAAATTTGGATAGTCAGACTCAATGTGGTAAACTCCTGATCTCAGGTTAGTCGTGCGCTTAACCGAAATCCTGGCCATGCGAAGGTACATGTAATAAATAGTTACGCACCACCAACTCGAGTGGATAGTGAATGAATGAATGAGTACACAATTCCTGCTTAATAAGTCCACATATCAGTACGGTTCCTCTCTGGGATCATCACCGGGGTCTAGTACACTTCACACTGACTGCCGCCTCCCTAGCCGCACAGCCCAATGAGGGAATAGAACACACTATCCACCTGACTAGTAGTCTGCCAATACCTACCCGGCTCATCGATAGCGGACCCATTTGTGAGCTGATCAAACTCAGCCTAGCTTACAACCCCCTTACTCGGGCGGATAAGGCCACACTCCCTCCCAACCGACCACGACATAGTGAGAGACGTGGCCCACAGGTATTCGGCACTCGGGCGCTCATGTTCCACTCGGTTTACATGTTGGGGTGTCTCTTGGCCTCGGAGATTTAGGTTCTTTCACCCACGGACATCCAAAGTGCCTAGATGCTCGAACCAAACATTTCGGGTGTCCCATCTAGCCATCCATGACATGCTTGTGGAAACCACGGCCTTGATGTCGCTAGGGCGTACAATGATCATGTCACACATATGCGAGATGCATGAGTCACACCATCTAGTCATGCAGCACTCCTACACGTACCGCACGCTCATGTGGGTAACTCCTATCAGTGAGTCCCATAAATAATCTGCCTAATGGCATATGATATGATCAGTCACTACTCATATCAAGCATACATATGATGCATATGGCATGAGTTATGGAAGCATGTTATATGGTGATGAACTATCCTCACAACAAAGATGGGCCTAGACGGCCTACACACAACAAGTATGGGCCTATCAATGGGCCCTAGGGAGAGTCATAATGCAGACATTTAACCAACATTATTCTTACAATGTGTACATCAAACTATCATTGCTCCCAAGGCGTGGCCTACTATAAATATCATTACATAAACCATGGTGGAATCACATAATGCAATGGACCTTATATACATCCCATTGGGCCTCGACCCATGGGCCTCAAACACATTAAATGGGTCGAATCACATGGGCCTCATATATATCAAGGTGGGCCTCAACAACGGGCCTTATACACATCAAGGTGGGCCTCAACAACGGGCCTTATACACATCAAGGTGGGCCTCAACAACTGGCCTTATACACATCAAGGTGGGCCTCAACAATGGCCTCATATATCACATCAGGCCTTATCAAATGGGCCACAAGTACATCACATCAGGCCTTATCAAATGAGCCCCAAGTACATCACATCGGGCCTTACCAAATGGGCCCCAAATACATCATATCGGACCTAATCAAATGGGCCAAGTCGAATGGGCCGAGTTGAATGGGCCAAGTTGAATGGGCCAATTCAAATCAGCCAAGTCCAACTCATCTATTTTTAGAAATCAATATATATATATATATATATATATAGATGAATCATATCAAAAGATCAACTGGACCACACTCCAACTAACAGTGGTGACAATGATTTTCACCATTAAAATCCTCAAGGCCCATCATAACATTTTGTTCCATCCAAGCTGATCATAAGGTCACACAGACCTGAATTAAGAGCAAAAACAAATCCCCTATTAGTCCAAAACTTCTGGAATCCAAGGGTTTCAATGGTAGATGTTTAATCCCACTGTTTCTATAGTGTAGTCCACGTGGTACTAGATCTGTCTTATTTTTTATCACAAGCCTTAAAATGAGCTTTCAAAATGGTTGGACGGTTTGGATGCAACACATGTATCATGGTGGGTCCCATAGATGGATGGCTTGGGTGAAATAGGTGGGTCTCACAGAACTTGGTGACGCCACTATAGCAGCTAGGTAGCTGGAGTGAGGTACACCAGCTGTCCCACTCCTAAAATGGGGATGGTGTGTGTGCTACATACAATGCCAGTGGGTCACACGTGGGGCCCACCATAACGTTTATCTTACATCCAAACTGTTAATAAGGTCACACGGACCCTAATAAAGAGGAAAAACAAATTTCATGATGATCCAAAACTTCTGTAACCACAAAAGGATTTAAATGGTAGACGTTCCATCCCACACTATTTCCTATGACGTGGGCCACCTAAGTCGTATACGGCTGATTTTTGGGAGGGGGGCCCACTGCCCTAAAGGGCCATCAAATGCACATTGTTGATGTGCATCACACACCACAGTGGGGCCCACGACTGGGACCGTTGTCCTTGCCCATCCGTCAAATGCAGCAGGGCGCTGCTGCACCTACTGCTTGATTATTATTATTATTATTATTGAAAATAATTTTTTTGCACAATTTTTCATAGGTGGGGCTCGCGTCAGGTGAATCCACTCCACCCATTGGATTCCATGGCTCAAGATAGTCCAAACAAGCCCAATATTCAATGTGTTTCGGTGTGTAGAAACATTAAAGTGGGCCATAACGGATTTAAACAATAAAAATTACTATTTTCTATGCTATGGCCCGTTGGGTAATCAGATTGGCTTCATTTTTCAACTCAACACCTAAAATGAGCTAAGGAATGGAATGGATGGCATGGATAAGGTTCATACATCAAGGTGCGGCCTGTATGAGTGGCCCTCTCCAAAGCTTGCTAAATCAAACTAATATTTTTGTTTCCAGTTCATGTCCAACGTCCCTGGATGCTGGATGGTTTGGGCACAACACATATATTTAAGGTGGGCCCTGCTCAGGTGGGCCACCAAATGGCTGGATGGTGTGAATAACACATACATCAAGGTGGGGTTCATTCGGGTGGGCCACACGTCCACATCATCACACAAAAAATGGAAAAGAGAGAGAGAAGGAGAAAGAGAGTAAGATCGAGTGATGGAGGGACCCTGGCACTATGGGCCCTCCCTTTCATGATTTACAACATACATCAAGTGGGTCCCATTACATATGGGCCCATCGATCAAAATCAATGGTGGAGATCCTTTCTCCACCAAAATGCAAGGTCTAGATGACCCTATTCATACAAGGAAAATAAACATCATCATGAGGTCCATGGAAAATGGCCCCATCATGGAATGATCATGAGAATCAAGGTTGGCCATCGGCCACACCTAGGGTCCAAAGTGAGATCCATACCATCAATCGGTAGGCCTCACTTGGCCCATCATAAAAAAATGAAATCTAGGCCTATAGAAACACCCACCGTTCGATCTTCTTGGTCCGATGGAACGTCGAGCTCCTTGTGTCCCTCTTTAATGGAAGATGATGAGAAATGAAAGGCTAGGATGATGGATCTTGTGATAGAAAGTGGGCTATGCACAACACTCTCTTCTCTTGAAAGTGCTTGGACGTCCACCACTTCTTTTACTTGGAATTTGTGAAGAGAAAGAGAGAGAAATGGTGGTTGTAAGGGAGAGGTGATGGATGTGAGTTAATAGGTGTACTTGACATGTATGGGTGTGTAAGAGAGAGGGTGAGAGACAGTTGACTTTGGGGTTGCTCTTGTACTTAACATGAGGTGATTGATTGATTGAGTGAGTGATTGATTGATGGGACATATTGTAGAGATTCTTTTGGGATTGCAAACGCATGGTATTTTCCTCAAACTAAACGCGGGCCCACATGTCCTGGCCAGGGTATCGGATCGGTATGCAAGTTGTGATGTTGGAACCGCGAAGACAGTGCGGTCACAATGATACAAGTCTTGGATTGAGCCAACTCAGATCTACGGGATACGACTTAAGGTCGCGCGCAAACGTCGATTATAGGTCGTAAGTTGCGGGAATTCGACGTGAAGGATCGAGGGAGTCTACGAAATAGTACAGATTAGGATACAGGCCTTACACTCTTGAATAACACCGGTTCTCTTGTTGAGAACTTAATACACTCGACTATTTAAAGCATACCCTAGAAAAATCCACTAGTCACTTTTAGTGTCGAACTTCACTAAATTTTCATGGCCATGCAAAATATAGCACTTGCTGAAAAGGCCGAGCTAAGAGTCCTAGAGGGGAAGGGGGTGGTGTGAATAGGACTATGCCAAATTAAAATTTAAATGTAGAATTAGAAAGAAATAAATAAAGATAATACTTATCAATCCCACAAAGCAGAAATAAATAGCAACCTCAAACGCACAAGTATTGAGAGGTTGATACAGATGTTGTTCTAAGGACAACTTTACACCAAAAACCAATGGATTATGGTAGGACAACCTGATTTCCAGAATGACCTATTTATCGAAATCCCAAACCAATACATAGGAAAATAAAAATAACAAAGAAAATAAACTAAGCTATTACAGCATTCTCATAATTACATAAAACAATTTACAACATTCATACAAAGCCACAATCAACCAACCACCACTACACCAGATATTATAGTGGTTCGCTTGTGTGTACACCAACTATTAAAAAACAGCCACATAACTACTCCACTCCCAATATCCTCACCCTCTGGATATTGGCTTTCACTATGAAATAGGTTTTTCAAGGTTCACCTAAAATCTTCACAATTGTGTCTTTCAAGTGGGCTTACACAATTCAAAAACCCCACACTCTGAGATTTTCTAGATCACCTTAGACAAACCAAAAAGAGATTTTTCCTGGCACAACCTTAAAAATCAAAAAGAGATTTACAAAAATGTTAATATACTTATCTAGATATTCTCCTTTGATGAAGCTCGGTAGAACTAATTCGAAGTAGATGTTCAATGTCCAAACTCACTTATGAAAGGGTTATATATGATTTTTAGATTAAATAACCTTAGGCTAGCTTGATTTGATTTTGATCTCAAGAAAGGGGAAAAACTTAAATCCCTTCTTCAAATAAGATTGGAATAGAGAACTCAAAATTAAATACAAAAAGCTAATTAAAAGAGAATATTAAATGAGCACAATATAGCTTAGAAATATCATAAACTTATCTCTCAGAGTGGTGTCTTAATTTGCTTGAATGACTTACCAAACTCTAAAATTCGTACTCTATTTATAGGTGAAAAAAATGTTCACTCGACTGGCCCAGTGGTCAGCTCGATTGGTCGAAGGACCAACAAGAATTTAAAATTTTGGGCGCGATAAGATAAGATTGATCCTCGACTGGTCGAGTGGTTGGCTTGACTAGTTGAGTGGCCTACTCGACTGGTCGAGCCCTACACTCGACTAGTCGAGTGGGACCTATAAAGGTTGCTGGACTTTGAGTCAAGCATGCTTGACTGGTTGAGCATTGTTCACTCGACTGGTCGAGCAGTCTCTAAGATTGGTTGAGGGTCCAACAGAAATTCTGAAAATCCACAACAAAACTTGGACTGGTCAAGAAAATTCTTAGATTGGTTGAGCCAGTACTTGGACTAGTCGAACATAATCTACAACTAGTCAAGAAAAAGCCTATAAAATTATATAATGACCTACATTAAGAATGCAATCAATATGACCTAACCTATGGTCAATTTAGGGTCATTCATACCTTATAGGTGAAAATTGAACATTAAAACGTTGTTCACTTCGCTTGATAGTTATCTTGAAGTACTTGAAGCTTTTCATTGTATATTCGAAGATGAGCTTGAAGTAGTGACCTTGTGATTTTGAGTTTCAACTTTGAGTATATGAGCTTAAACTTGAGAAGATTACTTAAGCTTGAATTCTTTAAGTAAAGCACATTATCTTGATATAGTTGAAACTTGAAAACTTGATCTAGCACTTGAAATACTTGAATCTTTTATTCTTGTACTTGAAGTTCTTAATGTAGAGTGTCTTGTTCTTGTACTTGAATGTAGGTAAGGATGATATAAAGTTGAGCTACATAAGATATAGATTCTAAGAGGTTTTAGCACTACAAAATTTGACAAATTTAGGAGCTAGATAAGATAGCATTCACACCTTTATCAAATTTGTGACAAAACAAAATATATGAAAATATGCATAATATGCACAATAAAGAATCATGCATCAGTTAAAATAGAGAACCAAATAGCAAACCAAATACTCCCCCTCAATATATTACTCCATAGAATTCAAGAGGAGAAAATTTGCTCTACTTCTCTTCTCCACTCCCTACACTTCTCTTCTCTACTCCACATTCTCCACATTTCATAAAATCCATAGATTTCAATATCATCATGAAATAGGCATGAAATAAGCACATTAACACAAATTCTCACCCTTTTTGTCACAATATGTAACGCCCCGGATTTCGAGGGTCGAGTAATGCTCAACTCCTGAGACCTAACGTATCACTTCTGCAACATAGATAATGATGTTTAAATGTTGTCATATTAGTGCATTAAACATGAGAGGGATTGCACTAAATCAGCATATCATACTCCAGAGTTAATATAATTAAGCAAGCGGAAGACTAAGATATATATATATAAGGTATATGTACATGTTTCACAACCTCCAGAGTATGAGTATATTATCGGGCCGAATATAGACATGTTTTAACTCAAAATATACAAAATGACAAAATGTAAGTGTCTGACTAATCCACGTATCCCTGAAATCCCATCGAAACAACACGAGGTCTACATAGACCTGCCAGAGAGCTGAACATAAAAGAACTCTTCCTCCTCATCTGCAAAGTCCAACTCCTCTGCATATACATCCTCATCACCTGCATCTATAATAGAGTCTAGTTAGTGTTTTAAAACACCGTGTCACTCCCCAAACTCAGAAACCGGGCTCACAAAATTTCCGATCACCGAATCCGACGCCGACAGCTTCCGTAGAACCCCATTCTTAGCTCCCGCCACCCATTTACCAGGTTCCAATCCTGGTATCCTATAAGGAGGATTTCTAATATCGATTTGATTCATAATGAGCATAACCATAAGCATAACCCACGAACAATAACCACAAGAACACAATCACAAAATCCACTATGATAAAAAACTTCTAAGTATAAGGCGTATGAAAGGGAAATACAATATAATGCAAAAGATAGAAACTCCAAAAGCTCGTCTGCACGCTCCTCCTGTTACTATACTATAGCTGCATCATGGCATCACCTGCACGCATCAATCGTGCATAACCTTATAGAAAGCTTAGAGGGTGATGCAAGTGTGTGCGCAATATAAGCGTGCTTAGAATACATGGTCAGAGTAATACGGAATCATGGTGATGAGTACATGAATGCAATCAGCCGTACCAAGGCTATGCGGTGCAAGATATGAATGATATCGATCATAACACGGCCATGCGATGAGAGATGCAACTCAAACATGCCAATCCTCATCATGTATCAGTACAGTTCTCATTCTGGATAATCACCGAAGTTTAGTACACTCCAGGTGGCACTGCCGCTCTCCTAGCCGCACAGTCCAAGTGAGCATAAGAAACCTCACTATCTGCCTGGCCAATAGTCTACCAATACCTATCTGGCATGTCGATAGCAGACCCATTCACGAGCTGGTCAAACTAAGCCTAGTATTGCCCCCTACCCTCGGGCGAGTAAGGCCACACTCCTTTCCAACCGACCATGACACAGTGGGAGACGTGGCCTCCTAGTATTCGGCCCTCGTGCGCTCATATATGCACTAGGTCTCGACGTTGGAGTCATCCTCTGGTACCATCAGGTTTAAGGATTTTCACCCAGGGACATCTATGGCGCCCTGATGCTTAGTGACAATATTTTCGGTATCCAATCCAGCCACCCATGATGTGTCTGTGGAGGCTATAGTCCTGATGTCACTAGGGCATACAGTAATCACAATCATATTAATGCAAGTGCATGAATCATACTATCAGACATGCAACAATCCTACGCGTACCGAGCGCTCATGTGGGGCGACTCCGCCTATCAGGGAGCCCATAAACAATCTGCCCGAAGGCATATGCTATGATCAGTCACTTCTCATATCAGGCATACATATGATGCATATGATCATGAATCATGGATCTATGTTATACATGTTATGTGGTGATGGGCTCTGATCAAAACAAAGATGGGCCTAGACAACCTATATGCTACAGGTATGGGCCTATTAATGGGCCCTTGGGGGAGAGTGACAATGCGGACATTTAACCAACATCATCCTTACAATGTGGACATCAAACCAGCATTGCTCCCAAGGCACGACTTGCCATGAATCACATATTGCAATGGGCCTTATATAGATCTTGTTGGGCCTCGACCCAAGGGCCCAAATACATTAAATTAGCCTCAAACCATGAACTCATATATCTCAAGTGAGCCTTAGTGGGCCACAAATACATTAAGATGGGCCTCAACAAATGGCCTTAAAATAATCTCCAAAATGGTTGGACAGTTTGGATGAAACTCATGCATCACGGTAGGTCCCATAGGGATAGAAGGCATAGGTAAATCACATACTTCACGGTGGAGGTCCACACTGATGAAAGGTGTGGACACAATACATACATAAGTGGGTTCTAAGTAGGACCCACCATAATGTTTATTTTTCACCCACTAAGGCCCAACATAATGTTTATTTTCCACCCAACCTAGGGCCCAACATAATGTTTATTTTCCACCCAACTTAGGGCCAACATAATGTTTATTTTCTATCCAACCTGGGCCCACCATAATGTTTATTTTCCACCCAACCTAGGGCCCAACATAATATTTATTTTCTATCCAACCTAGGCCCACCATAATGTTTATGTGCCATCCAAACTGTTCATAAGGTCACTTGGACCTTGGGCCCACTGTATTGTTTATTTGCCATCCAACTGTTCATAAGGCCACGTGGACCAAGGTAGGGCCCACTGTAATATTTATTTGTAATCCAATCTATTCATAAGGTCACGTGGGCCTGGGTAGGGCCCACTGTAATATTTATTTGCAATCCAATCTATTCATAAGATCACGTGGGCCTGGGTAGGGCCCACTGTAATATTTATTTATCATTCAACCTGCTTATAAGGTCATGTGGACTTGGGGGTGGACCTAGGGCCCACCGTAATGTGGTTCACAAATCCAATCCACCCATTATGTGTGTCCCACTTGACTGAGGGTTCAGACCAAGTTTCAGCCACATCCAAATTTCAGGTAGGCCCCACCGAGTGATTTTATATGTTTTAGGCATGTCCTCACATGATTTTAGATGGTATGGCCCACCTGAGTTCCGTATACGGCTGATTTTTGGCAGGGGGACCACTGCCCTAAGGGCCCACCCAATGCACGACGCTGATGTTCGAAACGCATCACGGTGGGGCCCACAGTTGGGGCCTTGAGGCCCAACCCGTCCGTCCGACGCCCGCCAGCGTAGGACGCTGCTGCATCCTCAGCAGCAGCAGCAACGGCTGCTTCATTTTATTTTATTTTTAAAAAAAATTATTTTTCTACAGATTTTCCTAGGTGGGGCCCGCGTATGAAAAATCCAACCCGACCACTAGGTTCTACGGTCCATGATCATCGAAATGAGGCCAATATGCGACAAATTCTCGGCGAATAGAAAATTCAAGGTGGGTTTTAACGATATTACCGCTATTTCCTAAGGTATGGCCCGCCCAAGAATCGGATTGGTCCCAAAATTTAGCTCAACGCCTAAAATGATCTGAGGAGAAGGATGGATAGCTTGGATTATATACATACATCAAGGTGAGGCCTACATGAGTGGCCCACCCTAAAAGCAATATTTTTTCCTTTTTGCTTTGTTAGTATACACCCATGTCAGTACATGCACTCCACGTTAGCCACCAGCACATCCAGCGTCTAAGGACGCTGGACGGCATAGATAAACACAACATTATGGTGGGTCCCACCTGTACGTAGCCCACACATCATGGTGGGTCCCACATGAACATGGCCCACTTGATCAATCCGATGATTGTGTTTTCCTTTGATCAGACATGTCCAAACGGACGACCATGTGGACAACTCGGTGGACGGCTTAGATAGAATGAATACTTCATGGTGGGCCACACACACACATCTTAGGTGGGCCATCAACAAGGAAAAGGGAAGAGAGAGATAAATAGAGAGAAGGAGAGAGAGATCAGCATAGTGGAGGGGCCCCGCCACTATGGGCCCCTCATATGACTACAACAGATACATTAGATTGGGTCTCATCACAAGTGGGCCATCAAATTGAAAATCAACATAAATCACCCACCTCTAGGCCTCCTTCTTGCTCCCTTAGCCTCCTTAGCTCCTTGCCTTCTCTTTTGATGGTGGTAGATGATGGATCAAAGGTTGAGATGGGAGATGAGAAGGTAGGGAAAGTGGGCCACACTTGGCATTTGGGAGGGAGAAGCTTGGACGTGTGAGAGTTGTTGCTTGGAGAGATTTTTGAGAAAATGAGGAAGAGAGAGAAGTGATGGGTGAAAAGGATGGGTGAGGTGTGATGGGTTGTAAGAAAGGGATGGGTGGAGAGAGAGAGAGAGAGTTGACTTTAGGTAGCTTGTGTAAGAGAGAGGTAAGGATAGGGTATGGGCTGCTTGTACTTGACTTGATGTGTGATGTGTACTTGATTGATGGGATTGATTGATTGATTGATTGATGGGATAGGTCGTAGAGATTCTCTCAGAATTCGTACGCAAGACGTTTTCTTTGAATTGAACGTGGGCCTACATCTTTTACCCTAGGTAGCGGTTTGATGCACGAGTCACGGCGTTGGAACCGTGGTGATGGCGCAGTCGCCAAGGTACAGGTTTCAGTTCGAGCTGACCTCGGTATAAGGGACTCGGCTTAGGATCGCGCGCAAACATCGGATATTGGTCGAGGATTGCCAGAATTCGACTGGAAGGACCGCGGAAGCTAACGGAACGGTTGGACTAAGACACGGGTCTTACACACCGTCCCAGAGTAGGAGTGAGTAATCAACTCAGTGGTATTATAAGGTAAAGGTTAACATGTCATTAATTCAATCAAGCAGTAATGATAAAGTGGTACAAAAATCATTCCCTAACTACTCTTATTAATACAGGGATGGTATGCAATAATGATGCATGCCCTCGCACGACACTCCCTCAAGCAACTACACAACCATTCACGCATGGAAAACTCCCTAAAGTACACTTCCTCACCAAAGCACATGCAATGCGGTGCATGATCGTGTTAGCCGAGTACTTAATTAGGCTTATTCATACAACAGATTCGGCAAGCTAAGGTACCTCTCTTTATATCTTTACCCAACCGAAAGATCCATCTAGGGTCGTCAATCCTAGTTAATCACATACGATAGGTAAGTTGTAGGGCATCACTCCTAATGAAAAGCAGTGGATAGGTAAGTTCAAGAGTTTATACTCGAGGTCACTATGGGGAGGCTCGTCACCTCAGCGCAGGCTGACAACTCGAATACAGTGTCCCATACCACCATATTCAGCTCATGAGTTTGGGTTGCTCATTGGTCACTACGGGAAGGCTCGTCACCCCAGCGTAGGCCGACAGCTCGACCACGGTGTCCCATACCACCATGCCTGGCTCATGAGTCTTAGCGGACTAGTTCGGCCACTCAAATGGGAATTGCTACCAACTGCCTGGACTACTTTGTAATCCCAATCTTACTCAGATATAACATCTAGATACATGTTATAATCATATAAGTATTTAACAAACAATCCAAATACAACACTTATTTGAGCATTTTATCAAACACATGGAACATGTCGCCAAACACTTGCATTAAATCCATAAGTCGCATAACAGCGATATGATTTCGTGAAAGAAGCCATACATATGATTAAGGAAATTAAAAATCCTATCTTATTACACTTAATAAATACCAACCATCAACATTTTTTTTCATTCAGACATTCTATCAAACACTTAAACTACACCTTACTAAATACTTAGACTAAATTAGTTACGACATTCACTATAACAATTCATTTCACAACATCGGTTATAAAGCATATAACACATATGGATCTTAGATTAGTAATCATGAAAAGCACAATTTAGGAATTCACATTCATTCAAATATTTCAACAAACACATGGAATGCATTTTCATACAACATAGTTCATACATGTGTAATATATCGAAATCGACGTGTCTAAGACGATATGGAAGTAGTCAAGTCAGACATAAATCATTAGCTGACATTGAAAGCCTTGAAAACCATAACTTAAACGTTTATAGTCCACACCTTTCATCGAAAAGCTCGATTCAGACCCGGTTCAAACTGTACGTTTTCGAAAACAAGACGACAAACACCTACACAACATAATAGGTTAGTTAGGTTGAGAAACTACCAACCTGGATTTCTACAATGAGATTAGGGGTAGGATCTCTTACCCAAATCGTAGTTGAAAATGATGGTGTAGTGAAACGAGAGAGGTAATTCAGCTCGTAGAGTAGTGAGAGTGAATCCCAGCAACGATCTCCCTACCTCTCTCTCTCTTCTCGTCACTCTTTTCTCCTCTTTTCTCTCTTCTCTCTTTTAGGGTTACAGAAATTCGCATGAAATGGGAATGGGGTGGTTTAAGGGCATTATATAGGCCCAGAACTGGTGTAAATGGTCCCAGGGCCATGGTATACATAGGTTACAGTCAAAGGGTGCCTGTTTCGGGCAAACGGGACTCATCTGGAGGTCCATTACTCACCTACAGCATGGAGCAATTTCTCTAACCATGGATCTAAGCCAGGTTATGATTTTGGTATGATTGAATTAGCGGATCGACCGTGGAGGACCTGTGTCAGATCAACGGTCGTTGTCGCTCGATCAGGGCCACAAGTATATAGATATGTGTAGGGAAATTTTCCTTATCCATGGGTGAAGTTCAGTCACAAACTAACGGTCTGAAATCTTCATTTTCACCCGCAAGCGAATGACCCAATTCACTTAAGTTTAAATACCTTTCCTAAGAATATTCGCGTTTCTCACACACTTCGCTCAGGGCTCAAGTTGTGCATTTTTGTATACTATTTAGGCTTGATTCCTGCATTGGTCGTCAAGCCTAGTAAGGCGGACATAAACCTATAGTTTCGCGGTCATCGGACTTTCGACGTGCGGTCCAGGTCCTATTTGGAGTTTCAATGTGCTCCCGAGAGCAACTGACTTTTGAGATTTCTCCTAGGTTATTAAATAGTGTTGGGTCATTGCTTTCGATAGTTTTGGGTCTTGCCATTTGTATAAATAGTGCTTCAAGCTAAATCTACTGCCTATTTAGTTTAGTATTTAACTAAATTTCACCTAAATTTCTACAGGATACGATCCTTAGGGATTTCTACTTGAGGTGGTTCTCGGGCCTTTGTACAAAGTTTTTCGAGACGTTACAATCTACCTCCCTTAAAGAAAAATTTCATCCCCGAAATTAGTACCTTTTCGTACTCCTCGAAAATCTGAGGGTAGTTCTTATGAACTTTAGCTTCCGTTTCCCAAGTAGCCTCTTCCTTAGTGTGGTGAGTCCACAATACTTTCACAAGCAAAATAACTTTGCTGCGTAGCACTTGTTCCTTCCTATTTAGAATACGTGTTGGTCGAAGTGCATAGGTAGCATCTTCACTTAGCTGTACTTGCTCCCACTTGATAATGTGAGTAGGATCAGGAACTTATTTCTTTAGCATCGATACATGAAATACATTGTGCACGCCTGCGAGTGGTGTGGGCAAAGCAAGGCGGTATACTACCACACCCACTCGGTCTAGAATCTGGATTGGACCAATGAATCTCGGTGTAAGCTTCCGTTTCTTGCCAAAACGAAGGACTCCCTTCATTGGGGAAACTTTTAGGAATACATGGTCTCCGACTTCAAATTCTAACTATCGTCGTCGGGTTTCGACGTAACTCTTTTGTCTGCTCTGGGCTATAAGAAGTCGACGCCTGATAATTTCGATCTTCTCTGAGGTTGCCTGAACTAGATCTGGGCCAACCAAGCTCTTCTCGCCAACTTCTGCCCAACAATGGTGTGCTCGATATCACGCCCCAAACCCTGAAATCGGACTCACAAGAACCCCGATCACCGAATCCGGTGCCGACAGCCTCCGTAGTACCCCATTCTCAGCTCCCGGCGCTTATACGCCATATTTCGATCCTAGGATCATACAAAGAGGATTTTTCAGTGTACATTTATCTCGTAATAAGCATACCCACAAGTATACCCAAATCATAAAGGAAACATCATCATCACATATCCACTAATATAAACAGTTAAATATAGTGCTAAAAGGGAAATACATGTGTGTACTGAAAGGGAAATACATGTGTAATGTCCTGAAAAAATCCATACAAAGACCCGAGTACCACCTTCAGCAGAAATCACTAAGGACCAAATCCTTTAGAAATTAGACGAGAATTAACTAAGTGTTAAACTAAATTATCTGTGAAATTAGCACTAATCACTTTAAATATGAACTGTAAGACCCAAAACTAGTAGAATCGCTAATGTTACATTACCTAAAAACCTAGGATCAATCTCAAAACTCGATTGCTCTCGGGAGCACACCGAAACTCCGTATCAAACCTGTACCGCACATCGAAAGTCCAAATACTATGAACCCATACGGTTATGACCACCTTGCTGGGCTTGACTACTATCTCAGAAATCAAGTCCAGATAGTATCCTAAAATGAACAACTTGAGCTCGGAGTGAACTGTGTGAGAAACCTGAATATCTTTAGGAAATAAACTAAAACTTAAGTGAATTGAGTCGTTCACTTACAGGTCAAATCTAAGGATTCAGACTGTCAGAATCTGACCCAATTACACCCTCGGATTAGGAAAAATTTCCAACACATGTCGGTGAACTTGTGGCCCTGATCGAGTACCGGTGACCGTCGAACTAAACTGGTCTTCCGAGGTCGATCTGTAAATCCGATTAGACCGAAAACTTAGCCTGACCTAAATCCAATGTCAGGGAGTTTAAGTTCGACCGCATGCAGAAAAAGGGCCTCCCAATGTGCTCCGTTGGATCGAAACGGCCACCGTTTGGCTATAACCTAAGTATACCATGGCCCTGGGGCCATTCCCATCAGTTATAGGCCTATATAAGTGCCTTAAACCCTCTCTCTCCCTTCACATACGAATTTGCAACCCTAGGAGAGAGAAGGGAGCAAAGAGAGAAGGAAAGAGAGAGAAAGTGAGAGAGAAAGTGGGAGAGAGTTCCTGGGATTCGATCCCATCGCTCCACGTGCTTAACCACCCTATCTGTATCGCTATTCCGGTGATTCTGACTCCATTCTTAGGTAAGAAATCTTAACCCTAATCTATTTTAAGGATTCAAGTAGAGTAAATGGTGAAGTAGCTAACTTATTTTGATGTTATAGGTTGCCATTATGTCGTAGGAGAGGACTTAGTGTTTAAACTGAGTTCGTTACGAGTCTACCAGGGAAAGATGCGGACTATAAACGTTTAGGTTATGGTTTTCAAGACTTTTAATGTCAGTTAATGATTTATGACTGACTTGATTGCTATCACGTATGCTTAGATACGATGTTTTCCGTATAGTACACATATGTGTAACTATGTTGATTTTAATGCATTCCAAGTGTTTGTTGAAATGTCTGAATGTATATGGAATTATGATTTGTGCTTGCCATGACTATTAACCTAGAATACATGATTGTTGTATGTATGACAACTCCCTTGTGAAAGGATCTGCTATAATATACGTTATAACTAATATATTTCATGTATGTTTATATGTGTAGTCTAAGTGTTTGATAAAATGCCTGAATGAGAAAATGTTGGCTGAAATGTGTTTAAGGAGGGTATTGAGATAGGATTCTTAATTACCTTATCTTTAGTTACAGTTTCCTTCACGTAACCTATCTTACTACTATGTGCTTTATGGATGAAATGTTATGTATGATAACATGTGTGTTATGTATTTATCAAAATGCTCAAATGAGATTTATATTTGAATTGTTCGTCACATGCTGTTTGGACAACCACATATGAATGCCTAAAGTGTTTAACTATGATTGGGAGTACTGCGTAGTTCAGGCAATCGGTAACAATTCCGATTTAGTGGTGAATTAGTTTCGCTACATAAGACATGTTCGATGAATCCGAGTCGTACGACGATTGTTGACAGTGATACCTTATCGATTAATTTATCGTACGCTCATACCAATCAAACTTGTCAAGTAACCCATTTGTCCTACTGTGTGTTTACCATGTATGAACACTACTGCTTGAACTTAAGGTACCCCTTTCCAATGTAAAGACCCATCTCAACCATGGTACCATGATCCGCTAAGACTCATGAGCCGGGCATGGTGGTATGGGACACCGTGGTCGAGCTATCTGCCTACGCTGGGGTGACGAACCTCCCCGTAGTGACCAATGAGCAACCCAAACTTGTGAGCCGAATACGGTGGTATGGAACACTATATTCGAGCTATCGGCCTACACTGGTGCAGCCTGGTTGTGGTCCCCAGTCTGGTTGGTGATGATCCTTCGAAAATAGACTGCTAGTTGGTAGGGCGTTAGTGAAGTGACCTCTAGTATGAAATAGGCCTAGCCCGGTGCAGCCTGGCTGTGGTCCCCAGTTAGGTTGGTGACGAGCCTTCGAAAATAGAGTGCCAGTTTATAGGGCATTGGTGGTAGTGACCTGAACTTGCCTATCGTATGTGACTGCTAGGATTGACGACCCTAGATGGATCAATGTTTGGGTATATGATATAAAGGGAGGTGCTTTAGCTTCCCAATCCTGCTATATGAAAAGGCCTAAGTAAGAACTCGGTAATCACGATCATACATGCATTGCATGTGCTTTGGCGAGGAATTGCACAGAGGAAGGGGTGCATGCCACGATCGTAAGATGTGTCACAAGAGGGAGTGTAGGCGAGGGCATGCATCATTATCTCATACCATCCTTGCATTAATAAGAGTACTTAGGACCTGATTGTTGTGTTGCTTTATCATTACTGCTTGACTAAATTGATAATATGTTAACCTTTGCTTTATAGCTCCACTGAGTTGATCACTCACTCCCACGTTATGGGACGGTGTTTTAAACACCAACCAAACCTTATTTTACTTTCAGATGATGACGATGCTTACGAAGCAGAGCCAGACTTTTATGATGATGATGAGGGTTTCTCCTATGTTCAGCTATCAAGTGAGTCTATGTAGACCATGTTCTGATCGACGGGGTTACAGGGATGCTGATTAGACGCTATTACACTTGTTATTTTACACTTTTGGAACACCTATATATATTCATTTTGTTCATTTTTGTAGTATACATGTATATAGTTTACCTGGTAACATGTCACACTCTAGAGACTTATAACAGTTTATATATTTTATATATCTATCACAGTCTTCCGCTTGCATAATTTAACAGTCTCTGGAGTATGATATGCTGATTTGGTATAATTCCATTCATGTTTAATGCACTAATATGCACAACATTCAATCATCATTACTTATGTTGCATAAGTGATGCGTTGGAACTCAGGAGCTGAGCTTCTGCTCGACTCCCGGGTTTCAGGGCGTTACAAGTTGGTATTAGAGCATGATTTGGATTAAACTAGACTTGGGTTATGGTCACACAATGCACACTGATATACTTTGACTTAGGAGGGAGCGTTGAAACATAGAAACTAGCACAGGATTCCCAGTTTCGCTGATCAACGAAATTGATCGAAATTAACCCTTGGAATCGGGGCCCGTACGCATCTGAGATAATGCGTGGTGACCCCAGATCATTTATAGACCGTCAATCAATGGGTTTAGACCTTAATTCAACCCATTCCAACCTCAAACAACTCGAAACACAAGAATATATATGAAACGGGACCCGAAATGACTCAAACGGACTCGGGGGCCCAAATGGTGTGAATCGAGGGGAACCCAAAGTGGACTCCGCACATTTTCGGCACCCCGGGGGGGGGGGGGGGGGGATGGCATCGCCCCTAGGGCGAGCCATAGCCGGATCGGCGAGCCCTCGCCGCCCGGACGGTCCGGGCTTGTCGGGCCGACGCGGGCCGGTCGAGCCGGCTCATGTCCAAGGCTATGGGGCCCACCAAAACATGTGGGGACCCCCCTTTTCTACCCCATTTACTCCCCTCTTCCCTCTTACACAACTCCAAACTTTTCTTTTCCTCAAAAACCTATTTTTTCTCTCTCAAATCTTCCCCCCATCCTCATATTTCCTCTTTTTCCTTCATTTCACACACCCCTCCACCATTTTTATCAAAACCCCTCTCCTATCTCTCTCATTTCCTTTCATTTGAGTGCACAAACCTTCCTTTGTATCTCAAAAGTCTCAAGGTTCAACAACCCATTCCATTTCTCCACCTCATTTCACTCTCATGGCTCTTTTCAAGCTTGTGACGGCCATTTTCTCCATTTCCATGCTTCTTTCGCTCATGGGGATGCCGCTTGGTGAAGTCCATGCTAGCGAGAAGAATCTTAGGAGTGCACATGAAAGGGATTACCGCACACGATTCCTTTGTGGTCAACTGGATCATTGGAATCCAAACAATAGTCTCATGCCATCCAATATGACCGACGACTTCCACCTGCTCCACCACATCTTCACATACAACATATACCCAGGGTGGAGCAATCGCAGCGAGTGCACGCGCCTGATGGTAGACTTTCTATATCGAGCTGGGCAGGGAAAGAAGCTATGCGTGCCTACGTATGTACTACTATAGATAGTGCAGACTGCGCGCTCTTCTAGGACTTCTGTTTCGCTCCCCTTCAGCCGACTTATATGCAAGCTTGCACGTGAATTCGCCTACAGACTTGGCGCAGAACTTCTTGTGCCGATCCATTTCATCAACGACACCACTCTCAACAACATGGAGATTGGGCCACAACAACGTCAGGGCCGACTCGATGAGAGTGAGGATGAGACGGAAAGCGAAGAAGAGAAGAGTGATGAAGATGGCGGGATGGGATAAGGGAGGAAGGAGACCAGGGAGAAGAAGAGGAGGCCCAGGACAGTGATGAGGGCTCCCCTCCTGTTACATAGGAGCGCTTTGATGATCGGGCTGCCATGGAAGCCCGCTTGGCTCAACTCAAGGAGGGCCAAGTCGCCCTAAGACAAGAGATCCAGGAGACCCGGGCTGAAGTGAAGCAGAAGCTTGAAGAGAACAAGGCCTTCATGAAATGAAAATTCAAGAAGGTGTCTCTCACCCTGAGGGCTATCCTGTGCTATGTACAGGACAAGGATACACCTCCACCGTCGCCAGATTCGGACGACTAGCCATACATGCGGTCGTCTTTTAGTTTGCTTTGTTGCCTGTTTGCTTGTTTCCATGTATAGCCTTGATAGGCTTAGTAAGGTGGTAGAGCAGTTTATAGGTTTTAATGTGAGGAACCTTACTTAGATTAGCTCACATGCATCTTCTGTCATGATTCATGTAATGTTGTATCTCATATACTGTGACAATTTTATTAAATGAAATGCATGGAGTTTCTTTGAGCTGAGAGGTGAATGCTGTGTAGTTGAGTTTGTGAGTATGTTGAATCTGACCTGGGTTGCACCCTATGCTGTATATAGGGAATGCCACCTAAGGCCACATGGAGTATGGCACGTCTCACACTTAACGATTCAATTGACGGGGCACATCTCCTAAGCGATAGCCAGACGGACCCCATTTCGGGCCTGACTCACGATACTATGCCGGATTTTCAGCCGGCCACTGGCCCTACTAATGGGCCGACACCTGTTGCACCACTAGTTCCTGAGCAGAACATGCGTCTACTTCGACGCCGTACGTGCCTCAGTCGACTCCCCCTACTGATAAGTTGGAGCAGATGATACTCTTGATGCAGCAACAGCAACAGCAACAGTAACAGCAGCAACAACAGTTTTTGACCACCATCGCAGGGGTCTTTGCCCAGGGCATGGGTGTGGTTCCACCTATACCTCTTGTGCAGCCCGCGGGCAATATGAGTGCCAGTGGCCTATTTGAGCGATTCCAGTGCTTTTGACCTCCTACTTTTGTGGGTACTCACAAACCCGAGGAGGCAGAGTATTAGCTCGACCGCATCTCTAAGATGCTAAAGCCGCTGCACTGCACTGAGGCAGAGCCGGTGGAGTTGGTCACCCACATGTTTGAGAAGGAGGTCAGCCTCTGGTGGGATAGCGTTCTTCAGACCATTGCTGTCAGTTACGCATGGACGTGGAAGGCCTTCGAGACACGCTTCCACGAGAAGTATTTCCCCGTCACGTGCCGCCACGAGAAAGAGAGAGTTTCTTTGCCTCCGACAGGAAGGGATGACTGTATCGGAATATGTGAACAAATTCACGGAGCTAGTCAGATACGCCCCTTTGATCCTAGCAGATGAGCCGATGAAAATGTGGCATTTTTCAGATGGTCTGCGGCCTGAAATCCGTGCTAAGATGTGTTGCGCTAGCATTTTCAACTATGCTGAGCTAGCCAACATATCTCTACAAGTAGAATAAGATGGAGACAAAGATTCTCAGACACGTACACCAACGGGCCCGAGGCCTCAGTCCAAATTGCAGCACCGACCAGTCCTAGGTAAGAGGCCACCTGTAGACTCACCTCCCAGGCTCGTGGATCCGTCGACCCAGCAAAGGCGAACAAAATGTTGGTGTACTTATTACAATAAAGGGGGACACACTAACTCCTTCTGTTTTACCAAGATGAAAGACAATGGTATCAAACCGCCTCAGAAGATCGACCGTCAGCCACCACGTGATATAACGACTCCACCTCTACGATCTACACCACTAGCACAGCCATATTACCAATCGCCTATACCTCAGAATAGGCCACCTCAACGACCTATGGCAGCGCAACCAAATCATCCTCAACAAGCCCATGTGCACGCACTTGCAGCTGAAACACCTAAGTCAGCAACTACAGTGCCTTTGACCTTTGAGGTCACTGCCCATGGTTAAGGTACACCTATATTCCTATTAGTAGACATTGGGTCAACTATTTTGATAGTGTCATGCTCTATAGTCAAGCATTTGGGGTTGAACACTACCCCTATAGGTGTGTTGAGAGACCTTATCACAACAAGGACCTTCTTCAACACTACCAAACCTTGTAAGGATTGCCCGATAGACTTAGGAAACCGAACAATGCACATTGACCTGATAGTCTAACTACTCATAGGAGCGACGGGAGCTTGGTGGGCTAATAACCCAATGGCCCAGGATCAAAGGAAATTGATCCAGGTTATACTTAAGGTTAGGTCACTAAGCAGGAGCTGGATCTTCCTTAGAAGGTCAATAATGAAGTCGTCGAAGGAAAGCAATTAGGATCCAAGTATTAAACCAATTCATGTGGAAGAATAGGCGTAACAATGGATTACTAGAAAAATTATAAAAATAATATGGTAACTAGAGGTGACAAATATGTTATAAATAATAGAAGGATTGAAACGGAAAAATTTCTACAACTTCGAGTTACCAATAGACTGGTCATATCTTTTCATATTAAAGTTTAGTATGTGGTGTCTATTTAGGAATTATTTGTAGTCATACTAGGAATTATCCTGTGATTAAATTTAATTACGTAAAGATATATATATTTTTAGTTATTTTTGTACAATTAAATTAGGACCCTCGGGTAGGATTGAGTTTCATAGTTTGATACTCCGTAAGCCCATGTTAGAGGTGGACTACAGTAAAATATTATAGTTTCTTATTCCCTTGTAAAGTCAAGGTTCATACTGCGTCAAGGAGATGTCCCTCATCTTTCCTTTCCCGTGACCTTATGTTGCTAACACCCCAAACTTCTGAAATATTTTAAACTCTTGACTCTTCCTTCCCTCCCGAAGTTAATGAAACCGAAGTGCAATTTGCCATAACACCCTAGCCGTATAATCGAAATGGTGATATACAAATATAATTTTAGGAGATTGAGAACCCTTCTAGTATAGTCTTTTGACTATGAGCACCATGGAAGAACTTATTATCCACCAAGTTAAACATAGGTTAAACAAGAACTCTTGTTGAACAAGACCCAAAGGACAACCTTATTAACATGAGGCTTGAACCTCCTAATGAACTATAGTACTCCTTAAATACTTAGGATGATCAGATTTCATAATTTCAGAACCATATCCCTACGGGGCGTTCGCGGCTTAAACTCAATTCTCAATCCTGGGTGATTACCAAAGGACTCATTGCTTTGACCAAGCAGAAGAAAAGGATCCATCAGGATTAGGAAGGGATACAACGTTGTCTGCCCTGGTCAGGCAGACAATTGACGTAACGGATTTGAACCTACCACAACTGTCTTTTCGTACTAGCCCAATCATAAAGAGTAGATTATACCACCCTTAGGTAAACTTTATCGTCAAACACTTATCACGATAATAATGATTTGGACATTTGTTTTCAAACCTCAAAGGTAGAAACTCTTTAAGGGGGGTAGACCATTATGAGCTAGGCTAGTGTAGTTATTATATACCATAACACGTATATAAACCTGAAACCAACAGAGCTAAGCAAGCAAATGAAATAATAAAACATTTACTTATTACCCTTAGGCAATTTCGGGGATGAAATTTTTCTTTAAGGGGGGTAGATTATAATGTCCCGAAAAAATCCGTACAAAGACCCGAGTACCACCTCTGGCAGAAACACTAAGGACCAAATCCTTTAGAAATTAGACGAGAATTAACTAAGTGTTAAACTAAATTATCTATGAAATTAGCACTAAACACTTTAAATACGAACTGCAAGACCCAAAACTAGCAGAAACGCTAACGCTACATTACCTAAAAACCTAGGATCAATCTCAAAACTTGATTGCTCTCAAGAGCACACCGAAACTCCGTATCAGACCTGTACCACACGTCGAAAGTCCGAATACTATGAACCCATATGGTTATGACCGCCTTGCTGGGCTTGACTACTATCTTGAAAATCAAGTCCAGTTAGTATCTCGAAACGCATAACTTGAGCCCGGAACGAAGTGTGTGAGAAACGTGAATATCTTTAGGAAATGAAGTAAAACTTAAGTGAATTGAGTCGTTCACTTGCAGGCCAAATCTAAGGATTTAGACCGTCAGAATCTAACCCAATTACACCATCGGATCATGAAAAATTTCCAACACATGTCAGTGAACTTGTGGCCCTGATCGAGTACCAGTGACCATCGAACTGAAACTGGTCTTCCGCAGTCGATCTGTAAATTCGATCGGATCGAAAACTTAGCCTCGCCTAGATCCAATGTCAGGGAGTTTAAGTCTGATCGCATGTAGAAAAGGGGCCTCCATATGTGCTCCGTTGGACCGAAACGACCACCGTTTGGCTATAACCTAAGCATATCATGGCCCTAGGGCCATTCCCATCAGTTCTAGGCCTATATAATGGCCTTAAACCCTCTCTCTCCCTTCACATACGAATTTGCAACCCTAGGAGAGAGAAGGGAGAAAAGATAAAAGGAAAGAGAGAGAAAGTGAGAGAGAAAGTGGCAGAGAGTTCCTGGGATTCGATCCAATCGCTTCACGTGCTTAACCACCCTGTCTATATCACTATTCCAGCGATTCAAACTCCGTTCTTAGGTAAGAAATCCTAACCCTAAACTATTTTAGGGATTCAACTAGAGTAAATGGTGAAGTAGCTAACCTATTTCATGTTATAGGTTGCCGTTGTGCCGTAGGCGAGGACTTAGTGTTTAAACTGAGTTCGTCACGAGTCTACCGCTGAAAGGTGCGGACTATAAATGCTTAGGTTATGGTTTTCAAGGCTTTCAATGTCAGTTAATGATTTATGACTGACTTGATTGCTATCACGTATGCTTAGATACGATGTTTTCCGTATAGTACACATATGTGTAACTATGTTGATTTTAATGCATTCCAAGTGTTTGTTGAAATGTCTGAATGTATATGAAATTATGATTTGTGCTTGCCATGACTATTAATCTAGAATACATGATTATTGTATGTATGACAACTCCCTTGTGAAAGGATCTGCTATAATATACGTTATAACTAATATATTACATGTATGTTTATATGTGTATTCTAAGTGTTTGATAAAATGCCTAAATGAGAAAATGTTGGCTGAAATGTGTTTGAGGGTATTAAGATAGGATTCTCAATTACCTTATCTTTAGTTACTGTATCCTTCACGTAACCTATCTTACTACTATGTGCTTTATGGATGAAATGCTACGTATGATAACATGCGTGCTATGTGTTTGTCAAAATGCTCAAATGAGATTTATATTTGAATTGTTCGTCACATGCTGTTTGGACTATCACATATGAATGCCTAAAGTGTTTAAGTATGATTGGGACTACTGCGTAGTCCAGGCCATCGGTAACAATTCCGGTTTAGTGGTGAATTAGTTTCGCCACATAAGACACGTTCGATGAAATCGAGTCGTACTACGATTGTCGATAGTGGTACCTTGTCGATTAATTTAGCGTATGCTCATACCAATCGAACTTGTCAAGTAACCCGATTGGCCTACTGTGTGTTTACCATGTATGAACACTACTGGTTGAACGTAAGGTGCCCCTTTCCATTGTAAAGACCCGTCTCAACTATGGTACCACAATCCGCTAAGACTCATGAGCCAGGCATGGTGGTATGGGACACCGTGGTCGAGCTGTCAGCCTACGCTCGGGTGACAAACCTCCCTGTAGTGACCAGCGAGCAACCTAAACTCGTGAGCCACATACGGTTGTATGGGACACTTATTCGAGCTGTTGGCCTACACTGGCACAGCCTGGCTGTGGTCCCCAGTCGAATTGGTGACGAGCCTTCGAAAATAGACTGCCAGTTGGTAGGGCGTTAGTGAAGTGACCTCAAGTATGAAATAGGCCTAGCCCAGTGCAGCTTGGCTGTGGTCCCCAATCGGGTTGATGATGAGCCTTCGAAAATAGACTGCCAGTTGGTAGGGCGTTGGAGGTAGTGACCTAAACTTGCCTATCGTATGTGACTACTAGGATTGACGACCCTAGATGGATCAATGTTTGGGTATATGATATAAAGGGAGGTGCCTTAGCTTCCCAATCCTGCTGTATGAAAAGGCCTAAGTAAGAACTCGGTAATCACGATCATACATACATTGCATGTGCTCTGGCAAGGAAGTACACAGAGGAAGGGGTGCATGCCGCGATCGTAAGATGTTGTCGTAAGAGGGAGTGTAGGCGAGGGCATGCATCATTATCACATACCATCCTTGCCTTAATAAGAGTACTTAGGACCTGATTGTTGTGTTGCTTTATCATTACTGCTTGACTGAATTGATAACATGTTAACCTTTGCTTTATAACTCCACTGAGTTGATCACTCACTCCCACATTATGGGACGGTATTTTAAACACCAACCAGACCCTATTTTAGTTTCAGATGATGGTGATGCTTACGAAGCGGAGCCGGACTTTTATAATGATGAGGGTTTCTCCTATGTGCAGCTATCAGGCGAGTCTATGTAGACCATGTTCTGATCGACGGGGTTACAGGGATGCTGATTAGACGTCATTACACTTGTTATTTTACACTTTTGGAACACCCATGTATATTCATTTTATTCATTTTTGGAGTATACATGTATATATTTAACCTGGTAACATGTCACACTTTGGAGACTTAGAACAGTTTATATATTTTATATTTCTATCACAGTCTTTCGCTTGCGTAATTTAACAGTCTCTAGAGTATGATATGCTGATTTGGTATAATCCCATTCATGTTTAATGCACTATTATGGACAACATTCAATCATCATTACCTATGTTGCATAAGTGATGCATTGGAACTCGGGAGCTGAGCTTCTGTTGGACCCCCAATTTTCAGGGCGTCACAACATGTGTCAAAAATCAAAGCTCCACAAGTCTGCTGCAACCTAACGCCACCTGCACGCATCTATCGTGCATAAGCTTATAGAAAGCATAATGGGTGGTGAAAGTGTGTGCGCAAGGTAAGTGTCAAGTAAGCAATATCAGAGTAATCAAAGTAAGCGAAAATACTGACAGGCCCATAAATCATACAATATCAGAATAATGCAAAAACATGCTGATACACCCATAAATACCATCAGCCTTATCCAGGCTATGTGATGCAAAAATATAATAACCAATATCATATACTGAGGAAGCAATGTAGATCAGCTATGCAATGCGAAGACAGTAAGCCAAATACTATGTGCTGAGGATGCAATGCATTATGCGATGCGAATGAAATGACCAAGCTGGAGTGTGAAGTCGGGATGATAGTACGTAGTATTACAAGCTATGGGGTCCATCACAAGGGACTTCTATCCAAACTAGTTCCATACCTAAATTAAGATGGTCAGACTTAATGTGATAAATTCTTGATCTCAGGTTAGTCATGCACCCAACCAAAATCCTGGCTATGCGAAGGTACACAACAATTAATTGCGTACCACAAGCCCGAGTGGATAGTGAATGAAATGAATGCATGAGTATGCAACTCCTACTCAATAAGTCCACATATCAGTATGGTTCCCCTTTGGAAAATCACCAGGGTCTATTACACTCCAACCAGGTTGCCACCCCATCTCGCGCAACAAGGTGAGTGGAAGAGACCTCACTATCCACCTGCCAATATCAGGTCCGGTTCGTCGATAGTGGACCCATTCCTCGAGCTGGTCAGACTCAGCCTAGCATTGCCCCCTCCTCTAGGGCGGGTAAGGCCACACCCCCTCCCAACCGACCACGACACAGTGGGAGACGCGGCCTACTGGTATTCGGCACTCGGGCCCTCGTGTATCCAATCGGTCTTGACGTTGGGGCGTCTGCTGGCCACGGAGGTTTAGGGACTTTCACCCACGGACATCCAAAGTACCCAGATGCTCGAACCAAATATTTTTCGGTATCCCATCTAGCCATCCACGACATGCCCGTGGAAGTTATGACCCTGATGTCGATAGGGCGTACAGTACTCACGACACACAATGCAAGATGCATGAGTCGTACAATCCAGTCATGCATTAATCCTGCGCATACAGTGCACTCATGTGAGACAATCTCTGCCTATCAGAGAGTCTCATAACAACTTGCCCAATGACATATATAATGGTCAACCACATCTCATAATAGACATGCAGATGATGCATATGGGTATGTATCAGGATACTTTGCTGTCACATACTCATAATCGGTATCAATAACTGGCACCGACAATCGGCCTCGACAATGTGGACATTTAACCAACACTACCCCCAAGGAGTGGCCCACATAGAGCCTAACATATAGTGGACCCATGGCCTCACAAAGGGCCTGATATACAACACCATGGGCCTCACTCAAGAGCTTAATACACATCACAATGGGCCTTTCACATGGGCCTAACATACATCACAATGGGCTCCATTGCTTGGCCCTCAAATGCATCACAATGGGCCTCATTACAAAAGCCTCAACAATCGACCTCGGCAATCAAAATCAGCCTCGACAAATGAAATCGAGCTCAACAATCAGAATCGACACTCGTAATCGGCCTCGACAATCGGCCTCGATACTCAGCCTCGATAAATCGGAATCGGCCTCGACAATCAGAATTAGCCTCCATTATCGAAATCAATCGATCATCGGAATTGACAAATTGGTCACGTCAATCGAATCGACAATTGGTCATGACAATCGAAATCAATCGATAATCAAAATCGGCAAATTGGTTACGTCAATCGGAATCGGCAAACAGTCACGACAATCGTAATCAATTGATAATCAAAATCGGCAAATCGGTCACGTCAATCGAAATTGGCAAATTGGTCACGTCAATCGAAATCAATCGATAAATTGGTCATGTTGATCGAAATCGGCAATCGGTCATGACAATCAAAATCGATCAATAATCAGAATTGGCAAATCGGTCACGTCAATTGGAATCGGCAATTGGTCATGACAATCGAAATCAATTGATAATTAGAATCAGTAAATCAGTCACGTCAATCAAAATCAGCAATCGGTCACGACAATCAGAATCAATCAATAATTAGAATTGGCAAATCGGCCACGTCAATCAGAATTGGTAATTGGTCACGACAATCGGAATCAATCGATAATCAGAATCGGCAAATCGGTCATGACAATCAGAATTGGCAATCTGTCATGACAATCAGAATCGATCGATAATCAGAATCGGCAATCGGTCACGACAATCAGAATCAGTAAGAATGGGCTTAGCAAGGCCTAAGGGAAGGTCACAATGAGAACATCTAATCATTATGGCCCATCAATGTGGACATCTAACCAACATTGCTCCCAAGGAGTGGCCCACATGAGGGATTCAAATGCAACGTAAGGCCACACATACATCACATCGAGCCTCGCCCGTGGGCCTTGAATACATAATAGGTGGGCCCTACACATGGGTCTCGTATACATCAAATGGGCAACGCATCATGGGCCTAATACACGTCACAATGGGTTGCACGATAAGGGCCTAATACACCTCATAATGGGCCTCGTGGACATCAAGTCAATGGGCCGCACTAATGGGCCTCATACACATCAAGTGGGCTACATCAATGGGCCTGCTACACCACACAATGGGCCTCATACTTGAGCCACAAATACACAACGGGTGGGCCCTGCATATGGGCCTAATATACATAACAGGTGGGCCCTGCACCTGGGCTTTAAGTACATAACAGGTGGGCCCTACACATGGTTCAAAATACATCATGATGGGCCTCATGGATGGGCCGCACCAATGGGCCTCAAGTGGGCTTGGACCACATCAAAATCATTTCAACAATTGTAGGTGTAACATGTGTACCATGTACACAATTATTCCATGGGGCACATGGCCCACTAATGATGATTAGCACTATCCAAACATTGCCTAAGTAAATCCGCACCATCCAAACATTGGACAGCACGTCCAAACATTGGACAACACGTCCAAACATTGTCCAGCATTGTCCAGCATAATTTGGATGGTGTGGATGAAGTAATGCATCATGGTGGTGTCCACGTGGTGGCCCACCAGAGATTTGAACCTACCTCAGTTAGGCTCAAGAGTTAAAACGAGCTTGCTAATGGATGGACGGTTTGGACATCACGTGCATGCTATGGTGGGGACCCACCATTCAAACAGATGGACGGCTAGGATGTAAGGTGGGTCCCACGTTACTGGGCAACGTTAATACAATAGCTATACAGCTGCTGTACATGTACACCAGCAATCCGTATCCCAAAAAGGTGGGTCCCACATGGGGCCCACACGTGTAGTATACCACTGATATGTATATATATTATATACATAATATAATATTATATCATATTATAATATTATAATATAATATAAGATTATAATATATATATAATATTATTATTTATATAAGCAAGTGTGAAGTACCCCAGTGGACCCAGCCTCTCACCGTCCAGAGGTTTAACGGTGAGGATGCAACACAACCATGGTGGGGTCACACGTGTCGCCCACCATAACGTTTATTCTCCATTCAATCTGTTAATAAGGTCACAAAGACCTGGGTTAAGATGAAAAAAAATTTCATATATATCCAAAACTCTTCTGACCCAAAGAGGGTTTTAAAGGTAAACGTTCAATCCCCTGCTACTAGTGGTGTGGTCCACCTGAACGCCATGAATGGCAGATTTTTAGGGTATTCCCATGCCTAAAGGGGACCCATCAATTGCATGGTGTGGATGCTCCACATGCATCACAGTCGGGCCTGAGGTGGGGCCCGCTCTCCCTACTTGTTTTACCAGTGCCAGGACGCTGCTCGCTGCAGCGTCCTCTGGACGCTAGCAGCAGCAGCATCGTCAACTAGATTTTTTTTATTTATTTTTTTAAAAGAATTTCATAGGTGGGCCCTACATCATGACGATCCGGTCCGCCTGATGGGTTCTATGGCCCGAGATGCATCTAACGAGTCCAATATTTAGCATGTTTTGACATATAAAAACATTACAGTGAGCCCTAACAGATTTATCAGTAATAAAATGATCTCTTTGACGGTGTGGCCCATTAGAGGTTGGGATTGGCTTCATATTTCGGCTCAATGCCTAAAATGAGCTAGGAAAAAGGGTGGACGGTGTGGATCGGATACATACATTAAGGTAGGGTCCATGTGAGGGTGACCCATCAACTTTTAAATTAAAGCTGATGTTTGTTTTCCTTTTTTTTTTTTACAGTCCAGCAGCCTAGCAGAGGTTGCTGGACATCCCAAGGTATGACGGTTGGACGTAATACATTCATCCAGGTGGGGTCACATACAAGTGCCTCATCAGCTACATATGTTGAGGTGGCCCCAAGCACATGTGGCCCCCTGAAGGACGGTTTGGATAAAACATACCTCATGTGGGTCCCATGGGATTAACGAAAGGTGTGGATGAAATCCACACATAGGTGGGTCTCACGGCATGTACGGCGTGGATCAAGCATCAAGGTGGGCCACAAAAAGGAAGAGAGAGAGAGAGAGAGAGAGAGAGAGAGAGAGAGAGAGAGAGAGACGTGAGTAGCGGAGGGACCCCACCACTATAGGTCCCTCAAGAACAATGCATACATCAAGATGGGTCCCACCATATGTGGGCCCTCAAATCAGAAAATTCACACAAATCAAACCTAGAAGAACACCCACTGTTGGATCTTGGACTCTTCCTCATCTTAGCTCAAATGGGACATGATTCAACAGTTGAGATTGATTAAGGAAGGTGGGATTGGGTGGTAGGAAGTGGGTCACACTAGCTTCTCTCCATGGGAGGCTCTCTTGCTTGGACGATTTCTTTCATGGAGAATGAGAGAGAGAGAATGAGGTGATGGGAGAGAGGGATGGTGGAGTGACATGAGAGGTAAGGTGCTTGTTGACTTTTGGGGAGGGTAGTTGTACTTGAGGATAGGATGGAGTGATGGGTTGTACTTTGATTGATTGATGGATTGATGTGACATTTCGTAGAGATTCTCTCGAAATTACAACATGTAGTATTTTCCTTGAACTGAATGCGGGCGCACTTCTCCTGGCACGGGTATCGCCTTGGCATGCAAGACACGACATCGGAACCGCAGCGACGGCGCGGTTGCATGGGTACAAGTCTCACATCAAGCCGACTCTGAAATACAGGATATGACTCAGGATTGTGTGCAATGCTAATAACAGATCGTGGGTCGCCAGAATTCGACTGGGAGGACCACGGAAGCCTATGGAACGGTATGAGCTAGGATACGGGTCTTACACTCAATATGGGCGCCCATACAATGCTTCGTAGGGAGTCATGCCAATGCTCGCTTGGAAGCTGTTGTTATAAGCAAACTCAACATAGGGAAGACAGTCATCCCAACTGTCCTTGAAATCAAGCACACACGCTCGTAACATATCTTCTAATATCTGATTCACTCGTTCCGTCTGCCCATTGGTCTGTGGGTGGAACGTGGTACTGAACTTCAGTTGTACTCCCATTGCTTCTTGGATTCGAGTCCAGAATATAGACGTGAATCGCGTGACTCGATCCGATACAATCTCTATAGGAACTTGATGCAGTCATACAATCTCCTTGATATACATCTTGGCTAAATCGTCTGCTAAGTTTAAAACTCTAACCGGGAGGAAATTAGCCAATTTCATCAATCGGTCCATAATCACCCAAATGGAGTCATGCCCCTTCCTCATCTTCGGTAACCCAGAAATGAAGTCCATAGATATGAAATCCCATTTCCATTCAGTTATGGGCATGGGCTGAAGTAAACCAGGAGGTCGGCGATGCTCAGCCTTGAACTGCTAGCACGTGAGACAACGGGACACGAAGTTTGCTATCTGGCCCTTCATGTTGTCCCACCAGTACGAACGCTTCATGTCTCTATATATCTTCGTACTACCTGGATGCATTGCCAACTTTGAATTGTGAACGGCTTCTAAAACTTCCCTTCTCGAGTCATAACGGTTCGGGATGTATGGGTGGCCATGGTATCATAAACCTCTGTCCGAGCCAACTCTCCATTCGGATTCTTCACTTTCACCTGCCCGTTCTCTCATCTTCATCAACAATTCATCTTCTTTCTAAGCCACAATGATTCGGTCATCAATAAGTGGTTTTACATGGATGTGTGCAACATTTTTGAACGGCTCCTCTACTGTAAGCTTCAGTTTGAAGTCTCGCACAAACTCTACTATATTTCATTCTTCTATCATTAGCGGATCTGTAAATTCTATTGTCTTCTTGTGGCTCAAAGCATCGGCTATAAGGTTGGCCTTACCCGGATGGTAGGAGGCCTCAAACTTGAAGTCTTTTAAGGTTTCCATCCAATGTCGTTGCCTCATATTCAGGTCTCTCTGCGTGAAGATGTACTTGAGGCACTTGTGGTCACAAAAGAGCTCAAACTCCTCTCCATAGAGGTAATGTCTCCAGAGCTTTAATGCGAAAATGACCGCCGCTAATTCTAGGTCGTGCGTGGGGTATTTTTCCTCGTGTTTCCTCAACTATCGCGATGCATAGGCAATCACTCTGTCCTTTTGCACAAGAACACAACCCAAACCAACATGAGACATGTCAGTGTATATAGTATGTCTGATCCCCTGCTCTGACAATACTAGCATGGGTGCGGAGGTCAGCATGTCCTTTAATTTCTAAAAGGTTGCTTCAGCTTTCTCATTCCAGGCAAACTTAGAATCCTTTTGAGTGAGTTGTGATAACAGTCTAGCTATCTTGGAAAAATCTTTAATGAAGCGGCGATAGTAGCCAGCAAGTCTGAGGAAACTCCTCACTTTTGTAACGGAACCGGGTTGCTCCCAGTTTTACACTGCGGTCAACTTGGCAAGATCCATGACAATTTCTTCCTTGGACACCATGTGTCCCAAAAATTTGACTTCCTCATTTCAGAAGTCGCATTTCCGGTATTGCGCAAACAACTGATTCTTCCTGAGAATATCGAAGACTACTCGCAGGTGTTCTTCATGATCTTTCCGACTCTTAGAGTATATCAAAATGTCATCCATAAACATGATGACGAACCGGTATAGATATGACCGAAACACCCAGTTCATGAGGTAATGAACACAGCCGGTGCATTCGTAAGTTCCAACGACATCATGAGAAACTCATAGTGCCCAAAACTAGTTCTGAATGCTGTTTTTTTACACGTCTTCATCCCTGACACACAACTAATGATACCCTGACTGCAGGTTGATCTTAAAGAAATATCGTGCCCCTTTCAACTGTTTAAATAGGTCATCTACCCTGGGTAGAGGGTACTTGTTCTTGACCATGACGTGATTAGCCTGCGATAATTAATACACAACCGCAGCGACCTGTCCTTCTTCTTTACAAACAATACTGGTGCTCCCCAAGGGGATACATTAGGTCGTATAAATCCTGATTCCAGTAGATCATCTACCTCCTCAATTCCTCCATTTCACACGGAGGCATGTAGTATATTGGTAAGGTAATGGGCGTCGCACCAGGCATAAGGTCGATAGTAAAGTCGATCTTGCGCAGAGGAGGTAGTCTAGGTATCGTTCTGAACACGTCCATGAAATCTTGTACTACAAGCATGTCCCCAAGCGTCGAACCATCAACATTCTCCAATAAGGAAGCATAACAACTTATGTGGTAGGGCCAACTGACCTGTACTGCCGTGCCCTCGGGTCCATGTGCTGTCACCAGTCGGGTTTCGCAGTTGATCTCTGCCTTCATTTCGGTGAGCCAATCCATGCTGAGGATGACGTCATAATGATACAACGGGGTGACGATCAGGTCAATGCACACCGTTCTACTTCCTAAGTCTATCAGGCAACCTTTATAAAGCTTAGTAGCATTGGAGAAGGTCCCTGTTGTGGTAAAGACTCTCACCCCAACCATAGGGATGGTGTTTAGCCTTAAGCGCTTGACTGTAGAGTACGATATTATCGAAATAGTGGACACGGTGTCTACCAATAGAAATACAGGTGTACCTTGAATGTGGGCAGTGACTTCGAAGGCTAAAGGTACTGTAATTGCTGACTAAGATGCTTCAGCTGTAAGTGCATGTACACGTGCTTGTTGAGAACGATTGGGTTGCGCTGCCATAGGTCGTTGAGGTGGCATATTTTGAGGTATAAGTGGTCTGTAGAATGGCTTTGCTGGTGGTACGAATCGTAGGGGTGGAGCTGAAATAGCCTATGGCAGCTGGTGGTTAATCTTCTGAGGTGACATAAAGCCATTGTCCTTCATCTTGGTAAAACAGTAGGTGTTTGTATGGCCTACCCTCTTACAGTAGGTGCACCAAAGATCTGATCGCCTCGGTTGGGTCGATGGAGCCATTAGCCTTGGAGGCGAATCTGCACGTGGCCCCTTATCGAGGAATGGTCAATTTGACAGCTCGGGTCGAGGCCTTGGGCCCATCGGCATATGTGTACATGACACCTTGTCTCCATCCTGCTCAGCTCACAGGGACATGTTCACTAGCTTAGCATAGTTGGGAATGCTAGCGCAACATATCTTTGTGTGGATGTCAGGCCGCAGACCCTCTGAAAATCGCAACATCCTCATTGGCTCGTCCGCCAGGATCAATGGTGCATATCTGGCTAGCTCCGTAAAGTGATTCTCGTACTTGACTACTGTCATCCCCCCTTGTTAAAGGCGAAGAAATTCACCCACCTTCTCGTTATGGTATGTGAGGGGGAAATACTTTCCAAGGAAGCAGGTTTCAAACACGTCCTACTTCCACACGTATCTTGCGGGAACGGTTCGTAGGATGCTATCCCACCAAAGAGTAGCATCCATCTCAAACATATATGTAACTAGCTCCACCTGCTCTGCCTCAGTACAGTGCAGCAGCTTCAGTATCTTGGATATACGATCCATCCAATACTCTGCCTCCTCGGGTCAGTGGGTACCCACAAAAGTAGGAAGGCGAAGGTGCTGAAAGCGCTCGAGCCAGCCACTCGTGCTCATAGCTACAGCAGGCTGCATAGGTGCTATAGGCGGGGCCGCATTCATGTTTTCGACAATGGCCCCCGCAATGGTAGCTAAAACTTGCTACTATTGTTGCATTAGGAGCATCATCTGCTCCAACCTATTAGGAGGAGAAGCCGCTTGAGGCATGTGTGGCATCGATGTAGACGCACGGTTCTGTTCTGGAATCGGTGGTGCACAAGGTATTGGCCCATTGTTGGGGCCAGTGGCAGGCTGAGAATCGAGCATTATCTCAAATTTGGGCCCAAGCTAGGGTCCGTCCGGCTATCATTCAGGGGAGGTGCCCCGTGAATCGATCCGCCAAGTGCGAGACGTGCTATATTCCCAATATTTTTAGGAGGCATTCCCTATATACAACATAGGGTGCAACATGTGTAAGATTTAAAATAATTACTCATTTTTCCAAACATTCTATACATTTCAAATCAAAGAAGCTTCACGCATTTTATTTAACCAAAATTGTCACGATACATATGATGTAAGATTACGTGAATCATGACCGAGAATGCATGTGAGCTAAGCTTAACAAAAGTTTTAACACTAACTATTCTAACACCAAACTAAGACAACTAAGGCTATTACATAGAAAAGCAAGAAACAGAGAGAACCAGAAGACAACTGTAGCACACGCCTAGTCCTCTGACTCTGGCAAGGGTGGAGGAGCACCCTTATCCTACATACAATACAAGAGGGTCTTCAATGTGCGAGACATTTTCTTGAGTTTCTATTTCAGATAGGCATGATTCTCCTTGATCTCCTGTTTCAGGGTGGCCTGGTTCTCTTCAAACCTGGCCATGTGGGCTTCTAGGGCGGCCCGATCATGGTGGTCTTCATGTGTAATAGGAGGTCCCCTATCTGAGTCTCGGGCCTCCTCTCCTTCCTTAATTCCTTCTTCCTCACTACCTTCTTCATCACCACCTTCTTCATCACTGCCTTCTTCATCACCACCTTCTTCATCCTCATTTCCATCTTCCTCTTCGCTTTCTTCTTCTATTTCATCGCTATCCTCATCAAGTTGGGCTTGGTGTTGCCTAGGGCTAATGCCCATGTTGTTGAGCGTGTTCTCACTGATAATGTGGATCGAGGCGGCGTTATCCATATGGAGTCTAAAGCCGAAGTGTCGGACGATCTTGCAAATAAGTCGGCCGAAAGGTAGTGAGGAGTCTTCTCTAGTAGACCGTGTAGTGCTGATTATTTGAGATAGGCAAGAGTAGGCAGATATACTTGCTCCCCTTGTCCAACTCTGTACAGAAAGTCTACCATAAACTTTGTGCATTCGGTGTGATTGCTTCACCTAGGATACAAGTTATACGTGCATATGTGGTGGAGTAAGCGAAAGTCATTCGTCATCCTAGTCAAAGCAAGGCTACTTCCTCGCTTCCAATGCTCGCGTTGGTTGCATAGGAAACGTATGCGGTGATTTCTCTTTTGCTCACTAGTAAGATTCTTCTCACTTGCATGTACTATTCCATGTTCTACCCCCATAATACGGGCCATCATGTCCACATTGACTACAGCTTCCTGCCTTCCCAAAGGGATAGTAAACTGGAGAGGCTCCAACAGTGGGTTCTGTATGTGGGCATAGAAGGCTTGCATAGCGCCTCCACTTGCATGAGTGTTTCCCTCGAATATGGGACCGCACCCATTTTCTAGGAGAAAGTCGATGGTTGGATACAGTCCAAACATCTTCTCATCAATATGTGCTTCAAACACCACCTTGTAGTTATGGAACTTACCGAGATTGGTGCTCACTGGTAGTGATCTTTCCAACAGGATTTGAGGATCGAGGTCCTGCTTGGATCTTCGTTCTCGATCGGCACTTGTACTAGCTTCGACGCTTGCCTTCTTCGTAGTCCGACGTGGTCGGTTCAGCCCGGCCTCATCCGGGGCCGCTCTTTTCTTTCCCATGAGAGAAACGGCGTAGAGATTGAGAAGATGGCAGTAACAAGCTCAAGGGGAGCCATAGAAGTGGAAAAGCTTGAAGGATGAGATAGGTTGGTGGGTTTGGAAGGTTATGAGACACAAAAGAGGCTTTTATGCTCAAATAGATGGAAATAGGGAAGGTGGAGGGATGAAAATGAGGGATAGTGGGGTAAGGATGAACAAGATAGAAGATTCGAAGGTTTTGAATGTATGGAAGAATGGATTTAAGAGGGAATGGAAGTTTTGGAGGGTTTGGGAGTGAAAATAGAGTTGGAGGGGTGTGAAATGGGTTTAAACAACCTAAAAGGGGCTTTAGAGGGGTGGTGGGTTGGTCCCACATGTGATCCAGGGCCCACATCGCCGGTTGGACCGCGGTGTGCTGCCGCCCACGTGGTGCCACCGCACACCCGATATGAAGGCGGGCGGTGCCGCCGCACCCTCCTTGGGTTGCAGGTAGTGGCTCTGCCCTAGGGTGGTGGCCACCCCCTCCCGGGGGTTGTACATGTGCGGGGGACCCCCTAAGTCCCATAAAAAATTGGGATTTGGGCCCATATGCCCGTGTGAGGTGTTTTCTCAGTCCAACAAGTGCATATTCACACTTTTTGGATTATTTCAAGTGTAAGATTCACTGAATTCTTTTTCAAACCCGTCGATCGATGACCCAAAGGTGATTTGCATCACTACACGTGATCCAAGTCCCTCAGGTATTCGCTGGGAACTAACCTATAGCCTTTTATTTTGCTCGTCGGTGAAACTTTGGGATCTTACGTTCGTCTCTAATTTCCATTGCTCCCTTCCTAAGTCAAAGTGTGTCAGAGTGCGTCTATTACCTATAACCCAGGTCCAGTTTAATCCAAATCATGCTCTGATACCAACTTGTAACGCCTCGAATTTTGAGGATCAAGCAAAGTTTAACTCTCAAGATCCAACACATTAGTTATGCAACATAGATAATGATGTTTAAATGTTGTCCATAATAGTGCATTAAACATGAGAGGGATTACACTAAATTGGCATATCATATTCCAGAGTTAATGTAATTAAGCAAGTAGAAGACTGAGATAGATATATAAGGTATATGTATGTGTTTCACAACCTCCAGAGTACGAGTATATTACTGGGCCAAATATATATATGTTTTAACTCAAAATATACAAAATGACAAAATGAAGTGTCCGACTAATCCACGTATCCCTGAAATCCCATCGAAGCAGCACGGGCTTTACATAGGCTTACTAGAGAGCTGAACATAGGAGAACTCTTCCTCCTCATCTGTGAAGTCCAAATCCGCTGCATATACATCCTCATCACCTGCATCTATAACAGAGTCTGGTTGGTGTTTTAAAACACCGTCCCATAGTGGGAGTGAGTGATCAACTCAGTGGTACTATAAGGCAAAGATTAACATGTTATCAATTCAATCAAGCAGTAATGATAAAGCAGTACAACAATCATTCCATAAAAACTCTTATTAATGCAGGGATGGTATGCAATAATGATGCATGCCCTCGTACGACACTCCCTCAAGTGACTACATCAACTATTCAGGCATGAAAAACTCCCTAAAGTGCACTTTCTCTCCAAAGCACATGCAATGCAGTGCATGATCATGTTAACTGAGTACTTAATTAGGCTTATTCATACAACAGATTCGGGAAGCTAAGGTACCTCCCTTTATATCATTTAACCAATAAAAAAGAATCAATCTAGGGTCGTCAATCATAGTTAATCACATACGATAGGCAAGTTGTAGGCATCACTCCTAATGAAAGCGGTGGATGAGTGAGTTCGAGGAGTTTATGCTCGAGGTCACTACGAGGGAGGCTCATCACCTCAGCGAGGCAGAGAGCTTGAATACGATGTCCATACCACCGTATTAGGCTCACAGAGTTTAGTTTACTCACTTGGTCACTATGGGAGGCTCGTCGCTCGGCGTAGGCCAACGCTTGACCATGATGTCCCATACCACCATGCAGACTCATGAGTCTTAGCGGATCATAGTACCATAGTTGAAATGGGTCTTTACATTGGTAGAGTGGTACCCCTTAGATTCAAGCGGTGATGTCATACATGATAGCGCATAATAGGCCAATCAATTTATTAGACAAGTTCGAGCAATGGCAAC